>NC_133420.1:91365000-96365000 GCF_049350105.2 Macaca mulatta
CCCTTAATATTCCTTCTGATTTCTGCTTATTGATCTACAATTCACTCCCTTTTTAATATAGGTAATAGAGGTTTTTATTATGCCTATATTATTTTTATTATTGAGGTAGGATAAGGCCAACAGATCAGGAGACGATTGACATTGATGAGATAATTTGTTATACTCACATATCACAAGAGGAGGGTCACATCATGCTACGGTAGGAGGGGACACATGGGGAAGCACCAGGGTTGGTCAGGAGGCAGAGGGAGAGAAAGGAATTGTGGTCAAGATACTTTATTGTGGTCTCCATGGGAGGAAACAGGTAAGGCAAGTTAAACAGATTTAGGATTGGCCAGTTTGAATGATTTCAGAGGATTCTGGTGTGTAAGGATTGTTCCCAGTTACCTAGTACCTGGCCCTGGGGTAATTAGTTCAGGTGAATAGTGTCTTAGAATATGAGATCAATCCAGAGCCCACACTCCTAACCACCTTTAAAAGGAGGTGGTTAGGAATATGGGCTCTGGATTGGTTGGTTTGCATTTTAAAAGCCTGCTAATTGAGCTGGCAAGGTTTTTACTATCTTTAGGAATTGGCCAGCCCTAGTTGGGATAGTTCCTTTAGGGTCAGCAAGGGCCTAGGTGTCAGAACATAGAAAATAATAGACATGGTTATTACACTTTCCTATTCACACTGCAAAGACTTGTAAGCCCCTGCTCTCTGGGCTACAGCTACACTGCTTCTCAGGTCCATGGTGAAAGTTCTGAGTATCCTTATATCATGTCTAGGGCACAGGAACTTCATAAGGTTACTTTCTGTTGACTAAGAGACTTTCTAATCACCTCAACCCTTCTGTGTGACCCAGAGGAGAAAGCCAAGGCTGGCTGCCTCTTCAAAGTTCAATTAGGAAGCAAGGCACAGATCAGCTCCAGCATTAGACCTCCCAGACTGATCTGGGATTCTGAAGTCCCAGTGCCTGTTCTCAGCTGGAGAGAGGGGCACGAGCATACGAGCCCTTTCATAACATTTCATGGGTTTAAAATCTTGCTTTCCTCTGGCTTAACGCTCTCATCCAGCCTAGCAAAGTCTAACCTTGCTGTAGGGTGGAGGTGAAGTGGGGAAAACCAGCTCTTGCCAACTTTGTTTTCTTTCTGATCTATTGCTTCGTGCATAAACCTTACGCCCCGTGTCCCCTGGGGCTGTAGATTTTGAAACTCAAAACCAAGACTTTTGAAACTCATAACTCTTTTTTTCTTATACCACTACCTCTGTCACAATTTCTAAAAGTTTATTTTGACACTCAAAAGCTGAGCTTTGACTCTTTTTGTCTTTTGGCATTTTGTTTTGTGATATCTTAGAGGAAGAAATCTGGGAAGGAGAAACACATCTGTTAATATATCAAAATATTATCTTGCCACACCAGGTACACCCACTGGCTACCGATCTTATTTCTCTTGATTAACTTCCGCCGTGAATGCTTTGCTAGAACCCTGGTCCTTCTCCCGGACTTTCCTGTCCTGCTTATACTTTCCTGTACTTATAGTATAAAGTACAATCTTTATACTCTCCCCTTCTCCAGTAGAACTGTGCTCCCGCTGCTGAAGAATTATCCCAGAGACTCAAACATAAAACAGGAGTTTTCACCCTACAGATTTTGAAACTTTCACCCATACAACTTTTTTTCACTCCCTCTTTCTCTCTCTCTCTCTTTTTTTTCTTACAAACCTGGATATCAGAACATCTAGGTGAAGAGGGAAAGTTTAATATGTTAATTCGCTACCTTGTGCACATTGAGGGGCTTCTAAAGTAAAAATTTGAAGGTAGGTGAGAAACTAAAACTAACCAAGCTTAATGTCTTTGTGTGCCGCCAAACGTGGTTTAACTACAGACACTGGTTCCTGCACACAAAAAGGACTGCCTGCTTTTTCATGTATTTGTCCTTCCTTTATTCACTTGTTTGATAAATATTTTTAGAGCATTTGACGTAAGCCCAGAATGGATTAAGTCGCTGGGCATATACTAGTGAACAAAAGAGACAAAATCTACCACCTGCACAGAATATATGTTCCCATGGCCAGAAATAACTGTATAATTACTAACACTTATAGTACTTCTTTTTTATGTGCTGGGCATTGCTTTAATCCCCATAATCACCTGATGACAGTTACTATTATCATTCCAATTTTATAGACAATATTTTGTAATTTGCCCAAGATTTGAGAACTAATAAGAGGCAGAACCAGAACTTGACCCCAAGCAGGTTGGCTCTAGAGTCCACCTTTCAATCACTCAGGTCTCCTACCTCCAGCTTATAAGTAAATCATACAGGATATTAAAATTCCATGATTTTATGGGAAAAATTAAGTAGAAAAAGAGAGTAGGGCATGCTAGGGCAGATTGCAATGTAAAATAGGGTAATTAGGGAAGACTTGACTAAGATATGTCATTTGACTAAAGACTTGAAGGAGGTGAGAAAGCCAGAAAGATATTTATCTATGGGAATATAGATATTTATCTATGGGAAAGGTGCTCAGGCAGAGGGAATAGCAATTGCAAAGTCCCTGAGTCAGGACTGTGTCTGGCACTCACAGGAGCAATTTTGCATATGCCACTTTACCAAAGTAGATGACGGCTATTTATCACAAAACAACCATTTTTGAGTCCTGCTATTACTTTGAGAAAATGCAAAACATTAAAAAATGATCTGTCATGTCTCCTTTCTAATAATTTCAAAGCAGCATTTTTGTAACTTTCCCTTCCACAATTAAAAACAGAAATAGATAGATGAGACTAAGAAGAGTTAAAAAGCAAGAGCGAGGAAAAAAATAAATTCATTACCGTCATTCCTCATTGCTGACGATGTGCTATAAAGGATGGAAAAAATGTTAAGCAAGTGAAAACAGAAACAAGCCCAGATTTTAGTATATGTTTCTTTTGAGATGAAAATTGTCATCCTTGTTAATTTTTCTTCACCACGTCTAAGCATTATGGGTTGAATGGCACGGATGCTCCTACTGGTAATATAGGCACTAGGCTAGAGGTAAACCTAATGAATCTGACCTGCCCTAGAAAGAATTTGCAGAGCTGATCTTGGCTAAAGTTAAGTTGGTGTTTGTTGTTGCATTCACTTTGCCCTAGACTTCTCCAAACTCTCCACCAACCAGTTGATATTGTTTCTGATTTACAGGAATTAGAGATTAAACAGCTTGCAACAGAGGCTGCCCAGCCAGATCCTGGCAGAACTGATGTGCAGCTCATGAATGCCTGGCTGTTTTGCTCCTCTGTGTAACAGATGGCTTGTTTCTAAGGACAAAGTTCTTTATTTTCTTTCAAGTATTCCTTGGGTTGTATAAAGAATGGGGGTTCTGGCAGCTTGGTGTTCACCCTCCTCAACTGTAGAAGACATTCATCAAGGTCTAATGAGAAGAGATCTTAGACTCAGAATCAAGAGAGCAGGACATAGATTCCACATTTTTCACTAACTAGTGAAGCAGTTTATAAAAATGAGCTTTTTATCCTCTTCAAACCTCAGTATCCTCACTTTAAAAAGGAAGACAAGAGTTGCTGTTTCTATAGTTTTCACAGGATGTTCAAAAAAATGAGATAGTATATCAAAGTGCATTAAAATTAGTCTTTAGCAATAAAAGGATTTGGTATTATTCTGTCTTATTTTTCCATTTTTTACTCATGAATAAATCTTAAGATTTTTCCAACCTGCTTATTCTCAAGTTTAACTTCCTAAATTTCCCTAACCTCCTCTGTCTTCTTTATCTGTATTTACTACTTAAGCTGTTATGTTTCACAACTAACTTATTTTTAAGTTAAATTCTTTTGACTCAACTCATTTACTTAAACATTCCTTAATACTATAGTTTTGTTGATTCTTTTTCTCATATATCCTCTTGTCTGCAGTTAATTTATATATATTCTTAGGTGACACTGGCGGACATTCACTTTGATATAGTACAAGGAACCCAGCAGTCAACTAGATTTAATCCAAGTCTCTGACTGTACTTGTTTGGCCACATTGCTCCCATCTGCCCGGACCAACGAGATGAAATGCAAGTGCCTGGCTCTCTTGAACAGAAGGGATACATATGCATTTGGGTGGAAGTATGGAATCCATGCTGAGTAAGGTTATGAAAAAATGTGGGGAGCCCAAAAAAGCAGCATAACTGAGGTGACACAAGAAAATGATGCTGTTCTGAGCTAGTTGGAAAGTCAACCACAACTCTTTAAGGAGACTGAAGAGTTCTGTTTTCCCCATTTTTCTCATTTTTCCCTAATTTACCCATTTTTATAGGCAATTGTTTAATGACTTTTCTTAGAAATATAACTTAGTCTCAAAAACTAATGTGAAGATTGAGTCAAGAGAAAAAAACATTTCTTCTCTGATGAATTATCTGATGTCCTTGAACGGTAAGCTGATGTTGATTCCTCTTTCTCCTCGGCGATTTATTCTCTACTATGTCTCCCTGTCTTTATTCTGTCTACTTTATTCCCTCCAATCCTTTACTCTTTTTACCTTTTAAACTTTTTTTTTTTGCTATAATATTTGGTCCATTTAGTCTCTTACCCCTCTTAGACTGTGATCCTCTTGAAGTCGGGGATTATATCATTCTTACAGTACTTCTATTTCCAGCTTCATATCCTAATACAAGTCCTCGATAAGGTGATGAATGAATTTCTCAGGCTTGATTTAATTCTTTATAGACTCATTCTGTTTTCACAAAATTAACATTCGATATCAAATAGCAAATAGCAAAACAGTGGAGGAATCCATGCAACTTCTACTTCCAAACGTCAGTGTAATGATTTCAAGCTAGATACCTTGGAGCCTTGGGGGCTCCTTAAATTCTGGAGGAAAAATTTAAAAGCAGTATTCTGTGAGAAATTATGTTACACATCAAGATCTCCAGAAAGAGATGGTGAGACTAAAGTTGGGGAGCAAGATGTTTGTTAGGTATCGACACTCATGAAGGTTAGAAGGAAGCACAGTTGTACAGAGTGAGAGGCCAAAGTTTGCTATAGGTCCAAAAAGCCTCAGCCACCCTATGTCAGAGTGGAGGTAGAGGACATCTGAAGCAAATATTGCTTGTTAGAGATGTCCCAAGTTTTGGACTAGCAGGCTTTTTGCAGCTGCAGTCTACCCTGAGGGAGCTGACCATTTCCAGCTGTCAGCTGACTATGCTCTCCACAGCTGGGCAAAAAGTCTCTTCTTGAAGAGAAATCTGTATGGCATGTCTCCCCGTCAACCCCTTGACTTGTCAACACTATAATTGTATATAGAGATTAAAAAGTGCACCTGCTGCCAAGTTGGCATTGAGGAGTTTAATTCCACACTGAGCAATATTGAGTCAACTGTGAAAGTGACCTATGAAACATCTCTGTGGTTACGTCTTTTAGAGCTCACATTTCCTTCTTTGTTCATAGCTCAGCTATCCCTTCCTTGGTGCAGGTTGTAAATGAGTCCTAAAACTCAAACTCCATGCTTTTGCCAACTGGGCACAGCAACTGGTTGATCTGTTGCAACTTCAGTTACAGAAAAGGTTGACATTATTTTTGGGTGGTAAAATTACTAGAAATGCCTATGCCTAGTGTCACTGTCCTCAAATATAAAATACTAACAAAGGAGCAGTGGTCATATGCCAGTCTGAAATGAGTGGGAACTATAAACATTAATCAGAGAGACTTTGCAATTACTGAAACATTTATGAGAAAGCAGTTATAAACCATTGCAAATGGTTTCCTCTTCTGTCTCTCCCCTGATTGTCACCTCTTCATTCTATGGTGTCTTCCCTTGCTTGTTTAGACAGTTTTGATTTTTACAAGCTTATTCCCCCTTGGGGAATAAATGAGGACAGTGAGAATTGACTGGAATTGATTATGTGAACTACAGAGAAGGTCACCCTTTTGAAGCGATCACATCTGTGAAAATCTGAGACTGTTCCCAGTGGTCCATAAAGACTGCATGGTTTCCTGGGAAGGCCCAACTAAAGCTTTAGTGTTGTCTGAAGATTCTTTCCTCCTGGGGCTTCACATATTTAGGAACATAATTCTTTATAGCATGAGCAGAAGTGATGCCAACACTGATTAAAACCTAACTTAAATGGCTTGCCAAGCACCGAGCAAAAAGAAGTCATCGAGACTGTACGATTTTTTTCTTCCTTTTTCAGATGTGGATAATTACTATACAGTTGCACCTTCAAGAATCACAATGAGGCAGTTCAACGGCAACATATACATTGGACAGAAGTTGAGAGAACTATTTGACTTCTTCAAGTACAAAAACTGGATAGGGGAGGTCATTTAAGACACTATCTCGTACTCTGGGTTAGAATTATGGGATGGTTTTGATTTAACCTAGGTTCAGTAACCGGAATCACTACCACAATGTACTACTTACAGGCATAATCCATGTATCTGATATGCATCTTTGTTATAAAGGGTTAATTTCTGGAGTATTTGTGCATACGTGTGTGTGTGTGTGCGCTTTGCGATACGAAAGGCATAGCAACCACCAAGTGTCACTCAGAATACTATACTAGATGGCAAACTTTTCACCCCAGGCTTGCAATCCCAGTTGAGCTTTAAAATAGTTCATAGCTGAGCAGAGAATGAGCTTTTAGATGTCCATGTTTACTGATCATTTACTGTATATCAGCCTTAGTCCTGAAAGTGCTATAAACACGCATTCATTATTTAATTAAGTTCTTACTGCAAATATTATTAGGTACCACTGTTATCTCTATTTTACAGATGAAGAAAGAAATTGATACTTCAGAAATTTAAGCAATTTGTCTAGGGTCCCTCACTGAAATCAACCATTTGTGGTTCCAGAATTGACGGTCATCTAGCTAATAAATGGCAGAGTTGAAATGTGAACTCAGGTCTTTTGACTTCAAGGTTCAGGCTTTTAACCAGCTTAACAGCTTTGCTCTTTAGAAAACACCCTGTTATGTAGATGATATATCTATCAGAAGCTGAACCCAGGACCAAATACACACATATACCCACATCATGAAACAAAATAAACAAAAAAGCAGTTAGTTAAAACCTCTGCCTAATTTACGGTTGCTCAAAAGGGAAAGAAATGACTTTTCCGAAAGGGTTTCTCTCCTTTTCCCTGCATTAGCTCAATGGGACCCACACTCCAGGTACCCAGGCTTTTCTGGAAAACCCAGATGTGTGCTTTGTTTCCAGGATACCTGAGATACAAGAATGTTCTCCTGCCTACTTCACAATCTCTGCTCTGACCTCCCAAACACTCCAAAGTCAGCACGAGGAAGGAGAAATGAGAGGGAGGCCTCTGTCTCCTAATCTTTTCCATAGGCTGCTGTTTTCTTTCTTTCCTCATGAGGAATATCGATAAAAACAAAATAAACAAATTAGCTACCACTTCTGAAAATCCCCAGGAAATTCCTTTTCCAGAGTTCTCACTTACTAATTTGGCTAACATTACCTCTGGTAACAGACCCCATGTATCTGCCACAATTGCTGTGAGTTGCACAGGAAAAAGACTGGGAGGAAATCTTCACTTTTCTTCTGCAACAGCAACCAACAGAAATGAAAGAGCCAGGGGATTTTGCAAAATATCAACTCCTGAGAACTAAGAACGAGAGCCCTTCTTGCCAAGCCTATTCTGTGCCAGTCATCATAAAATACTGTAAGTTGCCATCCTATAGCAATGTTATCATCAAACAGCATATTATAATTTTTACTATCCTGTATTTTGCTCTGTGTGTGTGTGTGTGTGTGTGTGTGTGTGTGTGTGTAAGGAGTGAGAGGCTGTTGGTCAGCCGGAGATGAGAACTAAATAGTTGTTGTTATTGTTATTTTTTCTCAAGATGACCCTTCCCTCCAGAAGAACAATGTGCTGTGATCTTTGGCTACTCAGGCTTTACATCATCCATATTACCCTGCAGCAGGAACAGATTGATGGGTATTTTCGCTGCCCCCAGAGAGTTACCCTCTAATCCTTCATTTGCCGCTCCAGCACAATTGCACAGAAGCAATAGCTGGGATAGTTAGAGTGCATACAATTGATTCCAATCTATCCATCACTTAAACTACCGTCTAGGACATCAGGAGGCCACAAAAAAAAAAAAAAAAAAAAAGAAAGAAAGAAAGAAAAGAAAGAAAGAAAAAAAGCAAAACTTTTGAATCAAGAAATGCTTTGTCCATTCCAGGTCAAGGAAAATCATGATGCAATTTGGTTTGATACTTTGACTTTAAAAAAGTTTCTCATTTCTCAGTAGAGAAAGTTTAATGTAGTAAAGAGGTAATAGTGGCAGTAATAAGCATTTTTCAACTGCATTTGTGGAAGAGCAGCTTCTACCTACCACTATCTTTGGATTCCAGCATTAATTTTACTGATTGGGGCATTATGAAATTTTAAGTGGGAAAGATACTTAGTAACTTAAATAATTTTAATGCAAAATAATACCACCTATTGTCTAAAAGACTAGTCCGGTTCCTTAAGGGGATCAGAGACACAGACACCAGCTACAAGCTGTGTATTATCTGGGAGCAGGGGGAAGCATACACATATACTGATAATAAATACAAAGGACTCTAAAATGGTTTCCAGTATTTACTGAATCTTCTATGATACTGTATTTAAGGCCATGGAATCTAACCTTAAATTTTCCAGCCACCTAGCTCTACACCCATGGCTGCAAGAATCAAAAGAGTCCATGCTAAAAATGGAAAGACCATTAAAACTTGGAATTGTAGGAAGAGGAAGGAGACAGGAAGGACACTCCAGGCAGAGAGAATATACTGGAGTCAAAGAGATTAATAAAATGTTCCATAGGAGGCATTAAGAGGGTGCACCTGGTTCTCAGGTTTGCATCTTCTTCGACAACTGTCTGTGGTTAAATACAACCTTAAAGGAGCAATGAAAAAAGAGAAAAGCTATCTCCACCAAGAATAGTGCACTGTAAAAGTGTTAGGTATTTCTTTCTCCTCATAATTCTAAGGGACAAGTCTTTGCAGTTAGAATTTGAGTTTAATTTTTTGAATGTGAAAATAAATTGCACATGTGGACACGCTTTTTGCAACTCGTGTGATTTAGAAAAACACAGGCAAATCTATTGCTTTCATACTTACATTATAAATGCCAGATACATAACCACAATTTAGGTCTGATTTTTTTTCAACTCAAACAATAGTGTTCCCCTAGGGAAAATTGGCTTGACTGAGGTAAATACTAAAAGTTAATGTTGTGAACTCTTGCAGAATAATTTGTTGGCAACTCAAGACCTTGTTTTGCCCAAGTTTTACTCCAAAATAATTTTCTTACTCAGAGTTGATACAGGCAGTGGCAATTCTCACTTTAGTGTATGGCAGTCACATGACTAAGTCAACTTGCACGCTGAAAGAGCAGGGACAGACATCTCAGACTAGTGGAAAGGACCTAATTATTTCAGTGATAAGGACTCTGAAGCCCAAAGAAGTAGGTGATTAGTTCAAACTCATGCTGCTAATTAGTGGATAGGGCAGAACTACTACTAAGTTTAAGTTAATAAGCTTTCAAAAATATTGCCCTAAAGGAACATAGAGGGAAGAAACTTTGGCAGGACAATGGCTTTTTGTGTCCCACATTCTTCCACGTGGGGCGATGACTCCAACTCACCCCCATCTTATGGGGCCAATCAGCAGGGGTGGGCCCACATCAGTTTTAATATTTTCTCCTCTTTGAGTCAGAACTTTAGGGCTTAGTACAAAAGCTTAAGGCAAATATCCAAAAACTGCCCTTCCTGGGGAGAAAGTCAATTTCTGCTCTCTTGAACTTCAGTTCTTCCGAACTGAACTTCAGGGTCTCCCTGACTCTAAGGAATTAAAGAGAAATTAAACAGTTGAATTTATTCGTCTCTATCTCCGAGATTTAGAGAACACAAGAGATCACCGAACAAAGAAGCTCTGCTTTTGTTCACTGAAAGAGGAGAGATGGACAGCCGGCTGAAGGTATTGATACAATGAGCCACAGGGCAGACAGTGTTGCTCCTTCCACCACGCTCAGGAGGGCTCCCATGTAAGGTACCAGAAACAGTACACACAGAGAAATGACATCCTATTAACAGGGCCCATCCGCCAGGGAGTAGACAGAACAGAAAAATCTGAAGAGACCACTAAAGAAATAGAGCTGTTTCTTTTAAAGCTAGATTTGAAAGAAGTAGGAGAATATGTAAAGAAGTCCAATATATAGCAGTTGGCACAGTACCTGGAACTAAAACCACATGATTTTTTAAATTTAAAGATTTAATAGATAAAGTAAAAGAGAGAGCTGCGTTATAGATGCTCCAATTGGTGGCTTGAAAGATCAGGTGGAAGTATATGTTAAATCATAGAGGAATACAAAGAAAAACTATATGAAAATATGAGGGAAAAATGTACATTTTGAAAGATAGATTCATGAGGAAATACAGAAGTTCTAGAATGAGAAAAACAGACAGATGAAGGAGAGACAATCATCAAGCAAATAACTGAAGGCAATTTTCCTGAATACCTGGGTCAGCAGATCTAAATAGTTCCTCAAGTTCCAGACAAGATGCTAAGATAACAAATACACCTTGGTAAAAGAAGCAAAAAAGAAAAAAGAGTTAGATTGGAGGCCGGGCATGGTGGCTTACACCGGTATTCCCAGGAC
The DNA here is from genome assembly GCF_049350105.2 of Macaca mulatta. Lineage (NCBI taxonomy): Eukaryota > Metazoa > Chordata > Mammalia > Primates > Cercopithecidae > Macaca > Macaca mulatta. Next base: position 91,375,631 of record NC_133420.1, read on the forward strand.
TTTGGGAGGATCACTTGAGGTCAGAAGTTCAAGAACAGCTTGGGCAACATAGTGAGACACCTGCTCCAACAAAAAAATAAAATAAAAAGTTTACAAGTTAGCTGGGCATGGTGGCATGTACCTGTGGTCCTATCTAATCAGGAGGCCAATGCTGGGGGAACTTTTAAGCCCAGGGATTCGAGGTTGCAGTGAGCACTGATAGCATCACTGCACTCCAACCTGGGTGACAGAACAAGACCCTGTTTCTAAAACAAAACAAAAAAGTATGAGATTGATAATTAAGTTTTGCAATCTCAAAATTATGAGATGGTAGAACAATATCTACAGATGCTTTAGAATAAGAGACTGAATCTGTGATAAGATATTATTCACTAACAGCTTAAAAGAATGCTATTTGCAGAGATTACTTCACCTACATATCCTGTCTTAGGAAATGCTTAAGAAAGAACTCAAGCCAGAGAACAAAAACATCTAAATCTCATGATAGATGAAACAGATGAAGAGGTAAAACTGGTGAACAAAGAACTTGGTAATAGGTTTAAAATGAAATACAATTGAATACAATCTGGGAATTTGTAAACTAAGTGATAAACGAGAATTTTTTAAACAGAAGAGGCCTACTGCAAGGAAAATTCTAATCATTGCCAGAAACTAGAAGTACTAAATTATTGGAGATGGCATTTGAATGGGAGAAAGAAGAGCACAATAAAAGTATCCCAGAGGTCTCCTATGGAGGGCAGATGGGGTTGAGGGTAAGCTAGAGGAACAAGTGGAAATGTGCTAAGGGTCTGGCCTTATAGAAAGAAGGCAGATAAGCAGTAAAACATTAAAGAACTTTAGTAGAAAAAGAGTTATGATCTCACTTTCACATAATATTAAATAAATATGTATACAATTATGAACACAAAGAAAAGGAAGACAACCATTAATGAAAGATGAAATAATAGTAGGATTTCCAAGATAACAAAGAGGAAAAAGAAAATTAATAAACTAATAACAACTGAATCATACAAGTAAATTAGGAAAAAAGAAAAAGAAAGAAAACAAAGTAAGGAGTAAGGTATAAAGTTAAGCATACCATGATACAAAACATAAAATACTGAATTCTCCCAACTAAGAGAGAGAATACTGACTGAAATAAAAATCAAAGTTGGACTATATACCATTTACTAGAAACACAGTTTAAAATGAAATAATAAAGTTTGAAAAAGAAGGGACAAAGACGAGGCAAATAGAATTTTAAAAATCAAGAGGCCTTGAAATTTTTTATTTTTATTTTTACTTTTTTAAGAGACAATCTTACTATGTTACCCAGGCTGGCCCTGAACTTCTCGGCCCAAGGGATCTTCCTGCCTCATCCTCCCCTCTAGCACACCCGGGACAACAGGTGTACTCCACTGCCTGGCTTAAAATAAATGCAGAAAGAAACATATTGTAATAACATGTTCTCAATTCTTGTTTCCAAAATTCTTTCTTTGTGAAATATTTCCATTTGTGGAAAGAAAAGAGCACATATTACATCTTTAAAGAGCATGCTTAGTTTTACTTTTTAAACCTGTATATGTAAACTTGTCATAATAAAGACTAGTGCAGAAAGAAAACAAAACATCAGGAGGGACAACATTACTATCAGACTAAGTACAATTTAAAGTTAAAAGTTTTAATTTAAAAAACAAATTACATAATATTAAGTATAATTTTTGAAGCAGGAAATACTCTCATAACCCTGTAGATACCAAACAACACGAAAGTTAAGTAAATAAAGCAAAAACTACTAGTAACTTAAAGATAGACAAAATAAATGATGGTGGCATATTTCAATTTGTATTTTTCAGAAGCAGGAAGATCTAGTAGACAAAATATTAATAAAGACAGAAAAGTTTAATGATATTGTCAATCAATTTAATAGGTGTGTTGAATCTTAAAATTGGGAAATAGAGAATATTTTGTTACATGAAATGGGAATTCATAAAAATAAGTCACATATTTTGTTGGATACAAATAATACTTTAATAATTTCTTTCTATCAGAAAGACCACACTCTGAAAATATTCTAATAAAACAAGAAAAAATCTTAAATGGTAAAATCTTATCCTCTTTGAAATTATGAACCACTTTTCTATATAATTTTTAGCCTAAAGGGGAAGTAAAACTACAATTACATTCTATCTGGAAAGAATAAAAATAAAAAGCACTTTATACTAACACTTATAAAAAATAGCAAAAGCAACATTCATGGCAAAAGCTATAAATGTAATTGCCTTTATATTTGAAAAAGAAGAATAAAACTAAGGAAAGTTTATACTCATCTTAAAAAATGCAAAAAAACAGAATCTACCAAAGTAGGAAAAGAGAATTTCAATCTTAAGTGATGAACTAGAAAACAAAGCAAAATTCAAATAGTAAAGAAGATAAATTCAAAAGCCAGGTCTTTCACTAGCCCACAAGAAGAGATAAACATCTTATAATCCAAACTAAAGGGGGAAAAAAGAAGCGCACAAAAACCCACAAGGTTATGGATGAGAAAGGAGACATAACCACATTTAGAAAAATAAAAAATTCAAGGAATACAAGAGAATATTATATGTAACTCTATGACAACAAATTTAAAATTCTAGAGGAACTGGATAATATAAGTAACTTAAGTTAAATAAAATACTGGAAAACTTGAGTAGACCAGGTAATACAGAAATTAAATATTAACTATCAGCAATAGCAACTGAATAACATTATGTCTGATTTTCACCGCACTTTAAGAAATAGACCCTCCTGTTCTTTGTTCCTTCATTCCTTGCTTCCTCCTTTTCTACCTTGGACAAAAACGTATCAACCATGTAAGCTGCTGTTTTGAACAAACATTTGTAAGTTGCTGTTTTAGGCTCTAGGGTGCAACATTAAATAAAACAAATCCTTGTCCTTAAAGCACTAACCTTCTATTTTGCAGCTCTTTAAAAAAGATGATAGGTTGCTTAATTCATTTTATGATGTAATCATTTTAAGACCAAAACCTGTTTGAAATACTATGATACAAGAAATCCACAGACCAACCTCACTAACAAATACAGACATGAGATAATCAAATGGAATGTAGACAGTATCAAAAGATACACTGACTAAAATATTTGTTTCAGGATTGTAATCATGGTACCAAATCAAGAAATCAATATAATTCACTGTATTGACAAATTAAAGAAAGAAATAGTATAAACATATGAATGGTATCTGAGAAAGTATCTGATAAAATTTAACAATTCCAAAGATAAAACTCAAACAAAATAGGAATAGATGGAAAAGTATTATCTACATAAAGTGTTAATATATTGGTTTCATAACTATTTAACTGTTTTCCAAAACACAGAGCCTTTTCTCTTCATTTGTAGCAGCTCTATAGAATTAAAAAATTTTAATGTTAATTTTTACATATTGTCAGAATAACTATGGCCATACCAGTCACAAAGTAATTCAAGGACTTAGAGACAGTCAACACCTAACCACTCTGCAAAATGAAAGGCCTTAAGCCCAATGAGCTTTCTGCAGAATTTCCACCCTCCAGTCTCTTGAGCCTTGCACAGGGAAAGGGCTTAACAAACATTTTTTTCAAGATGAGCAAGTTATTTAAACTCCATGAGACCTAGTTTTTTCATAGTAGAATAGGAAGGCATGCTTCGCCTGTCTCATCAAGTTGCTAAAACAATCTAATCATTGATACATGTAAAGTTGTTTTGTGAATTGAAATCCAAACAATTGTGAGTTTTTTCTGCTAATTTAAAAGAGAATATGCTTAAATTTCAAATGAATAAGGAAGAGAAATGCTAAGCATTTTCAAAGAGATCTCCGAATGAAGTCATTCTAGACATGGATTCTCAAGAAAGACTTCTGGAAAGACATTATACTGTGCAAGATATTTATCTTCACTTCTTGTAGTCATCGCTATCTATCTCCTATGACAGTCACTCATGGTATGATTGCCCTTGATTATTCTGAGGCTTATCTGGAAATTTACCCATTCAGTTGACAAATATTTCCTGAGCATTTTCTATGTGCTAGGCTGCTGTAACAAAATACCATAAACTGAGTGGCTTGTAAACAACAGAAATGTATTTATTATGGTTCTAGACTTTACAAAGTCCAAGATCATCAACAGATTCAGTGTCTGATGAGGGCTTCTTCTTTTTAGTTCATAGATGGTACATCTTCACAAGGTAGAAGGGGCTAGCTAGCTCTCTGGGGTCTCTTTTCTGACCCCATTTATGAGGATGAGCCCTCATGACCTAATCACCTTCCAAAGGCCCTATCTTTAACATCATTACCTTAGTGATTAGAATTCAATGTGTAAATTTTGGAGAGACAAAAGCATTCAAAACATAGCAACATCCTGTGTTAGCTTTGGCTTAAGCAATAATGTTCCTGAAATCACTGATTTGATATGCTAGTTTTATGGTTTTCAAATACCATGTTAAAGAATACACACACACACACACACACACACACACACACATACACACACGCACACATATTTTTAAGTTCATCTATGTACCAGCAAAACAATCTCCTAAACCACAAGTAGTACATGCATCTTGTTTTGCGAAACAGATGAGGAATAAAAACTAGTAGATAGTAAATTAAGATGCACCTCCTACGCTCTAGGATTAGTTTAATGTTGAGGCAGGTCTCGTGCCAGGACCAGATTTTTGTGGATATGAGAAGATTGTGCCATTTCTTAAATCTCCTTATTAGGAATGTCATTTGCTCTCCATGAATGAAGGAAGAGGCCCCCACTACAATATCTGAAACCAGAAGCTGAATGTGTTGCTTGCTAAGAACAGTAGGACCCTGTTTGTAGGACATAGTTTTTCAAAGCAAACTTCTGATCAAATATAGGGTAATGAGAAGCACGGAATTCAAGATTAGTGGACTTTCAGAAGAGTCTCCATAGACACTTATCTGTTGGCCTTTAGCCAGGAAGCCTGGTCTCTGGAGTGCAGCTGTTGCTGATTGGCTCAGAAGCTGGGGCTCTCTGAGTCATTGGCGGACTCCAAGAAGCCGGGTTATGATGCATAAGAGTAATTTGCCATTTCGGCAGAGGTCTAACACCAGTGCTGACAGAGTGAAAAGCAGTCAGTACTTTCCTGGGTTGACAGGCAAGTTTTACTTACACAACCAAAAAGAAGAGATAAAATAAGTAGCAAAATGATTCCAAAGTGGATGATGAGTTGATTTAACCTCCGGATTCTGTGCGTTGATTTAACCTCCGGATTCTAAGTAGTACCTATTGAATAATTCTTTTTAATCTTTTTTAAGTAAAACCTGTTAAAGCAGCAGTAATAATTTATTCAAAACTGCTTGGACTACTAACCAAAGCTTAGGAGAAAACATAGCTCTCAATAAATAAATAAATAAATAAATAAATAAATAAATAAATAAAAAATCTCTTCTGCTACTTGCTCTCCTACTTGGAACTCACCGTACAGAGCTGCCCATGTGAGAATCAGCTTCCACTAAAACGTTTGCTCTTGTGATTTTGCATGACGTCTTACTACTTATGGGCCATCTCAGTGTCAACCATCTATAGAAGATGACGACTGTTTAGAGGTGACCCTCATGATTTTCAAAATTTTTTTTCATAGGTCACATAGTCTTTATTTTAACTCTCATCACCCCAAATACCCCTCTAAATTTTGACGAACCCTGGCTACTCATTTGTCTCATGACACTTTAATTAAGAGACAGATATATACATGTATAGTGCACATGTAGACTCAGAGAAATCCTCAGGGGTGCAGATGGCTTATTTACTCATTCAAAGCACACTTTTGTAATACTTTAAATTTGAAAGTTATGCTGTTCTGCCTCCTTACCTCTCATTGAACTCCCTAGATTGGATCCAGCAAGAGCTTAATGATTTTTAAAAATATTCAATATGATTTATTTCATATATAAAATATATATATTATACACACACGCATGAGCACACACACACATACATTTGCACTCACATACAAGCCACTAACTTTCACGTGTGTCCGTGTACGTGTGTACTTCTACTAACTTCCCTAAGCTTTGGGTAATTATTTTCCTTAAAATAAACTTGAAGTTTGGTTTATAAGTAATTTCTAGAATTTAATGTCATGGCATAAATTTCAGAATTAACAACAGGCATAAAAACAAATATGTATGCCTCTCATGCCACTAATTCCTATTGTCAACTATAAAATGTAGAAAGATGTTATATTGCAAAATTATCATTTATGCCATTTGGGTACAGGGTTCATTGTTTTAATTAATCTTGACTGACCAAATTTTAAAACATTAAGATATATGGGAACTGCTCTGTTGCATATTCAGTAACATCTTTTTGGAGTGTGATGCTGCTATTATCTTTCCCTGTAGACTTTCACTATGCTTTTTGTCTTCATTTTGGGGAAAATAATGTGACATAATTAATCAATATTCTCTAGGTCTATATATCACAATATATAATTCATCACAGTTGCTAGGAAATCTGGCTTCTCCTATTGTTAGCCATCAGATAATGATAATGATGACAATAACTTTTTAATCTATTCTTCCATTCATGTTTATGAATTATAAAATAAAACTTGCTCAGTTCCTATTAAGTGCCAATATTTTTCAAGATACTTCAGGAGCTACAAAGATGACTAGTTTGCAAGCTGGTGAGAGGCTTATGTTGTTACTCGCAGGATCCCAATAATTTATAATGTGATCAGAAGCTATAAATGTAGATAAAGTGACCCTAACTCAACCACTTATAACGAGGGCAATTTGTGGCAAGTTAACTAAACTTCAACTTTCTCATCTGCAAAACAGATACAGTAATAATAATACCCTCATAGAGACCTTATGAAGATTTGTTGAATAATTATGTGAGCAATATGTTCAGTGCAGTGCCCAGCATACTGTAAATGCCTACTCAATTAACAAAATTTATGTCTAAAACTAAAAAAATTAAATTGAAATTATATAATAAAAACTGTTTGTATTATTATTTATTAGGAGAAAAATGATTATTTCCTATTATATGGATAGGTATGGAAAGAGTAATTGACTTATCCAGGGTTACATAGCAAATCATTGACAAGTCAATATCAGAAGTACTCTCAAGAGAAACCATGTGCAAAGATGGCCAGCTTCAATCATCCTGAATTTTTCCTTAGCTCAGAATAAAGCCTTTCGGGTGAATTCCTCAAGGCAGGGATGACTCACAACCACTCTAGTGGAGCAAAGGACATTTTACAGTTTTAATCCACATGCTTGCTTCCAGCCCACCAACGGATGGCATCTAGTTTGTAAAGTTCTGACTACACATTAGAATCAAACACTGAAGGATGTGAGCACAGAAGGATTGGCTCGTGTTTTACCACCTCCTGCCTTAGCTCTGACCATGCTACCACTCTCAAACATTCTTCACCTCTGAGACTGGCCAAAGGGAAATAGCCTTGCTTGAAAATGCCCTCCTGAGTATGTCTGCGTATTATGTTCTTTGAGACCCTTGCTAGTTCATTCCCTGTGCTGCAGATTGCATTTGGCAAATTCCAAAGGGCAGGATTACATTTAAAAACAAACAGTTAAAGGTTAAGAGTAGAAAAGAGCTTTATCTTGTATAATATTTCCAACTCACCACTTCTGCTAGTTTGTCAGGTCATCCCTCCAGAGAGGGAAGGGAGGAAAGGCACACACTGTACATTTACAGCTGACCTGCTGACATGCTATGAAGAAAGAAACTAAATTAACAAGGAAGAAAACTGACCAAATTCTGTTTCCCTTCTGCCAAAAGCACCTTGTCTTGGTCTTGCCTGAGATGTTTTCCTGTTGACTAATCTCCACCAGCTCTGCCCCCAATCTCAGATTCTCCTATATGCTCTTTTTTTGGGCTTTCCTCCACAGCACTTACACCATTCAACCCTAACAGAGGTTTCCACGGTCTACCTTCCCCATCAGCTTACATGTGCTTCAAGGGAGTGTTCATCTTTGTGACTCATCTCACATAGTACCTGCTGCAAAGAAAGGCACTAGGTAGCATAGAAAAAATGTTATACCTGGAGTCATTCAGATTGCAGTTCAAATCTGGTCTCAGCTTCTTTACATTAAATTATTTCAGCTTCGGTTTCTTAATCTATAAAATAGAAATAATATATTCTTTATAGAGTTGTTCTGAGGATTAGAAGTAGCAAATGCAAAGCGTCTGTAGTATAGTAGAGACAATACATAATTTATTATTATTATTACAGCAGGTGCCTTAACTAACGTTTGCTGAATGAGAGAGATCATGAATAACTATGGTATACTTATTGCAAGCCTCAGGTCTCTGTATCTACTTAAAAACATACATCATTTTTCTTCCTCTTTCTTCAACTCAAAGTTACTTTTTCCCTCGCAGAATTATAGAATGGAGGAAGAAAGATGGGTGTTACACTTATCTGAGGTACAAGTAGAACCTCCTTTATTTATAAAACTCTTTGTGCGTGAGTCAACATCCTTTATAGTATTATCCCTATATAATCGATAATATAATATATATTTATATAATATAATCAAAACTATGTATACAATAACATAATACAGTAGATAGTATAGCCAAAACTCTTACTAGATGGGAAGAGAAGCGTAAAAGTAAACAAAAAACCTCTATGCTGTCCCTTTGCAAAAGCCTTGCTTTAATGGCCATGTGCAGAGGACAGACAGCAGCAGGCTAGCAAAACAGCTGCCATATGGTCAGACAGAAGAGAGAAACATCCAGGTAAGAGGGCAGAGCTGTTCCAAGGACGTAGTAAAGTGGAGTTTCCAAGCTCATAGCAGAAGATGGGCTGGGATGCCTAGGAAAGTAGGTTATGACAATCAGTCCTGTATTAGAGCAGCCAACATATCATCAGAAAGACTTATTTATTCATTTTTTGTTACTGTGGCATTTTGTAAGCAAAGTGGTTGATGTTATTATTACTTTTAAACAGGATCTTGTTCTTCAATGGGTTGGGGAAAGGGCTTTTAAAGTTAATTAAATATTAGAGCCCACACTGGCTGGGGTTTAAAATGGGTTCATGTTATTATCTGTAACATATATTTGGATAGTTCTAACTCTCACCTGCAAGTGCAAATCCAAGAGACAGACCTCATCATTATACAGGTGTTAGAATGCAAGTGTCTCTTTGGAATCATATACACCTGAATTGGTTCAAATCTATTTCCTAACTGGGTAACCTTGGAGAAATATGTGTGTGTTTGTGTGTGTGTCCAATTTTATATATCTGCATAGATATAGGAACATATATGCATAATTGTGATAATTAAATACAGTATTAGGTACTTGGTAAATGATAATTATGATAATGTTTTAGTCACAATGGCACCCCCACCCCCAATAGACACACACCCCCTACATGTGGCCCTCACAAATGGAAGCTGTTATTTGGATTAGCAAGACTCCCGTCCTTGAGTTGAATTTTTTCTCAGAGAGCTCTTAGTTCTGCCATATAAATAAAGCACAAAGAGCTTCCCAACACACTAGTCTTTTCCATTTTTCTTGCTTGTGTCCTATCTCCCACATAAGACTCAAACACAAGTCAAAGACTGAAGGGACCAAAAAAAATCATCCTTATTATTGACCCACATATGCAAGCAGACTCTTCTCAAGTTTCATGAAAATAAACAACGTCCATCCACAAAATATTAGCAGAGTGCTGAGTATACCATTGGCATGGGGATTTACATCCAGAACTTTAACCATTTAAAATTAAATGTTACGTATGCATATTTCAAAAAGGCTTTTAGTCATTTTAGCCAAGTTAGCTTTCAGCCTCCTCAATTCTCAATCACTGCCTTCTTCCCACCCTCTTCTGGTCTTCTCTGATCTGCTTTCTGCCTGTCTCGCATCAAATTCCCTTTTATTTCATGTGAACAACAAATGAACTCTTTTCTTGTTTACTTGTTTCCCACAAACCCCTGCTTTCAGGGTATCTGCCATTCACTATCTCCACGTGGCTGGCCTAGGCATTGGCCTAAACAAAGGGAGTTTCTTCCCTAAGAGGAATGGCTGGGTGCCCAAGGTTAAGAATTGGGTAATTGGGTGCCTAGTCTCCTCTCTCTCCAGTCAGCTACTCCTACTGTGTTCAAGTATCCACTTTATAACCAGTTGTAGGGCAGGATTTAAATAACCTTGTTCTGAGTATGAGTATGTAACCAAATTTGGTTCATTCAGAACTGAGGGTAAGAGTTATATGTCAAAGCTGGAGAGTAAGTTATATGTTTGTCTCTCTCCTACTGAACATGAATCAGAAAGCATCTATTAGTTGCCACTGGCAGTGGTCTTATGACCACAGTGAGGAAAAGGTTTTGGAGAGTGAATCAGAGATGAAAAAGTTTATTTTCTGGTGACACTAACCATGAAATTATCATTGTTCTGGCTTGATTTCTCTCTAGACTTACACCATAAGATGATACATTTCCTTACTGTTTGAAGCAGTTTGAATCATCTATTTGCTACTTGCAACCAACAGAATCTTAATACCGCTGAAGTACTGTTTTAATGCAAAAGGCACATCTGCACATAACTGAGGATAAACCACACAGTGCTATTTCTCCTCCTATTTTTGTCTTTCCCCATATAGCATCTACTTTAGTTTGTAGATGAATAATAGGTTTTTTATTGAGATAAAATTCATATTCCATGAAACTCACCATTTGACCATTTAAAAGTACACAATTGGCCAGGTGTGGTGGCTCACACCTGTAATCCCAGCACTTTGGGAGGCCGAGGTGGGTGGATTGCTTAAGCTCAGGAGCTCTAGATCAGCCTGGGCAACATGTGAGACCCCATCTCTGCAGAAAATACTAAAATTAGCTGGACGTGGTGTAACACACCTGTAGTCCAAGCTACTGGTGAGGCTGAAGTGAGAGGATTGCTTGAGCTTGGGAGGTGGAGGTGGCAGTAAGCCGAGATGGCACCATTGCACTCTAGCCTGGGTGACAGAGAAACTTTGTCTAAAAAAGTAAATAAAGTGTACAATTCAGTGGTTAATATATTCACAATGTTATGTAATTATCAGCACTAATTCCAGAAAATTTGTATCACACCAAAGAGAAACCCTGTATCTATTCAGGAGTCATTCCATATTATCCCCCTCCAACTAGCCCCTGACAATTACTAACCTACTTTTTGTCTTTATGTATTTGCCTATTCTGGACATCTTGCATAAATACAATTATATAATATATTACCTTTTCTCTGGCTTCTCTCACTTTGTAGCATGCATCAGTACTTCATTCCTTTTCAGGGCTGAATAATATTTCATTTTACGAATATACCACATTTTGTTTATCCATCAGTTGATGTATAATTGGGCTGTTTCTCCCTTCCAGCTATGAAGAATAATGTGCCATGAATATTCATATCCAAATTTTGGTGTGAATATATATTTTCATTTCTCTTGGACATACACCTAGGTATGAAATTGCTGGTTCCTATGATACTTCTATGTTTAACTTTTTGAGAAACTGCCAAACTGTTTTTCACAGCTGCTGCACCATTTTACATTCCTACCAGCAAAATGTGAGGATTAAAATTTCTCCACATACTCGCCAACACATGTTATTTTTCATGTTTTTTTTCTTAATTATAACCATCAACTAAATTTGAAGAGGTATTTCATTGTGGTTTTGATTTGCATTTTTATAATAACTAATGATGCTGTGCAGCTTTTCTATGGGATCCAACTATATGGGTTATTTCTGGACTTTTTGTTCTATTCCAATAATCCATATGTCTATATTGTTGTTCCAGTACCACACAGCTTTAATTATTTATAGATTTGTAGTAAGTGCTGAAATCAGAAAGTGTATTCATACTTTCACTTTGTTCTTTTCTTTCAAGATTCTTTTAGCTATATGGGGTTCCATGCAATTCAATATGAATTTCAGGATCAGCTTGTCTATTTCTGAAAAAAAAAGAAAGGCTGTTCGAATTTTGATAAAGATTTTACTGAATCTATATATTGCTTTGGCAATATACCCATCTGAACAGTATTAAGTCTAATAACCCATGATCACAGATGTCTTTCATTTATTAAATTTTTTTTAATTTCAACATTGTGTTGTAATTTTTCAGTATAAAAATCTTGTACTTTCTTGGTTAAATTTAATCCTAAGTGTTTTATTGTTTTTAATACTATTGTAAATGGACTGTAAATGCAAATACTCATTGCATACATATGGAAATACAACTGATTTTTGTATGTTAGTCTGTGATAAGTAGGTTTTAATCATCATTAACAGCAGCTTGAAATAAGGAAATAATAGACTGAGATGGATATGTGAAAAGAATAGAAGTTCCACCTTTAGCCAAGGAAAATATTTCAAGAGTTTATACGGCCTGTGCCTGTCCTCAAGTTATTATCTCTCAGCTTCAAGCCCAACTTTCTATACTAGATTTTTTAGTCCTGGGGCTGGGAATTTGCAAACATCATTTCAGCTGTACTACCTGTTCCCTGGTTAGGCTCTGCCATTAGAGGGTATAGGAGAAGGCCTGCAAAGCTGGAATAGACTGTCCCCTTTCCATTTCTTCACTGTGGTCTTATCTCTTCCCAGCTTCCTGTGAGCATAACCCTAGCAATGCTTCTTCACAATGGCTGCAGCAGTTCCTCCCCATTGCAGCAGCTGAATTTGACTTGCAGTTTCTCTAATGCTTGCAAGAGACACCAGTCTCAACAGAAGAGAACCTCTTCCTCAGAGGTCTGAGTTTCAGCTACGCACGGACCTTCCTCTGAGTTTCTAAGATTAATGATTCCAATCTCTGTCATTGTTTGTCCAATCCTAAGAATAGAAACTACTTCCTGTAGTTGCTGTTTTCATGATACCTTAGTTATTTGACTGAACAACTGTACGGCTTGTTAACAGTTATTTATATTAAATTATCTGTGTCCTTATAATTGGTGTGGATTCTGTCACCTTCCTGGGCCCTGCTAGATACAGGTGCTAACCTTGTTCAGAGCCTACTATGTGCCAAGTATTGTGCCAGTTTTTTTTTTTTTTTTACATTTCTTTTCTCAGGTAAGTAAGAGTGTCAGATACATTTAGCGCAAAAAACAATAGTATTTTCCTTACTGTCACCCACATTTTTTGCTTGGCCATAAGCAATGGGGAAGCAATTGGGAAGGAAGAAAGCCCCAAAGTTTACAAAGATAGTTTTCACCCTAATCCACCAATCTTCAAGGAGAACTATGCATGTGAGGGACTTTTAATCACGTGGAAAATAATGTCACAAGCTATTGCATCCTGAACCCGCACTGCCCAATAGAGTTTTCTGCAATCATAGAAATGTTCTGTATCTGTTGAGAATTGTCCAGTGTGGTAGCTTCTAGTCATGTACGACTACTGAGCACTTGAAATGTCACTTGTGTGCTTGAGAAACTGGATTTTTAATCTTAATTAATTTTAACTTAAATCCACACATGTAGCCAGCCAGCAATATTAAATGCGACGGCCAAGTTAGACTTTTCAGGGCAGCAACAGATGGGCGTGGCTGAAGAAGACGACCTCCTGGTCTTCTGGATGTACCATTTCACAGCAAACACAAATGCTAGTTGGGATTGTTAAATTGTGTGCCTAGGTGACTTGTCCATGAGCTTTCATGTATGAAAAGACTGTCAAAAACAGATCATTCATGCTGGGGCTCACCTCCACAGGTGCCAGGGAACGTCTTGCCTTAGGGAAGAAAGCAAATCTATACTCCATGATTAGTGTGTGATTATATTTTACAGACAGGCATCAATGCCTGGTGATTTTGAGGCACTGGCTTTTATCTTGTGAGATTTATTTAAAGAAGCACATGCGTGGCTTAGAGCCTTGGGGAATGATAACATAAAAATAGGAAAGCATAAAAGGAAGCAAAGGAAAACCTGCTTCATTTGTAGAAAGGCTCACTCCTCTTTCAGGTACCTAACTCCAAATCCGACCACCTGCATCTCTTCTCTTTTCACATCCATTCTTCAACTCAACTCTTATAAAATGTCTTTCATTATTAACCCACCAGAGAAAGCTTTCCCATACACACTCCATCCTGTGTCCCTCAGCGTTTAATAGAAGCAGCCAGTAAAAATAGCGAGAGAAAAGCAATGCTGACTGGGAGGTAGGAGTTGAGAAGAAAGTAGTAAATGTATTTTCATTGCATTCATAGTGCTTTCTTTAAAAAGACTAGAAGTACATAGAAGTAAAATTTTAACTTATTTCTAGATGATAATGTTATTCTTACTCTTCTTACATTCTTATAATTCAATTTTTTAAATTTAAAAATGAAAAGAAAAGCAATGGTTAGTTCAACCATTGTGGAAGACAATGTGGCAATTTCTCAAGGATCTAGAACTAGGAATACCATCTAACCCAGCAATCCCATTACTAGGTATATACCCAAAGGATTATAAATCATTCTACTATAAAGAAACATGCACACGTATGTTTATTGCGCACTATTCACAATAACAAAGACTTGGAACCAACCCAAATGCCTATCAATGATAGACTAGATAAAGAAAACGTGTTACATATACAGCATGGAATACTATGCAGCCATAAAAAAGGATAAGTTCATGTCCTTTGCAGGGACATGGATGAAGCTGGAAACCATCATTCTCAGCAAACTAACACAGGAACAGAAAACCAAATACCGCCTGTTCTCACTCACAAGTGGAAGTTGGAAAAATGAGAACACATGGATCCAGGGAGGGGAACATCACACAACGGGGCCTGTCAGGGGGTGAGGGGTTAGGGGAGGGATTGCATTAGGAGAAATACCTAATGTAGATGACGGGTTGATGGGTTCAGCAAATCACCAAGGCACGTGTATACCTATGTAACAAACCTGGATGTTCTACACATGTATCCCAGAACTTAAAGTATAATTAAGAAAAATAAAATAAATTACTAAATAAAAGAAACAATGACCCCATACAGTATCCTACTGTACTTTTTTATGTTGATGTTTTCAACTATTATCACTCTGGAACAGATGGATCTTCATTGTGTCCATGTTGTTAAGTTAACATTGTCCAATAACTATTTATGGTTTCTCTCAAGTTTGTCTGGTATTTATTTGGCAATACCCCCCAAGAAGACTGTTTTCATTAATTAGCCACAGAGTGGAGGAGGGGGCACTTAGGACATACTGCAAAATGGCCCTCAGTTTAACCTCCCACAGGACATGAAGGTATAATTTTTTCCTTATGTAAGTTTGCGAAGTACTTTATAGGCTGTTAAAAGAAAGACACTTCACTAAAGGGCTCACCAATTAAATCAAGGATAGTGAATCAGTTAAAAGTTCAGAACTAAGCAAATAAAGGAAATAGAACTCAATAAAGCTATACTTTAGCCAGAGTATTTAAAGATACTTGCTTCTTCGTGTTGGTTTCAGCTTCAAATATTTTAATGTAGGGCCCTGAGTTCATTTATATTTATCAGATTGTGCAGGCCAGTTTCGGTTTGGTAATAATGGTCTTTGATATCTAAATACCAAATAGAACATGTCTACTCTTTTCTGAGTGGTTTTATTTCTATGACTGTAGGCTTCTGGCAGTTGGACTAGTTCCAAAGGTGACAAGAGTAAAGGCTCTTTTCCAAGAACATCTCAACACCTTTGCTGAAACATGTTACTTGTGGTAATAACTTTTTCTGCTCATTTCCCATTTTGCTGGTATTCATTATATCACCTATATTATGATGGTCTCTCTGGAAGTGCCAGAGCTGTGTTTCAAATAGAATAATAATTTTAATCTTCTTTCAAACTTTTTGTATAGAAACAAGCCATTTCTAACATGGATGTTGATGGGTAACGATATTCTTATTTGATATAAAAATCTTGGAAATAAAAGCAGGCCTGGTGGAGTCTGAAGCAGGAACAAAGAAAGATATAAGACCAAACATTACTTCCACACAGGTTTTCTACAGAAACAGAGGAAGCTATTGCATTTTACATAAAGTACTCTCATTTTCTTGCTGATTATGTAGACTATTTTACTGGATATCTTTCTATACTATGTCTCTAAATAGGTGGTCTATTAGTCTTTTAGCAAGTTATTTATTGTTTGGCATCCTTGTGCAGATTTCATCAGAAACGTGGATTTTTAAAATGTTAATTTAATACGTACAATGATGTACATAAAATGGTATATTTCGACTCAATATTAGGAGTCTTTTTTATTATTATTGTACATTCTGTTTTGCATATTATCTCCTCCATTATTCTTGTTTCATTAATATCTGTGATTGTAATCAATATTTTTTGGTCTCAACACATCTATAATATGATGTCTTATTAATAGAAATGATGACACTCTAGTAATGATGCAGGGTGATAAGTGATAAGACAAATATAATTCAGGGACTATCCTTCCCCATTCCAGTATTAAGAATCTCTCCTTATAAATAATAAGTGGAGTTAATTTTGTCATTTCTAGGTCATGTTAAATTATAAAGCTTCTTCTCATCTAAATTATTGTAATCCAGTACTTTTAAAGAGCTGAATTTTGACAATGATTTTTTCTTAATATTTTATAAAGAGTAAGAAAATACCAGTTAATTATCTGTTTCTCCAATTCTGAATGTTGCATTGATTCACTCATTTATGTGAGCCCAGTGCATTAGTGAAGGAGAGATACAGTATGATGGCCTTAATCAAAGGATTTGACTTCTTGGAGTCTACATGAGTTTACTCATTTATAAAATGATTTAGACAAAACAAGATTTTTCCAGTGTTTCTATGGAATGCTAGCCACATAAAATGGTCTTTAAAGTAACATTTTCCATCATGAAATATGTGTGGGTTATTAGTCTGTACTCATGCAGCTAATAAAGACATACCTGAGACTGGTAATTTATAAAGGAAAGAGGTTTAATTGACTCACATTTCAGCATGGCTGGGGAGGCTTCAGGAAACTTACAATCATGGAGGAAGAGGAAGCAAACATGTCTTTCTTCACATGGTGGCAGCAAGTAGAAGTGCCAGAAGGGGAAATGCCAGATGCTTATAAAACCATTAGATCTCATGAGAACTCACTCACTATCATGAGAACAGCATGCAGGTAACCATCCCCATAATTAAATTACCTCCCACTAGGTCCCTACCATGACATGTGGGAATTATGGGAGTTACAATTCAAGATGAGGTTTGGGTGGGGACACAGCCAAACCATATCAATGGGAAATATTACCCACAAAACTCTCCTTTTGATAATTAATATTAAACACTGAAATATTTGACCCCATAATTCCTTTTGAAAAATGTATTACCTAGTAACCACCTGTAGTATTCATGGTAAAACAGCAAACTGATTCAATGTGAGAGGTGGCATTGAAACATTTCCGACGCAACAGAGATAATCTTTGGCAATAGTGATCAAGAACTAAAGAAAACTCACAAATAAATAATCTTTGACTTGAATGAAAAACAAATACCTATAGTTACAATAGGAGACTATTATAACAATTTTATTCTAAAAATCTTGAAGGCCAAGATGTACTTCCTAAAATTTTCTGAAGTTACTTTCTAGAAATATAGTTTTAAAATGACTCAAGAAAAATTCTATAAATTAATAACCATTATTAAAATTGAAATCAGTAATAAAAAAATCCTACTTCAAAACATTCCAGGACCAGTTGATTATTTATTATTTTCCCAAAAGGTTTTAGTAATGCCTTAATAAATATTCTTTCAAGAAAATCTTAATCCTATAAAATTGTATTCAATTTGGAAAAAAAAAGCTACCCAATTTGTTTTATATTGTGAATATAACTTATATAACAAACTAGACATATACAGTATAAGAAAAACAAAATTGCCAACAAGCAAAATTAGAGACCTCAATTATAAACAAAAACTTAATTAAAATATTAGCAAATATAATTCAGCAGTTTATTAAACAAGCACTACAACATTATAAACCATGAATTTTTATTAATCATGAAAATATAATACAGCTTCATAAAACCTATGAATAGAAATTAAAGGGAAAATTTCATATCATTATAATAAATCAAAAAATGACATTCAATACAATTCAATATCTGTGCTTGATTTTTTAAAAAATTCTAAGAAAACACTGTAGAAGAGGATTTATTTAACCTGATGAATACTGTTCATTAAAAACTTACAACAAATTCCATACTCAATGTCGAAACTCTAGAAGCAGTCCCAACATGAGGATGTTCACTACTGACAATTTTATTCAATATTATACGGGAGATCCTGGGAAATTCAGTAAGACAAAGAAGTACGTGGTATGAGAATTGGAAAAAAAAAATGTAGGCAAACTTTGTGTTCATCTGAGCCTAAGCTAATATGGAAGAAAAAAAGGACCAAAAAAGTAAATAAAAACTAAGACAATTTTGAGAAACGACTTTGGGAGACTTTGTACCACGGCTTATTATAAAACTTTAGTGATGCAGACAGGGTGTATTGGAGCACAAATAGATAGTGGACCAGTAGAACAGATTAGAGAGCCTTCATACAGATCTATTCCTAAAGGAAAACCTACTATTTGACAAAGGTGGCATCGCATATCAGACAGCAGTAGATGGGTGAAATTGACAATCTACATGAAAAAATAAAAAAGATCAGATGGCTATTTCATACTATATACAAAACAAAGTTTCAAGTGGATTAAAAATCTAAATGTAAAAAACAAACACTTTAAACTCTTACAAATTCTTTTAAACATTCTTTTCTTATGTCAGGGTAGAGAAAAAAATCTTAAACTAGTCATTAAAACACAATAATAATTTTTTTAAAAAAGATTGCTAAAGTCAAAAACACCGGAATTTCTGTTCAAAGTCTCTGTATATAAGATTAAAAGACAAAGAACAGACCAAAAAGAGATACTGGCAACTCTTATAATTGATAAGTATTAATATTCAGATTTAAGAACTCCTATTAGTAATTATGAAAATATTGAACAACCTGATGGAAAAGAAGGAAAAGGACATAAACAGAGACCCCACAGAAGAATAATCTGAATTGATAATAAATGTATAAAAATATGCTTAACCTGACTACTAAACAAGGAAGTGTTAATAAACCAAAATGATATACCACTTCACATCAATCATATCAGCAAAGATGTAAAAATTTGCCAATGCCAAACATTAATGAGAATGTGGTGAAACGAACACTTTGGAGGGCAATTTGATATCACCAAGTAACTGCTTCAACCCATCAGTGTTGACATATACAAGGAAAAATACCCAAGAATGTTAACTATACCATTTTAAACATAGCAAAACCTAAAAACAGCATAACTGTCTATCTAAAGGAAAATAGTCTGCTATGTTCATACAACAAAATAATGTGCAACAGTTAAAATGAGTGAACTATAGATAAGTAAGTTGCAGAAGGACACAAATAGTGTATTATTTGTATATAGCATGAAATCTGTAAAATGATATTATTTAGATACACACATGCTATGTTCTAAAAGCATGCATGGGAAAGATAGCAACTTCAGAATAGCAGTTACTTCTACACAAGAGGAATGAAAATTTGGCTGGAGAAGAGCAACACAGGTGGATTAAACTCTCTCTCCAATGTTTTAGAGCTTACAAATATCTGAGGCAAATATGGCAACATTTTAACATATGATCAGGCTGTGTGGCAAAAATTAAAAATTTTTTAATTTTTAAAAAACAAGAAACAAAGGTACAGTGAGCTTTGTGGAACCCAAATATAAATAAAGCAATAAAATATGACTGTCCTAGTTAGTGATGATTTGCCTGGACCTCAAGGCTAAGAAATCACTGCACTTACTTCCTCTCTCCCAGCTCTAACTGGAACCCTCCTCTCAAAACACAGCCTCCTTTCCCCAGCATCCATCTTTGGTTTCCAACCTGGCTTGCTTACTGGGTACTTCGTTTGTTTCTCTCCTGACCTCTACGGCAATATTCTTCTATAAGGCTTTGAGGCTTCACGAGTTGATCTTTAATCCAGATTTTGAGTACAGAATCATTTCCTTGGGCAGATCCAGGTCTAACCATCTGCTCAGATTCTTCCCTGGATATGGGTGAACTGTGGTATATTCATACTGTGAAATACTTCCCTGCAGTTAAAGGGAATGAACTATAGCCACATTTCTCAACATGGATATATCAAAATATAATAGAGAGCAAAAGAAGCAAATGCTCCTCTCAGAAGCCACTTTTATTTGCCCTCCTGGGCCAGAAAGCTGCCCACAGCCTGGCCTCAGCTGGAAGTGGGCACTGCCCTTCCACAGTTGTAGCACTTGAATAGTCCAAAAACACGTGGGAAAAGCTTCTGCTCTAATATTTATTGAAAGAACATAAATAGAATACAAAATAATACCTCTGGTAGGTTCGAACACTGTAAAAATTACACATATGGAGCAGGACTAGAAGGGAATAAAGAGAAATGAAAATAGATTTTTAAAAAATGTGTCAGGATCGTAGGTAATTTTCTCCCCTTTCTTTCGCATCCCATCGATATTGTTATGTGTTTGTGTAACAAGTTATTTTAAAACGTTAAAAAACGTAGGTTGTAGGACAGATAGAATCAATCTGTAATCTTTCTGGTAATGAACAGTGAATTTTCTCCAGGTTGATAATGGGCTTCAATTCTGCTGTCAGAACCACAGTTTATCTGCAATTCCAGGACACCCATTTCCTACTGATCGCATGCCCTGGGATAAGAATAACATAGAGCACCACTGTATTATATAGCTGTCCGAAATTTTAATCACAACTTGCTTTTCAAAGCAACAGACTAATTACTTAACATTGTAGGATTAATAAAGAAAGATTACAAATATTTCAAAGGCAATTGGTCGAGTTGATATAAACAAACTGCTTGCCCCAAACTGTTTAGGTGTTAAGATTCCACTTGATAGAATGACCATAGGCCAGTAAATGCTGCAACTGGATGGTAACAAAGCCCTTCTGGGGGGCAGGAGTATAATGTCAGGTCTAGATGATAGGTCTTGACAAAGTCCTGGGTTCCAGTCCTAGCTCTGCCACTGAGTAGTCGTGAGAAAATGCTTGGCATTTCTGAGTTTCAATTTTCTCTTTGGTGAAACAGAGACGACAGTGTTCACCTGACGGAAGGGATGTGAGCACGAATTGAGATAATGAATGTAAAATAGTTAGCTAGAGACCTGGCCCCTGGCAGATGCTCAGTAAATAACAGCTTTTAGTTTTCAATCAGCTCATTTTCCCTGAGCTCTGTTATGTGTGGCCCTTAACTAAGTAATGTAGGTGGGCCATTTTTGAGCAGGCCTACAGGTAGAGCAGCAATTGACACAAAATGTAAATGTAACTGCCGAAGATGTAGCAGGTCTGGTGAATGCTATTATTTGAAGAATACTATGACTATGGATTAAGAATATAGATCAACACACCCCCCCCCCACCGATTTTTCCACTCAGAACAAATCTATAGGATATAGCCATATAACATAGAGCTGAACTGACAACATCACAGCACGCAGTTCTCTTCAATATACCAACACAATTAACACCCCACCTGCTCAGGTTGGTAAATTATTTCTAAACTGGAAGTTTGTCACATATTCTTATTGACAGAAAGAGAATAAAAGCAAAGAGAGGCAAAACAAACAAAATGTCGTAGGAGAAGAACCTATTGCAAAAAGAATAAAAGTCAGCCCATTGTTGTGGAGCAGAATCCGTAGGGCTATGACGTAGGATCACTACAATGTGGTACTGGCACCTAGAAGAAACCTCCTGTTGCCCCTGCCGCAAGCATCAGAGAACCACTGGTTTACCTCTCTGGTTTTCCTGTTCCGGAATCTATGTGTGTTTATCCAGAAGAGAAAGTTGCTGATCAAGGAAGCAACTCCTTCATCAGCCTAAATGGGAGGAGTGAGGAAGGACAAACTAGTGAGGCTGATCTGAGCTTAGAGAAAACTCTGAAGGACAAGGCAGGTGTTTTCACGAATGCATGATCCGTAAAATCTCAGAGAGGCTGCACCTTGCCCTTGGGAATATTCCAAACCAGATCCTACTGGCATATTCTTCTGGATCACCTAAAGACTTCATATAAGAAACCTTCCCTCTTCACATCAGGTGCTCAATTTTCCTGTTTCTGTCTGAACTTTGCTCATTAAAAAAAAAAATACAATAGATTTGACACTAAAGTTTTTATCTTCCTCCAGGGTATTTTTCTTCCATTTACTTAAGGAACTGTGCCCAGAAAATATTTTGAGAATGAAACTGTAGCAAGAGTGAAATAACTTACAGAGCCTCAACCTTTTGGGGCATGATTCCATATTACTCACTTTAAATAACTGCTGGTGTCTGGGATTGCTATAGATGTTTGTCCTGTTGCGTCATTGTGGGACATCTGAAAGATATTTTACTGGCAGCTTGCAAAGGAAAGACGAGTGATGCAGACAAGGCCATGGAAAGCATACAGCAGGGTCTGCACGGTGATCCCAGTGCCTCTGAGCTCTCAGATTCACTTTAGGCAAGTCATTTGACACACGCCCCATCACCCCCTCAGGTTTCTTGCCTGCCAAACAGGGATAATAATATTTTTCCAATTTACTTCTCATGGTTGTCATGAATTTTTTATAAAACAACATTCATAGAAAGGTGTTCTGAGGAAAAATATAAAGGTATACATAGGTCATTACTATTTTCAGCCCTCAAGTTCCATTTGGGAACTTACTCCATTAGAATTAAGTTCTAGTTTGCACAGCTATCATCTCCCACTTGCCTTTGCAAAACCAAAATAATGTAAAGAGAGTTATGGACTGAATTGTGTCCTCCCAAATGCATAGATTGAAACTATAACCCTGCAATGTGACTATATTTGGAGATTAAGAACACCTTTTTGCAACAGCTGGAAATCAAAATATAAACTTCAAAGATACCTTTGTGTCTGTATCTATTGACTCCATTAAGTTAGGTTCTCAGCCTGAGAAAGGTCCTGAAGGGCCTTACTGAGAATGTCCTGACCTGCCACATGTAGCCCAAGCCTCTGGGATTTGGATTCTTAGGAGTTGAGCCAAGGTATAAGGTGACTAGTCTTGGACCTTAAATGGCCCTTACACCATGGAAAAATTTCCCCAGCTGCATTGGAATGTTTGGGCTTTTTACTTTGGTTGAGATTTGAGGTCACACAAATGTCCAATGATAGATGCTAATGTTGAAGTTTTTAAATCTTTATTTTTATATGTTTATTCATGTGTTGTACTCTGTCCAGCTGGATCCAGCTAGATTTTAGGTTCCATGAAACTAACATGTGATTTGCTGTTACTGCCTGCCAGGTGGTCATTCTTCCAGACTCCATGGGCATGTTTTTGGTCAGAAATAATAATATTTTAAAATAACCCTCTGAACTCTATTTTATTATTATTATTATTATTATTATTATTATTTATTTATTTATTTATTTATTTTTGAGGAGGAGGACGAATGGGACACATTGACATGAATCCCTCAGCAGGTGATTTTGTAACACTCAGCGTAGCCTGTGCTGTTATCCAGACTGAAGAAAACGTCCATTTCACCTTCATCTCTCTGGCTGTGCAACCACCCTCAAATCAACATTACTGAAAGAGTTCTTCAAATTAGCACCATCGAAAGGATACTGTTCTGTGTCTGTCAGAGCTGTTTTCTGTCTCCCTTTTCAGCTGTGCTTTTCCACCTGCAGAAAACTCCACCTACTTCCTAAACCAAAGCAGGCAGTATGCAAGCAGGCATGCCTTTACTAGCAGGAGGGGTCTGAAAATAGCTGTTTAGCTATAAATTCAGAACCTGGTACACCTGGTGTGAGTGCTGGGCGCCTGGGGCCTGACCAAATGGTAGTCCTCTTCTTCCCTCCGCATTCTGGGCCTGGTCCACATGGCCTGGCCTTCTGCCTCAGCTTCCTACTGGGACTTGAGCCCTTTGCCGAGTCACAACTATCTGGACTAAGGCCCTACACGTTGCCTGGCTTCTCAAAGACCTGGGGAGAAAAAACATGCTCCCATAGCCTCTTTTCACTCTTCCTCCTTCCTCACTGCAGGCAACCATTGCCTTCCCAACAACTGGCTAGGCTCCTGTGTGAACACAGATATCCAGAGGAATGTCACTGTATTATAAAGATTGAATATTCAGTGCCAGGTTTGAATACATCCTGGTGGGGGGATGATGGCTTAGCCAATCAACTGACATGTGGGATAGGAGCTGACAAGAACATTCTTATCCCCAAGAATTGTATATAGCCCTGATCTGCTCCAAACCACATATAGAAGAGAAACCTAAGGCTCAGAGAAAAAGCTGAGGCAACACACTATGAATCATTCATTATTTATTAGTTTATTCAATAAATACTGAATATTTAGTAGGTACAAGAAATGCACTGCTGTGGTTTCTCTTTCATTTGAGAGATTTGCTTGGTTCAATAGAAGTCCCACCCTTCCTATACAACAAATCTTAGCATAGCAAAAAATGAGGTCATGACACTGAGTTCTCCCTCTATTAAACCATAGGCTCCACGAGTAAAGACTGTGAAGGAGGAGCAGTGAGATTAATCTTTTCTTTTGGAATCTGCAGAAGCCACTTCTGCTGCATGATTAGACAAGTGAGTTTTTTTCTCTAACCTTTTTCCAAATAGTTTCTACACTCCACAGTTTGTGGATTTTCAATAGGCAAGGGATGGGGGTGCAAACTCATAACTGTAAAGTCTGACAGGAAACATGTGTGAAAGAAAATATGAAACATCATGAAAACCTGAGGAAAAAGAAATCCTTTGATCTAGTGAAGTCTTTAGTAACCATATTTCAAGAACTCTAATACTGTGCAGACTTCTAATGAACGGCCTTCTGGCAATTCTTAAATCTAGAGCTTTGGTTTTGTTGTTGTTGTTGTTGTTAATCCACATACCCCAGTCTCCACAAGATTCCATGCAGGCTTAAAACAATAATCCTTAAACAATGCTATGACAGATTATGCAGTCATGAGAAAATGAGGTCTGGCAGCGTGTAGCTTACTCCAACAGGGCTTTCCCTTTATTATAATTAAATAGCCTCTGTCCTATCTGTCTGTCCATTCTCACACTGAAGGTTCCTTTTACTTGTGAAATGACTGCTGCAAAATAGAGGCCGAGTCCAGAGGCCTCATCACTCAGTCTCCTCTGAGATGACAAGAACTGTTTTTTCATCTACCTCTGGTCTCTGTGCAGATAAGTAAGTTACTTTCTCTGTATTTGAATTTCACTGAAACCATTGCTTAGCAGCAGCAACAATAAAAAGACTTCCTTTGAAAAATATATACATACATGTGTATGTTTGCGTACGTAGATACAGATATATATACATACATGCATGTGTATCTTCAAAGGTAAAAAAATCCATTTGTTATTGCATTAGTTAATATTTAGACTATGAAAAATAGTTTAATAAGAATAATAACAAAGATTTTTGAACATATCTATGCCAGGTGCCTTGTGGTTTGCTTGATCATAATAACACTACGGCAGCCAGTATTAATATTCTCATTTTACATAGTAGGACATAAAGGTATAAAAAGGGATGCAAACCATCATCCTTCATGAAATTTAAAATTTTCCCCTAGATGTTTTTTTAAATCATATTTCAAAAAGATAAGAAAAATGGAACATCTGCTCAGTGAAACTGCAGGCAGAAAAAGATGAACTCTTAGATTAAGCCAATTGTCCATAGGCAGTTTCTCTTGGCTTTCTTTAATAATTTAGAAGTAATGTTTCCTTCTTCTCATGAAGTGCTTTTGGCATCTTTGATTTGTATTACTTTGGAAAGAGCAAAGTCAGTTAATTAAAATCATAAACCTAGATGAACTAGGTTAGGATTCTACTCTGCTAATAACGTTAATGTTTCATGGTGTGTTAGCCTATCTAATAAGGAGAAAGTGACTACTTTATCTTTCAGATATTTTCATTTACTTTCTTATGAGCAGCACAGCTAAAAGTTTTGTTTTGTTTTAAATGAGAAAAGAAGTATTTGTGACAATAAAAAAAGTAATCATGTTTCTGGATATGTAAACACGAAATCTATAAAACAAATGTTTTCCTAAAATGTCTTCTTTTATCACCGATTTATCTGACAGCAAACATTGTTTTCCTGGGGAACTAAAGATTTTGTGGAGGAAAGTTTGTATCCTAAAGCAGATTGATTATACAAACTGAATATATTGTAGAGTCAAGAATGAGAACCCATTTCTCTATCCAAATCAGAGATGCTTAGGTTTAAATGTTTCACTGAAATTGTCTTTGTGTTGATAGTTTAGCCACCATGCCTACCCCCTTGCCAATAATACATATTCATAAATCAGTCAGGTTTCTGTTGGATTGAAATATTGACACTGTGGGCCGGGCGCGGTGGCTCAAGCCTGTAATCCCAGCACTTTGGGAGGCCGAGACGGGCGGATCACGAGGTCAGGAGATCGAGACCATCCTGGCTAACACCGTGAAACCCCGTCTCTACTAAAAAATACAAAAAAACTAGCCGGGCGAGGTGGCGGGCGCCTGTAGTCCCAGCTACTCCGGAGGCTGAGGCAGGAGAATGGCCTAAACCCGGGAGGCGGAGCTTGCAGTGAGCTGAGATCCGGCCACTGCACTCCAGCCTGGGCTACAGAGCAAGACTCCGTCTCAAAAAAAAAAAAAAAAAAAAGAAATATTGACACTGTGGTCAGAAGAAGAAAACCATGGTCAAACCAATATGATGTCTTTGAGTCAGATTTCAGTGAATTTGATCGATCTGGCCCAAAAATATTTGTAAGATTTAATAAGCTACATTTAATTTTCCCCACCTCTAAACTGAGCCAGAGAGAAAATCTTCATATATAATAATAACAACCAAAATTCCTATGAAAGCCTTTTTCTGTTCATTCAACCTGGAAGAACAGGAAACTTTAATGAATGCCAACATGGACATAAAAGAGAGGGAACATTTTTAAATTTATTAAGACAAACAGTGTAGTATAGTGGAAATAATATTTCAAGTCCTGGACTTGCACACTAACTCTGTCATTTAATTGTGTGATGAGCCTCCTGAGCCTCAGAATCTTCTTCTAAAAACTAGATCTATAATGCTTCTTCTATTTACCCCATAAGATTGCTGTATCTCAAGAGTAAGTCTGCTTAAAAGTATTTTGTAAATATGTAAGTACTCCAAATCATTTTAATATTAATATTAATTCTTGTTTAAACAAAAATTTTGGGGCGGAGTGATAGTAGTTGATGTTATTGCTGCTGTTTAGAATGACAGCCTCCCAGGAGAACAATTTCCATTTTCATTGCAACTCCAGAGACAACAATCAATGCTATTCAAGTAATCTTTGTGTCATACAAGCAGGTCTGCATAGAACACTAAGTAATCAATAGTCTCTATTCTTTGATCCTGACAAAATGAATGATCAAAGCATTCCAAGCAGTCAATAAGCCTGACTCTTTTAAAATAAATCAAGTATTTTATTACTTTTCCCTGAAGTGACTGCCCAAATCAGGGAGGGGCAGAGGCAGGCATGCCCACAAAACTAACCAAGGAAGTCTCCTCTGGTTAAATCATTGTGAAGCAGACTGTTACAATGCTTGGGGTTTGTAAGCACACTGAAAAGAATTATATATCTATATAAACCTGTTACTAAAATTCTTCATAACAGTAATAATTTAGGAAGGTAAAAGAGGGTAGATGGATAGATGGATGGACAGAGAGACAAACAAGGGACCAATGGATAGATAGATATAGTAGATGAATAAAATTAAAAGTGTATGCTTCCAGTACCAATTTTAACAATTCAGTCAAATAGGAGAAAGAAAAAAAATTACTCTTAATGACATACCTAGGGATAATGACCATAAATGTTTTAATGCTTACTAATGTTCCTTATAGTATTTTTCTATGTATAGTTTCCTGTTCGTTTATTTTACACAATTGATGCTATACTATGGGTTGATGTTTGTGTCACCCCCAAATTTATATCTTGAAACGCTAATCCCCAAGGTGATGATATTAGGAGGTGGGACCTTTTGGGAGGTAATGAAGTCATGAGTGGGGAGCCCTTATGGATGGAATTAGTGCCCTTATAAAATAGGCCCAATCTCTTGTTGCTCCTTCTCACATGAGGACACAGCCAGAAGATACCATCTATGGATCAGAAACTAGACCCTCACCAGACACCAGATCTGCTGGAGTATGGACTTCCTAGCTTCTAGAACTGTAAAAAATAAATTTCTGTTGTTTATAAACTACCCAATTTATGATATTTTTTTCATAGCAGCCTGGACGGACTAAGACAACATATTCAATTTTAAAATCAACTTTGTTGGGGGTATAATAAAATTTGTAAATTTTAAATATAAAACTTGATAATATTTTGATTTTTAAAAAGTCTCATGTACCCACTATCCCTATCAAGACATAAAACATTTATATCACCAAAATGGTCCCTTGTACCCTTTACAGTGAAGTGCCTCTCAAACCATGCCCCTGGCTGTCACTGATAAGTTTTTTGTTGCCATAGATTTGTCTTGTCTACTCTAGAAATTCATATATGGAAACACAGAGTTTGTAATTATTTGTGCCTGGCTTTTATTCACTTGGCATAATGTTTCTGAGATTTAGTCATGCATCCATCGTTTGTTCTTTTCATCATTGAGCACTATTCCATTGTATGAATTCAATACAATTTGCTTATTCATTTACCTTCTGAGGAACATTTGGATTGTTTCTAGTTTTTTTGGTATTAAGAATAAAGCTATTCTGAACATTTATATGTTAAATATAAAAGTTTTAATGATGCTTTTTATACTCATATAAAACAGAAGTATTTATCAATTA
This sequence comes from Macaca mulatta, assembly GCF_049350105.2. Taxonomy (NCBI): domain Eukaryota; kingdom Metazoa; phylum Chordata; class Mammalia; order Primates; family Cercopithecidae; genus Macaca; species Macaca mulatta. The sequence continues at coordinate 91,404,450 of NC_133420.1, forward strand.
TTTATAAAATTGTCAGGAATATTATTTCAAATGCCTAATTTTCATTCAGTGGATACACCATAATTTACTTAAACATCCTCTATATCTGTATATCTAAGTTGTTTCTCATTTTTTAATAAATAATAATGTAAGAAACATCTTTGCTTTTGCTCTGCTTTGAGTGCCAGCAAAGTTTTTAAGAGTAGTTCAAAATTAAGTTGAAATAAAAAATTGAAAAAAAAATGCTCAATAATGTTCTTTTCATTCTTTGGTCTTAAATATATATTAAAACATTGGACAGTCTACCAGGATAATTAACAAATGCATTCTACATTCTAGATGCTTTCTAAAGAGTTTCCTCTCTTCCTGGCTTTTATTCATTTTTTTCTTTCTTTTTTCTTTGCTAAGAGTTTCTGAAGAGCGTTAGCTTCGTTTGCTATCTTTTCCCTTTTCAATTGACAATCACCTTGATGAAGAGAGGAAGCAATAATTCTTAACTCTCCTTGAATTAATTGGAAGGAAAGAAACTGTTCAATGAAGCCTGATATGTAGGTGGTGAGAATTGTTTGTTTTTTTTTCTTAAGCTTGGAAAATGTGCTTCTGCAACATGGCAGTCGAGCCCCACATCAAAGAAGCAAAATATAGAATAACAGAACAAAAAAGAAAATTCTTTTTGGAGCCAAAAAAATGATCAAAACAAAGCTTTAAAGGTAAAGCTTATAGTGACAGAACTGCTGGGGACTGAAGCGTTTAAAATACACCTGTGTGTATACTAATTGGAAAACTCATATTCACAATCTCAATAGTCCTTAAACAAGCAACATACTTACTGTGTGTTTCTGTTCTAAATGGCCCCAGTATCATTTTTCTGGGGAAGAGGACACTGGGTCCATTTCTGTACTTTGACTTAAAGAACAAGACCATGCTCAAGGTATTTAAAAATGTAACTCATACAGGTAAGTAATGTTCTCTAATTTATCCCTCTGTTTTCCATACCAAGAAATGGACCCTTAAAATACCTCATTGCTTTCAACTGTTCTTTGCAATTACTGCGGTCATATCGGCATATTTTTAATGATTATATATTTGCATACCCTTTCTCTTGGGGACCTAAGGTCTCACTTCTACAGATAACATTGAATATTCAGGTTTTAGAATCAGAGAGAATTGAGTTCAAATCCTACCTCTGGCTCTCACAATCTCACGTGGGTATGTTCCTCAAGCCTATCTTCAGGATGGTTTGGTTGTGTGTTAATATTTGATAGAGAGATATAATCTTTACCTAAAAGAGAATTTCCTCTCCCCTTACCTTGAAGTGCTTTTGAGAATTCACAGAATGTTTTGTTATATATTTTTTAATTCCAAAAGTCTTGGCAATAATTTCTAGACTACACCATATCTGCTGATAAGCACCTTGTGTCTGTGTGGCATTTTTTACTTTTCAAACTTTTTCCAATTTCTACTTCACTAGATCAGATTCTTGAAATGCAGCCTATATCTGAGATAGCATTCATCTCAAAGAGAGAAATAGTTTGGTGACTTCTTACTAAAATTTGAAAGGATCTATTCATTTGTTACCAGCAACATCTTTTGTTGATAAAGTGCCTTATGAAGTTTTAATTATGAACTCACCAGTACATATGTGATTATACACCCCAAAAAGGTGGCAAGTTTTGAGCCCAACTTACCATACAGCGATAGATAGATAGATAGATAGATAGACAGATAGATAGATAGATAGATACATACATACATACATACATACATAGATACATAGAGGCATACATACATACATGTGTGCATACAATGACGTATATACACATAATGGCCCAGACGCAGAACAAAATTTTTGCTTTGAAAAATGCTGTGGTCTAGTTCATTAGGAAATTCTAGTACCTTAGATATACACCAGGAGATGTCGATGATTAATTTTAGTGGTTAACTTGACTGGATTAAGGAATACTCAGATAGCTGGCAGGGCATAATTTTGGTGTATGTCTGTGTGGCTGTTTATGTAAGAGATTGGCATTTGAATCAGTGGGCTGAGTAAAGAAGATCCACCCTCATCCAAGGTGGGTGGGCATCTTCCAATCAGCCGAGAGCCCAGATAGAACAAAAAGTCAGAGGAAAGGTGAGCTCACTTTCTCTTTTCTCTCTTCTCTCTCTCTCCTGCAGTTGAGGTACCCTCCTTCTCCTGCCTTTGGACATCAGAACTCCAGGTTCTCCAGTCTTTGGACTCCAGGACTTGCACAAACACCCACAGGTTCTCAGGCCTTCTGCCTTGGAATGGGAGCTACACCACTGGCTTTCCTGGCTCTCCAGCTTGCAGAGGGCATATTGTGTAACTCCTCAGCTTACATAATTGCATGAACCCCTAATAACTTTCCTATCTATCTATCATCTATCTATCTGTCTGTCTACCTATCTACCTGCCTACCTACCCACTATCTATCTATCTAGTGCCCTACTGGTTATGTCTTTTTGGAGAACCCTAATACAAAGATCATACTTAATTTTCACTGTTCATTTCAAAAAATATTTATTGAGCACATTTCTGTGTTAGAGACAGAGACATCTGTACTTGAATCCCTCAAGCAGATCTCCACCTTTAAAGAATGTAACCTGAATTTTTTGATCATTCAAATCAAAGTATTCTCATAAGTTACATTTAATATAACTTATTAATTTTCCAGTAACTCTTACTCTCAGAAATTTGTTGGTTGCTTCATGAAATTATTACAATGAAATATTTCTTCTAAAAATTTTCCTCAGCTATTTGTCTTAGTTGGCTAGGGCTGATATACCAAAATACCATAGACTGGGTGGCTTAAACGATAGACATTTATTTCTCATAGTTCTGGAGGCGACATGCCCAAGATCAGGGTGTCAGTATGGCCAGGTTCTTATTGAGGGCTCTCTTCCTCACTTACTGATGGCCACCTTTCTGCTGTATCCTCACATAGTGGAGAGTGAAAGTTCTGGTGTTTCTCTCTCTTCTTATAAGGACACTGATGCCATCATAGAGGTTTTATCCTCATGACCACATCTAAACCTAATTCCTTTTCAAGAGCCCCACCTCCTAAAGCCATCACACTGGGGATTAGGGCTTCAGCATATGGACTTTGGTGGACCACCAACTTCAGTCCCTAACACCACTGCTATAAGAATGAATGTTTGTGTCTCCTCAAGTTCATATTTTGCAATCTAATCCTTAATGGTATAATATGAGAAGGTGGGGCCATTGGGAGGTGATTAAGTCATGAAAGCTCTGCCCACATGAATGGCATTAGTGCCCTTATAAAAGAAACCCCAGAGAGCTAGCTGGCCTAGTCTGCCATGTAAGCATGCAGCAAAAAGGTGCCACGAGCAAGACAGCAAGCCCTCACCAGACACCAAATCTGCCAGCACCTTGATTGTGGACTTACCAGCCTCCAGGACTGTGAGCAATAAAGTTTCTGTTGTTTATAGACTATACAGTTCATGGTACTTTGTGATAGCCACCCAAAAGGACTAAGACAGCTACCCACTGGCAGACTTCCAGGTGTGATCATTGCAACCTTCCTGACCTGGACCTCGTCTGTGTTGCCGATCTGTGAGTCAGTAATGGGAACAACAATAAAGACTGTCAAAGGCAGGAAAGGAAAATAGCACATATTCAAGGACTCTAACAGGAAAAAAGGGCAGGGTTTAACTTCAAAATGCCATTATTGTCTTAACACCAAACTGAAAGAAGTGGCCTCACTAGAGCTGTGGCAAAGGGTCAACAGTTGGGGAGGTGCAAGAGTCTGAAGGAAGGTTCCAAAGTGCTCCAGGAAGTTTCTTACCAGCATTATCTCCTGACCATGTGAGGGTTTTCTGTGCTTTCTTCATCAGGCCTATTTCAATTATGAGTGAATCACAAATCAAACTGACTTAAGAAACACAAAAGTAAGCATGAAATCTATTGGCTCTTGAATACCTGGGAAGTTCAAGGATCCAAGGCATGATTGGAGGTAGGGGTTGAAATACTGTCCCTAGACCTAAGGGTATTTCCGTTTCTTGGCTCTCAGAATCTCTGCTTCACCCCAGATAGTCTCTGCCCACATGGTGGCCTCAAGCAGTACTCCACATAACCATGATGTCCAGGGGCACAGAATGTTCTGATTGGCCAAGCTTGTATCATGTGCCTACCCTGGGGACTGTGGGGTGGGGTTAGTCCCACCCGAACCACATGACTTGGGGGGTAGGATCTGGTCCCTGAGATAAGAACCTTTTGATTAAAAGATGGGGAGAATAGATGTTAGGATTTCAGTTCTCCATGACTGGTCTCTGGCTGCAACCCCAGGCAAGCAGTGTCCATTAAAACTTCAGACTTTAAAGTCAAACTGATCTGTATTCACATCCTAGGTCTACCACTTCCTAGCAGTGGGGCCTCAGGCAAGTTGCATAATCTCTCTGTACCTGTATCTATAAAATGGAAATATTAATTATACCTTGCTCATAGATTTCCTATGAGGATTATATGAGACCATATGTATAGAAAGCACAATATAGTACCCAGCAAACAGTAACCAAGCACTTAAATATGTAAAGAAGGAGGTGTGACTGCGAAGCATAGACAATTTGGAGACAAAATGAATTTTATCTCTGAACAGTCATGGGCACCTTTTAAAATCATTGATAAAAAGATGGAAACAAAACTCAAACTTAATTCATCTACTGGTATTAAATGTTTCATAGGTATACTAAGATGTTTCTCAAACATTTCATAAGGATTTCCATCACTGCATTGAAGATTTTCTCAATAGTTTCACAACTTCAGAGTGGTAACCACTATTTAGCTTCTGCACCTTTGTTAAAAATATATGCATGATTTAGGAGAAATATTTTGAAATATTAGGATTTTTCACAGCCCTCAATTACTCTTCTGTGGTCATCTGCAAATGCAGGCTACCTGGTTACGTACTTTGATGGGGAAGAAGAGGGGAAATTCAGGACCTACACAAAAGATTGAAGTAAAATCTAATACAAAATTGAGATTGCTAACACAGCACAGAAGTGCCAAAACTGCATGGATAAGTGATTTTGAAAACCATCAAATAGACATTCCACAAGGTCAACCAAAATGCAGTGTGCCTGAGAGTAATGAGTGACTTTAGTCCAATAGTTATTAAAGTGCCTGAAAGAAAGTTTTTCTCTTCTACTAGCTTCTTTCCCTTATAGGAGAATATTATGTAATATATACATTTCATCTTGCCTTTAATTGCTTGGTTTAATAATAAATATTTAACAATTTTTTTTTAATGTTTGCTATACCAGAGGAGAAATCTGTCTTGGTGTTGGAGTGTCTTGGAATTCGTGACAAGGACAAAAGTACACCAAGTAAACTAGTAAAAGAAAAGGTAAGAAGGTCCAATCCAAAATCCAAAGAAGTCCATTTACTTTTCTTCTGTCCTTCAGTTTTCCCTCCTTCCCTCCCTTCCTTCTTTCCTTTCTTCCTTCTTTCTTTTAAGCACAAGCAATATGTGACTATTTTGTCATTTTCAAATGTTATTTTTACAAACAAAAGAGCCAAATTTGATAATATGCTGAGGTTATGTGCCATACAAAAACATAATCTTTGACGGTCAGTATTGAATTTGCATTGTTAATTGCGATGATTTTCTACATCAACTACACCAAAACACCTAAGTGAAAAATCCACTTGACTCTCTTGGTAATATCACAACCAACAGCCAAACAGTTTCATAATTAAATGCACCTTAAAAATTATTTCATGGGCATATTATAGACATTACCCTTGTGAACTTCAATTGGAGTTGTTTGTCAGTATAAAATTTAGTACTTCTCCTTTGGTGAATAATAATAAAGTAGTTAAAGTAGTGTCATGGTTTGAATGTGCCGAAAGTCATTTGTTGGAAAATTAATCCCTAATTTAGCAGTGTTAAGAGGTGGGAACTTTCAGAAGTGTTTAGGTCATGAAGGCTCTGTACTCATGAATGGATTAATGTTGTTATCATGGAGGTGGGTTTCTGATAAAAAGGGTAAGTTTGGCTCCCTTCCCTCCTCTCTCTTTTGCATACATGCTCTCTTTCCTTAATGTTTAAGGTACTCTCTCTTAAATTTCAAAAATGGCCATAAGGTTTTTAAGCCCATGGGCTTTGGTATCAAACAGATGTAGGTTCAGTCTCAGATTTGTCATTTATTAATCATGATTTTGGAAAATTACTTAATAGATGTACATTCCAGTTTCTTCATCTATACAAAGAAGATAATTTTAAAAACTACGTCAAGAATTGGTAATGAGGGTTAAATTCAGATTTCATATAAAGAGCTCAACATAACATCTGACGTATAATTAGCACACAATGCATTTAACTATAGATACTTAGATTCTGTACTTGTTTAAATATAGTTTGCTTGTTTGTTTTACTTTGTTTTTAAAAGTCTTGGATCCATGAATGACGGATTGAAAAACAGATCAAATATTTTTCTGTTTAAGTCCCATAGATCATGTGCTTATTGAGCATAGGGACTGGCTTGTTACCATTTTAACCCCAGACCCTCCCAGGAGGCCTAAGACAGAGTAAGTACTAAATAAGCAAGTGTTGAGCTTATCATATTCTCCTCACTTTTCTTTTACTTTTTGCATAACAGATGCTACCTTATGGGTGGGTGTGATTCTCCCTAGTCAACCTTGGGCAGAATTCAGCAATTCTCTTCATTCCCAAAGGAAAATCTACCTCATTGGACCTTGGTTTAAAAAAAATGCGGAGGGGGATTTTTCTGGAGGTTTAGCAATGGGGCAAGAAAAAAGGATTTACACAGCATGGGTTTTCTTTTCAGATCTCCCAGATCCCTTTTGTCTTCAATCTTATAGACTTTCCAACAAAGCCCTTCCATCTCCACTCTCTCTATTTCAGCATCTTCCCTGGGAACTGCTTTCTTTACCCATTTTATATACAAAATAATTTAGCTCCTGTAATCTGGCATGCACATTGCTTTATGCAGTCACATGTTGCTCAATCATGCAATATGTCCTGAGAAATGCAACATGAGGTGACTTTGTCATTGTGAAAACACCATAGTGTACTTACGCAAACCTAGGTGGTATAACGTACTACATCCGTAGGCTATGTGGCATAGCCTACTGATCCTAAACTACAAACCAGTATAGCATGTTACTGTATTGGATACTGTAGGCAATCGTATTTGCCTTAAACGTTTACACAGTTTTAAGTATTTTTGTATCTAAGTAGATACAAATATGGAAAAGGTCCAGTAAAAATAAAGCATTATAATCTTATGGACCACCATAAGATGTGTGGTCCATCTTTGACTGAAACATCATTATGAAGTGCATGAATGCACTCTCTTTAAGGTAAGTAAACAAAAATTCTTCCATGTTCAGGTTCTATTTTCTCTGAATGGGATGCTATAGATAGCAAATGTCATTGTCTCTCAATTCTATTTTTTTCCTTTTCCTATAAAGATTATATTTAATTATTTATTGTCACACTAGACTGCAAACTGTGAGCACAAAGACTGTCAGTCAAGTTCACCACCTCAGCATTAACCTACAATATAACAGGCACTCAGTAACTATTCATTTGTAATGCATGTCACTGTAGAATAAATCTGATTTCTAACTTGTGGGCAGTACATACTTAATTATTTATATACTCTGTATCTAGTGAGCTTGCATGTGTGTGGATATGCACAGGCATGCATGCATGTGTTTGTGAGCACGTGTGTGTGTTGGGGAAAGTATTATCTTTCTCACACTTACTTTAAAGATTTCTTTAAGATATTCGTTTATCAAAAACTTGATCAAATCCTCTGATGCTTTAGCTAATGAGTGAGGATATTACACTCAATTCCGGATGTCAAATCAAAAAGATTATAAAATAGAGTTTCATCAAAGGAAAACGATGTTTTTGATAATAATGACAAAGGCACATTACTTCTTCTGAGAGAAAAGTAAATTTTGACATACTAATTCTCATTAGATTCAGACATAGAAGCCTTAGAGATATTCAGTTTGATATTTTTATTATATTTCCTTCATCCACGTTATCAGTTCTTTTGTTTTCTTGCATTTTTATTTTTAATTGTCCTTGTACTTCTCTCATCCTGTGGCCAATTCCCCTGATCCCATTTCTTATTTTCCTGCTGTGTTCACTTCTTTCACTTGCTAACTTGATTTATCTGCCTTGCTTGGTATCAGTTTCTAACCTTTTCCCTTATTTTCCTCTGACTGCTTCTTATCCCCCAGCTAATCTTTTGACCTTTTTGTAATCTCTTTTCTTTCCACATTATCTTGTTTTCAGAGTTGTCCTTATCTGCTTAGCCCTCAGTCAAGTTCAGGGGAACATTCAATCCGAAAAGTCTTTAGCCTATAAATGGATTACCAGTTGTCTCAGGAGGGCTGGCTCACCAAGATACCTGAAAAAGAGCCTTTCTGTTTCCAAGGCCTTTCCAGAAGAGATGAAGCCTCCACATTCTCTTCCCTGCTCTTCCTCACTGTCCCACCTGCTCAGTGTTTTGAATTCTTCAGGCACAATTTCTAGTAAAAGAGGCACATTGGTTAGCTCAAGTTTTACCCATTATTTATTGTTTTCTCACCCTTTTCCTCTACCTTCTGTCTTAAGGATTTTAAAGACTGAGGGGCAACTTGGCACAGGCCTGCCTGCATCTTTCAGATTTAAATTGATACTCTAAAAAGCCTGGCCACCTCCAACGCAAATGTTTCCCGAGTTTCGATTTAGTTTTCATTAGGAACCGGGCAGCCCTGTGCCAGCCTGCCTGCCCATTTAAACAAGGCCTCTCTCAGGGGATTATGCAGCAAGCTGAAATATCTATATGCAAATGAACCTTTCTGTATTTGCTATCAGCTACCACAGAAATTTTCCATTCCTTCAAAGCTATTTTAAAAAACACCAGAAAAACAGAGACAGAAAAGAAGCAAGAAAATCTGTTTAGCATAGATGGAAACCCTGAAGAAAGAGTGGTTAGCTCCCACCCTCCCCACTCCCACTCCACCCCACTCACCCCTTCGAACAGCTGCAAGAGGTAGAGAATCCACCCCCCAATCTCATGGAACATCAATGTATCCTAAGGCAAGGTTATTTCACACTTCTAATATATCCAAAATAAATAGCTGGGGCACAACAGAAGTAAGGATGCTTCTCTTGAGGTGTAAAACATAAGGAAGTTCAGAGCTGGTCTGAAGTTTGTGAACAAAATAAATGCTATATTTTAAAAAGTATAGAATTAAATCTATGTTATTTGCAGAAATATAGGGGAATAGCATTGTGGATGTGATGCTGCATGTATTATATAAACTTAAAAGTATTTTTGTGTTTTGAGTTGCAAGGTATATTTGCACAAATGTTGAATATTGTGAGACCCAGTCACATAGTGACTGAGCACTTGAGTACTTGAGCAGGTCTTTTGGGCTTCAGTTTCCTCATCTATAAATTAGCGACTAAACTAGATCAGTGATTCCTAAATTATTAGAAGACCCCTCATACTTTGTTTAACCTCATATTTGGAAACAATTTCAAAATTAAAGAAAAATTACAAGACAAATACAAGGAATGCTCATTATGCTTCACCCAGATTCTCGTACAGTTAACATTTTGTCCCCACTGCTTTACCATTGCTTGAATTAATCAATCCATCAATCAATCTATCTATCTTATCTATCAATCTATAATTTTTTCTGTTTTTGAGACAGAGTCTCGCACTGTTGCCCGGGCTGGAGTGCAATGGCATGATCTCGAGTCACTGCAACCTCTGCCTCCTGGGATTCATGCAATTCTTCTGTCCCAGGTTCCTGAGTACCTGGGATTACAGGCACACACCACCACACCCAGCTAATTTTTTGCATTTTTAGTAGAGATGGGTTTTCACTATGTTGTCCGGACTGGTCTCGAACTCCTGACCTTGTGATCCACCCACCTCGGCCCTCCAAAGTGCTGGGATTATAGGTGTAAGCCACCGCACCCGACCCAATCTATAATTTTTTACTGAATGGTTTGAAAGTTACATACATAATGCCCCTTTATTTCTAAATTTCAGTACAGTTTCACCTTCTTTTCAAGTGCATGTGCAGATAATCCATTGCAGAAAAGTCCACCATTGTTGATTAAGACTCTAAGGCAGCAAATACTTTCACTGACATCTGTAAAGAGTTGTTGTGGCAAACACTGTCATTTTCTGGTGACCATGAACTTAAAGTAACCTGATATTTACCTCCTGATCTTTTGTTTCTCATTTGAATATGGGCATAATAGTGAATACCATTTATAATTTGCTTACTTTGTGCTGGGCAATTATAAATGTTACTTCACTTAGCCCTACAATAAATGTTCAAAGTAGACATTATGAAGTAAGTATATGAACAAAGGATGGAGAGAAATGAAGTAAGTGGTGCTTAGTGTCATTTTAGATAAGACAATCAGAAAAGACCTTCCTGAAAACATGACATCTAAAGGAAGAATTCTGATTCTGTTGGGGAAAAAAAAATTCCTGGTTCCCACAGTGACTTTATCAATTAGAAACTACACGCAACTATCAGCAATAGAAACTCAATTTCAGAAATTCAAAGAAATTAGAAGTTCTTTTTCTCATATGTAGAGAAAATTCAGAGGTAGGCAGTTCTGGTCTATTTTATTAACTCTACAATCATCAGGAACTTAGTCTCCTGTATTTTCATTATACATTCTTAGTGCATGCTTTCAATCCTAAAATTAGCCTTATGTCTAAGATGGCTGCTGGACCTCCAGTTATTATATTTACATTCTACACAGGCAGTAAAAGGAAAGATAAAAGGTCATATATCCCTAAGCAGCTCCCTAAGTCAGCTGGCTTATTTTAAGTGTTACCTAAAGTCTTCTGCTTACATGTCATTAACTGAGGTAAGATTGAAAATGTGGGCTTTAGCTAGTAGCAAATCCATCCAGAATAAAATTAGGAGTCGATTGGTGGAAAGGGGAGGATGATACTGTGTGAGGAGTTATCAGTCTTTGATTCAGAGAAGTGAAAAAAAAAAAATCGGATTCTGTCTTAGCTTGAATTCACCCGAAAACAGGACCTGAGACTAGTTTATTTGAGAGGTGATCTTGGGAAGTAAGGGAGTTGGAAAATGAGAACACAGTTGCCAGATCCAGCAAATAACAATATAGAAAGCCCAGTAAATTTAAAATTCTGATAAAAAACCAGTAACTTTTTAGGACAAATATGTCCCAAACCTTGCATGAGAAATACTTATACTAAATAAATTTTCCATTGCTTATCTGAAATTCAGACTGAGTTGGGTTTCCTGGCAGCCCTAGCAGGGAGAAAAGCCAATGAAGGGTACAATAATAAATAGGTTATCAGTGTGGACAAATGAGGTTCCGACTTGGCTGGGCACCTTCTGAGAAACCATATAAAATGTATCTTAGAATTGAGCTTCAGCAGGACAGAGAGCCTGGGGCATTTTTCCATGGACTCCCATCACAAGGGCAGCAGTAACAAGTCTTTGGCTCTTCAGAATTGTTCTGACTTGCGGCTAAGCAAGCCCATTCTGCTAGGGAAGGAAGCACTCCAGCAAGGAAACAGAGAGAAGCAGGCATTTAAAGTGGGAAGCATTCCACGGGGTACCTGAAACTGCCCACCACAGGGGCAAAGAATTCAGAAGTCAGCCCCGGGGACATGCCGCAGGTTACCAACAGAGTCAGCTAGTGTTTCTTTTCATTCGCTCTCCTGCTTTACTTCTGGCTCACAAAGCAACTCTGTGATTGTCATATGGCTTCCTAAATGTTACAGGGAGAGAGTGGCTCAGGACTAAGGCCTTCAGCCTTGTCATCCATCTGTGACTTTCAATATGTAGGAATCAATGAGCATTCTGCTCTTTTATATTGGCCATGGGAGCTCAGTCAATGTAACTGCTCCTAAGAAATGTACTTACTTTTAGGGTGCTGACAATGTATGTGTCTGGACCAGTAAGACTGTGGAACAGGCCTCCAGACAGTGCCAAGATGCTGTTACAAAGAATGGTATCCTCTGGAGCCTCCTGAGATAGCAGGCTTTCTCCTCACAGTCCTGAAACCTTGGAATGATATTTCAATGGTTGAGTCACATTTCCTCTATTTTGGATTTTTACAATCTTTATTTTCCAGATGGGCAAGTTGAATTTCTGGTGTGGACACTGCCCCACAAAAAGCTCATTTTGTGTGAATTATTAGGTAAAGGCTTTGACTTTAAACTTTAAATCATTCTTGGCTTAATGAAAAGCACCTGGTAATTATATATTCCTTTATATTTACAGAGTGGGGTCTTGGATTGATTCAAAGGGAGCTCACATTTCTTTTTTTTTTTTTTTATTATACTTTAAGTTCTAGGGTACATGTGCATAACGTGCAGGTTTGTTACATATGTATACTTGTGCCATGTTGGTGTGCTGCACCCATCAACTCGTCAGCACCCATCAACTCGTCATTTACATCAGGTATAACTCCCAATGCAATCCCTCCCCCCTCCCCCCTCCCCATGATAGGCTCCGGTGTGTGATGTTTCCCTTCCTGAGTCCAAGTGATCTCATTGTTCAGTTCCCACCTATGAGTGAGAACATGTGGTGTGGAGCTCACATTTCTTAGCAGAGTTTAATTAGCAACAGAAAAAGCATGAGGCTTCTTTCTTTCAGACCCGTGTCTAGCTCTAGTAGCTACTACAAAGCGCTCTGGGGTACGGTGTGAAATCAAAATGTTTTGTCTTCTTGGAATGGATAATTCAGGAGCTAGAGAAAGCTATGCTTTAATACATAAATACGCTTGAGTTATAGTTTTAAAATTTGATTAGAATATGTGTTAGCCTAGGTTCTTCAAGAAGCAGATCTACGTTTCCTATTTCACTTGCCTTGCCTCCTTCACTCTGTTGCAGGTTTTACCCCCAAAGTACTCCCTCCGTAAATTACCTGGCAAGAATCCTAAGGCAAGCTCTGAAACAGGTGAGCCTGGGAGGCTCTGAGGTAGTGCCTAAGAGGGAAATGATGTAGACTGAAAGAACAAATGAATTATTTTCACTAGGGGACCTGGTCTAACAGAAATAATTTCACATAGACATATTGGTGACAGTTTCCTGTCACTTTAAACTATAAATGTTATATACACCAGTTCACTAAACTTTCAGTTCTTAGTGTTAAGAACCCTAAACTTTATTCATAGAATAAAATGATTAATATGCTACTAGCTACTGCACAACTTCTCTTAGGTGGCAAGTTTCAAGCAAGAGTCTGTAATAGCATGTCCATCTTTTTGCTGTGATTTGCTGGCATGCAAACTTCACTGGCTAATTTTAATTAGAATCGTAGAATTTTATAGCTGGGACAAATTTTAGGGATCATGTAGTCCAACTCTCTTAGGTCATGAACAAACAGAAGCCAACAAAATCCAGTTATTGCCCAGGGTCATTCAGCTACCAAATGGCAGAATAGGGATAATAATCCATTCTCGCAGGCACAAAATCCGACAGTGTTCCCACTGAACCACATTATCTGTCCTTTACCAAACTTTATATGTTTCAGACGGAGGACAAAGAAAGAGTATCCAACTGTTTCATTCATTACTCATTGAGTTATAACATTGGGTTTATAAATGAGTTACATTAGTATTTGCTTTCATCTAGTAATGAGTTTGTAATGTTAAATTATAAACTCATCCTCTGTTCTTTTTCTTTTTTTTTTTTTTTTTTTTTGTCTGTATAAGCTTCAGCCAATTACTACAAATAACAATAAACATATAACTATCCACGGGAGGGAAGAGCTTACAGGCAGAACCACCGATATTGTGTTATTTCAGTTAAGATATGGCTGGAATTTGCCTGAACTAGACTAAATGAACTCACTTCCAATAAGGCTTAGGTTGTCTCTAAATTGAATCAATGTTATCAATAGAAATATTGTCTCACACATATGTCCACATATACCTTGTTGTCCTTTGCCTTCAAAGTTTGAATTATATAGAATAAAAAAGAAATCCTGCAGAGCCCAGCCATTTCCCTGTGATCTAACAAGATCACTGTTTCCTTTCTCTTAATTATAGCTATTTTAGCACAGTGACCTTTATACCCATTAGGTTGATCTTCAAACACAAGCAGACCTGCCAGTCTTGAAAGATTACAAACCCCAAAGCCACTGGACATTTGTTTCTTATTGAATTTTTTGTTTCGGTTTGCAACAAAAGTGAGACTTCCTAAAGGAAAGTTTCCTGTCTTAAGTGATATAATTTGGCTACCGGGAATTTACATTAGATTCCCTTCTGTAATGAACAGTTTTATACCAAAAGGGAGAACATTCCCCCTCAGGTGTCCAGGGCTAATGATGTAATCTTTTCCCTAATGAAATAATGGCAGTGACTGCCATTTCCCAGTTCATAGTAAGTCTTAAAAAACCAGTACTTTTGTTTACTTCCACTGAACATCTGGGCAGGAGGGATAAAGTAACAGGTGAGAAAGTTCCCTTTATCCTTTCAAGCTCTAGAAAAGAGAGCCTTTGACGGCTTCGATTTTCGGCCTTGTTTTTTTTTTTTTTTTTTTTTTTGAGACGGAGTCTCGCTGTGTCTCCCAGGCTGGAGTGCAGTGGCGTGATCTCGGCTCACTGCAAGCTCCGCCTCCCGGGTTCACGCCATTCTCCCGCCTCAGCCTCCCAAGTAGCTGAGATTACAGGTGCCCGCCACCACGCCCGGCTAGTTTTCTGTATTTTTAGTAGAGACGGGGTTTCACCATGTTAGCCAGGATAGTCTCGATCTCCTGACCTCGTGATCCACCCGCCTCGGCCTCCCAAAGTGCTGGGATTACAGGCTTGAGCCACCGCGCCCGGCCCGGCCTTGTTATTTCAGCAGTTCCTCTGTTGAAAAATCTCCACCCCGTATTAAATTGAAGATGGTTTATCATTATTTTTAAACCTCCCAAATGATCCATTAGTAACATCTAACATCCAATTCAATCTAAGAGTGATAGTTATGTTAATAAGTTACATGTGCCTGAAGGACACATAGAATTTGGTGTGGTTCTACTGAGAGCCCTCTTCTAAGCTGCAGACCACCAACTTCTCATTGCATCCTCACATGGAGGAGAGAAAGAGAAAAGCAGGTTTCTTATGTTCTTATGTCTTCTTTTTTTTTTTTTTTTTTTTTGAAACAGAGTCTCGTTCTTTCCTTCAGGTAAGAAAGCATTGGCACAATCATAGCTCATTACAGCCTTGAACTCCTGGGCTCAAGTGATCCTCTGGCCTCAGCCTCCAGAGTAGCTGGGACTACAGGCTCACATCACCACACCCAGCTAATTTTTAAAAATTTTTTGTAGAGACAGGGGTCTCACTATGCTTCCCAGGCTGGACTCAAACTCCTAGCCTCTAGTGATCCTCTCGTGTCAGCCTCCCCAAGTGTTTGGATTCCAGGTGTGAGCCACCATGCCTGGCCTCTCACATTTTTTCGTAAGAGCAGTGATCCCATTCATGAATGCTCCACACTCATGAGCGAATTTCTTCCCAAAGGCTTCACCTCCAAAAATTACCACATTGGGAGTAGTATTTCAACATATAAATTTTGAGGGTACACAAACATTCAGTCCGTTACACCCTCTGTAGACATCATGCTAATTTATATTTCCCTCATCAATTGATGGAAGTATCATTTTCTCCTCATTCTTTCCAATAGATTATTATAGTATTTTTTAACAATTTGATAAGTGAACATTGTACCTTCTATTCTTAATTTGTATTTATTATTAGACATGTTTAAATGATATTCGTGTTTGTACTCCTTAATTGTCAATTCATCAGTTTTTCACCATTTTTCTATTTATTGGGACTCTTTACATGTTCATTAAAGAGACCCAGTGTCATATGTACCCAAAGACTATTTTTGTATAGAGTGTCTCCACTTCTGCAACACCAAAAGTTGATAAAGTAGTTTTGTTTCCCACAAAGTACTAGCTTATAATGGAATTCTACTGTGTCCATAGTTACATAACAGCAGTTAGCCAAAGCATGGATTATTTCCATTTACTCTTCCATTGTCAAATCAGCATTTCCCAAAATTTATTCAATGGAATGTTAGGTATATATAATTCATAAGAAGGGGGCAGATGGAGTAAAATAAGAAATACTCTAGAGGCAATCTTGATTTAAACATAGTTAAATGAAATTATTTCTTTAAGGATCAATCAAAGTCTTAATGTGCTAAATGTTTATGAAATGAGCATAGTATAAATGTTTCAAAATTATTTGCCTGCATACCTACCTCTTGAGACTAGTATCTTGCTGAACACAGTTTTGGAGTTAGTCCTTTAGAGTAAAGACTTTTACTTTGATTATGACTATTAGTAAATGTTTTGCTTTGCAACAAGCCTTGAATTGTACAAGTAACGGTAAATACTTTTCATGCTATTATTCCTCATAATTAAATTGTAAGTTCTGACAATAAATCATTACCTGGTAACATCATTCATTTGTGCTATGGTTTTCATGTATGTGTCCCTCCAGAATTCATAATTTAGAACTTAAACCTCAAGGGGATGGTATTAAGACATGGGGCCATTGGAAGGTGGGGCCTTTGGGCAGGCCATAAAGGCTTGACCCTCATCGGTGGAATTTGTGTACTTAGAAAAGGGCTAGAGGGAATGAGTTCATTCTTTTAGCTTTTCTGTCTTTCTCCATATGAGGATGAGCAACAAGGCACCATCTTTGAAGCAAGAAACAGTCCCTTGCCAGAC
This sequence comes from Macaca mulatta, assembly GCF_049350105.2. NCBI lineage: Eukaryota > Metazoa > Chordata > Mammalia > Primates > Cercopithecidae > Macaca > Macaca mulatta. Next base: position 91,421,166 of record NC_133420.1, read on the forward strand.
ACCGAATCTGCTAGCACCTTACTCTTGGACTTCCTCAACTGTGAACAATACATTTCTGTTGTTAACAAATTACCCATTGTAAGATATTTTGCTATAGCAGCCAAAACAGACTAAAACAATTAGATTTTCTAGTTATTCTTTCACAACACAGATTCTAAATGGTGACCCGCCTCTATACACATACATTTGCATGTTGGAGTGTGTTATGACCTCCGCATAGATCTGAATACATCTACTTTTTTTTCAGTAGTTCATGCTTATGGAATTCTTATGGGACCTGTGGAGACAAATACAAATCAGACAGGAATGTGGGTGCTCACTGTTTTGAAATTAAGCACCAAAAATCCTCTGTCAGGTGCCTTGTGTAAAATATTTGTATGTCTTATCAATGTCACCTTCAGTGTTATAGCCGGAGTATTTCTTAAATTATCTTATCTGATTTTCACTGTAGCCCTGGGAGGTGGGTCATTGCCCCCATTTGGCAGATAATGACACAGATATAGGAAAGGTGACATGCCCAAAGCATCAGTGCTAGATAGTGACTGAACTAGAGCTGACCTTCAGGCACCTGAATCTGTTACCAGAACATGCACCCTGTAGACACAGTTATACCCTCTTTGAAGCTAAGCTGAAGTGAACAAGACCACGTGTTAGACTAGTCACAGTCACCCACTGCTTCTAATCAGATACATGTATGTTTCCTTTCTGGATTCTAAATCACTAGGGAATACTAAAAGTATAGAAATTCCAACATGTACTTACAAAACCCTCCGTTGGGGGAATCTGAATCCACTTGAGCAGGAATGGGAGACACCTGTGAAACTATCACATGAGAGTGCTGAGAAGAGTGGATTGGTAGAACTAGTCCAGGCTTTGGAATTCACAAACCTGGGGCTGGACTTTGGGCTTGCTCATTCCTGACTCTGTGGCCTCTGGTAAGTTACCAAACCTCTCTGTTCTGAGTTTATTTTTCTGTGGAGGTAAAAACAGTTTTCTCACAGGATTGCAATGAATATCCAGTGAGGTGAGTTTTTGCAGTGAGTCAATTTTCACTGTGAGGAACTTTTCATAATGCATGGCTCCCAGAAAGCACAGAGTCACAAGACACAAAAAGCCAACTTCAACAGGTAGTCTAGAGCAGGGGTCTCCAATACCTGGGCCACGGACTGACAGGGGCCCGTGGTCTGTTAGGAACCAGGCCACACAGCAGGAGGTGAGTGGCAGGCGAAGGAGCATTACTGACTGAGCTCTGCCTCCTGTGAGATCAGCAGTGGCAGTAGACTGTCATAGGAGTATGAACCCTATTGTGAATTGCACATGAGAGGGATCTAAGCTTGTATGCTCCTTATGAGAATCTAATGCCTGATGATCTGAGGTGGAACAGTTTTATCCCTAAACAAACCCCCTCCCACCACCCACACCCCAATGTCCGTGGAAGAATTGTCTTCCATGAAACTGGTCCCTGGTGCCAAAAATGTTGGGGACTCCTGGTCTAGAGATTCCTGGTTTCATTTTCACTGCTACATTGAGCCACAGAACTAATTTATCCCTCTTGGGCCCAGTGTTAATAAATGCAGACCAGAGAGGAGAGATAATGGATCCCTTCCATCCAAGTGGTTCTTCAACTCTTTGTGGTAATAAGTTTATAAATATTCTCATAAAAAAATGCACAAAACTTTGCCCACAGTGTCTGGGGAGACGTGGACTCCTACAAACCCTCCATGTATCTTCAAAGGAAGTATAGGGACTCCTGCATGGCAGAAACATTAGTGGTAAAATAGGTTATTCAGCTCTTTCTTTTATGGAAATGTATGCCATCTTTTCTTTTCCTTTTTTCTTTTTTTAATGTTTTAAAGTTTTCCTTTTAGGAAAAACACTTTAACAAGAGCAGGGTGACTTGGACCACTTTGATCTGTCATACCCTTTGGGGCACCTGCCTTTCCCATCCCGACACAGGGACATAGCTCACTTATCTAGTGACTGGGAGAGTATCAGGGCTGTCATCCTCTGCCAAAACTCCCACAATCTGTTCAGAAGCATGGCACGCTTTGATAACTTTTAACCTCTGTTATTTCATGTGTCCCACATAACAGGTCATTAACTCTGATCACCAGAATGTCAGGAAAAGGGTGGAGCTTGCAGCACCTTCCTTGTAATATTGTGGGATGAAACAACTGCTGTATAGGAGATCTATTCCACTGGGGAACAATGAGTCAATTTATTTGAAAATTTCTCACAAACAGAATCTGGTATAACTAAATAGCCGTCTATGGAACATTACTAGACAAATGTTCATTTACTTCTGCCTTTGAGGCCAATATTAAAACTAAGAATTTTGTTTCACAACAACAAAGGATATTTCACAGTTCTTGATTGTTCTCAGCTTCCCATTTGCCAAGATTGGTCAGAAGAGTCTTTTTTAAAACATTTCTCCCTCTGAATTAGACTGTAGAAAAGCCCCAGGGACTTACATGTCCCAAGACATTGGAGAGAGTCCTAGGCCCAAGGCTACCAAGGCCACCGTGGAAATCCATGACTCCATTCAAAAGCAGGTTGGACACAAGATCTACACTAAAGGCTTCTGAGGTCTGGCTGTTTTGTGCTTAATCACTTTACAGTATCTTTAGAAACACAATGCTAATCTTTTTTTTCTTGCAGTGGACAAGCAGTCTAGGGGGAAGAAGATACTTTTTGGGTCACCAAGTGGGACTACAACAGCAAAGAAACAAAACAAAACAACAAGACTTGATGTTACATATGTAGCAGCTTTTCATGTCACCTTATCAGGATGACTATTGACCACCTGGCAAGAGACTATTCTCTTTCTCTTGGGACTCTATAGACATGTCCTGACCCATTTGAACCACTGCTCAAACTGCAGGGATAAGACACTGACAGAGTCTGTGATTGTCAAGGACCCAAGAAGATACTGTTTTTTGAAGAAATTATAGAAATATCTGCAATCACTTGGTATTTGGTAGACTCCATTATTGGAGTTCTATTAATACATGTGTTTGGACTGCAGGAAAAGGTTATTCTTTCCATTCTCACCATGCCCCCATAGCATATTATTTATAATAATATTTTAAAGAGTCTTATACTTCAGTTTGTTTTATTTTTATTTTTTCATGTGGGCCACCGATGCATAGAAAATAACTTTACTGCTAAATAAATGCTCTTTGGAAATGATAAATCACTAATGTACTCAAAAATATGTTGTATTGTGGCAGGGATTGCAACTGCTGTGATTATTGCAGTATCATATGTTATACCTAATACTTCTGTCAAGTTTCCATTTGACAGCTGAGCAAAAGAGAAAAGAACGAGTGATAGATGTTGCATCTCCAGCAGAAACCGTACAATTTTGAGAATTGAAGATTAGAAGCCAAGAGACTTTGGTCCTAATGAAAGTGTCCTTGACAATGTCCCCATATCTCAGTTTCTCCACTCTGAGAAGATTTATGACATAGCAGCACTGACACATTATGAGGGCAAGTGTGAAATATCTGTGGTTCTCCTTTCCTTAATACTTCTCCTCTCATTTCCTTCCAGTTTGCATTGAGTGACAACCAAGGAAGGACCCTAAGAGACAGGGAGGACAGGGGTTGGGGTGGAGATGACATTGCTTTTCCTTCTTTCATACTCTGAGTTCTGCTTTACCCTTTCTTTATCTTCTTTTCTCTGGTATTACTCTCTTCTTTGTGCACCCCCTATGTCTCACAAGTACTTTTTCATTTACCAGTATCATGCACAAACATTCTTATGTGGCCTCTTCCTCTATTCTCCTGGAATCCTTCTAGCCATCATATTATTTTATTTTCATACAAGAGGGCTTGGAATGTTGTGGTTTAAATAAGGATGAGAGGCTAGAACTGGAATTTACTGAGTGACTAGTTAAGTGTGTGTATTTATTTCCTAGGGAATGCCACAAACCAGTGGCTTAAAACAACAGATATTTATTCTCTCACAGATCTGGAGGCCAGAGTCTGAAATCAAAGTGTTGGCGGCACGGCACTTCCTCTGGAGGCTCTGGAGGAAAAGCCTTCCTTGTTTCTTCCAGCTTCGTGTGGTTGCCAGCATCTCCTGCAGCTGCATCAACTCAGTCTCCCTGATCTCTCAGATCTCTGTCTCCGTCTTCACGTGACCTTCTCCTCTACTCTTTGTGTCCATGTGTCAACAAGAACTCTTGTCACTGGATGTGTGGCCCACCCAGATAGATCAGGATAATTTCATTTTGAGATTCTTATATATGCAATACCTTATTTTCCAAATAAGGTCACATCTCCAGGTTCTGACATGTGGACAAATGTTTGTGTGGGGCCACTACTCCCAACCCAAAGCAATGTGTATTTACAATTCACAAAATCTGTTAGGTAGGCAATAGAAATTCCAGTTTACAGATAAGAAAACTAAGGTCCAGGATCATTAAGTAACTTTGGTAGGAAGTAGTGAACCCAGAATTCAAGTTTAGGTCAATGTGACATCAAAGTTTACTAAACTATATTTACAAAATATACCAGTTCTTTCGCCATTAATCTTTGTGGAATCCAAAGGTAGACACAAAACCACCCCAACAAAAGGGAGATGTTAATATCTCTAGTAAATACAAAGTATTCTCTAACCTAATACATTTTCTTTCGCTTTCTGCTACAATGGACTTTCCAGACACAACTTCATATACTAAAAAGAAAAAGGCAAAATTTTAATTTACCAAAAAGTCTCTATTAAAAGTAAAAATGACATGAGAGTAGATATTAAATTTCTGACATAGGATGGGGAGAAAAAAATGGTAACTGTGCCTCTTCGCTATTGTACATTAAAAACACTGAGGTCCATGACCTCAAATGTATTCTCTGCTGAATGGAATTTGGAAATCAAAGGACTTCAGCCAACCGGCTCAATTTTTCTGTATTAAAGGAGCACACACTGGCCATTTTTCAGCAAACAATCCAATATTTCCACTGACCTTCTGAACATTTCCACATGGATATCCTGACATCACTTCAAATTCAACTGCAGCATCGTTTTTCTTCCAGCATTGCTATTTCTACCTCTTTCTGTTCCTGTCATCATGCTCCCATTTACCAAGTTAAAAATTCTTTGACTCATGGAATTTTGTTGCACTTTTCTACATGCATTCCTTTATTCCCCAAATGTTTTGAATATTTCCTCTGGGCCAAACACCATGCTGGGCACTGGAGATAAAAATCTCTGAAAACACAGACATAATCCTGCCCTTCTGGGAGTTGATAGCCTAGAAAGGAAAACTGACACTGAGCACACAATGACAAATTTGAATCTTAATATAAAAGGGAAAGCGAAGTTTGCAAATAGGAGAATGTTGTTGGAGAATCAAATTTATTTCTTTCTCCTCTGCCCTGCTCTGGTTATAGTCCTTATCATACCCGACTTTTTTTTTTTAAACTAAGGATCATCCCAAAACCTTTATCCTATTAATGTGTGAATTTATTTCGCTATGGATTCTATTCTTTTAAAAAATTATTTCCATAGGTTTATGGGGAACAGGTGGTGTTTGGTTACATGAGTAAGTTCTTTAGTGGTGATTTGTGAGATTTTGGTGCACCCATCATTCAAGCAGTAGACACTGAAGCCAATTTATAGTCTTTCATTCTTCACCCACTTCCCATCCTTTCCCCAAGAGTCCACAAAGTCCATTGTATCATTATTATGCCTTTGCATCCTCATAGTTTAGCTTCTACTTATGAGTGAGAACATACAATGTTTGGTTTTCCATTCCTGAGTTACTTCACTTAGAATAATACTGACTTCTTGAGGTAAGCTGTCTGCCTTTAGTCCAACCTCCTGTGATCCATCCTGCAGGCTACTCTGTACTGAAACTTCCCATTCTTCCCCTAATCATATGTTGCTCTCCTCTCACAAGCTTTCAATGACACCCTTTTGCTTACAGACTCTAATCTTTTATGTGGCCTTTAAGACTTTTCTCTATGTGAACCCAACCCCTTTCAATCCTGAATAGAGATTTTAAGGAAGTTGGGGAAGAGGCTTAGGGTTCTCTCTTATATTGGGAGCTTGGTATTGCTCTATAATAAGTCCTATTAGCCCCATGAAACTTTTGCAACAGTCAACCTGCCCACTCATTAATCTATCCTAAGATACCTGACTCATCCCAAATCCTGAACATTTATTCAAACTATTTTCCCAAATATGCCCCTTTTCCCTCTTCCTTATCTCTCAAAATGCTAGCCCTGCTTCAAAGAGCATTACTCTAAAACCTCCCTGACCCCAAGGTCTTTATCTCTTTTCCCTGAAATCAACACATTCACTGTCACACCTTTAGGTAAAGGAGTTCAGCTGGTTTCTAGGATGTTATTATTTTGTGTATGCAACTATGCCGTATCTCCCCAGTGAGAACATGGGTTTCTGAAGAAGGACTAGTACTGTAGTCAGTGTTTATTTGCCACCTGCACCTTCCAATGAGTAAGCAGACAATATTTTATATAATCATAGAGCTTTAGAGCTTTAGACCTGGGGCCTGAGCATAATGAAGCCAGCGAAGTAAAGGATATGCAGCTGGTTAGTGGTATGAGTCAGACCAGAATCTCTTGCTAATGGATAATGCCCTTTCTGTCTAATGAATGAATGTAACAAATAAATGAACATAATGAGAAAAAAAGTTTTATTCTTACTGAGTTCAGCCAGTGTTAAACCCTTCCTAAACCATTGTATTGCTCTACAGGTGTTGTGGTTTCTACAGGCACGTGGCTATAACCATAGGTATTTGAGGTCTGTTACCCATCTTGACATCACTGCTGCAGCTGTTGACTCCTCCCACCCACCGCCTACCTCCCATCCACACTGTGATTATTCTTGGCTGTAAGTAGGGAACTTGAATTCAAAGCTGTCAGTTCAATTTTCCGTGCCTGAGATTTGTGGTGCAGAAACATGGGGAGACACAAACCCACACTCTATCTATGTGTGAAGTAGGATATTGTGTGAGATAATAAAGGCAGTAGGAAGATGATCGCCTGATATCTCTTGCCTTTGAGACAGCTGGGGTTGGTTCCAATATTTTACTAAGCTTATGAGCTGTCAATCAGGAACCCAGAGGTGGGACAGGGGCACCCCAGGAAATCAAAGCAAATTCAATTATTATCTATCTGCTGACAATGGCAAAACTATTTTATTCCTCAGATCTTCACAGAATGGGTTGGGGGAATGAAGGCTGTGAAGAAATTAAAAGCGTGAACATTTTTAATGAGTGCAATTATTGAATCATCAGTCACACAGTCCATCTGCTTCAGAGCATTCCAGTGACTGGTGAAATTCTAAAATACTGCATTGCATTTTCACATTCATGTAATGACATAAATGTTCTTTAAGGAACAGCTAATGATATTCATATATCCTGCTTATCCCTTCTATAACTCAGCATTCTCCTTTTGTCTGTTTCATTTTATTAGTCACTAATTTCACATTCTGACATCAACTTGGTGGGAATTTGCTGGCAACTGCATGAGTAAGAGGCTGCCCGGTGACATTAAATACTGTGTTATGGAATATTCATTTGTAGAAATAAACTAATGCAAAATTTATCTCAAAGGTCCTGTTTAGCCTGGAGTTTTGAGAGCAAAACGAACTTGGTGTCAGAGCAAAGAGAGAGAACTTATTTTTAAAGTCTTTTTCCAGAGATGACTAATCTACTGAAGAGAGAGGTGAAGCAATGACAGTGTGTCGGTGAGAAAACTGGGTTTGCTGGGGATGGCTCAGATGCCTTTGCAAATTAGTGCTTTGGGAGAGGAAGGACAAAGATGGAATTTGGGGGAAAACAACTGTAACCAATGAATGGTATGTGGGAAAACAGTAAGACTGCAGTGGTTCAGGTTTGTTAAAAGTTGAATTGTGTTCCTCAGAAAGCAATGTGGAAGTCCTAATCCCCAGTACCCATGAATGCGACCTTATTTAGAAATAGGCCTGTGTGACTGGGTGCAGTGACTCACACCTGTAATCCCAGCACTTTGGGAGGCCAAGGCGGGCAGATCACAAGGTCAGGAGATCGAGAACATCTTGGCCAACATGGTGAAACCCCATCTCTAATAAAAATACAAAAATTAGCTGGGCATGGTCGCGATGCCTGTAGTCTCAGCTACTCTGGAGGCTGAGCAGGAGAATTGCTTGAACCTGGGAGGCAGAGGTTGTGGTGAGCCGAGATCATGCCACTGCACTCCAGCCTGGGCAACAAGAGTAAAACTACATCTAGAAAAGAAAAGAAAAGACAAGAAAAGAAAAAAGAAAGAGGCCTTTTCAGATATAATCAAGTTAAGGTAAGTTTATTGAGGGAAGCTTTTAATCTAAAGTGTCTCTTGTCCTCATAAAATGGAAAGACACAGATGCACAGAGGCAGCACCATGTGACAGCAGAAGCAGAGACTGAAGTGATGCAGCTGCAAACCAAGCGACTCCTGGGCTACCAGAAACTTGAAGAGGCAAGGAAGAATATCCCATTGTGTACATGGAACACATTTTCTGTATCCATTCATTAGCTGATGGACACTTAGGCTGCTTCCATATACAATGGAATATGATACAGCCTTTTACAAAGAAGAAAATTCTGTTATTTGCCGCAAATGGATGCCTGCTAAGTGAAATAAGCCAGGTATGGAAAAACTAATACCACATGATCTCACTTACATGTGGAGTCTAAAACGATTGAACTCATAGAATTAGAGAGTAAAACGGTGGTGACCAGAGGCTAGGGGGGTGAGGTGGAGATGGAGAAAGGGGAGATGTTGATCGAAGGGTAAAATTTTCATTTAGACAGAGGGAATAAATGTTAGCCATCTATTACATAGAATGGTGAGTATAATTAATAATAATGTATGGCATATTTCAAAGTTGGTAAAGGAATAGATTTTAAATTGTTGTCATCAAAAAAATAATAAGTATCTAAGGTGATAGCTATGTTCATTAGGTCAATTTAATCATTCTACAGTGGAAACCTATATCAAAACATCACGTTGTTCCCCCAAAATCTATACAGTTATTGCCAATTGAAAATAAAATTTGTATAAACTACAGTGAAGGATCCTCCCTTAGAGACTTAGGTTATTCTCCTGCCTGATACCTTAATTGCAGACTTCTTTCCTCCAGAACAGTGAAACAATAGCTTACTACTGTTTTGAGTCACCCGGTTTGCAGCACAGTACTTTGTTACAACTACCCTAGGAAGCTCATACAAGGCATAAAGACAGTTGCTGTGATTTAGATCTCTACATATCACACATTGATCAAACACTTGACCATCTGTGCCTCACACTGGGCTCAGCACTGAAAGCTGGTTAAGGAGTCATGGTTCCTTTGCTTTACTCAGAAGGTTAAACTAATACTGGTGTGATGTCTATCAGCCTGTCCAGTCACACAAATGCCTTCTATTTTGTTGTTGATCACCGCATTGCCTTTCAGGAAAATTTACTGGTCTCTTATATGATAGTATCACCTGAGAACACTGATTCCATTGAGACAATAGGTTTTAAAAGTTTTTGAAAAAAAAAAAATCACCAGAAAGGACACAATAGTAAGAGTATCCAGCTGCAAGCTAAAGTTCCCAGAGGGCACTTAGAGCTACAAGCGAATACACTGTTTGCTTACTTAGAGATAGTTGTCTGCACACATGGTGGTTGAGTGGCAAGCCAGGCTGCCTGGGCTCATACTGCAGCTCCCCACCTACTGCCTTAGGTGAGTTACTTAATCTCTTTGTGGCTCAGTTTCTCCTTAATCTCTTTGTGGTTCAGTTTCTCATCCGCATTTACCTTAAAACTTTGTTGGAACAATTAAGTAATCAACACAAATTACTTCAACTAGTACTTGGCCCATAGTAAATGCTCCATATATGTTAACTATTATTTTATATATAAGCATCTCTGAGTGCTTATAAATAGATTTCTATATCAAAGTTATAAGTAAAATAATTTTCTAGGAAAATATGCTTTTTTGGGGACTAGAATTTTTTGCATGCTGATGCGTCTTTCTATCTACTAGAGATTCTTACGGGATAGGAAGAACACAAAATAACTTTGAAAATAAGTATTGGTGTTATTCAATGAGTTTTATAACATCTAGCAACCTGGTAGAGTCTGGAAAGAACAAAAACGGAGAAAAGGGAGGGGATAAGAAAGCAAATAAGCTTAATGAAGAAGTGTGTGTATGGATGTGTACATTTTGTGTGTGTCTGTGTGTATGTGTTCAGGGAGTTGGAAGTGTGTACATTTTGTGTGTGTCTGTGTGTATGTGTTTAGGGAGTTGGAAGTGGGGAGACAGACTTCATCATAGAGACACAGACGTTTTCACTGTTTCCCCCTGTATCTCTCTGGAACTTAACTGATTCCATTAATTTTCTATACAATGACCAGAAAACCAGTAAGTTGAGCCTACTTTTTAAAATCATGGTATTAATTATATAGAGTGAATTGCACAAATATTAAGTGTAGAGCTCAAGAACATTTTGAAACATCTTAATAAGCAATTGCCAGATCAAGATATATAACATTTCTATCATTCCAGAAAAGTTTTCTTGTACTTCTTTTAGGTCAATAGCACTTTAGAGCAAGATGCCTAAATGTATAATTAGCATTATATAAACGAAATTGTGTAGTGTATACTATTTTGTATGTCTTTTTTAGCTCAACATAATGTTTTGAATCTATATTCTGGCATGTATGAGTACTTCATTCCTTTTCAGTGCTCAGTAGTATTCTATGATTATACTATACATTGCATATACTTTCTTTTTTTATGGACACTTGGGTTGTTTCTTATTTTCATGGTTTCAAACCCAAATAAGAAACTAATTCAGTGGTCTTCAATATTTTTTAATCAGTAGAACTATTTCTTTAGCTGAAATCTATGTGAAAGTGCAGCATATATAAAATATATGAAACAAATTTGCTATAGATAAAAATTGGGGATTTGGAGATGCTGACTCCTAGTATAGCTACTCCCCATTCCTCCCATAGCCTTAATTTTCAAATCTTGTCTCAAAAGAATAGAGTTCCATGGGAATATCTTTAAATAAACACTTATTTAACCATCAACACATCCATTATATTGGTTTAGGACCAAAAACAAAACATAACAAATTATGATACACATAATTTCAAAACCTCAACAACTCTTTAAGCAGTTGTTGCTTGAAAGAAGTGACACCCATTTACAGATGAGGACGCTGGCATAGCTAAAGGTCTCATCTCAGGTAACACAGCTAGGTTACTTTAGTACATTACCAAAGGTAATGCGCTTCCCATTCAAGTCCAATTGCCAGGCTTCCCGGTCAAGTCTGATTCTCTCCTCTCTGCTACATGAGAATTAATACCTGTTCATATTACAGCCTATTTGCACATCCAGATTGTTCCCAGTGTGCTTGGAAATGTGTGGATTTTTGTCAGTCTTTGTTTTGTTGCTTGACTTTAATTCAATCATCATTGCAAAAACCTATATTCAGTGCCTACAATACAAGATACTCTATGGGGATGTCAAGGCATCTATGGCTATAAATTGGACTCTTGGAGTTTCCTTAATGTATTAGTTTCCACACTCTAATCATGTCAGCCACTTTAAAAAAAACATTCCAGCTATAGCATTACATTCCTATTCAATCGAGTATTGAGAAATCTCATTCTTCCACTCGATGATAGAAACAATGATGCTCCCACTGTCCCCATTCTACCTTCCATAATGCAGAATACTTTAGCATATCATGATTTCCGGCCAAAATAATTCTGCTTTTTTTAATTTAAAAATACTTTAAAGTATAAAAATATTTACAAATACATTCCTATATAAAATCTGTTTATTGCTTCTGGGTCACGTATTAGAGTAACTGTCCCAGACAAGCCTCTGTGCAAGCATGGATCCGGTGTCTGAAAGTTCAGGATAAATCTCCAAATCTTTTGTCTTAGTTCATAATGAGACCTGGTACTGAATTGACATCTTGGGTTCACTGAAGAAATAATTATTTGTGACATACCCTAATCTGGTGAAAAGAACACAAACCAGAGTCTTCCCAAGATTATCATTACCTTATGTAGAGATACCTGGCTCCCAGCTGGTGGTCAATAAACACTTGAGCTGTTGCCTTACTTTTTTTTTTCATTACTTTTGATGTTCGTCTTGACCTGTGAGGTGGTTTCCATAAGGGTAACAATGGCCAAATGCCTCCAGGTGTTCATATGAACACATGCCCCAAGGTCAGCTTTCAAAACAGATGAGAATCACTTTGGTGCTTTTCTCTTTTCCCTGGCTTTGCAATGAGGGACTCAAGAAGTGGTGGCTCCTCATTGGAAAGATGTGAGAATAAGTTCGTTAAAAAGTTTTATGCCTTTAAAAACAACAGGAAAAAAGACTAATATATGTGAAGAAGAGTATGCAAAAGTCCCTTGGGTTACCAATGGCTATAGAACCAGTGCTGCAAATGAGCCCTGAAATCTAAATTGGTTTAGAAATAGAAGAAACGGCAGTATTCAGTCCCATTTTACAATAAGTGCCACCACTTAGTGCTCTAGTTTGGCTTTTTATGTATTTATGTGAGTACATTGGGTGTCCATCTGGATCTTTTAATCTATCCAGTTATATGCTTGGGTGTGTTATCTGCATAATATCCTTCCTCCCAGGCCTCTGGAAATGCATGAACAAATACTGACTTGGGGGAAAAAGAATTTTTGCTGATTAGAGAACAAAGCAAGAATGTTAAACTCAGCAGGGGATTTTGATTTGCCTGCCATGGAAGGGCTGAGTGTACACTTTTGGATTGTATGGGCCCTCTTTGGTTTTGGAAGTTTGACCTACTGCACTCCCATAAAGGAATCACAAAGCCCTAGGTGGCCAAGCACCACTCACTAAATTCGGAACCGTTGCAATGGTGTAAAGAGCAACTTCTTTTATCTTCAGATGCGGATGCCGCATTCTCGCACATATCTATGGAGGCCCCTGGAATGCATCCAAAAGTAAATGTTACCACTTAGGAGAGTTTCAAGAGAAATGTTAGGCAAAGAGAGCCCAAAGTACTAACATCGTCTCAATTTTTAGCTCATCCAGGGAACTTCTAGGCATAACACGATATTAGAAGTAGCCTAGGCTAGTTGAGAACATGAACTCTGGAGCTGCTCCACCTCAGTTTGTCTCAGTTCTATTGTTAAATAGATATAAAATCACTCATCTTGGGTGAGTCGCCTAATCCCTCAATGCCTTAATTTATTTATCTGTAAAATGGGCATGATAACAGTGGTAGCTATTGTGTGTTGCTGCAAGTATACACACAAAGCATGTAATATACTCTATATTGAGTAGTAGATACTTTTATTGTTTTCCTTATATTTTTATTGTTTTCATAAAAGAAAGGCTTTATCCCAGCAATTATTGAGGACTTTGTAATGTCTCTTTTGTATTAGAAAAAAAAGATGGGAGTAGGTAGTGAAAAATATCATCTGTTTCTTTCCAGGAACACTAAACAAACTACAGGCCCGTCTGTAGCAGTGAAATCTATCTGCAAGAGATCCATTTACTTTGAACAGTCAACCATAAATACAGCCTCTTCATACAGTGAAGTAAATAAAGAATGCTTATTTTATTCCAAGAGTCTGCTCATGCTTCTTCTGGCACTGATATCTTCTATCACTTTTTTCCTTTAATGCACTGTATCCGTGGGCAACTTTTATGACCTGCTGTGAGGTAAAGATCCCATCTATATTATTCATCTGTCTTCACCCAAAATGAACATAGCATACAGGAGCTACTTCATAAATATTTTGTTATTGAATAAATAAACTAACATATCTCCCATATTTTTCCACTTGAAGAGCCCCACCCTATTCATTCATTCATACGCACATGCCCTACTCACACAACACACTTTCATACTTGGCTCTCCCTCTATCCTATCACCTCAAATGTAACTCTTATTTATTCCTCAAAGCTTACATCAAAACAGCTCTTCCAAAATGCCTTTCCTCATTTTGCCAACTCAATGTGCTATATCCTTGAACTCCCATATGCTTTTCCTGTAACACTCTTAGTATACTTATGATTTCTTGCCTTCCTTGCAATGATGCATGGAAGTGGCACATATCTACAATGCACCCATGAGATCAGGCACTGATTTGTATCTTACACTTTGAAGAGTAGTGACCACTATTCAAAACACATTTATTAAAAGCTAAACAAAAAGTTTTCAATACATGTATTTTATTATAAAATATATATAGTTCAGATGCATATGTTTACATAACCATTTCAAACCACTCAGGCTACAATCTGAACTAAAAAGGCTTATGGTTATACTATGGGAATCAAACTTGTTTTCTAAACCCCAATTTCTTAATTTGGCCAACAGAAGGACCTAGTCCCTTTGAATTCATTCTGAGGAGTAGCTTGTTAACCTATTGACTTACTCAGTTTTTCAGGTCTTGTGAATGCTTAGTTATTATTAAACTTAACAGAATGTAGGAGTGGCCCACAAGATGTTTGTCCAAACACATATCTTTCTTGATGTGGGTAGCCAGTTTTGCTATCTACTGATAATTAGTATCCTTCTAATTGTGACCCTACTGATATCCCACTTTGGAACTTATCTTGAATTGCGAGAATAGATAGATCTCCTTAGGAGATTTCTGCTAGTATAGTCTCCAGAATATGTTCCATGAGCAAATACCATAAATGTTGGATAGTGAAGTCAAAAAATCTGTGAATTTGCCTCTGGGTTATGTGGCCACCTTAACCAGCAGCAGCCTGTTGGATCTAGAATATTCTATCAGATAACAGTCCTACTCTGCTCTTTCCCAGGACAGTGTGCCTACTGGGAGCACTGCTAAAGAGACTGACAAAGGTATGTTCTTTGGGCATTAAATTTGATCAAGTCATTTCCAATTCTTGTTGGAAACAGGAAGAGTGTAAATAATAAATAAATTGATTAATGCAATCAAATTAATTTAGCAAGCTACTGAATATAGCAATGCATTTTCAAAAGTCATCTAAGGAAAACAACAAGATATAATGGAAGCAACTTTGTAATAGGATTTCAAAAACATAACTTGAGTCCTGACTCTGCCACCAACTAATTAACTAATTCTCTCAAGTTGTTTTCTTCTTTGGCCTTAGCTTCCCCATCTGTAAGATGTAAACAGAAAAAAATAACTGTCACAGAGTACCTGACTGAGTGGCAGGGACCCTCAGAGTGGCATCCTCTTTAATCCTCACCAAGGGGCAGCAGCATTATTATGTTACTGACAAAGAAACTGCAGCTCAGAGAGATTCTATCACATGCCCAACACCAGCGACCATGAGTGAAGACAAAACTTGAACCTGGGTCTATTAACCTCCGAATCCTGCACATCTCTTACTCATCCACAGTGTACCAGATACTACCTACACTGATGACCTAGTACCACAAGGATGAAATGTGGTAGTGAAAGAGAAAATTATTTACAGATGGCAATGTGTGCTACTATAACTGAGGTCCAATGATCAGTTTTATTCAGAAACAACTAATTGCCTATTAGGCTACAAAATACAAAAATTTAAAAAAAAAAAACCTACATACTAAAATACACCTCTTAGATTTGTTTGCGAAACTCTGTTATATTTCCATCCTCCCTACCATGAGGTGGTAGGGGTTGGTCTTCAATATGCAGTAGAGTCCTTGTCCTGTTTCCTCGCTAACCATGCTGTAAGCTCTTATATTAGTTCCCATTGTTGCCGTAACAAATTACTACAAATGTAGTAGCATAAAACAACAGTTTTTTTATCTTATGGTTCTGGAGGTCAGAAGTTTCAATGGGTCTCAACGGGCTAAAATTAAGAAGTTGGCAGGGCTGGGTTCCTTTCTGCGGGCTCTAGAAGAGAGTCTATTTTCTTTCCTTTCTCAGCTTCTAAAAGTTGCCAGCTTCTGGAGCACTGGCTGGTGGCCCCTTCCTTTTTCTTCAAGGTCAATAATAACTGGTTGAGGCTCGGTCACATCATATCTTTCTGACATTGACCGTTCTGCCTTGCTTTTTCACATTTTAGGACCATTCTGATTACATTGGGCACCCCAGGGCAATTCAAGATAATATCCTTATTATAAAGTCAGCGGATCAACAACCTTAATTCTACTCACAACCTTAATTCCTCCTCATCATGTAATATGCCATATTCACAGGTTCCAGGGATTAGGAGTCATGTATCCTTGGAGGGCTATTATTGTGCCTATCACAGCCGTCCCAGGGAGGAGACTGAATCTTAGTCTTCTGAAAGTCTAACCACATTCCTGTGTACTGCTATAGCATGGGATCTTCTAGAGAATTCTGGTTCGGAATGTGGCTCCTGGAGCTGTATGCCTGGGTTCAAGTGCCAGCTCTGGTACTTACTAGCAGTGTGGCCTTGAGCCAATTACTTCTCTATGCTTCTATTTCTTCATCTGTAAAGGGGGATAAGGAAAGAAATAAGAGCAAATACTTATATAGTGCTTAGCTTGTGTCAGACACTCTTCTAAGCCCTTTTACATATATTTCCTCATTTATTGCTCAAAGCAACCCTCTGAGGTTGTTTCTATTATTATTCCCAGTTTACAGATATGGAAATCAAGGAACTGAGTTGGTTAGTAACTTTTCCGAGGTTACATAGTTCATAAGAGGCAGAGTCAGGGCTTATACTCAGGCAATACTGCTTCAGAGTCCTGCTCCTAACCACCACAGCAAACATTATACAATTGTTGAGAGGATTAAAGAAGTTAATATTTACTTTGTGTTTAGAATTATATCTGGAACGTTTTAAGACCTATAGCTATTACTATAATAGGCAGTGTTCTATTTTAGAAACTGTTGAATTAATACAATTGGCAAAATAAATTTAGTGTTAGGTCATCCTGTGTTTATCCCTTTTACATACACACATCATTACACTTTTGTCTGACTTTCCACTTCAATCCGCAACCTCCTAGGCTAAGTCTCCAAGCCATTTCCCCAGATTCTTCACTTCATCAACTCAACTAATTTTGAAATTTCTGCTGTGAGTCTAAAGCTTTTTTGGAAAACAATTAATGCTAACAAACTACTTTTCCTGTCTCAGTCTTGACTTGTCTTCAGCATTGAACTTACACTTCTAAGACTTTTGTTGAAGGTCTGGCAGAACTATTGGCTGGCTACAGACCTTGGATTGAGTATTAGCATCCTCGTTTGTAAAATAGGGATAAAATTCTCGAGAAGATTGTTTAAGGATCAAATGAGAAATACATACAAAATTGATGTATAAAAGTAAAATGCTTTTTGAATTCGGGCAAAGTTAGTATTAACTTGCATATACACTGTCAAGAAATACTGGCTATGGTTGAGCCTAAATATGATGACCTATAGTTGTGAACTATAGTTTTCGGTGTAATATAAAAAAAAAAATACTATATAAAATGGCAATTCTGCCTCTGTGAACATCTTCTCTTTTCTCTCATGATCCAATGTAGAGAGACAGAAATAGAGCATGAATCAGGAAGAAGAATTTTTTTTTCAGCCTCATTTCCTGACCCTTAACAATGATATCTTAGGCCGGGCGCGGTGGCTCAAGCCTGTAATCCCAGTACTTTGGGAGGCCGAGGCGGGTGGATCACGAAGTCAGGAGATCGAGACCATCCTGGCTAACATGGTGAAACCCCGTCTCTACTAAAAATACAAAAAACTAGCCGGGCGTGGTGGCAGGCGCCTGTAGTCCCAGCTACTCGGAGGCTGAGGCAGGAGAATGGCGTAAACCCGGGAGGCGGAGCTTGCAGTGAGCCGAGATCGCGCCACTGCACTCCAGCCTGGGTGACACAGCGAGACTCCGTCTCAAAAAAAAAAAAAAAAAAAAAAAAAAAAAAAAAAAAAAACAATGATATCTTATAGTCATAAAGACTAAGATAACATATATAAAAATGGCCAGCTGCCAAGTCTAGCACTTAGTTAACAAAAATATCAATTGTCATCATGGTTATTATTATCATTATTATCATTTGTATCATGAAAACACAAGGATCAAACAAAAAATACTCCCCTGGACTACAGCCTAAACTCCATTGTATTAACTTTTTTTTTTTTTTTTTTCCCATGGGCCACCTTCACCTTCGGGCCATCCTAGAACCTCCTTTTTTCTTTTCAGGTGGATGTCTAAGGCTATAGAAGCATTCTGATTCCATTGGGCACAACAGGGCAATGGTGAAATTTCCATTGACCAGAAAATAAGGTCTGTCAAGTACTTCAAAACTGTACCAATCAGAGTAGCTTTTCAATAACTTCTCCCTAGTTTTCTAGCTTATTCAAGTCTCAGATAGGTTCTCCTTACCTTGAAGCCAATTTGTTGAGGAACAACTCTGAGATAAGAATAATAAGGGAGAACACAAGGAAATATAAACATTTACTAGATTCATGTTGAAAAGACTTCAGAAATCTCTAGTGCTAAGATATAAAAGAAAATTTAGATTTGGGTCCATCTTTATGGAGATTACAGTATAGCATTTTTATTTATTTATTCATTTAATCATTTGTGGTTTTCTTGCATTTTTTTGATATGCATTTAGCCAGCTTTTGACAACTAGTGAGGTCCTTGGAGAAAATCAAAGATATTTAGGACAGTGCTTTTCACCAAAATCTGATAGCCTAGTTGCCACATGAATTGATGTAACTATGCAATCATCCTGAATAGGTAACATTTGTATATTTATAGAATAGGATGATACATCAAGAAGATGCAGCACTATCAAATCTCTTCACAGATTTCTCTGCAACAGAATTCATTAATTTGTCTACTTCTTCATTCAATGATGAAACAAATATTTATTGGACACCTACTATATACTGGCTTTGTGCTGCTGGTCTCTGGGGATACAAGCTGGACCCAGATGGACCCGATCTCTTCCTGCTCTCAGGGAGCAAGCATTCTGATGGGAGGAGAGGAAAATTAATGAAATTTCTGCAAAGTTACAACTCATATCTGAAGGATGAGTTAGAAAAGGGGAGGTAAGTGCATTCAAGACAGAGGAAATTCAAGAAGAGGGCGCATAGTGAGTGAAATGGGAGTATGTTAGGATGTGAGTCTGGAGGAATGTAGTAGGAGACTCTGCAGGAACTTGTTGGCCACACAAAGTTTTGTTTAGTTTTAAGAGCAAGAGGATGCACTAAGGGGTATAAAGCAATTGGAGAGCCCTGACTGGATTTGAGTTTTTGAAAACATCATGTCGACTACAGCATCTAGAAGAAATTGGAGTAGGGCCAGGTTGGAATCCAAGGTATAGTTAGGAGGTGTTGGAATAGTCTAGACAATAGATGATGATAATGTGGACTAGTGAGGGGTTAGTGGCTATGGAAACCAGTGGGTGGGGTAAGAAATATCTGAGAGATCAAGTCAATAGGACTTGGTAATGGATTAGGTGTAGGGGAGGAGAGGAGAAATAAGTAGCAATCAATTTTTACTAGACAGAACTGAGAAAATTCTGGACAGAGAATTCCATTTTCCATGTCCTCAGCTGCCCCTGTATGTTCCTTATTCCTGCTCAGGGACATGTTTTCCTTCAGTTTCCTTTAGTTTCTAACTTCAAAATTCTCAAATTTCTCCACACTCTCTCTCACACAAACACACTTTCCCAGGATTTGTTAGTCTTTTACACTTACTTGTAAATTACTGTGATAAGGACGAATGCTTTTCTCCTCTGATACTATTTACTGTTCATAAGGAATGAGTCCGTTGGTATGGGTGTATATTGCAAGGTTCCCAAAGATTCCCCAGATCAGTGGTTTTAAACCAGAGATGATTTTGTCACCCAGGGGATGTTTGACAATTTCTGAGGACACTTTTGATTGTTGCAACTTCAGTGGGGTGGTTACTGGCATCAATCAGATAGAGGCAAAAAATGCTGGTAAACGTTCTACAGTGCACAGGACCACCTCCGCAACATATAATTATTGGGCCCAAAAAAGTCAATAGTGTCAAGAGAGGCAAATTTTGCCCTAGATGTCAACTCCTCCTAAAGTTGGCCAAATATAATTCTCCAGGAGTTGCCTGGAAGAATCCTTACGAAGAACATCTTACAAATCCTTGCCAGTTTTTTAAAAATAAATAAAGCAAAGATAAAAATACATCTAGAACTGGGAATATGGCATACCAAGATGCTACTCTTAACTTTTTTAAACTAAACAAAATGGGTGAAGGGTGCTGGGAGGAGTCAGTAATTACAGCATTTCTGAATTAGAAATAAGAGCAGAGCCAGCCAGAGAAAAGTATAATTTAGTGCCTCATCAATTAGCTGACTGGATTTTCTATGATACTAAATTTGAGGCCGAAATGGATTATAGTAGTGATTTTGGCACAGGCTTGAGCAAAAACCAGTCATATATGAAACTGGGTCAATTGCGGGATGTCATATACTTAAAAGCTTCTATAGTTAATTTAATGAATTATAACAATAGGGGCAAGGTATAAAACTTCTTAACACAAGGGAACTCCAAGGAAAAACTGGCAGATAATCCCCATCTCCTCCCGTTGTGCTTGTGGATCTCAGCACATATGGTCCTGCACCAGGGGTTGCAGAACAGTGAAAGATTCTAACACCATATGTGTGGAAATCCTGTACCTTGCAGAGAGTGAAGGAGCAGGGAAAGCTTGTCCTTGAATCCTGGACCTTTACGGCTGCTTTTCTCCTGGCTCTGTATCAGATTTTGTCCGCTCCATATGGTATTTTTAACTTATTGTATTTTGTCTTGAATGTAATCTTCTTGGGGATTTTAATTGCTTATTTTCAATACTAATTTCCCTTTCTGTGAATACAGAGGAAGTAGACTTGCTTCTCTTTCAAATACAAAAAGAAAACAATTATGAAAAGACTCAGCATGAATAGTATTTTGTTTTCCAATGAAAGGTCCGTACTGTGTCAAATATATGCACCTGTGTGCATATGCATATCTTTAAAATTCTGTATTCAGATTTCTGGGGGTTTGGTAGAAGGAAATGCACTATTTAAAGCTAAGCTACTATTGTTATTTATCTAGTGGTTTGGGACCTGTGGATTTGGAGGGGGCAATTTTCTATCATTGGGAAAATCCTAATTAGTCTTCCTTTTCACATTAAGCTGATACAGTTAAGGATAGTATAATATTAAGAAGCTCAGGCAGTAGAATTTTAAGGGAATACAACATGGAAATGTTTTTAGAGATTTTTCTGTAACACCACCCTAAGGTTAAAAAAAAAAAGAAAAAAGACTGAAGAATTAAAATGGTTGTTTATTGAAAGACCATCTTCATCAACATTCTTAACTCTACTGGCCTTTCCCTTTGGCCGTATGTGCCAAGCCACGAAAGCATCACACAGTTGTAACCACCCATGCCCTGTTAGTTCTTGGTCTTGAGTTGGGTCCCTTGTCAGTGTCTTCTCTTTCTCTTTACTTGCCACCCCAAACCCACACTAACTTCTAGCCCACTTGTAGTTTGATGATAATCTCAGCTCTTATTTCTTTGAAGAAAATGAGGCTATCAATCAACACAAAGTTTTCAGTTTGGGGCTTCCCCAATTATGCATGCACTTATTTTTGCAGACAACATTCTCTGCTTTTCTCCAGTCATAAATAAGCTAGTCAGGGCTGGGCCCCTAAAGTGATTTGCTTCCATTTCCTCTGGAACCCTACAATGATTTCTTTGCCCTACAACTTCTATTCATCCTTCCATTCAGTTCTTTTCCTGTAGCATATAAATATAATCGAGTACCTCCCATACCAAAAATGTCTCGCTGTCTCATTCCCTTAGCCAGGGTTTTTGTCAGAGGATTGTTAGAGCTGCCATTCTCTCTCTTCCTTCTCATTCTTCAACCCTTAGCAATCTGGCCTTCTTCCCATCACTCCACTGTAGCTGCCTTTGCTAAGGTTGCCAATGGCCTCCTTGTTGCCAAATACCATGGACCTCTGCAGGTAGTTATCTTTCTTAAACTCTCTGTTGCACGGGCACTGCTGGTTTCTTATTCTATTTGGTCCCCCACTCCCTTTTTTTTCTGCCTTGGCTTCTGTGATACCTGTTACTCTGGTTCCTTTTCACTTCTATGACTATTTCTCTACCATCCTATTTATGACTTCTGTCTCCTTTCTCCATGACCCACACTGCTCTTTTCCTCTTCAGCCTCTATTTGGCCAATTTCATTGAAAGTTCTAGTGGAAAACTACAATCTGTGTGCAGACGAGTTTCACATTTTGGTCTTAAATTCGCTAACGTTCTTTGAACTTAAGACTCGGAAAATCTTTTGCATATCTCTGTTAGAAGGCCCAGTGGCTCTTCAAACTCGTAGTATTCCAATACGAATTCAGATTTCTTCACCCTCTTTCCTCATCGAAGTTGCTCCCCTCTATATATTCTGCTTTCAAATAATAGAGCCTAAATCCACTTGGGCATCCAAGCTAAGCACTTGGAAGTCAATTTAGATTCTCCCTTCCCTCTCTATGCATCTCATCATTAAGTTGTGCTTATTTTATCTTGCAAATATTTCTTAAATGTAACCCCCTCATTATCCCTACAACCAATGCCATAGTTCATGCTTTAATCATGGCCCTAATAGAAAAAAGACTAACCTTCCTGGAAGAAAGGGAAATTCTGCCAGCAGACTGCCTTTTAATTCAAACAGCAAATATTCCCGGGGTCGCCATCTTGGGTTTCCAGCCTATCAACCTAATCCTACAGATTGTGGACTTGCCGGCATACACAATTGATATGCCTTGTCTGTGTCCCCACCCAAATCTCATCTTGAATTCCCACATGTTGTGGGAGGGACCGGATGGGAGATGATGGAATCATGGGGGTAAGCCTTTTCCATGCTGTTCTTGTCGTAGTGAATAAGTCTCATGAGATCCAATGGTTTTATAAGGGGGAGTTTCCCTGCACAAGCTCTGTCTTTTTCCTGCTGCCATCCATATAAGACATGACTTGCTTCTTTTTGCTTTTTGCCATGATTGTGAGGTCTCCCCAGCCACATAGAACTGTAAGTCTCTTAAACCTCTTTCTTTGCAAATTGCCCAGTCTCAGGTATGTCTTTATCAGCAGTGTGCAAACAGACTAATACAGTAAACATGAGACTTGGGACTTTGGACGGTGAACTTTTGAGTTAATGTTGAAATGAGTTAAGACTTTGGGGAACTGTTGGGAAGGCATGATTGGTTTTGAAATGTGAGGACATGAGATTTGGGAGGGGCCGGAGATGGAATGATATGGTTTGTCTGTGTACCTGCCCAAATTTCATCTTTAGTTCCCACATGTTGTGGGAGGGACCTGGTGGGGGGTGGTTGAAATATGGGGACAGGTCTTTCCTGTACTCTTCTGTGATAGTGAATAAGTATCACAAGATCCAACAGTTTTATAATGGGGAGTTTCCCTGCACAAGCTCTCTCTTTGCCTGCCACCATCAACGTAAGATGTGACTTGTTCCTCCTTGCCTTCCTCCATGATTGTGAGGCCTCCCTATCCATGTATTAAACCTCTTTCTTTTGTAAATTGCCAATCTTGGGTATGTCTTTATCAGCAACACGAAAATTGACTAATACAACAATCAAATAAGGTATTTCCTTAAAATCTCTCTCTCTCTCTCTGTCTCTCACTCTCTCTTCATCCTTCATGGTTATGTTTCCCTGGAGAATCCTGATACGGGTCTCATAGTTCCTAGGCAGTCTAGAAGGCAGAAAGTAGGGCTAGAAGGTCTATGCAATCTCTCTGATAACCCGTGTTTTATATTACCATTTTATTTATTTATTTATTTATTTATTTATTTATTTATTTATTTAGATGGAGTCTTGCTCTGTTGCCCAGGCTGGCCTACAGTGGCATGATCTTGGCTCACTGCAAGCTCTGCCTCCTGGGTTCATGCCATTGTCCTGCCTCAGCCTCCTGAGTAGCTGGGACTATAGGTGCCCACCACTACGCCCAGCTAATTCTTTGTATTTTTAGTAGAGACAGGGTTTCACCATGTTAGCCAGGATGGTCTCGATCTCCTGACCTCATGATCTGCCCACCTTGGCCTCCCAAAGTGCTGGGATTACAGGTGTGAGCCACCACGCCCAGCCTATATTACCATTTCATTTTTTTAAATCAGATGAGGCCAGACACGGTGGCTCATGCCTGTAATCCCAGCACTTTGGAAGTCTAAGGCAGACAGATTATGAGGTCAGGAGATCGAGACCATCCTGGCTAACACGGTGAAACCCCATCTCTACTAAAAATTTAAAAAGTTAGCCAGGCGTGGTGGTGAGCACCTGTAGTCCCAGCTACTCAGGAGGCTGAGGCAGGAGAATGGCATGAACTCAGGAGGGAGAGCTTGCAGTGAGCCAAGATGGCACCACTGCACTCCAGCCTGGGTGAGAGAGCAAGACTCCAACTCAAAAAAAAAAAAAAAAAAAAAAGAAATACTCTCTACTTATAAGTTCCATCATAAGACTGCTTTGATTATCAAATTTAAATCAGTATCTTCTTGCAGATAGAGAGAATTGAAAAAGTGCTCTTCCATTACTCTATGAATATTTTTTTCTTTGCATTCTTGTAGGCTCAATGTATTCCTTTACAGTCCAGATGGCAATTAGGTAAAGTTTTCTTCATACTTGGACTAAATGCATATGGGAGCCTCTCTCCATTGACTACAAATAATGCAAAAGACAAAATCAGTATATATTTCCCTTTGCAGGGCTGCCTCCTCTCTCACATCATTCAAGGCCCTACTTAAATTTAAGTTCTTCAGAAAAGCTTTCTCTGAATATTGATAATGAAGTTTTACCCACAGCCTCCTTCTTTCTCCTTAATTCAATAGACTAAACTATTTTTATCATGGGACATATCAAGTCATAAATACGCTAATGTATTTATTCATTTATGTCTTCATTTTTCTTCTATTGAATTATAAGTTCCATGAAGCCAAGACACTTATTTCCTGCTTCATCCCAAGTAAGCATTAAAACCTATTTTGGAGAAATACACTGAGGATTTCTGTGTTCATAGCTTTATAATACTAGTGGCAAATGACTACAAAGGCAAGATTCCTGCTGTTGAATATCTTTCAAGCTGCTTGGGGTGTTGAGGTTAACACTGGTGAAATTCTCAAGGAATAAGACAAGGCAATATAGGCAATATGTTGTGTGATGCTGGAAGTTGTAGTGCAAGATCAAATCTATGAGGCAGGAGGCTTCAGGGAGGAAGCAGGACCTTGTATTTCTTTTGTTGAAAGAATGAGATAAGCATAGGAAACACAAAATGAAGACAGGGAGATTAGCAAGAAGAATAAATTAACATGAATCTGAAAAGGTAATAATGCTTACTATAGAGGTTAGTAGCAACCAGAAAGTGGCAGGAAGAGTAGCCTGCCTAGCAAAGAAGAGCCAGGTGATAACAAATCAGATGTAGAGCTTGACTTGGGAGCCAAGTTGGAGACACTGAATGTTTTTGAGAAGAGAGACCTGAAAAAAATGAAAGGGTAGTTCAGGAAAAATTAGCCTGATAGTGCTAGGCAGCATGCATCGAATGATATAATATCTGGAGTAAGAAAAAGCTAGTGTATCTTCCTGCAGTCTGTCTGTGCATCAGTTCATGGTTACCTCCTTCCCAATGACCCATGGCATGCTTGGGAACCTCTCCACATGCTGTCTTCACCCAGGCATGAGCTCAAAAGTCTGAGCGAAGTTGTACGGAAATTGCCAAGCGAAACTGGAAACTTGTATTCCTTTTCTGTTTCCTTCTTTTTGTTGCCTCTTTCCCTACTACAGCTACCAGGTATCTCAGACTGACCCCACATTGAATTGGAGTCTAATCCCCTACCTCTCCCCATTCACTTGTTGTGTATAGTCCTAAGTGTCAGGAATCACTTAGCATCCACTTGCCAACTATGACATTAACTTACTATTAAGGTTATTTGACCTTAGCTCAATGTTTCATGTTTGTCCCTCTTTCTGGGAATAAGCATTCCCTTATTCAGGAGGTTTGGGAAAATCTTAGTACAATAATCCACCAGTTTAAGCTAAAGTTAGGTTTCTTCCTAGAATAGCTATAACTACCAGGCCCAATTCTTATAACCTGGTTTCTGCCTTCTCTTCCATGGTGTTGTGGGTCTAGCAAGATTTGCCTGTTTTTAAGTAGCTTAAAATATTTAATATTTTAGAATCAGGTTGATATGGTTTGGCTCTGTGTCCCCACCCAAATTTCACTGTGAATTGTAATAATCCCCACATGTCAAGGGTGGAACCAGGTAGAAGTAATTGGATCATGGGGGAGTTTCCCCCATGCTGTTCTCATGATGAGTGAATCTCAGGAGATCTGATGGTTTTATAAGCATCTGGCATTTCCTCTGCTGGCACTCATTCAATCCTGCTACTCCGTGAAGAAGGTGCCTGCTTCTCCTTTGCCTTCTACCATGATTGTAAGTTTCCTGAGGCTTCCCCAGCAATACAGAACTGTGAGTTAATTGAACTTCTTTCCTTTATAAATTACCCATTCTTGAGTACTTCTTCACAGCAGCATGAGGATGGACTAACATACAAACCACTCGATTTTGAATTGGTAAGAAGCTATTGGATCTATTATGAGCTATTTTGAAATGGCTGAAATATAAATAGACTAGATTAAACTAAATCATCAACACATGTAAGAGCCAGTTGAAATTGGAACAACTTTTCAAGAGTGCAATTAAGCTGTAAACCAAGGGAATTAAGCAGAAATTTTTGTTCTTGTTAAAACAGGTTCACAATGGCTCGCTTTCTTAAAGCAATTTGATCCAGTTTTCAATTGATCATATTTAAACTAGTTTAATTTGGTTAAATTCAATGTGAACAGGCCAGAACTAGTTTAATCCAATTAAGCTTACTTGGGATGTAAAATTATACTCCTTATATACATCTTTGAATTGCTAGTATTTAATTCAGGGTCCAATATAGAGTAGGAATTTAATGTATGAGTGAAAAGCATGGGTGACTAAAATGGAATAACTGGGTATTAACCTAGTAGATAAGGGTACTATGCACCCCGAGAGAAGCTAATAATAACTGAAGGTCCGGCACTGCTCTGTCCAATACCATAGCTTGTGGTCACATTCATCTATTAAGCATGTGAAATGTGGTTAGTCTGAATTAAGCTGTACTAGAAGTATAAATTACATACTGTATTTCAAAGATTCAGCAAAAAATTTCATTAATTTCTTAAATTTGATTACATATTGAAATAATATTTTAGATATATTAATTGAAATAAAACATATTATTAAATTCGATTCTGTTTTTCATTACTTCTTTTTAATGAGACTGCTAGAAAATTTTAAATTATGTCTATGACTCTCATTATGTTTCTGTTGGGAAGTTTAGTATAGACTCTAAGTCCTAAAATGCTATGTCCTGCCACTGTTCACATATTAAAAGCGTCCATCAACATCCATTCAACACCTGTGCTCACAACGGGCCCAGGACAGTTTTACATAAACATCAGGAACTTGCACTTGAATAACCACAATTCTTGACATTCAAGATGATTGTGAACAGGTAAGATATCTTACCTGTTCTTCTAAAAAACAAACAAACAAAAAATCTTATCACTCCATCTGTCATCAAATTCTGCATTTTCTTTAAAACCGTTTTAAAACCTGTTTTTCTGTCTCTTCCACTGGATTCATGCACTCTTGCTACACTAAACTCCCCACTTTTAATATTTATTTATCTTCTGTTTCATGAGTATATCTCTTAAAATGGAAAAATACATTTATATTAGAGTTAAAATCACAAGCATTTCATGACCTCCATGATACCCAGCCCTTCTCTGAACCACTTTATTTTTTTCCATGTTTTATTTAACAAACATGGTATTACTATGTGTCAGGCACTGCTCTGAACACTTTTCTAATGTCAGCTCATTCAGTCCTCAAGGCTACCTTATGAAGCTCATTCTACTCTTGTCTCTATTTCATTGATGGGAAAATAGCACAGAAATGTTGTCTTTTGCCCAAGACCATGCAGCCAGTGTGTTGCAGACCCAGGATTTGAACTGGAAAATCTGGCCCTAGGATTCATACTCCTCATGACTGACTTAGGCTCCTGTGGAGAGGTGATCTTCCTCTCTGAATGGCCTCATTACCCCACAGCTTGCTCTATACCAGGAATACATGAACAACCTGTCTCAATCATTCCCAGGTTTCCCCTTGAGCTTCATTAATGAAGCTTATAAGATTTATCTGCTCTCTACCCTATTGTGCCAGCATCCTACCTTTTTATTTCCAAGATACCAATAATCTAATCTACATTAATCAAAATTATGGCACTGATAATACAATTCCTTAAATTTGTAAAGGGCCTTCAGCTTAAAAAGTATTTAAGGGTACAATTATAAATCACCCAATGTGTTGAGGAGAGAAAATGTACTCATTTTGACCATGAGTTTTTGGAGAAAGTAACTCATTTCAAAGAAGTATCTCTAATGCCAGTATGTCTAATTCAGGCATTGTGACAGATCACCACGTAGGAGAGCATTGGCATCAACAGGGCTTATTCTGACAGCATTTTCATCAGCGTCCTCTATTTTTTCATTCATGTGTACATGTCCTGTTTTTCTCACCAAGGAATTTGAGGCTGTTTATAAAAATAAATGCAATCTAACAGGATTAAATAAATAGATAAGGGAATTGTGGTTTTTTGTTTTATTTTACTTTAAGTTCCAGGATACAATTGCAGAACATGTAGGTTTGTTACATAGGTATACATGTGCCATGATGGTTTGCTGCACCTATCAACTTGTCACCTAGGTTTTAAGCCCTGCATGCATTAGCTATTTGTCCTAATGCTCTCCCTCTCCTCAGCCTCCACCCTCTGACTGGCCATGGTGTGTGTTGTTCCCCTGCCTGTGTCCATGTGTTACCATGTTCAACTCCCACTCATGAGTGAGAACATGCAGTGTTTGGTTTCCTGTTCCTGTGTTAGTTTGCTGAGGATGATGGCTTCCAGCTTCATCCATATCCCTGTAAAGGACATAATTTCATTATTTTTTATAGTTGCATAGTATTCCATGGTGTATATGTACCACATTTTCTTTATCCAGTCTATCATTGATGGACATTTGGGTTGGTTCCAAGTCTTTGCTATTGTGAATAGTGGTGCAATAAACATATGTGTTCATGTCTGTATGGTAGAATGATTTATATTCTTTTGGGTATATACCGAGCGATGGAATTGCTGCGTCAAATGGCATTTCTGGTTCTAAGATCCTTGAGGAATCGCCATACTCTCTTCCACAATGGTTAAACTAATTTGCATTCCCACCAACACTATAAAAGTGTTTCAATTTCTCTATAGCCTTGCCAGTATCTACTGTTTCTTGACTTTTTAGTAATTGCCGTTCTAACTGGTGAGAGATGGTATCTCATTGGGGTTGTGATTTGTATTTCTCTAATGATCAGTGATATTTAGCTTTTTTTCATATATTTGTTGGATGCGTAAATGTCTTTTGAGAAGTGTCTGTTCATATCCTTTGCCTACTTTTTGATGGAGTTGTTTTTCTCTTGTAAATTTGTTTAAGTTCTTTGTAGATTCTGGGTACTAGACCTTCATCAGATAAGTAGATTGCAAAAATTTTCTCCCATTCTGTAGGTGGCCTGTTCACTCTGATGACAGTATCTTTTGTTGTACAGAGGCTCTTTAGTTTAATTAGATTCCACTTGGCAATTTTGGCTTTTGTTGCAATTGCTTTTGACATTTTAGTCATGATGTCTTTGCCCATGCCTACCTCCTAAACAGTATTGCCTAGGTTTTCCTCTAGGGTTTTTATGGTTTTGGGTTTTCTATTTAAGTCTTTAATCTATCTTGAGTTAATTTTTGTATGAGGTGTAAGGAAGGAGTCCAGTTTCAGTTTCCTGCACATGGTTAGCCAGTTTTCCCAGCACCATTTATTAAATAGGGAATCCTTTCCTAATTGCTTATTTTTGTCAGGTTTGTCGAAGATCAGATGGCTCTAGATGTGTGGTGTTATTTCTGAGGTCTCTGTTCTTTTCCATTGGTCTCTATGTCCGTTTTGGTACCAGTACCATGCTGTTTCGGTGAGTGTTCAAGTCAGGTAGTGCAATGCCTCCAGCTTTGTTTTTTGTTTTTTCTTTTTTTTTTTTTTTTTGGTTTTGTTTTTTTTCTTAGGATTGTCTTGGCTACATGGGCTTTTTTTTTGGTTCCATATAAAATTTAATGTAGTTTTTTCTAATTCTGTGAAGACTGTAAATGGTAGTTTGACCAGCATTGAATCTATAAATTACTTTGGGTGGTATGGACATTTTCATGATATGATTCTTCCTATCCATGAGCATGAAATGTTTTTCCATTTGTTTGTTGTCCTCTTATTTCCCTGAGTAGCGGGGTTTATAGTTCTCCTTGAAGAAATCCTTCACTTCCCTTGTTAGCTGCATTCCTAGGTATTTTGTTCTCTCTGTAGCAATTGTGGATGGGAATTCATCCCTGATTTTTCTCTCTGCTTGTCTATTTTTGGTGTACAGGAATGCTTGTGATTTTGCACA
The DNA here is from genome assembly GCF_049350105.2 of Macaca mulatta. NCBI lineage: Eukaryota > Metazoa > Chordata > Mammalia > Primates > Cercopithecidae > Macaca > Macaca mulatta. The sequence continues at coordinate 91,451,672 of NC_133420.1, forward strand.
CTGATTTTGTATCCTGAGACTTTACTGAAGTTTCTTATCAGCTTAAGGAGTTTTTGACCTGAGATGATGGGGTTTTCTAAATATACCATCATGTCATCTGTAAACAGAGACAATTTGACTTCCTCTCTTCCTATTTGAATAGCCTTTAATTCTTTCTCTTGCCTGATTGCCCTGACCAGAACTTCCAATACTGAGTTCCAATAGGAGTGGTGAGAGAGGGAATCCTTGACCTGTGCCAATTTTCAAGGGACCTGTGCCAAGTTTCTACCCATTCAGTGTGACACTGACTGTGTGTTTGTCATAAATAGCTCTTATTATTTTGAGATATGCTCCAACAATACCTAGCTTATTGAGAGTTTTTAACATAAAGACATGTTCAATTTTATTGAAGGTCTTTCCTGTAGCTATTGAGATGATCATGTGGATTTTTAAAATTGGTTCTGTTTGTGTGATGGATTACGTTTATTGATTTACATATGTTGAACCACCTTGCATCCCAGGGATGAAGTCGACTTGATCATGGTGAATAGCTTTTGGATATGCTGCTGGATTTGTTTTGTCAATATTTTATTGATAATTTTCATTTCGATGTTCATCAGGGATATTGGCCTGAAGTTTTCGTTTTTTGTTGTGTCTCTGCCAGGTTTTGGTATCAGGATGATGCTGGCCTCATAAAATGAGTCACGGAGCAGTCCCTCCTTTTCAATTGTTTGGAAAAGTTTCAGAAGGAATGGTACCAGCTCCTCTTTGTATCTCCAGTACAATTTGCCTGTGAATCCATCTGGTCCTGAGTTTTTTTGTTTTTTGTTTTTTGTTTGGTACGTAGGCTATTAATTGCTGCCTCAATTTCAGAACTTGTTATTGGTCTATTAGGGATTCAACTTCTTTCTGGTTTAGTCATGGAAGGGTATATGTGTCCAGGAATTCATCCATTTATTCTAGATTTTCTAGTTTATTTGTGTAGAGGTGTTTATACTATTCTCTGATGATAGTTTGTATTTCTGTGGGGTCAGTGGTGATATCCCCTTTATCATTTTTTATTGTGTCTATTTGATTCTTTTCTATTTTCTTCTTTATTAGTCTAGCTAGCAGTCTTTTGTTAATTTTTAAAAAACAAACAGCTCCTGGATACATTGATTTTTTTTTTTTTCGAAGGGTTTTTCATGTCTCTCCTTCAGTTTTCCTCTGATCTTAGTTATTTTTTGTCTTCTGCTAGCTTTTGGATTTATTTGCTCTTGCTTCTCTAGCTCTTTTAATTGTGATATTAGGGTGTTGATGTGAGATTTTTCTAGCTTTCTAATATGGGCATTTAGTGCTATAAATTTCCCTCTTAACACTGCATTGGCTGTATCCCAGAGATTCTGGTACATTGTCTCTTGATCTCATCGGTTTCAAAGAACTTCTTGATTTCTGCCCTAATTTCATTATTTACCCAGGAGTCATTCAGGAGCAGTTTGTTCAATTTCCATGTAATTTTGTGGTTTTGAGTGGGTTTTGATTGCCCACTAATTTGTGGGCAATTTGACTGCCCTGTGGTCTGACAAACTGTTTGTTATGATTTCAGTTATTTTGCATTTGCTGAGGCGTGTTTTATTTCCAATTACGTGGTCAATTTTAAAATAAGTGCCATGTGGCACCGAGAAGAATGTAATGTTGATTTGGGGTGGAGAGTTCTGTAGATGTCTATTAGGTCCACTCAATCCAGAGCTGAGTTCAAGTCCTGAGTATCCTTGTTAATATTCTGTTTCGTTGATCTGTATAATATTGACAGTGGGGTGTTAAAGTCTCCCACTATTATTGTGTTGGAGTCTCAGTCTCTTTTCAGGTCTCTAATAACTTGTTTTATTAATCTGTGTGCTCCAGTATTGGGTGCATGTATATTTAGGATAGTTAGCTCTTCTTGTTGATTTGATCCCTTTACCATTATGTAATGCCCTACTTTGTCTTTTTTGATTTTTGTTTGTTTAAAGTCTGTTTTGTCAGAGACTAGAATTGTGGCCCCTACTTTTTTTTTCTTTCCATTTGCTTAGTAAATTTTCTTTCCTCCCTTTATGTTGAGCCTATGTGCATCTTTGCACATGAGATGGGTCTCATTAATACAGTACACCAATGGGTCTTGACTGTTACCCAAATTGCCTGTCTATGTCTTTTAATTGGGGCATTTAGTCCATTGACATTTAAGGTTAATATTGTCATGTGTGAATTTGATCCTGTCATCATGATGCTATTTGGTTATTTTGCACACTACTTGATGCAGTTTCTTCATAGTATCATTGTTCTTTACATTCTGGTGTGCTTTTGCAATGGCTGTTCTTTACATTCTGGTGTGCTCCAGTATTGGGTGCATGTATATTTAGGATAGTTAGCTCTTCTTGTTGATTTTCCTTTCCATATTTAGTGCTTCCTTCAAGAGCCCTTGCAAGGCAGGCCTGGTGGTGATAATCCCTCATCATTTGCTTGTCTGGAAAAGATTTTAGTTCTCTTTCACTTATGAAGCTTAGTTTGGCTGGATATGAAATTCTGGGTTGAAAATTCTCTTCCTTAAGAATGTTGAATATTGAACCCTACTCTCTTCTGGCTTGTAGGATTTCTGCTGAGAGGTTCACTGTTAGTCTGATGGGCTTCCCTTTGTAGGTGACCTGGCCTTTCTCTCTGGCTGCCCTTAATATTTTTTCCTTAATTTCAACCTTGGAGAATCTGATGATTATGTGTCTTGGGGTTGACCTTCTCGTACAGTATCTTAGTCATGTTCTCTGTACTTCTTGAATTTGCATGTTAGCCTGCCTTGCTAGGTTGCGGAAGTTCTTCTGGATAATATCCTGAAGTGTGTTTTCCAACTTGGTTTCACTCTTCCCATCACTTTCAGGTACTCCAATCAATCGTAGGCACATACTTCTCAGAGGTTCGTTCCTTCCTTTTCATTCTTTTTCTCTAATCTCATCTGCATGCCTTATTTCAGCAAGATGTTCTTCAAACTCTGATATCCTTTCTTCTCCTTGGTCAATTCAGCTATTGATATATGTGTATGCTTCATGAAGTTCTCGTGCTGTGTTTTTCAGCTCCATCAGGTCATGTATGTCCCTCTCTAAACTGGTTATTCTAGTTAGCAGCCCCTGTAACCTTTTATCAGCATTCTTAGCTTATTTGCATTGGGTTTGAACATGCTCCTTTAGCTCAGAAGAGTTTGTTATTATCCACCTTCTGAAGTCTACTTCTGACCATTCATCCATCTCATTCTTTGTCCAGTTCTGCCCCCTTGCTGGACAGCCATTGTGATCATTTAGAGACGTGGCACTCTGGCCTTTTGGGTTTTCTGGGACTTTTTTCTGTTGATGCTGTTGCTGTTTCTTTCTGTTTGTTTGTTTTTCTTGCAATGGTCAGGTCCCTCTTCTACAGGGCTGCTGTGGTTTGCTGGTGGTTCACTTCAGACCCTATTCATCTGGTTCACTACTCCCATGCCTGGAGATGTCACTTGAGGAGCCTGGAGAACAGCAAAGATGGATGCCTGCTCCTTTCTCTGGGATCTCTCACCTTGAGGGGAACTGACTTGATGCTACTAGGAACACTCCCGTATAGGGTGTCTGACAAACCCTGTTGGAGGGTCTCACCCAGTTGGGTGGCATGGGGAGCAGGAACCATTTAACGAAGCACTTTGACTGTCCCTTGATGGAGGGGGTGTGCTTCACTGGGGGGAAACCCACTTGTCTGTGCTGCCCAGATTTCTCAGAGGTAGCAGGCAGAAAGACTAAGTCTGCTGGTCTGTGGAGACTGCGGCCAGCCCTCCCTCTAGGGGCTCAGGCCCAGGGAGATCAGAGTTCTGTTGAGCCCCTTGCTGGAGTTTTCAGAGTTTCTCCCAGGAGCCCCCACCCAGTGAGGAGGGATGGCTCAAGGTCAGGCCTGAAGAGGCACTCTGCAATCTGCCACAGCAGGTGTGTGGTGTGTTGGGCTGTGGGGGATACCTCTTGGGACTAAGCCATCCAGTCTCCCTGGCTCCAGCAGGGAAAAAGCACAGCCTGAAGCTACAGAGATGGTTGCTGCCCTTCCCCCTCCCTAGGAGCTTAGTGTGTTAGGCTTTGATCAGACCCAGTGTTGGCTGTCGCACCTCCCCCAAGGAGCTCAAAAGGCTTAGACAGGAGGCAGCTGCAGCTCTGGTGCTGGTCACCCCTCCCCCTGGGAGCTCAGCAGGCTTAAGCAGATTCTAGCTTAGTGGCTGTTGAGAATCTGCACAACTCCATGGTTGAGATCGCTAGGCCCAGGTGGTGTGAGCTCATGAGTGGGATCTTCCAATCCGTGGGTTGCACAGTTCTGTGGAAAAAGCACTTTATCCCAGGCTGGCAGCACACTCACTCACTGCCTCCCTTGGTTGGAGCGTGGGGACATCCCTGCCCCATGTGGCTCTCGGGTGGGCGGTCACACCAGGCTGCTCTTCCTTCCTCTCCGTGGGTCACGCCAGCTGCCTAGTCAGTTCTGATAACAGAACCTGGATACCTTGGTTGCTGGTGCAGGATTCACATGCTGTTATGGTTCTTTTTGTTGGGAGCCTCTGATCACAACTGATTCTAGTTGGCCATCTTGGCCCTGCCCATCAGAAATTGTGGCTTTTATACATGTTCCCTGCAGTAGGGATCCAAATATTTGCTCCAGTTGCCTGGCACCACCATGAGGGCCTGAGGATCAGAGGTACAAGTCATGCTTCAGCCTCGCATAGACTCTTCCTTTCTAGTTAGAGCTTTGCCCCAATCAACCTGGTGAGCATAACTGGAGTTATGCTGGGTACCAAGTAACCCTGGCTCCTTTTAAACAGGAGTCCAGAAACTAGCATGAGCAGCTGATCTAACCTTCCTTTTCTCTAAATCCTGTTCAAATTTCTACTTGGCTTTCCAATGCAGGGCACCTCCCAAGCAGAAGTCACTTCCAGCCCTTGATTCACCATACCAATACTTGGGAGACAAGACAGGAAAATAAAAGAAAATGAGGAAATTAAAATGACATGGGAGAAATGTCTCTGATTCTATTTGGGCTCTAATTTGGTTAGTCCTCTCATTAAAAACTCCACCTTTCTACAACCAATATGGTAACCTAATTTAGGTAGCCTAAGAATTCCATTTTCACCTTCAACTATTTTACAGCTCTCCTTCCCTGTGGATGGAGTAAGGCCTTGAGGGTCTCTTTGGAATTGAAGTTGTCGGGAGCATGACAGAGACCGTCGGAGTCAGTGAGAGAAGAGATTACACATGGAAAATGGGCACAATAAGAGAAATATAAAATAAAGCCACAAGGAAGATGAGCAAACAGGAATGCACATCTTAAGATACTATATACTTGCTATAAGTGGTCTACGAATTTGGTTCTGAGTTTCCTAGGAGCCAGAGGAAGGAAAAAAAAAAAACAATCATTTTTAAGAGGGGAAATGTCCATATTATAAAGTCAACACAGTTACTCTGAAGAAATACACATTTCTTTGTAATACAAATATTAAACAGATTTTGTTTCAAGATCTTTATTAAGGGACTATGGCTGACAGGAACACATTGTTCTCACTAACATACCTTTATTAAATTTCCCAAAACTTACCACACTCTTTGCTATGATGCATATCAGTAAAAACAAATCCAAAAGAGCTATTTTCTTCAGGTAAGGTGCTATATTATATAAGTCAGCATACTTCCATAACTAACTGATAAATCACTGGAGTCACTTATAAATGAGATTTGGGTTTTATGTTTTTTAATTTTTTGATCATTTCTATCAGAGAAATTTAATTAATGTAGGTAAATCAGAGACCTCATTTCACTTACTTCAGTCCTTTTTCCCACTCCTGGAGTTTTATCTACCAAGTGTCCATGGTACCCTAATGTTGTAATCTGTCCACAACTGATTAAGGGCAAGCTCTTGACCTAAGGCAAACCCATTGCGAGGCTGAGCAGAGCTAATCGGATTCTCTCCACTGAGAAATTAAACCAGTAAAATCACAAATCCTGCTATAATGACTCATTCTGGAGAAACAAGTTGAAAGAGCAGAGTGCGTTTATGGCCAGCCAAAACACACCAAACTTGTGGGGAAAGAGGAGGAAGTTACTGCCTGCAATCCTTGCTGTATTGCTGCCTCTGTCTCTTGTCAGGGGGAAGATGTATTTCACACTGCTATAATGACATACCCAAGTCTGGGTAATTTATAAAGGAAAGAGGTTTAATTGACTCACAGTTCTGTATGGCTGGGGAGGCTTCAGGAAACTTACAATGATGGAGGAAGGGGAAGAGGAACATCCTACAGGGTGTCAGGAGAGAAAAAAAAGTGTGTAGAGTAAAAGGGGAAGAGCCCCTTATAAAAACATCACATCTTGTGAGAACTCACTCGCTATCACAAGAACAACAAAGGGGAAACCACCTCCATGATCCATCACCTCTCACTAGGTTCCTCCCTTGACACATGGGGATTAAGGGGATTACCATTCAAGATGAGATTTGCATGGGGACACAACCAAATGATATCATTCCACACCTGGCCCCTCCCAAATCTCATGTCCTGTATTTCAAAACACAATCATGCCTTCCCAGCAGCCCCCCAAAGTCTTAACTCATTCCAGCTTTAACCCCTAAGTCCAAGTTCAAAGTCTCATCTGAGACAAGGCAAGTCCCTTGCACCTATGAGCGTGTAAAATCAAAAGCAAGTTAGTTACTTCCAAGATACAATGGGAGACAGGCATTGGATAAATGCTCCCATTCCAAATGGGAGAAATGGGCCAAAACAAAAGGGTGACCAGCCCCATGCAGGCCCAAAACCCAACAAAGCAGCCATTAAATTTTAAAGCTCTGAAATGATCTCCTTTGTCTTCATGTCCCACATCCAGATCATGCTGATGCAAGTGGTGAGCTCCCATGGTCCTGGGCAGCTTTGTCCCTGTGGCTTTGCAGGGTACAGCCCTCTTCCCAGCTATTTTCACAGGCTGGCATTGAGGGTCTGCAGCTTTTCCAGGTACACAGTGCAAATTGTCAGTGGATCTACATTCTGGGGTCTGGAGGATGTGGCTCTCTTCTCACAGCTCCACTAGGCAGTGCCCTGGTAGGGTCTCTGTGTGGGGGCTCCAACCCCACATCTCCCTTTCACACTGTCCTAGCAGAGGTTCCCCATGAGGGACCTGCTCCTGCAGCAAACTTCTGCCTAGACATCCAGGCATTTCCATACATCCTCTGACAACTAGTGAGAGGTGCCCAAATCTCAATTCTTGACTTCTGTGTACCTGCAGGCTCAACACCACATGGAAGATACCAAAGGTTAGGGCTTGTACCCTCTGAAGCCATGGCTCAAGCTGTACCTTGGTCCCTTTTAACCACAACTGAAACTGAAACAGCTAGGATGCAGGGTGCCACGTCCTGAGGTTGCACAGAGTAGGGGACCCTGGGCCTGACCTCCAGGCCTCTGATAAAAGGGGCTGCTGCTAAGATCTCTGACATGCCCTGAAGATATTTTCCCCATTGTCTTGGCAATTAAAATTCAACTCCTCATTACTTTTGCAAATTTCTGCAGCTGACTTGAATTTCCCCCCTAGAAAATGGATTTTTTTTATATCACATCATCAGGCTACAAATTTTCCAAACTTTTATGCTCTGCTTCCCTTTCAAACATAAGTTCCAATTTTAAACCATCTCTTTGTGAATGCATAAAATTGAATGCTTTTAAGAGCACCTAGGTCACATTTTGAATCAAACTCTTTGCTGCTTAGAAATTCTTTTCCACCAGTTAACCTAAATCATTTCTCTCAAGTTTAAAGGTCCACAGATCTCTAGGGCAGGGGCAAAACACTGCCAATCTCTTTGCTAAAGCAAAGCAAGAGTGACCTTTGCTCCAGTTCCCAATGAGTTCCTAATTTCCATCTGAGACCACTTCAGCCTCAACTTCATTGTCCATATCACTATAGGCATTTTGGTCAAAACCATTCAACAAGTCTCTAGGAAGTTCCAAATTTTCCCACATCTTCCTGTCTTCTTTTGAGCCCTCCAAACTGTTCCAACCTCTTCCTATTACCCAGTTCCAAAGCCACTTCCACATTTTCGAGTATCTTTGTAGCAGTACCCCACTCAACCAGAACCAATTTATTGTATTAGTCCATTGCCACACTGCTATAAAGACATATTCAAGACTATGTAATTTATAAAGGAAAGAGGTTTAATGGACTCACACATCTACATGGCTGGGGAGGCCTAAGGAAACTTACAATTATGGCAGAAGGCAAAGGGGAACCAAGACACCTTCTTCACAAGGCAGCAGGAAGGAGAACGAATACAGAAGGAACTATCAAACACTTATAAAACCATCAAAACTTGTGAGAACTCACTCCGTATCATGAGAACAGCAAGAGGAAAACCGCCCGCATGATCCAATCACCTCCCACAGGGTTCCTCCCTTAACATGTGGGGATGATGGGAATTATAATTCAAGATAAGATTTGGGTGGGGACAGAGCCAAACCATATCAGAAGCAGTAAGACATATCTTTTTTCTCCCAGACTCTCCACCCTGTCATTTTAGCCTCCATATTTTCAGACATGTCTTACCTTGGATGTCCTTCTTAAGAAATGACCGTGGAGCCTGGAGTCATTGCCTTGACGAGGGCAGGAATAAGGAGGCAAGCTCTGGGGAAAACAAGTAACTGGTTGACTGAGGGACTATCATACTGATAATGACATCTGACACTTACACTGTTAAATGTATTCATTTATGACAAGACAGTTAAGCCCTTTGAAATGAAATCTTTAAAAGTACCTTATGCACTGTGGGAGACAATACCCCAGGTTCTTGAAGGAGGAAATCGACACTCAACTCTCTAGGAAACAGAATGTAAAGCATTAACTCAAGCTCTTGCAGATTAAGATGGCAGTTTGCTACAGCAGGAGACTGGGAAAATCAATACAGCAACAATTACCTCTACAGTATGAAAGCACTGGCCAACCTAAGTACCTTTGAGATCCCATTTCATACTACAGAGGAGTGGCTCCATTTCCTAATGGATGAGCATTTTAGCTCCTACTGTGTAGATCTCCCAAACACTAGTATCCTTTCAAGAGTGCCTACAAGGCCCTTCTTGATATTCCACTAGGTGGCCATGAAACAGCATACTCTGTGAAGCAATCTCTGGCCCGAGTGAGCACTTATTTTTATCAGGAAACAGCGTTTTTCTTCTTGGCCTTTAACAATCAGGTCAGCTAAATATGTCATCCTGTTTCCCAACCACCATCCATTAGAGGGTAATACCTCTTTCCTCCTGAGCACTTTTTCAAATTGGAAAACTTCAAGGACAGCTGCAACGCACTGAAGAGTGCCCTGTGACTAAACTGAAGGACCCTAAGTGCCAGAGACATCCAAACTGACATCTCTGCCAAGTGCCCAAGGCACCCCTTCAGTTGTCTGGCTCAGCAAACACAGACAGTACTAAAGCAAGCTCCCACTAATTCCAAGACTCTTAGAGCTGATGCCTGGAGGATCACTCCCCAACTATTTCTATTTGGCAATATCAGAACTTCAGTAATACTAGTAGTGTATTTTGGTCATTGAAATACTCTTAATGTTTATCTTATGCTTTCCTTAAATTCCTCCTTGTTTTGACATTGGTGAGCTCACCTGGCCAGTTAGAGCTGGAGCAGGTGCTTGGTGACCACAGCTAAACATTTACCTTGTTTGAATAGGGATTGCTTTGGTAATGCCCAGAAAGCTGAATAAGTGGAAAAGATGTTCGCAGAGGTTTAGGGGTGGCATATCTGGATCTACTGAAAATTTAACATACCTTTCTTGATGGTAAAATCAAATTTTTTCACTTTGTACTCTGTCATGAAGAAATTAACAGGATTTTAGAAAAATCTGTGCTGACATTTGACACTGACTCTCTCATTTACTAGATATACTACGAGACAGCGAAGAAACACTTTCCCTTAACGAGCTAATGCACTTGTCAGACTTCAACAATTATTTTTTAAAATAATCATAATAAAAAGTTTTCTAAAAAAGAGAGCTAGTGGTCAGGCACAATGGCTCACACCTGTAATCCGAACATTTTGGGAGGCCAAAGAGTGTGGATCACCTGAGATCAGGAGTTCCAGACCAGCCTGGCAAACATGGCAAAATCCCCCCTCTATTAAAAATACAAAACAATTAGCCAGGCATGGTGGTACATGTCTGTAATCCCAGCTACTTCGGAGGCTAAAGCACGAGATCACTTGAACCCGGGAGGCGGAGGTTTCAGTGAGCTGAGATTGCACCACTGCACTTCAGCCTGGATGACAGAGCAAGACCGTCTCCAAAAATAAATGAATAAATAAAGATAAAAATACAAAAGATAGAAAACGAACATAGAAAGGACGATGGAGGAGATGAACAGATAGAAGCAGAGAGGAGAGGGATTATGTAGCTTGTGAAAAAGACCAACAGATAGAAGCAGAGAGGAGAGAGATTATGTAGCTTGTGAAAAAGACCAAGAGGGAAGCTGTCAGTGAATCTCCCAATTCCATATCCAGGAAGGACAGATGTATCCTTAAAATAGCTCCTTTTTTGTCTGAATGAATTTGAGTTGGGTTTTTTTACTGGCATCCAAGCAGCCTCTACTACAGAAAGAGTAGTAAGATGAGTAAATATTAGAAAGATAGAAGGAAACAATAGTTTAGATAATCTGCCGAGAGAATATTTTGGTCCTCAATAACGGAAGGTGGAATAATTTAAACACATTGTTAGAATGGAGTGAAGCATTCACTGAGCTACACACCACATTACTCTTTTTAGACAAAAGTGTTTGTCTGGTGGAGAAACGTAATTTAAGTGATAATGGACACTGGCTCTTAAGGTAGTCAGTCTTCAAGCTAAGATTCCCAACGATTTGTTTTGCTTTGTGCAAACTTGTAACAGTAAAATGCCTTGAAGGGTGCTCCTTCTCTCATGAAATCAAAGCTTCAAGGAAAGACTTCAGAAGGAAATTACTAGATAGATATGTACCTTTTGACATTGGAATTCATAGTTTGTGGCTCTGTAAGATAATCTGAAACCAATAGTCCTATGATCACAACCAAACATACAGAAAAAAGGAACATAGAAATAAATAATATATAAAGAAGGTAAACTACATTCTTTGTGATTACAGAGAGAGCATGATATAGAAAACAAGGTCTGCACTGTGGAACTTGTGCTGCAGTGGCTCTCACCCTTACAGCCTATCAACCAGGTGCCCTTGAGTATATTACTTAGATTCCAGAGCTACTGGTTGCACATTTGTAAATAAGCATAATACATGCTAACCAAGATTATTATAGAGATTAAATTATGTAAACAATATAAACATCTCTCATTTGTAAAAATCTTTCAGTGCATGTTTATTTCCCCATTTGATATTGGTTTGGTGATGTTAAGATGTACGAAACATTACAGATTCTGTAATCAAAAGGAATATCCAAGATTCCAGTAGAGAGGCCAGCTGTTTCCTGTTAATCAGTTCTTCCCCATATTCCGTGTAAAAGAACAAGCTCCTTTGATAAACATTGAGAAGGGTGGTCATTTGTTTTGTGTGGAAGTGTACAGTATGGTGATTAGGCATTGCAAAGACATCTTCCCAAGTTCTCACTTACTGATGTTTCTGAGATAATATTTCCATGTTTGGCTGCTTGAATTCATAACATATTTATTCTGTCAATTCTGAGTGGTCATCTCCCTAAGCCTGGTCTGTCACCCAGTAAGACACTTAACTTGAAGGTGTTCACTGTCAGGTCTGAGAACCCTTAGGATCTGGCAAAATTCTTCTTTCTAAAAGTGACACATAGTCAAAATGCTAAATAGTCAATAAAAAGTATCTTATTTGTTTTAGGAAACACAATTTTTGGATCTCAAGGAATCGTACATAAATTTAAAAGAGAATATATTGACTATGACTCACTAAGATGATTTTTGATCTAGTAACAGGTTGCTACCTACAGTTTGAAATACATTTACTTCCTTCAGTCAATGAAGAGACTGCTTTCTGAGCAATTTGGGCAGGAAAAGTCTCTCTTTGAGTCAGATGCTGGCTTTTCCTGCAGATGTTTGCTTGCTTCTCTGTCCTCAAGTGCAAACCCCATTCACACTGCTTCATAGGCTCTGGAGAATAGGAGAGACAGTCATGAAGTCAAGGCTTCCAGGACCTTCAGAATCGGCTCTAGCCACTTAATCTCACAAGATGTGAGCCTAGGCCATGTTACTAGCAATATTTTTCTGAACAGCTAGAGAAACTAAGGGATTCAACAGAAGATGAGGATCTTGCAGGGGCTTGGCAAAGCTATCAAGCAGCCAAGACTCCAAGAAGAGCTCATCCAAGGCATTGAGCTAGCTAAGAAGCAGAATGGGCTCCATCTTGTCCAGGAGGTGGATCAGCCACTGTAGCCAAAGCAGAAAATTGTTGTCCACACCTCACTGGCCAGCTTATACGTGTGCTCACCAAGTATGACCAGAGAGAATTTGATGGCATTAACAAAGTTCCTTATAGTCAAAAAGTTCCCCAGATGTTCTTATTTTACTGGGATTATCATGTTCACAAACTGGGCATTGGCCGAGACAATTCAAATAATCTCAGAGAAGTTGTCACTATCATCTCAAAAAGTTCCACATTTATGAGGAAATAACTATTGAATACAATCATGATTTGCAGGTGCACAGTCAACTTCTTCAATAATACAATACTGTTGAGAGGATTTTCTTTGGCATTTAGAAATAGGGGTGAGAATTTTCTCTTCTTGATGTCCTCTTTCACCATGGTCCACCTTACTAGAAGTCTCAGCTTTGTCCTATGTTGAGTCTATATCTTGAAAGTTCTAGATTTCAGTTTCATTTGCCATTTTTGCAATCATGAGCAAATTTTGGAGGGAAAAGATCACTCTTTTATTCTCCACAGGGCTTCCTCAGTGACTTACTTATCAGTAATAAGAACTCTATACTTTTGAGATTCTCATCTCCCTGAACCTGGTTCTGTCTCCCACTAGGATACCTATCTCATGGTGTTCATAGTCAGTCATGGCTAGAATCTTAGGATCTGGAATATCTTCCTGTAGATCATTAGAGTAAACTTCCTGGGAATGCTTTTTGGTAAAATTTTTAAAAGATAGCCCTTTTCTCTCTAAAACACCAATAGAACTATTCTTTATGATTAAACCACAACTAGGTTCATAGCCTGAAGACAAGGTTTGCTCACATCTCCCCATAGTCTGTCTTTCTTTTTGTTTTCCCCCAGTTTAATTCCCAGTAGATTACACTAACTTCTAAGGTGTCTTACTGTGTTCTCCTTGGACTGTTAACACTATGCCACACAGCTGTCCCCATTTGCACACTGTTTTAGCAAGAATTAACTAGAAATAAATCTCATAAACCTGGCAAAAATTGCCTCAATCTTTTATATATGATATATATAATTATATATGTAATATATATTTATATATTATATATAATTATATATGTAATATATATTTATATATTATATATAATTATATATGTAATATATATTTATATATTATATATAATTGTATATATGTTACATATGTATTTACATATTATAAAATTATATATTATATAATTGCTATAATTATTGTAATAATTAACAATCATATCATATATAATCATGATTATATATCATAAATATATAATATATAATATATAAATAATATATTATATATAAATAATATATAATATATAAATAATATATTGTATATAATATATAATATATAAATAATATATTGTATATAAATAATATATAATAAATAATATATATGATATATAAATATTATATAATATATAATCATATATGACTATGTATGGTTATTATTAAATATTATGTGTCATATATTATATATATTTAAATAGACATTTTAATTTTTGTCTTCCATATACAAAGAAATAGAAATGAGTGGTTTTGAAAAACTTTAAAATGATCACCATTAGTTTCCAAACAAGAAATGTGTTCTAATCCTCATGTTCTTTTAATTATATCACATGGATCCCAGTCAAATTGATCTTTTTTATCTTCTTTAATGGACCGTTCTCTACCTCATCTCTTCACTATTCTATGACCTGTTCTTTTTGCTCAGAATGCCCTCTATTTTTTCCTTCTCTATACTGTATATTCTGCAGTAGTTTCTGGCTACTTCTTTAATTTCTCACTAGATTATAAGCTCTCAGTTACTAACTAGAAATCTGACAGATGGTTGGTTCTCACAAATATGTTCTGTATAAATTAATGAAAGAATTAATAAATAAATGAAGAGTTATTAAAATATTACAAAGCATTTCTAAGCTTTGGCCTTCAATTTATTTTTCAGTATCATTGTGGAATTTATGAAAGTACAGTGAATGACTATTTTTCAATCTAAGGATTTGTATCTTTCTTCAATTCTGGAACACTCTCAGTCTATTTTCTCTTGTAATAATTTCTCTCCTATGTTTTCATTACCTTTTCATCTAACACACCAATTATAAATATGTCAGGACTTCTCAGTTTATCCTCTCTAATTTCATCTCTGTTTTTCTATGTATTTATCTTGTTTTACTACATTCTGGGTGATTTCCTGTATACACAGCATAAGATGTGCTATGCTATACAACAAATAAGCTAATAAAGCAAAACAAAGATGTATTATCTCACTGATGTCACAGTTTGATGATGTTGGGTGGCTTTTTGAACAGGTGTCCACTAATCTATGATCAGAAATATAACCTCCTTTGATCATGTGATGCTACAATCATCAATATGTGCTCTTCGTGATCTCTAAAAAAGGAGAAAAGTGTGGAGAATCATCCGGGATGTTTTGTGGCCAGGCTTAACAGTGATGTATATTAATTAACTCACATTCTAAACATATGGCCCAAATTTCACTGCAAACAGATTCAGGAAACACTGTTTTCTTACGTGCTTAGAAAAAGAAAATGCAATTGGTAAGTATCTAGTCAGATTCTACCACATTTATTTAGTTCTCTCATTTAACATACTGATTCTCTTTTAATGTATATAGTTCACTATTTAATACATTTACTAATGCCATTTACTTAATTTTTATCTTCAACAATTTTGGTATATACATATATGTCTTTTCTGATGTCACAATGTGTTCTTATTTTAGAATGCTATTTCTTTGTTTTTATCTTTGGAGATTCTAAATAAACTTGTTTTAAACACTTTTGCCATTTGCTCAATTATTTCTATTTCCTTAGGCGTAACTTATTCTATTTATTGGGTCTACCAACTGGCTCTCATTATTATGGATTTGTTTATGTGCTTTGTATTTTGTATGAAAGCTGATCATGCACCGGAATGTTTTCCCATTTTTTACCCAAATTAATCTAAAGCCCATTACTATCACAGAAATTTATTTCCTTTGATATATTGATTTAAATTTAATATGGAAAGGAAATACAAAAGATTAAAAACAGTATCTTCTTAAAGAAGAACAACTGCGAAGACGGTACAAAAAAGTTCAATGTTTAGATTAATTTTAGGAAGAATTGACTTATTTAAAACTAAGTCTTCTAATCTGTTGTTATTGAGTCTTCTAATATCCAATTTGCCTTAATGAAATTTTTATAGCTTTCTGCAGTTGTTACATTTATCCTAGATATTTGGCATTTTCATGCTATAGTAAAAGGTGTCCTTTTAAATTTGTATTATCTGTTCATTTCTAGAATATAGAAATTTAATGAACTTTTCTGTATTAACCTTGAATCCAAAATCCTTAATAAACTCATCTTTTAAATCCAATAATTCTTTTGAAGTTTTCATGTACACCAGAGGTCCTCAACTTTTTTGGCACCAGAGACCGGTTTCATGGAAGACAATTATTCCACAAATAGGGATGGTTGCGGGGATGGTTTTGGGATGGAACTGTTCCACCTCAGATCAGCAAGCATTAGAGTCTCATAAGGAATGCATAACCTAGGTACCTCACATGCACAGTTCATAATAGGGTTTGCGCTCCTATGAGAATCTAATGCCACCACTGATCTGACAGGAGATGGAGTTCAGGCAGTAATGTGAGCAATGGGGAGTGGCTGTAAATACAGATGAAGCTTTATTTGCTCACCATGTACCTCCTGTGTGGGGCCCAATTCCTAACAAGCCAAGGACAGGTACCAGTCTGTACACCATTAAATTATTTATAAATAGTAACAGCTGTATTATTTTTTTTATTTCTAGTCCTTATACCTTTTTTCTTCCCCTTGTTGTCTTACTGCCTTCCCTGCAATGTCCACTACATTGTCCAATAGTATCAGTGGCAAAATACATCCCTATATGTTTTCTGGTCCCAGAGAAAGAGGTTTTTGCATTTCACCATTAAGTAAAATGATTAGTCTAAGCCTTTTGTCACTGTGCTTTATCAAGTTCTATCTTTTATATTTGTAGTTTGCTAATTGCCAAAGAAAATATGAATGGGTATCTTCCTCAGATGATCAATGAAGAATGAAATATTAGTATATAGTACTAAGTGTAGTAAGAATAGTTGACATTTATTGGTGTTTATTTTGGGTAAGGTATTACTCCAAGCATCTCACTTACATTAAATCACTTACTGGTCATAACAACCATTGAGGTAGATTCTATTAAGATAATGTCTTTCAGATAAAAAAACAACAACAAAAAAAACTGAGGCTCATAGGAGTTAAGTAACTTGTCCAATATCATAAAAATTTTAAGTTGAGAAAATGGGATTTGAATCCCAGGATGTCTGTGTTTAGACAACTTCAATGCAGTAGTGTCACTTCCATAAACCTCCTAGCAATAATATGAGAAATAAATTACACCAAGCTCTAGACACAGAGCTAGGTACAAACTAGGTGCTCCATAAATGCCAGTTTCTTCAGATCATCTACTTTTCCCTGAGTCATCAAAAAAGTCATGTATTCCAAATTTTAAAGTTTAATTTGAGCTGATTCCCCTAACATCCGTCACCTCTTGGGCTCTAAAAACAGAAGATATGATAATGAGTTTCTTCCATCCAATTAAGCAAGTAATCTGAGTTTCTAAAAATTTCTTACTCAGGGAGATGGAGATCCTGATGACACATTTTCCTTCCTTTATTCTCCACTTCAACCTGAAAGTGGCATGGAGTTACAAGACAGAACATATGACATTCCAGCTGCCTTACTGTAAGACTACCTCATCTTCGAAATTCATGTTCCAGCCAAACGCAGCGTGATAACAATGATAGTTAATGGTAGTATATTAAACAAGATCCCAATATTTCATTAAAACTGGTCAGAAAGTCATACTAATTTCCCCTTATGAAGGCATTCTCAAGAACTTCCCTTGCTCTTTCTTACATACACATACAGTTTCAAGTACTATGTTTCTCTAGTTTTCTTTCTAATGCTCTTGCAACTATTTGCCTGCTTATGGTCTACATTTGCACACAATATTTTGCAAATATTTATTTCCCCATTTGCCTCCCTCACAGAAATATGCTTATCTTGATGGAAGGCACTGTGTCATGTTTATCTGTGTAATCTCACCACTTAGCACAGAGCAGGACACAAGTAATGGCTAAATGAATGTTAGTTAAATGAATGAATGAATCAATGAATTTGACCAAGAGTGACTCCTTAGAGAGCTCCAATTTGGTCAATCATCAATTCTATTGACATTCTTTACTTCTGTTGCTGAGAGCACTGTGGTCATGAAAATATATCTGTTTGTCCTTCTGCCTCAGAAATATTACCCCTTTTCTTCATATTATTGTGCTGAAATTTCTTCTTTCAAGCATATTATCAACTTATTTTCCTTTACCTTACTTTCTGATTTGCTTTTAGCAAATGAATGAAAGCAAGAAGCTGGTTCAAAAGAGTTCAAACTCTGAATGTGTTGCTCACAGGCTGCTAGAAATCACAGGCTGTGTCTCAGTGCAGTCCTCTGCAAATAAGCATCTACCTACTACAAAAGTCCATGCATATGCCATTTTAAGGTTTTAAATCAGAACAAGGAAGAGACTTTTTTTTTTTAATCTATTCAGTTCCCCCCAAAAAGGTGTGAGGTTGAATTGAAGCTTGTTGATGATTTTGGCTCAACATCTGCAGTCCTGACTTTGGGGCCTGTGTAAATAGATAGAGGGCATTCAGAAAGCAATCCTACCTGCTGTACTTTCAACCTAACAATATATTTTTGTGATTAAATGGTTTGTGCATGCAGCCATGGAGTGAGAGGCTATGTGTGTGTGTGTTTAGTTGAAATATGGATGTTTTATTTCATTCTGCTTGAACGTAAAAGCAGCTCTCTGAATCGCCTTGGGGTGCTTTTCAAATTCCCTGTGATAGCAACCAGTTGGAATTATGCACACTCATTTTCTAAATTCTGCAAAGAAAATTGTTGAATACTCTGTGACATTTAACATAACTCTGTAAATTTATGCTGGGTTTTTTTTTTTTTTCCTTCTCCCACCTCTATCCCCTTTTCAAAAGCATACTTCTCCTCTTGGCTCCATCTCTTTGAGTGTTAAATGCTTTTTGAAATCATTCATTTTTATTGTCAGCCATCTTGTTCTGTTTTATTTGCCACAGAATTATTCCATAGTCTAGGCTGATTCTTGGCTGTAAAAAGAGAATACTATTATTTGAGCTGGGATTCTGTCTCATATGTGTTAAGTTTAGTTCAACAATATCAAAATCCTACCCAGAGGGATAAAATTCACTCTGAAGTCTTAAAGTAAAAGAAATCCAGTGCATGGAATCCAAAAGTCTGGTTTCCTCATGATTACCCACTTAAATACTTTCCTTGGCTCTCTATTACCTTAACAGGGTTTCTCATACAGCAAAGTGCCTTAAAATCCCTCAGAGAGATTGTGAAAACTGTGGATTGCGCATGTGCTACTCTCAGTGATTCTGTTTCAATAAGTCTGGATTAGGGCCCCAGAATCTGCATTTCTAAGTGTGCTCCTGGTGAATTAGATGTAGGAAGCACAGGGAACACATTTTGAAAAGCACGGACTACTGGGTGAAATTCAAACTCTTTAACATTGCACAACACCTTTTATCAGCTATCCCTTCTCTATCACTCTCCTCTCATTGCCTGACAAGGCCCTAAATGTCCACTGTCCGTCTTTGCTGATCTTGCCACTCCTCAAGACATTCTGATGCCCTTATCACTTCTTCGCCTTTGAATTTGCCAGAATGCCCTTTCATTCTAACCCAGGGGATACCTACTCATTCTTAAAGATGTATTTTCTATGTCTCCTTCTTTGTAGAGCCCAGGCTAAGTGAGTCACTTTCGATTTTGTGAATGAATGAATACATGAATGAATCAATGACCACCTATCAAATACCTGGTAAATGCTAAACATTTAAATATGTGCAATCTCATTTATCTCTCCCAATCCTACAAAGACTATTCATTCTTCTCATTTCACAGATGAAGACACTGAATGGAGATGATAAGTGACCTTTTCAAAGCTTTAGAACTGTTAGGTACTAGAACAGAGAATCAAACCCAGCTTCGAAAACTCCACGCCCAAGACTCTTTTTCCTCTCCTTCA
Source organism: Macaca mulatta (assembly GCF_049350105.2). Lineage (NCBI taxonomy): Eukaryota > Metazoa > Chordata > Mammalia > Primates > Cercopithecidae > Macaca > Macaca mulatta. The sequence continues at coordinate 91,471,183 of NC_133420.1, forward strand.
TGGCCTTTCATTACACTTGTTCTCCGAGTTTCCTTATCACTTTACTAATGAGTAATTGTGACCCTAATCACACTGGTTTCTTTACAGGGTTCTCCTAGCCACTAGATAGTATCTTCTTCAAGGTCATATGTCAAGCTCTCTACCCAGTAGCTAACAGTAGACATGCATTACGTTAGTCTATTGACCGAATGAATGATGCACTGAACAAACGCAAGCCTGTATTTCTGAGCACTTACTGTGGTAAATTTTTGACACTTTGGGGCTACTCAATATGCATTCTCCTTTATAACAGCACCCTGATTTGTACTGGGATAATACCTTTACATACATACCTTCATTGTATGTAATTTTGTAGGGTGAAAAATTCTAAACAAATCTCTTACATGCAAGAACCAGGAAAAGTTTTGAGCAAGTGACTCAAGCACATTCATTTCAGCAATGGCGTCAGTGGTGCCCTTCCAGACAATTAAGGTAATAAGACAACAGCAGGGGTTTCTACCTTCTGTTTTGTTGAGTTTTGCTGGTTCCCATCTGTCCTCAATCCTATCCTCCAGCATCTCAGAGACCCTGTGAACCCTCCATTCTGAGGTAATAAATTCCCTTTTACTAGACAAAGACTATTTCTGTTGCTTGCAGTCAAGAATCATAATTGATATGACTATTATTCAGAAAAGCCATTTTAGCTTTCCTTACTGCACAGTATGATTTTTGCAAGCAACCAAAACCTATGGAATCAAACTAAATAAGTAAAAATTGTGTGTTACTCTCAGGACTTGAGCTGTAATAAGCAACCTTTAACATTAAAATGATTTTAAGGGCTTATTTTGAGTTGATTATTCATGCTGACCCTTCTTAGAGGAAGTAGAGTCTTTACTCACATTTTATGACACAGGCCATTTATGATGTCCAGAGGCAATGTAAATTTGTGATTCATATGTATAAATGGCAACAGTGGCCCCTAAGTTTGACATCATTTACCCAAAGGGAGCAATGAGATTTTATGAGTTTTTGCCAATATTTGCTTACTCGCAGATGTGATTAGACAAGGACAAGTGTTTTCTTAGTACAGAGACTCTGTTGAGAAAACAATGTATTGGACTACATGGCATAATCATAATAATAATAACAAAAGCTTATGCAGATTAATATACTTTGAAAGAGAGTATTTAAATCTTTGGATGAAAACCTGAGACTTGAAAGGTGTTTTTCTGGTGCATGAATTAAGAGAATAAACTCTTTTCAATAAACCAAATGGCTAATAAAAGCTCTCAAAGCAGAGGATATTCACTCATTCATTCTCTCAACCAATATTTATTAACCACTTGCTGTGTGCTAGGTGCTGGGAATGAAAAGATGAACAAAACATAGTCCTACAGAGGAGATAATGTCTTATCTGAGTCTAGATAGATGAACAGGATTGTTTCAGCTCACATAGTTTGGTACATGGGAATTATTTTATTTTTTAGTCAATCATCCATCAAAAGTACATAGCTTCTTCCCTGAGCCCATTACTACTTTAAGGTTTTTGACTCAAGTATCACATCAAAGGATCCTAAATCATGGTTCCTGCCCTAGAGAAACTTATGGTCCATTTAAAAAGATAATGCTGAAACTTTATAGAACAAAAGAGAATGGTCTAAGACAATCCATATCTCAGTAACAGATTAAGTAGCATAGGCTGCAAGTGGTGTAAGAGTTCACAGAAGTGAGGTTAGTATGTACTATTACGGTTGGGGAAGGCATCATGAAGGACACGTGATGTAACATAGAACTGAAAGAAAAAAAAAGTCTCAGACTGGAAAGAAACTTAATGATATCTCAGGCACCTCCACATCCATGACCTGCATCCTGTCTCTCAATTTTACAGATTAAGAATCTGAAACTCAAGAGGGTTAAGTGATTTGTACAAATGTAAACAGCCAATGAGTTACAGAGGCAAGATTGAGCTCTCAATCTTAAAAGATTTTGATAGGAATATAAGAAAAAGAAGTTGTTGAGATTGTGTCGTGGAGTAGTGGGAGATAAGAATTAAAAGGTGACACATCCCAGATGACTATGGAGGTCTTTGAGAGCAGGTACAATGACTAAGACTTAAGGTTTTAGGAAGAGAGATACAACTGGAAAATTCTTAGCATAGAGCAGTCTTACCAATTTGGGGAGGCGAATTGTTTTGGAAAGATAAGCAGAAAGAGGAGATTAATTTTAAGACAAATTGAACTAAAGTCATGGCAATAGATCAGCAAGTAAGTATTTAGCTCTTTTCCTCATATATTATATTTTAACATCAACACTTAACAATATCTAGGAGACCTGATAATATTTGCATATCACTTAACATTTTATTTCAATCCAACCTTTTTATTCCCCACTCTGAGACAGAATCCTCCTCTGTTGCCCAGACTGGAATGCAGTGGCACGATCTTAGCTCACTGCAACCTCCACCTCCCGGGTTCAAGCAATTCACCTGCCTCAGCCCTCTGAGTAACTGGGATTACAGGTGCCTTCTACCACACCTGGCTAATGTTTGTATTTTTAGTAGAGATGGGATTTCACCATGTTGGCCAGGCTGGTCTCAAACTCCTGGCCTCAGGTGATCTGCCCGCCTCGCCCTCCCTAAGTGCTGGGATTACAGACGTGAGCCACTGCACCTGGTCTCAATCTAACTTTTTAATGTTCAAAAACTTCTCTTTTAGAAATCCAGCCACAGTAAGTATATAACCATCATTAAATAAGAGAAGAATATGGTAGGATTGAGGCGGAAGTGAGGAAGAGTTATAAGAATAAATGCCTTGAAAAACCAAGTCTTGGTGTGAGCTCTAGTAAAATGCAGTGAACTTAGAAGAAGGGACAAGTAATACATCTTTAATTACAAAAAATTGTGTTATATTCAATAAACATATATGTACATATTTAATTGAATTAAGATGCCATTTATTGGAAGACAAACGATCATTTAATGTATCATTAAAGAAAGGAAAATTACTACTAGTAAAAATATGACACAATATTATGATGCTATTGATTCAGATATACACCAATTTTACAAATATTGAAATATGAAAAAGTGAAAATGTTAGAATCAACGAAATACCATGAGTGCTTAGTGTTAATTAAATCACAACCAATCAGTTTGTGTGTTTCTCTTAGCAACCCCTATAAACTATGTTAGAAAAACAGGCTTCCGTGAGGGAACAAGACATGGTTTACCTGTGACAGACATAAGAATAAATCCCAGGCATGTTCCTTAATAGACCAGTGACTTTGGAGCAAGTTACTAAATTTTTCTGCATTTCGTTTCTACGTAAGTACAACAGGAGTTTATTACTGCTACTTCACAATCTATTATAAGGATGAAAATGACATATGTAAAATACCTATCATAACATCACCTTATAAATAGTGCTCAAAATTGTCACTTAATGGATTATTTTTACATTCTATAATGCTCACAAACTATTAAAAAATCTAAGAAAACAAGTTAATTTTTAAAATTAGATATTTGACACAAGATAGCCCATATTAAGGCCTTTACAAGTATATCCCACTTTTAGAACATTAGAATGCTAAAATTTGGAGTAAAAAAACATAAATAAGGATAATCATATACATCATCAAAAGATTTTTTGATTTGTAGCAAGTGTAATTTTAGGATTATTTTAAGTAGCATCCCTTCCCTCTATCAAAGTTTATTTAAAATATTATAAGTCCCACTAATGTTTGATTTAAACAGAAGTTTTAAAAGCATATCTCTTTAAATAAAAAGAGGTGAATCTTAAATTTAATGGGCATAGAGTTGCAAAACAGAAGCAGGATCATAGAAAGGAAAAGAGAAAGTTTTTGAGGGAAACAGGCCAAAGTTTGAAAGTGGATTCTGATGCTTACTACTCCATCATCATAGACAAGTTAACCACTCCCAACCTCGGTAAACTCATCTGTAAAGTGAAAATAATAATAGTCCCTATGACAGATGGTTGTTGCATGGATTCGAATTTGAGAGAAATAAAACATATGAAATGTAGACACAGTGCTGGATACATATTACAGGTTCAATAAAATATTAAATAACAGTTCATTCTTTGTTTATATTTTGTCCTCTGAATCCCAGAAGAGATTGAACCTAAAGGTATATCTGCTCATAACTAGTGTTTTTTTTTTTTTAAAGATGTTGCTCTTAGTGATTTTTCAGATGTCAGGTGCACAATAGTTTTATAATACTCTTCCATTTTTGGCTCTTTGTGGTTCTCAGTCCTTATTTGATTATTTCTTTTGCTTTTTGGGGGGAAGATGATTCCCTGTTTAAATTGCTTGGGGGTTGGGGGGGCCAAGCTAAAAGAGGCAATGCCCTGATGATATCTATCGTATCAGGCTGTAAGTACTGCTTTTCTATACCAGAGAAAGAGACCAAAAACAAGGAGCACAGATTTCTCTGTAGTAGGTACACTTTACATCAGCTTTTGATAGGACTCTCAGTTCCATCAACATACCTAGCTAGGCTGCAGCATTAACAGAGTTGGATTTCTAGTAAAGAAGTCAAAAGACCAAAATTTTCGCAATCTTATGGAGAATTGGTCATAATGGATTTTTGAATAAATAGTCATTTGGATGCACAAATGGGTGACAGATAAATGGATGGATGTGACAGACTCTCTCTTTTGACCAAACTTGAGTCAGGCTCCTCTGAATCCCCTGCTCTACAGGCCTGACCTTGGCCTTCCCTCTCTGTTGAATCCAGTTTGAGCAAGAATCTTGCTAAGCCAGTTTAGTAAGAATCTCCAACCCTTGGTACCTGTTCTCATTCTCCACCCTCAGTATCTTATCACCTTGGGTTGCCTTCAGCAAGAATTCTGTTGAGTCAGTCTGCCAATAATCTCCCTCTTCTCTGACATTTCCTCTTACCAATTGTCTATCCATTGACCCCATCCTGCTGCTTGGCTACAAATCCAGCACACCAGGGAGACTATTATTATGGCTATCAGGAAGATATTACCAAGAGTTTGGAGTATGGTCCTTACCCAGGGTCCCCATAAACCAAACCATGTAAAATTAAATAGATTAAAGAATGAGCTAGATAAAGAGTCTACTTGCTTGACTAAGTGGTCTTTTCATGAATCCACTACAACTGAATTTTTATAATCTACATTTAATGCATTTCTCTATAGGCCACAAGTTTCAGCAGCTGCACGGGTACTTTCCTGTTTGGTCAATTATAATATTTAGCATAACTTTCACAAGAGAATTTAAAGTCTGTTGTGTAAGGATAGCCTTTAAGGTAGAATTTGCTGTAGAGCCTATTATGAAGGAGACATTTCTCATCATTGCCTGTTTTATTCTAAACTATTGAAAAAGGACCTAACAAATGATACCCTTCTAGAAGAGTGAAGGCCTCCTGGCAATGTTCTCTTTAATCCACGATGTGGGATAAGAGAAGTTTTGACTGACTATGGGGCAATGTATGTACCACTAAAATTTATTACCTATATTGGGCCTTCATCTTTTATCTATTAAAGTATAAGGTTATTCATGTATAAGGCTGGCTACAAAATCCTTCACAAATAAAAGTATACCTTATAAATTGCTCACAGAGACATAAACAAAGAAAAAAATTATTCAAAGATAAGAGTCTCATGATAGTAGATGTTTTGATCTGTGATCTTAGGAAAAGCTGTTCACATCAAGGATGCTATCTTCTTCTGGTAAGAAACTTTCCTGGTTAGTTTTCCTTAAGTTCCAGGAATGTGAAGGGACCTTTCTCAGTTGTGAGATTATGAACCCAAGGTTCGAGTCTCCAAAGTTTTGCTGTAGTGTGGATGGCAAGGACGGTCTTTCTCTGATGTTCTCAGAAGACCCAATCTTTGAGTTTTAGATTGTGAAGGGATTGTCCTCAGAGAAACATAAAAAGATTTCTCTTTTTTTGAGGTGGAGTCTCACTCTGTCAAGTGGAGTGGCACGATCTTGGCTCACTGCAAGCTCCGCCTCCCAGGTTCACACCATTATCCTGCCTCAGCCTCCTGAGTAGCTGGGACTCCAGGTGCCCACCACCACACCCGGCTAATTTTTTGTATTTTTAGTAGAGATGGGGTTTCACCATGTTAGCCAGGATGGTTTTGATCTCCTGACCTCGTGATCCGCCCGCGTCGGCCTCCCAAAGTGCTGGGATTACAGGTGTGAGCCACTGCGACTGGCCAAAAAGATTTCTTTAGCCTGGTGAAAACACACTGTAGCATAATAATCTACTGTTATAACATCAGCCCTCTTGCATGGGAAAGCTTTTATACAACCAGAAAACAAACCTGACAAAAACAAGAAATGGGGAAAGGATTCCCTGTTTAATAAATGGTGCTGGGAAAATTGGCTAGCCATAAGTAGAAAGCTGAAACTGGATCCTTTCCTTACTCCTTATATGAAAATTAATTCAAGATGGATTAGAGACTTAAATGTCAGACCTAAAACCATAAAAACCCTAGAAGAAAACCTAGGTAGTACCATTCAGGACATAGGCATGGGCAAGGACATGTTTAAAACACCAAAAGCAACAGCAACAAAAGCCAAAATTGACAAATGGGATCTAATTAAACTAAAGAGCTTCTGCACAGCAAAAGAAACTACCATCAGAGTGAATAGGCAACCTACAGAATGGGAGAAAACTTTTGCAATCTACTCATCTGACAAAGGGCTAATATCCAGAACCTACAAAGAACTCAAACAAATTTACAGGAAAAAAACAAACAACCCCATCAAAAAGTGGGCAAAGGATATGAACAGACACTTCTCAAAAGAAGACATTCATACAGCTAACAGACACATGAAAAAATGCTCATCATCACTTACCATCAGAGAAATGCAAATCAAAACCACAGTGAGATACCATCTCATATCAGTTAGAATGGCGATCATTAAAAAATCAGGAAACAACAGGTGCTGGAAAGGATGTGGAGAAATAGGAACAATTTTACACTGTTGGTGGGACTGTAAACTAGTTCAACCATTGTGGAAGACAGTGTGGCGATTCCTCAAGGATCTAGAACTAGAAATACCATTTGACCCAGCCATCCCATTACTGGGTATATACCCAAAGGATTATAAATCATGCCGCTATAAAGACACATGCACACGTATGTTTATTGTGGCACTATTCACAATAGCTAAGACTTAGAATCAACCCAAATGTCCATCAGTGACAGACTGGATTAAGAAAATGTGGCACATATACACCATGGAATACTATGCAGCCATAAAAAAGGATGAGTTCATGTCCTTTCTAGGGACATTGATGCAGCTGAAAACCATCATTCTCAGCAAACTATCGCAAAAACAGAAAACCAAACACCGCATGTTCTCACTCATAGGTGGGAATTGAACAATGAGATCACTTGGACACAGGAAGGGGAACATCACACACTGGGGCCTATTGTGGGGAGGGGAGAGGGGGGAGGGATAGCATTAGAGATATACCTAATGTAAATGACGAGTTAATGGGTGCAGCACACCAGCATGGCACATGTATACATATGTAACAAACCTGCATGTTGTGCACATGTACCCTAGAACTTAAAGTGTAATAATTAAAAAAGAAGAAGAAGAAAATGAAAATTGAATGAAATCCCTTTATAAATGTTTAAATGGCCCATCAGGTAGCAAAATGTACCTGAAGCTTTGATTGTCTTTCCAGGAACATGGAACCAAATATTGGTTTTAAACTATTTCCACAATTTATAAGTCACCACATCAATATATTCAACTTGGATTATTTTATCTTTCCTATGACGAGTCATGGAATGCAGAACCTTTAGTAACAAAAGCTTTAAGGACTCAGGAAGGACAAGGCAGCTGCCCTGGTTCTTCATGAGTCCATGCTTAACATTGGACTTATGTCCTCTTGAATACCAGTTGTTTCTCCAAGGTAGGTGTGTAACACTAATAACTAATGGGTTATCATAGGTAATTTGAATCAGACCATGGAATGCATTCAAATTGTTCATTTAAACGATTTTAGTGTTGGCTGATTTAGCATAATAATCTAGAGCTTGATTTTGAAAGGTTTGTTAAATACCAAAGGTTTAAAACATTGTATATCACAGAATAGAATCTTAGGTTACTATAAGTCATTCATTTAGCCAAAATGATAACTTGAAAATTTTTAAAAGGAAAAAACATTATTTTGATAGAGAGGAGACTTAGTTTTCCAAACAAGACCCAATGAGGATAGCATGAGGACAACTGACTCTGTCTCCTTTCTTTCTTTTCTTCCTCTTTTGCTTTTGTAGTTTACTTAAAAGGTAAACAAAAATCTTTCATTATATTTTAATATTACATAAAAATCCTTTTTAAAAGAGAAAAACAAATTTTATGTTTCCATTAGTGTATTTTAATGTTAAAGCTAGTTTTAACATTTCATAAATCTATTCAGTTTTAATTAGTTTGACCATAAGGTAAGGTTTTTATAAACCTTTTATTGCCCTTTACAATTTTTTTCTCAGAGCAAAACTATGTTCTAAGAAAACTCTCCTGTGCTTTTATTCCAGTGTCCAATTTATGGGGGAAAAAAGCTGAACAATGCCATTTTAACTTTTGCCAATATGTTCTCACACAGAATCTCTTACAGTTAATTTTTGTAAACCTCTCACAATTTGTTCAAATCTTTAGCTTTAGTTAATTTAAAACAATCCTTTAATCCTCTAACCTAGGCAAAATTTACTTTCCATTACCTTCTTATAATCTTATAATCAAAACGCATTTTATTCTCTTTACATACCTTGTATATAAACTTATTTTTTCAGTAGTCTCAATTACATATGACAATATTAACTCTTAGCAACTTTTCCTTTTGGTAAAAACCTTGGTAAGTAAGGGATTTTAATTGTGTACTAGGTGTGGAGTCTAGCCTAGGACATACCAGGTGGAAGTGCAGATAAGGGCTGACTCTCCAGCATAGCTAGGGGGTATGGCTAACTCCACCTGTCCCCAGGCCTTACCTAGAATCTAATGTCTCCAACGTAGGTAAACGGAACAATTTTCAAAAGCCTAAGAAGCAGTTTATGACCTTAAGCATTTAGTAAACTTAATATTCGACCCACATAATTTAGACCAAATGTCTTTATTTTGCCAATAATTTTTAAAACTATCTTGGTTTCCCAAAGATTACTTAAGTCACATGAACTGAAAGGCATTACACTCTTTATCTTGCTTTCAAAATATTTGATATAAGTGCTTATTTTTGTTTAAGCCAATTAATTAGAGCTCTTTTATATCAACATCACAATACATACATAATTATATAGACAAGACAGAAGAAGATTACTACAGTAGTTGTAAGATTTTTCATTTGTCAGTTTTTAAGTTTCTTAATTGGTTATTTGCTCTATGGTAGAGTCCTTGGAAGAACAGGGCCAAGAAAGGGGTTTCTGATGCCTCCTGTTTTTACCAAGGAGTCCAGGCTGTTAGAGCTTGAATATCTGCTTTTAATTAAGCTGACTCTTAACCATAGCACTCTTAAACGAAGTCCTTTTAAAATTTCTTATTACCTGATTTTAGCCAGGCCAAATGGCCGATACTTCTGGCTTTTAAACTTTACCAAAGGTAACCTCCCAGGTGCTCACAGAAAGGAAAATTTAAGAGTCCATGGAAAAGAAGAGACTAAAGAATGTCACGTTGATATAAAACCAGAAAGGACTTACTTCCTAAGCAGGGAATCAAATCCAGACCACCATTGTGAAAGGGTAAAACTTAGCTACTGACCCACAGTACATGGCAACCTCCAGTGTACATCTCAGAAGAAGTCTAGAGTAGCTAATTTTGAGCTTGTAAAGGCTTTTAACTACTCAAGATAATTTTTAGCACTAACTAGGACATAAACCCTAAAATTCCTGTTCCCCAGAAGGCGGAGACCAAAAGTACTGCCACACAAGGTCAAACTCCCAAGGACATAAAGCAAGATGGAGACCCTATCCAGTTTTTTTTTGTTTCAGGGACCTGCAGGAAAATTTGTTATTGACCAGCTTGCAGGGCTGCCTTGAGCAGGGAGTTTATGGGGTCCTAAGCCCATGTTTTACCTTAAGGTACCCCTTGACACAGAAAAACTAATTCATAGCACAAATACATCAGATTAAGACTAGCCTCAGAATTCTTTTTTGCATTAATCAAAACTTTACAGAAGAGATAAACAATGACTTTTACCATTCAACCATTTGCACAGAGAGACAGAAGCCAGAAATCTGACTGGTAAGAAATTGTTACCATTTTGCAGGCATGCCAGGTTTCTGGGTTCTCTTTCCCTGAGCGGCCCGCGTGACTCAGCTTGCCACACCGTCGCGCTGGGGGCCAATCCGCATCATAAAGGAAAATTATCTTTTTTTTCGTTCTGGCCAGAGTAAAATACATGTGATAAAACATAGACATTAGCCACTCTGCTTAGCACCCAATATCAAACGGGCAAGGCTTAAATTTGCCCTCAGATGGGCCCCGTCATCTTTATTCCAACCTCCAACTAGAAGTTTCCACATGTGGTCTCTGGGCAAGATGGTTGCCCTGGGTAATAGAGAAGATGAGAAAAGGAAAGGAGAGAGAGAAAGCATTGCCTATGACCGGGTGGGAAAGGCGAAATGACCAGGGAGGCCACAGAAAGACCCACCCATTGCAGCGACACTGAAAAGTTCAAGTGGCTGCTTCTCAGTAGCAAAGGGATCTTTTCCAGCAGTCTCATCAGCTCTCATTTCCCTTTTAGGGAGGAAAAAGCTCCCCATGTCCCGTGATCCTATACATGCCTAATCCTGTCACCCATAGCCGTTAGCAAAGGGTGCAAGGCAGGTTATTCCAAAGAGCATAAGCAGTTGACATCCTGTAGTGCCAAACCTGTTCTTAGCTGAAAGGGACTTTACAGAGAGCCCTCATTTTTAAATGTACTTCAGTGCATTGTTGTTCATTCGGAACATTCCACTGTAAGTTATCTTTAGTAAGATTTTATAAGATTCGATAAGACTTCGCTATCTCCCAAGTCCATAAGCCAGAAAAAACTCAGTTTCACAGAAATTAAGGATCGCATTTTTTACCTAAAGTATTGGCTTTACTCTCAGGTTCTCTTGATTAACTTAGCCAGTGACTTTTTTCCTACTTAAGAGGGCAAGAAAAATGAAACAAAAGAGTAGAACACAAAAATCCCTGTGCATTTTATAACCCCTGCCATAGTGCTGCTTACTACCAGTTCCTTTCTGGCCCATTCAGATGTAAGAGGCCTCTAACTGGATCCAAGCCAGCTAATTCCTGGATCAAATCCCTTCCTGGACCCAGTGCAGTTTCTGTCGTGACCCCAAACCCAGTTTGGGTCAGAAATTTGCTCAAAGAAACTCGGAGAGCTCAAAACACGAATCCATGGAGCTCCAAAACCCGAGGGGGAGCTTACCCATGAGTCCCAGCTGCTCTGAGAGATCAAAGGACACAAGTGAGTCCTGCAGGTACCTTGCAAGTTCCCTCAGCACTCCTGGGGATACTAGAAGCTCCACTTCGGATCCCGCTTCTGACACCATCTGGTGAAATAAAACCTTCAGCTGAATTAAATTTAAAGGAGTTTAATTGAATAATGAACGATTCGTGATTCGGGAAGCCCCCAGAATCAGAGCAGATTCACAGCGACTCCAGGGGTGCCTCGTGGTCAGAACACATTTATAGACAAAAAGGAGGGAAAGTGACATACAGGAATCAGAAGTGAGGTAGAGAAACAGCGAAATTGGTTACAGCTCGTCATTTGCCTTATTTGAATGTACTTTGAGTGGTTGAAGTATGGCTGCTGGGATTGGCCAACACTCAGCTATTGTTACAGGTGCATACTATTGAGTTAGGTTTTCAATTTTATCTGACTATTAAGCTAGGTTACAATTCATCCACAAGTCCTCAAATATAGAAGCATAGAGTCCTTCTCGGGCCATAGTTAGTTTGCTTTAACAACTTACACCAGTGATTTGTCAGGGGCTCTCGGGTCTTTGGCCACAGACTAAAGGCTGCACTATCGGCTTCTCTACTTTTGAGGTTTTGAGGTTTGGGGACTCGGACTGGCTTCTTTGCTCCTCAGCTTGCAGACAGCCTACTGTGAGACTCCACCTTGTGATCGTGTGAGTCAATACTCCTTAATACTCCTTAATAAAGTCCCCTTCATATATACATCTATCCTGTTAGTCCTGTCCCTCTGGAGAACCCTAATACAATACCAAAAATACGTGAAATTTATCTTCTAAACTTTAACGTTCACAGAAAGAACTGAGAGTAAGCTGATAGTTTTAAAAAAAAATGCAAAATTTAGGAAAGTTTAAACATTTAGTAGCTACTTGGCAAAACAGACATATAATAAGAATAGGTACTGAAAAACCAATGTTGATATCTTATCATAATATTTGACTTGTTCTTCATAAATATTAACTTGTTTAGTCACATTTAATAACCATAAAATGTAATTACACAGTAGTTACTAATGTCATTTTGAGTTTATTTCAAACCACCCAGATTTACTCCTCTACAATGATCCTAAATCACAACAGAGTTCTTAGAATAATCAATATTTAATTACGTTATAATTACTCATAGTAACTGCCTTTTAAATGTAAATTAAATGCCACTGTGTGACATTTTAAGCGGTTATCACTTTTCTTATTAGGTCACTATAAAATAGATTTATTGCCATAATTTATTCTTATTTCTGGTGAGAGTATTTGTATTCTCAGAAGATGTATAAATTTGTAGAATATTAGGAAAAACAAGACACTAACAACTGTGTTGTATCATCTTCTAAACCCATAATTTAGAAGACAGATAATTTTTTTTTAACTTAGCAATTCTGATCTTGCTCACAGGGATATGTGACTGGTTGCTTGCTGCTCAAACTTCCCACAAGCTCAAAGGAATCCCCCCTCCACCCCATTTACAACAAACACCCTGGGATGCTGCAACCAACAGAATAGTCCAAGTGTGAATAGACTACACTAATCTAGTTCAGATGCTGCTTTCCACTTGCAGCTTCCACCCCTTTCAGAGCTATAGAAACTTTTTCAGGCCTCAGGGTGCCATTGGGGAGATAGTTGCTTCAGTGAACTAGATGGTACTCTGCTGATTAGAAAGCATTTATCAAGAGTGCAGAGGTGCAAGACTCACAAGTAAGAGGTAGCTTCAGCTAGTAGATTGGAAATGCCTTCTAATTAGATTGTGAATTTCTGTGAGTGATGGTGATATAGTTTGGATATTTGTCCCCTCCAACTCTTATATTGAAATGTGATCCTCAGTGTTGGAGGTAGGGCCTACTGGGAGGTGTTTGGGTCATAGGGGTAGATCCCTCATGAATGGTTTGGTGACCTCCCTGCAGTAATGAGTGAGTTCTGGCTCTATTACATTATAGGAGATCTGGTTGTTAAAAAGAACTTGGGACCTCCATCCCACCTCTTCTCTCTCTTGCTCGCTGTCTCGCCATGTGACATGCTGGCTCCCCCTTCGCTTTCCACTATGATTGAAAACTTCCAGATGATGGCACCATGCCTCTTGTACAGCCTACTGAACTGTGAGCTAAATAAACCTCTTTTTAAAATAAATTATCCAATCTCAGGTACTCCTTTATGGCAGGGCAAACAGGGCTAATACAGATGGTAATTTGTCTCATATCTCTGGTATCCTCCATGGTGCCTAGATCTGCCGCTGGCCTGCTATAAGCACTCATCTATCGCTTAATTTGCTACACAATGGGAAATGCAATACTTTTTTGCAAGAAGGTCCCTTACATCCAACACCAAACCACTTCAACATCAGATTTAAGCCATACTTAAGGAAGCGAATCTCACCGATACATTGAAAATCAAGAGATCCCAAGGAAATGCTATAGCTTTCAGTAGTGAGAACCATCATCCCCAATTCATTAGAAGGTGAATTTTCCAGTAAGGAGAGCAACTGATTATAGGTTCAGGAGAGACTCCATTTGTGGAGATGCCCTCTGGTGACATAAATGTGCAATGGTATATGACTACTGACACTTTGCTCCAGTGTTACAGACACAAGAAGGAGAGCTGGGGACTGTAGTAACCAGGAAAATGCACACTACATCTATAGGGAACAACTGTTACTAACGCCAGCCAACTGTTTGCATGCCATCTTCTAATTTTGCAAAAAATTATGGAAATCCAGATTTTTATGAAAAATCTAATCATATGGCAACAATTTGAATTTTTAAAAACATTGTATGAGCTAACACTGCAAGCAATGCAAAACACAACTCTGGATACTATCTGGCTTAGCAACCTCTGTTCTGTCTTGTCTGACACATTCCCTTTACTGCATTTCAAGAGCTTCTCAACAGATCTCCAAGCCCCTTACTGCTCCATATCCATTATTTCTTTCTACCACTTCTGGGTCTAATCACATCATTAATTGGTTTAAATTCCTTCAGTATTTCCCTGCTGTTCAAAATAAAGTCAAATTATTTGGTGAACCCCATTAGTTTCCATCTACAGCCTTAACTCTTACAATCCCAAGGACCCTGACTTCCAAACGATTCACAGCTATTCTGTCAGTGAAATATCCCCAGCTTTTGTTTTCTTCACCTGGCAAAATTCTACTAGTTTCTTGCTCCCACCATCAATGACTTCTCCTCCATGAAGATTTCCCTACTTCTTCCCATGGTTTATCCTTTTTCTGTGTTCTATAGCTTCTTTATCATTTACTACATCAAATTGTAAATATGTATTGCATTTATATGTCTCTCCCTATGACACTGAATTCTTTGAGATTAAACAATTTTCATCATCTTTGTATTCTCAGTGTCCAACAGAGTATTATTTATTACTACTTTATGAATAAACAGAGAAATCTAACATTGACACCTTGATATTTCATTGGCAAAGCACAAATCTTGTAAAATATGAATTGTTTTTTGGGGTTATGCATTAGAGATGTATGTGTTCATAGGGAAATATTTTACCCATGTTCTCAGCATGGATATGCTGCTCACATGCCAGTCTCATCAATAAGTCACTGTGTGTGTGTGTATGTGTGTGTGTGTGTCTGCACTCTCCTGAAAATCAAGGTCAATCTTCCCTTCTGTATTAACTTTTGGCAAAAGTACTTTGCCATATTTTGAAAGGAATTATGTAGTGGGTGATTATTTGTGTTACACAACTACAACATGAGTTGAGTATAGCCACGTGTCACTTGAGTTCCATTCTGTCCTAGGTCCATCACCAAGAGTCTAAGACTAACCCAGGCATTCTAGCTTCCATTTCTAGAGCCAATGATAGTCCAATAGATGATAGCACATTTTGCACTAGCAAGGAGGGTCTGAACAATTCTTATTCAGAGTTTTCAAACTGTGCTCTTCACAGCCTTTGAATTCTGTGAAGTTTTACAGAGGGATGAGTGGGCAGGATTTTGGGTATCCCCATCTCCTGTATCAAGTGGAGAAGAACCATGTTTGTTTATTTCACATGTTGAATTTCCCATGAAAGTTTGAATTTTAAGAAAGAGTTAGCTGTTTTTAAAATGTTTGAAAACCAAAAGTCTAGGTTCCACTTAAAATGCCCAAGTGCCTACAAGTGAATAATAGTAATAGCCAACACAATAGATAGTTACTATGTGCTAGGCTCTGTTTTAAGAACTTTACATTCATTACATTCTCATAATAACCCCATGACATAGATACAACTATTATTCTCACTTTTCTGATGTGAAAATTGGGGCATAAAGAGGTTAGAAAACTTATTTAAATGTACACACAGTTAGTAATGGGCAAAACTGAGATTCAAAGTTGGGCATACTAGTTCCAGAATTCATGCTTTAAACCACTCTACTGCACTACCTAGAGAGCATTGAAGGTAACCCCCTGCCAGCTTCAGAATAGGTTTAGCTTCTGGAAATCTCTCCAGTAATGTTGCATTACTCTTACTCTCCTTGATGGACAAGACTTTCAACTAAAAATAAAAACCATATCTTCCCAGAAATTTTAAAAATGCATCATGAGCCATTTCCCTCAGATCAAATATCTTGGAATTAACAAGTTTGTACAGAACTTGAATTTATCCCCACATCATTTAGACTTAAAGGTTTACCCTAAGATGGGGATAGCAGGGCACCTCTGCTATACAACAAACTGGCTCTGGCCCTTTAAAGGAACCCAAACACTCAAGTGCCACACACTAATCAATGAATAGTGACAAGCTGGAGATACCCTAAGTCACTCATGGCAAGCCCCCTAGATCTTCCTTGCTTGTATCTCACCTGCTGCCTCTCAAACCCTATCTCTACTCTACTGCGAACTCTTGGCTCTAAAATCTCGATTACATTTTGCAACAGGACCTGTGGTTTGGTATTGCTTATTGGCTTGCCAGAAGCTGATGGACTCAGATTTGGCTTGCTTCTCTGGCTCTTTTCAGCAAAGGACTGTCTCATGTTGGAATCCAGCTTTAGTCTCTGTCCTTTGGAATACAATTATTAACACCAGCCAGCATGCTGATCTAGGATGCCCAGGCCCCCCTCCTCTAGGGCTACATTCAGATGTTGCTCTCCTTATCTTAGGCCAAATGGTAGCTTACTCCAGCTCACATGCTGGAGCTCTCAGCATTTGCCATAGTCAGAGCTGGGCCATGCATAACAGGATGGAGCATGTGAGTAAGGACAAAGGGAAACTGAACGATTCTTTTAGAAACTCTAAGAAAATGAGTAAGAAGGTTACGAAGAAAACCGAGGAAAGGTTATTGGTTTGCCCCACGCCCAACCTAAAACAACCATACAGAGGTTTTGAATAGGGGTTTCAAAACCAAAGAACAGAGAGAATTAAAAACCCAAGATATGTGGTATGTGGTGGGAAAACCCCTTAATGTTGCAGAGTGAAGTACTGGAGAGACTCCTCCCTCAGATATTAATACAGTTAGACCATGCCTCATTGGTATTATGTTATCTCATGAATTACGTGCACTCAACTGAGAAAACATTACTCCTAAGTTGTCAGGCTTTTAACATTTTTAGTATAGTAGTAACTGGTATCCTTGATGAATATATATAAAGAATAATATAATATCAGAGTCTTATTTGTATATCATTTTTCCCAATAGTCAATGAGTTAGAACATGCTGTCTACAAGGCCGGGCGTGGTGGCTTACGCTTGTAATTCCAGCACTTTGGGAGGCTGAGACAGGCGGATCACCTGAGGTTGGGAGTTCGAGACCATCCTGACGAACATGGAGAAACCTTGTCTCTACTAAAAATACAAAATTAGCGGGATGTGGTGGTGCATGCCTGTAATCCCAGCCACTCAGGAGGTTGAGGCAGGAGAATAGCTTGAACTCAGGAGGTAGAGGTTGCAGTGAGCCTAGATCACAACATTGAACTCCAGACTGGGCAACAAGAGTAAAATCCGTCTCAAAAAAAAAAAAAAAAAATGCTGTCTACAATGTTCTTTTCAATAATAGTAATTCATATTTTTCTTCTTCCTTTAGGACTTTAGGTAACCTCAGAAATTTTATTTGAATTACATTTTTAAAAATTCAAATATCTGTGATTCACCTGGCTACTACTAATCCTCAACTCTTCGGCCAGAGGAAAGGAAGAATGAGAGAAAATGGCCTGGCTGGATCTTGTTGAGTATGCAGTTCCAAGAATTTGTAACTCTATTTCCTAGCCCTAAAAGTTACTGGACTTGATGAACCACTATTTACTCCAGAGTCATTGAAAGATAAATTGGGGTTAAGGTGTGTAAAAATTACACTCCATTACAATAAGAGAGAGCTGGAGTGGCTTATGCTTTGAGCTAACCTATGCTGATTTTAGTCCAAGTGTAATATTGACAAAATCAGTATGCTTGGCAGTTATGCATTAAAGGCAACACCTGAGTGGCATTTTCAATAAATGATGAGCTGAATAGCTTGCTCCTTGCTGGGCTAGTAGAGTTTATTTTGCTTTATTGGTCTATAATATTTAGAACATGTGACTGCTGAAAGAGACCCAGGTTGCACTCATAATTAGAACAAAGAATAGCAGGGGTGTACAAGGTTTTTGAGGATGTTTGTTTTGCTTTCAAAAGAATAGGTTAGGTGGAAATGGCATTAGCCTTTATCAAAGCCCTACTAACTCTAGACACTGCCCTAGGCATTTGTCATGGTCATGAAAATGTGTCTGTCAGATCTCTGACTGTGAGGAGCATGACTGATCTAGGCCTCAACTGCTGTGCTCTGAAATCCATCATTGCCTTCTCACAGAGGTCAAACTTCCCACACGCTGCTTCTAACCAATCACTGAGCATGATATTAAGGTGTGTCTATTCTTCGAAGATAGGGGATTTCTCATGGAGATGACTTTGGTTCAGAGTCTCTCTTAGAATTGTGACTCAGTTTAAGGCTCTTCTCCACAACCTCCTTTCCCTCCCTTTCTCCTTCACAAGTATTAATAGTATAGTGCAGGTCTTCACTGCAGTACAGGTCTGACAGCTCTCCCATCTTCCCTTGACTTCATATGCATTTTCCAAAACAGTCATTTCCTTTGGTAAATCTCTTGCACATCTAATTCTATCTTATTGTCTGTTTCTCAAATGGCCCAGATTGATAGTATTTTTGTATACAAAGATTCATCTTACTACTTAGAAAAATCTCGTGAGATAGTTTACTAATAAGGTCTCATGTTAAATAATAGAAAACTGACATTTAAAATAAGAAAACTTGTTCTAGAGGTGGAAGAAGTATAATTTTTTTTCTTATCTATAAAGTCCAGGGGGAGACATTCAGGCATGGCTAGGTCTAAGGATTCAATCAATGTCATTAGGACTTGGTTTCTATCCATCTTTGACTCTAAAGTTTTCTGTCTGACTCCCTTCTGAGAACCTCTGTTCTTATGTTAACTCTAGGTTTATGTACTCCTATTAGCAATTTCAATGGTGAAGAGCTTTCATCTTCTGAACAATGCCAGTGAAATTCCTGGACTTAGCTTTCATTGACCTAAATCTGATCAAAGGTCCATGCTTGAAGTAATTGTTGTGGCCTGATGGATGGGATACACTAATTGGCTTAGCCCTGAAACCCACTCCAAAGCTGGGAGTAAATAGGATAGGCCCCACCCAACAACGTGGACTGAGAATAGGGAAGAGGTGATTTCCATAATAGAAAATTAAGGTGCTCTTTCCCAAAAAAGAGGAGCAGATTCTGAGCATCATATGTTGATCACAGCAATGTATTACATGTTGGAAAAAATGAGAACCCAGAAATATTAAACCATTTACATAAGACTGTTTCTTAAACTTTAGAGGATTAGAATTACTTGGAGGACTTGTTAAAATACAGATTGCTGGGCTCTACCCCAAGAGTTTCTTGATTTAGCAGATCTGAATTGAGTCACCAGAATTTGCACTTCTAACAAGTTCCTAGGTGGTGTTGATGCTGGTCTAGTGACCATAATTTGAGAATCACTGCTCTTAATAAAATGTGTTAACTCTTTTGAGCAATTACTAGATTCCAGGTACTGTTATAAGGTTTATATACATTATCTCATTTAATCTCCACAATAATGCTAGGAAGTAATTATGGTTATTATCTCCATTTTAAAGTTTTAAGAAACTAAGTTTCAAAAAGACTAAGTGACTTTACCAAAGACATATTAGAAAGTGTCAAAGCTGAAATTGAAAGTCAAATGGCTCCTAAAATAAACTTTCCTAAGGAAAACAGCCAGAAAGATGACATCTGCCTAGGAAAAGATAGAAATCAACTAGTTCCTCGCTATTAGGTTATACATGGCCTATATGACTTAAAGTTAAAAAAAAAATCAATTAACTATCCTTTTCCCAAAATCATCCATGTTAATTATATTCTAAGCACATATAGGCATATAAAGTGTTTATAAAAATGATAATGGTTTCACATCAATTTATAGCCCAGACCAGAATCCAGAACATAGAAATATCTAGAAACGATATGTTTCTCTCAGATATTTCTTCTCCTTGAGCTCCTGCTGCAGTATGAAATTTTAATATCTTATTAAGTATACAGCCATCATAAACTGCTGTCCTTTTTTATCAAGTTTCTAATGCAAGAAGCACATTCTAAATAATGACCTAAATCTATCTCATGAAATAAAGCTCAAGAACAATGAACTCTAAATTATGAGTGATTATTTTTAAATTCATGGGAACTTTTCTGAACATTTTTTCTTATCTGCTTAATTTTTCCAGAAAACCACTGTCATTGTTACCTGTAATATAAGCAGTTTATTTAGAGAAGGAATTCCTAATTTGTTTAAAGATTTATTGTATTTTAAAGAAGAAATTTTCATATCAGATCATGGCATATCCTTGCTGCCAAAACAACCTTATGATAACAACACCTGAATCATAAAACATTATTAATTCTAGCCTCTAGACAGCCTGTAGTTGAAGAAGGGAAACTACAAAAGCCAGATATGAAAGGGAAATAAAAGAATGTGTAACAACTGAGACTTCAAACGCCAAATATAATGAACTGTGATTTACTTCTATTAACTATATTTATTCGGCCGGGCGCGGTGGCTCAAGCCTGTAATCCCAGCACTTTGGGAGGCCGAGACGGGCGGATCACGAGGTCAGGAGATCGAGACCATCCTGGCTAACATGGTGAAACCCCGTCTCTACTACAAAATACAAAAAAACTAGCCGGGCGAGGTGGCGGGCGCCTGTAGTCCCAGCTACTCGGGAGGCTGAGGCAGGAGAATGGTGTAAACCCGGGAGGTGGGGCTTGCGGTGAGCTGAGATCCGGCCACTGTACTCCAGCCTGGGCGACACAGCGAGACTCCGTCTCAAAAAAAAAAAAAAAAAAAAACTATATTTATTCAATAAAGAATTGTTACAAGTTTGCCACAAAGAAAGCATAGTCTGATAAGGAAATTGCATGTACACAATATATATTGGTTTTTTAACATCTATAACTAGCTGGATCTCATACTAAACACTTATTTAGGGTAAAGGTTATAGTCCCTTAACAAGGATATTCAAACACACAATAGCTCAAACAAGGCCTGGCTCAGTGGCTCATGCCTTTAATCCCAGCAATTTGGGAGGCTGAGGTGAATGGATCACTTGAGGTCAGGAGCTTGAGACCAATCTGGCCAAAATGGTGAAACCCCAGCTCAACTAAAAATACAAAAATCAGCTGGACATGGTGGCATATGCCTGTAATCCTAGCTACCTGGGAGGCTGAGGCAGGAGAATGACTTGAACCTGGGAGGTGGAGGTTTCTGTGAGTGGAGACGGCATCACTGCACTCTAGCCTGGGTGACAGAGTGAGTGAGACTGTCTCAAAAAAAAAAAAAAAAAAAAAAAAAAACCTCAAAGTGAAATTTATGTCAAATATAAATGTTCAAGGTGGGCTCTGTGCCAAGAAATCAACAAGGGACCCAAGGGTAAAGAACCACATTTGCCACCTTCCTGGCCTCTAGAGTCTAAAACATTGCCATCTGCATGTTCAAAACACAAAGGTCCACTAGATCCTGGTTCTACCTGGAAGGAAGACGACGGAACACGGGAGCAGCAGGGGTACTGCTTTAAGGCTTAGGCCCTGAAGTGGCACCCATTACTTCTGTTCACATACCTTTGGAGAGAATTTATTCACTTGGTCCCACCTACCACAAGGGAAGATAGAAAATGAGGTCTGGTATTGTCCAGTGGAACAGAAAAGAGACCTCAGAAATAACACCACATGTCTACAACCATCTGATCTTTGACAAACACAATCAATGGGGAAAGGATTCCCTATTCAACAAATGGTGCTGGGAAAACTGGCCAGCCATATGCAGAAAACTGGAACTGGATCCCTTCCTTACACCTTATTCAAAAATTAACTGAAGTTGCATTAAAGACTTACATGTAAAACCCCAAACCATAAAAACCCTAGAAGAAAATCTAGGTGATACCATTCAGGACATAGGCATGAGCAAAGACTTCATGACTAAAACACCAAAGCAATAGCAACAAAAGCCAAAATTGCCAAGTGGGATCTAATTAAACTAAAGAGCTTCTGCACAACAAAAGAAACTAGCATGAGAGTGAACAGGCAACCTAGAGAATGGGAGACAATTTTTGCAATCTACCCATCTGACAAAGGTCTAATATCCAGAATTTACAAGGAACTTAAACAAATTTACAAGAAAAAAACAACCCCATCAAAAAGTAGGCAAAGGATATGAACAGACACTTCTCAAAAGAAGACATTTAGGCGGCCAACAAACATATAAAAAAAGCTAAACATCACTGATCATTAGAGAAATGCAAATCACAACCACAATGAGATACCATCTCACACCAGTCAGAATGGCAATTACTAAAAAGTCAAGAAATGATAGATGCTGGCAAGGCTGTGAAGAAATAGGAATGCTTTTACACTGTTGGTGGAAATATAAATTAGTTCAACCATTGTGGAAGACAATATGGCGATTCCTCAAGGATCTAGAACCAGAAATACCATTTGACCCAGCAATCCCATTACTGGATATGTACTCAAAGAAACATAAATCATTCTACTATAAAGACACATGCACATGTATGTTTATTGCAGCACTTATTTACAATAGCAAAGTCATGGAACCAACCGAAATGCCCATCAATAATAGACTGGATAAAGAAACGGTGGCACATATACACCATAGAATACTATGCAGCCATAAAAAGGCATGAGATTATGTCCTTTACAGGGACATTGATGAAGCTGGAAGCCATCATCCTCAGCAAACTAACACAGGAACAGGAAACCAAACACTGCATGTTCTCACTCACGAGTGGGAGTTGAACAATGAGGACACATGGACACAGGGAGGGGAACAACACACACCAGGGCCTGTTTGGGGTGTGGAACAAGGGGAGAGAACTTACAGGACAAGTTAGTAGGTGCAGCAAACCACCATGGCACACATATACCTATGAAACAAACCTGCATGTTCTGCACATGTATCCTGGAACTTAAAGTAAAATTTTAAAAAAGAAAAATCTTTAAAAAACCACATTGACATGTGTTTTAATATGCACATTAATGGAATCTAAACGTGAAAGAGTCCTTACCTATTGAACATTTTTAGCAGAGTGTACCTACTCCCTATAGGACTCTCACAGTGAAAAAAATCTATAATCTGTAGATTTATATGTTGTTTTTGGAAAATGTAATTAATGCAAATATCAGTGTATAAAATACTAGAAATTTTTTAAATTAAATATTTCCCTTTTCTTCCAGATTTGTTGAAGTATAATTAACAAATAAAAATTATATTTATTAAAAAATTGAGGTCTAGTGTTGAACTAAGGAGAAAGGGGAGAATGGATTTTGGTGGACAACTAGCAGTCTCTTCTCTAGTACTGTACATTATTTATTTCACTTTATCCTCACAACTACCCAGTGATATAGATATATTTATTTCTATTTTGTATATGATGTAACTGAGGCTTAGAGAGCTTAAGCAATGGATCCAAGGTCATATGAAGCCATTGAATAGCAAAGCTGGAATTCAAACCACAGCAGACCTAACTTCAGACGTGTGCATGTAGCCACCATGACAGGGAACTGTAAGGACACACTGCTTTCTCAACACTCTAAACACAAGAATGGTTATAATATTAGGTAGAGTATGAAAAGAAGTTGTTTTTTAATCTCAGAGTAGTTAATAGTAATGACGTATATATAAGCCCCTAAAAGTGAATGTTTCAGGAGGCCAAAAAAGCATAGTCCGTGATCATCCCCCAGGGACAGAAAGCCATTTGTTTCACTACAGCTTGTCTCCTGCGTATCTTCTCATTTGCTTTTATATTTTATGGGGGCTAATGTGGGTAATTTTATTACAACTAAGTAGTTTCTAAATAGAAAGTGTTATTTGGCCAGTGCCAAGAGGAATTGCAATCAAGGCAGAACTGGCTGTGAACACTAAGTTGAAAACTATAGCTGAGCTGCATGACATTTAAAAGATTAGGGAGTTGTTTTTATTGTCGTTTTGTTTCACAAGTGCAGTTTGATTTCTACAGCCTTTTTTATTCACCATATTTCAAATGTCTGCCACCATGTACCAAAGCAGACAGATATGTACTGCCTGCAAAGGGAAGCTTGGGCTCCCTGCCACTTGGAATGTGAAGACAAAGTGGCTCTTTATTCCAAAAGGGTATCAGCCACTTCTGAAGGTAACTCATGAACCTCTGTAGGATTGGGAATACAAGGAGGAAAAGAAAAGGAAAGGTTGGGAGGGAGGTGTGTGCTAGAGCACAAAAGGTAGAAAAGCCTAGCAAATTGTGGTGTTTTTAAATATGCCAAAGTAGATATTAAAGAACTGAAGACCATATCAGATTTCTCAGGGTTTTTGTTGTTGTTTTTCTTTAAGATGAGAGAGAATTCAGAGTTAGCAATTTTTACTGGGCAGCTCATCGCTTTCTGCTTGGAACTAATATCTGCTAGGCAGCTAGCATTCAGGACTGGAAGGTGCGATTAGCTTGGGCTCACAACAGCATCATGTAACCTGCCCATGGCTGGCAAAACACCTATCAGTGGGACAACAGCAGGAGCAGCAACAGCAGTCCTGTCAACTCACTGAGGAAGAAGGGATGGTGTTGGCGGATAAGTGACAGAAAGCTTGACATCTGGCCACTTACCATTTGAAAAACTCCAACAAACGAAAGGAAGGGCAGCAGATGTGCAACCCTAGGACAACTCAGGTGAAATAAACCATTAAACCTCCCCCTCCATAATTTGTAGGTGCACCCAGAGCAACAGCCAGATACTACACTGCACTATGGGCTCTCCTCATGGCCATGACTCTTTCACTATGTCCTGGCAGGTAAGTGCATAGTCTTGTTTCTTTCCTTTCTCAATATCTTCTCTAAGGCTATGGCTTTATTGAGGAGGCAGGAGAAGTATCATTTAGGTAGTTGCTTTCCTCAGAAAAGTCATATGTTATCAGTGCATGGGATGCAGTCACACACTTGGTAGATGGCATTTATGCCTCCCCAGACTTCTCCATCACCTAGAGTATAAAGGTGTTTCCTTATTACTTACCTTGTGCACAATTATTTCCCAGCTACAGCAGCAACTTTTATTTCTGTATGTTCTATCCAGTTCCCCACCACCCTCCACCTAGGAAGTTCTGTGTGACACAACTGCATACTCTGTAAATTCCAGGATGGAAGACCCTTCCTTCCTTCCTTGCCTGCATCTGTGTATAATTAATTAATTCATTCAGAGTGCTACATATTCTTCTAAGTACCAGGGAAATGGCATTGAAATAAATACACACACATACATGCACACATACTCTCTCATAGAGCTTACGTTCTAGTGGAGGAATATGACAATACATAAAACGTGTTAAGTAAAATGTATAGTTAGATGGCAGAAAGTACTATGACAAAAATGAAGCAGGCAAGGGAATGTGGAGTGCTGTGAAGTGGGCAGTTGGTCGTATTTTAAATAAGGTGACTGTCAAAGGCTTTACTGAGAAGATTGACAACTGAACAAAGATGTAAAGGAGATGGAGAAGAGAAAATACAGATGTCTTGGGAGGAACATATCAGAGAGAAGAAACAGTGGTTGAGGTGAACACGTGCCAGACATCTCAGGAACAGCGAGAAGGCCAGTGTGGGCAGGCCAAAATGAATGAAGGGAAGAAAAGTAGGAGATGATGCCAAAGAGGTGAAGGGTGTGGGACAACACTGCAAGTCTTTGGCTTTGAATGGTCTGAGATGGAAAGCTGTCTCTTCAGCCCTTCGCCATCCAAATGAAATCCCAGCAGATGACTGCGTATTGGAAAGAGTAAGTGCCTCACTTGGGCATTCCGCTAGGTTCTTTATATTGGCTAGCCACAACGTTGTCTGTTGAATTGGGCCCAAACAAACAGGCTGCTTTGGAAGCTGTCCAGCAACTTGTGGCAGTATTTCATGTTGAAGACTCTACCACCCTAAGGATCCCTTTGAGCTCAAGTTTCTAATCATTTTGCCATGGAAGCCTCTCAGAAAGGGCAGCAGCCTCCACCCAGAGATGCTGCTTGGCCTTGTTGCCTCCCTGGCATGGCTAATTTTAAGAATCAGCTATCAGTTTGCTGCTGGGCTCATGTTTAATCTGAAAGCCAGACCCTGGAAGTCTTCTGACTCCCCTGCTTAATATTCATATAATATTTTGGGATCAGTTGATTCTGACTCAATAACTAACGAAGTAGGAATGGCCTAGTAAGCTTCACTTATAAAAAGGAAAAGATATATGCAATAATACACTCCTTTAATTCAAGAGCTGGCTTCAGTGGCATCTTGACTTCATGTGGAAAAGTATCAGCTATTCCTTTGGAGTTAACTTTACTTCCCACTCTGCCAACTGAAGCAAAGCCATTGGCTTGTGAGGCATTGATTCACAGGGATTCCTCAGACATGCTTGTGATGGATGTACTGACGGTTTGGTCAAGCTGGAACTAAGTGGTTTCCACCAGGCAGCTGTTCAGGCTCAGCGTCAGCTATGCAGAACTGAAAATGGTCATAGTTGCTGTACTCAGTTGGCAGACTCCTGGTTCACTTTATATCTTTGGCCAATATTCCCTTTGATAAACCCTATTATATTTTTGTTGACTTGTGGCTGTTGCCAATGGCTTAAGTATGTGATCTGCCACTTGGAAAATTACAGACTGACAGATTAAAGACATCCCTCTTTGGGGGCAATGAAATGTGAGAATGAATCATGGCTGCTGAATAAGCCATCTGGGTATCTCATGTAGATGCCCATGATGAGTGCCTGTTCTTTGATGATACCAATGGGAATTAAGCTGCTAAACAAGCCTGCACTGCCCACATTGCCACCACTGTTACTGGGATAAATCATTCAGTTGAACATAACATTATAGACTGGGCACAATGTAAAGGATTCCATATTTGTGATGAAGAAGCTACTACTGCATGCCAGATTTGTGACTGCTGCCAATAGTTGACATGGTTTTCTCACAGTGAAAGAAGCCACATTGCACTGGGCATTGACCCACCTGCTTCTGGAAAATTGACTACATTGGATCTTTAACCCTCTTTCCAGGCAATCATTGGTACCTCATCACTGTTGATACTTTATCAGGTTACAGAGTTGTTCCAGTCTAATCAGAAACTAATCTGTGTCATGTTTTTAGATTATGTGATCATCTACAGTCTGGCAATGGTGCACCATTTATTGTAGAAGCTACTCAATAATGGGCTGATAGTCATGGACTTTCCACACTCCCGCCATCCACAGGCATCTGATAGTCCAGCATTGGAAGAACCTCAAAAAGGGACTCCAAAGTATTTCTGATATTATTTCTCTTACCTTCTCCTGATGCTACCTTTCTGACTTCCTCCTGGTCTACACACCGTAGTAAGGCAGCTTGGTCACTGAACGTGGCCAGTCTTAGAAAGGGATAATGATTCTTGACCACTTCTTGGGTAATAATTAGGAAGAAATCAATGGTGGTTACATGGGCCTATTTTGAAAATCTTGGATTCTGCATTGACCATTCCTAGGTATAATGTATCTTTCTTTATCCTGGCATCATCAACTCAAGGCCAGATAAGTTGGTATACCTCCTGGTGGCAACACAATGAAAAGGGGGCTGTATTAGTTCGCTATTGTGGCTCTAACAAATTATCACAAAATTAGTGGCTTATAACAACACAAGTTTATTATCTTACACTTCTAGAGGTAGGAAATTGTGTTATACAGGGCTAAAATTGAGGTGTTACTTGAATTTATTCCTTTTGGAGGCTCTAGGCAAGAATCATTTTCTGAAATTTTCCAGCTTCTAGAGGCCACATGCACTCTTTGGCTAGTGGCCCTTTCCTTCATCTTCAAAGCCAGTAAAATAATACCTGCTGATATGGTTTGGCTGTGTCCCCACCCAAATCTCATCTTGAATTCCCACATGTTGTGGGAGGGACCTCGTGGGAGGTAATTGAATCACGGGAGCAGGTCCTTCCTGTGCTGTTCTCTTGATAGTGAGTAAGTCTCAAGAGATCTGATGGTTATTATAAGGGGGAGGTTTCTTGCACGAGCTCTTTTTGCTTGCTGTCATCCATGTAAGACGTGACTTGCTCCTCCTTGCCTTCTGTCATGATTGTGAGGCTTCCCCAGCCACATGGAACTGTAAGTCCAATTAAACCTCTTTCTTTTGTAAATTTTCCAGTCTTGATTATGTCTTTATCAGCAGTCTGAAAACCGGCTAATACACCTGCAAATCTCTCTACTTCTGGCATCAGATTGAATACCCTCTGATTTTGACCCTCCTACTTCCTCTTATAAAGATCCTGTGGTCACATTGTGGCTGCCCAGGTAACTGAGTATAATCTTCCTGTCTCAGGATCCTTAACTTAATCTTATCTGCAAAATCTCTTTTGCTATGTAAGTTATCATATTTGCAGGTTCTGGAGATTTCTGAGGATTAGCATTTTTGGGAGGACATCATTCTGTCTACCAAAGGGGCCTAGGGGAATAAAACTTAATTCTTGTTAATTTTTTGAAAATACCCTTATCTTTCCTGTATCTGACCCGTCTGGATGAAAGTTCTGTGTACAGTGGGGAATAACTGAAAAAAAAAAAAAAAAAAAGGTGAACTTATGCCTACTGAAATGGGATACACTGATTTTGTGGCAATGGAAGAAGAGAAACAACTCAGTAGTACCTGGGGAGGAAATGCCTGTACCCCAGAGTGCTTGAGGGACAGATAGGCATTAATGATCTCTGTCTTTAAGAATTCCCTTTGCATGCTTCCTTATGAAGGCAAATACCATGGTGCTGCTCTCCCAAACTCCAGCAAGTGCCTTGAATTTAAGTGAATGCTGAGCCTTCCTTCTCCTGATAAAGAGTTCTGACAATAATGTGATCCCAGTTCTTCTTTATCCTTCTGTGAAGTCTATAAGAAAGGTAGGGTTGGCCCAGCTCATGCACCTCCCACAAAAAGTGCCTGTCACACCTCCAGATGTCTACCGCACCCCTATTCCCACAGCTGCTCCTCAGTCTTTCCTTGAAACTAGATCATTGTCACTTTCACTGACTTTATAGATGAAACTAATGGCCCTCTGGTAGTCCCTCCTACACAAGGACTAGACACAATTAATCAAACTGAAGTGTGATACCTAAGGCCCATCAGCCATTCCGGAAACCATATTGCAGGCTTTGTCAACCTGTGTCCCTGTCTGAGGTAGGTCCTATTAGGGGAGAAGGGGTAGACCACAATGATAAATAACACTTCTTTTCCAGAGCAGCACGGGTGCCCCTTAGTTTTTACATGGAAGTAAGACATTAACTTGCCTCTTTTCTAAAAATACAGTGATTTGCACCTTAGGTGTGGTCATAAGAGACTTTCAAAGGTTTAAGGTAACACCGTTGCAGCCTTGGAAGGCATTCAGATCAGCCTCAACTTGCTGGCCAAAAATATTACAGATGATAGACTTGCTCTCAACTTCTTCATTTGGGGACAAGATAGAGAGTCTGTGCAATTACTTATATGTCCTGTTGTACCTGGATTAATGCCATGGGCCAAGTAGAAACATCAATACAGAAGTTTGTGGAGAAAGCTATCTGAATTTCTAAGGCAGATGCTGATAGCTTATGGGATTTGATTAACTGATTGTTTCTGGCGCATTCTAGATCCAGGTCAAGGACCATATTGAAGGCTATCCTTCAACTACTTGGAGTCTAATAGTTTTAGTTAAGTGCTGTATGTGACAAATTAAAGACATTTTATCTCATCCTCTATAGGTCAGATTAATCAGAGTGGCTATACATGTTGGAAAATACATCAAAAGCTAACATGGTGTAGAAAAAAGGAGTGGATATTGTTGGAAGACAGTTTTCCATGGGTCTCACATTTCTGCACATCTAGCAAACAGAAGCACTGGAAGCTTTTGTTCCAGACTATCTTTTTAAAAATACCTATCTAGTTGAGTCCTTCAGATATCAATTGTCTCTTTGGCATGGTAAACTCTCCATCAGTTTCTTGTTTATGGATGAAGTGGTAGGCTATTTTTGTCCAATCATAGATTTAGCCATCATGACAACCTGTAGCACAACCACTCAACTACACACAGTTTCCTCTGGTGGCTGCAGCACTTCTAAGATGAACTACAGCTGAGAAGCAGAAAAAGACCATTGCAGGGATCCTGATTGTTAGAAACCCACAGCAAAAAGTCCTGCTACAGTTAGGTTTTTCTCCAAATATCTTTGCCTATATTCTAGAGAAAACACAGTCTTGAAATAAACTGTTCTTACCAGGAAGATGGCATCTTTTCCAAGACTGAAATGTCCCTACCATAGAGAAAATGAGTGTCTTGGCTGCCTAGACTAATTAACTATGGGAAGATGAAGAAATGAGATTGTCTCTCCTGATAAAGTTGTGGAGGATCCTTGTTCCTCCAGGAGAGACAATTATCTCTCATGGTAAAGTTGTGGACGAAAGTTGATCCTCCACGAGAGACAATCTCATTTCTTCATCTTCCCATACTCCGTGATTCTCTTCAGCACTCTCTTTTTTCCCGCTGCCAATGGGTAGATTTGAAAGACACACACTCAAGGAGGCAATGATGCTTCCCACTGTTCCCACCAATAAAATGTGTCATTTTCTAAAGGGGGACATTAAGTGAGAACAGATCTCTGTGGGAGGAGATTTACAGTTAGAATGAAATAGGAACCTTTTTCTTTCTCAAGGTTTTTTTTTTTAAAGGAAATAAAAATTCCCTCTATGCAAGCATAGTTGGGTCATAACTATTATATTTGGCACACTTAAAAAACTCGTTTTCCACAAAAGTGGAGAAATATATTTGAAACAGCTTTCCCACTTCTCTCACTCTCAAGAAAAAGCAAGGGGTATAAAATTTTGTAGATCCTACAATGTTCTTTCTTTAAAAGAAGCTAAGAACATGTACAAAACAGGTTTTTGGAGATGTACAAAAAATTGTATTAAAATGAAACCAATCACTCCTCATCTTCTATAAGAGATATGATAAATACTGATGAAAGCGTCTTTATTTCCACTTTTGAACAGAGATTATACTTTATATTTGATTATATTTCAATTAAACAGCTCCACCCAGATTATTATCTCTCAACAATAAATAATTGACCTTCATTGTTGCTTCTGTTCCTTACATCTCACTGCTAACACTCTGGTTAAAATAACCTGGGACGCTGCTGCTTTCTGATATGCAAAAAGGAAGGAACCAACATACAAGAACATTGTAATAACTTAAGAGCCAGGGCTTAGCTCTCAACTCAGTCACTTACTATTTGGGTCAAGTTTAACTTTACTAAGTCTCAGTTTCCTCATCTGTAAAATGTCAAGTATAATGCCAATTTTGATGGTTTTTTTAAAGGTTAAATGAAATAATATTAAAGTGCTTCTATAGTGCCTGACACATGGTAAGTGTTCAGAGATTACTACCTACTACTAGTCACCACTTTTTGGATACTTACTACATGCCTGGCACAATTTAATTCTCACAGCAACCCTCTGAAATAAGTATTATTAAAAGTCCTATTTTACTCATGAAGACACTGGGGGTCAGTGAAATTATATAATTTATTTGAGGCCAGAGGATTAGTAATTAACAGCACAAGGGTCCAAGCCCAGCAAAGTTTTCTGATTCTAAATCCAGTACTCTTTCCAGTAAATATAAATAACTGGGAATAGATAGAAACTGACTCCAGACATTGTATTCTACAGCCTAGTCACACACACACAAACTTCCACTTTTTTTTTTTAAACACAAACATACCTCACAGTGTCATATCTCTATACATTTCATAAATAAGTTTGATTTGGGATACTTTCTGATTCAGGGGCTGGGATTTACTGGTCTCTGCAGCCACGTTTGCTTCCCAAAAGTTGAGATCAAGGACATGTTTAGTAAAAAGAGGTAATAAGTATGCTAGATCTGAGTTCAATAAAGCACTGAAACCTCCAAGGGAATCTTGTATCCTCAGCTCTCTGCCCCTTTGTCTTAGGAATGGTCCAATGGGGACCTATTTCTCCCATTCCCAACCTCATCATGTTGAATCCTTTTCCATATGCCATCATACGCCTCTCTTGCTTCTTAAATGTAATTGCCCTCCTCATGGCAGTCTTAGAGACAGTGCAGACGCTGTCCTAGTACCCTACCCCTTACTCTGGGTTCTATAAACATTTATCTTTTTAAAAATTTCTTTTGCTCAGCATAATGTTTTTATTTTTATTTTTAATGGACATCTATATTTTTATTAATTGTTCAGGGGCCCAAAATCTAGCCTGATCTCCCCTATGACCAAGTGCATGGTTTTCTCTTTATACTTTTTGTGTATATTGAAAATCTGTCTAAAGAATTGTTCATAGTAAAAATAGCATAAAGTTGTTAGGAATTTTTTAAACAGTGCAGATACAGACATGGAAGTTTGCCCTCCTAACCCTATCCTACTCCTTGAAGGTGAATATTATTAAACAACTTACTATGCAACCTTTTAGACTTTTCTATATTATAAACATGTACCCAATTATATATAAATATGTATGTATATTATATATAATTATATATTATACAGGTATAGATATAATTACTTTTGAGAAATTGAATCATTATTATTATTTTTTTTTTTTTGAGATGGAGTTTCTCTCTTGTTGCACAGGCTGGAGTGCAATGGCACTATCTCAGCTCACCGCAACCTCTGCCTCCCCGCAACCTCCGCCTCCGGGATTCAAGCGATTCTCCTGCCTCAGACTCCCAAGTAGCTGGGATTACAGGCATGTGCCACAACAGCTGGCTAATTTTGTATTTTTAGTAGAGACGAGGTTTCTCCATGTTGGTCAGGCTGGTCTTGAACTCCCGACCTCAGGTGATCCACTCACCTTGGCCTCCCAAAGTGCTGGGATTATAGGCATGAGTCACCATGCCCGGCCTTCATTATTTCTATAACTTGCTTTTCTTCAATAAACAATATACCATAGACACCTGTCTATGTCAATATATAGAGAGCTATCTGATTCTTTTTAACAATGGTGTGATATCCTGCTTATTAGTGAATTCTGCTTATGAAACAAATTTTTTACTTATGAGCATTCAGGTTGTTTCCAGTTTGGGAACTATTATAACAACATTGCAATGAGAATCATTATGAATAAATATTTGGGTTGTTATTAGAGTATTTTTATAGGATGAATTCCTAGAAGTGAAATTGCTGAGTGAAAGGGTGTATGCAGCTAAAATTTTCATAGAAATTACCAAATTGCCCCCTTACCCATTGTATTTGAGGGTGTGTTTCCCAACACATTCTCCAACATTTGATATTATCCACTTTATCCTTTTTGACAATCTGATAGGTACAGAAATTTTTATTTTAATTTATATTTCATCAAATATTAATGAAACTCAGTGTTATAGCCTTGATTCTACCTCTCCACAAAGCTCTACTAGTGTTGCGTGTTAATTCTAGTCTCCTACTGATGTCCCTGCCAGCTTGACCCATCACTATCACATTAAAGATAGATGCTTTGAGATCATCTACCATGCTCATCATTGTACAGAGGAAACCAAAGCCCAGGGAAGTCAAGTGATATGCCCGAGCTCAAGCTGATGCTTGGTGAAATTGAGGAAGGTCAATGCATTATACTCTTGCTAAGCAAGTTACTAGTTACTGTCCTCAGCAGATACTCTTGTTCATTTTTATGTCCTCTACTCTGTCTACCATAGTGTAGTAAGTACTAAATAATTGCTTCTTCAATAAATGGATTGAAAGAAAATAAGCTCTTCTACTCTTAACTGGTAAGAGATGTATTAGTAAATGTCCCTAGTGATTATAAT
Source organism: Macaca mulatta (assembly GCF_049350105.2). Lineage (NCBI taxonomy): Eukaryota > Metazoa > Chordata > Mammalia > Primates > Cercopithecidae > Macaca > Macaca mulatta. The sequence continues at coordinate 91,504,949 of NC_133420.1, forward strand.
ATTGAAACCAAAAAGACAATACTAAGTTTTTATTTATTTCCTGTAATATAATATCCAAATCATATCTGTGTGGATGCAGAAAAAAACAGATACATATAAAATGTTAAACAGATGAAAATTATTCAACAGAGCTGGTAAACGAAAATTACTTAATAGTGCCACGTTTTATTTAAGAGCAAAACCCTCAGAGGTATTTCCTCCCTGAATGAGAGCCACAGTCCAGCACCACAGGGAGAATAATTGGAGCCAAAGACCCTGGTTAAATTATTTAAAGTAAGAAATGTTCATTCTCAGATAGATATTTTCCTGAAAAACAATCAAGGGAATAAAGTGGAAAGAATCTAGCTACAAGTGAAGGCAGGAAGCTGGGCACCAGGGAAACAGCTGGGAATTGGGCCTAAGAACCTCTTTCCTTTTTTCTTCCCCTTCCCTGACTTAATCCACCAACCAACCACACCATCCTGCCATGCATGTCCTATCATATTCCACCACCTACGCTACTCCCCTCATTCTAAGAGGACAACAATTGTATTCATTTTTACTGTTGTACAACAAATACCACAAACTTAAAACAACGTGCATCTATTACCTCACAGTTCTGTAGGTCAGAAGTCAGCATAGTGTTTCCTGCTGGGTTTCTTGCTCAGGGTCTCCCTAGGCTGAAATCACCATGTCAGCAGGGGCTGTGTTCTCAGGTGGATCTTAGTCTTCTTGCAAACTCATTCAGGTTGTAAGAAGAATAGGGTTCCTTGGCCAGGGGTCACTCTTAGCTCCTAGGGACTGCCCTCAGGTTATAGCCATGTGCCTCAATCACAAACAACATGGCATCTTGGTTCTTCAAAGCCAGCAGGAGCATCTCTCTCCAGCTTACAAGGACAGCAATATCTGTAACAGAAGACAATCACAGAGTGACTATCCCATCATTTTTGTCATATTGTGCAACCTAATCAAGGAAATAACTATCCCATCATATTCACAGTTTCCACCCACACCGAAGGGAGGGGATTATGAATCTTGAAGGCCATCTTAGGCCATTCTGCCTGCCACAAGAATATAGCAGATAAAGCCCAAAATGAGCCTGATAAAATACACCCACATAAAACACATGACTATTAGACATAAAAACGAATACTCAGACTCATTAGCAACCTCAGAAATGAGAGTCATAACAGTAATACTACACCAAGGGAGAATGTGATCAGAAAATGTCTGAGTATATTTTGTTGGTTTGAAAATGATAATTTTCAGGGTATCTTAAGAAAAAAATTGAGATTTCAGATTTTTAAAACAAAATAATATTATATCAACATAAATATCAGAATCTAATTACTTAAAATTAAGTATATCAAAAAGCCAAAATATTAGCAATCAACATTATAAAAACTAGTTCCTGGACTTGGGAAAATAAATCAACATAAATCTTTATAAATGATTCTTCTGTGAAAAGGGCTACTTAAACGTTAAGTAAGCTTATTCATTCTCTAAATATGTAGGCTTTTTTTATTCCCATGAAAACTCTGACCTATTCTTCAGTCAGCTCACATTCTTGTAAAATTGGTAATGGACCATTTCTTCTTCTTTTTTTGTAGTCTTCCACATTTCATTAAATCTCTTCTCTCATCCTCCTCCCTTTGGTTTTTAATGAAGTCAGTCCTTCCCCTCTTTCAGTTAATTTTTCTAAATAGAATTTCACTGATGTTGAAACACCCACTGCCTGCTGTTACCTACAGGCAAAATCCTTGCCATCCATGGAAAATGAATGAATTTAATATTTCAAACAAATCAACATGAACAGTTTAACTTGTGACACATTCTGACTTTGGATTACTAATTCATTGACTCTGATGTATCCTTGATAGGCTGAGTTTAGTGACTTAATCCTGTTGCCCAGTGTAAAATCAAGGCTCTAAAGGGGAAGCGTAAGAGCTGCCAAAGATGGTTCCTTTATTTCCTTTCCTTCAAATTATGTCTACTGATCATGAGGCCCCAAAACTGCACTATTCTTCTTATATTTTATTTCACTTAAAATTTTTATTAAGTTTTCAAACATGAAAACAGTTGCGGCAATAATATTATGAACCCAATGTATACATTGCGTCACCCAACTTCAACAACTATTAATACGTGACAAGTTTATTTTATTTATACTTTTATTTATTACTACTTCAATTATGTTAAAGCAAATAATATAATATCATTTCATACCATAGAGATATTTCAGCATATATCTTTAAAAACGAGATTCTTTTTAGAAGACATAAAAATATAATCACACTTAGGCCAGGAATCGTGGCTCACGCCTGTAATCCCAACACTTTGGGAGGTTGAGGTGGGTGGTTCACCTGAGGTCAGGAGTTTGCGACCAGCCTGGTCAATATGATGAAGCCCCATCTCCACCAGAAATACAAAAAATTAGCCGGGTGTGATGGCGCGCCTGTAATCTCAGCTACTTGGGAGTCTGAGGCAGGAGAATCGTTTGAACCCGGTAGGCAGAGGTCGCAGTGAGCTGAGATTGCACTATTGCACTCCAGCTTTGGCAACAAGAGCCAAAGTCTGTCTCAAAAAAAAAAAAAAAAAAAAAAGAAAGAAAGAAAAATGTAATCACAACTAATAAATTAATAATTCCTTAATATAATCAACTATCCATACAATGTTAAGACATCCCTGGTTGTCTTGTAATATATGTACATTTTATATACATTAACCATTTTATTATACAGGATACAACTCAGAAACACCTAAATTGAAGGAAATGCATAGGACAAAGTGTGGGGGTGTGGGTGTGGCACAGAGTTTCCACGCCCACTCTAGAGACTCCACCTTCCTCATTTCCCTATTTGTCTATTTGTGTAGATGAACAGACCATCTTTCTTCATCCCATTTATTTTGCCTATAATGAAAAGAATAGAACGTTCAGGAAAAAGTGTTCACCAACGTGGAAGCTCTTATATATTTTTAAACCAGATTATTCATTTAAATCAGGACCCAGATAAGGTCTTCACATTAAGATAGTTTAGGTATGCCTTTGAAGGCATGCTCGCTCTGTTGTTGTTTCTTGACTTTCTTATTGTTGTCATTGTTGATGAAACTAGATAATTTATCCTGTAGAGTTTTTTAAGTTATTTTGCTAAGTACATTCCTATAATATCATTTGCTGAGTTTCTTTGTCATCTGTGTTCCCTATTTATTGATAGGTAAATCTAGATGCCTGATCAGAATCAGATTAATTTTTTTCTTTTCTGAGAAAATTTCCTTCACAGTTAATATTGCATACCTCCATCAGGATACACATGGTTGTCCCTCTTGCTTGATATTATCAGCTATTAATGATCATAACTTGGACTCATTAATTTATTAGAGGGTTGCAAAATAGTAATATTTGTCATTCCTTCTTCATTTATTAGCTAGAATACTTCTATATAGAGAAATTTCCCCTCATCAATGATTTGGTTACTTTGAGGTAATATCATGTAAAAATGAAGAACAAATGCTTGATTTCTTTCTCTTTAGAAGTTTTAAAAATAAACAAATAAAATGAATCACCAGAGTCATTAATGAGTTGGTTTTGGTACATTATAAACCCATGGATTTAAACATATTTTATGCAATTCAATCCATTTCAGTTTTTGTCTTAAGTGATGCTCAAATTATTTTATCTTTGACCAGTGGGAGCTTATTTAAATGGTCTACTGAGTTCTTTTGACATGACTCAAGTAGACTTTGATAGCTACCTTTCTTTTCAGTATTAGAGGATTTTCCAGACATGTTCCTTTTTGCCTCCTTTCTAGAATCAGTCATTTCTCCAAGAAACACAGGTTCCTTTTAATGAGAATGATAGAAACCACAGTTTGGGTACTAAGAGTAGACTTTACTATTAGGTTGGTCATTGATTTTAGGCATTTTCCGTGTGGAGATAATAAAAGGTTTTAATGATAAAATACATCATCGGTTCACATTGTTAATTACTATTAAGATTCAGGGCCACAGAGTTTTTTAAATATATAATGGCATTATTGAGTTATAATGCACAGGCCATAAAATTAACTCTTTTAAGTATACAACTTAATAGTTGTTAATGTGTTCTTAGAATTGTGCAACCATCGCCACAATCAATTTTAGAACATTTTCATCACCACCAAAAGAAACCCTGTACCTTTTAGCTATTACCTCTTCCCAATTCTCCACTTTTCCCATCCTTCACCAGTCCTATGCAACACTATTCTACTTTCTGTGTTTATAGATTTGCCTAATCTGGACATTTCCTATAGATGGAGTCCTACAATGTGTGATATTTTGTGTCTGACTTCTTTCACCTAGCATCATGTCTTCAAGGTTCATCTATGTTGCAGCATGTATTAGCGTTTCATTCCTTTTTATAACTGAATAATATTTCATTGTATAGATACAGATATACTATCTTTTGTTTGTCCATTGATCAGTTTATGAATACTTGGGTTGTACTGATGTCACTGTGAATAATACTGTTATAGACTTTCATGTACAAGCTTTTGTGTGGACACATGTTTTCATTTCTTTTGTGTTCATACCTAGAAGTAGAATTGTTGGGTCAAATGGTATCTCTATGCTTATCCTTTTGAGGCACTACCACATAGTTTTTGAAAGCGACTGCGCCAATTTATATTCCTGCTAACAGTAGATGAGGTTCTGATTTCTCCACATTTACATCAACAGTTGTTATTGTCTGGCTTTGTTTATTACAGCCAAATCCTGATAGATGTGAAATTATATCTAATTCTCATTTTCATTTCCCTGATGACTAATGATGTTGGGCATCTTTTCATATGCTTGCTTATTGGCCATCTTCGTTGAATTAATGTCTACTCATTTTCTTAGACCAGATTAAAAATTGGGTTTTTTACTTTTTAAAAACTGAATTGTAAAAGTTCTTCACATACTTTTGACATAAGTTCTTTATACATGAGTTCCCCCAAATAATATTTTCTCTCATTCTGTGGATACAGTTCCAGCTTTACCCCATGCCTATTACCATTATAAACTCAACAGTCTAGCCATAACTTACTTCCTGGCCCTCTATTTAAAAATCCCTAAAATCTAGCTAAAACTTTTTTTTTTAGCTCTCATAAATTCCAACTAACCTTTCAGGACAAAGAAATTGTCCCCAGCTGATCTCATGAAGATGACAAGTTTGTTATCTTTTCATATGTGTATCTCCTGTAATATCTAACTTAGTTTTTGCACATTGCTGTTATAAGTAGAACTTAATTAATTACAGAACAGCCTGCACGCTACTGACTCTAAAAGGAATAGAAGTTCAGAAAAATGTGAACAAATTTGTCCTATAGAAGTCAGAGAAGATATCTTCCTGGAGAATGTAGAAATTCAACTCATCTATAGCCTCTCTATATATATGAAACTCTTATGAAATTACTTACAGTCAACATTTTCATCCCAGGGTAGGTTCGGCTCATTTTTCCAATTCTTCCTCATGTTCTTAAAAGACCCTACTAGGATCTTCCTCAGTCTGATCTCACAACTCTTAGCCTAGGAATGTTGGATTTTTATGACACATATTTGAGAACTAAAAATGGCCATCTAACTGAACCCTGAACTGAACCCATTTATAAGGGAGACACAGCATAGCACGACAGTCCTTGAAGTGTGTTATCAGGTATGTGAGATTTTCCAGAATCTTTTTATTTTCTCTTTTTTTCAATAACTGCTGTCCATTAAGACTTACCCAGGCCGGGCGCGGTGGCTCAAGCCTGTAATCCCAGCACTTTGGGAGGCCGAGGTGGGTGGATCACGAGGTCAGGAGATCGAGACTATCCTGGCTAACATGGTGAAACCCCGTCTCTACTAAAAATACAAAAAAAAAAAAAAAAAAAAGACTTACCCAAGATTGTAATTCTGTATTTACATCTGCAAGATCCTTTAGGATCCTAATATGCAATTTTTGTAACTGAAGAAATTTGCTAATTTACAGCACCCAGGTGCTCTCCCGTATCTAATCTTACTGGAACATCAGATCCCCCTTAGCCATGTTAGCTCTGTGTTTTCTAGTTTGAAGGTAACTTCTGCATCCAGTCTGTCACTGATGGACATTTGGGTTGATTCCAAGTCTTTGCTATTGTGAATAGTGCTGCAATAAACATACGTGTGCATGTGTCTTTATAGCAGCATGACTTATAATCCTTTGGGTATATACCCAGTAATGGGATGGCTGGGTCATATGGTACATCTAGTTCTAGATCTTTGAGGAATCGCCATACTGTTTTCCATAATGGTTGAACTAGTTTACAGTCCCACCAACAGTGTAAAAGTGTTCCCATTTCTCCACAGCCTCTCCAGCACCTGTTGTTTCCTGACTTTTTAATGATCGCCATTCTAACTGGTGTGAGATGGTATCTCATTGTGGTTTTGATTTGCATTTCTCTGATGACCAGCGATGATGAGCATTTTTTCATGTGTCTGTTGGCTGTATGAATGTCTTCTTTTGAGAAATGTCTGTTCATATCCTTTGCCCACTTTTTGATGGGGTTGTTTTTTTCCTGTAAATTTGTTTGAGTTCTTTGTAGGTTCTGGATATTAGCCCTTTGTCATATGAGTAGATTGCAAACATTTTCTCCCATTCTGTAGGTTGCCTGTTCACTCTGATGGTAGTTTCTTTTGCTGTGCAGAGCTCTTTAGTTTAATTAGATCCCATTTGTCAATTTTGGCTTTTGCTGCCGTTGCTTTTGGTGTTTTAGACATGAAGTCTTTGCCCATGCCTATGTCCTGAATGGTACTACCTAGGTTTTCTTCTAGGATTTTTATGGTATTAGATCTAACATTTAAGTCTCTAATCCATCTTGAATTAATTTTCTTATAAGGAGTAAGGAAAGGATCCAGTTTCAGCTTTCTACTTATGGCTAGCCAATTTTCCCAGCACCATTTATTAAATAGGGAATCCTTTCCCCATTTCTTGTTTCTCTCAGGTTTGTCAAAGATCAGATGGCTGTAGATGTGTGGTATTATTTCTGAGGACTCTGTTCTGTTCCATTGGTCTATATCTCTGTTTTGGTACCACTACCATGCTGTTTTGGTTACTGTAGCCTTGTAGTATAGTTTGAAGTCAGGTAGCGTGATGCCTCCAGCTTTGTTCTTTTGACTTAGGATTGTCTTGGAGATGCGGGCTCTTTTTTGGTTCCACGTGAACTTTAAAGCAGTTTTTTCCAATTCTGTGAAGAAACTCATTGGTAAATGTGGCACATATACACCATGGAATACTATGCAGCCATAAAAAAGGATGAGTTTGTGTCCTTTGTAGGGACATGAATGCAGTTGGAAACCATCATTCTTAGCAAACTATCACAGGAACAGAAAACCAAACACCGCATGTTCTCACTCATAGGTGGAAACTGAACAATGAGATCCCTTGGACTCGGGAAGGGGAACATCACACACCGGGGCCTATCATGGGGAGGGGGGAGGGGGGAGGGGGGAGGGATTGCATTGGGAGTTATACCTGATGTCAATGACGAGTTGATGGGTGCTGACGAGTTGATGGGTGCAGCACACCAACATGGCACAAGTATACATATGTAACAAACCTCCACGTTATGCACATGTACCCTAGAACTTAAAGTATAATAATAATAATAAATTAATTTTAAAAAAAGAAAAAAAAAAGAAGAAGTTAACTTCTGCAGAGTCAAAAAACTAAAAGTAGCTGCAATTGGTGGAAAGAACTGTGGAAGGAGTGGACACTTAAGAACTGAGAAAGTGGGTTTTCTTTATTTCTTACTTCAGTAATACACATAGTGTGTGTTACTTCAGACAAAGCTCACCATCAATATTGACCCCATTTCCTCATTCATATTAAGAAGCAAGTATATGCAGCTCTTGTTTCATATTTGTTCGTGATAAATGTACTTCCCACTGTCATTCATATATACCATGTATATACCATATATATATATATTCTCTATATACATAGTATATATAGCCACCATATATGTCTTATGAATTAAGGATGTATATGTTTATATATCAGAAGATATATATACAAAATCTCATATAGCTATCCAATTGAGTCATGTCTTTTTTAATATTTTAGTAGTAACAAGCCACCATATTCTATGGGTAAAGTCAATTCTCCTAACCTAAGGTTCTTCTTCCCGAAAAATACTCATAAATCCTACAAATCAGTCCTTTTTTCCATATTTGACCATATTTACGTAGTAATCTACCTGGAAATCTCATCGGCTCTTTTGCAAGAAGCTCTCTAGGATTGCTGACCTCTGCATAATTTAGTTTCCTTCACCATTATTGCACATGTCTACCATCAAAACCCAAGCAAGTTCCTACCTACAATGAGAGGGGCTTGGAAATTGCCGCTCTGTCCTAACAGGTTAAAAAACTGAACAGCTGAAATATCAATAGCTCCTCTTAGATCTGTAAGAGACATGGGGTCACAGGGCAAACTTCTGGCCCCCAAATTAGAGAGACAGGTAGACACAGGGAATCACAACTTATCCAAGCAGAAATCTACCAGCAGAAACTTCCATGGAAACCAGTGCCAGGGCAGGAAAACCTAAATGCTGGAGGCTCAGTGTGGACAAGTCTGAGAGTTAAAAATTCCGGGGAAACCTACTACACTTTGTGAGTTTACTTCCTGAAGTCCCACCAGGTTCTCACCATGAAGATCAGAGAAAAATTCCCTCAGGCTTCCAGCAGGGGGAGGGAAAAAGGAACTATTTTGAAATAGCCAGAACAATCAGTTCTTCTTAATAAGATCCACTGTGAAGAGAAACTATTTAACCAGAGCCTAGCTTGCTGAGGTTTAATCAGAACTTCACTAACCTAAGGGAAGGGAAATGACCAATTCCAGCTTCCTCCAGCCCTCCTGCCCCACCTAAGGAGGTGGGTAGAAAGACTGTGAGACCTAACTATAGGACTGTAGAAACTTCTTCCACCTGCCCCAACATCTTATCCCCACCTTACTAAAGGCCTGTTTACAGCAGTTTCTTTTACCCAGTACACGCCCAGCTATTAACGTAACCTTTAAAAAAAACTGCCAATTTGTACAATGCTACAATGGTGGATGCCTATTGTTATATATTTGTCTAAACCCACAGAATTTACAACTCCAAGAGTGAACTCTGCTGTAAGCAATGGACATTTGGTGCTGTAACCAATGTACCACTCTGGTGGGGGATGATGATAACCGAGAAGGTATACATGGGTGGAAAATCTCTGTACCCTCCCACTCAATTTTGCTGTGAACTGCTCTAAATATATATATGTCTTCTATTGGTAAAATCAATTCTCCTAACCTTAGGTTCTTCTTCCCAAAAAATACTCATAAATCCTACAAATCAGTCATTTTATCCATATTTGACCATATTTACATAGTCATCTACCTGGAAATCTCATAGGCTCTTTTGCAAGAAGTTCTCTAGGATTGAAGCTCTCTAAATTGAATATATATATATATATATTCAATTTTTAAAATGGGAAACAAACGAATAACTTGGGTGACATGAAAGAGACTGTAGTTTCGGTGTGATGCCACAGTCACTGGAGGGACCCACATGCCCAAGGTAAGACTTTGTATTCGTCACAGCTGCAGACTCCCAGTTAATGGCCTATCGAGGGGCAGGAATGCTACTCTTCTCTTTTGGTCATATGAATACACAAAAATCAAAACTGTGTGAGACTGCTTCTGCTCCCTGTTAATGCCCTCACATCATACACACATACACATACACACACACACACACACACACACACACACATATACACACACCTCACAATGTGGCTGGGTGAGAGGGGCTCCTAATATGAGACACAAGAACCTCTAAGCCTAGGTGCCTTAGAAAGCAGAGGAACCCCCTCCTGCCCTTTGCCCATGCTCACTTCATTTTTTAAAACAGCTTTATTGAAGTATTAGTGACATACAACAAACTGAACATAATTAAAATGTACAATTTGATATTTTGACATGGACGCACCTGTGGAGCTGTTTCCCCAGATAAGGTAAAATACAAATTTATCATCCCCAAAAGCTTTTTTCCAGGGCTTTTAATCTCTCCCCTTTCTCATGACCCCCTTATCTCTTTCCCCAGATAACCACTGACCTGTTTTCCATCTCTATAGTTTCCATTTTCTAGAATTTTGTGAAAATGGAATTTCATAACACGTAGTCTTTTCTGACTTATTTCACTGAGCATAGTTATTAAAGGTTAACTCATGTTGTTTCTCTTATCAATAGTTTACTCCTTTTCATTAGAGAGTAATACTCTAATATGGATATACCATTCCTTGTTGATCCTGTTTATACCTGCAGACATATTTGGGTTGCTTACAGTTTTTGACTGCCACAAATAACACTGTCTTTGTATGGACATATACATTCATTTCTCTTAGTTAAATACCTAGGAGTTGAATAGCTGGGTTACATAGTTGGTGTATGTCCTACTTTTTAAGAAACTACCAAACTATTTTCCGAAATGGTGGAACCATTTTATGTTCTGACAAGCGGAGCATGAGAATTCCATTTCCTCTAAATCATTGTCAACACCTTGGTATGGTCAGCTATCTAGGCCCTCTACCAAACTTCCTAGAGAATCTTTAGGAATAGGGTTCAGAAATCCTATTTTTAACTGGCCCCTCGAGTGACTCCCCCTATGCACCAGGTGCTGTGGTTTGAATGTGTACCCCAAAAAGCATGTGCTGGAAATTTAATCCCCAGGGCAACAATGTTGGGAGGTGGGGTCTGACCAGAGGTGTTTAAGTCTTGAAGACTCCACCTTCGTGAATGGATTAATGCCAATTATAAAGGGCTTGAGGCTGTGAGTTCAATCTCTTACTCTTTCTCGCCCATATGATGCTTTCCACCATGAGGTGACGTAGCACAAATACCTTCACCAGATGCTGGACCCTTGATTTTGGATTTCTTAGTCTTCAGAACCGCAAGAAACAAAATCGTTGGCCGGGCGCGGTGGCTCACGCCTGTAATCTCAGCACTTTGGGAGGCCGAGGCGGGTGAATCATGAGGTCAGGAGTTTGGGAACAGGCTGGTCAAAATGGTGAAACCCCATCTCTACGAAAAATACAAAAAATTAGCTGGGTTTGTGGTGGGCACCTGTAATCCCAGCTATTCAGGAGGCTGAGGCAGGAGAATCACTTGAACCTGGAAGGTGGAGGTTGCAGTGAGCCAAGATCACACCATTGCACTCCAGCCCTGGTGACAGAGTGAGACTCCGTCTCAAAAAAATAAAAAAAAATAAAAGAAAGAAATAAAATTGTTTTCTTTATAAATTACCCAGTTGGTGGTATTCTGTTACAGCCACACAAAACAGACTAAGGCATCAAGGTTTAAAAATCACTCCCTTGGGAAAGAAACTTCATATTCCCTTTGAAACATATTCTATTTTGGGACTTCCAGCCATGAAAGCATATCTTTTTTTTTTTTTAACTCTAAACGTCCTTTAATATTATTTATTATATATGCCAACTATTCTTATTCTCTTCTTTTATTTTTTGGAATTCCAAATAAAAGTAATCATTTACTCATAATCATTATAAAAATATAGATCCATGATGTGTAGTTATAAGAGCACATGGGGATAATATGACTCTAAACTTTACAAAGTTCTGATAAGTTTTGTTAAAGTCTCATATTTTATCATATAAAATAAAATTTTCAAGCATTTCTTTATACACATTTCCAAAAATGCACCATGTACATGTTCAAGAAACAGGATTCACCTCACAGTGTTAGATAATTAATTTAGACAGGTTTTTTTTACTGTTCATCAAGATTTTATTCATCAAAATTTTAAATGTTTTGAACATTACTGAAGATATGCAGACATCTAGCACAAATGAGGAATCTTCCAAATGTGAGACTATATGAGACATCAAATGTTGCCACCAAAAACATTAAATAATTTATATTAGTAATATTAACATTGTTGACATTTTTCTTTATGCTATTCTTTTAAAATGTTTCCAAAAGAAATCCAAAGGAAGCACAATATTTGGAAAGCCCACTGAATGTGTTTATTATTTATTGTTGTAATAAAAGCAAACTGAAATCCTATCTCCATAATTAATGTTTTAAATTTGTATTTATTCTTTCGATAATTACACTAGTATGAAATTTAGTAAACATTTTTAAAACCTTTAAATATTGGATAGAAGCATTATTATTTTACTCTTGAGTAAAGGAAAGCACTATGAGTCATTGACCATCAAATGAAAAAGTGCCTTATGGTAAATAATGCTTCCTTTTATTGTTGGTATAAAAGTCCTAGCTCTTAAACTACTAGAGTAACCTAGGAGGTATTGTGAGTGGTTTCCTGTGGAAAAAAACAAGAAACTGAATGATCAATGCAGAGACTAAAGTGTAACCCAGACTCAAAATTGAATGGGAATCCTCATATCATAGTTTTTATGGCCAGACTGCCAAAAGATGTTAAAATTAAGTGGGATATATTAAGAATGAGGACATAAGGGAATACTTTTGGCTTGGTGATTTCCCTTTCAAAGAAGTGATGAAACCTCACAGAGATGTTTGTTACTTTATGATTATACATTCCAGATGCATCTTCAAATTATACAGGATTATCAGATCTCTATAACAGAGTAGAGCATTCTTTAAAATACTTATATGATTTCCTTGTTTTAGAAGGGTCAAATTCAACATGGAAAGATTCTTGATCAGAGTGTTTTGACATTTCTAATATGATTCTAAGTAACACCAAGATATCTCAACATTTCACATTTAAAGGCTAATACATTTAAAATTTCATTGCAAAGATTCAATCAGTCATTAATTTGATAAAAGTAGTTTGAGTGTCTACTATGCCCACTACAGGTTGATAGGAGATTTAAATATCTTGCCTCTTACTTTCATTAGACTAATTTATCTATGTTATCTTTAAAAAGGCAGTAAAAATCATTACTTATCTCTCATTCAAAAAGTATCTCTTCCATGAAGCTTTCCTGGATTATCTCAACTAGAAATAATGCTTCTCTTCTCTATACCATATGATCATATATCAATCTTCTATTTTATTTAACTCAGTTGCATGCCTTTCAATTTAATCCATAAACTCCTGAAGCACTAGAGCTCTGAATTCACACCCCAATTCATTCATTCAACAGGTAAGATCCTGGACCGTGCATTATGAGAAATGTAAAAATAATTAAGACACAGCTGCCATCACCAACTTGATTTTAGTTTAATTAGCAAAATAAGACATATAATCACCTTGACATGATTCCTATAAATTTTCCTACATCTAAAAATATGCGAACTTGGACTGAAGGCTTTTCTCAGCATTCCTGGCCCCCACTTCTTTATATAACTCACATAACACAATGCCATGGACAAGGTAGGGACTAAATACATATATGTTGGATGAATATTTGTGGAAAGAAGTTTTTAAGATTTTGATATTAGGCCGACAAGATTTTTCTTTTTGCTTATTCATTTCAAAAAGCTACCCACTGTGATACTTTATTGCATTTGCATTTTCAGATTTAATTCAAAATTAATACAAGGAGATGAAAATCTTAATTAAAAAAATACCACACAACAATGTACGTGAAAAAATAATTGTTGTGCTTAGAGTCAGGGAATCTGCTCTTGACTTTGTCTCCTTCATTGCTTAGTTGCATGAATTATGTCGTTAGTTAACCTCCGACTTTGTGTTTCAGTTTTCTTTTCTGCAAAACAGGGATAATAGTAGCCACTTAACAAGGTTGTTGTGAGACACAAATAAATGAACGCATTTAAAAGCACTTGGTAAACTGCAAAGCACTTAAAAATGATATTGTGAGCTCACAGACTGCTTTTGGTCAGTAAGGGGTACCATGCAGTCAAGCACAATAAGAACTTTCCTTACTGCCTTGCCAGCCTGACTGGCCACTGACACTTTATCAATTTTGAAAAGTTACATATTGCCACTGAATCTCACTCTTTCTAAATAAAATTATGCAGAATCCAGTATTCTATGACTCCAGCAATAGGTGTTGAATGTTTAGAAATCTTTGTAATAAAGGTAACAGGCAAATACACCATTGCTATTTGTACATTAATAGTCGCTTACAATTATAAAATGCATTCTTTGTGCCAGCCAGTGTGTAAAGCATTTTATAGGTGCATCTTAGCACAGCATATGGATGGAAATCTCAAACTGCAGTAGATGCCACACTGAGTTGGACTACACCACCATATAAAGGTTGAGCATACATTCTGCAAGCCTGAAGCTCTGGATTCAAATCTAGGCTTCATCCCTTAAACAAAGTCATCACTAACAGCTGGTTCCTAACTTGTTTATTTTAAAACTGGGGCTAATAGGCATTCCTGGCTTATAAGGTTGTTGTAAAGATTAAATTTACTAACATATGTGGAATATATGCAGTTTCAAACTCAGTGTTAGATGTTCTTTCTTTCCACCAGCTTCTCCATCCACTAGCAAATTATTTTGGGCAAACTACTTAACCTTCTAGCCCTCAGTTTCCTTACTTGTGAGATGGAAATAACAGCACTCATATCATTGTACTATTGTGAGTATTAAATTAGATGATGTAGAAACAGAAAAATACTATAGATATTTTAATTCATATAATCACCTCATTCTATCCCTCTCCCACTCTATTCTTTATGCTAACTTCAGTAAAAATACAAGAATATGCTCTGGAAAGAAATTCTGGGATAAATCAAAATTCCAAGAAAACCGTGCATGTTATTATCAAGAGCAATTATATTCCTTGGGCCATCTATGCTTCACATCAGTGGCAGATTCAGGGCCTTCTAACTTGATAACCGGATGCGGTGTGGATTAATGTCAGCAATCCTTCAGATGCAGTGGGCTGCAAGACACCTAGGGCCCATCTCCTCTTCTACTGACTCACTGGATAGCTAAAAACAACATTCCTAGATGTTCACCTATGAAATACCCATAAGGCCTAAAAAAAGATTATAACAGGGATCAATATGAGTGCCTTCCTCATGACAGTAATAAGGAACAAGGGAGTAGAGAGGCATTTTGTTGAAGTGAATAAGTGTTATGGTAAAAACTGAAATAATTAAAGTATTTTTGGCTCACAGTTCTTAAGGCCTGGACTCACTGACATGTACTTGAACAGCTTATCCTTCTCCTTAACTGTTTGTATACATTAGACTTTTCTAAGTTAAGAAGATATAAGACATTATGAAGTACCATTTCTTGAAGAGAAGCCAAGATATTTATTCATTTAATCGATACAAGCACTCAAACCAAAAAAATATACTGCTTAATAGCCCATGTACAACTTCTTGAAATCAACAGATATAAACATTAGTACTAAGTCATAAGAGTGGTTGATTTTATGAGAACAGAATTTACTTAAGCAATATTTCAAATGATGTTTTTATCTTTAGTTGAGGTTGGAATGAGATCCTTCAAGGAGTCAATGTCAGTAGGCCGAAGCAATACGGCCATCCGGATAGCATACTAGCTGTCATTCTACATGACATAAATGTCCTAGAAATGCATATATATGCAATAATAAGTTGATAAATCAGTGAGAAATTATTGTAAAAATTTTTAGTATATCCCAATTTTTAAAGTCTTTAACAGTCACTATATTTTCAGGTTCTAGTTACATAAAGCATCCATTAATAGTAATGCAGCCATATGAATAATGTATGTAACCATACCATTTACCTGTGAAGCATTTTATCAATGTTATTAATTACACCTCTTAACCCTGCTGCAGGACAAGGGAGTCAGTGGGAGTTCCGTGTTATCCGGTGTTCCACATGTTAGCCATCTTTTAAGGTTCAACTTGCAGCATTATTCCTTCTAGATTCAACTCATTTGCTTCCATCCAATTAGAAAGGATATTTTTCCTTCATTCTCAGTAAATTTTCTTACGAATTCTGTCATAACAGTTGTCAGGGTCTATAGATATTATATTTATTTAGATATGAACACAGTTTGCAGATAAGATTGTAAAAGCTGAGAAGGCAGGCTCCATCCTGCTCATCTTTGTGTGAGACTCACTGCTACCCACTCCTGCACTAGGAATTTGCACCTAGTTGGTATCTAATATTTTTTCTAGTGATTTTTGAAAAAGGTTGTTGGTCACCTCTCTTAGATTTTAACTATGGTACTATTTATTTTCTGACCCTTAAGGTAAGATAATTATGTTTCCCACCCTCACCTCTTATAAAACGTGGCTATCTGTTACCAGCCAGATTTATTTTGTGCCTCCCTCTCAGCTACACAGGACGTTCCCTCCTGCAGCTCTGAGGGTGATACTTTCTCTCCATGCTGTCTGTGGTAAGTGGTAAGCAGTGCTTTTCCCTAGTGAGAAGGAAGTCAATAGGCTGTATTTTACTGTGACAGCTGGGCCATTTGACTTGAGTCTTATTACACTTGATGTTTACCTTTAGGGAATGTCTTTTTCAATTGTTTATTTTTCAAATCTCTTGTCAGTTCAAACTACAGAAAACAAAAGGGGGACCCCAAATTTACTAAGGTGTACCCAGAATATGGAAAACGGGTTTTCAGACATGGACCCAAGAAGACACTTCATCCTAATAAAATTCACAGATATTTACTGAGTACCACTTAGATGTAAGGTACCATGCTAAACAGTTTGAGAATGCAAGAATGAATAAACTCTAACAGTTCACTCATTGATACGATATTTAGAATATAATAAATCATATACAAACGTTTAAAATTACCTGAACTACTTAAAACAGAAGACAATAAAAGATATCAAAAATATCCAATTTGGGCAAGGGTTTAATAATGGGCACTCATATCAGAAAGGTGATTTGGCTGTTCTTGTCAAAGAATTGACACTCAAAGCCATTTACTTGAGTGTTTTATGAGGGGTACTACTGGCATTTCAGGTAGAGAAATCTTACTGAGAAGAACTGCTGTAAGCATTACCAGAGACTTAGTACCCCTGGCTACTGGATGCTCTGTTGTGACAACCAAAAATGCTTCCTTCTATTTCCAAATGCCCTCATGGGTAGTAACCTCAGTTGTGAACCAACTGTATCAGTCAAAGTTAGGTTATGCTACAGTAACAAATAACTTTAAATCCCAGGAACTTAACACAACAAAAGTTTATTTCTCTCTCACCCTACATATCAAAGCAGGTAATGAGGAGTACCTGCTCATTCTAATTACCAGGGACCAAGGCTGACGAGGCTTCATTGCAATCTGAACACCTGCAATCACTACGGCAGTGGTGATCTCATGAGGGTGTGTTGGAGAGAAGAGACAGCAGAGCAAGGCCATTGCAGCTGCAAATATCAGAAAGAGTCAGCAAAGCATAATTCTTAAAAGTGAAGGGCACACTTTGAGATGCAAAGCATTAAGTCCTTAGTTCCATAGACACAGTTTTGTTCCATGAAGAAAAGAAGGTAGAGTTCCACAAGGAAACCCACCAGCCAAAAAGAAGGCATGTACCCAGGAAGCACATGGTTTCTGCAGCAGTGTAGAAGAAAAATGGCTGAGTTATAAAATCCCAAAGCTTTCTATTATCACTCACTGAGGAGAAAAGAGGGGTATATGAACTCACGCACCACTCCCTGAACTACAGGGAAAATCTCAGCCTGCTTGAAACTTGGTTCATCTGTTTCCTGATATAAATCTTCTTTTATAGCTGGGAAATCTCAACCTTTCAAAGATGCTTTAAAAGGAACAACATAGGATATTCAAAGGTATACTAAGAAAAAAAGGGGAAAGAATGAAAGAAATAAGAAACACAAATGGTAGATTCAAAATAACATCCAGAAAAATATTGTCATGGAGCATATAAACATCATGACCAAACATTTCTACCTGAATTTTAAAAACACAAGGAAGCAATCAGGTTTGTGAAGCAAGAACTCAAATCACAAACAAAAGAACTCAGAATGAGATGATTAGACAGCAGGAGGTGATAAAATATGAGTTGTCAGAGCTCAATAAACGCAGTGGAAGAAAAAAATTAAGCCATCTCAATTATAAGGGCAAAAATGGAGAAATATGAAGGAAAACAGACACTTGTACAAGCATATTAAGAAGCAAAAAGAAAGTAAACGAAATGAATTAGGGAGAAAATGAAAGAAGATATAACAGTGTACATAATTGGAATCCTTGAAGAAAAAAACATATAACAAATGTTTAAAGTGCATGCCCAGGTTGGTGACCAGTACAGGAAGAAGAAGTGATGTGGCTGTTATGCCCCTGAGCCCACACCTGGCTCTGAGTGCAGGGGACAGGGGCTATGGCATACCACACTCCCCTGTTACTCCCTTTTCCTGTGCCAATGCTACAGCCTACCACTCTCAGGCCACCGCTTACCCCAAGGTCTCTGGAAGTAATGAGGATTCCCAAGGGAGACATACTTTTCTGAACCTATGAGCTGACATGGTCTGGACAGACATGTTCATCACTGGAATTACAAAGAGACCATCACATAAAACAGCTACTGCTTATTCTGGAAAGAGAAAAGACAAAACCATGTAACGTATGAAAATCCAGCAGAATATGGACAAAAGTGTAGCTCCTCATCTGCAATCTCTTTCTTCTTTAGAAATGAAGGCCCACCACAGAGACACCTGCAGAAATTGAGGGAGGTCTTTTAGAGCGACCTATTTTTTTGCATCAGCAACAGAATTAAGCCCAGGGAATCATGTATTAGAAGCAAAGCTCCAAAAGGTGACCAAACACTTCTAAGTGCACACACAATACATTGTTTATCTAAGGAGGCATATGGAGCTCCTTGAGGCTAAGAATGAAAGAATATGGAAAAAAAATAAACAACCAAAGACTTAAAAGGCCAGTCTTCAAAAAAGATCCAATAAAAAAGGAGCCATAGGTAGATACTGATTTTGTAGAGAAACATCAGAGTTATGGATCTCATCACCACATTTAGAAACTTCAACAACCTCATTGATCTGGCAGAGGTTTGCAACAACTATAGGCAAAGCCAAGGAACTCTAATACCCAGTTTTCTCTTTAATTTTCCATCTCAAAACTTCTCTGCTTAGAGAAATTCTTAGAGGAATCTTCTTCTTGAGAATATTTGGAAAGGACCTATAATTAAGTGAAATGGAAGGGCATGCAAGAGGAAGGGAGGAGAGAGAATACAGTTCATACAAAACAATAACACGTGGAAAACCACCACAACAGGGATACTCCAAGAAGTGCATCACCTGTCAGTATTTCAGGAGAAATGGCAGATTCGTGACTTTAGGAAACTGTCACTGTGAAATATGAGGCATAACCAATTCATTGACTCAAGCTACGGTGTTCAGATTTGGTAGACATTAAACTCAGAAATTCAGCTTATCCTATTATAAAACAAATGACTACTGGAATACCTTTTCAAGAAGCAATTATTTTTCTTTACTCAGGGTTATAAATTTATAAAATATGTTTTATGTAATAATTAATCTATAATGTGATAAAAGATAGCTCAACACCAAATTTTAATATGCAAGCCCAAGGCTCTCTGTATTCATTTTATTATGCAAATTTTCTTAATTTATATGAGATGTATAAGTTACATACCTTTCCAGATGAAACTATATGTACCACACTTTGCACTAGTTTAATATAAAGATGATATTAAGACTAACAGAACCCTTTCAACTTCTATTTTATATGGAAATAAACAAATGATTAATTCTGCTCCTTTTTTAATGATCAGTCTACATAATTAATCAGGATGCTTTGTAAATTTAACTTTATTGTTTGTCATATAGTGCATTGCTTAAAATTATTCAATAAATTATCCTTTGTAATGATGAATGAATAGAAGTAATGCTAGTTAGCTGTATTTTGTTATAAGAAAGTAACAAAATAATTGTGTTTTTAAGAAGATATAATTCAGATAAACATTCCTGAAATAAATGATAAGAATCTATTTATATAGAAAGGGTATTGCTTATGCCTGGGAAAACTGAACTAGAATAGTCAGCAATGATTTTACTGGACAATTGAAGGAAGGAAGGAAGGAAGGAAGGAAGGAAGGAAGGAAGGAAGGAAGGAAGGAAGGAAGGAAGGAAGGAAGGAAAAAGAAAGTGAGGGAAGGAAAAGAAAATAATTTGGGCATTCAGGCAAAAATATCTAGTCACTTACATCAGAAAATAAGCTGGCCTGGCCTCAGAATTCTCCACAGCAATGTTCAATGTCAGAAAATAGAGTAACACAAAATCCGTAAAGAAAGAAAATGCTGTCCCAAGCAGTTAGATATACTTTGCTGTCTGATCCTAGGTTTCTGAGTGCAGTCTTGAGACAATAGTTTAATCAAGTGCATTTATTATTAGTTTCCTGAAGCCACTGTAACAAATTGCCACAAACTTGGTGGCTTGAAACAACAAAGTATGTTCTCTCACCATTCTGGAGGCCAGAGTTCAAAATCAGAATTGCTGAGCTGAAATCAAGGTGTCAACAGGGTCAAGTTCCCTCTAGTGGGTCTTGGGAAATGTTCCTTGGCTCTTCCAACTTCTGGTGACTGCCAGCATTCCTTGATTTGTGGCTGCCTCAGTCCAATCTCTGCCTCTGCGGTCACACTGTATTCTGTGTATAATTGTTCTCTGTGTGTCTCTTATAAGGACACCTGTGACTGCATTTAAGCCTGACCAGATAACCCATCACAACCAACCCATCTCCAGATCCTTAATCACATCTGCAATGATACATTTCCATATAAGCTAACATTTACAGATTCCACACTGATTAAATAAATTAATGGATTAAAAGAATTGTTGGGTACTGTCTTTTCTGCTTAATACAAACTTATTTTATGGGGGTGGGCAGAGTATTGCTCTGCCACTCAGGCTGAAGTGCAGTGGCACAATCATAGCTCGCTGCAGCCTCAAACTGCTGGGCTCAAGCAATCCTCTGACCTCAACCTCCCGAGTAGCTAGCACTACAGGCATGCATCACAATGCCCGGCTAATTTTTTCATTTTTTCATAGAGATGGTGTCCTGCTATGTTTCTTGGCCTGGTCTTGAACTCCTGGCCTCAAGGGATACTTCCTCCTTAGTCCCCCAAAGTGCTGAGATGACAGGTATGAACCACTATATCTGACCAATAAAAACAGACTTGCAAACTAGTGTGAAATTGATAATATTCCAGAGATGTATAATTTGTAAAAAAAAAAAAAAAAAAAAAAAAAATTTGCTAACAGAAAATTTAAACAGCTTTCCAAAATAGAAAGGAACCTCTTCAAATAACCTGCTTGCCCCCACAAAGAATAAAGTGACTGAACTAAACAATTTCACAGGGAAATTCTACCAAACCTTTTAAAAAGCAGATAATGTTTAAACTGTTCCAGAATACAGAAAAAAAGGAGTATCTCCAAATTCTTTTTATGAAGTAGGCATAATAGGGATCACCTGAATCAACAGATTGCGCGCGCGCACACACACACACACACACAACTATCAGTCATATTTCAGAGGTTCATCAGAATGCATGCATAATTCAATATTAGGATTTCTGGAAATCATGAGCCTTTTTATAGTTAAACAATAATCAATCAGAAGATACAAAGAGAGGAAAAATCCCTTACTTTCAGTAATAACACAAAAGATAAAATGTCTGAAATAAAATGTGTGAGATCATTATGAAAAGACTTTAAAATGCTACAGAGGAATACAAAAGATATGAATGAAAGAAAAAGCATTCTATGTCCTTGGATAAGATTACTCCACATCATAAAGATGTCATTTCTTCCTAAATTAGCCTACAATTTTAATGTAAGCCTAACAAAGATGTCATCATCTTTCATTATAATAATCAAGCTGAGTCAAAAGTGCATGTGGAAAAATAAACAAGCAAAAATAGTGAAGAAAAGTCTGGAAGAGAAGATAATCAGGCAAACCAGTCTCCAAGTATTAACATGTTATAGAGATTTGGCAATTAAAATAATGTAATATTGGCATGTGAATTAATAGGCAGATCATGGAATAGAATATGAAGTCCGGGAATAAATATAAACATATATATATATATGGATGTATATATAGTTAAATACATATATATATAATATAGACATATATACATAAATATATATAAATATATATTTACATATACAGTATTTGAGAAAAATGACATTTAATTTTTTTAAATTTTATTGATTGATTGATTTTCAATTACGTTTTTTAATAGAGACAGCATCTCACTATGTTGCCCAGGCTGGAGTGTAGTGGCTATTCCCAGGTATGATCATAGTGCACTACAGTCTCACATTCCAGGACTCAAGTGATCCTCCCACCTCAGCCTCTCAGATAGCTGCAAGTATGGGCTAAAAGTGGCATTTTAAATAGGTAGTAAAATGGTGGATTATTTAATAAATAATATTGAGACAACTGGGTAGCCTCTGAGGGGAAAAGTCTGATTCTATTATTGACACATAATAAAAGGATAAATTTCAAACGTATTAAATTTTTAAGCATTAAAAAAAGGCTGAAATACTGGAGAAACCAGAGATGGTGGATAGCCTTTCTAAACATGACATGAAATTTAGAAGCTATAAAAGGAAAGATCGACTCAAGTATATGCTTAATAAAATGTGCATAGTAAAAAGTAAAACAAAGTCAAAAGACAAATGTCAAATTGTGAGAAAAATATGCCTACTTATGTCACAGACTAAAGGTTAACTCATCTAATGTGTAGAGTCCTGAGAAGTCAATGAGAAAAAGGCAATCTAATGGCAAATGGATACAATATGTTGACAGTTCACAGAAAAATCAATATGAGTTGCCCCTAAACATACTTAAGAAGCTCACTCATAATAAAAAAAGGAAAATGAAACCACTTTTCATACATTCGATTGGCAGAGATCAAAGATCAATGCTTCAATTTTAAAGAATGGTGTGAAGAAACAGGTCTTCTTGTACTTGCTGGTGAGAGTGTAAACTGGCACAACTTCTATGGAGGACAATTTGGTACTATCCATCAAGCTTATAATTACCATACATATCTTTAGAATACGTCCTATTCTAAGATATACTCATAGGTTTTTGATATGATGTATATACAAACTTATTCATTGTGACACTATGTGTGGAAGAGAGTGGAAGCAGTCTAAATGTCCATTAGTGCCCACTGATATGAGGGCACTCACATAGTATGCTCATAAAATGGAATACTATAGACCCATACAAAAGCATGAAGAAGTTCTTTACATACTGACTGATATGCAGTGAACTCTAAACTCATTGGAGAAGAAAAAAACACACATAAGCAAACATCTCTGAAAAGACACACAAGAAACTGGTAACACATGCTGTCAGGGAAGGAGAACTGGGTGGCTGAGGGACAGGAAGAGTGTGAAGCACACTTTCAGTATATACACTTTTACATCTTTTGCACTTTTATATGTATAAATAAATCACGAGATCTTGTGAGTCAAAAGTGCCAAAATGAACTATAGGCATAACAAATAGTAAAAGAAATAAACACAATAAAGAAGAAAATGAGATAAAGTTAGCTTTCAACCTTCTCCTACTAGTTTCCTTCCCTTAAAAGACTCCTTCCAATTACAATGCTTGCTTTCATCAGCATCTTCCCTTATTCTCAGAGTGTTGTGTTTCATTAATCTCAAGAGGTGTGTTAATGCTTCCAGCAGTTTTCCAATCAAAATTATGTTAGTCCATCTCAATTGTAACATGTGCTATGTAGTTTTAGGATACATAGGCTCTGCAGAAGCCATTGTTGAATTTTGGAAGGATATCACAATCAAACAGCAACAAAGCCTGAAATAGTTCATTTGAGATAATCATAAGAGAACAAACCCATCTTTTGGAAGGTACTTGAAAGGAACACAAATTAAAATAAAATCTTGCCTGTTCTTTGGATGTAGTGTTATGGGGCTACTTTAACAGTACTTATTTGGAGAATTAATGATGTTCTCTCCTGATGGAAGATAAGCTTTTAGATAAAACATGAATTAATAAAATCACATGTCAAATAACCATGGTATCCATGGAGATGCACAAGTCCATATATTGTGATGTGAGAAAATATTGAAATTTCTTATTTCTATTATTTTAACTTATCCTTATAATATATAAGGTAGTATATTAATATATAATTTATAAATAAGAAACATGCATAAATGATAGTGTGTGCTCAAGCTTTTTTATCTATAGGGTGTTCAGTCAAAATGTCTGGCAACAATTGCCAAACGATGAGTTTGTTCCTATATAAATATGAAGAAATTACACAACTATAAAATGTTGTATCAGGCAGTAAGAAGCATAAGCCATAAATTGTGAATTTCTAAGTGAAATAGTGAAATACTATTGAATTCATTTGGTATGGCACTTAGTGCAATGCCATCTGAAGAGAGATTCCTAATAAGTAGTTGGATTTTCAAGTCAGGAAAAACTGTTGGAGACCAACTAGTCCAAATGTTATTTTACACATGATTTAACTGAGGTCCAGAGAAGATAAGTAATATTTTCTATGTCACATGGGTGGCTCATAGTGATGAAGCAAGGCATCGAACCCAAATCTCCCAAACCCCTTTTTCTTCCTACTACACTCACACATGCACATACATACATACATACACACACACACCTTTCTATAGATATATACATATAGAAATGTGTATATCTATATATATCTGTCTCTCATATATGTGCGTGCATATATAAAGACTCTCTCTAATTATATGTGCCATATAACATATATATAAATAGGGGGCATCTTTGAAGTTAAGCAATAGGCCAGTCCAGTATTCTCACTACTTTATTTTATCCTTATATATCCATATCTTTATTTTTTCATTTTTTTAACCTTCCTAAAATCACATTGCATTTCAGAACATAGAACAGAATGTTTTTATCTTGTTAATTTTTAAAGTCAATCCAAAGGAAAAAAGTTTAAATCCAAAGTTATTCCTATATTCACCCATCTCCTCTAAGAGAAACAAACTCAAAACTCTAAATGTCGTGATTTCTTGCTAGTAATTCTCTGAGAACAACCCAACATAAGCAATATATATTCAAAACCCAAAGAAAATGAAAGGTAGTATGAGTTGGGAGTTGATGATACAGAAGTTTAATTGCAAAGACAGTATCAGAATTAAAAGATCATTCTTAAGAGGTAAGAAAGTAAACTGGCAAAAACAGATTCTGTATCAATTCCTCCTATCTATTAGCCTGATTTTGGGGTTGAACTTTTCCAAGGCTCTCAAAAAAACAATGCCATGACTATGATACAATTCAGACCATGTCTTTAAGAAAGAAGCTAAAGAGAAATAAAAAAGTATTCATTCAGGTAATTCAAACCAATTTTTAACATATCGATCACATTTGTGTAATCTCCTCACAATATGTATAGGTAGCGCTTAAGATATTTGACTGTATCCACAGACACTGGTTTCAACTATGGCTATGGCACTTAGCCATTTTTGTCATATACTGGGAAAACTTAATCTGCCATGTTGAGTCAGGATATTAAATGGCATCATGCAATTGATTGCTTAGCAAAGTACAGGCATATCTTACTTCATTATGCTTCACTTTACTGTAAATGGCAGATATTGTACATTTTACAAATGGAAAGTTTGGTGGTAACCCTGTGTAGAGCAAGCCTATTAGCACAATTTTCCAAACAGTATGTGCTCACTCATATCTGTGTCACATTTTGGTAATTCTTGCATTATTTCAAACTTTTCCATTACTATTATATCTGTTATGGTGATCTGTGATCAGTGATATTTGATGTTACTATTGGAATAATTTTAGGGCAGCATGAACCACACCCATAAAAGATGGTGAACTTAATAAAAATGTGTGTTTTGACTGCTCCACCCACCAACCATTAACCTCTCTACTTCTCTGTATTTGCTGAGATGCAAAAACATTCAAATTAGGCCAACTAATAACCTGACCATGGCCTCTAAGTATTCAAGTGAAAGGAAGAGTCAACCTTATCTCAATTTAAGTCAAAATGTAGAAATGATTATTACTGAGGAAGGCATGTCGAAAGCTGGGATAGGCTGGAATGTAGGCCAAACAGCCAAGTTGTAAATGCAAAGGAAAAGGAAGTTAAAAGTGCTACTCTAGTGAACACACCAATGATTAGAAAGTAAAACAGTCATATTGCTGATATGGAAAAAGTTTCAGTCATCTGGATAGAGGATCAAATCAGCCACAACATTCCCTTAAGTCAAAGCCTAATCCAGAGCAAGACCCCAACTCTCCTTACTTCTACCAAGGCTGAGGGAGGTGAGAAAGCTGCAGAAGAAAAGTTGGAAGTTAGCGGAGGTTGGTTCATGTGGTTTAAAAAAAAAATAAGCTGCCTTCATAACATAAAATTGCAAGGTGAAGCAGCAAGTGCTGATGTAAAAGCTGCAGCAAGTTATCAAAGAAACCTAACTTAGATCATTGATAACAGATAATCAGTATAGATGAGGCAGCATTCTATTAATAAAAGATGCCATTTCATAACTAGAGAGGACAAGTCAATGCTTGGCTTCACCCTTCAAATCTGACTTTCTTGTTAGAATCTAATATAGCTGATGACTTTAAATTGAAGCCAATCCTCATTTATCTTTCTGGAAATCCCAGCACTCTTAAGAATTATGCTAAGTATACTCTGCCTGTGTTTTGTAATTCGAACAACAAAGCCTGATGACAGCACATCCATATACAGCATGGTTTACTGAATATTTTAAGTTCATTGTTGAGACTTCTTGCTCAGAAAAAAGATTCCTTTCAAAATATTACTGCTCATTGACAATGTACCTAGTTACTCAAGAGTTGTAATGGAAAAGTACAAAGAGATTAACGTTTTCATAACTGCTAACACAACATCCATTCTGCAGCCTATAGATCAAGAAGTAATGTTGACTTTCAAGTTTTACTATTTAAGAAATACATTTTGTAAGGCTATAGCAGCCATAGATAATGATTTCTCTGACGAATCTGGTTAAAGTAAATTGAAAACCTTCTGAGAAAGATTCAACATTCTGATGTCACTAAGAATATTTGTGACTCATGGGAGGAGGACAAAATATCTCTAACTGGATATTGGAAGAAATTGATTCCAATCTTTATGAACAACTAAGAAGGGTTCAAGATTTTAGATGAGGGAAGTAACTGCATATGTGGTGGAAATAGCAAGAGAACTAGAATTCGAAGTGGAGCCTGATGATGTGACTGAATTGCCACAATCTCATGATAAAACTTGAACAGATGAGGGGTTACTTCCTGTGGATGAACAAAGTGGTTTTTGAGATGGAATCTACTCCTGGTGAAGATGCTATGAACATTGTCAAAATGTTGGATAAAGGGCTCCAATTTTGAAAGACGTTAAATGGTGGTTATTAAAATGCTATAAAACGTCATTGCATGTTGCAAAAAAATCTTTCGTAAAAGGAAAAGTCAATTCTTGCAGAAGAATCGGGCGCGGTGGCTCATGCCTGTAATCCCAGCACTTTGGGAGGCGGAAGCTGGTGGATCACGAGGTCAGGAAATCCAGACGATCCTGGCTAACATGGTGAAACCCCGTCTCTACTAAATATACAAAAAAATTAGCCGGGCGTGGTGGTGGGAACCTGTAGTCCCAGCTACTCGGGAGGCTGAGGCAGGAGAACGGTGTGAACCTGGGAGGCGGAGATTGCAGAGAGCCGAGATTCCGCCACTGCACTCCAGCCTGGGCGACAGAGCGAGACTCCGTCTCAAAAAAAAAAAAAAAAAAAAAAAAAAAAAAAAAAAAATTCTTGCAGAAAATGTCATTATTGTCTTATTTTAAGAAATTGGCACAGTCACCCCAACCTTCAGCAACCACTACCTTGATCAATCAGCAGGCATCAACATCGATGCCAGACCCTCCACCAGCAAAAAGATTAGAAGTGGCCGGGCGCGGTGGTTCATGCCTGTAATCCCAGCACTTTGAGAGGCCAAGGCAGGTGGATCACCTGAGGTCAGGAGTTTGAGAACAGCCTGGCCAACATGGTGAAAACCCATCTCTACTAAAAATACAAAAAATTAGCCAGGTGTGGTGGCAGGCATCTGTAATCCAAGCTACTAAGGAGGCTGAGGCAAGAGAATCACTTGAACCCGGGAGGCAAAAGTTGCAGTGAGCCAAGATCCACCATTGCATTCCAGCCTGGGCAACAAGAGCAAAACTCCACCTCAAAAAAAAAAAAAAAAAAAAAAAAAAACAGATTAGTACTTACTGAAGGCTAAGGTAATCGTTAGCATTTTTTTGGCAAGATTTTTTTTTTAAATTAAGAGATATACACAGTTTTTTAGACACAATGCTATTGCACATTTAATAGACTACAGTATAAAAAACTTTTATATACACCAAGAAACCAAAAAAAAAAAAAAATTGCATGACTTGCTTTATTATTTGCTGTATTGTGGTGGTCTAGAACCAAACCTGCAATATTTCTATGGTATGTCTGTATCTAGCACATGATTGTGCACATATAAAACCCAACTCCTTGATTCACAGGCCTCTGGATAGGAGATATGACATGCCCACGGTCTGGCAGTTCATGTAAGGCAAGAAACTTAGCGACCCAGACTTCTCCTCTAAGGAGATTGAAAGGTGATGCATTTAGTGAGTAGCGATTACAGAATTTCTAAAAGGGGGGGGGGCGGTGGGGAGACGGCGGGGAGGAGGGTTGGAATTGGCCTCCAGCGCATCCGAGGTTGTTGCTGCCAGAGAAATCCAGCAATAAAGGGCAGCATTCTTTCACCTTTTCCCCCTCTGAGGCGGAGGGGAACTTCATTTCCCAGCAGCCCTCAGGCTTCCTCCTCGCACGGCGCAAGCGTCCCGGCGTTCTGCTTTCCGGCGCTCTGCTTTCCGGTGCATCGTTTACGTCGGTTTGAACCAAAGACTCACAAGGTTGAGGCCGAGTTCCAGAACATGGGGTTTCAGGTGTCCAAGCCTTTGGAGTTCTCCAAGATCGCTGCGTCTCCCGATACCGCCGCCGTGCCCGCCAAGCCTGCGCCCCCAGCTACACCCGGAGCGCCGACCTCCCCAGCAGAACACAACTGGTTGAAGACTTGCTGGAGCTGTCGAGTGCTTTCTGGGTTGGGGCTGATGGGGGCGGGCGGGTACGTCTACTGGGAGGCACGGAAACCCATGAAGATGGGATATCCCCCGGGTCCATGGACAATTACGAAGATGGTCATCGGCATCAGTGAGCATCAGGGCACAGCACTTGGGCGGGTTGGGTATCTGTGGGGTAGAGGAAGGAAAGGGAGCAGCCACGTGGGCGGGGAGGCGGGGTGCTGGCGCTGGTCAGGTGGTGGGGGCACCTCAAACAAGGTGAGAGAAGAAGTTGTTGGAACGCCTTTCTTTCTTTTTTTTTTTTTTTTTTAATTTTAAATCAGTATTTCTTGAGAACGCTTATTAGGCTCAGTCCTTTTAATTCTCAGAATAGCTGTTAGAAGTAGGTATGATTATAGTATTCTCATTTTACTATGGAGCAAACCAAGGCAACGAGGAGTATTGTGTTCATGGTCGGGAAATGACAGTCACTTGATCCCAGGTATATCAGATCTCAAAGCCCATACTTTTTCTCCAGGTCCTGGAGAAAGCCTGAGCGAGGGCACTTGACCTTAATTTAAGAAATTTGCCTTGAATCCCAGATCTTTAGACGTGGGTTCTAAGCTCACCTACTTGGTACACCTGGGTAATGTCGCCCACAACCCCTTTCTGTGATCGTCAAGATGTCATCAGTAAAACGTCATGATCTTTTTAGCTTTCAAACCGATTGTCAGTGGATAGAATTTGAGGTTTCTGTGTTACCTTCTTGATTCTGTATAGGTAAATTCTCCTACAAGATGTTCTTTTTTTTCCTGATTTTTTTTTTTCTTTTTCTGTGCTTCACTTGCCTATAAGAAAGATACAATGGTAATATTTCCTCCAGAAGTGTTGTGAGGGTTAAATAAGATGGCGTGTATGTGAAACACTTGGTAAATTAAAATGCAACATAAAGGTATGGTATTGTTGTTTTTTTCTAGGCATTGCCACCTGGGGTATCGTTGTCATGGCACACCCCAAAGGGAGGGCCTACCACCAGTGAATCTGTCTTCTGTCCCTGTCCCCATGACACACAGAGCAGGCATGGAGTTTAATGGATGTTCTGGACAGACACTTGTCCATGGACAGACATCACTACTGTGGATACTACAGGACTGAAAAGACAATCATATGTTGTCATTCTCTGGCTGTAGAGTGTTAGTGACCTTCACAGGTTTCACAGGAACCAATAAATCCTTAAAGAAGTAAACAGGTTCTTTGTCTTATCTGGGGAAGGAAAGTATAATTTATATTTAATTGTTTAAGCATTATATATATAATAGTATGTCATATAATTGCATATCATATATAATAAAGATAAATATGTTTAGTTTTATAGTTAATATAATTTTTAAAACTTTTGAATAGAGCAAATGATAAACTCATGGGAAAATTAGCTATTTTACTTCACTATTTTAAAGAGTTCTTTTTCTTTCTTTCATAATTGGATCAACAACTGTTATCACCCTAACCATGGGTAGGCATCATGCAAGATATAGAAGTACGTGAAACTTTCTGTGTATGAACTGCTCGTACTTTGCAAGGCATTTTCAAGTCCATCACCTTATGAGAGCTTCACAGCCAGTCTGAGGTAGTTACTTCATTGGAGGTAAACCTTAAAACACAAGAAAGAGCCCACATGATTTGCCTAGGATCATTCAGTAAGTTGGTGATGGAGCTAGAACTTGGTCTTGTCAGTTTTTTGTTCTAGTCTTCCCTTTCATGGAGGCAAGAATAACCATTATGAAACAGATAATCATAAAAATCAGCATACAATAAAAGACTTAAATGTCACAAGAAAAATTCAAAACCTTTAGCTAAAAAAAAAAAAAAAAAATTGATTCCTTTTCCACAAGCACTAGATATGTTTCTGCAGTGATTTTGAGATAAGTACTCAAAATTACATAGTTCATTTCTAAGAAAAGACCATGTTTCCTACCTATTGGGTTTTTCTACCCTGAGATACTATGGCTTCTTTGTAAAGGTATATGAAGTGTTTTTCAAAGCGGAAAGATACTGTTAAATTCAGCTGCTAATCATAGTCTATGTGTTTGGAATGACATGTTGAGCAAGTAGTACCTTTAAGGCTGTTGCTTTTTGCAGTATTACATGGAAGTGCCTAAGTCTGTTTAGCCTCACAAATGACTTTAGAATCTTGTGTTTTCTACATCAGAGTTCATGGTGGGGATGGTGCTATATATATACCTATGCAATTTAGAAGGAAAACATTTCAAACCTAAAGTAGGCAACGAGATATTATTTATATGAAATCCACAATTCAGTTATGCAGTGTTCATGAATATAGAAGTTTTAAGTTGGAAGGGACCATAGATGACCCAAAGCAGATCACCTATGGTCATTCATATACCTAAAATACCTACAAAGAGAAGTTGTTCTCTGGTTTAAAAGGCAGTCTGTTCTATTGATGGACTGCTTTAGTCTGAACATTTTCTTAGGTTAAGCCAAAAACACAAAAACCTAACTTGGTCTTGGCTTGATCTACTGGGTAAACAGTAACTCTTAAACATATATACAGTTGACCCTTGAACAACACAGGAGTTAAGAGCGCTGAACATTTGCTTAGTGGAAAATCTGCATATAACTTGACTCCCCAAAAACTTAATTAGTAGTTAGTCTACCATTGACTGGAAGCCTTACCGATACCATAAAGCAGTTGATTAACACATATTTGTTGTGCTGTATGTATTATATACTCTATTCTTATAAGAAGGTAAGCTAGAGAAAAGAAAATGTTATTAAGGAAGTAATATATTCAGTATTCATTAAGTAGAAGTGAATCATCCTAAAGGTTTTCATCCTCATCTTCACGCTGAGTTGTCTGAGGAGGAGGAGCTGTTCTTTCTGTCTCAGTGGTAGAGGTGGAAGAAAATCCACAGATAAGTGGACCTGCACAGTTCAAACCTGTGTTATTTGGGTCAACTGTGTTGTAATAGCATTTTAATCTTTTTTTCAGACTTTTACAAGTATGAATCTGAGCTTTTTCTGAATAAACCTGCCTGCTCACCGTTAATAATGCCAAAGTGTCTATGTTTGGTTCTTTCCAACTTGGAACAATTTAACTAAGTATGGGCAAAATATTGTTCTACCATGTCTATAATGTGGGAAGAAGCAAAAGGAAAATCTGCATTTGTAGTTAAAAGTTTTTTTTTTTCTTTCGTTTGAAGTATACTTCAAAATTTGATTTCTGCCAGTGCCAACCCAGACATCCTAGTTTGTTTTAGGGATGAGTCTGATGTTCTCAGACAGGTATCAGACACCGAGACATCACCTTAATCCTTCAATACAGAGAGTTCACTTAGTGTCCCCAGTATCTTTCCTTTTGTTGAAGATGAGGTGGAGTAAGCAGGATAAATGGGCTCAAGAATCAATGGATTATAACTCAGTCATGTAAGAACACCAGCTTAACTATGATTTATAGAGTTTAGAATCCCTTTACAGCATGGAAAAGAGAATTTAAAGTCTCATCATTACCTATAGTAAAGAAGGAGACAAGAGAGAAAGTCCAAAAAGTAATTTAAAATGCACTTACACATTTTTTAGGATCCAGAGACCAAAATGTGAACATACATGTGAACACTGGCTTTTATCAGTGTCCCGAGATATCATTAGGTCAACCTGTATATAGTGAGTATAAACTTTGGTATCTCGAGATATTCAAGACATCATCACACCATCATTTGTTCCTATTGTGTATTGCATTGACTAGTCTGGAATAGTGTGATCAGCGAGCAAAATGAACATATTAAAGGACCCATGTATAGACTGACCCTCAAGAATCTGGGTAAGATAGGGGAAAGGGATGGGAGATCTCTTTTTTTTTTTTTTTCCTAGGCCAGTTGCAGGGACAGCTGTTGTTGGCAGCCCTGGAGTGTCCCAAATGCAGAGCAGTTTCTGAAGTTTCTGGAGTTTTACCTGGCTGAGACCAGTGCAGAGACAGCTGTTTCTAGTGGCCCTGGAAGTTAAGCATCTCAACCATGATTTGTACTTCAGCTCCACCCACAGCTTAGCATTTGCTCCTTGCTCCTTTTGATTAATGGTTTCTCAGCCTGGCTGTGTCTAAGCTAGGAGGCTCCTGAAAGAAACCAGTTGATTTGACAACCTAAAATACATGCTCTTTAATTAAATATGTTCAGGGCAAATATATGTTCACATACCCCCTCAAACCAGGCTTGGCCTCAACTGATTTATTGCCAGGACTATATTGATCAAACTGACATTTCTTAGATCTTAAACAATAGTAAACAATTTTAATTGAAAAACTGCTATTTTTTTCTTTTCTTTTTCTTTTTATTTTTTTTGAGACGGAGTCTCGCTGTGTTGCTCAGGCTGGAGTGCAGTGGCATGATCTCGGCTCACTGCAAGCTCCGCCTCTCGGGTTCACGGCATTCTCCTGCCTCAGCCTCCCGAGTAGCTGGGACTACGGGTGCCCGCCACCACGCCCGGCTAATTTTGTTTTTTGTATTTTTTAGTAGAGACGGGGTTTCACAGTGTTATCCAGGATGGCCTCGATCTCCTGACCTCGTGATCCGCCCGCCTCGGCCTCCCAAAGTGCTGGGATTACAGGCATGGGCCACCGCGCCCGGCCTTTTTTTTTTTTTAAGTGACAAATTCTTGGCTTGACCCAATGATTATGTAGGTGTTAGGGGCACAAACTTAAAGGTGAAAGACCCATAATTACACATCATTCTAAAATGCGTATCTCTTGGACTTTGAGGTATTTGCAATTTGTCATTCAAATATAAATGGAGTGTAGAGAAATAGCCAAAGGGTAAAACGTTAAATCTAGCAATGCCGCTAGAAATCACTGCTCAGTCCTGTGACTGAACTTGCAGGTGCTTCAGGAATATGGTAGAAGGGTCTTGAGATGGTCCCTGTCTCCAACCCCTTGGGATACACACACCTCCCAGTTATTCAAACACCATTCTAGGTGCTGCTGTGAAGGGATTTTGCAGGTATAATTAAGGTACCAGATTAGTTGACCATAAAATGGATTATCCAGAAGGGCTAATCATATGAGCCCAATAAATCTCTGTCTGGAAGTCAGAAACAGAAGTCAGATTAGACGCATGAAAAGGATTTAGTGCTCCAGAAGTTCCTTGCTGGCCTGTAGAGAAAAAGTTCACATATATGTTGTGAACTGCCTCTGGGGGCCATGTGGCAAAAAACTGCAGGCAGCCTGAAGTTGCTGAGAGTAGCCCCCAACTGACAGCCAGAAGGAAAATGAGGACCTCAATTTTACAACTGCAAGGAAATGGATTGCTGCCTGTGACCTATGAACTTGCAAGAGGACCCTGTGAGAACCAAGAACCACCGCACCGACCAGCGGCTTGGCTTCAGCCTGGTAAGATCCTAAGCAGAGTATCAGTCATGTGAACTGAGATAAATTTGTGTTAAGTTGCTGAGTTTGTGATATTTTGTTTCACAGCAATAGAAAACTAATACAAGGAATTAGAGGTGCTTTGTGGTGTAGTCATAGTAGGTGGCATGTCAGACTAAATACCATTCTTTGTATTCAGGAAGTAGCAAGAAAAAGCCATTCATTGTATAGCATTTGTCTTCCGAGTAACTAATTTCACTTGTTCTTTTACTGGTGGTTTTCTTGGATAGTTTTAATAATGTGTTTTTAGTTGTTTTCTGCTTTCTAGCATAGTTGTTCCACTAATAAGTAAATATTTTTAAAATTACAGCACCCTTTTTATATGCCAAATATGCTAAATGTTTTATCTGAATTGTTTTATTTAATCCTCAGGAACCCTGTTTTACAGATTAGATGACTGAGGCCTGAAGGAGTTAAGAATTTGCCCAAAGAAGGTCTCAAGCCAATGAACCAGTAGTGGCTCAGCTAAGAACACTAATTAGAAACGTATATTGCTAATGGATGTTAAGTTGTTTTCTTAGCATCCATTCTCAAAATATTCAAGTTTCAAAATTAGAAATTTTGCATTTTGATTTTCACTTTTTTCTGGTTATCCCTTAGTATCATTAATCTCTTGGTTTCCTCTTCTTTATAATTGAGGTTATATCACTTATTACTGTGACAGCAATGTAAATATTAATCCAGGACAAGATATTCATCTCATCTCCCTAAGCTTATTCCCTTCGAAGACATTACCGCAATCTCTATCCTGACATTGTACCATTCTCTTGAACCTCAAATGGTATTTTCCAGTCACAGCAGGACATCTCTTCTTGTCTGTCCTTAGACATCAGAGTCCCAACATGTCCCAAATGAACCTTTAGTTTATTTATTTCTTATCTCTATTAATAGTCTTTCCACTTCATCAGCTGGCCAAGCTAGAAACCATGGAATTATCTGTGACTCCCTCGTTACTCTCATTCTTTACTTCTGACCTGTTAACAAGCCCTGGTTATATTAATGCTTACTTCTATCCATTCCCATTGCTATTGTTTTGGGCCAGTTATCATCATTTCACATATAGATTGCTATAATAGATTCTTAATTCCTCCTTGCTTCCAGGAAACCCTCTCATCTACTCTCCACTGTAGCCCAGGCTACTTGAAAACATGTTCCTGCTTAAAACCCTTCAGTATCTTTGCTGCGTACAAGATGAATCCCAAACACTTTGGCAGATCATGAAATGGCTTTCATTTCTTCAGCTCCATAACTTTCTGTCTTAATCGTCTTCCACTCCTTGACATCTGTTCCATACAGCCTGTGTTTCTGCCACTTAAGCCAGTTCTCCCTAAAATGTCATTCTTTATGTCTTTACATATGCTATTCCTTTAAGCTGGAATATCTTTTTGTCCCTGCATTATGTGGAGAAATCCCACTTGTCCTTCAAGGCCCAGACAGACTGAGTGTTGCCTTTCCGGTGAAGCCTTCCATGAAATATTTCCACTTTAGTTACTTTGATTCTGGTGCAACCATTAACTTTGTGCTGACTTCTATCACTGCACTTAAATGTTTGCCCATTATGCATCTGTCCCTCCCCAGTGATTGTGAACTCCTCAAGAAGAGGATTGTGCTTTTGTCATCCTCATGTTTCCCATCCCCAGCACTAACACGTGACGCTTTCAGTTGATGAGGTTCAATAAATATTTGATGAATGAGTAAACAACTGAACAAATGAATGAGAAGAGAAAGAAATGTTTGTTCCATTTGGTAACTTTAGGGTATCTCAGTGGTTATCAAGGTTTGGTGCCTGGACTAACAGCATCATCATTACCTGATGACTTATCAGACTTCCACATTCTCAGCCCATTGACATTTACTACTGAATCAGAAGCCCTGGGGGTAGATCCCACCAATTTGTATTTTAACAAGCCCTCCAGGCTTAAGAAAGTTTGATGAACCTCAGGCATAGCTGAACCTGACTGACCTTTGTACAGTGGATCTTAATTATAAAGTAATGGAAAGAAGATCTGTTTGAAGCCATGAAACCCAGCTTCTAGTCCTAGTTCTGCCACCAGCTCCTAGTATGCTCTTGGGCAAGTCGCTTAGCATTTAGCAACATAAATTTTACCCTCTATGAAGCCAGAAGATCAGACTACATAATTTCTAAATTGTCTTTCAGCACTAAAGTCCTGTCTTCCCGTAATCTCTGTTTAAAGAAGGAGATATACTTTCTTAGATTCCAAAAGACAGAGATAGCAATGAGGAATTGATAGAAAATTGAAAGAGCACCCTGCAGTAATCCTGCAAAGCTGCAGCAGATTAGACTATTACCCAGCCAAGTCCACTCCCTAACATCTTGCAGCTGCAATGCCTCATGCTTCACAGGAATTTAGCAGTCTTCACCTCAACCAGTGCGCCTGGCCAACCAAACAATCCTAGTGGGTGGGAAGAGGTCTTTCCTGACCCCTTCCTGATTAGATCATGCCTGCAGCAAGAAGTGTGGTTACTCTCTTATAAGGAACATGGCTGTGCTTTGGTCAAGGATAGGCAGAGATGAACATCCAGACTCAGTGAGTTTAGAGTGTAGGTGTATAACTCCACTCATTATCATAGCCATGTAGACATAACATAGAGAAGCTCACCACCATAGCCATAACATAGGGAAGGCTCGTCACTTGGCTCTAAGCCACTATTGTCTGTAAAATTTCCTTGTCGACACTGTACAGGTGCACTCTCGCCCAGAGAAAGAGAGAGAGCACCAGAGCTGTCCATCTTTGCAGATGGACAGGAGGGAGCCAGAACACAGCTCAGCTTGCTCATACCCAGAGAGAAAGAGTTAAGCTGCTGACCCTAAAGGGAGAGCCGGCCGCGCAGCTGTGTGTGGGAGCTGCGGGACTAACCAGCTGAGAAAAGGTGGACAGTGTGAGAGAGCTAATGTAAGGTACTGATGAGAGAAATGCTGAATAAACTACATTTCACCTGCTTATGGCCCCCTCAGTGTTTTTTCACGGTCAGGTTCCAGCCCGTGCTGAGTGTTCTCAGCTATCAGACCATCCACCCACTCCCCTCGAACATCAGCATGACCTGGAACCTGACCCCAAGCAGCACATTTGGCATAGTCATGACCCTGACAATTGGCAACGTTGGCAGGATGAAGTGAGTGTGTCTTCAGCCCTTGAGGGCTCCTGGGTTAGCTGCTGGGACCCGTTCTTACCTCATGGGGCGGTTACCTGTGGAGTGGGCACCTTCCCCTTCTTTATGGCATAAGTTTCCCAGTCCCACCAATGGCCTTCTGCCTCCCAGAGGGCTGTCATAGCAGTAGTCGCTTCATGTATGTGGCACCCCACATTCGAGGTGAGAACAGCAGCTAGAGAGCCACTCCCTAACATCTTGCAGCATGGGCTATGGTACCCAGTGGCAGAAGTGCTGCTTGGATGTGCCCCATTGGAAATGTGGGAGGCAGTGGGCAGGTCTCCAATGTGTGGAGAAAGCACTGAAGCAGCTGGAAGCACACAGCACAGAGAAGGAACACACCTTCGCCAGCAGAGTTGGATGGGTGTTTCTGACTGCACTGAG
Organism: Macaca mulatta; assembly: GCF_049350105.2. NCBI lineage: Eukaryota > Metazoa > Chordata > Mammalia > Primates > Cercopithecidae > Macaca > Macaca mulatta. The sequence goes on from NC_133420.1 coordinate 91,542,936, forward strand.
GGAAGTACATGCTCAGTCCCACAGGTAAGTGACCTTCCAGTGCAAGCTCCACTAGGGGCCCAAGTGCATAGCGTGGAGCAGGACCTGAGGATGGAGGACCTCCAGGCACAAGCAGGGCACTTGGAGGCCAAGATAAACAGCCTGGAACAGGACTTAGCAACAGCTGTTGGCGTGACCTTAAGCCCGTCCTCCTGCCTGGACACTCTCGTTTGGTCTGATGCCAAAGAGAAGGAGGCTCCCTGACTGTGGGCTCACCCTGTGATCGATCAAAAGGCAGAACATAAGCAGCTGATAGGACCCCAGGGGAGGGCCCAGGGATCCCCCATAGTGGTAGAACACACCTCTTATAGTGCTTATACCTGCACTGAGTTGCAACAGTTAAGTAAACAGTGCAGGCCGCACCCAGGGGAACCCCTCCCTGCCCGAATGCTCCATCTCCAGGACAAAGGAGCTGATAACATTTCTTGCTCTGCCTCTGAGATGGAGAAGCTGGCTTCTATCACAACTCATCCCTCCTTTCATCAGCGACTGCAGCCATGCTGATGGTTGGCACGAGGACAAGGTGACCACACATTAATTGAGTGGCTAATGGCAGCCATAAGGACTGTTTGGAATGATGCCAAAAAGATACCAGAAACAGCAAGTAAATGGCAATCATATACTGATTTGGTGCAGATACTCCAGGAGATGGGCATGTGGCAAGCTATGTTTGATCTGAATACCCGGAGGCCAAATGATGAAAGCTTTACCTCCCACATGAGGGATCTTGTGCTGGGCTCAGTGCCCCAGAGTGCTTTTGGCTCCCTAGCTGCTGTTCTCACCCCGTATGTGGGCCGCCGCATACATGAAGTGACTAATGCTATGGCAGCCCTCGGGGAGACAGAAAGCCATTGGCAGGACTTGGGAACCTGTGCCATAAAGAAGGGAGCAGTGCCCCTCTGCGAGTAACCACCCCACAAGACGAGAAGGGACCCCAGTAGGTGAACTGTGTGCAATTGTGGATTGATTTAATTACAGCTAGGGTTGCTCGGGAGAAAACTGACAGGCAACTCAATGGAATGCTGTTGGTTCTCTGAAGGCAATTGTCCCCAGAGCCAGCAATTCCAGAGAATGCCTAAAGGGGGACAATGAAGCAATGTTGTTCAACCTACTCCCACCCGGATGCTGCAACTCAAGGACTATTTGCAGACAGGTTTGATTAGGGAACTGGCTGAGGTGCCTGGTTCAGCAGAGGGTACCAGACAACTGCAGGCGCTATGTGGAGCTGGCAATCCAGTGGTCCCCCACTAATGTACAGCGGGTCCTAGCACTGGTAGATACTGGTGCAGACTGCAGTATAGTTTATGGAAACCCAGATAAGTTTCTGGGCAAAGCTGCATTTATTGATGGTTATGGGGGCTAGTCAGTGAAGGTGAAACCTGTGTCTCTGCATCTTGGCATTGGCCGCTTGGCTCACTGCCTGTACATTGTGTATGTTTCTCCCATACCTGAATATATTCTGGGAGTGGACCTTTTTTATGGTCTGGATTTACACACTGCGGCTGGAGAATTCAGACTAAGAGTTCATGTAGTAAAGCTGGTACTGTGTGGACATACGCATCACCAAGCCCAAGTTCTGCCACAACCCTGATGGGTTACCTCCACTCGTCAATACCATTTGCCAGAGAAAACTGAGACTATTAAGAGGTTAGAGGAGGTGCAAATAGTGTGTGGCACCCATATCCCCTACAATTCCCTGGTATGGCCAGTCAGAAAGCCTGATGGGACTTGCAGATGGCAGTGGATTATTGGGAACTGAAAAAAGTAACACCCACTCTGCATGCAGCTGGACCTTCCATCAAGGACTTGATGGACTTGACAATGGAACTGGGACAGTAGCACTTTGTGATGGGACTTGGCTAATGCATTCTTCTCCATTGACATCGATCCAGAGAGCCAGGAAGAGTTTGCCTTCATGGGAGGGCAACAATGGACTTTTACAATGTTGCTGCAGGGCTATATGCATAGCCCCACCATGTGTCATGATCTTATTGATGATGTTATGCTAACCTCTGATTCTGTTGCAGGTTTAGAAGCGGCAATGACCCTCTTGCCTGGGATTGGGATGATGAAGCTGAGACAGCATGTCTGGTAGCCAAGCGGGCTATTTAGCAGGCACAAACCTTAAGGGTAGTTGACCAGGGGTGCATATTTAAGGTAAATGTGCACGTGACCATGGATAGTTTCAGTTAGGGCCCATAGCAGTGCACGGAGCACCTGAGTATGCCAATAGGCTTCTGGTCCCAACTATGGACAGGAGCTGAGCTCTGCTATTCCTTAATAGAGAAGCGATCAGTAATAGCGGGATGGGTGTGTTCATAGATAGCCACCCCCCGGAGAGGGAAAGCAGTTAGTAACTGCATATGCTGCCCTTCAGGCTCATAAGAGCACTGCAGGATGGGCTACAGTCATGCAGAGGACTTACCCAATAGCGAGGTGGATATGCTCATAGGTAACAACCCCCGAGACTGGGACAGCACAGACATCCACTTTAGCAAAGTGGGGTGCCTACTTAGAACAGCAGAGTATTATAAGTACAAGTCCCTTAGCAGCAAAGTTACAAGAGTTTTTAGGGCCTGCAGTCCTAATGTAAGATAAGGTGATGGGGCATATGGCACCCCTAGACCCTGAGCCATCACTGTTTAAGGAAGGGCACACTCCCATTCCTAATGACACATGTTATCCAGATAGGTCTAGCTCCCTAGATTGCTGCTGCAGTCCAGCCTAGTACTGTCACTATATGGTTTGATACCAAGTGTGGGCAAAGCAGCTAATAAGTTAAACTCAGGGCAGTGTAGATAATGATCACCAAGGAGGCAACACCTATGGTAATCTGCAGCAATAGCTGGACAGTTTATTGAGGCTTAACCTTGTGGTTAACTCCTGAAAGTTACAGAATTAGCTAGTTAGTCACTGACCCATGTAGGGCCAGGCCATGTGGCCAGATCTATGAGAGGAAAGATGACCTCTTCCAACCAGGTATGGGGACAAATCATAATGTTATTGCCTGCCCCAAGCCCCCTAAAGGTAGGGAAACAGATAACCCTGGGGTTGGCCATGGACCCTCCAAGCCCCTCATTGCAGATGGTTGGCTATTGTAGCCCCCTGTGGGGAGGGTCTGCAGTGTAATTTACATGTTACTCCTTGGGTGTTTAATGTCTGGCCTCCATAATTAACCATTCATAGGGAAACAGCCGGGGAAGGTATCCTTCTCCGGGGGACATACGTACTATCTGTGTGGCCTATCATAAGTTCTGCTATGACTTTGGCATGGGTATAGGACCCAAAAGAACCATGGAGAACTGATAAGGTGTGGTACCATTGCCAAGGGCAGAAGCCCTTGGCAGCTGCATTGTTAGCTAGAAATAAAAGTTGGCTTGTATTTGGCCTAGGGAACATGACTTACCCTTGTTAGTACCTGTGTTTGCTTTGTCATTCTGGCTGTAGGTTGGCATGTCCAACAGCATTATGGACTGGGCCCAGACCTACACCGAGGTGACCAATGTCTCCAACTGTTGGATCTGTACCACCCTTCCAGCAGCAGCTGCAGACAGCACATGCATCCAGTTTCCGTGAAGAACTGGACATGGCTAGAGACTTGGCGTCCCACGAACAATGGGTGGGAGGAATACGGTGAGTTTTGGACAGGGAGTGCCGCAAAACCCATGGCAAGCCTGCCCCCGGCTGACACGTAGTGTCCATGATGGATGGGGCTGGCTAATGGGAGAACATGTGGTTCCCCCATTACAGGTCTAAACCACGATGTTTAGACCAGCAATGGGGTAAAATCACTGTGGGATCGTTGCCTGCTAAGGTTTGTGCAAACATAACGTGTCACTACACCAAAGGTGTGGTGGAACAAGTGGCCGTACCAAGGCCAGGCCCCCATGGACTTTATGACCCCTGGGAGCTTATGGTCTGTGGGGACACAGGATGACCATATCTGCCGGTCAAATGGACTGGACATTGTACCTGGGAGTGGCCCAATGTCCCTGTCACCATGCTTCCCACATTGCCTAGTCACCCACATAACTGGCAGGTGCTATGTTCCCAATTTTTGTGAGTGTGGTGGGCCCCCAGTGGTTCTATGCCTTAATAATAACTATCACTGAAGCAGGTATTATTACTGTAGAAATGCACGTTATAGTCCTTGCAGACCACACAGCTCAGGCCCTGAATTACACCAAGTTGCTCTCCTTTTGCTAACTAATAAGGTTAATCAGATCAGGAAGGTGGTGCAGCAAAACTGGATGGCTTTAGACATAGTCACAGCTGCCCAAGGTGGCACCTGTGCCCTTGTAGGGACACAGTGTTGTACATTTTTCCCTGACAACCACCATAACAGCAGCCTTAAAAAGGGTGTCACAGGAGATTAAGGTGATTGAACATCTTACTGAGGACCCCCTGCAGAGATAGTGGGCACCTCTGGGGCTCTGGCCTACATTGGACTTTAATAATCATGGGTAGCACATCAGGAATATTAGTGGTAGGTTTTTGCTCTCTGTATTGTTGCTGTGGCCTATGGGTCCAAGGTGCTGCCCTGTGTGCACAGATCTGCACTAGAAGAACTCCCTCAGCCTAGGGGGTGGACTGTATGGCCTATTTGCCAAGCCTGTTTATCAAACCTCTGTGCCCAAAACTTATATATAAAGCCTGTGTGTGCATATCAAGCCTCTGTACCCAAAGTTTATGTGTATAACCTGTGTATCCAAGGCCTATGTCTCCCTTGGCCTAGGGGGTGGAGTGTAAGGAACATGGCTATGCTTTGGTCAAGGACAGCCTGAGGTAAACATCCAGAATGACTCAGCGGGTTTAGAGTGCAGGTGTATAACTCCACTTGTTATCACAGCCATGTAGACATAACATAGAGAAGCTCACCACCATAGCCATAACATAGGGAAGGCTCATCACTTGGCTTTAAGCCACTATTGCCTGTAAAAGGTATAATTTCCCTGTTGACATTGTAAAGGCATGCTTGCACCCAGAGAAAGAGCCAGAGCTGCCCATCTTTGCAGATGGACAGGAAAAAGCTAGGACACAGACCTCGCTCATGCCCAGTGAGAGAGAAAGAGTTAAACTGCTGACCCTGAATAGAGAGCTGGCCGCACAGCTGTGTGTGGGAGCCACCGGACTAAGCTGCTGAGACAAGGTGGACAGTGTGAGAGAGCTAGTGTGAGTAAACTGCTGCTGAGAGAAATGCTGAATAAAACTACATTTCACCTATTTACAGGCCCCCGAGTATTCTTTCAGCTATCTGCCCATTTGCCCACTCCCCTCGAACCTCAGCGTGGGCTGGAACCTGACCCCAAGTAGGATATTTGGCACAATCATGAACTCGGCACCTCTCCTAGCCTGCATAACTGCCCAGACATTCAAAAGAAATATGGGAAGTCAAAGAAAAGGTTGGGATTGGTGGTGGTGTGATGGTGTGCATGTGTGTGTGGTCCCTTTCTATTTCCAAACAGCCTAAATAGGAAAATACTTCCTTCAGTTTCACTCTTCATAATACCAGTTTAGTGATGTGAATTAAACACTATATATTGTGTAGGCTGTGTCTAAAATAACAACCCTTAGCAAAGGGAAAGATGCTATCAGTGAATAGGCAAAGCAAACCAGTAAACATACACATTATTTCTTGTGCCTGGAGGTATTAAATAATATGTATTTTTCAAATGGCATGCACTTATATGTGAAGCTGAGTGGGCACAATAAAGTCCACAGGTGGCTTCATCATTATAATGGTCAATGACAGAAATGGCCACTAAGCCAGACTTAGCGAAAGCCCTAGATTCTGATCCTGTTACCATCAAAAAAGTTTTCAATGACCAGAAGAAATCTGGTCTTATTTCCTTCAAGGAAACTGCCATTTTCAGGTACCTCACATGCATTGTATTGATTCAGTTCAACATGCACTTATTAGCCCTTGTTTTATGCCAGTGTTAAAATAAGTAATTGGGAGGACATTAGGCTGAGACAGCTCCAGCAGTTTGGGTTCCTATGTAAGCAAACAGAAACTCAAATCAGTGTGACTGATCATATGCCAGCAAAATGAAACTGAAGCTTAACCAATCAGAAACTGCCAACTAACCTCTAACTAGGGACTTTCCACTTTAACCAATCAAGTGATTTCTTTGTCTTTCTTCCCTGAACACCTAGTAAACATTTGCCTCTTGTTCCCCCTAGATAGAGCCTACACTAGTAATGGTTTGGCACTGCCTAATTCATCAATTGCTGTCTACTCAAATAAACTCTTTAAAATCTTAATGTGTCAAGGTTTACCATTTAACACCAGGCACTCTGCCAGGTATGTTAAGAATATTCTAGGGTCCCTGCTCCCAGAAGTTGATAGCCTAGTTTGGGAGACAGACACTCTAAAAGGTGATGGTGATATAAATAAGTATTCTACACAGGGTACATGGGAGCAAGGAAAAGGGATATTTTCATTCTTAAACAGGCACAAAACTCAAATCTGACATCTAACCCACAGCAAAGCCCAATCACCAGTGAGAACCTTTTGACCTATCCCTAGGTGGGTTGATAGCCCACCTATCAGGAGGATGAATGAAGCAGACCCATGTCAAGAGGATGGGCTACCAACACTCATACTTCCGGCATTCCATCAAATAGAAACTCGAGGAATTTTCAGAGTTCCATGGCTTGGGGTTGCTTTAAGCAGCATGCCATGCAGCCATGCTTAGAACTGTGTGACAGAGAACTGCAAAATGCCTGTCAAAAGCCTTGACAAGTGAAAGACAGTCAAATTGGGGGGAAAGCGCACTCTCCATCCTCACCAGCCTGTGAACACCTGCTAGTGATGGAGCAAGCTGAGAGACACATTGGCACATGTTGGCAGCACCAGCAGATTTGCCCCACCTCATGATTTAGTGAAAACATGATCCTTTCTCGAAGGGTTCCGCTCTACAGACCCATTTGTTTCTTTTTCTTTACTTATTAGATTGGTGCAAAAGTAATTGTGGTTTTGCCATTACTTTCAATGGCAACAACTGCAATTACTTTTGCACCAACCTAATAGAAGTAAGAGGGAGAAGCAAGTAAAGTCTTCAAGTAGGCTTTACTGTGGCTGAATAAGGAGATGCTAGAACTTCTGGTGGCATTCTCTTTTAGATGATGAAAATTATGCTAATCCCATTTGTAGAGAATGTTTTAATCAACAAGGCCCTTTCACTCATTTATATACTTGACTTTACAGCAACCCAGGAGAAAAGGTCAATCATCTTCCATAGTTCCCATTTTACAGATGAAGAGATGGAGGTAGTTTCATATGGTTCAGGGACTGTGCAGTCACCTAGGAAGCAACAGATTTAATCATATGAGCTCAGATATGCAACACCTTTGCAGGATACTCGTCATACCAGTTCTCAAAGAATTAAATGAGATGTGTCTATTGCAATCTTCTGGGTAGGAAGCAGAAGTTTGGACCTTTCCTAAAGCAACACAAATTCAGTTTTTCTCCCTCAGAAGGAAACACATTGACTGTTTTTGGAAGCCTAAAGTGCAGAGGGACTAGAGTGATTCAGGCAATAGTGATGTTGTTTGAATCAGGAAGCTGTCCCTAAACAAGTTAACTTTTCTGAGCCTCAGCTTCCTAATTTATAAAATGTGTGTTGCCCTATCCACCATATTTTGTGGGAACTGAATGGGTATTTAGTGACTGTGATGTACTAAGCAGTAAATAGATGCTCACCAGTATCTTTGTTTTAATAGTTTAATGTGTCATCAGTCCTCTTGCTAGCTGATTGAGAACTCAGGATCTGGATATGTGGAGGGGCTGGTATACTAGTGTCTGCCATTGGGTGTTGTTGGTCACATCAAACATCACAGGCAGATGCCAGGAAGGCAGAAAGTAAACAAATTAAAAACCTGCACATTGCTCAAGGCATGTTTTTGTTTGCAGTTTGGCTCAGTTCATCCCATTTTCTAACTTTAAAATGTTCTACTTAGAAATATAACTTTAAAATAAATAGCAAATGAATAATAAAAAAGAGAAAAAATCTGTCTAGAAAAAAAGTTTTCTTCTGAGGGGCTCCAGAGTTGGCACTATGCAAGTGCCAGCTGCCAGTTTGTTTTTTTATTGCTGGGTTTAAATATACCCATGGCTGAGGGGGAGGAGGGCAATTGACAGCAGCTCTAGCTTCCTGCTGGGCTTGACACTTATTTCACCAAGTTGATTGTGAGACTGACATACTTTCGTTTGGCACAAGTTCTGAATGAAGCCCCTGCGTTGGACACAATCACCACCATTTATGCGTGTCTGCTTCCTCAGCTGGAAAACAGGTAATCTTACCTGTCTTGCCCATCTCACAGCTTTTTAATGAAGATCAAATAGGATAACTGGATATGTAAGTCTTTTAAACAGTTCATGAAACCTTACCAGTTGGTGTTACCCACTTCTCTCATCCAGTTGAACCTTTTCAAAAGTATGCAGTGCAACTCTTAGAAAATAGAGTTACAGGCTGGGCGTGGTGGCTCATGCCTGTATACCAGCACTTTGGGAGGCTGAGGTGGGTGGATCACCTGAGGTCAGGAGTTCAAGACCAGCCTGGCCAACATGGTGAAACCCCATCTCTACTAAAAATACAAAAATTAGCCAGGCATGGAGGTGGGTGCCTGTAATCCCAGCTACTCAGGAGGTTGAGGCAGGAGAATGGCTTGAGCGGGGAGACAGAGGTTGCAGTGAGCTGAGATTGTGCCACTACACTCCAGCCTGGGCAACTGAGTGAGATTCCATCTCAAAAAAAAAAAAAAGAAAAAGAAAGGAAAAGAAAAAGAAAATGGAGTTGCACATCGCCTGGTGCTGTTAGACATTCCAAATCCAGGGTCTTCTGTGAAATATTAGAGACTGTTTCTTCTCTGCAACCAGTTTAGCTCTTTAGAAACACTACTGTGATACTGATCCTCAAATAAACATCATGCTGTCTTGGAACTTGTCAGAGACTTTCAGCTTTGAATCCTTTGAATCAGAAGATAAACCATCAAGTCTGCTCCTTCTTCCTCCAGACAGTTTGATTGTTCACACGACTGTTCTTTGACTCCTCTTCCCTTTCCTCTTACCCTTGAGTTGAAATATGATAGCTCTTTCCATTAGGATTCTATCCAGAGTCCCAGCTGTTCAGGGGCATAGCTGCTCCTTCTTTTAACACATGGAGTCAAATGGAATATCCCACCTGGGCTCAGCTGGTTACAAGATATTTCAGGTGCAGGTTGGTGACATTTTACTTATACTCTGTGAAGCCCTATGTGAACTTGACACCAGTTGACATTGATATCATTTCTCTAACTCAACTTTCTCCCAGGGTAAGGTCTGCTAAGACACTCTATCTGACATTCTCCTTCTCTATATTTGTACTTTAGTTGAAACATCATGCCAAGTTCAGGGCTTTTATTTTTATAGTTCGTAAAATTCTGCTGATTTTCAAATTACTATTAGGTCTGTTTTCATATTCAGGGTTTTCTCCTACTGAATTTAGCTTCCACTTATTTCCTTGAATGTGTGTATATATATATATATACACACACACATTCATATATATATATATTTTATATATATGAATACATATGTATGACTATATATATTCATATATATATAAATGAAAATACATGCCAATTTTTGGCAAGTCTATTTTGTTTTAATAAGTCATCTAAATACAGCCTACAGTCAGACAGGGAAAAAAGAAGGAGCAGAAGCTCAGGCTTCATGTCTCAGGTGTGTCAAGGGGGATCTTGGATCGCCTTTGACCAACAATAATGATAATTTTAATAAATCAATGACAATGATTCTCAAATTTACATTTCTAGACCCAATCTCTTGACATCACTGCTTAGATGCCTAATATGTATCTTGAATTTAACATATCTAAAACTAAACTCTTGCTTTCTTTTATTTCCACTTCAAGAATTTACTTTGTCTTCTTGCCCCGTCTTAAAGTGTGGCATCTCCATCCTCCCAGGTGCTCAATCTTTGATTCTTCTCTTTCTCTCACACTTCACAACTAACCCCTCAGCAAATCCTCTTAGCTCTAACTTCAGACTCTTGCTAACATCTGATCCCAGGTCACCACTTATCAGCCTCCTTCAAGCCATCGCCAGCCTTTGCCTGGATTATTATAATCCTTTCCTGACTGGTCTTTCTGAATTTTCTCTTGCATTCCCTACAGTTTCAGCCCACAAAGCAGCCAAAATGATCAGTTCAAATGTAAACTGGATCTCCTCACCCTCTTTCCTAAAAACTTCCAGTGGCCAGTCTTTTTCTATCACGTTCAGAATAGATTTCAAGTTTTTTATTCTGGCCTTGGAAGACTTACATAATTGAACCCTGGATACCTCTCTGATCTCATTTCACATGCTTTCGCTCTTGCTCACAGTGTTCCAACCACACTTCCTGCTGTCTCTCAAACAGGAATAGCCTCTTCTCACTCGGTCTCCACACTTACTGTTTCCTCTGCCTGGAACTTCTCCCTTGACTTAGTCATGGCTCTTGTCCCTCACATAAGTCATGCATCTGCTCAAACTCCCTTAGAGGGTTTGCCATTATATTCAGAAGAGCTCCTACTTCCAATTCTATTACTGTTTCTTTACCATACTGTTCTCCTAGCACCTATCACTACCTGACATTCCACTCAAATACATACACACCCGTCTTCACTCTTCAATTAAATGTAAATGTCACAAGGACAGAAACTGTGTATTTTGCTTACATCTTTATCCCCATTATCTACAACAATGTCATGTATTCATAGGAATTCAATTGAATAAGTATAAATGAATGAAAGCATGCAAGCTCTGGGCCTGTTTCTTTTCTGTAAAATAAAGGTTTCAACCAGATGACCTGTAAGATTACCACTAACTTTAAAAGCCCATAATTCCTTGTTTTATTTTTTGGTTTATGAGCCTACTTTACTGTCCATGGAAAAACAACTATGGCAGAAAAGTCGCATATGAGGCAATGAGGTGTGTCATATACCAACACTATCATAACTGTTCAGGACACGATCTCAAATTTTATTCTGATTAAACTTCTCATTTCCTAAAATTTGTATTACTAAGAAAATAAATTAGTAGAGTTAATGCCATGGGCGCAAGGAACCTGGGTTTGCCAGGTTGAGCAAACCAAGACTCAGGTGTGATCTGGAGGTTCAGGGCTGCCCGTCCCATGTCCAGGGATCGTTATACGTGTAGCCATATAGGCAAGGACCTCTCAGATTTTTCTGAAGTCCTAATTTGTAGGTGCTACCCAAGCAGTGTATTGTAATCAAATTGAGAAATCTGATTCTGATTACCTGTCCCAGCACATTCCGTGGGTACAGACAAGTCATAAATTATCAGAACTTCATCTACTGAGAGGATCAATGGAGTTAATGAAATAGCTTCATGCAAAAATTGATCTGTGTGTTTCACGGGGAGAAAGAGTGAAAGACAGAGAGAGAGGCCTCTTTCATGATGTTCGTTTTTTTCACAAGACCTTTCTGGCCACCTGTCAGTATGAAGAAGCTTGGAGTCAATTTAGAATAAGCCCAGTGTTAGTCTTTACTAATGGACAAGAGGTGTTTCTAAACATCCTTATTCTTAGTCGGGTATCACATAGAATACCAAGGATGAACAAATTGTTCTTTACTTTGAGGAAAAATTTTGATTCAGTAAATGTCCAGAGGTTAGAGTATTTGAGTAGCTTCTCATATCTCAGGGTTGCCCTCCATCTCCACCCTCTGAGTCACTAGGAATTCAAAACCCTCTTTGTATAGGCATTGTCTATTTGACCCTTCTGTATTTCTTTCCCTGGGGCCTTCATCTTCTCAAGTGTCTGGGACAAGCTAGTAGTTATTTTGGGGTGTGTAGGAGAGGGAAGTACTTAAGATCCTGTAAATGGAGGACTGGAAAGAAAATGGAACAGTTTTATGCTGTCAAATCCTTTCTCTGCATAGCTAGAGTGTCTGCTTCTTTCCTCATGTGATCTGAGCAAACAAATTCCTCTTTTTGCTCTCCTGGTTTTAGAGTGTCTCATTCCCAGGAAGGAGGAAAAATGGGAGAGAGAAATCAGTTTATCAAATTACAATTAACAAAATAAGATGGAGGAGCGTTCAGAGGGGACTTGCTCATAAAATGGGTTTTCGAGCAAACCAAGAGAAGGGTGGTAAGAAACAGTGACAAAAGACAGTTGCTGGGGATAAAATGTTAGAGCCTGGCATTCTCTTTCTCATACTATAACCTAGAATGCATCTATAAATCTCTGCTCACTGCAAGCTCCGCCTCCCGGGCTCACATCATTCTCCTGCCTCAGCCTCCCCAGTAGCTGGGACTACAAGCACCCGCCACCACGCCCGACTAATTTTTTGTATTTTTAGGAGAGACAGGGTTTCACCGTGTTAGCCAGGATGGTCTCGGTCTCCTGACCTCATGATCCACCCGCCTCGGCCTCCCAAAGTGCTGGGATTACAGGCGTGAGCCACCACACACGGCCTAAATTTAGATTTTATATATTAGCTCAGAGTTCTACCTGAGGATGGCTCAGGTATCTGGCTCTGCTTTGGGAAGTTGTGAGAGATACACAGTAAATGAAAGAGATCAGCCCTTGAATGCCAGCTCTGTTGCCAAAATTACAGCCAAGTTTAAACCACAGGTTCATGAGATGTATTGCTCTAAACTGAAAAGAAAAATCTACCAGTGCGTGTCTGAGCACCTGAGATTAGAAAGCAAGCACAACCCATTGTGCTCAGCATCCCAACTATGGTCCTAAAATATAATGTCAGGCAGAGTGGGGAGCCATAAAATGTGAAGTCAAAAGGCTGACGAAGTTGTCAATAGAAGGTTCATTACTAGCTCTGATGTGCTCCTTGGCATTTATCCCGACAATCTGAGGCTATGACATTAACATGTGGTTCTTTATGTGAATCTGAGCCTTGCTGCTTCCCCAGAAAGAAGTGGGAGTGAGGGAAAAAAACCTAACATATTTTAATTTCTTCTTCAGTTTTATTAAAAGCCCAGCAATAGTTTTAGATGTATATGAAAGACACTTTCAAATACAAAAGCATAGGATTTTTGTTGTATCATTCATGTATTTGTAATAAATTTTTGTCATCATTTTCAGATACTTTTAAAATAAATCTGCATGTGCATCTTCAAAAAGATTTAAATGGCTGTTTAAATGACTGGGAAAAGGTGAATCATTCCCTAATACCACTGAGGGTTATTGAATTTAAAGAAAAAGAAAGATAAAATGATTTCTGATTTCTATAACAGTGCAATCCAGTGGTCTTTTCCAATTGAGAAGAGCAACTTCTAAACACATATCTGTATCTAAGGTTTGGACTGCCTTTTGACAACACACAACATAAATCCTGCCTAGGAAATAATTGCCTGGGGTGGTGCCAAGTTACCAGGTCATTCAAATCGATACGGTGTGCTACTGCACACTTAAAATTATTTACACTGCTCTTATCCTAGCTACAGTCTATTCTCTCTCACTAATGCAGTGGAGAGCAATTTACTCCAGAATACCATAGTCCTTCTGATTTCATTTTTGCTCCCATATCTGCTGCTGTGAGCCCAAGTCATAGAAATAAAACCAAATAAAAAAGCACATGGAAATTGGGAAAAGTGGATTTTAAAGTAAACATCAAGGAAATTCTTCAACTTTCTGTCTCTGACACTTTGTTCTAATTAACTTTAATGGTTGGTTGCAATTGTTCCTTTTTCCTCCCTCTCTCCCTCCCTCTCTTCCTTCTTTTCTTTATTTTAATTCTATGGCACTTTTAGTTTGAAATGTAACTGTCGTCTGTGGCTCATGTTACTCATACCATTGAAGTCTTGGGTCCTTATGGAAAGGTAAGAGAGTTTTGATGAGCTAGAAATGAAAAGATTCACAAACTCTAGAAGACTGCAAACATCAATGTTTTGTTTAAATCTCAATTGTTTTATTATCAACTGTTTATGTTACATATACACTTCTGAAAAGCTATTGAAAGTTCTTAGTTGTATTTTTTATATTTTTATCAAGAAAAGCATGGGGTAGTTAAAAATTAACAAAACAGACACTATAGATTGTGGGTAACTAGTAAAAATCTTAATACTTCCCCATTATTGTAAGCCAACAAGCTGTAGGTGGCAGAGCAGGAAGACAGGAAGCCCCTATGTCCCTACACTTTTAACCTAATGAAAGCATTCCTTTAAAACCTCCTATGGAAAAAAAAAGTACCCTCAGCGTATCAGCGAGTACGTGGAAGTCAACAAGCTTCACAGGAGGTTGAAGGACCTTTGTAAGAAAAATGATCAACTGCAGTGTCATCAGCCTCCTGCTTAACGTCCTCAACTCTACCCTGAATGACTCGTAACCAGTTTCTTTGGACAGGAAGATACGACCAAATGAGAACCACATTTCAATCTCTCACAAGATATGGAGGGTAAAAGGTGGACCTGTTGAAAGCCTCAGATGCAGAGGACAACACAAGGCCAGCGAGAGAAAGTATTCCTCACTGACAGGGTGGACTGTTGGGACCTGAAGCATGAAAGTGGAACCAAATTGAGCTCTGGGTTTGGGAAGTTGAAAGCAGAAAACTACAGCATCCTGGAGAGCTGCCTCTATCTGTAGTAGAAGGGTAGAAGTCCCCAAACGCACCAGGGACAGCGTCAGAGCAATAGTACTACGAATCTGAGGGAGAAGAGGCCACATAGGAACCACACGAGGATGCATGTGAGGTACCCCTCAAAGACTTCCTGGATGCTTCAGGAGGAATTCGAGGGTGGGGTTGCTGGGTGTCCAGACACAGCTGCTGTTTTGTTAACTTTATTGAATGCCTGGATTGTTTTAACAAGGGGAAACAAGGATGTTTGTTATCAAGCAGTCACTTTGATTTTGGTTAGAGTACTGGTATGTGGAGATGTAGAGAGAAACTCCTTAGTAGGTAGCACGTCAAAATGACTTGGTTAACAGTATATTGATGAAGTTTTCTTTTTTTCTTTTTTTTTAGGTGGAGTTCATTAATATTGCCTACTCATAACACAATGAATGAATATATACATTACAAAGTTAGATTGGTTACCTATTAAAATATTTCTGAAATGTTGTTTCTGAAACATTAGCATGCCTGAGACTCACCTAGGATCCTTATTATAGTTTCTGAATTCTAGAGTCTGGAAGTTCTCATTATGAAGGTCTGGGATAAAACTCAGGAATCTGCATTTTTAACAAGCTCCCCAGGTGGCTCTAATATAGGTGACCTATGAACCACATTGTAAGAAAATCTGCTCTAAGAATTCTGCATTAAAGTACAGATGTTGTAAATAAAAACTTGTAGCTTCTCCCGCAAGAAGGTTTTGCATTGGAAATCTTGCTCCACTATTAGGAATGATGTTGATACTGAATAGTCCTCTTGGGTCTACAAATAGTCCATGAGTTGTGATTCAGCCACCCAAGAGCAATTATATTACTGTTATTTTTCTTCATGGTTTTTCCTTAAACTGTAGAGAAGGAATTTGTTGTTGCTGTTGGGGAAGGGGGGTAATAAGAAATATGGAAGATGAGTCCCACTTGATATTTCCTCCCTCACTGTAAGTGGAAGCATAAGAGGAGGTCAAAAGTCCACCATCCTTGAGACCAAGAAGCAAAGTATTGATTTGTGATTTTCTGAAAGCAGAGTTGCTATTCACCATTGCATTTCCAGCACTTACCTGTGATGTTGCTTTGTCTATTACCTTACGCATAACAGGATCTTGCTAAATATCTGTCAAATATTAGTTGACTTTGGGCAGTTTCCAGTCTGAAATTAAAAGATGCTAAGACAGTGACAGATACATCTTAAATTCTTAGCTCCTAACTTCTTATGGCAGATTAATTAATTGATTGGTTGATTTTGCTCACTATTGTGTATAGTAGACACTAAAAAATGTTTGTTGAATGATTGAATGAATGTATGAATATATACAGACACTAAATTTTATAATACTTTTTTACTTGATATTGGGTTCTCAAAATAGTTTTTTAGCAACAGAACTTTCTATTCACAGGAAAACTCAGGCAGGACCCTTCTAGATAAGAGAGATAAAAGCAAAGTTGAGACACTGGGGATTGAAGACTGTTCTTTGCTTCTCCACCATCCTTCAGCAACAAATAGTTCCTGAACCTACTTTAAAGAATTTCTCTCTATAGGACAAAATATTTAGTTGTGCTGAAAACCTAATTAAAGCAACATGTACATGAGTAGTTGATACTTTTTAGTCCATTTTCATTTTCTGCTTGATCCACACCCCTTAATATCCTAGCCTTACTGGAATGTGTGCCATAGTAAAGAAAAATGATCTTCCCATTTTCTAATGGTTATATTTCTAAGTAGCATTATTCCTTTCTATATATCATATCCTATCTGTGAGAGTTTGCCTAATGACAAAGAGGAACAGAGAAGGGCAGGAGAGTGTAGGGGAATAGAACTCATGACAACTGAGCTTTTCTTATGTGCGGGCCATCCTGGAGGCCCTTCGTAAACTATTTTATTAAACTAATTTCATCCTCATTTCTGATATAGATGTATTATCCCCATTTTTAAAAGGAGACTTAAGAAAATTAAGTCACTGGGCCAAGACCACATAAATGGTAAGTGGTAGAGCAAGGTACATTTATAATCATATTGGAGTTTCCCAAGGTGTGCTCAGGTGTACCAATTCAGAGTGTCCCAAAGAAACTAAAAGTTGCTTGATCCCATAGGCTTGGCAAACACTGTACTAAACAACATAAAGGGGATATACTCTGTATAGTACTTCTCTGTGTCATAGATATAATGTTGCTGATTTTTCATTTTCCAAGACAGTAACAGGTAAGGAGAGCAAAAACTTCTATTAATTTTTTAAAAGAGTACCTCCTGGAATTAGTATTTAGTAGATTCACTCTGGGAAAGAAACACTACATCAAACCATGTCACTCCCAAAAAAGAAAGGATTTGATCAATCTAGAGCCACTGGAATGACATGATCACAATCTGCCAGAATATGATTCGGGCCAGGTGGCCGGGAACACATCAAACATGCTCGGCTATTCTGAGTGTAAGTAAAGTGTCTTTATTGATTTTCTCTGGTTGCTCGACAGCCTGAGCCCATGGGTGATGTAGGGCTGCAAATCCCATCAAATCCACAGGAACTTTTAGACAGACTGTGGCTGTCTCCTATGCTACAGTGATATGGTTGAACCCTTCTTGGGTTTATATGTTGATTGTAACCTTGGATAACATGCCACTGCAATTTCTAACTTTCTGTCTGATGAAAGGGCCCTACTGAGAAAAAAAAAAAAAGTGAAACACCAATGGAATTTTCCTTCTCTCTGATGCATGTTTATATTTTTTGATAGTTATTTTTGCTAAATACGTTTTGTTATAACATAATTATTATATTGAAAAAGTAACTTTTTTATAACTCTTTTCTATTGAAAATTCTAGTAAAAATTTCAAACAGCATAAAAGCACATTTAATTAAAAAGAAAACTCTCTATTCCAATTCTTTAGACCTGTCTTCTTTTCCAAAGTCAGTCACTGAGACCAGTTTCTTGGAAATTCTTTCAGATGTATATACAGCTACATATAAATATGAGTATGTCTATGGATCTTTTTTGCAGGGCGATACCTATGCTGAGAGTTATTATACACAGTGCTGTGTTCTTAATATTTTAAATATTTTCTAAATGAAGATGTTTTTCATGTAACGCATTCTACCTCAATTAAAACCATTAAATGATGCATCTTACAACCCAACCATTCTGTAACACTATGATACCATTCTCTTATCTGAGCATTAATCTTCAGGGAAATAAAACATTGTGTGATTGTACTACTTGTATATTCTGTGCTGTTCAACATGGTAGCCAATAGACACATGTAGCCAGGCTGAATTGTAATGTGTTATAAATGCAAAATACACTGTGGATTTTGAAGACTTAGAATGAGAAAGACTGTAAAATATCTAAATAATGTTTACATTGGTTACATATTAAAATTATTTTTGGATATATGGAGTTAAATATAATGTAATATTAAAAATTAATTTCATCTGTTTCTTTTTAATTATTTAATGTGACTATTAAAAATTTAAAATAACATGTGGGCTTACATTATGTTTCCATTAAACAGCATAGTAGAAATATGAAGAACTAAGTAAGTGCACACTGGAAGCATTGCTTGTCTATTGGAGTTCTTACAGCTCTGAAACTCCATTTGTATTCTTTTCTAGAATCGATATTAAGCTGAGGATTACTCAACATTTATAAGTGGTAAGTTTCAATATGGCTGTTAGAAATAAATTCTTCTTGTTTGCATCTGAAGATTACCACCTAGTCCAAGAAGCCATGGAGAGTGGTGGAAAAAGGATCATAATTTGTGTATAAGGCTTGAATTCAAATACTGACCATGGACATGCCATTTAACCTCAATTTTCTCACCTATAAACTAAGAATTGTGTTAATAAGGCACCAGTCCAGTGTGATAAGCGTCAAATGAAAAGCAAATAATTTAATGAATTATTAATTACCCTTTAATAGTTTATTGAATAAGGATATTAAAAAAAAACCCTATGACTATTAAAAGTTTACATTTAGAAGCTTCATAAGAAACCACTAGGTCTAACACACTTCTACCCTTCCCTCACACACCTCTGCCTTATTTTACAGATGAGGGAACCTAGCTTATGCTTAATCTGGGGAGGTTAAAACCAACAGTAGTTTGTTAATAGTTAGTTGGCTTAAGATTAGAATCTGGGATTGATTTACTCATTTGTTCAGTGAGCACCTAAGTGAGTTTCAATTCATTCATTCATGTATTCTACACATTCTTACCCTGTGTCTATCATGGACAAGGACTATAGAAGATTCTACTGACAAAAACAGCTAACATTCATTGGTCACATACTAGCACTGGACATGTTCTGTAACATTTTGTTTAATTCAGTGACCCCTAAGATAGGTGTTCTCAGAATCTATTTAAAAAATGAGAAACCTAGGCTCTATAAGGTTACGTAAACTGTGCAAGGCCACACAGTTAGTAAGTGACAGAGTACAGATTTCAGCTGTTCTCTTTGACTTAAAAGCCCCTGCTCTCAACCCCTGTGCTTCCTTCCCAAAGGGGCTCAAGAGCTGGCAAGGAAGGCAGTCAGGTAGACAATAAAGCAAAGTGTAGTATGTTTCATTCTATAAAGATAAGTAAAGTTTCTCAAGGAGCTCAGAGAAAGTTTGAATTGTCCTCTTCTTCTGCCCCAGTATTTCCGATCCCAATAAGTGGCATCACCACACATCCAGTCCATTTAAACTCTCTTAGTCACCCTCACATCCCCCAAGTCAATTCCAGCTCCACTGGGTATCTCTCACTGTTCTTTTCACCAGTAATGTCACTGCTGGCATCATGTTCCTACCTCCTTCCAACCCTTGCCCACCCCCACAATCATTCTATGCCTGGAATATTAAAATGTCTACTAATTAGCTGCGGATCTTCTTTTGCCCTCCCTACACAGGTCTTTCTCCACCAAACAACTAGAGTGATCGTTCTAAGTTGTAAATCTGATTATGCTTTTCCCCTGAGTCAAACCTCTAGGTGATTTCATGTGGACTTTAGAATAAAAGCTATGTTCTGTGCATCCCTACCTACCCCCAGATTTTCTCCCCCAACTTCCCTTTTATGCAACTTTCCCTTGTTTGTTTTGCTTTAGCCTCATTGGCTTCCTTTTAGTTTCCAGAGCAAGCCAAGCTTTTTCCCTTCCAGAGACTGCGCACATGCTTTTGACGGTGTGTCCTTGTCTTAGCTTTTTTATAAAGCTGACTCCTTATCTTGTAGGCTCAGCTCAAATGTGAACTCTACAGGCAGAACTTTGCTTGCACCTCTAAGCACATTCACACTGTTTTCTATCCTCACAGCTTTTTTGTTAAATTGAAAATACATATTCATTTATTTAGTGATGTGTTTATTAGATTCGTGAGGCTGCAAGCTCTGTGAGAGTAGGGATCTTGGGACTCTAGCTGCCCTCTGAATACCCAGTACTTAGCCTTGTGCCTGACATGTAGATGTTCAGCCAATGTTTGCAGACTAAATGAATAGCTAATTCTTATTGGAAGGATGGTGAAGATGTCCCCAAAATGCCCATAAGTCATCCCCACTTTTCCATGTTTGTTTGAATAGCTACATTTATCTTGCTTTTATGTGCCTGCTAGAAAAATTACAGGTAGCTCCTCATGCAGTTTCCCAGAATTGGAAAAGGAAATGTGCAATGCTTGTAATACTCACTGTTTGGGTGATTTGCCTTCTATATAGTCTTGCAGCCATGCATTATGGATGGTTCTCTTAAGTAAAAACTGCTGGAGAAATGAATCAGCAAGAGCTGGAAGCATGCTGCCACCAACCAGACACAGCTGTTTTCCTGGATCTATTCAATTCTTACTCCCTGGCCACCTAATTCAACCAATCATTTTCTGGAGAGAATAACACAGTAGTTGGTATATAATAAGACACAATTCTCTCCTAGAAACAAACAGGATCTGAGTGTCTGAGTTGGATTTTTACTTCACTATATTTGTTTATTCCAAATCTAGGGGTTACATGCTAACTCTTTTGCCAAATCTCTAGCACAGTAAAGATCTAGAGCTGTTGGTTGTGATTGGTTAACAACATGTAATTTTTATAGTCCGTTATCTACTTCCTAGATTCTCTGCCAGGATAAGTGAGCTGACATTGGAGAAAATACAATGAAAGCCAACATTTGAGTACCTGTTGGTGATAAGAAATTTGCTAAAAATAGTTACACGTTGCTTATTTTACCTTCAGAAGAATATACTGTCATGCAAATATGATCATGACCATTTTATCCCCATCTTGCCTTGACAAAGCAGAGAACTTACTTGCCCAAAGTCTCAAAACTAGTCAAAAGCAGACCTGGAATTCGAAATCATATTTCTCTTTCTCTGAAACCCAGTTTCTCTGAAAGGAAAAAAAAAAAGTGAACCACAGATTTATTTTGGATTTTTGATCAACCAACTTCTTCAAATTTTAATCAGGGAGATGCTGGAATTCTGGCCCTAAGTGGTATTTCTGGAACATTTGGATAGCAGCTGTGAAACATCCATGCCTCTCTTCATCCAGGAATGAAAATAAATCAGGTAAATTTTAATATGGAAGCTAGTTTGAAAAAATCTGACATATTTTACCCTTATTTATTCAAGACTTTCTTTTGTTCTGGATTTTGGAAAAGTGCTGATTTCTTAGGGAGCAGTATTAAACAAATGATTGGCCTAGGAAGAAGAGATTCACAGATGGGCATCCAGCACAGAGCCATAATGGCAGTGGATCAGTGCACACTGTCCAGACTTAGAAAAAGCTCCACAAACTATTTAAAAAGCTTTCCCATGGATTCACTGTCTGCTACAAATACTTCTTAGCTCCAGTGATCCCCAAAAAGCTGCCCAGCAGGCCAAACTTTCAATAAATTTCATGGTTCTTATGTCTGATCAGACACCATGTGTCTGATAACATGAAGGAGAGGTGGAAGTAACTTTTCCCCAAGAGAAGATGATGCCAGGCATTAACTCCTATAGACAATGGGTATCCAAAACAGAGGCCAGATGCTGAATTCAGACATTAGGTTCCAGTACCCAGCCAGGTGCTGTGTGTGGGATCCTACCGTGGTTACTTAGTTTCTCGGGACCCAGATCTCCCCATCTATGAAATGGGAGAGATGTTCATTTCCTATCATTGTGGTGAAGAACAGATGGGATAGTGAAGGGAAAGTACCTGGTACAAAGGATACAACACATCTATGTCCATTCCCTTCCTCCTTCCTACATGGGCAAAACTCAGCACCTTGCACCTTTCATACTTCCTGCTTCCTGCTCAAGCTCCTTGTTGAGCTTCATGTCCGGTCCTCTGATTATCCCATCCCTTTTCATTACCTATTTGAAGACCCCGGCATTGCGAGGGATTCCAAAGGTATTTTTAAAAATCAAATACCACACCCAGACTCCAATTAATATTAGAAGCAGAGAGTAGAGAGTACAGTCTGTGAATTTTGGCAGTTCATCACCTGCCTGCATTCTTTGTGCCTCTTCTAAAAAAAAAAACAAAAAAACAAAAAACAAAAAAAAAACAAAAACAAAACAAAACAAAAAACAAGAGAGAGACTTTTCAAGGCTGAGGATTTGAGCTCCCTCCAGCCCCTAGTTCTCAGAGTTCTCAGATCACTGTGGGTCTCATCTCCCTCCTTTCTAATTCTCCTCCTCCAGTCCTAGAGTTCTGAGCTCTCTACCACCCTCCCAGGAATACACCACCAGGCTGAAGCTATGTCTGTGTGATATGGGAGACCTTTCCAGTTAAGAACAGCAAGGAGCTTCCCCAGACAGAAGGAGGGACGATTGGTTCAGTCCAGTGTCCTCTCCTGGGCTCTCTGGGCCCAGAGATGGGATGCAACTTGCCTCAGTCATCCATTGCTGGATCATCCATTCTGTGCCTGGTACACTGTAGGCCCTGGGGATATGACAGTGAACCAGGCAGGGACCTTATGGAGGGAAACCCTCCAGCACAAGCCACCCATGCTACTTCCCTGCTCTGTCCCGCCATGCACCAGATCTTCACTGCAGCACTGATTTGAGGCCTATCAGCTTACTTCTTCCCATCTAATCATGGTAAACTATCCTTTGACCCACCCTATTGGCTCCTAACTCATAGAGTAATTCTTGTTCTCTTAATGTTGGTTAGCAATAGCTTCTTGAAGTGTTTTCCAAGCTGGTTTCCTGAGAGATACACTAGCCTGTTCATCTAAATAAAACTTAAAACAGTAGTTTGAAAACAGCTAAACATACTTCTATAGAAATGTTTAGGACCTCTGAGAGTAACATATACTTTAATGTCTACTATTTTACTTGTAGTGTTTCTCAAACTTACTTGATTTGGCCACTTTTTCTGTTTGTTATACAGGCATACCTTGGAGGTAGTGCAAGTTCAGTTCCAGGCCACTGCCATAAAGCAAATAGCCCAATAAAGTGAGCCATATGATTTTTTTTGGTCTTCTCATGTGTACTAAAGTTATATTTACATAATACTGTAGTCTATTAAGTGTGCATTGTCCAAAAATGTGTATATATTAATTTAAAAAACTCTTATTGCTAGAAAATGTTAATGATCATCTCAACCTTCAGCGAGCGTTAATCTCTTTGTTGGTGAAGGATCTTGCTTCCATGTTGACAGCTGCTGGCTGATCAGGTTGGTAATTGCCAAAGGCTGAGATGGCTGTGGCAATTTCTTAATATAAGACCGTAACGAAGTTTGTAGCATTGATTGACTCCTCCTTTCGTGAAAGATTTTTCTGTAGCACGTGATACTGTTTAATAGCCTTTTACCCACAGTAGAACTTCTTTCAAAATTGGACTCAGTCCTTTCAAATCCTGCCACTGCTTTATCAACTAGGTTTATGGAATAATCTATATCCTTTGTGATAATTTCAACGATATTCACAGCATCCTCATCAGGAATAAATTTCACCTTGAGAAACCACTTTCTTTCCTCATCCATTCCATCCACAATTCCTCTCTGTTCAAGTTTTTTGTTTGCTTGTTTTTTTTGAGACAGTGTCTTGCTCTGTCACCCAGGCTGGAGTGCAGTGGCTTGATCTCAGCTCACTGCAACCTCCACCTCCTGGGTTCAAGCAATGCTCCTGCCTCAGCCTCCCCAGTAGCTAGGATTACAGGCACGTACCACTCCCGGCTAATTTTTGTATTTTTAGTAGAGATGGGGTTTCACTATAGTGGGCAGGCTGGCCTCAAACTCCTAACTTTGTGATCCACCCACCTCTGCTCCCAAAGTGCTGGGATTATAGGCATGAGTCACCACGCCTGGCCCTCTGTTCAAGTTTTATCCTGAGATTGCAGCAGTTCGGTCATATTTTCAGGCCCCACTTCTAATTCCAGTTTTCTTGCTATTTCCACCACATCTGCAGTGTCTTCCTCCACTAAAGCCTTGTACCCCTCAAGTCATTCATGAGGGTCAGAATCAACTGCTTTCAAACTTCTGTTAATGTTGATATTTTGACCTAGCCTCCCATGAATCAAAAACATGCTCCCTGGCATCTAGAATGGTGAATCCTTTCCAGAAAGTTTTCAATTTACTTTGCCCAGGTCCACCAGAAGGTTCGCTATCTATGACAGCTATAGCCTTATGCAATGCATTTTTATAATTATAAAACTTGAAATTTGAAATTACTCTTTGATCCATGGGCTACATAATGGATGTTGTGTTAGTAGACATTAAAAAATAAGCCACATAAATTTCCCTGTCCATCTTCATCAGAGTTCCTGGGTGACCAGGTGTACTGTTGATAACAAGAATATTTTGAAAGAAATCCTTCTTCCTGAGAAGTAGGTCTTAACAGTAGGCTTAAAATATTTAGCAAAACATGCTGTAAACAGATGTGCTGTCATCCAGACATTGTTATTCCATTTAAAAAGCACAGGCAGTGACTGGAAGAGAGTTAGAAAAGAAGGAGATGAGACCCACAGTGATCTAAGAACTCTGAGAACTAGGGGCTGGTAGGAGCTCAGATCCTCAGCTTGGAAAAGTTTCTAACCTTGTAGAAGAGGCAAGAAACATGCAGGAAGGTGATGAGCTGCCAAAATTCAGACTGTACTTTAGCATAATTCTTAAGGGTCCTAGAATTTTCAGAATCATAAATGAACATTAGCTTCAACATGTCAACTGAAAAGTATCTGAGACAGGTGTCAATCAGTTTAGAAGTTTATTTTGCCATGGTTAAGGACATGCTCAGAAAAAAAGGAACACAGAACCACAGGAACTATCTATGGTGCATGACTTTTCCAAAGATGATTTTGAGGGCTTCAGTATTTAAAGAGGGAAAGCAGACTGGAAGGGAAAGAGAGACAGGATAGTTGTATTACTGAATCCATATCTTGTAAGGATTCAGGTAGGAGGCATAGTAAATTATGTAAGTGAACACAGAGTAGCTACCTGTGGCAATATCTGGCCTTTTACCTGTAACTGTCTGCTTAGGAACAAAAGGAAAGGCAGTTACTTGCATGGCTTAGCTTTCAGCTTAATTTTTCCTTTTGGCATGGTGAATTGGGGTCTCAAGATTTTATTTTCCTTCCACAATTATAAAGTCACCAGCTACATTAGCCCTTAACAAGAGTCAGCCTGTCCTTTGACTTTTTGAAGCCAGGTATTAACTTCTCTTTTCTGGCTATGAAAGTCCTAGATGGCATCTTCTTCCAGAAGGCTGTTTTGTTGGTAATGAAAATGTGTTGTTTAGTGTAGCCACCATCATTAATGGTCTTGGCTAGATCTTCTGGAAAACTTATAGCTTCTACATCAGTACTTGCTGCTTCACCTTGCACTTTACGTTATGGAGATGGTTTCATTCTTTAAATCTTAATGAACCCACCTTTGCTGGCTTCATACTTTATTCTGTAACTAACTTCTCTTAGCTTTCATAGAGTTGATGAGACTTAGGACCTTGCTCTGGATTAGGTTTTGTTGTGGCTGGTTTAATCATCTGTCTAGATCACTTAAATTTTCTCCACATCAGCAGTAAGGCTGTTTTGCTTTCTTACTGTACATGTGTTTACTGGAGTTGCACTTTTAATTTCCTTAAATAAGTTTTCCTTTTTATTCAAAATTTGGCTAACTCTGGCATAAAAGCCTATCTCAGCTTTTAATGTGCCTTCCTTATTAATCATTTCTAGTTCTTGATTTAAAGTGAGAGAATGTAAGACTCTTACTTTTTCACTTGAACACTTAGAGGCCATTGTAGCTTATTATTATTATTATTACTATTATTATTTTTGAGACGGTCTCACTCTGTCGCCCAGGCTGGAGTACAGTGGCGCAATCTCGGCTCACTGCAACCTCTGCTCCCGGGTTCAAGTGATTTTCATGCCTCAGCCTCCCGAATAGCTGGGATTATAGGGAAGCTCCACCATACCTGTCTAATTTTTGTATTTTTAGTAGAGACGGGGTTTCACCATGTTGGCCAGGCTGGTCTCAAACTCCTGACCTCGTGATCTGCCTGCCTCGGTCTCCCAAAGTGCTGGGATTACAGGTGTGAGTCACTGTGCCCCATGTTTGTAGGTTGTTAATTGGCCTAACTTCCATTATTGTTGTGTTTCAGGGGATAGGAAGGTCTGAAGAAATGGAGAGACACAGGGTAATGGCAGGTCGGTGGAGCAGTCGAAATACACACAACCTTGATTGATTACATTCAGCGTCTTGTATGGGCACAGTTCATGCTTCCTTGAAACAATTACAGTAGTAACTACAAAGATCACTGATCACAGATCAGCAGAACCGTTACAATAATAATGAAAACGTTTGAAATATTGTACGAATGGCCAAAACGTGAGAAAGAGACATGAGGTTAGCAGATTCTGTTGGAAAAAATGGCTCCTACAGATTTGCTAGGCATAGAGTTGCCACAAACCTTCAATGTGTAAAAAATGCAACATCTTTGAAGCAAGTATAGTGGTGCATAATAAAAGGAAGTAAGCCCTTATCTTGCCTATCATCATCTCCAAATTTTTATTTTCTGAAAGCCCAGTTTCAGAAAAGATAGTATATAACTAAAGAAAGAATGCCAGTCTTTGCACTACTGGGGGATTTGATCTTGAGACACAGAGACAGACTACTCTCTGGAGGTGCCTGCAGTGGTGGTCTCCATGACCCTTATTTTGCTCTCCCTCTTTCTCTCTCTCACTTTCCTTACTCCTGATTCCTGGAATCACCTTGCTAAATCCTTGCCTCAGGCTCTGATTTTGCATAAATCCTAGTTGAGACAACTTGAAACATAAAATATTCTGATACACAGTATAACCCAAATCTGCCATTATACTAACTATCCCCCTAGGATTTTATATATTTACTGTAAATGTGTTATAATATAGTAAAATGATTTTAAGACCAGTTTCCCCATCTACCAATTGGAGGTAATAATAATTTCTACCTCACAGGGGTTTCTGAGGATTTAGGAAGACATCGTATGTTCATGCACTTAGTATAACACCTGCCACATAAAAAGCAATTTAAAATGTTACCAATTACTGACTACTATCATCATTTTTATTAGGAGATTAAGAGTAATGTGACGCATGGGCCTCTATTAACCTTCCTCACTGACTGAAATACTCTTTGGCCTTTCAGGCTGTCCTCAGCATATCCTGCCCCTTCCCACACCCTCACTCCCAATCCCCATACCACATAGAGTCTGTTACAGACAAAATGTATTAAAAATGCCAGATGTGTGCTATATCATGTTACTTGGTTTAAACTTTACTTCCCTTCATTCTTTTACCCAACTTTTTGTTTGCATTTATTTTTGCAGAAAAAGAGAAAACAGAAGGGTGAACAATCTTTGTGAGCACTGAACATCAAACAGTTTTGCAGAAAAAAACATTAAATGTTGAGAAAAGATTAAAGAAGAATTAGGTACTGAGTGGGTAAAAGATCAAGAAGAGAGGGTTCATTTCAGCTTAATGGATAGCAGTGAAAGAAGGAACAATAGTAAGACCTAGATAAGAAGATTAAGGACCAGCCAAAATTGGATAAAGGGTAGGAAATTAAATCAGAAATACAGGAAATCAGAGACTATTTGTAGTTAACTCAGAATGTCAAAGAGGCCTGAAATTGAGCCCAAGAAGCTGTTTCTGGGAGAAGGTAAGAAGCAGTCATAATAGTGTAGGATACTACAGAGAAAAGGGTTTTCAAAGATTGTCTAGCTCAATCATTCCATTTTACAAGCAAAGAAACTGAGGCCCCAGGTAGAATAGCACACTACTTTCCCAAGGCTACATCACTACTAAGTTGGCAACCTGGATTCTAATCCAGAATGTCTTACTTTTAGCTTAGCGATTGTTTCTACTCTATTATTTCTGATAAAAGACTTTAATGAAGGGGTGTGATTTGATCTAACTGACAAATGAGGCCTATGATTAACAAATTAGATCATCTGAGCATTTAAAAGAATAATCATTAATAAGTCTGGTTATAAGAAAGATTTACTTGAAATTGTTTGTAATCACAAAAAATGGAAACAATATAATTATCCAATCATGGCAGTATGCTTAAATAATAATGTTGCAAGTGAATTTAATTTTAAAGAACTAAAAAATAGTCCTTTAAAAATGATAGTCCTAAAGGATTTTGATGAACTCAAAAACTTTATATGATTCTGAAGGGAAAAAAAACCTATAGAAACAGTATGATTCAATTATGTAGAAAATAGAAATGGAAAAATGTTGAGAATTAACATATCATAATATACTAACAGTGATCATCATTCTCTGTGTTTTGGTAATGGATAAATTTTATCTTCTTATTTATAGTTTTTGTATTGCCACTTTTTCCACAATAACACATCCATTACTTTACTAATTAGAATAAAACATTTAACTTTTTTCTTTGGAAAACTTACTTGGAAATTATAATGGATCTGATATTACAATTTCAGATCATGAATGAGAATTAGATTCTAGTTTTCCTTTATTTCTTCCACATACTACACATGTAGCTACTTTGTAAAATGACCCCTTACTCTGTACAGTAAGCTTTGGACATCCTAATTTTGATGTCAAGTGATGTAGAGTTCATCTTAGAGATCTAATTCATGCATTCACCATTCATTTATTCAATCAGTCCTTACCAAGTACACATTGTTTTCTGATAGGTAATGTCTTTGCCCTCAAGAGATAACTGTACTTCTTGAGTAGAGAAGGCAGGTAATGAACAAATGGATCAATTAATTTTAAAACATATGGTATGATAAAATAGAAATAAAACAAACAGAGGGATGTGATGGAATGCAGTGAACAAAGATGTCTATCCTGCTTGGCCTCTAGCAGATGCTGTGCTGCATCACCCTGATCCCCTTCAGGACTTGAGGTCCCAGCTGCTGGAATATTGGCTTCCATGGGCTCATAGCTGAATCACTCTGGGAATTGTCCTTGGCTGAAGGGAACTACCTCAATCCCATGATTCCCCGTTCCCAGGGGCAGCTTGCATCCGATACCTGATTGATAGGACATTGGATGCCAAATACAGGACAATTCTAAAAGCCTATCCCACTCCTGAGCTCCCTGTGAGATTGACTGAGTCCCCTGTTGTGAGTGCATCAAAGCTCAGCTTCTCTCTCTGCCCAATCCTACTTCCCTTATCCTTCCACAAGTATTATTCCCAAGGGCATCTCCCAGTCAACTTTCTGCAAACACATCAGCATGTCACAATCTGCTGCCCGAGGAACATGACTGAAAACAGCCTTTTCTCAGAGGAAAAAATATGATCTGAAATCTGAAAAATGAGAAAGAGCCAGCCAAAGGCAAAATCCTTGAAGCAGGAGGGACTTGTGAATTTCAAGGAAAAGAAAGGAAGCCAACATGGCTGTCTTACCCAACTTTACACAGCTGGAGAGCAGTGAAATTAGGATGCAAATCTGGGTTTGGATGACACTGAAGTCTATGTCCTTCTTGACAAATTATGAGCTTCCCCCAGATAATATATACCTTTGTTGTATTAAATACAAGTACAGTCGGCCCTCTCTATCTGTGGTCCTGCATTGTTTGGATTCAAACAAACTCACATCAAAAATATTTGGGAAAAAATAATAAATGATTGTGCCTGTATTGAATATGTACAGATTTTTATTACTACCTAAACAATATAGTATAACAACTATATATACAGCATTTACATTGTATTAGGTTAAATTACAGTATTCTAGAGATGATTTAAAGTATCCAGGAGGATGTGAGTATGTTAAGTGCAAATACTACACCATTTAATATCAGGGACTTGAGCATCCGTGGATTTTGGTATCCAAAGGGGTCCTAGAACCAATCCCCTATGGATATGAGGGATGACTGTATTCTGTTTTAATTATAAAACATCAGCTCTGCCATATAATCACCAAATTGTAAGTCCTTTGAATTGGCTCCTCAAATATCTCTGTGGCTTTCTTCTAAAAGTGTAATTATTTTAAGTGTCTTAGTAGTTTAAGTATATCCTATTAAATGTTCTTTCAGATTATCTGTATATGCCAGTAGGAAGCATTTGAAAATCATGAATATATCACTAATTCTAACTGCATACTACTTAAATACATGTATAAGTACACAGCAACTATATTAGAGTTTTGCCTTAGTCATGTTATTAATTTAAAAATTAACCTGAGTTTTATTTTCTCATCCTGGAAAACACATTTCATAAATGTTTTCATGGTAAACCTGAAATCATTAAGCAAATTTGCTATTGGCGCTCATCAAAAGGCCACTTATCTAAATTTAACAAAATAATACAATAAAAGCAGAGGTATTTTGAGCTCTAACAGTCTTCTCTCTACCTTCAATGGCCTGGCATAATTTATCTGAATTCATTACTTCATTCATTTACCCATGCAGCAAACACTTTATTTATTCCACAATATTAATTTGTCACGGTTCGTATGTCAGGCACCATGCGGATCATTTGGAATATACTATGCAATTCCCTTTTCTTGGGGAATCAAAATTTAATAAGAGGTGTGGGCAGGAAGATCCATCACATAAGCACAGCCATGAGTGTAGTTACAAGGTGAGTGCTTGGAAGACACAGAACATGATTCTATCAGCTCTCATAACAAAGGAACCTAATCTGGACCTGGAATGGAAAGAGTGAGGTAGGAGGTGATGGGTGTTGCATGCATTAGAGTAAGGCAGAAGCAGAGAAGGCTTTCTTAAGAAAGTGAAATATGAGCTGAGAGCTTAGATTATGGGGGCCAAAGTAGGAAAACTTCCTTTAGCAGGAGGGAACATAGCATATTTAAGGATCTGAAAGAAGCCAGTGTATTTGAGCTTTGAGAAATCAGCAAACAGGAAGATAAAGCTGGAGAAGCAAACAGGGGTAAGAGGTGGGGGATGTATAATCCATGTTGAGAGCTTTAATTTTATTTACTTATGCTTTTGCATAGCAATAGAAAGCCATCCAACTCCTCAAGTTCCAGGACTCATATCAGCTTCTAGGTTTACAAAAGCAAATAAAATAGACCTTTTCATAGTCCAGTGGAGAATTATGGATGATTAAATCACAATCATAGCACAGAATGGAAAGTACTATGATGGAGACAAGTACTCAATGGGAATGCTGTGGAGTGCACCGAACTCATACTGGGAATCAGGGCAGGCTTCCTAGAGGAACCTATACCTAAAATGAGTCTCAAGAATATGTATCTTACATACACAATTGCCCACCCTATGGCCCTACCCAAACACAGATATCTTGGGCAAAGTGTGTGCTGTGGCCTCAGACTCATGGTTTTGCTGCTGTCTACATGACTGATCCCTGTGGAATCAAACTGGCAAAGATAATAGCATTCTTTTGCAAGGCCTGGTGCCACCAGGAGACCTCTCCTAAAACGTATGTCTTTACTGAGTCTCTATTATGCATAAGCCAGAGACTGGTCTCAGCATCAGGAACATGACAAATACTAACCCACTAATATACATGGTTATCATCGCACAGAAGTTTGCAAAATAATAAGGAAATCTGGCTGAGTTGAGTCCCAGTATGGGAATTGGGGATACCTCTTTACCCAAGTAAGTATTTATTTGGTAAAAGGAAAAAAGCTTTGTTGGTTTGTTTTTTTCAAAGAGCACTAGAGGAGAGATGATGCCAGTGGAGGAGAGATGCAGTATCTGTTCTTCCTGGGGCACATAAATTTATTTGATTAATTGCTTATTTGTTTCAGTTAAGATGAAGGGAGGAAGAACTGTGGCCAGAACCTGGAAGAGTTTTTGGAAGATGTGTAAGACCTTGGGCATAAGCAACACTGGTTCAGGCCCTA
This sequence comes from Macaca mulatta, assembly GCF_049350105.2. Taxonomy (NCBI): domain Eukaryota; kingdom Metazoa; phylum Chordata; class Mammalia; order Primates; family Cercopithecidae; genus Macaca; species Macaca mulatta. The sequence goes on from NC_133420.1 coordinate 91,574,811, forward strand.
AGTAAGCAAGTGTGATATTGAGTTGAGGAAAAAAGGACTTTCTTACTACCACCCATACTTCGCATAGGCCTCAGTGCAGCCAAGACACCCTGAGGACTCAGGAAGTCTTCCAGAGGAGAAGGTCTGGGCCCAGTGAAACAGCAGGAGGGATTGCAGCACAGAGCACTGGCAGACAGGCCACAATTCTCCCAGATGCCCAGCAAGTAGTTTGGTCAGGTCTAAAGCAAGCATGAGTGAACTTGTCCTTGCACATGTGTGAGCTGCTTCTTTCTCCTTAGTGCTCTCAGAAATAGCCAGTAGAGTATTCTGGGTGCTGTCAGCTAAGGCCCTGCAATGATCAGGTAGGAGCTACAATTAATCCAAATCTAGGCATTAATATTCATATGTCAGCATTTATATTCAGAAGATAACGGAGTCAAAGATGTTCCATTTATTTCAGATTGGCTTGCACAGAGTTAAGCTCTGAGAGGAGAAAAAATAGAGCAACTAACACATTCTTGGCTAACCTGCCGGAAAACTTTGGACAAGTCATTTTACCTTGTTGGGCTTCAGCATTCTCAAATATTAAATGGGATAAAAGGTGGAAATAAATTAATAATCCTTAATCCAGCAGGAAAAAGGCTCAAAGCAAAGTGTGGGTTCAACTTTGGTGAAGTATGTCTAAGAACCATTGGATTGATCAAAGTATGAAGCCCTCAGCTTTCAGTAAACAAGAAAATTTCCTTATGATGTACATTCCATTTATCTGGCTTTGTTTCTGTGGGATTCACTACACTCCACTGTCTTCCAACCTTGATCCTGATTTCTGTAGCAGCTCCGAGCCTCGCCTCTCGCAGCAGTGGGCTTAAAATAAATCTTTAAAGCCTGATTTCACCAGGTCAGACTTCTACTCTAAACTCCTCAATGGCTGCTTTGACATTTGTGATGTTTCCATGACTTTAAAAGTATGGGTTTGCAAGGTGTAATGAGACTATTGCAGACATCAGAGGAGGAAACCAATAAAACTTGGTGACTGATGAGGTCTGGTGACTAGGATAGGGGTGAGTCAAATAAGTGAGTCTATTAATTGATAAAACGGTGGTGCTGTTTAAAATGGAAGTTGAAACAGAGAGCAACAGAGAGCCGGTTTAGAGGTAAAGGAAATGACTCATCTTCAGACCTACTGAATCTGAGGTGCCAGCAAGACAAAGGCTTGGGGGTTTCCCACAATTGAAGCATAGAAGAAAGTCAAAGGTTTACAGGGAAAGCAAAAGAATAGAATAATATTCATTGAGCAGTTACTATATACCATTCCTGAACTAGACATGCTACAGCAGTGTTCTAAGTTAATTCTCACAATGAAGTAAGAATCCACATTTCATTTTGTAGATGGGGAAATCAAAATTGGGAGAAATTGAGTCACTGGCCCAATGTCACTCATCTTAAAAGACCTAGACTTGAACATAGATCACTGTGACATCAAAACGTTTACCTTTTTCACTGCACTGTGCCTCCCTTGTTAGGGCAAAAGAACAAAGCTGGAACCTGAATCTTGATTTCTGCATGTGTTATGTTTGGATTGTGCTTTAAGCATCTAGTTTTACAGTCCCTGCTATGTTAAAAAAAATACTATTTTTTGTTTTGGCACGAAGCTGAGTATCATCATTCCAGTTTTTGAGACATGAAAGGTTTGAGCTCACTTTGGCAGCTAGGATCCCTATTTTCCATTTGGGAACCAATGGGATGCTGAAATTAGGGCCTAAACATCCTCTTGAAGCTGACTAGCTTCTGTGGGTTCTTTAAAGCATCTTTATATTTTGCAGCTAGCCTAGTGATCAAGGACAGAAACCCAAGGAAGGACCCCAGAACCAAGGGCGGGGGAAACTTGTTCCTGTGGTGCTGGCTGCCAGGACGACCACCCCTGCATGAGAACAGCCCAAATCTGCTCATGTTGGTCTCTCCTTGTCTAAGAGTTTGAAGATAATGAAATTGCTTTGGGGTTTGTGCTTTCCACTGAGACCTCTATGCCTGGAACAGAGCTGCTTAGGCCACTGTAGCTAGCTGGGCAGAGCTCCTGCTGGCCGTTGCTTGCTCTCCCTGGCTTGCGGGCAGCCACATCTCCATTTCGGTCATTGGTTTGAAGTTTTCTGAAAATGGAAATCTTGGATCCAAGACAGTGCAAAATCTCCCTCTTTCAGATGCATTTTTCTCACAGAGCAGATAGCTGTTTCAATTGAGATGTAAATCGTATCTCCATGGCTTGCTTCTTAGGGAAGGCAATGGAAACCCACTAATGTAAATAGAACGTAATGGCCAGTTTGTATCAAGTTGTCTTCACAGCTTTGGCTGGTGGAACAGTTCTACTGAGGCCCATGAAGATATGCTTTGGAAGAGGTTATATGATGCTTTACAAGGTAAGGCACAGTACAAAAATGGGCCATTTTCTGACGGCTGCCCCTATAAAGGAGTTCTGCGAACTAGACGATGGAACAAAATAAGATACCTCTTCTTACTCAAGCCAAGTCATTTGTCTCAAATGCCAGAGATGAACATGAACACCAAGATAGCCATGCTCCATCCCCTGGCAGGCTTCAAGTCCTCTCCCTTAAGCTCAGAGTCCCTCCAAGTTCTTTCATTTGCATTTTCTGAGTTTCTGTCTCTTTCAAAACCCTCTCCTGTTTGTCGGGTTAACCCTTGTACAAAATCGTTCTTATAAACTCGGCTCAGGTATCACCTTCTTTGAAAATCTTTGACCTCTCCAATTCAGGCTCCTTCAATATAATCTTTTTTGGTGTTTTAGCACCTCCTTTATCTTTGTAATACTGATGGTATTATGTTGGTGCAAAAGTAATTGCAGTTTTGCCATTACTTTTAATGGCAAATTACTTTTAAATTAGTTTTAATGACAAAACCGCAATTACTTTTGCACTGACCTAATATTAACTATGTCATTCTATAAGTGTCTTTTTATGTTTCTGTTCTTCCCCTTGGATTAGAAGTCAGCTAGTTGCTACCCAAACATATTTTCCCTCTTCCTCCTGGGCACACTGGGGGGCTATACCTCCCAGGCTTTATCAGTTAGATAAGACCATATGGTGATGAGATGGGACAAGCAGGAGATGGTGGCATCCTGCACATTCTCTCTCTTCCTTTGTCTGCTGACCAGATATGGAGAGAGTGAAGGGCTCCAAGGTTCTAAGGACGGTGAAGCCATAAAACAAGCAAAGTCTTGGTCCTTAAAAGCCTGATTGAGAGAGTGTCCCTTACTGCTGACCCATATTATACCAGGACTTGAGCAAGAAACTAACTGCTAAAATTTCTAGGATAGTTTTGCAATAGCTAGTCTACTCTGAGTTATGCATTCTTACTTAACTATAAGCTCCTGGAGGGACCGTGTCTTATGTGTTCAGTAGCTAGCAGAGTGCCTAACAAATAGCAGATACTCAATATTGAGGAATAAAAGCATCTTGCATTTACTTTGTTGATCAGGTTTCTCACAAGAAAGGTTATCAAGTTAAATCCTTTTCATTTATAATTGCATTGACAGTTTTTTATAAACTAACCAAAAACTTTACTTTTATTCTTGCCACAAAATCTCTTACTATGATTCTGTACACTGTGAACCTAAGTTTAAGTAGTAAGTTGAGTTGGTATAAGCAATAGAACAAGGTCCTAGAGTGTAATTATCAAGGTCTCCTTCTAGATTGGTGTCCATCCATTAATCAATACTCCTTGGATATTCAACAAGCAATTAAACTAGCAATTATTTAGCCAGCAATTAAACTAGTTAACCCTACTATTATTAGAGTGCGCATTTTTCCATTTTGTTAGCAAGAAAATCTTTTATGACTTGATCAATTTAGTTTCCTCATTTCTATAGTATTCCCCTAATTCAGAAACTGTTTTCCCCTTTGTGAAAAACTTTTCTGTTGTCCATATCCACTACCCTACTACCTTTCCTCATTGTCCATGATTTCTCAAAGATGACAAACAGTGGTCCCACAAGCACATTAGACAATTCCTTTGCTCTCTACAGAGGTAATTCACCTGCATTTGACAACTTGAACTAAATTCAAGAAACTAGGCAATGTCTTATAATTGGTCTCCAATTCTCTAAAAAAAAAAAAAAAAAGTCTGCTTTTTGCTTTACAATTGAAGAGGTCTGGCAGCTCTTCACTCCTTGTTAACTCAACATTATTTGCAGCCAGGCAGGGGTCCTGCCTCTCCCTCCCTCCCACAAATCTCTTCCTTTTTTGTTTTCTTCTTTCTTTTAAACTGAGGTGAATTCACGTAACATACAATTAACCATTTAATACACTGAATTAAGCATATGATTCAGTGGCATTTAGTACATTCACAGTGTTGTGCAGCACCACCACTCTCTAGTCTCAAAATGTCTTCATGGCCAGGCGTGGTGGCTCACGCCTGTAATCCCAATACTCTGGGAGACCAATGCAGGAGGATCTGCTTATGTCCAGGAGTTTTGAGACCACCGTGAGCAACATAGTGAGATTCTGGCTCTACAAAAGATAAAGAAATAGCCGGGCATGGTGGGGCATGCCTTTAGTCCTAGTTACTCTAGAGGCTGAGGTGGGAGGATCACTTGAACCTGGGAGGTCAAGGCTGCAGTGAGCCATGCTCACATCACTGCATTCAGCCTAGGTGACAGAGCAAGATCCTGTCTCAAAAAAAGGAAAAATGTTTTTGTTACCCCAGAAGAATCCCCCATACCCATTCAGTAATCCCTTCCTGCTCCCTCCTCCCCCTATCTCCTGGTAACCTCTAATCTGCTTTCTGTTTGCATGCATTTGACTATTCTGGATATTTCATATGAAAGGAAATATACAATATGCGATTATCTGTGTCTGGCCTTTTTCATTTAGCATAATGTCTCTAACCCTTTTCCCATTTAGAAAAAAAAAGTGCAGCTCGCTGTGAGTGCTCATTTAATTTTACATAAACATGCTCTTTGAGGCTGAAGCAAATCTGACTGATTTTCAACACAAAAATAAAATATAAAAACTGTTCTTGGAGTTATTTCTAAACAGAAATAACATCAGAATCGTCTGAATCATCAGAATCGCCTATTTCTGAAAAATTGGATTCATCAAATGAATCTTTGGCTAACTGTTGGAAAATGATGTTAACTTCATGCATAGGAATGCTACATTTTCTAGGATTTGACATTTTCAGCCATCAAGCACTACTATATTTCGTAAATGGAAATACCACTACTATAAACAGAATGCTACAAGTAGGATGATGTCTTTCGTTTCCAAAGTTGATATACTAGAGCAATGCAAAAATAATAATAAAAGCAGGATAGTTCATGGCAAAGTTATCTTGGGGTAAATGCTGTGGCTGCCAGTGCCTTCTGCAAGTATTCTCGGGGCAAACGGGAAGATTCATCCAAGTTGTGCCATATGTCAATATATCATTTTTAAAAGTTATTTTATTTTTAAATTGACAAATGACAAATTATATATATTTATGGCTTACAATGTAATGTTTTAATATTTCATTATTTGTATGCCTGAATCATATTCCATTTTATGTATATAACACAATTTATTTATCCAGTCATTCTTTTGTGAACACCTGAGTTGTTTTCATCTCTGTCCTATTAATGAATAACCCTAATACAGACATTTATATACAAGTTGGTGCGTGGGCATATGTTTTCATGTCTCTTACATATATACGTAGGAGTGGAGTTGCTGGGTCATATGGTAATTGTATGTTTAACTTTTTGAGGAATTTTCAAACTTTTTCTCAAAGTGGTTGCATGATTTTACATCCTTGCTAGCAATGTAAAACATTTCTGTTTCTCCATATCTATACCAACAATTATTTCCTTTTTTGTTTTTTAAAATTATATTTTAGTTTTTCATTTTTGTTAATATTTTAAGTTATTTACATATTTATTAACAGTATGACTATTTTTAGCCTTTCTAGCAGGTATAAAGTGGTATCTCATTGTGGTTTAAGGGATTTATTTTCCTTTTTGTTTTTTGAGACAGAGTCTCACTCTGTCACCCAGGCTGAAATACAGTGGCTTAATCATGGCTTACTGCAGCCTCGACCTTCAGGACTCAAGTGATCCTCTCACCCCAGCCTCCTGAGAAGCTGGGACTATAGGCACAGGCCACCACACCTGGCTACTTTTTGGACTTTTTGTAGGGATGGGGTTTCACCATGTTACCCAGATTGATCTCAAACTTTGTGGTTTTGATTTTTACTTCCTTAATTATCAATTATGTTGGACATTTTTTCATATGGTCATTTACCATTTGTATATCTTCCTTAGAGAAATGCCTCTTCAGATCCTTTGCCCATTTTTTAAATTGGGTTGTTCATCTACTGTTGTTGAGAGCTGTAGATATTCATTTATATTTGGGCATTAAGCCCTTCTTACATATATGATTTGCTAATATTTTCTCCTGTCTCATAGGTTTTCTTTTCACGTTTTTGATAATGTCCTTTGATGCACAAAAGTTTTAACTTTTATAAAGCCTAATGTATCTATTTCTCTTCTTTGTTGTGTGTTGCTTGTGTTTTTGGTGCCAAATCTAAGAATCCATTGTCATATCCAAGGTCATGAAGATTTACCTGTATGTTTTTTTCTAGTAGCTTTATTGTTTTCATTCTTACATTTAAGCCATTTATCCCATTTGGGTTAGTTTTTGTAATGGAGTAAGAAAGAGTCTAAATTCATTCTTTGGCATGTGCTTATCCGGTTGTCCCAACACCTTTTGTTGAACAGACTACTCTCTCCCTGTTAAATGTTCTTGGCATCATTGTTAAAAATGAATTGACTATAGATATTTAGGTTTATTTCTGGATTCGCAAGTATATTTCATTTGTCTATATGTCTTTTGTTATGCCAGTACCATACTATTTTGATTACCGTAGCTCTGTAGTAAGTTTTGATATTGTGAAGTGTAAGTTGTTCAACTTTATTTTTCTTTTAAACTATTCTTTTGGCTATTCAGGGCCCCTTGGAATTTTGCATGCATTTGAAGTTTGACTTTTCCATATCTGCGAAAAGGCCATTGGAATTTTGGTAGGGGTTGCATTGAACCTGTAGATTTCTTTGGGGAATATGGCCATTTTAACAATACTAAGTCCTCTAGTTCATGCACATGGAATGTCTTTCTATTTAATTAGGTCTTTAATTCTTTCAGCAATGCTTTATAGTTTTTATGAAGATTTTTACCTCCCATTTCTAGGTATTTTATTCTTTTGGATGTTATTATAAATGGAATTGTTTTCATAATTTCCTTTTTGGACTGTTCATTGCTGGTATACAGAAACACAACTGATTTTTATGTGTTATTCTTATATCCTGCAACTTTGCTGAATTCATTACCTCTAGTAGTTATTTTGTGAATTCTTTGAGATTTTCTATTTATAGAATCATGTCATCTAAAAATACATAGTTTACTTCTTCCTTCCCAGTTTGGATGGCTTTTATTTCTTTTCCTGCCTAATTGCCCTGGCTAGAACTTTCAGTAAAATATTGAGGAGTAGTGGTAAAAATGAACATTCTTGTCTTGTTCCTGATCTTAGAGAAAAATATTTTAGTCTTTTACTATCAAGTATGTTAGCTATGGATTTTTCATAAATGCTATAGAAATTCTCTTTTGTACTTAGTTTGCTAAGAGATTTTTTTTCCACAAAAGAGTGTTGAATTTTGTCAAATGCTTTCTCCACATCTATTGAGATGCAAGAGGTTTTTTCCCCCTCATTTTGTATTACATTGATTGACTTTATGTAGAACCACCCTTGCATTCCAGGGTTAGATCCCACTTGGTCATGGAGTAAAACATTCTTTTAATGTGCTGCTAGGTTTAATTTGCTAGTGTTTTGTTGGGGATTTTTGCATCTGTATTCGTTAAGGGTATTGATCTGTAGTTCTTTTCTTGCAGCAGCTTGTCTGGCTTTGGTGTCTGTTTTCTACCTGATCAGGTTTTTTTGTTTTTTGGTTTTTGGTTTTTTTCCTCTGAAAACACCAGGAAAGGCTCTTTAAGGTGTTTGCAAGTTTTGCAATTCTCATCTCATTCTGGACTTTAGTGTCCTGAAGTATTGTTTCTATACCTGTCTTTATGATATGCACTTCTTCCCTCCTCTACACATGCATCTTTATAAGTTTTAACTCTTTACTCATCTTTGCATACATTAACTTATGAGAGAGCTTCCTGTGCAGTAACATAGATGTCTCCCATTTCTTTCTCTTCAGGAGCAATCATGACTACTGCCAGTGTTTCCTGTCTTAAAGCTCATCATTCCTCTCTGCACTCTGGGAGAGTGGAAACAAATGTGCTTTGCTCAGCACTGAGCCTAACACATTGTACAGTCAATGGTAAACACTAAACAAATATTTATCTAATAAGTAAATAGTGACAATATTAATGGAGTTCTTATTATATGCCAGGGACTGGTCTCAGCATTTTTCATGAAGTAGTTCTTTTTTCCCTCCTGCTAACTTAGGAATCAGGTATTATAATTTTCCCACTTAACAGACATGAAAATTGAGGCACAGAAATGTCAAGTAACTTGCCTAATGTCATAAATCTAAGAAGTGGCAGGGACAGCACTCAAATCTAGGCTGTCTGATTTTAGACTCATCCCCTAAATCACTGTTGTCTACTGGAATCGAATAAATGAAGAGGCTCAGGTCATGCGCTTATTCATATATTTACTCTGAACATTTTAAGGTTTAGATTTCTAAATATAATTTAAGGCACATATTTGATTATGCCTGCTGTTCTCTGCCTTCACTGTTACAAAACTATGTTCCTGCTTCATTTTCCATCTTTATTAATCACATCCCAAGAATCCAGGCACTCCGATTTGCATCAGCTCCTTCCTCCCACACTGTCCTCTTTAAAACCCCATTCGGGATTAGTTACCAAGTTCTGGGAATCAGTGGTTCCAAGTTGGCATGTTAGACTACCTTGCCAATCAGCTACAAAATAATTTACTATTGCTAATAATAAAATGCCAAAGTTATAAATGATTTACTTTTTGACAAGTGTATCAAACACAGGGGAGTCAAAATCAACTCTATAAGTCATCATTCTCACTCACATGAAGTCTGATTCTTTTTCTTCTAGACGAATGGAGAAGTGAGGCTAGCAAGCTGGAAAATGTACATATCACTAAATGGGCCCACAGAATTGAATAGTGCCAATGAACTTCATCATGTATGACAGCTGGACAAAAAGAGTAGACAACTGCTGCTGTGGAATACATCTCCCCAATGTCTGTAAGGTTTATATCCTTTTCTTGCCATTTTTTTTCACCACCATGCCTGGTTTAGATTTAGATTAGTTGCCTTCCTAGGTGATCTCCCTGTTTCTTATCTCTATATTTTGTCTCCATGCTGTATACTGATTTTCCTAGAGCACTTTGATGTTCCACCACATCCTTGTTCATCCAACAATGTCCTCCAAAGGTATTTACATCACCCGTAAGTTGTCTCCACCTGCTTTATTTCAAGTGACTCCTTTCTCCTCCTCTGTATGCCAAATAAATAGGATAACCTTGCTTTTCCAAACTTTCCAAGTCATTCCTCTGAAATTACCTCCCTCTGTTTTTTTTTTTTTTTTTTTTAAATAAGATTGCTCCTCTTCAAGAGCCAGCTTGAAAGCAAACTCCACAGTTCTATGGGTACTGACATGCAAAGATCTCCAACATATACTGTTAAGTGCAAATAGCATGTGCAGAAAAGTATGTATAATATACTACATTTTTAGTAAAAAGTAAAAAATGGAGAAAAATAAGAATACCTGTATCAGCATTTTCTTTTTTGGCTTAGATTTGTAGAACGGAACTCTGAAAGGACATAAGGGACTTTCCTGTTTGGGTTGGTAGGGCTGGAAATGATGGAGAAAAGAAACGCGAGTGAGGCTTTTCACCAGATACCATAAGTATCAGTCTTATTCATGAGAAGAGATTACCTTAGAAATAAAAATTAATAAGCAATCACCAAAACTAAAGCAACCTCTAAAGGGCATTTCTCGATATCCTGTTCTATGTTCCCAAAGCATATCATATGCAACATTTTCACGGCATATTTCATATTATGCCTTAGGTGTGAGTTAATGTGAGTTTCTTTCTTGAATCTTAAAATATGTTTTAAAGAGTTTAAACAGGTATCCTGACTTATTCGGTCTTGTTCTCTCATTATGACTGACAAAAATGCCTTACATGTGGCTGGTGATTAGGATATTTCTGAACTTGAAGAAAACTGCTCCCCAGCCTCAAAGGTCTGACGCTCAAAGGAAACATCCTCACTGGTACTAGAGAAGCAATTGATGATGTTTCCCTTCTCAGTATGTTCAGAAGTAAGAGAGATCTTAACAGAAGATAAATGAGTCTTCTGATTCATTGACCCTTTCAGGCTCATTGGCATCATTCATTTGTACATTCACTCACTCATTCAGTAAGTGTATATTTAGTGCCTAATTTGTGTCAGGCACTGTGCAAAACATTGAGCATCCAGTGATGAGAGAAAAAAGGTACAAGTAAATATAAGATACATTTGCATTATAAATTTAAATCGTGACCAGTGCCAGGAAGGAAACATGGGTAATGGTAGAGACTGAAGTTTTATTTGCAGGCTTCCCAAGTCCCACCACGAGCATTCCTCCCCTAAGTGTTTAGTATTTCCTTTTTTTTTCTTTGGCTTAAGCAATAGAAATCCTTTTCTCACAGTTCTAGAGGCTGGGAAATCAAGATCAAGGTGCTGGCAGATCTGGTGTCTGGTGAAGGCACTCTTGTTGGTTTTCAGATGGCTGTCTTCTTGTTTCTTCACATGGCAGAGAATAAACAGCATGAGCAAACTCCTGTACCTCATAAGGGCACTAATCTCACTCATGAAGCTTCCATCCTCATCATCTAATTATCTCCAAATGCCTCACTTCCTGATACAATCACATTGGATATTAGGATTTTAACATATGAATCCTGGGGGTACACAAACATCAGTCCATAGCATTTCACCTCTGCCTTACCCACCACCAAACTTATGTCCTTGCATGCAAAATATTCTGATTTCATCCCAGGAACCCCAAAAACCTGAACTTGTTCCAACATCAATTTGAAAGTTTAAAGTTCAAAATCTCCTCTAAGTGAGATATGGATGAGACTTAGGTATGTTTTGTCCTGAGGCATAATTCTTCTCTGGCTGTGAACTTGTGAAACCAAAGTTCTATTCTTCCAAAATACAACAGTGAGACATATATAATAGACATTCCCATTTCAAGAGGGTAAAACAGAAAAGAGGAGGCAACAAGTCCTAAGCAAATTCATAACCTAGAAAGACAAGCTGCATGAGCACTTAGAGGTTGAAAACAATCCTGTTTGGCTTCATGTTCTGCCTTCTGAACTCACTGGGGCAGCAGTCCTATCCCCAGAACCCACTGGTGGTCCAGCTTCCTCAACAGCAGAAGTCAAGTGCCCCAGGTTGTGGGTGAACTCACCCCGACAAAAGATTACTTTTTGTTCCTCTCACCAGCCCATTTTAATTCTTTCAAATATATTTTTATTGACAGTTTTTTTGTTGTTAATTTAAATGAACTTCTTAATGGTGAAATCTTATCTCGTGGGAAAGCATTGTAAATAAGGAAATCTAGACATCTAGAGGAATCCATGTGAAAAAGATTCAGCTTGAGCAAGTCCTCAGAGTAGCTTCCAGTTCTCCTGATTCTCTATAGGATCCCAGGGGGGTCTGACATGATTTTATGGGCGGATACCAGTTGCAATCTTTTATATGAGTTACTTATTATGTATGTCTTGATTTATGTATTTATTTTTAATTAAGCCCCAAACTGGTGAAGATTTGCTTGCTGAATTAAAAAACAGTTATGACACTATGACACACACACACACAAACACACACAAACCTAGGAATACATCTAATCAGAAAGGTGAAAGATCTCTACAAGGAGAACTATAAAATACTGCTGAAAGTAGTCATAGATGAGACAAACAAATTGAAAAGCATACCATTCTTAAGGATTGAAATAATCAATATTAAAACGTTCACACTGCCCAAAGCAATCAATGGATTCAATGCTATTCCTAGCAAACTACCAACATCATTTTCTCCCACAGAGTTTAAAAAAACTATTCTAAAGTTCATATGGAACCAAAAAATAGCCTGAATAGCTAAAACAATGCTAAGTTAAAAGAACAAAGCCAGAGGCCTCCCATTACCTAACTTCCAACTATACTATAAGGCAATAGTAACCAAAACAGCATGGTACTGCTACACATAGACCAATGGAACAGACTAGAAAATCCAGAAAAAAAGTCATACATCTATAATCATCTGATCTTTGACAAAATAAACAATAGTAAGCAATGGGGAAAGGAATTCTTATTTAATAGATGATGCTGGGATAACTGACTAGCTATATGTAGGAGAATGAAACTGGACCTCTACCTTTAACCATACACAAAAATTAACTCAAGGTGGATTAAAGATCTAAATGTAATACCTCAAACTATAGAAATCCTAGAAGAAAACCTAGGAAATTCCCTTCAGGCCTTGACAAATAATTTATGTCTAAGACCTCAAAAGCAATTGCAACAAAAATAATTATTTAGTTTTGTTGTTTTTTGTTTTTTGTTTTTGTTTTTGTTTTTGTGAGAGAGGGTCTGGCTCTGTTGCCCAGGCTGGAGCAGAGTGGTGTGATCGTACCTCACTGCAACCTCCACCGCCCAGGCTCAAGCCAACCTCCCAACTTAGCCTCCCAAGTAGCTGGGACTATAGGTGCCCACCACCACGCCTGGCTAAGTTTTATATTTTTGTAGAGACAAAGTTTTGCCATGTTGCCCAGACTGGTCTGCAACTCCTGAGCTCAAGTGATCCACCTGCCTCAGCTTCCTAAAGTGGTAGGATTACAGGTGTGAGCCACTGCACCTTGCCAAAAAAGCAAAAATTTACAAGTAGGAGCTGATTAAACTAAAGAGCTTCTGTACCTCAAAAGAAATTATCAACAAAGTAAACAGACACCATATACAATGGGAGAAAATATTCACAAACTATGCATCTGACAAATGTCTAATATCCAGAATCTATAAGGAATTGAATTCAGCAAGTGAAAACCAAATAACCCCATTAAAAAGTGGCCAAAGAACATGACGAGACACCTCTCAAAAGAAGGCATATAAAAGGCCAATGAACATGAAAATATGGTCAAAAATCACCAATCATCAGAGAAATTCAAATCAAAACCACAATGTAATACCATCTCATTCCAGCCAGAATAACAATTAATGTTCAAAAAATAGATGCTGGCAATGCTGTGGAGAAAAGGAACACTTATATACTGTTGGTGGGAATGTATATTAGTTTAACCACTTTGGAAAGGAGTTTAAAAGTTTCTCAAAGAACTTAAAACAGAATCACCATTTGACTCAGCAATCTCATTACTGGGTATATACCCAAAGGAAAATAAGTCATTCTACCAAAAAGACACATGCACTCATATATTTGTTGCAGCACTACTCACAAGGCAAAGACATAAAATCAACACAGGTGCTCATCAATGGAGGACTGGATACATGTGGTACATCTACACTGTGGAACACCATGCAGCCATAAAAAGAATGAAATCATGTCCTTTGCAGCAACATGGATGCAGCTGGAGGTCATTATCCTAAGCAAATTGACCCAGGAACAGAAAAACAAATACTGTGTGTTCTCACTTATAAGCGGAGACTAAACATTGGGTACACGTGGACACAAATATGGAAACAATAAACCTTGGGCACTTGTAAATGAGGGAGAAAGGGAGGAAGGCAAGGGATGAAAAACTACCTATCGGGTACTATGCTCACGACATGAGCAACAGGAACTTTCATACTCCAAACCTTAGCGTCACACAATATAACCATACAAAAACCCTACAAATGTACCCCCTGAATCTAAAATAAAAGTTGAATGTATTTAAAAGACATATACAGAGAGAGAGAGATCAAGCTATGGCATTATAAGCGCTTGTCTGGTAGGAATGGCAGATATCTCTATAAATCCGAGATTTTCAAATCTAGCTGCATAGAATCATCCAGGGAGATTTTTAAAGTATTATGCTTGAAACCCACCTCTTATTTATTCTTAATTAATTGGTCTGGAGTGAAAGAAAGGGGTGGATAATTTTGCAAGGCTGCCCAGCTGATTCTAAGGTGCAGTTGAGGTTCAGAACCACTGTTATACAGCAGTTTGTAAGTGGAAGCTTGTGTCCTTGAGGGATTTATGATCTACCACAAGATAGAGTAAAATAAGAAAATATGAGAAGTTTATATTGACTAAAAACAGTTGAATGAATGGCACAAAGATTCTTAGTAGCAACATTTAACATTTGTTGCATTTGTTATAGGCAAAGACCACCTAAAACATTGGCTTTACTTCTCCCTTTTATAAGTGAGAGAACTGAGGTATGTTCAAGTTAAACCTCAGACAACTGAGGTTTGTTCAAGTTAAATGAAATGATTTGGTTCTGAGACTACTAAGTAAAAGGGAAAGAATTTGATATCATATTTTAGTTTACCTCCCAAATGCAAGCTTTTAAAAATTTGCCATGATGAGGCAAGCATTATGTTAGGCCATTCACTTACATTATTTTGTTTAATTTTTAGAATAATCCAAGCATCTTGGTATTATTAAGCAAACTAAAGTTTAGAAAATAACTAAACTTCCCAGGGTGTATATCCAGCCCTTTAGCAAGTAATTGGTTCATATAGCGTTGATATAAGAAAAGGCATAGAGGGCTTGTTTCCTCTCTCTCTTTCCAACATGTGAGGATACAAGAAAATGGCCATATACAAGCCAAGAAGAAGGCCCTCAGCAGAACCTAGTCATACTGGCATCCCCACCTTGCACTTCCAGCCTCCAGAACTGTGAGATATAAATGTTTGTTGTCTAAACCACCCATTCTAATTCATTACAGTAGCCCAAGCTGACTAAGACAGTAACAAAACCAGAATCTAATCCTATGTCTGCCTGATTCCAAAATTATGTTCTTTTGTCCATACAGAACATAAAACTGTAAAAAAAAAAAAAGGTTTTCTTTTCATATTTTAAGTGCCCAAAATTTATCTAATGATGATGGCCTTGAAACTAGACTGCTAGAAGTGAATGCAGATGACACTAACGACAGGGTAAGGTAGGCAAGAAATTGGTGTTCATGAAATGGCAAGATTTGGTCAGTGAAATGTAAGTGGTCTGGATTTGAGATACTTCATTCATTCAGGACAATAATAAAGAAGAACAAGTCACAATAATGAATTGAGAATATGGACAAGGGGAAAATAATCAGAACTCTAAAACCTCATCCTTGGGACCCAGAGCAGACTGGCCCCACTCATAAGCATTCTAAATCTAATTAGATTTAAAGAGTTAAAGATGGAATTTTAGTGGATGCCACCAATTTGTCCTACAGATATGGACATTCCCCAGGTAGTTATCTTACTTCTTAAACTGGCCTCCCCACAATTAAGTAGTATGTGCCAGGGAGTGCATGACTACATTTACAAATATGTCTGACAAAATAGCATGACTTTAAAAGGCAGTATGGGGATTTTAAGTAACTGCTTTCTTTGCAAGGGAATCATTTTGGTAAAGGCTATCAGGAAACACAGAGATAGAGGTGCAATTTTCCTTTCTGTGGGCTATCCTTCTGTGAAAAGTTTACAAAACACTGTTGTCAAAGAGAAGTGGAAGTCTTGTACAAGTAATCAAAATCTCAGGTTTGGAAAGGCTGGAAACGTGATCAAATCATGGTCAGCCATGACAAAGTCAGAATAAAGGTTGGGCAAAGTCAAGTAGAGATTTTTCCTTTTGACTTGACTTGAAGAGATTACAGAAAAGCCAAAGTTAAGTACAGAAAAAAATAAATAAATAAATAAAAGCCAAATTCAATGGAATATACAGTCTCCCTCAGTATTCATATGGTATTGCTTCCCGGACTCTCGTGGATACCAAAGCCTGTAGGTTCTCGTGTCTCGTGTAAAATGGAGTCTTTTAAAATATAATCCATGTATATCCTCTTGTACATTTTAAATCATCTGTAGATTGCTGATAATACCGAATACAATGCCTATGCATCATTTCATTTGTGTCAGTATAGTACTCAAAACAACAGAAATTCAAATTTTACATTTTGAGATTCTGTGAAATTTTTTTTCCGAATATTTTGGATCCTCGGTGAATCCATGAATGTGGAAACCATGGATATGGAAGGCTGACTACTTGTAATTAAGACTTACGGGTTTTAACTTTGGTCCTTATGTGTGACTTTGAACATCACTTTGTTTTCGTTTCCCCATTCATAAAACAGAGATGGCATATATCAGGCAAACTATTTCAAGGATTCCATGATGATTAAGGATAAACTATAGGGCACTTAGTGAATACAAAATGCTGGAAGATGCAAAGCAATCAAATACCCTGGAAATTGTGTTTGTTTTTAGCAAACTTGAAACCTGTGGAAACTACTATTTGATTTATCTCTTTGTGAAAGGGAGTCAATGTGATTACAGGAAACCAAAGTGCACAACTTTTTGGTGTATAATAGCGGGAACTTGTCAGGTACAGATTTTTCTCACTGGACCTGTGTTTCTTTGAATTATTCTCTTGTCACTGTTGTACACAAAGAAAGGGTGCTACTTTGTGACTCCATATTATGTTTCTATCAAACACATTCCTCAAGACTGAAGATGACAGCTCCCGTCCTCTCAGGAGACACAACACACTTCTCCATGTCCCTGTGCCCTTGTTCTGTGTTTTTTGAATTTGGGTGACAGGTCCAATGTCAAAAATGCAGTGGGGACACACAGAATAAACTAGCACAGAGGTGCTCAAACATTGATGCAAACCGTTTTTGAACTAAAAGAAGTATAGACATATTGTGGAATGGAAGGTAACTTCACAGACACTTTAAAGCTAAAACATGAACATTTGAAAGAAAAGAACAGCCTTGCTCATGGCAGTCTACTTAGGCTGTACTTTACCCCAAAACGTTCACTGTAGGAAGCATCTCAGAGAAGACCCTTTACAGAGCAGGGAAACAGTAGCAGCCAGGATAGCCATGCCCCCTCATCTGTCGCCTCCCTGTTGGACTTCTGTACCCCTTCTGCCTCAGTTGTCTCCTGTGGAAAATGCAGGAAATGAAAGTATATTCCCCTGAAGCCTGACAGGGATGATTTTAAAAACGACTGAAACAAAATACATGAAAACGCTTTTAAAGCAGGAAATATCAGACAAATGGTAGTTGTAATTTTTTATTATAGTTGAGTGTAGAGAGTCTTTGTGCCTTACTTAGCACTTAAGCATTTAAATTATAATGTATCAATTTACATATGTTGGAACTTCTTAGATTGTTTCAGTTGACCATATTTTGTGTTTAAAATAGACCCCAATCTCCTTGACTCTTATTTCTTTGGTATCTCAAAAGAATACTCTGACTGTACAAGATGCTCAAAAATACCTTTTAAGATGACTTTAATATAACCATCACTGTAAAGATTCTTCCTGGTGTATATGTGGAAAGGGCCCTGTATTTTCCATTACACGTGTGATCTGAGCAAAGTGGCATGCACCTGCGGTCCCAGCTACTTGGAAGGCTGAGGCTAGAGGAGCAACTGCTGAAGTCTGACACTGCAGTAAGCCTGTCTCTTAAAAACACAATTATTTCTTCTCTTCCCCCTTACTGTGATTTCACTGGAGATGGTCATACCCTAGCTGCAGGGTGGGCATGGGGTCGTGGCCTGAGGTAAGCTAAGCGATACAAATCAGGCTCAGAATTTTTGTGCAATTTTGCTGGAGAGAGAGATTTTCTTTCTATAAAGATACTAAAAACTTAAAAGCCATTGTTGGAGCTGCTGGCTGCCATTTTGTCACCATAAGGAGAAAGTATGCCTGAATATGGAACCATTATAGAAGAAAGATAAAAACAATAAGATGAAACAGAAGATTTCCTGTGAACCTGTTTATAGTCATGATGAGTACATTGGACCATTGTGAACTGTAAACCAATCATTCCATTTTTAATTTGGCTAAATAGAGGGTTTTGGGGGTGGGGAGTTTGTCTCTTATACCCAAAAGAATTATGACTAAAACAACATTAATCATGCTTTTGGACATAATTTGTTAGATATTTGTCTTCTCTATGAGGCTGAATACTAAGGATGTGGAGTAGGGGATCATATTTGTCTTTTGAATCTTATATCCCCAGCATCTAACATGAAACTTGGCAAGTAGTAGTAGCCCATTAAATATTGGTTGAATAAATTAGTGAAAAAATAAAATAAATAGAATGCCTGTACCCACAAAACTTTTGTCTTAGAATTAACTATCTGGAATGTAATTAGATGGTTGACATTGATTTCCAGGAATATTTTAGTCTGGAAAGTAAAAGGATTTTAGAGTGTACTTGTTTCCAAATGAGATGTACAGGCATGCCTTATTTTATGACATGTCTCTTTATTGTGCTTCCCAGATACTACATGTTTTATAAATTGAAGGGTTGTGGCAACCCTGCATACAAGTTTATTGGCACCATTTCTCCAAGAACACTTGCTCTCTTTGTGTTTTTGTATCACATTTTGGTAATTCTCACAATATTTCAAACATTTTATTATTATTATATCTGTTATGGTGATCTGTGGTAAGTGGTCTTTGATGTTACTATTGTACCATTGCATTGAACCACACCCTCACTATTCCCTGAGACACAATAATATTAAAATTAGGCCAATTAATAACCTACAATGGTCCCTAAGTGTTCAAGTGAAAGGAAAAGTTGCATATCTTTTGCTTTAAATCAAAAGCAAGCAATTGTTAAGCTTAGTGAGAAAAGGCATGTCGAAGGTTTTCAGCTAAACTTGTGCCAAATAGCCAAGTTATGAATGAAAAAAAAACAAGAAAACTTCTTGAAGGAGATTATAAGTGTTACTTCAGTGAACACATGAATAATAAGAAAGCAGAATAACCTTATTGCTGATATGGAGAAAGTTTTAGTGGTCGAGATGGAAGATCAAACCAGCCATAACATTCCCCTAAGCCAAAGCCTAATCCAGGGCAAGGTCCTAACTCTATTTAATTCTTGAAAGCTGAGAGAGGTTTGGAAGTTGCAGAAGAAAAGTTAGAAGCTAGCACAGATCGGCTTAGGAAAGAAGCCATCTCCATAGCATAAAAGGACAAGGTAAAGCATCAAGTGCTAATGTCTAAGTTGCAGTAAGTTATCTAGAAGCTCCAGCTAATTGACGAAGGTGGCTACACTAAACAACAGATTTTCGGTATAGACAAAACAGCCTTCTATCGAAAGAAGATGCCATCTAAGCCTTTCATATTTAAAGAGGAGAAAATGCCTGGTTTCAGAACTTCAAAGGATAGGCTGACTCTCTTGTTAGGGGTTAATGAAACTGCTGACTCTAAGTTGAAACCAGTACTAATTTCCCATTCTGAAAATCCTAGGACCCTTGAGAATTATGCTAAATCGACTCTGCCAGTGCTCTATAAATGGAACAACAAAGCTTGGATGACAGCACATCTGTTTACAGCATGATTTTACCAAACATTTTAATCCCACTGTTGAGACCTACTATGTAGAAAAAAAGATTCCTTTCAAAATGTTATTGCTCATTCACAATTTACCTGGTTACTCAAGACCTCCGATCGACATGTACAATTAATGGTTAATTTCATGCCTGCCAACACAACATCCATTCTGCAGCGCACAGCTTGAGGAGAAATGTTAACTTTCAAGCCTTATCATTTAAGAAATACATTTCATGGCTGGGCGCGGCGGCTCACTCCTGTAATCCCAGCACTTTGGGAGGCCAAGGTGGGTGGATCACAAGGTCAGAAGTTCCAGACCAGCCTGACCAACATGGTGAAACCCTGTGTCTACTGAAAATACAAAAATTAGCTGGGCATGGTGGCGCACACCTGTAATCTTAGCTACTCAGGAGGTTGAGGCAGGAGAATAGCTTGAACCTGGGAGGCAGAGGTTGCAGTGAGCTGAGATCACGCCACTGCACTCCAGCCTGGGTGACAGAGGGAAACTCCATCTCAAAAAAAAGAAAGAAATACATTTCATAAGGCTGTAGCTCTCATAGACAGTGATTCCCCTGATGAATCTGGGCTGGGCAAAGTAAACCGAAAACTTTCTGGAAAATATTCACCATTCTAGATGCCATTAAAAACATTTGTGATTTATGGGAGGAGGTCAAAATATCAACATTAACAGGAGTTTGGAAGAAGTTGATTCCAGCATTCGTGGATGATTTTGAGGGGTTCAAGACTTCAGTAGAGGAAATCACTGTAGATTTGGTGGAAATAGCAAAAGATCTAGAATTAAAAGTAAAGCCTGAATATATAACAGAATTGCTGTATTCTCATTATAAAACCTAACAGATTAAGACTTGTTTCTTATGGATGTGTAAAGAAAATGGTTTCTTGAGATATAATCTATTCCTGGAGAAGATGCTATGAAGATTGTTGAAACGGCAACATAGGATTGTATGTAAACTTAGTTGATAAAGCAGTGGCAGGATTAGAGAAGATTGACTCCAATTTTGAAAGAAGTTCTACTGTGACTAAAATGCTATCAAACAACATCACATGCTACAGGGGAGTCTTTCATGAAAGTATGAGTCAATTAATGCAGTTAACTTCACTGTTGTCTTATTTTAAGAAACTGCCACATCTCCCATAACGTTTGGCAACCACCATCCTGATCAATCAGCAGCCATTAACATCAAAGTAAGACTCCACCAGCAAAAAGATTACGACATGGTAAAGTCTCAGATGATTGTTAACATTTTTTAGCAAAAAAGTATTTTTAAAGTATGTCTTTTTTTTTTTTTTTTTTTTTTTTTTTCCTTTTTGTGGAGAACGGGGTCTTGCTATATTACCCAGGCAGGTCTCGAACTCCTGGGCTCAAGCTATCCTCCCGCCTCTGCCTCCCTGAAAGCTGGGATTACAGGCGTGAGCCACCACACCCGGCCTAAATTATGTACCTAGATTTTTTTAAACATAATGCTATTGCACTCTTAGTAGACTGTAGTGGAAACATAACTTATATGCACTGGGAAACCAAAAAAAATTGTATGATTTGCTTTATTGTGATATTTGCTTTATTGCAGTAGTCTGGAACAGAACCTACAATATCTCCAAGGTATGTCTGTAATTAATTCCTCTCTTTTCCACTTGTGACCACTTTGTAAACTCCTTCTAGCAACACAATCCTTATTAAATTTAAAAAGTCTTGAATTTTCTAGTTTTTGATGCTTTCAAATATAATTTCTATCATAAAGTAGATTCAAAAAAATATGGAGTATGCTCCCTCTCCCTTCTTTTTTAGACTGCCACCTTTCTATTTTCCTTAGGTTAGAATCTGGTATTCTTAAAGTCTGCTATTATTTTATTTGGTGGGCAGGATTTGCACGGGTCCTCCCTATGTATTCCCTACCCCACACTTAACCAAGACTTGCACAGCGTGACACAGCATGTATTAGGCTCATTTTCATCTTTGTGCTGCAATTAACATTTAATCACCAGAGATCATGACCAAGAAGCACCACTAACTTTTAGCTGTATTTTTCCTATAATCCAATATATTTTGAAATTTTTTTGAATTTAGAAGTATCTATCTGTTAATTATATTTACACATGTGCATCTAAATAATTTTTAATGGATTGCAAGAAAAAGTATGACAGGAACAAGTTTAGTGTGTGATAGATTAAATGTGCAACGTTTAGATTTTGAGGAGACACTTCAAATGCTAACTGATCCAAGTATTCAACACTCTGGTAATTAATTAAAAATTGAAATCCCAAATGTGGGATATAGTTACACTAGGCAAAGAAATGAATGAGGTTGCTCATTATAAGGATTATCCTTGAATTTTATACTGAAATTGTCTTTGGTTCTTGTTGATAACCTCATTTTATTGTTTGTTGAATGCAGTGTAGGTGTTCAACAGGTACTCACTTAAAGGAGCTTGATTACCATATCGATCACTATAGCTATTTAGGCTTAGTCCTGAAAGCTATGCATTTCTTTCTTTATTTAATCAGTGTTCATCCTGAGTGCTATTATACTGCCTTGTAAACAATATTGTTTTGCAACCTTAAAGTCAGTAATTCTGTAGAAATTAAATTGGGTTTACAGTAAATCCTTGATTACCATATAATCTGTGGAGTCCAAATAATGATGTACTTAGCTGTAGAAATGCATGTAAAACACAGAGTGATGATCACATGGCTATTTGGAGCCTAGCAAAGAAAGGGACACCAAATGTTTTGATGGTTGAAAAGCTGTGAAATCATTTTGTTTTTAATGTCTTATTTTAATTATACTCTTCAAACATCTTGATATTGCTCTAGCTGCCTTAAAAATGGCCTTAAAATCTACTGCTAAATCTTATGCCTTACATCATTGGTTGGGAGTTTATTTTAATAAAATAAGACTTGTTAAAAATAGAAGATCCATCTGATTTAAAGTGACAATAGAAAGAAATAAGCAGACTTGCCTTTAGCAAATAATCTGTCTCTGTTTTAAGGGAATCTTTCATGGTAATGTTTGGCTTAAGTATTAAGTAGCGTTGCTGGACAAAAGAACTGGTCAAATATGCATTTTATCCAAGGGCTCTGGCCTTCTAATTTGTCTCAAGGTCTCAGCCACTGCTTGACCTGCTCTTAATTAATTTCAGGGAAACCAGTGATGTTGCTCTCCTAATACAGCCCAAACTCTAGGCTATGAGAATTGTTAAACCTTAGAGTCAGAATGGCCCACAGAGATATCTACAGAAATAATGTGATTGACAAAAAACACATCATTGCTTCATAGCCAAGTCAAGCCTAAAACTCACGTCTTCCACCTCCTAATCCAGAGTCTTTCTCACTACACTAAAACCTGCAAAGGAAACAAAGATTAGTTAGACGTGGACCCCACCCAAGAGGAGCTCAAAATCCAGTAGAAAATGTGAGACAATAAGAAGATCCAGGACATCACTATAATTCAGGAGCACAGAGACTAACACGGAGGTGAAATTTTAGAGTGGTGAGGAACATGGGACTGCGATTTTCAGCCAAACTTCACCATTCTTATCTGTGAACCTTCAGCAAGATACATTCTAGTTCTAAAGCTCATTTTTGTCAAATTAACAAGTAGGATTGTTGTGAGGATGAAATGTGATAATCTATGCAAATTACACTCAGCACAGTGACTGATATATGGAAGAATTCAGTAAATGTTAATTAATATTAATAGAAGAAAAGATTAGGGGGGTTTAGAGAATGGAAAGGAATTGCTAAGTTAGTGCAACTGGGAAAAATTCTGAAAAGATGGCATCCGTGAAGCATGAAGAAGGAGAACTACGGACTTCAGAGGGAAAAGATGTGGAGAGAATAGCAGGATTGGAGTATGGAAAGATGCAAAAACAATGAGGAGGAAAGAATGAGCTCATAGGCAAAGAATGCCGAATGGCCTTGTGCATTTTAAATACACAAAAGTGGGGCGGAGCAAGATGGCCGAATAGGAGCAGCTCCAGTCTCCAACTCCCAGCGCGAGCGACACAGAAGACCGGTGATTTCTGCATTTTCAACTGAGGTACTGGGTTCATCTCACTGGGGAGTGCCGGACGATCGGAGCTGGTCAGCTGCTGCAGCCGGACCAGCGAGAGCTGAAGCAGGGCGAGGCATTGCCTCACCTGGGAAGCGCAAGGGGGAAGGGAGTCCCTTTTCCTAGCCAGGGGAACTGAGACACACAACACCTGGAAAATCGGGTAACTCCCACCCCAATACTGCGCTTTAGGAAACAGGCACACCAGGAGATCATATCCCACACCTGGCCGGGAGGGTCCCACACCCACGGAGCCTCCCTGGTTGCTAGCGCAGCAGTCTGTGATCTACCGGCAAGGCAGCAGCGAGGCTGGGGGAGGGGCGCCCGCCATTGCTGAGGCTTAAGTAGGTAAACAAAGCTGATGGGAAGCTCGAACTGGGTGGAGCTCACAGCAGCTCAAGGAAACCTGCCTGTCTCTGTAGACTCCACCGCTGGGGACAGGGCACAGTAAACTAAGACACACAGACACCTCTGCACAGACGCAAACGACTCTGTCTGACAGCTTTGAAGAGAGCAGTGGATCTCCCAACATGGAGGTTGAGATCTGAGAAGGGACAGACTCCCTGCTCAAGCGGGTCCCTGACCCCTGAGTAGCCTAACTGGGAGACATCCCCCACTAGGGGCAGTCTGACACCCCACACCTCACAGGGAGGAGTACACCCCTGAGAGGAAGCTTCCAAAGCAAGAATCAGACAGGTACACTTGCTGTTCAGAAATATGCTATCTTCTGCAGCCTCTGCTGCTGATACCCAGGCAAACAGGGTCTGGAGTGGACCTCAAGCAATCTCCAACAGACCTACAGCTGAGGGTCCTGACTGTTAGAAGGAAAACTATCAAACAGGAAGGACACCTACACCAAAACCCCATCAGTACATCACCATCATCAAAGACCAGAGGCAGATAAAACCACAAAGATGGGGAAAAAGCAGGGCAGAAAAGCTGGAAATTCAAAAAATAAGAGCGCATCTCCCCCGGCAAAGGAGCGCAGCTCATCGCCAGCAACGGATCAAAGCTGGACGGAGAATGACTTTGACGAGATGAGAGAAGAAGGCTTCAGTCCATCAAATTTCTCAGAGCTAAAGGAGGAATTACGTACCCAGCGCAAAGAAACTAAAAATCTTGAAAAAAAAGTGGAAGAATTGATGGCTAGAGTAATTAATGCAGAGAAGGTCCTAAACGAAATGAAAGAGATGAAAACCATGACACGAGAAATACGTGACAAATGCACAAGCTTCAGTAACCGACTCGATCAACTGGAAGAAAGAGTATCAGCGATTGAGGATCAAATGAATGAAATGAAGCGAGAAGAGAAACCAAAAGAAAAAAGAAGAAAAAGAAATGAACAAAGCCTGCAAGAAGTATGGGATTATGTAAAAAGACCAAATCTACGTCTGATTGGGGTGCCTGAAAGTGAGGGGGAAAATGGAACCAAGTTGGAAAACACTCTTCAGGATATCATCCAGGAGAACTTCCCCAGCCTAGTAGGGCAGGCCAACATTCAAATCCAGGAAATACAGAGAACGCCACAAAGATACTCCTCGAGAAGAGCAACTCCAAGACACATAATTGCCAGATTCACCAAAGTTGAAATGAAGGAAAAAATCTTAAGGGCAGCCAGAGAGAAAGGTCGGGTTACCCACAAAGGGAAGCCCATCAGACTAACAGCAGATCTCTCAGCAGAAACTCTACAAGCCAGAAGAGAGTGGGGGCCAATATTCAACATTCTTAAAGAAAAGAATTTTAAACCCAGAATTTCATATCCAGCCAAACTAAGTTTCATAAGTGAAGGAGAAATAAAATCCTTTACAGATAAGCAAATGCTTAGAGATTTTGTCACCACTAGGCCTGCCTTACAAGAGACCCTGAAGGAAGCACTAAACATGGAAAGGAACAACCGGTACCAGCCATTGCAAAAACATGCCAAAATGTAAAGACCATTGAGGCTAGGAAGAAACTGCATCAACTAACGAGCAAAATAACCAGTTAATATCATAATGGCAGGATCAAGTTCACACATAACAATATTAACCTTAAATGTAAATGGACTAAATGCTCCAATTAAAAGACACAGACTGGCAAACTGGATAAAGAGTCAAGACCCATCAGTCTGCTGTATTCAGGAGACCCATCTCACACGCAGAGACATACATAGGCTCAAAATAAAGGGATGGAGGAAGATTTACCAAGCAAATGGAGAACAAAAAAAAAAGCAGGGGTTGCAATACTAGTCTCTGATAAAACAGATTTTAAACCATCAAACATCAAAAGAGACAAAGAAGGCCATTACATAATGGTAAAGGGATCAATTCAACAGGAAGAGCTAACTATCCTAAATATATATGCACCCAATACAGGAGCACCCAGATTCATAAAGCAAGTCCTTAGAGACTTACAAAGAGACTTAGACTCCCATACAATAATAATGGGAGACTTCAACACTCCACTGTCAACATTAGACAGATCAACGAGACAGAAAGTTAACAAGGATATCCAGGAATTGAACTCATCTCTGCAGCAAGCAGACCTAATAGACATCTATAGAACTCTCCACCCCAAATCAACAGAATATACATTCTTCTCAGCACCACATCATACTTACTCCAAAATTGACCACGTAATTGGAAGTAAAGCACTCCTCAGCAAATGTACAAGAACAGAAATTATAACAAACTGTCTCTCAGACCACAGTGCAATCAAACTAGAACTCAGGACTAAGAAACTCACTCAAAACCACTCAACTACATGGAAACTGAACAACCTGCTCCTGAATGACTACTGGGTACATAACAAAATGAAGGCAGAAATAAAGATGTTCTTTGAAACCAATGAGAACAAAGATACAACATACCAGAATCTCTGGGACACATTTAAAGCAGTGTGTAGAGGGAAATTTATAGCACTAAATGCCCACAAGAGAAAGCAGGAAAGATGTAAAATTGACACTCTAACATCGCAATTAAAAGAACTAGAGAAGCAAGAGCAAACACATTCGAAAGCTAGCAGAAGGCAAGAAATAACTAAGATCAGAGCAGAACTGAAGGAGATAGAGACACAAAAAACCCTCCAAAAAATCAATGAATCCAGGAGTTGGTTTTTTGAAAAGATCAACAAAATTGACAGACCACTAGCCAGACTAATAAAGAAGAAAAGAGAGAAGAATCAAATCGACGCAATTAAAAATGATCAAGGGGATATCACCACCGACCCCACAGAAATACAAACTACCATCAGAGAATACTATAAACACCTCTACGCAAATAAACTGGAAAATCTAGAAGAAATGGATAATTTCCTGGACACTTACACTCTTCCAAGACTAAACCAGGAAGAAGTTGAATCCCTGAATAGACCAATAGCAGGCTCTGAAATTGAGGCAACAATTAATAGCCTACCAACCAAAAAAAGTCCAGGACCAGATGGATTCACAGCTGAATTCTACCAGAGGTACAAGGAGGAGTTGGTACCATTCCTTCTGAAACTATTCCAATCAATAGAAAAAGAGGGAATCCTCCCTAACTCATTTTATGAGGCCAACATCATCCTGATACCAAAGCCTGGCAGAGACACAACAAAAAAAGAGAATTTTAGACCAATATCCCTGATGAACATCGATGCAAAAATCCTCAATAAAATACTGGCAAACCGGATTCAGCAACACATCAAAAAGCTTATCCACCATGATCAAGTGGGCTTCATCCCTGGGATGCAAGGCTGGTTCAACATTCGCAAATCAATAAACATAATCCAGCATATAAACAGAACCAAAGACAAGAACCACATGATTATCTCAATTGATGCAGAAAAGGCTTTTGACAAAATTCAACAGCCCTTCATGCTAAAAACGCTCAATAAATTCGGTATTGATGGAACGTACCTCAAAATAATAAGAGCTATTTATGACAAACCCACAGCCAATATCATACTGAATGGGCAAAAACTCGAAAAATTCCCTTTGAAAACTGGCACAAGACAGGGATGCCCTCTCTCACCACTCCTATTCAACATAGTGTTGGAAGTTCTGGCTAGGGCAATCAGGCAAGAGAAAGAAATCAAGGGTATTCAGTTAGGAAAAGAAGAAGTCAAATTGTCCCTGTTTGCAGATGACATGATTGTATATTTAGAAAACCCCATTGTCTCAGCCCAAAATCTCCTTAAGCTGATAAGCAACTTCAGCAAAGTCTCAGGATACAAAATTAATGTGCAAAAATCACAAGCATTCTTATACACCAGTAACAGACAAACAGAGAGCCAAATCAGGAATGAACTTCCATTCACAATTGCTTCAAAGAGAATAAAATACCTAGGAATCCAACTTACAAGGGATGTAAAGGACTTCTTCAAGGAGAACTACAAACCACTGCTCAGTGAAATCAAAGAAGACACAAACAAATGGAAGAACATACCATGCTCATGGATAGGAAGAATCAATATCGTGAAAATGGCCATACTGCCCAAGGTAATTTATAGATTCAATGCCATCCCCATCAAGCTACCAATGAGTTTCTTCACAGAATTGGAAAAAACTGCTTTAAAGTTCATATGGAACCAAAAAAGAGCCCGCATCTCCAAGACAATCCTAAGTCAAAAGAACAAAGCTGGAGGCATCACGCTACCTGACTTCAAACTATACTACAAGGCTACAGTAACCAAAACAGCATGGTACTGGTACCAAAACAGAGATATAGACCAATGGAACAGAACAGAGTCCTCAGAAATAATACCACACATCTACAGCCATTTGGTCTTTGACAAACCTGAGAGAAACAAGAAATGGGGAAAGGATTCCCTATTTAATAAATGGTGCTGGGAAAATTGGCTAGCCATAAGTAGAAAGCTGAAACTGGATCCTTTCCTTACTCCTTATACGAAAATTAATTCAAGATGGATTAGAGACTTAAATGTTAGACCTAATACCATAAAAATCCTAGAGGAAAACCTAGGTAGTACCATTCAGGACATAGGCATGGGCAAAGATTTCATGTCTAAAACACCAAAAGCAACGGCAGCAAAAGCCAAAATTGACAAATGGGATCTCATTAAACTAAAGAGCTTCTGCACAGCAAAAGACACTACCATCAGAGTGAACAGGCAACCTACAGAATGGGAAAAAATTTTTGCAATATACTCATCTGACAAAGGGCTAATATCCAGAACCTACAAAGAACTCAAACAAATTTACAAGAAAAAAACAAACAACCCCATCAAAAAGTGGGCAAAGGACATGAACAGACATTTCTCAAAAGAAGACATTCATACAGCCAACAGACACATGAAAAAATGCTCATCATCACTGGCCATCAGAGAAATGCAAATCAAAACCACAATGAGATACCATCTCACACCAGTTAGAATGGCAATCATTAAAAAGTCAGGAAACAACAGGTGCTGGAGAGGATGTGGAGAAATAGGAACACTTTTACACTGTTGGTGGGATTGTAAACTAGTTCAACCATTATGGAAAACAGTATGGCGATTCCTCAAGGATCTAGAACTAGATGTACCATATGACCCAGCCATCCCATTACTGGGTATATACCCAAAGGATTATAAATTATGCTGCTATAAAGACACATGCACGCGTATGTTTATTGCAGCACTATTCACAATAGCAAAGACTTGGAATCAACCCAAATGTCCATCAGTGACAGATTGGATTAAGAAAATGTGGCACATATACACCATGGAATACTATGCAGCCATCAAAAAGGATGAGTTTGAGTCCTTTGTAGGGACTTGGATGCAGCTGGAATCCATCATTCTTAGCAAACTATCACAAGAACAGAAAACCAAACACTGCATGTTCTCAATCATAGGTGGGAACTGAACAATGAGATCACTCGGACTCAGGAAGGGGAACATCACATACCGGGGCCTATCATGGGGAGGGGGGAGGGGGGAGGGATTGCATTGGGAGTTATACCTGATGTAAATGACGAGTTGATGGGTGCAGCACAGCAACATGGCACAAGTATACATATGTAACAAACCTGCACGTTATGCACATGTACCCTACAACTTAAAGTATAATAATAATAAATAAATTAAAAAAAAAAAAAAAAAGAAAATTTAAAAAAATAAAAAAAATTAAAAAAAAAAAATTAAATACACAAAAGTACTCAAATTTTGCTGTGCTCGAATTTTGTTATTCTAAATGTTATTTAAATTAACATGATGGGATGACAGTAATTACAAATATTTACTGTGGGCTCATGATGGCAAGCCTTCTAGAAAAGTGGGAGGCAATAATGGTGAGAAGTTTCTTATGCCTTTGACCTCAGACTGAGAGTTATACCATCAACTCTTCTGATGTTAGAAGTCAGAGCTATCCAATGAGTGGTATAGAGTTCCAGGCTGTGAGTGGTGTATGTTGGGGAATATTGAAAACTTCAAACAGTGAAAGTATAGCATAATTGGACCTGGGATTTTGGAAAATCGTTCTGATTCTGAAGGGAAAGATGCTGTATTAGTCAGGGTTCTCCAAAGAAACACAGCCAATAGGATATAAACAGATGGCCCTCTATGTCCATGGGTCCTGCATCTGTGGATCAACCAGCTATGAATCAAAAATTTTTTTAAAAGAAAGGGATGGTTGTGGCTGCATTGAACTACTTTTTTCTTGCCATTATTCCATAAAAAATACATTATAGCAACTATTTATATAGCATTTACATTGTATTAGGTATTATAAATAATGTAGAGATAATTTAAAGTATACAGGAGGATGTACATAGGTTAAATTCAAATACTACACCATTTTCTATAAGGTACTAGAGTACCCATGGATTTTGGTGTCCACTGGAGGTCCTGAAACCAACCCCCATGCACACTGAGGGACAACTGTATATATAGATAGATGAGAGAGGATTTACTAGAGAAATAGATTCATACAATTATAAAGGCTGAGAACTCCCACTATTTGCCATCTACAAGCTGGAGATTCAAGGAAGCTGGTAGCATGGCTAAGTCCAAGTCTGAAGGCCTAGGAAACAAGGGAGCTGATGATGGAACTCTTAGTCTGAGGCCAAAAGCATAAAAAAACTGGGAGGCTTTTGGTACAAGTCCTAGAGTCTGAAGGCTGGAGAACCTGGAGTACTGACATCGAAGGGCAAGAGAAGATGGATGTCTCAGGTCCAGAAGAGACAGCAAATTCACCTTTCCTCTGTCTTCTTGCTTTATCCAGGCCCTCAGCCTAATGGTGATGCCTGCCCATATTGGGTGAAGAAGGATCTTTCTTACTCATTTCACTGATTAAACATCAGTTTCTTCTGGAAACATCCTCATATACACACCCAGAAATTATGCCTTTTGTCTGGATATTCCTTAATCCAGTCAAGTGGACACCTAAAGTTAACCATCACACAGGTACTGCAAAAGGGAAGAATCCTTTGATAATGTTAAAAGAAAAACTTCAGACAAATTAAATTTAACAGAGATTAATTGAGCAAAGAACAATTCATGAATCAGGCTGCCCCAGGATCCAGAAGAGGTTCAAGATGACTCCAGAGCTGCCGCATGGTCAGATCATGTTTAGGGACAGAAGGAGGAAAGTGAGGCACAGAAACAACTGATTGGCTAGAGCTTGGTGTTTGCCTTATTCAAACATGGTTTAAACAGCTGACTGGCTGTGATTAGCCAGAAGTCTGTGATTGGTACAAGAGTAGGTTATAGTCTGTTTACACAGCTATTTATTAATAGGTTACAGTTCACTATTCTTTGTGAGGCTGAATCTCTTATGGAAGGAGGCAGCTTTAGGCTAAACTTAACAATAACCAGACCAGAGAAAAGTCCACTACAAGAATTCAAATGATGGAGACAAAGGCCTGAGTTAGGGTGGTAGCTGCGCTAAAACAAACAAAAACAAAAACAAAATGAAGAAAAACAAGCAAACAAACAAAAAGACAGTTGTAAAGGTGAGAGACAAGAAATGTGGTCTTTTAACCTTCCAGGTTGCCATAAGAAATGATCACCGAGTGGCTAGTGAGTAGTGGGCAAAAGTTCTGTCTTAAAACAGCAGAAATGTATTCTTTTATAGTTCTGAGGGTAGCAGTTCCTAA
Source organism: Macaca mulatta (assembly GCF_049350105.2). Lineage (NCBI taxonomy): Eukaryota > Metazoa > Chordata > Mammalia > Primates > Cercopithecidae > Macaca > Macaca mulatta. Next base: position 91,606,483 of record NC_133420.1, read on the forward strand.
TCTAGGTGTCAGCAGAGCCATGTTCCCTCTGAACATTCTGGAGAAAGGTCTGCTGTCTCCCAGCTGGTTGTTGTCAGCAGTCCTTGGCATTCCTTAGTTGGAGCTTGCATCACTCCATTTTTCTGACTCCATCTCCACATGGCCTTCTTCCCTTCGAATCAGTGTCTCTGTATCCAAATTTCCTTTTCCTCTCTCCTATAAAGACTCCATTGAATTTAGGCCCCACCCTAATCCACTATGACCACATCCTAATTAATTATATCAGCAAATCTCTATTTCCAAATAAGGTCACATTCACAGGTACCAAAGTTAGGACTTGAACAATTCAACCCACTTTGTGTGGTATCCACAAACTTGAAAAATGCTAAGATGTTAGGAGTCTTAAAAGATCCCTTTCCTTCCACTGCATCCAAGATTTTTTCTAGAGAAAAGGAATAACAGAGGAAGAGGCTTCTTAGGTCCTTGAGTTGGATCAGCTGTGCTCATTGAACACACCCAACATGAACAGCCTACTACAAGCTGTTCTCTGAGGTCAAACTGATGTAGACCTTCCCACTCTGACAGCTGCCCTGGATCTCAGCTGAAGGAGAGAGATTCTCTTCAGGCAGAGATTTAACACCCGGGGAAAGAGGAGGCTCTGGAGTCAAACTGAATGCTAGTCAGGCTCCTTTACATACCTGCCTGAATCTCAGTGTCCTTATCTGTAAATGGGTATAATGGGTTGATGCAACAGTTAAACACTCTTATTCCAATACTTACTGAATATTTTAATATTTGGTAAATATGACCTAGTTGTATTTATTATTACTGTTTTCTGGAATCGAGGCCATTATTATTACTGTTTTCTTGAATAATGGCCATCTTTTGACGATTGGATTGTTGCTTTCATGAGACTGCCTTCTAGCTTCTATGTCGACTTGACTTTCCTCTCCTGCCTTGATATCTGTGGGGATCCCTGGCCTATTGTCACTGACATGCCAGTTTTGATTGTCTGAAGGTGACAGTCCAAAGGTAGAAATATATATAGGTCCTTTAACCCTCTGGCCACGTTATGGCTCAACACAGTGTCTATATTTCCTTTTCCCTTTGCTCCAGGAGAGTTTTACAAGTAAAATATACACAAAACACTAGGCGTATTTCTAAAAATTCATAAATAAAATGCCATTGTGACAAACTCCAGGGGACATTTGAAACATATTTGTTGTACTAAAATTTTGTTGTACCATTATTTGAAACCTAAGCCATGGCCAAAAAATAGTTTCCCAAGTACATTTTTATAAAAGCAGTTGCTGTAATGAAGGGTTTTTCTATAAGCATCACAACAGACTATCTCATTGCTTCCTCTGTCCACCTGGTATATTCCCTCAATGTGATTCATAAGCACTTACTTGTAAGAGTCATCAGGAGACAGAGCGATAAACTTTGGTTCACTCTGTGGTTTGGTTCTCCTGAAGGGTAGGAAATACATTTCATTCGTCTTTGTACCCCTAGATGTCTGCTCAGTACTTTGAGGGTAATCAAAAAATATTTAATAAATGAATAATGAAATGACCAAATGCTAAATTAATTAGCATCAACTTAGAAAAACCCTCATGAGACTGCACCCCATATCTGTTTATTTATAAACATTCACCAAAAATATTTTACATGCGTTTAGTATCAGTGCAAAATTGGGGTCTCACAAGAGCAAAACGAGCTCAGTGAATCATCTGAGTACCTGCAGGCCAATCAAGATATTATTGCTTCTAATTGGTATTCCTACAAGTGGTTAATTTTTTCCCTATGCCTGACTTGCAAGCACTCAGGTGCAAAATTTGTTCTTGTCTTTGAGACCATCCTAATAATCACTCTCCATCTGAATCTTGGAACCAGAATCCCCCACTGATGGGTACAAATGAGGGAGAAATATGTCAACACACATGGGCACTGGCTTGTGGCAATGAAGATTTATTTGATCTAGTCAGCCAAGTGATCACCAGGAGCAAGTAATAAAGAGAATGAAATTCCAGGGTGGGTTCTGCCAGTACCTCCTTTGTTCAACAGTGTGCCTCAGCCTTGTCCATAACAGAGCTTGGAGTCCAGGGGATAGTGCACTTGTTAACTCAAGTCTAGAATGAAGATGGTGACCCTGAAAATATTGATGCTTTAGTGCTAAATTTTTGTTTGTAAATGACTTTAAACTTTTGTTTGTTGCTCAGTCGATGTCATTGGGATTTATTTGGCTGCCAGCTTTGAGTTGCTATTTGAAACGAGCAGCGCCATATGCAGCACATGCATATTCAGTGGTGCAGTTCTTTTTCTAAAGGGAGGGGGGAGTGCCAGGACGCATGGTTCACAATATGAATTTGCATCCCACTTTGCATAAATTTGCATGTAGACTTCATAAGCCTCTAATTTCAAGTATGTAAAATGAAGTGAATCAATGCAATCTACTGCAATTGTTTTCCAAGGCATTAATCACATGAAATACAACCCAGCTTTCCTTAACCAATTAATTTAATCACACCCAAGGTTAGGAGAGACAGGAAAGTAGTGAATAATGGCTGCTAAGCGCCTGGCCTCAGGTTAGGAAGCTATATACAGCCTTAGTACTTCCCCAGTATATCTCCCTTCCAACTCTATGTCTCTCGTGAAAGATTATATTATAGTTTACTTAGTATTTTCTTTTATTTCAGTGCCCCTCTCTGCAGGAGGATTCTATAACCTTACCCCGTTAAACCCTAGAGTTGCTGTATGACTTTCTCTGACCAATGAAATGTGACCAAAAGTGCTGCATGTTCCTTCAAAGCAGAAGCTTTAAAATCCTACACATGGGTCAATATCTCTCATTTTCCTCTGCCATAATACAAGCAGTATTTCTTATTGAAACTGCTCCATTAACCTGAATTCAGGGTGAAGATCAAATGAAGGGGAGCTCCAGATGACCTCCAAAATGGGCATGCAGCAAGAGAAAGAAATATGCCTTTGTTATTCTAAGCTGCTGTCATTTGTTGCTGCAGCACATCCTAGCCTATCTTGACTGATGATGCATTTCTTGAATTAATAAAATGAACTATAATTTGGCTTCAGCAGTTTGTGTGAGTTCTGTCTATGTAAGCATATGTGCACACACTGGGGTGGAGACAAAAATATTCAAAGATATGGCCCATGTGGCTAATAAACATATGAAGTGGTTGAGGAAATAAGCTATATGTTTGTGATAAATTAAATGTCACCATAGTATAGTAATAAAGCATTTGTTATCCCCCTCCTACTTGAGCGAGATGGGATAGGCTATTTAGATTTATTAAGACCATCAGATCCATAAAAATTTGGTCTGTACTTGAGAGAGATGCCAGCTTCCTCTTTGCAGAGCCTTGGAGTTCTTCACATTCCACTAGGGGAAAAGTCTCAATTAAATGCTAATTTTTAAATACCTTTCTTTAGTACCTTCCAATCCACTATTAATTTAAGAGTGAATTAACTTGAAACCACAGGAAGATACACAGTGAATAATCAAACAATGAAACCTTAAGTCCTGAACCTGAAAAAACAGAGCTTTCTGTATTTCCATAGTGCAAAATTGTGCAGAACAATCCTACAGATAATATTAGAATATAGATTATAGAAACATAGGGTATGACTTTCTTTCAGCCAACCAAGTCTAGAAGCTTTGCTTCTGCTTTTCCACCATGCTGTCCTACAAAGTCCAAGATGGAGCAGCCTGACTCTGCCCCTAAGAATGCAGAAAGTCAAGAGAGGAAGACATATAATATTGAAGATTATTTTATTTCCATAAAGTAAAGATTAGAAGAATATATATGACAACTCTCAACAGAGATGAATGAATCATAAATCACAAACATTTGGTTTCTTATTCTTTCCCCAGGCACACATAGCCAAGAAACGGTTGCTCATTTTGCAAACTATTCTGCACTAAGTAGATTATTATTTATGCTCTCTAGATTACCCAGTACTCATCCTTGACTTGAGTCTACCTCCTCCTCAGTACAATCTCTACATAATTAGTAGTTTGAAAGTTGTTTAAGAACTTTAACAGACCTGTTAGAAGAAAGGAGTTTTCTTAGAGAAAGAAAAAATATTTACAAAAATTTTACACTGTGTGAAATGAACCCCAAGAAGAGAGGATAAACATCCAGAGAGCCAAAACATGGAGAAAAAAAATAAAGAGATGAACTGTCTATCAAAGGATTGGAGGTTTATTTTACTTCATTTTGTTTCTCAGATGTTCACTTGCATCTCTGATGCTCTTTGGGCAGGAGATCTTCCAGCAGAGTGAGACCCTCCAGGTGGTTCTAAGATTACAGATGCCACAAGAATGATGTTTCTTAACTAAATCAATTTCTTTCCCATGGCCAGAAACAGTAAAATTAGGAGACTGGTTATAGAAATCACTTTCTGAGCTCTTTCTCATCTCAGAAATTTCAGAATCAGTTAAAAGTTGCATTGAACTTTTAAAATTGGTATGATTTCTAGAGTAATAAACATCTGTTAACACAGTTTTTTGTGTGTTTTTTTGGTTTTGTTTTGTTTTGTTTCGTTTTTAGTGAAAACTGATCCTGGGTTTTGAGGCATGTAAATCAAAGAAAGAGTGAAGTAGGGGCATTATGTAAAATAGAATCTTTCCAAGTGAGTATTTCTTTAAAAAATTGATAGGTTTGTAATTAGACTGTGTTCTCCTGCAATCAAATGGACCCCATCTTCACAAGGATAGTGCCTGAGAGTGTTCTAATAATTCTGTAGTTCTAAAGCTTTCCTTCAAGAATAGAGAGAATTTCCTGTATCAGTCCTATAAACCTGTCTGAGCCTTGGCCATGCCATGGTATGAACAGGGCACCATAGGGCTATCTGATCTTGTACAAGAGAGGAGAATGGGTTTATAGGCTGTGGTCCAATTTGGTGGTTAACCCAGTATTTCTCTTTTGGCAGGATTTAACATAGGGTATCCAATCTCGTTCTCTTCCAGGAGTTTCTTCAATTGTGTGTGTGTGTGTGTGTGTGTGTGTGTGTGTGTGTGTGTGTGTGTGTGTGTGTGTGTGTGTTTATATATATATATATATATATATTTTTTTTTTTTTTTTTTTTGAGACAGAGTCTCGCTCTGTCGCCTAGGCTGGAGTGCAGTGGCACGATCTCGGCTCACTGCAACCTCCACCTCCCAGGTTCACACCATTCTCCTGCCTCAGCCTCCTGAGTAGCTGGGACTACAGGCGCTTACCACCACAACTGGCTAATTTTTTTTTTTTTTTTTTTTTTTTTTGTATTTTTAGTAGAGATGGCGTTTCACTATGTAACCAGAATGGTCTCAATCTCTTGACCTCGTGATCCGCCTGCCTCAGCCTCCCAAAGTGCTGGGATTACAGGCATGAGCCACCATACCCGGCCCCATTGTGTATTTTTATTTGAGATTCTGGAATTCTGAGTAGAGCAGAATTTTACTCAGCTTCAGAGAAGAAAGAGGCAGAAATGTTGCCAGTTGGGATTGAGAAAGGCCTCTGACTTCTTTAAGTCTGTAGATAAGATGTTCTCTGCTCCTCGGATCAGCCTAGTCCTCCTGGTTTCTCCTGTGCTTAGGAATTTCCCACTGCTCTTTATGTCTTTCAAGATTTTCCTGTAGCTTTGCAGTCAAGCTGGTGGTAATTTTCCACTGGTTTGCAATGAAGCTTCAGATGTGACCTATGATCTCAATGTCACCATAATTTAGCCATCCCTAATATGCCCATTCTTTGGAATACCGGCTTTTATTGCTATCATAATTCTCACATTATTTATAAATAATATAGTGCCATAAATACTGACCTTCAGAGCTAGCACAAGATCTTTCTAATCAAGCTTTTGCCTGGTTGAGGTAAGAGTCCAAGTCTTTATAACACTTTATTGCTGATGGCTATGTTAAACTCTCTAAAGACGTCTGGGACATTTAGGGGCATGGGTATTGCGAAGCCATAAAAATGACATTGTAGGACCTAAAACAAGCACAGTGGAACTCCATTGTGACCCTGATGTTATATGGCAAGGAAAACTCCTGTCACAGAAATTTTGCCCTATGGCAAGAGAGTTGTTTACAACAGGGCTGTGAATAGGCACAGATTATTTCCAGGGGTGTCATTGTTTTAACCCTTCAGGGGAACAAAATCCATGTCACTTTTAACAAAGTTCTATTTTGCCTTATGTTTTTCCTGTGGAACAGGTGAAGTTATTTTTTTCATTTACAACAAAACATGAGCAACAAAGAAACTAAGGAAAATAAACAAGATTGGTCAAGGAAAAATTTATAAAAACATAACTAGCTCTAAAACTGGGACAAAACTGAAAAATGAAACAATCATGGTTGCTGGGAAACTCTTCAGAAGATTCTGGGTAGTTTTTCGAGAGAAAGAATTACTTGTGCTTCAGTTAGGGTGTTAGCAAGAAGCTGAAGAAATTTTAATGGAGGGCTATTTGTATGAACAGTCAGCAAGTTAAGGTGTGACCAACAAGGGAAGTTGAAGCACCCAGAGATTAGCAATCATGAAAAGTCATTACTTTTTCTATACATGAAGGGACGAAGGAAAGAAAATAGTGTTACTGAAGCCCAGTGAGAGATGGATCTGTGGGGTGGGACTAATATCTGTATTAACTGAAGAACAGGAACATTGCCAGAACCATAGCATGGAACAGGAAGGAAGCAGAAAAGAAATGCCTCAACTTCTCTGTCCTCCCACTTGGTGCCTTTCACTGGCTAAACCCAGTGAGACGAGTTCAAGGGAGCCTGGATAAAGTGGTCCATAGGTCAGGCTTGTGAAATTCAGAGTAGGGCAAAAAAATGAATCAAGTAGCTAGGGGTGGTGGGGTGTGGGATAAAAGAGGAAGAGCCAGTGTAAGGAGACAGCCTACCTGACTTGTCTGCTGTGTGTTCTTTCTCCTCTCTTCAGCAGGATTGCATTTTGGTTTTAGGCAACATTGAGGTCTATACAGGCAAAGGGCAGTGGAAAATATAACCCCATGCTTGTCAGTGGAACTGAGTATTTGCCACGCTTCCAAGTGTGCTTAGTCTTAACTAACTTTGCTAAACATGAAATCATGAAGCTTTTCTTTTTCCTACTAAAACCCCCTGTTATGCCTGCTCCTCATCCCACTATTTCTCTTTTTCTCTCCCCCTATACTTGCTTAACCAAATTTATACTCTACCTTTTTGTATACACCAAAATCTAGTGGCATTATAAAAGTATCATCCTTACCAGATATATTTGTAATGGGCACCAATGTTTCAAGTGAATAGCAAGGAATAGCAAGGGGAACAATCTGACTTCACCGACAGATGAGAGACCACCATATTTTTGGGTGTACCATAACGTGAATGACCAAGGTCTGCCCTGGTAATACCACAAAGGCCTTCTCCACAAAATGTCTATCTCTACCAAACATGACATGTCCACAGGGTCACAGAATGAAGGCAAGAGTTTGAGTCCATGAGCAAGGCCACCTTCTACAACTTAAAGGACAGGAGAAAATATTGAAATGACAGAGTGATGGGGAAGGCAGACATATAACTTCCAACTAGGAGGAAAATGGCATGCATAGAAGAAGTAGAAGAAGAAGGATCCATGGTTCTAAAGGCCCCACCTGCTCCCAAGTGTCAGGAAGCTCTCAGAAAATTATCTGGCGATGGCCAGTGAGGAGGAGACTCTTTATCCTGGAGGTGGCATGGGACAGAAACCAGCTCTTGATGGGGTTTTCAGTAATCAAGGGATCTGTGAGTATCTGGCTTTTCTTTTCGGCACTGTGAGGTCTTGTACAAGTTACTTTACTTTCTGAGTTTCATCATCCAAAACATGTAGTATTTTTAACTACATGTAGTATTTAAACATCTAGTATTTCCAGTGTGTGAGAAGCAAATATGATAGCATACATAAACAGTAGATGTGTAATAATATCCAGATATATTAATTTTCTTCTCTTCTTTTTAAGCTTAAACCAATCCTATTTTCTCTACTGTATAATTGTGATATACTCAAATAGGATCCAACCATTTTACCCCTAAATTAGAGGAAAAATTAATTTATAGTTGTATTCCTCATGTTTATGGTTGCTACTTTCAAAGTTATATTTGTTTCTAACCAAACACATGTATCACAATAATTAAAAGGGAAAAAATTATGCTCTATGGTAAACAAAAAAATGATGTTCATGGTATTGTCACTGAATAAACCTTCTGCTAAGGAGCTTAATTTCTTAGTGGAGAGGAAAAAGAAAGATCCAGAAAGAAGGGAGGAAGCAAAGAAAAGCAGAGATTTTTACAAATCTGAGCATGTCATTTTATAAGTCAAAGTGAGGACAAGAATAAGTGCTATTATGGCAATTTTCAGTCTGTTTGCTATTTTGATTGCTGTGAATATGCTGGGGAATGGCATCTACTTTCTGAAATGGCATGTATTTATGTACTGATAAATAAAGCAGCAGGCAAATTTGGGAAGCCTCAAAATCAACAGGGTATTTCTCTTCAGAGTAAGGTCTGTGAAGCATTTGCAGCAGGAGATTTGGGGCCTTGTGCTAGCATCTTCATACCAAGGGCAGAGTGTGACCATCACCAGGTTACATCAACTGTGAATTTGTTTCCTATGACTGCTGTAACATATTACCCAAAATAAATATTTGGAATAAATCACCATTTAGCAGCTTAAAACAACACAAATTTATTATCTTATGGCCCTGGAGGTTAGAAATTCAAAATTGGCCAGCTAGGACAGCATTTCTTCCTTGTCTTTTTTCAACTTCTAGAGGCTGCCTGAATGTCTTGGCTCATGGTTCCACATCACTCTGACCCCCTACTTGTCATCACGTGGCCTTCTCTTACTCTGATTACTCTGACCCTCCTGCCCCACTCTTATAAGGACCCTTGGAAGTACATGAGGCCCCCTCCCCATAATCTAGGATAATCTCCCTACCTCAAAGCCTTAAATTAATCATGACTCCTAAATCCCCTTTACCATGTAAGGTAATATATCCAGAGGCTGCGGGGATTAGAACATACATCATTAGGGGGCCATTATTCAGCCCACCTCAAGCTGTTTCCCCAAAGACTCCTCACCATCAAGGCTTCTGGTATAATGTGGTAACATGGAGCATGACACTGGGGTCAGGCTTCCTTGGCACAAATCCTGCCTCCAGAACTTAAAAAAAATTAAAAGAAAAAAATCAAACCCCACTAAAAAGTGGACAAAGGATATGAACAGACACTTCTCAAAAGAAGACATATATGCAGCCAACAATCATATAAGAAAAAGCTCAATATCACTGAAAATTAAAGAAATGCAAATCAAAACCACAATGAGATACCATCTCACACCGGTCAGAATGGCCATTATTAAAAAGTCAAAAAAAAAAAAAAAAAAAAAAAGATGCTGTCAAGGTTGTAGAGTAAAAGGAATACTTTTACATTGTTGGTGGGAGTGTAAATTAGTTCAACCATTGTGGAAGACAGTGTGGCAATTCCTCAAAGACCTAAAGACAGAACTACCATTTAACCTAGCAATGCCATTACTGGGTATATACCCAAAGGAATATAAATCGTTCCATTATAAAGACACATGCACACATATGTTCATTGGTACACTATTCACAATAACAAAGACATGAAATCAACCTAAATGCCCAACTATGATAGAATGGATACAGAAAATATGGTAGTACATATATACCATGGAATACTATGTAGCCATAAAAAATAAGATTATGTCCTTTGCAGGGACATGGATGGAGATGGAGGCTATTATCCTTAGCAAACTAACACAGGAACAGAAAATGAAATACTGCATGTTCTCACTTATAAGTGGGGGCTAAATAATGAGAACACACAGACACATAGAGGGCAATAACACACACTGAAGTGTATTGGAGGATAAAGGGTGGGAGGAGGGAGAGAAGTAGGAAAAATAACTAATGGATACTAGGCTTAATACCTGGGTGATGAAATAATCTGTACAACCAACCCCCATGACACACATTTACCTATGTAGCAAGCTAGCACATCCTGCATGCATATTCCTGAACTTAAAATAACAGTTAAAAAAAAAAAATCCTGCCTCCAGCCATCACCAACTATATGCCCTTCAGTAAATTCTTCATTATTTCTGAGGTTAATTGTTTTAACATCTCAGATTGATGTTGAGTATTAAATTTTTAAAAAGCCTGAACAGGGTCTGGGTTTTGGTGCTCAATCAAGGTTAGCTATTATTAGTAGTATTAAACAAAGAAATAAACATGTATAACTCACAAAATCAAGATCAGGGAAGCTGTTTACTTATTTTTTTATTGCATAGTTCTTTGGGGATGCACTGAAAATTTATCAGGCCTCAGAAATTCACATTAGTTTTGTCAGCTACAAAATAATTATGTTTTCACTGGAACTTCTATAGAAGAAATTATTTTTCCATCCATTCAATGGCTCTTTATTGAGGCAATGGAGTTTCTGAGCCTTCATACAACCTTCTGTTTTCATATAAAAGTCATTCATTTACTTTTTATTAACAACTTTATTGATTCTAGGGAGTTTTCCGAGAAAGACAGCAAACCAACAAAATAGCTTTTACATTTACCTTAACGCTCAAAACAGCATTCAGCCATCCATTTATTTATCCACTCAGAAGACCTTTATAAAGCACCTCTTCTGTTCCAGGTCCTGTCTACAAAGATCTAAAAAGGAGGGAGAAGGGCAAAAAGAAACAGATTATTATGAATCCATGGGCTTATTATAAATTAATATGAAGATAAAATGTCATTATAGATAAACTCAATAAGGCAAAGTTGGAAGAAATGCATTCCTTAGCCTAAGAGCTCAGTCTTGCAAAGGAGACAGATATACACACGTATGCAACTGTCCACAACAGGAGGCAATAGCTTCCACTTCAAATGGTCTCTGCTGTCCTGTCTACTTGCCACAAACTTGGCATGGGCCTCTAATACTCTGTGGTGAAACCTAAAGTATTCTGCCTTTCTTCTGTGACCCTTTCAGACGTCTAAGGTTAAGCGGAGGCAGGTTTCCTAGTTACCCAGATGGAACACTTCCTAGGAAAGCCCCCCAAGTTTCCACTGCAAAGGTGGAGACAGCATTTATCCTTCAATTGAGGAACTTTGGTGCTGAAATAATGCCGAGGGCACAGGTGTGAGAGCATGTAAAACAGAGTCTGGCAGCTGGAGATCATTAGTAAGCCTACGGCAGCTCTGTCAGGAGACAAGGTTAACACCCTGCTAATCAGATTAATCCTATCCCAGTCATGCAGTTTTGAATCCCTTGAAATGTGACTTGGCTCTTCTTTTCATCCTTTGATGTCATGGTTGACAAAACTGTAGCCATGGCCTTGGAGGTAGGTATGGTCCCTTCTTCTTGGTAGGCCCTTTTGCTCTAGAGGTCCACATCAGCAGATGGGCCTGAAGCACCATTTGAACCTCTGAATAGAATCAGATTCATGGAAGATTAGGGCTCAAGGCGACCTGCCACTAATAACAGTGCTAAGTTTACGGGTCTGCTGGTCTTCAGCTCAGACACTTTCTCCTGTCCATATGATGCATCAGCAGTTAGTTGGAAGCCCTAGAGTGATTCCAATATGATGATTTTTAGTGATCTGCCATTTTGAACTATTCATATCAATATTTGCATTGAATGAAATAATGGAGGGATGACAAACAGGCTTTCTTTGGAAGGCATGAAAATACTCCCTGGCGATAATCCAGTTGATTCCTTTTTCTCTGATAGGCAGATTTGTGTCTGTCTTCTGGACAGAGAGAATCTTTTCAGATCTGAAGGTGCATGGACCAGAGCAGTGGTTCTCAAATTCTGGACCCCAAACCAGCAACGTCAGCAGCACCTAGGAATTTGTCAGAAATGCCAATTCTGGGGCCCATCCAGACTTTTACAACAGAAACTGGTGGTGGGGCCCAGCCATCTGTGTTTTAATGAACTTCTCATGAGATTTTAATGCACACTCGAGGTTTAGAGTCACTGGCTTAGAAAAAGCAGTGCTTCAAAGATAGGACTGGACCTCATCTTGGAAATGGTCAATGGGCATGTATATAGTTGCAAAGTAACAATGCAAAGGATTTTTTTTTTTTTTTTTTTTTTTGAGACAGAGTCTCACTCTGTCGCCCAGGCTGGAGTGCAGTGGCCGGATCTCAGCTCACTGCAAGCTCCGCCTCCTGGGTTTAGGCCATTCTCCTGCCTCAGCCTCCCGAGTAGCTGGGACTACAGGCGCCCGCCACCTCGCCCGGCTAATTTTTTGTATTTTTTAGTAGAGATGGGGTTTCACCATGTTAGCCAGGATGGTCTCAATCTCCTGACCTCGTGATCTGCCTGTCTCGGCCTCCCAAAGTGCTGGGATTACAGGCGCAAAGGAATTTTTATTACTCTAAAATTTGAGCAATTTTTTCTCAAGGAGCAACTTACAGAAAAAAATCAGAAATACGTGTGTGAAATGTAGTGTTTAGCAAAAACCTGACTAGATTCCTTTCATGTGACAGGCTTGCAGCGCCACAAGCAGTGCTGGCAAGGACAGTGTGTGGCTTAGAACTTTAAAGGAAAAAAATGTAGTTTATTAATTTTGAAACTAATTAAGGTACAAAAATATAGTATCCCAAACTGTCTAAGACATAGGAAGAAAACAGCCCATAAACACCAGATTGGGGACAAAAGCTGTAAGAATACCAGATATCACATTTTCATACCACCCCCTCTCACTATGAAATCCCCCAGCAGGGTACTACAGAAAAATTGCCTGTCAACAGACTGAAATGAATAGTATGTGATCTCTGGTATAATTTCCTTGGAATTCAATTTATACTAAGTGCATAAAGAGCCAAAGATGGGGGTGGGAATTAGAATAGAGAATGGTCATATACATTAGAAAAATTAAATCCTGCAGCTTCCAAAAGGGAATCACCAATGGTCTCATCCCTCATGGCAAAAGTACCTCTGGCTACAATTCCTACTGTGCAATTCAATCAAGTCATCAGGAGTAGAGATAGCAAGTGGCTGCCCCACGCACTGCAGACTCAGGCTTAAACTCAGGCCAATCACCAGGCTTTCCCTGCCTCAACCAATATTGCTTGGTTACCATTTGTTGCCAATGTGATCTGTCTAAGGAGGTGTTAAAATCTCACTGCAAATTAGGATATGTTTATTTCTCTCTCAATTTCTAGCAATGTGTTTGTGGCAGACACTGTGGGTTGTCTGTATCGCAGCCATTTCCCCTTTATTTCTTGTTAAGAAAATCTGATTTTGTTTGTGTTGTAAGGATAAATTGAAAGAATTTTAAGTGGATCAAAAGACTATGAGGCACCTTCTATCGAAAACTAAGTGTTGTTTGGCGCTTACTCTTCCAACGTACCTACTTTGTGTTATTTGTGCCTTTCATCATCTTTGAGCTATTTTACAGTCCTGCCGAGATAAACATTAATTTGTAGAAAACGGGTGAAAGACATATATTTCTTGTTTATAAATATACAAAAAAATTCCATTCAATTGAGGTTCAATTGACTTTCTTTCCCCACAGTTAAAAGAAGCTAATTTTACATTGATTAAATAAATTCATTACAGCAATCATCTTTTTTTCTTTCTTTTTTTTATTTTTTCACTCTGTTGCCCAGGCTGGAGTACAGTGCTGTGATCTTGGCTCACTGCTACCTCCGCCTCCTGGGTTCAAGCAATTATTCTGCCTCAGCCTCCCAGATAGCTGGGATTGCAGGTGTGCGCCCACCACGCCTGGGTAATTTTTGTATTTTTAGTAGAGATGGGGTTTCAGCATGTTGGCCAGGCTGGTCTTGAACTCCTGACCTCAAGGTATCCGCCTGCCTCAGCCTCCCAAAGTGCTGGGATTACAGGCATGAGCCATGGTTCCTGGCCTCAGCAATCATCTTCTGTATTTGTTTGTTCTTTGGATTTAAAAATATATATATATATATATATATAAATTTTTTTATTACACTTTAAGTTCTAGGGTACATGGGTACAACGTGCAGGTTTGATACATAGGTATACATGTGCCATGTTGGTTTGCTGCTCCCATAAACTCATCATTTACATTAGGTATTTCTCCTAATGCCATCCCTCCCCCAGCCCCCAACCCCCAGACAGGCCCCAGTGTGTGATATTCCCCACCCTGTGTCCAAGTGATCTCATTGTTCAGTTCCCACCTATGGGTGAGAATATGCAGTGTTTAGTTTCCTTTCCTTGTGATAGTTTGCTGAGAATGATGGTTTCCAGCTTCATCCATGTCCCTGCAAAGGACACGAACTCATCCTTGTTTATGGCTGCATAGTATTCCATGGTGTGTATGTGCCACATTTTCTTTATCTAGTCTATCATTGATGGGCACTTGGGTTGGTTCCAAGTCTTTGCTATTGTGAATAGTGGCATAATAAACATATGTGTGCATGTGTCTTTATGGTAGCATGATTTATAATCCTTTGGGTATATACCCAGTAATGGGATTGCTGGGTCAAATGGTAATTCTAGTTCTAGATCCTTGAGCAGTTGCCACACTGTCTCCCACAATGGTTGAGCTAATTTACACTCCCATCAACAGTGTAAAATCGTTCCTATTTCTCCACATCCTCTCCAGCACCTGTTGTTTCCTGACTTTTTAATGATCTCCATTCTAAATGATGTGAGATGGTAACTCATTGTGGTTTTGATTTGCATTTTTCTGATGACCAGTGACGATGAGCATTTTTTCACGTGTCTGTTGGCTGCATAAATGTCTTCTTTTGAGAAGTGGCTGTTCATATCCTTTGCCCACTTTTTGATGGGGTTGCTTTTTTCTTGTAAATTTGTTTGAGTTTTTGGTGATTTTGGATAATAGCTTTTTGTCAGATGGGTAGATTGCAAAAATTTTCTCCCATTCTGTAGGTTGCCTGTTCACTCTGATGTTAGTTTCTTTTGCTGTGCAGAGCTCTTTAGTTTAATTAGATCCCATATGTCTATTTTGGTTTTTGTTGCCACTGCTTTTGGTGTTTTAGTCATGAAGTCCTTGCCCATGCCTATCTCCTGAATGGTATTGCCTAGGTTTTCTTCTAGGGTTTTTATGGCTTTAGGTCTAACATTTAAGTCTTTAATTCATCTTGAATTAATTTTTGTAGTAGGTGTAAGGAAGGGATCCAGTTTCAGCTTTCTACATATGGCTACCCAGTTTTCCCAGCACCATTTATTAAATAGGGAATCCTTTCCCCATTGCTTGTTTTTGTCAGATTTGTCAAAGATCAGATGGTTGTAAATGTATGGTGTTATTTCTGAGCCCTCTGTTCTGTTCCATTGGTCTATATCTCTATTTTGGTACCAGTACCATGCTATTTTGGTTACTGTAATCTTGTAGTATAGTTTGAAATCAGGTAGTGTGATGCCTCCAGATTTGTTATTTTTGCTTAGGATTGTCTTGGCAATGCAGGCTCTTTTTTGGTTCCATATGAACATTAAAGTAGTTTTTTCCAATTCTGTGAAGAAAGTCATTGGTAGCTTGATGGGGATGGCAGTGAATCTATAAATTACCTTGGGCAGTATGGCCATTTTCACGATATTGATTCTTCCTATCCATGAGCATGGAATGTTCTTCCATTTGTTTGTGTCCTCTTTTATTTCCTTGAGCAGTGGTTTGTAGTTCTCCTTGAAGTGGTCCTTCATATCCCTTGTAAGTTGGATTTCTAGGTATTTTATTCTCTTTGCAGTAATTTTTGGGGACTTCACTCATGATTTGGCTGTTTGTCTGTTTTTGGTGTATAGGAATGCTTGTGATTTTTGCACATTGATTTTGTATCCTAAGACTTTGCTGAAGTTGCTTATCAGCTTAAGGAGATTTTGGGCTGAGAAGATAGGGTTTTCTAAAGATACAATCATGTCATCTGCAAACAGAGATAATTTGACTTCCTCTTTTCCTAACTGAATACCCGTTATTTCTTTCTCTTGCCTGATTGCCCTGACCAGAACTTCCAACACTATGTTGAATAGGAGTGGTGAGAGAGGGCATCCTTGTCTTGTGCTGATTTTCAAAGGGAATGCTTCCAGTTTTTGCCCCTTCAGTATGATATTGGCCGTGAGTTTGTCATAAATAGTTCTTATTATTTTGAGATATGTTCCATCGACACCTAGTTGATTGAGAGTTTTTAGCATGAAAGACTGTTGAATTTTGTCAAAGGCCTTTTCTGCATCTATTGAGATAATCATGTGGTTTTTGTCATTGGTTCTGTTTATGTGATGCATTACATTTATTGATTTGCATATGTTGAACCAGCCTTGTATCCTAGCAATGAAGCCAACTTGATCATGGTGGATAAGCTTTTTGATGTGCTGCTGGATTCGGTTTGCCAGTATTTTATTGAGGATTTTCATATCAATGTTCATCAGGGATATTGGTCTAAAATTCTCTTTCTTTGTTGTGTCTCTCCCAGACTTTGGTATCAGGATGATGCTGGCCTCATAAAATGAGTTAGGGAAAATTCTCTCTTTTTCTACTGATTAGAATAGTTTTAGAAGGAATGGTACCAGCTCCTCTTTGTACCTCTGGTAGAATACGGCTGTGAATCCGTCTGGTCCTGGACTTTTTTTGGTTGGTAGGCTATTAATTATTGCCTCAATTTCAGAGCCTGTTATTGGTCTATTCAGAGGTTCAAATTCTTCCCGGTTTAGTCTTGGGGAGTGTATGTATCCAGGAATTTATCCATTTCTTCTAGATTTTCTAGTTTATTTGCATAGAGGTGTTTATAGTATTCTCTGATGGTAGTTTGTATTTCTGTGGGATCAGTGGTGATATCCCCTTTATCATTTTTTGTTACATCTATTTGATTTTTTTCTCTTTTCTTATTATTCTTGCTAGCACACTATGAATTTTGCTGATCTTTTCAAAATACCAGCTCCTGGATTCATTGATTTTTTGAAGGGTTTTTGTGTCTCTATCTCTCAGTTCTGCTCTAATCTTAGTTACTTCTTGCCTCTGCTAGCTTTTGAATGTGTTTGCTCTTGCTTCTCTAGTACTTTTAATTGTGATGTTACGGTGTCGATTTTAGATATTTCCTGCTTTCTCTTGTGGACATTTAGTGCTATAAATTTCCCTCTACACATTGCTTTAAATGTGTCCAAGAGGTTCTGGTATGTTATGTCTTTGTTCTCATTGGTTTCAAAGAACATCTTTATTTCTGCCTTCATTTAATTATTTACCCTGTAGTCATTCAGGAGCAATTTGTTCTGTTTCCATGTAGTTGTGCGGTTTTGTGTGAGTTTCTTAATCCTGAGTTCTAACTTCATTCCACTGTGGTCTGAGAGACAGTTTGTTGTAATTTCTGTTCTTTCACATTTGCTGAGGAGTACTTTATTTCCAATTAGGTGGTCAATTTTAGAATAAGTGTGATGTGGTGCTCAGAAGGATGTATATTCTGTTGATTTGGGGTGGAGAGTTCTGTAGATATTTATTAGGTCTGCTTGGTGCAGAACTGAGTTCAAGTCCTGGATATCCTTGTTAAAATTCTGTCTCGTTGATCTGTCTAATATTGACAGTGGCGTGTTAAAGTCTCCCATTATTATTGTGTGGGAATCTGAGTCTCTTTGTAGGTCTCTGAGGACTTGCTATGAAACTAGATGCTCCTGTATTGGGTGCATATATATTTAGGATAGTTAGCACTTCCTGTTGAATTGATCCCTTTACCATTATGTAATGGCCTTCTTTGTCTCTTTTGATCTTTGTTGGTTTAAAGTCTGTTTTATCAGAGACCAGGATTGCAACCTGTGCTTTTTTTTTTTTTTTCTTTCCATTTGTTTGGTAAATCCTCCTCCATCCCTTTATTTTGAGCCTATGTGTGTCTTTGCACGTAAGATGGGTCTCCTGAATACAGCACACTGATGGGTCTTGACTCTATCCAACTTGCCAGTCTCTCTCTTTTAATTGGGACATTTAGCCCATTTACATTTAAGGTTAATATTATTATGTGTGAATTTGATCTTATTATGATGTTCGCTGGTTATTTTGCCTGTTAATTGATGCAGTTTATTCCTAGCATCGATGGTCTTTACAATTTGGCATATTTTTGCAGTGGCTGGTACTGGTTTTTCCTTTCCATATTTAGGGATTCCTTCAGGAGCTCTTGTAAGGCAGGCCTGGTGGTGACAAAATCTCTCAGCATTTGCTTGTCTGTAAAGGTTTTTATTTCTCCTTCACTTATGAAGCTTGCTTTGGCTGGATATGAAATTCTGGGTTGAAAATTCTTTTCTTTAAGAATGTTTAATATTGGCCCCCACTCTCTTTGGGCCTGTAGGGTTTCTGCTGAGAGATCCACTATTAGTATGATGGGCTTCCCTTTGTGGGTAACCCGACCTTTCTCTCTGGCCGTCCTTAACACTTTTTCCTTCATTTCAACCTTGGTAAATCTGGCAATTATGTGTCTGTGGGTTGCTGTTCTCGAAGAGTATCTTTGTGGCGTTCTCTGTATGTCCTGAATTGGAATGTTGGCCTGCCTTTCTAGGTTGGGGAAGTTCTCCTGGATAATATCCTGAAGAGTGTTTCCCAACTTGGTTCCATTCTCCCCATCACTTTCAGGTACACCAATCAAACGTAGATTTAGTCTTTTCACATAGTCCCAAGTTTCTTGGAGGCTTTGTTCATTTCTTTTTACTTTTTTCTCTAACCTTGTCTTCTCTCTTTATTTCATTAATTTGATCTTCAATCACTGATACCCTTCCTTCCGCTTGATCGAATCAGCTATTGAAGCTTGTGCATGCGTCATGAAGTTCTCGTGCCATGGTTTTCAGCTCCATCAGGTCATTTAAGGTCTTCTCTACACTGTTTATTCTAGTTAGTCATTTATCTAACCTTTTTTCAGGTTTTTAGCTTCCTTGCAGTGAGCTAGAACAGATTCCTTTAACTTGAAGAAGTTTATTATTACCAACCTTCTGAAGCTTACTTCTGTCAACGCATCAAAGTCATTCTCCATCCAGCTTTGTTCCGTTGCTGGTGAGGAGCTGTGATCCTTTGGAGGAGAAGAGACACTCTGATTTTTAGAATTTTCAGCTTTTCTGCTCTTGTTTCTCCCCATCTTTGTGGTTTTATCTACTTTTGGTCTTTGATGTTGGTGACCTACAGATGGGGTTCTGGTGTAGATGATCTTTTTGTTAATGTTGATGTTATTCCTTTCTGTTTGTTAGTTTTCCTTCTAACAGTCAGGTCCCTCAGCTGCAGGTCTGTTGGAGTTTTCTGGAGGTCCATTCCAGACCCCGTTTGCCTGGGTATCACCAGCAGAGGCTGCAGAACAGCAAATATTGCTGCCTGATCCTTCCTCTGGAAACTTCATCCCAGAGGGGGAACCGCTTATATGAGGTGTCTATCTGCCCCTACTGGGAGGTATCTCCCAGTTAGGCTACACGGGGGTCAGGGACCCATTTGAGAAGGCAGTCTGTCCATTCTCAGAGCTCAAACACCGTGCTGGGAAAGTCACTGCTCTTTTCAGAGCTGTCAGACAGGGATGTTTGAATCTGCAGAATTATCTGCTGCCTTTTTTTCGCCTTGCCCTGCCCACAGAGGTGGAGTCTAGATGCAGTGGGCCTTGTTGAACTGCAGTGGGCTTCGTCCAGTTTGAGCTTCCCAGCTGCTTTGTTTACCTACTCAAGCCTCAGCAATGGTAGACACCCCTCCCCCAGCCAGGCTGCTGCCTCGCAGTTTGATCTCAGACTGCAGTGCTAGCAGTGAGCAAGGCTCCGTGGGTGTGGGACCCGCGAGCCAAGAACAGTGGAGAATCTCCTTGTCTGCCGGTTGCTAAGACCTTGCGAAAAGTGCGGTATTTGGGCAGGAGTGTCCTGTTTTTCCAGGTAGTCTGCCGTGGCTTCTGTTGGCTAAGAAAGGGACATCCCTTGACCCCTCGCGCTTCCCAGATGAGGCAACGCCCTGCCCTGCTTCAGCTCACCCTCCATGGGCTGCACCCACTGTCCAACCAGTCCCAATGAGATGAGTCAGGTACCTCAGTTGGAAATGCAGAAATCACCCATCTTCTGTGTCAATCACGCTGGGAACTGCAGACTGGAGCTGTTCCTATTCGGCCATCTTGGACTACTTTCGTATTCTCTGGATGTTTTTTTTTGGAACTGGTTCTAAGTTTTTTTGTATTCCCTCTTTAATTAATGAATTAAACAAAATCTTTTACACACATTCATTTTATATCTGCATAACAGTCATGATTAAACCTTTAAAAAATAATTATCCTTTAACAATGTATTCTGCAATAGTATACCCAGGAAATATAGGCACCTTCCTAATTCTAGGACATAAATCATGATAAATCTACTAAACTTTGATAAAGGTAATCTTATTCTCTTTTGGCTCTGATTGGTTTGGAGGTTATCATGTGACTACATTCTGGTCAATGAGAAATACATCAGGAGATTCTGAGCAAAGTGTACTTCCCTGATAAATAAATAAAAGTGAATGAAGGCCAGCAGAGGAAAGTAGGAAATGCCTTTTCTCTCTTGCCCTTAGATGTTGTCTTGTGAGAGCAGGGTGCTTGGAAATGCAGCTGCCATCTTCAGTAACAGTGAGGGAAACTAAAGAAAATCTCAGATAAGCCATCTCTGAATCCTGACATCATTTATTGAACCTCTGCATTAGTCAATCAACCCAGGGACTACTTCCCCCAGAGCTGTTAAATTAGGTAATAATTCCTCAGAGTTTAATCTATGTCAGTTGGTTATTTAATTAATCCATCTAGAAGCATTTTAACAAATCTAGTTGCAGATTCAGAAAGAAAAAGTACCCAGGAAATCTGACATGGTCTAAACAGTCCTATGGTAAGTCATGTGTGCGGTGATTGTAACGGTAGGTAGAAAAAGGTGGCTGTGGTGGGTTGGATAATGGAAGGACATTGACCGACAGGATAGAAGGGTGGGATGTGATAGGAAGATAGGACTGGTGGTTAGAAGAGTTTTAGTGGAGCAGCAGTGCTATGGTCTGAATGTTTGTGTTTCCCCAAAATTTATATGTTGAAACCTAATTTCTAATGCAATAATATTAAGAATCAGGGACCTTTGGAAGTGATTAGGTCATGAGAGGAAATCCCTCATGAATGGGATTAGTGCCCTTATGAAAGAGACCAGAAGGTGCATGTTTGCCTTTTCTGTCATGTGTGGACACAGCAAAAAGGCACCATATATAAAATGAGCCCTCCTCAGTCACCGAATCTGCTGGCACATTGATCTTCGACTATCCAGCTTCCAGAATTGTATGAACGAAGACATTCAGTTAGAAAAAAGTGTTTTCCACTTGTTCATTGTTGTGACTAAACAACCTGTAGTCTCTCTGGCCCCAGTTTCCTACTAAAGATTATATAACCACAAAGCTAGACTAGCCTCCAGATCTCCTATCCCTAATGAGATACTGACTTCAAATATAAATGAAAATTAGATATGCCACATTCACAGTGATCCATGCATCATCTTCATCATTTCTGTTTTATTGAATTTTACTTCATGGAAGTAAATTTGATAAGCATATCATATTATGTACATTATGTTATTTGATCTACACAACTCTATGATTGGATGTGGTAGATTGTTGCAGTCCCAATTTGGTTTTGTCTCTCTGTGTCTACACCCTTAGGTAGTCAACTCTCACTCTGACTCTGGACTTGGCCAATGGGACAATGTGCCTTGTGTTGGCTAGTAGAACGATAACATGATATAGGCAAAGGCTTGTAACAAACTTGACCACTGGGGGATGTCCTGTGTTGATGCTTCTGGCATTCTTGAGATTGGTGCTATATGAATAAGCCCAAACTAGACCATTGGAGACATGTGGTATATTCATCCCCATCACCTTAACAACCAGTACCAACAAACAGCCAGCACAAATCACAAGACATATGGCCATTGTAGATCAACTAGTCCCCAGTTAACCCTTAGCTGCATGTAGTCACATCCATGAGTTCAAGTGAAGCCAGCAGAAAAACTGTCTCACTGAACTCAACTCCAAATTGTCAGCTCTTAGAACCATGAGCTATTAAATTATCTTTAATCCCCTAAACTATGGTCAACAAAGACTAATTGATAAACTGGAATGTATAATATCCATGTCCCAGTTTTACAGGCAAGCAAAACTAAGAGAAAAAATGCCCAAGGTTATACAACTAACAAGGGCTGGATTTATGATTAAAACCCAAATCTATCTGACTTCAAAGCCCATGTCTTTGACAGCAATCTCAAACAATATATTCTGAGAAAACCACTAATTGCAAAGAACCAGAAATATACCCCTAAAACCTTCCTACTTTTCTGAATGACATACTGTGAATTTCTCAACCTTAATCTCTTTAACCCTGTGGTAAGTGTAACTATCACTAGCTTGTACTATTAGTAAAACAGTAAAGAACAAAAAATGTTTTGTGGGTTTATGATTCACTGTGAAATGTAGCATTTCCTGTTGTTGTTGTTTACTTTTTGTCCTGAATTTACATTTTTAGGCTCATAGGTTTGGCCCAGTTTCTAATAAAGTAGGATCCTGTGAACATTTTCATATTCCCTATAACTTTGTGGCTTCATGATGTCTTTCCATATACCTGTGTGTTTGCCTATGATGGGTGTTTCCTCCATATCCCTAGTATCTACCCTCCTCATATAAAGACTGTCATTCTGATTCAGTGCCAGTCCTGCACTCTCCCATCAGAGTTACTGCCTCTCCTTTGTGTTTTAAGGCATTTGGCACATACCTCTATTATAGTGCCTACAATATTTGCTCTCATAACCGTCTTTTCCACTAAACATATTCTGTATTGAATCCTCAACACCTAGGATAGTATCTGGCTTGTAGTAGGGGCTAAATAAACTTTGTTAAATAAATGAATTAATCAATCAATCAAAAATAAAACTGTTCTCAACCCACTTCTTTAGTTGTATCTCGAACAAGTCCTCATCTCCCATCCTCTATTTCAATTAAATTGAATTACTTCTCCATATAGACCTCCCTACGTGTCGAAGAGACAGGCTGGATATTCATTCATCAAGCCCATTTTCTCTTCTTCCTGGGTACACACATTTCCCTTCCCACTAGGCTACATTTTCCAGCATTTCTTGCACTTGGCTGTGGACATGTGCTTAAGTTTTGGTTAACAGAATATAAGCAGAAGTGATTTGTACACCTTCCAGGCCTGGTCCACAGACATTTCCTAAACTGTTTTTTTCCGTACTCTTTCTCCTTTTACCAGCTTAATGTAGGTGAGCACAGTGGCCTTGGAGGTATTAAAGATGAGGAAGCCAAAAGATGGTCCTTCAATCACCACTTCTCAGATAGTCAGAACTAAACAAAAATGTTCATTTTGGACTTTATGGGAACAAGAATTAAACTTCTATTCTGTTAAATCACTGAGATTTGGGGATTTATCTATTATACCAGAAAACTTTATCTCAACTGATATACTGTATCTTTGGTTTTCTGTAGCTCCACTATACCATATGTCCTTGTCTCTAATATGTGCTTGTCCAGTTGCACCCACCCTTTGAGATACAACTTTAGCCATTACGCCTTCCATGGTCCTTCCAATGGACACTGGTCTTCCTCTGAAATACTCTAATGTTTTATCTTCATATCTCTTAGACATGTGCCGTGTTCTACTTGTATCACTGATATTTAAGTTATATTTCTAAACATAAAATGCTAACATTCAAATAACCCTGTGATATGAATCTTGTCTTACTCATCTCTATTTTCCCCATAGCACTCAACATGCAGCCTTATGCCAAGCAGACAGGTAAGACATTTTTTCAAATCTGTATTTGTGCTCTGTATACATCATAATGTTTTAGACATAAATACACTTACCCATCTTTTGAGGAAAGTGTATTAATTTGTTTTTGTTTTATTTTCTTTTTAGTCTGCCCTCTTTTTCTTGATTTTTCTTCTTCTTAGGCATTTTTCCTTGCCATTTCTCTAAACTATTTCCAGTGCCATTAGATCTCTCCTGAGGACCCATGATCAGAATGACATGGAGCCCAATATTCCAGATGTGGCTCTTCCATTAATATATTGAGCAACATTAACCACTGGGGTTTTGGTGAGTCTTTATGGGAGATAACAGTGATTACATCTTTCTTCCCTAAACCCAAAAATGTGTCTGTCATTTAAAAAAAAAAAAAACAATTAAATCATCTATTTTCAGTTGATGAAGTATAAATTAAGAGGTTTTTTAAAGAATAGAACCCATTCTGAGGGTTGGCTTCATCTACTTCTTTCGGACCACAGAGCCCTAATGGGAGTCATTTGAGGTTGGAAAAGCTAAACATAATAGGTCCTGGATTTCCTGAATTACACTGAAGACTATAACATTTAGAAACGGAACTCTGAGCATTAAATCCTCAGAGAAGGAAGATTTAAATTCCTCTAGAGCACTTAATGTTTTCTTTTTGCCATTTTACTCCCTTAAATGGAAATGAATTTAGAATAGTCTGTGCCCAGTGGAAACTGGGTTTTAACATCTATACATCTAAGCCTTGCAAAGGTGAGTTCTAGATGTTGAAAAATTTTAGATCATGATAAAAAAAATGAGCAGAAGGAATGAACTCTTTATTCCTATACAACACAAAATCCTAGAGAAACTTCTAATTTTCCTGTAAAACCTACAGTGATTTTTTTTTTTCTCATTTACGTGCTCTTCTCTCTTCCCAGTCCCTAGTAACACCCTACCAGGGATTGGGACAGGGATGTCATGGGGTGGGAAACATAAACACCCGAGGACTGTCAATAGAACCATAAGAAACACTGCAATGGTGCAGTCAGACATGGTAAAAGGTAGGTGGCAATAAGGTTAAATGCTGATAAAGAAATCAGTAAGTGTCAAGCAGACAATGCATGGTGAAACTATCTGATAAATGGAAAACAAATGCTGAGTAGTAATTAGAAAATAGTTCCATGATTATGGTAGAAAAGTCTGAAAGCCTTCAGCTTAACCACATGCAGCTGAGAAAGGAAAAGCAAGGCTGTGAGTATTGCTGGAGGAATATATTATCTATCAAAGTGAGGGCAATCTCTGAGGATTTTTTCAGGGAAAACCAAGTTCAGAAATTTTATCCTCTTTTTCTCTTTCCTGCTTTGTTTCTCTAACCACCGTGCTTTATTTAATAGCAATCAGTCCAAAGCACTTCTGTGATGAAGAATGCACTGTAGTAAAAGCACTCTCATCAGGCCCGATTATGCTTCTCCTTCTGCTACTTAATTACCAGGTCTGTGACCTTAGCCAATATTCTCATCTCTCTGTACCTCACCTTTCCAAGGGGTTAGGTTGGCTGATCTCTAGAGTCCTTTCTGGTTCTCAAGTTCTCTGATTCTTTGATTCTTGACCTCAAAGTCTTTTTTCCACCCTAATTTACATTCTTTAGTATCTGTCTATCACAGGAACAGCCCAGATAGATTTCTAATATCTGCCAGCCCCCAGAATTTATCACCTGATAGAGGAAGCTTGCTTAGGAGTCAGGAATTAATGAAGACCTATGATTTTAAGTGACCAAAATTGAGATGAGCTGTTATAAGATTTTTAGATAGTCTGCCCCATGGTGAGTTGAAGCCTCAGAGCACCTTAGGGTTGGCTAGGCACTGAAAATTCAAGAAAGTTAATACTTCTTTGTGAGACTGAACTGATGAATTATTTATTATTTGCAGTAGGCATATATTGGAACCAACTCAATTTGGTGTTTATATTTGTAAGAAAAGCACATTTGGGGTAAGGGTGGCACCAAGCGACATTGGCTGCCAATCTTTCTAGAGCAGGTTTTTACCAGATAGAATTTTCTTGGTTCATTTACTATGGTCCACAGTAAAACCTGCATTGTAAGCTCAAAAATGTCATTTGGCAACAAATCTTTAATATATCTAAGTTCACATATGAATATTAACTAGTTCCCAGTGATTACTGTGTAGACCTGGATGTCAATTTTATTAAGTTATAGGAATTTATATATTCTGGCCATGCAGGTAGCATGACTGGTACATTATTTTCCACCAAATTACTAGTTGGGATTCATTTGGAGCAAAGAATCATAATAGAGGAGTAAATGCAAGAAGAGTTCATCAACTAAAAGAAACTTTAGAAACTCTTTTCTGGCATAGGAATAGCCCAGTCAATGGGAATATGACAAATACTCCTTGGTACTTATAGACTTAATAGTTCTGGTCTTGACTATTTATGACTGACCCCAAGGACTTATAAATGACTGGAGGCATGGTGAACACAGACACAGAAGCAAGGCACTGTTTTTCCAAACATAATATGTGCACCACTTGTGGTATGCAGAATGCTTGTAAAACATAAAAATCCATGTGTACATAAGTGACCCAATTTAAGATTTAAATCACCCCTGCATTTAAATTATAAATACAATCTTTCAGCTTATATAAAACAAAAGGATTGAAAGCAAAATATGTATCAAGGATAAAGGAGGGAAGAAGTTGAGGGTTACATTTGAAGGGGTTAATGTGGAAAGGGGTCGGCCCTAGGAGCAGGAAAGGAGATTTTTGGAACAAAGCTTACAAATTACCTGAGGGTTTTGTTAAAATGCACTTTCTCATTCAGCAGATGTAGGGTGGGCTGAGGGTCTGTATTTCTAACAAGCTTCCAGATGATATTGAACTGATCCAAATGCCATGCCTTGGGTAGCAAGGAAGGTTCTAGAATCTTTCACTCCACCAAAGTGGAAATGGCCTCCAGGTGAACTGGAGATAGAAACTTCTATGGTATTTAATTTTATAGTTACATTCTATTTATCTAAGCGACATAGGCATACCTAGAGTAACAATATTATTTCCATCTAACTCCATTTTATTTTAAAAAAGTGAGTTGTTTTCAAGATAAATATTAAGTAAGTATGACAGGTGTACTTTAAATTTCAAAAACTATAACATAAGTTTGCAACTGACTTATGGAAAAGTGCTGACATGAAGACTGAACGTACACTCAGTATCCCATTATTCAAACCATGTGGTTTCTCACTTTAATACTTTAATACAAGACCTTATTTAAACTTTACAACAGCTAATGAAGCTGACACTTTTAATCTGTTTTACAGACGAGGAAATTGGTTTATACCCATTATCCCATTATTCAGATCACGTGGTCTTGTTCTCATTTTAACACAGGATTTCATTTAAACTTTACAACAGCTTTATGAAGTTGATAGTTTTAATCTCTATTAGAGATGAAAAAATGGCAGAATTCTACGATATTTGGGGATTATTGAAGGTCTCAGGATATTGTCTCTTATACTTGACATTTACTCCCTGAGGCACCCCTGCACTTCTTCCTAGGCACTGCTGTCTTTGAGCACTCCCTTCCCTGCACACTTATGGTTAAATAAGCCCCTTTGCTTTGACTCATTCGTTATTCAGAGGTGTTAACACTATCAATAAGAATACTTTCTCCATCATGGAAATCACCCCACAGCTTCAAAGTGATGTCTGACATCTTTGTCCTTATTCATTGTTTTGACTTTATTATTGAACTCTTAAGGCATACTCTTAGTTTCAATTTCTTGTGGGGCAACTCACTGTGACTTCCATGTACTGGATATTTTGATTCCAAGTAAATCAGTTGCTTCTCTAAGGCAAAGTAGTGATGGCAGAACTCCAAGCAAACTTTTGCACTTGCAGTTCTCTCAGTGGATAATAATAACCTATCACAATGATATCCATTATAATGAACATTTTGTGCTTTCCCTTTGTAATAAGACCTTGTTACTAGCTAAGGCTCTGTATGCTATAAGAGAAGATTGACTCCTAAGAATTGAAGTCATCAATAAGTTTGAGCTTATGGTCTTAGAAACCTTCGGGTGACTTAGTTTAATTGGGAAAGAGATGCAGCTAACATAAATCCAAACAGACTTACTGAGAGGAAAGTCATTAAAATAGCCCAAGTACTTAGATACATAACCAAAAGAATCTGGGGACAAATAATTCTGCACTAAAGGGTAATAAACATTTGAGAGAACTTATAAAAGCAGAGATTGCAGAAACAACTTGTCCAAAAGATAGGACTGGCAAGTCAGCTTATTAGAGGGAAAAAAAAAAAAGAAATCACTGCAAAATAGAAAGACTGAACTAAAGATAAAAATAAAAGTGGTCATTTTCTTTATCTCATGAGTCTTTATTAATCTTTTTTGTTCAGTGTATAGAATCTACACTATAGCTGACTTTCAGATTACATTACTGAGAGTAATAAGGCAGCATATAGCTCTCTGGGTGAGTCTATTTACTCACTGGGCTTATCCGTAAAAGTGAATGATACGGTAGCAACAATAAGGTAGCAGTAATGGAAAGGATACTTAACCAGATGACCAGAGAACTAGATTGTAATGCCAATTTTGCCATTAGTTAATTGTACTGAAATGGGCAAGTCATATGCTGACTGAGGATCTTGGTTTCCTCACTGATAAAACCATGATATTAAACCAGATAATCCTAAGAATTACTTCAGCTTGATATGGTCTGGCTGTCACACCACCCAAATCTCATCTTGAATTGTAGCTCCCACAATTCCCATGTGTTGTGGCAGGGAGCTGGTGGGAGATAATTGAATCATGGGGATGGTTTCCCCCATACTGTCCTCATGGTAGTGAATAAGTCTCACAAGATCTTATGGTTTTATAAGGGGAAATCCTTTTCACTTGTTTCTCATTCTTTCTTGTCTGCTGCCATGTAAGACATGCCTTTCACCTTCCATCATGATTGTGAGGCCTCCCCAGCCATATGGAACTGTGAGTCCATTAAACCTCTTTTCTTTTATAAACTACCCAGTCTCTCAAGTATGTCTTCATCAGCAGCATGGAAACGGACAAATACACAGTTCTACCCTTACCTGCTTCAGGACTGGAGCTAGACCAGATTATCTCTTGAGGTCTCTTCCAATAAAGGAGCTCTGATTTTTAATTACATAGAGACATAAACATTGCAAAAGTATATCCATCCTTATAAATATGTTTTGTGCTTACTATGCTTTGGATAACAGCTATTGGTAATCAAGGAATCAGTTGTTTTAGCCCTGACTACATCAGTGGTTCCTTCAGTTTCTAATGTGAGGTTGACTTTTCTTCAGGTTACTATTATGAACACATTCATTCTCAATCTCTCTCTCTCTCTCTGTCTCTCTCTCTCTCTCTCTCTAACTGAGTCTAAAATTTCCTTGGGGTAGGTCATACCTATTTACCAAGGTTAACTTTGGAAGAAAGATATTAAAGAGACAGACCAGCTGCCCTCCAACAGAATCACCCCCTTGGGGTACAGCAACTCAATTTTATCAGTCCAAGACTTTTGAGATCAACTGATGTTAATCAGAGTGACTAATTCACGCAAAAAATTAACAGTTTAAAAACAAAACAAAACCTCTCAGGCGGGCAGAGCAAGATGGCTTAATAGAAGCATATGCTATATTTCCCCCAGCAGTAACACCAAATTTTAACTATGACAAAATTTTAACTCCTAGACACAACAAAGCCCTTTCACAAGAACCAAAAATCAGGCAAACAATCACAGTACCTGGCCTCAACTTTGTATCACTGAAAGAAGCACTGAAGAGGCTAGGAGAGACAGTCTTGAATCATTGACACTACCTCTCCTCCTCTACCCCCCAAGCAGCAGCAGTGTAGGATGGAGAGAGCCTGTGCACTTCCAGGTGGGAGAATGCAGCCACTGGGAGACATTACATTGAACTCAGGACTACTCTGTCACAGAGGAGAGCAAAGCTATGCTGGTCTCAGTCAGTACCTTTGCACAGAAGAAGCATTTAAATCAGATCTAGTCAGAGGGGAATTGCCCATCCCAGCAGGTGGAACTCGAGTTTCCCTGCTGGCCAAAGTGATCTGAGGTTTTGGTAAACTTGACAGGTGGTCTAGAACACAAGGACTGCAATTCTTAGGCAAGTCCTACTTAGTACTGGTCTGGGCTTAGAGCCAGTGGACTTAGGTTGGGGCACGTGACCTAATGAGACATCAGATGCAGTGGCAAAGGGAGTATGTACACCATTCCTCCCCAATCCCAGTCAGTGCAGCCCAGAGCAATGAAAATGACCCGTTCCTTCTGCTTGAGAAGAAGAGAGCAAAGAGTAAAGAGGACTTTGCCTTACATCTTGGAGACCAGCTCAGACATGGTAAAATAGGGCACCAGGCAGAGTTGTGAAGCCCCCATTCTAGGCCATAGCTTAAGGACATTTCTAGACATACCCTCAGCCAAAAGAGAACCCACTGCCTTGAAGGGAAGGACTCAGTCCTGGCAGGATATATTACCTGCTGACTAAAGAACTCTTGGGTCCTAAATAACCAATAGCAACATCCAGGTAGTACACTGTGGGCCTTGGGCTCTGAGTCATGCTGGCTTCAGGTGTGACTCAGCACACTCCCAGCTATGGTGGCTATGGTGAAAGATACCTTCTGTTTGAGAAAAGCAGAGGGAAAGTAAAGGGGACTTTTTCTTGCACCTGAGGTACCAGCTCAGTCACAGAAGGTAAAGCACCAAGCAAACTCTTGGGTTTCTCAAGTTCAGGTCTGGGCTCTTGGACAGTATTTCTGAAACTGTCCTGGATTGGAGGGGAGCCCACCCCCCTGAAGAGTGAGTGCCAGTCCTGACAGCATTCACCACAAGTTGACTGAAGAGCCATTGGAATTTAAGTGAACATTGGTGGTGGCCTGGCAGAACCCTTCATGGGCTGGTGGTAGTGGTGGCAACAGGGAGAGGCTCCTCTCTGCCTGTGGAAAGGAGATGGAAGAGCAGGAAAAACTTTTGCCTTGTGGTTTGAGTGTCAGCTTAGATTCAGTAGAATACAACATCAGGTAAATTTCTGTGGCTTTATACTCCAAACCCTGGCTCACGGACAGCATTTCTGGACCCACCTGGGGCCTGGGGGAACACAGTGCCCTGAAAGGAGGGACAAAACCTGGCTGGCTTTGTCACTTGCTGATTATAGAGACCTAGGGCCTTGAGGGAACATGGGTGATAGCCAGGTATTAGTTACCGCGGGCCTTCGGCAAGACCCAGTGCTGTACTGGTTCAGGTATGAACCAGCAAAGTCCCAATGATAGTGGCCACAGGGGTGCTCATGTCCCCTTCCCCCGAGTTCCAGGCAGCTCAACACAGAGAATGACTCCATTTTGCAGGGAGAAAGTAAGGGAAAAGAACAAGAGTCTCTGCCTGGTAATCCAGAGAGTTCTTCCAGATCTTGTCCAAGACTACCAACGTGGTACCTCTGTGAGTCTCCAAGAGTCACAGCATTATTGGTCTCGGGACAGAAGTCCCTTCTAATACCTAGAAAGCATTCCTGAGAAGGATGAGCACAAATAAGCCCAGACTGCAAAGACTACAATAAATGCCTAACTCTTCAAGGCCAAACACTGACAAACACTGAGAAGCATTAAGACCATCCAAGAAAATATAACCTCAGCATATTAACTAAATGAGGCACCAGGGACCAATCCTAGAGAAAAAATATGTACTTTCAGACAGAGAATTGAATATAGTTATTTTGAGGAAACTCAAAGAAAGACAAAATAACGCAGATAAGGAATTCAGAATTCTATAAAATAAATTAAACCAAGAGATTGAAATAATTAAAAATAATCAAGGTCAGGCACGGTGGCTTACACCTGTAATCCAAGCACTTTGGGAGGCCGAGGTGGGTGGATCACAAGGTCAGGAGATCAAGACCATCCTGGCTAACATGGTGAAACCCCGTCTCTACTAAAAATACCAAAAAAAGTTAGCAGGGCATGGTGGTGGTTGCCTGGAGTCCCAGCTACTCAGGAGGCTGAGGCAGGAAAATGGCATGAACCCAGGAGGCGGAGCTTGCAGTGAGCCAAGATGGTGCCACTGCACTCCAGCCTGGGTGACATAGCGAGACTCCATTTCAAAAAAAAAAAATCAAACAAAAATTCTAGAGTTGAAAAATTCAATAGGCAATGAAGAATGCATCAGATTCTCTTAATAGCAGAACTTATCAAGCAGAAGAAAGAATTTGTGAGCTTGAAGAAGGGTTATTTGAAAATACACAGTCAGAGGAGACAAAGGAATAAACAATAAAAAACCATGAAGCATGCCTACAAGATCTAGAAACTAGCCTTGAAAGGCAAATCTAAGAGTTATTGACCTTAAAGAGGAGGTAGATAAAGAGATAAGGATAGAATATATATCCAAAGCAATAATATAAGAGAACTTCCTAAACCTAGAGAGAGATATCAATATCCAATTACAAGAAGGTTATAGAACACCAAGCAGATTTAACCCAAAGAAGACTACCTGAAGTCTTTTAATATCAAACTTCCCAAGGTCAAGGATAAAGAACGGATCCTAAAAGGAGCAAGGGAAAAGAAACAAATAAAATGCTGCTTCAATACATTTTGTGGCAGACTTTTCAGTGGAAACCTTACAGGCCAGGAGAGAGTGGCATGACATATTTAAAGTGCTGAAGGAAAAAACGTTTACCTTAGAATAGTATATCCAGTGAATATATCCTTCAAGCATGAAGGAGAAAGAAAGACCTTCTCAGACAAACAAAAGCTGAGGGATTTCATCAACATTAGACCTGTTCTATAGTAAGTGCTAAGGGAGTTCTTCAATCTGAAGCAAAAGGACATTAATGAGCAATAAAAAATTAGCTGAAGTAACAAAACTCACTGGTAATAGCACATATAATATTATAACATTGTAATTGTGGTGTGTAAACTACTTTTTTTTTTTTTGAGACAGAGTCTTGAGTCTTGCTCTGTCACCCAGGCTACAGTGCAGTGGCATGATCTCAGCTCACTGCAACCTCCACCTCCCAGGTTCAAGCGATTCTTCTGCCTCAGCCTCCTGTGTAGCTGGGATTACAGGCACCTGTCACCACGCCCAGCTAATTTTTTTTTTTTTTTTTTTTTAGTAGAGACAGGGTTTCATCATCTTGCCCAGGCTGGTCTCGAACTCCTGACCTTGTGATCCACCTGCCTCAGCCTCCCAAAGTGGTGGGATTACAGGCGTGAGCCACAGCACCCAGCCACTACTCTTATTTTAAGTAGAAAGATTACACAATGAACCAATCAAAAATAACAATAACTTTTCACAACATAGATAGTACAATAAGTCATAAAGAGAAACAACAAAAAGTTAAAGGTGGGATGAAGTTAAAGTGTAGAGTTTTTATTAATTTTATTTTTGCTTCTTTGTTTATGCAAACAAGTGTTAAGTTGTCATCAGCTTAAAATAATGGGTTATAGAGTAGTATTTGCAAGCCTCATGGTAACCTCAAATTGAAAAACATTCAGTGGATACACGCACACAAAAACCAAGAAATTAAATTATACCACCAGAAAAAACCATCTTCACTAAATGGAAGACAGAAAGGGAGGAAAGAAGGAAGAGAAGACCACAAAATAACCAGAAAACAAATAACAAAATGGCAGGAGTAAATCCTGAATTATTAATAATAACAATGAGTATAAATAGACTAAACTCTCTGATGAAAGACATTGAAAAGGACACCAAAAAATGGAAAGATATTCCATATTTATGGATTGGAAGAACAAATATTGTTAAAATGCCCACACTACCCAAAGCAATCTACAGGCTCAATGCAATACCTATCAAAATACCAATGACATTCTTCACAGAAACAGAAAAGATAGAGTGGCTGAATTGATTAAAAAAAAAAAAAAAAGTACCCAGTGATCTGTTGCCTATAAGAAACACACTTCACCTATAAAGACACACATAGAGGAAAACAAAGGGATAGAAAAAGTATGCCATGCTAATGGAAACCACAAAAGAGCGGGGGTAGCTATACTTACATCATCAAGCAAAATAGATTTCAAGACAAAAACTGTAAAAACGGACAAAAAGCCTAATTATATAATGATAAATGGGTCAATTTAGCAAGAGGATATAAAAATTGTAAATATATATGCACCCAACAGTGGAGCATCCAGATATACAAAACAAATATTATTAGAGCTAAGGAGGGAGACAATACAATAATAGCTACAGACTACCACATCCCACTCTCAGCACTGGACAAATCTTCCAGGCAGAAAATCAACAAAGAAACATTGTACTTAATCTGCCCTATAGAAAAAATGAACCCGATAGATGTGCACAGAACATTTTATCCAATGACTACAGTGCACACACTTTTCTCCTCAGCACATGGATCATCTCAAGGATAGGCCATATGTTAGGTCACAAAACGAGTCTTAAAACATTCACAAAAATTGAAATAAATCAAACATCTTTTCTGACCACAATGGAGTAAAACTAAAAATCCATAACAAGAGGAATTTTGGAAACTATACAAACACATGAAAATTTAAAAATAAGCTCCTGAATAATTAGTGGGCCAATGAAGAAATTAAGAAGAAAATTTAAAAATTTCTTGAAACAAAAGATAATGGAAACACAACATACCAAAATCTATGGGATATAGCAAAAGCAGTACTAAAAGGGAAATATATAGCTATACATGCCCACGTCAAAGAAGAAAAATTACAAATAAAGAATCTAATGATGCATCTTAAAGAACTATAAAAGCAACAGCAAACCAAATCCAAAATTAGTAGAGGAAAAGAATAAATATCAGAGCAGAAATAAATGAAATTGAAATGAATAATAGAAAACAATAATGAAATAAAAATTTGATTTTTTAAAAGATAAAATAATGGGCAAATCTTCACACAGACTAAGACAGTAAGAAAGAATATCTAAATAAATAATATCAGAGATGAAAATTAGACACCGCAACTAATACTGCAGAAATTCAAAGAATCATTAGTTGCTACTATGAGCTACTGTATGCCAATAAATCGGAAAATCTAGAGAAAATGAAATCTAGAGAAACTATTAGAAGTGATAAACAAATTCAGTAAAGTTGCAGTACACAAAATCAACATACAAAAATAAGTAGCATTTCTATATGCCAACAGAGAAGAATCTGAAAATGAAATTTTAAAAGTAATCCCATTTACAATAGCCACAAATGAAAGTAAATACCTAGGAATTAACCAAAAAAGTGAAAGATCTCTACAATGAAAACTATAGAGCACTGATGAAAGACATGGAAAAGGACACCAAAAAATAGAAAGATATTCCACATTCATGGATTGAAAGAATCAATATTGTTAAAATGCCCACACTACTGAAAGCAATCTACAGGTTCAATGCAATACCTATCAAAATACCAATGACATTCTTCACAGAAACAGAAAACACAATCCTCAAATTTATATGGAACCATAAAAGACCTGGAATAACCAAAACTATCATTGGCAAAATGAAAAAAACTGGAGGAATCACATTACATTTCTTCAATTTATACTACAGAGCTATAATAACCAAAACAACACAGTACTGGCATAAAAAACAGACACACAGAAAAATGGAACAGAATAGAGAATCCAGAAACAAATCCATACACCTACAGTGAACTCATTTTCAACAAAGGTGTGAAGAACATACCTTCAGGAAAAGACAGTCTCTTCAATAAATGGTGCTGGGAAAACTGGATATCCATATGCAGAAAAATGAAACTTGACTCCTATCTCTCACCATATACAAAAATCAAATCAAAATGGATTAAAGACTTAAACATGAGACCTCGACCTATGAAACCACTGCAAGAAAATATTGGGAAAATTCTCTAAGACAATGATTTAGGCAAAAGTTTCTTAAGTAATACTGTACAAGCACAGGCATTGAAAGCAAAAATGCAAAAATGAGATTGCATCATGTTTAAAAACTTCTGCACAGCAAAGGAGGCAATCAACAAAGTGAAGAGACAACCCACAGAATGAGAGAAAATATTTACAAACTACCCATCTGCCAAAGGATTAATAGGCACAATATATAAGAAGCTCAAACAACTCTATAAGAAAAAAAAAATCTAATAATCTTATTTTAAAATGGGCAAAAGATTGGATAGGAGAGTATGTAAGGGAAAAAAAAATGGGCAAAAGATTTCAACAGATATTTCTCAAAAGAAAACATACAAATGGCAAACAGGCATATGAAAATGTGCTCAACATCATTGATCATCAGAGAAATGCAAGTCAAAACTACAATGAGATATCATCTCACCCAAGTTAAAGTGGCTTTTATTCAAAAGACAGGCAGTAACAAATACTGGAGAGAGGCCGTGCACAGTGGCCCATGCCTGTAATCCCAGCACTGTGGGACGCCAAGGTGGGTGGATCACCCGAGGTCAGGAGTTCAAGACCAGCTAGCCCGACCGACATGGTGAAACTCCATCTTTACTAAAAATACAAAATTAGCTGGGCGTGGTGGTGCATGTCTGTAATCTCAGCTACTTGGGAGGCTGAGGCAGAAGAATTGCTTGAACCTGGGAGGCGGAGGTTGCAGTAAGTCGAGATTGAGCCATTGCACTCCAGCCTGGGCAACAAGAGCGAAACTCCGTCTCAAAAACAAAAACAAAAACAAAACAAAACAAAAAACTGGCAAGAACATGGAGTAAAGAGAATCCTTATACACTGTTGATCAGAATGTAAATTAATACAACCACTGTGGAGAACAGTTTGAAGCTTCCTCAAAAAATGAAAAGTAGAGCTACCATACAATCCAGAAATCCCACTGCTGGGTATATACCCAAAAGAAAGGAAATTTGTATATTGAAGAGATATCCACACTCCCATGTTTATTTCAGCACTATTCACAATAGCCAAGATTTGGAAGCAACCTAAGTGTTTGACAACAGATGAATGGATGAAGAAAATGTGGTACATCTACACAATGGAGTACTTTCAGCCATAACAAAGAATGAGATCATGCCATCTGCAGCAACATGGATGGAACCGGAGGCCACTATGTTAAGTGAAATAAGACAAGCACAGAAAGACAACTTTGCATTTTCTCACTTATTTCTGGAAGCTAAAAATCAAAGCAGTTGAGCTGATGGAGAGAGCACGCAAAAGGATGGCTACCAGATGCTGGAAAGGCAGGGGGGAGTGGGTGAAAAGGGGGATAGTTAATGGGTACAAAAAAAAATAGAATAAATAAGATCTAGTATTTGATTACACAACACGGTGACTACAGTCAATTATAATTTCAGTGTACATTTTGAAATAACTAAAAGAGTATAACTGGATGGTGTGTAATACAAAGGATGAATGCTTGAGAAGATGGATATACCCCATTTACCATGATGTGATTATTCCAATTCATGCCTATATCAAAGTATTTCATGTACCCTATAAATATATACATCTATTATGTACACACAAAAATTAAAAATAAGAAAACCCTCAAAAAGTCTGAAATATCAAGGTTAACTGCTCAGTGTATTCTCAGTGATATCCAACCTCTGTGAAGTTGTTGCATGCTTGGCTGAGAGCCAGAGTCAACGGAGTGGGATGATTTTAAAGTCTTTTCAAGACCTGAAGGCTGGACACACTCATTTCCATTCTAGATAGGTAAAGAATAAGTGAGCACTCATGCTAGTTGGCTAGATTCCTTTTCTCTGGACAGGACTGGATACACAGAGATTTATTCTTCCTGTCCTCTTCCCTTTTTCCAGCTTTCATGAATTCTACCACCCTGTAGCCACCAAAGCATTGCCTTTTCAAGCAGGCAGAGAGTAATGCTAGTACTTAGGTAAATTCCTTCTGGAATTCCAACTTAGTCCCAGGACAAAGTGTGGCCATCTTAATCTGTAGAGTCTCCTCAGCGAAATAGATAGAAATCCTGTGAGGATGAGGCACTTTTGTGAGTAAAAATGCACTCTCATGCATGCTATCCCACTCTTCAAGGCTGACTTTTCCTGAGCCTTCCCTTAAATTCTGAGAGTACCTCTGAGAAGCTGCCTTTGTACCTACCACAGCCTTGAATAAGCATGGACTAAAATAATCTGTTTATTTTTTATCTCAACCTGTATTGTTTTGAGGAAGCACACTTTACAAAATCCTTCTAGTAATATGTGGTGATTAAAGTCCCCAAGATGTCTGAAAGAATTTGAGTGGAAATTTAAAGCATCAAGCTCACTGTGGGTACACCCCTAGCAGATGCCATGTGGAAGCATTAAACTTGAACTCGGGGAGGAGGGGTCCTAGCTGACAGAAGATGCTGACTGGGTGTATGTGGCTATAGATCTTGCCCTGAGGAAGAAGGAGCACCCCCCAGGATCTATTTGTGAATTGCTCTGTTGATGTTCTTTCACTGCTGCGTAGAACCCTCAAAGATTCTCAGCACTACCTAGAATCAAATGGTATTTCCAATGGTATTTTAAGCACCCTCAGAATCTTTAGTTGGGCAATAAACATTATCTATGATTCTAGGGGTTGTTCCTTTATCAGTACTGCTGAGCTAATTCACTCTTGCAGCCCAAACAGGCATAGATGAGCCAGTGGGCTCTGGAATTCCACATTTCAGGATGCCTACTTGCAGAAAAAGGGCAGATTGTATTGTCATCTTATAGTCACCACAACAGCTAGAGGGAAAAAAATAGAACAGCCTTGTTTCACTTCCAGAAGGGGTTTTTGTAGCAACTTCTTTGGAATCTGTCTATGAATCTACTGACTTCTTCAGTCAGAGAGGACATTCTTTCTCCTTTCCAGATTAATTTCTCATCGTTTTTCCTCCAGTCTTGCTCACCTGATTATGGCCACATTGTTAATATCACCTATAGATGCCAGTGTGCTCCCACCTCAGGAATGTTGCCCTTGTGGTTCTCTCTGGAAAGGTGCTCAGGTACCCTGTGAATTACTCTCTCACCTTATCCAGGCTTTTGCTGAAATGTGACATCATGAAGAAGCCTTCACTGACCATCCCACCTGAAATTCCATACACACTGCCTCATCCTTCTCTATTTCCCATGTTTTCTTTTTCTGCATAGCATGTGTCACCAGTTTTTTCACTGTCTGACTCCTCTAACTAGAATATAACTTTCATGAGAGCAGGAATTTTTTTTATTTATTTCCAGCTGTAACTCAAGCACCTAGAACTATACCTGGTATATTAGACCATTTTCACACTGCTATAAAGAACTAACTGAAACTGGGTTATTTATGAAGAAAAGTGGCTTAATTGACTCACAGTTCCACAAGGCTAGAAAGGCCTCAGGAAACTTATAATCATGGTGGAAAATGAAAGGGAAGCAAGGCATGTCTTACATGGTGGCAGGAGAGAAGACGAGTGAAGGGGGAAGTGCCACACTTTTAA
The DNA here is from genome assembly GCF_049350105.2 of Macaca mulatta. Lineage (NCBI taxonomy): Eukaryota > Metazoa > Chordata > Mammalia > Primates > Cercopithecidae > Macaca > Macaca mulatta. Next base: position 91,645,635 of record NC_133420.1, read on the forward strand.
ACCATCAGATCTTGTGAGAACTCTATGACAAGAACAGCAAGGCAGAAGGTCTCCCCCATGATCTGATCATTCCCACCAGGCCCTCCCCTGACACATAGGGATTACAATTTGAAATGATATTTAGGTGGGGACACAGAACCAAACCATATGATTCCACTTCTGACCCCTCCCAAATCTCATGTTCTTCTCACATTGCAAAACACAATCATCCCTTCCCAGCAGTTCCATAAAGTTTTAATTCATTTCAGCAGTAACTCGAAAGTCCAAGTCCAAAGTCTCATCTGAGACAAGGCAAATCTCTTCTACCTATCAGCCTGTAAAATTAAAAACAAGTTAGTCACTTCTAAGATACAATGGGGGTACAGGCATTGGATAAATGCACTGATTCCAAATGGGAGAAATTGGCAAAAATAAAGAGGCTATAGGCCCTATGCAAGTCGAAAACCCAGCAGGGCAGCCATTAAATCTTAAAGTTCCAAAATCTCCTTTGACTCCATGTCTTATAGCCAGGCCACACTGATGCAAGGGGTGGGCTCCCAAGGCCTTGGGCTGGTCCACCCCTGTGGTTTGGCAGGAAACAGCCCCTGCAGCTGCTTTCACAGGCTGGTATTGAGTACCTATTGCTTTTCCAGGTGCCCAGTGCAAGCTGTCAGTGGATTTACCATTCTGGGATGTGGAGGATGGTGGCCCTCCTTTCATAGCTCCACTAAGCAATGCCCCAGTAGGAACTCTGTGTGGGGACTCCAAGCCCACATTTTCCTACTGCACTGCCCTAGCAGAGGTTTTCCATGAGGGCTCTGCCACTGCAGTAGACTTCTCCCTGGATATTCAGGCATCTCCATACATCCTCTGAAATCTAGGCAGAGGGTCCCAAAACTCAACTCTTGCCTTCTGCATACCCACAGGCCCAACATCATGTGGAAGCCTTGGAGCTTTCACTCTCTGTGAAGCCACAGCCCAGGCTGTACCTTGGCCCCTTTAGCCATGGCTAGAGCTAGAAGGCTGAGACTCAGGGTGCCTTGTCCTCAGGCTGCACAAAGCAGCAGGGCCCTGGGCCTGGCCAAGAAAACCACTTTTTTCTCCTAGGCCTCCGGGCCTGTGATGGGAGCAGCTGCCTTGGAGATCTCTAACATATCCTAGAGACATTTTCCCCATTGTCTTGGCTATTAACATTCAGTTCCTCCTCACTTGTGTAAATTTCTGCTGCTGGCTTGAATTTCTCCCCAGAAAATGGGTTTTTCTTTTCTACTGCATGATCAGGCTGCAAATTTTCCAAACTTTTATGCTCTGCTTCCCTTTTAAACATAAGTTCCAATTTCAGACCATCTCTTTCTTCATGCCTATAAGTGTACACTTTTAGAAAAAGCCAGGTCACATCTTGAATGTTTTGCTGTTTAGAAATTTCTTCTGCCAGATACCCTAAATCATCTCTTATCTTCAAAGTTTCACAGATCTCTAGGGCAAGGGCAAAATGCCACCAGTCTCTTTGCTGAAGCATAGCAAGAGTGACCTTTGCTCCAGTTCCCAATAAGTTCCTCATCTCCATCTGAGACCACCTCAGCCTGGACTTCATTGTCCATACCACTATCAGCATTTTGATCAAAAGCATTCAACAAGTCTCTAGGAGGTTCCAAACTCTCCCACATCTTTCTGTCTTCTTCTGGGCCTTCCAAACTGTTCCAACCACTGCCTGTTACCCAATTCCAAAGTCACTTCCACATTTTCAGGTATCTTTATAGCAATGCCCACTTCTCTCAGTACCAATTTTCTGTATTAGTCTGTTTTCACACTGCTATCAAGAACTACCCGACATTGAGTAATTTGTGAAGAAAAGAGGTTTAATTGACTCACAGTCCTGCCTGGCTAGGGAAGCCTCAGGAAACTTACAGGCATGGCAGAAGGGCAAGGGGAAGCAAGGCATGTCTTACATGGCAGCAAGAGAGAGAGAGAGTGAAGGGGGAAGTGCCACACTTTTAAACCACCAGATCTCGTGAGAACTCTATCATGAGAACAGCAAGGGGGACGGCTGCCCCCATGATCCAATCACTTCCCACCAGGCTTCTCCCCTCATATGTGAGGATTACAATTTAAGATAAGATTTGGGTGGGGACACAGAGCCAAACCATATCACCTGGTTTACAGTAAAAATTCAACAAATATTTGTTGAAAGAAACAATAAGCAAACCAATTTGAGTTTCCTGCTTATTGTACTGATCAATATTAGCAGTTCATGATCTTGAATATCCATCAGAATCACCTGGAGCCACTTAAAAATAGATCAGATTCCAGGGCTCTACTCCAGATTTACTAAAGCAAAATATCTGAAGGAAGAATGTTCAGGAATCTCTATTTTTAATAAGCTTCTTGGGGTTTCTGGTATGCAGTCAGACAGGAGAAATCAGTGGTCTACGCCACAGTTTCAGGAATACAGGAGGAAACACTATGTGGTGGCTAAGGTGTGAATGTTTAGATCAGCCTGAATTTGACTCTCAACTTTGCCATCTACTTGCTGTTATATGTTACTAAACCTTTCCAAGCCTCAGCTTCTTCATACGAGTTGAGTATCCCTTATTAGAAATGTTTGGGAACAGAAGTGTTTCAGGTTTTGGATTCTTTGGATTTTGGAATGTTTGCATATGTGTGATTAAATATCTTGGAGATGGTACCCAAGTCTAAACATAAAATTCATTTATGTTTCAAAAATACCTCATGCACATAAACAGGAGATAATTTTACATATTATTCTTAATAATTTTGTACATGAAACAGCTTTGTGTTTCAACTGCAACCCATCACACAAGGTTAGGTGTGGAATTTTCCATTTGCGGCACTGTCGGTGCTTAAAAAGTTTTAGATTTTGGTGCATTTTGGATTTCAGAGTTTTCGATTAGAAACACTCGCCCATACTTAAAGTGAGTAAATAACACCATCATTCGATGCCAGAAATCTCAGGTTCTTGGGACATGTAACCATCAGAAAAACAGCTTGTCCTTTCCTTGGGGACAATGAAGGACTGTAGGTATAGTGGTAGGACTACAGAACATTAGCTCCAGCACTGAGGTATAGCTCTGAAGCATCAGCTCAGAGGTGGGTGGTGGACCTTTCCTGGATCCTTATGTTTAACAGCATGAGAACCACAATACAGCATCCAAATGGCTTCCCACTGATAGCAGGGAGAGGCAGGCAGCCTATGGATGGATGGAGCTATGTCTGAATCAGGGGCTGACAACCACAATCTAACTATATAGATGACCCTTCTTCATCATTTGCTCACGCTGTGGAATAAAATCATCTGACATAGTTGCCTATGGCTGTGTTATTCGAGCTGGAACATAATGCAGGAAATGAACATTGCTGCAAGCTTAATTCACAATCCCTGACACCATTATCTTTCTCTCTAGTCGGAGCCTCAGGAAGCATTTCACTTTTTATTCTTACTTGATAGAAAGTCTCTATGAAACCTGCTCAGCAGATTATTGGAGGTGTGAGCACCCCTATTTAGCCAATAATGGTAATAGTATTAACCGTAACTAATGCATTTGGTATTAGTGAATATAATACCAGTGTAATTCCATAGCAATCTTTACATTCTTTTCTATTAAAATTCTATTGAATTGCCATGTATCAAGTCTTAGTACAGTCTTGCAGACATATATAAGACATTATTTATTTACATGAATATACTTAGTGAAAAAGGATCTGTCCTGCTTCTTGTTTTTTCTCGTTGTTAATCTTGTGTGTTACATATCACAATTCACATTTTTGCAGTGAAATCTGAGCTGTTTCCAGTTCGCTGACTTTTTTAAGGAACTGGGGTGGAAATGCCTGTGGAAGAAGGATGAGTGAGTATGTCCTGTCACTCACAATGTAGATCCCAGTGGTGCATCAGTTACATTGTGGTAATTTGCTAGCAACTGCATTAACTGTGTCCTGTATGGTTTGTCTTTTCTTCCACTACAGCAGAGCTCAGCTGCACTGGGAACACCTAGAGATGTAGTCTTAATTTTTTTTAAGTGTTTCTAGGTGAGAAATTGCTAGAGATCAGAAGAATACATTTCCAGTGACACAATTCAAGATCAGCAATTAATTAACTATGCATAGAAATGTCACTTAAAGAAAAGTCTGTCAATATCCTAAAATTTCTTTTATAGATTTGTTATTAACTTCTAATTATAGACTAATTACCTTCTTCATTATCATAGAGGATCTTGTGTGTTGATGCAGAATCTATAAACAGTGTCAATGAGACAGTGTGGAAGTAATATCCTCCCTTATTTCCTAATATATTACCCTCACCATGTGAGTGAAGGAAAAAAGAAGTCAGTCCCCATGTTACCGCAGGAGCAAAGCTGTCAGCTTGAGAATCCTGCTGTTAAAATGCAGTGATGGAATTTTCAGTAACCAGGAAAATGACTCCACTGAACTTTCTGAGTTATCTTCAAAGAGAAGTTTAAGTTGATTGATGAGAACAAGAAACAATGGGCTTTGTTTCCAGATAGCAGCTTTGAGATGAATCACTGAAGTAGCTAGCCTCAAACAGAAAGTGTGTGTGTGTGTGTGTGTGTGTGTGTAAGAGACAGAGACAGAGAAATAGGGACAGAGAGATAATGCCTATGTGTGTTTGAGAATTTGTCTGCAAGTTCAAGAGAGAGAGACTTGTTTTCTCAGAAAATGAAATGGAAGATTCAATAAAACAGAAGACAATGTTATCACTATGGACAAAAGGATTCAATCATATTTGATGGCTGCTTTCTGTTTACTTGCATGCTGCCTTGATAGATCTAATCACATTACTCTCCAGATGCACTTCTTTTTCTATAGTAAATAATACCATCACCCCCTTCTGCTCGTTGGTCACAAGTTTTATTAACCTGTAAACCTGAAAGTCACTTATTTCATTTACGTCTTTCAACTAGAAAGACAAAGTACACAGACAGTTTCTGTTTAACCCAAGAAAAATAAAACCTTTAATTCCCATGAGTTTCACAGCACTGTATGGGAAACTTCCAGGATACCCACTCATTGGTGTAGTGAAGTTGAGAGCCAGCACCATTCACCAGAATGTGATTTTCCAAGAGGGTGGAATTTTCCAAAGTCGGTTATCTGTATTGTCATATGCCCAACATCAGTACAGTCCCTTATTCACATTACATCCTCAATAAGCATTCTTGGAATAAATGTGTATGTTTTGTTTTTGTGATATGATGGCTTTTCTGAGTTCCATTTTGCAAGGGAACACACAAAAACAAAACTATTTATCTCCCGACTATCTTCTCCCCTGGCACACACACCGACTCACAGCTGCTAAAATAGATTTATACTGTGGCTTTCTTTCTTGGTCTAGGACTCACAATTATTTTTTTCTATCCTTTTGACAGGAAACTATATGAAGAAGTCTTTTAAAATGTGATTATCATAACGACTTATTAAAATAAGCCATGGAAGGGAATATCAAGAGAATCCAATCTGAGACAGAAATCTATAGTTTCTTCTTCCGAATGGTCACTATGTACTCTGTTTAAAATACTGCAAGGTGACATTTCCTTGAATATTCAGGGACCAAAAGCTTCTGAATGATGGGAGTGAAGGGATGATGGCCAGTCCTTGGGTCATACAAGGATTTTTATAGCCTTAAGAACAATATTCTCACACTCTGCCAATTTTTTCATCCCTTCTCTATTTTCACAGTAATTATGCAGCCATTGGCTAGGTAATTTTTTTTTAATTATACTTTAAGTTCTAGGGTACATGTGGATAACGTGCAGGTTTGTTACATATGTATACTTGTGCCATGTTGGCGTGCTGCACCCATCAACTCGTCAGCACCCATCAACTCATCATTTACATCAGGTATAACTCCTAATGCAATCCCTCCCCCCTTCCCCCTCCCCGTGATAGGCCCCGGTGTGTGATGTTCCCCTTCCCGAGTCCAAGTGATCTCATTGTTCAGTTCCCACCTATGAGTGAGAACATACGGTGTTTGGTTTTCTGTTCTTGCGATAGTTTTCTGAGAATGATGGTTTCCAGCTGCATCCACGTCCCTACAAAGGACACAAACTCATCCTTTTTTATGGCTGCATAGTATTCCATGGTGTATATGTGCCACATTTTCTTAATCCAGTCTGTCACTGATGGACATTTGGGTTGATTCCAAGTCTTTGCTATTGGGAATAGTGCCGCAATAAACATATGTGTGCATGTGTCTTTATAGCAGCATGATTTATAATCCTTTGGTTATATACCCAGTAATGGGATGGCTGGGTCATATGGTATTTCTAGTTCTAGATCCTTGAGGAATCGCCATACTGTATTCTGCACAGCAAAAGAAACTACTATCAGAGTGAACAGGCAACCTACAGAATGGGAGAAAATTTTTGCAATCTACTCATCTGACAAAGGGCTAATATCCAGAACCTACAAAGAACTCAAACAAATTTACAAGAAAAAAACAAACAACACCATCGAAAAGTGGGCAAAGGATATGAACAGACATTTCTCAAAAGAAGACATTTATACAGCCAACAGACACATAAAAAAAAAAAATGCTTATCATCACTGGCCATCAGAGAAATGCAAATCAAAACCACAATGAGATACCATCTCACACCAGTTAGAATGGCAATCATTAAAAAGTTAGGAAACAACAGGTACTGGAGAGGATGTGGAGAAGTAGGAACACTTTTACACTGTTGGTGGGATTGTAAACTAGTTCAACCATTATGGAAAACAGTATGGCTAGGTAATTTTTTAAACAGTCAAGCGAAATGTTGCTGAGAGCTCTGACATGAGCCTGAAGTTCACTTAATCCCAAACTAAAACTGATCTGCCCTCTTTCTCCACGTTATTTGCTTACTCATTTTATTTCCATAAGAAGTGAACAGCAGAAGGTTCGCCATTATAAGATAAAGGGTGAAAGTATTTGGGGGCATAAAATAATGTTTCAATAAGATTGTTGATGATCATAATTGATCATTCTCCATGCCTCTTGTGTAAAAGATAGAATGCACACAGTCTATTGTTGGCCTAAATGAATGAGTCTAACTTGCCTCTTTAATGCCAGTAAATAACATATCCCTACTGAAGTTTAAAAGAAAGGTGCTGAATAAGGCAAGGGTTTTTTCCAGGGAAACCATATACGAAGACGATAAAGTTGTCACGTTTCAGATTGAAGTTCTATAAATCTGAGCTTCTCTGCCTTCCTGAGTTGGCCATGTTGGCCTACATAGACACACTCACAAGAGGCATTTTACCGGGAGAATGCTAATGTCTTCTGGAACAACACATGCAAGCCCCTGCCCTGTACATCTTCCCCTTGTTGACAATTCCCTAGGAAGTCAAATTATAATAAGTACCTTGCATGGTAAGCATAGAGTCAGCTAAAGGGATGTTAGTCATCTAATTCAAATGTTTAATGGCACCGGGTTCTGAGAGTCTTGTGGTACTTTACACAGAGGGAATTAGATAGGTCAGGCACTGAAGAGAATCTGTATGTGCACGGACAGTATTTGCTGGTGTGACTCTCCTTCACACAGCATATGATGCTATAAAAATTGCCCCGATCATTACATTCTTTCTTTAGATAATCAGCTTAATATCTTTTCCCCAGCTGTCTCTAGAGGAAGTTTGTCCCCTGTACTTCAGGGACAGGGGTAGTATAAAATTCTTGCTTGTTCTCTATCACAATTTCCAGACTATTTCACCAATTCTATATACACACATGTACACACATATGTTCACACACACGTGCATATATATGTACACACATGCATACATATATGTACACACATGCGCATACGTATATATGTACACACACGTATATATGTACATACACGTGCATATGTATATATGTACACACACATGCGCATACATATATATGTACACACACACACAGGCACATATCCTCCAATTCCTTTGTGATATATATACCATTCAGATACCACTTACAACCTCTTCTCTTACCCCTATCTATCAACTTTCTCATCAGTCCTCCTAGTTGACTGAAGAATCTGCTCCTGACTTGTAGGAGTCTCAACCCCAATTTCTTCATGTGTCCTGATAACTTCAACATTTTCATAAATAAATCATTCACTGTCCTGGCCACTTTGAATTCTTCATCCGTAACAATCTTTCCTTTCACTATTATTTAACCACTCATGTCCTTTCTATGCCTGTGTTCTCCCCAAACTACCCCATTTCTAAAACCTCAAACTTTCTTCTCTCCAGCCACCACCCTTTATTCAGGTACTGCCCAGTGCAACAATCCCTCAGCCCATCAAGATCTGCAAGACACTGACAACCCCACTGGATCACTACCATGTGTCCCCCTTGCTCAGCTTACATTCCTCGGTTCTTCTCTTCAATCGCTGCCTGGCAAAAAGTATTAACAACCTTTCCCTTGTCTCTGCATTTTATGCTCCTGACAAGGCTGAAACTTGGGACAACCTATGTCATTCTCCTTCTCTGTTCCTACATCCCACTAAACCTCCTGACCACTACTGAAGAAAAATCACACTCCTGAAATAAAACCACTCTCACTCTAAATTCATTCTCACACTTGAAATTTGCAGTCAATTCTCCTTGAAAATGCTACGGTTCTTTGATAGTCTCACTACAGTTTCCCTGAAACAAATTTCCTTTTTTCTCCTCTTTCCTCAAACCTCACTAACCCTATTTTACTCTCATACCCGGTTGATAATTTTTTTACATATAATTCATTGAAGAATAGCAACCATCAAGTAGGAACATCATCTCCTTATCAATGACACCTGTCTTCCTCCCATGCCTGCTTACTATCCCTAATTGTAAAGGTCAAGTTCACATTCTTTCTGATCTTTTCAAGAACTTTGCTCTTTCAGTCACCTACTCTCTCTTCTGCAACATCAATGTCTTTCCATCTGCTTACTTATTTTCTTCAGCACACAAACATGTTTTAGGATCTCCCATCTTACATACATGCACATGTGTGTGCGCACATGCACACATGCACACACACATACGCACACACACACAAACATCTCCATTGACCATACAGTCCCTGCCAACTTCTGCCCCATTTATCTCCCCCCATCTTTATCAAATTTCTTGGAAAAGTTGCCTACATGCAAATGCCGGCTGCACTCCCTCATGTTATATTCACTCCTTTACCCATTGCAATCTACTGTGTGACCTAGACGTACCTCTGTCTTATCAAGGTAGTCAGTGAATTCCACATTGGCCAGTCCAAGCGACAATTCTCTGTCCTTGTCACACTCAATCCTTCAGTAACGTCTAACACAGTTGCCATCTCCCTCCTGCTCCAGCACCCTGCTCTCTGGTCTGCCACCTACCTCACATATCTGGTGTCTTCCACCCTTGTGGATGACTCTTTCTCTGTTCTCATGGCTACTGATCCCCCTCTACCTGACAATTCCCTGGGGAACTTCATCTTTGGTTGTCTTCCTGCTCTACACACATCCTGCAGGTGTATCACAAATAATTTGGCTTTAAGTACCATAAGTGTGCTAATGATTTCCACATTTATATCTCTGGCTTAGGTTTGTCTCTTGAATTCCAGGCTTATATACACATCCAGCTTCCAATTTGACAGCTGTCCTTGGACAACTCCCAGATGTCTGAAACTTCAATATGCAAAAGTAATTCCCAAATCTCTTTGTAAAAATTATCTCCTCTACAGCTTCATCTTCTCCATCTCAGTTAAAATGCCATTCCATCCACCCTGGTACTCAAACCAGGAGCCCCCATATCAAATCTATTTGAAAACTCATTCTACTATATTTTGAAATATATTTCACTTCCATCACCTCAGGCCAGGCCTCCATCAGCTCTCATCTGCAATACCGTGACAACCTGCAAACTAGTCTTCCTGTTTGCAGTCATGCCCCTCTCAAATCCATTCTCAAAAAAAAAATCACAGGCACGATCTGTTCAAACATGCATCAGCTTTTGTCACTGCCTGTTTAAAATATCTAATTGCTTTTTACTGCATGCAAAATTAATCAAATTCTCTACCACTGCCTACCATGACCTAAACACTGCTATGGCTCCAAACCACCTTAAAATATGCTATTACTCACTGTGTTCTAACCATACCACTTTCTTTTAATTCCTGGAAATTCTAAACTTGTATCTGCCTCAGGGCCTTTGCACATGCTACACTCTTCGCCAGGAATACCTTTTCCATAATACCTTCAGGAATATTTTCCATAATACCTTTATTTTTACAAGGCTCCTCCTACTCATTCTCTAAGTCTCAGTTTACCTGTATGAGACCTTTCCTTAACTTTCCTAAAGCAGCCCTCTCCCCTCTTCCCTTTTCCCACACACTCTATTAGCTATCTCAGCCCTTGGTTCATTTCCTTAGGCACATTTAGCATAATTTTCAGTTCTTTTAACACACATTTAAAGTGTATCATTGTGCTGGTCTGTCTTTCATTAGAGTGTAAGCAAATGAGGGAAGGAGCTTTCTCTGAGCTGTTCACTCATCATTATATCCTTCATGAGAGTGTTTGGCACATGCAAAGTTCCCAAAATATATTTCTTGGGTTAATAAGTAAATAAGTGAATGAATATCTTTAAAGACTGGAGCTTTCCTCTCATATTCATTACAGTAACGTTTTTTCTTTGAGGAGACATTTTATAAAAAACACGACAGAAAAAACCTATATGAGGAATTTGGAGTTAGAAATTGGATGAGCCTTCAGAGTCTCCGGATTGCTCTGTGTTTGTGTCTGGGTGAGAGATGGAAAAGGTATGGAGAGGTATGTTTGGAAAAGGGTGGAGAAAAACACAACTCTGTCAAGGGAGGCATATATATTTTCTAACGTAGACATTAACCACAGATACAGAGGATCTGCCTTGCATCAAAAATCTCCTTACATCTGTCAATGTTTTTTTTTTTTTTTTATTTCTTCTTTCCTATCCCTTTGCTGTCTCTTTCTCTGTAATTCCCAAAGTAGCAACTATTGAAGGGACAATCAGAGCACACAGACCTGCTAGAGCCTCTGGCCGTGAAAGAAGAAACAGCCAGAGGAGAAACAAACAGCAGGAGAAACAGAATAGGGATTCAAAAGAAAACCAGCACCAGGCTGCTGACCACCAGATTTCTTTCTTAGTGAATTCTGAATTTGCAGAAGGCAGCAAGGTGTCAAGGAAAGAGCACATGCTGGTGTACTAGTTTCCTAGGGCTGCGGTAACAAATTGCCACAGACTTACTGGCTTAAAGTAATGACATTTATTATCTTACAATTCTAAGGTCAGAAGTCCAAAATGAGTCTCACTGGGCCAAAATCAAGGTGTCAGCAGAGCTTCGTTCCCTCTGGATGCTCTAGGAACAAATTTGCTCGTTGCTTTTCCCAGCTTCCAGAGACTGCCCAGTTCCTTTCCTCGTGGCTACGTCACTTTCACCTTGACTTCTGTTTTCACCTCTCCTCTGACTCTGACCCTCTTCCCTCTCTCTTATCAAGAGCCGTGTCATTACCTAAAGTCCACTCAGATAACACAGGATAGTGTCCCTATCTGAAAAGACTTAACTTAATCACACAGGAAAATCCCTTTTGTCATGTAAAGTAATGTATTCACAAGTTCTAGAGATTAGGATATAGGCATCTTTGGGAACCATTATTCATTCCACAAGAGCTGGGTTCCACTTTTAATCTGGTCAGTTAGGTACTGCTCTGTGCCAGGCACTATGTCAAGCATTTTACATATTACTTTATTTAATCCTCATAAAATCCCTGAAATAGAGGTACTCTCATCTGCATTTTATATATGCCAAAATTGAAGTTTAGTGACTTGAAGCTACTTGGTCCTGTGGTTCCATGTTTGTCACTCTGGTAGGGCAGAAATGTAAACCCATGTCTTCTTAGCACCAAAGCCCAGACACCAGACTGCTGTGTTGGGCGAGCTTCTGTATTAACAGGTGCAGGCATTCAAAAAGCCCAATAATTGGCAAACCATTATTGTCTATATAGTAAGTACTACTTAACGACAAGCAATCATACTACTCTTCTGAGTATTAGACTCCTTATATGACTATATATTCGTGCCTCCCTTTGGAAAAAATTTATAAATGTTTATATTCCGCTAGGCACTGTCCTAGGAATTAAACACTGTACTAAAAGTTACTGTGCAGTTTAAAGGAAATGCTGACTTGACTTACGGTCCATCATATAGAAGATGCCACTCAATACTATTTCACATCTCTCTTTTTCACCTTAGATTGTGAACTCCCAAGGCTTTGTCCTGATTGCTCTGATTTGGTTGTGTGTGTTTCTCTCACTGCCATTCATCACATAGCGGTGATTTCATATATTGGCTAAGTTGGACTGATTTCTGTGTAGATTATATCTGACCTTGTCAAGGCAATGACTTTTAATAGTTCTATTCTTCCAATGGGTTTTTGTAAGTTAAGTTATAATCTAAAGAAGAAGTTGAAGGATCACGATTTTTCAAGTAACAGTTGGATTCCTAAACTGGAGTGGTATCTCTCCACAGTTCCTTAATCCTGCTTCCCAATGCATAGGAATGAGGGGGGTTGGGAAGAGTGAGACAGTGGAGGATAGAGAGGTGAACAAATCCTAGTGCTGGCAAAGGAACACTAAGAGAGGGCAAAAGACTCTAAAATGTGGCCAAAGAGTAGCTCTGACAGTCATACACCGGTAGACTCTTATATGCAATGGAGAAGAAGTTCCCATTGTAAGAGAACCTGCATGTCACTGCAGATGTTCTCTATGATTTGTGGTAAGAGGTTTTTCATTAACTTCTTATCATTTATTCTTTGACCCTTTTTTACTTCCTACCATTTTGTATCACCATTTCTTATCTGTTTCCTCATTTATCTTGCTGTATCACACTATCTTTTATAAGCAAACCTCACTATAAAAAATACAATGTAATAAAGATAAATTTGGGTCCTTTTAAATTTTCTGCAAGGGAAGTGTCTGTGAGCCAGGTGTGGTGACCCATGCCTGTAGTCCCACCTACTTGGGAGGCTGAGTCAGGAGGATCACTTGAGTCCAGGAGTTCAAGACCAACCAGGGCAACACAGCAAGATCCCATTTCTAAAAAAAGAATTTAAAGTTAAAACACAATTTTTAAACAAGCAAAAAAGAAACAAGTGTCTGAGAAACAATTTTTTTAGCCTAGATCTCTGAAATAAATCACTAGAGTGTGGGTGAACTTAAAATCCCTTGCCAAATCTGAGTCAGGCTAATGAGGCAGCAAAGTCAGCCTCTGTTGGAGCACCAGGGTGCCACTAATGGACAACTCAGTAACTTGACTCATTTTGTCAGGCTGTCAGGAACTCATTGAGGACCTGCAAATTTAATCTAAAAAATCTCCGTAACTTAAAGAACTGCTGTAAAAACGTGGGGGTGGGGGGCTGTGTGAGGCAAGAAAAGAAAGTACAAAGTCTTCTTTGAGCCTTCTCATTGCTGGTAAGATTAGAAGAAATCAAAGAAGAAGAGTATATTGAAAAGTGGGAGCTGATATTCCTTAATGTTGAAGAGTATCTTCTCCAGGGATTAAATTCTGTGTCAAGTGCTTTGGATTTTAATTTATAGACATTAATGTTAAAATGACTAAGTCTAAATAAATGTTACATGAGTAAATAACAAGTAAATGCCTTAATGCAATGGAAGATGAACGAGAATGGCTCTAAATGAAATTTCTAACAACCTGTCATTCCTTTTTCTACTGTTTTACAAATGAATTTCACGTAACTCTGGGTTTAGAAAAGTAATACAGCACATGAAGAGATCACTGGAGCAGGCATCAGAAGAACTGATCCTTTGTCTTTTTTCTGCCAATAACCAGTTATGTGTTGTGAAGATAAGTTTTAAGAGTCGACTTGACTGAATTGAAGGATGCCTAGATGGCTGGTGACACATTGTTTCTGGGTGTGTCTTTGAGGGTGTCTCAGAGGAGATCAACTGGGAGTCAGTACACTGAGGGAGGAAGACTGGCCCTCAATGCCTGAAGTTGTCATTCAATGGGCTGGGGGCCCAGCTGGGAAAAACAGGTAGAAGGGGGACACTCTCTCCCTCTCTCTCTTCTGGAGTGGGGCTCTTTTCCTTCTCCTGCCCTTAGACATCAGATCCCAGGTTCTTTGGCTTTGGGACTCTGGAACTTGGGGCAGTGGGAGGATCTTGGGCCTTCAGCCTTGGACTGGGGGGTGCATCCTGGGCTTCCTGGGTTTTAAGGCTTATAGACTAGCCATACCACTGGCTTCTCTGAAAGTCAGAGAAAGCTCCAGCTTGCATATGGCCTATCATAAGACTTCCCCATCTCTGTGATCCTGTGAGTCAATTCTCCCTAGTAAATCTCCTTCCATATATCCTACTAGTCTGCCTCTCTGTAAAACCCTGACTAATACATGTGTTCTTAGAAAGGACACGTAATTACTATGGCTTGTTTTCCTTTTCTGTCAAATAAATGGGTTAAACTAGATAAATTTTTAGCCTCCTTCAGACTTTAAAACATGCAAGGCCAATTTGCTTTAGAAAAGAGTTTATACATATGTTTTCAGAACCTTTATCTTGCAGGATGCTAATGGAAGTTACACAAAAAAAATAGTTCTGTGGTTCAGACAAATGTGGAAAATGTAGAGTTGAGTGAAATTAATCATATTTCTTTACTCCAAGATATTCCTGAGCCATTAGCATGTACGTATGTCTCCTGTGGTCATTCATTCCATTGATAGCTATTTATTAAGTGCCCACCATGCCTTAGATACTACAGCTACTCAGCTGGACAAACGCGGGCATGGTCCTTGTCTTCATAGAGTTTATAACAATCTAGAGGGAAAAGCAGACACATACAATTATATAAATAAGCACAATTTTAATTGTAATACTGTTTTGGAGGGGTACACAAGTCCCTCTGTGGTGCTATGAAGTATACACAATAAGAGATTTTGATCTAGTAAAGAAGATCAGGATGACATAATGGCATTGAGAACTGAAGAATCTGTTCATGTTAAGAAGGAAAGGGGAGGAGAGTTCTAGGCAAAAGAGCAACATGGTCAAAGGACCTGTGGTCACCAACAACACGTGAAGAACTGCAAAAATCTCTAAAAGTGAGACACATTATGTGATGTTGCTCATTATTTGTCCTAGAAACTTTTTTTTTCTTTCAGAAGTGCCTTGCGGAAATTATATTCTCTGGATTGGGCCTTGAATAACACTTCTTTAGAGCAATTCAATATGTGTTGTTGCTGTCTTAAACTCTGCCTAAACAGACTTGTTTTTAAAATGCCAGTGGGTCCTACTGCATGTGCTCATGGTATGGGCCTAAAGTAGACCATTTCCCCAGATGTTTGTAGGATCTCTTAGCTTTACAATATGGAAAGGAGGAAAAGATGATGGATATACGTATAGATATGGGAACATTTCTTAGGAGACTGTGGAAAATGACAGCGAAGATTTTTACATGTTACATATTTGTATAAAAGGTACTCAAGTCTGAGACATACTTCAGCAATTTCTTAAACTATAGATGGGAGTGTGTATGTGGAGGAAGAAGAAATAGTAAAGAGAAAAGGCTTACGTCAAAGTTGATAGCACGTTTTCTCTGTCTTCAGAGGCAGAGGACAAACCACTTTCAGAGCAAACTTAAGGACAAACTTTTTATCAACTTGAAAAAAAAAGAGTGATTTTTTGATAAAGCCAAGATTCTCCTCTAAAATGGAAACATTTTACAATAACAAGGAGCTAATAGGTCATGTAATATAAAAGGCTGTCATCATTGCTGTTAACATCGAAACAACATTTTCCTTATAAGGATAGTCTGAGACTGGAAATGCTCTTAGCTTCCAAACAAAACAACAGCTACAGGGGCTTAAAATAGGGGTTCATGTCTCTCTGGTCACAAGAAGACTGAAAGTTGGAGTTGCTGACTTTGGTCTAGTGATCTGACATGTTTTTTTAATTTTCTTTTCCTTTCCTTCGTGGTCAGAAGATGATTGTCACAGATCCAATTATCATATCTACATTTGAGGTAGAAAGACAAATGTTTTCCCAAAGACCTCCCCACCTCCCATGAAAGTTTCCATTTCCACTTTATTTCCCATAATTGAGTCATACATCCACCCCTAACTACAAGGGAGGCTGACAAAGAGGAAACAAGATAGTCAACATTGATTTGAACCAATCCTAATTTATCAACAGAAGCTAGCCACATCTTTGCTCAACCAAACAGGGTTCCATGAACAAAGAAGGGAGGAGATGAATATTGGGTAAGCAAATAGCAACGTTTGCTCCAACTTGGGAATTATAAAGAGTTGTTGTTGATGCTGCTAGTGTTATTGTTCACTTCATTTGTTTCCTTAGTCTGGTCCCAGAAAAGTTGAGGCTCAGACTGTAGATAAGGAAGATACCATTAAATCATTATTTTTGGTTGGATGTAAGCTGGTCTCTGCAATACATCTCTAGGGCACATGTTTTCAAACACTCTTTTCCAGGTTTCAATAGAGAACCTATAAGTGCTTCATAGGAAGCTTAATAAAATATACATTCTGGGCCCCCATCTTCATAAATTATAATTCACTAGGTCTGTGTTTAATAGACAAATCAGTTTTTATGACATAATTCCCAGGTGGTGCTTCTGCAAAGACAATTTGGAAAGTCTTGCCTATGGAGAGGATTTAGTCTGGGAATTATGAGAACATAATGGGCATGTGAACCCTTCCTTACCCCACCACCCCACCCATTACCACACTGAAATCTTTTTCTACTGTCCTTAAGCCTTCAAGATGATCTTGTCAGAGCCTGGTCTTTGCTTGCTGAAGGAATAAAGGAATAGCCCTGGGCTGACATTTAGAGAATGGCATTATAGGGATGAAGTGCCAGAGCTTGGAAGAGATGGGTCTATGACAGCGAGAGGAACTTACAGGAAATCAGGGCAGCAATCTGGTCCAGACAGCTGGCTAAGGTGAAAAGCACAGCCAGGATGCAGTGTGAAATACATACACATTCCTCAAGTATTGCTACAAAAGCCTGAGGAGTGGAATCAGGGAAAAGACTGGACTTCCTGAATTATGGAAGAATGGAGGCTCGGACTATGACTAGCAGGGCATGAAAGGAAAATGAGACCTCTGAGGACTGGAGAAGTATGGACTCCTAAATTACCATAATGTTTTCCAACTAAGTAGAAAAGAAAGAAAACGAAACAAGCATTCGATGACAGTCCATTTGCGAAATGTATCTTCAGAGTTGCCATGGAAGGCAGGTGTCTCTGCACCCACTGGTGCTGGTGAGAAACCTTAAACAGGTATTTAAAGCTGTTAAGCAGTAGCAACTGCTTTTCAGACAAGATATTTTATTCCACATTCTAAGTTCTTCTCATGACAACATTTGCCTGCCTACCTCTATATCATCTGTCAAATTAGAAGGCAGTACTGGTCAAATGTTGGAAGCAAAGAATTAGCTCTTCATCACCTGTTGCTGTCATTTATTTAGATTTGTTAGATTCGTGTCTGCTAATGGGAAAAGTACTTTCCCGGCTTCTTTTGCATTGCAGCCAAGTCTGTAACAGATACACTTTATAAGCGTCCACAGAGGCTCTTCTGTTCATGGAAAAAAATGAGGGAGGTAGAAGATAATGCACAAGGAAGTGGCTTTGGGACTTCACAACCCAACAGGACCTGCACAGATTATTAAATAGTTTCAAGTGACTTAACCATGACATGGAGCCTCCAGAGAACAACAGGATCATTGTCACCACTGTCCCAATGGAGGAAGCTGAAAAACTCGAGTACTCTCCAGCTCCCAGAGAAAATGAGAGAGAAAAGGAAGCAAATGGTGTTTATTTGTCTGGGCCACTGGGCCAGTCTAGCTATTGCGAATTCTCCAAGACATCATTCTGTGGATATGTTTGCACACACGTATTTGCTTTGTAGAATAGCCGAGAATCCCAGAACAACTGGCTGAGATGTTTCTAGGGAGGAGCATTAAAAGTAAGCTATTAAAGGTAAGGTACTACTAGCTCCCCCTTTTATGCTGTCCCACCTACTCACCAACTCATTATTTGTATTGTTTAAATAAAAGTTACATCAAGTTTACTATATACCAATAGGAGGCAGGCATAACAGGCTAGGTTATGCTGCTGTAACAGATAACCCTAGATGTCAGCAGCATATTACAACCCAGGTATTTTTCTTGCTTCTGCTATGCACCCATTGCAGGTTGGCAGTGGCTTTTTCTTCATGTTGTCCTCACTCAGAGACGAAACATGATGGAGTTTCATTATCTGAAATTTCATAGGTCAATGAAGCATAAGGGAAGGGAGGTAGGGCATCATGTGTGTTAGTTTTCTTTTCACTTAAATTTCATTGGCTAAACAAAATCAAATGGTCTCAACTAACTTCAAGGGAGTCGAAAGTACAATCCTCTCTTGGGCCCAGAAGGATAGGGAAATGGTATATGAGTGAAAAATAGTAATGTCTGCTGTGACAACTGATGTGCTGCTACACAAAAGACCATCCATTAATTTGAGCTAATGTAGCATAAACTGAAAACGGCCTCAGAGTTTGTATTTACAAGTTAAGCTTTTTCATGGTGCCAGTTCAAGTCCTGAGCCTGAAAGCAAACTTTGCAAGGGATCACTCTGTGAGTCACTGACCCCAGAAACATTGTTGGCAGCATCCAATAGATTGACTTTCTCTACCATCACTCCTGTTGCTGCTAACTTGAGCTGTGACACACAGTCATATGAAAATATAAAAGCAGGGGGTTTTATCATAATTAATGTGTATAAAGACTTCCTCTAATTTTTTTTTTTTTTTGAGACAGTGTATGTCTCACTCTGTTGCCCAGACTGGAGTGCAGTGACACAATCTCTGCTCACTGGAGCCTTCACCTCCCAGGCTCCAGCGATCCTCCCACCTCAGCCTCCCTAGTTGCTGAGACTACAGGTGCACACCACCACAAAGGGCTAATTTTTGTATTTTTTTTTTATAAAGACAGGGTTTTGTCATGTTGCCCAGGCTGGTCTCGAGCTCCTGAGCTCAAGTGATCCTCCTCCCTCGGCCTCCCAAAGTGTTGGTATTATAGGCGTGAGCCACTGCACCCGGCCTACTTCCTCTAATTTTTTTTAATACCAAACTCATATCTAAACTCCCTATCTTGATCAATTCTCTGCAAATGGAGCTTAATGATGCAATGAGGTTCAAGACAGAATGAAAATCCTCCCTTCATATTCCTTGGAGATATATTTTTAAACTTGAAGTTTTATTACCTGTCTCTAATTCAAAAAGTTCCAAACCAAAGTAGCTGTGTCAAAATGGTTTCATTAAAAGGACTGACAATTTTTTCACGAAGATTATAACCCCTCCCCTCGCCTTCAGTCAGAAGGAGGGGTTTGGATGGGATTTGAGTTTTAGTAAATTAGGAGAGGGGGTTGAGCTGTGGAGTGATGGGTTCATCTCCACATGACACTCTTACATCTCATTCTTATAGGTTGAGAAACATAAAGAAATATCTATGAAATTTACTAAGCAACAGGGTTGGTGCCAAGTGGTTCTTAACCCAGAGCATCCATGGCTTGGTGCCAGTAAGTTCACAAATTTCTGGCATGGAACACAAGATTCTTTGCGTTTCTGCATATATCTCTCTAGCTTTCACCAAATTCTCAAAGGAATCACGATCCATAAAATATAAAGAATCTCACTATAAAGATAGATAAGAAATATCTACACTCTCCTTCAAATCACTAAAGGACAAGTCCATGCTGCTTTCCAGAACAGATGTGTTTCTAAAATTTAGATATAAGCCACAAAATATTTAAACTGTGATGGTGCTTATATAAACCAAATAATACTTCAGTAAGATTACTATGATCTATTTTCTACATTTTACATAAGCTCAAATTTTGTAGATAGTATCAAATTACACATTAAAATTCATAGGAAACACACACAAATCACACACACACACACACACACACACTTTTTGTGTTCCCAAACTTACAGGTCTCAGAGGTCATACAATGTGCTCCTTGCGTCATACTTTCCTACTTCGTCTACATCTATGCCATTCCCTTAAATCACTCTATTCTTATAGTCCAAGATACTGTGACAATTTTTTTTTACCACTTCTCTTAATGACAGGGCCTTCTTAGTTCAAAACGATGACATGTATAATATGATGCATATAGTTTAATTTCTACATGACAGAAGAGAGCAATGTTATCTATGATAACCTAATTAAATAACAAATATCTATACTGTCTCTCACTTCACAGGGCTTTTATCTTACCCTAGATGTAATTTTTCACTTTCCTTTAGAAATGTAGATATAAGGATCATGGAATAGCAGAAAGAATACAAGACATAAAGTAGAGACCTGAGTTTAATTCCTGGATCCACTCTTTATCTGTTCCATAATGTGACTGAAGTCACTCATCTTCTCTGAACCTCATCTGTAAAATGAGGAAATTGTACTTAAACACTAGTGTAAGACTACAAAAAGAGTTGTTGTTAAAGAAATTATGTATTTGAAAAAAGCTAGCACATGGGCTGATACATAGAAAATGCTCAAGTACTTAACAAATGTTACTTGAATCTGATTACAGAGAGTGAACTCAACCAAGAGTTGAAATATTTCTCAATAGGCTGCTTTCTTTATATTTCCAATTGCGTCTAGAACAAAACATTTGAAGAGCTTATTTTCAGAATTTTCCAAAAACATTTTTGAGTAGCTGAGATTTAGAACTAAAACAAGATTAAAATCCTGGCTGTTTATACCTCACTTGCTGTGCATATTACTGGCCACACATGAAATTAATGTTTCCCATATTGCACTAGAACAAAAAATTTGACATATCACATATCTAAATCGACATACTGAAAATATGCAAAAGATGCCTAAAATCTTTTTTTCTCTAATGGTGGAGAAATTGAGGAAGCCTTGAAAATTCCGTTAAGATTACCATATGATATTGGCATTTCACATGACTCAACCTAACACATGAGTATACTATGCATAGGTTTTGAAATGTGCATTTATGATTACACATACTATCAAATTAATTGCGACATTGAAACCACACTAGTGTCATCACTTCACACAAAAGCAGATGAATGGAGGCTGCCTTTGACATGGCCCTTGCTGTCCACTCTTCTTTGCTTTCCCCTCTGGTGCCATGCTCCTCCTTCTTCCAGCATGCAGCCGCCTCTTTCTCAGACGTGGGGTTCTGAATCAGCAGTCTTCCTTTCCTCCACATCTCTACTCATACCTACTGGAACATTACAGACAAGTCTGGTGATCCTTTCTACCATCATCTTTTTATGACTTCTTGATTTTCTCAACTCCAATGTCTCTAAACTTCGGACTCCATGATCAAACAGAATTGCTCTATGCCAGGGTCTGAAAGTAGAAAATGTCCCTCTCTGATCCCAACTTTACATTTCTTTATTCTATTCTGTCCTCCCAATTGATCTGTCCTTTGCTCCATTTTTATACAATAGTTCCTCCAAGTCAGTACATTAGATACTAAAATTAGACGATGTCTTTTAGCTTTTCATGAAACCCTATGAAAATTGAACCATTAATAGGCCATATCAACACGGTCTCACCAACTTTCAAGAACCTTCCACTCTCTTGATCTTCTATTATTCTCATGATCAACCCTGGGGCACTTCCATCATCTGCTTTCTCACATCCTACTTTCAGGCAGCTGAGACTATTTGCTGAATCCATGTTGATATGGCCTAATAGACTCCTTTTAAAGTATTTTATTTTACTTTTTTTTTTTAGATAGATTCTCTCTCTGTTGCCCAGGCTGGAGTGCAGTGATGCAATCTCAACTCACTGCAGCCTTCACCTCCTGGGTTCAAGCAATTCTCCTGCCTCAGCCTCCTGAGTAGCTGGGATTACAGGCAACCACCATGCCTGGCTAATTTTTTGTATTTTTAGTAGAGGCTGGGTATCACCATGTTTGCCAGGCTGGTCTCAAGTTCCTGACCTCAAGTGATCCACCTGCCTCTGCCTCCCAAAGTGCTAAGATTGTAGGCGTGATGCACCGCGCCTGGCCTAAAAAAAAAAAAAAAAAAAAAAAAAAAAAAAAAAATTTAATAAAAATAAAACTTAAAAAATAATTTCTCCTGTATTAAAAAAAAATTTTTGAAGATCAGCATTAAGTTCCACCACCTAATGGTTAGCAATTATATTAACTATCAGTTTTGCTAGCATTTTTACTCATTATTTTTTCCTATAACATGTATTTTCCTTTCATAGTTTCATTCATTTGCTCTTTTTTCTTTTCTTCTTTTCTTATTCTTTCTATCATTGTGGTGAAATAACATATAAAATTAAATTTACCATTTTAGCCACTTTCAATTGTTTTCACAGTGCAATGACATTAAGTGCATTCACATTGTTTACCATCATCACCACCATCCAGCTCCAGAACATTTTAATCTCCTCAAACTCAAACTTCACACCCATTAGACAGTAACTCCCCAATCCCCCTCCCTGCAGGCCGTGGCAACCACCATTCTGCTTTCTGTCTTTATGAATCTGACTGTGCTAGGTAGCTCGTGTAAGTGGAATCATGCAATATTCATCCTTTTTTGTCTGGCTTATTTCACAGTGCATGTCTTCAAGGTCGTCCATTCATGTTGCAGCATGTATCAGAATTTCCTTCCTTTTTAAGATTGCATAATAGTCCATTGCATGTATATACCATGGTTTGCTTACCCATTTATCCCATGTTTTATTTTAATAAACACCACCTTGAATACTTAATAAAGGACACATAGGAATCATGTATTTTTCTGAACATGTCTGATGCTTTAATTTTGATTCTTGTTTTTGAAGAATACTGAATACCAGTTTCAAAATCTGTGTCCTCGGAATGTGTATACATTATTTCATCTTCTAATTTACTCACTGCCCTTTCTACATAGGCCGCATCTCTGTTTTCTCAGAAGCATGTTGCCGTTTTGTTTGTGAAGTTTTAAAAAGAAAAATATAAAGATATAAAATCTCACTCCTTAATAGTCCCTCTAAGTGAGTCAATTTTATTTTAAAACGTAAACGTCCCTTCAGCCTAGCAAAATGTTCTTCTGTTTCTTTCCCTCTATCTTCTCTCACATTTTCTGGACCATTTATTAGAAAGACATTGGATCTCATCAATGTCTTTCACAGTTGCCTCAGCAATTCTATCTCTTTGCCAAAGTTAGCTTTATATTGCCCGTAACTTTTATTTCTTCATGATCCAATTCATTATGTATGAATTTTTTTGAATTTTCATTCTCAATTTTTTTTTTTACTTATTGAATGGAGCATCCTCATCTTTCCAAGTATATTAGAGTTTTTTAGAGTGCTTTTCCCCTTTTCTCTTCATTTTCTCTGTATTTTATTTTTTGTTGCTTTATTATATATTATATAGCTACATTGTACCTTTTTGTTTTATACGTGTTTTTTGACCTACGTTGTTGTCCATGTTAGATGTTTTCTTAAAAAGCCTGGCAATTCAGTTGGGCGTGGTGGCTCATGCTTATAATCCCAGTACTTTTGGAGGCCGAGGCAGGCAGATCACAAGGTCAGGAGTTTGAGAACAGCCTGACCAACATGGTGAAACCCTGTCTCTACTAAAAATACAAAAAAAATTTGCCGAGCATGGTGGCAGGTGCCTGTAATCCCAGCTACTCGGGAGGCTGAGGCAGGAGAATCACCTGAACCCAGGAGGCGGAGGTTACAGTAGGCTGAGATCACACCACTGCACTCCAGCCCAGGGAACAGAGCAAGACTCTGTCTCAAAAAAAAAAACAAAAAGGGGGCCAGGCAATTATTTATTCCTGTTCATATTTAAAACTGAAGCACTGACAATCTTAGCAAGTGTCTGGTCGATTTCTCTGAAGGATGCTGTGGTAACAAGCAGACTTCAGGAGACTTCTGCAGTTTCCAGTATCTTGACATCTTTTTCCTTGGACCATTGATTTCTCCAGCGAGAAATTCTCTAATATTCTGCTTGGGCATATGAATCAAAGGGCAACAAGGGTAATGAAGGAAGAAGAGAGATGGGCAATCAGCCCGGATGCCAGCATTCCGGAAACTGAAGGGGAAAAGCAGGGAGGCTGGTGGTGTGTCATTCTTCACATGCTCCTTTGTTTTTCTGCCTAGTGGCTCACCCTTGTCCACAGCTGTGGTTAGGGTTCCCCAGGTCAGAGGTTAACTAACTTTTGTCTAGTTAGGGAAGTGAAGAGCCCCACTCCCACAAACAGAAGCAGATAGGGGTTCTAACCGCTCCTTATACAACTTTTAACCAACCCTGTTTCCAGCCCGACTGCAGCCTTCAGAAATTCCTGACAACCCTACTTTATAGGGACTTCCAGGCTTCTGGGGGCACAAACTGGCTTTCTTCTCATTCACTTTACATTTTTTAGGCCTCAGCTTCTGTGTTCTCTACTCCATTCAGGCAGTACCCGCGGACTTATCTGCCTACCATCCTCAAAACTTTGCTGACATTCCTCTTCTGCCATCATCCCCTCTGCTGCTCCCTTTGTCACTGTAGTTTTTATTTTGTATTCAATTATAGTCATTTTGAAAGACTTTCAGGAGGAAGCAATGATAACTGCTTGTGTTCATTCCTCCTAGTTTAACTGGAACCATTGATACAACTTTTTCCTTTTTTTCCAGAATTTCCTTTTCTCACGAAATATTTAATGTTAATGCCAAGAAAACAAATGATCTCTTTTCATGTATTTCTTCTTGCCTATCTCAAATCTTTAATTTTGTTCATTTCATTAGATTTATCTTCCTATAGAGGCATAGGATTTGGAACTGAAAGGAACATTAAAATAGCAAAATTTATTCCCTCCTTAAATAGATGCCATCCCCACCAACCTAACTCCATAAAGTTACTTCTATTTAAAATAAATATCAAAAGATATATGTCTCTATACAAGTCACTCTGAACTCTTTCTTTTTCCTCAGATCCACAGCCAGAATCTGTCCAGTCTTATTTTTTTTAATTCATAAATGTCCTTTGACTGCTGATGTCACCATCTCTGTCATTCCTTCCCTCTCTTTCATCTGGAAAACTACTCCTCATGTTTTAGAACCCAGTTTACAAAGTCACCTCTTCTATAATATCTTCCCTGTTCACTCCTTTCTTTGCCTTCCTGGCATTTTCCCAGTTTTTATACATATTATCACATATTACTGCAAATATTTGTTTGATGTCATCTCTCTTTTCCATTCATTCCCTGGTTTCCTCCCAGGCAACAGTAACATCACCTCTCCCTGTGGCAAAGTCATGCGTTAGACTTGAGGATGCACTCAGTGAAAATATCCCCTCCCTGTGGCCAAGCCATGCATCAGACTTGAGGATGTACTCAATGAAAATGTGCTGTGTGAATGAAAAAGAACATCCATGACATGACAGGTTTTTAAAATGTGATATTTGTTAGCAAGAGAATAAAATAATAACAGCGAGAGATCATCCCAAAGAATGACTCTCAAGTAATCCGCACAGCTCTTCATATAGTTCTAGATGAATATATACCTGTATTTATACCTGTATCTGTATCTATATAGATTTTATTCAAATAATATATTCTACGCATGTTGAATGCAGCATTAGTGCAAATCCTGATAACTTGAACATTTAATTACATGAACTTGTTACTAAGTCTAATTTCAGAAGACAGGTTTATGCATAAAAAGAAAAAGGAAGCTAGGATTCAGGAAAATGTTATAGATGATGGTATAGTTTTTGGTGTAATTAGATGTTAGCTATATTACCCATCCCTTTAAAATCTATATAGCATTAGCTTGAACTCCCATTTCATGTTTCATGGTAACTATGTTCTCCCTAGGATTTCTCTACATTTTCTGGGGTTGGGGAGTAAGGGTGCATTTCCATAGTCACCCATAGCTTTGATTTTATGCTTCAACTAAATTATTTTACTCTGTGGAGCAAAATTTTATTGACAGTGTGTGGATCACTCAGGTGGGTATATTACTCTGTAGTAGTCAGAGTTCTCAGAGAAACAGAACCAACAGGATGTACATATATAATTGTGTGTGTGTGTGTGTGTGTGTGCGCGCCAATTGGGCGAGCCAGTTCCTTAAAATAAATCTCTCTCTCTAAGGAATTTATTTTAAGAAATTGGCTCACACAACTGTGGAGGCTGGCGAGTCCAAAATCCATAAGGTAGGCCAGCAGGCTGACCGATTTCCCTCTTTCTTGGGGGAGGTCAGTCTTTTTTCTCTTAAGGCCTTCAACTGATTGGATGAGGACAGTCCACATTATGAAGGACAATCTGCTTTACTCAAAGTCTACTGTTGTTAACCTCATCTAAAAAATACCTTTACTGCAATATCCAAACTAGTATTTGGCCAAATACCTGGGTACTACGGCCTAGCCAAGTTGACACATAAAACTAACCATCACACACTTCAACACATGGCTGTGTATATTCCTTTTACTAAATCAAGTTTGGTGTATAAAATGTTGGAATCCATATTCTTAACAAGCACCCCAAAAAGGCCTTATTCCAAATAAAGGAGGAACACCACTCTTATAGTTGCCTGAGTAAAACTGCTCCAGCCCCACTCCAGACATATTAAATCAGAATTTCTGGATAGGATCTGAGCTTGCTTCCTCAAGCTTGTAAAGCACTCTAGCTGATACTAATGTATCAGGATTGAGAATTATCGATTCACTGTTAAACTCCCAATTCGGATCTACCTTTATAATCTCAAATCTTTCAAGGTACACAGATTACTCCTTTAGCAGTAAAAGTTTGGACAAGATCCACTTTCCTTAGATGGAAGTTATGCTTTTAAATTGCATTTCTCTTCCTTATGATCTGTTTCTTCTTATCATGTACAATTTTTAAATAGCCCTTCTAGGACTTGCTTCTCTAGCTGCACATAATTCTATAACACTTCTCCCACCATTTTACCAATTCCCTGCTCCTTTCACTGACGAGTGGCAGAGGTTGCACTCCTGACGATTCATGAGGTTTTCCCCACATCACTAAAAGCCCAGCATCAAGTGAGGTCTGATTTGGGCCCATCTGATCCCTTAGCAGCTGAGATTGGAGAGCAGGGGCATTAATCACACACCTAATCCACAACTGCATGGGTTTGTTCTCATGGAAGATAAAGCTCTCCTTGGGGAGCTAGAGATTGACAGTCACTAAGGCCAGATGCTAACAAAGGAATTCTGTGGGTCTTTTATTTGTTTTTTAGAACTCCACTGGATCAAGCAATCAAGATTGTAACCTCACAATCTTCACACACTTAAGTTGAAACAAACTGCCACCATTTTCAAATATGAACTGCACTTTTTAGGATAAGTTGTTTGTTGATGATGCTGTTTTTTATTTTTGGTGCAATTATTTTTTTTCCTTGAAATACACGAGAGTGTTTGAAACTGAAGATTGAAGTAATTTTCCAGGATGATAAACAGTTTTCTAAACAGTAAGAGCCATTAGAGCTATCACAAAAAAGTCAGCCTACAAACTGCTATTGTTTCTCAACCTTTCTCCTCCTCAAGCCCATCACACAAATCAGGAGGCAGGATGCAAAGCCAGTAAAGGGTTCCACCTGCCAGCATTGCTTTACACTGCTCAATGGGGTTTTCAGAAAGGAACTTAGATATTTCAGCTGAAGACACTGAGGTCCAGAGAGGTAAATTATCAACCTTCCCAATTTCACTTAGTCAATTATAGACTCAGGATCTGATTCAAGAATCCTAATTCCCTGTGTGTTATTACTTTCATTTCATTGCCTAAGGATTAATTGCTCCAAAATTTTTCTCTCTCCATGCCGAGCCTCTCTACTGAGCTTCAGACATAAATTTCCAATTGTCTGATCAACGTCTCTGCTGGGCTATGCTCTGGACACTTCATTCCCAACATGTCCAAAAACAAATTTAGGATCTTTTTCTTCAGCTGTCACTTTCTCTCCCTCCTGAGTTTGCTATCCTATCTAATCACAGTATGAACTAATTCTTAAAATCTACAACCCTGTGAATCCTCCCTGAATCCTCTTTCCACTTCCTAATTTATCAATTTGACCTCTTGAAACATATTTGGAATCCCTTCTATTACTATACTTCTCCTTCTTCCCATTACCCATTTCTCACCTTGAATACAGCCATTACATCTTAATAGGTCTCTTTGGTTGCAGCCAATTTCTTCTCTAAGCCTCCCTCTACTTCAATGGCCAAGAATTAATTTGGGAATCTGGCCCAACCTGGAAAGATTCTGCCCTTTGGGCTAGACCCACATTTTGATTCTTTTAATCATAATGGCATGATAATGTCAGGATATCAAGAAATAGAAACCAGTAAACAGATTTACCCACACCCTTTTATCTCCTACTAAATGCAATGCCTAAATTATAATTAGATATATTACAAATTACTTTTTTGCCTTTTGCCTGAATGTGAAAATCTTTGTGTCTGTGTTGTCCTAGATACTTGCAGGCTTGGACACAGCATATATCAAATATCAACTAACACTTTTATGTTCAGAACTAGTCGCTGGAGTTAAGTCTCATTGGTCCTTTAGCAAGGTGCAAAATCCCAGAAGAGAAGATAATTTTCAGATGTTATTATTCTCCTTTGGACAAAAATACAAATATCTTACATGAGAAAAAAAAACAGTTTGGCAGATCCCAAGAAAAAAATAGTCAAAAAGGAATAATATCCTCTACTATCATAAGAAGGAAGATTGTTATAATATGGGGTGACTTATGACTCAAACCCCTCTGTCAGGCTTTCACCAGAATTCTCCATAATGTATTATTTGTATAAGCAAAGTCTTAATCCTATAGCATGAAACCTTCACAATCATGGCTGCAGCAATAATTTGGTCTTACTTTTTACTATTGTCCTACCAATATTTATTCACCCATTTCACACTAGTCTACCAATTTATGGCATAAATACACATTTATTATATGATTCATTTCTTTGCTCAGGCTGTTCTCTTTGCTTAAGTGCCCTACCAATCACTATGTAAAGAAATTCTGCTCTTTCTTTCTTCCTTTTTTTTTTTTTTTTTTTTTTTTTTTTGTGAGACAGGGTGTCACTGTGTTGCCCCAGCTGGAGTGCAGTGGGACAATCACAGCTCACTGCAGCCTCAACCACCCAGACTCAAGTAATACACCTGCCTCAGCCTTCCAAGTAGCTGGAACTACAGGCACATGCCACCACACTCGGTTAGTTTTTGTATTTTTTGTAGAGATGGAGTTTCACCATGTTGCCTAGGCTAGTATTGAACTCCTGGACTCAAGCAATCCACTGGCTTGACCTCTCAGAGTGCTGAGATTTCAGGCGTGAGTCACTACGCCCAATCCTGCTCTTTAAAGTCCACCTCCTCTGTCATCTTTTATTCTCCATAATATCCCTTTCCCACCAAAATAAATTTTTAAAAATCAATGTTTCCTCTGTTTTACAGTCAGTGTCCCTTTGTTTCTATCAGTAGCTTAACACTTAGCTCTTTGCATTGAACTTGTGTGCAGTAGACTAGAGGTTCCTAGAAGACAAAACTGCAGCTTCTTTGTCTTTGGGTACATGGTACCTGGTACGCAGAAACCAGTCAGTAAATGTTTGTGAAACTGAATTGCACCCCAATCATCTTCTGTTTTTCAGGTTCCATATCTGGGTAATATTAGTGACTCCAGATTTGGAAGGTTGCTGTAATCTACAAATATTGAACATTGTCTCTGGAAGGCCTACAGTATGTAAGGACTAAATGAGATAAAGAAAGGAGAAAGGCTTTGTGAACAGTAGGCAAACAAACTAACAAAATCAAGGTATAATTATTATCAGAATTACCCTAAACCTATGACCGATGATTTTTAAAGATAAAGTAAGCAGTAGAATGCACAAGGACCCAACATTCTCTGCTGCTGCACAGATACAGCCTGGAGAACAACAGCCATCCTGTTGAACACTTAAAGGATGAACCTTCTTCCTTCAATGAATGCCTGAAAAGGGGGTGAGAAAGAAAGGTAGGGAAGAAAAGAAAGGGTAAATGCAGTTTTCAAAAAATAAAGCTTGTTGAGAAGAAATGGATGTGAGAAAAGAGCCAGAAAAGAAAAAAATGAGAAAGAAGAAAACAACCAAGAAAGATGGATGAAGAAAGAAAGGAGTAAGAAGAAAAAGGAAGGAAACGAATATATCCATGGGGTGTTTGCGCAGCATTAGATGGACAACATGCTTCTTTACATAGGTGCAGAAATGAGAAAGGTTGATGGAGACAGAAAAGCCAAGGCAGGTATTATTGGGTCGAGAATCCTTTGGGTTCATTTAGGCAGTTCATTTCCTAAGGTGCAGCTCCTAGACAGGCATTTCCAGTGACGCCAACTCTCCCTTATGAGAGATCATAAAACCTACTTAAAGAGAGGAAACCTAAAGTGCAGTAGGAAAGATTTATTAGTAATGTTGTAAATAAAATATGTTTCCTTTTGCTTGAACGATCTCAGCAGATTTGTCTCTTGCTCTGTCGTCAGGCCGGAGTTTCTGAAGGGCATCTCTGGAGAGCACTTTTAGAATGCGATCAGCTGTACATCTGTCCCTAGGCACCATTAACTTAGACACAGCCCCAATTTGGATTGGGAAAAAGCTAAATCTTTTAAAAATATGGTCTTTTTGATAAGACCCAAGAGGGGTAAATATATACATATATACATATATATTTTAAACCAAATAGCATACTTTCTCTGTCCAAGAAGTCAGCATTTTTCATGTGTCCTCCATGAGACAGGGGCTCCCCCTTTACAAGCTGTGAACTTTTGTCCTGTTCGTTCACGCAGCAGGATCATTTCTGTCCACGCACACCTGGACCAGGCCTGCCTGAGAATTGCTCAGCTAATGACCCTGTACTGGCCAGATTTGCTTTGTGTGGAATCAACTTTCACAGATGAACTTTTTTTCTCTCTAAGATGACTTCCCTCCACTTCAGATTCTTGTCCTTAACATATTTTGTACAGAAATAAGGGATTTTAGAGTTTGGGAATATGGGAGAGAAAAGGGAGATCCATGGACCAAAGTTCTCCAGATGTAAATAAGCATAGTAAATTCATGCGCTTACTAAAACTGCTTTCTCACTCTTGACTGTGTACTGGCCCTGAGAAACACATGTGTTTCAGAAAGGAAAGTAACAATACCTGCCATTTATTAAGCATCTATTTCATGCCAGGCACTGAGATAAATGCTTTCCCTGTGTCTTCAATTTTATCCTCATAACAAACTGCATGTTCTTATCATCCCCTTTTTACAGATCCCCTAATTCACCCTTAATGAGGTTAAGGAACTTGCCCAAGGTTACAGAGTTAATCCCAAGTGGCAGGCCCAGTACTACTGTGGTCTGAATGTTTGTGTTCCCCCCAAATTACTATGTTGAAACTTAATCACCAAGGTGATAGTATTAGGAGGTGGGGCCTTTGGGAGGTAATTAGGTCATAGTAGCAAAGGCGTCATGAATGGGACTAGTGTTCTAATAAAAGAGGCCCCAGAGAACTTCCTTGCCCCTTCCAACATATGAGGACATAGCAAGAAGACCTCATCTATGAACCAGAAATGGGACCCTCCCCAGACATTAAATCTGCCTGCACCTTCATCTTGAACTTCCAGCCTCCAGAACTATGAGAAATAAATGCCTGTTATTGGAAAGCTACCCAGTTTATGGTATTTCGTTGTGGCAACCCTAACAGACAAAGTACTAAATTGAGACGTTCTTAATGACTACATTAAGCTGCCCAAAGAGCAACTATCAGAAACAAAAATTATTTTTAAATGTATTAGATTCTCCTTTCCTATTCTTGAGAAACAACACTTCTCCAACATCCCAGGATATGCCATGGCAAGCCCTACCTGTACACTTCTGTGTTTTTAAGGCATTCTCACAGGTTCATTTTATTCTCCCGAAAAATATATGGAATAGTTAGAGAAGGTTTTGAACTTATTGGTAGATAAAATAACTGAATTTTATTTGGGGACTATCTCAGCCAAATGCCATAAGCTTTGCTAGCACTACAGAGTGCACTGACACATAGTAGGTATTCAATAAACATTCGAGGAATTAATGAAGAGAACCAAGGAACGTGATACCAGCCAGGACTTCCTTGGATATCTTCCTGAATTCAATGAAGAACCATTGAAGGATTAAATGTGGAGAAGGAGGTGAAGGAGGCAACGAAAGGCAAGGAGACCTAGAAGAAGCCTGCTGCAGTTATCCAGGCGGGAAAGGGGCTTCCTCAAGTCAGATTTTATTGTGGAAATGGAGATAATTAAACTGGCTTGTGAGACAGTAAATGACAAGACTTGGTTAACTACGAATGGTCAGAGGGAGGAAACACTCATAAATATTAATGTCTGGGATTTTAGAAAAAGAGTGTGAGTGAATGGCCTCTTCTCCATATGCTTTATGTATTTTTACCTATTCCCCCATTATGGTAATCATCTTACGGAACTTAAATTGCTCTTTTACAAGCCCATCTCCTTTATTAGATCCTCATCACCTTGAAGGTGAGGAGCATGTGTAACTCATTGCTATATCCCCTAATGTTTAATGTTTGCTGTAAAATGAGTAAGAATGAAGAAATAATTCAGATGTGATTTGCCCTCAGGCCGGGTGGACATCAATTCCTTCTTTGCTTTTTGACCCTCAGGCCACCTTTCCTGTACCAACTTAGACTTTTGCACGAATGAGATCCCTTCGGGTTAGATTCTGCTTGAAGGGAATTTCTGTTATTGCCACAAAAATGAGCACAGGTCTAGAGGCCCAAGGCCAAAATAAAATCAGCCTATGGAAAAATAGTAACCTTAACTTGAATTACAATACATGAACTGGTGCTGTACTGCCGCAAGTCCCTGAGGCTTGGTGCCTTCAGATGCATCATTGCTAAGCCATAAATGAATAAGGCAAGGTCTGAGAGAGACAGAGCTGTAGATAGGTAAGAGTGATAAGGGTCTAATAATTTTTTTTTATCTGAACTTTCTGCAAAGCAAAATGAGCCAACTTCCTTTCATTGTCCTGAGCTGAATGTGTGCGTGTGTGTGTGTGCATGTGCATATGCATGCATGAGCACATATCGCCCTAAAGATACTAGCAAATTTGGTTGCCATATTTTCCCATTACCTAATTTTCTATTTACACACATACCAAACATGGTCATATCTCTTTAAATAGAAAACAATGTGAATTTTCTTTGAAGATTTAAAGCTTGAAATTGTCATACTCAGGGTATATATTTTGCACAGCCATTATTTTTCACAAGGTAGAAAACCACAGCTCAACAGAACCGAAAAATTGCTTTTGTTATATGGGGACTTCAATTTCTAATAACAGTGCAATGGGAAATAATCATTTTCCCCTGCCCATTGGATGTATATACTGGGCAAAGCAAGGTACCAACCAGTGCCTGCAGCTACTTATTCAGGACCAGGCCCAGTCAGACAGCACAGGGAAGGCTGCAGAGGAGATACAAATAGCCTAATAACTTTTTTTTTTCTTACTACCCTTTCTTACTCCTCACCTTTTACTTTTACTCCTTTTCACTGAAAACTAACATTTATTCACTCGTCTTCTGTATCAATGCTCTTGAGACAAATAGCCCACCTCGCTTTATTGGGATTGCCTATGTTTTTGGCAAAAGTGCCTCACTCAGAAAGGGGGAGCAATCTCTAGACTAGAAAGCCTGCAAGCTTATACCAACTGCCCACTCCTAAGCATGCTGATTTGGGTGCATCAGGAGACATTTTTAGTTTAAAAAAAGGGAGAGAGAAATCACTAAATATAACATATTCAGCATCAGATAAAATATCATCAGTGAGTAGGCCCACAGTCACTCAATATTATTTAATATTACCAGCTAATGTTCATACAGAGACTTTGGGTCACATAGGTATAGAACCAAATTCAACTCTCACATTCACTAGGTCTGTGACCTCAGGAAGGTAATATAACCTCCTAGAACATCAATGTTATTATTTGTAAAACTGGGTAATAATGGCTATCTTATGTGTTTGTGGTGTATCTGACACAATATTTGGCTTATATTAGGTATACCATCATTGGCAGTTAACATTAATGTTATTGTTATTATATTAAATCAGGATCCTCCATTCACCATAAAAGGATCTATATCCTCAGATATTGGCCCATTTATCTCCCATCAGCAAGAATACATTGTTCATTAAGACATCTTATTTTAGCTTGGCCCACCTAGGGCACTCTAAGCTCTCATTTTGCATACATGGAACTGACAAGAAGACTCAGTGTCCCTGTCCATAGACTCCAGGGATTCTAGCCTTCTTAGGAAACTCTAAGGTGATTTCCTTTGTGCAAAGCTCAGCTACCTCTAAGTGGCAAAAGCTCACTCAGCAACAGGATCACAGAGTGAAGTTTCTTCTCATTCTCTGCTGAAACCTGCTATATATTAACTTACTTGTGTCATCTAAAAGCTGCTTCTTCATCTTGTATCTCCATGTGGTGCATAGAGCTTGGTACATGGTAGGTACCCAGTAAATGATGAATTGATTGAATATCTTTTCTTTTTTTAGCTTCTAGAAACATCCACATCATGATTAAATATCTTTTTCAAGTTCTAAAGAACGACTATCCTAAATTAAGACTTTGGGAAATCATACGGAAAGGAAAGGTGTGAGAATTGGGTAGGTACGCCAACAGTGTCTACTACATTATTCTATCCAGAGTCTTCGCAAAACTCACCTTGTTCCTTATTGTTCTACATTTAGGGTAATGTTGGCCATTCTGATCACCTGGCAATAACCAGCCAGGCTTTTTTTTTTTTTTTTTTTTTTGAGATGGCGTCTCACTCTGTTACCCAGGCTGGAGTGCAGTGGCGCGATCTCGGCTCACTGCAGCCTCCACCTCCCGGCTTCAAGCTATTCTTCTGCCTCAGCCTCCCGAGTAGCTGGGACTACAGGCACGCACGCCACGACCGGCTAATTTCTGTATTTTTAGTAGAGATGGGGTTTCACCATGTTGGCCAGGATGATCTTGATCTCTTGACTTGGTGATCCGCCCACCTCAGCCTCCCAAAGTGCTGGGATTACAGGCGTGAGCCACCGCGCCAGGATCCAGCCAGGTTTTTAAGCTTCACGTGCAGGAGGTTATTTCCATCCTGAGGCTATACTGGCAATTTGTTTAAGCTGCCACCTGGTGGCGCTTGATTTATGGCCTCAAGATCTGGAAAGTCTAGGTCCCCACAGGCAAGATAACAATACAAAAAATAGAGCATGTTTGGAACACACTTTTGAATTAACCTGGGCTATTTCTCCAAAAATTAAAATAGTAGAAATTTCAAAATTGAATTTCTATTATATTGTATTAAGTTGGAAATTATATATTAAGCACTTATTTGAGGTATACTCATGATAAATGGTACCAAAGGGACTTAAAGTTGTAAAATCGTCTGAACCAAAATTTTAAAGTTTTTTAGTCAGTTCCTTTCTTGTGAATTTGAAAAATACAGTATATTTGCCTTGCATATTTCTCTAAGTAATTGTGAGGATTAGATGAAATAATGATGTGAAAGTCTTTGTAATCTGTGAAGTGAAACACAAATGTTAGTCATTAGTGTTATTTCTCCAGTCAGAGAGGCCTTCTAGAGACACATTTCATTAGCTAGAACGTCAACATTTCTGCATTGATCACTATGTTCTAAAAGAGTACACATGAAAAGATATGCAACTTCCATAATATTGGACAAGAAATGTTAAAAAATGAACACTCTCACATTCTGAGCTGCCACGGCCAGGAAAGAGAAGGTTGTCTAATGATATTTATCTGCAGGAAGTCAGAAGTATCATAGATTCATATTTCCTCCCAAAGTAGAAAAGCAGTTTTCAATTTGGACTTTAATTAGAAAATGATCCTTTTCTCCCAAGGGAGTTTCAATTACCCCCATCCTTTGCCATAGCATGTTGGAGAAGGATGTGTGCACACCCAGGGAGAACACCCAGACTAAGAAGGCAACAACATGGAGCATTATGTAGTTATTCCTGGTCCAAAAAGAGAGGCAAAGCTTCTGTTCTCCACTGCACTGAGTCCCTAGGTCCCAGACTTGACCTACCACCCAGCCAGAAACAACAACAACAAAAAAAAACAGAACAAAATATTGAAAACAATGGCTTTCACACATCATACAATCTACAACCTAGGACCGTGACCCTTGAGACAAAGAAAACAAAGGCAGCCCTGTGAATAACTTGGCTTTCTGCCTGGAAGCACGTGGATCAGGGAAGGATACCCCAAGCACAGTGCAACCATCTTGCTGAGTTGAGGAGGGAGATCAGAAGTGGTGATGAATGAGAGGGCTCAAATTTGAGGATCAGAGTACTGGAGAGGAGGGAGGTACACAGAAGAACTTCAGAAACCTGTGAAAGAGTCCCCTGGCAACTGTGCCAAATACTACGCTGTACATGTGTACACAAGTCAGTCAAAGAACTACTTCTGCCAGGAGGTGCAGCTGAACAATTCCAGAAGTTCACATAAGGTGTAAGGTAGGGGTGTGTCTGTGTGTCTATGTGTGTCTGTGTCTGTGCGTGTGTGTGTGTGTGTGCGTGAGAGAGAGAGAGAAAGAGAGATACACAAACAGAGAAGATGGAGGCAGACAAGGATCAAGCATCCTGAAGTTCATTAATGTGTGACAATAATGGAATCAAGAAAAGTATCAATGGAATCTAATTTCAAAGAGAAGATTAGACCAAAATATAGACTATTCTCTTGATAAGATGCCTGCATTAGGCAAGAATCCATGGTAATTAACACATAGTATCACAAAGTGTGGGGTCAGTGATTCTCAATAAATCTTTGGGTGGCTTTGTAAAGTCCTAAGCTATAAAATCACTGGGTTATTGTTATAAATATAGATTTTATGTAACTATTCTGGCAGGAATCAGAATTATGTTCCTGGAATAAGGAAAACCAAATGAGCACAGAGCTGATTTTTATCTTGTGAGCATCCCTTCTTTTTTATCAGTTACTAATATAAGCATGCTCCCATTGTGTGCCCTGGTGCTTCTCCAAAACCAACCTGAATCTTCAACCAACATGGCTCTTCCTCATGACCTGAAGGATTAGGACATGACCTTCAGGATTTCAGACACCTGTCTTTATTATTTACTGCCCATGCCATGGTTGTGGTATATACTCTTAGTATAACTCCTAGTAAGTAGTAACCTCACCAGATCATTCCTGACAATGTTGTTTTTTTTTTTTCCTGGAATCCTATACATCAAAGATATACAATAGATTATAAAAATTTTCTAAGTCAATATCATACTGTAGAAAGATAACAATTCTGAAGAGCCCAAGATCACAAACCAGCTTATGCCAGAGATGGCCTTTCTGCTTAAAGACCATATCAGCAAAGAGAGCCAGACCCCTATCTAGAGTTTCTTATTTGGTCAAAATGTTCCTTGTGGAAGGGATTAATAACAGGGAAATAGAAAACCTGGTCAGTATGGTTAGCCTGCTCCTCACAAGCTCACAACATATCCCAGAGGAGTGAGTGCTCAGTCTCCTTTGTTAGTTATCAGAATCACACATGCCCTAAAATTCCTTCCTTCATTAAACATTTGCTGAGTATTACAGCAAGTGGATCAGTCATGATTGCGAGGTGTTGAAAAATAAGAAAGTGCATGTATTTCATTTGCTTTCTTTAGTAACTTCAACATTACCTATATGCCAAGTAGCCTTAAAATAGCCATCGGCAGGAAGTCAGAAAAGCTATCAATGAAGATAAAGAATGCCACTAAACTGCAATTGTCATGAAAACAAGAACCTAGTCTGATTTTACACAACTGTACCCTCAACACAGAGTATAATTTCTGGCATATAGTAGGTGCTCAAGAAATTTAAGTTCTTATCTACCTCCTCACTTTCTCCATCCTCATTCAGACAAGCAGGTCTTTGTCATTCATCTGTCCATTCATTATTGACTATCTCCCACAACCCTGGCACTTCATATGTGTCAGCTAAGGTTCAATCAGGGAAACCAAACCACTAAAAGATTCTCATTCTCTCTCTCTCTCTCGTGTGTGTGTGTGCATGCATGTGGTGTGTTTTTTTATAAAAAGATTTCTTACAGACATTGGACTTATGTGGCTGTGGTTGCTGGTTAAGTGGTCCCAGTACATTTGTTGTCTTCAGGACTGATGCTAAAAATTGAAGTCCACAGGCTAGACAGTGGGGAAAATAAGATGGATGTTAAATAAGAGAGAGCATGGATAAGTCAGAAGGCACAAGCACACAGTGGAGCTCACAAGAATGAACTGGAACCTTCCAGTTGCTGTTGCCCCGATCTTGATCTCATCGTTAGCAATGGGCAAAATTGGGACGGAATGACAAAGTTCCCTTTCCACTCCAGTATTACAGAAAAAAAAAAAATCTACGGCTGGGCGCGATGGCTCAACCTGTAATCCTAGCACTTTGGGAGACCCAGGTAGGTAGATCACCTGAGGTCAGGAGTTCAAGACCAGCCTGGCCAATGTGGCGAAACCCTGTCTCTACTAAAAATACAAAAATTAGCCAGATAATGTTGGCACACACCTGTATCCCAGCTACTCAGGAGGCTGAGGCAGGAGAATTGCTTAAACTCGGGGGCGGTGGAGGTTGCAGTGAACCAAGATTGTACCATTGCACTCCAGTTTGGGCAACAAGAGCAAAACTCCATCTCAAAAAAAAAAAATCGAAATAGATGCTAATAGGAAGCAGAGTGAATGGACCAACACGCTGTTTCAGGACATAGCAAAACACAAGAGTAGACATTAGGAAAGAGTTAATCACTGCTAGAGCACGGTTGTAGCTAAAAACCTAGTGAGAAAGAGAGACACTGGAGGCACTTCCAGTAAGACAAAGAAGCCCTTAAACAGGTCTGTGAGAAGGCCTGCCTTTGAAAAATGAGCATCAAATCTTCTAGAGGAATCAAGATAGGCAGAGCCACCACACAATTGCAAGAAACACAATTCATACAGAATGTAACATAAACATGCCACCAGAATTGCGCAAGACAATGGTTCTGAAGTCAGCAGGCCATTTGCTAGACAGTTTAGCTACACATACACTACAGAGAACAGTACAGCTTCAAACAAGTTGGGACAATTGAATAAGTAGATAAATACTCAAGAGGGACTACTCTGATTTGCATGGATATTTACATGTTAATCAGTCCTGCCCAGCCAAAAGTACACACACAAAAACACTCATATCCCCCACATAAGCTTCCCCCATGCAGAAAAAGTTGAGAACTAGAATGTGAATTTGTTTACACTCTGTGGCTATTGGTGCTGCTAATACTGTCATACATGGGTTTGGCAGGCTGTGTAGAAGTGAAATTCTTGACGGCAATTAAAGTCTTTCAGTAAGTCTCATCTTATTTTGAAAGGTGAGTTTCTTAATGGAATGTTACCACACTACATAGCTGCAGTTATTAGGAACTGTCCATCTCACACTCTGAGTAAGAACAGGAAGGAAATGTGTGCTGTAAGAGGAAGAATGGTTCCATTTATGGAAATGATGAATAGCTTCCAAAAGGCAGGGTCATTTATAACAATAGGTGTCAGAAGGTTTGGGGCACGAACAATAGACTGAGCCTGATAATATCCGGAGGGAAAGGCCAGCGTTGTGACAGGTGGGCAGGCAGTCCCAGGGACACTGCATTATTAAACATTTCTCATATCAGGCAAGCAGCCCATTTATAGTGCTGAGCTCTGGAAGGATCCCGCCTCCACTTCACTGTAGCTAAGCTGGAAGTGCAAAGCAGGAGGGGCAGGAGGGGACTTTTTTTTCCCATCAACACATACCTTGTATGTAGGGAATGAATAACCCATTCCACTCAAAAAATGGATAATCTATTCCAGTCACCTCTGATGCACTCCCATATAAAAGAACCCATTCCACTTGAAAAAAATAAAAATGCTTTTTAAGAATTTGACTCATCATTCTCATTTGGAAACTTCCTGAGCTATGTCTTCTCCTTGACCCTGTTAGGCCCAGGAAAGCTAAGAAATTGGTCTGAGCACTCAGAGTGTAACATTATTCAGGTGGGTCAACAAAGGAAACGAAGTCTCTGTCTCTAATAACTAGTCTATGGATTTACCTCCTCATCCTTGCAACTTGTGTATCCTCAGTCCAGTACTGTAATGCTCCTGGGAATGTCCTTTATTTTACATAAGGAACAAAATACCAGCTGTTCAAAAGGGACTGGAATAATCTGTTCTCTCTCACAACAGATGAACAACTCCTCCAATCTGAGAGTCATTTAAATTTTGTCCTATTATAACTTATAATGATTAAAGGGAAGAATGCTCATTAAATCCACTGGATATAAAATGCCTCCAATATTATTGTTCTTTCCAAAGTTGGCCTGCATTTGAAAATGTAAATGACATGGAGACAATGCAGCATAAGCACTCTACAGAAGCTAAGGTCAAGTGTACAGGAGAGTGGAGATGTGTTAAACATTTGCTCATAAAGCTTTTAGGCATCAGGCACGGGCCTATTATAATACCTCCAAGCTCCTAACTCATTCCACCATAGAATCATTGACCATTAGAACTGATAACCACAGGGGAGGTCATTCAGTGCAATCTCTTTTCATGTATGTAGTAACTAATAATTTAGGTCAAGGAACTTCTCCAATGACGCTCAGAGACATGGGAATCCCAGGCTAGGGCCCTCTCAATTTACTTTGTTGTGTCCTTCTAAGTTAAAAACTATGAGAAGCTGGAGGTCATTAAGATAAGAATAATCCACCCTTTTCCTTAGGAGGGTTCAGAAATTAAGAAATGGCCTTGAGGCAGGTCACTGGACTCACTTTTCTACTCTAAGCTCATTCCTCCCACCACATCCCTGCCCAGATCCTATAATATAATTTGCAGATGTTTAAAATTCTTTTCAAATGAGCTCTGCTTCAAGGGCCTAAAGAGTATGCTGGTGATTCAAAGCTACATTATCTCTTTTCTTCATTAAGAGAGATGCTTACATAACCACTGGCTTTTCGTTTAAGAGACCAGGTGGC
Source organism: Macaca mulatta (assembly GCF_049350105.2). Classification (NCBI taxonomy): domain Eukaryota; kingdom Metazoa; phylum Chordata; class Mammalia; order Primates; family Cercopithecidae; genus Macaca; species Macaca mulatta. The sequence continues at coordinate 91,686,644 of NC_133420.1, forward strand.
AATGGCTTAATCATCATAGCCATATCAAAATATAAATTTGTGAATCTAGCTGTATGACAACTATATTTCACACCAGACTCCAGGCTTCTTCTTTGTCTCCTGGGCCTATTCTGCTTCCCATTCCTAACTGCCTAACTGCAGTTGCTAAATATGTTAGTAGTAGCCTAACCCACAGTAAGGTTTTTGGAAGATTCAAATGCCCCTGCAGCAAAAGCATGGAAATTTTTATTTTTTAGCTGTGTCATTGAGATTTAATTGACCGACAATAAACTGAACATATTTATGATATTTGGTAAGTTTGTACATATCTAGGAACCTGTGAAAGCATCAGCACAGTTAAGATAGTTTTCTTAGTCTGCTTGTACTGCTATCACAAAATACCATGGACGGGGTGGTTTAAACAACACACTTATTTCTGACAGTTCCAGAGTCTGGGCAGTCCCAGTTCAAGGTGCCAGCAGATTTTGTTCTTGGTGAGGGATCTCCTGCTGGCTTGCAGATAGCTGCTATCTCACTGTATTCACATGACCTCTTTGTGTGTGAGAAAAGAGAGAAATCTCTGTATTCTTCTTCTTACATGGGCACTAATTCCATCATGAGGATGCTATCTTGATGACCTGATTTAAACCTAATCACCTCCCAAAGGTCCCACCTCCAAACACCATCACCCTGAGAGTTAGGGCTTCAACATATCAGTTTTGAGGGGACACAAACATTCAGGCCATAAAAACAGTGAATATATTGCATTCTTTCAAAAGCTTCCTATATTTTCTAGAGTTTTTGTTTGTTTTTTGAGGTAGAGTCTCACTCTGTCACTGAGGCTAGAGTGCAGTGGTACAATCTCAGCTCACTACAACCTCTGCCTCCTGGGTTCAAGTGATACTCCTGCCTCAGCCACCCAAGTAGCTGGGACTATAAGTGCATGCCACCACACCTGGCTAATTTCTTTGTATTTTTAGTAGAGATGGGGTTTTGCCATGTTGGCCAGGCTGGTCTTCAACTCCTAACCTCAGGTGATCCACCTGCCTTGGTCTTCCAAAGTGCTGGGATTATAGGTGTGAACCACTGAACCCAGCCTAGAGCTTTATAGAAATGAAAACATACAATATGTATTTTTGGTCTAATTTCTTTCACTTGGCACAGTTACTCAGATTCCTTCATGTTGTTGCATTTATCACCAGTATCAATAGTTCATTCCTTTGTTTTTTCTGAGTAGTATCCCATTGTATATAGACACCACAAATTGCATATATATTCATTGGTGACGAATATTTGGGTTGTTTCCAGTTTGGGGCTACTAGAAATAAAGCTGATGTAAGCATTCATATATCAATTATTGTATGGATACACATGCTTGTTTCTGTTGGGTAACTATCTAGGAATGGGATAGCAGGATCATACAGTAGCTGTATATTAAACTTTTCAAAAGACTGTCAATCTGTTTTCCAAGGTGGTTGCACTATTTTATAATACTATCAGCAATGTTTCTCCACATCTTTACCAACACTTTTTAATGGATTGTGTTTTGGTGTTACAAATAAGAAATCTTTGCCTGACCCACAGTCACAAAGATTTCCTAGTATGTTTTATTCTAGAAGTTTACATTTATGTTTATGTTTTACATTTAGGAAAATGTCCATTTGGGTTAATTCTGCATATGGTGTGAATAAATGGATCAAGATTCTTCTCCCCTCCCACATTTTTTGTTTTTGCATGTGGCTAACCACTTATTCCAGCACAATTTGTTGAAATGTTTACTCTATCTTGATGGAATTGCTTTTGTACCTTTGTCAAAGATAAGATGTCCGTATATATAACATTCTATTTCTGGACTCACTGTTCTGTGCCATTGACTTGTCTATTCTTACACTAGTACAATTATTATTTTTATTATTGTAGCTTTGTAATAAGTCTTGAAATCATAGTATTAGTCCTCCAACTTTGTTTTCCATTTCTAAAGTTGCTTTGGCTATTCTAGGTCTTCACTTTTCCCTTTGAATTTTAGAATCAAGTTGTCAATTTCTCAAAAAAAAAAAAATGTGACGAGATTTTTATTGTGATTGGATTGACTCTTTGGATGAATTTGAAGAAACTGACCTATTAACAATCTTGAATTGTCTTATATAAACACAATATATATCTCCATTTATTTAGATCTTTTAAAATTTCTCTCTTTTTTTAGTTTTTCACTGTACAAATCTTGCACATCTGTTGTCATAATTATCTCTATGTATTGAATAGAATGCTGCTGCAAATGGTATTATTTTATAATTTTAATTTCTAATTGTTGATCGCTAATACAATATATTTTTATGTGTTGACCTTGTATTCTGCAATTTTGCCAAACTTACTTAGGGATTATAATTGTTTTCTATAGATCATTGTGTTTTCTATATATCTCATCATATTATTTGAAAATATAGTTTTCTTCTTCTTTGCAAATATGGATGCCTCTTATTTATTTTTCTTGCTTTATTATAGTGGCTAGAAAATCCAGTGCAATGTTGAATAGACATGGTAAGAAGTGACAATTTTATTTCATTCCTGATATTATAAGGAAAGTGTTCAGACTCAAAATTGTTAGCTGTAGGGTTTTTATAGATCACTGAATTAGTTTGCTGGTGTTCCTATAACAAAATGCCACAGATTGCATGGCTTAAACCACAGCAATTTATTTTCTCACAGTTCTAGAAGCTAGAAATACAAGATAAAGGTTTAAATAGGGTTGGCTTCTTCTGAGGTCTCTCTTTTTGGTTTGCAGATAGCCTCCTTTTCCCTATGCCTTTGTTCTTTGCAGGTATATGCCCAAATTTTCTCTTCTTATAAGGACACCAGTAATGTTAGATTAGAACCAACACTAATATCTTTCTTTTAACTTAATTCCCTCACTAAAGAGCCTATCTCCAAATACAGTCACATTCTGAACAATTGGGAGTTAGGACTTCAAAATATGAATTTTGAGAGGATACAACTCAACCCATAACAGTGCCCATTATCAGGTTGAGGAAATTCCTGTTTCTAGTTTGCTGAAAATTTGTATTGGGAATGGATGTTGGATTTTGTTAAATCTTGTTTTTGCATCTATTGAGATAATCATACTTTCTCTTTTTTAGTTTTTTTAAATATAAAACACATTGAATAATTTTTAAGTGTTAAATATACCTTATATTGTGGAATAAATTCCCACTGACCATAGTATATTACTCTTTTTATGTATTTCTGGATTTCATTCACTAACATTTTTTAGAATTTTTGTGTCTATGTTCATGAGGCTGGACTCTTTCTTTCTTTCTTTCTTTCTTTTTTGTACTGCCTTTGTCAGGTTTTGATGCACAGGTAATGCTGGCCTCAGAAAAGGAGTTGAGAAATATTGAACAACCTGGATAAGTTTGTGAAAAATTGGGATCACTTCTTCCTTAAATGCTTTGTAGAAATCACTGGTAAAACTGTCTACTCCTGTATTTGTGAGATGATTAGCTATGAATATAATTACCTTAATAAATATAGGGGATCATTCAGGTTATCTTTTTCTCTTGAATGAGCTTCCATAGTTTGTGTCTTTCAAGGAATTTGACCCATTTCAGCTAAATTGTCAAATTTATTCACATAAAGTAATTTATAATATTCCCATATTACTGTATATAGAATCTGTAATGATGTCAACCCTGGAAATTTTATTTTTCCAGTAACTGCTACTAAATTCACTCAAACAAACTTCCTTATCCCTTTGGTTAGCAGGTATCTTAAATGGGCTGACCTGTAAATTTGATCTATAAACTTTCTGATCTGTATGTTTTTAGTAACTTTCAGTTACCAAATCAATCCAGTCCAGTAAGTATTTAACTCTCAATATGGGATTATGTAAAATGACCAAATCTATGACATACTGGCATTTCTGAGAGAAAAGAAGAGAAAGTAAGCAACTTGGAAAACATATTTGAGGACGTAATTCAGGAAAATTTCCCCAATCTCGCCACAGAGATCAATACGCAAATACAAGAAATCTAGAGGTGAACTTCTGCAAGATACTACACAAGATGACCAACCCCAAAGCACACAGTCATCAGACTATCCAAGGTCAACACGAAAGAAAAAAATCTTAACGTCAGCTAGAGAAAAGGGTCATATTGCCAAAAATAAAAACTCATTAGACTAATAGTGGATTTCTCAGTGGAAACCTTACAAGCCAGAAGAGATTGGGGGCCCATTTTTAGCATTCCTAAGGGAAATAAATGCCAGCCAAGAATTTCATACCTTCCCAAAATAAGCTGCATGAACAAAGCAGAAATATAGTCTTTCTCAGAGATGCAACTGCTAAGGGAATTCATCACCACCAGATCAGCCCTACAAGTGATGCTGAAGGGAGTTCTTAATATGGAAACAAGAACAATGCTACCACAAAAGTACATGCAAGCACACAGCCCACAAACACTATAAAACAACTGCACAAACTACAAAGCAATAGGCAACAACTCTATGACAGGAACAAAACTTCACGTATCAATATCAGCCTTGAATGTAAATGGCCAAAATGCTCCACTTTAAAGATATAGAGTGGCAAATTAGATAAAAAAGAAATAAGATCCATCCTTCTGCTGTCTTCAAGAGACTCATCTCACATGCAATGATATCTGTAGGCTCAAAGTAAAGAAATGGCAAAAGATCTATCATGTAAATGGAAAACAAAAAAGAGCAGAGATCAGTATTCCTGTATCAGATAATATAGACTTTAAACCATCAAGTTTAAACCAACAGTACTTTAAATCAACAGTAAAAAAAAAAAAAAAAACATAAATAAAGGACAAAGAAGGGCATTAAATAACGATAAAGGGTTCTATTCAACAAGAAGATTTAAACATACTAACCCAACATTGGAGGACACAGATTTATAAAATAATTACTCTTGGACCTAAGAAAATGCTTATCTTGCCACATGATAATAGAGGGGGACTTCAAGGTCCCACAGACAGCATTTTACATGTCATTGAGGCAGAAAACTAACAAAAATACTAGACTTAAACTTGGCACCTGACCAAATGGACCAAGTAGACACCTACAGAATATTCCACCCAACAACCACAGAATATACATTCTTCTAATTTGCACCTGGAACATGCCTCAAGATTGACTACACACTCAGTCATAAAGCAAGTCTCAACAAATTCAAAAACATCAAAATCATAACAACCATACTCTTGGACTACATTGGAATAAAAATAAAAATCAGTACCACAAGGAATTCTCCAAACCACATAAATACATGGAAGCTAAACAACTTGCTCCTAAATAACTTCTGTGTAGACAATGAAATTAAAGCAGAAATCAAAAAATTATTTGAAACAAATAAAAATAGAGACAAAATATGCCAAAACCTTTGGGATATGGTAAAAGCAGTGTTAAGAGGAAAGTTTATAGTGCTCAACACCTACGTCGAGAAGATAGAAAAATCTCAAAATAACAACCTAATCTCACACCTAAGGTAACTAGAAAAACAAGTTAAAAACTAAACTCAAAGTGAGCAGAAGAAAAGAAATACCTAAAATCAGAGCAGAACTAAATGAAATTGAGACTCTAAAAACCATACAAAGGATCAACAAGACAAAAAGTTGGTTCTTTGAAAGGATAAATAAAATTAATAGACCAGAAAAAAAGAGAAAAGAGTCAAATAAGCACAATCAGAAATGACAAAGGTGGCATTACAACCCATCCCACAGAAATTCAAAAGATCCCTCATAGACTACTATGAAAATCTTCATCCACACAAAGTAGAAAATCTAGAGGAAATGGATGAATTCCTGGAAACACACAACCTCCCGAGACTGAACCAAGACGAAATAAAGATTCTGAACAGACCAATAATGAGTAATGAAATTGAATCAGTAATTTTAAAAATCTATCAACCAAAAAAAGCCCTGAACCAGAAGAATTCACAGACAAATTATACCAAATGTATTAGTCAGGGTTTTCTAGAGGGACAGAACTAATAGGTTTTATACATATATATACCTACATACATATATACATACACATATACATATATATAATACATACATACATATATACACATATACATATACATGTGACAGAGAAGGTTGTATATTGGCCTGACAGAGAAGGTTGTATATTGGCCTCCCAATGATGTCCACATTTGAAATATGTGCATTTTACTTTAGATGGCCAAAGGGACTTTGCAGATGTGATTAAATGAAGGATTGAGATAAGCAGACTACCCTGGATTATTCAGATGGCCCTGATATAATCATAAGGGTTCTTATAAGAGAGACACAGGAGACTACAAGGTCAGGAGAATGCCATGCAACAATGTCAAAGGTTGGAGTCATGCAGCCATGGACCAGTCCCTAGGTGTGGAAAGCAATAAGGGAGGGGTTCTCTCCTGGATCTTCCAGAAGAAGCCAACCCTATTGATACCTTTATTTTAGGCCCCTAAGACTCATTTTGGACTTCTGTCCTCCAAAACTATGAGATAATACATTTGTGTTGCCCTAAACAGAGTTTGTGGTAATCTATCACAGCAGCAATAGAAATCTAATATACCTAGGTAGCCATGGCTTAGAGGAACAGGTAGCTCTCCCCTTCCTGTTGGTCGTTACTGCTTATCTAGCTTGTTATGTCCTTCTAAGGTGGCACCCAGAGGCCTCAAAAGAGCCTTTCACAAGGGACTCAATCCCATGTCGCAAACCTCAATATTAATAATCTCTTGAGATTTTCTGCATTTTTCAGTTCACTTCAGATAGTGACATGACTCTCCTTTCCTCTGCCCCCTGCTAGAGTGATCCCACCAAGCTGCAGTGGCCCTTCCCTTTTCCCCTCTAAGATTGCTCCAATTGGGGAACCTAGAATGTGGTAAGATCGACTTTCCATCATTCTCAGGAACTAAACACTCAAGAAAATAAGCCTTGCTACTCTGCCTGGTCACATCACTATTCTGTTTCTCTGCAATGTTTTCTTCCCCACTCTATAGCATCAGGACACATCAGCAAGAGTGATATCATGGTGGCCAGCAAAATGGAGGAATGACTGCTGGTCTCCTCTCAGAGCAGATACCCACAAGCTTTGTGAACACTTTATCTTGGTAACCCCAAATTTCATTTGATTGAGGGATGAAGACCAGTTGAATGTTTTCCCTTCTTCATAAATACCTTTTCTCACACTCCTATGGCCCCCTACTTATTGCTCCCGTTGTCAAAGACCAGCAAACTAGTTTAATTCCACTCACAACAGGAATTAGAGTGTGAGTGTCAGATAAGAACCAGACATTCTTGTTAACTTAGGCTTGGGGAGTTTAATAGCTTTGTCCCCTGCAGGTTACCCACTTCTACTGTCATCTCTGAACTTCTCAGTATTTTATAAGAAAATCTGAATAAGTATCTCTCATCATCCTATTATACTTTTATATTATCCTATCTTGACATACAATTAGATATCTCTTTCATGCCCCAAGTGACTGGCTTGATTAAACAGAGAATGACATGTGGAGCCTAGTCCTTGAATTCAACTCTGATTTTAGCGCCCTCTCTGTCACCAAGATATCTTAAAAAATGGCCCTTTTCATGGCCAGGTCAGTGAGCCTGGATGAACAAATGCAAACATATTGTCACTACTATGGTGAACAATGCAAAAAGAATGTAAAGACTGGGCTGATGGCTGATGATGGCTACGTGGCTGAGTTGTCCCTATGATGAGTAAAGCTACATTTTTTATCTCTCTGCATTCATATGAAATTCTGAAACAGGTGCTTTTATTTAGCTTCTCTCAATCCCCTCAGTCTATCTCACTTGCTTGCAAACATTTGATGAAATAAGAAAGGTCTTATGAGTATCCAAGAAATCAGAAGTAGTATTTGGAATCTATGCTTCACAACTGCAACTAGCCAGGTCCTATAACCCACAAATGCCCAGTAAATGTTGTTGATCATCTGACTAAGAGTTTAAAGCATCTCTTGAGACTCCTTAGTAAAATAAAATCTGGGCCATGATTCTTCACTTTCATACTGACTAGAGTGCTTAGCACAAAGGTTGGCACAAAATAGTCACTCGGGGAATGCTCATTGGGTAATGGAACTGAATGGAATTGTTTATACATCTATCTCTGACCCTATGCCAAAATCCTGGTGGACTGACTAAAAGAAAAAAAAAAAAGAGAATAGAAATGCATTTAAGTAATGGCAGGGGGAAGAAACAGAGACTTACATTAAGTGAAGGGCAAAGTGAGGAGTTAGGATGATTACTGATTTTGGGGGTCCTTGATGCTTTAAGTGTAACACTGTGGCTATGTAATTTTAGGTAGAAAATAAGATTCTGTTTAGAGGTTAGTCAGAGAATTCCCTTTTCTTTTGGAAAACTGGTACTTTTGCAACTACCACTAGAGTATTGGAATGATGATGAATGTCAGAATGACTGAAAATTCTAATTTAACACCCTTTCTCATTTAGACAGCACTATTTTGACAAGAGAAGTCTTTTATCTTCACATTCAAAGTCTAAATGGCAAAGGATAAAGTTTTAGAGTTATCAAGGTATAACTTTCTAGATGGATGTTGGTATCAAGACATATGTCTATGCAATACTCACATATGTCTGGGGAAGCATACCTGAACAGGCAACAAAAACAGCAAAGAAGAATGAAATGGGCCACAGGGTATAAGCAACATTCATTGCTTATACTCATCTGGAGAAATGGAATCTTGGGTTGTAGATGAAATCCCCTAACTATGGTGACAGAAAACTTCCCAGTGGTCTTTCACACTATACTTCACTCAGAGCCCCCTGTCAACACTCCTGTGTCTTGGAATGAGTCCGCATAAATATCCCTTTTGCAAATGGACAACATTCCTGGCTGAGGCCATGCACAACAGCATAATACAAACTCATCCATGTTTATTCCCATGACACCCACCAAAGGATGATAAATTGGTACCCTTCTTTGTATAAGCTAAGCACATTTTCACCTCTGGCCAGGATTTGACCCTGGGACAACTTTCTTCACATTTCTCAAGCATTTGGTGCCCTTATGGCCACCAGGTTCTACCTTATCATCCACTTCAGGTGTATTCTGAGAACTACTAAAATAGAATTATTTAAATATCTACTAGCTAAGAAAATTCTAAGAAATTTGGTGATACAGTTGACAGAGGTAATTCAAAAATGTGTCAGAAAGTAGGGTGAGAAAATGAGTTGGGGGAGTATATAACGAAATAAGTAAAGCCGTTCCGTGGGTGAATTCTGAGTCTCAAATTATTTTAGGTGGATGAGTTATTGTAAACCAGTAGTCAAAGTCATAATATAGAGAAAGGTTTTCAGCTTAATGAAATTCACTTCCCTGGCTCTGCAATTTGTCTCTGTGATAAATGTACTCTGTGGTAAGCCATTTTGCAAGACACAGAAAGGCAATGCTACAGGGCAAAAGCCAGGAAAGTCACAACCTTGGACCTGAAAGTGAGCTTTGAATGACTGCTTCTTGAGGGAGCCTGGCCTAGATCTGATGTGGCTGTCTTTCTTCTCAATTCAGTGGGATTTACCCCAAGATGAAAGAGAGGTACACCTTGGATCAGAATGGAATAGTCCACACTTGAAAGTGAAGACTTAAAACCTCCATTCCTTTTAACTATTGTGCTTTTATCTCCTGGGTACCATTGGCTTAAAAAAAAAAAAATGAGGCAACACCAAAACCGTGACCACCTCAAACTAACCAAATGAAATTCTTTGTTCAAAAGCTTTACTCATACAGATGTCCTGCATGCCAACCATCAGTCAAGCATTCACTCAGGGTGAAAATTAATACCTAAAGCTTTACCTTTTCAACTCAACCTCAGCCAAATCCCTTTCCCAGGTAGCTAATATAATTTATTTTTTATTGTTGCTGCTGGATCCAGCAGTGAAGTATAAGTTCAAATGAGTGTTTTATATTTTTAGCTATATATAACATATTAACTGGGGGAATGTGAAAGTCTTAAGTGGATATAATTAACTCTAAATATTAAATAAATATTTTAATTATAGTCTCAGTTAAGCTTTATTTACAGTTACTGTATCTAATCTAGAGCACTACCAAGATCCTACATATCTAAAATTCAGTACTAAATGAATGCCAACTGCAGTTGAAGAATACAAAGCAAAAACTTCAGAAATTATGCATCGATGTGAATTTAGCTACTATCTAATGTCTCTATATGTGTAGTTTGTTTGTTAAAGCAAATATAGAAAAAAAGAAAAATAATAATAAAAAAAGAGGGCCGCGTGCAGTGCTTCACTCCTGTAATCCCAGTACTTTGGGAGGCCAAGGCAGGCAGATCACTTGAGGCCAGGAGTTTGAGACCAGTCTGGTCAACATAACAAAAAAACAAAAAAATTAGCCGGGTGTCGTGGCCCACACCTAGCTACTTGGGAGTAATCCTAGCTAATCGGGAGGCCGAGGTATGAGAATCACTAGAACCTGGGAGGTAAAGGTTGCAGTGAGCCGACATTGCCTGAACAACAGAGCGAGACTCTGTCTCAAAAAAAGAAAATAACAATAAAGAAGGAAAGAAAAGAAAGAAAGAAAGAGAGTAGTCCCTGTCTGTAAGATGAGTGCTTTTGGAAGTTATTATTTATCTGTAAGCCACCAAAATCTATTTTTTCTTAGAGTTTGTAGAAACAGAGCCTTAACTAGCCCAGTGTGTGTGTGGGATGGCGTGGTGGAATAACTGACCATGATGTCTATCATAGTGAACTGATCATTAGGGTTCATTCCACAAGTCTGGCCGTTTGGGCAAATGGAATTCCTGTGGCAACTGTGACTCCTGGCCTCCCCTAAATGTTCTTCTGCACCTGCTTCTACCTGTCCTTAAGCACACTTCCGTGAAGAGTTGCTCCCTTGTCCGTGCTTCTGAAACATGGCCGCCCACCAGATTTGCCTGGGAAAGTCTTTTAAGAAACGTTTTCCCAGACCCTATTCTACACCTACTGAATCAGAATCTCCAGAGCCAGGGCTTAGGGAATCTATCTAAATTTTTAACCAGTTTTCCAGACGTCTGTGATGCCGTCAGTCCAGCTGATCCACTATTTGGGGACTACGGCTTTAGAAAACAAACACGAAATGTAGAGAAAAAGACGACACTTGGCTAAAACAGACAGGATGGAGAGGATTCCCAACCTCATCGTATTAATAGAGATAAGTTTATCAGACAAAGCTAGTTGTCACCTTGAAAGGCTCCCAGAATATTTCTATCCCAGGAATCCAAAATTCAAATGCCTCCAGGCCAGGCAGATAACATAAATGAGTGAGGCCAGCTCAGTGGAATGGGTGGCTCCCTCAGCCTGCATTTTATTTCCTATATTTGATAGGAACAAGGGAACAATAAATATCTCAGAGCTCTCTTAACTCTTTTATGAGAGAAGCAATGGTAGAAGCAGGATGATAAAGAGCCATAAGCACTCAGCGACCATGCAAGAAGTAATAGGGAGGAGTGGGGACTCTGGCATCTGAAGAGTTTCTGTCACAGCTAGAGAGAACAGCTTCTACCCAACTCCTGTCAACTTCTGTGGAGGCAAAGCCTGTGTGAAAGGGGCAATGTTAAGAACAAAGGGAAAGTTAAGGAACTGCTAGGCAGGAGTGGGAAAGCTTTCCATATAAGTTGGATCTAAGATAATAGGAAGGGAAGGCTTGTCACTACTCCATGGGAAAGTGGATACAAATAACCTACTCTTTTTATCATATTGAGACTTTGGTAGAATAAACTGGGATTTGGAATCAGGCAAATCTGCAAATAAAATCCCAGCAATCAAATTATTTAGCCTTGTCTGAGCCTTAATGTTTGCACTTTAAAATGAGAGATAATTTCTCATTTGCATAGTGGTTTGAGGGGTACTAAGTAAAAATACACACAAAGTTGCAAGCACATTTTCTAACACAGATAGATGCTTGATAAATAACATTTTTTTTTTCCTTGAACTTCCCATATTAGGAAAGTGAGTCATAGCAGACTCCTGTATTACCTTCTTTATATCCATGGCCCTTTGAAGATTTTAGGAAAGAGACTGCTTTATCTCAACCATGCCATTTGTAAACTAGGACAACTCAGGCAGTGCTTTCTTAGATTTTTGCAGCCTCTTCAAGATTTTTTTCCAAGTATTACACCTGAGATTTGAATAACAGTCAGGCATTAGAAGGTGCTCTGTTATCATTTTTCATTGAGAATTGATGATATCATTTTGCAACAATAATAATTTATGATCTAATGTCTCCCTTGACATAACCTGGAATTTCTGTTTTTTCTCACTTGGCCATCTATATACACACACACACACACACACACACACACACTCAGAAGATACATGACATCATTAACTATTACCAGGTCTTCAGGATTTATTTTGCCTTTGTATTCCTTTTCATAGCATTCTGGGATTTTTCAGAACTTAATTTCTGTTCGTCTAACAAACAGAAGTAGTAAAACAGGAATTAGGTTCTCCTCATATAAAGTAATTTCTCACTTTGCAAATTTGGGGGACAAAAACAGGAGTACTAATAGCAATGGCTGTTTGATTTATTCATTCACAAGCACTGACTAAAATTAGCACCAACCATGCTTTAGAAGTAGTGCTTGATACATTCAGATACATAGAAAAATGGTAATATTAGGCCCTCCACAAACAGGTCATCCAAGACAGCATCTATTCAGGAGTCAATTATATAATTGATGGCTATATAACTTGTAGCCTGACAGTTTCCTTCAAGATACCATGATCACATCTTCATAATCAGTTATGCTGCCTATGTATATTGCATAAGATGTACACCTTCTAGGTTTATAACCTAGCAAGAAAATAAAAGGAATACTGCATTAGATGCAGATTCATTGGGTAATACCGTATTCTATCATTCTCATCTTCATTAGGTTGTTAATCATCTCTCTTGATAGTAATATCTCCAGAAATATATTGGTATATGTCCAGTGAAGATTGTTGCAATTATTGACCAAGCTGTTATTATCATTTACATATTTCTTCCATTTACACTGTCCATTTACTTATATTGCATACTCTTCAATAGTGTACCAAAGACTATTAGTTCTTCACCAAAATATGCTTTTTATTCATCCTGGGCATAAAGTTTAACTACATATCCTTGCCTCCACTGGAGCTGAGTATAACTATGTAACTGAGGTCTAGCTCTGGCTTATAAAGAACACATACATCTGGCCCCTCATATACATGGTCTTTCTCCTTTCATATGAAGTCTACAGTGATGTTCAGAGGGATCTCGGAAGCAGCATGTTGAAAATTTCAGAGCCACCACTGGCCTGGGTCCCTGAATTTTCCTGTGGAGGAGCGCTATCTTCAAAATCCAAATACCTGTCTCAGACAAGAAATGTAATTCTTGTTTAAGCCACTGAAGTTGGCAGTTCATTTGTTACTGCAGTCTAAACTACTCTAGCTTAATACATACAATAATTTAAGTGTTCAAAATAGCTTGGCACATTTGTTGAAAATCAATTTGCCATGTAAGTATGCATCTATTTTCAGACTCTATATTGTTCCATGATCTACATACCAATTTGTATGCCAATATCACAGTTTTTGATTACTTTAGCTTTATAAAAAATTTTGAAATTTGATAGTGTAAGTTCTCCAATTTCATTCTTTTTCAAAAACCTGTAAGCTGTTCTAGTTATCTTTGCATATAAACTTTTAAATCAGCATCCCAATTTATTTGTTTTTAAAAAGTCTCTGGGGATTGCATTAAATATCTTGGTCAATTTGGGCAGGACTGCTATCTTAATATATTGAGTCTTTCAGTCTATGAACATGATATATGGATATGTAGATACGTGTGTGTCTGTGTGTCCATTTTTAAGGTCCTCTCCAATTTCCCTTCGCAGTGTTTCAGTATTCAAGTCTTGCATATCATTTGTAAAATTTATACCTAAGTATTTTTATGTTAGTAGTTTTTTGTGGATTCTCTATGTCTTTCCACATGCATGATTATGTCATCTGCAAATTAGAACAGTTTTATTTCTTCTTTTCCAAACTGTATGCCTTTTATCTCTTTTGCTTACTTTTCTGAGCTGGCTAAGACCTCCAGTACTACATTAAATAAAAGTAATCTTCCTGATCTTTGATAGAAATCATTAAGGCTTTTACCAGTGAGTGTGATATTAGTGGTAGATTTTTCACAGATGTCATAAATCAGACTATGTTCCCTTTATTCCAAGTTTGCTGAAAGTTTTTATTGCAAAAGTGTGTAAAATTTGTCCAAATTAAAAAATTGTTTTTTCATCTATTGAAATATTATATAGTTTCACTCCTTCATTCTATTAGAATGGTAAAATTATAATGACTGATTTTCAGATGTTTTATCAAACTTGCAAGATTAGCTCCACTTGGTCATGATATATTATCTTTTTATATATTGTTGGGTTTTATTTGCAAATACTTTATTTCTATGTTTATGAGAGATATTAGTTTTAGGTCTTTTTGTGATGTCTTTATCTGGTTTTGAAATAAGAGTAATACTATATTTACAAACTGTGTTGGGAAGTGTTCCCTCTTCCTTTGTTTTCTGAAAGCCATTTGTATAAGATTGGAATTTTTTCCATATGTGTTTAATATAATTCATCAATGAAGCCATCTAACTTAGGAGTTTTATGTGAGGGAGGCTTTTCAATTATAAATCAGTTTATTTAGTTGATATAGATTGTTCAATTTTTTATTTATTCTAGAGTCAGTTTGGTTATTTGTGCCTTTCAAAGAATTTGTTTATATTATCTAGATTGCCAAATGCATTAACATAACATGGTAGTAATTCATTATTCTGCTTCCAATGTCTGAAGGAGCTGTAGGAATGTCCTCTATTTTTAACTTGATATTCGTAATTTCTGCATTTTTTTCTTTTTGTCTTGATCAGTGCAGCTAAAAGTGTATCCATTTTATTATTTTTCCCCAAAGAACCAGCTTTTGGTTTCATTAATTATTATCTAATATTTTTCTACTTTTATTTCATTGACTTCTACTCTTCCCTTCTGTGCTCTTTGGATTTAAATTTTTGCTTCTTTTTCTACACTCTTAGATAAAAGATTAGATCATTGTTTTAAGACCTTTCTTTCCTACTGCAAGCATTAAAGTTCTGAATTTTTTCTAAGTACTATTAGCTGCACCCCACAAACTTTTATTGTTGGATTGTCATTATAATTCAGTTCAAAATACTTTCAACCTCTCCTGTAATTTTTTTTGACCCAAAAATTATTCAAAAGAGTACTGTTTAATTTCCAGGTGTTTATATTTTTCTATTATCTCAATGTTATTGATTTCTAACTTAATTCTACTGTGATGAAAGAACAACATATGTATGAGTTCAATATTTTTATATTTATTGAGACTTTTGTTTAAAGCTCACTATATGGTCTATCCTAGTAAATATACTTTGTGCATCTGAAAAAAAATGTACAGTCTGTCATTACTGAGTATAGTCTTATATAAATATCAAACATCAAAAAGGTTAATTGAGGTGTTTAGATCTTTTTGCTGAGTTTTTTCTAGTTATTCTATTAATTGCTGAAAGAGTAGTGTTAAATTCTTCATCTATGATTTTAGAATCATCTGTTTCCCCCTTTAATTCCATCAAGTTTTGCTTCTTTTCTTTTGAAACTTTATTAATGGTATATAAGAATTTCTTATATACCCATTTGAAATGATTTTTGTCATTATAAAGTGTTCCATTTATTCTCAGCACATTTTATTTTGGAATATATTTTAGCTGATATTAATATAACCACTTTATCCTTTCTATGCATACATTTGTATAGTATATATTTTTTTCAGCCATTTACTTTTTTTTCTTTTCTTATTGTACTTTAAGTTCTAGTATACATATGCAGAACATGCAGGTTTGTTACATAGGTATACACGTGCCATAGTGGTTTGCTGCACCCATCAACCCGACAACTACATTAAGTATTTCTCCTCATGCTATCCCTCCCCTACCCCCCCATCCCCCAACAGGCCCCGGAGTGTGATGTTCCACTCCCGGTGTTCATGTGTTCTCATTGTTCAACTCCCACTTATGAGTGAGAACATGTGGTGTTTGGTTTTCTGTTCCTGTGTTAGTTTGCTGAGAATAATGGTTTCCAGCTTCATCTATGTCCCTACAAAAGACATGAACTCATCCTGTTTATGGCTGCGTAGTATTCCATAGCATATATGTGCTACATTTTCTTTATCCAGTCTATCGTTGATGGGCATTTGGGTTGGTTCCAAGTCTTTGCTATTGTGAACAGTAATGCAATAAACATACATGTGCATGTGTCTTTATAGTAGAATGATTTATATTCCTTTGTGTATGTAACCAGTAATGGGATTGCTGGGTCAAATGGTATTTCTGGGTCTAGATCCTTGAGGAATTGCCACACTGTCTTCCACAATGGTTGAACTAATTTGTACTCCCACCAACAGTGTAAAAGCATTACTATTTCTCCACATCCTCTCCAGCATCTGTTGTTCCCTAACTTTTTAATGATTGCCATTCTAACTGGCATGAGATGGTATCTCACTGTGGTTTTGATTTGCATTTCTCTAATGACCAGTGATAATGAGCTTTTTTTCATATGTTTATTGGCTGCATAAATGTCTTATTTTGAGAAGTGTCCGTTTATGTCCTTCACCCACTTTTTGATGGGGTTGTTTTTTTCTTGTAAAGTTGTTTAAGTTCCTTGTAGATTCTGGGTATTAGCCCTTCATCACATGCATAGACTGCAAAAATTTTCTCCCATTCTGTAGGGTGCCTGTTCATTTTGATGATAGTTTCTTTTGCTGTGCAGAAGTTCTTTAGTTTAATTAGATGCCATTTGTCAATTTTTGCTTTTGTTGCCATTGCTTTTGGTGTTTTAGTCATGAAGTCTTTGCCCATATCTTTGTCCTGAATTGTATTGCCTAGGATTTCTTCTAGGGTTTTTATGATTTTAGGTCTTACAGTTAAGTGTTTAAACCATGTTGAGTTAATTTTTGTATAAGGTGTAAGGAAGGGGTCCAGTTTCTGTTTTCTGCATATGGCTAGCCAGTTTTCCTAAGACCATTTATTAAATATGGAATCCTTTACTCCATTGCTTGTTTTTGTGAGGTTTGTCAAAGATCAGATGGTTATAGATGTGTGGTGTTATTTCTGAGGCCTCTGTTCTGTTCTATTGGTCTATGTATCTGTTTTGGTACCAGTATCATGCTGTTTTGGTTACTGTAGCATTATAGTATAGTTTGAAGTCAGGTAGCATGATGCCTCCAGCTTTGTTCTTTTTGCTTAGGATTGTATTGGCTATATGGGCTCTTTTTCGGTTCCATATGAAATTTAAAGTAGTTTTTTCTAGTGCTGTGAAGAAAGTCAATGGTAGCACAATGGGAATAGCATTGAATTTATAAATTACTTTGGGCAGTATGGCCATTTTCATAATATTGATTCTTCCTACAATTAGCATGGAATGTTTTTCCATTTGTTTGTGTCCTCTCTTATTTCCTTGAGCACTGGTTTGTAGTTCTCCTTGAAGAGGTCCTTCATGTCCCTTGTAGGTTGTATTCCTAGGTATTTTATTTTCCTTGTAACACTTGTGAATGGGAGTTCACTCATGATTTGTCTCTCTGCTTGTCTATTATTGTTGTATAGGAATGCTTGTGATTTCTGCATATTGATTTGTATCCTGAGACTTTGCTGAAGTTATTTATCAACTTAAGGAGTTTTTGGGCTGAGACAATGGAGTTTTCTAAGTATACAACCATGTCATCTGCAAACAGAGACAATTTGACTTTCTCTCGTCCTACTTGAATACCCCTTCTTTCTCCTGCCTGATTTCCCTGGCCAGGACTTCCAATACTGTGTTGAATAGGAGTGGTGAGAGAGGGCATCCTTGTCTTGTGCCAGTTTTCAAAGGGAATGCTTTCAGCTTTTGCCAGTTCAGTATGATATTAGCTATGGCTTTGTCATAAATAGCTCTTATTATTTTGAGATACATTCCATCAATACCTAGTTTATTGAAAATTTTTAACATAAAGAAATGTTGAATTTTATCAAAGGCCTTTTCTGCATCTATTAAGATAATCATGAGGTTTTTGTCATTGGTTCTGTTTATGTGATGTATTACCTTTACTGATTTGAGTACGTTGAACCAGCCTTGCATCCCAGGGAAGAAGCCAACTTGATCCTGGTGGATCAGCTTTTGGATGTGCTGCTGGATTCAGTTTGCCAGTATTTTATTGAGGATTTTTGCATCAATGTTCATCAGGGATATTGGCCTGAAACTTTTTTTTTGTTGCATCTCTGCCAGGTTTTCATATCAGGATGATGCTGGCCTCATAAAATGAGTTAGGGAGAATTCCCTCTTTTTCTGTTGTTTGGAATAGTTTCAGAAGGGAATAGTACCAGCTCCTCTTTATACCTCTGGTAGAATTCAGCTGTGAATCCATCTTGTCCTGGGCTTTTTTTTTTTTTTTTTTTTTTTTTTGGTTGGTAGGCTATTAATTACTGTCTCAATTTCAGAACTTGTTATTGGTCTATTCAGGGATTAGACTTCTTCCTGGTTTAGTTTTGGGATGGTGTATGTGTCCAGGAATTTATCTATTTCTTCTAGATTTTCTTAGTTATTTGCGTAGAGGTGTTTATAGTATTCTCTGATGGTAGTTTGTATTTCTGTGGGATCGGTGGTGATATCCCCTTTATCATTTTTTATTGTGTCCATTTGATTCTTCTCTCTTTTCTTCTTTATTAGTCTGACTAGCAGTGTATCTATTTTGTTAACTTTTTCAAAAAACCAACACCTGGATTCATTGATTTTTTTGACAAGATTTTCGTGTCTCTATCTCCTTCAGTTCTGCTCTGATCTTAGTTATTTCTTGCCTTCTGCTAGCTTTTGAATTTGTTTGCTCTTGCTTCTCTAGTTCTTTTAATTGTGATGTTAAGGTGTCAATTTTAGATCTTTCCTGGTTTCTCTTGTGGGCATTTAGTGCTATAAATTTCTCTCTAAACACTGCTTTAGCTGTGTCCCAGAGATTCTGGTATGTTGTGTCTTTGTTCTTATTGGTTTCAAATAACTTATTTACTTCTGCCTTAATTTTGTTATTTACCCAGAAGTCATTCAGGAGCAGGTTGTTCAGTTTCCATGTAGTTGTGTGCTTTTGAGTGAGTTCCTTAATCCTGAGTTCTAATTTGATTGCACTGTGGTCTGAGAGACAGTTTGTTATGATTTCCATTTTTGTTTTTGCTTTTTTTTTTTTTGGTATTTGCTGAAGAGTGTTTTACTTCCAATTATGTGGCCAATTTTAGAATAAGTGCGATGTGGTGCTAAGAAGATTATATACTGTTGATTTGGGGTGGAGAGTTCTGTAGATGTCTATTCAGTCTACTTGATCCAGAGCTGAGTTCAAGTCCTGAACATCTTTGTTAATTTTTTGTCCCGTTGATCTAATATTGACAATGGGGTGTTAAATTCTCTTGCTACTATTATGTGGGAGTCTAAGTCTCTTTGTAGGTCTCTAAGAACTTACTTTATGAATCTGGGTGCTCCCGTATTGGGTGCATCTATATTTAGGATAGTTAGCTCTTCTTGTTGCATTAATCCCTTCACCATTATATAATGCCTTTCTTTGTCTTTTTTGATCTTTGTTGGTTTAAAGTCTGTTTTATCAGAGACTAGGATTGCAAGCCCTGCTGTTTTTTGGGGTTTTTGTTTTGTTTTGTTTTGTTTGGTGAATCTTCCTCCATTCCTTTATTTTGAGCCTATGTGTGTCTTTGCACCTGAGATGGGTCTCCTGAATACAGCACACCAATGAGTCTTGACTCTGTCCAATTTGCCAGTGTGTGCCTTTTAATTGGGGCAATTAGCCCATTTCCATTTAAGGTTAATATTTTTATGCATGAATTTGATCCTGCCATTATAAGGCTAGCTGGTTATTTTGCCTGTTAGTTGATGCAGTTTCTTCATAGTATCAACAGCCTTTACAATTTGGTATGTTTTTGCAGTGGCTGGTACTGGTTTTTCCTTTCCATATTTACTGCTTCCTTCAGGAGCTCTTGTAAGGCAGGCCTGGTGGTCACAAAATCTCTCAGTGCTTGCTTGTCTGTAAAGGATTTTATTTCTCCTCCACTTGTGAAGCTTAGTTTGGCTGGATATGAAATTCTGGGTTGAAAATTCTTCTCTTTAAGATTGTTGAATATTGGCCCTCACTCTCCTCTGGCTTCTAGGGTTTCTGCAGACAGATCTGCTGTTAGTCTTATGGGCTTTCCTTTCTAGGTAACCTGCCCTTTCTCTCTGGCTGCCGTTAACATTTTTTCCTTCATTTCAACTTTGGTGAATCTGACAATTATGTGTCATGGGGTTGCTCTTCTTGAGGAGTATTTTTGAGTTGTTCTCTGTATTTCGTGAATTTGAGTGTTGGCCTGTCTTGCTAGGTTGGGGAAGTTCCCCTGGATATGTCCTGAAGAGTGTTTTCCAACTTGGTCCATTCTTCCCATCGCTTTCAGGTACACCAATCAAACTTAGGTTTGGCCTATTCACATAGTCTCATATTTCTTGGAGGCTTTATTTTTTCCTTTTCACTCTTTTTTCTCTAATCTTGTCTTCATGCTTTATTTCATTAAGTTGATCTTCAATCTCTGATATCCTTTCTTTCACTTGATGGATTTAGTTATTGATACTTGTGTATGCTTCACGAAGTTCTTGTGCTGTGTTTTTCAGCTCCCTCAGGTCATTTATATTTTTCTCTAGACTGGTTATTCCAGTTAGCAATTCCTCTAACCTTTTTTCAAGGTTCTTAGTTTCCTCATATTGGGTTAGAACATGTTCCTTTAGCTTGGAAGAGATTGTTATTACCCACCTTCTGAAGCCTGCTTCTGTCAATTTGTCAAACTCATTCACCGTCCATTTCCCTTGCTGACAAGGGTTTGTGATCCTTTGGAGGAAAAGAGGAGCTCTGGTTTTTGGAATTTTCAGCCTTTTTGCAATGGTTTTTTCTCATCTTTGTGGATTTATCTACCTTTGATCTTTGATGTTGGTGACCTTCAGGTGGGGTTTCTGTGTGAATGTCCTTCATGTTGATGTTGATGCTATTCCTTTCTGTTTGTTAGTTTTCCTTCTAACAGGCCCCTCTGCTGCAGGTCTGCTGGAGTTTGCTGGAGGTCCACTCCAGATTCTGTTTGTCTGGGTATCACCAGCAGAGGCTGAAGAATGGCAAAGATTGCTGCCTGTTCCTTCCTCTGGAAGCTACATCCCAGAGGGGCACCCACCAGTTGCCAGCTGGAGCTCTCCTGTATGAGGTGTCTCCCAGTCAGGAGGCACGTGGGCCAGGGACCCACTTGAAGAAGCAGTCTGTCCCTTAGCAGAGCTCAAGCACTGTGCTGGGAGTTCTGTTGCTCTCTTCAGAGCCAGCAGGCAGGAACGTTTAAGTCTGCTGAAGCTGCCCACAGCTGCTTCTTCCCCTAGGTGCTCTGTCCCAGGGAGATAGGAGTTTTATCTATAAGCTCCTGACTGGGGCTGCTGCTTTTCTTTCAGAGATGCCCTGCCCAGAGAGGAGGAATTTAGAGATGCAGTCTGCCTACAGCAGCTTTGCCAAGCTGCAGTGGGCTCCTCCCAGTTTGAATTTCCTGGTGGCTTTTTTTTTACACTGTGAGGGAAAAACCACCTACTCAAGCCTCAGTAATGGCAGAAGCCCCTCCCCTGACCAAGCTTGAGCATCCCGGGGTGACTTCAGACTGCTGTGCTGGCAGTGAGAATTTCAAGTCAGTGGATCTTAGCTTGCTGGGTTCCATAGGTGTGGAATCCGCTGAGCAAAACCACTTGGTTCCCTGGCTCACCCCCCTTTCCAGGGGAGTGAACAGTTCTGTCTCACTGGCATTTCAGGCACCACTGGGGTCTGGAAAAAAAAAAAAAAAAAAAAAAAAAACACTCCTGCAGCTAGCTTGGTGTCTTCAGATGGGCTGCTCTGAATCCGTTTCACACATAAGTAATTGAAGTCTCAAGTAAAGATGTGAGTAAACAAAAGCTTGGGGATCCCTTCTCTGGCTCTCTGCTTTGTGGTATACCCCAAATTGCTTCATCATTCATGGTTTCCTGGCTTCTTTTTTTAGCATTCCCAGGTCACAAGGTTGCAAGTTATTCTATGTTTGTTTGTTTTTTTGTTTTTTCTCTCTTTTTGAGACAGGGTCTCACTCTATTGCCCAGGTTGGAGTGCAGTGCCACAATCCCGGCTTCCTGCAACCTGCGCCTCCTAGGTTCAAGTGATTCTCATGCCTCAGCCACCTGAATAGCTGGGATTACAGGCGTGTGCCACCACACTCAATTTTTGTATTTTGAGTAGAGATGGGGTTTCACCATGTTGGCCAGTCTGATCTTGAACTCCCGACCTCAGGTGATCTACCCACCTCAGCCTCCCAAAAAACTGGGATTACAGGCGTGAGCCACCGCATCCAACCATATGTATGTTTTTGCCTCTGTTGTGTTCACCACCATGAAATGGATTTAGACATGATCTAAGGGCTGCAGAGATGGGAACCTACTTGTACTGTTTCTATCTTCTCTCCTCCACATCACTTTACAGTTTCCACCAGGGCCTGTCTGCTTCTGTTCTCTCTTCAATACCTTCAGGGTTTCAACTGTGGTCTCAGTTCAGGTTTTTTTGTTTTTAGCTAAACTTCTTAGTCTGTTCCATGCATGTGTAGTTTAAGGGTCAAAGACATGTGTAAATAGAATGTAATAATGACCTCACTGGCTCTTTCCCGCTCCCACTCTCCTCAGCATTCATCTCCACAGCTTTGCTTTTCTTGTATTTCATACCTGAAAGATGGCAGATTTTCCCACTTGTATCCTACTAGTTTTGTGCATCACAAATGTTACACTTAGCTGTAGTCTAAAAGCAATGGAGATGGGACAATTGTATAAGACTCCATCTCTCCTTCTCCAAGACAGTGTATACTCCCTATGGAAGTCTGTCTGCTTCTTTTCATTCTTCATATAGTGCCTTCATGTAGGCACTTTTTATTTTATGACCAAGTTGTATCCGTGTTTTCTGCATGAAGCAATCATTTCATAGGGTTTTAGTCCATCACATCCACAAGTGAAAAACAGCCAAATGTTTAAAGCATAGAATTTCAGCACTCAAAAAGACTTTAGATGTCATCTTAGTCATCAAATTTAGACCCAGGCAGATTAAGTGCTGTGACTAAAGTCACATAGCTCCTCAGTGATCGAAGCCATTAAATAAATGTATGACTTGGTGCATGTTTTAGCATATGATGTTCTCCAAATAGCATTGTGATCTCTCTGGTTAACGGGAGTGAACTGGTGGAGCAGGCCACTGAGACACCATTCTCATGAGGAATTTGAGAACTTCCCTAGAAGACAGGCAGGACTTGTCTCGTGTTATGGTGTGATTATTTACCCAGATTTACCCTGCATCCAGACTCCTAAGGTATGGTTGACTTTGCTGGTGGTTTGTGCAATTAGTTCAAGCAGAAAGACTTTGGAATAAAAGTCACATTGCTTTGGTATCATCCTAAGAGAAGATAACAACATGGCAAGTGACTGAGGCATTTTCTAATCTGTGCCAAAAGACAACTTGTGGCTCTGGTACATCCAGATCTCCAGAGCAACAACAATGGCAAGGGGGGTAGAACCCAGAAAATGGGGGCGATGTTGATCAGAGTCAGCAGGAGAACCTGAAGGAAGCATCAATATTCCAACTTTAGGCAGCAATGCCTGTTTGGAGCAGAAGTTTTCGGGGGAGGCGGGCAGTGCCTGGAGGAAATGGCAGCATCTAGCAATGTGTGTCCAGGACCAGGAAAGGGGAATTATAACTGTCAAAACTTGTTTTTGAGAACATTCGTGAGAACTTCTGTTGCCTAAATGTTTGTGTCCCCCTTAAAATCATATGTTGAAACCTAATCATAAATATGATGGTAATAGGAAGTGAGAACCTTTGGGAGGTGATTAGGTCATGAGGATAGAGCCCTCATAAATGGGATTTTAGAGCCCTTATAAAAGATACTCTAGAGGGCTAGTTAGCCTCTTCCACCATGTGAGAACGCAGTGAGAAGCCATAAGCTCCATAAGCCATAATCAGGTTCTTACCAGACACAGAATCTTCTTGCTCCTTGATCTTGGACTTCTCAGGCTCTAAAACCACAGTTCAGAAATGTTAGGCTGGTGCAAAAGTTACTGTGGTTTTTGCCATTAAAAGTAATGTCAAAAACTGCAATTACATTTTCACCAACCTAATTTTTGTTATTTATAAGCTATCTAGTTGATAGTGTTTTGTTATAGCAATCCAAACAAAGACAAGACCCCTTTGAAAGAAAAAAAAAGGGGTTGTCCACGGACCTGAAAGTCCTGCAGTAACTGGTGATACAAGACACCATGAAAACACACATGTTTACTGTCAGTTTGATCTAATTTCAAATCCTAGGCAAATGTGACCGAAGTGGGCACAGGTTACAAATACATATTAGCCAACTGATTGAATACAACTGTCAGTTGGTGGAATTGGGATGAATAGGCCAAAAAGATGTCAGGAATATTTTTAAGCAAGTGTAATATTATACATAAAACATAGAAGTTAGAAAGGGCACATAGAAATAGAAACAATATATTTTTAAGACAGTATTTGCCTGTACAACATATCAATACATTTAGGTCATATTAAAATTGGCCAACATTCATTTCAGTAAGTGAATATCCTGCCATTCAGGTGTCTTTATTACTACAAACATGTATTTCACATGCCAAGGAGAATAGGACAGTAAAAAGGGAATCCAGTCAAAGAAAGGCCAGAGAAAAATTCTTCAGTGTTTGAAGATGTGGGTGTCAACGTCTTACTTTTAATGGTAACAGCACTATTGAGGTAGGACAATTAAAAAGTCCCCTCAATGAAGCAGGAGGATGGTATGGAAATAAGGTGAGGCTGTTTATGTGGATGTGTTGGAAAATGCTCTATTAAGCAGGGTCTTGAACATAAGGCTGAAGTATTCAGATTTTATCCAATATGCAGTAGGAAGATCTCTGGTGGTTCTTGAGAAGGGGAATAATGTGATAGATATGGGAAGAGATATTAGAGCAGTGTTCAATGTAAAGGATGGAAAGGCGACCCCCGAAGATTTTTCAGTGACTCAGGTATGAGATGATGGAACCAGGCCTGGGATGATGGTAGTGGGAGTGAAGAGGGAAACCATAACTGTTGAGACTAAGGATGGAATGCTGTCATGATTAGTATCGTCATAGCTACTGGAGGGCAGGCCTGCACACCATTCATCTTTGTATCCCAAGAACCAGCACAGTGCCTGGTGCTTGGGGCAAGTGGCAGTCAGAATAATTTCTAGAATATTTCTGTGCTTTCTTGTAATCATTCTTTTCTCTTTTTCTCGTGCTGAAGATGCTTTGCTTTTCACATGGTACTTGTTTGTGAGCACAGAGCCAGAAAATAATTAGGGGTCTGTAGTCCTGCCAGGTGTTTTTTTAATGCTCTTAAAAGGGAATACACTTCAAAGAGCCTCACATCCTTTGTTTCTGCCATAGTTTTAGCTTCTATCTCTCTGGTGTTCCTACCATAGTTTTGTCATTCATGTGTTCAGTTCTGCCTTCTTATAGAAATTTTCAAAGCAAGACAGCTCTATCAATGCCCCTGCCTCCTATTAAATGAATATCTAAGATGTTACTCTCTGGCAGCTTATCTGATAATGCTGAGATCAGAGACACTGTGATTTTCAGCAATAGGAGGTTTGATTCCAGTATGACATACAATAGGGCTCTGGCTTCATCAGAATCCCCCTGGTGATGCACTGCCAGCTAAGCTGGCCTCATCTGACTCCTTCTCTGCATGCCGCCTACACACACTCAGCAGCTGTTAACATTAAGAATATTCATACACACACGTATGGAAGAGCAGCCTAGGAGAGGAAAACAATCGCTTGGAATCTGTGGATAAAAATTATATAATAATAAATATAGCATCAGGGTCATTCAATTTTGCTATCAATGGGCCATTCTTTCTGAAGTGCTCACCCGTCAGTACCCTAAAACTTCCTTTGATGGGGATGGGGTATAGCTCCATGGCTAACCTTCTGAGTGCTGGTCTTGGTCTGTCACTACCTGTGCCACCATCACCATTTCATCATTGCAACCATTATTCTGTTGCATGCACTGGGCTCACCTCACTTGTGCCAAGGACTATGTTTAATACAGCACCATGAGGGAACTGCTCTGTTAAATATGAACCCCCAAGTAGATGAGTAAAGGAGCCCCATCACCAAAAGAGGGGCGTCACTAAGGATATAAAGGGAAAATGAGGCTGGATACACAGCCATATTGGAAGGTGCTCTAAGGAGGAAGAGCTTGAACGTTGGGCCATAGAGAAGCAGGCCAGCTATTCAATCATTGATTTAAAAAACATAACAGAGCAATATGATGTTAGAGATGAACACTATTTCACTTCTACTCATATTCCCTGATCTACTCACACTACCAAACTGGGAAGTCGTGGGAATCAAGTGACCCCAAATCACACCACAGCCAATGGATCTAACCAATAATATTCTCTTTTCTGAGAATTGGGACTTGGGACACATAGGCATGAGCAAAAATTTCATTTATCCTAAGAAATCCTTTGAGTCAGCCCTGATAGTATCTTGGAAAAGCCTGAGAAAATGAGAAAATCTTGGTTGCAGAGAGGATAAAGCAGATGTGTGAAGATGAAAAAGGATAAGAAACCATGTAACCCCAAACCAAGCACAGATGATTCAAAGTGGCTTTGCTGTTCCCCCAAGGACTAGCCATACTTTTTATAATTGCTTTCCATTGGAAACTGCTGGAATAAATCCCTTTTCACCTAGGCCTCTCCATGTGGGATTCTGTCCCTTACAAATAAATTTATTTAACTAAGAAGGCAGTTTTGAATGTTATTGGTGGGCAATGGGGAACAAAGGAAAGCCATGAGGAGCTAGCCTTTTCCTCTCCTAGGCTGTCTGAAGTAAAAGAATAATATTTAATTAGTCATTATATTCTCCTTCAGCAAGAACCTTAACTGGTCATGGTTTCTTGCTCTGTGAGTATCCTTCAAAAAAGTAGAACTGACAGATAGATAGATACATAGATAGATAGATAGATAGATAGATAGATAGATAGATAGATAGATAGATGATAGATAGATAGATAGACAGACAGACAGACAGATAGATAGATACTATATATATATACACACACACATACACACACACATATGTGTATACACATGTGTGTCTTTGTCTGTGTAGGGGCAGAAAAAGAGTGTGGCAGAGACTTATTACACAAAATTGGCTCATATGATTATGGAGGCTGACAAATCTTACAATCTGTGATTGGCACACTGGAGACCCAGGAGAGCAAATGTTGTAAGTTCTAGGCTGAACAATAACGTGCTCAAGACCCAAGAAGAACCAATGCTTCAGTCCAAGTCTAAAGGCTGGAAAAGACCAATGTCCAGCTCAAGAAGTCAGGCAGAAGTTTCCTCTTAAATAGGCTTTTTGTTCTATTCTGGTCTTTAGTTGATTGAATGATGCCCACCGACATTAGAAAAGGCAATCTACTTCACTCAGCCTACCAAGTCAAATGGTAATCTCATCCAGAAACACCC
Source organism: Macaca mulatta (assembly GCF_049350105.2). Taxonomy (NCBI): domain Eukaryota; kingdom Metazoa; phylum Chordata; class Mammalia; order Primates; family Cercopithecidae; genus Macaca; species Macaca mulatta. The sequence continues at coordinate 91,714,272 of NC_133420.1, forward strand.
TCATGAACACACCCAGAATAATGTCTGGCCAAATATCTGTTCACTCCATGGCCCAGTCAAGTCAAAACACAAAACATCACACTTATTTGATGGTGTTACCTGAGAACTAAGCTCTGATATTTTTATCTTGCCCAAATTCCTATCTGAAAGGTCTGGACAGTCATGCCCTATAAACCATAAATTCTCATCAGATGGGTTTTATTTAACCATATATATCATGACTTACTTTCCAATCTGACTCTGGCATAACATTACTTGATAAAGAAGAAAGTCAAAATATTTTATCCCGGGAGGGCACAGCAACTCATGCCTGTAATCCCACCACTATGGGAGGTTGAGGCAGGCAGATCACAAGGTCATCAGTTTGAGACCAGCCTGGCTAACATGGCGAAACCCCATCTCTACCTAAAATACAAAAATTAGCTGGTCATGGTGGCAGGTGCCTGTAATCCCAGCTACTTGGGAAGCTGAGGCAGGAGAATCACTTGAACCCAGGAGTGGAGGTTGCAGTGAGTTGAGTGCCAATGCACTCCAGCCTGGGTGATGAGAGCAAGATTCCGTGTCAAAAAGAAAATTGCACTAAAATATGTTTCTTTGCCATATCTTGAAATGGCCCTGCAAAGCTGTCCTCTATGGGGGAAAATCTGCATCTATAAAGAATCTCCGTTAACATAGCTAGATGTTTTTCTTCCAGGCCCTTCTAATCCTAAAGAGATTAAGAGTCTAGCATTTGTCATCTATTGTCTCTAAGGGCAGCCACTATAAAACTTCAGAAGAACCTCTTCTCTACAATATTTTATCTTAAGCTGAACATTTCCTTTCTATCATCCCAGGTCTTTAGATAAACTCAACCAATTGTCAATCAGAAAATGTTTACATTTACCCACAGCCTGGAAATCTCCGCTTTGGGTTGTCCCACCTTTCTGGACCAAACTAATGTATTTCTTAAATGTATTTGATTAATGTCTCATGCCTCCCTAAAATATAAAAACCAAGCTGTGCCCTGGCCACCTTGGGCACATATTCTCAGGACCTCCTACTGGCTGTGTCACGGGCCATGGTCACTCCTATTTGGCTCAGAATAAATTTCTTCAAATATTTTACAGAGTTTGACTCTTTTCACTGACATACCTGTGGCAAATCCACACAGGTCTGCAGCAAGCTCCATTCTTGCCTCCTCTGAAGAAAGAATTTGACAGAGAGGCATAAGGCAGAAGAGACCAAGGCAAGTTTTAGAGCAGGCGTAGAAGTTTATTAAAAAGCTTTGGAGCAGGAATGAAAAGAAAATAAAGTACACTTGGAAGACACCCAAGTGGGCATCTTGGAGGTCAAGTGCCCCATTTAATCTTGGACTTCAGGTTTTATATGCTGGTCTATGTCCAGCATCCTGAGTCCCCTTTCCCTTGATTCTTCCCTGAGGGTGGCCTGCTAGCACTTGGGAGGCGAGCGTGCACAGTGTGTTTACTGATGTTGTATACATGCTCATCTTGGGCATTTTTCCCTTTTCCAGTGGAATGCCCTGGGAAGGTCATATACCAGTTAAACTCCACCACTTTGCCTCTTAATTTGCATCCTTAAGGCCACTCACTCAGTTCCTGAAATCTTACTGGGAAGGTGCTGATCACCAGCTACAGGTATTTTTATCCATTAGCAGACTGTCTTTTCCTGGCCCTGGCTGCAACCAATTATTATTTTAGAGAGGCAGCGTGACAACTGCCTGACCATCAACTGACATTCCTGGTGAGGCTGAGGGAACCCTCTCCTGCCCTGCTTGTGCCTGACTAGCTACCTACTGTAGCAAAGGCAGTATGACCCAAATATTTATTCCTTTTTAGGCCTGTGACATTAGTGATCCTGCCTGTTTAGATCGTTACAATTTCATATTACCTTTAACACAAGACATGGGAAATTACTAAGACACCCAAAAACCTCCTGTTTTCCAGACGTACTCCTTCCTGCCCTTGTGTAGGAACAATCCAATTTTCCCTTGATAGGATTAATCCTCTTCTATAAAATTGATGCTTTTCTCTGCCTGTTGGTTCATTGGCAGGAAGAGCCCACAATGGCCAGTTAATAGTGTCAGCTTTCAGTTTAGTGAATCACTGTTGTGTCCTATGATATGTCTTATTTTGTTATGTAAGAACTGTAAGTTAAAAGTGGAGGAGACAAACTTTGCCAGAGGATTATTAAGGGTGTGAACCCAAAAGTATCTGAGCCAGGTCTCCATCAATTTAGCAAGTTTATTTTGTCAACATTAAGGATGCATTTGTGACACAGATTCAGGGGGTTCTGACAGCATATGCCCAAGGTGGTCTGGCTCCAGCTTGTTTTTACACATTTTAGGGAGACATAATACATCAATCAATACATATAAGATTTACATTGGTTCCATTTGGAAGGGTGGGACAACTTGAAGCAGGGGGCTTCCCGGGCATAGGTAAATTTAAAAATTTTCTGACTGGCAATCAGTTGAGTTATTATCTATAGAAAGGAATTTCTGGGTTACAATAAGGGGTTGCAAAGACCACGGTTTTATCACACAGATGAAGCTCTTAATAGACTTAAGTCTGTGTTGATGTTAAACACTGGCCAACTTTTCTTGAATTCTGAAAGGGAGGGGGGTACAATGAGGCGTGTTTGATCCCCTCTTCCATCATGGCCTAAACTAGTTTTTCATGTTAACTCTGGAGTGTCCTTGACTGACAGGACATTCAGATGGTTGAGGGGCCTTAGAATTTATTTTTGGTTTACAGGGGTAACAGAGAGCAACTATTTACATTTCTACCCTGGTTCCTGGACCTATAAAGCTTGTCTATGAGAGAAATAGGACCATGTATTGGTCACTAACTCAAAGCATATATTGCATCATGAAGTGTTGTACTCCAGCCCTGCAAAATAGTCCCATACATTTGGTACCATAATGTAGTCTTCAGAAAAATATTCTACTATCCTAACAAGTCAAGTTATTCAGGGTGAGCGTCATAATATGACTAGTAAATTCCATGTTGAATAACTTTCATGGACAACACTAATACTGAATGTAAAACTGAAACACTAAATAGGACATTTTGGAAATCTATGAATAGTTTTGACAGAATCTTCAAAGACAAATTCATACCCAAAATATGTGTCTTTTCCACTGAGAACAAATAGCTATTTTTTCCATGATAAAAGTAGTACAATTTAATTAACCTCCTCCCATTGCTTGGTAGTGGTGACATATTGATGGTTTTATGGTCTCTGCTGCTGGCAGACTGGACACTTGATAGTGGCTGATGCCTAATTGGTCTTTGCCTACAAGAAGTAAGCAAAGTGGAGGTTCATGTTGCTGACCCATGTACAACCTCCATTCCTCCCACCACAGCCACCTTGATAATAAGACAAGTACAGGGATGGCTGGGGAAAGAGGCTGAGTAACACCCACAGCCTGGGTTATCTTGTCTACCTAATTATTAATAGCCACCTCAAAGAGAACTGAGGGTGCTCTTTGGTAAACAATCATATAGGACACAAATATATTTATATTTTGTGCATATTTTGGAGAGGTCTATTCATATACCACTTCCTGACTCCTTATCAGATTTTTGCATCATGTTCTTTCCAAGTTTCTGACTCCATTCAAACCATTAGCCACTACCCATGTATCATGCCGATCTATAAATCTGGCCATTTTACCTAGGCAACACAAACAACCAAGTATACTGCTTTAGAACAGGGGGAGTAACAGATTCTGGAACTTTTCCTTTTCCTTGGAAGAAATATTGATGAGAGACAAATCTGAATAGCCTTGGGGGCTCATCCCCTTCCCCCTTTGAAAACTTAGTAGACAGCTACCTTAGCTGTGCGGAACCAGCATGCAAGCAAGGCCTTTGGCTGATTTCAGCATTACTAACAGGCAAACTTGTTCCCTGAGCCTTTGGTATGCAGACCTTGGTCTCCAATATGCATCTTGCCTAGCATGTTCTTGGACCCAGAGATCTGTTTTACTTTTTTTTTTTTTTTTAACTACAAGAAACCAAGCACTTCCTCCTCCTTTTACGCTAACTTTATAACTGGGTAAGTGAATAGGAGTGCTTTTTTTATACATCCAGCTTTGTAAATGAAGCAAGCCTCTGTAGGACTTTTGGTCATGATACTTATAGATCATCAATGTCCATTCTGTGATAGAGAAATGAGAATTTGGGAGATTATGTAAACTCTACTACTTCTCTGTAAACTCCTGTCCCCCACCGCCACCCATTAAACTCTGTGTTATAACTGCAACCTGTGGTTCTATGCCGAGTGTCCACAGCCCCTGTGATGATTGATACTGAGTGTCAACTTGATTGGACAGAAGGGTGCAAAGTATTGTTCCTGGGTGTGTCTGTGAGGGTGTTGCCAAAGGAGACTAACATTTGAGCCAGTGTACTGGGAGATACAGACCCACCCTCAATCTGGGTGGGCACAATCTAATCAGCTGCCAGCGTGTCTAGAATAAAGCAGGCAGAAGAAAGTGGAATGAGAAGACTGGCTGAGCCTCCATCTATCTCCAATGCTGGATGCTTCCTGCTCCCCAATATCAGACTCCAAGTTCTTCAGCTTTTGAACTCTTGGAATTACACCTGTGGTTTGCCAGGGGCTCTTGGGCCTTTGGCTACAGACTGAAGGCTGCACTGTCAGCTTCCCTACTTTTGAGGTTTTGGGACTCAGACTGGCTTCCTTGCTCTTCAGCTTGCAGACAGACTATTATGGGACTTCACTATGTGATTGTCTGAGTCAATACTCTTTTTTTGTTTGTTGTTGTTGTTGTTGTTGTTGTTTTAAGGTGTAGTTTCACTTTTGTTGGCCAGGCTGGAGTACAATGGCATGATCTCAGCTCACTGCAACCTCCGCCTCCCCGGTTCAAGCAATTCTCCTGCCTCAGCCTCCCAAGTAGCTGGGATTACAGGCACTCGCCACCACACCCAGCTAATTTTTGTATTTTTAGTGGAGATGGGGTTTCACCATGTTGGCTGGGCTGGTCTCGAACTCCTGACCTCAGGTGATCTGCCTGCCTCAGCCTCCCAAAGTGCTGGGATTACAGGCGTGAGCCACCATGGCCGACTGAGTCAATACTCTTTAATAAACTCTCCTTCATATATACATCTATCCTATTGGTTCTGTCGCTCCAGAGAACCCTGACTAGTACAGCCCCTTTCATTGCAAATATCTCGATATGCTGCAGGCCACTGGAGGCCTGAAAGCTTCACTGTATCAGCATGCTACTGCATTTTTTATGAGAAACATTTCCTAAATTCTGGCACACATACATCCTGAGAAGTGTCTACTTCCTGTTCAACATACCTAAGCAGTGCTATGTTACTAACATAATGAACCAGCCTCAGTCCTTTGGAATGGGCAAGCAGGGAGGTTCCCAAGGAAAAAGTTATAATAAAGGGGTGAATAGTTAATAAATTCCTAAGAAGAGCAATGTACTTCCAGCTGCCAACTGAAAGCAAATTGGTTTTGGTGTCTTTACTAATAGATATAAAAACATTTGCTAGGTCTCTAGCTGCATACTAGGTGCCAGGGGATGTGTTGACTAGATCCAGTAGAGAAACAATATCTGGAATAGGTTACAAATACCATCCCCCACCAGCTGATTGAGTAGATAACAAAGATTCACCTGTTGTCTACACAGTAAAAGAGGCAAGTTGTATAGGAATGTGGTAAGAATCAACAACCCTGCATCTTTCAAGTCCTAGATGACAGCATTTATCTCTTCAGTTGATTTTGGAGAGATCTATTTACATATCACTTTCTGACTACTTAACACCAAATTTTTGGGACGATGAGGAAGTTCTACAGGTTTCCATTTGGCCTTTCCTATCACAAACGGCCTCATTCCATAGACCAGGGAAACAATATGGGGATACTATCAGTTATCCAGTTGTCTATTTCAGCTATACATTTTATAACTGAGAAAATAACTATTGTTTGGCATAGACTACCAGTCTCCCATTTACCACTGACAACAGATTAATTAGTGTTTTTAAATCTAGGCAGATCAGAGTCTGAATGTTATATTGTTATACTTTAAAATGATATACATTAAACGATTATAGGAAATATAATTTACATGATTATGGGAGAAGCCAGAGCAGGGAAGGCCTGGGATAGGAAGCAGAAGATTTGAAGACATCAATAACCAGTCTTTTTTAAGCACTGGCAGAAGGGGACAAGTCAGAGCTCCCAAAGAAATCTCAGAAACTAGGCTCATTCAATCACTGAAGCGGGGACCCCAAGTGACAAATTGCTTGCAAAGAGCATAGCAGCTGCTGTATCTATGTAGCTACCACTTCTGTGCAGCTATCAGTATTCCTGGGACTACTGCTGGTTAAAAAACCAGAAGTCAGGAGAAAGAACTGGACTTGGAGTAGAAGAAAACAAAAACCAGCTGTAACCTGACAGGCACTTCTTTATCTTTTCATCACCATATCTTGTCCTGAAGTTCTTCAGAGAGAAATAATTTTGCTTTAGTTCCACCTCCCAAATCTCATACAAGTTCTTCTTTTGAAAAACTTTAACCTGGAGCCATAGTGGGAAGAAGGTACTGGGGAAATGTACCTACCAACTTAACTAAGTTAACAACAGAACAATCCAGCATCGAAATAGTGATACAAAGGTGAATAAAATATGGAGTGGAGTTGGAGGGGGAGCCAACAGAGGAGGCTAAGGGAAAAGTCAGTAAGAAAACAAGAAAATCAAGAGGGTGTGTTTTCTTAGACACCACATGCAGAAAATGCCTTAAGAGGAAGAGTCATTGCTTCTGCCAAATGCAGACTAAAGGTCAAATAAAATGAGATTTTGGAGTTGACCATAACATTTACGAACATGGACATTATTGTTGATCTTTAGGTGAATAGAGTGAAGCTGGTAATGAAAGCTTGAAGGTACTGGTGTAAAGGGAAAAAAACTAGAGACAGGAGAATGAACAATTAGTGCGAGGAAATGTTCTATAAAATGTTATAGAGAAATGGAGTGGTAGTAGAGAGGTGCTCTTGATAAAGGAAGATTTTGTTTTGTTTTTTATAAGATGGGAACTATTAAAGTATCTTTGGAGTTGATTAAGTATAGAGGCAAGAATCAATGATGCAAGAGAAAGACAGCATGGGACAAGTAAAGGAATAAAGTCTTTTTTCATGTCTAGTGTTCTTTTTTATTAACACATAATAGTTCTACATATGTATAGGGTATGTGTGACATTTTGATGCATGCATACAATGTATAATAATCAAATCAGGGTAATGAGAATCTCCATCACCACACACATTTGTCATTTATTTGTGTTTGGATCATTTCAAATTGAAGGAGTGAAGTCTTTAAGTAGGCAAAGGAAAATGGAACCCAGTATACCTAAAGAGGAGCTTACTTTACAAGGCATATGATCCACTTTACCAGTGGCGAAGGTAGAATAGATTAATACAAATACAGGTACAATCGTGGATTTGTTGTCCAGGAGAAGATGAAGTCATTCTTTTCTTATTTATTTTATATTATCAATGAATTAAAAATTGGGGTTATTAGATGAAAGTGACAAGCAGAAGGAGTTTTGGAAATTTGGGGAAAGGGGAGAAATTATGAAATGAATATCTTGGAAAATAAAAAATTAATTCAGAAAAGCAAAGTTGTATGCTTGGTAGTGCTATACCCTCACTTAAGATTTGTGGGTGTCCACAGCAACATGATACAGAATGAGGAAAAGTTGAAAGCATTTCCTCTGAGAACTGAAACAAGACAAGGATGCCCCCTCTCACCACTCCTCTTCAACATAGTACTGGAAGTCCTAGCCAGAGCAATCAAACAAGAGATAGAAATAAAGGGCATCCAAATCAGTAAAGAGGAAGTCAAACTCTCACTGTTTGCTAATGATATGATCACTTACCTAGGAAACTCTAAAGACTCCTCTAGAAGGCTCCTAGAACTGAAAAAAGAATTCAGCGGCCAGGCGCAGTGGCACACGTCTGTAATCCGAGCACTTTGTGAGACCAAGGCAGGTGGAGCACCTGAGGTCAGGAGTTCAAAACCAGTCTCATTAACATGGTGAAACCCCATCTCTACTAAATACAAAAAAAATTAGTCGGGCATGGTGGCTCATGCCTGTAATCCAAGCTACTTGGGAGGCTGAGACAGGAGAATCACTTGAACCTGGGAAGTGGAGGTTGCAGTGAGACTACATCGCACCATTGCTCTCCAGCCTGAGCAACAAAGGTGAAACTCCATCTCAAAAAAAAAAAAAAAAAAAAAAAAATTCAGCAAAGTTTCCAGATACAAAATTAATGTACACGTATCAGTAGCTCTTCTATACACAAACAGTGACATAGCTGAGAATCAAATCAAGAACTCAACTTTTTTACAACAGCTGCAAAATATTAAAGTACTTAAGAATACACCTAACCAAGGAGGTGAAAGACCTCTGCAAGGAAAAGTAAAGAACACTGCTGAAAGAAATCATAGATAACATAAACAAATGGACACACATCCCATGCTCATGGATGGGTAGAATCAATATTGTGAAAATGACCATACTACCAAAAGCAATCTACAAATTCAATGCAATGGTATTCCCATCAAAATACCACCGTTATTCTTCACAGAATTAGAAAAACAAATTCTAAAATTCATATTTTAGAATATAGAAACAAAAAAGAACCCACATAGCCAAAGCAAGACTAAGTAAAGTAAAAAGAACAAATCTGGAGGCATTAATTTACCTGATTTCAAATTAAACTATAAGGCCGTAGTCACCAAAACAGCATGGTACTGTTATAAAAATAGGCACATAGACTAATGAAACAGAATACAGCACCCAGAAATAAACCCAAATACTTATAGTCAACTGAACTTCAACAAGGCAAACAAAAACATAAAGTGAGGAAAGGACATCCTTTTCAACAAATGGTGCTATGATCATTGACTAGCCACATGTAGGAGAATGAAACTGGATCCTCATCTCTCACCTTATACAAAAATCAACTCAAGATGGATTAAGGATTTAAATCTAAGACCTGAAACTATAAAAATTCTAGAAGATAACATTGGAAAAACCCTTCTAGACCTTGGCTTAGGCAAGGATTTCATGACCAAGAACCCAAAAGCAAATGCAATAAAAACAAAGATAAATTGCTGGGACTTGATTAAACTAAAGAGCTTTTTCACCGCAAAAGGAACAATCAGCAGAGTAAATAGACAACCCACAGAGTGGGAGAAAATCTTTACAATCTATACATCTGACAGAGGACTAATATCCAGAATCTACAACGAATTTAAGCAAATCAGCAAGAAAAAACAATCCCATCAAAAAGTGGGCTAAGGACATGAATAGACAGTTCTCAAAAGAAGACACGCAAATGGCCAACAAACACATGCAAAAATGCTTAACATCACTAATGATATGGGAAATGCAAATCAAAACTACAGTGTGATACCACTTTACTCCTGCAAGAATGGCTATAATCAAAAAATCAAAAAATAGATGTAGGCATGGATGCAGTGAACAGGAAATACTTCTACACTGCTAGTGAGAATGTAAACCAGTACAACTACTATGGAAAACAGTGTGGAGATTCCTTAAAGAACTAAAAGTAGAACTACCATTTGATCAAGCAATTGCACTACTCCCTATTACTCAGAGGAAAAGAAGTCATTATATAAAAAAGATACTTGGACATGCATGTTTATAGCAACACAATTCACAATTGCAAAAACATGGAACCAACCCAAATGCCCATCAATCAACAAGTGGATAAAGAAACTGTGGCTATATATATGTATGTGTGTGTGTGTGTATGTGTGTGTGTATATATATATATATGATGGAATACCATTCAGCCATAAAAATGAATGAATGGCACTCGCAGCGACTTGGATGGAATTGGAAGTGAAGTAACTCAGGAATGGAAAACCCAGCATCATATGTTCTCATTCCTAAATCGGAGCTAAGCTAGGAGAATGCAAAGGCATAAGAAAACAATGGACTTTGGGGACTGAGGGAGAAACGGTGGGAAAGGGGTGAGGGACAAAAGACTACAAATTGGGTGCAGTGTATACTGCTTGGGTGATGTGTGCACCAAAATCTTACAGATCACCACTAAATAACTTACTCATGTAACCAAAAACCGCCTGTTCCCCAATAACCTATGGAAACTTTTTAAATTGAGGGTGTAAAGATAAAAGGATATCAATCAATCAATCACATTATTTGTGTGTTCTTCTGTAGCTATATCTACTGCTTGAGTGCAGGAGGAAATAGGTTGTTGTCTTACGCTGAGTTAGCTTTATTTTTTCCAAGGAATGTAACACTGCTCACATTAAAGTAAGTCTCAGTGGAAATTTATGGGAAAGTACAGATGTATCTGATGTGACAATTGAACCAGGAGTAGATCAGGACTTAAGTTACTATCTCCATCTCTTCAATACCATTTGATCCTCATCTCTGATTTTTGCATTACATATACTTTATTTTTTTCTCTCTGTGCCAACCAGATTTTTGTTCTTTTTGTATAATTGGCAGAAAATGGTTGTCCCTGCCCAGGATAGGTTAACCTTCCAGCTCCAAAGCCCAACAGTACCAATTCCAGACTTCTAAAAAGAAAAATCAGATTAACTTAGCTTGGGTCAGACTTTTGCAGAGAAAAGGTTAAGGAGAAAAGTTTCACAGAGCAGATAAATTAATTGAACTAAAATCCTCAACAAGAGTAGTTTGGTATGAGTCTGAATAATTATGGTCAATCCAAAATATTTAGCACTGCAGAAATGGAATACTGAAGTAAATTTATATTTCATAGAATTTCATGTAATTAGATAATTGAGTTGTAGAAGGGAGAGGGCTACTAAAATAGTGATTTCTGTTTTCCACTGAATCCCAATGGCCTTCTAATCTTGCAGCCTTGGTAGAGCACCGTATCTTTAGAATTTCCTCCAACACCAAAACCCATCTCAAGGAACTCCTGGAGAAAATGGTCCACAGAGCACGAGCTATCCCAATAAGAAATGCCCTAAGGGCTTTTGTAGTGTTATGATCTCAGTACTTACATCTCCTGCTCACACCTAATTCAGAGGCCTGCTGCATCCAGCAATCACTCTCCAATAAGAAAAACAATCCAGAAGATGGGCTGAGGCATCCAGTGCTTACAATGACATTTCTGAATGAACTGTAAATTTAAACTGGGAGAACACCTGCAGGTGATTTAGATTAATAGCAATGGAACAGCATTGTGTGTTTAGGAAGAAGTTTCTTAAAAATGCAAAAAATTTTTGTTTGCTCAATATCCTGTTTTTTTATTGCAAATATTATAAGTACTAATAACACAAGAACTTTCGTCCAGTACTGTGAGAGTGGCAGAAGGACTTTTAGCAGGTGTGATACAAATTTAGGAAGTAACCATGCTGATTCTCTAAGACATGAAGAATAAACAAGGGAGATACCTTAGGGTCTCCAAAAATGTGAGATGGAGATGGTTATGGGATCCCAATACACTAAAAGAAGTATCTGTTTATACTACATTTTATAAATGCAGATGTATCAGTATACCGTTTTTAAATTTTTTTTAAAAAAAGATGATTCCTCAAGATACACTTGAAAACCAGACCATATGTGCTCTGAAAAGACTAATATGTCATCTTGGCTATAAACAGATTCCAAACTGTGTCTGCCCAGCATCTTTGCTATTATTGAAGACAACCAGGATAAACCAGCTCCACAGTCTGCCACAAGAATATAACTTCCAGTTAGAAAACATTCACTCACCAGCCCTTTCCCTGCCTTAAGACAAAGCTGGTAAAACTATTAGGTATCAAAGTTCTCGAGGAAAGTGGTCCGAAATATGCAAAGCACAATTCCGAAGTAATCTTAATATTATTTAGACAGATATGGCCAGCTACCTTATTTGGATTAGAGTCAGAAGGAATTAGACCTGTAAGGTGGTAGGGATGAGGAGGACCTAACCTAGAACTGGTAATGGTTGTCTCAAAAGGTACATCCCGTGGAAGGCAGCCAAGGCCTTGAGATGGGAAAAAAAAAAGAATAAATGGAGAGGCTTCCAAGAACACTCCATCACAGCGGTAACTGAGGAATGTGCTGAAATATTAAATGGATGTCCCAGTCTTCTCTAAGATCAGGAGAAAAGTGAAGCAATAGTATAAACATTTGTTAGAATGACTTAAGTGAGCTGATAGATGATAAATGATTATAGGCAAGCCTTATGATGAGCTCAAGTATATATAGAAATAAAACCTCAAAGGATTTTAGCATTACAAAGTTGAATCAGTGACCACAAACCAAATTATTATTGTTCTTGTGTGATGGTCCAACCATGTTCTGGGCCACCTCCATACATGTGAATTTAATTACCTTTCACTGACAAGTTGAGGAAGACGTTTTGTAATACTGAGTTAAAGGCAGGGAATTTCAAGGTACTGAAAAGTGTTTCAATAGGCACTAAACTCTGAACAGGCAGGAAGGCCATTATAGTGATGATAATGATAAAACTCAGGGCTGTAGACACATACTAATGGGCCTTTCCTGATGAAAGAGCCACATTTCATATGCATGAAGGAGATGAACATCTAACTTTGTAACTGGCTTATATTTCAGGGATGGGGGAAGTGTTTAAATGATTTCTGGTCATGAGAGAATTTGACAGAAAAGAGGGAATGGAGATATCTATTTCCCAGTTTAGATTTTTTTTTTTTTTGGCAAGATCATTTTTCTCAGTCCATAAGGAAAAAATATCCCTCTGTAGCCCCCAGTCACCTCCTGACTTGATGTCCACTCTATCCGACTGCCTCATGCTTTAGGGGGAAAGTTATGAACCCAGCATAATCAATGACTTTACCCTGACAAATGCCAGCATGCAGTTGGATGGATTATTTCTTCCCATTCCCACCCATGTGTTCTGTAAGAATTCCACCACCAGAACTGTGAATCATATCCTACAAGTCTGAGGAGATATGGTCTGCAGTACTTTAATTCCTCTTCATTGTATTCTGTTTATTTCAGAGCCTCTTGATGAGAGGTTGGTTAAGCTCATCTCATTCTCCAATTCCAAAGGAAAGAGGTTAGAAAAGGATGACAGGTTACATCATTCTCCACTGATTTCTCAAATTAATACAAGGTACAGCCAAGTCAGTGGTAATGAGTGTTCCTTTCCAACCAGAAACTATTTCATTCCTGCATTCAGCAAGCATTTGCTCTCTGTGATGTGAACACTATTATTTGGTACTTCATTGGTTTCCCCTGCCAAGTCACTTTTTATCACCATTTTTGGATTTGGATGTATTTCCTATCCTATTTGTTGAAGAATTTCTTTACTAAAAGTAACTGGGTAAAGTCTATACTACAGACCTGTGGCACCTGTAGCCCACTACCCTTTTCCAAGGGACAGCATTAAATTTCCAATTCAGTGATTCCTAAGTGACCACAAAGAGGCTCCATCACTGCCCCACAGAGTCCTAACTTTTCTTTGCCTCCATGCAAGCCTGCACACACAGATGACTGCATACACACTACTCAGAGCACTTTATGTCCATTTTCTAATTCACCCCTCCCTGTAGCTAGGCACCATTTTTATCCTCTTTAAAGAAGAAACAATAAACCAATGTGCCACACCCAGGATCACATAGCTAGCAAGTGGCAGAGCTGGATTTAAGCCATTACTTTTAGCTGTTTTTAACCAGCACACTCTCCTAATTGTCTCTTTAAAATCTTTTCCTCAGCCTCTTATTTTATGGATGAAAGACTTGGGTCCAGAAAAGTGAAACCAGCTTTCACAAGAGCCCAAGGCTTCTTGAATCCCAGGCTGGAGGTTTCTCTCTGATTTAGTTTTGCTTTCCTCATGTTCGCTTAACCACTGAGGTTCTTGGAAAAGATGTATGTTGTTACCACAGCATTCCAGTGTATGCTACTGAAGACCCTTGAAGTGTAATTAAACAGAATGTCTATAATAATAAAAGCCATCTCTTTTCATGCACTATCCACTTCACTTGCAATACAGAAAGGGTTTGATCCCAGGGGAAAAAAAAAAACAACATATGCAACTCTGTGATTCCTGTCAAGGAAAACCCGGCCAGTTTTTCTGATGGTCTTGGAGGAAGAAAGCATTTCCATTTCTTCCTCTTAAATAGCTTCCGAAATAGAAGTGTTGCCTTTCTTAAGACAAGGTACATTTTTTGAGGCCAATGGCCACATCTGAATGATACTGAACAGGATGCTGGAAACCATTGATGTAGTCAGCCAGTCAAACGGCTCCATATGGCAGCATAGTATTTCCTGAGAGGTGCAGAGAGAGACGTTGGTCATTTTCCTGCAATCAGGAAAGAACTTTCAGAGTTGAACTTCGCGTGTGTATGTATGTGCGTGTGTGTGTGTGTGTGTTTCTGTCTGTCTACATGCAGGCACAGTCCAGGAGAAAAGGGGGCATAGAGAGAAAGAGGACAAGAACCATGTGAGGCAAAGAAGTCATCTCTGCCATGTGTTTGCCTTCAGGGAATTCAGAGTTTGTGATTCTCTCAGCATTTTTGTCTAGAATTTTATTTTGGCATATAAAATTCTATAAATAAATGGATGGAGCAGGGTATGTGAGGGCAGAAGACAAGAATTGTCTCTGAGAGAAAGAAATGTTTATATTACAGAAGCAATGACGTGTTTCACACATTTTGCTAATTTTTGTTTTAAAAGTGTATTTGTACTAAACACGTTACTTCTACAGGTCATGCCAACTATTTTCCTGTACTAAACCACATTTTTTTCTGTGCTAACACCACACACAGACACACACACATACACATGACATTCAAACCCTTTATAAGCTAACCGATCCTATCATGCCACCCCTGTAACACGTGCCCCAAGCAGCCTACATTCCAGCAAGACAAAACTTCTCGCTGTTCCCTGAACGCCAACGTTTTGGCCTTTCCTCTGCTCATGCCATTTTGGTCACGTTGAATGCCCTTTCCCTTTTTCAGGCTAGAAAATCCTACCCGTATTTCAAAGCCCAACTTAAGTACCACTTCTCTATGAATGCTTCCCCTGACCCCCATCTCCCTTGTTCTTTACCTCCTTCCATCTTTCCTCACAGATACAAGCATATGGCCCTGACGGATGAACTATGGATGGCTGTATATGTCTGCCTCTCCATGCTACTGCAGCTCCATCCCTACTCTGCATATTTAAAATTCCTACAGAGCAAAGGCTGTGTATATATACTCGTAACCTACTTCATTCACCCCCACTTGTTTCTTGGTACCTAATGAATAGCCAGTCTTTCAAGCAGACTTGTTGTATGATTGATTTGACTGATTGATTTGTATTAATAAATTTACATGTCTACTCCCTAGCTATAACAATGAAAATATATTGAACTAATCCAATCCCCTGCCTGGAAGCAGTTATGGCGATGCTTCCTTTCATTTCCTCTCTTCTATGATAATGAGTGAAATCAAATGAAACACAACCAGTTAAAACCTCCATCCTCAAGTTCAGCGTCTATGCTGGGGTGTTTTTTTTTTTTGTTTTTTTTGTTTTTTTGTTTTTTTTTTTTTGCCCCTACAAATCCATTCTCTGACCTTTTCTACCCTGCTCTGTACTCTAGAAGACGAAATGTTAGGAATTGCATCATCCAGGCTGTTTTGCCCTGTAGCTTTTGGCTAATGGGTTCAACTACTGGGAGACACTGCCAGGACCACAGAGGGCAGGCGGAAAAGGAGAGGTCAGAGTATTTATTTTCCTCCCTAACTTTGCTGGAATATAGTTGGGCAGTGGCTGCATTTCCTTATGTAGGCCCACAGCTCCTATAGGCAGCTTCTCTTATTTGTTGTTTAAGTTTTCTAAATGTATTATCTTACAGTTCTGTAGGTCAGATGTTTGACAGAAGTCTTGACGGACTGAAATCAAACGGTTGGCAAGGCTGCATTCTGAACCGGAGGCTCTTGAGAATTCTGCTTTATCATTCCCATCTTGTTGAGTCTGCCCACATTCCTTGGCTCATGGCCTCTTTCTTCCATCTTCAAAGCCAACATTGCCTCTCTCTGGCCTTTCTTCATCACATCTCTGGCCATAGCAGGGAAAGTTTCTTTTCCTTTAATGACTTAAGTGATTAAATTAGGCCCATCTGCATAATTCAGGATAATGTTCTTATCTGAAAGTCCTCAACCTTAATCACATGTTCAAAGTCTCTTTTGCCATGTAAGGCAGCGTATTCACAGACCCTGGGGATTAGGGCACAGACATCTTCGAGGAGCCATTCTTCTGTCTATCACACTTGGGTTTAGCTCACTGTTCCCTTTATTTGCCTAGACGGGTCAATGGCTTCTTGACGTTGTTAATCCCTGGGACCTCATTATTCTGTGTTGGTTCCCTTACTATACCCTCAGCTTTACACATGGTTTCTTCACTAAATTATCTTTAGTCAGCCCTCTGAGCATGCTGTATGATTCCTGCAAGGACCCTGACTGATCCCACAATGCTCAATCACCCACCACAGATAAAACTGTGTGGCTGGAGTCCTACTGGAATCCTAGCAGACAGTATTTGGTTTTCTGCTAGAAGGTCACTGATGATCCCCTTAGAGAAACCAGCTGTCTGGATGAACAGGGACCAGTTTTACCCACCACTTACTTTCCTTCTTATAACTGTGTGCATGAAGAGTTGAAATGGGTTTTTGTACCTGGGAAATATGACGAGGTGGCTCACTCAGCAAAGTTAATAGCTGGGCAGCTTCGTTACTTTGGGAACTATTTGAGGTCCAACTATCTCCTTCTGCACAACCAGAAGAAAAAAATATTCAAATTTCTGCTGAAAAATCAATAAAATCAGGGCTCTGAAATATTTGAGAGCAAAGCAAGTAAGGTTCACTCCAACACATTCTTCATCCCCAAAGACTGTCTCCTCAGCCTTCCATCTCAGCACAATTAACTTCAAAGATTAAGAGGATCTACTTTGGCAGGAAATAAACCTGGGTTTGAATCTCAGCTCTGTGGCTTGGATAAATTATTTAACATTTCCAAGCCTCAGTTTTCTTATCTGTAAAATGGAGATAGTGTCTACAGGATTGCCGAAAGATTGAATTTAGGCTATATACATATTCACATTGTGCCTAATAAGTATACATTACATTACATACATAACAATATATAATTATAATTAATTAGTAGTATTAAATCCTGCCAATTCTTTAAGGCCAAGTTCAAATCCTCACCTCCAAGAACTCTTCCTAGATCCCTCCAAACTTCAGAGATCT
Organism: Macaca mulatta; assembly: GCF_049350105.2. Lineage (NCBI taxonomy): Eukaryota > Metazoa > Chordata > Mammalia > Primates > Cercopithecidae > Macaca > Macaca mulatta. The sequence continues at coordinate 91,731,527 of NC_133420.1, forward strand.
CCCTTTCCTTTAAATTCTTACAATTCTTGTAGATAATGCAGTAGACAATTTGGCAGCTATTTACAGTAATGACCATAGTCTCCTTCCATAGTGAGAACTGTCTTTGTAGGCGTCTCCCTTTGTGCCTAACCTAATGGTGGGCATAGAATAGACACTCAGGAAGTATTCATCAATTCATCACCTTCCAGATGAATTGCCATCATGAAGGGTATATTTTCTCAACCTTTCTTCCGCTTTTCCTGGCTGTATTTGCCATTCTGAAGTGAGAGGAGAAAGTAATACAGTGTCCATCTGTACAAGAAAACATAGACACTTCCTCCTCTTCTAAAGTTAGAGAGGTGTCTCACAGTTTTCCAAACCATGGAGAGCATTCTCAATTTTACATTTTCTGCTCTAATATCAGACCATTTGTCAGGACATGTGCTATAATTCTGACTTCAGGAAAAATGACATCTTCTACACTCCTTATATTAATCAAGATAGTCTAGATTATGCCAAAGGAACAAATTTTCCCAGATCTCAATCACTTAAAAGCTGAGACAACATAACAAAAGCTTATTTCTCTTCAGTGGAATAATCTATTGAAGAATCAGGGAAACCATCTCCACACAGCCCCTCATCAGTCCAGGCTGATGCAAGATTCTCCATCCTCAAGCTGCACTGTCTAGAACATGCCATCTCTTCAGTTATAAACAGTACAAGAAGACAGTGCTGGAGAGTTTTGCACTAACAATTAAGTCCTAGGTCCCAACCTGACACACATCACTTCTGCTTAACAACCCCTGGTCAGAACAAGAGTCACATGGCCCTGCTTAATGGCAAAGGGCATGGAAAATTGGTATCATTGCACTGGCCTGGAAAGAGGGGAGAACCAGATTGAGCGGAGCATTGGAAGTCTTTATTACACTTCTTAAAACTCTTGTTCAACTCTAACTTGTATGACAATCTTCTCTCCTCCTGGACTGCAAACTCTTTGAGGGCAGAGGTCCTAATAGATTCATCTCTAGTTCCGCTCCCCACTCCCTCAATGCCTTGCTAGCAAAATCTCTAGCACATGATCCAAGTGTATTTATCAAGTACATTTTTTAAGTTTACCAAATAGTTATTGAATGCTTCCCATGTGCCTGGTACTGTTCTAGGTGATGAAGATATGGCCCTGAACAAAATGTACACCAATCTCGAGGCTCATAAAACTTAGATTTTAGTGTGAAAGGAAAACAAATCAAAAAAATAGACAAAATTATGATTAGGTGACTGTTGATAAGTGCTACGGAGAAAAATAAAGCAAGGAAAGGGGTTACTAAATATATATGTGGCAGGGGTGTGGGCAGATAATGACTGTGTGGGGCCAAACAGGGAGGAGAGTTGACCAGGAAGACCTGTGCTTCTTGTGGTGACATAAACAAGGAGAAAGGGTATAATAAGATGAGTGTTGATGGTCTCAAGAAAGTTGGCAGTGGTGAGGCTGTGAGTATTGGGTGTGAAAAGAGGAAGAGATTGGAGTCTTGTCAGTTCATGAAGAGTTTGAGAGTTCCCTTTCCACTCCTGCAAATACTAATAAGGAGAGAAGGACACAGTTGTCTTTTCTGATTGTCCTTTTGGCTTACAGAGACAGGTATGGAGTCTAACAAGAGGGCATTTTAACAGGAGCTTGTGGGTGAATTTAATTGATATTTTTCTGTCATACATTTTCAGGCACTTTTTATATATTTTTTCTTTTTTTCACTTAAATTAAAAATTCTAATAACATCTGTAGAGTTCATTAAAATGTCTCTTTTTAAGGCTATTAGCAGCTTCTTGGTGTTCTTTCTTCACCCTAGTGTGAAATTTCTGCCTTATAATTTGTTGGAGAAAAGACTTTTAAAAATCTGTGAATTAAAGACCTCTTTGAAGAAGGCTCCTACTGTGTTGGTGTTTCTTTCATTTTTCTTTCATGCTTTAAAACTCTTTACCCCACCCAGATAATCATATGGACTATGGTACTTATGAATGGTCACATTTATATGTATCTTTTGTTAATTCAACTATCTATGGCATGTGGGTAATCTTTGTTAAGCTCCTAATAACTATAAATGTTTCATTAAAAGGACGGATCTTCAGAACTTCCAATATTTTTTATTAACATCTATACTGCTTTAATCTTCCTCACAATGAGATGGATAGAGTAGGAAGGTAGGTGGCTTAAGTCCTGTCTGAGCTCCATTATTGAAGTTTCATGAATGTTCTGGAATTCACTTTTCCTCTTCTGAAAGGTTGATGACTTTTACTCTAATTGGTAAATCATTATCATCAGTTTTATAGTAATTACATTTTTATTACTCTATACAGGCACTGTACTAGACATCTTATATGAATTACCTTTTTTATTGTGGTCAAAAACACGTAACACAAAAGTTACCATCTTCATGATTTTTAAGTGTACAATACAGTAGTATTAATATAAACACGTTGTATAACAGAACTCCAGAACTTTTTCATCCTGCAAAATTGAAACTACATATCCATTAAGCAACTCCCATTTACCTCCTGCCCCAACCCCTGGCAACCACCATTTTACTTTAGGTTTCAAAGAGTTTGACTATTTTAGATACTTCAGGTATGTGGAATTATGTAGTGTTTGTCTTTTGTGACTGACTTATTTCAATTACCGTAATTTCTTCAAGGTCCATCCATGTAGAAGCATATGACAGCACTTCCTTCCTTTTGTGAGACTGAAAATATTTCATTATATGTATGTGATACATTTTATTTATTCATCTGTTGATGAACATTTAGGCTATTTCCATCTCTTGGCTATTGTGAATAGTGCTGCAATGAACACCAATGTGCAAATATCTCTTAGAGATCCTTTTTCAAATATTTTAGATACCCAGAAGTGATATTGCTGGATCACATATTATTTCTAACTTTTAAAATAACCTCCACAGTTTCCCATAGTAGCTGCACCATTTTATAGACCCACCAACAGTGTGCAAGGGTTCTAATTTCTCCACATTCTCACTACCACTTGTTATTTTTTGTTTTAGGGAGGGTGGCCATTCTAACAGGTGTGAAGCCATAGCTCATGGTGGTTTTAATTTGCATTCCCCTAATTATTACTGATGTTGGGTATCTTTCAATACGCTTATTGACCATTTTTATATTTTCTTTGGAGAAGTGCTTGCCCAATTCCTTTGCTTTTTTAAAAAAACTGGATTGTTTCTGTTTTTGTTGAGATATAGGAGTCATCTTTATATTCTGGATAATACTCCCCATCAGACTTACAGTTTGCAAGTATTTCCTCCCATTCCTTGGTTGCCTTTTCAATCAGTTGTTTGTTTCCTTTGCTGTGCAGACGTTGTTCCATTTGCTATATTCTCACTTGTCTATTTTCACTTTTGTTGTCTGTGCTATTTGTGTCATAGCCAAGAAATCATCGCCAAATTCAATAGCTCAAAGTTTTTCCCCCATGTTCTCTTCTAGAAGTCTTATAGCTTCAGTTCTTATTTTTAGATCTTTAATCAACTTTGAATTCATTTTTTAATATAGTGTAAGATAAAGATCCAGTTTCATTTGTCTGCATGTAAACATCCAGTCATCCCAGTACCATTTGTTGAAGATACTACCCTTTCCCCGTTGTGTAGCCTCGACACTTTTATTGAGGATCATTTGATTGTGTACATGAGGATTTATTTCTGGGCTCTCTATTCTGTTCCATTGGCCTTTATGTGTCTTAAATGTCATCATCATGCTGTTTTAAATATTGCAGATTTGAAATGTTTTGAAATCAGAAAGTGTGAGACGTCGAGCTTTTTCTATCTCAAGATTGTTTTGACTATTTGGGGCCTTTAGTAATCCCAGATTAATTTTTGAAATTTTCTGCAATTTCTGCAAAAAAAAAATGCTAGTGTGATTTTAATAGGTATTGTATTGAATCTATAGGTCACTTTGGGTAGTATAAACATTTTAACAACATGAATTCTTTCCAAGCAGGAACACAAAATATCTTTCCATTTATTTGTCTTTTTTCAATTTCTTTTGTCAATATTTCCTAGTTTTGGATGCAAATTTTTCACCTTGGTTAATATTATTTTTAGGTTTTATTTTTTTTGATATTTAAAATGTAATTTAAAACAATTTTTCCATTTAGATTGTTCATGGTTACAGAACTTTAACTGTTTTTTTGTGTGTGTTAAATTTTAATCCTGCAACTTTGCTAAATTTATTACTTCTGACAGGTTTTGTGTGTAATGTGTGTGACACCTTTAGGATTTTCTATATACAAGATCATGTTGTCTACAAACAAAGAACATTTTGCTTCTTCTTTTCCTATTGCGTGCTTTTATTTCTTTTTCTTCCTTATTGTTCTGGACAGGATTTTGAGTATTATGTTGAGTAGAAGTGGTGAGAACAAGGATCCTTACTTTGTTTCTGATTTTAAGAAAATGGTTTTAGCTTTTTGCCATTTTGAGTATGATGTTAGCGGTGGGCCCTTTACCTATGGCCACTATTAAGTTGAAGTAAAATCTTTCTATTCTTAGTTTGTTTTTACCATGAAAGAATATTAAATTTTGTCAAGTTTTTCTGTATTAATCTGCTAATGTATTACATTGATGAATTTTCATGTTCAAAGTAAATCCCACTAAATCATAATATGTAATACTTTTAATACATTGTTGAATTTCATTTACTAATGTTTTGTTGAAGATTTTTATGTCAATATTCATCAGGGGTATTGGCCTGTAGTAGTTTTCTTTCTCGTATCTTTTTCTGATTTTGGCATTAGGGTGGTGCTGCTCTTATAGAATGAGTTTGAAAATGTTTCCTCCTTTTCAATATTTTGGAAGAATTTAAGAATTGGTAGTTCTTTTTTTGTTGTTATTTAGTTTTTATTTCATAACCATAAACTTAACTCTGCAATCCAGCTAGGCATGGAAGAGAACAAGGAAAACATGGAACCCAGAGGGAACTGCAGTGAGAGCACAAACATTCTAGGATATTGAGAGCAAATGGGGTGGAGGGGTGCTCTCTTGAGCTACAGAAGGAATGGTCTGGTGGTTAAGATAAAACACAAGTCAAACGTATTCGAGTTGTCCACAGTCAGCAATGCTGATCTTCTTGCTGGTCTTGCCATTCCTGGACCAAAGTGCTCTGTGGCCTCCACAATATTCATGCCTTCTTTCACCTCGCCGAAGACCACATGCTTGCCATTCAACCACTCAGTCTTGGCAGTGGAGATGAAAAACTGGGACAATTTGTGTTGGGTCCAGCATTTGCCATGGACAAGATGCCAGAACCTGTATGCTTCAGGATGAAGTTCTAATCATCAAATTTCTCCCCGTAGATTGACTTGCTGCCAGTGTCATTATGACGTGTGAAGTCACCACCCTGACACATAAACCCTGGAATAATTCTGTGAAAGCAGGAACCCTTATAACCATAATCCTTTCTCTCCAGTGCTCAGAGCATGAAAGTTTCCTGCTGTCTTTGGAAACTTGTCTACAAACAGCTCGAAGGAGACGCGTCCCAAGGGCCCGCCATCCACAGCGATGTTGAAGAACACGGTGGGGTTGACCATGGCTGATAGTACAGGGTACCTGATGGCAGAGGCGTCTACAAAGCTGGTGGTAGTTCTCTAAAAGTCTAATAGGATTCTCCAGTGATGTCATTCAGTCATGGGCATTTACTTTGTTTTTCTGGATTCTTGATGTGTGTTTTATTGGTTTTAAATTTCAACTTTTATTTTAGACACGGGGGTACGTTGGCAGGTTTGTTACATGGAAATTTTGCATGATGCTGAGATTAGGGGTCTGATTCCCGTCACCCAGATAGTGAGCATAGTACCTAATAGGTGTTGTTTTTTTTTTAAACACATGACCCTTTCTCCCTTCTCCCTCTAGTAGCCTTTGTCTGTTATTCCTATATTATGTTCATGTGTGCTCAATGATTAGCTCAATTGTAAGTGAAAACATGTGATAGTTGGTTTTCTGTTTCTGTGTTACTTTGCTTAGAATTATAGCCTCCAGCTGTATCCATGTTTGCACAAAAGATATGATTTCATTTTTTAATTTATTTTTATTTAGTTTTTTTTTTTTCGAGATGGAGTCTTACTCTGTCACCCAGGCTGGAGTGCAGTGACATGATCTTGGCTCACTGTAACCTCTGCCTCCTGGGTTCAGGTGATCCTCCTGAGTCAGCCTCCTGAGTAGCTGGAACTACAGGCATGTGCCACCACACCCAGCTAATTTTTGTACTTTTAGTGGAGACAGGGTTTTACCATGTTGGTCAGGCTGGCCTCCAACTCCTGACCCCGTAATCTGCCCACCTTGGCCTCCCAAAGTGCTGGAACTACAGGCATGAGCCAGCACTCCCCACGTGATTTCATTCTTTTTTATGACTGTGTAGTATTCCATGGTGTAAATGTACCACATTTTCTTTAATCTACCATTAATGGGCACCTTGGTAGATTCCATATATTTGCTATTGTGAATAGCACAGCAATGAACATAAGAGCATTCATGTGTCCTTTGGCAGAACAATTTATTTTGCTTTGAGTGTATGCCCAGTAATGGGATTACTGTGATAGATGGTAGCTCTGTTTTAAGTTCTTTGAGAAATCTTAAGATTGCTTTCCACGGTGATTCAACTAATTTACATTCCTACCAACAGTGTGTAAGTGTTCCATTTTCTCCACAGTCTTTCCAGCATCTGTTTTTTTTTGTTGTTGTTGTTTCACTTTTTAATAATAGCCATTCTGACTGGTGTGAGATGGTATCTCCTTGTGGTTTTGATTTGCATCTCTGTGATGATTAGTGATGCTGAGCACTTTTTCATGTTTGTTGGCTGCCACTTGTATGTCTTCTTTTGAGAAGTGTTCATGTCCTTTGCCATTTTTAATGGGGTTGTTTTATTCTTAAGTTCCTTATAGATGCTGGATATTAGGCCTTTGTCAAATCTACAGTTTGTAAATTTCTTCTCCCATTTTGTGGTTGTCTGCTTACTCTGTTGATAGTTTCTTTTGCCGTGCAGAAATTCTTTAGTATAATAGGTGCCACTTGTCTATTTTTGTTGCAATTGCTTTTGGGGACTTAGCCAAAAAATATTTCTCAAGGCTGATGTGGAGAAGAACAATTCCTCGGTTGTCCTCTAGGATTTTCATAGTTTAAGGTCTTACATTCAAATCCTGATCTATTTTGAGTTAATTTTTTAATACAGTGAAACGTAGGGATCCAGTTTCAATCTTCTTCATATGGCTAGCCAGTTATCCCAGAAACATTTATTGAATAGGAAGTGCTTTCCCCATTGCTTGCTTTTGTCAGCCTTGTAAAAGATCAGATGATTATAGGTGTGTGGCTTTATTTCTGAGTTTTCTATTATGTTCCAATGGTCCATGTGTCTATTTTTGTACCAGTACCATGCTGTTTTGGTTACTGTAGCTTTATCGTATGACTTGAAGTTGGGTAGTATGATTCCACCAGCTTTGTTCTTTTGGCTTAGGATTCCTTTGGCTATTGGTCTTTCTTTTGGTTTTATATGAATTTTACAATAGTTTTTTCTAATTCTGTGAAGAACAACATTGGTAGTTTGATAGGAATCACGTTGAATCTGTAAATTGCTTTGGGCAGTAGAGCCATTTTTACAATATTGATTCTTCCAATCCATCAGCATGTAATTTTTTCCATTTATCTGTGTCATCTCTGAAATCTTTCAACAATGTTTTGTACTTCTCCTTGTAAAGATCTCCTTGGTTAGTTGTAGTCCTAGTTATTTCATTTTCCTTGTGGTTGTTGTAAGTGGAATTGTGTTCTTGATTTCACTCTCAACCTGAACCTTGTTTGTGTATAGAAATGCTATTAATTTTTGCACTTTGATTTTGTATCCTGAAACTTTACTAAAGTCGTTTATTAGTTATAGAAGCCTTTTGGCAGAGTGATTAGGATTTCCTAGCTATAGAATGATTTCATCCTTGAAGAGAGATAGTTTGACTTCTTCTTTATCTATTTAGATGCCTTTTATTTATTTAACTTGCCTTATGGCTGTGGCTAGGACTTCCAGTACACTGTTGAATGTAAAAGGTGTCAAAATTATTCCAAGCACATTTTTGGACCACAGTGCAATACAAATAGAAATCAATACCAAGATCTCTCAAAATTACACAACTATAAGGAAATTAAACAACTTACTCCTCAATAACTCTTGGGTTAACATCAAAGTTAAGGAAGAAATTTAAAAATTCTAAAAATAGGGACACAATTTGCCAAAAGCTCTGAGATGCAGCTAGTATTAAGAGGAAAGTTTATGGTGCTAAATTCCATCATCAAGAAATAAGATCTCAAATTAACAGTTTAACTTCACACCTATAGAAACTAGAAAAACAAAGAACAAATCAACCCCAAAGCTTCCAGAAGAAAATAAATAACTAGAATTAGAGAAGAACTGAATGAAATTGAGATGCAAAAATCCATACAAAAGATCAATGAAACCAAAAGCTGGTTCTTTGTAAGAATAAGCAAAATTGATAGACCTCTGGCTACATTAACAAAGAAAAAAAAAAGAGAAGAACCAAATAAGCACAATCAGAAATGACAAAAGCAATATTCCAACTGATCTCACAGAAATACAAAAGATCCTCAGAGACTACTAGGAATAACTCTTTGCACACAATTAGAAAATCTAGAAGATATGTATAAATTTCTAGAAGCACACATTCTCCCAAGGTTGAATCAGAAAGAGATTGAAATCCTGAATAGACCAATATCACCTTCTGAAACAGAATCAGTAATAAAGAATCTAGCAACCAAGAAAAGCCCTGGACCAGGTGGATTCAGAGCTGAATTCTACCGGACAATAGTATAAGAAGAGCTTGTGCTAATCCTATTGAAATTATTCCAAAAAACTAAGGAGGAGATACTCCTCCCCAACTCATTCTATGAGGCCAGCATCATCCTGATACCAAAACATGGCTGAGACAAAAACATGAAAAAAAAAACTTCAGGCCAACATCCTTGATGAACACTGATGCAAAAATTCTCAGCAATTTACTAGCAAACTGAATCCAGCAGCACCTTGAATTTATCATCCCACTCTGTTCTGACCTGTAATGATTCTGCTGAGAGATCCAATAATAATCTAATGGAGTCTTCCTTGTACATGATGAGCAAATATTTTCTTGCTGCTCTCCATATACTCTTATTGTTTATGACTTTTGACAGTTTATGATATGTCTCAGTATGGGCCTTTGGGGATTTATCCTAAGTGAATCCCTTTGATCCTCCTGAATTTGGATGTTCATTTACTTCTTTTGATTTAAGTTTTCTTCCTTTATTTCTTCAAACAAGGTCTCTACTTCATTCTCACTCTTCTTATTCAATTCCCATAATGTGTGTGTTAGTCTGCTTATCTCCTTCAGGTTTCTTTACTTTTCTTAATTTAGTCCTTTAGAACTTCTTCATTTTTATTTTATTTTTATTTCTGACTAATTTCAAATGGCCCATTTTCAAGTTCGCTAATTCTTTCTTCTGCTTGATCAAACCTGCTGTTGATCCCTTCTAGTGAATTTTTAAATTCAGTTATAGTATTTTTTAGCTTCATAATTTCTATTTGGGTTTTTTTAATAGTTTCTCTTTGTTTATATCTCATTTTGTTCATGCATCATTTTCCTGATTTTGTTTAGTTGTCTCTCTGTGCTGTCTTGCAGCATAGTGAGCTTCTTTAAGATAAATATTTCGAAATCTTTGTTAGGTAATTTATAAATCTTATGTCATTATTGTCAGCTTCTGGATGTTTATATTGGTTCTCTCATTGAGTCATGTTTCTCAGTTTGTGTGCCTTGTTATTTTTTGTTGATTTTTGCATTTGACAAAAACAGCCAACTCTCCCAGTCTATTTGTTCATTCTTATGCTGCTACTAAAGACATACCCGAGACTAGGTAATTTATAAAGGAAAGAGGTTTAATTGACTCACAGTTCAGTCATGGCTGGGGAGGCCTCGAGAAATTTAAAATCATGATGGAAGGGGAAGCAACCACATCCTTCTTCACATGGCGGCAACAAAGAGAAATGCAGAGTGAAGGTGGAAAAAAGCCCCTTATAAAATTATCAGGTTTCATGAGAACTCAACTCACTACCATGAGAAGAGAATGGAGATAACTGCCCCGTGATTCAGTTACCTCCCACCAGATCCCTCCCATGACAGGTGGGGATTATGGAAACTACAATTCAAGATGAGATTTGGGTGGGTGCACAGCCAAACCATATCACCCTGTATTTATAGAATGGCTTTATACAGGGAAAGGCCTTCATCAGTCAGCAAACTGGAAATTCAGAGGGCCTCCAAAAACTGTAATGAGGATAAATTTTCTTGATGCTTGTGCATGTAATTTCCCAATTAAAGAGGTTTACTGTGTTTTGCTTTTTGTTTTTTCGGGAGCCTGCAGTCTTACGTTCTCTCTGGTCTGTCTGAAGTACTGCAGGTTCTCTGGATCTGAAAGAAGCCGCTGAGTTCTCTTTTGTTGTTTGCAATCCCAAGCATCCAAGACAGGCTTGTTCCATTAGTGCTCCAGATGAGACACAAACCAGTTCCTCAGGCAGCCACCCCCAAAGCCAGAATATAACAGACATGTTCCACTCTTCTCTTTCCCTCCTAAGGAAGAAGCTGCAGCTGAGTGCTTTCTCTGGATTATGGTGAGTGGTGCCTGCTTCTATCTGAGATATTATAAGTTCTCTGGCACTATCACAAGACATTGAGCACTCTTGTTCTCAGCAGTCCCCACATCCAAACTATGCCCATTTCCCATGGCAGAGTTCTGAGTCAGGCAAGACAGAAATCAGTCCGTTGGGCAGCCCACCAAAGAGCCAGAACATTATATGTACATTCCACTCTTTCCTTACCCTCCTCAAAAATAAGTTGAGAGTTGGGCTTTTCCTTTAGACCACAAGCTATGTCAGCTTTGGGGAGAGACTGATGTGGTTGAAATTACACAGCTTTTCTTACCCATTTTAATGCAGCTCTTCTTGGCTTTGAGCTTTCCTTACATACTGAGACTTTCTAACTGACTCCTGGGGTTCTCATAAAGGTTTTGGACTTTATTTATTTGTTGTCAGTGTTTTTGTGAGGAACAGAATCTGAGGCTTCCTATTCTGTCATCTTGCTGCCATCACTTTCCTATGTGGCATCTTTTGATCCTTGATTGATAATGGAGTAGGCAGATGATGATGATGATGATGATGATGATGATGATGATTTCATAGATGAGAAAACTGAGAGTCCCAGAAACTAATGATTTGTCCAACGTTACTCAGCAAGGAAGTGATTGTTTTGCTCACAAATGCATCCCAAGGACCTGAAGTGCCAAGTACCAAATAAATATTTATAATGTGTGTGTGTATATATATATGTGTGTGTGTGTGTGTATGTATATATATGTATATATAGTATGTGTGTGTATATATAGACAAACAAAATCAAAACCAGAATATTTGCATTTAAAATCTGTACTCCTATCCCCAAGTCCTTAGAGAAATGATAGTTCCTGCATAAACAATATTCAAACTCTAATCTTTCCATACTCAAGCCATTTGTTAACTGTTTTCATTCACAATTCAGTCTTAATTTGCTTACTTAGCAATAACGGTGAATAATACATACAGGGTCTCTGGCTTTACTATCCAGCAGAGAGTTGCTTGGGATTACGTTACAGATTTTAAAAGATTTTTTAAATTGGTTGGCTTTAATATTCCTTAGCTTGCCCTAGGCTAGTAGGTTCTCTACCAGGCAATTTTGCCAAGAAGGGGATTTGGGCAATGTCTAGAAACATTTTTGGTTGTCACAACTGGAGGTGCTATTACCATCTAGTTAGTAGAGGCTAGAGATGCTGCTGTGTATCCTGCAATGCATAGAACAGTCTCTGCAGTAAAGGATTATCCAGCCTGAAATTTCATTTACACAGAGGTTGAGAAACCCTGCCCTAGACAAGCTAAAAATGATGCAGAAGAGGTTCACCTTCTTTATCTATCTTTCGGCATCACCTTTATCTCTCCACCATAACTCTTATGTAGGCAGACATACACATGGTTCCAGGACCTTCATGCTCAGCTCTCCTCTGGGATGCCTTTATCTAACCACAACTGATTATCTGGATCTTTGTGACCTATTCAAATTATTTTTTTCCTTTTTGATCCTATTCTCAAAGAGTTTTATAAAATGATCGACTAACACCATATACTAAGAACCTGTAACTTGGTTTCTGGTTTACAATGAGTCATAATGGCCAAATATCCGTTGAATAAATAGGAGTAGAAAATATTAGAATAATGTGTTTTCTATCATTCCTGCTCTTATCTTAGGGTATAATATTTTGTTTTCACTGGTCAAATGAAACCCATATCCCAGCCTTATCATCTAAAATAAATGCATCCCATGGGACCCGCCAGGGTAGCAGGTGGGTGGGTGGGTGTAATTCAGTCAGAAGATAAGGAAAGAAGTTTAATCTCCCTAAATTGCCAAGAATGTTTCCCTTATAATTAGGAAAGTGCATTCTGAACCTCTGAATAATTTAAAGTACACGTTATGTGCTAATGGAAGAGGACGAGAATAGACATAAATCTTTCCTATAAATAATCAATGCTATCAAAATGCCATGACAAAAATATTCCTCTGATAGAAACAAAGACAGATAGTTTTTAGGATTTTATTCTAGAGAATGTCAGGCATATGAGAATCCCTTCTTATTTATTTTATTTATCAGTTTGGATGTTTCTCTTCAACTACTTCCATAAAAGACTCCATTTAGATTCAAAGTGAAATTCTGCCTTTATACTAAATAATATAGAGAGTAAAACAAAATCAAAGAGATAAAGGAAAAAAATAGCTGGTATTGGGCAATTAAAATGGCTATACTCCTCCCAAAACCCTTATCAAGTGATAAATCACATTTATTTATTTATATGGTCATCTCAAAGGTAGACTTGCTACTCCTTGAAAACACCTTTTATCTTTTTCATCTTTGTATTTCTTTTGCCCAGCACAGTGGCCAGCATATAGTAGTGACTCAATAAATGTTTGTTGCATCCATGAATAAATGCATGAGCTTATTAATTTTTATTGAGACTTAATATCCAACTTTACTAGAAGCCTGAGATTGAAAACAGAAAGACAAAAACACACATTACCTAGAAAGAAATGATGTGTTGTGATGAAAGAAAAAATGACTTGGTAAATATATGGTATAGCTTATATTAAATCTGAGGGAAAATCAATCTATAATAAGTCTTTATTTCATTACTCGAATGAGTTAATGAATGAATAAACAAATACAGCAAGAAGGGAGTGAGCCCATAGCCACTGAAGTCCTTCAAAGCAATCCAAAATTTAGTGCCTACAATGAGATGCTGAGATTGATTGTGGGATTACAAAGCTGAGGAAAAACTCCATCACTTACAATAATTTCAGGGATGGTTCTCAATTTTTAGCTGCACATTTAAATTACCTGAAGACATTTTTAGATACTTTGTCCAGCTATTCTTTTCCTCAGAGCTATTAAATCAGAAACTCTGGGGTTGGGACTCACCCAAGCATGAGTAGCTTTTAAAACTTCCCAAGTGGTTTCAATTACAGTCAAGGTTGAGAACCACTGGCTTCTAGTGGAGTGGAGAAAAATAATCAACGTTCATTGAACAAATGTCTGTAGGTTACCTAGAGTAAAGGAATGAATGGGAATTAACTTTAATTCAGCATCTACTGAATACTAAGTAAGGTGTTATTGTTTAAATTTGTTGTCTCATTTCATTCTCACGACATCACTGTGAGGTTAACGTTGTTACCCACAGTTGAAAGAAGAGGAAATTAAGTCATGGATGACAGAAACACAGTCCCTACTATGACGGAGTGTTTAAAAACATGAAAGGAAAAACATAGAAAAACACATGAATGTATATATATCTCACACACACACACACAGAGGTATGTATATACACATACATATATATGAAAAAAAGAGCAAACTTGAACTCAGGAGACCTGGGTTCCTCTCTAAACACCATATTGTCACTAACTATATCATTTGGGTCACTCATTTAACCTGTTGGAATCACCAGAATGAGAACAATAGGGTTAAATATAAAATTTTATAATTTCAGCAAAGGTACAGCTGACACAAAAGTAATTATAGCATGGTAATTAAAATTAAAGAGACATGACATGTGTCACAGAGGGAGGGCTAGCCAACAGTCTGGCCTTTAAGGGTATTAGAATCTGACTGATGCTGCTGTAGTTTACAGGAAGCCCTTGACTTTACAGATCCAAAAATCTACTGGACATTGATTTGTTTCTAAGGGACTGACACATGATAACCCAATTTCAAATCTTAAATGTGTAAACTATGCTTTCAAAGCATTTCTATACAAAGAAAGAATGTTTTCTGTGAACTTTGTTTAAGCCCAAGATAGCTTGGGTGTATAAATTAGGTCTGGGGGAAGAAATGGTGATAAGGAATTTTATTGCTGGTCCCCATGATATTAGCATTTACTTCTTTTGCCCTTCAGGTGCAGTGCAGATTATCAAGAAGTGAGCAGGTAAACGCTACATTTTTTCTCTTTGAGGTCTCTTTTACTACATTTCACCAACACTATACACTTATATTGTCTTTCTATAATACAATTACTATTTCAGCTTCTCATTAGCCAGCTTCAGCTATTTCACTCTACAGTATTAGTTTATGCTTCATTGTGTTACACCTCAGTCATATAATAGAACTAAGAAAATGAGGAAATGGTCCTTGTCCATGCTCTCCTCCAATGGCCATGCTGCCTTGGACAAATAATTTAATTTTTCTGAGCAGGGGGTACACCTTTTGCAAAAGAGAAAAATGTTACTACATACCTTTTTCATATATTTTTGTGAAAAATCATACAATTTACCCATCATACAGTGGACATTGAGTAATTTATTAATACACTCTTCCTTATTCTTTCACCTGATCATCGATTGGCCTTGATTTCTCACCACTGATTTACAGCAACAAATCATCAATCTCATTGCTAAACTTAAGCTCTCCTTTATTGCACTTCTAAGGGTTAATTTTATCTTGACATCCTGAAGGTATTTTACTGTTTGCGTTAGGTTCTGATTATACTTCTATGTAGAGCTTCATAATTCACCATTATTTTAATGGCCTCCTGTGAACTTGATAATGTCTCCAGGAAAGGGACAGAATATGCTGTTATTCCCACTTAACGGAAGACCACAACAGGTAGGCAATGGACTCAAACTCATTTCTTGATTCTAAGTATTCTCTCCACTGAGTATACTCTGAGTTCTGTGACTCTATCCTATTTTACCAATCATTTTGAATCACCAGGCAGTTATTTCATTCCCGAGGTTTTACTTTTCTCCTTTTAAAACAAAGCTAAGATGGCCTTAGTCAGGTCTTTCAGGGCAGTGCATAAAGAATAGGGCAGAGAAATTGAGAAATTCTAAAGTAACATATAGAATATCAACTGAAATTAATTACAGAGACTTTAAATTCATCCCATAAAAGAAAAGTTTAAGTGGCTGGGTGTCTTTTAATTTAGAAAAATAAAAAAGAAGCCCAAGCAGCAACCTCATTAACTTACTTTCTCTACATCAAAGGTTAGGACAAAGGACATTGATCTATTGTTCTCAAAACTAAATATTCCAGGATGGAGATGCAACCATAGGAATTTAAGGCAGACCTTCCTGACTTAGAGAATGATTAAACATGGCAACAAACTCAAAGGCAAGCTTCTTATGTAGTCACTATTCCTGATGATGTTAAAAGCAGCTTTCTCATGAATGAGAAAAAAGGTGACATGGGTGATTCACAGGCATAAAGTACGATCACTTTGGGGACATGTCAGCATTTTGGAGTAGCAGAAGTGGGAGATGATAGTTTTTAAAGCATATTTAATATTACAATATTATGCATTTATAAAATTCAAAGGGCTTTATTATTTTCATAATGTAAGCTAAAAAAGTCAAGTGTAGGAAAGTCTTATACTCAAGCCAGGAAGGTTCTTAAAGGAATCAGAGTAAGAGTTATGGGAATATTTTATGTTTATAAAATGAGAGCAGGTGAACAGGTGTTGGAACAGGCCCCCAGATCTGGCCATAAACTGGCCCCAAAACTGGCCATAAACAAAATCTCTGCAACACTGTGACATGTTCGTGATGGCCATGACGCCCACTCTGGAAGGTTGTGGGTTTTACCGGAATGAGGGCAAGGAACACCTGGCCCACCCAGGGCGGAAAACTTCTTAAAGGCGTTCCTAAACCACAAACAATAGCATGAGTGATCTGTGCCTTAAGGACATGTTCCTGCTGCAGATAACTAGCCAGAGCCCATCTGTTTGTTTCCACTCATCCCTTTATTTCCCATTTTAGTTAATCTATAATCTATAGATACAATGCTTATCACTGGCTTGCTGTCAACAAATATGTGGGTAAAACTCTGTTCGGGGCTCTCAGCTCTGAAGGCTGTGAGTCCCCTGATTTCCCACTCTACACTCTACATTTCTGTGTGTGTGTCTTCAATTCCTCTGGGGCCGCTGGGGAATTAATTCCTTTAATTCCTTTCCAGGACTGAGCTGGTCTCAGCGAACAGGTTGTTTAAAAAAAAAAAAAAAAAAACACGTTTGATACACAGTAACATCATGTTGCAATGACTCAGCTACTATCAGCTTGGAGGCAGAAGAGCAGACAAGAGGTCCGGAATTCCATGTCAGGGGTCCTGCTGTAAGCTTGAACGAACACCTGTCTGCTATCATTCAGTTATCCAACATTTAATGAATGCTGAAAATACACCAGACCCAGACTCAGGTACTTTTTAAAAAAGTAAAATCTCTGACCTAAAAAAAGCAACAGCAGCAGCAACTTAAAATCTAATGTTAAAGGCAGACAATGTATTTATTATATGTAACAATAGGGGATGGAGAATACTAAGTGCAGTAGGTTCCAGAGACCCAAGAAACAAGTAATAAGGAATCCTTAGTAAATCTCAATCCTGAGATTTAATTTCTATGTCAATGAGTACAGGTGTGGATTGCTGACTGACCAACTGATGGACTACTGAGCCAGTTCTCACTGACTTGATTTGCAGATAGCAACCTTGTTCCCTTTTCCCTGTCTTGACCAAAGTGAGCCCTGGTTAGAATGTAATTTCAGAGATGCCGTATCTTCATTTTTGGTTTATTTCAATCGACTGAGTCACCTTAAGCTTTAAGTTCTGTCTCCTTAGCTTTCAGTTAATGCTAAACAACCACTTAAAAGGTTGGCTCTTTTCCAGACTCAATGTATTTAGAACACAAGCAACTTTGCAACCACCCCCATTCCCAACAATCCCTCTTCATACTTCACCATTTTTTCATTCTATATTCTCTGGAGAAAAGAGAAAAATATTCCCCTTGATTATTAAGGATATTTTAGAATGAGGCATTGTACTGGTACTTAGGATTTGCTATGAAATAGCTTGCTAGGATAGGGGAGATTGGAATTGTAATTTAAAGGAAACAAATTCTATGACTTAATGGGAAAAAAGTACTCTGCATTCGATGAAAATAAAAGGTCCATGGGCAAGAAATGAACAGAATCAAGGTATGAAAACAAAAATGAATAAATACGTGAAAACAAAATAATGAAGAAAGGTAGAACAAGATTGGCAAATAAATGGGATATGAGTACCCCTTCCCCCTGCTGTTTATCCCTCAGCAGTGACAGATATTGCCAATTATTAGGATGGTTTTCCTGTTGAGCCCAAATACTTCCTCTCAATCCAGAACCCAAAGCACCCACTACCAGTCTACTGCAGATGGCATAGTCAGGGAAACCTATATGTCATCCTAGATATATTGGAAAGTGGCACAAATACTAATTAAATATCACTGACTAGATAGGCAATCAGATAGATGCTGTGGAGGATAAAAAGAAGGAAACTCCTTGCTCTATCTCCAAAATCCTTGTAATTTACAAAGCAAGAACTGATAAAGAATTACTGATCATAACAGGCAGAACGTGAGAGGTGCTTCATAAGAACAAAAAAGTAATACAGGTTCAAAGAGCCACAGATATTGAAGCCATCCCAACAGGTTGATAAGAATTGCATACTGAGTTCTGGACAGAAATAAAGTTATAATTAAGCATTAATCAAGCTGTATTTTGGCCCACTTCCTTGTTGCTAAAAGTCAGACAGCACTAGATACTGACCATTTGCACCCCCATTGTTCCTGTAGATAGGATTTCTGACATGAGGGTCATAAGACAGGATCTCTGGTGTTCGAATCATAAAACATTTGTTTAAGGATCACATAAGATGTTTTTCAGACCCTGAATTTCAGCAACCAGTTTGAAGACCCCCACAAAGAAATGGGATTAGCATGAGTATACAGCTTCTTTATCTCCCTGTCCCATGACTTCACCCTGCACTCTTCGAATGATCGACAATCCACATTTTGCCCCACTTCAAAACCCTTAAAAACCCTAGCACAAAACTCCTCGGGGAAATGGATTTGAGGTTTTGTCCCATCTCCTCATTCAGTGACCCTATGACTAAAATGCTTTTTCTGCTGAAACCCAGTGTCTTAATTTATTGGCTTGCTGTATGCGCCTTGGGAAATGATCCTATTACAGTTACAATATCATTTGTTTGTGAGAAACTAGACAGGCTTCCGTAGGGAGCCAGTATCTGTGATAGACTTTGGATATCAGGGAGAATTCCAAAGATGAAGATGGCTGGAGAGAGCATGAGAAAGGCATGATTGGCCTGGAAGGAGAAGGTACTGATGAGCTCTGTCAGGAGCTTCCAAATGACCCAGTAAGATCCAGAGAGATATGGTATGAGTGCTATAGAGAAGGATCCATGAAGCTATCTAGGGGCCCACCATGAGTCACCTCATTAGCATAAACTCAGGTATGGTTGAAAAAGACACATTATGAATAACAAAGATGCTCTTCTTATCCCTACCACTAAGGATATTACAAGAGTTTTAGGAGCTCTGTGTCACAATTCAGGAGCAGAGATGAAATATGTATTTCTTACTATGTCACAAGCTATTACAACAAAATACCATGCACTGGGTGGCTCAAACAAAAGATATTTCTTTCTCACAGTACTGGAGGCTAGAAAGACCAAGATCAGGGTGTTGAACACTCACCAATGTCTGCTGAGGGTGCTCTTCCTAGCTTGCAGATAACTGCCTTCCCACTGTTCACCCATATAATGGAGAGGGGAAGCTCTGGTGTCTCTTTCGGTTGTTATAAGAGCACTAATCTTATTGTGGGGGCTCCACCCTCATGACCTCACATAAACCTTATTTCATTCCAAAAACCCAACCTCCTAGTACCATCACACTGGGGTTAGGGCTTCACCATATAGGTTTTGGAGGGCCACAAATATTCAGTTCACAACATGTAGGAAGACAGTCCATGTGGAAATGTCCTCCCCTTGTAGGAAGAGAGGAAAATTGAGGCAGACAAAAGCAGCCTGTGTATTCAGGCATAGGCCACCAGCCAGACCCCAAACTATGTTAGGCACCAAGAGATCCAAGGAAAAATACACACTGTTTTTAATAGTAGTGGATTATTAGTATACGACAAAAGTACTTGGCAGGGAAAGAGCAAGATATATGGGTTAATGAAGCTTTGCAGAGTTATGAGATGCCCATGGGTGTGTAACCCTTCTCCTCCTGCTGTTGAGTCCAAAGCTCATACCACTTGCCACAGCACAGCCAACAAGTTGAAAGACAATGTGTGTGGGCAAGAAAAGTGACTTTATTTTGGAGAGCCAGCAACTGAGAAGATGGTGGACTAGTGTCCTAAAGAACTGTATTAAGCTAATATGAATTTAGGGCTGCTTTTAGGTTAGGAGAAGGGGAAAGAGGAAAGGAGATGAATAAGTTACTGATGACCACAGACATCTGGGTGGCAGCAAGGGTAAACTGTCTTTGGTCAGGTCAAAATCCTCTTATACATTTGTAACATAACATTGTTAATTGTGTCTATATCCTCCTTATCTTCTTGGGGGTTAGTCTTGGGGAGGGATTATTATTATCGTTGCTTTAAAGTTAAACTATAAACTAAATTCCTCCCATAGTTAGCTTGGCCTATGTGCAGAGATAAGCAAAAGTGGCTAACCTAAAAGATGTCATCGTGGAGGGGTGCTTAGGAGCAAAATGGAGATTGATGTGCTCGGTCTCCTTTTCACTGCTACATTCCCACCCCCATCCCTAAGTGAGTATTGCTGCAAGCCTGGAGCCCAGCTCCTGCTTTTTTTTCAGGTGGTGTGATTCTGCTGTCTTCCTATCCCCCATGGATTGGAAGATACAACTGTCTTTCTAATCCCAAAAGATTGCTTCTCCTGGAGAGAAAAATTCCTCCAATGCCAGGACCAGATTTAACCAGCACCTGTAACCCAGCACTAAGATTATTGCCTGGAATACAACAAATCCTCAATATGTTTCCTGGGAGTGATTCAGCTGGAGGAATCACCTTAACTATAAAGTCATTTCCTTGATTTAGCCAATCATATATATATTGAATACTTACTATGAGCCAGCCTCTTTTCTAGGCACTAAAAATACACAAAGATGAATGAGGAATGACCCACAGAGCTCACAGTCCCATGGGTCTGAGTTATATGAAGAAGGTTATATAAAGTTAAATGGGTTGCTGTTATGGCTGGCTTCATATAAAAATCCAAGCAGAAACTTTCTAATTCATCGGTTCATCCAGCTAGGCATTCATTAACAATTCAGCCAGTAGTACTGACTGCCACCTGACTGGGAGCTCACACAGATGAAGAAAATATGTTGCTTTTACTGGAGAAGTTCACCATCATAATCACAGGGAAGTACAGTGTGCAATACAGTAGGTACTAATAAATGTGTTCATAAACATCAGTGGGCATCGAGAATAGGAAACAGGCTATAACAGGAGTCAACAAGAGACTTGGAGAGACATAAACACAGATTTCTAAACAAAATATAATTTTCAAAAGAAGCATTGAGCCTTTTGTTTTTCAAGGTATAGAATTCTTAACTTTAGGAAGAAAAAAGAAAAAAAAAGTGGTGCTACTTCTGGTTGAAGCGTATGGGAGTTTTGGGGAAGCGACAAGCCAGAATCTCCCGCTTGGCATCCCCTGGATCCCTATGTATTTCCAAGATCCCTGTGCTCAGTGAGGGGTTTCACGATGTGAAAATCACTACTCTCCTGGAACAAACATTAGAGGAGATGCTTCTTGGGTTCTTTCCCAAGTCCTGTGGATAACTTGCTAGTAAAAACCCAAACATTGCTTGACCAACCTATGCTTTAGTGTACTCTACAGGAAGAGGAGGAGGCAGATAGACCCATGCTGGCTTAACTCCCAGCAATCCTGGGAGGATAATAGGCACCACCTGCTACGTTCCTTGAGCATCCAAGAAAAAAAGAAGGGAGTGGTGGGGGTGGGGAGCTACCTAAGGCCTTATGAACAGCGAGGCTTTGGCAATCCCCAGGTAGAGGCATCCTGAGTGAAACACACTGTCCCAATTACCAGAGGCAAAGGTTCTCCTCTGGAATACAGGTTTACATTGTGAGATGTTGTTTAAACATTTTGGTTCAAGGCAGAGCATTTTCAGATAAGAAGGATGATTTCAGAGTCAAGAATATAGTGATTTATTTGGAGGCAGAAAGAAAGAGTTGGAAAAAATGCCTTTTAAAAGATCAGCTTATCCCCAGGGATGTACACTCAGTCCTTTCCCAAACTGAGGAAGGCAATTTAATCGTTCATAACTTTACTGACTTGATGAGGCAAACCAGCTTTGCCAAAGACAATGCTTTCATGGGCCTGAGGAGATTAGCATTACTACAAGTGAGCTTTGTCTTTTTACCCCAAACCTTTCTTTTCACTTGGGTGACATCCTGCCCCATGTAATAAGACTCTCCTGCTTCTCTCTGCTTGGGACACGTTCCATTCAGCAATATCATCCTCCCTGCTGGCTGGCTTGGGACTTATGGTATCATTTTGGCAGCGTGACATTTAAAGTCACTAAAAACAAAAATTAAAATTAATAACGAAAATTATACAATTGTCTCTGGGCATAGTTTATTGGTTCGCACAAAGATATCTTTTCTTGGAAACTTCAATTTTAGCTTTTAATTCTCTTAAAGGGATCTTCAGAAAAATTTGGAAGTGTACAGAATTATCAAAAGAGGTATCTCTTCAAACCAAGATCATTGAATATACTAATAGTTCTTGACCCTCCATCTCCACTCTCTCAGCTCCATTTTCCTAGCTCAGGGGTCCATATGGCACTAATCAGTCCACTTGCTTTGTAAATAAAGCTTTATTGCAACACAGCTATTCTTATTTGTCTATATATTGGCTATGGCTGCTTTCAACACTACAATGGCAGAGTTGAGTAGTTGCAACAGAGACCACCAACAGAGACTGCCTGGTCCTCAAAATCTAAAATATTTACTATCTGGCAATTTGCTAAACCCTTAATCTAAATACCTCCTGATGTCTCAATGTAGATGCCTTGTAACCATCATAAACTCCACCTGTTCTCAGTTTAAGTCACTACGTTCCTTTCAGATATGTGCTGTCCCAGAGTTCACTATATGAGATGTCATTACCATCAGCCCAGTTCCATGTATCAAAATATTGGTTCATTCTTGCTCCCTTTCCTTTCCCTCACCTTCAATAAAACCAACCACTAAGTCTTGACCAAGCCAGTCCCCAACGTGAAGCTAAAACAATTTTTCCAAAACATAAAATGTTTGTGTCACTTCCCAGCTTAATAGATTTTAATTAATTTCCATTCTTATTACCCATAAAGACATTTCAGTCTCTTCAACATGTCTTATTGAAAGCCAGGGATCATTTGGCTCTCACCAGCCTGCCTGGTTGCTGTCAGTCACCTGAAAACCTTGTGCAGGCTCTCTCTCACTCCTGAGATTTCTAGAGCTCCATTTGCTGGCTTAGACCAATCTGCTCTCTGTAGAACACTCTGAATCATGCTTCAGGGTCCAGAAAAAGAGGCGCTCCTTTGAGAATGCCTTGTCTCACATCTGGACTATATTTTTGATCCTCCTATTTGTGACTGTACTTTCCTCTGTTACAGCACTTATCATACCTTACTGTTAACACTTGTTAATTGCCTGTCTTCTCCGCAACATGTAAATCCCTCAAAGGCAGGTATCTTATCTATCTGGTTTATCATCAGAGCTCTTAGAAAGTAAAAAGTGCCAAATACTTATTTGTTAAATGGGTGAATGGATTCATCTTTCCTCAGGAAAGAGAGGCTTGAAAGAAGGAAGGAAACAAAAAGATAAAGTTACAAAGAAAACTCAGATCTCACTTCTCTCCCATCACTTTGCCTATAGAGAGTAGAACTATACAAAGTGAGGCTGTTGTGAACATGTGTATATTCTGGCAAGGAAGCATGTTATCCTGGGTGTGAGAAAGAAGAAGACTGGAGAGATAAGCATGGAAAAGTGATGGCATTGCACTGGCCAGGGACTTGAGCAATATTACCAATGATTGATGGCGCTATTATTACATTATATTTTACAGATTTCAGACTAGATCCCAATCTACAGGCCAAAAGAGGTCTTTACAATATAAAGCCAATTAGTCTCTTCTTCCAGTTAGTCTCTTGCTCAAGTAACTCAAGTTAAAAGCAAAGCTGTATCTCTAAAGAGACACAAAAACACTTCAAAAAAAAAATCAATGAATCCTGGGGCTGGTTTTTTTTGAAAAGATTAACAAAATAGATAGACCTCTAGCTAGACTAATAAAAGAAAGAGAGAATAATCAAATAGACACAATAAAAAATGGTAAGGGGAATATCACCACTAATCCCATGGAAATACAAACTACCATCAGAGAATACTATGAACACCTCTACGTAAATAACCTAGAAAATCTAGAAGAAATGGATAAATTCCTGGACACATACACCCTCCCAAGACTAAACCAGGAAGAAGTCAAATCCTTAAATAGACCAATAACAAGTTCTGAAATTGAGGCAATAATTAATAGCCCACCAACCAAAAAATGTCCAGGACCAGACAGATTCACAGCTGAATTCTACCAGAGGTACAAAGAGGAGCTGGTACCATTCCTTCTGAAACTATTTCAAACAACAGAAAAAGAGGAACTCCTCCCTAACTCATTTTATGAGTCCAGCATCATCCTGATACCAAAACCTGGCAGAGACACAACTAAAAAAAGAAAATTGCACGCCAATATCCCTGATGAACATCAATGTGAAAATCCTCAGTAGAATACTGGCAAACTAAATCCAGCAGCACATCAAAAAGCTTATCCACCACAATCAAGTTGGCTTCATCCCTGGGATGCAAGGCTGGTTCAACATATGCAAATCAATAAATGTAATCCATCACATAAACAGAACCAAAGACAAAAACCACATGATTATCTCAATAGATGCAGAAAAGGACTTTGATAAAATTCAACATTGCTTCATACTAAAAACTCTCAATAAACTAGGTATTGATGGAACATATCTCAAAAATAATAAGAGCTATTTATGACAAACCCACAACCAATACCATACTGAATGGGAAAAGAACTGGAAGCATTCCTTTTGTAAACTGGCACAAGGCAAGGATGCCCTCTCTCACCACTCCTATTCAACGTAGTGTTGGAAGTTCTGGCCAGGGCAATCAGGCAAGATAAAGAAATCAAGGGTATTCAAATAAGAAGAGAGGAAGTCAATTTGTCTCTGTTTGCAGATGACATGATTGTGTATTTAGAAAACTCCCCCGTCTCAGCCCCAAAACTCCTTAAGCTGACAAGAAACTTCAGCAAAGTCTCAAGACACAAAATCAATGTGCAAAAATCACAGACATTCCTATATACAAATAATAGATAAGCAGAGAGCCAAATCATGAGTGAACTCTCATTCACAAGTACTACAAAGAGAATAAAATACCTAGGAATACAACTTACAAGTGACATGAAGGATATCTTCAAGGAGAACTATAAACCACTGCTCAAGAAAATAAGAGAGGACACAAGCAAATGGAAAAACATTCCATGCTCATGGATAGGAAGAATCAATATCATAAAAATGGCCATACTGCCCAGAGTAATTTATAGATTCAGTGCTATTCCCTTCAAGCTACCATTGACTTTCTTGACAGCACTAGAAAAAAACTACCTTAAATTTCATATGGAACCAAAAAAGAGCCTGTATAGCCAAGAAAATCCTAAGCAAAAAGAACAAAACTAGAGGCATCACACTACCTGACTTCAAACTATACTACTTTGTTTATACTACTTTGGATTTTGTAACCAAAAGAGCATGGTACTGGTACCAAAACAGATATATAGACCAATGGAACACAAAAGAAACCTCAGAAATAACACCACACATCTACAACCATCCAATCTTTGACAAACCCGACAAAAACAAGCAAAGGGGAAAGGATTCTCTATTTAATAAATGGTGCTGGAAAAACTGGCTAGCCACACACAGAAAGCTGAAACTGGATCCTTTCCTTACACCTTATACAAAAATTAACTCAATATGGATTAAAGACTTAAATGTAGAGCCTTAAACCATAAAAACCCTAGAAGAAAACCTAGGCAATAACATTCAGACATAGGCATGGGCAAAGACTTCATGACTAAACCACCAAAAGCCAAAATTGACAAACGCCATCTAATTAAACTAAAGAGCTTCTGCACAGCAAAAGAAACTATCATCAGAGTGAACAGGCAACCTAGAGAATGGGAGAAAATTTTTGTAATCTATCCATCTGACAAAGGTCTAACATCCAGAATCTACAAAAAAGCTTAAACAAATTTATAAGAAAAAAACAAACCCCATCAAAAACTGAGCGAAGGATATGAACAGACACTTCTCAAAAGAAGATTTTTATGTGGCCAACAAACATATGAAAAAAAGCTCATCACTGGTCATTAGAGAAATACAAATCAAAGCCATAATGAGATACCATCTGATGCCGGTTAGAATGGTGATCATTGAAGAGTCAAGAAACAACAGATGCTGGTGAAGCTGTGGAGAAATAGGAATGCTTTTACACTGTTGGTGGGAGTGTAAATTAGTTCAACCATTGTGGAAAACAGTGTAGAGATTTCTCAAGGACCTAGAACCAGAAATACCATTTGACCCAGCAATCCCATTACTGGGTATATACCCAAAGGAATATAAATCATTCTACTATAAAGACACATGCACACATATGTTTATTGCAGCACTATTTACAATAGTTACTTGGAACCAACCCAAATACCCATCAATATAGATTGGATTTTTAAAAATGTGGCACATATACACCATAGAATACTATGCAGCCATAAAAAAGAAAAGAATGAGTTCATGTCCTTTGCAGAAACATGGTTGAAGCTGGAAATCATTATACTCAGCAAACTAACACAGAAACAGAAAATCAAGCACCACATGTTCTCACTCATAAGAGGGAGTTGAACAATGAGAACACATGGACAGAGGGAGGGGAACATCACATACTGGGGCCTGTCAGGGGTGGGGGCCAAGGGGAGGGAGAGCATTAGGACAAATACCTAGTGTGTGTGGGACTTGAAACCTAGATGATGGGTTGATAGGTACAGAAAACCACCATGGCACATGTATACGTATGTAACAAACCTGCACATTCTGTACATGTATCCCAGAACTTAAAGTAAAATAATAAAAAAAGGAAAAAAAAAGCAAAGCTATATCTCCAATCGAACTTATAGGACAGGAATGGGGTGTTAGGGGCAAGGTGTGGGCCTTGGAAGTGCATCTACTAGTTGCACTTACAGTCTCCATGATGCTTCTGAGCATTCATGGCTTCTTATTGGGCTATACTGCCAGAGGTATGCATGGAAATTAAAGCAGTTTCCCAAGGCATATGAAGAGGAATATTTCTGACCTTTTCAAGTAAATACCCTAAGTGTATTTTGGTTTGCATTTACAGCTAGTCTTTTGGTTTGAGACAGTCTGAATGAAGAGGAAAAACTAAGAAAAAACTAAACTGAACAAGATAGTGATGGTTCAAATATAATGCACATTATCATTTGAAATAATGCAGAGGTATGTATAAACATGTAGTTTAAAGTTATAGAGATTACTTCTAGAACTAAAAATACCAACAGTTCCCTGTAGCTGCCTTGTTTCACAGAGAAGCTGCAGAAGCCAATGGTAGAACAAACCCCAAATTCTCCCTCCAGGTTCTCAGCTCCTGGAGGTATAAACAAAATTAAGACAACAGCATTTAGATTAGAGTACATTTATATCTCTGCAGAATAGGCAGCCCTGAGATAGAACCAAGGATGACAAAAGGTGATCTCAGTCTACAAAACACTTTCTTCACAAACACGAAGTCCTAAGATCCAGAGTTTCTGAGGGCATGCAGACCCAAGTGCGGTTGAGCTGACACACTGGAGGAGAGCTTTCAGGGAAAAGGGAGAATTCAGGATAACAAAGATTTATACTTAATGTGAACATCATGGAAGCTCTTCCAGACAGTATCATCCTAGTGAAAAAGATCTTTGAGTTTCTGCAGATCAGACTGTTTTCCCACTCACTTCTTACATTTGGAAGTACTTGCCTCGTTGAAAAAACAGGCATTCCTTATTGGAATGAGGCTGACCAATGATAAGCTGTGAGCCTTGATATCCTAGTTGAAACGAGAATATCTTCAGAAGAATCTTATAAATATATGGACCTTCCTTCATACCCTGGATGTCGATGGCATCACATTTTTACCAGTGAGACCTTATCCAAGCCAAGTGGCAGGTGGACCACAACTTCCTGCACTGGCTGCTGAACATAACCTACCTTCTAAACCAGGTGGAGCCCACTCAACTTTTAGCTAGCTCTGTGTCTTGGATAAACTCCCCTTGGAGTGCTAGCTCCTTGTTGGCTTTGTGATGTTCTCCTGCCTCAACATCATGGCCCAGGACAACATGGCACACATCTTTGATTCCCTGATTGTTCTGGAAAACGTTGTTAGTGACCTGACTCAGCCTAAAGTCCTTCGGGTCCTAGGAGAAATTGGGGCAAACTCTGGAGGGTCTTAGACATCATCATCTCTCAGGGCATCTCTCCCCAGACCCAGAGCTTAGTCAAGGGGCATGCAGCATATTTGCACTTGAATAGAGCAGAAGTAAAAGGGCACTCAAACAAGATGGCAGCCTCTGACTATAAAGGAGAGGCTTCGCCCACCAAAGTAACCAGGAAGCATTCCTTTCATCTATTAAAGATCGGCATATGTCACACTGAGGCTCATACCCTATGAGTGGGTCATGAAACCAATTTGCAGGGTTACAGCCAGGATTTTGTTATCATTTATTCCTTTAGTTTTGTATTCTAAGAATATTTCTGTTAACAAATGCTTATATTTTAATTAACTTTATTACGTTTTCGCTTTTTAATAGAAATCTAAAATTAAGTATTACTTTATAATTCTTTCACCTATATATCGTGTGTGTCTGTCTATTTGTCTACTGGGTTGTAATATAAAGTACACTTTTATTTTATATGTTGGGTTACGATGTTTGTGAAACACTGTATTTGTGTGGTGATGGTACTGCCTTATTTACTCACTGGGACCAGGCTACAAAAAGATTTAGGCTGATACACTCATGATCACCTGTACCAAGTTCCTGGTCAGTTCAAGTGAAAGCTAATCCTAAAACTCCACTGTCATGATCAAAATGACAAAGAAAAAGGTAACAGCTAAAAGGTGATGCTGAATTGTCCCAACATCAAGACGTAGGAAAAGGCAGAAGGCCAGAGCAGGGAAAGGGAAGCCCTCAGAAAATCAGCCCTCTTGAGTTTAGCCAGCTCTTCAGTGGCTGCAAGATATTCATGGAGAGAATCCTGGCATATATATACGAGGAACTGTGGAAAGTCTTACCAGGTCCTCAAGAGGATTTCTTAGTGCCCAAGTGATCACTGTAGAACTGATAAGAATATAATTTCCAGTTAATTATTCACATTCTGCAGTTTGGATCTAAGCAGAGAATAAACAGGTAATGGGTAGTGTCAGGCACTCCCAGAACTTTAAAAATATGACCTAGGAGGGTGAAATTACAGAGGATAAATATGCTGTGATCGAGGCTGGTCAACTGTAGAAATGGAAGTGTCAGTAACTGGTTACTGGGAAGATGTGGCCTGATGCTGTCCCCATGCTGTGAGCCTCCCTCAAGCTCTGGATTACAGAAAATGGGTGTTTGAGGATTTGAAATAAATAGAGGCTCTCTTCTGAAAACCTTCTATTACACAGGTTTTTATAATAGAACCTTCTCTGGGAAGTGCTGTCAAGATTCTTGCCCAGAAAGTTTACTAAGACTTCGTAGCAGGTTTTCCATCCTCACAGATATGAATTTACCCACAAATGAAGACAGCTCCATTCGTTTAGGATAATCTGGCTCACAAGTGGCCAATGGTGAAAATGAAATGCCTAAGAAATGATCCACAATGGCAATTATAACTGGAAAGAAAACCAGACCTTCCAGTTATCCAGGCAATGCAGTGCCTGTGCGATCTAACTGGCAAGCTAGATAAACCACCAGAAGCTTTTTGGATGAGTTGATCTTGGTACAGGAGATTAGGTTGTAGGATTTGATAGTTTAGTTTGCTCAGAGGAGGGGTTGAGAAGAGCGACTTGAATGTTGGCCTTGAGTCTCTCTCAATAAGGAGTTAACCAACCAGATTCTAGCTTGTGAAGTCTGAGGACCAGAAACGTGGCTGTCTCTGTCTGTATGCCCATCACTTGCCATTCTCTGACTCTGCCATCATCATTCTCTTTCTCTCTCTTCACACCTCTTCTACACTAATAGAATTATTTATAAGAAAAGGCTTCCAAAGCTGTAAATCTTTTGTACATAAAGATTTTCAGCAGACATCTATGATTTCATTACAAAGAACCCATTGGCATTAGTTTGCAACAAGTGTACAAAATAATATGCACACTACGTTGTCATTGCATATTCTTCTTCCAAGAAAAATCATATCTATTTTCCACTCAAAACTATTTCATAATTTTGCTATTTAAATAATGAATTTGCAGCCAAGCATGGTGGCCTATGCCTGTAATCCCAATACTTTGGGAAGTCAAGGTGGGAGGATCACTTGAGCCCAGGAGTTCAAGACTAGGCTGGGCAACACAGCGAGACCCCATCTCTACAAAATAATAAAATTATAAAAAGCAAACAACAAATAATGACTTTGTAACTTTTTGTAAAAAAAGGTTTTCTCTAGGAAATATGGCTGAAGGTAGGATGGAGGACTGTTATTATTTATTTCTGTACTATTTGGCATTTTATCACGTACATTTATTACTCTGACAAAATAAAATAAAAATTTCTTGTTTTATCTTAATTCAACTAAGTGTAACTCTCATTTAACTAACTTTTTTCCTCGGCACTAAAGAGGCATGTAAAAATATAAAAATCTATTCATTTGAAAACTTGAACAAAACGAATATCCAGAGAATGGTCAGCAACCGACAATTTACATCCATCACTAAATTACTCTATATTGGTTTTTGCATTGATTACCCTTAGGAAATGCAAGTGGACATTCCCTATTACATTTTGGTGATTCATATTCCTCATATAACCTTTTTTGAAAATTAGCTACACTTCACCAGCCTTTGACTTTTAAACCCTCATTTCAAGATTTGTCCCTTGACTCCTCACAAATTGAGAGACCCAGAGTCAATGTCAGCATTTTGCCTTACTGTCTCAGGTGTGCCATCTAGTGGTGAGAATGAGACCAGCTGACTGAAAGGTCAAAAGGTGGTTATAACGTAAACTATGGATGCTGCCACCCAGGTGTCTTTAGTGTCTAGAAATCCAGCTCTTGGTGACAATAGGGGCTTCCTGTGTGATACAATGGCATAAAACGTGAATTTTAGACTGAGAGTATTGTTAAATTAACTCAGAAAAAAATCAATGTGCTTTAAGTAATCAGCAATTGACTAGTGCCAGAAGAGCCAATGACCAGTTACTTATTTTATCAAAAATGCATATTGAAAAAAAATCCAAACACTAAAGGTCACAATTATTAAAATTATGTAATTCATCATAAAATTTTACCCCTCAAACAGCCACATGATTACGCTCCAAGGTATAGCTGTGGGTAAACTCTCTATAGTACAGACACCTGAGGCTGGGGGAGCATATAAAGAATTATGAAGCCAAAGTTCTTCTAAATAGTTTTTCAGAAACATTTTTAATGTTTTTTAGTCCTTACCCAGTACCAATCCATTCCAAAGTTAGTTTCCATTCATTCATTCAGCAACTATACTTTCACAGGCATTCTTCCAGGACCTAAGATAAAGCAGGACACAAGGCAACCAAGAGTTTTTCCTCATGAACATGACATGTCAGTGCAGGAAGACAGTTAAAAAATAAGTAGATCATAAAATCATGAAATGATTTTAGATGGTGATAAGTGCTATTAAGACAATATAGCTGAGTGCAATAGGGTACAGAATGATGGTGAGAATTGAGGGAATTCTTCCTTTGATCTGTGACTTGAACGTTGAAAAGGAGTCACCATATGTTGAGATAGGGCACAGAATTCCAGGCAAAGGGGACAGCACACATGAGTGCCTTAAAGTTACACTGAGTGTTGTGATTGAAGAATTGCTAGGTGGCCATTACTTGGCTCCAAATTATCAAAAGAGAGGAGGTGAGTGGTAAGTGATGAGAGTAAGGATGTAGGCAGGAGCCATCATATTGAGAGCATCAAAGGCATGCTAAGGAATGCTACTTTAAACATGAAACAAAATCAGGAAGTCAAAGGACAATTTGAGAAGGAACAAAAATATAGTCTAATGTATGTTTTTTAAAAAGTCATTTTTGCCATCATTTAATGATCAGACTGAGGGAGCCAAAATCAGAGACCAGCACAGGTAAGGATCTTGTTAAAGCTGTACAGATGAGAGATAGCTATGATTGGAAGTGAGGCAATAACAGAGGAGAGATTGAGAAGAGTGAGGTTCTGGGTATATTTTTAAGCTAGAGTCAATATGCCTTGCTGATAGGTTGGAATCAGGAGAAGAAAAGAAGCCAATGTTGACATCAAGTTTTTGAGCTATTAAGAGAGACTTCTGGCCAGGCTTGGTGGCTCACGCCTGTCATCCCAGCACTTTGGGAGGCCAAGGCGGGCAGATCATGAGGTCAGGAGATCGAGACCATCCTGGCTAACACGGTGAAACCCCATTTCTATTAAAAATACAAAAAATTCGCCAGGCGTGGTGGCAGGCGCCTGTAGTTCCAGCTACTCGGGAGGCTGAGGCAGGAGAATGGCGTGAACCCGGGAGGCAGAGCTTGCAATGAGCAGAGATCGCACCACTGCACTCCAGCCTGGGCAACAGAGAGAGACTCCATCTCAAAAAAAAAAAAAAAAAAGACTTCTGAGGATGAGTATATTATTTAATGGGGAGAAAGGAAGAGGGTACCAAGAGTCCTGTTTGACGTGCAAAGATTGAAGGACTCCTAGCCTTCCAGAGGAGATCAGATGCCACCACATTTTTTCTTCTTTACATCTTGAGGTAATTACTATAATCAAGAACTTCTAAAAACCTGGGATATTTCTCACCAGCTAACTGCTGAATTTGTGTCATGACCAATAACTGAATGTTAAAAACCAGGCTTAAAGTTCCTTATATTACTGTTCCTCTCCTGCTTTACCTAGGAATCCTAATCACATGGAAGTGTAGAAGCATGCATTCATCTCAACAGTATTTATCGAGGAGATGTTTGTGCTGAAATCAGAAGCAAGAGCCACAGTATAAAAAGCTGCAGAAAGAGAATCCCTCTTTGTAAGGAGAGAAATAAGTTACTGCACATGTCTTTTGGGGGAAATTGATGGAGACCAGTATGACTGGACCCAAAAGAGAAAGGGAAAATGTGGTGGGACATGAGGCAGAAGTAGGAGGGAACAGAGCATAACAAAGAGTTTTGGCTTTACCCTAAAGTCAGTGGGAAACAGGAAATGGCAAGATCAAGTCCTACTTTTAAAAGATTATTGTGCTACAATACGGAGAATGAATTAGAGGCAGGGCTAGAATCAGTCCGTTTGAGCCACTGTCCCCTAAAACATGATTATGTTCCTCAATTACGACACCCCCCAACCAAACATACACACACACACACACACGAACAAATACTATTCTGTGATGCAAAGTAAAAGCAATCATATAACATATAAAACTGTATTTAATCTTTAAGTGACCCAAATGTACATGGGTGCTGATATTTAAATGGTTTTTTTCTACTTTTTTTCCCGTTCTCTTTTGTATGTTTATGTGGGTGTCTTCCCCTGAAGACATTAATGTCTGATTTCTTGTTAACCTAAGAACATGTTTAGTTCACCTGTTGGATAACCCGTTATTAATGAGACAGAGGCAGTGGTTGAGGTGAGAAATGCTGGTGACTTGGATGAGGATGGTAACAATAAATTTATTAGGAGGTAAACAGAGCTTGGTGATGAACTGCTAATGGGACAAGGAGGGAAGGAGTCAAGAATGACTCCTTGGACTGTGGGCTGGTCAACTGGCTGTCTAATGTCATTCAGTGAGACAGAGAAGTGGAGGAGGACTATGTCTAGAAAAGACTCTCAGTGATGATCTGATCTAGGGTCAGTAAATGGAAGGCAGCGAGGACCTCTCTTACCCCCAGTAGAAACTGACTGTTAACCACAGTAAGCATTCTATCCTGCTGTGACTTAGAATCATGCTTCAGATAAGATCAATTTGCCATCTCAGATCAAACAGAAACTCCTCATTTAGAAGGTAAAAAAAAAAAAAAAAAAAAATTCCAATTTAAAAAATCCAGCTCTACAGAAAAGGCATTTTGAATAAATGCATGTCCTTAAATTACTGTTTTAATTTAAAATTTTAATGAAAACATTTAAACAAAATTCTACATGTCTGTATTATGCTCTACTATTTTCTTAGGCCTATAATTTAAGAATATTACCTGAGTTCATATCCAGGACAGCACTGGCAAACCATTGGAAAAACAAAGATAAATCAACATTAAATAAAAAGGTGTTGTTTGGGTATATAAATATCAATCAACAACTAAAACTTAACAGTTGCATGTTTCTATCTGGTCTTATATCTCATAGGTGTGTCCTTTGGTTCTAGAAAGAAAACAAGAGATCACCTGGCCCATCATTTGAAGATGAGGATGTTGAGTTCCAGGGTGGCAAAGTTTTTGGCTTGAGGTCGCAAAGCTTATTAGTGACAGAGGTTAGGTAGAAACTAG
Source organism: Macaca mulatta (assembly GCF_049350105.2). Taxonomy (NCBI): domain Eukaryota; kingdom Metazoa; phylum Chordata; class Mammalia; order Primates; family Cercopithecidae; genus Macaca; species Macaca mulatta. The sequence continues at coordinate 91,765,780 of NC_133420.1, forward strand.
TGCCTCCTAATTCCCAGAGCATTGCTCTTACCTGTGGACTACACTGACTCCACAAACACATGTACCCTGGAGCCCTAACTGGACGACAGATATGAAAATGCAAGAGAAGTCAACATACTGGATTGAGTGCAATTATTACCAGTCACGCTCATAATTTTTTAAGTGACAATAGCGTTTTAACAAGAGAACATCTTTGATCTTCCTATTATCCTACCAGTGCCCTCAGCCAACACTTGAGCATCTAATAGCTTACTCACAGGGTAACAAGATTTTTCCTTTTATCTCCCTATCAATTTGAAAGAGGTTTGAAGAAATGTAACACAATAATGGATGAGGATAAGACTCCATTTAAGAAAATTCAATATTCATGTATCCAAACTTACAAAGAGACAAATTAGGGGAAATTATTCTAATAATGCAGACTTTCTTATAGGTTTGCTTTAAATAGCTTGTTCCATTAGAACTTTCTAAATATTTATAGATCATTAAGTAATTGACATGAAGATTGGGGGTGGAGGGAGACAGCCTTAAAATTAGAGCGTTAAAATATTCATCTAACTGATGGAGAGGAACTTTTTTAAAAAAACAACAACTTAAAATACACTGCAAAACAATGCAAAATACAATCTTAAGCATCAAAATAATCTCATATGAATTGAAAATGCTGTTTCTTAGGAGAGAATGATGGACATTTTATTGTCTGATTCTTGCATTATTTCCATCTCTAATTCAGTGAGTTAAATGTAAACATATGCATTGAAAGAGCTCTGGGACATATGTTCCAGGAACTTACTAAAATGGCCATGTATTTCACTTTTGGAAGACTTTATGCTTTTGTCCTGACTGCTTCAAAATTAGAAAATAATGTTATTTTAACTACAGTTATATTCAACACAGGGATGTTCTTATCTGATGATTTTTTTCTCGAGATTCCCTCTAATGTGTTACATGTATTCACCCTCAGAAACCACACTGAAACACTCATACTCATCCAGAGTATGAGACTCAAGTCACATACTTGATCTCAAAATCATACTCCTCTGTTTTTGGCTTTGTTGATCTTACAAAACTTTGGGGCAAAAGTCATCTAAATTGATCCAGAGTACTGATCATCTAAAAGTCATCTAAATTGATCCAAAAGTCATCTAAATTGATCCAGAGTTTAGAAAGCTTTCCATTGAAAAGGTGAAGATAATAAAAACTAACTTTGACTTTTTGATGAATTTTTTTTTCTGATGGGTTTTAAGTGCTTGAAAGGAATAGTATGAAGCCACTTTAAGAAATCAGATTTTAAAAAGTGGATCCCTCTCCGGTAAGGAGGGGCTCTGAAGTTTAGGAATATCTGTAGCCCATGGTTCGTGGTAAATTGTTCAAAAGCACTTGGAGACAAGGAAAGGAGAAGAGACTTGGAGCTCCAAATTTCAGGGATTCTGGCCTAGCCAGTAGAAACTGTAGATGTTTGGGGATAGTTAATGTTTAAAGTACATAACAAGGTATGGCAACTGTATTAGTCTATTTTCACACTGCTATGAAGAAATACCTGAGACTGGGTAACTCATAAAGAAAAGAGGTTTAATTGACTCACACCTCTGCATGGCTGGGGAGGCCTCGGGAAACTTACAATCATAGCAGAAGGTACTTCTTCACAGGGCAGCAGGAGAGAGAATGAGTGCAAACGGGGGAAATGCCAGACACTTATAAAACCATCATATCTCATGAGAACACACGATCACAAGAATAGCATGGGGAAAACCGCCCCCATGATTCAACTATCACCACCTGGTCTCGCCTTTGACATGTGGAGATTACGGGGATTACCATTCGAGGTGAGATTTGGGTGGGGACACTGAGCCAAACCATAACAGCAACCAAATATAACACATGATCTTGGACTAAATCCTAGATAGGAGGAAAAAAGAAACAGACAGAAGGAGAGGAGAAAGATGAGAAAGGTAAGAAAGCAGAAAAGGGAAGGAGAGAGGGAGAAAGAACGAGGGGGGAAGGAATAAAGAGAGAGATTATTGCTCTAAAGGATATATTTGGAACAATTGGTACAATTTGAATGTAGAATGTATATTAGATTATAGTACTGTATCAATGTCAAATTCTTTGAATTTGACAACTATATCATGGAAAAGAATGTTTACGTTCTTCAGAGATACGTATTGACTCTTTCACAAGTGAAGGGTCATGATGTCTATAACTTACTTTCAAATAGTTAGAAAATAATAATAAAATAACAATGAAATAGATATAAATGAATGTGATGAAGAAAACATAGTAAAACTGTAAAAAATTGATGATTCTGGGTGGAAAGTATCGAGGGATTCACTGCATTATTCTTGCAATTCTTCATAAACTTGAATTTGTTCAAAATAAAAAGTTAATTGAAAAAGCCTATGGCATAGAGACTCTAAGGAGTTCAGTAGCCCTGGTATTTTTAAATACACACTGGAGCCAGAAGAAAAACCAAAATACATACATACATAGATTTCTCTCTCTCGTTAAAGACAGAGTTGTTTTCTATGAAGACAGAAAAAAAAATGGTTATATTAATGCATTTAAACATAGGTCACATAGATATTGGCTAAAAATATTGAATATTATGAATAAAACTGTTTGGGTTCAAATTGTGGCTCTTTTTAGTTGAGTAATCTTGGACAAATAATTTACTCCATGCCTTAGTTTCCTCATCTGTACAAGACAGGTAGGAAACCGTCATCGTTGTTATAAAGGTTTAATGGAATAATCCCCAATAAGTGCTTAGAATCCACCTGGCTTATGGTAAGCATTCAACAAATGTGCAGTACTCCTACTTTAAAATGTAAAGTAGACTATGGCTAAATCCAACTGTGGCTTAAAAAGATATGAATAAAAGCAGAAAATCAATTCCAAGGTAAAGAAAACTCAAAGTCCCATCAAGTGGCATTAACATAGATGTTAGAGATATGCATTAAATTTGAATCTGGCAGTCAGCATTTCGAACTCCAAAGTAAAAAGAGGATGCAGACAAGTACATAAAATTAATTATCAAAAAAGGGGGATCCCTCAAAGGAGGTAATAGTTTTCCTAGTACTAAATCTTAAAAGAATTTAGGAAGCAATGAATATTCTAAAGAAAAATATTCTGTGAAGATTGCTACAAGAGATGTAGTTACAAATTTGATGTGGCTTTTAAAAAAGTATCATTCTCTGATAGAAACTAAGGGAACACTGTTAAAAGAAAGCTCAGTTAAGATATAATTTTGAAAGCAGCTAAGGTAAAAATTGTTCAACTGTGTATTGTCCTGAGAATATCCAACTTGATCCAAGAATAGAAGCTATAGTACCTAGAGCAGTAGGTGAACAGCAGATCCTTTGAATGGTCCTTCGTAAAATATTACATCTCTTAGCAGGGCTTTGCTAAGAATCAAACAGCAGACCAATAAACATGTGACTCTGTCCAAGGCTGGGAATAGAGATGTTCTATGTTGCTTCTTGAAGGCCAAATCCTTTTGTTTAGGAGCAGGGCTGGGATATGCCTGACCCTAAGAGTAAATATCTCCTTAAATGTTGTGCCCTAGGTGCCTCTGTTGCTTTGTCCTAATCCCACTCCTGTTTAGGTAAAGCAAATAACAGAGACTATGTCAGTCCCACCACATTTTATATACATGATAGTTTCTAGAAAGGGACAAACTAATGTCTTTCATTTCTCCTCACCAAAAAATAAGCACAAAATAAAATAACACAAAATCCACTCAGAGAGCAGGTGGGGAAGACTGTGGATCAAGAACATCACCTTGATCCAGTTCAATGATTGCATTGCAGTCATGCTTAGAGTGATTTCTGAGTCAAAGGTTCAATGGCTTTCTAACTACAGACCATTGCTACTCCTCTTAATAAAAGCTCAGAAATTCTGGTATTTCACTTATGAAGAGGTTGCATCTCCATAAATGATATGGATGTCTACCTACAAACAGTACGTAGAAAAACACCTTTTAAACTTCAATACTTTTAATCTTGAGGTTACAGTTTGCCTGAGCTGTTTACAAAATCAGTGCTTAAGCAAAAAAAGAAGTGCTTCCACCCCATAACCATGATAATTCCCCAATCCAAGGCCTGAAATAGAGGCATTTTGTGGCCACCTTCATGACCACCTTGGCCTACCTATTCTAGGAGGCAACACAGACTCTATAAGCCTTATGCTCAAGGTCAAGGGAGAGAAATGCAGGCTACTTAGACCTTTCCCCAGTTTCCCAGGGGCTTCTTCCCAAGACTCACAGACCTTCCAGTATTAAAGAAATAATTATTCTGATACTGTTGAATGGTAAGTAAGGCTTATATTCAAGACTACACTAGGGGTATTGCAATAGGGAGAGAGATTAAACTCAGTTCCCAATACAGCAAAGGCAGCTGGGAATTTATAGGCAGCGTGAGGGTGTCATTAGGTAGGAAATAACTATGAGGAGACATCAAAGGATGGGGGATTCTTGCTAAAGGCCCCCAAAGATTTTTACATCAATGGTGGGGGATAAGAGGCTTGATCAGATATTAAGCATGACTATACATCAAGGGCACAAGATTGTCCCTAAACTGACTTAGCAGGATTCTTGCTACCACTGGGTGAGGCAGGACTGAAGCCCAGGTCGAGGCTTGTTGAGAATAAGGCTTAGAGGAGCCTAACTAAAGTTTGGACAAGGGGAAAATCTCTGTCAACAGATATGCTGAAGCAGCAGGAAAAAGTAAATTCTGGTTCTTGGTTTTGTGGTCCTAAAGGAAAAAATGGAAATCAAGAGTCATTACAGAAAGAAATTAAGTTTTTACAACTTTGGAAGACAATGCACTTTTCCCAAAACAAAGCATTCTAATCCCTCAGCATGCTCAATAAAGATGATATCTTTCATATCTTATATTTATTCCTGATTCCATTAAGACAAATTTCAATAGCACCAAGAAATGTGTAATGGTTTACTGCCCTCATGTTTGTCCTGGATGGCAATCAGGAACTACCAATTTAGAATTCCACTTTCAGCAGATTAGCTTTTTAGCTAGAAAGTATATGTGTGTGTATGTGTGTTTGTGTGTGTGTATGTGCGTGTGTGTGTTTATGTGTTTGCTTTCATTTATTCAGATCATTTCTAAATATTGCCATATGGTAATTGAGTTGTAATGTTGCAGCCTCTTTGAAAGGAAGACAGAGTATGAAACGGGTCTCCAAACAATTCAGCCCAGCCAACGTGGGCCATAAAGGGGAGGGAAGAGGAGGGAAATATTCTATTTACCATCTTTCCCCTTGGAGAAAAGTCGTTTCCGGGGAGGTCAGAATTCCACACTCCAGTGCCAGTCAGAATTAGAACAATCTATTCGAATGTCCTTTATGAGCCCAGAACAACTGTCAAAGCTCTGTAGAAATTGAGTGGATCAGCAAGTATTTGGAATAAAACAGCTGTGCCTGGTGGTTGCTTTACTTGGTTAACACTGTTAATGGCTCAAATACAGAAAACAGGAGAGCCTGGGAAACACCTTCCCATCCTCACTGGCAAGGTTCCTTCAGCCCTCACCCTTGAAGTGATTCTTTTCTCTCATGGGCTTGGCAGGGACATGACTGTGTGTGTGTCTGTATGTGAGTGTGTTGGAGGCACACGTTCTCCTGTAGTGGGGTAGGGGGCAGGGGGGGAACTGTGCAGGTTTTCCTGCCCTTTCTCAGTTTTTATATTATTTCCCTATTCCTTCTCCACCCTGAAAACTCAGAGAAGCCTGTATGATGCCTTTTGTTTAGCAGAAAACACAGCCGGTAGAAGATAATACACATTTTTAAATCTTACTTTCTTTCTGATATATTCTTTATATCCCACAGTGGAGTCACCAAGTTCTCCAAAGACTGATTGACTTCAAAAGTTCCCATCAGCTTAAAACAAAACAAAACAAAACACAAAGCAGTCTTGGTGCTTTTGATATAGCAACCACAAGCAAGCAGCAAAGTCAATAATCCGAAAAACAACAGCTGGGGGCGAAGGAGGGGCAAAGAGGCTGGGGTAGGCCAGGGCTTATGTTCAGGGAAGATTTTTGAAAAGTCCCTTTGTATATACATACACCAATCATTCCGGGTGATAAAATGCTGTCTGCAATAAAAGGCATTCTCCCATGGCTTCTGCATGCTAATGACCTCCTGATCCACATTCTCTAGGCTCAGAAGGGGGTGTGGAAATGTCTCTCCAAAACCAGCTGATTCTTCTCAGTTGCTGCTAACAAATATTTTAGCTAGAAGACCAGATTAAATAGTAATTGTTAACTGGCACTGAAAGCCTTAATGTTACTTCCAGAAACAAACAGGAAAGCAGTGGTAAACTGCTCCTTGCTTAACAAGGCAGCCAACTCCACCTCCCTGAAAACTGGGGTCTCCAGAAGGACCCCTAGGACCTGGCAGTAGCCTTTAACTATTTCCTTCCCACAGCCCTTGGAACAGGCTTCAGTGATTTGAAGAGTATTTGATAAACATGTCTCTAGTTTGTCATTCCTACAAGGGCACCGAGGACCCAGAAAGCATTCATCCCCCAAGGGAAGTCATTTGGACAGGTGTCTGTCAATTTATATGGGAATACTCCACCAAAGGACATAAAAAAGCTATGAATTAATCTAGAGTCATAGAAGCAGGGATCATCTTTTCTTCCTCTGACCAAATATATTTTTAGCAAAACTCACCATCTCCCCACTCACATTCAAATACATTGCAATCTGTAGCCTCTTGCTTTCTCTTTGAAATTAAAACAAAGCACGTTTAGGGAAGTGTATTTATTTGTGCCCAATTCTCTTTTTATATATTTGTTTCCCTTTCCTGCCTGTTTGCCTCCCCAACTTTTTCTTGGACAATGTCCTTAGAGGGTAAGAGCATTGACTTTGTAGTACCCTCAAGTCAGGGGCTATGTACTTGCCAGGACCTGGCTAAGATCACTCCTGAGAAGGAGTCCTACTAGATCTATTGTTTTACTTTAGTGAATAAAAAACATGAAATGATTATAGATTTAAAGAGGTACTAACATCAGTCTTAAAAGAGGAGCACACTTTATATTCAGGATAAATAAAACTGAACGAACTATTATCACAAGTCCTTCTCCTCTACCCACAGGCTCTGCAAATGGAACCATCACCTGCCCAGCTGCCCAAGTGATAAACTTGCTAGTCCTCCTCATTTTATCTTTCTCACTCACCTCCTATTCAGTAGAATAGATTCTACCTCCTTAAAGTCACAATTGTGTTACTTCTGTGTCATCCCACATGGGTGAATTTATGCTTGCATAACAGTTCTACCATGTGTCATTGATAACTCTGTTCAAGTTATTGAGTATTTACTACGTGTTCAATGCTATATGGAAAGCTACAAAAAGTGGATAGTGCCTTTATCTTGTCAAACTCAATTTGTTTGCTGGGGCTACCATAACAAAGTGCCAAACTGGGCAACTTAAATAACAGCAGCTTATTTTCTCACCCTTCTGGAGGCTGGAAGTCCAAGATCAAGGTGTCAGCTGGGGTGGTTCCTCTGAGGCCAGTCCCCTTGGCTTGTAAATGGCCTGCTCCATGGCTCTTCACATGATCATTCCTCTGAGTGTGTATGTACCCTAATTTTCTTTTAAAAGGGCACCAGTCATATTGAATTAGGGCCCACCACAATGACCTCATTTAAGCAGAACTACTCCTTAAAGAACTCCATGTCAAATGAAGTCACATTCTGAAGTAAGTAGGGGTTAGAACTTTAATATATGAATTTTGGAAGGAGAGACACAAATTCGGCTGGTATTAAGGCTCTTCATGTTTATTATCTATTTTTTGGTCTCAGAAGTCTTCAAGAAAATTTCTGTGGACCAGGACAGGTGTTAGTATTGACATGATGAGAAAAATGAAACCCAGAAAGACTGACTGATGCCCAAACACACCAGGCTGTTGCTAGTCCAGGCTCAGACCTGACTTTCTCAAACAATGCCATCTCTCTCCCACTGTAGAGTAAATTTCTGCTGCCATGATTACACTATACAAAATTGCCTACGTTATCCTTTACTTTTCACTTAAAATGCCTTCTATGTACCCCATTATTTTCCTTATTAATTCTAATTCTTGGGTGTTCCTCAGTACTTTTCAGTTAATTTTCTTTTTTCCATTTAATGTACATGAACTCTTCCCACTTTCCCTCCTATCAAATTTCAAGTAGAGCATAAAGTCAGCATCGTTTTATCTGTTGTTCTGCTTCTGTGGTGTCATTGTTGGGGACAGCAGCTTATCATCATAGCACGTTATCCACTGAGAAAGTCTACATCCTACATACATAATAAACTTGTAATCTAGCCCCCACATTAATCCTCCTGGCTCCAGGAGGAGGAGGAGGTGACATGCATTATGATTTCCATTTTCTGAATGGAGAAACGAACACAGAAATTTTAGTTAATTTATCTAAGGCAATGTTTCCAGCCAAGGTGTCTGTCTCTTTGGGAGTATCATCAGTTTATTCTTGGTATTTTATGATGGCCTAGATTTCTTCATTCTATTTCCCATTTTGTACAGGAATCAGGGTGTGAAAATGGCAGGGCTCTGGAGTAAACGGAGACTGGCGTGGGATGGACAGGCAACTGGAAAATAGCTGTCAAAAAACTCACCTAATAACTAAAATCAATATAATAAGTGTTACAAATTGTTGTGTGCTCACTCAAGTCAGACATTGTGCTGAACTTTATTTTCTTATCTGCCAACCCCTATAACACTAGAGTATACAATTGTTATACCAGAATATAAGCTCCCTGCAGGCTAGGACCATCTGGTTTTATTTACCACTTTAGAGACTCCTCTGTTCTAGGTCTTTATCAATAGCTTTACTTTGAACCTATTGTACAAAATGGGGGGTGGAATAAAGACACATGGGCCATGCTAAGTACCAAGAATAAAATCACAATGCCCCTGAGTAGACTGACTCTGGCTGGGGAATAATAATTGTAAAAATTACCTTAGATAAATCCCTTGTACTTCACAGTGTCTGACACATTATAAATGCTCAATAAATATTTGTCAACAGTATGAACAAGTGAATGAATGCCTACTTTGTGCAGGTGCAAAAGCAGTAAGACACTGCCCTTGCCAAGAAACAGTAGTACATTGTTACAGGAGGTATAGATGATTATTGGCCATAGGTACACTGGCAAGTCAACATTTAACTTAATATGTTCTAATTTCCATCTTAATTCTTTCTCATATGATGAGTAAAGAGCAAGATTACAATGAAATTTTTTTTAAAAGTCAGACATGTAATTATTAGGGAAAGGTGATTATGACTGAATGTTATACTGGAAAGAAACAACTTACTCATTAAGTCTGCTTTCTGCTCAGCCAAGAAATACTCTTTTCCAAAGTAAGAACTAATCACTGATCCTTGCATAATTAGTTCTGCACCAGGAGTATGGGGACCGTTCAAGAGCCTCAGAAACATTTGCAAAACTTTCCAGTTTAATCTGTAACACCTCAGAAAGGACCATATCATAGCAGAGTTACGGAAGTCTGAAAGTGAGGTCTCCTTACGGGATGTGGTAACTAGCGGATTACTGTTTGGCAATTTAAATGCAGTGAGGAGGAAGAATTTAAAATAGCCTGTGTGCATTGAGGAATAAACATCTCAAGATGGAGTAACTATGTTGGAAACAAAGTCTAATGCTAAGCCAATGCCTGTTTACTTCTTTAAAGAAGATTCTCAATTTCAAGGTAATATTTAATAATTCATTTAATAACATTTAATAATAATAACATTTAATAATTCGTACAGCACAGGCACTGAGCTGCGCATGTACAAGACACCAAAATAGACAACACATTGACTGAATATCCAACCTGCTCCCAGCAACTCTTAATTTGATTTCTGGGCTTATCTCTTATCTCCCTAGGTGACTTGGTGACATCAGACAGCCTCTCCTACTGTGATGAGTGCAAACCTCTGCCCTGGGAGTCAGAGAATCTAGGTTTCAGTCTTAGCTCTACGAGTTTTATGACCCTAGGGAAATTGTTTCATTGTTCTGTGCTCAACTTGCTTCTTTGGGAAAACAAGGAGATTAGGAGATTGGGCTGACATTTTTCAACGTGAGTGCTATGGACATTGGCAGTCAAGGAACAGTTGTTTATGATGTAAGTCTGTCCGGCACATGGCAGGGTATTTAGTACCCATGGCCTCTGGGCACTAAATGCCAGTAGCACTCCCCAGTGATTGTGACAACCCAAAATGTTCCGTGAATTTCTACTGCTTTGAAACAAATGGACTAGACAGTCTCTAAGGCCCTTTCCGCTGTTAACCTTTTAATATTTCTTGCATATCCAGTGAACAGTTCTATATAAGTAAAGCCTGTTTTTATAAGTAAAGCCATAGTTTTTGCACTGGGTATTTTTTTTCTCTACAATGACAAGCTTACTATAATATTCCAGGTCATACATTTCTGAACAGCTCCCTGACTTAGATAGCCAGGAAAACTTGCCATCTAGGTAGATGAAAAAAGAATCAGCAACCCCATTAGGCCAGCAGTCCAGCAAATTAGCAATTCTCAACTTTTCAGAGGTGCATCGGCAGGATCCAGTTATGAGAAACAGATACCTGATTTCGTATTTGAAGTAGAATGAGATTCAATATGGGGAACTAGGTCCTTTCAAAATTTTAGAAGGTTTGAAGGAACAGGTTCTAGGCCGAGCCTCCAGAAATGACTCCTAGAAAAATATTCAATGATTCATCAAGGGAGCCGGTATCTCCACCTCTAACAGGGAAGTAGGGAATAAGAAGGCTGCTTCTGGGACTGTGGTCTTCACGAACGTACTCTTGCAATGGTGACCTAAGATTACAACACCATGGCCTTCACTGCCACTGACACCATACTGCCTCTTACCACCCACGATGCTCTTGAGCAGTCCCTGGAAAGGTAATATTGAAAACCCAATGTTATGCCTGCAGAAAACAACCAAAACAGCAGAAATATGGTCCCTGCCTCACTTCAGCTTTATAAACCTAAAGCGTATACTTGGAAGAACTGAATTTATATCCATTACAATAACTATAAATAGTTTCTAGCCATCAAGTTTCTACAGTGCAGGAAGGGACAAGAGAAGAAGCTTGATATTAAATATCAATCTATCATATCTACCATGGAGGGCATGAAGCTGTCACCATCTGAAGAAAGCAATGACTCTCCACAGAAAAAAAAGTATATGCTAAATATATGTAAGTTTGCATATGTTTTCCTGGTATGTATAGATGTCCCAAAATCCACAGTGGACCCTAAGAACACTTACGTTAGAGCAGAGTTTCTGAACCTTGACATAATTGACACTGGAGGTTGTATAATTCTTTGCTGTGGGAAGCAATTCTATGCACTGCAAGGTGTTTAGCTGCATCCTTAGCTCTTCCCACTACATGCCAGAAGTACCCTCCCACTTTAGTTGTTACAGTCAAAAACGTTTTGCAAACATGGCCAAGTGTCCCATTGACATCAGGGGGAAAAAAGACCAAAACAACCAAACAAAAAGCCCTTAAGTCTGGCCAGGCTTGGTGGCTCAAGCCTGTAATCCCAGTACTTTGGGAGGCTGAGGCGGGCGGATCACCCAAGGTCAGGAGTTCAAGACCAGCCTGGCCAACATGGTGAAAACCCATCTCTACCAAAAATACAAAAAAAATTAGCCAGGCATGGTGACACGCAACTGTAATCCCAGCTACTCAGGAGACTGTGGCAGGAGAATCACTTGAATCTGGGAAGTGGAGGTTGCAGTGAGCCCAGATTGTGCCACTGCACCCCAGTCTAGGTGACAGAGCAAGACTCAGTAAAAAAAAAAAAAAAAAAAAAAAACACACGTTAAGTCTTATTTATCTGTAAAGGATCAGTATGAACATAAAACTTTTTGAAGAGAAAGACTTGATCGACAGAGTTATGTATACAAACATCATGAACTACAATAGGTAAAATTATTGAAGAAATATGTACATAACAAGAGCATGGACAACAGTTTCAAAAATGGATTCAGAAAGGGGACTTAATATTGTAATTAAACAAACAGAACATGGCATTTAGACTCAGAAGACCTGTGTAGTGGTTAATTTTATGTATCAACTTAACTGGGCCATAGGATACCCAGATATCTAGACAAATAGAATTGTGGGTATGTCTGTCAGGGTTTTTCTGAATGAGATCAACTTTTGAATCAGTAGACTCAATAAAGCAGATTGCTCTTTCTAATGGGCTTCAATCAATCAACTGAAGACCAAAAGAGAACAAAACGGTTTTGTCAGAGGAAATTCCCACTGCCTGGCTGTTGGGCTGAGATACTGGTTTTTTCTGGACTTTAGAACTTGGACTAAAACATTGGCTTTTCCTGGATCACAAGCCTGCTGGAACTTTCATCATCAGCTCTCCTGGTTCTCAGGCCTTTGGATTCAGACGGGAACTAAACATTGGCTCTCCTGGATCTCCAGCTTGCCAATTGCAAATCCTGATACTTGTCAGTCTCTATAACCATGTGACTCAATTTTTTCTTTCGTTTGTTTTTTTAAGTTCCGGGACACATGTGCAGAACATGCAGGTTTTTCACAAAGGTATATGTGTGCCTTGGCGGTTTGCTGCACCTATTAACCCATCCTCTAAGTTCCCTTACCTATCCCCCCACCCGTTAACAGGGCCTGGTGTGTGATGTTCCCCTCCCTGTGTCCATGTGTTCTCATTGTTCATATCCCACTTATGAGTAAGAACATTCAGTGTTTGATTTTCTGTTCCCGTGTTACTTTACTGAGGATGATGGATTGCAGCTTCATCCATGTCCCTGCAAAAAAACATGATCTCATGCCCTTTATGGCTGCGTAGTATTTCATGGTATATATGTACCACATTTTCTTTATCCAGTCTATATCATTGATGGGCATTTGGATTGGTTCCATGTCTTCGCTATTGTAAATAGTGCTGCCGTAGACATATATGCATGTGTCTTTCTAAAGATTTATATTCTTTTCGGTATGTACCCAGTAATGGAATTGCTAGGTCAAACGGTATTTCTGGTTCTAGATCTTTGAGGAATCATCACACTGTCTTTCACAATCATTGAACTAGTTTACATTCCCACCAATGGGGTAAAAGCATTCCTATTTCTCCACAGCCTCGCCACTATCTATTAGTTTCTTGACTTTTTAAAAATTGCCATTCTGACCGGCATGAGATGGTATCTTACTGTGGTTTATCTTTGCATTTTTCTAATAATCCACGATGTTGAGTTTTCACATGTTTTTGGCCACATAAATGTCTTCTTTGGAGAAGTGTCTGTCATATCCTTTGCCCACTTTTTGATGGGGTTGTTTTTCTCTTGTAAATTTAAGTTCCTTGTAGATTCTGGATATTAGACCTTTGTCAGATGGGTAGATTGCAAAAGTTTTCTCATTCTGTAGGTTGTCTGTTCATTCTAATGATAGTATCTTTTGCTGTGCAGAAGTTCTTTAATTAGATTCCATTTATCAACTTTTGCTTTTGTTGCAATTGCTTTTGGTGGTTTTGTCATGAAATCTTTGCCCATGCCTATGTCCCCAATTGTATTGTCTAGGTTTTCTTCTAGGGTTTTTATGGTTTGGGGTTTTACATTTAACTCTTTAATCCATCTTGAGTTAATAATATTTGTATAAGGTATAAGGAAGGGGTCCAGTTTCATTTTTGTACATGTGGCTAGCCAGTTTTTCCAGCACCATTTATTGAATAGGAGATCCTTTCCCTATTGCTCTTTTTTGTCAGGTTTGTCAAAGATCAGATGGTTGTAGATGAGTGGTGTTGTTTCTGAAGTGTCCTGTTCCATTGGTCTACATGTTTGTTTTGGTACCAGTATAATGCTGCTTTGCTTGTTGTAGCCTTGTAGTATAGTTTGAAGTCAGGCAGCATGATGCCTCCAGCTTTGTGTGTTTTTTGTTTGTTTGTTTGTTTCATTTTGTTTTGCTTAAGATTATCTTGGCTATACAGTGTCTTCTGTTATTCCATATGAAATTTAAAGTAGTTTTTGCTAATTCTGTGAAGAATGTCAGTAGTAGTTTGATGGAAATAGCAGTGAATCTTTACACTATTTTGGGCAATATGGCCATTTTCGCAATATTGACTCTTGCTATCCATGAGGATGGAATTTTTTTCCATTTTGTGTTCTCTCTTGTTTCCTTGAGCAGTGGTTTGTAGTCCTTCTTGAAGAGGTCCTTCACTTCCCTTGATAACTGTATTCCTAGGTATTTTATTCTCTTTGTAACAATTGTGAATGGAAGTTTATTCATGATTTGGCTCCCTGCTTGTCTATTGTTGGTATAAAGGAATGCTTGTGATTTTTGCACATTGATTCTGTATCCGGAGACTGCTGAAGTTGCTTATCAGCTTAAGAAGTTTTAGGGCTGAGATGTCGGGGTTTTCTCAATACAAAGTCATGTCATCTGCAAGTAGAGAAATTTGACTTTCTCTCTTCCTATTTGAATATCTTTCTTTCTTTCTCTTGCATAATTGCCCTGGTCAGAACCTCCAATACTATGTTGAATAGGAGTGGTGAAAGAGGGCATCCTTGTCTTGTAGCAGTTTTCAAAGGGAATGCTTCTAGCTTTTGCCCATTGTGGGTTTGTCATAAATAGCTCTTGTTAGTTTGAGATATGTTCCATCAATACCTAGTTTACTGAGTTTTTAACATGGAGAGATGTTGAATTTTATCAAAGACCTTTTCTGCATCTATTGAGATAGTCATGTGGTTTTGTCATTGGTTCTGTTTATGTGATGGATTACTTTTACTGATTTGCGTATGTTGAACCAGCCTTGCATCCAGGGATGAAGTCAACTTGATCATGGTAGATACGTTTTTTGATGTGCTGTTGGATTTGGTTTGCCAGTATTTTATTGAGGATTTTCACATCAGTGTTCATCAGGGATATTGGCCCAAAATTTTTTTTTGTCTCTGCCCATTTTTGATATCAGGATGATGATGGCTTCATAAAATGAGTTAGGAAGGAGTCCCTCATTTTCAATTGCTTCAGATAGTTTCAGGCGGAATGATACCAGCTCCTCTTTGTATTTCTGGTAGAATTTGGCTGTGAATCTCTCTGGTCCTTGGCTTTTCTTGGTTGGTATGCTATTAATTACTGCCTCAATTTCAGAACTTGTTATTGGTCTTTTCAGAGATTTGACTTCTTCCTGGTTTAGTCTTGGGAGAGTTTATGCGTTCAGGAATTTATTCATTTCTTCTAGATTTTCTAGATTATTTGCATAGAGGTGTTTATAGTGTTCTCTGATGATAGTTTGTATTTCTGTGGGGTCAGCTGTGATATCCCTTTTATCATTTTTTATTGTATCTATTTGATTCTTTTGTTAGTCTAGCTGGTGGCCTGTTAATTTTTTTCAATAAACTAGTTCCTGGATTCACTGATTTTTTGGAGGGTTTTTTGTGTCTCTATCTCCTTCAATTCTGTTCTTAGTTATTTCTCATGCATCTTCTGCCAGCTTTTGCATTCGTTTGCTCTTGCCTTTCTAGCTGTTTTGATTGTGATGTTAGGGTGTCAGTTTGAGATCTTTCTAGTTTCTCATGTGGGCATTTTAGTGCTATAAATTTCCCTCTTAACACTGCTTTAGCTGTGTCCTAGAGATTCTGGTACGATGTCTCTTTGTTCTTATTGGTTTCAAAGAACTTATTGATTTCTGCCTTAATTTCATTATTTACCCAGGAATCATTCAGAAGCAGGTTGGTCAATGTCCATGTAATTGTGTGGTTTGAGTTAGTTTCTTAATTCGGAGTTCTAATTTGATTGCACTGTGGTCTGAGAGACTGTTATGATTTCAATTTTTTGCATTTGCTGAGGAGTGTTTTACTTCCAATTATGTGGTCGATTTTAGAATAAGTGCCATGTGGCACTAAGAAGAATGTATATTTTGGTGATTTGGGGCAGAGGGTTCTGTAGCTGTCTATTAGTTCCACTTGATCCAAAGCTGAGTTCAAGTCCTGAATATCCTGTTAATTTTTTGTCTCATTGATCTAATATTGACGTTGGGGTGTTAAAGTCTCCCACTATTATTGTGTGGGAGTCTAAGTCTCTTTGTATGTCTTTAAGAACTTGTTTTATGAATCCACGTGCTCCTGTATTGGGTGCATATATATTTAGAATAGTTAGTTCTTCTTGCTGAATTGATCCCTTTACCATTATGTAAGCCCTTCTTTGTCTTTTTTGATCTTTGTTGAGTTAAATTCCGTTTTGTCAGAGATTAGGATTGCAACCCCCTTTTTTTCTTCTTCTTTTTTTTTTTTTTTCCTCCACTTTCTGCTGAGAGGTCCACTGTTTGCCTGATGGGCTTCCCACTGTAGGTGACTTGGCCTTTCATTCTCACTGGCCTTAACATTTTTTCCTTCATTTCGACCTTGGATAATCTGATGATTATGTTTCTTGGGGTTGATCTTCTCATGGAGTATCTTAGTGGTGTTCCCTGTATTTCCTGAATTTGAATGTTGGCCTGTCTTGCTAGGTTGAGGAAGTTCTCCTGAAGTACATTTTCCAGCTTGTTTCCATTCTTCTCATCTCCTTCAGGTACTCCAATCAATTATAGGTTCGGTCTTTTTATGAAGTCCCATATTTCTTGGAGGCTTTGTTCATTTCTTGTATTCTTTTTCCTCTAATCTTGTCTGCATATCTTATTTTAGGAAGATGGTCTTCAAACTCTGATATCCTTTCTTCCGCTTGGTGGGTTTGGCTATTGATACTTGCGTATACTTAACAAAGTTCTCGTGTTGTGTTTTTCAGCTCCAACAGGTCATTTATGTTCCTCTCCAAACTGGTTATTCTACTTAGCAGCTCCTCTAACATTTTATCAAGGTCTTAGGATCTTCGCATTGGGTTAGAACATGCTCCTTTAGCTCAGCGGAGTTTTTTATTACCCACCTTCTGAAGCCTACTTCTGTCAATTCATCCATCTCATCCTCTGTCCAGTTCTGTGTCCTTGCTAGAGAGGCGTCACAATCATTTGCAGGGGAAGAGGCACTCTGACCTTTTGGGTTTTCAGCGATTTTTCACTGATTCATTCTCATCTTGAATATTGTCTCTTTTCAATCTTTGAGGCTGCTGACCCTTGGACGGACTTTTTTTGTTGTTGATGCCGTTGTTGTCACTTTCTGTTTGTTTTTCTTTCAATACGTCAGGTCCCTCTCTTCTGTGAGGCTGCGTGGTTTGCAGGGGGTTTGCTCCTGTGCCTGGAGATGTCACTCAAGGAGGCTGGAGAACAAGAAAGATGAGTGCCTGCTTCTTCTTTTGGGATCTCTGACATTGAGGGGCACCAAACTGATGCCAGTAGGATTGCTCCTGTATTAGTTCCACTTAGGGTATCTGACAACCCCTGTTGGAGGGTCTCACCCAGTTGGGTGGCACAGAAAAGAGGACCCATTTAACAAAGCACTTTGATGCCCCTTGGTGCGGGGTAGGGGGGTGTGCTTTACCGGGGAGAAACCCACTCATCCAGGCTACCTGGATTCCTCAGAAATACCAGGAGAAAAGGCTAAGTCTGCTGGTTTGCAGAGACTGCAGCCAGCCCTCTGGCTAGGGGCTCAGGCTCAATAAGATCTGGCTTGGGTCCCTGAGCCTCTGGCTGAAGTTGTTGGAGTTCCTGCAGGGAAGACCCACCCAGTGAGGAAGGATGGGTCAGGGTCAGGCCTGAAGAGATGTTCTTCCTGCACTCTGCCACAGCCGGTGTGTTTGCATGGTGGGGACACCTCTAGGGGCCAAGCCGTCCAGCCTCCCTAGCTCCAGCAGGGGAAAAGCACAGCCTGGAGCTATGGAGATGAATGCCACCCTTCCCCCACCCAGGGAGCTGTGTTAGGCAGTTAAGAGTCCCAGTGCTGGCTGCTGTCCCTCCCCCAAGGAGTTCAAATGGCTTAGACAGCAGGCAGCCACAACTGTGGTGCTGGTCACCCCTCCCCCCAAGAGCTCAGCAGGCTTAAGCAGGAAGCTGAGAGGCTGTTGAGAATCTGCTCAGCTCTGGGGTTGAAACCCCAGGCCCTGGTGATGTGGGTTCGCCAGTGGGATCTTCCAATTCATGGCTTGCACAGTTCTATGGAAAAAGCACGGTTTCCCAGGCTGGGTAGCATACTCACTCACCGCCTCCCTTGGCTAGGGAGTAGGGGCTTCACTATCCCCGTGTGGCTCTCAGGTGGGCTGTCACACTGCACTGCTCTTCCTTCCTCTCCATGGATCATGCCAGCCACCTCACCAATTTCTTCTACTAAATCTCTTTCTATACATATACTTTATATTGGTCCTGTTTCTCCAACCCTAATACAGCTCGATTTCAGTGTTAGTTCTATTGCCCAATCTGTGAACTTGGACAAGTCAGTTTAACTCTCTGAGTCTCTGTTTCCCCATCTATAAAATGAAGATTATGGACACACTTATGTCACAAGATTACTGTTTGATTGAGGCAAGGTAGACTGAGTAGTTCTCTTTACCTGTGTTTTACAAGAACTATGTGTCTTTTAAGGCATTCCTTCCCTCTTACCATGGCCACCCTGAGTCACTGGAAACAAGTATCTACAGCTGTACCTGTGCCCCATCTCATAAAATGGAACCAGGCGCACTCTGCTCTACTTGGTGAAGGTTCTTCCTTCTGATTCATTTGAAAATCATATGAAGGTTGTTTCCGTATCATTGGCATGATTCTTAAGGATAAATTTAGAAGAGTTAAACACTCAAACATTAGCAAGTTTTTATCTTTTGGAATTTTTGTTTTGTTTTTTGAATTTGAAACATTAAAGAAAACAATTATTGGGGATCAAAAAAATGTTATTTCCCTGCCAAACCATATGCATTGAAATTGTTTCTATCAATGGAAACAGTCCAAGAATTTGAAAAACAAATCCCAGCCCACAAAATCAGGTTGGCAGTTTCTTCTTTTTGATTTTCTTTTAAAAAGAAACCATAAACTAGAAGATATAGCGTTTTCTTTTTTAAATGAAACCATTATTTTCACAAATCAATGCTTACTGCTAAAAAGAGAAAGTTTAATGGATGAATATTGTGGTAAAAGCGAAGGCCCCTCTGAACAGATTTTAAAAGGAAATTACAATTCAGTAAATTCTCCTTACTCTCTTGTTCTGTTTGTATTTCCATTCTGTGCTGTTGCTAATTCTAAAAGCCAGATTTTCACTCCACTCCACATTCTGTTCATCTTTGCAACCTGGATAAGTCTTTCTGACACAAAAGACTTTATGTTGTGGGACAAGAGGTTCTGGATCTGGATTTAAAGTCTAATTTGGAGCCCTCCTGTGTCAAATTCATTCACCTCTGCAAATACATTGTAATAAAATAGTGACGGTCTGATTAATCTACAACTGTTCAAATATATCTGGAGAAACAAGTGCTTTTCCCTTAGGCTCAGAGTGGCATAAGGGCACAAATATTGTCCTAAAGCAATAATAAAGATCCTTTCCTATTAAAATGAACAAGTCAACAAAAATATCCTTGTCTTTCAAAGAAAATATCCCTGCAGAAGATACTTATCAAAAGTTATTCATAGAATTATACAGTCATCCCTCTGTCTCTGCAGGGGATTGACTCCAGGACCCACTGCCCTCATAGCAAAATCTGTAGATGCTCAAGTCTCTGATTAAATCATATAGTATTTGCATATAACCTATGCACATCCTCCTGTATACTTTAAACCATCTCAAGATTACTTATAATACCTAATACAATGTAAATACTATGTAAATTGTTGTAATAGTATTTTCATTGTTACATTGTTACATATATTCATGTGTATATATGTAATTATATATAGTTTTATATTTTCAATCCATTGTTAGTTGAATCTGTGGATGTGGAACCCAAAGATATGTAAAGTCAACTGCACTAACTACCATAATCAATTTCACTCATGTGAAATCATAAAATTTACAAAGATTGTTTAGAACAGTATGCTCAACCTGTGTTATCCATGGTATTATTACTTAATAAATGTTCAAATAATAATAGGTGCTGGTATTAATTACCTTTGAAAAATGCTAATCCCCTCTTAAAGTGTCATATATTACATGGTGTATTAAACGAACTGAGAAATTCTTCAGTAAAATTTAATCTTATTCTCCAAGATTTTTCTAGACTTGACTACGGACCTTTTTTTCATAAAAATGTCTTAACAGATGTGAGACTAGAAATCTTTGCAGAGCAGTCTGAAAAATGTTGGTTGAGGACCTCAACCTACCACATCACCCACTTCACCCTGGCACACATATGCGCGTGCATGCACATACACACACACGCACACACACACACGTATCAGTATCACGATTGCTCCTTTTGGAGCACTCACTTTTCTCTAACATAGCTCTCCAAAACTAGCTTCCTCTCACCATCAAAACATGTTTCTCTTCTGTATACGTTCCTAGAATCCTGCTTTCTGCTAACAGGCAACTTATCTAATCAATTAGTTGAAAATTTGAAGGTAAAAATGAGAGCTCTGGAATGAGAATACCTAGATTTAAATTAGGGTTTCATAATTTATGAGCAGTATGATCTTGGGCAAGTTACTTGACCTCACTAAGCCTTAATTTCTGCTCTATAAATTAAGCATGATAATGGTGTGTATTTCATTAAGTGACTGTGATGTTTAAATGAGATGATTCCTACCAAAATGTGTCTGACACAATGCGTTCAAAAACATTTTAAAGAAATATATACATGAATTATACCAATTAATCTCATATGGGGCATTTCTCCTTCTGCTTTAGAAATGTTTCCTTTAGATAAGATTGCTGTGTAAATCCTTCGAGGGAAGCCTGTAAGCCTTGATAACAAGACTGCACCAGACGAACTATTTGGTCCCAACTGTCCAGCTCCATCTCATGCCTCCCTCCCTCTGGCTGTCTGTGCCAGTCTTCATGAACCTCTTTTCAGTTCTTGAAACAGGGCTACACTTTGTCTTTTGCACATGCTGTTCCATCTGCCTGAAACGCTCTTCCTCACTACTGTTTTGCTTTGACATAATGAGGCTTTTGGCTGAAATGATACTCCCTCTAAGAAGCTTTCTTTATACCACCTCTCCACCAGACTAGTATAGTTACCCCATGTGCTTCCTCTATAATAATATTCATCACACTTGATTGTAACATTATCTGCCTCCTCAACCTTACTGAAGGGACTGACTGTGTTTTTCTCTCTCTCTCTCTCCGCATTTATCACAAAACAGAACATACTAGTGGTTTATGAATACCTAACTGGTACAGGAATCCTCACTCAACCTTCCAATCCCATCCTCCATTTTGCACATACGACGTATGGATGTCTTCCACACATAAGTCTTATGCAGCCCTAACAGGGGAAGCCCTTACGATGTCTGAGAAAAACTTTTTTCATGTGCCAGGTAAAAGGGAGCTTAGAATCTGATATATTATAAATTAACTTAAAGAAAATAAGGAAACATGAGTTTGTTTATTACAAAGTAAATTCTGCCACAAAGGTAATAGGATTTCCATTTTGAGAATGCAGTTTAGAGAAGTAAAGCAACTTTCCCATAATCGCACAACTAGTAAATGACAGAGCTGGAATCTAAATCTTAGACTTTGCAACTCTTAAGCAAGCTCCCTTCAATTTTCACAACACCATCCTGTCTGCTTTAGATACCATGCCAATCAAAAATAGGATACCCAGAAAAATGTTCTGAATATAGATATCTCAAGACATATGGGGTGCAGCAGTGCCAGCAGACCAATGCCAAGCAGCATCCATAGATAAGAGAGATGAGCACTGCATGCAGGCAGAAGTCTCCTCCAGGATGAGTTCTTAGCAGGCATAGGAATTCTGTGTTCTACTGTGCCCTTTCAGCATGCCAACTTGGAAGGATAGGAAAAGCCCAGACTTTGAATCCATCTTCAATTTTCATCATTGCTCTGCTACTTCAGTGTTGTGTGATTGTGGCCTGGTCACTTGCCTTTTCTGAACCTCAATATTTTTATCTATCTTTAACCTCAATATAAAGTAGGCATAATTCTACCTATTGAAAGGATAGTGTGAGAATCCAGTAACAACCTGTGTAAATCTGCCTAACACAGCTCTGGAGCCCATCTGATACTCCCTCTGTTCCCTTCTCTTTGACCAGTGGTTTCTGATAAGAGAAAGCCATCTTCCTGAACAACAACTACCTTTCCCTATCAATAATCTCCCTGTTCATTGATGCCACCTTAGGGACTATCTCTGGATGTTGGTATCTTGGCCCTGGGGAGAGGTGAGGAGGTTGACAGAGGAGGTCAGTGGATCTCTTTTCCAATTTGGCTTTGGAACCATGGACCGGAGATAACAGGGAGTTCTGTTCAAAGAAAACACATTGGAAGCCCGTGTGCTCTGATGTGGGATAAAGCTGGGCCATGCTATCTGAAGTGGCCTCCAGATTGTGAAACTCAACCCTGTTCATCCTCCTCACAAACATCCTGGTGGCTGTGTGGTCGTGGACAGCTATCATTATAGCATCAATCCATCTCTGGCCCCAGACCTCCCAAGGCCATCTGAAAACCAAACTCCTGGCAAGGACCAAATGGAAAGGACATTAAGTTTGAGCCCAGAAGTTGGAAATGTGAGGCTGGTTAGAAACCCCCAAAAAGGAACAATCAGGAGCTACTCTCATTTAATGCTCTTTCTATTGAAGGAATATCTTGGTCACTGCAGTTCTCCAGGGCAATCTAATCAAGTCTCTGTAAAGGAAACTGGCTCCACACATAGGCTGCCTATTGATTTCATCAGTAGTTCTTTAAAGGGTTCAATTAAGGGTCAGAAGGAAAGCAAAGTAAAGTTGTGTCTGAAGAGTGGGAAAACCCAGATCCAAAAAATGTGAAGCTGGAATTTTTCAGCCCTTCTAAAATGTGATAAGGATCAGAGTGTAAGAGAGGCAGTCAATTCTGTCATTAGGGCAGCTCACAAAAGGGAGAAAGAGAAGAAACACGGAAAATTATTGACAAGTGCATGAAGACAGTGCCTAACAAAGATGGTGCTTTCTCAACCCTCCAAGAAAATACCACGTTTTCTCCTCAATATTCATACCTTCCTCATTTTTAAAAATGTTGTAGCCAGCCAATTCCAATCGACTGTCATTATTCTTTTATTTATTCAAAATGTGTGCTTGGATATCAGTTTTAGACCCTGTGCTAGACAGGTGGAAAAAAAGATGAACAAAAATAAACAGTCTTGCTCTCAGAAGATTCAAAATTTAATTGGGAAGATAGACATGAATCAAGTAATCGCTTTCATTAATGTTTGATTACAAACTGATACGTAAGTGTTCGGAAGGAAGAGAACTTGGTGATAAGAGAGGGAAACTGACCTACACTGGATAGGGACACAATTGAAAGCCTCCCTAAGGAAGTTACTCATGAGTTGATGCCAAAAATACAAATAAAGCAAAAGTATATCAAAAGAGGAATGAATAAGGAAGACATTGGGTGATGCACCAATTACAGGAAGACTGGAGGGAGGAATAAACTCAGAAAATGTCAGGAATCAAGAGAAGCTGGCAGCAGAAACTCTCCTGGACTTGCTCCCAAGCACATAGCCACTCTTGCTCCATGATGTGGCTGCTGAGGTCAGTAATTAAGTCTCATTGTCCCTTTGTCTTTTTGTCACTAACTCAAGATACAAAACCTGGAGTGGAAATTCCCTACTGTACAAACCTAGGTCAGGTGCCGAAGAGATAGGCTCCCCTTCTTTTGAATCACATAATGGGAATTCTGAAAACCAGGAAGAGGAGTGGAACGCTGGATGACAAAAAATAAATAAAAAGAAAACCTCCACCATGGGGGAGAGGGGGAGAAAGTCATGGCAGAGAGTGAGAACTGCATGCACAGTAGCCCTTGCCTAAGTGTAGAGACACTGAGAGAGAGAGAGAGATAGAAGAGACTGAAATCCAGGCAGAGTCATATTGATTCAGTTCTTACAAAACTGGTAAGATTTGGGTCTTTACCTTGAGGCAGTAAGAAACCATTGATGACTTTATCAGCAGAGGAAAGGCATATTCAATTGCATTTTGGAAAGATAATTCAGAGTACAGGAGAGAGAACAGACAGTGGGATCACAAGAGCAAATGGGGAGCAGTGTAGTAGATACCGTGATATGTATCCCAGGTCCCCACTTCAGGACTGAGGCACATCTCCCCAGCTACAGAACTGTTTGTTGCTGACAACTCACAGTTAAATCCCTTTTTGAGACTAGCCCTTGGCATAAGGAAGCTGCCACAGGGAGGCTATGTCCCTCCCTAGAGACAGCTGGCATCAGATGACTAATCAGCATTGCTACAAAGGCTTTATCTGAGGTGGCTCTGAAGGGCTATCTGAGCTCCAGAGCTCCCTGTGGGATCAGCTGAGGTCTCATGGCA
Organism: Macaca mulatta; assembly: GCF_049350105.2. Taxonomy (NCBI): domain Eukaryota; kingdom Metazoa; phylum Chordata; class Mammalia; order Primates; family Cercopithecidae; genus Macaca; species Macaca mulatta. Next base: position 91,790,150 of record NC_133420.1, read on the forward strand.
ACTGCATCACAGTTTCACTTCTCCTCCTGCCCAATCCTGCTACCCTCACTCCTCATCATTAGTGACTCCTGAAACAGTCCTCAGTACTCTTTCTGCCTACAAATCTCCATCTCAATATTTTTTTTTTTCCTCAGGAATCTCAACCCAAGGCAGCATGACAAGCAGAAGACTATAGGAGCCTAGCAATGAAAACAGGGTAGCCTCGACTATGGTAGAAGTGGATACTGGGGAGAGAAGTGTGCTGATTAAACTTTTCAAGGCCCAAGGGCCTGAGAATCGTATGAGACAAGAGACCATTTGCAGAGTCAAGGAAAGAAACTCACCCCTTCCTAGATTAGATGCTTCCAACTTCCCTAGCGGTTGAATGGAAGAGAACAGTCATTCCTTCACACACTGGCCCAAACACAATTTCAAACCTTTCCCTATTCTAATAACCACTAATGGTCCTGCTGCAGTCGGCATCTGCCATAGTGTGGGATGTGTTGGGAGCTGGCTGCCTCCAGAGCTGAGACTCTTAAGACTGGAGCAGCTGTTCCAGCTCTGGCTCTCCTGATTCTTTGTAGCCATGTCACTAAATTTCCAACAGTCAGTTCACTTTATGGCCTTTTTTCCCCTTCTGTTTGTAATGCTGCTACCGCCCAGTGCAGAGGCTGCCAAGAGGGTTGATTCCAAACACAGGGCTTTTAAAAGGTGGCAGATGAGATGATGTCATGGCATGGAAGGTAAAAGCCCCTTTCTTCCTCCAGAGTGGTTTAACCAATAAAATTAATTTGCCTGTTTAAAATTTAAAATAAAGACAAGATGGTTTAATTTTTCAATAAAGAAGTTTGGCAGGAAGAAAGGGAGTTATTAGCATGCTGATCAGGGTGAAGGGGAAACCAAATGTAGACGGATCATCCTGAAGCCACACTGAAGGGCCTCACCTCTCTTCTTCCATCTGCTGGTTGCAGAGGGAGCTGCCATGATGCAGCTCCAGCCAAGGGACAAATGGGCAGGCAGCGTAGGAGCTGATAGAAGCTGTGGGCATTGCACAGATGGCCCGCTTGAGCCATTAAGAGAAGTGACCAGTTCAGAACCATTCTCAAAAGACATTCCAGGGCTTAGCAATGACAATCGCCCCTCAGCCTCCCTCTCTGTAGCTGAGGCCCAGCTCTCTTTGCCTTTTGTGGCAACCATCAAACAGATGAACTTTGCAAAGCCTCATGAATTCCTGGCAGCTCTTCTGCAATGCTTCCGTCTCTTGCTCTTTCTCCCCAACTGGCTACAGATGGATCGGCATTTCCTCCACAGCTGGGATGGCAGAACCAAGTCCCAAAGGGGCAATTTCATTATCTCACCCTCTGCTTCCACCTTCCAGCCTCCCCATGACCCACCGTTCAAAAGAATGATTATAGCTCTCCACTGAAGGATGACGTTGACATTGAATCTGTATTCAAAGTTGGAGAAACTTGAAAAATTCCAAAGACTTGTAAGAACTTTTGAAAGATTCTGCTTACTCCTAATAACCCATGTTTTACCAGGGTATCATACTTGCAAGATTATAAGATTCTGTTTTACAAAGTGCTCTCGCATACATTATCTCATGTGATACACATATGATTATCCCATTTTCTAGGTAAGCAAACTGATGATCATGGGGAAGGTGAGAGGATAACAACATTTTCTGAGACTAATCTACGCATTACAGGCTCTGTGGAAGCTCTACCCCATAACTCAGCTAAATCTTCACAATCAGCCCTGAAATGTAGGAAATTATATCCCATTTACAAATGAGGAGATAGACAGTATTGACATGATCACCCCAAATCACATAACTGGCCTTGGATTTGTAGTTAGGCCAGACTACTCAAATATTTTCCCTGCACTGGCTGCAGGTTTACTTCATTTTCCTGGCAGATGGGTAAATCTGTCTGGTCCATTCATTCCTCAGTGCCCTTCGAAGCTAGAATGTCTAGCAAACTCTCACCCCAGTGAACATATTTTTGTGCACCTGTTAAAAAAATGCAAAATGCCTTTAATACACCTGGAAAGACAAGTTACACCACAGTTCTCATCTTCATTCAGCATCCAAACAGGGAATAAATTCAATATTGTCATCACCATCATGGCCATCTCCATTACCCTATCATTATCATTATCTTCATCAAATCCTGTCTTTGGAGCTCCCTCAAGCACTTTGCCTTCCTTAGCGGGCATTTTTTAGAGGACAAAACAGACACAGTCCTTGCTTTTGACTTGCATTTTGTGGTAATGTAGAGTGAGAATTTAGTCTCTAGAGCTAGTGGAAATGAACGAACATTTAGGATCAGTGACTTAAGAAAATTCAATGGTTGAACTGAAGTAATAGGAATCTGTTTACAAGACAACCCTTATAAATAGCATAAAATGAGTATGCTTCTCAAAAAAAGCAATTAATTAACATTTAACTACTGTACATGTTCTATTAACTAAACATCTCTACAAATGGCTTGTGGAATGGACAATTTATTCCCACCCTCTGGGTTTTCAACACTAATGGTGGAAGTGAAAAGAGGAAAATGCTTGATGTGTAGCAAAATAACCATTCCGTCAAGGTTCAGAAGACTTCTGTAAGGATGTAATAACAACACAGAGTTGGATGTATCGCTTTCTCCACAGTCCCCCCTCACCACCTTCACATTCACTTTGCAGAACAGAAGGACTTCCAGGAAATGTGGACAAGTGCCTGGCATTCCCAACAAGGCCAGCTGCGTTCCCAACACCTAGTAGAGTTCCCGCTGCATCACACACATACAATACGTATGTGTTAAGTTCATTAATGACCAAACTCACCTCTTCTAATTGCTCTGATAAAAAGTCTCTTTGCCATTATTTCTCATTGCATATTGCAATTTTTACTTTTCTCCACCCAAAATAAAAGCAACTCTGAAAGATGTTATAGAGTCAACAGTAATCATTTTCCCATTTTCAATCTTTTCATATCATTAGCATTCTGAAAAGAGAGGCAATTACTTTGTATTTGTTCCACCTCTTCAAACCCCCAAAGCAGTTATTTTTTTTCTTTCTCTCCAGTGCGGCTTGTTATCAGTTTTCTTTCCCCCAACTCACTGTGAGTTGGAAGACAGGGATCCTCCCTATTGGTATCCTTGGCTACTTGCTCAGGAGCATGTTCATAGTGAGTGCTTAATGAAAGCTTTTTATTTCTGAATGGAATCAAACATTGCTTGTTCTCTGGAAACCTAAACTATTTCTCTATCTGGGACATTTGAGATGCAGTCCTCCCCAGAAACAGAGAGATGGCCTCAATGACTGTGGACTGATCCTTCCCTCCAGAAGTGCCCAAGATTCTGCTCACCCCTTCTTTAGTCAAGGGTGAGGGAGAGCCAACTCTGCAATCCCTTCTTCTGGGTTTTAAAAATATGAGTGACAACCCTGCAAGCTGAGTTAATGGAGCCTATGCCTCAGTGATGACTTATATGCATTGTGGGGCCAAAATACAAAAACAAGGCCATTCACGAGGCTCTGCGGTTTGTTGGGGAAGAGTGACGTCTGGAAAGTGGGGGGTGGGCGGAGCTGATGAGCACCATTTTCATTAACTTACAGAAAATCATTAGTGTTCAACTTATGGACAAAAAGTTCCCTCTTGGCAAACTAATTCATTTTCCAGGTCAGGCTTTCCTGTGTGTGTCTGAGTGCACGTGCACTGGGATGTGTGGGAGTCATTCTTTTTTCTGCTGCATGGTTGATGTGTGCATGTGTCTGGGACTCATTACATGACTGAAAATGTAAGCAGCTGGAAATTCATGGGACAAAAAGGCTGAGCTCATTACCAGGAACATTAAAGACATGGCCTATGGGGAGGTAAATTGTTTAATGTTAAAATCAGAATTATTTGGCCTTTGACCCTGATGACCACCCTCTTAGACATAATTCTCTCTACTTTGGGCTTTTTATCACCCCAATGTTTGTTGGTTCTCTTCTTGTCATTCAGTTCCCTTCTTATTCAAATCATAGATCTAAACCCATCTGAAGAATATGAATGTATCCCAAATTTCTATAGCATTCTTCTTGTCTAACTACCTAATTTCATTGGATGAGCTCATTCACCCCCATTATATTCCAAGATGCAATTCCCAAATTATATCTCTAGTCCCGACCTTCTTCCAGGCTCCAGACTGATTACACAAGCTCTCAAATTCATTTCTTCTCTTGTTTCTATGTCAGCTGATGGCACCAGCATATACTCAAATTTCTCAAGATGGAGCCTCAGATCTGCCTTCCATTCTTCCTGCCTGCATCTTCACTCTCAATCTGTGGCCAAGTGAAACTGATTTTCTACTATGAATTATTATGTTTTTGTCTAAAAAATGCTCATCATATTCCAGGTCCTGCCTTAAGAGCTTTACGACCCTGTGAGGAGGGCACTACAACTGTCTCTAGTTTAGAAAGAAACAAATGGAGATATTGAGAGGTTAAGTAACTTGCTCAAGGTCACACAGTTCAAAAATGACAGAGCTGGGAAAACCCAGGTGGCTGGGTTCAGCATCCCCGTTCTTGAATCCTGTTCTCTGCTGCCCCTATATATCCAATTCCACTGCCTGGTCAAGTCATTGTCTTTCAATTAACAGCCATCTCTTTATCTTCCTCCTGCACAGCAGATTTTTCTTTCTAAAACACCAACCTCTTTTCTATTGTCTCTAATCTAATCTGACTTAAGTAGATCTGATATATACTAATTAAAATCCAAACTTTCCAGAACCTCTGAGGCCCTTCAGAATACATCCCTGACTGACCCCCAACCTCATGTCCTGCTACTTTTCTTTTCAAACACCTTGCCTCTGCCCCCTCCCTCCTTCTGGCCTTCCATTAATCTAATAATTATGCTAGCATCAAGGTATTGAGCATCTAGGAAGTGTCAGTCTTTGTAATAGACACTTTATGTATTTGTTCTCAGTATCATAGCAACCCTACAATGTAAGTGTTTGTCATACCTTCTTTTTGCCAATGAGGAAACTTGCACTCTGAAAAATTAAAACTAATCTAAGGCCTCTTTGGAAGTGAGTGGTTGAGTTAGGATTTGAATATAAGTTCTGAACACTTTTACACTGTTGGTAGGAATGTAAATTAGTTCAACCATTGTGGAAGACAGTACGGAGATTCCTCAAGGATCTAGAGTTAGAAATACCACTTGACCCAGCAATCCCATTACTGGGTATATACCCAAAGGAATATAAATCATTCTACTATAAAGACACACACACGTTTGTTTATTGCAGCACTATTTACAATAACAAAAACACAGAACCAACCCAAATGCCCATCAATGATAGACTGGAAAAGGAAAATGTGGTACATATACAAGGTGGAATACTATGTAGCCATTAAAACAGAATGAGATCATGTCCTTTGCAGGGACATGGATGAAGCTGGAAGTCATCATCCTCAGCAAACAGAAAACCAAACACTGCATGTCCTCACTCATAAGAGGGAGTTGAACATTGAGAACACATGGACACGGAGAGGGGAACAACACACACCAGGGCCTGTTGAGGGGTGGGGGTGAGAGAAGGGAACTTAGAGGACAGGTCAACAGATGCAGAAAACCACCATGGCACATGTATACCTATGTAACAAACCTGCATGCTCTGCATGTTTCCCATTTTTTAAAGAAGAAATAAACAAAATAAATAGGTTCCAAATTCACACCCTTTTTCCTATTCGATCAATAAATACATGCAAAAGTATACAAATAAACCTTAGTGGTATTTTCTGCGTTGCAAACATGCCATTTGACAATATTGCTGTGTGTGTACTTGGGAAACGCTCTTCAGCATTCCTTAGGACATTTACAAAAGGTGGTGGCAGGAGTGAGGGGTGGAGAGAGGACTATTGAGTTGTCTGCTGACTTGATCAGGGAGGGCCAGTGTACTTGGCCACCTGGCTGCACTCAACTCAAATAATCAGGAGCTCCAATCCCAAAGAACATTAGCTAATCATCATAAGAAAACAAACAAACAAGTGAGCAGCCAATCATATAGTCTGAGCCTTGTAGCTTAAATGAAGGGATGGAAGGTTCATCAGACTCAAAACTCGGCCACCAGAAACAAGTAAAGATGTTTTGTTAGAAGTTCCCCTGAAGTTTTCTTTTGGCTCCTACTGTGCAAAGAAAGGAGAACACTTGGATTCCACAAATTGTGCAAACCATGCCCACAACATAAAGTGAAGGAAAGGAAGACAGCAAGCCTCATAAAGTATATGTTGGGCCGCTGAGCTGCTCCTGGGAGCAGCTCCTGCTGCCACCCTCCTCGCTCAGCCAAGTTATCCACATCGCCAACACCAGAGGGCACTCTGCCTTCTAGCAGACAAATGTGTGTGCCTGGGCCCTGAGGTTGGGGATTATGCGGTCCACAGACAAGGTCTCTACTCAGTCCCAATGCAGATCACTCCGATTTAGATTTTCTAGTGGGGTACAGGGTGTTACAGCAGATGGGACTTCTTGCTGAGTACAAGAAATAAATGTTTTTCTCCCCAACTATCATGTCAACATTTTCTCCTGAATCTCAATTCCCTATAAGAGGATGAACAGAAACAACTACATGTGGTGAAAACTCAACTCAGAACTCCGTATTTTAATCCTGAAACGGAGAGTCCTATTTTTCCCAGTGTTGACGTCTATCCTCAGATAAAACCTCCCTGGCTACTTATTGCCCTGGCCATAGTCCTCTAATCAGGACTGCTAATTAGAAAAATGACTAGAGGTTAAAAAAAATGTTTTATTTCATTTAGGTTCTTATAACGCAATATCATAAACTGAGTGGCTTATAAACAAAGAAATTTAATTCTCTCAGATCTGGAAGCTGGGAAATCCGAGATTAAGGCCGAGTCATGTCTGATGAGGACCTGCTTTCTGACTCAAAGAAGGTGACCTATTGCTGCATCCTCACGTGGTAGAAGAGAAAAGTTGTCTCTCTGGGTTTTCTTTCATGAGGACTCCAGTGACCTCTCAAAGGTCTCACCTCCAGATACCACCACTTTGGGGAGTTAAGATTTCAACATTTGAATTTGGAAGGAACACAAACATTCAAACAATGGCAGAAAAGAATGAATGAACTTAACAGGATGCTAACTATATGTTATGCAGGTTACTTTGGGTGGGGGCATGGTTTTGTACATATATCTTCTTAATCTTTACAGTCGGCCAATGAGATCAATGACACAATCCCATTTTACACATGATAAAACTGAGGTTCAGGGAGATTAAAGAACATGTCTGGGTACAGCATAGATAATGGATAACAGAATGACAATTCAAATAGAAAAATAATTCCAAAGGCCATGCTTTAGGCTAGAGGTTAGCAAACTATGGCCAATGGGTCAAACACAGCTTACCACCTGATTTTGTACTAATGTTTTGCTAGAACACTGCTATGGCCATTTGTTTATGTAATTGTCTATGCCTGTTTTTATATCACAACAGTGGAGTTGCATAGTTGTGACAGAGACTCTATGGCCCACAAAGCTTAAAACATTTACCCTGTGGCCTCTTACAGAAGGTTTGCCGAACTCTGCTTTAGGCATATGTGATTTGAGGCACAAAGAAAAGCCCTAACTTAAAACGTTTTCACAATAATACCTAAAATTTTACTTCTACTCCTTTGAGATCAGTATCACCCTAGGACCCTATCAAATTTGAGGCATTGAAGCAGAATTGTACATCTGCAACATAATTTATGAATACCTTAAATAGTAATAGGGTTTAGAGCTTGGAGGGGATTGAGGGTTCTGGGAGATTAATTTCAAAACTTCTCATCTGTACAACTGGCAAAGAGAAGGTTCTAAATTTAAAGTACTATATCACTAAGTACTGTGACATGTTTGGGCTCAAGCAACTTTGCTGTAGGACTGAACTTAACTGAGCAAAACACAGTGGGGCACTCCTGCCCATTTCATAAGAGTCTCATGGATCCTGGGTTTTCCAGCAGCATTGAGAATTCAGCGGAGCTCTGGGTTCCTGGATCAATGCTATTCCAGGGTCTCCAGATCCACCAGCACTGAAAACATGGTAGTGAACTAGTAGATTTCTTGTTCCACTCACATCTAAGGGGAGTTTCTCAGAGAAGTGGGAACAGATTCATAGCTAGGAATAGCATCTCTGTGCAATTTCCTGGAACTGAGGCTGAGGACTTCCTGCACAGCTAGTGAAGCAGCGAGAAGACAAGGATAATCTAGGAGTATACTTTAGGAATTATTGGAAATACTTTGAATAGCGAAACTATGAAAACTTACACTTCTAGCTCTTTAAGATTTAGAAACAGGCTCAGTACCATTGAAACTAGGTTTTTAATTTTAATCAAACCATATTTGTACTCACAAGCTGACAAAGCTAAAAAGTTTTAACTTCTGTATCAGTCGACTGGAACAATGAGAATTACACCACCACCCCCCCGCCTCCAGGAGTTAGAAAGTAAATTATTTTCAAGGTACTTGGCATTTTTCTCTATGAGGTGGCTCTGACAGCTAGGTTAAGCATCTTTCCACTCACTATGCATCTATAATAATAGGACCTAGAATTCTCTGTTACCCTACCATCACATAGAAACAACTCCAACATGTGTAAGCCAAGCTGTCCTCCCTCCTGCATCTTGTCCCTTTCCTATAGTAGTGCAACAACTACAGCTTTTGTAGCTAATTAGATCTTAATTTTAATCCCAGCCATTATCTTTAATGGTTATGTATGTCAGCTTGAACATTTATTTAGCTCCTTCAAATGGCTATTTTGTAATCTAAAAGATGGGTGATAAAATATCTACATCACAATGAGATGGGGTATGTAAATTGTGTTGTATGGTGTCTTCTGGTTTCTCAGTAATATGTCTTCTGCTCAAAATACCAGGATGAGTCATTGGTCTGATAGTGAAGGAGCCATGCATCCTCCTCTTTCTTCAGGCATATGTTCCTTCTGACTACCTTGAACCCATTTCAGTTATCAGGGCTGGGTCAGTGACTGGGAGGGTTCTGTGCCATCTCCCTACTGTTTCTATCTCCTTACCTGTCTGTCTCTTTCACTTCCTGGGTTTCTTCTCTTTTTTTAAAGAATTTTACAAGGATTTACTCATAAACCAGCAAGTGCACTGTCTACAAAATGACATCATAATAGATTTCATCAGTCTTAGATTTATACATCAGCAAAAAATGAAATAAAATCATCAATATCAGGCATCAATAGTAGCCCATAGGTGATACAATGACTCAGGACAGTCGAAGACTCAGGGCCCCTGTGTTCTCCTCTTTCACATGTGGTTAGCTCCTTGGTTATGATAATGGTGGTTGTAATGACAAGGATGGTGTGGCAACCATTTGTTAAGTATCTGTTATCTATCACATATTGTATTTGCCCTTTACAGAGGGAGTCTTAATCCTCTACAACTTTATATAATGGCTATGATGTTCATTTTATAAGAGGGCACTGGGGTTGACTTGCCCAATGGCTCATAAATAGCTGAGACAGGATCCAAATTCAGTTCCGACTCTAAAATTCATGCTCCTTCCTCTCTGTAACACTCTTAGATGTAGGCTTACCACATCTTTCTTCTGCTTCATTTGCCCTCCCTTCCTCCTTTATTTCTTCACTCATTTCTTTCCTCAAAAAAAAAAAAATTTTAAAACCTCATTTTTTCCATTTCCCTTTCTTCCTAAGAAACACATTTGAGAAATCATCTTTAACAATATCAAATCATTTTTATTGGCGCTCTGCAAAAATGATAGTGGTGTCACACCAGGCACTCTGAAAGGCTGGTATATTATAGAGGAAAACTGCTCAAACTGCAGCTTCATGCTGTGGTGCTGTTCACAACTACTTCTTAATCTGTTACCCTGGGGCTATGAATGACAACCTGTAAAAGTTCTTAGAAAGTTAAAGCTAGGAGGGAAAAAGAGGTCTAGATTCACATTGACTTATTTAACCAATGTATATTATACTTGAACTATCCTTGAGACTGTACTAGGCACTGGGGATAAAATGGTAATCAAGCCTTGGTATCTGCCCTCATGGCGCATATAATCTAGTGTGAAAATACAAACAAGTGGCTGGGCACGGTGGCTCGCACCTGTAACCTCAGCACTTTGGGAGGCCAAGGTGGGCAGATCACAAGGTCAAGAGATCAAGACCATCCTAGCCAACATGGTGAAACCCTGTCTCTACTAAAAATACAAAAATTAGCTGGGCATGGCGGCATGTGTGTGTAGTCCCAGCTACTTGGGAGGCTGAGACAGGAGAATTGGTTGAACCCTGGAGGCAAAGATTGTAGTTAACCGAGATCACGTGCCACTGCACTCCAGCCTGGCAATAGAGTGAGACTTCATCTAAAAAGAAAAAGAAAATACAAACCAGTTAACTGGTAATTTAAAAATAGTAGATTAAGTGTCAAGATAGATTCGTGGAGGGAGGGTGCTATGAGAGAAAAGGAAACATCTCAGACATAGAACTTGGGTCAATGTCACAATCTCTTAGGATGACATTTAAACTGAGATATGAAGGATAAGTTTATATTAGTCAGGCATACTGGATAGCTTCCTTCCAATTGCCCCATGTTCTTGTCATTTGCTGAATAACAAACTAACTCAGGAGAAACTGGGAGATGGAATAGGGCTCTCCACTCATGAAAATAAGCTGATAATTATGGACTGTAAGAGTCTGGGGGCTCAAGGAGGCTGGAGAACACACACACTGTCTCCACACACCAGGAACTGAGTTAAACCATCTTCCAGCATGGTCACAGAATTTCAGTATCTCCACTACCATCATGGGCTGAAAGTCCCAGGCCACCATTATAAATCTTGGTTTTAGTCTGGTGCATAAGAAACCAAATGGAGGGTAACATAAACATGATATATGGGGAAGAGTGATGACATAAATAACAAATCAAAGCCCACATAATGTTCAATTTAAATGAATCCAAAATACAGAATTCAAAAGGAATATGAAGTTAGATAACATGAAAAGGGGAAGTCTCTCTGCCCCCACAAAATGAACTATATAATCATGAATTTACTCTGGAAATACATAAAGACATTTGACAAAGAATTATACTATGCTTAAGATGCTCGAAGAGATAAATGAAGAAATAAAAACTGTTAACATTTACAAATTTAAGAAGTACAAGTGGATATAAAAGAAAAACAATCAGAAATCTTAGAAATAATGCATGTAGTCAATGATTTTAAAAAGTCAACAAATGCAATAAATTACAGATTGACATGGTCAAAGAATTCGTGAAATAGAAAATAGCACTGAGAAATTCATCCAGAGACAGTACAAAGATACAAGGAAATAAAGTGTAAAAGAGTAATTAAAAGATAGGAAGGAGAGTTTGGGAGACTGTAACATATATCCACCAGAGTTCTAGCAGGAAATAATTATTTTATACACACACACACACACACACACACTGTTTTATACATATACACACATGCATATATATATGAGAGAATTTTCCAAAATTGAAGAATCCTAAGGTCTCAGATTTAAAGTATGCTTTAAGTGACAAGAAGAATAAAATAAACCTATATCTGAGACCATTATAGTAAAATACAGATCATCAAGAGTAAAAAGAAAATCTTAGAAGTTATTGGAGAGGTTTTAGTTGACCCTAGCATAAAAGCAGCTTCCTGAATCCTAAACTCTATACATTTGACCAAAACGTCTTGAGTTCAACAAGAAAAATTCAAACAAAACCAACATAAACCACCTCTTCAAAATTACTAGAAGATTGATAACACCACAAACTTGTAAGTAGGGGGAAAAAACATCAAATTCCAAAGGAACTCCCATGGCCACTGCAACCTTGTAGGTTTAGAGGGAGACAAGTTGCCTTTGGGATCTCCAGGGTAAAAAAGAGAGGGGTGCATAAGACTTAACATAAACCCAGATAAAAGTAACTACCAGAAAGAAAACATGCAAAGTCTAAGACTTGGTGGTTTATACTACTGGAAACAGAGAAGAAGCTTGTAAGTGAGTGAAACCAGAAGTTTTACTGAAGAAGATAGAAAAAGACAGTTACCCTCTCAAAGATGTGACATTAAAGCAACATAAGAAAATGGGAAGAAAAAAGTTAAGGATCCTGCAGAAACAAAGGGAAATACAAGTTAGATGAACTCCTACTCTAATATCTTTACCAACAAAATGATTATCCATTAAAGAAACTGCACTTAACTATTCTAGCACAAGAAAGTCGTCTTCAGTAATGAGCCCTGTCACTGAATTGCCTCAGAATGTAAAAACACAAGAACGCGGCCAAAGTCTGTATAGAGCAACTGCAAAAAAAAAAAAAAAAAAAAAAATAGTGAGACTTCAAATTCCTACATTTCAGCTTATGATAAACTCCCTCAAGAAAAGTAATCATGAGATAAAACTGGAATCCAATATTGAAAATATAATTTCCTCAATCATTTGTAGATATTAAAATACCTAAAGTCAGAAATTTTAAAATGAAAAATAAAAGCAAAACTGGAAAAATACATTAAATAGTGACTGAACTTCAGAAAGAAATCAAAGAAAAAGAAAAAATCTCAAAAATGAAGAAAAAAATTACGAAGTGTCTAAGAAAAATAAAATCAAGAGTCATTGAATAAAGATGAAAAGAGCAATAAAGAATGAACATGAGAAAATGGAGTAAAAAGAGAGAGAAAATGGTTGAAAAGGAAAGCAAAGAAAATCGAACATATGTATAATTGAAGTCACTGAAAGGACACTCTTCTCTCTATATATAATATATACAAATGTATATATATATTATATACATTATATATAATACATATATATATATATTTTGTGTGTGTGTGTGTGTGTGTGTGTGTGTGTGTATAATATCAGAAACTTTTCCAGAAATAAGAGAAAAAGAAAATCTACATACAGAAAGTGTTCACCTTGTATCTGGGAAAATTGACCTGAAACGATCAGCTCTGAGACTGATTCTAATAAAACTGAAGACGTAACTAATTATGATAAACATAACAAAATTGCACAGGTATCAAATTTCTCAAGCAGAAACCTACAAAGGAAAACAAGAGTTAGTAATTTCAACAACCTCAAGGAGAGAAAGCAGGAGCCAAGGACTGTATATGAAACTAAGCTCTCCTGCAAGCAGCAAATCTACAGAAAGACAATTATAAATGTGCAAGAATTCAGGAAGTGCTCCTTTTAGAAATGCTCTTCTTAGAAGCATTTCCTAAAGAATCTACTAGAGCACAAGCTCCATGCAATCAAGAGATGACTGGGAAAATTTAGCCAAGGGACTAACAGTGAGAGATTAATACATTTAATCAAAGATTCAAGACTAAAACAAGGGTGGGCCATGAATGAGAAAATAGTATGTAAACATTCTATGTTTTGATAAAGTGTAAAAATGCAACTGAATATGAGAAAGAGAAAATTAAAATGGAATAATTGATCATTTAATAGGAAATAGAAGTCAAATGGTATCATTTAAAACCAACATACAAGATAGTGAAAAGTTAAGTAGGTAAACAAAGGGCACCATAAAATGTATAGACACAAAACTGATCATTACATTAAAAATACAAACCTTTGTAAATACTAAAACACATTTATTCAAACAACAAAGAGTGATATATACAAAGACTCTGTTGCATAAAGTAATATGACAGTGTTGAGACCAAACATATTAGTCACATCAACAAATGTAACTAGGCTTAATTTGACCTTTCTTTTCTTTTTTGGAGACAAGGTCTCACACTATCTCCCAGGCTGGGGTGCAGTGGCATCATCACTACTCATTGCTGCCTTGATCTCCCAGGCTCAAGCAATCCTCCTACTTCAGCCTCCTAAGGAGCTAGGATTACACATCATCATGCCTGGCTAATTTTATTGTTGTTTTTGTAGACACAGGGTTTCACTATGTTGCCCAGGCTGGTCTCAAATTCCTGGGCTCAAGCTATCCTCCCACCTCAGCCTACCAAAGTACTGTGATTACAAGTGTGAGCCACTGCACCTGGCCTCAGTTTACTGTTAAAAGAAAATGATTTCAAATTGACTCAAAAGTAAAGCCCAACTCTGTGCCATACAAGATAACATCTAAAATAATTTAACTCAAAGAGGTTTAAATAAATCAATAGAAAAAGATTCAAGAGTAACAAGAAAAAAAGAGCAGAGTGGCAATCCTAATATCAAAGTAGAATTCAATAAATAAAACATAAATAAGACAAAGCATATTTTATAACATTAAAAGCCAAAATTTACAATTATACATATATATATATAAAATCACAGACATATATATATATATATATATATATATATATATTTCACAGCAACTACCTATATAAAGCAAAACTACAGGAGATGCAAAAGAGGTAGAAAAAAATACAGAATAATCAGAGACTTTAACATGTTCTCAGTACATTTGAGTTTACAGTATTTAGGTAGTTTTAGCAGGCTGAAAGAACGTAATCAATAGTGTAGATCTTAATAATACATATATAACAACTCACCATGATAATAAAGAATATAACTTCTCAAGAACAAGTAGCATTCATAATCATTGATCATACACTCTTTTGCAAAGACAGTGTTGGTAACTTTCATCAAATAGAAAAATTACAAAAATACTCTCTGATCACAATGCAATTTAAATTCATTCAGAAATTTAAATTGACACCAAAAACCAAAATATGCTTTCACCAGAAAAAAAAAAAATTCAATTGAACACTTTTTGAGTAAATGGAAAAATACAAACAGGAATTACAGAATTTCTATAAAAATAATGCTAATAAAAAATACTATATATCAGAATCAATGAGATATATTTATAGATGATGATTAGAGTAAAATTCTTAGCTTTGAAAACTTATATCAATAAATCTAAAAATGAAAATAAATTAAATACCCAGCTCAGAAATTAGGAAAGGACAACAAAGAAAACTAAAGGAAAGTACAAGAAAGAAATAATTAAGGTAAAAATGAAAGTTATTTATGAGGTAGAGAAAAAACCAAATTCATAAATAAAAATTCTAGTTTTTTAAAATATATAAACAAAATAGACAAATGGCTTCAATTTAATGGAAAAAAGGAGAGAAAACATAGAAATACAGAATGAGAAATGACAAGGGATAAATACTAATACAGAGGAAGATTTTAAATCACAAAATTAATTTGCATACATGTATGTAAAAAAATAGAGACCTAGATGAAATGCGTAATTTTCTATGAATATTTAATTTACCAAATTTACTTGAGTAGAAATAGAAAGATTAAATGATCCATTTCTGAGGAAGAAACGGCAAAAAGTATTAAGGAACTATCCAACCAAAAAGCACAAGTCCAGGTGGTTTCACAAGGGAAATATTACTAAAACTTTAGCAGTCACCAGATAAGCCTGATGGTATGTCACTTGTCTCTGAGAATAGAAAATGGAAGAGAATTTTCAGATCCCTTTAATAAAGCAAGTGTAATATTTATATCTAAACCTGATAAAAATAGCACCAAAAAAGAAAACTACAGACTAATATAACATAGGATTACTGATGCACAAATCCCAAATAAAATATTTTCAAGTAAACTTCAACAGCACATTATGAATACACCATGACCAAGCAGAATTTATGTTAGGAATGCAGGAATTGTGCATTATTAAGAAACTGATTACAAGAATTCAACAGATTAATAGGTTTAAAAAGAAAAATTTTATAATTATCTTCAATTATGTTTAAAAGATATTTAACAAAGTCAAACACCTATCTTAACAAAAATAGGTAAGATTACAGGAATAGATATCATTTTCTTATCTTGATAAAATATATACAGAGATACCTCAGTCCTAAAGCTAACATCTTACTTAATGGAGAAACATTAGAGATGTTCTAACAAGAGTGAGGAACAAGGCTAGGATGGTCCTTACCCTTATTACATTTAATATATTGGGGATACTAGCCCATAAAATTAGAGAAGAGCAAAAAGTTAAAGTCATAAGAATTGGAAAAGAAGTAAAACTATTGCTATTTGCAGATAGAATTATGACATGCCTGAAAACCCTTAGAGAATATGATAAACTAATTTAACAAATTTTTTTAATCAGTAAATATGCTATAAAATTAACATCTAAAAATTAATAGCCTCCATATGCACAAATAATAATCAAGCAGATGTTATATAATGGAAAAGAAAGCCCTATTTATAAAAGCAAATGTATAAAATGAAATAAACTTAGAAATATAGAAAATCTATGTGAAGAAAACTTTTTTTAGAAAAAGGCAAAAAGTACATTTCAACAAATGGGAAGATATTATTTATTTGGCTATAGGCAAACTGCTTTGGACTGAGTGTGTGGTGTCCCTCCCAAATTGTATGTCGACACCCTAATTACCAATGTGGAGGAGAGGCCTTTGGGAGGTGGTTAGGTTTAGAGGAGGTCAGGAGTCCTCTGATGAGTATGTCCTTACAAAAAGAGAAAGAGACATAAGATCTCCCTCTGTCCTTGCATGAGGAAAAGGCCATGTGAGAAAATAGCCAAGAAGCATGCCTTCCCCAAGAACCTGACCATGCTGGCACCCATATGTTGAACTTCCAGCCTCCAAAACATGAGGAATAAATGCTTGTTGTTTAAAACATTCTATGTCAATTTGTTATAGCAGTCCAAACTAAGATAGTATCTCAGTTGAGCAATCCCAGCTGATGGCACATGGAATAGAAGCAACCCTCCCCACAAAGCCCTGCCCAAATTGCAGATTGGTACCCAGATCTTGATTTCTAAAACCATTCGCCACCAGGAGAAATGGCCAATTTCTGGGCTGGGGCAAATAAAGTAAACATAAGCCTAAAATATATTGTTATGCCAGAAAGTAAAGGAACACTAAAAAATATAAAAGCAGAAATATGTTATAAGGGTACATGAGGCACCTGGAAAAAGCTCCAACTGACCAAATGTGGGGGATTTGATCATTGAAATAAACAAGGATAGCAATAGATTACAACCTATTAATAAAATTGAACTCATTAATCCACACTGTAAATAAGCAAGCAAATAAACAAATACATCAAGAAAAGAGAAAATTCATTCCTATTATAGAATGCTTACTTATAAAAATATAGGGAAAAAGTATGAATTTTGAAAACCGCCTTTTTGTAATCATCATAGTAAGAATTGATTCAGGCTAGAATCATCATACATGTTAAATCTGGGAAACAGAAGAGTTTGATGGTAAGAAGGTACATCCCAAAGTATCTCCCCACACTAAATGATTAAGTACAATAGGAAAAATAATAATTATATTGTGGAGAAACTGAACAATGCCTAAATCAAATGATCAAAATTAACATCATCTATAAAGGAGAAACAGACATGATGTCACTTCATGATATCTTGACAATAACATAATATAATTTATCTAGTAGTGCTTTCAAAAGTTAAAATCCTGATTCTAAACATGAGGAAATGTTAGAAAAATCACATTTAGGGACATATTATTAAATAAACAGCCTTTAATTTTTTTTTAATGCCAATGGTAGGAAAGACAATGAAAAGCAAAGAAACTGTCTCAGATTAAAGACTAAAAGTCATGATAACTAAAATCAATACCTGATCCTAAACTGGATCTTCCAAGAGAAAAACCAAAATTACTTCCTATAAAAAAAGTATTGGGAAAATCAACAAAAGTGGAATAGGAATTGTAGATAAAAGTAATCGAAGTTAAATCTCCTGTATGTAATGGCAAAGGTCACTTCTGATGAGCAGAATATAAGACCGGATCTCTATTCTCAAAGACTCTCTATTCTAATTGAGAAACGGAAACTGCCACATGTAACAATCAAAGAGCAATACAAAAACTGGTGGCAAATTATGACAACAGAAAGTGATTAACTGAACCAGTGATTTAAGAAGCCTTCACAGAAGAGATGACATATTAACGCTACCTGGAAGGAGGGGTTGGTTTGAGGTAATCAGCGAACGACAGGCTATCCTTTGTAGACATAATACCAGTATAAGCTAAGGCCAGGAGGTGAGAATAAATACAGCTCATAAAGTGTGAGAGAAATTTGGGGTAGACAGTCAGTGATGGGGAACAATGTGAAAAATCATTCAATATGTAAATGGGAAGCACCACAAACTTCAAATACACCTCAGTTTGGTTAGAAGAATTTAGATTGTGCAAACACAAGGGGTTTTTTTTTTTTATTTTTTTTTTTAACTTTGGAAGCTTTAAATATTTTGCCCAAATGTTTTTTTCCTGAGAGTAAGGCCTGTCTTACGAAGGAGACCTCTATCTACTGCAGTCCATAAAACTGTCTGTGATGATGGAAACATTCTAAATCTACACTATCTAATACAGTGGTCTCATGTAGCTAGTGTGGCTGAGGAATTGAACTGAACATATAACTACACTTAAATTTAACTAACAAATCTAGCAACAGGTGACCACTGGCCACCATACTGGACACCACAGTTCTGTACCAAAGAATTCTCACAGCAGGCATGAGTGATATAGACATATAGATGTATGCCCTCCTTTCCCACTTGACCTCTCACATGTAGACATACTTTTAGCACTCTCCTCTAACCCTTGTTTTTGGAAAGGTAGCAGAACATTACATAAGGTATGACAATATCAGAAAGCTTAGAAAATAACTAGGTCAGGGTTTCTCATTTCTGAAACGTAAAGGTCACTCTGAGAGATCATGAAGGTTGAAACGCTCTTGAACACTAAGCAAATACTTAAGAATTTTTTGGCTTTTTTCCTTCTTTTCTTAAGCTCAGCCTTTTGCCTGCTGTAATGAAGTCTGCAGCTCAAGTGATCATAAGCTTGAAGCAGTCTTCACAATGACCTCCCACTAAGGCTCCTACAGGAAGGACATGGAGGCGTCATAAGGCTGGGAGCTCTTTTCACTGTGATCTCAGCTCCTTGAACCCCATGGGAGAGACGCAAATTAAGCTACCAGTCTAAAAATTCAGCTCCCAACATTTTGGCACATTTAGGCTTTTCCTTGGGTATAAAAATCCTTCAGGCCCTTATGCTCAAGAATGTATATTTTCTCTCCTAAAAATAAGTGAGCAGCAGGTGCCATACCAAACAAGTCTTAAATGATTTAAGCTGCAGTTGGGAAGGCTCCATAATGTAATTAATTCCAGTTACTGCTCATTTGGAGCTGGAGGAGGCTTTTGATCTAGCTGCATGTATTTCAGATCATTTCTATTGGACAGTTATAATTTTGTTATCAGTCTTTCCAAGTTGAACTTCTAGTCCATTTGGAGTAATGAGCATGCACAAGCACACACACATCCCTATCAAAGGTCAACATCCATCAATGCTGGTAAGAATAGGCAATATGCAATATTTAAGGGTTACTTCTAATTCCTTTCTAGAATTCCTTATGACATTTTATGCCTTGGCTCTATTTTATCACTGCTAGGAAAATGCCCTAAATAATTGGCTTGGGATGGGCAAGGAAATGTGCTCAGCCTCTCTTCTGATTATAAAATAATGTGGAGTGTTTTGTAAAAGAGGCATAGCAAACTTCTTCCTGTGTGTTTAGATAAATTCAGTTCCAAATAGTTTATTCTCTTTTTTCCCGTAAAAACTTGCCAAACATTTCCATGTTGTTTTGGAAAATCAGCATTACTACACCTAAAAATATTTAAATCTCCACAAAAGATGACCAAAAAGGGGTAGAAAATCACAGGTCAAACAAAATTTTTAGTTGTTTTTGAAAGCATGCCCATGCTAGTCTTGACTATGTATGTATAGAGCTATGTCTATAACATTATGTAAACAACATGTAAGAGGGCATGAAACAGGAGGCTTTTCATGAGAAGGCGAGAAAGGTCAGTTGCTGCAACCTAGAGAAGGCTGAAGATGTAGCCTCATAGTCTTGGATGACACCTGCAGTTCTCATGGACAGTAAGCATGTTACATTGAAAGAAAAGACCCAATAGGGGCACTCTGTTAATGAGCACACGCTCCCATTTGAACTTGCAAGGAGTAAGAAAGAGAATAGAGACCAATGGAGCCTCATAGAGGTAAGATAACATGAAATGCTTCTGTTTCTTTGTACCACACATCCTAGGCAGGTAGTATTAAGCCAGTTTATTTACAGATTAAGTCTGTTGCCATATAGTCTCTTCTAAAAATGCTTTTCTCTGTACCCCACATCTAAAGTGATTAGCTCTCTGATGAGTTTGTATGGATATTTCAATTCCAAAAGTAAAGCCAAAGAATCTCATGATTTGATATCAAGTGAACATTTTAAATCTCATGAGTTATATTATATGCAAACAAAAAAGTAGAGTTTTATCATTCCCCTCCTCTAAAGCAGTAGTGGTGCCCCATGCTGGAAAACACAAGGTGCTTTTTATTCAACAGACGCTCCCTCTTTCTGTCAAAGCCATGAAAAGTTAATGCCATAGAGAATTGAACAAAAAATATATAAACAAACCAAAATACGATCAACATCATTTGAAATCAGGAAATGAGAGTCAATGTTCAGTTATAGTGGATTGCATTATTTCTCCCAATTCGTCATTTCCCCAGGATCTACATCCTTTGCCACTTGACTTTCCAGTTGCTACCACTAAAGGGACAGTGTATTTCCCCTACCCCTGAATTTGGATTGGGACACGTGAGATGCTTTAGCCAATACAATGAAGCAGAAATGACTATGTGTGAGTTCCAAGTCTACACCTTAAGAAGCCTGCGTACTTCCACTTGTCCTTTTATTCCTCCAGCATTGGCATGAGCAGAACATTCTCCAGCTTGCTCACAGGTCCTAAGCGTGTGCTGAGCCATGTGGAGCAGAGCTGCACCAGTCACCACAGAGTGAAGCAGAGCATCTCCAGCCAATCTGGAGACCTGTAGTCATTAAAGCCACTCAGCTGAACCAAGACCAGATCTGTGAAAACCCAGGAGAACTGCTGATATGTGAATGATTCCAAGGGATTGTTGTTTCAGGCTCTGTCTTTTGCGAAGATCTGTTCTGCAGAATTCTTGTTGTAATAGCACTCTAATATCAGCCTCCACCGGATTCTTATAGCAACTACTACTTTGGACTACTGCATACAAATAGGAAACAGGTTTCTAGCAATCTCAGAAATCCCTACACCTCTCTTTCCACCTGCTACCATCTCCCAGTGAGGCTGTTCCCCTTCCTCCAGATCAAACATGAGAATCTTGCCTTCTCTTTACCCATACTGCAACTCAAACTTGACTCCCTGATGAGTTAGATTTTCCTGTACTTGTATTTGACACCTTGCTTACTTTCTCTAAGCCTTAGTTTCTTATTTGGTAAGCGGGGCTAACTATAATAAGCTCTCATTATTGTTATAGTAAGTGAGATAATGCATGTAAACTACCTAGTTATAATAGGAACACAGAACTCAAAAACCAATAACTGCTATATTCTGACCCTTGAAAATCACTCTCTTTTTAATGAATGGCTGAAACCCAGAGAAATTATTTTACCCTGATAAGATCATTTACAAATAGTTAAGGCAAAAATAATTACCAACTAATCCCAACTTTTAAATAAACAATACTTAACGTGTGACTTGAAAAAATTACTTTGAAATTTTTTTTTTTTTTGCTATCTCTTCTAAGTAATTCTGAAGTTTAGAGAATTCTTAAATTACCTGCAAAATGTTCTCATCTCTTTGGAGGTGTTTTAGTCTGATTAGCCTGAAAATTTGAGACTCGAATGATCAATTAACATTTTAGGCATTCACTGAACCAATATTCAGGGATCACCTATAATTCACCAGGCTCCAAGCTAGTTGATGCTTAAGATTAAGGGGGCATAAGATAATTCCTTCTCCCTGGCAAATTATGAAATAAAAACTTTGGGAAGTTGGTGCATTGACATAGTAACAACCACCCAGCGTGGCATGTGCTGAGTCAATTATGAGTGAAGCTGACATTAACTAGAGTAGAAAACGAGGTAGAAAATAGGTGGAATACTTGAATTGGCATTATTTAAGGAGAGATTAACAAAAGTACTGTGTGCACAGAGGAGAGCAGAGTCTATGGAGATGGCAAAGAGAATTCAGTAGTGTAGGGGTAGTAACAGTGGAGCACTATCACCACCTCATGCCTGAAGGGGTAAGCGAAGAAAGCATTTACCAAATCCAGGAGCGAGAGGGCTGTATGAAGAGGACCATCTGACAGGAACTGTGATTTGATGGAGGAATCCAGCCAGGCAAAGGGCAAGGGAGCTTGTTGATGTAATCCATACTTGTCAGCCTCCCAGGACAGAAAGCAAGGTCGAGAGAGGATCTCTTGAGCATATACTATATCTAAGTAAGAGCAAGCATAGTACTCTATCTAACATGCTAGGTCACAGGAACCAACACCCAAAAGGATACTTTCTTAGCGTATTGATAGAGACATACTTGTGAGTACAATGGTAGCCATTGTCAGTGAAAAGTTACTCCACCTGGACTCTGCCAGGCATTTGGAATTTGAATCATGTTAGAACAGCCCCTGGGAAAGTCTGCTACAAATCCAGAGGGCGTTAGAAAAGATGAGCCTTGGATGAGACTCTAGTAGGCTGGAACGTAAACTATAAATGAGGAATTCGGGGCTCTTTCCATATCTTTCCTCCAGGGGAAGAACACAGGTAAATGGCCCTCCAAATTATCTCCACTTTAGCCCTGCTTGTTTATGGTCAGAAAAGGTTCTGCCAAAACACTCCATAAAAGAAAGAACTGAGACGATAAGAGATTATTTTTTTTAGCTAGGCTGCTATGTAAAGTTTTAATCATCATCAAACTGGACTATTTTCATGCTAGTTAAAATAGTTGGCACAGGATATTTTTCATGACCCTATTGTACTAAATCTTTACTTTTAGATTCTCCTGGTGGAAATTAAAGTCCACTATATCCAATGGGACCCTATACTTCCTGTCAACATAATTGTGGATGATGGTACCACTTATAATAGAAATAGCAATCATCTTCCATACTATAAAATACTGGTTTGGGTTCAACAGAGCTCTGAAGAGAAAGTGATATTTTGGCATTTTCAGTTTCTTGCTTGCAAAATGCACTAGCCTGCATACATACATAGTTGCTTTCCAATTCAAAATGAGGCTTTTATTTTGGATCTCTGTAAGGATTCCACCCTTCCTGCAATCTCCAAATGATTTTTTTTTTTTTTTGCCATTATTTTCTTAGCATCATCAGTGGATGAGAATGCAAACAAAATTTCAAGTCCTCCCTGGCATCTCTGATTCTCTGAGGGTTCTATTTATAATATCATAATAGGGATTGATTGTACTGTAGGATAAACAACCTTCAGCTTATGTAGGAATGTTTTCAACATCACATTTTCCATTCGCACATGTTCTCAATAAGTAACTCATCAACCAAGTCTTATTTTCTGTGATCTTTAATGCTCGCCTTAGGGCCTCTTCTTTTTCCTAATATTGCAAGATAGTAGCAAATAATTCCATAGTTAAGATTTCAAAGGCACAATATTATAGCCTTCTTATCTCTATTACCCATAATGAAAAACCATATTGCAGCCATAGCTTTCCAAAGGACTGTCTCATAATTAAATAGCATGCTTTTTGGAAATCTGGCTTCTACTTTTTTCTTCTTTTTATCTTCTGCTTAAAAATCTTTTGATGGCATCTAGTCTCTTTCAGGATAAATGCCAACCTCCTTGGTACTATATTTATGCATTCCACAAATATTTATTGAGCATCCTATCACAGGTACTGTTATAGATGTGAAAGGTATTTTAAATATCAACCACACTGAGGTGCTTGGCTGTCTCCCACATTCTACCCTTTCTAGAGCCTGATTTTGCCTGTGTTGCAGCCCAGAGCACACTTCTAATCACCCCCCACCCATTTTCCCACAAATTCCTACTTCTTGACTTTGCTAAGCAACACCTTCTGTGAGAGTCTTCTTCAACTCCCTTCACTATAGTTTTTCCATGACGTTGGCTGAGATTGTGGGCATTCCTGTCTCTTCCCTAGTCTGTGAGTTCCATGTGAGAAAAGTTGGAATTTTGTTGATCCTAGGGACCTAGCATGGTGTACATGCCCGGAGATTTGCTAAATGAATGCAAACCTAACCAGTAGAGAACAAAGTTACTAGTTGAAACCCTGAGAAGAAATTTTCCCACCCACAATTAAGAATTACTCAGCTGGAACTAAAAGCCATCATTGAGACTACCAGTGATTCAGAAACTCTTCAGCACCAGGTAGGAGGCTGATCGGCTAGGTGATGGCAAACCCTAGCATGCACATTACATGTTCCACATCTGCCCCATCCCCAACACAGCACAGCAGAGTTGCTATGCCTTTTGGGAAGCTGCTCTGCAGAGCAGCACATCCTCAAAGACAGGAGATAAGCCTCGGGAGCTCAGGGAGATCTGCCTGCCCTGAGTACATGCCTCATTGTTGGAAACAGGGCAATTGTCTAACCACATTGTAATTTTCTCCAAGGAAAGATGTTGTATATAACCTCTTTATTTCCCCTTTCCCCAACCCTTTGCCTTGCACAGAACTGAATGCAACATATGCTTAATAGTACTCTTTCGGCCAGGTGTGATGGCTCATGCCTGTAATCCCAGCACTTTGGGAGGCCAAGGAGGGCAGATCACGAGGTCAGGAGTTTGAGACCAGCCTGGCCAATATGGTGAAACCCTGACTCTACTAAAAGTACAAAAATTAGCTGGGCATGGTGGCGAGTGCCTGTAGTCCTAGCTACTCGGGAGGCTGAGGCAGGAGAATTGCTTGAACCTGGGAGGTAGAGGTTGCAGTGAGACAAGACTGGGACCACAGCACTCCAGTATGGTGACAGAGCGAGACTTTTGTCGGAAGGAAGGAAGGAAGGGAGGGAGGGAGGGAGGGAGGGAGGGAGGAAGGAAGGAAGGAAGGAAGGAAGGAAGGAAGGAAGGAAGGAAAGAAAAAAGAAAGAAAGAAAGGAAGAAAGGAAGAAAGGAAGAAAGGAAGAAAGAAAGAAAGAAAGAAAGAAAGAAAGAAAGAAAGAAAGAAAGAAAGAAAGAAAGAAAGAAAGAAAGAAAGAAAGAAAGGAAGGAAGGAAGGAAGGAAGGAAGGAAGGAAGGAAGGAAGGGAAAGGAAGGAAGGAAGAAAGGAAGAAAGGAAGAAAGGAAGAAAGGAAGAAAGGAAGAAAGGAAGAAAGGAAGAAAGGAAGAAAGAAAGAAAGAAAGAAAGAAAGAAAGAAAGAAAGAAAGAAAGAAAGAAAGAAAGAAAGAAAGAAACTCTTTCAAGGAAGAATATATTTCTGGAAAAAAAGGAGGATGAGACTGCATGAGTTAGTGAACCCCAGCTGCTGTAACAAGTATATCCCAAATAAATGTCTTCTTACAGCAGAGTTTTCTCTCTCGCTGTGTAATAGCCCATTGCAAATGTACTTCCCAGACATTGCTTTGCTCTGGGTAATTGTTTAGAGACTCTGGCTTCCATCTTGTGGCACCACAGACAGAGACTAGAGCATCTTCTTCATCTATCCAGTTGAGAGGGAAAGAAAACCTGAAGGCAGCACACTTGCTGCTTAAAAATCTTGGCCGAGAATGGCACACATCATTTCTGTTCCAATTGTGTGGGTTAGAACTAGTCACATGGCCATACCCAGAAGCAAGCAGCTGGGAAGGGCAGGCCTAGCTGAGCAGCCTCTATCCTAGTAACAACTCTGGAAAAGGGAACCCCAGTTTTGGTGTTCAGCTCCTCTTTCCTGACATAGAAATTCTTTATTTAAGAAGTGATAATAAAATTATCCAATTTCTCCAAAAATGAAGCTGTGATCATAAAATACAAACTTCTGTCTTATCCATTACTTCCATATAACCCACTTCTTTTGCTAGGATTACTGCCTAACTTCTAAGAATCTCCATCAAGAGTCAGAGCTTTGAGTTCAGAGGTCTTTCTCTCTTCTTGAAGAATGTTCTGGATAAGATACAGCATTTCTCAGACTTTGTTCTGCAAAACATTTGTCTCTTCTGTGGAAACTTTTCCCAGCAATTAAATTTGGGAAACCCACCATATTATACTTCCCTCTTTAAGTGTAATAATGCATATTAGCATATATTACAAATACAAAACACTCCTCAAACTTACTTAACCACTAAGTTTATGTTATGAAGGACATCTGTGAATCACAAAATGCTACAGAAGAGGGAAAACATAATAATAAAAATAAGAATTAGCATATATTTAAACCTCTTATGTGTTAGATACCATGCTATCTAGTTAAATCCCACCAACCTGTGAGGTAAGAATCATTTCTCCCTTTAAGAGAAGAAAATTAGGCTCAAAGAGGTTAAGTATAAAAGTTCCACTATTAAAATGTAATTTGTTTGGGTCACTGAGAAAAATGACTGAGAGATCGTGTATTTCAGTTCTTTTAGGGATGTCACCTATGAAAATGACAAAAATGATGTTGTGAGCAACCCCAGCTTAATGCCAGATGCATGGTAGGAGTTCATCCAAAGCTTTGCAAGACCAGTCCAGCAAAACTTGCAGGAAACACTCTATTTGCCTTCTAATCGGGCTTTACTGACATGTGTATTCAGTAGTGAGAATGAAAGAAAAACAGAGGGAGGTTCAGGGCTCCGAATACAGAATTTCCCACAGAAGTTTCTCCCTCTGGGACCAATAAGTTCCAGTTCCCAAGAAGTGCTGGGACTGCATGGGGACTAAATTTTTACCAAAAGCCTTGCTAAAGGTAACACCTCATTAAGCTATATAGGCCCACTCTTAAAGAGCTTAGCTATCCACTTAGGGAACCCAAAGAGCGGACACTGTGTTCCCATTTACCACCCCTGTCTCCTGGAAATGCCTAAATTTCCTGAAATCACGATTGTGTTATTTCCATCATTGCATTCCTTTTGGGAAAGAAACAGTTTAAAGGATTAAAAAAGCTATTTGATCAGGAATCACATCTTAAAACAAATTAAATTGTATTAACAATTATTACTTCTTCTATGTATATATTTGTTATCATCTGCCAGATTGCTATGGTAAGAATTCTTTTTCATTATCTCAATTAATCCTTACTTCCTTTTAAAATGGGCATTTATGATTACTGTTTTACAAGTAAGAAAATTGGGAGAGAGGTCAGAAAACCTGCACAAAGCCACAGAAATAGTGGTAGAACTTTAGCTCTATGATTCCACAATCCAGATGGATGGGAGTCAAAGATCCATGGTTGTAGCAGTTCCCTATACTGCCTGCTCTTCAGGTTTCATATTTTTCATCCCCAAATCACTCTATAATGTTTCTACTTAATTCTTCTGTGATCTACAAAACATAAACTTTTAAAGTTATTTACTTCCTTCTAGGAGCAAGCTGTGATGTCAGTAGCTGCCACTAATTAGATAGTAGCAGCTTTCAGCATTATAACATGAAATCTCAGATACTGACTATTATGACATGGAATCTCAATTATTAACCACCCACCTGTAGAAAAGTATGTGGTTCAGTAAAGCAAATGATGTCATTATTATTTCTGCAAAAGTTTAACTCAGTCAAAATGATACATATAGTAGAAACAGGTAGATTCACTCTAAATCTAATGAAGCTTATGTTTCCAAGGCCGTGAGAAGAGTGTTAGCATTTCTGTATTAATAATTTTTGTATTCTTTTTCTTAAAGAGGGTCCTCCAATTGTATAAGCTTCAGAATCCACAAAACTCAAGGTATCACTGTAGTAGTAAAGAGTATGGGTTGTACGGTTGGTCTGCCCTGGAAGTAAATCCTGGCTGTACAACTTAATACCTGTGTGAACTTGTGTGTGTGACTTAGCCTCTCTGTGCCTCCATTCTGTCTTTTAAAACACGGGGTTATGACAGAGGATCAATCATAGGATTATTGTGTGAATAAAATGATTTATTGCAGCAAAGCAATTAGCAAAAAGCCCATAAAGTGATCAACAAAGGTAAACTATTATAGTATTTATTATTTTAATAGCGTATGTGGATACTGACAGCCTAATTGAGCAAAATTTAATGAGCTGCAATACTTACACACAACTGCTGTTTTGCCAGCTAGAGTGCCACTAGTATCTATTACCAATCTCCATTTAAAGAACTGTTTTCTCTCAGATCTGTTAATAGTATGAAAACATATCTTGATATACTTCATTGTATCAAATAATGTAAATTGAGTTGCTGGCCCTAAGAGTTACTTTGGGGTTCATAGCTTTCCTAATAAGTCTCTTCAGCTCTGAGTTATTGATTACCCAAACTAAACACGTATCTTTGTGGTCTAAATGTACATACTAGCCATGATAGTTTGGTATATTTTCCTGTTTACTTGGCAGCCTACTAAGATAACTCACTTGCTCAAAACTTTCTAAGCACAAATAATTATAATGGTAATCACACTGGTTTAGTATTTTACAATAATTTCATCTAATCTTAATCATAATGCTATACTGTAGTTCAAAAGCAAGTGTCATTATTCCATTTTGCACAAAGAGCTGAACTTCAAGGTGGTTGAATGGCTTGTCCAAGGTAACCCAGTAAGTAAATAGGGAAATAGAAGAAACCAGAATTTCTAAGACTCGAGATTTACATGGAATAAGTTTTTCAAAGTTCTAATCCCTTAGTAGTACAATGCATGTGCTTTTTTCCTTTTTTTCCCTAAACCTGGATTCTCACTAAAGACATATAAATGGAGTAATACCTTTTTTCTACAAAATACATTAAACACATGATAATTGTACAGAAGAGGTGTCAATAAATGTATGTAATACTCTTCTAGTGATTGCTGTTAATAACTTCAGGCAGTGTCACCTCTGGAGAAGGCCTCATTTAATAAGCACCACTGTCAAGGCCAGTCTTACGCATGGATAAATGTAATGGGGAATGTCTTGTGAACATTATTTGAGGGATTGAGAAAAACTTCCCACCCAAGAGAGATCCTTCTCTAGACTTACTGCTTTGCCAGAGAATCTGCCATTATTTCTTTTCAATTAAAACAGTGTTGACCCAAGGAAGCTTAGTTTTCACATGCAAAATTCCTTGGAAGCTGTTTAAAGGCTATGAAAGACAATTAAGAATAATGTCACAGAGGTAGGCAAATTGGAAGCATAATTGAGAAGATGATGTGGCAACAAAGCAACATTATCAGATTTGGAGTTGGAAGATCTAAAATTTAATCCTACTTTGATTTTTCTACTTTAGTATTCTACCTTCTCAACTCAATGAACTGATTTTTTTTAAAGCACTACTGCGTGCACTCTCATTCCGACTATTATTCCTGGATTTTTTTATCCTTCAGAATTTTCATTTTTCCTAATCAGGTAATCAATTCTATTAGTGATCTTGAAAAAGGAGTGAATAGCACATTAATGAAATTTTCAGTTTATATTTTTTAGGAGGATGTAGAAACACCATTGAGGATACATAAATAAGGCAGACTGTCTGACAAAGATATACGGAGGTCTAAGATAGGAAGGAAGTGCAAGATATTTCCCTAGGAACCAATAATCTAAAATACTAGCAATCAGATAAAGTGAAATAAACTTGGTCATAAAATCAAGATATACAGGCTGGGAAAATGAAAGCATATTTGCTATCAACAATAAATAAAGAAGTCACAAAACTATTCCATGCCTGAAAGAGTTTAATATTATATAAAGCTACCCCATGAAGCAGGAGCCTGGAAAGAGCCAGTAGTAACACAAAGAATGACTTTCAGCCTAAGAGCCAAGAACTGGATATCAGAGAGCTTGGGGTGGTAGAAATAGAAGTGACACTTGTAATTATCATTGTAATAATAGTAAAGCCTTCTGTTTGCATAGCATTTTAAAATTTTAAAAGCTCTTTCACATAGTTTCATTTGATCCTCAAAAGGACTCAGTGAGGTGAACAAGAAAGGAATCATAATTCCCATTAGAAGAGAAAATTAGAAGTTCAGCAGGAAAGTAATTTCTACAAAGCTATTCAATTCATGAATCCTGGACCATCATACAATTTCAGAACTCAATGATTCTTTAGCGACATCTAGTCCAATTCCCTCTTTTACATATTAGGAAACTGAGGCTTAAAGAGAAAAAGTGACTTTCTTCAGGAGAATTCAGTTAGTTAGTGATAGATAAAGCAAGCACTCGAACCCAAAGCCTAGTCCATCAATCTTTCCAACAAACTGTTGCCTTCTAGATGTTCTTGAAAGGAGAGGATGATTAAAATAATCCAGGTAATGAAATTTGGTAGGAAGAGTCCATAGCTGCTTTTAGTGTTAGATAGAAAAGATTTTCACTAAGGTATTTGCAATAATAACAACACTTGCAATGGAATAAATGAATGTAGTGAACACACGGAATCAGAAAGATATAGATCAAATAGGCAGAGCGGCAAAAGTGACACCAGCAATATGGGCATTGATTTATGAAGAGAGTCTGGAAGATTAAAAGTGCTAAATATGCATGACTTGGCTAATAACTAAGGAAAGACAAGGAAGTCTATAAATATCTGAAGGATACAAATGCTATAGAGGATGCAAAAATATTTTAAAAGCAAGAGGGGAAAGTCAATACCATTAGGATTAATGAAACTCAATGAAGAAAGGGAAAAATAAAAGTTGAACATAAGGAAATAGTTAAAATGAGATTTCTTTTCTAGATTTGTCTTCCAAGGCCAGAGGTGGAATCTGGCATTTGGGACATTTAAACTCTGATTGGACCAAAATCCATAAACCAATGACATTGAAGCCATGTCCCATGGATACACAGGGGCTGAGCACATGCCCTCAAAGGTGGTTTTTATTTTACTTTTATAATTGGAACCATACAACATTGTTTGAATTATCATTCATTTTGAAGACAGATGCTGTGGAGCTTTGTGTAGTAAGAGTAGTGTGAACTCCTCTGTTCAATGCAGAGCACTGGAGATGAGTTTACAAGCTCAACCAAATGGAGCAAATCAGAATTGACTTTACAAAACTGCCTTGCAAACAAATGAGATAAATAGGCACAGCTGCTGCATAGCAGAATAGATGTGTATGACCTGCCTTCACCCACCTGCCTGTTCCCATATGAAGAACTGGGTAGGACTATCACTTGCACCAGCAAAGGACATATAAGAAGCACGCTGGCTGAAGCAAAGGTTGGATCCTATGCTTTTCTCCTTGTTGCTTGTATTTTACATGTGTTAGCCTTGGTTCCAGGTTTATAGTTTTGCCATGCCTCTCAGTATCTGAGATGCCTTTCTGGGCTGGGCCTACCTTTTCTTGTTCTCAACACCCATGCCCTTCTGAATTCTGTTTCCTTGGTCAGCTATTGCCCTGCCCTGCATCCTAGTCCCCATGACGTTTGATATTGAGATATAGCTGATGTAATAACTGTGGTAATAAAAATTACAGCCCTGAGAAAAGACAAGATACCTGCTAAGTGATGAGAAAAAAATAGTCAAGTCTACTGAAGCTTCTGCATGCCATCAACTTCAAAGGCACCTCTCTGCCTTGCCTAGAGCCCAGACTCTGGCTGTCCTACACACTATTCCCTTCCCAGGGATGGAGTCTACAGCTCATCACCAGTACCTAAGAACACCATATCTGGCATAGAGTAAGTGTTCAATCAATATTGATTAAATGAATAAATGAACCCTTTCTATGAAACTCCATTAATTTATTCATTCAATAAATAAATGTGTTAAATGAACCCCAGCCTGCTTGATTGGCCAAGGCTAAATTATCCTAATCTTTGCATCTCCAGATCTTAGGGATTTACTTTGTGGCCCCATATCTTTACCCACCAGAGGGAGTCTGGCTGAACCTGAATCTGGAATATTGACATATACCTGTTTTTAAATATCATTACTTTCCAAAAATTGTAGTGGTTGGGCCCTGCTCACCAAATGAGAATTATGTAGAATTGGCACTAGCCATCCTGAAACTCCAGTTTATCCACGACTCTAGACCATTTGGGTATGTGACCACCTCCAAAGTTTTCAGTGGGTTAATACTCCAGAGCCCAGTCCCTCCAATTTCTTCCTCCCCAAATACTGCTGGAATGCCACCTTATCTCCCACCAGAACCCGTTCCACTTATGAAAACAGATCACTTTTTCATTTTAAATCTTTTTTCTCTGTCTCTTCCTTTGGAGACCCATTTGTTCTTTCAAAAACAAAAGGATAACTGAGATTCTCAGTAGGAATTCTGGTTGCCATCACCTCTTAGATCACTCATTAAAAACTTGCAGTATGGAAAACCACTGAAGATCATTACAGCCGTAGTCAGAAGCCAATGTGCCAGGATAATGAAAAACAATTCTGCAGTTTTCCCATGCTCTGTTAGTTGTATTTGTCATAAATGAGTTG
The DNA here is from genome assembly GCF_049350105.2 of Macaca mulatta. Taxonomy (NCBI): domain Eukaryota; kingdom Metazoa; phylum Chordata; class Mammalia; order Primates; family Cercopithecidae; genus Macaca; species Macaca mulatta. The sequence continues at coordinate 91,822,418 of NC_133420.1, forward strand.
TGGAGACTTGGAGTGAATGATCCATATCTTATTGAACTGTCCTTTTTTATCACTGACAATTGAAGGTGACTGAGAAGCAGGGCCAGTGTCAGACTGTATCTAATTGGCAACCTTCTGTCATTAATGTCCGATGTTGACTTGGATTGCTTGATGAAATCAGGACCACAACGGACTGGATTTTATTACACAAAATGAACTGGTTGAGCTCTCTTCCACTTCAGTGTTTTTTTAACCTCACCCCACCCCTAACTCTGTGGCAGAAGGAGCCAGCAGAGCAGGAATTTTCAGTAAGGCAGGTCTGTGAACAAACAAAGCGAAAACAGTAATGCAGTGAAGGAAATTGAAACCATATGGACTTTTATGCCACATATGTTAGGACAGTTCTTGGGCACTGCTGTGGAACCAGAAGACCAGGGGGACCTCTGAGAAGTCACTTTGTCGCCACATCTTTAGGCGAAACTGCCCTTAACCTAGCCCAGGCAGCTCAGAACACATCTTGCATGTAGAGGAGATGGTATGGGGAACAGCGTCCACGTCCTCCCTCCATCCTTTCCCGCTCACTGGCTGCCTTCATGAAATGCGCTCTTGGAAGCTCTCTTTAAAAGTTTGGGTCTTTAGCTAAGGTATTATATCCAAGAGAAAAAAGTGTTTGGATGAAGAAATGGGGGTTTTACTTTAGCTATTTTCCCTTCTTCCTGACCCTTACCACTTCTGGAGGAAATAAGAGGAATAAGGGCTGGATGAAGAGAGGTGTAAAATCCCAGAAGACTACTGAGTAGAATATTCCGGGCTCATTGAATAAAAAATCTCCAGACCTTCCTACAAAGACAAAAGAAAGCAGACTTGTTTTGTATAAGGAAAACATGGCCAGTGCTCGCAAAGTGATTTTTATTAAGCCTATGTTAGTGCCACAGAGGTTAAGTTTTGCAATCTGATTTTCAGAAAACCGCAGTTTACTTTTTTTCATATCTCTGGCGGCTTAAGAATAAACTAATGCTGATAATAAGTACCTACTTTCTAAATGATTCGTTGAGCATTTCACAAATGTAAAAATGCTTTCACAATGCTTAACAAAAGCTAAGAAATACAAAAATTTCATCTGGAAAACATCACAAACCAAGACCCACAGATCTATTCACTTTCTCTAAAACCTTCTAGTCTGACAAATATGGCTTTTTAAAATATACATTTTATTGGTTCAGAGATATGCACAGTCATCTTCATTTTCAGAATATGAAGCAATGGCTAATTTAAGCTATTTTTATGCCTAATTAATGCTCATATCTTTTATGGTCTTTGACTCTCCTGACCCTGAGATGCTATGATCCAGCAGAATTTAAGAGAGACAGAGAGCCTGTTCTCGACATTATTGTTATATTAGCAGTTTCTGCTCTGGCCCTTCTATCCACTTTTTATATTCTCTTCCTATCTTTTTACCCTTCTCCACTCAATGCCCATCACTAAGATACCCCCTTCTATGGCAACAGATAAAAACCATCTTTTCTATTGTAAGCTTTTCAATTGTTTCCATAGATTCATTTTCAAATCACATTTGTGTTTCTTTGTAAGAACTAAACTTCCAAACAATTTCACTCTAGTGAACTTTATAATAGTAAACTAGTAATGGAAATATCATATTTAATATGTTGCTCACCCTAGGAACATTTGGAAGTAAATAGAACTATTTATTTATTGTACCTATATAAAATTTTGTTCTTAAGCAACACCTCAAACTTTGTGTCATGGCATTGATTATATTTCATCCATCACCTCCTGGGTTTCAGCAAATCAGAGATTCTTAGAGCTGGAATAAGTCTTACAAGGCTAAGTTGTATTTATCATTTTTCAGATTAGAAAATGGAAGCCTAGAGAATTGAAATGATGCCCAGGTCGCTTAGAGAGTCAATGAATGAAATGGGTCTAGTGCTCAAATCCTGACTCCTAATCCAGTGTTCTTTCCACCACAGCACATAAACCAATTCCATCTTGTACTGTCTCAGATCCCAAGTGCTTCACTCAATGCTACTAAGAGACTCTTTCAGGCATAGAATTCCCTGGCTAAATAGGAGAAGATGGTAGAAAACGCACTGTGATGCTAACACAAAATCTACCTTCAGAATGTCTAGTGGTATTGATAAGTGGTATATGCTACCTGAACAGTGATCCAAAGAACCCTTGATGCAGGAATAATTTGTAAAATATTTTATGCTATGAAAATATATCTAAACATTTTACCCATACTCAAACATTTTTGCATTACTACAACCTCTACTAGCAAATCTACCAAGGATGTCTTTGTAGAAAAGGGAATCAAACAGAGCTGGAAAGTTGTTAAGTAGCTGATAAAAATGAAAATAAATTATATAGTAAGCAAAGTAAGCAGGATCCCATCATAGAATCAAAAATTATATTAATAGATGAGAAGAATTTCCTATAAACTGGAAGTGATGGGGGCCTCAGGAGAATGCCCTTTGAAAGGATCTACTCACATACTGTGCTTTGTTGATATCAAACATCTGGCTGGAGAGAACACCATTCAGTCAATCAACCAGATGTTTAGTCTACCCCCTGCCAAACATCTGGGCGATTGATGGGATCATTTCCTTTTCATTAGGGAGCTTGGCCACAGCAACTCAGAGGTGCAATCACAGCAGGAGAACACAGCATGAGAATGACAGATAGCTTGACCCACCAGGATCCCCAGAGTGGGACATTTTTCAGGTCTGTGTGGGTCAATTCAACATCACTTTAGTTTGAGATTTGTTGGCTGTTTGTTGCTCTGAGACACTTTGATGCCAGTGCATTTTTAAATCCCTACTGCATAAAGAACCCATGGAAGTTCTGAGGTGAAAAAGAATACCTTATTGACATTCAAGAATAAGAGGCCATTGGCTGAAAGCTACACTGGTTTCCTCCCAAATTGTCATTAAGTGACCTTCCTTTGCTGTTTCTGCTGTTTTTGCTGTTTCTGTTTCTTTCTGGGGAAGAGGTGCCGACATTTTGTTGGCACTGGCCTCGGGACTCATAATGAGTATAGAACTTGGCTCCATTATAAAACATAATCCATCTGACAAAAGGAAATTATTTAATGGGCACTCTCTTAATTATAAGAATTTGGAAGAGGGAGAAGTTGAGGACAACAGCAGAAAGCATAACAAGGTCACTTAATGAGAATTTTGTCTTTAGACTCCCTTCTGGTAGACCAGCACCTCCAAGGATTGAAGAGGAAAATCAACATTTACCAATATTTTCTTGAATTCTAGTCAAAGACAAGGGGCAATAGAGGGAAATAACGGAGGAGCAAGCAAAAAATGGGGAAAATAAAGGGCTTTATTGTCTATACATTGAGGAATAACAGGATGACTATGACATTTGTGATTTATCTTCTGGAATTTTTTTCTAGGGGTAGAAGAGGCCTCTGGAATAAGATTATAGGCAGTCAGCCATGGGTCATGCCTTACCCAGGAACATCGCAAGGTCTGATCTAGGGGTCTTCCGAAAAATGATCTGCAATTTTACCAATAGCCTTGTAGGGAGACTGACCCTCTGAAGAACACAGTGTTCTTATCCGAGTTTGTCATCCTTGCTTACAATCATAACAATGCTAATGCCCCACAGGTGTTCAGAACCCTGTCGTTTTCACAGCGCTTTCATACAGATGACTTCTTTTGATCCTTGCACTTCACTAGGTGCAGTTTAAAGAAAATGCAAGGAAGAACATAATCAAACCTGGACTCTATGCCTATTACTTTCTGGACACCTCGCTAAGTACTTTCTCATGTCATCTTATTTGGACTGTACAAATAAGGGCATGTGTATTTGTATCTCCTTTTTAAATGAGGAAAATATTGGTCTCAGAGAGGCTAAATAATTTATCCAAAGTCACCCAGCCAGTGGGTGGAATTATAAAACTGGGTTGGAATTTGAATCCAAGTCTCTTCCTAAAGCCATGCTTTATTACACCATGTTGCTACCATAATTAGCTTTAAATTTACCCAAGACAAAAAAAAGGAAAAGACCTTCACTACAGCACTTATATTCCAGAATATAATGTAGTGACATAAAATCATTATATGTATATATGTGTACATATTTTTTAATATACACATTTATATTTGGAATCTTCTTGGAGGCCATCCATACTAACATTTGACTGTCTTTGGAGCGTCTGAATAAAAGAGAGCCAGTCTAATAACATATTTAGTCAGTCATTGAAAATCTCTAGAGGCACCATGTACTTAGTAATGTGTACTATACTAAGAAAAAAAAAATATGAGATAATCCCTGCCTTCAAAAAGTACATAATTTTGCTGAAGAAATTAATAAATATCCTGTATACAGTAGCATAATAGTATTTAAGTTAATAATTGAATTTTACACATTGGTATAAGAAACTACTATAAACAGAATAAGATGGAATATAACTGTTAAATTTTTCTTACAGATAATAATTACTGTACAGATCTGCCAGATAATATCAAACAGTACTGAAGTGGGACCTGAGGAGGATCCTTATTTTTTTTTAAGCTCTATCCTGTTTGGGGATCTCTCTAGAATGAAATTGGAGTAGATCAGTAACAGGTCACATTCTAGGACCTATAGCTAATCAATGTAGAGCAACTCTGTGAGAATGGCATTATTACCTTCATTTTATAGACGGGGAAACTAAGGCAAACATAGATTTCAAACCAAGGTCTCTGATTCCAAAGACCAAACTCTGTTTCATAAACTCGGAGAGGCATGGAATTTTTAGATATTAAAGAAAAAAATACGTATTTGGGGGGAAGGTTTCAGAAAATCTGGGAAGTGGGACTAAGAGAGCCATGTTTGTTACACAACAGAATTAGATGAACTTAAATAAAAGTATTTATTCTGTGAAGATAATGTGGATAGTAATGCCAAATGAAGATTGTTGGAAGGAAAGCAAGAGTTTTCTAAAGGAATTAGGAAATCATTGTCAATTCTTGACCAGAATCTTATTTGATTATGCTGACAACATTCTATATAATAGATTGGAATAAGGAAATACAGGAGTAGAAGAAATCATTTTCTGTTCCAAGGCCAATGTGATGAAAAACTCATCTTAATGATGGAAATCCATTCAGATCAGATTTTTGGCTACATGCAAATGCATAGTTCAGTTCAGATGCGTACTGACCAAATCTGTGGAGGGAGGTTTGAAGTAACCTTACCACTGAGAGGATTTGGGTGATATTTGAGGACTACCTGCAGATACTGAAATCTGCAGATACTCCAGGGGAAGATTTTGCTTCAGTACCTTTCCCTGGGGTCATTTAAAATGGAGAGTCTTTCTTAGCTTAAATTTATTTATTTACAAAAATCTGAACATTTTGATTTATTTTTTGATTTTTTAATCTAAATCTGAAGTGAAAATTTAAATCTCCTGTTAAGGTAGACATCTTCTTAGCACCAATTAGCATATACAATGACTCCAGGGAAAGTCTCTGAAGCAAAATCTTCCACTGGAGTGTCTGCAGATTTTGCCATATTCAGGAGGTCCTAAAACCAATTCTTTGCAGATACCCCAACAACGTACTTTCAGGCTTAGACTTCAAACCTCTATTCTTTGTATCTGCATTCACCTCCTAGGTAATCTCATTCATTACTGTGGTCCTAAATACAAGGTCCACACTGATGACCACTGAATTCACACTTCTGGAACTAACCTCTACCTTGAACTTCAGGCAAATATGTGTAACTATTGGCTCAACATCTTCACTTGGATGTCTAAAGTGATCTCAAACTTAACGTGTCTGAAATAATACTTTTGGTACCCCCCAAATATGCTCCCAGAACTTCATAATCTCAATAAATGCCAACTCTATTTTACCAGATGTTCTGGAAAACACTCCTAGAATCATTTATGACTCCACTCTCCCAAACCCCATGTCCAATCTATCAGCAAATCCTAATAGATCTACCTTCAAAACAGATCCAAGCCCACTTCTGCTTGAAGGTCTTTGCATTCACTGCTCCCTCGGCCTGCAGTGATCTTTCCCTAGGCGTCTGCAGGGCTTATTTTCTCACTTCTTTGAGGTCTTTACTCCAAAGTCACCTCCTCAGGAAGACATTTCCTGACCACCTTATGTTAGTAGGTCCATCCCCCAACGATCACCCAACAGCCTTTTTTGACCTTCTTTCTAGTACTTATTTCCACCTAATTCAGCAGCCGCTGATGACATCCTACTTTTATCTCCTTGACCACACCCATGGCCTTCCCTGGAGGTTGCCACAGACACCTTCCTTACAGCCTATGGCTTTATTTGTCTCTGTGATAGATGGTGTTATTGATTTCCTCTGACCATGGAAACATATTCAGTCTGTGGACAAGGCTGGCCAGAAATGTTGAGATGTTAGCACTCTAGGAAGCAAAGAAGGACAAGTTTGTGAATAAATACCCCAGCTTTTCACCCCACAAGAGGAAGCCTTTGACTAGTTTTCTGCACTGATTTTCAGAGGGTCCTCAGGGGGATTCAGCCCCAGTTGCCCCACGGGAACCCACTGATTAATGTGCCCTTTATTGAATTTTCTCCTTTCTGCAGCTCACACCTCTACTCCCTCACTGTGATTCATGGGGTTATCTCCTAAATAAACTACTTGCGGCCAAATCCTTTTCCTAAAGTCTGCTTTTGGGGGAACCCAAACTGAAACATATTACATGCTTATTTGTTTATCATCTATATCCCTCATCACAGGGAAAATTCCACAACAATAGTTAAGTTGTTTTGTTCCCAGTTCTACCTCAGCTTCTATGTTCTTGGCACATAGGAAGAACTCAATAATTATTTTATTGAATGAACATGAATGAACTTGATCTGCATTTGCATTTGATTTCTCGCCATTGGTCTATAGCATCTTGGGTTGGAAGGTCTGTGCTGTCGACTTGACAGAGAAGACAGAATGGAAGAAGGAAAGCACGATTGTGAATGTTGGGGAAAAAAGGAAAAAATGCACATTCTTTCTCACATGTCTTTCAAGGTCACAGGAGCAAGCTTCTGATAAACAGTGCCGACATCAGAAGTGGGAGTGGTAATGGGGTGGGTCATGAACTCAGCTTCATCACAAGGCTCCCACACTCACTGTAGCAGTGGGCTCCATCACTGGAGCACAGCAGGAGGACCAGGTAGGGAACGAGTTTTGGACAAGACCTTATCCCCTTCCAGTGCTTTCTCTCTCTAGTCACTGGCCTTTTATCTGCATCTGAAACACAAGGGTTTCTTTGAATGGCAGTCCTGCTCTGCTGGTCACCCGCTGAGAGGAAAGGTGAGAAGTTGAATGGCAGCCTTGCTCCACTGGTCACCAGCTGAGAGGAAAGGTGAGGAGTTCGTGGATGTATTTGTTCTTGACTTCAATGAACACCTCTTTATTTGGGATAAATCCATCATTTCAAACACATAAGGACCCCACCAAGTAACAAAGAGAAATGTTCATTAAGATGTTCCAGAGGCAGAAATCTTCACCAGGAAAACAACAGATGACTCCATTACAACAGGCTCTTTGAGGTCTACAAGCCCCGTGAATGCACCTTCAATTTCAAAAACACGATTGAATGGAAATGGCAGCAGTTCTCTCTCCTGGAGATTCCAGAGCAGCCTCTCCAATGAAAGCCATGAGGTTCTAGGTAGAGGAATGGACCATGAGAGCTGAGTTTGGCTACCAGCACTGGATGACACTGACAGATGGTACAACCCTGGACAAGTCCCTTCTCATAACCTAATCTAGCCTTCGAAATTCAGAACATGAGGCAAACATGCTCTGCCTCACAAAGTTGTCAGAATTAGATAAAATCATGAGAGAAACATTCTGGCACATCTTAGCACTCCATACACATTTGCTAAAACGCTGAAATTCTCCTCAGTGCTGCTCCAAACTTCACCACATTAAGTGGAGTGACTGCTTCCCCTCTGCATGCTCCATCTTCCCCACAGACGAAAGTGTTTCCCGTTTCCAAGGGAACAGGTGATGAGAAAGCACATCTGAGCGGCTGATCAGATACTAAGCAGAGATGAATGTGAGCATAAGGCAGGAGGGGGAGTGTTGTGTCAAGTCCGTGCCTGTACATTGTCAGTCTGGGAAGGTACACTCCTGGGGCACAGGGATAGGCCTTCTCTTTTTTCCTTCCTCATAATTCTACTTCACATCAGGGTCTTACAGGGCCTCCATAAATATTATTTGCAGATGATATCAGTGATGCTCTGCCTCCCGCTGCGCCTCCTTGGATGTCTGACCTTATCTGAAAGAAAGCAGTCTTAGCAGTCCTAGCTTCCCTGTTCTCATGATGGTCAGGAAGGGGAGGAACTGTGGGGAATGGTGGGGCAGTGCTATTGGTGGCCTTCCACCTCCAGGCATCTGTGAGTCCCTGTGGAAAAGAAATCCCCCACATTCAATAGAGGAACAGCCACAGCTCAATGCAGGAGTGTGGGAACCCCAAGGATGCTCAGAGGATTTCCCACTTTGGCTGGATCTCTTGAGGGTGGCAGGAAGAGGATGGCCTGCAGGACCATCAGGTCTATGTTATGACTACTTAGTCAGTCCAAGACTTTTCCTGAGTGTGTTAAAATTTCCTAAAATTACTGGCCTTTTAGGGCCTTAAAAATCAAGGAAAGGAATGGAATAAGAAGGGAACAGTGTTTATTGGTTAACTACCATATGCAAACTGACTTGTACCAGCTTTCTATACATTGCTCATTTAGTCCTTTTAGCAACTCTGAAGTTAGTGATACATGTTACCCATATTTTATTTGGAATTCATGCTGGTTGAAAAAAAAAAAAAACAAAAAACAACTTGCCCAAAGTTATACAGTAAACGTGCTCTTTTTCACCTCACCCCACTGCTCAAGCAATGCAGGTTTGTCAAAGATCCTTCCTATTGCTGTGAGGCATGTGCCACCCAGAGCAGGTCATTTTGCCTTTATGTGCAGGCATTTTGGCTGAGCCCTTTGAATGCCATTGCTTGATAATCAGAGACATCATTATGACATCATGAATGAATGTGCATGTGTTAGTGTGGAAAACCTGTCTCAACTCACACTGGGGACATGATCATTGAGAACAAGAGATGGAGAAGAGCTTGGTCCTGGGATAGGGGGAAACTGCTCTTGTAGAAAAGACAACTGTAAAGACACCATCAAAATATTGTAAAACTAGGATTACCCTCCTGGGAGGGTAATCTACAAAATGTAAATGGTGGGCAACTCACCCTGTAGACTGTGGCAGGAGAAAAAACCATGCCTACAGTACCCTGAGGAAGTCCCCTTGTTTGCATAAAATAGCCCTAGGAGAGACCAAAAGAAAAGGCCTAACATCTTTGATGAGGGATAATTCAGTCTGAAGAAGAATGACAGTCTTTACATCTGCACCTCTGTATCCTACCCCCAATTTTCCAGCCTTACTCCAGGTATCCACTCCACATCTCCTCTACCCCAGGTGTATCGGGGCACCTACAGATGCCATGCACTACCCTCTGTAGCAACAAGAATACACAACTTGGAGTGGTAGAGCTTCAGCACAAATCTTGACAACATGGACCTTCACAAGGAATGAGGGCTTAAGCTAGTACCTTACCTGGCTGAATTTCAGTTGCCTCACCTGAGAAGAGAAGAGGTTTCTAGGAGAATTAAGTTAGACAGCGTAAGTAAGCCAATACACCTACCTGCTTAATGAATGGTATCAACTATTGTACCATTGGCAATTGCTATCTCCCTGCTGATTCTGAAGTTATCTAAAAGTTTAAGTGCTGCACTGTCTGAAGCAGATGAAAAGAGGTGATAAAGATGGCAAGGCCTCTCCGTGCTCTTTCATTCTCTGATAATTTCTGGTTCCAAAGAATCCAGAGCTCCATAACCCACTTTAGTCCAAAGCAGCAGGTCAGAGAGACAGGAATAGAACGATGCACACTTAGAAACTGCCTGGGGCAAGTGTGCAAGCCCTCCCTTCTCTGCTGCAGAGACCTGGGCTTTACTCAGCTCCACAGGATGCCTCCATTTGCTGCCAACTCATGGCTTTGCTGTCAGGTGAAGCCAAGGCACATCCTAAATGAGAATGTTACTTACCACCTACTTGGCTTTTATCCAAATGTCTAGGCTTGTCTAGGGCATAAATCCAGGAAGCAGCCCTGGAGAGGTCTCAGATACTTTAAGATGACACTAAAGCCTGTGACATGGAAAGAGTAGAGGAGGTAAGAGAAGACGAAGCAGTGATGATAGTTGCTGTCTCAACAGATTACGGTGGGGGAAAGTGCCAGACTGGAATTAAGAAAATCAGTTAATTTGCCATCTTTCCCATTTATTGGATGACTCAAATTTCTTGGGCCTCAATCTTTTCATCTAAAACATGGGGTGATGAAGCTACATCTCTCTAATTCCTTCTACTTTTAAAAATCTGTCTTAGGAAAAAAAAATGAGATTTTTAAAAACAAAAGAATAAGTCAGTTTATAAATAATTATGTAGACACCACAGGATTCTCTATGCTGTATTGAGTGTTTAATTTGAAAGAGATATATTGCCTTGGTCCTCAGTTTATGATTTTGACCTGACATTAAGGGCTGATTAGATAGCCTATGACAATATACAGTGATGAAAAATTAGAATGTATCCTGGACTAAGAATCAAAAGACCTGACTCAGAATCCTGGATCTCTCCCCTGAACTGTGCACCCTCTGGAAGGTTACCTAACCTCTCCAAGCAACATATCCCTTTTTGCCTACTGTACAGAGTTTTGGTAGTCGTAAAATCAATCACCAAAGTGAATGCATTTTGTATTCTGTAAAGCTGTAAACAAACACAAGATTTCATAATCACCACTACTATTATTTCCATTGTGGCCTACTTACCAAAGCACTCTGCAGTGTTTCTACCAAGTTTGGATGATAAAATACCCTGAATACCCTCCCATTTGAACTAAGCCCTGACATAGTAGGCAAAGCTCTGTCTATCTCAGCCTTGTCTAGACATGGCATATAGACAAGACATAATGATGGGGAGACAGTGGCAGCCGCTATCTAGGGACTAGGAGGCTGCTGAGATAGCAGAGGAATCAGCAGAGCTCCCAGTTGATTTAGTCCATCTTTGGAGGTGTTCTGTGGCTCAGGTCTCTCAAAAGGAACTGGTCTTCATCATATTTAAACAAAGAAATCAAAGTAATTTGGTTAATGGGCATTAAAGTACTGTTGCAAAAGTGATGGAGTCACCAAACACCAAAAAAAAAAAAAAAAAAAAAAAAAAAAAAAGCCCTATATTTGCCTATTGTCAGCCAAGATGCTAAGATGAAATTCAGAAGCTGAATAAGTCTTCATGGAACGTTGAAGGTCAGTAGCCCTGTAGTGACAATCTTAGGAGGTTGTGTAAGTCATCTTGAGGGTGGCTCAGGGACCTTTGCTACGGTACACAAGGCAGGCCTATTCTCGCTGGTAACTGGATTCCATTAGTTAATGGTCCCTTAACAATGGGGCTGGATGTTGGGCATGCTCAGTCAATCAAGTAGCTCATAAGTATGACTGTGGTGCTGGATAGCTGACCCAGGTCAAAGGCATGATCCAAAAACCAAGTCTATACATACACTAAATCCAGAAGCCAGGAAGCTGGTATAAGCCATGTCCCTAAAGCCAAGAGGGAAATTCAACAACTGAGTACAATGCACAAGCAGAATTTAAGAGCCAAGAAGACAATCCAGGAGGTGAGTTGCTAAAACAACAGTATGTTCAAAGCCAGTTGAGGTCAATGGTTGGTTGGAAAGTTTGGGTCATAATGGGCAGTGAAGCTCTTCTAGGAAGACCAGCCAAGAGAGCAGGAGTCATTTTGAAGTTGCCATGTGTTTAGCTGTCCCAAGCTTTCATTTAGCCTTTACATTACATTCATGAATGAAGACAATACTAGAGTAAAGACACCAGCAAGGAATGTTGTAACACAACCAGCTCCATTTTCTTCTCTTCTTCTACCAGCAAAACCTACTACTCCTAGACTGGAAGGAAATGCGTGAAAATGTTTTCAAAGGGGATGGATATGATTTTGCTTTGTCCCTTCTATCTACCTCTCTAAAAGGTTCCCTTTTGGATATATATTATTTTTATAGCCAACAAAATATAGAGTACACTATAAAAACAGAAAAAGAAGAACATTTACCATTCCTTATCTTAGTCATTAAGGTCTGCTGCCACTGCTAGATACATTACAGTAGATATTTCTAGAAAGTGTTGTGAGCAGTACTGATGTACCCAATTCCAGTGTCACATATCTCTTCTCACAAAAAAATACAGTCCCTTGTTTCCCAATAGTGGTGACTCAGGCTACTGTGGATGGCTAGCAGGACTGCTATTCTTAAGTAAGCAGGATGTTTGGCTTTCCTCAAATTATACCCATGGGCAGTCATCTCCTTTGGTTACATGTACTCCTTCTTTTGGGTCACTGGAGTATCTCTGACATTGTAGACTGAGGAGGAAGGGGGAAAAAAAATAAAGGGCATAATACCAGCACACACACAATCCAGTGAGGCATCCACAGGATAAATATCTCCACTGAGAGAATGCATCTCTAACTGACTAAAGCAAAGATTGGGACAAAGTGGAAAAGAAAATACCATTCTCACGTTCGGCAGCTTTGATTAACTCTACCCATACAATCAATTCTGCTAGAACACTTGTTTTGAAAACAGGAATGTGTTCCAATGTGGAAACTGAACCTAGTTAAACACATACAGCAAAGGAATACACAAAACACACACACATAGGCACACATGCACATCTCAACATCACTCAGCTACCCCAGTTCACTGCATGTGTTACAAGCCACACCCATCCACATCTGGTATTATAATTTCCCATGTGATCTCAGCTGATCCTCCTTCCAGCTTTTCAGTTATTCACAAGCATCTACCTTCTGATGCCCACTGTCATAGTCCAACCTCATGTCATTTTCAAGACAAAGTGCCCTATTTATTTTTGTATTTGTCTATGTCTCTACTATTTAATTATGTATAAAACTGTGCTACAATTTGTATTCACTATTCTCTGTTTTTTATGTGTCACTGATAAAGCTCTTGATTGTTTTACTTCTAACCCCATTTTCTGCACAAGTCCTATGGTATTTCTTATGTGATTTTGATCAGCACGGTGATTTTTAGGGACACATCATGTGACACACATTAAAGAGCTGATCTATGCAAAGCTCTGCTCTTGACATAGTGAAAAAGATCAGATAGAACTCAGGCAGTGTGTCCACGCAGTAACTCCTTTCCAGAACCTTAGGGGAAATGTATGCTTTTCTAAATCTGAAAGCTCAAGGAAAATTAGTTTAGAGACTGGGAAAATGGGAGAAAGTATGATAATCCTCCGGTGAGAATTAAAGTTTAACAATTAATATGAAGACATTACTGGCTCTATAAGCCTCATGGTAATATATCCTCAAAGATATATTATAGGCTTGAAATCTGGGATCCAAAGTCCCTGGAACCATATGCTATATCCCACAATTGTTCTCATTTCTCTCTTGACCAGTTAGAGTTAGAATTCAGAACCAGCTAATTAATATTTTTTTAAAACTCAGACTTGAGACTGAGACCCCATTACAATATGCACATGTGTGCACATACACACACACACACAAGAGACCAAGGTTATAAAAATCTCCTTGGTATTTTAAAAGAGCAGCCTCCCTTGGTCCAGAAGTCTCAGTCACTATTCAAATGATGGATAGAGGTTTCCATTTCTCACTCAGTCAGCCAGCTCTTTGTCTGCACCCCTTAATTTCAGAGGAAGCAGAAATTCCTCAGCAAGGCCCTTTTGAGGTTCACAAAGGCACAGCTGCCATAAATCAAACATTGGTGGCATTGGTGAAGTCAAGGAATAGTGCTGCAAGTAACATTTTCCTTGACCTTGCTGAGAGAAAGTCAAGTCTAGGGTTTAATGAAATGAAATCTCTACCGTGAACATGAATAAGCCTGCCAGAATAGTTTTCTTTTGAAGTGACTTAACTGGTCTGTGAGAAGATTTAAGCCCAGTCTCCCACATCCAAAGGCAGAAGCAGCCTTCATCCCCCACCTGAAGGTATAGCCAAGGGAAGACTGTTTTCTAAGCCCAGAGCTCTGTGTAAAGCTAACTAAAGCTGGGACATCTTGAAGGCATTGAAAGAAAATGAAACAAACAAATGAATAGTGAATCCAAGAAGAACCAAACTCACCTGTCTCCTGGCCAGTATTTTCTCTCCACGGGGAAAGAAAAAACCCATCATTAGTAATAGACTAAGAAAAGTATCACATGATCTACACTCTGGATTCAAAAATTGACTTCTTTTAAACCTGCAGATGAATTAAGTTATGAGTGGATGAGAAGATGTTATAGTTATTCGTCCAGTGCAATTATCTGGAGAGATTTTTTCAAAGTACTCTGGTAGAGCCAATAAGCCCACTGAATTTAATTTGAATTCTAAAACTTTCATTAAAGATACTAGTGTGTTTTTGTTTTTAAACCAAGAGATAATTTTGTCCCTGTGTTAATTAAGGATTAATGTAGCACAAAGGCAGACATGGCTTTTATAAAATGAATTTTATTTTTTTTCTTTCTTCTAGCTATCTGGAAAACAGTAAAACAACTAGGGAAAGAATAAAGAACTTCTCCGTCTTTGATTACCCTTGGTGAAGAAAGGAGTCCCATATTCTCAGTGCTCAATCCTTCTAAGGTTTACTGGGCAGGTCCTAACAGTTTTACTGGGCTTGTAAAATAAACTTCTCTGAAGTCGAAATAGTTCACCTTGAGAAAACTTGTTCCAAGTTTTTATCCCCTCTTTTGGGTATGGTCCTGTCCTATGATACAATGAGTTCCAGGTGTTGAACTCTGTGTGGGAAGGAGGTCCTGTCTGCCCTTAACTTTTCATAAAGAGTCCCTGCCCAGATTAATGATTCTCATTGACTTTTATAGATGATTTTTCTCTGGGCTCTCTTTCAACACCTAACTTATACTTAACTTCTTTATCTTCATACATACCCACAAGAAAGAGAGAGAGAGAGAGAGAGAGAGAGAGAGAGAGAGAGAGAGAGAGAGACAGAGAGACAGAGATACTCAATACAGATAATTTCACACTTTATAATTTTTTTGAGATGGAGTCTCGCTTTGTTGCCCAGGCTGGAGTGCAGAGGCAGGATCTTGGCTCACTGCAAGCTCCACCTCCTGGGTTCATGCTATTCTCCTGCCTCAGCCTCATGAGTATCGGGAACTACAGCCTGCCTAATTTTTTTGTATATTTTTAGTAGACACGGGGTTTCACCATGTTAGCCAGGATGGTCTTTATCTCCTGATCCCCCTACCTTGGCCTCCCAAAGTGCTGGGATTACAGGTGTAAGCCACTGCACCTGGCCCACACTTTATAATTTTTAAACAAAACATTCCATAATTACAAACGATATTTATATAATACTTCTAAACTGATAGAGCCATTACAAAGATTTATGGTAGGAAAAAAGCGATGGACTCCAACAATTTGAGATTGTCCCCAAACTCTATTTCCTGCCACAGAACATAATCCATGTTTCAAACAAAAAATAACACCAAAAAATGACTGACTCACATGAGAACCTATGAATAAAAGCACGATTATGTGAGATAAAGAGTAGGATGGATGAAGAAGAGTCTGAGTTGCAGTCACAATGCTCTACAAGTACCTGTATGAATTTAGGAAATAAATCAATCTCTCTGGTGCCAGTGTTTCAAATGCAAATGGTAGACTGCATTGAATGTATCCCTAAAGGTCCTTTGTAACTCTGATATTTTATAACTGCATTTAGTTCTTAACAAGTTAGCATGTCTTAAATTGGGAGGCTTTCCAATAAATGCACCTTAAAATTGCTGTTGACCAGGTGGCCATCCTATAGTTGTCACTGACTAAAAACTTGGTTAAATAACTTGGTGTGTAGCAGCTTGGTTGTTATGCTTGAGAATAAGAGAGCTGTAAGATTTCAACATTTTAGTTACAAATTCTTTGAAGACCATTAGAAGAAGGAATAGGAGAGTTGGTCACTTCTGTTGGTAATTTCTGGTAACATCAAGAGAGCACCAGAAACAAATCTTATAAAATGGGTTTAGAAAAAAATCCTGGAGGCAATAGTAGTATACTCATAAGAAACACTGTGACACAAAATACTCGATGATGGCCAGCCACATTCTGGAGGAAAACACAATCATTGACAGCACATTGCAAAGTAACTCAAAAGAGCCTACCTCTAAATGTGAAGAAATCTTAGAAATTCATAAACCAATTAATTTTATTTGTATTTTTCTTCTTTTCAGATGAGTGATAAATCATAAAACATATGTGTTAGTCTAAAAGACCTCTTGCATTAAACATATTATAATACAGTACAGTATAACATACCTGTTGGTCTTGATAGGTATCATGTAATATTTATAAGTAATGAGAAAGCACTGTCATAGTTGCATAAACAACTTTTTTTCATCTGCGTATGTAAATTAAAAGTGCATCTTAAATCTGTGACATCTCAGAACAGGTAAAATATAGCATGCATAAGCTAGATATTGGAGGATCCTTATAGCAACTTCTGTTTTTTGCCCAGCATCAACTGTGAAGAAGTCATCAACTTTTCTTGGAATTCCTAAAATCTTTTTGTACAAAAGTGTTATGGGGCAATATTGATTGTACTAAAGACTTCCTAAGATATATGGAGAAAGAATATTATATCATTAGTTGTATACTCTGTTCCCAGGCAAAAATAAAATCCCCATTGGACCAATTCTTCTCGCCTTTCTCAGGCCTCCTCTTCTTCCACTGAGTTTGACTCATGTTCTTTCTTCTACCCATGTTTTAAAAATCGTTTCCTTCTTCTGGTTGTTGGGGACCTGTGTATCATTAGGGCTTGTGTGTACTCCTAGTGCACGCTTACCAATGCTTCTTTTTGACATCTTCAATCTTTCCCTAGGAAGGAATTTTTATACTACTGCTAAAAAGATAAAAATATCTTCATGTTACCTGTGATTTATTTTCCCTCCCAATTGGCAATATTTGCTGCAGAAAAAGAAAAAGATGAAAACCTCAGTCAGCAATCTAAGACGTAGATCTGTGTCTGGAAGCATAATTCTCTACTCATGGACCTTACCACAATTTCCCAAATCATAAAACTGTGAACTACTGCAAGAGAAAATACACCTAGACCAAAGGAAAGAATGACACATCTGATGTCTACTGTAATAAAAAATAATATTTACCAATAAAACGCCCAACTGTGTGATTTATTAAATGGAGGCCCTGCTAGAAATTTTTAACTCTAGAGCAAAGGACTTGACTATACATTTTGCTTTAGGGTTTGGATTTAGTTCACAAAAATTGAATATGGCTGCTAAACCCTTTGAAAGGTTTTTGTTCTTCTATTTATTTTTTCTCTTGCATTAAGCCTGTGGGACTGGATACAGAGAGTGAAAGTACGTTGTTTGCTTGGCCAGCATCCATATTCCCTTCCTGCAGCAATAGTACCTTGATTTCCTTCTGTGGATTTCACCTTTTCCCTCACATTCTGGCAATGTTGTTTTGAAAGAAATTGACAAAGGTAAATCCTGATTGACCTGAGTCAATTTGCATAGCTAGCCTCTTGGCCACAGGGATTATCAGAGATTAGCACATATCCCAGTCAGACCCAATGAGACCTTTGCTGCACCTTCTGGAAAAAAGAAACCCTCTCTTTTCCTCCGGCCTTAGCAGAATGAGGGAGTAAAACCTCACCTCTCAAGTTGCTTTAGCCACTTCAGTGCTATGAGGAAGAGCCAGGCTGTGGATAAAGGCCACCCCTAGACGAAGCTGAGCTTACAGATGTCTGTTGTCCACATTGTTTGCACCCTAGATCAAGCCACTCCTAAACCCAGTCTTCCCCAGACTTTTCAGTTACATAATCCAATAAGATTATTTTTTGCTTAAATCACTTTGTGTTTCTTTCACTTGCAATATAGAGTCCCAAACAACATAATGTAGGTTTATAGCATCTAAAATAAGAATTCATTCCGTATCTATTTCCTCACTCATTTTTAAAGCATTTACAGAGTACTTATTATGTGCCAGGTATTAGAAATAGAATAATGAATACTCTCCAGACCCTGACCCTCCAACAGGACAAGCTAGAGGTATAAGCATGTGATACAATGTAATATGGATGATGTGGAAGGCACTATCAGAAGACAACAGGATGAAGTGACTAATTCAGCCTATGAGTGCCAACAAAAAAGGTTAGCAAGTGAGGAAGGGACATTCTAAGAGAAGTAAATGGCTTGTGCAAAGGTCCAGGAACTGGCATGGTACTTCTGGGAAACCACTGAGAGTCTGTTGTGTTTTGCACATGGGTTACTGAGATAAGGGCAGAGGGATGTGACTGGAAAGGTAAAACCCTTTATCAATTTTAAAGGACTTTGTACATCTGGTCATCAGTGATTTATGCACAAAAGGATGTCACTGTCAAACCCTGAACCAATAAAAAGATGCAGACATCTTCAAGTGGCAACACGAGTGTGTCTTCCTTGTCTAATCACCTGAAGCTGCCTGACTCCTTGAGATCTTGACTCAAGCCAGAGTTGCTCTCCTAACTAGGCCTCACTCTCCTCCCCCACTCTGTTACAAAGAATTGTAAGGCTGATGCTGACAGCCTCCTGTGCTATTGTACATTTCAGATATTCATCTGTGCTCTGGAAAATGGCTTGAAATTCTCCACGGAGAGTGCAGACAGAAAGGTCAACAATTATGCAAAATGAATAATGGGCTTGGAGCAATCAGGCCACACAGCTGTTGCAATGAATTCTCTGAAACCCGCCTGCCAGGTGTCTGTGTCCCTGCCCAATGGCCCTGGCCAGGCATCCAAAGCCAAGCCCTTAGTTAACTAGTATTCCTAGACAGCTAGGGGAGATTCTGAATGAAAGCAGAGAAATCAGAAAAACCACAGCTCTGTGTACAGGGGAAAAAAAATGTCTTCTTGAGGCTCCACTGAAGGCGTCAGTGAATAATCTATTCTCAGAGGTAAGAGGTTAACCAAAGAGCCAAGAGTTAAAAACTCCAACCTGGGGCCAAGCCACACTTCAGTGCATAGCCGTGACAATGCCTGAAGTGACCTTCTATTCTAGGAGAACATCATATAGCCTCCACTTTTTCTGGAGAGGGAAGAGCAGTCCAGCAGGAAAACACTGCTGAGAATCTACTATGTAAAAGGTGCTAGGGAATGCAGAGATGAATCACACCTCAGGGTCCGGGAAAGAATAGGCAATCAGCCAATGTGTGCCAAATGTAGGTCAGCGAAGCCAAGTGCTTTGATAAAAGAGGAAGGGAGTTTCCACGTATGGAAAGCATGGAATCTGTTCAAATAAATGGCTGTTCCACAGGTAGGTGGCATCCTCACTGATGAGGAAACTGAGGACCAGAAAAGTAAGTGATCCAAGGTAGGGAGAAGAGAGGTTGGAAATAAGTCCAGCCCAATTCCAACATGACACCGTTTCCCACTTTTCCAAGGAGGGCAGAAAGCACGAAAACTCTTTCATAGGTAAACCTTAGCTTTTGAACTAGGATTTATGGAGTTTTACCAAAGCCAGAGTACAAGAAAAAGCACATCTTTCTATAATGTCACTGTCTTAGTCAGCTCATGATGCCGTAATGAAATGCCATGAACAAAGTGGCTTATTTTTCACAGTTCTGGAGACTGGGAAGACTAAGATCAAGGTACTGGTCAACTGGGTTATTGGCGAGGGCTCTCTTCCTGCTTTGCAGACAGCCACCTTCTCATTCTACTTCACGTGTCTTTCTTCAGTGCATGCACTCAGGGAGAGGGAGAGAGAGAAAGCTGTCTTTCTTCCTCTTCTTATAAGGCCACCAATCTTATTGGATTAGGACTCTACCTTTATGACCTCCTTTAACCTTAATTACTTCCAAAAAGTCTTATCTGCAAATACAGTTACATTGAGGATTAAGACTTTAACATATGAATTTGGTGGGGGAAAGGGACACAATTCAATCCACAGAAGTCACTTTTACTTGAAAAATTGGGAGATGGAGAAATTGTTTTTTAAATCAAAAGAAACTCAGTTCTGTATGGCTTATAATATAAATTGCTAAAATGTTTTAAGAGGAAAAAGGGGGTCTCTTCTGGTTATACCGTGAGAGTTTTGAGGGCTTGCCTTTAAGGACTCTGTGAGGACAATTTTTGAGAAGCCTCAATAGAGGAGAATAGAGGGAGAAACACCTGGAAAGGAGGATGGAGTGAGTAGGTAGAGGGTCTTGGATCCCAGAAGGCGTGAATCCCTGAATGCTGATGAGGCTGACCATTTTCTGTTAGTCACTCCAGTCTCATTCTCCACCTTCTCCCCTGTTCTGGGCTCAGGACTCTTGCAGGCTTCCTGCTCTCTAACTTCCCCTTAGGTTCCCAGCAGGGGAGAAGTGGGCAGGGAAGAATAAGGTCGGAGAATTTACCCCATCCCTCATTGCTGGGTCCCTGCAGATCATCTCCTTTACTGAAGGCTGTTTCTATACAGTTACTCTCTCTGGGTTATAGTCATCGGTCATTATTTCTTCCTTTTGTCTCTTCAATCCCAGAAGTAGTAATGGTTTCACAGTGCTCCTATACCTAGGGTACTGCATCACTTCCTAGCAGTTTTCAAAAATCCTATCCATACCTTTGCAAACAGTCCACTTAGGGATACTTTCATAGGAGTATGACCCACACAGTCTCAGATTCCCAAGTTTAGAAGTGCCTACACTTGCTTTAGTACTTGAGATTATTAATAATTTTTGAACAAAGGCCCCCATTTTTATTACTTTTATATTTTGAGATGGGGCTTTACTCTGTTGCCCAGGCTGGAGTGCAGTGGCACGATTGCCGCTCACTGCAGCCTCGACCTTCCCAGGCTCAGGCAATCCTCCCACCTCAGCCTCCCAAGTATCTGGGACTACAGATCTACACCGCTACACCTAGCTAATTTTTGTAGAGATGGAGGCTTGCCAGTCTTGCCTAGGCTGGTCTCAAACTTCTAGGCTCAAGTGATCCACCTGCATTGGCCTCCCAAAGTGCTAGAATTACAGGTGTGAACCACCGTGCCTAGCCTGGCCCCCAGTTTGTATTTTGCACTGGGCCCCACAAACTAGATTGCTGCTCCTGGACCCTTTATTGAACGTTCTTCAAGCACTGCATTCAAGTATGCCATCTGTTTCGTGTCAGGACCCTGGCCCCTAACTCTCCTACACGGAGAGAAGGACACCCCTAGACTAGCTGATTTCCTCAGGAGGAGGCAAGACTTTTCCCCCAAAACACAGGAGGCCTTGGGAAGACACAGGTGTTCTAACTGGGTTAGTTTGCTCCTGAAGCTGGAACTGAAATCAAGACCATGGGGCTGGGTACAGCGGCTCATATCTATAATCCCAGCACTTTGGGAGGCTGAGGAAGGTGGATCACTTGAGCCCAAGAGTTCAGGACCAGCCTTAAAAAATAATCCCATATCTTAAAAAAAAAAAAAATACAAAAATTCGCTAGTCATGGTGGCGCTTACCTATAGTCCCAGCTACTCTAGAGGCTGAGGTGAGAGGGTCATTTGAACCTGGGAGATCGAGGTTGTAGTGAGCTTTGATTACACCACTGCACTCCAGCCTGGGCAACAGAGCAAGACCCTGTCTCAGAAAATAAAAATAAAAATAAAAATGAAAGACCATGGAAGGCAGCAAGCTGAGGCTGAGGCCTGCTGGGTTCAGGACTGTGGAGGTGATAAAGGTTCAGGTCCTGGCAACACAGCATTTTAGCTTGTAACACTTGGACCTCACTCATCCTCTCTGAAACCTTGGCTTTGCCATCTGGATAATACCCGACCTAACTCAATGAACAGTTATCCACCAAAAAAGCTGTGAATGTATTCATCTCTGGTACATGACAGAATGTGCAATAAATATTTGTTAAATACATAGTTTGATTTGTTTAAAAAAAAACCTTATATTTAAACTCAAAACAGACTGAACTAGGGGAAGGAATATGGAAGAAAAAACAATAATCCAACCATCAATTCTTTTTTTCCCACTGATACGTGCAAATCAAGGATCCTGTCTGCTGGAGAGTCAGATGGAAGCTGAAGGTCAAGAGCACTATGGTAGGTGCTCCAGATTCCAAAGCCCATGCCTCTAAGCAAGCTATCCCAAGGACAGTGGAGTCATTTGTCAAAAAACACAGCAGGGTAATGACTCCAAAGAGTAAGATACTCCTTTTCTATTCCCCACGTGGTGAGAACTGATTAGCACCATGACCAAATTGCTCAGCTGCATCTGGATCATAAGTAAGGACGTATTAATTGTGGAACCCAGTTCTGCACTGATCCTGCCCACCCTTCCCCCATGGCATAAGAGCACTTTGGCCTCTATAAGTCACTAGGTCATGCTTTCTCAGCACTTAATAGTAGCCACTTATTGGGTACCTACTATGTACTGACACTGTGTTAGGGACTTTCATTGTATTGCCTAGACTGAGGGTCTGCAAAACTTTTCTTAAAGGGCTGATAGTAAATATTTTAGGCTTTGCAAGCTGGATGGTCTCTACAATCAAACTCATATTTATCAACAAATATTTATTGCACATCCTGACAACTCTGGCACTGTAGTCTAAAAGCACCTACAGTCAACACCTAAATGAATAGGCATCTCTATGTTCCTAAAAAACCTTATATACAAAAACAGGTGGCTACTATAATTTACCAACCCCCAGTCTAGAGCAGTGGGTTCTCCAACTTGCGACTATGTCAGAATCCACTGCAGGGCTTGTTGAAGCACAGACTGCTGGGTCGGACCCTCAGAGTTTAATCTGGGGGTCTGGGATCAGGCAGAGAATTTGCATTTCTAACAACTTCTCAGGTGATGCTGCTGCTGCTGCAGCTACTGCTTCCACACTTTGAGAACCACTGGCCTAGAAAGTATAGCCTTTTTTTAAAGTTCTGGGATACATGTGCAGGACATGCAGGTGTTACATAGGTAATGTGTTCCATGGTGGTTTGCTGCACCTAACAACCCATCACTTAGGTATTAAGCCCAGCATGAACTATTTTTCCTGATGCTCTCATTCCTCCCACCCCACTCTCCAACAGGCCTCAGTGTGTGTTGTTGCCCTGTGTCCATGTGTTCTCATTCAGCTCTCACTTATGAGTGAGAACATGCGGTGTTTGGTTTTCTGTTTCTGCATTAGTTTGCTAAAGATAATGGCTTCCAGCTCCATCCGTGTCCCTGCAAAGGACATGATTTCGTTCCTTTTTATGGCTGCATAGTATTCCATAGTGTATATGTACCATATTTTCTTTATCCAGTCTATCATTAATAGGCATTTTGGTTGATTCCATGTCTTTGCTATTGTGAATAGTGCAGAAATGAATATGCAAGTGCATGTATCTTTATAATAGAATATACCCTTTGGTATATACCCAGTAATGGGATTGCTGGGTCAAATGGTATTTCTGGTTCTAGATCTTTGAGGAATCACCACACTGTCTTTCACAATGGTTGAACTAATTTACATTCCCACCAACAGTGTGAAAGCATTCCTATTTTTCTCCACAGTCTTACCACCATCTATTGTTTCTTGACTTTTTAAAAATTGCCATTCTGACTGGCATGAGATGGTATCTCATTGTGGTCTTGATTTGCATTTATCTAATGATCAGTGATGTTGAGTTTTTCATGTTTGTTGACTGCATAAATGTCTTCTTTTGAGAAGTGTCTGTACATGTCTTTTGCCCACTTTTTGATGGAGTTGTTTGCTTTTCTCTTGTAAATTTGTTTAAGTTCCTTTTAGATTCTGAATATTAGCCCTTTGTCAGATGGATAGATTGCAAAAATTTTATCCCATTCTCTAGGCTGTCTATTCACTCTGATAATAGTTTCTTTTGCTGTGGAGAAGCTCTTTAGTTTAATTAGCTCCCATTTGTCACTTTTTGCTTTTGTTGCAATTGCTTTTGATGTTTCTGGCTTGAAATCTTTGCCCATGCCTATGTCCTGAATGGTATTGCCTAGATTTTTTTCCCAGAGTTTTTATAGTTTTGGGTTTTACATTTAAGTCTTTAATCCATCTTGAGTTAACTTTTGTATAAGGTATAAGGAAGGGGTCCAGTTTCAACTTTCTGCATATGGCTAGCCAGTTTTTCCAGCACTATTTATTAAATAAGGAATCCTGGACAGGCACAGTGGCTCGTGCCTGGAATCCCAGCACTTTGGGAGGCCAAGGCAGGCAGATTACTTGAGGTCACAAGTTCAAGAACAGCCTAACCAACATGGTGAAACCCCGAATCTACTAAAGATATGAAAATTAGCCAGGCATGGTGGTGTACGCCTGTAATCCCAGCTACTCAGGAGGCTAAGGCATGAGAATTGCTTGAACCCAGGAGGCGGAGGTTGCAGTGAGCCAAGATCGCATCACTGCGTTCTAGCCTGGGCAACAGAGCGAGACTTCAACTCCAAAAAAAAAAAAAAAAAAAAATTGGGAATCCTTTCCCTATTGCTTGTTTTTGTCATTTGTCAAAGATCAGAGGGTTGTGGATGTATGCTCTTATTTCTGAGATCATTTTTGTTTCATTGGTCTATGTGTCTGTTTTTGTTTGAGTATCATGCTGTTTTGGTTACTGTAGCCTTGTAGTATTCTTTGCAGTCAGGTATCGAGATGCCTTCAGCTTTGTTCTTTTTGCTTAGGATTTTCTTGGTTACACAGGCTCTTTTTTGGTTCTATATGAATTTTAAAGTAGTTTTTTCTAATTGTGTGAAGAATGTCCATGGTTTGTTTGACGGGAATAGCAGTGAATCTATAAATTACTTTGGGCAGTATGGTCATTTTCACAATATCGATTCTTCCTATCCATAGCATGAAATGTTTTTCTATTTGCTTGTGTTCTCCTATATTCTTGAGGAGTGGTTTGTAGTTCTCCTTGAAGAGGTCCTTCCCTTCCCTTGTTAGCTGTATTCCTAGGTATTTTATTCTCTTTGTAGCAATTGTGAATGGAAGTTCATTCATGGTTTGGCTCTCTGCTTGTCTGTTGTTCGTGTAAAGCAAAGCTTGTGACTTTTGCACATTGATTTTGTATCCTGAGACTTTGCTGAAGTTGCTTATCAGCTTAAGGAGCTTTGGGGCTGAGATGATGGGGTTTTCTAGGTATAGGATCATGTCATCTGCAAACAGACAGTTTGACCTCCTCTCTTCTTCTTTGAAGATGCTTTATTTCTTTCTCTTGCCTGATTGCCCTGGCCAGAACTTCCAATACTATGTTGAATAGAAGTGGGGAGAGAGGGCAACCTTGTCTTATGCTGGTTTTCACGGGGAATGCCTCCAGTTTTTGCCCATTCAGTATGATATTGGCTGTGGTTTTGACATAAATGGCTCTTATTGAGATATGTTCCATCAATACCTAGTTTATTGACAGATTTTAACATGAAGGGATGTTGAATTTTATCAAAGACCTTTTCTGCACTATTGAGATCATCACGTGGTTTTTGTCTTTAGTTCTATTTATGTGATTCATTACATTTATTGATTTGCATATGTTGAACCAGCCTTGCATCTCAGGGATGAAGCCAACTTGAACATGGTGCATAAGCTTTTTGATGTGCTTCTGGATTCAGTTTGCCAGTATTTTATTGAGGATTTTCACATGGATGTTCATCAGAAATATTGGCCTCGAGTTTTCTTTTCTTGTTGTATCTCTGCAAGGTTTTGGTATCAGGATGATGCTGGCCTCATAAAATGAGTTAGGGAGGATTCCCTCTTTTTCTGTTGATTGGAATAGTTTCAGAAGGAATGGTACCAGCTGCTCTTTGCACCTCTGGTAGAATTCAGCTGTAAATCCATCTCATCTTAGGTTTTTAAGAGCACAGCTCTGAAGCTGAGTAGTCTATTTGAATCCTGCCTCTTTCACCTCTTAACTGAGTCACCTTGGGCAGAGTTTCTGTTTCTTTACATTTCTGGGCCTCATCTGTAGAATTAGATGAATAGCACCAATTTCACAGAATGTTCTCAGTTAAATGAGTGAATGCATGTGAAGTCCTTAGAACAGGGCCTGGCACATGATTAGCCCTCAAAAACTATTAGCTCTTGCTAAATGTTAGCTGCTATCAACTCATTTTATTCTCCAAACAACACTGGCCAGTTTATAGATGAGGTAGCCAGGGCACAGGGGGTTAAATGCATTGTCAATAGCACAGAGCTGCTAAAGGGCACACCCAGGGCCCTCTGTACTGTCTTCCTTCCCTAGCATCTGAGTCAAACAGACCTTCCTCATTGCCTCCATGAGACCCAGAATAATAGAAGCCCACATGGGAGATGGGCCTTGTGAGCTAGGAAGCATTCTGATCTGTGTCCCCAGGGCCTGGTCCTAGAACTCGAGTGCAGTTATGCTCTTCGGACTGACACCCTCTCCTGTGCTTCCTCAGGCCACACTGGGACCAAAGAACAAAGGAGCCCTCCAATCATCCTTTGCACCCCATTTTCTGTTAGAAGCCCCTGGTCTGCATGGAACCACCCTGGGCTAGATTAGGTCTTGTAACATTTACTGGCAATGAGTTAGATGTTTTACATAAATTATCTCATTTAATCCTCAATATAATTTTATATGGCAAGTACTCTCATTATGATCATTTAACAAATGAGGAAACTGAGGCATAATGGAAATTGGCCTAAGCCATGCAGCTAGTGAGCCAGCGTGCCAATGCAGAAACACAGATCAGAATGCTTCCAACATTTTTGTTCTTTTTACTTATGTAATCTTGTCTCCTTATATAGTTGAGAAGTAAAAAGACTAAGGAAAGAGAGCGTTAGTTATTGTTTAAAGCAAAGAACTTGAAATGTCCAAAATGAAGCTTTCTCTCTTAGGCAATTTTGGTTAATTTATCTGAAAAAATATGAGTAAGTTTAAGTGAATCCATACCATTCAGGTAAAGATGTGTTTGTAAATGTACTGTTACCAATTTGAAACAGGAAAAGAAACTCTGAGTTTTGCTCACACATGGGTGGCTTTTATGAGAAGTGGGGGAGACTTTTATGAGAAGAAAGCAGAGCTGGAGTGGCTTTGACCCCTTATCCTTAAGAATGAAAAGGAAGAATAATCAAATGTACACTGAAACATAACAGCAAATAAGCTCCGAGGTGACATTTGGGCTGTGTAGCTTTCTTCTGGCTGTGTGACAATAAGTACCTGTTCAGCTGGCTTTTCCCAAAGCCAGAGAAAGGTCTCTTAGCTAAAATGTCACAATGCATCTTATTTTCTATTTTCAGTGTGTGTTCTGAGGGGAGACTGACACTCTGTCTTGCCCTCACTCACCACTTAGAAAATAACAACAGTACAGTACAAAGAAAGGTAGGAAGGAAGGAGCCACTGTGGAGCTGGCTCGAGCTCTCTGACTTTCATTCCACAGAGGGTGTGAGCTCTGGGTGGAGAAGAGGTGGAAGAGATGAGAGGAGGTTCTGACATAACCTCCAAATGTACACTCCTAAGAAGTCACAACAAAAACATTTGACCTATTTTGCACAATTATGTGATGCTCTGGCAAGTGGTTTTTGGACTTACATTTAGAGATCAGAAAATTTTTATTGGCCAATTTAGTGGTTATTACTAAAGGTCTTTGGTCCAAAGAACAGCTGTCATTTGGTGACCTGGAGGTCTGAGCTCTGCCTCAAAGGAAGGCACGACCCTCCTCCTTTCTAAAATTCACTGCCCCATTTTGACTTTCAAGGCCACATATAATCTGTCCCCTGCTGACAACTCCAGCCTCATTTTTCACCACTCATTCTCTATTCTCTTGGTATTCTGCTGCTAGTTTTGTTGTTTCATTATTAGCAACAGAGTATCTATACCCATGTGGTCTGTTCTTCCTAGGAGATCCTCTAAACACACTACACCTTCTTTCCTATAATTTCATCTCCTTAACTCCTACTTTTCCATGACCCTTGTGAATCTGGACCATGTTGTCCAATCTCAGAAGTATATTTGTAGTCAGAGGAGCATAGTCCAGAACCAAAATGTATTTTCAAAATTACTCAATCTTTTCACCGACACATGAAACCCAGATTCTACCATCTTCTTCCAATAGAATTATTACATGTGCCAGCTTCCATTTTTTATTCCATACTTCCTGCTGTCCTGCTGTCCTGCTGTCACCAGAACAATCTTTCTAAACCATAAGTTTATTCTGCCCATCACCATTTTGAGTCTTTTCACTCAAGTACTCTAAACAAATTACAACCCCAAAACATGCCATCTCATTTTGCATTGGTCATTTTCTTGATCTGGATTGCCCATCAACCTTTTTAGCCTGTCCAAACCCTAATCGTCTTTCATAACTTAGTTCAAATGCCCTCTCTTTGATAAGCATTTCAACATCGGACCCTATCACTTTTTCCTCTGTTGTTTCTGCTGTCCTCTCTTATAGGGCTTGCAGTATAATTTGCATTACTGTTACTTGTTTATGTATCTGTTTCTTCCACTAGAGGGAGATTTCCTTGAAGTCAAGGGTTTCTTCTTACTTCTCTTTGGGTCCACAGCAAAGTGATTTGTAGGGTAGGTGCTATCTTCTTACTGAATTTAAGTTCATCTATCATTTTAATATTTACATTGCATTTTGACATACATTTACTTATTAGTCACTCCAACAGATCTACGAGATGTATAATACTATCCCAATTTTAAGAGGAGAAAAGTGAAGCTCACAAAGTTAAATGTTGAGTCTAAAGTGGCACAGCTTGGAGGTGGCCGATCTAGACTTAAGCCAGGTCTCCAACTCCCCTTGTAGTTCTGAGCTTCTATGATTCTGTAATTCTGTTCCAAATTTTATGACAGAAAGGAGAGTAAAATGATTATTTAATTGTAATACTGCAGAGAAAAAAGGCTGGCAAATGCTCTTCCGTTATATGCAAGGTTGTATTATGCCCCACTGGAAATGAACATTATAAACATTAGCTTCAACAATGTAACATAACAGCAGCTTCTTTTATTAGCATTGTTTAAACATTTGGGTAGTAAGCAGGAACACCTCATCAAACATGTGTTCTCAGTCAAACGTA
Source organism: Macaca mulatta (assembly GCF_049350105.2). Taxonomy (NCBI): domain Eukaryota; kingdom Metazoa; phylum Chordata; class Mammalia; order Primates; family Cercopithecidae; genus Macaca; species Macaca mulatta. The sequence goes on from NC_133420.1 coordinate 91,851,468, forward strand.
TATCCTCTATGCAAATTTTATGGAGGTATCTTTATTAGGTTTTATTTATTCAAAAGGCAGAAGGTGCCAACGTGCAGAAAATAATGAACAAGACTGGACTGTGGAAAAATGGCTTAATTATGTAGGTCAAGAGTCCTTAATCAGCAACCACAAAAAAAATCACTTTACAGAAAGTGTTGGGGGAGGGGGAATTGGCACAGGGATATGCATATATTATCTCTTGGCATATTAAAATAAGACTTGACTAATGTAAAACCACCTGATACAAAGTCCCCAGAAGAAAAGAAATCTTTTCCTGTGGGTTAAAAGTGCCAAAATTGACACAATGACAGACATGTTCAAGGAGGAAGAACATGGTTTTGCTAATCTGAAGGTCTTTATTTGAATCTCTCCCATGTCTGTCACTTCCAATCTGGGTGATCCGGAACAAGTTACTTCCTTCTGAGCCTTCTCATTCTCTTTGTGAAATGGGGATAATAATAATGAACTTACCCAATTGTTTATTATTAAAAGTAACTGATGAAAATCTGTGTGATAAGAAACTTGGAAGATAGTACGTACTCAATTAGTGAATATTATCCTCACACTTTCTCCACTGACACACATGTCTCTTCTTACCATGAATTTTTTTGAGAAGCTGTGACTTACGGAAAATTTGGGAGGACGTATTCACCCTCTATTTCTATTCCAGATTTTACAATTCACTTTCTGAAACCCCTGTTTAATTTCATTTTCCTGGTCCCTTAAAACAAACATCCTATTATCTCTAGCCACTTACTTCTTTTAGATTAGGAACAATGACATTCAAGGTAATCCGAAAGGAAGAGAGGGGAGAGGTAAATTCCAAAGGACATAAAGGAAATCTATGTATCAACAGATAGCCTTTCCTTCTTTCTCCCTTTGCAATTCTTTCTACTCAGCCGAATTTGGATCTAACTGGAGCAGTGTTTCTCAAATGGAGGTGAGGTTGTTCCCCCAGCGGATATTTGGCAATGACTGGAGATATTTTTTGTTGTCCCACTGGTGGGTATAACTTGCATCTAGTGGATGGAGGTCAGTAATGCAGCTAAACATCCTACAGTGGACAGGAAAGTGCCCCCATTAAAACAAAGTTTTCTGATCCAAAATGTCAACAGTGTCAAGGTTAAGAGACCTAAATGGAACAAACTATGATCAAATTAGATATGCATAAAAGTAAAAGGCCCTAATCCAATTCAAGGATTATTCAGTGAGTTTTGCTCTTGGTGTAAAGCCCCTTACTAGCTCCTAGAGACAATGATAGAAGAGGTTTAGAAGTAGGAGAGAAATCTGGCCATTAGGCCTCAATACTATGTGGAAAACTCTCCATCAAGACTGATCTCTCTGGAATTAGGTTCACGGGAATTATTTTGCAACAAGATACAGTAGCAGTTTATGTCAGACATAGCTTGTAAAAACTGCAGGTTTTAGGGAGTAATTAAAAGAAGTCTTTATATGCAAATTACCAGCTTCTCTTAGCTAGAAGCTATCTCTGGATAGAGTTGCCTAGAGGAGGAATTTTTAAGTTTGTTTTAAACATTAATTGGCAAGTTAGCTACTTCTGACTAAGAAATAAGGCCAAGAAGTTTAGTTTGAGATTGTTGTGTTGTTTTTGGGAGGAAATTGAAAAATGCATATTGCCACATTCTAATCCTCAATGCTACAATGTGATAGTTTTCTTTTCTTTAGCTTCAGTTACTTTTTGTTTGTTCGTTTGTTTGTTTTTGGAGACCAACTCTCACTCTCTCGCCCAGGCTGTAGTGCAGTGGCTTGATCCCAGCTCACTGCAACCTCCACCTCCCGGGTTCAAGTGATTCTCCTGCCTCAGCCTCCTGAGAAGCTGGGATTACAGGCATGTGCCACCACATCTAGTTACATTTTTTTTAAAAAAGTTAGTGAGGAGTGGGAAGTAGAGGAGACCTAGAGAGCTGGTGGAAAGTCTCTATTCTCACAGGCAGCTCTTTGGGAAGAGAAAGAGGCTAGGAAAGACTTAATAGTGAGATAAACAGCCCAAGCTGTCTGTCAGGTTCCTCAGTCTCTCCTGGCTTCAGAACACAGCACCCATGTGACAGGCATGGCCAGCACCACTAAAAACTAGATCTTGGCTGGTGGAAAATCTTGGAGTTAAGGAGTAGGGCCTCACAGTCAACACTAAAAGTTCAAGTTTTTTGAATGCCCATGTTTGTTTATATAGAATGGATATCAAACCGATTGGGCATAGCTGGTCATAAAGTACATTCCAGATTCGTGTTAGAAGAGTATTGGATGTGGAGTCTTCAGAGACCTACAGCATCTACAAAAGACACAAAGAGGCAAACAATGGGTCCTTCTCAGCCAAGCATGGCACTTTAATGAGGAGCTCATGGGACCCAGTTACAGGGGCCTCAAAGCTGTGGCAAAATGGACTAGATACTACGTGTCTATCTAGATAGCTGAAAAGCCTTGAAATCAAAATGGTGCATAGGTAAGAGGTGAATTAAATCCAGGATTAGGATAGATATGCATGGACCTAGTATTAGGATAGAAGAGAGACTTGGAGAGGGCCATACAGATGACTGAAACCACCTCTGCACAGATTATGACAGCAAAAGAAATGTAGCATTGCTGACTCTGTCTTGCTTCTAGCCTTACAGGCTGGCTGTCCTTACTCATTCCTAGATGTAGGCCAAGCGAACCATGGGAGGAATTTAGTTTATAGTTTAACTTTGAAGCAAGGTGATAGCAGTCCCGGCCTTAAAATGACCACCTTCTTGTTTAGGGGACTGAAAAAGCATTTGTAAGACTAATCAAAGGCCACAAGATTAGGATTATGGGACAGGCCTGAATTCTGCTAAAATGTAGATGTAATTTCTATAATCCCTTACTACTCAGGAGTCACATGGCTAGAGGTCACAAGATTTGTGACTTCCTCAATTACTGCTATAGATAACATCATTATTATAGAACCTAAGATTGTTTTTTTCTAATGTTTTCTAGACTTTTTGCATTCTGATTTGCATTTTGGTTTGAGAATTAACTCTCATCCTTCTGTTTTGCTGGCCCTGTGATTATTAAACTTTTCCCTGCAAAAACCTGCTGTTTTTAATGCATTGGCTTTTCTGGGCAGGAGACAAGATGAACCCATTGGGTAATCATACTATTCTCATTGCAGGCTGACCAACTGCCCCACTAGCCACTAAGGACTAGGGATGGGGAAAGGGAATAAGACTCTCATAGGAGCCTACAATATTAGAGGACTGAGTGATACCATGTCTGAAGACAGAAATTAGATGGCTGGGACCTAGAAACCAGGCAGGCAAACAAGATCAGTGGGCCAGGTATCTTATTCATTCACTTAACATATATTTATTCTCACTACTGAGGAATACAGTCACACCCATAGAGGACTTTAGAGAGCCTGAAATCTATTAGGTGTTAGAGACTCCCTAGCATCTGTGAACGGGAAGAGGTTCAATAGGCAAACAGTATAAAGGGGCCAACCAGTAAACCAGTGTATAATCATGACAGGTGGAAGGTCTCTCACATTTATTGAGCAATGACAATAAGAAATCCATATAACAATCCCGTAAGTATATTATTATTACTCCATTGTACAAATTAAAAACACTAATGGTCAGAGATATTAAACACAAGTTTTCACAGGTGAAGAGAAGTAGAGCGAATTCTACTACCTGTATGCCCAAAGCCTGTTCTTCCCTTCCTCTGCACTAAACTTATCAGGGAAACCTGGAAGCAAATGGTAGGGACTCACCCAAAGACTTTATTTGGGTATAGGATACCAATCCATGAGGCAGGTGTAGGGAAGGATCAACCCAAGCCTTCCAAAGAACTAGGACATTAAGCAGAGAATCAAGGGTCACTCAGGAAAGAAGGGAAGAAATACAGGCAGAAATCCAGCCACTAAGCCTGGGGACAAACCCAGCAAAGGAGCCACAATAAAGCTGAGCCACTGACCTTCTGGCCCACATCTCACATCCCGACTGAGGGCACAATTGTCTAGGGTGGCCAGGATGGAACATGGCCGGGCACAATGGCTCATGCCTACAAATCCCAACACTTTGGCAGGCCAAGGTAGGCGGGTCACTTGAACTCACAGGTTCGAGACCAGCCTGGGCAACATGGCTAACCCCCGTCTCTACAAAAATACAAAATTTCTCCGGGTGCAGTGGCAGGTGCCTGTAGTCCTAGATACTCAAAAGGCTGAGATGGGAGGACGGATTGAGCCTGGGAGGTGGAGGTTGCAGTGAGCCAAGATCTTGCCACTGCACTCCAGCTTGGGCCATAGAGCGAGATCCCATCTCTCTCTCTCTCTCTCTCACACACACACACACACACACACACAAAATGGAACACCTGTTAAGTTTGAGTTTTAGATAAATGATGATTTTTTTATTTAGTATTAGTCATTTTTTATATTACTTGGGACTTATACTAAAAAATTATTTACCTGAAATTAAAATTTAACTGGGCATCTTGTATTTTTCTTGCTAAATCTGGCAGCCCTAGTGACTGAGCCACAGATGGGGATGAAATCCCACAACCATGAAGGCAAGAGGGGTACAGGGAAAAGGAACCTAGTACACAGCTATCAAAACAACCTTCCCCCACCCTTTTTTTTTTTTAACAAGAAGTTTTCTGCCATGTAATTATACAAAAGACATTACTATTTTGTAATTATACATTACTATTTTGTAATTATACAAAAGACATTCAGTAAAATGCAAAATGTATTAATGATTAGAAACAAAATAAGATTTGAAACAGGAAAAAACTACCCCTGGTAGAATAGGAATGGCACCTTAGCATGATAAGCATGATGAGGAACATCCTTCTGAAAAAGTCAACTCATACTTGGAATTGCCAGGGAGGCAGTCTGTGCTGGAGCTGGTGGAATGGTAAAGATAGGAGTCTCCTCACTGTCCACATTGCAAGCCAATGCTTTTTCCTTCTGAAACTATAACCTTCAGATTTGGGCTATGGAGATATTATAAGTTAAGTAGATCATTGCAGGCTAGACAGCTGACAATCATTTGTAACATTCTTTCTGTGAGTAAATGTCTTCCAAGCTTCCTGCAGTGACCTTACAAATGAGTTTTGGCAAAACAATCTGTCGTTAATTGGGATTTTTCTACACAACCCTGCAAAATTTGGTATGTGCCCCACTGTCCAACCTCATCACAGACCAGCCTCCTCTAGCTCAGCCTACCAGCTCATGACTCCTCTTTCAGTCCTCAAACACCACAAGCTCCTTGCTGTGTTAGGGCATTTGCCCAGAATATCCAGTTCTTCCCAGAATAACCCTCCAACTCTGACTCCTACAACAGCGCCTTCTCTTTCAAGTGGCCTTGAACAGGATTCCTCAATAACTGCATTATCTAAGTACTATCCATCCAAGAACCCTTAAAATTACTTTTACTTTTATTAATTTATAAATTGATACTTATTGTTCGCTCTCCACTAGAATACCAATATTGTTCACTCTCCACTAGAATACCAACTCTCAAGGGAAAGGTCAATTACTGTTTCACTTTTCACACTTTTTTTCAGAACCTAGCATACTGCTTAGCACAAATAGAAAATTCATTTATAGAATATGTGTAAAATTAATAAATGAATAATCTAAGTAAATGAATGAATGTTTATATCTTATCTTTTCTCTGCAAATCATGTTTTGTTCCTAGTTTATTCCTTATGATTAACACAATCTCTTTTGTCAGCTCATGTTAGCATATCTCAATTATAAGCAGACAGGCACCAATTTATCTACTTATTTTTTTTTTTCATTCATTTGAGAGCCCCTAATATATCAGGCACTGTGCAGATTCTGGTTTTTTTGAACCATGACAAACCAAATTCAACTCAAAGTAAAATCAGAAAACATGTAACATGATGACAAACATCACAAGCTATTGTGGGTCTACAATGCATTTTATATAAATAAATTCCTCTTCCCACATGAACTTCATAAGGCCCAAGTTCACACATCAGCCTTTTTGCCTCCACCCTGTGTGCTTTCTGGCTGAAGTTTGAAATCCTTTTGTAATACTTGGAGTTGCCAGAAAGGGCTTCAAGGTATAAAAGACACAAAATGGAGGACGGAAGTTGGGATGAGATGAACAGTGAAAGGGAGGCAGAGTTCACATAGTTGTGCTGTCACTTCCTGGAACAAACCTGATCAACCTAGTCACCTTTCCTGAACACTTCTCTGCAATCATAGTACCTGACTTTTCTCGTCCTTCCTTTGTGGGTTAGTTTCATGGCAACCATTGAATGTCACAACTGTCTCTAGCCTAATTTGTGTATGTAATTTGTGCTTACATTCTCCCAGCTTTTCCAAACCTGCTAGCCCACAAGTACCGTTCCTAGAAGAACTCTAATGGCTAACCTGGCGTCTTTTTTTTTCCCCCCCCCGCACTGTTCCATCAAATAAAGCTGTCATCTTTCCCAGTAAACTGCCTCTTGAAGAAAGGACTCGGGATACACAAGACTGACCTCTTACTCTGTCTGGACCTTCGTATCCTAGAGTAGGTGATTCAGAGCAGAAATAAAAGAAAATTATCAGAAAGCAAATGAGACGGGGAAAAAAATACAGAAATGCTGTCAAGGTCACCAGTATATTTTTGTTGCAGGATCACCCTAAGTGAAATTATTTTAATTTACCAATTTGCAGAGATAAAAAATATCCAACTGTGAAAACCACAGTATTCACAGTAGTGTGTGGCACTGATGAGAAGCACCGTATGATAAAGCAAATTGAGATCAGGCATTTGCAAGACCACTTCATGTTGGGGGAAAACCATGTAAAATGTTATAATATGGTTAATGACATTGCAAGGCTGATCTCACTAATTTTACAATTCTCTTTTACGCATAGGTTATCATACTAATTAGCTGCCTCTGGAATATTTGTCATTTTAATAGAGCAATTTTGGATTTCCCTTTGCTTTAGTTCTGTGGCCTCCAACCTGACATTCAGAGGTTCCAACAAGTTTCAACACATCACATGTTCTGGATGATTTGAAACAAGTCACCTTGGAGCCAGAGAACCTTTGAGGATGGCATGGTGGAAAGAACATTCACTTGGAAATCACATGTTGATAATAATGGCAATGTGGATGCTGGCAATTTACTTAATCTCTCTGAAAGTGTTTCATTAAAAATGAAAATGAAGAACCTAACTTTTCAGCTTATTGTGAGGATTGAAATAATCTCTCTCACATGCCTAGCATGTAGTTCAATAAATGGTCCATATAGAACAGTAATAAAGCACAATTCATTTTTTTCCTCCTCTTTTGATGGTTGTATGAAAGGAAAATAAAACTTGGAACCCCAAGTTACTATGCCAAAAGGAAAAAAATTAAGCTGAAAGCTGAGTTATGTAAGAAGCTGTCTTTCCTTTTGTTTCTAAGTAGATAGCTACAGATAAAAGCTACATATCTCCACTGGTAGCTACTCTACATTCACTGCAAGCTCCCCTTCCCGGGTTCACATCGTTCTCCTGCCTCAGCCTCCCAAGTAGCTTGGACTACAGGCACCCGCCACCATGCCTAGCTAATTTTTTTTTTTTTTTTTTTTTTTGGTAGAGACGAGGTTTCACTGTGTTAGCCAGGATGGTCTCGATCTCCTGACCTCGTGATCCACCCGCCTCGGCCTCCCAAAGTGCTGGGATTACAGGCGTAAGCCACTGCGCCCGGCCCACCTTATCTTACCTAAAGTACTGATTTACTGGCACTAGGCAAATACATAATTTACTATCCCCCCACCTGCTCCGTTTCTCTTGCAACATGTGAATTCGGTAATGTGACCATATCCTCCCTCTTTCTCATCCAGCCAGCTTTTCCCCTTTAAATATTGAACCCCTCAAAAATCATGTTTGGAGAAAGGCACAGACCTGTCTCCCAAGCACATCCCTGAATTTGGCAAAATAAACTTCTAAATTGGTTGAGACCAGACTCAGATACTTTTTGGTTTACAGTTCCACAATTCATATGAGTAGATCTAGCAGGGAATAAAAAATTCAAAGCTGTTGGGAAGAATAATTTCATATCCCAGAAGCTTCAAGCATTCTTTTCCTTCTCACTCCTCCTGGACAAATCAGAGGGTTTGCAAATGGCAGCATAGTAGAAGCTGATACTTCTCTCAAACATGTAACACAGGATGCTGTAATCAAGAACGGAGCCTCTAGGTGAGAAAATAAAAATCACTGACCTTGGTTTCAAGTCCAAGTCATGTTTAAATGTTTACTATGGCCTAGACACCTTACAAGAACTAGATCCAGAACTTACATTTTAATTGCATGTACATGTAGACAACATGCATCATGGAAATGAGTAAAGTTAGAATGTTGACCTGTGGAAGTATATTGTAATCTGTCAAGTATTATTATTGTTGTTGGTTTTGTTATTGTCAAAATATAGGTGGAATCTGGGAAATCTACCAACAATAACAGTGATTATTGTTGCTAAAATACTAACAAAGGCAGAAGAAAAAAACTGCAAAAATGTGGTTCATTCACATAAAACTCATGCCAGATATAGTTATAACCATCAGGAAAGCTTACATTTATCCTTAACATTCTCCTCCAGAAATTAAGACCAGCATGTAATCTGAAAATTTGACACAATAAAATAGAAGCTGAGCTAAATTCTTGACAATGGTTACTTATGAAAATTATGGAACTTTCTGTTATTTCATCCTGAGAAACTCTACAACATCCAGAAGTTATTATTTCCATCTTTGCTTCTAGTCTCCACTAGATCTTAATTTCCTTTCTTGGAAAAGTATTTAATTGATGTCCCTTTCCCCAAACCATTAATGCCAAACCTTCTTGCATTAGTGTAATCTTGGACAGAGCTTTAGAAACATCATAGAAATAGTATGTAATAACCCCCAAATGGAGTATTTTGAACCAAATGGGATTAGGCCACATTCCAAGCACAGTGGAACTAGACTAGACACACAGAGCCTTTAGGAGTTCACCCCCACTGCTGCTGCCTCACACACCTGAATGCTTGGCAGGTCCTGAGAGAGCTCCCCTATTCCACCCTCCAGAGATTTAAACAGACTTTCAATACCAGAACATTCTCTCTGCCCTCTCTTCATGCAAGTAAGTCTTACCTATCTTTCGTGTTTCATCTTAGATATTCCTCCAGAAAACCTTTCCTAATCACCCCCTCCCACCATAGCCAAGGCTGCTTTTAATGATCCTCCTATGTGCTCCCATCATAGCTACAGGAACAATTTGGATGACCTGCTCCAAAAATCTCTTTCTCCTTCTAGACCACCAGCTGCTGAGAATAGGGACTGAGCCTGCTTCACTGTTTTGTTCACAGCCCCTCATACATAGCAGTCACTCAATAAATATTAGCTGAATTAATAGGTTTTGAGAATTGCATCTCGAAAGCATTCACAACAAATAAACTGATTCCTCCAGAAAACAAAGTGAATTGCTCATTATCCAGCACATTTTAATAACATCAGCTACCTAAATGGATAATTCAGGCTTGAATTATATACTTTGCTTCTGGGAAAGCACATCAGCCGTCATCCTATCACCATATTTCATTGCTGTGTAGACACCACTCTGACATTATCTCATGATTTAATTTCTGATCAAAGCAGGAACAACAAAGATATGTAACCAGAAATGTGTTGGCTCTGCCATTAACCTTGGTGGCTTTGTGAACGTTCCCTGAACCTCAGTGTGCTTCACCACTGTCAGCTCTACTTTACATGCTCCAGGAAGGAAGATGAATGAAGAAATGTAAAAGTCCAGAGTAGAGCCCATGGGACTATATGTAGGATTGTTGAAGGAATAACTTGCGTATTTTTGCAACTAAATATGGTTGGCATTCAACATCACAACTTCTTCACATTCTCTCTTTCCATCACTTTCCCTGAAATATTCACATCATCGGCTTCTATTGTTTCCCTATGGGTCTGAAAGGCTCTGTTGAGGTTTTACAGCCTCGTTCACAAACTCCTACTTACCAAACCCATAAGGTCAGTACCTTCGGAACCCAACTCTAGCTACTCCCCAAGCAGGCCAATTAAGGAGCCCACCTGCTGTAGATTGTGTTACCTCCCAGAATATGATCACATATGGCTTCTTGAAAGGGGGTGGAGGAATGATGAATGTCAAAAACACGTGTTTATACTTAAACCTGTTACGAACAAGAGCTTTCAACTCTTTGGTAAGAGAGTTTCAATGGGGTTCTGTGTGTATCTGCTGACTTTAAGAATGATTGTCTGTCAAGTGTTTTTGCAGACTCCTCAGAATCCCTCAAGGCAGTAGGGAAAAAGCAGAGGGATTGTAACCTGGAAACCAGAACAAGTTGAGGATTCATTCTCACCTCATGACATCTGCAATTTGGGAAATGGGCAGGCTGCAGAATGATCTCATTCACTTGAAGCCAGAGACTCACACCTCCTCCCCTGCCCCTGTGCCTATCATCCGTCTGTTTTTAAAGGCAAGGAATCTTAAATGCGCTTCAAAAAACTAAAACTAAAGTGATGCTCACAAAAGCCCAAGTCCCTGGTTCAGTGACTGGATCTCCAGAGAGGAGGGTCAGAGCTTTATTTTTGCTTTGTCTCTTCCAAAACATGCAGGAAAAACAGTTAACAGCCATTTGAGAGTTGCAATTGAGTTTATCTCGGCTACTTTCAGTACCTTCCCTCAGTTCCCAGGAGCAAGTACTTTTGACTAGAGGCAGAGGTCACTTGGTGTCTTAATGAACCCTCTGAGCCTGATAATTCTGAGTGATCTCTTAGATTTTTCTTCCCACACAAAATTCATTTCAGCATTTTACATAAAATTTGTATTTTTATAAGAACCTAGGGACTGCAGCTGAGACAAAGCTTTAGTTTCTGCCATCAAATCTATAAGAAATCTATAAGAATAGCTTCACCTTATTAAAAACACCAGCATGAGGAACATTATAGGATTTAACAAGTCTTCAGTTACACATTTTTTTCCCAGTTACTTTTGAATGCAACTTGGAGTCTCTCCTTATAATGAGACCAGTATTGGCTAGGGTAGGAAAAAAGAAAACTTCTTTAAAACATTCTAAATAGAAGGTTAAATAAATGGGTGCAAGTGGAAAGATAAAATGTCTTGTATTCCCCAACACTTCCATTTCCCCAAATTATCAGCTCAAAGCCTCAGACTCATGATGCCACTGAGGTCAGAAAATAGGTCTCATTTCTTTCATCTATAAAGCAGCGGAAGTGAAGGTGGAATGGACTAGCTGATCTTTAAGGCAGAGCTTCCCAGCTGCTGTGCCAGGCACTCTGCTAAATCTCAAATGGATCACCAGTGTGCCAAGATATGGATCAACTTTCTTGATGACTAGGCACAGTTGGACAACAACAGCCCTTAAGCCAATCATTGCCAGCTACAAGCATCTTTGTTTATTCCAATGTGCTATAAAAGTATTTTCACTGACTATATCTGCCATGATGTGAAGGTGTTAGAACACACTGGTTTAAAGTCTCTTCCAGTTCTGTTGTTCAATTATTCTAATTCATATTTCCTTTAAGTAGGACTTCATTGGTGACCACTGCATGGCTGAGTACTGCTGGGGAGGTGGCACTTCATGTTCTGTGTGATGGTACCCCTGGAGGTGTATAATGTGTGACATGCAGAGCCCTGAAAAAATGAGCAAAATGTGAAAAGAAAAGAAACACATGGCAGAGACATAGTAGGTACTGAAGTTTTTTTAAGCAAACAAGAGACAGCCCAATGAACTAATACTTAGGACCATCACTGGGAAAGGGGAAGGTCATGGTGAGTAAAGGTACTCATTTTCCCTTGAGGTACTCACTTTTATGGAAACCTAACAGATCTCTTGTGGTAAACAAGGATGAAAACACAAAAAAGAGAAGAGGAAATAAAGAGGAGATGCAATGGCTTTCACTTAACTCTCAGAAAGGTTTTGAGTTGGGCAAGTATCCTGCCCTGTGACTCAAGTGAATTGAGGAGCTTCTGTTCAGTAAAGGAAGAATGTTTGATTGCTGAGGGAAGAAATCACTGGGGTGCAAAACTGTGGGGACCCTTAGATTTTCCTGACCCAAGCGCCAGGGAACTTGGTTTCCTCAAGAAACAGAGGCTATCAGAAATGAAACAAACAAAAACACAGCCATCCAAATTAAAAGAGTTGAAAATACTAGGCACATTGTAAGAAACTGAGAATGTGAGAACATCTTATTCTTTGCAGAAGAAAGGTACCACTGGTGGGGAAAAGGTGTCTCCTACCATGAAACAGGAATTAGCAGAGTGGAGTTATGAAGATAGGAGAAGTGACATTAAGGAGGCAAAGTAGGTATAAAGAGTTAGAAGGTCACATATCCACCAAAGGAATTGGGGTAAATTCAGTACCTTTGGAGGCTTTCAGATAGACACAGTAATCAACACACACAAAAAGTAAAGGCAAAGAAGACATTGATTATAGGAAATTTTTTCACCTCTTTGTATTTGTTAATTACTTATAATCTTAATTTTAAAAGTCATGTATACACACCTTACAGAAAGCCTAATGAAAATGGAGAAGTATAAACAAGAAAAAACTGACCCTTAATGCTACAGACAGGGATTGTCACTGTTAATATTGCATGAATAAATTAAAATGTACTTAGCTATTTCCTATGGTTGGACATTTAGACTATTTTTTCATTATGATAAATCCTCAATATTTTCCCTATCTTTGATCATTAGGAAACAAATATTCTTTGTTCCTATTGCCGATTATTTCTTTAGAATAGATTATTTTCTGAGATAATCTGGGTAAAAAGGTATGAACATCTTAAGAACCTTAACACATACAAATAAATGAAATGCTTTCCGGAACCCTTGTATCAATTCCCACCAACATTTGAGAGCTCGTTCAGTGCCCCGGACTAGTATTGATTATACTTTCTTACACTTTTGCCAAATTAATGTGACATCTCCTTGTAATTTTAGTTTGTGCTTCAGGTCAAATCTTTTTTTATATGTTAATTACCAGTAATCGAATTTTTTTTCCCCAGCAATAGAATTTTAATGGCAGAAAAGAGATGCTCATGGACACCTTGACCGTGCTGGGAGATGAAGGGATGGAGGGACAGAGAGTGGCAGAGGAAGAACTCAGGTTTATGGATCAACAAACTATAGACAGTGCACCAAATCTAGCTTGCTGCCTGTTTTTATATGGCCCACATGCCTGTTCCCTTTTTAAATGCTTAAAAACAACACCCAAAGAATATTATTTTGTGACATGTGAGAATATGAAATTTTAATTTTTATACATAAATAAAGTTTTATTGGTTCTTTGCTAATTATTTCTGTATTGTCTATGGCTGCTTTCACACTGCAACAGCAGGGTTCAGTAGTTGTGATAGAGACATTACAGATCATGAAGCCTGAAATATTTACCATCTGGCCTTTTACAGAAAATGTTTGGTGACCCCTGTTGTAAGTGATTACTTACCCCCTGCTGGGAGCACAGAAATGTTCAGCTTAGTAAGAAGTGGTTGGATTGCTCAAGTTTCTTTAATAAGAACATTTATTAATCTAAGATATTCATGCTCTTCGCCTTTAGGAGTGTAGGATTGCAAGAGTGTCACTGAGCAGAGGTGAGTAAGCATCATTCAGATACACACCAAGGGAAGACAAGTGAAGGACCAGATTGTTCTTACAAGGTAGTTTCAAAGCATAAAAGAATTTGAAAATCTCTATAACCACTGAATTATTTGTTTTCCTTGTTAACAGCAAATGTTCAAATTGAATTGAAGCCTTAAGTCTTCCTAGAAACTCACAAACACAGAATACTATATGTATATGTATACATATCATATATAAATAGTAATATATATTATTATTTGTATAATTATTATATTCTAGAGGAGCAAAGCAAATCCATGAATTGACTCAGTAGCAGAGGAAGGTAGAAAGGTCCTGGTCTGAATATGAAGAAGTCTAGAAATTTAGCATTTGCCATTAACTTGGCCATGTAACCCTCAGAAAATCATCTGACATGTCTGAGAGGTGAGCTGGAGGAGAGTTAATGTTTCTATGAGCTCTGGTATTCGATGATTTTTCTTAATCTTAATTCAGTGTTGCCCGGATCAACAGCAGCAGCAGCACCTAGGAACTTCTTAGAAATGCAAATGCTCGGGTCCTGCCACAGGCTTACAGAATCAGAAGTTCTGGTGATGGGCCCCAGCATTTGGTCTTAGTAAGTCCTCCAAATAACTATGTTGCACACTAAAGTCTGAGAAGTACAGATCTCTAAACTGTGTTCCTCTTGAAGGTTTTCCAATTCCAAAAAGCATTTAAGATATTTGATTTTAAAACCTCAGTTATACATTTACATTTGCAAACACCTTGCCTCAAAAAATACTCCTTCCAAAGACTCATTTTCTCCTTCCACTGGAAGTATAGGTTTATTTAAAGATCATACTCATAACGCAGGATCATCATTCCCACCTGAATAAAGCTCATGAGCCATGGGGAGGGGTGGGTGGAGAGAAGAAGGATGCCCACCATTCAGCTCACCTACTTGGCATATGTGCCCCTGCAAAGCTGCAGCCTGGAAACAGCCCACAAAAGCAGAGGCAGACCCTCTTAGTAATAGACCAGTATGGAACCTGTTGTTACTCAGTGTGGCAAATTATACTTAAGCTATAAAAAGACAACTCAAAAGTCATGAGTCTTGTACCTTTGCATGGAGTTGAACTGAGAGTTGATGACAGACAGCATCTGGATGAATTTCTGCCTAACCACAAATGTGAATACCATCCTCTCAGTTGGTACTGTGGGAATGTGCTGTTCTAGAAACCTGGACACCTGGCCTCATATCCCACTTTGCCAAAGACTGCTTATGTGATCCTGAGAAATTCATTTAGTCTGTCAAAGCTTCAATGAACTCATTTAGAAAATGTGAATAATACCAGTTACTGTACTCACCTCATAGAGTTCTGGGGAAGATCAAGTTGTAAGAAGGGGTGCAAAGGCCCTTGAGCACTCTCAAAATGCAAATTATTGTTATTCATGAATGCCTAATAGTGTTCAGAATATACTGTTTATATCAGTTAGGATTGTGTTCAATTGAATATAAGAAAAGCTCAACCAAGATCACTTAAACCAGACGGAATTTTGCTTTTTCCAAGAAACAAGTCCAGAGACAGGCAGCCCAAAGCTGGGTGCAGTTGCTTAAGGAATTCAAAGGATCCTGGCTCCTTCTAGCTTCCTGTTCTAGTATCCTTAGCATTCAACTTTCACGCTCGCAGTTCCAAAATGAAGATCCCTCCCCACCCTCCAGGCATCTATGTTCCAAACAGGAAAAGGTCTACCTGCTTCATCTGTGCCTTTACAATAACAAAATGGTAACTTTTTTGGAAGCTCCATCTAACAGAGAGCATATTCAACCAGAATATTAAGGAAAGCAACAATTGCAACAAAATATATAATTAAAATATATGCTAAATTTCTAACAGTAAAATAATTTAGTAAACATAGAAATTTACCTTTAAAAAGGGGAAAGGGAGTGGAGGCATCATAATGTCAATTGGATGAGGCTGCTAAATGGTCCAGGCAAAAGCAAAATACACAAAGACCAGCAGATGGGCACAGGTCTGTGGTTGCAAAAGAGGCTGGTCACCTGCAAAACTGGTATTTTTATCCTCTAACGTGACATAAGGTTCTGCCATCAAGAAAGAAAGAGCTGGGAAGGATATCTAGAATGACTGCTGAACGAGCACTCAAGAATGTTTTTCATCTCTGGTTTATCTTTCTACACTCTGTTTCAATCTCATTGTCATTCGCTTGCCTCGAGTGAATATCTTACTACTGATTTGGTTTGTTTTGGTTTTTATTATTAACTAGCCTATGGAATTTTCTTTTAACCTATGAATTTATACCATTTGCATCGTTGTGATTTTCAAGTATGGAAAATTTCAATTTTTATCTTTTAGAATGTTGCCACTTCATTCTCTCTTTTCCGTTTTATCAGAACCCATATTTTGAAATTATTTCCATCATCTTATTTTGTGTTTTCTATTTACCTTGCTCTTTGCTTATTTTCTCTCTTTCCATTCTTCCAGTTGGAATAATGAAGTTTTATTTATCCCCCTTCCTACTTCTCCATTGGTATGAAAGCAAACATTCTACTTTTATTCTGTTATGAGTTACCCTTAATTTCTATCAGGCATATTTGACTCAGTAATTTCTAAAAGTATCATTATATTTTTCCCTCTCTTAAATAATACAAGCACCTAAGAATGCTTTAATTCAAATCACTTTTTTTTCCTTCCATATTACTGTTATAATAATGTATATTTATTTTGGGGGTGTTTCTTTAAAAATGACATTGTATTAAAAGTATTAAAATGAAGAGACAATGATTAAAGGCATGGAATTAGAAGTATAGTTTATTAGAATTGCTACATAACTGTAAAATTTTGCTCTTTGCTCTGGGGGAACATCCTATAATAGGCAATTTAAAATTTTTTAAATAATATAAAAAGGGAGCTAAATACCTGAACATTTAAACAAAATGAAGTGAAAAGAGGAAACAAATTCACTGCAAGAGACAGAAATTACATTTTAAAGGCTGAAAATAATAAAGAAATTCACTAAACAACAGGCCCTATTGTCCTGGCTCCTTCAGAAAGATTACTAAATGGAAACTGGGAAGTGATTTGGACAATAGCAGATTCTGGGATATGGTGGAAAGTTCACAGGTTGGCACTGGCTAGAACAGCTGAATTTTGAGAGCAGTTTGCAGACACAGGGGTGCTGGTGGCCCTGAAGCACAAATAATGAATATTTAGATTACAGATATATAGAATGCATATAGATATATATATATAATAATGTATAGATTTATATATTTACACTTGTTTTGCTTTCTATTTTTTCTTGTTTTCCATGTCTTCCTTTTTCTTTAATGAGAGCACATCTTTTAGTAGTTCCCTGTAAAAGTATAAGATTAGTAAACTGTCATTTTTTTTCCTCTGAAAATGTCTTTATTTTACCTTCTTTATTAAGAGGTATAGAGTTTCCCTTGGATCTCAGAAGGTATTATTCCATTGTGTTCTGCCACCCATTGCCACTGGTGGGAAATATACTCATCTATTTGTGATTCCTCCATTTGAGAAAATTTCTTTTTCCTCTCATTCATTTTAAGATCTTCCTCTTTCATATTCTCCAGTTTCTCACAATGTGTCTAGCATGTGTTTTTTAGTTATCCTATTCAGGACTTAGTGTGCTTTGTCAATGGGATAATTCAATTCTTTTTTCAAGTATGGAAAATTTCAATTGTTATATTTTAGAATGTTGGTTCTTCTTTATTCTCTCTGTTCCATTTTACCAGAACCCATACTGGATACACTTCATACCTTTTCATGCTCACCCCCATGTTTCTTAACTGCTCTTTCATGTTTTTCCGTTCTGAGATCTATAGTGTGGGTGACTTCCTCAGGTGGATCTTCCAATCCCATCAATCCTCTTTCAGCTGTATCTAATCTGCCATGTAACTCATCAACTGAGTTCTTAATTTCAAATACTATGTTTTATTTCTGTAATTTTTATTTAGCCCTTTTTGAAACTGATATTTTGCTTACAGACCTATTTTTATTGTACATTTTATTCTTTCTTTTATTTCGTTAATTCACATTAAATACATTAATGTATAATCTTTCCTAATATGTTCTGTTATATCCTCTTTTTAGAGTATTCATTCTCCTCTTTTTTCCATATAAACTCACATTTTATAATTTTGGTATAATGAACTCAACCTCATTAAGTCTTGTTTATCTTCGGAAGTCCTATAAGTGTTGCATTTTGAGATTGTATCACAGAACAATTCTCATTTTCTTCTGCCAGAATCTCTAAATTATTAATGATCTTGAATATATTTTATGTTAATTTCTTGTCCAGAATTCCTACACCACATGAGCTATGTATACTCTTGTGTTTTCCTCACCCACACTGGAGGTATTGGGTTTTGATTTCTTGTGGATGACTGTTTTTACACAATAAAGCTACTGGAATAAAATAACTCAGAAAATACCCACTACCAATGGGTAATTTTTCAAGGCTCTGATTCTTATATATGGAACACAAATCCATCTTTCTCCCCTATCTAGGTCTAGGTCAAGGTCAATTCACTTGTTACCATGTAGGGCCTATATTTACACCTGCTTTGTTAATAGCTTTTCTTTCTGATAGTTATTCAGGGCTGTAAAGTTATACCTTAACAAACGGGATTTTAACACAGGATTCTAAATCGAATAACATTTCTTCTTCTTAAGCCTTGTCTTAACATTTGCTAAACTGATTTTAAAGTCAAGTCTATTTTTAGCACTTGCTTCCCTTTAGTGTAGTTGCCAGTCACAGCAATATTTGATTCTATTTTGTTACTTGGTCTCTAATTTAATCACCAGCAAACTTTTCTTGTTTCAATCCCCAATTATCCTTTTTCATTTTTGTACTCTATCTCATTCCCATTTTTTCTCATACACAAGTTCACAAGTGTGCCAGTTGTATTTCTTCCCTTAAGTAGTAATTAAAGATGTATGTCATTTCAGGGAAGAGACCTTTCCCCTTCTTCCAAGGCTCATGCCATTTCTGATCCTACTTTCAGACAGTAGTAAGTACTACTGCTCTTATCTCAGCCACCTGTCAATACCATCATATCCCTTTGTGTTGACAATGCTATAAACGATGCTGCAGTTCCTAATCAGCTGCTGGATCTAAGTTTTTATATCTCCATCAAAGTCAGAGCTCTTTCTGATTCCAGTAGAAAGGGACTTATCCTCTGAATATAAGATAGAACATTTAGCTGCCTGGTGGCTCTAGTTCTTTAAGTTTATTCAAAGGTAGCCTTGATCCTACAGGTTGACTATTTCCTCCATCAATTCCTTTCATGTTCCCCAGTAATTGGACTGAGGGAAACTATGAGGCAACATTATTAGCCTCCCTCCTTTGATTCCAGTGTGTTTAGAGGCAGGGTGACCATGTTACTTAGCTTCCAAACAGAGATACTTTTGAGCATGAACATGAAAAGGGGCACTTCTGTAATTTCAACAGGAAGGCATAAGCCAGGACTGTACTGTACTGAACAAACTACCCTATTTTCAGATCTTTACATATGGAGAAACCATCACTGCTTGCTTTGACCTTATAAAGTTCCAGATATGCACACTCACACACATACACACACACAACTATATATATATATAGTGTATACATATATACACAAATTAGGTGCCAACATGACCATAACTTCATAAGGGAAGTGAGTTACCTACTTATGTTTCCTAGGGTAGGTTTTGTTTGACAAGACTAAAGAGGTATAGAAGAAAACAAGTATGAGAAATGAGATACCAGTTAACAGGGGCAGACAGAAACAAAGAGGGAGAGGAATAAGAGGAAACCATAGGCCCTACAGTTAAGGTACCAGCTTAACTCTCCTCTGGTATACTTGCCTTGGCTGAACTGTGCTCTGCCAATTTGCCACCAAGCTAAGCAGAGAGATATTATGAGATTAAGCTTTATGAAGAAAAAGCTTTCTGTGTAAAACGCCTTACTATACCTACTATCATGTTTTTGAGGACATAGTTCATTACTTTACAGTTGCTTCTTTATAAATACTCGTAGCAGAAATTTCTCACAATTTGGTCTTAATACCAAAAACTTATGTCTATCCTGAACGATTGCTTTACATTATGTTTATTTTATGGACCCAGAATCATGTGCCTATATACCTTTTATTTTGCAAACTAGAAAGCTCAGAATAAAATTTGTGGCCTCTAAGAAATGTCCATTACATGTACTTTGCATATAAACTCCTCTATTTTATATTATTCTATCCTCATTTTCCCTCTAACCAGATTATCTCACCTGTCTATATTTTATTTCACCTTTAAAGTTAAAGGCACTTTAAATGAAATGAGAATCCCATCTAGCTCTTTACAAAAAAATTTACTTCTCTTTTTTAAACTATTGTCTTATTTTGATGACTATAGAGATATAAACTTTATTAAGGCAGCAATATATTCAAAGATGCCTATGTAAGCACAGATTTAGACCAGACTTTTCACTTTGTGAATGAAAGAATGGCAGGAAAAAAAGTCAGGTGCATGTGTCACCAGGCTTAACTCAGACAATTCTTATCAAACATTCTTCATTAAAAAATCTCACTTGACTAATTTTACTTTCAAATGCCATGAACACTGTCACAAATCATTTAGAGTTTCTAGAAGTAAGAATCTGTTATGAGGAACATGCTATAATGATCTGGACACCATCCTGACATTTTATTCCCTTGGTATAGGATTTCTGACAAGCTATGTTTAACAGGAAAAAAAAAAGTTTGTAATAAAGCTGAACACTGCAATAATTGACTACAGTGTAAATAGAATTTCCCAATGCAGCCTACTTCCACCACTTTTATTTTTCCGTTTCTGAAAATTGTTTATTGGCCATTAGATCCAAATGTGGAGCATGGCCTTTATTACCTTGCAGGAAGATATTTCAAGATGTGCTATATAAATTCCCTACTGTCCCTCTGTTTCCTCTCGCCAGCAGCTCAGTCATCTGGATGATAAATAAGCTCATGCTGGTGTTGGCATTTAACTAGCAATGAATTTTACTTTATTGCAATATTTATGAAAGATTTTTAAAATGTGGTTAAGTGAAAGTCTTCTCATAGGCTGCAATCAATATTTCTTAGCATGAGGTATAGAAACCAAATCTTCAGAGTTCCTTTCTTCTAGTGAGATCTACACTGCTTTCTGGACAAAGGACCCCAATTTTATTAGTCAGGAAGACCGTTCATTTTAGAAATTTTTTATAGTTTTTTTATCATGAAAGTTTTAGTATATTATGTTTTGCTTTTCTTTTTCTTCCCCCCACCCCTTTGGCTGTAAAAGAACATGCGACTGGGGAATTTAGGCCAAGAAACCTGAGTCACAATAATTACCATTTCCAGGCTACAGCACTGTGTTTTCTATTAAGCCTGTAAAGCAATTAGCAATGTTTTATAACAGCTGTGAGAATTGTTGCTTGACCTCGTCTGATTACAGTTCTGACACTTTTAAGAACAAATTGGTAAACAGTGTTGGCTTCAGAGGCCCTTTCAGAGTTTGCAGGAGAGGAGTTGGCCTGTGGGGAAGGAGAGTCTTTGACAGAAATGGGCTCAGAGGTGGCCCAGGTTGGAGAACAAATGATCCAAGAAAGATGTTGTCTTGTTAGCATGCAAGGACAGCTGGAATTTTTTGGGCTGGGACTCAAAGGCAAAGCCCATGTCAGCATTTGACAAACCTACAAAGATACCAGCCAGCCTACCAGCCAGCCTGGTCCAAGGTGAGAGAAAAGACAGCCCTCTTATTCTTAGACATCAGCTGAGAATAAATCCTAGATGGAGGAAAAGTCCAGCTCTTCCAATTTTCAATTGTCTGATTACAATTTCAGTCTTTGCAAGGAGCCCTTTAAGTGTCCCTGTTGTGCCACCAAAGTGGACTTCCGGTTCCAACATGGTCCTGGCTCTGACATGCAGTAAAAACAAAGGTGGTCTTAAATAAGGCAGAGTGACAGCGTGCTAGGGATGACCACAGGTTTTGGAGCCAAGCAGAACTCAGGTTGAATCTCAGCTCACCTGTCGCTAGGCTGTGGACAAGTAACTTTACTTATCTGAGCTTTAAATTCCTTGTCTGTAAAGTGGGAATCATTTTTTCAAATAAAAGCTAGCGAATATGAAGTGGTAAGGGGAAAAAATGGTGGATTAGGGAAAGGGTAACCAAAAAGTTCACAGATCAAATTCAGTCTACTGTCTATTCTTGTAAATAAATTTTTATTGGAACACAGCCATGCTCACTAGTTACAGACCATGGCTGCTTTCATGCTACAAAAGCAGGGTTCAGTAGTTTTAGCAGAGATCCATATGACCAACAAAGCCAAAAATATTTACTACCAGGCTCTTCACAGAAAAAGTTCACCAACCCCTGGACTAGACCATTTGGGGTCTTCATCTACAAGGATAATCTGAAAAGCAAAATCTATGGGGTGACTATCCCTATCAGAGGTTTAAAACGTGATGTTATAGCATGCTGATGTTTAGTAGTCAGCAGTGAGATGTGTCCCACATACTTTGTTACATATAAGTAGTATTTAAAACATATTTTGTAAATAATTTTATTTTTTAAATTAGTATAGGTTTAAAGTAACTCATGTAACAGTATTACCAATAGATACTTGTTGTTTTTCCTTATTTGTTCTATAGCTATGGAGCATAATAGCAAACATTTACTGTTTGTAGTTTTCCACACACTGTGCTAAATGCTTTATACTAGTTATCTCATTTAATGCTCATAAGGATCCTCTGATAGGTGCTAATATTAGCCCCAGAGAGCCTATGCAACTGAACAACCTCACCAGCTATGGATTCTAAGACAGATCTGTTGAACCCTATGGCTCTGTGCTTGCTCACGAAGCCACTAGGACTGACACTACAAGCAGTCCAGTAAAACCTATTCTCCCCATCTTCCACAGAACTTGGACTTTATCTGAGCTTACAGCTGAACTACATTTCCCTGCCTCCCTTACAAATGCAGGCCTACCGGCTGAGTTGTGTCCAGTGGAGTCATGTGTGTCTCTTCTGGGCTGGGGTTTCTAATTGAGCAGGTGGCTCTCCATCCTCCCCTTCCATTTCACCATGAGGCTGCAGACAATAACTAAGTTCTAGAGGATGGCAGAGCTACCAAATGGAAGGAGTCCAGTTCTCTGAACTGCCAAATGGAGGACAGCTCTTTCAGTACCCAAGCATTTACTTTAGACTGTTACATAAGGAAGAAATAAGCTCCAACTTTGTGCCAATTTGTGTTTGCATCTGTTTATTACAGTAGTTTAATCTATCCCAACTGAGAAAGTTGTAAAAAGACTTTGATCTACTCTATGCTTCTTGTCATTATTGCTGTTGGCATAATAATTTCCCTCACCAACTAACCTTGTTTCCCTTTCATATGTTTTCGTCTCCAAAGCCTTTTCTTTTCCTATTCCTTCTCCTCTGCCACAGTTCCTTCCAGGATCCTCCAAGCCCACCTTCTTTTTTTTTCCTCATGGCCAGTGTTTTCCATTATCACTCTCTCCTTCCTGTCTACTCAGCTCCCTTCACCCATGCCAAAGCATTATTCCTTCCTTAATAGAATCATTTGATCCCTTTGAAGTATGAGGCTCGAGTATACACAGAATACATCTGTGTGACAATGGCACTCTTATCCTGACCCCAAAGCCCTCTGATAGTATTTAAAAGCACTTAAGATGGCAATAGTCAGAGAAAGAAATATGTCAGAGAAAAGTAGGCAAGAAAAAAAAAAAACGAAAGATGGCCAAATGTGTTCTCTTTCTACAAGTAACTTTACAGTCTAGAAGGAATGCAGTAAAGACAGCCAGTGCGTGTGCTTGGGGATTTCACTAAAAGATACGACGAACTACTAAAAAGGATATATAGGGACTCCAATAAGTTCAAATAGTAGGAAATAAGGTTTGAAACCTCATTTCCAGTTCCAATGAAGTCAAGATAAATTCATAGTTTGTGTATGGATTACTTTGAACACTAAAGAAGAAAGATGCATGTTTTTAAAATCCATTGTGTGTTTACAGAAACCACTGTATATTATTATGGTCTTAGCCCTGGATGCCCTTCTCCTATGGCAGACGAAGACAAATGGGCACAGCTTATGAAAGGGTCATCTTTATGGAAAGGCTCTGTGCCCAGAAGTTCCATATGGAAGCTCAGCTCAGAAAAGTGCACTGTGGACCTGCAGTGTCACCTCCACTTAAACATTGTCCTTCCATGCATTTTAAATGAAGGACATTGAGCATAACTTTCTTTTAAAACGATGTTGATTGGCCTGTGGTTTAATATAGTGAAGCCATATGGGACCACTGATTGACATGCAACATTTGCTCTTAGGCTTAATTTTTTTTTTTTTTTTTTTTTTTTTTTTTTGAGACAGAGTCTTGCTCTATCACCCAGACTGAAGTGCAGTGGCTCAATCTCAGCTCACTGCAACCTCCACCTCCCAGGTTCAAGTGATTCTCCTGCCTCAGCCTTCTGAGTAGCTGGGATTACAGACACCTGCCACCATGCCTGGCTAATTTGTGTATTTTTAGCAGAGACCATAGTCACCATGTTGGTCGTGGTCAGGTTGGTCTCGAACCCCTGACCTCAAGTGATCTGCCCGCCTTGGCCTCACAAAGTGCTGGGATTACAGGCATTAGCCACTGCGCCTGGCCAAGACTTAATGTTTCAAACCCTCTTACTGTGTTTTCTGAGTCTAATTCTGGTGTCTGTTTGGATCCATTTTTCTGCTAGGCTAAAAGTTGTTATTCCTATCAGTTTTTGGTATGGTTGATTCTATTAAGTCCACTTTGGAACTTAAAATTTGGCTCTTTTAGAATTTTGCCAAAAATAAAGGGACTTAGAGTAGGACTTTGAGAGTGTCTCCTAGGAATAAAGGACTTGTGAAGATGGTTAAGAGGGAAAAGATCATTTGGACCTTTGTAAGTAACTCCTATGAATAAACTAAACAAAC
Source organism: Macaca mulatta (assembly GCF_049350105.2). Classification (NCBI taxonomy): domain Eukaryota; kingdom Metazoa; phylum Chordata; class Mammalia; order Primates; family Cercopithecidae; genus Macaca; species Macaca mulatta. The sequence goes on from NC_133420.1 coordinate 91,876,059, forward strand.
CAAAGGGAGAAAAGAATCTCAAAAAGGCCCTAAAATAATAGCCATCATCATCATCTCTATTAACTAATAATTAGTAACGTGAGATAATGAATTCCTAATAAGTGTAGCCATTCACCATAGATTTGAATCCTGGTTTAATTAGAGCATTAGCTTCTCTGTTTGGAAAGCAATGATAAATAATACAAATCCCATAGGTTGTAGGCTAACCATAAGGGTTAAACAAGATAACATATGTAAAAGTGTCTGGCACATAGTTGGTGCTTATTTTCAGTGGGAATGTTCCCTTCCTAACAGTGTAATCATGATGGAATTGTCAATAAAACTGCCTCATCAGCCTGGCCAAAGGATGGCTGTATATGCAGTGGGAGGCCAATCACACACTCTCTCCTGGGAATCTAAAACATGTGTGAGTCATTAACAATGAATAACTGCAGGAGCTGAGTCTTTCTAATGGCAGCTTCTGAAATAAGAGTATATCAGTCCTTAAGTTCCTCATACCAGACTCCAGAGAACTCTCCTAGTTCCTGTCCTTGACAAGATCCAGTTGTTCAATTCTGCCTTAGAGTCTGGGATCTACCCAGTCTCCTTGCTTCATAAACCCCTTTTTCTCCTTTAGTTAGCCCTGGAGAGGTATATGCTTGCAAACAGAGTCCCAACTGAGACACCATGCTACCCTCTACAAAAATATGGCAATACTGACACAGAGGCACAGACTGTAATGATATTTTCTTTGCCATCACTCACCCCTCCAACCCAAGGAAAATCAACCAACCTAGTTTCTACTACTACATAACAACACAGAAGAAACCCAGGTGCACATCCACAGGGGATTGGACAAAGAAAATGTACACATACAGCATGGAAACTATGCAGCCAGGAAAAATAACAAAATCATGTTCTTTGCAGCAACATGGATGCAGCTGGTGGCCATTTTCCTAAGCAAATTAACAGAAGAAAAGAAAACAAAAAACTGCATGTTCTCACTTATAAGTGAGAGCTAAACATTGAGTACACACGGACATAAAGATGGGAGCAAGAGACACTGGGAACTACTAGAGGGGGAAGGGAAAAGGGGACATGGGCTGAAAATCTACCTATTGGGTACTATGCTCACTACCTCGGTGACATGATCATCCTTACCCCAAACCTCAGCATCACACAATATATTCATGTAGCAAACCAGCATTTGTACCCTCTGAATCTAAAATGAAAGTCCAAATTTTAACAAATAAATATATATTTGCTTTTAAAGACAATGGTGATAGTGCTCCTAACAGTGTAAAAATGGCTCCATGTTGACGGCTGGGAGCTGAAATAAATTGTTTGCCTAATGTAGATTCTCTCTTCTTTAAAGTTGAAAACTGCAGAACTATGGACCCAAGGGAAGCACCAAGTGGTCACAAGAGACAGAGGCTTGCCCCCTTCCACAGCAAAGCTTAAAGAGCTTCATGGAACATGCTAAGGGCTGTTTTGTCACAGAAACAATCTATAAGAGCCACTCAGGAAGAGTGTGTCTGTGAGAAGGGTCAACACCGCAATGTTGACAAACAAGTAAATTCCAGAATGTAGTTCCCAGCATGGCCAAGTCAAGGTAAGTTTCTACCCACTTACAACAATTGGAAGTTGCCCTTGAAGCTTGTTCTTAACAAGCAGGCCCCATGAGGCAAAGGAAGCTGTCAGCAGATGCTATTCCCTACACTCCCTAGAAATCTAAGCCAGGAAAACAGATAAAGCAAAAACCAAGAGTGAAAAGCTAAGGTCCACGACAGCGAACTAGGAATTCACTGAAACAATGTGAAATTTAAAAGAAACTCTTAAAATAAAAGTATTCCTTGCAAGGAACAGCAACAGACATGCCCAAGGAGGTGGTGTCACATGGAATCTATTGAAACAAAATCATTTCTAATGCATGGACGATGCTCGTTCTTTCTAGTAAGCCTAGAACGGTCCCCTTCTTTAAAATTACAGAATTCTTTCTAACAGTTAATCACCCTTTCCAACCATTTTATTCATCTCCACTTTGTTCCTTTTACCACCTGCCACAGCTAAACTTTTTATTTTTCTTCCATCCGCTAATGTTTAACCTTATTCAATTTTAGGCAACCGGAATGAAGAAATAAAGACATATACCCCTGGCAACTCTAAAAACACTTTATTTCCATCCACCATTACTTCCTTTTCTTGCTTCTCTGAAGAGATATTTCTATAGTTGCCAGATTCAAACTTCTTCCCTGCACTTTCCAGAAATGCCCTTCTTCTCCTTGACGACTTTGCCCTGGTGATAATCCTCTCTCTCTCTCTCCTCAATGTTCTCTCCCTCTACTTCTTTCTCTCTCCTCCTGTCTCTCACATTCATTCTCTCTATATTGGCTCCCCCAACCACACACATACACAGAGCCTACAGATAGAAGGCGTTTTGATTTTCCCCTTCTCCCACTCTTTCTGGGAATAGAATAAATCCTATTATAATGTAATTCAAATCTGGAGAGGAGACAACCATTCTTTTAGCATAATAAGCCACATGTCCTTTAGGAGCAAGTAATTATTCTTTGTAGCACTAACGATCTGATTTTGTTGTAGGTGCTCTATCTAGAGGCACGGCCTGCTGCATCACATGTAGGGCCCAGTGCAAAAGGAAAATGTGGTGTCTCATTTGAAAGGCAGGGGAAAAGTGCCACTAAAAGTAGCAACATATTAACCTTTGTCCTTTGTTCAGGGGTCTCTCTGTCAACCTGTCATGGTGTCTTATTTGTTATTTACTGTTACGCTCCTTTAAACACAGTGATATTTGCTGGTTGTGTGCAGATCCTCAGAGGTTTCCAGGGGCCCTGTGCAGTGACTCAGTGCACAGTTAACCATCTGCTGGACCCCCTTCCCGCCAGTCACTGGGCTGACCTTCTTGGATGGGAACAAATAATCCAGACTTGCTTTCCCACAGGCCAAGTCTCCAATACACAAAGATGGGTGTTGGGCATCATCTGTGCCAGGACACACTCAGTACCTGAAGGGGGTGTCCAGGAGGCTCATCCCACAAAGTTGCCCACTGTGCTACCATAGCACTGCAAGCATCTGCCTAGGTGGGAATAAGGGACGGCAGCGGCAGCTTAGGCAAAGATGGGAAAGGAAAGGATGAGATCTGGGGTCCCAGGCGGCAGGAAGAACAGGTATCCAAGGAACCCTCCCAGAGATTCAAGACACCCAGCATGAGCTGAGGCTTTGATCGCTCCCTGTCCCCAACCCACATCAGACTTCACTCACAGAACCCAAACTCAAAGATAAAAATACTAATAATTTCAAGGCAGTAATAATAGAATCTCCACCACAACAGCCTCTCAATACTCACAAAGAGCTAAAGATTAGACACCAGGAAATGCTTGCCAACAGACATAGCTAAAAGTAGGAAATTGGAAAGCATTTCTGCTTTCCAAATCTCATGAAAGAATATCTGATTAGTGGAGTCTATCTACTGCAACAGAGTCAGAGAAGTTAAATTTTTAGGTTTTATCAATGGAGGCTAGAGCTGGATAAGGCAAAGCCCCGTATTTACCTCTTAATAGTCTTAATACCCACAAAGAGCTAGAGATTGGACAGCGTGGACATGTAGTCATCACTATGCTTGTGGTGCAACCCCAGGGCCTAATTTCCTGCTCTTTGTGGGTATTGAAACTATTTTTCCAATCTCCTCTATCATCATTCTCCCATTATTCCTTCTGTGCTCCGTTCAGTCCAGCTATGGGTAGTGACTTGCATTTTTCCAAGCTGGCTCCACTTTGGAGTTCCTCTACTTTTGCCAACAATATCCCAGAAATACCTTTTCCTTCATTTTAAATCTGTGGAACTACCGTTCATCCTTCATGGCCTGGTTTAAACATCACCTTCTCTGACATTCCCAGTCAGAAGAAATCACCTCCTTCCCTCTGTATTCTTTAACCAGTGTGTAAAAACCTATTCATCGTGTGTCTTGGTGTTGGCACACCCCCACTAGACTAAGACGTCCATGAAGAAAAAAATTTTATTGTTCTTTTTATAGCCCCTCTGCCTAGCTCAGGGTCTAACATACATAACAAATGTACAAAATGAATCTGTTGAGCTGAGCTAAAATTCTCTATCAGACTTGCTCGTAAAGTGAAGGAAACTTATAAATACTAGTAAACATACAAACAGGGTATGAATGCTGAATCCATTAGAGCAGAATGAAGTAATTATGGAGCAGAAAAGATAGTTGGATCTCATAATAAGGGAATAATGTAAGGTATAAAACCTCTCTCTTGCTCTCTTTCCTCAGAGGAGTCTAGAATATGGAACTCATCAAGCTGAAGTACCAAACAGAAGCAACTTAAGTCCCTGTTATTTATATATATCCCTCTTGTGGTAATTAGAGAGCCTTCATTTACTGTTACAGTAGTCATAATTAGAATTTAATAGAAACAAGACACTCTTCACTTTTTAAAAAACTGCAATATTCATGTGATTTGAGGTGCATAAATCCAGTTTCAGCTATCTATGTATCCTTAAGGTCCTAGTCATGAGCAACATAGACAAGAATATATAGTTGGCCCTTGAACACCACAAGTCTGAACTGCACAGGTCCACTTATAAGTGGATCAAGTGGATTTTTTTCTTTTGACAGAAAGCAGGAAAATACAGTATTCACAGTATGCAAAACCTTGAAACTGTGCTGACTTTTCATTTATATGGTTCTCCCAGGCCTGAGTATGACGAGATTTGGGTATGACTGGATTGGGGTATGCAGGTGGTCCTAGAACAAATCCCTTATGGACATCAAGGGACAACTGTATATAAAATATTCCAGTGGGTCCTTTCTTCTCAGTGACATCCAGTACTTGATTTTTTTTTCTTTTTCAGTAAAGACAGATATGCCAATGAAGATGCAGGATGAATGCCAAATATTTTACAATATGAAGATTCAGATTCTTTAATAGAGCATTTTCCTTTGAATACGTAAGATTCTTCCAGTGCCTTAACTACTCTCTTTGGAAATTAGGCCCTTTAGATAGACCATTACATGAGAGTTGCATCTAAAACAGACGGTCCTTTAGAATTGACCATAGGAGTACTGTTGTTTTGGTAATGGTCGAGTCCACCATACTTCATGAAACCATGTATAATCACCTCTGACAATTCAGAGTCTTCTGTCTCTGAATTTATCCAGTATACTTAAGGTTTTTATTCAAAAGTATTTATTATTGGGTACACAGGGACATAAAGATGGGAACAATAGACACTGGGGACTCCAAAAGAAGGGTGGGAGAGAGGGAGTGAGGCAACAGCTGAAAAACTTCCCGTCGGGTACTGTGTTCACCATCTCATCTCTGGGTGATGGGATCAATAGAAGCCCAAAACTTAGGATCACACAATATATCCCTGTAACAAACTTCCACATGTACGCCCTGAATCTAAAATAAAAATGGAAATTTTATATATATATATACACACACACACAGGTGTATATATATGTGTATATGTGTATATATGTGTGTATACATATATATGTGTGTGTATATATATACATGTGTATATGTATATGTGTATATATGTATATGTGTATATGTATATATATGTGTATATATATGTGTGTGTGTGTGTATATATATATATATATAGAGAGAGAGAGAGAGAATGTCTGCCATGTTCAATACACTTTTCAGGATAGAAATAAAATGAAACACGATCCCACCTTCAAGGGGCTTACAATCTAGTAATGGAGATAAATGATCTACCTAATAACAATAAAGAAAATGATAAATAAAAGACCAACTTCAGTGGTTCTTAAAGTGAGTACAAGTGATATATGCAGGAGATTTTTAAACATATGTTTCTTTTACCTTATGATTTAAAAATATTTCAAGGTGTGGTGGCTCAAGCCTGTAATCCCAGTACTTTGGGAGGCTGAGACTGGAAGATTGCTTGAGGCCAGGAATTTGAAACCAGCCTGGCCACCATAGCGAAACTCTGTCTCTACTAAAAATACAAAAATTAACTGGGTGTGGTGGTGGGCACCTGTAATCCCAGCTACTGGGGAGACTGAGGTGGGAGAATTGCTTGACGCCTGGAGGCAGAGGTTGCAGTGAGCTGAGATTGTGCCACAGCACTCCAACCTGGATGAGAGACTCCATCTCAAAAAAAATTTTTAAATGGTATTTCAAAAGAGCATCGTAAGTGATTCTAATATGCACATTCCCCCTCTTTACGGGCTACCGAACTAGGAGGAGTTCAAAAGACGTAAAGATTACTTCTTGGATGCGGGCAGTAAAAATTAGGATGACTCTGAGAAAGAAATGACAAGTTTAGTGCTGGGTAGTTCTGTGACACAGGACTGTGATCTCCAATATGTACAGGGATCAGGCAGGTAACATAAATAAGTAAATTAGGTCAATCTAGGTCAAGTTGATATTAGGGAGTGCTGGGAATTAGGGCAAGTTGAAAAACACTTACCCTTTTTTATGTGGAATAACTACTTCCCAGCTCCAGCCAACTGTCCCATAAAAGAGAAAAAGACTAATAAAGATGGATCTTCCAGTTTTTCAAGGGATACCATATATTTGAATTTTCTGGCAATTAATTTAAAACAGTTTAAAGAACTATGCAGTCCCACAGTGCTTGGGCAAAACCAAACATGTGTGCAGATCACATTTGGCCTCTGGACTGTTAGTCATTAATTGAACCCACACTATTTCAGGCTCTGTGTGAGGTGCTAGAATACATACAACAATTTTGTTGCTTGCAAAGTGCCTACAGTCCAGAGAAAATTGTCGAGAAAATGGATGATGACTGTGTCATATAGCCAGAGTCTCACAAAACTGTGAGAGTGCAAAGAAAAGAAAACTCACTGCTCCATGTGGAGAGACCAGCAGGAAGTATATCAGGCCAAAGCTAGCAAAGGCTCCAAAGGCAACCTCTAGTTGCCCTCGCTGCTCATCAGATCAGACACTCCCATCAGCACCATGACAGTTTACAAATGCCATGGCAACAACCTGAAGTTACTACCTTTCTTCTAGAAATTTCTGAATAACCCACTTTTTAATTTGCATGTAATTAACAGTTTATTTAATTGCATGTAACTGCTAGCCAACAGCCCAAACACTGCTACTCTGGGTGCACTGCCTGCAGATTTCCCTGCTCCACAAGGAGCAGTCACTCTGCTGTACACTGCTACTTCAGTGAACCTGCTTTCTTCCACTGCCAGCAGAATTCCACTGAATTCTTTCCTGAGCAAAACCAAGAACTCTCCTGGGCTAAGCCCCAATTTTGGGGATCACCTGCCCTGCATCATTGGGGTTATGGAAAGCTTCAAAGAGGAAATGACATGTGAGTCCCATCTGGAAGAATGAGTAAGCATTTTCCAGGTTAACAGCTAGAAACAGGAACAGGCAAAAGGAGGGCCACTTATAAGGCTCAGAAATATGAAAGTATCCCTTCTCTAAGAAGATCATCAACTCCACTAGGGCAATATACTTTTTTTTTTTTTTTTGAGACAGAGTCCTGCTCTGTTGCCCAGGCTGGAGTGCAGTGGCGCAATCTCATCTCACTGCAAGCTCAGCCTCCCATGTTCACGCCATTCTCCTGCCTCAGCCTCCCGAGTAGCTGGGACTACAAGTGCCCACCACCACGTCTGGCTAATTTTTGTATTTTTAGTAGAGACGGGGTTTCACCTTGTTAGCCAGAATGGTCTCGATCTCCTGACCTCGTGATCCACCACCTCAGCATCCCAAAGTGCTGGGATTACAGGCTTGAGCCACCGCAGCCTGCCTACTTATTCTTTCTTTTTTAGTGCATTTTATCCTAGGCTGAGCATAGGAGACCCTCTATAAATAGCTTTGACGTGTTGTGAGGCTCAAGGATATGAGATAAATAGTAAATAGTTTTCCTTAGTGATCTGTACGAATTATCATAATCTCTATAAAGCCCAAAACCTGTGATTCACTTAGGCATGCCATGATGTAACAAGGTTCTTCAATTAGGAAGAAAAGAAAGTTTGGAAATCATGAAATTCCCTTCCCAAAGTCACACATAGCTAACTTTCAATTGCTCACAGGTTGATTATCTAGTAATAATAAATTCATATTCTTTGCAATTCTCTCTTTCCTCTTTGATTTCTTTTTGCCTTATTCTATGATCATATTATCTCCATCAGAAATTCAGGTAGGAGCCAGGTATCCGGCACATCCACTTGGTTACATATTAATAGCTTTGAGATAGAAACTGAGGTATATCAGGCTCATTAGCGATTTCCACATTTTCTGATAATTTTAACCATCAGATTCTTCAGATCCCCCATTACTATGGATGAATTGAGTTAGCTAAACACTTCAAAGTCCAAGAGGACTGATGTTTCAGACTGCCTTGTTCATAAAGGGATATTGACTCATAACTCCTTTTGCCACAGAAACTAAGACTTCTAAGCAGAAACACAATTTCTTCACTTAGGCTCTAGACAACAGCTACTAGTTCTCATGAGGACTGATACAGCTAAACACTTTCTAAGAGGAATGGATGCGATTTCAAACTGTGCTTGTCTTCGAGCAACAGAGTTCAGAAATTCATATTATTTTGTGTTATGAGCAAGAAATGGAAACACGAAAATATATTGCCATGTGATATACTATGGAGAAACAGTAAGGAGTAGTGCAAAAGCAGAAAAGGTGAAAATAATTTTCTACCTCAGTTTTCCAAAGCCTTTAAATCTATCAGGGTTAAGGAAACAAAAGAAAATATTTCTTTTCCAAACTATCTATTTCTTGGTACATAAATCTCCTTCATTGAAAACACTTTTCTCTCTATTCCCTCCCCAACCCCCAATTTATATAGTCCACTGAAGTTTTCCTCAACATCATTTACTAAATATATCACAATATACTCTTTCCCTGAGGCAACCATTTCAAGAGACACCTTCCCCCAATCTGGGAATTTCTCAAATAAATCATCCCATTTGGACTTTCCTCCCTCAATATATTTAATGCTGTAAACACATTGTGAAGGTTATAAAAGCTAAAATTCTGCTCTAAAATGTCAACATATTTGGGGTGTAGGCTGAAGGTGCAGAATGACTCCTAAGGGCAAAGTCAATTACCTCTTCAGTTTGTTGAGTCTCCAGAACTATTTTACAAATGTTTTTGTTAAAATAATAATCCTCCCCCACAAGAGAAGGCTGTGCCAAGCACTTTTTCCCTTCATGTGGTTTGGAGGAGAACATTTGCAGGAGAACGTACATTTCTGTTTTATTTAAACTTAGATCATTACAAGATTTAAGCGCATCTTGTCCCACAGCCAATACCCGTGGCTATCTGTGTAAATATAAATCAATAGTGAAGAATGAGAACTTGTTTGAAACGTAAATTCTCACATTTGAGGCCAGGTTATGTTGTGAAACCAGCATCTCCATATTTTTACTTGTTTCTGTCTAGCAAGCAACAGCCTGTGGACCAAATTCGACCCATGGCCTGATTTATGCAGCCTGTGAGCTAAGAATCATTTTTATATTTTTAAGGATTATAAAATAAAAATAAAATCCACAAAGAATAATATCCAAAACTGAATGTATCATTTTAGGCCCCTAAGCCTAAAATATTTACCATCCGGATCTTTATAGAAAAAGTAAGCTGACTCTTGATCTAGGCAAATAGACACTTTCCTGTTGTTCAGGTCCTTATCAAATTTCCAAGCACAGTTAATTCTACCATCTTCACTTAGACAACTTATGGTATCAATGATTCACAAAAATAAGAGAAAGCTCTTGCACGTTTGATTCTGTGATTCATTTTGTGTATTGTCTTGGTTTAGGTTCACCTAGAAGCATAGAAGCAAACCACAAGACAAAGATTTAAGTGTAAGAGTCTTATTTGGAGATAATCCCAGGCAGCACTGATAGGAAAGGAGGAAGTGAGATAGGATGGTGTGATGGTTAATACTGAGTGTCAACTTCATTGGCTTGAAGGATGCAAAGTATTGTTCCTGGGAGTGTCTGTGAGGGTGTTGCCAAATGAGATTAATATTTGAGTCAGTAAACTGGGAAAGGCAGACCTGCCCTCAATCTGGGTGGGTACCATGTAATCAGCTGCCAGCTTGGCTAGGATAAAAGCAGGCTGAGGAATGTGGAAGGACTAGACTGGCTAAGTCTTTTGGCCTCCATCTTTCTTGCATGCTAGATCCTTCCTGCCCTCAAACATTAGACTCCAAGTTATTCAGCTTTTGCACTCTTGGATTTACAGCAGTGATTTGCCAGGGGCTCTCTGGCCTTTGGCCACAGACTGAAGGCTGCACTATTGGCTTCTCTACTTTTGAGTTTTGGGGGATCGTGTGAGTCAATTCTCCTTAATAAACTCCCCTCCATATATACCTCTATCCTGTTAGTCTTGTCCCTCTAGAGAAACCTGACTAACACAGTCAGGGAAGCAGCCACTAACTGTGTGTGTCAGGGCGGGGGCGGGGGGTGGGAGCAGTTAACAAGCAAATTTTCTCTTGTGGGCAATCAAGTTTAAACCTGCAGAGGAACTCCAGCTGAGAGTTATTCCACATGTGAGGTGGCATCTCAGAGTTCTTCCACATGTGAGGTGAGGGACATAGGGCAGGAACACATCAACTCTCATCAGAGCTTGGTTGATGGCTCCTTCCAGAATCATGTACTTCTCCAGTGCTTCTAGCTTGATGGTCAGCTGAGGCCAGCCGAGTGGTCTTTGGTCATCACAGAAAGCCTTCAGTGGATGCTAGTGGCTAGAAGTCAACTGAAGATATGGTTTGAGGAGATAGGGGTAAGGCATTAACACCTGCTACATTGTATTTCTTGCAATGCCCTACATTTTAAATAAGCTCCAGATTGTCACTGCTTCTCCAAGGTGGTTGCCATTTCTACAAAACAAAACTTAAAACAGAAGGGTCAGTGGGAAAAACTAAAGTCTCTACTTCCACAAATTATCTTTTTGTCCCTTCCTCCTACCATGCATAATAGATGCTCCTTGCCCTTAGTCAAGCACTTTTTTCAATCTAGATTGCTTTTCTCCCCAGGGGTCTAATGGCTCCTAGCTAACATGCCCTCGGCAGGCTGTAGTTACTGAGCTTGCTTGCCCATTCACAATGAATAATGGGCTTGAATACACCTATGAGTAGCTCATTGAATTCCCTGAGCTCTAGACACACCTCCTGTCCCCCTATATAGTCATAATCTTATCTCTGTATGGTAATCATGGGCACCTATCCTTGTCAGTATAGTATAGTAACTCACTTCTTGGACTACTTGTTTACATGCATGAGGAACCCATAATGTTCAAGCTGCAGTCATAGCTTTAGGATTACTGGAACCATTAATGTGTCCTGTAGTAGAAATGTCCTCCATCTACTCCTACTGGAGACCAGAACCTGTGGTTTAGCAGAGACTAAATTTGTGGGGATGAGAAGCACAAATTCCCCACATAGGTCACCGGGAATAATGGAAATGGAGTCATTCCTTCTTCTATATCTTGCTTTCTAGAACCATGTTCTCTAACATTGAGGACACAACCCTGTATAATGGACATTAGTTCAAAATATGTATCACACCATGAAAGACAGTAAGTAGCCCAACCATGAAGGGTACATTCACCAAGACGGCTGAATGTTGCAGTGCTTTAAGAGGCCATTGCAACAGTTCCAGCAGGTACCACTTCCAGAATGGGATGGTGTATTTTAAGATCTGTGGATCCCATGGTAGTAAGGTGCTCATCGTCATACCTTTTTTTCCTGAAAAAATTGGTTGCTTAATCCAAAGTGATGCAGGCTTCTGTGACAATAAATCAAACGATAAGCACATAATCACTCTGTGTCCTCAGACAGGGGTACCAACTAAGGCATTGTACACAAGGAAGTCAAACCCATGCCCAGAACCCATATTAACATAAGAAGATGGCCGGGCGCGGTGGCTCAAGCCTGTAATCCCAGCACTTTGGGAGGCCGAGACGGGCGGATCACGAGGTCAGGAGATCGAGACCATCCTGGCTAATACGGTGAAACCCCGTCTCTACTAAAAATACAAAAAACTAGCTGGGCGAGGTGGCGGGCGCCTGTGGTCCCAGCTACTCGGGAGGCTGAGGCAGGAGAATGGCGGGAACCCGGGAGGCGGAGCTTGCAGTGAGCTGAGGTCCGGCCACTGCACTCCAGCCCGGGCGACAGAGCGAGACTCCGTCTCAAAAAAATAAAAAATAAAAAATAAGAAGAAACGAATTTCAGCCCTCTCCAGGTGGAAGGGGTCCAGAGTAATCAACTTGCCATCAAGGAACTAGAAGATTTCCTCAAAGAATGGTAGTACACTGAGAGCTGAGCATCAGTCTCAACTGCTGACATTTTGGAGAGTCTTCAAGTGGCAGTTGGATCAGTCTTGGTGAAAAAAGAGTCCTTGTTGTTGGGCTCATGGATAACCTCTCTCTCTGTCACTGTGGCTACTTTAATTATGAGTTCATTGTACAAATACTGGTGGCCAAAGACAAAACTTCACTGGCTTCTACTGGGTAAGTCATTGATGTAAACTGTTTGTTTAGGGTCTCCTCTGGTGAGCATCAATAGAAAACACAGAGATTTGCAAATTTTGTGCACAATCCTATAGAACTAACTACACATCTCTTCACTACATCAATTCAAGTTGAAAGTCAGGTATACTCTGCAAAACTTTGTACAATGAGAGCGTTTTCCCTCATCACTGTCTCCTAGGGCCACTCTTGATTGTGGCTGTAGTGCAGCAACAGTTCATACTACAACCCTTCTGTGATCCAGGCCTGGATACTTTCCTCCTCTATCAGTTGGTCATCGTGAACCCCTAGAAGCCATAGGCATGTGAGCTAAAGAAGAGACATCAGTACAACAGAGGTAGGTGGCATGGGAGCCTCAGCAACCTATTCACTCAGCTGTGCCCTGGAGACCTGCTCAGGCCTAAGTCCTGAGTATACTATTTTCATCATACAATGGATTGCTACTGTGTTCTCCCAACTTTACCTCTTAATAGGTCTGATAATATCTAACTCATCACAATGAGCTCCAATTGTATAATCACTTAATGTCCTCCATGAGGCTGAAGAGCATGCCAGGAACCGCATCTCAAACAATGAATACTTTTCTGCTGCAGATGGCATGGCTTTGTTTCAAGGGTCTGTTCTATGACTCTCCTATTGGGGTTTGCCAGAGACCCTGTCACAGATACCTCTAATAACTTGAGATCTGCTGAGTCATATGGCCCAGTCAGCTGTACTGAACTTGTACTGAAAACTGATACTGCTGTGGAAACCTCTCTCTATACGGCATTCAAAATTGGTAGCCTTATGAGTCACAGGATAAATGAATTGGATATATTCCTAAATGTGGTTGGTGCTATATCCAAGATTTTCATAACAAGTATATGTCTATTTCTTAGTGGTAGGAGGTACAAAGGAAAGTCAATCATAACATGTATCCAGACCCCTGATCCCTAAAAACTTCATCTTTGTGGCAGGCCCCTGCATTTGGTAGGCTTTATCTCCCACCCAAGCATGTGTCTTACAAGAGCATCCAGAATGCTTGCCAATCCCTGTTTCCCAGGCTCAGTTAACATGATACTGTAATAATAAAATGAATATGATAAAACAATATTATAAATGCCAACAATATACCAAAATTTTAATGTAAACTTTCATTACCAAACTCTTAGGGAATAGAATCTAAAAATTAAATTCCCATGAAACTTAAAGCCCCAAGTAATTAAAGTATCAAGTTATTTTGCTCTCATGAGTTAGAAGTCCTAAGAAACTGAAGTCCAAATTATTTCTCCCCAATTTCTTCTTTTGGTCAATTCAATTTCAGAGTTCTCAATGCCTGGGTGGAGTTAGGAGTTCTTTAGCAGAGATGCTCTTGAGCACAATGGTTCTTTGGCACTATGGTCTTGCACTGAAATGCAATTAGTTTCTTTAGGAAACTACAATTTAACTTACAAAGTTAATTTAATTCAATGGAAGTCTTTATTGCCCCTGAATTCTTAAAGTTTAAGTAGTTAGGCTATGCACTGGTCTTACACCCACCACATTTAGAAGGCAAGCAGGTCCCTCAAGGAATTTGCTCAAGGTCATATAGCTAGCTAGTAAGTGGTAGCACCAATAGGCAAATCCTAGGCAGCTGCCCTGAGAGTCTGTGCTCCTAATCCTCCTCACTAGCTTCAGTTTTTCTGAGGTGCTGGTTAATCTATGCCAGGTATTGAGAATACATCATCTATGGGCTTTGGTTCACTTGGACTTTAAATTCATTAAGAGATTAATTTGGTTACTATATATTTGGCACTATATATTCACCATATTTTAAGGGGAAAAACACATTGTCTTTTCCCTCAGAGGATAATACAGTCTTTTCTTGAAAAGCAGCAACTACTGTCACCAGATGTTATTTGAGGAAACTTTCTTTTCCATCTGCTATATTTAAAGCCTTCTAATTTCCATTTCCCCTTTGAGGTCCTAGATCCTAGCACCCCAAGACTGGACTGAGTATAGGCTCTATCTAGTAACATAGCATCTACATTATTTTGTGAGCAGTCACTTTCAGTGCTGTACCACAGTGGCTTTAAAAAAAAAAACTAACTCTTAATAAAGAATTCCTGAGACCTAAGAAACCAACTCCAAGGTAATGTTTTCCCTTATTCATAATGAGCTAGCTTAGAGTTAACCGGGAACAAAATGGTGGTTGATCACTTTTGACCCTGAATACCAACTGTATCAGGCTGAACCCAACTGTATCCCTCTCACATCACTCTCCTCATCCCTTACCCTTAATTCATAATGGAATTTGGGTCAACCAATCTAATTCTATCTATCTAGCATACACAAAACTCAGATGACTTTCACTTTACAATCAGTAAATACTGTACTGCTTCCAATGTGCAAAAAGTCTGTATTTGGAAAGGCACTTTTCCCAATATTGGCCTCAGTTAAACCCATGTGGCTTATATTCAAGTGATAGTCTACACCCCGAGGACATCCCCTGACATCAGCAGCTGCTGAGAGAAAGAATGACGTGTACACTTCCTGTGGGAAGCTCCACTTCTGGAGATGAAAGGTCTGGGCTATAAATGCCCAGTTTCTCTAACTAATATTGGTAGTTATAGTTAAGTCAGCCCATCTTCACTCCTCCAAGAGAGCCGTCTCCACCAAGGGAGGAGATCCTCCACATGGAAGGGAAGTCTGTAATTAGAGAATAAGCATTTTCTCCTATAAATGACTAGGAAGATTCCTGCACATAATCTTAGAAAATAGTTTTGCTTTTTATTGAAGATTTAAAGACCAAGAAATGAAAAAAAAAAAAAAAGAAAGAAAAAGAAAAGAGTCCTCATGCTCAAAAATAAACGAGGGAAAACATAGATTAGGTTAGAATCTATGTGAAGTAGTAGTATATCTTGTCTCTAAATCACACACATACATACATTCCACCTCTAACGGCTATTATGAATTCAACCAATTTTTAAGGAAGTCAAAGCGAAGGAGAAGAAATAAAAGGACAATTGTTAGGTCTTCTTTCTTTCTTCCAGACAGGCAAGGTCCTGGAAACCAGAACTGATGAAGAAAAGCTTCTGCTGATGAATTCTAAGATGACATTCATGATCAAACATACTTCCTCAGCATATGAGAATTACCAACTCCCTCATCCATTCACTGCTGAAATCACCTTTGCAAAGATTATGATAGTGAGAGGAATCTAGCATGTCTGACTTCATCTTGCTTCTGGCCTTCCTTACCCATCCTTACCCGTTCCTGGGCATAGATTAGGCTAGCCATAGGAAGAATTTAGTTAATAGTTTAACTTTAAAGCAAGGATGGTAATAGCCCTTCCCAAAACTTAACCCCCTTTGTAAAACTAATGAAAGCCTACAAGATTGGCATTATGAGAGGGGCCTGAATTCTGCTAAGATGCAGGCATAGTTAAACTATTACCAGCCATCGTTCAGGAGGTCACAAGACTTGTAACTTCCCCAGTTACTCCTGTAGGTAGCATCACTATCACAGAATCTCAGATTGACCTTTTGAGATGTCTTTTCAGACTTACGCATTTCTGGTGACTGACTCCACCCAGACCCACAACTCATGACTCAAGTGGTCCTGTGGCCCCCACCCAGAAGCCGACTCAGCACACAAGGACCATTTTTCCATACCCCTATGATTTCATCCCCAACCAATCAACATTCCCCATTCCCTAGCCCCCTGCCCACCAAGCTATCCTTAAAAAACCCTCACCTTTGAGCTTTCAGGGGAGACTGATGTGAGTGATAACTCTAGTTTCCACATATGGCCAGCCTTGTGTTAATTAAGCAGTTTCTTTAATTCCATGGACTCAGCGAACTGGTTTTGCCTATGCAGTGGGCAGGAAGAACTTGTCAGGTGATTATATAGCCCCTTTTGTTGCATGGAAAGTGAAGATATTGATGTTTTCTCTGTCTTGTCTCAGGTGGCTGAGTAAAACTCAAAGCAAAGGAAGGGCTTTGTAAAGTGTAAAATGAGCCACACGTGTTCACTGACAGCCCTCTTTCCCATGTAAGGGGAAAGTTTGTTTTCATTAGTTGCTTAGTTTGGGTCAGTGTTACTTGATTTCAGGCTGTGCTTACCCATCTACCCAATCCAGCAAGAATTTCCAATTCATTTCCAAATATAAAGCATTTTGGCCACTGTGATTTCCTATAGTGGATCTTAAGCCAGGTTTTTCTAACTCTGACTCTTTTTCTCTTTGCTTGAAGCAGATTTAAGTCTGGATTGTCTGTTTGGGTGGCCTCTATGCACAGTTTTGGCTCTTTTTTTTTTTTTTTAATCTCATTGGCCATCATTTCAATTTTTCTATTTGTCTGTTCCCTTCACGTATAAAAGGCAGTAAAAATAGTAGAAAAGGTAACTACAACTTATTGAGCATTTACCACATTCCAGACATTATGCTAAACACTCTATATAAATTATTTAATCCTTGCAACAGTTCTAAGGGAAGCAAAATTTCTATCTGATAAAGGAGATAATTATGAAAATTTATCAATAACGAGTGAAGTGCACATGTACATATATGCACTCACACACACAAAAAAATACCAAGGTTTATGGTAGGTATGCAGAGTCGTTGCAAAGAGTCACTGGTACTTCTTTTGTGGAATCCTTTCTTTGTCCCAGGAAAAGCCTCACAAGCTCATAGGCTAAGTTTACCCAGCCATCTGACCAGCTTCCTTACTTAGACTAAAAATGATGTCTCACTAAATCCTTGCAATGAGTCCACATTATAGCAATTATCCTTCTCATGTTGTGCATGGGGAAATACTATTTTAAAATCTGGCCAAGTTTCAGCCCATTACTCTAAGAAAACAACAGAATTCCTCTTGAGGAAACAAATCATTCTTTTATTTGAGAGGCCATGTTTATGAAATATATAGCTATAGCCTAGTCTGGATTAAGAATAGAGAAAATAATAAATGCTCTTGTTCTGCCTAAGAAGGTAGCAGATATTTCTTCAAAGAGTGAAAGAAAATTTGTGTTTAATTTTGATTTGAAATGCCCATCAGTGATAGACTGGATAAAGAAAATATGGTACATATACACCATGGAATAATACACAACCATAAAAAGGAATGAGATCATGTCCTTTGTAGGGACATGATGGAGCTGGAAGCTGTTATCTTCAGTGCAAACAAACACTGGAACAGAAAACCAAACACTGCATGTTCTCACTTATAAGTGGTAACTGGATGATGAGAACACACAGACACGGTAGTCAAGGAACACACTGGAGCCTCTCAGTGGGTGCAGGAGGAGGGAGAGCACCAGGAAGAATAGCTAATGGATGCTGAGCTTAATACCTAGGTGATGGGTTGATCTGTACAGCAAACCACCATGGCACATGTTTACCTGTGTAACAAACCTGCACATCCTTCACATGTACCCTGAAACTTAAAAGTTAAAGAAAAAAATTTATTTGATTTGGTATGGGCTGTTTGGTTTGGTGAGTTAGGAGTACAGGTCTTAGAGAAGCAAAAAGCCAGGAATGGGTCCTCAGGGAAGCATGCACACCAGAGACAAAGAAGCAGACGGTACAGAAAAAAGTTTTCAGTGATTATTTCTTGTGGAAAGGAATAATTGATAAACTGGTGAAACAATGAACATTGATTTTCACATACAGATGCTTCTAATTATGCGTGAAAATCCCCCTCAGTTTTCCACATACGCTGAGTAAAAGTGTGTTACACACACCAATTCTTGTTTTAGTCATATCTTGTAGGCATGATGAGTTGAAGAAAATCAAAATATTTTACCCCAGAATATATTTCTTTGACATATTTTGAAATGACTGCCATAGGACCAGCAGACAAAATTGGCCCTGAAATTTTGTGGGGGAAATTTGTATCTGTAAAGAATTTCCATTAATGTAACCAAGACTTCCCTTTCTAGGCCTTTCCCAGATTGAGAATAGGTTAACTGAGAGTCTAACATCTTTAAAGTTCTGAAAAAAAAATTATCACTTATTCTCTCTGAAGGCTGCTATCTGTGAGAGTCTATGTACATAACAAGGCCAACTTTGCTAGCCAGGCCTCTTGCTTTCTCCCTTCCATAACCTGTCTTGCCACTAAAACCTGTTTGTGGCCATTCTCTGAGCCCCCATTCTTTCTGTAGCCTGAAAATGGTATACAAGCTTCTGTACCTCACTGGGAGTTGCGTTCTTCATTCTGAAGGCTATTGTGTATACATGTTGCCTGGACCAGCAACCTCAGCTGCCCTACCCTTTCCCAGGCATAAATCACAATATAGCAGGGCTCTTTCTGCTCCACCCTCAGGCAGATTTCTGGGCATTCAGAGCACTCACTCAGCTAGATCAACAGCCTGACCTGCTCCACCCATCCTGTGCCAAGATCCTGGTTCAGAGAAGCCCTCTCTGCTTCATGCCCAGGCAGATCTCCAGGCATTTAGAGCACCTACTCATCTGATTCAGCAGTCCATGCCACCTCACTCTTTCTGGACATGGATCATGGTGCAATGAGACCCTCTCCACAGCAGCCCAGGCAGATCTGCAGGCATCCAGAACATCCATTCACCTGGATAAGCAGTCCAAGCTGACCCACCCTTCCTGTGCTGAGATCCAGGTGCAAGAGGGCCCTCACTGATACACATTCAGGCAGATCTCCAGGCATTCAGAGTGCTTGCTTTCCTGGGTCAGCAGCCTAAGTCACCCTTCCTGTGCACAGATCTTCTTTTGGGGGCACCTCTCCACTCCATGTGCAGGCAGATTTCCAAGCTTTTCCCACTCACTTAGATCAGCTGCCTGACCCACCCCACCCCTCCTGTGCAGAGATCCTGGCACAGAGAGGCCCTCTCTGGTCAACGCCAAGGCAGATCTTCAGGCATTCAGAGCACCAGCTCTCCTGGATAAGGAGCCTAAGCCACCACACCCTTCCTGTGCAGAGATCCTAGTGAAAGAGGGCCCTCCATGCTACTTACATAGGCAGATCTGCAGGGATTCAGGTCACTTGCTTGCCTTGTTCAGCAGCCTGAGTTACCCCACCTCTTCTGTGCAAAGATCTTGGTACAGGGGATCCCCTCTCCTCCACACCCAGGCAGATCTATGGCATCTGGAGCACTACTCACCTGGATCAGGAGTTTAGGCTGCCCCCAATCCCTGTGCAGAGAACTTGGGACTGAGGGGAGTTTCCCAGTTCCATGTCTAGGCACACCTCAGGGCTCTTGGTGGCCACCCACTGGATTCTTCTTCAGTGCTGGTGCTTGTGTCTGCCAGTGGTAGACCTGCAGGTGGGACTTTGCAGTCTTGTCCCACCATCTTGCCCCCCACAATCCCTTCACCCAACAAACCAGGGAGCTCAGAGCATTGTGCACTCCATGAATCAGCCCTTTGCCTGAGGCAACAGAGAGATTCTCCTGGTAATCAAGGATCAAATATATACCCAGCCATGTTGGCTGCAGCCAGCTTTTACCCATAAGCATCATCTACCAGCTTGTAGCTTGAACCACTTAGCCCAATATAAAACCTGCCAAAGAAAATACAAAGAGATATAAAAGCAAAGCTAAAAGGCTCTACCCAATAAAAGTGGGGGAAAGGGAAAAATAAGACACAGGAATAGTATAGGGGAAAAAAGAAGAAAAAATCTTACCTACATGAAAATAATTACAAGAATTAGAATTGTTCTGTCTCCAGATGTGAAAGAATTGGTGCAACAATTCTAACATCATGAAAGATCTGAATATGATGATACCATCAAAAAAAAAAAAATCATGATAGCTCTCCAGCAGTGGTCCCTAAACAAAAAGGAAACTCAGAAAAGACAAAAAATTCAAAGCATGGATTGCAGGAAAGTTCAATGAGGTTCAAAACAATATTGAAAATCAGTACAAAGAAAATTCTAAAGCAATCTAAGAAACGAAGAAAGAGATAAGCATCCTAAAAAGAAATTAATCAGAGGTCTGGAATTGAAAAACTCAAACAATTTCAAAACATAAGTGTAATATTTATCAATAGACTGAGCCAAGAAGAAAGAATCCCAGAGCTTGAAGACAGGGCTTTTTTTTTCTTTTTTTTTTTTTTTTAACTAAAGCAGAAAAAAAAATAATTTTTAAAAATGAAGAAAATCTTCACAAAATACAGGATTAAGAAAAGCAAACAAACCTATGAATTATTAGCATTTCTGAGAGAGAAGGGGGAAAAGTCAACAACCTGAAAAACGTATTTAATAAAACAATTCAAGAAAATGTTCTTAATCTTGCAAGAGAGGTAAACATCCAGATACAAGAAATCCAGAGAACACCTGTGGGATACTATACAAAATGAACATCACAAGGCATATCATCACCAGTGTCCAATGTCAATGCTAAAGAGAAAATCTTAAAGGCAGCTGGAGAAAAAGATCAGATCACACACAAAGAGAACCCCATCAGGCTAACAGCAGACTTCTCAGCAGAAACTTTACAAGCCAGGAGATTTGGGGGGCCTATATTCAGTATTCTTTAAAAGAGGAAATTCTAACCAAGAATTTTATATCCTGCCAAATTAAGCTTCATAGGTGAAGGAGAAATAAAATCTTTTCCAGACAAGCAGGCATAAGGGGAATTTGTTACCACTAGACCAGCCTTACATGACATCTTTAAAGGAGTTCTAAACATAGAAACAAAAGAAAAAATACTTGCTACTACAAAAACACAGTTAAGTATATAGTTCACTTACTCTATAAAGCAACTACAAAATGGAAACTACAATGTGATCAGCTAACAACTTCACAGTAGGATCAAAACCTCACATACCAATATTAACCTGGAATGTAAATTGTCTAAAGGCCCCACTGAAAAAGCACAGTTAAAAACTAGATTTAAAAAAAATAAGACACATCCATCTGCTATCTTCAAGAGACCCATCTCACATGTAATAATACCCATAGGCTCAAAGTAAAGGGTTGAAGAAGGACCTATCACACAACAGAAAACAAAAAAAGAGCAGGTCACTATTTTTATATTAGACAAAACAGACTTTGAACCAACAACTGTAAAAAAAGGACAAAGGGCATTACATGATAAAGCATTCAATTCAACAAGACTTAATTGTCCTAAATATATATGTACCCAACATTAGAGAACCTACATTCATAAAACAACTAATTCTAGACCTTTGAAAAGACTTAGTCACACAATAGTAGTGGGGAACTTCAACACCCACTGACAGTGTTAGACAGATCATCAAGGCACAAAACTAAAGAAGAAATTCTGGACTTAAATCAACACATGATCAATTGGACCTAATAGACATCTACAGAATACTCCATCCATCAACCATAGAATACACATTCTTCTCATATACACAAGGACAATACTCCAAGATAGGCCACATGCTTGGCCATAAAGCCAGTTTCAACAAATTCAAAAAAATCAAAATCATACCTCTATAAGTCATTAGGCAAAGCCAGCATCACCTGGCAAAGACACAACAAAAAAGAAAAACGACAGGCCAATAGCGCTGATGAACGTAGATGAAAAAACCCTCAACAAAATGCTAGCAAACCAAATCCAGCAGCACATCAAATAGTTAATTTAACACAATCAAGTAGGCTTCATTCATGGAATGCAAGGTTAGTTCAATGTACTCAAATCAATAAATGTGATTCACCACAAAAACAGAATTTAAGATGAAAATTATATCATCTCAATAGATGCAAAAAAATCCAACATTCCTTCATGATACAACCCCTCAAGAAACTAGGGCATCAAAAGAACATAGTTGAAAATAATAAGAGCCATGTATGACAAACCCGCAGCCAACATCATACTGAATGGGCAAAAGCTGGAAGCATTCCCCTTGAGACCTGGAACAAGACAAGGATGCTCCCTCTCACCACTCCTATTCAAGGTAGTACTGGAAGTCCTAACTAGAGCAATCAGGCAAAAGAAAAGATAAAGATAGACCCTAATGCAGTAATAGCTCAAAACTTCAACATTCCACTCTCAGCACTGGACAGATCATCCAGACAAAAAAATCAGGAAAGAAACATTGGACTTAATCCACACTACAGACAAAAATTAACCTAATATATTTGCAGAACATTTCATCTAATGGCTGCAGAATGCATATTCTTCTCAGCACACAGATCATTCCCAAGGATAGATTATATGTTAGCCCACAATACAAGTCTTAGGAAAAAAAGAGAAATGATATAAAGTATCTTCTCTGACCACAGTGGAATAAAACTAGAAATCTCTAAGAACAGGAATTTTGGAAACAAACAAACACATGGAAATTAAACAACATGTTCCTGAATTATCACCAGGTTGCTGAAGAAATTAAAAAGGAAATTTTAAAGTTTCTTAAAACAAACGAAACTGGAAATACAACATACTAAGACCTATAGGATATAATAATAGCAGTACTGAGGAAAGTTTAAAAATTTATAGCAATAAGTGCCTACATCAAAAAAATAGAAAAACTTCAAATAAACAACCTGATGACACGCCTTAAAGCACTAGAAAAGCAAGAGCAACATAAAAATGGTAGAAGATAATAAATATCAGAGCAGAAATAAATGAAACTGAAAATTTAAAAATACAAAAGATCAACAAAATAAGTTGTTCTTTGAAAAGATAAACAAAAGTAACAAAACTTCAGACTAACAAAAAAAAAGAGAAGATCTAAATGAATAAAATCACAGATGAAAATGGAAATATTATAACCAATACCACAGAAATCCAAAGGATCATTAGAGGCTATGCTCAACAGCTATATCCCGATAAATTGGAAAACTTAGAAGAAATGACTAAGTTCCTAGACACAGACAATCTACCAAGATTGAACAATGAAGAAATTCAAAGCCTGAATAGATCAATAACAAGTAATGAGATCAAAGCTGTAATAAATTGTCTCCCAGGAAAGAGAAGCAGAGGACCCAATGGCTTCACTGCTCAATTTCATCAAACATTTAACAGAGCACTAATATCAATTCTACTCAAACTATTCCCAAAAATAGAGGAAATACTTCCAAGCTCACTCTATGAGACCAATATTACCCTGATACCAAAATCAGACAAAGATGTCAAAAAAAGAAAATTACAGACCAATATCCCTGATGAGTATTGATGCTGAAACCCTCAACAATACACTAGCAAATTGAATTCAACAACACTTAAAAAGATCATTCAGCCAGGCGCAGTGGCTCATGCCTGTAATCCCAGCACTTTGGGAGGCTGAGGCGGGCGGATCAAAAGGTCAGGAGATTGAGACCACGGTGAAACCCTGTCTCTACTAAAAATACAAAAAATTAGCCGGGCACGGTGGCGGGCGCCTGTAGTCCCAGCTACTTGGGAGGCTGAGGCAGGAGAATGGCAGGAACCCGGGAGGTGGAGCTTGCAGTGAGCCAAGATGGCGCCACTGCACTCCAGCCAGGGGGACAGAGCGAGACTCCATCTCAAAAAAAAAAAAAAAGATCATTCATCATAACCAAGTAGGATTTACCCTAGGGATGCAGGGATGGTTCAACAAATGCAAATCAATCAATGTGATACATCATATCAACAGAATAAAGGAAATAAACCATATGATCATTTCATATGAGTCATATCAAAAAGTATTGGATAAAATTTAACATCCCTTCATGAAAAAAAAATCCTCAAAAAACTGGGTACAGAGGGAACATACTTGAGCACAATAAAAGCCATATATGAACAACACACAGCTAGTATCATGCTGAACAGCAAAAAACTGAAAGGCTTTGATCTAAGACCTGGAACACAACAAGGATTTCCACTTCCAGCACTCTTATTAAACATAGTGATAGAAGTCCTAGCAAGAGCAATTAGGCAAGAGAAAGAAATAAAGGGCATGCAAATTGGAAAGGAAGAAGTCAAATTATCCTTGTTTGCAGATGATATGATCTTACATTTGGAAAAACCTAAAGACTCCATCAATAAACTATTAGAACTGATAAATTCAGTAAAGTTGCAGGATACAAAATCAACATACAAAAATCAGTAGTAGCATTTCTATATGCCAACGATGAACAATCTGAAAAAGAATTCAAGAAAGTAATCACATTTGAAATAGTAACAATAAAATAAAATTTTAAAATAAAATAGGAATTAACCAAAGATGAAAGCCCTCTACAATGAAAACTGTAAAACACTGATGAAAGAAATTCAAGAGTACAGAAAAAAATGGAAAGATATTCCATGCTCATGGATTTGAAAAATCAATATTGTTAAAATGTCTATACTATCCAAAGCAATCTACAGATTGAATGTAATCCCAACCAAAATACCAATAACATTTTTCACAGAAATAGAAAAAACAACATAAAATTTATATGGAACCGCAAGAGATGGAGAATAGCCAAAGCTATCAAGGGCAAAAAGAAAATAACTGGAGGAATCACATTACCTGACTTCAAATTACACAACAGAGCTATAGTAACCAAAACAACATTTTACTGGCAAACAAATAGACAAAAAATAGAACAGAATAGAGGACCCAGAATAAATCCTTACTGCACTTGTTTTCAACAAAGGTATCAAGAACATACACTGGGGAAAAGACAATCTTTTCAATAATTGGTGCTGGGGAAAGTGGATATCCATATGCAAAAGCATGAAACTAGACTTCTATCTCTTGCCATATACAAAAATCAAATGGAAATGATTAAAGATTTAAATCTAAGATCTCAAACTACTGAACTACTAAAAGAAAACATTAGGGAAACTCTTTAGGATATGAATCTGGGCAAAGATTTTTTGAGTAATAACTGACAGGCATAGGCAACCAAAGAAAAACTGGACAAGTAGGATCACATCAAGCTTAAAAACTTTTGCACAGCAAAGGAAACAATCAACAATGTGAAGAGAAAATCCATGGAATAGGAGAAAATATTTGCAAACTATTCATCTAACAAGGGATTAATAATCAAAATATATATGGAGCTCAAACAGCTCTATAGGAAAAAAATCTAAATCTGATTTTAAAATGGGCAAAAGATTTATATACATATTTATCAAAAGAAGACACACAAATGGCAAACAGGCATATGAAAAAGTGCACAACATCATTGATCAGAGAAATTCAAATTGAAACTACAATGAGATACTATCTCACCCCAGTTAAAATAGCTTTTATCCAAAACACAGGCAATAACCAATGCTGGTGAGGATGTGGAGAAAAGGGAACCCTCATACGCTGTTGGTAGAAATGTCAATTAGCACAACTACTATGAAGAAGAGTTTGAAGATTTCTCAAAAAACTCAAAATACAGCTACCATAGAATCCAGAAATTCCACTGCTAGATATATACCCCAAAGAAAGGAAATCAGTATATCAAAGACATCTGCACTTTCATGTTTATTGCTGCACTATTCAAAACAGTTAAGATTTGGAAGCAACCCAAGTGTCCATCAACAGATGACTGAATAAAGAAAATGTGGTACATACACATAACTGAGTACTACTCAGCCTTGAAAAAGAATGAGATCTTATTATTTGCAGCAACATGGATGGAACTGGAGGACATTATGTTAAGTGCAGGACATTATGTTAATTACAAATAAGCCAGACACAAAAAGACAAACTTCACATGTTCTAACTTATTTGTGGGAGCTAAAAATTAAAACAATTGAATTCATGGAGATATTTCAGTAGAACGATAGTTACCAAAGCCTGAGAACAGTAGTAGGGGGAGGATAGTAAAAGGGATAGTTCATGAACACAAAAACATAGTTAGATAGAATGAATAAGATCTAGTATTTGATAGCACAACAGGGTGACTACAGAGAACAATAATATATTGTACATTTAAAAATATCTAAAAGAGTACAATTGCATTGTTTGTAATACAAAGAAAGGATAAATGCTTGAGATGATGACTATCCCAATTACCCTTATGTGATTATTATGCATTATATGTCCGTGTCAAAATAGCTTATGTACCTCATGAATATATACATACATATCTACTATGCACCCACAAAAATTAAACATGAAAATATTATACATCAATAACATTCAAGTTCAGAGACAAATCAAGAATACAATCCAATTTAAAATAGCCACAAATATATATTTAGGGTTGCATCTAACAAAAGAGGTGAAAGATCTCTGCAAGAAAAACTACAAAACATTGCTGAAAGAAATCATAGATGATACAAATAGAAAAACATCCCATGCTTATGGATTCCAACAACCAGTGTTGTTAAAATGGCCATACTGCCCAAAGCCATCTGCAGATTCAATGCTGTTTCAAAGCAATCCTAACCAAAAACAACGAAGCTGGAGGCCTCACAATACCTGATTTCAGACTATGAGGCTACAATAACCAAAACAGCATGGTACTGGTACAAAAACAGACACATAGACAAATGGAACCGAATAGATAGCCTAGAAATAAAGCAGCACACCTACAATCATCTGATCTTTCACAAAGTCAACAAAAATAAGCTATGTGGAAAGGACTGCCTATTCAATAAGTGATACCAGGATGGCTGGATAGCCATATGCAGAAGAATGAAACTAGACCCCCACCTTTCACTATATACAGAAATTAACTCAACATGGATTCAAGATTTACATGTAAGACCTCAAACTATAAGGATTCTAAAAAATAAAAAAACTAGGAAACACCATTCCTGACATCAGCCTTGGGAAATAATCTATGACAAAAGCCTCAAACAATTTCAATGAAACCAAAAATTGACAAGTTGGATCTAACGAAATGAAAGAGCTTCTGGGCAGCAAAAGAAACTATCAACACAATAAGCAATCTACAGAATGGGAGAAAATATATGCGAATGATGCATCTTACAAAGGTATAATATCCAGAATCTATAAAGCACTTAAATAATTGAACAAGCAAAAAAGTAAATAAATAAAAATACCCAGGCTGGGCATGGTGACTCACACCTGTAATCCCAGCACTTTAGGAGGCCAAGGCAGGCAGATCACCTGGGGTCAGGAGTTCAAGACCAGCCTGGCTGATATGGTGAAACCCTGTCTCTACTAAAAATACAAAAATTAACCAGGTGTGGTAGTGCACGCCTGTAATCCCAGCTACTTGGAAGGCTGAGGCAGAATTGCTTGAATCCTGGAGGCAGAGGTTTCAATGAACTGAGATTGCGCCACTGCACTCCAGCCTGAGGACAGAGCAAGATTCTCAAAACAAAAAAAAATTTAAAAGTGGGCAATAGACAAATCACATATTAAAAAGTCAAAAAAACAATGGAAGCTAGTGTGGCTGCAGAAAAAAAGAGAATGCTTACACACTGTTTATGGGAATGTAAATTAGTTCAGTCCCATGGAAAGCAGTTTGGAAATTTCTCAAAGAACTTAAAACAGAGATACCATATGACCCAGCAATCCCATTACTGGGTATATATCCAAAAGAAAATTAATTGCTCTACCATAAAGACACATGCACTTGTATGTTCATTGAAGCACTACTCACAATAGCAAAGACATGGAATCAACCAAAGTGTTCAATGATGGTAGATTGGATAAAGAAAATGTGGTATATATATACCATGGAATACTATGCAGCCATAAAAAAAAAGGAAATCATGTCCTTTGCAGCAACATAGATGCAGCTGGAAGCCATTTTCCTAAGCAAATTAATGCAGAAACAGAAAAATAAACACAGTATGTCCTCACTTGTAAGTGGGAGCTAAACATTGGGCAGTCGTAGACATAAAGATGACAAAAATAGACACTGTGGATTACTAGAGGGGACAGGAAAGAAGCATGAGGGTACTACACTTACTACCTGGGTGATAGGATCATTTATATCCCAAACCTCAGCATCACACAATATGCCCATGTAACAAACCTGCTCATGTACCCCCTAAACTTAAAAGTTGAAATTATTTTAAAAACTGCAGATGTAAGACAAGCTGTTAAACTGGTTGGCTCAATGACTCAATGACACCCTCTATTCGCTAATATTTCCATTCCACCATTCTTAGCATCTGCTTCTAAGGTTGGTTCTATTTATGACCATCAGATTATTTCAACAACAATGGGGCTATATCCTTTCTTTTTCATGGTGGAAAATAGTGCTTCGGCATGAATCATGAGTCAAAATTATTGTTTTGTTTTCTGATTGGGCCAATGTGAGTCACATCATGCTTACCCTGGTCAATGTTAGCCTTGGACCTTGAACAAATTACCATTCATTCTATTCCTCCCCTATTGAATAAATGTCCCTGTTACTACACAATAGGAAGAAGGGGTGTTGGAGAGTCAACAACAATGCATCTTTTATAGTGTTTCACAAGAAAAAAGGTGGATGTGTGACCATTCCAACAGAGAGAAGCCTAGAATATATACAGGGAGACACACAGAAGAGTGGGAGAAAAAGTTATAATGACAGGTTGAGTCCACACTATCAAAAAATTTGAGCATCAAGGTGAAGTAATTAATCTTTTAATAAATTAGGATTTTAAAAATTCTAAATTTTTTAAACTTATTTTAGGTTCAGAGGTACATGTGCTGGTTTGCTATGTAGGTAAACTGCATGTCACGGGGATTTGGTGTACAGATTATTTCGTTACTCTGGTAATGAGCATAGTACCTGACAGTTTTCTAATCCTCTCCCTTCTCTTACCCTCCACCCTCAAGTGGGCCCCAATATATGTTGTTCTCTTCTTTACATCCATGTGTACTCAATGTTTAGCTCCTACTTATAAGTGAGAACATCCAGTGTTTGCTTTTCTCTTCCTGAATTAGTTGGCTTGGGATTATGGCCTCCAGCTCCATTCATATTGCTGTAAAGGACACAGTCTTATTCTTTTTCACAGCTGCATAGTATTCCATGATGCATATGTACCAAATTTTCTTTATCCAATCTATCATTGATGTACATTTAGGTTGATTCCATGACTTTGCTATTATGAAGAGTGCTTTATGGTAGAATGATTTATATTTCTTTGGGTATATACCCAACAATAGGATTGCTGGGTTGAATGGTAGTTCTATTTCAAGTTCTTTGAAAAATTGCCACACTGCTTTTTATAATGGCTAAACTAATCTACATTCCCACCAGAAATGTATGAATGTCTTATTTTTTCTACACCCTTGTCAACATCTGTTATTTTTTGACTTTTTAATAAGAGCCATTCTGACTGGAGTGAGATGGTATATCACCGTGGTTTTGATTTTCATTTTCTAATGATTAGTGATGTTGAACATCTTTTCATATGCTTGTTGACTGCATGTATGTCTTCCTTTGAAAAGTGTCTGCTGACATCTTTTGCCCACTTTTTAATGGGGTTGTTTTTTGTTTAATTTATCTAAGTTCCTTATAGATTCTGGATATTAGACCTTTGTCAGATGCATAGTTTGAAAATACATTCTCCCATTCTGTAGGTTGTTTGTTAGTTTCTCTTGCTATGCAGAAGCTCTTTCATTTAATCAGTTTCAACTTGTCAATTTTATTTTTGTTGCAATTGTTTTTGATGTCTTCCTCATGGAATCCTTGCCAGGGTCTATGTCCAGGATGGTATTTCCTATGTTATTTTCAATGGTTTTTATAGTATTAGGTTTTACATTTAAGTCTTTAATCCATCTTGAGTTTATTTTTGTATATGAAGTAAAGAAGGGATCCAACTTCAATCTTCTGCATATGGCCAGCCTGTTATACTAGCACCATTTATTAAATAGGGAGTTCTTTTCTCATTGCTTTTTTTGGTCAACTTTCTGAAAGATCAGGTGACTATAGTTGTGTGGTCTTATCTCTGGGCTCTCTATTATGTTCCATTCGTCTATGTGTCTGTTTTTGTATCAGTACCATGCTGTTTTGGTTACTGTAGCCTTCTAGTATAGTTTGAAGTCAGGTAACATGATGACTCTAGCTTTGTCCTTTTTACTTAGGATTTCTTTGGCTCTTTGGTCTGCTTTTTGGTTCCATATTTATTCCAGAATAGTTTTTTCTAATTCTGTGAAAAAATGATCTTGGTGGTTTTGTTGGGATTTTTTTTTTAACAAGAAAGGGTCAATAATCAGATAACTACTTCAGAATGATTTATTTGGAAACCATTTTCAGAATGTCTTAGAGTGAAAAGTAGTCAGTTATTTTCTCAATATATTGTACCAGATTAAATGCACTAAATCCCTAAATTTGATAAAGACAACTCTAGTAACAGAAAGTGTTAAGGAGGCTGTGTCTAAGGGACTTTTTGAGTGATGTAAGAGAGAAATAAAGGCAAAGTTGAAAATAACTCAAAATCTGAGAAGACAGGAATGAGAGTTGCTGGAAGGTGTTAAGGAGAGAAATGAGTTTAGTTTCTAAATTCTAAGGCATTGTATGGAAGCTTCCAGCAGGCAGTTAGAATTCAGGTCTGAGAATTGAGGGAGAGGTGAGAATTGAATCAATGTGAGCTTGACAGGGAGAGTAAGGAATTAGATAAAGATGGGAAGAGACCAAACACAAAACTTCTGGTGGCATCTACTTTCTATGAAGAAACATTATTGAAAACTAAGGAAAGTGACTGAGCC
Organism: Macaca mulatta; assembly: GCF_049350105.2. Taxonomy (NCBI): domain Eukaryota; kingdom Metazoa; phylum Chordata; class Mammalia; order Primates; family Cercopithecidae; genus Macaca; species Macaca mulatta. The sequence continues at coordinate 91,907,031 of NC_133420.1, forward strand.
AGCAGAGGAGAAAGACAACTGATGTTAGAAGAGCTGGATGAGCATTCCAGGATGAGGCTCCAAGGTAAAGCATGTGGTAACTGCACAAACGTGAAGTAGAATGAAGAATGAGGAAATGCCTGTTTTATTAGGTGATCTGAGGGTATCTGGTGACATTTCAGAGCCCTAGACTCTTCTTCTGTGTATGGTAGCATCTAGATTTCCACTTTGACAAAAGCAATGGCTGCTTCTTTCATCACTGTTATGGACTGAATTGTGTCACCCAAAATTCCTATGTTGAGCCCTAATGTGATGGTATTTGGAGATGAGACCTTTGGGAGGTAATTAGGGTTAAATAGGGTCATAAGTGTAGGGCCCTAATTTAATGGGATTAGTGTTCTTATAAGGAGAAGGAGCACAAATCAGCTCTCTCTTTCCACGCATTCACATAGAAAAGTCATGTGAGCACACAGTGAGAAGGTGGCCATTTGCAAGCCAGAAAGAGAGCCCTCACTAAAAACCAGCAATGATGGCACCTTGACCTTAGACTTGTAGCCTCCAGAACTGTGAAAAATAAATAAATGTCAATTGTTTGAGGCACCCACTCTGGAATATTTTGGAATGGCAAGCAAAAGACTAATACAATAATCAATAAAGCAACAAAGTTTGATTTGCCAGTTCTTCAAAATGCCCCCCTCAGGAGTACTTAGACTTCAGTTCTATCCCTGGATCCTAACTAACACAAAACCATTGGATTAATAACTTAACTTCTCTGAGCTTCAGTTGCAGAATCCAGAGAAAGAGGACACTGAAGTAAACCATCTCAAAGGTTCTTTCGAACTTTTCTGGTCTATTTTTCCAAGAAGCAATTTCAGTGTTGGAAGGTTGGTAAATGTTGCCAAGCCCCCAAATAGCAACCACATCATCTCCATTACTAGAGATAGGTGGTCAGAAAACAGGCCTAGAAGACATTTCAAATACTTTTCTACTACAAAGATTCTTTGTTGTTTGACAAGGTTGTTGGCAGCCCCTGAGATGGTATAGTCAAGAAAAGACCTGGCAGGAAAGAAATGCCATTCAGAGAAAACACCACTGATTTTTAAAATGTGAATTGCAGGCTTCTCCTCCCCTTTCCTTTATCAACTGTGATTAGGCTGTACTTTGCTCGAGTTTACAATAATGATACTTTTACACTCAGCACTGTGCATTCTGAAGAGTGGGCCTGAAAGTACTTTACCATCTCATAGAGCAGAGTTCTTTCCTAGCAGGGTGTATTGCCAAGCCGTCTCTGCTTTGCCCCTCCTCCGTGGTTTGTTAACCAGCAGGAATGCTTTTTAAGGCAGGGAGGCTAGGGTGAAATCTCTATAGAAGCATATTTCCACTGACACAAAAAGCAAGGAGGATCCAGGGAAAGGAGAGAAAAGAAGAGAACTCCTATTGACTGAAGGTCTAAGGTGTGCCACATGCAATATTTGATATTTTCACCTGGGTTTATTCATTCTAACTTTATTCCATACAAATGACCACTCAAATACTCTATAAGAAAAGTTAACCTACTCCTGTGAATTCCTCTGTGCCAGGCTTTCGCTGTTTTCACTTATTTTGACCCTGTAGTTTCTGTATATGAGGCAAGTGAAACCACCGTTTTGGAAGGAGCTAACAAATTCATGGTGAACAAAATGGCAGCACTTTACAATCAGGAGTCAGAGAAGTCACTGTTCCAAGCTGTCTCCTCTCTCCTAGAAATGAGGAATAGGGAGGCATAGGAAGAGCACTGACTTTGAAGTTCAGAATTTCCAGGATAGAAAAGATACTGAATGCAAATTTTGTTGCCACAAATTTGTACCGAGTCAATGCTAGTCTGTTTAACTCTGGATTTTCCCAAAGTTCACACATTATCGCTCACTCTGGAGCACTCTTAGATATCCCAGGATACTCAGACTTGTGTGTGATTCAAACTCATTTATAGTTAAATATAAAGATGTTTTCTACATTTGTATGCAACTTCATAGTTTTCAAAGCATTTTCAAGTGTTCATCTCATTTTATTCACATAAATATGTGATGTTCACTGTCACGTTTTATACATAAAGAAAATGAAGTATAATATAAAAGTTAAATGATTTGGTCTAAATCAGCACCCATACAATATTAATAGACAACTCTGAGGGAACACACAGTTGTACACAAGAACTTCCAACCCAATAAAATTTTAAGTTTTAACATACATACAGAAAAGTCAAAACAAATCACAAGTATACAGCTCATGGAATTTTCACAAAAAACTTTTAAAAACACAAACGAGTGTAGCCAATGCACTGATTAAGAAATAGAACATTAACAGCACTTCAGAAGCTTCCCTCATGCCCCTTTCATTTACCACGTAGAGGAATCAATACTAAGCAAATATGTAGGAAAAATGACTATGACTTATAACCTGAGATGATAAAGTTATTATTTATTGCAAAGTTATTTAATGTAGTGAAAAATTACAAACATTATAAATACCCAGTTCTTAAGGAATGGTTAAATAAATCATGGTATACTTATAGACCAGAATAACGTTCACATTTGGCCTCCAATTAAAATATAGAAAGTGAAGAGTGTAGTTCTCACTCTAACAAGAAGAAACCACATAAGCTACAAAGTCATAGTTTTTTAAAAACCTGTCAGAGATCTGAAAATAGAAAAAACTTAAATGAACCAGATTTCAGAAAATGATAGCGTTTTGTAGAAGAGAAGAGACACATAGCTGCTTTCATCCTTAGCACAGAGGTAGGAGGAAGAGGAAGCCATTTAAATGGGAATAAGGAGAAACAATCTGTATTTTTTAATAAATGTTTAATAGCTGCATAGGATCTATAAAGAAAAATTAAAATCCTGAAGACGACCAGCCACACAGTGAGTCCATACCTATCTACCACCTCTTTTCTACTAGCCTTCTCAAAGTGAAAGGTTTAGTACACTGATGGATGGAGGCAGGGCAGGAGACTGAGAGAAATCCCTCATGAAGCATGTGGGAAGTTCCTCAAGTCCAAGTCTAGAGACAGAGAGAACTGACAGAAGTCCTTCAAGTTGTTCCAGTAGGCAGTCCACACTCTCACCTAATACACTGAAGCTATCCTCCTAAAGCTAGGAACAAAGCAGAAGGAAAAAGAGAACTTACTAAGTTCGGAAAGCCAAGAAAACAAACTCTCTGTGACCCAAAAATCTAGCATCCTGGCAGGAATGCAAAGAAATCAATCACAGTTTGATTGAATCTGGTGACTATCTTCTGAAACAGAGACAAAATCTCAAGAATCTCACAGATTACTCAGATCTTGTAACCTGCTAATGGCAAAGTCCTAATCCCTTCCTCAAAACATTTGAAGTAGATAGGGAACGGAATCTAGCATTGCAACAAAACCCAGCACCACTTGCACAACTACTGAGTAGCTTCCCTTACTAGCATCTGATAGATCTTATACCAGATCCCATACCAAAGAACTGACAGAAGAAGGAATATGTCCTTTTTTAAGGGTAAAAGTTATTTAATTCAGTCTCCACCCTTTTTTTGGTGGTGGGGGGGAGGGCACACAATCTCAGCATACAATTAAAGGTTAGAAGATATGTAAAGGTGATCCAAGCTTAAGAGAAGAAATATTCAATAAAGGCAGGTCCCCAAATAATTCCAACTTGGAAGTACAAGAAAAGAACTTTGTTATTTTTTAAAAAAAATTTTATACGTTTGGGGGTCCATGTGTTTGTTACATAGGTAAACACGTGTCATGGCAGTTTGTCGTACATATTATTTCTTCACCCAGGTATTAAGCCCAGTACCCAATAGTTATCTTTTTAGCTCCTCTCCCCTCCTCCCACCCTTCACCCTCGAGTAGACCCCAGTGTCTGTTGTTTCTGTCTTTGTGTTCATAAGTTCTTATCATTGAGCTCCCACTTATAAGTGAAAACATGTGGTATTTAGTTTTCTATTCCTGCATTAGTTTGCTATGGATAATAGCCTCCAGCTTCATCCATGTTCCTGCAAAAGATATGATCTCATTCTTTTTTATGGCTACATAGTATTCCATGGTGATATGTACCACACTTTCTTTATCCAACCTTTCATTGATGGGCATTTAGGTTGATTCCATTTCTTTGCTATTGTGACTAGTGCTGCAATAGGCATTCGCAAGCATGTGTCTTCATGATAGAATCATTTATATTCCATTCCTCTGGGTGTATACCCAGTAATGGGATTGCTGGATCAAATGGTGGTTCTGCTTTTAGCTCTCTGAAGAATTTCCATGCTGCTTGTATAAGCGTTCCTTTTTCTCTACAACCTCACCAGCATCTATTATTTTTTGACTTTTTAATAACAGCCATTCTGACTGGTGTGAGATGGTATCTCATTATGGTTTTAATTTGCATTTCTCTAATGATCAGTGATAGAGCGTTTTTCATATACTTGTTGGCCGCATGTATGTCTTCTTTTGAGAATTGTCTGTTCATGCCCTTTGTACACTTTTTAATGGGGTTTTCTCTTGTAAATCTGCTTAAGTTCATCATAGAAGCTGGATATTAGACCTTTGTCAGATGCATAGTTTACAAATATTTTCCCCTATTCTGTAGGTTGTCTGTTTTTTCTGTTGATAGTTTCTTTTGCTATGGAGAAGCTCTTAAGTTTCGTTATAACCCACTTGTCAATTTTTGCTTTTATTGTGATTGCTTTCAGTGTTTTTGCCATGAATCTTTGCCTGTTCCTATGTCCAGGATGGTATTGCCTAGGCTGTCTTCCAGGGTTTTTATAGTTTTGAATTTCTTACGTTTTTAATCTATCTTGAGTTGATTTTTGTATATGGTGTAAAGAAGGGGTCCAGCTTCAATCTTCTGCATATGGTTAGCCAGTTGTCCCAGCTATCTATCATTTATAGACCAGGGAGTCTTTTCCCCATTGCTTGTTCTTGGTCAACTTTGTGAAAGATCAGATAGCTGTAGGTGTGCAGCCTTATTTCTCGGCTCTCAATTCTGTTCCATTGGTCTATGTGTATATTTTTGTACCAGTACCATACTGTTTTGGTTACTGTAGTCTTCTAGTATAGTTTGAAGTCAGGTAACATGATGCCCGCAGTTTTGTCCTTTTTGCTCAGGATTGCCTTGGTTATTCAGGCTCTTTTTTGGTTCCATATTAATTTTAAAACAGCTTTTTCTAAGTCTATGGAGAATGTCAGTGGTAGTTTGATAAGAATAGTATTGAATCTTTAAGTTGCTTTGGGCAGTATAGCCATTTTAATGACATTAATTCTTCCTATCCATCAGCAGGGGATGTTTCTCCATTTGTTTGTCTTCTCCAATTTCTTTGAGCAGTGTTTTGTAATTCTTAAGGTAGAGATCTTTTATCTCCCTGGTTAGCTGTATTCCTAGGTATTTTATTCTTTTTGTGGCAATTGTGAATGGGATTGCCTTTCTGATTTAGCTCTTGGTTTGACTGTTATTGGTGTATAGGAATGCTAGTGATATTTGTACATTGATTTTGTATCCTGTAACTTTACTGAAGTTTTTTTATCAGCTGAAGGAGCTTTTGGGCCAAGACTATGGAGTTTTCTAGATATAGAATCATGTAATCTGCAAACAGAGATAGTTTGACTTACTCTCTTCCTATTTGGATGTGCTTTACTTTTTTCTTTTGCCTGATTGCTCTGGCTAGGACTTCCAATACTATGTTGAATAGAAGTGGTGAGAGAGGGCAACCTTGTGCCAGTTTTCAAGAAGAATGCTTCCAACTTTTGCCCATTCAGTATAATGTTGGCTGTGGGTTTGTCCTAGATGGCTGTTATTATTTTGAGGTATGTTCCTTCAATACCTAGTTTATTGAGAGATTTTGAAGGGGGTTGAATTTTATTAAGAAAATAACTTTAAAATAAATGATGTAATAAAGACTTGTGGAAAAATGCATTCCAAGATGGGAATTTCAGAAGGGAAATTAAGATTATAAAGGCAACCAATGAAAATTTCCAAAATGAAAAAGTATAAAACCAAAATGAAAACTTATTCTAAGAGTGAAATAGCAGATAGAACACAGGAGAGGAATCAGTGCACTTAAATATAGATTGATAAAAAGTATCTAAATTGAAATTCTGGGGGGGAAAAAGTAGAAAAAATAGACCAAGCATCTGAGAACTGTCAGAGAATATCAAGCCATCTAACTAACTGATAAATTATCAGTTACCATCTAACTGATAAATATGTAGAAGATGACAGAGCATTTACAAAGAATATGGAACAAAAACTCATGTCACAATTCTGAAACTCCCCATCACATCTAGGACATATAAAAGAATTGTGAATGGAGGATTGAAACAGAGGAAGATGGAAGAAAGAATTATTTGGGATATTGTGTTTTTGGGAGAGGATGATACTGTGTGGCCCACATTGTCTCCCAGTCTGTGAGAGGTAGATACAAGAGAGTGTTGCATCCTAACTCTAAGCCTCATGGAAAAGGCTTCACCAAAACCACACAGAAAATTTTTTTAAAGAGGTAATTTAATGGGCTGTATTCCTGCTACCCACAGCCAAAGGCAGGGTGTAAGGGATGCCTGCCCCTACCTCAAGAGAAACGGGCTTTGTAATTTGGAATACAGAATGAACTGTTCCTAACAACTGGCTGGAAATTCCAAAGGACCAACAATTGGGGGCCGAGCTGCTTTGCTGGAGGTGAAGAGGCTGGCTGGGCATCCTGTACTTCCAGGGTGAATAACAGTAGGGTGCTCCTGGAAGAGGGGCAAAGAGAGCTTTTCATCATAATTGCTATAGCAACATTAAATAGTTGTTATTAGCTCAGAATATTCCATAAAGAGTTGCCTTATTTTAAAGCAGGTGAACTCTGTGCCTGTCCAATTTGGAGTGTGGGTGTATATCATTTAGCAGAATTGGCTGTCATTTCTAGCGGACTCCCTTGGGTTGTGTCAGACAAACTGAGCTGTCTATAAGTGGCTCTTAGGAAAGCCACCAGACAAAATCAGCTTAGGCATCAAAGGAGAGTAATAATCATCTTTTAGATTCATTTTTTCAGCAAATATATATTGGGGCCCTGCTATCTCTGATGTAAAATGCTGAATATTCTGGGGGACACAGGGGCATGGATATTGTTCTCAATGAGCAAAATAATACATGATCAAATGTGATTAGTATCACAAAGTAAACATCATGTTCTCCAGATATTTAGGAAAACAAAAGACTATTCAGAGACTATTTTAGAAGTGTGGTAATTGGTTGGGGGATGGGATGGGGAACATGGAGGAAATCAGGAAAACTCTTAATAGAAGAGTTGATATTTGTTCTAAATTAGAAGACTGATAGATGTGTAAGAATGCAGTGGATTAGGGGAAAGGTATTCCTAGCAAAGGGCAGAGGGAGGCAGTCAGGTGTCTTGGAGATAGAGTGAACTGTGGTATCAAACTTCAAATCCCTACACCACTACTTTATGCTGTATAACCTGGACAAAATATCTTACTCCTCTAATCTCAACTTATCATTGGTAACATGGGACTAATAGCTCCAATTCTCAAGCTTGGCACATAAGCACCTAGTAATACTAGTTGTGATTGCTGTTAGTCCTGAATAAAGTCATAGATGCGGGGATATGAATAAAGTCATAGATGCGGGGATATGCAGGGGTATATAGAAGGGATCATAAATAATGACAACCAGCAGAGGAACAAAGGAAATGAACAAACCAGTTGTATCCAGACCATGGAGCATGTTAAAGGCCTGGCAAAAATAAAGAATCTGGAGTCTTATTCCTTAGGCAATGGAGGCATTTGGAGAGTTTTCAGCAGGATCAGAGCTGTGCTTCAAAAGAACTAATCAGAGCTGTGCTTCCAAAGAACTAATCTGTAACTTTTTAATTATTGTGCAGAAGAGTTTAGCTGCTTTCTGTCTAAAACCAGAATCCAAACTCATATTCTTACAAGGCCAAGGCAGATAACAAAAACCAGTACAGTAACACTCCAACCAAAAGAGAGCAACTCCTACTTAGCACCCAGGTTTCCATGTGAGAACACCAGGATATGCATCAGATTTTCTGATTTTTCAAGAAAAATATGGAGCCTTAGATGACATCTCCTAATTTTTATGTACTGCATACTTGTTTGTAAATATCATTAATGAATCAAAGATATGGATGGGGGTGATCAGGCTGGCAGCCACCTCTCTGAGAACGCTGGCCCGGCACCTCCACATATCTGAAAAAGATCTTTGATTTACCTTTGCACAGTCAAGTTCCAGGAGAGGGCTTTCTTTGTTGTTTTGGTAGTTGGTGTTTCCTCAGAACAAGGAAGAAATCTGCCCTCAAAGGTGAATTCAAGTCTACACCTCCAAGATACAGAAAAATTGCTGACACCTTCAGAATGGAAGTTTCCCCTACCCCCCGCCCCCCGCCCACTTCTAGCCATCATTTGAAAATAATATTGGGCTTTAGGCTTAATCAGAAAATTCCATTGTAAATATCAACATTTCTTTCTCGGATAGTTTTATGGCCTGGAATAGCCAGATTTCAGGCCATAATATGGAGGTTTGGGCCAGAATATGGATTTATTATTATTATTTGACTCCATAGGATTATTTTTTGGAAGTTTTTGAGAAAGGGTAATCCTAGAATGACTTCAAAATTCATCAGGACTTCAGAACATCATCATCTGTTGTCACAGTTTTGTCTCCCTTATCCCCAAGATGTATAGAACAGAGGTAGCATCACTGATGCCAAGCCCTTTATGCGCACTAATGACAATCCCCCACAGTTACCCTGAAGAAAGCATTATTTTAAGTCCCATTTTAAAGATGAACAAACAGTGGCCCAAACAAATTAACTTGCTCAAAGCCTTATACTAGTTAAGTGTTGAAATGGGATTCCAGAATTAAAACCCTTTCTACTACCCCATGATATATCACTTACAGAAGCCACACATGTAACAGGGCATTAAAGTGGAAATGTTCCTGAAGCCAGAGAATTTAAGAGCGATTACATTCCAAAATGAGGTGTACCAAGGTACAAGTTTTTTTAAAAGGTATGATAGATTATATTATTGTTCACAAATATTTACTGGTTCATCCTGGGATGAGAAGGAAATATACTCAGCCTCATTGACATTAGATTGTCCATGTAGTTTGCTCTGGTCAACAAAATGTAGGCAGAAGAATCCAGACAGCAGCCTTCAAAATCAGTAAGTGCTTTGCCATACTCATGTTTACCCTACGTCACAATAACTAATGTTTCAGAGAGAGACTGCACTGTCAGCCCGAGTCTTGGGGTAGAGACATTGAGGAGCAAAACACAGCTGACCCTGAAAGATATGTAGTGTGAGAAATAAGCCTTTTTGTCATGAGCCAGTGAAAAATGGGGATCATTTGTTATCGCAGCACAACCTACCCTACCCTGACTGATATGGAAGATAATAAAAAACCTGTCAAACAATTCAAGCTTTTTGTCTACGTCAAGGGTACAAATAGTCAAAATTGAAGATTAAGACAGCATTTGTGGAGAGGATTCTTACAAAGGACAATTGGTGTGCTATGAGTTTTTCCTTCATGAAGAAAGGGTACCTGCCCTTTATCTTAAACCTCCTGAGAAGGGCTTCAACAGAACCACTCAGTTAGCTGACTAATGTGTTACTCACACTGAAGAATCTAAAAATCAAGAGATGGGTTAGCCAACTGTCCTAATGGTGGGAGCACAGGAAAGGTGGCAACTATGTGGATATCATCCTGCAACTCCCAAAGACACTAAGGTAAAGCATGCAAAATGTGTCAGGATCAGAGATGGCTAGTATGAAGATAACTAATATCTCACAAAATGAAAGTTTCTTCACAGCGAGAAGCTGAGGGTAAAATACTGTTCCATGGGCTGAAGAGGCAATTGCAAGGAATGAGCTAGAATAGAGGTCATCTTCTGCACCAGGGAGACTACAGGTGAGAAAACCCTAGAAATATAGATTCCTGAAGAATCTTCAAAGTACCTCTTAAGCAAAAGAATCCTCTTTTAAAACTTACCAGAACCAAATAATGACATCAGTTCACAACCATCTCGACTAAGTAAAAACTTTCCTGTTCTCATCTCTCTCCATACTTCCTAGTCCCATCCACTAATCCTGGAGAGATTAGAAGTGTTGTTTAGCATGATGGGGGAGGGAAGAAGCAGAACCTGAAAGCAGGATAAGGGAAAAGAGGCTATCTCCTTCTCCCACAAGAGGTGGGTGTCCTGCTGCAAGGTCTCCCAAAGAGAGAGGGAAAGTTTTACCTTTAAATCAAGTTAGAAATTTGGATTACATGGAGCTAGGAATTTTCATATCTGGCTAAGACTATTGGTAATACCTAAAGTATCTAGAAAATTTGTGGGGATGCCTGAGTTTGTATCCACAGAAGGAAAAGAAATAAACCAAGAGAAGTGAGTTAAATGGACTTTGGGAGATAACAAAGCTGCTTGATCACATCCCACAAGCAAAACTTGTTCAAGACATGGGTTGGGTCAACTATATTGTGATAACTGGATGTTATAAATGAAATCCTAAAAATTTAAGATGGGGACAGATCCACGATTCTGAAACAAAGGCTATATGATCCCAATTCTACATGGAGGAGAGAAATAGAAGCCTTAATCTTGCTGGGAATCACATTTTCACTTCCTCAGAAGCACACAGATGTGAGCAATAGTGAAAATAGAAAGAATTAATCAAGGGAAAATGAAACTCTGTCTGATCTGAATTTGCTATGTAGATATGTGAACAGAAGTCATTATAGACTTCATCTTACTTCTTTTGAGGAATATATTAGTCCATTTTCACAATGCTATAAAGAAATACTAGAGACTGTATAATCTATAAGCAAAGAAGGTTTCATTGACTCACAGTTCCACATGGCTGGGAAGGCATCAGGAAACTTACAATCAGGGCAGAAGGCAAAGGGGAAGCAGTCACCTTCTTCATTAGGTGGCAGGAGGGAGGGAGTGCAGGCAGGAGAAATGTCAGATGCTTATAAAACCATCAGATCTCATGAGAACTCACTATCACAAGAATAGCATGGGGTAAACCACCCCCATGATCCAATCACTTCCCTCCCTCAATACATGGGGACAATTCCAGATGAGATTTGGGTGGAGACACAGAGCTAAACCATATCAAGGAAATTTAGAACTAAAATTCTATCATGTCTCAAGATTCTTAAGGTCATATATCATATTAAATGCAGACACACAGAGGCACATAGACACACACAATCTCAGCTTCATGTATGTGGAAGACACCTTGTTGGAGACAGACTGTCTAGGATTCAGGCTCAGGCCCCACCCCCAACTTGAGGGATCTAGGAACCCACCAACAGTTAGCTGCTTCATTCTGACTATCTTAAGAATCTGACCTTCAACCATCTATGATGAATGCAGCTCAGGCTGAAAGGCAGGACCCAGCTGAGGCATTTATTCCCAGAGAGATACTCTAATGTTGCAGCCCAGCGGTCTTGGAAAGCAGGCCTTGGGCTATCTCAGTAACCATACAACTTAGAAGGGAGGACAGGATATGTGATGGCTGATCCCTTGGGAGACACGCACAGGCCACACATGTTCCATCAGCCCCTTCTGTGTAACCCTGTTTAGCTTTCCCTCCATAATACCCCTGGTAATCACTTTTTTCCACCTAGGATGGTGAGAAGGAATTATAATTGAAAAATGAGGTTGTAATATGCTCTGAGGTCACTAAAAGTACATTTGCTACAGGTCAGCTCCAGCCACAACACAAGGGGCCATGAGTACCACAGAATCCTCTTTTGTGCTACAACTACTTGGTTTCAAGCCTGAAAAAATATCATCTGATTCTGTTGCTCTGCTTTTGGAATTGCAGTAAGGGTCACTCAGTGAATGCCTGTAATCTTTAAGCCAACTGAAGCAAAATCACATCTTGATCCATTAGTGTCCTGGGAATTAGAAATGCTTTATCTCCCATGTGTCAGACAATGAGGAACCAGACACATGGAGAATGAAAGACTTCCATCCCTGACCGTCCACTTAACTATCAGTCAACATTCATTTATTCAGCATATACTAGTGCCAGTCAGTGTGATAAATGCAAAGACAAAGACAACATACCCCCAGTGAGCTCATAGTCTAGTAGAAAAAATAAAACAAATCCCAAAAAATTACCGTGCAAGGGAGAATATGTTCTACATCTTTAGAGAAGGATAGATTGTGAGGTTTTCAAAGATAAATGGATTCTTGATCCACAGATATAAAAGGAAGTATTCCAGGCAGAGGGAACAACTCTGGTGGAGATGGAAAAGCACAGGATTTGTGCAGAGGACAGTCTGTAGCCCCGTGTGTGGAGCTAGGGTTGCAAAGGAAAGATCGAGTTCCCCTAAAAGCAGACCAGAGACAAGAATTTGGGCTCATATAGCTTATTTTGGAGTGATTCCAGGAAACTAGTAGAGGAAATAGCAAAATCATCCAGAGAAAGAAGGGAAAGTCAATGAAGGGTGTGTTAATGGGTGGGTTACCACTGTGGGTAAGAGGAACACATTCCCACTGGAGACCTACTGAAAGACTGCATGAAACACAATTCAGAATTGCCCTCCCAAGGGACAAGGAAGCTGGGTTGTTACCCACCAACTCCCATCTGTCTTTGGCTGAGGGTTGCTGCTTCCTGGGGCATAATTCCAATGCACTTTCAGCTGAGCCTGCACCTTCAGCTAGAGGAAGCCATCAAGCAAAGAGACACAGGCACTTGAGGCAGGAAGTCCTTTAGGTGTACAAACAACTGTCTACTGAAGCTGCAGGTGACTTCTCAGAGACAAGCCATAGACAGCATCTGCTACAGGGGGAAAAACTAAAATACCAGATTATGAGATGATATCAAAGACCTTGCATTCCCTTCATTTGAATTCATATCAGTAGATATTTTAGAGTCCTAGGCACCCCGAAAGTAAAAATGTGAATTAAATATTTTTTTTCCTTCAAGAGGCATCTAGTCCTTGAGTAAAGAACCTGGACTTGATCGTCTAGTGAGTGGCCACTAAAGATTTACGAGGAGGTAAGGAGGCTGATCGGACCTAGTCTCATAGTGGTGAGTGCCCCAAACTGGCAGAAACAGATATTTGAGATTGGAAGGTATCAAGAAACTCAACTGAGTTATTGAATTTTGGTAAAGGTCAGAGCTAGAGTGGGTGACAATGGAATGGAAAGACATGGGATGTGAGTGTGTGTGTGTCTGTGTGCACGTGACATGGAGACTTAAGGAAAATTGACAGAATAAGTGAAACTGGAAAAATGTGACTGATGATTGGCTATAAATGATGAAAGATGAAGGAGGATGGAGAAAATTCAGATTTTTAGTCTTGGAGAAATGCTGGTAGCATAAACAAAAAAGAAATTAAAGAAGGTAATATATGGGGAAAAAGTAAATTTCTTTTCCTATTTGAATATGAACCCACAGTACAACTCTCTCCCTTTTCTCTCTCAGCATTCCAGGCACTTCCCCTAGGTCTGGGCTGTGTGCTGCTAGCAGTTTACAAACCATTATAACCACTTCCAGGTCTTTCCAGGTACTCTGAGCCCAGAGAAACAAAGCTGAGGGTTTAAACCAATCTATTATTATCAGCTCACAATAAACTCCAGTCTGTTTTGTGCTTTGTTTTGTTTTTACCAGGGTGGGCTTTCAAGTACAAGTCTGTTACCACCAGTGAGGCCAATCTGGTCTGGGCAGAACATAAGCCTTCTTTCCAAGCAGAGGTTAATGGGAAAGCAAGGAAGAACACCTGGCTTTAATGACCCTGGAAGCTGGGAGCCTTCCTTCCAAAATGACACCACAGGCTGCTCCCACATGTGCATCTGTCAATACAAAAATATCCTCAATCCTTGTCAGAACATTTATAGCATTCTTTGCTTCTATTTGAACCACAAATGCAGCTGAAAGAATTGCGTGGTTTCTCCCCTACCTCTCCTATCTTGAGTTTCGTGTTTTTTATTTATTTGTTAATGAGAAGTAAAAGGAGAGGTGGAGAACTACCCACTAAAGGCATGTTTCAGAAACTCCACTAAGTCACCAATGGTTTTAAGGAGTATGGATTCATAGCTATTGTGCTTTTCAACTTTTTTTCTCCAGCAGGGAGATGTATCCAGGGGATTACACCCCAGCAGTAGGATCTCCTTGGAAGCCAAAAGCACAGTGCGGAGCACTGGAACACCTAGGATTCCCACCATGGGGGATCTTAATACTTAGGCCCTAAGGCCACAAGAACATAAACCGTTGATTGCTTAGAAATTGGGAGTGAAGAGGCTATACGGGTGAATGAGTGAATCTCCAACCACCAGACAGTGGGTGAAGGGAGTTAGGGTTAGCCTGAGGGAATACCTATGAGTTGAAAGGACTCCCTCCAGGTGCCAAAGGGATATTGAATCTTACTTTGGGCTCCCTATCCTAGAGCCAACAGACTGAAGTCAGCATCCATCTGTACTTCCTCCACAGCCAGCTCACATTCCTGTTGGTAGACCTGTGATCAGAGCTAAGAGTGCCACCTATAGACACTTTAGTGCTAACTATTTACTGGACATATCTAAAGAAAGCCATTAGCAATCAATTGTACAAGATTCTAGGAGATTTTCGAATGTCACTGGAAAAGAAGGGTGTGTGTGTGTGTGTGTGTGTGTGTGTGTGTGTGTGTTTGGAAAGGGGATGGGTGATAGAGCAATGAAAATTTAAAACGACGAATATTCTGGACACAAGGGTAAATGGGAGGCTTCTGGAGGCATAAACAGGCATAACAAATTCAAAAGGGGGCTCTGGGAGTGAGGACACATTCATCCCTAACCTCCTCTTTCTGTCTGTCTCTATCGCATGCTCGCATGCACACACACACACACACACACACACTGAACATAAGCTGCTAGCCAGACTCCCTCTCCCCATTTTCTGCCAACGTTTCAGATACTTCCTTGAGGTCTATTCTCAGAGCTCCTGACAATTTGTGGTGTGTAGTGACAGAACTGTTACTTTCACATTTCTTGCTATTTTATTAAGACTATCTGTAGTGGAGAAAAGTGACATGGTGGCTGGTCCCCTCCCTGGCTCACTGCTGGTCAGCATTGCCCTTCCTACTTCCAGCCTGCCCTGAATATTCCCATCTCTGCACGATAGTAACTACTGAGTTTCTCAAGATTTGGAGGATATGAAATTTACTCGTCCTAGAAGAGAACTGGACATTGTAAATCACAAAAAGTGGAGGCAAATCTCAATCAATTTTGAGGTTTATTTTGCAAAGATTAAAGACACTCCTGGTGGGGGGGTGGAATAACTCACAAGAGCCTGTGTGATCTGTGCCTGTGTGCCTTTTCCAAAGAGGGTTTTGAGGACTTCTGTATTTAAAGAGGAGAGAGGGTGGGGGGGAGGAGGGAAAAAAAAGGGAGGATAGGCTTTGAGGCAACTGGTTTTATTCTTATAAGGCTTTGATTAGCACTCACTGAATTCACATTTTACATATGAAACAAAGGAGTAGGGGAACAGTCAATTATGCATTCATCTTGTGCTCAGTAGATCTACATTTTACATAAGATAAAGTAAACACAGAGTAAAAGAAGTCAATTATGCATTTGCCTGGGGTGGGACGAAGGATGATTTCTAGTCTTGTTTTTGTCTAGTTATCTGTGAAGATAAGATATTAATTTACATTATCAGGGTAAGATTCAACAGGGTGAGGTTATAGGGGGCACGTGTATTCTGAAAGACCTGGGGTCCAACAGGAATTTTTGCTTGTGAGCAATTTGTGAGGGAGGCCACTTGGGGAAATCTGTGGCCCTCTATGTTGCAGCTATCTAGAAACAAAAGGAAGGCAATTTTTGTTTGTTTGTTACACATGACTCAGTTACCAAGCTTAAGCCACCCTTTAGCATAGGGAATTTGGGATCCTGAGATTCTGTTTTTCTTTCACAACACCATACCTTAAAACATTGGGGTTTTACTATGTGTTTTGTCTTCCAGGTATTTTAAACAGTCAACATGTAACCCAAAGGAATACAACTTTAATGGTAAAATTTTGAACTGTGATATGGTTTAGCCCTGTGTCCCTACCCAAATCCCATGTTGAGGTGTGATCATGAGTGTTGGAGGTGGGTCCTGGTGGAAGGTGATTGGATCATGGGGGGTGGTTTCTACTGGTTCAGCACCATCCCCCTAATGCTATCTCATGATACAGTTCTTAGGAGATCTGCTTGTTTAAAAGTACATAGCACCTCCCCCTTCTCTTTTCCTCCTGCTCCAGCCATGTAGGACATGCCTCCTTCCTCTTTGCCTTCTGCCTAAGTTTCCTGAGGACTCCCAGCCATGCCTCCTGTACAGCCTGGGAACTGTGAGTCAATTAAACCTCTTTTCTTTACAAATTACCCAGTCTTAGGTAGTTCTTTATAGCAATGCAAGAACTAATACAGGCTGGATATAGAAGTTATTTCTATATCCACTGCATTTCCATATGCAATGGATCCTCCTCTGCATTCTCAAATTACATAAAATAAAATTTGCCTATATATGTTTACTTTTATCACAAATACTAAAATTAACACTTTGCCCTTTTGTATGGTATAATGGTAACCCATCAGACAGAACCCAGTATGAAGCTCAGCTTTACCCTCTTCCAGGCTATGACAAATCATTGCACTGATTTGAGCCTCAGTTTCTGAGTCTGTAAAATGAAGGGAAAAAAAAACTCCCACCAGAGTGAGTTATAGATCTAAATGTTTTAATGTCCTTAAAATAAATGCAATGGCTTACACATAGTGGGTGCTCTATAAATGTTAGTTCTCTTCCCTTGATTCTTCTTTTTCCAGGTGCAATAAGCACAACGATCAGTCATTTCTGAGCCAGCTTATTTACTTGCTATCACTCCATTGTAGGTTGTCTTTTCCAATGTACCCCAGGTTATTTTCCCCTAATAGAAAGTCATTACATTAACTACATACTTTCTTATGCTTGTCAATGACATCTTACTTTAAATCCAAGCTCTTCCTACTTCACAGAGCTTCCAGTAAAACAGATGAGAGGAAATCATAGTCCTCTGATCACAGGGCCACCATTTCAGTGGGTACCAGCTATTCTTAATGAAAATAGTACCAAGACAATGCACAGAAGGAAAAACATTTATGAGAAGCTCTAAAATGCACAAGAGGTATTAAGGGGAAAGTGAGTTATAATCATGCTGTTGGATTCTTTTTCCATTTTATTTCTCTTGAGAGTGGAATTCATTTTCCTGGCTCCCAATACAATGACACCATATTAGACACATATTTTTAGAAAAGGTATATTATTGTTGACCTAGTATATGTGCTGCTCTTAATCATCCGAGTAATGCCTGGGTGATGGGCCTGACACAACAGGGAGGCAATGGCTAGACAAAGAGCTATTCCCTGAAATGTGCAAGAAAATAATCAAACAAGGAGATTATCCAAAGTTCCACCGCTGTGTACAATACTTATCTTCTTGAGTCAGGAAGAAGGGGACAGTCTTCAGTTTATTTCTTACTGAACTGAGCCTTTGTTTCCCTCCCCCTACTCACTACAGAATCTAAATTAGAGTGATTTCCTCCCCCAGAAAAGTCAGGCCATCCATCTTGACATATGCAGATTTGAAGATGATGTGGGAGGAAAGAAAGGGCGAGGAAATTTATGTTCTACCCTCAGAAGCTGACTCACAGACCAAGCAGGTAGAATCAAGGTGAGGGTGAAGGAAACATCATTCTTACCATCTCCTAATTCAGAGCCGAGGCTCATTTTCACCGATCACACAAGTGTGACTGAAAACAAAGTGTAACCCTCACTGCTTTCTGTAAAGACCTTTACCTTCAGCCTTTCAACATGGGCAGCTGTGGTCAGGAGATGAGGGCGGAACTGCTAAAGCTGATTCAAAGGAGAGAATTGATTAAAAAACAAAATCACTGCTTGAAGTAGTGATGTATTGCCATCATAGCCATGAGCCTGAAATGTTGTGGCAACCAATACAAGGGACCACCAACTCACTTACTCTGAGTATCTCCAGATATGGTCAGTGGGATGCTGCCACGGGGAAGGAAATGTTTTATAAGTGATCCAGGTAACCTGTGATTCACAGAAAGTTTGAGACTGAAATTAAACCACTTTGAGGTTAGCAAGGACCTTATAGGCACACAATTAGTCCCAAGCTATGTTCCTAACACTAATTTGCTGAGAACTGAGCATGTATTTCTCTATGGAAACAGGATTACTGTGATGGTTAGTACCGCATCCATCCTCATAATTCACACTGTCTCGAGAAGCAGGAGCAGCAGCAGGACTCCATCGTTCCCTAACTGGGTGCTATAATCTGAATGTTTGTGTCCCCCCAAAATTCATATGTTAAAACTGAATCACCAGCAATAGTATTAAGAGGTGGGGGCTTTGGCAGGTGATTAGGCTGGGAGGGCAGGGCCCTCATGAATGGGATTTATGTCCTTATACAAGAGGCTGGAGGTAGCTAGTTCACCCCTTCTGCCACGTGAGGACACATAGAAGGCACCAAATATGAAAAACAGGCCTTTATCTGACACTGAATCTGCTGGTGCCTTTATCTTGGGCTTCCCAGCCTCCAGAACTGTGAGCAATACATTTCTGTTGCTTATAAATTACCCGGTCTAAAATATTTTGCTTAACAGCCCAAACAGACTAAGACACTGGGATATTCTGTAACATAGGCATAAGCCATAATGCACCATATGCCACAGTCACAGGATACACACAGTGTGTCTTCCTGGTGTCAGTTGTTCTTAATAAGTCATTTTAAACATAACTTGTATATGAGTGTATGGAATGGAAAGCTAAATTCAAATGAATCTTTAAAATAAAACCCAGATGTGTACAGAAACTAAATGGCAGTTAACCCTGTGATCACTTCACATAAATTTGCATTGTTTGAGTTGCCTTTTTCCAACAACTGTGACTACATTTGAAGAGAAAATTTGTTTTTTAAATCAATAAAGCATAGATGCTCTAAGAAATCTGTCACTGGGTAAATTCAGTCTGTGTCCCCAGACACAGTTGATTCACTGACTCTCCTCTCACACAGAGGTCTTTCCATGGCAAACCTGGGAAATACTGAGATAAAAATATCTCTGGACTGGACCCAAGATTCAGAAGCACTGCGTTCAACCCCAGCTTCACCAAAATACCATGCAAGACTGAATTTACTATGTCTATTGATTGTTCATGCATCTAATAAACATTTATTAACCATTTACTTTGTGCTAGATCCTGTGAGATAGGGATGTTTCTTATCTGTAAAATGAGGATAGTAATACTAGCATACAGAATTAAGGTCAAATAAGATACTAAACATAATCATGTGATAACTATGGTTCTGTACGAATATAGGATACTTTCAGACGTTAGGCTTGTTACTGATTAAAAAGAATTTTCTGTGTTAACCTTTGAACCTAATCATTATTTATAGGATTGTTTCCATGCAGGACACACTATGTTAGAGCACTGGGAAACATATCTGCTTCTCCTAGTCTCTTCCTCTAGCCACTCTGCCTCACCTCCTATAGAACCTATGGTGTTGGCCAGCCAAGGATAAAATGAAGCCACATCACAAATAACTTTCCCTTTCCCATTTAAGACCCAACGATCACTGATCAACTTTTAGAATGAAAAAGAGAATATATCGGTTTAAAAGACCCTTCTGATCCTCTAGGGCCCCATGATAAATCCAATACTCTTAATGTATCACAAATGAAGTCTTTGATTATATAGACATGAATGTGCCAGCAACTGAAAGTCACTACATGAGGAACTCTGAAGAAGAAAGAAGCTTAAACAGATAGAAGCAAATATTTTCCACAAGTGTGCCATTGCCTTCTGGAGCTAAGGCAGTGCTGAGTTCTGCAGGGAGTTCTACTGGCTACTGAGGCCCATGTCCCAGGACAATGCAAAGTGTACAGTCTTCCTGAAGGAGCTCAGACTTTGGGGCCACCATGCCAAAGAAAAGCCATTCTGCAATAAGAATAAAAAGGGGATAAAGAGGCAAAAAGAAAGCAACCTCTAACCGAAGAAAGGAGTAGTTTTCATCTCAAAGAAAGCTCTTTCAGAAACTGGAGGCTAGAGCCACACTGCGAGTTACTATTGTAAAGGATGGAAATGCTGCCAAGGTATCTGGTTGAAACCTGCCGTTCAAAAGGGTTGAATGCAGATAATATTCCTTCAGGCCAAACAAAGTCAGAGACTTTTGATTTTTTTTCTTTTTGTTTTAAGCCTTAGAAGAGTTATAGGCTAATTGAAAAATAATTTTGTCAAAAGCATCTAGAAGCAAAGGAATCAATGTCATGGTTTATAAGCTTATTCACAAGAGAATGAAGAATCTACTTCCTGACCACATCTGCACATGACCATAAAAATAAGCCATTTTTTTTAAGTGAACACACAGGTACTAAGTGCCGTATGTTTGAAATGCTGGAAAGGTGCTCAGGGAACTGAATGGACTGATAACCTCAAGTTCCATTTGCTTACTATCTATCTGGAAAACAAACACCTACACAGACTCCCTTATGCAAAGCCTACTGAAAGAGCTTTGCAGAAGGGACTCTATGTCAAAAGGTACCAAACCATGCTGTGAAAATACGGGGGAGACAGACATTAATTCTGCAAAAAGATCTGAGAGAGCAAATTGAAGGAGAAATATTTAAAGATAACAACATGAAATTATAATATAAGTAGGCAGAATTTGCAGAGGTTAGTAGTTTGGTAAATAAAGCAGGAATAATAGGTCAAAATGTCCAGCCACAAAGAACAAAGAAAGAGGTAAGAAAATACAATCAACAATATATGCTAATACCAATTTTTGCACCATCCTTATTTTGTATCTTCCCAGTTTCCCTTAGGTTACCTAGCTAAGTTCGATGAAAGCAGTTCAGCAGATACTATTGGTTACTTAAACATCCATTGTTTTTCTTCTCCTTTTGTTCAAGTGGCTACTCTGTATATGGCGTTTGACTTTAAGACCGACTAACCCCACAAGGGTGAGTCCTCACTGGGCCATGCCTATCATGGTGCCCTTAAACCTCCTCCTGACAGCAGCTGGTTTGGGAGTGAGCATGCAAAAACATTTTGGCCAATGATGCTGGAAGACTTCGAGGAAAGATTTCCTTGATCTCAAAAGTGAACCCAAGGAAAACACCTGGGCTTTTGTTATTGTTGTTTGTTTTCTTACTTCTCTGTCAGGATATTTTCCTGTCTGGATGTGGTGCCTGGAACTGCTGGTACCACGTTAGGATGGTAGAGTGGGAAAATGGAAGAAGGCTGATTCCTAATGACTACACCACTGAACTCACCAGCCCTGAAGCTCCTACTCCTCCACTTCAGGCACATGAGAAAATAAATGTTCTCACTGCTTTAACCAGATGTTTCAGGTTTCTGTTAGTTGTGCTGGGGGAATACTAACTGACACCAGGAGGTACCGTATCTTCGCTCTGCTCTGGCTGGGAAACAGGCACAGGCATGGGCCCTAGGAGATGGTTCATTGCCATTGAGTGTTGCATGAAGAAAAATGTAGTAAAACTTCCTGTAAAACTTCTCACTGAAGCTCAAATTTGATTCTGATTAGAGGCCCCTCCACTCATCTCTGTGGGCTCCCTAACATGGCTTGCCTATTGAGGGACCTGTCAGGCTCTCACATTAGATTCAGCTGGCCCTGAGATTAGACAAAGAGGAGCCACCATATGGGATAATTTTGAGAAAAAGAGAGGGGAGGGTGACCAGAGTTATTACAAAAGCTGATCAACAAAACTGCAGTACCTGCACCAGCAATGCCTTCTCCCTGTATGTGGGAGGAATATCTTACACTTCTCTGGCACTTTCTATTTCCAAATACCTTACAAACAATGTACCACATATATTTTATCCTCAAGAAAACATAAGGGGGTAGTAAAACAGGTATTTCTGCCTTTATTTAACAGATAGGCAAACTAACATCCAGAAAGATTAAATAACCTTTGTAAAGCCACACATTGGTGTTAGAGAAGGTACTCTGACTTTGGCTTTCATGCCCTAAGAAGATGGAAAATATAGAAATATGAATATATTTAAATGCATTTGTTTATATTAATATAACTATGTTATTTTGTAAATATATTAGATACAAATTATATATAATTAAATACAATTATAAAGGATTCAGGCCACGGGGAGCTTATACATAATAGGAGGGTTCACAAAAAATTTTGAGGGAGATTTTGAGGAGAGAGTTTTACTCCCATGTTTTCTGATTTGCAATCCAAGGAATTTTCACCATATCATACTCAATATAATTCAACAGGCTTTTAATTTCTATTTACTTATTCTTTAGCCTCTGCTACACAGAAGGTGCGCCTTGGGCTAAGTCTTAAAGGAGAGGTAGAAGAGGGACAGGGAAGCCGCAAGGCAGGAAGCAAACCCCTAGCAGAGAGAACAGTCTATGCTACCATGACAAAGAGGCATTAATCAGCTTGGTGCTGGGTAACTTCAAGCGACTTCATATTGCTGGAGCATTGGATACAGCAAATACCAAGGACAAAGCACAGGAGGGGAGCACAATAAAACTACTGTCTGCCTAAGACTCGGTCCTGTCCGCCACAGAGCCCTTTGAAAGCCTAGCTGAGTTTGGGTTTTCTTCTGTAAGTCTGTGATCTTTAAACTTACTCTGTTCATTGCCCCCTAAGTAACTGAAAATCTAACTGTCTGATGTCTGCAACTTACTGAACTGCATGGAAAAACAAGGTGGGTTTATGGATATGTACATGAATAGCTAGGTAAATGATATGCAATAAGGCAAATATATTGAAACATTTAGCCAGGCACTGTGGCTCACACCCGTAATCCCAGCACTTTGGGAAGCTGAGGCAAGCAGATCACCTGAGGTCAGGAGTTCGAGACCAGCCTGACCAACATGGAGAAACCCCGCCTCTACTAAAAATGCAAAATTAGCCTGGTGTGGTGATGCATACCTGTAATCCCAGCTACTCGGGAGGCTGTGGCAGGAGAATTGCTTGCACCTAGGAGGCAGAGGTTGCAGTGAGCCAAGATCGCGCCATTGCACTCCAGCCTGGGCAACAAGAGCAAAACTCCATCTCAAAAAGAAAAGTTTATAGACTATCAATGGTGCATATGTGAATGTTCACCACAATTCTTTGATCCTCTCCATACGTTTAAAATTTTTTTCATCATAAAAATGTTATGGGAAAAAAAACTATATACCCTTTATCTATTTAAGGTTTTTCATCATAGGTTTATTTTTTTTTAAACAAAAGGACACAGAAAATGTTAAACATTTTATAAAATGAAATGAGAATTGACTATTTAAGAAACAAGTATTGTATTTTAGGTATTAATAAATCAATTTTTAACTACCTTGCTATAAAGCACACTGAATCTGAGAGAAATCATATAAATTATTTATCCTTAGTTTTTATACAATTATCTTGAAAATGTGATAGTCTTCCAGAACATTCCAGTTACATTTAAAAGAACCATAATCATTAAGCTTTACCATTCCATCTGTTCTGAATTCAGACCATCCCAACTCCAACCAAATCCAAGCTCTACCCTTAACAGAGAGATGTATAAGATAGGAAACACAGGAAGCCCAATGGGATCAAGGTGTCATAAAAACAAGAAAACTTCCCTAAACAACGAGATTTCTGGCCAGGTGTGGTGGCTCACACCTGTAATTCCAGCACTTTGGGAGACTGAGGTGGGCAAATCACCTGAGGTCAGGAGTTCGAGACCAGCCTGGCCAACATGGTGAAACCCCCGTCTCTACTAAAAATACAAAATTAGCTGGGCATGGTGGTACATGCCTGTAATCCCAGCTACTCCGGAGGCTGAGGCAGGACAATCACTTAGAACCCGGGAGGTGGAGTGAGCAGAGATCGCGCTACTGTGCTCCAGCCTGGGTGACAGAGCGAGTCTCTGTCTCAAAAAAATAAATAAAATAAAACCAAGATTTCCATGCATCCCTTCTTTTGGTACTCTGAGGATTTTATATCTTAGGGCGATGCACAAAGTAAGATTTAGGATGGTTAAAAAGCCTACCTTTCTTTTGCAAGGGGTACAGAA
The DNA here is from genome assembly GCF_049350105.2 of Macaca mulatta. Lineage (NCBI taxonomy): Eukaryota > Metazoa > Chordata > Mammalia > Primates > Cercopithecidae > Macaca > Macaca mulatta. The sequence continues at coordinate 91,931,106 of NC_133420.1, forward strand.
ATCTTGTGATTGCTAGCTCATTCAGATATTGAAGATCTGGACACAGATTTTTAAAAATTTATCCGTGCACATGTACCCCCTAGAAAGTCTGTGTTTAGCCCAGTTTGGAGACCATTCTCTAAATGAGGAGAAGTTATTACCTATAAAATGTGCTGAGGAAGGACAGGATCAGTTTTAGACCATTACCCTGGAATGAGTGTGGAAGACAGATTTGTGGGTGTCAGGAGTGCAGGGCACAGAGATACCAGCTAAGAAGTGATCGCAGTCATTGGGATCTGAAACAGGAGAGATTTTACAGCAGATACTGGGTAAAGAATTTGAGAAACGCTTCCAAGAGGCAGTGTTCAGCAGGACTGATGACCCACCAGATTCAGAGAGAAAAGGAAAGTAAGTAAAAAGTGACTATTTGACCCATTATAGTAAGGAATAAATATGCCCTTTAGAAATTTAATATGTAAGCAGCCTTCAAGGATAACACATTACAAAGTTATAAAAATTTCTGCAACCTTCAATTTTACCCTCTTTTAGCTGAACCTGACAGTGCAGCCTAGAGACTGTCCCTAAGTACTGTGGCTTCTGTTCCATCACAAGAGACCACACAATCCATGCATTTGCTGGGTCATGGGGGTGGCTATTTCATCCTAAGCTACAGTCAGGGCAAGTGAGAGAAAGAACAGTAAGGATTAGGAGGTACAGAGTCTAGGCCCAGCTCTGCCTCTACTTTCCTGTGTGACTTTGGACAAAACATTTAACCTCTCTGACCTTTACTTTTTGCATCTGGAAAACAGAAGATATCAATGAGATGATCTGCAAGGTTCCTTGCCTCCCTAGCCTTATTATAAGGCTCAAAAATCAATTGACTTTGGATAGGCCAACTCTGTAAGAGGAGTGAGAGAGTTAAGAAGTTGAGTGAAGAAGGTGACAGATTATGAAGACGAAATAGCTGCAGGGAGAGTCATAGGTGTAAATTGCTATAGGCTTGGGGGCTTTCTGCAACCCCTTGTTAGCACCTGGAGGAGGAAGGTGCTAATGATACTATGGGGACAAAACTGCAGATTATTATTAAGCAGTAGGCAATGGAAAACCCAAATTTACACTAATGTGATCTGAATCAATGCCAATGTCAACCCTGATGAAGGTCTTTGGGGGTGGGTGACAGCACTCTGAGAAGTTGAAAATGATGGCTAATAATAAAGCATGGAGTCAAACTAATATATACATTTCTCATTCTGTTCTTTATTAAAAGACTGCTATATTATCAAGTGCCTCTTTCCAGCTAAGGAATAGTGTGAATTATTTCCAAACAGTCTATAAACTAATGGACCATCTTCTTTTTCAGCAAGGAAAAGAAAGAGCATTGGTAGAGGTCTTTTGCATGCTCTACCTAGGCTGACATTCAGACTTAAGGGAGGGTTAGCTGACACAGAGCAAGAGGCTGGATTATTCAATAAAAGAGAAACAGAGGCATAGAGCCAGTAAACTGAGGCTGGAATCCCAGATACCTAAATAACAGTTCAATAGGACTGGTCTTCTAGACAGAGAATCCATGAATTCAGAGTAAAAGAGCCAGACAAACTGATTGCCTGACTCCACTGGGGGTAGGCAGAGCAGTTATTTTTTTCCACTTTTTCAAGTTCTGTAGTCTCACTTAGCAAAGCTCTGTGATCTCCAACCTAACCAATTCCGTTCCCAATCAGATACTGCATGTGAATGTGGTTGAAAAACAGATGTACTTTATTTCTCTAAGTGGATTATTCCTATTTGTCCCATGTGGAGCCCTTTGAAACAGCATGGACAACATTCCTCATACCCTTCTTCTCCTGTCCATCTGGAATGTTCTCGCCTCTCAATCCAAATTCCCCTTCCTACTTCATATTTTGAATCTCAATGTCGTTTTGAAACTACCCATCTCAACAAAAGTTTTGTAATTGTAATTGTTTATATTCCTGCAGCTGAGGGACATCTCCTACCCTTCGTTTTAATCCCCTATAATCCAAAGGACAGTTTGAGACACTTGTAGACACTCTTAGATCTGATTGGTTGATTGAAGAATATCCTACACAGATAGCCTCAGGACCCAGTTTACCAGGATTCAGAAGTGGCAAACTTATTTTTCCCATCCTTCATCCAGACCCAAATGCTGACACAGCAGCTCCAAGAGCAGAAGTAGCTTTCCCCCAGCATCAACCTGCTCTGCTACCACACCAGCCATCACCTAGTGTGGCCTCAGCTCCCAGCGTCTGACTCCAGTCAGGATGTACCAGAGAAAGTTCTCAAAAATTCCTCCTGGCAAGAGCCATGGGAGACAAAGCAAGACTCCAGTGTGTGTAGGAGAGGGTGGCCCTCATGAAGGAAGAAGAGGAAGAAGATGGTGACTGAGAATAAGGAGACGAGGACATGTTCGCACCGTGCGTGAGTCCTGCAGGGTAGGGTGACAGCCTGCAAGGCTGCCGAGAAAGTGCCTCATGATTCAAGGCACCTCGGGAAGAGGAGATATCACAGTTTGAACACCAGAAAAATGGAAACGTAGAATCAATCACAACTCAGGCCTCAGGAATTTAAGCACAGTCACCAGCAAAACCATGAACTAGAACATGTCTCATCCTCAGTCATCTCAACCGAAGTCACTCCCTTAAACACATCAGAGTGTGATAGAGTCCAGGTGTGAACAGCAAATTCCCCAGAATCATGTAGCAGTCACTGAGTTCATCTGAATAATGTGTGCTTTTCATAGGTTTTAATATATAAACACCATCTGGCACCAGCAATGCCTCCAAAGTAGTTGTGGGAAGAGAATACAGTCCATGTATTATAACAAATACCTGTCTTTATGTGATGCATGGCAAGTGGAGTGGGATACTTACAAAGGTCATTATAACTTAGTAGCCCACACATATATAAAGCCAACTTCAACATGTGAAGTTACTATGTGCCAAGCACTGTTTTAAATCATTTGCCAATATGGCCTCTTTTAACTCTCACACCTACTTTTATTAAATATTATCCCCAAATGAGAAATTCAAGTCGCAGGCAACCTATTGTCTTTCCAAAGGTCACCCTTTCATAAGGTCAGCTAAGGTGGAGTTATGATTTGATCCCAGAGTATTTGACTTCAAGGTGCATGATCTTAGCTGCCTTGCCCCACCCCTATGTCATCGTGCCTTTTAAGGAACAGGTGACAGAGATGACAGCAGCAGCAGCAGCAATTTCTCATCTGTCTTGTAGCTCCCTCTCAATCCCTTTCATCCAGAGCCTAGCTCCCCAGATCCTCCCAGCTTGGAACTCCTTAATCAACCTTATGCTCCTACTCTCAGAAAGCAAAATTGGAAGAAATATTTATAGGCTTATTGGTCTATTGTAGATAAATGATCGATAACAATCTATCTGCCAACTGTCTCTGAAATCATAATTACCACTAATAGAGATTCTTTTACTGACAATGAAATAGCATGTTCCTTCCTCCTCTTTGGAGGCCAGCTGGCATAGGTTTCATTTCCCACTCCCACCAAGCCAGGGACTGCCACAGTCTCTCAGTCTCTCAGAAAAGCAAGGGTCATCCTTCCTGGCTGACATCCTGAAAATCTAACATCTGCTCATTGATCTGCTGCCCACGCAAAAGTCAGCAAAAATGTAAACGTTTTCCAGAACTCTCTCAATATCAAATACTTTTCCATATCCACAAATGAGGGGTGGAAGGGGGAGAATCTACAAAGCTTATATCCAAATTTTGTCTTACTTTTCATAAATGGATATTATGAACATGCCATTTTTCCTAATTTGTGATCATCAGGAGAAAAATCATCTCAGGCTGCTGGAGCTTCAGGAGGATAATGCCTCTATTTCCCCATTGCTTGTTTTCTGGACTTGTACCCATGACAGCCTCCTTTGCCGCCCCTTGCAGCCCTCCTCCTATTCCTGATGTTCTTTCCTTCCTTCTCTCTCCCACCTAGACTGGAGGCGTCCGGAGCTGACTGTGTCCTCCTTAGTTGCTCTCCCTTGCCTTAATGGATATAATGTCACTTCAGGTGCATTTGAATAGACACTCAGTCTATGTTATTTACTTTGTTAAATATGAAATAGACTCTCCTGGATTGGGGGTAAAAATATGCTTTTGAAGAAGGAGTCAGTGGAGGCCCATATTTACAGGACATTTATTGCTGCCACTTTATGGGGAAAATTAGTCTTTTATGCTTTCAGTAATGATTCCCTAGGCCCTCTTTTCACACCAGCATGCTCATAAATTCCTTGTTTTTACAGCAGGGCAAAAATTTCTAAAGTGTTCTCTTCCTCACTTACCAGGATCACCTGCAGAGGATGGAGAGCCATCCCAGGAAGAGGATAGTGTGCTGGCCAGGGCCACGATGCCAACAGGCCTCTGGGTCCCCTCTGGACACTATTTCCAGGGATGAAGGGAATGTTGTGTAACTGAGGAAGCCCTTCTGGAGAGCACACATTCACTAGAAACATAGCTGGCTCTTTAAACAAGAGAAAGCCCAGGCATTGAGCAGGAAACGCCTGCACGAGCTCTCTAGGGGCTTTGCTGGAGTTGAATGATGCTAGCCAGACACATGCTGTTGAAAAGGTTCTCCTCATTCAGGGCATCTGGCCTCAGCATATCTCATCTCAAAGTGAGCCAGAAGTAACTGCTTTGAAACCTGGACAAGGTGCTCAGAGAAACCAGGCTATGCATCCTGTAGCACCTAAGATGTGCTTTCCAGGACCAGGGAACTTTCTATTGCCGTGCCCGGTGGCTGGTCCCCCTTTCCTCCTGGCTTAGCACTACTGGCTGAGCTGCCTTTACCACCTCACCCAAACTTAGTCATTTTAGACTCCCCAAAACATTACTCAAAGATGCCAGCAAGCGAAAATAAAACAAGAACTCTTTATGTCTGCTAGTAAGTCAATTCCTATTTACTTAAAAGGGGAAGAGGGCCATGTTGAGTCGGAAAACTACTACATTCTTACTTATGGTCAGCCTTGTGCTTTCAGGTTAATATAATGCTACAAATGTGGGAGGTCACGTCACCTAAGAATCAACTCTTCTCAGAGAAGAATATATATTCAAATTACATGACAGTCATGCTAAACTGTAGATTTGGATTCAGTGGGTCTGGTGTGAGATAAGAGATTCTACATTTCTGACAAACTCCTCATAGCAGCCCACACTCCTAGTTCACGTACTATTCGTTGAGTAGCAAGGTCTCAGGTAGAGAGCTATAGCATTGGATTGGACACGTTCGAGCTTGAATTCAGCTACTTATTATCCTCAGCATATTGGGTAAATTCTTTAAGTTCTGAGCTTCTATTTCTTCAACATGAAAAGTAAAACAAATAGTAATAATACTCATCCATCCTTCTTCCACTAGTTGATAGAGTTTTGGGTAAAAACATATGTGGAGGAGCCCTGAAGGCCCTAAAAATAGCTTATACAAATGTTAGTTATTGCTATTGACTCCTTTCAGCGATACTCACTGTTTTATGTGCTGAGTTACTCCCAGAGTTTGCTTAGCAATAGAAAGAAATGCTTTTTGCAATATAATCATATTGCAGAGATAGAATAAATGAGGAAGAAATTCCAAGAGGCTGCTTTTCTTCCATTGCCCCTTCAAAAGCCAGTGATAAAACAGACAGAGACAAATTACCTGTCCAGCTTTTAGAGCATTCTAGGGGAGGGAGATTCTACTACGTTCCTTGGCGGGCTGTTTAATTTCAAGTAGAAGAAAGAATTTCATGGTCGAATCATTACTGGGTCTATATCATCCCTATAACCAGTTGATTCAACAAAATCATCTGTTGTGTCTTGGATTTGGTATGAAGTCAACAAAATGGCAAATAGATGGGTTACATTTTTTTTCTAATCTCATTCAATGTATGTTGTTCAATTAAGCAGAAAAGGCATGGGCTTTAGGGTCAAATACGCCAAGTTTAATTCTGGGGTCCACAGCTTACTAATTATGTTGACTCTAAACAAATTGCTTGACCTCTCTGAGTCTTAATTTGCTCATCTGTAAAATGGGACTAAGAATATCCATCGTATAATATTCTGGAAAGTATTAGAAGAAATAATATGTAAAGTTCCTGACACCTGAAAGGTGGCCAGTAAATGTTAGATTCCTCCCTCTTTGTTCTGATTCTGTAACAAAAACAAAGAACAATTATAGAAATATTAAGTCAGCCAAGTTTTTAATACTCTAGCATTTTTAAAAGAATTTCTCATCTAACCCTCATGACAAGCCTTTTACTATTACTATCCCCATGTTAGAGAAGAGAAAACTGAGTTGCAGAGAAGTATCTTAGTCTGGCCCCACAGCCAGTAAGTACAATTTTGGAACAAGGTCCAAGGGGAACTGTAAGATGTTCCCCCTTATCCATGCATACTGATTCCCAGTCACCCCTTGAAAATAAACCTTCAATGAAAGCAGCATGCAATTCAGTTTTTCCCACTCTCAAAAGACTCTCTCATTTACTGTTTGTCTTGCAAGATTGTATAAAAGATGGTATAAAAGATGATCCTATAGAGTGTTGTTGACCATTAGCGCAATTTTGTGGAAAAGCCACAGGCCAAGGGCCGTTCAAATACAGCAAACAAAACAACAAACCTGTAAAGCAGGAAAATGACCAGTATGTCAATACATCTCATTTTGCATCCCTCTATAAATAGCAAACTTTAAATACATTGTGCTGTTTAGCTAGATAGATGGAAACAAGTTCATTATATTTTATATAGTTAGTGAAAGAACCCATAGCTTTAAAATGGATAGAAACTAGTCATTGTGTTTTATATAGTTGGGCAGTTTCCTTTATTTGGTTTTCTATTTTAAAGTTATAGGTTTTATTTTTAAATAAATTGCCAAATTCTTTGGATCTTCCTGCCTCCTACGAAAACTACTTCACCCTAACTTCTCTTTCTTCAAAAGACAGTTAAGAAGAAGGTAAGTGAAAGTTGGTTTTTAAAGAGTTCATTTTTACCATCACATATATGCAGAAACTGATGGAGAAGTAGGTTAATTTGACATCACGGGAGGTCTCAAAACTATGTGATCAGAAGCACAGAGATGAGTTGTTGTGTACCTGAACTCAGAATTCCAATTCCTGACTGATAGATGGATTGGTTGATTGATTGACTGACTGATTATACTAACATTTATTGGGAGTCAGTGATGTACAATTTGCTGCACAAAGGACTTAACATATTTTACTTTACTTAATCCTTCATAAAATGTTATGAGCTAAATGTTATTATCCCAATTTACAGATGAGGAAACTAAGTGTCAGAGAGTTTAGGCAACTTGCATCTATCTCTGACTGATTCTGAAGGCTCAGCTTTTAGCCATTCTGTGATAACTGCCCTTAGACTTTTTTATCCTTCTCTTTTCTTAAGCATATAGGTCTATAACACACACATGTACAAATGTACACACACACACACACACTCCACAAAATAATCAGTCACTAATTCAGACTCAAAAGAACATAGTAAGATTTACTCTCACACTTGTTCTGTTGCTAGAGGTGGATCATATAACTGCTTTCTACTAACTCCCTCAACTACCGAAGTCTATAAACCCACCAATAATGAAGCACAAGTTGAATCCAGGAGTTGCTCGAATAAATTAAACAATTGTTATTTTTATAACTTTAACACATCAAAGCTAAATCAAATACACAGGAGCTTTCCTAGAACAGTCTCTTCTCTGCATGTTAAGCAAAGGTAAGAGGTAACTCTTATGCAACCCTGGAAAAAGACATAGACATGAAAATGTTAGACTATCGCTGAGTATCAAAGACACTTGGCTGAGTTCTCCAAAGACAATTTGCAGCTGAAATTCTGTCCCCAGTGTAAATCAAACCCAAAATACTCCATAAGTCTTACTACACAGCCTCATTTCATTGTACTTTGACACGCTTCCATCAAGTTAAAGTCTAAAAGTTAAATGAATTTTATCCTCTTCTATTCACCATATTTCTGATCCCTCACCAAGAGAAATGAAATGGAAAGCCCTTATTACAGAGCCAGGCATATAGAAAAATGTGAAATTGAAACTTGGCTGTGATACTTTTTTAGGGTGATACGGTGGTTTGAAACAAACAGACTTTAAACCAACAAAGATCAAGAGACATAAAGGCGGCCATTACATAATGGTAAAGGGATCAATTCAACAAGAAGAGCTAACTATCCTAAATATATATGCACCCAATACAGAAGCACCCAGATTCACAAAGCAAGTCCTTAGAGACTTACAAAGAGACTTAGACTCCCACACAATAATAATGGGAGAATTTAACAACCCACTGTCAACATTAGACAGAGCAACAGGACAGAAAGTTAACAAAGATATCCAGGAATTGAACTCAGCTCTGCAAAAAGTGGACCTAATAGACATCTACAGAACTCTCCACTCCAAATCAACAGAATTTACATTCTTCACAGCACCACATCACACTTATTCTAAAATTGACCACATAGTTGGAAGTAAAGCACTCCTCAGCAAACGTAAAAGAACAGAAATTATAACAAACTGTCTCTCAGACCACAGTGCAATCAAACTAGAACTCAGGATTAAGAAACTCACTCAGCACCACTCAACTACATGGAAGCTGAACAACCCACTCCTGAATGACTACTGGGTACACATAACGAAATGAAGGCAGAAATAAAGATGTTCTTTGAAACCAATGAGAACAAAGATACAACATACCAGAATCTCTGGGACACACTTAAAGTAGTGTGTAGAGGGAAATTTATAGCACTAAATGCCCACAAGAGAAAGCAGGAAAGATCTAAAATTGACACCCTAACATCACAATTAAAGAACTAGAGAAGCAAGAGCAAACACATTCAAAAGCTAGCAGAAGCCAAGAAATAACTAATATCAGAGCAGAACTGAAGGAGATAGAGACACAAAAAACCCTTCAGAAAAATCAATGAATCCAGGAGCTGGTTTTTTGAAAAGATCAACGAAACTGATAGACCGCTAGCAAGACTAATAAAGAAGAAAAGAGAGAAGAATCAAGTAGATGCAATAAAAAATGATAAAGGGGATATCACCACCGACCCCACAGAAATACAAACTACCATCAGAGAATACTATAAACATCTCTACACAAATAAACTAGAAAACCTGGAAGAAATGGATAAATTCCTGGACACATACACTCTCCCAAGACTATACCAGGAAGAAGTTGAATCCCTGAATAGACCAATAACAGGCTCTGAAATTGAGGCAATAATTAATAGCCTACCAACAAAAAAAAGTCCAGAACCAGATGGATTCACAGCCGAATTCTACCAGAGGTACAAGGAGGAGCTGGTACTTTTTCCTTCTGAAACTATTCCGATCAATAGAAAAAGAAGGAATCCTCCCTAACTCATTTTATGAGGCCAGCATCATCCTGATACCAAAGCCTGGCAGAGACACAACAAAAAAAGAGAATTTTAGACCAATATCCCTGATGAACATGGATGCAAAAATCTTCAACAAAATGCTGGCAAACCGAATCCAGCATGACATCAAAAAGCTTATCCACCATGATCAACTGGGCTTCATCCCTGGGATGCAAGGCTGGTTCAATATATGCAAATCAATAAACACAATCCAGCATATACATAGAACCAAAGACAAAAACCACATGATTGTCTCAATAGATGCAGAAAAGGCCTTTGACAAAATTCAACAGCCCTTCATGCTAAAAACTCTCAATAAATTTGGTATTGACGGAACGTATCTCAAAATAATAAGAGCTATTTATGACAAACCCACAGCTAATATCATACTGAATGGGCAAAAACTGGAAGCATTCCCTTTGAAAACTGGCACAAGACAGGGATGCCCTCTCTCACCACTCCTGTTCAACACAGTGTTGGAAGTTCTGGCCAGGGCAATCAGGCAGGAGAAAGAAATAAATGGTATTCAATTAGGAGAAGAGGAAGTCAAATTGTCCCTGTTTGCAGATGACATAATTGTATATTTAGAAAACCCCATCATCTCAGCCCAAAATCTCCTTCAGCTGATAAGCAACTTCAGCAAAGTCTCAGGATACAAAATCAACGTGCAAAAATCACAAGCATTCTTATACACCAAAAACAGACAAACAGAGAGCCAAGTCATGAGTGAAGTCCCATTCACAATTGCTTCAAAGAGAATAAAAGACCTAGGAATCCAACTTAGAAGGGATGTAAAGGACCTCTTCAAGGAGAACTACAAACCACTGCTCAGTGAAATAAAAGAGGACACAAACAAATGAAAGAACATTCCATGCTCTTTCATGGATAGGAAGAATCAATATTGTGAAAATGACTATACTGCCCAAGGTAATTTATAGATTCAATGCCATCCCCATTAAGCTACCAATGACTTTCTTCACAGAATTGGAAAAAACTACTTTAAAGTTCATATGGAACCAAAAAAGAGCCCACATTGCCAAGACAATCCTAAGCCAAAAGAACAAAGCTGGAGGCATCACACTACCTGATTCCAAACTATACTACAAGGCTACAGTAACAAAAACATCATGGTACTGGTACCAAAACAGAGATATAGACCAATGGAACAGAACAGAGCCCTCAGAAATAATACTACACATCTACAACCATCTGATCTTGACAAACCTGACAAAAACAAGAAATGGGGAAAGAATTCCCTATTTAATAAACGGTGCTGGGAAAACTGGCTAGCTATATGTAGAAAGCTGAAACTGGATCCCTTCCTTACACCTTATACAAAATTTAATTCAAAATGGATTAGACACTTAAATGTTAGACCTAAAACCATAAAAACCCTAGAAGAAAACCTAGGCAATACCATTCAGGACATAGGCATGGGCAAGGACTTCATGTCTAAAACACCAAAAGCAATGGCAACAAAAGCCAAAATTGACAAATGGGATCTAATAAAATTAAAGAGCTTCTGCACAGCAAAAGAAACTACCATCAGAGTGAACAGGCAACCTACAGAATGGGAGAAAATGTTTGCAATCTACTCATCTGACAAAGGGCTAATATCCAGAACCTACAAAGAACTCAATCAAATTTACAAGAAAAATACAACCCCATCAAAAAGTGGGCAAAGGATATGAAGAGACATTTCTCAAAAGAAGACATTCATACAGCCAACAGACACATGAAAAAATGCTCATCATCACTGGCCATCAGAGAAATGCAAATCAAAACCACAATGAGATACCATCTCACACCAGTTAGAATGGCGATCATTAAAAAGTCGGGAAACAACAGGTGCTGGAGAGGATGTGGAGAAACAGGAACACTTTTACACTGTTGTTGGGAGTGTAAACTAGTTCAACCACTGTGGAAGACAGTGTGGTGATTCCTCAAGGATCTAGAACTAGAAATACCATTTGACCCAGCCATCCCATTACTGGGTATATTCCCAAAGGATTATAAATCATGCTGCTATAAAGACAGATGCGGGGAGACGCACCCGCTTCCAAAATGGCGGCGGCGGCGGCGGCCGTGTCTGGTGCGCTTGGCCGGGCCGGCTGGAAGCTCCTGCAGTTGCGGTGCCTGCCTGTGACCCGTTGCCGACCAGCCCTGGTGCCACATGCCTTCCATGCTTCAGCTGTGGGGCTAAGGTCTTCCGATGAGCAGAAGCAGCAGCCTCCCCCTTCATTTTCTCAGCAGCGTTCTGAGACACAGGGGGCAGGAAAACCTGATCCAGAGTCTTCTCATCCACCCCCCAGGTATACAGACCAGGGCGGCGAGGAGGAGGAAGGCTATGAAAGTGAGGAGCAGCTGCAGGACCGCATCCTGACGGCAGCCCTGGAGTTCGTGCCCACCCACGGGTGGACAGCAGAGGCGATTGCAGAAGGAGCCCAGTCTCTAGGTCTGTCCAGTGCAGCAGCCAGCGTGTTTGGGAAGGATGGCAGTGAACTAATACTGCATTTTGTGACCGAGTGCCATGCCCGGCTCACACGCGTGCTGGAAGAGGAGCAGAAGCTGGTACAGTTGGGCCAGGCCGAGAAGAAGAAGACAGACCAGTTCCTGAGGGATGCAGTGGAAACCAGACTGAGAATGCTGATCCCATACATTGAGCACCGGCCCCAGGCCCTCAGCATCCTCATGCTCCCTCACAACATCCCATCCAGCCTGAGCCTGCTCACCAGCATGGCGGATGACATGTGGCATTACGCTGGGGACCAGTCCACTGATTTTAACTGGTACACCCGCCGAGCCATGCTGGCTGGCATCTACAACACGACAGAGCTGGTGATGATGCAGGACTCCTCTCCAGACTTTGAGGACACTTGGCGCTTCCTGGAAAACCGGATTAATGATGCAATGAACATGGGCCACACTGCCAAGCAGGTAAAGTCCACAGGAGAGGCACTGGTGCAAGGACTCATGGGTGCAGCGGTGACGCTCAAGAACTTGACAGGTCTAAACCAGCGTCGGTGAGAGGAAAGGGTGTAAGCTACAATGCCTAGAAGAGAATGAGTGGACAGATTGAAAGAGCTTTGAAAAGTATGAAGTGCCATCCGTGTAACGTGGTGTTCATGAGAACACACTAAAGGACCCCTGAGACACTACCACAGCCACCTGGAAACCACAAGGCATTTGATGCTACCGTTCTGGTCAGGGATTGGGCCGCTTCTTCAGTTCCTAATACCAGACCAAGCCTCCTGATGCCTTTCTGCACTGCAATTGTGTGATTGAAAAATGAGATGTTCATCCAAGCAGTCAAGCCACAGAAACCCAGCATGTCCCTGTTACGATCTCATGGGCACCTTGATCATGTCTTAACCTTCCATTAACCTTGGGGCTCCCAAGCCAGAGTCAAGGTGACGCATGCCTCATGCCACCTCAAGGTGACAGCTCATCCCCAGCACAGCACAGGCGTGTGCACACAGAGGTGTTCCTTGCACCCCCCTTCCCTCTCAGGTGTCCTGAGATGCTACTCCTGGGAAACCCCTCAGAAAACTGCCTCACCTGAGACAAGTGCCTGCTGGACAGAGGTGTGATCCCAGGCCTGGTGTCATATGACACCAGCATGCATCGCAGGATTAGTGTATTTTGAGTCTAAAAATAATAAATATGTTTGAAGTAGAAAAAAAAAAAAAGACAGATGCACACATATGTTTATTGCTGCAGTAGTCACAATAGCAAAGACTTGGAACCAACCCAAATGTCCATCAATGGCAGACTGGATTAAGAAAATGTGGCACATATACACCATGGAATACTATGCAGCCATAAAAATGGATGAGTTCTGGCCGGGCGCGGTGGCTCAAGCCTGTAATCCCAGCACTTTGGGAGGCCGAGGCGGGCGGATCACAAGGTCAGGAGATCGAGACCACAGTGAAACCCCGTCTCTACTAAAAATACAAAAAATTAGCCGGGCGCGGTGGCGGGCGCCTGTAGTCCCAGCCACTCAGGAGGCTGAGGCAGGAGAATGGCGGGAACCCGGGAGGCGGAGCTTGCAGTGAGCCGAGATCGCGCCACTGCACTCCAGCCTGGGCAACAGCGTGAGACTCCGTCTCAAAAAAAAAAAAAAAAAAAAAAAAAAAATGGATGAGTTCATGTCCTTTGTAGGGACATGGATGCAGCTGGAAACCATCATTCTCAGCAAACTATCACAAGAACAGAAAACCAAACACTGCATGTTCTCACTCATAGGTGGGAATTGAACAATGAGAACACTTGGACACAGGAAGGGGAACATCATACACCAGGGCCTATTGTGGGGTTGGGGGAGTGGGGGAGAGATAGCATTAGGAGATATACCTAATGTAAATGACGAGTTAATGGATGCAGCACAACGACGTGGCACATGTATACATATGTAACAAACCTGCACGTTGTGCACGTGTACCCTAGAACAAAAAGTATTAAAAATAATAAAGTATTTCAAAACACAGAAAAAATAAAACAAAACATGTCTGAAAATTTGACACTCCTTCCATTACTAGATAGAGGCTATGACCCTCCCCCTTGAACCTGCAGTTTTCTCAATGAATAGAACACGGGGGAAGTAATGCTGCATGATGTCCAAATCTATGTTAGCATGGGGTATGCAGTTTCCAATAGTTTCTCTTGCAACAATCATTCTGGGATCCTTTGGATTCCATGGAAGCAGTTTAGCTAACCGGAGGTAGTTTAGCTACCTCCTGAGAGAGATGGGGAGAGACAGCTGCTTCATCAGTCAACCCCCAGATTCATGAGAGAAATAGGTTATTGGAAGTAAGCTGTGGGTTTGGGGCAGTTTGTTATATAACAATGAATAACCAGAACAAGTAATGCATGTAGCCCATCTGTGTCCTCTTGAAGTTAAAAAGGTTCAGAAACACTAAGAAAAATCTTAGTCCTTTTAGTACGTCTTTCTTTAGAAATTCCTTCAAATAGAGAAATATCTGTCCACAATTGGAGAGAAGTCAACAAATGAGAATGTCCCTGAGAAAACTGATTTGAAAAGAGCACTGGATGAAGAGAGTCAGAATAACTCCTGCTCTGGCATTAATTCACTGAGTGAATTTATGCTAAGTAATTTTCCTCTTTGGACCTGGACTTTCTCACCTTCCAAATGAGTGGATGGATTTGATTTCTTTGCACTCTAATGTTATACCATCTAACTTCATACTAAAGTGTGAATGACTGATATCAGATACTTTCCCTGAAAGCAGACTTTGACCAGGGTAAGGATTGGAAAGGTGGAAACAAAGTAGAGGCTGAGGGAGCTGACAATCAAGTTGTTCCTTGTGACATTTTGGCCAGTTCCTTGATCTCCCTGGACACTTGCTGCTTGGATTCTGGACATGAAGCAGGTAGTATATTGAAGATCAGAGGCCCCTAAGCCTGGCCAAGTCAGCAGCGGAAAAGAAAAGAAACTTCCCTGCTTACCTCTTCGTTGAGACAATGTCCAAGTGAGAAGTTCTGTGCGCCCAGGGAAGAATATTCACCCTTTCTGGATGTTAGCATCTTCACCTCTAAAATGGGATGATAAATTCCAAACTAGCTTATGGCAAAGGATTGTGGGGGAGAATCTAGTGAAACAGTAGATACGAACATGCTCTGAAAGCTCTAAGGGCTGCACAACAGTAAGACTGGCTGGGATTTATTAAACCCTTACTATGGAGCAGGTACTGCACTAAGAAACTGAAGTAAAATTGCTTCCTGAATCCTCCCAACACTTTAAGGCAGAATTTACTACAGGTGAGGAAGCTGAAGGCCAGAGTGCTAAAGTAACCTCCCTAGGACTCGCAGCTAGAAAACTGGAATTCAAGCCCATGTTTGTTGTACCACATAACACTTGTCTCAGGAATAACCACTTAAATCCTGCAAAAAAAAAAAAAAAAAAAAAAGGACTGGGGGAGGGGGTAGTGGAAAGTTTCCATTTCTACTGCCTGCTTGTTCTGAGGCAAGGCTGGTTCATGTAGAGTTTAGGGGGTTGGGCTACAGTGATTCTCAATCTTGCATGCACATTGGAACCATCTGGGCAGCTTTCAAAAATACTGACACCCGGGTTCCTCCCCGAGTGTCTAATTTAATTGGTTTCATGTGTGACCTGGGCACTGGGATTTTTAAAAGCTCCCAGGTGATTCCAATGTACAGCCAGGGTGGTAAGCCACTGCCCATCCCTGGCAGAGCCCTACAGAGAAAAACTACCAGCATGCTCAGATCTCAGCTCCAAGTGCTCCCTTCCCATGTGAGAAGCAAGACGACACATAGGGTGGGGGAAGGGAGAAATGGCTAAGGATTGATGGAATCCAGTATTCATTGCTGCATTCTGAATGGCGACTTTCCTGGCAGACACATTACCAGTCATGTCTCAGCCATAAAACATAGAGCTCTCATTTCCTCAGCGGCCTTATATACTCTGAGTGCTTTTCAGTATTAACCTCCATGATCAAAATAGATAGGGAGGCTGAAAGCCAGGGAAAACCTCTTTACATTTTCTGAATTGCATAGCCAAGCCACACAGTGAGAAAGAAGTCAGCTTGCATGTGAGCATTCTCACTAGAGTCAGACAAACCCAGACCATGGACAAATTCACTTTGTGTAAATAACAGGTTCAGGAGGGCCATGGATTTTGAAACATAAATGTCATAATTAGAATCATTGACATTAGTGTAACAGCATGCGTTGTTTGAACAGTGTTCCATTCAAATGAGGCTATCTGAGCTTCCTTTAGGCACATTTCTATGCTAAAACTAGGTGTCTACAGGAAACATCCATCACTTAGTTCTGCCCAGTATCTAAACGCCCCTCCGGATTTGGGCAAATCACAGAAACGGTAGGAGACCAAGTTCACTTCCTACTGGGGGAGTCAGAAAAAGACAGATGGTCCCTCTCCCTCCTCCCAAGAAGGCAGAGTATGGCTCTGTGACAGCGTAGCCACTCAGATGCTCCCACCCGGACCACAGATCTTTGAGGGAAGGATGTGGAATCGGTCAGAGATTTCTCATGGTAGCTTTGGTGCAGTAGAGGACCCAGAGGCAGGGCAGCAAATGTCCAAGGCAAACAGAGCCCAGCAGCATGTGGAGAGTCTGCTGGCCAGGGCCAGCAGGGGTGGGGTCTCCAGCTGGCAATGAATGTGTCCTCAGCAGAACTCTCCTGGGACTCTGCCTCATCCATGCCTTGCCTCCCTCGATTACTTCCTAAACCTGTTGTTCAACCTTCCTCAATTTCACGAGCTACCCCATTACTTTCTAAGAAATTCATTTTTCCCTTAAATTGACCAGAGTAGGCTTTGGTTGTTTCCAACCAAGAACTCTATTAGTGCAGGGTAACATAAGGGGATCTTATCACTCCTCCTTTAATTATTGGTGACCTGGTAATACCCACGTGGTCTTCCACCTACAGGTATTTATAAAATGGCAGTGTCTAAATATAAACCCTTCTCCAGCAGGGTTTGTATCTCTCACTTGAAAAAATTTACGTATGTGCAGATTTACTTCTGTATTCTCCACCATGGTGAGAATTTTGGGTTGAGGACACAAGAAGGATAAGTCATTTCATTATTATTTGAGAAGAAAAAGCTAATGTCTTAGTCTGAAGAATGGAAATCAATATAGGGCACAGTCTCACTCAGAGGTCATAATAAGAGTTAAGTAGCATGAAACAAGTTGTTAAAGTGCCAACATTTAATTCAGTAGAACCCCCTTATCCAGGGAGATACATTCTAAGATGGCCAGTGGATGCTTGAAACTACAGAAAGCACCCTATCTATACTACATTTTTTCCCATATCCATACCTAGGATAAAGTCTAATTTATAAATTGGGCACAGTAAAAGATTAGCACAACATATAAAATACAGTAACAATATGCCAGCTTAAATACCCTTGTGCTTCGGGGTCATTAAGTAAAACAAGGATTACTAGAACACAAACAGTGAGATATCCCAACAGTCAACGTGATAACCAACATGGCTGCTAAGTGACTAATGGGCAATGGTCTATACAGGGTAGATGATGCCAGACAAAGGAATGTTTCACGCCCTGGGTAGGACAAAGTGGAATGGCAGGAGATTTCACCACTCTACTCAGAATGGCGTGCAATTTAAAACTTACATATTTTTTATTTCTGGAATTTTTCATTTCATAATCTTGGACTGCAGTTGATCACAACTAACAAACTGCAGAAAGCAAAACTTCAAAGAAATGGCGTCTACTGTATTCCATTTTTGACTTATAGGTAATCCTAAACCACACCTGTCAAATTTGGTCTTTGGATGCAGTACTCAGGTGCACCACATCCAAGATTATCTCTAAATATTTTTGTTTGACATTTTTCCTGGAGATAGGGAGATAAAGTGTTTTGATCTGATAGATCTTTTTGTGGTAACTGAATTGAGGGTGGGATAGGAAAAGAAATCCAAACTCATTTTTCAGCTTTCTGCTGTACTGCATAAGTGTGTCAAACTGCATTTCAGATTAGGAGTTGATAGAAAAGGTTATCATAGATCAGACAGGGTGCCAACGTAAATGTCACCAAAGGAATCTAATAGAGAGAATGTACTGTCACCTAAACCAGTAATTTCCAAGCTAAAGACCATGTACCCAGCACCTGATGATCTCTCACTCCCAGAATACTTAGTGTCTCTACTCACTCCTCATTCCCATGTAAAATATGGCCCCGATTTGAAAGGAAATATGGAACAGTTGAAAAATTGTGAGGTTTGGAACCAAAGTGGTTTGAATATTGCTTCTACTGCTATGAGCTCTATGACCTTGAACAAATTCTTTATCCTCTCCGTGTTAGTTTCTTCTGCAAAATGTATATATAAAGTTATAGATTGCCTAGCACAATGCTTGGCAAATGGTTCATGAAAATGGTTGACTTCATCTAGATAGGTAATTGAAGAGGTATGAGGAATATCAACATTATCCATTTATACAATAAACACTCATTATGTGTTCATCATGTTTAAGATGTATATATACAAAAATAAATAAAACCCAGAGTCTGACCTCAGAAAACAGATGATTAAAACATTGGCTAGAGTATAAAATCATTAGAAATATCTGAAGCAAGTTCCACTGTTCCCCATCTTTTCAAAAAAAAAAGTCCTACCCTTCTTGCAAAAAAAATTTTAAAACCTTCAAATTCCTCTCCTAAAAAATCCAACAGTGGCTATTTTCTCTAACTGCTTTGCAAGACTCAGCCCAATACTACCTTTCTCTATAACACCTTTCTTTATACCACTTCTTCTACAGTCTTTCCCCACTCCAGGCAGGACTAGGCTAGTGAATGTCTCACGGCTGGTTCTCTGGGGGGAAGAAAAGCCCTCAGTAGTAGTGTTTGCCAATTTCTGTCCTATAGTCTCCCCACGGCTGCTTTTAAGCTAACACCATATCGCTGAACACATACTTGGGAAGACATGTGCACAGTCAACTCTCACAAGCTGGTGCAAGCTGACTGCAGCACACCACTGTGGCACCATGTAAAATCAATTCTTCCCACGGAGCCCTGCTGTGCTTGGCACTGCTCTACCTTAGGTGTTCATTTGGTTAGATGTCCATCCCATCCACCTCTGATAAACTATAAGCTCCTTGAGGGCAGGAACTTCACCAATTCTTTATTGTTATAGTTCCAGCACTTGGCACCCTCCCTGGCCCAGAGTGGTCCTCAGTGAATACCTGTTGAAGAAGCAAAGTCACAGGAAGCTTTCCATTCTCTTTGGCATTGCTGCCTCTCTGGAGATATTGTGAACAGGTCTTATAAAGTTCGTGAGGTTTGTCATCAGCTTCCCAAATTCCTTTTTGGCTTCTCATCGTCCTCTCTTTTCCTTTCCCATCAAAGTACAGCCAGGAAAGGTCCTAGTAGAAGTCATTTACATCTCCGAATAATTTAAATATCTTGTTTCCAGAACAGTGCCATGACTTAGCTCTACCTGAGCAATGAATCATTGTCCTTAATTAAGATAATTTCAATGGCAGCAGGCAGGTGTAAAAATTCGAGGGCAGTTAATTACTTTGCATTTATGTAGGAACAGCCTCGTTGTAGATATACTATTGAAAATGAGATTTCAAAATTTGTAAATACTCAAGGTCTGAAAAAACTCATTTAGAAGTCTCTAATATTTTGACCTAGACTAAGGTAAACGGACCATTCACTAAGCTCACAAGTCCAGGAAGTCATCAATTCAACTTGTTTTTTAAAGGGAGGTCTTGAAACTCTTGTTTTAACCATCTCAGTCTAAAAATGAAACTGTCCTTAACCTTGGTTTTCATATAAAAGTTGTATCCCTGACAAATGATAATGACCAAATTAGATATTAAGAGTTCTAAGAGAGGCCGTGTTTAAAGGAACATTAGTAAGAATAATGAAGATAATAACATTGTAACTATTTGCAGTATGCCAGTTACTAAGCACTTTTTTTTTTTTTTTTTTTGAGATGGAATCTCACTCTGTCACCTAGCCTAGAGTGCAGTGACACAATCATGGTTCACTGCAACCTCTGCCTCCCAGATTCAAGTGATTCTCCAGCCTCAGCCTCCCAAATAGCTGGGATTACAGGCACCCACCACCATGTCGGGCTACTTTTTCATTTTTAGTAGACATGGGGTTTCACCATGTTGGCCAGGTTGGTCTCTAACTCCTGACCTCAGGTGATCCACCCCACCTCAGCCTCCCAAAGTGTTGGGATTACAGGCGTGAGCCATAGCACCAGGAGCAAACTGCTTTATGTGTGTTTGTTCCTTTACAACTTTCTACAATACAACAATCAAAAACACATTGATGTAAACAATTGTCCCCTAAATTTTTCTGTAACTTTGAGTTTGTTTTTTTTTTAATTTTGGACTTTCCTAAAGTAATGCTGTCATTTTGGAGCTCTAGTGCAGGTAGACTGATTGCATGCAAGCCTTTGTGTGTTTATAGCAGATATATTTGCCTACTCCACTCTCCAACTAGCAAGAGCCAGGCCAAGCCCCAGGAAGCATTAATTAAAGCATGGCATGAAATAATATCCACATGAATGGATTATCTCATATTCAATCACATTTGTTTCAGTATTTATTTAATTAAAAACACAACTATATTTATAATGGCAGCTTCTGCCTTCCAAGATCTATAGCCTTATTTCTTTCTGGAAACACTCACCGAAGAGGAACTTGAAGATTTCTCTTCATAGCTAAATATATCCTATTTTCATTAGTGGTGCCTGAGCACACCGACATTCACCATACTTTTATTGATAATTGCACCTGATTAACCACAAACTCCAATAAAGAGGATTGAATGCTTTTTATTAATTAACATAGTCAAGTCAAGGAAAACAGCCTACATGAGGGATAGCTTGTATAAAAATAATTGACTCATTAATCTTAACCATATGAACATGTTCACATTAGCAAGGTCAGTCACTAGAAAGGATTCAAACCAGAATAGTACATTCATGCAAGTATGATTTTGCAGTTCTTTCATTTGGACTAGCGTGGAATTCCTTAGGACAGTGAAGGTTTTCAAAAGGACATAGCCACGAGAAAGGCAAAAGTTTCATAATGGCAATCTTTGCTTCAGTTTTCAAGCTATCAGAGCATTCGGGAGAAAAGCCTGGATTCCAACTTATTTTTTTCCAGCACATAGGCAGTGTTTGCACCCTAAAAGCAATCCCCCATACTTCCTCATGCTGTGATGCTGAAGATACAACCATCAGGCACACCTCCACGGCAGCAGAATTGTGCAGGCCAGAGGCTGTGAGCCAGACAGACATTGCTTCCTGGGGACGATAACCAGTTGAGAAGGGGATTTGAGTAGGGGAGCACTTAGGCCTGGAAAGCAGTCATTTAGAATAATAACCAAAGGAAGTACTCCTTCACACAGCAGGTGGTAAACATGTGGACCTTGTTACTCTCCACGAGTTGAACAAGCCAAGAAATGTAAATAGTTTCAAGAAGGGTTTGAAAAAATTTCAAATGCCCCATCTTTTGCCAGTTGCCAGAGAGAGGTTCAGAGTGTTGGGATGAATTCCCAATTTTTGATGTTAACAGAGGCAGCTGCCAACTCCTTTACGAAATCTCTCTGGCTCTGAAGAGTTAAAATGAAATATTTGGTGGGGGTAAACCATTAGATTGACCCAATATGCCGTATCTTTAAGGTGTTCTAGTGTTCTTATGCTGCTGTGGCTTTTTAAAAGCTGTGTGATTGAAGAAAACCCTCTAAACCTCCATGAATTCATCTGTGAAATGAGCTTGATTATAGCTCTCCTCCTACATCATGGTGTTATTGTGAGGATCAAGCTTTCTCAACTGTAAAATGCTGTGCACATGGTGGTGTAGCATTTTTTTCAATAATCCAAATAATCTGCATGCCTCATGGGAAAATTCTAAAAGGGCCACATTCCTCAGAAAACTCAGCTCTGAAAAAGCTTAAACGGTTATGACACAACTAATATCTAATGGATTCTCTTTTCCTCTCCCCAGCGCTGATCTATTCATCATCACAGCTGCACCAAATCTGCTCTCCCTGGCCCCAAAGCTCCAGATTACCTTTCCCTGTCACTCTCCAGTTCTCTTTTGGAGCTGTATTTGGGAATCCAGTTGTGTGTCTCTACACATCACCCATACCCCATTGGTAAAATGAAGTCAAGGATCTGAATTAAGTAACAGAAAGGTGTCTTACCTAGGAGTATTTATATGTAAGTATTTTTGTTCCCTCATGATTATCCCCAGCTTTAGAATGGTAATATATTATAAATTTTCACTGTTTCATCTAAGTTGTATCATACTAGGATTAGGTTTAGAAATCAAACATCTCAAATCAACAAATACTGTCTCAAATATCTGCTTTTCTGTGGACACTGTGGCAGTGGCAAAGATCAGGGAGATCCATGTCATCTTATAAGGGCTTCCATCCCTGGGGGATCACCAAAGCTGACATTCTTTATCAGGTTTGTGCCCCCACAATGATTTGCTTATAAAAAGTTGGCTGTCCAGCAACTATATGTGATTCCTCCGATCACAGTATAGTGAGTATTCTAATTCAATGGCTTTGGAACAGAAAAAATCATGTTTGAATCTTAGTTCCATCATTTAAAAGCTGTGTGACCTTGAACAAGTCACTTGTCCTCTCTGGGCTACCATTTCTATAAAATGGAAATTCCAAACACACACACACACACCTCTCATTGGAATTGTATGACATAATATCACTTAAAATGACATAAGGCACTTGAATACATGGCCTGGTATACAATAAGCACACAATAAATGACAAATATGATGCTCACAGAGCCCTCTAAGGTTCCACACAGATCTATAGGGTGCCACAGAAACTGGGAGTAAACTTGGTGGTGTGAAAACAGCAGCTGTTATAAGTTGCACAGTGTCTTCCCCAGTGATGTGGAAGATAACCACCCAGGGAACAACCAGATAGTTGACTCATTTTTCCAGCGTTCCACCTCAGCTGGCTGTTCAAGATACTGGAAAACTGCTTTTGCTCCAGAGGAGACTACAGCCTGGATCTTCCCCTGGAGTCACTGTGGCAGGTGGCGTTTGTCTTGTCTTCCATAAACTGTTGTTCTCTTCAAGGATCATTGCTTGTCTAAGCCACGTATTAATTTTTTAATATTCTGGCATGGTCTCCCCTTCTGATTATTACAGGCTCTCATGTAAGCAGACCACTCCGGGCCTGTTAAATACTGTATTTGCTTAACAGCCAAATAGTCACTGTGTAAACATGCTGTGAAAAGGGATACTTTCAATGAGTTGTATTAGAGGTCAGTGTGTAGAGAGTCTCATTAGTTCGTGAGAAACCCATAACTCTCTCACTCCTGCTCCTCACGTTTCAGGGAGGTTGGAGAGATGTCACAACAAATACCCTCCATGGGATCCTTTTTCTCAAACCATACAACCCTTAGGTCTTTCAGAAACTAAGCTTTTGCCTTCATTATCTGAATAACTCAGGAATTAGCATTCACTTTTCTCCAAAAGAGAACAATGATTTCCATTGTCCCTAGTACTGTAAAATATTCCATGAAACCAAACAGCCCCATTTTTATCTCAGCAGCAATCAGATGGCATGTAAGGAAAAGAAAGGGGTGAGGGGGGATTAATTTCAGTATCTCACAGCCACTTGTATTGATTTTTCCCAAGTTTGTACAAAAGCAAAGATTTCCCAGCTGAGCTGAGATCAAAAGTGGCACATTTAGCAGGATCTTCAGCATCCAGAAGGCCATCTTGTTTAAATAGCTTTAAGAATCAACAGTATGATTCCTTAAACCTGTGTCTACAAGAGGGCCAAAGGTTATTGAAGAAGGTGGCATGTAAGGGAAGCTGTCTCCTAAAAGGCAAAGCTAGTAAGCCCTGCAAAACCTTTCAGGTAATCAGTGTATGATTGCTACAACTAACCAGTCATAACCTCCCTGTCTGTCTCCTCACTTCACTATATGCTTTCCAAACATCAAGAAGAAAGCGAGAGACTTACGCAACAGGCAGCAGTGTGAAGGTGGCATTATGAGAAAATCCCCACAGCCTAACTCCATGGAAAACAGCTCCATTTTGAGAATTTGGATTAACAATGAGGACAATTTGAGAATGCTACCAAGATCACACTGAGAATAGTTGAAATTATTTTGTGTATTTTTTACATTTGTTTCCTAATTGAGAGGTAACAATCATATTTATGGAGTACAATATGATGTTTTAATCTATGTATGTTTCTGCAATGGTAGAAAGATTAAATTAGCTAATTAACCTAATAAGCACCTCACCAACGATTTTTTTTTTCATGGTAACAATGTTAAACATCTATTATTTCAGCGATTTAAAAATATACACACTATTAACTGCAGTCAACATGCCATGAGATATTTCACTTAATATCTGCTTCTAGAACATCAGAAAGTCCTACAACCCCTTAATCAAGAAATAGCATAAATGTCAAAAGATCACAGGGGGAATAGAGACTAGGATATGAGGGGTATAAGTGGTTAAATTTCTCCAAATATTCCAAGTCTGTGCCATATGCAAGTATTTGGTACTTGGAGGCAGAAAAATATAAAAGGTGAAGAAGGCATTAATACTTGCCCCAAAGGAGCTCTAGTGGAAGAAAGACAGTAATTAGGGAAGGAGATATTAAGGCCCACAAGGCAGATTTGTTAACAAATTTGTTAACAGAGGTATAAAAATGTCTTGATTTATTAGTGGAAAACTTTATGGGTGGGGTGAAATTGAAGTTGGGTTTGGAAAGTATTAGAAAAAAAGAAAAGCGGCAGAGGTGAATCTGTGGTTTCTATATTGGTCACTCTGTAGATAGTGATACCATTAACCGGGCTACAGCAATGTGAGTCTTAGTCCTACGGGGCTGCTGTAACAAAATACCACCAACTGGGTGGCTTACAAATGATAGAAATTTATTTCTCACAATTCTGGAGGCTGTGAATGGAATGCCAAGACACCTGGATCCTGGCTGCATGGAATACCAAGATCAAGGTGTCTGGTGAGGACCCACTTCCTCACCGATAGCCACCTTCTCACTGTAACCTCACATGTAGGAAGCGGTGAGGGAATCTCTCTGGGGACTCTTTTACAAGGGCAGTAATTCCATTACAAACATCCCACTCTTGTGACCTAATCGACTATCAAAAGCCCCACCTTCATATACCCTCACACTGGGGATTAGATTTCAACATACAAATTTTGGGAACACAAATATTCAGACCATAACAGAGAAGCAACTTTGAAAATTTGAAGAAAATTTCAATTTGAGATGAACATAAGATTCCTTCCTTCGTCCATATGACAATGTCGAAAAGATACTTGAAAATTCAGGCCCAACTCTTAAGAAATCTGATTTGCACTCTCTCTCGGGTGCTTTGTGTGTGTAAAGGCCAGAACTATAGCATCTGGCACTGTTGTCTGAACCCACATAATGCAGGTGACTTGGATACTTTTGCTTCTTGTAGCCCAAGCCTTATAGAACCATAGCTTTTAGTCATTATCCTCTGAAGTTAAGATTTATCTTTAGGGAATTTCACATCAAGGACCACATTTACCTTTTCAGAGTTATGGTAGGAAAGACATGAGATCATTTTTATCTTGAAAAAAACTAAGAACGTAATTCTTGCCCTTCTTCCCAAAACATTGACCTTCTCTGAGTCTATCTTCTAAGTCCTGAGAGGGCAGAGAACTTTCACCATGATTATGGTGGAAAGGGCTACTGTAAGGGTTTCTTAGCCTGTTCTAACAAAGGAAAATACCAACCAATGGGCAAAGGCTCAAGTTTTGCAGCAACTTTGTGGAGTTAAAAGCAATGAAGTTCCCTTCTGAGAACAGAAGACCTTCCAGGAACCACAATGACTCCTGGAGCGCTTCTTTGACTCCAGAGAAAGATAGAAGGGGCCTCCAGAAACATCCATTCTTAACAGTGAGAATAAGTGAAAACTCAGCATTGTCTGTAAATTATAAAATGCTATTCACATGGAAGGCATTGTTACTACTCAATGTCATCTCCTCATTAGAAACTGCTCTCAGGGAAGCTTATTTCACACATTCATGTAAGATGGGCATCATACAGCTACAGGGGAATCTAATCATGATGGAGCCCACAGGCAGAAAAATAGGACATGCAGTGATCAAGATCAAGTCATCGTGCAGTCACCATTTTTCATTTCACAATGACGCAAAACATAAATAGACCCTAACTTTAACAATAGCAATGACTATGTATTATATATGTATTATGTAATTAGATATGTAAATACATACATGCATATACATATGTACACACAGACACACATAATCAAATTCATCAACGAAGACCATCAGCCAAAACACACTCTTAATAGCCAAAGACCCTCTTTGTCAGCCTCCCTCTGAAAGCATGACTGGCAAGAAAAGAAGGACTTTGGAAATGGAAGTACCACCTACAAAGCACATAGTATCCTAAAGGCAAAGTGAAAATGTGAAACATAGCCATTAGGGAAGTATAGAGACAAATGTTTCTCTTATACACACACACAGACACACACACTCTCTCACAATCAAATGGCAAGTAGATTTAGAACACAAACTTCGGGACCCTAATCAAAAGACCTGAAACAGAAAGGAAAAAAATAGGTCACCCCGCTGCTTCTAGCATTCCCCAAAGAACTACAAGCCTTCCAACAGCAAGCCTGTCTGCTTCTATTTCTGACTCTTCCTTTAGGAGGCCCCTCAGGGCTTGGCTGCTTCCTTCCAAGAGTATACAACCCAGAACTCTCTGGCAACTTGCTCCAGTTTCTATATTAGATTCAGCATTTGTGTATTGATATTCCTTCTCCCAATCCATTTTCCATCATTAAGAGGCCTGATGCTGGCAGCCAGAAAAATCTGCTGCCCTGGTTCTCTTCCTGCCAAAGTCCATCCGTTCGGTATTTCACTGAGAAAAAGTCATTGAAATGATTACAAAATCTACAAACTTTAGAATGAGTTACATATTCATATAAAGGAAAAAAAGCTTTCACCTTTCCTTTCACACTCAACTTGTCTTGAGTTTGAGAAAGACTCAGAATTCAGGGTCTTACAATAAAGCCACCCAGTTGTTGTTCCTTTCTATTGGAAAAAGGGTGGACATTCCACTTGAAGAACAAAATAAGAGAGCCCCCTGACTGAGGAGGGAGCATTCACCTTCACACAGCTAACACCTGATCTCATATATTAGTCTGTATTTAAGGCTTTGTTCAAGTCTAAATTGATACCAATCTCTCAGCCCATCCATCAAGAAGTTGGGGAGCGGGAATTGTTAAGCCTAGCTCGGGGCTGACTAGGCTGGACAGGCCCAGGAAAAGGACAACGGAAAAATACAGTGGCTGACTGGGTGTAAGCACTGGCTGACGGAGAGGGATTGGCCAGGATGAAAGCGCAAATCCTTTGGATGAGGCCCCAAAGCCTCTCTTCCAACAAGTTTCTCGAGAAAATCGCAGCTGATTTTAAGTTGAAACATTCACTCAACTTCAGGCTTCAGGACCACAGCGAGCCAAACAGACTGAACCAATCTATCTACCTACAGTTACCTTGCTTTCTCCTTTTCTTCTTCCCTTCCTACTTTGTTCCCGCCCCCCACCCCACTCCTGCTTTTTTTTTTTTTTTTAATACTTACATATTCTTGCTCCCAGAAAGGTCTGCATTGGCCTCTAAGGAAAAAACGAACCCTCTTAGCATATAATAGAACCATTAAAAGAAGGATAAAAAGAACGAGAGATAAGGAATGGAGAGCATGGTGAGGAGAGATCACTGCTGCAGAAAATTTAACTAAGTGTATTTATAGCAACTAATTTATAACCGAACTTTGAACTACTCTGCAGACATAATGATTTGCACAACACTCTAATGAAAATAAAGCGTAACTTGTATCAAAGAAAACAAAATTGAATGTTGAGGAAGAGAGTGACCTAGAGATTTGTTATATTCAACTTGAAACTAACAGTTTTGGAACATAACAACAGGCCAGACATCTCCTCACTAAATGCTCACAGTAAGCCTACTGTAGGGTCATTATGCCCATTTTGCAGAGGAAAATATGAGCTCTGAGAGAAGAGTGACCTGGAAATTAAGCAGCTTCATGAACCCTTTATTCAATGACAACCTGATACATGCCACAAAATTGTTCTTCATTTGACCCAAGGCCTGAAAAAGCAAAGTCATCATTAGCAGCACATTCTTCAAGAGGCAGCTGGTGTGACAAGTGAGCAGAACCTCTCCAACCTGGGCAAGGAAGATAGTTCAGCTGGCATCAAGGGACTGTTTGAGCTCTACCCACAGGCACAACATGTCACAGAACCAACTTTAGAACAGTACTTTACTACTAACATTTCTACTATTGCGTAATCTTATACCCAGGAACAGAATCTATGAGGCTACAGCAGGAAACAAAGTCTGTCAACTTAGATCTTGTCCTAATTTTCTGTTTTGGAGAGGTGATAGGGAGCTGTCAAGGTTCAAGCTCTTGGAGTATGTGCCAGGCTTCCTGGGTCGTCCCAGCAATAATGAAACAAGAGCTCCCGGGCCAGCCATTTTGCTGTCCATATGTCTCTTTCATGTGAGACTATTTGATCCTCGCGGCAATCCTGGGAGAGATATATGATGGTGAAAACCTCCCGTCATCCCAAATGAAAGTTCCCATCTTGTAGATCAGAAAACCAAGGCCATGAGAAATTAAGGTTTTGTCCAATAACTGTCATAATTATGACAAAACCTGGATCTCCTGGTGCTGAAGCCTGGGCTTTTTGCCCTACATCCCATTCCACTCCCAGTAAGAAATGCTGTCTCGGAGGATAAAGGACAGCATTATATATTGTGCAGAAAATCCAATTTGAATTGACTATGTGTCTGAAGAGCTGTACACCTGCCTGATAATGTGCCTTCTCTTACATAATTTCTGAACAATAATTTATGGGCTTCAGAAAGTCGATTTATACAACTAAGCTATGAAAAATTCTGCAATTAATTTTACATTTGTGCCATGCTTCCTGCATTTCCACTGTTGTCTGGTTCTGATTTTCTACATCCTGTTCCCAAACTGGGACTCATTCAAAAACAGGCACCTTCTTTGTAGCTTCCACCCAGCTCCCCATTTGCAACCACCTTCAGAGGCCTGAGGAATCGTTGTGCCATTATTGCTGGGAAGTCCCAAGGAGACTGGCACAGAGTCATAGATTGAAACTTGACAGCTGCCCCCCATCCCTGCACCCCTCTGAAAGGCAAAATTTAGGACAGGAGCTCAGAGTTTACAGGCTTTGCTTCCTGTTCTAGCCTCAGAGATTCTGCTCCCGGATATAAGATTAAGCAACAGCAGAAATTCCAGAGTTCTGAAAATATACCGTCAGCTGAGATGACAGAAAACAGATGCTTAAAGTTCAGTTTCTTATGGTATCTGGTGAAGAGTTAAAGACTTTAACAAAGGATGGGAGTGAGAAAAGCCACAAACTAGCCCCCCTTGAAATCTTGGCTTGGAAGCAACAGTTAGAGAATTGTAGTGTTATCATATTTCCCTGTCCCTGTTAAAAAGAAGTAAAATTTTAAAGTTTAAGGAGTATGCAGAATACCATTTTTCTTTTTATTTCCTTTTTAATGTTGTTGACAATCGACAATTTATAATTATATATATTTGTGGGGTAGAAAGTGATGGTATGATTTATGATTACAATGTGGAATAATTAAATTAAGCTAATTAACATATCCATCACCTCAAATACTTATTTTTCATAGTGAAAACATTTGAAATTTAGTCTCTTAGCAATTTTGAAATGTACAATATACTAATAGTAACTATATTAACCACACCACGCAATAGATCTCAGAAAAAAAAAACAAAACAATTATTCCTCCTCTCCAGCTGAGATTTCGTACTGTTCGACAATCTCCCCACTCCCCCCAAACCAAACCTCGGTAACCATCATGCTACTCTCCGCTTCCATGAGTGTGATTGTTTTACATTCCACATGTAACTGAGAACATACTTTCTGTGCCTGGCTTCTTTCACTTAGTATAATATCGTCTAGGTTCATCCATGTTGTCATAAATGAAAGAATTTCCTTTTGTTAAGGCTGAATTGTATTCCATTGTGTATACATAACACATCTTTATTCATCTGTTGATAATACTTAATGTTGATTCCATAACTTGAATAGTGCTGTCATGAATATGGGCGTGCAGATATCACTGTGATACACTGATTTAAAATGTTCTGGGTAAATACCCAGAAGTGAGATTGAAGGACCTGGAGTATTAGTTTTCACTGATACCAGGCAGACTGCTCTATTGTGCTGATGTCTGGATTGGAATTGAGGAAACCTGAATTTTCACCGTGTTATTACTGCTCATAACAGATATGAGGGAACCTGGGTTCTAATGTTAAAATTTTTTTAATGTAATAGAAGTGTAATATTTACTTTTTTTTTTTTTTTGAGACAGTGTTTCACTCTGTCACCCAGGCTGGAGTGCAGTGGTGTGACATCGACTCACTGAAGCCTCCGTCTCCGGGGTTCAAGTGATTCTCGTGCCTCAGCCTCCTGAGCAGCTAGGACTGCAGGCACGCACCACCACGCCCGGCTAAATTTTTGTGTTTTTAGTAGAGATGGGGTTTCACTATGTTGGCCAGGCTGGTCTCAAATTCCTGACCTCAGTGATCCACCCGCCTCAGCCTCCCAAAGTGCTAGAATTACAGGCGTGAGCCACCACACCCGGCCCAATATTTACTTTTAAAACAAATTCACCTAGGCTTTATGTACCTGAGAGTATCATAACAGTTACGGTGACAATGCAAACTGAAGTGACATAGACTCCTGCCTTCACGTGCTAATATACAGCCATAGTCCCTCATGAAATAACCACTATTATCTCATATATTTCCAGGAATCCCAAGGAACCTTATTATATGTGCTCACAAACCAGTCCATTCCTACCAGGCACCTCTATTTCTACTGAACCCAAACCCTCATAGTGCCAAACCTTGGTCCACGGCGATGGGGAAAAGATGACACTCAGGCCTCTGCTATGTGAGCTAGACCCTCTCAGAGGAGCTAGAAAGCAGCATCGCTTCTGCCCTTCAGCTTTCCAATGTTTTCAGTGGAATAGCTCTGCCACGTTTTACCCACATCCCTTTATTTTCATAGAACCAGGAAGAAATTCCTAAGAGATAGATGTGAGTGGCAGCCTTCACATGGTACCAGGATGTCCCTTCTGACTACCAAGACTTCGTTACAACCGAACCAAGCTCCTCATACCAGTGCCCTTTTCCTAAGCGGGTCCTCAGTACCTCATGAAAACAGACTTCTAGCAACCTACTTCAAACTTACCAGTCACTCAGCAGATGCTTACTGAGTGCCTGCTATGCACCAAAAACAACTGACGTCAACTTTCTAAGGCATTGGCTCTCTAGACCCCAGATAAATCCTAGGTCATCTCCACTCCTGCCAAAATGTAAGCACCACCGGCAGTCACTGGTACCTGGATGGATTTCCAACTATACCACCATCTGAATGCCTGTAATAGTAACCATTCTGCACTCAAATATCTCTTTTCTAAAGAAGTACTCAGGCATAGCTACACTTAGAAAGCTGCTACAGGCAGTTGGGAAAATGAAAAAATCCTGCCAAAAGAAGACTCCTTTACACCAACACAGAAGAAAGAATAGGCATCACTGTTAAAGAATAGGCATTATCAGATTTGCACACATGTAAGACAGCACAGAAATGACTACAAAGTCTAAATCAAATTTCACCAAAATTTAGGCAGTAGTGTGAAAGGCACAATGAAAACTTGTCTTATCTCCTTGAGAGATAAATAGATGCACCTTGTAATTGTCTCCTGTACCTTGGGAGGAAGTGACTTAGAAGGTACGTATTTACAGCTCTCAATCAGAAAGCCCATCATCTTACACTATAAAATCAAAAGGTCGGGCTTCTCATTGAGCCTATTATGTTTTCAACGAAACACCCTAAAGAAGAGTCACCTCTTTCCTAAAGAAAATTTCATCATTTTATCCTTCCATGGCTTGAAGGTCCAGATTGTCAAAAGGACTCACACTACCAAGTTAAAGATCACTGAAATTCCTTTTTCTCCTGTGGTTCTGCACAGGATATTTTACATAGGACATACAAAATGTTAAGCTTCCAAGGAGCAAATTTGCCTTAAAAATTTATGTAGTCCACAGGTTCCTCACTATCAAACAAAAGTCAGGCCTAAATGGAAAATGATATCTGGAGGAGGAAGGAGGGCAGACGGGGGCTTACCAAGTCTGGAAAGAAAAGGAATGGCAAAAAATAAAATGGTTTAGAAGAGTACCAAATATAAATTTTGCTGGTTTTATAAATGTATCAAGAATCAACACTATTCAGGAGTGTGCATGCACACACACACTCATGTGCTCAGATATATACCTCATGCATACATTATATCTCATGTATATATCATTTATATTTATACTTTTTAAACATGTTATGATATCATCATTTATTGACCTGACAGTGTTTTGTTTATTTTTATTTTTGTTATGCTAAGATGAGAGAGAATGAGAATGTAACATAAGAATGGAATTTGGTCTCAGCATTTTCCTGTGGTCGAACTTTTTGTCATTTTAGTACCTCTGTAGGACCCACCACAGAATTTGCTTCAAGACAACTTCTTTTCCAGGCTTTTGTATACCTGAGTGGACCTTTACCTCCAAAGCTGCTTGAGTCAGCCAGAAAGTTATCAGTGAAATCATGTTGTGGGGTTAACAACTTCTTAAAGTCAAGCAACTCAGGCGCAGCTGTTTGAGAGAGGAGCTGAGCCCCTGCTAAAGCTGCATTTCCCGTCATGCACCCTGAATTAGCATTGGCACCAGAAGGCAAGGCAAGGCCAAGTACACAGCGTCTGCAAAAATGCAACAGTGCAAGGTATTCAGTTTTGTTTTGATTTTTGGTTTTGGTTATCACTGGAAATAATACCTCAGTAGATTTTAACCCACAGCTTGACTCCTTCTGCTACAATTCAGCTCAACAGAAAATCCACCCTGGTCTTCACAGGAGTGAATAGGCACCACAGCCCAGACACCCCACAAATTAGCGCTACTGACTTGTACTTTCTTTGCTATCAAATGGCAAGCCCTTCAGCTCCAGCTGCAAGGATTATCAGCTGTGCTGATAATAAGACAAGCTGTGCTGGCTAATGAGTTGACTCTGTTGGGTCCCCTCTCACCCAGATACCACTGGCTGAGCTGAGAGGAGTCACCTGGGGACTTCCCCTCACCCCCTCCAGTGTTGAAGGGGAAGCCAGAGCGCGGAATTCTGTAAGAAAAACATTTGTTTAAATCTTTTTTTTTTTTTTTTTAAGAATAAAACTTTCAGGCACTGAAACCTTGTTGATAAATAAACTAGTGTCTAGCAGCCTTGCGTTCCTTTCACTTTCTGTTAGCACAGTTCTTTCCTAGAAATCAGAGCAGATGTATTTGCAGCAAGCTGGCCATACTAGAGTCATTTCTGAACATTAACTTTTGCTTGAAGCATATTGTATTTGGGAGCCCAAAACAGCGGGCAAATTCTCTACCTAACGAAAATTATGCATACCCAAACTCATCTTCAAAACGCAAATCACTTTCGAAACAAAGTATCTCAATTGGCAATGATTAACTTTTCTAACATTTAATATTCTGTCCAAAGAGGACATGGTTATCTGTGATTATATCTGGGTATTGGAATTGTGGATGACAATGTTTTCATATTTTTCTACGTTTTAATCAAATCAATGCATGCATTTTTGTGGGAAGTGTTTTGTTTTGGATTTGGAGATGAATCTTTATGTATTTTTCTTTTTCTTTTAGCTCTCCCAAAGTTCATTGCCTCTTTTTATCTTCCATTCTGAGAGGGTCTCAGGCATCACCTGAGCCAGCCAGATTTTTTACGCA
The DNA here is from genome assembly GCF_049350105.2 of Macaca mulatta. NCBI lineage: Eukaryota > Metazoa > Chordata > Mammalia > Primates > Cercopithecidae > Macaca > Macaca mulatta. The sequence goes on from NC_133420.1 coordinate 91,964,925, forward strand.
GCTGGTTGTAGCACATAGACTAACTTTATTGCCTCGTCCAGCTGTAATTTAGGAGAGACCTGAAATCTGTTGAATCAGATACCCAGGGGCAACTCTGAAGGGGAGGGGCTCACCAGGTTTATTGCACTAGTCAGAAAGAAAGCAAAATGACTGAGCGCAGCCAAGATACACCAAGGGTGACACTTTTATATAGGGATCAGCAATTTAATTTGTCTTTGCATTTTATGAATTGCAGGCAGAGATGTATTTGCAGAGTAATACATGGGCATTTTTGAAAGCGATTAATTAAGCATGCAATTTATATGAAAACAATTTACTGCAGGACATTATCAGGGCACCCAAAATGCACATGCAATTTCCTTGCCTTCTAATTTGTAGACATAATTTATTTTGATTGTGCAATTAGGAAAAAAAGACCTTTATTAATTTTGGTGCAAGTCTAAAGAACTAAGACCAATTTAGCGGCAAAAGAGTCAGCCTTAATGTAAAAAAGGAAGGTGTGGCCTTGGACTCTGTCCTAGCGGATAAGTGTTCTGAATCCAAAGCCCTGGAATCACATGTATTTCTGTTCCTCTCTTCAACAGGTCATTTAACCACTCTGAGCTCCAGCTTTTTTATATATACACATGAGACAGAGCTGGAAAGATTCCTCCTCCTGGATTGGCATTTTATGGCAGGTTTGGAGGGTCTGTCCGACCAGTTTGCCTCTTACTCGTGGCAGGCTGCCCCATAATGGGCAACACTATGTGGCCTAGGCCCTCCTCAGGCTCACCTTCAAGTTACAGGCCATTCCATTACCTGCAGCAAATTCTCCATAGTGCACTTGCCCGCGGACCCCCTGACCCCATGCTTGCAGGTGCCCAGAATGAAGGCAGACAAGAGCCTGCATTGGATTTTCATTTTATGAGAAGCAAATTTTCAGGATGGAAATGGAGCCCATGCCCCTATTAGCCTAGTCCTATAACAAACTAAAAAATCAGTCCAAGTCATCAAAATTTTACTAGTTATCTTCAAATCATAAAGCCCCCGAAGCGGTGGGTGATTTTTAGGATTTGGGGAAAACTATCAAATCCTCACAGAAAAATCTTTGGAGGCCTGCCAACAGTGAAGAACGAGCTCGTGGGCTTCTGGTCACCACCCCTTTACCCCACACCCATCAAACGCAGAAAGGGGGTGTATTAGTCCATTTTCACGCTGTTGATAAAGACATACCTGAGACTAGGAAGAAAAAGGGGTTTCATGGACTTACAGTTCCACATGGCTGGGGAGGCCTCACGATCACAGTGGAAGGCAAGGAGAAGCTAGTGACATCTTCCGCGAATGGCGGCAGGCAAACAGAGCTTATGCAGAGGAACTCCTCTTTTTAAAACCATCAGATCTCCTGAGACTTATTCATTATTGCAAGAACAGCATAAGAAACACCTGCCTCCATGATTCAATTACCTCCCACTGGGTCTCTCCCATGACACGTGGAAATTGTGGGATTAAACAATTCTAGAAGAGATTTGGGTGAGGACACAGCCAAACCATATCAAGGGGTAAAGGGACCAAGGAAGTGGATATGCACTAGGCATCACACTAGAGTGCCTCCCTATGTTCTGTCACACCAGGGCCGGGACAGCGCCATAAAAAGCTGGTATGTTGACCGGGCGCGGTGGCTTACACTTGTAATCCCAGCACTTTGGGAGGCCAACGTGGGTGGATCACCTGAGGTCGGGAGTGCGAGACCAGCCTGACCAACATGGAGAAACCCATCTCTACTAAAAATACAAAATTAGCCAAGCGTGGTGGTGCATGCCTGTAATCCCAGCTACTTGGGAGGCTGAGACAGGAGAATTGTTTGAACCCGGGAGGCAGAGGTTGTGGTGAGCTGAGATCTTGCCATTGCACTCCAGCCTAGGCAACAAGAGGGAAACTCCATCTCAAAAAGCTAGTATGTTTATTCCCACTTTGCAAATGAGAAACCGGAGCTCAAAAAGGCTAGCAGGAATCCAGTTCCGATTGACTGCAGAACCTAGGCTCTTTCCACTCCACCACTCAAGCTGTGGGCTCCTCTAGAAATACAGAGAGGCCATGTGGTCCTTTTCCACTTGTGAGCCTTCCTTTTGGGTGACTGAGCCTTAAAAAGCCATTTTACCTATGTTCTGAATTCCCATGACACTTAGCCTGTGTTTGCTAAGTGTTAGCAAACTTAGTGATGGGTTAGTCTTTGACCTGTCCTTGGTGTTTGATAAACCACCATTTATATAATCATATCAGTGGCAGTTGATCATTTCCATAGTACATACACAATAGTTATTTACATATGTAACCCAGACTTTTCCAGTGTGGGCTCACAACATAAAGTTACATTTTTCTTTCATATACAAATTACAATCCCACAAAATCTCCACTTATCCAGATTAGCAGAAAATCTGAGCATTCCCCTTTTCACATGAAACAGCTCCCTCCTCGGTATGATCAAAACTCCCAAGTGTGCTCACTCAGTCCTCAGATTCAGTCTGGGTTCTCTTGTTTTAAGGGTAAATGTGGATGGTGTGAGCAAGCCACAGGAAGTGCCTCCTTCACGGCCAATGTTGACACTATTACCAAATCAGGAATGTGCCACTGGAAATTGGAAACGGGCACTGGAATAACCTGGGAATGAGAATAATGCCCATTGGCTGCCACTGTTGCTGTTGCTTATGCTGGCATTCTAATGTCATTTACAGTCCATTTTAATGCCTTTCCAGGGGGGACACAATGTCACCACCCAAACCAAAGAGGCTCCCGAAGCTGACACCCTCAATGCCCTCTGCCTGAGTAGCTCCTTGGACCCTACCCCAAGATCACCAATAGAGGGCCCCACCAATCCCAACCTGGAGTTGCAGTTGTTGCATTCTTAGCTCTTTCAGCTCATCCATTGTTTTCCCCAAGGCAGACCATATCCTGGATCAGGATGTCTAGTATGAGCCAGAAACTGTCCCCAGAAACAGTTCACTTGCCCTTGTGTTGTGTTGGGGTCACTCATTCACACTCCTTCCTCCCTTAGGGCAATTTCCTCTCAGAGCTTCTGCTGACCTTCCCTGTTCTCTGACCTAGATAGGTATGTAGGTTAGGTAATTAGGTACCCCAGTTCATCAGAACTTCCAAAGGCTCCTGGGACACCTTGTAAATTCACGGAAAGACATTAAAGTGGAGTGGGGTTTTGCCAGATATGTAAATATCTTAAAGGGGTCACTTAGTGGTCCTTCCCAGAACAAAGTAAGACTGCCCACGAGTGAATAAATGTTGCCCTCTAAAGAAAGAAAATTGCCTATAATTTTAAAATGACATTTGGCCAAGTTATTAAAAAGTCAATAAATAGAGTTAAAGTCCTGTCTGCCTGGGCACCCTATAGATAAACCTTCTTCTGTTTAGGGCTATTTAGAGCACATATTCATCAGGATATAAAAGGTATGTGTCCCCAGTTCTCCTAAGTGTATTATAATACAAATAAGAATTATCCCAATCACAGTAATGATATTACACATGACTCACGGGCTACCTACAGTTACACTGTACTAGAAGCTATTATCTTATTTAATCATCACAATCACCTTACAAGGCAGGATATTACTATCATTTTCACATTACCAGTGACAAAACTTGAGCTCGAGGAGGTTAAGTGGCAAACTAATAAATGGCAGAGCTGTACCCTGAACCCACAACTGTCAGACCTCATAAGTCTGTTTTCTTGATAATTTGTTAGTTTTGAGTTAGAAACAACCAATTTGGATAGAAACATTTATTGCACCCAAAAGCTGCATGACTTTTGGCAAAATACATTTTCTTTGATCATCTATTTCCTTTATATAACTAATAATGACCAACTTCCAGGGTTTTATGAGGGGAAAAAAAGTGCAATAATGTGAAAAGAACTACGTAAATCATAAAACGCACAAAATATGACTGATATTTTTAATTTGTCTCTTGGTAACCAGGGCAGCAACATGATGAAAATAGACCCTGGAAATCTTGATGACAGTAGGCGTCACTTTGATGGCAAAGGATGATTGCCTTCATGCCCTGACAACCTGGGGAGACAGGAGGAAGATGCTTCTGACACACCTAAGACATTGTAGTAGATACCCGTCACTTGCGGCTGCCAAGATCTTTGATAATTCTCCAAATGGGGAATCCCACCTTCTCAACATAGACTCAAAAAACCAAAAAAGCTATTTCCTAACCCTCTTTGTTAGAGAACAGGCTTGTGATGTAGATACCATCACTCAGACCCACCCAAATGAGACTGATTCTGAAGCAATATGAGAGGAGTGGTGGAAGATGACAGGTCTATTTTGCTGGTACTTTTGGCAAATTTCTGGAGGTGTTGGTGGTTCTGGCAGCATGATTTGGGGGTAAGGGAACGACAAAAACACCCTGATGGCAGCAGATAAACCTGGCTCTGGGGTTGGTGGTGGCGGAGGCCCCCTCTCCAGGCCAGTTCTGCAGTGTGGTTCTGAAATGCAAGCTCAGCCAAGACGCTGTTCAGCCTTCCAGTGATCCTCTGGGCTTTCTAATATGCTTGAATAAATTCATTTCTGCTTGAACCTGCTAAAGACGATAGTGTTGTCGGCAACTAAGAACTAAAGCAGCACTTATAGCTTCTCCCCTACCAATTATGCAAGGGAAGAGTAATTGTTTGAAGAAGACTGACAGGTTTGCTTCATTTGGGATGGGCCAACTCAGCTGCTGCCAAAGGGAGTTCTCTGGCAGGTGATAAAGTTGCTGACAATGTGAGTGAAGACAACAGAAGCTACCTAGTAAGTGCCAATCAATGCACAGATAGGCAACCTGGGCTGGTTGTTGGACACACATTTTCTAATCTATATGGGCATCCTTAAAGATAAGTAATATTACTACCACACTACAGTGAAGAAATCTGGAGCTCAGGGAGGTTAAGTGAATTGTGGAGAAATAGCCACAGTTAGTATAGAAGCCAGTCTTCATAGAAAGCCCCTCTGGCTGCAAAGACATAAGAATAATACAACGGACTTTGGAGACTCGAGAAAGGGTAGGAGTGGGGTGAGGGATAAAAGTCTATAAATTGGATACAGTGTATACTGCTCAGGTGATGGGTGTACCACAATTTCAGAAATCACCACTAAATAACTTATTCGTGTAGCCAAACGCCACCTGTTCCCCAGAAAGCTATGGAAATAAAAATAATAAATCAATAAAAAGCCCCTCTGCTTCCACACACACCATTCTTCCCCTGTCACACTCTGGGATGGAGTGTGGATTTAGACCCAAGAATTTCCAGGTGCCTGAGGATCAACTTCCTCCCAAAGACAGACAGAAACCACCTGCTTTAAAAGATTTATCTACTGTTGTCTAATGACTCTAAAAACAACTAGCTCTCAATATTTTGTTATCCATATAGGACATTTCTCACAAGCAGGTTTATTTAATCTGAAAGAATAAAGATTGATTTTCCTATTACTCGTTCTAGTGATTTTACGTATTTAAATTACAAACTTTTCTAAGAGGTGATTCTATATAATGAAAGGTAAGAGGCATCTATTTAAGGGCCAAAGTATTCAACAGTTAGTGGAGGTGATGTTTTAAAATACCATTTTTTGAGGTTTTTTAAAATTTTTTTCTAATTTTGAGGAAAATGGGAGTGAAAAAGTCAGAAGTGTGTTTTGTTTTACCATGAGCCAGACAACAATGAAAACACAGGGACTCACTAAGTAGAAGACACCAAAGGAGGTTCAGAAAGGAAGTCGGCTCTCCCCAACCCGGCTCCACCCCCTGCCACCCTCTGTGCCACGCCACGGCAATGGCTCTGTGAAAGGTGCAGCCCCCTAGCTTGGTATCTCCACTTTTATTGCCTTTATTTTGGGAGAAGAAAGTTACTTACTGTTTAAAAGGAAAACTTTGCCCAGGTCAAATAAGATATCTTGGGGAAATAAAACCAACCATTCCACAGTACAATCATTTTGACAGGAATCCTCAAAGTAGGTCATCCATTTCTTACAGTTTAAGAATCTGTAAATCCCACAATATTCATGTAAAAGGGAAGTTTATGAAGTATGTTACATTAATAGGATCCATTGCCTTCATTCTGAGATGTCATACCTTTTCAAATGCTCCATTGTATTATCAACAGCTTCCTAGAGACAAAGCAAAAAAGAAACCGTATTTAAAACGAACATGTCGCTTTTAAGATGTACCCCCAATTTCCTGAAAATAAAACTTATTTTTTAAAAGAAGTCTCTTTTAGATTCAAGGAAATATGATCACTATAACTACATTCATTCCTCGATTTGGGGTTTTATTTCTTTGAAATTCTTATTGGAGATTTTAGCTTTTCTTGTGAAGTTTTATTAACATCATGAAGACTTGTAAGTTGAACTATATATATATATATATAGTTCAACTTACTATATATATAAATATATATAGATATATAATATATAAATATATACAGATATATAATATATAAATATATAATATATAAATATATATAAGTATATATATCTATATATAGATATCTATATATAGATATCTATAATATATATTTATATATAGATATATAATATATAAATTTATATATCTATATATAGATATTTAATATATAAATTTATATATCTATATATAGATATATAATATATAAATATATATATCTATATAGAGATATATATACACACACTATATATAAATATATATAGATATATACACACACACACACACACACACACATATATATATAACTGGAGGTCCAGATAAATTACCTGGAAACATCCACCCAGACTAAAATGACATTTACAGAGAAAGACTAAAACATTGATAGTGTGTCATTTTTGTGTTTATTCCTATCTATTACTTAAGACTCTTGGGTTACCAGTAACTAATTCAAGCATTAAACCAAAAGGAGTATTTTATTATAAGGATATACAGAGGTGTTTCATTAATCCCAAAGGTAAAAACAGTTCTTAATAAGGAGACAAACCAGTAGCTGGAAAATTGGAGAATCTTAAGAAATACCCTCTCTGATTTTCTTGCCTCTTCTCTTTTTTCATAGCTTCTTAATTCTTGTCTTTCCTTGAAGACAGTCTTTTTTCTTTCTCATCCCTAGGGTGGGGTTTGGCCAGTACTCTAGGGTTTACTTCTCTAGTTTCAAAATTTCTCATTAGCAGGAAAGAGACTTGAATTGCCTAACCTGAGACAAATGTCCTCCATCCCTTGCAGGGGAAGTGAGTAGAGGAAGCTGGGCCGTGTATAAAGCATTAGTGCCAGGGACCCACCTGTGTGAATGTCATGAGACAGGGGAATATAGTTCTCAAGAAAAGGAGAGCAGCTCACAAGCTGGGCATTCTGTCCCTCAAGCCCATCTCCAGAACTCCCAAACTCTGAGTTCAGAGCCACCTTCTCTGCTCAGCAGCTCACACATTCCTGAAAAACAGCTTGGGATACCAGCAAATCACTGCATGTTTAGGTGACCTCCAGAAGAGGGATGGTGCTTGCGGTAATGGTAAGTTCCAGACACCCAACTTGGGAGACTTTACTATCCCTTTAAGCACATATCCTTTGAATGAATGGTAGTATTTGTAAAACCAAACTTCATGCATTTTTACTATTTCAATTACTTGTAAATCAAGACACACAAGCTTTTGTTTTCCTACTAAAATTCCTGAGATTTTGTCAATAAAACTGGGGTGCCTGAATATAATGTGCATGTGAGATTACAGTCCCCAAAGCTAATGGTCAGCAATTTGCCCCAGAATCAGCACCGCACCTGAGATTCAACACCTGAGATTCAACATGTATGTGTCATGTGATGGGGCACTCAGTTTGGGCTTTTCACTTTTGTAGCTTTACCTATTTAAAAAAAAAAAAAAAAAAAACTGTGACAGACATAGGGCCAAAATTGGCCATTTTAAATAGTCAAGGTAAAAACTGTCTACTTTTAATGTATGGCATATTTTGACACATGACTTGTATTATTTCATTATTTGAAAAATATGGTTTTCTGATATGCTTGATGGATTATTTTCATCATCTTTGAAACTTTTTTCAAGGATATTAAAATATCTGTAAAAACATCAATGATGTTAGAATTATGTTGGGAAGAAACCAGCAGATATTCATTGTCTAGAAAGAATTTTTCTCCCTGATCTGGTTCAACATGAAGGGTTTTCCCCAAAAGGAATGGCTAGAATGGAACAGCTGTTGCCTTGGGTTGGCCAGAGGTTTTCACTGCATCTCACCTTCTTCTTTGTACTAGGGAAGTCTCTCAGTTGAAGAACTTTGCTCTGTACTTGGACCTTCATGATCTTGCTTAGGAAAGAAATTAGGAACTTTCTTGAGTCACACACAGTCCTAAATCCTAGGACAAGGACACTGGAAATCCTTGGTGTGGACATTTGCCCTTTGAGTAGGGGTCCTTCTACGGAAATTGGAGGTTGCACTAACAACTGCTTGAGGGTAGGAAAAAGAGGCAGGACCAAGATGGCCTGTAACATGGAAACTGTAGCCAAAGTAATCAAAATGGGAGGATGAAAAACAGAAGAAAAATGAACAGTGGTGTTCTGATGATGAGACTAGATTTGTGCAGCACATCTTGACCCTGTGGGGAAAAAAAAGGTAAAGCTAGATTTGAATAATACCTCAAAGACAGTTTCCTTTGCTGTGGTATCCACCTTGAGGGTTGAAGTGTTGTGGTCAATAGGTGCAATTTCTCAGCTACAACATGATATGAGGGAGCTGGGGGGCAGAGGATGGCATCGCCAGCTGACTACTTCAAAAGGAGCTTCACAGAGTGGGCTACTTTTATACTACTTTACTTTAGTGAGTTTTCTAGAACCCATTTTTCAGAGCTAAACTCATACTGATTGAGCTCTAAGTCTAATATCTGAAACCAGAATACCTATTTATTTATTCACAGTGAGATAAAATGTCAGAAGCCCCATACACTCAGACCATTGGTCTAGGCGTTCGCTTCCTGTAGGTACATTAACTACCCAGGAAACCAAGCTGTAATTGCAAAGTAACTTGGTGAAAATAGAATCAAAATACGAAGAATAAATTTGATGGGTTGAATGTTTAATAGCATCAGGCTGAAATTGCATAATGTATTTATCTCTACAAAAGGATTATTACACTTGACCTTGGACAGGTGCATACTCACACTTGCGTGTGCTCAACTCCTTTCCTCTTCTTTTCCAGAATGGTTTTAATCACCGTCACTCCTGTGATCTCCCTATCCTAGGCTTTCTTTGCTGATCAACATCCCTTCTGATTGATGTAGACTTTTTTTGACCTGTTATCAGTTTCAGTAATTTTTCTGTCTGACTTTATAGACAAGAGAGATATTCTCTTTTGCATAGAAAAAAAAATTAATTGCATGCTTGTTTTGTTTGTTTGTTTGAGAGACAGGGTCCTGCTCTGTCACCCAAGCTGGAGCATAGTGAAATGATCATGGCTCACAGCAGCTTCAACCTCCCTGGCTCAAGCAATCCTCCCACCTCAGCCTCCCAAATAACTGGAATTACAGTTGTGCATCACCATGCCTAGCTAATTTTTTGTTTGTTTGTTTGTTTGTTTGTTTTTGTAGAGATGAGATCCTACTATGTAGCCCAGGCTGGAGTCAAACTCCAAACTCCTGGGCTCAAGCAATCCTCCCACCTTGGCCTCCCAAAGTGCTGGGATTACAGATGTGAGCCACCACACTCAGCCTACATGCTTGTTTTAAATATTTAACTCTGAGACAACCATCTTGTTTATTTTACTTCCAGATTGTTGGATGATGTCTTATTATGCCTATAGAAACTTGAAATGCTATCCATTTGTGCTACTTGGGCTTTTACAACCCTTGGTATTTTATCTTTCAGGCTTTCTAAGCTTAACACTGTATAGCCAAGAGTGAAAGAAAATTAGTATCACAGCACCAGCCTGTCCTGAGTCTTTGGGATGCAATATGCTCTGATGATCTCACAAGTTTATTTGTGAATCCTATCAGTTTTTCCTGTCGTTTCCAAGAGGTTAGTGGGATGACATACACAGGATAATTGAGTAAACTTCTACATAAACAGCATCTGCAATTGCAGATACAAGAATAAGTTCCATTATGGAAATATAATACGTAGGAGTGCTATACCAATAATTGGAAAGGTAAAGACTCAGGGCTTAAGAAAATCAAAAGAGAATAAAAGAATGAGATAGAAGTCCAGATGGCCTCAACATTCATGCATTCAGTTTTCAAACAACTAACATACTCATATGTGTGTGTTTGTGTAATACTATTTCCAAACTTGGATGTTCATATCTCAGGTGAAAAACGAGTGCTCAAAGTCACCTCCCAGCCAATTGTTCCATTTTAGCAGCCTCACTATATTTGTGTGCACTGTACTACTTATCCACTTACTCATTTTTTACACTTTTACCTATTATTCTATAAATAAAAGTAAACAAGAAATATTAAACGTCTGACACTGGCAATAAAATGCATAGCTTTCATACACAATCTACTTGAGTCAAAGAAGGAACTTATCGAGCATGCCAATAGTAGAAAATCATTAGTCTAAATTGAATTCCTGCTGAACATAAGCCAATGAATGAGGCTTATGTGTTCAGTTGTAAAGAAAAATTTAAAAAAGAAAGAACATTTAAATCATGCTGGAAATGTAATCCTGAACATTATATACTGAAGGCAAGATGTAATCAAGACATTTAAAAATTTTTTCCTCTTTATGACTGAGATTCTCTTATCAGGTTTTTTTGTTGTTCGACTTTCATATACTTCACTTCCTTGCATGTTTTCAAGTATATATTAAACTTGAAAGATATTTTTCAGCATTTGCTGAAAAAGCAAAAACAAATTAGTGAAATGCCCAGAGGCCTTGACACTACATTTCTTTAGCGAGGGAAGGGCTGGAATATAGCTGAGCCACATCAAAACTTTCTGTTACATTGTGCTAGCAAAGCTCTGCCTAAGATGAGAAAAGTGGAGGGAAATCTCTATAAAGGAAGATATTTCCCCTTTTGCAATGGTGAGCTAATTGTGTTAATCAAGGTTATACACAGCAGATTGTGCTGTCTCTCTGAAGATGTGAGCACACCAGGAAGCATAAGTCAAACAGTGGGCTTCTTCTTAAAAGCTGGTCTCCTAGCCATCTTTCACTGATTAATGAGTACCTTGGCATCAGAATCTAAAAGTTGAGAGATAATGAAAAAGAGTAGAACTCCTAGAACCAGCATCACCATCTGTCTGAAGCCTACTTTTACACTTCCCCTACATTATGTACCAAAATCCCAAAATTATCATATCTCAGACTTTATTCATTTAAGGAAAAGCATAGCATTGTCATGAATAGCAGTAGTCATGATCAAAGAGAATTCTAGGAAATTAAAGTAAAGAGAGGTCAGATCTAATAGAATTTAGGTGTACTCAGACTCAATATTACCTTTGGCTTTAGTCTGTGTGAGTTTTGAAAAGACAGAATTCTAATGTTGTATTTTGTGCCACTCAGGGCACAGGTAGTACAACCCATGTTGCTACCACCTAAGATCTGAAGAACATATTATAATACCAAGTACAGGATTAGAGAAGACATGGAGAAATGGCAGCTTCCATACATGGCTAGTATGGGATATAAATTAGTAGAAATACAGGAGAGCAGTTTGACCATATTTATCCAAGGGAATATCCTTAAGAAGTAAAAATAAATGAATTACAGCTAAGTCTATCACCACGCACAGACCTCAAACATTTAATGTTAGAGAAAACTACATATAACATCACTTATCTAAAGTTTAACACATGCAGAACAACTATGCATTTTAATGGATAGATACATGTAAAGTAAAGGCAGACCATTATGGAAGGAAATGATAGAAACTGACTTCAAGGTAGTGGTTATCTTGGTGGAGAAAGAAAGAGAAATGAGACTGAAAGGGGGTTGAAAAAGAGTTTCTCCTGGTTTTGTAAAGTTTTATTTCTTAAGAAATAAAAATCCTAAGGAAATATGACAAAATAAGATTTGTTTAAACTGCATAATGACAGATGGTGAACACAAATTTATTTTCACTCCCTCCCAAACCCCAATAAAATGATAATAAGTGTAATTTTAAGGCAGAAAATCTAAAAAGAGAAAGATAATGGGAAAAGAGACAAGAGAAACAAATTTAAAAGCTGGAAAGCAGATGGGATTTTCTGACTTCGAAGAACTGAGAAATGAAAATCCTGTGCTGACCAGGGAGAAACAAAAAACAGCTTGATTTTCTCTGCGGGCCCCCTAAGAAAGGTGAGACACTAGCAGTACAAAGCACTGGAAGTACAGGTGACAGCCTGACCAAAATAGGAGGATGGGCTGAAAACAGGAGGATGCTGTGGAAGAAGCAGATAAAAAGTACTAATTAATTAAATTTTTAAAAAAATTTAAATGCAGTTAAATCTCAGACTCATACCTCTCTCAGAGCAGCTTGGCGGCTGCCCTTCTCACGTCACTTGAAAACTGTGAGTTGATTCACTGGAGAAAGTAAAGCAGGCCAGGCATGGTGGTTCATGCCTGTAATCCCAGCATTCGGGAAGGCTGAGGCAGGAGGATTGCTTGAGCCCAGAAGGTCAAGGCTCAGTGAGCTATGATTGCACCACTGCATTCCAGCCTGGATGACAGAGTGAGACCCTGACTCAAAAATAAAAATAAAAAATAAAAAGAACGTTAAACAGAGAGTCTCTCAGCTAGGAGACCAAGCACGGCAGAGGAATTATATTAAAAACAGGACTAAAAGGGTTCAAGACCAGCCTGGGCAACATAGTGAGACCATATCTCAAGAAAATTTTTAAAACAAAATTAGCTGGGTGTGGTGGTATACACCTGTAATCCTAGACACCCAGGAGGCTGATGGGGGGGATTGTTTGCGCTCAGGAGTTTGAAGCTGCAGTGAGCTATGATGGCACCACTATACTCCAGACTGGGAAATAGTAAGATCTTGTCTCTAAAAAAAATTTTTTTTTAATTATAAAAACAGGGCTAAGGGAATTTTTATATGTTGCATTGCTAAATCCACAGTCCTCTTCCCCCACTTGGTTCCTAGAACAATGGTAGTAATAAGTATATTATCCTTAACACAAGACATTGAAAGCATTTTCTCCAGAGAATTTGACAATCCCACAAAACAACACAAAAAATAAAAATAAAAATAACCCAGAGCCAGATACCTCTGTAGGGACTCTCAGACCTCCCAGGCCCCACCTGGGTACTCAGAGGCTTCCCATCAGGCTGCAGTGTTCCACTCTAAAACATGAACAGGCAACTCAAGGACATCAGACATCTGACCAAAGGCCCTAAACCGAAAGATAGGGATCAAAGCTAATAAGCAGAAAAAAGCAAATTGGAGGAACCAGGATGTATACAAGAAAAAGAAAACTTAAAATATATATACACATATATATATAAAATGCTCAGAGAGATAAGAGATGATGCATTCATTTAAGAACAGAGAACAAGATGCCATAAAAGAAATTTCAAAGAACAACCAAGATCACTTAGCAATTAAAAAGGAAAGTGAAAATTGAAAGAAAAGAGATAAGAAAATTAGGGTATCAATCCAGAAAGTCTGACATCCAAATAATAAGAGTCCCAGAAAAAAGCAGACAAAAAGGAGAGAGAAAATTATCAAATAGTTCAGGGAAATTGCCCAGTACAGAAGGATCTGAGTTTCCAGACTCGAAGAGCCCAGCAAGGGTTCAGTAAAACAGATGAAAACATGACCATATACAGACAGTTATTGAAAAATTTTAGAACATCGGGTTCAAAGAGAAGACCCTACAAACTCCCAGAAAGGAAGACAAAAAAATCACACAAAGATCAGAAATCAAAATAGTGTCAGTCTATTCCAGGGGGACTACTCCAGCAACATTTTCTGTGAAGGGCCAGATAGAAAGCAATATTTTTAGAGTTTGCAGGCCACATACAATCTGTTGCATTTTCTTTTTTGTTTTGTTTTGGAACCTTTTTTTTTTTTTTTTTTTTTTGGTTGGTTGGTTGGTTAGTTGGCTGGTTGGTTGGTTGGCTTTTACCATCCTTAAAAATGTAAAAAACATTTTTATCTCACAGGCCATACAAAAATAGGCCACAGGTGAGGTAGCAGGTGAGACTCAACTCTACAGGTGGGGCTCAGACAGTGTACTAGATTCAAGACTAGCTGAAACAGAGACAGCGCAGAAGCAGCTTTCAATCAGACATGCCCACCAACGTGCCATGTCAATTTACCATTGCCATGGCAACACCTGGGAGTCACTGCCCTTTTCCATAGCAATGATCCAATGATCCAAAAATTTCTACCCCTTTCCTAGAAATTTCAGCATAAACTGCCCCTTATTCTGCATGCAATTTAAAGCAGGTATAAATATGACTGCAAAACTGCCCTGAGCTGCTACTCTCTGCCTACCGGTTAGCCCTGCTTTGCAAGAGCAGTCACAGAGCTGTAATACCACCAGAGCTGTAACACTGCCTGTTCAATAAAGCTGTTTTTCTTCTACCTCTGGCTTGCCCTTGAATTATTTTCTGGGCAAAGCCAAGAACCCTCATAGGCTAAACTCCACTTCAGGCTCGCCTGCCCTGCATCACAGGGATGTAGTTTGCTGACTTCAGTCTAGTCAACAGCAACACTGGATTCCAGATGACAGTGGAGCAATGCATGCAGTAGCCTGAGGAAAAATTATTTCCAACCTCTGGCTCTATACCCAGCCAAACTATCCATTAATCTCACAGTAAAAAGACACATTTAGTCATATAAGTTCTCCAAAAATATTTCATCTAAGCACCATCTTTCAGAACACTACTGAGGCATATGTGTTACCAAAAGGAGAACATAAGTTGAAAAGAGAAAGAAAATGCCATTACAAAATCTGGGACCAAATAAGAGAAAGATCAAGGAAATCCACAGTGTGGTCCCGAAGACAGCTCTCAGATAGGAATCCATGCCAGATTAGAGCAGGTTCAAAACTTCAGAAGAAATTTCTTCCAAAAGATGGAATTCATAGAATGCCTAATACAACTAAATATATTGAAAGGAGATTTAGACAAATGGCCAAAAGTTCAGGAGGAATTACAGATAAATGTAACAAAAACTTAGAAAATAAAAGATAATTATTAACCTCAGAGGAAAGAAAAGTTGTGCAAGAAAGTTTAAAAAAATCACAGAATACCAAATATCTCAGATGTGGACAGCATTTACATGGTCATAATATAAGCAATGGCTACCTAATCTCGAAAATTACAATGTATTAGGATGACAGAGGAATGTGACAGAAAAGGAAAGTAAAAGGAAGCCACATCCTTATATAGCAGGAAGTCCATATGTATGTTTCAAAAAATTAAAATAGCCGTATTTTATATATTTTATATAACAATATGCAATACTAAATTAAATTAGTCGGTGAAAGCCATTGAAATGGTTACCTTTGAATTTAGGGAAATGGAGGCAGTTATTTAAACATTTAAAACTAAATGATAAATAGTGTTCCCTACACTGACTTGTCTACATTTAAACACTTTCTATTTTAAAACTTTTATTTTTAAGGAGCATTCTTCACATATCAGTACAAAGTGTTGTCAAATACAGTTTGCCTACATCTTCAAAGTTGTATCATAAAGAATATTAAAATATTTTGAGATTTTTTTACATTAGTAGAAATATTTAAAGAGATATTGTTAATCAACTTCTTAAACAATCAGAAGTCCCAGAATCTTGCTTCACTGATATCACCCTCCTATTTTCCTCCAATACGCTTTACTCGTCTGTAAAATCCAGCTGGTCTGGTTTCTTGGGGTCACAAGGAAAAGACACACACAGATTCTTCACAACAGGAATTTGTTGCAAGAATAAACAGGAACATAAGGAAGAAGCAGAAAGTGCCTCATCAGCACAATCACCCTGTGTATTGGATATTTGTCATATTTTGGCCACCAAGCATCTGAAACACATCCTATATTGGTAAAACTTTTATTTTTATGGAGAGTCAATAGAACACAAAAGCTGCCTCCACTGTAGCCTGAAAATACCACATACAGTTGACCTTGGACAACCGGGCTTAGGGGTACTGACTGCCCCGTACACACTCAAAAATCCACATCTAACTTTTGACTCCCCCACAACGTAATTACTAATAGCTTACTGTTAACCAGAAGCCTTACCAGTAACATAAACAGTCTATTAACAAATATTTTTATGGTATGTGTAATATATGTGTATATAAAATATATATTTTTTCTTTTCTCTAGCTTAGTTTATTGTAAGAGTATTCTCTCTCTAATATATATAATATATACATAATATATATAATATTATATATTATTTATATATCTAATATATAAGATATCTTATATCTAATATATCTGATAAATATTATGTATATATCATATATATATTAGAGAGAGAGAGCACTCTTACAATAAAGTACGCTAGAGAAAAGAAAATATTATTAAGAAAACCATAAGAAAGAGAAAATGTATTTACTGTTCATTAGGTGGAAGTGGATCACCATAAGGGTCTTCATCCTCATCATCTTCACACTGAGATGGCTAAGGAAGTGGAGGAGGAGAGGCTGGTATTGCTGTCTCGGGGGTGGCCGAGGCTGAATAAAACCCACGTGTAAGTGGACCCATGGAGTTCAAATTCACATTGTTCAAAACATGTTGTTCAAGGCTCAACTGTACACACCTTCCCAGACTCCCTTGCACAGCTCTCTAATCCTCAAAACAATTGTTTGAGCTCCCCAATACCTCTTGAATGCAACCCTCTTCTGTGTAAATAAGTCAGAATTGATTTTCATCACTTCCGCTTTAGAAGTCTATTGTATTCATTTCTGGAACTTGGAAGTTGACATCAGTCTGTTCTTAAATGTAGAATCAGCTGATTGAACGATGGAGGATGGAGGAGAAGGATGGAGGGATTTGAGGATCCCTGTCTCTCCAGAGGGTTAGTTTATAACCCTTGTCACATACTAAGGTTTTCTTTTTTTTAATGGGAAATTTTCAGATCTTGGCATGTTTTGGCAATCTCTTGCAGCTTTTGGTGAGGTACTATAAGAAAGAGATAAGTTTAATATCCAATATAAAAGAGTAAAGAAAATACAACTTTGCTAATAAAGGCCCTTTCAGTTACCCAAAAGTCCAGTAATTTTGAGTCTTTCAAATTTCAAGAAACCAAATTCTCTACCCCAGGCCAATGGTAGCCCAGCAGAGATATTGAAACTAAACCTTAGAAGGAGTAAAGATCACAGTTACAGGGAAGATTCAGTGCTCAGGCCTCAGCTCAACAAACACAGAACTTTCTCTGTAAAAAATACAGCCAGGGGACAAAGATATGAACTGATCTAGTGCTTCTTCATCTAAGGCCATTGCTTTTAATTGCATCAGGGTGGGGCTCATTAAGTTGAGAATCACAAAAGCGAGCAGATCAGAGTTCTGTAGAACCCAAGGCATCACAGTTAAAAAGGGATCCGCACCACATTTACTTTCTGTTTGATCCTCTCTTCCCCCAAAGTCTTGTCTTTTTCTCCACGTGTTGGCTTTATTTTTTTCTCACTACAAAAGGATCTCCTCCTCACACTTTTTCAATTAATATTCAAAAAATCCTGGAGGAAGGCTATGATTGGCCCAGGTTGGGCCACACCCAGTGCTCACACTTGGACTGATTAATTTTAGCCAGATGTCCTGGAAACTGCAATTGGTCCAATCTTTGACTGTGGTGGGGGCGGACTAGAAGAGGCCATCACTGGAAAGGAGGATGGTGAAAGCAATATCAGATGGTCTCAGTTAATTCTGAAAACAACCCTACAAGGTATGTACCACTTTTTCTTGGTAACTTATATTGTTATATCTGTTGTAAAGAAGAATGTTACACTTATAAAAGTCAAACTCCTCATGAATGTAGACGTAGTAAAATGAAGAGCGAGGACTCAGACCCAAATCTATCTAATACCACAGCTCATGTTCTTAAACTTCTTCTTTACCAGTTTATCTTAGGGTTGTGTTACGGTTGCAAAACATGTTTCAAAAATAAATTTCAATAAATGATGATGGAAGTCTACTCTCACTAATGACAAGATTTTTGCAATTCCCCTGGGCTTTTTCTTCTGTTATGATATGCAATGGAAAAGGAAACATCTAATTAAATTGAATCTATAAGAAGCCACGAGAGGAGAGAAAAGAGAAAGGTAAGAAAATATTTTATTGGAAGAGTCTGTGTCGTCTACAGCAAAGATGAAGGCAGCCCTACTAAAAAATAAAGATAAAGTAAAATAATTTTTAAAAGAGAAAACATCGAAGAAAAAAAGCCTTATAAAGTTTTATGAAATAATGACGTTTCAAATAACAGTAATATTTATTGAGCACTTATTATGTGTTCAGCCTTGTTCTAAGTATTTTACATGTATCATCTCTTTTACACCTCATAGCTTATTAAAATAAATAATCTAACATCTCAGAGACCTTTGTAAAAAAATGTCTAATTCTGATCTCCTTCCACCCTTTAACAATGTAACTTTTATATTCCTTGTTTTTTCTCCATTGGCCATATTGCACTGTTCCCATGTAGCATGAGCAGCAGCAGCCAATGATTAGCTCAAGCAATCCTCAAAACCCTCTGCGAATGCAGCTCTGGTGTATCCTGTACCTCAATAACTTGGTTATCTCCATCCCTCCAGGTTATCTCCATCCCTTGTGATACCTGCTGCCGCCAGATTGCTACTTCTTTGACTTGTGGTGAACACTGTTCTCTATCACATCACACAGCTCCCATCCCTCCCTTTCTCTCTCCACCTTCCCCCTTGACTTCCCAGGATCTCGACACAGTTCTATGATCAATCATTTCTCTTTCCAAGTCACCCTTATCTGTAAGTCCTACCCTCCTTCCTCCACCCCTTCCTGGCTGTGTCCCTGCCCTCCCTGAGGGCTGCCTGACCTATCTCACACAACTCTCTGGTTCAGACTGGAAGACTACTCTCATCTGTCCTTGAATTTCCTCTATTCCTACTCTATTATCTTCACCTTTGTTTTTGTTTGGTTTGTTTGTCTCCTCTTTATGTGTCCTCTTGCTATTTCTGCTACATTCAGAATATCTATTTTACGCCTTAAAGTCGCTGAGTCTACCCCTCACCTTGAAAGCTTCCTTTGAATACTTTCATAAAATGTCCCATCATGTGGATTCTGTTTTCAGAATCAGGGCTCCTCCTTCAGCCTCCATTATGTCTCAGTTTTCATTTCTTCCTTTTCAAAAAAGAAATTCTTGATTTCAAATAAGAAATTCATAAATATAAATAAGAAATTGTTCATATTTATGATTTCTGCCAGATCTCCCAACTTCTGAGAAATTAATTTTAGTAGAGAGCACAATTGCAAAAGATATAATATTTCACTTTCCATTTCACCACTTCCCTTCTTTTCAAAGGGTAAATTTTCTTAATTTTAATTTGTATAATTCTGACTCAGATTATTAATGTACATTTTAAAAACAAATTATTTTACACATTCTTATATGTTTACTAAATGTTTAAAGACACAAGCAACTTTCTGGTATTTCCAAGTCTATTATCTTTCATGAACTACAGTGGAAAAATCCCTTTGTAATGTAATCTTTTTTTGCTACATATTTTTTCTTTCACGTTTCTTCTGTGGAACTATAAACTCCCAAATCAATATTTTCTCCTCCATAATTGACATCCATGATCATATACCTTCCAACTCAGCCATATTGTAACCTATGAATTACTGACCTCATACAAAAGCTTCAACCCCAATTATTTGCAAGAAATAAATTGTCTTTGTCAATATTTAGCTTTAATTCTTACATGAAAATTGAAAAATTGAATCTAGTAAGAATTGCTGTATCTTCTCTTTGATGCATTTTGACGTTAACTGATTTACCTTATTATGATGAGTTTTGCCCAAATGTGTGAAGAATGGCAGAGTCCTTCAAGCCACTCTCACATGCTCTTCTTTCTCCCTTTTCTTGTGCAAAAGGAGAATTTAGAACAGGGGGCAAGGGCTGGGGCAGTATTGGTTGACTCTTATTTGAGATTCTTTTTTAAATACTACCTCATTTCTCTTATCTCACACTCATTCTGGAATTTGAAGTCCATATGTAATAGCCCGAGGTTTTTGTCCTCTTTAGTATTATCCTTCATTAATTTGGCTAAGAGTCATAAGTGCAGTTAGCCAAGGCCCCATGCCCATACATCTGTCTGCATCTGAAGTTTATATGGAACACAAAGAGAGGAAGCAGAAACCAGAACCCCTTCTTTTTAAGGTTCAAATTATTAGAATATGACTGATGGCCTAGGGTGACCCAGACCAAAGCCATCTCAAGAGAGAGGTCAATAGAGGGCCTTCCAGAATACATTCCTAAAAGAAATACCTAAAAGTTCTTGTACTTAACAAGAGAAGAACGGGTTTTTCACAAACCAGTGGATGAGATTCACTGATTTTCTTCTTTTTGTTTTAAAGAGACTTTATTTTATACTCTATGCACTCAGTGAGTGAAGCAGGAACCTATGTACATACAACAATGGAGTATTTTGCAATCCCACTTTAGTCCATTCACGGTGATAACTGGAGTCCTTTATCCCTCCATGCCCCTAAGCAGTCATTCTCGTTCACTTTACAGAAAAATTGCTTCTAGCTATATCATGTACAGAAAATCACTTAATCCATGTGGGTGAAGTGTCTTTGGTTGTCCCCTGCACTGGTTAAAACCCTGTGTTATGCATAAATGAAAGGCATTTGGCAGATGATTAACCTCATCTGTTCACTACCAGAGTCCTCTTACACACTTCTTAGAAAGAATGCTAAATTCAAGCACTACATTCATTAGAATAGTAATCAAGTCACGGCTCCTTCATGTGCCCCCTATTCTTAAAGAAAATAAATGGGTTATTTAGATCATTAGCCCAAGTAACATTTTCACAGTATTCCCTCAACGGTTAATCTTTCTTGCGAGAGATTCTGAAAATAAACTGCTTCTCTGCTAAATTAAAGCTCACCCCAAATTCCTTATTGCATCAATATAGACTCATGCATTTATATTTCATGGGTTCAGCATAGCCTCTTCCTGAAAAACTATCAAACCATTTTTTTCATTTCAACAAATACCTCACTTTCTGCCTCCAGCTCCCTCTTCTGGACCCAAAGAGCCACAGAGAATGTCTCAGCTCCTCTTTTCTCTCTGCTCATTTGTTCTCATTGTCCTCTCCCTCTTCTTCCTCTTTTTGTCCTCCCTCTGTTCCACTTTGATCCAGTCTTTCAGCTTGGCCCTCCCTTTTGTCTCTTTCAAAGTTCCCTTCCAATGAACTGGCCTAGGTCTCCGAGTGTAAAATGACCATAATCTGTCTTTTCTGGTCTGTCCTCAGTGTCTTTCTATCATGGCTATATTCTGGAAGGCTGAAGACTTTCTTTACTGCCTTGTTCTGTTCTTCATTTTCCCACTCCTTTCCTTTCTTTTGTCTTTGTTCACTATATACTCAGTCAGCTCTAATTGATCCTATGGCAACTAATTCTCTGCCTCCATGAATTAAGTTAGTAGCGATTACTCACGGGCAAAGTTTTTTAGCCATCCCAATGGATCAATGAGATTGTTATTATTATTATCACCCAATTTTAGAGAAAAGGACATTAAAGCACAGAGAGGCTAAATAGAACTTTTCCAAGCTAACAAAGCTAGTAAGTTGCAAAGCCAAGTTTCAAATCTATCTACCTAACTCCAAAACCCATGATTTTTCAACCTCACCATGCTGCCTTTGTATGCAAGTGTGCCATGCCTTCCTGTGGTTAGCACTGTCCCTTATTACTAAGCTTCATGAGAATTTTGGTTTAAGATACATTTAAATTAAAAAGCACCTATATTGCCCTAGAATAAGGAAAGTAGTTGAAAAATAAAGATAAAAATGCAGAGGCTTTATTTGAATGTGGCTTTTGTTGCAAGCATTTTTTAAGATAAAAAAAATTAAAAATAACAATAATATAAAAAATATAGAAGTGTTTTGGAGGATATTAAGTACAAGCCTATATTGTTGGGGGGGGGAATCATGTTGTATTCCCAAGGGTAAAGAACATAATTGTAACTACACATGCATCCCCCCAAAAAACTAGATCTTCGCCTGTTGCCTTTCTCACGCCCATACAGAAACCTATTACAGTTCCTGTGAATTACCCTAGGGGAGCAAACCAGTGTTGGTATTAGAAAAGAGACATATTTTTGTCTTTTTTTAAATAAAAGGGATTCAATTCAGAAATCAAGAATTTCTCACCGATGAAGAAAACTTAGGAACACTTATCTAGTAGGGGCAAAGGAAAGAGTAAATGTAAGAACAGAAACAGCAACATAGCATAACCATGGAGAGTGAGGCCAGGAGGCACAGATGAATGAACAAGAAGAACGTCGACACGGCAGCAGGTGCGGCGCACGAATGCAACACAGAGCACAGGGACAGAATGATGAGGCGCATGAGGAAGAGCACAGCAGTCTGCCACACACACACAGGCACTCGAGGACCTGGAGGCAGCCGAGCAGACCTACAGAGGGAGGCCAAGAACCTGTGAAGGTGGTGAAATGCTCACTTGCCCAAGAAGTGACCATTTTACCCGGGATTCAAGGGGAGTCCCAACAGAAATCATTGGAAGTCTCCAGCTTGAAAACAACTCTCGATGAAAAGCTGTAATAAAATCAGAGAATTTTAAATCAGAAAAGGAACTTAGAGATTATCTCATTCAATGCTCTAATTTTATCATACTACATATGCTGCCTGGTAAAGAATGCTGCATTTGGTATCAGAAGATCTAGAGAAAAGATAAATGTTAAATAATGTAATGAACAGTGAATAACTATACAAAAGTGTTTTCATCATCATTGTCATCTTGTATAATCTTCATATTTGACCATAGTGTAGAAAGCGCAAACATTGGTGTCCCAATTTTACCAATGACAGATTTTAAAAGATTTAGTAAATTATATTCACCAGCAAGTGATAGAGAAATAACACTGTAGAAGCTGTCTTATTTCTAGTTGTAATATATTTTACTATGTTTTCTTTGAAGATTAATGTATGAGTACAATGGAGGGTTTGGTGAGAAAAGAAGTGAAACTTGAAAAGGTTTCAGCCAAAAGAGAAAACTAGACCACTATCATTTTAAAAGGGCAATAAAATAGAATAATCAGATACTATCTTTAAGTTGGTAAGCCTAATTTAAAAAGGATTAAACTACTTTCCTGGAAAATTACTTTCTCCCGAGAAGCTTCTTTCCCTCAAACTGCTTTTTATTTATTTATTGCCTGAAGAGTTTAAATAAAGATAATAAATTGCATGATCAATAGAAACAACAAAGTTGCTTTGCTTAGAGCTGATAACAGAGTATATAGATTTTCCATGAATAATTGAAAAGGCCCGACAAAGACGTTTAAACTCTGCTGTCTCTATGCCTCTCTTTCTCTCCATTTTTCACAGAGCCAATTCCTATGTCTCCCTACAGAAAGAAGTCAAATGCAACCAAGTCAACCATTCCCATATGCAGGAGGGTTTCTTTATTGCCTGCAGGGAGCCACAGCCAGTCATGTGGCAGTAAGTGCTCGGAAAGATCAGCAGCTCATGGCTGCATGAAGTCATCCGCAGGCCTAGGAGAGGGAACCTGGCACTCACTCCTTAGGCAAGGCCCAAGAAATAAACGTGTGTAGCCAGGCAATTTTTTTTGCTTCACTTTGCACTAACTCTAGCACCCTCAAGCCTGCCATTCTTCAATGGGCATCTTCAATGGGCTCTCCCTAAGATGAACCTTGGTATAGTTTAGGGACATCTCTCACACTTTCACTCTACCAACAATGGTCCTAGAGAAGCTTTTCTATACACATGGCTCAATTCCCCAGGATGCTAGCAGAAAAAGTTTATGAAAACTTAAGGCTGCTGTAGTTCAGTGTCTGGTTCAGGCTGCCAAAATTTGGTCATTTTCATGCCCACAGCCTAGGCTGTGGGGGCTTCTTCTCCCCTTCACTCTCTCTCATTCTCCCCAGCAGTAGCTGAAAAAGCAATGAGCTAGAAGGTGGAAGACTGAAACCCAAGCCCGCTCTTCTAAGGGCTGGAGGCCAAGGAGCAAGTCGTCTCTACTGTCCCAGTACCCAGCACAGACTATGGCACATAGTAAGTGCTTTAAAAACGTTCATTAAATGAACTGATAAATGAATTTAATATCAAGGGGTCTCCATTTCTTCATTAGTAAATAGGAAAGTTACACTAGGTCCCTTCAAAAATCTCCAGCTCTGAGATTTTAAAATAATTTGGACTAGCTTTCAGGATAGCATAATTATACTAAGATAAGGCAGTGCTCCCCTTCTGACATGATGGAATAAACTGATAGATCAACTCTCACACAGATAGCGACTACTTAGAGGCTCTGCAGAGGGAACAAAGAAAATGGCTGTGTGTTTGGGTGCAAAATGGTACAATCACTTAGGAAAACAGTTTGGCAGTTACTTATGAATGCAAATATATATTTACCATAACATGCATCAAATCTACTCCTAGGTATTTACCCAAGAGAAATGAAAACATACGCTCACCTAAAAACTTACCCTGCATGTTTATCATGGCTTTAGCCTTAATCATTTAGACTGAAAACAAACCATATGTCTTTCAACTAATGAATAGATCAGCAAATTGTGGTACATTCATGCAGTGAAATAACACTCAACAATAAAAGGGAACAAACAACTAATACATGTAACAACATAAATGAATCTCGAATGCATTATGCTACATGAAATCAGCCAGACTCAAAAGGCCAGAGGCTGTGTGATTTCGTTTATATGATATTCTGGAAAAGGCAAAACTATAGGAACAGAGAATTGAACATTGGTTATCAGGGACCGGGTTTAGAGGAGGGGGTGACAGCAGGAAGGCATGAGGACTTTTGGAAGGAAATGAAACTGTTGTACATCTAGGCTTCTAATCTGTGATGGTACTTACACAATTGTGTGTATTTGTCAAAACTCACAGAATTGTACATTAAAGAGTAAGCTTTTAAGTATTTTTATAATTATGTAGATTATACCTCAATAAACTTGACCTTAAAATAAGGCAAAACAAAGGAAAGAAATGGGGGGCTTCTAAATCAGGGAAGACTAAGAAGACATAACTGCCAAAGGCAATGCATGAGCCTTGATTAATTCCTGGATTGGGAGTGGAGGTGGGGAAACCCAGCCACTTAGGAACAATTGGGGAAATTTGAATTTCCACTCTGTTAATAATGCAATTGAGATAGTAATTTTTTCTCAGGTGCAGTCATGAGCTGTAGTCTCATAATCTGCCCCTGTTCTTGACAGGTATGCACGGTTGTACTTAGGGGTAACTTGTGATGTCTGTGAACTTATTTTGGATATTTTGGCAAAAGAGAAGTGAATATGTATATTCAGAAGTGAAGAGGTGAATATGTATATTCAGAAAGAAAGATGAAATAGGAATCTCTTCTGAAATTTCAAAAGAGATTTGAAAGGGTTTGAAATATTTCAAAATAAAAATGAATGCATTTTGTTAAACCCCCATCATGTGCACCTGCAACCCCCATCTCCTGATCTTTTGCTGGATGCTGTGGTTTCACTGGCCCATCTCCATTTTCCTCCAGTTCTGTTTTAGGAGTTTCTACCCTTTGCAGTTGTCTGCTTCATTTCTTATTCTCTGATCATGCCTTTCAGCTGCCTGGAAAGCATTTGTTTCCAAGGTTGTTGATCTCTGGCATTGCCCTTCTCTTTCCTCTCCCCTGAGCCAAAGCCTGACCTGTACAGCTTTGCTATTTTTAAGTATAATCTATATTCTCCAAGTATCCTTAACAGAGTCAAGTGGTATTTAGGCCTCTCCAAGACCATCTACCTTCTATTTTAAAAGCTCCCCATTCAGCTTTCTGCCCTCCCTGTTGAACTGGAAGAACATTCACCATCTTTTCCCCCGTTAAGCTCACAGCCTCTCCTACCCAGCCAGCTGGGTCAGGGAGGGTTTTGCTTCTCACATCTCATACACTTCCTTATATTACCCTCCTCCATTGCTCTGTCTCACCTAAAATTTAGCTGTGAATTCCCCTCCTTTCCTCTTGCCTTTTCTCTCTCAGGAATACAGACATACTAAATGTGATCCTTTCTCATCAGGGCACCACTGTAGGTGTGGTCTAGGTGAACAGAAGCCTCCAGTGGGGAGAACTGAGGGAGCCACAGGAATATCCTGCAGCCTGACGCAGGTACAGATATCTTGGGATGGCATAACACAGGCATAGGCAAGCCTTTTCTGTAAAAGACCAGAGAGTAAATATTCTAGGCTTTGCAGCCAAAAGGCAAAATGAAGCAGCTGTTCTTACCAAAAGGCTAATAGTCCTTTACATTTTACACTTATAAATGTAAAAAAGAAAAAAGTATTTGCTCTCAGGACACAGTTGGTAGTTTGTCAACTCCAGGGAAAATACACTGGGTGAACTTCTGGTTTAACTTTAGAAGAGTTAGAAATTGCTTTATTCACCTTCTCTGTTTCACCGACATAAGGGCAATATCAATAAAAAGAGCTTGGGCTCAGGAGTTGTTACACCTCCTGGCCCCAGCTGCTCTACCGTAGTTCTCAGACAACATCATGACGTCAACCAATACCCAATCCCTACAGAGACCTGTGACTTCCTCAGGATTCTGAAGATAAACAAGTTGCCTAATGTCTGTTTTCTTCCTTGATATCTTGTGGCAGCTGTCAGGAGTGACACTTGCCTTTCAAAGCCCTTAGAAAAACATCGTCTTGCTTCCTTTAGAGAATGAAGGCAAGGAGCACCATCTCTTCAATATATTCCTCCCACTGAAAAGTTAATTATAATTGTTATGTCAATTTTGTGAATGAAATTGTCTGCTGACAAGTGGCTTTTAGGACCGAGCATAGGCTGTTTTCCATAGTTTCCATGTATGACCCATTAAACGTGGCCAGATAGTCTGGCAGGTTTTGTATCCAGCACCTCCTGTGCCTTTCTCATCACTATTGCAAAGATGATGATGCTCAGTTATTCTAAATCTCACCCTAATAAGATCCTGATATGAACTTCCTAGCGACTGGAAGCTCACTGGACTTCTGCTTTTTTTCTCATAAGTATTTCTCTGCTTTATTCATCTGGATATCTTCAGATGGGTTTGATCCCACTTGGCAGGTAAATTTGGGATATTTGATCTCAAATAAGTAGGCATGTGATTTATTTGATCATGCAAATGAAACATCACTTCCTTGAGGCAGATCTGCTTTCTCCACCATGATCAATAACCTTCTTTTTTCAGCAGAGCCACATGGATACATATCCATTCAAATAAATTAACATTCCAATTCTGGAAAGCTGATTTCAGAAGAATGAATTGGTAAAATGCTAATAGCAGGTAAAGTGGAGTTCAAACTCACTAATCAAAGAGACATAAATTTAAAACAATTAAGAGCAATTTTTTAGCCATTGAAACTGCAAATCCCTTTGTAAAGAATAATGTTGTGTCAGCTTCAAGGCAGTGATGTGGGAATGCCTGCCTAAGCCACACAGCTGGGGCAGTGAAGGCAGAGCGTCTGATTTCAGATTCTGAATACCGGCAGCATCCTATCCATCCCATAAGATAAATAGATCATAGTACGATTGTAAAAAAGACCATTTATTAAAATTCATGCTCTGTGTTAGTCCGTTTTCACACTACTGATAAAGACTTACCCGAGACTGGGTAATTTATAAAGAAAAAGAGGTTTAATGAACTCACAGTTCCACGTGGCTGGGGAAGCCTCACAATCATGGTGGAAAACAAAAGGCACGTCTTACATGGTGGGGGTAAGAGAGAACTGAGGATCAAACAAAAGGGGGAACCCCCTTAAAACACCATCAGATCTCATGAGATGATTTATTCACCACGATAAGAACAGCACGTAGGATTCAATTATCTCCCACATGGTCCCTCCCACAACATGTGGGAATTATAGGAGCTACAATTCAAGATGAGATTTGATTGAGGACACAGCCAAACCATATCAGTCTCTAAGAATACTTAATGATATAGGGAAACGTTCATGGCATTACACTAAGTGAAGGAATTAGTATACAAAGCTGGATACAAAGTATGATCCCAATTTATTTTAAAATATGAATACAAAATACAGGAGTAGGTTTTTGTGTGTTGAATGGCATGTCAAGTGAAGATTCCCTGGATTTACATGTTGAACTAAATTGGCTTAAGCTACTAATTCCATGCCATATGACAAAGCAAACCTCTTTCTAAGATTTCCTGAGGGATGATATATTCATGGTCATCTCAGCTCCACAATCCTCTTTTTGGTCCTGCATCAGTCCAAATTTTAGAGTGTTAGCTCAGCTCCTTCCTCAATTTCTTTAGGTTTTTATTTCTTAGCCCAAACCCCACTATTCAATTTCTACCAAGAAAATAATTACATAAAGCAGTCAAGAGTATAATAGAATCAAGCATTTGGAAGAAAGTTGCAGGAAAAGTTCATATAACAATATGCAAATCATTACAAATTGAACATTATCATTTTCAAAAATTATGTTAGCTACCTCACCACAGGAAAACTTCCAATGGCTCATTTGCACATTAAGTCACTCGGTTTCATATTTCATGAGCACATCTTTCCTCATCCTCTCTTCTCTACCTCTCCTCCTTTCAAGCAATAAAATAAATCCTCTCATTTTCCTATGCAAAGCCACTAGACATTCTCTTTTGTCACTGAGATTCCTGGACAACAGTTCTCTCTAAATCCTGCCTTCTATCCTAGGCTGCTGAACTAGGTATTTCCCAAAGTCAGTTCCCATTGCAAGAGTAATCTAGTACACCAATTATTAAAATGGTGGTCCTCAAATCAGCCTGCTTATTGGAATTTGAGAAGTTTTTTTGGTCTTATTTTTTATATATATATTAGTTCCTAGGCCCCTCTAGAAGATCTGAGGGTGTGGCTTTGTTATAGATTTATCTTTAAAATCCATGCAACCCTAGTGTGCAACAGAGTTGAAAAAAAAATGCTGAAATAAAAAGACATTCACATTGTTACACATATACCATATATCTTTGATTCTATGATGCATTTTTTACCTCTTGATTTTTTTAAAATTAGGATGCATTTAATAATTTATATCAAAAAGAACTTGCAAGCTGCCAAATAGATTAAGTTGTGACATACTTGTCATTTCTTGCAATGCATATGGGAACGGTGCCCAGTCCCTCCAAATATATCATGAAATCTTAAAAGCTTGGAGAGTTTGGTGTGACTGATTCATGCATTATGAAGGACTGTTATTTGGGCACTGAAAAATCCATGAGTAAAAGCTTCTGGCTAAATTTCAAGAGAGACTTGTGATGTGTAATTCAATAGAAGAAAAAATTATGAGTTTAACAAAATAGGGAATGTGGATAAAATCCCATTACAGTTGACCCTTGAACAATGTGGGGGTTACTGTCTCGGGGTGGCAGAGGTAGAAGAGGTAAAGGAGCTGGGAGGGGAGGCAGGAGAGGCAGGCACTCTTGGTGTAATTTTTACTGAAAAAAAAATCCACATATAAGTTGACCCATGCAGTTCAAACTTGTGTTGTTCAAGGGTCAACTGCATTGTTTACTATATTTTGACGTTAGGCTATAGATGTCAAAGAAATCAAAATTTGAAGCACACATTACAGGAGCAACACAAAACAGAGATGATATGCAGAATTAAGACTGGCCCAAAGTGATTTAGAAGAAACTTTAAACTCATAATGGGAAGGAAAC
This sequence comes from Macaca mulatta, assembly GCF_049350105.2. Taxonomy (NCBI): domain Eukaryota; kingdom Metazoa; phylum Chordata; class Mammalia; order Primates; family Cercopithecidae; genus Macaca; species Macaca mulatta. The sequence goes on from NC_133420.1 coordinate 91,994,697, forward strand.
TCATTCTCAAGTTTTGTGCAGAGAAAATGGTACCCAATTGCCATTTTTTTAGGAAAAAAGAAATATACTTTTAACTTTGTTTTTCTTGAAATGTAATACATAGGCTAGGCACAGTGGGTCACACATGTAATCCCAGAACTTTGGGAGGCCGAGGCAGATTGCTTGAGTCCAGGAGTTCCAGACCAGCCTGGGCAACACGGCAAAACCCTGTCTCCATAAAAAAATATAAAAATTAGCTGGTCATGGTGGTGCGCGCCTGTAGTCCCAGCTACTTGGGGGGCTGAGGCAGGAGGATTACTTGATCTCAGGAAGTTGAGACAGCAGTGAGCCAGGATTGCACTATTCCACTCCAGCCTGGGTGAAAGTGAGACCCTGTGAAAGAAAGAGAGGGAGGGAGGGAGGGAAAGAGGGAGGCAGAGAGAGAAAGAGAAAGGAGGGAGGGAGGGAGGGAAGGAAGGAAGGAACGAGGGAAGGGAAGGAAAGGGAAGGAAAAGTAATAAATAAACAAATATCCCATTTTATAACAGATATTATCTTAGAATTGAAGAACTATACATATAGATATTCATAATCATAGAAAAACAACTGGAATGCAATGCATAAATATATTAGCAGTTGTTAAGAAATAGACTTACAATAATTTTTATTATCTTCTTTACTTTGTTTTACTTTCCAAATGTTCTAAGGAATCTAAGTAACTTTTGTAATCAGGAAAATCAGGGAATGTTACTAAAACAAATATGGGAGCACAGGCGTGTCCCCTTCTCTCTCACTTCCCCTAAAAAAAAAAATCGTTGGGCAAAAATACAAATATCAAAATAAAAGAGATAAAAAAGCCAAAATTAAATTTCTGAGGACTTAAGCTGTAAGCCTTTTAACAATGACATTTTTGTTTTTTGAGTAAAGTCCAAAATGTAAATGATTGTTAAGACTGTCTCCATACTCTTTCTCCATACCCCAAACAATCTTTAATCAAACCGAGAGCCCAATTTACTGGAATGTCGTTAAATATGCCAGAAAAAAAGAGGCTAAGAAGCTGTCCACCTTCTCCCTTTCCAGCATCTCTCATCCAAATGGCAGGCTGTGAAACACACACTTAATTTGATCGGTATTAATGCGTGCACATAGGTTCCAAAATGTCAGCAAGATGCATTTGCTTTCAAGTTATATTAATTCTGCTGGTTACAAAGAGTTGGGTAAATAAATCTTAGTTATACACCAAATATGTTTTAAGGCCCTATCAGATAGATGCCTACATTTTTTTTTTCTCTACTGCCTCAGTTTCATTTATGCAGGTATACATTTGACAAAAACTGTGCACCAGGCACTATTCTAGGCCCTGGGAAAACAGTAATGAATGAAACAAGCAAGGTCCCTGCCTTCAATCAGCTTATATGAGGCTGGGCTGAGAGAACAAACCAGAAACAAATAAGCTCATTGAATATATATTTTTTAAAAATTTTTTTAATAAAAAAAAAAAAAAGAACACCTGGATGGGAAATGCCTGGGACCAGGCAGGGAGAGAGGAGCAAGGACAGGTAGTTTAGTTAGAATGGTCAGGGACTTCCTTTGAAGAAGTCACATTTGGGCTGAGACTGGAATGATGACAAGGAGGTAGCCTGCAAAGGATCTGAAGAAGAGCATTCCATGCAGGAAAACAGCAAGGACAAAGGCTAACCATGAAGTGGGATTAGCTTGGTGTATGCACAGAACAGAGTGAGAGAGGGGGAAGGGCCAGAAGGTGAGATCAAAGATTTAAGCAGGAGACAGCTCATGTAGGGCAGGGCAGGCCATAGGATAGAGCTAGAATCTTATTCTACTTGTTACATGAAACCTTCAGAGTAACATGATGTGATTGATGTGCCTTTTAAAAATTTATAACACAATAAGGAGATAAACTTTATTCCTCCTCTCATCTGTTCACACCTTCAGAGATAAACTGGAATGAGACTATTTTAGAACAAAGTCAGAAAACCTGGGATCAAGACCTATGTCTTCCATCTAGACGCTGCATTACCTCAATCAAGATATTTAGTCCTCCGGCCTCAGTTTTCTCATTTGTAAAATGGAAATACTACATCGTAGTATTGAAATGAGATGAAGGATTTAAAATCACCCATATAGTGTTGGTCAGAATGTCAAGTCCCTCTTTCTTTCCCTCGTTCCTATGAAGAACAGGAGACAGGTACACGGATGAGGGAATCTGAGGAACCTGCAGAGCTGATGGGAGAAGGGAAGCAATGGGAGCATATCCTTTGCTGTAGATTGGCTTCCTCCAAAGCAAACTCTGAAACAAGGATATGAGTTGGAGTAGTTTGCTTGGGAGATATCCCAAGGAGCATCATTAAGGAAGTAGAGAACTAAGAGAGGAAAGGGAAAGAAGCCAGTCTAGAGAATATTATGAAGCATGATACCACTATGGGCAAATGGAGGCTCAATCACATGGGGGAAGACAGGAAGGCAATGTAGAACACATCTTGAATTTTTCCCACATGGAGAGCAAGGGGGCTTGGTGTTTACCTGTCAAGTCCCTCGGTCCCAAGGGCTGTACTTCCTCTGTGCTTAGCCTTACTTCCAACCTGCCCTGCCCTTGGGCTAAGAGATCTTCCACAGTCAGAGAAAACTCTAAGCAAAGAGTCAAAGTCCTTGCAGATAGAAGCCATAGGATAGGCAGGCACAGGAGTAATGGGTGCCCAGGAGATGTGGCTGGGCTCTGGCAGCATCTGCCATAACCTCAGTCCCTTCTCAAGCATACCGTGAGGCCCCTTGGATAGGAAAGACCTTATCATTGTCTGAACTGCAAGGTGATTTTCTCCAGTCTGTGACAACCCCTGGGAATGCTACATGTGATAATGCCTGCTGACTACATCACCAGGGGCCCCATAAAAAGATCCTTCCAGAAGGGCAAAAAGTGTGAGCACAACACCTCTACTCACACCTGCAGGACAACTCATAGTCCTGGCCTCCTTTTGGACCAGGTTCGTGGTTTTTAAACACAAAATAGTTTGAAACTGTTAGGAATTCAACCTCTAGGGAAATTTTCCATAAACAGCCTTTCTGCTTAAGAAAAAGTTGAAATCAATATGCTTTGAAAATAACCAGGCTTTGCTAAGTTTGGTCATTGGGTGGTATTTATTATTTTGCTATATCAAGTGACAAGACCAAGAGCCAGCATTTATTGAGAGACTTTTCCATACATCAGGAAAGAGAGGCACATAGCTAACATTGTATAAATAAGAACTATGAATTGGCCTGTAATGCAATCAAATAGAACATGATAGAGCCAAATGTCATCTAATGGAACTCTACTGCATTTGAAATGACATAATGTAGCCCAAGGAAGGGCATGCCTAGTATCTTTGAGGATTAACAATACAAGCCTTGTGCAGTGAACTATGGTCATGCCACTGCACTGCAGTCTGGGTGATAGAGCAAGACCCTGTCTCAAAATAATAAAAATAATTTAAAAACTTTCATTTATTGAGCATTTATTATAAGCCAAGCACAGTGCTACACTCTTTATCTACTTTAGCACATTTAAACCTCACAATAACATTGAGATAAGTATTCCCATTTAAGAGATGAAGAAACTAGGAGAGAAATTAGAGAGCTCACATTTAACCTGCTTTTAAATTCCCCGAGCTATAATCAAGGCTATAACTTGCCCTGGGTGCTGTTATTGAGAGATGCTCCTGCAAATGTCAATAACCAGCTCCGGCATTACATACTGGAAAACCAATCAAGTATCCCTGAGCCCTGTCCTATCAACAGATGCCAGATGAGTGAAGCCTCAAGTAATGTCATCTATCAAGCATCTTAGGTCCTCTTTTTCTTATGCGCTGATGGAAGCTCATTCACACTTTTGGTTTTACTTTTTAACTGTCAGTTATACTCATTCTGGGTGTCTAAAAATGACTTCATTAAGGGAAGGCTGTTCAAATATTTCTAAAATCAAATGAAACATAAGACCAAGTATCATTTGAAATTAAAATCATTCTTAATTATTTACCCCCTCAATTGATTTCAAGAGGAGAATAGAAGATATTTGCCTGACAGCAGAAAACCCAGATGTCTTTGATTCCTCTTTTTCACAGAATAAAGAAAGTAAACAAAAATCATCTTTTAAGTGCTTTCTTTGATGTGTCTTTTAAATAGAATTCTCTAAGTTGGGTTCTCTATGGATTGGCTCAAAATTAACTGCACCTCATTTTCCTTCACTAGGGACCAAAAAGTGTGAAAAATATCCACTAGCAACACCCCCACAGTGTCATAGGACAACTTGCTAGTGAAGATGAGAAGAGGTTTTTAAACACAGCAAGATACTAAGTAGTGAATTCTTTCATTTTACAAATCTATTCTCTAGGTAAAAATCTTTGCTACAAGAGAAAGCTACACTTGCCAATTCTAGTAAATTCCACCTTTTGGCTCCTTCCCTCTGTCGCTTTTTCCTTTTCTCCTTCTTTATCGCCCTCTAAAACCAGAGGACCTACTTGTCCCTTCACTTACTCCTTAAGTCTAAAACCCTTGCGCTCACTCTCTGTCAATAGATACAACTCTACTACACATGCCCTCAGTACAGTCACTTTGACAGGTGAGGCCTAGACACAGACCTCCCATCGGATTACTTATCTATTGCTGCACAGAAAATTATTCCAAAACTCAGTGGCTGCCAGCAGACAAGTCTCCATTGGATGCCTTGTGTGTGTTGTGAGCAGAGACACTGACAGCTTTTGGTCCAGACTCTTTTCCAGAATATTTACACAGCAAACAATGTTGGAAGATAGACTGGGTGTATTCCTTTGGGACAGAGGCCAGATTTGTTTGCCATCCAGTATAATAAAGTTAATGTCTACTGCCAGGACAATGTTTGAGCAGGTTTTCTTGAAGTACTTTTATAGAAGATTGGGATTTCCTATGATGAAGGTCTTTAGTTGGGAGGCAAACCAACTGTGTGTACAGCATCCACCTGTGCCCACCCCCCACATCACCCTTTCAGGGTTTAGGGTTTAGGGGGCAAGAGAAACCAATGTAAACATGAGCTCATGCTAACTGCTGTGCTGTAAATAATACAAGTCTTTTTCTCTGACTTAGGAGTCATGACTTCTACTGATATTCATAAAACTGTTTTGAATAGAAAATAAAAATTTGTTGGTGTGCAAAGAGGGTAAAATCTCAGATCCTTCTCAGTTTTTGACAGGATTTCAAACAATAAACATTTATTTTCCTGTTTCTGAGAGTCAGGAATCTGGAATTGACTTACGCAGGTGGCTCTGGCTCAGGGTCTCTCATTAGTTTGCTGTGAAAACTGTCAGCTGGGGCTGCAGTCACCTGAAGACCTGACTGGGCTGGAAGACCCACTTCCATGAAGGTTTATTCACATGGCTGTTGCCTGAAGGCCTCAGTTTCTCACCACATGGGCTTCTCCACAGAGCTTCTGGAGGATCCTCAACACACGGCAGCAGGCTTCCCTTAGAGCAAGTGATGCAAGAAAGATGTGATCAAAATAGAAACTGCAGTATCTTTTTATAATCTTAAAAATGACATACCATCACTTCTCCCATATTCTGTTGGTTACACAAACCACAGCACATTGTGGAAGAGAACTACTCAAGTATGTGCATATCATGAGGCAAGGGTCTTTGGGACCATCCTGAAGGCTGTCTACCATGCCCATGTTGTTGGGTAAGCACCGTGCTAACCCATAGAAATTTAGCTGGCTTTACCAGATGCCTTACAGCTAGGAGATGGTAAAACTGATGTAAGAATGGCTAGTAAAAAAAACAGTGAACAAGGTCGTGAAATTTAGAAGTGATTCCTGAAGAGATTATTTCAGCAAGGATATAAACCTTTGGAAGAGCCTAGCAAAGAGAGGACCAATTTACTGTATTTTCCCTATGAAGGGCAGTGGAACAGAGGGATTCGCTTTGATTTTCTTTCTGAGACAGTTGACACCCAAAACTCAGTTTCAAGGAAAATAAAAACTCACCCATTGCCACCTATTCTCCCTTCTTTCTTCCTGAGGAAAGCAGCTACTCCCCCAACAGCTCTCCCACTTTCTCGTTTGACCTGCCTATAAAGGTAGGAGCATTTTTCTCATTTTGCATAAGGGTTTGCCAATGCCACCCAACACGCACATTACTGTGCTGTATCCAAGTGGACACTTTTACTATGTCTGATTCCAGAAGAAGCATGTCTAACAATGAAAAACATGTACAATGAGGACATCTGAAAAGGAAGACATGGGGTAACAAAATGGAAAGGGTATGCGTCTGTGTGTGCGCATGTGAAAGGTGGTTCTACTAGCAGTCAGGGAAGAATTAGCAATACACAATGCAATTCTAATTCATATTTCTCTTGTTCTATGCTATGGAGGAGGACAGGGCAGGAGAAGAAATGTGAGAAAAATTTAACTTAATGCTGACTGCAACTTGCAAGCAGTAACACATAATATGGAAATGTTTGCCTGGAAAAAAAAAAAAACAGAAATATTGTGTGTGTATGTGCAGCATGTTGTGTGTGATAAGGGAGGACTCTGGGGACTTTCAAAAGTAAAAAGCAATGGTCTTCATTTTAGCAATCAAACATTTTTGAGCATCTTCCATAAGTCAGACTCTGTGCTAATTCCATTCACATTGAATTTTCATTCAGGACAGCCTTGTGAGGCAGGCATGATCATCCCATTTGACAGGTGAGAAAGGAAAATGTGGCTTGGAGAGAACGTGACTTGCCCTACGTGACAGTTAGTGACACACACAAGATTCAGAAGTACATGCTCTTGTACATCTCACTAGCTCTTTGACAAAACAGGGATGTCTGTTACTTGAAATGGTGAAGAAGGGAGATGCCCGAGTCTGAAATCTTTATTGAGACCACAGGTATTTCCATAACTGGGAGAGAATGAAATAAACAAAGAAGTGAAGGTGAAGATAATTATACCTTTTCCTAAAAGAGGCCAAATGCACATCAGTTTACATAATCTTTGTCTTCAGCAAAGTGTTCCATAGGGCTTCCTCCTCTAACAGTTCAGTGCCTTTGAGTCCTTGAAAGAGGGCTGGTAACTAGCCAAACATGCATGAAGAAAAGGAAGCTCCAAACCCCCACAAAAAGACCCGAGACACCTTAGCCAGAATCCTACTTCCTAGGTTCTTCCCTGGAGTGTGCCCAGCTCTGGATGTTGGCCAAGCACATTCATCCTGGATGGGGCTTGCTGTCAGGAAATACATTAGAGGACTCCACTCTGACATCTAAACAGTCTTGTGGAGCATTCGCCAGCACTCTTACCTCTGTGGGTATGCCAAGTAATTGCCAAGAAAAATGCTAGTAATGACAACGAACTTTCCACAAGTGAGCCTTCAATTTAATTTTTACAGTCACAGTGATACGGAAGAGACTCTGGAACATTGATCTAGACAGGGATATAAGATGCCCAGTTCCATCTTTTGCAAACCATCTGTGGCCAATCGGAGTCTACTACTTTCTCTCAGTCTCTCCCACTCATTTCACTTAATAGGTTGATCACCTATTGGGTACAGAGTCCTTCTTGGATGTTCAGAGACCACTTGCTTTCAGAGGCACATGAAACATGGCTCATGAGTGGAAAGGCATCTCTCATCTGAGCAATAATATTTTAATTGTTACCGAAGAGAAATGACCTGGCTCAGAAATAGCCAAGTACACATGTAGTGGAGGGTGAGAATGGGGTAGTATTGCGCATAATGCTGTTCTTGTGAAAATCATTAGAAGACTCTAAAATTTTTTTCTTTGAGACTTTTCTCCAATGGAGGAAATTAAATGAGAAATCCAAATTCTTAAAATACCATGCAAAGTCTATAATGCATGGTCCTTTGGTGTCTAGCTGGTGAGATTTCACACACACAATAGATTGTCTCCATTTCACACACACAATAGATTGTCTCCTTGGGAGGAGCATGGTACAAGTGGAAAGAGCATGAACTGTGGAGTTGGACAGCCCTGGATTTGCATTTTAGCTCCATACTAATAAACTGTGTGGCCTGGGAAATTTATATAAAATCTCTGAGACTGTTTCCTTCTTAATACAACTAGAATGATAATTCCTACTTCCTATAGCTTTGGTAATACCTACCCATGAGAGAGCATCTAATACGGGTAAACTATCTAATACAGAATCTTGTATATGCTGGGTCCTCTATAAATCATAGCAATGAATTTCCTCCATTCATTTTCCAAGTCCCTAAGTACAAAACTTTGGGGTACACATTCAATAAAGCGCCTTTAAGATTTCGAAACCACAGGCAAAATACGTTTCCAAAGAATCACATCTTTCAAATTGAATTAGATAAGTCATAGGGTATTTAACAGGGTGCTGGTCTTGAAAAGAATAGAAGATTTAATTTGGTTTAGTTCCTTTGGCATTTGCAGGTGAAAACCACCACAAATTAATTAGCATGTCTTCATTTGCTTGAGGATGATTAATAATACTCAGGGAAACAGGTTTTACATAATTTATCAGTCTGACACAGTCCAACACCTCTAAAGTTCCAAGAACTTCCAATTCCAGCTGGTCTGTGACACTTTAAAACTAACTGCAAAATGGCACTTTTCTTGTAGACAGTACATTTGCTGTTGTTCTGAAGTGAGGGGAGGGAAATATAGTTACAAACTTCCAGGCTACTTTCTTTCTAGTTTGGGAAAACGGTACAAACAAACCCTTTCGACATAAAACAGCTATGACTTGATCACAAGTAATTCACTCATTTCACTTAATAGGTTGATCACCTATTGGGTACAGGTATCTAGATGCTACTTCTTCTTCTTTCCACCAAAAGTCTGTGTTGGCTTCCAACTAGCAGGGCTCACTCTTTTGACACAAGCAGCACCTGTGTGAGGTAAGTCTTTCCGTATTGTCGAAAATGTCCTTGCCTTAAACACTCAGTGGACTACAATGCACTGAAAAAGATATGAAGTGAGGCAGTTTGTAAGCATGACTCATCAACAGACAACCAGGAAACCAAAAGCAAATTTCATTAGTATTTTTGAATCCAAATTGGAATGCTGCTGGCAAAAATATCTTCATTATCTATGGATGGCCCCAGAAGTGAATGAGAAGGAGGAATCCCAAGAGCAACAACTGTCTTGAAATATTTGGAAGAAGATTTGTGGGGAGAAATGTGAAATTTAATATAGAAAATAACATTTGTCTTCCCAGGCCTGTGTAGAGCCTGAATTAAACCAACTGACATAATCAGAGGCCAGATGGACTAACTCTCTGAATTTAAGAGAGAGGCCTTCCACCCTGTGTGAAAAGTTGAACAAAATGAACTATATAACCTCTAAGATTCATTCCCAATCTAAGACTCTAGGAATCTGACTAGACCTCAAAACAAAGAAGTGATTCCACCTTCCTTGAAACCTATCTTCAGACTGACTGTCTCCACTCTCAATTCCAGTTATTCACCTGGCATTATAAAGCTCAATATTTATGACAATTGCCACTTGGAATTCTTTCAGGCTGCCAACTCAGATGGGTTTCCTAACCAAGATCATCCAGTGCTATCTCAGTTAAGACTTTCTCTCTCTTTCTCTCTCTCTCTCTCTCTCTCTCTCTCTCTCTCTCTTTGAGACAGGTTCTTGCTCTGTCACTTGGGCTGGAGTACAGTGGTGCAATCATGACTCACTACAGCCTTGAACTCATGGGCTCCAGTGATACTCCCACCTCAGCCTCCTGAGTAGCTGAGACTACAGGCATGTGCCATCATACTTGGCTAATTTTTTTATTTTTTGTAGACACAGGGTCCCATCATGTTAGCCAGGCTAATCTTGAACTCCTGAGCTCAAGTGATGCTCCTGTCTCAGTCTCCCAACATACTGGGATTATAGGCATGAGCCAATACACCCAGCCTGAGACTCTCTAGATTGTAATATCGTAAACCAACTTAATCTGCCTTTAACCTAAGGGGGAATTAAATGGAAATTGAAATTCTCATGGTTTTTAAGCATAGAAAAGTATAGTATAGTAAAAGGGCAGAAACTGAGGCCTGGGCCATCTAGGAAAGTGAGTTTAACTAGGTAGTGGCCTTTCTGTGTCTGTCATCTTGGTCTTTCCAAGAATCAGCCTTATTTTTATTTATGTATTTGCTTATTCTTTCTGTAGACTCAGTTTCTCTAATTCCATGTCTACATGGCAAGAAATATCATGACTCCCAAATTAGCATCATGTCAGATTCGGCATCAATTGAGGAGATCTTATTGGCCCAGAATGAATCACCTCTGACCACATCAGCTCTGGCCAAGGGGTGGGATGATGTACTACAAACACCGCTGGTGAGGGCCCATCCCAGCGGAAGACGCAAAATGACATGGAAAAGAAAGGTGGTCCTCAAGAAAGGAAACACCGGGAGCTGCAAAAAAAAAAAATTCCTAACAGAAGTTCACTACAAGTATATCCAACTAAAACAGTAAAATATTTCAAGGTCTTATTTATTTTTTTCTTCAATCTGGTAAATAATGAAGGTTGCTGTGGCTTCTATTTGTATCATATCTAAAGTAACTATGTCAATTTTACAGTTACATCGATTTCTTATATTTTAAAATGACATTTGAAGCATGATTTAAAACTTCAAGTTACAAATAATCAATATTTGCCCTGAGGAAATCCTCAGGCTGTTTTAAAAACCAGAATTCTATAATCCTCTGGTGTCTTATAGCTCTAGGAAAAACAAGTTACCCTCTTAAAGAAGCGGCTATGGTTGTTTCTTCTCCTATAAAGAAGAACTTGGCTTAATGACCCCATTTTACTGGATGGGGTAGGCTCCTCCAGGGGGAATGGAAGTAGTTATTTTTTATTTCCAAAGACATCCAGAAAAATGCTCCATATATAGTTTTCTGCTGTCTGACTTAGAGAAAATGTGGCTCTATTCACACTAAATGTTGATCTCAATATATTTCAGGTGGCTAAAGGCTTTGTGGGGTAGAGGAGAGTATAGATAACAGTTGAAAACAGCAACCTAACCAAAAAAATTTAAAACACTACTTTTCTATCAAATTAACAATTTGCTTTCAAATGGGTGAAAGATGTATAGAAACTCCATCAAAAATAATTTACATATGGCAAATAATGCAAAGACACTCAAAATCAACAGTCTCTACAGAAATACATATTAAAACGATGATGATATACCAATAGACATCTATAATAATGATTAAATTAAAATCGATAATATTAAGTGCTGTCAAAAATGTGGAGCACTGAAAATCTCATCCATTTCTGGTGAAAATTTAAAAATGTACACTTACTTTGGAAAACAGTGCAGCAGCTTCTTAGAAGGTGAAGCATGCACTTACCACACAGATTGGCCTCCTACTTGGTATTGACCCAAGTGAAATGAAAACTATGGTCACTTGAAAACCTGTACAGAGGTGACTTTATATATAATTGCCAAAAACTGGAAACAATCCACACATCTCCCTATTAAGAACTGAATAAACAAATTTCAGCGCATCTATAGAATACTTAGCAGTAAAAAAGAAACAAAGTGGCTGATACACACCACAACGTAGATGAATGTCAAATGCAATATGGTAAGTGAAAGCAGCCAGACCAAAAAGGCTACATATGATTCCATTTATAGGACATTTTGGAAAAGGCAAAACTACAGACACAGAAAACAGATCAGTGGTTTTCAGGGACTGAGAAATTGAATATAAAGGGACACGCACATTTGGAGGGTGGGGATGAGACTGTTGTATATTTTGATTGGGTGTGGGTTATATGACTGTACACCTTTATCAAAACTCACAGAACTGTACATTAGGTAGATTTAATAATATTAAATTATCACCTTAACAAAAAGGTTAAAAAGTAAGATTTTTGCTATGAAACTTTAGACTACTTTTAAAGGAAAACCTCCAATGTGAACAACAGTGAGTTAAACAGGAATTAATACTTAATATGCTTTATCTGTTGATAAGCCTGTACATTGTGGCCCTTTCAACTGTTTTAAACTCAAAAGTCCAAGGCACCAGCATAAATGCCACTTCCACGTATTTATGAAGTAAAAAATGAAAGCCCTTCCTTTGGCTTGAATGTGTTCACCTCTACAGCCTTCTTTTTGAGACAAGCGCTCTTTTGTCTTGATGGGTTTACCACCTAAATGGAGAGAGGCCATGCATTTCTCATTGGCAATGCCAAAGCTGAAGGTTCTCTTCTCAATGTTAAACTCCTCACTTAACAACAGGGAAAACCTGCCTCTTATTTTCTCTGCCAGATAACTTCTCCCCAACCTGCACTTGAATTCAAGCGTCTAAAGTCCAAGCAGCTGAAGATGATGCAGGGCTGTTCCAATCCGCATTGTTCTGCACCACCTCCGGAAGGAATCATGATCCAGCTACTGTAGAGCAGGAGGGCCAGCCCATCAGCCATCTTCTGGATGACATATATGTGCTCTATTAATATCACAAGATGCTTCCCCTCAGCATTCACCTCTTAGTGCATTTTAATCCCAATAAATATTCACAGCTGACACCTTCCATATGCCACCTAGGCTAAAATGGAACGAACGAGTGCTTCGGAGATGATGTTTCAAAATGATGCACTGCGTAGGAGCTCCTACAAATCTCTGCTTTATTACAGGAACCAGAGGTTAGCATTAAGAAGACTGCCATTCGCTTCTCCAATTTGTAATGCTATTAATTATTCTTGCTTTTTAATCCGCTCTACACTTAGTAGCATCGCAAAGCTACAATACAGGGATTTGGTAAGCGAAGACTTCGGATAAACCCATGCTCTCTAGAAGCACTGGTTTTAATTCCATCAAAGAAGGCAGAGCTCAGAAACTAGACTCTGCACCTCTCAGGCGTACTTGTTTAAATTGGTATGGAGTGGGGATGGAGTACGAAGTTGGGATGGGGAAAACAAAGACCAAAGTTCATGACGTAAATGTCACTGAAAAAAAAAAAGTAACTGTGAATGTTCTGCAAGTTTGGCAAGACTGTCCATCTGGGTCCCTCTGGCTGTGCTCAACTAACCACAACCCTGATCAAACGTAAGTGCCAGCCTACCGCCAGCCACAGCATGTCAGATCTGACATCAGAATCCTTCTGTCCTCTGACCTACAGGGATGCTGTGAGCAGTAATTAATGTCCATTAAGTGGCGAGTCATCCTTACTCAGCTGCGTTCTGTCAAGTCCTAAGCAGACAGCTGCATAACCCATGACTCAGAGCACCTCATCAGACCATTTCTGCTCTGAGGAAAAGAGATGACCTCAGCTCCAGTGGTCCACAGTGCAAAGGCCACGACACTGAAGGGCTTCTTGCCACCGTAAATGGTATCTCCAAGATGAATCTGAGCCCTGGTTAGAGGTGCCAGGACTGGGCAAGCTGGGCGGAAATGGCTGTTGCTTAATAGAAGGCTTCAGAGTTCAGAACAATTAAGTAAGTGCAGACAGGTCTGAAGGATAGAAATACTGCCAGAACATTCTTAATGCAAGCCAGAGAGTGAGTGACGATCTACAATGACTTTCTCCTGCTTTCCAAAGAGCCAACCCTATTCCCCTATGCCGAGGCTCTGAATTCATGCGGCCCTGACTAGGACTATTGAATACTAAAAGAGCTAAAATCCTCTGAAGGAGAAACTACCATTTGTTAACTTCTGTGTAGTGCCAAGTTCTTTAATGACATCCATAGCATAGCACCTGACACATGATAGGTGCCAAAAAATCCAAAGCTTAAATAACACTTGTCGAATAAATGGGGTGAATGAATTCCCATTAAATTTTGCAACAATTCCAAGTAACAATTTACACATGGGGAAACTAAGGCCGGTAGACATTACAGAGCTCCTCATAGTCACAAAGCTATTAAGGTTGGAAAAGCTTAAATAGAAATGGATTTTTCTGACTCTAAAATTCACACTAATTCCTACCTCTGGTAGTTTATCCTGTTAATGCTGACATTACCCTAAATGATGTCACCTGCTGTTAAGAGACCAGGAGTTAGACTCCTCACCAAGATTGTTTGGGTCAAAATGTCCACAGCATCCTCTTCCCAGGTCTCTTCTACCAATGATTGATCGTAAAATTTCCTTCACATGTAATTATACGGTGATGAGAGGGTAATAATGCCCCACAGTTCTTGTTTGGGGCACTTATTCCACCCTCTCTAGATCTACATAGATTCCGTTTATATGTCCCTGTCTATGGAAGGTAGTGAGAGACGGACACACTTTGTGGTTTCTTTCTCCTCCCTTCATTCACACATCCCCTCAAAAGAGTTACCTGGGATTGCAGAGCCCAATCCATCAAGCCACATACTGGTATGGGGAAGAAACAAAAGTGACATATCATTTCCATTTCCTCTGTCTACGCCACCTCCTGCATGCTGCAGTAAGGATTTCCAGGGTTCCTTCTTGGTTTTCCAGAAGTGGCAAGCTCACTATCTGGTACATGAAAGTCCTCCACAGCCTTTCTACCTTCCCTGCAGCTCTTGACACTGCCAGCACCAGACATTGGGAGGAGAGCAGTGGTTCTCCCTGCAGCAAGTCGGGATAGATCAGTCTGCTCAGCTGATCCAGCTCACCCACAAGAGGAAGCATTTGTCTAGATTCAACCCTGGCAGTAGGTCCTCATTGCATTCTCTGACCTGGCTTTACCCTGGCCTTTGGCAACTAAGAGGCTCCCATTAATAAACCTAATATTTTTATCTGGCTCTCTAGAGCATACCTAAGCCCGAGGGCCGAAGGTTAGGAGTTAGAGGCAGGTGCTAATCAATCACTACTCTTCCTCCCAAGATTCCTATCAGTTGACATTGTACATGAGTCCCTTGATATGAGCTTTCAAGGCTGAGAACCCAGACTGCAATATTTTCCTCATCTCTCTTAAAATATGATTATGTAAATTTTAGATTTTTTTTTCCTTTCTACATTGCCTCATAGATCCTGTTTTTGGTTTTGGTTCCTTTACTATACATTGGAAGAGTTCTTCAAAGGTCTTGTGTTTCTTGCTTGGTCATTTAGATTTAGAAACAAATTATTAAAAGTTGATTGGCTATACTGTGTATGTATATGAGACTTGTCAACGTGTGATTCTTAACACAGGGTGAACATCTTAAAAACTGGCTCTTATATTTGGTGTCATCCCAAATTCTTTCAGAGAAGAATTATCCAATCCACTGCTGTACCTATGCCTATACATAAGATATCTGCAAGCTCTGTAAGAAAGAGCAGGCAGGGGTGAGAGGGTGGTGGTGTTCTATTCAGTGTGTATATTTTTATTAAATATTTCCCATTTACAGCTTTGTGTTTTATCGCTAACACCCTGCCTCTCTGTACCTCATGGCCAGTGCAGTGATGGCCTAGCTGGGTGAGGGGAGAAGAGTACTGGGAAGTCTGCAGGCCACTCTGCTCTCAGACTTCAAACCAATACCCCTGGTTTCAGCTCTGCACTTCACCCCTCCCTCCTGGGTGGGGTGAAGGTCCTGGGACGTTCTGGAGTTCTGCAGCACTGATTAAAGCTCCCCCCGTCTGAGGACACTCAGGTTGTTACTGTACCTATTTTGTTCAGTCAGCCACCAGTCCCCTCTCCACATTCCATCTTCCTAAAATATATAGAAAGTTTTCACTAGCAGTTGTCTCCTTTGCTCTTCTATGCTTATGGATTTATATATATTTTATTCCTCTATAATTGTTTTCCTGAGGTTTGGGAAGGGAGAGAAAATCAGCCACATGCTAATTTTCAGTTTTCAGGCTGCTTTTTCACAGGTATAACTTCCAGTGTTGAGGGAATAGACTAAGGATTGAAAGCAACAAGGGAGCTCCCAAATATGGCCCTGTATATTAAAACCAATTGTATCCACAGTTCTCAGAGCAAGGGAGACAGAAAGCAGTGACTCCCTTTAGTGCATGATAAGAACCTCCATCTTTGCTGTAGAGGTAGAGGCATGGCCACCCACACCTCTTTCGCACATGCCTGCCCTGACATGGCAAACCCAACCTTGGACCCTCTCAAGTCATCACCACAGCCTCTGCCACAGGGATTGGGAGTCCTCATGCTAAGGGAACCTAACAATCTGGAATTACTGGGGTTGGTATTCAGATAGAACTAACTGTGGCCTCACTTTTCTTTTGTAGATTCTGGTCCAAGCCTCATCTTTAGTCCTCAGCCCACTCAGTAGCCTCCAAGAAGAGAATCAAAGATCCTTCTAGGGAACCAACAACATTGGCCTAAAATTTTAAAGAAGTCAGAGATCGGGTTGGTAGAGTGTTTGATGGAAAAGGAGCTAAGGAAACACATTGGCAGTCAGGAAGAAGGGCAGGCGGCTGAGAGTGTGTCGGTCTGTGGAAGTAGGGACCTCGCCATAGGAACAGACAGACAGCAGGAAGCTCTGTGGCAGAGCTCTTTCTAGTTAATTATAACAGCAGAAGGCCTGGGCAAGAAGAAAAGCCTGAGATAGAGGTGCCATTTTCAGGGGAGTTTCTAAGATACCCTAAAAATAATTTTTTTCTCTTTTTCTCCTTTTCCTTTAACCTTTCCACATCTCTGCTCCCTTTCTTTCTCTTTCCCTGTCTGCATTTTTCATTCTCTTTCCAACATTTTTTTTCTTTCTCTCTCTGTTCCTCATTTAAAGCTTGACAGGATTATTTGGTGCCTGATAGAGATCTTCCACACCAACCTCAAGTCCTCAGAGAATATTTTCAACACAGCCATTTCTAGGCCCTGGAAATTAGAATCTGCAAAGAAAGTGCTGACAAAAGCCTTAAGTAGGGCAGCCCTGTTCAGCCACAACCTCATTTAATCAGCTTTCCTAGAGCTGGGCCCAGAAAACAGGATAAACTTCATCATAAAGCTTTTTCCTCATCTTTTACCCACCTACTTCTCATCAACCTATTCATAATGAGCAATAAATGAATCCCGGCCACAAAGCCCCAGACCTGGGCTTAGCATTTTGTTCCACAAAAGACAGAGCTTTCCACATTAATGCCTTTTGCCTTCTGTCATAGACTTCTTGGAAAAGACATTCTTCTCTACTTTGGGGAGAAAAACAAGCCAAAGGGCTTGAGATAGTGAAGATTTAGTGAGTCCTTCTCTGTGCAGGCCTCAGCATTTTACATGCATTATCTCATTTAGTTCTCATGGTGACTCTAGAGAAAAGATCCTATTTTTATTCCCTTTTACATATAAGGAACCAGAGACAGAGAGAGCTATTCACAAAGTCTGAGGAAGAGCACACAGTGAGTGCCTGGTAGAGTCAGGATTTGCACGCAAGCATTCTGATTCCCAGGCTCATGTGAACCACTGCACTGAACTGATTTTTTCCGACCCTCTATTCCAATTCTTTGCCACCCCAAACTTTTTTACTTTGGTCAGACCAAAGCAAGTATATTTAGGGCACAGAGAGCATTCGAACATAGAAAAAGCTTAGGCCTGTTCCCTCCACATATCTCAGGAACCTGCTGCCAACAAACCCAGGTAAGCAATTGCAAGAATTAGCTATACTTTGCCTGCACTCCCTTTATCTTACCCAGGGCTGAATTGCAATATCTAATCCTGCTAGAGTAAGAGCAGAGCTTGATACGTAAATTTGGAAGTTGTTAACAGACGACATTGGAAACCAAGTGAATAGACAGTTGCCCAAATGTGGAGGCAAGTTGGGCAAGGCAAAGCCTTGAGGAGGTAATTTAGGAGGAAAAAGTAAAATTGGGACTATATAAAGATCAGGGAGCACTAGCAGAAAAGGGAAGATTTTGTTAAATTATAGATTAGCTTCAAGATGGCTGACTAGAGACATTGAACACTCACCCTCTCCAGAAAGAACCAAAATGGTGAATAGATAATCACATCTCAAATAGAACACCTAGGAGCAAACACTGGAGTTCAACAGACAAGTCATAGGGAACACCTGAGGCACAGAAGGAGAAATAGTTGAGCAGCCAGCTTGGCCGAGATTGGTTAGGGACACAGAGAAACTCCTATTGTGGAAAAAGTGTAAGTGAGAGATGTTCGGCAGTCACATTCCCATTACAATCTGCTGCAATCCTAACCAAGAGAGAGCTCCTCTATCCACACAAACCCTGGGACTGGCACGGGCAGGTAGTCTAGAGGCCCGAGGGCTCTGTAGCAGACAGATGACTTATGCTGGCTGAATCACTCACAACCCCAAGACCCAAGCAGCTGCAGCACAGCACCACTGAGAGAGCATAGCTGTCACCCTGTGAACCACAGACCCCATATCTCCACATTTCTAGAGCCCTGACTGACATCTTCCAGTGTCCACTTGGAAGGCTACAATAGCACAGTGCTGGCTGGACCCAAAGGTTCTGCAGGGTCCCCAGTACTCTATCCACAAGGAGTACTACTCTCTGGGGAAAGAACAGTGCAGCAAACCAAAGAGGCAGCCCTTGGGCAAAGGAAACCACAGCATGTGCTTTCCAGACCCCGAGAGCTCCCTGTCAGGCTGAGAAATGCAATCCTATCCCAGCAGCGGCATGGACTCTGTGCTCAGGCTCATAACTGGAGAGTAGACCCCATTGCCCTCCTCCACACACTGCCATGGCAGTTACTGCCACGAGGAGCTCAGGCAGGTGAGTCCCCAGACCCCACTGGCAAGGCGCACTCTGTGCTTAGACTTGTACATAGAGACTGGGAGCCCTCCCCCACTCTACACACGGCTGCAGCTGCAGCTGCTGTTGCTGCCATTCTGGGCTGGGGTGGGCAAGCTGGAAGGCTGCCTATATAAGGCTACGAGTGGTGGCGGTGTGGCCTCTGTGCTCAGATTTGTGTGCAGAGGGCAGGGTTCCTTCTCCTCTCTGCACAGTGCTGAAGACACCCCTGTAGAGCACCAGGGACCTGAGGTCAGACCTGCGCGGCCTGGCATCCCCCACCCCCGAGCCCAAGCATACTGCCTGAGGACCTAGAGAACACTCCACACATGCTACCACCTCTGGCATCTGGGTACTCCCTCCAGGGTGAAGATGGGCCCACCCAATCCGCTGCCAATGACACTGACAATACTCACCCACCCACATGCACCACCCAAGAGCCTGGGGACCATGCTGCCCAACGCATTGAAGCCACCACCAACACCAGCATGCACCTCTTGGGACCCAGAGGATCATCTTGCCACTGTTACTGACATCACCCACACCACACCAATTACCTGGGGGCCCAAAAATGCACCCACATGACCAGCCTACCACTGCCACCACTGGCAGCTGAGCAAGCCACCTGGATGCCTAAGATTGGCCACCTGAACCCACTAACACCATTGCCAGCATATATCACCCTGGGGCCCAAGAACGGGCATGCTCAGCCCTCTGCTGCCACCACTGATGCCTGAAGACTGGCCCACCTGTCATCCCAGTCCCCAGCAAAACTTCATCACAGCCTCTACTAATAATGACACCCTAAGCCACTGAGGAAATCACAGATACCACCAATATTATTTATAATCAAAGAAATCATACAGAGACTACACTATTGCACACACCCAACCAACATCATTGATACATCTTCAAGAAAAATCATCCCCTACACAAGCAAATTCCAAAAAATGGAAGAAGTGACTAATGTACCAGATACACAAATAGCAATGTAGAGACACAACAATCGTGAAAAAGCAAGGAAATATGACACCTCCAAAGAAACACAATAATTCTTTAGCAACAGATCCTAATCAAAAAGAAATTAATGAAGTCCCAGAAAAGAACTCAAAATTTAGACAACCAAACAGCTCAGTGAGATACAAGAAAATTCTGAAAAACAACACAAAGAAATCACAAAAAGAATTCAGGATATGAATGAGAAATGTACTAAAGAAATATCATAAAAGAGAGTCAAACAAAAATATTGGAGCTGAAGAATTCATTGAATGAAATACAAAACACATTTGAAAGCTTCAACAATTGACTAGATCAAGCTGAAGAATCTCAGAACTTGAAGACAGTTGATTTTAAAATAACTCATTCAGACAAAAATAAAGAAAAGGGGGTTGGGGGCAGTAGCCCACGCCTGTAATCCCAGCACTTTGGGACGCCAAGGTGGGTGGACCACCTGAGGTCAGGAGTTCAAGACCAGCCTGACAAACATGGAGAAACCCTGTCTCTACTAAAAATACAAAATTAGCCAGGCATGGTGGCACATACCTGTAATCCTATCTACTGGGGAGATTGAGGCAGGAGAATCGCTTGAACCCAGGAGGCGGAGGTTGCAGTGAGCCAAGATTGCACGATTGCACTCCAGCCTGGGCAACAAGAGCAAAACTCTGTCTCAATAAATAAATAAATAAATAAATAGATAAATAAGAATTTAAAAGAATGAACAAAGCGTTTGTGATACATGGTTCACCATAAAGTAACCAAATAAATAAATTATCAGTTCTCCAGACAGCAAAGAGACCAAAGAAGAGTTCAATAGCCTTTTAAATAAAATAATAGATAAAAACTTCCCAAGTTTATCAAGAGATTTAAACATCCAGATACAAAAGGCCCAGTGATTTCCAAACAAATAAAATGCAAAAAGGTCTTCTCTGTGGCACGTTATAGTCAAACTATCTAACATCAAAGAAAAAGAGAATTCTAAAAACAGCAAGATCCTCTAGTGCAACAATAGGGAAATGAAAAGAGGGAGAGAGAGAGAGAGAGAAATAACAGGAGAAAAGCATCTAGTCACCTATAAAGAAACCACCATCAGACTAACAGCAGACTTCCCAGCAGAAACTATACAAGCCAGGAGATAACAGAATTACATATTCAAAGTACTGAAAGGAAAAAAAAAAAAAACTGCCACCCAAGGATACTATAACCAGCAAAATTATCTTTCATAAATGAGGAAGAAATAAAGTATTTTCAAACAGATGTTGAGAGAATTGATTAGCACTAGACTAGGGAAGAAATGCTCAAGAGAGCACTGAACCTGGCAGAGAAAGGACAAGAGTTACCATCGTGAAAACACATTAAAGTCTAAAATCCACTGTTAAAGCAAAAACACAAATGATGAAAAGATCCAAATGGTACCATTGTAGAAAACCACCAAAGCACAAAGGCAAAAAAAATAAAAGAAAATGAAAGGAATAAAGGATATATAGAATAACCAGAAACCGATAAACAATATGACAGGAACAAAATCTCACATATGAATAATAACCTTGAATGTAAATGAATTAAATTCTCCACTTAGAAGATATAGACTAGCTGAATGAATTAAAAAACAAAACAAAACAAAACCCAACTATATGCTACCTACAAGAAAGACAATTTACCTGTAAAGACACATATAGACTAAAAGTAAAAGAATGGAAAAAGATATTCCATGCAAATGAAAACCAAAAATGAGTGGAAGAAGCTTTACTTATATTAGATAAAATAGACTTTGAATCAAAAAAAGACAAAGAAAGTTATTATATAATATAATGATAAAGGGATCATTTCAGGAAAAGGATATAACAATTCTTTTTTTTTTTTTTTTTTTTTTTTTTGAGGCCAGGAGTTCAAAAAAAATAACAGGCTGAAGTATAGTCGGCAATCTTAGCTTACGGCAACCTCCACCTCCTAGGTTCAAGTGATTCTCATGCCTCAGCCTCCTGAGCAGCTGGGATTACAAGTGTGCACCACAATTCCCAGCTAATATTTTTTATTTTTTAGTAAATACGGAGTTTTGCCATGTTGGCCAAGTTGGTCTTGAACTCCTGGCCTCAAGTGATCTGACTGCCTCAGCCTCCCAAAGTGCTGGGATTATAGGAGTGAGTCACCATGCCCAGCCATAACACTTCTAAATATATATGCATCCAACACCAGAGCACCCAGATTGATAAAGCAAATATTAACTAGATCTAAAGAGAGAGAGACTCCCATGCAATAATATCTGGAGACTTCAACACCCCACTCTCAGCATTAGACAGATAATCTAGACAGAAAATCAACAAAGAAACATTGGATTTAAATTGGACCTTACAGCAAATGGACCTAATACACATTTATAGAACATTTTATCCAACATTGGCAAAATACACATTTTTCTCACCAGTACGTGAAGCATTTTCCAAAATAGACCATATGTTAGGCCACAAAGCAAGTTTCAACACATTTTTGAAAATCAAAATTATATCATGTGTCTTCTTAGACCACAATAAAACTAGAAATTGAAACTAAGAGGAACATTGGAAATTATACAAACACATACAAATTGAACAACATGCTTCTGAAGGACCAATGGGTCAATGAAGAAATTAAATGTCTGGAAACAAATGAAAATGGAAATACAACATATCAAAAACTGTGAGATACAGCAAAAGCAGTGCTAAGGGGGAAGTTTATAGCAATAAATGCCTACATCAAAAAAAGAGAAAGATTTCAAATAAACAATCTAATGATGTGCCTCAAGAAACCAGAAAACTAAGAACAAACCAAATGGAAAATCAGCAGAAGAAAAGAAATAATAAAGATGAGAGCAGAACTAAATGAAATAGAGACTAATAAAAATATAAAGGATCAATTAAATAAAAAGTTGGTTCTTCACAAAGATAAGCAAAATTGATAAACCTTTAGCTAGACTAACCAAGAAAAGGAGACCCAATAAACATAATCAGAAATTAAAAAGGAGACTTTACAACTGATACCACAGAAATGCAAATGATCATCAGAGGCTCTTCTGAACAACTATATGCTAACAAACTGGAAAACCTAGAGGAAACTGATAAGTTCCTACACAAATACAACCTACCAAGATTGAATGAGGAAGAAACCAAAAACCTGAATAGACTAAAAACAAGCAGCAACATTGAATCCGTAATAAAATACCTCCCAACAAAGAAAAGCCCAGGACCAGATGGATTCACTGCTGAATTCAGCCAAATGTATAAAGGATAACTGATATGGTTTGGCTGTGTCCCTGGACTCAAATCTCATCTTGAATTGTAGTTCCCATAATCCCCATGTGTCGTGGAAGGGACCAGGCAGAGATAATTGAATCATGGAGGCAGTTTCTCCCATCCTGTTCTCATGATAGTGACTTAGTTCTTACAAGATCTGGTGGTTTAATAACAGGCTTCCCCCTTCACTGGGCACTCATTATTCTCCTTCCTGCTACAATGTGAAGAAGGACATGTTTGCTTCCCCCGCCACCATGATTGTAAGTTTCCTGAAGCCTCCCTAGCAATGCAGAACTGTGAGCCAATTAAGCCTTTTTCCTTTATAAGTTACCCAGTCTTGGTTATGTCTTTATTAGCAGTGTGAGAATGGACTAATACAACTAATAACAATCCTCCTCAAACTATTCCAAAAAGTTGAAGAAAAGGGAATTCTCCCTAACTCATTCTATGAGGCCAACATTACCCTGATATCAAAACTAGACAAGAACACAACAAAAAAATGAACCTACAGGCCTATATCCCTGATGAACATAGATGCAAAAATTCTCAACAAAATACTAGCAAACTTAATCCAACAGCACACCAAAAAGATAATACACCATTATCAAGTGGGATTTGTAGCAGGGATGCAAGGATAGTTCAACATACATACATCAATAAATAAGATACATCACAACAACATAACAAAGGGCAGAAACCAAAAATTTAACACCTTTGATGATAAAAATTCTCAACAAATGAGGTACAGAAAAAACATATCTCAAAATAATAAAGGTCACATATGACAAAACCACAGCTAATATACTGAATGGGGAAAAGTTGAAAGCCTTTTCTCCAAGAACTAGAACAATGTAAGGATGCCCATTTTTACCACTCCTATTCAACAAGGTACTAGAAGTCTTTGCCAGAGCAATCAGGCAAGAGAAATAAAACAAATTGGAAAAGAGAATTATTTGCAAACTACTCATCCAACAGAAGACTAATATCCAGAATATAAAAGCACCTCAAACAACTCAACAGTAAAAAAATAATCATCATCCCCTTAAAAATTAGCAAAGGACTTAAATAGACCTTTCCCAAAGAACACATACAAATGACCAACAGTTATATGGAAAAATGCTCAACATCACTAATCATCAGGAAAATGCAAATCATATCATGATATGCTATCACATATGATATATGATATGATATAGATATTAGAATGGCCACTGTTAAAAAGGAAAAATACAGCAGATGCTGATGAGGATGGAGAGAAAAGGGAACTCTTATACACTGTCAGTGGGAATGTAAATTAGCAGAACCACTATGTAAAACAACACTGAGATTTCTCAGTAGTGAACAATCTCACTACTAGGTATTTATCAGTATATCAAAGGGTTCCCTTACCTCCGTGTTTACTACAGTACTATTCACAATAACAAAGATATGAATTCAACCTAAATGTTCATCAACAGACAAATAGATAAAGAAAATTTGGTATATATACACAATGGAATACTATTCATACTATTCAGCCATAAAATACTGAGTCTTGTCATCTGCAGCAACATGGATGAAATGGAGATCATTGTGTTAAGTGAAATAAGCCAGGCACAGAAAGACAAGTACTGCATTTTCTCACTCATATAAGGGAGCTAAAAAATTTGATCTCATGGACATACGGAATAGAATGATAGATACCAGAGATTCTGAAGGATGAGGGTGTGGGAGGGAATGAAAAGAAGTTGGTTAATGGGTACCAACATACAGTTATATGGAAGAAAAAAGTTCTAATATTTGATATCAGACTAGTGTGACTATACTTAGCAAGAAAACTTTGTACACTACCAAGTAACTAGAAGAGATGACTTGGTGCCAACACCTATAAATAATAAATATTTAAGGTGATGGATACCCCAAATATTCTGACTTGATCATTATATATTTTATGCAAGTAAAAAACATTCATGTACTCCATAAATATGTAAAAATTATGTATCAATAACAGCAAAATAAATAAATAGAAAATATTCTAAATAACTACACACAAAAAATATATACAGATTACAAAAATTATATGAGGAGTTTTGGCCTCTAAGGTCACTTGGCACATTACCAGGCACCTATAGGACTCATTCAAAAATATTTGCGATGTTGAATTAAAGTGCAGCAAAAAGTAGGATCAAACTGAAAAGAAATAATTATATTTAGTAACTGACACCTCAGTGGTGAACTTTAAAGATAACTTTCAGGTGCGGTGGCTCACGCCTGTAATCCCAGCACTTTGGCAGGCCAAGGCAGGTGAATCACCTGAGGTCAGGACTTCAAGACTAGCCTGACCAACATGGAGAAACCCCATCTCTACTAAAAATACAAAAATTAGCCAGGCATGATGGTGGGTGCCTGTAATCCCAGCTACTCGGGAGACTGAAGAGAGAAAATCACTTGAACCCAGGAGGCGGAGGTTGCAGTGAGCTGAGATCATGCCATTGCACTCCAGCCTGGGCGACAGAGCAAGACTCTGTCTCAAAAAAAAGAGAACTTTCAATGGCATGATGGAAAGAAGTAAGATTTTTAGGAAATAAAGGAATGAAAAGAAAGCAAAAAAAATGAGGTGGCAAAGGTGAAGACTGACATTTTTATTAAAAGAATGGAAAATATATCAGACTATTGGGGGATTGAAGGGAATAATGTCATTTGCTCTCATTTATTGAGTTCCTACAATATATAAGAATGGATGAAAAGATGAGTGAATAGGAAGGCCATGAGCCAGAGCTAGAATCCTCGAGAAGAATGTCTTTAGCTTGTGGGATGGGTGGTGATTTGAGCAGGGCAGGGAAACCAGTCACTATGAAGGGGAAGTGTGGCATCAGAGGATAAGGGGATGTGGAATGTCTAAGGTAGACTAAAGTTCTAGAAGCTGCAGAATGATGCAGTGAAAAGAACCACAAACTCTCCCACTTTGTCCCAAGACATAGGGTACGTGGGAGAAAGGGAAGCTTTCATTTTAGTGAGTTTCAAAGCATGCGATATTTGCAGTAGAGAAAATGGCTTCAGCTTAAGTGAAAAGGTAGAGGGTGTTTAAGAAGAAAGGGAAAAGACACAGGAATTTGCTGACAATGAAAGGAAGGAGTTTAAAAGACACAATGGAAAGGATTAGAAAATGGTTATATTAATCAGGGTTGTAGCTAGAAATAGGCAAAATACTCGAAGGACCAACAATAGATGATGAGGTACCCAACAACCAGCATTAGTGGGGAACCATTACCCTATACACTTCATGGGGCAAGGAAAACAAGTGGTGTTATTAAACCTAGCAAGAGCTGAAACCATGAAAGAGGGACCACCCAGTAGAAACTGTGTTGTAAAGGGCCGCAGCCACCGTGAGAACCACAGCAGCACAGGAAAGGAAAGGAGTAGTGGGGAACACTCCATCTCCTCGCTCTCCTCCCATAGACTTGTCTCCTACTGATGCCTCCATCAGCTGAGCCCAACCAGAAGAGTCAGGTGACACTGTCCAGAGTCACTGAACAGAACCCAGGTGACTACTGGGTGTGCAGGGGAGGTAGGATGAGTAGAGAACATCCAGAGTTGGGGAGTGAGCAGAAGGGAACTATCTAGCTGAATGAGAGGGAAAGTTTAGGACAGAACAGCTATAAAGGGAGCATGAGGTAAAGTAAAGAAACTGAAAGGAGTGGAGAGAGGGCCTGTGAATGGCTAGAGTTTGTGAATAATGGCTTAAAAGAACTCTCAGGGGCTCTTGGTCCATAATGAGGACTGTTTATGTGGATTTGTATGTACATATTAATAGCAATTAGAGCCAACCTTGTTCATAGGCAATGCTTGGCAACACCTAAGTTGGCTCCCCAAGAAATCCCAGCTGTCTGCTTATCCATACTGCCCCCCAGAAATAGTTTGTTTAATACCAGAAATTTCTGCAGTGGGAAGCAAACCCTTTTGTTCTCTAGATAATTTTGGATGTGAGACTTACATTTAATTAAATAAATATGCATAGGTGCTGAGATGACAAAGTTGCTGTTCTATCAAAAGCAGAACCTCCTTGGGTAGACAATGCAGTAACTTAAACTAAAACAATTTTTGACCTAAGTTCGGAGATTCTCAAGAAATCACCTTTTTTATAAAAAGGAACAAGATCATGTCTTTTGCAGAAACATCAGTGGAGCTGGAGGCAATTATCCTTAGCAAACTAACGCAGGAGCCGAAAACCAAATACTGCATGTTCTCACTGATAAGTGGGAGCTAAATGATGAGAACTTACGAACACAAGGAAGGAAAAAGACACTGGGGTCTACTTGAGGGTAGGAGGAAGAGGAACAGGAAAATTACTATGGGGTACTAGGCTTAATACCTGGGTGATAAAATAATCTGTACAACAAACCCCTGTGACACAAGTTTACCTACATAACAAACCTTCACATGTAGTCTCAAACCTAAAATAAAAGTTAAAAAAAAATCAGCTTTTGATAGGAGAGTGTTTGGGGACACTGTGAGACAGAGAATGAAAGCATCAATTGTCAAGGCGGTTGGCCCCAAAATAAACTGCCTTTTTCAGAGCTACATGACTGTGTGTATGTGTACGGTTATGTGGTTGTGTGTGTGTTAAAATCCCTCACCCATCCACCCATCCATTCATCCACTTCCATTTCTTGCCTTCCTTTACCCTGTATTGCACCAGTTGAATGTGCCGATCAAAGGAGGAAACTGGCTATACTTTTATGTTCTTCAGTATCACTTTTCCTTGTTTTCCTTCCATTTCCCAGCAGTCTCATCACAAAGGATTCCAGCATGAGAAATACGACATAACAATAGCATCACACAATGGATGCCTCATTACATCCCACCTCTCCTGTGTCTCCAACACGACTACCACCTCTCTTTCCTGACCCCACCCCACTCTCTAATTCCACTTGAGATATTTGCATTTTGGAAGAAATTTTTTTGTTTTTCTGTTTTTCAGAAGGACAAAACAAAGCTCTAGCAGGGTGGGGGTGGGGGAAGCCCCAAAGAAGGTGATTAATATCATTGCTGCTAATTTTCCACAAGCACTTGTCGGCACAGCAGTGAGCCAACTCAGACAGTGCCAAAAGTAATCTCGAAATTATCTGGCATCTCACTCCAGCAATAAAACACAGATTTATGTGGTGCAGCCCATAATAGAAAATGGAATAAAATCATCCTAGATGACTAAATCTCGATGTTTCTGGTCGAGGAGCTTAATAACTGAACTCTTTATAGCCCCAGGGACTGCTCAGCCATTTGTTTTCATTTCTCTGACATTTTGTCAGAGTCACATAATCAGATGTGCTGCCCTGCCGCAGGGTCTGGGCCTCGGAGATGAGTGTGCTCCACAGTGGGGTCAGGAGACCTGCTTCTAGGTACTGACCTGTTACCCCTAACTCTGGGACCTGAAACAAATTGCCCAGGTTAAAAACACTCTGACTGTGTTGCATTCCACTTTGGAAATTCTTCCAGGCTCACTGAGACCTCACCTCTCTACTCCTCCTGGCTTCTCTGCCCTATTTGATCCTGTGTCTTGGTTCCTGGTCTTCAGTTAACCCTTTTGGGGCATGGTATAGGCTCCTTCCACAAGAAAACCCTTCAAAAACCTAAATTACCTTTAGAACTATTTTAAATAGGTTTCATTATTGATGTAATCTTGGGGTGTGTGTGTGTGTGTGTGTGTGAGCGTGTGTGTCTTCTGTGGACTTGTTTCTTTTTCTCTTCTCTTGCTCTACCTTCTTCCATGTTTCCTTCCCATGTCTTTTCCCTCTCCCTTCTTCCTCTCCTTCCTTACTCCTGACAATTACATGAACCTGTCTCTGACACCCACAGGCATTTCTTACTTGCTTGGTGACACCCAGGAATAAAGAAGACACTCATTGCTCTGCCCACAGTGTCATAGTCTTCCTGGATGCATGCAAATTGCATGAAATCATGTCATTTGTAGTAACATGGTTAGAACTTGTGATTATTACTATAATAATCTCAAGTGCCAGTTCAAAGTTGCGTTAAGTTACTGAGGAACAGTTTAAAGCGATTTATAGCTGTAGCATGGGCATACATGAGAATGAAATGGTGACATGGAAAAGTAAACACAGCTCCAGCTAAGGGATACGTTTTGGAGTGCCATATAGAACATATGCAGAGGAAAATTGTGAAAACATTTGAAGGCATTTCTGTGCATTAATCAAGATTGTTCTTCTTGTCCTCAAAGTAAGAATGGATTACAAAACCCTACTAGAATAACAGTGAGGAAAAGCAGTGCTGTCCTGTATCAGCAACAGGTGATAGGAATATGTCTGATTTTTGGCACTGACAAGGAATGCAATTACAAATATGAACAGGGCAAACCACACCTGTAGACACCCAGCTGATGAAGACTCCCCTACAAAGCTTAAGCATGGTACAAATGGGTTATCTATGCACAGGAAAATAAATCAACATTATCAGAGGTATGCCTGCCTCCCATGTTTATCACAGTACTATTCACAATAGCAAAGATACGGAATCAACCCGTGTTCATCAATGGATGAGTGAATACAGAAAATGTGCTTTATGTACACAATGGAATACTAGTCAGTCATTAAAAAGGATGAAAGCATGTCATTTGTAGCAACATGGTTGGAACTTGAGGTTATTATCATAAGTGAAATGAGCCAGGCACAACAAGACAATATCACATGTTCTCACTCACATATAGTAGCTAAAAAATTTGATCAGATGGAGGTAAAGAGTGGAAAGATAGCAGAGACTGGGAAGGGTGAGTAGAGAGGAATGAAGGGGATAAGAGAAGTGGGTTAAAGGATACAAACATACAGTAAAATAGAAGGAATAAATTCAGTGTTTGATAGAGTAAGGTGACGACACTTAACAAAAATATTTGGTACTCAGATGATGGACACCCTAAATGCCCTGACTTGATTACTACACATTATATACATGTAACAAAACTTCCCATGTGCCCCATAAATTTGTACAAATACAAAAAAGAAGAAAAAATAAAATAAAAATTTTAAAAACATAGTGCAGGCCAGGCACGGTAGCTCACGCCTGTAATCCCAGCACTTTGGGAGGCCAAGGCGGGCAAGGTCAGGAGTTCAAGACAAGCCTGGCCAACATGGTGAAACCTCGTCTCTACTAAAAATACAAAAATTAGCTGGGCATGGTGGTGGGCACCTGTAATCCCAGCTACTCAGGAGGCTGAGGCAGGAGAATCGCTTGAACCCGGGAGTCGGAGGTTGCAGTAAGCTGAGATTGCACCACTGCACTCCAGCCTGGGCAACAGAGTGAGACTCCATCTCCAAAAAAACAAACAAACAAAACGTAGTGCAAATGCATCCAGGAAGACTAAGAATCCAGTAGTCCCTTCTCAGTCCTGGTTCCCAAATGAGACTTTTAATCTACCATGGATCCATGTCAGAGGTAGACTGAGGTGACATCAGGAATAACCATAAATGCACAAAGAAAAAAAGTCTAGAATAAAACTAGGAAAAAGATATCCCCTTGGTGACACTAGTTAAGCATTTCCTTGTTTGGAGAATTAACACCAAAATCACACTGATGTTAGATATGTACATATATATTGTAACTTGGTGTTGAATATATATTATAGCTTGGTGTGTGTGTGTGTGTGTGTGTGTGTGTGTGTGATGCACACACACATATACAGTCTTCCCTTGGTATCCATGGAGGATTGATTCCAGGACCGCCCTCAGATACCAAAATGCACAGATGCTCAAGTCCCTTATATAAAATGGTATAGTATTTGCATATAGCCTACGCACATTCTCCTACCTGATTACATGGTTGAAACTTTCAGCCCCTATCTACCAAGGAGGTCCCCAGAAGTGAACAGGGGCTGGAGATCAGGGTCAATCATGTGGCCAATAATTTAATCACATGCTCCTACCGTCTTAGTTGGCTTGGCTGTCACAAGTACATACCATATACTGGATGTCTTAAGCAACAAAAACTTATTCTCACAGGAGGCTAGGTACTTCCACATCAAGGTGCTGGCCAATGTGGTTGCTAATAAGGGCTCTCTTCCTGGCTTGTGGACGTCCACCTTCTTCCTGTGTCCTTATGTGACCTTTCCTCACTGCACATACACACAAACACACAGAGCCAGACAGAGAAAAAGAGAGAAGGATCTTTCTTTCTCCTTTTTTAAGGCAACTAATCTCATCAAGAGGGCCCTTCCCTCATAGCCTGATCTAATCCTAATTACCTCCCAAAGACCCCATCTCCAAATATTATCAAATTGAGGATTAGGGCTTCAACATGTGAATTTAGGTGGCGGGGGACACAAATAATCAGTCCGTAACACTTGAATGTTATGTAATGAAATCCCATATAAAAAACCCTGAAACAACCAGATTTGGGAAATTTGGGGGTTGCTGAACACAAGGATGTGCTGGGAGGGTGACATGCCTGGAAATATCATGTAACACTGTGCCCCATCCCTCAACCCTGATCACACACCTTGTTGCCCTATGTAACTCTTCACCTGGCTGTTCATTTGTATCCTATCTAATAAATCAGTAACCATAATTACAGTGCTTTCCTGAGCTCTGTGAGTCGTTCTAGCAAATTATCGAACCTGAGAGGTGGTCGTGGAAATCCTCAAATTTGTGGTTCATGAGACAGAAGTACAGACGGCCCCTGGGACTTACATCTGCTGACTAATGTGAGAATAGTCTGTGCCCTTAACCTGTAGGATCTGATGCTCACTTCAGATAGTGCCAGAATTGAATTGTAGGACAATCAATCCCAACTGGTATGGGAGAGTTGCTATTGGAAAAACATCATTCTAGCCCCTAACAGGACGATGTTTTGCCTTCTGATTCGCTAGTATAGTAGGAAAAATTCTAAAATAATCTGAAGATTTCCACTTCTGATCTGCATGCCCTGTATAATCCCCTTCCTTTAGTGACCTGTGAATATGGCAGGATTTTACTCCAGAGATTAAGTTATGTTATTTGGCAAAAGTGAAAGGATTTTATATATGTAATTAAAATTCTTAATCAGTTGATCTCAAGTTAATCAAAAATGAGATTATGCTTTGTAAGCCTAACCTAATAAGGAAAGTCCTTTAAAAGAGGGTCTAGAAATCAGAAACAGAGGAGGTCAGAGATTCTCCTCCCGGTCTTGAAATCATAAGCTGCCATGTTGTGAGAAGGCCTATGAGGCAAGAAATTGAGTGGCTCTAGGAGTTGAGGACAGCCCCAGCTGAAAGCCAGCAATACAGCAGGGGCCTCAGTCCTACAACCACAAGGAATCAAGTTCTGTCAACAACCTGAGGGCACCTGAAAGAGAACCCTGAGATCTAGAAAGCAATTCAATCCAGCCAGGACTTTGATTGCAGCTTTGTGAAATTCTAAGCAGAGGACCCTGCTAAGATGTGCACTGGGCACAACTTAGCTGAGTCCTGATGACTCCTGTGAGTCATTGTAACCTGCGTCATTTGTGATAATTTGTTAGGTAGCAACAGAAAACAAATACAGCCACTTATAATACACCCTGATCACTTCGTCATTCTCCTACTTCACATTTACAATACTGCCCAAGTCTTTTCATGATGTCCTCTTCAACAGGGAGCATAACCAAAGCTTTTGACAGGTGTTCAGCAAAATGATTTGCACATTATATCTGATTGATAACTGTGTTCCTGAATTCATATTATACTGTCAAGGTTTACAAGAGAGCATTAGGAAAATACTACTATGATTTACCTCAGCCCTTTAACACATTCTGCTCTTAAAATAGGCATTCCTGGCCAGGTGCCATGGCTCACATCTATAATCCCAACACTTTGGGAGGCTGAGGCAGGCAGATCAATTGGGACCAGGAGTTCAAGACCAGCCTGGCTAACATGACGAAACCCCATCTCTACCGAAAATACAAAAATTAGCCGGACATGGTGACACGTGCCTGTTGTCCCAGTTACTCAGGAGGCTAAGGCACAAGAATCGCTTGGACCCAGGACGTGGAGGTTGCAGTGAGCTGAGGTCGCATCATTGCACTCCAGTCTGGGCTACAGAGCAAAACCCTGTCTCAAAAAAAATAAATAAATGCATTCCTTGTTATATGATGACTTAATATCCACCATTCCACTAAAGCAGGAAATAAATTCCATATACATCCCCTGAAGCCCCACGTTTTGGAATTTTCAAATTTTCTGAGTGTTTTTTTTGGACCCTATCACAAGGTAATAAAAGAGCAGCTATGACTCAGTTAAAAATGTTCACCCAAATTGCAATTCTAACTTCTTTGTTGAAGAGGAAAACCAGCAGCTTCTGCATAGAGTCCTGATTTAACAGGTAGTCCAGCGGATCCAAGCACAAACAGGGAGATCAGAACTGTACTGGAGAAGTAAGTTTGGCTATAGTTTATTTTCCCATTGTTATACCTGACTTGTCTCCCAAACCCTCCACCACTAAATGGCCCAAGGCCAGAGCATGGCAACCATTGTTTCCTGGTTATTTTTGTGTCCCCCTCTCCTCATGCACCTTCTACACATCCTTGTTATGTTTCCATCACTTTCCTCATGTGTAACACTTACATAACGGTGAAAGCTCACACCTCTCACAAGTTTGCTAAAATCAAGTGAGGTAACAAATGTGAAATTGTTTCCAAATGAGAAAAGACTTTTATGAATGTGACAAATGCTTTTTTTTTAATGAGCAACCATTTTATAGAATAATAGAAACTTGGTGTTGAGAATTTTGTCACATACCAAATGAATATCTGAATCTCTCTCCCAACAGCCTGCATTCATTCATTCATCAAACGTGTATAAAGAATCCACTAAGATCTATGCATTAGGGAAGGCCCCTTCCAGTGACCTCTAGTTGATACCTTCCACTGACAAGGAACTCATTATGTCCTAAATGACCTCATTCCATTTGAGGTAGTTTCGATGTCAGAAACTTCTCCCTCTCTCTGTAGAAAGAGCCCCCAGTAACCAGCAGTAGCTAAGTTCTGGGCATGAAAAGTGAAGTGTCAAGTGGTGTTTTGCCACTAGCTGGCAGATATGAGTTACACACCAGAAGTGAGAGTGAACAAGGCAGGGTAGTGTCTTCATGGTGTGGGTACTGAGTAAATGTCCTCAGAATAGCTAAGGAAACAATGAAATCTTCACAGAGGAAATAGAACTTAAACGGAGCCTTAAATGTCAGCCAGAATATAAGAAGTAGGAAGGCAATTTTAGATGAGATGAACAAAAGGAATAAAGGCTTAGCATGCACTCCTGGGAAAAACGAGATGTGTTTGACAATACTGGAGGGTCCTGAAATCTTGACAAAGGAGTTTAAATTGACACAGTGGGGACCAGGAAGCCTCTGAAAGTCACTGAAGCGTTATTAGTTTCATTCTCACAAGAGTACTTTTTATCTGAACAACAAATGGATGTTCTCCTTCACCCAGAAGAGGAAAGTAGAGACAGGATAGTACAGGATAGGTCCAAAACTGGCTTCAGGCAAAAGGCCAGTTCCAGAGAAGAAGGGTTTGAAACAAGACCAAAGCCTGTGGTTGTTGAATCAACTGTTACTTGTTTTACAAATTTGTCTGAGGGAACTGCCAGAAGCAAGTGGCCTCTGGTCACCTGTTCCTTTGTGCAGTGTGGCTTCTGAGGTTTGTGTAAAATTATTTGTTCTCTGCACTTTGCCAAGAGGGATGGAGTATTTCTACTAGCTCCATAATTCAGGAAATATAAATCCTGTAGCACAGACACTACAAATAAATGAGATCTTTTTGTTTTGTTTTGTTTTGTTTTTGTTTTTGTTTTTGTTTTTGTTTTTGAGACAGAGTCTCATTCTGTTACCAGCTTGGAGTGCAGTGGCGCGATCTCGGCTCACTGCAACCTCCGCCTCTCGGATTCAAGCGATTCTCCTGCCTCAGCTTCCCGAGTAGCTGGGACTACAGGCACACGCCACCACACCCAGCTAATTTTTTTTTTTTTTTTTTTTTTTTTTGTATTTTTAGTACAGACGGGGTTTCACCATGTTTGCCAGGATGGTCTCAATGTCTTGACCTCATGATCCACCCACCTAGGCCTCCCAAAGTGCTGGGATTACAGGCATGAGCCACGTACCTGGCCGAGATCTTTTAATTAATCTTTGGATTCAATCTCTACATTTCTTCCTGAACATTTCTTACAGTGAGATTTCTCTGAGTTGGAGTTGGGACCATTCTCACGTTCCACCACATAGCTCACTCAGGTGGGTTTCGTTTAAGTTGTTCTAAGTAAAAATGACTGAAGATCATTTTTCTTGGACCCCGTGATACTGGATGAACAACATCCTATAGCATGTTATGGTAGCCAGTTTTAAAAGCTGCTAAATCAGAGAGGCTGCCTCGGTCTGGGACAGCACTCATTCAGATTGATTTAATCTTAGGGATATGAGTGTTACACACAGAGACTGACCAATGTCTTTTGATTCCCTAAAGAATGCATAGTTAAGCCACTGGATAGTACCCGCTTGGCTTCTTCTCTGCACCTGTAGTCTGTGGTCTTCACTGATCCAGATGGGCCTCAACCTGAAACTGTGATCAGGATATTTGACCTTTGGGGACAGCTAAAAGAGGGGGGCACCAGTACCTCCAGCTAAGCTTCCACCAGCACTTCAGAAGAAAAAAGATGTGTTCCCCGCTTCTGATTATTTCCTCAGAGTGAGAGTTGAGGCTCAATGGGCCACGTAATTATAACCCCTTACCTCCATGGGACAGGCTTAGGACTGATATCCTATCACCATTATCTTACCTCATTTGAGGCATGAAGGAGTGTGTTTTTATTTTTAATAGAAACAGAAAGGCAAGCAAGCAAGCATAATTTTGAAACAAAGAATGACTTATAATGAAGATCTTCAGACATAACACATTCTCTTCCTTTTTGAAAAATGCACAGCTATTCTTCTGGAAGGAAATTCTTGTTGTATATTGCTTAAAAGCAGCAGTCAATAGTCAATTTAATAATCTTTCAGGTTGCCATGAGAAACAAAAGACATATTACATGGTGATGTCATAGGCTCTCAGCATGTTTCCAAAGATATTCTTTAAACTTGTTCCAATCACCAAATCTGTATTTCCTAGATAAGTTATGTTATCCTTTTTTTTTTTTGTTATAAACAATTATTTGTTGTGCATCCTCCATATGTAGAATACTGTGGGTGAAATGCAGGAATCGAATGTGCAATTCCTGTCCTCAAATGTTAAAGGGACACATCTTAGTTTGTTTTGCACTGGTATAACAGGATACTGGGGAATTTACAAAGAAAATAAATTTATTTCCTCACAGTTCAGGATGCTGGAAAGTCCAAGATCAAGGCACCAGCATCTGGTGTGGGCCAAGACACTGTGTCCTCACATGGTGGAAGGTGGAAGGGCTAAGAGAGATGAACCCTGTGTCTTCACGTGGCAGAAGAACAGGAGAGAGAGAACCCACTCTCGCAAACCTTTTTTGTAAGAGGAATAATTAATTTATGAAGACAGACCCCTCATGACCTAAACACTTCCTAAAAGACCCCACTTCCCGGCCAGGCGTGGTGGCTCATGCCTTTAATCCCTGCACTTTGGGAAGCCGGGTTGGGTGGATCACCTGAAGTCCGGAGTTTGAGACCAGCCTGGCCAATATGGCGAAACTCTGTCTCTACTAAAAATACAAAAATTAGCTGGGCATAGTAATCCCAGCTACTTAGGAGGCTGAGGCAGGAGAATCACTTGAACCCAGGAGGCAGAAGTTGCAGTGAGCCGAGATCGCACCATTGCACTCCAGCCTGGAAACAAGAGTGAAACTCCATCTCAGGAAAAAAAAAAAAAAGACCCCACTTCCCAACACCACTGTGCTGGGGATCAAGTTTCCAACACATGAATTTAGGGGACACATTCAGACCATATAAGGGTATATGGGTGTGAAGTTGACTGCAGGTAAAAATGGGTAAATGGTGGGAAGATTGGGGAGGCTGCTGCCTACCCCTTCTTTCAACAGAGTCTCTGATTTTCAGGAATATAAGAGGTTAGCTCTGGGTTAGAGCAACAGAGTAGGAA
Source organism: Macaca mulatta (assembly GCF_049350105.2). NCBI lineage: Eukaryota > Metazoa > Chordata > Mammalia > Primates > Cercopithecidae > Macaca > Macaca mulatta. The sequence continues at coordinate 92,031,580 of NC_133420.1, forward strand.
TATCATAACTTGCTCTGAACCAGCCACTGTCTCAGGCAATCTCATAACCACCTGATGCAAGAGCAACTCTTTCTCTCTGCATTTTACAGAATAGGACAGGAAGGCATGAAGATTTTTAGAACTGTCTAAGGCCACATATGTATAAAGTGGAGAACCACAATTCAAACTGAGGGATCCAGCTTCTGATCTCATACCTTTGGTCTCTAGGACAAATTAAAGATGTCATGAATATTTTCTAGTGTGCCTCCACCCAACAGAAATACAATATGAGCTACATAGTAATTTTGAGCACACTAATCACCATATTAGAAAAGTAATAAATATTGAAGCTAATTTTAATGTTTTATTTAACTGAATATATCTATTTCCATTTTTACATGTAGTCAACATTTTAAAACTATTGGTGAGTATTTTATATTCATTTATCCATCCTTAGTCTTCCTAATCCGCTGTTTAATACTTACATCTCAATTTGGACTAGCCACATGCCAAGTGCTCAGTAGCCACATGTGGCTGGTGAACAACACAACTCTGGTGCATGCAATGAGAGATGTGAGATAGCAAGAAAGATGATTTGACAGAGAGAGAGTGGGAGAGAGATAGTACAGATTTCGATCCAAATAGAATAGGAAGAATAACACAGACTTAAAGAATTCTTTGATGCTTGTTTTGATCCTTGAGCAAAAATGACAAATTCTATCTACAGAGCATAATCGTAGACACTCTATGTCCCAGAAGACATCAACCTTCTAAGATTAGAAATCACAATCTTTAAGCTTCTAGTTACTCATCTTACCATGATTCCCTCTGGTAACATCTGGCTTACACGTACCCCAGCTGCCTTAAATTGAAGAGAGGCCGGAGACAGTAATAGGTAATTTGCGGATAGTCTAAATGCTTCCTGCCCTTCTTTCCAATTTTTCAGATTAAAAATGTGAATTAAATTCAAGGTGTCCCCCTCTACTCAGTTTTATTCTGAGTTTCAAGGTTCACGCCTATTCAGAAAGCTTCCTTTCTTGCCAGCAATTGTCCCCATCCCTTGGCTAAGATCTTGAACTACTTAAACAAAGATGAGAAGGAATGAAAAAAAAAAAAAAAAAACTCTGATTAATTTTTATTCTTGTGTCATTACAACTATATTCTCTAGAGTAAGAAATAAATCTTACAGCCTATGACCTGGCAGGTTCAGTCATTAACGCCCAGGAAAAGCTAAGCTGAAATATCATCTCTCCCTGCTTAGGTGTTGCTCCTAAGAATTTAACCTTCCCTTAAGTTATTGTACTTAAATGGTGTTGTCAAGGAAACACATTCTTAAACAAGACAAGGGTTGGGTTGAGGTTTTTCCAATTTCAGTTCTCACCCAGAATAAAGCTATTCTGCCTTTCATCAAACCCACCCTCAAATCCTTCACTCACACTAAAATATAGGTCATTCTGCAGTGGTCTGTTCTCAAACTTTACCTAGTAGCAGAACCCCCTAAAAATCATAGTGTTCTTCTTGGAATATCATGAAAAGTTACCATATGAAAATTAAAATCAATAATAATTCTGTATTAAATCAGATGCCATCTTAGATTCTAATATATATAAACAATAGCATACACCAAGAGCATGAAAAGATCTGAATGGAGAAAATTTTACGATTGATACTATCCCATCCCTTTATTTAACATTTTTACTAGAGTAGATGAAAACAGTCATACCCAAATGAGTAACAGAACCCTATGAGCATGAGTTTTTTTCTTGGCACCTTAACTTGAAAACTGAACAGTTACAGAGTCAGCCCTTTTACATGGACTTTATCTTTCCATAGGATCCAAGACTCTATGTTTGGCAATGGAGAAGTGATGTCAAGTCTCAGGCACCAGTAGAAGAGGATAGCTTTTGACTTGTGGACTGTGGTTAGTCCCAGAATCACAGTGTAAGCAAGAAGAGGCATGTGACTAACAGCCAATGCCACCATTCCTGAGATCAAATTCTCCAGAGTTCATCTCATCCAGATTGTTCCACTGAATCCTGTCACCACTCCGGTGATTGAGAGGACCCAGCAGGAGTGAGAGGAAGGGGAAGAGGAAGATCAATACACAAGTACAGCAGGGACCTGGAAAACCATGGTACCAGGTATTTCAAAGGCCCTGGCAATGCAATTCCTCACTCCCAAGGCAGCATCTACACAGCCATGGCTTCTCTGCGAGAGCCTTCACATCAAGGCCCCTGCCTACAGCCAGAACAGCAAAAGCAAAAATTGCATTGATTGAAAGCTGGGTTGACCACGGCTCATTCTTTTCAAACACTTTATTATGGAAACTGTCAAACATAAGCCAAAGAGAACACTACAGTGAGCTCCATTACCCATCACCCAGCTTCACGTTTGTCAATCCATACCCCCATTCACTTCCCTCACACATACACTGCATTATTTAGAAACAAATTCCAAACGTTATAGTATTTCATATGTAAACATATCCATTTGTAGCTACAAAAAAATAGAGTTTTTAAAAAATATAACCATTACCATCATTGAAAAAGTTAATAATTCCTCAGTATCAGTGCTCAACTGTCTCTCATTGTCTTATATATTTTTAAGTAGTCAGCTTGTTTAAATTCGAATCCAAAAAAAGTCCGTGTATTATATTTCATTTCTATGTCCCAACATTTCCTGTAAACATAAAGTGTTGATTATACTTAGGTTCAGTTTTTGGCAAGAAGACTTCATAGGTGGTGCTGTGTACTTCCTATTACATTACACGAGGAGGTACCTAACGCCTGATGTTAATATTGATCAAGGAGTGCAGGTGTCGCCAGCCTGCTCATCTGTTATAAAGTTCCCTATCAGCTTTTCAACTAAAGGTCTTAGCAGGCATTGATGTTAATTGCTTAAATCAATTATCTCATTAATATTTGAAATTTTGGGATGGGTGCGGTGGCTCATGCCTGTAATCTCAGCACTTTGGGAGGCCAAGGTGGGTGGATCACCTGAGGTCAGGAGTTCAAGACCAGCCTGGCCAACATGGTGAAACCCCGTCTCTACTGAAAATACAAAAATCAGCCGGGCATGGTGGCATACACCTGTAATGCTAGCTACTCAGGAGGCTGAGGTAGAAGAATCACTTGAACCTGGGAGGTGGAGGTTGCCGTGAGCCAAGGTCACACCACTGCACTCCAGACGAGATGACAAGAGCAAAACTCCATCTCAAAAAAAGAGAGTTGAAATGTTAATATTTTAAATCTATGCTTCTACTTTCATTAACTAGGATTTTTCTATAAAGAAAAACTTTCAGCAAATGTTTGTTTGCTTTGAGGTACACATCATGCAGGAACAACAAGTTAAAGACTGGATTCTGTGCTCTCATTTACCTTTCTTCAGAATCATGGATTAGTTGTCTAGGATCTTTCAAAGGTGACCAATTATTTTTATATGATTACAAATCCATGCATATTTATAGTTTATATGTATCAATCCATTCACTGTTCTATTCCTTTTGATTTTGAAACTGTTCCATCTTTGGCCGGTGGGAGTTCTTCAAACCAGCTTCTGAATCTTTTTAACACAATCTCCATTATCTCGATATTTTCCTTGCTTTCTGATCTGACAAGATTTTCCAGGCTTATCTTGCACAGTTGCTCTCCTAAACATGGAATTCACTATCTCACCACAAACTCTGGTTTCATTTTCTGGGTGTTTGTATTTACAGACCACAATCTGGGAGGTCTATTAATGGCCTGTTCTAGGCCTTTTTAGTAGAAATTGCTGGGAAATATTTATTAGAAAATATATCAAAAATTTATACTGATATTTACAATTCAAATTCAGAATTACAGAGATTTAATTTAACTTCTTTGATTTTACCATGGTATATGTTTCTTTTATGTTGAAAAATTTTGGTTCCTAATGACATTAACAATTTAAATTTTGTTGCAGTTCTTCTCTTTAGGATAGATATATCCCACAAGAGATGTCCAAATTACTGAGTTTTTAATGTCATTCTAAATAATTCCTCTTGATACAGTTAAACCACCTACATAATTCACAATTAAGCTTGTCATTTTTTTAATTTCTAAGAATTGCTTTCTGTTTCAGTTTACATGATTTTAAAGTCAATTTACAAAACAATGCATAGAGATACTTTTATTAGTTTATGGTTTATGTTTACATTTGTATTTCCCCCTTTTACAGATACATATAATACCCTGCACCTTGATTTTATCACTTAAAAATATATCCTGAAGATCATATTAGACCAATATGCAGAACTATGCCTCATTGCTTTATCAGTTGCATAGTATTCTGTTGCGTAGGAGTGCCACACCCCAGCGGATTCTTTTAGCTGTGTAAGGCCCGAGAGCTACAGCTTCATTTATAGGGCTAGAAACACAACAGAAACATGCAGTCAGAAACCTCAAAATGTATTTCTCCCCATTTTTTTCCTCCTTTGTTCCCACTGTGCAGTACGCACTTTACAATTTCTCCCCAGCAACCCAAGTCCTGGCTATCTTCCGAGTTTCTACCTCTCCCATTTGTAGCCATGTGCCTCAGAGGAAGCTGACCCCATACCCAGCTCTGAGGATAAACCTGGGTTATCTAAGGCCAAATCCAATCCCCTTGGAAGGGATTAGCTCAGAAATGATTGTGTTTCTAGCCAATGAGACACAGAAGTCTTCTAGGAATTTTCTTGAAAAAGATACTTCACTCCTAAGGGAGCTACTGGAATAGAAAACATTTCTTCTATATATTGAAATATATAGATGTGACTCCTGGAGTTTCTGCAGCCATCTTGCTCCCACCCTAGGGATGAAACCAATGCAGAAGATAGCAGAGAGAAGTGAAAGAAATTGCATCCTTGATGATATGGCTGAACCAGTGAATCAACCAACCCTGAAAATACCCTACTTCCGAGCCTTCTCATATGCAAGATAATACATGTCCTTGTTGACTAGTCCCATTTGAGACAATACTTTCCACTGCTTGAAGCTGAGTCCCTAAAAGATACACATGCACAAATTTAGAAAATAATTGATTATTACATAAGTTATTAATTGCTCCCTCTTCCCCCCATTGCCTTATTTTGTTCACTTCCCTTGGGTACATTTGGGGAAGGGAGTTTGCAGGGGCTCTTACTACACTCACTTCTCTAACGGGTCTATACTTCAGCTTGTTTCTCTGCTGTTACTTGACTTGGACTCACTCCTAGCTCTGGCCCAAGTTTCTAAGCCCTTTCCCTGCTCGTCACTGCTTGGAAAGCCCCTTCCATAAATGTCCTCTCCCTTCACTCCTCCAAAGTAGTAGTGCTAATTTCTGAGTATCAAACTTTTATTGAAGTTTTGGGATTAAAAGACAGCAACATATGCAAAAACAACTTCACACTGAATGTCAGCCATTCCTATCCCAAGGAATTCATTGCTCATTCCCTCCACATGGAATTTATCACTGACTACATCCCTTCAGGGATCCTAACTTCCCATCATGTTACTGAGCCATTCTTTCTCTCTCTTTTTTTCTGTATTGTACCTACCTTCTTCTTTTCCAGGTCCTTCTGCCATCTCAAGGTTCTAGTGAACAACTCCAAACCTCCTGTTATTTTACTCCACAGAAAAGTTACCTGGTCTTTGTTTAAACTTCTATTCCAGTGATGCTCGTATACCTTCAACACCAAACAAGCTTATGAAGGCATTTTCCTAAACAAAAGAATAATTTTGCCTCTGAAATAGGAACTCTGACTTCCTCTCAGGTCAATCTGCTCAAATTCAACCAGCTCTTAAAACATCATTGGTTTTCTTGTTATTAATACCAAAAATGGGACTAACAATACCTGTCCTGTAGCATTTGCTAGAAAGCTTTATCCATGTGTGAGTTTAGCAAAACTATTGACCTGTGTGCCTCATTTTTCTCATCTGCAAAATGAAGATAAATAATACCTACATTATAGCTCATAAAAATTGTTGTAATGATTAGAGGAATTAACATACACAAAGAACTTTGAACAGTGCCAGGTATATAATAAGCACTCAACAAATGTTAACAGCTGCTGCTGCTGCTGCTGCTATTTTATCAAACATCTTTGATCTAAAAATGTTGTTTGGACATGCTGGGATGGGGAGATAAGAGCACCCAGAGCACACGATTACTGTGAGGACTGAATGATATATATGACCTAGAAGAGCACCTGACATATTGGTGACAAGTGAAGGCAGGCTCTTAATGCTGGGGGATTAATAATAGTGTAATAGTGTATGTAAAGTCCTGAACAAGGTAGAAGATCAATAATATGAGATACTATCATTTTGCTTCTTAGGGAGGTTATGGATGATGTTAGAGACTGAGGCAGGATTAGGGCAGCTGGTGATTTAAAAAATCCTGGCAAGAGGCCTCGTTCTGATTCCTCTGTCATATATTATTGTTGTTACTCTTATTAGTATTATCAGCAGAAATAGCAGTAATGTGGTGTGATGGCTGAGCAGCAACTTATGCCAGGTATTGTTACACATTCTGTGGGTGAATAGAGATAGAAGTAGTCCAGATCTTGCTTATAAGGTGCATGCAGGAAGAAAGGCCCCAGGGTTCATTGCCCACTCCCAGTCCTTAGTTACTCTATCTTGTTTGCCAGTGGGGACTAAGCCAGCCTTCAGGAGAGTTTGCCTGAGGTCAGTTTTCATTCAAGCAATTGGCACCCTACCAACAATGAGGGTCAGCAGGAGGTTGACAGCATGAAGCCCCCTAAGCAGGACGGCTTCCCCATGCTACAGGGGTGATAAGGAAACAGAAAACTGGCCTTTTGTTCTGTTCCTTCCCCAGTTTTTCTGAGACCCAAATGAGCCAGCAAGCCCCACCAGCCACCCAGGAGTTTAGAATGAACAGGGAAGTAAGAAAACCAAAAAACAACTGAACCTTGAGCCCAGACACCAGACGTTACCAAAGACATGAGGTCAAGGTGACTGGAGGTATTAGAATCCCTCAGGAGCAGTAACAGGATGTCAGGGAACCAGAGAGAGATGCTCTCTGTCCTTCCTGTGGAAGTGCTGAGAGAATTAGAGAATATTTATGGCATTTCCATGAAGATTTACAAATTCAATCTGCACAGATTAAGCAGGCAACAGCAGCAGGTGCACACAGGTGAGGGTCTAAGCAGTAGGGTAGATTGGTTGGGGGCCAATCACAGGCCACCTGTCTTATTTAGTGAGGCAGAGCCAAGCCGGGCCCCAGACCCACACCGTGAGTATCAAGGTGTCTGGGTAGCACACAGTGTACCTGGTGAACACTGGCCAGGGGAGGCCTCTCTGAACATGAGGCTGGGATGATTCGGCCTCCAAATAACAGAAAATAAAACATCAGGAACTTGGGTCAACTAAACACTGAAACTTGGGGAAGATCTCCTGAGCTGTCTGCCCAGAATCTCAAAAGCTCCTCTCTTAGAAACAAAGACCTTATGGAAGTAGTTTGTCTCAGGAGTTTCTCAGTCATTTTGCCAAAAATAGACAAGGAGGAAAGGGAGAGAAAAATCTGATGCAAGGAAACCAGCTACTCAACGGACTGACCATTTTGCTTTAATAGAAGCCTCTTAAGAAAGAAACTAATTAAATGCACCTGCACTAAAATGATTACATGGCTATTATCTGCCCACTCAGAGAAAGAGAACCACGAAGTTCAAAACACAGCAAGCAGCAGGCTTAATTGTCTTTCGTAAGGAAGGGCTTTTGTTTTGCCCAGTGCTCCATCAAAAACACTAAGTGTTAATGTACCCTGTATAATCTATCTGGCCAGCTAACTAGTTTAATCCATCACACACCATGTGAAAGAATACAAGCAGGTTGGTAATGACAAGTTAATAGTAGAGGCAGGAAATAAAATGGAGAAACACACTTTGATTGATGGTGCAGAACTATTAGGTGCTACTATGGATGGACTCTGTCTGGTTTTATATAGTGGCCAATTAAAGCAAAATAGATCTAGTAATTTAAAACTTTAAACATGTCCCCTCAATTAAAAATTTAAAAGGCCAGTGGATGTATTGCATTCCTTTTGAATAATAAAAGTTCAATTAAAGCCAACTCTAAAATATCTACAAGTGGATCTACCATAACAAATCGCAATCTCTGCTCCTCATTGCCCTGATTATCTGCTCTGCCAGCCCAACCCCCTTAGTTACCAAAATTTCTACTTTGCCTCTATGTACAATCTTATGCAAGTGTAGCTGCATGAAAGAGATGGAGTATTTAAAACCAAACATTTGGTTACCTTCTTTGTCTGCAGAGAATATGGGAGAATAAGATAAACCAATCTTAGAAGATCAGAGGGATCTACTTAGGCTGATAACTTACTGCAGTCTGAAAATAATGCCATCCATGTTTAAGACTGTGAGAGAAAATTAGGAAGTCTCACAGAAGCAAAATGGGAAACATACCTGGCTCTCCAGCACTTCTTATTGTTCAGTATAGTGGGACATGGTAGATTCAACTGAACCTCGTAAGTAAAGCTGGTGCCCTCGTGGTCTGTTTGGTAGCTATAGAGCACAAATGGCCAATAGTTTTATAAATAAGTCCTCACATATTAGAAAATGTGGTTGTCTAGGAATTTATTCTAACAATAGAATCTTTCTCTTCCTCTCTCTCTCGCTCTTTCATACACACATGTGATGTACATAAAAGATGAATCACTGTATTACCATTGCAACAGCAAAATATTAGAAACAACCTAGGCCGGGCGCAGTGGCTCACGTCTGTAATCCCAGCACTTTGGGAGGCTGAGGCGGGTGGATCACAAGGTCAGGAGATCGAGACCATCCTGGCTAAAACGGTGAAACCCCGTCTCTACTAAAAATACAAAAAATTAGCCGGGCGCGGAGGCGGGCGCCTGTGGTCCCAGCTACTCGGGAGGCTGAGGCAGGAGAATGGCGTCGGCCCGGGAGGCGGAGCTTGCAGTGAGCCGAGATCGCGCCACTGCACTCCAGCCTGGGCGACAGATCGAGACTCCGTCTCAAAAAAAAAAAAAAAAAAAAAAAGAAACAACCTAATATGTCCATAAAGAAAGGACTGGTTAAATAAAGTACGGTACAACCAGCAATGGGATTCTAATAGGCATTAAAAAAAAAAAAAAAAAAAAAGGAGAAATAACAAAGGTCTCTCTATACTAATATGAAATTATCTCCAAGTCATATTGCCTAGGTTTTTTTAAAAAGAGCAAAGTGCAGACTGTGTATACTATAATACCAGTTGTATTAAAAAAAAAAAAAGTGTGGCTACCCACACACATACTTCTTACATATGCATAAAATATCTCTCAAAAAACAACATAAGGACCTCATAACCTTGGCTGCCTCTAAGGCAGGAAACTGAGTTGGTAGGGATAGGGATGGAGACACTTATTTTCATTATACACTCTCAAACCTTTTGCATTTTGAATGTATGAATATATTACCTATTGAAAAGCAAAGAAATTGCCTCACTAGCCCCCTTAATCTCTGCTCCAAGCTCTCACATCCCTTGTTTCCCATCAATTTAGTCACTCTAGTTTCTCTATGTGTGCAGGCACACTATGATCCGCAGGCTGTTCTTCTGTAATCTTTGTTTCTGTCTTGTCTATCTACATCAGGAATCACTTCTCATTAAAGAGTTATCTCCGTTAATGTTTTTCTGTGCCTCTCAGTTCCAACCTGACAGTTTAATATCAATTCATCTAGCAATTGTTTTAATTGTGTCCACCTGAAGGTCCAGAAATAACTCAGCAGAGTCTCAGCTTAGCAGTGATTTTATGTCACTGACCTTTGGAGTATAACCTACTTACTCACTATAAAATACAGTTGATTCCTTCTCCTAAACGTGACTTCAGAGCCTTATATCGGCCCTACAAAGCTGTAAACTGGCTGTTCCCCTCTTCGATTCTCATACTCCACCCCAAAGCCCCTAAGCTTACTCAGTGTACAGAGAAGTTGTCTTGACCAAACTCCAGGCGAGCAGAGAACTGAAGAGTCCAGTCCATTTCTGCTATCACTTCCTACAGCCACAGGGTATCACAGATGAGGACCAGTCCTGACAGTTCCATCAGAGCTTTGCATACTATAGTGATGCCTAGTGATGTAGTGATGCCTTTGCATGCTGTAGTGGGATATTAGAGCTCCCACTCTACACTCAGTTAAGGTTGGTGAAAAAGTAATTGTGGTTTTTGCCATTACTTTTAACAGCAAAAACCGCAATAACTTTTGCACCAACCTAATATTTGCTGTCAGCCAGCTTGGGTCATACCGCCAGAGGTCTCCTGAATGGGCCACAAGCCGATGAGCTCTGCTTACCACCTCAGGCTTCCTGGGAGGAGTTCCTTTTGTATCTGTGTGTGTCTTCTGCCAGTTGACCTACCCAAAGGGTTTTCTTAACATAATTTCAGGAAGCAGGGGTTGGGGCCTCAACCCCTCCTACCCTGAAGGCTCTTGATTCAGACAAATTCTCCACAAGAATCAGCTCTGCAGGCTTGGCAGCCCCATTGAAGCTGCCAGGTATGCAAGGAGTATTTATTCACTTTCAGTTTGCATAACAAAGAGGGCTCATGCAAATTACTGTTTCTTGGACAAGGAAAGTCAAATCCAAGGTGATGTGCTGTCCCTACCCTCAGATGCAGCAGAGGGTGACATAAGCCCTAACTCTCACCCAATCCCACCCCAGATACCCCACTAAACCCCCACTTAAGTGGACATCCTTTTAAAAAAGCAATTGCATTTCAGAACACCTAATTTATGATGTCACAGCCTATGATGAAAAAAAAAATTCATCATAGAAGGTCATTGACAGTATTGAGTCAGACTTTGAATTTTGAAATTCTAAGAAGTATCAAGAACATGCCAGTCTACTAGACTGATCTTCATATCAGGATAATTTGAATCATTCAGTAGTCAGGGTGGTAGAATAGAAACAGCATGAGTTTGGGCATCGGACAGAACGGTGTTTGAAAACGGTCTTTTTAACTTATTAGCTACAATCTCAAACTACTTAATCCAAATGAACTCCCACTGGCTTACCTGTAAAATGGAGATTGTTCTGAGGAATAAAATGATTCAGAGTCTTTAAAACACCTACTCTTATGTCATAGGCACTCATATTAGTTCCTATCCCTTAAAAACCCACCATCTACAAGGCCAATGTAATAATCTCTAAATTGGATTATATTAAAGGGATTTCATCATTTGAAATGACTATGCTATTCAAGGCATTGTGTCAGGACTGCAGGAGACTCAGAGATGAAAAGGACACCATGGCAAGCTGCTGGCTGACTGACTCAATGACAGTTACTCTCAACCACTTTCCACCTTGACACCATTCACTGTTAAAGCTAGAAGAGTGAAGCTGGCCAAATAGGAACAGCTCCAGTCTGCAGCTCCCAGCATGATCGACGCAGAAGATGGGTGATTTCTGCATTTCCAACTGAGGTACCTGGTTCATCTCATTGGGACTGATCAGAAAGTGGGTACAGTCCATGGAGGGTGAGCTGAAGCAGGGAGGGGCATTGCCTCACCCGGGAAGTGCAAGGGCTCAGAGGATTTCCCTTTCCTAGCCAAGGGAAGCCATGACAAACTGTACCAGGAAAATCGGGACACTGCCACCTAAACACTGTGCTTTTCCAACAGTCTTAGCAAACAGCACGCCAGGAGATTATATCCTGTGCCTGGCTCAGAGGGTCCCACGCCCATGGAGCCTTGCTTACTGCTAGTGCAAGATCAAACTGTGAGGCAGCAAGCCTGGTTTGGGGAGGGGGCATCCGCCATTGCTGAGGCTTGAGTAGGTACACAAAGCTGCTGGGAAGCTCAAACTTGGTGGAGCCCACCGCAGCTCAACGAGGCCTGCCTGCCTCTGTAGACTCCACCTCTGGGGGCAGAGTATAGCTGAATAAAAGGCAGCAGAAACCTCTGCAGACTTACATGTCCCTGTGTGACAGCTCTGAAGAGAGCAGTGGTTCTCCCAGCATGGTGTTTGAGCTCTGAGAACAGACAGACCACCTCCTCAAGTGGGTCCCTTACCCCCATGTAGTCTAACTTGGAGATACCTCCCAGTAGGGGCCAACTGACACCTCATTCAGCCAAGTGCCTCTCTGAGACGAAGCTTCCAGAAGAAGGATCAGGCAGCAATATTTGCTGTTCTGCAATATTTGCTGTTCTGCAGCCTCCACTGGTGATACCCAGGTAAACAAGGTCTGGAGTGGACCTCCAGCAAACTCCAACAGACCTGCAGCTGAGGGACCTGACTGTTAGAAGGCAAACTAACAAACAGAAAGGAATAGCATCAACATCAACAAAAACGACATCCACACAAAAACCCCATCCATAGGTCACCATCATCAAAGACCAAAGGTAGATAAAACCACAAAGATGGGGAGAAACCAGAGCAGAAAAACTGAAAATTCTAAAAACCAGAGTGCCCCTTCTCCTCCAAAGGATTGGAGCTCCTCGCCAGAAACGGAACAAAGCAGGATGGAGAATGACTTTGACAAGTTGACAGAAGTAGGCTTCAGAAAGTCAGTAATAACAAACTTCTCTGAGCTAAAGGAGGATGTTCGAACCCATTGCAAGGAAGCTAAAAACCTTGAAAAAAGATTAGACAAATGGCTAACTAGAATAAACAATGTAGAAAAGACTTTAAGTGACGTGATGGAGCTGAAAACCACAGTGCGAGAACTTCATGAAGCATACACAAGCTTCAGCAGCCAACCCAATCAAGTGGAAGAAAGGGTATCAGTGATTGAAGATCAAATTAATAAAATTAAGTGAGAAGAGAAGTTTAGAGAAGAAAGAATAAAAAGAAATGAACAAAGCCTCCAAGAAATATGGGACTATGTGAAAAGACCAAATCTATGTTTGATTGGTGTACCTGAAAGTGATGGGGAGAGTGGAACCAAGCTGGAAAACACTCTTCAGGATATTATCCAGGAGAACTTCCCCAACCTAGCAAGACAGGTCAACATTCAAATTCAGGAAATACAGAGAACACCACAAAGATACTCCTCAAGAAGAGCAACTCCAAGACACAGATTTACCAAGGTTGAAATGAAGGAAAAAATGCTAAAGGCAGCCAGAAAGAAAGGTCTGGCTACCCACAAAGGAAGCCCATCAGACTAACAGCAGAAATCCTACAAGCCAGAAGAGAGTGGGGCCCAATATTCAACATTCTTAAAGAAAAGAATTTTCAACCCAGAATTTCATATCCAGCCAAAGTAAGCTTCATAACTGAAGGAGAAATAAAACCCTTTACAGACAAGCAAATGCTGAGAGATTTTGTCACCACCAGGCCTGCTTTACAAGAACTCCTAAAGGAAGCACTAAACATGGAAAGGAACAACCGGTACCAGCCACTGCAAAAACATGCCAAATTGTAAAGACCATTGATGCTAGGAAGAAACTGCATCAACTAATGAGCAAAATAACCAGCTAACATCATAATGACAGGATCAGATTCACACATAACAATATTAACCTTAAATGCAAATGGGCTAAACACCCCAATTAAAAAACACAGACTGGCAAATTGGATAAAGAATCAAGACCCATCAGTGTGCTGTATTCCAGAGACCCATCTCATGTGCAGAGACACATATAGGCTCAAAATAAAGGGATGGAGGAAGATCTACCAAACAAATGGAAAGCAAAAAAAAAAAAAAAAAAAAAAAAACAGGATTTGCAATCCTAGTCTCTGATAAAACAGACTTTAAACCAACAAAGATCAAAAGAGACAAAGAAGGCCATTACACAATGGTAAAGGGATCAATTCAACAAGTAGAGTTAACTATCCTAAATACAAATCCACACAATACAGGAGCACCCAGATTCATAAAGCCAGTCTTGAGAGACCTAAAAAGAGAGTTAGACTCCCACACAATAATAATGGGACACTTTAACAACCTAATGTCAACATTAGACAGATCAACAAGACAGAAGGTTAACAAGGATATCCAGGACTTGAACTCAGCTCTGCACCAAGCAGACCTAGTAGACATCTACAGAACTCTCCACCCCAAATCAACAGAATATGCATTCTTCTCAGTACCACACCGCACTTATTCCAAAATTGACCACATAATTGGGAGTAAAGCACTCCTCAGCCAATGCAAAAGAACAGAAATCACAATAAACCGTCTCTCAGACCACAATGCAATAAAATTAGAACCCAGGATTAAGAAACTCACTCAAAACCACACAACTACATGGAAAATGAACAACCTGGTCCTGAATGACTACTGGGTAAATAATGAAATTAAGGCAGAACTAAAGATGTTCTTTGAAACCAGTGAGAACAAAGACACAATGTACCAGAATCTCTGGGACACATTTAAAGCAGTGTATAGAGGAAAATTTATAGCACTAAATGCCCACCAGAGAAAGCAGGAAAGATCTAAAATTGGCACCCTAACATCACAATTAAAAGAACTAGAGAAGTTAGAGCAAACAAATTCAAAAGCTAGCAGAAGGCAAGAAATAACTAAGATCAGAGGAGAACTGAAGGAGATACAGACACAAAAAAACATTCAAAAAACATCAATGTATCCAGGAGCTGGTTTTTTGAAAACATCAACAAAATTGATAGACCGCAAACAAGACTAATAAAGAAGGAAATAGAGAAGAATCAAATAGATGCAATAAAAAATGATAAACGGGATACCACCACCGATCCCACAGAAATACAAGCTACCATCAGAGAATACCATAAACACCTCTATGCAAATAAACTAGAAAATCTAGAAGAAATGGATAAATTGCTGGACACATACATTCTCCAAAGACTAAACCAGGAAGAATTTAAATCGCTGAATAGACAAATGACGGGCCCTGAAATTGAGGCAATAATTAATAGCCTACCAACCAAAAAAAGTCCAGGACCAGACGGATTCACAGCCAAATCCTACCAGAGGTACAAAGAGGAGCTGGTACCATTCCTTCTGAAACTATTCCAACCAACAGAAAAAGAGGAACTTCTCTCTAACTCATTTTATGAGGCCAGCATCATCCTAATACCAAAGTCTGGCACATCCTGATACCAAAGTCTGGCAGAGACACAACAAAAAAAGAGAATTTTAGACCAACATCCCTGATGAACATCGATGCAAAATCCTCAATAAAATACTGGCAAACCGAATCCAGCAGCACATCAAAAAGCTTATCCACCAAGATCAAGTTGGCTTCATCCCTGGGATGCAAGGCTGGTTCAACATATGCAAATCAATGAATGTAATCCAACACATAAACAGAACCAATGACAAAAACCACATGATTATCTCAATAGATGCAGAAAAGGCCTTCATCTAAATTCAGCAGCCCTTCAATGCTAAAAACTCTCAATAAACTAGATACTGATGGAAAGTATCTCAAAATAATAAGAGCTACTATGACAAACCCATAGCAAGTATCACACTGAATGGGCAAAAACTGGAAGCATTCCCTTTGAAAACTGGTACAAGACAGGGACACCCTCTCACAACTCCTATGCAACATAGTGTTGGAAGTTCTGGCCAGGGCAATCAGGCAAGAGAAAGAAATAACGGGTATTCAATTAGGAAAAGAGGAAGTCAAATTGTCCCTGTTTGCAGATGACATGATTGTATATTTAGAATACCCCATTGTCTCAGCCCAAAATCTCCTTAAGCTGACAAGCAACTTTAGCAAAGTCTCAGGATACAAAATCAAAGTGCAAAAATCACAAGCATTCTTATATACCAAGAACAGACAGAAAGCCAAATCATGAGTGAACTCCCATTCACAATTACTACAAAGAGAATAAAATACCTAGGAATCCAACTTACAAGGGATGTGAAGGACCTCTTCCAGGAGAACTACAAACCACTTCTCGACAAAATAAAAGAGGACACAAACAAATGTAAGAACATTCCATGCTCATGGATAGGAAGAATCAATATCATGAAAATGGCTATAATGTCCAAGATAATTTATAGATTCAATGCCATCCCCATCAAGCCACCCATGACTTTCTCCACAGAATTGGAAAAAAACTGCTTTAAAGTTCATATGGAACCAAAAAAGAGCCTGCATTGCCAAGACAATCCTAAGCAAAAAGAACAAAGCTGGAAGCATCACACTACCTGATTTCAAGCTATACTACAAGGCTACAATAACCAAAACAGCATGGTACTGGTACCAAACAGATATATAGACCAATGGAACAGAAGAGAGCCCTCAGAAATAACACAACAAATCTACAACCATCTGATCTTGACAAACCTGACAAAAACAAGAAATGGGGAAAGAATTCCCTATCTAATAAATGGTGCTGGGAAAACTGGCTAGCCATATGTAGAAGCTGAAACTGGATCCCTTCCTTACACCTCCTACAAAAATTAATTCAAGATGGATTAAAGACTTAAATGTTAGACCTAAAACCATAAAAACCCTAGAAGAAAACCTAGGCAATACCATTCAGGACATAGGCGTGGGCAAGGACTTCATGTCTAAAATACCAAAAGCAATGGCAACAAAAGCCAAAATTGACAAATGGGATCTAATTAAACTAAAGGGCTTCTGCACAGAAAAAGAAACTACCATCAGAGTGAACAGGCAACCTACAGAATGGGAGAAAAAGTTTGCAATCTACCCATCTGACAAAGGGCTAATATCCAGAATCTACAAAGAACTTAAACAAATTTACAAGAAAAAATCAAACAACCCCATCAAGAAGTGGGCAAAGGATATGAACAGACACTTTTCAAAAGAAGACATTTATGCAGCCTACAGACACATGAAAAAAATGCTCATCACCACTGGTCATCAGAGAAATGCAAATCAAATCCACAATGAGATACCATCTGTTATGAGTTAGTATCAATGAGATACTAACTGTTAATGACTCAGTTAGAATGGCAGTCATTAACAGGAAACAACAGGTGCTGGAGAGGATGTGGAGAAACAGGAACACTTTCACACTGTTGGTGGGATTGTAAACTAGTTCAACCATTGTGGAAGACAGTGTAGTGATTCCTCAAGGATGTCAAACTAGAAATACCATTTGACCCAGTAATCCCATTACTGGGAATATACCCAAAGGATTATAAATCATGCTACTATAAAGACACATGCACACGTATGTTTATTGCTGCACTATTCACAATAGCAAAGACTTAGAACCAACCCAAATGTCCGTCAATGATAGACTGGATTAACAAAATGTGGCACATATACACCATGGAATACTATGCAGCCATAAAAAAGGATGAGTTCATGTGCTTTGTAGGGACATGGACAAAGCTAGAAACCATCATTCTCAGCAAACTATCGCAAGGACAGAAAACCAGACACCGCATGTTCTCACTCATAGGTGGGAATTGAACAATGAGAACACTTGGACACAGGGGAGGGAACATCACACACTGGGGCCTGTCATGGGGTGGGGGAATGGGGGAGGGATAGCATTAGGAGAAATATCTAATGTAAATGATGAGTTAATGGGGGCAGCAAACCAACACAGCACATTTATCCATATGTAACAAACCTGCACGTTGTGCACATGTACCCTAGAACTTAGAGTATAATTTTCAAAAAATTTAATTTAATTTCATATAAAAAAAATAAGCTAGAAGAGTTAAATATCCACTTTACCAGGCTTCACTTCAATGGGGAGTAGCCAGGTACATGGCTCTGGCTAAGGAGATGGTAAGTCAGAATTCTACTAGCAGGTTTTTAAGAATCAAAAGGAATAGAAATTGCTGCTGCTCCTCTTCCTCTTCTTTCCTGCCCTTAATGTTAATGGCTGGAGGGACAGCAGCCCTCTTGCAACAATGAAGCAACAAGTATGAGGAAAAGACCAAGAGGATTGCAACAAAACTCACCCGGAGGACAGGCATGGTAGCTCATGCCTGTAATCCCAGCACTTTGGGAGGCCGAGATGGGCAGATCACTTGAGATGAGGAGTCAGAGACCAGCCTGGCCAACATGGTGAAACCCTTTCTCTACAAAAAACACAAAAAAATTAGCCAGGTGTGGTGGCATTCACCTGTAATCCCAGCTACTCCGGAAGCTAAGACACATGAATCTCTTGAACCTGGGAGGCAGAGGTTGTAGTGAGCCGAGATCTTGCCATGCACTCCAGCCTTTGTGAAGGAGTGAGATTCGGTCTGAAAACAAAAAGAAAAAGAAAAAGAAAAAGGAAAGAAAAGAAAACAAACTTGCTCTGTTATCATTAAGCCAACCAACCAACCCCAGAAGCTGCCTACCTCTGGAATTCTTGTTCTCTGAAATAATTCAACCCCTATTTGTTTCAACCTCTTACCAAAGTTTTCTGCTACTTGTTGCTAAACACAATCTTAAATGACACAAATGCTGCCCTCAAGAAATCCATATTCTCGTGGTAGAAAAAGATATGTTTTCAAATTTAGGAAATACAAAGTAGAAGTTATAAGCATGACTTGACGGAATATAATAAATTATATATAAGTCAAAACCACATTTACCCAAATATTTTAGGGAATGATGGTAGAGACATTGTATATTTAGGTGTAGCACTTTATTTCATAGTCAGCGTTCTAAAATATGAGTGCATTAC
The DNA here is from genome assembly GCF_049350105.2 of Macaca mulatta. Taxonomy (NCBI): domain Eukaryota; kingdom Metazoa; phylum Chordata; class Mammalia; order Primates; family Cercopithecidae; genus Macaca; species Macaca mulatta. The sequence goes on from NC_133420.1 coordinate 92,050,098, forward strand.
TGCATATAGCTGAGTTCCTCAGGAAATACAAATGAAAGACACATTGCTTGGAAAACATCCAATTTTGCATATACTTATCTTTTCAGATATATGAAAACCATAAAGCAAAAGGATTTAGAAGAACTGTAGAGAATCTGACAATGCCTAAGGTTATAAAAAGTCAAATTTCCAAATTTATGGCACAACACACATTTGGTTTGCTAGTTTGCCAAGCATTTCTTTGTAAACACTACATAGGTATGACAAAGTTTCCTATTTGCCTAGTACTATCGATAGAGCAAATACATAAATTGAATAGGCTGCAGATATCTTCACTTACTGAATTTTTCTATTGCTATTATGTCACTTTGAGTTTAAGTGAAAAGTTTAGAGTGTATAGTACGTTTTGCATAGAATGTATCAGAAGAGAGTTAACAGTATTTTAGTGATTCTGTTTTGCAATATGTGTGCTATTAACATAATGTCTGAAATACAGGCATATTTTTCCAGTTATTTACTGCATAATTCTTAGAACAATGGGACATTAACATAAGTCTCATGCTTTAAAACATTTCAATTGAGTTTGCATCCAAAATGTCATTGCATTACCATCAGAGACTTCACTAGGTCCAAAGGTGACAGAGCTGGCAGTCTATGAATGACAATTTTAAAAACATTGAGTTTTCCTCAAAACACGAAAGCCCTAGTGCTGACTTGGGATACTGCTCTCTGTGCACTGTCTGAGATGTCACTTAACCTCTCTGAGCACCAATCTTCTCACTGGTAAAAATTTTGAGATTAACACTTATCTCACAAGCTCATTGAGGTGGTGGGTGCCTGCAGTCCCAGCTACTCGGGAGGCTGAGGCAGGAGAATGGCGTAAACCCGGGAGGCGGAGCTTGCAGTGAGCCGAGATCCGGCCACTGCACTCCAGCCTGGGCGACAGAGCAAGACTCCGTCTCAAAAAAAAAGAAATGTCAAATAAGAGAAAAGGTAGTGCCTATACCTTTTAAACTATAAAGTATGGCACAAATGTAGGGCAAGAACTCTTCTGGTTCCATGACTGAATCAGAACAATCTTGAGATATGTGTTAAGTTTTCTATGCTTCCAGTTAGTCTAAAAACCGCAAAGAGTATAGTCTTTTCTGGGAAACGTGCTTCTCTGTTCAATGAAATTTCAAAAACGTTTATTGTAAAAAAATATGTTTATTGTATATGTTTTTTATTTATGTATTTACTCAACTAACATTTGAATATTATTGTATAAGACTATTGTAATACCATAACAGTGCCCAAAGATATAAGGGTAAGTAGGATACACTTGCCTGACCTCCAGAAGCCCAGGGTTTTATAAGAGCTATAACCACACGAGCATGTAGATTATAATATACTGTGATGTGGATTCGTAATCAAAGGTGTTCAGGCAGTTGGCAGTCTTTAAAAGGAGGTGAATGGAACACTTTGAATCTCTTAATTACAATCTGAGAGATCTGGGGAACCAGAGGGAGGAAAAAGAGCTGGATAAAGACAAATTTTCTCTGTGTCACACTTTGCTTGGAACCTGCTGTTCAAGCAAGATTTCTCCAGGAGCTAATTTCAAGAGCTTCTTTGGAGCCCCTCACATGATGTATGGTCTTGGTCTGCTGAATCCCTGATGGCAATAAACTCTGTTAAAAGAGACCATAAATGATGAAATGCAGTGAAATCCCTTACCCACTTTTGGTTGATGTATTCTTCGCTTTTTTTTTTTTTTTTTTTTTTTTTTTCTGAGACGGAGTCTTGCTCTGTCACCCAGGCTGGAGTGCAGTGGCCGGATCTCAGCTCACTGCAAGCTCCGCCTCCCGGGTTTACGCCATTCTCCTGCCTCAGCCTCCCGAGTAGCTGGGACTACAGGCGCCCGCCACCTCGCCCGGCTAGTTTTTTGTATTTTTTAGTAGAGACGGGGTTTCACCGTGTTAGCCGGGATCATCTCTCGATCTCCTGACCTCGTGATCCGCCCATCTCGGCCTCCCAAAGTCCTGGGATTACAGGCTTGAGCCACCGCGCCCGGCCTATTCTTCGCTTTAAGAAATATTTCGTGATTCTGTGGTCCTTTTGACCTGAAGTGAGGATTGGATAGCATGTTCCTCCCAATCCTGAGCTGGAATCTTTCACCTCAACACAACCACACTCTGCTTACTAGAAAAGAGCTTCCTGGCACCATTATTAAACTGTCAGTGCCACAAGATTTTTGCAAGAAATCAAAGTAGATTTTATTCACTCAATAAACATTTCCTGAGGGGCTATTAGACCCCAGGCATTAGGAACACAGAGCTAGCTGAGACATAGTTTTTGCCTTCAAAGTCCTTACAATCTGGAAAGAGTGACAGCCACAGGATTAAACCTCCCCCAATAAAATGCTAAAGAGGACATAAAACAAGGTGCGGGTGGAGGCATGGGGGATATAGAATGGGGGTTTCCCAGAAGCTCAGAAAACTCAGGGAAGGGGCGAGTGTTGAAATAGGAGCAGGTATTCACCAAACGAAGGCACAAAGCTGTGGAACAATCTAGTGTGCTGAGTGATTGACAATCATTTTCCATAGCTAGAGTATGGGCTGTAACAGGATGCAAGGTGGAAGCTGACATCAAGGAAAAGTTAGACTAAAAAACCCCCGGTGCCATGCTAAGGACTTAAACTCAGTGGGGCTCTCCCGAGGGATCTTCATCTGGTTTTAACATCAGGTGACTATTGAGGAGGGTGTCAGGCCGGTCTCTGCCACAGAAGGGCGGCTGACTGCTGACTACAGCAGAAGAACATTTCCAAGCTTTCACTGTGTTTAACATCTAAGACTCAGAGACCATATCAAAAAAGCAAAATTGAGATTGCTGATTAGGTCCTCAAGTGCTGAAAGGATGGCTTTTAAAGTGCTCACGTGTCCTGGAAATAGGCAAAGATAAAGCACCTTTCCAGCTGTTCCCCAATCCAGGAACTGCTCCTGGTAACTGATAGGAGTTCAATAGAATCAATCAGGAATTCAGTGCAAAAGGCACTGCTGCTGGACTCACACTGTGGACTCAGCCATCCCATAGATCACAGAGGAAACCGGATACTATGCCAAGTGACTTCGAAGTCATCAGCTTCTCTGAAAGAGAAGAACAACTTATTCTACCACCAGAAGAATAAAACAGTTCTTAATCTACGACTAGAAGAAAAAAACAGTTCTCAGCAATGAAGCATTCACTCTGATCAGAGGAATCTTTCACCAGAGCTCTCTAAAAGCAAAGTCCCCCCACACCCACATCAAAAGAGTTAGTGCAAACACAGAGTAGGGGGCTAGTTCTGGCTAGGACTCTGTATGACGTTCTTTTTTGCTCAGTGGCTTGTAGGAACACTAGGGAAGTGGCTAATGTTGAATTGGACAGCAGAGCTTGCTGCTTTGCGGTGTGTGCTGGCCTCTACTGGAGGCCCCACCCCCCAAGTCCAGTTCTTATTCAAAGACAATTAACAAGGTTGATCAGGCTTAAGAACATTTTATTAACAGTTACATTAATAGGTGGGGCTCTTTGCTAATAAGTTAGGAGGTAAGATAACAGTCAAGGCAAGATAGATAGATAGATAGATAGATAGATAGATAGATAGATAGATAGATAGATAGATAGATAGATGATAGATAGATGATAGATAGATAAATAGATAGATGATAGATAGATAGATAGATAGATAGATAGATAGATAGATAGATAGATAGATAGATCTTACAATACCTGTGTAGCAGTTATGAATTCCTTAGGCCACAAGCTGAGGTGAGGAAATAAATGTATCTTTAAAATGCAAATCAAAGCCACAACGAGATACCATCTCACATCACTCAGAATGGCCATTATTAAAAAGTCAAAAAACAAGAGAAGCTAGAGAAAAGAGAACAAATGCTTATACACTGTTGGTGAGAATGTAAATTAGTTCAGCCACTGTGGAAAGCAATTTGGAGATTTCTCAAAGAACTTAAAACAGAGCTACCATTCAACCCAGCAATCCCATTACTGGCTATGTACCCAAAAGAAAACAAATTGTTCTACCAAAAAGACACATGCACTTGTATTGCAGCACTATTCACAATAACAAAGACATGGAATCAACCTAGGTGCCCCTCAATGGCAGATTAGATAAAGAAAATATGGTACACATACACCATGAGATACTATGCAGCCGTAAAAAAGAATGAAATCCTGTCCTTTGCAGCAACATGGATGCAACTAAAGGCCATTATCCTAAACAAATTAATGCAGGAACAGAAAACCAAATACCACATGGTCTCTCTTTTAAGTGGGAGCTAAACATCAGAAACTAATAGACATAAAAAGGGCAATAATGGAAACTGGGGACTACAACAGGGAGAGTAAGGAAGGAGGACGAGGGTTGAAAAACTACCAGGCAATATGCTCATACCTGTGTGACAGGATCATTTGTACCCAAAACCTCAGTATCATGCAATATATCCAGGTAACAAACCTACACATGTACCCCCGGAATCTAAAATAAAATCTGGGGTGGGGGACGGGAAAAGAATTTTAAGTGAAGTGCTAATAAAATAAATAAATAAAGCGCCTTTATTTTTATATCATTTCTTTGTTTGTTTGTTTTATAGATTTATTTTCAAAGGGTAAAACACTTATACAATTTAAATACAAGTCCATCAGAATCACTCTGTCAGAGTCAGCAACAATGCGAAAATGCGTCCTCACTGCCAGACATTCGCCACTATCATCTGAGTCCTCTCTCCCCAAAGCCAAAGGGTCTGATACTTTATTCATATACATCCTTCTTATCTGCAATGTAATCTACAATTTCTTGTGGACACATTAACTTTTCAGCATCTATATCAGGAATTTCAAATCCAAATTCCTCTTCCATGGCCATGATAATCTCCACTTGGTCCAAACCGTCTAAGCCCAGGTCTTTCATAAAATGAGAATCTACTGAAAGCTTCTCTGGGTCAATCTTGTCATAGAGTTTCAATACGTAAAGAACACAGTCCTGGATGCCCTCTAACGTCAAAGGGGGCATGTCGCTATCCTGGCGGCACAACTGTGTAACTCTACCAGGAACGTGCGCCAGCCTTAAGGCCGGCTGCAAAGGCCCGAGCCTCGTCTGGGTCCCCGCGGAGCACAGACCGGTGCTGAGAGGCCGGGCCACGGCCAGCATCGGGACCCGGGGCAGCGGCGCAAAGGCCGCAGGCAGGCGGCGGACATAGGCTGAAAGGACACGAGACGCCATAGCTACGCCGACCCAGGATGCACTCTATTTTTATATCATTTCTATCTCAAGCCCCCTTTTCACTGGGTAATAGAAGCTCCATGTTGGACCATTTAGAATAAAAACTCGAGCAACCCAGAATCTTCTGTCTATGCCTTTGTCTAGAGCTTTTGCCCCACTGAGCCATGTCGTGCTCCTCTGGTGAGGAGAAGGCTTCTCGTCCTCCCTCAGTGCTGCCTCTCCACAGAGGCATCCCCCAGATGGATGTGTCTTGCCAATGGTGCCAGTAGCCTGTGTCTTTTTGCATCTATCCCGGAGGTGTCAAGCTCCCTATGTGGCCACTGCATCCGAGTCCTCGTCTGGTCCATTGGTCCTCTCTCAGATAGGTGACAGGCCTTCTCTCAGGTGGTACGGGGGCGTCTGGATGTTGTCCCATGCTACCCTAGGACTATGGGAAAGTCAACGGGGCCATCTCAGGTTCTCTTTGCTGCGAGACATGCCATATGCCAAACTGGATGAGCCGAGAGACCTGAGAAGCAAAGCACCTTCCTGGGCTTCACCTGAGAAGCAAGACACACACCTACTCTCCCCGAGGGCCCCCACTGAGCCATGAGGCCCCAGCCATGGCCCCGCATCCAACTGCCCAGCTTTTCTTACAACTCTGCTGCCTCCTGCCCAGGAGTCTCTCTCTGGGCTAGACGGTGGTTAAAGCCAGCTCACTCTCCACAGCCTCTTGTTTCTGGCACATACAAAGCCCAGGTTCCTATGGCACTAAAATTTCCCCTACCTCCACCTCTCACAACTCTTACTTCTGTCATGAGTTTCAAAACACCATGTACTCTTCTAGTTCTTTGAGATTCCTATCTGTTGCACCCCTAAACCAAGGGCAGTCACTGACTGAATGAAAAAAGGCCAAAAATTCACAAGAACTAGCTGAATAAAAAACACAGCGGTTGATATATCCAAGTATATATCACACCACCACATTGGCTGCTGTCATGAAGCTAAAGATATACTATGGTTCTGGGCCTGTTCCCACCCAGGAGAGGCCCCACCTCAGTCTCTCTCTCTCTCTCTCTCTCTCCTTCTCCCCTCACCCCGCTTCCTTGCAATGTGGTTCAGAGGTGCAGAACTCTTCTGAGAAGAGGCACAACCATCACTTCTTATTCTTCCTGCCAAGCAGCCAAGCCATGAAGCAACATATAAACTGCCCCTAAAAATGCCTATGGTGGAGGGTTAGCAGAGCCCGCTCAACTGTGGATCCTACAGGGGAAAAGTAAAACCTCTCTGGTTTCTTTCTTCAGCTTAGACAAAAGATAGTTTCTATGTGGTCTCCTCTAGATCTCTAGATTTTTGCAAGCAGATTTAAGCCTCAGAAGTTACTTGGTACAGAGGACATCAGGGAAGTCTTCGTGCAGGAGTTGTCATTTGACCTGAGTCTTAAGGGGTATGAAGGATGAGCAGAGGGGATTCCAGGGAAGGAATCAGCACAAATAAAGGCCAAGAGTTGGGAACATGTATCATGGTCCAAGGGAAAGGGGGAAGTTAATCATGACCCCAAAATTCCATTCCTGGGTTATCAGGCAGATAGATGGTGAAGCTCTTAACAACTTCTGTTCAGAAGTTCTGAGCCTTCTTGTTTGGCATTTATTGTAGTCAGCCATGTGTTATATTTTTTCTGTATATATCTTGCCTTCTTGAAAAGAGATCACTTTTTATTCATTTACTTATTCATGTATCTTCCTTGCAACCTTAAAGGAAATAATCAACATACACTGTAATATCTGAAAATGTGTCATAAAAGGTATTCCTCGACCTGCTCACTGGCTTTTCTTCATTAAAGAAAATATTGCCAGAATTGTAGATTGCTATATTTTTCTCAAATTACTTTTGAAAATCTTGCAGATTATAGAAAATTAACATATTTCTTCCCTGAGTATCTTAATCTATAGTTTGGGTGAAATTAATATAACAAATCATTAGTGTTAATGAGTTAACCTTCGAAATGTTATTCTAAACATTCAAAATATTATTTCTAAGAGTTCTTTGACTCATTTGCTATTTACCATGCCAACAAGGTAGTTTTCTCCAAACGTGAAAAAAAAAGTGACTCTATACTTGTTGTAAATAGATTCTAAAAATTATTTGAGTCCAGCTGGAAATATAAATGTCTAACTGCCAAAGCACATCCTGATTCTATTTTTTGATAGCGTCACAAGACATACAAGAGAGAAGCAAACAGAAATGCCCTTTCATTTTTTTCTGAAACACACTCCCCTCAGTTTTTCTCTCATCACATCAAGAAATCCCCTCAGGCCAAGCTGGGCGCAGGTCAGTTCAGCAGGGTGTTGGACCGGGTTTGCTTCAAAAGCCCTGTCTTCTCATCTTCTCCCATGATAGAATAAATGCCCATAACATGAGAGGCTTGCTCTTGCTTCTTGCGGGAGAAATACAGTCGTTGGTTTTATCCTCCTGCTTCTGCCTCTCTATTGCACATGCCATCCAACAAACCAAACACCAGAGCGTCAGAAATTAGGAGGGATTCTGTGCAGAAGAGTTCCTGAGAATTTGGATAAAGAGCCCAGTGATTTCTGCATTTGGAGCAGCATTTTGAAATCCTAGCCTAAGGAAAGTTGAAAAAACACTATTTGGAAGCACACACCTGACTCTGTTTGCTTATTTGAGAGTATCTGAAAAACTCTCACTAACCTCAGGAAATATAATCATCTGTCTTTCCCAGTGAAGAAGATTTGCCTACCTAGAATTTTAAAATCTAATACTTAAATTGTTCTGTAAGTTTCTTTGTCTTTGCTCATTCCCACCTCTTCACCTCCACCTTTTCTTTCCCCAAAGCAGAGAAACACAACACACGGTTTATCCTCCTAAAAGCTAATGGAGCACAACTGCTCTCCACAATCTTTTGGTATGAACCAACCCATTCATCTCAACCTGACCAAGACCTTGTTTTTCTTTGAATATCTTAAAATTAGTACTGCCCATTCCTATTCTGGAGTCAGGGAAGCTTATGGCCCAACCCAACAGCAGATAGCACTAGAGAGTGAAGAGGCACCAGCTCCCAGGAAATAGCTTGTTCTCACAGAATTGTATCTCCTTTTCATTCAACTTAGAATCACAGCAGTTTTAGAGCCACAGGAGACCCGAACAACATGTAGCCCTATCCTGAGAGCTTCCCACTTCCAGAATGTCTCCCAGGTCCAAGAAGTTCAGATGCAAGACAGATGTTGGGAAGTTGGATCACCTGCCTTGAACTCGTTTTTACAACTCATTTGACCCCTGAGTACTGTGATTTCTGGCAACCTCAATTTCCAAATTTATTTCTCCCATTTCCTCTGAGGCTGACCTTCTCCAGCTCCATATTCTATTTGTCCTGCCTTGCTGGTTCTCAGCTTTTATGCCCCATTTCCTAGATTCCACCCAGAATTTTCCTTCAGACTCATCCTCTCAGTGGATTCCTAACCTGCCAGTGAGCCCGGCCAGACAAACCATATGGGATCATCCTGAAACGCCCCCACATCCCTGACCCAAGAGAGCCAGCCTCATGAGCTGGTTGCCAGAAAGTCTAACCTCTTCACTTCATAAATGAGAAAATTGAAGCCAAAGGTCAACTTTATGATGGAACAAGATTTGAATCTTGTATCCTGGCTCCAAATCATGGGCTCATTCTTCTACACACATTTCAGGACAAATCAATGAAATTACCACTTTGTCGTAGTTTTATCTCAACCGTTGGTCGCCTTCTTCCTTATCTCCCTGGTCTCCAAACTCTTTGGTTTTATTTTTCCTAATCTCAGTACCAGCTCTGGCCCCTGACACGTTTGCAATGAGCGCTATTCTGGATTCCCCTCCTTTTCATGGGTCTGCAGCACACACACAGAACTATTCTAACACAGGAAGTATTTCAGGGAAGAAGTGTTATCTTAATAGCTTGCTTACAATAAGGGGAATCAATCAACCAGAAAGTGAGGCATTGAAGATTAACCTCTGGTCCAGGTACTGTAAAAAGGAGAAGAAAACCTACATTTTTTGTGTATTTTCTTTGAGCCAGGCATTATGATCTGTATGTTATACATATAGCTAGCATCATATTTTGAGCCAAAACCTTCTACTGCTCACTCCTAATGATTCAGACATATCTAAAAAGGTTTGGCAAGCTAGTGGGACAGACTGCAAGGGTTGAAATAGAAACTGCTAGTTGCCTACCCAAATCCATTCTCACTGTCTTCCTCAGCAAAGAACACATATTGTTGGATCCAACAATGTGTCCAGCTACAAGGCTTTTTCCAGCGTCTCTCTCAGTAAAGTGTAACCATGGAACTAAGTTCTGCCAATGAATGTGAGGCTTCTGAGAAGTCTCCTTAACAAAGTTGGAATGTCCTCTTCTCCTTCCTTCATTGTGTGTTGCCTGGAACTCAGATCTAATGGAGGGGATGGCCATGCAAGACCTGAGAATAAGAGCTCCAGGCACAGCAGAGTAATAATCTAGAAGGAATCTGGTCCCTGATGACATCAAGGACTCACCAAACTGGACTGACTGCCTCTTTCTTTCACATAACAGATAAATTAAAAGTTTTTTTTTTTTCATTTTGTACATTAAATGCAACAAACCTAGTCCCAGCTAAAACAAAAAACATGCACTAAAAAGTAGAACGAAAGGATGAAAGGGGCCTCAGTCTCTGACACTCTCATGAAACTGCCCTGGTTTAACATTACTTGAGAGAAAAATAAAGCTTCTAGATTATTTAAGGCTTCCTGGAGGAGATGGAGTCTGAGTTAGAGTTTCCATCAACTTGAGGGAGGCTCTTCTCTACTTTGGCTGTTCCTTGAGCCACCAGGAACTCTCTTTGGTTTCTGTGGGGTTTTGATAACCATGGTCAATGCTACCTGTGATTCTGGAGCATTCCTGCTGCCACAGTTGGGGCCCAATTGCTTGAGCCATCACTCAACACCTGGCTTCCTAAAGGAGGTTGTGAAAGTGCCTGCAACTCTCAAGCCCTGAGCTGGTGTTTGATGCAGCGGTTTCTCCAGGTCCTCTCTGTGAGAAAGGACAGGAAAGGGCCCAGGGGAAAGCAGAAATCCCCGTGCCTATCCCAGTGATTTACTGTAACCAACTCAGAACCGTGAGAGCAGAACACAAGCACAATTTAGTGCTCCATTCTTCCAACTTCTCACCCAGCTCTAGTCCTTCACAATGTTTACTGTGCAGCCATCTGTGAATATCTTTGTGAAACTAGTTAAAGCCTTTTATGAGACCCTAAACTTCTAGTTACACTAATTTCCCACCCCCCCACCCCCATGTGAATTAGGTCTTGAGAAAACAAAAGGCAGACTTGAGGCTGGAGAGCGATTGTACCGCGTTAAATGGTGCGTTTAACGGGGCCAGCCTACAAATTTTTCCGTTCCCATCCCTGGGCATGCAAGCAGCACCAAAGCCCATATAATGGACTCTTTATGTGGTACTTGGTTAGAAAAACGTATTGACAAAGAATCACAGACAAATCATAACCATGACCTTTAGTGCTGAAACAAGGTTTTCCTTGGGAGTGATTTAATTACCCATGCAGCTCACTGGCTGCACACATTAGCAGACTCTGTCTTTCCAAAGGCCACGGCCAGGCCAGGCTGGTTTGTCTTTCCTGTGAATGTGTGCCCAAGTGCTGCTCCTGTAACGAGGCTCTGTTGTGCCATACAAGGATAAACAGCGCACAGCATCCAGCTGGACTCTGCCAGCCTGAACGATCGCTTCCCAGGCACCTGCTGCCCAAGCCGACCTTGGATCGAGCAGTGCCCCTGGCCTCAGACTCGTCATTCAGATGAATGATGCAGATGCTGGTGCCAGGCCCTGTGGCCCGCTGCAACATGGCTGGACTTTGACTACCAGGTGTAGGAGCAGGGGTAGGATGCTGGGGCTACATTGTGAGGTGAAATATACTTGTCTTTGCCTCTCTCAATGCACACTGCCTTCCTCTGGCCTGAGCTCTTCGTGGTCTTGAGGAAAGCAGAAACTAGACACTAAAAGCCATGAATTCTATGATTCTGTTTAAATGAAACAGCCAAAAAAGGCAGATCCATAGAGACAGAAAGCAGATTATTGGTTGTCACGGGCTGGGGCAGGGGGAATGGAGAGTGATGGTTTCATGGGTTTGGGGCTTCTGTTTGGGCACTGGTATTCTGTTTGTGATGGAAAGGTTCTAAAACTAGATAGTGGTGATGGTTGTACAACATTGTGAATGTCTACATGTCTCTGAATTGTATACCTTAAAATGGTTAAAACAGTAAATTTTATGTTATGCATATTTTAGCACATTTAAAAAATATGACTGAAGGATTGGGTTGCAAGGGGAGGAATTGGATATACTTACTCCCAAGACCCCAGAAGACAAAACTAAGACCAGTGAGAGAGTTTCCTGGAGGCAGGTTACAGCTCATCATGTAAATAGAGGGGAAAGTGCCATTTGGAACAGGCCTACTGTGAGCCAAGGGCCCTTCAGTCCTCATTTCCTTGAAACTTACAACTCTTATGTAAGGAAGGTTTTATTATCCTTATTTAATAGATGAGGAAAGGATGGCTCTCAGAAGCTAAAACTATTTTCTCAAGGACACAGAGCTAACAGGAGGTAGAGCTAGGTTCTACTCTACAGACTGTACTTTTTTTTTTTTTGAGACAGAGTCTTGCTCTGTCAATCAGGCTGGAATGCAGTGGTATAATCACGGCTCACAGCAGCTTAGACCTCCTAGGCTCAAGTGAGGCTCCCACCTCACCCTCCTCTGTAGTCATGCATGCATCACCACACCTGGCTAATATTTGCATTATTTTATAGAGATAGAGTCTCACTATGGTACTCAGGCTGATCTTGAACTCCTGGGCTCAAATGATCCTCCCACCTTGGCCTTGCAAAATGCTGGGAATACAGGCATGAACCACCACACCCAGCCTGAAACTGTGCCTTTTTAAATATGCCAGTGCCTCTGCAAATTTTCTACTGAAGTCTCCCTAAATGTCCCATAGCGAGAGTGAAATGATACATCAAGGTGAACAGACAGAGCCCAAAGGAGTTGCCGAGTTTTGGCTCTCAAATTCATGTCAGTTTTACATACTTGCTCTATTATCTTAGATTAGTTTTTTTCTTAAATACTAGAATAAAGTTTTCATCAAAATCTTCAAGCAAAAGTATCCTTCTGGGAAAATGGTCCATGTTTATCCTGAAGCCTCCCATCTCCCTTCACATTTTCTTAGGGGCCTGCATACTCCAATTTGAGAAGCTGGCACTAGGCTGGCTGCTATCCAAAAGGGAAGGGGAGAGGGAGTGAAGGAAGTGACAGGGAGGGAAGGAGAGAGGAAGGGAGGAGTTCTCTGCTACTGGAATTTTCCTGCACTGGGCTCTGATGTGTAAGAATTCACACAATGCAGGGGTTGAGGTTGGGCCTCAGTGACATTAACTCTTTTTATTTACAGAAGCATTTTGAAAATCTAATGAAACCCATTAACTCTGGCTTAGTCTATTTTGTATTGCTATAACTGAATGCCACAGACTGGGTAACTCAGAAATAAAAGAAATGTATTTGTTTACAATTCTGAAGTTTGGGAAGTCCAAGGTCAAGGGGCTGCATCTGGTGAAGACCTTCTTGCTGAGTCATAACATGGTGGAAGGCCTCACACGGCAAAAGAGCACCCACAAGACAGAGCCAGAAAGGCTGGAACTCACTTTTATAACAAAGCCACTCTCTTGATAATTAACCCACTACCTCAATAGTGACATTAATCCCTCATTATCTAATCACCTCTTATTAGACTCCACTTCCCAACACTGTTACACTGGGGCTTAAGTTTCTAACACGTGGACTTTGGGAGACACATTCAAGCCATAGCAAACCCACTTTAACAAAAATTTTTCAGACACATGAAGTTTCCATGTTATTCTAGGGTGTTTGTGAACCCTCTAAAGCCTATACCTCAGATTATGCATCCCTGGATTACAAAGTCTCAACAGAAAATGAGACAAACTTGAGGACTCCTTCTAACCCCAAGAGTCTGTGGTCTTGTCCCAGACTCTGCTTTATTCAAACATCATCCTTATAAAAATGCACAGAGTCTGTGGCCCATTTACTGGCCACTTTGAGTGATACATTTATCAGCTAATGTGATAAACAAATTCAAGCTAACATGATAATGAGTTACTGGGCATCCTTTCTCCCTCCTCTACAGATGACAGGTGGATTTCTGTTTCCTTTAGGGATATTGTAACTTCAGCTGCTTGTGGAGAGATGCAAAGCAAGAAGGTCTCGTAACTTCTTCAATCTCTCCAATTGAGTAGCTATTTACCTGACTTTGCATCAAGTCAGACACAGTGTCCAGTTAAAGAGGATTTCTGGTTTGGAGACTCAGCACAGCATGACTCTAGAGTTGCAGGAGTTTTGTGCAAGAGTGGACTTTGCCATTGCCTGTTTCCCTAGGGAGAGCCTGGTGACACTGACTTGAGTAATTTTAAATAAAGACTGAGGCTGGCTGGAGAAGAAAATTTCACAAAAATGGCTTCAAGAAAGTGGAAAGACCACAAAACTGACAACCAAAAAAATTCTGCCCAGCACTGTCCCTGACTCAGCTGATTAACTAGGACACAGCAATCTTCCTTTTTAAGCCTTGCTTATCTATACTTATCTTTCTATCCCCATCTAGAATGCAATCTATACAGGCAAATATATTTAGGTCAGAACATTAGTAACAAGTGACAGAAATCAAAGTCAGACTAACTTCAGTAAGAAATGACTATGCTGGCTCTGTTATGAAGGACAATGAGATAGCCCTTAGGACAGAAGTAGCAGTCCTGCTTTGGAAGGGAAACCAGAACTGCTGTATGGGGGATCCTTAAGAAATAACTCTCTTGCAGCTAAATAGAGGATAAACAATGCAGCGAAGGAGGATCAGCAGCCACACTGAAGGTGATGTGAAAGAGACAAAGAGAATGAGGGAATGGACCAGGAGAGTGATGATCTGAAACAATCTCAAAGTAGCGGCAGAAGCACCAACCCACAAACAGTCACAATGTTACCTAAACTAGCCAGTCACCTTCTTTGGCCCCACGCAACTCAGAGATAACAAAAACAAGGCTCCTTGGTCAAGAAGAGTTGTTAAATAACAATTCAGAGAGGTGTACTATGGATTATAGTTCTCAAAGGTCAATAAACAGTGAAAAAGTTATTTAGAATCGCATCATGGCACGAGGTCTCTCCTGCTTATCAGAGATTAACATGGAAAAAGATTGGGGATGCTAGGAATTTTTTTAAGTATTTTTTAAGTTATCTGGATTATTCAGAGTAATCAAATCAATCATGGCAGACACTATCAGTTGCATCCCTTCCTCCTTGCTGATAAATCCTTATTTTGTTTAATGTTCATCCTTCCATGTGTTCCTGGAAAGGAATGAACCACGATGGGTCTAATACAAACACAGTGATTCTATGCCCCTTTGTCACATGACCCTTTCCTGATCTCTGGGTTGGGAAGAGACTTTGGGGAGGGTTGTCACTGCCAGGAAAAAGAGGATCACTAGAGGACAGTTCCTTCATCATCTAGATATTGTGTACCTACCTGAGAAGACTAGAACCATCCGAGGCAGCCATCTTGTAAACAAGAACGTAGAGGCCTAAAAGCCAAGTTAACACGCTGAGCATAACACACTAAAGGATAGAAACAGCGTGGGTCCTGAATGATATTTACGAGGCTGGAGAGTCATTCTAGAACTGTTTGCGTATTAATAATAATACAATCCTAGTCTGATTAACTTTGTTATAATGACAATCATCCTAATTAATATAAGAGCAAAACACTGACTTGGCTTTCTGGCTTTCACTTTTTCCTCCCTGTAATTATTTTCATATAGTAGACAAAGTAATCCTTTTCAAATTCAAATTTGATCATGGCATCTTCTTCTTTTAAAAGTCTTCCTACAGTCACTTGAATAAAATTTCATCCCTGGCCAGGGACTATAAGTTTTACACAGTCTCCAAACTCATCTTACTCCACATTCTCCTTCCTACTTCCCTTTTTTCTGCTGTCATTTACCTTTTCTGCTCTTAACACCCTAAGCTTTTCCTTGTGAGACTGTTGTTCTGGCTATGCCTTCTGCTGATCTTCTTGCCTTCCAGATTGCTGCATGCTTAGTTCTTTCTTGTCCTTCTGGCATCAGCTCAATGATCACCTCCTCACAGAAGCTTTCTCCGAACACTCCAGTTAAATTATCTATCCTCTCAACCATGAGCCAGACTTTATTACATCACCCTTCATTTTATTTTCCTCATAGTACTCATCCCTATTTGCAGTTATTGTAATTATTTATTTTTTTACTAATATGTTGTCAATTTCCTCTGTATAAGGATCAAGAGAACTAGGATCTTGTCAATCTTGTTCACCATAATTTCCTGCATCCTTGAAAAATTGTCTGAAACATCACAAATCCTTAATAATAGTTGTTGAATGGAAAGAAGGAAGGAAGGAAGGAAGGAAGGAAGGAAGGAAGGAAGGAAGGAAGGAAGGAAGGAAGGAAGGAAGGAAGGAAGGAAGGAGGAAAGGAAGGAAAGGAGGGAGGGAGGGAAGGAAGAAAGGGAAGGGAAGGGAAGAGAGAGGGGAGGGGAGGGGAAGGGGGAGGGGATGGGAGGAGAAGAAATAACTGTAAGAACCTGAACCTCCGAACCTGAAATTTGGGGTTCAACTATGCCGAAATTATATGTCTCACTCTTCTCAGTTTGGCACCTGCAGACTGAAAAAGATGGAAGCAGCAGCCCTAGAGTCACTTCCTCCTAGCTTGTCTTCTCCAGCAGAAAGATACTCTCTCTCCCAATGTCTGTATACCACTCCCAGGAATGAATTCTGATGGGCTCTGTTTAAATTATAAAACGTACTATGGAACTAATCCTTGTGTTTAGAGAAATAGGGTATTATGATTGGCCAAGGCCAGAGTTACGGTCCATAACCAGGGTACATTGTGATTGGCAGCTCTAACTGATCCATAGGAACTAGTAGGAGGGTGGTGCAAGGAGAAGTGGGGAGGAGAGGGGGGAGAAAAGCCAGGGGAGTTAGAAAAGGATTGCTGGGCAGACAAAATCAATAGATCTTCCCTATTAACTACATTGCACCCTGGCCTTGCCAAAATGTTTTCCTAGTTCTCCAGATTTGAAATACACTCATCTATAACTTATTACATTAGGTTAAGTCCTCATCTACACAACCAGAGTAACAGAAGAGCAAATCAGAGTCTATATGTGCACATGTGTGTGCATGCATAACAGAACTACATAAAACACAACCTGGGTATGCAAAGCCATACAGAGTGGTATAATGAATATTGGGAACTCAGAAGGAGTTGAGCTGAGAGAAGGGTAAAGAATAAAAAAAACTACATGTTGGGTAAAATGTATATTACTTCAGTGATGGGTGCACTGAAATCTCAAATTTCACCACTATACGATTTATCCATGTAACCAAAAAACACTTGTATCTATGGAGATTGTAAAATTTTTAAAAAGCACACCCTGGCTTCATGATGAGGGAGGAGAGATGTAGAATTAGCTATCCACATGGTTTTGCAGATATCTCTTGCTAACTATTGGGCCAATGTCATGGCTTTCTACTACTGCATGGTACGCCCTGCTATCTGTTTAAAGTTCTTTTCCCTCCAATCATCAGTAAAAGATGGCTGCTTCCAACATGAAGTCAGCTTCTATTTTGTCTATTCAGACCATGATTCAACCACATGAGAAACCATCATGATCTCCATACAAATAAACCCGATAGTTGAATCACAGCCTGGCAGTGTAGTGTGATGGCACAACAGAGGAAGACCCTCTTTGGTGAGGACAGGTCTTCCATCTGTATTGCCATTTAAAGAGACAGTAACTTACAAGGACAAAAACATGTTCTTTGTTCCAAGTCGCTCGTTGGTGGTACATTTTTAAGGATTAATTATACTGGTAGGATTTCTTTTTCCTAACACGTTTGTTTACAAAAATATTGAGCATGCATTACACATCGACCTAAATAATTTTCCCCATATCTTTGTCCTCCAAATTTTGCAGTTAATTAAACTAATTTGTCTGTTTTTGTGGGTTGGAAACTCTTACTGTCATCCTTTCCAATCACTACTTATTTAAATTTCATCCTTGGCCAGTTTCATGATAATGTTTATCTGCTCCAGAGGATTTGAAATGAGAGTAACACACAGGGATGCCATTTAAATTCTTTCTTGAAGCTGAAAAAGTCAAGAATCAACTGGCCAGTTAGATAACACAATTTCCCTTGTAGGATATTTGCTTAAGATAGCTGGGGGCTAATTTAATTCCAGAGTTGCTTATTTGGGTTTCTATGAGGGATTCCCTGCCGTTAACATGCACTGTGTATAGAGATTCTAAGAAGCATTCTCTGAGAACATTCTCAGAAGCAGGTTAAGTTTTTTTTTTTTTTTAAGAAAATAAAAATCTGTACAATTTGCTGTCAACATTCAACTCCGGCCTGTTGCCAACTAGAAAGGAGCAAGAGCACTCCGACATTCCAATAGCACTCAGATCCACTATTTGGCATTTCATTAATCCATTTGGAGAAAAATGACTTCTTAATTTTGAGTCCTTTAAAATGTTAGCTTAAGACCCTCAATGAGATTCGTGTGCTTACCCTACAGAGAATTTTACAGCCCTGGATTACCATAGAGGGCAGCAGAGAACCATCCAGAAGACCCAAGGAAAGGAAGTCCTGTTCTGTATATTGTTTTTGTCTTGTACTGTCAGATGCCCTGACATGCCTCTATGGCATGATCTGGCCCGTGCTTACCTCACCTCTTCAACTTCTTTTGAGCTTCTCCTCCCAACAGCTCCTAGTCAGCCAACTTTCACAACTCCCTCAACCCTTTCCCACTCACCCCATCCGTATCCAGCTACGTTGACACCTTTCAGCCCCTCAAAGGTGTCTTCTCTCCTTTCCTCCCACTCTTCACCAAACTAAGTCCTGGTCATCCCTCAGGGCTCAACCCAAAGCCACTTCTCTGGGGCTCCCCTCCCTAACACCCAAGTCTATATCAAGTTCACCATTGTGCTCACTTGGTGAGCTCTTCTCTTCTCCTTCTTACCACGGAGAACTGTTCTCATGGATCATCTGTAATAATATTTTGCTTCAAGTCTCTTTCTCTCTACTGGTTTATAAGCTCCACAAACAAGGACTGGGTCGATATCGTTCACTGCCCTATCCTAATGCTTAGCACGGTTGGCACACAGAGTTAAATAAATACTTGTTGATTCAACAACAAATTGAAAGATGGTGGGCAAGACCCTTGAACCTTATGATCCGTCCGCATTAAAGATTATACGAGTTTGTAATTTTATGTAACACAGAAATGCTAGCACCATAACAACAAATTCAATTACCACTTGAATTAGGGGTAAAAGAAACTGGCCTGGCTGAGCAGCAGATAAGGATGACAGGAGAGTAAACTAAGCCAGCTTCAGCAGCTACTATTGCCAGGCACTGTATTAGGTGCATTTGGACAGTTTATCTCATTCAGTTTATCTTATCTGCTGTTGTCACAGCAGTCCTTCAGCTTTGCTTATCATTTTCACATTATTCAGATTTGAAAAAAAAGAGGTCACATAGATAGAAAGTGGTAGGGCTGCTTGAATCCAAATCTTGACTATTTGCACTATACTATAAGTTAGGACTCTGCTTTTAGTTTAAAAATAAAAATGGGTGTAGTAGTTGAAAAGAAAGTGAGTGAGTGGGAAGATTCCAATTTTCCTCCAATCCCTCTAATTAGCCCATTCTCCTATTACACATCTTCCCACACCCACCCTTCCCCCTAAACACACACCCCTACACTCCACACTACCAATCTCCCTGTAAGCAAATAGTTTCTCAAATTCTTGGTGATAACCTCCATAGCAGATTAGGTATGACTTTAATCAGAAACTTTGGTCCTCTCTCTGCATCATTACCTCTTCTCCACTTTTATTGTGGGTCCCTTTTAAGCTGTGCATATTTCAACACTTATTTATGTGCCCATTAAGCCATTATCACCATTTCAGGTTCAGACTAGAATTGCACTTTGAATAAAGTATAAGAGGCTCCAATTGACTTAAGAGGATAAGCCTCACTTTTTGTTTCCTGCAAAGCCATCTCTGTCCCTACCTCCTGGAGAAGAGCTGAATGTGATGTTCTACCACAGGCAAAAATGTTCCAAGCAAAAGCTAGACATTACAAAGAAGAGGATGGCATTCAGTGCTGCTGAAACAAGCTCAGTGCAGCCCAGAAGGGGATGGGAATGCTGAGACAAATTCCCTGGTGTAGAAGCACGGGCCAGAGGTGAGGCCTTCCGTAACTGCCCCAGCCCCTCCCATCTCTAGCTTTAAGAATCTCTTATGGCAGGGCATGGTGGCTCATGCCTGTAATCCCAGCACTTTGGGAGGCTGAGGCAGGTGGATCACTTGAGGTCAGGAGATCAAGACCAGCCTGGCCACATGGTGAAACTCCACTTCTACTAAAAATACAAAAATTAGCCGGGCATGGTGGTGGGTGCCTGTAATCCCAGCTACCAGAGAGGCTGAAGCAGAGAGGCTGAAGCAGGAGAATCACTTGAACCCTGGGAGGTGGACGCTGCAGTAAGCCAAGATTGTGCCACTGCACTCCAGCCTGGGTAACAGAGCGAGACTCCATCTCCAAAAAAACAAAAGAATCTCATGCTAGAGGATATTTTCTAATTTCTTTTTCCTTGAGTCCTAGAAGCCTTCACTTTTCTTATTTCTTCTTTGTTTATTTGTTAGGTTTATTGGGCTATATCCTAACATTATACCTTGAGAAAAAGGTAACTCTGTTAAGTTTTCCCAGGCCTGTAATCTAAAATGGAACATGTGAACCTCCGGTGTAAACTCAGAGGCAGAGAGAGCAGCTGAAGTTGAGCTCAGGCTCTCCTCACTCTGGAAGCTAAGAGACTGGACTTTCAAAAGTGAGACTCCTAATATATTTTAAAATGAGAAAAATCCTAAACAAATTTACTAAAACTGTGACAAATACAAAGTATTTGTATTAAACAGATTAATGCTCTGTTAATATATAGATAATATAATTTCATGGATTTGAAAGATAGATGCTGAGTTTCACTTCTGGTAAGTGCTGAGGAGCCTCTATCAGACCAACCCACTCAAAGGTTCTAGAGTCACCAAAAGAAGCAGAAATTGGAGGAGGGAGTTGACACGTGGAAGAAGGAACTTGCCTTGCATGAGCTTTTTTTTTTTTCAATACAGTCTTTTTTGCTGGTGGGCAGGCCTCAAAAAACACCACACAGGGTGCTACATTTTGGGTTCCTACAGTATCTGGAGACTGAAGGGGCATCCGCTGAAACAACCCAAAGTCTGAAGAGAAGTCAATGGGTGGGACTAGATTCATCTCAATGCTCATTCACTCATATCTCTGGCTCCTGGACTTGGAGGACTCAAAAGCTAGGACTGCCCACTACTCATGCCTCTCCACATAGCTTGGCTTCCTCCCAGCATTGTGGCCTGAGAGTAGCTGAGCTTCTTATATGAAGACTTAGGTTCCAAGAATAAAACTCACAGCTAGCAAGGAAAAGGTTATTTCATCCCTTTTCATATCCTAACTGGAAAGTCACACAGCATCTCTTCTGCTGCATTGTATTGGTTACAGGTGATTCACAATCCCCTACAAGTCAAGAAGAGAAAAATTAGACTTTACTCTTGATGCAGTGTGGTAAAATTCTAGAAGAGCACGTAGGATGAAAGAGATTGTTATGATCATCTTGGGAAAATGCAATCTGTCACAAAAAACAGTGACCTAAGATTCCACCATAAGAGCCTTAAAAAGAAAAACCAAATAAACCCAGAGTAATTTAAATGAAGAAAATAATAAAAGCAAAAGTAAATAAAAAGCAACAAACATTGAGAAAAATTTTTAAGTCAAAACTTTGATTATTACTTGAACTAAATGAAAATGAAAACACAACTTATCAACATTTGTGGAATACAGCAAAAGCAGTGTTTAGAAGAAAGTTTATAGAAAAGAAAAAGATCTAAAGTCAATAACCTAAATTTCTACCTCAGGAAACTAGAAAAAGAA
This sequence comes from Macaca mulatta, assembly GCF_049350105.2. Taxonomy (NCBI): domain Eukaryota; kingdom Metazoa; phylum Chordata; class Mammalia; order Primates; family Cercopithecidae; genus Macaca; species Macaca mulatta. Next base: position 92,071,436 of record NC_133420.1, read on the forward strand.
GAGCAAATTAAATCAAAAGTAACAAAAGAAAATAAATAATAAGAATTAGGCAGAAATCAATGAAATTGAAAATAGAAAATCAGTGGAGAAAACCAAAAGCTGATTCTTTGAAAAGAGCAATAACATTGATAAGCCTCTAGTCAAACTAAGAAAAAAAGAGGGCACAAATTATTAATATCAAAGGGGTAAGAAGGGACCTCGCTACTGATTCCATGAACATTAAAAGGATAATAAAGAAATACTATAAACAATTCTATGCCTACAAATTTGATAACTTAGATGAAATGGTGAATTTCTTGAAAGACATAAGCTGCCAAAACTTTCACAAGATATAGACAATTTGAATAGGCCTATATCTATTAAAGAAGTTGAATCAATAATTAATATCTTTCTAAAACAGAAAACATCAGGCCCAGATGAGTTTATTCAAGAATTCTCCCAAATATTTAAGGAAAAAATTATACCCATTTTCTACAATCTCTTTTAAAGCATAGAAGCAGAAGGAGTACTTCTTGATTTGTTCTATAAAGCCAGTATTACCCTCAAACCAAAACCAGACAAAGATATTACAAGAAAAGAAAACAATAGACCAGTATATCTCATGAACATAAATGCAAAAATCTTCAACAAAATATTAGCAAATGGAATCCAACAATGTATGAAAAGAATTGTACACCATGACCAAGTGGGATTTATCTCACACATGCAAGACTTGTTTAACATTTGAAACTCAATTAATGTAATCCATCACATCAACAAGCTAAGAGAAAAATAACATGATCATTTCAATAGATGCAGAAAAAGTGTTCTCAAAATCCAACACCCATTCATGATTTTTTTAAACTCCCAAAAAACTAAGAATAAATTAGAACCTCCTCAACTTAATAAAGTATATCTACAAAACACCTCCACCTAAAAATAATACTTAACAATAAGAAACTAGAAGCTTTACCATTAAGATCAGGTACAAGGCAAGAATGTCTCTTCTCACTGCTCCTTTTTGACTTTGTGCTGAAAGTTCTGGCTAGGGCAATAAAACAAGAAAAGGAAGTAAAAGGTATACAGATTGGAAAGGAAGAAATAAAACTGTGTTTTTTGGCAGATGGCATGAGCATCCATGCAGAAAATCCAAAAGAACAGATTTAAAAAAAAAAACTTTAGAACAAATACATAGTTATAGCAAGGTTGCAGCATCCAAGGCTAATACAAAAAGGTTAATTGGCCAGGCTAAGTGGCTTACGTCTGTAATCCCAACACTTTGGAAGGCCGATGGGGGTGGATCATGAGGTCAGGAAATTGAGACCATCCTGGCCAACATGGTGAAACCCTGTCTCCACTAAAAATACATAAAAAATTAGCCCGCCATGGTGGCATACGCCTGTAGTCCCAGCTATTCAGGAGGCTGAGGCAGGAGAATTGCTTGAACCCGGGAGGAAGAGGTTGCAGTGAGCCAAGATTGTGCCACTGCACTCCAGCTTGAGCATCAGAGCTAGACTCCATCTCAAAGAAAAAAAAATTAATCACCTTTCTGTATACCAGCAGTGAATATGTAGAATCTGAAATTTAAAACACACTAACATTTACATTAGCACTTCCCAAAAAATTAAATAGGTATAAATCTAACAAAATATGTACAAGATCTATATGTGGAAAACCACACAAAATCTGATTTTAAAAATCAAGGAAAAATTAAATAAATGGAAAAATATTCCATGTTCATGGATAGGAAAACTCAACATTGTCAAGATGTCAGTTCTTCCCATTGACCTATAGGTTCAATGCAATCCCAATCAAAATCTTAGCAAACTATTTTATGGGTATCAACAAATTGATTCTAAAGTTTACATGGAGAGGCAAAAGGCCTAAAATAGCCAACACAATATTGATGAGAAGAATAAAATGAAAGGACTGACACCATCTAACCTTGAGACTTACAATAAAGCTGTAATAATCAAGACAGTGTGATATTGGTAAAAGAATAGACAAATAGGCCAATGGAACAGAAGAGAGAGCCCAGAAATAGACCCATATAAATATAGTCAACTGATCTTTGACAAAAGAGTAAAGGCAGTGAAAAAAATGTTTTCACAACTGGTACTAGTACAACTGGGCATCCACGTGCAAAATAATGAATCTAAACATAGATTTTACACCCTTCCAAAAATTATCACAAATGGATCATAGACCTAAACATAAAATACAAAACTATGAAATTCCTAGAAAAAAACAGTAGAGAAAACTTAGATGATCTTGGGTATGGTGATGTCTTTATAGGTAAAACACCAAAGTAACAATTCATGAAAGAAATCATTGATAAGCTGGGCTTCAGTCAATGAAAAAGTTCTACCTGCAAAAACAATGTCAAGAGAATGAGGAAACAAGCTATGGACTGCAAGAAAATATTTGCAAAAGACATCTGATAAAGAACCGTTATCCAAAATATACAAAGAACTCCTAAAAGTCAACAGTAAGAAAACAACAGCATGAATTAAAAGTGGGCCAAAGGCCTTAACAGACACCTGACCAAAAAACATATACTGATGGAAAAAAAGCATATGAAAAGATGCACCATGTCATATGCCTTCAGGAAAATGCAAATTAAAACAATAATGAGATACCACTACACACCTATAGTAAGAGCCAAAATCCAAAACATTGACAACACCAAATGCTGGCAAGTCTGTGAAACTCTCGTTCATTGCTAGTGGAAATGTAAAATTGTACAGCCATTTTGGAAGACAGTTTGGCAGTTTCTCACAAAACTAAATATATTCTTGCCATATGATCCAGCAGCCACGCCCCTTAGTATTACCCAAAGGAGTTGAAAACATGTCCACACAAAAAGTCGCATAAGAATATTTATAGCAGTTTTATGCATAGTTGACAAAACTTGCAAGCAACCAAGTTGCTTCTTCAGTAGGTGAATGGATAGACTGTGGTACATCCAGACAATGAAATATTACTTAGTACTAAAAAGAAATGCACTATCAAGCAATGAAAAGACATGGAGAAAGGTTAAATGCATATTATTAAGTGAAGGAAGCCAATCTCAAAAAGCTACATACTATATGATTCCAACTATATGACATGCTAAAAAACAAAAAACTACGAAAACAGTAAAAAGAGGGATAGTGGCTAGGGGTTGAGGGTAGGAGGAGGAACAAATAGGTGAAGCATAGTGGATTTTTAGGGTAGTGAAAATACTCTATATGACACTGAAATGATAGATGTATATCATTATACATTTTTCCAAATTCATAGAATGCACAATGCCAAGAGTGAACCCTACTGTAAACTATGGATTTGGGGTGATGATGATGTGTCAATGTAGGTTCATCAGTCTTAACAAATGCACCACTTCAGTGGTTGATGTTGATAATGGAGGAGGCTATGCATGTGCTGGGGCAAGGAATATAAGGGAAATCTGTATCTTCCTCCCAATTTTGCTGTGAACCTAAAACTTCTCCAAAAACTAAAGTCTTTTAAAAACAGAGACACAGAGACAACAAATTACTAATATCAAGAATGAAGGTGAAGGAGGGACTATCGCTACTACTGAACCCATAGACATTAAAAGTACCAAAAAAAATTAAGAACAGCCTTATGGAAATAATTTTTGCAACTTGAGTGTAAGTACAAATTCCTTGAGAAATACAACTTACCAAAATGATGTAAAATAAAATAGAAATATGAAAATTCTCATACATATTAAAGAAATTGAATCCAGTATCAAAAACCTCTCTGCAAAGAAAACTCCAAGCCCAGCTGATTTTACTGGTGGCTTCTGGCTAAAAGTTATGGAACTAATATGAATGTTAACACAAACTCTTTCAGAAAATAGAAAGCAAGAAGCTGCTTTCCAACTCATTTATGAAGCTCATATAACATTGATATAAAGCTTGATGAAGAAATTACAAAAAATTAAAAAATTATAGAATATCCCTCATGGATACAGACTAAAAAATCCTCAAAGAAATATTAATAAATCAAATAAAGAAATATATAAAAATTTATATATATAAACTTATATACACACACACACACACACTCCAGTTGGAGTTTATCCCAGAAATAAAAGGTTGCTCTAACATTGGAAAATCAATGTAATTCATCATATTAGCAGATGAAGGGAGAAAAGCTATTCAAGCATTTCAATAGATATACAAGACACATTTGATAAAATGTAATGCCCATTATGCTGGAATCTCTTAGCAAATTAAAAATAGAAAGGAACTACATCAATCTGATAAAGAACATCTAAGAAAGAAAACCATTATTAAACTCCATGGTAAAATATTGAATGCTTTCCCCATAAAATTTTTTTAAAAGCACTTTTTTTTACTTCTTTTCAGTATTGTACTGAAGATCCTGTCTCATGCAGTGGACAAGAAAATAGGCATAAAGATCAAAAAGGAAGAAGTAAAACCAGTTCATCTCTATTCACAGATGACATAATTGTTTACTTAGAAAATTCTAAGGATCTACAAATCTATTAGAACTACTAAGAGAGTTTTGCAAGGTCAACATACAAAAACCAATTGCATTTTTGTATATTGGTAGCAAACAAATTGGAAAATAAAATGTTTTAAAATTCCACTTGCAATAGCTTCAAAAGACATAATATAGTTAGAAAGAAATGCCTCAAAAGATGCACAAGACTAAAAACTACAAAACATTGCCCAGAGAAACTAGGAAAAAAAACTGACAAGGTCTTTTGGAAATTTTGGAAACATTTAGAAATAATGTTGAAAATGTTATCATATTCATGAGTTGGAAGACTACATTTTTATACCATTTCTTCCCAAATCTCAGCAAAAATGCCACAGCCTTTGTTGTGGAAATCAACAAGCTGATTCTAAGACTATGTGGAAATGCAAAGGACCTAAAATAGAAAAAAATTTTAGAGAATTTACACTAACCAACTTCAAGATTTACCCTAAAGTTATAGTCACGAAGACACTGTAGTACTGGCAAAATAGAAAAATAGGCCAATGCCAGACACTTATAAAATAACTTTGTTTTCAACCAAGGAACCAAAAAAACCTAATGGGGACGGAAAATTCTTTTTTAACAAATGGTCCTAGAGCAGTTAAAAATTCATATGAGGAAAAGAAAATTAGTCTCAACCACTACTATACACCATAAATATTACTTTGAGATGAACTATAAATCTAAATACAGAAGCTAAAACTTTACATTTTCTCTGTAAGAAAACAGGAAAATATCTTCCCAAGTTAAAGAGAGACAAAATTTTCTGAAGTAGAACACAGAAAGCAACAACCATAAAAGAAAAATTTGATAAATTAGACCATCAAAATTAAAAACGTCTGCTCATCAAATTCAACATTTCAAAAATGAATAGGCAAGTCAAATACTGGGAAAAATGATTTCAAAGCGTAAGACTAAAATAACTTGTATCCAGAGTATATAAAGTATACCTGGAATTTAATGACAAAAAGAACAACTCAATTTTTAAAAGGGAAGGGAGCATAAGAAATAACAATTAAATGCAGTATAAGCTGGTCATGGTGGCTCACGCCTGTAATTCTTGGGAGGCCACAGCAGGCTGATTACTTGAGGTCAGGAGTTCAAAAACAGCATGGCCAACATGGTGAAACCCCATCTCTTCTAAAAATACAAAAATTAGCCAGGCATCATGGTGCGCGCCTGTAATCCCAGCTACTCAGGAAGCTGAAGCACAAGAATCGCTTGAACGGCAGAGGAGGAGGCTGCAGTGAGCCGAGGTGACAGAGTGAGATTCTGTCTCAAAAAAAAATTTTTTTTAATTTAAATGCAGTATGAGATCCTAGATAGAATCGTGGAACACAAAAACTATGGAAACTGGTACATTTGAATCAAGTGTAGTTTAGTGAATAGTATTGTGCCAGTGTTAATGTCCTGGTTTTGACCATTGTATTATGGTTATATGTGATGTTAACATTAGAAGAAACCCAGATGAGGCATATACAGAAACTCTGCACTGCTTTCGAAACTTTTTTTGTAAGCCTAAAATTAATTCAAAATAAAAAGGTTTTTTAAATGGGGAAGATTTGAACAGACAATTTGGAAATGGATATATATGAATGGCCAATAGCACACAAAAAGTGCTCAAGTAACTAGTCATTGGAGAAATATGAATTAAAAACACAATTCCAGTATACTCCCATAGAGTAAAATGAAAAAGAGTGATAATATCAAATAGTGACAAGGATGCAGAAGGACTGTAACAGTCATACCTTGTTGGTGAGAACATAAAATGATATGATCACTTTGGGGAAAGGTCTCACAGTTTTTAATAAAATGAAACATATATACCCACTCTACTAATTTTACTCCTACATATTTATCCCCCAAAATGAAAACATACATCCACAAAAAGACCTGTACTAGAAGGATGACAGCAGTTTTATTCATAATAGCCCTAAATGGGAAACATTGCAGGTGTCCATCAGCAGGAGAATAGCTAAAGAAGCCATGCTATACTCATAACAATGTAATACTACTCATCAGTGGAAAGGAATAGACCTACTAATACACTCAATGATATGTATATATCTCAAAAATGTTATATTAAGTGAAAGAAGTCTTACATAAAAGAGCAAATACTGTAACAGTCCATTCATACAAAGTTTTAGCACAGAAAAAACTAATATAGAGTGAAAAAAATCAGAAGACTGGTTGCCTAGGGATTGTGGCAGTGGCCATTGACTACATGGTGGCCTGAGGGAACTTTCTAGGCCATGATGATGTTCTATATCTTTTTTGTGTGTTGTTTTGTTTTTTTTTGAGATGGAGTCTCGCTCTGTCGCCTGGGCTGGAGTGCAGTGGCGTGATCTTGGCTCACTGCAAGCTTGGCCTCCCGGGTTCGTGCCATTCTCCTGCTTTAGCCTCCCAAGTAGCTGGGACTACAGGCAACTGCCACCACGCCCAGCTAATTGTTTGTATTTTCAGTAGAGACGGGGTTTCACTGTGTTAGCCAGGATGGTCTTGATCTCCTGACCTCATGATCTGCCTGCCTCAGCCTCCCAAAGTTCTGGGATTACAGGCATAAGCCACCGCGCCTGGCTGATGTTCTAAATCTTGATAGGGGTTTGGGTTACACAGATGTATGAATAAATATTTATCAACTGATACACTTTTTTTTTTTTTTTGAGATAGCGTCTCACTCTGTTGCCCAGGCTGGAGTGCAGTGGTGCAATCTCAGCTCACTGCAACCTCCGCCTCCCGAGTTCAAGTGATTCTCCTGCCTCAGTCTCCCAAGTAGCTGGGATTACGGGGGTGTGCCACCATCCCCGGCTAATTCTTATATTTTTAGGGAGATGGGGTTTCACCATGTGGGCCAGGATGCTCTTAAACTCCTGACCTCAGGTTATCCACCCACCTAGGCCTCTCAAAGTGCTGGGATTACAGGTGTGAGCCACTGCGCCCAACCTCAAATAATACACTTAAACTTTGTACATTTCACCACATGTAAACTTTACCTTAAAAAATACATACAAATATTGAACTCTAGTTAATGATATGTATGCTGAAGTTCAATAATTAAGTATACTGATACCTTCAACAAACTTTGAAATGCACTTAAAAATAAAGTGATGTCTAAATAAAGGGATAGGTAGGTGCAGAGATGTGTGACAAAGCAAATACAGAAAAAAGTTAATTTTAAAATCTAGACCGTGGGCATGTGGATGTTCAATGCAGAATTCTTTCCATTTTTTCTGAATGTTTGAAATTTTGCATGTTGGGGGAAAAAGATAAAGGCAGAACAAATTTTTTAAAGTGAATTTATTTTACACAGCATGCAGTGTGGTATAACAAGTTTGCAGTTGAATGATGAATAATTACTTCTTAGCATGCTGTCGGTGAATCAACAGTACTTCATTTACAGAGAGTAATAACTAACTTACACTGAGGTCTTACTACCCTCCTGCATTATTCTAAGCACTTAGGATGGGTTATCTCATTTAATCTTCATAGCAGCCAGTCCCTCCACTAATCCATATGGCAATATACTGAAAATTAGAGTACGCTCTTTCCTTGAGACACTTTACCACTGTCTGCTGGAAAATTGTCATTATAACTCCACACTTCTACATGGCTCAGAAGTGAATGGCATTGCTGGGGTTGGGCAGTGCACGGCTTGCGCATTAACTGATATTCCTGACAAAAGGCCTGTGAAGTACAATGACTGTCCCCAGGGTAATGTTTGGCCAGTCCTACACATATAGCAGTGGTTTAAAATATTGAAATATTTACAGGTGGGAAAAAAATCAAAACTCAAGCTCCCTGTGGTCAAAACTCAGCCACTGCAGTCATCCAGGCACTTCCCTTAGGACCCTCTGCATCTCTCCATGTTCAGCAACTAAAGAACTAGAAAGGGCCCCTGGCTTCTGTCTCCAGGACCAGCGCCCAAGTCCACTGTGATTGGTCTAACTGGGTATCTGTGAAGATTATTACAGTTTAACAGCATGTCTGATTATCCGCGATTTACTGTTGAAGAAACTGAGACACACAAAATAAAGTAGCTTATCAGAGATCTCAAAGCTCATAAGCTGTAGGAACAGGATTTGAATTCTGTATTCTGACCTCATACTTAACCACTATATCCACGGTCTCAACATCAAAATTCTCAATGTGAGGCTCATCCCGAATTGTCCTCCTGGTCTGCCTTGACCAGCCCTGGTGACCAGCTCTGTGAACTGTCCTAACACATACTGGCCTCTGGGTGACTCTAAGCAGAAGGAAGCCCCCACGAGGGACACCGAGTAAACAGTCTCCTCACCAAGCCCTCAGGGCAGAAACACTGGGATGTAACAATCACTATCAGTCTGGCTTCAGTGGGCCGCATCCCCAGCTCAGGCTGTAGGTCAGAGCTGGGAGAACGATATGGTTTGGCTCTGTGTCCCCACCCAAACCTCATCTCGAATTGTAATCCTCACGTGTGGAGGGAGGGAAGCGATTAAATTATGGAGGCCATTTCCCCCATGCTGTTCTCACGACAGGGAGTGAGTCTCGTGAGATCTGATGCTTTTAGAAGTGGCAGTTTTTCCTGTGCTCACTTTCGTTCTCTCCTGCCACCTTGGAAAGAAGGTGCCTGCTTCCCCTTCCATCATGATTGTAAGTTTCCTGAGGCCCCCACAGCCATGTGGCACTGTAAGCCAATTAAACTTCCTTTCTTTATAAATTACTCCGTCTCAGATAGTATCTTTCTTTATAAATTACTCAGTCTCAGATAGTATCTTTATAGCAGTGTGAAAATGGACTAATACAGTGGATCAGAATACAAGTTTACCAACTGCAACTTAACTCAGAGTGGACAGGCAGCAATTTCCGTGTGCCTCAGGAACATGCTGCTCTTGAAAGTGTTAGAAGACCTTGTGCCTTGGCCTCCCAAAAGCTCTGGGACTGTCAAATGGAAGAGGCCCCAGTGGTCTTCGTGACGTCTCTTTCCTCAGAATGGGTGTCTAATGAGCCCTACCCTCACCCTTCTTCGTGTTAATTAGGACTAGATCTGATCTAACAGAATACAAGATGTGATTGCTGTCCTCAGAGATTGCCCATTGAATCACAGCCTGCAGTGAACACAGAAAGATCACGACTGGTCAATGCAAAATTTTTTATCTTTCTCAAAACAAGACCAGGTCAATTCTTTTAGGGCAGACTTTGTAGTAGCTACTGTTTCTGCCAATCTAGTGTGTCATGCCTTTCTTATAGCAACAGGCCACAGAGAGATGGCTTTGGGATTCTAGCTGGGTCAGCTGGAATCCTCTTCTGGGATCCTTTCCCTCTGTGATTACAAAGCTATAGGATATAAGCCCAAAGGTTGTATAAATCACATTCCAACTATACCTGATGGCCCATCAGTGTCCTCTAGGGGTGAAGGAAGGCAACAAGCAGGGCCAAGGGAAGCAAAGAAATGGAAAGAAAGGAAAACAGAGAGAGAGGGGAGAGCCCTGAGAGCCCTCAACTTCCACCTTTCAAATAACCCAACATGTCAGCAACTGTCCCTCCTGCAATTTGGCTGTGAGGGTCTGCACAACCTGAGTTGGGTTTCTGTCACTGACATTCAAAGAGCTTTGACTAACATAGCTGCATCACATTCCTATAGACATTCAGAATCAATCCATGAATGCTAGAGAGTAGGGGGATTACTTCTTGGTAACTTCTTGATATAACATTTGATACACTTCTTGGTAACATTTGGTAACATTACTTCTTGGTAACATTTGATTGGGCCTTGAAAGATAAAATTTTTATAAGTTAAATGAAGAGGTGAGAGAAATCCACATCAATTTGAGTAATGGTCCTGCAACTGCAATACAAATATAAATCCAGCTGCTACTGTAATGTTTGGTGAGCAGAAAATCCCTCAAAAAATAGTTGTTAGAATAATTAATAAGTAAATGAATGAGGGAATGAATATAGTATAGGGAGTAGAAATAGATGCTTACCCAACTGCCAAGAAGCAACCTATCCACCATACACACATCAGAAAAGTTATAGGACTGTATGAAATACATAAAATAAACAATAGAAAGACAAAACAGGAAATCATTTTATTTATCTTAGGGCAAATGTTAAATAATAACCATGCTTTATCAACATAGAAAATCAAGCCTAGGCATGCTATCTTACAGAGGAAATCTAACCTCCAATGTCTGATTAATCTGCTCCTTTACCCCCCAACAATTCTCACTGTTATGCCCATGAAAAAACGGATAACTTCTTGTAAAAAAGAGGAGGTGGTAGAAGGGTTTTGAGCAGATAGAAAACAGAACGAGAAATAGATTTAATTTAATGAAGAGCTGCTGCTCTGCAAGATGGGTAGCCAAGTTAGGATGAGAAGGTGAGTGTGGGAGGTTAGTTGGGAGGCGGTTGGGGCAGTAATCCAGACCCATGAGCAATGTGACCAGAGAGGAAAAGATGAAAGTAGGAGATACCTGAAGGAAAAAAATTGCCAATGTTATTGATTGATTGGGTATAAAGGACAAAAGAAAAGGAAGTGGAAAAGATCTTCAGTACTTATAGTTGAAACTTCCCACCTAAAATGCCCTATCTTGTCCCAGTTTCATCTTCCAGATAAGAGAAATGGCAAACAACATTCTCTTCTGAAATTCTCTGTAGGTTAGCCACTCAGAACCCTGATGCTAAAACAACTGTCATTGTGAAGGACTTTTTGTGGCCTTGTGTTCATCGAAGAGGAAGAGAGATGAGAATTACGGCTCCGAGAAACTTTGCCGTTACCCACAACCCGGAAGTAATTTATTGTGTGTGCCCAGCTGGTGGCTGAGTTGTTTTGTTTTCCATACAAACCTCCTATCTCCACACTGGGCCAAACAGAGTCTCAAAAAAATCCCTTCTGTGGGGCAAAATATGCTCATGCTTAACTGACAGAATGAAAATCAAAATACCAAATGTCTATAGAAGAAAACTCACCTTCTCTGGGACAACTTTCTTCCCCCTCCACCTCATCCCTGTGACTGTTTCCTATCCTCATCTAAGGTAACTGTTGCCTATGGAACTGCTGCTTGTCTACCCAGTACCATTTCCTCCCCACCATGCTGCCATTCCTCACCAACAGAACACCTGCGCCATTGGATGCAGCCGTGGGCCTAACCCAAAGACTACATTTCCCAGCCTCCCTTGTACCTAATGTGCTTAAGGAAACCTGACTCTATGGTGAGATATGACCTTTTTGCTCTTCCCTCTTTCCTCTTTCATAACACCAAAATGTCAGAGAAGAGAACTGGAGTTCCAGCAGCCATCTAAGGCCATGAGATGATGTTGGAAATAGCAACCACATGCCAATAAGACAGAGGAGAAAGGCAGGGAGCCCAAGTCCTTCAAGACTCCCTTGAGGCACTGCCATAACAACTTGGGGCTGTCTACTGTTGGGTGTCTAATATTGTACATTTCAGCTCATTGCATCCACCCCTGTTGAGAGGGTCACTTCATAGATTTTGAAACTGAATCACAGAGAATTTAAAGTGATTTTCCCAAAGTCTCATAGGCTTTGAGACTTGAACCCAGTACCCCAACTGTCCAGTGCTTTTTATACCAGAAGGACTCAACCAAAAGGTCCCAGAAGTAGCTTTCAGCTACTGACACTATGGATTAATTTCAGTTTAGTTTTCTTTATCATCCTGCCCCAAGTTTTCTCTAGAAAGATCTTGCTACCACACTCAGGTTCTTCCTGGCAAAGACCAAATGTCTGCTCTACCCTATATGAAAGAAACTTATGGACCCTACTACCAAGAGGAGAGAGGCCATGAACAGGCATTATGACTCTAAAATTCTACAACTAAGCTTTAGAAACCAGAGCAAACTTTCTCCAGGCACATCAGAAAAATGTGCCTACTGAGCAGTCTTCTCAGAAGGGAAGAGAAGGCTGGGCGAGGTGGCTCACGCTGTAATCCCAGCACTTTGGGAGGCAGAGGCAGGTGGATCACTTGAGGTCAGGAGATCCAGACCAGCCTGGACAACATGCTGAAACCCCACCTCTACTAAAAATACAAAACTTAGCCGGGCCTGGTGGCATGCACCTGTAGTCCCAGCTACTTGGGAGGCTGAGCCTGAAAAATTGCTTGAATCTGGAAGTCGGAGGTTGTAGTGAGCCGAGGTCATGCCACTTCCCTCCAGCCTGGGTGACAGAGCCAGACTCCATCTCAAGAGAAAAGAGAAAAGAAGGAAGGAAGGAAGGAAGGAAGGAAGGAAGGAAGGAAGGAAGGAAGGAAGGAAGGAAGGAAGGAAGGAAGGAAGGAAGGAAGGAAGAAAAAAAAAAAGGAAGAGAAGTAATTTCATCAGGAGATCGTGTGACTTCCCCTGCGACTGGACCTGAGGGCTTTTCACTTGTTCTTAGAAAAAGCCACAGCAACAGCAAATTGGATGCACACTACCAATGATCCATCCAAAATAAAGGACTGCAGCCTCAGTCCCAAATAGCAGAGACTGAAATCTTCAGTCTTTCAAAGGAAATACCTCCATTTTTAAATCTTTATTGCACAGTGTTGTACAGGGCATTCTCTGTACTAGTTTGAGTGATAAAACAATTAACAGACTACCTTACATTTACAGTTGCCCTTGAACAATGCAGGGATTAGGAGTGCTGATCCCATACACAGTCAAAAATGCACATATAACTTTCAACTCCCCCAAAACTTAACTGCTAATAGCCTACTATTGACTGGAAGCCTTACCAGCTGACAATGAATAAACACATATTTTATATGTTAATGTATTATATACTGTATTCTTACAACAAAGTAAGCTAGAAAAAACAATTAAGAAAATCATAAGGAGGAGAAAACATATTTACTATGGATTAAGTGGAAGTGGTCATCATAAAGGTCTTTATCCTTGCTGTCTTCACAGGGAGTAGGCCGAGGAGGAAGAAGAAGAGGAGGGGTTGGTCTTGTTGTCTCAGGGATGGCAGAGGCGGAGGAGGCAGAGGAGAGGGAGGAGGTGAAAGGGGAGGTAGGCACACTTGGTGTCACTTTTATTGCCCTAAGCAGTTGAAAAGCCTGTGGTGTTCAAGGGCCAGTCATATATTCATTTTCTATTTCATACTTCTCCCTTGGCCAACGTTTGTCTCTTCCCAAAATCCATTCCTTTTGTAAAAAAATCTTTTGGAGATGTGTGCATGTTAAAATTTTTTCAAAAGACTACAAAAAATACAAAAATTAGCTGGGCTTGGTGGTGCGTGCCTGTAGTCCCAGCTACTCAGGAGGCTGAGGTGAGAGAATCCCTTGAACCTAGGAGACGGAGGTTGCAGTGAGCTGAGATCACACCACTACACTCCAGTCTGGGTGACAGAGTTTCTCTCTCTCAAAAAAAAAAAAAAAAAAAAAAAAAAAACAGAAAAGAAAGAATTGTGAGAAGGAAGGGGTATGGACTTCAAAAAACTAAGAACTGTTTGAAAGGGAAGAGCAAGGTGAGTGTGAGCTGAAGGAAATAATGTTGGGCCCAGAATGAAATGTCCCCAAAAGGCAGCTGGCTTAGCTTTTTTTTTGTGCTTCTGTAATGTGTTCTGGAGGCTTCTTGGAAGTTCTCAGAATGCAGGATAATTTGCAGTTGAGGGGGCTAATGAATAGCTGTCTCCTAATAACGGCCCTTCTAATCCCTTTTTCTCTAGATCAAAGAATCGTAATTCCTTAAAGGCAAAAACAAATATAGCAAATGCTAGACACCACCACCTGAGGGTAAGTTCTGAGGTTCCCATGGGGTGTCTATCTGGAGTAAAGCTGCCTAAAGGGCAGATTACTGTTAGAAAGAACAAACAGATTCAACATGTGACCTTAAGACACTGCTTCTCCTGGATTTCATGATTTCCCATGAGAAAGCCACTATCTTACTGATTGTTTCCCCCTTTCAGTAAAACTCTCTCATTTCTTTTAGGACTTTGTCTTTTGTTGTGGGAAGTCAGGGACCCCGAACAGAGGGGCCAGCTGGAGCCACAGCAGAGGAACATAAATTGTGAAGATTTCATTTTAATATGGACATATATCAGTTCCCAAATAATAATTTTATAATTTCTTACGCCTGTCTTTACTTCAGTCTCTGAATATAAATTGTGAAGATTTCATGGACATTTATCAGTTCCCAAATAATACTCTTATAATTTACTTTAATCTCTTAATCCTGTTATCTTCGTAAGCTGAGGATGTACATCGCCTCAGGACTATTATTGTGCTAACTGTACAAACTAAAACATGTGTGTTTGAACAATATGAAATCAGTGCACCTTGAAAAAGAACAGAATAACAGTGATTTTAGAGAACAAGGGAAGACAACCATAAAGTCTGACTGCCTACGGGGTTGGGCAGAATAGAGCCATATTTTTCTTCTTGCAGAGAGCCTATAAATGGACATGCAAGTAGGGAAGATATCGCTAAATTCTTTTCCTAGCAAGGAATATTAATAATTAAGACCCTGGGAAAGGAAAGCATTCCTGGGGGGAGGTCTATAAACGGCCACTCTGGGAGTGTCTGTCTTATGTGGTTGAGATAAGGACTGAAATAAACCCTGATCTCCTGCTTATTAGGGTAGGGGAAAAACCCCCACCCTGGTAAATTTGAGGTCAGACCAGTTCTCTGCTCTCAAACCCTGTTTTCTGTTGTTTAAGATGTTTACCAAGACAATATATGCACAGCTGAACATAAACCCTTATCAGTAGCTCTGCTTTGCCTTTATCCTGTTCCCTCAAAAGCATGTGATCTTTGTTCTCCTTTCTGCCCTTTGAAGCATGTGATCTTTGCAACTTACTCCCTGTTCTTACAGCCCCTCCCCTTTTGAAATCCTTAATAAAAACTTACTGGTTTTGCAGTTCAGGTGGGCATCATGGTCCTACCGATATGTGATGTCATCCCCGGAGGCCCAGCTATAAAATTCCTCTCTTTGCACTCTTTATTTCTCAGACCGGCTGACACTTATGGAAAATAGAAAGAATCTACATTGAAATATTGGGGGCGGCTTCCCCCGATAGACTTTCATTTTCAAAAGTTTGCTTATTCTGTGTCTTGGCATAGATCTCTGATTTATCCCGTTTTGGGTTTACTCATCTTCTTGAATCTGCAGTTTTATGTTGTGTGTCAAATTTGGGACGTTTTCAGCCATTATTTCTTTGAATACCTTTCAGTTTCTTGCCTTTATTCTCCTTTCCTTCCCAGACTTGATGACATGAATGTTAAGTCTTTTGTTACAGTTCTGTGAGTCATTAAGGCACTGTCCCTTTTTTGTTTGTTTTGTTTCTGTCTATTTTCTCTCTGTTCAAAATTTCTGTTGTTCTATCTTCAAGTTCATTTATTCTTTCATTCCCTTGATTCTGCTGTTAAGCCTATCCATGGAGAATTTTGTTATTGTATTTCTTGGTTTTAAAATTTCCATTTGATTCTTCTTTTATATATTATATTTTTATTGTACTGTGATTTTCTCTCTTTTTTTTTTGGGGGGGTGAGACTTTCCATTTTATTTGTTTTGAGAATGTTTATAATTGCTTGTTGAAGCATTTTTGTAATGGCTGCCTTAAAATCATTCTCAGATTATTTTATTTTATTTTTTTAGAGATGGGGTCTTGCTCTGTCACCTAGGCCATAGGGAAGTGGCACAATTATAACTCACTGCGGCCTCCAACTCCTGGGTTCAAGCAATCCTCCTGCCCCAACCTCTCAAGTAGCTAGGACTATAGGTGCATGTCACCATACCAGGCTAATTTTTAAATTTTCTGTGGAGATAGATTCTTACTATGCTGTCCAAGCTGCTCTCGAACTCCTGGCCTCAAGCAATCCTCCCACTTCAGACTCCCAAAGCACTGAGATTACAGGCGTGAGCACTGTGGGCCCGGCCTCTCAGATAATTTTAACATCTGGGTCATATTGGCATTGGCATCTGTTGATTGGCTTAACTCTAATCAGGTTCTTGGGATAAGTTGAGACCAGATCTTAATTAAATCTCCTGTTTTGGCAGGCCTTCTCTAATTCCACTCCAGCAGGTTGAGGAAAAGGGTACCACATTGCAGCCTGACTGGGTGAAAGGTCAGATTCCATTCAGCCTCTGTTAACAGTCAGTGGGTGGGAGGGTCCCTCATTACTGCTGTGCAATGGTGGGAGTTCTGGCTCCCTATTAAGCCTCTGCTGATGCTGTCCTCATGCCATATTATTCCTCAAGTCCCAAGGTCCTTAGTCCATCTGACTTTTTCTGTCCACCTTTCAGGGTCCTCTTATGTTTGCTTTACATATAATGTCCAGAGTTTTAAGCTGTACTTAGCAGGAGGATTAAGGAAAAGAACTTATATCCCATCTTTTTGGAAGTGGAACTACATAGTCTTTTTGGATACTGTGTTCTTTTGTGTATACGTTCAATCCTTTACTTTTTGAACATTTAAAACACACATTTTTTGTACACAGTAGTTTGTAATTTTTTCCTGCAGCCTTTGCCTATGTTTTTCTGCAGTTTGCAGTTAGTGTTGACTCTTTCTCATGTGTCTGATTCCTCAAGTTTGCTTGATTTTATTCTAAGCTTATCATTACCATGTAACTTTGGGAATCCCAAAGGGCTTGGATTAAGATGATTTGTCTTGATTTCTGCTGGGTGCTTGGAAGCAGTTGCCAACCTGCAAACATTTTTAATTAATTTCTTGGATTACATGTTTCTCAGACTGCAAGTGATGTAAGTTCAAATTTCAAGACTACATGGAAGTAAAGTCATAATTACAAGTCAATATGGGAGACTTTTAATATTTTAATATTATCAATTTTTTTTCTATCTAGTATCATTAATCCTCTCTCTGACTCCTCACCTATATATAAAGGCCAGGACCCATCAGAGAGCATCCAATGATGCTGGAACTTCAGTATGCTGTCTCCACCCCTAGCCTCTATCTTTGGAGATGTGTGCTTCATTGTCTCCTTCATCCTCTCCTCAAAAGAGAATTTTGCTCAAAGAATGTTTCCATACAGTTTCAGAAACTCTATTATTTTACTGCACATCCTTCAGAGGGGATGGTCTCTGCTTTTTATAATCAAAGATATTTATTTTTCCCAAATGTCTTTCTTCAGATAGGACAGTCATGTACTCTGCCTATGCCATAGCTGGGGTACAGGTTTGAGGTATCCCAAGAGCTTGGGGTTTGAGAAGGAAGGGGCCAGCTCCAGCTCTGAGCACCTGCTTTGGCTTCTGAAGAGTGGCCACATGTAAGGAGAGAGGCTAAGAGGGGCTTTGCATACCCATCACCATTCTAGTTTCCCTCACTTCTGCCTGCTAACATTACCTAATTTTAAAATACATAATTATCTTGTGAAACTGTCATTTTTAAAAAGATAAGAAAAACTACTGTAAAAAGGGGCATTCAGGGATTGCCAAGGTGAGAAAATCAAGCAAAGACCCAACCCTAATACCTGACTTAGTCAGTCTTCCCTTCCCCTCCCAACCTTATTCCCTCACTACCTTATATAGCTATTAAGGTAGGATGGTGTCACATGGTCCTGCCCAGCCTGCAGGAAGGGCAAGAGACAAATAGCTTCACATTTTACCAAAAACAGAAACTGGCAGTTTGGGTGTGGCCACGCCCTGAGTTCAGAAGTTAGGGAGCAGTCCCAGACCCTGTATCTTTTATTGAGGAATAACTCTGTCATTGACCCCTAAGAACTTGTCCCTTTCTGACGAAGGCTGGGGAGGTGGGATCTGCTCCCATCTCTTAGCTTAGTATAAGCAACAATAGATAGCAGTCCAGCACCTGTGCTTTCTGTCTTCCACATACTCTGTAGCAGTAGTGAAGCACAGGACTTTCAGTGCTGTGCATGTGTAGGTGAGGGAGCTGTCAGGGCGGCTGCTCTGGGCCTCATTTCCTCCCTTCTCCAAAACAAAAGTGTTCACCAGTGACCGACCCTCACTTTCTATCTCAGTACCAATGAGCCTATAAGCAGTTCTGTGTGAATGATACTGGACTGTAGTCTGTCTTGTGTCAAGAATTGTGAAAGATCTGGGATTTTACCCTACTTGGGAGCTAACAAGTTAGCCTGCCACCATTTCATGGATGTTGGCCGGAGACACAAGATTCCTGGATCAGAGACAAAATATTTTATTACTTACAGCACAGCAAGCAGCGTAGGCTTCATATTTGCATCAGTTCCCCTGCCCTCCTCTCCACAAAGCCACAAGTCCCATGAGGAGATGTGGACCATCTCAGATGGATACTACACATGCCTAGATGGTTATTACACATGCAGTGGGTTTTTATTACAGCTAAGGAACCCTGATCTTAGGAAACCTTCAATCTTATAAAGAGGCTGCTAGCAAACCTGCCCAGTCTTTGTCCCAGAGAGAGACATTATCTTGTTATACTTGTCAGAAAACAAAGCTGCCCTCTGCCCTGGAGGAAGATACTATCTCTATCTTCTAAGGCTATTTGCTGTACAAATATTCTTGAAAAGATAGTCCAGAACAAGCTGACACAAGACATGCAGAAACAAGAGAGGCCCGTACAGAATTGTCTTCAAATACTGCTTTGCCACAGTCTTTTTTTTCTACTCTGCCTCCAAGTGTTCATTTTAGTTTGAAAGTAAACACTCACTTGTGTGATTGTTCAGTTAAAGTCTGTCTTGCCACAAAACTGTAAGCTCATAAAAACTATGAGATGTGCTATTTTTGCTCCACTACACACCCCAGCTCCTATTGTCTGGCACATTGTAGGCATTTAATGTATCCAAGAACAGGCTAGCTAGGGGTAAATGGAAAAAATGTAAAGTGGTCAGCTTGATATTTGCCTGTAACATAAAGCTGGAGGGGTTTAAATCGTGGATATGAAATTCACATCATTACCTGGCAATGTCTGTGCAATCCTGCCTTCCTCCCTTGCTTTTTTGAATGTTCTCTCCATCAGTGTATCAAAGCACAAAACAAGCTTTTTTGAGGGTTACATGGGAAACTTATTCATCTCTAATTTGAGCAAACCATCATCTAATTAAAAATTTTAGATTAAATATGCTAATACAGATGATCTTTTAAAAAAGAATAATTACAAAGGGACTTCAAGAGGATAATTACAAATGGGAAATGTTGAATCTGAATAAAATTCCTATTTTCTTTAATCACTGAAACCCTCTCCTAACAAGAGCCTGAAATTATCTATATTTAAATATTGTATGTCACGAGGATCTCTCCAGGCTTTGAAGGAAATATGATTAAGTTATTGGTGAGACATCATCCTCAGTCCCTTTTCAGGCATGCAAATTCAGAAGATTCCAGGCTGCAAGGGATAACCCAAACTGATTTACAAGACCTGGTCCTGAATCAGAGTTTATAGGGAGATTGGCTGGACCCTCTGACCACTAAAGCCAGTAACTTGGTTGCACTGTCTTAGTTTTATAAGCTGAGCAAATTCTTACAGACTTCTAACTGGAAGTAAAACTTCTGGAGAGTTGCATCTACCATGTCCCAAGGGATCTCACCGGGGAGCATACCAGAAGAAATTATCTGTCCAGTAATTCTGCCTAGGTCCTACATATCAAGATTTCTCAAAGTATGGTCTGGGGCTCCTAGGACTTCCCTGACTGCTCAAAATGCCAAAGTGCAAATCATTTTGATCCTCAGAATGTTGCTCAATTTCAGAGACTTCCAATATTTACCTATGTGATAGAGCTCCTTAAAAATAATTCACTGAATGAGTTGCTGAGGGTGACTAAAGCTTAGTATTCACAAATTTAAATTAGCAGATCACCAGAATTTATGAAACACACTAACTCAGCATTCTGAGAAGTGTGGCTGCCATGCAACTCTTAGAAGAATCATAAAGCTTCTACTGCTATATTGGTAAGGAGGATGTTTGGTTACCAGGCATTATAAATATGGTTTTCAATTGGTAGCAAAGTGTAGTTAAGAGAGTAGGTTTTCAGCCAGGCATGGTGGCTCATACCTGTAATCCCAGCACTTTGGGAAGCTAACGGAGAGGGGCAGATCTCTTGAGCTCAGGAGTTTGAGAGCAGCCTGGCCAATATGGTGAAACCCCGTCTCTACAAAAAATACAAAAATTAGCCGGGCAGGTGGTGTGTACCTGTGGCCCCAGCTACTCTGGAGGCTGAGGTGGGAGGATCACTTGAGCCTGGGAAGTGGAGGTTGCAGTGAGCCAAAATTGTACCACTGTACTCCAGCCTGGGTGACAGAGTGAAACACTGTATCAAAAAAAAAAAAGGAGTAGGCTTTGGAGTCAACTTACCTGGATCTGAATTCTGGTTCCCTCCTGTACTAACTACGTGACTTTTGAGAAGTGACCATTTCTCTGTGTCTTTATTTCTTGTGTGTAAAGTGAGAATAGTAACAGTACCCACCTCATGGGTTGTTGAGTGGACTAAAGGACATAATTCTTATGAAATCCTTAGCATAGTGACTAGCACACAGTGCTCAATCAATAAAATTGTGAATCCATGCATTTCCAGTTACAGTTATTCTTGCATCAGTTGTTATTTTATTAACTGTTAGCTTTTACTTTTGTTCCTGGTTTTCCTGTCATATAATTGCTGCACTGTTATCCTTTTATTTTTAAGTAATTACTGCATTGTTATATCTTGGTCTTGCTTATTTGTTCAACCAAGTTCTCTTTCCAACGGGGAAGACAAAAAGGGTGGGGTAAAGGGACCAGAGGATACTGCTGCCAGGTTGCCACCCTATCCTGTCTGTCCCAGACTGGTATGTAGCATCAAGCTCCCTGTGGTCCCCTGGTGTAAGCCCTAGAGGCCAGCCCAGGATGGGAAGCAGGCTGAGCACAGATGACACTGGCCAGCGCATACTCACTGCACCTACACACACTATCCCCTTAGGACATAGAACCAAGTGCCAGACAATTGGGAGCCCTTAGGGGGAGCCAGAGTTAACTTTTTAGTTCCCAGAAAGGTTCGGATAAAGGCCAGATAAATCAGTCTGCTTCTCCCCTAAAGATTCTGAATAATCACGCCTTTTTCCTTTAGTTCAGAAAGATTCTCTGTCACAGCTTTTCTTTAATTCCACTGTCATTCAAACCAGCAGCTTAAGGCTTAGAAAGGAAAAGTCCTATTGCTTTCCTTCCCCATCTTGCTTCCTGCAAGTGCCCCTTCGCATAAGAGCTCTTGTGCAGATTTACCCAAAAAAGCTGGACACGCCTGGTTTTTAAGGTCAGAAAACACTGATTTCAATACTACCTGGGCTACCTTCTAGTTATGTGACCTAAGGCAAGTCATTTTACCTTCCAAGGCTTCGTTTTCTCATCTTCAAAATATAGGGCCTTCATGAGAATCTAGCAAAATAATGCAAGTGGGGGAGCTGGCTGGCCCCTGTGGGCACTCTACAAGTATGATTTTTATGCCTGCACGTAACACTCAACTCACTCAATAAGTCTCTTTGGTTTCATGTGACCATGTGACTTTGTGGTATAATAAGAAGTTCATTTGTTTTCTGTCCCTAGTTCCTGGCACAAGCTTCTAAAACCCTTGGGTTTTCCTGAGAGATAAGAGTGCCTTGTGGTAATGGCAGTGTTTTGTATCTTGACAGTGTCAATGTCAAGATCCTGGTTATGGTACCACAAGGATTGTCATAATCCCATTTTATAGTCTCATACATACTCCTACTCCATCCTTAACCTTGTGCAACCACTAATCTGTTCATTTCTATAGTTTTTGTCATTTCCGGAATGTTATATATGTGGAACTATACTGTATGGAACCTTTAAGACTGGCTTTTTTTCAATCAATGAAATTTCCAGAAGAGTCATCCAACTTGTAGCATTTATTTATAGTTTCGTATTTTCAATTGCTGAGTAATATTCCATAGTAAGGATGTACCACAATTTGTTTCATCACTCACCTATTGAAGGACATCTGAACGGTTTCTAATTTGGAACTATTATGAATAAAGCTACTGTTGACATTCGTGTACAGGTTTTTTTATGAACATATGTTTTAATTTATCTGGGATAAATGCACAAGAGTGCAATCACCAGGTTGTATGGTAGTTGCATAAGAAACTGCTAGGTTTGTAGAATGGCTGTATCCATTTTCATTTCCCAGCAAATAATTATTGATGCAGTCTTTCTGTAGTCTCACTCCTTTTTGTGTTAGACATTATGGTAGGTGTGTAGTGATACCTCATTGTGGTTTTAATTTGCATTTCCCTAATGGCTAATGATGTCATATATCTTTTTATGTGTTTATTGCCATCTGTATATCTTCTTCAGTGAAATGTTGGTTCATGTGTTTTGCTTTTTTTCTAATTAGATTTTTTTACTGGATATAATTTTTTATTAAGTAATGTGAGCTAAACATTTTGAACACCTTGAGTAGTTTGTGTAGTATTATTTTGCACTTCACCAAATATACCAATATATATGCACACATACAAACACACACATACAACCAAAAATGTGTCTATAAATCAATCAACCTCTTTTGCTTATAAGGATCTTAAATGAGCTCTGAAAAGTTGTCAAAACATATACTGCTGAGGTTCTTAAACTTTTAAAATCATAGATGTCTCAGCACATCTGACTATAATGAACCTTCTGTATACAAAAATATACAGAATTTTACCTTCAATTTTACAGGGTTCCTGGTGATATTGAAGGCAGCAATGAACCCCAGGTTAAGAAAACCTAGTTTGGGTCAGGGGCAGTGGCTTATGCCTGTAATCCCAGCATTCTGGGAGGTTGAGGCAGGAGGATGATTTGAGGCCAGGAGTTCAAGACCAGCCTGGGCAACATAGTGAGATCCTTGCCTATACAAAAAAAAAAAAAAAAAAACTTAAAAATTAGTCAGGTGTGGTGGCACATGCCTATAGGCCTAGATACTCAGGAGGCTGAGGTGGGAGACTCACTTGAGGCCAAGATTTGGGGGCTATAGTGAGCTATGATTATGCCAGTGCACTCCAGTGTGGGTGACAGAACCAGATCCTGGGAAGAAAAGAAGGGAGGGAGGGAGGAAGAGAGAAACAGAAAGAGAGAAAGGAAGGAAGAAAAAAAGAAAGAGAGGAAAGAAGGGAGGGGGGAAGGAAGGGAGGGAGGAAGGAAGGAAGGGAGGGAGGAAGGAAGGAAGGAAGGAAGGAAGGAAGGAAGGAAGGAAGGAAGGAAGGAAGGAAGGAAGGAAGGAAGGAAGGAAGGAAACATAGTTTGCAGAATGGCTATGTGTTTGACTGGAAATGGCTTTGAAGGATTCCACATCTTGAAGGTATAGTTTCAGAGGAGGCTTAAAACTTCTAGCATTGGATGTCAACACCAAGTGAGCATAACAATTACTGGAGTTTCTTACACAGATACCAGGGCTCACCTCCAGATCTGACCCAGTCAGTCTGGGATGAAGCTCTGTATTTTACACAGTTCACAAGCTAGGGCTGGGAAGACAAGGTGGATTAGACAACCACCCACCTTCACTAATGAACTTTTTTTTCTTTTTTTTAACTTGAAGAACTCAAGGAAGGACATTACATAATTTCCAGAATGTAATTCCCTTTGCACTGAAAAGGGAATTTTCCCTTTAGACTCTGACCTAAATACACTTCATCTCCTATTCTCATGACAAATGTAGCTCCCAAGTGCCACCAAGAAAACTTTAAAATCTTTAAAACTGTTATGGAGGCAGCTCTACCATGTTTCCGTATCCTGGGCCAAATCCCTGCAGGGTCCTCTCACCTTTGCTCTATAATGCTCATTTTTCAAAGTGAGTATTTTAGTTTATCTCTGCTATACCCTATCCTGTAAAATCCCATCCACTGGTTAGAACACCATGCCTGATGATTCTCAGGTTACCTGCACAGAGCAGCGGGATGCCCTTGGGTGCCCTGGCTTACCTGAACAGAGCAGTAGGCTGTGCTGGCTTACCTGCTCAGAGCAGCAGGGTGTCCTGGCTTACCTGCACAGAGCAGTGGGGTCCCCTGGCTTACCTGCACAGAGTGGCAGGGTATCCTGGCTTACCTGCATAGAGCAGTGGGGAGCACTGGCTTACCTGCACAGAGCAGTGTGGTGCTCCAGCTTACCTGCACAGATCAGCTGGGTGCTCTGGCTTACCTGCACAGGTCAGCTGGGTGCTCTGGCTTACCTGCACAGATCAGCTGGGTGCTCTGGCTTACCTGCACAGATCAGCTGGGTGCTCCAGCTTACCTGCCCAGAGCAGCAGGCTGTGCTGGCTTACCTGCACAGAGTGGCAGGATATCCTGGCTTACCTGCATAGAGCGGTGGGGAGCACTGGCTCACCTGTACAGAGCAGTGGGGTGCTCCAGCTTACCTGCACAGATCAGCTGGGTGCACTGGCTTACCTGCCCAGAGTAGCAGGCTGTGCTGGCTTACATGTACAGAGCAGTGGATGCGCTGGTTTACATGTACAGTCCAGTGGGCTGCACTGGCTTAGCATCCAGTCAACTGTAGGCTTTAAAGGCAGCTGGAGTGTCCTGAAATTGCAGTTCTTCCCTTATTTATCTGGGCATTCTTGGATATGCTTCTTAACTTCTGAGTTCCGGTTTCCTTATATATAATAAGAACAACAAAATACTATCCTCACACAGGAGTTGAGAATATTGGATGAGACAATACATGCATGGTTCTTGCCATAAAAAGGACATTCAGTGAAGTGTTCATTCCCTTCCTTCTCCATGGATAGTGGCATAGTGGTATCTTTCCACCTAAAGTGAGCTTGCCCTAAGCTCTGGGGAGCTCACCCTGCCCCTCTGCTCCTCTTCCCACAGGAGACCTTTTGTTTCATACACTCCTTTTTACTTCCCTGGTGCACCAGGATCCCTGCAATGCTATCCTGAACCTTCTCCCTTGGAGGTGAGCCCCATACCTCCCATGGCACAGACCAGGTGGGACTCAGCCATGAAGCCTCTCAGGCTTCTATAACTGAATGAATTTCCCAGCAGGGCAGAGGATGGGGCTTGGAGACTCAGAGCAGTACAGCAGGATGGTGCCTTTAAAGCTGAATCATGACATGGCTGCAAACTGACAATATGTGCTGCCCGTCTGGCCCAAAGGAAGTTATGTCCTCTGACAGCCACCAGAGTAGAATCTTGAAAGAAAGGAACTAGACTTTTCCAGAACACAGAGATTACTCACACATGAGGATCTCTAGGAACCATGGAAATCTTGGGCCACGACCTTCCACTCATGTGTCATGCCCTATTCCAGCAATATTCTTCTTGACTTATATGCAAAACCAATGTTTCCTTTCCTTATGTGAATAGCTCTTTTTTCGTCGTCGTTGTTATTTTTTTTGTTTTTTTAGATGTGGTCTCACTCTGTCACCCAGGCTGCAGTGCCACCACACAACCATAGCTCACTCTAACCTAGATCTCCCAGGCTCAAGCAATCCTCCCACCTCAGCCTCGAAGTAGCTAGACTTGAAGTATGTGCCACCAAGCCCGGGTATTTTTCTAGTTTTTTGTAGAGATGGGGTTTTGTCATGTTGCCCATTGCTGGTCTGGAACTCCTGGGCTCAAGGGATCTGCCCACCTCAGCCTCCCAAAGGGCTGGAATTACAGGCATGAGCCACTGTACCCAGCTCTTCAGATACAAAGACTTCACATCCACCAGCATCTGTGACATCTCTCAGAAGACAAGCCCATGAAGGGGGCTTGCAGTGGTGAAGGGCTTCGACTCTGGTGCTAGGCTACCCTAGCAGTCTGCCTCTCTCTAGCAAGGCGAGCTTGGGCAAGTCGTTTAACCTTCCTGTGCCTCAGTTGCCTCATCTATAGTGTAGAAACAATACCTGCCTCATAGCGTTATTGTCAGGATTAAGTATGAGTGAAACACTCAACAATACACACATAGTTCTTGCCATTAAAAAGGACATTCTTAGTGCTCAGCATCTAAGAAAGCACTATACACATAGTAGCCTTACTACTATTACTGTATTTACTACTAAGAGCTGGATACTCACAAGAGCAAATGACTATAAAATGCAAACAGGACCAGGCTCTCCATGGCCCCTACAACTGCTTCCCGTGCTTCTACAGTTGCTGGTCCAGTTTCATCTTCTTCCAGGCCAGCCATTCTGAAGAGTCTGGGAAAATTATCTCCTCTCCCCACCCACCTAATTCAAGGAATCTATCTTCAGTAAGCAGAGAGTTTAGGGGCAGAATCATTTCTGCAGAGCCAGCAAGCCCTTATCTACATTCTTCTTCTGAGTCAAAAACCCAAAGGCTGCAGCAGCTCTCCTCAGGCAGTTCAGCTAAACTTTCTAGGTGCTGCTTGGTGTTTCCCCAGGACTAGGATCTGGTTTTTCCCTGCCCATTAACAGTAGCTCACTCAAGGAACTTACTTATTTTCTGCTATCTCCTCGCCATTTTAGCTGCTTGCCAACACAGTAGTGAAAAGTATACGCTCTGGAGTGAGATTGCTGAAGTTCAACTACTGATCAGGCCTTCTCTGTGCCTCAGTCTCCTCCTCTGTAAACGCATATAAATTATAGTGCCTACATCGTGGGGCTGTTAGGAAAACTAAGTGAAACTTTACAGGTAAGCATTGCAGGTCATGCACAGTGTCTGGCTTATAGGTGGAAACTCAACAAAGTTTAGCTCTTTTTGTTATTTCCTTTCTTCCATCCTCACTCATTCCCACCTACATTCTTGTAAGATGGAACCTCCTTGATTGTGACGCCAAAAGGAGAAAAAATTATCAGATTATAACCATCCCTAACATGCGCACACACGTGCATGCGCGCGCACACACACACACACACACACACACACACACACGCTGCCCAAGACAGCCTTCAGAGGCTGGATAACTCCATGTAGAGATGATGCTGAAGGCATTGCTAGTGGAGCCAAGCACTCCTTTCTCCCACTTAAAAGCGATGGTTTGGAGCCGATGTTTCTGGGGCTGAGTCGGGGGAGATGGCCCCTTGTTGAATGGGCTCTCATGATAGAGTCAATATCTCACATCCCCTTCACAGGAGTCCACAGTGCACTGTGACTGAGATCAGCTGTTGTTTTCCAATTTCTTTAGCGCCCGCCTGCTGTCTAGACTAATTTAATAGCCTCCATAGCACTGGGGAGCCGGGTGTTCGGATGTTCACAGGAGTGGGAATGAAGCTGAGAGACAACCCAAGTGAGGAAAGTTAGCGCTGATGCAGCCATACATCCAGGCGCTAAGTAAACACATAGATTACAAATTCTGGAGACTCTTCTGTTAACATCCGATTAGCAAATATGCCCCTCCAGGGAAAATCTCCTGCCTTTCCCTGCTTTCCTATAAAGTGATTCCTCACATGAGTGAAGGAATTCAAGACATTGGTCTCTGTGCTCTTTTGTGGCTGATGCTCTGTGTTCCTGACTGGAAGGTGGAGGAAGTGGAAGAGGAGCGTGTGTGAGTGTGACTATGTGTGTGTGTGTGTTGTGTATGTGTTTATATTGAGGGGAGGATTGGTGATGGGGAGAAGGAATAAAAGGTGCATTAAAAAGAAGAGCTCCATTCTAAGCCTTTCTGTATCCGAGCACTAGTACCCCTTTCAACCCCTGTCCTATGGAGGCATTTATCACTTGAGTATCCAGAAACCTATCTTTGGGGATATGGGACAGATGACCTGGAAGAAATTTTAAATGTCTGAGCTAGCCATGACAAATCTGCCCTAATTTGCATGGGATTCATGTTCATTCCAATTGTCTTTATTGGGGCGAATGTGTATCAGGCTTACACTCTATTTACTACTTCTCGGTGACTTTCTGCAGTCTTGTAGCCACACATATGTTAAGCTTGGTTTTCTGACTGGAGTGTAGTGTGTCCTAGTGAGCTTTCTTCTCCTTACTCTCACTGCAGGAAGCTTAAGCCTAGCTCTCTACTCACTCATCTCCCCCTCCCTGCATCCAGCAGGAGCAGCTGTCTCTCTCCCACTTTGGGCTGCTCACTTGCCTTGATTATTTAATTTTTTCTTCTGAATGTGCCTCATCATCCTGAGGACTCCTGGTCACTCAGGATAGTCTAGGCTATGCTGTGATAGCAAACCATGATGGCTTCACTGAAATGGTTTATTTTTTCATTTAACTACGGGTCTTCATCATGGATCAGTGGAAGGCTAATAAATATTTTATACATCACTTCTAACTATAGCCCATAAGACAAAATTAGCCTCAGAAATTCACCTAACTGCCAGAGGCTGGGAAATGTAGGGATCAAGTGGAATTTAAAGTGAACACCATTGTTAAAAACATCAGCTACATTCCCCTTTATCTTTACCCCTAGCTCCCCACCCCTGACCAGTCAGTCACCAATGCCTACTCACTGAACCTTCCCCGTTTCTACAAAATACATCCATTCCTTCCCATCCTCAGAGATATTACTGATTTCAAGCCCTCATCACCATTGCCTTCAGTGCTGACCCCAAACCAAAGCTCCTCTATCCTCATCAGACATAAAATCTTAAAGCACAAACCTGGTGATGCCAGTTACCCCCTTAAAACACTTTCACAGATCCCCATTACTTACAGGATACCTCTCTCGGCATGACCCACCAGCCCATCTCATATCAGCTCTGCCTACCTGTCCTATCTCATCTCCTCATGTCACACACGGGGACTTGGCCAAGAGTCAAGAGGAAGTGGAAATCCCAGCCATCTCCATTTGCCAAGCCTTAATTTCTGGTAATAGGCTGCAGCTTCAGGAGGGGGGCGGGGAGTGCGGTGGGGGTTGCCCATTTCTAAGCAAGTTTTTCTAATTCAGACAAATGCACTCTATGCTCAGGAAGCTGGATTCACCCAGAAAGGGGTATATTTTTCTATTCCACACAAAGGCTTTATATTGGCTAGCAATATAGGCAGCTAGCAGTCCTCCAAATTGGGCATCCCTTCTCTCACCTCCAGGCATTGACACACGCTGTCCCTCTGCTACCAAGTCCAACCCCACCCCGCCCATCCTGCTGGCATGGTAAAAGTTTCCTAATCCTTGATAACCCTTTTCAGACGCATCCTCACACAGTCCTAGTCAGAGGTAATCATTTCCTCCTGGTCTCAATTTAGATTCCTCCAAAGGCAAGCCCTGACACAAGGATGGGCTACAGGTGGCCTGTATGGCAGATGGTCCCCAGGAAGCACAAATAGAGAAATGGTGAAAGTGAGGTAGTAAAGTGAGAAAAGCCAGTGAAGTACGTTCATGAGGAGGTAACTACTTTCTACAACTGTGGCTCATTCCCACAGGGAAGCCCTTGAAAAACCATGAAGAATATGCTTTCTGGCAAAAATGGAAAATGGCACATTTATCACTGACTCCTGTTCCTTATCATTTCGGGGTTGCCTTTCAGCACATTAAGTCTGCAGCACTTCCTGGCTCTCCTGAATGGGCTGAGCATCTGCATGGTCCTGGCAAGGGAGAGCTGCAAGCCCATAACGCCGCTCTTGACTCTGCCCCCAGGCTCTCAGCTCCACACTGGAGTCATCTTCCTTTTCTTTTATTTATTTATTTATTTATTTATTTATTTATTTATTATTATTATACTTTAAGTTGTAGGGTACATGTGCACAACGTGCAGGTTTGTTACATATGTATACTTGTGCCATGTTGGTGTGCTGCACCCATCAACTCGTCATTTACATCAGGTATAACTCCCAATGCAATCCCTCCCCCCTCCCCCCTCCCCGTGATAGGCCCCGGTGTGTGATGTTCCCCTTCCTGAGTCCGAGTGATCTCATTGTTCAGTTCCCACCTATGAGTGAGAACATGCGGTGTTTGGTTTTCTGTTCTTGTGATAGTTTGCTAAGAATGATGGTTTCCAGCTGCATCCATGTCCCTACAAAGGACACAAACTCATCCTTTTTGATGGCTGCATAGTATTCCATGGTGTATATGTGCCACATTTTCTTAATCCAATCTGTCACTGATGGACATTTGGGTTGATTCCAAGTCTTTGCTATTGTGAATAGTGCTGCAATGAACATACGTGTGCATGTGTCTTTATAGCAGCATAATTTATAATCCTTTGGGTATATACTCAGTAATGGGATGGCTGGGTCATATGGTACATCTAGTTCTAGATCCTTGAGGAATCGCCATACTGTTTTCCATAATGGTTGAACTAGTTTACAATCCCACCAACAGTGTAAAAGTGTTCCTATTTCTCCACATCCTCTCCAGCACCTGTTGTTTCCTGACTTTTTAATGATCGCCATTCTAACTGGTGTGAGATGGTATCTCATTGTGGTTTTGATTTGCATTTCTCTGATGGCCAGTGATGATGAGCATTTTTTCATGTGTCTGTTGGCTGTATGAATGTCTTCTTTTGAGAAATGTCTGTTCATATCCTTTGCCCACTTTTTGATGGGGTTGTTTGTTTTTTTCTTGTAAATTTGTCTGAGTTCTTTGTAGGTTCTGGATATTAGCCCTTTGTCAGATGAGTAGATTGCAAAAATTTTCTCCCATTCTGTAGGTTGCCTGTTCACTCTGATGGTAGTTTCTTTTGCTGTGCAGAAGCTCTTTAGTTTAATGAGATCCCATTTGTCAATTTTGGCTTTTGCTGCCGTTGCTTTTGGTGTTTTAGACATGAAGTCTTTGCCCATGCCTATGTCCTGAATGGTACTACCTAGGTTTTCCTCTAGGATTTTTATGGTATTAGGTCTAACATTTAAGTCTCTAATCCATCTTGAATTAATTTTCGTATAAGGAGTAAGGAAAGGATCCAGTTTCAGCTTTCTACTTATGGCTAGCCAATTTTCCCAGCACCATTTATTAAATAGGGAATCCTTTCCCCATTTCTTGTTTCTCTCAGGTTTGTCAAAGATCAGATGGCTATAGATGTGTGGTATTATTTCTGAGGACTCTGTTCTGTTCCATTGGTCTATATCTCTGTTTTGGTACCAGTACCATGCTGTTTTGGTTACTGTAGCCTTGTAGTATAGTTTGAAGTCAGGTAGCGTGATGCCTCCAGCTTTGTTCTTTTGACTTAGGATTGTCTTGGAGATGCGGGCTCTTTTTTGGTTCCATATGAACTTTAAAGCAGTTTTTTCCAATTCTGTGAAGAAACTCATTGGTAGCTTGATGGGGATGGCATTGAATCTATAAATTACCTTGGGCAGTATGGCCATTTTCACGATATTGATTCTTCCTATCCATGAGCATGGTATGTTCTTCCATTTGTTTGTGTCCTCTTTTATTTCACTGAGCAGTGGTTTGTAGTTCTCCTTGAAGAGGTCCTTGACATCCCTTGTAAGTTGGATTCCTAGGTCTTTTATTCTCTTTGAAGCAATTGTGAATGGAAGTTCATTCCTGATTTGGCTCTCTGTTTGTCTGTTACTGGTGTATAAGAATGCTTGTGATTTTTGCACATTAATTTTGTATCCTGAGACTTTGCTGAAGTTGCTTATCAGCTTAAGGAGATTTTGGGCTGAGACAATGGGGTTTTCTAAATATACAATCATGTCATGTGCAAACAGGGACAATTTGACTTCTTCTTTTCCTAACTGAATACCCTTGATTTCTTTCTCTTGCCTAATTGCCCTAGCCAGAACTTCCAACACTATGTTGAATAGGAGTGGTGAGAGAGGGCATCCCTGTCTTGTGCCAGTTTTCAAAGGGAATTTTTCCAGTTTTTTCCCATTCAGTATGATATTGGCTGTGGGTTTGTCATAAATAGCTCTTATTATTTTGAGGTACGTTCCATCAATACCGAACTTATTGAGCGTTTTTAGCATGAAGGGCTGTTGAATTTTGTCAAAAGCCTTTTCTGCATCTATTGAGATAATAATGTGGTACTTGTCTTTGGTTCTGTTTATGTGCTGGATTATGTTTATTGATTTGCGAATGTTGAACCAGCCTTGCATCCCAGGGATGAAGCCCACTTGATCATGGTGGATAAGCTTTTTGATGTGTTGCTGAATCCGGTTTGCCAGTATTTTATTGAGGATTTTTGCATCGATGTTCATCAGGGATATTGGTCTAAAATTCTCTTTTTTTTGTTGTGTCTCTGCCAGGCTTTGGTATCAGGATGATGTTGGCCTCATAAAATGAGTTAGGGAGGATTCCCTCTTTTTCTATTGATTGGAATAGTTTCAGAAGGAATGGTACCAACTCCTCCTTGTACCTCTGGTAGAATTCAGCTGTGAATCCATCTGGTCCTGGACTTTTTTTGGTTGGTAGGCTATTAATTATTGCCTCAATTTCAGAGCCTGCTATTGGTCTATTCAGGGATTCAACTTCTTCCTGGTTTAGTCTTGGAAGAGTGTAAGTGTCCAGGAAATTATCCATTTCTTCTAGATTTTCCAGTTTATTTGCGTAGAGGTGTTTATAGTATTCTCTGATGGTAGTTTGTATTTCTGTGGGGTCGGTGGTGATATCCCCTTTATCATTTTTAATTGCATCGATTTGATTCTTCTCTCTTTTCTTCTTTATTAGTCTTGCTAGTGGTCTGTCAATTTTGTTGATCTTTTCAAAAAACCAACTCCTGGATTCATTGATTTTTTGGAGAGTTTTTTGTGTCTCTATCTCCTTCAGTTCTGCTCTGATCTTAGTTATTTCTTGCCTTCTGCTAGCTTTCGAATGTGTTTGCTCTTGCTTCTCTAGTTCTTTTAATTGCGATGTTAGAGTGTCAATTTTAGATCTTTCCTGCTTTCTCTTGTGGGCATTTAGTGCTATAAATTTCCCTCTACACACTGCTTTAAATGTGTCCCAGAGATTCTGGTATGTTGTATCTTTGTTCTCATTGGTTTCAAAGAACATCTTTATTTCTGCCTTCATTTCGTTATGTACCCAGTAGTCATTCAGGAGCAGGTTGTTCAGTTTCCATGTAGTTGAGCGGTTTTGATTGAGTTTCTTAGTCCTGAGTTCTAGTTTGATTGCACTGTGGTCTGAGAGACAGTTTGTTATAATTTCTGTTCTTGTACATTTGCTGAGGAGTGCTTTACTTCCAATTACGTGGTTGATTTTGGAGTAAGTACGATGTGGTGCTGAGAAGAATGTATATTCTGTTGATTTGGGGTGGAGAGTTCTATAGATGTCTATTAGGTCTGCTTGCTGCAGAGATGAGTTCAATTCCTGGATATCCTTGTTAACTTTCTGTCTCGTTGATCTGTCTAATGTTGACAGTGGAGTGTTGAAGTCTCCCATTATTATTGTATGGGAGTCTAAATCTCTTTGTAAGTCTCTAAGGACTTGCTTTATGAATCTGGGTGCTCCTGTATTGGGTGCATATGTATTTAGGATAGTTAGCTCTTCCTGTTGAATTGATCCCTTTACCATTATGTAATGGCCTTCTTTGTCTCTTTTGATCTTTGATGGTTTAAAGTCTGTTTTATCAGAGACTAGTATTGCAACCCCCGCTTTTTTTTGTTCTCCATTTGCTTGGTAAATCTTCCTCCATCCCTTTATTTTGAGCCTATGTATGTCTCTGCGTGTGAGATGGGTCTCCTGAATACAGCAGACTGATGGGTCTTGATTCTTTATCCAGTTTGCCAGTCTGTGTCTTTTAATTGGAGCATTTAGTCCATTTACATTTAAGGTTAAGATTGTTATGTGTGAACTTGATCCTGCCATTATGATATTAACTGGTTATTTTGCTCGTTAGTTGATGCAGTTTCTTCCTAGCCTCGATGGTCTTTACATTTTGGCATGTTTTTGCAATGGCTGGTACCGGTTGTTCCTTTCCATGTTTAGTGCTTCCTTCAGGGTGTCTTGTAAGGCAGGCCTAGTGGTGACAAAATCTCTAAGCATTTGCTTATCTGTAAAGGATTTTATTTCTCCTTTACTTATGAAACTTAGTTTGGCTGGATATGAAATTCTGGGTTGAAAATTCTTTTCTTTAAGAATGTTGAATATTGGCCCCCACTCTCTTCTGGCTTGGAGAGTTTCTGCCGAGAGATCTGCTCTTAGTCTGATGGGCTTCCCTTTGTGGGTAACCCGACCTTTCTCTCTGGCTGCCCTTAAGATTTTTTCCTTCATTTCAACTTTGGTGAATCTGGCAATTATGTGTCTTGGAGTTGCTCTTCTCAAGGAGTATCTTTGTGGCGTTCTCTGTATTTCCTGGATTTGAATGTTGGCCTGCCCTATTAGGTTGGGGAAGTTCTCCTGGATGATATCCTGAAGAGTGTTTTCCAACTTGGTTCCATTTTCCCCCTCACTTTCAGGCACCCCAATCAGACGTAGATTTGGTCTTTTTACATAATCCCATACTTCTTGCAGGCTTTGTTCATTTCTTTTTCTTCTTTTTTCTTTTGGTTTCTCTTCTCGCTTCATTTCATTCATTTGATCCTCAATCACAGATACTCTTTCTTCCAGTTGATCGAGTCGGTTACTGAAGCTTGTGCATTTGTCACGTATTTCTCGTGTCATGGTTTTCATCTCTTTCATTTCGTTTATGACCTTCTCTGCATTAATTACTCTAGCCATCAATTCTTCCACATTTTTTTCAAGACTTTTAGTTTCTTTGCGCTGGGTACGTAATTCCTCCTTTAGCTCTGAGAAATTTGATGGACTGAAGCCTTCTTCTCTCATCTCGTCAAAGTCATTCTCCGTCCAGCTTTGATCCGTTGCTGGCGATGAGCTGCGCTCCTTTGCCGGGGGAGATGCGCTCTTATTTTTTGAATTTCCAGCTTTTCTGCCCTGCTTTTTCCCCATCTTTATGGTTTTATCTGCCTCTGGTCTTTGATGATGGTGATGTACTGATGGGGTTTTGGTGTAGGTGTCCTTCCTGTTTGATAGTTTTCCTTCTAACAGTCAGGACCCTCAGCTGTAGGTCTGTTGGAGATTGCTTGAGGTCCACTCCAGACCCTGTTTGCCTGGGTATCAGCAGCAGAGGCTGCAGAAGATAGAATATTTCTGAACAGCGAGTGTACCTGTCTGATTCTTGCTTTGGAAGCTTCCTCTCAGGGGTGTACTCCACCCTGTGAGGTGTGGGGTGTCAGACTGCCCCTAGTGGGAGATGTCTCCCAGTTAGGCTACTCAGGGGTCAGGGACCCACTTGAGCAGGGAGTCTGTCCCTTCTCAGATCTCAACCTCCGTGTTGGGAGATCCACTGCTCTCTTCAAAGCTGTCAGACAGAGTCGTTTGCATCTGCAGAGGTTTCGGCTGCGTTTGTTATTGCCCTGTCCCCAGAGGTGGAGTCTACAGAGACAGGCAGGTTTCCTTGAGCTGCTGTGAGCTCCACCCAGTTCGAGCTTCCCAGCAGTTTGTTTACCTACTTAAGCCTCAGCAATGGTGGGCGCCCCTCCCCCAGTCTCGCTGCTGCCTTGCCGGTAGATCACAGACTGCTGTGCTAGCAATGAGGGAGGCTCCGTGGGTGTGGGACCCTCCCGGCCAGGTGTGGGATATGATCTCCTGGTGTGCCTGTTTGCTTAAAGCGCAGTATTGGGGTGGGAGTTACCCGATTTTCCAGGTGTTGTGTGTCTCAGTTCCCCTGGCTAGGAAAAGGGATTCCCTTCCCCCTTGTGCTTCCCAGGTGAGGCAATGCCTCGCCCTGCTTCAGCTCTCGCTGGTCGGGCTGCAGCAGCTGACCAGCACCGATCGTCCGGCACTCCCCAGTGAGATGAACCCAGTACCTCAGTTGAAAATGCAGAAATCACCGGTCTTCTGTGTCGCTCGCGCTGGGAGTTGGAGACTGGAGCTGTTCCTATTCGGCCATCTTGCTCCGCCCCCGTCATCTTCCTTTTCGATTAGAATTGGTTTGCATCTACAGCTGAGTAGCTTTCTCAGCCTACTTCCTGCCCACAGAAGTTGAAAGACCCACAGGCCTCTTTTCATTTTGAATTATCTCTGCTCATTTCACTTCAATTTAATACAAACCCTTTTAAGTATATGTTTTTTATTGTATCAGACTATATTCCATTCCACCAGGCAAATGCCACATCTAGATTTCTTTCTCAGACAGGCCCTTTTCTATCTTGTGCCAGGTGTGAGGCCACTGCAGGACATAGCCCTTCAAAGTCTTAGAAGTTCTGCTGTCAAGCACATGTGTAAGAGGCATACCACTACAATTCTTAGAAGTACTATTGTCTACCTGATGTCCACAAGACATACGATTAATTACGTACTTCAGAGTTCTGAACATCAGGTTTCACAGTCACGCCCTGGACTTTTATTTTAACTCTAAGACTGTGTTTTACTGCCCTGAGTTTAATCCTCTCCCTGAGACCATTTCTCGCTTTGAAGTCCCTTTGCTGGCTTTTGCCTGGGCCCTCTATATTGCTTCTAAACTGTGTTTGAAAACATAATAGTTTCCTTTTAAGCTCATCTCTTTCTATCTCTACCTTATCATACATTGCTAAAAGAAATCAGTCGGCACTTTCCATATTCTTTCTGGAAATCTTCTTAACCAAATCTACCAGTTTACTAGATATATTTGCTATTGTTTACATTGTTCTAGTTAACTGTTGGTATGGTTTGGCTGTGTTCCCACTCAAATCTCATCTTGAATTGTAGCTCCCACAATTTTCACGTGTCGTGGGAGGGTCCCAGTGGAAGGTAATTGAACCATGTGAGTGGGTCTTTCCCATGCTGTTCTCATGATAGCGAATAAGTCTCATGAGATCTGATGGTTTTATAAAGACGAGTTCCCCTGCACAAGCTCTCTCTTCTCTTCCACCATGTAAGATGTGATTTGCACCACCTTGCCTTCCACCATGATTGTGAAACTTCCCCAGCCATGCCAAACTGCAACTCCATTAAACCTCTTTCCTTTTTAAATTACTCAGTCTAGGGTATGTCTTTGTTAGCAGCTTGAGAACAGACTAATACAACTGTGTTCCCAAACTTTCCCCCACCATATACTTGAGTTGCCCTTTCTCCAGCCTCCAAAATCAACTTCCTGACTGTCCTTCGAGTCTTCACAACTAGTCTCCATGAGACTTTTCAAGCTGCTGTCAGTCCCCAAACCAATGCCATATGAGTGATGTGAACAAGGGATTATACAGATTACACCTTGCACAGTTGTGGGAGAAACTCGTGAAGTAGAAGTCCCAAAGGGGATATCTGCAGCATCAGAGAAGAGTCACCAAGAGGGACTCCAGTAGGAACTGGAAGAGCCTGTGTAGTGACTGTAGCTCAGCAGGGCCAGCAGTCAGGATGCGAAGTGAGGACAGAGAGGAAACATAGAATTCATAAACCTGAACCCACTGGGCAAACTGCAAACCACATCTGTCTCTCATCACCTCTACATCAAAGATGCAGGTTCCCCGCACCACAAAGACACACACATGTCTGGTTCAGGAGGCGGAAAGGGGAGATTGTGTGGAATTCGGAGGACCTGCAGGCTCCACTGCTGCCCCATGCTGACAAGGTGAGTGGCACTGCATGAGCTGCAGCAGCCCCTGGTCACCTACCCGACCTCCGGAGCAGACCTGCTGAGGCTTCTGTCCCACCTTCCAAGTCTCAGGCAGATTTCTCTTGCAGTCACTCCTAACCCGTCCCAGGAAAGAAACCTGGGAAACAGGGCTTCAGGTTAGCCTAGTCAACAAAGTGTAAAACCATCACAAAGGCTCTGACCTCATGGTTCTTGTTTTAAAGAAAGCATTTAATACATATTAAATATTTATTTGTATAAATATTCTTATCACCTAGCCTAAAGCTTGTCACATAGCAGGTGTCCCACCAATGTATGTTTAACAGAAACTTGGTTTATATATCAGATTGACTGCTATGCCTTGTTCTCTAAAATATTTCCCCCCACATAAAAGATGACTTTCTTTTGGTAGAGAGAAAATAACCTTCTGTATCAATTTAATATTTGATTAATTTTCTTTCCCCTGGGACAATTTATAGCTTATAACTAATGCACTCTACATTCTACTTACTCCAGGGAAAAGCTGCATTAAAATCCATTTGAACTTAGGAGTAAGAAGAAAGATGAGCTCACAGTGTTACCATTTTCCATGGGGCCTGAGTGAGAGGGCAGGGTCATGCTTGAACACTTTCTCCTCATTAGCACTTCAGCTCCTGCGCTCAGCTCCGAGCCCCACCTCCCGACCTGACTCAGACAAGGGGAACTGAGTGATGAGGTGATAATGAGGCGCAAATGTTTTGCCCTGTTCCGGGCCAGGCTGGTACAAAGCAGGACCACAGGGTTGAGACTATACCTGGGTGTTTTAAAATCTTTCTTCATTTGGGATAAACAGCATGATGAAAATTCATCATCGGAATGAAAAGAGGAGGAAGAGGCTGCAGCAACAATGAGCACAGGTAAGAGTGTAGATTAAAATGTGCTGGCTTGGGCTCCCTGAATACACTCAAGTTCTTTTTATGACAGATCTTTTAGAAAATCTTAGCATTGCTATTTGCTACTTAACACTGACTACATGACTGTATGAGGAAGGAAGGAAGGAAGGAAGGAAGGAAAGAAGGAAGGGTGGGGGTAGGAGGAAGGGAAAATATTTCCCCAGCAGATAATAGGTAAAAAGAGATCTTTTAATATCCCAAGACATAAAGAGCCCCAGCCTCATGCTATTATTGAAGCTCTGTTCCAAACTAATTTTTCACAACGAAGTTCACAAGGCTCTTTCAACAGCACTGATTCTCCAAGGTCTGCAGAATGCCTAGAAAATGCAAGTGCTTTGCTAGGCCCTAGATCCAGGTTTGAGAACCTTTGCTCTTCCCAAGGTGGCTAACCCTAACAATATAGGGGTCTGATAGTGAAGAAGGAAGGAGAATGAAATTTGGTGGACAAATAGCCATCTCTGCTACAGCCCTGAGAAACACTTTCAGAAGGACCCCCTGATGCCTTTTTGATGAAGAAGAGTCCCTCCACCTCCAGTGCCTCTAAGCCAATTTCTGGTTCTGTTGTACCGTTGTCTCTCCTACCTTATTTACCTCCTGCTTCTTATTAATCCCTTTTTCTCTGCCCTCCCCACTGACTTCTATCCCCATCTTCCCCTCCTTTACCTCCAAGATGTTCATATAGTAATTGTACTTACCAGCAATCAAATGAAACAGAAACATTGTTATGGTCCAACTTTTAAATGAGGAAACAAAGGCCCAGAGAAAATAAATCACTTGCCCAAGGTCACCCAGCTAGTTTGAGGCAGATTCAAAACTAAAGAAACCAGGACATTGGACCCTTAAGACTTCTGTTCTTCCCACTCTTCCGAAGGCACCCCCACGTACTACCAAGTCTACATGTGAAGGGATATGTAAAAGGATGGAGAAAGTTTTTCTCTCACCCACAAGTTATCATTGAACTATTATTATTGAACATTAGATTCCTCCAATACTATAAATCTATGTGTCATAACTGAGGTTTATACATTGTGCTGCTAAAGAATTGTGATCCCACGTGGTCCTTTCAATCCAACAACACCCCAATCCTGAAGATCTAGTGAAATTTCCAGATATCTCCTTTTTAAAAAACACTAATTTTTTTCTGTTTTGACAGCTAATGTGCCTATTGTGAGTGGTTCACTAATTTATTTATTTATGCATTGACTGTGATGACATCTACTAGTCTTGGAGCCAAAAGTATCCAAGGCTCAATATTCAGTGATGCAAGAAGAAACATAGTGAGTGGTAAGATATGGCCCTGTCCTAAAGGAGTCCACAATCTACTTTGGAAGATGTCTAAAATACAAACTAATTCTTCTACAAGTCATAGTGGAATAGATTATCTCAAAGGCAGAGATTTCAGAAGATAAAGCAAATATTTCTGGAGAAGGACATTAGATAAGGCTTCATTCAAGAAGTGGAATCTGAATGGTGTGCTGAATGATGACTAATATTCTGGTAGACAGAGATGTAGGCCAGATTCCTTCAGGTAGAGAGAATATCATGATCAACAGCCAGATTTTGTTTGTTTGTTTCTTTGTTTTATTATACTTTAAGTTCTAGGGTACATGTGCACAACATGCAGGTTTTTTACACAGGTATACACGTGCCATGTTGGTTTGCTGCACCCATCAACTCGTCATTTACATTAGGTATTTCTCCTAACACTATCCCTCCCCCAGTCTCCCACCCCCCAACAGGCCCTGGTGTGTGATGTTCCTCTCCCTGTGTCCATGTGTTCTCATTGTTCAGCTTCCACTTATAAGTGAGAACATGTGGTGTTTTGTTTTCTGTCCTTGTGATCATTTGCTGAGAACGATGATTTCTAGCTTCATCCATGCCCCTGCAAAGGATATGAACTCATACTTTTTTATGGCTGCATAGGATTCCATGGTGTATATGTACCATATTTTCTTTATCCAGTATATTATTGATGGACATTTGGGTTGGTTCCAAGTCTTTGCTATTGTGAATAGTGCCTCAATAAACATATGTGTGCATGTGTCTTTATAGTAGTATGATTTATAATCCTTTGGGTAAATACCCAGTAATGGGATTGCTGGGTCTAATGGTATTTCTAGTTCGAGATCCTTGAGGAGTTGCCACACTGTCTTCCACAATGGTTGAACTAGTTTACAGTCCCACCAACAGTGTAAAAGTGTTCCTATTTCTCTACATCCTCTACAGCATCTGTTGTTTCCTGACTTTTTAGTGATTGCCATTCTAACTGGTATGAGGTGGCATCTCATTGCAGTTTT
Organism: Macaca mulatta; assembly: GCF_049350105.2. Taxonomy (NCBI): domain Eukaryota; kingdom Metazoa; phylum Chordata; class Mammalia; order Primates; family Cercopithecidae; genus Macaca; species Macaca mulatta. The sequence continues at coordinate 92,112,362 of NC_133420.1, forward strand.
GATTCACATTTTTCTGATGAACAGTGATGATGAGCATTTTGTCATATGTCTGTTGGCTGCATAAATGTCTTCTTTTGAGAAGTATTTGTTCATATCCTTTGCCCACTTTTTGTGAAAAGACCAAATCTACATTTGACTGGGGTCAACCTACAAAAAACTGAGGTTTATTTCTTGTAAATTTGTTTAAGTTCTTTGTAGATTCTTGATATTAGCCCTGTGTCAGATGGATAGATTAGAAAAATTTTCTCCCATTCTGTAGGTTGCCTGTTCATCAGATGATAGTTTCTTTTGCTGTGCAGAAGCTCTTTAGTTAAATTAGATCCCATTTGTCTATTTTGGCTTTTGTTGCCATTGCTTTTGGTGTTTTAGTCATGAAGTCTTTGCCCATGCCTATGTCACCTGGTGGTGACAAAATCTCTCAGCATTTGCTTGTCTGTAAAGGATTTTATTTCTCCTTCACTTATGAAGCTTACTTTGGCTGGGTATGAAATTCTGGGTTGAAAATTCTTTTCATTAAGAATGTTGAATATTGGCCCCCACTCTCTTCTGGCTTGTAGGGTTTCTGCCGAGAGATCCGCTGTTAGTCTGATGGGATTCCCTTTGTGGGTAACCTGACCTTTCTCTCTGGCTGCCCTTAAAATTTTTTCCTTCATTTCAACCTTGGTGAATCTGACAATTATATGTCTTGGAGTTGCTCTTCTCGAGGAGTATCTTTGTGGCGTTCTCTGTATTTCCTGAATTTTAATGTTGGCCTGCCTTGCTAGGTTGGGGAAGTTCTCCTGGATAATATCCTGAAGAGTGTTTTCTAACTTAGTTCCATTCTCCCTGTCACTTTCATGCACACCAGTCAAATGTAGATTTGGTCTTTTCACATAGTCCCATACCTTTTGGAGGCTTTCCTCATTTATTTTTACTCTTTTTTCTCTAATCTTGTCTTCTCACTTTATTTCATTTATTTGATCTTCAATCACTGATATGCTTTCTTCCGCTTGATCAAATTGGCTCATGAAGCTTGTGTATGCTTCATGAAGTTCTCGTACTGTGGTTTTCAGCTCCATCAGGTCAATTAAGCTCTTCTCTACACTGGTTATTCTAGTTAGCCATTCGTCTAACCTTTTTTCAAGGTTTTTAGCTTCCTTGCGATGGGTCAGAAAATGTTCCCTTAGCTCAGAGAAGTTTGTTATTACCAACCTTCTGAAGTCTACTTCTGTCAACTCATCAAACTCATTCGCTGTCCAGTTTTATTCCCTTGAGAGCAAGGAGTTGTATTCCTTTGGAGGAGAAGAGGCATTCTGGTTTTTGGAATTTTCAGCCTTTCTGCTGTGAAAGGCTTTCTCCCCATCTTTGTGGTTTTATCTACATTTGGTCTCTGATGTTGGTGACCTATGGATGGGGTTTTGGTGTGGATATCCTTTTTGTTGATGTTGATGCTATTCCTTTATGTTTGTTAGTTTTCCTTCTAATAGACAGGCCCTTCAGCTGCAGGACTGTTGGGGTTTGCTGGAGGTCCACTCCAGACCCTGTTTGCCTGGGTATCACCAGCGAAGACTGCAGAATGGCAAATATTGCTGCCTGATTCTTCCTCTGGAAGCTTCATCCCAGAGGGGCACCCACCTGTGTAGGTATCTGTCAGCCCCTATTGGGAGGTATCTCCCAGTCAGGCTACATGGGGGTCAGGGACCCACTTGAGGAAGCAGTCTGTCCATTATCAGAGCTCGAACGCCATGCTGGGAGAACCACTGTTCTCTTCAGAGCTGTCAGGCAGGGACATTTAAGTCTGCAGATGCTGTCTGCTGTCTTTTGTTCAGATATGCCCTGCCCCCAGAGGTGGAATCTAGAGAGGCAGTAGGCCTTGCTGAGCTGCAGTGTGCTATGCCCAGTTTGAGCTTCCCTGCCTCTTTGTTTACACTGTGAGCATAGGACTGCCTACTTAAGCCTCAGCGATGGCGGACACCCCTCCCCTCACCAAGCTCCAGTGTCCCAGGTCCTTCTCAGACTGCTGCTCTAGCGGCGAGCAAGGCTTCTTGGGTGTGGGACCTGCTGAGCCAGGCATGGGAGGGCATCTCCTGTCTGCCATTTGTGATAACCATGGGAAAAAAGCAGTATTTGGGCACAAGTGTACTGCTCCTCCAGGTACAGTCACTCATGGCTTCCTGTGACTAGTAAAGGGAAATCCCCTTACCTCTTGCACTTCCTGGGTGAGGTAACACCCTGCCCTGCTTTGGCTAACCCTCTGTGGGCTGCACCCACTGTCCAACCAGTCCCAATGAGATGAATCAGGTACCTCAGTTGGAAATGCAGAAATCACCCATCTTCTGCATCGATCTCACTGGGAGCACAGACTGGAGCTGTTCCTATTCCACCATCTTGGAAGAACCAGATTTTTTTTTTTTTAATCAAATGGAAAAACATATGTTGCACTTTGATAGTGGTATAAGAGTATTGGAAAATAGAGCTGGAAAGTGAAGCCATGATGTGGAAAGCCTTGAATACTAGAGTTTGAGGTCTGAAGTTTTGACCACAGACAACAGGAAGCCATTATGGGTTCCTGAATGGGCTAATAAAACCATCAAAGCAGTATAAAAGCAAAGAAGAGGTTGGGCACGTTGGCTCATGCCTGTAATCCCAGCAATTTGGGAGACCAAGGCAGGTGGATTACCTAAGGTCAGGAGTTTGAGACCAGCCTGGCCAACATGGAAAAACCCCATCTCTACTAAAAATATAAAAATTAGCTGGGTGTGGTGGCACATACCTGTAGTTCCAGCTACTTGTGAGGCTGAGGCAGGAGAATTGCTTGAACCCAGGAGGTGGAGGTTGCAGTGAGCCAAGATTGTGCCACTGTGCTCCAGCATGGGCAACAGAGTGAGATTCTGTCTCAAAAAAAAAAAAGCCAAGAAGATAGAAAACAAAGAGCAGTATTATTCCTACAGAAATGTGACCTCTAAATTCTAACAGCTATATGATGTGATTGTAAATGGAAAATCAGTGAAAATACAGCAATGCTGAAAGTGCTACCTAGAGAAAGCCAGACTGTCATGCAGACACATCTCCAATGGCATTGGAATATCTGCCACTTCGAAACTTTGGGAAATCCATCACTATCCAGGGTCCAGGACCTGACACTCTCTGCTTTGCAGATTCAGTAACATGGATCTTGTCTCTGTCCCAGAGCAGGCTAGAATCAGGGAAACCAGAATGCCCACTTCGTTTTTCTGTTTGTTTTCCATAAAGACAGGGTCTTACTACATTGCCCATTCTGGTCTTGAGCTTCTGGGCTCAAACAATCTTCCCACCTCAGCCTCCCAAAGTGCTGGGATTACAGGTATGAAAGAATGCCACTTCTTAGTTCACAGTAAGAAACAGAAATGCCCACCCACATAAGCCAGGATTTTCAGTTGAAAACAATAGAACCTATGCTATCTAGTTTAGGCCATAAAAGGAAATCATTAAAGATAATGTGAAACTCACAGAATTTCCAGAAATTCAGAGCCAGCGAAACAGGCTCAGAGACCTTACAACCAAAAAGTAAACCCAGATGCTGGATCACTCACAGGTCAGTCTTGCTGTCATTGTGGATGCAGCAACACAGCTTGCCCAGTGAACACAATGCATGACACTCTGTGTGGTGGCTACAGGATTTTACTGCTAGGTATTTTGCTTCTCTTGCTCCTGAAAGCCCAATTACTTCCTGCCATTCTCTCTGGAAAGGTGGATGCTGAATGTGACCTTCTTCGTCATGGGGCCCATTTCACTGGTGGAACCTGGATCACTTGTCTGGCCTTAGTGTTAAGGCTGGTTTGGAACCTGGGTACAAAGGTGAAAATCTCAACGAGAAAAATCACCAAAATATAAGCTGGGAGCCCAAAAGATGTAGGGTGTCCATGATTATGATAAATGACCACTGCACATCAGCTGACTGACCTGGAGATCAGCTGGCTCTGTCACACCATCAGAAAGTTGTTCAACATGAAGTTAGAGATGGGAAGTTATGTATATGACAGTTTTCTTTTTTTCATAGCATTAAGTTCTAGTAACCTGTTGAATTCACTGCCACAATTCATTCATGGTACATTGGCACTCATTAGGTACAAAATTCCATGTTCAGTGATGGGTCAGGGGACAAAAATGAGTGAATCCAAGTTAAACTACATTCCTACCCTCAAAGTGTTCACAAAATAGCTGGTAAAATAAGAAGCAGCATAGTCCTAAGCAGTAGTGAGATCTAGAATAAGAGCGCTTGTGGGTGACGTAAAGAGCAGACAGGACTATCTTTGAGATTGAAGAAGTTAAGAAATTTGGGATGGACAAGGCACGGTGGCTCATGCCTGTCATCCCAGCACTTTGGGAGGCTGAGATGGGAGGATCACTTCAGCCCAGGAATTTGAGACGGTGGGCAACATAACAAGACCATCTTTTGTAGAGATGGGTCTCTACAAAAAAAAAAAAAAAATTAGCCAGGCATGGTGGTGCATACCTGTCGTGCCAGTTACTTGGAAGTCTGAGATGGGATTGCTTAAGCCCAGGAGTTCAAGGCTGCAGTGAGCTATGATTGCACCACTGCACTCCTGTTAGCCTGGAACACAGAGAGAGACCCTGTCTCTAAAAAATAAGCAATGGAGAAGGTTAGATATTGGAAGAGTCAGTAATGTAGATACTGAAGACACTGACAATGATAGCTGGTACTGACTGATAGAAGAGGGGGTCTTAACCAAGAGGTAGAGCAGGGAGGCCTTGGAAGGCACCGGGTGGGGATGAGGGACCAGGGTATAGGCAGCAGGTTTCTCTTGAGTTTTCAAGAGAAGAGGAGTTGCCCAGTCACAATAGCAGAACCAGAGTCTGAAAGCAGCAGAGAATAAATAAAGTATGAACCCCAACCGAGGCCAAGGATAAGAGCATTGGCTCAAGGGGACAGCAGTGTTCTGGATGAGAAGAAGGGAAGCAGGTTTGGGAAAAGATGATGTTCAGGTGAGATGAAGAGACAAGGGTGCACTTGTGGAAACAGGCCAGGTGTCTGCCCATGCAACATGCACTGTACAGCACTGTGGGAAGGGACTGTGCCCTTCCTTTGCCTTCTTCAGAGACATTGCTCTCTCTTCCTTTCCTTTCCCTTCCAAGTCGCCTCCCAGGGCCATGTCTGTACTTTCATTTGCCTTTTGCAATCCGCAGAGCTAGTATAATCTTTCAGAACTTAGCCTGCAAAGAAGAAAGTGTATTTTTCCTATTAGCATGTACATCTCTTGGACAAAGAACTTGAAATCACCTTCCGCATGCCAGAGTCATTCCAGCATTGACACCTGCTTTCCCAAAGCACCAGTAATAACCCCATCTCCCTGAAAAACTATAACTTTAATAAAAAACAGGTCACACGCCAGATACCAGTATTGCCAGAACATGCAAACACACACGTACACTCTATCACCAATAACTCATAAAAGAAAATGAAATCTCTAACAGTATCCTCCTGCCAATTTCTCTAAGAAATTCCCCGGGGAAAAAAGAAAGGAGTCTCTAAATACCTTCAATACTCTGGACATAATGAGTAATGTTTCATGGTTGTCATGGAAATGGTTCTGATCCACAGAAAATGATGAGCCCTTTATCTCATTATTGAAACTCAGTTGGAGGATGAGTGTCACGGGGGTGGTAGAAAAGTACACATTTGAATTCAAACAAACGTGGGTTCCAGTCCTAGCTCTCTTTTACTGGCTATGCGATATTGAACAGTTACCTCTTCTAGCTCTGTCTCAGCTTCCTCCTCTATAAAATGGGCACAAGATTCCTACTTCCCAGAGTTGTAGAGAAAATTAAATAAAGAAATGTATGCAATGCAACTAGTACAGTAGCGAGTAAATGCTAACTATTACTAGCACTGCTATTGCTTAGTTATTATTCTCTTCATCACCTTTATCATTGAACCAAAGGTTCCATTTAGCTCAGAGTTGAACAGAAAGAGTCCCTCGTGCCCATGCTGTGAGTTCATCTATAATAGATGTAAAAGCCACCTCCTTGTGATTTGGATAATGGAGGCATTCAGATTCTGTTGAGCATAATGATTAGCCTGCAAGGGTACGGCTGACAGCTCATAGAGGGAAAAGACCGAGCAGTCGCTTAGGGGACCCTGTGCAGCTCGACCCCTTCCCATCCCTTCTCATTCTCACTCATTCCCACCCCAATTTACCCAGACACCTACTTCCTTGTAACAAGGAGTGTGGCGAGTGACTCTCTCTCTCTCTCTCTCCATATATATATATATCCCTCTCTTTCTCTCTCTCTGCAGAAAACAATGACTGTACTCATACATTGCCCCTGTAGAAAGTGAAACTGCATGGCTGGGAGAATCCTATCATCATTCCACTCTCTAATGAAAGAGATTGTTTGCAAGCAGATGAAATTAAATTGTAAGCTCTATTGACTTCAACAACAGGTGCCATTTGGGCAAAGCTAAAGGGAGCCATTGAATTGTCAAAAAGATTTAACTCTTCCTGACACCGTGGCATTGGGTAATAGCCTCCCACCAGTTCTGCTGCCGGAGATGTCACCACTGCAGATCCATTACACTAGATTCTCGCCCTGAAATCCTTTTTAAAATGGTAATTTTCAGGGAGGGGAAACAGATAACTCAATCAGGCTAGAGTGCTAGTGTAGAGCCTGGGTCCCTATCCTGGCTGAGTTCCTTAGCCAAGTTTCCCCATCTGGAAAATGGAGGAATGCAGAGAATTACAGGTACCTCCTAGGGTCCTAAGAAGATAAAATGAGAACATAAAGGGAAGACACTCAGTGCAGGACCCGGGACACTACGAGTGTTCACAATTCCTGCATCGTGTAGGGAATCTTTACTGAGAACACTTTCTAGCAAACACTCACATGCCTGGGAAAATGCGGACTCCTGAAACTCACCCTTGAAGATCCTGCATCAGTGGCTCTGGGCTGGGCCTGGGCCTGGGAATATGCACTTTTAACAAACCCTCCAGGTAGTTTGTTTCGGTGGGTCCCATCGTGATCCTCAGAACCCACCCGCCTGTCCCCATGAGGCCAATCCCTGGGTCTGGCTGGTAGGAGTTCAATTTCTCCCAACAGAAAAGGCCTGAGGCAGCAGAAAACTCTGGAATGGTGGAAGGGCTGAATACCAGAAAAGGTTAGGGAAAGAGCTGATAAAAGTTTGAGAGCAAAACTTTGGACAATTCACAGTTTTGCCTCTTCCAGCAGGAGATGGAGAGGAGAGTGCTGAGGGTTAACTTGGGTGAGGAACTGAGGGAACAGACAGCAGCATTCACAGAAGAAAGTACTTTCAAAAAAAAAAAAAAAAAAACACCATTGTGCATATCCCAGACACCCACCATAGGCCCTGAAATTCTAGTTTAAAGCAATTCAGTTCCTGTTCCATTCAGCAGGCCGATGAATTGCAGACATTTGCACTTCTGTGGTACCTTTCAAGCCACAGCCTCAAAGCTCCTTTCAAACACAAATCTGTTCAGCCTCATAACCTCTCTGAGAGATTCTGCAAAGGGATAGTGGGATCACTTCCCTCCCTACCTCAAGGGCAGCCTTTTGGGAAGTGGGAGGCAGGAGGCAGTGGCCGTTTAACAGTCACTTAACCAGGCATCTTGACAGCTCAAACAGTGGAGAAGGAGCCACTTGGGATCAGACGTTTCTGGGACACTTAGTCTGAGGCATGGAATTACAGATATACCTGGATATTCACCTCTGCTTTTTTGGCTTTAGCTTCTTCCTTGTTTAGCCTGAATAGTGTCTGGTGATTTGGCAGACACTGAACGTTGCCTACCTAATATCTTTCTTCCGTGTAATAGAACCTCAACTTTTTTCTGGGTCAGAACAGTCTCAGGGGGCAGACCATGATTCTTTTAAGCCAAATTAGCAATCCTCTTCCATCTTTCCCAGCCTTCCTTCCAGCTATAGGTGACCACATCGTCTAGGTTTGGCCAATGAAATGGAATTGAAAATCTGCTGGGATGTATTTGCCAGAATTTGCTACACTACAGTATTGTAACTCTGATATTTCAGTAGTTTTACACAATAAAGATTTATTTTTCTTTCACATTATAATTGTAATTCAATCAGTGGGGAAAATGTTTCACACTCAACTAGGAACCCAGACTAATGAAGTCTCTATCATGTTATAACAGAACCATCTAGAACCCATGGTCTCCAAGGTCTCCATGGAAAAGATACTCCTCCTTCAGTCCTCGAAGATGCCCTCCTTGTAGGCTCCTGCCAATCATTCCAATCACAAAGGGGTTGCTCTCTCATCTGAGCTGTAATTTGATATGTCAGGAGTGTGAAGAACAATTAACCACTGGTGTATTGCATAACTTCAAAAGTCTCTTGAGATAAAATGTATGCAAATGATAGTGTCTATTATTATGCCTGATAACAATTCTTTAATTCTGACTTAAAAGAGGAGAGGTTCTGAGACATGTTGCGTTTGATCCAATGAAACATTCAAACTAACTTTATATCACTCGGGTGGTAATTTATCTTCTCTGCCTGGAGCAGAAAGAGGTTTCAGTGCAGTAATCATGGATTTATATCGTCTCTCACAAATTGGTTTCTTTCTATTGGAGCCTGGGTGTTCAAAACTGTGCAGTCCTTGTCAGCATGAGGTTGCTCTGGGCATAAAGCGAGCAGCACAGGGGATCCTTGGAGATGAAAGTTGCCACCTCTCCACCAGTTATGTGGCCATGTTAGAAGTCACAGCTCACAGAATGGAAGCCATTTCTTGATTTTAATAATATGCAATGAGAGAAGAGGTAAGAGAGAGGAGAAAAGGGATGGACAATAAATGGACAAGCTAATGGCATAGATGGTTGCGAGAGTGCAGTCAGTTAACAAGTAATGCTTGTACTTTTAGAGGATGGACTCCTCTTTGTTGAAACTACTATCTAGGAGTTTTCCATCCCTCATCACCTTCCCTTGGATATCTCTGCTCTGCCCAGATTTGCTTTCGGCCAAGCTGCCTCCAGAAATGGAGACCCCGCCAAAGCCAGACAGAGAAAAAAGGTGAGAGACAGTGTGGGACCTGGTGGGATAATGGCTGTTTTATTCGACTAAGGAGGAAACTGTGTTAATAAACGCCTGTGACACTTAATGATGTGACTTTCATTTTGAACACATCATTGCTTGATATTGAATCCATCCATTTTGATAATAAACATCACACCATGGAACTCTCCCTTTTTGCCCATAAATAAATAAATAATAGGCACAGGATGCAGGGACTTCCTTCGCACGCTGGGAATGGGGGAGGGCTGCAGCTCCCTGCATGTGTTTGCATCTTATGAACTCTATTCAGCCGCATGGCCTCCCATTGGTCTCTCTGGAAATCCAATTTCCCTTTTGCAGGTTCGTCTGCCAGTTTTCTAATTTTCACATCAAACTGCATATTACTCATTGTCAAGCTCGTTGTTCTGGAAGAATCGTTAGAATCTTAAACCCTTTACCAGTGTTTTCGGTTTAGCCTCAGACAGTTACTGGGCTTCATGTTTTCCAAAAGATTACTGCCACCACCCTCCTCCGAAAACAATCTCAAAATTTCAGACCTGCATTCTCTTGGCCCAGGCCAGATCCAGTAAGAATAACACTTTCTGAAAGATAAATCCAAATTTTTTAATACAACAAAATGGCCCTCCCCACTTATCAAGGAATGTGTGATTCATTTCTCTATTCCCAGCACTTAGCACACAATACACCTTCAATAAATCATTTATGGAAAAAATGAGTAAACAATTAAATGAATGGTATGCTGTATATATACTCACTTCTGCAAGATTACATGAATATACATTACACATATATTAAATCGAACTTCATTGCCTGTAGTATACATTCATTTTTGTTTAACCCATTTATGCTAACAAAATTTCTCTTTCTCTTTTTGTTTTAAAAAGATCAGTAATTCTTCTTTAAAGAGCAGCTGTAATTGATATAATTAATTTGAATGTCATGAAGTTGATCCTTATTAAGTTACCAGGCTCAGATCCTTCTCAGATCAACAGCTTCCAAATCTATACATTTGGTTCTGGGTTTCTTGCTTATTTTCACATGTCCAAATTCTCAGGATGACAGAAGGGTCTAACATGCATTTCTTCTGTAAGGCTGGGATCCATCATGGAAAGGAATCTTTTGGACCCACTGCAGCCAGAGAATGAAGAGGTTCCGCTGGAAATCCATCTCCCTGGGGGTCATTTGGAGACCAGCATGATACTATCTTATTTGAAGACCATGCTGGTCTCCAAATGTGTGGCCTCGCTGCTATGTTCAGAGAATAGGGTAGGCAGCTAGCGGAACCTGTCTTTCTAGAAGCCCTGCTCCATGGCCTTTTATCTAGAAATTTCCCCCAGACTGTTCAAGGTGCTCCCCAGGTATAAGCTCTAAAGAACTGGAGAAAAGATTGCCTTTTCCTTACAGTTTTCTAAAAATGAGCTTTAAAGGAAGTGCTTCATTCTTTATTAGAATCAAACCTCAAAAGCCAAAGGTTCATGTTCATAGCAGCTAAATGCAATTCCTGTCCCTGAATCCTGTACTGGATGGGAGAAAAAAATGCTACAAAGGACATCCATGGGAATGTGGTTGGTAGAACAGATAAAAGTATTGTATCAATATTAACTTTACTAAATTTGAAAACTATACTTGGTTATGAAAGAAAATATCCCAATTGTTAAAAAACCTGTACATATACATGAAGTATTTATACATACAGGCTTTGAGGTATGTAACTTAGCTTTAAATGATTGAAAACATTACATATAATAAATTTGAAATAAAATATAAATTTTTTATATATAAGAAAAGAATGAGCACAAATGATAAAGCAAAAAGCATAAAATGTTAGCAATAGGTGAATCTGGTAAAGAGTATATTATATTTTTGGTACTCTTATTCTTATAATTTTTTTATGTTTAAAATTATTTCTAAATAAAACATTTAGGGCCAGATATGGTGGCTGATGCCTTTAATCCCAGCACTTTGGGAGATCAAGGCAGGAGGATGGCTTGAGACCAAGAGTGTGAGTCTAGCCTGGGAAACACAATGAGATCTTGTCTCTACAAAAAACATAAAAAGGGAATGTTAGACCTAAAACCATAAAAACCCTAGAAGAAAACCTAGGTAATACCATTCAGGACATAGGCATGGGCAAAGACTTCATGTCTAAAACACCAAAAGCAATGGCAACAAAAGCCAAAATTGACAAATGGGACCTGATTAAATTAAAGAGTTTAAGCACAGCAAAAGAAACTACCATCAGAGTGAACAGGCAACCTACAGAATGGGAGAAAATTTTTGCAATCTACTCATCTGACAAAGGGCTAATATCCAGAGCCTACAAAGGACTCAATCAAATTTACAAGAAAAAAACAAACAACCCCATCAAAAAGTAGGCAAAGGATATGAACAGACACTTCTCAAAAGAAGACATTCATACAGCCAACAGACACATGAAAAAATGCTCACCATCACTCGCCATCGGAGAAATGCAAATCAAAACCACAATGAGATACCATCTCACACCAGTTAGAATGGCAATCATTAAAAAATCAGGAAACAACACGTGCTGGAGAGGATGTGGAGAAATAGGAACACTTTTACACTGTTGGTGGGACTGTAAACTAGTTCAACCATTGTGGAAAACAGTGTGGCGATTCCTCAAGGATCTAGAACTAGAAATACCATTTGACCCAGCCATCCTATTACTGGGTATATACCCAAAGGATTATAAATCGTGCTGCTATAAAGACACATGCACACATATATTTATTGCGGCACTATTCACAATAGCAAAGACTTGGAACCAACCCAAATGTCCATCAGTGACAGACTGGATTAAGAAAATGTGGCACATACACACCATGGAATCTTATGCAGCCATAAAAAAGGATGAGTTCATGTCCTTTGTAGGGACATGGATGCAGCTGGAAACCATCATTCTCAGCAAACTATCGCAAGAACAGAAAACCAGACACCGCATGTTCTCACTCATAGGTGGGAACTGAACAATGAGATCACTTGGACACAGGAAGGGGAACATCACACACTGGGTCCTATTGTGGGGAGGGGGTTGGGGGGAGGGATAGCATTAGGAGATATACTTAACATAAATGACAAGTTAATGGGTGCAGCACACCAACATGGCACATGTATACATATGTAACAAACCTGCACGTTGTGCACATATACCCTAGAACTTAAAGTATAATAATAATAATAATAATAATAATAAAACATAAAAAGGGATGAGAGAATGGCTTGAGCCCAGGAGGCTGAGGCTGCAATGAGCCATGATCATGCCACTGCACTCCTGCCGGGGCAACAGAAGTGAAACCCTGTCTCAAAAAATAAAATGTTTATAATAAATATTTGAAGCCCATTAGCATAGGTAAAATCAAGCTGGACCCTATAAACATAACCAGGCTAGGACAAGGCTGGTGATAAAAAGGGGAAATAAATCTTCCATCAGAGCAGAAGATGGCAAACTTTTGTCTGTAAAGGGCCAGATAATAAATATTTTAGGTTTTGTGGGCCAGAAAGGCTCTGTCACAACTACTTGACTGCCACCATATTGCTGAAGCAGCCTTGCGGATTATGTAAGTGAATGGGCATGACCATGTTCCGATATAACTTTATTTATAAAAACAAGCCCAAAGGCTGTAGTTTGCCAACCTCTGACTTCAATAATTGGGATCCTATTTGCCCCCATTCATTTGGGTCCCTTAGAGGGACATTCTCGCTACCTGGCTCCCTGTGGCAGGCTCTATCTTTAACCCGTGCCACTCTGGAGCACCCTTGCCACTGTCTTCACAGTGACTGACAGCAGGGATAGGGGAAGTCACAAAGTGAAGCCCTCTCACCTCGTGGGTGCCCACAGTATATCTATGAGAACACAGATGACAATTTTCACATTCACGCAAGAAACAGACCAGAATGTCATTTCAAATGTCAGTCTAGACATGAAGGGGGAAAGTCACATGCACACAGGAAAACCTGCTCCTCAGAAATCGCAGTCTCAAAGAGTGAATGTTTTGCTTCATTTAAAAAAAAGAAAAAGAGGCTGGGTACAGTGATTCACACCTGTAATCACAGCATTTTGGGAGACTGAGGCAGGTGGATTACTTGAGATCAAGAGTTTAAGACCAGCCTGACCAACATGGTGACACCCACCCCATCTCTACTAAAAATACAAAAGCTAGCCAGGCGTGGTGGTGCACGCCTGTAGTCCCAGCTACTCAGGAGGCTGAAGCAGAAGAATCACTTGAACCTGGGAGGCGGAGGTTGCAGTGAGCTGAGTTCACACCATTGCACTCCAGCCTGGGAGATAGAACAAAACCCTGTCTCACAGAAAAAAAAAGAAAGAAAAAAAAAAAAGCAAAAGGTCCTAGTTGGGTTCATTGTCCTATCTGAAAATGGATACTTCAAGACAGGGACAGTACAAGAAACAAGGATAGAGGGGTAGGGATGGAGTGTGGAAAAGGGAAAGGAGGAGAAGAGAGAGAAAAATTCAGAGGGAACCCTTAGAATTTCTTTGCTGCTGCAACCTTTGTCGCTGGCTGGTACCCTCCCTATCCCCCAGCTGGTCCCCTTGGTTCTCTTGCAGTCATTTGGCTTCTACCCTTATCACACTTACTGTGTGTGCTCACTTACTGTCTCAACACATTTACTGTGCTGTGCTATAGATTCCTGCGGAGAAGTCAACACACCTTCCAACCACAAGCTGTTGGAAGTCCCCAGAGAGGGACATAGACTTGAAGGAGCTCAGCCAAATCCCACTGCTAACACAGAGCCCACCACTCACCCCAGCTCTGTGTGAGGGTATGTCCTGTCCCAGGGTGCTTCTTCAGGCTAATGGTGCCTGCCCAGAGCCCCAGGACTGCTTCTATAGAAGCCATTTGATTTGGAAGGTAATGGAGCCCTAGGCAATGCAAAAAACAAACAAGCAAAAAGATGGGAGCATTAGTGTGACTGACTCCACAGGCGAGAGGAAGAAAAGCGGAAGGAGGAAGGCAGAAGTGTGACACTTGGCAGCTGTCTCCAGCCTTGTCCCCTCACTCTTTCTTACCTTTGTCCTTTGAAGTCTACCACATAGAATTAGCAGAGTACCTACTGTGGGCTTGGCAGATACAGTGGTGAATGGAACAGATGCAGCCCTACCTCCTGGTGCTTACATCTGGTGTGGGATCCCAACAGTAAACAGGCAATCGCATTAGAGCAAGTAGAGTTCTCAAGCTGAGAGTGCATCAGAATCCTCTAGAGGGCTTGTTAAAGCACAGATTTCTTGCGTGCCCCCGCAACAGTTTCTGATTCAGAGGATGTGGATGGAGCCAGAGAATCTGCATTTCTATCAAATGTCCAGGTAGGTGATACTGATGCTGCTGGAGGACAAGACTTTGAGAGCTGCCACACTCTAGCGTGGTTAGTGTTCTGAAGGTGGAAGTATGGAACCCAGTGGGGGCCGGTAAAGGGGCATCCCATCCAGACTTAAGGCCCGACTTAAGCCAGTATACTTTGAGTGCATCTCAAATCTTCTGCCAGGAATCTCATGTTCTTTCTGCAGGATGTGAATCTGGAAGGATAGCACCTTGGTAGCTGCTGGCAGCCACTTTCCAACCTGAGGAGAGAAGCTGATTGGGAATGCACTTAACAGGAGAACGTGAGTCTGAAGATGAGAAAAAACAGAAGTCAATACATTCCTGCACCCGGCTGCTCCTGAAGCCAATCTGCCTCTGGATTTTCAATTATATAAGCCATAAATTCCCCTTCAGCTTAAACAAGTTTGGAAAGTCTTCCAATAACTGCAACAAATAATATTCTGACTGATATTCGCCCACTTGCCAAAGAGCCTGAAATCCCACCATTAGTGACCCAGCCCTTCGCATTTCTACCTCCTCACACATTCATCTAAGGCAGGGGTCAGCACACTACAGTCTTTGGGCCAAGTCTGAACCACCACCTGTTTTTACAACGTGTTATTGAAACAACCACATTCCCCCACTTACATACTGTCTATGGCTGCTTTTGTGCAAAAATGATACAACTGAACAGTTTGGATGGAGACTGTAGGTCTACAAAGCCTGAAAGATTTACTATCCAGCCCTTTACAGACAGGCAATATTTGTGCATGCCTGGTCTGAGAAGTCCTTCTGAAGTCCTATTCAATGCAGTACTTTTTTGTTGTTGTTGCCCAGGCTGGAGTACAGTGGCGTGATATTGGCTCATTGCAACCTCCACCTCCCGGGTTCAGGTGATTTTCCTGCCTCAGCCTCCCAAGTAGCTGGGATTACAGGCACACACTACCACACCTGGCTAATTTTTGTATTTTTTAGTAGAAACAGGGTTTCACCATGTTGGCCCTGCTGGTCTCAAACTTCTGACCTCAGGTGATCCACCTGCCTCGGCCTCCCAAAGTGTTGGGATTACAGGCGTGAGCCACCGCATCCTGTCCAATGCAGTACTTTAGATTTATCCTGCCTGTTTAAATTTAGCCCCTCTTGTCTCACATTCTGAAGAAGGCCTGGAGGACAATAAAATGTGAACAAAATTGGTTCCTGAGAGTGACTGGAAACCTCATTAAAAATGAGGACCCAACCTCAGTTGTGGGCTAATTCAACAGCTGTCCTTCCTTTCAAGTTTCTAAGAAAACTAAACGTACTTTTACTATATGACCAGCAATCATGCTCCTTGGTATCTACTCGAGGGAGTTAAAAACTCATATTCACACAAAAACCTGCACATGGATGTTTATAGCTGCTTTATTCATAATTGCCAACACTTGAAAGCAACCAAGATGTCCTTCAGTAGGTGAGTAGATAAATGAACTGTGGTGCATCCAGACAATGGAATATTATTTGGTACTAAAAAGAAATAAGCTATCAAGCCATGAAATACATGGAAGAACCTTAGATGCATATTAATGAATGAAAGAAGCCAATCTGAAAAGGCTACAGGCCGAACGCGGTGGCTCAAGCCTGTAATCCCAGCACTTTGGGAGGCCGAGACGGGCGGATCACGAGGTCAGGAGATCGAGACCATCCTGGCTAACACGGTGAAACCCCGTCTCTACTAAAAATACAAAAAACTAGCCGGGCGAGGTGGCGGGTGCCTGTAGTCCCAGCTACTCGGGAGGCTGAGGCAGGAGAATGGCGTGAACCCGAGAGGAGGAGCTTGCAGTGAGCTGAGATCCCGCCACTGCACTCCAGCCTGGGTGACAGAGCAAGACTCCGTCTCAAAAAAAAAAAAAAAAAAAGAAAAAAAGAAAAGGCTACATACTGTATGATTTCATATGTATGACATTTTGGAAAAGGCAAAACTATGGAGACAGTAAAAAGATCAGTGATTGCCATAGGGTTAAGGGGGAGGGAGGGACAAACAGAACACAGAGAACTTTCAGGGCAGTGAGACTACTCTGTATGTTACTGTAATGATGGACATGTCATTATACTTTTATACAAACCCAAAGAATTTAGATGTACCAAAAGTAAACGCTAATGTAAAGTATGGACTTTAGGTGATCATGATGTGTCAATAAAGATTCATCAATTGGAACAAACATACCCCTGAGGTGAGGGATGTGGACAATTGAGGACGCTATGCATGTGTTGGGGCAGAGGGTATATGGAAAACCTCTGTATCTTCCATTCAATTTTACTATGAACGTAAAACTACTCTAAAAATGAAGTTTATTAAAAAGAAGAAGGTATGGCAGCCAATGATGTGGTGATGACAATCCGCAGCCTGCCTACCTCCTGTGCCTCAGTGCTTGGGTCTGGATGTTCATCCTCCCTGCCCAGGGCTGGGCTATGTACCAGACATCTCCCTTCACCCTCACCCTGGGGGTTCACTCTACCTCTGTCTGTGCTAACCTCCCATTTTCTTATCCCTGTATAATTTATATAATAGAACACTTTAGAAGTATCTCTGCTCATTTACATACTAATCATTCTCAGAAGCCCAATATTATAAAGCAGAGCTGAGTGACCCACTTTCTCACCCTAAAAGAAAATCAGAATTCAAGAACCCAGCATTTCCAGTTGTTTCTTCTTAGAGAGAGGACTGCTGATTGGAGGTCCTTCCAGTTGTTTCTTCTTAGAGAGAGGACTGCTGATTGGAGGTCCTTCCAGTTGTTTCTTCTTAGAGAGAGGACTGCTGATTGGAGGTCCTTCCAGTTGTTTCTTCTTAGAGAGAGGACTGCTGATTGTGTTTTGATGACACACATCCTCCAGTAGCTTCCCAAAAACTTGTGTGTTGTTCTGAGCCTTTTGAGGGCTCTGTGGTTTAGATCAGGATATTCTTGGCTTTCTCCATTTCAGGATTAAGATTCAAGTCTCTTGCATCTGCTAAAGTAAGTTAACAGTCATTCTACTTTTCAGTTTCCAAAATGTATTGCCATTGTCTTTTTGCCTTTTCTTCCCATCCTTATGGATTTCTGTCTTTTAAAAAAGATAATTTCTTTGCTATAACTTTAGTAGGATTTTAAGAGGGAGGAGAGTTATATGGGTGTCAAATCCATCATCATTACCATCCTATAGCCTTTTTCTACACCAATTTTCTGATTTAGCATATAAAACTAATACTTAACCCCTAAAGCTATGAATTAAATTTATAAGTTTAGCAAATCTTAATATTTTTACATACTCCAATACTATTTATAAACTGACTTCAACTTAAATAACAAGTTTAAATAATTACTGAAGTGTGCATATGAAATTAAAATTACTACACCAGCCTTTATTCTAACAGGCTAAAATTATTTTATGTTTTAGAAATGATAAAATATTAAACATGTACAGATTCCTTAATGCAAAAACATAAATAATTTATATTTGGTTTTCTTAAAAAATTCTACTCAATTCTAAATCTGAGGTGAAAGATGCTAATTTATATAATCCCAAACAATTTTGGGATATCTTCCCAAATATTTTTGTATTTACCATCCCCTCTTGCAATGATTTATTAACTACCAAAGAGACTCCTTGTGGGATGATGACAGAATTTTTGTCACAACACGGATGGAACACGTGAATCCCCATGTGTCTACAGTAGGGACTGTTTCAGAATTCTTTCATCTCTCCAGGCAAATTAGCCATACTTACCTACACTACTATATTAATTGATTGGATTTTACATTTTTTTGGCTTTCAAAGGATATAAATTGTTTTTATGTGTACTCTTGAAAACCTTTGAACTGTAGGGACTCTTACAATCTTTTTATCTACTCCCTATTAAAGCTAAGCCTCTTCCACGTAATAAAATGACTTTCAATTACCCTCTTGATCTTCTTGGTTGCAACTTCTAGGCTTATTCTACGGACATAATTAAAGGCAAAAACTAGAGGAGCTAAGGCAAAAATCAAGATGCAATATAAAGCAAAGGGTCTGAAGAAATTCGATCTCTGTTGCATCCTTTCACACTTAATCCCCAGGGGCTCTATTACCAAATGTAAAATGTGCTTGACCAGGCTGTGAATCCACTGGGGCTTCACCCTGGAGGAATATGGGAGCACACAAGGGGAGAAGAATGTACCTGTCTTAATTGTACAGCTGTGGCTCAATATATACTAAATGTGTTCATGGAGCCAAACAGAGGGAAAATGGAAACTACTTCTCATGTCATCGTCATGTGGGCCTTAAAGAAGCCCAGTGGAAAATAGCTATGGATGGTTGGAGACGAGCAAGCTTGCCAAGACTGATTGTCAATAGTAAGAATGTGCTGGTGATGCCTGCTGGAAGATTGAGGCCCCACAGTGACACTGACACTACTTATTTTATGTACTATGGGGGAAAAAAAAAGAGCTTGGAAAACTAGCTTTAGTTGCTGTACTGTGAGTCAGTTTATGGAGTTGCTCGAAGTTATGACTATGAAACAATCAAATCCAGAAGAAGTTCTACCAGGGAAACTAATCTTCAGTAATACCATTTGCTTCTATCTGTGTCTGCTCTTCTTCCAAGCTTCCAGTAACTGCCTCAACACCTTTAATATGTATGTCTTCTCCATGTCATGCTTTTTACTTTCTCACAATTTTGGTTTATCCCAACCACAGCTGGTTAAAGAGCCCTCTTGTTTTAGGAGATACATACTTTCAGCCTTAGATCGTCTCCATTTCAAATTCCTGAGGACACAAACATCACTGCCCTGCTCTTTTCAGTTGGGGCAGAGTTTCTTTTATACAACACCACCTCATGGGCCAATGTTTCCACTGCCCTTGGATCAGGTCCCCACTCCTGGTCCTACCAGCTGTTGCGGGGTGGGAACATTAATGCTGGGTTGAAACCTGGTGCTAAGGTCAGAGAAATTTCTTTTAGAAAAGGCATGGATATGATAGACACCATGATGGACATTTCTGGTACATATGGCTTGGAGGCTAATGACAGGCAAGCTCATTTCTTTGATCCTCTTGCCTTTTCTTCAGGAAGAGAATTCAAAAAGCTAAGGGACAGAATGCCTGAGAGTCCCTCTAGGTGAACCAGAAACAAATACTTCTTTATCTGCCTTTAATTATTCCTAAGGAGAGACATTTGGGGTTCAAAGTTTGGGAAGAATAATCTTTTGGGTTTGAAGACTCTTGACTAACGAAAGACCTTTGGCCATTGACCATCTTTTTCCTTCTTTTTGCTGCTCTCATGTTGGAGTGCTAGGAATGTTTTCTGTTTGGAATGCCTCTGGAAATCCTACAGGAATAAGGATAGACCAGAGCATGGGGGAAGGGAGCTGCCTGCTTGAGGCTTGCTCCAGTTTCATTTATCTGTTTACTTACTTATTTACTTATTTTTTAGAGACAGGTCTTCTCTGTTGTTCAGGCTGGAGTGCAGTAGTGCAATCACAGCTCACTGCAGCCTCCAACTCCTGGGCTCGAGTGATCCTCCCACCTCAGCCTCCCAAGAAGGTAGGAATACAGGCACATGTCACCACACACAACTAATTTTTGTATTTTTTATGGAGATGGGGGTCTGTTGCTTAGGCTGGCCTAGAACCCTGGGCTCAAGCATCCTCCCACCTCAGCCTCCCAAAGCACTGGGATTACATGCATGAGCCACTGTGCCCAACCATTGTTCTAAACAAGAGAGGGGAAGTAGGACCTTCAGATTTCACTCTAAATTAATATTACTGAGCCTTCTATGGTAAGGAGGTAGCAGGATTCAAGCCGGAAGTATTGCCAGGATTGATAATTGAGCCATTTTGGCTGAGACATTCCTTGGTGGGCTCTCTGGGAAGCCAGCAGGTGAACAATGAAGTACATCGTTGTGATGGACATGAACATAACTTCTGACCAAGATAAATGTCACCATAAATCTATGACTAGCCAATCTGTCCTCTGCTGTTTGAGCTAAAGGATGGCATGATGAGATTGGAGCCTCATCCTGTTCCACTGCTCCCAGGTCTCTGGCCCAAGGTAAGGATGTTCTCCTGGCTCTGGGCACTTGGCCCAGGTGGGCA
This sequence comes from Macaca mulatta, assembly GCF_049350105.2. Classification (NCBI taxonomy): domain Eukaryota; kingdom Metazoa; phylum Chordata; class Mammalia; order Primates; family Cercopithecidae; genus Macaca; species Macaca mulatta. The sequence continues at coordinate 92,132,801 of NC_133420.1, forward strand.
TATTGGGCTTCTGACAGGCTCCCTTCAGCTTTTCTTCCTTCCAGCAGACCCAAAAGATCCAGTTTCATTTGCCCCCGGTGGCCCCAGTCATTCTTTTACCTGGGTTTTCTCCATTTCCAGACCCAGTGAAAAGTAAAGAACAGGATACCTCCCTCCTCTTCCTACCCATCCAGCCACAATCCACAAGCAAACATATAGGGATTCAGGTGTCTTCAAGATCTTAGATTGTATTAATGATGGGGTCTCCCTTGAGGTGTGATGGTTTCTCCTTCACTAACTCACTACCCTGCACTGTCCTGGGCATTGGGCCAGCCTAGCAATTCCCTTCTCCATCAGGGACGGATATCGGGGGATGAACATGAGGTTCATCCTCAAGGCTTGGGGGCCTTTATTTATGTGTAGTGATAATAAAAATAAAATAATAAAATATAAATAATAAAAATATAATAAGTAAAAGGAGAAGAGGTAGTACTATTTACTGAAGGCTGGCTCTCAGACAGGTGCCATGCCAAACTTTGACATACATATTTATTTAAGCCTCACAACAGCCCAGTGAACTAGATAGAATCTCCATTTTAAAGAGAGACAGAGATGGTAATAAGTTTGCCCAAGGTTACACAATGAGTAGAGCCAGAATTCAATCTCAGGTTTATCTGACTCCAAAATACTTTTGTCTCTGTGAAAATAATATATTCATTTTATTAAAATATCCATGCTTAAAGGAAAGAATAAAGAAGACTGCGAAGAATCACATGTAATTCCATTGCTCAGATACAATCACCATCAACATTTGGGTATTTCTTTTTAGACCTTTTCCCTCTATGCATCCACGTAGAAATACACATACACCAAGCACATATTCATTCATATGTCAAATAATTTTTGAATATATACTATGTTGTGGGTACTGCTCTACAGGCTGGACTACTCCAAGTCCTGACCTTGAAGAGCTTACGTTCTAGTGGGGGAGTCAGAAAATAAGCAAATAGGCCAGGCTGGGCACGGGGGCTTATGCCTGTAATCCCAGCACTTTGGGAGGTCGAGGTGGGAGGATCACTTGAGGTTAGAAATTCAAGACCAGCCTGACCAACATGGCAAAACCCCGTCTCTTCTAAAAATACAAAAATTAGCCGGTCATGGTGGTGGGTGCATGTAGTCCCAGCTACTTGGGAGGCTGAGGTGGGAGAATCACTTGAACCCAGGAGGCAGAGGCTGCAGTGAGCTGTGATTGTGCCACTGCACTACAGCTTGGGTGACAGAGCAAGACTCAAAAAAAAAAAAAAAAAAAAAAAAGACAGACAGACAGACAGACAGAAAGGAAGAAAGGAAGGAAGGAAGGAAGAAAGAAAAGAAAGAAAGAAAGAAGGAAGGAAGGAAGGAAGGAAGGAAGGAAGGAAAGAAAGAAAGAAAGAAAGAAAGAAAGAAAGAAAGAAAGAAAGAAAGAAAGAAAGAAGGAAGGAAGGAAGGAAGGAAGGAAGGAAGGAAGGAAGGAAGGAAGGAAGGAAGGAAGGAAGGAAGGAAAGAAAGAAAGAAAGAAAGAAAGAAAGAAAGAAAGAAAGAAAGAAAGAAAGAAAAGAAAGAAAGAAAGAAAGAAAGAAAATAAGCAAATAACCAAACAAATTTGTATTATAATGTATGTTATCAGGTCTGGCTACACAGTTGTGCACTGAAGAACTCCAGGGGGAGCCAATCACACTGCAGTTAAAGTGAATGACATCCCCAGGAATTGGGCAGTGCACAACCTATGCCACACATAATGGTTAATTATATGAGACATAAAGCAGAATAAGGACAAATATTATTTTATGAATAGGAGATTGGAAAATACCTCTTTGATTAGGGAATATTCGAGAGTTATCTTAAGAAAGTGAGAGAGCAAACTCAGAGGAATCTGAGAGAAGAGACTTTCAAGTGGGGACATAGCAAATGCAAAAACCCTAAGGCAAGGATGTTCCGGGCATGATTGGGGAACAGCAAAGGGGCTGGTGGGGGTTGAGGGCAGTGAGTGAGAGGAAAAGGGTGGGATCAGAGAGGTAGTGGGGGCCAGATCATAGGGCCTCGTGGACACGGTAAAAACTTTGGAATTTATTTTGTGTGTTGGAAGTCACTGGTGAGTTGTAAGCAGAGATGAACGTCTTCAGGATGAGTCTGGCTGCTGTCTAGAGAACACAGTGGGGAGGTAGAGAGGCCAGGTAGAATCAGAGAGTGATACTGGTAGCTTAGACTAGGCTGAGAGCTGTGGAGTGATAAGAAGTAGGAAATGTTCTAGGGTGTTGCTAACAGCAGATCTCAGGTAGTATCAGCAAAACTGCCAATGCATCACTGTAGGATGTGAGAGAAACAGGGAAGTCGGAGTGACCCACGTGGACAGGGGGATGTCATGAGACTTGGAGCACAGAAGGGGCACGTCTGGGAAAACAATAAATTCCATTTGGGGAACTTAAGTGTGAGATGCCTGTTAAGCAGCCAAGCAGAGATGTGTTGAGACTGGAGATAGTGTTTTGGAATTTGCACTGTATAGGTGTTTAAATCCATGGGCCAGATGAGATCTCCTACAGAGAGTATAAAAAAAGAGAAGAGGTCTGACGACTGAGTCCTGGAGCAAAGCTACATGAAAAAGTAAGGGAAACGAGGAGAATCCGGCAAAATCATCTAAGAAAGGACAGCCAAAGAAGCAAGAGGAAAAGAAGGAGGGTTTGATGTGCCGTAAGCCAAACAAAGGAAGGGTTATAAGCAGGAGAGAATGATTAGCTACAACAAAGTCTGCTGGAAGATTAAGTACGAGGGGTGGAAACTGACCATCTAACGGGCGATGTTGACCCAAGTTTGGCATTGATGACTTCACAAGAGCAGTTTGAATGGAATAGTAGGAAGAAAAACACAATCGAAGTAAGTTTAGGAGAAAATGTACAGGAAGGAAATAGAGGCAAAAATAAATATTTCCAAAAGTTTTGCTGTGAAGGGAAGAAAAAGTGACATGGTAACTTGTAGGAGATGGGAGTCAAGGGAATTTTCATATTTCATTTTAGTTTTTTGAACGAGTCATATTATGACAAGTTTTTAAGGTGGTGGTAACTATCCAGAAGAGAAGGGGGATGTGACTATGATGGGTCCATGCCCTAAGAGGAGGCGGAATGAGTAGTCTTATATACAAGTTGAGCAGTATGTCTTTGCTAGAATAATAGTCACTTATTAATTATAATAAAAGGGAACATATAAATATGTGTAACGGGCATATACTATATATATTAATGTCTACTTTTTAATTGGCTATCTTATGATAATGTTACTTCATAAATAAAATTAGATCAATACCACATGGTCTCACAGTATTTCAGAGCATGCGTCTTCCATAATTTATTTAATCAATTTCCTCTTATGGGACATTTTGGTTGTTTTTTGTTGTTCACTGATACAGAGAGTGAAAAGCCAGGCTCTTGGACTCTAGTACCCTGACTCTGTGCTTCTTGCAGAAGTCATCCTGAGCTAGTGATGTGGGGCTGCCCCTGTCCAAGCTTTATCCCCCCTCTAAGGTTGGAACCCTGCTCTACACTTAAGACGCAGAGCACAGACGGGAAGAATCACTTGATCCCCTGCTAATCATGCCACTTGTTCCAACCTCAGCCTCTACCAGCCAGAGGGATGTGCCCACTCTGTGCTGGGTAGGGCATAGGAGAGTTGAAATAGACACTGCTTCTTCCTGCTTTGCAACTCAAAAGAGCTAAAAAAAAAAATCTGTAAATTGCCATGGGGCCATAGTCTCTAGCCTTGGAGTTTGAGAATGTTCTAGATCTAATTATATTAAATGTTTTATTTTAAGAAACATTTTTAGAGATAGAAAAACTGAAAGCACAAAAAACCAAATAGCATGCTCTAAATTTCCCAGCAAAAAATAAAATTTAAAAAAAAAGCTGAGAATCCCACTCAGATCTGTCTAACACTAAAGCACTCTTTCCTCCCCACTTTCCACTGCGCTCCGTGTTTCACAAAGCCCTGCTCTCCCTCACTTCACAGCCTTCCCAGGCTTTCCAAGCAGAGCAAGGCAACCCCCTCCTGGGAACAGAGTCCACCCTGAGCCAAGGCCTCAGGGCTTCTTAGAGTGCAGGGTAGGCCCCTCCAGCTTTATCTCCAATGTCTCCTTCCTATACTCTGTGAAGCCACAAAGGCCACTTCCTAGTCACAGTCCCAGTGTATCCTGCAATCTCCTGCTCCTTTCCTTTCCTTCTGTCCTTTCTATGTCCAATGCCCTTCCTTAGCTATAAATTTTGTTCTACTCACTCTTCAAGTTCTGGCTTATATGCCACCTCCTCCGGGAAGATTCACCCAGTGTTATTGGGCTTGCCCACCTCAAAACTCCTACAGCAGTTTATCTGTCCCTGTCTCATGAACCTTAACATTTACTATCTTGTTTGGAGGTCATTTTCACATATATCACATATTTTCTCCCCTAACTTCATCAGACTAGAAGCTACTTGAGGGAAGGGATTATGTCTAAATTATCTAAGTAATTCTTCCTGTACTGGCCCAGTACCTGGCATAAAGTAGGCCCTTGTTATACGTTTGAAGGATGGATAAATGGATGGATGGATGGATAGATGGATGGATGGATAGATGCATGGATGGATGCATGGATGGATGCATGGATGGATTTCCTACCTATTCCTGGCTTGATAACTTTTTTGGGTGAGTTTATTTTGTTTTATTTAAATTTTAGAACCTGTCCTTACTGACATGGTTATGTAGAGCTGTCCCTAGTGCCTCAAAATTCCCTAATACATATCTTTCTTCCATTCCTGTTGTTGTTAGTTGCCTAGAAGCTCCAACCCTTCTCCATCTCATCTGCTTAAATATATTACTCTAGGTTTTTCATAATTACTTCACTCAAATATTCCTAGCTGAAAAGTAAAGTAATAGGCACTTATAATATAGTCTTGCCAGGAGCATCTGCATTTTAATAGGATAAAATAGGCAAAAAGTACAGGTTTCTAGTAAAGGTATTTTAGACACCATGATAGGAGGTGGACAGAAACCTGCTTAATTGCCTATTCTCTGACTGGTAAGGGTGGTCCTGTGGCCAGGCTTCCTGTGGCTGAGTAGGAATTAACACAAGGAGTCCACATCATTTCCTTTCACCCCTACCTTGACCCAGGAATTGAGAGCAGAACATCTCATGGTTATTGTCTCAAATGATGGACACTTTTGGCCATGCTAGACACTTTGGCAGGCACTAACTTGGGGGCTGCAGAAGTCACAGTGCCCAAGAGTAGCTCTTCTCCATGGTTAAAGTGTACTAGCAAATCTTCAAGCTAGAGACCCTGGGCCAAGGGGGAGGGAGAAGGAAATGCACTAGTAAGGCCTAGCCCATGCTCTAGATGTCTGAAAACCAAGAGCAGGGATAGAGGCGCTTTCCACAGATGCACCAGGAGGTAGGAAGCCACCAATCTGCCCTTCTGGGCCCTCTCCCCAGGAGCAGGACATCAAGGGCATGTAGGAGAGTTCCCTGAGCTTAGGAAGGCCAAAGCAAGCAGGTTGGGAGATAGGAGTCACTACTACCCCAGCAGCTGAGCCCCAGTCTGTCTCCAGGGAAGTAGCCCCCTCTACCTAAGCCAGGCTGATCTTCCTAGCGTCCTACTCTGGAGATGTCTTGGCAGCAGTCAGGAAGCCAAGAAGAATCATTTGAGCACTTGCTCTGCACTGATCCCTGGGATCAGCAAGGCTATAAAAGAAGGACTCATTCATGGAGGAACCAAGGGGTAATGAACAGAAGTATGGGGCTTGGGACTGAACTCAGTTCCACCATTACCAGTTATGTAGCTTTGATCAAAACATCCACTTTTTACCAGGCTTCGCTTGGCATAAAATTATAATAAAATAGTACTTACTTAATTGATTGGGGAATAAGAAATGTAAGGCACCCAGCACAATGCCCGCACTTATAGTATGAGTTCAAGTAATGTTAGCAGTTGTCAAGGAGATTCCAGTCTGGCTGGTCTGTACATTAGAAATGATATTCAAGCAATGGATAGGAGAGAGAAGCAGCATTCCTAACACACATATACCACCAGCACATCCCACTTTCAGATCCATAAACCTACCACTGCCAAGGAGAGCTGGCACCAGCCACTGGATGCCCTGCTGCTCTTCTGGCCTGGCATCCAAGACCCTCCAAAGCATGTTCTGGTCTTAACTTCAATCTTCATTTGTATCCACTTCCTTCAAACCCCTGACATTCTGGCCACACCCAATCACTGCCCCTACTCTTATTGTTCCTGTCCCTGAGTCCTTGTGGGCTAATTATGCTGACTATGCTGTCACCAGTGTCAACACCCTCTCGATCACTCAAACCTAAATTAAAAAGCCATTTTTGCCTGGGCGCAGTGGCTCACACCTATAATTCCAGCATTTTGGGAAGCCAAGGTGGGTAGATCACTTGAACTCCCGGCCTAGGCAACATAGTGAAAACCCATCTCTACTAAAAATACAAAAATTACCCAGGCGTGGTGGTGCATGCCTGTAATCCCTGCTACTCGAGGGGCTGAGGCAGGAGAATCACTTGAACCTGGGAGGAGGAGGTTGCAGTGAGCTGAGATCACACCACTGCACTCCAACTTGGGCAACAGAGTGAGACTCTGTCTCAAAAATAAATAAAATTAAATTAAAATTAAAAATTTCTTTTTTAAAAAAGCCCTCTTCTCCAGGAAGTCTCCCTAACCTCCAAACTGGAATAAAACTTAACCTCCTCTTAGCTTCCACAACGCTTTTAAGGTTTGTGACTCCAGAATGGAATGCTCTGTATTTTCTCAAGTCCCTCTTTGAAGTGCAAGTAAATCAAAGGCATAAGGACTTTCTGCCAAGTTTAGAATGCTCTGGATGTAACAATACACTGAGAAGGGACACGGGGCACAATTAAGCCACCCTTGCTTATTATTCACCAAACCCAGAAGGCTCCAGCCACCATGCTCCATTCCCAAGACAGCAGCCTCATGCTGCCTTCAGCGGCTAGTTCTAAGGTACCTGTGGCTCTCCATCCCTTCTTAGTCCCTGGGGAAGTGGAGCTCTCTCTGTCTGAACCTTAGATCAATTGCTCTCCTGGCAGCCTTGAGACATTCCAGTTATTCTCATATTCATAGAATCTTCCTCTCAACTTTTCTGCTTTGTGTGGCTTTAAAACTGCTCCCAATATCTGCTTCATTTTGCTGTTCACACAAGTCTTCATGTTTCTCAGATTTTAAAAACATATTCTCTATCTTTGATATTAGCCAGACATCCTTGGGCACTTCTCTGATCATGCCCCCCATGCAGGCTACTGGCTCTCAACGTTAAACCCTGCAAAGCTCTCTGCCTTGGGCTTTCATCAAAGGAAACCACAGGAAACCCACCCTTATACTTGCTGTAGCAAAATCATTGAGGGCCCTGTCATCTAGATCATCGAATGTCTGCTATAAAAGCCACCCATGTGAGACATTTCTTTGAGAATCTACTGCTTAGAAAAGCTCTTCCTTCTCCCCTGAGAAATGTTCCATAATTCTCTTCTGATCATGAGGATTATGTAACAGTTCATGCCCCAGTTTTGGTTTTTAGCTGCCAAGAGCTTGGCAGCTAAAGAAGGCCTTGTTAAAGAAACTTAGCTTATTGTTCAATTCTTATGCTTCTTCCTCTAGATTTCTAGATTTCTAGAACAATTCAGACTGTTCTGCTTGGGTCCTTTGATTATTCCTCCTAGGGGTATGGGTTCAACCTGCTGCCTCTGTCTGTCACTGGCGGGTCTATTAGTCATCCCAGGAGGATGGCACACACACAAAGCCTTCCCATCCTCTACACCTCCTTATTCCTAGACCTTTCTGTCTTGTATTCTATTTTTCTGGAATGTAGCTTGGGAATTTAGGGAGTCCTAATATTTGAGATGAGAGTAAAAAGAAAGAATTGAAAAGTTAGTTCCCTTTTCCCCTTTTTAAAGAAAAACTGGTTTTATTTTTATCAAATATATACATGACCATAATGTAGACACAATTTTACACCTATTTTAGTTGATTCTTTTAGTGTTACTTTAAGTAATTTTCATAGAGATTATTTCTATTTATATTCAGCTCTTTCTTGGCTTTTCATTTTAAGAAGTACTCATTGACTTACCACTATGGAACATGAGGATGTAAATCCCATTTGCCACCATCACAATCACCAGCTCTCATCACCATCACACCACTTCTCACCTCCCCCTATTCTCAGTAAGTCATATAGAAACTTTGATTCAAGTAATATTTGTTTATGTTATTATGATTACATAAGTGCTATAGCTGAGCCATGTAGTATACTACAATTTCTTTTCCTTTCCAGCACAACATTTTGTCTTTCCTGAGTTTAACATCTTTTAATATCTTCATTGTTTGTTTTTTCACTTGCTTGCTTTTATGTTCTGATCACTAATTTAACCTCAAGTCTGCCCTCCAGTTGTGGCTCTCTCTTCATACCTTCAAGGACAGTAAGTATTCTATTGCTTTCCTCTTCTAGATGAAATCTCTCCCAAAGCATTTTGACCTGTTTGAATATGGACTGGTTGATCTCCAAGTCCACTACACAGCAGCAGTAAAAAGCCCTACTAGCCAAAGGAGAAAACTGTTATCTGAACCTGGTAAGAGATGTATCTATGGGAAAGGGGTCACCCAGTGGGAGTCATGGTCCTACATAGGATGCATCCTCTGCCAAACTGAAGTTCAGAAGGGATGAACATGAGCGATAAATACTACAACCTTAGTTTCTTCCTGCTGATCTCCTGCCCACATCTCTATTGGTCAAACCCATTGGTAAATCCACACGCAAGGGAGCTCAGATAATGTAGTCCATGGACATCAGTCTCCTGAAGCAAAGAGAAGGATAGAGACTATAACTGAAGAAGCAAACTAAAAATAACTAGCAAATCATGTCTTTCTATTTTTGGTTTATTCGTTATTTCAGAATAGCACATTCACTGGTAACTTTCTGAGAAAGGGCACATGAGAGGTAAATTACTTAAGTATTTATAAATGCAAAAAATATCTTTCTGCCTTAAGCTAAATTGATAGTTTGGCTGGATATAGAATTCAAGGTTGGAAGTAATTTTGCCTCTATATGCAAATTCATCTTCTACATTTCATTGTGCCTTCTCTCACATTTCTATGTCATTGTGTTTTTATGCCTTTTAAATAATCATTTCACTATAATTTTAATGAAGCTTTAGGGTGGAGACAGAGGTAAATGGATGTATTTATTTCCATCTTCATCTGGGAGTCCAGTGATTGCTTCTCAAGGGTGCGATCAAACAAACGCATACAGTTTAAATAAACTTGTCTCACTCATGCACTTTTTTTTACATGGGGCAGAATCAAAGGAGACATTCACACCAGGTTAACTGTTTCATTGAATTCTTCACAAATCTATCAATAGAACACTAATAGGACGACTCTCCTTAGAGTTTTTTAATAAAAGGATTACTCTCCTTAGAGTTTTATGTTATATATTTGAGTAATATTTTCAGTTCTCAAAGCACTTTTTCCTATTCATTTTCATTGGTCCTTGAAATGAGTCTATGAAGTAGACAGGGTAGGCATTGCTATCCCACTTACAGATAAGAAACCTGAAGCTCAAAGAGGTTGACTCATTTATCCAACTTAGTGGCAGAGACAAGGTTCAAACCTAGGTCTTGAATGCCAAGGTTAGTGCCTTTCCTTCCATCCATGCTTTCTGCAAAGGCGATATTTATGTTTTTATAAACCACTCAGAATGGCAATCAAAGTGGTTTTGGATTCATTTTCCACAGAGTGCCCACATTGGCTCATGACAGTATTTGGACCATCTGTGGAAGATTAAAGAATCATAAGATCTCTGGACTCCAGAACACTTGGGCACAGGGTGGGGAATGTCACACACCAGGGCCTGTCGTGGGTGGGGGGAGGGGACCAGGGATAGCATTAGGAGATATACCTAATGTAAATGACGAGTTAACAGGTACAGCACACCAACATGGCACATGTATATATATGTAACAAACCTGCACATTGTGCACATGTAAAGTATAATAACAATAAAAAAATAGTTAAAAAAAAATCTCTGGATTCCAACTCTAAGAGATTCTGATTTATAAGGTCTGAAGTGCAGACCAAGAATATCTATTTTGTTTTTAGATTTTTTTGTTTTTTGAGATGGAGTTTTGCTCTTGTTGCCCAGGCTGGACTGCAATGGCACAATCTCGGCTCATTGCAACCTCTGCCTCCAAGGTTCAAGCAATTCTCCTGCCTCGGCCTCCCAAATAGCTGGGATTACAGGCATGCACCACTATGCCCAGCTAATTTTGTATTTTTAGTAGAGACAGGGTTTCACCATATCGGTCAGGCTAATCTCGAACTCCTGACCTCAGGTGATCCACCCGCCTCGGCCTCCCAAATTGCTGGGATTGCAGGCGTGAGCCACCGCACCCAGCCAATGATATCTATTTTTAAATAGCTTTCTAGGTGATATTGGAATGTAGCTTGATTGAAAACTGCCCCCCTAAAAGGAGTGGAAGTGGTCTGGAGGGTCCCGTAGGCTTCAAGGCCGGGGTAAGTGAATGGCAGTTCCCAGAATGTAACCATTTAACCTTTCAGACAGCAGCCATCTCAGCCTGCCACAGTCTAAGCTAACAACTTCATCTCTTCCACTCCTTCCCAATGACCTCGTCGGACCTCACTTCTGCCCTCATTACCCAGCCCTGCCCACTCACACAATGGAGACTATCTTGCCAGCTCCCCTGGCTGCTCCATTTTAGCTTGTAAGACTTCAGGGACTCAACTTCCTGAAAATACTAAAGTGAAACACTTCCTCCCTAATAACTTAGGACCTCTTATGGAACTTAGTTCTCTAAGGAGCCAGAGGGAAAAATAAGAAAGCACTCTGCTCAGTCTCTGATTGGTGGCCACAAAAATGTTATCCCAGGCTCTCAGGTGGTCTCCTAGCTGGGAAATAAAAAATCCAAATACCTTTAGGTCAGAGATGGAGCACCTTGGCATCTAAATGCCAGTAACTATGTATGAAGCCCTCATGGTACACAGTGGAGGAAGCCAATTTTCTAGAACCTGAAGGTCCCTGAGCTGAAGAAGGTCAAAGAATGACAGAGAGAAAGAGAAGAGGGCTGAAAAACAAGAGTCTCAATGTTTTATTTACCAATGAGAGTATGAGAAGACTGAGCCTATTCAGAGAACCGATGGGAACAACCACCATAGTAACTTAGCAAGGGATACAGAAAACCTCCAGGAAAGAACTGTCCTAAGGCAGGGGCTGGTGCCTGAGCTTATACACAGTAACTCAGCCATTGGAGAAGAGGGATGATTTTGCATATTCTGTAATGTCCTTACCCTTGAACCCCAAGGTGTGCCCCAGTGATATGGTCTGGCTGTGTTCCTATCCAAATCTCATCTTGAATTCCCATGTGTTGTGGGAGGGACCTGGTGGGAGGTAATTGAATCATGGGGATGGGTCTTTCCCACACTGTTCTCATGATAGTGAATAAGTCTCATGAGATCTGATGGTTTCATCAGATAAATCATCAGAATAAGTCTCATGAGATATATGGAGGAGTTTTCCTGCACAAGCTCTCTCTGCCTGCTGCAATCCATGTAAGATGTGACTTGCTCCTCCTTGCCTTCCACCATGATTGTGAGGCTTCCCCAGTCATGTGGAACTGTAAGTCCATTAAACCTCTTTCTTTTGGAAATTGTCCAGTCTCAGGTATGACTTTATCATCAGTGTGAAAAAAAGACTAATACGCCCAGGGTACCTACCACTTCCAGAGTCCTCTTTTAAGGTGTCTCTTCCACATAAGTCACCTTGCTCTTAACACAAGACCCCAAGCCCCTAGCCCAGAAAATGGCCTGGAGTGGGAATGCAATCCAAGGGTAGTCAATGGAGGCTAAAGCAGAATGTGAGGTAGCTAGGAACAGGAGGTCTCAAACAGCCAGTGGTTGCTCATGCCTGTAATCCCAGCACTTTGGGAGGCTGAAGTGAGAATAGCCTGAGCTCAAGAGTTCGACACCAGCCTGGGCAACATAGCAAGACCTCATCTCTACTAAAAATAAAAAGTCAAAATTAGCTGAGCATGGTGGCATGCACCTGTAATCCCAGCTACTTGGGAGGCTGAGGCAGGTGGATCACTACAGTCTGCAGTGAGCCATGATCATACCACTGCACTCCAGCCTGGGCAACAGAGTAAGACCTTGTAAGAAAAAAAATTAAAAAAAAAAAAAAAAAGAGGTCTCAAATAGAGGAGGCCAACTAAGCAAGCCAATCTGATTCCTAAAGAAATTAGTTTATTTAACAAATATTTATTGAGCACCATGTTTAGACATTTTAAAAATCTTATTTAATAAATGCTTCTACTGCATGTACTCTGTGCCAGACACTAATCTATGTGCTTTATAAATATTAATTCATTTAATTTTCATAACAGCTGTATAAGTTAAACTACTATTTTTATCTCTTTTTAAGGTAAAGAAAACTAAAGGTGCAGAGAGCCTAAGTAATTTGCCCCAAGGTGTATCAATTAATCAATTAATTATTGAGTAGTAAAGACACTCTTTTATGTATTTGAGATAGATCAATAAGCAAAAGAGACAAAACTCTATGCCCTCCTCATACTGATAATTTTTGGTTTGAATGTTTAAAGAGAGAGTCAGTTGAGTGGCACTGGGAGCAGAAGCTAAAAAAACCAAAACAAAAAACCAACTTGAAAGCTGACAGGGAGGCCATGTGGCAGCAAAGTGTTCGAAAGGAAGGTAAGGGAGGTGACTGCAGATGATAGAAAATTAAAGGCCAGTGAACTGAGGGTGAGGGCCCAGTAGGAGAAGCAAGTCACATGAAGACCTGCCTGTTGCCAGCAATGTCATGTTCATGAGGCCCAGATTCTTCCTAGAGCCCCTAAGGCCCAGGTATGCAGTTGAGTTTTTTATCCTCTTATTTCTACAATAAGACCACCAGTACTGAATATGAGTAATTTTTGTTCTTCATATTTTTAAGAGCCTCCAACATTCAGCCCTCTGGTGCCCATTATAATCCCTTATGAAACTAAGGACTGCACAAAGCTAAACCCAAAAAGCCAGGATGCACAAAAAATCTCCTTGAAAGGTTAAAAGCATGAAATTGCACTGTTTTGGGACAAGCACGACCATGGAGAGAGGCACAAAGGTGGGATGACAATCACTCCTGCTTCAGAGAAGTGCAGGGCTGGCACAGGATAATGCCCTTGGGGATCAGCCTCAGTTAACCACCAACTCAACAGAAACAGTGGCGGAAGTCCTAGACCTGCAATTCTCCACTTCAACCAGCAGGCTGTGCAGCAGCACGTCACTGCAACGTATGCATTTAACAATGGCCGTGCCACATTTGTTTCTGGGGAGTAAGGTGGGGTAACTTCAGCATCATCAACAGGGCTAAGAAGAAAGGTCCTCTCCCTCCACCTGGAGGGCAGCGACAGCTGAGAAAGCTGACATTTCTGAAGTAACATTGGGGAAGAAACAAAGCAAAATGGCAGTCACATGTGGAAACTGAGGATTTTATGAGCACATCTGAGACGCCCCATGGGAACTCTCAGAAACAATTTGGAAGCATTTAATAGGAGACTGGACATATTGCAATAGCATCTTGTAGTTAAAACAAAAATAATGGTTTGTTTTTTCCCTGAGAACCCATTTAAACCTTCAGGTTGATGTGATGTGGGTGAACATGAGTAATTCTTTGATTTTCCTTTGTCTCACCTCAGTTGATGCTGTGCTGCATGGGGAAGGCTGTGTTCTTTAAAGCTGAGCCAAATCACATTGATCCTCATTCTCACCTCTGCTGTGTCTCTGGAAGCCACATTCCAGAGCACTGAGTCAACTTGATGATAGTAGGGAACACTCAGCAGGAAGCTTCAGTAATTCCAGTGCAAGTCAGAAAGAGTATTTGGCAGGGGTTTGCTCATTGGAATGTGGTCCATTAGGCAGGGGAGTCAGCCATGGTCAGAAAGACCTTCAGAGCTGGAAACTTCCATAGGAATTGGCTTTCCCTCACATCACAGACGAGGCAACTGATGAGATTTTGTGTGTCCACTGCAGGAATTTCACACAACCATACCTTCCTCCATATCAAGATTTACCAGCTCCTGCTACTCTCCCCAAGAAGAGGGCCAACCCTCCTAGTGCCCTAAGCAAATTGGCTTTCTCCTCTCATCCCTTTCCTTCACTGGTGTGTTCAGGACAATACTTGGGAAAGCTTATTTTTGACCAAAAATTCCAGCCTAACTTAATGAGCTGTATGGTCTTCAGTACGGCAAGGTCCCAAGAAGTTGCAAGATTGATGATGATGATGATGATGATGATGGTGGTGGTGATGATGAAGAACAGCAATAATGACAGTAGCAATATCTACTTTTTGAGCTGGGCACTATACTAAATACTTTATATACATTCCCTCACTGAATGTTCACCACTCTTCAGAAATAAGTATTATTCTCATAGTACCAATAGAGACACTGAGGTTCAAAAGTCAAGATATACACTCCAAGTTGCCAACTTAGTAAGTAGTAAAGGGAAGATTTGTACCCATATCTGCCTGACTCTGAAGCTCTTCTCTCCCCTCATCTCTTGTTAAATGAGATTCAATATCCACCTTCTCATTTCAGGAAGGAAAGGGAGATCAGGTGTTTGGGAGGCTGAACATACTGCACTAGAAGGCCATTTCTACCTTCGTTCTCTGTAACTGGTTCCCATTGACCAAGTCCATCTGCCTCCTACCTTCTTAGAGGTCCCAGGCATTTTCTACAGACTGGTAGGAAAACTGGGGAAGTCAAAAATCTTCTTATATTAAGAAAATATTAGTTTATTCAGTGGGGAAAGAAAACCTAGGGGCAAAAAGAGCCTAGAGAGTCAGTCTTGAGGAAAATCAAGTCAACCACAGTCACAATCCTATTCATTTTCTAACCCATTTAAATGGAATTCTAATTGCATAAAACAACTAATTTTGCTCATTAAGGTTCAATTAAATTCATCTGAAACTCAGGATAATGGCATTGTTGTTGAACAGCCATATTAAAGATGAAACATAATCTCTCTTGACTCCATTTCCTTTGACAAAATGAAGTTCAGCTGCTAATGAGCCCACAATACCAGGCTTCGTTTATAAAATGGCAACAAAGAGTGCCAGTTTTTGAACAGCAGTTTTTTTATTATCATCATCAACAGCCATTTCCTTTGTCACCAAAATACACAGAAATGATTACGAGGCCTTTTTTTCTCATTATGGCTTTGATTTTGGGGTAAAAATATGAAATGAATAGCTGCATAATCATATCACAGTAAAATCACACATTGAAAGTCCATAGGGGGTGGCCTCAAAGCCTTGATGCAGGGCATTCTATGAGCTGAGCAGACATTTCAATTTCCAGCCTTTCAGGTCTCAGACAATCCCTCCCCTAGAGTCTAAATCTCTTTGTTTCAGGGCAAACAAGAAATGCTTCTCCCTACCTAGGTGGCCCATACGCCTGTATTTTTATAGCCTCAGGAAAGAACCTGTTTGCTCTCTAGAGTCAAGAAAGAGTCTGTCTAGTGTGAGTCTGCCTTGGCAGACAGCCTTGTCAGCCTCTGGCACACCTAGTCCCTTCTATTGGCAGCCATCAGGATGGCAGCAGACTGCCATGACCCGCCTCAGGGCCTTGCTGTGTTCACAGCTAACCTCACCTGGCAGAGCGCCTGTGCCTGTCAGCTGTACTGCCACTTTCTAGCCCAGAGATGTCAATCTAGTGCCCAAAGTTAAGGCAAATGCTAACGTTACCAGGGGGTCCTTGCTCCCAGAGCTCCCATGATGGTGGCGGGCCGCTCCAAGATGGTGGCAAGCCTCATGTTCTCTGACCTGGGGTTCTTGGCCTCAGGGATTCCAAGGAATGGAATCTTGGGCCATGTGGTGAGTGTATAGCTCTATTAGAAACTGTGGGTCATGGAAGAGAACTGTGGAACCCAGTGACTAGTGTTCAGCTCGATTAGAATGAACCCGGGCACTTAGCCACGCAGGAAGAATGGCAAGCCTTTAGCCCGACTGGGAGTGGCAATGGGCGCCTCGCTAGACCAGGAGTACAGCGGACACCCTGCCGGATCTAGAGAGATGGAAGTCAGCGGCGGGTCTTTGGTGGCAGCAAACAGCAGTGGTAGAGGGTGCGTGAAAGCTCAGCTTGAGCCGTAACAAACACGGACCATAAGAGAGTGCAGCTGCAAGATTTAATAGAGTGAAAACAGAGCTCCCATACAAAGGGAGGGAACCCAAAGAGGGTAGCCCTTGCCAGCTCGAATGTCTGGGTTTATATCCCATTGTCCCTCCCACTGTGCTCTCAGGCGATAGATGATTGGCTATTTCTTTACCTCCTGTTTTTGCCTAATCAGCATTTTAGTGAGCTCTCTTCACTACCTGATTGGTCAGGTGTGAGCTAAGTTGCAAGCCCTGTGTTTAAAGGTGGATGTGGTCACCTTCCCAGCTAGGCTTAGGGATTCTTAGTTGGCCTAGGAAATCCAGCTAGTCCCGTCTCTCACTGTCAGCCCCTAGCCCAGTGTATTAGTCACAGTTCTACATAAAAACAGAACCAATAAGGTATATAGAGATAGATAAATACAGATGGTATAGATACAGATATATAGATATAGATATAGATGATTAGATAAAGAGAGATATATACAAGAGGGGATTTATTAGGGGAATTGATTGTGTGAGTAGGGAGGCTAAGTCCCATGATATGCTGCTTGCAAGTCAGAGAACCAGGGAAACCAGAAGCATGGTTCAGTCCAAGTTTGAGTTTGAGGACTGAGAACTGAGGAGCCACTGGTACATGTCCTGGTGTCTGAAGGCCAGAGAACCTGCAGTTCTGATGTCCAAGAGCATGAGAAGCTAGGTGTCCCAACTCCAGAAGAGAGAGAGAGAGCAAATTCATCTTTCCTCTGCCTTTTCATTCTATCTGAGCCGTTAGCCAATTGGATGATGCCCATTCACACTGGGTGAGGGGTATATTAGTTTGTTCCCACGCTGCTAATAAATACATACCCGAGACTCAGTAATTTATAAATGAAAGAGGTTTAATGGACTCACAGTTCTACATGGCTAAGGCCTCACAATCATGGTGGAAGGCAAAGAAGGAGCAAAGGTATGTCTTACATGGTGGCAGACAAGAGAGTGTGTGCAGGGGAACTGCCCTTTATAAAACCATCAGATCTCGTGAGTCTTATTCACTGTCAGGAGAAAAGCATGGGAAAGACCCACACCCATGATTCAATTACCTCCCACCAGGTCCCTCCCACTACACATGGAAATCATAGGAGCTACAACTCAAGATGAGATTTGAGTGGGGACACAGCCAAACCGTATCAGAGAGATTCCTCTTTACTCAGCTCACTGATTCAAATGCCAGTCTTTTCTGGAACACTCTGACAGACACAGCCAGAAATAATGCTTCACCAGCTATCTGGTTAGCCCTTAATCCAATCCTAAAATCAACCATCACACCAGTGAGAGCACAAGTCTGGCCAAGTGGCATTCAATCAGGAAAGTGTCTGGTACTCAACCAAGCTTGGTGAGCATCTGGTATGTGCAGGGTGTTGCAGGAAATATGGAGAAAAATCAGGCCTGTGGAGCATGGTGTGAATAGAACACCTAAAATAAGAATGCAGGTCCATAATCCCTTATCCAAAACACTTGGAGCTAGGTTTGTTTTGTGTGAATTCAGAACTGTTCAGATTCTAGAAAGGCCTACCAAATATCATATATTACCTAACACCCCACGTGAATATTTTGAGGTGATGTGTGTGAATATTCATACTAACTGAATGAATAATGTAAACAGTTTCATATCAGTTCAGATCATTTTGCTTCTAAATGAGTTATGAGTTAGGAAAATTTTCCTGGGAGCAAAGGAAGACCCACCTAGGAGGGGAAGAAAAAGGGGTTCTATCTGAAATATGATGAACGACTGGATCCATCTGACGCACCCTCTGGAGTCCCCTTGCACCCTGGAAAGAACACAGGTGTAGTGAACAGAGAGGTGTTAACCTTACTGGAACCCCTGGACTCCTACAGGTGGAGTATGAAAGGCCCATTTCTGAGTGTGGGGCCAAGGGATTTGCCTTTCTCCAGGGCTGCTGCAAGAAGTCTGTGTCCAGTGTTCCTGGGGCTGCTGGAGCTGAGGATCAGACTCCCCCATAGTCTCCCAGGCTCAGCCTTTCAGGGCAGCTCTGTGGCCAGTGTGTGCCTTCCCTCTTTGTAGCCTGTCTTCCATTGAAAAGACTCACCACCCCCACTAGCACAATCATACACCTGGCCCAATCAACAGAAGGCAAGTCCACATTTGGCCAGCTGTATAGCCTTTGCAAATGGGTGAGTATACTAAGTAATATATTCAAAATAAATCTTCATACCTAAGAATATATATTCTTATGAAAATATTCACCTAGTGCCCCTTAGTCTCCAGGAGCTGTGATAGCAACACATTGAATATTTTTTTTAACTTTGCATGATTTTTTTTTTTTTAAATGCTGTAATAGGCCTGGCACAGTGGTTCACACCTGTAATCCTAACACTTTGGGAGGCCAAGGTAGGCGGATCACTTGAGCCCAGGAGTTTGTGACCGGCTTGGGCAACATGGCAAAACTGTCTCTACAAAAAATACAAAAATTAGCTGAGTGTGGTGGCATGTGCCTACTTAGGAGACTGAGGTGGGAGGATCACTTGAGCCTGGGAGGCAGAGGTTGCAGTTAGCCAAGATCACCCCACTATACTCCAGCCTGGGCAACACAGCAAGACCTTGCCTGAAATACAAAAAAATAAAATACTGTAATATATGGAGACAGAATGAATACTATTCAATGAAAACTAAGCAGCTAATTGTGGAATTAACAATGGTGGCTGTACAACCTTGTGAACATACTAAAAACCACTCGATTTTACATTTTAAAAGGGTGAATTTTATGGTATATGGATTATCAATTTAAAAAAAAAACCTAAACAGTTGAAAGTTAACTGTGAAATGACTTTCAGCTCCACTGCAGTCCTATGGCCACAGCCTGAGACCTATCCCCACTGGAATCTCAAATGTAGAAATCTGAAACCAATGCCCCTCCCTCAGACCACGCCTCCTGATGAAAGACCTCTCAGTCTCCCTCCTGCTATATCTGCTGCACAGTTGTCTTCATTTTCTATTGGTGCTATAATGAATAAATCTAGTGGCTTAAAACAACACGCATGTATATTCTTACAGTTCCGGAGGCCGACGTCTGAAATCAGTTTCACTGAGCTCCGGTCAACATGTCAGCAGCTGGTTCCGTGCAGAGGCTTCTGGGGACAAACTGTCCCCTTGCCTTTCCAGTTTCTAGAAGCCACCCACATTCCTTGGTTCTGGCCCTTTCCTCTATCTTCAAAGCAGATCCCCTCCATCCCAAGGCCTTGTTTGTCACTGACCCTCCTGCTTCCCTCTTAGGAAGAATGTGATTCGCACTGAGCCCACCCAGATAATCCAGGATAACCTCCTTGTCTCAAGCTTTTAACTTAGTAACACCTACAAAGTCTGTTTTTGCCATGTAAGGTGACATTCGCAGGCTCTGGGATGACGCTATGGACATCTTTAGGAGCCATGATCCAGTCTCCCACGGCCTTCCACTCCCTAGAAATTCTCTTTCCTCCCAGTCAGTCCCCTCTTGACATCAACTACCTTTCTTATCCACCCCAAAAAATGAGTTGAAAGAAACTGTTCTTTCTGGCATCTTCAATTCTCTCACACTCTTTTCCTTACGTCACACCCACCTGGATACCCTCTCCTGGAACAATTCTATAATCTGCCTTCTCTGTTCTTATAATCAAGAAATCGGTCTTACCGGATAAAATCTCCCCTTTCCTGTGTAAAACCTGCAACTCCATCTCTGCTCCTAATCGTTTTCCCTCCCTTTGGGATTTCTCCAGAAATTATTGTTTAGATTCTCCATCTCTGCCCTTCATCTAGATCCTTTCCCTCAGAAATAAATATTTTCTCCTATCAAAAAGAAAAAGTGGCCAGGCGCAGTGGCTCAATTCTGTAATCCCAGCACTTTGGGAGGCTGAGGCAGGCGGATCAGTTGAGGTCAGGGGTTCGAGACCAGCCTGGCCAACATGGTGAAACCCTGTCTCTACTAAAACACAAAAATTAGTCAAGCATGGTGGTGCATGCTTGTAGTCCCAGCTACTTGGAAGGCTGAGACAGGATAATCGCTTGAACCCAGGAGGCAGAGGTTGCAGTGAGCTGAGATCATGCCACTGCACTCCAGCCTGGGCAATAGACTGAGACTCCATCTCAGAACAACAACAAAGAGAAACAAAAAAAGAAAAAATGAAGACTTCTTGTTCTGGGCTTGTTTCTCCCTGGCTAAGTATAATTTAAAATCCTAGACACAGTACAACAAATAAACCTAAGAGAACTACAAAGTGTTGAAGGAGGAAAGCAGACTAACAAGGACTTTAGGGTTTAAGGAATCTGTGTGAACAGGGTTCAGTTCTCTGGGTTTTCTTTTTATCTCCCATATATCCTGGACTTAGAACTGGAAAATCCTATAAATGGCAACAACCAACAAGCAAACACAATGTAAAAAGAAAAAAAGCCCCAGGAAAAGTCTGTTCTGTCTAGTCAAAGAACAGGATAAGGAGCAATCCCTGAAAACAAAAATGTTGATAATACTCCTCCTACCCCTATCAAACGCAAGGCACGGCCCCCTGCTTCCACAGTGTCAGTGAAGACCAAACAGAAGTCTGGGATTGCCCTCCACACTTGGTGGCAGCAAGTGACCCAGGACGAGGCTTCCCTCCCCACCTCCCAGCACTGTGTTGCTGGACTGAGCGTGGGGTTCTGCACTCCTTTCTCCGAATTACACAATCTTACTTGGATTTTGTAACATTTTCTTTTTGCTTTGACCACTGCTTCTTCTTGAAACATGCTCTTCCCTTGCTGTGTCCAGGAAACCACAGTATCCTGGGTTTCCCTCTCACTGAGCTTTTCACCCCCCACGCCTGGGATCGTCTTTTCCTACCCAATTATGTTTAGCCATTCTCTAGGGTTCTGTTCTTTGCTCATTTCTTTATTCATGTGGCATGTTTTCTAAGTAGCCTGCCTTCCATTCTCCTAGATTTTTACTTACTTTAAGAAAAAAAGTCAAAAAAAGTAATAATCCTGGAAAATGAAAAAAAAAAAAGTCACATTCATTGAAGTGTAATTTACACATAGTTCACCCATTTTAGTGTTAAGTTCTATGAATTTTGACAAATATATACACTCTTATTACCACCATCATAATGAAGATAAAGAATATCTCCATCACCCCCAAAATGTTCCCTTATATTCTTTGTTGTCATCCTTTCCCCCACCTCCAGTCCTTGGCCAACCACTGGATCTGTTTTCTGTCCCTATAGTTTTGCCTTTGCCAGGAGATAATTTTCCTGTACACTTTTACATCTAACAATAAAGACAATGCCTTCACATTTATCTCTCTCTCTAATGTTAACCTTTCTTTTGAGCTTCAGACTCACCTCTCCGATATCTCCTGTTTGGGTCAGATTTAGGAGTTTTTCTTCATGCGTTGAGAAGGTTGAGTGATTCGAAAGTTACCCAACCTCTGTGAGTTTTAGTTTTATTCCATAAAAGAGGGTAATGGTACTTATTTTGCTATTTATTGGGGAGGTTAAATAAGATAAACGTCACCAAGGAGACTACAAGACTGGATGTACACAATAGATGCTCAATACATCATTAATATCAGCTGCTTTTGATGAAGTTTCATTTCCTCAAAGGGACCTCAAAGTTCCCCGGCCACCTTCAGATAATGAAGCACGGGGTTTCTGAGTCATAGACCCACTTGCTGGAGAGTTCAGGCCTCATCAGAGACTAGAAATCACTCTCCCCACTGGCCAGTGCTATGTGTTGCTACAACATGTCAGGTGAGAGGATGTGTAACTCTTCAGATAACTGCTCATCTGAATTCTCAGAGACTTTGCAGGACAATTGAGTCTTGCAACCAACCAATTACTTCATGTAATGAGAATGCCTCAGGATCTCTGGTTAGCTTCAAGTTTATGGGGCTGATTTATATCTGAAATGAAGATTGTTTCATTTCAGATTTCTTTTACTTAAAGGCAAAAATAAAGCACAATGTTATCTTGCAGCAGATACTGCTCCAATGATTATTCATAAGGCCTCCAGGGCATTTCTAGTAACGTGTGCATGAACCGCCTTGTTTCACACTGGATGGGTACAGGGAGAGGTGGCAGACCCACTCATTCCTACACGGTTCTGTATTCTCGGTCTCCACGTTTCCACGTACTGTGACCCAGTAGCAATGTGTAATACATTCTGGGAAGCCATGTGATACTTCAGTGGATGCTGCTTCTCAATTTCTCTCTAGTTGAACTAAAAAAAAAAAAAAAAAAAAAATCCTTTAATAAAAGTAAACTGACAAGGATCACATTGTTCTCATTTCAAACACACAAAAAGGAATTAAAATGTTATGAAATATGCCAGGCCGTTTTTACTAATCCCTTAACCTCCAGAGAAAGGGCTTGCAATTAGTGTTACATTAGAATTGTCACAGTTTAGCAATTTTTTTTTAATACTAGAAGGACTTCAGCTGATTTTATGCTACACATATACACTAAACATGCAGTTAGTGTAACCAAAAAAATTAAAATTACAATTGAGGTGCCACACAGTAAGTGAAAAAGGTTTAACGGTCTGTCTGGTCATAGAGCTAATAACCACTTTATGCAGAATGCAGTGAAACAAAGGTGCCTTTCTCAATAGCCAGAGTGCATTTGTGGCCAGCACTATTTTACTAAGGCCATATACAGCTGTACTTGGTTATAGGCACATTCGTTAAGTGAGACTATAAAAAACAGCTGTATTTGAGATCGCATAGACCTCTGCACATTTTCTCCCTGTGGCAGCCAATCAGAAATCTTGCTGACAGGCAAACTTGTACAGAACAAATGATCCTATTTAGATTAATTCCTTTTAATGCCTTACCCAAGCCTACTTTCCTGGTATATCATGTAGAGAGCAGGTCAGTTCCATTCAAAACCTAGAGATAGAAAATTCAAGCTTGATTAGTTGATAAAATATATGACTACACTGGTAGAGAACGTGGAGTGAGCCGGGCGCGGTGGCTCACGCCTGTAATCCCAGCACTTTGGGAGGCCGAGGCGGGCGGATCACAAGGTCAGGAAATCGAGACCACGGTGAAACCCCGTCTCTACTAAAAATACAAAAAATTAGCCGGGCGCGGTTGTGGGCGCCTGTAGTCCCAGCTACTCAGGAGGCTGAGCCAGGAGAATGGCGGGAACCTGGGAGGCGGAGCTTGCAGTGAGCCGAGATCGCGCCACTGCACTCCAGCCTGGGCGACAGAGCGAGACTCCGTCTCAAAACAAACAAACAAACAAACAAACAAAAAAACAAACGAGAACGTGGAGTGCTCACTCTGTAAAAGTAAGGCTGGTGGGCTCTACCCCAGCTCAGAGTTGAGCCACAAGGCACTCTGGAATATGAGCGCCCAGCCAGGAAGCAGTCTAGGGAATTGGTTTTAGCTGTGGCTCTTTCCTTACTGTTTTGGTCTTCACTCTCCACCCAGAACCAGGATAACCCATACCCTTAGCCATGAAACTCTGAAATGCCGTTCCAGTCCCTGGTTCTGGGCTTTTGCCCATAGGATGTTAACCAGAGCCCCAAAGAGGACTGAAATGTGCTTACTTGGCTGGGCTGGCTTGCTCTCCTGCCTTTGCAATTGACATGAGAAGAACATACCCGGGTTGCCCACTGGGCCCACTAGAATAATGGGAGACCCACGGAGCAGGTGTGTGAGCTAGTCCAAGCCAAGATCAGCACAGCTGTCCAGCCAAGCCCTGCCTAGATGAGAGAAATAAATGCTTTCTGCTGCAGGCCATTAAGATTTTGCAATTTTGCAATTGTTTGTAATGTAGCAAAATGGTGGCCTCAGTTAACTGAAGCAGTCACCAAAACTGCCTGCCACTGCCTGCATCCCTTTTCCTGTCTGTCCCACAGGTCTCATTTATACAATGAAGGAGGGACTGGAGAACCTCTATTCCTACTAATGACAGCTGCAGACCAGGAATCCTGAGACGAAAACTGATCCAGACTCAAGGGTCTGAGATGTATTCAGGGCCTAGAAGGAGCTGAAGAAAACACTTCCATTGGTACTGAAGTGGGCAGGCAGGGGACTTTGTCTCCAAAAATATCACCGTGCATGTGCCACAACCATGGAAAAAGTCAGCGACAGAAGGAGGGTCTGAAAAACCTGGGCCGCAGTATGTCCTGATAGCCAGCTCTCCAACAAACTTGTTTTTCTATTGGTTTAAACCCAGACAAATAAGCAAGTCAGAGACAGGACTGGAGAAAATGGAAATCTTTATTTTTAAACACTAGTACATTTTCAGGCTGTTTTAAAAAAGAAAAATCATGTTACATTAGTTCAAAACTATGCATCAAAGCATATTTATTTAAACTCTAATTTTACAAACACATAATGAAAGAAACATATATTTTATAAATATCTACTCAGAATATGTATTATGAAAAAAAGTGTTTAAAAATAACAGCCCCAGATCTCCCTCTTTAAATATATAAAATTCGCATACAATTCATAAGAATTCTTTCTCAAGAGCCAAAGTTTCATTTCACAAAGGCCAACAACTCAGTTCCCATCAGACACAATCAAAAGTAATAGGAATATTCAAAAATGTAAAAGTTCTGTACAAGGGAAATACAGATAGCACACGGGTAAATCTCATTAGCATACATGCCATTTGTGTTTTAAAAATGTTTTATAAAAACTGCAATTTGAAACAAATAAGTGAGAGTCCTTCCCTGACTGTGGAAAATATATAAATTATTGCCCTCCCCGCTGGGTACCGAGGTGCCACCTGCTGGAGCTGGAGAGAGAGGTCCCCATGTGTTTCCTGACAGGGGCCTAAGCCACACAAGGGGACCCGCCTCCTCTGTGGCAGTGGCTTTTCCTAGTGGGTGATTCACTAGTATTTCCTTTCACTTAGAAAAATTCTTTGGGATCATAGAAGACAATTGCTCACAAGTGAAAGCAAGACTAGAGATGATTTCAGATTGCTGCATCCAATTAATAATGTGTATTTTGTATTTTTGGTGACCAAACTCTGGAACCCGATTTACCACTGTCAGAGACACACCCCGTCACCTATGCCAGCAAAACTCATGGCACAGCCCCAAGGTCGTCCCTTCATCTTCTCTCTTCCTACCCAAGCTGCTCTGTGGCCTGCAGCGATGTATGCAGACTACTGTCTCTTCTGGCACTTCTTCTGGAAAGAGCTCTTCAAAAACGTGCGGTACACAGGGTCGGCCACATATTCGTTCTTAAACCTGGAGCTCAGCACTCTTTGTCTTTTTCTCTCCCCTTGGATAATGTCTGCTCCATAAAATGTGTCTTCAAATCGCATGTCAGAGGCTGTGGACTAAAAGCAGCTGGTGTTATAGTGCAAAAGGGAACGGCATTTTATCTTCAGAAGACTGGACAAAGATCTGACTCGGTCAGCTGGGGTTAGGGTGTAGATGCCCCGGGCACCAGCTCACGCTAGAAGGGCCCCAGGCATGACTTTGGGCTTTCCCTCACCTCTCCCACCCAAAGTGGGGGGCTCCATTTAGCCCCACTTTATCCAGGATCTCCCCACCCTCCACCCTCAGGGACCTTCCCCAAACAAAAGCAAGATTAACGTCTCATTTTAAACTTCCCTCATTTTTCATCTCCCCTCTGGCTCTTGCCTAATGAGGTTTTCGACAAATGTCAACAGTCATCTCTAAGTTACCTTTACTCCTACTTAGCTTTGGGCCTCTGCCCCATCCCTTCCCTGAAACTGTTCTTACTGAATGAAGTCCTAGTTGCTAATTCCTGTGACACCTTCCTACCCCTAAACTGACTTGACTAGTCCGCCAACTAATTACTGCTTAAAGCTCTCTCTCTTCTCTGTCATTTTGTAAACCCATTCTCCTGCTTCTCCTTCTCTGGCTGCTCATTTTGATGTCTCAAGGGTTCCCTTTCTTAACTGTCTGCTCAACTACAATGCCCTAATGTTTGGCACTGGGCCTTCTCCTCTCCACTCCTGTTCCCCGGGCCTTGATGCCCACACCCCTGGCTTCAGTGTCTGCAGGAGATGCTCCCATCTCCTGCTCCAGCTCAGGCCTGTATAAGTGCATTTCCCCAGCAGGCATCACAAAGTCCTTGTCTCAGAGGCCCTTCAAATCAACCTGTCCTAAATTGAACTGGAAACCTTCCTTCTCCATTGCTGTCCTTCCTACATTCCATGAGAGGCACCACCATCCCCATGCACCCAGTTACACTGGCCAGAAACTCAAAGACACTGTAGACATTTCCCCACCGTGTCCAGGATTCCTCCTGCATGTACCTTGAAGCCCTTCAGCCTTTCTTGTTAATCCTTACTGACCCTATGGGGTAGGCCCTCACCTCTCCAAACCACTGCAATAAATGCTTTACCTCCAACCTGTTTCCCACAGTACCACTGGAAGAAAGCTCTCTAAAAACCCTCTTATTATAAGACTCTACATGGTCATATGCCCTTGCTTATAATTTCCCAACAGCCAACTGCCTTCAAGATGACATCCTCACTCCCTGGGCTAGACCTACATAACCTGGCCAGAAGCCTGACCCGTGCTCTCCTCAGATGACATCAGTTGCAGGTCCTGGCCATACTTGCCTGGCTCAGGGTCCCATGCTTCTCTGTCTTCGGACACACTGTTTCATTTTTGTGAAAGTTATTCTATTCTACTGTCTCTGCCCTCGGCAAGCTTAAGGGTCCTTCTGTGGGTCTCCTATGGCCCTGACACATCCACTCAGTAGGATGAGGGCAGTGGTCGAGGTAAGGGGCAAATAAGTTTCTCCCCATCAGGGGAACCCCATAAAGATGAGGATATTAGGGACTGTGCACCCAATTTTACATGTGTTCCCCACTGCAAACAACGTGCCTAGTACTCGACTGCTGTTCAGTAAGTGTTTGCTGAGTGAGGGCATGTGGCTTTTTCTGTGATAATGAGATAAAGCCTAAAGTCTATGGTAGGCACTATTTTTGCTTCCCAATTCCCTACTATCTTGCTTCCTAAAATGCACTGGCAGCTGTTTTCACTGAGGTGGATGACTTCTGATGACATCAACACACAGCACATTTCACTGTGCTGAGACTGCTTCCCCTGGCTGCTGGCAGAGGCGAAAGACGCTTTAGGACTCGAAAACACACAGTCCATGATAAAGAAGAGAAAAACAAGAAAACAGCTACAAGGAAGCCTGAAAACAAAAAATGTACCGAAGTGTAAAGCTGTTCATGTTTCCAGCCAGTTCATGGGACAGTTACTCGGGGTAAGAGGCCACCTCCACGGCTTCCCCCAGATAGCATCTAGCTTCACTAGGGAAGAAAACTAAATCATTATGGGCTGGTTGGGTTCCCTCTGCCACTAGGAGAAAACACTTTTGTTTCATTCATTCTTGGCAAGATACTTCCTATGAGTAATCTTTCACTTTTGTAAGTGCTAAAGTTATCAAAGAAGAAAATAAAACATCTATGAAAGTGTTGCCACTGTGCAGAAGCAGCAAAAGTCAGCCTCTCAAATACAATAATCAAAGCGATTTACCAGGAGCTCTAGCTAATTATGCACCGTTGCTATGGTTATTCTGTGAGACAATAAAAGGTAATGGGGCTGTTTCTGAAGTGAGTGGAGAAGAACCCCACACGATCACTGAGGTGGACTGCTGGCTCTTTTGAACAATTTCTCCCCCAGTCAGCGTGCATCTGGGTGAGCTGAAGTCATTAAAATACAAGGCCTCCTGACAAGGGCTGCTAACCTCCATCCTTAAAAAACAAAAAAGACTTTTCTAACCATAAAATATCTTCCATTAATGAGTTTTCCAATTAGATTTGTTTCGCCAACTGGAAAAAAAATAGTAATCATGGACAGACTAACCAAGGGTCTGAGGGCTGTGTACCAACCTGAAGGAGAAGCAGGCTGGCTATGGCAAGACAATAAGGTGGCCAACAGGACTTAGTGACTGTGAGCCTTTGTTCCTGAAGATATTTTCTACTTGGCTCAGCCGCTCAGCATAGCAGGCTGCATTCAGAGTGTATGGATGTGATTTATATATTTTCACTGTTTTTTTTTTTAATTAAAAATTTTCTCTGAGAATAAAAAAAATTGAATGTTGGTGAGCTTGTTCAGTGAAACAGACCTTAGAAAACCCAGGACCTGTGTTCAGAGACAGCCACAGGGGAAGGCATCCTGTGAAATCTTCTGTGAAACAAAGAAATTGTGATCACAGTATGAAAGCAACAAGCTTTCTTCTCATGTGATTAAGAAACAGTATTTGAAATCTACAAGACTCAGTTGGTAGGAGGCTTAGTCATACATGGGTTAGAAAATGAAAGACCTAGGAGACTTCAAGAGGCTACCTACTCTACTCCCCATCCTCTAAATCTCTAGGTGCTGAAAAAGGAAAAGAAAGGAGTGAGAGGAGCAGGGAGTAAGTAAGGGAAGAGGGGAGTCCAAGGAAGATAGGAATACAGAACGAGAGGAAGCTATCTCTAACATCTCGAAAAGGAAAGTTTTTCTCAAGAAATTTCAGGTCTCAGAACAGTGACAAGTCATCTAAAATTTTTAGGTCTTCACTAAGATTTGGCTGGTATTTTCACAACAGGAATATTTAATTTTTCCTTTGCTTGCCATTATTATCTAGTGGTTACTCTATCTACAGGTGTGTGGTCCCCTCTGAGCCATATTTCTCATTGAATGGGTAGCAATACAACCACTCCTCTTGACAATTTCACTTTGAAGGACTTTCGTCTGAAGGATGCAGCTGAGAGGAAAGTCAGTTACTCTGCTGTCAGGATCCCATCTGATGGGAAAAAAGCTGCATATACAACTGAACGTTTAAGGCAAGCTTGTCCAACCCATGGCTCGCAGGCTGCATGCTGCCCAGGATGGCTTTAATGCGGCCAAACACAAATCTGTAAACTTGCTTAAAACATTATGAGATTTTTTTGCCTTTTTTTTTTTTTTTTTTTAAATAGCTTATCAGCTATCGTTAGTGTAGTTTATGTGGGGCCCGAGACAATTCTTCTTCTTCCAGTATGGCCCAGGGATGCAAAAAGATTGGACATCCCTGATTTAAGAAAACCCTTGGTTTTTCCAAAATAACCAAGTAATCTATAGTGTCTCTATCACTGCAGACAAGTATATCATAAGCACACACTAAACCGAAATTGTCATTTATTCCGAAAAAAAATTTCACTTTAGTCAGAAAAACCTCATCCATTCAAATTTCTCTATTTAGGATTTATCATTTCACAGATGCAATAGATATAATTCTAAATGAATAAAACTGACTTCATTTCAGGGTCCACTAAATATTTTATGATACAATAATATGAAGCCTAAATTATTGTGAATTATGTTGTTCAACTTCAGTTTTGATTATCTGTCCATGTTTGTTCATCTTTTAATGGTATGTGAGGGCATGAAACTAGTATTTCCTTTTTAAAAAAACTGCTTTAGTATTCCCACAATTGGCATTTAGGCTTTGTTTATCGCTTTTATTATGAAAGTCAGAGTTTAGCTTAATTATGAACTGACACAAACATCAGTGAATCAGTGACTTTCTGAGACAGAAGTTAGTCAATCCATGATAAACCTATAGAAGAACAGACAGACATTCAATTACGCCAAGTCCTCTTTGATCTACTCCTGAATACTTTCTTTTAATGTTGCTTCTACTAACAAGATTGCAAATGCCTTGATGGTATCTTTGTTTGCTCCTGGTGTTTTGCACAGAGCACATATTCAGTAAGTATTTTTGTGCACCAATAAATGTCAACACAAAGAAGCATCATTTGACTTCATTAGAAAAATAAGGCACATGCATTAGTTTCCCTGATTCTGGCTGAATTTGAAGTTTGCATTCAATAGGTTTCACTAAGGAAAAAGTTGCATTGGCTTTCTTTAGAATTAATCCAAAAACCCAAGGATGTTTCCTGCCAGGCTTGGGAAACATGAGGTAAAGACAAGGAATTCACTTGGCAGGTCCCCAAGTGGCATCTGCCAGCACTTACAAATCGAGCTTTCACTCTCTTGGGTAACTCTTCATCTAAAGTGTAGATGTCCTCTCTCTTCATTGCTATCTGGGATCCATCTTCAAACTCAACCTAATGAAATAAGATAATATGATACACATTAAAAAAACAGCACTGACCATTTTTAAAGGTTCCAATTAACTACATAAAAAGATGAAAAGGACTCAAACAGAACAAACAAGGAACCAGCTGAAGACCAAAGGAAGTAAGAAGAGTTATTTCCCTTATTAAACTAAGTAGAGGCCGGGCATGGTGGTTCACGCCTGTAATCCTAGCACTTTGGAAGGCTGAGGGAGGCAGATTCCAAGGTCAGGAGATTGAGACCATCCTGGGCAACATGGTGAAACCCTGTTTCTACCAAAAATACAAAACTTAGCCAGGCATGGTGGTGCATGCCTGTAGTCCCAGCTACTTGGGAGGTTGAGGCAGGAGACTTGCCTGAACCCGGGAGGCAGAGGTTGCAGTGAGCTGAGATTGCACCACTACACTCCAGCCTGGCGACAGAGTAAGACTCCGTCTCAAAACCAAAAAAATAAATAAATAAACTAAATACAAAATACATTTTAAAACAGGCCAAAATTCTTGGAAATGAGTGTCTTGGAATATGGGATATGAAAACTTTATCTGGCAAAGCAAAAACAAAGAAAAGTAGCTGCTGATCAAATGGAAATCACAAAACATGAAATTGTGGGAAATTTAGCATTAAAATGGGTTGGATCTGTTAACACCATTTCTTTAGGAGGCTCTGACAACGTAACAGGGAGAACTGTTTCTCTCTGTGAAAGGAAATATAACATATTTCCTTTTTTTTCTTTTTAATTAAGACAGGGCCTTGCCCTGTTGATCAGGCTGGAGTGCAGTGGCCTGATCTCAGCTCACTGCAACCTCAACCTCCCAGGCTCAAGCAATCCTCCCACCTCAGCCTCCTGAGAAGCTGGAACCATGGCCATGTGCCACCATGCTCAGCTATTTTATTTTACTGTTTTTTAGTAGAGACAAGGTCTCACTAGACTCAAGCAGTTCTCCCACGTTGGCCTCCCAAAGTGTAGGGATTACAGGTGTCAGCCACCATGCCTGGCCTGTTTACTCTTACATAATAATCCTCCCGGATAAAATAATTTCTCCAATTCCTACAGAGCTTGAACTTTCAAAACTCACTTGTCAAATTCAATCAAATGCCATCAAAGGAGCCAGGAAAATCTGTTTCTCAACTTGCTAACATGTAAACCTCATCAATGTGTGAAAATACATCATTATCTAAAACAAAATGTTTAAAACTTTTTTCACACTAACCAAATGGAAGCAAATAATTTCATAACCAATTTTTTTTAACATTTTAAAAGATTTTGTCAAAGAAAAGATAAGTAACCACATTTGCTTAGTGCTACATGTAAGAAGCTTTACTTTTGCACTTATTATTTAATTAAATGTAATTAACAGAAACCTAGAGCACCTAGGTTTAGACTGGTTTAGGTTTAATCCAACATGAACTAATCTAGCCAGAAACAAAAGGGATGTAATCAGGTAGAATACTTAATATGTTCTAATTCTGAACCACATATTTTTCAAGTCCCTAAATTTTGTTTGAATTTCTTACTTTTAAGAAATGAAAATATGCTTGTACTTCTTGTCAAGAGGTAAGTTAAACCACACAGCAGTGCCATGTTAATAAAAAAAATCTAGAGTTTGAAAAAAAAATTTACACTTATTTTTGTTTTTTGGTTTTTTCTTGAGACGGAGTTTTGCTCTTGTTGCCTACGTTGGAGTGCAATGGCATGATCTCGGCTCACAGCAACCTCCGCCTCCTGGGTTCAAGTGATTCTCCTGCCTCAGCCTCCCAAGTAGCTGGGATTATAAGTGTGCCGCCACCACGCCTAGCTAATTTTTATATATTTTTTTAGTAGAGACGGGGTTTCACCACGTTGGTGAGGCTGGTCTTGAACTCCTGACCTCAGGTGATCTGCCTGCCTTGGCCTCCCCAAGTGCTGGTATTACAGGCGTGAGCCACTGTGCCCAGCCACACTTATTGTTTAATTCACAGAATGTCCAACTGATATATCGCTGTACTTTGCATTAAACACTCTCTTAAGCTTGGGTGGATGATATCATTAACTGGCCACATCTGTGCCAATGCATTGGTCTAGGTTTGCTGAGATGCCCAGGTGGGTATGTCTCTCAGGCAAAAGTTACCAATTCTGGTTGATGAACATCCATCACTGTCTTAATAAAGATCAAACACATAATTGAATGTATTATTATCCACGTACTGTTAGCATTTTGAATAAGCTAAACAATACAGTGGAATTAGGTGCCAGTCACATGAGAACTCTTGCTGCCACTTCCGGGAGGGCTGACAATGGGAAGGGTTTTCTTCCTGGCCTTGTTTGAGCAGAATAATTTCTTTAACATTTAACTAGGCCATAGTGTCATCTGATTTACACAATTTGATAGCACAGCTAGAACCACCTGTGCCTACTTTCATTTGTTTTAGACCACTTAAAACATCTAAAAGACAAAAAGCAATTACAAACCTAGAAGGGAGTATGCTGTGCTAGGACCAGGGTAATCAACTGTCCTAGTTCACCTGGGACTCAGCGGTCCCTTGGGATATAGTTATTTTCAGTACTAAAATCAGGGATGGTTCCAGGCAAGCAGGGATGGTTGTCCACCCTAGTTAGGGCGGAGCTGAGAGAGAATTCTGGCCCTCTCTTTACCAGCTGTGTGCTCTCGGACAAATTATTTAAAAAATTATTCTTAAATCATTAAAATTTGGTTCACAGCCTTTCTTCCCTCATTTGTAAGACAGGAGTCAATAACATCTATTTTGTAGGACTACTCTGAGGGTCAAAAAATGCATATGCCTAGTATATTAAGCACTGTGCAGCAGGTATTTATCTGTCATATCTATTTTTAAAACTGTCTTTATTTGATGGTGAAGTTTAATAATTAGACACAAAACACAAAATGATCTCAAAAGGCCACTTGGCTTAATGAGGAATTTTAAACTACTTGTGCTTGAGAGACAATTTTAATATTAGTCTTAACTTTTTCATTGAGTCTATAAATATGCTTATAGTTTTATGTTGATAGACCATCATAAATTCAACTGAAGTTAACACACTGATTACTAATTAGCCTGAATTTCAACATATTCTCATTATGTGATACTTTTCATGTAGCAAATGGCTTTGCTACATGTAAGAAGCTTTACTTTTGCACTTATTATTTAATTAAATGTAATTATTTTATTGTGCATTATGTAGTAATGCTTCTTTTTCTGGATCCTCCAGTATTATTAGCCTGTCTTGCGATTTTTGCCTAATTCTGGTCATTCTAATGCAAAGACGCTCCAGTACCTTTACTATTATAAATAACTTGAATTTGTGTCTTGAGACCATATGCAAATACCATATGCAAAGGGGGAAATGGCCTTTACACAGACACACAGACACACACACACACACAATGTATGTGCATACATCCTTCCCTATCCATTCCCCTTGGGTTTTTCTAGACCATGAAAAACACTCTCTCCTAAGTTTTTCAAACTTCTTTGAACACCTTTAATTGCACTGTGCTCCAGTTCCTGACGCAGTGTCTTATAATGCACTCTTCCATTTAAGCTCTTGCTCCTTATCAGTCTTTGAACAATTTCTCTGTTGAAACTGATAGTCTTATCATTCTCAAGCTGTTTTTCAACAGGCCTGAACCTTCTTGCTTTTTCTCCTTTTACTTCAATCCTCCTGTTTTCACTCTACAGTTTAGCCTGAGAATCTTGATTTCTGACACCATGTTACTGAAAAGTCTACAATGTATTGGCTCTAAATGTCCCCTTTTAAAACCTTTCTGAAGGAATATAAATGTACATGTGCTACCCATGTTGTTTCCCTTATTAAAGCTTAACTCATTCTCATTTCTGGGTGAAATAAAAGTAATTAATTTTTAAATTGTATATATACTCTTTAATACTATGTAGGGTTCCCTAGTGAACAGAATGTCCAACTGATAGCCGTACTTTTCATTTAAAAAAGCATTCCTTTAAGCTTGGGTGGATGATAACCATCAGCTCCTTGTGACATTAACTGGCCACATCTATGTCAATGCACTGTTGTCTAGCTTTGCAGAGATAGCGGGTGGAGTGGGGAGAGTATGTCTCTCGGCAAAAGCCACCAATTCAGGGGCTGCTGGTTGAAGAGTGGCCATGACTGTCATGGCTGAAGGTGAGATAAATCAGCCAACTAGTCTCTCCCCATACAACAGAAACAGCGGGAGGCAGCCTGCCTTCTAGTCACTTATCTTTCTGGCAGAACCATATTCCTTACAATTAAATCATTCATCAAATGTTGTTAAGAGTTTCCCAGTGTCCAACTTGGTAATAAAACTCCAGGGTTTCGATCTGGGTCATTACACATTGAATCTTTGCCTCCTGCATAAAATAAGAGGTGCCCGAAATTGATGTGACTTATTGATCAGCAGCACACTTGAGATACTATCTCCTTCTGACTTATCATGTCAATCTCAGCAAGCATCACAGAGAAGGAAAAACCCACCTGGTACATATGGGCAATGTTTGATCCAAAATATTTTGCTCCATAGAGTTTGCCATCGGGCCACTTGACTTGGACGACTTCTCCCTCGGCAGGTGGGCCCAGCTTCAGACAGTCTCGGCTCTACAGAATAAACAGAGACAGGCTTTTCAAGAGGAGTGCCTAAGTGACTGCATTTAGAACTTCGCAAATGATGAACTCCTGGCAATTAAAAGGAGTTATTGCCTCTGTGTTTTATGGATTATGATCTCGCATGGGTGTTCAGGGGAAGAGATATGAGCCAAAGGAGTATTTAAAGATTCAGCCTACATCATAAAGTTGCAAAGGAGCCACCATAATCCAAGCAGAAAAAAACAGCAGCATTTACATTTGCTATTTGAAAAAGAATTGTTCAGGGGGTAACTAAAATATGCATAGAAACCGCTTTAGTGGAGGAATAGACCAGCTAATGATTTATAACACCTGACATTTATATAGCATTTTGCAGTTAACAAAATGCTTCAGCATACATCTCATGTGATCTTATAATCAACCCATGACATAGAAAGAGATTATTAATTATCCCCGCTATAGTGACAAGGAAACTGAGACTCCTGCGAGGATCCTTTAAGTTGCCAGGATCTCTGGAGAAGTGAAGCTGAATGGGAGAATAAAAGACACCCAGGTGACAGTGGAGCAGGGGAGAAATGGCGTGCAATTGAAGCGGGCAGGACTTGCCAATGCAGCAGCGAAGGGAAAACAGGAGCACCTGCAGCATGGCGGGTGAAGCTGGGTGGGTGTGTCCTGTTTAGCACACCCCTTCTAAAGACCCCCTGGACCTCCCTACATAAATGTGCTTCTGCCAGCATCTCCTGTTAATTGACTAGCCCACCTTTTTCTGCAGGTAACCATGGTGGCACCCATAACCAGAATCTTCTCATTTCAGATCTTCTGTTTCACGTTGCCACCTCCCAAGGCAGTAATTCAGAACAAACTCCCCGAGTGATTAATCCTGAAAGGTGCTTTTATTTTACTTTATTTTATTTTATTATTTTATTTTATTTTTAAGGCATGGGAGGGGGACAGGGAAGATAGTAAAACATTTAAACATTCGCTCACACCTAGTTTGCAAACTTTTAAATTTGTATGTATTGAGTAGGACACTATACAATTTTAATACAAGGGAATTAAATACTTGACTATGGTAATTTTTAATTTCTTTTGCACATTTAGCAATTCATGATTTGCTAATACTGGTATTTTACTGATGAGGACAATCTGAATGACTGAAATGCACACTTGACCAATCAAGCTATAAATGCAGACTGGGCACATTCTGTGGTTTAAATGAGAGGCATACACAGGAAATATTTAGTTGTTTATGACTGGAAATCTACCATGTATTATTTCTTATTACTAATAGAAATTGTGCCTTATAAAGGAGTGGCCATTTGATTGCTGGGTTAGGAGTATACATGGAAGGCCCAGCTGTTCATTTTTCTACCTGTAGGCTATGCTTCCATTAGAGCTACAGCAAAGAAAAAAATAGCTTGCTCAGAGGCTCTACAGAACTGACAATATGCATCTAACTTAGTCAAATGAAAGTAAGTCTTTTGTTGGCCTTCATAATACTTGACCTCAGGACATGCGGAATTGAAAGGGTAGGCTGTAGAGATGTATTCAATGTATGCCCATGGGGTTACCACCTCTTTTTCCATTTCCCTTCCCAAGATTTATGTGGTACCAAGAACACCGGAAGGTATAGCTTCTGAGTATAAACTGATTACATGTGTCAGTCTCCGAGGTTAGAGAGTCGCATCAGCTCTGGATTCCTCTGAGCTGAAGCCCAGGTGCTGGGGGGTAAGCGTGGCGGCAGGAGGTGGCATATGCTTTTCCCGCTGCTAACGCTTTCTCCCATGTGGAGGGATCTCCACTCAGATAATACATCTGGCTCATCTTCACCCCCTGTTAACCTTTTACAAGAGGATTGGTTATGACTTACTTTTATTTTTGAATTCTGAAGGAGACTGTATTTCCCCAACTATGTGTCATGGTACCCTGGAGTGCCACAGCAAACTCACGGGGACCCTGTAGAATACATTCAAGGGAAGCACGGTGACACTTATGAGGCACCCAGCTTACTAATACTGGTGAGTTATTTGGACCTAATTTACTTAACACATAGAACTGTTAGGCATTTCTTTTGACTGAGAGGCAAAGCATGCTGAGGTACTAAGGGTGCTGCAAGCCAAGAAAGTTTGGTGACCTCTAGCTCAGCACCTTCCCTTTCTCTCTGGAGCCATCATGCAGACAGAGAACCTGCACTCTGCTCTGCTCCTTCCACAGACAAGAGCCTGCACTTTCCTGCACCGCCCATCACTAGCTAAGCCTGTCTAATTCCAGGGTCCATATTTGAAACCTGTTTGCCCACAGATATAAGCCGCACTCCTCAATATCTGCTTTATTACTCATAAAGGTAATACGTTACACCTCCAAATCCTGACTCCTCTGTCTCGCTTTTCCTCAGGCAGGGTGAGACATGCTATTTTTTGGGTCCTTCTCGAATCCCCACAGAGGCAGGTCAAAGCCTCGGGAAATTCAGGAGGCTGTACCCTGCACTTTCTTACCCACACAAACAACTTTCAAGCAGGAGAGTTATGGCCTCACTTTCTTTATCATTTAGGTCCTTAATTTTACAGATTTGCCCTTCAGCAGAACTTTATTCACCTTTAAAATAAAATCCCTCAAAATAAATCCCAACCTGCAATTTTAGGTATCATATCACCAAGGAGAGGTAAGGGACATAGAAACGCGGACTAGACAAGCATAAACTGCATTCGAGCAGTTTAATCTTAAAAACATAGTTTTATTAACAAACTGAATGGATGAACTTTACTAAGTGACAATTCTTTTTCAAAAAGGCTTTTGGAAACAATACCTGGGATACTTTGGTATCTTTTATTACTAATTGTAAACTAACCTTTTACTCACAGGAAATCTTAATTTAGCATTGGAAGTGCCTGACCTCAACTAACTCCTTACTGCTCAGCCTCCTCCTAATGTTGCTCGGTATCAGCCACAAAGATTAAATTTATAATCTTTCATGCCAAACTCAAGAAGACACTTCAGTTTGCTTTCTCAATCTTCTTGCTTTCAAAACTCTTTTTCTTTATTTATAGAAGAAAAATAACAAACCAACTTTGTAACAAGTTAAGTTATTCTGTGCTTCCCCCACCTCCAAAACCAGGGGGCACGATTCTCATCTATAACAGCTCCTTTCTCATCCTTCACCAGGTCATTCAGCTGGAAGGACATATATTTTGATGAGCATATAACTTTATTTAGTATGTAAAATTTATTATTTACTCCCTAGCTACTTTCCAAAAGAAGTTAAGGTAGCTTGGAGTAAAACATAAAACCGCTTATTTCTGTAACATCTACTTTCATCATAAAGAAATAGTGTCAATTCATCAGCTGTTTCACATTTTGAGTTTGCCAGCAACTTCCTATGACTACGTGGGATATAAATTTAAACAAGAATGAGACTAGAAGCATGTGGGCTGATGAAAAGAAGTTGAAAGGTTTGATATTTAGGCTTCTCTGATTCTCTCCAAAG
Source organism: Macaca mulatta (assembly GCF_049350105.2). Classification (NCBI taxonomy): domain Eukaryota; kingdom Metazoa; phylum Chordata; class Mammalia; order Primates; family Cercopithecidae; genus Macaca; species Macaca mulatta. The sequence goes on from NC_133420.1 coordinate 92,171,138, forward strand.
TAGAAGCTGGTGGGTGTCCCCAAAATTGTTTCAATCACTAATTCAAAACCGATTTACTGACCACCTACTGTGTGTGAGACACTAGGAGCCAATAAAGCCCAGCGGCCCAAGCCAGAGACAGACAGAGGGCATTGCACCCACACGTGAGGCCTGTCACACTAAACTCCACAGTTCTGGGGGGTGGGGGTCTCCAGGGTCCTTGCAAGGGGGGAGATCTATGAGGGCTTCAGAGTAGAACTTTGATTTTATTTACAAATTAGGTTTCTGAGTAAGATTTCATTTGGGGTAAAAAAGTTTCTTTTAAAAATAAAAGGTCTGGAAGATGGCCAAATAGGAACAGCTCCGGTCTACAGCTCCCAGTGTGATTGACGCAAAAGACGAGTGATTTTTGCAACTGAGATACCTGGTTCATCTCACTGGGACTGGTTAGACAGTGGGTGCAGCCCATGGAGGGCGAGTTGAAGCAGGGTAGGGCGTCGCCTCACCCAGGAAGTGCAAGGGGTTGGAGGATTTCCAATTCCTAGTCAAGGGAAGCCGTGACAGACTGTTCTTGGAAAAACAGGACACTCGTGCCCAAATACTGCACTTTTCTCAAGGTCTTAGCAACCAGCAGACAAGGAGTTTCTCTCTCATGCCTGGTTTGGTGAGTCCCATGCCCACAGAGCCTTGCTCACTGCTAACGCAGCAGTCTGAGACCGAAGTGTGAGGTGGCAGCCTGGCTCGGGGAGAGGCGTCTGCTGTTGCTGAGGCTTGAGTAGGTAAACAAAGCAGCTGGGAAGCTTGAACTGGGCGGAGCCCACTGCAGCTCAAAAAGGTCCACTGCCTCTAGACTCCACCTCTGTGGGCTGAGCATAGCTGAACAAAAGGCAGCAGACAACTTCTGCAGATTTAAACTTCCCTGTCTGACAGCTCTGAAGAGAGGAGTGGTTCTCCCAGCATGGCGTATGAGCTCTGAGGAAGGGCAGACTGCCTCCTCAAGTGGTCCCTGATCCCTGTGTAGCCTAACTGGGAGACAATCCCCAGTAGGGGTAGACAGACACCTCATATAGGCAGCTCCCCATCAGGGACAAAGCTTCCAGAGGAAGGATCAAGCAGCAATATTTGCTGTTCTGCCTCCGCTGGTGATACCCAGGCAAACAGGGTCTGGAGTGGACCTACGGCAAACTCCAACAGACCTGCAGCTGAGGGACCTGACTGTTAAAAGGAAAACTAACAAACAGAATGGAATAGCATCAACGTCAACAAAAAAGACATCTACACCAAAACCCCATCTGTAGGTCACCATCATCAATGACCAAAGGTAGATAAAACCACAAAAATGGGGAGAAACCAGAGCAGAAAAGCTGAAAATTCTAAAAATCAGAGTGCCTCTTCTCCAAAGAATCACAGCTCTTCGCAAGCAATGGAACAAAGCTGGATGGAGAATGACTTTGACGAACTGACAGAAGTAGGCTTCAGAAGGTGGGTAATAACGAACTTCTTCAAGGTAAAAGAGCATGTTCAAACGCATCGCAAGGAAGCTAAAAACCTTGAAGAAAGGTTAGACGAATGGCTAACTAGAATAAACAGTGTAGAGAAGACCTTAAATGACCTGTGGAGCTGAAAACCATAGCACAAGAACTTAGTGATGCATGCACAAGCTTCAATAGCCAATTCAATCAAGTGGAAGAAAGGGCATCAGTGATTGAAGATCAAATTAATGAAATAAAGTCAGAAGTTTAGACAAAAAAGAACAAAAAGAAACAAACAAAACCTCCAAGAAATATGGGACTATGTGAAAAGACCAAATCTATGTTTGACTAGTGTACCTGAAAGTGATGGGGAGAATGGAACCAAGTTGGGAAACACTCTTCAGGATATTATCCAGGAGAACTTCTCCAACCTAGAAAGGCAGGCCAACATTCGAATTCAGGAAAAACAGAGACCACCACAAAGATACTCCTCAAGAAGAGCAACCCCAAGACACATAATTGTCAGATTTCCCAAGGTTGAAATGAAGGAAAAAGTGTTAAGGGCAGCCAGAGAGAAAGGTCGGGTTACCCACAAAGGGAAGCCCATCATACTAACTAGTGGATCTCCCAGCAGAAACCCTACAGGCCCGAAGAGAGTGCGGGCCAATATTCAACATTCTTAAAGAAAAGAATTTTCAACCCAGAATTTCATAGCCAGCCAAAGTAAGCTTCCTAAGTGAAGGAGAAATAAAATCCTTTACAGACAAGCAAATGTTGAGAGATTTTGTCACCACCGGGCCTGCCTTACAAGAGCTCCTGAAGCAAGCAGTAAACATGGAAAGGAAAAACCGGTACCAGCCACTGCAAAAACATGCCAAATTGTAAAGACCATCGATGCTAGGAAGAAACTGCATCAATTAACAGGCAAAATAACCAGCGAACATCATAATGATAGGATCAAATTCACACATAATATTAACCTTAAATGTAAACGGGCTAGATGCCCCAATTAAGAGAGACAGACTGGCAAATTGGATAAAGAGTCAAGACCCATCAGTGTGCAAATTCAGGAGACCCATCTCATGTGCAAAGACACACATAGGCTCAAAATAAAGGGATGGAGGAAGATTTACCAAACAAATGGAAAGCAAAAAAAAGCAGGGATTGCAATCCTGGACTCTGATAAAACAGACTTTAAACCAACAAAGATCAAAAGAGACAAAGAAAGCCATTACATAATGGTAAAGGGATCAATTCAACAAGAAGAGCTAACTATCCTAAATATATATGCACCCAATACGGGAGCACCCAGATTCATAAAGTAAGTCCTTAGAGACCTACAAAGAGACTGAGACTCCCACACAATAATAATGGGAGACTTCAACACCCCACTGTCAATATTAGAAAGATCAACGAGACAGAAGGTTAACAAGGATATCCAGGACTTGAACTCAGCTCTGCACCAAGCAAACCTAATAGACATCTATAGAACTCTCCACCCCAAATCAACAGAATATAAATTCTTCTCAGCACATTGCACTTACTCTAAAATTGACCACATAATTGGAAGTAAAGCACTCCTCAGCAAACGTAAATGAACAGCAATCACAACAAACTGTCTCTCAGATCACAGTGCAATCAAATTAGAACTCAGGATTAAGAAGCTCACTCAAAACCGCACAACTGCATGGAAACTGAACAACCTGCTCCTGAATGACTACCGGGTAAATAACAAAATGAAGGCAGAAATAAACACGTTCTTTGAAACCAACAAGAACAAAGACAACGTACCAGAATTTCTGGGACACATTTAAGCAGTGTGTAGAGGGAAATTTATAGCACTAAATGCCCACAAGAGAAAGCTGGAAAGATCTAAAATCGACACCATAACATCACAATTAAAAGAACTAGATAAGCAAGAGCAAACACATTCAAAAGCTAGCAGAAGGCAAGAAATAACTAAGACCAGAGCAGAACTGAAAGAGATGGAGACAAAAAAAAAAAAAAAAAAAAAATCAATGAATCCAGGACCTGGTTTTTCAAAAAGATCAACAAAATTGATAGACCGCTAGCAAGACTAATAAAGAAGAAAAGAGAGAAGAATCAAATAGATGCAATAAAAAATGATAAAGGGGATATCACCACCGATCCTACAGAAATACAAACTACCATCAGAGAATACTATAAACACCTCTATGCAAATAAACTAGAAAATCTAGAAGAAATGGATAAATTCCTGGAAACAAACGCCCTCCCAAGACTAGACCAGGAAAAAGCTGAATCTCTGAATAGGCCAATAACAGGCTCTGACATTGAGGCAATAATTAATAGCCTACCAACCAAGAAAAGTCCAGGACCAGACGGATTCACACCTGAATTCTACCAGAGGTACAAAGAGGAGCTGGTACCATTCCTTCTGAAACTATTCCCATCAACAGAAAAAGAGGGAATCCTCCCTAAGTCATTTTATGAGGCCAGCATCATGCTGATACCAAAGCCCAGCAGAGACACAACAAAAAAAGAGAATTTTAGACCAATATCCGTGATGAATATTGATGCAAAAATCCTCAATAAAATATTGGAAAACCGACTCCAGCAGCACATCAAAAAGCTTACCCACCATGATCAAGTCGGCTTCATCCCTGGGATACAAGGCTGGTTCAACATACGCAAATCAATAAATGTAATCCATCATATAAACAGAACCAATGACAAAAACCACATGATTATCTCAATAGATGCAGAAAAGGCCTTTGACAAAATTCAACGCCTTTCATGCTAAAAACTCTCAATAATCTAGGTGTCAATGGAACATAACTCAAAATAATAAGAGCTATTTATGACAAACCCACAGCTAATATCATACTGAAGGGGCAAAAACTGGAAGCATTCCCTTTGAAAACTGGTACAAGACAGGGATGCCCTCTCTCACCACTCCTTTTCAACATAGTGTTGGAAGCTCTGGCCAGGGCAATCAGGCAAGAGAAAGAAATAACAGGTATTCAATTAGGAAAAGAGGAAGTCAAATTGTCCCTCTTTGCAGATGACATAACTGTATATTTAGAAAACCCCATCATCTCAGCCCAAAATCTCCTTAAGCTGATAAGCAACTTCAGCAAAGTCTCAGGATACAAAATCAATGTGCAAAAATCACAAGCATTCCTATACACCAAGAATAGACAGCCAAATAATGAGTGAACTCCCATTCACAATTGCTACAAATAGAATAAAATACCTAGGAATCCAACTCACAAGAGATGTGAAGGACCTCTTCAAGGAGAACCGCAAACCACTGCTCAGTGAAATTAAAGAGGACACAAACAAATGGAAGAACATTCCATGATCATGGATAGGAAGAACCAATATTATGCAAGAGGCCATAATGCCCAAGGTAATTTACAGATTCAATGCCATCCTCATCTTTCTTCACAGAATTGGAAGAAACTACTTTAAAGTTCATATGGAACCACAAAAGAGCCCGCATTGCCAAGACAACCCCAAGCAAAAAGAACAAAGCTGGAGGCATCACACTACCTGACTTCAAACTATACTACAAGGCTACAGTAACCAAAACAGCATGGTACTGGTACCAAAACAGAGATATAGACCAATGGAACAGAACAGAGGCCTCAGAAATCACACCACCCATCTACAACCATCTGATCTTTGACAAACCTGACAAAAACAAGAAATGGGGAAAGGATTCCCTATTTAATAAATGGTGCTGGGAAAACTGGCTAGCCATATGTAGAAAGCTGAAACTGGATCCCTTCCTTACACCTTATACAATAATTAATTCAAGATGGATTAAAGACTTAAATGTTAGACCTAAAACCATAAAAACCCTAGAAGAAAATCTAGGCAATACCATTCAGGACATAGGCATGGGCAAGGACTTTATGACTAAAACATCAAAAGCAATGGCAACAAAAGCCAGAATTGACAAATGGGATCTAATTAAACTAAAGAGCTTCTGCATAGCAAAAGGAACTGCCATTAGAGTGCACAGGCAACCTACAGAATGGGAGAAAATTTTTGCAATCTATCCATCTGACAAAGGGCTAATATCCAGAATCTACAAAGAACTCAAATTTACAAGAAAAAAACAACCCCAGCAAAAAGCGGGCAAGGGATATGAAGAGACACTTCTCAAAAGAAGACATTTTTGCAGCCACAGACAAATGAAAAAATGCTCATCACTGGCCATCAGAGAAATGCAAATCAAAACCACGAGATACCATCTCATGCCAGTAAGAATGATGATCATTAAAAAGTCAGGAACAACAGGTGCTGGAGAGGATATGGAGAAATAGGAACGCTTTTACACTGTTGGCGAGAGTGTAAATTAGTTCAACCACTGTGGAAGGCAGTATGGTAATTCCTAAAGGATCTAGAACTAGAAATACCATTTGACCCAGCAGTCCCATTACTGGGTATATACCCAAAGGATTATAAATCACGCTACTACAAAGACACATGCACACATATGTTTATTGCCGCAGTATTCACAATAGCAAAGGCTTGGAACCAACCCAAATGTCCATCAATGATAGACTGGATTAAGAAAATGTGGCACAGATACACCATGGAATACTATGCAGTCATTAAAAAGGATGAGTTAATGTCCTTTGCTGGGACATGGATGAAGCTGGAAACCATCATTCTGAGCAAACTATCACAAGGACAGAAAACCAAACACCGCATGTTCTCACTCATAGGTGGGAACTGAACAATAAGAACACATGGACACACAGCGGGGACCATCACACACCGGGGCCTGTTGGGGGGTGGGGGAAGTGGGGAGGGATAGCATTAGGAGAAATACCTAATGTAAATGACGAGTTGATGGGTGCAGCAAACCAACATGGCACATGTATACCTATGTAACAAACCTGCACGTTGTGCACATGTACCCTAGAACTTAAAGTATAATTTGAAAAAAATAAAATAAATAAAAGATCTGAAAAAAATTAAGTATATCAAAAGGTCTAAAAATGAAGGGATATAGTTTGTGGAATGCAACAGCTTTAGTGGTCTGCCCTCCCTCTTACAGGTCTCCAGCTGATTCACATATCCTTGGGTTCAGCACCAGGCACCAGGCACTACAGCACAGCTTCTCAAAGTGTGTTCCCAACCCTGGGGCACACATTAAAAATGAGAATTCCAGGTATCCCCAAAGCTCTCTCTGACTTGGGCAACTTCTTTTAAGCAATCTAGAATTTAAGGTCGATTATAGAAAAGGATGTAAAATGCTAAAGAGGTTTTCCCTAATGCAGTTTACTTAGTATGTTATTGGAGTAAGTAAACACCTTTGCTGGAAAATTATATGCATTAAAACCTTGATAAATGCATTTTTCTCAGTTGCTGTCTAGACTCTTTGAAGCAGTTCGTCTTCACCTAACATAAATAGCTGTTTACCATTTGCTGTACTGCCTCCAGGGATGTGTAAACTTGCCTGAAATCTACCAGAGCCTTGTTCACAAGGACACTGGTGTCTGGAGCTGTCAGTAAGCCCGCAGCTACAGTACTAAATAGATGATGTGAAAATTAAAGACAGAAATCATAATCACGGTGAAGAGTGGCCTTTTGGCTATGATCAGTTACTTCAAGGACCTATACTTGCTCCACCAACTAAAAGGAAAAATTCGTCTGCCAGTCTGATTACCTGAATTCTGAAGTCACTAAGTTCTTGGAACTCTTATGAGACCCTTCTAAAGGGACCCCTAGAAGCTGCTGTCCTCAAATGTTGTCTTAGCCCTATCCCCACCCCCATTACTACTCCTTACGTGTATAAACCACAGAGCAGGCAGCCCCATCTGTGAGCAGAGTTGCATCAGATGAAGATGTGGCACATGTGCTCCCAGTAGTTAATCGGCATAGAGTTTGGCTCCTCTGGCAGTCCCCCTTGGGGAGAATGCTTAGGTGACCTGGGGCGAAATGCTAACAGCTGCTAGCATTTCCACAGATAATCACCTGCTCATTACTGGACCCTGGCAGGGATTAACAAGACTGACAGCCATGTAAGAATCGTAGTGACTATCTGTCATCTGTTCGGCTGCCCAGCTTTGGAACCCCCTTCTCCCCACAGTCTAATGGGGACTGAGCTGGCCTGACATCATAGTCGCTGAACACTGCCAGACACTTCCTTCCCCAGCTTCTCTCACAGCAAAGACAGCTACAGAGGCCTGGCCAGTGGGCTACACCAGCCCAGGATTTAGAACCTGTGATCAGAGATGCAGGAAAACAAGTAGAAGGGAGAACTTTCTCAGACAGCAGTGACAGCAGCAGCAGCAGCACTCGCAGGCCTATGGCAGAGGCTAGGTCCAATCTCACCACATAAGGGGAGGCAGTGTGTCCTTCCTGGATGGCGTCTGTGGCCTGGTCTTGCCCATAGCTGCAGCTAAACAGCCTCCTTTTTGTTCTTGCCTGTTTTCTGACCTTCGTTATTCTGCATTCCTGGAGATTATGGAAGTTCCCCAATAACCTTTCACTAAATTTCTGTACAGCCTAAATCAAGGTCAGTTTCTGTTGGTTGCCATTAACGATCCTGATAAGCAACCGCTAGTTTGCATGATGGCAGATCCCTCCTCTCACAGAGTGGAAAGAAACCTCTCACTTAACAATGGAGTATAAAACTGGAGGACTTCCCACACCATGCAAAGGCCCAGCTGCAAAACCATCCTCCTCAAAAAGAAGGGGGCATATTGATGGAAGCACCTACCTGTTCACAAGGATTGGTCTTAGATGACTGGCAGCAGTCTCCAAGTTTTCAATATCCCCCAGTATAAGGATGTGCCCTCTCTGAGGATATCCACAAGAATGTATTCCAGACAATAAAGTCACCAAGCACCTGAAGAATGCCCAGTTCTTAGCAATGGCCTCTCACAGGGGCTACTCTGATGGGGATACACCACTTTGGACTGCTTGTTAAACATGTCATAAGCACCCTTCATGTAGAGATTAGCAAAGAATGAAAACACTTAAAAGTTATTTTTAAGGCCCGGCATGCTGGCTCACGCTTGTAATCCCAGCACTTTGGGAGGCCAAGGCGGAAGGATTACTTGACCTCAGGAATTCAAGACCAGCCTGGGCAACATAGCGAGACTCCGTCTCTATAAAAAAACAAGAAGAAGAAGTATTTTTATGAATAATTCGGAGCTTCTATATATTCACTAGGGAGAAACTGTAAAATCTCTTAAAGATATAAAAAAATTTTTAAACCTCGTATGTCTATCACAAGTGATCACTGTCACCACATTTGGAGTTTTTTTTCCCTATACTTCTAATTTTTAAAAATAATTAAAAGAATTTTTCTCTGTGCTCTTTTCTTTAAGAATTAGGACATCCTATACAGGCACAATCTTTCTCATGCAGAGGTCCAGCCTTTATTTTCTTTCATGTTAGAGCACAGCTGATCTGTCTCTAAAGCCATTTGTCATGAGCTCGGAACTGCAGTTTGTGCCATGTTCCTTCGCTTCCTTCCACAGCATTTTGGGGTGGAGGCCCTTTCTTTTTTATTGGGGTAAAATATCCATAACATGAAATTTACCATTTTAACCACATTCAATTGTACATTTCAATGGCATTAAGTTCATAGCGTTGTGAAATCATCACCACTCTCCCTCTTCAGAGCTTTTTATCTTCCCAAACAGAAACTCTGCCCTCATTAAACACGAACTCCCCACTGTCTCTGCCATCAGCCCCCGGCAACCATTATTCTACTTTCTGTCTCTGAGAATTCGACTGTTCTGGGTACCTCATCTAAGCGAAATCCTACAGCATTTCTTTCGTGGACATTTATAATATACCTTGATATTTGCCACCTATGATTACGTCACGAGCATTTTCTTAGCTATTAATTATCTTTTAAAAAGCCCATTTTACTTGCCAAATATATGCAACAGTATAGATGCACCACAATTAATTTAGCCACTCTTCTATTAAATATTTAGGTTATTGCAATTTTCCCCTATCATATACAATGCTATTGTATATTTTTCATAAATCTTTGTCTGAATTACTGACTCTATTCTTAGACTCTTAGAACAAGAGTTACTTGGTAAAAAGGCATATAAACTATTCATAAACTTAGTTTCATCAGCTTTGAAAAATTCAACATCAGACTCATTTCTCTAGTGCAGTAAATAAATCTAGTATTAACCACCAGAGAAATTTCTGATTCAGCTGGTTCAAGCCAAATGCCCTTCCAGGCAATCTTGTGCTCAGCAGGGTGGGAACTGCTGTTCTAGGAGGTTATCTCGCAGCCTAAACTATACATCTGTGTATAACGAAAGAACCAATTCTATGCCCCTTTTCTGACTGCATCTTTTTCAGAGTGAGAGCTTTCTAACATGCTTAGAAGAAAATCTGGAATGCTTCCACCCTGAGGTATCTGTATCTAAGTGTGTTCTGTGCTGGTTCTAGACCCCTGTAATTTCAGGCTCTAGGTTAATCGATTCAAGTCAAGCTGCTTCTATACTGATACTAATCATTCAGGGAAACTCCAAGTCTACTGTCCACTTTCCCTTTTTAGTAGTTTTGACACAGGGTCTCACTCCTGTTGCCCAGGCTGGAGTGATTGCAGTGGCATTATCACAGCTCACTACAGCCATGGCTTTCTGGGCTCAGGTGATTCTTCCACCTCAGCCTCCCAAATAGCTGAGAATACAGGTGGGTGCCACCATGCTTGGCTAATTTTTTTTTTTAAGTAGAGATGAGGTTTTGCTATGTTGCCCAGCCTCGGCCTCCCAAAGTGCTGGGATTACAGGTGTGAGCCACCATGCCTGGCCTTGTTTCTTTGTAAAGGACACACACACCCCCTCTCTGAACTGCAAGATGCTGTGGTGGTCCCTTAAGCTGAAATGAAGCCCATCTTGCTTCCTCAAGCAGCCAATTTTTTTTTCCACCAGCCACACTTGGCCAATGTCCTCACACACAACTTTTACCTATCTTCTAAAAGATAGGTCTGTTATTTTCACAGAAATAACAGTACTAACACTTAGCACTGTGTTAGTGAATTCCTGAAAGCCAACTAGTTTTTTGTTGTTGTTGCTTTTTGTAGAGACAAGGTCTCACTATGTTGGCAAGGCTGGTCTTGAACTCCTACCCTCAAAAGGTCCTCCTGCTTCAGCCTCCCAAAGTGTTGGGATCACAGGTGTGAGCCACAGTGCCTGGCCCACTGCTTTGTTAGTATGCACTTCCCTCCAGTGATGAGCCCAAAGTGGACACAACGCTTGGTTAAGGTACCGAGGTCCCAGAGATGGAAGTTGTTTTGTTATTCTGGAAGTCATTACAGCATTAAGCCTCAGAGGTATATTTTCCAAAGCAGACACATCTTTGTGATATTAGAAATAGATGAGATTTTGGCAAGCAAAAACTTTAAAAGGCCTAGAAAGTACAAAGTTAGGCAGCTGTTTTGGAAATTATTTTTCTGGTTCCTTTGAAGTGAGGAAGCATAACAAAAGCCAATAACTAGAAACAGGGGTGACGCTGGGGGGTTGACCACACCCAAAAGGGCCTGCGGGGGAGGGACCAGGAAAGCAATGTGGGCAGGAGAGCAGCAGTTCTAACCCGCTGATAAGAGGTTCTCTGCATTCCTGCCTTCTCCTTCCCTTGGAGAGTGTCCTCTGGGCCAGGGACTGAGCTCAGCACTGAGAAAACAGAGACAAAAAAGACCCAGCCCTCTCGGAGACATTTCTCTCAAAGGATTCAGATCCAGCTGGGGACTCAAATACACACATGAATATCTGCAATACAAGGCTGTGTGTGACTGTAGGTAGTTAGGCAAAGAGGTGGGAACTCTGTGTCTGTGACCCGCCCTCCCAGGACATCAACTGTGGTCAGGACTTTCTTCTTAAGATTAACCAAAGTTCCTCATGCTGCTTCCTCCACGTTAAGCCACCTGCACAAACTGAGCTAATTACAGACACCTCTCTCAGGACAAGTTGTGGTGAGAGCAATAATGTAGGCCTTAAAGACAGACGTGAAAGGGAGAAGCCAGCAGGCGGCTCCTGCGGCACCCTGTGGGGACCACTGTTTGGGGCTCTGGCATTGTCAACCTGATTTCGTCTGGGCTCGCGTAACTGGTCAGCCTATCCCACTGACTACGCTGAGTGGTGTGGCCAAACAGGAGACAGAGTTGTAGCCCTGACCCCTTCCTCTCCCTCTCAAGAGTATTCTGGAAGGATCCCACTGTGGTCTCAGGGCTGTGCCCCACCATCCCAGGAGCCCAAATAGAAAATCTTCCAAGTTCAACTCCTGAAAGGTCCAAACATAAAAACTACTTAAATAAGGAATTTATGCATTTAAAGCTTTTCTGCCACCGTGTTCCCCTTGTGCAGACACTGATATCCACAGCAGAAGCTGCTTGTGGTACATCTGGTCCAGCCACAGCCTCGCATGGAGCTGGCACCTGGAGCTGCCCACCCCCCAACAACAGCTGGCATGACTTGCTGTAGTGCAGTGGCCAGGCCCCATGCTCACTTGCTCACACACAACCTCGCCGCTCCAAGCCAGGCTTGCCCGTGGCAGGTGTGGGATCCGGGCCGGTAGCATGAGCCGAGTGCAGCCTGCTGGGCTGAGTGGACGGAATAAGCCTAGCGGGCATGAGCAAAACTCAAGCAGAGGGGCCACCAGCCACAGAGGTTTCTGGCTGGCACAGCAACACCCTAAGGCTCCTGTGACATTATTATCTCCAATTTACAGATAAGGTAACTGGTTGTTAACTCCCTTGCCTGGTTGCACAGCTAATTAGCAAAGCAAGGAGCACCCTGGGTCTGTCTGCCACACATGTGGCTCTTCCTACCTGGGTGAGACAGCCAACATCAGCCCTGATGACTGCCCCAAGGCTCACTGCGTCCAGGACTGCAACTTCTCACCCCCAAATACAGGGAAAAAAGCTCCATCTATATAGGAAAGATTTTCTCCCCTTTTTTATTGTTGTTGGCAGGGACTAAAATGTATGAGGGGGAATAAAATATTTTACTATGTCAATAAAAATTTATGTTGCACAATGGAGAAAGACAGGCTTGGGGTGAATTTCTCTGTAGTGGTTTCTAAAAATACATGTCAGTTCCAAAAGCTAAAAAAAGAAAGATGAAAGGAAAGCTAAGGATAGGCATGCAGGGGAGAGAAGGCTGCCCTCTGTTTATGTGTCCAGTTTTCCAAGGCTCTGACTCTGCTCTGCAGTGTCTGTTCGACTTCTGGGAGCATGGCTTGACCTACCCAGGATGCTTCACACTGAAGTGATGCACGTACTGCTTCCAAGATCTGAGGCCAGGCTGCTCACAAAGAAAACCCATTACTGTGCATAAGCTACTCAACCACTTTATGTCCTGGTTTTCTCATTAATAAACCTTATGTCCTGGTTTTCTCAGTAGTAAAATGGAGATATTAATGCAATCTTGCAGGGAGAATGAGAGAAGAGAACAGAAAAGCAAAACCCAATTCCTGGCAGCTAGTGAACACTGAGTGAACCACATCTGGATTTAATTCCCATCAACAGGAATATATCTAGAGGACAGCGAGGAGACAAAACCCTTGGGAGGCCACCTTTGGGATTAAAAATAGTGAAGAAAACACTGAGAAGCCAAGAACCCAGACTATGAGAGAAAGGAGGCTGCAATAGAACACAGAACTACAGAGGACAATCACATGTGTTATCCTAATTGGAATCTAAAACAGTCTGGTAGGGTACGCAGGCAAGTGTCAACATCTCCCAGCATTGGTAGAGAAGAGCGACTTGCCTGAGGCCACAGGGCTAATAAGTAGATGGGTGGGGCTATCACTCAGTCACCTGGGAATTTTCAAGCATCTCGTGTTTTAGGGAACAAAGGAATGAGTCGTGAGTTAAACAGATGTAGTTTTTTACTTCATGAAAACTTTGCTTCATTGGAAAATGCAGGCATTAACTTAAAAAAAAAAAAAAAGTATAAGAACTCCTACATAAGGAATAACAGTATAAAGCAGAAGTATTTAACAGATTATTAGTAACTATATGGTTCCTACATTCCAGAGAGCTTCAAGATGCCACAAGAGCTAGAGATTGAAAATGAAATTTTGACAAAATCTGAAAAGATCTAGATAAGGAAAATTAGGGGAAAAGAGTAAGGATATAAGTAGTTCTCAGAAGGGTTAAGATCTGTTTCAAAAAAACTTTTTCTGATTATAAAAATAAAACACATTCATACAGAAACTATAAGAAGGTGATAAAGTTGAAAATCATAATCACCTATGATTATACTCTCCAAAGATAATCAGTAACATTTTGATGTATTTCCTTTGAGGATTTTTCCCTTGCATATTTATATTTTTATACATAATTGGGATCTTACTGTATATACAATTTTGAGCCTGATTTTTCCATTTATTATATTGCATCGTTAAATATCCTTTGAAAACATGATTTTAATAGCTGCATAAATAGTTCATTTAACCTTCCTCCTGGCTGCACTGGTAAGTGTTCAACGTCCAGATCGAAGGAACAAAGAGCTGTCATGCTTGCACTAGCCAGACTGTGTTTGGGGCACTGTGTTCCCACACCTGAGAGCAACATCTCGAGTGGGACATTGTCCAAGAAAATTTCATCCTCAGAGCGTCCTGGAGGAAAAGCATTCACAAACCACTTTTTGGTCATCAAATCATTTGTTCCTGCCTCAGGACTGAGAAATGAGGACTGTTTTGTTTGGATTTGAGAAGACTTAGCAGGCACTTGAGACCTCTCTACAAACATGTTAAGAAACTTAAGTGAAAGAGAGAGTGTGTTGATTCAGTTTTGCCCTAGAGATCGAGACCTAGGAAGGCTCTTGGATGTTCTGGAGAGGCAGCAGTTAGACTTCACAGAAAGAAGCTCTTGCTTCTTAACAACTGGAGCCAAAATTGAGAGTGAGCTCCTGTCATGTGCAGCGTTCCAGAATGGATCTGAGAACTCCTCACCAGAGGCGCGGCAGAGGAGGTGTCCGGCTGCGGGTGGGAGTTCTCGAGGAGTTGGGGGAAAGATGGAGCACAGCAGAGTAGGGGTAAGAATGAGCAGTTAAGGGATGAGGTGGGAGGGGAGTGCGCCCCCCATCAGCCTGTCTCACCTATGCAGCACCCCTGAACTGAGACACAGTGACTCAGAACTTCTAGCCATTCAATGGCCTGTCCAAGTCTCACTAGAAGTATGGACAAGGCTGAGACTATGGTTTCTAAATTCTCAAGTCCCATTCTAGTGATCCTCCTCCTTCACCAAAGCACAGGGAAAATGCAAAACGATGGCAGGAAAAAATCAAACGCAGACACGTAGTTAGCTTTCTCCCCAGCCACCCTCTGGCCACACACCTTTAACTCTATAACGCCAGCTTCCTCTTTGGTCAAAGGAAAGGAGCATCCTTTGAGGATCAACACCTGAGGAGGAGACCTGTTAATGCAGGACCACCTTATTCTCTCGTGGGCCCAGAGGGAGGCTGGTATAACTCAATCAGCCAGATGATGCGCAAATGGGTGAAGCAAAATGCATAGAAAGGATGAAGGCAACAGGTGTGTGGGTCTCAGCCACTGTGGTGGAAAAAGCTTTCACAAAGCTTCTGTGGTAAAGCTACAACTGCAAAGACATCATGGTGCATAAAAATACGTCAAAGATTGCTCACTCCTGGGCTGAAACCTAAGAGTAGCTTAGCCCCCTTTGTCTCCATATGATATTCTGATACAAGTGGCATGCCAAGTCTTGCAGTGTGGAGGCTGTGTGTCCACATGAACAGCATTTTCACTCTCCACCTCACCCAAGCTGACTGAGCATGTGCTCCCGTCACATTCACCACACAGGTGATGCTCCACGCCAGGAATCCGGGAAAGGGGAACAAAATGTATATGTAGATGAGTGGATGGTGGGGCCAGGGGCCACATTCCAATGCTTACAATCAGAGGCGACTAGAGAACACTATGGCTGTTCTCCCCTGTGAGAATGGCAAGAGACCTGAGAGATCCCCTAGGCCAATGTCCCCAGTTGAAAGGGAAGGGCTGAACAATGAAATGACTTGCACAGTCACAAGTCACCAAGAGCTGGCTATAATTTAATCTTGCGTTTCACAGCCCAGCAGTGCAAGGTTTTGAGCAAATGAGTAACACTTGGGGAGAATTTTAACTAGGGGATTAAAAAGCAGAGCCAGGTGACGACTAACCAAAGAATTTGTTAAGAATATGATTTGTCAAAAAATGTCAGCTCATGGTATTCAGAAGCCGAGGCGTGGCCAGGCACAGCAGCTCACGCCTGTAATCCCTTTCACCTTGGCCTCCCAAGGTTTGAGTTTGGGAGGCCGAGGTGAGCGTACTGCTTGAGCCCAATAGTTTGAGACCAGCCTGGGCAACACAGCAAGACCTAGTCTCTTAAAAAAAAGAGGAGTAATGAGTATACATGCACAAATGCAGTAATCCAGGATATCCGCAGAACTGGAAATGTGTTCCCGGGCACAGTAAAAACATGTGAGCAACGCCATTCTAGAAATACTTTTCACATAGGCTACAGCTTCTCTCTCTGTGAGTTTAACATGTCCTTCCTTTTAGATTAAATGCAAATGCATAAAGTTAACCAATCATGCTCATAACACACTGTCTTATGAAGACAGGGACATGTGTAATTACTACCAGCACTTCAATAGGGACTACTGTGTCACCAATGACAGATAGCTAAGATGGCTGAGGAGTGGATAATGAATCAATCTATTTAGTCAACATTATTATGCTTAAAGGGAAGTCAGAAACTCCCCAAATGATTCTTGTGTTGTGGAAAGCCTGTCAAATCAAAATATTCTTAATGTGAAATTAAGAAGAATTTTGCTGTTTGTAGATACCCAGGCAAGGAGAATGAAAATGATATGTAGATAACACACCATTGTTAGATTTATTATCCAAACAAGAGCTTTTAATCCACCAAGGCTTAAAAACACATAAAAGGAGGGTGGTAAATTTCACTTTACTGATGCACTCACTGTGGAATGCCTGGTTCAGAATCACATCAAGGATTATGTCATGCCCTTTTTCAGATAGTTAATGAACCTTTGAAGTAAGAGCTTTTCTATTCTTTTCACACCAGATATTAGTCTTTATTTGAAGGCTGATTCTTGCTAATACCCGATTTGCTTAATGAACATTGAATAGTTGGTCAATAATATTTCAATTGTGATATGATCTTTTTCCACTCTACTAAAAAGGTTAGTTAGCATCCTCGGTTACTTTCCTTGAAACAGACACCCACTGATGTAGATTTGCATATAGAGGCAACTGGAAACCAAAACAGGCCAGTGTGGGGGCTCCCAGGGTAAGTGGGCACCTGAAAGTGGGGTCAGTATAAGCGATGCTGGAGCTGGAACAGCTGAGACTAGCTTTTATAGATTAAGCTGGGAGGGGAGGGAGTAGGACTTCAGTGATAAAACAAGTAGGTAAGGAGGTAGAGGAAGATAAAGGATAAAAGGAGATGGGCCTGCTTGCAAACCTTAAACACCATCCAATTAATAGTAACTATGACACTAACAGTACACAGGATGTAACTCCTTGCTTTTAGCATGTTAATATGATGCCAGGTGCATTCAAATTAATATCTACATTGTCTACACACACACACACACACACACACACACACACACACACAGCCTGTATGAGCATTTTAAAAATCCTGGGAGGATATATGAGAAGCAGGTGAGATGGTGATTTCCAGATGTTGGAAGACACAGGAATGTACTTTTCATCTTAAATCTTTCTGTATTTCTTGGACTTTAGCCAGCCATGGGTATGTTATGCAAAACATTGTACATCTACAATTATTAAATATTAGTTGCTAATTATTTTTATTACCACTAACCACATACATTTTGTCTACCAGTTAGTCTTTCTTTCCCTTTAAAAGGTAAATGAATCTCAAAAATGAGAGATGTTCAAGACTCTGTAAGTCATGTAGTCCATCTCCTTTAGAAAATGATGGCTCTTCTCAAGGCAACAGAACAGATGCATCAGCCTCTACACTGGTTCGTGATGAGGGAGCCCAGGGGAGGGGAGGCAAAGCCACTGAACAGAAAGAGAAACTAGGATGGGTGTGGTGGCTCACACCTATAATCTCATCGTTTTGGGAGGCCAAAGTGGGATGATTGCTTCAGGAGTTCCAGAACAGCTTGGATAGCAAGACTCCATCTTTATGAAAAATTTAAAAAGGAAACAGGGGGACTAAAAGTTCCAGGGTAGAGCACACAAAGCTACATGCACAGAATAAAGGGTTGAAAGCAAAATCACAAAAATGAGTGCTGAAGAGAGCTAAGGATTAAGAGATATTAGAATCAGCTATATAGTGAGGCCAAGTCTACATATGTGTGGTTATATGCTCAATTTATTTATTTATTTTTAAAACAGCCAAATTCAAGAGCAATAAATGCTCAACTTAAATGTTTGTGTGTCAAGATGGAAGCCCCATAAAGGGTAAATATAACTCATCGATTTTGGTGGCCATATTTTCATACTGAAGAATTTCTTGGGCAAAATGACTATTTCATCAAATGGGTGAGAGTTAGATAATGGGGTTTACGTGTGTGTAAATTCTTTTCAATATAGCCAAAATTTTCTTTTCACTATAGCCAATTCTTTTTCACTATAGCCAAAAAACCCACTTCATAACAAATCTCTTTGACTTCTGCTCAAGATAGTCCAACAGGGCTTCCTCCTGCTTTTAGAATAAAACCCCAACCCTGTAAGATGGCCCTCAAGGCCCCACCCAGTCTGGCCCTTTCCTTTTCCTCCAGGCTCAAGATTCACCTCCTCCAGCAGCCGCACTTGCCTTCCCTCTGCCCTGTGTTTAGTGAACTCACCTTACAGATCTTCACTCAGGTCGCACTGATCACCCATCTAGATAAGATGCTTATTTCTAGTTACATGCTCTTACTGGATCATATTCCTGTCATCCCAGGACTTCTCTCAATTTGAAGCACATCTTTTATATGTGCTGTCATATGTCACTCTCTCTCACTAGATTGTAAATTCCATGAGATCAAAAACCATTCCAATTTTACTTCTATCATTTTCCCAGAACCCAGCATGATGTGTGGCATGCAGTAGGTGCTCACTATAAAAAAAACTTGGGGGCATAAGGCTACCATCATGGAAGGATAAGGTATTTCTTGAGTAGAGAATCCATGTATGACCATATGCAGGTACCCAGATGTGGCTTATCAAGGCCAGCCCTGCAGGAATTCCCCATCTACTAAAAGAAGGGCCTTCATGGGGAGCATTAGCCTTCCCCATCTTTATGAGCTCCCAACTCTAAGAAGAAAGAGGACTTGAGCACCACACATACTATTTCCTCATCCTCATTAGATTTCTCCTGGAGGGAACCTACTCTTAGATACTGATTAGATTTCTGCCCTTCTAACTTCATGCAAAACAAAAATCAAAAACAAAAACAAAAAAACCCAACAACAAACAAGCAAAACAAACATAAAGCCCTGTAGAAACATAACTAGTTGTTATAGTACATAGCTAGTCAGGTATGAGCAGGGCAAGAGAGGGCTCCTCAGCCCCTGCCACATACACCAGGAGTGTAGGGTGATCATCAGGTGATGGTCAGGTTGTTAACTCTCTCTCTAAACGAATAGTTGGTCACAGCTGGCACCAGGGAACGACAGTCTCCTAATACATGGGAAACACCTGAAACTGGTGAGCAGCAGCTTCTGGAGAAGATCTCAGGAGTGGGGAGAAGGACTGCAATGCCCCAGAAATATGTCAGCGTATAAGATCCCAAGTCAAGAGGTCAAGCCGCACACGTGGTCTCTCAAGTCGCCTATGTGGTCTCTCAAGTCGCCTGCTTGGCCCTCTTCCAAGTGTCCTTTCCTTCCTTTCATTACTGCTCTAAAGCTTTTTAATGAACTTTAGCTCCTGCTCTAAAACTTGCCTTGGTCTCTCCTTCTGCCATATGCCCCTGAGTCAAATTATTTCTTCCGAGGCAGCAAGATTTGAGGTTGCTGAAGACTCATACAGACAACTACCACTGCTTACATAATGATATGAGATAAAGTTCCAGCATAAATAATGTAGAAAAAAGGTTTCACTAGTATTGAAATACATTTAAAAACGGTAAGGAAAATATTAAATTCATATGTAATACATAAATTATTTCATAATTCATGTAGGGAACAAAATAGGAAAAGTTATAGGGTCTAGTGTGGCCATTTGCAGCCTGGTCTAAGGTTATTGTGGGATGAGACAGTCTTCAAAATACACATATAACATTTTAGAGTCTCAATATCAATGGCATTCACATCCACATTCTTTCAATAGTTCTCTTATAGTCTGTATTTCAACATGACTTCAGGAGTTGGCTGCTTAGAACATAAGGACTAAAGCCTGGCTTGTTTTGTGCCAGTCACTTTCTTTTATGGTCAAAGAAGCTGCTTTAGATGATTAAATATTATGTGTTACTCAGGGGAAAAGAACGGTAATATAACACATAAAGCAATCACTGGGTCAGATTATTTATTTATTTATTTATTTTTGTTTTGTTTTAAGACAGGGTCTGGTTCCTTCGCCCAGGCTGGAGTTCAGTGATACAATCTCAGCTCATTGCAACCTCCACCTCCCAGGCTCAAGTGATCCTCCCACCTCAGCCTCCTGAGTACCTGGGACTAAAGATGCACGCCACCATGCCTGGCTGATTCCTGAAATTTTTTGGCAGAGATGGGTTTTTGCCATGTTGCCCAGGCTGGTATCAAACTCTGGAGCTCAAGCCACCTGCCTGCCTTGAACTCCTAAGGTGCTGGGATGACGGGTGTCAGCCACTGCACCTGACCTAGAGTATTAATTAAAGGCTAGAAAGAGTAAATATCTAGCATGTTTTAAAAACATAACCTACAAATATAACTATGCTACTGGAAGTATGCATAATTTAACTACTCCCTCCCCTTTTGCTGAGTTGTTAGGCATAAATCTACAAACGACATCTTTTATTTTGTTAGAGACAGGGTTTGGCTCTGTCACCCAGGCAGGAATGCAGTGGTGTGATCATAGCTCACTGTAACCTCAAACCTCCTGGGCTTAAGGCTTCCTCCTGCCTCAGCCTCCCAAAGAGCTAGGACTACAGGTGCATGTCACCATGCCTGGCTAAATTTTTTTTAACTTTTTTTTTGTAAAGAGGAGGTCTTTCTATGTTGCCCAGGCTGGTCTCAAACTCCTGGACTCAAATAATCCTCCTGCTTTGGTGCCCCAAGGTGCTGGGATGTCAGGTGTGAGCCAAAAGAGATCTTTTTCAGGCACAGATCACACCAGCTTTAATTACTCGTGGAAAAGTTTACTTAGATCTGAAAACCATGCATGTAACATTATTCTACATATTGTACTATTATAACCTTTAGAAGAAATTAAACATTGTACAAATACAAAGTTCTATAATGGTATTGGATAAAACATCTAAGGCACAGAAGACTTTCAAATATATCCTCCATTTTATAAAGGGCAAAAAATGAGATGATACAGGGAAACTGATTAGTAGAAACACACACAACCAACAAGCATTATTGCAGGCGACAGCTTCCAAGTTTCTCACTCACTTCTTAGCATAGAACACTCTCTGTGGGAAAGATTAGAAACTGAAGGACAAAAATGCACTCACTCCATTCTCTTTCTACCTTTTCTTCTATCATTCCTTTTCTCTGTTTGCCCACATATTCTGACCTCAAAATTATAATTTATTTAATAATGCAAAAGGCAAGATTTATTACTGGTTCTTTCTCACCTACGAAGATTAACTTCTTTTAAATAAGGTACAAAAAGGACATAATAAAATAAAGGCAATGTTGCTCATCAATAAGTAGATAGCATTGACTTCTTCTGGATATATCTATCAAATAAGAATCTAAGTTCACTCTATTGCTAAAATAATCTAAATCCCATGGTGGAAAAGGAACATAAACTCTTCATTGATTTATGGGCCTCATATCTTCTGGGATGTGTTGCCAATGTATGTGCTATATCCTGGGGTGTTAGCACCTGGGGTTGGATAGAGATGAAAGATAATGGCTTGTAAACAGGCAGCTCCCTGTTGACTACTCGCCTCAGGAAGCTCTTGCCATTTGCTATATATTTCAGAAATTGTATGCAGAAAGCTGTGCTTACAAATGCACTACAGGAAAGGTCAGCTCTGGAAAATTTCAGACATTTCTGAAATGTGCATGTAGCAACCTGATTATACCACACATAGTCATGGTATCTAGATTTGAGATAAAAATAAAATGAGAGCAAGAAACGATTAAAAAGTCTAAAACTTTGCATCATAGGCAGCTAATGTACCATTTTAATTTAAAGAGTAATCGAAGGGTCAATCATGAATGGTGACAATCTGATATTATGGTGTGACGTGATAATGACATCTGACCATGTTAGTTATTAGAAGGAACAAGGGATTTTCATAATGTTTATATTTTGTATTAAATGTAAGTTGATTCAGCCCTACCCTAACATTTAGAGATGGTGTCATGGACATTCATAATTTGGTGCTGAATATTCATGGATGGGCCTGCCAAGACCACTGGCAACATTTCCCAACAGTCCTGCTCTCAGGCTGGCACAGGGACCAGCAGGTGCGCCAATGCCCTGACTCCCTCAGCCCTCTCTCATGACAGACTTCTCACTCTCATGGCAGTGAAATGGCAGGTAATGATCGATTTCACCTGAACCAGTGGTTTCAGAGTTTTTCAGGGCCAGAGATCTCCTTGTTTAAAGAAAGTTCACACATACACACACACACACACACACACACACACACACACACATATAGAGAGAGAGAGGGGTGGGGGTTTCTGATTTATTTAAAAAATAAATAAATCTCACAAGAAAGCTAAAACACTGAAGGCTTGAGTTTTCCCTGGAGCTGCTTGCTAGAGCACAGCCCTGCTCTGAGGAAAAAGTATTCTTTACCTAGAAAGGACATGAAATTTCATGAACTCAAATTTTAAAATGCATGATCCATTAAGAAAAAGTTGACTAACTGGGCTTCATCAAAATGTATAACTTTTGCTTTTCATACACTATTAAGAAAGTGACAAAACAAGACACGAACTAGAGAGTGCCTGTAAATCAAAGATCTGATAAAGGATATGTACAGACTATTTAAAAAATTCCCACAACTCAATATAAGAAAACTCAATTAATAAAATGTAAAATATATTACTGGTTTGAATAGGCTTTTCACCATAGAAGACAGATGAATGGCTAGTAAGCACTTGAAAAGATGCTCAAATCATTAGTCAATAGGGAAATATAAATTACAATACCGTGAAATAACACTATACATCCACTACAATGGTCATTTTCCAAAAGACTGACAATACAGGTGTTGGTGAGGATGTGAAGAAACTATAACCTCAAATGTCGCTGGTGGGAAGATAAAATGGCACAGCCACTTTGGAAAACAGTTTGGCAGTTTCCTATAAAGTTGAACACAAATTTACCATATATCTCAGTAATCTCACTCCTAGGTCTTTACCCAAGAGAAATGAAAACACATGTCCATACAAAGCCTTGAAAGCAAATTTCACAGCAGAATTATTTATAATAGCCCCAAACAGGAAATAATCCAAATGTCCATCAACTGGCGAATGGATAAACAAAATGTGTTATATTCATACTATAAAATGGGACATTATGCAGACGGGGAGTAAACACTGCAAAGCATCTGAAAAAGGACTTGTATCGAGAATACATAAAAAACTCTTATAAGTCAGTAACCCAGCTGACATCTCTCTTCCTCAATGTGACTTCCTTAAACACTCTGACCCATCACAATTGCTTCTTTCCCCGAATTTACTGTCAATAAGCTTCACTGGGTTTTTTTCTTGTAAAATATTTCAGATCAGCTCCTGGTGGGGGTGAGGGAGTGTAAGCGCATTAGTGTGGAGCAACATAATACATCAGTGGGCTGGGATGGGATGTGACTTCCCAAAGCTGAGATGGGCTCACTGATAAGAGGTGTCTGCCACTGTCTTGGCCACCTGACCCAAAACTCCAGAGCACCTCAAAATCTAGGCACCAATGCAGATCCAAACTTGCTTCCCAAGATCCCATAGCTGAAAAAGTTTCTGGGAATGGCTTTTTTCTTAGTCTTTCAAACTTCTTTGGGTATTGCGTGTTGCCACCAAAACACCCACGTCACTCCTCCTACACCTGTGTTTACACATCTCTGAATCCCCCATGATGCCTAATACAGCGTTCAAAACATAGCTCAGAATGGACAACATCACTGGACACTCCCAAACACGGAGTGGATTTGGTTCATGGTGCCTACTGCCCATGGGTTTAAGCAGGCTCACCCATGAATATTCAGCACTGAGAAAAGATGATGAAGTCCTGGAAATTAATAACACTGCCCTCAAGTTCAGGTAGTTATTTTGATTCTGTTAGGCTGAAGATGAAATCGTATACCTGAGTCTCTCCTGAAAAGAAAAAAGTGGGAAGGAAGTGCCAGGAACTTTGAGATAATTACCAAAAGAGAAAATAAGAGAAATACCCTCAAGTGAAGGAGGTACATATATGAAGAAAAACATAACTGACAGTCTGTCTTTGTGGCAACTAGTGAATCTCCTGCATAGGACATCAGGGAAATGACATACTTTCTCCACAGGATCCCCAGTGATGAGTGGAAACTGTCGCTATGATGCCTACAGAATTGTGGTCAATGAGATACACACAATTCGCAAAAAAAAGGAACAAGATGCAATGGCAACTGGAGTAAAGGCTTCAACATTTCATTCCTATGTCCAAGGCTTTAATGTGAAAATCCTATGTCCAAGGCTTTAATGTGAAAAGTCATATGAGTTACACAAAAGGAAATAAAATTCCAGGACCTGGAAAGTACCCACCTCCATGGACTTAAGAGACAGTTCGTGAAACTTGTAAGACTAGTCAGGACCCCAGTGAAAGGTGTAAGGTATACAGAGTTGATTAATCAAATAAAACCTGACCTTAATTAGGAGCCCCTGCCCAATAACTGCAGGTTTATTCTTCAAAGGCATAACCAGATTCTATGCCTCTAAAATGGCCTTGAGATTCTATTATTATTTTTTCTTAGTAGACTCCTAGCCAATACGGTAATATTGTTCCCCTTGATTGGGCAAAGTCTTGTCTACTTATCTATCAATCTTATGTAAATTGTGTTTATAAAGGTGCAACTGTGTTTTGTAAAATATTGTACTGGTTTACATACTGTTTTTGAAGATGTCTGAAATAGGAGAATCCAAACTAACTAATGTCTGATTTATTAAAGTTATGGGCATTAAATGCCTAGAAAAATTGCGACATTTGTGAGAAACGTATATAATAAATTTATAATCATAGTTAAAACGTCCAAGGAAATTTGGTTACATAAACATAAAATGGTTAGGATTTGATTTATGCATTATAGGAACATTAATCAAGGAACAAATGAGTTTGTTCTTATTTTTTATGCAAATATTAGATTTATAAATAAAATTTGTCAGATAAATTTAAACATTTAGAAAACTAAATTTAGACACTCTTTGACATGTGTAAAGGTTTCCCACGGAAGTAAAAATTAACTGGGATTTGGTGAAGCCTTTCATCTCATGGATTCCCAACTCTACAATCAAGAGAGAAATGCAAGAGAACCCTGAACAGTGAAAGGCCATGCCTGCAGACCTCTAAACCAAAGAAAGTTTCCAAAGCCTTCTCTGGCAAATGTCCACTGATTCCAAAAGAACCAGAACTGCCTAGCAGGGAGTGGGAGAGGGAAGAGGAAAAGGGCATCCCTCTAGAGCACACATAACACAAATGGTCTGGGATAGGACAGGGCTTCCAAAGCTGAGGTGAGTTCATTGACAAGGGGTGTCTGCCAATGCCATATATGCATGGCTACCTGACCTGAAAACCTAGGACACCTCAAAATCTAGGAGGCAATAGGGATCCAACAATGTTTCCTGGGATCCTACAGTAGAGAACATTTCTGGGAACAACTCTGTTCTAGTTTCTCAAACCCACTTGGATATTTTATTTTGCCTCTGGAATACCCAGATCTCTCCTACACCTATGCTTGCCAAGTGAGGGCTTGTGTGGGGCTCAACACTGAGACGCTTTTTACACCATGTCCTACTGGATGCTGTGTTTTCCCTCAGGGCAGGCACAGTGTCTTCTACCTCAGCTGCACTAAGCCACAAAGAGCAGCCCTTCTAAGGCAACAAGCAATGGAACAAGGGGACTAACCAGCAATCAGGACCTACCTCTGTCACCATGTACTTTGAGGAGCTTTTGTGCGACTTGGCAAGTATCATGTCTGTGAAATGAGCATGAACTTACTCTGGAACAGGATTTGTTATGGAAAGCCACTGAAATAATACTGAAACAATACACTCAGAAAACATAAGCATAAATGTAGGGAACTAGGCTACTACAAAGTCTAAAAGATGCTGGGACTACTTTATAACAAGTGGGAATGATAAATGGACCCAGCAAAACCTCACGAGTACAGGATCTCATTTAATCTGACAAGTAGGCACGAAGTTCTGAGGACACATCTTCTAACTCCAAATTTCAAGACCAGAAAAGGTTAGTATAAACTAGATGGGAAGGAAAAAGAAAAAAAAAAAGTTCTACATACTGAAGTTTATATTCTAAAAAATTGGACTTTTGCCTACTATGTGTCAGGCATTTAGTTTGCTCCTTTCAAACTAGTAGGGAAAAAAAACTGGGGCCGGAAAGTTTAAGCAAACTGCCTTTATGTGAGAAAAAAAAAATTGGCTGCAAGAACCTCAGTTTGCATCGTACAGCCCTCAAAACTAAAGCCCATGACTACCCACCCCCAGAATCTTGAAGAGTATTGTTTTCATGCTTCTTTCACATTTCAACCAAAGCTGAAAAACGTAGCCAGTCCTCATGGAAATTTCAGTGATGGACTCCTGCTATCAAATTTTTAAACGGTCCTGTTTCTCTTCTCACGCCCAGGGGTGAATGGTAAGTGAGAACTCAAGTGTCCACTGTACCATTCTCCTCCCTCAAAGTGAGCTCAAAGTTCAGAGGAAAGGAAACAGTTATCACTCCACTGTCAACAGGGGCATGCTAGAGGATCCCAGGTTTTGGCAGAGGCTAACAGAGGCCCTGGAATCTTTATGTTCGTTGAGTACTTTCAGGTGGGCAACTTTCATTTCCATCAAAATAGTGGAAGGCAAAAAAATTCGTCAGAAGTGTGTCCCAATTTCATAGACTGACAGATGGAGGTGTGTAGTAATACATCTTTTATTACTTCCCTTGACAGCTACAGACTGCATGTGGAGTTTAACTGGGCTGATACATACATTTTGCAGGTGCATTGTTGAGAGAGAATTTTTTGGACATTTTTTCTGGCTAGCACAGAAATAAAGTACCTAGGTAGGGAAAGACATTTCCTGGTAGTTAAAGAGTGTTTCTCCTTACTACTCCAAGTGCTCTCTCCAGTCACATAACCCTAACATGAGCATTTTTAACGCCTGCCAAATTTATTCTCAAACATGGGATAGGCCAGCCTGCATTAAAGGGTTCTCATCTGTTGGGTTTATGAAATGATTTGCAATCATCAACTCTATAAATACGGGTATGTAACTTTCTTTACTAAAGCATCAGGCTCCACAAGGGACTATATTTGTGTCATACACAGATAAATAGCTTGGGATGATTAAACTTGATATCCTAAATTTGATTTTCATAGGAAACTGAAATTGCACTGTACCCTTAGAGCAATTCTAGTTAACAAGTACCTGAGGCTTAGAGAAACTGGTTCTTCAGTAGCCAGTAACATCGGGGTCACACTACATTTGATGAATAATTTGATGAATAATTCTTCCCAGTGGCACTCACACCTGATACGCACATTATGTGGATTAGAGAGTTTTTGGACACACAGAAGAAAAACATCACTTTCTACCACCAGTTGCTCATGCTACAGGTATATCACCTAACGAAAACAAGATTTCTCTGAGGAATGTGAAATGTAGTTAGTGTTTTCACCATGTAATTATTTTGCCATGATCTTCAAGATACTGAAACAGAAACAAACCTGATTACGTTGTTTTTTTATGTCCTGATGTAACTTTCCATTATGGTACTGAGCAGGGTCCCCATCTCCCAGACAACAGTTCTGATGCAGATGAATTATCAAAAGTGGAAGTGGGATGATCTTAGCAATTAAGCCCCATGGCTTAAATAATGGTGTGTGGGGCTGGGCACCATGGCTCATGCCTATAATCCCAGCACGTTGGGAGGCTGAGGCAGAAGGATAAGTTGAGCCCGCCTGGGCAACATGGTAAGACCCCATCTCTACAAAAATAAAAATAAAAACATTAGCTGCATATGGTGGTACATGCCTGTAGTCCCAGCTACTTGGGAGGCTAAGGCAGGAGGATCACTTGAGCCCAGGAGGCCAAGGGTGCAGTGAGCCATGATCAGCCATCAAGACCCCATCTCAAAAATAAATGAATAAATGTGTATGGTATAAACATAATTATATCATATAAGGAATAAAGCATATATGAAACTATACTTAATTATACATATACATTTTATCTTAAAATATAACATCAAACTTCTATATCTGAAATTGAAGTCTAGCTGGCATACTATAAAGGCATTTAGTTATGTAGCTTTCATTAATTTCAGTGAGAAACAGGCTCCCAATCTTTATTAATACTTGAAATTTTAAAAACTTACTATCCATCCATCCATCTATCTATCTATCTATCTATCTATCTGAGAAGGGGTCTCACTATGTCACTCAGGTTGGAGTGCAGTGGCGTGATCATAGCTTACTGCAGCCTCAAACTCCTGCACTCAAGAGATCCTCCTGCTGCAGCCTCCCAAATAGCTGGGACTAAAGGCATGTGCCACCATGCCTAATAATTTTTTAATTATTTTTTTGTAGAAACAGAGTTTCACCATGTTGCCCAGGCTTTAAAGCTTACCTTTTAAACCCATGGCTTTGCATTTCAGATACCTGGATGATGACCAGGACAAACTGTTGCAAAGAGAGGGGACCTACACACTGACTGACCCACATGGCTGCTCGAAAGGAAAGGAAAATGCATTCTGCCACAGAGTCCCAGCCTCTGTCTCCACAAGCTAAAGAGTCTTCTACAATCCACAAACCTAGCATCCCAGGACAATATATTTATGTTGGTTAATTTTATGTCAGCTTGACTGGGACACAGAGTGGCCAGATATCTAATCCAACTTTACCCTGGGTGTTTCTACATGAGTTTAACATTTAAAATGATAGACCTAGTAAGGCAGGCTGCCCTCTCTAATGTGCATGGGCCTCATGCAATCAGTTTGAATGCATGAATAGAACAAAAAAACTGGCCTTTCCCCAAGGGAGAGGGAATTCTTCCTGCTTGACTGCTTTCAAGCTTGAGCAGTAGTCTTTCTCCTGCCTTTGGACTCCAATTCAACATCAGCTCTTCCTGAGTCTTGGGCCTGCTGATTACAGATCTTGGGACCTCTCAGCCTCCATAATCACAGAGCCAATTCCTTATCATCTCTTTCTATAAGTGTATCTCCTATTGGTTCTGGTTCTCTGGAGAACCCTGCCTAATACAATATTATAAGTGGAAAAAAAACTTCCCCTATAGAGTCAGCAAGAGGGAGCTGAGGAAGCCTCATTCATCACCAAGGTAAGAGAGGGAAGAGGCCACAGCAGCTAACAATGGTGACACTGTTAGAAAGTATATGGAACTTGAAATACAGTCCGATTGAATTATTCCTACTAGGAGCCTGGAATGGGGAACCAAGAAGGCAAGAGATTAGTATATGGCGGTGGAGAGCATAGAAGGAGGAAAGGTCAGACAAAATAGAGAAGACCTGCTCAAAGATGAATTTGGTTTTCGTTTTGTTTTGTTTTGTTTTTTTCTGAAGAAGTTATTAGGCCAGTGGCAGTGGCTCACACCTGTAATCCCAGCACTTTGGGATGCCGAGGCAGGAGGATCGCTTGAGCCCAAGAGTTTGAGACCAGCCTGGGCAACACAGTTCAACATCACCTCTACAAAAAATTAAAAAAAAAAAAAAAAATAGCCAGGCATGGTGGCACATGGCTGTGGTTCCAGTTACTCAAGAGGCTGAGGCAGGAGGATCACTGGTGCCCAGGAGCTCAAGGCTGCAATGAGCTGTGATCATACCACTGCACTCCAGCCTAGGTGACGAAATGAGGTCCTGTCACAAAGAAGAAAAAAAAAAAAAAGACATTACTATTCACCCACATTTAGATAGACGTGTTCTTTCCAATCTATGTGAATTCATGCCACTCCATGCTACCCGCCACCCTCCAGGGCAACAGTTGTGACCACATGGGCAACTGCTGCTAAGTCTCAAATCCTTATCAAAAATGCTAAGTGACAGCTAACCAAGGTGTGAAGAGTTTTGCTTTTTCATTCTCGTTGATTTAAACGGCATGCGCTCGGGAAAACTCTTCTATGGGTTAGCGTCTGTGTTCTTCTCACAACACTCAAGTGTACTTAAAATCACATTGGTTCTGGTTCACAGAGGGAGGAAACGGAGGGTGTCAAAGGAAATGCTTGCAGGATTTCAAACATGACAGGATCACAGACATTCTTTTCCAATGTAAAGACATTCCAGGAAAGCCTCAAACTGGTGTAGTGTGTATAGGCTTGTGATGTAAAAGAGAATCTAGGGTTCATTAATTCCTATCATGGCTAAAGACCTCACTGGTTTTACCTGTTTAACTGTGCTCAGGTTTTGAAATTAGTGCTCAGAAGTCTTTCATCCCACTGCCACAGTGTTCCTCACCAAAAGGTCTTCTGTCTTTTGCCAGCTCAGTATTCACAGTCTTCACAAGAGAAGGCTAATTCTGAAATAACTATGTAGCCTGCACAGGGCTGGTGAAAGTCCAGGGGCCTCATTCTACCAATGGCTTTTCAAGCCTTTCTTGCTCCCACATACCCCTTCTCCTACTGCTTTAAATGTCCTTTCTTCCCCAGGATTAAGAGTGGAATTTCTAGAGACGGAATACACGTAATCAAATAGTGTTTCTGAAACTTCTTAGTTATGTGTGACCTTGGGACAATTATTCACCATGTTGTGCCTCAGTTTCCTCAACAGCAAAATGTGAAAAAATTATAATCCCTAGTGTGTAGGGTTATGAGGATGAACTGAGTTCATGGGTCTAGTTCTTGGAGCAGTGCCTGGAACATGGTAAATGTCAGTAAGTGTTACTCATTCTTCCAGCCCCAACAGGTGGTAGATTGCTTGTAGTTCAAGTATAGAACCACACAGGTTCTAGACATGGGTCCACGGTGGAGAAAGCATCCATTTACCAGCCTACCTCCCACCAAGACTGAGCAAGGATTACATCTTCTTTCTTTTTATGTTTCCCAGCACTTAGTGTGGTAAGTACGTGACACAGAGCAGGTATTCAGTGAATGTAGATTGAGTGCTTGAAGGGACACTAATTCTAACTCTAAGGAGGAGAGTATGTCACCTAAGGGATGCTGTTTATGAATAACAATGGCAATGCAGTAAATGTAAGCTCCAGCTAGAACCCTGGTAAGAAACACAATTTACTCTTCTGGGATTTTTAAATAATTTACATTCATTTGCTTTAAAATCTTTCAAATAAGGTCACTTTTGTTTATATACTTGTCATTCTTACCAGCATAGAGAGAGGTAAGTATAACAAAACTAACCGAAGCAATGTTTCTTCAACTCCTGGAGACCAAAATCCTAGAAACTGTCTTCAGCAATCTCAAAAGGTTACATTTAATTTTCAACCGCACATAATATACAATTATGACTATTAAAGAGTCGCTGAAAATATCTTTCCAAGTACAAACAAAAGCAAAGCATCAACAGAGACCCAGGACAAGGCAGAAGTGACGACTACATTATGAAGGGTCAGCTCCCCAAACTCACACACCCCCCGAGAGGAGAAGGGATAACAGGATCAGCACCAGACTCACTCACTCTCCTCTCAGTCACTGTAAGACTTTTGATTTCGGTGTCCAAAAAAAACCCTCTGTGGAAAGTGCTCTTCTTGTGAAAACACCTGCTAAAAAGCAAGCCTGAAACAAGGTCAGTCATTGCCCTGGCACACGTTCACTAGTTCCTCAGAATGAGCGCCCTCAAGGTGTTTGGTGGGGGACAGAGGCAGGAGGAGATGGAAACAGACCAACAAGACAGCCAGACACACGCACGCATACACACACACGCGCATACACACGCGCGCATACACACACACGCACGCATACACACACAGAGTTCTAGTCTCTGCCACAGTAACGCAACTCATTAAATGCCACAGCCTCTCTTCTGTGTGACTTTTGTTACTCCCATGAGGAATAGCCAAAGATTTAAACACATTGTCAAGTCAGATTAATCAAAGCCATATTCTCTAGTTAAGCGTAAAGAAAAAGAAGTCATAAAGGAATTCAAATTTGTTCACATCTTGTAACAGAAAAGAATAGGTGGATTCGTATCTGCTATGGTTTGAATAGGTCCCATCCAAAATTCAGGGGTTGCCAGTGTGATACTATGAACAGGTGGGCCTTCGAGAGGTGACTAGGTCGTGAGGGCTGCTCCCTTATTTCTTGGCCAAATAACATTTCTCACTCAATTAAAAGAATCTGGGAAGATCAGTCTAAGTTCACCTGGCTATTATTTAGAATGATAAAGGCTATGAACCAAGTGAATGAGCTACTCAAAAAGCCAAAATAAAAATTCTGAAGGGCTCGGCTACTTTGGTTTTTTTTTTAATGACTCTGGGTAGCAGGCACTCAAGGAAGCCCACTTACCACGATATCCTCAGGAAATGTGTCTCTGCTGAAGGAGCCATCATCAAACATGACCTCGTAGAAGGTCTGCGACGTCACAGCCATCACTCTGCAACTGTAATACCGGGTGTTCCGATGCTTCGTGATGACCGTCTGTCCCACGGAAATGACCTTCTCGCAAGCCTTGGGCTTCTAAAAGAAGGGACGCGAAAAAGAAAATAAATAAGAGAGAGAACAGGAAAAGAAAGGACATAAAATAAAAAGTATTCATTTGAAAATCAATCATTTATTTCGCCAAGATTTTTTTAAAAATTTTTAACTTAATATTGAAGAATAATTTCAAACTTACAAAAAAGTTGCAAGAATACAAATAGTATAAACAATACTTGTTTATACTATCACTCTTTACCCAGGTTCATCCATTGGTTTTGTGTGTGTATGCATATACAAAGAGAGAAAGAATATGCATGTGTGTGTATATATATATATACACACGTGTATGTGTATATCCAAATATATCAACTTCAGGAAACTGAACACTGATAGGATACTTTAATCTCCATCTACACTCCAGTTGGTCAAATGATCCAATAATGGCCATTATGGTATCCACCTTCCCTACCCTCAAACTCCCAAGTACAGAAATCCAGTCTAGACTCAAGTATTGCGTTTAGTTGCCACATCTCTTTAGGCTTCTTTAATCAGGACCATTTCCTCTGTCTTTGTTTATGGCAGTGATACTTTGGAAGGATACAATTCTTCCTCCTCCTGCTTTTTAACAAAGCATGTGTCTTAAGCTTCCTCATGATTAGATTCAGGTTATACATTTTTGGCCAGAATCCCAAATAGGTGATGTTGTCTTGTTCTCAGGATATTTCATATGAAGGTACGTGGTGTTTGCTTACCCCTCAATGGTGATGTTAATTTTGATCCTGATCAAAGTATAGTTCAATTTCTCCACTTAATTACTATTTTTCTATTATACTAAAGCAATCTGTGAAAGACACTTTTGTCACTATATAAATGTCCTGTTCCTCTTAAACTGTTTGGAATTAGTGTCCATTGAGTTTCGTGCATAATCTTTACTGCAATGGTGGTGTATACTGATATTTCCTGCTCTACCACCCCATCCACATTTATTATTTAGTTGACATTTGGTAAGCAGGAGTCGCCCATATTTCCCTGCACGCATCCATCCATCCATCCATCCATCCAACCATCCATCCATCAATCCATCTGTCCATCTGTCTTTATTCATCCATTGTCATTATGGACTGATGAATTCCTCCTCCCCAGTTGTTTATAGTTCATACTTTACTTTATTATTTTGGTGTTCAAACTGTCCCAGATTTGACCAGTCAGAGCCCCCTTCTGGTTCTTGTGATCTTCCTTTTTTTTTTTAACCGGCAGTTCCTTACTATCTTGTCTGATAAGATGTTTCAGGATCATCTTGCACTAGTCCTGAAATTAGCCATTCCAGGAGTATAGTTCAGTTCAGAGGGGCAGTGACGTTAGAAACTCAGATACAGGTGCTTAGGTATGCTCTTATTTCAGGAGTATCTTTGATTCTCAGTTGTTCCAGCAGATGGAACAATGAAATACATGCATTTAACATGTGCACATTTATGTGCATAAATACACACATGCATATATCAATTTGCCACAAGCACACATATATTGGAAATCACCAGTTCAGAGTGATATCCCTATTCATCCCTGCAGATTCTTTCTTGCCTCCCTCTATTCTGTATTTGTATCTTCATCCTTTTTCAGCGAAAACGTTGGCTTCTACAATATAAACCCATTCACTCATTTGCTCAATCCCTAAATACACCCAAGTAATTTTTAAGACCTGTAGGAGAGCTGTAGTAATAGTTTTAGACTAGAAAAACTAACACATATGACAGTTCATCTTATTTTTAAATTAAAAATTAAGACTCAAGTTCAATTACCAGCTCATACTGATAACAGCTGGGTTGCAGTCCTTTCCTAAGAATATGGGCATGAGTTGTAGACTCCATCTTTATTTCATTTTCTCCCTCTCCCTATTCTCCTTCCACACATATTCCTGGCATCCTATAAAACCAGGTGTAGGCCTCAGGGTATACACATCATGCTAAGGAAACTTAAGACTTAAGAACAAATGACTTCTCTCAGAAATACCTGGCAGAGTGATTGGCACATATTAAGTGCTCTAGAAATGTTAGCTTGATGTGTTTTGGGTTGCTTGATTTTCAAGATAAGGCTATAGTCCCTGTTCCCCTTTCAGGAACTCTGTCTACAAAGCCCGTACCTACTAGGAAGAGACTGCAGTCAATATCTAATGCCAAAGTCTGCTCTGAAGACTGGATCTTCTTTATACCAGCCTCAAAGGCTCATGCATCAACTCTGATTTGTTGGATGTCATGAGCTCTGACCTGCTGGGAAGGCCCTGAACCAAGTTCATGGGAAGGTCCAGGCCCTCATAATCCCGAAGGGACCAAAATTAGCCTGACATGTCATCTGTACCTACAGGAAGCTGGGACTCATTAAACCCCAGTATTTTCTTGCATAGATACTTAGAACACTCCTGGGAAATTCAGTTTATCATCATCCAGAATCACAAGTCAATTAGAGGCTTTGCTTTTGTTTCCCCCATGAATTTCAAAAAAGCTAAAACACACCTTGTAGTGTGCACAGTGTTATGCTTAATCTTTTTCTTCTAGAAACCAAACAAAGACATTCCCAGAGAGTCATTCATTGACTAATTTCCTCAACAGTCATCTATAGCTAACCAGTGGGCACCAGATCTGGTGTTGGAGAGTCAAATATACAAAACCACTAAGGCTGTATTCCTTCCTGGAACAGGCCTACACAGGTATGCGCCATGAAGCCACTTCACAGGTGGTGTGAGAGAAGACTGATGAACACATTCCAGCATGCCAACTACAGCAGGACTCCTCATTCCTGGGCGTGCAGCAGTCAGAATTAGGGGAAGAACACAATCAAGGACAGAGTGACGGGCATGACCAAAGGCCCAGAAGCAGGAAGCAGCCATTCTGTTGTGGGAACTGCAAGAGGTCTTGCTATGGTGTAGAAAGTAGGAGAAACTAGAGAAATGGCCTAGGGACCAGGGGTCAGGCCACTGGCAGTGGGGGAGAACCGTTCTTATGCCATCCTAGGGAGTCTAAATGTTCTTCTGTGAACCTAGGAAGCCACTGAGGGGTTTAGATATAGAAGACAGGTGATCCAGGTCTGTATGGCCATAGACAAGGGGCTGGTGGAGCTTAGAGCGACAGTACAGTGGGAGATGAGGATCTGGAGAAAGGAACTGGGGACAAGAATGCTCATGATTTGGACAAAGGGGCAGGCCCCCTCCCAACACACATCTTCGTAAGGGTCTCTAACCATCTCTCCCATCTAGTGTCCCACATACCTGACAGAACAAAAGGATACTTTCCTTCTTTCCTCCCTGAAATCATTCCCCAGTGATTAGTGGGTTGCTTGGGAAATTTTTCTATACCTTTAGGTGTGGGTAGGTATGTAAACATTTGACAAAGCACAACAGTAAGAAGCCTGATTTATATCACTACACTTGAAGTAGAAATCTTTAACAGCTAGGTGATAGTATTTAACATATACTGAGATAATTATGCAGTTTACGACTTTACCCCCATTCATTCCCTTTAAATATATCCAACCTTTTAAAACCTTTTAAACGAAGAGAATGACTTGGATGTAGTAATTAATATGAGTGGAGGCACAGCATGCAAGTGATGCGACTCCAAGATTGGGCCCGTGACAGCTACTTCAGGTTGTACAGGTTACAACTAACTCTAGGAGGCCACATTCACAACCTGTGTGGCCACAGACAGTGGCCCTGAGTAATGTGGATTAGGGATACACAGGCTTCATCTTGGCAGAACTTTCTTGCAGATGCTGCCCTCTCTGTCAAACTGAAACACAGTCATGGTCAGAAATACAAGCACTGTATTTTAATATGGTATTAGTTATTTAGTGTATATTGGCAGTTTTACTAAAAATTGTTTGCCCTCAAAGGGGACAATGTGTTGAGATTTGCATTCTAAGCTGATTACTCTTTCAAGCTGTGTGATCTCAGGGGTGTTACATAACCCTTGTCATCCTCAGCTTCAGTTTGGTCACCTGTGGAAGAAATTATACCTAAATCAAAGTTATGCTATAAAACAGGATGAAGCACAAAGGATGCCTAGCCTCATCGGTAGCAGACTCTCAGTAAATCCTAACTGGCTTCATCTAGGAAATGAAGAACATACCTGAGACCTTCGGCTCAGGCAAATCAACCACTTTCCTACAGTACCTGAGTCATTGGCATGGATGAGTGGGCAGTACCCTGACTTCACACTGACAAGGACCAATCCAGCCCCAAATCACTGCTGAAAAAACAATCTAGGCACCTACCCTTCACCTCACCCGCTCCAGCAGCCTCTGACCCTACTCTTGTCAAATTCAGGCACACAGCTACGGTCCCTAGGAAGGAAAGCATAATGTGGTCTCCTCTGCATCCCCAGGGCTCCCAGAGCCTTTGTTTACAACTCTCTTAAGACCCTAGCCACATGACTCTTTCAGTTACTATCCCTTTAATGACAGGGTAAACTCTGCGAATCAGTGCCAGAGCTTGTCTTTTTATCCAGAGAACCCAGCACGGTGTCTGTAACACTGTTCCTGACAGATGAACAGTGAATCAATGAATGGATGGATAAATGAGTGGGTGAGTGAATGCGCACAAATTTTCAAAATGGAAGAGGAATGAATTCTATCTGCTTCTGTCCAGAAAAGGGCAAAGAGAAGCAAAGGGGCACTGTAGAGTGATATCCCTATTCATTCCTACAGGTTCTGTTTCTTTGGTTTCTCTTTCTTTGTCTGGGTGTGCATGTATGTGGGTAGGGGAAGGGAATAGAGAAGGTTTATGGTGAAATTCACAGGGTCTGGAAAGTAGAAGAGGCCAGCCAAGAGAAAAGGAAGGTGATGCAGGCTTTATAAGGAAGAGGCTGGTTCCAGATCACAACCATTTTCTTCCTGCTTAGAATATGAAATTTATGCAGATTGGCTGGTTAGAAAAATGGCCAGTATATAAATTAAATACACAACCTTCATCTAAATAAAAATTCTCAGAAACGTCAGGCATGCCCATTTCATGAGGAGTACTAAGGGAAATGGATTATAATCCTGTCATAATGCTATTTTGATAGGATTTCTGATTTATTTTTGCAGGAAAAATGTATTGACAAGCATACCCCATAACTGATTATATATCCTCAAAAATATTTCCTGTCAGAAAAGCCTAAGAATCCACTGATGTTAAGAATGTCATTTCTGATCAGAAAAGACAGGCGTCATGTGAGAGCATCCATCAGATTAAAGAAATGGCTATGGTGTTCTGAAGATTAGTGTGCAAGCTAAGGCTGTAAAACTTGAATTTTCTTTAATATGAACTAAGCAGAAATGAACAAACAGTAGCTTAAAAAAATATACATGTCATTTTTTAAAATGGTAGAGCCAGTTAGAGATGCTGGGGAGATGACCAAAATGTTAGGTAAAAAAAAGTTATAGATATTCCATAAAAGCATAAATAATTCCTAGGAAAAATAACACATCTAGAGTTTCCAACATATGTCCATATACATGAGGTAATTAAATTCTCCCAATAATTTTGTGAGGTAGTTTTTATTTTGAATAAATAGATGATGTAACATCTACTGACACTCTTGATAAAGTCAAGTGACTTTTCTAAGATCTCAGAACAGTTTAGAAGTAGTCTAGAGCAGTGCTCTCCCATGACATGTGATATGGTTTGGTTCTGTGTCCCCACTCAAAGCCGCATGGAATTGGAATCCCCAGTATTGGAGGTGGGGCCTGGTGAGAGGTGACTGGATCATGGCGGTGGTTTCTAATGGTTTAGCACCATCCCCCTAGTGCTGTCTTGTGATAGAGTTCTCACACGATCTGGCTGTTTAACTGTGTGTGTGTGTATAGCATCTCCCACTATCTCTTCCTCCTGCTCGCACCATGTAAGATGAGCAGCTTCCCCTTCGTCTTCTACCATTATTGTAAGTTTTCTGAGGCCTCCCCATCCATGCTTCCTGTACACCTGCAGAACCATAAGTCAATTAAACCTCTTCTCTTTATAAATTACCCAGTCTCAGGTAGTTCTTTACAGCAATGTGAAAACAGACTAATACAACATGGGTGCTCCAGACCATCAACCAGAAGAATAAACATGAAAAGAAATGAGAGAGGAAATAAGCATGGGAAAAAATGAGTGAAGAAGTAAAACCAACCAGGAAGTAAACACAGGAAAACATGAGCTAGGAAATAAAACCAACCAGGAAGTAACACCAATAGAATTCAAGTAGTGGCCTAAAGAAATTACATTTCCTTTTATTTATTTTTTTAAGCCTTCCATTGATTGAATGGGAGGTATTTTTCTAGATACTTGTTGAGGCAGTTCCCACATAAGATTTATTTACTTTCCCCAATATACCCAAAGGGTTGGATTAGTAACTTGGATTTGGAGCAGGTCTGGTGATAAAAATGCAGAATGTATATGCTCTCACTTTTCATCTACATACACATATGTATACACACACGTACACTGTGGTAAATTTCCAAACTGCCCAAAAATCTTCACTCCTCCCCGTTTCCACATCCCGTGCATGTGACTTTGTAGTTCCCCCCATCAAGGACTGAAGTTTATTTCCCACCCTTTGAATCTGGGTTAGACTGTGGCTTAGCTTGCATTGGCCAAAAGAATACAGCAGAAGTAATGGTACACAAATTCATAGCCTTTTGTTCAAGAGGCCTTGAACACTTTTGCTTTCTCTCTAAGAATCTCAGACTCTGCTGTGTGAACAAGCCCAAGCTATTCTGTTGGAGATGAGAGATCACACAGACCACAGGCAGTAAACGTGAGAGAACCCAGTCAAGATCAGATAAGCTATTCTGCAGCTGACCACAGATGCATGAGGCAGCATAGCTTTGACCAGAAGAAGCCCTCAGCCAAGCCTAGCCTAAACTGATGACCTACAGAATCCTGAGCTAAATAGTTATCACTGGTTTAAACCACAATATCTTGTGATGATTTGTCACTCACACAGATATGTATGCCTAGAAAAAAGCAACACTGAGAAAATCCATTACTAAAATGTTAGTAATGTATAACTCTGGGTAATGGGATTTATTTAGTACTTCTTTATGTGTTTCTCTGTATTTTTCATTGATTATATATTTAATAATTCCTGAAATACTAAATATAAAAAACTAAGTCCTTCCAATTTTTAAAAATTCCTTAAATATCAGCTAATCCATGTGTAGTCAGAACTATTCAACTGATATGCTAAAAACAAAAACAAAAACCAGCAACCAAATGAGTTAGGAAGAAAACATCATCTCCAACATTTATTCTTCAGTTCAGTAATCATGATGTAAGAAAGACTTGAGAGAATGAACACTTTGTAAAGTGAAATGAT
Source organism: Macaca mulatta (assembly GCF_049350105.2). Classification (NCBI taxonomy): domain Eukaryota; kingdom Metazoa; phylum Chordata; class Mammalia; order Primates; family Cercopithecidae; genus Macaca; species Macaca mulatta. The sequence goes on from NC_133420.1 coordinate 92,210,837, forward strand.
AAAAAATTGGTCATAAAATTTCATCTGACTTACCTACATCTCATATTTAAGGCAAATGTGATATAAGAAAAAAATTGCACTTTTACTTTGTTTTTAACAATCACCACTGATTCCAAAGACATGTTGTTTCAATCAAATAAATAATTTCATTCTCAGGTTTGGGGCTGTATTAAGAAAAAAACTAATCAAGTCTTTTTGGAATTCATTACTATACCTGTTCTTCCCATCATACTAAGCCACCTCTAAGGGACAGCACTAATAATAAGATCCAACTGTTTAAATGTAGAAGAGTCTTCTCTCCACTGATACCATGCTGCCTTCAATCAGGTGTGAACTTGGAAATTACACAGGCCCTTGTAAGAAAACTCTCTAGCTTTCCTAAGACTACCAATGTTGAAATAAACAGGCAAATTTCAAACAAAAGACAGCTAACTACCAATGATTACAACCTGAAGAAGGAGGAAAGTACGTTCCTAATATCTGGACTGCTTCATCAAAGGCACAACAACATCCAAAAGGTTGACTTTAAAAAATTGAAAGCTAGCATTGAGAAAATCCAATGAAAAAAAAATCATCATTCCTCGCCTGATGAGCATTCTACAGCAGTGAACTCTGAGCCAAAATGCCAAGAACAAGCTGTCAATCAATGCCAGGAGGAAAAGCAGTACTAGGATGGCATGGGGTTTAAAAAAATGGCATTTAAATAAGAAATGACTAACAGCTCACTACAAATAAGGCACATTCCTAGGTGCTAAGAATAAAAATAAAAAAATGAGAGAGTCCCTTCTCTCAAATAGCTCACATACTAGTAAGAGAGACAGACATGGCTGACCATAATGCAAGGTATTAAGAGAGCTCAGATCAGGGAAGGAAGAGGAGGCCCTCCAGATAAGAAAATGCAGGTAAAGATCTGAACCAGGCCAGAGGTTGCCAGGAAGTACACATGCACCACCCCAGGAAGGCTGTTGGAATATGTGCCAGGGACCTCTCTGGCTACTCTGCGAAGCCCTACTTAGAACTATGTTTTCAAATGCATAAAATAAACACAGAAGATTACAAACAAACAATTATATTTACAAAATAAACTTGTTTTTCTTCTTTTTCTTTTTCTTTTTTGGTTCCCTGACCAGGAAGGAAAAATAAATATGCTTTTAAAATAATGCATTAAATAATAATATCCAAAGGTAGGTCTAACAACTATTAATATCCTGATTATAGAGTTGTTGATGAGCATAAATAATATTTTTTAAATTTCTGTTAAAATGGTAACAGTAGACAGAGTTACAAAAACTGTTAATGCAATCTCCGCCTACGCTCAAAATTGAGAGAACTGTTAAATTTGTGCTAGAATTAATGAAAGAAAATAATATTTTTTCCCATTTTCTAAGACACAAATTTTTCTTCATAATAATTAAAAAGATTTTATCACCTGGAATATTTAATGACACAGTAGCCAATCTTTTAACAGTAAACTTATGAAAATGGCAACAATACTATTTTTTTTTTTTTTTTTTTGAGACGGAGTCTCGCTCTGTCGCCCAAACTAGAGTGCAGTGGCCGGATCTCAGCTCACTGCAAGCTCCGCCTCCCGGGTTTATGCCATTCTCCTGCCTCAGCCTCCCGAGTAGCTGGGACTACAGGCGTCCGCCACCTCGCCCGGCTAGTTTTTTGTATTTTTTAGTAGAGATGGGGTTTCACCAGGTTAGCCAAGATGGTCTCGATCTCCTGACCTCGTGATCCGCCCGTCTCGGCCTCCCAAAGTGCTGGGATTACAGGCTTGAGCCACCGCGCCCAGCCAACAATAATATTTATAAAATGGTGCTTATATATACCGTCACTAAAAAGACACAGTAATGAAAGGAAACTCAACGAAGGCACCTTATGAAGGGTTAAGTTATGGAGGCTAAAATTGGTAATTTTTTGGTGGCCTAACCTGACACAGGAATCTAACTTAAATATTCAAGTGGACATACGTACTACATTCTTAAATATCATTTCTCCCCACTGAGTTTTTGACAGAGACCAGAGAGAGAACAGTTAATCTCTAGGGCAAGAGCACAGAGAGAAGGGCTTTTGTGACGTAGAATGAGGGAAGATTCTCTGCTTTGGCCGTATAGGTACTCTCTTATCAGACCTGGCAAGGGTGACCTGTGTTTACATCTGGAAGGAGGGTCACCCGACATTTAGCAAGATGAGTCATGGGCGGAGATGTCATCTTGGGAAAATCCCCAACTGGGTTCTCCATCTACATATGATGTTAATAAAGGGCGTAAATCCAAATCCAATAATGTATGTAGAAACCCACAGCGCCAGCAAGGCTGAACAGGTGAAGAAACCAAACTAAGTAACTTAGTCAATGTACAGGCCAAACAGCACATTTCCATTTGTATGCAATGACCCTTTCACCATCTCAACCTTGTTATTTCTCCTTAATTTCTATGAATTAATAACCTGTGAAATATTATTATTGTATTTTTCAAAGTGTCCATCTGATAAAAATTTCTACAAGGATTGGAATAAATAAATCAATACAAACTATTCTTCTTTTACCAGAGGTATGCAGCAGGAGTCACTCATCTAAACTTGCCTTGTCATAGTGAGAGCTTTCTTTGTAAATTACAAGAGCTATGTAAAAATCCTCTACCCAGAAAAACCTAAATCCCTGCGATTTCGTGAACAAATAATTGCTCTTACAGCACAAACACACATACAACTCAACAAAACGTCACAAGTATTTAATTTTCCATATATCTGTTTGTTCACGTGTGCTTTTATTTCTCATGTGTTTTTAATTACAAACATATAATACAGTGGGAAATGGTGGTAAGCAGATTCCCAGCAGATTTAAGGTCTTATTCACTTTAATGTCTGTAGAAGCACAAACAGGCTGCATTAGATGCTGAGAAAAACTAATTTTTTTCCATCTGAATCGTGAGCTCACCTTGGAGGTAGTGGCCCTGTTTGGTAAGTGAAGAGTACTGGGAAGAGAGAACCATCTTTAGATATAGCAGAATCTTTGCCTCACTGTGTTAATGTGGCAACTTCTCAACAGGAACGCACCACCTGCTTGCTACGTATTCTAAATAGTAAGCAACTTAATTCATCACGAGCAGAGACGAGAGTTCACATTAGTTTGACTGGTGGAGCTCGGCCACTGCTAAGCTAAAACCTGGCATGAGCTTCACCTACAGTCACATGTGATTTCATGACTGTTGCTAGAGAATCAGTGAGTCCCCACATGCTAGGCCCCAGAAGCTCCGCCTTGGGCTTTTTTATTTCAGGAGTTCTTCAGGCTTCTTGGGTGCCAATAATATAATTTAGGAAGAGCAACAGATTCCCACAATCCCAGTCATTAACAGCAGTGTGTGTGTGTGTGTGTGTGTGTGTAGAAATTAACAAGATGATTCTCAAGTTTATATGAAAATGTGAAGAACCTAAAATACTCAAAGCAATGTTGAAAAAAGTTGGAGGAATTACAATTTGGAAAGAATAAAAGAGGAAGGAAAAGTATTTACTCAACAATAAGATAATTTTCCTTTAAATGACTTCTGATGGGACACTTTCAAACGAGAGAAGCAAGGAACACAGGGTATCCCTCAATGGTAACTCCTGCCTGTAACGATTTCTGACTCTCAAATACAGTTGGTGAATGGGTTAAACACACCTAAAACAGATGCAAATATTTTGTTATTGAACAAGGTAACCCAAAGTAAAACAGACTAATTAAATAGTTTAACAGATTTTCCGTACCACCAAGAAGGAAGTCCAGGTAAATCATAATACCATGTAAACAAATCCAAGTCATAGTCTCACATTAGAAAAATGACTACTAAAACAGCACAATCTAAATGAAATGCCATGTGCTCTGATTCTGACAACCTGAACATTCTGTAACTTTTGAAGACTGTTGAACCTCTCTGAAATTCAATTTCATAATCTGTCAAATGGGTATAATCATAATATGTACCATACACAAGTTTACTATGAACATCAAATGAGATAATGTACTATGTGTAACTATAAAACACACTATACAAATGTTAGCAGGAGACAAAATTAGAGAGGAAGAGGTAATCGTACCTATAAAGACATACTGCTTACATGAGGAGAGAATGACAGAGAAAGAGAAAACACAAACTTCCTAGGTTTCTCTGGACTTCAGAAGAAGCAACTAAAGGTAGAGTGAAAGGAAAGTCAGCCAAAAGCTTTCTACTGGCCATCACATCCACAGCAGGAGCGCATATTCTGTCTATCTTGCCAATGTTACTCAAAAAGGATAAATCCACAAAGTGTTTAAAGTCCAGTATTAATCAGCAAACTAAATCCATCTGTCACATTGTCTAGTGTTAATTGAGTGGACCCATGTACCCAGCACTGTGCATGAAAGAGAGGTATGTTATGGGGTTCACGTGGGGGCAGGATGGGAAAGAACTGGGATGCTCTAACGGTAACTGCATCCTTCCTAGTTTCTTGCCTGCGGCCCTCCTGTTCTCGATCACCTAAGGTCCACGTAATCTTAGGTGGTCCACATTACCTCAATTAAAGTTACTTTCTCAGATGCAGTAAGGACACTGCTCTGTTCTCCAAATATGTAATAAAGATGAAAATTTAAGGTATAATTAAAAGTTGTGGAATGTAAGGATTTCACCAAATTTTATATTTTCTTCTAATTCCTGAGAAATGTATGGGGAAAGCTGAACAAACTTAACTAAAATGCCCACTCAAGGAGGGACAAACAAAACGGAAAATAACTCATAAAGGTATCTGATGCTTACAAAGAAGAAAGTTTCACTTCTCCCTGCCTCCTGCTCCAACCAAAAGCTTCTGAGTGCCAGGTCTGCCCAGTTATGGTTGAGAGAGAAACCAAAATGATATTTCAGAGTATCATTCCAGAAGAAACAGGAATTTCTTACATTTCTTCAGACATTATAATTTCACTGACCCACTACACCAGCGTAGGATGAGAAGACAAGAAAGGACATGTGACACTTCAAGGTGAAAAGATGCCAACTTCTGACTGGCAATGGTCAAGAAACTGCCCGTTTTCCCTGGAAAGAAAAGAGGTATTGACTTGCATGTGAGAAATGTGCACAGCCCAGGGATGCTCCAATATTCCATGGAAGGATATGACAAAGAAGATAACGCATTCCTCTGGAATCACTGGCTTCCTGCCAAGAGGCTTCAGGAGGCCTTTTGAGCTAATCCTGAGTTTTGCGTATCATATTTGTTGAAAGTGGGCACACAATCAAGACTTGGAGGGTAGCCTTTTAGTTAGAAATATTGGAAGTTATTTCATTTAATTGCCTTTTCTATTGCTTGTAGTTAATAGTCTTAAAAATATTAAACTTTCATTACATTTTGTCAGTATCTAAGGATTTCATTATGGCTATGGCATCTAATTACTGTTTTCTACGTGAAGGAATTGAATATCCTGCCTCTTATGCATTACAAGATGTTGGAATGTCAAATACCCTTTGCTGTTGTGTGTCTGTTGACACATTCCATTTATATTTTTCTACTGTATCTATGATGCTTGACTCTAATACCAATATTAAAATATGAGATTAATGTCACTACTTAATTTTCTTAACAAGCTATCAGACAATTCTGTATGCCTTATTTTTTTTAAAAAGTACAAATTGCTGCAAAGCTTAAAATTTCCTGGGAACTGAGAAATATTAATTCCATGCAAAAGCAAGAAAGCATTTTACATGAAAGTACACCTTATCTAGGGAAAAGAAAAAAACCCAAATAGGTGGTCCTTGGAATGGAAGAGTTGATTTTCCTCAGTAAGTTGGCCTTTGAAGTTGTCAAGTATCAAATGTCCCATGTAAATATTTCTTTTTTTTGTTTTGTTTTGTTTTTTTGAGATGGGGGTCTTGCTCTGTCACCCAGGCTGTATTTCAGTGCAGTGGCGCAATGTTGGCTTACTGCAGTCTTTACCTCCTGGGCTCACGTGATCCTACAGCCTGAGCCTCCCAAGTAGCTGGGACCATAGGCGTACACCACCACGCCCAGCTAATTTTAGTATTTTTGGTAGAGATGGGTTTTTGTCATGTTGCCCAGGCTGATATCGCCTCAGCCTCCCAAAGGGCTGGGACTACAGGTGAAAGCCATTGCACCTAGCCCCATGTAAGTATTTCTTAATGCAGTTGCCCCCACAGTGGGATCTAGGTCGGCTAAGGGGCTCCCGGGTTCCACAGTGTACTCTGTGGTGGAAATGACAGAGCCAAGTAGAAAACACAGCACTGACAAGTTTCACCTAAGAATTCTGATGAGTCTGCTTTTGTGATAAAAACCAAACACCTACACCAAAATGCCTTTGTCTTGAATTTTTTAAAAATCAGGGTCAATTTGCAGTTTTAAAAGGACAGAATAAAAAATTTAGGTAAATATTTTTCCTGAAACCACATTATTACACACAGAACTAAAGCCGTATTTTGAGAGACAGGAAAGCTATTAAGTTTTACTAATGAAAATGCTAATATATTGATGTGATTATTCATAACTAAATAGGTGCTAATTCCCTTCATTCCAATTAAGTTTAAAACGTTATCAATTGTTACTAATTTCTCAATGTACCCACATATATATCAGAACAGAAAAAATTTTGTGTTTTTGTCCCTGAGGGTGACAAGACTCAGGAACATGAATTCCTAGCTCACATGCACAATGTCAGCTATTTCCAAAATAAAGAAGAGTAGCATAGCTGCAGAAAGATTTTTCAGTGCTTCCTATGTTTCAGTATGTTTCAGATGTTAACTACTATGAACCAGGCCTAAAGGATCTGTCCCCAGAAAACAGAATTTAAGGAATAGTATGGTAGCAGCCCCTCTCCTCTGAATATGTTTTATATCAAATATTACGAAATGACTGGTATTAAACCAGTTTTAACCTAAAAAATAGCAATTTCATATGTTCATCCTGGGACCCATTTGGCCTCACATCAGTATTTATCAGGGCTTTAAGATACGGGTAAGTCTCTCAACAAGACTTCAGCATGGTTCTAAGTGGCAAGCAGTAAAGAAGCAGAGCAGGAACCAGAATGCAGGACTGCCTGGAGTCGATTGTTTTGACTACACCACACTCCCAGATGCTGGCAACTCCTGATGCTCTCCAGCACGAGCCTTCATGAATCCAGAATTCTGAGAAGTACCAGTCCTCTGAAGCTCATTTCCCAGACTTTGAAGATTCATCAACATAATAGGAGCTCATCAAATGCTCGGGAAATTATTTTTCATTAGTACCAAGAATAGCCTAGAGTTCAACCATTTTTAGAGTAATTTTTCCAAAATCACGTTAAACTCCCTTGCCTTCTTTCATAGAGTATGTTGAGGCTGTTGTGAGCATGGGGGTTTGCAGCGGCTCTCCTTAAGCCCTTGCTCTATCAACAGAAAGAACAGAGAGAGAAGCACAGTACTCACTGACCCAGCCCTTCCTATGGAAACGGCTAAAGATCAGCAGTGAGAAAACAAATTAGGGGGTACTGAATAGGGTTTAAAAATGTTTAATGGGATATATTTAAATTTCCTAGCAAAATTAAGAAAAATTTTATCTTCTCTAGCTTCACCTGATAATGTGAATAAGAGAAAGATAGGTTCTGAATGTAAATATTCTAAAAGGTCTACGCTAAATATTCCTCCTCCCAGGCAAATCTAACCTTCACTTCCTATCATTGGGATAAGTGGAGAGAGAGCTCAACAAAACCCTTCTATTGATAGAAAGGTGAGAGATTTCTTTTTAAAAATGTGTGTTAGATTTAGGAATATTGATCAGATTCAGGTCTGAATCACTGTAGTGTTTTTTAAGTCCTTGCTAAGAATTCTCTTTACTCCATACCTTTGCTTTGGTCAGAAATCTCTCTTTGTCAATAATAACACTGCAAATTCAGCAGACCATTTGTTTAAAAACTTACGTAGAAGAAAAAAATCATATACAAAAACTAGATGATTATGTGCAAGTCTGAGAAAAAAAAGAGTATAGCTGGTCAAAACAAACTTTGTTAAACAGAATTTTAGTTTGCAATATCCAAATTGTTAAAGGAAAAACAATTCTATCATCAGCAAAACACAAAGACACCCAGGATCTTAGAGACACAGATGAGAGTTTACGGAAATGACACCATTCAGATCACTGTGAGATGAGTGTTAGCTAAACTCTGGTTCACTTTATGAAAAGGAGAAAGCAGAAACTAAAATAAGACAGTAACAAGCCATGGAAGGGAGCTCCAGATGAAGTGAGGGAAAATAAAAAGGAAATTGAAAGGACAGATTCAACCTATAGCTACATTTGACGTATCAGCCCTGTGGGGGCCAGGGCAAGCTCACTGGCATTAGATGGGCACACTGAAAGTGACAGTAGGCAAAATTCCTACTCATCATCAGTTATAATTAACTGGTTGTCCCTTGGGGTCTTCTCTCTCCCTTCTCCACTATATCTGATTTACCAAGGCCTCTAATTCCACCTCCAAAGTGTCCCCATAATCAAGACCCTTCTCCTCATCCTGGGACACGGCCATGGTGGAAATCCAGGTCTCTGTTTCTTCTCACCCGCTCTGGAGCATCAGTTTCCTGCCTCTAATCAATCCCTTCTACTCTCTAATCCACTCCCACTTGGCCTCAAGATTGAGCTTCCTAATACTGCCCACACATAAACCTTGCATGGGACCATCCACTGTAGAATAAAGCAGAACTCCCCTAAATTTGCCTGAAGCAGTGGCAAAGGAGTCCAAGGAATTCCCTTGGGGAACATGGAGGAAGGAAAGTCTCAAGATTAATGCCTGAATGGGAAACTCTTTTTTCTTTTTAATCTTCCCTACTTTGAGGAACTCTTGAAACAAGATAAATAATAGCCTCTCCTGCCTGGTCTCAGCATGATCCACTTTGTGCATGTGGGCGCATGTGAGAGACAGCTATTGGGTAACGCGTTTGCACCCCACCAAGGGGTGAACTGAGTACCTGTGGGTCTTGCTCCCAGGAGGCCTCCCCAAAACAATCTTCTCCTCACCATGACTCATCTCCTCTAGAAAGGATAATCCTTCCTGTCCCTCACCTCGTCCCTAAAAACGGATCCTTGTTTAGCCAAGAATGTTTCCCTAATTTGAAGATGGGAGAAGATTTTTTAAATTTTAATTCAGGGACATATAAAAAGGGGGTTTCACTTTTTATGAAAGACAGTCTTCAATCTCTGATCACCCAATCTACTTCACCAGCTCCACCCTCCCACTCACCACTCCATCCTGACTCCCCCTAAACCTGACATGTCTTAGACCCAGTGACGTTGAACTCTTCAGCCTTCCTCAGATACACCAGGCCTTTGAGGAAGTTTGTGCACACACTATTCCCTGTGCTTAGAACACCCTGGACTCTGAGTCAGATTGCCTGGCTTTGTACCCTAGCTCTTCCACCTACTACCTGTGTAATATACAGCAAGTTATATAAACTTAAACTCTGTTTCCGTTTCCTCATCTGTTAAAAAAAAAAATAAAAAGGTAATAGTACAGGTTGCACATCTCTCATCCAAAATGCTTGGGAGCAGAAGTATTTCAGAATTTTTCAAATTTTAGAGTGTCTGCATTATACTTACTGATTTAGTTTCCCAAATCTTAAATTGTGGATTCTGAAATGCTTAAATGAGCATTTCCTTTGTGTGTCATGTTGGTATTCAAAAAGTTTCAGATTTTGGAGCATTTTGGATTTGGATGCTCAACCTATACCTACCATGAATGGGGCACTGAAGATTAAATAAGTTAGTATCTGAAAAGCCTTTAGAACGCAGTTTATCACATTGTATTAAATAAATGTGTCCCACCACTGTCTCATCAAAAAAAAAAATATATATATATATATATATGTTTGCTTGAAACAGTTGTGTGAATGAGGTCTGGTCAGCAAGAATGAAGTCAGATGGAGAAGTTTAAAGAAAAAAAGTTACGTTTACTTCCAGGATGCTTCACGGTCCCTACATATATCGAACTGAACAGTTTTAAGGCAGTCTAACTAAAGTTCTCCGTAACTAACTTTTGTGCTAAGCCATATTTTTTATATCTGGCTAAACAAGTGCCGGGATAAGAAAGGGAAAGCAAGCAGTATAGTTGCCATATTTAGTTATCAGTTTCTCTCCAATACTGAAAGTGAAAAGCAGCTGTATTTTCCTTGGTTTCAGGTCAGTTTAAAAATCTTGGGACGAGGTCAGTTTCTGAGATTTCTACCCCACTCTCATCCCTTCTTGAATAGGTTTAAAATATTTTCAAATGTGGGAAACTGTCTTCAAAGGAACTGTAAACTTTCCTCTTAAAGAAAGAGACCTGAAAAGCAAAGGTCCCCTGTGGAAGAGCATGTGCACATAATCAGGCTCTGGATCCAAGCACACAGAGGACGAGAAGGTGGTAGGCCCAACCTATACCTCACTCCCACCCGCTAAACCATGCAAACCCAGGAAGAGTTAAGAGAATTTTAGAAAAACAGGTCCAAATCTTTAGGCATCACTTAGGAAAGAAGAAATTGCATTAATAAGCCCTCAAGTTAGAACAATGTAAAAATGAATTTATTAAAGCCAGGTAAATTGGACATATCAACATGAACCCTGAACCATTTGAAAAAAATACTATTCATCTGCTCTGTCACTAAAGTGGCTCTAGTACTAAATTAGCCAGCACTCAAATGAAACAAAACATGGTAATGTGCACCTTTCATGGCAAATTTGTTCTCTAGTAGAGCTCCCATAAAACAGAACCAGGGCTCTTTGATGAATCACTGATTCCAAGTTTGGTACAATAGAAACCAAGATAACTCGGGCATTTCTTGCTGAGAAAAAACAAAGGTAGTTTCAAAGACCTCTACAAGTGTGGATTAGTCCATTCTCAAGCTGCTATAAAGAACCTCTGGGGACTAGGTAATTTACAAAGGAAAGAGGTTTAATTGCCTCACAGTTCCACATGGCTGGGGAGGCCTCAGGCAGAAGGCACCTCCCCACAGGACAGCAGGAAAGAGAATGAGTGCTGAATGAAAGGGAAAGCCCTTTATGAAGCCATCAGATCTTGTGAGACAAACTGCCACCATGATCCAATTACCTCTACCTGGACTGCGATTGACACATGGGGGTTATAATTCAAGATGAGATTTTGGGTGGGGACACAGTCAAACCATTTAAAAGTGGTTTAAAATTAGAAATAAAGTGTCACCTAGAAGAGGCTCCAAAAGGCCCAAGTGGAGCAAGAACATCAAGAAGAAAATTTTGGTCAACTGGTATGAAATGGGCTCATAAAAGGCTACAAACCATGATGATGTTTAAAAGAGTCAAGTAATATAAAGTAAAGCTAAGCAAAGTCCTAACCACGGATATAAATTAGCTGAATGCTGCTTAATTACAAAAACACAATTATCTGACAACCCGTCTTACATCCAAGGGGCACAATATAGTGAAATGCATATATGGTGAAATGTAATTCTGGCCTTCCAACCAAAAATCCTGTTGGAACGAATTGGATTGAAATGTATAAACCAGAATCAGGGGTAGGCTCTGGAGGAAAACAGACTTTCTAAAAATTCTAGAAAGTTGGAGAGAGATATCGTTCAGGTACCCATCTGGGAACAGAACTACTTCCTTCCCCTAGTTGATTATATAGTATTGCTGACCTTGATTTTGGTTTAAGAACTAGGGCATCTTCATGTTTAGAAAAATTTTATTAAAACGAGAAGCATGGATACTCAGTTTTCCTGAATGAGACACAAGTATAAAAGCCTATAGTATAGCAAAAATACAGGTTTAGTTTCAGATCTGGCAACAGCCTACACATATACAAAACTGCATATGGCCATTAGGGAAATAGGACCCAGGGGGAAGTTTTCTTATTATAGGCTGCATTCTCTTCTACCCTATTTGCTGAATCCACTTGTGCTACAATTCTGCATCCTTGGCTAATTAAAAGGGAATGTTACAGTGGGAGTGAGTGTTTTGGAGTCTCTCCCTATCAATCCATAATCAACCTGAAATACTGCTTGGCCTTTTATAATTAATGAATTCACATAAAAGTATACTGATTCTTATTTTTTCATTAAGTATTTTCTCAATAACAGACACTAAAAGCATAATATGCTCTACAACACAATACAGGATAGGAACTACTATTCTAGGGTATAGAATTTGGAAGCCTCAAACATCCATCTTTCCATATTAATGAGGCCTAGAATGTTTCACTGTTGTTAGCAATGAGAGGTAGCCCACTACATCATCACCCCAAGATTAGTTATATAGTCATAGGTTAACCCACAGAGCTCTTGCTTTGAGTCCTTCAGCAGATTCTGTGTATTGTGGTGTCCTCTCCTGTCCTAAGCCCCAGCCTCATGATGACAGGAAGGAGTTGCAGTAAAACTGGCCTAAAGACCCAGAGGCTGGAAAAAGCATTCAGGCTGGGTGCGGTGGCTCATGCCTGTAATCTCAGCACTTTGTGAGGCCAAGGCAGTCAGATCGCTCAAGTCCAAATGTTCAAGACCAGCCTGGGCAACATGGTAAAACCCAGTATCTACAAATAATACAAAAATTAGCCAGACATGGGGGCGCACACCTGCAGTCCCAGCTACTCGGGAAGCAAAGGTGGGAGGATCACTTGAGCCCAGGAAGCAGAGGGTTGCAGTGAGTTGAGATCATGCCACTGCACTCCAGCCTGGGCAACAGAGTAAGACCCTGTCCCAAAAAAATAAAAAACAAAAAAGCATTCAGTAAGTGCTGAGCAAGGACTCAGCTGTATCACTGAGATGAGTGTTAGAAGACACATGAGAGAGAGAGACAGACGGTGGAATAACAAGATCCTAGATGAGTTTCTAGAATGGGAGGTGCCAGTACAGAAGCCACCCTACTCACCCTGCTTTCCATTATGCACACAAAAAACACTGCTCTGAATAAGGCGCATATGTGAAATACCTAACACACCTGACATAAAAGATGCTCAATAAACACTAGTTCTTGTTCTCCTCCACTAATCCCATTCCCTAGCATCAGATAATTATTTTAACAAATTTATACCAAGCTGCTCCTATGGATAGCCAAGTGCTAGCTGATAGAAATAAAAAGACAACGACGACAACAACAAATACTGTCCTGACATAGCTACAATAATACTAAAGGAAAAATACACAAAATCAGATAAATTAACTAATGCAGTGTTTTCTCTATAAAAGTTCTTCCTCTCTTTTAAATAGGTATCTGTCTCCATGTTAATAGCCACGACTTCTAAGGTTTCTAAAACTATGAATACAACTTAAATGTCATACTTTTCTGGAGGAAAGAATATTAAGAAAAAACACTATGTACCTCATATAAGATGTATAAAGAGGCCATGTTCATTGCAGTGAATTAAATATGCAGATCATTCTAACCTAATATGAAAGTTTACTAAGTAACTTGCCAGGAAAAAACATTGCATGCCATCTTCTCACCTGTTTTTCAGGCATCCCTTCCACTGGGCATCTGTCTAGTTTACTCAAGTGTGAGATGGCCGGTGGGGTGCTATATTTTGCAGAAGTATATGGTTTACAGGTAGCTGACTATTTGCTTTGAAGAAAAAATACATTTCCAAGGCTTTCAGTTTCATAACTACTATGTATTATGTTGTCTTTTCCTTACAAACATCTGTGCAACATTCAGATAATTGGGTTAGGAATATATCCAAGTGGAATCTTTGGAAATATAGCCAGAAAATAGGTTATAATGAATCATGCAAAAGGTGGTGAAGTGGACAGCGTGACGACACACATTGACAGATGAGCACACACTCATGTGCACACATGAAGGAGACCTTACATCTGAAACACAGCAGTGACATTCAAAAACGGTGTTTGACAAAAACGCTGGTGTTTGACAAAAACATGCTAAAATTTAGGTTGAAATAACAGGGATCAGCTGTATACTTCCTGTGACATACTCTTTTCCATCTTTAAGAATTTTTACCCTATTTTTTTCAAACACTGCCTATTCTAATTATAAACTCTGCTTGCTGCTTGATGGAATAATGTGTTAATAAATCAGATGAATTTTATACAATTATTCAAAATAATTTTACATCCAAAGCTCAATAAACAATGAATAAGCTCATATACTTAAAATAATTAGCTGGGCACAGTGGATCATGCCTATAATCCCGATACTTCGCGAGGCTGAGGCTAAAGGATCTCTTGAGCTCAAGAGTTTGAGACCAGCCTGCGCAACATGAGAACTATTTTAAAAATATATTAATTAAAAAATAATAATTTATGACACTAATGGAATAGTAGAATTTTCCTTAAAATGGTCCTTTTGGATGCTTTATAGCAAATAATTGGGAGAAATAAAAAATAAGGGACTCAAAAACCCTAAAGTGAGTAAAAATGGAGATTCTACTGAAGCAACAGTAGGTTTATACTTCATTTCACCTAAATTGTACAGGCATCCTCCACTATTCTGTAAAACAACTGGGCCAGGCTGCCAAGTTAGCCTGAACTTTATTTTATAGTTTTCACTGCTATGATTCGGCAATTGCCCATTACTTTCAAATAATCAATGCATGGTTGAGAATACAGACAAACTACAGTTTCTGCTCTAAGAAGCATATCTCTTAGCATTCACAGTTGACACAAAGAGAGATATTTGAGTGAATCTGAACTTTTCTATGCTTGATAAGGAAAGAACATTTAAAGCAATAGGGGCAAATCACAATGTTCTTAACCAAAGTTGCCAGATTCTATAAATTCCTTCTGCTTAGTTCCCAAACACTTTGGGGAGGAATCCATACTTGGAGTCTCATGGAAGAAGAATGGATAAGAAATAGCTACTAGAAATATACTTCAGAAATAGAGTGCTAATAGTGCTTCTCCCAGAAAATGTAGCAAAGGCAATTTATGAACACGAAAATTTTTCCGTCATCAGGAAAAGCTGCCTCATGTAATGTTGTAAATTACATGATGTTTTCCCCAGTCTTTACAAAGTGTACCAAGCTGAAAGCGGATCTGTAGGAGATAGTAGTTTCTAAATCACCTCAAAGTCAAATATTTTCTTTTTCATCATCATTTAGGAAACACATTAGTAACCTAAACCTGACTGAACCACACACCAGAGTTAAGAGGAATGAGTCCTGATTAAACACCTGGATCTCTTTAATAGCAACTTCAATATAATCATCAGTAACCACAGGGCTTTGGAAAATTAAAATGGTAATGCATGATCCCAAGCAAAGCTTCAGATGAACACCTCTAGCGCCATTTGAGGTTTGGAATTCACCAAATAATAGAGTATGAGCTAAAAAGGCATTTACATTCCAGCACCTGCCACTCATTATCTGCATCTATTTGGGCAAGGAATTAAACTTCTCTGAACTCAGGTTTCTTATCCTCAAAACAGGAAAAACACTACTCACGTGGCCCAGTTCACATAAGATTGTAGCACCAGCAGCAGCAGCAGTAGAAGTAGTAGTAGCAATACAACTTTCATTTTTTGAGTGCTTACTCTGTGCTGTGAACTGAAAACAACATGGTGAGGTGGGATACCATGTTTTACAGATGACGAAGCTGAGGCTCAGAAATAAGAACTTGCACAGGGTTGCACAGTCTGTTACTGGCAGAATCTAAGTGTGAACACCAACTACTCTGACTTCAGAGGTCATGAACTTGTTCACATCTCAAAATGCATTCATATACATTCTCTAATGAGGTAATCCTGTTGACTGCACACAGTCATGTAAGGTGTTATTACTATATTTTTTTAAAAGTTGCTAAAATGTATTTTCTACTGGATACATAATACTATTCTTAGCAAAAGGACATCAACTCAAGAAACTATGGAAAAGGCATGAATGAATATGCAACTTGGAACCTGAAACAATGAAAAAATAAGACAAATAAAATAGATGTGACAGTTGGTGACATCATTTTGTACATTTGTGCATCCACTCACATCCGCACAGAGCCCCAGTCCACAAACATCAAATATCTCTCAAGACGTCAATGGAAATTGCTGAAAGCATTACCAAGAGCTGGGAGATTTGTTGTGTGTGACTCCACAAGCCAATGCTGATGACTTGGCAGGCCACTCACAAGAGGTTATTAGGGACATAGGACAAGCATGTTAGGCTGCTAATAGCCTGTGGCCAAGTCTCTCAGGGAAAACAAAGTGCGGCAAGTTAGCAGAGCCGAGCATCTAGACAATGCTTTAGCCTCCTATTTGGTAGCCAAAAACAATTATGGTGAAATGGAAAGCTAACAAAGACATATCAACTATCCCTACACTGGCATATTTCTAAGTGTTTAAACCAGAGGAAAGATTTCATTCTCCAAGGACAGGTCAACAGAAATATGGCTAAATTCATGTTATTTGCTTGCAAACACTTTTCCCAGAAATAAGCTCAAAAACATTTGTTCTCTATATTTCTCCTCTACTTTTCTATTTTTTTCTATGAGACTATCCTCACTCCTTCCAGAGCCCCAGGCTGTCCCTCACATATGTCATCTCAGGCAGCAAAGTCCCAACAGCTCCTGGCCATCCTACCTCTTCCTTGACTGTGCTGCTGCTCTTTGTTTCTTCTAAAAGAGATAAAACAACATCCCAAGACCACAGTGTACAGTTTCATAGACTGTTCACTACATAATCTCAGGTGGTGATCCCCTTGCAGAAATGATTTCACTCTCATCCTGGATATGGGCAGTGCACAATGTGTACAACTAAACTCAGCAGCCCTGTGTATAGATCCAACACCAGAACAGGCATGAAGAGTTTTCTGCATTCATCTGTTCATTCACTCATTCAACTCATACAGATTTATTGTGTCTAGTGTGCACCAGACACTTGACAGGTCCTAGGCAAATATCAGTAAATAATAGTGTGCAATCCCCGCCCTCAAGGAACTCACGGTCCAGACATGTCAACAATGAGTAATATTACAGAATAAAGCACATTTTGTCTGGGAGGTAGTCTAAAACAGGAGAAAATCCAGACGCGGTCCTAGCACTGAGGAAGGGAGGGCACGTCTTACCACATTGGGGTTGACCTTATGTCGAAAGCATGTAATGTTCACCACATAAGGCCAATCGTCAGGCTCCATCAGTACCCCAGCAGCATGGGCACAAGTGACATGGAAGGAGGCCGGGCAGCGACCGTAGGAACACTGGATGCAGGCTCCAGAGACCCTCTTAACCCGGTGTCTGCAGAAGATGCATTTCTGGAAGGTTAAAACAGAGAAGAACATCAATTCACGTTCTGTAACCCAGTCAGTTCCCACAATTTACAGAACAATAGCTACTAGAAAAGAAAAAAAAAAGAAAAAACTGATTACATCAAGAAGTCCTGACCCTCCAGGGGCCCTAGTGGTGACAGCATCTGTGGCAACGTAATCTACTTACTTTAAAAGCAGCACACTGCTATGGTCACAGACTACCAGACATATGTTTAACTATTTCTTGTAGCAAGGAAAGCCAAACACTTCTGCACATACTCCCGTAGGCACAGAGCTCAGGAAAAGACCCCAGAGGTGCTCCTATAAATAATCCATGAATGCTGAAGCTACTTCTGTTTTACCCTCCTGTACTGCAGGTCTTTCTGTGCAACAAGAAGTAGAATATGGGTTTGGAGGACAGGTCATTCTTTCATAAATTAGATGTGGTCTTCAAAAACACCCAAACAGCATAGGGGCAAGTTAAGTTTTCCAAAGACAAGGAAATGTAAAGTGTTAAATGGTCCAATGTGGAAACTAGTGTTTAATAATCCAAATCTGAACCCTTCATGACTGACAAAAAAAATATGCCTCCCAAAGGGAGAAAATTGAAAATCACCCCAAAGGGCGTAATTTGGTTGAATATCTATAGCTGATGATGCCTGCGGAAGAGAAGATGAAAATAAAAACAGCAATAATGATTACCACAATTCAAAAAGTAAATTGCATACAATTAGCCCTAAACATTATCAGTACATTTGTTATGAGAGATAGAGAAAAACAGCTTCACTAAATGTAAGTTGTGAACAAATACTCGAGGGTTAGGAAAAAATGGCTGTAGAAAAACACAGGGTCAGCTCTGGAAAGCAGAAGAAACAATGATCAAAAGCTCAAATTTTCATTCCGAAGAGTAAAAAAGGTCTGAAATCTGATCAAATGTTGGTGCTCTTCTTTTACAGGTAGATTTTCTTTCCTGGGACAATAAAGGTACTTAAACTCAAACCCTTCTAAAAACTAATATTTTATCAGAGACTTGCAAGAACCAATGTGCATTTAACTCCTAACTCTTCATGTCCTGACATCTGATCAGTGACTTAATCTTTTAGATTCTGTCTCTTAATCTTACCCTGATCTCTCCCTACCATCCATACCAACTGCCACTGCCTCTGTCCATAGTGTCTTGCCCAGCATCCTAATGGATTCTCAAAGTGTATCTCCATCCTTTATTTCATTCTATCTCCATTCGTCTTCCCCAAAGCTGCCAGAGTGATTCTTTACAACATGAATCTCATGTCACCACCACCGTACTTAATATCCTTCATATAATTAAAGGTTTCTCTTTATCTCCAAGTCATTACAAAAAAAAAAAAAGGAAAAGCATTAGGTGGAAGAGCAAAGCTTATAAAAGGCCCTTCATGATCTAAGTGTTACTTCTCACTAGTCCCCATAAGAACCCTACACGTTAAGTACTTATGTGATTTCCTTATACATCGAGATTCGATGTATAATTAAGCATTTTTAAGTGGAGATTGAGGATATAGCTTAGCTGATTAAAAAAATCACACACAGCTGGGCGCGGTGGCGCATGCTTGTAATCCCAGCACTTTGGGAGGCCAAGGCAGGCAGATCACGAGGTCAGGAGATCGAGACCATCCTGGCTAACACGGTGAAACCCCATCTCTACTAAAAATATAAAACAAAACAAAAAAAAATTAGCCAGGCGTGGTGGCGGGCACCTGTAGTCCCAGCTACTCGGGAGGCTGAGGCAGGAGAATGGTGTGAACCCGGGAGGTGGAGCTTGCCGTGAGGGGAGATCGTGCCACTGCACTCAGCCTGGGCGACAAAGAAAGATTCCATCTCAATGAAAATAACATAAATAAATAAATAAATAAAATAAAATAAAAATAAAAAATCACACACATGTATATACACACACAAATACACAGAGAGAACCATAAAACTAAAAAGACATCATAATCTGCCTAAGAGCACGATTTAATATTCTATCATGGTATCTCTTAGAAATCCATGCTATCAGTTTCATTACATTGTTCGTAATTTTTAGTATTTTGGTATCTTTTTGTCAGTTCCAAATACTTGAAATGTGATGGCAGATACAAAAGCAAAAACTCCTATTAGGAGCCCTAGGCATTTTCAATCTTTTAAGAGTCTAATTATACAACATAGAGGTCAGTGTTTGAATAAGTTAAGATATTGACAGGTATATAAAAGGTGAAATGATGTCTTATTTTCCTAATTAAATAAGATCTTTTAAGAGTAGGACAGAGTGTTGTGACTTAGCTAATTAAAGCATTGGTATCTTCCAACCTCCATCACCATTAACTTCCTCACCAAAGGAGTAAGAAGACAGAATACACTTAAGCCCAGAGAGGATTCAATCCTTGGAATCTAAGGAGAGACTTGCCCTATTCCAGGAGGACCAGAAGTGGTGACTTCTAAGGACAGAACCACAGTTTCCTTAGAAAGTCAACCTAACAGTAAACTATTACAACTCAATGCTTTGCAAGATGTTTATTCAGAGTTGAGAAGACTTAAACATCACATAGGTTCTTGCAGAGACACAGAACCCCATAAAACCTATGAGGGGAGCCGTTGTGAATGCATCCTGTAAGACAGTTAACATAGTATTTCAGACCCCCATTTTCATTTGCTTGTTGCTAAAATGGTTTTTTTTCCACCCTGGCAGAAAAATCTCTGGAATTTGATGCCTACAGATACCTGGGCTACAGAATGGAATCTAGTAGGTTTAAGACATCTATGTGCACTTAAGAATGTTACAACAAAATACGTGCTATGAAAGAAGTGAACAAACCGCTACCTGGCACTAGAATAATATGAACAGGCATGGTACAATGAATGAATCATGCCTGGGGACAACAGAGGGAAGAAAGCTTTAAGAAAAGCAAAGACGGACTGGATCAAGGTGGTACACTCAATCCCTGCTACCATCTATCCAGGCCCAACCCCTACATAACTATGTAGGAAAAAGGATGAAGCCAAAACAGCACTGACAAATAAGAGACAGTGCCATCAGAGGACCAGAAAATTTATGGAATTCCTAGATCATGGGAAACAGGTGGAATTAAACCAACAGAGAAACCAAAGAAGATAAGAACTAATGCAAAATAAGTGTTTGGCAAAGAATATCCTTTAGGCAAAGGATACCAAAGGAATAAGAATAATTCTCAGCCCCAAAGCCTCAGAGCCACCCCAAACCAAGTATCCACAATAAAAAAAGAAAAACAAGAAAAAAGGAAAAAAAAAAAAAAAAAGAATCCATAATTAAAAGAAGCAGAAACCCCAGGTCAACATGAGGTAATTATTTTAAAAACAGTGCCACTCAGAATGTTTTTAACATGATGTTTCTAAAGATCTTTAGGCTGGGAGTGGTGGCTCATAATCACCTATAATCCCAGTACTTTGGGAGGCTGAGGCAGGTGGATCACCTGAGGTCAGGAGTTCAAGATCAGCCTGGCCAACATGGCAAAACCCCGTCTCTACTAAAAATACAAAAATTAGCCAGGCGTTGTGGTGAGCACCTATAATCCCAGCTACTCAGGCAGCTGAGGCAGGAGAATCACTTGAAGCCAGGAGGCAGAGGTTGCAGTGAGCTGAGATCACAGCACTGCGGTCCAGTCTGGGTGACAGAGTGAGACTCTGTATCAAAAAAAGGGAAAAAAAAAATCTTTATGCATACTAAGATTTGGTAAACACTGCTGTAGGACAGGTGGGCTAGTTAACGTTTTCTCTATCCCTAGCCTACTGAGAAACTGACAATTCTTTGTAAATTTTATATTAGAAACAGGGTTTTGCCATGCTGCCCAGGCTGGATTTCAAAATCCTGAGCTCAAACAATTTGCCTGCTTTGGCCTTCTAAAGTGTTGGGATTACAGGCATAAGCCATCACGCCCAGCCTTGATTTTGCCTTCAGAATAAAGCCATGAGAATTACTAGAAAACCAAAGTAAATAATATGCCAGGGCAGAGCTCCTGTCTCATCTGAGAGTCAAGGCTAGAGAGGGAAGTAGAAAAAAAACCTTGAATCAACCCCAAACTCAAGATAAATGAAGTTTCTGTATAAAAACATATATTAAAAATAAAAATTGAAAAATAAAATAATAAAATTAAAAAATAAAATTGGAAAAACTGAAAATCGAAAAGTGTATGTTCTGTAGGGAAGGGAATGAAAGAAGGTTAGAGAGCACTGGATTCCAGGGAGCTGATCGCCCAGCCAAAAGCTGTTAGTGGGTATCTCTGACAGGACAGTTCTGGCAAGGCTGATGTCAAGAAGAGAAGTGGCTCTGTTGTGCCCCAAGGTTCTAGCACATCTGGGTGGGGCCACTGAATTTGCATTTTTAACAAGTTTCCAGTGATACTGATGCTGTTGATCCACAGCTTACACTCTGAGAACCATGAGGTTACAGGGTTAAAAAGTGAAAAGGCGTCACTCATGCTGACAGCTTCTAGTACAAGGGAGTTAAGGAAGTGCAATGATTTTTTTTCACCTATTCTTCAGTGTCAAGGGCTGAGAGAATCCTCAGGCCAGTGTGATTTATAGAGCACTGTACTTTCTTGGGGGACTGGATTTCCATACTTATTCCAGTGGCATAGGCCATTAAGGCTACTAATGGATTGCAGAAGTAATGAAGTATCTGGCAATGAGGCTTTGTGTATCATTAGATTTCCTTCAGCATCCAGCTTGGCAAAGGGCATCAAGAAATGATGAGCTGTGAAGGAGCTGGAGGTTCAAAGCACATCTCCTTCCCCTTTTTCCTGTTAATATGATTTCTGACATTATTTTGTTGTTGTTTTGCCAGTTTTATGATTCTTTTTTCTTACACAAATAGGCAGGTAATTCCAAAACAGGTGTGAATGCTTTTTAATTGTTGTTTCGTGATCAAGTCACAGGCTAATGATAATGACACATTAGCTAATTTCTTTTTCCTTTTGCCCCCTAAAGACACTTTTTCTAAGCACCACACAGCAAGTTAACATTCCCAGCTCAAACAGGGAACAATGTTTGGCTCAACAGACATCACTATTGCTGCAGGGAAGTCAAAGGATTGAGACTAAAACCTTCAGTTTGCTCCAAGTCCTTAAATACAGGGTTCGTAATAGAATCCTTTGATTTTTAACCCTACCTGTAAGACTTATGTTCTGCTCATTAGTATTCATTAAGTCAATCACTCATGTGTCAATACTGGCTAGCACTGGGGGAAGTCTGAGTTCTACAGTAAGGAGGATAGTCTAGTCACAATAAAATGCAGAATGGAACAACTGCCATTTGAGAGGGAGATTCAGAAGGAGAAGAGAGAGTAGATTAATAAAGAGAAATCAATTTATCTAGTCAGCTAAAGAGTGGCTGGGGAAGGAAGGAAATGGAGGATATTGAAAAGCAAGGTCCCCAGTGCACTGCCACCACAGGGTTTGGGCTGTTTTGTGAGAGGCAGCAATTAATATGCAGCCTCATCCACATATGAATGATATGATAAAACAAATCCTGTTTACTTGGGCAACTGGTCATAACATGGTAAGTCCTCTGTCTCTCTTCCCAAAAAAAGTTATTTCTTATGCACTCCGAGTTCAGAGCATTAAAATAAATGGCTCATAATGCCAAGTGTGTTGAATTAAATCCTTATCATAAATAAGGTATAAGAAGCCATTTATCTCAAGGCTTTTTGTTTGGTAAGATTCACCCTGCAAAAGGTGAGAAAGCTAAGAAAAGTCAAGTAGCGGGGAAAGGCCAGTGGGATGAGCTCAGCTAGGCCAAGAGACAGAGCTAAAAAAATGGACAGAGTTGGCCAGGGATCAGATACAAGGTTACATATATTCACAATAAGGTTAATGAGTCACTGCTGGCACTGAGAAAATGTTAAATAAAAATCACAAAAGAATTCTAGAACTTGAAAGGCCAAGGCAGTTCAGACACAAACCGACAAATTAACAAATGACTTGTGAAAAGTACGACGCCAACAGCACAGTCATATTTTGTTTTATTTTGGATCAACAGATACATCACAAGGAAGATCAAGTATGAATCCTTTCGGAAGCACCTTTTAAGCCAAGTAGCCAAGTAGCAGAACACTGACTGTACACATAAACAGCCACTAACTATATGACTGTTCCCTTAATGCATATAATGTATTATTTCACTCTTTCAGCCATTTCAATACTTACTAAATATCTTCTATGTACGATCATTTTGCAAAATGCAAAGGTAGAAAAATGAAAAAGATATACAATCCTTGTATTTAAGGAGCTTAATTTGGTATAAAAAATAGCTATAACAAAAGCTTTACAACCATAATCACAATAGGAAAGATAAAGTACTGACAGATTTAAGAGACGATTGGACTGGCAGGGCAAGGCGAAGCAGCATGTGAGCCTCACTGGGTTACCTACCCCCACCCAGCCCTCAAACCATTCTACTGAGCAGATCTAGAAGGGGGGCAGGAGAGGATGAAATTCATCACAGCTACCTGAGGGGCACTAAATACAGGACAAGGAAGCAGGTATGACTCTACTTTGATGACTCAGGTCATGGAGGAGCCCATGATGTGGCAGGAGAGTGTAGGCAGCTCGCCTCTGCACCACTCTGAACTGAAGGCCAAGAGTCACCGAGACCAGACACAGCTGGATGAGTTCCATCCTGATGGCTCCCAAGAACTCATAATAAAGCAAAAACAGGGTTTCTCTCAAAGTTTTCTGTAATTAATTTCTCGGAGTTTAGATGCTGTGTGCAGTGTGTCGGCACCAGGTCAGCTGCTGCACTGGAGGGTTACTGGCAGACACGCTGCACACGGGCTGAGTCTGCAGCCGCAGGGACCCAGGGCCTGCCTCATGGCTCAGAGAAGCTACCCAGCAGGGTTTTAAAGGACTAAGAACGCCATAAAGAAGAGGCAGACTGTGAGCTTACCCTGAAGGACTAGCCAGCTTCAGCCACTGCATGTAGGAGTGGGATGAAGAAGGAGGAAAAACATTCTAGATGGAAGTAACAAAGCTCAGAAGGAAAAAAAAAATAAACATGAGCAAAACGGAGTCAGGAAGTATGAGCACAGCCAAGGGATGGCAGGCTGAAAAGGTGGGATCCTGAAAGGCCTTGGACTGTACTCTGGCACAAACTTCACTTGCCCAGGTGAAAGACTCACTATCGCTTATTAGTAGCAGCTAATTTTTAGGTGGAAATTAGGACTACCATTTTATTATAATTCTCTGAGTGGCTCTGCGTTAAGCCTCAGGCAATCAAGCAATTCTACAGACAACCCAGAAAATCAGCATCATCTTTAGCTGGAAATGCCTGTTGGTCAGGCATGTCTCTTTGTCCATCTTTTTGCTCCTTTAGAGTGGGACAAATTCTAACCTGCCTTTTTATTAAAGGCACCTGTCACAGTATACAAGCTAAGTATCTGGGGAGTACCTCGACCAATTGCCATACTCCTCTAGGCTCCCAAGTAGGGAGTATGTAGTACTTCCTAGTTGTTTGTCTGTGAATTCAGACAGACCTGGTTGGGAACTCTAGCCTGGCACAGGAATAAGGGTAAGTCACCGAAACTGCAAAATTAACATGGTCCAAACAGACAGAAGTGAATGGGTGAGAAGGTTGTGGGTGAAACAGGCCAGTCTCTGGATGCTTCCTGGCCCTTTCCCTAGAGCCCTCTTAGCAGAAAATAGTGCTTCCCC
The DNA here is from genome assembly GCF_049350105.2 of Macaca mulatta. Taxonomy (NCBI): domain Eukaryota; kingdom Metazoa; phylum Chordata; class Mammalia; order Primates; family Cercopithecidae; genus Macaca; species Macaca mulatta. The sequence goes on from NC_133420.1 coordinate 92,235,713, forward strand.
TCTGCACTTAACTACCTGTGCTGTGCAGAAAACACACACATAAAAGGAGCATTTACAAAGAAATTAAATATTAAAGGCAATAAAACAATCTCAAGTTGAAAGAAGCACTTCGCTGATAGCATACAGCAGCATTTGCTGATGAATCACAAAATAAGCAATGTTATGTATGTTGAAAAAAATCGATCACTTACCATTTTTACTTCTCTCATAGCCTGTTTGGGTTCTATCCTTTATTTCAAATTTAAAGGGCAAAAGGAGCACACAATGATAGCATATAGAGAGCTTTATTCTGAATACTTATTAAGTGCCACTAAACATCTTTCAGCTGACGGGTGGGGAAAGAAAGCCTCCTAAACCACAAAATAGGTGTTATCTAAGTACTTCTGTATTTGCATTTTTATTTCTTTTTATGTTCCTATTAAAGAGCATCTATTTCCTAAAGGAAATTTCATTATTTGAAATTACTGTTTACAGAAATCCTTACTCTCATTGGATAAAGCATTTATTAGTTGAACTCAGAATTACTGAATTATTTGGTTAACAAAAGTCACTCTGTCCTTTCTGCTACAACTGTACCCTGCTAGAGACACTGATGTATATGCTCTCCACCCTAGAAAAATCTACCCAGATTGGTTTAATTACTTATTACTTAGAAGAATTTCTTAACTCTATTCAACTTACCTAGTTTTAGATCTCTCTGAATTCATGCTGGAAACCGTAATATTTTAATGATTGAATTCACATTAGTTAAATTAAAGGACACATAATTTTCCCATATGGCACAATTTAGGAAGGCTGCCTTACAAGCTCTCTATTGCTCCAAGAACAAGCAAAAAAAAAAAAAAAAAAAAAATCTGTATTTATTATGAATATCAGGTATGATCTGCTATTGGCATTACGGAAGCAAAGACTAGTACACATTTTCTATTTATTTCTGGCCTTGGACCTGAAGGCCTAAAGGTATCTGAGGAAAAAAAAACAACAACAACAGGATACATCAAAGATAAGAACTAATTATCCTTAGCAATATTTGTTCTTGGGCAGTGCAAATATCCAACAGCATGAAAGGTTGCAGTTGTGGTTTGCTGACATTTTTTCAGAGAGGAGTGTGTAGTTCCTTAAATCTGTTTCATGTATATTTATCGAAACACATCCATTTATGAGGACCGGGGTGGAACAGTAAAGATATCTCTGATTCACGGATGTGCAATAAAGAAATTGTGTCCCACAAGTGAGTTTCAAGCACCTCCATCCTGTCCAACTTCCCCCAGGCATTTTTTAACAGTTTAGATGAACCTTTGTAGACATTCCTGCTATATATACTTACCTTGGTTACAGTGGTTGGGAAAAGGAACAATAAAAAGATCTCATCATTTTTCTTTGATAACTACACAAGCTGCTACGCTGGGGTATTCTTCCTTTTCTGAACACTAGAAGCTATCCCAAGGCCCCTGAGTGCATCTGACCCTTATTAGAAACTGTTACCCATGAATTGTTCTGTCTGTGACCTGCCACAACCTCTTTGCTTCTTGTCTTTCAATTATGCTATCAGCAGCCCACATTGAGGAAATTTATGATTGAGTCGAAATACCCACACACTGTGTCTCCAAATAAAACTGAGGAAGCAGTGATGAAAAGCTATAAAGTCAATGCAGTGCAGACATGTCCCAGGTGACCTTTCAGAGGAAGCGCCTTTTCAGGGGAGACAACTGCGGCCATGAGAAGAGTTAACTCAGTATATGGTTCCTCTGTAAGGACACAGGCTGTCCAGTCCAGAGCCCATCCCTTCTCCTGTAGCCCCCAACCACCACCTTCCTCTACGTTAAGGATCTGAGATGGTTGCTACAGGAGAAAAATCATGCAGCAGGAGTTTGTGGATTTGTCTTCTAGATGAGATAAATTTGGTGTTTCCAATCTTAAGTGGCCCTTAAGGTCACTTAGAAATTCCTTTTACCTTTCCCAACTTAAGGAATGGACAAAAGGTAGTAAAACAGGCTCTGTTAAAGCCTGAATCCTAACCCTGCCACCATGTGGCTTTGCACTGTATTACTCATCAGGACACTGCTTCTAGATTATCCAGGCCAACTTCCTTTGAGAACAAGTAAATGGTCAATATTTTTGCAGTGATCTATTTGTGATTAGAACAATGGGTCACTTCTCCAAGCTTAGTTGCTTCACTGGATAGGTAAAGATGGTAACAGCACCTATTCCTCATGAAGCTGCCCTTAAAAAAACAGCATACATAAGAGGTTTAGCACAGCACCTGATACACAGGAAAAGGTAAATAATGCTGCTCTTATCCTTCAATAAATCTGTTTTAAAACATTACTTCTCTTTAATCAGAACTAAAGTCCTCACATTCTAAAGACAGTCGTGCCTCTTCTTTCACCTAGATAATACCAGTCATGGGGCATGAAATTCCTCAACTTCCCTCCCCTCTACCTTCAGATCCACAGATGGTTTCAAAATATTTATGCTTATAATTACTTAGACATTATACAACTAAGTACATCTTCTTACTTAATGCATTAATAGACCGCTGCAGTACAAATTAATTTTTACAATATTTTAATAACCGTACTTCAATATAATTGTTTCCGCTGTAATCCTGTGTATTTTAAATACTTGAAAGTATTTTTCTGAGAAGAGGTCCATACGCTTTACCAAAAACTGCCAAAGGAGTCCAAGACACAAACACAAAAAAACCCAGATGAAGAACAATAAAAAATGCTGACCATCCAATGCCAAATGAGAAGCATGGATTATAAGTTACATGAATACAGTAACAATAAACATGTACATATGTGACAGAGATAAAATGAATAAGCAAAAATGAAGAACATCATGGTGTAATTAGGGGAAGCTTGAGTTTTCCTCTTTCTTTTTTCGTGTTATTATTTTACTATTTTTATAATAATGAAAAAAGATGGAGCATAAACCCTGATTATCTTTAGAGTTATTTTATTCGTCATATTGTTTCAGACTCAGAACTGGCAGATTCACTCTCACAATGAATCAACAACACAATGCTCTACCCTTCATTTTCCTGTGTTTCTTGTTAGCCATTAACAGGTTCTCAAAAGAGGGGTGGCCATAACAGAGGAGTAAGGTAAATGCAAACATGCACACAGTCTTCATGGAAGTAACACTACTCCATCTACATTACCTATAATGTTTTTTTCTATCATGAAAAATTGGATGACTGACTCCAAACAGATATTGGACAAGCCCAGCAATTAACTCTTTAGCCAAAGAGTGAGAACATTAACTTTTAAAAGTTCATTTCAATCAAAAGTAAATATTTTATGGATGCTAGGCCACACTTTACTTATTCTTGGCATGACTTTTATAATGCACTTTCCATTCTCCCTCTATTTCTTAATGGAATTTCCTCAATATTTAAAAATTCCATTTCTATGAGGTCTCTTCAAACAGAACAATTATCCAAGCAGATGTGTGCAAGAACACATTCATCCTCTAAAAGACGTGTACTGCTTATGTTCTGGCTCACTGGCAATCATAAAACCGAAGTGTGGTCTTCTATCATCTCCAGGACTTTTTTGAAAGACGAAGATTACCCAGTCCATCCTGGAATTCCTATACCTCCGTTTCTCTACAGGTGCCTATGGATCAGTAGGAAGCCCACAGAAGAAATGCCCAGCAAGCTTCACGGCAGTGAAAGACAAAGTGCTTCTAAGTGTAAGTACATATATATTTTAGTGCTTCAACTGTGAGGCCAAAGTGGTAGTTTTCAGTGATAAATTATGAAGATAAACATCTTTCTCTGGAATCCTATCCAAACAACCCTGGTCAGATTAATGCAAAATGAGGACAGAGAAAGAAGAGTTCAAGGCCTCTAGTTTTTTGTAATAAGGGTAACACTTGGGGTTCATGATACGCTCACTGCCATCAAAGCAGATTTTCAGGCTAACTCAATACCCTCACCCTCACCTGGCAGAGTAAAGGAGAGTGCGTAGGAGTCCCAGCTCTCCCACTAAGATGCCGGTTACCATGTCCCTCTGAACCTCAGGTTCCACAGCTGTACTTCAGAGGATTACTGTGGTCATTAATGGAATAATGGATACAGAAGTGCTCTCTAAACAAAAAAAGGCATCACGAACACAGTCATTCCTACTATTTTCTTTTAAAAATGAAGAAGAAAAAATAAAAAAGAAACAGCAGAATGTAATAATACATCAGTTCTTTTCAGTTTGCCAACACAAAAGGCCGAAGAGCTTGGGTATAAGATCCACAACACAATGTAATAATACATCAGTTCTTTTCAGTTTGCCAATGCAAAAGGCAAAAGAGCTTGAGTATAAGATCCACATGGGGTTAAAAAAAAAAAAAAAAAAAATCAGATCACCCCAGTTATCAGGGGTATATATGAAAAAAGGACAAAAAGTAAGTGATGTTAAACAAATAACACTTCAGGAAACAGTACAGAGAAGCACGTGCTGAGCCCAGGGTCTGAGACCTGTGTCAGGACAAGCATCACCAACTCTTCTCCCTTCTTCTCAACCTAATCTCTACCAGGTTCCCTGGTCGAGCCTGCCTCAGCACCATGTGACTTTTCCTGCCCATGTCTTCCCAGTCTCAGGCTGATGTGTTCGTTCTTCAACCCTTGCTTCCCATTTTCATGGCAAGTGTGATGGCCAAGGTTTAACTTAATATTCTCAGTCTATGTTTCTCAGATTTATTTTTGCGGAGAGAAAAAAAATATACTTGTCAGATTCAGGGTTTTCAGCCAGGACTTTGAAGTATTTTGTTTTTGTAGCCATGTTTAGTAAATTATTTTTTATAAATACATTCACTAAAATCACACATCTATGTAACTCTTAACAAAAGATAAGAAACTAGACATCTGTGCCCAAATATATTTCTTAAAGTACAGGGAATGTGTATTTCTGCCATTTCCTAGAGGAAAAAACTCTTTGTTTAAATGATTTTAAGTATAAAGTGTTTTAGTGAAAAAAAATTCTATAGTAACAGAGTGGAAAAATTATTGTATTCTATTACCAGACTTGTGTAAAGTTTGCCGAAATCTCTTTTTTTTCTTTTATTGCCTATGTTTATCCAGTTGGCCAAAATCTTCCACATATTTTTCACCTCTCTCCCAAGTGAATTCAGACCTCCACTCTGGACTTGTACTGGGTTAAAGCCATTCATATGACAGTGACAAAAGAAAGTTTCCACTGAAAACCATTCGAGAGCCTCAAAAGAAAGAGTCACCTGGTCAGGTTCATTTGAAATATTCATGAACTCAACAGAAGATCAGATTAAAAATAGAGCCCCCAAGCAATGGAGGTTTTGGGGGTTTTTCCTCAAATTTTAGGCTTTATAATGGTGTTTTCACAACATGGCCCACCTGCCCATAAAATGCTTCCATGCTCCACCAGTATTAATAGTTTCACTTGCAAACTTACATAATGGACATGAATAGGATGTTCAATTCATTCTTCCCCTTGCAAGAAAAGTACAGTTCTCAGTAGTCACATATGAGAATTGTAACAATGGATTGATATTCTGGTGTGTACGTATTTTTGAAAGTGACGGCTGGACACACTGGACAAATCACAGGCAACATATATTCTTACAATGTGAGTCACAGATCAACATGCCTAGAAAACTATACCTGTTGACCTGTTGAGGGAAGGAGGAGACACCACATATCTAATAGACATGTAGAAATAGTATTATGGTTTTGACTATTCTGCAGTTCTGAACCTTCTATGGGGAGGTCAATTATAAACACAAGCAGTCCATTCCAAAGTCATTCCTTCATTTGACCACACCAGGCACTAATGCAAAGGAAGCTTAACCCTTCTGAAAACGTTTTAAACCTGACCAAATTAAAAGTAGCACCAGAGGGATTATTATTTTTTTTTTTTAGCAAGAACCCACAAGCAATTTACTTGACTAGAGGAAAAAGTGCAAAGAAATCCTTTATCACAAAATAGCTTCTTGAATCTTTCTACCAATAAATCTCCCATCCCTCCAAGAATGCCTATCTTCCCTGCTGATAACAAGCTGTGGAGATAAATATTTTATTTTTTTCTACAAAACCCCAAATGATGTTTTCAAATAAAATAAAAATAAATCTTCTACAAGCTACTGTCAAAAATGGTCCTAGAAGAGGTAAATGTCATTTTAAAGGCTGCGTGTTAAAATATTTAGGAGAAAGAATCTGCTTGTCAAGTTCCAACAGGAAGCTCTGAAGAGGTTATAAGTGCATCTATCAAATTTTCATCTACCTTTAGGCTGACCTACTGAGGAAACCACAGAAAGCCTGGTCCTGTGTAATGAGGGAGCTGGAAGGGCTGGGGGTTTCAAGCATTGGACAGCAACAAGGTCACAATCAAGCACAAAGATAAGGCTTGGGGGATTCTGCAGTGGTTCCCCAGGGAAGATGCACTGGCATGGGTAGGCAGGCAGCTGCATTCTGCTTTAAGCCACAGTTCAAGCTTAGGAATGGAACCCAGCTGATGGCCATTTGAAATCCCTCATGAGAACTCTGACCTCTCATGCCAAATCTAGCAAAGTAGCATCCACCAAATCTGAGCAAAAGAAAGACCCAGCCAGCAAAATACGGCAAGGTTTTGTTTTTTGTTTTTTTTGTTTTTGTTTTTTTTGCTTTTTTGTTGTTGTTCTTTAAGTCTAATTTAAAGTGCTTCCATAACCCCACCCTTTGGGAATTATATGCAGTGACTTTTTTTTAACAAGGAAAATTTGGTTTTAAGGAGCTTATGGGAACATTTAACTTGGACTGGAAAGGTTATTTGCTCAGTGTTAGGCTAATAGCCAAAACCCCCTTTTAACCAGAGATAATTTTCATATTATACCTCACAAGAGTATTGTGTCATGTGAGCAGGCTGCAGCGATAAGCAGTGAAGTGAAGTTATGACTTCCCCCAAAGACTCATTAAAATGTATTATTAAGCAGAAAAATTCAGAAAATCCAAAAGGAACCCGTCTATACTATCTCAGAAACAGTAAAAATGCTTTCCAACTTATTATTTCCTTTGCTCTGCCTCCCTACAAATACCACTAAGTCAATACTGTGAAGAACCTGATCCTGCTGCAAAAGAAGATGAAAATGCCTCAAAGTTGTGTGCCACTATGACACTCTGTATATTATTTTGACCTTAAATGTGCTATGGAGGAACATATGATGACTTCAAGTGACCGCAAAAAATAATAATAATAATAAACCTGTGAAGATTCTACAATTTGCTTTTTTTACACTATTCAACACACAAAATAAAACATGGTAAATTAGAAACATTTACCTAGGAAACATGACACTTTCCAATTTTGGTTTTTATAATTCCAAATTTTAGCAGCTCCAATATTTTTCTTTTTCCTTCCTGTTTTGGTTTTTAACTCATCTCGATTTTTTTTCTCAATTCTTGAAAATTTTCCCCCACCACTTCAATTTTTAAAAAGTAATGATTTCATTTAAGTCAGGCAAATGTGCTTTAAGAAAGCTGGACAAAATACCGGCTTTCTTACCAGATTCTACAAAAATGTGAAAGCACACTTGCAAAGGAGTTCCAAGCTGCTATGGAAACGGCTTTTTTTTTTTTTCCTTTTTCTTTTTTTCCAAAATAACAGTACTCCTGGCTCAGGACTGCTGGCATGCAAGCTTCCAATCCAAGCCCATTGACAGCTTGTGGAGTGGACAGATGAGGCATGGAAAATATTTTAAATTAGTTCATTTATCTTGTTGAGACACAGGAAACGGCGACAAATCTCTCACATAAAGAAGGAATACAGAAAGACAATGCACCTCCTGTAATGTGTAGCAAATTTAGTCCATTAAGACAAACCTTTCAGACGATTGTGTATTATCTAATAAGAGCCACACCTCATATGTTGAAGGAGTATTTTATCATTAAAAGATCCACAAAGCTGGCTAGAAATCATGGACTGCTTCTGAATTTTAACAGACTCAAATTTTAGCAGTCAAATAGTTTTGAAATCAATGTTTTTGAGTAATCTTAAGCAGATCGTGGGCCAATACTAATACCAGTGAAGAAAAATGTAACAAAGAACTGCAAGTTCTTAAACGAGAGTTTAAAAATGCCACATTTTAGGATAAGACAACAAGAGCTGGATTAAAGAGAGAATGTGATGCTCCCTTAAATGTGAATGAACAAAACAGCATTTCTTCTAGGTCCCATTCTAGGGTTCACATCAACAAGTACTTTTGGCCCCATGGCTCCTGTCCACTTCAAGAGTCCTTCCCAGGTGGACAAAGCAGGGGCTTCAGGCCTGGAGCAAGAAGCAAGTGGATACAGGGGAGCCAAACACTAGTCTCAGGATTGGTTGCACCAAAATCACTAGGAATCAGAGAAACCTGCTAAAGATACTGTCCATCTCTACCCTGTCACCAGAAATTCTGATTCATAAATCTAAATGGGAGCCCAGAAGTCTGTATTTTTGATAAGTACCTCAAAGCAATTCTAGCGCAAAGCCACATTTAGAAATCACTGTAGGATTACAAATCAGCATTCTTCATAAACTAGCAATAGATAGAATTTTGAAAAACTATGTGCCCTCTCACACAATTTTAAGTGGGCACAAAATTTCTCATCATAAGTTTAAATAATTGTAGAAGCTATACATTTTGTGGATTAAATATTGACATTTAGAAATAAAACACATATCTCTAAATACCATGGTCATTTGATAACTCCATCATCCACTTAACAAATAAAAGAACAGGCTCTCCTTTAACATTTTGTAGCATTCCTTATTCCCTTTAAATTTATATTATTTCGATTCCACTCCCTACAGAATTTTATCTGAATGTAAGATAATTTTATGCCTGAAACTCTTTTAGTTATCACTGTACCATAATCCCCTTTAACAAAAATATGCATATTAATTGAAGTTTAATTTTTAAAAAACACTTCCTATGACAAGACTCTAAGTTTAAAAAACCTCTAGTTTGGCTATTATACTTATTTTCAGTTTATAACTGATCAAAGCTACACATGTACTATAATACTGGTAATTATTAAAGAAAAAAGTAATTTTTTTGGAAATGTATCTCTTAATCAGATGGGTGAAGCTTTTAAAAATTATTTTATGAATGTATGTTACACACTGCTGAAGTAAGGCATGTTTCTGTGTCATTTTAATTATATTTTTCTTTTTTCAAAAAAAAAAAAAGAGCCTTCACATTAAAAACTAAATGGGATTTGAGGGGTTTTGTTGCAGTAATGTCTCTTAATTCTTGTGAACTCTTTCTGAGTTATATGCCTACATGCACACTGGTCAGAAACCATCACTGTGTAATCATCAGCTGACATCACTTGGGTACTCCTTTAATTTTGTCAAAAGTGAAAAAAAAAAAAAAAAGGAGCCACCTAAGTTGCAATAAAAAGTCTTATTATCCAGCTACTCCATTCATTCCCTTTTCCAGCTTTACGAGAGCCAATATTTTGCATCAATTCCCCATTTGGCATGCCAGAGGTCTTCTACCACAGGGCAGAGTACAACAGTGAGCTCAGAGACACATGCGCGATCAAAGATAGATGGCAGAAAGACCAACTGTCTGCCCCTCTCTGTGAAGGAGAGGAGACAGGAGACCCTGCAGACTGCAGGCCGGCTCTCAGGCAGATCAACTTTAGGAAAAAGTATGTTTGGGAGTTAGGATATAGAAAAGAACTGTCCTTGTAACTGTCTTTATAAAGGGTACATGGGTGTGTGTGTGTATCAGCTGGAAGACCCTGGCCAGATGATCCTGCACGCATAGTCCATGATCTCAGGCATCTGCTGGTAACTCCGTAGCAATTATCTGAGGAGAAAATCAAAGGCCAGAGAACACACTCAAGGCAATCCAGACAGGATCAAAGGCTGAACAGGGTGGTGCCCAGCACAGCACTTACCTGAGGGCAGTGTGGTAGGGGGAGCGGATAGACTGGAACTGAGAATGAGGGTGGGCATCTCTCTTAAAGCAAGCCTATTCCAGTGTGGACTCACCCATTTCTCACAAGCCTCACCTTTCTAAAAAAGATCCCACTGAGAAACACAGCACAAAGTGTGGATGATTATTTGCGTCTGTGACCGATGGCATATTTACTCAACAGGGTAATAACTATCCCGATGCTGGTGTTGCAGTAATCACTCTATATAAGGGGACACACAATAAAAATGCTGTTTGGCCTAACTCAGAAATTCATGATTAGGGCCAGTGGAGTTATAAAATACAGAAATATCTACCAATTTTAGATAATATTTTTAAAAATTCCTGTTTGCTCTAGGATTCAAATGTGCTGGAAAAAAATAATTGTTTTTGGGTTTTTTTGAGACAGGGTCTGACTCTGTCACCCAGACTAGTATGCAGTGGCGTGATCTCAGCTCACTGCAACCTCCGCCTCCCGGGTTCAAGCGATTCTCCTGCCTCAGCCTCCCGAGTAGCTAGGGCTACAGGCACCTGCCACCATGCCCAGCTGATTTTTTGCATTTTTAGTAGAGGCGGGATTTTGCCATGTTAGCCAGGCTGGTCTCAAACTTCTGATTTCAGGTGATCCACCTGCCTCAGCCTCCCAAAGTGCTGGGATTATAGGCATGAGCCACCGTACCTGCCCCAATAATTTTTTTTTAAATGAAAAATAAAAAAGAAAGAAAAAGGGAAAGAATATCTAAGTTCCTCTGAGACTGCCTGCTCCATTCACTTCAGGAGGGGTTAACGCATAGGCCCAGTGGGGAGCTCCGTTTTCTATAAATGCTCAGATTATCCCACCATGCAGTCGGAGAAGATAAACACAACAACAGAAAAAAAAATTAAAATATAAAAAACCCTCCTGCTCCTATGAGCAGGGAAAGAGTGGAAGGAACCATAAACCAAAACACCAGCCTTCCTCTCACAGGTTTCAATATGATGCCATCCTCAAGCAAAATTAAATGTCATCCTAGACTGCAGCTGTCCCAGGGTCAGCCATCATGACCTCGTATTTTACAGTGTAAAAGTCAGGTTAACCAACAGACCTGAAAAAAGCCTGTTTTTCCTCCTCTTTGTTGTTCCTCTTAGTTCTCTCTAAACAATTAGATTTCATTAGAAACAACTTTTGGCACAGCACACTGGCTCTTTGAAACAAGGAAAAAGAGAAAGCAAGAAAAATCTTAGAATGGGGATTTTGCAACTGAAAAAAATCATTTTAGAGATGAAGAAACTGAGGTCTGAAGAAGGTAAGTGTTTGCTCACTGCCACACAACAATGGCCCTGAGCCAAATATGCCCCTTCAAAGGCCAGTGTGCTCCTCCTCTGCCACAGGGTTCCAAGGCCCCTTCCTGGTTTCACTCTGCCCTGCCCCTCTGGCCTTCTCTCAGTACTCTGCTGTGCTAAGCACCTTTCCACCTCAGGGTCCTTGAATACACCCTTCCTTTACCCGGGTAACTGTTCTCCCAACCTTACCTTCATCTTGGCCACACCTACTGATCTTTTAGTCCTTAAATGTCATTCCTTCAGAGCCATCCATTCTTGACCCTCCAAATTAGGTCGGGCCCCCTGATGGGCACTCTCATGGCACAACACCTCTTCATAACTAATCATTTGTTTAACGTATTTCTCTTCATAGATCTATGAGGTCCAAGAACAGTTGAACCCGTATGTTCTTCTTCATCTTTATAAGGAACTGCTCAGGAACTGGAATATGGAGAGTGCCCATTCAATATATGTAGATAAACTTAATGAAGATAATAAACTACATGTCAGATATTGCTTTGAAGGTATTACATATTCCATTCATTGAGGTAGGCAATAGTATTATTACTGTGTTACAGATGAAGAAACTGAGCCACAGAGCAGTTCAAAAACTACACTAAGATCATGCAGCTCCTAAATGGACGGATTGTTTAAAATATATACAATGTAGCACTGGGAATCATTTATGATAGGAGCTTTATGAATAGTCATGCAGACCCACACAAGGCCATAATCAATGCTTTGAAAGTTATTAAGGAGAAGGCCTATTAACATAATGGACCCTATTCTAGGGCACTATGTGGGCATTTTCTAAAAACACTTCATAACAAACTATCATTCGTGTTCCAGTAAAAATCATCTCTAACACCACAGTGGTTCATGTTGAATGTTGGTTGTGGCTCTGCTCCAAGTCTTGTTTAAGCTAGGACCCAGGCTGAGAGAGCAGCCCCTATATGAACTATGCCATTCTCACAAATGGGAAAACAAAGAGAGATGGTGGCACCATGTAGTGGCTCCTAAAGCTTCAGCTGAGTAGTGGCACAGGTCATCAATATCTGTGTTAAGTTAGAAGCCCAGGGCTCATGATCTTTTCTTCCTAAGCTCCCCAGCACAGTTGGAAGCAAGAAACTAACACCATTAAATTCCTTATTTTCACTAAAATGTTCTAAGACAGCAAACACTAGGTTACCCAGAGCCTTGACTTCCCTCAGCATTTGATTACAAGGATTCAAAGATGATAATTTGAGTAACTCTGCCACTGCACACTACAATTCTCCATAGCTTTTTTTGTCCTCTCTCTACATAATGTTTTTACTCACACAATCTTCGCCCAAATGAAAAATCCCTATTGAATTCAAACCAAATTCTCATAGAGTTACAGAGGACTGAACCTCTTCTATCTTACCTTCCAAGAAAGTGATGATAGAGAAGGAACATAATCTATCCAACAATTTTAATGTTTACACGATGCAATCGCCTTGTCTCATACACACACACACACCAGTCATGTGCTACATACAACGTTTCAGTCAATGACAAATGGCACATCCCATGGTGGTCCCATAAGATTATAATACCTAATTTTGACTGTATGTTTTCTATGTTTAGATATACAAGCACTTAGCATTGTGTTATAACTGCCTGCCATACTCAATACAATAGCATGCGGTACAGGTTTGTAGCCTAGGAGCAATAGGCTACACCATATAGCCTTGGTGTGTAGTACTCTATACTACCAAGGTTTGCATAGGCACACTCTATGTTTGCACACAGACTAAACTGCCTATTGATGCACTTCTCAGAATGCATCCCCATTGTTAAGCAATGCACACTGAATATATCTAATCCAAAAGTCCAAAGTTCAAAATGTTCCAAAGTTTGAAACTTTCTGAATGCCAACAAAACACACAAAAGAAATGCCCATTGGAGTATTTCAGATCTTGGATTTACAGATTAGGAACAATCAACCATTAAGTATATAACGCAAGTATTACAAAATCCAAAATCTGAAACACTTCTGGTACCAAGAATTTTGGATAAGGGATACTCAACCTCAATGTGTAGATGGGTATATGTGTGTGACTTGAAATACTGACTCAGGATGGGGAGGAAAATGTTCCTGAACTGTTGAGTATATCCAGGCTTACGAACACAGAGAACTCTTACTTATTTGATAAATAATTTTAAAAATGCAAGCACTTCATAAAAATAGATAATAGAGAAACTGCAGGTCCATCCCTGCTGGAGACTGAACCATAAACAATGGCTATTAATATCAATAGTAAACAAAGAAAAAGTTCTTAATGTTTGGTACTATATTTTATCATTTCTCCTAAATCTGACAATTTTTTTTTGCATACAACTTGATCATTAATTCTACTGAACAAAAGGCATAAGTCCCTTTTGTCAGCTCTGTGTTTCGCTACTGCAAATGCTTGACAAAATTGCCTGCTTCATTGTTTATTCCCTGTAGATCTTCCTGCCCTCAAGGAAGCAGCTCTAAAGCAGTATGGGATTTGGAGCCAAGCGTGACAACGCAGTAGGCTTGAGATGAAGTGTCAAGTCAGCAGACAAATGCCAGCCGAGGGAGAAAAGCAAGACTCTCACAGGAAAAGAACTGCCCGCAGCCCCACGAAGGCACCCTGGGACTCACGGACAGGAAGCAATCAGAGCTCTGTATCTGCATATGGCTACTGAAAAAGCCATATCCCTTCCACCATCAGCCATGGTGAGGACCCAAACCGAAAGGCTCTGGAAGACCCAGTGATTGTTTGTGGTATCATTCTTAACGGGGTGCCTTTGCCCCTAGTGTCTTATCTTGGTCATAGTATTAGTAACAATGCCTGCTTGGGCTCTCCGTGTAACTCCACTGAATCCCACTTGTTAAAGATTCTGAAATGAAACTCAGGTGGAACACACATTATTCCTAATGGGCCTTTTGGTCTGAGTCTCTCTGTACCATTCTGGTGGGCTAAGGTGGAAAGAAACCTTCTAATGCCCATTCCAGGAGGATTCATTCATAATTTAAGCCTTTCCTGAGTATGAACTCAGGCCCCATGTGAGGCTGTAGTGACACAAACAAGTCAGAGTCCTTGCCCTGGAGGCATGGCAGAATCTCTAGAGAAGGTAGTTTCAGAAGCATTTATTTGATGACTTTGTTCTTAGAGCCACTATGATGCTTTCACAGGGGCAAAGGCCAGGCTAAGTGGAAGACATCTGATATTTAGATATCGACCACCAAAGCACCTTTCTAAAAAGTCCGTTAGCTGGCAACTAGCTCTCTAGGTTCCTGCTCTGATTCAATTTCTAAAGGAGCTAACACAAGAGATGTATAATGTTCATCCTGTCCCTTGAATTTCAGAGGTAATACATGCCTTTCCGTACCAGCACCTGGTCTACCTTCTACTATTAGCCCCTCTGAACTCATATCCAAGGCTTCAGAAACATGCTTAGTAAATAGTGGAAATCCCAAGGATTCCTTCCATCAACATGAACATTTCCTCACGCAGCGTAATTATCGTACTTCCAGATTTCCCCATTATCCCTGTAGGCTCTGGGCTCATGAGGTGTTTAATGTTTTTCCACAGAAACGCCAGGTGTGATTCTGGCATTTACGATTGCCAACATCTTCAAAGTGGAATGCCAGGAACACACTACTGGAGACACTTTCAGTCAATGGGGCAGCACTACCTGTGAGATCGGATGATTTTCACTCATTCACCTGCAGGACAACAGCACAGGCTTCCCTCTGCTGTTTCTCACTTGCAGTGAGTTTGGTATGCTGGATGGGGCACCGGTAGGAATACTTCCCTAAAGTTATTTAAAGCTCTGTGCACGCCAGCCTTGCCAAATCATAAAATTAGGAAATTGCATTCAGTCAGAATGCAATTCCCTTAGCACTTCAGGCACCTAGTTATTCTTCAATTTCTTTCCCACAAACACTTGGCCCAGGTCCCGAAGTCCATCCCATATCTACGTGTCTCCGTGGCACATAAAAGAGATTCAGGGAAGAAGATGGAACAATAAAACTTCAGGTTTACTGGCAACATTAAGTGAAGTAATCCCCCTCCACATACTTTTCTTACAGGAAGATCAGTTACTCAGCCTTTCCATTCACCTGTCTGATGTGAATCTACAAATATTTTAAGAGGGTAATTTGGAAGACTTACAATAGCAGAAGTTGTTCAAGCTGTAGCATTAGTCTCTGTCATGTGCCTTAGGTTTGCCCACACATTTAGCTCATTTACACAAGTGAATCACTAAGGGCCTGTTTATTAATCAGGTCAACGAAGACTCATTTAAACTACTTGCTAACAGCCCTCTCTTATATACTAGTGGTCAGTGAATGTTTTTGCTTACAATTCCCTAGAAGAATTTTGGAAGACTATACCGCTCCTTGAATGTTAAACTTGAGATTTATAGGGTTGTACTGTTTTTAACTTTAAGGTGAAATAGATGCAAAAGGATATTATTTCCCAGCATCAAATTCCAGGATATAATTATATGTGCACTTAAATTATATTTTTTGTAAAACTTTGAGACAGCAGATTCAGCCCAATTTATGTAAAAAGTCTGCCCCACATATAAAACCCAGTAGACAAAGGCAGTCCTCATTATCAAAGCAATCTGCCAAAACAGACTTGTTTTTTATCAGAAAAAGTCTGAATTCATTTTTCAATTCAAATAAATGTATTAATACACATTCCCATATCAAGCATTTCACTTCTGAATTCTAAAAGAAACAATCAACAGTGAATAAAAGATAGTCCCAACTATATAATTGCTTAAACACAACAGAACCTCATTTCTTGCTCAAATAACACTACTGGGCTGGCAAATAGTTCAGTGGGTAGGGTAGCTCTCCTCCATGGCCATTTAGGGGCCTAGGTTGACAAAGTATTGTGATCTGAACATTTGGGCTCGAGGTCTCTTTGAAGGTCAACTCCACTCCAGAAAACAGTAAGGAGGAGAACACATGGAGGTTATTTAGGAGCCAAACCTGAGAGTAATATATTTCACTTCTGCTCCAATACCTATGGCTGTGCTCCTACCAGTAAGGGAGGCTGGGCAATGTGGACTATTTGTGGACCAAGAAGACACCATAGGTTTGAGGGAACACCTAGTGGATAAGGTACATAAATTCTGCAATAAATGCATGGCCTAGATGAAGTGCTATTTTTTTTCCAGTATTTATTACCAAATCTATCTCTACTTTGCTCTTTTGAGACTTGCCCTCAAAGCCTGTACCTTTATGTGTTTACCTGGGAGTGATGCATTTATTCTGTAAAGCAAAAGAAGTTGTGGGAAAGAAGAACCAGCAGCCCCTTCCAAGGTTCACTCTCATGCAGATGAAGCTTGGGAAAGAGTACATGTTAAAAGCTGAGGGCCTGAAAATTAATTCTGTTAGAGATATCAGTGCATTGTAATTCTAGGAAAGTCTTCATTTAACCCTGGAATACATGGATCCCAGTTTAGGAATCTCTGTTATATGAAGTATTACAAAACACATAGAATCACAGAATTCGATTATGCAGAGCCTAAGTGCCATTTACAGAAGTGAAAAGTGAGGTAAAGGGTAGTTTGTTCAAAGTCACTCTTAGGCTGGGTGCAGTGGCTCACACCTCTAATCCCAGCACTTTGGGAGGCTAAGGTAGACAGATCACTTGAAACCAGGAGTTCAAGACCAGCCTGGCCAACATGGCGAAATCCTGTCTCCACTAAAAATAAATTATTAGCTGGGAGTAGTGGTGTGCACCTGTAGTACTAGCTACTTGGGAAGTTGAAGCAGAAGAATTGCTTGAACTGGGAGGTGGAGGTTATAGTGAGCCAAGATTGTGCCACTACATTCCAGCCTGGGTAACACAGTGACACTCCATCTCAAAACAAACAAACAAACAAACAAACAAAAAACAAATTCACTCTTGTAGAGATGAATGTATATAATCAGGCTGTTCTTCACTTCAACAAACTAATTGTGGCCTTTGGCACTAAAGAATATTTCTGGCTTTTTATTACATGTTGAATAGAAGAGTTAATACAGCAGGGCTGAAACTGTTATCCCTTGAAGGTACTGCTTCCAAGGCTGGCCCTTGGCAGACATACAGGAACTTGAATTTCAGGAAGCTGCCCACCATTCAATGATAAGAACGGCTCATTGTAGCAAAAATGTACCAACAATATGGTTTATGCTGAATCTGTAAACCTGCTTTTCTTCTGGGAGTCTGAAATTTTGGTACATGCTAGGCAGAGGGTGCCTATGTGATCAGCCCTCGCAAAAAACCTGAGCACTGATGTATGAGCAAATTTTGCTTTGTATCCTTTCACTGCAATAAATCTTAGCTGTGAGTACACCTACATGTTATATCCTGTGAATTCTCCCAGTCAATCATCCAATCATGAGGTTGCTCCTGGACACCTCCAGAGTACATGTAAATTACATCCAACAGATAAGTATAGATTGATTTCAGGATATTAAGAACATTGCTAATATAGGAATTTCAGCATATTTGTATTTAAGTTATTGTTTTGGATATGGGACCTCTAGAAAAGGATGAAGGTAATTTATACTCAAGCTAATTAAACTATGGATCTTTAAAATGCAAGACAATAATGGAAAACATATAAAATACAGACCTTGGGCTTGGCTAGCAAGTAAAACAAGGATTCTCTGAAAATTAATACTAAAGATATCAGAAGAGAACCATTAAGGAGAACATGAATATGGAATTGTGAACATTAATAAGAAAAATGTATACAGCATTTTAAAGAAAGAAAAAGAAAAGAAAAGAAAACCCAGAGGCTCTGTGTTGAAGACAAAAAAAAAAAAAAAAAAAGGAAACCTAGGAACAATTTATCTGCTAAAAGTTGTGTCCATGTCCTTCCTACTGCAGTCACTAGGCAAAGTGATATAAAAAACTAAGGTGTTTAAATAACATTTTATCTGATTTAATATTTTACTTTTTCCCCATTGATTTTACAAGCTATAAAAAAGTTCCTACAGAAAAGATGCAAATTACACCACAGCATGTATAAATTTTTTTTAAAAGCACCCAATATCCTGTCATCCAGAGACAACCACAATATGTTGTATTTCTTGAGTCTTCTCCCAATGCATTAATAAATAAATAAATAAATGGGAACACTCGGATATAATTTATCTTTAGTTTTTTTCTCATCAAAACTTGATTTTTAAAGAAATATTGGAAACATTAATTAAACAGACATGTTGATCAACTTTCCTTTCATTGTGCTTGGAGATCCTCACATGTGGAACCTGGAGGACTTTGATCCCAGAGCCAAAACACCTGAGAAACTCAAGGTAAGAGGGTGACCGTGTGTTTCCTGCCATGGCTCAGACATGTCACTATTTGACAAATATAGAGAAATTAGATAGACATCTCTCCCTGTAGAGTGACTGGTCAGCAAGTTGAAAATGTGGTGCATGCACTGTGTTGCCTTGATGGGCTGACTTACACTGTAAAGTCCAGGCAATGATGATGAGACTCAGGATTGATGAGGCAGCTTAAAGGTGTTCCTGGGAGTCACAGACCTCCCACTTCACCATATTCCAGAGGCAGTACAGCCAGCAAAATGGTTGAGCAGTTCGGTCACTTAGTGGCTGTATGAGCTCAAATTACTGAACTCTTCTTAGCCCCAGTTTCATAAAATATAAAGTGGGAATAAAGATACCAATATGAAAGAGTTGTTGGAAGATTACTAGACAATGTCTGGCCTAGTACAGAGCTGCCAAAATGAAAAAAGAATACTCAACACAAAAACATTAGTATAGCTTACAGATAAACGCTAAATAGTAAGCTACTCTATTTCATATTTACTTTTTTCAGCCATGGTTGAGGGGAGGGGCATAGGATGACAACAACTATATGTCCAAAGCAATGTAAATATGCAAATCAAACTACAAGCACTCATCCAAGAGCCATGCAAATGGCATCTCTAATTCACCATATTGTAGGTGTTGCATCTTGAATGACAATGACCTCTCTTCCCACAGTATGTGTGATAACATGAGCTTCAGCAACAGGTCCATTCTCAACATCTGTCAGCCCAGTGTCCACATCTGTTTTCAATAGCATATATCACCCAGACAGAACTTTGATGAATGAGTGATAGTTTTCACCTAAACTCAAAATATGTTCAGTTCCTTTGTTGTGCAGCAAGAAGGCAGGATTCAGGCTGAGAGATATAGAGTGTTTTCGCTTAGATTCAAGCCTCTAGGCCTGTGATGTGCCGTAGAAAAACGGTGCAACTTCTGAGACTCCTATTATAATGCCTCCATGCTACAGGAGACAACCTCAAGATGCATCCAGATCATTAACCTGATGCACCCTGGAAAGCTTTTGAGTCCAATGACAATTTTGAGGCTGTAGTAGGCCATGTTGGACTAAATCACAAAGGGAAAGGGAAACTCTAGGATATAGAGAGTACATTAATCAAAGGAAGGCATTTTACCCCACATAGGAAGTCAACAAATGAAATTTAAAAAAATTAAGCACAAAGGTGTGAGGATCCAGAGGAAAATGACAGGTACAAAAGGGAAAGTCCAGGGTTTGACTTAATCAGGAGCTCAGGCTATTGTATCCCCATCCTAAACATGATGCTGGCTGCTCCCATCGAGAATGAGAAACAGCATCTGAAACAGTGGTAGAGGGGATGTAACTTTCCTAATAAACTGAGGTTTTCACAGTAAGCCTTCATTGTTATTATTGTTGTTGTTGTTATTGTTGCTGTGTCTAGATTCCCAGCCTTCCCTGAAAAATACAATGTACTGCAAATTTTAAAAGTCCAATATGCTAGATTTTAATAAATTATAGTGAAAATAGCAACGGCTTTAGCATGAGACAAACTAATTTAATCCCAGCTCAGACACTTCCCATATGTATTCCTTGAATAAACTGTTTACCATTTATGTTTCCTTAAAATCATCTAAGTTTCCAGTAAAAGTGGTTTGAAATTATGCTTAGCATAAAGTATCACAAGCAGAAGATTTTGGGGGTTTTTTTCTCCTGTTGTTCTTGTTGTTATTTTATTACAGTAAGATGGCCAGAACTGGGCCTGGCAAAGAGACTGAAATACCAAATATATACAGAAGAGTGGAGGAGCACAAGGATAACACATATGATGGCACCAGGTATATATAGCACTCAGTGCAAGGCTCACATGCCATAAATGTTCGTTCTATCCCATAAGCTGTGTTGTTACTGTTCTTTTCTACAACCGAGGAACAGGGAGGGTTGACTTACTTTGAGAATAAACTAACAATTTATCACACCCAAGATTTAACTTTTCACCCAAATAAAAATCCTCAGAATGGATCACACCATTGCACTCCAGCCTGGGTGACAGGAGAGACTCTCTCAAAAAAAAAAAAAAAAATCCTCAGGATGATTAAAGAGTATGCCCAAGAGATGGAGTCTCCCGCTTTTCTTCACCAGTTTGTACTTCCTGATAAGTAGTGTTGTTGTAACAGAATACCTGAGACTGGGTAGTTTATAAAGAAAAGAGGTTTATTTGACTCAAGATTCTGCTGGCTGGAAGGTTCAAGATTGGGCATCTGCACGTGGTGAGGGCCTCAGGTGGCTTCAACTCACTGTGGAAAGCAGAAGTGGGGTAGGAGTGCAAAGAGCTCACATGGTGAGAGGGTACGAGACAGAAACCGAGGAAGCCAGACTCTCTTTTACAACACACTCTCTCAGGAGCTAACTTATTCCCTCAGTGACAGCTTAACCCGTACAGAAGGGCATTCATCCATTCACGAGGGAGGTACCCCAGAGACTCAAACATCTCCACTAGGTCGCACCCCCAACGCTGCCACACTGGAATCAAATTTCAACATGAATTTTGGCAGAGACAAAACAAACCATAGAACATGAAACAGGTCAGTTGAACTTCAAAACACAAAACCAAAAGCAAACCATTAACTGGGCATAGATAGAATGGATTACCAGTCATTTTACTACACGTAATGAGGTATTATGCTCTGGGATCCGTTCTGGGAGATGGTGACATAACACCTGACAGCAGAATTGTCTGGCTGACTGCATATCACACCCACCATCACAGCTGGGATGCTTTCTGCTGGGGTCCAATTGGGGAGAAAGTTTCATATCCCTACTTTTGCTCAAGAAAGAGGGGACTCTGTTTATTGCTCTTCATATACAAACTAAGGGGTCTATCATTCTCAAGGATGAAAATTATCCATTCACCGTATTGCAGAAGATCTTGTCAGACATCCTGAGATCTTTGTAAATTCCTAAATTCATGATGCATTCAAATAGAATACATACCTTTTCATGTAAAATGTGCATTCAGATATACAGAAATAAAAACGTATCAGCATGTCCATGCTGGATGGCTAGCTAGGCTCACTCATTATCTTAGTGACGCCCTATACAGCAGACACAAAAGGCTCAGCAAAACAACTAATTCAATGATCTAGTCTTTTAGGGTTACTAGCAAGTAATTAAAACTGCCAATAGTATATAGGCAAATTGCTAAATCTGAATTTAATAAGATGCCTGGAAAATTACAAAAATATATGCATTCCTTTATAATATAAAGACAGTCATGTGGATTTGATCAAAACTTGCTTGTAAGCTGAAAAATAAAGTGGTCAAACATCATTTATATGTGACTTTCTAAACAAAAGTTTTCATTCTGATTGAGATTAAAGAATACATTATATAAAAATTGCTCAGCAATGCTGGGCACTGTGGCTCATGCCCATAATCCCAGGACTTTGGGAGGCCAAGGTGGGTGGATCATTTGAGGTCAGGAGGTCGAGATCACCCCGGCCAACATGGTGAAACCTCATCTGTACTAAAATATACACAAAAATTAGCCATACAAGTTGGGACATGCCTGTAATCCCAGCTACCTGGGAAGCTGAGGCAGGAGAATTGTTTGAACCCAAGAGACAGAGGCTGCAGTGAGCAGAGATCACGCCACTGCACTCCAGCCTGGGTGACAGAGCGAAACTCCAACTCAGAAAGAAAAAAAATATGTGCTCAGCACTTAAAAGATTCAGATGTTAGGAAATAAGCTCAATAATGACATCCTTTTTCTCTATAAAGTAAGATGCACTAAAATCTTTTTATTTGAAGGCAAGATTAGTTTGCAGCTCTTTAGATAGCAAATTCCTGTCTAGAACTGTCTTTTTTAAAAGCTGTCAATGCTAAAATGTTGTTTCTGGTTAACAAAACCCATGTGCCCACATCACTGTGAGTTAGACTTCCAAGACACCTGCCACAAGTGGAGTTTATTAGATGATAGATGTATGCGTCTCTCTGCACCTCTCTGAGGCTTTTAGCTGTCTCTGACAGACCAACTGTTTGTCAAAGCTTTCCAACAGATCTGACACCAGGCAAGAGTGAACTACAATTTGACGGGCCCTGCAAGGCTAATGGCACCATGTGAGGATATTTTCAAACTTAATTTAAGAATACTTCTCCCATTCACCTGCAGCCTATATCTCCCAAGGGCTGAAATAATGCAGATATAGTTTTATCGCACTGCACACATTTAAAGTCCTCTGAAATGAAAAGTAAAACAAACAAAAAACAGGCAGTAAAACTGAACTGAGATAATCGTTTTCTTGGAAAATACCAGAAACAATTAATTTCTGCATCTCCATGTTTGTTTTCAGCCTCTGAGAATATTAGGAAGCTACCACCACAAAGGTGAGTATAGCTTAGTGGGAGAGAACATGGGAGTTGGGTCAGGAGTCCAGGATTTACACAGCTCTTCAACTATTATCTATATAACATATAAAATAAGAGTTGTCATCATTACTTCATGAGTAAATTATTGAAACTTACTCAGTGCCAACCATTGTGCTAACATCACATATATCTCATTTAATCTGTAATGAGAAAATTATCACAATGAAAAAGCAATAGAAACTGTAATATCTAATTAATGATTCTGACAACAGGATTTTAGCTACGAAATAGCTATCTTACATCGGAACATTCTAAATGGAGGTAGATCTATGCCAAAAGCATCCTAAGAAGAAGAGTCCACCCCTCAGAGTCCAGAGGAGAGTAAACACTGAGCATGGGGTAGAATGTTGCTGTCATGATGGACTGTAGCTCTCATCTCCCAAAACACTTCCCCTTCTCCAATCATCTACATTCCTTCCTCTCACTACTTCTCCTACTACCTTTCTTCACCACTTTGTCCTTCTCCCTACGTCACTGATATACCATTAGTATCAGTCATTTCCACAGTCAATCTAGTAACATTAAAAATATGGTTTCATTGATCATTATGCAATGCATACATGTATCAAAACATCACATTTTACCCCATATGTATAATTATTGTACATCAAATGTAAATGAAATCTTTAAATATATAGGGTTTTTTATTTAATTTTCAAAGTGCAATGTAAACAACATAAAGTTCACCCTTTAGTGTATATACTTCTGTAAGTTTCCAAAAAAGAATACAGTTGTGTACCTCCACCACAATCAAGATATACAACAGTGCCATCAACACAAAAATTCTTTGTGCCCCTTTGTAGTCAGCCACTCCACCCATGTATAAGGCACAGCACTAACCCGTTTTCTGTCCTTGTGTGTTTTGTTTTTACAGAATTTGATATCAACAGAATTCAACAGTACGGAGCCTTTTGAGTCAGGCATCTTTCACTTAGGGTAATGAATCTGAGATTCATCCATGGTTGATGAAATCTCTAGTTTGTTCCTTTTTAGTGCTGAGTAGCATTACATTGTATGAAGGTACCATGTTTTGAGAATTCATTCCCCAGTTGAAAAACACTGAGTTGTTTCCATTTTTTGGTGATTATGATATATGTAAACACAAATTTTCATTTCTCTTAAGTAAATTCCTAGAAGTGGGATTGCTGGATGTTATGCTAAATTGTATGTTTAATTTTATAAAAAACTGCCAGGCTGTTTTCCAAAAATGGCTATACCATTTTGCATTATCACAAGCAATTTATAAGCATTCCAGTTGCTAAACATCAGTATCACTACTTGACACTGTCAGTTATCTTAACACTGACTATTCCACTGATGCATAGTGACATATCATTGTGGTTTTACTTACTTTATCTAACAGATAATAACATTAAGCATTTTGTCATGTACTTATGTGCTATCTATCTATGTCCTCTAGTGAAGTGTAAGATAAAATTTTGCACAATTTTTTATAACACTCTTTTTATTGAGTGTCAAGAGTTCTTTATATACCCTGGAGACAAGTTCCTTATCAAGTGTGTGTTGTGCAAATATTCTGTCCCAGTCTGTGGCTTCTCAAACAGTGTCTTTCAGAGGAGATCAGGCGTGTTCAGGGTGGTATGGCCGTAGACTCAAACAGTGTCTTTCAAAGAGCAGAAGTTTATTATTTTTATGAGGCTCAATTTTTCAACTGTTTTAATGTGTCAAAATTTTGATCTAATTATCTAAGAAATCTCACAGGGTTTTTGTGACCTAAAACCCATGATCACAAAGATTTTCTTCTATATGTTTTATAGTTTCTGGTTTGATGTTTATGATCCAATTTCAGTTCATTTTTGTACATAAAATGAGTATGGATCAAGATTCAATTTTATGTATTTATTTTCCAAATTTTTCCAACATCACTTAAATAACAAACTAACGGCCTTGGAACTTTTACTGAAAATTATATGACCATACGTGTATATGTCTAGTTCCAAAATCTCTATTCTTTTCTGTTGTTCTGTATGTCTATCCCTTCACCACATTAACTTGATAATTGTAGCACTGAAATCAGGCAGTGAGATTCATCCAATTTTGTTGTTCTTTTCCAAATTATTTTGGCTTTCCTTTTCCACATACATTTTAGAATCTGATTATCATTTTCTATAGTAAATCCTGCTGGAAATTTCATTAGAATTACATTGAATCTATGGATCAATTTGGTGCAGAACTAATATTTTAACAACAATGCGTCTTCCAATCAGTTGTAAATTTCTACTTATTTAGCTATTCTTTGATTTCCTTTACTAGCATTTTATATCACATTGTACCCCACATGTACAATTATGGTACATCAAATGTAAATGAAATCTTTAAAAATATACAGGGTTTTATATTTAATTTTCAAAGTGCAATGTAAATAACATAAAGTTCACCCTTTAGTGTGTATACAGATTTTGCATATATGTTTTCGTGCTATATCTACGTATTTCATTATTTTGGCATTAATGGAAAGGCATTTTTATTAACTTTCAAATTTTTCATTGCTAGCATACAGAAATACAATGGAATTTTTTGACCTTGTACCCTGAAAACTTGACACACTCATTCATTGGTTTTATTAGCTTTTTTTTGTAAATCTTTGGGACTTCATGGAAATAACCATGTCCTCCTCCAATCAGTATGATTTCAATTCATTTTTCTTGCCTTACAGCACCACCTAGGACCTGCATTCAGTATAAGGTTGAATAGGAGTGATGGGAACTGAATTCATTACCTTGTTCACAGTCATAGGGAGGAAAGAATTCAGTGTATCACCATTATGTCTAATGATCGCAGTAGGTATTTTTGTAAGTACGCTTTATTAGAATGAGGAAGTTCTTTCTATGGATAGTTTGCTGTGAGTTTTTATTGGGAATCAATGTTGAATCCAGTTAAATGTTTTTTTCTCCAGTATATTAATCATATGGCTTTTCTTTAGTCTGTTAATATAGCTAATTGCATTGATTGATTTAAAAAAGTTAAACTAGCCTTATGTTCTCAGAATAAACCCAATTAAGTTTTTTATATACTGCTGATTCAGTTTGCTAATATTATGTTGAGGATTTTTTGAAATGTATATTCATGATGAATACTGGTCTATAGTTTTCCTTTTTTATAATGTCTTTGCGAAGTTTGAGTATCAGGGTTATGCTGGCCCCATGCAATGAATTGGGAGGTGTTCCCTTCACCTCTAATTTTTTGAAAGTATTTAGGTAGAACTGCTATAATTTCTTCCTTTAACATTTTACATCATAATACTGAAATTTACAATACACCAATGACAGCATCTGGGCCTGGAGTTTTACACTGGAAAGACTTTTGTTTACAAATTCAACTCCATTAATAAATAAAACACTATTTCTTATTTATCTATTTCTTCTTGGGTGAGTTTTGATGTTTTGTTTCTTACAAGAAATTTGTCCATGTCACCTAAGTTCCCAAACTGTAACAACGACTTAATGGTTTGATTTTGTCAGTCTGTTTGTTGTTCTCTTTTCCCCTTGTTCTGCCTGCTTTTGATTTATCTAAATTTATTTTTATTTCATTTGATCTCCACTAACGACTTAAATTTGTACCTCTCTTTTAAAAATATTCTTAGTCACACTAGAGTCTATAATACCCAATTATAATCTATCTTCAAATAATATTGTATCACTTCAAATCTGGTGTGAGAACCTTAATATATTCTCAATTAGTCCACCTCATGTCTCATATTGTAATTGTCATACATTTTATTTTCACATGTGCTATAAACCACAATACATTGCTACTATTTTGACTTTACCTTCCCTTTACCCATTTAGGGAGTCACATTTCCTTGTGAAAAAAAAATGACAGCCACATTTCCATGTGATAAAATTAAATAAAACTATATACACCTGTTGTATCAATGTTAATTTCCTGGTTTTAATATTATACTATAATTATATAAGAAGTAACCAATAAAGGAAATTGACACAACTTTACAACCATCACAATTTCCTGTGAAACCTGTAATTATTTTAAAATTTAAAGTTTTTTGTTTTGTTTTGCTTTTAGACACAGGGTCTTGCTCTGTAGCCTAAGGTGGAGTGCAGTGGTGCAATCATGGCTCACTGTAACCTAGAGCTCCTAGGCTCAAGCAATCCTCCCATATACCTGGCCTAAAATTTAAAGTTTGTTTAAAAAGTTACATAAACATGTATAAACTTTCCTGGCAATTAAGTATTTGTAATATTCTATGTATGAAAAAATGTGTTGCATGTGACAAAAGCTAACTTTAAAACAACCTTAATATCATTTATTTATAAAATGTAGATTATATATTCATCATTATGTTATTTTAACATCATTTCACTGTTGTAATGGTATTAGTAATGTAATATATCATAATAACAATAAGAAGGAACATTTATTGAGCACTTATATGGCCAGGCACTGGTGGAGTACTCTGTGCTGAATCTTATTTGACACTCAGAACAATGTTAAAAGCTACTATGATGGTGATTCTGACTCTACAAATGCTTCCCTAAGGATGTAAAGAGTGAGAAGAAATGTTCAGATAGAAAGCAAGGCATCATAGGCTGGGAGCAGTGACTCACGCCTGTAATCCTAGCACTTTGGG
Organism: Macaca mulatta; assembly: GCF_049350105.2. Classification (NCBI taxonomy): domain Eukaryota; kingdom Metazoa; phylum Chordata; class Mammalia; order Primates; family Cercopithecidae; genus Macaca; species Macaca mulatta. Next base: position 92,263,274 of record NC_133420.1, read on the forward strand.
AGGCTGAGACGATCACCTGAGGTCAGGAGTTCGAGACCAGCCTGGCCAACATGGTGAAACACCGTCTCTACTAAAAACACAAAAATTAGCTGGGTGTGGTGGCATACGCCTGTAATCCCAGCTACTCAGAAGGCTGAGGCAGGAACAATTGCTTGAACCTGGGAGAAGGAGGTTGCGGTGAGCCGAGACTGCACCATCGCACTCCAGTCTGGGCGACAAGAGCAAAACTCCATCTCAAAAGAAAAAAAAAACAGAAAGGGCATCATAAACATGTATGAAATAGAGGAAAAGGAGCCAGCAAAGCCAAAGAACACAACGAGGAGCTGTCAGGAAAATCAGGGACAAAGTTTCAAGGCAGCCAGCGCGTTCTGAAATAATTAGCATGTGGCAGAGTTGAGATGTGAACCCAGGTTGTCTGACTCCAAGGCTTATAACCGTTATTATTACGTTCAAATGCTTTCATACTTTGCAGCAAATCGTACACCTGAAGATCCGTTGTCACCACCTTTAGTAAAATTCGGGTGATTAAATTGTATACATACAAGCTTTGAAATGCAGCCTGGAAAACTTCTAAGTGAGGGAAATAAGCAAATGTATGTCAAATGTCATGAGGCTAATGGGTTTACAGTGAGATCAAAGAAGGAAAAATACAACTATCCTTAAGAAAAAGTTGATTATTTTTATAAAACAGATTCACATATATGTGTCAGAGTATCAGACCAATATAGTATGCTATTTAAACACTACTAAATCTAACACAGCATGGTAAAATGCTGCATCCTTCCAAGTTATTTTCTCCATAGAAAAAAGTCAAAACTCGGCTGGGCACGGTGGCTCATGCCTGTAATCCCAGCACTTTGGAAGGCTGAGGCGGGTGGTCAGGAGATCGAGACCATCTGGCTAACATGGAGAAACCCCATCTCTGCTAAAAATACAAAAAAATTAGCCCGGTGTGGTGGTGGGTGCCTGTAGTCCCAGCTACTCCAGAGGCTGAGGTGGAGAATGGCGTGAACCCAAGAGGCAGAGCTTGCAGTGAGCTGAGATCACGCCACTGCACTCCAGCCTGGGCAACAGAGTGAGATTCTGTCTCAAAAAAAAAAAAAAGTCAAAAATCATTAATACGTTAACGGTGATCACTTCTTCTGTGGAGTGGCATGAAGCTAAAGACAACTTTCATTTTGGATTTTATACACTTTGGTTTTTAAAAATATTTTGAAGATAAACACGTTACTTTTGTAACTAAAACAATAGGCCTTTGAAAATAAAATATAAAAATAAAGACCAAGAGTCTTATACGATCTATATATTTGAATTCTAACCTCAAATAAGCAAGTCACAGTTAACAGTGCAACTGAGCCTTATCTCCTTTGGAGATGCCCTGCATCTTGTATGTCTCAGGCTGATAACCTAAACTCTGAGCTTGGTCTGTCATTTAAGTGGAACATCTCTCAGAGAAATAGAATGTGATTCAGGACAAACACATCTTGCTTGTTTGTTTGCTTTCCCCAATGCAGGTGGGCTGTCACCTGCCACATGTACAGCAAGCTGAAGTTAAAAAAAACTGTTGTGCTTTATCTATGCAGAATGTACGTTGTGGTTATGTTATGCACCACGGCTGTGGGAAGTAGGGGTCCCCCATATCAGCCTGAGGCAAGAAGCACAAAAATGATACTACTGTCATACACAGGAAAAAGAGAGTCAATAGTTCATGGGCTATCACTAAGATAAATGGAGTTTTGAAATTAAATGGTGATTGCCCTGCTAAATTGAGAAGCCTGAAAATGCACATATATTAAGTGCTAGAACTGCCAGGAAAAGGAGTGATTTTGTGTTGCCGGTTCCTTCATTTTCTAATTATGAAAAAATAGGATTCTTAGAGAAATATATAAATTTCCTTGTTGTTTCCAAACTTGGGTCACTGATTCCCTCTTGTTTGTAAGGTGACCTGCCAAATAAAGAGTTCTGTAATGTTCACATTATTATACAAAAAATATTTACGAATTGCTTTGAGAAACGTAAGAAGAGGATAATATCAAAAGATAATTATCTCTGGATGGCTTCTTCCTAGAGAAATTTTAAAGCAAATATCTGCAGCAGTACTCAGTTTATGCCTTTTACTGTGTATAATAAAACAAGTAACAACAACAATATAATCTCTGAATTCTTTACAAAAAACAACTCCAAGACATTATAGTATTTGGAGCAGTACTACAATGAAAAGTGCTTCACGACTCACAGATACTTCATTTTCCTCTGAGCTCTGAATAATTTAAAATTTTATGTTAATAAATACCACTATAAAAATTAAAATTTTGATTTTTAACAGATGTTTATTGTCATTTCTAAAATGATCTTAAAATAATTCCATCGTAGCTGAAAAATATACACTATTGCTATGTGGAAGAGTATATTTACTTAAATGACCTATGCTACATAAATATCCTGACATTAGGAAACAGAAATGCTTATTATATCTCTGTAAAGAAATACCCGAAAAAAAGGGCTTTATTCCAGCCCTTCTCTTGTGCCTTCCAAAACTGCCAAAAGAACAAATGACATCCTTGAAAGTTCTGTAAAATCTTTATCTAAATCCTTTGCGGGGTGGAGAGAGGGATACCATACATCCTTCCGGAATGTAAATCCCATGAGAGGGATGACCTGTCCATCTTATGCCCCCGTCATCGAATGCAAGCCACTATGATCATCTCTGTATGTATTTATTAAATAAAAAACTGATAAATGAATGAAAGAAAAAAGTGCTCTTTATTCTATAATTTTTCTCAAAACCATTGAAATGATGACAAGCTGGAATCCCCAACTGATGTAATGAAGATGATTTTATTATATTTCAAATATATGCTTTGTGACAGAAATCTTTTTATGTGGATCTCAATTACAGTTTGTTTTTTTTTTAAAGCTGTTACCCCTCCATTGTCCCCAAAGCAACAGGTGTCAAATATAGAACTGTGACATCATGAAAGCTAGGAAAAGACCTGTGGATCACAATTTTTTGTCTTTTGCTTTTTCAAACTACAGTCACTGACTTATTACATTTCACACTACTTAGAGTTTTTAGAATTAAATATGGGTCAACAATCACTAAACGCATCAACCAGTGACACTTATTAAAATAAATCATACCAAATGGCCAGCATATTATAAGCTACTGTGACACTACCATTGCTTTCATAAATAAAAAATGAGAATTAAACTTTCACAGTAAAATATTTCACTAGTCTACATTGCAAATTTTGACATAGTCGATTCATCATTGTAAAAATCAGATGAGGCTCAGTCAGCTCTGGTCAGAAAGCTCATTAGTCTATTAAAATTATACCTTTGCCAGAACGTCATGATTCTTTTTGCTGAAATATGTCTGCTATTAAGTAAAAATATTTCATGACCATACTTTTTTGCTTTGTCCAAAGCAAATAAATGTTTAAAACTGATGATTTTCTAAATTCAATTATAAGCAACAGATGGCTCTAGGAAAAAAAATTTGAAAGTTTTAATTAACCTTAAACACTATTCCTGTAATGAAAAGTAGTCAATTTATTTGACTACTTTTTCCATTTATTTAAGTAAAACATTTTATTACTAAAGAAAGATGGAATATATTTTATACTCCCAACAGAAAAAAAAGTCCACAGTTTAAAATTTTGTTCTAAAGGAAGTTTCATTTCAGAACATTATTAGTAAAAAGAAGACTTCAAATTAAAACTAAAAGGGATTCCGAAATAAATTCATTTTCATGGGTTTGAGAAAAAATCTGTGTAGTTCTTAATGCAAATTCCCTTTCATAGGTGGCCACACATCTTGACAACAATATACCAGTGTTAGATTATGTTTTCATTGACTGTAGGACACATTTATCTTTCACTAGAACACTGGACTTCCTTCTGGTCTTGTGTTTGTTTTCAATTTATTTAAGTCCCTTTATTCTAAGAGAGAATATACATGAGACTTCAGAACTCGCATTGTCTCACTTGATTATTCTAAGAGAGAATATACATGAGACTTCCAGAACTTGCATTGTCTCACTTGATTATTATACTTCAAAAGGAGAATGGGTTGATAGATACATTATCATCACTGGCCAAATGCACACCTAGAAGAAGACAGTTGTTTACTGTGCCCTGATAATAATAACTGAACATCACATACCTTCAGTTCCTATTAACCTAAGAGCACTCTGTTAAATAACTACATACCTAGGAGCAGTAAGATTCTAACCCCCTAGCATATCGCTCTTCTGAGCCACACCCAGATGGTCTACAAGGACCCCAAATTAAGAAAGTCCAATATGTACTTCCTCCCACTAAACCCTATGCCTCTCCCAGTATTGAGGAGCCTTGCACATGGCAGGACCAATCACCCAGCTGTTTATGCCAGGACCTTGGCTTTATTCTGTCATGCTCCTTAACGAGTCTGAGTATTCACCAAGCCTGACCACTTCTCTCCAACCTAGGTTCATGCTAAAATCACCTTTCACCTGATTATTGAAACTGACCTTGCTGCCACCATGGTGAGCCACCATATCCCACATATGCATCTTTTAAAATTTTTCTAGGAGCCCCATTTTAAAACTTTAAAGAAAAGGGCGAAATTGATTTTAGTAATATATTTTACTTTAATCTTATAAATCTAAAATATGTTGACAATATAAAAATATTCAGTGAGATATTTTACATCTTTTTTCATATTAAGTCTTTGAAATCTGCTGTGTATTTACACTTACAACGTATCTCAATTTGGATGCTAAATGTTTAAAGGTGGTTACATGTGAAAGGTAGGCTACCAAAACTATAGTTGTATTTAAAGTGCTTCAGTTTTTAAAAGTAGCTGCTTCAGATTTTACACATAGCAAATTTAAAGTTAAATACAATTTGAAATTCAGTTCTTCAGTAACACTGCCACATTCCAAGTGCAGGGTAGCTGTAAGCAGCCAGCGGTCACCACACAGACAGCACAGCTCCAAAAGACCGGAGGTTTCCTAGAACTTCTCAAGACTCAGAGCTCCCTCTTCGTGCTTCATGCTCCAGCTCTCCTGAAATTTCAGTTCCTAGACCTTACAGTTCTCTCCACTGCCAGGCCACAGAGCATGCTGTTCATTCTTCTGAACCCTCCCTCCCAGCTAGCTCTCCAGGGCTCAGAGTAGGCATTATTAGGCACTGTTTCTTCCAGAAAGTTTTTCTACAGTCTTACACTGCCAACTCTCATGCCCAAATCTAATAAGGTCCTTCACTACATTCTGCATTTTTACAATAATAAAAGCTTCCACACTGCTGTACAACTGTCTGTCTAACTTTCAGTAACTTCCATTACTCGGTCATATTGTTAACACCAGAAAGCAAGTAACTCTATCACCTAACTACAGAGTAAGTCCTCAATAAATAGTTATTGAATAAATGAATAAACAAATGAGAAACCACCAGGAATTCTGCTCCCTCCTTAAAAACATTCATCTGTTCTGATCCTGACAGACCAAACAAGAACTGACAGGAATTTATGCTGCAAGGAGCTGTTGGTCATTAGCCATCAGCAATGAATTCACTGCTTTGTTCTTATAGGGAAGTGATGGTCACAATCAAGCTAGTATCTTCCATAAATTGTTAGACATCAAAATGTTGAGACAGCAAAAATGTTCAGTTGCAAGCATTATTTCCAGTTAATTTAATTTGCTAAATCCACAACCGAAAGCAATTCAAATTTTTTTTGTCTACTTTGGTCCCCAAAACTAGCTCTTACATACATACACTGCCAAAATCTCATGTTTATGATATATTATTTTACTAAAGATATATGGTGAATTCCATTTTTTGCTAAGGTTATTTCATTTCCATAATTATTTATATCCATAAACATAAACAAACATTATCTCTAGTTTTAAGAAATTAAAGTGTATTTATACAAAAATTTAATTAAGAGTTTCACAAAGTTTGTGCCTCTTAGGTCTAGTTTTTCATAATTTTCATATATTCTGTTATTACTCCTAAAACAAGGGAAAAATTAGTTTATATTTCTAAATAGTTTCAGAAGTCAATTCCTTCTCAAAGTGGAAAAAAAGAAGTCAATAGCATTGTTTCCCCATATCAAAAACATCAATGGTCACTTCATGGAATTTCTGGGTTAAAAGGCAAAACTAAACACACAGATCTAATTTCACCCCTTCCACAAACTCCCTAAAAACAGTAAAGAGAATAATTATGTAAGTGTAAGTTCAAATGATGAAAAAAAAAGGGCTGGGCACGGTGGAACATGCCTATAATCCCAGCACTTTGGGAGGCCAAGGCAGGAGGATCACTTCAGCCCAGGAGTTTGAGAGCAGCCTAGACAATAAGGCAAGACCCTATCTCGACAAAAAATAAAAAATTAGCTGGAAATGGTGGTGCAAACCTGTACTTCCAGCTACTCATAAGGCTGAAGTGGGAGGATCACCTGAGCCCAGGAAGTAAAGGCTGCAGTGAGCCATGACTACACCACTGCACTCCAGCCTGGGCTACAGGGCAAGGCCCTGTCTCACAAACAAACAAAAAGAAAGGAAAGAAAAATTTGGAAGCTAGAAAGTAAACAACTTCAGCAAAACGGGGAAAGCTGCATACTAAGAAGGCAAAATAAAAAAGCCAAAACCAGACCATTCATACTCCAGGACCTCCCAAAGATATTGGTGATACCAGGTGCGTCTGGAGGTGTTAAAATTAGGGTGGGGGTAAAGTACAGAGAACTGGCTGAAACCTGCTGAACAAGAGGTTAGGTTCCCAGATTCCTTCTTCAGTCTCTGAAACTAAGCAACTCTACTGCCACAAAATGGGGGAGGGGGTGGGGTGGGGAGATAACTGAAGGTTTATTCTCAGAGCCAGTAAAAGAGAGGGTCTCTGGAACACGAGGTATTGCTGAGGGTAGAGTCGATATAGGAAAAAAGGCAGACTTAGTGAACTTCTCCCTAAAGAGCACTGAGACCACCTGCTCTCCTGCCTCACTGGGCTCTAAGGTGTCCACAGCCAGGCTTTTACCCTCAATCTGGAGACTGGAAGTCTTCTCTAGAGATACCTGACCAGTATCTCCCCAATGTAATGCCCAGCCAGATCATAATCCTTCAGGTTAACTATCTGACTCAACCTAGAAGCACTGGGCTTCTACTCAATCCCATTATTAAAAATGGGCAAGCAACCAGGGATGATCAGACATCCAAGCACAGCCTCATGGAAGATAAACACCAAATCAGGTAGACAACAGGCAGTCAAAGACTGTAACAGGATAGAAGATTCTGGGACAGGTTTCTCAAAAGACATGAAATTGATATGCATCCTGGTGTACCTGAATACCTTGAGAGGAGATGGTATTCTATTCAGATAGCATGGCTCAACTGTGAACAAACTGTGTTTACAAAGCAATAATAACATAAACCCTCAACTACCTATCCAACCACTGTATGTAAAATACATGGAACACCACCGGAGGGAGGAGAAGGGCACATCTCTGTAGTGCAACTGACCGAAGCAAACTGAGCTAAACCTTCCCCTCTCCAAAACGAGGGGTCATAGGTCATGCTTGAGACTAAAAAACAAAGTAAATATAGGCATATTATTTAGCTCTTTAGAGGCAAATGACAATAAAGAGATGGATGGGAGGATGGATTGAGAGATACAGACAGACAAAGATAGTTGAATGTGGTTTCCTTTGAGGAAAGGGAAGTAAGGAGAGTAGGAGAAGAGGAACAGCTGTCTTTCACATGATAAGGTGTAGAAGGACTTGACAACTTAAACTATCTCTCAACAACCTAAAACAAATATGCATGCCCACACAACTGCTATATCAAAAGTCTACTCCTTTAAGAAATAAAATCCTGGCCAGGTGCAGTGGCTCACACCTGTAAACCCATCACTTTGGGAAGCCGAAGCGGGCAGATCACGAGGTCAGGAGACTATCCTGGCCAACATGGTGAAACCCTGTCTCTACTAAAAACACAAAAATTAGTCGGGTGTGGTGGTACGCACCTGTAGTCCCAGCTACTCAGGAGGCTGAGGCAGGAGAATCGCTTGAACCCAGAAGGCGGAGGTTGCAGTGAGCCGAGATCACGCCACCGCACTCCAGTCTGGCAACCAAGCAAGACTATGCCTCAAAAAAAAAAAAAAAAAAATCCTGCTAAAATGTCATCCCTGATTTAGAATTAGTATTTACTCACCAGCTACTATCCTAGGAGCTACTGGGTCAAGAGAAAGGGAAAAGAACAGTTAACAGTTTCAAATTAAATTCGTAGGAAGCAGTTAGAAATCAGTAAACCCAAATATGTAACAAGGTATACAGACAGTATGCAATAGCTGTCCTTCTCCTCTGTTCTCCACGTTCTTACCAGTAAGAAGGAAAAAATCCATGACAACGACATTAAAATAAGGAACAAGAGAAAGCAAAGGCCATGTGCCTAAAATGGTAGAAGACAGAACGATTCCCTTCCACCTGAAAAGTTGCAAGATATCATAAATAATAAATAAACAAAATCATTGCAAGGAATGTGAGAACACTGGAGTGAAGAAGAAAGGATACTGTATTATGAGGGGATTCCCTCTCTATTCCAGTGGTTTTCAAACTTGTTGGTATCAGGACTCCTTTATATTCTTAGATGTTATTAAGGATCACAAATAACTTCGATTTATGTGGGCTTTATCTAACAATACTTTTCACATTAGAAATTAAAACAGAAAAATTTTTTAAATATTTATGAGTTCATTTAAAAATAACAAACCCATTACGTAATAAAGTATTTTTATGAAAATAACTATTTTCTAAAACAAAAAAAACCAGCTTGAAGAGTGGCACTGTTTTAAATTTTTGCCAATCTCTGCCTGGTTTAATAGAAAAGAGTCTGATTCTCATATCTGGTTCAGCATTTGATCTGTTGTAATATGTTGTTTGGTTTAAGTACATGAAGACTATGTGGTTTCACACACATAAATACTTGGAAAAGGAGATGTATTTTAATAACCTTTCCAGATAATCATGGACATTCTTCATGATACTTCAACAAAACTTAAATGGTAGTTCCTAAAGGTAATTAACTTTTCATACTACGTACTATGGTAGCTTAAAATCCACTAGTCTATCAGGCATTTGGAACAGACAGTTTACCCAGGCATAATTTGGTAACATCATGCATTGGTCATTTAGAAAATACTCTCACGAGCTGGGCACGGCAGCTTAGTCCTGTAATCCCAGCTACTCAGGAGGTCAAGGCGGGAAGACTGCTTGAGCCCAGAAGAGCTCGAGACCAGCCTGGGCAACACAGTGAGACCTCATCTCTACCAAAAAAAAGTTTTAAATGAGGTGGGAGGATCGCTTAATCCCAGGGGATAGAGGCTGCAATGAGCCATGATGGCACCACTGCACTCCCACCCGAGTGACAGAGCAAGACCCTGCTCCAAACACAAACAAAAAATAGAAAATACTCTCACTGAGTTACACCAATCTTCCAAATGTTGGCATATTTCATGACAAAATATCAAAGTCTATATTAATTAATATCACCACTGATCTCATTTAAAAGGCCTGTAAGTACTGGGAAATTATCACACTGATGGATACAAGTATTCTAAAATTCCAATTTTCACGTAGAAAGCTCAAATTCTATCACAGGCAACAAATCTTGTCATTCACTTTTTAGAAAATGTCTGCCAAATACATAAAGTAATTATTGTTTGGCATTCATTATAGAAAAAAAAAAAAAGTTGCATGAAAAAGCTGGTAGTACAGCATGCAAATCAAACTATCACTAAAATGTTTTACCTTAAGGCCATGATGTATTATAGCAGGTAGTGGAAGTGCTTTCAAAGTGTATTTCCTATCGTATCACACAGAATGTAAACAAGGCACATGTTCAAGAATCAAAGACTTAATATAATTAACCATTCTAAATTTCAAGGACCTTCTTAAGTGAAACTGGCCTTTTTTTTTTTTTTTAATGCCAGGTGCATGGCATTGGAGAATACAATGGTTACTAATGCAATTTGATGCCTTGGTTTGATGTATGGTAAGTGCCAGCCATTTTCAACAGTAAGCTGCGGCAAGCTTGTACAAGCTCCTGAGAGTGACTGCTAGATCTTCGAGAATTTTGAGAGCTGGCTCACATCATATTGGTAGTTTGAAACTGGACATAGTGAGAGTATTTCAACCAATGAAATCTGCAAACACTACAAATGAGGGGCTTTTTTCTCCTTTTCTAGGAGAGCTTCACCAGCCGTTGCACTTGCATCATTAGCCTAAAATTAAATGCCTTAGGATGTCTGAAAAGGGCTTGGAAACAGAGTCTGCTGATCACACTTTGAGAACCACAGTTCTGTTCCAAATAGTGATTTGTCCCCCAAAGGCAAAATGGCTCAGCCAAGATACCATAGCAGAGACTGAACTCTTCTGACTGCTGGCCCCTGTGCTTTCAAAGAATCCCAATTCCTTCTGAGAGGCTGTCCAATTCATTTCCTCTACAAGAAGGGAGAAAAAGCCAGAAATGGATGAGAGGGTATCCTGGTAAATAGCAGTACTCATGGGTCACAGTCATTCCCTAGGCACCAAACTGCTTAAGACTCCCAGCTGCACCATGCGAGGAAATGGCATTTTTAGCAAAACTGTCCTGAACAAGATTGCTTTTCAACGTGCAATCTCCGTGCTCAACATGAAGCAAGAGCTGTATTTCTGAACTTCTGTTTTAGAGAATATCAACCTATTCATCGTATGGTTTTCAGCAATAACTGCAGGGGAAGTTGGTGAAATCTCAGATTTTTGCACAAGAGCCCTTCTATGCCCTGCTCCCTTGGAGATGACAGAACACTCCAGTTTAATGGGACTCCATTCAAAGAAAATTCCTGTAGTTTACAAACTGCCCAGAGGCTGTTTAAAATACAGTTATGTTCGTAACAGTGTTAGAAAAATAAAGGGGAAAAAAATCACTTAAGAGAATAATAGCTAATACTGCTAACGTTCTTTGAGTGCAAACTATATATCAGACTGTTAACGTTTTCATTTCATCCTCACAACCACCATAGTTTACAGATGAGCTTCAGACGGTTAATCTGCATAGCCAAGGTTGCCCAAGTGGAGGATACAGGGCTCAGGCAGTCTTAACCCAGAGCCTGCACTCTCCATCTCAACCGAAGGGAGGCTTCTTATAATTACGTGATCTAAAGCGTGATACAGATGAATGCAGAGAAACTTTGATATTGAGATCAATAAATCCAGTCCATGGCTGGCTAAAACAGTCCTAGTATCTGTGTCTAACCAGGAGCTCATGTTAAAGACCTCACTTAATTGTGGGACCACACCTAAAATATACCACAGTGAAATTATAACTCCAAGTATGAAAATGTTCTCACTTTACACAAAAAGCTTTTATTGTGGATTTTTAAAACATACCCTTCTGAGGAAATGAATAACCTAATTTACATTAAAATATGAAACAAAGAAAAGTAACCAAGTCCTGACCCCCTTCTTCTCAGAAAAACAAAGAATAATGAATTCTTTGTTATACAACAATGACCGTACCTTTCCAAAACTATAATCTCTCTGCTTTCAATCACTGTTGACCAAGCAAAACCCTACAGACTGTTTAGAGCTGTCTAACAGCTGCCTCAGTTTGGTATGTGTTTGTTGGTATTGACCCAGGCAGAACCAGAGTGAAAGGAGTGACCCTGTCTCGGAAACTCCAGCCTGGCTCACTCACTCAATTAAAAGATCCGTCAGTAATCACTACTCACACAGACAAGATCAGAAAAAACTGGACCATTCAGCAATGCAAGTAAGAAAATAAGAATATTTTTTCACAACACTCTTTAATCATGAATTATCTGAAGTTCTACTTATCTCTCTAATAATGTTTTTAAAATTAGTCCTCAGGAAAAAAATGACTTCAAAACTGAAAATTTAAAGGCTCCAATCAATTTCCTTTTGCCTCACAGTTTTTCTCTCAACAGATAAAGAAAAATCCATAGTAACAAGATAACATTTCATGCATTTACACATTTCCTCCTATAGACATCTACAGCCTTCAGAAAGTATATTATTTGTAGTCATGCCCATCTGACATTTTCCATTTTACTCAAAAGATTTTATGGTTTGGTATTACAGCAATATACAAATTTGACAGCTTGCAATAGGATCTAGTCCCTGTAGCAAATCATTCTGACAGTTAAGTACTATACAGCTACTAATGTACTATTTTTTTTGCACTACACTTATTTAAAAACCTTACAAAGTTGGAGACATGTGTATGTTGAAATCCTGAAGAACATTATCTTAATGATGTTATATAATTTTATACTGGCAGTATTAAATAATAGGACACCATATATCATACCACAACCATCTCATCTGTAGTATAGTATCTCTTACTCCTCCTTTAGAATAGTTCACTATTCAAAGCACATTTTGTGCACATTAACATTACTGATCACTGTTTAAGCAATAAGTTTTCTCATTATTGTCAATGTTTATTATTTTCTTAGAACTTCTCCGTCTTTAAAAATACCTGAGCCTGTGAATAAATTGGTACATGAGTTAATGTGGAACATAATGACTTTTTCTGATTGCCTTTACAACACCACTTCTTTTCTTTTAGCATGATGAAAGATAATCAATGTCTCTACATTTCCTAAAATGCATTAACAGAGGCCCTGTCAAATACAACCTTGATTCCTTTAGAAAGAAAGCCAAGTTGCTCATGAACATTGCTGTAACATTAACTAAATAGAACTCTGAGTGATCTCACAGCACAAGAGGCAGAGCCCATCTTTATCTCTTAATAATTCTATTTTTAGTATTCAGTACATCTGATAACATGAGTCAAGTTAGCAAGAGAACATGCGCCTTCGTCTAAGAAACAGGAAGCGTGATTGTATTTTTCCCCCTTGATTCAACTCTTGAGATGGAATATCACAGTGAAACTACTCTATTTTCAGAATTGATGTACCTTTCAAAACTATAATCTTTGGCTTTCAGGTTCACTATTATTTGCCTTCAGGTACAAATTTTAAAGTGTACAGAGGCTTCTAAGCAGAATAGTATGGTCTCAGCCAGATACTGAAAGGCTTGTAGCTCAGTCATCATTGCAGTGTAAATTCCTTTTCAAAATAATGTTCTTCATTCAGAGAACACTTGTGCCTGTGCTTCGTGCACTTGTCAAATACAAATCAGAGGTCATCAAGTGCCCAGGGGCAAATTCTGCTATTCCAAAATTCATTTCTCCCTCTATTTGCTTGTAGAAATAGGATTTCAAATGTAAAAATCCTAGAAAGGAATAAAGATACAGAAACCAAAGGCACCATGCTACACCACTGTGAGGACAGATGCATTTGTGACCAATGAACGAGGCCAAGTTTTTTGTTTTTGTTTGTTTTTTGAGAGGGACTCTCGCTCTGTCGCCAGGATGGAATACAGCGGCACGATATCGGTTCATTGCAACTTCCGCCACCCGGGTTCAAGCAATTCTCCTGCCTCAGGCTCCCGAGTAGCTGGGACTACAAGCAAGCACCACGCACACCTGGCTACTTTTTGTATTTTTAGTAGAGATGGGGTTTCACCATGTCGGCCAGGCTGGTCTCAATGCCAAGTTTTTTTATGCAATGACAGCAATCAAAACAGACATCCACTGCACTGAAAGATGTGATTTAATATTTAAATATTCATACAACAGCCTATTTGAAAACTTTATCTCCAAATAGAGTATTTAAAACTAATGGTTGCATTTAGGGTCTGCTACAACTTCCTAAGATTTCTTAAAGCCCACAAACCTGCTTTGCTAGCTTACTTACAAAAATACCACAGATCTTTAATTAATTTAAGCTGCAGGAAATGATCAATGTATACAATAAACATTGATGGTAAACATACAGCAACTACCAGAAATCAATACTATATTTTTATTCCTTTTGCTAGATTTTTTAAATGTCCTTCCCTTAAATTTTATAATGAAATCTAAGATTTTTACGGTGATCTGCTTCCAAACCCTACCGCCTTCTTCCTTCTGTGTGATCATACTACAAAAACATCATTTGTTATCTCTAAAGTCCCATCCTTAATTCTTCTTCCTGATCATTTTTAAATTGTAAAAACAAAATAGGCCATTCTGTCTTAATGTGTGTTTTATACATCTCGACGTTTCTTTGTTTTTGTCTGTGCACAATTTTGCTCTTCTTCCAGAGATTCAGTTATGACTATGGCCAATCAATCATACTAGTAGAGAAAACAAAAGACAGAAAGAAGAAAAGGAAAAAATTCTGAATAAATTCTAAATCTATACCACCTGGGGTTAATTCTTTTCTTTCAAGTCCTCCAAGTGCCTCAGGCACACCAATCACCTGTGACTTCACACAAATCCCTAGACGGGCTATCCCTGAAGCACACTTACATGGGAAGAAGGAAATGTCCTCAGCAGCCTCCTATTGTACTAGGAAGTGCCAATCCTCGCATATTCTTTTGGTGAACAGAGAAGGTGCTGCAGGGCACAGGGAAGGGGTTTGCAGTAATAGGACTTGCCTTAAGGATTACTTTTCCCATACAGTGAAGTCATTCAGAAGCAAAGCGATTTATTCTAACGGGCAGGTAATAAAAATACTAAGTAATATAAAACCTGCATTAAATATCAGAAGAATCCTGAAGCTGACAGGGAAACTGGTTCTTCCTTTAGGATTGGTTCTTCCTTTAGGAAAACACATATTAAGACAGAATGGCCTATTTTGTTTTTACAATTTAAAAATGATCAGGAAGAAGAATTAAGGATGGGACTTTAGAGATAACAAATGATGTTTTTGTTGTTTGATCACACAGAAGGAAGAAGGTGGTAGGGTTTGGAAGCAGATCACCGTAAAAAGCTTAGATTTCATTATAAAATTTAAGGGAAGGTCATTTAAGGATATGACAGTCCTTAGCCCATTCAGCTAACTTTTCATTTCTTAAGATTTGTTAACATTTTTATTTCTTCCCTGTAACAGGATGACTCTACTTAACAACCTGGTAGTTTTGGATAGCAACCTGTAGCATTTTTTTAGCTGGGCAGCAATTACTTTAATTACTCCACACAAAAGTGAAATATTGTTAAAGAAAAGGAAAGAAAAAACAAATTTAATTGGATGGAGATCACTACAGCCAAACTTATTTTTCATTAAAATGTTTTAGGTTTTTAAAAGTTAATTATTAAAGTATTTAAAATTGGACACAGAAATACAAGAAAACAGAATGTCTTGAAGATAAGTCTAATGCCATCATTGTTGTCCATTTAATTGTATGATGAACAAAGGCCACACCCGTGACATTATCAAGCAAGGTGGTTGGATGAGCTAAGGATCTCCATGAAGCACACACCATTTTGGGATCAACAAATCCACAGAAGAGCACCAAAAGACTTGTTTTCCATTTGTCGTCATTTTTTAAAAACTGGCCATTATACATAAGAGGAAAAATCTGCTCAAGTAAACAAATCCTTTCCTGTATCCTCCACAAAATTCTCTTTGCACAAATAATTTAACAGAGGAGCTTTTCAAAAGTTGTAGGCTGAAACTCTGAATAAATAAAAGACTAACAACAATGTTACCAAAATATTCAAATATCTCTGCATAAATTCCAGTATTTCATATTCTAGAAAGACTGCTAATAATGAGCATTTTAAAAATAAACAGCCTTCATATATTGGAAGACATTTTAAACTTACGCTTACTCACCAGTCATTCTATTAGCCTCTTGCAGTTACTAGCTTTTACTACTGTTGTTTATTACTTATTCAGAAAAACTCTAACTTGCCCCAAGGGAAAGCAGCTCTTTTTATACAGCTAAATGAAAAACTAAACTAAAAAGCTGTCCTTTGGAATTCAACACTTCGAATGCATCACGAGCAGCACTTTCGATGCCCTACTGCCATCCCTTGGGCTAAAGCACCCCAGTGTACAACAATCTCTCGCTCGTGCTCTCTCTCTGTCTGCAGGTGTGGCCAGAGCCCTGGTGAGGCACTAGAGAAGGGAAGTGGCAGTTTAAGAGCAACGTTAAGAAACTGGTGCAGCAGCACCACCTGGTGGGTACTGAAGAGATGCAGCCCTTGCTGCTGCTTCAGGGATGAACCACTTGTCCACTTGGTTTTCAATCCCCAGCTGACCAAAAGTTCCAAGATCAGAATTTTCAACCAACAAGACGAGTACTGCATGCATGTTTCATAGGCTCTCTGGAGTGCTGCTGGGCTCTACAATTTAATCATATGTCCCCTGTGATGCAGATAAGTTAAGTAATGCCTTGCTTTAGAGCAGTATGCAGAGACGTGTGTGAATTCTCTACTGTTACATTTAAAGGAGAAACCGTTGAAAGGCACAGGCCATTTGTTATTGTCTGCTCACACTTCTCCAGCCACAGTCATTTTAAGCCGGAAGCACAAACAATGAATAATGATATACTGCCTTTTATTCATTTCATAAATACTTACTCAGTGACTACTATGTGCCCATACACATATATCACAGAATTTTAATCTTAGGTGAAACTCTATTAGTATTCAATTTGGTTGTTCAATTTCTACAAGAACAGGTAATGTTAAATTGCTAAATCAGACTATATGATTAATAAGTACATAGTAGCTAATATTCACATGTTACCAGGCTTTATTGCTTTGCTGACGAAAAAGAAATTTCGATTTGAAAAAAGAAAAAAATTCCAGGATTGTTTTTCAAAACATTTAATAATTTCTGTTCTGTCAGTCTTGAATTCAGTTCTTCCAACCAAGATATTCTGTAAAAATGGCAAATATTGAAAATGTTCTCTTTCTGTCTATATCTTCGCTGTAGACCCATGGGTTCTTAAATGAGAGTGATTTTGCCTCCCAGGGGATGGCTGGCAATGCCTGTTTGGTGAAGGATGCTGGAATCCTATGATGCACATGACAGTCCTCCACAACAAAGAATTATCTGCTGTAAAATGTCAATAGTGCCAAGGCTGAGAGAACAAAAACTGTGTCTTATTCAAAAATGTACACTACATGGCAAGATAAGTGATAACTGTTTGGTGAAATAAATTGATTATGATATCTAAACAATTCTTATTATTTTCCAGTTGTATGAACAGGAAGGCAGAGTGGACAGTCGAGTTCAGAAAAGGAATGCCCACAGCTCCAGAAAAAATACTGAAACTGACACTAGCAGACACATATATATTTATGAAATAGGCAGAATAAAATAGCTTACCTGGACTTACTTTGGCCTGGATGAAATACCACACAAAACTACTCTGCTTTCCTGCCGGCCTTAAACTTGTTAGATTACCATTTAAACTTCAGAAGAATGCCTATGTCAGGAAAGTGTACCCTTAACAACATACAGGCAGAGCATCCTATTCCCTGGAAAGGTGTGCTTCATCCCCCACATAAGTAAACTGTATTATTCAAAGCCAGCCTCTCTGAGTCTGATCACCACGGAACGTCAGTGAAGACTGGGGCACAGACGACGGACTGCAGTGGACTCACAAGGATGATGATTCCTTCCTGAGGACTCTTGGTGAAAAGGAATCCAGACTTCTGGTCATTGTCCCTGTCATACAAACTGAGTAATTCTTCCCCCCAACTGAAGTTGCTCCTCGTATTATTATTCTACTAAAGATAACGACTAGAAGCATTTTGATGAGGATCATTCTAAGAAACTTTCCATAAATATAAAATTATATGAAAAATAATCTGGTCTATAGGCTGCTATTTTCATCCAAAAATATTTCACAGATCTCAGTTTGTATCTGTAACCACAGCTCTATGTTATCATTTGAATAGACTTTAGGTGATCCGACATTCAGTTAAGACATGCTCTTCTAAAGGTACCGATCACTTAAGGATGGAAACGTTCCACGAGAAACCTGTGATATGCGCGATCAAGATGAAGCACAGCATTGTGAGGAAAGCGACAAGCTTCACCATTCTAGACATAACAGCCTGACTGTAGATGAAATAATCCTGCTGCCCTTCCCTGCTGTTCTCTCAAAAACCCTCTGGGACTGATGCGGGTAACGTTAAATCTTTAAGGAAGTATTTATGGACCAGAGAAGCCAAGACATAGGCCCGTGGAGGCAGCCTCAAGAGCAGTGACTACTCCCTGTGAGGGTACTGCACTGGTAACAATGCAGACACAAAGGGGATTTTAAAAGGTGGTGGTAGGATTTTGACAAGTATATATTACTTTTATAATCAGGAAAAAAAAAATTGAAATGTTAACATTTGTTAATATTTGTCACACTAAACATTAAATTATTTAACATGTGGTAGTTCAACTGTTTTTTGGATATCATGTCTTACAGTCCTAATTCTTACAAACCTTTTGTTTGTTTTTTGGTGTCTTTTTTTTTTTTTTTTTTTTG
Source organism: Macaca mulatta (assembly GCF_049350105.2). NCBI lineage: Eukaryota > Metazoa > Chordata > Mammalia > Primates > Cercopithecidae > Macaca > Macaca mulatta. The sequence continues at coordinate 92,281,631 of NC_133420.1, forward strand.
GGGGGGGGGTAATCTGGGTATGAGATTTTAAGCTTTCCTATGGAAGTCCAGGAGCTGAAGAATTATACTGCCTTCTTACTTCTTCTGACAGTCACTGTGACCTCTAGAGAGCAATTTAAATGCCCCACTCATTTCCATTTTAGAATACAAAACTTCCAACTACACATGCTGAGCATCCTAAGCCCGACACTCACATCAGCCCACAGCAATCTTCAGTTCCGTGAAAGGCCCACATATTTCCTAGTGAAGTGAAATTCTTGATGGAGGTATGATGGCAAATAACAGTGTTCACTTTCACTTCTCAGAAAACAAAATACAGGAGACTAGATTGTGAGTTCCTGCAAGAGAGGCCCAGAGATGGCACACCCAGCTCCCCACTGGGGAAAAGAACAGTGGGAAAACAAGCAACAGTCAAGAAGAAAGAGTCATAGCGATGGTGCCTGAGATGCAGTACAGTGGAAAGACCTTCAGTGGAAAACAAGGACTCAGGAAATTCTAGAGTTTTAGGTCCACCTGTAAGACGTGCTCCAATACATTAAGGTCATGCAGTTGTACTCTGGGGAATGTTCTAATTAGGTATATGCAATATAAGGGTCTAAACTAAAGATCTATTGGCTCATAATTGAATAAAACTACAAAGTTACTTCAATGTTAAAGACAATAAAGGCCTATATTTTCAATGAAAAATACTCTTAACAGAAACCAACGGGAAGATTTTTACACAGTTTCTGAACAAGTCAGAGAGTTTGGCCTATTAAGTGACTTGTACCTATTCAAGAGTGAGAAAATATTTTCGTAAAAATAAAAGCCTCTTTATTTCTCTGTGTGTCTCTTCTTGGAGAAGAGATAATGAAATTAGGTTAGATACATTTTGCTAGATTAAGACCAACCAAAGAGAGTCAAGTGAGAAAAGTGAGAAAAATCTAAACAATTTAGTTAGATGGCTCAGCTCCAATACTGACAAATCTTACCAGATAACCTATAGTTTGAAAGTTCACATTAATTCAGGAAATGTATTACTACCTTTTTCCTCATTTCAGACAGAATTTGAGGAAGGTTATATGCAGACTTACAATATAACAGGAAAAGATTGTGTAAGAATAAATAAATTTAGGTTAAAGGAAAATAAGGGTAGAAAAGTAAAAGGAAACTAGGAGAAAATATATCTTGGGAATGTGTGCATTAATGGAAAAATTCAAACTTGAAATTAACACTGATTTATGAGGTAAAAAAGAAGCTTTGCCACTCACCAATTTTAACCTCTGTAAAGGTATTCTGCCTACATCTATTTGTGTCCTTTCTGGGACATTAGTGAATCGAACTTCTGGGACCGCAACGGCGCACATGACATGGGCCCACCTACAGGAAAGGAGACATTAAACATAAACAAAAGTTCCCTAAACTTACATACTTCAACTTCGTGATGCCAGTTCTCACAGACGGGAAATACACAGATGAGCAAGAAAGCCAAAAGCCTAAATCCATCATGAACAGATTCTGAACCGTAAACCTCCTGAATGATACCTGGACAGACTCAGTACCACAGCTGCCCAACAACATTGTGCCATGAAGAGCTGGTAAAGGCCCAGGACTCTATCCTATCAAAGTGCATATATTTTTCTACACTTGATCTGCAAAACACTGAAATGTAGGTTTCTTATTTCACGTGATGCTGGAATATGCATGTGCTTAATGTACTTAAGCTAATCAATATGTGCCAAGAGATTAGTTCAATTAATAAAAGGTATGAACTGAGTATAGCATATAACCTTTTTAAATAATACAAATGTCATGAAGCAAACTTGTTCAAGTAGCAAAAGTTCTCCAAAAGAATTAATGCTAATCCTTAATTATATTGTTTCTCACTGCAATCTTACTATAATCAATGAGACCCAGAGACAAAGAGAAATGAAATTTATGTTGTACCCTGGTTTCCTACTTTTTTCACTTTCTGAAAAATGACAACTTCTCATTAATACTATTAAATGTCTCATAAATGTTATATCCCAAAATAAATGTAAAGAATCATGAGGCTTGAAGAGATCTTGAAAGAATTGTCAAATCCATCAACATATTTTTAAGCCAAAGCATATTTACTTCACTCAAACAGCATCGGACTCTATCCTGTCTTTCAAGACCACAGGAAGAGAAAACAAGTATCAACCCCACCAGGGGATTCTTCCACACTGAAATAAATACTATCATTCTATAGAAAACACTATTTCTTTTTGTTGTGGTCCAAGCACAGAAAGAAAACTTCTTATCACCTGTCTTTATACAGGAACCACCTAAACCATCTCACAGTGTGGCATCCAGTGCAATATCCAAGAACTAGTGAAGACTTTTTAGTATAGTGCAAATCATATCAACCAGGACTGTGGAAAAACATCATCTTTCAAAAATTAAGCAAACCCTACAGCTCCTTACAACAAATTTCATTAATGTAATAATGATAAATACCTTCACTCCTCCTTCCCAGCAATCAGAAACATGTGCACATGTAAAGAATTATGCTAACTCCACCATTACATTACACCAGGAGTCCTAACTCCAGTGCCCAGGGGGCCAGGCGGAATGTAAGCAAATACACATATACCAGGAAATCATGGTGAACTGAGGAGTACCTGCCCCACTGCTATCCCAACCTGTTATTACTGCCTTATAGGGATATACAATCATTTGCAATTAAAGATGAAAATCTGGATTTTTAATGTAAAAATCTCTCAATTTAAAAATTTTAGATGCAATTTATAAAATGGTGCATGGGTCCTACAAAACATATCTTGGACCTGAATCTGGCCCTCAAGTGCCAGCCTGCAAAATCTGCCCACGTTATTTTGACATGTCTCTATTCCAGCATACCCTGTAATAATATGCTTTGGCCACATTTTCAATATTAAAACCTGGTCATGAAAAAAAATAAAATCTATGTAGAACAGTCATAAAAACTAGACTGCCTTCCTTTTATGTTCACTTGTGACTCTCTTTCAAGACTCTCTTCATATTCTCCACCTAATCCCTTTAAATCTTAGTATCAATGTTTTCTCTCAATCTTTTCTAATTTAGTACACTTATATTCTTGTTAATTTGCTAATGTAAAAAGTAAATGGTTTTGTTTTATCATCATTGTTATGACTGAATTATCTAAAGATCACAGTTTCACGTTCTTGGGTATGCCCTGTTTTTGTTTGTTTGTTTGTTTGTTTGTTTTTTGAGATGGAGTCTCGCTCTGTCACCCAGGCTGGAGTGTAGTGGCGCAATCTCGGCTCACTGCAAGCTCCGCCTCCCGGGTTCACGCCATTCTCCCGCCTCAGCCTCCGGCCACCACGCCTGGCTGAAGGTATGCCCTGTTTTTAACAGACCAATAGCATTCAACATATTAAACACCAGGATTCTAATGGCACCTGGATGATATGGGCTACCTTCATTTTTGAAACTCCGTAAGTAAAAGAGGGGTTATTTTTCATGGCTTCAAATACAAAGAACAGAAGCGTAACTTGGACTACTCTTGCCCTGCCGAGATGACAGTGCTAACAGTAGAAGTCTCTGAAGCACAGAATTCCAACCTCAGATCTGAGCAGCAAAAGCTTTGAAACCACATGTATAATGAGAGGTAAAGCGAACTGTCATCCAAAGGTTCTAGAATGGAGAAAGAAAAACAATGAAATTCAACACAGTTAATGTATTACTTACTTATTGTTCTTCGTTTGCTTAAGAGCACCTCCTCTCAAATTGCAGAGACAGCATTCCTGGAGGGAAAAGAAAATACCACATGATGACCAGACCCACACAACAAAAGTCATTACCATTCATCTAAATATTCTCAGAAATCCTGATTTTTCATTCTAAAATTAAAACTATCAGGAATTACATGAAGGTCTATCTCTGAGAAGTTCAAAAAGAAAGATAGAGGAAGGGGGAATGGTAAAGGTATGCCCCTCAAATTTCAGGGTGTAAAATTCTCCCAGAGGGAACCATCATGAACCTGGTATCATTTTAAATTGACATTGTCATCAAAGGAAAGCTGTGACACAGAGAACCCAGCAGTCCAGAGAACCTAGTCTGCATACCTAGGTATGTGCAAGAATTCTAGAGCAGAGAATGCACACACACGGTGTAGCCTTGTGCTCTGGGAATTCACTCCGGGATACAGGGCGGCTAAGGGCGGCTAATGAATGTAGTGTGGGCAGGCTTTTTTCTAATACAAGAATAAGCAAGAGGCTATTTTTAAACGATACTCTTTTCACCAAAGTAACACTTGGGCCTCACTCTTTCTGTGGGCAAACAGTGTTAGAAAAAGTGTCCTGATCAACCCCAGCTATCCGGCCCAAGAAAACAGCATCAAGAAACGTTTTGCTTTATCCTTCCCACATAAGCTTATCCTCTCAGCATTCTTATGTGTCTTAGCTTAGAATGTAATTTTCCACTCCAAGATGACTCCAATTGCTACAAATACAGATCTTACTAGTTATTTCTCACTACACTCTCATGAAAAAGACCAGGATAAGGAGGACCAGAGAGCAGTGCACTGCCCTCTCATGACCTAAATTGTTTTTACATTAAATACCAAAGTAAAATTTTTAATTTCAAGCTTGTCCTCACAATTTTCTGCATTAACACATTTTTTAAATCGGAAGAAGTTATTTGGGGTTTTTTCCTCCAAACTTCATATACAAAACCTCTTTACCCTGTCCACTAAAGTGATGTTCCTAAACAAAATTTGACAATTTTGCCTAGCTTTACGAGGAATCCACTTAACTGATCTACCATTAATGAGGTGTGAAACTTCATAGCTTATACTTTTCTGAGGAAAACGATACAAAAACAACTGAAAGAATCATGTATCTATGTAACTTTTGTTAGGCAGTAATAAATGCAAACAACCAGAATTGTCCAACAGGCTTGTGTGTCTGAAAAGTCTCTGTACGTCTATATGAAAATTCCTGGATTCAGAGTAGTAAGAGATACATTGTGTGTATTGATTTGAATCCACTATAAACCCAGCTCGAGGAAATAACAATTCAATGAAGAATTTTCTCTATCCATACCACAAAGCCATATCCTAGAGGCCCTTGGAATAACTGGTTTTGATGAATCATACCAAGAAAGCAAAATTTCACAGTCCAAATACTGAAAATGAGAACTCTGGTAGTTCATTTCATAAGTTCTCAATTTTAGGTATTTTTCCAGTAATTTAACACACTTTCTACAAAGAAAGAGGAGGTGAGAAAGAAAATGAATGAATGAAAAAGGAAACAAAACTTGAGGTCAAGTGCTTTCATTGTACACATGAAGATGTTAGTTTCAAAGTGGGAACGCAGCAAAGAGGTGCGGACTGTGAAGGACTCAGGCTCTAAGAGAATTAGATGTCTGATTAATGAAACTAGCAGTGAGAAGAAGCCTAAAGGGACAAGTTAGGAAAGTTAACTACAGCGCAGCAGCATGGAAGCTGCTCAAAAGCACCTGATTAGGATCATTAACAGGTACACATGTTCTAGAACACCAATCTAATAAGAGGAAAAAGTCCTCTAAAATACAAGGTGTAGGCTCAAGATTTTAAATGGAGTTAAGATGCTCCACCATCACAAGAAGAAACTCATTCTTTCTAGCCTCCCCTCCAAGTCACAGAATCTAATAGACAATTCCAAGTCCTTGGTTCACCTGACCTCTTAGCACCATACAATACTGTTGATTCTTCCTGAAACATTTTCTCCCTGTGGTTTCCATGACCCTTACACTCCTCACTGTCCTCCTGTGCCTCTAGTTGACTCTCAGCTTCCTTTCACAGGCTTCTCTTTCACTATCCTCAAATGCTGGAATTTCTGTAATAACCCCTATTACTTCTCTCTCCACACATGCCTGCTGAGCATCTGATCTACTACCCTGATTCGGATCACTCTCTATAGGCCAATGGCTCACACCTTAATTCCCTGAGGTGTCTGGCTGACGGTGCCACAGGCATCTCAAACACACATGCAAAACTGAACTCTCTTCTTCTCAAGCCTGTACTCCCCCACTGTTTTCCATCAGTGGTGCCCACTATCCATTCTAGCTCATATTGGAAGACATATTTTTCCTCTCATCTTTTAGATCCAATCAACTGAGTTCTGTCAATCCCACCTCCAAATCCACCCTGTTCTCTCCATCATCACTGCCATTCGCTGATAGCCCCAGTATCCTTCACGAGACCTAAACTATTGCAATAGCCACCCAGAGCTACTCTGAACCCCATGAGAGAAGGTTTTTAATGCTTCTCAGTATTTAATATGGCCTCAGATGGCTAGAATCATCAGGTCTTGGTCTTGGCCACCTTCACTGTGTTTAGACGCCTCAAGGACCTCCACGAGGTTCCTTCTGTCCTAAACACTTCAGAGCCAGCCTGTGCCACTCATCAATAAACTAAGCACATTCTTGACATCTCGATCTAAATGTTACTCCCTCAAACAAGAATCCCCAATCCCTTGGCTCAGGTACTTCTATCTCAGGCATTCCCACTGACACTTTCACTGATACTCCCCTTTTATTAGCTTTATTACTCTTGCAACTATTTGTTGCATGCTATCTGCTGCCCTCACTAAACTGTAAACTCACTGAGTGCTATGAGAATATCTGTCAGGTTAATTGCTCTTACTCTATTATGATATCCAATAGAGAGTATACCCTTAATATGAGTTTGTTAAATAAATAACAAAACATGGCAAAACAGGGAAGAGTGAAAATCTTGAAAGTTAACAAAGGATTAATAAAATGCAAAGACCATTTTCACATACTGGGACTTTCTAAGGAAAGTATGCTGCAGGCTTTAGTGAGTTGACAAAGTTATTTTTGCCATGATTTACTTGAGAAATCTTATTTCTTTGTAAAGAACAAAAATATTCATGGCCAGGTACACTCGTAAGTTATTTATATGATATCACAGTTTCTGTTCTCTTCTCCCAATTTTGAAAAAAAAAAAGTAGGAAACAATGAAAGTCATGTCAAGTTACATCATTTGTTTGACTCAATGTCCCTCAGAGGGTCAAACTAGTTGATCTGGTAAAAACATAAAGATGCCAACCTGTCCATTCATTAATTTGTAGTTTCATTATATACCTATGTTTAAAGCCCAGTAGAAAACATACCAGATAAGACAACTTTTAACCTTTCTTTCCTTTTTTAAATAGTACTTTACTGTAAGACAATGTTTAACCTTTCTTTCCTTTTTAAATAGTACTTTACTGTCAGAGAACAAATTGCTATCTCTAAAAATTAACAAGTTAACTCTCACTCAAAAAGCAGCCCAAGTTTTCTTAAGAATCTACAAAGCCTGACACTAGTAAAGGCACTACACAAAACAGAGTAATTGTACCTGTATCATTTTCCTTCAAATCTTTCAATGAAAGAAGTTAAGGAGAAGGTAGGAAAGTTCTAGAGTATCCATCAAGACACTGAGTCATTAAACTTGATATCAAGAATAAAAATTAGAAGAACACAGACATGTATTGAAAGCCTAATGCATTCCAGGTACCATGCCAAAAATTTCATATACTTCACTTCCCTTCTTTAACACAAATTTATTAGGTAATTCATTATTTCACTTAATAAAGAAACTCAGATTCAAAAGATTAAGTGGTATTCCTAAAATCATCCAACCCAAAGGTTATCAAACTTTTTCTGTAAATGACTAGATATTTACTAGTTTAGACTTTGCACAACTATAGAGTAGTTGTAACCACTCAACTCTGCCACTGGAGGAAAATATTTAAACTACTGGTTGTGTCTATATGCCAACAACATTGTTAATTACAAAAATAGGCAGTGGGCTAGATCAGGACCATGGGTTAAAGCTTTCCAAGACATGATCCAATCAGCAAGGAGAACAACTGAGATTCAAACTCATGTCTGCCTAATCCAAATGTCCATGCACCTTTTCTCTAGCATCTTCTGCCCCAAAGTATAAGGCAAGGCATAAGGTATCAAAGCAGAGTGCAAAAATAAACAAGAAACGATGCCTGCCCTGTGAAGCTCACAACTGACAAGAAGAAAGTTCTTGTATGTACTTAAACAAAACATGAAGATGATACCGGCAGAGGCATTACCAAGTCTCCATGTGCTCATTTCCATAAATAATCAAGAACTTCTTTTCAAAACACAATCCCTGCAAAAGAACCCATATCGTAAAAAATTGTGTTCCCGGCAGCATGTAACAATTTGTGTTCCTATTTGTTTCGTTAATCTAGCTAATAAAACATCTCATTGGTATAACATCATTAAATTTTCCCTACTTTATCCTTCCAAGTAATGATACCATTTGAAACAAACCAACATTTTAGTTATGCTGTGCAATATAACCTCAGGCTAAATGAATCAAATTTAACTGAGAAGAAGAACAGTGAAACTGGACAGCCATACCATATCACAGTGTTTAATATAGAGCAGATAGCCAGGTTTAAATCAAAGTTCTGCCATTTATTACTCTTATGATTGTGATCAGTTACTCAACCTCTGTGCTTCAGATACTTTACCTATAGGGGAAAAAAACAGTACTTCTCTAAATTAGTTAATATATGGAAAACACTGACTAAGCACGCACTAAATACAAAAGGTACAACAGTTAAACATGCACAAGATTAACTGGTTCTAGATAACGTAAATATAACATTGTCAGTACATAACCTCAGTGTAGCTGTTTAGTGGGAAACAAAAAATATGGATCTGTGACGAATAATCCTCTTAAGGTACAAAAAGCAAGAAATAGAACTGGAGAGAAAAGAAAATTCCAGAAACCCAACGTCCAGGCAACTGTGGTCTAAAAAGCAAAAGATATTCCATAGTTCTTAAAAGTTGCCAGCTCAACTCTGAAAGGCAGGCAGATCTTCAGAATCTCCACAGTGCCCAGATAACAGACTCTGCAGAAGGGAAAGTCCTAATCCCACCCTCAAAACACCTGAAATCTGAGTGGACTTAATCAAACTAAAGCTGCAGCAAAGCACATGCCCAGCTCAAACATAAATCAGATTGACTTCACCCCACTGTAGGAACCTAAGAGAAAAAGTAGCACACCCTTTCTGGAAATAATAATATTCATTTCAGTCATCAGAGACAAAATGTCTAGCACACAATAAAAAAAGTACAAGATATACTAAAAAGCAAAAAAAATTATTTATGATCAAGATAGGAAATAATAAAATGTTGATTTCATTTGACAGATTTAGAAGCAAACTGGAATTGGCAGAGTAAAAGTTTAATGACTTAAGAGACAAATGAATAGGAAGTACAGTCATCCCTCAGTATCCAAGGAAGAGTTGTTCCAAGACCCCTCACAGATACCAAAATCCAGAGATGCTTAAGTCCCTTATATAAAATAGCTTAGTATCTGCATATAACCTATGCATATCCTCCTGTATACTTTAAATCATCTCTAGATTACTTATAATACTTAATACAATGTAAATAATACGTAAACCGTTGTTATACTGTATCAATGAGGGAATAATGACAAGGAAAAAAAAAGGATGTACTTGTTCAATACAGACACAACCATTACAGGCCTAACTACATTTCTGATCCACAGTTGGTTGAATCCACATATCCAACCATGGATACAGAGGGCCAAATGTATAGGATTGAAAGACAAAAGAGAGTTTTAAAAACCAACACAGATCTATGGGAAAAAAAAAATATATATATATATATATTCAATTTATGTATAATTGGAGTACTAAAAGGTCAGAAAAGAGAAAAGGGGTGATAATATTGGAAGAGATATTGACAGAAAAATTTCCACAACTGATAAAAGATATCAACCCACAGATTAAAAAATTGCAGCAAACTCTAAACAGATAAATATAAATAAAACACACCTGCCTACATACTAATCAAAATTCTAGAAACCAAATAAAAAGAACATATCTTAAAATCAGAGGGGAAAAAAGTCACATTCAGTAAACAACTATATGAGTTACACGTACCATCTAACCTGAAATTGTGAAGGCAAAAAGGCAATGGAACAATATCTATTAAATACTACAAGAAAAAGCTGCCAGCCTAAAATTCTACTTCCCAAGAAAACAACCTTTAAAAAATAAAGGCAAAACAGAAACACTCTCAGTGTGATAAAAATCTAACAGAATTTGTCCCCAGGATATCCACATGATAACAAATGCCAAAATAAAGTTCTTCAGAATGAGGAAAATGAAATCACGCATTACCGAAGATCAGCAGGAAGGAATGAAGAACTCCAAAAATACCTGGGTAGATATAAAATCATGTTTTAGTATCTTCGTCATACACACACACACACACACACACACACACAGAGTGGGGTAGGGAGAGAGAGGCAGAGGGAGAGAGGAAGGGTTGGAGGGAAAGAGAGAGGGAGGGAGGGAGGGAGGAAAGGAAGGAGGGAGGGAGGAAGGGAAAGGGAAAGAGAGAATGAACAAATTTCATTAAAAGACAAATGCTTAAAACAAAAATAATAACACTGTGGAGTACAGTACATGAAGAAGTAAAATGTAAGATAAGACCAAAAATCAAAGGGAAGTGCTAATGAAGTTATACTGTTTTAAGACTTTTACATTGTTCATGAAGTAGGATATTATTTGAAGGCAGAGTGTGCTCATTCAAAAATGCAAATTGTAATTTTTGGCAACCATTTATAACAAAGGCCTCTAAATATTTCCCAGTATTGAATTCTAAGAAACATAAGCTCACAATCAAAACTAAAAAAAACACAAGAAATACGGCTCTATCTGCAAAAAATAATAGTGGAATTAGATGCAAAATGATCTAAGCCACAAAATGTAAAATACATAGAGTAGACCCATGAACAATATTAGTTTGAACTGCATGGGGCCATTTACATATAGACTCGCCAACCTGAGACAGCTGGGCCAACCCCTCCTCGTCTTCCTTTACAGCCTACTCAACATGAAGATAACAAGGATGAAGACTTTTATGATGATCCACTCTACTTAATGAATAGTAAATATATTTTCTCTTCCTTATGATTTTCGTAATAACATTTTCTTTTCTCTAGCTTATGTTATTGTAAAAATACAGTATATAATAAATATAACATATAAACTGTGTGTTAATTGTGTTGTATCAATAACGCTTCTAGTAAACAGTAAGCTATTAGTAGTTAGGTATTGGGGGAGTCCAAAGTTATATGCAGATTTTCAACTGCATTGGGGTCAGCACCGCTAACCCCCATGTTGGTCAAGAGTTAGCTGTATTTTAATAAGTTTTTAAAATAAACAAGTATATTAAAAATATTTTTAAAAGACTCTAAATGACAAATTACATTTCCAGAAGTCAACCAAATAAAATTCTAGGAACAAAAGAAAAACACTGAAATTAGAAATATACATAATATTTTGAATAGCAGGTTACTCCTAAGAACAGAATTAGAGAGCAGAAAGACAGAGCTGAATAAATAACCAAAAACTCACACCAAAAACTATTCAATAACGGTATTCAAAATGTCCAGATCCAACTGAATACAGTATGTCTTTATGTGTATGTCCCTGACTCATAAAAATATATTCCAATTGGTTTACAGACCTAAACGTAAAAACAGAACAGACCTATAAAAGTATTAGAAGAAAATACAGGTAAATATACTGATGAAGTTAGGATAAATATGGTTCCTTAATAAGATATTTAAAAGACAAAAGATACATATCAAAATTTAAAAATCATAAAGAATAAAATACAACATAATTGACACAAAATAACATAAAAATATTCCCAATATAAATATCAAAAATTGTTTTCTGGAAATATTTTTTAAAGCCCACAGTTACAAAAAATATACAACAAATTCAATGACTCTTCATTGCCAGCCAGTAAGCACACGAAAAGAAAACCAACCTCAAGAATAAAGAAAACGAAAAAAGAAAAGAATGAGATCTACCCTTACATTTTAAAATCAGAATATATCTAGTTTGGGGGCATGTAAGTTGCTATGATGGTTTTGGAGAAGAATTTAATATTGTCCATTAAAATTTAAATGCACAGAAATAATGACTCAGCAGGTTGACTTCTTGTAATCTACCCTAAATATTTAAATCTATGGAGGACTATATAATGACTATAATTTCATTTCTGTTTATAATGGAGAAAATAGTTACCTCTGGTGGGAACTGGAATTATCAGAAGCCTAAATTTTATTTGTAATGTCCAAATTTTTATAATAAAGCTTGAAATTTCAAACAGTAATGAAAGCAACATGGTAAATCCATAACCACTGGGATACTAAGAATTAAAAAAAGGAGTATGAAGGAAAACACTAAGGCAAGTTAAATACATTGTGATACCATTTGGGTCCCTTACAGCAAGCCGTAACACTAGATTGTAATACATAGAAAAGAGTTGAAAGCCCAACTGACAAAACAGCTTAAGTAGTTTTCTGTAAAAAATGAAATTTGAGATTTTGAAAGTGTTGGAAACGGTAGACTTTCCTGATAATATCTAGTTTCTTTGTATTAAAGAAAGCAAACTCACAGACACACACAAAAAGAAATTAAACCTTTTGACAAGAAATGTGCCATTTAAACTTAGTGTGACTGTGGGTATTTATATCATTTTTTTCTATTTTCTTTTAATTAGATGAAAATTTAAAACAGGCACCTGCGATCTCTTCTAGACTCTTTCAGTGTACTATAACTTCTTTCCAATCTAACCTATGGCGATATCAAAACTGTTCATCCTTACAGAACAAAATAAATAAATAAAATCAAACAGTCTGCTCATTGCCAGCCTTGTTTTATGTTTAATGAGCATGCCTTTTTAAGGAACAATAACACCCAGTGTAAAATGACTCACTATTACAAAGATTTGGATATACTGCTAGTCAGCCAATGTTCCCTAAAACAAAACAAAAAATATATATACTAAAATGCCTGTTATAACATGATTACTCTATAAGGCAGCTGTTATTTCTGCCTCCAAAGAACAGCATTTAAAAAGGCATTCTGCTGTATATTTTTTTCCTCAGGGTAGCTAAAAGATGAATGAAAAAATATAAAATCTGATCATATTCTGAACAGTTTTATACTTTTCCTGATGAGGTCCCTTTTGCTCACCTAACACCACTGACAAAATCCCCTTTTAACAATGCCAGGTATTTTTAAAATTTGGTTTCATAAAAAATCACCACTGAGATGAACAGTTAGTACAGCAATTCATAACATGGAATGATTTCTTTATGGCTCAGTTATTAAACCATGGAAAAGAGTATTATCATCAAAATGCTGACACAACATTAACAATGGTGAGAACGGCATTGTTATAATATGGCTATCACAGTTGTTCATTATTTGCAGCCAAGGGAAATCATGTTCCAATGTCTCTTCTATAAAACATCAGTTAAAGAAATGCCAATACCAACATTCTCAAGCTGTGTTGTAGGAAGCTCTCATTTTAGCTAGCATATCCATAAGTGCCACTAAAGCCAATTTTCAGTGTCGTAGAAAAATAATTAGATTGAAGTACCCCCACAAACACACCCTCATTTATCTGACATGTTCATAACAGAAACGCAAAACCATATAATAGGGTTGTCTGAGCTGGGAAAACAAAGAGTAATTAATCACAGTAGCAGAAAACCCGTGCTGATCAGCAAGACATGGGAGAACCATTTCTGGATATGTGGCTCATTATCAGGGCTGGAGAGAGGACAGGCTCTCTCATCGAAGGACAGAGCTGGTATGAGTTCTGAGTGATTATAAAATTGAATGACAAGTGTCCTGCAGTACCTTTTAAATGGAAATTCCATAAATTTGGAAATCCAAAATTCACCTCTAATGAATTCTGTACTAGCAAATAAGTTCTCTCACTTAGTGAAAACATTCATTCATTAACTCAACAAATATTAATCACCACGATGTGCTCTAGACCCTGAGCAACAGCAGTGAATGACAAAGATCCTGCCCTCACAGTTGACCTATACAGGGGGTGGTGCAGACAAATCTTTTAAGTGAAGTAGGCTTGTATTCGAACCAACTGAAAATATTGAGAAAATTATAATACACAAATTGAATTTTCATTCAGTATTTTTTGCATTCTAGAAATTTAGTTTTTCTTCATCTAATTTACAACACTAACCAAGTAAACTTACTACATTTTATCTATTTAAATATCATCAGACAACAATTTATAGAAGAACAGAAAATCATGTTCTGTTTGTTTCAAAATATATTTTTTTTCTGGATTTATCCTCCTAATGGCATTGCTTACAATGGTATGAAAATTAATTTGAGGTGTTCAGAGCACCGCTCTGGTAGCTATGTTACAAGCCAGACACGTATTAAGTGGCAAGAAGCATGAATAATTTAAGACTGGTCAGAAGTACTCTACATGGAGCTTACTACATTTACATAATAGTATTTCCAGGATCCTGAGTAAAGTACTCTAAGATGAACACACATCTTAACTTTGTTAACATTATACAACATTTGGTTTTCAAATAAAAACCCAGCTGGCTTATTCTTTCTTCCCAGCATGACCACTGACAACAAACAGCAAAGTACCTGACTTCAAATACCTAGAAATAAATTTAACCAAGAAGGTGAAAGACCCCTATAAGATAAACTACAAAAAAATCAAGAAAGAAACTGAAGGGGATACCAATAAATGGGAAAACATCCCAAGCTCGTGGATTGGAAGAATTAACATTGTTACAATGACAGTATTACCCAAGGCAATCTACAGATTCAATGCAATCTCTATGAAAACACCAATGACACTCTTCACAGAAATAGAAAAAAATAACCCTAACATTTGTATGGAACCACAAATGACCCCAAATAGCCAAAGCAGTCTTAAGCAAATATCAAAGCTAGAGCAATCACACTACCAGACATCAAAATATACTACAAAGCTGCAGTAACCCACAACAGCATGGAACTGGCATAAAAACAGACGCATACATCAAGGGAAAAGAATAGACAGCCCAGAAATTAACCCACATATCTACAGTCATATGATTGTTGACAAAGGTGCCATGAACACTCGTTAGGGAATTGACAGTCTCTTCAATGAATAGTGCTGGAATAATTGGATATCCATATGCAGAAGAATGAAACTAGACTCCCACCTCTCACCCTATACAAAATCAACTTAAAATGAATCAAAGACCTAACCTAAGATCCAAAACAATCAAACTATGAGAAGAAAACATAAGGGAAACACTTCAGGACATTGGTCTGGGAAATGATTTTATGAATAAAACCTCAAAAGCAAAAGCAACAAAAGCAAAAATAAACAAATGGGATATATCAAACTAAAAAGCTTCTGCATAGCAAAGGAAACAATAGAGTGAAAGGAAAAACTACAGAATAGGAAAAAATATTTGCAAACTACTCATCTGAAAAAGAGGATTAATATCTGGAATACACAAGGAATTCAAACATCTCAATAGCAAAAAAAAAAAAAAAAACTGATTTAAGAATGGGCAAATAGCCAGGCACGGTGGCCCATGCCTATAATCCTAGCACTTTGAGAGGCCAAGGCGGGCGGATCACTTGACCCCAAGAGTTCAAGACCAGCCGGGGCAACATGGCAAAACCTCATCTCTACTAAAAATACAAAAACTTAGCTGGCTGTGGTAGCATGTGCCTGTAGTCCCAGCTACTGGGGAAGCAAAGGTGGGAGGATCACATGAGCTCAGGAAGTCGAGAATACAGTGAGCTGAGAGAGCACCAATGAACTCCAGCCTGGGCTATGGAAGTGAGACCCTGTCTCAAAAACAAACAAACAAAAACAAAGAAACAAAGAATGGGCAAATGATCTGAACATACACTTCACAAAACACATACAAATGGAAAACAAATATACCAAAAAAAAAGGGTAAACATCACCAGGGAAATGTAAATCAAAACCGGAATGAGTTATCCTTTCACCCCAGTTAGAATGTGTATTATTAAAATGACAAAAAGTAACAAATACTGGTGAGGACATGGAGAAAAGGGAACTCTTATCACTGCTGGTGGCAATGTAAACTAGTAAAGCCACCATGGAGAACAATATGAAGCTTCTTCAAAAAACTACAAATAGAACTACCACATGATATAGCAATACCACTACTGGGAATTTATCCAAAGGAAAAGAAATCATTATATTAAAGAGACATATATGCCCCCTCTATGTTTACTGTAGCACTGTTGAAAATAGCTAAGATATGGAATCAACCTAGGTATCCAACGAGAGATGAATAAAGAAGATGTGGCATATATACACCATGGAATACTATTCAGCCATAAAAAGAATGAAATCCTGTCATTTGCAACAACATGGAAGGAACTGGAAGACATTAAGTGAAATAAGCCAGGAACAGAAAATTAAACACTGCATATTCTCACTCATATGTGGATGCTGAAACAAGTTGATCCCCTAGAAATAAAAAGGAAAACAAGATACTAGAGGCTGAGAAGGATAGACAGAAAGGAGGAATTGGGAAAGATGTGTTAAAAGATAAAAAATTAGAGCTAGATAGGACTAAGTTCTATATTTCTGTGTTCTATACCACTGTAGGATGACTATAGCTAACAATAATATACAATTTCAAATAGCTAGAAGGAGGTATTGTATGTTCCCAACGTCAAGAAATGATAAATGTTTGAGATGATGGATATGTTAATTGCCCTGATCACTATACATTGTATGTACTGAAACACCACTGTGTATACCATGAATATGTACAATTATGTCAATTTAAAAAACAATTTTTTTAAAAAAGCAACAATCATTGAGAGACTGATGCTCCACCACCAAAAAAAAAAAAAAAAAGGTACATGATTTCTTCATCATGTCACTCAATTAATTTTTGCCACTCAAGAGAAATGCCTGCACTGCAGTTTTTCCACACTCTTCCTGGGGATCTCTCTCCTCATTGCAAAAGAGATGTGCCTTGTAGCCCAGTGACCTCCAGGCATGCACAGCCTGGGGTGTAGTACAGCATGTTAGGCTCCCTATAATGTCACTCATTATTCTTCTTGACTTTACTTGTGCTCTCTAGTTGAAGCACTAAAGATTAATGAGGCATTTGTTCTCAATCAAGAAGCTATTTATGAATACAGTTCCACTTACAGTAAGCTATCTAGACTTCTTTTTATTTCTCTCCATTACAGAGCAGAGGTAGGGGGTGTTATTGAGCAAAAAAAAGAGGAAAGAACAGAGAAAAATGATTTGTGACTTTTTATCCACTAAGCACTTCCCTAACGGGACGGCTTCCACATCATAGCTATGCTGTCAGGATAACTGATATCCTCTTATGTGCTCTTCTGTTTGGTTAAAGTGAAATAATTATTACCAGCATGGCCTTTGCAGGCCAAGGTTTAAGTCTGCAGCTATTCAGAATAATTTGCCACCTCAGGAGGCAAGAGGTAATTTTGAAGCCAAATATATTACCTCAAATGAGAGAGTAGAGTCCTGTCCAGTGGTTTAAGAGACACCACAATGGGGAAGAATAAGACAGCAAAAGCAACCACTTGGCTACCCGCCCAATGGTGAATGTCCTGCCTTTGACAAGAACTGGGCCTTTCTTTTTCCACTAGTTTTACTTTGTATAAAGATCAAAGTCAGCCTTGCAGGCTGACAGCATCTCATCACCTGGTCTTGACAGTATACCGTGGAATCTAAAAAAAAAAAAAAAAAAAAAAAAAAAAATCCAGCATAAAACAGATCAGAGGGAACAGCGATGCCACCATGACCTCTCAAGGCCATAAGCCAATCTGATCTCAAAATCAATCGCTCTGATCTACAAAGCCACTTCAGAGCTCTTCAAAAAAGAAAAATGTCAACGCTGTTGTCAGTGGGAAACTGAATTCAAGACATTATCCAGTTCCGGGAAAAGTCCTCTAGGCAGAACCTAGAGTACATATGAAAAGGAAAAGAACCTGCTCATCCAACCAATAAAGCTAATTATACTACATTAAGCAGAAAACCAGTAACACTAAAAGTTAGTGCTGGCTTTATTTTCAATGTAAACAAACAAAAACTAGTCAAAAAAAATTGTTCAGGATTAGGTCAGTAGTTTGGCCTTCTTTCCCTCCAAAAACAAAAGCTGAGCAGAGGAGGCAAGGCCTGGGAATGAGATGGCCCGGCATCCTGGCTCTCGTAGCACACACAAGGGTGATCCTGGGCAAAGGAATCACAACTCTAAAACCCTCTGGTTCATTAGTTGTAAAACAAGGCTTCTGAGATAGACGAAGAATTCCTTAGCCTTTATCAGTATCACGTTCCATGGAAATAAAGAAAAGTCTATCCCTGCGAGTTATATTAGCCTACATGAAAATCCATAGTCATTCTGAATACATAGGTCCAAAGTCCGAAAATGAAACTACTTTCTCTAAAACAGAAGATTCCAAGAGACAAATGTTTGGTAATTTCTAACATCAATTATCAGCATCATTATTTTTATTTGGGAGGTTGGACAGGGGTAATAAACGTTGTGTTCTGGAATAAAAGTAACATAATCCTCAACCATACAAATTTTCTTTAAGTCTAATAATCTCTACTCTAAGCAAACTCTTGCTTTAGACAGGACAGAAAGCTGCCTTCAGATTCAACTGAGTGGAGTTAGGGTTGCTTCTTACGAGATGTGCCTCCATCTACAGGAATTAGGCTCAATTTCTGGAGTCAGTTTCAAACAGTGGTGGGAGTCAGAGATTCTACCTAACATTCTTTCACCACCTGCCTAATATCATGGAAAAGTAAATAGAGACTCACAGGGGTTGGAGCCTCATGGTTCTCAATGATGTCAAGAGTTGCCGGTTTTCTAAGACATGAATTATCTTTACCTGAGACTTAAGGTTGGAAATTAGACTAAGGTATACTCCAAAGTTCCCGAGGTCTGAAAAATATTTTTTAACAAGTCACTTAGAATCTTGGCCGGGCGTGGTGGCTCAAGCCTGTAATCCCAGCACTTTGGGAGGCCAAGGCGGGCGGATCACGAGGTCAGGAGATCGAGACCATCCTGGCTAACACGGTGAAACCCCGTCTCTACTAAAAAAAATACAAAAAACTAGCCGGGCGAGGTGGTGGGCGCCTGTAGTCCCAGCTACTCCAGAGGCTGAGGCAGCAGAATGGCGTGAACCCGGGAGGCGGAGCTTGCAGTGAGCCGAGATCCTGCCACTGCACTCCGGCGTGGACCACAGAGCGAGACTCCGTCTCAAAAAAAAAAAAAAAAAACAAACAAAAACAAGTCACTTAGAATCTCTAGCTAACAAAATTTAGCAATACTAGGGGGTGGGATTTATGAAGACCACTACACCTCAGATAGTTCTGGAAGTTAATTCTATAACTATGATTTATGCAGATAAATGACTTCACTTTGGTTCAGAAGACAAAACAGCCATGTGCAGCACTGAAGGGCATTAGTGGCAACCATTACTTAATATGCAGATGCCACTTACTTATAAACAAGCAATATTTTTTATATATATACACACAAACCCATATATAAAATATTGGTGGCTGTTTATATATATATATATATATATATATGTGTATATGTGTGTGTATATATGTATATATAAACAGCCACCAAAATAGTTTCTTTAAAACACTCCAACTGTATATTCCATTCTTTGTAAGTGGAAAAGGAAAGCTAATCCCAAGTGATTATCAAGGTATAATTTGCTTATATCTAATTGTTACTACAACTTAAAAAAAAAAAAACAGGCCAGGCGCAATGGCTCACGCCTGTAATCCCAGCACTTTGGGAGGCCAAGGCAGGCAGACCATCCCAGGTCAGGAGTTTGAGACCAGCCTGGCCAACCCAGTGAAACCCTGTCTCTACTAAAAATACAAAAATTACCTGAGCATGGGGGTGTGCACCTGTAATCCCAGCTACTTGGGAGGCTGAGACAAGAGAACCACTTGAACCCGGGAGGCAGAGGTTGCAATGAACCAAGATCACACCACTGCGCCCCAGCCCGGGCAACTGAGCAACACTCCGTCTCAAAAAATAAATAAACAAGTAAAATAAAGGACACAATGAACACATGTAGGGACAAGTTGGAAACCCATTTCATGTTTGGGTGTTGATTTCTTAAAACCATTTTGGGAAAAAGAAAAAGAATGTTTGTTATATGTATATAACAAATACAACTTTATGATTCTGCAGAGTAAAATAAATACTTTTCACTAAATAATAAATGTGTATAATTACCTAGTTTATGCATTCCATTATATGGAATGAGAATTCTAACCTATAAAGTGCTCTTATATTTTTCATTACAAAATCTAGGTTTTGATAGCATGGCAATAGTCATCCCAAACTATAATGGTATAATGGGTAGCTGCTTTTTTGTTGTACTATATTACTACCAAGCATAAATATTCGAATTCTCCTGAATTAAGTGTAAAGGTATATATTGAAATAAAATATAATTTAAAATATAAAGTACATTGCATCAAAGCAGATAGGGTTACAGTAAGGCCTTAAAATAACTTTTTTATTAAACTTTATTTTTTCTAGCAACTTTAGGTTCATAGCATAATTGAAGGGTACAGAAACTTCCCAATTGCCTCTTGCCCGCACACATACATAGTTTCCATCATTACCAACATCCCCCACCAGAGCAGCACATTTGTTACAACTGATGAACCTACACTGACACATCATCACCCAGAACCCAGTTTACTTTAGGATTCACTCTTGGTGTTATACATTCTATGGGTTGGACAAAAGTATAATGACATATATTTACCATTATACTATCATACACAGCATTTTCATAGACGAATGATGTATAATGATGAAAATGTATAATGACATGTAATTAGTCATCTGGTCAGTATTTATCAGTGTCACATGTTATTCTTATATATTTCTCTTACCCATCACCCCTAGGTTAAAAAGTGCGTAAGTAAATTTAGTTTTATTTAAGGTCCCTAATTTTTAAGACAAACTAATTAAAGCAAAATGGAAATACAAAGCAAGCCAGAATAAAAAAATTCTAGGGCCAAAAAGAACCTTGGCTGAAGATCTCTAACAAAGCCAAACCTTCTCATTATGTTACTTTTACATCTTCCTTCAATTTTGATTTTGTTATCTAGATCATAGGTATACTGGCTACTGTATTTACCCTGCCTAATCTTCAAGAATTCTTTCAGGTAACAAAAAAGCTCCCTAGAAGGACATAGCACAAATGATACTTTATTTGGAGTTTTTCAAACTGGCAATAAACAATGACAGCATATGCTTAATGCTGCCATGCACAGAAGCCAGGCAACTCATGATGGTGAAAGTCATAAAACGGGGTTGGATGTTACATTCTGTGACTTTCTGTGATGTTATATTATCCATCTTCAAATGCAGTTTTCATTCATACTTGGGGCACTCTAACAAAATCCCACAGCCCTCAGTCCCTGAAAGGTCCCAGAAGAAACATCCAAATTTCCTGGAGAGAAACATCTACCAAATGCTATACTATCCCCCAAATTAAAAAAGAATCTTACACACATTCCTTTTTAATTTATTAATTTATTTTTATATTAATTTTATTTTTATATTTAATTACCTTTTAGAATTTTATAATTTAAATTCTTCAGAAGATCACATAGAAAATTCTCCTATTACTTATTAGCAATTACCTTTCAATACTCTACAGAAGATTAAGGACTTGGATTATAATTTATTGGAACAGAGGTAAATATTTAGGTTATCACCATATTCCAGGCATTTAACTAACATCCTCCTTCATAATTAAAAGTATATCCCTACACTAGGGTTCATGTATTTCACAGAAATACTCAGCCTCAACAATTTTCACTATAGGCAGAAAACAGAAAATGGGGGGGGGGGGGAACCCAGAAAGAAAGCACTTCAAATTCTACATTTTTATGGTGAGCATATTAGCATTACATTTTAAATTAGCAATAGCCTACAGTATAAACTGATGCACAGATTAGACACAAACTATAGAAACTTAAGTCAAAAGTAATGAGAGGATTTTGGAGACAGGGCAGAACAAGATGGCCAAACAGAAGGCTCCACCAATCATCCCCTCCTGCAGGGACACCAAATTTAACAACTATCTATATAAAAAAAGTACCTTCGTAAGAACCAAAAATCAGGTGAGCACCCACAGTACCTGGTTTTTAACTTCCTATCACTGAAACAGGCACTGAAGAGGGTAGGAAAGACAGTCTTGAATCACCAACACCACCCCTCCGTTATCCCCTGGCAATGGTCACATGGCACAGGAGAGCACAGAAATTGTAAGAAAATGCATTGAATTCAGTGCTGCCCAGTCACAACAGAAAGCAAACCCAGCTGAATTGACCTGATGCCTGCCCACAGAGGGAATATTAAACCAGCCCAAGCCAGAGGGAAATCACACCTCCCAGTGATCGAACTTCAGTTCCAGCAAGCCTCTCCACCATGGGCTAGAGTACTCTGGGGTGCTAAATAAACACGAAAGGCAGTCTAGGCCACAAGGTCTGCAACTCCTAGGCGAGGACTGGGCTGGGCTCAGAGACACTGGACGTTCAACTTACTGAGACACTAATCGAGGCAGCTGAAGAAGTACTTATGTCACCTCCGACCTCAATTTCAGGCAGTAGAGCTCATGAAAAGAGATCCCTTCCTTCTGCTTTGAGGAGAGGAGAAGAGAGAGTAAAAAGGATTTTGCCTTGCATCTTGGATACCAGTTCACCCACTATAGGACGGGGCACTGGTCAGAGTCATGAAGCCTCCACTGCAGGCCCTAGCTCCTGGACAACATTTCTAGACACATCCTTGGCCAGAAGGGAACTCAGTGCCTTGAAGCAACAGACCTCATATTGACAAGACCCATCATGTGCTAACTAAAAAGCCCTTCAGCCCTGAATAACCAGCAGTGATACCCAGGTGGTACTCCGTAAGTCCTGGGTGAGACTCTGAGACTTGCTAACTTTAGTTGAAAGTCAGCACATTCCTAGGCAATGGTGGCCACAGGGAGAGATTCTTTCTGACAAGAAAAGTATGGGGGAAAGTAAAGAGGACTTTCTCTTGCACCTTAGGTACCAGCTTGGCCACAGGAATTGGAGTACCAAGCAGGATCTTGGGGTCCTCAATTCCAGACCTTGGCTCTTAGACAGCATTGCTTTACCAGTCCTGGGCTAGCAGGAAGCCCAGTGTCCTGAAGGTTAAGTCCCAGACTGGCACTATTCACCACAAACTGACTTAAAAGCCCTAGGGCCTTAACTGAACATTGGTGGTAGGCTGACAGTACTCCCGATGGGCCTATAGTAGTGGTGGTCATGGGCTGAGGCTCCTCTGCCAGTAGAAATGGGAAAGATGGGAAGTACAGTGCCTTCTGGTTTGACTGCCAGCACAGCTGCAGGACAACAGAACACCAGGAAGACTTCTAAGGTTTTTCACTTCAGTCCCTGGCTCCTGGATGGTACTTCAGTACCCACCTAGGCCCAAAAGAACTCACCATCATGAAAGGCAGGACACAAGCCTAGCCAGCTTCACTATCTGCTGACTGTAGTGCCCCAGGGCCTTGAGCAAACCTAGTACCTGGTAGCCAAGTAGTGGTTACAGTGGGCCAGCGTTAGGTGAGACCTAATGCTGTGCTTGCTTCAGCTCTGAACCGGCACAGTCCTAGAGGTGGTAGCCACAGGGAGTCTTCTGTCACCCTACCTACAGCTCCACATGGCTCAGAACAGAGAGACTCCATTTTTTGGAAAAAAGTAAGGGAAGAGAACAAGTCTCTGCCTAGTGATCCAGAAAATTCCTCTGGATTTTATCCAAGAACATGAAGACAGTACCTTTATGAGTCTGCAAGAACCATGGTGTTACTGAGCTCGGGGTGTCTGCTAATGCAGATACAGCTTAGATCACAATGCTCAAGTCCTTTCAAATACCTGGAAAGCCTTCCCAAGGAGAATGGGTACAAACCAGCCTAGGCTTGGAAGACTACAGTAAATACCTAACTCTTCAGTGCACAGACTGATGAACATCCATAAGCATCAAGACAATCCAGGAAAACATGATCTCACCAAGTAAACTAAATAAAGCCCCAGGGGCCAGTCCTGGAGAAACCCAGATATGTGACCTCTCAAAGAATTCAAACTAACTGTTCTGAGTAAACGCAAAGAAATTCAACATAACACAAGGAAGGAATTCAAAATTATATCAGATAAATTTAACAAAGAAATTGAAATAATTAAAAAGAATCAAGTAGAAATTCTGAGTTGAAAAATGCTACTGACATTGAAGAAAGCATCAAAGTTTTATAAGGACAGAAGTGATCAAGCAGAAGAAAGAACTAGTGAACTTGAAGACAGGTTATTTGAAAATACACAGTCAGAGGAGACAAAAGAAGAAAGAATAAAAACCAATGAAGCACACCTACAGGATCAAGAAAGCCTCAAAAGGGCAAATCTAAGAGTTACTGGCCTTAAAGCTGAGGCAGAAAAACAGATAAGGGTAGAAAGTTGGTCAAGAGGAATAATAACAGAGAACTTCCCAAACCTAGGAATGATATCAATGTCAAAGTACAAGAAGGTTACAGAATACCAAGCAGATCTAACCCAAAGAAGACTATCTCAAGGCTTTTAATAATCAAACTCCCAAAGGTCAAGGGGAAAAAAAGGATCCTAAAAGCAGCAAAAGAAAAGAAAAAAATAACATTCAATGGAGCTCCAAATATGTCCATCTGGCAGCAGATTTTTCAGTGAAAACCTAACAGGCCAGGAGAGAGTGTCATGACATATTTAAAGTGCTGAAAAAAAAAAAAAACATTTATCCTAAAATAGTATAACTGGTGAAAATATCCTCCGAACATGAAGGAGAAGTAAAGACTTTGCCATACAAACAAAACCTGAGGGATTTCATAAACATCAGACCTGTTCTACAATAAATGCTAAAGGGAATTTATCTTTTTCTTTCTTTTTTTTTTGAGATGGAGTCTCACACTGTCACCCAGGCTGCAGTGCAGTGGTGCAATCTCAGCTCACTGCAATCTTCATCTCCTGGGTTCTCCTGCCTCAGCCCCACAGGTAGGTGGGATCACAGGTGCCCGCCAAAACACCTGGCTAATTTTCTATATTTTTAGTAGAGATGGGGTTGTGCCACATTGTCCAGGATGGTCTCCAACTCCTGACCTCAAGCGATCAGCCCACCTCAGCCTTCCAAAGTGCTGAGATTACAGGCATGAGCCACCGTGCCCAGCCTGCAAGTTTTTCAATCAGAAAGAAAAGGAGGTTGATGAGTAATAAGAAATCAACTGAAGGTACAAAACTCACTGGTAATAGTAAGTACACAGAAACATGCAGCACATTATAAACACTGTAAATGTAGTATATAAAATACTCTGATCTTAAGGAGAAAGACTAAAAGATGAACCAATCAAAAATAATAATGACAACTTTTCAAGACATAGAAATTATAATGAGATATAAACAGAGACAACAAAAAGTTAAAAAGCAAGGGGCTAAAGTGTAGAGCTTTTATTGGTTTTATTTTTCCTTCTGTGTGTTTTTGTCTATGCAGTGTTAAGTGGTTATCAGCTTAAAATAATAGGTTGTAAGACAGTATTTGTAAGACTTGTCATAACCTCAAATCAAAAACCATATAACATATACCTAAAAAATAAAAAGGAAGAAATTAAATCACACCACAAGACAAAATCATCTTCGATAAAAGGAAGAAATGAAGGAATGAAGAAAAGAAGACCACAAAACAAGCAAGACAAACAATATAATGGCAGAACATATCCTTACTTCTCAATAACAATGGAAATGCACTAAACTCTCAAATCAAAAGACACAGAGTGGCTCTGAATGGATAAAAAAAAAAAAAATAACAAGACCCAATGATCTGTTGTCTACAAGAAACACAGTTCACTTATAAAGACACACATAGACTGAAAATAAGCAGATGAAAAAAAGATATTCCATGGCAACAAAAGCAAAAAAGAGCTGGAGTAGCTACACTTGTATCAGAAAAAATAGATTCCAAGACAAAAACTCTAAGAAGAGACAAATAAGGTCACTATATTATAATAATACAGAGGTCAACTGAGTAAGAGAATATAACAATTATAAATATATATGCATTCAATAGTGGAGCACCTAGATACATGAAAAAAAATTAGAGATAAAAAGAGAGATAGACTCCAATACAGTAACAGCTGGAGACATCAACACACCACATTCAGCAATGGACAGATCCTCCAGATAGAAAAGTAACAAAGAAACATCACACTTAATCTACACTATAGACCAAAAGGACCTAACAGATATTCACAGAACACTTCATACAAAGGTCACAAGATACACGTTCTTTTCCTCTGCACACAGATCATTCTCAAAGATAGGTCATGTTAGGTCACAAAACATGTCTTCAAACATTCAAAAAAAAGTGAAATAATATCAAGCATCTTCTTTGGCCATAATGGAATAAAAATAGAAATAAATGACAAAAAGAATTTTGGAAGATGTACAAATGCATGGAAATTAAACAATATGTTTTGAAAGACCAGTGAGTCCGTGTAGAAACTAAGAAGGAAATTGAAAACTTTCTTAAAACAAATGATAACACAAACACAACATATAAAATCTATGGGATACAGCGAAAGCAGTACTAAGAGGAATGTTTACAGCTGTAAGAGCTTATATAAAAAAAGGAGAAAAACTCAAATAAACAACCTAACAATGCATCTTAAAAAACTAGAAAAGCAAGAGCAAACCAAACACAAAATTAGAAGAAAAACAATAATAAAGATCAGAGTAGAAATAAATGAATTTGAAATGAGAATACAACAGATCAACAAAATAAAAAGATGTTTTTTAAAAAGAAAGAAAAACAAAACTGACAAACCTCCACCCAGACTAAGAAAAAAGGAGAGAAGATCCAAATAATTAAAATTGGAGATAAAAAAGGAGACATTACAACTGATACTACAGAAATTCAAAGGATCACTAGTAGCTACTAGGAGCAACTATATGCCAATAAATAGGAAAATCTAGAAGAAATGCATAAATTCCGAGAAATATTCAACCTACTAAGATCGAACCACAAAGAAATCCAAAACCCAAACAGACCAATAACAAGTAACGAGATCAAAGCCATAATAAAAAGGTCTCCCAGTGAAGAAAAGCCTAGGACCCAATGGCTTCACTGCTGAATTCTACCAAACATTTAAATAAGAATATCAATCCTACTTAAACTCTTCCAAAAAGTAGAGGAGGAGAGAAAACTTCCAAGCTCACTCTGTGAGGCCAGAATTACCCTGATACCAAAACCAGAAAAATGAAACATCAAAAAAAGAAAACCACAGCCAATAGCCCTGATGAACACTGATGCAGAAATCTTCAACAAAACACTAGCAAACCAAATTCAACAACACGTTAAAAAGATCATTCATCATGACCAAGTGGGATTTATCCCAGGAATACAAGGATGATTCAACATATGCAAATCAATCAATGTGATACATCATATCATTAGAATGAAGAAGAAAAACCATATGATCATCACAATTGATGCTGAAAAAGCATTTGATAAAGTCCAACATCGCTTCATGAAAACCCTCAAAAAACTGGGTACAGAAGGTACATACCTCAATACAATAAAAGCCATATATGACCAACTCACAGCTAGTATTATTTTAAATGGTGAAACACTGAAAGCCTTTTCTCTAAGACCTGAAACAAAACAAGGATTCCTACTTTCAACACTGTTATTCAACACAGTACTGGAAATCCTAGCCAGCGCAATCAGACTCCCCCCAAAAAAAAAGAAAAGAAAAGAAAGAAAGAAAAGAAATAAAGGGTTTGCAAATTGGAAAGGAGGAATTCAAATTATCCTTGTTTGCAGATGATATAATCTTGCACTTGAAAAAACTTGAAGACTCCGAAAAACTATTA
Source organism: Macaca mulatta (assembly GCF_049350105.2). NCBI lineage: Eukaryota > Metazoa > Chordata > Mammalia > Primates > Cercopithecidae > Macaca > Macaca mulatta. The sequence goes on from NC_133420.1 coordinate 92,309,480, forward strand.
GAACTGATAAATTCAGTAAAGGTGCAGAAAATCAACATATAAAAATCAGAGCATTTCTATACACCGACAGTGAACAATCTAAAAAAGAAATCAAGATACTAATCCTATTGACAGTAGCTACAAAGAAAAGTAAATATCTAGGATTTAACTTGACCAGATAAGTGAAAGATCTCTACAATGAAAACTATAAAACACTGATGCAAAAAATTGAAGAGGAAACAAAAAATGGAAAGATAATCCATGTTCATGAACTGGAAGAATCAATACTGTTAAAATGTTCATACTACCCAAAGCTATCTAAAGATTCAATATAATCCCTATCAAAATACTAAAGACATTCTTCTCAGAAAAAGAAAAAAAAAATCCTAAAATTTATTTGGAATCACAAAAGACCTAGAACAGGCAAAACTATCCTAAGCAAAAAGAACAAAATGAAAGAATCATATTACCTAACTTGAAATTATAATACAGAGCTGTAATAACCAAAATGACATGGTAATGGCACAAAAATAGACACTTAGATCAGTGGAAGAGAATAGAGAATCCAGAGGTAAATCCATACATCTATAGTAAACTCATTTTCAACAAAGATGACAAGAATACACATTGGGAAAAGGACAGTCTCTTCAATAAACGATGCTGGGAAAACTAGATATTTATATGCAAATGAATGAAACTTGACCCCTATCTCTTCCCATATACAAAAATCAAATCAAAATGGATTACAGACTTAAATCTAAGATTTCAAACTATGAAACTACTGACAGAAAAATTTGGGGAAACTCTCCGGAATACTGGTCTGGGCAAAAATTTCTTGAGTAATACCCCACAAACACAGGCAACAAAGTAAAAATGGATAAATGGGATCACATCTAGCTTAAAAGCTTCTGCACAGCAAAGAAAAACACAAAGTGAAAAGACAACCCACAGAAAGAGAGAAAATATTTGCAAACAACCCATCTGACAAAGGAGTAATAACTAGAATATAAAAGGAGCTCAAACACTATAGGAAAGATATCTAATAATCTGATTTTTAAAATGGGCAAAAGATCTGAATTGACATTTCTCAAAAGAAAATATACGAATGACAGCCCGGGCATGGTGGCTCATGCCTGTAATACCAGCACTTTGGGAGGCGGAGGAAGGCAGATCACCTGAGGTCAGGAGTTCGAGACCAGCCTGGCCAACATGGTGAAACCCCATCTCTACTAAAAATACAAAAATTAGCTGGGCGTGGTGGCATGCACCTGTAATCCCAGCTACCCAGGAGGCTGATGCAGGAGAATTGCTGGAACCCGGGAGGCAGAGGTTGCAGTGAGCCGGGACTGTACCACTACACTGCAGCCTAGGCCATAGAGCAAGACTCTGTCTCAAAAAAAAAAAAAATATATATATACACACACACACACACACACACACACACACATATATATATGACAAACAGGTATATGAAAAGGTGCTCAACCATTGACATTCTTCACAAAATTAGAAAAAACTAACTGAACACATGAAGCTAGAGACTAGGAGGATGGTTACCAGAGGCTAGCAAGGGTAGTGGGGATGGGGGAAATGGAAATGGTTAATGGGTACAAAAAAGAAAAAAAAAAAAAACCCACAAAATGAAAACACTTAGTATTTGCTACACAACAAGGTAACTACAGAATTGTACATTTTAAAGTAACGCAATGAGTACAACTGGATTGTTTGTAACACAAAGCATAAATGCTTGAAATGACATATACCCCATTTAACCTGATGTGGTTATTATGTATTGCATGCCTGTATCAAAGTATCTCATGTAACACATAAATATATATACCTATGACATACCCAAAAAAATTACAAATAAAAATATTTTTTACAAAGTAGTGAGATGTGTATGAAAAGTCAAAATAATGAGACGCAGATACTAATATCGGAGTATTGACTTTTGATACCTAAAATTTGGATTTGGTAATGTTTGGAATGTGCTCTAAAATGATTATACAAAAAAGGAGGAAAATTTGCTCCAAAAAGAATGATATAAATAGACCAAAAAGGGTTTAATCCAACAAAGCTGAAAATGAAATAATAAAGCTGGTTTACAAGCCATAAGTCAAACGCTATAGCTGTCAGATAGTTGTGTCTATTTATTTGGGTAATACAGAAATAGGGTAAGGCAGGGACTCAAAGAGATGACATATAATTAGAATCATGAAATATATAAACTGTATCCAAGGATAAACAGTTACGTGTGTTCTTTGTATCATTTCATTTCAGTTGAGGTTGGGCATACAGCCATAATCTTAGAATCCAAATTAGGGTACAATAAAAAAAACTGTAACTAATCTCTCCTCAAGCATATGCAATTGAAGCTGCAATATACATTTTGGTTTTTATTTTAATGGACGTGAATGGAAAAGTAAGAAAATGGGAGCACAATGAATCAGAGTGAGGTCTGAAGCTAATCTTTAGAAATGGTGAGGACACAGAAAGTCACAGATAAAGATCGAGCCTATGTCACTATGATCTCTGTCTTCCTAATTTGAGCCCAGAGTGACATCTAGTCTTTAGAATTGGAAATTAAAAAGAGAGCTGATCTATGATTACTGACTCCAGCCATGCATACACCCTCCACTTTCTTTTTTGCTCAGGCTGAAGCTGAAAAAATTACTACATTTTAACATGAATTTATTTATTTATGTCTGGGAATGGGTGAAATAATAAGATGTCTTTGATTCTAAAATATTAACTCTATGATACAGTACTCTTATAGTCTCTCTTTTTAAAAAGAATCTTTAAAAAATAGAACCACCACATACAATTCTCATATACCTCATAAAAAATGAACACGAGGTGTTCAACAGCACTTACCATAAAAGAAAACACCAACCGAACAATTACATTTGTTGTATAATCATGTGTCTCAAACTAACTATCCTATAGGAATATTTTACATTCTTGATGAACAACCTCACCTTCACAAGGCAGGTTTCTTTAAAAAAATTCCAGGAAATTAGGAATGACAGTTAGTGAACTACAGGCCACCAATGAAATATCATCTGGCTTCAGCTGCACTATTTGATTTCCATGAGCTCCTTTAGAGCCCTTTATTTACAAGGAGGCTAGGGCTCCTCTGGAGTATAAACCTGAAGATACGAGATTGATTGCTGAAGAAGTCAGTTTTAAGGATACTTTTAAAATGCAATCATTGCAGCCATAAAATTTAAAGAAATCATACTTAAGTGTTTAGTAAAAATTAATATTGCAACACTCACTGCCACACTAAATCAGAGGGTTAAAGTCAGAATATCAATACTGTCAGTTACTCTTCTACAATACTTAAACTTCATTCAACTATTTTTCAACAGAAATAGGAATGGAGCTTCATAGAAAAAGTACACTCAAATGGATACGCTGAAAAAACAATTGGAATCCACTGTGAATTCAGATCATTTACAGGTAGAAATAAATTATGTAGGTCTAAAAATCATTGTAATGTTATATTCAAGAGTTCCCAGTTCAACTGTAAATTGATAGAGATTTACATAGTTTCAATATTAAAATAAAAATGGCAAGATTGTATTTTTTGAGGGGACAAGGAGTTAAAATTAATAGAAAGATGCTTTAAATCTATTCCAAAGAGTGATTAATCGTAGTATTTTCTGTATGAAACATGCTACATGAAAACAGCATAATCAATCAGAACAGCTTTAGAATCAGGGTGAGTGGCCTAGACCTGGCCCTGGGTCTGCCATGCAAAGGACAATGGTACCTTGGACAACAGGACTGCTCAGTGTGTGAGCACAGGAGCCAGGCAGTAACTGTGGATGGAACAGAGAACTCTTAATGCCTTGGTGAGCTGATCACATAATCTCTAATTTCTAAATTTATGATTCAGGGCAAAGGAGAGAACATCACTGACCAAACTGATTCTGCAATACTTTATGGTGGCTCATGTACTAGGAATAGGACCTATATAATAAATAAGAGCTTGATATATTTATATAGTCAAGATTAGAAGCAGGACTTCCTGGCTATGTTAAATATGTCTTACATTTATTAACATAATAATCACATGAAAGGAAAATACAGTCATGTGTCACATAAACACATTTTGGTCAAAGATGGACTGCATACATGACAGTAGTCCCATAAGATTGTAAGGCTGTTTTTCTTTTGTGCCTTTTCTATGTTTAGGTACACAAATACTTACCATTGTGTTACAATTGCCTACACTACTCAGGACAGTAGTAGCAATAGGCTACATCGTATAGCCTAGGTGTGTAGCAGGCTATACCGTCCACGTTTGTGTCAGTACACTGTATTATGTTCACACAATGACAAAACTGCCAATGATGCATTACTCAGAATGTATCCCTATCATTAAGCAATGCATAAATGGACCAAAATGTTTTCTGGGCCCACTGATGTAGTGACTTCTTAAATGGGAGATAAAACCTCTAACATTAAAATATACCAGATTATTCAGACCATAAAGAGTGTCCATATTTTCCTCTCTTCTTTCACTCCCCAAAGTGAATGCCAGCAATAAAATCATCCAGAAAGACACCCCTCTCAGACTTACTGAGAACTAAATATACACAGTCATGACAAAAATTTTCATCATGTAAGGCGTATTCGTTATATTGTCATTCAGGTTTTTAACTTCAGTTGCAAGGAAGTGTAATTCTCTGTCATTAGAGATCATTGAGGAATAAAGTAAATGCTGCTATTACAGCTGAAATCATCAAGCTGAGCACCTGCTCTGAGATCATGAGTGAGGGATACACTGCTGAGGTCTGATTGTTCTTCACTTTCAAGAATGTTCTGATTCCTTTTGAAGACAATTTTTAAGAAAAATTAAGGTAAAACTAACAGTAACAAAGTTGACATAGATTGTTGGAATGAAAATCAAAGACTCGAAGTAAGCTAAATTTTTATATTATCATTATTATTATTATTATTATTATTATTTTCTTCTGCCCCCAAAAATCTGCAGGAAAGTAGTAAGGTAAATTTTTAACAAGGTCTTTAGGAAAAACAATTTAGGTCAAGTCAATTCTTTGTCTCTAAATGGGGGATCATTTGTTATTAAATGTTCTGTCTAAAATTCACAGCAATGCCTAGTACAGACCAGAAACTCTAGAATGTACTAAGGTATAAATGTAAGGATGAGTAAGTGGGGAAAGACCTTATGCTAGTTGAAAAGTTGGATATGACATCAGGCCCAGTGGCTGATGCCTATAACCCCAGCACTTCAGGAGGCCAAAGTGAGAGGCTCACTTGAGCCCAGGAGTTTGAGAACAGCCTGGGCAACATAGTGAGACCTTGTCTCTACAAAAGAATTAAAAAATTAGCCAGGCATGGTGGCGCATGCCTGTAGTCCCAGCTACCCAGGAGGCTGAGGTGGGAAGATCGCTTGAGCCCAGGAGTTCAAGATTGCGGTGAGCCATAATTGCACCACTGCACTCCAGTCTGGATGACAGAGTGAGACCCTGTCTCAAAAAAAGAAAAATAAATGTTGGATATGAACATGGTTTATTCAGGGGTCACTGAGGATCCCCTACCTTGTTACTTGAAATACTTTTCAAGTATTGCAAAATAGGGACGGACAAGAAAATGAAGCAAAATTCTGAAGCCTTGAAAACGTAAATGTGGACACGATAAACTGACAGTCCCTGCAGGTTCCTAAGTAGAGGACTGACACCAGAAATTTACCTAATAGTTGGGCACGGTGGCTCACGGCTGCAATCTTAGCATTTTGGGAGGCCGAGGCAGGTGGATCACCTGAGGTCAGGAGTTCAAGACCAGCCTGACCAACAAGGTGAAACCCTGTCTCTATTAAAAATACAAAAATTAGCGAGGCATGGTGGCAGGTGCCTGTAGTCCCAGATACTCAGGAGGCTGAGGCAGGAGAATTGCTTAACCTGGGAGGCAGAGGTTGCAATGAGCTGATATCACGCCACTGCACTCCAGCCTGGGCAACGGAGAGAGACTCCATCTCAAAAAAAAAAAAAAAAAAAAAAAAAAGGACCAGGAGTGGTGGCTCCCTCCTGTAATCCCAGCATTTTGGGAGGCCGAGGCAAGCAGATCACGAGGTCAGGAGATCAAAAACATCCTGGTTAACACATTGAAACCCTGTCTCTACTAAAAATACAAAAAATTAGCCAGGTGTGGTGGCGGGTGCCTGTAGTATCAGCTACTTGGGAGGCTGAGGCAGGAGAATGGTGTGGACCTGGAAGGCGGAGCTTGTAGTGAGTCAACATCTCGCCACTGTGCTCCAGTCTGGGTGACAAGAGTGAGACTAAGTCTCAAAAAAAAAAAAAGAAAAGAAATTTACCTAATATTTCTACAATGGATATAGAACCACCAGATAACATGCTTTTGAGAGGGAAGACTAGAAACACAAGGAAGTGTGGAATTGCATCTATAAGCACCTGAACAATCTTATCTTTTTCATTAGACTCAAATGTGACCACCATGGGTGGGGTGGGAAGAAAGATTAAGCAATACTAAAATAAGCCACTTACTGCTGTCCACGCATTTCTTTTGCACCGGGCACACAGCCATCCATCAGAGATCTCATGAGAAGGAATACCATAACAACCTATAAAATAATAGTATGTATCCATGCATTAGGTCTTTTTCACCTTTAAAATATTGCAGATCTCAGTACTGAAATAAATAAAAATGGAACACTAGCCTACCATACTGTCTTGATTCTCACTGTATAGAACAAAACATAAGCAAGGTGAATGTGAGTCTTATTGATAACTAACACAATAGTTATAGAGAATACTTATGGAACATCTTGAATGGGTAATAAAATTTTAAAATGTCAAGTCTACTAATTTGTTCACACACAGACATCTCAAAATAAGTTGCAATCCACGGGGCAAAGTTTAAGGAAATGTTAAAAATAATACAATAAATATACTGTGACCTAATATTATTAAATTAATTTAAATTTTGAAGTAATTTAAAATTACTTCAAAAATTAAGTCTAACTACCTTCAACCTCAATGATAAGGCAAATGTTGCAAACTCAGAGTTAGCGATGAAGGAATATTTTCAATTCAATTTGTCTATTCAGCTCATGCCTGACCCAAAATAACTATCTAAGGTGATGGCTGATTATGCAAATATACATAGCAATTACATGGCATCAAGGAACACATGTCACTCTGACTTCTTGAGATAAGAGAATTTTGAAATATTTAAATGAGTAATTTTTAATATTTCTGATATTAAAACCCCCTCCTTATAGGAGGGTTAAGATTTAATGAGTAATTTTTGAAAATTTCTATAACATTTGAGATGGAAACAAAATAACAGAAATGTAATTTCCCGAGAAAAAAATCTATCATAGTTAACCATGTCCATGAAATAATGAGTTAAAGCATATGTGTATAAAATAGTATGGTTACACTGCATAGCTGCTACATTCAGGAATCAGATTATATCCCAATTATTTTGTGTCCTGGTGCTTTACCTATTGTATACACATAACAATGTAAGGTGTGTATATGCATGTGTGTGTGTTCCAAATTGCCTTCAATACGAAAACAAGATGGCTATTATTATATTTCAAGCAGATACTATTTAAATCCTTTAAGTAGATAGTATCTAATCAATCAATAAATGATAAATGACTAAGTTGTTTCAACTCTAATATAAAGCAATTATTACTCTGAGGTAAATACAGAAGATAATATCTATATTATAAACCATTCAAACTACATTGACAGAGGACAGGCCATACCTAAGTGAGTTACTAGAATATGTGATTTGGTAAGATCTGGAATATTAAAATGCCTTAAAATACAGTTGTAGTATATGAGATCCCTTTTACATATTTCATAGGATTTACATGGCAGATCAATAAATGTTTACCACTTATCCAACTGTTAAAAATAATAAATTGAGATAGGTGTGGAGACTATCTCAGTCCAGGGGTAAAACAAGTGTAATGAGTGTTCTCCCCTGGAAAGCAAGAGAGATTTCCACCCTTACGAATGAAAAAAAGTTAACTCAATACAACAATTCTGAGAATAACCAAAGGAACATCCATTTCTCTTTTAAAAGTCACAAAGAAAAACAGTCTTCAACAATATCAGACTTTCAAATTAAGTTTTTATAAACTAGATCTTAAAGTAAGTAAAATTCAAGTATGTGAAAGGAACTCCATGATAACTCCTCACCTGAACCCCAAACAAACAAACCAACAAAAAAAAAACCCAGACCTGCTCTCCACTGATACTACATGAAAGTGGTGAAAAAAAGATGAATATACTAACTCATACTTTTACTAGAAGAAATGTGAAAAAGAATGATATAACCATGAAGAATGCCAATAGTCCATGCAACAGATCTGACAGGTTCCAAAAACGTGAGAAATAAAGATGATGTGAAATGCTGAAAAGCCAGTGATTGATGAATTATAGATCCATTTACTTGCATGAACCCGTACGCAGCACTTTGCACAGGAAATCAGAAGACTTGTTCCATCCTCTTCAAGGAAGGCATTGGGTGGAGAATATTCTATATTTTCTTCACTATAAATAAAACACATCTCTGGTATAAGGGGCTTAGTCTTTCCTTCCAACGTAATGACTTCATCTAATTTTGTCTCCCATCTAGCATCATTTTCTTCATTGCTGCTATCTGGCTGAAAAACACAACGTTTCCACATGAGTGAAAAACATGGAAAAGAGCTCATCATTCTAGTCACTCAAATCCACTAACTCCTGTTCCAGACACTAACTTCTAACTTTTGTTCTTCCTGTTGTTCTCCTTGATCAAACTACTAGTTTTTTGGTTTTTGTTTTTTTTTTTAAATCAACATTCCACCTCAGACTCCCACCCAAAAGCTAATCTGCAGGAACAGGACAATATTCTATCATGTCTGTTCATATAAGAAAGTGACTAGCTAATCAAATTGTGTCTTCCCAAAATTAGTTCATGGAAAGCATCAATTCTTTTGCTTCTTCATATGCACTAGGGTTAAGAGATCTGTTTTCATTTACTGAAGAATCATATTTTGCTACACTTGAAGGAGTGTACAAAGACCCAGTTTTAATCTGTGCAGCAGTATTAGGAGAGGCTTTAAGAATTTTTGCCTCATCACAATATTTGAAAGCAAGAGAGAGAGAACTGGCACATGTCACTAAATAAGAAAGAATAATGTATCAAACAAAACTATTACCTCACACCAAAAGATAGAAAAAACATTTAGTACATTTAGTATTTACTTGAAAGTATAAGTAATGAATTACCTCACAGATTTTATATTATTTTATGTTTTATACTGTATTATTTTATATTAAATCTCCACGAATCTTACGATTTTAGTTTGAATTTTTTCATTATTGAGACATATACAGAACCCAGAAATTTAATGACTAAAGGAAGAGAAAAATAATGTTTATCACTCACCAGTGCCACATTAAAAAACATGAAGGGAATAAATTATTTCCTCTGTTACAAAGGTCTGAAAATGTGAGATACCACACATTTTCTTGCTCTGAAATGTCTGAACAGAACAGTTTATTTTTATAAGGAACTCTAAGACAGACATAATCTTGAATAAAATATTTGTTTCTATAAATAAAAATATAACCCAAAACATAATGTTCATGTCAATATACTTCATAATATATTGTACCTTAAAATAAACCACATAGTTCCACCCTTACAAGATTCCTAAAGATCATTTCAACTGTTTGAGTGCTGAGGACTGTGACCCTCCATTGGCTGAGGTGCTATCAGTATCATATCTATGGAATGATGCTGAAAACATCACCAAGCACAGCCAGCTGATGAGGATGAACTGGAAAATTTAGTTTGTAGTGAGTCTTGGCTGTGTCTTTTGCATGTTCCACATGGGAAGGTGAAGAGACACTTAAAATTTGGACCTAGGGCTGACATTTCTATTATTTGAGAATGACATTTTCAAACAACAACCAAAAAAAACAGAGATAAACTTAAAGTTCTATCTTTGAAAGCTTCTACTATTTGTAAGTTTTAAGTTGTGTTTCTTGGTAAAAGAGGTAGAAAAGTTGAAAGTAACCCCCCTCCCATGAAATAAAATAAGACACTCAGAAAAGATTTGGGAGACCAAAGTGGAAGGATCGCTTGAGGCCAGGAGCTCAAGACTAGCCTAGGCAAAATAGTAAGACCAAGTCGCCAGAAAAATTAAAAAATAAATTTAAAACATTAGGCAGGTATGGTGGCTCACACCTATAGTCCTAGCTACTGTGGAAGCTGAGGCAGAAGGATCGCTTGAGCCAGAGCACAAGCCTACGTGGGGTCATGATTATGCCACTGCACTTCAGCCTGGGCAACAGAGCACGACCCTATCTCAAAAGGAAAAGATAAAGTATTTTCAGAAAAGTGTCTCCCAAGGAGAATGTAGAAAGTGTTTGTGGTTCTATGAAAGCCATCAGCTACCTAAGGATGTCTTCCTTCTTATGTGCAAAGGAAGCCCACAACAATTTACAGTGATCTTGTGGTATGTGGTCACACGGAAAGCAGGGCAAAGAAGGCAACTGTGACAGCAGCTCCCCTTTACCTTATGGTATGGCATGAGCAGAGTGCAGATGGCACAGTGTGGCTTCATCCTGGCCACTGTTGCATTATACTCTTGTTCAGCTGCGAAGTTAGGGGACTTCGTCTGCCAAAGGTGGACGAGAGGTTTCGCCCAAGACTCTGTTTCTTCCACGTCCTCCTCAATGGACAGAACCTCAGGCAATTCTTAAGGGAGAAGGCAGGAAAGTATCGTGAGCATGGGAACCAGGGAAAACAATCACCCTGAGTACAAAAGCAGCAAACATTCCACAGAATCTGTGATACTAAGGCCAGAAACCAAACCTATTTTGTCTTTCAGATACATCCTGAGAGAGCCAGAATCAGATCTCATGGCCAGACAACCACCGTCGTTTTGTGACCCTCCCCATCCCTACCAGAAATAATTACACTGTTCCCTCCTTCCCACATTACTCCTTCCGTGTCTCTACTGCTACGGTAAAAGCTCCAATACTAAAATAGGTTTGTGTGTATGAGATTATCTTCTAGTTATCAGAGTAATTCACAATCCAGAAACTACTTTGCCAATTTTTACTTTCTTCATCTAACATAGTACACGGCTCAATAAAAGTTTAATTGAACTTCACTGAATTAACTCCTGGGTTCAAGAATTTATTACAATTAACATTTTTACAGACCAGCTATAAAGTGCCAAGCAATATACTGGCATTACACGGATATAAAAGAAAATCCCTAGTCAGATCTTCTCATTTGTTCCATAAAATACCCCTAGAGGGTCAAGTCTTTTAAATGTATATTTCTTTTTTCTTTTTCTTTCTTTCTTTTTTTTAAGATGGAGCTTTGCTCTTCATGCCTAGGCTGGAGTATAATGGTGCCATCTAAGCTCACTGCAACCGCTGCCTCCGGGGTTCAAGCCACTCTACTGCTTCAGCCTTCCGAGTAGTTAGGATTACAGGCGCCCACCACCACGCCTGGCTAATTGTTTTTGTATTTTTAGTAGAGATGGAGTTTCACCACGTTGGCCAGGCTGATCTAGAACTCCTGACCTCAGGTGATCCACCCACCTCCGCCTGCCAAAGTGCTGGGATTACAGGCATGAGCCACCAAGCCTGGCCTAAAATGTATATTTCTTTACTCCACAAGAACAGCACTTTATAAAATCTTACAGAGCACCAGAAAAATACAGAAAGACACAACATGTTAGCAAAAAACTCTTCATGCCTATAGCAGAGGGCAGTACATCAGAGCAAGTGGCCAGAATAAAAGCTGCACCCAGTGTCTAGGGCTGTGACACATTCTAAACATCTGCATGAGTAGCTTTCATAGTCCGATAAATGAATACTGTAGAGCAATGTGCTTAACTACAAAGCACTGGTGAGTGAGTGTGTTCCAGCCCTTGCCATGTTGACCTACCTGTTTCAGAAAAAGTCAAATTAGATTTGCACTGATGGCAAAATGGGAAGGACTGAATGAGGCTGAAAATAACTCAAAATATGTCAAATGTCAACTGTAGCACAAAGGGTGGCATTATTATAATAATCATGTTATCATGGTTGTTGTTATTATTTTTACAATGGAAAACACTTGGTATTCACCCATGGGTAGAGTATTTGAAAACAAAACAAAAGATAAGAATCTTTGCCTATATTTGCAATAAAGTAATCTGACTCTAAATGTAAACTGTTTCTCACAGCACTTGGCCTCACCATAATAGCAAAAGGAGATGGCTAAAAAATTATTATAGCACAGGATATACTACAGCTAATTTTATGCATTTATGATTTAATACTGCACCTTTATATTTGGTTACATCCGTGTTTGTGTGCATATGTTGTGATAAATTTTAACTTTTTATAATAGATTTATGTTTATAGTAGTAAACGATAAAACAGTCTTGTATCTGCATATATTTTATGCATTCATGACCTATCTTTTTTTTTATTTTTTAAATATTTCCAGGCTATATGATTCATTTGTGAGTTTTTTCAAATTGTTCCAAGTCTATGAGAAATGTTCTAATGTACTTATTGAAAAAAATTGCATGTAAGTAGACCCAAACAATTCAAACCAGTGATGTTCAAGGAGTCAACTGGAATTGAAAGATAACCGCCATTCTCAAAACATGATCTGTGAACTCCAGGGGATGCACAATCCTGTTGCATGGCATCTGTATAGTCAAAACTACTTTCATAATAATGCACGTTATTTGACTATGTTACCCAGTTGAGATTTGTAACAGTGATACAAAAGCAGTAGAGAGTAAAATTGTTGGTGCCTCAGCATGAATCAAGTGGTACCAAAGGAATCATTATATTGACTACCTCATACTTACAGAGGTAACAAAAAGGCAGTTTCTCTTAGTAATGCCTTTGATGGGGGGAAGCATCAATTTTATTACATCTGTGGAAAAAAAGGAATGTATGCATAAAGTATTTCTGTGCACACTGAAGTTCAAGAGTAGTCTTTAGAAAAGCCCTTGTGCAATTCATTGAACTGCGGATTGAATTGCCTGCCATTTTCATGGAATGCCACTTTTTCCATGAAAAAAATTATTAGCAGACAAACTATGGTCATTCAGACTTGGGTGGCTGGCAGGAATTCTCTTGAAAATAAACAAAAAAAACCTGTCAATTTTTTAAAAAACAACTAGAGTATTTGTCAACAATGATAAAAATCAAGCTTATAAGTCACAATTAAAATTTCTGGAAAATTTGTATCCATTACTGTAAGCTCAACAGATTCCAAATGCTTAAATCTGTCTCTGGTGGAAGTGATAATAATAATGAATGTAATTTTTTATATCATATAAAGAGATGCATCAACATCTAAAAGATCTGGATAACTCACATCTTTGCCAACGCATAGTAACAAAAATCATGCATGGATTAAAAAGCCACTTAAAATGCAAGACACACCAATGAACTTTCAGCTTAATAGAGTACAAAAAATTCACTGATATGATTTTAGGTTCCACACTGAAACTAAACTACTGTTTGTCAGGTTTTGATAAAGAGTCAAAGAAGAACGTCCCCTTAACTATCTAGAAAGGTTATTAAAATACTGCTTGCTCCCTTTCCAACCACATTATCTGGGGGAAGCCAAAATTTTCATCATATTCTTCAACCAAAACAACATAGTGCAAGAGATTGAATGCAGAAGCAAATAAAAGAATGCAGCTGTCTTTTATTAAATCCAATACTAAAGACATTTGAAAAAAATATAACATCTCCCAATCCTGCAGCCCCTGGTAACTAGCATTCTACTCTCTGCTTTTAGAAGTTTGATGTTTTTAGATTCCACACATAAGTGAGATCATGTGGTATCTGTCTTTCTGTTCCTGGCTCAATTCACTTAACATAATGCCCACCAGTTTCATTCATGAAGCAGCAATGTCAGGATTTCCTTCTTTTATAAGGTTGAACAGTATTGGACTGTGTACACATACAATATTTTCCTTATCCATTCCTTGATTGATGGATACTTCAGATTTATTTCATATTGTACTTATTGTGAATAATGCTGACTGCACATGTAAGTGCAGATATCTCTTTGACATACGGATTTCATTTCTCCTACATCCTTTAGACATACCCAGATGGGGATTTCTGGATCAAAAGGTAAACCTATTTTTAATTTTGTTCAGGAATCTTCGTAGTGTTACCCATAATGGCTGTACTAATTTACATTCCCACCAACATTGTACAAAGGTTCCCATTTCTCTATATCCTAACCAACACTTGTTGTCTTTTTGATAATAGCCATTCTAACAGGGATAAGAAGTGAGGATTTCACTTGCACTTTCCTAATGAGCTGTGATGTGGGGTGTTTTTCATATAACTGTTGGCCATCCATATGTCTTCTGCTGAGAAACATCTATTCAGGTCCTTTGCCCAGTTTTAATCCAGTTAATTGTTTTCTTGCTATTTAGCTGTTTAAGTTCCTTATATATTGGGATATATATATAAGGATATCATATATCCTTATATAATGTCAATATTGGGATATTGACAACTTATCAGAGATATGGTTTGCAAAATAATTTCCCACATTCTGTAGGTTGTCTCTTTACTCTGTTCTTTCTTCCTTTCCTTTGCAGAAGCCTGTTTGATAAAATCCCATGTATATATTTTTGCTTTTGTTGCCTGTGCTTTTGGAGTACAATTGCAACAAAAGCAAAAATTGACAAACGGGATATAATTAAACTAAAAAGCATCTGCACAGCAAAGGAAACTATCAATAGGGTGAAAAGACAAACTACAGAATGGGAGAAGATTTTTGCAAACTATGCATTTGACAAAGGTCTAATATTCAGCATATAAAGGGAACTTAATCAAATTTACAAGAAGAAAAACAACCCCATTAAAAACTAGACAAATTACACGAACAGACACTTTCCAAAAGAAGACATACATACGGCCAACAAGCATACGAAAAAAAGCTCAACATCACTGATCATTAAAGAAATGCAAATCAAAACTACAATGAGATACCATCTCACACCATTCAGAATGGTTGTTATTAAAAAGTCAAAAAATAACAGATGAGAGCAAGGTTGTGGAGAAACAGAAACACTTATACACTGTTGGTGGGAGTATAAATTAGTTCAACCATTATGGAAGACAGTGTAGTGATTCCTCAAAGTTAAAAACAGAAATCCCATTCAATTCAGCAATCCCATTACCAGGTATACACCCAAAGCAATAAAAACCACATAAAGTGCATTATAAAGATCCATAAACACATACGTTCATAGCAGCACTATTCACAAGAGCAAAGACACGGAATCAACCTAAATACCCATCAGTGATAGACTGGATAAAGAAAATGTGGTATCTATATACCATGGAATATTACGCAGCCATAAAAAAAGGAGATCATTTCCTTTGTGGGAACATGATGGAGCTGGAGGCCATTACCCTTAGCAAACTAACAGAAACAAAAAACCAAATACTGCATGTTCTCACTTATAAGTGAAAGCTAAATGATGAGAACACATGGGCACACAAGCAGAACAACACACACAGGGACCTTTCAGAGGGTGAAAGGTTGGAGAAGGGAGAAAATCAGGAAAAATAATGGATAATGGATATTAGGTTTAATACCAAGGTGATGAAACAATCTGTACCAAAAAATTCCATGACGCAAGTTTACCTATGTAACAAACCTGCACATGTACCCCTGAACTTAAAAGTTAAATTCATTAAGGAATTTATTTTTTTGATGCTACTGTAAGTAGAATTATTTTATTTATTTTTCAGAGAAGTCACTGTAAGTATATGGATATGATATTGGCTTTTCTATGTTGACTCTGTATCCTACAACTTTCCTGATTTATTAGTTCTTACAGTTTTTTGGTGGCATCTTTGGGGTTTTCTATATATAAGATCATACCATCTGCAAAAAGATACAATTTAGCTTATTCCTTTGCTAACTAGATGTCTTTTATTTCTTTATCTTGCCTAACTGGTCTGGCTAAACTTCCAGTATCATGTTTAATGGAAGTGGCAAGAGTGGGAATTCTTGTTATGTTCCTGATCTTAGAAGAAAATTTCCATTTTTCATCAACAATGATGTTAGCTGTGGGCTTGTTGTACTTGGCTTTCATTGCGTTAAAGTATGTTCCTTTTACACTTAATTTGCTAATTATTTTATATCACAATAGAATGTTAAATTTTATCAAATGGTTTTCTACAACGATTGAGATGATCATGGGGTTTTTGGCCTTCATTCTTTTCTTGCGGAGCCCCTGTCTGGATTTGGCATTAGGGTACTGCTGGCCTCACAACATGAATTTGGAACTATTCCTTCGTTTTCGATATTTTGGAAGGATTTGAGAAGGATTGGTTTTAGTTCTTTAAGTGTTTGGTAGAACTTGGCAGTAATCAGGTTTGGGGCTTTTCTTTATAGAAGAGTTTCCTGATTCCAACTCCTTATTCATTTCTGGTCTGTTCAGATTTCCTATTTCTTCAGGATTTAGTGTTGGTAGATGATTTGTGTCTTAAGAATTTATGTGTTGATTCTCGGTTATTCAAAGTGTTGTTATAATTGTTTAGTCTTTTATTAATATGATCCTCTGTATTTCTGTGGTATCAGTTGTAATGTCTTTCATTTCTGATTTTTAGTCTTCTTTTTTCCTTAATCTAACTAAAAGTTTGTCAATTTTATCTTTCCAGAAAAGGTATCTATTGGACTTTTGTACTGTTTTTCTATTCTCTATTTCATTTATTTCTGCTCTGATCTCTATTATTTCCATCCTTCTACTTTCTTTGGGCTTAGTTTGTTCTTCTTTTTCTAATTCCTTGTGGTGTAATATTAGGTTGAAATCCTTCTTTTTTGGTGTATGCATTTATTGCTAAAAACTTCCTTCTTCAAATGCTTTTTGCTGCATTTTGTAACTTTTCTTATGTTGTGTTTCCCTTTCCATTTGTGTAAAGATGTTTTTAAATTTCCCTTTAAATTTCTTCCTTGACTCATTGATTATTCACAGGAGCATATTCTTAATTTCCGTGTATTTGTGAATTTTCTAAAATTCCTTGTTATCGGCTTCCAGTTTCATAGCATTGTGGTCAGAAAATACACCTGGTACAATGTCAGTCTTCTAGCATTTAGTAAAATGTGTTTTGTGGCCTAACATATGATCTATCCTGAAGAATGTCCCATGTATGCTTGAGAAGAATGTGTATTCTGCAGGTGTTCAACAGAAGGTTGCACTACTTAATGCCACCACAATGGGTATTAGATTTCAACATGAATTTTATTAGAGAGAACACACTGAAATCATACCAAGTTTCTTCATTCTTTGTCATTACTTTTTCTTTCTCTTTCTCTGGTTAATTTCAAGTGACCTGTCTTCAAGTTCACTGATTCTTTGACTTGAGACCACTGTTGAAGCCCTCTTGGAATTTTTCAGTTCAGTTACTGTGTTCTTTATCTCCAGAATATGTTTGGTTCTCTTTTATGGCTTCTATCTCTTCGTTCAAATTCTCAACTTGTTTGTGCATTATCTTCCTGATTTCATTTAGTTGTCTATCTGTATTCACTTGCAGCTCATTAAGCTTCTTTAAGATTATTATTTTGAATTGCTTTTAGGCAGTTTGTAAATCCATATTTCTTTACTGTTGGTTACTCAGGTTTTATTTTGTTCCCTCAGTGGTGTCATGTTTCCCTGATTATTCATGAATCTTGTGACCATGAGTTGGTATCTATGCATTTGAAGAAGCAGTGACTTATCCCAGTCTTTGTAGATTGGCTTTGGCTTGGAAAACCCTTCACCAGTCAGCCCATCCAGATTTTCTAGGCAGGCCATCTGGCATGGTCCAAGGGTAGGCTTGCTCCTGGAATCCTCCAGCCTTATGTCTGCATCAGTATGTGAGCTGGCCTGGCACCTGAGTTCATGGGGTTGTATCTGGGGCCTAAGTCTACCATGTAAGAACTGGAGCTTGGGACTACTGAGTTAGGCCAGGATCCTGGGTTCATGGGGGCCAGCTTGGCACCAATGTTCCACTGGCGTGGTCCTGTCAACTGGATCCACAGGGATGTTCCTGGATGCTTGGTCTGTGGGAGTTGGCCCAATGCCAGAGTCTTCTGTGGTAGACCTGTACCCTGGGTTCACTAGGGCAGGCATGAAAACCAGGTCCACAAGTGCTGGACTACATCCTAGACCAGGGGAACAGCTTGGAGCCTGAGTCTGTGGGGGTTGTCTTGGCTCTGGAGTAGGCCTGGAGTCTGGGACTGTAAATGCTGGTTACTGTTGAGGCAGGCTTGGAGGCTGGCTTCGTGGGTGCTGATCTAGAATCTAAGGATGTGGGTACTGACCTGACACTTGAACTAGTCTTGAGGCTGAGAGATGGCCTGACACTGGAGCAATCCTGGAGGCTCAGTCTGCAGGTACCAGCCAGGAATCTAGGGTTATGGGACTGTGTGGTGCTGGGTTTCACTGCAACAGACCTTAGATTGGGGTCTGAGGCAAAATCTGGTTCTCACAACACTCTCCTTCCCACACAGGTATCCCTATGGCTCTCCTCACTGTACTGCCTGGGGTTAGGGGCGCGGTAATACAGGTAATGCAAAACTGTCTTTCCCATCTCTTCAATGCATCTTTTTTCATTTATGTGCTATACTCAGGTGCCATCATCTCTCCTCTGGTTCCCGTATGTCTTTTGAAGACATTTTTGAGCATTGATAGTTGTTAAATTGATGTTTCTGCCAGGGGACAAGCGCTGTGAAGTCCTATTCAACCGCCTTGCTGATGTTTCTAATTATTTTTTATGGTTTGGGAAAATCATTATTTTTTATGAAAATAAATGTAACTATTTAAGTAAATGTAGTTTTTATTGCTACTTTTAAATGAATTAATATAATTTAAATTTTCCCTGGTGTGATTTCCAGTAAGTAAGTATCAATAAAATAAACGCACAAAAAAGGAAATAAAAGAATCTTCTTTCGGGTCCTCAGAAGAGTTAAGAACATAAGGCTTCCTGAGACCAAAAAGACTGAGAACCACTGGCATATACATGTGCACATTTTTCTAAAAGTGTTAGTATCAAAGAGTCACTGCTAAACAATACAAGCCTTAAAAAGACCTGGTGTAGGCTTCGCTCTTAAAACCAAGCAGTAACTTCATCAACAACTTGCCTTAATCAACTTGAAATACTTAAGCAAAAAGAAAACAAGAGTCAACACAGCAAAAGGGCCTCATTTTCTCTCTAGGTTCTTTCATGAATGTCTGCGTGGTTTGCCAGAAATTAAAGAAAAAAAAGATTTTATGCCAAGAGCACTTAATTTTTTTCTTCCTCAGTCAGTGAGCCTCTCACCTCATGGTGGAAACCCATACTCCTAGATTAAGATTTTTACAAAAACACTGTCATTCCTTGTAGCAAGTAACATGCCGTCAAGAAAACCATGAGTCTAAATACAAAGCAGTTCCTCAAATCTATGTAAGCCTTTCTAAATTTACAGAAGCCCAGTATACCAGGAACCAAGGTATGAGGAACTTTGTCCTAAATAAGGAAGCATAAGCAGTAGCTAAAAGGGCCATCCTATGGAAGAGGGCTAGCCCCTCAACAAACACTACTGTGAGGTGGAAATGGGAAAACCAGATACTAACTTGGATAAATGTACTGAAGAAATGTGTTGAAAATACTGCCACCTTGTCAACAATACCTTCAATACCTGTTTTCAAATTTTTTAATCACCATGTCAATAAAAAAAAATTATTTTATAAATTGTTTCATTTTATAAATGAACTTGCCTATAGACAAAACTCCTGGATCATATACACAATAGACTGAAACTGTTTTTTTATAGTAGTATGAAAAGTATTCATTCTCACTTAGACCCAGGAAACCAATCATTGCCTCTTACTGTGAATTATTTCTGACAGAATTAAAAACTCCTGGACAAAGGTAGTAGAAATAGCTCTGCAAACAGGGCCTAAGAATACTCCTCAAGAAGAAACATGAGTCAAAACAAAAATATCTGATTATTTTTGATATTTTTCAATCAAATATACTATATATTTCAGTTGTATTATTTATATTTAAAGTATTATTTATATATAAATAATATATTTATATTATTTATATTTAAAGATATATTTATCTTTTTTATTTATATATTATTTATATATAAATATTTATATTTATATTTGTATTATTTATATATATATTTGTATTATTTATATATATATTATATATATAAATATATATATATTTGTATTATTTATATATAAAGTTGTATTATTTATATTTAAGTTGATGGACATATGGGCCCATGGTTGTAGTCCATGAAGACTCCTTGATAAATTTTATTAATATCATCTCTAATTATTATTTAGACCTAACAGGAAAATTGCATCCTAGTAATCCTTAAGAGCTGCCATTTTATAAACTTCAGAAAAAATAAATGGTACAAGGACTTCCAGGAAAGCATTCAGGGTATTCTAAGTTATAAAGGAGCAAGTGATGGCTGGGTATTAAGAAACTGGCCACAACTTCCGCTTCTACAATTACCTACAGGTAAAATCACAGCAATTAGCCATTCACTGCCTGCTTACAACCCTCCCTTCTCAGCCTTTCCAAGGTGTCTCAAATGCATCTCCAAAGCTATTCTCTCTGCTTGCCATTCAAATCACACTGTCCACTCCTCAGGACCATGAACAATTCTGCTTTTCAAACACCTCAAAAGGATAGCTAGATTTTGTCTTGTCATTGATCATTAACTACACAATCAGTATCACCTCTGATGCTCACCCAATGATTCCCCAAAAGTCAGAGAGGTCTGCCTGGAAGAGACTCATCCCACAGGACATGGTACGAGAAGGGGAGGCCCCATTAATTTGAAGCACAGGAAATACTAAAAACTTTCTGGTTCTAATAAGAAAGTTAGCCTTGCTGAAAGAGTATCTTAAGACATTCAGAGAATCTCCAAAAGTTTTCTACTTACACTAATTTGCAGTATTCCAGCAGATTAATAAAACTTCCCAAGGTGAGGAAGGGTCACACTGGGGAGATGTTGTTAGCAACTGTGTAAACATACAGTATTTATTTTAATGTTATTTATTTTTGGTTGCTTTGTACACACATTAATTTGTATTACTTTTCATACAAAAAGGAAAATGACTTTTACATAAAGTAAAAAGTCACACTAGAAAATATATATTTGAAAACATTAGTCCAAGCGTCACCAAATTATTCTAAGATAAGCATGGTTTTAAAAGTGTAGAGCTCTGCTCCAACCTATCAGAATAAATTAAAATAATGCTTCATTCATGCAGTCTATATGGTCTTGGTTGGGTGATGATTCTAAATCTGTTTCTCAATCTGTAAGATGAGTACAAGATCAGTTAAATGTCAGGGTTTTCCAACAAGTTATATGAGATAGCCAAAAGTTGCTATTTGCTGGTATGTGCAACCTAGTACTTCAGTACATGATGATCCTTCCTCTCTAGGCCTCCAACATAATCTCTGCAAAGGTCTGTGGGGGTTCAGTCAGGCTGGTGGAAAAAATTTTAGTTATAATTGCCACAAACGCTCTCGGAAGCCCTGAGAGTTTACATAACTTCGGTAATAAATCTGGCTGAAGGCAGCCGAGTCCCCTTACCTTTAGTTAAATAAATTAGAGTAGAAACAAAGGAATGTGAGGCATTTATCTAGTTTACTCATGTGGTCTTAACACTAACCTTTGTTCTACCATGGGTGCTTAATTCCTTTACACTCTGGAAGTCTACAATGTCAATTACCCTCTCGTAGTGTTGACTCAAGCCTTTGTCAATTAATCTTTACTAAATAAATGTGAGTCTCACTGGCTGGTCGGGGCCACGGCTGTGACTAAGTGGCCATACACTCTATAGAACTGGCAAAGCAGAATATTTGTGTGTCAGTGTACTTTATTCAGTCACTGGGTCAGGATCTGCAGGACAGAACCCCGCAGCAGCCATTCAGAAAATTTCTTAAAATGTATGCCGTAAATACTAACCTTTTAAGATGACAACACAGATTAGAACAGAACCAATCTAGACAGATACCAAGTTATCTCCTATACATAAGTATTTCCATCAAAAGGTTTAGCCTTGTAGGAAAAATAAAAGCCTTTATTCTCCCATTCACTCAAAAACATCACTGAATATAATTGATGATAATAAAGAAATTAATGTCCTTTACAAAAGTATCCAAAAGAATCTTTTTTAAAATATGCAAATAAATTATGGCATAGCTATATAATGCATGCCTTAGAAGAAATGCTTTTGAGGATTAATGAAATATATAGTATGAATATATACATTATACAACATATTAGTTGAATATAATATTATAATCAATAAAAAATGGGAGCACAAAACCGTGCATAGGGAATATTGCCAATTCTACTAAAAAAGTTAAATGTCTGGAATAAAGAGGCTTTTTAAGTTTTCATAATTATAAAAATTTGTCATCTTAAAAGTTTTTTAAAAACTGCTGTCAAAATAATATTAGGTGGGAACTATGAACTGGGGGAAACCTTGCTTTAAGAACAGATTTTTGCCAGATTTATTCACTCACCCAGGACAGTCTCTTTGAACAAATTTTGTTACATGTAAGTGACGTCCCTAAAGAAAAATATTTGGGCCATTTGTGAAAGGGCTGCTGCCAGGACTTGTGGATGGAACTCAGCAGATGAGAAAAGCTATCGATTCCACTACAGCATAATTTCCCTCTGCCAGTCATCACAGTCATTCTGCTGCTTGGGGTGATGCTCCAGTGAGGTGTTTTGGCTGGTACAGCACCATTCTCTGCTATGAAGAGCACAGCAGCATCTGTTCCATTTCAGGTACCTGAGCAAAATCTCAGTCCTGGGAGGCATTATATATGGTTTCAAACATCCTGCAGGAAAGGCGGGGTATAGTGGGGTGGGGTAAGTACAGAAGTGAGGTACTCAAAAAGGCAAAGATTCAAACTTGGGAACTTTATAATTTCTGTACTGAATAATGTATGAAAACAATATTTAAGTGATTTTTTTTTAAATGCTGACCTTCAAATGTTTATATTATAAAGCTGTGTTCAGAAGTACAAAAGAGAAAAAAATTATAGAACTTTAGGTATGATTTTACTGAGAAGTGGTGACATTGAGAAAAAATTAAATTCTACATTATAGTTCCCCCAAAATGCTAATGTAATAATGAATAGCAGAGAATTCTACAGTTTAAAGTCTAAAGCACTTAAGAAATTAAATGGATGTATATAGTTTTGTTCTTTATGTATCACCTCTCAATAACACTGATACCAAAGTATTTCAAAAGGATACATTACAACTGACTCTATATACACTTTAAATAAGAAAAACATTCCAAAGGACACACCTTCAAAATTCCTATTACAAAAAAAAAATAAAGCCATGATAATTATGCTACCTCTGAGGCAATGGGTTTCGCCAGGAACTATGGCATAACCAGAGTGGTTTAAGTTTCTTACAGAACATCAGCTCATATTTTATATACATTTTACAACATGCGTGAACAAAAACAAGAAATGCTGGGAAGCTGATCTACACTATTAACAAAGGTATCTGGCTATAATCAGACATTTATATGTGTCCATTTCAACTTCTTTTACCAGTATTCTAGCCGCTATGAGAGGTTGTTAGTGTGATAAAGTTGAAAGAGTAGGCTGGGCACGGTGGCTTATGCCTGTAATCCTGACACTTTGGGAGGGCGAGGCAGGTGGATCACTTGAGGTCAGACCAGCCTGACAAATATGGTGAAACCCAGTCTCTATTAAAAATACAAACATTAGCCAGGCAAGGTGGCAGGCACCTGTAGTCTCAGTTACTCGGAAGGCTGAGACAGGAGAATCACTTGAACCTGGGAGGTGGAGGCTGCAGTGAGCCGAGATACTGCCACTTCACTCCAGCCTGGGAGACATAGCATCCATCCGTCTAAAAAACAACAGTGTAGAGTATAAACTCTGGAACTGAACAGACAGTATTTAAAGCCTGTTATCTACCACTTACTAGCTTTGTGATCTAGGGCAAGTGAATTCACGTCTATGAGCTTCGATTGCCTTAGCAGTAAAAATGATGCTAGCATCATCTAAAAGAATTATAAGTAATGGTTACTAGTAATGTATACAACAAATAGGAGGAAACCAGCTTAGTCAATTCTCATATCATGGTAGGAAGGAGAAGAAGAAAACTCCTAAAGAAAGCTGGCATACCCTTGGGAAACTTAGCTGTCAACCTGGCACCAGAAGGAACATATTCTGAGCATCAAATCAAAGACAGGTGAAAAAGGAGAAAGAGCCACGTGATCTGAAGAGAAATAACAGTATTATACATTTTAAAGTTGCTAACAGAGTAAAATTCTCATGCTTTCACCACAAAATGTTATGTATTTAAGGTGACATGTAAGTCAACTAACTTATTCCACATTGTACTAATAAAACGCAACACCATTTAGTACCCCACAAATTTATACAATTATAAATTGTCAATTTACAATTAAAAAACAAAGACAGGCGAAAGACTAAGCATATGAAATTCATAATATGCTAGAATTTCATAATATGACAGATTCTGGAAATAAGAAATTAAAAGCAACAGTCCTGCCCCTTTATGGAGTTCAAAACTACCCATGTGAGGCAGGTGTGGTGGCTCACGCCTGTAATCCCAGCACTTTGGGAGGCCGAGGCAGGAGGATCACTTGAGGCCAGGAGTTCAAGACCAGCCTGGCCAACATGGAGAAACCCTGTCTCTACTAAAAATACAAAAACTAGCCGAGTGTGGTGGTACGTGCCTGTAGTCCTACATACTCAGGAGGTTAAGGCAGGAGAATCACTTGAACCCGGAAGGCAGAGGCTGCAGTGAGCCAAGACTATGCCACTGCACTCCAGTGTGGGTAACAGAACGAGACTCTGTCTCAAACAAACAAAAACTACCCATGGGAAAAACCTCCAGATTCATAAGCTATTTCATTAACAGCATATATAACATAAAGTCAAAAAATGGCAAAACAAGATCTCCAAGCAAGAAACTGTTAACACTAGCATGATGCAATCCACATGAAAAAGAAGCTCCCCATACCAAAAAAAAAAAAAAAAAGTCAGCTTTGGTCACCTATGTATGTGACAGCAGGAATCATAGCTATTTTGACCCAACAACTAATAGAGAGTTATCATGTGGCAGATCACACAAAACAGCTGCTAAGAAGAGAACTTCAAATAGGGCGGCCATCATGCCAACTAAGGAAGATAAGGACATGGACTATTCAGGGGTGCATACAGAAATAAGGAGAGAACAAGGCTATAAATCTTCTTCCTCTCATTTCCCTTCAAAATATATTACATGGTCCTGTCAACTTTACCTCATAAAAGATTCAATCTTCTCCTGGGGGTGCCCAAGAAGATTCTTAACCCAGATCCATGGCTCACTCACTTGAAGGCATTATCCAGTTTACTCCTCAAGAAAAGACTTTATCAACAACTATGGAAATATTTATGTAATACTCAAACACATATACATATCATAGCCAATCCTTTCTCCTTAACTTTCTACTTTTTTAAAGCACAACAAAAATCTCTGCAAAACAAAACAAAGAACATAAACACTAAAACAATGAAGTATCAGTCTAGAATTTATATAACTCATCTCATCATTTCTCTGAAGCCTGGAAACCTAACACCTCCGAAAGGGAAAAGGACTAAAACAACTCTATGAAAATTAAAATGCTGATAAAGAGAGCCATCTTCTAATCATTCACTAGCTGGAAGTCTTGAACATGTTTACTTAACTTCTATGACCAACGTGCACAAATGCCAACCTGCAGAATGTTGCCAGCCAGGACTAAGTTTTCATTGGCCAGTGGTAAAACAAAGAATATGAAGACATAAAGTCACCACAAAGTTAAAATACATAAACTTTCCATGCTGATTCTCCATCTTCAAAGCTAGTTTTACAACCAAAGAAAAGGTGAAAATATCAATGAAAAAAAAATGTGGACCAAAATATGTGCTAATTCAGTGGTCTATAAAGCTAAGACATTCTGTCTCCAAGGAAAAGAAACTGTGTTCAGGTTGAAAAAATGTAAAGTAGCAGACTTGAGTTGTATGAAATTGCAGTTTTCATTGAGTAAAAAAAATTTCAAATATTGACAATTTCATATACATTACAACCTAATACAATCATTATTTTTCTAAAGAATTGAATGTACCACGAAATTGTGCTATCAAAATCTGTTCCTGGGTTGTTTTCTACAAGACTTTAAGAGTAACAAGGTTATGGTTGAATTTATTTGTAAGTTAATTTAAAAAAAATAACAAAGCATACATGAACTCAAAAGAATCAAAGTCTTTATTATTATCTTACAATCTCCATGCTTTTAGCACATTCAGAAACCTGATCATAAGATTTCATGATAATCATTGTTTAGAAAAGTTTCAAAATTGAACGTAAAAAGTACAGAAAGTAACAGCATCACATAAATTATAAAGCCAGCATTTTTGTCTCTAATTTAATCAAAACCTGCCCAAGCCACTAGCATAATAGAAGTGAGGTGGTTTTTTTATTCACCATACTACAGTAAAAATCAACGCCACTGGGACTTCTAGTGGAATTTACCGACAGAAATCAAGCTAAACTGAGAGCACTAAATTATTATTACAAACCTAAGCACTAGACAAAATATCCATTTTATCTGAATGCCAACAACATGTAACGTTTTATGTCCACACAATGCAGGAAAACACTGGCTGTGACCTAGCAACAAACATTCCAAGCCAATCTACTTAGTAATCTGCTGACTTTGCTGTTTTATTGCTTAAACAGACAGAACTATAAATGGGCTTATTATAAAAGTATAGTAATACCTCAAGCTAAAAAGAATTGATGGAACAAAGAGATCATTATGTTAAAATTAATAATATTTGGAGCATGACATGCAGCAGCCATCAAATAGCACTTATTTTTCAAAACTGGCAGGGAAAAGAATTTTTACAGAGGGGAAAGACTCTCGATGAGGGATGTACCTATTCTTCACTAAGCCAGGTCGCAGCCTGCCTACCATAAAGCAGACAGTCAAGTACCCAGTAGCATCTGGAAAACAAAAGATTGCTTTTAATATTTAAAATAATATTTGTATTTAATACTTAAAATATTATAATTTCTGAATCAAAAAGACATCATTATTATATTTGGTCAACATATTCACTTAATAAATCCTTAAAATAAGAGCAGCAAATCTACATCAATACAGTTAAAACAGAGAGAGTAACAGCTTGCCAGGAGCAGGAGGGCATAATTTTCCCCAAACACCTATCTACAAAAGGTAAAGGGTAACAGCCAATTCTAAATTCTAACTCTTTGATTTCTAGTTCTCTTTCTAAATTTCACTTCTAAGTAATGTCCTTTTGTTTGAGGGACAATTGCAAAGTGTCTAAGAGCCAGCTTGTGTACTAAAAGTACCAGCAGGACCATGACTACAAGACAGGGGGTGAAGTACTCAGAAAATACCACAGGAAATCCCAGGCAATGCCAGAAAAACAACAGCCTAGAATGAAGTGCAATCAGTGGGCTGTTCTAGTCCTGGGAAAACACACATAGGACCAGTTTAGTATTCAATTGCTTATAAACACTTGATTTTTTGTTGTTTGTTTGTTTGTTTTTTGGAACCAGAGTCTTGCTCTGTTGCCCAGGATGGAGTGCAAGAGCACAATCTCAGCTCGCTGCAACCTCCACCTCCCAGGTTCCAGCGATTCTCTTGCCTCAGTCTCCCGAGTAGCTGGGATTACAGGCGTACGCCACCACACTCAGCTAATTTTTGTATTTATAGTAGAGAAGGTTTTGCGATATTGGCCAGGCTGGTCTCGAACTCCTGACCTCAGATGACCCGCCCGCCTCAGCCTCCCAAAGTGCTGAGATTACAGGCGTGAGCCACCATGCCCGGCCTATAAACAATTGTTCTAATAAAAGAACTGTGAACTAGAGAAAACTACTTAGGGAAGTAATCAAATTTTGTCAAACAGGACTTCCTGAGATTTCACTTACTTATAAGTGAATAAATGTATACATTTTATTCTTCAAAACAACAGAAAACCTGGGTTAGATGGGTTAAATGATGGTTAAACACCAAGAAAGATCTCCAATTCCACCTCTTCCATCTCTATATTTAAATATTCAATCCACTACTGAATGAAATATTATATATATACAGACTTTGCAAGAAATAAATTACTGTAACATTGCCTGAAATACACTCTTAATCTAATCCTCAAGGCATGCAGACACTACAGAGATAGGGATCAGGGCGTAAGCTGTCTTTAATTTCAAAAAGATGCTTAACAGCTCATTACAGTAGTGCACTTGCTGAAGTGATGATTGATAAAGAGTTATTCAGACAATTCAGATGAGAGAAAATCTGACCCAAAACCAGGGCTTTAATCTGAATATTGCCAATATTCAAACTTGTATTAATGGATGAGGTTGCCTCTGCACTTGACTAAACACAGTACAGTTGGTTATCTGCATCTTTCCAACTTTCTGTGTTAATTATTCTAGAAATCGTAAAATTATAGTTGAAGAGTTGTAAGTAAAACTTTAGATTAATGGCAATCAGCTCTTTGGAAAAGCGGCCCTCAACCTGTCACCACATGCTATTTCAGGAGATTTAAAATGCCCAAAATCCATACATGAACTTACAGGTTAGGAACACTTATCATTCATGACCAAGCCTCAAATTTTACGCAGGAGGAAAAAGGGCAGAGAGAAGATTTACCCAAAGTCAAAAAACATATAAAGCACAAAGTCAAGACTCCACAATCTATTGACTGTTAGTCAACCAGACTTTTATTCAGGGGGTGTTCAAAGATTTTGCAACTGCTTGTGCCAGATGCCCTAGAGGCATTAATCGCCAGCCTAAGTTTCATTTTAAATTTCTCACTTAGAAGAAGAGGTACAAATTTGACCACATGGGTAGGAATTCTTAGAATAACTTTCTCTTCTATCATATTGCCCTTCACCACCCAAGCCTAAGTTTCAGGCAAGCAAGCTCTCTTGTTTTTGTTTGTTTCTTGATTTTGTTTTCCACTTTTTCTTTTTCTCAAGTGTGTACTTAAGTAAAGGTGTAGGCTTTTAAGACTCCAGCTCAGAATGTCTGAGAGGTCCTTTGTTTGGCATCCTAGTTCTGATTGCTCTGCATCCATTATGGTCCTGGCAAATTTCTCCTAAACGGCCACAACGTGGCTCTCCCTTACCAATCAGCGGTCACTTTCTCCACCTCCTTACAACAGCAACAACAAATAGTCATTATGTGCCAAACACTTTTTAACCCTCAAAACAACTCCTCCATGTGGCAGGTGCTGCTACCATCACTACTTTGTAAACGCAGGCACCGAGACATCACACAGTGAATAGAGTGCTGGAGCCGACTGACCCTGATTTGTTGGCATGGAGAGGTATTATCCTTTGTGCTATTTTTGACTCTCTATGCACGTATAAAAGTTGTTTATTTTATACTATCCATTATTTCTAGTTGTTTTATAGCTAGGGGATTATCAGGTAACCTACTCCATCATATTGATACGCCTAGTCTCTGTAAAAAACACTCATTTGGACAAATACAAAAGAAATGTTTGTTATAGAAAATATGAAAAATTATCAGCATAAAAAATAAAATGAAAATCACCTAATAACAGTCTGGCAATTTTCTTATAAATTTTCCAGTTAACTTTCACAGACTCCAACAAAACTCCACTGTCAGCACAAGTATGTTAGCTATACTCACCACTAGCACATGGTGGGAATCGCTGAGCAGAGCAGTATCACTGTGTCAGCAAATGCCACGTTCACAAAGTCCGCTGTACACTAGCACTGCTTGTCCTTAGTTTACAATTGCATTAGAAACATCATTAACCTCATCTCTTAACCAAGGGGATTGGATACACAGTAAGCACAAAAGCAATGAGCAGACTAGAAGTAACAGTAGCAAAAGCTGGAAATTTTTTATTGAAAACAATTTTTCACTTTTTAATTGAAAACAATGTAGTAAAATAAGAAATGTTGGGAAACAAATGCACACATGTGCAGGATGAAAGCCTCAAAGAACAAACAATGCACCATGAGGCCAGGAGAACAGGGGCAGGGGTGTGATAAAGCACATGTTCAGATACTGATGTCAATGCAGGATGATTATTAGCCCAACGTCACTTCAAAGGAAGTTCTGGAGTTGCCATCAGCACGATTAAAGTGCTGCTGATGAGAATGCTAGTGAGAAGAAGCATGCCATGGCTTAAAACATTTGTGAGTCTGAATGATATCAAAATGGGCAGCAAGGCAGCAAACACAGATACCAAAGCTGGTAAGGGATGAGAAATTAATTACCTCATGGGTACAATGTGCACTATTCAGGTGATGGTTAGACTAGAAGTCCAGACTTCACCGCTATGCAGTATATCCATGTAATAAATCTGCACTTGTACCCCCTAAATATATTTTAAAATTTTAAACCTGCAGGGCCAGGCACAGTGGCTCATGCCTGTAATCCCAGCACTTTGGGAGGCCAAGGTGGGCTGATCACGAGGTCAGGAGATCCAGACCATCCTGGCTACCACAGTGAAACCCCGTTTCTACTAAAAATACAAAAAATTAGCCGGGTGTGGTGGCGGGCACCTATAGTCCCAGCTACACGGGAGGCCAAGGCAGGAGAATGGCGTGAACCCAGGAGGCGGAGCTTACAGTAAGCTGAGATGGCGCCACTGCACTCCAGCCTGTGACAGTGTGAGACTCCATCTCAAAAAATAAAAAAATAAAAAATAAAACCTGCAAAGGTGTAAGTACTTTCTGAAACCATCAAAAGATAATTACTTGCCTCAAAATGTTTCCAATGTAAACAAACCTAGTTGAACTGTATTTTCCCACTTAACCTTATATCGGATGCATTATCCCGAGTGTACTAAACATGATAGTTTGAAAACATTATATACACATTTATGTTTCAAAGAATGGTTTTATAAAACAACAGAAATACAAATTGCAAAGAGTAGGAAATTTAAGTTTACTAGGGACTTCTCCTGAACTGACTTAGTCTTGATCTTTCTTCTTTTCTTCCTCATACGACACTCCTTTCTCAGCAATCAAAAGAAAAAAAAAATCCTAGGAAAAAACCCATTCTCTAATTAACGTGCTGAAGACAATAGTGTATGCATCATTCCTTTGTTGTGGGTGGGAAAAAAAAATCACTCTCAGGACCACCGTAGCCTGTACAACCACCATAGCCTAAATAAACTAGTCCTTAAGAAACAGTCACTTACTGACCCAACGTGATGTCACAGCTCCAAAGCCCTCAAACTCCAAGGCACCAGCCACATCTGCAATGGGTCAGCTGCATTTTAACTTTGAGGTAATTATAGAAGCTGGTACAGTGGTAAAGAGATTTTCAATTCTGTCAAGATACAAAACTGAAAGAGCTGACATATTAAATATATAATTTATCACATTTCTACAGGTAATTAAAACAACATGTTTTTCTATACACATATATAGGGAGACTATTTCCTGGACAACGATTTACATTTTTCTTTTAATATGACAGTATGTAACACATTGAGGTATTTAACTTTTTAATGGCTGATTTCAAGGATTAGTGATTGCCTTATCCAGGGTATTCCTGCTCTTGAATCCGTGATTTAAGCTACCATGATTGCAGTGAAATGTTCACTACCAAAAGCATGATAGGGGAAGCAAAGGAGAGGAATGAGAGTGGGGAGACAGACACATGGAAGACAAAGAACATATCACAGTGTAAGGTGATCAGTGGTGCAAGAGAACCAAGCACATATGGAGTCTATGGGCAGGAGAGGTGGAAGAGGAGAGGTGAGTGGTGACAAGGGATTGAAACATTCCAAGAAGGAAAAGAGTGCCACAGGTAATGTAACAGCCTGGGCAAATGCATGGAAGCAAAAGCAGCAGGGGGAGGGTAAGGAAGAAGTTGTCTAAATCAGGAGTCCCCAACCCCCGGGCCACAGACCAGTACCAGTCTGTGGCCTGTTAGTAAACAGGCCACACAGCAAGAGGTGAGCAGAGAGGCCTAAGCTCCACCTCCTGTCAGATCAGCAGTGGCATTATATTCTCATAGGAACACAAACCATCTTGTGAACCTTGCATGTAAGGGACCTAGGTTGCACACTCCCTATGATAATCTAATGCCTGATGATCTGAGGTGGAACAGCTTCATCCCAAAACCATCTCCACCCCTATCCCCCCACCCCCATCCATGGAAAAACTGTCTTCTACAAAACCAGTGCCTGGTGCTGAAAAGTTAAAGAACTGACGGTCTAAACAGAAAGGAAGACTCATGTAGGAAAGCTGAGGAAAATGAAGCTAGAGAGAAGGTAGCATTGAATGACAACTGGCTTCAAAGCCACACAGAGAAATTGAGCATTTAACCTGTAATGAAGCAGTTTACAATTCCAGGAAACATGAGAGCTTCTGAGCAGGCATCCTCACCAACCAAAAACAAACAAGACAGACAGACAGACAGACAGACAGACAGACAGAAAGAAAGAAAGAAAGAAAGAGAAAGAAATACTGCCACAGATTTCTAAGCTGGCTGCCCCTCAGGGTTCATCACTTCTAATATGTTCCATGGCCAGAGAAAGAGCATTGCCCTCTCCCCTAAGTGCATGGGTGTACGAGAGCATGCACAGTTCACCCATGCACTTCATATACATCCTCCTTCCCTATGGACAGTGAACTCAGAAAAGAGCAGGAATATGCCAATAATATCAACAAATGGCAACAGAAGAATACCTACATACCCTGGATGCTTCGAGAATAAAACAACCCAAACAGCTTTGCTTATCAGTCTAGGTTTCAATACATTTGTATAATTTTTAAACAACTGGGCATTAAACAGAATTTCAATTGAAGTTTCAGTCACCTTATCCAGCTGTCTAACCTTAGAAAAAAATGCAACTGAAAAACATTTCAATTAAAAGAAAAAAAGAGTTCAGTATTTTCATTTAAATTATAAAATATAAACATGCAGTATATATTTAAGATTATTTTTCATCAAAAAAGAGTAAGTTAGATGCTAATTTTTATGTAAAGACACATTCTAATCATCATTCTTTTATTATATAGACCCTTCTTCTCCACCACCACCAACTTTCATGTTTTGCTGTTCAACATGGAAAATCTTTTCCCAGAAAATAACAGGCTAAGAGTCACGAAGTCCTTCCTGATCCTGTAATTACAGGATGTGCCACCAGTCAGAATGATCTATGGCATTTCAGGTTATTTGAGTATCAAAGAGCCACTGCACTGTCCTAAAGAGAAGAGCAATGTACAAGTGGCTCATCTCTCAGTGGCATAGCAGCTCCCAGAGGTCCTAGACCAAGTCACTTTCCCCTGTGCAGCCTTTCTGTTAGGGAGAAACTTTCCAGCTTCAATAGAGAAACGCTCATTCACCAATAGAAGACACTGATTGTTGTTTAAAGATGCAAAATTCTCCGATGCTCTAATATAGTTATGTTCCTATATATGAGGAGTGCAAAAGGAGCAGACTAGTGAGCGCAGAAAATCCCCAAAACAAGTTGGATTTGGAATTGTATGCTCCCAGTGAGCACAAAACTCACTGCACATCACAATCTAACAATGATAACGTTTATTCACTTTCAACTTTGCAAGCAACTTAGACACAGAGGCAAATGGCTGAGGTAACATTCAAGTTCCCAGTGATGCAAATAATTTACTTCAGGCAACAGAATATTCTCTGTTCTCAGTTTGAAAGCTTGTAAAAACCTTAAGCCATCACAAAACTTCTCTGATTTTTCTAATCAATTCTGAAAAATCCCCAGAGGTCACCAGGGGTCCTTAACATACTAGAAAGGAAAGAAAGACTGTTGCAAAAGCTACAATCATCATTTCTACAAAATATTTAACCTCAAACCCTTGAGACGACTTCATCAAACCAATCCATTTATAAATTTTGCAAGCTATACAAACTGAAATCAGAACTGCTTTCCAAAAAGAAACTCTGGGCCAATTTATGATGGCCCATATCAAAATAAACTTCCTAGGCAAATAAGGACAGAGGAGAAAGCAGCCTTTTCCACGTATTGGTACAGCCTTAGCATAGCCTATTTCCTTCAGAAAAGTTATACTGAAGAGAGTCTACCATGGGAAAGGGTAATTACAATCATGACTATTGTACATTAAGTATTAATTACTTTACACAGAATTGTCCTATAATTGTCTTAACACTAAAGGGAAAATGGTTTGTACTGGGTATAATAAAGTAGCAAAAAAAAAAAAAAAAACCTCAACATTGTGATATACGGAAATAAATGCAAATACGTCGCATTACTTCTATTACAAGAGTTAGAATTCAACCGTGGGTTGGTTTTATAGAAACTACTGTGATCCCTAATCCCTACATTCATGATATTTTTACTTTTTTATGATACAGGGTCTCCCCGAGTTGCCCAGGCTGGTCTCAAATTCCCGAGCTCAAGCAATCCTCCCACCTCTGCTTCCTAAGTAGCTGGGACTACAGGCATCAGTCACTATGCCCAGCCATGATCTTGTTTTCTCACTAAACATAGAACGTAAGTGAAAAGTGAGGGAAAGAGGGGAAAAAATCTGTGAAAGATATCTATCTACTCTGATAAATTTATTTAAACAAGAAACTTGAGCTTCTTGTTACTCACTTAACAGCATTCTCACAGACACGTGACCTTAGTTAATAATTTCCATAAGTAAAACTGGAGAATACTTCAGAGAAGGATTCTTAACAGAAAGCCTGCCTGAATTAATCCTCTAGACACAGAAAAAACAAGGCCTTCTCTTCATGCTAAGAGACATTTACAAGACACTTAGTAGTCACGGATCTGATTTTTAATTTGAGGCAATAAAAATTTCTTTTTTATGAAAGAAAGGTAAGAAGGGTAACCAGGCACGCAGTGGCTAATGCTTATAATCTCAGCACTTTGCGGGGCTGAGGCAGGAGAACTGCTTGGGCCCAGGAGTTCAAGACTAGCCTGGGCAATAGCAAAACCCATCTCTACAAAAATATTTTTTTTAAAAAATTAACCAAGCGTGATGGTGCATGCCTGTGGTCCCAGCTGCTTGCGGGGCTGAGGTAGGATCACTTAGGCCTGGGAGGTTGAGGCTGCAGTGAGCCATGATCACCTTCCACTGCACTCCAGCATGAATAACAGAGCGAGACCCTGTCTTAAAAAAGGACAAAAAGGGGAAAAAGATAAATTTACATCCAGGAATGGTAAATGATTATAAATGAAACTACGTTACATCCAGCTGCATCACAGCAATCTAGTGAAGGAAAAAGGATGTTTCAACCCACACCAGTTACAAAAGGATACGGAAAAAGGATATGGCACATAGATTTTTACTGAAAGTGGTTAAATTAATGTAAAGAGTTCAAGTTAAAAGTAAAGACACTGTAAAGAAACCTACAGCATGTTAACTCTAAAATCCAGCATGTTTAGGAAATGAGTCTCAGCTTCTTCTGTAGAACCCTAAAACAAATGTCAAGGCCGACTGATTTTATCCCATGACATAAACCTGGAAGACTTTTACCAGTAATAAGGCTAGCTTATATGAAGTGACTCTTTAAGTTCCAAATTCCTTTTACCTGTAAATTGTTTATTATGTATGATCTCCTAATAGTATGTATTTGTTACTTGTTGAATTTTTTTTTCTATCCAGCAATTTTTCTACAATAGTTTGTTTTACATACCAAAAAAAAAATCCTAAAAGGGTCACCATCTCACCTTCATCACTTGGTGCCTGCTGCTTCACAAGAGTCATCGGGGATCTTGCTGGAGGCCTGCTAAGTGGATGGCGCCAACTCTTAGAAGTTTTGTTCTCTCCCTCTGTTATCTAGTTACAGAACAAAAATGGTGGAGAAATACCATTATCAAAAACAAACTACCAAAAAAAAAAAAAAAAACCTACCGTTCACAATGATTTATAACTTAATGTTGAGGAAATCTTGTGGCTGTTTACCTCTTGAGGAATTAGTCCTTTAAGAAATTTAACCTTAAGGTCAAAAGAAATAGGAATCAATTCTAGTAATTTTACCCAGAGGTCAATTAACTCTTCTTCTACTTTGTATTAAAACACAAGCTGTAGGGCAGGGTAGGCCTATTAAACCTGCAATAAGCTAAGCAGTTAGCAAGTTTTCTAAAGGTCTTACAACTAATCTACATTTAGGATTATAGGCCAGGCACAGTGGCTCATGCTTATAATCTCAGCATTTTGGCAGGCCAAGGTAGAAGGATCACTTGAGCCCAGGAGCTTGAGACTAGCCTGGGCAACACAGGGAGACTCCGTGTCAATAATTTAAAAAAAAAAAAAAAAAATTAGCCAGGTCTAGTGGCATATGCCTGTGGTCCCAGCTCCTCAGCAGGCTAAGGTGGGAGGATCGCTTGAGTCCAGGAGGTCGAGGCTGCAATGAGCCAAGATCACACCACTGCACAACAGCCTGGGTGACAGGGCAAGACCCTGTCTCCAAAAATAAATAAGTAAATCTAAGATTGCATTCATAAAAATACAGGACTGTGGCTCTTGATCACCTCTAAGATGTTCCCATGTTAACATTTAGCAAGGAATTTTATTTTCTATCCTCCCAGAGAAGACAATCCTGCAAAGTTGAGGCTGTATACTTCTTTCCATTCAGAAATGAATCACCACTTCTAGATCACATACATAAACAGTCAAACAAGAAACCAAAAGTATTCTCTTTTTAAATGATACATTAATGCCATGTTGAAACCACTTAAATTTTACCAATGATTTTTCTGTCCGGGGATTTACAGACTATATATTCCTTTCCCAGGTAGAAAGTCATGTGTATCCGTACACCTTCCAGCTAGGACCCACCTTTTAAGCTCTCTTGCTTGCACAACACAAAATTTCTAAAGGCACGGGGAGGGGAAAGAGGATATCAGAGAGAGTTTGAACCCAGCGGGCTTACATCAAGAGGTGACTATGAAAGAAAACAATCTTAGTCTTCTTCCTGGTAAGCTGAAGAAGCAGTGGCCAGATACAGAGAAACTACTCTGGCCTCTGACTCCAACATATGATTCTAAGAAAATATGTAAGACCATTGTAATCAAAGCTAGGAATAAGAAAATAATGACAAATGCAATATAGGATGACAGCTATCTATGTTTATAATAGCTAAAAAACAACATGGGAAATTGTAACTCAGCCAAGAAGAAATATCACCACACTACTGTGCACCATACTGTTGTCATAGCTGGAGCTGTAACAGGATAAATTACATCAGGTTTCTGCTCTCAAGAAGCATAGATTATAGAGGTGTAAGGGAATATATAATAAATGAATAAATTGTATTTATCAGATACTACTCGGTAAATATGCAACGAAGAAAAATAAAGGACAAAGGAACAGAAAGTGATGGGGAGGGGCAGTTTTATAGGGTAATCAGAGAAGGCCTTTCTGATACAGTGATACTTGAGGGGAACTTTGAGTGCATACATATGATTATCTGGGGGAGGAGTATTTGGGGGAGCAAGAATAGCACGTAAAGTGAGAACATATGTGGTGTGTTCCAGGCACAGCATGGAGCCCAAGATGGATGGATGGATGGGTAGACAGAGTTTAAAAAATAACCTTAATACTTACTGAGTAGATCAACTAACACTAGCAGCTATCAGCATACACAGAGCATTACACTGAAGACTAAAAAACACTGACCAAAACTACACAAAAATTAAGTGGGGCGGTATTACATCTAGGAGTTATCCAACACCACGATGTAAGAAAAGAATGTCATGCAGCTATTCTTATGGGAAAGCCAAGCCTCTCAACCTTCAATAGCAATGTTGGTTTCTCTGCTGTCAGTCTTTGCTTGGGAAATGATAAAGATGAAGGAAAAGAGCACTAGATCTATAATCACCTTCCTTGAGAGCAAAGAAATCTGAACCTTTCAGCTCCATTCTACTTTAAAGAATGTCACTAAATGTAACTAAAGCGGGCATTTGACTGACTCACCTGTCCAAAGAATATCTGCTCGGCTACATTTAACTCATTCATGAAATTAAGTTGTAAATTTTTTTTCCTTTTTTTATTGAGACAGAGTCTCACTCTGTCGCCCAGGCTGGAGTGCAGTGGTGCGATCTCGGCTCACTGCAAGCTCCGCCTCTTGGGTTCACCCCATTCTCCTGCCTCAGCCTCCCGAGTAGCTGGGACTACAAGTGCACACCACCAGGCCCGGCTAATTTTTTTGTATTTTTAGTAGAGACGGGGTTTCACCGTGTTAGCCAGGATGGTCTTGATCTCCTGACCTCGTGATCTGCCCACCTCGGCCTCCCAAAGTGCTGGGATTACAGGCGTGAGCCACTGCACCTGTACCCCCGTCTTTGTTTTTAAGAAACAGGGTATCTTACTCTGTCACCCAGGATAGAGCACAGTGGTGGGATCACAGCTCACTGCAGCCTTAAATTCCTGAGCTCGAGTGATCCTCCCACCTTAGCCTCCCTAGTAGCTAGGACCACGGGCACACACCACTAAATTTTTCTTTAATTTTTTTGTAGACACAGGGTCTGACCATGTTGCCCAGGCTCATCTCGAACCCCTGGGCTCAAGGGATCCTCCCACCTCGGTCTCTCAAAAGTGCAGGGATTACAGAAATGAACCACCACATTTGGCCAAAATTGTAAATTTTGCTTACTAGTATGTGAATGCCATTTTCAGACTACTCTTAGGCGCCTCTTCAAAGAAACCAGACCATATTTTTTTTCATCTTTCATGTTTTATAAATTCAATGAGATATACAATTGTACATAAAAAGATAAACGCTATTGGGTCAAATCAGAAAAGTAGATTTAATTAACATTTTGCGACTGATGAGAAGCAGGGTATTTAAAGCTGCTATCCTTATACAACCTCCCTTGCTCCTACTCAGGGACACAAAGACCTGTTTTGAGTTGAAACGAGCAGGAGCAGTGTCTGTTCTGCAGCCAGCGCAACTTGTCAGTTCAAACAATTACTCCTTCCTCATCCACTTGAATTCCCTAATCAAGGTTGGATACATCAAAAAAAGTACTGAATTCTGACAATTGCTACAGACAGTCCTAGCTCCCCTGATCCACTCTTATGGCTACATGGACAGTTTCTACTGAATATGGAATAGTAATACTGCACAAGGACAATATTGTACAATTTTCCAAAAAGTCACAATGGGAAGCTAAATAACACAGAGGGGTCCTTCCTCAGAGGCAGAGACCTCTTTCGAGGAGGGGGCAGGACAAGAAAGGTCACCCTGGTCCTGAGATTCAGGGTCCATGAGGAAAGAGTAAGAAGAAAGCACGACCAGGTGAGTCCTGACACTGAAACAGAAGCTGTGGGAAGGCTGGGACCAGGAGGAATTAACTATTAGCAGAAAGTAGTCAGTGCCCAGCAGGTGAATTCTTCTGCAAGTGACAGAACAATTCTGTAATCTTTACTGTATCAATGTCAATATGACTGTGACTTTGTACTATAGTATTCTAAGACGGTAGCATTGGGAGAAACTGAGTAAAGGGTACAAAGAATCACTGTGCACTATTTCCCACAAATGCATATGAATCTACAATTACCTCAAAATAAAGAGTTTAATTTTTTAACAAAAAAAGACAACCAAGCGTCGACACGTGGCCATAAGCTGCGTGTGCTGAATTATCACTATGTGAGCCACAGCTCACAGAAGGCTTACCTCCCAGTTACTGAATGAAAATGATTAAGACCCACAAATGTAAAATGTTATTTATCTGTGCCCTAAAGGAGGATTTCAGTGCACAGAATGTTGTTTTCAAAATGTGCTCTCACCATATAATGAATATGGTAAAAATGGATATTGCCACATACA
This sequence comes from Macaca mulatta, assembly GCF_049350105.2. Taxonomy (NCBI): domain Eukaryota; kingdom Metazoa; phylum Chordata; class Mammalia; order Primates; family Cercopithecidae; genus Macaca; species Macaca mulatta. The sequence goes on from NC_133420.1 coordinate 92,349,363, forward strand.
CTGGGGACTTTGAAGCCATTTCTCTCTCCACTGGGGACCGCTGGGATTTCCCCAGGTTCAAGGCCATTCCCATGGCTCTCCACATCACTCTCTTCTTCCTCTGTTAACACATCATTACTCTCTGACACTGATGAGCATGACTGAGGTGACTTTGGCCATGAAAGCTTGGGTGGGTCTGATTTCTCGGGCTTCTCATAACCACTAGATAATGGAATGGAATCATCAGCCTCACTGAGTATAGAAGGTACACTTCTATATGCATAAGCTTTGTCATCCTCAGTTTTTATGTCTTCTGTTACAGATGTACTTAAGCAGCTGTTTCCTGAGGATAAAACAGAAGACTGTTAATAAATCTTGCATTGTATTATTACGAAGTAGAATTAGTAAATTATTCCCAACTGATTCCATATCTTACACACACATGCATACGCATGCACACACACATACATGCACACACACAAAACAAGCCTCATTTGTACCCAAACATACTAGCTCTGATTCTGAACAATCCAGTTCTTCTACTTAAGTATTATGCCAGGGTTCAAAACCTGGAGATCATTGTGCAAAGAACCATAGAGTGACAGAACTAATGAAATTGAGGGCCCTTAGGCAAAACCATCCAGCAATTCATAAACTGGCTAATTAAACATAGTGTAAGAGAAAGCATGATGAGGGGCCGGGCACGGTGGCTCACGTGTGTAATCCCAGCACTTCGGGAGGCCAAGGCAGGTGGATCACTTGAGGCCAGAAGTTCGAGATCAGCCGGGCCAACATGGCGAAACCCCAGCTCTACTAAAAATATAAAAATTAGTTGGGCATGGTGGCGCACACCTGTGGTCCCAGCTACTTAGGAGGCTGAAGCAAGAAAATTGCTTGAACCTGGGAGGCAGAGGTTTCAGTGAGCTAAGATTGTGCCACAGCACTCCAGCCTGGGTGACAGAGAGAGAGTCTGTCTCAAAAAAAAAAAAAAAAAAAAAAAAAAGGACCATAATGAAATATCCATATGTATTGCCTAACTCTCTTTTCTGCATCTGTTGTAATTCCCTTCGCTACCTTCTCTACCTTGCTATCTCGTATCCATTCATCAAAACTCAATTCAGATATCACCTTTGCCAAGAAACCTTGGCTCTCCAGCTTTTGTGTGTTTGAAGTCCTTCCTTGGTAAACCAGCAACATCCTAAGCGATCTCTATAATGCTACTTACCACACTGGATTGTAATTATGTGGTTATTTGCCTAGCTCTCCACCAAAACATAAACTCATTTTTTTAAAGTTCTGTGGTTTCAACTCTATCCACACAGCTATTTCAAGAGCAAAGGCAATGACGCTGGAGAAGCAGCTGAGGACCAGTTCAGGACTATATGAGGACTTTTTCTTTTACTGTAGGTGGAATAATACTAAGAAGATGGTAGTGAGAAGACCTAAGCTTTTTTCTTTTAAAGGATCACTCTGATGGTCACCTGGAGAACTGACTAGCTGGCGTGACTACAGCTGATACTCCTGAATAAGAAGGAAGCAATTGCTGCAGTTGTCCAGGCAAGAGCAATGGTGCCATGAGTGAGGGGGAAGCAGCAGAGGGAGTCAGATTCTGGCAGAGTGGGGAATCCCATGAGGAAGGATTTACAGGATGAGAGGTATGAGAGGAACACAGGAATTAGCATGATTATTACGAGACAAAAACTCCAACAAATATGAAAGAGGCAAATCATTAAAGCAGTTTCAGAAAAATATGCTACCAAAGGGAGAAAAGGCAAAGTAGCTGAGATTTTTAGACAATTGCTTTAGTACAGAAGAGAAGCGAGGGGACTATACATGTCATTTCACTAGGTTGACTTTTTATTATTGTTGTTGTTCTTAAAACCTTGATCTTTATTTTCTTCTTAAGTCGAAAGCTAAGAATCTACAAAGAATTATCGATAATTGGTTTTCTCTACTCATGTGAATTCAAAAGAAGCCTTCCAAAAACGTATATTGTAAATTGAGTTGCACTAAAAAAAAAAAAATAATAATCATTTTAGTCTCTTCTTTTTTATTAAACCAAATAGGCACTGCTGGCTGCTTGTCTCACAATTCTGCGACACACAGCAGTGAGGCTTTGTATAATATCCCCTGGGACTCTTGGTTGAGTTACCCCATGACTTTGGGTAGATTATTGATTAAGCTATGTGGACTAGTCAGATACTTGTCATAGTGAACATCGGTTTAAGACATCTGATCATCAACCACCTACTACTTATATGTGAAACATAATCAACCATCTTCTCACCTGAGAGTTTGATATGATCTGATAAATTCTGATCCACCTGCATCCTGCTAGCAGAGGACTCTTCTTCTGAAGGTGCTTCTGTGTTCCTCAGCTTCGCTGCTGCTTCTGACTTTTCACTGACCTTGACGTCATCTGTGCCTGAGTCGGGGTTAGGGACCTCTGCCCCATCGACTTCAGCTGACACTTCCTCTTCCTCCTCAGCCTTAGGCCTTTTAGAGGTAGATCTAGCACACTGGAAGCTGTCAACAAGAGAAGCAGTGGTCAGAGCGGGATGTCTGCAATGAATATGAAAAACACATCCCAATATAAATGTCATTTTCACTTGCTTAAAGAAGGAAAAAACTGACATTGTTAATCACTATGCCAAGTCAATGTTCACAACTGAAAGATTAAATTTGAAATCAAAATCTTAAGAACAATTCTCAGATCAATCAATAAAATTTTAAAATTCACACAACTGTTAATAATTGATTATTAAACATTATTTTGAAAAAGGGCCATTGCTAAAATTTTGTAGCAACGTTTTAAAAGTCTGAAAATAAAAATAAAGTAAAAAATGTTGAAATGAGAGAGAAATAAAATCAATCAATAAAATATTTAGATAATGAAGAAAATAAATGAAAAATCAGGATATCCTGTAAGGCTAGTGCTAAAAGTAAATTTTTTATATTTCAAGGTAAACCACTGACTACTTTTCATTTAGTTTTGTATAATTATCAGGTATGTATGAAAATAGTTCAAATTAAATGTCAATTCATCAACAGCTAAAGGATTTAAAACAGAAACAAGGCTAACTGGTACGTGGTTGTGGGTGTGGGTGCGGGTGGGGGTGGGTGTGGGTGTGTGTGTGTGTGTGTGTTTCATAAAGACACTGTCTCACTATATTGCCCAGGGTGGTCTAGAACTCCTGGCCTCAAGTGATCCTCCCTCACTAGACTTCCAAAGTGCTGGGATAACAGGCATGAGCCACCACATTCAGCCTAATTTTATGTATTTAACATCATACATCAACATACTATTTTCAGAGTGAACACAATTTTTATCTTCTTCCTCTCTATTTTCCAGCTAGTCACTTGATAGCTTTGGCATATATGCTTTTTACATATGAAACAAACATTCCTAACAACTAGGAACAATTACAAATCAACTCAAAGCAACAGTGTCCAAAACACACCCATATGTATTACACACACCCGAGAAACTACCACAGGACTAAGCACTGTACGATGTCAGAGATTGCAGAGAATAGGGTGGCCAGCGATAACCTATATAAATCAGCTTTCCCTGCTGCTGATGGCAGTAACAGTAGTAGTACTGTCATCACCATCATTACTTTTGTTGCAAATCCATGCATTGGCTGATTTAGGAAAATCTCAACATTATAAACAGTGTAGTACGTGTGGAAAAAAAGAAGGCTGACATGTGCTTGAGACGTCAATGAATCATTTCCTTCATCAGACTTCCCTAAATGGGATATTTCCAAAGGGAGATCAATAATCTCTAAATATCAAGCTACAAGGCTGAGCATATTAAACAAGCCCATAGTCAGGCTTTCTAACTAGGTAAGCAAGTTCCATTGATTATTTGAACCTACTGACAAGCATTTCGATCTCTTCAAGTGTCATAAATCTATGGTCTCTATCAACCCAAAAGGCCCACTGTGGTTAATAACTGGAAACCAAGTCATACACCTAATGAAAATATTGTGTTTTCCATCCACTAAAGAACAATGTTCAAGATGTTCTACTGGTATGTATTCTGAACTCAGGATTGGATACTGCCTCCTTCCAATGCTGGGTTCTTTCGTGCTATGAATTAACACATTTATCAAAGACACTGACTGTCCAAATTAGTATTTCTCAAACTCTTCTTGAATGTAACACACAGTGAGTTATACATTTCAGATAGTGGCACTACATACCACAGACACACATACTCACACGTCATGAGTGAATATTTGCCCTTACCACAGAGGAAGCACTACAATCGTTTTTATTCTATTTTACCACCTCATTTTAAAATGTTGGTCCTGACCTACTAACAAACACACTGACAATCATTGCGGTAAACTATAGGGTGAAATATCAACACCTGAGTTAGTTTTGCACCTCAGGTCTAGCTCTTACAAAATGCCGAAGTTTGGCTCCATGTTGGTTCTTTCACTCACTACCATTTTAAATTAGCAGAAAATAAATATCAGGGAAAAGAAAAGACAGAAAATAAGCATCATAAGTCTGGGCAAAGATGTAAAATTATGGTGTTAGTTAGTATCAAAAAAGTGGAAACACTCTACAGGGGATAAAATACATGCAGGCATTAAAAATTATGTTGCAGCAAATCAATCAGTTACATGAAAAAAACACTCAAAACTCATCATCAGATTGTTAATAGAGCATGGCCCCAGATTTGGAAAGATATATAATATTCATAAAATACATAATAAATATATAGGTAAAGGATATATACAAAATGTTAACACTGGTTATCTCTGGATAGTGAGGTTATGAGTGATATGGGATTCCTTCATTATTCTTTTCCTTATTTTACAAATTTCCTCCAATGCACAAATATTACTTTTATAATCTGAAAGAAAAACAATGAGTAATATTGAAGAGGAAAATTTAATATAAAATTGGAAAACATAAGAGCCTTAAAAGGTAGCCTAAGGACCTGAGCAATACAACACACACCCTATTCAATAGGTTTTAAAACAACAAGATGCCCACAGCAGATCTAAAAGCTTTTGAAATGATCCTGGCCACAAAGACGGAATGGAAAATAAAGTTCACAAGGATAAGCATGTTTCAGAAATGCCATGTGCTGTGTTTTACATCTTATGAAAGAATAAAACCAAGTGCATAAAATGTAGCAAAATATAAGCATCTAGATGAGAGTAGTAGCTCGGATGTTGGACAAATGAAGATGACCACTAAAGCCAAAAAGCAAAACGGTGGCAAAATGAAAAAGTGGAAAATCAAGTTATTGATTAACATATGGAAATGCACAGAAAGGAACAATACAGACATAAAATACATTCATGTAAGTGGTCTAACAAATTCTATATTGTTCTATTTGCCATGTACAGCAACTTCAGGAATATTCTCAAACAAAATAAATATACATCTCTTCCTATATTGTATTTATTACACATCTAACAATTAAAAATAATTTGTGTCACATTTTCAGAAAGGTATTAAGTTACAATGAATAAATAGAAAAAGCAAGTAGATTGCCTTTGAGAACACCACATCCAATGACCCATTTTAACTGAGAAAACACTACAGGCAAGGAGCGTCAGTGGGGTGAGGGGTCATTACCTCCGGGATGCTTTTCTTACTTTCCTCCTTCTCTGCAGCCATGCTTTTACTTCAGGGGTGGATGCTGGAGTAGGCTTCGTGTGATCAATGGTATATATATCCTTTCCTTGTTTCCAAAGCTGATACCTGTCTGGCTGAAATTTCCTCACAAAGATATCCATTGAAATTTTCACCATGTCTTTCCTGCAAGTGCACTGAAACACAACCGGGTTGGAGAGTGTTAAATGTTTCACTAACTATACAGTAACACAGAGTTAGTCCTTGAACACACCATCCATGAATACTTAGTCACTACATAATGGAGGATAATGCATTACATCATCAAACATTCAGTGGGTGATAAACCCAATTTCTTCTGAATAGAGATAAGAATCTATATATTCACATTTGTAATGTGGTTATAATGGTTTGTGGACCTCATAGGTAACTATGTACCAAGAAAAACTAAAAGGAAAGAGTGCTCATTTGGAAGCATGTCTGCAATGGAAAGATTATCTGCGCATCACAATGATGTGTCAATGAACTGAGCACTAAAAGGTCTATAAAGCGAAAACCTGGGTTGTCAACAAATAAAACAACCCAATGAATGTGTGATTAGAATACTTTAACCAATGAGTTGAGATAAATTTACTCCAAGATATATTTTGTTATATTTATGGTTATTAACAAACTGTCATAAGGTAACCCAAAATTAGGAGCAAATGAATAGCCTTTTCTACATCACATTACATACAACATCCAATACCATTAACAACAACAACAAACATATCCACTAAAATGAAGACATGGGGTAAAGGTGAGAAGTTCAAAGAAAAAATTATTTTGATCTACTATGCCTTTAATGCTCATGAATACATAGTTATCAGTCACATCTTATTAACCAAGTTTTCTATAAAGACTTCACGCAAAGTTTTATCAGGTCTAGGCCAACACTAAGCAACAGGGAAGTTATCATTCAAATGGTGGTGCATAAATAATCTCCAAGATTTAATTGATACACCTTGACAATCCCTAACATACCTGGTAACAGACTGACTGAACAGTTTTGACACAATAAGACTTTAGATATCTTGGTGATACAATTATGACCTCCATGCAAATTAATTCCAAAGTCTTAATAATATCCAAACCCAAACTCCCACCACAGAGTTCTCATCCTAATGACCATTACATTCAAAATACCTAAACTCAATGTCTTCAACTGCAAACCACACTGTCTATACCAAATGATACCACAGTTCTATTCTCCTACATTCATAGTCCACATTTCCTAGACACTCCCTACGCCTTCACCCCTAAAAATTCAGCCTTGTCTCCATATACAGTGTCTCCTGTCTCAATTCCTTCTGCCAGCATCCTTGCAGCTGCACTGCCTTGAATCCTAGCATAGAAGGCTAATTTCCCTGCCTGTCATTTCTCCTAACAATAATCCATCATTATAGCTGTTACTTTCATCTCCCCCAAATATCTTACAATCTTTCATTCCTGAGTTCAATAAGGTGTAATCACCTGGCTTTTCCTTTAGAATAAGGTCTAAATTTATGAGCCTGGCATTAAGGGTTCCAAGATTCTACTCCACCAATGAGATTTTCCGGTTTCTCTCCCGCAGCAAGTCAACATGAATATTCCTCTTCAACCCAAGTCATGGGAGCCCAAATGCCCCATATGCTTCATTACTTCAGTATTTTCCTCCTACCACACCACCTTCCTGCATACTAGTCTGCTATCCAGCAAAACTTCATCCTTAGCTCTGACTATAAACTGTCCCAACTGTTCCTCTGAACCTAATACTATTTATCTACACCGCTGCTTTCTATTATTGGTTACGTATAATGAGGGTTCGAAGTTATCTTGCTATAATTATCTTGCCACTGGAATATAGAAAATGAGGGTCCTGAGAAAGTGAAAGATATTTTGGATTAAGATGTAATCTATTGACAAAAGCGGAAAAAAAGCTTGGACTTATAACAAGAAACTTTCTTCAAGTGTTACTCAGATTGCTTCACAAAGAAAAAATAAACAGTGAACAAAGTGATGCTCCCCATTTTAATGAGCTAATGTAGGCCTGATCATGATTACAACTGTAACATCCCTAGGGCAGATAAGCTGGTGAGGTACAGAACACTATTTCTGAGGAAAGTGTCTCAGAAAAAAAACCTTTGACTTGATTAATATTCATCTTGTTTGCTCAGATGATGCTACGAAGCCTAAACAGAAACAGCAGATAAGCCATGGTCAAAGAGGAGGTTGCTCAGAGACTGGAGGATGGTATTGCTAGACAAACTTGCTGAACAGATTAGGCATGTGACTCATGGATCCAATCAAGCGTGTCAGCAGAAGCCAGGAACAGAGAACGTGGTTATCCAGGAAAGAGCTGTGCAGGACCATCTTGCTTGATGGTTGGATGTCCATGAACTGCACAGAAGACTGACAAGGATTTTGAGACTTTTATACCGGCAGAAATGCTGCCGGCCTGAACTGAAAGGACCAGAGACAGGAAAAAATAAAGGAACGACTCCAAGGACAGAGCCACAAACGCAGAACGACTGAGTCAACAGAACCTCATTGGGCCATTACAACAGCCCTAACAAACTACCCTTCAGGAGGTACAGAAACATGCCACCCTGTGTCTTAAGATTTGTTATTTGAGGATTAAATCAACCAGAAAACCCACCTACACTAAATTTTTCTAAATGACCTAAATCCACCAACAATTACAATCTCAGTAACGGTATAAAAGATAATATAAAAAGATAAGTTTACACCTTTAAAGTTTATTTGGAATTATTATGCAATGGAAGATGGGAAAAAGATAACACCATATCAATTTGCTGAGAAACTGTAAAACCCATGATGCAAATAGTGTTTAGAAGACTGGATTCAAACTCCAGCTTCAACACTGACAAGCTACGAAATCTTCAACAGCTTCTTTAACCTCTCTGTGCCTCAGTTCCCCCATCTGAAAAACTGGGAGGAACAGTGGTAACTATCCTCATGGGGCTGATAATAGAATTGGCTTATACAAATTGCTTTTTAGTATTCTGACCACAAGAACATAGAGGTTTCTAGTGTTATCTTATTTTGCCTTACCGAAAAAGTGGAAGCAACAAACGAAATAAGAATCAGAATACTGCATCTAACAAATGGTCTTAAGGGTCAAGGGGAAGTAAGTGCATGGTGCTTCTGAAGAATCAAACAGAAGGAGCAATCCCAGACTTCTAGGAGATTGAGAAAATCCTAGAGGACTGGGCCATTGTCACGGGAGAGGTGAGAGCAGTGTACCTCAAGTTCCTGTTTGTATCCTATGTTGCAACCAGACTCAACTCCATGGCTTCACATCTAGAGCAAACAACTGAAACTGGAGGCCCAGAAGATGACAGGCATTAATGAGAGGAAATGCCCATAACATGAATTAACACTGCCCAGGTGTTCAAGGTAGGATGCTGCAAGGTAAAATAAGATGGAGGCAGGGGTTCGACTCATGTGACTTCTTCGTTCTCCACTGTATTTAAAAAACAAAATAGGCCTCCTTTCAACATAAGAGCTTAGTATTACATGGCAACATGTATGCGGTTTTGGGAGACATGAAATAATATCCACTTGAATCTCAGGATTGAAGAATAACTTTCAGAACATACCGGGGAAAAGTTCCTTTCTTGTTTACATAATATAAAACTCTAGTGAATTTCAAACATATCATATCATAACCTAAAGAGGATATTTAAAATTTAAAGAGAATTACTGTCTTTCATAGAAAAGTGTTAATTTTCCAACAATTATGAAAAGAATCCAATGTAGAAGATGAATTAGATTTGTTGAACAGGACAATCATAAAGAAGGGAGGAGCCAATGGCAAACTCTTATTTTGAAGATTTAAATATGTCCAAATGACACTAGGCGTGTGGGTATAACCTGTAGTCCCAGAACTTTGGGAGGCCAAGGCAGGTGGATGGCTTGATCCCAGGAGTTCTAGACCAGCCTGGGAAACATGTTGAAACCCCGTTTCTACTAAAAATACAAACAATCTCATAACCCAGTCTCAAAAACAAATAAGCCCAAATGAAACACATATTGTTGTCTTCTGGTGATGCACGAGTAGATACCATACCTTTAGATCTATCCTATCCTGTCCTATCCTTTAGATCTGAAATACTGTCCTTTAGAGTAGCCACCAAAAATGTATTTACCGATAAAAATGACTTATGCCAAAAAAAAAAAAAAAAAAAAAAACAAACAAACAACATATTGCTATTTCCTTAAGAAATGGGAATGGATAATTTAAAAAGCAAAAGTTAGTTTTAAACACCCTAAATTTTTAAATCAAACTCCAGCCTCCCCTCTCCCAAAAATGTTATTGCTCTTGAAGGTTATCAGCTAATTATCTCTGAGGCACAAATTACATTAGATCAGAACTACAGAATGAAAAAGGCATCTATTCTATATTCTATCCAACACAAAGCAAATGTGCCTGACATCCTCCAATATATAAGGTATAAAAACATGGGACTGTGTATAAAATTTTAAAATGCAAAATGTTCAATGAAATTGCAATTCACTGGCTTTAAGAACCCAACAGTTTATATGTTATTAACACAAGTTGCCCTCTGAATAGTACTATACATATAATATTATGAACAAATGGAAGAGACATTCGATATTTCATTATTTTCTAACAACCTTAATGTTAGTGAAGAAAATAAGAATTAAGAATGTATTAACAATCATTTCTAATTTGTATTATGACTTCATAATTCATAATTATTCATCATTTCTTTCTTCATTATTTCTATATTAAGAAGTAACAAAGCACTGCTAAGTGTCAGGAATCAAAGTAACCTCTTATTTAACCAAGAATATGTCTGGTGGTGGTAACTAATAGGGCCAAAATCATTAATTAGGCCTGACATGTAATTTTTATTCTAGCTCCTCAGACTACACTCTCATAATCACGTAGATCTGTGCAAGTTCAGATATGTTAGTCTAAAAAAAAAAAAAAAAAAAAGTGTAATACCCTAACTGAATTATTTTATTTTTGAGACACAGTCTCACTTTGTCACCCAGGCTGGAGTACAGTGGCGCAATCTCAGCTCACTGCAATCTCCCCCTCCCTGGTTCAAGCGATTCTCCTGCCTCAGCCTCCCAAGTAGCTGGGATCACAGGGCATGTGCCACCACTCTCGGCTGATTTTTGTATTTTTAGTAGAGACGGGGTTTTGCTATGTTAGCCAAACTGGTCTCAAACTCCCAACCTCAGGTGATCCACCTGCCTCGCCCAAAGCGGTGGGATTACAGGCGTGAGCCACTGCGCCTGGCCCTGAATTTCTTACTTTATTTCTAATGAACCATTATTGTGAATTATCTCAGATACCTTGCCCCATCTGACCTTCCTACACCACTCTATTCTTAACCATGAGCATGCAAACAGTGTCTGTCTTATAGAGAAGTATATTCTAGGTGCCTAAAGAGTCCCTTAAAAATATTTGTTAAATAACCTTAAAAAAAAAATGTAAGGAAACAGAGACAGGCTCGGAGGATACACATTAATTAGTCCAAGGTCACATACCTAATAAGTAACAGAGATTTTGCTAGAATCAAATCTAGCAGTTCTATACTCTTACCCAATCTACTGTGGAAATTCCAAAACAAAACCACATTCAATACATATAACATGTTTTATAATTTAAATGGCCACATTTTTCCATCTCAATCTTCTTTATCTATGACCCATAGCCAAACTGAAATTGTAGCTGCAAATAAACGTCCGGGACTCATTATATTTGCTTTCTATGCATGATATCATGCTGTGTTGATAGAGTTTAACCAGCCTAGCTAACAATTTTCCAAAATAAGTTTCCTTCCCTCCTCCCACTTCTAATAGGTTCAGATTAATTTCTCTGGAATATGTGCAGGCTTCACTGTGCCAGGATATGTCTCCCTTATAAAGTAAGGCAATTATAAAGTAATTTAAGGTATGGGACTAGAAACTCAATCTTTCCGACCCATGAGAGCACTGTTCACATAGACAAAAACTATGCAAAAAGAAGGGGAATGGATTCAAACAGTTTGCTCCAGGGTCTCCAAAAGATTCTGTGGAAATTATTTTTAGAATTTCTGCTTCTCAACACTTAGCTGAATATCTGACAGAAAGGTTGTGGAAGTTCAGAGTTACAGATATTAAACAATCCACTCCTGCTGTGCCATGTAAAACAGCATGAAATTGAACTCTTTAGTATTCAGTGGTAGATAAAGTTATTTTGTTCTGAATTCATGCACTCCATGCCACAGTTTATACGGATGATAAATCTGAGGAAGATCAGATAAAAATAGGGCTTGGCACACTCTTAGAGATCTAAATTCTTTATAAACATAAATATTTGTATGAGTCTACATGATCATATATGAAAGCAGACAGGCAGGGTGTGGTGGCTCACGCCTAGAATCCCAGCACTTTTGGAGGTCGAGGTGGGCAGATCACCTGAGGTCAGGAGTTTGAGACCAGCCTGGCCAACATGGTGAAACTCTGTCTCTACTAAAAATACAAAAATTACCTGGGCATGGTGGCGCATGCCTGTAATCTCAGCTACTCGGGAAACAGGCAGGAGAATTGCTAGAACCCAAGAGGCGAAGGTTGTAGTGAGCCAAGGTCGCACAACTGCACTCCAGACTGGATGACAGAGTAAGACACTGTCTCAAAAGAAAAAAAAAAAAAAAAAAGCAGACAGAAATGGCACGGATGCATATTGTTGAATATAATGTTGTATGTAATCCTTCTCCTAAAATGTTTTTATTAAAATGTTCAGGTATACTGATTTCCTTGTTAGAGACTCTTTCAGATATTTCTTTTTAAATGACTAAGTTAATACAATTAGAAGGCATCCTGAACCCAGAATGAACCTTAGGAAGTAAGTTATCCACTTGAATCATCATATTCTAATTCATGGATAAGAAACTGAGGCACAAAAAATGCTAACTGACTTGTTGGATGTCACAAGGATAGTAACTGGGGGAAAAAGGGGTTTAAGTCATGTGAGATTCAGTATCCTACCCACCAGCCTCTTTGGGTTTTCAATTTCGTAACCACTGAGTACACAGGAACATAATGAGTAATTTAAGGGGTCTGAATACAGAACTAGCTGTCTTACAGGTTTCACAATGCTGGCCGCCATTAAGTACCATCTGACTGATGCTGAAGACATTTACCTTTTTCTACTTCTGCTGAATATGAGATAACACAGCATCTCCTGTCCTCTTCCATCTTTTCTGCACAAGTCAAACAGCAGTATGAACGTAGGTAAATATTAATGAGGAAATAATGTTTTAAAAGAAGGGAAGGGGCAAGGATGTTAATCAATAAGGAGAAAAAATTTAAAACTAGCTATGCATGCATAATAAAATACCCAGAAGAGAAGCTCTAGATAGTGTATCAAGGGTGCTCTCACTTGAGAGAAACAAAAATAACAATTTTCAAATAAACTCTAGGTTACCACATTTTAAAATGCTATATGTCATACTAATTTTGAGTGTGAGTCTCTAGAAAAAATGAAACCTTGATTTATTTAGCAGCCATGTTGAAAACAATAACCTGCACTCCATGTACTCTGATTATATGTCACCTGCCACCTGAAAACTCTGGTATTGTTCTTAAAGCGGGAAAATACCTAATGAAAGCTAACTAGACCAAGACAGTAATGCTTTTAGTCTATTTGATTTTCTAATGTTAACAATATGGTCAGGGGCTGGGTACAGTGGGGCTCACGCCTGGAATGCTAGCACTTTGGAAGGCCGACACAGGAAGATTTCTTGAGGCTGTAAGTTCAAGAGCAGCCTGGAAACAAAGCAAGACCCCGTATCTGGGGGAAAAAACAGCAGCAGAAATTTAACACTAAATAAGAAAAGGAAAACAATTCATGTTTTTGAAATAAAAATTTGACAATTCAATGACAAAACATACTTTTTCAGCCAAACTTCCCTATAAAAACAGTAGTACTATAAGTAAATAATTCAGCATCTCAGATTCACTTTACCTAGCAATCCCTGCCTTCCCTCTCAAGTATGACACTATGTCTGGCCCCGCTATTATATTTTCTCTGTTATTAGTTTCATGAAATGATTTAAAGTGGACAAAAGACAGATGTATTAAACTTGAATCAGAAAAAAAGCAAACAGAAGACAGAAAAACGCACAATAGATTTAAGTGCTCTTACAATTTATCTCTAGCCAAATTTAAACATCATCAAACAGGAAGAATATGGAGAAACATTTCTTGAAAGAAGATTCATTATTATTCTAACAAATCAAAATGAGAAGAACAGGATTTAAATCAGTTTAAACCCAACAGGTATCCAACACGCAGAACTAACTCCCATGACTGTTACCATTAGCTGCCTAACATGAAACTCACAAATAGCAAAACAAAGCTGCGTTAAACCAGTCTGTGACGTGGTAAGAATAAAGCATGCCAACAATTTGGCAACATATACCAGAATGTTTAAAATATTTAACAGTCTTTTAAAATATGAATAACCTATGACCACAATTGGTGGCATTTTCCTAAGCAGATAATTTTGAATTAATATACAACTTAATTTTAACAACACACAGCTCATCTGCATTTATCAAATATCTCAAAATTAGAAAAAAAATTTCTGATACTCTTTTAAGAAAGTATGGTATAGCCATGTAAACTGATTTTATGGGAGAATATTTAATCATATGAAAACATATTACCATTAGGTAGAGAAAATGGGGTGTGTGTGTGTGTGTGTGTGTGTGTGTGTGTGTGTATTTTTTTTCTATTTTCACATGTGTAGATATGTATATCTACAAATATATATATATTTTTCACACATGTAGATATATATACACAAACACACACACACACACACACACACACACACCCCTCTATTTTCACAAAATAGGAAATGGCTCCCCACTAAACAGATGGAGCGAGTAAGAGATCAACGTCTCTCTCTTGATTTCTCGCTGTCACTCTTGATCTTTCTATCTTAAACCAAAGGTGTTTTATTTTGAAACCCATTGTTATTTTCCCTTCAGATCACTTGTCACAATGTGTAATCGTATTTTGTGTATTTTCTTAGTTCTCAGTTGTTTTCAGCACTAGAACCTACACTCGGTGAAGACAGGCATCAGGTCTGTTTTACCACTCAGTATCTGTCATCACCACATAGTATATGCTCCATAAATATTAGCTGAATGATGGCTAGCCCACTAGAGTAATGCCAGCAATGTTAGAAACAAGTCAAAAATGAAAATTAACATCAAATGTTGACTCACCATATTTGAATTATTCAATAACTTCCCTCATTTCTATTTATGTAAGTTATTTTTAAATTAAATTACCTGATCATTGTGTAGAACCCTTGATTAGATGACCTTAAAGTATTACATTACTACGTGAGGGAAGTCTGCCTTAATTAATATCAAACATGTCATAAATATTAAGGAGCTTTATTTGCCCAGGAAATGACATTCATCTAGAAACTACAATACAGATTTCTAACTATGCATACACTTGTTAAGAAATTGGTTAATTCAAATAAAATGTAGAATCATCATTGATATAATGAATCATTAACAAGCTCTGGACAAAAGAATTCCTTGACTACCCGAGGGGCAAAGAGACTGCTGATAAAATCTAGAAAGTGATTTGGTATTATCAGGTGTATTTTTACTCTACAGAGATTCATTAATCAGTCCAAATGTTAAAACAGGCTACATAATAAATGCAGTTTTAATGATCTACATGTCCTCATATTCACAGGCACTTTTAATATATTTAAATCCAAACTGGAATAAATCAAAAAAGGAATCACAAATGCAGCTGAAATCAGCCCCATGTTCTGCCAAGCAGTAAAGACCCCTTTAAAACAATTCCATATTTCTAGAGCCAAAAAAAGCTCCACATTTGTATAACTTATATAATAATCACAGTAAAGATTACTCATCTATATGTGTAATAAGAAATCATTACACGGCTATAGTTTCACTTATTTCTTCAGATGTGGCTGCCTATTACAATCCATCTACTGTCACAAAAATTTTTTTAAATCTTTTTTTTTAAAAAAAGGAATGTGCTGTCACCACCAGTGCATAAATATAAGCTGCAGCAGCTATCCATTAAATCAAAATGCAAAACCCTTTCCTCAGGGGGTCTGAAAGACCAAATTAAAAGGGAGAAGAGGGTAGAGGAGAAGGAACGATGGGTACGTTCCATGAGCTGTTGCTAAGAGGAGGAACCCTGGGGGCCAGACCGGGGTAGGGGTCAGGGTGGGGGGAGGTGGGAATATTGTTTTTTAAATAGCAATAAACAATTATCACATACCAATTCTGCTCATACTTTGTCTTTCCCTTTGTCCAAGAACACAGGAAATAAGTTGAAAATGGCTTCTCAACTATTCTAAGTCATCTTAGCCACAAAATTATCACACCTGATCCATATAATCTCTGTCCCAAGACTAAATTACAAGCCTTTCCTTCACAGCGCAAAATCATGAAGCCTATGCCACCACAAGCTCTAATTTCCCCTCTCTATGAAATGTATATTGGGAAGAAAACTAACAGGAAGTCCAGCACTTTAACCAAATATTAAATTACATCCATCTTCGGTTCAAATTTAATACTTGTGCCACAGCAGTATGTCCACAGTAACCAGCTATGAAGCATTCACTCTACAAATATTTTGGTGCCTAATGTGTCCCAACAGGTACAATTACAGTGACCAAGGTTCATAAGTAAGTAAACTACAAGAGGGAGGGCAGAAGTCTAAAAAGTTTTCAAAGTTCATCATTGGTTAAGTTTTGGGAAACCTAATGGGGCTATTTTATTCATAAGAAATCATTACTCATTATTAAATCTCTTCAAAAAATTTTACTGGAACCGATGTGGCTGAATTAAATGACAAAATTGCATCGCATGATTTGTTCCTAAGATTTCTCTTCATTAGGATGCTTTCTGACTAAAAGGAGCACCTTGATTGTCCCCCAAGCTCAGGCATGTAATTTAGGGAGGCTAGACTGGCCAAACATTCCATCCCAATGGCAACAGTGACTGGTTCAGACATGGGCACACGGCCCAAGCGACACCAACGGGTTCAGTGGGAATGTGTCGGTAGCTTGTTATCCTAGAGAAGCTAACAGTCATCTTTACCACAACACGGGAAACAACGGCCTGAGAAAGAAATCCATAGAGCAGCGAGTATGAAAAGAGATGTCAAGTAGGTAGTCCTGCATCCGGAAAATATTTACCCATAGGACCAGCTAAGGCAGAATCAATACACTTAATATTCATCTCTAAGTATATGACACTCAAAATAAATATTAAAATCATCTCTGAACATAGAAAACAATTTTAAATAAAAACGGTCCTCCAGTCTGTTACTGGAAATGCATCTACAGTTGAAACCAGAGTGTAACAATTTGTATTTGACATATGAAAAAAACGGTTTTATAGTCAGCAAGGGATGGAATGGGTTAGCAGGTAAGACAGTCATATGATGTGATCCAGGTATGGATGTAAAAGTTAAATTAACAAGACAATCAATAAAGGAACAGTATATATAAGGATCTGCCAAAACAGACTATTTACATTTCCATTTTTACATGTGTTCAAAACAATTAAAGTCAGTTAATATGCTTGGAATATCAGGTCTAAAAGTAAACAGATAAAATAACCCTATGTTCCTAATGTGGAGGCTTGATTTTTAGATAGCTGTTTAAACCAGCCACCATTTTAAATGTCAGTCAGAACATACAAAAAGGCCTTCAATATGAAAAGTTTATACATATAAAAATGCAATTCTGGCTCTACAGCGTTAAGAAATAAGTATCAAAATAGAAATTAACAATTAACCCAGGCCAGGCACGATGGCTCAAGTCTATAATCCCAGCACTTTGGAAGGCAGAAACAGGAGGATCACTTGAGGTCAGGAGTTCGAGACCAGCCTGGCCAATATGGTGAAACTCCATCTCCACTACAAATATAAAAATTAGCCAGGTGTGGTGATCCGCGCCTGTGGCCCCAGCTACTCGAAAAGCTGAGGCACAAGAATCATATGAACCAGGAGGTGGAGGTTGCAGTGAGCCAAATCATGCCACTGCACTCCAGCTTGCATGACAGAGCAAGACTCTGTCTCAAAACACACACACACACACACACACACAATTAACTCAACAGAAGTTACATATTCCAATATCCCAGAACCAATATAAAAAATTTAAACACTCAATCTAAAACAGATTATTTTAAAAGCCCAATATAAAATACCATCTCGCTTTAATACATAGATTCAAACAGTAATTTTAATAAAATGTCAAAAATACGACGTCCTATAACCACAGAGATATGAAATTATGAAGTACCTGAAAATGAATAACATAGGTCCAAAGATAATATTAAGTAACTGGCATTGAACTACAAAGGTTTTTGGAAGCCTATTTTCAAAGAACCCTCACCTTGGAATTATTCTAGCAGTTCCAACAAAGTAAACTTACAACTCAGAAGGGCAGAATTCAACTACTTTCCTTTTACATTCTTTCTTTATGAAACCATAAAATATGTGAAAACAGTTTAACTTAATTATTGTTTAACCACAGCAACATCAGAGAGAGCAGAGGTCCTCTCTCTGAGAAGACCTGACTAAGCAGAATGCGAAGCTCCTGCAGCAGAGGCTGCATAAAAAAAACTGCTTCCCCAAGAACCACCCAGCATACACAGAAATGGTAATCCTGGTCTCCTTTCCTCAATGGCAAATAATTGATGGCATTTCTTCATTTATTAAAAGTAATTTTTGTAGAGACAGGGACTGAACTATGTTACTCAGGCTACCCTCAAAATCCAAATCTCAAGTGAGGATATGAACAGACATTTCTCAAAAGAAGACATTCATGCAGCCAACAGACACACGAAAAAATGCTCATCATCATTGGCCATCAGAGAAATGCAAATCAAAACCACAATGAGACACCATCTCACACCAGTTAGAATGGCGATCATTAAAAAGTCAGGAAACAACAGGTGCTGGAGAGGATGTGGAGAAATAGGAACACTTTTACACTGTTGGTGGGACTGTAAACTAGTTCAACCTTTGTGGAAGACAGTGTGGCGGTTCCTTAAGGATCTAGAACTAGAAATACCATTTGATCCAGCAATCCCATTACTGGTTATATACCCAAAGGATTATAAATCATGCTGCTATAAGGACACATGCACATGTATGTTTATTGTGGCACTATTCACAATAGCAAAGACTTGGGATCAACCCAAATGTCCATCAATGACAGACTGGATTAAGAAACTGTGGCACATATACACCGTGAAATACTATGCAGTCATAAAAAAGGATGAGTTCGTGTCCTTTTTGGCACATGGATGCAGCTGGAAACCATCATTCTCAGCAAACTATCGCAAGGACAGAAAACCAAACACCACATGTTCTCACTCATAGGTGGGAACTGAACAATGAAAACACTTGGACATGGGATGAGGAACATCATACACCTGGGAATGCCGTGGGGTTGGGGGAGGGGGAAGGAGAGGGATAGCATTAGAAGATATACCTAATGTAAATGATGAGTTAATGGGTGCAGCACACCAACATGGCATATGTACACATATGTAACAAACCTGCACATTGGGCACATGTACCCTAGAACTTAAAGTATAATTTTAAAAAGTAAATAAAATAAAATGACAATAAAGATTACAGAAAAAATAATAATAAAAATATTAACATTAGAGTTATGTTCTTAGCTTTCTAATAGTCAAAATTATTAGCTCCAACAGCTGGCAAATGAAGCTGCTTTCTAACCATTTTTGAAACATTCAAATACTCCTCTGCACTGAAGAATAGTTAATCTAGGAATAGTTGAAAAAGCGATAGCAAGAAACACAGGATTAAAAAAATGAAATGTGAGAGGGAACTATCAGGGTGGTAGAAACACCATCAAGTAGAAAAACATATAGATAGCTGTTAGGGGCCTTGAGGTAGTCTAAGAAGACTGAGAGGCAGGAAAAATGATGCTTCTCTGAAAGAATGTGCAGAAGACAGATGACAGGACACATTATAAGAGAAGGAATGGATCTCATATGTTTAAACAGCAATGAAACCATCAGTATCAACTCAGATGTCCTGTGTCTCCACTGTTACCCCTCTGCTACATCCTGAATCTTCCTCTATATTGTTACCTCTGCTGAAAGATTATCATCGCCTTCCTGCACCAACTGCATTTATCTAGTTAACATGCTTCATATTTCACCTTAAATGCCCATAGACTAGGTCAGCTCCCCTACCACAAACAACTCAATGCCATGAGTATGTGGCAAGATACTGGTCATAACTCGTTGTATCATTATTTCATAATGTCAGCTTCTGGGCTTCCTGTAAGAGGACAAAGATTGTGCTTATCCTGCATCACCGCAACTCCCAACCACAGTGGTCAATAAATATTTACTACATGAATTAATAACCGAATAAAAAATGTGTCCATGAATATATTTCTAACAATTATTACTACTACTAAAAGCATTTGTCTAGTATTTTATTTTTTTATTTGCTTACTAAAAACTACTTGCTAAGAATCACTTTTTTAATCACTTTACAGTTTACTAAGTACTGACCACCGTTCTAAGTACACTACATTTACCAACTCAATCCTCAGAGGTTGGCATAATTATTATCCCCACATAACAGATGAGAAAGCCAACGCACAGAAAGATTAAGTAACTTGCTTAAGGTTCATGGTGGACACAAGACTCAAACCCAAGAAGCCTGATTCCACAATACATTACTGGCTCAAATTTTAATTTTAAACCAACTATATCAAATTAATGTCCATAAACAGCTTATATGTATCTTGTAAAATATTTATAGGTCTGAGATTTAACATTTTAGCTAGATATTTCTCATACATGCATAATGAATTACAAAAAACATTAGTACTTGATTCTTGATGTTGATTTCTTTTTTTAGTAATTGAGAAATTACATGAGATTTTTAAAATAAATACACAATTTAAAGTTTTCATGTTAACCACTGCATTTATGTATTATAATCCAAATGTCCAGAATAATTGCTGGATTAAGAAGAAATAAATCTGAGTCAGGGCTGTGACAGTCATTACAGCTGATGTCTTTTTTTTTTTCCTACTAATGGAACAAAGAAATATATCTTATTTTACAGAATCTATCATGTGGACTATAAAAAATTTACTACGTAAAAATGTAAATGCTGAAAACATGTATAGGATTATTTCTTCCTTTAATAAAATCATACTGATTAAAAAGAGCATTGTTCATACTTTGTTTAAAAATGAAACCATAAAGTGTTGACTTCATATGGCCTAATTATGTGATTACCTCAAAAGTTGAAAACTGCAATTATTCTTAACTCATTTGAACATTAATGAATTCACTGTCCAAAGGTCAGTTTGTGTTTCTGAATACTAGAAAACTGGGTAAGTTATCTACATTTCATCTCCAAATGCATTGGATATAATTTTTTCTTGAATTACTGCTAACTATATTAAACACTGCTACAAGAAGGGAGCTTAAACTATAATATGCTGTGTGCTGATCCAGGCTGTTGAGTATACAAAGTACAAGATAGATTTAAATGTATACATGCATGCCCAAATTCACTCCTATTGCTTTTTTCAATCAATCAATTTAATTCACTTTCTTCAAAATCATAGCCAATAGATCCCCCTGGTGCTCCTCTTGTATCCCACTATGACTCCAGGATTCCTCACGACTCTGACATAAGTGCATAACGAAGTTAATGCTACCAAGCATAACCGACCCAGAAGCTGATTTATAAATGCACTTGTGAAGGCCAGCAGGCATTCCCTACAGTCTTTAATTTATACACGCACTCATTCAGTAGTACATAGAAACTGCATTAACAACATCCTTAAAACACCATGAGCTCGTAGGGAAAAAAACTTTAAAATGATGGCAATTTCTATTGTGAAGATGCAATAATACGGAAAAATAATTATGACAATGAACAGATGACATAAAAGTAACAAAGCTAAATACCATCAAAGAGGTCACCATGTTTTTATTTTTGTTTTTGTTTGACAAGGCTACAGACCCTTTACCAAGCTTGTATATTACACTCACCTATTTGAATTTTGATAACAAGGATTACTATTATAAATAATTTTGAATTCAGTTAAGTCATAGTTTAAGACATTAGATATTTTTTAAAAATTTATACATTACTAATGAATTGTGATATGTATAAATACTATATTCTCTCTGATGAGAAATACTTACAATGTTACCTTCTTTACAAACAGAAAGTTTATGCACTCATTTTCTGACAGTTTATACAACCACTACTATCTCTGTCAGAAAGTAGGTGGATAACTTTCAGTACCTGCATCTAGTAAGGCACTAATATAAACACAAAGCACTATATATGTATGCAAGCCATCTGGATGTAATATGGTGTTTCTTTTCACCACCCCACGTTCAATGCCGCACACATGTAGTAACATGATGGCAAGACTGTCCTCTATAATTATCACAGGATAATTATCAAGCCATCCTTTGCTATTTCTTGACTATTAAGCTATAGCAATATTTAACTTTTAAAATAAAGGACAAATAATTTTAGATATTGCCTTTAGTAAACAAATTTTGTCATATGTTTGCAAACTCACAATGCTGACATAACATAAACAAACTTGTGTGGCTATTCAAGAGGCACTACATGGTGTTTAAGTGTCAGCCTAAGAAAAAGAAAGTGAATTTGTGAGTGTCCTAGAAGCCACCTCTTGCTGTTCTCTATCACTGAACCCCATGTGGTTGATACGTAGTCGACTGTTTCACAATGTGTATATGGATGTCACTTTTCTGTGTGGCTGTCCGTTTCCCACACTAGACTGTACTGCTCACTAGCCTAGTGGTTCTCAACTACAGGTGATTTTTGCTCCCTAGGGGATATTTGAGAATGCCTGGAGGCATTTCTAAAGATCAGGATGCTGCTAAAAATGACAATATTGCTGAAGCTGAGAATCTCTGCCCTGGGTCTAAGCAACTTGGGGAAAGAGACTACTGCCTACACAGGGTGGGCACTCAAATATGGGACAAATGGATGCACATGTACATGAAAATTTGTGTCAGTGTGAAATCATCTTTAAACCATCTTTCTCCCTATGACACTCTTTAAAGAACTTCCTTTTTCCCTACTTTCTATGACTATCTTTAAAGAGCTTCTTTTTTATAGGCCAGGCACGGTGACTCATCCCTGTAATCCCAGCATTTTGGGAGGCCGAGGCAGGAGGATTGCTTGAGCCCAGGAGTTTAAGACCAGCCTGAGAAACAAAGAGAGAGACCCCTAGATGAGTGTGCTGATGCAAGCTTATAGTTCCAGCTACTCAGGAGACTGGGGAAAGAGGATCGATCCCTTGAGCCCACGAGGTCCAGGCTGCAGTGACCTATGATAATGCCACTGTACTCCAGCCTGGGTGACAAAGAGAAAGACTCTGTATTTAAAAAAAAAAAAAAAATTTTAAAGAGCTTCCTTTTTTCCTTCTTTCCACTGCTTCACAGTCTTTGTGAAATGAAAGAGTATATGCATCTGTAATAAAATCAGGACTGCAGCAGTTCTGTCCTGGAGCAGAGAGGGAATGGGGAAAGGAATATTGGCCAAGCTTTCTCCATTGTGACTTGGGGAAGGTCTTGACCCCTAAGGAGTCTCTCAGGGACTTGGATCAGATGGCCTCTCAGACTTCCGCTTGGGAGGATTACTTTAATCGTTTCTGTATCTACAAGCATTCACTGGACATAACAGCTTTTCATACGGGCTACACAGTTGTTAGGATGGCAGTAGAGGCCCCTACAGTATTTTATACCACAGCTGTTGTCACTTTTGTAGTAACCATAATCTTAGGTCAGGCTTATATTTCATTTTAAGAGGCTTTAAATAAGAACATGCCTGGTGATAAATTAAGTTGACAGGCATTTCCTTTTATTACAACTGAAAGGAAGACATATATATCTGTCATGTTATTTGGTGTAAACAACTTATGAGTACAGTCATAATTCGCGTAGCCTAACTAGACAACAATTTCACAGAATTAACATGCCATGACTATATACTACAATTCACATACTCTTCATGAAGTTGTCTTATTAACTATAATATAGACTCTTAAACTGAAACAAATATATAGAATGACAGTAGATAAAAACTTCCCCAGTAAATCTTACCAGTGTAAAAACCTACCAGCTGGCTCTTGCAGTTGCTCAGAGTAAATGTGTAGCCCCCATGTATCAGGTGGCACTATACTAAGATAACCACAAGCAAGACAGAGTGAGTACACTTAAAATATAATAGGCAGACAAAAGTTTAGAAATCATTCTTCAAGGCATATTCTCCAAAAGCCCCTGACAGGTACCACAGTCTAATATCTGAAGAAAATGACAGGGAGGAAAAGAAACAGACCAACACTTTAAAGAGTGAGGGGACTCTGACATCCACTCCTCTAACTATGGTCAAATAAAAGGTAACATCTGGGACTAC
Source organism: Macaca mulatta (assembly GCF_049350105.2). Lineage (NCBI taxonomy): Eukaryota > Metazoa > Chordata > Mammalia > Primates > Cercopithecidae > Macaca > Macaca mulatta. The sequence goes on from NC_133420.1 coordinate 92,373,492, forward strand.
ATGGTGGGATGAGCCTTAGGGATTTCAAACAGACTATAAGACTACAAAGAAAACTGGGCTCTCTAGGGCTCCTCTTCTCACCTATTTCTTTTAAAAGTAGTTTCTGGGAGTAAATCTACATCAAGCTAAGTCATTTGTTCACTGGGTTCCTGGATATCTCTGAAAAAGGCAGAGAAAACTTGGGAAGGACTACAAATGTTATATTCTAGGCTCCAGGCTTTAAAAGGCAGGCATAAAAGGAACCTTAGGCTTTCCTTCTATTAACCCTACTATCTGCACTCTAATAATATTATCATAACATTACACATAGGCTGGGCATGGTGGTTCACGCCTGCAATCCCAACACTTTGGGAGGCCCAGGTGGGTGGATCGCTTGAGCCCAGGAGTTCAAGACCAGCCCATCTCTATGAAAAACACAAAAATCAGCCAGTGTGGTGGTGCGCACCTGCGGTCCCAGCTACATGGGAGGCAGAGATGGAAGGAGATGGAGGTTGCAGTGAGCCATGAACATGCCACTGCACTCTAGCCTGGGTAACAGAGCGAAACCCTATCTTAAAAAAAAAAAATCATATAAAGAAAGGCATAATGTATTTTAACACTATAGCCAAACTACTCAGGGTGGGGGAGAAGGCAAATATTCCTTACTCAGTATGACACAATTTTTTTTTTTTTTTTTTTTTTTTTTTTGAGATGGAGTCTTGCTCTGTTGCCCAGGCTGGAATACAATGGCACGATCTTGGCTCACCACAACCGCTGCCTCCCTGGTTCATGCAATTCTCCTGTCTCAGCCTCCGCAGTAGCTGAGATTACAGGTGCATGCCACCACGCCCAGCTAATTTTTTTGTATTTTCAGTAGAGATAGGGTTTCACCATGTTGGTCAGGCTGGTCTCAAACTCCTGGTCTCAGATAAATCCACCCACCTTGGCCTCCCAAAGTGCTGGTATTACAGGCGTGAGCCACTGCACCCGGCCTCAGTGTGATACAATTCTTTATCCTTAGCTGCTGTCACAGTAGTTAAGTAATTTCTACTAAAAACACTATTGTAGTATTGTTATTATTAATTATTTGACAAGACTGCTGAGTTAACAGGTAAAGTGTGAGTCACTTTTGGAAACACCTAGCTGGAGAAAAACTTTCTGTCCCTGCAATAAAAAGAGTACCTACAAGCAATTATTTAAAAAAAAAAAAAAAAAAAAAGCTACTTCGCTGAAGCAAAGCCTCAGTTGTTATAACAAATGTTTATATGTCTACAATTGTTCTCTCTCTCGGAGAAGCAATATACTTGGAGGTCATACCATCTCACCACCCAACTTCTCCAGGGCCCTCAAACACAGATTCTACAGGCTTTCGATAACACTGTTTATTATTACCTCATAAATTTAAAATACATGTACCTGAACTGTGTTTTACTGTCCATGAACATGAGGTTCAGGACAGTCCGGCAGTTTGCATAAGGGTTTCTAGCCAAGAAGCAGGAGGGCCAGTACGCAGACCCAGCTCTCTGATTCCAGAGCTGAGGGCATGCCACCATGTTTTCACCCTCTCCCCAGCTCCCTGGCTTGACACGGCTCCCGCTATAACATGAACACCCAGACCCATTCCTGGTTCCATTTCACAAACAACACAATTGTGCATCCAATAGAAAATATCGATCACAACACAAAGAAACAGCAGCCTCCACGTTTGATCTCTTATGGTGGTGGTGGTGGTAACCTACCAGTATTCTCTGACGATGTCGCTGCAGCTACCACTGTGGCTGCTAATACTGCAGGGAGAAAAAAATTATCTAATATCATGGTGGTATTGACAAGCTCTAAAAGTGGCCAAAAGGCAGGCTTCTTTTCCCTGGAAAGAACAGGGTCCCATAAGAGAGTTTCAATGGAAAGTGAATGCCAAAAACCCTCATAAAAGCGAGGACACAGCTTTCCTTCTTGCAACTAGTCATCTTTTAAAGAAAATAGATGGTAGGGTTAGTGCACAATATTTATAATGAAACATAGAAAAGGATTTGTGATAAAAATAAGTATCAAAAGTGACAACAGGCAGCATTATGCAGAACATAATCTTCCTAAGCAGCTGTGTGCCAGGGAGAATTTGCACATGTGTTTGCAGGGCATTACAAATAAAAGAGCTTATGCCAGAGTCATTATTTTCTACCTCTAGATAATGCAGTTTGAAAAATATCACAAACAGAAGATCATGGCTCGTATTAATCAGCCCCACTATGAAGTGGGTCAGCAAAGCCAGCTGGTCCCTTGTCCATCGTAACCAAGTGTAAGAACTGCAACTGTGAGAAACACTGCAACTTAACACCACCCGACCACTAAGACACTATTTCAGAAATACAACCAAGCCAGAGGATGGCAGAAAAGGCTTCAGTACCAGAGACTCTACCAGAAACTATAGAGTTCCAGCTGAGCTCTGAGGCCAAACAAAGGGATACCCTACTATGCCTTGATAAAAGAAAGATTCTGCTACCAAAAAACATAAAGCATGCCAACTGGTTAATCACCTAAGCTGCATAGACAACATCTGAATACATGAGGTCCCTGGGCCTGGTCAGACCTCATAAAGAAGGGATTGATGGTATCTTTCTGTAAAAGTAGTTTAGGCTCTGTGGATTATATGATCTTTGTCACAACCACTCAAGTCATCATTGTAGTACAAAAGCAACCTTAGATAAACAAATGAGCATGGCTGTGTCCCAATATAACATTATTTACAAATACAGGCAGGGGAGCATAGTGTGCCAAACCCAACTTAGAAATGGAGTTTCAGAAAAACAGGTAGGTGACATTTGACCCTTTGAGTGGGCAACAAACACCAAATTACAAGATAGCCTTCATCTGCACCCGCATCACAATTTTTTTTAATTTTATAAATTTTTATGGGTACTTAGTAGGTGTGTGGAGTACATAAGATGTTCTGATAGAAACCTGCAATGTGAAATAAGCACATCATGGGGAATGGAGTATCCATCCCCTCAAGCGTTTATCCTTTGAGTTACAAACAATCCAATTACACTCTTGAAGTAGATGTTTAAATGTACAATTATTATTGACTATAGTCACCATATTGTAGTATTAACTAGTAGTTATTATTAAATCTTTTTTTTTTGTACCCATTAACCATCCCCAACTCTCCATGCCCCCCCGCAACTACCCTCCCAGCCTCTGGTAACCATCCTTTTACTATGTCCATGGGTTTAATTCTTTCGACTTTTGGATCTCATAAGTGAAAACATGTGCATATTGCAGTTTCTGAAGGAACTAAAACAAACTCTGGAAATGAGGCAGAGGCAGAGGTGATGCAGTTCTGTTGTATTTCCAACCCTAGCTAAAGGCAACTGGCTGTAATGTGCTCTTTTACTAGCATTATAAAGATTGAGAACAATTTTTTACTAGACAAAGTGTCACTGTGTTCCATCTGAGGTTAATGACTTGCTCTGGAAATTAAAGTTAATGCATCAAATTTTGAGACACTTTGATACAGAGAGAATATTTTTCTCCACAACTGAGTTAACTGACTTGGTACTGCTCATAAGGTAAATGTGGAAAGGAGCCAAAAGATTATAACTATTTTACAAAAGAAGAAAGGGAAAAGCTGAAAAAATTTCAAGCGCGAAACACTAAAAGCCATCATGCCATTAATCAGAGGCTGGTCACGTTTTCCTTTTCTAGAGTCATACTTCGATAAAGCTGTGGCACAGACTCCATGCAAACATGCAGGCAACACAGTAAGACAGCTGAATGATTACGTGAATCCAGATCAAAGGCATCCTGCTCAGCTCTCGGAAAAGGGGGCCTCTATACTCAGCTCTGCAGGGCCTGAGTCATGGTCCACTGCACTGCATGAAAAACGAAGGGTGAACCAAGGACAAGAAACAAAACAGCAAACAGCTTTGTCTCTATTCAAAGGTAAAACCGAAAACCTACTGACACAACTGTGCACTGGGCATTTCATCTCTCTGTGCTTTACCCCACCTAAGGAACTGATTGATTAACTCTATCTCATATCACTGACCAAAAACGGATACTATTAACACTCTGTGTCCACACCTACCACCCCCACGGTAGAAGAATTTCTGCTAAAATCTAGAGAGGCATAGATCTTAGCTCTAGTCTGGAAGCCCAGAGGGTTTCACCATCCAGCAACCAGTACTGGGCCTTTTATGCTCCCAGCAGATGTACCTGTTCCTGAAAGGGAGACCGAGGGGTCTAGCCATACAATTCCCCAAGTACATAATTGCTCACGTTAGCAAACTAATAAAGAGTTCCCACTCTTCCAACAGAAAGTCCCTGATGCCTCCTGCAGTACTACAGACTGAAGCAAAATAATTAGGGCCAGATTCTGGCCTTCAATTCCGAATTTGCAATATTCTGTCCCTCGTCAAATTACTTAATCCAAAATTGAACTAAACAAGAATTTTCTGAATTTGCCAAATACTAAAACCCATGAAATAGGGAGTGGGTACACGAACTCTGCCCATTCAGAGATTCTCAACTGACCTGACAATAGTTACTGGCTTTCACTCTCCATTGTTTGGCAGGTACTTTTAAGAAGTTACATAGAATGTTATATCATTTAAATTAAACTATCATAGTCTTGTAAAAGCTGCCTTTCACAATCTCCTCAAAGCTATGAATCCAAACTCCAGAAACCTGCACATTATTAACATACATAAGAATTTTTCATATAATTTTAGAGATAGACCAATAAGGCCTCTCCTTGGTCCCCAGGCTAACACATTGTGAACAGACAAATAAAAAGATCATGTCTCAGACTCGTCAAGAGTAGCTACCAGAATAGTTCACTGTCAATAAAACCCTTCATTTTATTCAATATAACAAACAATTATGAGCTGATATGCGCAGGAATTGTGCGGAGTTCTACGAAAATACAGACATAATTAATTACAGCATAGCCCCACTCTTCTAGGAACATAAAAACACACACACTATGAAGACACTGACATGACCGAGTATACGGAGGAGACAATTCAGCAGAGAATGTATACTGCCTGATTGGTGTGATGTGAGCATAGAATGAGGTGAAGTATCCACGAATGCAGTGAAGGAAGAGAAAGCAAAGAAGGCCTGTGCGCAAGGTGTGCTCACTCCCGACAGCTACTTCTGAAACCTCAGAGAGGCTGAAAAGGTAAATTCAAGATGAAGACTTTAATAGAAAATCCAGGTATGTGGTGACTTTGGAGAGCAATTTCAGCTAAATGGTTGGAAGAGGAACCAGATTTCCAAGGGTCCAGAAGTGAATATGTAATGATGATGAGGCAGCAGGAAGCAAAGTATACCATTCAAGTTTGGGAGAAGAAAATAGGGATGATATGGTGGCATATTAGGAAAATCAGTGTATTCACTATTACTCATAACTAATTCTATAGTAGACATTTTAAAAAATCCTCAGTTCTCTCGAAGGTCACAAATCATATCTGAGGATCGCAAGAAAACGTCAGCACGAACTGGTAAAATGTTTGTATAACATGGTACACTGAGACTTTTATTTGAAACAAAATGTTACTCCCTTAAATACACATTATTTTCAAAATGAGCTATCAAAATCAATTTTATATTTCATATCCTAATAAAGAAAGCTTTATAGTCTAGGCAGCTTAGAACGGCCTCCAGAGCAATTTGAAAGACGAAGAGATTGATTAGATTATTGCATTGCAAGTATTAAATGTTCATCTTGAAAATACATGCAAATAGCCAAGTTAATTCAAACCACAGGTCAAAGCAGAATAAATTATGTTTAAATCTCTCAATTTCATCTTCAGAAAATAAAGGCGGGAAAGGCTGTATTCCATCAGAATCAAAACTGCTGAATAAGCTGGTGATTAAATACACAGACCACTCTATATTTCAAGTGAGAACACTCAGGCTGTCTTGTTTGAGTGAAAGGGAGATGTCTGATGCTTTTCATAATAAATATCCATTCATAAAATAAGCTAAAATGAACAAAAAAGATCTATTGCCTACTCCAGCTATTTTACAGAGAAACGCTGGCAAGGAATTTTCTAACATCTAAAATAGTAAAGTATCAATTAATCATGAAAATGGCTCAGATAATGCATTACATTTTATCATATTCATCCTGCTGCCTTAAACCATTTTTAAAATGACATCACATAAAAATGCAAGTACCAGTCATGTAAAGAAGTAAAATCTTTAAAAATATTAGATCTCCCTCCCCCAACTGCAAACCATGCTCACTGTAGAAATGCTGAACAAAGACTATCATAAAGAAAATAATAACCACTTACAGAGAACCACATTTAACCAATTTATCTTACGTTCATCTTTCTAAGTGCACTTACGTCATTGGAACAAATACTGTACATCATCCTTCTTTTAAAACATACTCTGGGGCCAGGCACGGTGGCTCACACCTGTAATCCCATCAGTTTGGGAGGCCAAGGCGGGTGAATTACCTGAGGTCAGGAGTTCAAGATCAGCCTGGCCAAGATGGAGAAACCTCATCTCTACTAAAAACACAAAAATCAGCCGGGCATGGTTGTGGGCGCCTGTAATCCCAGCTACTCGGGAGCCTGAGGCAGGAGAATCACTTGAACCCAGGAGGTGGAGGTTGCAGTGAGCCAAGATCGCGCCATTGCACTCCGGGCTTGGCAACAGAGTGAGACTCCTTCTCAAAATAATAATAATAATAAATGAATAAATATATATATACACACACACACACACACACACACACACACAGTGAACAATTTCCCATATCACTAAATATTAGCCTAACGACACTACTGAATGGTTTCATACTATTTTCCTGTAAAACTGTACCATGACTGATTTATTTATCTAACCCTTTACTCTTGGACATAGGAGTACTATTAGGTTGCTTTGCTTTGCTGTTTTAAATTAACTCGATGGTAAACATATTTACATATACCAATAACTATTTCTACATCCTTAGCCCAAATTTTTAGAAATAAAATGTCAGGTTGTAGGGGGTGAATTTTGAAATTTTTCAAACATTTTCCTCAAATTTCCTTTCATAAAGATTATACCACTTTATGATATCACCAACAATGTATTTTTAAGCCCATTTAAGTTCAGTCTTATAAACTCTGGTTATTATATTTTTTAAATACAAGCTAAGTAACAGCAGGGTCAATTCTCAAAAATCACATTACCATACCCCAATATTAAAGATATAAAGAGAAAAAAAATCTAATCACACTTAAAATGACAAAAGATCAATTTTCATAAATCATATATTTATAACATGTCATTTAAATCATATTGCTAGTTATTGTTTTTATGACTTCATACCCAATTCACATACAAAGTACTAAGTGAAGTAAATCACACAAATTTTTCTCTTTTAATTATAAAATGAATTTGGGCATCTCTACACTACATGATTAAATGCATGAAACAGGTCAACGACAGTCAAATTCTCAATACAGTTAAGTGTTTTTCCAACGTTATATCTAAACTGTGTACCATGGGTAACTGTCCTATTATAATTATCTATAGATTACGGAGTTTAACATTCAGCTTAAATGGTCAGTTCTGGTTACAAGAGATACTCAATAGCCCCCACCATAAATACACACTCTTAACTCCAGTTCCAAAGACATTGCTCTCTTTCATAGAAAGCCGTCTACCAATTTAAAAAAAAAAAAATGCAACTAGTGGTGCCCATAATCTCATGGGATGTATCAATCTCCTTAAGGGCGCCCGAATGTAATCAGATCATGAATAGAAGAAACTGATACTGCGCTTTAGAGTCCAGAAGACAGTTTATTATCAGGTTTTAATTTCTAACTCAAAAGCATATAAGGATAGGGAGAGATCTGTTAAAGGATAAAAAGTTACAGCTAGATAGAAGCAGTAAGTTCTACTGTTCCATACCACTGTAGGATGACTATAGTTAACAGAAATAGATAATTTCAAATAGCTAAGAAGGAAGATACTGAATGTTCCCAACACCAAGAAATGATAAGTGTCTGACAGGATAGATATGTGAATTACCCTGACTGATCACTATCAATTATATGTATTAAAACATCACTATGTACCCTATGAATATGTGCAATTACTGTCAATTTTTTAAAAATTTAATAAATAAAATAAAAAAATTTTAAAGAATGAATAAATGAATGTCTCCCTTCAGAGATGGCAAAGAATAGATACTGTCAAGCTATTTCTCCTCCCCCCAAATTCAAGTATTTTCTGTTATCTGAAACATTTAAGGAAAGGTTCATGGCATGACTACTAAGGATCTGAGATTTTAACCCAGCCACAGCTTTTTGGTAGAGCAGCCAAAGAAAAGATACTGAACCAGGTGAACCATGAAAAGGCATATGCACCTCCTTAAAGGGATTTATTAGTTAACCATTAAAAAGCATGCATTCTCTCCCTGAGAATTTCAACTTTTATGTAAATGATAATAAACAGCTACAATAAATGTTATCCGGAGGGAGCACTGGCCAGCTAGAAGAATCTGCTAGTTTTGAGTTTGATCGGTGTTAATAAACAGAACACGGAGATAATCTCACTTAAACCAGCACCTGATGATCTTCTAACTGCTAAGTGACAACGAGGCAGCTTAAACTTGCTTTGAATTTAGTAGGGATTCATATTAACAACTGTCCAGTACAGTTTTTCACAGAAATACTTCCCCTCAAATCTATCAATCCTCTAAAATCTGTATGAATGAATTTGCCCCATACCCAGAGGTTGCACTCTCAAAGACAGGGAAAAATAAAATCAAAAACAAAAAAGCCTAAATCAGTGTAATTTTCTTTGTTCTAAACGTAGATTTCTACTTATCATGATTATTTAAAATGCCAACATTAACAAACGCAAGGGAAAATTCATAATGAACTATAGAAAGAATAGTTCATATCAACAAAACCTCTGGAAAGGAGAATTAAGGTTCAAGACAACCTTCTATAATAAAATTTGTTAATCATTTCAAAATATATACGTATCTCAAAACACCACATTGTACGTGTAAATACACACAATTTATTTGTTCACTATATCTCAATAAAGCTTGAGAGAGAAAAAAAAAACACACACATGAAAAGATACTCCCAACACAAAAAACAAACAAACAAACAAAAATACATGGGTGGCCAAAGAAGTTTCAAAAGTTAACTATGAAGAAATGTGACTCCTTTAGGCTACATAAGCCAGTTATACCTGAGCCTTCAATCAATTAATGCAGGGATCTCAAAAATCCAGAAAGAACATCAATTTATCTCTGATTCTTTTGCTGCATTAACAAAAAAAATGAGAAAAGTGTCATATCATCACCATGTCAATACTATTTGCCTTTCCACAAGGTCACTTTTATAAATATGCATATTTAGAATGAAATCCTACTGTTCAGATAAATATCTACTGTAAGAAAAGGTGCTGCATTTCTGCTTAACAGTTATTTGAAACTAATGAATGCCACCAAAGTAATGGCTGAATGATTCAGGTAGTTTTGCAAAGTTATTCATATTAATAAGAAATAACTGTGTAAGTCACAAAACAGTTAATGTTCTTTAATGCAGTTAGTAATGCTTCAGATTATAAATTTCAAAGATTGATTCTATAATTAATATCAAATAGGTAATTATTTCTTTTCAGATGTAACCATAAAAATTGGGATTCAATATACAAAGCTGAATTCCGATTCAAGTGAATAAAGTGACACACACTGTAGCATCTCACCTAGAAAAAAACAGGAAATCAAATTACACTTAGAAGAATAAGGAGAAGTAAATCTATTCTGAATATGGGACATATATGAGACTGACAAACCAATAAAAAAGAAATGAAAACCCAGACAAAAATGCAAATGCTTATAAAAGTGTACAGCAGTGGTTCTCAGTTCTCATACACATTATAATTTCCTAACAAGCTGGTAAAAAAAAAATCAAGGAACAAGCCACACACCCAAGATTCTGACTTACACCAGGATGGTCCCCAATACTGATTAAAAACTCCCTAGGTGATTCTAAAGCACAGCCATATTGGAAAATGGCAAATAGGTTAGGGATAAACTGGGTTAAGGTTATTTGAAACATTTCAAATAAACAATTTGAAATTCAAGGACCTAGAGGAAAACTAAGTTGGTCTCTGCCTCATACCATACAATGAAAACAATACTAGATGGTTTTTTTAAAAATTATAAAATTTTTAAAAATCTAAATGACCATGACTATGACATTGTAATATACAAAGCCTTTCTGAGCATAAAACGAAATGCTGAATACCGACGGTAAGAAAGAAGACTGGTAGTTATGATTAACCTTATCTAAACAAACAGCTCTTCTTATATGCATTAAGGAAGCATTAATGCTTACAGGAAAATGAAATATAAAGGACAAAAAGGAAAGAATTTTCAAAACATAAAATGACTACTAAAGATGAGAAATGTTCAGTTTCTCATGTAAATAAATGTACTGAAAAATTTCCATTCTTTACCAATAAAATTAGAAAAAAAAGCTTTCACATCTAGAGCTATTTAGAATACAGAGGAATCAGAACACAAATACGGTTGTAGAAACTCTAAGGTGACATTCTTCAGAGAAATTCGGCACAAGTGAATGTAAACACCTCCCAGAGATTACACTGGGAAGGACCTAGAAATGTATTCACATGGCTATATTTGTTTGTTAATTTACAAAAGTACAACATTTTAATTTGATTCTGTTAAACACCCTGACCTCTTCCACAATAATGCTTCCCTTCAGTGACTTAGATCAGTTGGCATCAGAGGAGCTGCTGGAATATTTGCGATCTAGCCAAGAAGCAAATGAAGTGAGATGCATTTATTTTGAGTTTAGAGATGAATTTTAATTTATAAATAATAAGAAGGCAAAAAAAAAAGAAAAAAGGAAACAAAAAATAATAAAAAGACTTTAGAATTATTTAATAATTCAATTAAAGAAGAGTGAAAAAGACAAGTTTTCTGCTGATTAAACATAAAATGCCAACATTAAAAAATGTAAAAATTCATAATGAACTACAGACAGAACATGAGTGACATAATGATTATAAACATCAAAGAGTATATTCAACATATTCAAATATTATTCACAGTGTATGCACACAGACAACACAAACACACACACATAAACAAACACATTGAAAAGTCTCAAAATTTACAACTCACATATCACAGAAACTTGGTAGAGATTTACCCTAAATCTGGATAACAATCCTAAAAATCTGCAAGGCATACAAATACCAAGTTGTGACAATAAAAGAAATGTTTTAAAACTATAAGTAATGCTCTCCAAAAACATGTTAAATAATGATAAAGCAAAAACTCAATCATCTTGCCATATTCTCTTTAGAAATATTACAAAATTATTGCGATGTGAAGAGGAGATCAATAATAGGCAGGAACAAAAGGAAAGAAAAATGTCATGCAGGTGTGTCAGGTACATCTCTATATAATTAATTTTAAAAAATGTAGTATTGATATATTAGCAGAACCCCACTTTACATAGCTTACTTTTGAAGTCAGAAAATGCAGTAAGCATAATTTCTTTAAATATAGATTGTCAAAATCTCTCCATGTATAGCATCAATTGCAACTACTTCATATTCTCCAATCCATAGGATCCATTAACCCCCTTGATTACACAAGCAATACCATAGGATCATTCTCATCTAATGATAAATGAAGTGACTGGACATAACTCATTCAAGTTTTCATACCAAGAAATTCATGCAAATTTACATTAATTTACCACAACTGAATTATCATTTGAGTGGTATAAATTTTGCCATAAAATACCAATAGAAAAGACATCTAGACCAAATAAAATATCATAAAATCTCTGAGTTCCAACTGTGCTGCTTCTGATTTGTATGGAATTAAGTAAAGACAGCTCAGCCTCTCCCATGACCAGGAAAAGTTTAAGCAAACATTAAGAACACATTTTGCCTAAGATTCAAGATCTTAACATGTTAAGATTATTTCTACTATCTTGAAAAATATTAATAAGTACCTTAGATTAAAATAAAAGCCAAGCTCAATTTACTTACTATTGTCTATATGCAGTAAAATACTGGTTTAAAATAATATTTAAAATCTAAAATATAGTTAAATTCATATAAATATTATCTCTAGTAAATTCCATCTATTTTTTGATACTCTCAGATTATAAATTTAGTAGCCCCATCTTTAATCTTCTCAAGTAAATCCTACTTAAAAGGTGATGATTTTGTCAAAATTAATTAATTTAAGCTTACAACACTTTCTCCCAATAATGAGTTCAAGATACATTTAGGAAAATAAATATCAATAAAAAATACATCAATGCTACTATTAAATGCTTTATAATCCACAAATTGCTCTGAATTGATGTTACCCAAAATAATATTTATATATACATTTTCACAGCCAGGGTGACAGGTAAAGTTGGTTTAGTTAATTGTTTCAAAGGAAGGATGAAACTGGTAATAACAGAAAAAAGATAAGTTATATTCATGTTTTATTGTTTACCTAAGATCAATTGACTAACAAAGAAAAAATTATAGAGAAAACAAGCTTCCTTGTGTGTAAACATTTTCATGAGTATGTGAGCATTTTCGTGGGTATGTGTGCAGGTCCGTGGGTTCGTGCAGTGAGCAGGAGGTGGAAGGTATATCTGTGGCTGTGTAGAGCAAGAAAGAGAATGAGAAGGAGATCACATAAGGTCACTGGGTGATCACAATGTGGAACAAGACAAAATCAAGATCACTGCATAATCATCGAAACACATGCAAAAATAAGAACACTATACAAACCACAGCAATAACCCAACACCTCTAGTTCCAGCTAATTTGAGTAACTCCTACGTTTTTGCTAATTACACTTCTAGCTTGCTCCAGTCCCCTTGCTTTATAGATAAAATTAAGATATCAGATCATACAATTGCCCCCACATTCTGCCAGCATCCAATCCAAACCAAAACCACTCTTCTTTGAACCCTTCCCCCAACAACACCTAAACAAGCCGAAATCTACTAACAAGCTCTTCCTAAGATCAATGGTTCCCCATGCTGTGCTGTTTCCTTTGTTGCACAGAGGCAAAAACAAAAACAAACAAACAAACTCTACTTTGACAAAAAGTGTGTTACTGGTGGATTTTAGTTGGAGAACATTTACAGAAAAAATATTCAAGTTAAATTTTTATCCCTAAGTAACCTATATATTTAACTTTCACAATGAAAATGGTGCCAAAATACACAGCAGTTTTCATGTATTTGATGATACTCTAATTTAGGTGAAAAAAGCAAAAAGATGTGAGCCAAACTCTAATGAGTCACCAAAAGACATGCTGCAGCTCTTTTGAACAATGTGCTCAAACTATTAAAAGGAGGTGCCATTCCATAACTGATGTGCATGAAATCCTGCAAATGAAAATCAATTTGGAGAACAGAGTTTAACACCCCAGCTTCCAGACAATTAAAGGATAAACTACCATTGTAATATTAAGCACTTCCTGCACTACCTAGGCCTTCTGAATCTGGCATAAGTTCAAATGCAAGGATATTCAATCAATAAAGATAATAAATTCAGAAGCCAATTCAACAGCACCCTCTGCTTGCAGATAACTTAATTTCATTTTAGAGGATTTCCTAACCCAATATATAATTCGACAAAATCTATCTTTTAAATTATGCAGCTAATGTAACCCATTTAAGATATATAAATTTAAGCTAACCAGAAGGAATACATTATGACATTTTACATTTAAATAAGCCTGGCATGCCTGAAAATTAGCAAGGATCCAGGTAAAAATCTGTCTGGAATTTGACACTGATCTCCGGCAGCAGGGCATAGCAAAGTGAATCTCAGACTTTAGCAAGCATGAGAAACATCTGGGGATCCTGTAAAAAACATTCTGGCTTAATGATTATTCAAGTGAGGCCCAGAAATCTGCATTCTTGACAAGCATTTCAGTTGCTCTGATACAGAAGGCCTTCCGTTCCCACTTCTACACAATGCAGTAAAGTATTCTACAGCAGCAGACCAAAGTGTTTCCACTGGGGCAGATAATTATTTGTGCAACTTTTTTTGAGACAAGATTTCCCAATGTCACCCAGGCTGGAGTGCAGTGGGGCAATTATGGCTCACTGCAGCTTTGACCTCCTGGGCTCAAGCAATCTTCCCACCTCAACCTCCCAAGTAGCCAGGACCACAGGTACACACCACCATGCTCAGCTAATTTTTTTTTTATTTTTTGTGGAGACAGAGTTTCACCACGTTCCCCAGGTTGATCTAGAACTCCTGGGCTCAGGCGATCCTCCGGACTGGGCCTCCCAAAGTGCCAGGATTACAGGCAAGAATCACCACACCTGGCCCTTATTTGTGCAATTTTAAAGTGGTATTTTATCCAAAGAGAAATGCAAAGTTTGTAAAATAATTTTCCTCAAATGATAATGACTTCAAAAGATTTACAAATCGGCCGGGCGCGGTGGCTCAAGCCTGTAATCCCAGCACTTTGGGAGGCCGAGGCGGGCGGATCACAAGGTCAGGAGATCGAGACCATCCTGGCTAACACGGTGAAACCCTGTCTCTACTAAAAAATACAAAAAACTAGCCGGGCGAGGTGGCGGGCGCCTGTAGTCCCAGCTACTCGGGAGGCTGAGGCAGGAGAATGGCGTGAACCCGGGAGGCGGAGGCTGCAGTGAGCTGAGATCCAGCCACTGCACTCCAGCCTGGGTGACAGAGCAAGACTCTGTCTCAAAAAAAAAAAAAAAAAAAAAGATTTACAAATCATTATAGAAAATAAATTACTTAACATCTATGCTCTAAAAATGACTATAAATATTTTTCTTGTTAAAGGGAATCACATTCAATTGTTTCCAACTTGGATAATAGAGGTAAGAAAAAAAAAGAATAAAAATCAGTTAAAATTCAATCAGAGGCCAGGCTCATTATCTCACATTTATAATCCCAACACTTTGGGATGCTGAGACAGGAGGACTGCTTGACTCCAGGAGTTCCAGACCAGCCAGGGAACCATGGCAAGACCTCGTCTCTACAAAAAAAACTTTTAAAAAAATTCTGCGGGCAAAAGTGGCACATGGCTGTAGTCCTAGGTACTCAGGAGGCTAAGGTGGGAGGATCACCTGAAACCAGGAGGTCGAGGCTACAAGGAGCTGTGATCATGCCACTGCGCTCAGCCCAGGTGACACAGTAAAACCCTGTCTCAAAAAAGTAATAATAAATTTGATCACAGAGGTAACCACTGCTTAGCATTTAAGAATATCCTTTACCCCCCCCCCATGCTTCCTTCTATATTCCTTGAGTTTTGCTTCATTATATAAAACATCAAGGTAAAATTGTCAAAGGAAAGGCAGATCGCTACTAGGTGAATGCCTTCATTTAAGGAAGAAAAGTACACAATTGTATTAATTACAGCATCCACATCCTAAAACAAAGAAAGATTTGCAATTAGTTCACAAACCCCACAGGAAGAAGTTTCATAACAGAGGAAAAGCACACGTGGAGCAGCCTATGTTGCATTTGAGCCATCCTGGTAGCAGAAGAGCAGTGGCAGCAGAGACATGCCACTATACCTAACATGCAGATGAGCCCTATCTCGTATCAAAGAGGCAGCCATCTTCCTAGTCAACACAGTACTGGAAAGAAACAAAACACAAAATTTAAAAAAAAAAAAAAAAAACAGAAAAGACAAAGGGGCAACCATTGGCCTCAGTACCTTACAACCTAGATTACAGGAAGCTTGAGTGACTTCTAGCTTGGAGGATTAAAACACACACACACACACACACACACACACACACTTTGAGGACTAGAACATGAGAAAAACAGATAAGGCTAAAACAGACACAATAAAATAAAAGGGAAAAGGGAACCAAATACATGGATACGTTTAATAAATTACAAGAAACCTGTTTTATCTTACAGTTAATGCTCTATCACTTCCCCCAAACACGATGTGGTCAAACCCATTCTAACAATGATGAAAGCATATGCTCTACCAATAACTGCTCTACCAGTTTATATTGGAACCCTTTTTAAAAGAGGCCTTTAAAAAAAGAGTTTCAAATCATCCCAAGTTTTCAAGACAACATGTAAATCCATATGGTTATGTGAAATCTTGTGATACTCAAACACTGGCAATTAATGTCATTCAAATATTTCTAAGACACTGTGAGGCACCACAGGATACACACACACACACACACACACACACAAACATACACACACACTCGCTCACATTTGCAGGCTGGTCATGCCCTGCAGATGGCTAGGTACGGATTATTCCCAGGCTTCCAGGTGAATGTGATGTGGATTCAGCTGAGAATGACCATGGTAAGGAGGGCATGGCCATCTCTGGCTTGGCTGCTACAAGGTCAAGCATGAGGGCAGTGGCATAGATCTGACAGTAAGCAACTCATCCATTTCCCTCTCGCTCTCAGGTCACGTGGCTACATGCATCCCCTGCCCTCCTGGTAACAGTCAGAGGAAAAACAAAATTAGACCACTGACCCTGAAATGTAACATGGTTTTTTGTTTTAGTTGTTATGTTTCATTATTCTATCATATGTTCTGATAATCTGTTTTGATTTAATTTAGGATAATGTATACTTGATTCTAAAATATATGCTCTGTGATAAAGTCTAATACACAGCACCTACAAGAAACTTAAACAAATTTACAAGAAAAAAACAAACAACCCCATTAAAAGTGGGCAAAGAACATAAACAGACACTTTCCAAAAGAAGACATAAATGCAGTGAATAAGCATATGAAAAAAGCCCAAAGTTCCATAATCCCAGAACTTTGGGAGGCCGAGGCCGGCAGATCACTTGAGGTCAGGAGTTTGAGACCAGCCTGGCCAATGTGGAGAAACCCTATCTCTACCACAAATACAAAAATTAGCTGGGCATGGTGGCTTGGGAGGCTGAGGCATGAGAATCGCCTGAACCCAAGAGGTAGAGGTTGCAGTGAGCAGAGATTGTGCCACTGCACTCCAACCTGGATGACAGAGCAAGACGTTCTCCAAGAAAAAAAAAAGGAAGAGATGCCTTTTGTTCTTAAGCACGAGGGAATCAATTTAAACAGGGTGAATATTTTGAGGATGCATTATTAAGTAAAGACCAAATATTACACAAAGCTCACCCAATGTAGAGCAGCCAAAAAGAAACTAAAATGATAATGAGGAAATAAAGTTCTGGGAAAGGAATATGGTAGTTGCATGTCTTATAATATATGTATACTTATGTGCTGTAAAAGATGAATATTTGGTTCAAATACAAGGCTAGTGAAATGTAACAAAAATGACAACTTACATATTTAAATGGTGGCTATGTTTTTTTCCCACTTTCAATAAAATTATGACATTTTAGAGCTGAAATGACTTTCGAGAATATGTCTGCCTTGTGGATGATTTTAAATCTTTAATATTCAAGTAGCAATGCGCACCATTATTAATCCTTTAGCATATAGATCTTATCTTTATAGGGGTGGAAATGAGAGTTGCCACAATTCCTGCAAAGATTTTAAAAGCTGTACTCATCTTATTCTCCAAGGTAGTGACAACAGCAAATGTGAAAATTTTTCACATTTTGAAGCTCTAATGACATGAAAGTCAGGAATGATTATCTCAGCTAGGCGAAGTGGCTCACACCTGTAATCAAGATCAGCCTGGGCAACATGGCAAAACTCTCCCTCTATAAAAAATACAAAAATTATCTGGTCCTGATGCCACATGCCTGTAATCCCAGCCACCAGGGAGACTGAGACAGGAGGATCACTTGAGCCTGGGAAGTGGGGGTTGCAGTAGCCAATACTGCACCACTGCGCTCCAGCCTGGATGACAGAGTGGGGCCCCGTCAAAAAAAAAAAAAAAAGAAAAGTGGGGAGGGGAGGGGAGGGGAAGGGAGGGGAGGGGAAGGGAGGGGAGGGGAAGGGATGGGAGGGGAAGGGAGGGGAAGGGAGGGGAAGGGAGGGGAGGGGGTTATCATTGGGTTTAAAGCACATGGGGTAATAGTAAAAATAAAAAGTGGTTTCTTCCCACAGGATAAAGCCAAAATTTTTATTTAGGCTTTCAGTTATTTCCTCTACCAAGAGTAATTCAATACAAATAACATATAACTGCCAAGAGAGGGTCGGAATCACTTGCTGACCATCACATGATAATCTTCAAATGTATCCTTACCAAAGTGTTTAACTTTCAAAACAAGGAACCCTCTCATTAATTAGAAACAGACTGCTGCCAATTCATCAGTTTTAAAATATCCATTCTAAAGTAACTATGTGATAGCTCTAAGTAACCATAACCACTGTAATGAAGTATAAGTACCTTTAACATCAACACCCAACTCTACATCCAATCATAATCCCAGCATGCTTTAAGGCAGTGGTCCCCATTCTTTCTGGCACCAAGGACTGGTTTTGTGAAAGACATATATTCCACAAATCCAGTGTGGGGTGGTTTCGGGATGATTTAAGCACATTACATTTACTGTGCACTTTATTTCTATTATTATTACACTGTAATATAATGAAATAATGAAATAATTATTCAATTCACCATAATGTAGAATCAGTGGCAGCCCTGAGCTTGTTTTTCTGCAACTAGGCCATGCCCTCAGGGGAGGATCGGAGAGAGTGACAGATCATCAGGCATTAGATTCTCATAAGGAGCATGCAACCTAGATCCCTCCCATGTGCCGTTCACAATAGGGTTTACACTCCTTTGAGACTCTAATACCACCACTGATCTGACAGGAGGTGGAGCTCAGGCAGTAATACTAGCAATGGGGAGCAGCTGTACCTACAGAGGAAGCTGCCCTCGCTAGCTCACCTCCTACTGTGCAGCCCCGTTCCTAACAGGCCACCAGAACCTAACCACAAGCAGTCTGTGGCCTGTTAGGAACTGGGCCACACAGCAGGAGATCTGTGGCTCATGGGTTGGGGATCCCTGCTTTAAGGAATGTTTACAATCTATAACATCACTGAACTCTGTCTAAAAATGTTAGAAACTATACACAGAACAACAAATATAACACAATGTTGCTTTGAGTAACAGGTCTATGCATTCCTCATAAACGAAACATGAGTAAGTTAACCTCTATGAAAAAACTATAATATTTTACTATTAGTGCATCTGAAAAATATTTATATAAGAAAAAAAATTACCACCTTTCTACTCTCCTTAGACTCTTCTCTTTCCAAATATTCCTAAAATCATGATTTGCATAGCAAAAGTAAAAACCATTTGAAATTATACAACAGAAGACAGACAAATAAACCACTAAGCCACATACAATTCTTCAAAAGGCTCTGCATTGCTGGAGTGAGCTGGAATCTTGTGGTTTCCCAAGGGAAGCTATAAAAATCAGGGAGAATGAAAAGAGTGCCAGCTGAAAAACCAAACAGATGGTTTCACCGACTAAAAAGCCAGCTGAGCTTAGAAGATTGTTCCCATTTAGAGTATCTTCCAAAAACAGCTTCATACGGTTGGTTTTCATTTTCCCTTTCTTTGCCACTGTTACACTACTATTCCAGACTTTGGACAGTAGGAGCAATGAAATTACTAGCTTCCTGTAGAGGAGAACAAAAAACTATTTCTTTTCATCCTCCTAAAAAAGTTTAGACCTAAGCTGCACTCTCTGGGTCATCATGAGCCATCCTCTGGAAATGGGGCTTATGCCATGGGAATAAACACACACAAATATATTTAACAAACACATATTGCACATAACATATAAATATGTTTTATGTTCATCCTATAATATATATTAAATATTATATACACATATATTCACACAAACATGCAAACATTGGCTGGAGGAGGGCAGTGCAAGCGATCTGGAGCACACCTTGCAAATCTAATTAGTACCAAATCATTCTGTCCCATTTATGTGATATGTGTTATCGATTTGTAAAATACTGAAAGCAACTGACAAAATGATTAATGTAAAACATTTATTGTGGCTGGCCACAGTGGCTCATGTCTGCAATCCCAGCACTTTGAGAGGCCAAGAAGGACAGATCACCTGAGGTCAGGAGTTCAAGACCAGCCTGGCCAACTCCCCATCGTTACCAAAAATTCAAAAATTAGCTGGCCATGGTGGCGCACGCCTGTAGTCCCAGCTACTCAGGAGGCTGGGGCAGGAAAATTGCTTGAACCTGGGAAGCAGAGGGTGCAATGAGCCAAGATCATGCCACTGCACTCCAGCCTGGGTGACAGAGCAAGACTCTGTCTCAAAAAATTAAATTACCTTAAATTAAATTAAATTAAATATAAAACATTTATTCCATAGCAGAGAAGAAAATAACAGTGTTCCCAGACCTCAGGAAGCAATGCCCTATTACGTAGCTAGTGTTGTGGTGAAGACTCCCAGCCTGCTACAGCAGCATATGCACAACAGGTAAGAATGGCTTGTATGCTATGAAAGAGGTTAATATCCAGTAAGACATAAGATTACAATAAAAACTGTTGTTTAAACACAAAAACAACCCTACTATATTACACATAGGAAGAATAAATACTTGGCATCATGCCCAAAACAAAACCTAACTGCAACAAGTAACTCTGCAAGAGAAACACCTTCCTTAGAGGTACCCTACTATATATAGCAAGCAGAAGGCTCTGCCATGCACCAATAAACTATTTACCTTTCACCACTGGCTGTCTATTTTTACATTTTAATTTGCTTTTTCTGTCTTCGGAATTTCAAACTTTTAATGTGAACGACAATTCTGCAAGAAAAATGAACAAGGAGAGTAAAATTTTAATTACTCGCTGGGTGAGGTGGCTCACACCTGTAATCCTAGCACTTGCGGAGGTTTTTATGTTAAAAAGAAATACATTAAAATTTTAATTATCATCTATAAATTGCTTTAGTCTTTCTGATTGACTACAATAACTTGTTTCCTTCCTTGTCTATCTGATAAAAGTGGCAAGAATGGACATAAAATCTACACAATAAAATGGCCAAAAGATTATAGGTAACTGCAGGGATATGGGTCTAGAATCTGTAACTAAAACCAAGTCAATAAAAGAACACATTTAATGAATATTTTCTCAATGCTAAGTTCTAGGCACTGTGCTAAAATCTTTACATTTCCCTTCCTCTAGCTCTGTAAGGGAGGTCTTACCACCTTAGCTAAGGAAACTAAAGCACAGAGGAGATAAGTTACTTAGCTAAGGACACATAGCTATTAGGCAGCAAAAATGGGAGTTACCAGCAGGTCCCTATTACTCAAAAGCCTGTGCTCTTAACCTGCTACACTACATACCACTGGCTTCCAGAGAACAGAATAGCCATGGCAAGGTTTATTCTCATTCATCAGAATGATATGGCGTTCAACCTAAACCAGGAAAAGCAAAACTGAAAATGGGCTGAGTGATTTCTGGTGGGAAATTTTTACTTTATCTTAAAATAGTATTACCTAATTTACTGGACTATCTGACCAAGACTTCACTATATTGAAAAGTGAAAATATGAAATATTCAATGGCAATAATGTTTTTGTTACCTATAAATTTATATATGCATTTTTTTAGCAAATCAAATCTATGTAAAGTAATACTGTTTGTATACATGTATACCCCCATGCCCACAAATCTCCATGATTTTGACAAATACAGTTTTTAAATTAGATATACAGTTCTGTACAGGGTAGTATCTTTCTAACATTTAAATCACTGATTTAGTGAGCAGTGAAGTTTAAAAACGAAACAAACAAACAGCTGGATATCCTGAAATCACAAGGTATCTTTTTTTTATGTTGTTCGCTTATGGAATTTTTTCCCTTCTCTCTAGGATTTGAATAAACTCATGTGTTCAAGCTACCTTCTGGCACTACATAATTCTAGTTTTCATTTGAAAGCCAAAATAAGTTAAAAAAAAATTGTTCATAAAAATTCAAAGCAAAATATGTGAAAAGTTAAACATACGTACACTTTTCTGACAATGTAATTCAATAGCTTTTCCTAAACAAGAAGCGGACATTTTAAAACTCTTACTGTTTATTATTCTTTCATCTACTTTTCATGTCTCCAAAAAATTCAAGCCCGAAATCTGGAATATAAGTTTCTTGTTGACAGAAATCAGGACTTTTATTTTCTATCAAGAAAAATTCCCTGCAAAAACTTAATGCTGTTCAGTAACAACACATAACATAAACTATGCAGACATACATTAAAGCAACATACTTATGGCTTTTTGTAGTCTCTATCTTTAAGTATCATATTTCCTAATAAAAACGAAGTTTTGGATGATTCTGTTAAGAAAGTACATTGGTTATGAAATATTACAATGAGAAATTAGAAAGGAGAAATACAGGCACGATATAAACATTAGAAATATTCTTTTTTAATCCTGAATATTAACAACTTTGCCTCATCTTGGTAATAAAACCTTATTTTAAAAAAAAAAAAAAAAAGGATCAGTTCATAACCAATTAAAATTCTCAATAAAAACTAGAGTGGTCCGGGTGCAGTGGTTCACACCTGCAATCCCAGCACTTTGGGAGGCTGAGGTGGGCAGATCATGAGGTCAAAAGATCGAGACCATTCCGGCCAACATGATGAAACCTCATCTCTACTAAAAATAAAAAATTAGCCGGGTGTGGTGGCACGTGCCTGTAGTCCGAGCTACTCAGGAGGCTGAGGCACACCCTGGCGACAAAGCGAGACTCCGTCTCAAAAAAAAAAAAAAAAAAAAAAAAGGATATATGTTGGTATTTAAATTTAATTTTAGATAAAATTATCCAATTTTTTTTTTGTTTATTTGTTTGAGACAGAGTCTTGCTCTGTCACCCAGGCTGGAGTGCAGTGGCGTGATCTCGGCTCACTGAAAGCTCTGCCTCCCAGGTTCACACCATTCTCCTGACTCAGCCTCCCAAGTAGCTGGGACTACAGGTGCCCACCACTATGCCCAGCTAATTTTTTGTATTTTTTAGTAGAGACGGAGTTTCACCATGTTAGCCAGGATGGTCTCGATCTCCTGACTTCGTGATCCACCCGCCTCCGCCTCCCAAAGTGCTGAGATTACTGGCATGAGCCACCGCGCCCGGCCCCAACTTTAATTTTTACAGTGATTTTTTTATAATCAGGAAGACCTGGGCCAGGCACAGTGGCTCACACCTGTAATCCCAGCACTTTGGGAGGCTGAGGCAGGCAGATCACTTGAGATCAGGAGTTCAAGACCAGCCTGGCCAACATGGTGAAACCCCATCTCTACAAAAAGTACAAAAATTAGCCAGGCCTGGTGGTTCACACCTGTAATTCCAGCTACCCAGGAGGTTGTGGCAGGCGAATCGCTTGAACCCAGGAGGCGGAGGTTGTGGTGAGCCAAGATCGCGCCACTACACTCCAGCCTGGGTGACAAGTGAGACTCCATCTCAAAAAAAATAAATAAATAAAAGTTAAAAATCAGGAACACCTGGAAAAAAATGCAATTCACAAAAACCATTTACTCTAAAAACAACCATACCAAAATCTTTGCCCTCACAGTATCTTTCATTGCCAAACCTCCATGTTCTTAACTAAAATACTCCATTTGCAATTTGCACACTGTCTTATATGTGTATTAGAACTACCCATAAGTAAATACTTATCAAATTACCAGCAAGTTAAACTTTGCTGGAATGGCTTTTATTTGTCCCTTTAAGGTTAATTATTAACATAGCATTCTTTTTTAAATCGTATGTCAAATTTAGCCTGAAAGTAATTTTGCAGAGCCAGATTCAAAGTACACCGTTCATCATCACAATCACTATTTTCCAAAAGGAAAGTTGACCCTGAATGTGATCCAAGCCATTGCTTTCCTAACACTGTTTCCTTTCAACCATTGATGGTTATGCCCCCTCACCAAGCAGTGCATGTAGGAGATAGCTAAAATCTATCTCAGATAGGCAAGTAACGCTGGTATTTATCTTTCCCTTAGGCATAATGTGTCACCTTCAGAATTTAAAAAACCAAGGGGTTTAGAAGCTGAAGATGTAATTACCTGTCAGATTCTACTAAAGGCTTTTGAAAGTTAATATCCTATACCTATTGTTCCCATAGAAAAATTCCAGAATGTCCAATAGAAAAGCTGATTCAATTTATGCTATAGTTTATTTTGTGCCATTTAAATATAGTATTATCTGATACATGCAATAAATATTTCTTATGGAATTAAAATTCTTTGAGATGGTATTTCACCACTGAAGAAGTACAAATGAACTCCCTGTAATTTCTTGTACAACCTAAAAGGCAACAATAAGACAAACACCTTTTTCTTAAATTAGCTCTACAACAAAGGAAAACTTAATACATAAAAGATAGTTACAAAGTGCAGTAGTGCAGAGTTGCTCAATCTCTACACAATTGATAATTTGGGGCCATATAACCATTTGTAGTGGAGGCTCCCCTGTGTATTGTATGATGTTTTGTCGTACCCTTGGCAGAAGCCGCTGATGCCACTGGCACCTCCCCCATCATGCAATCAAAAAAACGTCCCTCAACATCGTCAAATGTCCTTTATAAGACAAAATCATGCTGGGGTCAGAACCAATGAAGGAGTAGAAATGGTAACACACAGGTTGCAGTTTGGCTCTGCTACTTTGGCTATGCACCGGGGCAGATATTTAACCTCTTTGCCTCAGTTTCCTCCTTCCCCAAATAACAGTTGTAAGGACTAAATTAGAAAAGGTTTGAATAGTGGCTGCTGCTACTGCTACTGTTATGATTGCTTCAATTGCATACACTGTAGCATCTCTCTAAACTTCAGTCTCCCTATGACCCAAATGTATGATTTTTCAACAAAAGTTTTCTCAAAGGTAGGAGGGGGCATTACTAAGCTTATGGATTACAGATTCTTCCTAAAAGTCCATTTCAAGGCCCTAAGAATATGATCCAAACCCTAACTGAAACTAATAATCCCTGCACCGCAGAAATAGGATAGTCAGCTTGGTCACCGGAATGCTGCACACACGCCTCCCTCTGCACTCCGGATGCCACTCTTGTCTGAAGCGGGACATGACCACAGTTCATGTGGAGCTACACACCTGTCGGAATCCAGCACCAAATGCCACTTTCTCTTTCATGAAGTACATCCCTGATGACGTTCTGATCATCTCCCTCTGACCCCACCCCAAACACCAAGGCCTCTCATAGCATTTGTACTCTGGAGATAACAAGTGACTCACAGTAGTCACGGCCCAAATAAGCTCACTTCTCTGATGAACCACAGACACCTTTTCTGTCCTCACTCCTCTCTTTACCCTGCAGGGCACAGCCAGGGCACTGGCCACATTATTGCTTTTTAATTGGACAGCTACCTTTAGACAATTAATTACAATTCTCTAATAGGTTGATATAGTTTTCATACATAGCTCGACAGTAAATATTTTTCCCAGATAAGACTGCCAGAAGTATATGACTATTGCTGGCTGAGTATGGTGGCTCACGCCTGTAATCCCAACACTTTGGGAGGTCAAGGCAGGTGGATCATTTGAGTCCAGGAGTTCAAGACCAGCCTGGGCAACATGGTGAAATCCCATTCTCTACAAAAACTACAAAAGTTAGCTGTGTGTGGTGGCGCATGCCTGTAGACCCAGCTACTCAGGAGGCTGAGGTGGAAGGATTGATTGAGCTTGGGAGATGGAGGCTACAGTGAGCCAAGATTACACCACTGCTCTCCAGCCTAGGTGAAAGAACAAGACCCTTTCTTTAAAAAAAAAAAAAAAAAGATATGACTATTGCTTACTGACATCCACAGAACCAACAAAACTAATGGCTAATGTTCATGCATGCATGTTTAGTTGATGGCCACTCTTTGGGTACATAAAATGTCCCTGTTATCTAAATGAAGAGGTAATAAACAAATTGCTGTGACTAAAAAAAAAAAAAAAAAAAAAAAGACTCCAGCAAATTTTTTATTGTATATCACTGTTAACCAATTTATTTATTACTAAAATTATATTGTTCAGTATACACTCCTTTAGCTGACAAGTCAGGTGATAGTAGTTTCACACTGGGGGGTTCCAGATGGAAAAACAAGGGGAGTATCCAGCAATGCCTGCTGCCCTTGTTACTGAGGGAATTCAAGGCATAAAGTGTGTCCGTGTGTGGGGAGTGAGAAGAGAGAGGGTTCCAAGTGCCTATGGAGGCAACAAGTTAGGCAACTCTGTGTAAATGCCAGGGTTCTCCTGATGAATCCTGGTAAAATAAGACATTTGTCACAAAGAAGTGTAAGAATTCAGCTGCATATTTCAGCATATACTCAGAGGATCCCGTACACCAGAATTCTCTGAGGTGCTTACTGCAAACTGTAGATGCAAAGGAGTGGCACCCAGCCTCTGCATTTTTGCAAATTCTCCAGGTATTTCTCATGTGCACTAAATTAAAAAGAACTAATAGATTAGGGGGTGTTACTCTTCTACAATAAAAGAACATTCATTGCTGAGGATGTATGAAAGAATGATACATGAATATCATATATATGGTAACAATATATAATAATATAATCTTATTATTATAGTATAATTAATCACATAATCATAATATAATGTTAATAATTAACAAATATATATTAACTGTAGTATTATAATATGTAACATGTATTCATATCACATATGAATGTTATATATTAATATATAATATACTTATATAACATGTTTTATTATATACATATGAATATATGTTCATATTATATATGTACATATTTATGAATACATATCATGTTACTATATATTTTGTATGTTGTGTATAAGGTATGCAGATTGTTTCAGAAGACGTTTTTAAATAACTGCCACTAAATTCAATGCCTGCTGTATTTTCCACGTATTCACTGTATTAAGTACTCAATACAAAATGAGTGGAGTTCTATAAAAAGATTCTAGAGAAACTTACAGAAACAACTCATGTTGACAAGTCAGTGAAACAGTGTCAGAATGGGGCAGAGTTATTTTGAGAATGTGAAAATTCAACATACATATCCAAAAAACCTACCTGTGGCCACCCTGGAGTAGTTCCCATCAGTGGCTGAATCTGATCTCTAGTAGATCTTGAGAACTGCTGACTGCTAATAATTTAATTTCTACAGGTAATCTTATGAGATAGAGACACATAGCATAGCACCAAGGAGAATGTCTTTCTCCTCGGCCAAACTAAAACCAATTAAATCAAATGCATCACATTCATCCAATTACACCAGTAAGAGTTAAAATGAGACTAATATCCCAAAGACCCTCAAGACTCATCAACAGTGAGTAACATCCTTAAGGGATCAATAAAATTAATGACATTTTAGTAATGAGACTTCTTATGAGCCATAAAAAAAAGAAGTGGCAGAGGGTTGTAGAAATCAAGTCTATTTTAATCCTCCAAAACTAAAGAAAACATTTGAAAGAAAACCTCCAAACTTTTTCAAAACAGGAAAGATGAACTTTTTAATATTCTATTTTGGCACCCATAAAAGTATCCTTTCTGCTTGCAGAAGTTGGGGTCAAATACACCTGGACTGCAGTCCCGACTGGTACTCCAGCAGAGTGACCTCAAGCAGACAATTCCTGAGCTTCAGTTTCCTCCTCAATAAAACTGGGCTGCTAAGAAGAGTCTACCCATTAGGATAGACCAGTGACTGGGGAAGAGTAGCACTTAACTAAACAACCAGACTCTGCACCACAATTTCCACCTTATTTCATCATTTACATATACTGTCCTTCTTTACTGAATTGTTGCCAAAAAAAAAAAAAAGTCAAACAGGATACAGTGTACACTGCTTTGTGAAAAGGAAAGCATTACTCTCAAATGTTAGCTGTTATTAACTTGGAAATGGAAGAATAAACACAATTAAAAGAGAAATGACAGCCAGGACAGTTGAGTAAATAGTAAAAGGGCACTCAGTTTCTTTAAATGACTTCAAGTCTCTTTCATTTCTTCAAGATTTATTGACCAAAGGCTATAGCTAAACATGTGTCTTCGATGACCTATAACAGATATTAGACATAAGCAAATACAAGAAAGAAAAATCTAAGCCCTATAATTAAGGTAAAGATAACTAGGAATTTCACTGTAGAGAGAGAAATTAGCTGGGGGTGAGGAGATAAATCTTCACAAAAAGAGGAAGCAGTTGGGATAGCCTTGAAGTGTAGTGTCTGGATAAAGAAGATATTCCCGGCAACAGCACAAGGAAAGCAGGAAGACGAAGCAGCACAGGAACAGGGTGCAAGGTAACTTGGTTTTACCAAAGCACAATGGCGTGGGTAGTGCTGGGGCCGTAGACAAGAAAACAGGCTACAGATAAGCTACAGAGGGCCCCAAACAGGCAGCTGGCAGCCGGGATTCCTTGCTCACACTCCTTTCATAAGGAAACCTCAGAGCACTGCATTAGCAGAATAATCTGACACTAAAGAGGAAGACAGAGCCAAGGGGTAGCCATCAACCTCCAAGGCAGTTAAAAAGTGAAGGCTTGAACAGAAACGAGTGGGTAACAAGGCAGTATGCAAAGTGACTAATCATAGGAGATAAAAAATAATGGACACAACAATAACAAAGCAAAAGACCACAGCTTTTATCTGCCACAAACAGGCGATACCATTCTTATAAAAAAAAAAGAGGACATAGGTGATATACTATAGCCCAGGAAACTGATGTAACATTTGAAGTGATAACAGAACTACCCTCTACATTTGTGAAACCACGAGGAAGGAGGATACACAGATCCAAGTAATAAGGGGAATGACGAAGGGTCTAACCAGGCAAGCAGCACCTACTATATCTCAGCTCTGTTCTGGACAAGAGATACATGCACAAACAAGAGAGACTTAAAGCCTGCTGGCAAGAGACTTACATTCTAGTATAAGGAAGACAAATGACCATATGCAGAAGGTAAAGAAAGACAAGCGAGCTCAGGACAGAGCTCTTCGGCTCTCTAACACTGGAAGGCCTGGTAAAGGAGGCTGTGAAATAATGGCTAGAATGCTGGAAGAAAACAAGGTGAGTGTATGTTATGAGAAGAATGTGTTGCAAGGATGGAGAGGGTGAGGGGTTAAGTAACATGAGGATGAAGAACTGACTCCTGGTTTTGGCCTAGAGATGATCTTGCTAAAAGCTGTTTGATAGCCCAATTAGAGTAGGCTAAAAAAAGAATAAGAGGTGAGAAAATAGAGATGGTGAGTACAGCAACTCTTTCTAAGAGTGTAAAGGTGTGGGAGCCAAGATAGGAATATTCTCAAGAAGGACAGAGTGGTAGGATGATACCAAAAATTCAAATGAAATGAGAACAGGCTGATTGGTTGTTCTGAGAAATGTACAAGTCAATGATTAGAGCAGTTTCAGTGGAACAGCCAGATCAAAATAGTCATTAGAATACCTCGAGAAGAATGGGAAGTGGCTGGGCGCGGTGGCTCACACCTGTAATCCCAGCACTTTGGGAGGTCAAGGCGGGTGAATCACAAGGTCAGGAGATGGAGACCATCCTGGCTAACACGGTGAAACCCATCTCTACTAAAAATACAAAAAAATTAGCCGGATGTGGTGGCGGGCGCCTATAGTCCCAGCTACTCAGGAGGCTGAGGCAGAAGAATGGCATGAACCCGGGAGGCGGAGCTTGTAGTGAACCGAGATCGTGCCACTGTACTCCAGCCTCAGTGACAGAGCCGCACTCGGTCTCAAAAATAAAAAAATTAAAAAATTTAAAAAAGAGAAGAATGGGAAGTGAGAAGCGACAAGGAAATGGTGAGACACAATGCTAAGAACTTAATCTTCTTACAAGGCTAACAGGGTGGGAACTGAGAGACTTGTTCACTTGTGTGGAGGGTTGATATGTAGATGAAAAAAATAAGTGGCGTATTGTGATTTCTTCCAAGAGCAGAACTGAGACCAGCAGTTTTGTATGGTCCCTGGAAGCCTCTACGCAGATGAGGCATCATCTCCTCAAAGGAAAGGGTCTTCTTTTGGGGAGCAAGTCCTAAACATCTCATATTCTAATTAACATCACTTACTATCAAATCCATTATCACCACAGGTCAACATGATCAGGAGCATTATAAAATATAGAAGTTACAGTTACTATATGGAATAAATGTTAAAAAAGAAAAAAGAGGCCGGGCGCAGTGGTTCACACCTATAATCCCAGCACTTTGGGAAGCCAAGGCAGGCGGATCATTTGAGGCCCGAAGTTCGAGACTAGCCTGACCAACACGGCAAAACCCCATCTCTACTAAAAACACAAAAATTAGTCAGGTATGGAGGCATGCGCCTGTAATCCCAGCTACTCAGGAGGCTGAGGCATGAGAATCACTTGAGCCTGGGAAGCAGAGGTTGCAGTGAGCCAAGACCATGCCACTGCACTCCAGCCAGAGCAACAAAGCCTCAAAAAACAGATAGATTAGATACATAGACAGACAGACAGACAGACACAGACAGACAGACAGACAGACAGACAGACAGATAGATAGATAGATAGATAGATAGATAGAAAGAAAGAAACTTTTTTTTAAAGGATAGAATCTAAGCAGTTAATTTTCTTCTGTTACACAATGATTAAAATCTGTGCTGGCTTTACCAAAAAGCCATAGTCACCCAATCAATATATTTTCCCTCCATCTAATAAATAATAATTAAGATAAATGAACATGCATACATTTAATTGCACCTACCAATAGCATTGACATGTTCATGAATAAGAAAATGAGCAACAATTAAAGGACAGCAATGGAATCAAGAATTGCCAGATTATCTGAATAGGCTTTCTACTGCTGAACTACAAGTCATAAATCCCCATAATACGGAATCTCATAGATCAATCAAAACATCGAGAGTTTCTTTTAATAATCTGCAACCTATTAAACATACCCCAATATTGCTGGATTTCTGAATGTCCATTTCTCTAGACCATACCTGTGATAAGCAATGCCTGGAGGCATTTGTTTTTCCCACCATGTGTTCTTAGCACCAGGCCTTCCTTATTCATGCTAGAGTGAAGAATGAGATAGAAATAAGAGTCTGAGGTTAAGATTAGAAAGAGATGATGAGTCTCACTAAGAAGGAAATAATCATTTTTATTCTGTAACTGCTGCTATAAGACACATAACTTCAATTATGAAAAAAAAAACTGAATATGGCCACAAAATCTTTTCAGAGCAAAAAAATGAAAATCAGCTCTCATACAACAAAGATTCCACCTTTCACCTCATGTGCCCCTTTCATTCATTTTTATTTTGGTCGTTTTTTTTTTTTTACTAATTATCTCTCTACAACTGCTTCTTGTTTCTATTCACAAACACCTTATATTAGCTCAGTTAATTCTTAGATTATTTTTCCACCACCACAACTGCCTCTCATAGTTGAGTCCTACAGCCTCAGGAAATGTTTTCTTGGAAGAAGGAATGCCTAACACCCCCTTGATGTCACACTGGGTAATCTACTCACAAAGAGAAGACACCTGGTCCACGAAAGAACCACCA
This sequence comes from Macaca mulatta, assembly GCF_049350105.2. Lineage (NCBI taxonomy): Eukaryota > Metazoa > Chordata > Mammalia > Primates > Cercopithecidae > Macaca > Macaca mulatta. Next base: position 92,404,910 of record NC_133420.1, read on the forward strand.
TCTAAAGAGACTTGACTTTCACCGTCGCCAGCACTCTCTTAACTGAGTTCACTGACCACAAGCTTTTATAGTTCACGGCGGCTATGCTCGGAAACTGCTCTCTAGTAATCCAGAGAAGAGGAATCTAGGGTACTTTGAGGAAGCCACTGGCAAAGTTCCACTCCAGTGATTGCTAATCCCAATATCCCAAGCTAAGCTGCGGCTCAAGACAAAAAAACAGAATTTTTTCACGTCCCAATGCCCTTTTATAAAATACAAACTTTAAACTTCACAAGAGGTAGTACCACATCATATCAAGCTACCACAAAACCAAAAACAAAATTAAAACATGATTTTGAACACATGAATCTCAATTAAAAAGTTTATGTAACTCACATGTCAGCTGAGAGGGATACTGAAAAAAAGAAAGAAAAATAGAACTAATGGGAAAATTCCCTTAACAAAACTATGTAAGTTCTTATAACAGCATCTTTCTGAAACTCTGAAGGGGCTGATGATAAACTATCCTACTACAGACAGCCAAGAGGGTTTTAGAACTGAGCTCCTGCCCAGGCATGGTGGCCCACACTTGTACCAGAGCTTTGGGAGGCCAAGGTGGGAGGATTGCTTGATGCCAGGAGATTGAAACCAGTATGAGCAAGATGGTGAGAATCTGTCTTTATTTGAAAAGAGGGGAGGGGAGGGGAGAGGAGGGGAGGGGAGAGGAGGGGAGGGGAAGGGAAAAGGGGAAAGGGGAAGAGGAAGGGGAAATAGGAAGGGGAAAGGGAAGTTCTCTTTTAATTTACAAAGAGAACTGAACTTCTCCTCGCCAAAAGAAAATGAACACACCCAAATGATGAAAGCTTATGTCTCCTTTATTTGACCTCCATTATTATATTTTCCTATAGTAACTACCTCCTACAATGCTGTTCACAATTACTCCATCTGAAGCTCTGCCACAGCTCTCAAGTGAGCTGTATTGCCAACAGTGACAGCCTGGATATTTATGTATGATGATAAGGACTTCCAGTGAGGCACTGCTTGGCATCCATGAAAGAGTTCAAAGAGGAAAAATGCATGGTCTGTACTAGAAAGTTAAATTTTAAAAAGAATGCATGTTTCTTTGAATGGTCATTCTTATACACCTGGTTTATTTCAGCAATTCAGAAGTAGGAAGCCTAAGATTCACTAACACAAAACATCAACACTTCTACCAAAACGTGTTTGAAAATAACCACATTAGGCCGGGCGCGGTGGCTCACGCCTGTAATCCCAGCACTTTGGGAGGCCGAGGCGGGCGGATCACAAGGTCAGGAGATCGAGACCACAGTGAAACCCCGTCTCTACTAAAAATACAAAAAATTAGCCGGGCGCGGTTGTGGGCGCCTGTAGTCCCAGCTACTCGGGAGGCTGAGGCAGGAGAATGGCGTGAACCCGGGAGGCGGAGCTTGCAGTGAGCCGAGATCACGCCACTGCACTCCAGCCTGGGCGACAGAGCGAGACTCCGTCTCAAAAAAAAAAAAAAGAAAAGAAAATAACCACATTAGTATTAGAACTAAAGGCTGTACTCTGACCAACAAAATGCTCCACCACCCCAAATATTAATTGAAAAAAATATACAGTGGACAGCCTATCTTATTTTCATGTTAATAGCAAAGTGGAATGCAGAAACCAAAAAAAAAAAAAAAAAAAAAATAGTTATATAGGGAAAGTAACTTTCAACATTTTAAGTTTTTGTGTTTAATAAAAACTCCTCAGACAAAATCCACAGGAGTTTCCCAGGATGACACTATACGCATCAGTACCCCAGCAGAAAACTAGTGTAACATTCAACGTTGGAATAATCAGAGAAGATCTAATTAAGGGACTGAATAGGTGTGGGCTGGGTACAGAAACACCAGAGGATAGATAGAGTGGTGCCCTAGGCCAGCTAACAGTTGAGTTGTCAATAATCTAGTCCTAAAAGGACTAGAGTGTAATTCCCCAAACTAAGGACAGAGCAACAGAGGATGGTGTGAGGCAAGTCCAACAGAGTGCTGCAGCCCAGGGCCCTCACTCTCCTCCTCTTGCAATCTCCTGCCTGGGCTCTACCAGAAGCCAGAGGGAAAGGGGGCCTGTGGTGGTGGCCCATACAGACCTGTAACCCTGGGCAGACAGATGGAGACCAGGGCAAAGTGGATTCGGAGGCACAAACTGCAACTAACAAGCGCAAACACTATTCAGTATATTAAACTAGTCCACACCATCTGTCATGATGGATTAAACAAACAAAAAAGCACATGCAACCAGTAACCACTTTCTCTCTCCAGTATGTTCTTATTCTCTATTAAAATATAAAACCACAGCTGACTTTTTTTAAAAAAGAAAAAGCCAGCAGCTATTAGAAAAAGGATTCTGGATTACCATATCTGAGCTTTATAAGAAGTAAACACTGTCTTGCCTAAGGCACCTGAGGAAGACATGCTGAGAAATGTTCAAAAAACTTACCAAGAAATTTCCAAATATCTGAGGAAGGAAAGAAGAATCCCAAGCCCCCACCTGAAAGGCTGCAGCGGCCATAAGCATCAGTCTCTTCTCAGATTCCTGCTTTTTTCTCTTACAGATAAATATGAAAACCAATACACTGAAGACACAGTGGTCGCCCTTGGTTCTCTGCCCCCAAAAAGAGAAGACTGTATTCTGCAGTCATTGACACAGGAAGCATTTGAAACAATCAAACAAACAATAATGACAACACACATACATACAAAACAAGATAAAGAGCCATTTGATAGAATTATATTAATGACTTATTTTTTGGTCATTAATTACAAGCCATTAGTTCAGATGTCAAATCCCACAAGACTCTGAAGAACTTGCCTATAATATATGGGTAGTCTATGTTCTGTCTCTTGATGACCCCTTGGCAAATAAACTCAAGAATACAATTCTTGGAATTCATGGAAAGTGAAAGTTTGCATCCTTCATTCTGTCATTGTAATCATTCAGTCATTCGCTCATTCAAATAAATCCAAGAATACAATTCACTAGTAATGCACATTCATATTAATCTTAAAATTCAAGTTGCATTCATAAGATAACCACTCAAAAAAAAAATAACATCAGTATAAATGATTAAGCATCTCAAAGGAAAAAAAACATTTAAACAGACCACAAGTACAAACCATACTTGTGCCATTATTAGTCACAATAGCCAGAAAAGAGGGTCACATGCAGCAACAGTGCAACATTCTTTGTAGAATTTTTTTAAGATTAAAAAAAAAAATCTGTCTGATTCCAATGCTTTGAATATGTAACAAATGAGCTATTGTATAACCATAATCTTGGTCCCCAGGTGAAGGGGGGAGGGGACAATGCTTTACAAACCCATAAAGAGTAAAAACATTAAATCAAACAGGCTTTACCAAATAAATACCCATAAAACAGACTTAGAGGGGAGAAAATTCATACCTGAGGAGAATCTAAAGCATATGACAAAACAAGAAATGAGAGGATTTATTGAGACATCACCCTATGACACTGCCTTTTAAGTTAATTTGGAAACATCACTTTGGAAACAAATCTAATATGCATCCATTTCTGTAGCTAATGCACAGTTTAAGTGGCTTGAGTCAGAGAGGGAGAGACAAGCATCTCATCTTGAATTTCTGGCTGAAGTTCAATTATTAGTGACAGTGAAAGAAACTTAGTGACATTTTTCAGTTCACTGCTTGAGGATATGTTGCAAGTCTGTTTATTTCTTTGTTTTGAGACAGGGTCTGGCTCCGCCACCCAGGCTGGAGTACAGTGGTGCAATCATGGTTCACTGCAACCTCAATCTCCCAGGCTCAGGTGATTCTCCCACCTCAGCCTCCTAGGTAGCTGAAACTACAGGCGCACGCCACCACATTCAACTAATTTTTGTATTTTTGGTAGAGATGGGGTCTCCCTGTGTTGCCCAGACTGATCTCAAACTCCTGGGCTCAAGCAATCCTCCCACCTCAGCCTCCCAAAGGGCTGCGATTACAGGCGTGAGCCAACATGCCCAGCCTGGAAGACTGTTGAAGATGTTAGCTGACTATTTCCAGGAATTCTACTTCTTTTAATGGGGTGGGCGGGGGGGAAGTAAATGTAATCAGAAACCTGTGATAGGAAATCTTGTAACAGGGTGGCTTTCCTTATGACTATAACCATGATAGCACTATGCACATGCTCTGCATATGGGCAAAGGTAAAAGAAATCAGAAATCTTCGGTGTTATAACATTGCTATAAAACAAAAAATTAAGATAGGAATTAGATAGAAATTCACAAAAACATAGCAGCAGCAGCTAAGATTGGGCTAAACTGTGTAAGTTAAAAGTCTGCATGCTTCATTCTGTCATCATATATTCATTCATTCATTCAGCAAATATTTGCTTAACATGTACTATGTACAAGTTATGGCGCTAGGCACTGGGGATACAGGTGTGAATAAGGTAAAATTCCCTTCACAGAGCTGGGGATTGTGAAGAGGGTTCCAATTCAAATTGAGAAATGGTATCAGTGAGAAGATGACATTTGAACAATACTTCAGAGAAGGGAGAGACCAAGCCATGCAGACTGGGGAGGGGTATTCTGGGAAAAGGATCATGGAACCTGGGAGACCTAGGGCATTAATGTGCCTTACTGTGTTGGTACAGAGTGGGCAAGGGTCATGGAGGTAAAACAGGGAGTCAAAGATGGGGGGTAGGGGTTGGGGCAGGCAGTGATCACATAGCATTTGCTCACCATGGTAAGCATATTAAATTTTAATGGAAGTGAGATGGGAAGCCAAGAAGGGGAGATTCTGAGCAGAGAAGTATACAATCTGACTAATGGTTTTAAAGCTGTCATGCTGACTGCTGAATAAAGAATAGAGAGAAATAGTGAGAAATAGTGAGACTGTGAAATCCATTGGCATAGCCAGGCCACTGACTTACAGTGGTTGGACCAGAGTAACAGTGGTGAGTGTGGTGAGAAGTGGGCATCCCAGAGATTCTAGAGCCAACAGAATTGATTGGGTGTGTGATTAAACAGAAAGCGAGTCAGCAGCGATGACTCCCAGAGTGTTTGGCCTGAGCAACTGGAGAAACAGAGTTGCCACTAAATGAGGTAGAGAACTCTTTTGAGAGCACTTTCTAGGCTTGTTAACGTTTGTGAAGCCCATCAACATTCAAGTGGACACGTGAAGTAATCAGCCTTGATTTCATGGCAGGAGTTTGTGGGTTCCAAGGAAAAGTCCAGGCTAAAGATATAAATTTTAGTAGTCATTAGTCATCAGAATACAGATAACATTTAAAGTTGCAAGACTGAATTTAATCATAAGGGAACTGGTGTAGACAAGAAAATGAAACCTGAGGACTGAGCCCTAAAGCTCTCCAAGGTTAAGGTGTCAAAGAGATAAAAAGGAACCAACAAAACTGACCGAGAAGGGAAGACCATGTAAGGTAGAGGGAAACAAGAAATGTGTACTGTCTCAGAAAGCAAGGGGAAAAGGCGATTTTAAAAGAATGATAAAGGAACGACTTTATCAAGTGCTGCTAGGAGGTCATGTAAGATGAGAATTTTTAAATAATGTAATTTGGTGTTGAGGCTCAGAAACTGGTACCTCAAAATATGACATTTTGACCTATGCAGGGGAAGAAACCTCAAGGTCTCTTTGACTTCCTCCCGGCCCCAGTCCCTTCCAAAGAAGGTGAAGTAGTTCCTTTACTTGCCTAAGACCCAGACCCACCAAGCAGAACAAACGTTTTCTTTCCCTCTGTGCAAGACCAAGAATGTAAGCACATCCTAACAGAACCTTTCACAAGATAACGTACAAATTAATCTGTCCCCTGATCTCATTCACTTTCCCTGGTAATTTCCTCAAAAGAATCCCTCTTTCACCCCTCCACCCCCAATAACCTATTTTGTCAGGATGATATACAGGTTTCTATTTTTATTTATTTATTTATTTATTTAGAGATGGAGTCTCGTTCTGTCCCTGAGGCTGGAGTGCAGTGGCACGATCTCGGCTCACTGCAACCCATGCCTCCCCAGTTCAAGTGATTCTCCTGCCTCAGTCTCCCAAGTAGCTGGGATTACAGGTTCCCACCATCAAGCCCAGCTGATTTTTTTGTAGTTTAGTACAGACAGGGTTTTACCACGTTGGCCAGGGTGGTCTTGAACCTTCCCAATTGCTTCTATAGATAATATCACTATTAGAAAACCTAAGATTTTTTTTTCTTTTTTGAACTGTTTTTCAGACTGACCCCAGGGGACTCACGAGACATGGCTCAACCGATCCTGAGTGGACTCAGCACATGAGGACTGTTTTCCACACCCCTATGATTTCATCCCCCAACCAATCAGCAGCACCCATTTCCTAGCCCCCTGCCCCCCAAATTGTCCACAAAAACCCTAACCTCCAAGGCTTTGGGGAGACTGAGTGACAACTCCAGTGATTCTGCATGTTAAACTCTTTCTTTACTGCAATGCCACAGACTTAGTGAACAGATTCTGCCTTTGCAGCGGGCAGGAAGAACTTGTCAGACAATTCCACAATGAATGACCACTGACTTTGACAAAAGCAGTTCTCATAGCATGGAGTGGGTCAAAGGTTATGGTATTTAAAGAGAGAACAGAAAAATACAGCCAGGTGCAGTGGCTCACGCCTATAATCTTAGCACTTTGGGAGGCCAAGGCAGGCGGATCACCTGAGGTCAGGAGTTGAACACCAGCCTGGTCAACATGGTAAACCTCATTGCTACTAAAAATACAAAATTAGCCAGGCGTGGTGGTGCACGCCTGTAGTCCCAGTTACTCCAGAGGCTGAGGCAGGAGAATCACTTGAACCTGGGAGGCGGAGGTTGCAGGGAGCCAAGATCGCACCATTGCACTCCAACCTGGGCAACAAGAACGAAACTCCATCCCAGATTAGATAGATAGATAGATAGATAGATAGATAGATAGATAGATAGATAGATAGATAGATAGATAGATAGATAGATAGATAGATGAAATATAGGCAATTCTTTTTTCAAAGTATTGTTAAATAGAAAAACAAAGAAAAGGGATAACAGGTAAGATGGAAAGAGGGATTAAGATTTTTTTTTCAGGCTTCTGCGCAGCAAAAGAAACTATCAACAAACAGATACCTAACATAATGGGAGATAATATTTGCACACTACACATCTGAGAAAGGTCTAATATCCACAATCTCAATGAAAGAAGGAGGAAGGAAGGAAGGAAGGAAGGAAGGAAGGAAGGAAGGAAGGAAGGAAGGAAGGAAGGAAGGAAGGAGGGGGGGAGGGAGGGAGGGAGGGAAGGAAGGGAGAGAAAAAAGGAAAAGAAAAGAAAAGAAAGAAAATTCAGAATCTGTAAGAAACTTAAAACAACAAGCAAAAAACAACCCCATTAAAAAGTGAGCAGGCCGGGCATGGTGGCTCACACCTGTAATCCCACCACTTTCGGAGGCTGACGCAGGTGAATCACAAGGTCAAGAGTTCAAGACCAGCCTGGCCAAGATGGTGAAACCCCGTCTCTACTGAAAACTACAAAAATTAGCCAGGCACAGTGGCAAGAAACCTGTAATCCCAGCTACTTGGGAGGCTGCAGCAGGAGAATCGCTTGAACCCAGGCGGCAGAGGTTGCAGTGAGCTGAGATTGTGCCACTGCACTCCAGTCTGGGTAACAGACTGACACTCCGCCTCAAAAAAAAAAAAAAAAAGTGAGCAAAGGACATGAACAGAGCCTTCTCAAAAGAAGACATACATACAAGCAGCCAACAAACAGATGAAAAAATGCTAAACATCACTAATTATTAGAGAAATGCAGACCATCTCAAACCAGTCAGAATACCTATTATTATTAAAAAGTCAAAAATAATACTAGTGAGGCTGTAGAGAAGAGGGAACACACACTGCTGGCAGGAATGTAAATTAACTCAACCACTATGGCAAGCTGTTTGGAGATTTCTCTAAGAACTTAAAACAGACCTACCATCTGACCCAGCAATCCTATTGATGGGTATATATCCAAAGGAAAAGAAATGATTCTACCAAAAAGACACATGCAGTCTATGTTCATCACAGTGCTATTCACAATAGCAAAAACATGGAATAAACCTAAATGCCCATCCACAATAGATTGGATGAAGAAAATATGGTACATACACATCATGGAATACTATGCAGCCATAAAAAAATAAAATCATGTCCTTTGCAGCAACACAGATGCAGGTGGAGGCCATTATCCTAAGAAAATTAACATGAGAACAAAAAACCAAATACCACATGTTCTCACTTGCAAGTGGAAGCTAAATATTAGATACACATTGACACAAAGATGGGAACTATAGACATTGGGGACTACCAGAAGAAGGAGAGAGGGAGCAGGGCAAAGGCTAAAAAACTACCTTTTGGGTACTATGTTCACTGCCTCAGTCTCCCTGAGACTGGGTGATGAGATCCCTGGGTGATGAGATCAATTGTACCCTAAACCTCAGCATCACACAATATACCAATGTAACAAACCTGTACATCTACCCTCTGAACCCAAAATAAAAGTTTATATTTTAAAAAAAGAGAAGATCTTTTTCAAATGGGAGAAATGACAGCTTGTATGCTGATGAGACTGATCTAGTGGAAAAGGAAAACGTGATGATACAATGAATGAAGAACTGAGATGCCTGGGCAATGGTCTTCAAGTTGCAAGAGGGGCTGGGGTCAAGTGCACAAGTGGCCTCACACAGACCCATAACAATTCAATCAGGTAAAGAATGGGAGTTCAAGTGTACAGGCACTGGCACTGATAGGTAAATGTGCTGTTTGCAGTGTGCAGAAGTTCTCTATTTTCTCAATGAGATGAGAAGCAGGATAATCAGCAAAGAATGAGGATGGAGACAGGAGGAGAGAGGGAGACCCAATGAACTCAGGGAACATGGCTGGACTGCTGGGCATCGTGAACAACTCATTAGAGGCCTAGAATTTAGGGAGAGGAAATGAGATGGCTGCATGCTCATCTCCAGCCATGGTCAGATACATAGGGACAAGCAAGAGAAATAGCTAAGTTGAACAAGATGGGGATTTTTGCCAGATGAGCATGACAAAGTGAAAGAAAGGCAAGGTGTGAAACCAAAGGCATCTTTACAATGATGGATCATGCAATATAAACCAGTGAAAGGGGGAAGTAAGAAGTTGAGGTGAGTGAGCAACCATGAAAAGTAGGATCAATGGATTTTAAACCCTACTGGGGTCCAAGTGCATGCTACAGTTTGGACAGTGGAGAAAAAGAGCTTGAGAGACAGGTGGTGTAGGTCAGAGGAAGGGATGCCTGAAACTAAGAATATGGATACATATATGGTGCTCATATTAAGACTGGGAGACTGAGTAAGGGAGGCAGGGGCTGCCCAACAGCCATTTTCCTTCCTGAGCATCTCTCCCACAGTCCTGCAATTCATTCCCAATCTCCCACATTCTCCAATTCACTTCTGCCAATGAAAATAATTCATACCTATATAAATGATATTTTAACTCTTGAACAACAACAACAAAAAAAAAAACAGAATGACCTCAATAATCTTCATGGGTGGAATATGAATAGGCAGATTCCCTCCTTCAACTTTATATCATTTCCCCAACATCAGAGAGAAAAATTAATGAAACTGGATGTTTCTACTCTAATCTACAATCATTTGTCCATCCACCAAGCATAGAAAAATACAGTGATGTTGCTTTGAAAGTTGCTTAGCCAAAATAGAACCTATTCAAAGGTGATCAAAATTTCTAAAAACAAGAAGGTCCATTTTAGAAGACATAATCCTCTTAGTAAGTATGCAATATTCAGTGCTTGAAAGAGAAATAAAATAAAACATCCTGCTAAAATCTCTTTGTAAGTGAGAACTGGCTTTATTCATATTTTATTACACATATAAATTACCTTGCCTGTAACTAAAGCTTAATATATATTTGCTGGATAAAGAAAAAGAATTTCATCTGGTCAAAAGAATTAGCCAAAAAAGAAAAATATCGGCCAGGCACGGTGGCTCACTCCTATAATCCCAACACTCTGGGAGGCCAATGCAGGAGGATCGCTTGAGACCAGCCAGGGCAACATAGTGAGGCCTGTCTCTATAAAAAATAAATTAAAAAGTCCCAGCTGCTCAGAAGGCTGTGGTGGGAGGATCGTTCGAGCCCTGGTGACAAAGCAAGACCCTGTTTCAAAAAAACAAAACAAAAACCTCTCATTAAAATTGCAAACACATCTATTATATTTTCACCACTGTCCTTTAGAAGTTTATATTGAACCTCTTCTTTAAAATGTTCATAGGCTCCCCATTACTCAGAATAAAAAAGGTCCGGACACCTCTGTAAAACTTTCCAGATACTTCATGGCCCAGCTCCATCCACCCTTCTAAACACACTACACCTCAAATCACTCAGAAGTGACCATCAAAAACACCTTACCACATCTAGCCCCATCTTTACTCAGGCTGCAGACTCTCTCCTTCCAAATATGTACTTCCAAAACAGCATCCAATCTTCACCAGGCCAAATATCAGGTCTCTCACAAAGCCGTTCAAATTCATGCCATGTTGAAATTAAATTCCCCCCATCCTATAACCCTGATTACCTTGTAATATTTTACAGCATCTGTCAGTGATAAAAGCCCAGCCTGTTGTGAATTCAAGTGCTGGAAAGGAGTCTTTGTGAGCTTCTCACACCCCAGCATAGGTCCTTCCATGACGGCAAACTGCAACCTGACACTTGGTAACATCAGCATTATTACCAGGCAGCTTCCAAAGGAAGCTGGAAATGTAAAACTAGCCTTTCCTTGTTCTTCAAGGCTATATCTTGGATGCAGGGCATAGCCACCAAGACTAAGGCTCCAATAAGGTCCAAGGAATATACACAAATTGTTGTACCATTTAAGGAAAGAAAAACAAAAGCAGACAGTCTCTTTATTCTTGAGACAGTCAAGTGGATTATTTTCCATATTTTTGTTCTCTCTTTTAAGGGTTAAATATAACCAAATTTTGCCAGTGGAATAGCATAATATGTGTCAAATACAATTAGGACAACGACTTCTTAATGACTAGACAGTAACCATCTTTTGAATTAAAATGGAATGTAACCCCCAATCTCAAAGTGGCAGGCATCTCCAAGTGCTCATCATAGTAGTAGTGAGAAGACAATACAGTAAAAATGATTGCTTCAGAGGAAGGTCATTTTCTTTTGTTACTTAATGCTTTACCATGCAACCCCCTAAACCCCTCACAGGAAATCTGAAGCATCTAAAACAAACTCTCTTAGGTAGATGTGTGAACACCTGTTTTGTAAAACCTAAACAGTAGAAAGAGATAATGTGCTTCTTGCATACTTTTACCAGTAAGACAATATAGGGTAAGCTGCATTCTAGCAAATTAATAAAGTAACTTTGAAGTAGTAAAGGAAGTTTAAAATTTTTCCAAAAAAAGCACTCCACAAAAAATTCTATTATTCTAGAACTTTTTAGCATGTTAATTTCAGTAAGATTACCTCTAGAATGTCTAATTGTGCCCCTTTTTATAAGTTCAACACTTAATTCTTAAAAGAGAGAAAGATATGTAGACAGCAAAATCAAAAAGACTCTTAGTACACTTGGGCAGCTTTAACAAAGCAAATTACAGATAATTCACAAACAATAGAAATTTGCTGTTCACAGTTTTAGAAGCTGGCAAGTCCAAGGTAAAGGTACCAGCCGATTTGGTGTCTGGTGAAGGCCCATTCTCTGCTTCAAAGATGGTACCTTGTTTCTGTATACTCACATGGCAGAAGAGATGGAAGGAACAGAGAAGGCGAATTTGCTCCCTCAAGCCCTTTTGTTAAGACACTAATCCCATTCATGAGGGTGGAGCCCTCAATGCCTAATCATTTCCTACAGGCCTCACTTCTTATACTAGTGTATTGGGGTTTAATTTCAACAGTAATTGTGGAGAGACACCAATACTCAAACCATAGCAGACATAATAATAAATACAAACAATGCTGATGTTTTTTAATGTCAAAAGGCACTCATGAATTGGTCCAGTACCTCTGCATCCCTCACTATAAGCACTGATCTTACCAAAAGCATGTGGCATATCATAATGGTATTACAAGTAGCCAGGAAATGATGTACTCTTCTGTTACTGTTTTAGACAATGCTTTATTAAAATGGGAAAATATGGGCCGGGCACGGTGGCTCACGCCTGTAATCCCAGCACTTTGGGAGGGTGAGGTGGGCAGATCACCTGAGGTCGGGGGTTCGAGATCAGCCTGACCAACATGGAGAAATCCTGTCTCTACTAAAAATACAATAGTAGCCAAACATTGTGGCTCATGCCTGTAATCCCAGCTACTCGGGAGGCTGAGGCAGGAGAATCGCTTGAACCTGGGAAGCAGAGGTTGTGGTGAGCCGAGATTACGCCATCGTACTCCAGCTTGGACAACAAGTGTAAAACTCCGTCTCAAAAAAAAGGGAAAATACAAAATGTACTATGTTGTAAACAAATAACAGTCCCAGGCTTTGAACTGCAAACAAGGACAATGGAACAAAATTGAAAAAGAAACGCAGAAAGTGCAGTTGCTCCTAAAGGAGTGCTTAAACCCTGTTAGCTTGTTCCCTGCTCTCAACTCCCATACTATCCTTTCCATCTACATTAACAGTATTATGGTGTCCATTAATACCACATAAACTATCAGAAACTCTGACATTAGTGTGGCCTCAAAGGATGTCAAATACACCTTGTTATTTTTTACAGTAACTGTTTGAATTGTCATCTGGGCATTTTGTGATTCTGCTTATATGGATTATCACAATAGAGTAGAAACTGTCCATTTTTTCCCATGTGCTAGCTTTCCTGATAAGAAGGAAGTGAAGGCAGCCAGATTGGCTATCACTGAAATGACTCCCCTCCCCTTGGGCTGTGCCATGCCCACCAAGAGGGCAAGAGGACAAGTGAAGTCCACTGACCCACTCCTCAGAGAAGAGGTACAGGTAACAGTCCTTTGCCTGCCTCTCACAAATCCCAACGGAGAAGCACACTGTACATGAAATGTATTCTTCATCAGCTGGCGCAAGGTATGAGGTAAAGAAAGAAACACATGATAAAAACCCATTTTGCAAACTAGAGCCTAAGACAGTGCATTAGATTCTTTAAATATTGCATTACATCACAACAAATGGGTTTGTTTCACCATATCCTTCAAGATTACCTAATTATTTGTTTTAAACCAACTTGCTTGCATTTAAATTTTAATACTAGGAAACACTTTTATGAAAGATTTTTTATTTTTCATTTCATATTCCTGGGTAGTTAATTTTTTGAAAAATACAATCATATTATCTAGAAAGAAAATGGCCATTTCCTTATCCCAGAATAAGCACTAGTGCTTTATTTGTTTAGTTGAAAACACAAAACTAAAACCATCAGTTACTAAATCAAGGTCATGTCTCAAGTATGTCATAGTTTTCACTCCACTGATTCCAGGGAGGACTGATAAGACCAGTATTTTCTTTGCTTTTTATTTTTCACTTTTTGTTAAATTCCTCAACATATTGAAAATGCCCACTGATTTGGAACAATATAGAAAGGGTACCATATGAAAAACTCCAGGAATATAATATCACAATTCTTGAAATATCCACAATAGAAATGGTGAAAAAATTATTCTTTTTCTTATTTCTTTACCAAAAGTAGTAAAAAAGGTTAAAACACACACACACACACACACACACACACACACACACACACGGTAACACATAGGGAATACCAACACATCTCTGGGAACAACCATCGGTTCAAAAGACACTAATACATGCTACCCTCGTTAGAATCCAGTTACTGGGGAAAGAAACAACCTTACAAACATTTCTAAGCAGAAATGCCTTTGGACTATAGCAAAACCAAAATTAGTTAAAGCTGCAAATATATAAATTCTCTCTCTCCCAGTATATTTACTACCCTTCAGATAGACCAATGAACAATTTGTACATGGGTTTTCTGTACTTTCAATCTACTCCATTCACATACATTAATGAGCATTTCTGTTTTTATCCACTGTGTTTGGCAGAGGCATTTGTATTCATTCATTCTACAATGAATGCCAGGACTATGAGCTTCCTGGAACCCTGCCTCAGAGAACAGCGCCCACGTGGAGCATGTCAAGGAATGCCAGCACAGTGTGTACATCTTCTCCAGCTGTCTTCAGAATAACCCTGGGAGACAGTACTGTTATCACACAGGGGAGAGGTAAAGGGTCCTGCCTGCAAGAAGTGACAGCAAAGCTGAGCTGCATGGTATCAAGTATTCGTTAGTCTAGGGAGGAACAGCTCAACTTGCTTCTAAAGGAGAATGCAGAGAAGCATAGAATGGCAGGAGAGGAGGAAGGGGCAGGAAATAAGGCTGGCCAGAAACAGCAGGGCATCATGCAGGCCCCTCCCTGGCTCTGCCTGCACCTTGAGAAAACCTCTTTCCTAAGGTCACCTGCCATCTTCCCATTCTGTGCCAACCCCCCGGGAGAAACCTTCACAGATGGTCTGGTTACCATCTAGTTTTGGCACTGGGTTTCCACCTTCCTCACAAATCTCAGAACCATCGAAACTGCCCCAAGGCCTGGGCAAAAGTAGGGGAGCAACCCTGCAGAAGGGCATCATGACCTAAGAAGCTAGAACCAAGATCCATAGGACATGGGGTGCTTACCTCCTCAGGCAACAGTGCCCAGTCCCTGCCACCTCCCCGAGCCCCAGCACCAGCCTCCTCCCATGTTCTTATGCAGAGCCAGAAACATTCAGCTAGGTCACACACGTTCACAAACATGCCCTTTCCAATACCTCAGCAAAAGCTTCATGACCACGAAAATTTAATTAAGTTTTAAGATATAACAACTTATTTTAGAGATCTAAGAGATTAGTCAAATTTCTCCCTTTTGATTTAAATATGAACATTTTATACAACTGCTAACATTGTTAAACAGGTCTGACTTACCTAGCATAGGTAGGAAGTGAAATGTACCATGAAGGACAGGCATGAATTTCAACTATTTAACACTATTCATTCTAAAATTCACTAATGTACTAGCTTATTTTCTTAATCAGGATATATAATTCATCAAAATCATTAACTAGCTTGACAGCCCACAGTCATCATTACAAATATCAGATACTATTATGCACACTGAAGAATTAATGATATTTATACTCCTGTTTGAAGCTGAAAACAAGTAATTTATCCAAAGCCTCGAATCTAGCAAATTATGGAAACTCAAATCTTTCAGATTCCTCATCGATGATCTTTTTCTACCCTCTTGTCTTTTTACTTCCATATTAAAAGTTGGAGGTTTTTCCCCCTCATCCTCTAAGTGATGGCATAAAAGTTTTTTATTAATAGAGCTATACATAATTTTAAGTAAATTAAGTAATTTAAGCCAGCCCTTTTAAAAATGAATCTTTTATTTTTTTCACTGCACATGTGATAACTGGTTGCTATAGAAATATTTTAAAATAAAGATAAACAAATTAAAGTCCTGCAAAGATGATGCTAAAATTTAATAAACATCTTTCCATAATTTGTAACACAAGTATGCATTCAAACTAAGAAAAGATCCTATTCTATAATCTTTTTTTAATCCATGACTGTGTATTACAAACATCTATCTACACATATCAATAAACGTACCTCCACATCATTTTTAATGCTAATTAGCATATCGTGACTAGAAGTACCATAATCTATTCAACTATCCCATAGTGTTCTACAATTACTTGCTATCAATTTTTTCAGTTTCATAATCAACACTGTGAAGACTACCCAAACAAATGCATTCTTGGGCAACTACTAATTATTTCCATAGGACAAATTCCCAGGTGTGGATGCAGGGTTACAGGGCACACATTTCTAAGGCTGGTGCCTTGACATGCTATGGGGTGTACTAATTTGCATAGTTTAAAACTGCATGGAGTATTTTCATTTGTCTTCCGCACCAATCTGAGAGGTAAGAAATGGCACTAACCTCTTTGCATTTCTATGACTACTAATGAGATTATATTTACGCTTTGTAGTTATTTACTGACTATATTTCTGCTTTAGTGAACTGCCTGTCTTTTGCCCAGTTTTTCTAATTTTAGTGTGGAGGGACCCACAATTGTGTCTCTCAGTGCTTTAATTTTCTCTAATAAGATGGGGGTAATAACATTATCTATTTTATAGGGTAGTTGTAAAACTCAAACAAGTTAATGTAAGTTCAGCCTTATGCCTGACACAAAGTAAGGACTCAATGAAGTTCAGCCATTTAAAGATTAATGAATTACAAATGAGAATTTCTTTATATATTAATGTAGTGCTGGTTCTCAAACTTGCCCAAAAACGACCCCTAATGGCAAAAAAGAGTAACTCGTAACTTCACGGCATCTGAAGGTAAACACCAAGCAGCATACCACATGTATCAAATTTCCTTAAAACATTGTTTTATTTTAAAATATGCAAGTAAATTTTATACTCAGCTCCAAAATATAGCAATTTTACTATATTTTCCTTCTCACGAACTTGCTATTAAGTGACATCCAGGGATTACTTAGACATGTACCTTATTAAGGATATTTTTAATATTAAGGATATCACATACTTTTTTATTCAGTTTCAAAGTTTCAAAGATACACGTCAAATCTTTTATCATGGTGTTCACCAATGATGTGCCGCTTCAAAAGTCCTGCTCCACTCAAGGATCAAATAAATACTCCCCTATATTTTCTTCTAATATACTTAACACTAAATTTTTTTTAAGAATTTTTTAGTGGGATAGAAATCCAAATTTGTTTTTCCTCACCCTCTTTTGCTGTCAAATATACTCAAAGTAAGCGTATACACTTACTTGTTTCATTAAATGTTTTTACAAAGTCTGCCATGTTAAAAATACCAATGAAAGCTTATTTTTATTTTTTTTTAACATAAATACAAACTGGAGAGTATTCTATCATTTTGGAAATTTGGACACAGCATTTAATACAAGAAATCTTTGAAACATCAGACAGTGGCAAAGATCCACCTACCCTTCCGGTGATTTTTCACGGGCCCTGCTGAATAGCTTGAGTTTATAAAATTAAATTCCTATCCCAACATGCATCAGTGCCACTGGATGTAATAGATCAGATGGTCATCACACACCCAGATTAATTATCTACAGCACTACAGAAACGTGTTACACTTGAGAGTCTTTTGGGTCCAGTAAGAGGGGCAAGTGCGGCACTTTGCAGCTCTCTGTCCCACCTCCATTGCCTAACTACATCTGTTCTCTTGGCCACACCATTAACTCCAGGACATGCTTCCACTAGCACAGAGCTACAGCTGAACAAGAAGCAGACCCCTCTCTTTGCCTATCCATATGTAGCTGATTATAGAACTGCATTCTTTACTTTCTAATATTCTCATGTAGGTTTCAGCCTTTTCAGTATGTTTCACATATTTGCTTTATTTTTAAAAGAATCAATTTTTAAAAGTTCCTGGGGCAGATCTGGTAAACAAAAATGGGGGAATGCACTCATGGTAACTGTCACAGGACAATATGAGACAAAGGGATTCCAAATTGCTTTTCAGAGGTTAATAAATTTTAATACCTCGTAGAAAGAAAAAATGTTTATTACATGCCATGTGTCAGTCACTATTCCAGGAGTTTACTCTCATTATCCGATTTAATCATTACAACTAACCTATCATTATTGTTCCAATTTGGTATTATTATCTCAATTTATAGATGAATTGCCCAAGATGATATCACCTGTAAATGACAATGCTAGGATTCAAACCCAGGCAGACTAAATGTCCTCTCTTTACCACTAAAATCTATTTAATGTCCCCAACTAAGCTAGGTACCCCCCTGTCCCCCACCTCAGAAACTTAGTAAAAATAGGCCTCTTTGCTAAGTCAGTGCCACCAAGACTACATCCTCCCCCCAAGAAGATCTTGTCACACCTGGTCCCACGGGGATGTGTTCTGCCCTGATTCTCCGTGACTAAATGGAGCACGTCGGGCCAGGTGGGGTCCCTCCATGGACGCCCCTTCCCAGCTGTGCCCCACTCAAGCCTCATTCTCCCAGGGAACGAATGAGCGGTGGGGACCTGCACACACTGCTACTTGTGGGCTTGTAAGGCCCTCCCAATACGTTCTATTTCATTTTTGTACAGTGTGTGCCTGTCTGTGCCCACTTTGCACAGCAGTTACACGAAGCAACATGTAGAAGTTAAACACATTAACACTTTGCAATAGATTTGGAAGTAAAATATAACCTCGTTTCACAAAAGACAGCACTTCAATTTGATGATATTTTAGGTTAAATGCACACACTTCCTACACATAAAATGGGCACTTCATTTAAGAAACAACTAACAGCCGGGCCCGGTGGCTCACGCCTGTAATCCCAGCACTTTGGGAGGCCGAGGTGGGCGGATCACAAGGTCAGGAGATCGAGACCACGGTGAAACCCCGTCTCTACTAAAAATACAAAAAAAAAATTAGCCGGGCGCGGTGGCGGGCGCCTGTAGTCCCAGCTACTCGGGAGGCTGAGGCAGGAGAATGGCATGAACCTGGGAGACGGAGCTTGCAGTGAGCCGAGATCACGCCACTGCACTCCAGCCTGGGTGACAGAGCGAGACTCCGCGACTCCGTCTCAAAAAAAAAAAAAAAGAGAGAAACAACTAACGTAAAGGGAATATAAACAATACTATAAGTATCCCTTACTACATTAAGTTACATCCATTTTTATCATCTTCTCTTCAATATAAAACATACCGATTACAAATGTACAACCAATAAATACCTTCTAAGGCTCTAGGTCAAGGTTATAAGGGAAACCCATTCCTTACAAAGGACTTTGCAGGAAAAAAATGTATGAAGAGACACTGTCCTCTGCTGGTGAATTTTCCACACTGTCTATGAATCTTTGAATAGAAAATTTAATATGTTAATATGTAAGTACCACAGTCCATGATACAATTTACCATCTAATAGTGACTTTTAATTGTATGAAAATGTTAAACAAACACAGAGCCAAAGCCAATACAAACTTTCAGGCTGTTTTACAACAAGGAATAAAGAACACCATTTTATCTGAATATAGTTTCAACAGAGAATTCCATTTTAATTCTTTCAACAGCATTTTGAGTAATTGTATTAGTGTTGTTTACTTCCATTTCAGAATCAATGTGAAATGTCCCTTAATTAGATATCAATTATTAATTATAGAGTAATGCTTTAAATGCTGAAAAAGTCCTATGAGTAAAGACATATATTTATACTACCCTCTTCCCCTAAACTTTTGGCTACAAGTTAAATATTCTGGAGAAAACAAATTTTAAAACATCTCTGCTATGTGTCTATAAGATGCATTTACTTAGACATTGGTCCAGAGCTCTATATGTGTACTACTGAAAACTGTAACAATAATTTTACCGAACTTTTTCAAATAGCACAAAATAACACATGAAAATAGACTTGCAAATAAATAAATAAATAAATAAATGTCGACCTCACAGAAGCAGACTGCATAAAAGATGAGGGTTTGCCCGTCTGTATCTCAAGTTCATTCCTCTGGCCATAGGCTACCACAATTAACCATGTCCATTAACCAAGTGTATCTTTCATTTACTTTTCATTCAATTTACATATTTTAAGATTGCTTTCTAAAAATACAGCTTCACACTAAGGAAGTATTCGTTAACTACTCTTTGTCACATAACAATATATTTCAAAGATCATTATCACATCAATACAATACACCCTGCTGTTTTAGAGATTTTTCTAAAAATCTATTGAGTCAATCCTCTACTGCTTGTAAGCGTATTTTCACAATAGTAAAATTGGGCAGAGGTGTTATAAACGTCCTTGTTTAAAACTGGTTACGAGAATACTTTCTAGAATCCTTGATCCATATCATAAATCTCAGATTGTTCCCATGAAATAAAATGCCTATCTATGTCACCCATATAAAAAAACAATACTATGCAATGTAGTTTTCATTTTTGCCATACTAACAATTCAGGCAATTTCATTTTAAAATTCACCTGAGTCTACAACTGGGCATAAATGACTACAAAAATCATGTAATGCCAAACACTTTTAGTAACCCAAAGAGAAATTTTTAAACCTGCCAGGCACAGTGGCTGACACCTATAATTCCAGCACTTGGGGAGGCTGAAACGAGAGGATCACTTGAGCCCAGGAGTTCAAGACCAGCCTGGGCAACAAAGCAAGACGTCATCTCTATAAAAAATTTTAAAATCAGCCAGTCATGGCGGCGTGTGCCTGTAGTTGTCCCAGCAACTCAGGAGGCTGAGGTGGGAGCACCTGTAGTCCCAGCTACTAGGGAGGCTGAGGAGGGAGCACTCGTAGTCCCGGCTACTAGGGAGGCTGAGGAGGGAGCACCTGTAGTCCCAGCTACTAGGGAGGCTGAGGAGGGAGTACCTGTAGTCCCGGCTACTAGGGAGGCTGAGGAGGGAGTACCTGTAGTCCCGGCTACTAGGGATGCTAAGGTGGGAGCACCTGTAGTCCCGGCTGCTAGGGAGGCTGAGGAGGGAGCACCTGTAGTCCCGGCTACTAGGGAGGCTGAGGAGGGAGCACCTGTAGTCCCAGCTACTAGGGAGGCTGAGGAGGGAGTACCTGTAGTCCCAGCTACTAGGGATGCTAAGGTGGGAGCACCTGTAGTCCCGGCTGCTAGGGAGGCTGAGGTGGGAGGCTGTGACCAGTGTGCCAGCCCTTTGCCTCAGAGACAAAATCACTGAAGCAGAAGACTTGGAGTCACTAATCTCCCAATTTGCCCATAGACTCTATTGAGACAACAACAGGCACTTAGGAACTGTATACCACGACGATGAGAATTCCTTCCATAGCATTGCCTGGAGAGGTTTAGCATGTGGAGTTTCTACAAACGAGAAGAACCATTTACTTCAAAGCTTAATAATAATTACTTCTAAGAAAACAAATCTGACACAATCTGCGATCATGTCCATCAGTTCCAGAAAGCAAACGGAGGGGGAAAAAAAACATGAGAAAAGTGCTCTCTCATCATGAAATCAACACAAATGGCATCATGTTCATCTACAACTAAACTTGACATATGCCCTTTGAAATTCTAAGTCTGTATACTTTCCAACCTCAAAATGTTTCTTTGAAAACAGAATGTGTTGCATCTTTCCAATTTTCTCGGTAAGTAGCTACATGTCAATCACTCAGTCATTTGAATTTGGGCTTCCAATGCTCCACAACCCAAAGCCTTTCAGAAATATGGATCTGAACTCCAAATTCTTTTCTTCATTTGCACAGAGTCCACTCTACCTGGCAGGATCCTCAATGTGAACATAAAATAAAGGGTAGTAGAAATTGAAGGAGAATCTGTGCTCAGCACATTTCCCTGCTATAGTGTAAACCCACCTACAAATCTGAGAAGGGCAGTTATCTGTTACGAAGTCTTGGTCATGCTTTCTCAAAAGAATCATTTTAGGGCTTAGGATTCAGCATTAATTCTGAACGTCATGAGTGTAAACAGTACCCAAATTCAAAAGAACCTTTCTAATATTCTAAACAAATGTCAAAGACTAAAGGAGGAAACCATGTTTTCTAAAAATTATGACCATAAACCTAAGTATGTTCCCCCAAACTAATGGCTATAGTTGTAAGACAATCCAGACGGTTCAGGACAATCAACACTCTGCAGAGTCAGTTTGAGGGGAAAATACATAACCGAGAAGAGTTTCATACAAGGCCTAACCAGGGTTTAGAAGTGTTTCTTCATAGTCTTTTCCCTCATCTATCCCTCAACTCCCTGCCAAGACGGCCTCCAATGTATGTCCCTGTTGGCATACTGATGCTACATTTGTTCCTCGTTAACTATATATACTATGGCATCCTCAAAAATAGAAAGTTTGCATTTAATTTTTTAATACAGATGATATATACTCTTTGGTTGTTTGCTCTTTTAAGACGCACATCAAATTAAAGGATATTTTAAGCACCATCTGCTCTCTGCAACAATGGGCAATCATGTTTTAAATCTATAGTATCCTTTATGGTTATTGCAGTTGGCATTTTGTTGTGCTGAGGGTTGTTTGTTTTTTGTTTAATGTAGCCCTCCTTGCCTAGGCTTAGAAACCAAGCTAGTTTTTTTTTTTCTTTTGTGTTATTCCCAGTTTAATTTCCCATTGCCATAAAACTGTTGACTAAAGCCATTTAGTTACTTTTTCCTCTCATATCTTTCAAATTCACTGGAATACTCCTTTATGACGCCAGAGAAAGGCATTACTTAGGAAATTTATTAAACTTTTTCTTAAATATACATTCCTTCAAATATACAGACCCAGTTATAAATGCTGTCATTCAGTAAAACAGAAACTGCAAAGGCATTATAAATCTCTTCCAGTATTAACTGTAGTGGAATAAGCCAAGGTGACAGGTGTGGACACAGTCCATCAACAAAGACAAGACTGGACCCGTGCACCAAGCACAAGCCCACCTACCATCTGCTCTGCACCCAGGGAATGCAAACAGAGCCATGAGCTAAGGTGTTCATTTTCAACATTCTGAGCTGTTAACAAGATCTGTGCAATGAACTCTTATGTACTACTGTGGTTCTGTGATGCCCCTCAGAAAAAAAAAATCCACTGCAAACCACCTGTCACACTCTTTTGGGATATGCTACAACAATTTTCTTCTAGTAAGTATCTATAACCCAAAAATGTTTTACTTGCCATAAACAAAAGATATATATAGATAAAAATATATAGATAGATATAGATACAGATTTTTCTTTTTTTTTTGAGATGGAGTCTCATTCTGTCGCCCAGGCTGGAATGCAGCGGCACAATCTCAGCTCACCACAACCTCCGCCTCCCAGGTTCAAGCAATTCTCCTGCCTCAGCCTCCCAAGTAGCTGGGATTACATGTACCCACCACCATGGCTGGTTCTTTTTTTTTTTTTTTTTTTTTTTTTTTTTGTATTTTTAGTAGAGATGGGGTTTCTCTATGTCAGCCAGGCTGGTTTCAAACTCCTAATCTCAAGTGATCTGCCCACATCAGCCTCTCAAAGTGCTAGGAATACAGGCATAAGCCACCATACCCAACTAATGAAATATATATTGAACAGAATGATATATTAAAGACATTGCAAAATAATGTATAGAATCTTGAATAACATTGTGAAGATTTTCGAAAAGATACAGATATATGCTGATATTTTAAGAGATATACAATGAACTGTTAACAGTTTTTTACCTTTAATAAACTAGAAAGGGTGTCATTAAATTTTTTATTTTATTTTTACAAATTTCAGAAATGGATATTTGGGTAGTAATAATATTAGCCATAGTGATTTCCTTTCCAATGCTTTTCTGTAATTTTTTTTTTAATTATAGTGTATAGACACAACTGGTTATTCAATGATTGCCATATCATTGGACATTTTAGTTGTAATTTTATTTTCACTGATAAAACTGGCACTACAACAATCACCTTCTGCCTACATTTCTGCTCATTTCCTAGGAGTGTAAGAAAATGGTAAAAGGGCAAGAAGATGTTTACCAAGACTGATACACACTGCCCACCTTTTCTTCAGGGTGCTTACTCCAATCATACTCCTGCCAAAAGAACACAGTGCCCACTCTACCAGCTACACTCTTCCAGGCACTGGGAATTTTCTTTTTATCTTTACTAATATGATTTTTAAAAAGAAAAGAAATCATTATATAAGTTTCAAAACTATTTCAATTTTATTTACTTTCAAAGAAACAAGTTTTATTGCTATTTCAATAATCAACAAATCAGTCACCTTTTTAAAAAATTAACACTCAAAATCAAAGGACAACCCTGAATATGCATTCCTGAGAACTGGGAATAATATGCTGCCAAAAATCACTGAAAATGATTATTAGGCCTTACAAAAATACCTTTTATAAAAATTTTAAACAGTTAATAGAAACTAACTGGGTTTTTTTTAATTCAATCAAATAACCTGAAGTATATGAAACTGATGTGTGAAATACAGTCAAAGCTTAGCAGTAATCTCTACCATCCAGGATGGTGTTTTTTCCAAGGGATTACAAAACACAGCCTTTCAAATTCAACAAGGGACACAAGAGCTACACTGTGTTTTTGAAGATATAAGCAACAGCTCCTTCAAATTCCTTCTCTCTGCAATCTGGTCCACAAAAACACACTGTTAAGTTATTGGCACCTCTTTTCATACTGCCTTCATTTTGGCAAAAAGCACACCTGAATGCGAATGAGAAGTCGGTAAAACTATCTAATATCCATCTGCCCAGCCTGCTGTTGGCAACTACCCTGCAAACACTGTCCCCACAGACACTGCTTCTCAGCCCCTCAGGCCTGAACTCCACCAGTCTTCCCCCAAATTAGTATTCAAGGAGTTCCCTGACATAAAAATGACCCAGAGTGAATCACTTCCTAAGTATGTACTTGGTGAGAGCGGCATGGTGCTAGGCAAGTTCTCCCATCACTGCCCGCATCCTCACCACAACCTGTGAGGCACAAGTGAACGCCCTCTTTACAGGTAGGAAAACTAAGTCTCATAGAGACATGTCATTTGCCCCAGGTCACACAACTATTCCACACAGAACCAGAATTCCAACACAGACCCAGGTGATTATGTTGGTTTTTTTACAAGCACTCCAGACAGCCATCAGGACATTTACTAAGCTCTTCAGAAAGAGGTATATACAGTGCATTCCTATATTTACCATCTACTCTATTGCTTTTCCAACACTCTCCCTTCCTCCCCTTAAAAGTACTACATGGCATGTTTACTTGATATCCACGAAATATGTGGGCACAGTTCTATATGTGCTCACAATACCTATTAACTCTTGCAGAAAAGAGGTTGTAAATGAGATATGTACAAAACATTACACATATCCAATTTATAAATAGATATTAAGTTGATGTTTTAGAACTCAAAATTCATACTGGTGGGAAAAAATACAACATGCAGAAGAACCCCAACCCAAACAACAAGGGCCTAATTTAACTCCCTAAAAACCCATGGCTCTCAACCCATAGCATCCACCAGAGTCACAGGAAGATTTCAGAAATGTGTGACAAAATGAGGTATCAGAAGCACATATTGTGGCAGATTCTGTCAATGAATCTTTTTCCTTCTTTCTTCCATCTTTTTCTTTCTTCTCCACAGGCAGAGCCCCTCTCCCTAAACACACCAGTTACTCACCAGTTACCTTTGCAGCCTTTCTAACAGTTGGCCACGGGACATAAAAGGATGTTTCCTTGCAAATGGGGATGAGCCTAGTTCTCACACTGTCTCCTTCCTTCCTGCCCTTGGCAGCAAGATGTCTGAAGTAAGCACAGCTATCAAGACAAGCCTGGTGGCCGGGCGCGGTGGCTCAAGCCTGTAATCCCAGCACTTTGGGAGGCCGAGACGGGTGGATCGCGAGGTCAGGAGATCGAGACCATCCTGGCTAACACGGTGAAACCCCGTCTCTACTGAAAAATACGAAAAACTAGCCGGGCGAGGTGGCGGGCGCCTGTAGTCCCAGCTACTCGGGAGGCTGAGGCAGGAGAATGGCGTGAACCCGGGAGGCGGAGCTTGCAGTGAGCTGAGATCCAGTCACTGCACTCCAGCCTGGGCGGCAGAGCGAGACTCCGTCTCAAAAAAAAAAAAAAAAGACAAGCCTGCCCGGAGACAGTGAATCTGAAGGACGGGAAGTGCATAGATCTCATGAGGCCGCTGAGCTGCTGCACCAACCCTAGCAGCACACACCTGACAATCCCTTATGTGAGGTAAGGGTCCTTATGAGATAAACCACTGTGTGTCACCTCAGCAGAAGCTGCAGGGGTGGAAGGGCAGGAAAGCCACTGTAGGAAAAGATGAGAAGCTGTGGGAAGCCAGGGCATCTGACTATGGCAAATTCTGGGGGGTGCCCAGAGCCCTGCTGACTCTCCCACCAGCCCCTCCTTCCCTCCAGTGGTTGGCCAGCCTGCTTCTCTCAAACGTCACCTCATGTTCTGCCCACTGCTTTCCCTTCTGGGTAACCATGAGCCAGAAAACACACTACCAACTTTTGCCCTCTACTCCAGTCACTGTATCTAGAACAGAGCCTTTAGTAGAATTTTTTCCTATGTGTTTACTATTATAAACACTGAAACGACAGGAAAAGTCCAAACTAAGGCATTAAAAAAAAAAATCCTAAAGCTTCAAAAGTGCTACACTAAAATTTGGCCCCTGATAATCATAGAAACATATATTGAGGTAGGTGCTCCTTAACTTTGACCTCATTCTCTATACACAAGTCCTTTTATCCAGACTGCCTCAGAATCTCCCCACACACACTTGATAAAATGACAGAGAAGGTATAGAACCTTTGCTCTCACCCCACCACCTTAATCAAAGAGCAAGGTCAAAGCCTCAGAGTTAACGACAGTTGCACTAAGGACTAAAAAAGAATTGACATGTAGGTTTATCAACAGAGAAGAAGAATCCAAAATAACAAGTCCATTGGCTTCTCTTCGTGTTTTGAGACAGGTCTTGCATTGTTGCCCAGGTTGGAGTACAGTGGCGTGATCACAGCTCACTGCAACCTTGAACTCCTGGGCTCAAGCAGTCCTCCCACCTCACCCTCCCAAAGTGCTGGGATGACAGGCGTATGCCACCATGCCCCTCGCTCCACTGGCTTTAGGAATCCAAACTCAACCAACTGTGAGAGAGAGTTCAGAACCACTTGGTGGTGACATCAGCTACAGCTTTCATGATCATTCTGAATCTTCAAGAACCTTAAGAGTGATCCCACAAATCAGAGATGTGGCTGGCACTTATTTAAGCCATTACACTCAGAAAAATGAGTCCAGAAGGATATACGACATTGGGGGCAAACCTACATCTAAGCCAGGCCTCACTGCCTTATTTTATTCTTCATCCCAAACTCCCTCCAGTTCAACGTAAGACAAAGGACCACCCTGAAAATGAGACACTGGAAAAAGGGGGCTAGTATAGGACAGAAAGCAATTATATCTGTGCATCATCGCTGATCAAGAAAAGTAACATGTATCTAGTGCCCAGAGCTCAATCTGACATACTGGAGACAATGTCAGCTATTAATACTATTGTACTTAACTATAAGAAACTAGACTGAATTAAAAACAAACTAATTCTCAATAGAGTATAAAAGTTATTCAAAGGGCAAATTTACTTTTTCTTAAGGTACTGACAAACTATAGACTCAAAAGCAGATAATGCCTTGATTTCAGGTTAAGAACTAAACACCAGCATCATGAGGCCTATCACTTCCTTTCAAATCCCATAATGCAGCAAATGCAAGTTAACAACAAATGAAATCAGGCTCCCTAGCTCCAGACTTCAGCTCCAGACATCTCTCCCATAGGCACGATATATACTAACCACTGGTTTGATACCATCATACCTGAAGTCTCAGACTTCTTCAAGTTTCAAATATCCTGAATCCCACAACTCAATATTTTATCAGTATAAAAAGAGGACATAATGTGACTGTGTTCTTCGTATCTCTTAATACTTCTTCCAGATGTGTGAACACTAACTCTCCAAAGTTAGGGGTTTCTCAGGGGCTAGCGAGTTAGACACACACACACGCCCTGTGGAAAAGGCACAGAGGACTCAGAGGGTGGTGAAATCACTCTGTATGATACTATAATGTCAGATGCCTGTCATTGTATATTTGTTCAAACCCATTGAATGTACAACACCCAGAGTGAGTCCTAATGTAAACTATGGACTTTGGTCTGGTTGCTTGGGTTTCCTCAAAAAATAAAAATTTTAAAAAACCTATGGACATTGGGGGATAATGATGCATCAATGTAGGTTCTTCATTGGTAACAAGTGCACCTCTCTGGTCAAGGATGTTGATAATGCAGGAGGCTATGCACATGTGGGGAGAACGGGAATATGAGGAATCTCTATACTTTCCTCTCAATTTTGCTGTGAACCTATAGATGCTCTTAAAAGTAAAGCAAAAAAAAAAAAAAGCAGCAAAACTACCCATCAGCTCTGTTACACTGTTCCATCAGAACCCAGGAATCAGAAACAGCAAAAAGTATAGGTAAAATTGAAAAAAAAAAAAAAAAACAATGCAGAACATACAATCCCCATACTCACGAAGTTCATATTATATATGTCATGTCAGACACTCAAAATTGAAATGCCAAGAACTGTTAAATGAACAATATTCAAAGCAGTCTACATTTTCTTTCCTTCATATGTCACAGGAACAGAGAAATATCACTACACTAGTATTTTGTGATCAAAAGCATATTAAAATACAACCTAGAGACTCACCACAAAAATGATTCCTGATTGTTTTGATAAAGACTGCCCAAGATTAAAGATTTTCTGGAAGGATGCTACCAGATTTAAGAAATATCTAATTTAATTTTAAAGAATTGAAATATAAAATAGAATGACCCCACATCATGGCACTTACACGCGAGACAATTTAATAGTTGAAACCCTTGCCAGATTAAAGGGTAATCAGTTTTAAAACTCTATCATCTCTTTTTAAACTTGTTCAAACATTTGGGGACTCAAATATCAAAATGTCTTAAAATTACATAGTAAGGTAGTACTCCTGGAGTTTATAAGAGAACATTCCCAGCTCTGCAGTACAATTTTTCAACTTTCTGACATATCATGTTAATATGATCACTTAAAATTCATACAAAATAAAAGATACCATTTTCGTGTCACCAACTATTACCTTTCCTTCTAATAAGATAAAATTATTTATCGTGACACAGTAAGTCTCTTTCACTGCACACACTGTAATAAATACACTGCTTCAGACGGTATAGACGAGATATGACTGTCCCCAAGACAATGATTCTTTTTTACTCAAGAAAATCAGTACAGTAAATAACTCTTCTTCCCTTCGAGACAATCATAGTGCTTGAGGCTGCTGAAACACAAAAACAAAATATCTTCACAAATGTCTCCAAACAGTCAAGCTGAAAATCTAAGCCAAAGTTTCATTTAACAGCCTGTCAGTTTTTTGATGTGAAGCTAATGAATGCAGTGGCAAACAAATCCATCAAACCTAACATCAAACAACTGCACTTCATCCCAGCAAACGGAAAAATGAAATACAACCTGCAGGCCAGCGCTTTGATCCAACCTAGCCAGGAAGCAGACCTGTAAGTGTCACGGCAGCAGCTGCACAGAGTAATCACGGACTTCATTTCACCACAGAAGGAAAGAATGCTCCAGAAACAGAAAACAGTCATCTCAAATATGTACAAGCGTCTTATTTCAACTGCTAAACGAGCTGTTACATATTTTTAAATCTCTATCAAGAAAAAATAATTGAATTTCACTCTGTTATGCCAGCATTCAAAGCTACAGAGATGCCTAAAACAAAGAACTAGGTGGTATGGTCCATTAATACTACAACTTTGCAAGTGGAGTTTTATTAAAAGTCCTTCTGTTCTTTCTGAAAGCTCCTTGAAGACAATATATGTGTCTTTCTTCTTTGTACACACATGTAGCACAGGAGGAACTCACTGGGCACTCACCAAATCTGACCTCTGCCCGTCAGCAGCAAATGAACATGTGGGTACCTGAAACATCACTCAATTTTTTTCAGTAATGATCTTGTCTTTGATTAGAGAAATGGGGGGAAACTACACACTGCCTTCTTAGGTCAGTTGTTGCTGCTAAATGAAAGGCCCTTTTGTTCTGGAGCATCTTACAGGATTTGGCTATGCTATATTTTGCAGGTTAAGACAAGAGAGCAGAATGATCCTCAGTGAGGGAAAACAGAAGCAAAGAGAGAAATGAGAAGAATGGTAAAGCCTGGGCCATTATCAGAGTATTAGAAACAGGGATGGTCAAACTACGTCGCTACCAAAACTAAAAGGTCAATGTCCCTTCACTCCCTCCTCTGCCTATTTTCCCCAGATCTTCCACACAATCCATACACACAAAATAAAGTCTGTTTGAGAGATGAGGCAGTTTGGATGGATACTGTGGAAAAGGACCATCTGAACTGAAAGACTAAAAAAACAGAGAATTTACCTACAGGGACAGAAATATCTCCCAAATACAATAATTCAGCTGAGAATATCAAACATCCAGGAATTTGCTAAAATTTGGAAGTGTATCTGAGCTTTACACAAATAATGAAATTTCTAATCAAATGTACCCAAATCTTAAGAGCCAGGAAGATTTCCTGAACAAGTTATCACATATCAATAGGTCAGTAACAGATTCCAATGAAAGCCACAGAAGGCCCCTCTCCAGTCCTGCTCTAGGGACACCAGCAGAAGTCAAGAAGCCAACAGCAAAGGAAGCACACCTTGAACCCCTGCCAGAGTCAGCTCTTACTCTCACCCCTGTTCTCATGGAACAATGCACTCACGAGTGATGAATTCATAGAAACACACATGGTGCCTGGCACACAGCAGATAAGCCTAGTCTCTGTAAGTAGAACTTCTTCCCCATCTACCAGCCATCTGAGGCATCTGAAAAGGTCCCTACTGACAAAGCCTGTTGGCTTATGATCAAAAGGTCCCTATTGGGGAACATGAGGTTATCTTTTCAAAACCTATTTTTTTTTTTTAATTAAAAAAAATTGCCTTCTGTAACAGCTCTTTTCTGAATCACCTAATTAAAAATACTGGTTTGTATTACACAAAATTATATTTTTTTATATATATATTTCATAGTGTTTATGATTACATATATGCACATGTAATATAATGTATGCAGACTCCACACTCTGCATTGTTTTGCTTATTTAATGCTGTACGACAAATACTTTATTAGATACTTATACATGTTCAATAAACCCCATGTGACAGGTAAAGCAGGTGACATCACCACCAATGCCTCATTATGAAAAAGTGCTCATATTTTCATAGTAATTATAAAAGTACTGTTCATTATCACTTATGAACAATGACTTTTTTATAGTTATCATTTAGAACAAACTGATGAAGACAAAGAATTAAGACAAACATGGGCATCCTCAATGCTAAAAGTCTTTTTAGAGCAATTCATTAATTCACTACACATTAGTTTCCAGCAAAACACATAAATTTATGCCCAGTGCACAAATTGGCCAGGGATTAGAGAGTACATATACATGCAATACAGTAAATTCATAAGGTTACCTAATGAATCAGACTTAGAGATCAAAAATAGGTGTCAAATAACTGATTAAAGATACCAAAATCTGAGGCCGGGCGCGGTGGCTCAAGCCTGTAATCCCAGCACTTTGGGAGGCCGAGACGGGTGGATCGCGAGGTCAGGAGATCGAGACCATCCTGGTGAACATGGTGAAACCCCGTCTCTACTAAAAAATACAAAAAACTAGCCGGGCGAGGTGGCGGCGCCTGTAGTCCCAGCTACTCGGGAGGCTGAGGCAGGAGAATGGCGTAAACCCGGGAGGCGGAGCTTGCAGTGAGCTGAGATCCGGCCACTGCACTCCAGCCTGGGCGACAGAGCCAGACTCAGTCTCAAAAAAAAAAAAAAAAGATACCAAAATCTGGGGGGAAAAATGCTAACTCAGCTTACCATAATGTAAGATAATTTATTATCCAGGAATAGACATGAAAATATTAATATTGTTGGTATAAATTAAGAAAGCATGTGATATTTTAGTGAAACATTCAAAACTGTATCTGTTTATAAGGTTATTTTCCTGTTTTATGCAAAAAAACTAAAATTGGTTACATGACTCAAAATACTCTTTTTTCTTAATTTTTGTTTTTATTTTTTGTACAGACAAGATCTCACTCTGTTGCTAAGGCTAGTCTTGAATTCCTGGCCTCTAGCAATCCTCCTGCCTCAGCCTCCCAAAGTGCTAGTTACAGGAATGAGCTACTGTGCCCAGCCCAAAGCAGATTCTAAATATATTATGTCAATGATAAATTGGTACCCCCTGTAGTAGGCAGATGTTTCCCCTCATGCGCCCCAACAAAGATGTCCTCATCCTAATCCCAGAGATCTATGAATACGCTATCTTACATGACACATGGGATTTTGCGGATTGCCTGCTCTGAAATGCAGGAACTACACAGGAGGACTAGAGAGGCCTCTAGGAGAAAAGTTCAGCCCCTAGTTCACAGTCAGCAGCAAATCTGAACGTTTAGTCCTACAACTGCAAGGAAGTGAATTCAGCCAACAACCCGAGGAGCAAGGAAATGAATTCTTTCCCAGAGTCTCAGTAAGAAATGCAATCCTGCAAACATCTTGACATTTAACTGGTGAGGCCAATGCTGGGCCTATTACCTATAGAACCATGAGATAATAAACGGCTACTGTTCTAAACACAAAGTTTGTGGTAATTTGCTACAGCAGCAAGAGACAACTAGTATATTCTCAGATGACATCACTTGGCCAAAGGAAGTAAGGGGTGGCCATAACTCAAAAAATCTCAAATACATTCAATTATAGCAATTTTTAATTGGCTGGCCAAAACTGCATTACAGCATTGAATATTTTGTACCCAGAACCAAACAAAACGGTCAAAGCCCTTACTAAACTGAATAAACAGATAGTCACATACCTAAGTTCTTTTCTCTTTGCAATAAGCCTACAGGGTACAGAGATATTTCTAATTTACATATGAAGAATAAATGACTTTCCTAAGGTTACATGGCTAGCCAAAGAAGAAAAGTTGGTTGTCAGATCCAGCCTCCTCCACCACAGTGCAACACTTCACATTTCCACAGCTGTGATGGGCTCTGTCAGCTGGGATTTCAGGGAGGAGCACTACCAGCCTCTCTTCCTTCCACTCCACACCCACTCTACTTCCACATGGAAATGTGGAAATGCAACTCCAATGTACATGGTAGTTTAGCTTCTCCCCAAGGCTGAAATGCCCTATTCTGGCCAACATCATGGGCTACTTCTGAGACCTGTATTAAACAAGAATCAATATTTGCGGTGACTCTGAACAGCTGTGATAGCTGACTTATATCTGTAAGTAAAGGTGCAAACTATAAAATAACAGACCTTGTTATAACCTCGTGGCCAAGACACTGCTTCAAGGCAGATGCAAGCATTACATTTCCACAAAAGCAATGCAGTGGTTGGCCAAGGTACACACTGAGTTTTCTATTTCTTATGAGGTTTTCTTAGAATACACAGGATGTACAATGTGAAGTAGTAGTACAGTTCTGTTCCTTTCTGAATTACTCAGCATAAACAGAAATTACTTAGAACAGAAAAAGTCTTCTAATACCAGGGGCTTTCCTTTACGTCAAGAATGTATTCAAATGACTCCTGGGCTGTCAACGGGCTATACTTTTACTTATTTTTTAATATATTACGCAATTTTCTAAATACACACGTGAACTAAACTAAGATTTGTCTTCCCTAAATATACTTCTAAGTTCACCTAATGGCTCCACATGTAAGTTTTATCAACGTAGAATGAAAGGAGACAGTTGAGCCAAGCAATGGCCAAAACAGCACCACATACACTTTATTTATCATTTTCTGCTAAATCTATGTCAACTTTACATCCTCTGTAAAACACACAGTTTCATTTAGAAGCTGCCCTCTGCCAGCCTGCACCTTTCCCTTAAAAGCTACAGGAAAGGATTCAAACCTAGTAGAAACCACCATCACTTTGAAGATGTCTTCTATTTAACACCACAGGGGGAAAGTAATTAAATTTAATAGAAGTTATTGCCTGTGAATGAAAATACACAATATGTGAGCTAAATTAAATACACTGGGCAGGAGATGCAAAATTTTATACCAAATTTAACATGAACATGTATTTCCTGTTAAAATGTGTTCTACATTATTACTTTCAAGAATTTCATTTCTGCACTAAGGGCAGTTTTAATCATTTCTTCCTACCAACCTCCCTCCATCTCTTGCTACAATTTTATCAGACACTCCCTT
The DNA here is from genome assembly GCF_049350105.2 of Macaca mulatta. Taxonomy (NCBI): domain Eukaryota; kingdom Metazoa; phylum Chordata; class Mammalia; order Primates; family Cercopithecidae; genus Macaca; species Macaca mulatta. Next base: position 92,438,777 of record NC_133420.1, read on the forward strand.
CTGTAAAGTGTTGTTTTCCAAGCCACGAACTGATCGCGAACAGGGAGAGATCTGAGTCTACCTAACATGGAGCCACATGATGCCACTGGAAAATCTTGCAAAACACCAACTGGAGGCCTCAAGATAAAAAGCAAATACACATCGCAGCAAATTACCTATCAGGGTAAACTGCTCCACATTAATCTCAAAACAGACAAATTCAGCTAAAATTGGTAATACTGGTTTTGTAAAATAAATGTATCTAGCCTGAAGTGAACTGCTGTGGTGAGAGGCACACAGCGCCAGTAAGGAAAAATAAATAAATGCTGCACAGGATCTTAGGGTTCCTCCTAAAATAACCAGAATGCACATTTAATTTATGCTTTCTTTTTGAGGCATAGCTTACCAATTTGGCAACTTTTCCATAGTCAATCCATCTGACAGTAGCAAAATTTGTAGATTCTGCACAGTTGAAACCATGATTAAAACCAGCATGGTAGCCATATGGGAAAGTGATCATGAATTCTCCAGCCTCCTGGGTTATCTGCAAGGTAGGAAACATAATATTTTGTAAAAATAAGACTTCCCAAATTATGAATACAATTAAAATATATTTGCCATTAAAAAACAAAGAAAAAAAGTCATGATATCAGAGCAATACCAAAAAGAGTTCCACCAGATTCATTACTTAATCCTTTAATAGTGCTTTTTCAGGAAACGTTTAAAAGACTTTCCTAGATAGGATGTGGCTTGCTGGCACTTGAATTCAATCGAACAATCCATAATCAAAGCTATTACATTTTAATTGAAGGTATCCTCAAGTTATTCAAGTAAATTTGTTCATATTTGTTTTGGATTATCTGATCTTAAAATGTTTCTAACCCAGCACCCAATAGGATGGACTCCTTATATCTTTAAATTCTTTAAGTTGCTGCAAAGTAATATAAAAATACTCATAGAATTTGGCCACTGAAGCAATGTTTCTCCTTGACATATATTGTCAAAGTATTTAGCAAATGCTGTATGTTCACATTCAGAGCCTGTATTCTCTGCTAGCTCTGATAATAAAAGTTGTAAAACCACACTTTTAATTATCCTACTGACTCTAATACAATTTATATTTTGAGATATAATGTACATATAATAAAATGCTCAGATAGTAAATGTACAGTTTGATCAGTTTTGACAAATGCATATACCCATATATCCCATGCCCCTATTATTTTCTTTTTTTATGATAAAAATCCAAGGAAGAAATACATTTATTAAATATATCAACCTCAGAAAATTACTTATCTCTGGGAGGGAGAAGACACTGAAATAGTAATAGCTACATTTGTAGTATTTTGTTTCTTTGGACAAATATCTGTATCTACATATAGCATTTTTTTAAGTATTTTATTTTCAGTAACAACTTTATTGAAATGTAATTCACATACCATATAATTCACTCATTTCAAGTGTATAATTTGCTGGTTTTTAGTATATCACAAAGTTATGCAACTATCACCACAATTAATTTTAGAACATTTTATCACCTCAAAAAGAAACCCCCTCACCCTTTAGCTGTCATCCCCAAGCCCCTCATTCATCCCAGCCCTAAAAAAAACCCTGATTTATTTTCTGTTTCTACAGATCTGTTATTTTGGACATTTAATATTAATAGAATCATATAATTTGTGATCTTTTGTTACTGAATTCTTCCACTTAGCATAAACTTTTCAAAGTTCACCTAGGTTGTAGCATGTATCTGTACTTCACTCCCTTTTATGGCTGAATAATCTTCCGTTATATAAAATATATCACATTTGTTTATTCATTCATCAGCCAATAGACATTTAGTCATTTCCACTCTGGGCACTAGGAATAATGGTGCTATGGATAATTGTCCACGCCCCTATTATTTTCATCGCCCAAGAGTGCTCCCTCATTCCTATCCTAGACCATCACCAGCCCATCCCCTACTCCCACCTCAGGAATAATCACTCTTCTGATACCTCTCACCACTGATTAGCTTTGCCATGTTATGGATGCTAAAATGGTACTGGAGACAGGGGAGAGTATTCTTTTTCCCAACAATTCTGAAATGTAACTCATAACACCATTGTCCCCTGCCAAAGAAACCCCAGATGATGTTCTGCTACAATGAGCTCAGTTGTCACCTGGCAGCAGACACAGGCTTACCAGTGCCCAGCACAGTTCTAGCTCCATTATCTGAGCCATGTGAGAACATAACCCAGCTCTCTCCTGTCCTGGTCTCACTGAATCTAATTAATTATCTAGGTGCTTGTTTCTTATACTACGTAATGAAACAAAACTCAACTTGCTCCCACATAAAGGTGACAGGAGGGGGAGGACTGCTGCCACTGGAATAAGAAAACTACTTTTCCTGCTCCATGGAATCCTACCTACAAACCTTCTCTACCCTACCTAAAAAATCCTGCTCATGCCATGACTTAAAAAAAAAAAAAAAAAAAAGAGCACCTGTTCCACAGAATGCAACTCTAAATTTGAGACCCCTGTCATTTCCAAAATCAGGTCAGTCCCAATCTCATACCATAAAAGAAGCTGAAGAAGAGAGTGGATATAATCTAAATGCAGACATCAGCTGTTTATTACACTTATGTTTTTCATACATATGTATGACTATGGCAAATGCAAAGAAAGAAGGAAAAAATGTAATCCAACTGAGACATTATTAACTACAGGAAGAGGGCTGAGTTGAAGAGGAAGAGTACATTACTATGTAACATATACTATGCAAAGCTCTGCCTACAGATTGTCTTTCTCATCACAATAACCCTATTAAGTAGTCACTATTTTTATCCCCATTTTACAGTTGAAGAAACTAAAGCTCAGAAAAATTACGTGATTGAATCAGGGATGAAACTCAGGAGGTTTAATGCTGTAGCCTGTGCTACCATTTTGCTGCCCTATCACATGTTACGTTATCATCAGCAGAGAAATGTGCTCCTTGAGGAATACAGTGTCATGACAGGCCCTGTATTGAGATAGAAACCGGAAGTGACAGAATTTCATAAGAGGAAGTGCCACTGCCAATCAACCCTCAAAGCCACTAGTGTTTCACCATTTCAGGACTTAAATTCATCTTGCCACTTTCCACAGAAGCCATCCACAAAACACCAGATGAGAGCCCGATGCCTCCAGTGATCTATCACGTAGTACTGGTAGAGAGCTGCAGCCTAGAAAGAGGGTGCCGGCCACCTCTAGAAAAGAGCTCCAAGCTCCAGAGGCCTCCATCCTGGGGAAAGGGAGCCAACCCCAGAGCCCTGCTGCTTCACATAACTTCTCTTCACGTATCAGCCCTAAGCTACCACCAACACCTAACACCAGCCCCAAAGGAACAGAGAAGGATTTTGTGTCTCTGGGGATATTGTTGCACTCCTTCACATCTACCTTGTAATATTCCAACTTAAGTAAAAGTACCTAATGAAGCTGATGCCAACTACTTAAAAGAAGCACTGGATGATGATGTGTCTGAGACTCACAAAAGCCTGGTGCCCAGGTGTCTGCAGACAGGACAAAGCCCTGCAGCCACAGTGTCCCCTCTGAGTGGCACAGCCTGTGCCCTCTGTCCCCAACAGTTCTGCAGCCCATCCCCAGTGCCTCCCTACACCTGCAGGCAGCCCCCACGGTGCACATCTCGGAGGCACGATTTTTTCATGGTAAAAACGTGTGAGTAAACCAGTGATGAATGCACGTTCCCAAAAGCAAGCATATCTTGTGCGTGACTGCTGCATAGACAGTTTAGGAGGGAACAGGGAATCACCTCAAGCTGAAGAATGAATCCCGGCAATTGGAAAAGTTCTACTTTGAACAAATCCCCCCTCCCACACACACACACACACACACACACACACACACATACACACACACACACACACAAAGAAGGCCACAGTAAGAACCCAAAATGAAGAAAATGTAAAGATTTAGTCACAAGCGAAAAGCTTCCAAGATGGAAAACAGCAAGGATTATGGGAAGAAAAGTCAAATGAAAAACGCAGAAGGAAGAGCTATTTTTTAATGTTTCTGCAAGTAGCTAAGTACTTAATCCTCCCGAGACTCAGAGGGAGCTTTTGTTTATCTGGTCAAAACCTTTTTTCATTTCAGCTGCTTCACATAAAAATGTTCAGGCTCTGCAATAATTCTGACCCAGTAACCACCCATAGACACAAAGAATGCGAGATCCAGCATCTACTGAGTTTTATAGAACCTAATCTTCAGAAAACTTGCAGAAGCAATATCAGATTATTAAATCATCAGGCACTTTTATCCATAATGAAATCTCAATTGTATTATGTCTAAATGTGTTTAGAAGCAACATAGTGCTACCATAGTCATTGATTCTAACCAACCCATTGCTAATAATTGCTTTGAATTTTTTAGAAAATAGATCACATATACATAAATTATGTTGCTCATAAAAAAGATTTTAATATAGAAGTGCTTCCTCTTATTTTATAGAATGTGCTACATTTTATTTTCAGTATAAGTGAACTATAGCAACATGACATCTCTAGTAAATATATCTGAAATAAAATTAATTTCTAATTAGGATTTAGATAAATAATTGATATGCTATAAAACATAAATTTGAATTTCTCTACCCACATCCTAAAAATTCTACTTGAAGTTAAAGATACATTATCTCTTAAATACAAATCCTACACAAACAAAATTAATTTGTGTAAGATGAATACTAATATACCTTGTCGAAGGGAATACCGTATTTCTTCAATACTGATGGAGAAATCAAAGTCATCTTGTGGCGAAGAAATGCATCACACCCTTGGGAGCTGCTTGGGAAAAAACCTAAAAAGAAACAATAAATGTAAGTGGCATTGTGTCAATTAAGAGAAAATATCAGATAGGATTTTCAATGTGTAAGTTCTAGTGTTCTTACTGTTTGACCTCTTCCGCCAAAAAGCCCTTGTACTAAAAATCAGAGTTAGAATTCTTAAAAATTAGAGGATACATCACCAAAGGTTGATCTTCTTTACAAACAGATTTACCATAAGTTGTTTTTGTAACCTGTAAAATTACTAAACTTTAGGAATAAATTTCAAATTGAAACAAATGTGGATTCAACCTATTATTTGATAAATGGAAAAAATATTTAGGGAAGTTAGGAAAGATAAATACGTGGGATGCTGGATCTGTAGCTAAAAATACAGGGAAAAAAAACAAAAAAGGAAAGATAAGTATGCATTTTAACAGAAGAATATTTTAGACTCCTAGAGTTCATCATTCCTGAAGCACTCATCCCAATCCTCGGCACACAGCAGACAGAGTAGTTCCCCACCTTTGTTTCTTTTCTGATCCATCTGAAACTAATTGCTACTAATCTCCTGAATGAACTTCCCAGCCATCACCCATCAAATGTCTGAGAACCTGCCTGAACAGCCTGAATGGGAGAAGTGTTTTGAGGAGGCTTTTACATGAGGAAGTTAAACATACAGCAACCCTTTCATTCAACAGTATATTATACGCCAAGACAGAGTCAGTTTTCTCCATCACTGACTTCAAACCTGCAGTTCTGTCTGAGGCAGACTCTCATTAACTCAGTGATGCAAACGGGAGGAAAATGAACATGCCTGATGTACTGCTCACACCTTCCTCACTCAGAGGGAAGGGAGTCGTGCTGAAGGAATTGGAAAAACAAGAAGACAACAAGAAACAAGGAAAAGACAGAGAATCATGGAGGTAGAACACAGCAGGAAGACAGAAGGCACCAGGAAGGCACATGCAATGTGTATGAGTGACAGGAAGAGGAGCAGATGCTGTCTGACTCCTCCACCACCAAAATGAGGGGTGAAACTGCTGGAAATGTGACATCTAATTCTGTGGATCTCTCTATGCAAACAACTCAAGAACGTGACCAATTTGGCCAGGTACGGTGACTCACGCCTGTAATCCCACCACTTTGGGAAGCCAAGGCGGGCGGATCACTTGAGGCCAGGAGTTTGGGACGAGTCTAACATAGCAAAACCCTGTTTCTACTAAAAAATACAGGCCAAGTGTGGTGGCTCATGCCTGTAATCCCAACACTTTGGGAGGCCAAGACAGACAGATCACAAGGTCAGGAGTTCGAGACTAGCCTGACCACCATGGTAAAACCCCGTCTCTACTACAAATACAAAAAAAATTAGCCAGGCATGGTGACACACACCTATGGTCCCAGCTACTCAGGAGGCTGAGGCAGGAGAATCGCTTGAACCCCGGAGGCAGAAGTTGCAGTGAGCCGAGATCACGCCACTGCACTCCAGCCTGGATGACAGAGTAAGACTCCCTCTCAAAAAAAAAAAAATTAGACAGGCATGGTGGTGCATGGCTACAGCTAGCTGCTCAGGAGGCTAAGGCATGAGATTTGCTTGAACCCAGGAGGCAAGGGTTACAGTGAACTGAGACTGCACCAGTGCACTCTAGCCTGGGCAACAGAGGAGGAGGGAGGGAGGGAGGGAGGGAGGGAGGGAGGAAGGAAGGAAGGAAGGAAGGAATAAAACATGAGAAATGTTAATTCTTTACAATATTAATAGCAATAAGAAGCATAGTTTTGCCATATATGTCTCTTAATAATGCAGCCTAGAGTTCATCATTCCTGAAGCACTCATCCCAATCCTCGGCACACAGCAGACAGAGTAGTTCCCCACCTTTGTTTCTTAATAATGCAACACAAAATAAAACACTGGTGAGTGGAGGAAAAGTAACACACTAACATAATGGCCATGTCCATACAACAAGATGTTGTAAGTCCTACACACAGAGAAGGGCGCCAATGGGCAGTCCCCAAATGCACAATCCATGGGAACGTTTTTATAAACAATTCAAATGGATCTATCAAACTTCTCAAATCTGTAACTTTCTGCAACACCAGATGAATTAAGTTTTAAGTTAAAATCAGTGAAGAAAGAAGTACCTATTCCATTTTCTTTTGATAAGGATTTGTAATCAGGTCCTGAACAATGTGGTGACTGGTCATAAGCTAATTTAAATTGGAAAACCACTGAAGGAACGTAATTTGCAGTGTATTAAGAACTTCATATTGGTTCAGAGTTTTTATTTACAATATGCTATCAGAATTATATTTTACATAGTCCTGAAAAACACTTCATAAACAACACATCTTATGTACAAAGTATGTGCCTTAAAATGAATTTTACCTCAAAGTACCTGCAGGGGCTACACGGTTCATACTCACTCTCACTCCATAGTCTATAAAACATGGTCAATTCTTTGCCATACTAAAGTCAACTGCCTTTTTTTTTTTTTTTTTTTTTTTTTTTGTCTTTTTTAAGATATTATATAGGATCAAGCAAGCAAAGATGGTCTTCGGAATCATTCTTCCAAACCAAATAATAAGTTAGAGGGATGGAAGGTGATGATAATAAAGAGCTTATATTCCAGAGACCCCAACAGAGCCCTAAAAGCAATCCACAATAACCTTTCCTAAGAATACCAAAGTGCTGCTGAGAGTTCTGCAACACAGAGAAGTGTGTAGGATCCCATAAGATCTCTCAAAGATCACATGCTATACCCATCCAAAGGATGTTTCACATTCAATGTAAAAGTAAGCACGTGTGAAAAGCATTATTCTAAGTGAAAAAAAGCAAAAAAACAAGTCTACACATAGTATGATTTCACTTACATGACACTCTAGAAAAGGTAAAACGATAGGGACAGAAACTAGGGAAACCAGTGGGTGCCAGCAAAGGGAAGAGCAGTTAAGCACAAAGAGGTGTGAGGGAACTTTTTTGGGGTACTAGAAATGTGTTACATGTTGATAACAGTGGCTTATCATGTGGTTTATTAGTTACACCACTGTAGACCTTTGTCAAAACTCAATGAGCTCTATTCTTAAAATAAGTGAATTTTACTGTAGATTTTACCTGAATAAAACTGACTCAAAAAAATCATTAAATATTTTGAAACTATTTTTGAGATAGAGTAGATGTGTTCTAAAAATATGAAACAGGTGTGTTCCTTCCTTCAAATGAAAAGTTCTCCATACTGTCAACTGGTTTATATTTTATAATGTATTTGCTATTGCTAAGAAATTATTTTTAAATCCCAATCTTTTATGATTCAAATACAAACACACACTATAGTATTAAATCACCAAAAATTTCAGCCTTGAGAAAAGATTTTAAGATCAAAACTTAGTGACTTTTTTATGGGTATACAAACACTAATTTGGCAAAGATGAGGACAGCTGTTAACTTCTTAGGAAAGGGGAGAGAAAGACAGGGAACAAAGGAGGAAGGAAGGGAAGAGAAATCAAACATGTAGATCTATTTCCAAACTAGTAAAAAATTTTTATTGACAATTTTGATAATTTAAATTTGCCCCAAGTATGCATTGATGAAGTTTTATCACGGTTATATATGACCGGGATGAGACCTGAAAAATATATTAACCATATAAACAAATGCTAAGGAAAAGAATACAACAAATGAATACAGAAAATTGGTTCAGTGGAAAACGCTTTCAGAAACAGACGTACAGTATTTGATTTACACATGAAATTTCTTGGCAAGCTTATTTATGAAAAGAACCAATGACCTACATTATATGGGGAGAAACCTAGTAACATTTACCCACATCTCTACTTGAGAGATTTACACGAGAGGCACATACTACATTTGGCCTCTTGGTACTTCCTATCATTCATGGAGTGGTTACTCAGGACTGGATAGAAAATTATCACTTCCCAGGCCTCACTCAACCCTAACATCCCATAATCCATCAACATCTCTACTGCAGGACTCTCCAGGAGGAGTGCCAGGAGAACTTCATACTGATCTTGGGATAGAGAAGAATGGCGCTTTTCCTAAGCAAATGGCTTGTTTTAATCTCCTAGACATGGTGCGCATTGTGTAATGGGCAAGTTTTTTCCATTTCAAGATAATCAGCAGAAAACCTAGAGTTAAAATTTCCACCCAATTTAACTGGTATGTGTATCACTAAATGCATGGTTTTTTTACTGCATTCCTGAGACCACTTTATTTCAGCTCTCACTTCCCACCCCCTTGAAATGTCACATAGATAACCTACACACAAGTCACCAAGGACTCCCCAAGCCAAGAACATTGGGATCAAACAGGTCAGAGTTAAACTAACCAGGATTCTTCTGGCTCTGCCTCTGCCCAGCCCCATCCGTACCCTCAAATCATAGAAATCTTCATTTCCACAAAATTCCTCCCTACTTACTAGTTGGCATTCATTTCCTGAATTCTTCCTCTCCATTCTCAGTTAAGAGAAGGAAACTAAAAGTCTTTCACTCACATATGAATTATGCTATCTGGGTGTATTTCATGTATTATTGTCCAATGTCTAAAACCCTACTAGGAACATGGCTGGATATAAATTATCCAATTACATTTAAATACAGTGATATCACTGACATTAAATTATTAAGAAATTAAGTTTACCAACTATTTCTCTACTCATAGTGAAACCCAGCTGACAGACAAAAATAAACATACCCTGACCTGCCACACACTGATCTCCATGCCTAAGGCATGAGTGAGGCACGAAGGCAGAGGATATATCACTGGTCTTTTGCATTTTTTATGGCTTACAGGGCACTTTAAAATTGATTATTTGTAATCAGAGGTATTTTATTTATAAGCCTTTCAAAACTAGACATTTTAATATAATATTTCAGACTATCAGCTAAGTGAATGCTTAAGGGAACAATATTTACCATTTTGAGAGCTAATAAAAGTACATTTTCCTAATTCCAAGAGAGAGGTATGAGAGCAGGTTAATTTAGAATCTGGTCATAAAATTAAAATGATTTATTTATTGCTGCTCTTCTATTCTCTTGACAGCACAGGCTCATAATCTTTTTTGGGCCAAACCATCTCAGGGGATTTGATGATGGCATTCCCAGAAATCTACATATATGTCCAATTTTGAATACAATTTCAAAGAGTTCATAGAATGCCTGTCTGCATCCCACCCATAGACCTTTATCTACCCCTTGGCACAGGGATCCCTGCAAATCGGGCTGTGACCTTCTACTCCACAGGATTAAAATCAAGATTACTAGTCATTAAAAATATTCTACATCATGTGTGCACGTGCACACACACACACACACACACACACACAAATGCTTAAAAGCATGAACTAAACTAACCCTTGGTAGCAATGTTTCTTCTATTCCCTTTTGCTGAATACTGCTTTTTTAATAAGGTAACAAAAATCAAAACATTTGTTACAAGTAAATATAAGGATCTAAAAGAATTGACTCACTTCTACTATACTATTCTTTGAAATAAGTTTCCTCCTAATCATTCACACTTTCAAAACTGGCTGCACAAAGTCCTAAATCACATATTTTGGCCAAGTAACCAAAATTTTCAAAGTAAATCCTTTTCAGTTTTTTTTAAAATAATAGCATTTTATTCCCAATAAAGGACAAATGAAATACTACTTTCCACAAAAATCTGCAGACTTTCTCAATTTACCTTAATCTATATTTTGCTTAATGTAATATAACAGCAATATTACCTTTTTTCTAAAATAGGTGAGATTTAGACATTTTAAAAACTGAAAATCTTCCAAACTGTCATTCATGATTTAACATTATACCTCCCTTCTCCTCCATATTTGCAATCCAATTGTATCAAACCAAAAATTAGAAAGAACGCAATGGCATTACAGATGACTGTAACAAGTATAAAAATTGTAACAATTCACTTGAGATTTTTTATTACATTTCTGTCTACATAATATTGGGGAAAACCTGTATAAATGAGAAAGCAGCTGAAGGGCAAAATCAAACTCCTGGCTTTATTAGATGCAGGCCTGATGTCTTTCAGATAAAATATTTGTAGGTGCCACAGTCAATCAAGATTTCAATAGAAACCAAAGATGAAAGCATTCACGCATAAAAGGCAAGTGTGATAATTATGATGCACAGACAAGATAATGGAAAATATCTGAGCCTACTTTTCATTTTATGTATCAAGTGTTGCTATGAGCTAGATATTCTATAATACTCCATCATTCACACAGCATTATTTATCATTTTAATTATTTAGCAGAATTCAATTAATTTGGCTGGCATCTGGTCAGCAGATACAAATCCTTCACTATCTCGTAGGGTCTTTTCCCTGCTTTACTTCCCAAAATATTGCTGCAAAACAGTTTTGAATAAACAGCCAATTGATTTCAAGTTCTTGTTCATCCTTCAAATTCATTAACCTCTTACTGATTAAACAAACGGTAACCATTTTCTGGAATGTCATTTTTAGACAGTTTACTTCAAAGCATTAGAAGTTTGTATCAGAAATTTTAATCTGTGACTCAATATTGCAAGGTTTACATCGGCTTCATTTTAAAAGTTCTCTGGTAGGAAGATTAATAGAAAATGGTGGAATAATTTTACTACAGAAGAAGATACTTGAGTATATAGTGTTAACACATAGTTCACTGCCTATGTAGTTAAGGGTTATGGTAATCATCTTATAATCTATTATCCAAAATCTATTCATGAAAACAGTCCCTAACAAAGTTCAAGATTACATCAATCTTTATTATTACTATAATGTATTACATTTCTAAAAAGACGCTTTATAGTTATTAGCCTGACAAAATTATAATAATGCTTCTTAAAATGCAATACTATAACTGTTCCTTCTAATACTCTTCTGTAATTTAGGGGAAAGTAACCTTTAGGTGCCATTAACAGTTTCTGTTAAAAACTGTCAAGTCAAGGAATGAGGTTTCTCAGTGTCTCCATTTCATTATTAATTGAAAGCACATATAAGGCAGGAACAAAATTCTTTTCCTAATAAAAGGCAAATCTAACACACCAATGAAACTTAGACCTGCACTGGACTAAAAGAGCACTGCTCGCTGAGGACTCAATCCTGGATAAAGGCAGAAGGCCTTGCTCCTCAGTTGCCACTCAAATGGAACTCCACTTTTCCCTGGAAATAATTCACTACCAGCCTACATCTTCTTTCGGGAAGGGTGGCTAGCGAAACAGAAAATAAGGATGGCAGGGGGTGAATGTGACTCTGCTTCCCATACATAAGCAGATGAGGGCAAGATTGCCTGGCGTATCTTTAAAAACAAGGAGGAAGGAGGAAGGTGGCTGCTTGCACTGGCATTGTCTGCACACACAAAAGCAGGCACAGGACCATCAATATAGGTCCAGAAAAGTTCTTTAGTCTGGCCCTTATAAAGAAGCAGCAGGCCATGAAAAATAAAAATTCAACCTGCAGTAAAGTAAGTTTAATTTTGCCAGTCCAAAAAGGCCCAAAATCTCGTGTATTGTTACTCAGAGCCATTCACCTTCATACTTCCATAAGGGCACACTCCCAGTCCCAGTGGGCCACGGAAGAACTGGGTGTCGGCAGTGACATAACCCTTGGGGGAAATAGTAGATCAAAAGAAAAAGTAGTCATGAAACAACCGTACCCCAAGATGCAGCAACAATACTGCCTGGAAGAATGTAACTTAATTTAAAAAAAAATTACTGGCACAATGATGTCAAATACATTACATTAAAAACCATTTTTTCAGAAACAACCAAAACAGATTAAGGGCAATCACTTGATGAAATACTAAACAGTCAACCAAAATAACCATGATGATTATGCAACAGGGAAAAAATAATATTCACAAACTAACGTGAAAAAATTTAAAATTGTTCAATTAAAAAAAAAACATGTAGAAGTCAACAACTTGAATAGAATAAAACCAACAGAGTAACGGTCTATACTGTAAAAAGTACCTCAAAAACAAACAACCTACAAAACACAGAAACATATAAAACACAGAAAACAAAGAAAGCAAGTTTTACCTTGAGCTAGTCTTTCAAGTCGTTTTCCATGCTCTGGAGGTATAGCATACCTAAAATTTTAAACACAAATAAAAATTTTAGGTTTATAATTTTTCAGCTAGTAGCCTAAGGATATCTATTCCTAAATAATATCACATAAAAGAAATTCAACACGAAACTCCACTTAGATGAACTGAGTAGAGATTAGAAAGCCAATCACAGAATCATATCCCTTAGACAACGAACGGAAGAAAAATATGCTTACAAATTACCAATTTCAATGTCACAACTCATCGTGCCAACCATATTTTACAAATTAGGGAACAAAGGCCCAAGGTAAGTAAACTGCTCAGCAACAAGATAGCTAGTCACAACCTAGAGACCCTCTGCCAGCTCTCATAGCACTGCAGCACTCTAGGGTTGATTTTGGTTGTATGTTTTTTGTTTTGTGGTTGGTTGATTTTGGCTTTTGTTTTTAAGAAAATCTGGGTTGCTCTCTTTTTAAATTTTAAAATATTTTTATTGACAAGCAGAACAGAACATAAAATTATTACACCAACACTTATATTTTCACCAAATGTTACTAAAAACACTGTAATTTTCAGACTTTAAGCAAAAGATTATCAGCCTTAAAAAAAGTTTTTATTCATTTCATAATTATGTGACTTTAAAAATCTTGATTATAATAAAAAGTTTTCACCCTTAAAGAACAGAAATACTCATTTCTAGTTCCATAGTTATTTTTACTATGGCCTTGCTAAGAAATTTTAAAACAACAATCCCATAATATCCTATATAAATACTAAATTGTATAGGCATTTTAATGAGAAAATGTATGGATATTAACAATAAATCTGAATAATCATTCCATGTTTTACATATAAACTATACTTTGGAAGAGCTCTATTTGCTGTAGTTACTAGCTCAATATATATTTAGTACAAGTTATTTCTTACTAAAGTAACTTAACTAATTGTACTTAACACAACACTTGGTTTCATTTAATGCTACTGATAACATATGCAAAACTTAATTGGATCCGATGTAACTAGGCAATTCACTAAAAGAAAATTCAATCATATATCCTGTTGCTTAAGGCACTGCTAATGAAATTATTCCAACTGAAATGGGAAGATAAAATTTTAGCATAACTACATGACGATCACTCAATGTATATTTTCGCCACTTCTTACCAGTTCTTAATTCCTTGCTTACATCACAAATATACCCAGAAAAGGGGTGTGGGTGGTGTAGGTGTGGGGGTGGGGGTGTGTCCATTCCAAACAAGAGAGTCAACCTTCCTCAACTCATCACACACATACATACACACACACACACACACACACGTAATATGAATATGCCTGCCAACAAAAGGTAGGATATGGAGGTATTTATATATGCAGATTCATTTTTCTGAAAAATTGGTAAGGTTAAAGCTCCTCAATCTAAAGTTCAACCATCTGCTCAAAGAAAATGTAGCTACCCTCATCTGCAGAAAGGAGGAAAAAGTAAGGCAAGATAGCTCTACCCCTACTCTGATCCTCAGTTTACTCCTAGGATCCGAATCATACCAATTCAATCTCCTCATTCCTCTCCTCCCAGCTGGGCTTACTGGCCTATTATTTTCTACAAGTATTTCTCAGGTGCAGTTATTCCTGCCTTAGCCAAATGATCTAATTAGTTCTACTTTTCTTCTTTTAGATGGAAGACAGTGTCTCAATTTCTTTTCATAATCTATAAAGATCAAGTTCATTTTAAAATCATAACTATTAATAAAATTCTTACAGTTAACCAACTATTGCTATAGTTTAATAGCTTCAGAAATAATCGAAGGATGAAAACTTGCTTCCAATCACAGCCCCATACACAGGAAGACATGTAATATTTCCAAAGTAGAACTAAATCCTCACCATGAAAGCCATACTGTGGTAATATCCAGCGAAGCACAACTAGACAAAAATGCCTTCAAGGAGAGGTCACTCTCCTTCCCTGCCTTAGTCATTAACTTGCTCAGAGTGAACCTACTCATCTCCATGCTTATCCCTGTGAAATATTTTGCATGCTTCTCTCTTCTGTTATCAATGCTATGCTTTGTGGCGTAGTATTTAAATAATGACATAGCTATGCAATGTTTCGTATACAAATAACTTTAAAAGTTCCCTGAATGAGCCCAATACCCTGCCCGAGGGTCTGACAAAGGACAGTCTGAAGATAAGTAATAATGCTAATAAAACTGGAACGTAATCATCAGATTTTTCTGTTTTTAATGTTTCCACATAATAAAGGAACTAGGAAAGACTAATTTTAAATTTTTAGAAATTCAACCAAGAGCCAAATCATTGTTCTTGCCATGAACAGTAAAATCAGAGCACTACCCTACTCAGCAGTCAAGAAGCAATATGCCTCCATGTACCATCTTGACAACCCCAAAATCTTGCTCAAAAGATACTACTATTCTTGCAGAACACACATGCCTCAGGGATGCAGTACCCAGCGTACTCTGAAAAAAGCTCCCTAGGTGATTCTGACAGGGCAGTACATTATGATGAATGAATGAAAGGATGGGGTGATTTCTAATTACCATATCTAAGAATCTTTGCTTGGTCCTGACTCCCCATAACCTTCCTGATGTCAGATGATGGATTTGTGTATGCCATGCTTTTTTATGTTTTTCCTTCAGGTTTTTTTTTTTTTTTCCCAGTAATACCACAATGAATGGCCCAAGTCAGAATTCTAAACAAAAGCTTCACATAGCACTTTCAAACCTGCAGTCAATGTGTGTTGGCTGTTGTGTGTAGGCTGACAGACAGCCCTTGCCTGTAAGAAGGTGGGCACCTGGCTTCAGGGGCACTCAGTCACATTGCATTTGAGCACCAGACTCACTGTCTTCTCTGCAACAGCACCCCTGCTAACCCTACACCATGGCACTACCTTGATGGGCAACTGCAGCAATTTGAAGCCAAACACAACTCTAATCTGTTTCAAAGCATGCCATGAGAAGAGAGAGAAAGAAAGGAAAGACAACAAAACAGCAAAGTGCATATGTTTTCATGTGTTTTCCAGCAACCAGCCTCCTCTGGTAGAGGGGAACCCACATTCGACAAGAACTGGAAAGCAACATCTAAGAGACATTGCACAAGCCGCTTCACAACTGTCAGACCTCGTCTACCTCACAGAACAACATGGAACGATCGGCTGAGTCATATTTAGGAGCTCATTATTAAATGACGGCTAAATCACTTCTTGGCCTTTTGGCTAAGATCAAGTGTAAATGATGGCTACAAGGCAATGAGGTGAGCCTGACTTGCTGCCCCCCACATCCAATAAACTTGAGAAAATGTTCAAAAAATATCAGTTCAAACAATCCTAACATCAAGGGTCAGACAGGCACATAAAAGGCTGATTACAATTTGAAAGATCCCAGGAAAGCACAGTACCTTTTTGCAACCCATTGGAATATCCAAAACTCAACCCTCCAGCAGCCTGATGATCAGGCCCTATATTCTCTTTCTCTACTGCACCATCACAGCCCTGAGCAAATGCAGGATACTCAAATCACCAGGTGGTTGAGTCATTCGGATTACTGTCCCAAAATTTTCCTTTATGATAGATGTGCTGCTAGTAAGAATCACTTTAAAACAAACGAATTCAATTCAGGAGATAGTTGCTGACCACCTGCCACATCTAAAGCATTGCAGTTCAAAGAACTCAAGGCATTTTCCAGTAAGTAGCGGGGGTAGAGATACATACAGATATCGCTAAGACCTATCAGAGTGAAGCCTAGATTGTGGCACGTGGACCTCAGCAACATCAAGTGACCAGGCACACGTACTATCATGTGGCAGTTAGTGTGAATAAGAGGAGGGTAAAAGAGAAGGGAAGACCTCCGATCTCTCAAAACACCCAAAGTTATCGCCACTAGGGATGAACTCTAATGCCTCAACTCTGGGACACTTCTCTTACATCTGAAATAAGTATCATTACCTATTTACATTTCTAAGATAACTTCATAGTTCTATCTACCAGGTACCAGGACAAAATTAGTCTTCCTGTCCTAAACAGGAATAAGATACAGCAAAACACCAACTCCTCTTTCCAAGCTCAGCTCAAGACCCCCCCAAGAGAACTCCCACTCCCTCTCTTGCTGTATCAACAATCCCACATGCAGGCGTCCACCGTGGCACTCAGAATACATGTGTATGTCTACCTTCCTGCCCCCCTGCTATCCTATCTCAGCTCCCTAAGAGGAAGAGTCTATGGCTTTCTCCCGGAATACAGCGCCAGAAGAACAGATATTCTGTGTTTGCTGACTTGTACCACTCTCAAATGATAAACCATATTCCTGCTCCTCCAAGATGGAAGTCCTGGAGAAGAGGAAGGAAAGGGAAGATGAAAAAATCATGAAAGCAGAAAATGGGAAGGAAGACTATGTTAGCAAACTTCATTTCCTGACTGTAGGGTCAGCCTGGGCTGCTCAGGACTAACTGCTGCCATCCTCAACTTCCAGATCCAATCAAACGTCTACTTCAATCAAACTCCCAAGACTTAAATGTCTCCCAGGATCAACTTTTTTTTTTTTTTCTTTTAATGTAGAGATGAGGGTTTCACTATGTTGCCCAAGCTGGTCTCACAAACACCTGGGCTCAAGTGATCCTCCCATCTCTGCCTCCCAAAGTGCTGGGATTACAGGCCACCATGAGCCATCAGCCACTGTGCCAGTCTACATTTTCACTATAGCATGGTCTCCTTATGCTTCATCCTTGCCTTCTCTTCATTCCTCCTGGGACTTACCCAGAGCTACGCTGCCTACAAAGTCCATAGGCTGTGACAGATAACATGTGCTCCAGATAGACTGGGCAGGCTTGGGGCTCTGAAATTCCACATAAACCACTTTCCCAGAAAAACGTATCTAATTCCTTTCTAAAATGAAAAATGAGTAATAAAGTTAAACAGCAACATGTTTGTACTTTATTAAAATATGCTAGTGGTCTTTACCTAAACAAGTTTTGAAAATCAGTATAAGTCACTGTCAGACAATAGCTGAAACAGAATGCCCTGAATGAGAGCAAATGATAGGAGGAAAAAAGTCCTTAAAAAAAACCCAGGGCTTTTAAGAAGTTTTAAATCCTGCTGCTCTGATAACATCCACGTGTTTATTAATTTCTGTTTAACATACTACTATGGACATACCTCATTTTATTGCAATTTGTTGTGCTTTAAAGATGCTGCATTTTTACAAACTGAAGTTCTATGGCAATGCCGTGCTAAGTAAGCCTATCTGTGGCATTCTTCCAATAGCACGTGCTCGCTTTGAATCTGTGTGTCACATTTTGGTAATTCTCACATTTCAATCTTTTTCATTATGATATCTGTTATGATGATCTGTCATCAGTGATCTTTGATGTTGCTACTGTGATTGTTAGGAGGCACCACAAACCATGCCCACATAAGTGGGTGAACATAATAAATCTGTGTGTTCTGACTGCTCCGTTGGCTAGCTGATCCTGTCTCTCTCTCTCTCTGTCTCTCTCCTCGGGCTGCGCTATTCCCTGAGACACAACAATACTGCAATTAAGCCACTAATAACCTTCCAGTAGCTTCTAAGTGTTCAAAAAAAAGAAGAGCCGCATGCCTCGCACTTTAAATCAAAAGCTAGAAATGATTTAGCTTAGTAAGGAGGGCATTTTGAAAGCACAAACTGAAAATTAGGAATGCAAAGAAAAAGTTATTGAAGAAAATTAAAAGTGCTACAGCAGCAAACACAAGAATGATAAGAAAACAAAAAACGCTCCAGATATGGAGAATGTTTGTATGGTCTGGATAGAAGATCAAACCAGCAACATTTCCTTAAACCAAATCCTA
The DNA here is from genome assembly GCF_049350105.2 of Macaca mulatta. Classification (NCBI taxonomy): domain Eukaryota; kingdom Metazoa; phylum Chordata; class Mammalia; order Primates; family Cercopithecidae; genus Macaca; species Macaca mulatta. The sequence goes on from NC_133420.1 coordinate 92,457,435, forward strand.
ATCCAGAGCAAGGCCCTAACTCTCTTCAATTCAATGAAGACTGAGAGAGGTGAAGAAGCTGCAGAATAAAACTGGCCTCTAGCAACATGAGGTTTAAGGAAAGCCACTGTATCCATAAGAGAGAAGTACAAGGTGAAACAGCAAGTCCTGCTGATGTATTAATAGAAGTTGCTGCAAATTATGCAAATCTAGCTAAGATCATTCATGAAGGTGGCTACATTAAACAACAGATTTTCAATGTGGAGGAAACCTCCTTATACATACCAGAAGACAATGCCATCTAGACATACCAGAAGACGATGCCATCTAGAACTTACATAGATAGAGGAGTCAATGCCTAGCTTCAAAGCTTCAAAGGGACAGGTACGGTGGCTCACGCTTGAAATTCCAACACTGTGGGAGGCCGAGGCAGGTGAATAACCTGAGTTCAGGAGCTCAAGACCAGCCTGGCCAACATGGTGAAACTACGTCTCTACTAAAAATACAAAAATTAGCCAGGCATGGTGGTGCATGCCTGTAATCTCAGCTACTCGGGAGTCTGGGTGGGAGAATCACTTGAACCTAGGAGATGGAGTGGTGCACGCCAGCAATCCCAACTACTCAGGAGGCTGAGGCAGGACAATCGCTTGAACCCAGGAGGCAGAGGCTGCAATGAGACGAGATTGCACCATTGCACTCCAGCCTGGGCCACAAGAGCGAAACTCTGTCTCCAAAAAAAAAAGCTTCAAAGGACAGGCACAACTCTCTTGTTAAAGGCAAATGCGGCTGCTAACTTTAAATTACATCCAATGTTCATTTACCATTCTAAAAATCACAGGACCCTGAAGAATTATACTAAATCTACTTTGCCTGTGCTGTATTCAGGAGACCCATCTCACATGCAAAGACCCACACAGGCTCAAAACAAAGGGATGGAGGAATATTTATCAAGCAAATGGAAAGCAAAAGAAAAGCTAAGGATTGCAATCCTAGTCTCTGATAAAACAGACTTTAAACCAACAAAGATCAAAAAAGACGAAGAAGACATCACATAATGGTAAAGGGATCACTGCAACAAGAAGAGCTCACTAACCTAAATACATATGCATCCAATACAGGAGCACCCAGATTCATAAAGCAAGTTCTTAGAGACCTACAAAGAGACTTAGACTCCTACACAATAATAGTGGGAGACTTTAACACCCCACTGTTAATATTAGACAGATAAATGAGACAGAAAATTAACAAGGATATTCAGGACTCAAACTCAGCTCTGGACCAAGTGGACCTAACAGACATCTACATAACTACCCACCCCAAATCAACACCTCTTTATTTCTCGTCTTCTCTGCCAGTAACAAGTCCTATCCACTCTACAATCTCATAACCTTGTATCTATCTCCCAGCAGTATCACCCCAATTTCAACCTTTATCAGCCTTCGGCTAGACTATTGTCACTATTACAGTTTAAAAACCTTCATGCCTCACTGCCTGGCTTTCAAGACCCCCCCCAGTTTAACTCCAGCCTTCTTAAATATGAACATTCCACTCCCTATAGGCTGGACTAAGAATTATTCTATCACTCACATAGGTGTCTACCTCACTCCTCCCCTCAAAACACCCCTCTCCATGTTTCAATTCACAACCTCTCAAACCCCACCCAGATTCCACCGCCTAGAAGCCTTCTTTGACCATTATAAATCTCAGCCATCTCATCCCTTTTCTTCCTCCCAGAGCACTTCAATTGTATATTACGTACTATTATATACTACTTCCCAAAGCAAGATGCTGCTCAATGTGCATACATCATTTTTGTCTTGATAGGTCTCAAGTTCTATGAGGTAGAAAAAGCCTACCACCACCCAGACATTTTGAAACTATCCATTTTTGTCTACCTTGTATAGTGCCTGCTCCACAGCCAGGCCCTAAATTATGGGCCACAGTTGCTCAATTATGTAGCTAATTCCAAATTCTTTGAGGATAAGAATGTACTTTGCACTTTTTTTGTATACTTTGAAAACCATCAAATAAAATGCCTACCATTATATATCCTCAAGTACCTAATGGTTTGTTAAAATTAATAATTATTCATTTAAGCTTTGGGACAGTACGGTTTTTCTTGATATATTCTGCATATTGCTAAAGTACTGCTAACACTAAAAAACTGAATCACTAATGAACTACGAACACACTAATTAGATATTTATAGGATTATGTTGCATTTAAAACTGAAGTCTTTTTTTTTTTTTTTTTTTTTTTTTTTTTGAGACGGAGTCTCGCTCTGTCGCCCAGGCTGGAGTGCAGTGGCGCGATCTCGGCTCACTGCAAGCTCCGCCTCCCAGGTTCATGCCATTCTCCTGCCTCAGCCTCCTAAGTAGCTGGGACTACAGGCGCCCGCCACCGTGCCTGGCTAATTTTTTGTATTTTTAGTAGAGACGGGGTTTCACCGTGGTCTCGATCTCCTGACCTTGTGATCCGCCCACCTCGGCCTCCCAAAGTGCTGGGATTACAGGCATGAGCCACCGCGCCCGGCCTTAAAACTGAAGTCTTTTATAAATTTTTTTTAAGATTTATTTTGAAGGCCAAGGAAAGCAAAATTCCTCTAAATATATCTTCGGGTGATTTATTCAAAAATTAAACATAAACTGATATAGCCCTGTAGTTGTGATACAAACACTATCTTGAACTGAATGACATTAGGCCAACATTTCACAATAATAATAGGTAAATCTATACTTTTGAAAATCTACTTTCTCTCAAGTTTTCTCTAGGAACTGTCCTCTTTGTACTTCTTTCAAAATAATGCTCTGTCCACTTACTTCTCCGCCAGTACTTCTCAAAGACTAACTCCTACTTCTCAGATCACTCCCTCAAAACTCCCTATTGTCTTTCGGGAGCCCTCGGCTGTGTGTTTAGGAACAAATGGTTTCTGCTGTCCCACTGCCCAGACATCTGTCAGAGGGCTGTTACAGGCAGCTGCCACAGGTCCGTCTGTTGCTCTCACCAACACAGGCTGCAGCACCTACAGACGGCCCAGCTTCCACTCACGTTGTGACATCCAGGACCACAGAGGGGAGAATTCCTTCCAGGCCCATGTCATGCTCTGGCAGGTCAGTCCTAAAACAGGCCTGTCCTATGCTCCCTGCACCTAACTAAGGCTGTGTGAAGTAGTCATTTCCTCCCTTATTTATGTTTCGGCTTCTTGTTGCTGTTTTGCTCACAGTCATCCCCTGTGAATAAGAAAGCCCAGTCCCTCAAGGACAATTTTTTAATGGATAACAACCTCAAAATGATCCCCCTGGCCCCATTCCTGGCATAAGCTTGTGTGCCTGACTTGCCCTCTACCTTCACTAAAGTGTTCAAAAACACAGTGAAAAAGAAGAACTGACCAATAAATATGATTACAGCTCATCACAGCCATCATTTATTGAGCACTGATCACACACCAGAGCTTATGCTAAGATGCTGTAATACAAGTTCTACTACTACCTCCATTTAACTAATGAGGAAGCCAAAGCTTCCTTACAGGCATCTCTTCACTCAAGCAAGGGGATGACAGAGCTGACACCCAACCACAGACCTAACTCCAAAGTACAAGATTTACTCTCCAACCCATTTTCCAACACTGTTTCCCCAACAAGCACTATGAAGATATCAAAAGGAAAGAAGTGACAGGGTCCATCTGTCCCCCAAGGGAAAAACCCCCCTCTTACAATGAACAAGCAAGACAATGGCATTTTAAATAAACTGCAGATACAAAGAACAAGACCAGCAAAGCACTACCTGAAGTGGTTGTCTTTTTCAGGGAGGACGCAAGGGAGTTCTTGTTACAAAAACACTTTATGAATCAAAAAGTAAAGTATATTTCACAAAACTCAAAACTCCTAAAGTAGTTAATTTATAATACACTTTTTAATCAAAGCATACTCATAACCAATTGTCAAAAAGATTGAACCACTGTGGATTTTATAGATGTGACTATGTTACATTTTCATATTACTTACGATGCTAACAAGTTTTAATACTTGTGCATTTATTAAAGATTAAGCATTACGTTTTAAATTATGAAGTCTTGTTAGTTAACTGTGGAAAGGAGAACATTTCATACCTAATTTTCACTTCTTAAAAATAGATGAATGTGAGAAACAGAAAGCATGGTCATAGGGGATGCTGCAGGCAGGCTGCCAAGTCCCACTCCTGGCAAGGCCCTTGCTGCCTTCATGAGCTCTGCTTCCCTCCCTCAAGAACATACCCCTTGAAGAGGGAGGGAATGGCGGCCTACATGCAATGGATGTTCCAGACTTGAGTATAAAGGCTTGGCCATCTTGTTTGAATTTGGGGCAATTCTGAACGGCAATGTCAGCTCCAGCACTGCCCTTAGGTCTGCCCAGGACTCTGCTGGAGTTTAACTTCCCCTTCTGCCCAGTCCTGCCTTCCCCCTTGTGAGCAGTGCTAAGGGTTATTCCTGGAGCACTATACAAGAAAGCTCCGGCACACAAATCTCAGTGCGAACTCCTCAAGTAATCTAAGCTAAAACAATAACAATAAGCATGTTTGTAAAAAGGTGTCACTTAAATGCCAGTCCTCTTGCCTTGTAAGCTAGGCTTCTAAGAGTACAGCCTGGAGAATGAGGTCTGAAATGAGGTCCTACAGAACATGAGATTAAAAGCCCCTGAGAAAAGGAACTCAGCTAGAGCTTAGCTGCACCCTTAACGCCATTTGTGACCCATTTCCTGACATAACATTCAGATGAAAACCAGAAACCCTAGCAACCGTATGTGCAGGCAGTCATAACTGTGGAAGCCACAGTGAGAAAAAATCCTTACAAGAAGGGAATAACTAAGCTTTAGAAAGGTGGGCAGTTCTTTTTAATCCGGGATTTCAAATACAATTCGATATCCATATACATGTAAATTAACTCCCTGAGCAATCAGAAAAATTAGTAAGTTACCATTATCTAACATCATTATTATAAAATCTAGTAAGACAGTAACTGCACAAAACTTGACTTTCAAGAAATAATATATTTTATATTACATAGTCTACTGAGTATTTTCTAAATAGAAAATAATTTAGCATCTTACACACTATTTTTCATGAGAAAAAAAGGTATTCTAAATCAGTTGGTATCAACCCTGAACAACTTTTTAAAAAGCTTTCCTGACCTCTCCAAAATCCTCAACAGATAATACATGCCGTAGTAAAGTGACTTTTCTAGTACAGTCAGCCCTCCACACCGAGAGTTCCACATCCATGGAGTCAACCAATCACAGATTAAAAATACGTTGGGAAGGAAACTGTTGTGTCTGTACTGAACATGTCTAAACTATTTCTCTGGTCAGTATTCCCTAAACAATTTGGTATAACCACTATTTATAGGCATTTACATTGTATTAGGGATTACAAGTAATCTAGAGATGATTTAAAGTATAGGGGAGGATGTGCATGGGTTATATGTAAATACCATGCACTTTTTATCAGGGACCTGAGCAGCCACAGGTTTCAATATTGTGAATGCAAGCTGGAACCAATTGCTCATGGATACTAAGGGGTGGCTCAACGAGGTGATCCAGTTGACTGATTTCAAACTGCTTTCTATGTCACACCCCAAAGCTCCCAGGGTTTCCTGTGATTAATGCTGTTATCTACAGGAAACTCTCTTCATGTGAGGATATTTTCATACTAAAGTTTCCTCACGTTAAGACTGCCTGCACATACGGCTGCTAGAGTTTCTCTATTTCACCTAAACGTTCTGTCAGGAAATGCGCCATGGGTGGCACAAGGGAGAAGCAAAGCTCAAGCTGAGTTCTTTTCCTCGGGGGCTTTTTATCTGGTATCTTTATAGGGCCTCAGCTCTACAAGGTGCCCTCCAGGGAGGGTTTGGTGTGGGAAAGCTTCTCACCACACATTCATCCAGATCAGCTCTGACTTATGTTTTCTGCTTTAAATACTGAGATTCTGCAGAAACTTTCATGTATAGAAAGTTTTGAAAATCTCTGTGTTAAAGTTTTTCCGAAGTAGGGACCTATCACAGAAAACATTCTTTCTGGTTGATACATAAGTGTTCTGTGTAAGATCTGGATTCCATATAAGATTTTAATCCCACTGAAATTTTGCCCACGAGGGTTCTGCTACTGCAATAAAATACAGTGGGGAAGTGGAGGGGAGGGGCTAAAAGCTTTATGTCTCAACTGTAAGTAAGTTTCATAAGTAGAAGCCATTCTGTCGAGTTCACCATGGTGTTATTAACACCTAGCTCAGTACCTGACACAGGCGTGTGCTCAGTAAGTATTTAATGAACAAATTAGAAAAACAGATAAAACCATAAATCACCAAACACAGATGCAATGTTTTATAACAGCATCAAGCATTAATAAAACAGGGAAAGATGCCATTTCGAGAAGATTCTAAAATATAAGAATATAAAAAGTTGATGACAAATGAAAAACATGCCCATATAAAGCTGTCTGCCCATATCCAAAATTTTCTGAAGGAAACTTTTCCCAACAAAAAATCTTACCTAATATAGGAATCTTCTGAGAACATTACCCTTTCCAAGTGATCATTTATTCAAATATCAATTGTGCTTTCTGATACCAAAATGGTACTACAGAAGCAAGCTGGATTCATACCTCCTACAACCCTCACAGAAAACCAAAAACAAATATACAGCACTGGCCGGGCATGGTGGCTCATGCCTGTAATCCCAGCACTTTGAGGCTGAGGTGGGCAGATCACGAGGTCAGGAGATCAAGACCATCTTAGCCAACATCGTGAAACCCCATCTCTACTAAAATACAAAAAATCAGCTGGGCATGGTGGTGCGTGCCTTTAATCCCAGCTACTTCTGAAGCTGAGGCAGGGGAATTGCTTGAATCCAGGAGGCAGAGGTTGTAGTGAGCTGAGATCATGCCACTGTACTCCAGACTGGTGACAGAGCAAAAAAATATATATATATGTGTGTATATATATATACACACACACACAGAGCACCAAATCATCACCAGCAATTTCCTAGAGCTCAAGTATGAGAAGGAGTCCGTTCCCAAAGAAGTAAAAAAATTCCAAGCAAATGGTAAGAGAATAAGAGACTTCTATATCCTCAGCACCCCTTCCTTTGATCTGCCTGAAGTCAAGTGTGCAGAAACTATACCCCCACCACCACCACAACTCACGGTTTCTACACTAGAATAGAGATCAAGGTGGACAACCAGCTTCTCCACCATTGTGGGTTTCCCAGGAGGAGACCTGTCCCCTTCTTCAATCTGTAGGAAGCATTGGGTACCTAAAGAAAGAAATAACCCTGAAGACAGCCAGACTCAAATAGCAATGGCAGGAATACCATTCCCAGCCCTGGAAACTCTGCAACTCAGCCAAAGCAGATGCCAAATCAGAGTAGTAGCTCAGCAATACTACACTGTAGCTGGTTTGTTCCACAGGTCTCCTGGGAATGAACCCCTAGCTAGCCCTCTCACACCCTTTGGGAAATACCCCATTCAGGACAGGCAGCACTCTGATCCTTTACTAGAGCTAAGGAAAACCTGGGCTTAAGGCACCATCTGGTACCAAAAAGGAAGTAGTAACCTAGTAGAAAATCAGAAAAGGAAAGAAAGAAAGAAAGGTCTAGAATACCCTTGGTAAATATATCCAAGGTAAATTATAAGACTCTCTAAGTAGACATATCTAATAGTAACCAAAAAAAAAAAAAAAAACGGCTGGGCACAGTGGCTCACACCTGTAAGTCCCAGCACTTTGGGAGGCCAAGGCAGGCGGATCAACTGAGGTCAGGAGTCCAAGACCAGCCTGGCCAACATGGTGAAACCCCATCTCTACTAAAAATACAAAAATTAGCTGGGCAGCCAGGCACCGTGGCTCACGCCTGTAATCCCGGCACTTTGGGAGGCCGACGCGAGCGGATCGCAAGCTCAGGAGATCGAGACCATTCTGGCTAACACAGTGAAACCCTGTCTCTACTAAAAATACAAAAAATTAGCCAGGCATGGTGGTGGTGGGCACCTGTAGTCCCAGCTACTCAGGAGGCTGAGGCAAGAGAATGGCATGAACCCGGGAGGCTGAGCTTATAGTGAATGGAGATTGTGCCACTGCACTCCAGCCTGGACGACAGAGCAAGACTTCGTCTCACAAAAAAAAATAAAATAAAATAAATTTTAAAATTAAAAAAAATTAGCTGGGCATGGTGGCACATGCCGGTAATCCCAGCTACGGAGGGCTGAGGCAGCAGAATTGCTTGAAACTGGGAGGCGGACGTTACACTGAGCTGAGATCACACCATCGCACTCCAGTCCAGGTGACAGAGCAAGACTGTCTCAAAAAAAAAAAAAAGAAGAGAAGAGAAGAGACGACTAAGATAAATAATTAAGCCTATAACAATGCAAAGTCATATACATACATCCACAAGAAACAATAGCAAACAGGGAACCATGACCTTCTCAAATAGACAAAGCAAGAAACCTGTGACTGATTGGCCCTAATAAGATAGTTATATGTGAGCTCTCTGATCAGGAGTTCAAGATAGCACTTTCAAGGAAACCAGTGATTTCCAAGATAACACAGAAAAGCAATTCAAGAATTTATCAAAGAAATTTAACAGGCCGGGCGCGGTGGCTCAAGCCTGTAATCCCAGCACTTTGGGAGGCCGAGACGGGCGGATCACGAGGTCAGGAGATCGAGACCATCCTGGCTAATACGGTGAAACCCCGTCTCTACTAAAAAATACAAAAAACTAGCCGGGCGAGGTGGCAGGCGCCTGTAGTCCCAGCTACTCGGGAGGCTGAAGCAGGAGAATGGCGTAAACCCGGGAGGCGGAGCTTGCAGTGAGCCGAGATCGCGCCACTGCACTCCAGCCTGGGTGACAGAGCCAGACTCCGTCTCAAAAAAAAAAAAAAAAAGAAATTTAACAAAGACAGTGGGGCACGGTGGCTCACGCCTGTAATCCCAACACTTTGGGAGGCGGAGGTCAGGAGATCGAGACCATCCTGGCTAACACGGTGAAACCCCGTCTCTACTAAAAATACAAAAAATTAGCCGGGCATGGTGGCGGGTGCCTGCAGTCCCAGCTACTCAGGAGGCTGAGGCAGGAGAATAGCATGAACCTGGGAGGCGGAGCTTGCAGAGATCGGCTTGCAGCCGAGATCGAGCCACTGCACTCCAGCTTGGGCAAAAGAGCAAGACTCCATCACACACACAAAAAAAAGAAAGAAATTTAACAAAGAGATTGAAATAATTTTTTAAAAATCAAACAAATCTTGGGACTAAGAAATACATTTGCTGAACTAAAAAATTCATCAGAGGCTCTCATCAGCAGAATTAATCAAGCAGAGGAAAGAAACAGTAAGCTTGAAGACAGGCACATACATAGACACAGGAGGAAAAAAAAATTAAAAAAAGATTGCCGACAAGATATAGAAAATTACCGCCAAAGATCAAATCTAAGAATTACTTGTGTTCAAGATGGAACTGAGCAAGAGCAAGGAGTAGAAAGCTTATTCAAAGAAATAACAACAGAAAACTTTCCGAAACTTGAAAAAGATATAAATATCCAGGTATAGAAAAGTTTGGAGATATGACCCAAATAAGATTACCCCAAGGCATACAATAAGTTTCTCAAAGGTCAAAGATAAAGAAAGGATCTTAAAATCAGGAAGAGAAAAGAAGTAATGACATATAAAGGAGCTCTATCTAATTGGTCTGACAACAGATCTCTCAATGAAATAATATAGGCCAAGAAGTAGTGAGATGGCATTTTCAAAGTGCTGAAAAACGGGGATTGTCATCCAAGAATACTGTAACCAGCAAAGCTGTCCTTCAAACATAAAGGAGTGATAAAGTCCTTCCCAGACAAATCAAAGCTGAGAGAATTCGTCATCACCAGACCCATCTTACAAGAAATTTTAAAGGGAGTTCTTCGATATGAAGCAGGGAGAGGAAAAAATCCACTAACATGCAAGAAGAAAACATTTAAAGATGCAAAACTCACCAGTAAAATTAAGTATATGAACAAATTCAGAATACTCTATTACTGTAATAGTGGTATTGATATGGTTTGATATTTGACCCCTCCAAACCTCACGTTGAAAGTTATCTTCAGTGCTGGAGGTGGGGCCTAATGGGAGGTGTTTCCATCACCGGGGTGGATCACTCAGGAATGGTTTGGTGCCATCTTCATGGTAATGAGTGAGTTCTCACTCCATTAGTTCCCATGAGAGCTAACTGTTAAAAAGAGCCTGGCCTTCCCTTCCTTCTCTGATTTTGTGTTTTGTTTTGTTTTCTGAGACGGAGTCTCGCTCCGTCACCCAGGCTGCAGGAAATGGCACAATCTCAGCTCACTGCAAGCTCCGCCTCCCGGGTTCATGCCGTTCTCCTGCCTCAGCCTCCCAAGTAGCTGGGATTACAGGTGCCCGCCACCATGCCCGGCTAATTTTTTGTATTTTTAGTAGAGACAGGGTTTCACCTTGTTAGCCAAGATGGTTTCGATCTCCTGAACTCGTGATCCACCCACCTCCACCTCCCAAAGTGCTGGGATTACAGCCATGAGCCACCGCTCTCTCTTACCATGTGATCTCTGCACATGCTGGCTTCCCTTCACCTTCCACCAAGAATGGAAGCAACAGGTGAGCCTCACCAGATGCAGAAGTTTAATCCGGAACTTTTCTAAACATCAGAATTGTGAGCCAAATAAATCTTTTTTCTTTATAAATTACCCTGCCTCAGGTATTCCTTCATAGCTACACAAGGAAAGTCAGATGCAATCCACATGTAAGTCCAGTATGAAGCTCCAAAGAAAACTATCTCAAAAACAGTACCTACAGCAACCTATTAAAAAGCAGGCAATATTAAAATATGTAAATTAAGAAAACAAAAAATCAAAACGTGGGGTGGGCGGGAGTTAAAGCGTAGAGTTTTTTGTTTTTACGTTGTTTCTATTCTTTTCTGTATACGTTGTCACCTCTTTAAATATTTAAGGTAATAGATATCCCAGTTACCCTGATTTGATCTTTATATATTATATGAATGTACTAAATTATCACGTGTACCCCAAAATAGGTGTAACTATTATGTATGAATGAAAACGAATAAATCAATGATAATTACACCATCCACAAATAAGATAAAGTGGCTTAAAGGGTTCCATAAAAACTGGCTTATAAAGTTCCACCACAATGAACTCCAACAAACTACTGAAGCATTTTCAAGGAGACTGCCTACGATAGAAGTTTGCTGTTGTTGTTGTTTTTGAGGCAGAGTCTCGCTGTGTCACCCATGCTGGAGTACAGTGGCGTGATCTCAGCTCACCACATCCTCCACCCCCTGGGTTCAAGCAATTATCCCGCCTCAGCCTCCTGAGTAGCTAGGTTTACAGGCACACGCCTCCACACCTGGCTAATGTTTTTTTGTATTTTTAGTAGAGATGGGGTTTCACCATGTAGGCCAGGCTGGTCTCAAACTCCTGACCTTGGGTGATCCACCCACCTCAGCCTCCTAAAGTGCTGGGATTACAGGTGGGAGCCACACACCCAGCTGAAATTTAACCTTTAAGGGAAAACTACCTGTATGGCTTCTTTACAGTTGGAAACCTCCCCGAGAATTAAGAGGCTTTCAAAAGTGCACTTTATTCAAAGCAGCCAAACTACAAGTAACATGCAAACTGAAAAAAATACACAAAGCCTTAAATATTAAAATAAAAATAAACAGTAAATGGTCAAATGTTTCTGCTAACATCAAACATTTCATAAATAATGTTAATCCTCATTAGGTAGGCACAGAGAGATAACTTACCCGACATGAAGACAACAAAGGCAACCCAACTAATTCAAGTCCTTTCTCAGGCATAATATCTTCCCAAAAGCCACTCGGCTTTTTAACCACACTTAAAGGAAAATTGTTAAATAAGCTTTCTGTCTCTGATTAGAAAATCATATCAAAGATCATACAATTGACTGCTATGTCCTCTCAGAAATATATATTTTAGGTCAGGCGCGTTAGCTCACACCTGTAAGACCAGCACTTTGGGAGGCCAAAGCAGGTGAATCACCTGAGGTCAGGAGTTCGAGACCAGCCTGGCCAACGTGGCAAAACCCCATCTCTAATAAAAATACAAAAATTAGCCAGGTGTGGTGGCACATGCCTGTAGTCCCAGCTACTCAGGAGGCTGAGGCAGGAGAATCGCTTGAACCTGGGAGGCGGCAGTTACAGCTGAGATCACACCATTGCACTCCAGCTTGGGTGACACAGCAAGACTCCATCTCAAGAAAACAAACAAAAAAAAAAAAGAAATATATATATTGTAAAATAACTTTATGCATGAGTTCAAGAAACTTTATGCATGATTCCTCAAATAAGGAAATCCTCTACGAAGTCCACACAACATCATAAAGTCACCAGGAGGAAGGAAGGGAAGAAGAGAGGAAGGGATAGATTCATGACAATTGGCTATATTCAGTTTGAGGTATGTTGTCTGTAGATTTCTCTTATGCAACAAATATAAATCTGTGATAATCACTGACAATCAAAATATGGTAGAGTGTCTGAAAATTTCTAATAAACAGTTTCCTATAATTCTAAAATTTCCTACACATCAGGCTAGTTCTAATCAAGGCATCACAAAGGATGCATGACTGTACTATTCTATAGGCTGACTTTGTAATATTTATCCCTAAGAAGCTAAAAGTATGTTAGACTAACAACAGCTGAAAGAAGCATGAAACTGCACATATCTATGATATACAAGTTGTGATGCCTGGTCAACAAATAAAAATAGCATACATGTGCCACTGCTCTCAAGAAGTTGAATATCTCATGGGAGAGACAAAACCGAAATACACAAATTAATGAAGAGTTCTATGAGAACAGAACATAATAAAGTGGTAAAACTGACTATTAGAGCTATATAAATCACAAGAAAAAAGACCAATGTTGGTTCAAGTAGTGACAGAAAAAATTACAAATTATAGATTTGTTAGTTTCAAGTCCAGTGCAGAGATTTATTTCCACCTACTGACTGTGCCTTGGGTAAAAGTTATCAATCACTTGCTGGAAATGCTTTTACAATAACTTAAGCAAACATACATTTTTAATAACTGTAATATTATATATAGATATATTCCATCTTAAACAAATATCTTCAGTTTTTCATTTCTGACACTTTTATAAAAAAGGAGTCAGCTGGGGTAAGTTAATCAACCTTCGTAAGATTTTAAGCAAGGAGCCCAGATAATCTCAAAAAATTATTCTCAATCTAGAGAAACACAATGCTGAGATCATTTTAACATGAATTAAAATACATTCCAAGTAACACATGGAGAAACATACAAACTAACTTTAATGTAAAAATTATTTGCCCTGTACTACTGGAAGACTAAAGAGGACTGTGTTACAGCCTTTAGAAGCTGGGCTCAGACTCTGTGTCTCTTGTCACAGTCCTAGCAGATCTTTTTCCATTTGTTTACTTTTATTTTAGGATCACAGGTATATGTGAAGGTTTGTTATACAGGTGAACTCATGTCATAGGGGTTGGTTGTACAGATTATTTCATCACCCAGGTATTAAGCCTAGTACCCAACAGTTATTTATCTGATAGGTTAAACAGATAAAGTACACTTAACTCCTGACAAAGACTGACTAGCTTCTTCCAATGTACTTTCCGAAGGGGACAGAATCTAAGTAGATGTCTAATTGAAAAATCACCATCTATTCCCTAGGAGAAACAAAACCCTCTGTCAAGATAAAACTTGCTCTTTCAAAATGTGGGGTTTTATTTCTGACTTCAAGAATGTTTCCAAGTAACTTATCTAAAGAAAGAACCTTAGGTGGCAAACAAACGGTGTTGGTTCAGACATTTCTCCTGCCTACACCTCCAAAGGCTCCCCCATCCCCATCACCTGTCGATTATCTCAAGATTAGAATCTAGCCACATTACAGCCCTCTGAAAATCTTCTTACTTATGCCACAGTCTGGCCCCCCAAAACGAGGGGCATGTTTCTTTTTTAGTTCTGTATAAAATCTAATTAAAAGAAAGTTGATGGTGTAAAAAGAAACAGAGAGAGGCTTTCTTCTTGCCTACTCCTTCATCTTTACTCTTTTCTCCTTAAAGCTACAGGAAAAATCAGATAATAGTTTGAATCCCAACTGCAAGACTTATTAATAACTAGATAAACCTTTAAGACTCTAATTCTCAGAGTCTTTTCTCTTTTGTTTTTTTTTTTGTTGTTTTTTTGAGACGGAGTCTTGCTCTGTCGCCCAGGCTGGAGTGCAGTAGCGCAATCTCAGCTCTCGGCTCACTGCAAGCTCTGCCTCTCAGGTTCATGCCATTCTCCTGCCTCAGCCTCCCAAGTAGCTAGGACTACAGGCGCCTGCCACCACGCCCGGCTAATTTTTTTTTTTTTTTTTTTTTTTTGTATTTTTAGCCCAAAGTGCTGGATTACAGGTGTGAGCCACCGCACCCGGCGAGTCCTCAGTTTTAAAATGGGGCAAAAAAATAAAAAATAAAAAAATAAAAAGTCCACCTACTTGAGACATCTATTGTCTGCTACCAGAGATTATCTCTTTTTTTCTTTTTTTTTTTTTTTTTTTTTTTTTTTTTTTTTTTTTTTTTGAGACAGAGTCTCACTGTGTCGCCAGGCTGCAATACAGTAGCATGATCTCGGCTCACTGCAACCTCCACCTCCCTGGTTCAAGCAATTATCCTGTCTCAGCCTCCTGAGTAGCTGGGACTACAGGCACATGCCACCACGTCAAACTAACGTTTGTATTTCAGTAGAGACAGGGTTTCCCCATGTTGGCCAGGATGATCTCTATCTCTTGACCTCATAATCCGCCCGCCTTGGCCTCCCAAAGTGCTGGGATTACAGGCGTGAGCCACCGTGCCTGGCCACCAGAGATGACTTCTAACAGTGATTAGTATAGTTCCTGGCAAACATCAAAGGACTTCACTAAATGAAATGGAGTCACCAAAGACAACACACTTTACAACCTTGTTCAAACCCTACTAACTAAAAAGCAAGCTTATAAAAAATGAAGACATTTGGAGTAACAACATTTATAAATCTATTTGTAATCCTAGCTTTAGAAATGCAATCATGAAAAAAGCAACTTTCCTATATACTATAGGCAAATAACAATTTTTGCAAAAAAATATTAAATAGCATGCATTTTCTACAAACTCCAGTCTAAACAACGACATTAAGCAGTGTGTGAAAACAAAAAAAGAGATACCAAAAAAATGATAAAGCTGAGTAAAATAACTTGTTAACTACTAACACAGCAATTTATTTTTTTCTTTTTTTGGGAGACAGAATCACTCTGTCACCTAGGCTGGAGTGCAGTGGCACCATCTTGGCTCACTGAAACTTCCACCTCCCAGGTTCAAGCGATTCTCACGCTTCAGCCTCTTGAGTAGCTGGGATTACAGGCGCACACCTCCATACCCGGCTAATTTTTCATATTTAGTAGACAGAGGGTTTTACTATGTTGGCCAAGCAGGTCTTGACCTCCTGGTCTCAAGTGATCCGCCCACCTAGGCCTCCCAACCATGCCCAGCCCTAACACAGTAATTTGCAAGGTGAACAGCACTAATGGTTGCTTTCCATCTAGTACACAGTAAAGAAATTTGGGTAAATATTCTGATCTGATTTTTCCCTAAAAGTTATGGATTTAACTCATTTGAAGGGATGTCAATGTTGTAGGTGGTGGTGGTGGTGGTGGTGGTTGTAACTAAAAGAGTAGCAACAAAGATTCAACAAGCATCCTAAGGGGAATTTACAGGCCCTTACTAAGCAGTAATTAATTAATATGTAAATCTGGAACATTGCTAATAACAAAATAAGCAAAAGCAGGTAGAAAAGGGAGTCTCACAATGGGTAAGATGTTGCCCTGAGTCTTCTGTTTCTTCAATTCATTCCTTTAAATCTACCATCAACATAACAGGTTACTGCCAGGCACAGTGGCTCAAACTTGTAATCCAGTACTCTGGGAAGCCAAGGCAGGAAGATTGCTTGAGCTTAGGAGTTTGAGGCTACAATAAGCTATGACTGACTGCATGGATAGATTGCCTTAGCTCAGGAGTTCCAGGCCAGCCTGGGCAACATAGCAAAACCCTATCTCTACAAAAAAAAAAAAAACTTAGCCAGATGTGGTGACACACAACTGTGGTCCTAGCTACTCAGGAGGCTGAGGTGGGAGGATCACTTGAACCTGGGAGGCAGAGGTTGCAGTGAGCCAAGATTGCACCACTGCACTCCAATCTGAGCAACAGAGCAAGACCCTGTCTTAAAAAAAAAAAAAAAAGTACAGTTGGCTACTGTGGAAAACTATTTGCTTTGCAAGTTGACAGACATTATTAGGATTAGTTCCAGTTCATAATTTCATCATCAAAGTACCAACGTTAAACTTGATCGGTAACAATCCAGTTACCAATCAACTAATTAGTAAAATCTCATCAGTTCAGGAAAAAAGAGTGAGACTTTCCAACTCACAAACACTAGATATCCTGGATGGTTCCTTTAGGGAATTCTGTGCTGAGCAGTGGCCCACAAAGATCAATGTTTGGGGCTGCAAGCAAGTGGGTGTGTGCTAGAGTGGTTGTGTTCACATTCAAGTGAGGCTCAGGAACTAGATGCTCAGGTCTAAATAAAATGTGATTCACTTGATCAATAAATATTTTACTACCAGTTAACACTGCATTCTCTTCTTCTTACAAATACAGCTAGCAGCTATGTACAAAGCTAATGCCATACTTTTTGGTATATTTCTAACACTTTTTAAATTTTATTATCTTTTCTGTTTTGGGGTTTGTTTTTGTTTTGTTTTGTTTTTGGTAGATACAGGGTGTCCCTATGTTAACCAGGTTGGTTTCGAACCCCTGGGCTTGAGCAATCCTTCTGTGCTGGCCTCCCAAAGTAACAACACTATCTTTGAAACATATAATGGCTGGGCATGGTGGCTCACACCTATAATCCCAGGACTTTGGGGGGCCAAGGCAAGAGGATTGATTGAGCCCTAGAGTGTAAAACCAGCCTGGTTAACATAGGAAGATCCCATCTCTGCAAAAATACAAAAATTAGCCTGGCATATTGGAACACACCTGTCGTCCCAGCTACTTGGGAGGATGAAGTGGGAGAATCACTTGAGCTCAGGAGGTTGCGGCTGCAGTGAGCCATGATCGCAACACTGCATTCAGCCTGGGAAAGAGTGAGACTCTGTCTCAACACACACACACACACACACGGACACACACACAGAGAAACATGCCTAAAACTAATCAATAACCTATGCAGCTAATTTTATTACTTCAACTTAAGAGTATTTATAAAAGTATTTTCTTATGTAAAGGACAAATTTCTCTAGAAAAAGCAATTAAAACCAAAATGAACCATGGTTAATTCTAAGAGTATTTTTTCTACACAAAATAGCAAAATAATGCAGCTTTACACCACCCAGTAAGTCTTAACATTTGAAATTAGAACATATTACTAGGTCTAAAGTTACTAAACAGAAAAAGTAACCAGTATGACTTATTACCATGGGCTGTTAATTCAATGTATCATTAAATACTATCAAGCTGCCTAATCCCTAATGTTCTTAGATTTTTTTTCGTTTTTTGATCTTCAAATAAAGAGTTCCTTCAGTAAGACTGTTTACTGAGCAGATGTTTACTGAGTATCTACCAAGTGCCAGGCTCATGCCAAATGCTATGCCAGGCACTAGAGACATGCTAGTTAAAGGACTGGTGGGGCCAGGCACGGTGGCTCATGCCTATAATCCCAGCACTTTGGGAGGCAGACACGGGACGATCACTTGAACCCGGAAGTTCACAGCCAGCCTGGGCAACCCAGCAATTCCCCATCTCTATAAAAAAGAAAATTTAAACCACACAATGAATGAATGGATAGTGGGGCTCCCCAACTCCCAGAGCTCACATTTTAATGGAGATGTACAACATTAAACACGCTTAGATCAAGTTGGCACCATATAACTTGCTCGTTCTTTTAAAAAATAAGACTTGAATTATATAATTCAACAATAATCAAGTACTTAGTTATAAGTAAGCAGCTTCTCTCCTCCAGCCCAAAGGGAGGAACAAGGAATGGAGAGGAGAAAGGACAGGAAGAGATAGGGTAAGGTGAGTAGGAGAGAGTGGAGGGAGGGAGAGATAAAGGGAAAGGCTGAGACAGACATCCAACGGGAGCAGCTGATTTCCTAGACTGAGCCACACCCCTGGTTTACCCCAGCTACAAACACTGGGGAAAATCCATTATACTTAAATTGGGTTTCCCTTTTTTTTTTTTTTTTTTTTTTTTGAGATGGAGTCTCGCTCTGTTCCCCAGGCTGGAGTGAAGTGGCACAATCTCGGCTCACCACAACCTCCGCCTCCTGGGTTCAAGTGATTCTCCTGCCTCAGCCTCCCGAGTAGCTGGGACTACAGGCATGCGCCACCATGCCCAGCTAATTTTTGTGTTTTTAGTAGAAATGGGGTTTCACCATGTTGGCCAGGCTAGTCTCGAACTCCTGACTTCATGATCTGCCTACCTCGGCCTCCCAAAGTACTGGGATTACAGGCGTGAGCCACTGCGCCCGGCTGTCACTTATAACCAAGAACACTTATGAATACAAATTAAAGAAGTTCATGTTTAAAACACTTCGTGCCATGTATACATACAATATATATTTGCTAAATGAATGTATGAAATGTTAGCATCTGTTGAGCACTATGTTACATCTCCAGCTGTGATATGTGCTTTGTACACAGTATGTTACTTAATTCACTCAATTGCCTTATGAGGTGGGTGCCAAAACCATCTGAGTAGTTTAAGAGAGAAAATTGAGGCATGGAGGTTATTTAATAATTGCCTAAGATCACATGCTCAGTAAAGAGGAATGCCAGAACACAAAACTCAAGACTGACACAAAAACCTGTGCTGGTAAGTACTACACAACACTGATCAAAAGATCTAATGAGAAAGCCTTGAACTAACGTGTATCTATCCTGAATAATTGGATACTTCTTAACTGCTACACAGTATTTTAACAAAATCTGAGTTTACTGAATGAAATTTAACCATGTCCAAAATGCTACAACCCATTCTTAATTTTCTAAAAACCTTCAGGAAAACCTTTCCTGATTTTAGACCTTTTCATAGCTTAAAACACATCCTCTTACACCTCGTCTCCCTCATTCTCTACAGAGTAAATCTGAAAGTTTCTTATTCATTTTGTTTGTACCCAGTCTGGGAAAGAAAGACTCAAGGTACCATCTGAATTCTGTATCCTCCAGCAGTTAACCTTACTCACACAACAGGCTTGGAAAGGAGAATCACATTTTTTTTTATCACTGAAACTCCTATTCTATTATAAATACATACACTATGGAAAGTTCAGACTTCAACTACTATGACTAAAAAAAAAATTATTTTCATGGTTATTAAAATAATAGTAATTATGAGTATTTGTATAATACTTTACAGTTTACAAAGCACTTTTATACACAGTATATACCTGGACCCTCCTAGATGTCCTTTAAGTAGACAGAGAATAAATCATGCCTCCATTTGGCAGTGAAAGAAACTCCTGATGAAAGGAAAGTAGTGATCTGCCCTAAGTCATTCCCAGTAAGTGACAGATTTGGATTTTAAAACAGGACTTCTGGCTCCAAAGTTCATATTCATTCCAGGAAAATAATACTTTACCACTGACTGTCAAAGCAGTTCTCTATCCGCTTACTCTAAGGATACTTTTCCCCTAAACCTTCAAGCCAGAAGTGTTCAAATAAATCATCAGCTGCTTTGAAGTCTCTTCAGTACAAACCTGTGTTCATGAACACTTACTCCGCAAACCTGCCACACACGGTGGCTAGAAATGTATGTCTCAGAGCTTCCACCTGGAGCCGTGCATATCTATGTATAGCAACTCAGGAAACTTAGTATTCTTAATAGTTACCTTTTAGGCTTTTTTTTTTTTTTTTTTTTTTTTTTTAAGACAGTGTCTCCCTCTGTTGTCCAGGCTGGAATGCAGCGGCACCACCTCAGCTCACTGCAGCCTTGACCTCCCTGGGTTCAGGTGATCCTCTCACCTCAGCCTTCCGAGCAGCTGGGGCTACAGGCGTGAGTCACTATGACCGGCTAATTTTTGTATTCTTGTTTGTAGAAAGAGTTTTGCCATGTTGCCCAGGCTGGTCTTGAACTCCTGGGCTCAAGTGATCCGCCTAGGTTGGCCCCCCAAAGAGCTAGGATTATAGGTATGAGCAACCGCACCTGGCCTAGACAAGAATCTTTTTTATTAAATGTTTCCTTGCCTGCCCTTAAACAGATTGATCCAAAATAATTTAACACTCTCCTGATTCAATACAAGAATTCTTTACAGGGCATCGATCCTATAGCCAGGCCCCGTGTGTTAAGTGCGGATGATTCACGCCTGTAATCCCAGCACTTTGCGAAGGTGAGACGGGGAGTTCATCTGAGGTCAGGAGTTTGAGACCAGCCTGGCCAACATGGTGAAACTCCATCTCTACTAAAAATACAAAAATCAGCCAGGCGTGGTGGTGCACACCTGTAATCCCAGTTACTCGGAAGGCTGAGGCAGGAGAATCGCTTGAATCCGGGAGGCAGAGGTTGCAGTGAGCTGAGATTGCACTACCGCACTCGAGCCTGGGCAACAGAGTAAGACCCTTCTCGAAAAAATAAATAAATAGAAATAAAAAATTAAAAAAATTCACTGGGTGTGGCAGCTCATGCCTGTAATCCTACCACTTTGAGAGGCCAAGGTGGGCAGACTGCCCGAGCTCAGGAGTTCAAGACCAGCCTGGGCAACACAGGGAAACCCTGTCTCTACTGAAATACAAAAAATTAGCTGGGCCTGTAATCCCAGCTACTCAGGTGGCTAAGGCAGGATAATTGCTTGAACCCGGGAAGCAGAGGTTGCAGTGAGCCGAGATGGCACCATTGCACTCCAGCCTGGGCAATAGAGCAAGACTTCACCTCAAAAAAAATTAAAATAAAATAAAAATAATTAGAGGAGGATGAACTAGAAGATCATGAAGACTATTTGAAACTACACGGAGGAAGTCAACTCTTCACTTCTAACTACCTCCCACATACCTAATCCAACAAATGCTCAAAGAAGTAAAGATGCCTAACAAATTCTTGGAGCCTAAATTATCTACCAATTCATGGCTCACAAAATGGACTACAGGCAACTTTACATATACAGTCATGTATCACTTAATAACAGAGATACTTTCTGAGAAATATGTTGTAAGGCAATTTCGCCATTGTGTGAACATCATGGAGTGGACTTACACAAATCTAGATGGTGGATCTACTACAGACCTAGGCTATATGGCATAGCTTATTGCTTCTAGGATACAAATCTGTACTGTACTAAATATTTTAGGCAATTTTAACACAAAGTACTTATCTACAAAGTATTTATGTAGCTAAACATATCTAAACATGGAAAAGGAGTTTTCCAATTGCATTGTAAACTCAGGATGACCATTGTATATGCGGTCCATCATTGATCTAAACGTTGTTATACAGTGCATGACTGTACAAATTACCACAGGGTTTATGGTTCCCAAGCACAATCCCAGACAGAATAGAAGACAATTAATTATTACGGTCAAAAACTTCCTTACAGCTCACATAAATCTGAATCCACCAAATCAAAGAACAAAATCCTCTTCAATATGTGCCTGATGCCCAAATTTCAAAACTCCAAAGCAAATGAATATTAACGAGTAACTTGCCAAGACTTGGGCTCTCCAAAGTGGAGATAATTAATGCTATAGAGGTCCATGTCCTCGGTGTGCCATGCGAACGTGGTCTTCCACATGCCAAAATATAGATACGGGGTATTTACACCCTCAATAGAAATGCCACACTCTTCTTCAACCACATCCAAGACTGTATTCAGGCGAGCTATGTTCCATTCATCCACACCCTGGAATGACAGAGAAAAAAAGAGAGAGAAATCAAATCTTACCAAACCATGAAATATAGCATTTACTGATCAAACCACTATCCACCAAAATCATTACACTGTATATTCTAATTCACTGAAAATTGAAAAATAAAACAATCCCTATTCATGAGCCACATACATATATCCATTATTATTAGTCAAAGATTACTACCAGCATAATGGGGTTCCATATAACTATTTGGTAGAAATTTATAACAAATAGCTTCCTGATACCAAATGGAAATGAAAGTTACAGCCCCACTCCCCAGTGGCTGTCAGCAAAAAATTACTGATTCAAAGCAGATGATCTGGCATGGGCTTTCCCTCTTTGGCACACTTTTTTGTTTTGGGGGTTTTTAGATTTGGGTTTTCTTGAGATTTTTTTGCACATTAGTTTAGAGGTAATATTCACCATCACGTATCACATCAAGAAACCAATAGCAAAATATGACTTCTGTTATCCTTCTCCCATCCCCATCCATTCAATCTTAGCATGTAATACACTGTTTCCTCAAAATTCCACTCTAATTATTGGAAAAACTTTTGGCAGTATCCACTGATCACTGTGCTTCTACTAATGCTTCAACTAAATATTAACCTCTTATATTAGTGGAAAAATTTAAACACACAATGCCTACTAAAAATACTTATCCAAACTTTGGTAAAATTGCTGGAATAATGTAGTTTTATAACAGTAACCCAATACGGATGGTGATGGCAGAGCAAGGGAAGGTTAGAGTCACTACTATAAGAGTTAAGGTGACAGGAAAAGATTCTGGTTTGATTAGAACTTAACAATCTTTTTTCCTCCCCCGAGACAAAGTCTCACTCTGTCGCCCAGGCTGGAGTGCAGTGGTGCAATCTTGGCTCACTGCAACCTCTACCTCCCAGGTTTGACCAATTCTCATGCCTCAGCCTCCCACACAGCTGGAACTACAGGTGCAGGCCACCACACCCAGCTAATGTTTTATATTTTTAGTAGAGACAGGAGTTTCACCATGTTGCCTAGGCTGGTGTTGAACTCCTAGCCTCAAGTGACCCACCCGCCAAGGCCTCCCAAAGTGCTGGGATTACAAGCATGAGCCACTGCACCCAGCCAATCACTTATGAATTCACTACAGTTCACAACTGCTTAGAAGTTTTTACAAACTATACATTTCTCCCATATATTTTTATCAAATTCTAAATAACAGAGACTAGGCACATTCCTATGTAATCACGGGGAAACTGAAATGCCTTTAAAGCCATTCCAACCTTTTCGTGCTAATGCACTATTAGAGAAGGGCATTGGCCGGGTGCAGTGGCTCATGCCTGTAATTCCAGCACTTTGGGAGGCTGAGGAAAGCAGATCACTTGAGCCTAGGAGCTCAAGACCAGCCTGGGCAACATGGCGAGACCCCATGTCTATTTTAAAAATAAAAACTAAAAGAAGGGTATTATATTCATCTATGTCTACCAACGGTTGTCCTCTCCAACAACTATACCAATGGCTTCACATACGACCACTTCTAACATTTCCTGAACACACTAAAAGCTTTTAGAGTTGTTCTGTTTTCATTTTGGTCTTCAAATGATTTTCTAATTAGTGTGCTAATCTTACTTTCTAAAGCTTTGGGGTTAAAAAACTATTGATGAAGCAGCTAATGAAACTCTGACTCAGGTAACATAATTGAACATGCCAAAGGACATAATTTAATTCCCAAATTCTCTTAAGTAGCCACTCTGTCTACAACTTAAGCTGCACGCTGAGAAGCTTGTTATTTGAAACTGGTCAAAGTATCCGTTTAGAGAAGATCCTAGGTTCCAACTTTTGAGACCTCATAAAACTTCAATCACATTAAGTAAAATATTTTATCTCACTCTATTTATAGTGATGCAATCTCTTAACTCTAGTCCAATCAGACTTCAGTCCAATCACCCTAATAATAGAGTTCTATTTAAAAGTCATTACTGAAGCAATGAATCTGAAGTAATAAATGAGCACCATATTATAGGAACCATTTTTAAACTAAATGAGCTTGCAAATTTAGACACAAACTATTTCTCTAAAAGTTCTACATATAGAGACATCTAAGTTTTATTTCTGACTGCCACTATCTTTTAAAAATAACCAAGGTTGAATCCCTTGACATCCTAGACCCATGGTATAAGGGGAAGAGGGTAGAGATCAAATAGTGCTGGACAAAAAGACCTAGATTATAACCTCAGCTCTGCAGGTCACTGAGGAGAAAGTCACAGAGCTTTTCTGAGCATCAAGTCTTTCTTCATGGAAACACAAGGGTTCTTGCACCCTCCTAGAGTTGCTCAGAGCAGTAAATAAGCTAAATGAAAATAAACTTTTATAAAATAAAATATAATTCTTAGAACTGATATAATAAATATCACCACTATTCTCTAGCAAATCTTACTGGAAAGTCTCCCAAAAACAAGTCAAGCATGTCAGAAGTGATATTTAATAAAATGTGTTTAAGTTCACTACTGAAGTTCTCCCCGTTAATGGACAAATAGCATATTTGCAGCAGTTTCTTCTCAGCAAGACAAAGTTGCTGAAAAGTAATTTCTTTTGCTAAAATTAAAAGTCTCATAATTTCAATTAAGCAGTTGTACAAATATTAATAACAACCAACAGAGAGAGATAAATCTTATTGCTTCAAAATTCACCAATTTTTGTTCTCTACTATTAAACTAGTTAGCTGACTCCAAAAACACGCTCCACAAAGGCTCTTCTGAAGAGCACCAGGTCTGTCTCATATACTTAGACCAAAAACACACCTAGTTATCATTAAGTGTTATACCATATGCTACCTCATTACACTATACACACTTGCATGCTACATTTATTCTAAACAATCCTATAAAATGGGTAATGTTATTCCCAAATGAACAAATGAAAAAATTAATTCTCCTAGCTAGAAGTAGGTGGTAGTGATTAACCTAAATCTATCTGACTCCCGGACCTTCCTTTTTAAAGGTTTACGCTTTAGTTCTGATCCTTTTGAAATACGACATATCATCCTCTTCTCTCAGCATCACTGTCAACAAAGATCTAAGGTTCAGGAGCAGCAAACACATGAAGCTGCTGCATTCTTCTCACCAGCGGCAGAGCCACTCTACACAAACGTCAGCAAGGCTTATACCGCAGACTGCTTCACTTGAGAGCGCGTGACAGGAATGATTTAGCATAAAAGCAGTCTCCACACCCCAGCTACAAACAAGCCCCACAATGACAAGTGAGAATCTGCCGAACTGTTCAAAGCTTAATTCCATCAGGCTTCAGGAGAAAGGCTGCACACCAGCCCAAGTTCACAGACAAAAGTCTCCTCCTGGATTCTGTCTCCCTCAAATTAAACTCTCCCACACATGTTCAGCAGGCACATGAGCAATATTCATAACTCACCTGACTTCCAGTGGGCTGACTGGAGTCCTAGGCCTAGGAGTTCATGTCCCCTGGCCCCTTGTTCCTTTCACGCCAATTACCCAGTTGGAGCCTGTCCTGCCCCATTCCTTTATGTACCCTGCATCTGTTTTCTAAAACAACTCACAATTGGACCATGATTTGTGCACATAGGTGTAACTGAGAACTTTATCAGGGATATTCCCTTTCAATCAGTGATAGTATCTTCCTCCTATCAGGAATCAGACAGCAGTTTAAAAGTATTCCTAGGCCAGGCACAGTGGTTCATGCCTGTAATCCCAACACTTTCAGAGGCCAAGGCAGGAGAATCACTTGAGCCAGGAGTTCAAGACCACCCTGGGCAACATAGTGAGACCCTGTCTCTACAAAAAATTTTAAAATTAGCCAGGTGTGGTGCCTTGCACCTGTAATCCCAGCTACACGGAAGGCTGAGGAAGGAGGATCAATTGAACCCAGGAGGTCGAGGCTGGAGTGAGCCAGTAATTGTGCCACTGCACTCCTGCCTGGGTGACAGAGAAAGATCCTGTCTCAATCAATCAATCAATCAATCAATGCATTCCTAAATCTTCAATGTCTCAACCAGGCCATCCTGGACTCTCTCCAGTGACTGCACTCAGTTATTGCAAAACTAAAGGGAACAATGCAGCAACATGCCATGTTAGAAACCTTGAGAAACAATGAGCCATTTCCACCTACACAAAGTAATAATGCAAAAATCACAGCAGCTCAATTTTTCCCAAAATATTTCCACTGCAACATTAGAAATATGGGTCCTAGATTGGGCGCGGTGGCTCATGCCTGTAATCCCAGCACTTTGGGAGGCCGAGGCAGGTGGATCACCTGAGGTCGGGAGTTCAAGACCAGCCTGACCAACATGGTGAAACCCCATCTCTACTAAAAATACAAAAATTAGCCCAGCGTGGTGGTGCGCACCTGTAATCCAGCTACTCAGGAGGCTGAGGCAGTAGAATCACTTGAACCTGGGAGGCGGAGGTTGTGGTGAGCAGAGATCATGCCACTGCACTTCAGCCTGGGCAACAAAGCAGGACTCCGTGTCAAAAAAAAAAAAGAAATATCAGTCCTATCAGATGCCGAGACCAAAAAAGTTTGTCCTCTTTGACTCCAGCTCTCAGACAGTCACAGTGCTGACAGACCCCCCACAAAGACACCCATAAGGAAACCTGTGTAACTCTGCTTAACTCTGCATTTCCCAAAAATCATTTGACCATGGAAGCTTGTTTGTATAACACATTTACATCATGTAAAACAGTGCTGTGTGGGACAACATATTAAAGGAAGCATTATGATAGGCAGTTCCCTAAACATTGTAGTGCAAATGCAAGTCAGTAAAACAAAAAATTACTGTGACCACATCAGAGATGCATTTCAGAACCCGGGGTGTGTGAAGGGGTGGCTGGAGTATGGTCACATTTATTGTCAAAATACACATATTTAATTTGATTATGTCACCTGAAATTAAAAAGAGACAGTGTAAATTACAAGCAATTAAAACAACAAAAGATATTTGTAAATGAAGATAATCTAAAGGATTAAAACTAGGAAGACAAAAGAGAAGACTCAAACTTTATAAAACTATAAAATGTACTGAAAAACAGAGAATAAGCTTTTTTTAAAGTATGTAAAAATGATGGTTTATGCCCGTAATACCAACACTTTGGGAGGCTGAGGCAGGAGGATCACTTGAGCCCAAGAGTTTAAGACCATCCTGGGCAATACAGAGAGAGACCTCATCTCTACCGAATATTTTAAAAAGTAGCCGGGTGTGGTGACACATGCCACAGGCCCCAGCTACTCAGGAGGTGGCTGAGGAGGGAGTTGAGGCTGCAGTGAGCCACGACTGTGACCCTGCACTCCAGCCGAGGAAACAGAGTAAGATGTCTCAAAAAGAAAAAGATGGCATATTCATCAAATACTACAAAAGGTGTTTTTTTTTTAGACAAAAAATAGATTATTAGTAAACTTTTGACAACCGTGTCACTGCTGCACTCACCCAGCAAACAGTAAAATGGAATGAAGAATTTCAATCTGAAAGAGTAACCCAGTGTCAGAATAGCACCGTGCTGCACTGGAATCAAAAGTTCTCCAACCAAATGGTGGCTCCACCACGAACCAATTATAGGATCTGATGGTTTCTCAATGGCCTTTCATGGCAAAGCTGTGCCCAGGGTTCGATGCTGCAAACTGGGCCACAAGAGGACTGTGGCTACCTTGAAAGGACCACAGGAAAAGTCCAATCTTTCACTGAAATTGTTTTCAAGAAAATACATCCTTCCTAGCAGAAGTAGAAAAAGCCCTACGGCTTCCCAACAGGACATAAATCCACACATGCCTACCTTATAGGACAGCTGTAAAGACAGGGTTGCAAAACACAAGTAAAAATATTTTGAAAAATTGCTTAACTAAAATTTTCGGGTTTTTTTCCCTAAAATTCAGTGTATTTATTTGGACATATGGATGTTCCTTGTGTTCTTGGTCACATATTAACGGAACTGGCACTTTGGCTGCAAGAACAAATAAAAAACATCATAAATCCAACTGGTCTTTGATTTGGGTCTAGGTTAATAACTCAAGAACCATTCAGCAATAATGGCTTGAAACATTTATATATCCTATGAAACTGCAATTAGCTAAGAGGCTGTTGATTTTAATAACTGTGACACCAGTAAAGAAGTGAGGGGAGAACTGTTAACTCGGGATGCCAAATTCAGAGCAAAGTATCTATTATTTCCTTCTCACTTTTGCAGTATCTATAAAGGGGGGGGGAGAATTACATGAATAATATTAAATAAAAGTGCATACAGAACTGAGAAATAATTTCATGGAATTTGCCACTTAGTTCAATAAAATGCTTGTAAAGAAAATAACCATTTATGGCAAAAGACTAGTTACACTGTTGCTGTTTAGAACATGAGAGCAAAATGAGTAACAATCAAATTCTCTGGTTTAAACTTTATTGTCTTAAAACACGTTATTCTGTAAATTGACATCTATGCCTTGAAAATTCAAGGCAGAAAGTAAAATCATTTAGAAAGCCAGGAATTCCATCAATACATCCAGACAGATGTTTGCCTGTAGTTTTTGTTATCCAAAACCTTTTTTCCACACGTCGCACAGATGCCTTTTTTGTAAGCACAGCCCTGGCAGTAATGAGAACCTGGTTGGTGCACAGAACTTTTACAAATTCTGCAAGTGGAGAACTTATTCTTTCCATATGGATCAAATCTTGCTTTTTTTGAAGTCAAAGCTTTATTTTCATTCAGCTTTCTCCCACCACTTTCTGTGGTATTCCTAGCACCATCTTTCCATGTATCTGGAGTGGTAACAGTACCAAGTTTCTTTTCACATTTTTCGCACACCATCCTTCCCCACGATGGTTCCCCTACCCACAACAGCCTAAAATTTTCATTTTAAAAGATAGGGAGACGGTTCAGACCACAGCTTTTTTGAGGGGCATCTCAACGGATTCACAGCCCATTCCACCTCAAAGAGGGCAGTCAGTATCCTGTTCCAAAGAGCACAGCAGGAGGCCGGGCACAGTGGCTCATGCCTGTAATCCCAGCACTTTGGGAGGCAGAGATGGGAGGATCACCTGAGGTCAGGAGTTCAAGACCAGTCTGGGCAATATGGTAAAACCCCATCTCTATAAAAATACAAAAATTAGCCAGGCATGGTGGCACACGCCTGTAATCCCAGCTACCTGGGAGGCTGAGGCACAAGAATCACTTGAACCCAGGAGGCGGAAGTTATAGTAAGCCAAGACTGTACCACTACACTGCAGCCTGGCCAACAGAGCGAGACTCTGTCTCCAAAAAAAGAAAACAAAAAACAAAGAGTACAAGAGCACAGCAGGAAGTGGAGAGCTCAGTAATAAAGCAGGAATTACAAACTCAGGTGCCCAAAGAGCCAGGCAGGTAACAGCAATTAGTGAAGGCAGCCAGGTGTATATTAAAAATGGTGGGTATGGGGGGTGATGTGTATTTGGAGACAACATACTATCCTGTCTAAAGGAGATAGCCATTACTCAGTCACTGGGAATGCTGCCAGATTTTCTGATTTTTTTTAAGCCCCAAATCCCAATTTTATGTGACATTAACCAATTTTTAAAAACATGTGGATCAGGCCAGGCGCAGTAGCTCACGTCTGTAATCCCAGCACTTTGGGACCCCAAGGCGGACGGATCACTTGGGGTCAGTTCTAGACTACCCTAGTCAACATGGTGAAACTCCATCTCTACTAAAAATAAGAAAAAAAATTAGCCAGGTATGGTGGTGTGGGCCTATAATCCTAGCTACTCAGGAGACTGAGACAAGAGAATCACTTGAACCCAGGAGGCGGAGATTGCAGTGAGCCGAGATCACATGGTACTGCATTACAGCCTGGATGACAGAGCGAGACTCCGTCTCAAAAAAAAAAAGAAAAAAAGAAATGTGGATAAAAGCAAATAAATCTGTGGCCAAATCTGCAAAAAATGTAGCAGGCATTAAAGAATCCATACTTATTACAGCAATTTTAAAAGAATAAAGGAAGGAGGAGTTTTGGAGACAGTCTATAAATATGAAGTTAGTGGTTTTGAGCTTACTACTTTAAAGTGAATCACATATTTGTCCAATACTAAACAGCTGTATCAGTTACTCCATAAACGTGTCCAGTAACTGGAGCGAGACTGTACAAGTGGCAGGAACCTAACAGGAATCCACTCTACGCGCATGTTTTATCTCTCTGTTCCATAACCAATATGCAAATGGCCAAAGAAAAAAGGCAAAATAAAAGCCTGAGCAATAATGAAAACTGAATAACCAGCACCAGGATAAGTGGGATCTAGCACAGTCCTAAACAAAACTGTATAACTTCTTAAGAGGAGTCTCTGTGAGGCAGCAGAATGGCAGGGAGGGTCTGCTAGAACTTAGCCATTCGCCAGGCACAGGTGACAATTCTGTGAAGTGCACCAAAGATGGCCTGATAATGCATTCTGCTTTGTCCACCAAGTGGAATAGCTATAGTCACTTGCCCATAAACCTGAGAAACTGCTATAATATCAACACGGTCACTGTGAAAGAAGCCCTGGATGACTACGGAAACACTTCCAACCGAGCACACAAAACGTGTGTTCTTCACTCTGGCAATATTTTAGGGGCTGCTTTCTCCTTTGTTGTACATAAAAGCATAGCTGGCTACAGAAAAATTGATAAACTGACATATATGATTATTACTAATATTTGTATGGTACTTTCCATATAATAGAAGAGAAAAAGTCTATATGAATCTTGTTCCCCAAAATTAGGTTAAAACCACTAACCTGTCACTCTCTTAAGTCTTTCCACATCTTCACAGTTATCACTCTATATTCCACCCTCAACAACATCATTCCCATTTCCTGCTGTCACCCTCAGCACCTTCAATATTAGCCTCATGGGGC
Source organism: Macaca mulatta (assembly GCF_049350105.2). NCBI lineage: Eukaryota > Metazoa > Chordata > Mammalia > Primates > Cercopithecidae > Macaca > Macaca mulatta. Next base: position 92,488,238 of record NC_133420.1, read on the forward strand.
TGATTTCCAAACAAAGCTAGGGGCCCCCATCTTCCTCTTGAGTTTCAGGGCCACAGAGCCAACTCCAAACCGGGCCAATAACGACCAACAAAAATTTTTGAAATGCAAGAATTCACAGGGGGAACTACCACTTCATTAGAAAATCCAATTATTAAAAAAAGAAGATCTGCTACCTGGATTCTGTAAGAATCTGAGAAAATACTGAAAGAACCTGTTAAAGATTCTCAAGTTTCCAGGTCTACCCCGTAACTCAAATGAAGTCATCAAAAAGAATATACAAATGGACAGGACTACAGTCTTTCTTCCACTACAAAAGTGCCCATCACCAAGTTACATTTAGATGTGCTCTTGGTCTTTCCAAGGGCTGACATAGCTAGCACCCAATTAAATTACCTATCTCAAAGCTTGCTAACTGTAGAGCTGGGGACATGTCTTCTACCTAACAACATGGCATGCTCCACCATCTCACACAGAATAACTGGAAAGAAACAAGAGGTGGCATAACCATCATGCTAGGAAAACAAAAGCAAAACACCATCTCATTTTACAGATGAAAGGAAGGTGTCCAGTCAGTAACTTACAGGACTCCTTATTTGAAAATTAGAACCAAGGGCTGGACACGGTGACTCATGCCTGTAACCCCAGCACTTTGGGAGGCCAAAGGGGGGGGGGGCAGATCACAACATCAGGAGTTTGAAACCAGCCTGGCCAATATGGTGAAACCCCGTCTCTACTAAAAATACAAAAATTAGCCAGGCATGGTGGCAGACGCCTGTCGTTCCAACTACTAGGGAGGCTGAAGCAGGAGAATCACTTGAACCCAGGAGGCAGAGGGTGCAGTGAGCCGAGATTGAGTCACTGCACTCCAGCCTGGGTGATAAAGCAAGACTGTCTCAAAAAAAAAAAAGAAAGAAAAAGAGAAAATTAGAACACAGGCCAAAGTGCAGTGGCTCATGCCTGTAATCCTAGCATTTCAGGAGGCCAAGGCAGGCAGATCACTTGATCCCAGCAGATCAAGACCAGCCAAGACAACATAGCAAAACCCCATTTCTATAAAATATACAATAATCAGGTGGGCATGGTGGCACACGCCTGTAGTCCTAGCTACTCAGGAGGCTGAGGTGGGAAGAGCACCTAAGCCTGGGAGGTCAAGGCTGCAGTGAGCCATGACTGTGCCAGTGCACTCCAGCTTAGGTGACAGAGGGAGACCCTGTCAAAAAAAAAAAAGGAAATTAGAACAGAGCAGTTAGTCTCCTCAACAGCAAATGTATTGTCTGTCCAGTACATCATAACTCTTTGTAAACAATCCCTTCATAAATACTGGTATTGGTCTCATTTTTATATTTCAGCATTGTGACACGGCATTTCTCATTAACACATTACTGTGCAGCTTTTTTTTTTTTCTTTCATTTTTTAGTGAGGAGTGGAGGGATGGAGTCTCACTCTGTCAGCCAGGCTGGAGTGCAATGGCATGATCTCTGCTCACTGCAACCTCCACCTCCCGGGTTCAAGCAATTCTCCTGCCCTCAGCCTCCTGAGTAGCTGGGATTATAGGCACATGCCACCAGACCCAGCTAATTTCTGTTTGTTTTAGTAGGGACAGGGTTTCACCATGTTGGCCAGGCTGATCTCCTGACCTCAAGTGATCCTCCTGCCTCGGCCTCCCAAAGTGCTGAGATTATAGGCACAAGCCACCGTGCCCAGCCACATTTCTTAATTTTTTCTTTTTTTTTTTTTTTTTTTTTTTTTGAGACAGTCTCGCTCTGTTGCCCAGGCTGGAGTGCAGTGGCGCAATCTCGGCTCACTGAAAGCTCTGCCTCCCGGGTTCACGTCATTCTCCTGCCTCAGCCTCCCAACTAGCTGGGACTACAGGCGCCTGTCACCACGCCCGGCTAATTTTCTGTATTTTTAGTAGAGACAGGGTTTCACCATGTTAGCCAGGATGGTCTCAATCTCCTGACCTCATGATCCGCCCGCCTCGGCCTTCCAAAGTGCTGGGATTACAGGTGTGAGCCACCGCACCCAGCCATTTCTTGATTTTTAAGGGTAAAAACACTTAAAATTTTTTAATAAAAAATACTCATTTTTAAGAATTTTAAAAAGACAAATTTGGCCAGGCGTGGTGGCTCACGCTTGTAAACCCATATCATTTTGGGAGGCCAAGGCAGGAGGACTGCTTGAGCCCAAGAGTTTCTGTTGTTGTTGTTGTTGTTGTTGTTGTTGTTGTTTTGAGATGGAGTCTCGCTCTGTCACCCAGGTTGGAGTGCAGTGGCGTGATCTCAGCTCACTGCAAGCTCCGCCTCCTAGGTTCACGCCATTCTCCTGCCTCAGCCTCCCAAGTAGCTGGGACTACAAGTACCCACCACCACGCCCAGCTAATTTTTTGTATTTTTAATAGAGATGGGGTGAGCCCAAGAGTTCAAAACCAGCCTGGGTAACAATAGTGGGACCCTATCTCTACCAGGGGGAAAAAAAAAAAAATTGTCCAAAAAAAAAAAAAAATAGCCAGGCGTAGTGGCACGTGCCTGTAGTCCCAGCTACTAGGGAAGCTGAGGTGGGGGAATGGTTTGAGCCCAGGAGGTCACGGCTGCAGGGAGCAATGATGGTGCTACTGCACTCTAGCCTGGGTAACAAAATGAGACCCTGTGTCAAAGGGAAAACAACAGACAAATTTATGCCTTTCTTCATTTGACTTGTATTATCCCGTTTTGGGACTCTTATCCAAGCCCAGACTAGAAGACTGTGTCTTTAAAGAAAAGACCATCCACCAAACTCTACTACTGTGCTGGCAACTTAAAGCTAGGCTAATATAAAATACTGCCACAAATTCATACAGCTGGAACAAGCCCTTGAAGTTTCAAAGGTAACGTGCATGGAGAAAAAAATAAAATTTGGTTAGTTCTTTAAAGATTTCAAAATTCAGTCCATTTCACACCACAATGTGTAGTCTTTTCTCCATAAAAGAAAATAGCCTTCTAATACCTAAATTGAAAGCTGTGGTCTACACTTTAAAATAGACTGAGGATTTCCCTGGATCTTTACACAGTAAGATTAGGCTCATATGGAGTACATTTTGCTTATAGTTAATTACAATGTTTGACATGATAGCTTTTTTGCTGCTTCTTTTTTATAAATGTTTTATATTCCCTAAATCTGTATTTTAAAATGAAACTATTTTCCCTTTTGCATTTTTATACATCAAATACCTACGATTTTACAGCAGTGCTTTGTGTTCTAGAATTCTCAACAATAACCATCATATAGCAAGTTTTGAAAGAAACAAAATAATTCTGCAGTGAAAGTGTCACAAAAAAAGATAAAGGCAAATATGAGTGCAAAAAGGACAGAGAAAAAAGGGGGAAAATGTCCAGTCAAATAAAAGACTGCAGAGAGCTTGAGACTCCCACCTTGAGTCTAGACTACTGAGAGTGTGAAGTTAATGGAGTTTCCTGGTTCCAGGCAATCCTCTTGGGAGAAAAGAATCATACATTTAGATCCAGAATTATTCCACAAATTAAGATCAAGTCTAAGCATACAAACAAAGATCACTGTGCGTACCAGGAAAGAAGCCAACACCGCAGAGAGATAGCAGAAATAACGAACAAATTGTTCAGAACAGCCCCTCAGGTAGGACCACCAATACTGAATTGTCTTATTCTGTCATCAAGGAATAAGAAATGTTTAAAGAAATACAAAATAGAATCACTAAGACAAGCAAAGAAAAATAAACTATTTGGAATGTCCAGTCCAACCTGAAGGGAGGGGTGAACTCGAAAAGAAATATATCATCATTAAACTAAAAACTCAGTGAAAGAGTTAAATAAGAGAAGCAGTTAACCAGTATTAACAAGCAAGAAAAGTAGTTAACCAGCAGATAATATTTAGGACATTAACATAGTACAGTACAGAAATACAATGAGATTGAAAGTCTGAAAGGTAAGTTAAGCAACACTGAGGATAGAATACCCAACATTATAAGACAGAATCTAATCAGTCCAGGAACAATGAGAAATAAAAAAAAACTAAATAAATTAGTAAAAATCTATTAAAATTAAAATTAAAACATTTGTTCATTAAAAGATACTGTAAATAAGACAAACAAAATAGTGAAAAGAAAGGCCACAACTGGAGCAAATAATTCAACAAATATAACTGGCATAGTTTTGGTATCCAGAATAAACAAAGAATTCCAAATTTTAAAAAAGCCAAACAATCTAATAGGAAAATAGAGGACAGTTCATAAAGACAGGAATATGAATGGCCGATAAAGACATGAAAAGATATTCTAAGCCATTTTTAATCAGAGAAGTGCAAATTCACATAACATATTTTACAGGCACAGGAATGACATCAAGTCGTAATACATTAAGTGTGAAGACTGGATCAGCATGAAGAAGCTTTTAAAGCTGTTGGAAATGTTCTGCGACTAGACTGGTGATGGCTGCATGAAAATCACGGACATATACACTTAAAATGGGTGAATTTTGTATTATATAAATTATAGCTCAATAAAGCTGTCTTAATAATGATTATAAGCTGGGCACAGTAGCACACGCCTATAATCCTAATACTTTGGAAGGCCGAGGCAGGCGGTCACTCGAGCCCAGGAGTTTGAGATAAGCCTGGGCACCATGGCGAAACACCGTCTTGATAAAAAATATAAAAATTAGTCCAGTATGATGGTGCAAGCTTGTGGTCCCTGCTACTCAGGAGGCTGAGGTGGGAGGACCACTTGAGCCCAGGAATCTGAGGTTACAGTGAGCCAAGATCGCAGCATTGTACTCCAGCCTGGTTGACACGGCAAGACCCTGTCTCAAAAAAAAAACAAAAATGATACGCAGTGCTAAAGGAATATAAAGTGATACAAACTCTTAGAAAAGCAATTCAACAGTATCTGGTAAAGTTAAACACTCTTTGAGCCAGCATTTCCATTCCTACGTAAATACCTTCAAGAAACTTTTACACGTGTAGACCAGGTACCATGTATGGAATGTGTTCATAGCAGCAATATATATATATATATATATTTTTTTTTTTTTTTTTTTTTTTGAGACGGAGTCTCGCTCTGTCGCCCAGGCTGGAGTGCAGTGGCCGGATCTCAGCTCACTGCAAGCTCTGCCTCCTGGGTTCACGCCATTCTCCTGCCTCAGCCTCCGGAGTAGCTGGGACTACAGGCGCCCGCCACCTCGCCCGGCTAATTTTTTGTATTTTTTAGTAGAGACGGGGTTTCACCGTGTTAGCCAGCATGGTCTCCTGATCTCGTGATCCGCCCATCTCAGCCTCCCAAAGTGCTGGGATTACAGGCTTGAGCCACCGCGCCCGGCCTGCAATATTTATTTTTTAAAAAAAGAAAGAAAGAAAATGTTCACTGGCAGCAGAATAAAAAGAGGTGTATATTCACAAAGTAGAATATTATACAGCAAAGAAAATGAATGAACATTACAATAACTTACAAAATAGTATGTATCAACTGGGAAATACTGTTGGGTGAAAAATCAAAGTCCCAGAAAACTACATAAAGTGATACTATTTTTAATAAGGTCAAAAGTACGCCAAACTAAACATATTGTGTTAAAATATGTGCATGCCTGAGAAAACTATTTTTTACAAAGTAAAAATCAAACACAAAATTCAGGCCACCCCAGAGTGACGGAAGTGGCATAGCAGGAAAGGACTACAAGGGAGTGGTCCCTGAGCAGTGTTGTTAATGTTGCAGTTGTTGACTGCTGGGTGAGTTTGGAATATTCAAAATCATTGTGCTTTAAAACTTAAATATTTTGCACATATATAATCAAATACTACATTTCAACAAGCTGATATTTTTTTTTTTTTTATGACAGAGTCTTGCTCTGTCCCCCAGGCTGAAGTGCAATGGCACGATCTTGGCGCACTGCAACCTCCACCTCCCCGGTTCAAGCGATTCTTCCGCCTCAGCCTCCCGAGCAGCTGAGATTACAGGCACCCGCCATCATGCCCAGCTAATTCTGGGTTGTTGTTTTTTTCTTTTTTTGTAGAGACGGGGTTTCACTGTGTTGGCCAGGCTGGTCTTGAACTCCTGACCTCAGGTGATCCACCCGCCTCAGCCTCCCAAAGTGCTGTGATTACAGGCATGAGGCACCGCACCCGGCGATTTTTTTTTAAGGTGTGCACTTTTATTCAACTGGTCTCAAGTCAATGTACAGGTAAGCCCTGGCTGCATACACCCACTCCCAGGGAGAACAAAAGCCTTCATACATCTCAAGTTGGGGGACAAAAGAGGGGGGCCACGAAGGCTGATCATTCAAAATAAAACAAAATAAAAAAGTATTAAGGCAAAGATTTTAAAAATTTTGCATTACATAAATCACACGAAACCTCCCCTGTGTGGACTTAGGACAGGACCGGGCCATTCTCCTTAGAGAGAAGTGGGGTGGCTTTTAGGAGGGCAAACAATTTCTTGTAACAATGCATCTCACGGTATTTAGAATGACTAGTAAAAAAAAGAACAATGTACAAACAAGAAACAAAGTCCTCGGCCACATTGTAGAACTTTGGGGGATGCTCGCTCCAACCAACTGCTGTCACCCCCCGTTCCAGTTTTTAAATCCTGATTCAAACCACAAAAACACAAAAACAAAAACAAAACAAAACAAAAACAAAACAAAACAAAAACAAATAAAGCCATGCCAATCTCATCTTCTTTGCTGCACAAGTTAGGTTTTGTCAAGAAAGGGTGTAACACAACTAAGTCACAGTCTGCCTAGAAGCATTTGGAAGATGGACGATGGAGCCAGACTCATCATACTCCTACTTGCTGATCCACACCTGCTGGAAGGTGGACAGTGAGGCCAGGATGCAGCCACCAATCCACACAGAGTGCTTGCGCTCGGGAGGAGCAATGATCTTGATCCTCATCGTGCTGGGCACCAGAGCGGTGATCTCCCTCTGCATCCTGCTGGCAACACTAGGGTACATGGTGGTGCTGCCAGACAGCACTGTGTTGGCATACAGGTCTTTGTGGATATCCACGTCACATTTCATAATGGAGTTGAAGGTAGTTTCATGGATGCCACAGGATTCTATGCCCAGGAAGGAAAGCTGTAAGAGTGCCTCGGGGCAGCAGGCCCACTCATTGCCAATGGTGATGACCTGGCCATCAGGCAGCTCGCAGCTCTTCTCCAGGGAGGAGCTGGAGGCCACCATGGCCATCTCCTGCTCGAAGTCCAGGGCAACACAGCACAGCTTCTCCTTGATGTCATGCATGAAATCCCACTCAATGAGGATCTTCACGAGGTACTCAGTCAGGTCCCGGCCAGCCAGGTCCAGACACAGGATGGCGTCGGGGAGGGCATACCCCTCGTAGATGGGCACACTGTGGGTGACCCCATCACCGGAGTCCATCATGATACCAGTGGTACAGCCACAGGTATACAGGGACACACGGCCTGGATGGCCATGTACATGGCTGGGGTGTTGAAGGTCTCAAACATGATCTGGGTCATCTTCGTGCGGCTGGCCTTGGGGTTCAGGGGGGCCTCGGTCACAGCATGGGGCTCCTCAGGAGCCACATGCAGCTCCTTATAGAAGGTGTGGTGCCAGGTCTTCTCCATGCCATCCCAGTTGGTGACGATGCCATGCTCGATGGGGCACTTCAGGGTCAGGATGCCTCTCCTGCTCTGGGCCTAGTCGCCCACATGGGAGTCCTTCTGACCCATGCCCATCATCACACCCTGGTGCTTGGGGTGCCACACGATGGAGGGGAAGACAGCCCGGGGGGCATCATCGCCTGCGAAGCCACCCTTGCACATGCTGGAGTCATTGTTGACGATGGCACAGCAATATCATCATCTATGGTGAGCTGGCAGCGGGTGTGGACAAGCGGCAGAGAAGCGAGGGCGAGGGTCTGTGCTCACAGGGCAGACGTGGTCTTGGCCAACAAGATGATTTTTAAAATCATGACAAAGAGACTATCAGCCAGATGCGGTGGCTCATGCTGTAATCTCAGCACTTTGGGAGCGGGCAGATCGCTTGAGCTCAGGAGTTTGAGATCAGCCTGGGCAACTTGGCAAAACCCTGCCTCTACTAAAAATACAATTAGCTGGCCATGGTGGCGCATGCCTGTAGTCCCAGCTTTTTGGGAGAATGAGGCACCAGAACTGCTTGAATCCAGAAGACGGAGGTTGCAGTGAGCCGAGATTGCACCACTGCACTCCAGTCTAGGTGATAGAGCAAGACTCTGTCTTTTTAAAATAAAAAAAAAAAAAAAAGGACTACTTCTTGAGTCATATCCCATGAGGTCACTTCTGTCCTGGCACCGCACACGGCAGGATCTTACTGACAAGAAGATAGTGGTATATTTCTCAAAAACAGCAGAAGCATTTTCTTAAGCAGTGACTCCTAAACAAACATTCTTCATGGCTCTGACAGATGTCAAAGAGTATAAATCGCAGGGCTGCAGGCTGGACAAACTTAAAATGGCAACTGCAGAACAGAATTCTTCACAATTCTCTCGATCAGAATCAGCTGGTGAGTAACTAGCTCATTAAGGCCTGGAGACTTCTGTCTTGCTTTGCTTTAGTACTGCCACCTGCTGCAGCTAACGCTGACTCAGTACATAACAGGGAGCAGGCCCTGTATGAGGTGTTTTATTTATGTCACCTCATTTTGTCCTACCAGCTAAACACTACTATCAACTATTATCAATACTGTTTTATAAATGAGGGGACTGTAGCAAAGACAGATAACTTGCCAAGACCTCACAGCTCATAATCACAGGGCCGGGGTTCAAGCGTGAGAACGAAAATTCTAACCCATGCTGGCTCTATTGTTTCTGAAGCCACGTGGCCAAACGATCAACCAGAAAGTCAACTCTCACTACACACTTTTTATATAATCAGGGAGGGAGAAACTTCCCTCTATCTCCCAACACCTAGGAAAGTCAGTAATTTGGTAACTATATTTCCTATTTTTTTAAAACACTCCCTGTCAAGAAGATGTTTTAAAAAATACTGGCATAGAGGAAGTACAGGATATACTCACAGATGTGCATTGTTTTTTAAAAAAAAACAAACTAAACAGAAATATTAATTTTATTTTACATATCTACATGTGGCTCTTGTAGAAAATCCTAAAGGGGACCCAAACCATATGATGCCCCTCTTTAAAGGAGACCAATTATCTCAACATTTACAAAAACAGTCATATCCCATGCTCAGAATCTGTCATTTTTACATATGAAAAATTTAAAACACAATAATCTATACTACTTTATGGCCAGGCACAGTGGCTCACGCCTGTAATCCCAGCACTTTGGGAGGCCGAGGCAAGCAAATCACCTAAGGTCAGGAGTTCAAGACCAGCCTGGCCAGCATGGTGAAACATCTCTACTAAAATGAAATATAAAAATTAGCCAGGCGTGGTGGTGGGCGCCTATAATCCCAGCTACTACAGAGGCTGAAGCAGGAGAATCCCTTGAACTCAGGAGGCAGAGGTTGTAGTGAGCTGAGATCGCGCCATTGCACTCTAGTTTAGGCGACAAGAGCAAAACTCCGCCTCCATAAAAAAAAAAGAAAAAGAAAAAGAATAATCTCTACTACTTTATTCATATTTTCCAGACTATTAAGCCCCTTGACAAATTCAACTTTTCTTTTTTTTTTTTTTTTTGAGACAGAGTCTTGCTCTATCGCCCAGGCTGGAGTGCAGTAGCGCGATCTCGGCTCACTGCAAGCTCCGCCTCCCGGGTTCACGCCATTCTCCTGCCTCACCCTCTCAAGTAGCTGGGACTACAGGTGCCCGCTACCATGCCCGGCTGATTTTTTGTATTTTTTGAGGAGAGATGGGGTTTTACCGTGTTAGCCAGGATGGTCTCAATCTCCTGACCTTGTGATCCACCCGCCTCGGCCTCCCATACGGCTGGGATTACAGGCATGAGCCACCGTGCCCAGCCAACAAATTCAACTCTTTAAATTGTATATAATACAGTATAACACAGCATTACAAAGTCATCGTGGCTTGTAATAAACTTTTATGGCAGAACTGCCTAAGTACTCAGGATCTAGTTTCACCTTCCTTAATAACGAACCTCATTTAATAGAAAGAGCAATATAGCTGAATGAAAACTGCATTTCCAGCTTCTCTTACAGCTAAGGATGGTCATAGTACAGGGTTCTGGCCAACGAAAGGTGAGCAGTCATCGCTGAGTAGAGCTCCCAGGAGACAGCTTGGAAGGGCTACCTCAGCAGGCACAAGCCCTTTGTGCCCTTCGCTCTCACTCCCTCTTCCTTCCATAAGACATTCAGACACAATTATTGGGCTTAGGCATCTACCAGGAGAACATGAAGGTAAAGATCTCATCATAGGCTGGCACAGTGGCTCACGCCTATAATCCCAGCACTTTGGGAGGCCGAGGCGGCTGGATTACCTGAGGTCAGGAGTTCGAGACCAGCCTGGCCAACATGGTGAAACCCCATCTCTACTAAAAATACAAAAATTAGCCAGGCGTGGTGGCACACACCTGTAATCCCAGCTACCCGGGAGGCTGAGGCAAGAGAATTACTTGAGCTAGGGAGGCAGAGATTGCAGTAAGCCAAGATCATGCCACTGCACTCCAGCCTGGCCAACAGAGTGAGGCTCCGTCTTAAAAAAAAAAAAAAAAAAAAGATCTCATCATAAAGAAAGCAGAAGAATTGAGGAGTACCGGTCTATAATGACATCATAGTCCAACACACTGGCCCTAGGCTACTTACCTCAAATTTTTACACAAAAGAAAACTAAATGCCCAATTTGTTTCAGCCACTGATTCTGAGGTCTTTATTACCGGCAGCAGGATAATGTCTAACTGATATATTTCTTCGTTAGCAAACAAATCCACAGATCCCCACTTCCCCCACTGACTAGTGGATTAAAATAAGAAAAAAACATAACAGAGTCCACAACACTAATGTGACCCAACAAAAGGAAAAGTGAATACCACTTAATTCTTGAATGGTAGCCAAGTATGGGCTGCACTTGAGCCTTTTCTTAACCACTAATACCTGGAAAATTCCAGTTTAAATAAAGAATATACCTGTTCTTCCCAATTCCTCTATACCACTCTGTGATTTTTCCTTCAGTTTCTCCCAGTTGTTTGTTTTCTCCACCTTGCTTCATTTTCTCTACAGCTGCTATTTCTTAAAGCAATGTCAGATTTAACATACTCTCATAACACATGGCAGAGGGCTGGTGCTATTGAGTTTCCCTTTTATTCTTAAAGAAAAACGGCCTAAGGTATTTCTAGTGGCCTCATTTTCATTCTTCATTCTTCACAGAATAAAATTCTGGATCATACACATAGGCACATTATTCCTTCAATGGAAAAGGAAAACTAACAATAATTTTCCTGAATATTAAACCATACGTCATCGTTACAGGACATTTGGAAAGTAAACTTTAAAATATCAAACATATAAATCTGCAAAGAAGAGAAAACCATGTCATCACTTTAGTGACATCTTTCTCTTAAAAACTTGTTGTAACTAGCATATATTTAGAATCAGACTCCTGGCATTCATAACTCTAACTCTGCACCAGTGACCCCCAAAAGCCCACTGACAGCTGGTGACTTATTTTGAGGAAACCATACTAGGATGCTGGGGTGTGGGAAGCAGCTCCACGACCTCCCTCATCTCAGCCAGACCTGCTGCTCTCTACCCTTGGGCAAGTGGATGAATTATGAGGGAGACTGTAAGCAATACTGGAAATCCAGAGTGGGCATTCCAAAATCTTGGAGATATATCTATACACGGTTATCCTGGTTTCCTCACATACCATTGTATTACAAACATTTTCTTAACATTTACTTTATTGTACATATTACCTCATGGCTTTAACAATTTGTATCTGTACTTCTCCTTTGTGACATGTAAGTTGTTTTACTTTTTTTGCTGTAGTAAGAAAAACACTAAAAAATAAAATTTGGTACAGAAACATTGTCCCATATATTTGATCATCTGCAAAACAGATTCTAGGAGAAGTTATAGATGAATGGTTCCTTTCTGACAAGAATTACTTGAATCTTTCTACTCTATTTGTAAATTCCCCCTAGGAAAAAATCACAGGCTTTTATATCTTACAAAATTATAATAAAGATAAAATTTAAATTATCTTCACATTCCTTTTATGAAATGGAAAACAGCAGGCCCAAAGCAGGAACTGGGCTTCCAACAGATGCTCCTTATCAAAGCCCTTCTGTAAATCTGCAGGCAAGGCTGGGTTGCAGGGGAAATGCCCTTCTGACCGGTAGAGGCCTCAACAGACACCAATCCAAGATAAGAAGAGCTCCAGAGTATACACAGTGTTCAAGCTTTAACCATCCTTCCTGGTGACTATCTGAAAGAGTAGAGAGAGAATAGGAAAGGGGGGTCCTCCCAGCTCTGCCACTAAGTAGGAGTCATCTATGATAAACCCTAACATTCAGTCTGAGCTTCCTCATCTATCAATGTGTTGACTATTATACCAGATCATCTCCAAAATTCTTTCCAGCTGAAATTGTCAATGACTTTATGTTCACCAGCCAAATTCAGCACTAAAACTCTCACTTTTCACCTGAGTTTCATGTTCTTTCTCCTTCAGTAATTCTCACTGCTGTGTCCCTAATACTTTCCCACAGAAATCTGCCCCTCAAGGCAGCATGCCAATCATCCAGAATTCACAAAATAGGCTCAGCTTCCTCATCCCTCACCTTGCTCACCGTGCCTAATGTCCATAATGCCCTAATGCCCTGTATTCTCATTACAATCTTGTGGACTATGCCAGTGCCCAGTAATCTTCACCTCTTTACACTCCTACTGTGCATAGTAATCGTGCCATCCACCAGGCTTCCGCCCATATAGTGTGTGTTGTTTATCCCTCAGGGAAACCATTTATGACTCTCGAGCTAACCAGTGAGCTCCTTGCACTGGCCAATACCTACCATTGCTGACACGTCTCACAACCCCATTGATCACTCAGAGTGGTCCTCCACATATATTCGTTGATTTATCAATTTACTAGTTTATTAAACATTTACGTATATTTCAACTGCGAAGTTTAACAGTCAAGAGGTAGAGAAGAGTGAAAAGAGAAATGACCAGTTCTACTCACATCCTATCCAACTCGATTTTTCTTTTTTTTTGACCGAGTTTCGATCTTGTTGCCCAGGCTGGAGTGCAATGGCGCGATCTCGGCTCACTACAACCTCCGCCTCCCAGGTTCAAACAATTCTCCTGCCTCAGCCTCCTGAGTAGCTGGGATTACAGGCACGTGCCACCACGCCCAGCTAATTTTATATTTTTAGTAGAGACGAGGTTTCTCCACATTGGCCAGGCTGGTCTCGCACTCCTGACCTCAGGTGATCCACCCACCTCAGCCTCCCAAAGTACTAGGATTACAGGCACGAGCCACCATACCTGGCCCCAACCCAACCCAAATTTTTAAACTATGTCTGACAGAAGATCAGACAGTCTCTATGTGAACATTCCAAGGTCAGTATTTCCTTACCTCAAGTGGCAGCCCAATCTGCTCTGGGGCAGATGCATTCCTTAGAAACTTATTCCAGAGATGGCCGGGCGCAGTGGCTCACACCTGTAATCCCAGCACTTTGGGAGGCCGAGGCGGGTGGATCACAAGGTCAGGAGATCGAGCCCATCCTGGCTAACACAGTGAAACCCCGTCTCTACTAAAAATACAAAAAATTAGCCAGGTGTGGTGGCGGGCGCCTGCAGTCCCAGCTACTCGGGAGGCTGAGACAAAGGAATGGCGTGAACCTGGGAGGCGGAGCTTGCAGTGAGCCGAGGTCGTGCCACTGCACTCCAGCCTGGGGGACAGAGCGAGACTCCATCTCAAAAAAAACAACAAAAAAAAAAGAAACTTATTCCAGAGACAGACTGAATTTTCCCACAGCGATCCCACCTAACCTTCTTACTTGCACCATTCTCAGGGGCAACAACCACATGGGCTTTAACTGCTCTAGCAACAACTCCTGCACCATCCCAGCTGTGCAGCTCTGGCAACGCTCCTCTGAAAACACAGTTTCCAGAACTAACAGAAACATTCTGGATGCAATGTGACCAGTAAAGCTGTCCTTCCATCACCTCCCGTATGGATGACAACTTTTGGGGTCATGTGAGCTGACTTGCTTCACTGAAGAGCAGCCATAACATGCTAGCAGATAAATGAGTTGTGATTACCTAGAAGCCTTATTTCACAGAACTAAAACCTGAAAGTCACAATCCTACAAGCCAATAGCTCTCTCTCTGCATCAAAACCTGTCTAGGATGACATGTTTGCCTTGGATGTGAAATTTAGGCAGTTAGTGTTCTGGCTTTGAACGATTTGTTATTTCAAAGTAAATGATATCCTGACATGATAAAAGTACAAAATGGAAAGGAATTCTCCTGGTGACTCAAACCGTTTAAACTGTTTTACCTCATTTGGAAACCCACAGCCTCAAATAAATTTGCTGTCCAAGAGCACCATCTGGTGGATAGAGGTATTTAAGCTACTCCATTGAGGGAAGAGGGAAAAAAGTCTATAGGTTAAATGCCACTATGCCTAACACCTTGGTGTGAAAAGATTCCCATGCCTCACCAACAGGTTTCTTATAAAGGAGCTCTTGATTTGACAAAATTCTAATACAAAAGAAATCTGGAACTGACAAAAATTCACTGTTATTGAATTTAGTTCATCTTCTTAAAGAAATATTGCTTATCATAAAGTAAACATTTCTGAGCCGGAAGGAACAAGAGACAGCAGTTAATTCAATTTCTTCCCCTTGTAGATGAAGACTATGACGAAAAGAGAGAGCTTTCCTGAAAGTCACAGCTAGGAATGGCAAACACTGATTATATACGAAAACAGGTCAAATATTCTGTGCTGTTTAATAACGCCTTCTATCTCAAGAAGCTGCAGAAGAAAGGCAGAAAATGGGGCAGTGGGTGTCTGTGCAAGGTGCCTCTCTCTCAGGTTAGCAGTGATCGGGCCACCCACTGTGGACTGTGCCCTGCCCCACACTGACCAACACAAGACCAGGAGCTGTCATACGCTCCCTCCTCCACCCACCCACACCCTTCATGTTAGATTTATCTGCTTTCCTCTACCTGTGAAAACCATCCTGCCAATAAAAACAATAAAAATAAGATAATTTTTTTTTTTTTTCTTTTGAGATGGAGTTTCACTCTGTCACCCAGGCTGGAGTGCAGTGGTGCAATCTCAGCTCATTGCAACCTCCGCCTCCCAGGTTCAAGCGATTCTCCTGCCTCAGCCTCCCCAGTAGCTGAAACTACAGGTCCCTGCCACCATGCCTGGCTAATTGTTTGTATTTTTAACAGAGACAGGGTTTCGCCATGTTGGCCAGGCTGCTCTCGAACTTCTGACCTCAGGTGATCCACCCACCTCAGCCTCCCAAAGAGCTGGGATCACAGGCATAAGCCACCGTGCCCAGCCAAGTAAGATAAATTTCCAATCATCTTGCTGAAGAACATCTATCATCGTGGGAAAGCATTCACAATGGGTCAAATGGAAGGGGGATAAAACTATGTTTACTGTACTATAAAAATTGTTTTTACATGCAATTATGCAGCATTTAACTGTTTTTTTCGTAGAAAAAAAACAGTGGAAGGAAATATACAAAACAGTTTTGATAGCTGCTTTCTCTGAATGCCAGGATTGAGTGATTTTCATTTTCTCTCCTATGTAATATCTTCCCATATTTTTCACATGTAATGTTTATATTAACAAAAAGGTAACTTTTACCTTAAAGGGGTGTAATTTATACTTATAGATTACAAAGAAAACTAAAAACAGAAAATGGAAAGAGGACACCAACCACCCATCCACCTAGTACAAGCACAGCCAAAAAAAAAAAAAAATTTCCCCAGCTCAAGGAAAAATATACCATATAAGACATTTATTTTTATTTTAAGATTCTCCACAAAAAATCTTAAGATTACAGGCACAGTGGCTCATGCCTGTAATCCCATAACTTTGAGAGGTGGAGGGAGGAAGATCACTTGAAGCCAGCAGTTTGAGATTGGCCTGGGCAATATAGTGAAATCCCATCTCTACAAAAAATACAAAAAACTAGCTGGGCATGGAGGTGCACACGTATAGTCCCAGCTACTCAGTAGGCTGAGATGGAAGGATCACCTGAGCCCGGGAGGTGGAGGTTGCAGTGAGCTGTGATTGTGACATTGCACTGCAGCCTGTGCAATGGAGAGAGACCTTGTCTTAAAAGAGAGAGAGAAATAAAAAAAAAGATTTGCCACAATATTTTTCAAACTTTTAAATTTTATATCATTTTTCCATTAATAAGTACCTGAAGATAACAAAAGTAATAGGCTAGCAAATTAATATTAAAGAAAAATCTTGGCGGTACAATTTCTTTAAAATATGTTCTATATTTTGAGATGCAGAGACATGAGTTCATATGTTGTCCACTTGTAAAATTTTGCCTGGTTTATAAGACAAAACACAGGACATGATGTGCCCCAGAGAACTCCATGGCTTCCAGTTTGAGAACCACTGTCTCTGAAGGTGATTCATTATTTGAGACACATACCAGGAATGCAGTTACCTGAAGGCCAATAAATAAAGATAGAACATAGTTACCTTGCCCTAAGATCTATGCATCATCTATGTGCAATAGATAACTCCAGAGAAGTCATCTTTTGCTAAGTATCTTACAGAAGCAGTTGTCAAGGTGTTTTCTGAGGACCACCAGGAGACACGCAGACCCTGTCAGAGGGTCTGTGACATCAAAACTATTTTCAAAATTATACCAGAACATTAGTACATTAGTATTTGCCTTTTTCACTCTCATGAGTATAGAGTTTTCCAGAAGCTATAGGACATATGACCTTATAACAGATTAAATGTAAAAGCTGATATAAAAATCCAGCAATCTTTTTTTTTTTTTTTTTTGAGACGGAGTCTCACTCTGGTTGCCCAGGCTGAAGTGCAATGGCATGATCTCAGCTCACTGCAACCTCCGCCTCTCAGGTTTGAGCAATTCTCCTGCCTCAGCCTCTCGAGCAGCTGGAACTACAGGTGCACACTATCATGCCTGGCTAATTTTTGTGTACTTTTAGTAGAGACAGGGTTTCACTATGTTGGCCAGGCTGGTCTCGAACCCTTGCCTTAGCCTCCCCAAAGTGCTGGGATTATGGGCGTCAGCCACTGTACTCGGCCACAATCTTCTATTAAGCTAGACATAAGAGATTTGAAAAATGTAAACTAATGTGACTCTTCTTACTAATTTTTTAATTGGGAAAATAGTCACCTTTTCTTTTTCTGTCTGCTCCCCTCCATCCTATAGTCACCTTGTATAAAATAATATATGTTGATATGTAATGGATTGTTTTAAAGAATTAACTATTTTTTTTTTAATTTCCTTTTTTTTTTTTTTTTTTTTTTTTTTTTTTTTTGCATGAGCCACCGTGCCTGGCCTGAATTTCTAATACAATAAAAAAGAATAGATATAACCTCCTTAAATGAAAGTTATTTGAGGTTCACAATAATTATTATGATTGTAACAGGGCCTTAAGACTGAAAAGTTTGAGAACTACTGTCTTGGAATAATAGAGTTCAGAAAAATGCCCACTGGGGAAGGTCACCTCAACCCTCCTCATCCTTCTCATCCAAAGCCCTCCCCAAGTCTCTTGCTGTAACCAGACCATCTTGTTGTAGTCTGTTGTTAGATCACACTATTTTTCAAAGCTATTTTTTCTATGCCATGCACTCATCAGACACTATGCCAGAGACTGGAGCTAGAGAGTACATGAGAAATAACACCTGTCACCAATGAACTCAGAGTCTACTGCAGAAGAAATAGCCATGAAAAGATATGCCACAAAAATAAATACAAGTAACCTTCATCTTCTGTTACCATTTTCCAAATACATGCTATAATAATTTTTTTACCCAATATTCACTGTCCAAAGTAAAGACTCTCTATGATGGTGTCCACCAACACAACTGTTTCAGTTGTATACAAATCTAGGTCAGAGAATATAGTCTGCAGCTAAGTTGTATCTCAGATGTTTTCCCAAAAGGAATATGCCTAGCACCCATATTAAATAAATTGGCATCACTGCTGTCATCTTCCCATCAGTGAGTGAAAATGTCTCCTGAAAAAGTAGAAAACCCCGAGGAGAAAGTAAGTGAGCATATGAGACCTACAGAAGACTATGAAGAGTTGGAAATGATGGCACGTACTGAAGGAAGGAGGCCCATCAGATATTAACTTGACATGTCCCAATCTCTTCAACATAGCAGAGTTGCTCCTGAAGAGCTTCACCATGTGACTCAAAATTTTGAAAAACCAGAGAAATTCCTTTTGCAGTGGACTCACAGCCATTCTCAGGGTAGGAGACCAATGATTATCAGGCTGGTACAGGAAAGGTTGGGGGACACCTTTGGAGATCTGGAGGCAGCAGCAATGAAGGAGCAACATGATTCAGTGAAGGAGCTGAGTTTCAAAGCAAGTGCAAAATGGTCTGAAAGATCCAACAACAGTGTAAGATAGCAGAAATTGAAGGTAACAGGTAGGGCAGCATCCCCTCACAGTGAAGTGTGGCTGTCTTCCTCCAGTGACCTGCAGAAAACTATCGCCAAAGATGGTTACACACACAGGAAATTCTCAGTCTTTATGAAATGCTATCCCATAGGTTTATTACAGAATCCAAAGGCTAAATTGCTCCATGGGTACTCTGACAATGAGGATAAGCTACCCCCTTTTGGTGCAAAACATTGGTTCAAAGGGGCCACTGAAGACTGCCCTGTATGTTATGCTATGAGGCATTCAAACTAGAGAGCCAGCACGATGGAGGATAGAGATGAGGATTAGGGGAGGAGCTATGTGTCACCACTCAGCAAACGGAAACTCTTACAAAGACGACTTGAATACACACAGGAGGTTCATCTAGGGTTATAGATTATGAAGATAATAGCATGAGCAAAACATGTGGAACTTCATTTTATACCTCTATTTAATGAAGCATTATCATTAGAAGAATCATCATTATGCTATACAATAGGTATTGCTAGAAATGCAGCCCAAAATAGCATAGAATACAAGCCTGATGATCTTTTGTCACTGCACTAACGTAGGTAATGTTGATGTCTATTCTTAGCTCTCACACACAGAAAAAAAGAGATGCAGCTCTGCCTTCAAAGGTCAGTGCAGGTGTACATGGCTACTGGCCATCTCAGCAATGTTATACCTTCTGTCTTTTCTACAGACATCTGCTGACTTGCAGGTCCTTTAGCCAAATCTTATCACCCCACCAAGTTACAGGACTTTTTTTTCTCTCTGTCCCTCTTTTATCTTTATCTTTGTGTGTTTTGTTTCCCAAAGAAACTCTCATACTGCTTCTAACAGAGGGCTAAGTATTCTAATGTAAAGGAAGTTAACAAAGGCTAATTAAAACTCCATTGGCAGAACAGCCCTTAGTGAAACATAACAAAAAAAAAATTCAGATCTTAAGTTCCTTATGTGTATGTACTGTTTCCAAAGAATCATCTAAGACTTAACCCAGGACCAAAGATGGCTCTATTTCTAAGATCTTTTTCTAACTACAGAAGGTTCCTGAAATCACTAAACACTCCAATTTCTTTCTTGCAAGGAATCAATGCAGTCAATTATATTAATCTCATCCTCCTGAGAATATTCAAATTTTTTTATATCCCATCTATCTCAAAAAGGATTTGTACACCCTTCCCCAAGAACAAATAATTGTCCTCTATGTAAGGGGCTGACAAACATTTTCTGCAAAGAAACAGTAAATATATTAGGCATTGAAGGCCATATAATCTCTGTCACAACTAACTCACCTCTGCCACTGTAGTGCAAAAATACATAATATGCAAATGAAAAAGTAAGACTGGGCTCCAAGAAAGTTTTATTACAAAAACCAGCAAAAGGCAGAACTTGACAGCCAAACCCTACTCTTCATATATACCCAAAGGCTGGATTCACCCCATGCCTTTGAGAGTCTTTGTGTTTTGGTTTTAAAAATAATAACTTGCTTAAGTTGTGTTACTGTTGCCATAGGTTACCACCCATGGTGTTCAGATTTTTTAGTATAACCTAAGGAAATCAAGCTCTAAAAGCAGCAGCAGAATAAAAGAGGGGCCAGCCAGGCACAGTGGCTCATGCCTGTAATCCCAGCACTTTGGGAGCCCAAGACAGGCAGATCATTTGAGGCCAGGAGTTCAAGACCAGCCTGGCCAACATGGCGAATCACTGTCTCTGCTAAAAATACAAAAATTAGCCAGGTGTGGTGGCAAGCACCTGTAATCCCAGCTACTCGGGAGGCTAAAGCAAGAGAACTGCTTGAACCCGGGGGGCGGAGGTTGAGATCGGGCCACTGCACTCTACCCTAGACGACAGAGCACACTCCATCTCAAAAAAAAAAAAAAGAATGAGAGGCCAAGACATGATAAAAGGTTAATATCCAGAATCTACAAAGAACTCAAACAAATTTACAATAAAAAAGCAACCCCATCAAAAAGTTGTCAAAGGATATGAACAGACACTTCTCAAAAGAAGACATCTATGCAGCCAACAGACACATGAAAAAAATGCTCATCATCACTGGTCATCAGAGAAATGCAAATCAAAACCACAATGAGATACCATCTCACACCAGTTAGAGTGGCGATCATTAAAAAGTCAGGAAACAACAGATGCTGGAGAGGATGTGGAGAAATAGGAATGCTTTTACACTGTTGGTGGGAGTGTAAATTAGTTCAACCATTGTGGAAGACAATGTGGCGATTCCTCAAGGATCTAGAACTAGAATTACCATTTGACTCAGCCATCCTGTAGCAGGACAAGCGGCAGACAAAACCCCTCAGACACCGAGTTGTAGAAGGAAGGGCTTTATTCAGCTGGGAGCATCGGCAAGCTACCGTCTTAAAATCCAAGCTCCTCGAGTGCACAATTTCTGTCCCTTTTAAGGGCTCACAACACTAAAGATTTCACATGAAAGGGTCGCGATTGATTGAGCATACTAGGGGGTACGTGACAGGGGTTTCATGCACTGGTAGTCAGCGTGAAACAGAACAGAGCAGGGAGTTTCATGGTGTTCTTCCATACAATGTCTGGAATCTATGGATAACATCAGTTGCCAAGTCATAAGTTGATTTTTAACTACCAGGTTTAGGCCAGGCAGGCCCAGGCCTGGTTTCAGGTCTGGTTTTGGATCTGGTGCCTAGTGCCGGGCTGCCTGCCTTTGGTTTCACTTCCTTTTTTATTCTTAAAACAGGTACTGAGTATAAAACTATATAAAATAATGTGAGAGAGTCTCTCTCTTCCCTCAATCCCATTACTGGGTATATACCCAAAGGATTATAAATCATGCTACTATAAAGACATGTGCACACGTATGTTTACTGTGGCACTATTCACGACAGCAAAGACTTGGAACCAACCCAAATGTCCATCAATGATAGACTAGATTAAGAAAATGTGGCACATATACACCATGGAATACTATGCAGCCATAAAAACGGATGAGTTCATGTCCTTTGCAGGGACGTGGATGAAACTGGAAACCATCATTCTCAGCAAACTATCACAAGGACAGAAAACCAAACACCACATGTTCTCACTCATAGGTGGGAATTGAACAATGAAATCACCTGGACACAGGGCAGGGAACATCACACACCGGTGCCTGTGGGGGGGATGGGAGCTGGGGGAGGGATAGCATTAGGAGAAATATCTAATGTAAATGATGAGTTGATGGGTGCAGCAAACCCACATGGCACATGTATACCTATGCATCAAACCTGCATGTTGTGTACATGTATCCTAGAACTTAAAAGTATAATTTAAAAAAAAAAAAAAAAAAGAGAGAGAGGTCAAGACTCAAGCCAGGGGATTTCCAGACCCTTCTCCCTCTCCTGTCAAGGATGACTACTCTGATCTAGTCCTTCATGTACACCCTCACCCCTAATTCCTGTGCTATAGCCCAGCTTGGATCAAAACTACCATGGTAGCTTCTCTGCTCCTTAAAAGATTTGCCTGGGGCTAAGAGACAAAATTCAGAGTCTAGAACAAAGTAAGTGGGGCTGCTGTGGGGCCATGGGTCAGATCCATGACCCAGGCCCACAGCCCTGATTCAGGCCTCTCTCCCATATGCCACAGCTGCTATTCAAGTTTTGTCTCATCCTCCTATGCTCCTGCTCAGCAAACAACCTACAATTTCAGCAAAAATACTGAGACTATTAGCTATGGTTTCACCCTTCAATTTACCTAGCTCCAGTCCCACCTTTTACTCTCTCTCCTTTCACTGGAACTTACTCATCAAGGCCAAGTTCAGATGTCCTCCCCACTCCAGAAAGTCTTACTTGAATGCAGGCCTGCTCATACTATCTCTCCTGCAGGCTGCAAAGATTCAAGACCACTGCACCAACTGTCCCTCCACCCCACTAAGTCTATGAACTACTTGAGAAGCAGGATTCGTATCCATCTTTGCACCTTGCACAAATTACTTCTCTTATCTCTCCACACCCTCTCCAAGAACTCCCACCCCACCAAACAAAGGCTACGATTTTCTTACCACTCTTTTAAGATTAAGGGAAATAGCTACCATTAGAAATTCAAGGAAAAAGTAAACTGCAATTTGATGACTCTCTAATTCCTTTCAAAATAATGCCATGAACCATAAGAAACCAGTTCAATTTAAATACTGAACTAAAGAATTAATGTAAAGACAAGACAGTCAACAGCAAAACAATGCATGGGCTTTTTAAATGCACATTCATTGCAATGAATTCAAACATTCCTGACAGTAAGCTATTATTACACTCACTCTTCATCACGCCCTTTAAAGCACTCTTTCTTTTGTTATTCTTCGTCTACCTCAAGGGGGGTAAATACAAGTTATTTTTCATTTGTTTGAATTTAAGTGTCTTGAGTGTGATTGGTTTTGTTTATCAGAAGCAGTTTGCAACACTCCTCTCATGTCTGTCTTTATGCTACAAAAGCACTGAAAATGTCAGTCCAGCTCAGGAGCTGCTAAATGCTTCCACAGAGCCTGCAGAAATTCTACAAAATACTGCCTTGTAGGTCCTACCAAAATGATAGATTCCCAGCTCTAAAACCTGTAAATGATGAGGATGTTTTAAAACTGCGTGTTTACAAACCAGTGGATTCTGTTCATTGGATTTTAATAACAAAAGTTACTCAAATCTGAAGTCTAGAAGTCAATGTTCCCTTGAAGCAATGCCAATGAGTAATCCCAATACTTTGGGAGGCTGAGGAGGGAGATCACTTGCTCTCCAGGGGTTTGAGACCAGCGTCAGCAACATAGGAAGACCCTGTCTTTACAAAAAGCATTTTAAAAATTAGCTAGGTGCCGGGCGCGGTGGCTCACGCCTGTAATCCCAGCACTTTGGGAGGCCGAGGCGGGCGGATCACAAGGTCAGGAGATCGAGACCACGGTGAAACCCCGTTTCTACTAAAAATACAAAAAATTAGCCGGGCGCAGTGGTGGGCGCCTATAGTCCCAGCTACTCAGGAGGCTGAGGCAGGAGAATGGCGTAAACCCGGGAGGCGGAGCTTGCAGTGAGCCGAGATCGCGCCACTGCACTCCAGCCTGGGAGACAGAGCAGGACTCCGTCTCAAAAAAAAAAAAAATTTAGCTAGGCATGGTGGCGCCTGCAGGTAGCCCCAGCTACATAGGAGGCGGAGGCAGGAAGACTGCTAGAGCCCAGGAGGTCAAGGCTGCAGTGAGCCATGATCATGCCATTGCATGCTAACCTGGGTGACAGAGCAAGACTGTCTCAAAAAAAAAAGTGTGTGTGTGTGTGTGTGTGTAGCCAATCTTCTTTCATCTGTATCCATTCAGCTTTATTTTCTTAAGTAACTGAAAAACAAATCCCAGTCCTCATGTTATTTCAACCATATATCCTTCAATATGCATCTTTAATTGCTAAGTTAAGAAAATTACACAGCCATCATTCCACCCAATATGACAATTCTACAATATCATATAATACCTTCAAAAATAAGAATGGTCTTTGAAATAACTGTTCAGCAATTAAAAATTCATATATAAAATTTGAAATTGTGCTACTACCTCATACGCAGGATAGATAAAGAAGTATAAACCAGTAAGAATCGCTAAAACCAAAGAAAAGGGAACTTAAGCCAAAAAAAAAAAGAAAAGCATGACAAAAAAGAAAAGCGTATAAGAGACTTGAAAAGGCACTTCACTAAAGGGGAAATCCAAACAGTTAGTGAACGTAAGGGGAAAAAAATCATAATGCAACTTAAAAACCAAAAGATACGACTACACACACCAACAGAACGGCTAAAATTAAAGAAATGACAATATTGAGTGTTAGGGAGGATGTGGAGCAAAGGAAACTTGGAAACATTGCTATAGGAAGTGTAAGCTGGAAAAAACGTTTTCTTCTAAAGCTAACATGTATATATAAGGTATACAAGAAAGTAGAAGGTATAAGGTATGAAGTATAAGAAGCCAGACATAAAAGAATGTACGCTGAATGATCCTAGTTATATAAAATTCAGAAACAGGCCACACTGAGCTGTACTGTTAAAGTCAGAATATCTAGTTACTGTTGAAGGAAAAGGGGAGCCTATACTAGGTAATAGGGCAGGTAAGGGAATTCTCCGGTGCTGGTAATGTTTTCCTCGGTGTCAGAAATGGTACACAGGTGTTCACTTTACAATAATTCATAAAGCTCTAGGTTTACGCTCTATGCACTTTCTAGCTTATTTTATATTACAAAATAAAAAAGGTTTCAAAATAATATAATAATGGAATTAAGGCAAGGATTATTAATGAATGCCATGGATGCTAAATCCACTAAATGAAAGGCTGTTGGGGACAGATAGACACCTAATATTTGAGTATCACCCCATAGATCACTTATTAGTGACAAAGGGGAATCCTTGACTAAATCATTACAGGATGGGGGCGGGAGGAGTTATAACATTACTGGGAAAATTTCAATATGGTCTATACACTAGATAATATTATATAAATGTTAAACTCCCTTGTAATTAAAAGATACATGCTTATATAATTCAGGGTAAACTATCGTGATGTCTGCATCATACATCAAATGTTACAGGAGAGAGAGAGAGAGACAGAAACAGAGACAAAGAGAGACAAAGAAACATTAAGCAAATGTGGCAAACTATTAGCTATAGATCAAGTATCCCTTATCCATAATGCCTGGGCCCGGAGGTATTTCAGATGACGGATTTTTTCCCATTTCGGAGTATTTGCATTATACAGGTTGCGCATCCCTAATCTGAAAAATCCAAAATGCTCCAAAATCCCAAACTTTCTGAGTTTCAATATGATGCTCAAAGGTCATGCTCAAAGGAAATGCTCACTGGAGCATTTTGGATTTTGGATTTCTGGATTAGGGATGCTTAACTTGTACTGGTGAACCTAAGTGAAGGGTATCCAGGTATGTATTGCACTAGTTCCACCTTTTGGTAGATAAGAAATTTTTCGAAAGAAAATAACATGCCAGGCCTGGTGGCTCACACCTCTAATCCCAGGACTTTAGGAGGCCGAGGCAGTTAGATCTCTTGAGCTCCGGAGTTCAAGACCAGCCTGGGCAACATACTGAGATCCTGTCTCAATAAAAATTTCAAAAAAATAATAAAATAAATAAAAAAAGAAAATAGAGAGCGCATACAAGGTTTCAAAAGACAAAGAACTTTTAGAATTAGGGTTTTAAAATATCAGGAAAAGGCAAAAAGAATTAGAATATAACCAGTGAATTATGCCCCATTAAAATGGCTAAAAATACTGTAATAACATGTACTTTTTTAAAAAAAGAAAAAAATTATTACAATTTGTCTGTGAAAAAAAAGGACAATATAAGCCTGTTCATATATAACTTTTTTTTAATGATTGAGGTAAAGTAATGGAAAAATATATCAAAAATACTGCTTCTGCTTTAAGGTGTCAGTATGATGGATCATATTTCCTGTTTTCCAAACATTTTTATAATGTATTTTTGCTTTAAAAAGTTTTAATGTAATGAAAAGATCAGCCAGATAATCACACACCATATTACTACTTAACAATTTCAGGTATTTGTACAATTACCTAGCTTCAGTTTGAAAAATACCAGCAGCAGAAATCCTACTGATGAATATTTCCTGTCATCCTTTGAGGAATCACCCAAAAGCACAACAAAAGAACACTTCTAAACTGCTTAAATGGTAACAAAACTGTCACATCCAATGATCCTTTACAAAACTCACTGTAAATATGAATGTACCTCATCATATATGCTTCCGTTAATATCTGCACCATAGATGGGTGCCACAAAAGTTAAGTTCTTCCAGTACTTGCGCTCCAAATCTTCGTAATCCAAGTATCTTGGAGTACAATATCTGTAAACGGTAGATGACAAAAAAGTACAAATCAGTAAGTCAGTTTTAGGGGTTTTCCCACCAAAGTGATTTAAATCTCTTTCTAAAACAAAATCCTACCAAAACGAAAACACTGCATGTTGTCAAATCTAACAAGTAAACATACAAATTGATTTACAGGGTGGGCGCGGTGGCTCAAGCCTGTAATCCCAGCACTTTGGGAGGCCGAGACAGGCGGATCACGAGGTCAGGAGATCGAGACCATCCTGGCTAACACAGTGAAACCCCGTCTCTACTAAAATACAAAAAAAAAATTAGCCGGGCGAGGTGGCGGGCGCTTGTACTCCCAGCTACTTGGGAGGCTGAGGCAGGAGAATGGCGTGAACCTGGGAGGCGGGGCTTGCAGCGAGCTGAGATCCAGCCACTGCACTCCAGCCTGGGCGACAGAGCGAGACTCTGTCTCAAAAAAAAAAAAAAAAAAAAAAAAAAAAACAAATTGATTTACATAGCTATCTGAATATTCTTAAGGTTGCTAAATAACTCAATATCACTTTACATTGCATTAGAAAATTACTTTCATGAAAACATCAACAACAGAAGAAGAAAAGTCATTTAAAAGTCATTATTTTAGCTTTCAAAGTATTTTTAAAATCTTTAATCACTATACCATGCTAAGAAATTTTACATATTTATATGAAAATGACATAACACTTAAAGAAAAACTGACAAACAATAATCTTGCTAAAATTCCAAGAAAGTAAAGTTAAAACAAGATATTTGGCAGTTCAGCAAAATGGTTGGCAAATGCTGAATATATTAATGACAAGAAAATAACGACACCTCTTAGACAACTAGAGTAGGAATATAAGGTGGTAAAACCATTCCAGGATATAATTTTTCTACACATATAAAAAGCTTTTGGCCGGGCGCGGTGGCTCAAGCCTGTAATCCCAGCACTTTGGGAGGCCGAGACGGGCGGATCACTAGGTCAGGAGATGGAGACCATCCTGGCTAACACGGTGAAACCCCATCTCTACTAAAAAATACAAAAAACTAGCCGGGCGAGGTGGCGGGCGCCTGTAGTCCCAGCTACTCAGGAGGCTGAGACAGGAGAATGGCGTCAACCCGGGAGGCGGAGCTTGCAGTGAGCTGAGATCCGGCCACTGCACTCCAGCCTGGGCGACAGAGCGAGACTCCGTCTCAAAAAAAAAAAAAAAAAAAAAAAAAAAAGCTTTCAAAAATTGATATATTTGACTCAAAATCTAAATGTAGAAATTAACCCTAACAACACAGAGATATGTACAATGACAGTCGACCCAGATGTTTGCTGCAGCATTAATTGAAAATACAAGTTTATATCCATCAACCAGTAATTAGCTTAAAAAATACAGAATATAAAACAAGATAGATCATTCAAGATGCTGACATCAAATCTACCTACAGAGAATAAATCAGGTTACATAAGTGTGTATACTATATCTAATTTACGTAAAAAAAGAAAAAAATCTGTAAATGTATATTAAGTCATCAGAAAGAAATATACACCAAATTAATAGTATTAATGGTTATCTCTCACATAGAAATTACAGAAAAGCACTTACTTCTCTGTATTATTAGGAATTTGAACAATAATCTTACCACAAAAAAGGAATATCAAATGTTTCTTCAGGAAGAAAATAAGCAAAGAAAGAAACAAATGAGAAAATAATGAAATGAAGTTAAGAAGGTATTTAGCAGTAACAGAATCCCTATAAAGCATACTGGACATTTTAGATTGACTAATTATAGAATAACCGACATCTACACTCACTATACTGGGGACCCCAAACTAGTTATCTGTGTAACAAGAACATCAAATAATGTAACAACTATATTCAAAATATCAAACAACTTAATTTAACAACTGTATTCAAAATATAGAACAATTTGAATTTATCCAGAACACTAGAATCTCAAGCACAGCCAAAAATAAAAAGGATGGGCATGGGATGGGCGTGGTGGCTCACACCTATAATCCCAGCACTTTGGGAGCCCAAGGCAGGAGGATCATTTGAGCTCAGGAGTTCAAGATCAGCCTAGGTAGTGAGACCCTGTCTCTATTTTCTAAAGAATTAAAATTTATTTTTAATTTTGTTAGTGCTTTTGTTTTGTTTTGTTTTGAGATGGAGTCTCACTCTTGTTGCCTAATGCAATGGTATGATCTCGGCTCACCACAACCTCTGCCTACCAGGTTCAAGCGATTCTCCTGCCTCAGCCTCCCCAGTAGCTGGGATTATAGGCATGCACCACCGCACCCAGCTAATTTTGTATTTTTAGCAGGGACAGAGTTTCTCCATATTGGTCAGGCTGGTCTCAAACTCCCAACTTCAGGTGATCTGCCTGCCTCGGCCTCCCAAGTCCTGGGATTTACAGGCGTGAGCCAGCACGCCCAGCCTTAAAAATGTTTTTAATAAAAAGAATTAGCATGAAAGCACCATTAACCTGTCATCATTCCACCACTTCTACTAGTAGGTTCCAGTAGTATCGGGAATTCTAGGCATAAGCTAAGCAAGCTAACTAAAGGTCAGAGTCAGGTGACAGAGACAGGTGTACACCCCTATTCCCCAGACAAGGGGTTCCCAATCCCCAGTACGGGTCTGTGGCCTGTTAGGAACCAGGATTCACAATAGGAGGTCAGTGGCAGGTGAGCATTACTGCTTGAGCTCCACCTCCTGTCAGATCAGTGGCAGCATTAGATTCTCATGGGAGTGTGAACCCTGTTGTGAACTGTGCATGTGAGGGATCGAGGTTGCGCGCTCCTTATGAGAACCTAATGCCTGATGATCTGAGGTGGGACAGTTTCATCCCAAAACCATACCGCCACCCCCATCCAGAGAAGAATTGTCTTCCACGAAACCAGTCCCTTCCCAAAAAGGTTGGGGACCGCTGCCCCAAAACACAGAATGATCAGAAAGGAGAAGATAACAGAGATGCTATGTATGAGGACTTCTACAGAAACTTCCAAGATTTTTGGAAATTGAAGCCCTAATCTGCTTTATACCATATACCAAGACCTATATAATATATCACTATGTACTCAATCAGTAACAACTTTTTTTTTTTTTTTTTTTTTTTGAGACAGAGTCTTGCTCTGTCACCCAGGCTGGAGTGCAATGGCGTGATCTCGGTTCACTGCAACCTCCACCTCCTGGGTTCAAGTGATTCTCCTGCCTCAGCCTCCCAAGGAGCTGGGATTACAGGCACGTGCAGTATCAGTTTTTAAAAACTCATAACTCTAAGAGAGAAATTTAAAGTTTGGTATTGTCCATTGAAGTTAAATTCTAAAATCCTTAAATATATTAAACAAATATTAATTCTCAACTAGAAAAAAATGACCAGTTCACATGGCTAGTATCTGATCAGAGCCCTTCCCTTCCCTAATGGACGTCCAACAATCACAGCTGTTCCACAAATCCAGTGTAAATTTGCCCGATACTGATTCAACCACATCTTCTTACCCAGAACCTCTCACTCACTGCGGCACAGTTCTTAAGAGGTGGGTTCCAGGGCCAGGCTACCCATGTTTAAATTCAGGCTTCCATTCATAAGCCACATAACCCTGGACAGGGGGCTGAATTTCTCTGGAACTCAGTTATTCCTCTGAAAAGTAGGGATAAATACAGCTAAGCTTGTTGTGAGGGCTCCATGAGATAATTATGGAAAGCACTTGGCTCTGTGCCTAGAGGAAAGTACACATCAGTAATGTAAGTGATTCATATTACCTACCATTATAAATTTTTATATTAGAGTTATATCGGAAATCTCTAGGTTTACTTTGGACTACATTGCATTATCAACCAAACGAGCGTGTCATCTTCTCTACTGCTAAGACTGAGCACATGAGGGACTGTGTGCCAATGCCAGGGCATGTGCTGAAGAAAAACAGATGAATGGAAAGATCCCAGCACTTTGGGAGGCCGAGGTGGGCGGATCAGAGGTCACGAGTTAGAGATCAGCCTGGCCAACATGTTGAAACCTCATCTCCATTAAAATACAAAAAATTTAGCCTGGCATGGTGGCGCAAGCCTGTGGTCCCAGCTGCTCGGGAGGCTGAGGCAGAAGAATCACTTGAAACCAGCAGGCGGAGGTTGCAGTGAGCGGAGATTACGCCACTGCACTCCATCCTGGGCAACAGAGTGAGACTCCATCTCAAAAAAAAAAAAAAAAAAAAAAAAAGACCAGCAGAAAACCTCCTGTCTCCAGTAAAAATTAATCTCATAACATGACCATTCCACAACCAGGCGATCCTGGCACAGCTCTGTGTGGACAAATAAAAGCCTTGGTTCATTTATTTCAAATGCTTAGAAATCCATTTCCTTGGCATTTGAAATAAATTTCTACATGAAACTGGCAGAAGAAATACAACAATATGAATTTCAAAAGTTGTTTAACATTACAATTGTAATGAAACTAATCTAAATCAAAAGACAAATTACCTTTTTTTTTTTTTTTGAGACATGGTCTTGCTCTGTCACCCAGGCTCGGGGGCAATGGTGCAATCACGACTCACTGAAGCCTCAGCCTCTCAGGCTCAAGTAATCCTTCTGCCTCAGCCTCCCGAGTAGCTGGGACTACAGACACATGCCACCATGCAAGGCTAATTATTTATTTTTTGTAGAGACGGGATCTCACTTTGTTGACCAGGCTGGTCTTGAACTCCTGGCTCAAGGAATTCTCCCACCTCAGCCTCCCAAAGTGTTGGGATTACAGGCGTGAACCACTGTACCCAGCGTAAATTAACTTGCAAAGAAATAAAATTAAAGCTAGAAATAATTTTTCAAATAATTTCCCATAATGGTTACATTTTACAACTAAAAAAAGCCAATAATTGTTTAAAACATCTCTAAACTCCAGAATGTCAAGAAATGTATATTCTCTTAATAAGTAAATCTTTATAATTTGCCTAAAAATTTATACCATTTTAAATGTATTTTAGTTTTTATAACACTATTTATTCATTCCATCAATATATATTGAAAAAGCACCTACCATATCCCAGACACTATACCAAGCACTGTGCACACAGTGATACACAAAACAATGTCACCTGAATGGCTATCTTCAGAAAGAGTAAATCTACAACCAAGCCAGTAGAGTAATAATTTAACAGAGATATGTATAAAATTAGTACTCAGTAAAATTATCTTGAGGTAGAAAACCGATACCATGCTGCAATAATCAAATGGGCTAGAGAGGATGATCAAAGTTTCTTTATAACGAGAGAAGAACGAACTACAAGCCTCAAGTCTTAACAATATTTTGAATTGCCAAGTAATACAAACAATGATTGCCTCTCAAAGTTATATATTGCTATATTTGAAATTTTATTTGATTTTTTTCAAGATAGGGTCTTGCTCTGTCACCTAGGCTGGAGTACAGTGGTGCAATCATGACTCACTGTAGCATCGACCTCCCAGGCTCAAGCAATCATCAGCCTCCTGAGTAGTTGGAACCACAGGCACATACCACCTGCCTGGCTAATTTTTTATTTGTTGTAGAGATGGGGTTTGCCATGTTACCCAGGCTGGTCTCCAACTCCTGGGTTCAAGCATTCCACCTACCTCGGCTTCCCAAAGTGCTGGGATTACAAGTGTGAGCCACCACATCCAGCCTATTTTTGAAATTTTAAATAAGCACATATTACTTTTGTAACTGGTAGAAATGTTTCTGACCATTCTTCAAAATCCATCTCAACAGTGCCTACAAAAGGAAATTACCCATTACTTATAAACAACCACAGAAGCCTTGTATTCCTTTGAAACCTCATAGCACTTTGTACCTTTCCTATGGCAGTTATGATAATTATCAAGAGTATTAACCATAGTTTTTAGTGAGTATAATCTGATTACTTTTAAGTACAAATTATCCCTTGAAATATCAAAGGAGCCAAGCAGAGTTATTACTCAATGACCTAACCTATTCGATTAACACTTTAAGAGGGACACTGGAAATGGGTACTAAAACATAGTAACAGAAAACAGTCAATAGTTTATACTCGTAAACAGGTTTAATTGCCTCTGCAATCTTGTTTCAACAGCATTGTACTTATAAAAGAATTCTGGAAGAGTTCGAAAGAAAATGCTTCCAATCTTCGCTGAAAGTTTCATGTTCTCGATTAATAAGATCTGAAAGAATAAAACTCTATTAATACCTACCCTAAAAATTCAAAAGAAATGATTCAAATTATATTAAATATAAAATTTTCAATTTCTCTGGAATAGCCAGAATGTTCCATAGTAGGAATTTAATATGCAGAAATAAGAGTCTTCATGTAGCATCATGTGCTTACAATGTCAAATATAACTTTTTTAAAGGAAGATACCTAAATTCATCCAAAGTCTTAATCTCATTCACACCCATCCAGGGAATTCGGAAACTATGATTTCTGGTTGGTCTTTCAGGTTTTGTTTAATTTTGTTTTTGTTAGATTTATGCTTTGTTCTGGGGCCTTAACTATCATATCAGAATTTTTTAAAAGAAGTTTAGTAATAATTGTGACAATGTTTAAATATACCCACAAATTCATTGACACTCCTCCCTTCAAGAAGTAGAGCTTCATTCTCCTCCCCTTGAGTGGAGGCTACACTTACCAACTGGCTTGGAACAAAAAGAATATGCCAGATGTGACAGTGTGTCACTTCTGAAACAGGGAAAGGAAAAACATGTGGCTTCCTTCTTGCTCGCTCTCTCAGATCACTTGTTCTGGGAGAAGCCAGCTGCCACAACATGAGGAACAGTCCATATGACAAGGAACTGAGGACCCCATCAAAAGCCATGGAAGGGGAGCACTCTTGTAAGAGAATCTTCCAGCCACAATTAAATGCTCAGATGACTGCCAGCCCAGGCAACATCCTAACTGCAACCTCATGAGACCCTGAGGCAGAACTACGTAGCTAAGCCACTCTCAGATTCCTGACCTTCAGAAATTACGGGTTGGTTTAGTAGCTAAGATTTGGGATAATTTTTCTTTTTTTTTTTTTTTTTTTTTTTTGAGACAGAGTTTCGCTCTTGTTGCCCAGGCTGGAGTGCAATACCGCAATCTTGGCTCACCACAACCTCCGCCTCCCGGTTTCAAGCAATTCTGCTGCCTCAGCCTCCTGAGAAGCTGGGATTACAGGCATGCATCAGCCACCACGCACAGCTAATTTTGTATTTTTAGTGGAGACGAGGGTTCTCCATGTTGATCGGGCTGCTCTTGAACTCCCGACCTCAGGAGATCCGCCCGCCTCAGCCTCCCAAAGTGCTAGGATTACAGGCATGAGACACTGCGCCCAGCCAATTTGGGATAATTTGTTACACAACAATAAATAACTAATGCAATGGTGGCCTTTCAAGTCTTTCAAGGTTTGCTTTTAAAAGTACTAATTTTCTAATACATACAAATCATTTAAGGCTTAAACATTACCAAACATACACCAAAAAAACTGCCCGACAAACATGAATCATGTGTAGAATCAAAAACTCATGGCAACTATGGAATAAGAAGTTCCATTTATAGCTACTATGAATGAGATAATAAAAAGCAATTTCTTTAACACTAAGCCAAATGTTTAGGCAACCACCTAAAGAACAGAAAACAGAAACGGTTAAATGAAGGGTGAAAGACATTGCATGGGAGACTCCTGCTTTTCATTTATAAGCTCCTCTGTCTACTTTGTTTCTTAACATATTTACATAAATTTTTGAAGGAAACAGAAATAGCAAACTGATTCTACTCACTTGCCACTGTTGGCCAGCTGCCTGAACTCCTTCACAGTCATTGCTTTTTTCTGGATGTTGTATTGAGTGAACAGTCCTGACTGCCCTGTGACCATCTGCTGAATTGGTGCTGGGATGAGCAAATTATCAATGTCATCATAGCACTGTCTTGGCTTCCACTCCTTAGGAGGAATCACCTAAAAATAAAATAATGAAATAAAATATCATCTTGAAAATACTCCAAGTAATTTAGCTTTTAAGTATTCTGATAAAATACAACTGAAGAATTTCTCAGTCTTTCTATGACAAATGCATAAAAAAATGAATATTTGCAATAAAGCAATATGATTGTTATTCAACAGCAAAATTTATTGAGTACTCACTATCCTAAACACTGTACTTGTATTAAACTCATTTTGAGAAGGTACTATTAACATCTTGATTTTAAAGATATAATTGAAAGACACAAAGAAGTAAAATAATTTGAAGTTAAAATGGCTAAAGACTACTTGAGCTGAGATTCTAATTACTGAGCAGTTACGTTAACCTGCCTCTCAATAGACGAAATTGGCAGGGCACAGTGGCTCACATCTGTAATCCCAGCACTTTGGGAAGCCGAGGCTGGTGGATCACCAGGTCAGGAGTTCAAGACCATCCTGGCTAACATGGTGAAACCCCGTCTCTACTAAAAATACAAAACTTAGCTGGGTGTGGTGGCACGTGCCTGTAGTTCCAGCTACTTGGGAGGCTGAGGCAGAAGAATCGCTTGAACCCAGGAGACAGGGGTTACAGTGAGCCGAGATCACGCCACTGCACTCTAGCCTGGGTGACAGATCGAGATTCTGTCTCAGGGAAAAAAAAAAGATGAAATTATATTTACATAAATAATTTCTTCCCCAAAGAAGTTAATCTTTATTGAATATGATCTAAGTAAGTAGCTATGTGCTGTTTATATTATTATGAGAAAAATAAGTAAAAATATAGTCAACATTATATTCTTTTTTTTTTGAGACAGAGTCTCACTCTGTCACTCAGGCTAGAGTGCAGTGGCACAATCTCGGCTCACTGCAACCTCACCTCCCTGGGTTCAAGCAATTCTTCTGCCTCAGCCTCCCGAGTAGCCAGGATTACAGGTGCCTGCTACTACGCCCAGCTAATTTTGATATTTTTAGTAGAGACGGGGTTTCACCATCTTGGCCAGGGTGGTCTTGAACTCCTGACCTCATGACCCACCCACCTCGGCTTCCCAAAGTGTTGGGATTACAGGCGTGAGCCACTGTGACCAGCCAACATTATATTCTTTATAGACTTCTCACACAATATGGTCATAGCACAGTGGCATGCTAGTAGATGTTTAATAACCAGCTTCCAGAAAGGTGTAGGAAACCTTGATTTGTAGTTGTTACCCGTTTCCATGGTATAATACTCCCACCATGGCCAATCTGAACCTACCAATGTGACATCACTATATATGCGGCTGGGAAGGGATGCGCACTGTTAACTCTGAAATGCCAGTATAAGGTACCTCAGCACACCAGTGTTTGCCTGTAGTTTTTAAGCACTTCATTACCAAGAGTGAAAAGATCCAGAAAACATTAAGACCAAAAATACATATTGATAGGATTTAAAATACAAAAGTACTGGCCAGGCGTGGTGGCTCACACCTATAATCTCAGCACTTTGGGAGGCCAAGATGGTAAACCACTTGAGGCCAGGAGTTCGAGACCCGCCTGGCCAGTATGGTGAAACCCCATCTCTACTAAAATTACAAAAATTATCCTGGCGTGGTGGCAGGCACCTGTAATCCCAGGTACTCAGGAGGCTGAGGCAGGAGAATTGCTTTGAACCTGGGAGATGGAGGCTGCAGTGAGCCAAGATCACACCACTGCACTCTAGCCTGAGTGACAGAGTTAGACTCCGTCTCATAAATAAAATAAAATAACATAAAAATAGAATGTATAACATCATAAAATCACGATCTATGGTTGGAACTTTTCTTTTTTATTTTTTGGGGGTTTTTTTGGGTTTTGTTTTTGTTTTTTTTTGAGAGAGAGTTTCACTCTTGTTGCCCAGGCTGGAATGCAATGGCGTGATCTTGGCTCACCGCAACCTCCACCTCCTGGGTTCAAGCGATTCTCCTGCTTCAGCCTCCCGAGGGGCTGGGATTACAGGCATGTGCCACCACGCCCAGCTAATTTTTTTTTTTTTTTTTTTTTTCAGTAGAGACAGGATTTCTCCATGTTAGTCAGGCTGGTCTCGAACTCCTGAGCTCAACTGATCCACCCGCCTCAGCCTCCCAAAGTGCTGGGATTACAGGCGTGAGCCACTGCACCTGGCCACTTTACCACCTTCAGAAGTCGTTTTAATTTTTTTAAAACAATCTTTTTTTTTGTTTTGAGACAGAGTTTCGCTCTTGTTGCCCAGGGTGGAGTCCAACGGCGCAATCTCAGCTCACCGCAACCTCCGCCTCCCAGGGCCAAGGAATTCTCCTGCCTCAGCCTCCCGAGCAGCTGGGACTACAGGGGCGCACCATCACGCCAGCTAATTTTTATATTTTTAGTAGCACGGCGTTTCACCATGTTGGCCAGGATGGTCTCGATCTCCTGACCTTGTGATCTGCCCACCTCGGCCTCCCAAAGTGTTGGGATTACAGGCGTGAGCCACCGCACCTGGCCTAAAACAATCTTTTTAAGGTTTCCTATTGAAAAACATAGCACACATGTAGAAAATGCATAATCACAAGCATACAGCTCTGTGAATTATTACAAAGCAAACACCAAAGGACCCACTGCCCAGTTGTAAGGGGCAAGATATTGCTGGCACAACACAAGCCCTCCAAGCGCCCTTTTCCAACTACATCTTCCCTATTGCCCAAGAGGTAACCACAATTATGGTGTTTACGGCAATCATTTCATTGCCGGGCTTTAGTCTTATGCTTCTATATGCATACCTATTCACCAGTTTTGCAAATGTATAAAAATGCAATCCTACAGTATACACTATTTGAGGTTTATCTTTTATACTTCACTCATACTTTGTGAGATTTAAATATAATGGTCTAGGTCAGGCACGGTAGCTCACTCCTGTAATCTCAGCACTTTGGGAGGCCAAGGTAGACAGATCACCTGAGGTCAGAAGTTTAAGAACAGCCTGGCCAACATGGTGAAACCCTGTCTCTACTAAAAATACAAAAATTAGCCAGGCGTGGTGGTCGATGCCTGTAATCCCAGCTCCTCCATAGGCTGAGGCAGGGTGAATCATTGCAGTGAGCTGAGATCGCACCACTGCACTACAGCCTGGGTGACAGAGTGAGACTCTGTCTCTAAATAAATAAACAAACAAACGGCCTATGTAGCTGAAGCTCATTGATTTTCATTACTACTCAGTATTTTTTCTTATAAATATTTATGTATTTATAAACTGATAACCACTGATGGTCATGTGGCTTTTTCTAATTATTGGCTACTGCAAATAATGCTATTAATATTCTTATACAGATATTCTAGTGCATATATGCACATGGGTCTCCACAATATCCATGCATACACAGATACCTCTAAGAATGAAATTACTGACACATAGGATACATGTAGTTCAAATTTAATAGATATTGCCAACTGTTGCCAAAGTGGTGGTACCAATATGCACTCCCAAGTGCAACATATGAGAGTTCCCATTCCTCCACATCTCCATCATCACCTAATACTGTCCATCATTTAACTTTTAGTCTTTCTGGTAGGTGTACAGTGGTACTCAACTGTGAATTTTGTTTGTATTTTCCGAAAAACTGAAGAAAGAAACCTCCTCATACATATGTTTACTGATCTTACTGATACTCTTTTTTTTTTTTTTTCTTTTTTTGAGACAAAGTTTCTCTTTTGTTCCCTAGGCTGGAGGGCAATGGTATGATCTCAGCTCACTGCAACCTCCACCTCCTGGGTTCAAGCAATTCTCCTGCCTCAGCCTCCATACTGGCTGGAATTACAGGTGCCTGCCACCATGCCCAGCTAATTTTTTGCATTTTCAGTAGAGACAGGGTTTCACTGTTGGCCAGGCTGGTCTTGAACTCCTGACCTCAGGTGATCCACCCGCCTCAGCCTCCCAAAGTGCTGAGATTACAGGCGTGAGCCACAGTGCCCAGCTCACTGATACTCTCTTTTATAAAGTACTTATTCAAGTCTCTTTACCATTTTACTATTTCATTGTTGGGTTTTTTCTTATTAATGTATAGGAGTCTTTTATATATTATTTTATATATCCAAGGAGAATACTCTTGGATGTGTATGTGTGTATGTAGGTATATACACAGAGAGAGAGAGAGAGAGAGAGAGAGAGAGAGAGAGAGACAGACAGACAGACAGAGAGAAAGCATGCGTACACAAGAGCATGTAAATATCTTCTCTTATCCTGTAACTTGCCCTCCAATCTTTTTTTCAAGAGACAAAGTCTGGCTCTGTCACCCACGCTGGAGTACAATGGCACGAGGTTAACTCACTGTAACCTCAAACTCCTGTGCTCAAACGATCCTCTCACCTCAGTTTCCCTGAGTAGCTGGGACTACAGGTGTGCAACCACCACACCTGGCTAATTTTTTAATTTTCTGTAGAGACAGCGTTTTGCTATGTTGCCCAGGCTTGTATGGGCTTTTATGTTATCTTTTGATAAACACCAATTCTTAATTTTAATGTAATCCAACTTTTCACATTTGCCTTTATAGGTACTGCTATAATCTTCAGTTCAAAAAAATATTTCCCTACTCAAGGACACAAAAATGGTCTACTTTATATTCTAAGAGTGTTAAAGTTTTGTCTTTCACATTTAGATATAAATGTACCTATAACTGTGAAACTCAAGTCAAGCTTCATCAGATAAAGAAACTTGGGGTCAGGAGATGAGTAACTTGGCCAATGCTATACAGCTTATAAGTGAGAGTTATTAGCTCAAAAAAAACAAAATCACTTCACAGTGAGCTGTCAATTTTACCTTAATTTTCATCAGCAATATAAGGATACTACATATTTTATATCCTCCAAGGTATGTTTGTTTAAAATGAGAATACTGTCCAGGCACGGTGGCTCAGGCATGTAATCCCAACACTTCGGGAGGCCAAGTCGGGAGGAAGACTTAAGCTCAGGAGTTCGAGACAAGCCTGGGCAAAATGGCAAAAGCTCATCTCTACAAAAAAATACAAAAATTAGCCAGGTGTGGTGGCACACGCCTACAGTCCTAGCTACTCGGGAGGCTGAGGTGGGAGGACTGCTTGAGCCTGGGAGGTCAAGGCTGCACTGAGTCAAGATCACACCACTGCACTCCAGCCTGGGTGACAGAACAACACCCTGTCTCAAAAAAACTAAATAAAAATAAATAAAATGGATACATATATATTCATAGTATATGTTACTGAAATCACACCCTCATTATTTTATTTAACTTTTTTTTTTTTTGAGACAGGGACTCTGTTGCCCAGGCTGGAGTACAGTGGCATGATCACAGCTCACTGCAGCCTGGACCTCTCAGGCTCAAGCAATCCTCCCACCTCAGCCTCCCAAGTAGCTGGGACTATAGGCACATAGCCCTACACTCAGTTATTTTTTTGTTTGTTTGTTTCTTTGTTTGCTTTTTGAGATAGAGTCTCACTCTGTTGCCCAGGCTAGAGTGCAATGGAGCAATCTCAGCTCACTGCAACCTCAGCCTCTCAGGTTCAAGTGATTCTCATGTCCCAGCATCCCGAGGAGCTGGGATTACAAATGTGTACCACCACGCCCAACTAATATTTGTATTTTTAGTAGAGACAGGGTTTTGCCATTTTGGCTAGGCTGGTCTCAAACTCCTGGCCTCAAGTGATCCACCCACCTCAGCCTTTCAAAGTGCTGGGATTACAGGCGTGAGTCACCGTGGCAGGCTTTTTTTTTTTTTTTTTTTTTTTTTTTTTTTTTTTGTAAATATGTGGTCTTACTATGTTGCCAGGGCTGGTGTCGAACTCATGGGCTCAAGCAAGTCTCCCACCTTGGCCTCCCAAAGTGCTGGGATTACAGGCGTGAGCCACCATGCCAGCGACACTCAATATTTGAAAAGAATATGATCAGACTATATGAATATGGTTAACCTTACTACATTGTCTTGATGACATATTGAAAGGCGATGGGCACTGTATTTAAGAACGTTATAAAAACTAACTTTCTTCCTCAGAAATAAGCCAGAATAATAAAAAAAAAAATGAACATAGATTTATTCAGGCTCTTCACTAGCAATAAAGATGTCCACAATCAAAATTAATATTATGTGTAGAATTAAATATGTTTTTGTCTTAAAAAGAAAAAGGCAGTTGCTTGCCTATAAAATATTTTGTAGCAGTTTTCTAAAGAAAGAGAAGCAAGGCATACAATAAACTTACAAAAACCCAAATATTGCCTTGTGCTTTTGTGTACAAGTTCATTTAATTTCAATTAAAGAGTTCGAATGGAATATATTTTCAGAAGTTCAGGTCTGTAACAAAAATCTTATTTTAACTATAATTTGAAATCCTAAGACATCAGATTTTCTTGCATAGGGAAACACAACATACTGAGGTCTTTAAAAGATTCCAAAGTTAAATCTTTATGTTTAGTTAATCTAAATGAGGGAAAGCCATTCCTCCTGAAGTTCACCTTCCTGATTATATCAAAATAGAATATAACTTCTCTTATCACCATCCCCGTAAACTCAGCCTGGCCCCTATTCCCTGTGGGAAATTTTCTGCTAAAATGTGCATTTGCACTACTTGTCTTGAAATAAATTGCAATTTCTACCATCTACTTAGTGAGGAAGGAGGAGGAAGGGAAAGAGTGGTGCTTCTTACAATCTTTCTTCACCTTGTGGGCAAAGATAGCTATTTGCACTCTCTTGGCTGTTCATAAAACTATATGATATGCATAAGCTACGGTCCAGGTCAATCTATGTTCAGATTTCTGTTGGGAACAAATTTCACCCACTTCATATATAAAAAAGGTTCATCATAATCTCCTTCCACAAAAACACTACAAGTTTCACATTGGAAGAGACTGTCACTTCTTTTCATTTTCCCAACCTGACCATCAACTCTGTAGACAGTCACAGTGTCAAACCTTCCACTCAAAAAATAAACGTTAAATCTAAAGCATGAATCTAAAAAATGGGGAAGAGAAAAACCAAGACCGACTGTCATCTGAGGCTACAGTCACTACTATTGGACCTACTCAACCAATTTACTCAAATCATAAATTAAGACCAATTCATTAAATGTTGTCAATAGTGGCTTAACGGGCCGGGCACAGTGGCTCATGCCTGTAATCCCAGCACTGTGGGAGGCCAAAGTGGGAGGATCACTTGAGCTCAGGAGTTCAAGACCAGTCTGGGTAACACAGTAGACTCCATCTCTACAAAAAATTTTTTTTAAAAAATCACCCAGGCATGGGTAGTCCCAGCTACATGGGAGGCTGAGTTCCAGCTACTTGACAGGCTACTTGCTTGAGCGTGGGAGGTCAAGGCTGCAGTGAGCCATGATCACACCATCCAGCCTGAGTAATAGGAAAAGATCCTGTCTCAAATAAAAAAAAAAAATAGGGCATTAACAAAGAACATCATGGGTGGCTCGGTTCCCCAGGACTAGCCCCCAAAGCAAACCAGCTTCATTAATGCAGTCTTGATTTTTATAATATGATTTGATTTGGTACAGTTTTATACATTTGCTACTATTGCAACTTCCAGAACAAGAGGGAAAGTAGGTAAAACTGAGCTTATGTGACTTGACGTCAAACATGGCAAAAATGATTTGAAATAGTTTGTTGTATTCCTAATAATGAGTAATAGGAAATTATCACAGGATTGAATAAATGAATGTCTCCAACTTTGTCAATGAGTCTCAATTTTAAAAAAGAGGCACGGTCTGGACTCAGGTGTGTTTTGTAATCATAGTTCTCATTAACTTTATTCTGTTACACAATGCAGACAGCGACGCAGGTGTGCTCTGTGTGCATGCAGCTCCCTTGTGAGGGTAGCTGCTGTTTCCTCTTCTAAAGTTACTGAACGTGCCACCCTACCACAGGACACTCTACTAATCTCAGTGGAACACAGTACATGTTTTCCAGAAACAAAAGTGGGAGAGAACAACAGGACAAAG
The DNA here is from genome assembly GCF_049350105.2 of Macaca mulatta. NCBI lineage: Eukaryota > Metazoa > Chordata > Mammalia > Primates > Cercopithecidae > Macaca > Macaca mulatta. Next base: position 92,530,477 of record NC_133420.1, read on the forward strand.
GGCTGCATTCAGAGCCCAGAGAAGAGAAGAGATGGTTATCCCTAACCTCTGCCCTCTGCCTCCTGGGTTCAAGCGATTCTCCTGGCTCAGCCTCCAGAGCAGCTGGGACTACAGGCACCCACCACCACGCATGGCTAAAATTTGTATTTTTGGTAGAGATGGGGTTTCACCATGTTGGCCATCCTGACCTTAAGTGATCCGCCTGCCCTGGCCTCCCAAAGTGCTGGGATTACAGGCGTGAGCCCCACACCCAGCCCAAATGAGATTTTTTTTTGTTGATGAGCTAACCCAATAAAGAAGTTAAACTAAGGATAGGTCATCTGAGAAAGTCATTAAAAAGCTTTAGTTTCCCTTTGTTTTCTCTTTATCTTGTTTCCTCTCTCTCTCACCCACCCCTAATTAATTTTCACTCAACTTAATATTCCCAAATTTTTAAAGTTTTCTAGGAAGGGGCCAGGAGTAGTGGTTCATGCCTATAATCCCAGCACTTTGGGAGGCCAAAACAGGCAGATCACTTGAGCCCAGGTGTTTGAGACCAGCCTAGGTAACATGGTGAAACCCTGGCTCTACAAAAAATACAAAAATTAGCCAGGCATGGTGGTGCCCACCTGTAATCCCAGCTAATTGCAGGGTTGAGGGAGAGGGATCGCTTGAACCTGGGAGGTTGAGACTGCAGTGAGTTAATAAGATGCCACTGTACTTGGGTGACAAAATGAGACTCTTCCATCAAAAAAGAGAATAACGAAACAATTTTCTAGGAAGGGCATGAACTTTAACAAGATACATGTCTGGGCACAGTGGCTCACGCCCAAAATCCCAGGACTTTGGGAGGCCAAGGCAGGCAGATCACTTGATGTCAGGAGTTCGAGACCAGCCTGGTCAACATGGTGAAACCCTGTCGCTACTAAAAATACAAAAATTATCCGGGCATGGTGGTACATGCCTGTCATCTCAGCTACTCAGGAGGCTGAGGCAGGAGAATTGCTTGAAACTGGGAGGCAGAGGTTACAGTGAGCTGAGATCACGCCTCTGCACTCCAGCCTGGGCGACAGAGCGAGACTCCACCTCAAAAAAAAAAGAACAACAAAAAAAAAAACACACACACACACAACCTAATTACAGACCTCAGGGTACAGATACCAGAAACAGTAAAGTAGTGGGTTACAAGTAGCATCAGGTTCATTTGCAGGAGGAGTGGAACACCAATCCCAATAGTTCCAGAAGTTCTCTCCTCAACTATCTTCTGTTTTCCATGCTATCTGACCTCCACAGCTGGGGATTTCAAGGAGAACACTTTACCTAAGTGCAACTGAGTGGTTCAGCCCGGCAGCAGGCTCTGTCAGGGCTCACGGATTTATGCAGTGATATTGACAAGTCTACAGAAACCCAGATTATAAATTTAACATTTAGAACAATTGTGGGGAAAAGAAAGAGATCAGCCTGTTACTGTGTCTATATAGAAAGAAGCAGACATAAGAGACTCCATTTGGTTCTGTATTTGAGATGCTGTTAATCTGTGACCCTACCCCCAACCTTGTCCTTGCAAGAGACATGTGCTGTGGTGACTCAAGGTTTAATGGATTTGGGGCTGTGCAGGATGTGTCTTTGTTAAACAAGTGCCTGAAGGCAGCTTGCTGGTTAAAAGTCATCACCATTCTCTTAATTTCAACTACCCAGGGACACGTACACGGCCTTCTGGTGGCAAGGACCTCTGCCTAGGAAAGCTAGGTATTGTCCAAGGTTTCTCCCCATGTGATAGGCTGAAACAATGCTGCTAAAAGGTTTATGGAGATGTTTGCATATGCATCTCAAGGCACAGCATTTTCCTTTAAACTTATTCATGTCACAGAGATTTTTGTTCATATGTCTTACTGCTGATTTTCTCCCTACAATGATCCCATTGTCCAGCCATTCCCTTATCTTTAAGATGGTAAAGATAATTATCAATAAATACTAAGGGAACTCAGAGACCGTAGCCACGTGGGTCCTCTGTAAGCTGAGCGCCGGTCCCCTGGGCCCACTTTTTCTTTCTCTATACTTTGTCTCTGTGTCTCATTTCTTTTCTCAAGTCTCTCGTTCCACCTAACGAGAAATGCCCACAGGTGTGGAGGGGCAGGCCACCCCTTCAAACAATAATAAATTGAAATAAATGAAATAAAACATATTCTTCCATGGGAAATTTTTAAATTAAAATAGATTTACATTATAGAAGGGACACACAAACCATCTCAAGTTGGACGATGAATTATATTATATAATGGATCTCTCTCTTTCAAAGATCTTACTTTGGACCTATGCAACCAAATGTGCGATGCAGTCCTCAGTACCTCACTGACTCTGGGCGTGTCACTTATACCCACAAGGCTTAAGTTGTTATCTTTTTTTTTTTTTTTTAAAAGAATATTATTGGCCGGGCGCGGTGGCTCAAGCCTGTAATCCCAGCACTTTGGGAGGCCGAGACGGGTGGATCACGAGGTCAGGAGATCGAGACCATCCTGGCTAACACGGTGAAACCCCGTCTCTACTAAGAAATACAAAAAACTAGCCGGGCGAGGCCTGTAGTCCCAGCTACTGGGGAGGCTGAGGCCGGAGAATGGCGTGAACCCGGGAGGCGGAGCTTGCAGTGAGCTGAGATCCGGCCACTGCACTCCAGCCTGGGCTACAGAGCGAGACTCCGTCTCAAAAAAAAAAAAAAAAAAAAAAAAGAATATTATTTGGCACCTGTAAGAACAGGATGATTATTTTCAAACATATCCAGACCAAAGACAACTTCTCCCATCTTCACTGGTCTGGGTCACCACTGGCTCCTCACTAGATAAATACAACCATCCCAGACAAGGTGCTTTATTTGTGCTCTGCCCCCACAACACCAAATTCATTCTTCACATAGGAGCCAGTGTGACCTTTTCAAAATAATGTCCCAAAAATAGCAAAAGAAAGAAACAAACAGCCACCATATCTTCCTCTCCCACTTTAAACCTGTCAGTGCTTCCGTCTACACTTAAAATCCCAAATGCCTTACTATGGCCGGGCAAGTCCACTGCCCACCTGCCTATTCCTCCCAGCCACTAAGTACAGGTCAGCCTTCAGGCCTCTGGACTTGCTATTCTTTCTGCCCCCATATCTTGAAAAGGCTGGTTTCTTTTTATCCTTTGGATCTGTGCTTAAATGTCCTTATTTCATCATTCTAAGATGCTACCACTACAATGTAAGTAAGCTCCATGGGGGCAGGAACATTGTATGTTCTGCTCTACCACATCCCTACCTCTAGCACCTGGCATAGTGTCTGGCACATAGCAGGCACTCTCCACATTTGGTGAACAAATAAGCAGAAAGAAAAGAGAATTGGCAAATGTAGAGAGAGAATCAAGTCAGTTTGTGGTCGCCTATGGGCTAGGGGTGATAGCAGGGAATCAGGAATGACTGCTTAATGCATATGAAGTTTCTTTGGGAGATGATGAGAATGTTATAGAATTCAATAGAGGTGATGGTTGCACAATTCTGTGAATATACTCAAAACCACTGAATTGCACACTTTAAACTGCTGCATTATATGGCATTATTATATGATAAAATATATCAATAAGTATTATATGGGGAAAAAAAAAGGCCGGGCATGGTGGCTCACACCTTTAATCCCCGCACTTTGGGAGGCCAAGGCAGATGGATCACCTGAGGTCAGGCATTCAAGACCAGACAGGCCAACATGGTGAAACCTTGTCTCAACTAAAAATACAAAAAAATTAGTGGGGCATGGTGGCAGGTGCCTGTAATCCCAGCTACTTCAGGAGGCTGAGGCAGGAGAATCACTTGAATCCAGGAGGTGGAGACTGCAGTGAGCCGAGATCACGCCATTGCACTCCAGCCTGGGTGACAAGAGTGAAACTCTGTCTCAAAAAAAAAAGAAAGAAAATTTAAAAAATAATAGAAGGAAAGAAGAAGGAAAGGAGAGAGAAACTGTGGTTAGGCTTCAGGTTAATAATTGTTGTCTACAAAGAAACAAACAAAAAATATGAATACGCTCACACCTCTGAAACCCATACATGGATCTCCTTGGTTTCCACGAGCCACCCTTGGTTGGTTTTGATTTTTCTTTTTAAGCCTTAGAAGACAATCTAGTATGAATAGTTATACTTAAAGAAAAATAAGATAATTACTATTTGAAGAAATCAAATGTTCCATATGGATTAACAAGAACAAAGATTTTGCAAATTTCTTCTTTCAGAAACAATGTCCCACATCATGAAAACTAAGAACATAAATTAAAGGCCAAGTGATTGTTTTTCATTTAAAGCATCTGAGGAAAATCACCTTTGCAAGACCCGCGCGATGGGCTCCTTTAGACTCCATGTATGCAAGGTATTTGTTGAACTCCCGGAACTCCTCCATGGAGGGTCTGAAGGTCATTATCTTACAGCTGGGGTTCAGAGGACTTTCTGCGTCGGCCACCTCCATGATGGCTAGGGCAGTGTCTGCAGAGAAGACAACAGGGTTAACAGAACTGAATTATTATGTGCTTTAGGTCATTTTTAACAAACAGTATGTCAGCTCCCCCAGCAGGAACCCTTCTCTTTCAGTCACTTCCCATTCCCTTCTACCAGTCTCACTCCCTCATCTCTGCCTGAACCCCTGAACAAACAAGGGCCTCTAGTCATTCCTCTTGCCAAGTTCCCTATGCTTGGTAGAGAACCACTGATCTGACTGTACTGTTAGCCTCCCCAAAACCCTTCCAAGTAAAAATAAATTTTCTGGGCTGGGCGCAGTAGTTCACACCTGTAATCCCAGCACTTTGCAGGGCTGAGACGGGCAGATCAAGAGGTCAGCAGTTCGAGACCAGACTGGCCAACATGGTGAAACCCCATCTCTACTAAAAGTACAAACATTAGCCGGGCATGGTGGTGCGTGCCTGTAATCCCAGTTACTCAGGAGGCTGAGGCAGGAGAATCGCTTGAACCTGGGAGGTGGAGGTTGCAGTGAGCCAAGATCTCGCCACTGTACTCCAGCTTGGGCAACAGAGTGAGACTCCAGTCTGAGCAACAGAGCGAGACTCTGTATCAAAAAATAAAGAAATAAAAAATAAATATATAAATTTTCTTTTTTTTTTTTCTTTTGAGACAATCTCGCTATATTGCCCAGGTAGGAGTGCAGTGGCGCGATCTCAGCTCACTGCAACCTCCGCCTCCCAGGTTCAAGCGATTCCCCTGCCTCAGCCTCCCGAGTAGCTAGGATTACAGGCGCCCGCCACCATGCAGGGCTACTTTTTTTATATTTTTAGTAGAGATGGAGTTTCACCACGTTAGCCAGGCTGGTCTTGAATTCCTGACCTCAGGCAATCCGCCAGGCTCAGCCTCCCAAAGTGCTGGGATTTATAGATGTGAGCCACCAAGCCCAGACGTAAAAATAATTTTTTTTTTCTTTTTTTTTGAGATGGAGCTTCGCTCCTGTTACCCAAGCTGGAGTGAAATGGCACAGTCTCAGCTTACCGCAGCCTTGACCCCCCGGGTTCAAGCAATTCCCCCACCTCAGCCTCCCGAGTAGCTCGGATTACAGGCATGGGCCACCACGCCCGACTAATTTTGTATTTTTAGTAGAAATGGGGTTTATCCATGTTGGTCAGGCTGGTGTCGAACTCCCGACCTCAGGTGATCCACCCATCGTGGCCTCCCAAAGTGCTCAGATTACAGGCATGAGCCACCGTGTCCGGCTGTAAAAATGAATTTTCTAACCTTGCAAGTTTACAAAAGATGTTGCTACTATCTACCAGTTCTGAAACAGACTCTCACTCACATACACACCTGTACAAAGGCCTAGTCTAGGCTGAGTAGAGAAGGTTAAAAATCATTAGCGTTTACTCAGGTGTGCTTCCAGATTGTCATATCATGCCTTCCTACAGTAATTAACAAGTTATCCATTCAGCAAAATAGCCAGGCATCAGGCAAGACACAGAAAAGAATGAGGATGGAGACAGAAAGGGATGGATTTTATCTTCACCTTCCAAGCGGTCTAGAGGCTGAACAAACGTCAACATAAAAATGTACACAGGGGCTGGGAGTGGTGGCTCACATCTGTAATCCCAGCACTTTGGAGGCGGGCAGATCACTTGAGGCCAGGAATTTGAGACCACCCTGGGCAACATGGTAAAACCCCATCTCTACTAAAAATACAAAAAATTGGCCGGGCGTGGTGGCACACGCCTGTATTCCCAGCTACTAGGGAGACTGAGGTAGGAAAATCACTTGAACCTGGGCGGCGGAGGTTGCAGTGAGCCGAGATCGTGCCACTGCATTCCAGCCTGGATGATGGAGTGACACTATATTTCAAAAAAAAAAAAAAAAATGTACACAGGAAGAAGTAACTAACTCCACCTGGGTTAATGAGCAATCATTTTCCCAGAAAGGAGGAGAGTTAAGTCTTATGAGAAGGTATAGGAGTTGGCCAGACAAGAGAGACGGCACTCCAGGCAGCGGAAATATCTGGAAGTACTGCTGGAATGAAGAGTTTAATAATGTATCTGAAGCATAGAAAGGAAAGATTATAGGAGATCAAAATAGAAAAGTAGGCAGGTTTTACTATGAAAACACAGGCTTAGTCTTGCTATCAATAAACAGGATGATTCCTTCAGCAAACATTTATTGAGCACCTATCAAGAAATAGGCACAGAGAATGCAAAGAAGCACTGAAGTGGCTGCCTCAGGAAGGAGTCCCACCCCAACCTTCTTCTAAATCCATTAGGACCTGGCATCTGACAGCACAAACAACAAATCCTCCTGGAACAAAGTTTTCCTCTTTTTTCTTTGTTTCTGAATTTAATCTGCCTAATAGAAAAATTGAAAGTGAGGGATGGGGCAGATAAAAGGGTGAAACGTTATGAGATAGTAAGAGGTTAAAACAGAGCAGGGCTGGCCCGGGCGTGGCTCACACCTGTAATCCCCACACTCTGGGAGGCCCAGGCGGGCAGATCACTTGAGGTCAGGAGATCCAGGCCATCCTGGCTAACATGGTGAAACCCCATCTCTACTAAAAAATACAAAAAAAAATTAGCTGGGCGTGATGGCAGGCACCTGTAGTCCCAGCTATTCAGGAGGCTGAGGCAGGAGAATGGAGTGAACCCAGGAGGCAGAGTTTGCAGTGAGCCGAGATTGCACCACTGCACTCCAGATTGGGCGACAAAGCGAGACTGTCTCAAAAAAAAAAAAAAAAAACAGAGCAGGGCTACAGATAGTGATGTAGTCATTATTCATTTAAAGCAAGTTTGGCTGGGTAAGGTGGCTCACGTCTGTAATCCCAGCACTTTGGGAGGCCGAAGCAGGAGCATCACCTGAGGTCGGGAGTTCGAGACCAGTCTGACCAACAAGGAGAAACTCCGTCTCTACTAAAAATACAAAATTAGCCAGGCGTGGTGGTACATGCCTGTAATCCCAGCTACTTGGGAGGCTGAGGTGGGAGAATCACTTGAACCTGGGAGGCAGAGGTTGCAGCGAGCCGAGATCACACCACTGCACACCAGTCTAGGCAACAAGAGTAAAACTCCGTCCCAAACAAAAAAGAAAAATAAAGTTTACATGGGTGCAGTGGGCAGTGGCTCACGTCTATAATCCCAGCACTTTGGGAAGCCAAGGCAGGCAGATCACCTGAGGTCAGGAGTCCAAGACCAGCCTGGCCAACATGGCAAAACCCCGTCTCCACTAAAAATATAAAAATTAGCCAGGTGTGGTGGCAGACATCTTTAATCCCAGCTACTTGGGAGGCTGAGGCAGGAGAATCACTTGAACCCAGGAGGCCAAGGTTGCAGTGAGCCAAGATCGTGCCACTATACTCCAAAAATAAAGTTTTTTTGTTTTGTTTTTTAAGACGGAGTCTCACTCTGTCACCCAGGCTGTAGTACAGTGGCGTGATCTTGGCTCACTGCAACCTCCACCTCCTGGGTTCAAGTGATTCTCCTGCCTTAGCCTCCAGAGTAGCTGGGATTACAGGTGCATGCCACCACACCCAGCTGATTTTTGTATTTTTAGAGGAGACGGGGTTTTGCCATGTTGGCCAGGCTGATCTCAAACTCCTGACCTCAGGCGATCCCACCTGCCCTGGCCTCCCAAAGTGCTGGGATTATAGGCGTGAGCCACCACACCCAGCCTAGAAAGTTTAAATGAGCATCTATCTCACAATGCACACGTGAGGAGGTAGGAGATTCATAAAAATTAAACCTCATCGCCCTTTAGGAACTTACAATCCAAAGGAGAAAATAATCTGCCCGAAAATATATTAACATATGGTAGAAAATATTCTGGATTCTCCCTGCCTCAGGAAGGGGGCTTGCAACAGGTAAAAACCTTCCAGGCTACCTTCCTACATGCCTCTGTTCACGTGTAGACAGGTACGCACCCCCAAATCCACGGGCTTCAGGATAGCAGCCTCACTCTATATAGTAAACACACAGTCCTTTAGAAGCATCTGGATCTGGTCCAGGCGCAGTGGCTCACACCTGTAATCCCAGCACTTTGAGAGGTCAAGGCAGGATCACTTGAGCCCAGGAGTTGGAGACCAGCCTGGGCAACATGGTAAAACCCTGTCTCTACAAAAAAAATACAAAAATTTGCTGGGCGTGGCCAGGCACGGTGGCTCATGCCTGTAATCCCAGCACTTTGGGAGACCGATGTAGGCAGATCACCTGAGGTTGGGAGTTCGAGACCAGTCTGACCAACATGGAGAAACCCTAAACCCTTTAGTCTCTACTAAAAATACAAAAATTAGCCAGGCGTGGTGGCACATGCCTGTAATCCGAGCTACCAGGGAGGCTGAGGCAGGAGAATCGCTTAAACCCAGGAGGCAGAGATTGTGGTGAGCCAAGATCACGCCATTGCACTCCAGCCTGGGCAACAAGAGCAAAACGCCATCTCAAAAAAAAAAATTAGCCAGGCGCGGTGGCGGGCACCTATAGTCTCAGCTACTCGGAGGCTGAGACGGGAGGATTGCTTTACCACCCCAGGGGGCAGACAGTGCAGTGAGCCAAGATTGTGCCACTGCACTCCCACTCCAGCCTGGGTGAAAGAGTGGGACCCTGTCTCAAAAAAAACAAAACAATCTGGATCTGGCCCTCGCGTAACTACTGTGGCCTCATCCATCATCACTGTCTGCACTGTACTTTATGCTCCAACAATACTCACTGACTCATGCTTCTGTAAACAAGCAAAGCTTTCTGTGTTTCTGCACGTTATTCCTTCCCCTCACAGCAGCCTCTGCCTGCTTCCTCACCTGACAAACTCCTGCACACCCTTGAGATTCCTAATCCTCTGGAACAGGCCTGCCTGACCCATCACTGTGTTCCCGACTCCCTCTCTGCGTTCATTGTAGCAGTTGCCTGTCCCAGCTGCTGGCACTTCCAACCACCCACTGAGCCATCAGCTCCCCCAGGGAAATGCCGGCTCACCACCTCTTTAAGCCCTAGCATACAGTCTGGCACTCCAGCCTGGCTCACAGTATCTGCTGCAATAATTATTTGCCAGCTGAATGATGGAATAAGTGCCAAATTGTTAACATATTTACATAATGATACCAAATTCAGGAAAAGGAAAGCACTAGTCCCAAACACAGAAAAGTTACTTAGAAAACAGATTTCCCTGCATGACTGGTAAAGAATAATGCAACAGAAAAATCTGGGCAGTGAGTACAGGGAAGAAGCCCACAGATCACCTCTGCAGAAACATTTGGAACACAGAAGGCAGTGTTCATCTTCAACAGGCTAAAGAACAAGGGTGGCCTGCGCATTTCTCTAGGCAGAGGAAGAAGCCACTAGGAAAATGGAAATCCACTGAGTCATTCAACAAATAGTTACTGAATGCCAAACTGCTCCGCAGTCATTCACCAGGGAACAAAGTCCTGACATTAACGGAATGAAACAGACAATAAAAAGTGCATGCTATGAAGAAGAACCAAGGGTAAGGGGATAGAGTGCAAAGGGGAGGGGTGGCTATTTTACACAGGGTAGGCAAGGGAAGGCACTTCGGAGGGACAAAGGGCTGAAGGAGGGAATTAATCATACAGATACCTAGAAGAAAAGCATTTTAGGCTGAGGTAACAAGGAAAGAGACTATCGGACTCTTCAAGGAACAGCAAAGAGATGCGTGTGGCTGGAACTCAGTAAGCAAGGAGAAGAATGGTGAGAGATGAAACTGGGGAGAAAAGGAGTTTGGCATTTACTCTCCATGAAATGGGAACTGATTCCTGGGGTTCCTCCCCTTCTTAGTCATCCAGTTCTTGGTACTCAAACATCCATTTCCCTTTAAGGAGATAAGGCTGTCTCTAAGGAAACTCTTCTGGACCAGCTGAAGCAGAGAAGTGAGCTGGCTCACATATCATAAATCACATTCTGGCTCTTGTGTCAAAAAAAGGACAAGGCTGGAAGCAGGGAGGTCAACAAGGAGGCAATCCACACGAACAAGTTAAGATGCTCCACACGAGCAAGTTAAGATGTAGCTTGGACCCAGGATGGGCAGAGGGAAATGGTCAGATTGCAGATTGCAAATATATTCTGAACACAATTTCTTGACAGAAGAGAAATAGGAATCAAGATTTCTGGTCTAAGCAACAGAAAAATGGCTCTGGGCCTGGGCATGGTGGCTCACACCTGTAATCCCAGCATTTTGGGAGGCCGAGGCAGGCGGATGACCTGAGGTCAGAAGTTTGAGACCAGCCTGGCCAACGTGGCGAAACCCTGTCTCTACTAAAAATACAAAAATTAGCCAGGCGTGGTGGTGCGCACCTGTAATCCCAGCTACTAGGGAGGCTGAGGCATGAGACTCACTTGAACCCCAGAGGCGGAGGTTGCAGTGAGCCAAGACCTTGCCACTGAACTCCAGCCTGGGCGACAGAGAGACACTAAGTTTCAAAAAACAAACAAACGAAAAATGGCTCTGACAAGAAACTGAGGCACAGAGATTGTTAAGACATGCAGCAAATTAATAGCTACTAGAATTAAACCTAGCCTTTGACCTAGTTTGCTAACTGGTCTAGGAAATATACTCTGCCAGTTTCTAGCATCACTACTCCCTTGATTACACAAAACTATTTCTACCTACAAATCAGATATATAAAGACCTAGGTAGCTTAGGTTTTAGACCTTTTTCTATCTTTGAAGTTAACATAGGATAATCATAAAATTTTAAATATGTTAAATGATCTAACACCTACTACACCACCTAGATCTTTGCCAATATGACAGGCAAAAAAGTCTGGTTAAGTTTCATTTATTTGTTAGTGACAGTGATCATTTCTGAACACACATAGCCATTTTCATTTCTTTTTTGGGGGGATGCCTACTTACATTCATTACATTTAAAAGGTATTTATATTAATAAATGTTCCATTCCTTGAGTTCCTCCTAGTCCATATTTATTACTACCAAACTTAATCATGCTACAATTAAATCCCCAGTCCCTCTTGTTTCTTTTTTACCTTTATTTTTCTGGACCAAGAAGAAATAGAAGTTTAAAATGTTCTTCCAGTAATGTTTCCAAGTCATAGGAAGAAAGGTATATCTTACAACAAGCACCACTATGATTTTTAGCTGAAGGTGATAATCATTTTTTTAAATGCTACCCTTCTTTTACTGAGTCCCCAAAGTGAATGACAATACTATCTCTGATGGCAACTGTTATCTTGCTTCCACAGAGCTGGTCTTCAACGTTTCTGAGACCACCTACAGCAAAAACAATATTTAGAGCAAGTACCCTAATAATTTTTTTAATAAGCTAAAGACCTTTCCATTGAATAAAGTCCAGCACTAACTCATATAACAACCCATGTTTGTTTCTGAAATTTTTTACATTATGATAAAGGACAAACATCTACTCTCTTTGTTCTACTGAGAATGTGTCTTTATTTGGTAATAAAGAAGAAACCAAGGCTGATGCTTTCCGGCCAAATGTAATACTCTATCCGACAATGCCTTCCTTCCCTGTGTACACCTGTGTTTCTGACTTGCATTCTCTTAAACAACTTCTGTGGGAGGAGTAAAAACTGACAGCTCTCATCATGTATTAGTTTTTTCAACAAAGCCGGCCACAGAACTGATGTGCACCGCTAACTGCCTCTGAAGAGAACACTTCAGTATCCACTTTAAAACACAGCCCTCTAGGAACCCAGGCACTCGCAGTTAGCAGACTACGTCTTTGGCTAGAAAAAGAAGGATTCTGGGCCCCACCTGAGGTGATGGAGTCTGGCCTTTCAATCCCAACACTCAGCACACTGGGTGTGGCCTCACAGGAGCCAAGCAAGCTTCTGCTCTGCACACTGCTTTGGTTGGGCATTTTTAGGGATTGACTTGTATTTCCCCCCAAAAGACACGCTGAAACCTAACCCTCAACACCTGTGAATGTGGCCTTATTTTGAAATAAAGTCTTTGCAAATGTAATCAAGGTAACATGAGGTCATATTTGATTAGGGTCGGCCCTGATCCACTATGACTGGTGTCCTTTTAGGAAGAGAAGAGGCCAGGCGCAGTGGCTCATGCCTGTAATCCCAGCACTTTGGGAGGCCAAGGCAGGCAGATCACCAGGTCAGGAGTTCAAGACCAGCCTGGCCAACATGGCGAAACCCTGTCTCTACTAAAAATACAAAAAAATTAGCCAGGCAAGGTGGCAGGTGCCTGCAATCCCAGCTACTGGGGAAGCTGAGGCAGAAGAATTGCTTGAACCCGGGAGGCAGAGTTTGCAGTGAGCCGAGATTGCACCACCACACTCCAGCCTGTGTGACAGAGTGAGACTCTATCTCAAAAAAAAAAAAAGAGGAAGAGGAGAAGAGACACAGGAAAGAGTGCCATGTGAAGATGGAGAAAGGGACTGGAGTCATGCAGCTGCAAGCCAAGGAATGTCAAGGACTCCCGGCAAACACAAGAAACTACAAGAAAGGCACTGAGCAGATTCCTCCCTAAATCCTTCAGAGAAAACATGGTCCTGCCAACACCTTGATTTTGACCTTTAGCATCCAGAACTGTCAAAGGATAGACTTCTCTTGCTTTAAGCCATCCCAGTTTGTGATAATTAGTTATATTAGCCCTGGGAAACTAATACAGGCATGAAGGGCCAGACTGGAGGGAAAGGAGAAGAGAACCACGTTCTCCAATCTTAGCTTTATCAACAACAAAGCTCCTAATACTAAGACTTTTCATCTAACTTCATCCTTCTCAAATGTTTCTAAACTGGGGAGGAAAAGGGAAGTCGCAGGCCACCTCCACAACTCTCCATTAACCATTAGCACATCTACCCAGTTATTGAACCACAAGAGGGCTTGAAGGGGCCCCCCAGGTCTGGGCCCCACGTTAGAAAGCAACACAGCAAAGAAACTCCCTAAGCCCCTTGACCATTTTTGACTGAGCCAGGCCTCATTTCTCTCTCAGAAGTCCAGGCCGCTTTTATTTCATCCCTTTCATCCCATTCTGATCACCACTCCATCTTGTTCCACCAGCCTGCTGAGGCCAGGGGTAGGAATGGAAGGGCAGACTCAAGGAGATAGTTCTGCGACACAGCGCCTTGGATCCTAGATCAAAAAGATTTTTTTTCCTCTTTCTTTTGCTATAAAGAACATAGTGGGCCGAGTGTCGTGAGATTACACCTGTAATCTCACCATTTTGGGAGGCCAAGGCGGGCCGACCACTGGAGGTCAGGAGTTCACAATGAGCCTGGCTAACATGGTGAAACCCTGTCTCTATTAATAATACCAAAAAAATTAGCCAGCCGTGGTGGCACGTACCAGTAGTCCCAGCTACTTGGGAGGCTGAGGCAGGACATAACACATCTAACTGGATTTTTATTTTCTCCTCAGGATCAGAAAAAAATAACTGGATTTTAATCCCTCCCACATGCCCCCTCCACTTAGTAGCTGTGTGACCTCAGGAAAGTTACTTAAACAAGGCCTCTGCTTCCCCATCAGTAAAATGGGGTAACATGACCTAACCAACTGCATTGTGATGGGGATGCAATAAGCCACTACATATAAGAATTTAGCATATTGCCAGGTTATAGTAACATTTGCATGCTGGCTTTGAAAGAAAGAAAGAAAAAACATTCAAATTAAATATCTTCGATGAGTTTCTTCCTCACTGCCTACAGATGCTCAAATTTCTCCCATATAATTTTCAAAGGCTTCCTGTATACCATGTCCCCTCCTAGACTCACCCAAGCTACAGCCTTCTCTGCCCAACCTCTCATAGACAAACCCCAACAGAGAATGACCTCCACTCACTTTGTCCAGTTCACCTCCTAACTCAAATCTTCATCCCCACTGCAATCTTACATCTGCCTCCACCAGTGGATTGAAATCACACCAGAAAAAGTTGCCAGTGACTTTTTAATTGCTACAACCATTATGTTGTTTTTAGTCCTCTTACCCACCCTTCTGCAGCCTCTGAAACTGGAAAGGCCTCTCCAGGCACAGCTTTTGTGGGTGGTGGGAAACCAGCCCCTCCTCACTCTCTGATGGTCACTGCCCTCTCTGGAACTCCTTTCCATGCCCCTAACTCCTCAGCCAACCCCTCCACTACTGGTATGCTACAAGGCCCTTTCTGCAGTCATCTTCCCTTTCCACCAAACATAGACACTATGGGAGACTCCATCCACGCTGGCCTCAACTGTCCTTCCCAATACCTCGGAAAAATGCTACCTGGGCCTCTCTCCCATGAATCTCAGTCCAGTAAATCTAAGTGCCTGCTGGCACAGCCATTTGAAGATGAATATAAAGCTGTATAGAGACAACAATGAATCTGAAACTTAACAAGGATAAAAAGGAATCTGTCCTCCAAAATCTGCTTCTCTATCCCAGTCTCAGTCCTTATTCATTCAATCCATCCACAGTTTAGGTTGCCTCTTTGTGGGCAGCACTGACCACAGCTAATCCTCAAAGAGCTTACAAGTGCAGGAAAGAACAAGTACACAGATGGTTATTATACCACAGGTCAGGTGCTGCAATAAAGGGAAGCACAAAGCACCACAAAAGCCTTTAGAACAAGAACAATGGGAGCCACCTTTCACCAGGGTAAAGATGGAGAAAGATGTGAAAAGTGAAATCATCTCCTATACACCAAGCCCATCCTCTACCGCAAGGCCAACATCAGAATCCCAAGAGCCTTCCCAAGCCTACCTCCTTACTCTCCACGCCTGAGTGGCGACCTTTGTAGTCAATTAAACATCCTGAGCATCTTTCATATCCATTCTCTAGTCTCCATACCAACTATTACTATCCTAAGTGACTTTTGTCGTTTTTTTTCTTCAACCACCCCAAGAGCCTTTGCTGATTTTCCCTTTAGTTCATCACCCTCAATTCTCTTCTATACATCTATAAAAACATAAAGCAAACTTTCTGGACACAAAACTGATGATGTTATCCCTCTTTTAAACTCTTCAATAGCTCAATATCGTTCCAGTACGGAGCCATGAATCTAGCTCCTGCCTTTCCCCTCCCTCCTTAAAGACCCCCCAACTCTTTTTTTTTTTTAGACGGAGTCTCGCTCTGTCGCCCAGGCTGGAGTACAGTGGCACAATCTTGGCTCACTGCAAGCTCCGCCTCCTGGGTTCACACCATTCTCCTGCCTCAGCCTCCCGGCAGCTGGGATGACAGGAGCCTGCCACCACGCCCGGCTAATTTTTTGTATTTTTAGTAGAGACGGGATTTCGCCGTGTTAGCCAGGATGGTCTCGATATCCTGACCTCGTGATCCGCCCGCCTCGGCCTCCCAAAGTGCTGGGATTACAGGCATGAGCCACCATGCCTGGCCCTCAAAGACCCCTTTTGCCCACTGGAAACCTTTGCTTCACTTAAAGCCACTCGATGTTCCCAAGGGAGTGAAGCCATTTCCCTCCTTTGCTGGTGCTGTATATAGACATATGTGTCACGTGTATGCCGTTCCGAATACTTTCTGTGGGCGAGACATCTGTTAAGTGCACTAATGTTCATTTTCTTCATTAAATCCCATAAGAACTCCATTGAGAGAGTGACCATGAATATCCCTATTTCACTAATGATGGAGAATAAAATGCTTGCTCAAAGTCCCAAGTTAGTAGGAGCAGAAGATGGGAACTGAGCCTAATCTGAGATTCTACTCATAACTGCTTTGCTATTGGCTTGTCCTATCCTTAGTGGTGCCTATCTAGCAAAACTCATCTTTCAGACTTTATCTTACACGTTGACTCCCTTACAAAGCTTTTCGGGCAACACTACCCACCAACTGATAACGTTCTTTTTAAATGTTCTCTTCACCCACACTCCACACAGGCGTCATCAAATTTCATTATTCATAGATTCCATATCTACAAATTTACCTACTTACTAAAATTTATTTATAACCAGGCCGGGCACGGTGGCTCACACCTGTAATCCCAGCACTTGGGAGGCCAAGGCGGGCAGATCACCCAAGGTCAGGAGTTCGAGACCAGACTGGCCAATGTGATGAAACCCTGTCTCTACTAAAAGCACAAAAATTAGCCGGGCATGGTGGCAGGCACCTTTAATCCCAGCCACTCAGGAAGCTGTGGCAGGAGAACAGCTTGAACTCAGGAAGCGGAGGTTGCAAGTGAGCCAAGAGCACACCACTGCACTCCATCCTGGGCACAAGAGTGAGGCTCCATCTCAAAAAAAAAAAAAAATTATAACCCCAAAATCGGTACTTGTATCACCACTTGTACGGTCATTCACAGACATGCACAGAGCAATGAAAAATTTGAATTGCCTAATGCACACATTCCCAGTAGAGGCCAAACAAAGGCTTTCCTGTTTCAGCTCTCATAATGCAAACAAGTGTCCATTCTATGGTCTGTTTAGTGCCATGGTTTTTGCACTTTTGCACTGTCTGTTGGTGATTTAGCTGCTTAAAATGGCCCCCAAGCATAATGCTGAAGCGCCATCTTGTGTTTCTAAGTACAAGAATAGTATGGTTTATGGCTTATAGCTATATGGCTTATGACAAAAATACATGTTTCATAAGGTTGGTTCAGTCATGAGTTGCAGTGCTGTTGGCCATGAGTTCAATGTTAACAAATCAACAATTATATATTAAATACAGTGTCTTTAAAAAGAAAACACACAAAAAACAAGATTATATATTGATAATTGATGAAAATGTTCTGACCAGAGGCTGACAGGAACCTAAACTTGTACTTCCACTATGAGCAACATTTCAGTATTCACTAGTTCATTGTTTATAATGACTTTATAGAGCATAACTACTGCAAATAATGAGAATCAACTATACCTTGGCCCTTGTAATAAGACCATTCAGAAAAAGCCCCTGCCCCAAAGAAGCTTCCCAGCCTACAGGGGTAAATTCAGGCAGCCACTCCTACAGACTACAATTGACTAAGCTGGCACAATCACTCCCCGGGGACTCAGAACTAGAGAGCAAAGACAATGTCATGAGGGGCTACGGCACCCACTGTCTGCTATATGCATAAACAAACAATGAGAGAAGGAAAGAGATCAGCAGAGAAAAGTAAAGTCAAGAGAATGCAAGGCCCCAAAAAAGATGAAGGGACGAGAAAGCCAAGACGGAATCATCACAGGCATAATGAAAATCACGTGCTCGATGCCTGAAGAATCTGCACCTTCAAGAGACTGCACTCTGGAGAGCTGAAATCTACATTATATTTGACATTCCAAATATGATTAAAGTCTTTTTTTTTTCTTTTTTTTTTTTTTGAGATGGAGTTTCACTCTTGTTGTCCAGGCTGGAGTGCAATGGCGCAATCTCGGCTCACTGCAACCTCTACCTCCTGGGTTCAAGCAATTCTCCCGCCTCAGCCTTCCCAAGTAGCTGGGATTACAGGTGGAAAGCACCACATCCGGCTAATTTTCATATTTTTTTGGAGAGACAAGGTTTTGCCATGTTTCCAGGCTGGTCTTGGACTCTTGAGCTCAAAGCGATCTGCCTGCCTTGGCTTCCCAAAGTGCTGGGATTACAGGTGTGAGCCACAGCACCTGGCCAGTTTCTCTTTTGTTTTTGTGTGTTGGTGGGGGGGGGGGGTTGTTTTTAACAGTAGTACGAGAATTAGGATACTTGAGAAGCAATATTAGCCAGAATCCTTGTAGATGTTTACAAATTCCCGATCTCCTAACTTTTTACTGTTACAATTCTCACATCTCATTTGAGATTAAAAATAAATTACCTCTTCTTTAATGGTGCTTTCCAAAGGATTCAAGTTAAATTTGGTAGAAACAATAACATTGTTGTATTCACAGCTAATCTACTTACATAATTTTTAATTATATCTCATACTTACACAGCTGGCATAAACTAGATTGGAAATACTGTGGACTTGCTGAGTATTCAACTGGTACTTGGATATATTAATAATAAGCACAGCCTATTTAGCCAAGTGTGTGAGCGTCAGTGGTGTTCTTTAGAGAGAATGTATGGTATCCCTTATCTGGTTAAGATAAGGGTGATTCAGAGCTTCTACTATAGTAGGCCAGTAAGATTAAGTAGCTGTAGGTGGCTGGTTAGTTTGGTTAAATAGCTCAATTAGTAATTGCATTCAGTGATACAAAATGAATTTTGAGCCATTCAGGTTAATTTCATAAAGATTACACCAAGGAACCAATTATTAGAAAGGATTATTATCAAAACACAAGAGTGAATAAACCTCCATGTGATGCACATCTGGTATTTGTAAAACAGCAGGTTTCCCACTTGCCATTGTCATCAGTTTATATTTGATAACTGCATCAGTCATGATTCAATTACCCATAGTAGACACTGCTCTGGTTAACTTAAGCAGAAAGGGATTTGATATTGACTAGTGTTAGAGCACTGTTGAAGGTTGCAAGAGCAGGCTCTCAGCTGGATCCCCAGGGAAGTCTCCCAGAACACTGTTGCAGCAGGAGCTGTCAAGGGAACTGCCACTGCTACTACAAATAGAAGATCAGGGTCCAAGTTCATAGCACCTTGGCTGAGATCTGGGGAGCATGAAGTTGCTGTGGCATCTGTTTGTTTCATGAACACATCAAATTAGTTATGATCTGGGGGTCAGGAATCGTGCCAGAACTATTTCTTCAGACCCAAGCTACTTCTGCTAGATCTGCTCCAGCAAGAAGAATGCCTTACAGGTTTCCACTCTCTCCTTACTCTGCTCAGTTTTGAATCTAAGTCTTTTCATATCAAAATACTTTAATCGGGCTGGGCAAGGTAGCTCAGGCCTGTAATCCCAGCATTTTGGGAGGCCAAGGCAGGTAGATCACCTGAGGTCAGGAGTTCAAGACCAGCTTGGCCAACATGGTGAAATCTTGTCTCTATTAAAAATACAAAAAAATTGGCCGGGCCACTGCACTCCAGTCAGGGCAAATGTGAGACTCCTTCTCATTAAAAAAAAAAAAAAAGACACCAAACCTCCACCTAGATAGATCTCACAAATGTAACACTGTGACACAGAGTCTTGCTCTGTTACTCAGGCTGGAGTGCAGTGGCATGATCCCAGCTCACGGCAACCTCCGCCTCCTGGGTTCAAGAGATTCTCCTGCCTCAGTCTCCCAAGTAAGTGGGATTATAGGCATGTGCCACCACGCCCAGCTAAATTTTGTATTTTTAGTAGAGGCGGGGTTTCACCATGTGGGCCAGACTGGTCTCAAACTCCTGACCTTAGGTGATCCTCCTGGCTCAGCCTCCCAAAGTGCTGGTATTACAGGCATGAGCCACTGCACTGGGCCTTGGAAAAATCTGATAGATCTTTGTATTTAGCTGTGGAAGCAGAGAGTTGTCACTTGAGTGAATAAATTATTTAGCTATAAAGGCCTGAAAACCAGGATGGGTGAGGTGGCTCATGCCCATAATCCCAGGACTTTAGGAGGCTCAAGCGGGAGGATCACCTAAGGTCAGGAGTTCAAGACCAGCCTGGCCAACATGGTGAAACCCTGTGTCTACTAAAAACACAAAAATTAGCCAGGGTGGTGGCAGGTGCCTGTAATCCTAGCTACTCAGGACTCTGGGGCAGGAGAATTGCCTGAACCCAGGAGGCAGAGGTTGCAGTAAGCTGAGATTGCACCACTGCATTCCTGCCTTGGCAACAAAGCGAGAATCCATCTCAAAAAAAAAAAAAACAAACAAACAAAGAAAAAATTAGCCAAGCATGGTGGCATGTCTGCAGTCCCAGCCACTCAGGAGGCTGAGGCAGGAGGATTTCCTGAGACCAAAAGTTCAAGGCTGCAGTGAGCTATATTTTGCCACTGCACTCCAGTCTGGGAAACAGACTGAGATTCTGTCTTTACGGGGAACGGGGGAGGCCTGAAAAGCTGTTTGTTTTGAAGAAAAATGATAGAATGATGGGACTAGTTATCTTGACTGTCAAACTTAAGAATTTCAAGTTTTTCAGTTTGCAATTGGAAACCATTTTAGTTTGCAATTACAAACCATTTTAAATCTAGAGGATGACTTGTTAAGAATGTTACATTTGATTAGCCAAACATGGTGGAGGCAGGTGGAGGTTGCGGTGAACCAATATCACGCCACTGCACTCCAGCCTGGGCGACAGAGCAAGACTGAGTCTCAAAAAAAAAAAAATTTTAACTTCAAGGACCTGGGGGCAATGAGAACAGAGATAACAACTTTCTAGTCTTAGGTAAAGGGAACAATCTCAAAAATGTAAAACACAGGCATTCACTACTAAAAGAGCTACACTCACTACAGAAAAGATAAAATGAGGCAGACCACATTGTCATTCTAAAACTCCTCCCATCAGCCCCCGGAGATGTGCCCAGCTGAAGCTGAAGGAAGAATCTTTGCATGACTAACAGCTAGAGCAGCTAACATTTAAGTACTTAACATGAACATAACAAACCTACTCAAAATTAGCTTCGAAAAGAGAAAGCCTAGGAGTTACTGAGGTTTTTCTGAGAACTTAAGTGGCAGAAAGGTGTAGACAGCTTTGGGTGCTTAAGTCCTGCTTCCACCCTGCTGTAGATGAAAACACCAAAAGTATAATATTAATAAAAAGAATTCGGCCAGGCGCAGTGGCTCACGCCTCTAATCCCAGCACTTTGGGAGGTCAAGGCGGGTGGATCACAAGGTCAGGAGATCAAGACCATCCTGGCTAACACAGTGAAACCCTGTCTCTACTAAAAATACAAAAAATTAGCCGGGAGTGCCAGCGGGCGCCTGTAGTCCCACTTACTCGGGAGGCTGAGGCAGCAGAATGCCGTGAACCCGGGAGGCGGAGCTTGCAATGAGCCAAGATCACTGCACTCCAGCCTGCAAGACAGCGAGACTCCGTCTCAAAAAAAAAAAGTATTCTTCCCAGATAGCTGCCTAAATTGACTAAAGTCCAAAGGAAATCAACAACAGCAATACAGATTAGCCAACTGACTACAGATTTCTCCCTCTTTGTTAGGAAGTGAAAATCCATTCTTTCCGTACTTGGGGGTAGGGGGTGAAAATACAGAAGGGTGAGGAATCCTGGAAAAGTTACCAGACAAGACAATAAAAACTTCAGGGTAAACCTAAGCGCTACAGGAATTCCTGGGGAAAAGATAGGACTAAAAATGGGCCCAGTAGGAGAAGGCTTTAAAAAGTGGGTTTGAGGCCAGGCGCGGGGGCTCACGCCTGTAATCCCAGCACTTTGGGAAGCCGAGGCGGGTAGATCATGAGGTCAGCAGTTTGAGACTAGCCTGGCCAAGATGGTGAAACCCCATTTCTACTAAAAACACAAAAATTACCCAGGCATGGTGGCATGCGCCTGTAATCCCAGCTACTCGGGAGGCAGAGACACGAGAATCGCTTAAACCCAGGAGGCAGAGGTTGCAGTGATAGTGAGCTAAGATAGCGCCACTGCATTCCAGTCTGGGCCAACAAGAGCGAAACTCCATCTTAAAAAAAAAAAAGAAAAAGTGAGTTTGAGATGGGCCTTGAAGATAAATGGGACTTGAGCCAAAGAAAGATGTGTTGAGGCCAGGCACGGTGGCTCACGCCTGTAATCGTAGCAAGTTGAGAAGTCAAGAGATTAAGACCATCCTGGCCAACATGGTGGAAACCCCGTCTCTACTAAAAATACAAAAAATTAGCTGGGCGTGGTGGCATGCACCTGCAGTCCCGGCTACTGGGGAGGCTGAGGCAGGAATTGCTTGAACCCAGCAGGCAGAGGTTGCAGTGAGCCAAGATCGTGCCACTGCACTCCAGCCTGGCAACAGCGCGAGACTCCATTTCAAAAAAGCAAAGAAAGATGTGTTGAGCTGGGCATGGTGGCATGCACCTGTAATTCCTGTAGTTCCAATTACCCAAAAGGCTAAGGCAGGAGACTACCCTGAGCCCAGGAGCTCAAGGCTTCAGTGAGCTATGATCGCACACTACACTCTAGTCCAGGAGACAGAGTGAGGCCTCCATCTCTAAAAAGAAAAAAGAGAAAGGTGTGTTATCCTTCTTTGGGATATAGGCAACACACAAAAATAATTTTTAATTGTTCATGTATCAAAAGTAACAATGGTTCTCAACCAGGGGTGATTTTGTATCCTTGGGGACATTGGCAATGCCTGGAGACATTTTTGTCACAAGAGGAAGAGTGCAAGTTGCATCTAATGGGTAGAAGCCAGATATGCTGTTAAACATAGGAAAGTCCCCACAACAAGCAACTGCCAAGCACCAAAACATCAGTAGTGCAATGGTTTAAAAACCATTTGCGCAGTGGCTCACGCCTGTAATCCCAACAGTTTGGGAGGCTGAGGCAGGCGGATCGCCTGAGGTCAGGAGTTCGAGACCAGCCTGACCAACATGGAGAAACCCTGTCTCTACTAAAAATACAAAATTAGCCGGGTGTGTGGCCCATGTCTGTAATCCCAGCTACTCCGGAGGCTGAGGCAGGAGAACTGCTTGAACCTGGGAGGTAGAGGTTGCGAAGAGCCGAGCTTGTGCCATTGCACTCCAGCCTGGGCAACAAGAGCAAAACTCCATCTCAAAAAAAAAAAAAAAAACCATTTGCTAGTACCCACAGAAATTCTAGCATAAGTTCAACAATAGACATGTACAATAATGTTCATTACCGCATTTTTGTAACAGTTAAAAACTGAAAACTCAAAAGTCAATCTACAAGAGAATAAGTAAATGAATCACAATATATTCACCTGATGGAACTACACAGCAGTGAAAATTAACAAATCATAGCTACTCCCAGAAATATGGATGAATCACCAAGCGCAATGGCTCACGCCTGTAATCCCAGCACTTTGGGAGGCCAGACAGGCTGATTACTTGAGGTCAGGAGTTCGAGACCAGCCTGGCCAACATGGTGAAACCCCATCTCTACTAAAAATACAAAAATTAGGTGGGTGTAGTGGCACATGCCTGCAATCCCAGCTACTCCGGACACTGAGACAGGAGAACTGCTTGAGTCTGGGAGGCGGAGGTTGCAGTAAGCCGAGACTGTGCCATTGCACTTGCACTCTGGCCTCGGCAACAGAGCAAGACTCCATCTCAAAAAAAGAAAATAAATATGGATGAATCTCAGAAAGTCTTGAACTAACCAAAGCATAAGTCCACTTTCACGAATCTAAAAAATAAAATTTAATCTACTCTTTAAGGATAAATGCATAAAAAATCCATTTTTTTAAAGCAAGGGCATATGGAACACAAAAATCAGGACACAGTTGCCAAGGAGAGAAGGTGGATGAGGTAGAAGAGAAACACACAGTGTTATCTGGGTGAATTCATAGAACTATATTATGTCTTTTGCATGCTCCAAGTTCATATAAAACCTTTTTTAAAGATGAAACAATCAATATAGGTAACATATTTCTATAAATATCACCAAGAAAATGTTTTAATTCTATGTTAAAACTAATTTTTTTTTAAACAGTTTCACCCTGTCACCCAGGCTGGAGTGCAGTGGCACAGTCTCAGCTCACTGCAATCTCCCCCTCCCAGGTTCAAGTGATTCTCCTGCCTCAGCCTCCCAAGTAGCTGGGATTACAGGTGTGTACCACCACACCTGGCTAATTTTTGTATTTTTAGTAGAGAAGGGGTCTTGCCATGTTGCCCAGCCTGGTCTCAAACTTCTGGGCTCAAGCAATCCGCCCACCTCGGCCTCCCAAAGTGCTGGGATTACAGGTATGAGCCACTGCGCCCTGCCTAAAACTATTCTTTAAGAAATCCTTCTGGGCCGGGCGCGGTGGCTCAAGCCTGTAATCCCAGCACTTTGGGAGGCCGAGGCAGGCGGATCACAAGGTCACGAGATCGAGACCACAGTGAAACCCCGTCTCTACTAAAAATACAAAAAATTAGCCGGGCGCGGTGGCGGGCGCCTGTAGTCCTAGCTACTCAGGAGGCTGAGGCAGGAGAATGGCGTGAACCCAGGAGGCGGAGCTTGCAGTGAGCCGAGATCGCGCCACTGCACTCCAGCCTGGGCAACAGCGTGAGACTCTGTCTCAAAAAAAAAAAAGAAATCCTTCTGTATGTCAAGCAATTACTCTAAGTTTTTTAATTTGACAATTCCATATGTTTGTATATTACCTAAAGGAAGACAAACTTGCATGCCCAGTGAAGGACTGTGAACCCCAACAGAGGACTGTAAACTGTTTCTTCATTGTATTTTGTTACATTACTTTAATGTAAATGTCTAGAGTGGCCAGGCACGGTGGCTCACACCTGTAATCCCAGCACTTTGGGAAGTGGAGGCAGGTGGATCACTTGAGGTCAGGAGTTCGAAACCAGCCTGACCAATATGGTGAAACCCCGTCTCTACTCAAAGTACAAAAATTAACCAGATGTAGTGGCATGCGCCTGTAGTCCCAGCTACTCAGGAGGCGAGACAGGAGAATTGCTTGAACTCAGGAGGCAGAGTTTGCAGTGAGCCAAGATTGTGCCACTCTCACTCCAGCCTAGGCGACAGAGCAAGACTCCGTCTCAAAAATAAACAAATAAATAATAAAAATAAATAAAACAAATGCCTAGGGTTTGGTTATGCATTTGTATCCAAGACCTTAAAAAGGAAATAACTTGCCTAGGTCTCTTCCCCCAATCTTACTCTATTACACAACCAGTAACACATCTACGAATACCTATACATTTTCTTTTTTTTTTTTTGAGACAGAGTCTCACTCTGTCACCCAGGCTGGAGTGCCATGGTGCAGTCTTGGCTTACTGCAACCTCCGTCTGGGTTCGAGCAATTCTCCTGTCTCAGCGACCTGAGTAGCTGGAATTATAAGCATGCGCTATGACATCCAGCTAATTTTTGTTTTAGTCGAAACAAGATTTCACCATGTTGACCAGGCTGGTCTCAAACTCCTGGCCTAAGTGATCCACCCATCTCAGCCTCCCGAAGTGCTGGGATTATAGGCATGAGCCACCACGCCTGGCCTATGAATACCTATACAGATAAAAAAGATTAAATGGACAATCAAGTGTAGCTCATTTGGTAAAATACCTTTAACTTCTAATTAATCATAAACTATAATATCGACAACGACATTGGCATTTAATAAATTTGTCTAAAGTATCTGCTTCTGTTTTTTTAAAAATGGTAATTTATGGTAGCATTTGCACACTGTGGCTGGGCACAGCTTGTAATTCCTTTGGTAAAATACCTTTAACTTCTAATTAATCATAAACTATAATATCGACGACGACATTGGCATTTAATAAATTTGTCTAAAGTATCTGCTTCTGTTTTTTTAAAAATGGTAATTTATGGTAGCATTTGCACACTGTGGCTGGGCACAGCTTGTAATTCCAGCACAATGGGAGGCTGAGGCAGGAGGATCGCTTAAGCTCAGGAGTTCGAGACGAGGCTGGGCAATATAGGGAGACTCTGTCTCTCCAAAAAAATTAAAAAATTAGCCAGCCATGGTAGTGTGCACCTGTAATCCCAGTTACTCAGGAGGCTGAGGCAGGAGGATCACTGGAGTCTGGGAGGTCGAGGCTGCAGTGTGCCATGATCTCAACACTCCACTCTAGCCTGAGTGACAGAGTGAGACTTTGTCAAAAAAAAAAGAAAAAGAAAAGCCAGGCACTGTGGCTCACACGTAATCCTAGCACTTCGGGAGGCCCAGATGGGTGGATCACCTGCAGTCAAGAGTTTGGGACTGGCCTGGCCAACATGGTGAAATCTTTCTCTACTAAAAATACAAAAATTAGCCAGGCATGGGGGGGTGGCACGCACCTGGAATCCCAGCTACTCAGGAGGCTGAGGCAGGAGAACTGCTTGAACCCAGGGGGCAGAGGTTGTAGTGAGCTGAGATGGCGCCACTTCACTCCAGCATAGGTAAAGAATGAAACTCCGTCTCAAAAAAGAAAAAGAAAAAAATTGAAAGAAAATAATTTGTGCCAGGTGCGGTGGCTCACGCCTGTAATCCCAGCACTTTGGGAGGCCGAGGCGGGCGGATCACGAGGTCAGGAGATCGAGATCATCCTGGCTAACAGGATGTAGTAGAAACCCGGTCTCTACTAAAAATACAAAAAAAAAAAAATTGCCGGGCATGGTGGCGGGCGCCTGTAGTCCCAGCTACTCGGGACGCTGAGGCAGGAGAATAGCGAGAACCTGGGAGGCAGAGCTTGCAGTGAGCCGAGATCATGCCACTGCACTCAGCCTGGGCGACAGAGTGAGACTCTGTTTCAAAAAAAAAAAAGGAAAATTATTTGTATATTATGCACCCTACCAATATCTTTTGATATGGTAGCAAATCTCGACATAAATATGCCATTAATGGCTGTGGGGGAGGGGACAAGAAAATTTACAAACAACAATAATTCTAAATAAGAAATCTGTGGCCAGGCACAGTGGCTCATGCCTGTAATCCCAGCACTTTGGGAGGCCGAGGCAGGTGGATCACGAGCTCAGGAGATCGAGCCCATCCTGGCTAACGCGGTGAAATCCCATCTCTGCTAAAAATACAAAAAGTTAGTCGGGCATGGTGGGGGCGCCTGTAGTCCCAGCTACTCAGAAGGCTGAGGCAAGAGAATGGCATGAACCCAGGAGGTGGAGCTTGCAGTCAGCCGAGATCGTGCCACTGCACTCCAGCCTGGGCGACAGAGCGAGACTCCATCTCAAAAAAAAAGAAAAAAGTTACAAAGATTGTTAAAATCACTTTTTAAAACTTGCAAACCTAACACTGTATCCGATATGAGATGTGATCCTTATGAAAAGTTAAAAAAAGAAAAATTCTGAACAGTTGTCAGTAAATTTGTGCTTTAAAAAACTGAATTAAAGGCCGGGCGCAGTGGCTCACGCCTGTAATCCCAGCACTTTGGGAGGCCGAGGCGAGTGGATCACCTGAGGTCGGGAGTTCGAGACCAGCCTGACCAACATGGAGAAACCTCGTTTCTACTAAAAATACAAAATTAGCTGGGCCTGGTGGCACATGCCTATAATCCCAGCCACTAGGGAGGCTGAGGCAGGAGAATTGCTTGAACCTGGGAGGCAGAGGTTGTGGTGAGCCGAGATCGTGCCATTGCACTCCAGCCTAGGCAACAACAGTGAAACTCTGCCTAAAAAAAAAAAAAAAAAAAAAAAAAACCTAAACTAAATTAATTCTCACTTCTAGAAAAATTACAAAACTACGCTAAAATTTGGGTCCAGACAGGACCAAATATCTACGTAATCAATGCCAACAAATATTTCTGCTTGAACAGATAAAGAGACTGTTCTGGCTGGGCAAAGTGGCTCACGCCTATAATCCCAGCACTTTGGGAGGCCGAGGTGGGTGGATCACCTAAGCTCAGAAGTTCAAGACCAGCCTGGCCGGCTGGGAACAGTGGCTCATGCCTGTAATCCCAACACTTTGGGAGGCCGAGACGGATGGATCACTTGAGGTTGGGCATTCAAGACCAGCCTGACCAACATGGAGAAACCCCATCTCTACTAAAAATACAAAATTAACCAGGAATGGTGGTGCATGCCTGTCATCCCAGCTACTTGGGAGGATGAGGCAGGAGAATCGCTTGAACCCGGGAGGCAGAGGTTGTGGTGAGCCGAGATCATGCCATTGCACTCCAGCCTGGGCAACAAGAGCGAGACTCCGTCTCAAAAAAAACACAAACCAGTCTAGCCAACATGGTGAAACCCCGTCTCTACCAAAATACAAAAATTAGCTGGGCGTGGTGGCAGCCACCTGTAATTCCAGCAACTTGAGAGGCTGAGGCAGAATTGCTTGAACCCAGAAGGTTGACGTTACAGTGAGCCGAGATCGCGCCACTGCACTCCAGCCTGGGCAACAGAGTAAGACTCTGTATCGAAAGAAAGAAAAAAGAAAAACAGACTGTTCTATGAATATTAATTTAGAAACCTAACTCATTCACTTTCTAAATCCTTATTTTTATGTAACTGAATTGATAAAGACAGAAGGCAGCCAAACAAAGCCATTCCAACAGTTTCCAAAATTTGCATTCCACAGGATTGTGAGTTCACACTAAAAGCCTGCTGGGCTTGCACTGTCTCCCTCGTGGTGGCTGAAATGGGGAGAGGCCTTCCCAACACCTGCAAAGGCTACCTGAGTCTCCCAGGTAGGTCACAACCCCTTGGGCCTGCTGTGGCTTCCTGGCAACTACCACCCAGGTCACCCACTGAGGCCCTCCAGCACTCAGCCTGGGCAGCAAGCCCCTCACCAACTAGCACACTGCACTGCCTCTGCACCCACCTGTTGCCTGGACCATTGCTTTCCAGCAATTCTATATTGTGACTTTTATGAGATTACCCAGTCTCTTTAGTCCCATCAGAAGGACTCAGGGGAGGCCACATAAACTACTCATTCTTAGTTTAAAACATAAAAACTAAGCCTTAAAATTGAAATACTGGCCAGGCGCGGTGACTGACGCCTGTAATCCCAGCACTTTGGGAGGCCAAGGTGAGTGGATCACCTGAGGTCGTGAGTTCGAGACCAGGCCTGACCAACATGGAGAAACCCCGTCTCTACTAAAAACACAAAATTAGCTGGCCGTGATGGCACATGCCTGTAAACCCAACCACTCAGAAGGTTGAGGCAGGAAATCGCTTGAACCCAGGAGGCAGAGGTTATGGCACTGAACTCCAGCTTGGGCAACAGAGCGAGACTCTGTCTCAAAAAATAAATAAATAAATAAATAAACAAATTTTAAAAATTGAAATACTTAGAAAACATAATTCAAGACAATTTAATATGCAAACTTTCCAATTATTCCTAAAGATTCACAATCAGGCCAGGTGCAATGGCTCACGCCTGTAATCCTAGCACTTTGGGAGGGGGAGGCCGAGGCAAGAGGATCACCTGAGCTCAGGAGTTTGAGACCAGCCTGGGCAACTTTGAGAGACCTCATCTCTTAAAAAGGAAAAAAAAAAAAGATTCATGGCCGGGCACAGTGGCTCACACCTGTAATTCCAGTACTTTGGGAGGCTGAGGCGGGTGGATCACAAGGTCAGGAGGACTGAGACCAGCCTGGCCAATATGGTGAAAACCCGTCTCTACTAAAAATACAAAAATTAGCTGGAAGTGGTGGCACGCACCTGTAGTCCCAGCTACTCTGGAGGCTGAGGCAGAAGAATTGCTTGAACTAGGGAGGCAGAGGTTGCGGTGAGCCGAGATCGCGAGATTCCGTCTCCAAAAAAAAAAAAAAAAAAATTCAAAATCTCAAAAACCATATATGATATCGTCTATACTGAAAAAAAAAAAAGAGGTTGAAAAACATCAAACAAAATAATCTGACCATCCTTGCTTTTTTCATTATTAATGAATGCAAGAAATACTATTTTAGAGAATTATGGCAATTTGCACATTTTTTGTTAACTATGTGTCAAAAAAAACAAACCTGAGGGAAATGAATTTGACATATGCCATATGCAATCTGTGACACTGAAACTTGCAAAAGTATTTGTTGATCATGTATTCCTTCAATCCTGATACCAATACACAGCTTCCTTGACATGAAAATACATCTAAATGTATTTTCAATATCTACAAAATGAAATAGGAAACCATAAATCCAAACTGATAAGTTGACAGTTTGACAAGTTTAATTTCCCCAGAGTCTCAAATATTTAACGAACTTATAGTAAAATTAAATACAATCATGATACAAGCACAAAGTAAAGTCATAGTCTGTTACCCAACATTTTTCCTTGATTTACAACACATGGGGATTTTTTTTGGTAGTTTTTTTTTTTTTTTCTTTTTGAGACAGAATTTCACTCTAGTTGCCCAGGCTGCAGTGCAATGGCACGATCTCAGCTCACTGCAACCTCCGCCTCCCAGGTTCAAGCAATTCTCCTGCCTCAGCCTCCCAAGTAGCTGGGGTAACAGGCATGCACCACTATGCCCGGTTAATTTTTGTATTAGTAGTAGAGACAGGGTTTCGTCATGTCGGCCAGGCTGGTCTCAAACTCCTGACCTCAGGTGATCCACCCGCCTCAGCCTCCCAAAGTGTTGTGATTATAGGCATGAGCCACCAGGCCTGGCCTAACACATGGTTTTAATAAATACATGACCAAACCCTTACTAATGTTCACAAAAATAAATTCTATCTAGACTACATTTTGTCTAATTCATAATTTTTCTTTGTTGTTAAATAGCAAAACAAATGTCTCCACTGACCCTTTCTCCATGTGCTTGCTCTTGGAGCTGAAGGAGGCACTGTCCATCTACACAAACTCCTTCAGTAGCATAACACTGAGAGCTATCCTCATTGACAACTCGAGTACTGACATCTTATTAAAAAGAACCTTCTTATTTAAAAAGTCTTGCATTTGCTTGGTTCTTTACTGTGCTTTAACATATATTACTTCATTTTCATTCTTAAAAGTTCTCTATGATGTTAGCAGGCTGTGATTATTCCCATCTGAGAAATGATGAAACCAAGGCTCAGAAATGGAAATAAATTTTCTAAGGTCAAACAGCAAATAAGTGCAATGAACTGACTGCAAGTTTTGTATCCCGGACCCAGATCCCAAATATAACTGACCTCTTTGCTAGGCTCTCCAGCTGCCAAAAAAAGAAAAGAGAAGAAAAAAAGAAAAAAGTTCACACCAAGGCCCACTAAACAAGAAACAAATCTTCTCTCCACTAGGTAAAGAATTCTGATCAATTTTTCAGAAATGTATGACATGTTATTTAAGATGTTCCAAAATGCGTGGAAAAAAAAAAATAGCAAGCTTAGAAATCCTTTCTTAAGAAGCCTAAAATGAGTAACAAAACTTAAAAACGACCCAAGAAAACTGCAAACCAGCTTCATTTAAGAGTATTGATGAAAATTTCCTTTTTAAAATGAACAAACTCCAGGCCAGGTGCAGTGGCTCACGCCTGTAATTCCAGCACTTTGGGAGGCCGAGGTAGGTAGATCAAGTGAGGTAAGGAGTTCGAGACCAGCCTGGTCAACAGGGTGAAACCCCACCTCTACTAAAAATACAAAAATTACCCAGACGTGGTGGCGGGCACCTGTAGTCCCAGCTACTCGGGAGGTTGAGGCAGTAGAATTGCTTGAACCCGGGAGGCAGAGGTTGCAGCGAGCCGAGATTGCACTCCAGCCCGGGCAACAGAGAGAAACTCCATCTTTAAAAAAAAAAAAGAAAGAAAAACAAAAAGTGCCAAGAACATGAAAATCAAGACCATGAAGATCAAGGAAAAAAAAAATCAAGATCATGAAAATCCTTCTCAAATCCATATTTGAGATTGAAGGATGCTTAAAAGAACTAAAACAAGAATATACATTGCACAATTCTGCACTGGATACTTTTGTTACCAAGAACATTAATTACTATAACAAACAGTGAAATACGAAGAATCTAAAAATTAGATGACAGTAATATATCAGTGTTAATTTCCTGATTTTGATAGATATACCGCAGTTACAGAGAAAAATGTAGGAAATACACATTGAGTTATTGAGGAGTGAGGGAGCATGAAGACAACCATTTGTGTAAAAAAAAATTTAAACATAGGCCGGGTGCGGTGGCTCAAGCCTGTAATCCCAGCACTTTGGGAGGCCGAGGCGGGTGGATCACGAGGTCAGGAGATCGAGACTATCCTGGCTAACATGGTGAAACCCCGTCTCTACTAAAAATACAAAAAACTAGCCGGGCATGGTGGCGGGCGCCTGTAGTCTCAGCTACTTGGGAGGCTGAGACAGGAGAATGGCGTGAACCCGGGAGGCGGAGCTTGCAGTGAGCCGAGATCACGCCACTGCACTCCAGCCTGGGAGACACAGCGAGACTCCGTCTCAAAAAAAAAAAATTTAAACATAAACATAAATTTATTAGAATATCTCTAAAATTCCCTAAAAGAAACCTTAACAGGGGTTTACTGGAAGCTGTCTAAAGGCTAAAAGTGAGAACCACGTACATTTTACCCTTTCATACCTTCTGAATTTTATATCTTGTTATACACCTTGTACTGCCTATTTGAAAATAATAAAAGAAATATTATATGTGTATACATAATACAAATTTAGAAAAATACATAAAAATTATCAAAAAAGGAAAATGAATTTACCTATCTCAGGGCCAGATTCTTCCTGCTAACGAAAGCTGCCTGAATATTATAGACTGAGAGGTATCACTTTACGTGCCCAAATTTTAGGGAAAGATTCCTTTTTGAAAGTTAAATAGATGGCCGGGCACAGCAGCTCACGCCTATAATCCCAGCACTTTGGAAGGCTGAGGCGGACAGGTCATCTGAGGTCAGGAGTTCAAGACCAGCCTGGACAACATGGCAAAACCCCATTTCTACTAAAAACGGCAAAACCCCATCTCTACTAAAAATACAAAAATTAGCAAGGCATGGTGGCAGGCGCCTGTAGTCCCAGCTACTCAGGAGGCTGAGGCAGAAAAATCGCTTGAACCCGGGAGGCAGAGGTTGCAGTGAGCCGAGATCATGCCACTGCACTCCAGCCTGGGTGACAGAGCAAGACACCGTCTCAAAAAAAAAAAAAAAAAGAAGAAG
The DNA here is from genome assembly GCF_049350105.2 of Macaca mulatta. Taxonomy (NCBI): domain Eukaryota; kingdom Metazoa; phylum Chordata; class Mammalia; order Primates; family Cercopithecidae; genus Macaca; species Macaca mulatta. The sequence continues at coordinate 92,563,333 of NC_133420.1, forward strand.
AAAAAAAGAAAGAAAGTTAAATAAACTACCCGCCTACCTGCAAAAAAAAAAAAAAAAAAAAAACTTCAGTTCACCCATTCAAAGGGATGCCTGCGACCATTCAAAGTATCTGATGGACTCTCAAAACAGAACAGAATCAACAATATACTAATGATCAGACAAAGCATGTCCTCGGGACTGGAATTTAAACAAACATCTAGTACAAAAACGAATGAAAAGATGGAGGAAAAAAGGGAGCCAAATGAAGGAATGTATCTGCTTCTTTAACCTTGCTCAACAAGAGAAAGCGCACTGGCAGAGAAGAATGTTCTTATAAGCAGAGGTGAATGCTCAAGGGTCAGGGAAACCCAGCAGGTTAAAAAAAAAAAAAAAAAAAAAAAATCCTGTTCAACACTACCCATCAGCTGGGGCCTACCTGTCACCAAACAATGTGTGATCATTTACATGCTTTCCCAGGGACCAAGACTTTCTAGAAAGAGCCCTAATGAGCAGACACAGCACTTCGGATCCAGGTTCTAGTTCTTCTTGCCAGTTTAACTAGGGAACGACGCTGAAGACATTAGTCTTCCAGTGCCTGACACTCTCGGTCAACTGGAAAAGTTCTTATTTCTAAATGTGCAATGCTAAAAGTGGGAGCAGGACTATGAACCCCCATAAAATGTCCCACAAAGAGACCCTCACCAAAGGGGGCCAACTGTCCTAACTCTGACAGTTCTAATTTCAAAAGTTTTCCCGTTCTTTCCCAGTAAACAGCAAATCAATACTTAAAATGATAGCTTTTTGTATGATTATCATATATAAGTTGAGCATCTCCAATCCAAAAATCCGAAATACTCCAAAATCTGAAAGTTTTGAGGGCAAACATGACACTCAAAGTAAATGCTCATTTCAGATTTCAAATTCTCAGATTACAGATGCTCAACTGTAAATATAACGCAAATATTCCCAAATCTGAAAAAAATCCAAAATTCATGTATTTCAGATAAGGAATACTCAACCTACAGAATATATTTTCATATATTTTAAAATATTTACTTTGCCAGACACAGTGGCTCATGCCTATAATCCCAGCACTTTGGGAGGCTGAGGTGGGCGGATTACCAAGGTCAGGAGTTCATGACTAGCCTGGCCAACATGGTGAAACCCCATCTCTACTAAAAGTACAAAAATTAGCCTGGTGTGGTGGCGCACCCCTGTAGTACCAGCTACTCGGGAGACTGAGGCAGGGGAATAACTTGAACCCAGGAGGTGAAGGTTGCAGTGAGCCAAGATCATGCCACTGCACTCCAGCCTCAGTGACAGAGCAAGACTCCATCCCCCAGAAAAAAAAAAAAAAAAAGAAAATCGAGTACAGCACAGGTGGTAAAGTTTTGTGAAACTTTTGTTTCAATTTTATATACTTGTGTGTGTTGGGTCATGATGGGTAAGATGTATTTCCCAATGTGTGTCCTGGTTTTACAGTTTCTATTTTTGCATATATGTAAAAGTCATTAATTTGTGCAACAAATGTTTGTTGAGCACCTATACTATAGTGCTGGTGAGGCAACAGTGTGCTATACAGAAGTAATAGAAGGGAATAAAAATACTTAGTCTCTGCCCTTGTGGAATCTTTACAGGGTAGAAACAATCAAATAATCACATAAATACACGATTATAAACCACTAAGTGTTAGGGAAAAATACAAGGAATTAAGATAGATCATCATTAGGGAAGCTGATTTAATCGGAGAAGAGAAATGAGTAAACAGGTCAGGTTTCTCTGAAGAAGTACATTCAAGTAGAGCTCAGAAAAATGTATGAAAAGGGGGAAAATGAGAGGAGAAATCAGTCAGGCAAAAAACGGCACATTCAGAAAGTTGTATACAGTTTGAAGAAAAGAAAAGCCAGTAAGTAGAGAGAAAATGAAGAACCATCTAGATAAGACTTGGGTGGAGCTTGGGGTAGAAAGAGATATGGCAGGAATTTTAAATATCCTGAGGCCTATGAGAATAATCCAATAGGCATTTTAAAGATCAGGCTGAAAAGAGATTGGAGGGAGGCTGGGAGTGAATGGTAGGATACCAGTATTATTCCTGAAGCAAAAGTGACAAGGTGTAAGTGATACTTTGGATGTGAGGGCTGAGGAACCATAAAGTGTTGGATAACTCATAATGAAATGAGTGAGCAATGAAATGAGATGAGATGCATGAGAAATCCCAGAGAAGCAGAGCTGAGAGGAAAGATCAGAGTTCCATTTGTTATAGTTAACAAGTAGAGATGCCAAATTAATACCTGGAACTGGATGGAGATATAAAAAAAGAAGTCATTAGCACAAACGCTTTGATGACTCATCATTCTGCTCCTTAAACATCCACCCATAGTAATATACAATATAAAACCAGAAGAATTCAGAATAAATTTGAGACTTTATGCAGTAGCGGCTCATAAATACCATAGCAGCTGAAATACCATGTGTATCTGAACAGTATACCGTGCAACAGTATAACTAAACATTCATACTCTTAAAATAACCCATTTCTATGAAATCATAGGGAATCTAGCCTATTGTGTTCACTGCTGTCCACATCTGACACAGTGTATGGCACATAGTACAAGTTAATCTACTGAAGAATTGTATCCACTACTATGCAGAATAAACCACCCATCAAAAATAAAACAAACAGTGCAAATAATGAGCAACGGTGCAAGGGGAATCTTTGTACTATGAAACATACAAATCAACCAATTAGGACATTTTTCAAGGAAAAAGGGAAAACAGTTATTTAGCACTTAGTGCTCATACCCTAATAGTCTATATTCTGTTCTATGCTACATATATCTAATGCTATATTCTGTTCTCTAAGAATTAGCTGAATTTCAGCATCAGAAATTCCAACTGGGTAGCCTATTGTAAGTACTCCTACCATTCTCTAGAAGTCTCTGAGTAATACGAGAAATAGCTAAAATGTAATAAAAGCTTGATGCTGAAACTATAACAAAATCTCATCTAAGTTATTAAAACAAAACAAAAACTGTTAAAAGTGCATTATGGCCGGGAGCAGTGGCTCATGCCTGCAATCCCAGCACTTTGGGAGGCCGAGGTGGGCGGATCACCTGAGGTCGGGAGTTCGAGACCAGCCTGACCAACATGGAGAAACTGCCGTCTCTACTACAAATAAAAAATTAGCCAGGCATGGTGGCACATGCCTGTAAGCCCAGCTACACAGGAGGCTGAGGCAGGAGAACTGCTTGAAACTCGGAGGCGGAGGTTGCGGTGAGCCAAGATCACTACATTTGCACTCCAGCCTGGGCAACAAGAGGGAAACTCCATATCCAAAAAAAAAAAAAAAGTGAATTCTCCAATGTGAAAATGGCAACAACTGATTATTTTTCTTTTTCCTCTATCTTCTCCTGTTTCCCAGCTTTTCTAACAAACATGAATTTTTATTCACTTACTTGTTCACAAAGGTAACAATAATTCATAAGAGAAAATTTAGAAAATGCTCATAAACACAAAGGAAACAAATTACCCACAATTCCATCACCCAGAAGTTACCAACTACTGTCAATATTTTTGTGGGAACCTTTCTGTGAGCATGCATGAAGGTAGGAAGGGAAGAGAGATACATAAGTAATGGCATGATTACTTAAGACTATGAAGGAGACTACAGAATGCTGCTATGGCCAGTGTGCAGGATTGAGGGATGACTAACTTGAAGACGTTGACAACTGAGCTGAGCTTCCTGAAGGGTGAGATGGAATCAACCAAAGAAGTGCAACTGGGGTAGTAGCAGTCCAGGCACAGGGAACAACAGCATGGGCAGAGTACCAAGCCCATTCAGGGAACTAGGAAGAAAGATGAGTTTGGTAGGAAGGAGACTGGCTGGGCAAAGTCACACACAGAGCTGATAATTAGGAGTTGTTCCCTAGAGAAAACAGCCTTGAAGCAGGAGCAGGGGGGATAGGCTTCCTTAAAGGAATTATTCTGACTGTTAATATGGGGAAAGGATTAGGCCCAGCAAGTGTGGATTTAGAAGGTCGTAACCCCCGAAGGGTAAGGAGGATGAGGAAGTAGGGAATCTTTAGGGGGTGGGGGAGTAAAAAAGACAATGACCTGGCCGGGTGTGGTGGCTCATGCCTGTAATCTCCCAGTACTTTGGGAGGCTGAGGCAGGTGGATTACCTGAGGTCAGGAATTCGAGAGCAGTCTGGCCAACATGGTGAAACCCTGTCTCTACTAAAAATACAAAAATCAGCTGGGCATGGTGGCGGGCGCCTGTAATTCCAGCTACTTGGGAGGCTGAGGCAGGAGAATGGCTTGAACCCAGGAGGCGGAGGTTGCAGTGAGCCGAAATCACGCAACTGCACTCCAGTCTGGACAACAAGAGCAAGACTCCAGCTTAAAAAAAAAAAAAAAAAAGACAATGACCTAATATTTTAAATTTATATTTTAGGCTCCACAAAATGGTATAGATTTGTAGGGATAAAAAACATACAGTGACTTTATTATATACCTCCTTATTATATACCTCCTAAGAAATTCATATCAGAAATAGAGCTTGCAGGCCAAGCACAGTGGCTCACACCTGTAATCCCAGAACTGTGGGAAGTCAAGGCAAGAGGATCACTTGAGCCCAGAATTTTGAGACTAGCCTGGGCAACACAGTGAGATCCCATCTCTACAAAAAGAATTTTTTTAATTGAAAAAAAAAGAAGGAACAATGAAAACACATGGACACAGGGAGGGGAACATCACACACCGAGGCCTGTTGGGGGGTGGGGCGCTGGGGGAGGGATAGCATTAGAAGAAATACCTAATGTAAATAATGAGTTGATGGGTGCAGCAAACCAACATGGCACATGTATACCTATGTAACAAACCTGCACGTTGTGCACATGTACCCTAGAACTTAAAAGTATAATAAAAAAAAGAAAAATGGCCGGGCATGATGGCTCACGCCTGTAATCCCAGCACTTTGGGAGGCCGAGGCGGGCGGATCACAAGGTCAGGAGATCGAGACCATCCTGGCCAACATGGTGAAACCCTCTCTCTACTAAAAATACATAAAAATTAGTTGGGCGCCGGGCGCGGTGGCTCACGCCTGTAATCCCAGCACTTTGGGAGGCCGAGGCGGGCGGATCACAAGGTCAGGAGATCGAGACCATCCTGGCTAACACTGTGAAACCCCGTCTCTACTAAAAATGCAAAAAATTAGCCGGGCGAGGCGGCGGGCGCCTGTAGTCCCAGCTACTAGGGAGGCTGAGGCAGGAGAATGGCGTGAACCCGGGAGGCGGAGCTTGCAGTGAGCCGAGATCGCGCCACTGCACTCCAGCCTGGGCGACTAAGCAAGACTCTGTCTCAAAAAAAAAAAAAAAAAAAATTAGTTGGGCGTGGAGGCACATGCCTGTAATCCCAGCTACTGGGGAGGCTGAGGAGGAGCATTGCTCCAGGGAGTTGGAGAATGCAGATTGCAGTAAGCCAAGATCACACCACTGCACTCCAACCTGGGTGAAAGAGGGAGACTCCGTCTCAAAAAAAAAAAAAGAAAAAGAAAAAAGAAGAGGTTGGGGGAGAAACATTAAATATTAATATTTAACAAAAGGGAACATAAATTTTTCAGTAGATATTGAGCTTAATCAAAGCACAGAATGTACGTGTCTTATCACTATATCCCTAATAAATATAGAGCAAATAAGTGAATATCAAGGGAATAACCATGAGCAGTATAAAGACTGTGCTAACAGGAAGGGATGATCAGGCCAGGTGCAGTGGCTCACACCTGTAATCCTAGCACTTTGGGAGGCTGAGGCAGGCAGACTGCTTGAGCCCAGGAGTTTGAGACCAGCCTGGGTACCATGGCAAGACCAGAAAAATTAGCCAGGCATGATGGCATGCACCTGTAGTCCCACCTACTTGAGAGGCTGGGGCTGGAGGATTGCCAGAGCACAGGAGGCAAAGAGGTTGCAGTGAGCCGAAACTGTGCCACTGTTGCACTCCAGCCTGGGCATCAGAGTTAGACCCTGTCTCCAAAAAAAAAAAAAAAAAAAAAGAACAGGATGATCTTAATAATGACATCCAGAGGCCAGGCGCAGAGGTTCACACCTATAATCCCAGCACTTTGGGAGGCTGACGTGGGCAGATCATCTGAGGTCAGGAGTTCAAGACCAGCCTGGCCAACATGGTAAAACCCTGTCTCTACAAAAACACAAAAATTAGCCAGGCATGATGGCGGGTGCCTGCAATCCCAGCTACTGGGAAGGCTGAGGCAGGAGAATCGCTGGAACCTGGGAGGTGGAGGTTGCAGTGAGCCGAGATCGTGCCATTGGCACAGAGTGAGACTCCATCTCAAAAAAAAAAAAAAAAAAAAGACATCCAGAAAAAGAAAACACAGCACTAGCCATAGGATAAAGCCTCACTTTAGAGAACTGAAGTTGGTAATGGAGCAGGGAAAGGTCAACAGGATCCTTCAAGGATTGAAAGAGTATTCCCCAAGACTATCGCTCCTTATGCATGCAGTCATTCAACAGAAGATGTTTAACCCACCAATTATAAATATATATACCCAAGAGTAAAGAAAACACATGCCCATACAAAAACTAGTTCACAAATATTCATAGCAGCATTATTCAGCCAAAAGTAGGGATAACACAAATGTCTATCAACTGATGAATAAACAAAATGTGATGTATCCATAATAGAATATTAGCCATTAAAAGGAATGAAGTACTGATACAGGCTGCAACATGAATGAACTTTATTTTTGTTTTTTTGTTTTTTTGTTTTTTTGTTTTTTTTTTGAGACGGAGTCTCGCTCTGTCGCCCAGGCTGGAGTGCAGTGGCCGGATCTCAGCTCACTGCAAGCTCCGCCTCCCGGGTTCACGCCATTCTCCGGCCTCAGAACATGAATGAACTTTAAAAAACACTATGCCAAGTGAAAGAAGTCACTCACAAAAGACCAGATAGTGTATGATTCCACATATATAAAATGTACAGAATAGCCAAATCTATTGAGACAGACAGCAGATTAGTGGTTGCCTAGGGATAGAAGGGGAGAGAACTGGAGGGAACTAGGCAATGACAGCTAATAGGAACATAGCTTCTTTTGGGGATGATAAAAAAATTTTAAAAATTCATTGTAGTGATGGTTGCACAAGACTATTCATTTACTAAAAGTTATTTTTTATTTGTTTATTTATTTATTTGTATTTTTACTTTTTTTGTTTGAGATGGAGTCTCAGTCTGTCACCCAGGCTGGAGTGCAGTGGCGCATCTCGGCTCACTGCAACCTCCGCCTCTCGGGTTCAAGTGATTCTCCTATCTCATCTGGAATTTCAGGCGCCCGCCACCACGCCCGGCTAATTTTTGGATTTTTAGTAGAGACAGGGTTTCGCCATTTTGGCCAGGCTGGTCTTGAACTCCTGACCTCAGGTGATCCACCCGCCTCGGCCTCCCAAAGTGTTGGGATTACAGGCACAAGGAGCCACGGCTCCCGGCCTGATTTTCAACTTTAGAAAAGCAACTGACTAAAGTCTGCTAATAAAAAGAAGTAAGACTTCGGTTTAAATTGTACTGCATTACCAAGTTTGTGGGGTACAGTAAAAGCTTACGTGAAAACTCTTCATAACACTGAAATTGGGAGAAAAAGGACCTAAAAACCCGAACAACCGTGTAATCCGTTCCAAAACAAACTATGGGAGGGATGCGCGGAAGCCAGCAAGGTAAGAAAACAAGCGATAATCGCAAAGGAGAGCCGACTGCTTGCTAGTAAAAAATGGATCTTTAAAAATTAAAAACACTAGTTTTCAACCACAGCACTTCGAAATGAGAGTATCAGTCACCGTTGCCATAGAAACAGTAAAGCCAAGTTGCCCGGAATTTAAACATTTTTTTAAATACCGCAAACTGAAATGGGTGAAAATAGGGCAAAGTTTAGTGTGAACCTAAGTGGCCGGAACCTACTAGTAACTTTCACCGGGATAAAGGTGACTCTGCTTTTCTAACCTACATTTCCGAACAGTGCTTTATAAATCACCTCTCGAGGTTAGTTTATCAAGTGCAAAAAAAGTTTACCCTGTCTCTTCCGGAAAAAGAAACCTGACAAAACCCCTCCCGGAATCGCCCACAATCAGAGCGAGTCAGCGCAGGCTTGCACCGCGCCGCGAAGAGGGAGCCGAGCATCGAGTCCACGCGGAAAGCATCTGAATCCCGCCTGCTGGCTTTACTGGCAGAGCACGCAGGAAAACCCCAAGCTCCAGCCTGCAGCCCCGGCCTGTGTGGCTCCCTCCTCCACGTCCCCACTGCACGCCACGTTCTGTGCCTGGCAGTCCACGCGCCCTAATCCAACTCGCATTTATTAAGCACCCGCTGTCTACACCGCATCATGGTTCCTCCATGCACTGCAAGAAGAAATGGCCCCATGCCGGGGGAAAGAAACACCAAAAGGACAGCCGCGAGGGCTGAAGACGACCCCGAATGACGGGCTGACTGCCTGCAACGGGTGGTCAAGAGAGGAGCTCCCACCCTCACCCCGCGGGTCGTGACACTCCCAGGGAAGGGAGGGCCCCGAAGGGTGCACCAGGCCCGGCCTTCCTGGAGTCAGCCACAGACCGACTGGGGGCGTTAAGAGGTCCGCATCCCCGGACCGCCCGAGCGCTCCTGTGCCCCAAGGAGGCGACTCCGACTCCGGATCCAGGGAAAACGGCGAGCGCGGGCACCGAACCTCGGTAAGGGTCGGAGCGGGCTGTCACCGGCCCCCGCATCCCTCCCCTGCGGCCGCGGCCGGCCGCTCCCTCCCCAGCGTGACAGTCGCGGCAGTCACGGACGGAGCGTCTCTGCCCCGGCGTCGCCGCTCGCCCGGACGCCAGCACCCCCGTGCCCCACGCGGAGGGGGGCAGTGCCGGGAAGACCTCTCCGGCCCCTCCCCCCGCCCCGTCCTCCGGACTCCGGAAAAGCGGTTACCTGGCGCGCGGGTTGGGGCGAGAGCACAACCCGGTGGAGGAGGAAAAGAAGAAGACAGTGGCCTCCGGCCCAGGGAGATTTGGGAAATTCGGAAGACTTGTTCCGCACTAGGTGACAGCTGTTCGCTGCGCACGCGCACAGGACCCCGGCCGCCCGATCACTGCGCCGCGCCTCACCCTCCCGTCGAGGCGGTGGGTGGGAGGCAGCGGCGAAGGCGCGCGCACCGCCGGCTCTCCCTGCGCGAGGGCGCGCGCGCCGTCACGTGACCGCTGGGGCCAGCACTTGGTGAATCACGTGAGCTTACAAACAGCTTAAAGGTGCCCGGCACGCTCTTGGTTTGGGCTCAACTTCCGCGCTTTGGTTAACTTGGGCTTGCTGGTTCGCATCTTCTTGTCCTTTGGACACAGGCATATCCCAGTCTTTCCGGAGGGGGAAGGTACTCGCGTAGAAGGAGAAAACAGGTGCACAGAACCTTGCCCGGAAGCGCCTGCTGGGGTCCCGCAGGGCTGGACCTGATGTAGTCCACGCGCCACACGTCCTCCTGGGCTCCGACGCGCACCTATGGCGGCCTCCGACGCGCGAACGTCAGCGTGGCGTTGCCAGGGGTGGAGCCTCGGAATGTCCTGGAGAGCCTGGCGAGAAAGTCGGGGCTCGCAGCTGTCCGGCAATGACAGCGCTGTATGCCTGTTCTCCCTTCACCCGGTGGCCGGGACCTCTGAGCATCCTTCCCACAAAGGGAGATCCCGAATGGGCGAAGAGTATCTGCGTGTCCCAAACCTTTAACAAGTAACTACCGAGCAGGAGCGTTTTGTCAGCCTCTGGAAGCGAAACTGTCCGGTGTTCGAGTCACCCTTCACCGAGCACGTCCCGCTCCGACCCGCCCAAGTGTGCTCTTAAGGAGGCACAGAGGTGACCCAAATAGGAATCCCGGGCTGGCGGTCCCTCAAAAACTAGAGTTGATAACAATTTGGCCTGAACTGAAGTGACTAGAAATGCAGGTGCCTCCAGCGTCTGAGATAAGTTAACGTCCTACAACTTGTTGCTTCTCCTCTGTAACTCCGCCTTCTGAGGTGTCAGAAGGAACCAACCAGACCTTAAGCCCCTGTACTGCAGAAGACAGATGGTTGAGCATCAGATGTTTTGCAAAGCTGAATGATTTTTTTTTTTTAAACTTCCTGCAGAGCTCCCAGCTGGGTCCCTTGTGGCGCTTACTCTAACGTCTTAGCTAAGAAAGATTAGGCATATCTTCACACCAGTGAGCAAAGCTGGGCTGTCTAATATGCTGAATTTTCTGTTACATTATACTGATATCAGCTTTTTAAAAATATATCGACACCATTTACCACGCCCTTGAACTCGTTTCTCACTGGGATGAACATTGTGAGGACAGATGGAATGTGGTTAATTGAGCTAAGGCTAACGGGATAATTGGGTCACCATATTTCTTTAGTTGTTAAAAACAAAGTTCTGCTACCCAAACACACACTTTTTTTTTTTTTTTTTTTTGAGACGGAGTCTTGCTCTGTCGCCCAAATTGGAGTGCAGTGGCGTGATCTCGGCTCACTGCAACCTCCGCCTGCCGGGTTCAAGAGATTCTCCTGCCTCAGCCTCCCAAGTAGCTGGGATTACAGGAGCCCACAACCACGCCCAGCTAATTTTTGTATTTTCAGGAGAGACAGGGTTTCGACATGTTGGCCAGGTTGGTCACGAACTCCTGACCTCAGGTGATCCGCCCGCCTCGGCTTCCCAAAGTTCTGGGATTACAGGCGTGAGCCACTGCACCTGGCCACACACACTTCTGAACTTGCCTAACGTATACTCAACTGGGAATTTTCCAAATGTGTGCGTGTATTGTCAGGATCCCAGCCATCCTTACAAGTAAATTGGATATGCTCAGATAATAAATATGCAGCCCAACATTTATTTATAACTTATAGTGAGCTAGACACTGTCTTAAGAGCTTCACATGTATTAACTAAATATAATAATTCAATGAATAGATACTGTTAATACCTCATTGTTACAGATGTGGAAACTGAAGCATAGAGATTAATATGCCCACAATCAAACAGCTAGGGTCTTTTGGAAGCCATATGCTATATTATAATAGCAATCTTGTGCACCAAAATAAAAAATCTGGAAACCTGAAATCCATTTTCTTCAGAATTTGCAGATGCACAAATAACATTTCTTTACCATTGTAAATTAGAGTATCACTTTTTTTAACCTGAAGAACTAAAGTGGATATACTAACCTTGCGGACTTCACTGAGCACTTTTTAATTTTAAGGAAGATAAAATGTCAAAACACTTCAAAAGCTGTAAAGCACTGTGTGAATCTATTAAGTGCTTCACAGTCTGGAAATTGAAGACAGCCTACTAGAAAATCAACTGGACTCGTGGCACTGAGAGCAGCGTTGTGTCCCTAATGTATCAAAATACCCCCATATTCTGAATTATCATGAAAACATTTTAGCCATATAGTAAATTCTTTATTTAGATTCTATTTTTTAAATCCCAATTGCAATATATTAATGGAAGGCTGTATAAACAATACATAGATTCCCCTTGAAGTTTATATGTAATGGGAACTAATGTCCAGATTATCAGATAACCTTGGAGACAATACTTGTTTTTATTTTATTTTATTTTATTTTTCGAGACAGATTCTTGCTCTGTTGCCCAGACTGAAGTGCAGTGGTGCCATCTCAGCTCACTGCAGCTTTGACCTCCCAGGTTCAAGCAATTCTTGTGCCTCGTGCCTCATTGTCCTGAGTAGCTGACATTACAGGCATGTGCCATAATGCCCAGCTATTTTTTTTTTTTTTTTTTAATTCAGACAGAGTCTCGCTCTGTCGCCCAGGCTGGAGTGCAATGGCGCGATCTCAGCTCACTGCAACCTCTGCCTCCTGGGTTCAAGTGATTCTCTTGCCTAAGCCTCCCAAGTAGCTGGGACTACAGGCGCGTGCTACCACACCTGACTAACTTTTTGTATTTTTAGTGGAGACAGGGTTTCACTGTGTTAGCCAGGATGGTCTTGATCTCCTGACCTCATGATCCACCCACCTCGGCCTCCCAAAGTCCTGGGATTACAGGCATGAGCCACCATGCCTGGCCTAATTTTTGTATTTTTTGTAGACAGGGTTTCGCCACATTAGCCAGGCTGGTCTCAAACTCCTGAGCTCAAGTGATCCGCTAGCCTCCGCCTCCAAAAGTGCTGAGATTACAGACGTGAGCCACCATGCCTGGCCAATACTTGTAAGTTTCTTGTTTTTTTTTTTGTTTGTTTTTTTTGAGACGGAGTCTCGCTCTGTCGCCCAGGCTGGAGTGCGGTGGCCGGATCTCAGTTCACTGCAAGCTCCGCCTCCCGGGTTCACGCCATTCTCCTGCCTCAGCCTCCTGTGTGGCTGGGACTACAGGCGCCCGCCACCTCGCCCGGCTAGTTTTTTGTATTTTTTAATAGAGACCGGCTTTCACCGTGTTAGCCAGGATGGTCTTGATCTCCTGACCTCGTGATCTGCCCGTCCCGGCCTCCCAAAGTGCTGGGATTACAGGCTTGAGCCACCGTGCCCGGCCAAGTTTCTTAAAATATATATAATGCAACAAATTTATATGCTGCCTTTTTTTTTTTTTTTTTTTTTGGACTTTGAGACAGGATCTTGACTCTCGCCCAGACTGGAGTGCAGTGGCACTATCATGGCTCACTGCAGCCTCCACTTCCTAGGATCATGCAATCCTGCCACCTTAGCCTCCCATGCAGCTGGGACTACAAGCACACACCACCACACCTGGCTAATGTTTTTATTTTTTTCGTAGAGGCTAGTCTCAAACTCCTGGGCTCAAGTGATCCTCCCGCCTCCCAAAGTGGTGAGAATACAGGTGTGAGCCACTGCCCTGGCTGCAAATTGATATACTTCTAAATAATAGTCTAATTTTGAATCTATTGAAGTACACTACACTTTTTACAAATATAAATAATAAAGCTGGGCGCGGTGGCTCATGCCTCTAATCTCAGCATGTTGGGAGGCCAAGGCAGGTAGATCACCTAAGGTCAGGAGTTCAAGACCAGCCTGGATAACATGGTAAAACCCTGTCTCTACTAAAAATACAAAAATTAACTGGGCATGGTGGCGGGTGCCTGTAATCCCAGCTACTCAGGAGGCTGAGGCATGAGAATCGCTTGAATCCGGGAGGCAGAGGTTGCAGTGAGCCAAGATAACACCACTGCACTCTAGCATGGATGACAAGAGCAAAACTCCATCTCAGAAAAAAAAAAAAAAAGAAAGAAAGAAAGAAAGAAAGAAAGAAGGAAAGAAAGAAAGAAAGAAAGAAAGAAAGAAAGAAAGAAAGAAAGAAAGAAAGAAAGAAAGAAAAGAAAAAAGAAGACAAATACAAATAATTGAATGAGGCTGGGTGCGGTGGCTCATGCCTGTAATCCCAGCACTTTGGGAGGCCAAGGCGGGCAGATCACCTGAGGTCAGGAGATCAAGACCTTCCTGGCTAACACAGTAAAACCCCATCTCTACTAAAAATAAAAAAAAATTAGCCAGGCACGGTGGCAGGCGGCTGTAGTCCCAGATACTCGGGAGGCTGAGGCAGGAGAATGGCATGAACCCCGGAGGCGGAGGTTGCACTGAGCCAAGATATCACCACTGCACTACTGCACTGCAGCCTGGGTGACAGAGCAAGACTCCGTCTAAAAAAAAAAAAAAAAAAAAAGCATTGAATGATAATAATACTGTTTTTATTTACCTTTACCTTTATCAAATTTGCATGTTATTTATACAGGAAAAATGAGAGGTGATTAGTCCATGAGGGCTCTGCCCTCATTAATGAGTTAATGCCATAATTGCAGGAATGGGTTCATCCCCTTCTCTCTTGTTCTTTGTCCTTCTGCCATGGGATAATGCAGCACAAAGTCCCTCACCTAATACAGCCCCTCAGTCTTGGACTTTCTAGCCTCAAGAACTGTGAGCCAATAAATTTGTTTATTATAAATTACCCAGTCTGCCAGGTGAGATATCTCACACCTGTAATCCCAGCACTCTGGCAGTCTGAGGCAGGAGGATCACTTGAACCCAGGAGTTCAACACCAGCCTGAGCAACATAGCAAGACCCCATCTCAATTAAAAATAATAATAAAAATAAATTACGCAGTCTGTGGTATCCTGTTATAGCACCACGAAATAGACCAAGACACTACAAATGAAAGATAGAGGTCAGTGTTTATAGATTTAATAATCACGGAACAAGTCCATTATTTCAGGTAAATGCCAGGTATGCTTACTCTTAGGCCTGAGTTGGAAGACTTTCAGAAATAAGAGGTGGAAGAAAAGTTTTAGGTCCATGAAATCCTTGTCATTGGAAAGATGGTCCAGGAAGAAGTTCTGCTCTAGGTGAGCTTATCATGGCCATTCCTGATAAGGATTAGGATTTGTGCCAGAGTCAACCAAGCCATCCGTTGGGGTAGAAGGAGAGGAACTTCTTGAGACACTGATTAGTATTGTAGTTACATCAGGGCTCAGATCAAAAGCAGCTGCTATTTCTGACTCCTTAGTGGTCCCCTAGAACTAGGGTGAGGCATGGGTTTCAGTCCAAGCACACTTCTTCCATTAATGATCATAGAGTGCCTGGAATATCACAGGACATCTTTCATCACTGAGGGATAAAATGCTCCTCCACCTCAGGCATGAACTTAAAAGATCTCTTCATTGAGGAACACAGATATGTTATTGCTATTTTTATAAAGTCTCTGATTATAACAGGAAATAGAACACTTGGCGTTTATAAGTGAAATTCATATATTAGTTGGAAAGAGACCACAATGTAACTTTTTGGAAATTGCTTTAACAATCCCTGGTTTTAGGCTGAGTGGGTGGCTCACATCTATAATTTCAGGGAAGGTGAGGTGGGCAGATCTCCTGAGGTCAAGAGTTCAAGATCAGGCTAACCAACATGGTGAAACTCTATCTCTACTAAAATTACAAAATTAGCCAGGCGTGGTGGCGCATGCCTGTAATCCCAGCTACTCGGGAGGCTGAGGCAGGAGAATCGCTTGAACCCGGGAGGCAGAGATTGGAGTAAACTGAGATCGTACCATTGCATTCCAGCCTGGGCAACAAAAGCGAAACTCTAAAGAAAAAAAGAAAAAGAAAAAAGTCCCTGCTTTTGAGAACGTTACCAATTTTTTTGTTTTACTTGTTCCTCTGTTAATTTTTTTTTTTTTTTTTTTTTTTTTTTTTTTTTTGAGACGGAGTCTCGCTCTGTCGCCCAGGCTGGAGTGCAGTGGCCGGATCTCAGCTCACTGCAAGCTCCGCCTCCCGGGTTCGGGCCATTCTCCTGTCTCAGCCTCCTGAGTAGCTGGGACTACAGGCGCCCGCCACCTCGCCCGGCTAGTTTTTTGTATTTTTTAGTAGAGACGGGGTTTCACCGTGTTAGCCAGGATGGTCTCGATCTCCTGACCTCGTGATCCGCCCGTCTCGGCCTCCCAAAGTGCTGGGATTACAGGCTTGAGCCACCGCGCCCGGCTCCTCTGTTAATTTTTAACTCAGGAATGTGGCTTGCTTAATCTCTCCAGCAACAGCTCTTTTGGTATCACAAACAAGGACCCAATTGTCTTGGGCTTTCTTCTGCAGAACAAAATTTGTCTTGTAAGATATTTTCACATTCTGTAGTTTATTTATTGAATTCACTGATTTTAATATTTCCCTTTCTCCATACCTGATTGCTCTGATTTTTCTTTTCTACTCAAATTCTTCCAGAAGGTATCCTGTCTGATTAATGAGCTCGATTTTCAGCTTGCAGCTTTATAATACATTTTCTAGGGGCCTTGAGCTGACTATAGTGAACAACTATCCTGTTTCATCTTCCTTAAGTGTTCTGATTATGCATAATTGAGATCTCATCACTCAGCTAAAGTTACAAATGGGTTCTGTCTTCTTGATCTAATGTTAATATAGTTTGGGTCCTTGTCATACCCATTCCCTGTGGTGATAAATTGTAAAATGTAGCCACAAGATCCTCCCATGATCCTTTGCAATGTGACTTTGCCCTTCCTTCTATCAAGAGGTCAGCTATTTCCCCACCTGCTGAATCTAGGCTGATTATTATTATTGTTTTTTTAAGACAGGGTCTGGGTCTGTTACCCAGGCTGGAGTGCAGTGGTGCAGGCTGGAGTGCAGTGGTGCAGTCTTGGCTTACTGCAACCTCCACCTCCTGGGCTCAAGCCATTCTCCCACCTCAGCCTCCCTAGTAGCTCCCCTAGTAGCTGGGACTACAGGTGTGCACCACCATGCCTGGCTAATTTTTGTATTTTTTGTAGAGACGGGGTTTCGCTATGTTGCCAAAGGTGGTCTCTAACTGATGAGCTCAACCAATTCGCCAGCTTCAGCCTCCCAAAGTGCTGAGATTACAGGCATGAGACACCATGCCCGGCCTAGGCTGATCTTTTGACTTGCTTTGATCAACAGAATATGACAGAAGTGATGTGATGTGACTTCCAAAGCTAGACGTTACATACATTGCAGCTTCTGCTTTCACTCTCTTATGATACTGTCCTGAGACTGTCATGTAAGGAAGTTGGTCTAGCTTACCAGAGGATGGGAGGTCTCGTTAAAAAATAACCAAGGTACCCACCCAGTGGACTGCCAGCACCAGCTGCCAGATGGGTAAGTGAGGCCATCTTGACCTTCCAGCCCAACCACCTCCTACTGAATGCAGCCACAAAAGCAAGCCCAGGCAAAACCAGCAGGTAACTGTCAGCTAACCCAGAGAATAGTAAAAAATGATAAACCATTGCTCCTCTAAACCACTACGTTTTGAGGTTATTATGCAGTACTAGCAGCTAGAACTGCCTTCTCTGTCTTTCACTTTCTGACCTTGGTGAGCCCCTGGCTCTCCATTGGCTAATTCGGATAATACAATTTCTTTTCTATTACTTTTCTCCTCAGTGTCAAACTTAAGAGAATTATTCAAGACTTTAGCAACATCATTTTTATAATTAAGAGGTTCTTTCCTCTCTCTTTGGAAACCAGTGATGTACTTTAACTTTGTTCCTGAACTTCCTATAATAAGACAGAAGCTATGCTTCACTTTTACTTCAAGTGCTTTTGCTTAGTGAAGAGCCTTTTTTCTTTTTTTTTTTTTTTTTTTTTTTTTTTTGAGATGGAGTCTCGCTCTGTCACCCAGGCTGGAGTGCAATGACACAATCTCGGCTCACAGCAACCTCCTCCGCCTCCCAGGTTCAAGCGATTCTCCTGCCTCAGCCCCCTGAGTAGCTCAGGTTACAGGCGTGTGCCACCATGCCCAGCTAATTTTTGTATTTTTAGTAGAGACGGGGTTTCACCATATTGGTCAAGCTGGTTTCAAACTCCTGACCTCGTTATCCATCCACCTTGGCCTCCCAAAGTGCTAGGATTACAGATATGAGCCACCGCGCTCAGCTGTGAAGAGCTGTCTTATCTCTAAAAAATTTTCTAAATTCTTGTTCATTATTTTAATATGAACCTCAGCTTTTCTACAAATTGCCTTACATTTTCTTCTTGGCCTACACCACAGCAAGTACATTTTCCTCTGGCTGGAGTGCCCAGGCTGGAGTGCAATGGCGCGATCTCAGCTCATTGCAACCTCTACCTCCCAGGTTCAAGCGATTCTCCTGCCTCAGCCTCCCTAGTAGCTGAGATTACAGGCATGTGCCACCACGCCTGGCTAATTTTGTACTTTTAGTGGAGACAGGGTTTCTCCATGCTGGTCAGGCTCATCTCGAACTCCCGACTTCAGGTAATCCACCGCCTTGGCCTTCCAAAGTACTGGGATTACAGGCGTGAGCCACTGTGCCCTGCCAATTCCTGTTTATTTTTTAATTGTTGTTTTTTTTTTTTTTTTGAGACCAAGTCTTGCTGTGTTGCTCAGGCTGGAGTGCAGTGGTGTGATCTCTGCTCACTGCAACTTCTGCCTCAGGGATTAAAGTGATTCTCCTGCCTCAGCCTCCCTCAAAGGCATGTGCCACCACACCCAGCTAATTTTTGTGTTTTTAGTAGAGGCAAGGTTTCACCACATAGCCCGGGTTGGTCTCGAATTCCTGGGCTCAAGTGAGCTACCGGCCTCAGCCTCCCAAAGTGCTGGGATTACAGGTGTAAACCACTGCGCCTGGCCTGTTTTTGGTTTTGTTTTCTGGGAGGGTGTCTAGCTCTGTCGCCCAGGCTGGAGTGCAGTGGAACACTGCAACCTCCACCACCCAGGTTCAAATGATTGTCCTGCCTCAGCCTCCCAAGTAGCTGGGATTACAGGCACCCACCACCATTCCCAGCTAATTTTTGTGTTTTTAGTAGAGATAGGGTTTCACTGTGTTGGCCAGGGTGGTCTCGAACTCCTGACTTCATGATCCGCCCACCTCGGCCTCCCGAAGTGCTGGGATTACAAGCATGAGCCACTGCACCTGGCCAACACCTTGCCTGTTATTTTCCTTTCAAGTGAAGGTTATCCTCAGCAACTGACTTGGTGTGTCTTGTTTGGTTTGGTTTTGTTTGAGACGGAGTCTCACTCTGTCGCCAGGCTGGAGTGCAGTGTCGCAATCTTGGCTCACTACAGCCTCCACCTCCTGGGTTCAAGCGATCCTCCTGCTTCAGCCTCCCAAGTAGCTGGGACTACAGGCACGTATCACCATACCCAGCTAATTTTTGTATTTTTAGTAGAGACGGGGTTTCACCATGTTGGCCAGGATGGTCTCGATCTCTTGACCTCATGATCTGCCTGCCTAAGCCTCCCAAAGTGCTGTGATTACTGGTGTGAGCCACCACGCCCAGCCTCTGTTCTTTCTTAGAAAGAAATCCTCCGTGGACTAAAGGGCAAATGCCAGTAAGGCAGTGATAGGGATGGCATCCCAGGACACTCCCTCTAAATTCTGGATCAAAGCGGGCTGCTCAGGCAGCAAAGGCCCTGCTCTAAGTTGTGCAGGCATAGATTTTCTGAAGCAGTGGTTCTCAAAATTTGTTCCAGAAACTGGCAAGGTTAAAACCATTTTTATAATAATACTATGACATTATCTGACTTTTCCGTTACCATTCACTCAGGAGCATACAGTGGAGTGTTTCCAGAAAACTCCATTGCCCTGAAGGCTAAGAGAATGTATATTTCTATGTTCTTGTGTCTTAAATTGTCTCGAACTCCTGGGCTCAGGTTTTTTGTTTGTTTGGTTTAGTTTTTTGGAGACAGAGTCTTGCTCTATCACTGAGGCTGAAATGCAGTGGAGTGATCTTGGCTCACCGCAGCCCCAACCCCTGGGGCTCAAGCAGCACTCCCACCTCAGACTCCTGAGGAGCTAAGACCAGAAGTGTGCACCACCAGACCTGACTAATTTTTTTTCTTAAAGACGAGGTTTTACCATGTTGCCCAGGCTGGTCTGGAACTCCTGGTCTCAAGCGATCCTCCCACCTTGGCATCCCAAAGCGCTGAGATTTTGGGTGTGAGGCACCACACTTGGCCTAAACTTTTCTCTTTTAAAATATAAAATGGCTGGCTGGGCATGGTGGCTCACACCTGTAATCCCAGCACTCTGGGAGACCAAGGTGGGCAGATCACTTGAGGTCAGGAGTTCAAGACCAGCCTGGTCAACACAGTGAAACCCTGTCTCTACTAAAGTACAAAAAGTATGCCAGGCACAGTGGCTCATGCCTGTAATCCCAGCACTTTGGGAGGCCAAGGCAGGTGGATCACCTGAGGCTGGGAGTTCAAGACCAGCCTGACCAACATGGTGAAACACCATCTGTACTAAAAACACAACATTAGCCAGGTATGGTGGCGCATGCCTGTAATCCCAGCTATTTGGGAGGCTGAGGCAGGAGAATCGCTCGAACCTGTGAGGCGGAGGTTGCGGTGAGCTGAGATCACACCATTGCACTCCAGCATGGGCAACAAGAGCGAAACTCTATCTCAAAACATAAAATAAAATAAAATACAAAAAGTAGCCGGACGTGTTGGCATGCGCCTCTAGTCCCAGCTACTGGGGAGGCTGAGGCAGGAGAATCTCTTGAACCCGTGAGGCGAAGGTTGCAGTGAGCCAAGATCATGCCACTGCACTCCAGCCTGGGCAACAGAGTGAGACTCCATCTCAAAAAAATAAAATATAATATAATGTAATATAATACAATAAATATAGATGGCAGTTTTTTGTTTTTTGTTTTTTGTTTTGGAGATAGGGCACTCCAGGCCGGAGTGCAGAGGTGCCATCACAGCTCCTCTGTGATCCTAAGCTACAGCAATCCTCCAGCCTCAGCCTCCCAAGTAGCTGGGACTGCAGGCACACAACAGCACACTGGCTAATTTTTTATTTTTTGTAGAGACAGGGTCTCACTATGTTGCCCAGGCTGGTCATAAACCACTGTGCTCAAGCGATCTTCCTGCCTTGGCCTCCCAAAGTGCTGGGATTATAGGTGCAAGCCACCATCGCTAGCCTAAATTTTTCTCAGTTTTAAAATATAACAAATATTGATGGATATACCCATGAAGACAATTTTCAACATTAAGAAGGTTTGAGACCAGAAAGTTTGAGAACTGTAGGTTGGAGGGAACATTATCATCATAAAGATTAAATTTTCCCTGACTCTTGATCCTGAGATGCTCCTTTGACTCTAAGGCCCTCCTTGAGGCTCCCTGTCCTTTCTTGGGGCGTTTGACCCAGAAAATAGGGTCGAAAACTGTCGCCGCAAACATCTTCAGTGCCAGTAGCCAAGAGATCCATGGGGTCAAAGGTGAAAGGGCAGGGGAGGAGAGGGACCAGGAGGTGGACCAGGAGGAATAGGAGGAGGAAGAGGGCTGGCTGTGCACCACCATCCCGTATATCTGCTGGAGGCATGTTTCTGCAGGGTATTAGCCCTGCCTAGCTTTCTCAGTGCCCCAGGCGTCCCCTGCCCTCCCCACCCGCTACGTTGCCCTGGTTCATTCTGCAGTCCTTCTCCCCTCTCAGCATCCCAAGGACTCTTCTGCTTCCCCACAACCCTGGAGCACACCACTCCTGGAGTCTGTGTGCCCAAACCTCCATCAAGGACAATAAAGACAGCCTTACCTGGCAGAAATTAAGCTGTTGGTTGGGGGTGGTGGCTCATGCCTGTAATCCTAGTACACTGGGAGGCCAAGGCAGGAGGATTGCTTGAGGTCAGGAATTCAAGACTAATCTGGTCAACATAGTAGATCCTGTCTCTATTATAAATATTTTTAAAAATTAAGCTGTTACTAGTTTTTTGTTTTTTTTTTTTTGAGACGAAGTCTCACTTTTTTGCCAGGCTGGAGGGGGCAGTGGCGCGATCTCAGCTCACTGCAACCTCCGCCTCACGGGTTCAAGCAATTCTCCTGCCTTAGCCTCCCAAGTAGCTGGGATTACAGGTGCACGCCACCACACCCAGCTAATTTTTGTAGTTTTTAGTAGAGACAAGGTTTCACCATGTTGGCCAGGATGGTCTCAATCTCTTGACCTCGTGATCTGCCCGCCTCAGCCTCCCAAAGTGCTGGGATTACAGGCAGGAGCCACTGTGCCTGGCAGCTGTTACTAGTTTTTCAAGGAAATCACATGTGAATTAGATCCTGAGTTATCCTATGTTTGGAAATATTTTTTTTTCCAAACGATGTTGCTATTGAGTCTCCAGAGGTCAGTCTGCCTCCCCACCCACCCCACCCCTTAGAGGTAACACAGTGTTGTTATCTGGATGAAGCTGATTTTTTATGTAGAACTGGAGAGGGGCCGAATGTGATGTCTCACACCTGTAATCCCAATAATTTGGGAGGCCAAGATGGGAGGATTGCTTGAGCCCAGGAGTTTGAGACCAGCCTGGGTAGCATAGCAAGACCTTATTTCAAAAAGAAAAATTAGAGAGGATTTCACATTAGTGAGTCACTTAGCTGCCAGGTGTCCCCCACCCCAACAAGTCGAGTGAATTTGACTAGCTGCGGATTCCATATAGAAAGCAGAAAATCTGGGACAGGCATGGTGACTCACGTCTGTTATCCCAGCACTTTGGGAGGCCAAGGCAGGTGGATCGCTTGAGGCCAGAATTTCCAGACCAGCCTAGCCAACATGACGAAACCCTGTGTCTACTAAAATACTGAAAAATAGCCGGGCTTGGTTGTACACACCTATAATCCCAGCTACTAGGGAGGCTGAGGCAGAAGAATCGCTTGAATCCAGGAGGCAGAGGTTGCAATGAGCCAAGATCGCACCACTGCACTCCAACCTGGGCGACAGAGTGAGACTCCCTCTCAAAAAAACAAAAAAGGAAGCAGAAAATACTATTCTTTGTTCTAGCTTCTCCTTATTTAATAACAGTTAACAGCAACATAAGATAACTGTGAGACTAAAGATGCACACTCTTGATAATCCTTGTTGTTCGTTAACTCGATAAATGAAAATGTGCCTCATACCTCCCATGTGCCCTGAATTGTGCGGAGTGCTGGTGATAGTTGTGTACAAGGTAGATGTGATTTTGCTTGAACGAAGTGCCTCAGTGATGCCATTGAAGGGGTAAAGCCCCCACCACTGACAAAACCATTTGAGTCAACCTAATTTCATTAGCTCTACTTAAGACAAGAGGATTAATTGATTACCTAGCAGCTGTATTGTTTAGTCTGTTTCATCCCTTATTATTTTCATATTAGTAATCCTTTGTCAGCAGCATTTTTTTCTACAAGGATGTCTCTTAAAAGTCACACTTATGGCCGGGCGCGGTGGCTCAAGCCTGTAATCCCAGCACTTTGGGAGGCCGAGACGGGCGGATCACGAGGTCAGGAGATCGAGACCATCCTGGCTAACACGGTGAAACCCCATCTCTGCTAAAAAATACAAAAAACTAGCCGGGCGCGGTGGCGGGCGCCTGTAGTCCCAACTACTCGGGAGGCTGAGGCAGGAGAATGGCGTGAACCCGGGAGGCGGAGCTTGCAGTGAGCTGAGATCGGGCCACTGCACTCCAGCCTGGGCGGCAGAGCCAGACTCTGTCTCAAAAAAAAAAAAAAGTCACACTTATGTTTGCTGATTGATTTTTTTCCTTTTTAGACCTAGACCTAGGTTTTCCGGTTGTTTTTTTTAAAAAAAAAACAGAGTCTCACCCTGTCACCCAGGCTGAAGTGCAATGGCACGATCTCAGCTCACTGCAACTTCCACGTCCGGGGTTCAAGCGATTCTCCTGCCTCAGCCTCCTAGTAAGACCCTATGGGTCTCCCCAGACCTTGGCTACTGGCACTGGAGATGTTTGCGGCAGCAGTTTTTGACCTTATTTTCTGGGTCAAATGCCCCAAGGAAGGAGAAGGAGCCTCAAGGAGGACCTTAGAGTCAAAGGCCCCTGGGTTCAAGCGATTCTTAGATCGCCCCACTGCCCTCCAACCTGTGCAATTGAGCGAGACTCCGTCTCAAAAAAAAAAAAAAAAAAAAAAAAAATTCCCCACCCCACCAAACTAAAAAGAGTCTCAGGAATCAGTGAACAATACCAAAGGGCTGATATTCATGACATCAGAGTTCCAGAAGGAAAGGAGAAAAAGTGCAGTACAAAAAAAAATTTGAAGAAACAATGGCTAAAATTTTTCTAAATGTTGGCAAAAGACAATAACTGACATTCACAAGGGCCAGCAGAACCTAAAGAGGAAAAACCCAGAAAGCTTCTCTGAACTGACTCCGTTTGATAATAAAATAAATAAATGAATAAAAAAGAAAGACCCAAATGAATCCAAATTGAGATAGATTGCAATCAAACTTTGAAAATACAGACAAAGAAAACCTTGAAAATAGCCAGGGAAAGACAGTGTATTGCCCACTGCATTCCAGCACTCTGGGGGCTGAGGCAGGCGGATGATGAGGTCGGGAGCTCAAGACCAACCTGACTAACATGGTGAAACCCCGTCTCTACTAAAAATACAAACATTAGCTGGGCATAGTGGCACACACCTGTAGTCCCAGCTACTCGGGAGGCTGAGGCAGGAAAATCACTTGAACCCGGGAGGAGGAGGTTGCAGTGAGCCGAGATCCCTCCACTGCATAACAGCCTGGGTGACAGAGCAAGACTCCGTCTCTGAAATAAATAAATAAATAAAAACATTTTATTATTGTTATTGAGCCACTAGAAAAAAAAGAAAAATGTATTTGTGTGTGTGTGTGTGTGTAACAACATTTTAAAAGTGCTGAACAGGCCAGGCATGGTGGCTCACATCGATAATCCTAGCACTTTGGGAAACCAAGACAGGTGAACCCCTTGAGACCAGGAGTTCAAAATCGGCCTGGGAAACATAGTTAGACCCTGTCTCTATTATTTTTAAAAAGTAAAAAAAAAAAAAAAAAAAAACTTTAAAAAGTGCTGAATAAAAAAGGATGTCACCAAAAGACAAAACAAAAAAAAAAGAGATGTCACCTCAAAATTCAATGAAAATATTCTTCAGGAATAAAGATGAAATAAAGACATGCTTAGATACAAGGAAACTAAGAGAATTTGTTGCAAACAAAACTCCTCTGAATAAATTGCCAAGGAAGTTCAGATATAAGAGAAATTATATCAGAAGAAAGCTAGGAACATAAGAAATGAATGAAGAACAATAAAAAGGGTAAATACCTGAGTAAATAGTGTGTACCTGGGTAAATAGAATATTCTTTTCCTCTTGAGTTTTTGGTTTTGTTTTTTGTTTTCTGAGACGGAGTCTCGCACTGTTGCCCAGGCTGGAGGGCAGTGTCACAATCTCGGTTCACTGCAACCTCCGCCTTCCTGGTTCAAGCGATTCTGCTGCCTCAGCCTCCTGAGTAGCTGGGACTACAGGCACGCACCACCACCCTGGCTAATTTTTGTATTTTTAGTAGGGACGGGTTTTCACCATGTTGGCCAGGATGCTCCCGATCTTCTGACCTCGTGATCTACTCGCCTCGGCTTCCCAAAGTGCTGGGATTACAGGTGTGAGCCACTGCACCTGGTCTGAGTTTGTTAAAAATATATTTCATAGTTGAAAACAAAAATTAAGGCAGCTGGATCATGAGGTCAGGAGTTTGAATCCAGCCTGGCCAACATAGTGAAACCCTCTTTTTTTTTTTTTTTTTTTTTTTTTTTTTTTGAGACGGAGTCTCGCTCTGTCGCCCAGGCTGGAGTGCAGTGGCCAGATCTCAGCTCACTGCAAGCTCCGCCTCCCGGGTTCCCGCCATTCTCCTGCCTCAGCCTCCCGAGTAGCTGGGACCACAGGCGCCGCCACCTCGCCCGGCTAATTTTTTGTGTTTTTAGTAGAGACGGGGTTTCGCCGTGTTAGCCAGGATGGTCTCGATCTCCTGACCTTGTGATCCGCCCGTCTCGGCCTCCCAAAGTGCTGGGATTACAGGCTTGAGCCACCGCGCCCGGCCTCGTGAAACCCTGTTTCTACTAAAAATACAAAAATTAGCCAGGCATGGTGGCGCGCATCTGTAGTCCCAGCTACTTGGGAGGCTGAGGCAGAATCACTTGAACCTGGGAGGCAGAGGTTGTGGTGAGCCGAGATCGGCCCACTGCATTCCAGCCTGGGCAACAGAGCGAGACTCCATCTCAAAAAAAAGAAAACAAAAATTATACTACTGGCTGGATACAGTGGCTCATGCCTGTAATCCAAGCACTTTGGAAGGCTGAGGTGGGCAAATCATTTGGGGTCAGGAGTTCGAGACCAGCCAGGCCAACATAGTGAATCCCCATCTCTACTAAAAATACAAAAATTTGCTGGACATGGTGGCGTGCACCTGTAATCCCAGCTACTTCGGAGGCTGAGGCAGGAGAATTGCTTGAACCCAGGAGGTGGAGGTTGCAGCAAGCCAAGATTGTACCACTGCACTAGAGCCTGGACAACAGAGCAAGACTCCATCTCAAAGATAAATAAATAAAAATTTGGCCGGGCCCAGTGGCTCATGCCTGTAATCCCAGCACTTTGGGAGGGCAAGGCGGGCAGATCACCTGAGGTCAAGAGATCGAGGCCATCCTGGCCAACATGGTGAAATTCCGTCTCTACTAAAAATACAAAAATTAGCTGGGTGTGGTGGCGCGAGCCTGTAGTCCCAGCTACTTGGGAGACTGAGGCAGGAGAATCACTTGAACCCAAGAGGCAGAAGTTTCAGTGAGCCGAGATCATACTACTGCACTCCAGCCTGGTGACAGAGCGAGACTCCGTCTCAAAAATAAATAAATAAATAAGTAAAAATTACTTATGAGATAGCTTTTACTTTGCTATTTATTCATTTTTATTTATTTTAGAGATGGAGATCTTGCTATGTTGCCCAGGGCAGTCTCGAACTCCTATCAATCCTTCCTCCTTGGTCTCCCAGAGCGCTGGGATTACAGTTTTGAGCCACATTCCTTCCAGCTTACTGTGCTATTTAAAGGTTTCCTATACTACCATATCCTGCTGATCAAAAGCTCTAACTTGAAAAAAAATTTTACCTTGCATATCAATATACTTATATCTATCTATCTATCTATCTATCTATCTATCTATCTATCTAAAACTATAAGTAAAACCAAATGGGTAACCACTTTTAATGCTACTTTACTGGATAATGTCATTTGATGCTGAAGAGTTTTAAACCTGGTGTTCAGGAGAGAAGCCTTAGTATAAACACACGATTGTGTCCGGTGATTTGTCATTTTACAAATCCCACACTAGATGGCAGATTTTAAACAGGATTTTCTGGGTCACAAATTAGGAAAAAATGGCTAGTCACTGTGGCTCACACCTGTGATTCCAGCACTTTGGGAGGTGCAGGGGGACAGATCACCTGAGGATAGGAGTTCAAGACCAGCCTGGCCAACATGGTGAAACCCTGTCTCTACTAAAAATACAAAAATTAGCTGGGCATGGTTGTGGGTGCCTGTAATCCCAGCAACTCAGGAGGCTGAGGCACAAGAATTGCTTGAACCCAGGAGGCAGAGGTTTCAGGGAGCAGAGATTACACCACTGCACTCCAGTTTAGGTGATGGAGTGAGATTCTGTCTCAAAATAATAATAACTAGGAAAAAATATACATATATATGTGTGTGTGTATGTGTATATATATATGCAAAGGAAAAAAATCCAGGTGTGGAGGCTCATGGCTATAATCCCAGCACTTTGGGAGGCTGAGGTGGGAGAATAAATTGAGTCCAGGATTTCGAGACCAGCCAGGGCAACATGGGGAAACCCCATCTCTACAAAAAATATAAAAAATAGCTGGACGGCCGGGTGTGGTAGCTCATGCCTGTAATCCCAGCACTTTGGTGGATCACCTGAGGTCAGGAGTTCAAAACCAACCTGGCCATCATGGTGAAACCCCATCTCTCAAAAAAAAAAAAAAAAAATTAGTCGGGCTTGGTGGCATGTGACTGTAGTCCCAGCTACCCAGGAGGCTGAGGCAGGAGAATTGCTTGAACCAAGATCGTGTCACTGCACTTCAGCCTGGGCGACAGAGCAAGACTCCATCTCAAAATAAGTAAATAAATAAATTAGCTGGGCGTGGTGGTGCCCACCTGTGGTCCCAGCTACTCCAGGGTGCTGAGGCAGGAGGATCACCTGAGCCTTGGGAGGTCGAGGATCCAGCGAGCTGTGATCTCACCTTTGCCCTCCAGTTTGGGGGACAGAGTGAGGACCTGTCACCCAGGCTGGAGTGCAGTGGCACAGTTTTTGCCAACTGCAACCTTCACCTCCCAGGTTCAAGCGATTCTCCTGCCTCAGCCTCCCGAGTAGCTGGGATTACAAGCATGTGCCACCACGCCCGGCTAATTTTGTATTTTTAGTAGAGACGGGGTTTCTCCATGTTGGTCAGGCCAGTCTCGAACTTCTGACCTCAGGTGATCCATCCACCTTGGCCTCCCAAAGAGCTGGGATTACAGGCATGAGCCGCCGGGCCTGGCCAGCATCTGTTTTTTTAGTTTAGTTTAGTTTTTGAGATGGAGTTTTGGTCTTGTTGCCCAGGCTGGAGTGCAATGGCACGATTTCCCTCGCTGCAACCTCTGCCTCCCTGGTTCAAGCGATTCCCATGCCTCAGCCTCCCGAGTAGCTGGAATTACAGGCGCCTGCCACCATACCTGGCGAATTGTTGGTATTTTTTTTTTTTTTTTTTTTTTTGAGACTGAGTCTGGCTCTGTCGCCCAGGCTGGAGTGCGGTGGCCGGATCTCAGCTCACTGCAAGCTCCGCCTCCCGGGTTCACGCCATTCTCCTGCCTCAGCCTCCCGAGTAGCTGGGACCACAGGCGCCCGCCACTTCGCCCGGCTAGTTTTTTGTATTTTTTAGTAGAGACGGAGTTTCACCGTGTTAGCCAGGATGGTCTCAATCTCCTGACCTCGTGATCCGCCCATCTCGGCCTCCCAAAGTGCTGGGATTACAGGCTTGAGCCACCGCGCCCGGCCGAATTGTTGGTATTTTTAGTAGAGATGGGGTTTTGCCACGTTGGCCAGGCTCCGAACTCCTGAACTCAGGTGATCCGCCTGCCTTGGCCTCCCAAAGTGCTGGGATTACAAACCAGCATCTGTTACTTTATGACTTTTTAATAGTCATTCTGACTGGTGTGAGTTGGTATCTTATTGTGGTTTGCATTTCTTTAATGATTAGTGATGTTGAACATTTTTTCTTGTTGGCCAAGTATATGTCTTCTTTTGAAAATTATCTGTTCGTGTCCTTAGCTCTTTTTTTTTTTTTTTTTTTTTTTTTTGAGATGAAGTCTCACTCTTGTCCCCCAGGCTGGAGTGCAATGGCGTGATCTCGGCTCACTGCAACCTTCACCTCTCGGGTTCAAGCGATTCTCCTGCCCCAGCCTCCCGAGTAACTGGGATTACAGGTGCCTGCCACCATGCCCAGCTAATTTTTGTATCTTTTTTTTTTTTTTTAGTGGAGATGGGGTTTCAACATGTTGGACAGGCTGGTCTTGAACTCCTGACCTCAGGTGATCCATCTGCCTCAGCCTCCCAAAGTGCTGGGATTACAGGTGTGAGCCACCACACCCGACCGTCCTTTGCTCACTTTTTAATGGGGTTGTTTGTTTTCTGGCTTGTTAATTTGTTTAAGTTCCTTATTGATTCTCAATATTAGACCTTTGTTGGATGCATAGTTTACAAATATTTTCTCCCAGTCTGTAGGTTGTCTTTTTATTCTGTTGATAGTTTCTTTTTTTCTCTTTTTTTTTTTTTTTTTTTTTGAGACAGAGTCTCGCTCTGTCACCCAGGCTGGGGTGCAGTGGCATGATGTCCGCTCACTGCAAGCTCCGCACCACCGGGTTCATGCTATTCTCCTGCCTCAGCCTCCCGGGTAGCTGGGATTACAGGCGCCCACCACCACGACTGGCTAACGTTTTTGTATTTTTAGTAGAGATGGGGTTTCACCATGTTTGCGAGGATGGTCTCGATCTCCTGACCTAGTGATCCGCCCGCCTCAGCCTCCCAAAGTGCTGGGATTACAGGCGTGAGCCACCACGCCTGGCCGATAGTTTCTTTTACTGTGCAGAAGCTCTTTAGTTTAATTAGGTCCCATTTGTCAATTTTCTGTTTTAATTTAATTATATTTATTTATTTTTTAAAAATAGAGACAGGATCTCGCTATGCTGCCCAGGCTGGTCCAGTGGGACTGAAACACTTTTTTTTTTTTTGAGACAGAATCTCACTTTGTCGCCCAGGCTGGAGTGTAGTGGTGTGATGTTGGCTCACTGCAACCTCTGCCTCCCAGGTTCAAGGAATACTTGTGCCTCAGCCTCTCAAGTAGCTAGGACTACAGGTGTGTGCTTTCATGCATGGCTAATTTGTATTTTTTATAGAGATGCGGTTTGGCCACGGTGGTCCGGTGGGTCTCAAACTCCTGGTCTCAAGTGATCCCCCAGCCTAGGCCTCCGAAAGCTCTGGGATTACAGGAGTGAGCCACTGCTCCTGGTGGATACTGATTTTTCTATACTGATTTTGTATCCTGAAACTTTGCTGAAGTTCTTTATCAGATCTAGGAGCTTTGGGACAGAGCCTTCAGGGTTTTTTAGTTATAGAATCATATTGTCTACAACAGAGATAGTCTGACTTCCTAACTGAGGTTCCCAAACCTCAATTCTTGACTTCTGTGCACCCACAGGCTTAACACCACATGGAAGCTGCCAAGTCTCAGAGCTTCCACCCTCTGAAGGAACAGCCTGAGCTGTACCTTGGCGCCCTTTAGTCATGGCTGGAGTGTCTGGGATGCAGGGCAACAAGTCCCTAGGCTACACACAGCACAGGAACCCTCGGCCCAGCACATAAACACTTTTTCCTCTTAGGCCTCTGGACCTGTGATGGGAGGGGCTGCCATGAAGACTTCTGACATTCCCTGAAGACATTTTCCCCATTGTCTTGGGGATTAACATTCAGCTCCTCATTAGTTATGCAAATTTCTGCATCCAGGTTGAGTTTCTCCTCAGAAAACGGGATTTTCTTTTCTATTGCATTGTCAGGTTGCAATTTTCCAATCTTTCATGCTCTGCTTCCTTTATAAACCTGAATGCCTTTAACAGCACCCAAGTCACCACTTGAATGCTTTGATGCTTAGAAATTTCTTCCACCAGATACCCTAAGTCATCTCTGTCAAATTCAAAGTTCCACAAATCTCTAGGGCAGGGGTAAAATGCTGCCAGTCTCTTTGCTAAAACATAACAAGAGTCACCTTTGCTCCAGTTCCCAGCAAGTTCCTCGTTTCCATCTGAGACCACCTTAGCCTGGACTTTATTGTCCATAATACTATCACCATGTTGGCCAAAGCCATTCAACAAGTCTCTAGGGAGTGCCAAACTTTCCCACATTTTCTTGTTTTCTTCTGAGCCCTCCAAACTGTTCCAATGTCTGTCTGTTACCCAGTTCCAAAGTCGCTTCCACATTTTTGGGTATCTACAGCAGTGCCCCACTCTACCAGTACCAATTTAATGTATGAGTCCATTTTCATGCTGCTGATAAAGACATACCTGAGACTGGGGAAAAAAAGAGGTTTAATGAACTTACAGTTCCAAATGGCTAAGGAGGCCTCGCAGTCTTGGCAGAAGGCAAGGAGGAGCAAGTCACGTCTCACGTGGATGGCGGCATGAAAAATGAGAGAGCTTGTGCAGGAAAACTCTGGTTTTTAAAACCATCAGATCTCATGAGAGTCATTCACTATCAGGAGAACAGTGCAGGAAAGCCCTGATCCATAATTCAATCACCTCCCAACAGGTTCCCCCCATGACATGTGGGAATTATGGGAGTTACAATTCAAGATGAGATTTGGGTGGGGACACAGCCAAAGTATATCACTGCTGTCAAACAAAGCTGAGAGATTTAATTGATAAAGAAACAACAAGCCCTTTTTAGATTCAGGCAGTTTATTACTGACAGAAATAGCAGATTGGCAAAGGTGCCAGCGCCCTGTGCCCATTTTCCCACCAGACAACACCAAAACAAAAGAGACCAGGTGATAATGCAACATGGGTGATGGGAGCTCTGTTTCTGCAGAGCCAGTTTCACACTAAGCAGTTTGATGGGTTGCTGGGGGTGGGGTAGGGACAGATATAGCCTCTTTGCCTAATTGTGCCCTAGCATTGCCCAGTCATTGCATAGGCTGCTGGAGCCATGAAGATTTGAACTTTAGAGCATCTCTTTGACCACCCATGAGAAACTGTTACAATAGCTGCAATGCAGAAATACCCAAACCCTATGAACTTGAGTGTAGTTGGAGTTGATGTATTAGACAGACATACAGATCCCTCTGAAAAGTTGCGCAGCCACAGACTTAGCACAAATTGGGAACTACCTTCCATTGTGAAGTTTCTTATTGGTGCAAGAAACAACACATTTGTGTAAGAACATTTGGTAGTTGATCCTGTAGAGAAAACAGTGGAACAGAAATCTACCAATATTTCATTTACAAACATATTTTAAGTAGGTGAGAGGCTTATATACAAGTCACATCCTCAGGACCCAGAAAAAATCCTATTTTGACTCAGGAAGCCATAAGCACTGTGAAAGGAGTCAGCCTCGGCAATTACTTTGCAGGACTGATGGCAAGTATGTTATCTCCAAATGCTAATAAAGGGCAAGAAACAGAGGAATGCAGGCCAGGCGTGGTGGCTCACGCCTGTAATCCCAGCATTTTGGGAGGCCGAGGCAGGTGGATCACCTGAAATCAGGAGTTGAAGACCAGCTTGGCCAACATGGTGAAACCTCGTCTCTAATAAAAAGACAAAAATCTGCCAGGCGTGGCAGAACATGCCTGTAATCCCAGCTACTCAGGAAGCTGAGGCAGGAGAATCACTTGAACCCAGGAGGCGGAGGTTGTAGTGAGCCAAGATCATGCCATTGCACTCCAGCCTGGGCAACAGAGTGAGACTCCATCTCAAAAACAAACAAACAAACAAAAAAGGGCGGGTGCAGTGGCTCACACCTGTAATCCCAGCACTTTGGGAGGCTGAGACGGGCGAGTCACCTGAGGTCGGGAGTTTGAGACCAGCCTGGCCAACATGGAGAAACCCCATGTCTACCAAAAATACAAGCCGGGCGTGGTGGCCGGTGCCTGTCGTCCCAGCGACTCGGGAGGCTGAGGCAGGAGAATGCCGTGAACCCAAGAGGCAGAACTTGCAGTGAGCTGAGATCACACCACTGCACTCCAGCCTGGGTGACAGAGTGAGACTCCATCTCAAAAAAAAAAAAAGAAGAAGAAGAAGAAGCAGCAGCAGAAGAAGCAGCAGCAGCAGAGGAAGGACTGGGTAATATATAAATTAAATTCTGAGACTGGTCAGGCTGGCTGGGCACAGTGGCTCACACCTGTAATCCCATCAGTTTGGGAGGCTGAGGCGGGTGGATCACCTGAGGTCAGGAGTTTGACACCAGCCTGGCTAACATGGAGAAACCCCATCTCTACTAACAATAGAAAATCAACTGGGTATGGTGGCACATGCCTGTAATCTCAACTATTTGGGAGGCTGAGGCAGGAGAATCGCTTGAACCTGGGAGGCGGAGGTTGCAGTGAGCTTAGATCGTGCATTGCACTCCAGCCTGGGCGACAAGAGCAAAACTCCATCTCAAAAAAAAAAAAAAAAAAATTCTGAGACTGAAGAATCGATGGCCTTAGCAAGAGGAAGCATAAGGACTCTGATGGCAGCAGCAGCATATGTGGAGAAATGATAATGAAAGTTGCCCAGCAGTTTGAGGATTTCATGCTAAACGGTTTTATAGTAGTTTTATACCTTCAAGTATCAGAAAGAGGGGCATTTCAGGGTAGAAACTCTTCCATCTCACCATAGCCTCTGAGGAAGACAGGGAGATGGGAGAAATGGCCTCGCAGTATCTCCTCACAAGCCTCTCACTGTCTCATGTGCTGGGAGCATCATGAGGCAGTTTACCAAGACTTAGATCAACCTAGGTTAAGTCCTTTCTATGCGGTCTATATGGATACATGCAAGGTCATTAGGACACCTCACAGAGCAGTTTCCCTACTACTGCACTTCCTGACCTTTCTAAAAAAAATTAATTTATTTTTTTCTTTGAGATGGAGTCTTGCTGTGTCACCCAGGCTGGAACGTAGTGACACGATCTCGGCTCACTGCAACCTCCACCTCCCAGGTGCAAGTGATTCTCCTGCCTTAGCCTACGGAGTAGCTGAGATTACAGGCATGCGCCACCACACCTTGCTAATTTTTGTATTCTTAGTGGAGGGGGCGTTTCACCATGTTGGCCAGACTGGTTTTGAACTCCTGACCTCAGGCCAACCTCAGCCTCCCTAAGTGCTGGGATTATAGATATGAGCCACCGTGCCCAGCGTGACCTTTTTTTTTTTGAGATGGAATGTCACTCTGTTGCCCAGGCTGGAGTGCAGTGGCATGATCTCGGGTCACTGCAAGCTCTGCCTCCCAGGTTCATGCCATTCTTCTGCCTCAACCTCCCAAGTAGCTGGGACTACAGGCGCCTGCCACCACGCCCAGCTAATTTTTTTGTATTTTTAGTAGAGATGGGGTTTCACCATGTTAGCCAGGATGGTCTCGATCTCCTGACCTCATGATCCGCCTGCCTCAGCCTGCCAAAGTGCTGGGATTACAGGCGTGAGCCTCCGCGCCCGGCTGTGACCTTTTTTTTTTTTTACAGCCAGTTAAGAACTCTTTTCAAAATACAGTCCACCCCATCAGATGCTTTAATTAAACAATTTTTTTTTTTTTTTGGAGACAGGGTCTTGCTCTATTGCCCAGGCTGGAGTGCAGTGGTGCAATCTGGGCCCCCCACAACCTCTGCCTCCCAAGTTCAAGTGCCAAGATTCTTGTGCCTCAGCCTCCCAAGTATCTGGGATTACAGGCACACACCACCACTACTGGCTACTTTTTGTATTTTTAGTAGAGACGGGTTTTCACCGTGTTAGCCAGGCTGGTCTTAAACTCCTGCCCTCAAATGATCCACCTGCCCCAGCCTCCCAAAGTGCTGGGATTATAGGCATGAGCCACCCCGCCCAGCCTTATACAATTTTCTTAAATTTGTTCTAGGCAACGTAGATCCAACAGTTACATTTAGAGCAATCGCTAATTGAGAATTCTCAGATGAAGATTCCCTGCTGGTCAAGCTGAAGGTGGCTATAGCAGTCTGCAGACAAGAGCTGAGAGAGATCAATGGTCCCTCCCTGGCTTTTGTCTTCCCCAGCGGCCAAGGTTGCTGCTGTCCTGCCACAGCCGTGCTTGGCATGAGCAGTACCCCTGACAATTATGTCATCCTTTACCAGTCCTCCCCATGTCTCGCTCACACCATATGCCCAGATTTGTTCCCAGGTGGCTCAGCAGTTTCTTCCTAACATAACTGGAGCCACCCTAAAACATCTCCCACCGCCTGACATGTGGGCCACACTAGGAACACTTTAGAGCTGTCATCTCATATTCATGATTCTTATCATCATTATCTATAACTGCCCAAATCCAGAAAACTTAGCTGGACAGCAAAATAAACTCTATGTTAGCGTCTCCCATTCCCTGGCTCTTCTTTGCTGCTCACAAATTCCAGTGGCCCAGTTTCCCACGGGAGAGCTGGAAGAGCAGAGGATTGAGGAGGTTTAATTACATAGCTGATTTGCCAAGACTGGCCAGGGCCGGTGGCCTAACTATGAGTCCCTGCATTCCCTTTGTTACTCAACTATGTAGTTAGCAGTTCAGGCACATGTGGTACGTTCCCTTGGCCTCATGTCCTAGAATTGCTAGAGCTAATTTGTAGACCCAGTCTTGACTTGTAGATGGATTGCCATGCCCTGTGCAATGGTGTATCCAGGTGGCTATGATCCTTACCTAGGAAGCTCAGGTCAAATCAGCTCATTGATTCCATTGATGTTTATTCTCAAAGGACTTTTTTCCACAGGCATCACATGGGTCATGAATGGAAGACATGGGTCTTGTGTAATTTGTTGCCATAATGTTTGTCTCCACAAAGCTTGAGACTTGATCATCCAGTTTTTCTGCAACCAGCCACCAGACTATAATGTCCACTCATTGGTTAATGTCATCAGTCAATGAAAATAAAACAAGGTACATTTTGGAAGCCTCTTTTAGAGCAAGCACCATAACTCACAACTCTACCCAGTGAGCAAAAGTTCCTTTTTCTGTGTATAGTTTTAAGTAGTTTTCTTTGAAGCTGCACAGCTGTAGTAGCCAAGTGCACCTCTGTATTTAGGACCCCAAGACCGCTCCCAGGTTTGATTATCCACTGAAAGGACTGACAATACTCGGCATACAGGCATACTCACAACTAAGATTTATTACAATGAAACGATACAAAACACAGTCTGCAAAGGGAAAAGGCATGTGGGCAAAGTATGGGGAATAACGTCTGCAAGATTCCAAGAGTCTTCTCCAGTGGAATCGCATAGGACAAGCATAAGTCTCCCATCAACAATTTGCGGCCTTTTACTATGGGCCCTCTCACTCTAGGTTCTCACTGAACTCACCAAGGCAGTTCAGTCCTTGGTTTCAGAGGCACTACCTGGGACAGTCAGTCCCAAACAGTTTGATTTACCTATGACATCAGCTTCATGAGTATGGACAGCATCTGTAGGCATTCTGCAGGAAAGGGCAGGTGGCAGGTTACTTACCCCCTCCTAGGCAGTGTGGTCAGGTTGAGCATAGGCTCAATAGTTAGTTTGAATTCAAAGCATTCACAGCAGCTTGAAAAGGCAGCACAATGGAGTTTTCTTTCAGGAAGCGGGAAGGCTTTGTTCTGAAAAACAAAGACCATTAACACCCTTCACCAGCCCATCTCCCCAGGTGCCCGGATTTTGTTTTTTCCCCCATTGTTACAAAATCAGTTGCGTTCCATTCAACAATCAAGACATTTAAAAAATCATCTCCCACTCTTTTTTTTTTTTTCTTTTTTGAGACAGAGTTTCACTCTTGTTGTCCAGGCTGCAGTGCAGTGGCACCATCTCGGCCCACCGCAACCTCCGCCTCCTGGGTTCAAGCGATTCTCCTGCCTCAGCCTTCCCAAGTAGCTCACCTCGGCCTCCCAAAGTGCTGGGATTACAGGCATAAGCCACTGCGCCCGGCCATTAAAATCATCATCTACTCTTATCCAGACTTTTCATCTGAAAGGGTTGTATGCAACAGCCACAAAAGCATTTTCACAGAAAAACATTTTAATACAGTTTAACCAGAAAGACACATCATGTTCAGAATTATTCAGTAAAAAAATTCTTAAATTAAAAATTTTTTAAAAATTTTTTTAATTTTTTTTTTTTTTTTTTAAGTACAATTTCCATTTTATTTTTCTCCAGAGAATAGTCTGTCTCAGTCTTTAAGGACTCAGCTCCTTACATGGGCTTTGGTGGGGGACGTGGGGCAGCACCCGCAGGTCTAAATCGGGGAGGGGGTGTTCGGTCCTTGCGGGCTTCACGAGATCGATTCCTGACTACTTTGCTGTGAATTGCACAACTCACACAGTAATGCAGCTTCACATACAGCTTGGGAAGCACATAGGCATCAAAGACGCTCGCTTCAGAAATGTCCCTGACCGCTGCGGCCTCCACTATGTTTCGAATGACGAATTTCTTAATGGCCTTGTCCTTGGGCACGCATCAGGCACAGTTAGTGCAGCGAATAGGCTGCACATGGCCGCGGCCCTTTTTGGCACGACCATTGTTCCTTCTTTTCTTTGTCATTTTGGACGTACGGACCGAAGAAAGGAGAAAAAAATTTTTAATTTTTAAACATTTAAAAAACAGGGGCCGGGCACAGTGGCTCATGCCTGTAATCCCAGCACTTGGGGAGGCTGAGGCGGGCAGATCACCTGAGGTCGGGGGTTCGAGACCAGCGAACATGGAGAAACCCCATCTCTACTAAAAATACAAAATTAGCCGGGCGTGGTGGCGCATGCCTGTAATCCCAGCTACTCAGGAGGCTAAGGCAGGAGAATCACTTGAACTCAGGAGGCAGAGGTTGCAGTGAGCCGAGATTGCACCATTGTACTCCAGCCTGGGCAACAAGAGCAAAACTCTGTCTAAAACAAACAACAAAAAAAATTGGGTTTACACAACTTTCCACTTCTTTTTCATCCTGATCACTTATCCAGGTAGCAGCCTTGAAGTGATCAATCACTTTCTCGGGACAGCTGCATTTAATCACTAAATTAAGGTGCCTTAGTAAGTTGTGTGTGTCAGAGGCATTTGAACCAGACCAACTCCATGTTGAATAGGGGCTGGTAAAATAAGGCTGAGACCTACTGGGCTGCATTCTCAGAGAGTTAACGCATCCTAAGTCACAGGATAACATAGGAGGTCAGCACAAGATATAGGTCATAAAGACCTTGCTGATAAAACAGGCTACAGCAAAGACGCCGGCTAAAACGCACCAAAACCAAGATGGCAATGAATGTGACCTCTGGTCGTCCTCACTGCTACACTCTCACCAGCGCCATGACAGTTTACAAATGCCATGGCAACATCAGGAAGTTACCCTATATGGTCTAAAAAGGGGAAGCATAATCCACTCCTTGTTTAGCATATCATGAAGAAACAACCATAAAAATGGGCAACCAGCAGCCCTTGGGGCTGTTCTGTCTATGGGGTAGCCATTCTTTTATTCCTTTACTTTCTTAATAAACTTGCTTTCACTTTATGGACTCGCCCTCAATTCTTTCTTGCGCGAGATCCAACAACCCTCTCTTGGGGTCTGGACTTGGACCCCTTTCCTGTAACACGTATACCAGGAGAACGGAAGTAGAGACAAGGTATCAGTTCACTGTTGCAAACTGCATCTAATACCAAAAGCCAAATGCAAGAAGCCAGCAGCAGTAAGATGGCCCTGAGACAGGGTCCAGAGTCTGATCTCTCAGTACTGGGTGGAAGGGTCACACTTGCCGAGATGTGCCCTCCCACAGTGTGCAGCTTTAGCAGGAATCATTACTTAGAAATGCAAACAGTCTCTGTAACAGAAACAAAGAGCCAATGAGCAGATCAATTTCAGATGGTCCCATCAGAAATAAACCCTTTTCTGTAGGCAATTGTGACCCAGCTGGTCTGGCCAGCATCCATGATGTTTTCCCAACTTTGTCTTTCGAGTCTTAAATCTGCAACTGTCCCGAGCCTGAGTTTTGTTTGTTTGTTTGTTTGTTTGTTTTTGAGACGGAGTCTCGCTCTGCCGCCCAGGCTGGAGTGCAGTGGCCGGATCTCAGCTCACTGCAAGCTCCGCCTCCCGGGTTCACACCATTCTCCTGCCTCAGCCTCCCGAGTAGCTGGGACTACAGGCGCCGCCACCTCGCCCGGCTAGTTTTTTGTATTTTTAAAGTAGAGACGGGGTTTCACCGTGTCAGCCAGGATGGTCTTGATCTCCTGACCTCGTGATCTGCCCATCTCGGCCTCCCAAAGTGCTGGGATTACAGGCTTGAGCCACCGCGCCCGGCCTGAGTTTTGTTTTTTAAGCAGAGCAACTTTGTCAAATTTGGTTTGTCTTAGCTAACTAACAGGCAAGCCAGCCCAGAAAACTGGTCAGTTACAAACTTTCTCTGAAAATAAAACAAAACTGGATGAGGTCTCTATCTTCTTTTATGTCCTTGGGAGCGTGACCTTGTAACCATGTGGTGGTACTTTCTTCTTTTTTTTTTTTTTTTTGGGAGACGGAGTCTTACTCTGTCACTCAGGCTGGAGTGCAATGGTGGGATCTCAGCTTACTGCGACCTCTGCCTCCTGGTTTCAATCTATTCTCCTGCCTCAGCCTCCCCAGTAGCTGGGACTACAGGTGTGTGCCACCATGTCCAGCTAATTTTTGTATTTTTAGTAGAGACAGGGTTTCACAATGTTGGCCAGACTGGTCTCGAACTCCTGACCTCAAATGATCCGCTCATCTCAGCCTCCCAAAGTGCTGCAATTACAGGCATGAGCCATCATGCCCAGCCACCACGTGGTGGTACTTTCTTTTGGTCTCTGCCATTTTACAATAGTGGGCCGGGTTCAATCCTGGCTTAGGAAATGAGTACTTTCTGATTGATATCTGTGTGACCTTTACCATTTGTTGATTCTCTTCCCCTGTATGAACAATGTCTGGCTTCCCTTCTTAACCTTCTTAAATTTTCCTTTCTGGCTGGGTACGGTGGCTCACGCCTGTAATCCCAGTACTTTGGGAGGCTGGTCTCCAACTCCTGACCTCAGGTGATCTACCCACATCGGCCTCCCAAAGTGCTGGGATTACAGGCGTGAGCCACAACCCCTGGCCTCATTCTTTTTTTTTTTTTTGTATGAACAATGTCTGGCTTCCCTTCTTAACCTTCTTAAATTTTCCTTTCTGGCTGGGTACGGTGGCTCACGCCTGTAATCCCAGTACTTTGGGAGGCTGGTCTCCAACTCCTGACCTCAGGTGATCCACCCACATCGGCCTCCCAAAGTGCTGGCATTACAGGCGTGAGCCACAACCCCTGGCCTCATTCTTTTTTTTTTTTTTTGAGATGGAGTCTTGCTCTGTCACCTGGGCTGGAGTGCAGGGGCATGATCTCGGCTTACTGCAAGCTCCACCCCCCAGGTTCACGCCATTCTCCTGCCTCAGCCTCCCGAGTAGCTGGGACTACAGGTGACTGCCACCACACCTGGCTAATTTTTTGTATTTTTAGTAGAGATGGGGTTTCACCATGTTAACCAGGATGGTCTTGATCTCTTGACCTCATGATCCTCTCACCTTGATCTCCCAAGTGCGGGGATTACAGATGTGAGCCACCATGCCCGGCCCTGGCCTCATGCGTTGATCTATTTGATTTTAGGTGGTTTGGTTTATGGGGACCCTGGGTGAAGAGCATACTCCAAACTGTTAGTATTGTCCTCCTGATAGTAATAATAATAGTCTCCCTGGTGCACTGTATTGTCCCAAAGGTTTTAGATGTTTACATGCAGCCATCTCTAGAATGTCAAATTGTCTCTGTTCAACTAGAATGACAAGAGCTGAAAGAAATGTGTGACCATGAGGACACCGTAACCTATAAATGACACACTGAGACCGGAAACCCAAAATGATGGTAACAGAAAGTGGTGCTAAGGCCCTAA
Organism: Macaca mulatta; assembly: GCF_049350105.2. Lineage (NCBI taxonomy): Eukaryota > Metazoa > Chordata > Mammalia > Primates > Cercopithecidae > Macaca > Macaca mulatta. Next base: position 92,603,730 of record NC_133420.1, read on the forward strand.
GTTTTGGTCACACTGTCACCTAAGTGAGAACCTGACCAAAAAGGGGTAATTTTTTTAAACAAAATTATGGCAGGCCATTGTTTTGGACTGAGCTCATGCGCTAGGCCCCAACAAACCAAACCAAACAAAAATGGAGTTGCTCGTGTTAAATGTGACATAATCAAATTAAGACTTTAAGGAAACACATAGATCCTAGAACAGACCAGGTTTTGTTTTTCTCCTGTAAACAGGATGTTCCAGTGTAAGGAGGCACCCTCTACTGAGTCCTTGTTCCCACCTTGCAAAGCCCACAGTGTTCTGTTTCCCAGTGAGTTTCAATACCAAATAAGTACATTTATGATGGTGATAGTGACATCAATGACTCAAGTTTTGGTCAATCTCTAAAAATTGAGAAAATGACCAAAAGGGGGTAATTGTTAAAGCAAACTAAAGATGGCCTGAGAAGGACTCTGTACTTCTGTATTTGAGTCCTTGTGGTCAAACTGCAACCTAACTAAACAGGTAGACAAGATTGAAAACTAGCCTTGGCCTATCCCAGCAACCACACTTCAACCACTCATACACTGCAGAGTGTTCAAATTGTGTTCAACTAAGACAAACGCAGAGCTGTAACCAATCCACTTAAGGACCTCACCTCTGATTTCTGTAGTCACTTCTCTTTTTTGTCTGTAAATTTGTTCTGACCATGAGGCATCCCTGGAGTCTCTCTGAATTTCTGCTGTGATTCTGGGGACTACCCGATTCATGAATCATTCATTGCTCAATTAAATTATTATTACTTTTTTTTTTTTTTTTTTGAGACGGAGTCTTGCTCTGTCGCCCAGGCTGGAATGCAGGGACGTGATCTCGGCTCACCACACCCGACCTTCTCTTTTATTTATTTATTTATTGATACGAAGTTTTGCTCTTGTTGCCCAGGTTAGAGTGCAATTTCAGCTCACTGCAACCTCTACCTCCCAGGTTCAAGCGATTTTCCTGCCTCAGCCTCCCATGTAGCTGGGATTACGTGCCTGGCTAATTTTTGTATTTTTAGTAGAGATGGGGGTTTCTCCATGATGGCCAGGCTGGTCTCGAACTCCTGACCTCAGGTGATCCACCCACCTCGGGCCTTCCAAAGGTCTGAGATTACAGGCATGAGCCACCATGCTCGGCCATGTACTACCATCTGATATGTGTAAAGGACAGGTGTGAGCCACTGCCCTGGCTGCAAATTGATATACTTCTAAATAATAGTCTAATTTTGAATATATTGAAGTACATTATGCTTTTTACAAATATAAAGAATCGGCCGGGCGCGGTGGCTCAAGCCTGTAATCCCAGCACTTGGGGAGGCCGAGACGGGCGGATCACAAGGTCAGGAGATCGAGACCATCCTGGCTAACACGGTGAAACCCCGTCTCTACTAAAAAATACAAAAAACTAGCCGGGTGAGGTGGCGGGCGCCTGTAGTCCCAGCTACTCGGGAGGCTGAGGCAGGAGAATGGCGTAAACCCGGGAGGCGGAGCTTGCAGTGAGCCGAGATCACGCCACTGCACTCCAGCCTGGGTGACAGAGCCAGACTCCGTCTCAAAAAAAAAAAAAACAAATATAAAGAATCGGACTAGGCGCAGTGGCTCACACCTATAATCCCAGCACTTTGGGAGGCCGAGGTAGGAGGACCAGCTGAGGTCAGGAGTTTGAGACCAGCCTGGCCAACATGGCGAAATCCCGTCTCTACTAAAAATACAAAATTAGTCAGGTGTGGTGGTGCATGCCTGTAATCCCAGCTACTCAGGAGGCTGAGGCAGGAGAATTGCTTGAACCTGGGAGGCAGAGGTTGCAGTGAGTCCAGATTGAGCCACTGCACTCCAGCCTGGGAGACAGAACAAGACTCCATCTCAAAAAAGAAACCCAAAAACCCATAGGTGGATAAAAAGATTAAGGCAATTCTTTTAGTAGTGCGAACATGATTGTCAGTGATGAATGGCACCTTGGGAGGTAACCTCAGAGGAGGAGAAGGTATTGATGGGACCACTTGCCTAAGAGTGGAGGAAAGCAGTGCGAAGGGTGACCATGGTAACCAAAGAGAAGCAGAGAAGGCGAAGGTGTTTCCAAGACAGGAGAGCACTGTGGTCTTGAAGCATTCCCTGGTGAAAGTGGTTGAGGAGACAGCTTTGAGCTGCTGGCAGCCAGATGTGTTATCACTGACTTAGCTGGCCAGAAGGACAGGGAAAGAGAACTTGCTGACAGTGGGATTGCTTGAGCGAGCAGTCTCGGGGGGCACAAAACTATTAGAGATTCTTGATTACATTGAGTCAGCCAAGAAAACCTTCAAAACATTTACACTTCAGACAAATAGAGAATCTCGGAAGTCTCTCTGAACCTATTCTGGTTTGAGGGGCTGACCAGTTTTAAAAACAGAATCTGGGCCGGGCGCGGTGGTTCACACCTGTAGTCCCAGCACTTTGGGAGGCCGAGGTGGGCAAATTGCCTGAGGAGTTCCAGACCAATCTGGCCAACATGGTGAAACCCCATCTCTGCCGGGCGCAGTGGCTCACGCCTGTAATCCCAGCGCTTTGGGAGGCCGAGGCGGGCGGATCACAAGGTCAGGAGATCGAGACCACGGTGAAACCCCGTCTCTACTAAAAATACAAAAAATTAGCCAGGCGCGGTTGTGGGTGCCTGTAGTCCCAGCTACTCGGGAGGCTGAGGCAGGAGAATGGCGTGAACCCGGGAGGCGGAGCTTGCAGTGAGCCGAGATCGCGCCGCTACACTCCAGCCTGGGCGACAGAGCGAGACTCCGTCTCAAAAAAAAAAAAAAAAAAAAAAAAAAGAAACCCCATCTCTATTAAATATACAAAAAAATAGCTGGGTGTGGTGGTGTGCGCCTGTAATCCCAGCTACTTGGGAGGCTGATGCAGGGGAAGTGCTTGAACCAGGGAGGTGGAGGTTGCAGTGAGCCGGAATCGTGCCACTGCACCTCAGTCTGGGCAACAGATTGAGACTCTGTCTCAAGGAAAAAAAAAAAAAAAATCTGTACTAAAAATATTTTTTAAATTAGCCAGATGTGGTGACAGGTGCCTGTAATCCCAGCTACTTGGGAGGTTGAGGCAGGAGAATTGCCTGATCTGGGAAGACAGAGGTTGTGGTGAGCCAAGATGATGCCATTGTACTCCAGCCTGGGCAAAAAGAACAAAACTCGTCTCAGAAAATAAATATAGCCGGGCGCGGTGGCTCAAGCCTGTAATCCCAGCACTTTGGGAGGCCGAGACGGGCGGATCACGAGGTCAGGAGATCGAGACCATCCTGGCTAACACAGTGAAACTCCGTCTCTACTAAAAATACAAAAACTTAGCCGGGCGAGGTGGCAGGCGCCTGTAGTCCCAGCTACTCGGGAGGCTGAGGCAGGAGAATGGCGTAAACCCGGGAGGCGGAGCTTGCAGTGAGCTGAGATCCGGCCACTACACTCCAGACTGGGTGACAGAGCGAGACTCCGTCTCAAAAAAAATAAATAAATAAATAAATAAATAAATAAATAAATAAATAAATATAAAAAAGAGAGAATCTGTGACATACGACAGAGAAGATGGATAATTAGTCAACAAAAGAAACATTATACAAGGCAATTACCACTATCCAGAAAAATATCATAAAGGTTGATAGGCAAATCTCTGATACTAGAGCAGAAACAGAGAAAGTCACACATACACTAGATGCACTCCAGCAAGAGCCCAGTGTATTCACCCTCAGTTGCTACAAGTCAAGGTCGTCCCTTCTGCACCACCTCCAAACACACTGCTCTATCCCTCCAACATGCTACCTGGTGGAACATAGTCACAACAGCCTTGGCCTCGATCTTCCTCAAGGATAAGTGGATCACATTAGATTTTTTAAAACAAAGAGGCATAGGGAGATTTGACTCCAAAAGAGGAAGTAGGAGATGTGATGATGAAAGCAAAAGATTAAAACAATGTGAGGAAGGTGTCATGACCCAAGAAATGAGGAGAGCCTCCAGAAACTCGAAAAGGCAAGGAAATTGATCCTCCCCCACAGCCTCTGGAGGGAGTGCAGTCCTGCCAACACCTTGATTTCGGCCCAGTGAAACTCATTTTGGACTTCTTTCAGAACTGCAAGACAATAAATTTATGTCATTTTAAGTCACTAAATTTGTAACAGTGACAATAAGAAAGTAATACACCCAGTGGCCAGACGCTGTGGCTCACGCCTATAATCCCAGCACTTTGGGAGGCCAAGGTGGGCGGATCACGAGGTCAAGAGATCGAGACCATCCTGTTCAACATGGTGAAACCCCATCTCTACTAAGAATACAAAAATTAACTGGGAGTGGTAGCACATGCCTGTAGTCCCAGCTGCTCAGGAGGCTGAGGCAAGAGAATCGCTTGAACCTGGGAGGTGGAGGTTGCAGTGAGCCAAGATCACACCATTGCACTCCAGCCTGGGCGACAGAGCAAGACTCCATCTCAAAAAAAAAAGTAATATATCCAGTTTACTTCTTTCTTGGATATACCATTTCCATTAAAAAATGATGCTTGCTGAACATTACCTCCTTTGTTGATGTTTTCATTTTTGATCCATCGAAAAATGGACATGTCAGAATATAACAATACCTGCTGATGCTTTGTTAGCTTCTAAGTGTCCAAAAGCACTCACTAACAAGCCAACAACTGCTGCTTAAATGGAGTATACCAGGCAGCAGTGTCAGGCAAATGCTGTGCCCAAAACCCCATATGGCACTTACTGCCTATTGCCACAGGCTCCAGTCAGCATAACTGTCAGTCACCATCACTTGCAGATGAAAAGGCTCATTAAAACTGTTTCAGGCTGGGCGCGGTGGCTCAAGCCTGTAATCCCAGCACTTTGGGAGGCTGAGACGGGCGGATCACGAGGTCAGGAGATCGAGACCATCCTGGCTAACCCGGTGAAACCCCGTCTCTACTAAAAAATACAAAAAACTAGCCGGGCGAAGTGGCGGGCGCCTGTGGTCCCAGCTACTCGGGAGGCTGAGGCAGGAGAATGGCGGGAACCCGGGAGGCGGAGCTTGCAGTGAGCTGAGATCCGGCCACTGCACTCCAGCCTGGGCGACAGAGCCAGACTCAGTCTCAAAAAAAAAAAAAAAAAAAAAAAAAAACTGTTTCAAATGAGAGGTCAGTCTCAACAGCCTGCTGGATAGTCTCCTTAAGCACTCCTCTTTCTTCTAGCTCCTTCATCAGTATAGTGATATTATCCCCTCTCCTCCCTTCCTTCTGGCATCCTGTACTGTTTTATTAGCATGAAGGTAAGCTCTTCATACTAATATTCATCCCACAATCACTGTTTTGATTATGGCATTTCCCCACTGGGAACATTCCTTACAATCAAAAGAAGTGTTATACATACTTAACACTTCTGTTCTTACAATATATTCAGCAGTATCAGTTACAACCATTTGGGTATGTGAACTGTTCACCAAATAAAACGTAATACAGTAAGTTTCAAGGGCCACAATGGTATGGCCTCTTCTACTACAGACAAAAATATTAATTTTGGCAGGAGTTGGAAATCTGGCAGGTCATGGTAGCTTCATCAGAAACATGCAGTCCTTTCCTTTGTAAGAGGCGTCAGTTCTTAGACTGCTGGGGGGCTTCAGTGTAGTAAATCTATCCACCTAGTCCCCATTCTTTTTTTTTTTTTTTTTTTTTTTTGAGACGGAGTCTCGCTCTGTTGCCCAGGCTCTCTTCAGGGAGTGCAAGGCAGTGCAGAAGACACCAGCAGTGGGGTTGACTGGAGCAGAGTGGACATTTCTTTCCTTAACGGAACAGAGGTCAGGGGAAGAGAGAGGAAGAGATCAGGGGGTGTGACAGGAGCAGTTCCACACCAGTAAGCACAGTGTTGGACTTACATTCAGATTTAAGTTGCCTTCTGCTCAGCATCTACAAACTTTTTTTTTTCTTCTTTTTTTTTTTTGAGGAGTTTTGCTCTTGTTGCTCAGGCTGGAGTCCACTGGCGTGATCTTGGCTCACTGCAAGCTCCGCCTCCCGGGTTCACGCCATTCTCCTGCCTCGGCCTCCCGAGTAGCTGGGATTACAGGCGCCCACCACCACACCTGGCTAATATTTTGTATTTTTAGTAGAGACGGGGTTTCTCCATGTTGGGCAGGCTGGTCTCGAAATCCTGATCTCAGGTAATCCACCCACCTCAGCCTCCCAAAGTGTACGGCACCCGGCCAAGCATCTACAAACTTTTACAACTAAGACACCATCAGGCAGCTGCTTCAATCCTACCACTGTAAATCTCTTGTTTTTTGAGTTTTGTTGTTTTTGTTTTTATTTTTGTTTTTGAGACAGTGTATTACTCTGTTGTATATCACTCTGTTGCCCAGGCTGGAGTGCAGTGGTGCGATCTCAACTCACTGCAACCTCAACCTCCTGGGCTCAAGCGATCCTCCCACCTCAGCCTCCGAAGTAGCTGAGACCACAGGTGTGTGCCACTACACCCAGCTAATTTTTAAAAAAAATTTTTGTAGGCCAGGTGCAGTGGCTCATGCCTGTAATTCCAGCATTTTGGAATGTGGAGGCAGGCAGATCACCTGAGGTCGAGAGTTCGAGACCAGCCTGACCAACATGGAGAAACCCCATCTCTACTAAAAATACAAAATTAGCTGGGCACGGTGGTGCATGTCTGTAATCCCAGCTACTCTGGAGGCTGAGGCAGGAGAATCGCTTCAACCTGGGAGTCGGAGGTTGCAGTGAGCCGAGATCGCACCATTGCACTCCAGCCTGGGAAACAAGAGCGAAACTCCATCTCAAAAAAAAAAAAAAAAAAAAACTTGTAGAGATAGTGTTTTGCCATGTTGCCCAGGCTTGTGTCAAACTCCCGGGCTCAAGTGATCTGCCCGCCTCAGCCTCCCAAAGTGCGAGGAATACAGGTGTGAGCCACCGACCCCAGCCTCTAAATCTCCAAATATTCACTGACGGGTAGTATGTACTATCAGATCCTGGGAAATCTTTTCATTTCATCTAACCCAGCCCACACAGTCTAGTAACAACTAGGACACTGGGAAGAAACTTAATCCTCCCAATTCACTGCTTGGACAAGAGCATGCACTACAAGATCCCAGGGAGTCTTATCATGGCCCTTAATCTGGCCCGCATCCCTCTTTCTTCCAAAAAGTCTTCGTGACCTTACCAGGCTCAGGTGAAAGGAGCTGGGCACATTCCTCAGCCCCCGGGCTCGAAACTCCCCGAGCCCAGTACAAACACCACCTGGAAAGTCTCCGATAAGGAGACAGCCATTCAAGGTTACTGAAAGCGCGGGAGCCAAAAGAATTTCTTTGTTCCCCTGCAACTTTTGGGCTATAAAAAGCAAACGCTCGCATTGATCGGGGCCCTCTTGTATACTGTGTAAAGGAGGGACCAGGTTCGAACTTGTAGTAAAGATCCTTGCCGCTTGGCTTTGACTCTGGACTCTGGTGGTCTTCTTTGGGGAACAAACGGTCTGGGCATAACATCTGGGGGCTCGTCCGGGATTCCCCAAGCCCACCAGACCCCTGGTCAACGGATCTGCTAAGATCGATCTACTGATAGGTGAGCTGACTCGTCTCCGTTTGTCTGTCTGTGTCTGTGTGTCTGTTCTGAATCTGAATCTGTGACTCACGAGGTCTGAAACTGAGGCTGGCACAGTCCTGGCAGACGCGCTATAGGACGGCCAGTGGAGACCGGTGGGAGACGTCCCCTGGCTCTCTTCTGATTTAAATTGCGATCTGAGTTGCCGGAGCGCGTTCGCGATCCAGGCAACAGCTGACTCTGACCCCGGTCCCCGGGTGCGCGCTTGCGGTCTGAATTGCCCCGGTCCCCGGGTGCGCGCTTGCGGTCTGAATTGCCCCGGTCCCCGGGTGCGCGCTTGCGGTCTGAATTGCCCCGGTCCCCGGGTGCGCGCTTGCGGTCTGAATTGCCCCGGTCCCCGGGTGCGCGCTTGCGGTCTGAATTGCCCCGGTCCCCGGGTGCGCGCTTGCGGTCTGAATTGCCCCGGTCCCTGGGGCTCCCGGCTTCTGGCGCCGCGCTCCCGGCCCCGGTCCCCGGTCCCCCGGCTTCCGGCGCCGCACTCCCGGCCCCGGGCTCCCGGCTTCCGGCGCCGCGCTTCCGGCCCCGGTCCCGGGCTGCCGAGGCGCGCCTGCCACTAGCTATCATTAACAAGTCAGATCAGATTTCCTCTATAGGGATTCTAACCCACATTCCTTTACAGGAAGAGACACAGAAAGTGAGACTGGGGAGAGGGAGAAAGTGAGAAGGGAAATCGGAAAGAGAAAGGGGAGGAAACAGCAGACGTGGAGAGTCAGAGAGAGAGACAGAAAGAAAAAGAGACTGAGTGTGAAGGAGAAAGGACACGGGATGACAGAGAGAAAGAGAGCGCACGCAAATGAAATAGCGGGAGAGAGCAGGCGGAGGGGAGGCGGCCGGCACTCACGGGCCCGCTGATAGGGAAAATAACTTTGAAGGGCCGGCAGGGCGGACGCGAGGGTGCACTTCGCGGACTAGCCCCCCCCAGCCGCCTGACTCCACGGTGGCTTTACCCCTTCGGGAAATAGGACCCCCAGATGACACAGGAATCCCCAGGCTCCAGTACTGGCCATTCTCCACCAGTGATCTGTATAACTGGAAGACTCAGAGTGCTCGGTTTTCAGACAACCCCAAAGATTTACTGGCTTTACTGGATAGTGTCATGTTCACCCACCAGCCCACTTGGGATGATTGTCAGCAGCTCCTCCGAATCTTGTTTACCACGGAGGAGCGAGAGAGAATACAGGTAGAAGCTAGAAAGCTGGTCCCGGGGGACGACGGTCAACCGACTGCCAACCCCGACCTCATAAACGCAACCTTTCCTCTGACCAGGCCGGCGTGGGACTACAACATGGCAGAAGGTAGGGGACGGCTACACCTTTATCGCCAGACTCTAATGGCAGGTCTCCGGGCAGCTGCTCGCAAGCCCACTAATTTGGCTAAAGTATATTCTATTCTGCAAGAAAAGACAGAGAGCCCAGCCACCTACTTAGAAAGATTAATGGAAGCTTTTAGACAATACACCCCCATAGATCCAGAGGCTCCAGGAAGTCAGGCAGCTGTTGTAATGTCTTTCGTAAATCAGGCAGCCCCAGATATTAAAAGAAAACTCCAAAAATTAGAAGACTTAGAAGGAAAGCGGATCCAAGACCTCCTTCAGATAGCCCAGCGGGTTTACAATAACAGAGATACTCCAGAGGAAAGGCAATTTAAGGCCACTGAAAAAATGACCAAGGTCCTGGCAGCAGTGGTACAGAAAGAGCATCTACAGCCAGAGTACACCCAACCCAGACGGCCCCCCAGGCATGATAATCTGAGAAAAGACCAATGTGCCTACTGCAAGGAGGCTGGCCACTGGGTAAGAGACTGCCCCAAAAAGAAACAACGAGGACAGGGACCCCCTAGGTCTACACCCGTGCTAGTCACTCAAGATGAAGACTAGGGAAGACGGGGTTCGGATCCCCTCCCCGAACCTAGGGTAACTTTGCAAGTGGAGGGGTCCCCGGTCCAGTTCTTGGTCGATACGGGGACACAGCACTCAGTCTTAGTTAAAACTAATGGAAAATTATCTCCAGGTCCTCGTGGGTACAAGGGGCCACAGGAGTTAAGAAATACCCATGGACCACACAAAGAACAGTAAACCTCGGAGCCAAGAATGTAACCCATTCTTTCCTGGTCATCCCTGAGAGCCCCTGTCCCCTATTAGGGAGAGACCTGCTAACTAAAATGGGAGCACAGATCCATTTCCTCCCTGAGGGACCCGTCGTGACAAACTCCCACAATCAACCCATGTCCATCCTGACTATAACCCTAGAAGATGAATACCGGCTCCACCAGGAGCAAACGGCCCCTGACCAGGACATAGCAACCTGGCTCCAGCAATATCCAGAAGCTTGGGCGGAAACGGTGGGCTTAGGACTAGCAAAACACCGTCCTGCTTTATTTGTTGAACTTAAACCTGGGGCAGACCCCATGCGGGTACGCCAATACCCGATGCCCCTAGAGGCCAAGAAAGGAATTGCCCCGCATATCCGCCAGCTCCTTGACCAAGGGGTCCTTCACTCATGCCACTCACCCTGGAATACTCCGTTGTTGCCAGTACGAAAACCTAATAGTGGAGAATACAGACCTGTACAAGACTTAAGAGAAATCAATAAGAGGGTTGTGGATATACATCCAACTGTGCCTAACCCATATACCCTCCTGAGTACCCTAAACCCTAAACATCAATGGTACACCGTTTTAGATTTAAAAGATGCTTTCTTCAGTTTGCCTTTAGCCCCTCAGAGCCAAAAGCTCTTCGCCTTCGAGTGGAATGACCCTGATAGAGGCATAAGTGGCCAACTGACATGGACCAGACTGCCGCAAGGATTCAAAAACTCTCCTACCCTGTTCGATGAGGCCCTCCATGAAGACCTGGGATAACTTTCCTGCCCCCAACGACCTTAAACCCTGCCTCGCTGCTGCCCAACCCGGACCTGGACGCCCCACTCCACGACTGCACTGAGATACTAGCTCAGGTGCACGGAGTTCGAGAAGACCTGCAGGACCGCCCACTTCCTGACGCCGACTTCGTCTGGTTCACTGATGGGAGCAGCTTCATGCATCAGGGCCAGAGGTACGCTGGAGCGGCAGTGACTTCAGAGACTGAGGTAATCTGGGCGGAACCCCTGCCCCCGGGGACATCGGCCCAGAAGGCCGAACTGATAGCGCTCACCCAAGCTCTTACCTTAGGGGTGGGGAAAAAGCTGACGGTATATACAAACAGCCGATATGCTTTTGCAACAGCGCATATACATGGGGCCATTTACAGGGAGCGGGGGTTACTGACGGCTGAAGGAAAAGAGATAAAAAAAACAAGCAAGAAATCCTAGCCCTGCTAACAGCCCTATGGAGGCCAGAAAAGTTAGCCATTGTGCATTGCCCAGGGCATCAGAAACTAACTACTCCAACTGCTCAAGGCAACTTTCTGGCGGACCAAACTGCAAGAAAGGTGGCGAAGGCTCCCAGCCAACTCCTTGCACTCCAGCTCCCTGACCCGGGCCCCCGGGACTTGCCATATTTCCCTGATTATTCAGAACAAGATCTCCAGTGGATTGACAAGCTTCCCCTGAAACAGATCCAGAATGGGTGGTGGACTGATACTAATGACCAAACCATCCTACCAGAGAAATTAGGACAACAAGTGTTAGAACACATCCACCGAACCACCCACCTGGGTGCTCGGCGGATGATAGACCTGATCAGACGCTCTAAGCTCAAATTCAGACATACAGCCGAGATGGCCAGCAACATCGTGACAAGTTGCAAAGTCTGCCAGCTTAACAACGCCTACCCCCAATCCCAGGCTGCAACGGGAACAAGGCTCAGGGGAACCAGGCCCGGTATCTAATGGGAAGTAGATTTTACTGAGATAAAGCCAGGAAAATACGGGTATCGGTACTTACTTGTCTTTGTAGATACTTTTTCAGGGTGGACTGAAGCATTCCCCACCAAGAAAGAAACTGCTCAGGTTGTAGCAAAGAAAATCCTGGAAGATATCCTCCCCAGGTATGGCTTCCCCGTCCAGATAGGGTCAGATAATGGGCCGGCCTTCGTCGCTAAGGTAAGTCAGGATTTGGCTTCCATCCTTGGGGCAAATTGAAAACTACATTGCGCTTACAGGCCCCAGAGTTCAGGACAGGTAGAGAGAATGAATCGGACCTTAAAAAAGACCTTAACTAAATTAACTATGGAGACTGGCGCTAATTGGGTGGTCCTTCTCCCCTACGCTCTGTTCCGGGCCCGTAATACCCCTTACAGACTGGGCCTTACTCCTTATGAAATTATGTATGGCAGACCCCCACCCTTAGTTCCCGGCCTAAAAGATGATCTGCTCAAGTCTGAAACAGAAAATGTCTCTGAACTCTTATTTTCCCTACAAGCCTTGCAGAAAATTCATCAAGAAATCTGGCCCAAGCTGAAGGAACTATACGAGACCGGTCCCCCGCCGACACCCCATCCGTACCAGCCGGGAGACTGGGTCCTGGTCAAGTGACACCGACAAGAGACCCTAAAACCCAGGTGGAAAGGACCACTCCAGGTACTCCTAACCACACCCACCACCCTGAAGGTAGAAGGCGTCACATCGTGGATCCACTACTCCCACGTCAAGCCAGTGGACCCAACCTCCGATCTTCTGGGACCAATCACGGCGGTGGCTGAAGCACCGGACACGTGGATTGTGGACAGAGCTAGGAACAACCCCTTAAAACTCACCCTGCGCCGGCAGCATAGCTCACTGCAAACATGCAGTTAGGTAGTCTAACCCTAACATTAGTCGTCCTAGTGGCCGCTGGAGAAATCACAAAACCAGCTCATAATCCCTTTGTCTGGAGATTCTGGCTTTATGAAAACCGAACCCACCCTGGGCAACCTCATAAGCCCGGAAAATTATTGGCCAGTGCTGATTGCCCTTCCTCAGGGTGCAACAGCCCAATTCTACTAAATTTTACTGGTTTTCAAATAGCCAAACCTATGACACCAATAATATGCTTTGAGTTTGATCAGACTAAATACAATTGTAAACACTATTGGTGGCACCAAAATGCCGGCTGTCCTTATAACTATTGTAACATCCATAGACCCTGTTATTGGGGAGAGAGAAAACAGTTAGACCCTAAGTGGCCCTTCCATCGTAGACGGGATAGAGACTTTTCATATACATGAATAGTTAGAGACCCCTGGAACTCCCGCTGGACCACGCCTCAACATGGGGCTGTATACTACTCCCCCTCCTCCACATGGCCTAGCAGTCACCTCTATCTGTGGCGAGGCCTAGTGCAAGTACTGCCCCTGGTCCACGGGAATATCCAACGACAGGAAAACAGACTAACACAAGACTTACGTCCTTTCTCCTGGTTAAAGTTATTACAAGAAGGACTAGAACTTGCTAACCTTACAGGACTTCATAGCCTGTCTGGCTGCTTTCTGTGCGCCACTCTAGGGCATCCACCGCTAACCGCTGTCCCTCTGCCATGGGGATCCTCTACCTTTGCCCAAGCTAACAACCTCCGAAACCTCTCGTATGCTCCTATCCTGAACGTGCCCCTATACCTAAACCCCAGTCAGGAGAAGTTTCCCTACTGTTTCTCAGGAACCAATTCCAGCCTCTGCAGCATCACTGCAACGCCCCCTAATATCACCTTAAGGGCTCCATCAGGCATATTCTTCTGGTGTAATGGAACCTTATCTAAGAACCTACCTAGTCCTTCTGTTAATAACCTACTGTGTCTCCCTGTCACATTAGTTCCCCGGTTGACTCTACTAACTGCTGGCGAGTTCCTAGGGTATACCGGTAACTGGACTAGTGCTGTTATTCACCCAGACCCTAGACCAAGACCTGCACGAGCCATATTTCTCTCCCTCATTGCAGGAATCTCCCTTACCGCATCCTTCATTGCGGCCAGACTGGTGGGGGGAGCCCTAGGTCACACCCTCATAGAAAGTAACAAGCTGTACCAACAATTTGCCGTTGCTATGGAGGAGTCGGCTGAGTTCCTTGCCTCCCTTCAGCGGCAGCTCACGTCCCTAGCTCAGGTAACCTTGCAGAACCGGAGAGCCCTAGACCTACTCACTGCAGAAAAAGGTGGTACATGTATATTTCTAAAAGAAGACTGTTGTTTCTACATAAATGAATCAGGACTTGTAGAGGACCGGGTCCAACAGTTACGCAAGTTAATCACTGAAGTAAAAACACGGCAGTTTGCTTCAGCTGCAGACCAATGGTGGAATTCCTCTATGTTTTCTCTGTTAGCCCCCTTCCTTGGACCCCTGCTAAGTCTACTATTTCTGCTTACCGTAGGACCTTGTGTTGTTAACAGAATTTTACAATTTGTTAGGGAGAGATTTGACACCGTACAACTCATGGTCCTCAGAGCCCAATACCAACCTGTAAACGCTGAAACAGAATCAGACTTATAAGACCCAAGATTGGCTCTAAAGATACCTGAAAAGAAGGGGGGAATGAAAGGAGCTGGGCACATTCCTCAGCCCCCGGGCTCGAAACTCCCCGAGCCCAGTACAAACACCACCTGGAAAGTCTCCGATAAGGAGACAGCCATTCAAGGTTACTGAAAGCGCGGGAGCCAAAAGAATTTCTTTGTTCCCCTGCAACTTTTGGGCTATAAAAAGCAAACGCTCGCATTGATCGGGGCCCTCTTGTATACTGTGTAAAGGAGGGACCAGGTTCGAACTTGTAGTAAAGATCCTTGCCGCTTGGCTTTGACTCTGGACTCTGGTGGTCTTCTTTGGGGAACAAACGGTCTGGGCATAACACAGGTTGGATGCCAAATTTGTCAAGGCGACCAGAGTTGTCCAGTAATAATATCTAGGTTGTTGGGGAACCAGCATGGAGCAGTTCCTCTATAACTACAAAAACAAATTCTAATTTGTAATTGGATTTAAACATTCCTTTTAGGCCAGGCACAGAGGCTCATGCCTATAACTCCAGATCTTTGGGAGGTCAAGGCAATAGGATTGCTTGAGCCCAGGAGCTCAAGACCAACCAGGGCAGCATAGTGAGACCCAATGTCTACAAAAATTAAAAAATGGACCAGGCACAGTGGCTCACTCCTGTAATCCCAGCATTTTGGCAGGCCAAGGTGGGCAGATCACAAGGTCAGGAGTTTGAGACCAGCCTGGCCAACATGATGAAGCTCAGTCTCTACTAAAAATACAAAAAAGTAGCCGGGTGTGGTGGCAGGCACCTGTAATCCCAACTACTCAGGCAGCTGAGGCAGGAGAATTGCTTGAACCTGGGAGGCGGAGGTTGCAGTGAGCCGAGACCATGCCACTGAGCTACAGCCTGGGCAAAAGAGAGAGACTCTGTCTCAGGAAAGAAAGAAAAAAAAAAAGAGGGCCGGGCATGGTGGCTCATACCTGTAATCGCAGCACTTTGGGAGGCCGAGGTGGGCAGGTAGCTTGAGGCCAGGAGTTCGAGACCAGCCTGCCCAACATGGCAAAACCCTGTCTCTACTAAAAATACAAAAATTAGGTTGGTGGCGCATGCCTGTGGTCCCAGCTACTTGGGAGGCAGAGGCACAAGAATCGCTTGAACCTGAGAGGTGAAGGTTGCAGTGAGCCCAGATTGCGCCACTGCCCTCTGTCCTGGGCAGGAGAGAGAGAGAGAGACTCTGTCTCATAAAAAAAAAAAAAAAAAAAAAAGAAAAAAAAATTATTAATTTAAAATTAAGAAAAAAAAAAAAAAAAAAAAAAAGGCCATGCACTGGTAATCCCAGCTACTTGTGAAAGGACACAAAGATAGATGTGTACCCGCCCCCCACCCGCTACACCCTTGTTCTGCTCTCTAATCTTTGCACGTACCAGAGGTTTCGTAAGTTCTGTAAGTACATGTTTCTCTTTCTGAGGCCAGGTCACAAGGAATGTTTAAGTAAGATAGCCAGGTCACAAGGTGTGTTTAAGCAAGATAGCCATAAACTGGTCGTGCAACCTGATGCAATATAATTAACTGCCTTTGTGTAAAACTGCTCTTCCGCCTCAAGGGTTGTACTGAAATATCAGAAATGGCGGGAACCAATCATAGTTTGCCAAATCGCTTTGTTCAAACTCCAGCCAATCATACCTCTAATTTGTATAATGATTCTATGCCTACTTTCCTTAGACTATATAACATTGTTCGGAGCTCAGTAGGGGAGCTCTCCTGCCCGTCTCGTTTCACGAGCAAGTGAGAGCTCCAGGTTCGAACCTGTAATAAAGATCCTTGCTGCTTAGCTTTGACTCTGGACTCTGGTGGTCTTCTTCGGGGAATAAACGGTCTGGGCATAACAAATGGGGGCTCGTCCGGGATTTCCCCCAAGCCCACCAGACCCCCAAGTCAACGGATCTTAATCTGTAGGTAAGCCGGCTTTGTCACTGTCTCTGTCTTTGTCTCTGTCTGTCTCCCTGAAATTTCGCGAAATCCATAATCTGTAATCTGTATTGGTCTGTTCTGTAAGTGGCACGGTCTTGGCGGACGCGCTAGAAGACAGCCACTCGGGACTGGTGGGAGACGTTCCCCAGTGCCCATCTGGGGGCCTCCATCCTTGGTTGCCCCGTCTGACTCAGGTCGGAAGTCCGACACGCGCTCGCGAATGCTCATCGTTATTACTGTCTGTCCGTTATTGTTAAGTGTTAAGTGTAAGCCCAAAACGAAACATAAAACCTTTTCTTCCCCCTCCAGGACCGGACCTGTCGGATACTCCCCTCTGCTTCACACTCATTTTCGTCCCCCCTTCTCTTTGTAGGAGCAGTCCAAAGATGGGCAACAACCAGAGCACGCCGCTCTCACTCCTTGTTACCAATTTTAAGGATGTGAAGGCTCGGGGGCGTAACTTAAGCGTAGAACTAAAGAAGGGAAAGCTAGTTACTTTCTGCCGTTCGGAGTGGCCCTCTTTCGGCGTAGGGTGGCCCTCTGAAGGAACTTTCTGTCTCTCTATTATTACTAAGGTAAAAACTAAGATTTTCCTGCCAGGGCAGTCAGGACATCCTGATCAAATTCCTTATATTCTAGTGTGGCAGGATCTTGTGGAAAACCCACCACCCTGGATAACTCCATTCATCCTTGAGCCCTGCAAAGTCCTAGTAACGCGACCTACAAGACAAAAGACTCCCTCTGCTCCCTCGGCCCCTGTGCTGCCGGACAGCCAGGACCCCCTAACGTTAGAACCCACATTTCCCCCACCATATCAGCACCTTATCCCGCAGGACCCAGTCCCCCAGGGTGGTGCTTCCGTAGAGGGAAACCGAGAAGCGGAAGCAGCCGAGAGTGAAAGTAACCTGGGGGGGCCGGCCGGCCGAACACGAGGCCGCGTACAGCGGGACCAAGCTTCCCGACTCCCTGACTCCACTGTAGCCCTGCCTCTCAGAGAAATAGGATCGCTCGATGATACCGGGCTCTCCCGTCTCATGTATTGGCCTTTTTCCACCAGTGATTTATACAATTGGAAGTCCCAAAATGCTCGGTTCTCAGATAATCCCAAAGATCTAACCTCGTTGTTAGACAGTGTCATGTTTACTCACCAGCCGACCTGGGATGACTGTCAACAGCTCCTCCGAATCCTATTCACAACGGAGGAGCGGGAAAGAATCCAAGTTGAGGCCAGAAAACTGGTTCCAGGAGATGACGGCCAGCCAACTGCAAATCCTGACCTCATTAATGCGGCTTTCCCTTTGACCCGGCCCAGATGGGACTACAACACGGCAGAAGGTAGGGGACGACTGCTCATTTATCGCCAGACTCTAATGGCGGGTCTCCGGGCTGCAGCTCGCAAGCCCACCAATTTGGCTAAAGTATATTCTGTGTTACAAGGTAAGACAGAAAGCCCCACTGTGTATTTAGAGAGATTAATGGAAGCCTTCAGACAGTTTACCCCTATGGACCCGGAAGCACCGGAAAATCAGGCAGCGGTAGTAATGTCCTTTGTAAACCAGGCAACACCAGATATTAAAAGAAAACTCCAGAAATTAGAAGGTTTAGAGGGAAAGCAGATTCAGGACCTCCTTCAGATGGCCCAGCGAGTTTATAATAATAGGGATACTCCAGAAGAAAAACAGTTCAAGGCAACCAAAGAAATGACCAAAGTCTTAGTAGCAGCTTTCCCCCAGGCAGGAAATGGCCAAAACAGAAAGCAGAAAAAGCAAGGCCCTAGGCAAGGATTAGAAAAAGATCAGTGTGCTTATTGCAAGGAACGTGGCCACTGGATTAAAGACTGCCCAAAGAAACGGAGACCAGCTAACCCTACCTCCGTACTCGTTACCCAGGACTCTGACTAGGGAGGACGGGGTTCGGACCCCCTCCCCGAACCCAGGGTAACTTTGCAAGTGGAGGGGTCCCCAGTTCGCTTCTTGGTCGATACTGGGGCGGAACGCTCAGTCCTAACCAAACCAATTGGAAAAATGTCTAAGAAAACATCCTGGGTGCACGGGGCCACAGGCATCAAAAAATACCCCTGGACAACCCAGAGGACTGTAGACTTAGGAACGGGAAAAGTCTCCCATTCCTTCCTAGTCATCCCAGAGAGCCCCTGCCCTCTACTAGGGAGGGACTTGCTGACAAAGATGGGGGCCCAAATCCACTTTGAGCCAGAAGGGCCCAAGATAACTGATTCCCAAAACAGGCCAATATCTATCCTGACTGTCACCTTAGAAGATGAGTACCGACTCCATCAAGAGCAAAAGCCCCCCGATCAGGGAATTGACTCTTGGCTCCAGCGTTTCCCTGAAGCGTGGGCAGAAACTGGGGGCTTGGGGCTAGCTAAACATCGACCTGCCATATTTGTGGAAGTTAAGCCAGGGACGGACCCCGTTCGGGTTCGGCAATATCCTATGCCCCTGGAGGCAAGAGAAGGAATTACGCCCCATATCCGCCGACTCCTAGACCAGGGAGTCCTACGGGCTTGCCACTCATCCTGGAATACTCCACTGTTACCTGTTCGTAAACCCAACAGTACGGACTACAGGCCAGTACAGGATTTAAGAGAAGTTAATAAAAGGGTCATGGACATACATCCCACTGTGCCCAATCCATACACCCTTCTGAGTGCCTTACATCCCAAAAAACAGTGGTATACCGTTCTTGATCTAAAAGACGCTTTCTTCAGCCTTCCTCTGGCTCCCAAAAGTCAAGAACTCTTTGCATTTCAATGGACGGATCCTGAGAGGGGCATCAACGGTCAGCTAACATGGACCAGACTGCCACAAGGGTTCAAGAACTCGCCAACTCTGTTCGATGAAGCCCTTCATGAAGATCTGGGTGAGTACCGGCGGCAACACCCTGAAATAACTCTTTTGCAATATGTTGATGATCTCTTAATAGCGGCCAGGTCCCCGGAAACTTGTGTTCGAGGGACTGAGGACCTCCTGAAGACTCTGGGGGAGCTAGGCTACCGAGCCTCAGCAACAAAGGCTCAGATCTGCAAGTCGGAGGTAACTTATCTGGGGTACCTATTAAAAGGGGGGCAACGCTGGCTAACCAAAGCCCGAAAGGAAACAGTCCTACGCATCCCTAGACCCCAGTCAACACGGCAAGTGAGAGAATTCCTGGGGTCAGCAGGGTTCTGTAGGTTATGGATACCCGGATTTGCTGAGTTAGCCAAGCCCCTATACCAGGCAACAAAGGAACGGCAGCCCTTCAATTGGACGGAAGAGGCTGAGCTGGCCTTTCAGCAAATCAAAACTGCCTTGTTATCAGCCCCCGCGCTGGGGCTCCCTGATGTCTCCAAACCCTTCCACTTATACGTGGATGAAAGTAAGGGTGTTGCAAAAGCCGTGTTAACACAGTACCTAGGCCCCTGGCAGAGGCCAGTTGCCTATTTGTCAAAAAAATTAGATTCAGTGGCTGCTGGCTGGCCACCCTGCCTCCGGATAATCGCGGCGACCGCCCTAATGGTCCGAGACGCTGATAAACTTATCATGGGGCAAGAGTTGCGCGTTATAACCCCGCATGCCATTGAAGGCGTCCTCCGGCAGCCGCCGGACCGATGGATGAGTAACGCCCGGCTCACCCACTATCAAGGACTGCTGTTAAACCCCCTCAGAATAACTTTTCTGCCCCCAACCTCTTTAAACCCTGCTTCACTGCTGCCAAATCCAGACTTGGACGCCCCGTCCCATGAGTGCACTGAGATACTGGCTCAGGTGCATGGGGTGCGGGAGGACCTGCAAGATCGTCCGCTCCCCGACACAGAACTCACCTGGTTCACTGATGGCAGCAGCTATGTCCACCAAGGCCAGCGGTATGCAGGAGCGGCTGTAACGTCAGAGACTGAGGTAATCTGGGCGGAACCCTTGCCTCCAGGGACATCGGCCCAAAGAGCCGAACTGATAGCCCTTACACAGGCCCTCACCCTAGGGGCAGAGAAAAAACTAACAGTATACACGGATAGCCGCTATGCTTTCGCTACTGCGCACATACATGGGGCCATCTACAGAGAAAGGGGACTATTAACAGCCGAAGGCAAAGAAATAAAAAACAAGCAAGAGATCCTAGCTCTATTAACTGCTTTGTGGAAACCAAAGAAATTGGCTATTGTACATTGCCCTGGGCATCAGAAACCAACTACGCCAATTGCTCGAGGCAACTTCTTAGCCGACCAAACCGCAAGGAGCATAGCAAAAGCTCCCAGTCAGCTCCTCGCGCTCCAGCTCCCCGATCCTGGCCCGCAAAATTTGCCATGTTTTCCCGACTATACCGAACAGGATCGCGAATGGATGAACACGCTTCCACTAAAACAGGTTAAAAATGGGTGGTGGACTGATATAAATGACCAAACCATCCTACCAGAAAAATTAGGACGGCAGGTGTTGGAACACATCCACCGGACAACCCACCTGGGTGCCCGGCGAATGATGGACTTAATCAGGCACGCCAAGTTTAGAATCAGGCGCATAGCTGAACTGGCCAGCGATGTCACAACAAATTGCAAAGCCTGCCAACTAAACAACGCTTGCCCCCAAACCCAGACCACCACAGGAATTAGGTGTAGAGGAACTAGGCCTGGTATCTATTGGGAAATAGACTTTACTGAGATAAAGCCTGGAAAATATGGGTATCAGTACTTACTTGTCTTTGTAGATACTTTTTCAGGATGGACAGAAGCGTTCCCAACTAAGAGAGAAACTGCTCAGGTTGTAGCAAAGAAAATTTTGGAAGAAATCCTCCCCAGGTATGGCTTTCCCGTCCAAATAGGGTCAGACAATGGACCAGCCTTCGTTGCTAAGGTAAGTCAGGATTTGGCTTCCATTCTGGGGGCAAATTGGAAATTACATTGTGCTTATAGGCCCCAAAGCTCAGGACAGGTAGAAAGGATGAATCGGACTCTGAAGGAGACCTTAACTAAATTGACCATGGAGACTGGCGCTAATTGGGTAGTACTTCTCCCCTACGCTCTGTTCCGGGCCCGAAATACCCCTTACAGACTAGGCCTCACACCATATGAAATCATGTATGGCAGACCCCCACCCCTGGTCCCCAGTCTAAAAGATGACTTACTCAAACCTGAAACTGAAAATGTCTCTGAGCTCCTGTTCTCCTTACAAGCCTTACAGAAAATTCACCAGGAAATTTGGCCCAGACTACGAGAACTGTACGAGGCAGGACCTCCGCCGACGCCTCATCCGTTCCAGCCGGGAGACTGGGTCCTAGTCAAGCGCCACCGGCAAGAAACTCTTCAACCCAGGTGGAAAGGACCACTGCAAGTACTCCTGACTACTCCCACCGCTCTCAAAGTAGAAGGCATCGCTTCGTGGATCCACTACACACACGTCAAACCAGTGGACCCAACATCCGACCTTCTCGAGCCGTCTGGAGCACCGGTTACATGGACTGTAGACAAAGCTAAGAACAATCCCTTAAAGCTAACCCTGCGCCGTCATCCCCATAGCCGTAACCATGTCTAGCTTACCTATGCTTTTATGCCTTATGCATCTGACTCTCCTCACTGCTGCGCCGTCTAATCCCTATGTCTGGAGGTTCTGGCTCTATGAAAACAAAACTCACCCCGGGGAAACCCCCCAAGCGGGTAAACTGCTAGCTAGCACAGACTGCCCCCCCCTCCGGGTGTAATACTATAGTTTACCTCAATTTCACTAGGTTCCAGATTGCCCAACCAGCAACACCCATGATCTGTTTTGAATATGATCAAACTGAATATAATTGTAAAAATTATTGGTGGCACCAGAGTGCAGGTTGCCCATATAGCTACTGTAAGACGCACTCTCTCCGATACTGGAGAGAACGACAAGGGTGGTATTTTTACAAAACTGAGTCTCCCGTCACTTACACTTGGATAATTAGAGACCCATGGGACTCTCGGTGGACAACCCCACAACATGGGGGAGTATATTACTCATCAACTAGTACCTGGCCCAGTAGCCATTTATATCTGTGGAGAAGTCTAGTCCAGATTCAACCCTTAATCCACACACAAATCCACAGGCAAGAAACCAAGTTATCACAAGACTTGCAGCCCTTCTCCTGGCTAACTCTATTACGGGAAGGGCTAGCATTCGCCAACCTCACTGGTTTAGGCGACCTGTCCTCTTGCTTTATGTGTGCAACCCTAGGAAGACCACCATTAACGGCTGTTCCTCTATCCTCCCCTCCCACAAACTATACAGGTTTTAACTCATCGATAGTCACGATACCCGATGTAGCCCTGTACCGTGACCCATACCAAGAGAAATACCCCTATTGTTATTCGGCATTTAGCAACAGCCTCTGCAACCAATCGGCTACATACCCTAATAGTCCCATATATGCTCCCCCTGGTGTGTTCTTCTGGTGTAATATGACTCTGTTAAAAACTCTGTCCAAAAGCATCTCTGACGGACAGTTGTGTATCCCTGTTACCCTAGTTCCCCGACTGACACTGCTAACCCCGGCAGAGTTCATAGGCTGGGCAGGGACCGCCCCAACTAAAACTGCGCGACATAGACGAGCAGTTTTTCTACCACTAATTGCCGGAATATCCTTAACCACCTCTGTCGTCGCAGCGGGGTTAGCAGGAGGGGCCCTACAACACTCCATGATAGAAAACGACAAGCTGTTACAACAATTCTCTGTTGCTATGGAAGACTCCGCCTATTCCCTAGCCTCCCTTCAGCGGCAGCTCACCTCCCTAGCACAGGTCACCCTTCAAAACCGCAGAGCCTTAGACTTACTCACGGCTGAGAAAGGAGGTACCTGTATGTTCCTCAAAGAAGAATGCTGTTTCTATATAAATGAGTCAGGGTTAGTTGAGGAAAGAGTCCAACGCCTACACGAACTAAGCTTAGAAATGAAAAAGCAACAATTCACTACAGCCGCTAACAATTGGTGGAGCTCTTCAATGTTTTCCCTTCTGGCACCCCTTTTAGGCCCCCTAATGTCTTTACTACTTCTATTCACTATAGGCCCCTGTGTGGTAAATAAAATTTTACAATTTGTCAGAGAAAGGTTTGATACCATCCAACTAATGGTCCTCCGTAGCCATCACCAGCCTCTCCTGCACCCAGAAAGTGAGGCTATATTATAAGACTCTGGAAATCCAAGATTGGACATCCAGTTACTTATGAGAAGGGAGAAATGAAAGGACACAAAGATAGATGTGTACCCGCCCCCCACTCGCTACACCCTTGTTCTGCTCTCTAATCTTTGCACGTACCAGAGGTTTCGTAAGTTCTGTAAGTACATGTTTCTCTTTCTGAGGCCAGGTCACAAGGAATGTTTAAGTAAGATAGCCAGGTCACAAGGTGTGTTTAAGCAAGATAGCCATAAACTGGTCGTGCAACCTGATGCAATATAATTAACTGCCTTTGTGTAAAACTGCTCTTCCGCCTCAAGGGTTGTACTGAAATATCAGAAATGGCGGGAACCAATCATAGTTTGCCAAATCGCTTTGTTCAAACTCCAGCCAATCATACCTCTAATTTGTATAATGATTCTATGCCTACTTTCCTTAGACTATATAACATTGTTCGGAGCTCAGTAGGGGAGCTCTCCTGCCCGTCTCGTTTCACGAGCAAGTGAGAGCTCCAGGTTCGAACCTGTAATAAAGATCCTTGCTGCTTAGCTTTGACTCTGGACTCTGGTGGTCTTCTTCGGGGAATAAACGGTCTGGGCATAACACTTGGAAGACTGGAGTGGGAGAATCACCTGAGCCTGGGATGTTGAGGGCGCAGCGAGCTGTGATTGCACTGCTGCCCTCCAGCCTGGGCAACAGAGATCTTGATTCTAAAAAAATAAAAATAAAGAAATTAACATTGTTTTAAGTGTGACAGAACCACCAACTATGCAGAAAGTGCCCTGGATTATGTTCAGAGCAGCACTCACCTGCAGCTGCTTCTTCAGTCCTCTTCCAGGGCAGCCCATGGTGCTTCATCAAACATCCTTTAGCCTCTTCCACATGAATGCAGAACACTCCAACTGTTCAATAACCTTCAGGTCACAGACCATCATGTCAGCTGTCTGTGGAGTGAAGGGATTGTATTTGTCCTTGGTTAAGTTTCTCAGTAGTGCAGGGGTATACTTCTGAGATCGATGTCGGTTCCAAGAAACAATGAATCTTCAAAATGGTGAATTATCTCAGGTACCCACTTTTCACATTTTCAAATGAGGACTGAAGACCACTAGAAGATAAACTATAAGGCCAGGGGCAGTGGCTCACGCCTGTAACCCCAGCACTTTGGGAGGCTGAGGTGGGCAGATCACCTGCGGTTGGCAGTTCGAGACCAGCCTGACCAACATGGAGAAACCCGGTCTCCACTAAAAATAGAAAATAATCGGCCGGGCGCGGTGGCTCAAGCCTGTAATCCCAGCACTTTGGGAGGCCGAGATGGGCGGATCACGAGGTCAGGAGATCGAGACCATCCTGGCTAACATGTTGAAACCCTGTCTCTACTCAAAAAAATACAAAAAACTAGCCGGGCGATGTGGTGGGCGCCTGTAGTACCAGCTACTCAGGAGGCTGAGGCAGGAGAATGGTGTAAACCCGGGAGACGGAGCTTGCAGTGAGCTGAGATCCGGCCACTGTACTCCAGCCTGGGCGACAGAGCCAGACTCGGTCTCAAAAAAAAAAAAAAAAAAAAAAAAAGAAAATTATTTGGGCATGGTGGAGCATGCCTATAATCCCAGCTACTTGGAAGGCTGAGGCAGGAGAATTGCTTGAACCCAGGAGGCAGAGGTTGCCGTGAGCCAAGGTTGCAGTGAGCCAAGATCCCGCCATTGCACTCCAGCCTGGGCAAAAAGAGCAAAACTCGGTTTCAAAAAAAAAAAAAAAAAAGATAAACTATAAATATTAATACATCTGGCTGGGCATGGTGGCTCATGCCTATAATTCCAACACTTCGGGAGGCTGAGGCGGGCAGATTGCCTGAGGTCAGGAGTTCGAGACCAGCCTGGCCAGCGTGGTGAAACCCCATCTCTACTAAAAATACAAACATTAGCTGGGCGTAGTGGCAGGCAGCTGTAATCCCAGCTACTTGGGAAGCTGAGGCAGGAGAATCGCTTCAACCAGGGAGGCGGAGGTTGCAGTGAACCGAGATGGTGCCATTGCATTCCAGCCTAGGCATTAGAGCAGACTCCGTCTCAAAAAAAAAAAAATTAATACATCTGATTGTGGATAGCTGTGGGGGTCATTCTGTCATAATCTTTTTGCCCTGCAGGACTGAAAAGTGCAAGATTATATGGCTCTCACCAATAACTGTGACTGCATAGTTGTCAAAAATCACTGGTACATCTGTCAGGGCAAACTGTTAGTAATGAAAAATAAGAAAAAAGGACCGGGTGCAGTGGCTCATGCCTGTAATGCCAGCACTTTGGGAGGCCGAGGTGGGCAGATCACCTGAGATCAGGAGTTCGAGACCAGCCTGGCCAACATGCTGAAACTCCATCTCTACTGAAAATACAAAATTAGGCCAGGCGCGGTGGCTCAAGCCTGTAATCCCAGCACTTTGGGAGGCCGAGACGGGCGGATCACTAGGTCAGGAGATGGAGACCATCCTGGCTAACACGGTGAAACCCCGTCTCTACTAAAAAATACAAAAAACTAGCCGGGCGCGGTGGCGGGCGCCTGTAGTCCCAGCTACTCAGGAGGCTGAGACAGGAGAATGGCCCGAACCCGGGAGGCGGAGCTTGCAGTGAGCTGAGATCTGGCCACTGCACTCCAGCCTGGGCGACAGAGCGAGACTCCGTCTCAAAAAAAAAAAAAAAAAAAAAAAAGAAAAAGAAAATACAAAATTAGCTAGGCATGGTGGCAGGCGCCTGTAATCCCAGCTACTCGGGAGGCTGAGGAAGGAGAATTGCTTGAACCCGGGTTGCAATGAGCCGAGATTGTGCCATTGCACTCTAGCCTGGGCAACAAGAGCTAAACTCCCGTCTCAAAAAAAATTAATAAAACAAGAAAAAAAAATCATTCGTACATATTCAATTTGTTTATTGTATAGGATATCAAGACATATATTACCAATAGCTTCATTATTCACAATTGTCTGCATGCTGAAATATTTTTCAATCCATTTTAAATATTCCAAATTTGATTTTGACTTGGCATTTCCAATCAGCTTTAAAGACCTAAGTATTTTTCTCAGCTTGAGGGGTGCTAGCAGGAAAGGGAGTGAAGGAGTGTTTAGGCCCTCATAGTTGGGCTCTCACAGTTGAGATGGTTCAAATTGACTAGATGGCGGTAGTGGGTAAGATCGCCTGCCAGGAAGTACTGTAACCCAGGGTCCCCAGGTTTTCAGGTTTTTGGGTATACAACGCGGAAATATTGTAACCCAGGGTCCCCAGGTTTTCAGGTTTTTGGGTATGAAAAATACCCACTTGAAACTGTTGAAACTTGAGTGTTGTTTCAAAAAGTTCCAGGAAGAAGCCGAGCCTCAGCAAAACAAAAACCAGCTGGATCCAGAGATGCCTGAGACGGATATGAAATGTGGCTCTTATTACCATACTAAAAACCCTCGCCCAGGTGCTATAACTGGGGTCCGCTCACCTGCCTGACACAGTGAGGTTGTGCAGCAGTAGAAAGGAAGGCATGTATTTCTTTTTTGTTATTATATTTTTGGAGATGGAGTCTTGCTCTGTTGCCCAGGCTGGAGTGCAGTGGTATGATCTTGGCTCACTTCAACCTTCACCTCCTGGGTTCAAGTGATTCTTCTGCCTCAGCCTCCAGAGTAGCTGGGACTAGAGTTGCCAGCCACCACTCTCAGCTAATTTTTGTACTTTTAGTAGAGACAGGGTTTCGCCATGTTGGCCAGGCTGGTCATGAACTCTTGGCCTCAAGTGATCCGCCCACCTTGGTCTCCCAAAGTGCTGGGATTGCAGGTGTGAGCCACTGCACCTGGCCTTGTTTTTTTTTAATGTTTTGTTTTGTTTTGTTTTGTTTTGAGACAGGGTCTCATTCTGTTTCCCAGGCTGGCGTGCAATGGCATGATCATTGCTCACTGTGACCTCAACCTCTTGGGCTCAAGCAATCTGCCGGCCTCTGCCTCCCAAGTAGCTGGGACTACAGAAGTGCACCATCATGCCCAGCTAATTTTTAAATTTTTTGTAGAGGCAGGGTTTTGGCATTTTGCCCCGATCTCAAACTCTTGGGATGGAGTAATCCTCCCCCCTTGGGCTCCCAAAGTGCTTGGGATGAGAGGTGTGAGCCATCATGCCCAGCTGAAGGCATCTATTTGCAAAGATGCACACCAAGGAGGACAAGGCAGCTCATGCTCAAATCCTGACCTCGCTGATGCCTTGCAGTTTTCTTTTCTTTTTCTTTTTTTTTTTTTTAAAGGGTGGGGTAAATTTCAGGAAAGCCAAAGTTACATGCAAAATTGTAAATCAATAGATGGAGGTTACACTGTGGTTTTGGCCTAAAAAGGCAGGATATCTTGAAATAAGGGCTTACAGTCATAGGTAGATTCAAAGATTTTTTTTTAAAAAGGCAGGATATCTTGAAATAAGGGCTTACAGTCATAGGTAGATTCAAAGATTTTTTTTTTTAAAAGGCAGGATACCTTGAAATAAGGGCTTACAGTCATAGGTAGATTCAAAGATTTTTCTCATTTGCAGTGGCTTAAGAAAGAGAAGCTTTGTTTAAATTTTGGGGTCCGCAGAAGAGAATGTTAGCTCAGGATTGTAGATGTGACTGCCTCCAGGCCCCTCAGAAAGAAATTTTCAACAAAGAACAGTGGTCAGAGTTCAGTCTTCAGTTCCCCCTTCTCTGAGATCTAGGTACCAGCAGATCCATTCAGTAGGGGTCCAGGTTTCTGAAAAACAACTGAAGGACCTATGTTAAAATGTTATTTTTCGTCTCTACAGAAAACCAAATATCCCGTGATTTTAACTTCCTTGGCTATCATTTTAAGCTACTATTACCTTTTTATTAAGTTACTTATTTACTCTCAGGGCTAGTTATGTGCCAGTAATTTCTCTTGAAAGAACTCAAGACTTTGCTTTATTTCTATGCTTAGATACTCAGCAAGCTCTTAAGAGGGGGTCCGCCGGGCGCGGTGGCTCAAGCCTGTAATCCCAGCACTTTGGGAGGCCGAGAAGGGCGGATCACAAGGTCAGGAGATCGAGGACCATCCTGGCTAACACAGTGAAACCCCGTCTCTACTAAAAAATACAAAAAAACTAGCCGAGCGAGGTGGCGGGCGCCTGTAGTCCCAGCTACTCGGGAGGCTGAGGCAGGAGAATGGCGTAAACCTGGGAGGCGGAGCTTGCTGTGAGCTGAGATCCGGCCACTGCACTCCAGCCTGGGCGACAGAGTGAGACTCCGTCTCAAAAAAAAAAAAAAAGAGGGGGTCCCTGCCCTGTCTCACAAGGAGGAGCTTCTTTTTCGCCATTTTCTTTCTCTCTCTCTCTTTTTTTTTTTTTAAATAGGGTGGGTCTCCCTATGTTGCCTAGGCTGGTCTTGGGTTCCTGGCCTTTAGCCACCCTCCCTCATCAGCCTTCCCAAGTGCTGGGATTACAGGCGTGAGCCGTCCCTCCTTCCCTGCCCTCCCCACCCCTTCCCTCTCCTTTCCTTTCCCTTTCTTTCTCTCTGTCTCTCTTTTTTTTTTTTTTTCTTTTATGAGATGGAGTTTCGCTCTTGTTGCCGAGGCTGGAGTGCAATGGCGCAGTCTCGGCTCACAGCAACCTCCGTCTCCCGGATTGAAGCGATTCTCCTGCCTCAGCCTCCCTAGTAGCTGTGATTACAGGCATGCGCCACTACGCCCAGCTACCTTTGTATTTTTAGTGGAGACCGGGTTTCTCTCCATGTTGGTCAGTTTGTTCTCGAACTCCCTACCTCAGGTGATCCGCCTGCCTCAGCCTCCCAAAGTGCTAGGATTACAGGCATGAAACACTGCACCCGGCCTTATTCGCTATTTTCTATGCATGCGAGGTATGTAGAAACATGATGGAAAACTGCACCAGCACGACTTTTGCTCCACCTCTACATACGACTCGACCTAATAAAAGCAATGTTTTCACCTTTGTTCAGGGAGGCACTGCTTTAAGAATTACCCCCAGTGTTTTCCTTACTTGTTGCAAGTAGTAAGATCCCCTTGTCAAATCCTTGGTTGTGGTCACTGTACTGTCACCGACCAAGTAAGCAAACTCATCCACTGGGTGAGGAATAGTCCTGCAAGAAAGTCTTGGCAGGAGGGACAAAGGTCAGCCAAAGGCTCACTCCACCACACCCACAGTCTCAACAAGAATAGGGAACACAAGAGGAAACTGCCTTACTAGCCCTTGCTTTCCCTAACTGTGGCCTCCGGAATCCGGTGTGGAAGACTCGTGCAGAAACTGCTGAGACCCTTCCCTATTCCCCGTCGCGGTCCACCTTACCCCAATGGCAACTTTCTGGCCGGGCAGGTCAAGAGCCCGGCTAAAAAGGTGAGAGAATGAGAGTGTAAACCGCCAGATTACTACTGTCAGTTACGAAAAAAAATGGTCCTCTGGAAGCGACGTTCTCTGTGCGTCAGGTAACACGCTGCAGTAAAGGTACACTAGGGCGTATCACGTGATCGTCAACCGCTGGGGCTAGCGGGCGCCTAGAACCCGGCGGTCGTCCATGGCCAGGAAGGTTCCAGTCACCTTCCTCTCTCTAATGCCATCCTTCGCGCCTCACCTAAGCAAGCGCCACCTTCTCGCAGCTTCCAGCCCCCTAAAGCCTGGGAAGTCCTGGCCTTTCCAAGGTGGGGAAACCGAGGAACAGACGTGAAGGGTGTTGTGGGACGCGCGGCCGTGGAGCTGGATTGCACCGAGTCCCAGCGCGCATCCGGGCTCCGGGAGTCAGAGACGGCGCGGAGCACTGGGCGACATCCGAGCTCAGGGCTCCGCGGGTCCGGTGGCCTCTTGTTTCACCTTCTTGCTCTTGGGCCATCTTCCCTAAGTGGGAAGACCTGGGTTTTGCTAATCGGTTACCCGAGACCTTGGAGCAACGGCCGCCTTTGTTTGCAAAACGCGCCTCATTTTGTGGCACCCGCCCTGCGCAGGTGGAGCCTTTAGATGGGGACAACTGGACGAGGCTCCGATGGGCAATGGGGGCTGGAAGTTTGTCAGGAGCACGGACATAGGTCGCCCTTCGGCCTGAATTTGGCGTAACTAGGACTGTGGGTACCTCCTGGCCCCAGACTGTTTATCAAAGCAAGCTTGCTGCAAGCTGTTGTAGATGAGCTTTAACCTCCGCTGGTCGGAGGTGCTCTGAAGACCTTTGGCTTTTTATTTTATTTTATTTCATTTCATTTTTTGAAACAGAATTTCGTTGTCGCCCAGGTTGGAGTGCAGTGGCGCCATCTCGGCTCACTGCAACTGCAGCCTCCTGGGTTCAAGTGATTCTCATGCCTCAGCCTCCTGAGTAGCTGGGATTACAGGCATGTGCCATCACGCCCACCTAATTTTTGCATTTTTTGGTAGGAACGGGGTTTCCCCATGTCCAGGCTGGTCTCAAACTCCTGGCCTCCTGTGATCCACCCGCCTCCGCCTCCCAAAGTGTTGGGATTACAGGCGTGAGCCACCGCGTGAAGGGGTGGCCTGCCCCTCCACACCTGTGGGCGTTTCTCATTAGGTGGAAGGAGAGACTTGAGAAAAGAAATGAGACACGAGACAAAGTATAGAGAAAGAAAAAGTGGGCCCAGGGGACCCGCGCTCAGCTTACAGAGGACCCAAGCCAGCACCGGTCTCTGAGTTACCTTAGTATTTATTGATAATCATCTTTACCATCTTAAAGATAAGGGAGTGGCAGGACAATAGGATCATTTTAGGGAGAAAATTAGCAGTAAGACATATGGACAAAGATCTCTGTGACATGAATAAGTTCAAAGGAAAATGTTGTGCCTTGATACGCATATGCAAACATCTCCATAAACCTCTCAGCAGCATTGCTCCAGCCAGTCCCGCCAGCAAGTCCCACCTTATGCCCTAAGGCAGTTTTCTCCTATCTCTGTAAACAGAGCATACAATCGGGTCTCACACCGAGATGTTCCATTGCCCAGGGACGGGCAGGATTTTTAACCAGCAAGCTGCCTTCAGGCACTTGTTTAACAAGGACACATCCTGCACAGCCCAAAATCCATTAAACCTTGAGTCACCACAGCACATGTCTCTTGCAAGGACAAGGTTGGGGGTAGGGTCACAGATTAACAGCATCTCAAATACAGAACCAAATGGAGTCTCTTATGTCTGCTTCTTTCTATATAGACACAGTAACAGGCTGATCTCTCTTTCTTTTCCCCACAACTGCGCCCAGTCTGGAAACTTTTTTGTTTTTTTTTTTTTTTTGAGATGGAGTCTCACTCTGTCACCCAGACTGGAGTGCACTGGCGCTCCAGCGGGTGCGATCCTGGCCCATTGCAATCTCCGCTTCCCGGATTCAAGCATTTCCCCTGTCTCAGCCTCCTGAGTAGCTGGGACTACACGTGACTGCCACCACACCCGGCTAATTTTTGCATTAGATCACCTCAGGTGATCCACCCACCTCGGCCAGCGCGCCTGGCCTTCAAAACACTTTTTTTTTTTTTTTTGTTGAGACAGAGTCTCGCTTTGTCGCCCAGACTGGAGTGCAGTGGCCGGATCTCAGCTCACTGCAAGCTCCGCCTCCCGGGTTCACGCCATTCTCCTGCCTCAGCCTCATGAGTAGCTGGGACTACAGACGCCCGCCACCTCGCCCAGCTAGGTTTTTGTATTTTTTAGTAGAGACGGGGTTTCACCGTGTTAGCCAGGATGGTCTCCATCTCCCGACCTCGTGATCCGCCCATCTCGGCCTCCCAAAGTGCTGGGATTACAGGCTTGAGCCACAGCGCCCGGCCTTTTTTTTTTTTTTTTTTTGAGGCGGAGTCTTGCTCTGTTGCCCAGGCTGAAGTGCAGTGGCAAGATCTCCACTCATTGCAAGCTCCGCCTCCCGGGTTCACGCCATTCTCCTGCCTCAGTCTCCCGAGTAGCTGGGACTACAGGCGCCCTTCACCACGCCCGGCTAATTTTTTTGTATTTTTAGTAGAGACGGGGTTTCACCATGTTAGCCAGGATGGTCTTGATCTCCTGACTTCGTGATTTGCCCGCCTCAGCCTCCCAAAGTGCTGGGATTACAGGCGTGAGCCACTGTGCCCAGCCCCTATTTTTTAAATGTTTAAAAATTTAAGATTTTTTCCTAAATAATTCTGAACATGATGTGTCTTTCTGGTTAAACTGCATTAAAATGTTTTTCTGTGAAAATGCTTTTGTGCCTGTTGCATACAACCGTTTCAGATGAAAAGTCTGGATAAGAGTAGGAGATGATTTCAACGGCCGGGCGACATGTTTACTTTGTTGGAAGGACACGTGGGAATATAATGAAGCCAAAAATATGGGGATATTGTAAGTTAAAAATATGGTTTGCCCTCTATTCTTTCAATATCCACAAAACTTCTGAAACACGCCCTACATGTGTCCTTGAGTGTATTACTAATAAAGTATACAATATAATGCTTCAATTTAAAGTGGTATAGCATTGCCAACATTTATACAGAACTTAGTATTTGTCAAGCACTGTTCTAAGTGCTCCACAGGTTTTAGCACCTATTACCCTCAGTGAAGTTATTACCCAGTGAATAGTCCCATATTACAGATAAACTACCTCACCATGAGACTGAGTAATTTGCTCAAAGTCACACAGAGCCAGGATCAGCTTCTCTATTTTTTTTCTTTGTTGTTGTTTGTTTGTTTTCAAATAGGTGGGGTGACTATGTTGCCCAAGCTGGTCTCCAGCTCCTAGGCTCAGATCCTTTGGCCTCAGCCTCCCTGAAGTAGCTGGGGACTAGAGGCACACGCCACCACACTGGGCAAGATCTGCTTTTTTAAGTAGTCTTCTGTATTCTTAATGCAAAGGAGAACTGGACTGGAAGTCTGGAGGCCTGTACTTCAGACCTAGCTCTACTATTTACCCAGTTGTTTGACTTATTGATTGATTGATTGATTGATTGATTGAGACAGAGTTTCGCTCTTATTGCCCAGGCTGGAGTGCAATGACGCGACCTCGGCTCACTGCAACCTCCACCTCTCAGGTTCAAGTGATTCTTCTGCCTCAGCCTCCTGAGTAGCTGGGATTACAGGTATGCACCACCACACCCTGCTAATTTTTGGTAGTTTTAGTAGAAACGAGGTTTCACCATGTTGGCCAGGCTGGTCTCGAACTCCTGACTTCAGGTGATCCACCTGCCTCAGCCTCCCAAAGTGCTGGGATTACAGGCGTGAACCACCGAGCCCAGCCTGGGTTGACTCTTGAATAACATGGGTTTGAATTGCATGGGTCCACTTATACACTGCATTTTTTCAACCAAATGCAGATTGAACATACAGTATTCACGGGATGTGAAACCGTGTATGGGGAGGGCTCACTTTTCGTATACTCTTATTCCTCAGGGCCAGCTGTGGGACTTTGGTATGCTTGGATTTTGCTATACTTGGGGGTCCTATAGTGGTTATAAGACCAATAACTAATCCTCTGTGTATACTGAGAGACAACTGTACTGTAAAGCTGTGTCTCAAGTTTCTTCACCTGAAAAATAAGGATTCTACATCAGTGCTATTGACTTCTCAAGAGTTATGAACATCAATACAATGAGTTTTAAAAGTAGAAGCATTTGGCTGGGTGTGGTGGCTCACGCCTGTAATCCTAGCACTTTGGGAGGCTGAGGTGGGTGGATTACCTGAGGTTGGGAGTTCAAGACCAGCCTGGCCAACGTGGTAAAACCCTGTCTTTACCAAAAATACAAAAAATTAACCAGGTGCAGTGGCGCACACCTGTAATCCCAGCTACTTGGGAAGCTGAGGAAGGAGAATTGCTTGAACCTGGGAGGTGCAGGTTGTGGTAAGCCTAGATTGTGCCACTGCATTCCAGCCTGGCCTACAGAGTAAGACTTCATCTCAAAAAACAAAAAAAAAAAACAAAAACCACAAAAAAAGTAGAAGGATTTTTAAAGCAGTAAAACACTGTATGAAACAGATGTTATATTGCAATTGTTTTATAGTCTTGGCTATTGAAGTAGGCCAATTAGGCAATTTACTGTTATGACCCAGATGACTATATTTATGTCCCTGAAGTATAATTATCTTTAAATTTGAATTGTAATTAACATTTTTTTTTTGCCAGATGAAATAATTCATTCGGTTCTGATAATAAACCACATTTGCACAATAGCTGTATCCTTGTAAAGTCAATTATGTAGATAATAACCTTAGAAATCACCTCAGAAACACTAATTACTAGTAAAAAATGAGTTTCTCAATTGTTTATAATACTAATAATATAGCAAATTATAGAGTGAAATTTTGATGTTTTAAAGTCCAGTGGACTCTGAAATATATAGACATAGAATGACAGTAATCACTGAATTTTTTTTTTTTTTTTTTTTTGAGATGGAGTCTTGCTCTGTCACCAGGCTGGAGTACAGTGGCACAATCTTGGCTCACTGCAACCTCTGCCTCTCGGGTTCAAGCAATTTTCCTGCCTCAGTCTCCCAAGTAGCTGGGACTACAGGCATGCGCCACCACACCCAGCTAATTTTTGTATTTTTAGTAGAGACGGAGGGTTCACTATGTTGGCCAGGATGGTCTTGATCTCCTGACTTCGTGATTCACCCACCTCAGCCTCCCAAAGTGCTGGGATTGCAGGTGTGAGCCACCACACCTGGCCTAATCATTGATTTTTAAAAATGATTCTATATTGACAATAATTTCGCATTTTTATGAGCCAATAAATCCTTATTGTTTATGAATGTTTATATTTAGTTATATTACTTGCATCAGATGAGTACTAGTAGTTACACTGAACTATGCTATGGCCACAGCCTCTTCTCCTGCTTAGCTTGGAACTCTAAATACCAACCCCAGCTGACATGGAATAGGGCTCTGTATCTGGTGGATGCTCATTAACAGTTGTTAGCCAACTCTGAAAGGTGTCTTCTTAGCATGCAAATACTTGTAAAAATTTTACAGAAGGGTGACAAATTTTAACAGTCTACCTTCAGTTGATTTCTTTTTTTTTTTTAGACGGAGACTTGCTCTGTTGCCCAGGCTAGAGTGCAGTGGCTCACTGCAACCTCCGCCTCCCGGATTCAAGTGATTTTCCTGCCTCAGCCTCCCAAGTAGCTGGGATTACAGGTGCCTGCCACCATGCCCAGCTAATTTTTTGTATTTTTAGCAGAGACGGGGTGTCACCCAGTTGGCCAGGTTGGTCTTGAACCCCTGACCTCAAGTGCTCCACCTGCCTCGGCCTCCCAAAGTGCTGGGATTACAGGTGTGAGCCACTGTGCCCAGCCTAGTTGATATATTTTAATCTCCCTTGATTCTCTGGAGAAGAAATGCCCTGTATATTTTCTCTTTTGCTTTCTTTTTGGAGGCTGGCTGTTGTGTTTCTGAACATGCTCTGTACTTCTTGTGGTCTCCTAATGAATTTTAAGTGAGTATTATCAAGATAGTTTACATTAATTTGGGCTGACTCACTATCTGTGTGTGCCTGTTTGCTTCATATTTTATCATCAGCAAAAAACTGGTGCAGCCGGGCGCGGTGACTCACGCCTGTAATCCCAGCACTTTGGGAGGCCGAGGCGGGCGGATCACAAGGTCAGGAGATCCAGACCACGGTGAAACCCCGTCTCTACTAAAAATACAAAAAATTAGCCGGGCGCGGTGGCGGGCGCCTGTAGTCCCAGCTACTCAGGAGGCTGAGGCAGGAGAATGGCGTGAACCCGGGAGGTGGAGCTTGCAGTGAGCCGAGATCGCACCACTGCACTCCAGCCTGGGTGACAGAGCTAGACTCCGTCTCAAAAAAAAAAAAAAAAAAAAAAAAACTGGTGCAAATGCATGGTTGGGGCACATGATATAAAACACCAGTCTCTAACTTGTATTATGGCTTTAATTTTCTCTCTGTTCTTGCTTTATGATCAAAAGCAGAGTGCATTTTCTGCCTGCTTTTTATTGGAATGTTGGGGAGTGATTAAAGAACTAAGACATATTTTGAAAAAATGTGCCTTTGATGTGAAGTGATACTTATCGTGAATTAGTCAATATTGTACACTTATACAATTAAACAACCTATGGATTTAACTTATAAATGCCTTCAAGAATCACTGTTGCAATTCAACACATTATATATATAACATATATATAACATATAATTATAATTATATAATATACAATATATAATTATTATGTATTTTATATTATATAATAAATAATATATATCACTACCTATTATTATATATTATATATTATATATATATATTGTGTGTGTGTGAGACAGGGTCTGGACAGGTCTGCCCAGGCTGGAGTGCAGTGTCACCATCTCGGCTTACTGCAGCTTCAACTTCCCAGGTTCAAGCAGTCTTCCCACTTCAGCTTCCCAAGTATCTGGGACTACAGGCATGCACCACCAGGCCTGGCTAATTTTTGTATTTTTAGTAGAGACAGGGTTTTTGCCATGTTGCCCAGGCTTGTCTCAAACTCCTGAGCTCAAGCGATCCACCTGCCTCGGCCTCCCAATGTGCTGGGATTACAGGTGTGAGCCACAGCGCCTGGCCTGAAATGTGTACACTTTTTAATTTAAGTGTAGCAGGATGAGCGGCAGACAAAACCTCTCAGACACGGAGTTGTAGGAGGAAGGGCTTTATTCAGCTGGGAGCATCGGCAAGCTACTGCCTTAAAATCCGAGCTCCCTGAGTGCACAATTTCTGTCCCTTTTAAGGGCTCACAACACTAAAGATTTCACATGAAAAGGTAGTGATTGATTTGAGCAAGCAGTGGGTATGTGACAGGGGCTGCATGCACCGGTGGTCAGAGAGAAACAGAACAGAGCAGGGAGTTTCACAATGTTCTTTTTTTTTTTTTTTTGAGACGGAGTTTCACTCTTGTTGCCCAGGGTGAAGTGCAATGGCATGATCTCGGCTCACCAAAACCTCTGCCTCCCAGGTTCAAGCGATTCTCTTGCCTCAGCCTCCCTAGTAGCTGGGATTATAGGCATGTGCCACCACGCCTGGCCAATTTTGTATTTTTAGTAAAGACAGGGTTTCTCCATGTTGGTCAGGCTGGTTTTGAACTCCTGACCTCAGGTGATCCGCTCGCCTTGGCCTCCCAAAGTGCTGGGATTACAGGCGTGAGCCACCGCCCCTGGCCCACAATGTTCTTTTATACGACGCGGGGAATCTAAGGACAACATCGGTTTTTAAGTCATGAGTTGATTTTTAACTACTAGGTTTAGGCCAGGCAGGTCCAGGTCCGGTTTGGGGCCTGGCGCCGGGCTGCCTGTCTTTGGTTTCACTTCCTTGTTTTGTTTTGTTTTGTTTTTTAAACAGGTACTGAGTATAAAACAATATGAGAGGGTCTCTCTCTTGCCTCATAAGAATGAAAGAAGACTGGCTGCACCGCCCACTCCAGAGCGTTGCGAGGATGGGGATCAAACACTCAGCGGACCGGGCAGGCTGTCAGTGTCCGCAAGCCGCTCAACACGACGTGGGCATATGGCAGCGAACAGGAGAGGAGATGTCGCGGTCCCAGCAGTCTGTCTCCGCCGCTCTTGGCTGCTGGTCCCGGCCCCGGTGCAGGGGCAGGACGATTACTTGGGAACTTGGATCCGGACTAGGAGGGCAAGGTAGAAGAGCAAAGCGGGCCAGTACTGAGGGTGCGATTTGCGACCGTTCTGCCTAAACGACAGCAGATGCTCGCGCTCGCGCACGCGCAGAAAGAGTTGGCTGCCACGCTCCCTGCTGCGCCCGAGGACCTCACGTCACACCGAGGGCCTCATGTGACCTCGCAGCAGCCAGCGAAGCGGGGTAGTCAGCATCTCCGCAACTAACCTGGGTCAGCTGGCCGTCGGGACCAGGTTCTTTCCCGGGGCTCAGCGCAGTCGCTGAGCTAACGCCACAGTCTGGAAGTTGCCTGTTTCGTCAGAGCGGGGGGAATACTTGGGCAGGAAAGAGGAACTGAGGCCCAAGCATCCGCGGGACTCCTTTAGAGCGGGACCTGCCAGTGTCCACGCGCCCCACTTAGTAATAGGTTTCCACGCCAGTCTGGGACCTTCCGGAGCGGTGACCTCAGAGGCGCATCCATGGAGGGGCCCGTGAAGGTGTCGCCAGCCTCTGGGCTGTCCTTAAGGATTTTTTTTTTTTTTTTTTTTGAGACGGAGTCTCGCTTTGTTATCCAGGCTGGAGTGCAGTGGCGCGATCTCGTCTCACTGCAACTCCCTCCTCCTGGGTTCAAGCGATGCTCCTACCTCAGCCTCTCGAGTAGCTGGGACTCCACGAGCGCGCCACCACGCCCAGCTACTTCGAGGGGAACACTTCAACAATGACCATGTCGTAAGCTTCCGGGAGCGCAAGTTCCGTGTGCTGGAGGCACCCGTGTGGAGTGTGTTCTGCTCCCGCAGGTGTGAGCCTTCAGATGGGGAACGTGCGCTGGAAATTTCTGAGAAATGCTTGAACCAGGCCGGCTCTGGGCTGAAACTGAAAAAAATTAGAAGTGCAGGTGCATCCTGGTTCTTCTCAGTGTATCGGAGTCGGGCTGTTTCAACCTTCGTTTTTGCACTTCAACGTTAGCTCTTCAGGGTATTAAATTTAGGGCTTTTGTGCTGTCAGAGGCAGATGACCAAACCTATCAAACATTCCGCAGAGGTGAAATGAATTTTCTTAACTGGCTAAAGTGTCTCAACTGCCAGGCCCTTGCGGGCCTTTGTTCCGTAACGTTCTTAGCTAAGAAAGATTACACGATCAATGAATTTGGGCAGAGTAATTGCTAAGTTTCCTCTTTCAAATTATACTTTGGTGTAAAGACTCAATTTCAATGCTACAAAACTCTAATTTCAGCTTATTTGAAACATTCTACGAGCTCTACACGCAGATGTTTTCTTGGTTTTGAGGGACACGGTGAGGATAAAGGGAATATGATATTCATGGTGGTAATGGCAAAAATGTTTACTCCACACACAAGACGAATTTTTCCTATACTAGAAGACAATTGAGTATATTCCTAATAAGGTGTACAATATCGAGCTTCCAAGTCTACTTAGGAGACAAGGTGATGAGAGATTATGATAAGAACAACAAGTCATAAACATAATGGTGACTGAATTATCTATAATCACCAAAGACTCAATGACTCATCTCCCATGCTATCTCAAAGACATTTCACCCAGTTTTTTCCTCCATTGGTTCAAAATAAGATCACTGTCTTCTCCCCGACATGCCTTTTTTTTTTTTAAATTTAGATGGGGTCTCACTCTGTCACCCAGGCTGCAGTGTAGTGACCTGATCTTGGCTCACTGCAGCCTCCACTTCCCACCTCACCCCCCTGAGTAGATGGGACTACAGGCACAGGCCATCATGCCTGGGTATAACATGCTTTTTAAATTTGACTTCTAGGAAACCCATTCTCTTGGTTTTCCCCTACTTCTATGTCTGCTCCTTCTCAGTGTTTTTTTTTTTTTTTTTTCTAATTCTCTCTTCTCATCACCTTTTCATTTGGAGTGTCTCCAAGTGTAATTTATGGTCCTCTTCTGTATCTAACCCTCACTTTCTTGGTGATCTTGCTGATCTTACCATGTCTCATGGGTTTAAATTTTATCTCCTATGCACCTCTGGTTATACATTTATCAAATGCCATACTTTTACATCCAACTACCTTCTTTTTTTTTTTTTGAGACGGAGTCTTGCTCTGTCACCCAATCTGGAGTGCAGTGGCGTGATCTCAGCTCACTGCAAGCTCCACCTCCCGGGTTCACACCATTCTCCTGCCTCAGCCTCCCAAGTAGCTGGGACTACAGGTGCCCGCCACCATGCCCGGCTAATTTTTTGTATTTGTAGTAGAGACGGGGTTTCACCGTGTTAGCCAGGATGGTCTCGATATCCTGACCTTGTGATCCGTTCACCTCCGCCTCCCAAAGTGCTGGGATTACAGGTGTGAGCCACCACGCCTAGCCCCAACTGCCTTCTTGACATCTCCTCACAGATGTCCAATAAATATCTGAAAATTGATGTGTCAATACTGAACTCATGATCTTCCTCTCTATACGTGCTCCACTATGGCCTTTCCCATTGTAAATGACAGCAATTCCATCCTTTTAGTTGTTTATGCCAAAGCCTGCTTTCTTCCACTGCACCAGTCATCAGGACGTCATGTTGGCTCTACCTTCAAAACATGTCCCAAATCTGACCTTTTCTCAACTGCCTCCACAGTGAACACCTTAGTTAGCTGTATTATCATTGCAGGAGCCCCCTAACAGGTGTCTCTGCCTCTACCCTACTACCCTCCCCGCCCCAGCCCCCTAGTCTCAACACAGCAGCCGGAGTGAGTGTTTTAAAAGCTAAGTCGGATCACATCACCCTTCTGTAGAAAACACTCTCATGGCTTCTGGTTTCATTCAGAGTAAAATCCAAAATCCTTAGAATAGCCTTCAAGGCCTGAAATGACCGAATTCTGTTAGTCATGGTTCTAGCAGGAAACAGCTGGCATGTTCAAATTAGGATAGTTTAAGGAGAATTTTAAAAAGGGGTTATTCTAAAAGGTGTGAGCAGAGGAAAGGGAATGATTGTACAGCAATCTTGGGTCTAGTAACAGCAGGGCTTTTACAGCATCCCTATGCTGGAAGGGGCAAGGAACGGAGTGGTACCAGATCCCCCAAACAGAGAGGACTAAAGCGATAGCCACCTGTCAGGAGTTGAATCCCTTCAGTTGAGGGATAGGGATGCAGCCAGCCAGTGGGCATCTTGCTTAGAGGGAGCAAGAGTAATGAATACCCAGATGCCACTCTCCTCACTCGCTCTCTTTTGTGGGTGCCCTGTTAGGAGATCCAACAGAAAGCCAGATGGCAAGGGTGTAGTCCCTAGAGGGCACCTCCCTGGACTCACAGCAGGATGGAAGAAGGTGAAGGGTGGTCTGGAGGGCCACATATGGGATACTGAGCACCCTCTCTAAGCTCAGCCTGGCCCTCCCCTTCCATTCATTCCCTCAAACCACACTGGCCTTGTTATCCTGTAAGATTCTCATGCTTCTCTCTTAGGGCCTGTTTTAGGTACCCCCTCTGCCTGGAATATTCTTTCTCACATATTTTTTGGGCTAATGTCCTCATCTCCTTTGGCCTTTGCTCAACTCTCATTATCCTCTCAAATAGGACATCTTGGCTGGGCATGGTGGTTCATGCCTGTAATCCTAGCACTTTGGGAGGCCGAGGCAGGTGGATCACCTGAGATCAGGAGTTTGAGACCAGCCTAGCCAACATGGTGAAACCCCGTCTCTACTAAAAATACAAAAATTAGCCAGGCGTGGTGGCATGTGCCTGTAATCCCAGCTACTCAGGAGGCTACTCCTAGCTACTCAGGAGACTGAGGCAGGAGAATCCCTGGAACCCAGGAGGTGGAGGCTGCATTGAGCCGAGATTGTACCACCACACTCCAGTCTGGGTGACAGAGCGAGACTCCATCTCAAAAAAAAAAAATACCCAAAAAGGACACCTTGATCACCCATTCAGCACTGCCACCCACCACCCAGCACTCCTGACCCTGCTACACTGCTGTACTTTTTCTTTCATCCATAGCACTTAACTTCCTGCATACTCTAACCTTCACTTATTTATTGTGCACTGTTTATTTCCTCCATCCCTCCACTAAGATTGAGCTCCGCAAGTGAAAGGATCTTTGTCAGCTTAGTTGATTGATGTATTCTAAGTGACTAGATCACATAATGTTTGTTGAATGAATTAACAGTCCTTTAGTACTTACCGGGCGTGGTGGCGGATGCCTGTAGTCCCAGCTACTCAGGAGGCTGAGGCAGGAGAATGGCATGAACCTGGGAGGCGGAGCTTGCAGTGAGCCGAGATCCTGCCACTGCACTCCAGCCTGGGCGACAGAGCGAGGCTCCATCTCAAAAAAAAAAAAAAGAGGTTCACCATGGCAATGCAAAAAAAATTTTTTTTTTTTTTCTTGAGACGGAGTCTCACTCTGTGTCGCCCGGGCTGGAGTGCAGTGGCAGGATCTCAGCTCACTGCGAGCTCCGCCTCCTGGGTTCATGCCACTCTCCTGCCTCAGCCTCCCGAGTAGCTGGGATTACAGGTGCCCACCACCACACCTGGCTAATTTTTTTTTTTTTGGTATTTTTAGTAGAGACCGGGTTTCACCACCTTGGCCAGGTTGGTCTCAAACTCCCAGCCTCAGGTGATCCACCTGCCTCAGCCTCCCAAAGTACTGGGATTACAGGCGTGTGCCACTGTGCCCAGCCAACAATGCAAATTGATAGCTTATCTTTACAGGTGCAGTCACCCCAGCCCACCAGACACAAATGTATACCTGATTGTTCCCCTACCCCATTTTGTCCGTATTGTCTTATGTAAAATGCAGATTCCCCACATTTTTTCCCAGCCTCTTTTGTTTATGTAAAAACTGTGTGCTTCTCAATATCCTGCCCTTTCCCCTTTAAATTTGGAACCCTCAAAATCATCTTCGGAGAAACCACAGACCAGTCTCCTGGGCGCTTTCTTCACTTTGGCAAATAAATCTCCTAAAATGATTGAGACTTGTCTCATCATTTTCCTCCATTGACATCTGGTAATCAGGAAGGGATCCTAGATGAAAGTGGCCCAGCCTGCAGCAGTTCGCCTCTCGGTGCTTGGTGTTGGCTTGGGCACCTTATAGCCCAAACTGACAAGACAATTTGCCAAAGTCCAGGACCTCTTTCCTCCAGGAATTTCTGATCTTCCAGCATTTTTCAGCTGGGGGTCTGAGGTTTATTTGCTGTTTAAAAAAAAAAAAAAAAACTCCCTTTTTGTGGGAGTTTTTCCACTCACTTCCACCAAGGAAGGCGAATTCATCTGCTTCTGCATCAGTGGAGAGCGGTCTCCAGCTTGGGCTCCATCACTAGGTAAGAAACTGGTTTGGGATTCTGTCTTCCTGCAAATTCTCTTAAATAACTAAAATTAGCATGAACAACCAGCTGGTGTTAGCTTCTGCTTACACTTAGAGCGCTCAGAAATAGTATAATTTGTGTCATCATTGTTAGTTGTGCTTAACTGTTTTGTTGTTTGTTTCTGTCTTGGTCAAATCAGAAGGGGAATCCTAAATTACTGGGAACAAGGCCTCTGAAGTGGGAGGAAAACAGCCAACAAGAGGGAAAAAAGTAAGAGAAAAGAAAAGATTTTTAATTTTAACTATTAAAGGGGCTTTATGTACATAACAAGGCCACCTTTTTGCCAGCCGAGACCAAACTGAAAGAGCAATGGCTGTATTTCTGAAATAACAGCATTTTGTCCTAGCTGAAATATGGTAATAAGATTTTAAAAAGGCCGGATGTAATAACTCACACTTGTAATCCCACCACTTTGGGAGGCCAAGGCAAGTGGATCATGAGGTCAGGAGTTCAAGACCAGCCTGACTAACATGGTGAAACCCTGTCACTACTAAAAATACAAAAATTAGCCAGCCGTGGTGGTGCACACCTGTAGTCCCAGCTACTTGGGAGGCTGAGGCAGGAGAATTGCTTGAACCCAGGAGGCAGAGGTTGCAGTGAGCCGAGATTGCACCACTGCACTCCAGCCTAGGTGACAAAGCAAGACTCTGTTTCAGAAATAAATAAATGAAATAAAAATAGCTAGGCATGGTGGCATGCCTGTAGTCCCAGCCACTCAAGAGGCTGAGGAAGGATTCTCTGAGCCCAAGAGTTCAAGGCCGCAGTGAACTATGATTGTGCCACTGTACTCCAGTCTGGGAGACAGAGTGAAATCCTGTCTCTAAGAAAAAAAAGAAAGGCCTGAAAACTTTTTTTTTTTTTTTTTTTTGAGACAGAGT
Source organism: Macaca mulatta (assembly GCF_049350105.2). NCBI lineage: Eukaryota > Metazoa > Chordata > Mammalia > Primates > Cercopithecidae > Macaca > Macaca mulatta. The sequence goes on from NC_133420.1 coordinate 92,647,550, forward strand.
TTCATTCTGTCACCCAGACTGGAGTGCAGTGGTGCGATTTCGGCTTACTGAAACTTCCACCTCCCGTGTTCAAGTGATTCTCATGCCTTACCCTCCCAAGTAGCTGGAATTACAGATGTGTGTCATTATGCCCGGCTAATTTTTGTATTTTTAGTAGAGACGCAGTTTCACCATATTGCCCAGGCTGATCTTGAACTCCTGACCTCAAGTGATTCACCCGCTTTGGCCTCCCAAAGTGCTAGGATTACAGGAATGAGCCACTGTGCTCAGTCAATAATTAAAAATTTTAAAAAGAACACACACACAGACACACACACACACACTAAAAAGAGCCTGGAATGCTACAAGTGTATTATAGTTTATTGAAGTAAAATTATATTTATGACATCATGAACAATTGTCTTATGACTCAGTGACAAGGCTTGAAATTTAAAAAAGCAAAAAAGGGAACAATTGACTGTTTGCCAGTCCATTAAAATACATACTGCTGGCCGGGCATGGTGGCTCATGCCTGTAATCCGAGCACTGTTAAACCAATTATCTCTTTTTTTGATAAATTAATAAATCAAATTTATTCATTCCAGCTACTTGGGAGGCTGAGGCATGAGAATTATTAATGAATAAATGTGATTTATTAATGAATCACATTCTCTAAAATATTCCAAATCAGAAAATGTTGTGTTAAATACTTGTCAAGTTTCACAAGGTGATTAAACATACAATTGTGGGGTCCCACTCAGAACACCGGAGTTAGTATAAAGATTATTTTAAGCTGAAGACATCTGAGATGGAACAGATGCACAAAGAAGCTTCCTTGGGACTTCCCTTATTTGATTAAAAGTAGAAACTTCTGAGAAATGAGGACTGACATAAATTTCCTGTTTGGGGTGGCTTCTACTCCCAGGGGAGAGACCAAGAGTAAACCTACCATAAATCCCCTCTCTGGCCGTGTTTTATGACCCTGAAAAAGACCACTCACAGCTATATAAGAAAGTTTGTGATAATGTTTGCATGTCTTCCATTTGTTCTTCTAAAAATACATTTGTCTTTTTTAGAGAAACCTATTTGTCCTTCCTATAAAAGTCCTTTTTTTGGCTAGGCGCATCGGCTCACGCATGTAATCTCAGCACTTTGGAAGGCTGAGGCAGGCAGATCACCTGAGGTCAGGCGTTCAAGACCAGCCTGGCCAACATGGTGAAACCCCGTCTCTACTAAAAATACAAAAATTAACTAAGCATGGTGGCGGGCACCTGTAGTCCCAGCTATTCGGGAGGCTGCGGCAGGAGAATTGCTTGAACTTGGGAGGCAGAGGTTGCAGTGAGCTGAGATTGTGCCACTGTACTCCAGCCTGGGCAACATAGTGAGACCCTGTCTCAAAAAAAAAGAAGTCCAGGCCGGGCATGGTGGCTCATGCCTGTAATCCCAGCACTTTGGGAAGCTGAGGCGAGAGGATCACAAGGTCAAGAGATTGAGACCATCCTGGCCAACATGCTGAAACCCATCTCTACTAAAAATATAAAAATTTGCTGAGCGTGGTGGTGTGCACCTGTAATCCCAGCTACTTAGGGGGCTGAAGCAGGAAAACTGCTTGAACCTGGGAGGCAGAGGTTGCAGGGAGACGAGATGGTACCACTGCACTCCATCCTGGTGACAGAGTGAGACTCCGTATCATTAAAAAAAAAATTAGTAGGCCGTGGTGGTACGTGCCTGTAGTCCCAGCTACTTGGGGGGCTGAGGTGAGAGGATCACTTGAGCCCTGGCAGTCGAGGCTGCAGTGAGCCAAGATCACACTACTGCACTCCAGCCTAGGTGCCAGAACAAGAGCCTGTTTAAAAAAAAAAGATAAAAAATAATTTAAAAAGAGAGAGAGAGGGTTCCCACTCTCTTGCCCAGGCTGGTCTCATGTGGTCCTCCTGCCCCAGCCTCCCAAAGTGCTAGGATTACAGGCGTGAGCCACCATGCTGGGCTGTGAGACTCTTGTTTTTACAGAAAATTAAAAATTAGCCAGCGTGGTGGCATGTACCTATAGTCCCAGCTATTTGGGAGGCTGAGGTGGGAGGATTGGCCAGGCCCAGGAGGTCAAGGCTGCGGGGAGCTGAGATTGCACAAGTGCACTCCACCCTGGGCAACAAAGCAAGACCCTTCCCAAAAAATAAAATAAAAATAAAAATGAAAAATAAATTGGAGTCAGGCAAGGTGGCACATGCTTGAAATCCCAGCACTTTAGATGGCTGAGGCAGGAGGATCCTTTGAGCCTGGGAATTTGAGACCAGCCTGGGCAGCATAGTGAGACCCTGTCTCTATAAAAATAAATTTAAAAAGTTAGCCGGCCACGATGGTGCAGGCCTATGGCCTCAGCTACTCGGTAGGCTGAGGTGAGAGGATTGCTTGAGCCCAGGAGATCTAGGCCGTGGTGAGCCATGACTGTGCCACTGCAAAATCAGACCTGGGTGACAAAGTGAGATTCTATCTCAAATAAAATAATTGCTGGCTGGGTGCAGTAGCTCACGCCTGTAATCCCAGCACTTTGGGAGGCTGAGGCAGGTGAATCACCTGAAGTCAGGAGTTCGAGAACAGCCTGGCCAACATGGTGAAACCCCATCTCTACTAAAAATACAAACTTAGCCAGGCCTGGTGGCGTGTGCCTACACTCCCAGCTACTTGGGAGGCTGAGGCAGGAGAATAGCTTGAACCCGGGAGGCGGAGGTTGCAGTGAGCTGAGATTGTGCCATTGCACTCCAACCTGGGCAACAGAGTGAGGCTCTGTCTCAAAAACAAATAAATAAATAAAATGAAATAAAATAAAATAATAGTAACTGCTATCATGTCTCTTGATCCAAAGTTCTATTTTGGCAGTATTATATGTCTTGTGATTAAAACAAAGTGAAAACCATAATTATTTTCTAAGTTGTGCTTCTTTGGGTAGTCAAAAGTTCTTGAAATCTGGTGCGTTACAGTAAGATCAATAAAAACAGTTCTTGGGATAGAAAACCTCAGGATTAGTGTGTCAGGACATATTTTCAGAAATGAACACTAGATGTCAGCTTTCAGGCAAGCTTTTCTGAGTCACTGACCCATTTTTCCCTCCTGACAAAACCCAAGCCAAGTCTTTTCTGAACGTAGAAACTTTCCTCCCCAGGGAAACCCACTTCCCCAGGGCTCTCCCACTGACACCCCTGTTAGGGTAACAGTTGAGCTATTAAAGTTAGCAGGAACTAAACTAGAAAGTGAAGCACCATAGAGATTTCCGGGGAGACATTAACTAAAAAACAGAGAAACAAATAAAAAATCTAACCTGCAATTCCCTCCCTCTCCCTCTACTTTACTATCCTTTAAAAGAATAAACACAGGGTGGGTGCATCGGCTCATGCCTGTAATCCCAGCAATTTGGGAGGCTGAGGCTGGAGGATCACTTGAAGCCAGGAGTTCAAGACCAGCCTGGGCAACATGGAGAGACCCCATCTCTACAAAACAGAAAAATTAGGCAGGTGTGGTGTTGTGTGCCTGTAATCCCAGCTACTCGGGAGGGTAAAGCACGAGAATTGCTTGATGCCAGGAGGCAGAGGTTGCAGTGAGCCAAGATCATGCCACTGCACTCCAGCCTGGGTGACAGAGCAAGACCCTGTCTCAAAAAAAAAAAAAAAAAAACTTAAAAAATACACTCCTGTAATCTCAGCACTTTGGAATGCCAAGGCGGGCAGATCATGAGGTCAAGAGGCTGAGACCATCCTGGCCAACATGGGGAAACCCTGTCTCTACTAAAAAAAAAAAATTACCTGGGCGTGGTGGTGGGCGCCTGTAATCCCAGCTACTCCGAAGGCTGAGGCAGGAGAATCGCTTGTACCTGGGAGGTGGAGGTTGCAGTGAGACGAGATAGCGCCGCTGCACTCCAGCCTGGCAACAGAGCAAGACTCTATCTCAATAATAATAATCATCATCATCATCATCATCATCATCATCGGCCATAGCTGGGCATGGTGGCTCAAGCCTGTAATCCTAGCACTTTGGGAGGCCAAGGTGGGTGGATCACCTGAGGTCAGGAGTTCGAGACCAGCCTGACCAATATGGTGAAATATGGTGAAACTTTACTAAAAATACAAAAAATTAGCCGGGTGTGGTGGCGGGTGCCTGTAGTCCCAGCTATTCAGGAGGCTGAGACAGAAGAATTGCTTGAACCTGGGAGGAAGAGGTTGCAGTGAGTGAAGATCACATGACATTACACTCCAGGCTGGGCAACAGAGCGAGGGTCTGTCTCAAAAAACAAACAAAAAGGCCGGGCGCGGTGGCTCAAGCCTGTAATCCCAGCACTTTGGGAGGCCGAGGCGGGTGGATCACGAGGTCAGGAGATCGAGACTATCCTGGCTAACATGGTGAAACCCCGTCTCTACTAAAAATACAAAAAGCTAGCCGGGCGTGGTGGCGGGCGCCTGTAGTCTCAGCTACTTGGGAGGCTGAGGCGGGAGAATGGCGTGAACCCGGGAGGCGGAGCTTGCAGTGAGCCGAGATCACGCCACTGCACTCCAGCCTGGGAGACACAGCGAGACTCCGTCTCAAAAAAAAAACCAACCAACAAACAAAAAAAAGCCTAGGTGCAGTGGCTCACGCCTATAACCCCAACACTTTGGGAAGGCAAAGGCGGGTGGATCACCTGCGGTCAGCAGTTTGAGACCAGCCTGACCAACATGGCAAAACCCCATCTCTACTAAAAATACAAAATTAGCCAGGCATGGTGGTGCACGCCTGTAATACCAGCTACTTGGAAGGCTAGGCAGAAGAATTGCTTGAACCCAGGAGATGGAGGTTGCAGTGAACCAAGATCATGTCATTGCACTTCAGACTGGGTAACAAGAGCAAAACTCCATCTCAATCAATAAATAAATATTCGACACAAAAATAATTTCATCTTTGTAATGAAGAGGGTGGAGCATGGGAAGAAGGAAATCTTCCTGAACCAATTCCAAAGACCTCATGTCGTGTGTGCATGGTAACAGCAAGTTTTTTCAGCATTTGCTCTTTTTTGTTAAAAAAACAAAACAAGGCCGGGAGCGGTGGCTCAAGCCTGTAATCCCAGCACTTTGGGAGGCCGAGCCAGGTGGATCACGAGGTCAGGAGATCAAGACCATCCTGCCTAACATGGTGAAACCCCGTCTCTACTAAAAAATACAAAAAAAACTAGCCGGGCGAGGTGGTGGGCACCTGTAGTCCCAGCTACTCGGGAGGCTGAGGCAGGAGAATGGCGTAAACCCAGGAGGCGGAGCTTGCAGTGAGCCGAGATCTGACCACTGCACTCCAGCCTGGGCGACAGAGTGAGACTCCGTCTCAAAAAAAACAAAAACAAAAACAAAACAAAACAAAAACTCTACTCTCTGCCGATTTATGCCTTAAATAACTATTTTTGAAGTATTTACAGGGTACAACTTAGTACATGTGTCAGTCTGTGGCAGATGGTGGAAGGCTAGAAAACACATTTGGTCAAGGTCAAACCTCTACACTTCAGACCACTGCAGTCTCATGGAGGAAATAAGACAGTTACATAAAATGCCATAGTGTAAAGTACAGTTTCTGGCATGCACATTTTTTTGGTGGCACAGCACAAATTAAGTATTTTTTTAATTTTTTATTTTTTTATTTTTTTGAGATGGATTTTTGCTGTGTCACCCAGCCTGGAGTGCAGTGGCGCAATCTCAGTTCACTGCAACCTCCACCTCCTGGATTCAACTGATTCTCATGCCTCAGCCACCCGAGTAGCTGGGATTACAGGCACCACCACCACACCTGGCTAATGTTTTTTGTATTTTTATTAGAGATGGCGTTTCACCATGTTGGTCAGGCTGGTTTCGAACTCCTGACCTCAAGTAATCCACCCGCCTCAGCCTCTCAAAGTGTTGGGGTTACAGGCGTGAACCACTGTGCCCAGACAGAAATTAAGTCTTACTAAGAGGCCGGGCGCAGTGGCTCACACCTGCAATCCCAGCACTTTGGGAGGTCAAGATGGGTAGATTGCCTGAAGTCAGGAGTTTGAGACCAGCCTGGCCAACATGGTGAAACCCCCTCTCTAATAAAAATGCAAAAAAATTAGCCAGGCATGGTGGCAGGCGCCTGTAATTCCAGCTACTCTGGAGGCAAAAGCAGGAGAATTGCTTGAACCTGGGAGGTGGAGGTTGCAGTGAGCCTAGATCACACCACTGCACTCCAGCCTGGGCGATAAAGCAAGACTCTATCTCAGGAAAAAAAGAGAAAAAAAAAAGAGGCATTTTACTATTTTATATTGGGTAAGCATGGAAAAGGAGGCAAACTAATTTATTTGAGTGTGTAGAGAAGAAAAAGCAAGTTTTCCTTACTTAAGGCTCATGGCTGAGACTCCTATAACAAAATACAGATTAACAAGAGAAAAGCATATACATTTATGTAATATAAGTTTTACATGATGGGGAGTTTTCCTAAGGAAATAAAGACCCAAAGAAAAGCCTGTGTACTTTTATGCATAGGGTTGAGAAAGTGGATAGTTGTGCAGAAGTATGATTGAACAAACTGGGTATGATCTCACGGTAATAAATTGGGGACATGAGATTAGCAAGACCTGTTTGTTCAGATTCTTCTTGGCAGCCCTGTATGACATTCTTTCCACCCTGATACAGGGCAGGACACCTGTCACATGAGGGTTTTCAAAGGAGATAAGAGGATGACCTTCCTAGGCTTTATGGCCTGCTTCAGAGAAGGATGAGGGAGATGTGACAGTGGCCTTCCAGTGTATGCTGTTTTCTCAACTTCCAAGGTGCTATGCTTGGGGGTTGGGTTTCCTATGCCATATCAGTGCTTACAGTATGACAAGCAGCGTGATGAGTGCTTTACAAAGCCTGCACTACGTATCAGGTAGTTTTTACCCATTTGTAAGATGAGCAATCTTCATATCTTCATTTTAGAAAGACTGACCAAAGGCCCATAGTCATACAGACAGATGGTAGAATCCGGAATTGAAACTAGTTTCCTATGCTACCATGGAGTGAAGCAAAAAAAGGAACTAAAACTAGGTCTAGGCTCGTAGGCTGGGTGTAGTGGCTCACGCCTGTAATCACAGCACTTTGAGAGGCCTAGGCGGGTAGATCACCTGAGGTCAGGAGTTCAAGACCAGCCTGGCCAAGATGGTGAAACCCCATTTCTACTAAAAATACAAAAATTAGCCAGGTATGGTTGTGTGCACCTGTAACCTCGGCTACTCAGGTGGCTGCGGCGCGAGAATCACTTGAACCTGGGAGATAGAGGCTTCAGTGAGCTGAGATCGGGCCACTGTATTCCAGCCTGGGCAGCAGAGTAAGACTGTCTCAAAAGCAAAGAACAGAAAAGAAAAAAAGAAGAGAAAAGAAACTAGGTCTAATGCTTCCTAAGACTTATTAATGTTCTTTGTTTTTATTTTTTGAAGAGTTTATTTTTTCTTTTTCTTTTTATATATATATGTTTTTTGAGACGGAGTTTTGCTCTTGTTGCCAAGGCTGGAGTGCAATGGCACGATCTCAGCTGAGCCTCTCAAGTAGCTGGGATTACAGGTGCCCGCCATCATGTCCGGCTAATTTTTGTATTTTTAGTAGAGACAGGGTTTCATCATGTTGGCCAGGCTGGTCTTGCCTCAGGCAGTCCACCCGCGTTGGCCTTCCAAAATGCCGGTATTACAGACGTGAGCCACTGCTCCCGGACATGACCCTTATGAAAAAATAAACTCTTGTCCGGGCACAGTGGCTCATGCCTGTAATCCCAGCACTTTGAGGAAAAAAAAAAAAAGTCTTAAGTGTTTGTTTTAGGACACAGGTCACAGGTATTTGTGTGTGTGTGTGTGTGTGTGTGTGTGTGTGTGTGTGTGTGTGTGTGTGTGTGTTTTGAGAGAAGGAGTCTCGGCCAGGTGCAGTGGCTAATGCCTGTAATCCCAGCACTTTGGGAGGCTGAGGCAGGCGGATCACGAGGTTAGGAGTTTGAGACCATCCTGGCCAACATGGTGAAATCCTGTCTCTACTAAAAATACAAAAATTAGGCCGGGCGCGGTGGCTCAAGCCTGTAATCCCAGCACTTTGGGAGGCCGAGACGGGCGGATCACGAGGTCAGGAGATCGAAACCATCCTGGCTGACACAGTGAAACCCCGTCTCTACTAAAAAATACAAAAAACTAGCCGGGCGAGGTGGCGGGCGCCTATAGTCCCAGCTACTCAGGAGGCTGAGGCAGGAGAATGGCGTGAACCCGGGAGGCAGAGCTTGCAGTGAGCCGAGATCCGGCCACTGCACTCCAGCCTGGGCGGCAGAGCGAGACTCCGTCTCAAAAAAATAAATAAATAAAAATAAAAAAAAAAATACAAAAATTAGCCAGGCATGGTGGCACGTGCCTGTAATCCCAGCTACTTAGGAGGCTGAGGCAGGAGAATCGCTTGCACCAGGCAGTCAGAGGTTGCAGTGAGCTGAGATCGTGCCACTGCACTCCAGCCTGGCAACAGAGTGAGACTCCGTCACAAAAAACAAAACAAAACAGAAAAAACAGAGAGAGAGAAGGAGTCTTACTGTGTTGCTCAGGCTGGAATTCAGTGGCTCGATCTCAGCTCACTGCAACCTCCGCTTCCCGGGTTCAAGAGATTCTCCCACCTCAACTTCCCGAGTAGCCGTGACTACAGGTGTGCACCACCGTGCCTGGTTCATTTTTGTATTTTTAGTACAGACAGGGTTTTGGCACGTTGGTCAGGCTGGTCTCAAACTCCTGACCTTGTGATCCACCTGCCTTGGCTTCCCAAAGTGCTGGGATTACAGGCACGAGCCACTGCACCCTGCAGTCACACAGACTTTATTCAATACTATCTTGATAGATCTAGGGACGACTGCAATGGGATTTTGCAATGGAGAGAGAGAGAGACAGGCTCCCCCTTGTAATCCCAGCACTTTGGGAGGCAGAGGTGAGTGGATCACCTGAGATTGGGAGTTCAGGCCAGCCTGGCCAACATGGTAAACCCCGTCTCTACTAAAAATACAAAAATTAGCCAGGCACAGAGGCTCACGCCTGTAATCCCAGCACTTCGGGAGGCCGAGGCAGGTGGATCACCTGAGGTCAGGAGTTCAAGACCAGCGTGACCAACATGGTATAACCCTCTCTCTACCAAAAAATACAAAAATTGGCAAGGCATGGTGGCGGGTGTTTGTAATCCCAGCTACTTGGGAGGCTGAGGTAGGAGAATCACTTGAACCTGGGAGGCAGAAGTTTCAGTGAGCCGAGATCACGCCATTGCACTCTAGCCTGGGTGAAAGAGCAAGACTCTGTCTGAAAAAAAAAAAAAAAAAATAGCCGGGTGTGGTGGTGGGCCACTGTAATCACATTTACTTGGGAGGCTGAGGCAGGAGAATCACTTAAACCTGGTAGGTGGAGGTTGCAGTGAGCTGAGACCATGACATTGCACTCAACATTGCACTCTAGCCTGGGCAATAAGAGCGAAACTCCATCTCAAAAAAAAAAGAAAGAAGTCTTGGCTGGGCATGGTGGCTCATGCCTGTAATCCCAGTATTTTGGGAGGCTGAGGTTGGGGGATCACCTGAGGTCAGGAGTTTGCCTGAAATAATTAAGTTCCGCTTCAAATTCCCTTGTTCCTTGTAACCGCTAGTGTCCTTTCACACTGCTAAAAACAATAAGTTCTTTTTCTGTAAACAACCCTTCATGCCTTTGCCGAGCCCAAACATGCCTTCCCAGCTAATTGGTAACAGACAGTCTCTCCCTCCCCTCCTCTCTTCGCAAATTATGCTTTTACCCTATTTGGAAAAATGTAAGTCTTAGCTAATCGGGTTAACTTGGATTGTGGGTTCCAACTCCAGCCAATGGGGAGAGGACACAGAAACTGGAGCTGCGTTAGGGATAAAAATCCTTCTCTCCTTTGTTTGGTGTGTTCTTGCAATCATGACAGACGCAGGCAGCAGCCTTCTGCAGAAGTAAGTTTGCCTTGCTGAGAAACTTTCTAAGTGCTGATTTTCTTTGTGGCATCGAGCACTTGTTCCTAACAAGTTAGAGACCAGCCTGGCCAACATGGTGAAACCCTGTCTCTACTAAAAATACAAAAATTAGCTGGGCGTGGTGGCAGGGTCCTGTAATCCCAGCTTCTTGGGAGGCTGAAGCAGGAGAATAACTTGAACCTGGGAGGTAGATGTTGCAGTGAGCCGAGATGGTGCCATTGCACTCCAGGCTGGGTGACAACAGCAAAACTCTGCCTCAAAAAAAAGAAATAAGTCTTGGCAGGGCACAGTGGCTTGCCCCTGTAATCCCAGCGCTTTGGGAGGCCAAGGTGGGAGGATCACTTGAAGTCAGGAGTTTGAGACCAGCCTGGCCAACATGGCGAAACCCAGCTCTACAAAAAACACAAAAATTAGCCAGGCATGGTGGTGTGTATCTTTAATCCCAGCTACTTGGGAGGCTGAGGCACGAGAATCGCTTGAACCCGGGAAGTGGAGGTTGCAGAGAGCTGCACACCAGCCGGGATGATAGAGACGCCATCTCAAAAAAAAAGAAGAAGAAAAGAAAAACCTATGGCATTTATTTATCTAATGTGAAATATAACACACATAGCAAAACTCCATAGAACAATATGAACCATAATAATTATAAAATATCACCCTCATAAACACTATTTATGTATATACCAGTTTTGTGAGCAGCCCCAAAATGCGCCCCCTCCTCCCAGGATCACACTCCATTTCTCTCCTCTAGAGGGAGGTAAACGCCACCCTGACTTTCTCACAAATTACTTTCTTGCTTCACTACACCCATTTTTTTCGGCATCTTCACTTTAATGTGCATACCTAAACAATGTGGTTTTGGTTTGACTGTTTTTTTGTTTGTTTGTTTTTTGTTTTTAATAACAAAAGACAGGGGTTTGCCATGTTGACCAGGCTGGTCCCACTCAGCCTCCCAAAGTCCTGTGATTACAGGCATGAGCCAGTGAGCCTGGCCTGTTTTGTCTGTTTTTGAAGTTTACATATTTAGACTTATACTCTATGTATTTTCTTTATGTATTGCTCTTTCCCTGAACATTGTGATATTTATGCACGCTGTATTCAGCTGTAATTTGTTACTTTCTATTGATATTCTATTACATGAACACAGCAGACTTTATCTCTTATGTTCATGGATAATGGGTTTCTGTTTGGGGCTATCAAGAATGTTCTTGTCCACCTATCCTGGGGCACAGGTGCTTCTTAAATATTAGTGTATATATGTATCACATAGGGATCTTGTTGAGATACAGATTCTAATTCAGATGGTCTGCTGCTGGGCCCATGGAATTATTTCCTTTGCCCAATTCTCTCTGTTGCCCAGGAATGCCTGCCTTCCTGCCTGCCTTTCTGCCTGCCTTCCTTCCCTCTCTGTTGCCCAGGCTGCAGTGCAGTGGCTCACTGCCAACTTCCACCTCCCAGGTGCGTGCGTGCCTGCCTACCTGCCTTCCCTCCCTCTCTGTTGCCCAGGCTGCAGTGCAGTGGCTCACTGCCAACCTCCACCTCCCAGGTTCAAGCAGTTCTCCTTACTCAGTCTCCAGAGTAGCTAGGATTATAGAAGCCCACCACCTCACCCGGCCAGATTTTTTATTTGTTTGTTTGTTTTTAGATGGAGTTTTGCTCTTGTTGCCCAGGCTGGAGTGCAGTGGCACCATCTCAGCTCACTGCAACCTCTGCCTCCCAGATTCAAGTGATTCTCCTGCCTCAGCCTCCCGAGTAACTGGGACTACAGGCGCCCGCCACCATGTTTGGCTAATTTTCATATTTTTAGTAGAGATGGGGTTTCGTCATGTTGGCCAGGCTGGTCTCAAACTCCTGACCTCACGTGATCCACTTGCCTCAGTCTCCCAAAGTTCTGGGATTACAGGCATGAGCCACTGTGCCTTGCCAAGATTCTTAATATTTGTTATCCACGGGGGTAATCTTAATTTGTATTTTTTGGGGTATTTATGAGATTGCAAGGCTTTTTATATATTAGCCATTTGGAGTCTCCCTCCCCCCACCCCTTTTTTTGAGTCTTGCTCTGTCACCTAGGCTGGAGTGCAGTGGTGCTGATCATGGCTCACTGCAGTCTTGGCCTCCCAGGCTCAAGCGATCCTCCCACTTCAGCCTGTAGGCAGGACTACAGGCGTGTGCCACACTGCGCCTAATTTTTATTTATTTATTTAGAGTCAGAGTCTTGCTCTTGTCACCCAGGCTGGAGTGTAATGGCACGACCTTGGCTCACTGAAACCTCTGTCTCTTAGGTTCAGGTGATTCTCTTGTCTCAGCTTCCCAAGTAGCTGGGATTACAGGTGCCCGCCACCATACCCGCCTAATTTTCTACTAAAATAGAGATGGGGTTTTCCCATGTTGGCCAGACTGGACTCGAACTCCTGACCTCAGGTGATCACATGCCTTGGCCTCCCAAAGTGCTGGGATTACAGGCATGAGCCACCATACCTGGCCTTGAATTTCCTCTTTTTGGAAAATGTTTGAGGTCCTCCTCCTTCCCACCTCAGTTTTCTTTGAAAAACTGTTGTGCCTTTTACCATTGTGGCAGAGGAAAAACCTTTCCTTTATCGTCTTAGGTTCCTACTACGAGGGCTTGTGAATTAAACTGACAAAAGACAGATTCATAGAAGATTAAAAGTCTATTCATATGCATAGAAGATATAATAAGACAAATCGCTAGCTTACCAAATGTTGAAAGCTGGAGTGTAAATGCCTAATTCAGAAGGTGAGAGAGAGGAGAGAAAATTTACTGAGATGAACAAATAGGTTTCTCTAGGCAGTACAAATTGTAGCAGGACGAGCTGCAGACAAAACCCCTCAGACACCTGAGTTAAAGAAGGAAGGGCTTTATTCGGCCCGAAGCTGGGCAAGACTGACATCTCAAAAACCAAGCTCCTGGCCGGGCGCGGTGGCTCAAGCCTGTAATCCCAGCACTTTGGAAGGCTGAGGCGGGTGGATCACGAGGTCAGGAGATCGAGACTATTCTGGCTAACATGGTGAAACCCCGTCTCTACTAAAAATACAAAAAACTAGCCGGGCGTGGTGGCGGGCGCCTGTAGTCCCAGCTACTTGGGAGGCTGAGGCGGGAGAATGGCGTGAACCCGGGAGGCGAAGCTTGCAGTGAGCCGAGATCACGCCACTGCACTCCAGCCTGGGAGACACAGCGAGACTCCATCTCAAAAAAAAAAAAAAAAAAAAAAAAACCAAGCTCCCCAAGTAAGCAATTCCTGTCCCTTTTAAGAGCTTACAACTCTAACAGGGTCCGTGTGAGAGGATCCTGATCGATCGAGCAAGCAGGGGGTATGTGACTCGGGGCTGCATGAACCAGTAATAAGAACAGAACAGAACAGGACAGGGATTTTCACAGTGCTTTTCCATACAATGACTGTAATCTATAGATAACATAACCAATTACATCAGGAGTCCATCTTTAACTACCAGGCCCAGGGTATGGCGCCGGGCAGTCTGCCTGTGCATTTCATTTCTGCCTTTTAGTTTTCACTTCTTTCTTTGGAGGCAGAAATTGGGCATAAGACAATATAAGGGGTGGTCTCCTCCCTTAAAATGAGTTTTCTGGAGAACCAATGGTTGATAAGAAAGTTTGTGATGTATGGTGGCACAATTTGGGCTCACTGCAACCTCTGATGCTCTGGCTAAAGTGATCCTCTCACCTAAGCCTCCCCAGTAGCTGGGACTACAGGCGTGTGCCACCATGCCCCGCTAATTTTTTGTATTTTTTTGTAGTGATGATGTAACCACCCAAGGGGTTCACCTTGCCCACTGCCTAGACAGAGCCGATTTCTCAAGACGGGAATTGGAATAGAAAAGGAGTAATTCACACAGTGAGAGCCAGCTGTGCTGGAGACTGGAGTTTTATTATTACTCAAATCAGTCTCCTCGAGCATTAGGGGAGCAGAGTTTTTAAGGATAACTTGGTGGGTGAAGGGAAGCCAGTGAGACAGGAGTGTCACTGGTCAACGGTGAAATCATAGGGAGTTGAAGCTGTCTCCTTGTGCTGAGTCAGTTCCTGGGTGGGAGTCCCAAGATCAGATGAGCCAGTTAATAGATCTGGGGGTGCCAGCTGATCCATCAAGTGCAGGGTCTGCAAAATATCTCAAGCACTGATCTTACAAGCAGATTAGGGAGGGTAAGAATCTTGTAGCCTCCAGGTGCAAGACTCCTAAACAGTAATTTCTAATCTTGTGACTAATGTTAGTCCCACAGAGGCTATCTAGTCCTCAGGCAAGAAGAAATCTGCTTTGGGAAAGGGCTATCATCATCTTTGTTTTAAACTAAAAACTAAGTTTCCCCCAAAGTTAGTTCAGCCTAAACCCAGGAATGAATAAGGACACCTTGGAGGTTAGAAGCAAGATTAAGTTAGAGTCGGTTAAGTTAGATCTCTTTCACTGTCTCAGTCATAATTTTGCAAATGGGGTTTTGCCATGTTGCCTAGGGTGGGCAAGTGGTCCTTTTGTCTTCCACATGGCCATGAAACTCCCCTGGAGATGGGATTTACAGTAGGTTTGGTCTGTCTTCTGGGAACAGACCCACCTCAATTTTCAGAAGTTTCTGCTTTTAGTCAGATAAGGGAAGCTACGAGAAGACCTCTTTCTGCATCAGTTTATTGTCAAATGTCTTCAGTTTAAAGTAATCTTCATGGCTGGGCACGGTGGCTCACATCTGTAATCCTAGCACTTTGGAAGGCTGAGGCAGGTGGATCACCTGCGGTCAGGAGTTCGAGAACAGCCTGGCCAACATGGCAAAACCCCATCTCTACTGAAAATACAAAAATTAGCCAGGTGTGGTGGCAGGTGCCTGTAATCCCAGCTACTCAGGAGACTGAGACAGGAGAATCGCTTGAACCTGGGAGACTGAGATTGCAGTGGGCCAAGATCGCGCCACTGCACTCTAGCCTGGGCGATGGAGCAAGACTCTGCCTCAAAAAAAAAAAAAAAAAAAAAAAACCTTCACAGCAACTTTGGGTTCTGAGTAGGTCCCTATACCATCATGAAAATTTCCCAGGTATTATTTATTTGAGACAGAGTCTTGCTCTGTCGCCAGGCTGGAGTGCAGTGGCTTGATCTTGGCTCACTGCAACCTCTGCCTCCCAGGTTCAAGGGATTCTCATGCCTCAGCCTCCCAAGTAGCTGGGACTACAGCTGCCCACCACCATGCCTGGCTAATATTTTTGTATTTTTAGTAGAGATGGGGTTTCACCATGTTGGCCAGGCTGGTTTCGAACTCCTGAGCTCAAGCGATCCACCTGCCTTGGCCTCTCTAAGTGCTGGGATTACAGGCATAAGCCACCTTGCCCGGCCTGCAAATCCTTTTAATAGGAGGCAGAATTAGTATTTAAAACTAATCTATAGGCTGGGCACAGTGGCTCATGCCTGTAATCCCAGTACTTTGGGAGGCCGAGGCAGGTGGATCGCCTGAAATCAGGAGTTCGAGACCAGCCTGGCTAACATGGTGAAACCCCCTCTCTACTAAAAATACAAAAAAATTAGCCAGGCATAGTAGTGGGCACCTGTAATCCCAGCTACTCTGGAGGCTAAAGCAGGAGAATTGCTTGAACCTGGGAGGTGGAGGTTGCAGTGAGCCTAGATCACGCCATTGCACTCCAGCCTGGGCGACAGAGCAAGACCCATCTCAAAAAATCAAAACAAGCACAAAAACCTAATGTATAAAACAAATGCATAGGTGGGCACCCTTGTAGCCTCAGCTACTCTGGAGACTGAAGCAAGAGGACTGATTGAGCTTAGGAGCTCGAGGTTGTAATGGGTGATGATGACACCCATGAATAACCACTGCACTCCAGCATGAGTAACACAGCAAGACCCTGTCTCTAAATAAAAAAAAAAGAGAGAGAAAAATAAATGTAGTTATGTTTCCTTGATCATGCATAAACTGACTCGAAATAGTTGCCTCTGGGTGCATTGGGAAGTGGGCAAATGGGTTACGATTTTTCACTATAAGCTCCTGAGTGGCTGGGATAATAGGCGCCTGCCACTGCACCTGGCTAATTTTTGTATTTTTAGTAGAGACGGAGTTTCTCCATCTTGGCCAGGCTGGTCTTGAACTCCAAACCTCAGACAATCCGCACACCTCGGCCTCTCAGAGTGCTGGGATTACAGGCGTGAGCCACCCAGCCCGGCATCAAAGTCTTATCTGTACTGTTAACATAGGAATTTCGCTGTTGCACATCTGAAACGGAGACAACTTTGCTTTGAAATACTTGTGCAGCTAATAAAAACATTCTTGCGGCTGGGTGTGGTAGCTCATGCTTGTAATACCAGCACTTTGGGGGGCGGGCAGACCACCTGAGGTCAGAAGTTCAAGACCAGCCTGGCCAACATGGAGAAACCCCGGCTCTACTAAAAACACAAAAAATGAACCTGGAAAGCAGAGGCTGCAGTGATCCGAGATCACATTCCTGCACCGCAGCCTGGGTGACAGAGCAAGACTCTGTCTCAAAAGAAAAGAAAAATTATTGCTCTTGTTAGGGATACGTTTGAATTGTTGAAAATGACAGGGTAGCGAAGGGAAAAGTATGTGCTAATAAAATGGCAAGCCTAATTACCAGGGTAAATATTTTTAAGATTTTGAAGCATGTGTTTGAACAGCGCAGCTGGAGAAAATTATGTCAAATGTCTTGAGGATATGGAATGCCAAACACAAGGATCTAAAAATGGTAGTAGTGCTTTAATCCCACTGCCTTGGGACAGTGACAGAAATCAGGGACAAGAAGAAACACATTTCTTGAATTGGGCAGCTGAAAACCTAAACAAATCACTATCAAGTCCGTTTATTTGTGTGTGTACATTCAGTTATTTGTATTATTATTTGAGACGGAGTTTCGCTCTTTTTGCCCAGGCTGGAGTGCAATGGCTCAGTCTCGACTCACTGTAACCTCCGTCTCCCGGGTTCAAGCGATTCTCCTGCCTCAGCCTCCCGAATAGCTGAGACTACAGGCATGAACCACCACGCCCAACTAATCGTATTTTTAGTAGAGGTGGGGTTTCTCCATGTTGGTCAGGCTGGTCTCGAACTCCCGACCTCAGGTGATCCGCCCACCTTGGCCTCAGGAAGTGTTCGGATTACAGGTGTGAGCCACTACGCCCGGCATTATTATTTTTTAACGAGACGGGGGTCTCACTATGTTGCCCAGGTTGGTCACGAACTCCTGGGCTCAAGCAATCCTCCTGCCTCGGCCTCCCAAGTGCCATTTGTATTTTATATACTCTTAAGGACCATGGGGCAGATACAGCACAGGTGGAAAGTCAGCTCTGAGTTAAGCCTGTTGGAGATGTAGCAACACCACGCAGAAACACAGAAAGATGGGGGGTAGGGCTGGGTGCAGGGGCTCACTCCTGTAATCCCAGCATTTTGGAAGGCCAAGGCGGGCGGATCACTTGAGACCAGTAGTTGAGACCAGCCTGGGCAACAAGGCGAAACCCCGTCTCTACCAAAAATATAAAATTAGCCGGGCACGCACCTGTAGTCCCAGCTACTCAGGAGGCTGAAGTGAGACGATCGCTTGAGCCCGGGAGGCGGAGGTTACGGTGGGCCGAGATCGCGCCACTGCACTCCAGCCTGGGTGACAGAGTGAGCCCCTGTCTCACGAAGGGAAGGGGAAGGGAAAGGGAAAGGAAGAAAGAAATGGAAGCGGTGTAAGACCGAAGGAATCTGGGACGGAAGCTCACCCCCTGGAAGGCCTAGGGAGAGAGGCGCCGGCGACGTGTCTCCACCACGCGTCACCGGCATGCGCGGTCCACACTCCAGCGCCGGCTCTCGCGAGAGCCCCGAGCAAGAAACCGAATCTGCAGGTGCGCCACCCTTTGCCTGCGGCACCCTTCCTCCCGCTGTCAGGGTGATGGTCGCGATAGTTGCACCAGCAGAGGAGCGCGAAAACCTCTTATGCTGCCTCCCAGTGACCGCCAGTTCCCGGACCACGTTCTCCCTAGGAGCCCAAGAAGGGCGGACAACCAGGCGCGCTTGGCCGGTCTCGGGAGGAAGAAGTGGCGGAAGTGGGATTTGGGAGACAATCCTGGAGTCGGTGTGCTACGCATGCGCCAATGGAAGCGGCCAGGCGGGTGGAGGCGGTGACCGCGCGCAGGCACCAGCGTCCCAGAGGCCTATCGTCTCGCGCGCAGAGCCGCGCGGTACGCGGCGTCACAGCACATCCGAGCTAGAGTCCAGTCACGTGACCCGCTCGTGGCGGTCCATGTGGGGCGTTGTAGTAGCATTTAGTGAGTCAAGCGAACCTAGCGGGCTGCAGCCCTAGATCAGTTTCTCCGTCAGATTCCATTTCCTCCAGCGGCACCTGAACCGGCGCGGCCCTCTGCGTCTTCTTGCTCCCTGGGGATGGGGCGCGTAGCCCCCTTCTTCACAGAAGGGAAAGATATTTGAGCAGGTGGAAGAAACAGGTGCCTGGGACGCTGTCCCGACGCCCACACGATGCGCTGAGACCTGAGCTTACCCTCGCGTGTCCCATTGTGCCGTGATTCTGTCGCGGCCCTATGGGGACTCTGCGCCTTTTGCGGTTTTCCTTAGTCCTGTGGCCCGAGACCTTTGCAGTCTCCCTGCCGCAATGGAGACGTCCTAGGAGGGTCTTCTGTTTCCATGTTTAGGGAAATGGAAAACCTACATAGTTTAGTAACGAATTGAAAGAGTAGTCCAAAGTCTTCCCACAAAGACGACTCCAAGCCACCATGGCTACCATAGCAAATTGAACGATATATAAGAGGAAAACATAATTCCAGTCTTAAATAGTTCCAGAATAAAAGGGGGAAGGAAGACGAAAGCGGGAAACACTTTTTAACTTTTTAATGGCCTAGCATAACCCTGATAGGAAAACCTGACAAAAAACAGCAAACGGAAGGAAAAGTGTATGCAAGTTTTGCTCATGAGTGTAGACGGAAAAATCTGTAAGCAAAATATTAGCAAAATCTAGTATTATGTGAAAGGAATAATACCATACCCAAGTTAAGTGATGTTTTGTTTTGTTTTTTTGAGATGGAGTCTTGCTCTCTCTTGAGGCTGGAGTGCAGTGGCGCGATCTCGGCTCACTGAAACCCCCACCTCCTGGGTTCAAGTGATTCTCCTGCCTCAGCCTCCCGAGTGGCTGGGATTACAGGTGTGCATCACCACGCCCGGCTAATGTTTTTGTATTTTTAGTAGAGACGGTGGAGGGGTTTCACCATATTGGCCAGGCTGGTCTGGAACTCCTGACCTCAAGTGATCCAACCGCCTGGGCGTCCCAAAGCGGTGGAATTACAGGCGTGAGCCACCTCGTCCAACCAAATTAGGTTGTTTTAACATTAGAAGACAAATTACTGTAATTCAAGATATTAATTAATGGAGAAAATATCATCTTAGTAAATGTAGAATAAATTATTAAATTTAACACTTATTCATGATAAACACGGAAAACCAGGACTAGAAGAGAAATTAATCTTATAGAGGGTATCTGCAAAACACCATACACCAAACATCCTACTTAATGGTAAAGGATTGAAAGGGTTTATCTTTAAGAACGTGGGGCCGGGCGCGGTGGCTCAAGCCTGAAATCCCAGCACTTTGGGAGGCCGAAGCAGGCAGATCACGAGGTCAGGAGATCGAGACCACCCCTGGCTAACATGGTGAAACCCCGTCTCTACTAAAAATACAAAAAACTAGCCGGGCGTGGTGGCGGGCGCCTGTAGTCCCAGCTACTCGGAGGCTGAGGCAGGAGAATGGCGTGAACCCAGGAGGCAGAGCTTGCAGTGAGCCAAGATCGCGCCACTGCACTCGAGCCTGGGTGACACAGCGAGACTCCATCTCAAAATAAATAAATAAATAAAAAATAAAGAACTTGGGGCCTTTAACTCTACAGTTTCCCCCAGTTGTTGCTGATTCCATATACATAGACCATTTCAACATGTTTCTCTGTCCTGTTTCCTGCTAATTGGTATGGTTGGATTATTTTATTCCTTGAACATAGTAATCATAATTATTTTGTAATCTGTATTATGATAATTCCAGTGTCTGAATTTTTTTCAAGTTTCTTTTTTTTTTTTTTTTTTGAGACAGAATCTCACTCTGTCACTCAGACTAGAGTGCAGTGGTGTAATCTTGGCTCACTGCAACTTCCCTCTCCAAGGTTCAAGCAATTTTTGTGCCTCAGCCTCCTGAGTAGCTGGGACTACAGGTGTGCACCATCACAGCTGGCTAATTTTTTTTTTTTTCTTGAGACGGAGTTTTGCTCTGTTGCCCAGGCTGGAGTGCCGGAGTGCAATGGCATGAACTCGGCTGACTGCAACTTCTGCCTCCTGGGTTCAAGTGATTCTCCTACCTCTGCCTCTCAAGTAGCTGGGATTACAGGCGCCTGCCACCACACCTGGTTAATTTTTGTATTTTTAGTAGCGATGAGGTTTCACCATGTTGGCCAGGCTGGTCGTGAACTCCTGACATCAGGTGATCCACCCATCTCAGCCTCCCAAAATGCTGGGATTACAGGCGTGAGCCACCATGCCCGGCCTTTTTCAAGTTCTTTTTTTCTGCTGCCTGATGTTTATGTTGTGTATCATCCATGGTGTCTTTTCATTTTGCCCAAGCTGGACTCAATCTCCCAGGACTCAAGAGATCCTCTTTAGCTTCTCAAGTAGCTGGGACTACAGGTGCATGCCAGCACACCCATAGTGTCTTGTTTCTTTGTGTGTTTACTTTTTGTTCTTGAAAAAGTATTTATGAGAAAAAGTACTTGTGGCTTCTTTTGGAGAAGATCTTTGTTTGCTTCTGCTAGGTGCCTTGAAGCCCTTTCAGTCTGAGACTAGCTTTCATGGGTTGAAGTTCGTTGGGTCAAAGCAAATGCAGGTTACAAACATGGGCGAAAGCTGCCCAATGACCACATCTACTCAAAGATGGGATTTTATTTATTTATTTATTTGTTGAGACAAAGTCTCACTCTTTTGCCCAATCTGGAGTGCAGTGGTGCAATCTCGGCTCACTGCAACCTCCCAGGTTCAAGCGATTCTGCTGCCTCAGCCTCCTGAATAGCTGGGACTACAGGCATGCTCCACCATGCCTGGCTAATTTTTGTATTTTTAGTACAGATGGGGTTTCATTAGTTGGCCAGGCTTGTCTTGAACTCCTGACCTCATGATCCGCCTGCCTCGGCCTCCTAACGTGCTGGGATTACAGGCGTGAGCCACCACACCCGACCAAAGATGGAATTTTAAAAATGTTCTTTGCCTCCTCCCCACTCCCATTATAGTCAATGCAAAAGCAACCTTTCCCAATGTTCTGAGATGCTGGTCCACCTTCACTCTTAGGGCATAGCCTATGGAGTCCCAACTTAATATAGAAAGGGTCATCTAGTAGCGTTTTTGCCATGGAAAGCCCTAGACATTGGATGCTGTTTCCATGGATGCTGTTTCCATGCCCTGTGAGGCTACCAAAAACAACTAGATGTTGCCTGACTGGCAGATATCCTCAGGGCAAGAGTAGCTTTTGTGCTCTTCTGTTCCATTTGCTTCTCTGGGTTCTCACATTCTCTTAGCCTTTACCCTAATAATTTTTTACTATCAACAACTTGATGTTTTGGGAAATGTGCCTTATATTTTATTCAGTATCTTTATTTTATTTTATTTTACTTTTTTGTTTTGTTTTGAGATGGAGTCTCACTCTCTCACGCAGTCTGGAGTGCAGTGGCGCAATCTCCGCTCACTGCAACCTCCGCCTCCTGGGTTCAACAGATAATGCTGCCTCAGCGTCCTGAATAGCTGGGATTATAGGTGCCCGCCACCACGCCTGGCTAATTTTTGTACTGTTAGTTGACACGAGGTTTCACTGTGTTGGCCAGGCTGGTGCTGAATTCCTGACCTCAGGTGATCTGCCCGCCTCGGCCTGCCAAAGTGCTTGGATTACAGGTGCAAGCCACCGTGCGCAGCCTGTTCAGCACCTTTAGTCATTATCATTGGGCACATTGGTTGAATAAACCAGCCTATCATAACTGGAAATAGATGTTTGACATTTCACTCATTTTCTTCAGTCTGTTTATTTTATATCTGAAGATACATTACTGAAGGCTAAGTTCCTATATCTTTTTTTGGTTTTTGTTTTGTTTTTTGAGATGGAGTCTCGCTCTGTGACCCAGGCTGGGTGCAGTGGCACGATCTCAGCTCACTGCAACCTCCGCCTCCCTGGTTCAAGCAATTTTCCTGCCTCAGCCTCCTAAGTAGCTGGAATTACAGGCACATGCCACCACACCTGGCTGATTTTTGTATTTTTAATAGAATTGGGGTTTCACCATGTTGGTCATTGAATTTTGATAGAGAGATAGCCAAAGTCAGACTGATTTTCCTTATCTTTTTTAGTTGACACGTTCTTTTTATATGGATAGGCCATTTTTTTCAGGGTCAGACATGGAGAAGATTTACTGTAATTAGTCTCTTAGCTATTGGGTCCCTCTCCCACTAGCTAAGTAGGAAAAGAACAACCCCCAACTTCCAGGGAGAATGCAGGAAATCAGCTAATTTTTTTGTGTTCTAGTTTTCTATGTTTTAGTGTTCACATGTTGCATATACACATAGACATGATTGACGATGCAATATGGGTGATTATGGACATGCATTATTTACCATGTCCCCACTATGTGCCTTAAACTCTGCTGTGTGCTTGATTTATACCTTTGGATATAAGTTCTTGGACTTATGAAGCATATAGTCAATTAAAGAGCTAGATTTTCGAGAATAGTGAAGCAACCTATTTTTTTCTTTTTAAGAGAGGGTCTGGTTCTGTCACTTAGTCTGGAGTGCAGTGGTGCCAATCATGGCTCACTGCACCCTCGACCTCCTGGGCTCAAGTGACCCACCCGGGCCTCCCAAAGTGATAGGCATGAGCCACCACACATGGCCAAGCAACTGTTATTTAATTAGAATTGTCATAAGTGCAGCCGTGACAAAGTACAGAGTGTTATAAAAGTATAAAACAGAAAGACATAACCTAATTTGGGAGATTTGGGTAGGTTTCAATGAATAAGTTACAAATTAATGAGAGAACTGAAGGAGGAACTGGCTAGGTGAAAAGTTGTGAAGTGAGCCTTGTGGGCAGAGGGAATGTAATGTGCAAAGGTCCTGAGATTGAACAGAGCTCGAAAACTTACAGGAATTGAAAAAAGGTTAGTGCTGTTGCAGCATTCTGAGCAAAGAGGAGAGTTGCCAAGATGAATCTGGCCACATCATATAGGACTTTGTGGGCAATGTTAAAGAACTGTGACATTGGCTGGGCACGGTGGCTGATGCCTGTAATCCCAGCACTTTGGGAGGCCCAGGCGGGTGGTTCACATGAGGTCAGGAGTTCGAGACTAGCCTGACCAACATGGTGAAACCCTGTCTCTACTAAAAATACAAAAAAATTAGCGGGATGTGGTGGCTCATACCTGTAGTCCCAGCTACTCAGGAGGCTGAGACAGGAGAGTTGCTTGAACCCAGCAGGCAGAGGTGGTAGTGAGCTGAGATTGCGCCACTGCACTCCAGCCTGAGTGACAGAGCAGGACTCCCTCTCAGAAAAAAAAAAAAAAAAAAAAAAAAGGAATTGTGACCACATCATCCTGATAATATAATTATTAGAATTTTTTTTACAGTAGTAAGTTTTTTAATCCACTGAAAAATACAAGAGCACAGGCCAGGTGTGGTGGCTCATGCCTATAATCCCAACACTTTGGGAGGCCGAGGCAGGTGGATCACGAGGTCAGGAGTTTGAAACCAGCCTGACCAGCATGGTGAAACCCCATCTCTCCGAAAATACAAAAAAATTAGCCGGGCATGGTGGCGCGTGCCTGTAATTCCAGCTACTCAGGAGGTTGAGCAGGAGAATTGCTTGAACCCGGGAGGCGGAGGTTGCAGTGAGCCAAGATCGTGCCACTGCACTCTAGCCTGGGTGACAGAGCTAGACACCCTCTCAAAAAAAAACAAAACAACAAAAAAAACAAGAACACAAATCTACATTTATTTATTGACTTTTCATTAGTTTAAAACCTTGAGGGATCCAGCAGCACTCGGATTCTGTGTCCAATAGCCTTAGCAGGGAGATTGCTTCGGAATTTGCCACGAATCAGGTCACTGTTTCCGTGGGCCCAAGTTACCTTCTCCCAGATTACTCTGGTTTTGTTTGGTTTGCCGCCAGGAGTCAATGTATTGTTCTTTGCTTTGTATACATAAGTGCATCTCTTGCCCAAACAGAATTCTGTTTCATCACAGGCATAAACATCTTCAATTTTAAGAAGAGCTGTCTGCTCCCTTTGGTTCTGGAGACACCGCTTATAGCCGGCAAAAATGACCTTGGACCACAGCTTTCCAGACATAGTTCCT
This sequence comes from Macaca mulatta, assembly GCF_049350105.2. Taxonomy (NCBI): domain Eukaryota; kingdom Metazoa; phylum Chordata; class Mammalia; order Primates; family Cercopithecidae; genus Macaca; species Macaca mulatta. The sequence goes on from NC_133420.1 coordinate 92,671,900, forward strand.
TTTAGAAGTCCTGTTCCCAGCAGACCTCCACAGGAACCAAGATGGTGGGAAGAAAATTATTAGAAATTTTTTAAGCCAGGGGGAGATGTGCTCAAATTATGTTTTTTTTGGTGGTGTTTTTTTGAGATGGAGTTTTGCTCCTGTTGTCCAGTCTGGAGTGCAATGGTGCAGTCTCGGCTCACTGCAACCTCCTCCTCACGGGTTCAAGCGATTCTCCTGCTTCAGCCTCCCAAGTAGCTGGGATTACAGTCATGCACCACCATGCCAAGCTATTTTTGTATTTTTAGTAGAAGTGGGGTTTCTCCATGTCGAACTCCTGACCTCAAGTGATCCACCCACCTCAGCCTCCCAAAGTGCTAGGATTACAGGCATGAACCACAGTGCCCAGTCAAATTTTGGTTTTTATAATGCAGTATTACTTAGCTGAAAATGGAGGATGGGCATGGGCACAAGTGGAAATGCAGACCCCAGTGAGATGACTGAGAGTCTAGCAAAAGATGAAGGCATTTGATGGTGAAGTCTAAAGAAGTGTATAGATTCACAAAGCATTTAAAACGTAGCATCAGGCCAGGCGTGGTGGCTTATGACTATAATCCTAACACTTGGGGAGGCTGAGGTAGGAAGATTACCTGAGTCCATGAGTTTGAGAATAGCCTGGGCAACATAGGGAGACCCCCGTCTCTACAAAAAAATAAAAATATTAGCCAGGTGTGGTGGTGTGTGCCTGTACTCCCAGCTACCCAGGAGGCTGAGGTGAGAGGATCACTTGAGCATGGGAGGTTGAGGCTGCAGTGAGCCATGATTGTGCCACTGCACTCCAGCCTGGGTGATGCAGTGAGACCCTATTTCAAAATAAAATAAAATAAATTAAAAGGTAGGATCCTGGGAGTATGGGGATAAATTTGATATGATGAGATGATCAAGAGAGCTGCCGTACTTTTCTGAAGGAATCTAGGTTCCTCTTACTCCTCCCAGGAAAACAAAAGATTTATATTTTCTTTCTGGAATAAGGCTTTATACTATTCAGGAAGCAGAAAGTAAACATTGAAAGTTTGGTCAACATGACACATAATCTAGGCAAACATAGTTGGAGGAAAGAGGGAAATGCCTATAAAAGGAGCTAAGTAAAAGCTGTACAGCTCTGGGGGGCTTTTTGGGGGAATCAAAGGAATTAGAGGAGTTTCTGTTGAGGATCTACTTTTTGGACTCAACCCATGGCTGTGCTCCCCTGTGTCCTCTCACCCTTCCTGGGTCTCATGGGTCACCCTGGTTTCTGAGACCTAGCCTCCCATGGTCTGACCCTCACCACTGTCACCTACATCCCCTTTGTGAACCTTGGGATTGAGGTCTATCTAGTTTCAGCCTCTGAGGCCAAACCACAGTGCCTCTTGTGTTTCCTGGTTAATAGCTATCAGTTATTGAACACCACACTCCATACCATCCGCTTTACTCTGCATGGAAGCTATCCCATATCACGTTTAATCCTTCTAACAACTTTGAGGAAGATTTATTATCATTCTGCATTTTAAGATGAGGAAATGTGGAAAAATGAAGGTCAAGGAGTTTAAATGTCTGGCCCAAGTTAATAATTCCTGTAATTGGCAGATCTGAGATTCCAACGCTGATCCACCCCACTCCACAGCCCTGACTTTACAGGGTACTGTGTCTGGTTTATCCTCTCTGCTTCACCTCAATCTTAACTCTGCCTAAGATTTGTGAGCCTGTCTGGAAACATCACTTGAATTTCTGATCATTTCGTTTGCCTGGCAGTGTTGAGAAGTGGGGCCTATAAGAAGTGATTGTGTCATGAGGGCTGTACTCATGAATGGATTAATGCCATTATCTCTGGAGTGGGTTAGTTATCAAGGGGGTGGGCTTCTGATATAAAAAATTGAGTTGGGGCCAGGCACGGTGGCTCACGCCTATAATCTCAGTACTTTGGGAGGCCGAGGTGGGTGGATCACCTGAGGTCAGGAGGATATGGTGACCAATATGGTGAAACTCCCGTCTCTACTAAAAATACAAAAGTTAGCCAGGCATGGTGGCGTGTGCCTGTAGTCCCAGCTACTAGGGAGGCTGAGACAGGAGAATTGCTTGAACTCGGGAAGAAGAGGTTGCAGTGAGCCGAGATTGTGCCACTGCACTCCAGCCTAGGCGACAGAGAGATATTCTGTCTCAAAAAAAAAAGAGTTGACACCACTTCCTCTCCCTATCTCTTGCCCATCCAACAAGGCCCTCATTGGCACCTTGATATTGAACTTCCCAGCCTCTGGAACTGTGAGAAATAAATTTCTTTTTAAAATAAATTACCAGTTGGTGGCATTCTGTTATAACAATACAAAGCAGACTAAGAGAGCTTGCCATTCTTGTACTGCGTCCTGATTCCTTCTAACTTTGCCATGATGGCACACAGGAAGAGCCAGAGTCCAGTCTCTGAGAAAACAATTTCTGTCAATGTAACTTTGATTGGGACATTTAGGGCAAGAGGATTAATTATTGGGCAGCTTTACTGCTTAGTTTACTTTTCTTTTTAAGACAGAGTCTCGCTCTGTCACTCAGGCTGGAGTGCAGTGGCGTGATACTGGCTCACTGCAACCTCCACCTCCTGCCACCTAATCCCGGTCCTGCTTAGTCTGCTTGATTATTCATTATTTTTCTCTTCACTGCAACCTCCACCTCCTGCCACCTAATCCCGGTCCTGCTTAGTCTGCTTGATTATTCATTATTTTTCTCTTAAGTCTTTTCCTGTATGCTTGGTTTTCTTCAATACCGTTTTGATTAAAGCCACTTTTTGTTTCACTGCTGTTTTTCTCTGAATGTGAACGCAGAAATATGTGTTAGGTTTATATATGCAGCTGTTTATTCCTGCATTATCTTGTATTGGTAAAAATCTGAAATAAACTACATGTCCATATTGAGTCTGGTTAAATAAAAGATGATAACATATAGCCCAGAGTGGTGGCTCACGCCTGTAATCCTACCACTTTGGGAGGCTGAGGTGGGCTGATCACTTGAGCTCAGGAGTTCAAGACCAACCAGGCCAACATGGTGAAATCCCATCTCTACTAAAAATACAAATATTAGCCGGGCATAATGGTGCATGCCTGTAATCCCAGCTACTCTGGAGGTTGAGGTAGAAGAATCGCTTGAACTCGGGAGGTGGAGGTGAGCCGAGATTGCGCCACTGCACTCCAGCCTGGGCGACAGAGTGGGACTCCATCTCAAAAACAAACAAACAAAAAAAATTAGCCGGGTGTGGTGGTGTGTGCCTGTAGTCTCAGCTACTCCAGAGGCTGAGGTAGGAGGATTGCTTGAGCCCTGGAGGCAGAGGTTGTGGTGAGCCAGGATTGCATCGCTGTACTCCAGCCTGGGCAACAAAGCAAGGCCCTGTTTCCAAAGAGAGAGAGAGGTTATTGGACTTTAGATTGATTGGAGCTTCGAGATTTTTGTTATTTTTTTTTAGTTTTCTTTACCACTTAAAAAAAATATTACCATTGAGAGCAAGCTTATTTTAAAATTAGATTTGTTTGTTTTTGTTTTTGTCTTGAGACGGAGTTTTGCTCTCGTCACCCAGGCTGAAGTGCAATGGTGCAATCTCAGCTAATTGTAACCTTCATCTCCTGGGTTTGCGAGATTCTCTTGCCGCAGCCTCCCAAGTAGCTGGGATTATGGGCGCCTGCCACTACGTCCGGATACTTTTTTTTTTTTTTTTTTGAGACTCTGTCTCGCTCCGTCTTGAGACAGAGTTTTGCTTTTGTCACCCAGGCTGAAGTGCAATGGTGCAATCTCAGCTCACTGCAACCTCTGCATCCTGGGTTTAAGTGATGCTCCTGCCTCAGCCTCCCGAGTAGCTGAGATTACAGGCACGCATCACCACGGCCAGCTAATTTTGTATTTTTAGTAGAGAGGGGGTTTCTCCATGTTGGTCAGGCTGGTCTCGAGCTCCTGACCTCAGATGATCCGCCCATCTTGGCCTCCCAAAGTGCTGAGATTACAGGCGTGAGCCACTGCACCCGCCTGCCACTACTTTCATTGCCGAAAACCACAATTACTTTTGCACCGACTACACCTAGCAGCTACTGTTTCTAACTTACATATCTAAAAGTATTGGTTCAGGTCTCAATGGTACAGTTTATTCAATGACATTAATATGCAAAGGGTTTTGTGTTTCTGTAGTGCAGTGGGTTCTCAAAGGACATTGTCAAAATCTCTAAGGAGATTAACCCAAGTTTGTGGGCTGTTTCTGGGATTTCCAAAATTTAACAGGCACTGGGGTACAGAAGAAAAAGCATAAAGGTTGAAGCTGATAGACGTGGGTACAAACCCTAATTCGTCTCTCAGCTAGTTTCAAAACAGAAGCAAAGTTAAACTGTCTAGGCTTTATTTTCTCATCTTTAAAATGGGGAAAGAAATATTAACTCAGAGGGTTGTGGGGAGACCTGAACTAGAGTATGCCGGTGGAGCAGCTGGTGAATGGAAGGTGCTCAAGTCCGCAGGTGTGTCCTCACTCCCTCCAGTAACAAAACAGTGCAGTAGGCCTGCCACACTTGCAGTTTACATCCTAGATCCGACCAACTGCAGATCAAAAATGTTCAGAAAAAATAAAAATAAAAAGCAAGAATACAACAATAAAAATTATACAAATAAAAAAACAGTATCACAACCATTTAAATAGCACTTACATTGTATTAAGGTATTATAAATAACCTAGAGATTTAGAGTATTTGGGACATACAAATTTGACACCATAGTATACGCACCAGAGTATATTAGGGACTTGGACATGGGCAGATTTTGGTATCCGTAGGGAAAGAGGCGGGTGTCCTGAAACCCTGGAGGCTTGTGTTAAAATGCTGTTTGCGGCTGGCCATATTGTGCGGCGGCGCCTGCGGCCGCGGCGGCTGACAGTCGAGTCTCGCTCTGGCTTCGGCCAGCGGAGCCCCGGGCTGAGGCAGGAGCCTCAATGTCTCAGGCTGTGCAGACAAACGGAACTCAACCATTAAGCAAAACATGGGAACTCAGTTTATATGAGTTACAATGAACACCCCAGTGACTCTCTTACAGGAGACAGTAACACATGGCTTAGAAATTGTGGTTTCAGCTGGGCGCGGTGGCTCACGCCTTTAGTAATCCCAGCACTTTGTGGGGCCGAGGCGAGCGGATCACGAGGTCAGGAGATCAGGACCATCCTGGCTAACACGGTGAAACCACGTCTCTACTAAATATACAAAAAATAAGCCGGGCATAGTGGCGGGCGCCTATAGTCTCAGCTACTTGGAACGCTGAGGCAGGAGAATGGCGTGAACCCACGGGGCGGAGCTTGCAGTGAGCAGATATCGCCACTGCACTCCCACTTGGGCGACAGAGTGAGACTCTGTCTCAAAAAAAGAAAAGAAAAGAAAAGAAAAACAGAAATTGTGGTTTCACCTCGAAGTCTACACAGTGAATTAACGTGCCCAATTTGTTTGGAAATGTTGAAGAACACCATGACTACAAAGGAGTGTTTACATCCTTTCTGTGCAGACTGCATCATCATAGCCCTTAGAAGTGGCAACAGAGAATGTCTTACCTGTCGGAAAAAACTAGTTTCCAAAAGATCACTAAGGCCAGACCCAGACTTTGATGCCCTCATCAGCACAATTTATCCAAGTCATGATGAGTATGAAACTCATCAAGATAGAGTATTAGCCAGGATCAGCAAGCACAATAATCAGCAAGCACTCAGTCACAGCATTGAGGAAGGACTGAAGATACAGGCTATGAACAGACTGCAGCGACGCAAGAAACAACAGATTGAAAATGATAGTGAAGCAGAAGATAATGGTGACACTTCACACTGTAGTAATGCCTCCACACATAGCAATCAGGAAGCAGGCCCTAGTAACAAACGGACCAAAACAACTGATGATTCTGGGCTTGAGCTTGATAATAACAATGCAGCAATGGAAATTGATCCAGTAATGGATGGCACTAGTGAAACTGAATTAGTATTTAGGCCTCATCCCACACTTACAGAAAAAGATGACAGTGCACAGACAAGACACATAAAGACTTCTGGTAACGCCACTGTAGATGACTTATCCAAGTATCTGGCTGTGAGGTTAGCTTTTAAAGAACTTCGAAGCAGGGCTGGGCATGATGGCTCACGCCTGTAATCCCAGCACTTTGGGAGGCTGAGGCAGGTGGATCACCTGAGGTCGGGAGTTCAAGACCAGCTTGACCAACATGGAGAAACCCTGTCTCTACTAAAAATACAAAATTAGCTTGACGTAGTGGTGCATGCCTGTAATCCCAGCTACTTGGGAGGCTGAGGCAGGAGAATCGCTTGAACCCAGGAGGCGGAGGTTGCAGTGAGCCGAGATCGCATTATTGCACTCCAGCCTGGGCAACAAGAGTGAAACTCCGTCTCCAAAAAACAAAAAAACTTCGAAGCAAAGGTGAATCAAACCAGATGAACCTTGATACAGCCAGTGAGAAGCAGTATAACATTTATATAGCAAGAGCCAGTGGCCAGTTCACTCTATTAAATGGCTCTTTTTCTTTGGAATTGGTCAGTGAGAAATACTGGAAAGTGAACAAACCCATGAAACTTTACTACGCACATACAAAGGAGCACAAATGAGCTTTTAAAAACCAATTGTAAGGCTGAACTTTTTTATAGCCCATTTATTTAATATTAAAGATGTACTAGCATTACTTTTATGGACAGATCTTGGATATGTTGTTCAGTTTTCTTTCTGAGCCAGACTTGTTTACGCTATTCAAAAATTTTCCCCTTAAGATTTCCTTTTTGGAAGGGACTACAATTATTCAGTACTTTTTTCTTTTCCTTAAAAAAAAAAAAATTTAAAGTTTCTTGTGGTTTTTTTCCCCACAAAGTGTGGTTCCATTTTGAGCACCCTTTGATCCAGGAATTTTTCATAGTTCTGGATCAATCTGTATTCTTAAAGATTCAGTTAGCTGTCCTTTTCTCGCTCCCCTCAAAAGATTTTTAGTCATACAGAATGTTAAATATTATGTATTCTGACTCCCCTCCCCCCCGCCGCCGCCGGAGTCTTGTATATTTGTAGTTTTCTATATAAACTGTAGTATCTTCATGAAGACCCAAGGCTCAAATTTACTGCCTGAAAAACAATTCTCATAGGATTATTCTTTTCATGGTATTTTCTTCCATAATATCTAATTTTAAAAAGAAGTTCCTTATGAACTTAGTGTCCATTGTCATGCAATGTTATTTTTTTTTTTTCCATTCTTTTTCCCCGTAATTTTGGAATTTCTGGTCCTGGAAAGAATCAAACAAAATCTTAAGTCCCATGAGAACTTGGTTCAGTGGCAGATTTTGCTGAAGAAAGAAAAATTAAATTGGTAGTAAAATATAGTCTTCAAGTATTAAAAAAATGCTCTTTGCTGAGGGAAAACCCTGGATTAGTTTGTTAGGGTGCATCTAATTTTTTAATGTGACCATTAGATGGCAGCATTCAGGCGGGATTTCCTGTATCAGACCAAACAGGCTTCTCCCCTCTCCCCACTTCTACCAAAAACACAAAAACAAGCTATCCTTCTGAATGCCTCAGTTGGAACAGCAATTGAGGGATACTGTTTAGGAATGCAATTGCCAGGGGCAAAACTAAAAGAATTCTACTAGGTAGAGGAGGGGAATAATAATAAGAGTTGATAGTATTTACATATACTAGGCATTCACTGTTCTAAGCCCTTTTACATATGGTAACATAAAGAGTAGGTAAACACATTAACAAACCTCCAGTTCGCAACCCCCCTCTGATATAGAGGGGAACTATAGATTTTTTGTTGTTGTACAGACAGGTCTCACTCTCACCTGGGCTGCAGTGCAGTGACATGTGATCGTAGCTCATTGCAGCCTCCAACATTTGGGCTCAAGCAATCCTCTTGCCTCAGCCTGCTGAGTAGCTGGGACTACACCGTGCTGGCTATTTTTTATTTTATAATAAAATAATAAAGTACATAATATATATTTCATATTGTTAAATATAATATTTATATTATATATAAATATAACATTTATATATACATATAATGTAATATTAACGTTTAATATAATTAAAATATAATATTTACATAATTATAATATAATATAATATAATAAGGCTGGTCATGGTGGCTTATTCTTTTTTTTTTTTTTTTTTTTTTTTTTTTTTTTTTTTTTTGAGACGGAGTCTCGCTCTGTCGCCCAGGCTGGAGTGCAGTGGCCAGATCTCAGCTCACTGCAAGCTCCGCCTCCCGGGTTCCCGCCATTCTCCTGCCTCAGCCTCCCGAGTAGCTGGGACCACAGGCGCCGCCACCTCGCCCGGCTAATTTTTTGTGTTTTTAGTAGAGACGGGGTTTCGCCGTGTTAGCCAGGATGGTCTCGATCTCCTGACCTTGTGATCCGCCCGTCTCGGCCTCCCAAAGTGCTGGGATTACAGGCTTGAGCCACCGCGCCCGGCCGGCTTATTCTTGTAATCCCACCACTTTGGGAGGCCGAGGCGGGTGGATCACTTAAGGTCAGGAGTTCGAGACCAGCCAGGCCAACATGGTGAAACCCTGTCTCTACTAAAAATACAAAAAATAGCTGGGTGTGGTGGCAGGCACCTGTAATCCCAGCTACTCTGGAGGCTTAGGTAGGAGAATCACTTGAACCCAGGAGGTGGAGGTTGCAGTGAGCCGAGATCGCGCCACAGCACTCCAACCTGGGTGACAGAGCAAGACTCCATTTCAATAATCATAATAATAACAGCCATCATGGCCGGGTGCGGTGGCTCATGCCTGTAATCCCAGCACTTTGGGAGGCCGAGGCAGGCGGATCACGAGGTCAGGAGTTCAAGACCAGCCTGGCCAACATGGTGAAATGCCATGTCTACTAATAATACAAAAATTAGCTGGGCATGGTGGTGCACATCTGTAATCCCAGCTACTGGGACAGCTGAGCCAGGAGAATGGCTTGAACCCAGGAGGCGGAGGTTGCAGTGACCTGAGATTGTGCCACTGCACTCCAGTCTGGGTGACAGAGCAAGCCTCATAAATAAATAAATAAGTAAAATAGCTATCATAGTGCCAGGCACACTGTAGTCCCAGCTACTCAGGAGGCTGGGCAACCACCTTTGGGAAAAAGCTATCTAGTCACAACTGCTTTTTTTTTTTTTTTTTTTAAATAGAGAGAGTTTTGCCATGTTGCCCAGACTGGTCTTAAACTCCTGGGCTCAACCCATCTGCTCGCTATGGCCTCCCCAAAGTGCTGGAATTATAGGCTTGAGCCACTGTGCCCGGCCTACAAATTTTTTTTTTTTTTTTTTTGAGGCAGAGTTTTGCTCTTGTTGCCCAGGCTGGAGTGCAATGGCATGATCTAGGCTCACTGCAACCTCCACCTCCCGGGTTCAAGCGATTCTCCTGCCTCAGCCTCCCGAGTAGCTGGGACTACAGGTGCGTGCCACGACGCCCAGCTAATTTTTGTATTTTTAGTATAGACGGGGTTTCACCATGTTGGCCAGGCTGGTCTCGACCTCCTGACCTTAGGTGATCTTCCTGCTTCAGACTCCCAAAGTGCTGGGATTGCAGGCATGAGCCACTGCACCCAGCATGAAAGAGTGACCTTCGGAAACTGACTGAGTCTGTTCCTCTTCTTGGGAGCTGTTTCTTTCTTTCTTTTTTTTTTTTTTTGACATGGAGTCTTGCTATGTCGCCCAGGCTGGAATGAAGTGGCATGATCTTGGCTCACTGCAACCTCTGCCTCCCAGGTTTGAGCAATTTTCCCCTCTCAGCCTCCTGAGTAGCTGATATTAAGGACACCCGCCACCATGCCCAGCTAATTTTGTGTATTTTTGTAGAGATGAGGGTTCCACCACGTTGGCCAGTTTGGTCTTGAACTCCTGACCTTAGGTGATCCAACCACCTCAGCCTCCCAAAGTGCTGGGATTACAGGTGTCAGCCACAGCGCCTGGCCATTGCAGTGTCTTTATATCCAATGCACTCACTTTCTAAAATGCATGGAGGATGTTCTATGTGCTATTTCCAGAGGTCATTTTTGCAGAGATAATGGCATTTGAGATAAAAACACCCGTGGTTTATTTGCTCTTTTCACAAGCTGGCCACTGAGTGAACTTTGGAATTGACTCTGATACCTGTTGGTGTAAAGCTCTGTCCAGGCAGTGCTGGATTACAGCAACGCCAGGTAACTCCATGTGGAAGGGAAAGGCCTCTAGTGAGGTGACCCTCTTAAGTGTATTGCCCAATGCCACAAGGGGGGTCAAAGTCTGACCGTTCCGAAAACTTGTTCCTGTTCCCTTGAGCCACTGTGGGATTTCTTCCCGTCTTTAATCACTGGCCATCATAAGCAGTGATTGGAATTGGGTGCATCCCTTCCTTGTCATTCACTTTGTAGCCTTGCACGAATGGGCTGAGCTGTGGGTAGTTGCTATCTCAGAGGTCACAGGGATCTCCTGGACACACATTCCATGGAGTCTTTTCCTGTTTCCCTTCCCTCTGACCTCACCGGGTTGTCTGGTCACAGTGTTCCCACCCCATTTATGACATTTTCTCCTCTTTGGTCTCCAGGACTCTATGCTGTCCTGCCTCCTCTCTCTCAAGACTTCTTTGCTTCCTTAAGGAGCTTTTGCTCTCTCTCCTCAAATATAGGTGACCCTCAAGGTTTGGTTGGATCTGTGTGGTTGAATCCTTTCCCAAATAGCCTGCTTGAACACTGTATACTAACTCACTTCCCCTCACCCCACCCCTGGGGATAGCTCTGGAGCTCAGATCCCTCAACCTGACCTCTGACCTCCACCACACAGTAGCACTGGCCTGCTCTGTCCTTCCCCTTCTGTGCTCCCACCAACCCCCAAGCTCGCCTTTCTAGAGGTAGTCAGCTTCCCACACCCTGGACCCACTCTCTTCATGGACAGCCCTGTTTCCATTATGGCAGCCAAAACCCTCCCATTTGTTCGACTCAAATCTCAGGAATGACCTTTGATCATTCACCTGTAAGTAGTAGTAAGGGTCTTCATTGCATTTTACTAATATCAAGTAACTGTTTTTTGTTTTGTTTTGTTTTGTTTTAGACAGAGTCTCACTCTGTTGCCCAAGCGAGAGTGCAGTGGTACAATCATAGCTCACTGCACCCTTGAACCCCTGGGCTCAAGTGATCCCCCACCTCAGCCTCTCAAGTAGCTGAGACCACAGGTGCATGTCACCACATTTTGCTAATTTTTTCTTTTTCTTTTCTTTTCTTTTTTTTTTTTTTTTTGAGACGGAGTTTCACTGTTGATGCCCAGGCTGGAGTGCAAGGGCATGATCTTGGCTCACTGCAATCCCCACCTCCCAGGTTCGAGCAATTCTCTTGCCTCAGCCTCCCAAGTAGCTGGGATTACAGGCACCCACCACCACACCTGGCTATTTTTTGTATTTTTTAGTAGAGACAGGGTTTAGCCATGTTGGTCAGGCTGGCCTTGATTTCCTGACCTCAGGCAGTCCGCCCACCTTGGCCTCCCAAAGTAATGAGATTACAGGCATAAGCCACCACACCAAGCCAATTTTTTCTTTTTTGTAGAGATGGGGGTCTTTCTATATTGCCCAGGCTGGTCTCCAACTCCTGGCATCCAGCAGCTGCCCTGCCTCAGAGTCTCAAAGTGCTGGGTACAAGCATGGGCCACCATGCCTGATCAATCTCTCCTTTTTAAAATGATTGAATTATTAGCATTTAAATATATAACCATATTAACTTATTCTGACCTAAGAGAGTCCCAACTTTCTTCTCCTTGACCTATCTGTAAATACAAAGGCTAGAAAAGTACAACCCGAGGCCAGGTGTGGTGGTTCATGCTTGTAATCTGAGCACTTTGGGAGGCTGAGGTGAGCAGATACCTGAGGTCAGGAGTTCAAGACCAGCCTGACTAACATGGAGAAACACTGTCTCTACTAAAAATATAAAATTAGCCGGCGTGGTGATGCATGCCTGTAATCCCAGCTACTCTAGAGGCCAAGGCAGGAGAATCGCTTGAACCTGGGAGGCGGAGGTTGCAGTGAGCTGAGATTGCACCACTGCACTCTAGCCTGGGCAACAAGAGCAAAATTCCGCTCCAAAAAAAAAAAAAAAAGAAAAGCAGAACCTCCCCGGCATGTAGGTGTGTAAGTAGGTCTTTTTGAAAACCTGTGTAAAAGGATGCCTAAGTGCTGGCTTGTTTTTTCCTCATGGTCCAACCTCTAGGATTCGTGCTCAGGCTAGGGTTTGAGTGGCTCCTCCTGACCTGGATCTTGCAGGAGGAGTTTGCGGAGGTTACACAACTTGCTCAATACCTAGGTGACTGGCATCAAATCAGCTTGGGGCTGCCCATCAATGATGTTTAATATAAAGATATGTATCAGAGATTCAGGGGTGGCTAAAGTACCCCCTAATTCTCTTATTCTGTACCAGACATTACTCTGGATTTATAATACTCAGATCTTTTGAATGATATAGTTTTTGCCATTTGATATCTTGTGAGCATTTATTACAAGATTTCAGCCCAGTAAATGACCAAAGAGGTCTTGATCTTATTGCATCATGTTGATTTACCCAAGTTAGGACACTGTGATAAAAACAAATAAAAATAGCAGACTCTTTAAATATTTGGGTTTGCAAAGACTAACACTCTGGTAGTATAAGAAGTAGAAGGGAAGGAAATGATGACTTATTCAAAACTCACAATGACTGTATTTTACAAATGAGAAACAGAGGCAGAATAAAGTTAAGTAATCTGTTACAACGCACATTTTCAATAAGTGGCAGAGCCCGGACTCATCCACAGGGATCTTGGTCAGGACCGAGATCCAGCTCCCATTCCCACAGCAAATCGCCATTTACTTGGGGTAGTCCCCTGGCTTGGCCAGGGCATGAATGTCTTCTGTGTGATTCTTTTTTTTTTCCCATTAAAAAACACATTGGGCCAGGTGCAGTGGCTCACACCTGTCATCCCAGCACTTTGGGAAGTCAAGGTGGGCTGACTGCTTGAGGCCAGGAGTTTGAGACCAGCCTGGGGAACATGGTGAAACTCCATCTCTACAAAAAATACAAAAATTATCTGGGCATGGTGGTGAGCACCTGTAGTCCCAGCTTCCCGGTGGGGAGGGCAGGTGCTGCTGAGATCAGAGGATTGCTTGAGTCCGGAAAGGCAAGGTTGTGGTGAGCCAAGATCGCACCACTGCACTCCAGCTTGGGCAATGGAGCAAGACCCTGTCTCAAAACAAAACAAAACTAAAAAACCCATTACATTTAAAAAAGTTTTATTAAAACAACAACAACAAACTTCAAAGCTGGGAGTGGTGGCATGTGCCTGTATTCCCAGCTACTTGTAAGGCTGAAATGGGAATATCTTTTTGAGCCTAGGAGTCAGAGGCTACAATAAGCTATGATCATGTCACTGTACTCCAGCCCGAGTGACGGAGGGAGACCCTATCTTTAAAACCACACAAAAGGCCGGGCGCGGTGGCTCAAGCCTGTAATCCCAGCACTTTGGGAGGCCGAGACGGGTGGATCACGACGTCAGGAGATCGAGACCATCCTGGCTAACACGGTGAAACCCCGTCTCTACTAAAAAATACAAAAAACTAGCCGGGCGAGGTGGCCGGCGCCTGTAGTCCCAGCTACTCGGGAGGCTGAGGCAGGAGAATGGCATGAACCCGGGAAGCGGAGCTTGCAGTGAGCTGAGATCCGGCCACTGCACTGCAGCCTGGGTGACAGAGCGAGACTCCGTCTCAAAAAAAAATAAAAAATAAAAAAAAATAAAACCACACAAAAAAAATTGGTTGGGCGTGGTGGCTCACACCTGTAATCCCAGCACTTTTGGAGGCCGAGGCGAGTGGATCACCTGAGGTCAGGAGTTTGAGATCAGCCTGGCCAACACAGTGAAACCCTGTCTCTACTAAAATACAAAAATTAGCCAGGTGTGGTGGCTTGGGCCTGTAGTCCCAGCTACTCAGGAGGCTCAGGCAGGAGAATCTTTTGAAACCGGGAGGCAGAGGTTGCAGTGAGCCGAGATCACGCCACTGCACTCCAGCCTGGGCAACAGTATTTTTTTTTTTTTTTGAGACACAGTCTTGCTCTATCACCCAGGCTGGAGTGCAATGGTGCGATCTCAGCTCACTGGAACCTTCGCCTCCCAGGTTCAAGTGATTCTTCTGCCTCAGCCTCCTGAGTAGTTGGGATTACAGGCGCCCACCACCATGCCCAGCTAGTTTTTGTATTTTTAGTAGAGATGGGATTTCACCACGTTGGTCAGGCTGGTCTCGAACTCCAGGCCTCAGGTGATCCACCCGCCTTGGCCTCCCAAAGTGCTGGGATCACAGGCATGAGCCACCAAGCCTGGTGCTAAAAAATTTAAATGTAAATAAAGTTTCAAGGAAAAGAGCTAGAACCAAAAAAAAAAAAAAAAGTATATTTTCTATGGGATGTATAGAAAGAGCAGTACCTATTACTTATGCAGTGAAACTTACAATTTGAATGAGACAGTTCAGAGCCAGAGGGTTGTGTTGAGCCACTGGCCAGCTGCGCATTAGAATCCTGATACACAGACACACACAAACACACAAAATAATAGCCAGGTGTGGAAGCAAATGCTCTATGCACATTGCCTGTGTGTCCTTAACAGTACATTAGTGGCGTCTGGGCTTTGAATCAGTCTTTGACTTTCTGTCCTTTCACAATCCTGTGCTGGTCAATGAGATACTTGAAGGCGGGTCCTCCTCTAGTGCATTTTCTCTACCACCTATGACCACAGTCATCTTTTCGAATCTGCCTTCCCTCTTTAATTGTAATAAATGAAGACGTATCTACTTTGTAAATTTGCTCTTCGGTAAATCCAAGGACTCTAGCTGGACCCTCACAGGGCCAGTTAAGAGCTGAGTGGATTGTCTGTTTAAAGGAAGTCATACTGAGTTGTTAATGAGGCTTGAGAAGGCAGTAATTGCTTTCAAAGGAGAAACTAGTTAACACAAATGTATCTTTAATTAACTTACAGTGGGAAGTGATATTTTTGGACAGGGCCCCTGGTATCCCTACATTCCCTTCTTCCCCACTTCACACTTAGCCAGCCAGGGAAGAAAATTAAGGTACCGATCTTGCATCTAAATCTTTTGTAATTCTGCTTCTCTTGGGAAAGAAAGTATCACCTGGGAGCCAGTCCTGCTTGACTGTTTTATTAGGAATCTAGAATCTATATATGTCATATATCATCTTTAGTAAAAGAATCCAAGAGGTCACAGAGTGGCATTAAACCTAGTGCAATAACATTGACATTCATGTAGAAACTTCACTTCTGGCTGAGTGCGGTGGCTCACGCCTGTAATTCCAGCACTGTGGGAGGCCGAAGCAGGCAGATCACTTGAGGTCAGGAGTTTGAGACCAGCCTGGCCAACATGGTGAAACCCCGTCTCTACTAAAAATATAAAAATAAGGCCAGGTGCGGTGGCTCACACCTGTAATCCCAGCACTTAAAGGAGGCCGAGGCTGGTGGATCACCTGAAGTTGGGAGTTCAAGACTAGCCTGACTAACATGTAGAAACCCTGTCTCTACTAAAAATACAAAATTAGCTGGGTGTGGTGGCAGATGCCTGTAATCCCAGCCACTCGGGAGGCTGAGGCAGGTTGATCACTTAAACCCCGGAGGCAGAGGTTGCAGTGAGCTGAGATTGCACCACTGCACTCCAGCCTGGGAGACAGAGCGAGACTCCACCTCAAAACATGAAAAAAAAGAAGCTTCTTCACTTCTGCCTGGTATCTCACACTCATTTAGGAGCACTCTTGGAAAAATAAAAAAGGATAATGTGACAGAAATTGTAGGGCTTGGGATCTACATGCTAAATCCTGGCTTCCACCCCTCCTTCCTGGCCTTATGGTCTCAGAATCTTAGGCAAGTCACTTCACTGATCTGGAATTTATTAATGTGTTTGAAAGTACTGGGCACATAGTAGGCCCTTTGTAAATATTAGTTTTTTTCTGCCTATCACTGGGATCTGCCAGGAAATACATGCTAAACTCAGGAAGGGAAATTGGATTAAGAGTCCTTGTTGAGTGCTGTAGGGGAGGAAAAGTAATTTTCTCTCAGCATTTCACTGTTCTTAGTTGGAATGAACCCCTGTAAACAAAAACCAGATGAATGAGAGAAAAACAGAAGTTCATTAACCTGAATATTTTCTGTATATAGGGGAGACATGCAGGGAAAAATGAGTAAATCTCCCATAGTAAAAAACAATCTCAAAGAGGTGGCTTTGAGTTCAGGCTTCAATACTTGAGACAAAGAAAGAAAGGTGTGGGTACAGTCCTGGGGGAGGTGACCAGGAAAATCAGCTAAAGGGTAAGGTTTGTTACACAGATTTAAGTTGATGCATTCTCCATCGATTAGTTTCTAGAGGGTGCTGTGGCCCATGCCAGTAATCCCAGCTCCTCTGGAGGCTGAGTGGGAGGATCTCTTGAGGCCAGGAGTTTGAGACTGGGCCGGTGAGGATGGTGAGATTTACCCCCACTACTACACAAAAGACAACATGGATCAACAGATGTTTTCTTCTAGCCATAAGACAATGACAATCTCTAATGAGGTAAAATAGTGGTACATGAAAAGTATATGTAATTTTATAAGAAACTCATGTCAGCTAACTATATGGTAAAGTTAGGCTACCTTCTTTCTTCTAGATTCTCAGATACGGAAGAGCTCAACCTAAAGATTCTTAAGTTATTAGAATTTAAACAGTTCAAGCCAGCTGTGCAGAGGGGATTTTTGAAACTTGTGGAGAAACTATCAACTAATAGGAATTACTCCCCAAATCATGGCTGTAATGAGCTTTAGATGTGTTCATTTGACATAAGAGAGGAAATCCGTCAGAGTTCAAGCTGGAAAACAGAAATCACTCTGGGTATTTCAAGCAGAGGGTTTGAACTGGGGAATCAGGTGTTTATAACAAGGTTGAAGAACAGGATGTCAAGGGAAGCTTCTAGGTTTACAGTGTTGCTGTGGTGCTGGACGTCAGTCAGTTGTGGCCGTCACACAAGAAAAAAAACCCCCCAAAACATAAAACAACTAAACTGATATTTCAACCACAGCCCACAAGAGTGGGCCAGGACATGTATCCTGAGCCTAAACAGTTTGACTGTTGGGAAAAACACTCTTCCCTGTACACTTTTTTTTTTTTTTTTTCAGACGGGGTTTTGCTCTGTCGCCCAGGCTGGAATGTAGCGGCACGATCTTGGCTCACTGCGACCTCTGCCTCCTGGATTCAAGTGATTCTTCTACCTCAGCCTCCTGAGTAGCTGGGATTACAGGCACCTGCCACCATGCCCGTTTCATTTTTGTATTTTTAGTAGAGACAGGGTTTCACCATGTTGGCAGGCTGGTCTTGAACTCCTTACCTCAGGTGATCCACCTACCTCGGCCTCCCAAAGTGTTGGGGTTACAGGCGTGAGCCACCGTGCCCGGCCTCTTTCCTGTATTCTTTCACACAATACTTGTGATATCAGATGTGTGGGGGTTTTTACCACCACACCAGGCAATTCTATGGCAAACACCAACTGGGTGGCCACTTCAATTCTGATACTATCTAACTGGGGATAGTGTCAGATCCCACAAGTTAAGGGCTCAGTCCCACAAGCTGCCTCCACTTCAGACACCAATTACAAGTCCCACTTTCGACCTACTGGCTATAAATTGGGGGTCCCACGATCCCCTTCTAAGGTTCAATAATTTGCTAGCATAACCCATATAACTCAGGAAAACACTTTATTATATTGACTGGTTTATTGCATAGGGTATTATAAAGGATATGGATGAATAACTGGATGAAGAGGTACCTAAAGCAAGGTCCAGAAGGGTCCCAAGCACAGGATCGTCTGTCCCTGTGTACTTGGGGTGCACCACCCTCTCATCACCTCCACCTGTTCAACAACGTGGAAGCTCATAAAATCTTGTCTTTCAGGGTGTTGTGGAGCTTAATCTCTAGCTCCCTTCCCCTCCACTCTTTCCTGGAGGTTGGTGGGTGGGCTGAAAGTTTCGACCCTCTAATCACTTGGTCCTTCTGGTGACCAGCCCCATCTTGAGGCTATCTAAGGGCACCCATCTTAAGCCACCTTATTAGCATAAACTCAATTGTGATCAAAAGTGGCTCCTTATAAATAACAAAAGACAATCCTAGCACTCAGGAAATTCCAAGGGTTTTAGAAACTTTGTACCAGGAACCAGGTACAATATTTCTTATTATACCAGAATTCCCTTCTAAACTAGATATTTAAATAAGAACCAGAGTGTCACAGTACTCAGAATCATATCAAGGGCCAGGTACCATGGCTCATGCCTGTAATCCCAGTACTTTAGGAGGCCCAAGTAGGAAGGTCACTTGAGGCCAGGAGTTCAAGACCAGCCTGGGCAACAAAGCAAGACCCCTGTCTCTACAAAAATATAAAACAAAATAAAATAAAAACAAAACCCAAAGAAACAAAAAACAAAATTGTATGAAAAATCAACTCAAATGAGAAAGAAGAACAGATGGAAATTTTAGAACTGAAAAATATAGTCATATAAATAATTAAAAATCCAAATCTATGACTGGGTTTAACAGTAGAATGTAAAGGACAGAGGAAAGAATCAGTGAATGCATATGTAAAGCAATAGCAATTACCCAATCCGAACAAGAGAGAGAAAACAGAAAAAAATGAAGAGCTCTTCAGGGACATGTGGGACTACAACAAAAGATCTAACATTCATGCTACCGAAGTCTCAGAACAGAGGACAAAGAGAGCAAGGCTGAAAAAGTAATCAAGAAATAATGATTGAGACTGGGCGCTATAGCTCATGCCTGTAATTCCAGCACTTTAGGAGGCCCAGGTGGGCAGATTGCTTGAGCCCAGGAGTTCAAGACCAGCCTCTGTCTCTAAGAAAAAAAAAAAAAAAAAGCAAAACCAAAGATGAAAACAAGTCAGGTGTGGTGGCATGTGCCTGTAGTCCTTGAAACTGGAGAGGTTGAGGTGGGAGGATTGCTTGAGCCCAGGAGTTTGAGGCTGCAGTGAGCCACAATCACACTACTGCACTTTAGCCTAGTGACGGAGCAAGACCCTGTCTCCTAATGTAAGAAAACAACAACAACAACAACAAAAGGCCAGGCACAGTGACTCACACCTGTAATCTCAGTGCTTTGGGAGGCCAAGGTGGGCAGATCACCTGAGGTCAGGAGTTTGAGACTAGCCTGGCCAACATGGTGAAATCTCGTCTCTACTAAAAATACAAAAATTAGTCGGGCATGGTGGTGCATGCCTGTAATCCCAACTACTCTGGAGGCTGAGGCAGGAGACTCACTTGAACCCAGGAGGTGGAGGTTGCAGTGAGCCAAGTTCATGCCACTGCACTCCAGCCTGGGAGGCAGAGTGAGACTTTGTCTCCAAAAAAGAGAGAGAGAGAAGAAATAATGGTTGAAAATGTCTGAAATTTGGCAAAAAATAAATAAATGTACAGATTTAAAAGCTCTAAATGAACATCAGACAACATAAGCCTAATGAAATCCATGCTAAGTCACATCACAGTCAAACTTGGCATGAAGGCCGGGCGCGGTGGCTCAAGCCTGTAATCCCAGCACTTTGGGAGGCCGAGACGGGCGGATCACAGTGCTGGGTCAGGAGATAGAGACCATCCTGGTTAACACGGTGAAACCCCGTCTCTACTAAAAAATACAAAAAACTAGCCGGGCGAGGTGGCGGGCGCCTGTAGTCCCAGCTACTCGGGAGGCTGAGGCAGGAGAATGGCGTAAACCCGGGAGGCGGAGCTTGCAGTGAGCTGAGATCTGGCCACTGCACTCCAGCCTGGGTGACAGAGCTAGACTCCGTCTCAAAAAAAAAAAAAACAAAAAAACAAAAAAAACTTGGCATGAACTTCAAACTCTTGAATACCAAAGACAGGAAGAAAATCCTGAAAGAAGCGAAAGAGAACTGATATCTATAGAGGTTAAACTATTTGAGTGACAACACATTTCTCATTGAAACAATGGAGGCCAAAAGGAGGTGGCACGGCATTTTTGAAGTGCTGAAAGAAAATAACTGTCAACTCAGAATTCTATATCCCACAAAAATATCCTTCAATAATGAAGGGAAATTGAATCATTCTCAGTTGGTCGCCAACTTTTAAAAAAATGTCTAAAAGAATTTCTCTAGCTGGGTGAGGTGGCTCACGCTTGTAATCCCAACACTTGGGGAGGCTGAGGCGGGTGGATCACCTGAGGTTGAGAGTTTGAGACCAGCCTGACCAACATGGAGAAACCCGGTCTCTACCAAAAATAGAAAATTAGCCGGGCGTGGTGGCGCATGCCTGTAATCCCAGCTACACAGGAGGCTGAGGCAGGAGAATTGCTTGAACCTGGGAGGCAGAGGTTGCAGTGAGCCAAGATCGTGCCATTACACTCCCGCCTGGGCAACAAGCATGAAACTCTGTCTCAAAAAAAAAGAAAGAAAAGAAATTTGTCTAGACAAAAAGCAAATGACAAAAGAAGGACTCTTGGAACATCAGAAAAGACTAAGAAACAATAGTGAAAAAAAGTATAAATACAATCAACTTTCCTTCTCTTGCATTTTCTAAATGCATCCTTAAGGGATGCATTCCAATATCCCTAGTCAATGCCTGAAACCTTGAATAGTACTAAACTCCATATATACTATTTTTGTTTTTCTTTTTATTACTTCTTTTTATTATACTTTAAGTTCTGGGATACATGTGCTGACCGTGCAGGTTTGTTACACAGGTATACATGTGCCATGGTGGTTTGCTGCATCCATCAACCTGTCATCTAGGGTTGTTTTTTTTTTTTGAGACGGTGTCTTGCTCTTGTTGCCCAGGCTGGAGTGCAGTGGCACAATCTTGGCTCACTGCAACCTCTGCCTCCCAGGTTCAAGCGATCTTCCTGCCTCAAGCCCCCTAGAAGCTGGGATTACAGGCACACACCACCACACCCAGCTAATTTTTGTATTTTTAATAGAGACGGGGTTTCACCATGTTGGCCAGGCAGGTCTTGAACTCCTGACCTCAGGTGATCCTGCCACCTTGGCCTCCCAAAGTGCTGGGATTACAGGCGTGGGCCACCGAGCCCAGCCCCATCATCTAGGTTTTTTTTTTTTTTTTTTTAGACGGAGTCTCGCTCTGTCGCCCAGGCTGGAGTGCAATGGCGCAATCTCGGCTCACTGCAAGCTCCGCCTCCTGGGTTCATGCCATTCTCCTGCCTCAGCCTCCCAAGTAGCCGGGACTACAGACGCCTGCCACCACGCCCAGCTTATTTTTTGTATTTTTAGTAGAGACGGGGTTCACCATGTCAGTCAGGATGGTCTTGACCTCCTGACCTCGTGATCTGCCTGCCTAGGCCTCCCAAAGGGCTGGGATTACAGACATGCCCATCATCTAGGTTTTAAGCCCTGCATGCATTAGATATTTGTCCTCATGCTATCCCTCCCCTTGCCCCCACTCCCTAACAGACCCCAGTGTGTGATGTTCCCCTCCCTGTGTCCATGTGTTCTCATTGCTCAACTCCCACTCACTTATGATTGAGAACATGCAGTGTTTGGTTTTCTGTTCCTGTGTTAGTTTGCTGAGAAAGATGGTTTCCAGTTTTATCCATGTCCTTGCAAAGGACATGAACTCATTCTTTTTTATGGCTGCATAGTATTCCATGGTGTACATATTATTAAGTCAAGGACTTTCACCTTTTCATTTAAAGGAAGTGCTTTACAGCTTCTCTGTGGCATATCCAAATTGCTAGCATCACTATTCTGAAATTTTGGGCCATTATTAAGTAAAACACAACACTGCAATATCCTGACGGTCAATCTGAGAATGGGACAACTGAGAAGGCTGCAAAGCGATTGAGGGTGCACAGCATAAGGAGCATGGATACACTGGACGAAGGGATGAATCACATCCCAGGCACGATGGGGCAGGACAGTGCGAGATTTTGTCATGCTCCTTGGAACAGCGCGTAGCTTAAAACTTATGAACTGTTGGCCGTGCACGGTGGCTCATGCCTGTAATCCCAGCACTTTGGGAGGCTGAGGTGGGTGGGTCACCTGAGGTCAGGAGTTCAAGACCAGCCTGACCAACATGGAGAAGCCCCGTCTCTACTACAAACACAAAATTAGCTGGGCATGGTGGCACATGCCTGTAATCCCAGCTACTCAGGAGGCTGAGGCAGGAGAATCGCTTGAATCCGGGAGTTGGAGGTTGCGGTGAGCTGGGCTCATGCCACTATACTCCAGCCTGGGCAACAAAAGCAAAACTTAGTCTCAAAAAAAAAAAAAAAAAAAAAGGAGGAAGAAAAAAAACGACTTATGAACTGTTTATTTCTGGAATTTTCCATTTATGGTTTCAGAAGGTGGTTGACTGCAGGTAACTGAAACCATGAAAAGCGAACCCACAAATGAGGGGGTCTACTGCACTCTTCTTCAGGGGCAGTCTGTGTATTGCAGCACCTTTAGTTGTTACTCTGAAAGCCCTGCTGGTGCTGTGGCACATTTTGGAAACAGGGTGTGTTCTATAATGTTCCAATTAAATATTGGTATTTTCATAGCCCTCTGTCTTGGGCTATGAACTTCACAAGCGTTTTTCCAGTGATACAGTTCCTTTCTTTTCTGCCCTGTACTCTCTCTCTGGCTGCAGAGTCGACGGTTGATTTCCTCTAAGCCCTGACCCCTGTTTATTCTGCTTTGTTTTATTTTTCCTTCATTATGTAAAACAAGAAGGCTGGAGGAGGCTAGAGTAGGAGGCATTCCATTCCTCAGCTGGGATAAAGCTCTGGCAAAGTCCTTCCCTTCGGAGAGTAGGCTTTTGCTATGAAGAAAGCTCTGGATATGCTCCTCAAACCTGTCCACACTCAGCCTTCCTTAATTTATCAAAAATATTACCATTAACGTGTTCCTACCTAATGTGTCAAAAAATTTTATTGATTATCAATCTGTTCATTTTTTTTTTTTTTGAGATGGACTCTTGTTCTGTCGCCCAGGTTGGAGTGCTGTGGTGCCATCTCAGCTCACTGAAACCTCCATCTAGTAGCTTCAAGCGTTTCTCATGCCTCAGCCTCCTGAGTAGCTGGGACTACAGGCACAAGCCACCATGCCCAACTAAGTTTTGTATTTTTAGTAGAGATGGGGTTTCACCATATTGGCCAGGTTGGTCTCGAACTCCTGACCTCAAGTGATCCACCCACATTGGCCTCCCAAAGTGTTGGGATTACATGCGTGAGCCTAGCCTTTATTATTATGTATTTATTCTTAAGACAGGGTCTTGCTCTGTCACCCAAGTTGGAGTGCAGTGTCAAAATCATAGCTTGCCAAAGCCTCAAAATCCTGGGCTGAAGTGCTCCTCCTGCCTCAGCCTCCTGTGTCCAGCCCAGAGTGGTTTTAGATATGTAGGGTTTACCATTATCTTAGAGTCAGGTTCTAGTAATCCACCCAATGCCTGGGTATTTTTGTTTCCTTAGTAAATGGCCACAGGTATCTTTGGGGAGTTCAGGAGGAAGATTTATAGTATATACTCATAGCGGGGTAAGATCTTTTTTCAAGAGTCCTTCTTCAACATCCCCTTCATCTGGGTCTATGAACTGTTTGAAGTCAGGGAATTGGTTGAGAAGCTGGGTCTCTCAATTTTGGTGACTTATATCAAGTTTTTGTTCACCAGATCAAATTGTGTCTTTAGTAGTCTACCCATCAATTTGTGAACACCAAAGATCCCCGTGGATCATCTGACAGGTTACCCTTCTGATCCACTGCCCATTATGACAACGTTGCTCATCTTTCTCTATTGACTAGTGCTGCCACTTGGCTTCTACCACCCCAGGATTCCACCGTTAACATTAGAATCAAGGAGCCCATCTCAACAGTTCCATTATGTAACACCATCTTATACCTGTAGAGGACAGCAGCCACAGAACTGTTCAAAAACACTGGTGCTCCTCTTACCAAAGGACTTCTCAATACTCTGGTGAAGGGATTGTCCTCTGGTTTCTTCTGAGGAATACACTGAAAGGGTGGAAGAGTGTGTTACTCATGACAAATCTACTCCAACATTCCTTTCTCACCAAGACTTAGATCCTTCTCTATTATTCCAAGAAACTTCTAGTATCTTTTTTTTTTTTTTTTTTGGAGACAAGGTCTTGCTCTGTCACTCAGGCTGGAGTGCAGTGGCACAATCATGACTCATTACAGCCTCAACCTCACAGACTCAAGCAGTCCTCCTTCCTCAGCCTCCAGAGTAGCTAGGACCACAGGGGCGTGCCACCACACCCAGCGAAGTTACATATTTTTTTGTAGAGACAGAGGTCTCATCATGTTGCTCAGGCTGGTCTGGAATTCCTGGGTCCAAGAGATCCACCCTCCCCAGCCTCCCAAAGTACTGGGATTACAGGTGCAAGCCACTATGTGCCCAGACAGAAGTCGTAGTATCTTAACCTAATTTAATGAAGGCCACTGTTAAGTATGGTTTCATCAACCAACTCAGCAAACTAAAAAGCCACTCCCGGCTGATTGAGCTAACACACTGAAACCAGAATCTCTCGTACTACAAATAAATCAATAATTTCAACTTTACATTCCTTTTTGTCAGGTTTAGAATCCACTCCCACATAGAAATCCTCTGGTGATAATATATATTAGCAACATTTTGCAATTCTTTTCTTGTATAAGCTTCTCCTCTGGTGTCAAATGTTCTACTCATCTTCTAGGGGTATGCTAAGATCTGATTCTGGTTGTGGATCTGAAAGCAAAGAAGCATTGACATTCCAGTGCAAGGTTAGTGCTTTTAGCCAAGTCATTACAGGATCTTCATGCAAGGTATGGCCAGTTTATGAAAGAGGGCAGGAGGAATGGGTTTACCTATCAAAGGAGACTCAGTGGGATTTGGGGTTTCAAGACAATAGAATTCATTCCAAGCTATAAAAATGTTCCCATTCCAAGTTCAAGGATTTCTTTTCCTTCTCTTTCTTTCTCTTTCCCTCCCTCCCTCCCGCCCCCCTCTCTCTCTTTCTTTGAAACGGAGTCTTGCTCTGTTGCCCATGTTGGAGTGCAGTGTCTCAATCTGGGCTGACTGCAACCTCCACCTCCCAGGTTCAAGCAATTCTCCTGCCTCAGCCTCCTGAGTAGCTGGGATTACAGGCGCCTGCCACCAAGCCCAGCTAATGTTTGTATTTTTAGTAGAGATGGGGTTTCACCATGTTGCCCAGGCTGGTCTCGAACTCCTGACCTCAAGAAATCCACTCACCTCGGCCTCCCAAAGTGTTGGGATTATACACATGAGCCACTGCACCTGGCCATTTCTTTCTCATTTAAGAGATGGAGTCTAACTGTTGCCCAGAATGGAATGCAGTGGTGTGATTATAGCTAGGACCACAGATATGTGTCACAACACCTGGCTTTTTTTTTTTTTTGAGATGGATTCCCACTCTGCCACCCAGACTGGAGTGCAGTGGTGTGATCTGGGCTCACCACAACCTCTACTTCCCAGGTTCAAGTGATTCTCCTGCCTCAGCCTCCCGAGTAGCTGGGATTACAGACACCTGCCAGCATGCCTGGCTAATTTTTGTATTTTTAGTAGAGATGACGTTTCACCATGTTGGCCAGGCTGGTCTCAAACTCCTGACCTCAGGTGATCCACCTACCTTGGCCTCCCAAAGTGCTGAGGTTACAGGCGTGAGCCACCATGCCCAGTCTTGGGTAATATTTTAAATTTTTTGTAGAGACAGCCAGGCTATGCTGCCCAGGCTGGTCTCAAACTCCTGGTCTCAAGGAATGCTTCTTCCTCAGCCTCCTGAAGTGCCGAGATTATAGGACTACAGGCATGTGCCATCATGCTCAGCCCCATAAACAACTTCTGTATGTATAGCTGTGTGTAAAAAGGCGATCATCAGCTGCACATATATAAGTTCATTTATTCATTTCATCTTTTTTTATTCGAGACAGAGTCTCACTCTGTTGCCCAAGCCTTTTTTTTTTTTTTTTTAAATTTTTAAATAGCTGTGACTCCTGGAACAGTACTCCCAAGAACTCATGGATACCAAGGGTTTCCAATTAATTCCAAAATTTCACATATGGTCCAATTTCATCACAGTGCCCAAGAAGTTCATCTGAATTTGTGCCATGTTACCCATAGCCAGAATTCAGAGCAATTCTGGAATCAGGCAATTTGACACCTGTAAACTGTTCAAGTCTAGGGTCTGCATCAACTCTCCCCAACTTTTTTGAGATGGGGTTTTGCTGGGCTCCCCAGGCTGGTCTAGAGAACTCCTGGGTTCAAGCAATCCTCCCACCTCAGCCTCCTGAGTGGCTAGGACTACAGGCATGTGCCATCACGCTCAGCCCCATAAACAACTTCTATATGTATAGCTCTGTGTAAAAAGACCATTGTCAACAAGGGTTTCCAATTAATTCCAAAATTTCACATATGGTCCAATTTCATCACAGTGCCCAAGAAGTTCATCTGAATTTGTACCATGTTACCCATAGCCAGAATTCAGAGCAATTCTGGAATCAGGCAATTTGACACCTGTAAACTGTTCAAGTCTAGGGTCTGCATCAACTCTCCCCAACTTTTTTGAGATGGGGTTTTGCTGGGCTCCCCAGGCTGGTCTAGAGAACTCCTGGGTTCAAGCAATCCTCCCACCTCAGCCTCCTGAGTGGCTAGGACTACAGGCATGTGCCATCACGCTCAGCCCCATAAACAACTTCTATATGTATAGCTCTGTGTAAAAAGACCATTGTCAACTGCACATATATAAGTTCATTTATTCATTTCTTTTCTTTTCTTTTTTTTTTTTAATTTGAGACAGAGTCTCACTCTGTCGCCCAGGCTGGAGTGCAGTGGTGATCTCGGCTTACTGCAACCTCCACCTCCCAGGTCTAAACGATTCTCTGCCTCAGCCTCCCAAGTAGCTGGGACTACATATGTGTGCCACCACGCCTGGATAATTTTTGTATTTTTTGGTAGAGATGGGGTTTCACCACATTGGCCAGGCTGGTCTCAAACTCTTGACCTCAGGTGATCCACCCACCTTGGCCTCCCAAAGTGCTAGGATTACAGGCGTGAGCCTCCGCGCCTGGCCCGTTTATTCATTTCAAGGGCTGTGGTTCCCGAAATGTCACCAAGTTTGTTATGTTATTGTCCACCAGATTCTAACAACCTCAAATTGGGTTTCTTTTTTTTTTTTTTTTTTTTTTGAGACGGAGTCCCGCTCTGTCGCCCAGGCTGGAGTGCAGTGGCCAGATCTCAGCTCACTGCAAGCTCCGCCTCCCGGGTTCACGCCATTCTCCTGCCTCAGCCTCCCGAGTAGCTGGGACTACAGGCGCCCGCCACCTCGCCCGGCTAGTTTTTTGTATTTTTTAGTAGAGACGGGGTTTCACCGTGTTAGCCAGGATGGTCTCGATCTCCTGACCTCGTGATCCACCCGTCTCGGCCTCCCAAAGTGCTGGGATTACAGGCTTGAGCCACCGCGCCCGGCCTCTTCTGATTTTTAAGTCTTCATTCTTTTAGACTTCACATAAGAATATTCTGATGAATGCCAGTTGTGGTGGCTCATGCCTGTAATCCCAGCCCTTTGGGAGGCCGAGGCCGGCAGATCACGAGGTTAGGAGTTTGAGACCAGCCTGGCCAACATGGTGAAACCCCATGTCTACTAAAAATACAAACAGTAGCTGGGCATGGTGGTGGGCACCTGTAATCCCAGCTACTCGGGAGGCTGAGGCAAGAGAATCGTTTGAACCCGAGAGGTGGAGGTTGCAGTGAACTGAGACCACGCCATTGCACTCCAGCCTGGGCAACAGAGCACGACTCTGTCTCAAAAAAAAAAAAAAATAGTATTCTGATGAAACTTCTGAATAAGAGGTGGAAGCTGGCTCAGGCCAAATATTTGTACTAGAGCAGAACAGGCAGGGGAGGAACAAAAGTGGAGGCAGGCCAGGTGCAGTAGCTCACGCCTGTAATCCCAGCACTTTGGGAGGCTGAGGCGGTGGATCACCTGAAGTTGGGAGTTTGAGACCAGCCTGACCAACATGGAGAAACCACATCTCTACTAAATATCCAAAAAAATTAGCCGGGCGTGGTGGTGCATGCCTGTAATCCCAGCTACTCGGGAGGCTGAGGCAGGAGAATTGCTTGAACCTGAGAGGCGGAGGTTGCAGTCAGCTGAGATCAGGCCATTGCACTCCAGCCTGGGCAACAAGAGCAAAACTCAAAAAAAAAAAAAAAAAAAAAAAAAAAATGGAGGCAAAGGAAAAAACTCCCTGAAAACTCATACAATGGCAGGGAGTGAATCTGCCTCTCAGGAATCTCTTGCCTTTTTCACCCAAACATTAAGCCCTCCTGAATCTGCTTTTGGCTTCCATTATAGCCTCTGTTTGGGTTTATTCGGAAAACGAATTGTTTTGAAAAAGCACTATATAACTGTGCTTCCTCTGGTCTCACACCATACTACAACAATCAACACAAAAGACTTCCATGATCAGGCTAGGCGTGGTGGCTCATGCCTGTAATCCCAACGCTTTTGGAGGCCAAGGCAGGTGGATCACTTGAGGTCAGGAGTTTGAGACCAGCCTGGCCAACCCCGTCTCTACTAAAAAAAAAAATGCAAAAATTAGTTGCGCGTGGTGGTATGTGCCTGTAGTCCCTGCTACTCCGGAGGCTGAAGCAGGAGAATCACTTGAAACTGTGAGGTGGAGGTCACAGTGAGCCGAGATCACACCACTGCACTCTAGCCTGGGCAACAGACCAAGACTGTCTCAATGGAATAAAAAAAGAAGATGATGACTTCCGTGATCCCAAAATATATGGGGATTTCTCCCCAGGAACAAGCAAGCCGTTGGTTCTGAGGCAGACACCAGCTGGGTGCCCTCCACTTCAATTCTGACACTCTATCTAGAGATAGTGGCAGATCCCAAGGGTTGAGGGCTCAGTCCCCAAGACACCAGTTGCAATTCTAGACCTCCAGAACTTCTAACAGATCAGCTTCAAGCTGGGGATTCCATGATGCCTTCTTTGGGTTTGATTAATTTGATAGAACAGCTTACAGAACTCAGGGAACCACTTATGTCTACTGATTTTTTTATAAAGGATATTACAAATAACACAGATGAAGAGATAAGCAGGGCGAGGTAGGTATGGGAGAAGGGGCGAGGACCTTCCATGGCCTCTCTGCATGTGCCACTCCGTGTATATTCAGCTATCCAGAAGCTCTCTGAAACCTGTCCTCTTGGGTTTTTGTGTGTGTGTTGTTTTTGTTTTTTTGAGATAGAGTCTCGCTCTGTCGTCTAGGCTGGAGTGCAGTGGCACGATCTTGGCTCATTGCAACCTCCACCTCCCGGGTTCAAGTGATTCTCCTGACTCAGCCTCTTGAGTAGCTGGGACCACAGGCGCCCATCACCATGCCCGGCTAATTTTTGTATTTTTAGTAGAGACAGGATTTCACCATGTTGGCCAGGCTGGTTTCAAACTCCCGACATCAAGTGATCCACCCGCCTTGGCCTCCCAAAGTGCTGGGATTACAGGTGTGAGCCGGCCTTTGGTTTTTATAGAGGCTTCATTAGGAGCCATCCGTCACATTAGCATACAAAAAGGCAGGAGTCTGGAGATTCCCAGGACTTTAGGAGTTGTAGGCCAGGAAATGGGATGAATACCAGATATGTATTTCACAACATCACACACACAAATAAAAAACTCTCAATGCATTTCAAGCAGAGGAGAATTAAATGTCAGGAATAGGTGCATACAAAACCACTCGAAAAACTGGAAGAGCAAAAACCGGGGAATACCAACACTATCTTCAAGTCAACCACTGAAGGTCTAGTCTAGTACACAGAAATTCCTGCTGGGGAACTGCAGGACATTCCCATTGATGGACACAGCTTCCCAGCTACGTGAAGGTGGGGTGCTGGTAAGGAAGCACATCATGTCTGCAGTGGTCTATGCATCTGTCTGCTGCAGTCAGAAAATAAGAAAACAGTTTTTACCTTTGTTGCATTTCCCAGTTCTCTCTCTCTCTCTCTCTTTTTTTTTCTTTTGAGGCAGAGTCTTGCTCTATCACCCAGGCTGGAGTGGTGCGCTCTCGGCTCACTGAAACCTCTGCCTCCCAGGTTCAAGCGATTATCGTGCCTAAGCCTCCTGAGTAGCTAGGACTACAAGCACACCCACCAAACCTGGGTACATTTTTTTCGTATTTGTAGTAGAGATGGGGTTTCACCATCTTGGCCAAGCTGGTCTTGAAGTCCTGTCCTCAAGTGACCCACCCGCCTCAGCCTCCCAAAGTGCTGGGATTACAGGAGTGAGCCACCGCATCCAGCCCCAATTCTCATTCATATATATATATATATATATATATATATATATATTTTTTTTTTTTTTTTTTTTTTTTTTTTTGGCAGTAGGCAAATAACATCCATCACCGCGGAGCCAAAGGGATCTGGGAATTATTGTTCCCTGGCTTCCAGTCCCTCTGATACATAGAAAGAACATAGACAGGAATAAGAATAAATGCAGATTACCTCCTCCCTCCAATCCTTCCCCACAACCCCCACCATCTGGCACTGAGGAGATCTCCCAACTTTTATGAAGGCTGTAATTTCAATTCCAAATGGCTGAAAATCTCTTCAGAGACATTCAGCCCAGCCCTCCTAGCTCACCACTCGCCTCCACCTGCCACACAGACATTTTACCTACTGTTCTTTGTGGTGTATTTTCCTGCCCTCTTTTCCATCTCTACTTTCCTGCCTCTCTGAATAGTCTGTGCCTCCTGGGTACAGAGCCCAGAATCTGTTAAGGGTGATTGGAGGAGGAAACTTAGCAGATAAGCAAGAACGAGAACAAGTTCTATTTTCCCCTAGTCTAAGTACAAGTAATGTTCTGATTACTCTGTCCTCTCTTCCCCATATTAGAACAACTGGAATGTTAAAAGTTCATTCTCTTGCTAAAACTGTCATGAGACAGCTGGAGATGGTACATTTACAAAAAATCCAGTTCTAGATGGCTAACTTTCAAAGTAAGATGACAGTAAAAATGTATATCTTAATATCCTTTGTACTTTTGCCGGGCACAGTGGCTCACGCCTGTAATGATGGATCACGAAGTCAGGAGATGGAGACCATCCTGCCTAACACGGTGAAATCCCGGCTCTACTAAAAATACAAAAAAAAAAAAAAAAAAAAAATTGGCCGGGCGTGGTGGCACGTGCCTGTAGTCCCAGCTACTCAGGAGCTCAGGAGCCTGAGGCAGGACGATCGCTTGAACCCGGGAGGTGGAGGTTGCAGTGAGCCAAGATCACACCACTGCACTCCAGCCTGGGCGACAGAGTGAGATTCCGTCTCAAAAACAACAACAACAAAATATCCTTTGTACTTTTACACACACACATATATGTATATACAGTATATATCAGTATATATATATGTGTATACACACACACTCTCTCTCTCTCTCTCTCTCTCTCTCTCTCTTCTTCTTCTTTTTTTCCTGAGTCTCGTTCTGTGGCCCAGGCTGGAGTGCAGTGGTGCGATCAGATCTCACTGCAGCCTGAAACTCCCGGACTCAAGCAATCCTCCCACCTAAGCCTCCAGAGTAGCTGGGACTTCAGGCGCACGCAACAACGCCCGACCAATTTTTGTATTTTTTGTAGAGACATGGTTTCACAATGTTGCCCAAGCTGATCTCGAACTCCTGGGCTCAAGCTATCCTACCGCGTGGGTTTCCGAAATTGTCGCGATGACAGGCGTGAGCCATAGCGTTACATATGGGGGCGGGGGAAGAGAGAGAGAGAAGAAAAAGAAGAGAAAAGAGAAGAGAAGAGAAGAGAAAACATATATATACAGAGGGTGTTCAAATCTACTTTCAAGTGCTTTCCGTGTACATATAATCTCTTTTTAAAATCCCATCCAGCTCCGTTGAGATGAGAAAACTGAAGCTCTGAGAGGTTGAGTAACTTGATCACGCTCCCGCAAAGATAAAAGAACCGCCATCTGCCCATATTAATTTCCCTGAGATGAAACAT
This sequence comes from Macaca mulatta, assembly GCF_049350105.2. Lineage (NCBI taxonomy): Eukaryota > Metazoa > Chordata > Mammalia > Primates > Cercopithecidae > Macaca > Macaca mulatta. Next base: position 92,703,919 of record NC_133420.1, read on the forward strand.
GACAGGGAAAGATACCTCAAAATTAAGGAAATGGAGAGCTTCGAGAATCGTCTTCCATCTCCGCGGAGTCCCCCAGGAACTTGGCCTGGAGTCTTTGGGCTGTCCCACCTGATCCTGCACCAATGCGGCTCCACACCCTGGCAGGGGGCGTACGGAGCGTCCCGGGCCCAGGCACCAGCCAGCGTTGGAGTGGGCAGGACTGGAGATGGCAGCCTCCGGTCCAGGGAAAGCGGGACTCTACGGAAGGGCTGGGAAGAGGGTAGGGAGAGGGGGCGGGGGCGGGAACTGTTCCGCCCCGTCCCCTCTGTCTACTTTCATTGGCCAAGGCTTCCTGGCCCCAACCCACCTCCCGCCTCCAGGGCGCCGCTTAAAGTGTGCGGAGCAGGTGCCTTGGGTGGAGCCACAACTTTGCGCGAGTGTCTTGGTTGAGCGCAGCGCCCATTCATTGCCCGCGAGCGTCCATCCATCTGTCCGGCCGGCGGTCCAGCGATAGGGGCTCCAGGCCGGACGCAGCAGCCAACCGGGGGACCCAGGCCAGGAAAGGGGCCGAGAACGCGGCTGAACCTTTCGGGCCGGGGCAGGGGACTGTGGCCGCGGCCATGCAGTCCTGTGCCAGGGCGTGGGGGCTGCGCCTGGGCCGCGGGGTCGGGGGCGGCCGCCGCCTGGCTGGGGGATCGGGGCCCTGCTGGGCGCCGCGGGGCCGGGACAGCAGCAGTGGCGGCGGGGACAGCGCCGCGGCTGGGGCCTCGCGCCTCCTGGAGCGCCTTCTGCCCAGACACGACGACTTCGCTCGGAGACACATCGGCCCTGGGGACAAAGACCAGAGGGAGATGCTGCAGACCTTGGGGCTGGCGGTAAGGACCTCCACCCGGCCCTCCGCGGCCTCCCCTCCGCCCTGCCCGGGTTCTGCCTGCGCGGCCTCCCGGCTCCTGCCCTGAGCTCTGCTGCGCTCCGCGTGGTCCCCGCACCCTGGGTCCCGGGCCGTGGCGTGGAAGCGAATTCGTACCTTTGGTCCTCGTGCCTTCTCACGTCTTAACTGCTTACCTTCTCCTGCACCCAGTCTTCGTGCCTCAAAAGTGTACTTTTTTAAACCACCCCCAGGCCATGTAGCCCTGTGGATGAACCTTAACTTTGCAAGAGGAGGAAGACCCCCTGGTTAAGAGTGGGCTTACCGGTTAGCTCCGGTTGCAACTGAAATCCAACCCCCAGTGGCGGAATCTCCACCCCGCTTCATGATTTTCTTTCCTCCAAGTCATTCTGGCTTGCTCAAAGTTTTCCTTTTCTCTTTAAAAAGAACCCTAATTAGGCGATTTAAATGAGGTTCCCACAAGCCTTTGTAGTTGCAAAACACAGAGGTGACTCTTTTAACTCAGAGGCGCTTTCCTCTGCCTTGCGTTTTAATTTTAGAGCATTGATGAATTGATCGAGAAGACGGTTCCTGCCAACATCCGTTTGAAAAGACCCTTGAAAATGGAAGACCCTGTTTGTAAGTGGCCGGGAGGGCTCCCTTGGACTCGGCTTATTCTGGCCTGTTTGCCTTTTGTGGTTTCCTGAAGATCCAGCTCTGGGGTTAGGATTGCTCAGGACTGGGAATGTATGGATGAAAATAAAACAGTGGCGGGTACCTCCGGAACCGTCAGAGGGTGGGATATTTGGTTCTTGGAGCAGACAGTTTTGTCTTAGGAGGGAGTCGATGTTGTGCGGTTCTTGATCTTTATCCTAGGGCCCCCGCAGGTTCCCCTGCGTTTTGTAGCAGATTCCCCACTTCCCAGGCACCCTGTCTCCGGTCAGGGTGCTCTCATACTTTGGGTTGAGAGGTGTCATCACCTGCGCAGATCTGGATAGACTCAAAGGATCTAGGAATTGCCTAAGGTTGTGCAACTGGGGAAGTGACCAGACATCTGGCCTCCCTCCCCCACGCTTCTTTAGATCGCAGTAGTTTCCAGTTGTTTTCTTATCTCACGTCCAAATTTTATTATTTACCAACTGAAAGTCAGCAGTACTTTCCGAGTCCGAATGGTTTTACTTTTCTTTCCTTTTTCTCTCTCTTTTTTTTTTTTTAAGGCAGAGTCTCTGTCGCCCAGGCTGGAGCGCTGTGGCTTGATCTCGGCTCACTGTAACCTCCGCCTCCCCGGTTCAAGCAATTCTCCTGCCTCAGCCTCTTGACTAGCTGGGATTACCGGGGCGCACCACCACACCAGGCTCATTTTTACATTTTTAGTAGAGACAGGGTTTCTTCATGTTGGCCAGGCTGGTCTCGAACTCCTGACCTCAGAAAATCGGTCCGCCTCGGCCACCCAAAGTGCTAGGATTACAGGCGCGAGTCACTGTGCCCAACCCCAAATGGTTTTTCTAGAAAAACACACAAGTAAGATTTACATTTGGTTAAGAAAGGTCAGTTTAGTCATAGAGTTTCTTAGAATTTTATTTTAGGTTTAAAATATTTTTAATGGTCCAAGATTGCTTTTCACAGGTATTTTTATGTGGGTATTTGACTTGCATGGGGTGGGGAGACAATCCATAAGTCAAGGGCACAGGCAGAGCTCTTAAAAAAAATCTCATCTGGTTATCTCACTTTCAATCATGGAGATATTTATCTCTTTTTCTTCTAGAGTAAAATGAAGAGACAGCAGCTGTTTTATTTTGTTGCTGTGATAGAAAGGATATAGCCTGCAGATGGCAAGCTTTATTTGCTTTATTTTGTGTGAAGGTGGACATTTGAGGTATGGAGTCTATCTGCTTCAGGTTGGCTGCTCAGGCTATGCTGAGGGCTGCTGCCTTTGTTGGTTTCCAATCTGATGGTCATTGAAGAAAAGCTGCATGTTTTGTTGCATTGAACTAATTGGGATGTACGGATAGCTGGAAGGAAGCCTTATCTATTTCCATTTTAGAAAATCAGAATCCTGGCTGGGCATGGTGGCTCACGCCTATAATCTCAGCATTTTGGGAGGTCTAGGCAGGTGGATTGCTTGAGGCCAGCAGTTTGAGACCAGCTTGGGCAACGTGGGGAGACCCCATCTCTACAAAAAATACAAAAATCAGCCAGGCGTGGTGGTGTGCACCTGTCATCCCAGCTACTCTGGAGGCTAATGTGGGAGGAACACTTGAGCCGGGCAGTGGAGGTTGCAGTGAGCCAAAATGGCTTCACTGCACTTCAGCCTGAGTAATAGAGTGAGACCCTGTCTCAAAAAAAAAAAAAAAAAAAAAAAAAAAAGAAAGAAAGAAAGAAAAGAAGAGAAAATCAGAATCCTAATTCATTTGATGTGTGAAGAGTGAAAAGTTGTGTATCTTTAAAGCAGGGTATTTTAGGTGAATATTTGAACAAGTGAATCGCTTCCTGAGATTTTCAAAGTCAGGGAACGTTTAGGTTAGCTATTTTTATAATATATATACTCTAAAATAAAATGTTCTTTTCAGAGCATTAGAGCCTGGGAAACATAGCGAAGTTGTGTGTCCTTTTTTAGTTTAGTTCTTGGTTCCAGCTGAATAATTTGAACATCAAGGGACTCTGATTCTTCACTGTGGAAGCGGGCTCCTGAAAAGTAATTTGCAACTTGAGTATAAACTTTATTTTTTTATTTTTTATTTTTTGAAATGGATTCTTGTTCTGTTGCCCAGGCTGGAGTGCAGTGGCATGATCTCAACTCACTACAACCTCTGCCTCCCTGGTTCAAGCTATTCTCCTACCTCAGCCTCCTGAGTAGCTGGGATTACAGACGTACACCACCACTCCTGGCTAATTTTTTGTATTTTTAGTGGAGATGGGGTTTCTCCATATTGACCAGGCTGGTCAACTCCTGACCTCAGGTGATCCACCCGCCTTGGCCTCCCAAAGTGCTGGGATTACAGGTGTGAGCCACCACGCCCATGCCATATAAACTTTAAACCTAGTAGCTTCTGTGACATTTTGGGCTCATTCCATCTCGTTTGGGATGATTCACCCAGAAAATATTGCACAATCAGAAGTCCCCCCATTCCCTGAAATGGACCAGTTCTCCAATAAAGCTTGCTTCTTGGAATAGCGAGCTGGGATGTTGGGAGAATGGAGGAGGATGCACCTGCAAAGGAGGAATTTTGACTCTGAGGTGTGAGCGTGTCACGGTGAATGAATATTCTCCAGGTAGGGAGAGCAAATCGGTGCATGTAAGTTCTGGTAGTAGCATTTCCATTTAATAGTGGAGCACCATTACTCAAACTTGGTTTCATGTGAATGCCTGTGTTCTAGTGTAGTCAGAGGAATTCTGGATTAAATATTTGTTTGCCATGTACAGAGAAAGCTGTAGTGAGAGCTAGTTATAGGAGTGTTAAATGTCCTCATTGCAGAGTAAAGATTGTGAGGGTTGTAATCAGTTAGGAAATACTTGGGTTACTTATTACACATAACTCAGTAATCTCAGACATTTACGTAATGCTTACCATGTACTGGACACTCTTTAACATGCTCTCGTGTATTAATGTATATTACAATCCTATGAGGAAAATACCATTAATACTTCTGTTTTAAAAATGAAGAAACCACATTCAGATGATACATGACTTGCCCAAGGTCATAACTGGTAAGTGGTGGAGGCCGAATTCAAACCCAGGCAGCCCAGCTCCACTGTCCACACTCCATCCACTACTTTGCTCTCTCTTCATTTTGTCCTTTGTAAGGTTGTGGGTGTACAAAGTGGAAAACTTCTGTCCTGACTCACCTGGAATGTCCAGTTTACAGATGTGCACAAACCCAGTTGCACTAGAAGCATGCTGCCATATGCCAACTGCCTCAGCAGAATTGTAGCAGCTTCCTGGCAGCACAGATGTGGGAACACTCAGGCCTGCTGCCAGGGCGAGGGAAGGGGTCACGGAAGTGCAATACTGAAGAATGAGCAGTGATGCTCTGCTAGATAAATCTGGGGGAGGCTGCTGGAGGTAGTGGGATTAACATGTATAGGACAGAATGGCCGGACAGAACCAGGGAAGGACGGGTGATTCATCAGTCATAAAGGATGCTCCCCCTCTTCTTGGACAATTCAGGAAGTGCCTTGAAAAAATACTTTGATCATGAACTGGCTGGTAAGTAAGTCATTATTCAGAGAAACAAGCAAAGCTATTCAGTTCAAAATCCTATCCTGTTCAAGTGAATCCCCCATTCCCCAACCACACGCACTCAACAACAACAAAAGACTAGAAGGATATGTGTCACTGGGAACACTGGTTTCTCTGAATGGTGCCCTTATTAGTGGTTTTAGCTTTCCCTTAATTACTTTGCAGTTTTGGAATTTTCTGCAGTGTAGGTATTCATTTTATAATTAATTCAAAGTTAAAAATTACTTTATGACCAAAGCCAGTTACTTTTAGCTGTGGTATGCCTGGCTGTGTAGTCTTTTCAGTGAATTCATCTCAAGGTAACTAGACTGAACTAGACTGAACTAATCTTAGATAAACTGCAGGGATTAAAGTTTACACAAAATTGCACATTGCTTGTGGAAGAGAGAGGAGAAACTAAACCCTCCAATGTTCACATTATTCAACTAGAGCTGAGGAGATGAGTTGTCAAAATGGTGGACTTGTGCCAGCTGAATGTTCCAGAGTGATTTCTACTAAATGGTTAATGGAGGGCAGTGAGCGGAGGGAGGGAGCATTGTGTAATGCAGCTGCAGGTGTTGGCTTTGTCACCCTCATTGGGTTGTGCACTCTCCTGAGCTGACCCCAGGGGCAACTAGGCCGGGGCAGCTGTTCCCCAGTCTGAGGCCACGACTTGTCTTTAGCCAGATGATGCCCATTGCCAGGTCCATGCCCATTGCACAGACTCCTGCCCGCAGTCTGTGACTAGGCTTTCCTTTGGCCATTCCTGGCTCATCAGTTCCCAACTTATAGGAATTATTATTTCTTTTTTAGGATGATTCCAATAAATTTCCATTAAACGACTGTGGCAGTAAAGACTAGCTAAATGAGAGAAACAAAGGCTATAATGAACTTGCTGTAGCAAGGGAGTCAGACTTCCATTTTGACAGAGGAGAGGAAAGCTTTATTGTGGAAAAAAGGAAAGGCTTTAGGTATGTTCTGATTGGAGGTTGTTTACAAGGGAAGCTGTCTGAGGGTTAACTAGAAGTCGGGCATCTGATATGATTGGTTATGGGTACATATTTGGCTTCGCCCGGTTGGTCCTATGTTGGAAGTGGGACAAAAATTAAGGAAGCTATCAGTTATTAATCAAGTTCTGGCCATTTGGGGCCAATTGTGATGGAAGTTATTGTTTGGTTTCCTGGATTGTCACTAGAGATAGCAATCTGGCTTTCTCTGTAAGTCTAATTTGTAGCAGGCTGGCTTCCTGGATTGTTTATTCTAAGTAAGTGGGTTAGTTTCCTGGACAGGTGTGGGTGAAAGTTCTATTTTTAAATATGGTCTGGTATATGTAGTCCCTCACAGCAGAATCTGCTTTGCCCTTATATTTTTGTCATTAATTTTCAATAGGCAGATACTTGACTGATAACCTTGGACAGTCACCCTGTTGCCTAAATTGTTAAACGTTTACCGATTACTATTGGAAGACACTCTGAGGATATACTTTTTTTTTTTTTTTGAGACGGAGTCTTGCTGTGTCACCCAGGCTGGAGTGCAATGGCTAGATCTCGGCTCACTGCAAGCTCCGCCTCCCGGGTTCACGCCATTCTCCTGCCTCAGCCTCCCGAGTAGCTGAGACTACAGGTGTGCACCACCATGCTCAGCTAATTTTTATATTTTTAGTAGAGACAGGGTTTCACTATGTTGGTCAGGCTGGTCTAAAACTCCTGACTTCGTGATCTGCCTGCCTCAGCCTCCCAAAGTGCTAGGATTATAGGCATGAGCCACCGCGCCCAGTAAGGATATACATTTGAATAAACATAGTCACTGTCTCCAAGGAGCTTACATCTCACCTTCTTAATATAAATAGGTCAGACAGTTAAAAAGTTCCAGGTGCCATGAGAGCTGTGGGTAAAATGTCATGAGTGTTCAGAAATGATGTGAAATGGGACGGAAAGACAGAGTTAGGAGTTGGAATATATCTTCTCAATGTAAAGAAGCAAAGATGAAGCTGGGCCCAGTGGCTCACACCTGCAATCCTAGCACTTTGGGAGGGTGAGGCAGGTGGATCACCTGAGGTCAGGAGTTCAAAACCAGCCTGACCAACATGGTGAAGCCCTGTCTCTACTAAAAATACAAAAATTAGCTGGGCGTAGTGGCGCATGCCTGTAATCCCAGCTACTTGGAACGCTGAGGCCAAGGCAGAAGAATCGCTTGAAACCAGGAGGTGGAGATTGCAGTGAGCTAAGTCACGCCATTGCACTCCAACCTGGGCGACACATGGTTATTTGAGGGATGGCAACCTGGGATTACGTAGACAGATTGTTTATGTTAGGACAGAGACAAAACAGATTCTGCTGTGAGGGACTACATATACAAATGGGCAATTACCAGACCATATTTAAAAATAGAACTTTCACCCACACCTGTCCAGGAAACCAACCTACTTACTTAGAATAAACAATAATAAACTCGTCTCAAAAAAAAAAAAAAAAAAAAACCTCAAGGAAAGGCAGTACCTTCACTGAGAAAAAGGAAGTGGAAAAATGGAATGTGCAAGACATAATTCGGCAAGCACTTGAGTATTGTTGCAGGATCGTCCTTGATGGAATCTTAAATAATTATGCTATCAATTATTTGGGGGATATTCAGATAAATGTTGAAGTATATCACGGTAAAAGTGGAGGGGTGAAAATATTTGTTTTAAAAGTGATGAGGCTAGGTGTGGTGGTTCACACCTGTAATCTCAGCACTTTGGGAGGCTAAGGTGGGTGCATTGCTTGAGCCGAGTAGTTCAAAACCAGCCTGGGCAACATCCTGTCTCTTTAAAAAAAAAAAGTAACAAAAAAAATTTTTTTAATGTGTTGAGTCCTAAAATAAATTATGATCAGTTTTTCCTTTCTTATTAAAACTAGAATCCCAAACTAGAAATCTCAGTCTTGGCTGGGAGCAGTGGCTCATGCCTGTAATCTTAGCACTTTGGGAGGCTGAGGCGGGTGGATCACTTGAGGCCAGGAGTTCAACATCAGCCTGGGCAACATGGCAAAACCCTGTCTCTACTAAAAATACAAAAATTAACTGGCTGTGTTGGTGCATGCCTGTTGTCCCAGCTGCTCAGGAGGCTGAGGCAGGAGAATCGCTTGAACCTGGGAGGTGGAGATTGCAGGGAAGAGAAGGTTGCAGTGAGCCATGATTGCGCCCCTGCACTCCAGCCTGGGCGACAGAATAAGGCTTCATCTCAAAAAACAAAAAACAAAACAAAATTAAACCCTCAATCTTGATAAAGTAATAAAGCATCTTTTTTGTTTGTTTGTTTGTTTGTTCGAGAGAAGTCTCGCTCTTATCCCCCAGGTTTGAGTGCAATGGCTCCATCTCGGCTCACTGCAACCTCCACCTCCTGGATTCAAGTAATTCTCCTGCCTTAGCCTCCCGAGTAGTTGGGTTTACAGGCACCCACCACCACGCCTAACTAATTTTTGTATTTTTAGTTGAGATGGGGTTTCAACATGTTGGTCAGGCTGGCCTTGAACTCCTGATCTCAAGTGATCTGTCCACCTCAGCCTAAAAGTGCTAGGATTACAATCATGAGCCACTGTGCCTGGCCAATTTTGGGTTTTTTAATTTTATTTTTGAGACAGTGTCTCACTCTGTTGCCCAGGCTGGAGTGCAGTGGTGCTATCACAGCTCACTGCAGCCTCAACCTCCTGGGTTCAAGTGATCTCACACCTCAGCCTCCCAAGCAGCTGGGACTACAGGCGCATGCCACCATGCCCAGCTAATTTTTGTAATTTTTCTAGAGACAGCCTTACTGTATTGCCCATGCTGGTCTCAAACTCCCAGGCTCAAGAAATGCTTCCGATTCTACCTCCCAAAATACTAGGATCATAGGCGTGAGCCACCTTGCCCGACCAACTTTATTTTTTAGAGCAGTTTTAGGTTCATAGCAAAACTGAGTGAACGTACAAAGATTTCCCATTAAACCCGCTGCCCCCACACAAGCGTGGAGTCTCCCATTATCAGCATTGCCTACCAGAGCATTTGCTACAATTGAACCTATGTTAATGCACCATTATCACCCAAAGTTTTTATTTATTTATTTATTTATTTTTTGAGATGGAGTCTCACTCTGTCACCCAGGCTGGAGTGCAGTGGTGCAGGCGCGATCTTGGATCACTGCAACCTCCACCTCCTGGGTTCATGCGATTCTTCTGCCTCAGCCTCCCGAGTAGCAGAGACTACAGGCATGAACCACCAGGCCTCGCTAATTTTTGTATTTTTAGTAGAGATGGGAGTTTCACCATGTTGGCCAGGCTGGTCTTGAACTCCTGACCTCAGGTGATCCACCCACCTTGGCCTCCCAAAGTGCTGGGATTACAGGTGAGCCACTGCGCCCGGCCTCACCCAAAGTGAAGATTGTTTGTGTTAGGATTCAGTCTTGGTGTTGTACATTCTAGGGGTTTAGACAACTGTAGTGTAACATCTATTCATTATTATCTTTTTTATTTTAAAATATTTTATTTTTATTTAATTTTATTTATTTTATTTGAGACAGTATCTTACTATGTCACCCAGGCTTGACTACAGTGGCATGATCACAGCTCTGTGCAACCTCGACCTCCCTGGCTCAGGCAATCCTCTTACCTCAGCCTTCCAAGTAGCTTAGACCACAAGGAGGACCACCACACCCAGCTAATTTTTTAAATTTTTTGTAAAGATGGGGGTCTCAAGCCCAGGCTGGTCTCAAGCTCCTGGGCTTAAGTGATTCTCTCATTTTGGTCTCCCAACATGCTGGAATTATAAGTGTGAGCCACCATGCCCAGATCCTATTATTATTATTATTATATTATTATTATTATTATTATTATTATTTAGAGACAGAGTCTTGCACTGTTACCCAGACTAGAGTGCTGTGGTGTGACTATAACTCACTCTAACCTCAAAACGTATTCAGTGCTATCGAACTGAAATCATTTATACTGTATTATAAATATAGTGCTATTCTTGAGGACTCTTATGGTACATAGGACCATTTGCCCATACATAAAGTGCCCTAGACTACTCAGCTTTTGGTTTTTGGATTGGTGTTTGCTATCACCTTTGTTATCAGTGGGTTATTAAGCTGCTATTGCCAAATCTCCTTCTACAGCTTCCTCCATCTGCTTCCATTCTGCACTTATTGAGAGTCAGTTGTAGAAGATAAGATACTGCTTTAGGCACTTGGTGTACAAAAGTCAGGAGGTAAAAGACGATAAAGATATCCCCAGCTATAGGTTATAACTTATAAGGAAATAGATATTGAATAATTTGATGGGTCTGTGAATAGGATGGAGACTTAGTCTGAAGTTATGGCACGAGCAGAGGCATGAAAGTGTGGAAATACATGGTTGTTTGAGGGATGGTGAATAGACCATGTGGTTAGAATGTTAGATTGCAGAGGCACATGGAAAACAAGGTGTGGGGCCACAATATGGAGGGCTCAGAGCCAAAAGGGATTTATTTTTCCCCCTCTAAGTAATGGGTAGACAGGAAAAGTTACTATAGGGAGAAGTGGAAGGATTGATCCTGTGTTTTGCAGAGTGCCTCTGAGATCAGAGGCAGTGAAACCAACTGGGAGACTATTGGAGACTTTACATGTGAGATGTCAATGTGCATTAGTTCAGGTCCACCAGGTAGCAGACACCAAAATGATGTGAGATACACAAGACATTTTCTTTGGGGGTAGAAGCAGGAGAGGGCAGGGGAGCCTCCAAACTAATGCAGGTCTAACTTTGGTGGAAAGGGAGAGAAGTAGAATGAAGACCGGGTAGAAAGAGTCTTACAGTACAGAACAGATCTAAGAGAGTTTCCATCAGGCCCACATGGAGTCCTGGAGCTACAGCTGCCCGTGGGAGGAGTCTCATATCTCTAGAGAATGAATGAGTCTGCATTAGTTTTCCTGCAGAGCTTAGTCACTGGCTTGGGGCAGCCCAGGAGAAGCATGGCGGTTTTTTTGTTTTTGTTTTTTTGAGACAGGGTCTGGCCATGTCACCTAGGCTCAAGTGCAGTGGTATGATCTTGGTTCACTGCAACCTCTGCCTCCCAGGCTCAAGCGATCCTCCCTCCTCAGCCTCCCTAGTAGCTGGGACTGTTGGTGTGAGCCACCATGCCCGGCTAAATTTCGTATTTTTTGTAGAGACAGAGTTTCACCATGTTTCCCAGGCTGGTCTTGAACTTCTGAGCTCAAGCAACCTGCCTGCCTCGGCGTCTCAAAGTGCTGGAATTAGAGGCGTGAGGAGCATGGTTTTGGGTTTGTTTGTTTTTTTCTTTTTGAGACAGAGTCTTACTCTGTTGCCCAGGCTGGAGTACAGTGGCATGATCCCAGCTCACTGCAGCCTCCACCTCCCAGGTTCAAGCGATTCTCCTGCCTCAGCCTCCCAAGTAGCTAGGATTACACACCTAGCTCATTTTTGTATTTTCAGTAGAGATGGAATTTTGCTGTGTTGGCCAGGCTGGTCTCCAACTCCTGACCTCAGGTGATCCACCCTCCTCAGCCTCCCAAGTGCTGGGATTATAGGTGTGAGCCACCATGCCTGGCCAGGAGCATGGTTTTTGTATAGACATGGTGGTTGATCCAGAGAGGCAGGAGGTGCGGTGTCAGTCAGTTTCTAGATGGGGTAGTGATGTTGATGTCATTCATTAACAGAGGGGTAACAGGGAGAAGAGGAAGGAGAGATTGGGTCTTGAGCAGAATTGGGTTTGAGATATTCGTGGAATATGCATTTGGAAAAATTGAAGCAAGAGTTGGAAAGTAGAGTCTAGAGATCCAGAAAGAGAAGAGATGGAGTTGCAGATTTAGTGAGTTTTCTGAATAAATTCTTGAGAATTAGTGAAATTTCCCAGGGATGGAGTGTGGGGAAGAAAGCAGAAACCAGGATATAGGGAAATAAAACATGCAGAAGAAGAGAGGCAGGGCAGTCTGAGATGAAGTCATCAGAGGCAGGAGGATATATTTTCAGGCAGTGAGTTGTGGACCCCTGTGTCATATTCTGGACCTTTCTTAGGCAGAAGAGGGAAGAAAGTCTGCATAAAGACATAAGGATCCTCCGAGGTGGGAGGAGTTGAGGGGCTACGGGTCTGAGGGTCTGACGATCTCTCTGCATGAGAGACAGGAAGCTGAGATTGAGCACTAGGGAAAAGTGAATTTCAGAAGAGCTATTGTGTGCAGCTGGGTGGCGAGGACCCTCGATCGGCCTGCAAGCAGGGTCTGCTGAGAGCATCTGGGTGGTGAGGACCCCCGATCGCCCAGCAGACAAGGTCTGCTGAGATTAAATGGTGGGAATTTGTAAGGCCTGTTTGAGTGTCCTCCACCCCACCATCGGTCAGTGATCTGGAAGTAGGAACAGAGAAATGTGGTGACTGAGTTCAGCCAAGGGGAGGACTTCAAGGTCCGTTAGTCAGCTCAGTGAGGTTGAGAGAGAGGTGGGGCAGTCCCACCCACATTCTGCCTGGAAGCTCAGTGACCCAGCCTCAGGAGGCTGGGAGTGAGGGCCCAGGCTGCACGAGGGCGGGTGCTAGAGAACAGGGACGTGAGCTGCTGTGGGTGAATCTGTGTTGTGACTTCCATTCTTTATGTCCTCTTCCCACCCCACTAAATAGCACTGTGCCTTGTTTTAACAAGTGTCAGTTATATGATGTACGAATAACTTTGATCTCATTTTGACTCAAATTTGCTTTACTTTTTGTAAGTCCAGAGTATTTATACAAAAATGCAAACTGAGAATTTTAGTAAGAATTCTCAATGCCTGTATCATCAACATGCTAACTGACTGAACAAGGAAGAAATAAAATTTTGGAAAATCTGAAATTATTGTAGACACTGCATTATTTTATACAACTTTCTTAATAGCTGCAGGTTTCCACTGATAAATGTTTCTCTGAGGCTCATGCACTTTGAGATGTAGTTGAACCAAATGTGGGAACAATTTGTGCATTATTTATCATCATGATTCTGTAACGGGTGAGTTCCTGGGAATATTGAGCTAGCTGTATGTGGAAGTTTAGGTGAATTTTCATTGCAACATGTTGATTCACCTGTATTTTCTGAGCATTTACTATAAAAGATTACAATTCACTTGGTGTGATTCTGGGTTGGACCACAAATTTCTCCATATGCCTTTTTTTTGAGACGGAGTCTCGCTCTGTCACCAGGCTGGAGTGCAGTGGCACAATCTTGGCTCACTGCAGCCTCCAACTCCCTGGTTCAAGCTATTCTCCTGCCTCAGCCTCCTGAGTAGCTGGGATTACAGGCACGCGCCACCGCACCCAGCTAATTTTTGTATTTTTAGCAGACATGGGGTTTCACCATATTGGCCAGGATGGTCTTGATCTCCTGACCTTGTGATCCACCCGCCTCGGCCTCCCAAAGTGCTGGGATTACAGGCATGAGCCACTGCGCCCGGCCCCATATGCCTTTTTTTTTTTTTTTTTTTTTTGAGGCAGGGTCTCACTTTGTCACTCAGGTTGGAGTGCAGTGGCATGATCATGGCTCACTGCAGCCTCAACCTCCTGGGCCCAAGAGATCCTCCCACTTCAGCCTCCCAAGTAACTGGACTACAGGCATGTGCCACCACATGGACTAATTTATTTTATTTTGTAGAGATGGGGGTCTTGCTGTGTTGCCTAGACTGGTCTCAAACTCCTGGGTTCAAACCATCCTCCCTGCTTAGCCTCCCAAAGTGCTGGGATTACAGGCATGAGCCACCATGCCTGGCCCATATGCCTTTGATCTATAAAAAATTATCTTTTTCTCAAGCATGATACATTGTTTGAGTTGGATTCTTAGGACATAGCCTTCCCTTCTTGTTCTTGCTCTGCAGGCCATGACAATGTACCTTTGGGGCAGCAAAGAGAGAAAACAAATCCTCTGGGACTTCCACTGATTCTCATTTCAAACTCAGCATTTGGCCTCATTACATAGGTCAGTTGGTATTCCAGATAAATTCTATGAATTGCAATGTTTCTCTGTATATTTCTTTAAAAAACATTTGTAGATTAAATGAAAAGGGGCCTCCCACAGGAAGGAGTATGATCCAAGTTCAAGGAGTAAAATAACAGACATAGCATCACTTGTCCCACTCCCCACTGTGAATGTTGTTTTGGTTTTGCTACAGCTAGTAGGGTCTGAAGTTGTGCATCTCTCGGGTGATCAGGAATAGCTGCAGAGACTGCTCACTCCTACAGAGACAAGGAACCATGGAGTCATCAGAAACACAGATGGGACACGCCTCAGCTCCTTTTGAGTGGAGATGTCCTGAGGAGGGCGGTAACCCCTGAAGGTCATGAAGGACTGAAGGAGGTGTGGTATTAATTGGCTGAGCAAGAAGACAGGGAAGAGCCTGGCAGGATTAGAGCAAGGAGCTCAGAGCCCCAGGTTGGGCCAGCGTGCTGCTGCCCTGACCACATCCTCACACATGGCACAGCTCTGCCGGTCTGCAAGGATTTTAGGTTCAGTTTCCTCTGTACACTGTGCAGAGTGTATGGATTGGCTTGGCTTCCTGGAATGATTCAACACATTCTGTGATTCAGCTGACTTAGGTAGTGAAACCCTCCTCTGCCCAGGGAGGAAACTTGACAAGTAATAGGGAGTTGGGTCTATGGACTGGGTAAGTGGGCTTGATCCAGGTGGCTATAGGGGAGAGAAAGGAGTGCTATAAATGACTGGATGATGTTGGGGAAAGGCTCAGCATGCAGATGGAATTTGCATCCAAATTCTGAATTCCCTTCAGAAAGAAGAGAAAGTCCTGCTGTGCTGTCATTCATGGTTTGTTTATCTTGATTGACACCTAGCCCCATGCCATGGTTCCTGCACAGATTTACAGCCAAGGATTAAGATGTTGGCAAGAACAATCTGCCCAGGCAGTCTCTGTCCTCACATTCCGGCCCCAGCTTTCCCCTTACCCTCTAGCAGAGAAAGGCCTTTCTCAAATTGGTGACATTGGGCAAATTCAAATATGAGTGTGTTGGTTTTCAGTCCTGATGACTTCCTTGGAGACCTTTTCCTAGTGTCTTGCCAAGCACATGGAGGGCGAAGAGTGAGGGAGGCTCTCACGCAGTTAGTGGCTGCTGTGTGTGAGGTGCTGCTGGCTGGGCCCCCCAGAACCATGCTTTGTGGATGGCCTGCCGAAGCCCAGGACTGATGGTGTATACACTCACATACCCATGTATTTTACAAGGAGGATTTCATTCTACATGCAACATTTTAATGTTAATTTCAAATAAACAATATAGACACATTGTTCAAAACTCAAAAGCACAAAAATATCTACAGGGAGACCAGGCGGCGTGGCTCATGCCTGTAATCCCAGCACTTTGGGAGGCTGAGACTGGAAGATTGCTTGAGGCCAGGATTTGAAACCAGCCTGGGAAACATCACGGGACCTTGTCTCTCTTAAAAAAAAGAAAAAAAAAAAGATATACAGTGAAAAGCAAGCCTCCCTCCCACATCTATTATCTTCTATTTATTCTCAATTTCTTGTGAATCATCGCAAAGATGTTCTGCTAATATATAAACATATGCATATATAATTATTTTAAAAATATAAATGATAACATAATATTGTATGTGTATATGTATATATATAGTGTAAAACTTTAGGTATAGCAATTTTAGATTGTCAAAGAAGCAAAAACCAAAACCTGAATACATTTTCCCTTATAATTGAGGCCAAAAGAAATTGTAGGGTTGTGTTTGGGGTAATGGGTTAAGGATGGGAAACAATGTGTGTATGTGTGTGTGTGTTTAGTTGTAGCAGGTATCTTGACTCATACAGATTGACTGTCCATGTTAATGACACTTTTCCAGTTCTTGTGGAAATTTACATAAATAGGATATTAAAACCTAGTCCTAGTAATGTATTGAAAATTTAACAGCTATTGGGGGCTGAGGCGGGCAGATCACCTGAGGTCAGGAGTTCAAGACCAGCCTGTCCAATATGCTGAAACCCCATGTCCACTAAAAATACAAAAATTAGCTGGGCGTGATGGTGGGCGCCTCTAATCCCAGCTACTCAGGAGGCTGAGGCAGGAGAATCGCTTGAACCCAGGAGGCGGAGGTTGCAGTGAGCCGAGATCGTGCCATTGCATTCCAGCCTGGGCGACAGAGTAAGACTTCATCTCGAAAAAAGAAAATTTAACAGCAAAATCATCTTATTGCTATTGGAAAGCATTTATTTGGTGCATTGGTTAGTGCAAAACTGTTGCTATTTTAGGCGCAATGGCAAGGGAGTTGCTATAGCAAGGCTCTTATGTGGAATGATGTAAAGACAAAATTCTGAGAAGCAGCAGCAGTGCAAGTTCTTACCTGCAGTTCTTAGGAAGTGATACCTAGAGGCCACTGAACTCTGTTCTTGGTACATTAGGACCAGGAGATTATGCAATGCTCTGAGGCAGAAGAATAAACAAGGTCAGAAGCAGGCATTTATTCTGCAAGAAAAGTACTTACTGTGTAGGTTCCTGAAGGATTGCCTGAATTCCTTCATGGCCGAGAGTGCAAAATAATGCACAGTTGCTGGCTGCCCTGCATAGCTGTAGGCAAGCATCTGGAAGATGACGTCTTGTCTCCAAGTGTTTCTTTTTCTTTAGGCAGGGTCTCACTCTGTCACCCAGGTGGGAGTGCATTGGCGCAATCACAGCTCACTGCAGCCTTGACCTCCTGGGCTCAACCAATCCCCCTACCTCATTCTTTGATTTTTTTTGGTAGAGACAAGGTCTCACTATGTTGGTCAGGCTTACACTCCTGGGCTCAAACAATCCTTCTGCCTCAGCCTCCCAAAGTGCTGGGATTACAGGCGTGAGCCACTGTCCCCGGCCTTCAATCATTTCTTAATGGACGCCCCCCTTTCTCATTTGGTCTCTTTCCCTGCTGGTTAGTTTCGTTTTAGTTCATGTTCAGGAATTAGGCTTGTGCACAGGAGCAAGCTGGTTTTGTCCAGTTGAAAGGAAAAGTGTGAGGAATGTGCTCTGCTGTGAGCTTTGCTCTGGTGGGAAAATCTAGTTTTCTTTTTCCCTTTCCCATCTGCTGCCCAAGGTTTGGATGGCACAATCATTTCTCAGAATGCTTCTTTTGCTACGCAGGAGGAAAAGGCTGCCACTTTGGGATTTAAGGACCCCATACAGTTTCCTCTAGAAAGGGAGCTCTTTTCCACAGCAGAAGAGGTGTGAATTGTGTGCTTAGTTAGGATTTGGGGTTTTATTTAGACATCATCATGTCCCTTAATTTGGACTTAAAGACTGGATTCTGTGAAGTTCAATTTCAGGTTGGTTCAGCAGGTAGATCTCTGAACATGGACTTTTCTGTCTTCTCTCCTTTTCTCTGCATCTATTGCTGTCTTGACATCAAAGTAACTCAAACTCTGGGCTTCTAGGTACACTGGGCTGGCTCTCCTGCAGATCTGGCATTTCATGAGTGGGTCTGAGAAATGGCAACCAGTGAACAAACATTTGAAACAATTCAGACACTAACTAGGCTGTATGTTTGGGGAATTATTTTTATTATATGTGGCTGTGGAAGCCTGAGGTCTTAGATTTTATCACAGTAAGCTTACCCCTCTGTTCATCAAGTCACAGACAGTCTTGGCTTCTAGCTGGGAATTTTTCCTTGGGAAATTTTGTAGCGTTGGGTGATGGATGAGTGAATGGAAAGAAGCATGACTAGGGACCTGCCCTTAATGGCTCAAAAGTGTCCATTAACTTGTTGTATAGGGGACAGCTCATTCTATTAACTCACTTTGTTCTCAACAGAAGGTAAAATTGGGCATAACTACCAGGCTATCATGAGAACCAATCCAGGAAAACTCATTAGTCCCAAGCTGGATAGGGACAGAGTTCACAGGTACTTGAGAAGTTTGGCTAGTCCTGTAGAGACTAGAGTATGTATTTATCGCCTTAGAAACTTCTTTGTCTCATGTTTGACATCTTTTATGCTTCTGGGTCTTATAGATGTTTTGTTCTTTATTTAAGCTAGTTTGCCTTTTTTTTTTTTTTTTCCTAGATGGAGTCTTGCTCTGTCGCCCAGGTTGGAGTGCAGCGGCACGATCTCGGCTCACTGTAACCTCCCTCTCCCGGGTTCATGCCGTTCTCCTGCCTCAGCCTCCTGAGTAGCTGGGACTACAGGCACCTGCCACCACGCCTGGCTAATTTTTAAAATATTTTTAGTAGAGGTGGGGTTTCACTGTGTTAGCCAGGATGGTCTTGATCTCCTGACCTTGTGATCCACCTGCCTCGGCCTCCCAAAGTGCTGGGATTGCAGGCATGAGCTACTGCACCTGGCCCACTAGTTTGCCTTTTAAAATTTTCAGGTGTTTGATTCAAGTGTGTAAGACATCAGTGGCTGCTCTGCAGGATGCTGATTTGTATCTGGAGACCCGGAACTCATGTGGATCGGGCCAGTGGGTTCCTGGCTGGTCTAATGTGACATCTTCTCTTCCTTAACTGTTTGAGGACATGGGGCAGGGCAGGAACACTGCCTGAGTGGCAGGTGGAGACTGAAGGGAGGGAGATGGGAACTGGGCTGTACTCAGGGCTCTCTCACAAGGGGCTTGACCTTTACCTATTACCTCCTGGACAGCTCTGCAGAGAGGTATGAGGGAACGGGTTTTCTTGTGAAAGGAAAATTCAAATCTCTCTTCTACTTGAGAGTCTAGGGACTCCAGACATCACCATCCCCCATAGTAGCTCTGATGATTTTCACATTTGAATGAAACACTTGAAATTTTTAAAAGGCCAATTAATATAAATGAAGAACAAAACAATTAATTATAAAGACCCAGCAGCATAAAAGTGGTCAATCTTGAAACACAGTGGCAGGCACCATCTTAGTTCTTGTGTTCCTTCTTCTGTCAAGTGAAAAAATAAACTACCATTTTCACCTTCCACAACACTCGTGTTCAATTGAGCTGCTTCTTTTTATTTTTTATCTTTTATTTCAATCCTGCTCCTTCTGTAGTCAATTGAGCTTCTTGACTGGTCTCCCGGAGCTAATTGTCAGGACTAGAGCGGTGCCCCACCCCCTTCGTGGGATCCTAGCCTCCCCCTTCCTTTGGGTGAGATCCTATCTACTCCTTCCCAGGAGGTGGCCTCTGCTGACCTGTAAAACTTTAACCCCACCTTTCCTATCAGTGGGAATGAACGTAACAGCTGGGGCTACTATCACAGGAGTGGAAAATAAAACCATAGTAAAAAGACCTCCAAAAGTCTACAAGCAAAATCTAAACACATTTGAGCACCTCTATATGGGGCGACAGTGCAGATTTTTGCTGAAGGCAGGCAGAGGGGTGGCATTTTGTGTTCTCAGAGGGAAGCGATCTGGAGTTTGGTTTAGTTTAGGATTCTTCTCAGCTTCTAGCCCCGAGCTCCAGGCCTTCTGTCACCTCCATGACTTTCCTGAATCTGAGTCCTTGAAGTGCATTTTTCAGAAAACGTGGATCCTACTCTTCCCCTTCCTTTGGGTGGGAGCCTATCTACTCCTTCCCAGGAGGCGGCCTCTGCTGCAGACCCATACAACTTTAACCCCACCTTTCCTATCAGTGGGAAGTCACCTAACAGCGAGGGCTACTATCACAGGAGTGGAAAATAAAACCACGGTAAAAAGACCTTCCAAAAGTCTACAAGCAAAATCAAAACAACACATTTGAGCACCTCTATACGGGGCGAGAGCTAGATTTTTGCTACAGTCCCTCACTAGGGATTGTGGCTCTTGGCACAATAGCCAAATTCCTATCTCTCTAATCCTATTTTGTCTCCTGGGGCTGGGTATGAGGAAGGAGAGTCCTGCACTGGAAGAATTACGTTAGCAGTTTCACTCACTATGGGGACTGTTGGTTTAAATAACCCTTTTGGCTCCCACCAATGTCCATTTAGCTATTTCTAATTATTTCAACTACTATTATATTAGTTTTCTCCAGGTATGCAGCCAATTAACAGTCAGCCATTGAGTTGGTTCTCTCAGCCATGCTGCTTGTGGAACAACCTGACTGCGAGGCTATACTGCTTTCCTTTCCCATGCCAGGCCATGTGAGTGAGAGAGCAATCAGTGCAAATCTTTGGGCTAGATAACTGGTGGTGCTGGTTTGGCCTGCTGGTTTGACCTCTGGCCGCGTCACTCTGAGGGACTGTGGGGGAGGTTGCTGCACCCCTCTGCACAGACTTCCAACACATTCCAGTACCCTAGCACCAGCTCTCTTACGCCAGTGGATGATGTTGGTTAGTAAAGAGAATGGTACTATGGGAGTCGATTACTTCCACTAGTAGAATCTTAATGATGTGTGGGAAACCGTGTCTGGCAAAGTGCTGGAGTTCACCTGAGCCTTTTTTTTTTTTTTTGGAGACAGTGTCTCGCTCTGTCGCCCAGGCTGGAGTGCATTGGCGTGATCTCGGTTCACTGCAACCTCCACCTCCCGGGCTCAAGCAATTCTCCTGCTCCAGCCTCTGAAGTAGCTGGGATTACAGGCGCACGCCACCAGGCCCAGCTGATTTTTGTGTTTTTAGTAGAGACGGGGTTTCACCATGTTGGCCAGGCTGGTCTTGAACTCCTTGACCTCAAGTGATCCTCCTGCCTCAGCCTCCCAAAGTGCTGGGATTACAGGTGTGAACCACTGCGCCCGGCCAACCCGAGACTTTTTTTTTTTTTTTTTTCTTTGAGACGGAGTCTCGCTCTGTCACCCAGGCTGGAGTGCAGTGGCCGGATCTCAGCTCACTGCAAGCTCCGCCTCCCGGGTTCACGCCATTCTCCGGCCTCAGCCTCCCAAGTAGCTGGGACTACAGGCGCCCGCCACCTCGCCCGGCTAGTTTTTTGTATTTAATAGAGACGGGGTTTCACCGTGTTTGCCAGGATGGTCTCGATCTCCTGACCTCGTGATCCGCCCGTCTCGGCCTCCCAAAGTGCTGGGATTACAGGCTTGAGCCACCGCGCCCGGCCCCCGAGACTTTTTTAACTGGTCAGCTGGGCCCAAGAGTATTACCATGTCTCTTAAAAATGACTGATACAGTTTCTTTATTCGTTTTCTGTGGCTGCCACGTACTATAGTACCACAAACTAGGTGGCTTAAACAACAGGAGCCTGTTCGCTCCCAGTTCCGTAGTCAGAAATCAAGATGTTGGCAGGGTTGGCTCCTTTCTGGGAGCTCTGAAGGAGGATCAGTTCCCTGCCTCTCTCCCAGCTTCTGGGGGTTGCTAGCAGTCCGTGGCACTCCTCGGCCTGTGGATGCATTGCTCCAACCTCTGCTGCCTTCAAATATGGCGTTCTTCTTGCGTGTGTGTCTGCATGTCCCAATTTTGCTCTTCTTATAAGGACACCAATCATTGGATTAGGGCTGACCCTAATCCAGCATGATCTCATTTTAACTTGATTACATCAGTGGAGACCCTATTTTCAAGTAAGGTTGTAGTCAGAGGTACCATGGGGTTAGGATTTGAAAGTATCATTTTTGGGAACACAGTTCAACTCATAACACTCTTCTTACCCATCTCTCTCCTGAACTATAGTGCTGGCCTCTTACCGTATCTCCCTGGGCCAGGGTCTCCCCTCAGTGACCTTTCCACACCATCAGTAGAATTATCTTCTTATATTGTAAAAAGAATCATATTCTCCAGCTTGATTTCCAAAGGCTAAACTCAGTTTGACAGACAGAGCCCTTCACAGGCTGTTGTCATTGGAGAGCTGGACCGGTGTGGAACAGGGACCTGTCCCCCCTGCACAGGATCATAATTGAAGCCGGACTCGCCTACAAGGCACCGCTAATTAATCTTTCCTCCTACTGGGCTTCTGAATCATTCTGCCCCTAAGAAGATTATTTGGGAGGTGACTGGACTTCTTGCATGATTGTTCCTAGGGATGCTATCCTTGCCTATTTTCTCAGATGTGGGTTTATTGCATTTTTACTTATTTCCTAAACTTTCAGTGGAAGAAGGCAAGATCATCTTCCATAAGGTAGTTAGATTATATTACTCATGGAACTAATACCTTCAAGACTATCCACTCTTTTCTTTCTTACTCTACTCTGGCAAAGTACCATATCTCCTGTGAATTTATTTCCTGGGAAAGCATGTGGAGTGGGGAGTGTGTGTATGTGTGTGTGTGTGTGTGGTGGAGGGTGAAAGTATTTTACCTGAGGATAAAGATTGATGCAAATAATATTCAGATAGAGTTCAGTAGGGTTAAAACATGTTAAGTGGGCCGGGCGCGGTGGCTCAAGCCTGTAATCCCAGCACTTTGGGAGGCCGAGACGGGCGGATCACGAGGTCAGGAGATCGAGACCATCCTGGCTAACCCCGTGAAACCCCGTCTCTACTAAAAAATACAAAAAACTAGCCGGGCGAGGTGGCGGACGCCTGCAGTCCCAGCTACTCGGGAGGCTGAGGCAGGAGAATGGCGTAAACCCGGGAGGCGGAGCTTGCAGTGAGCTGAGATCCGGCCACTGCACTCCAGCCTGGGCGACAGAGCGAGACTCTGTCTCAAAAAAAAAAAAAAAAAAAAAAAAAAAAAAAAAAAAAAAAAAAACATGTTAAGTGTCTTCTTGCCAGTTTGCTGTCTTGGATTTTGCTGTATCTACATTTTTCTCTGATAAGGGAACAATAAAATAAATCATTTCCCAGAGTTAAGTGACTGAGTCCCTAAGAAGATCTTAAAGGAGACAGACATTTGCCTAAGTAGTTAAATCCCAGTTAAATTTTAGTAACACAATCTATCTCTATGCAGAGAGGCAAATAAAGAACCATATGATGTCATTTGTATCTAAAAAGTACCCTTCAGTGGCTGGGCACGGTGGCTCACGCCTGTAATCCCAGCACTTTGGGAGGCTGAGGTGAGTGGATCACAAGGTCAGGAGTTTGAGACCAGCCTGGCCAATATGGTGAAACCCTGTCTCTACTAAAAATACAAAAATTAGTCGGGTGTGGTGGTGTGCACCTGTAGTCCCACCTACTCAGGAGGCTGAGGC
The DNA here is from genome assembly GCF_049350105.2 of Macaca mulatta. NCBI lineage: Eukaryota > Metazoa > Chordata > Mammalia > Primates > Cercopithecidae > Macaca > Macaca mulatta. Next base: position 92,726,937 of record NC_133420.1, read on the forward strand.
AGAAGAATCACTTGAACCTGGGAGGCAGAGGTTGCAGTGAGCCAAGATCAAGCCACTGCACTCCAGCCTGGGTGACAGAGCAAGACTCCCTCTCAAAAAAAAAAAAAAAAAAAAAAGGGGTACCCTTCAGTGTAAGAGCTGTCCATGTAGCAACTCTCAATGTAGTCCAGTGGATTAAAGTGTGAGACTGGATTAGTAATCCTTTAATTTAAAGTTGTGTGACCCCGGCCAAATGACTGTCTTCAATCCTCAGTGTCCCAGGCCGCATGAAAAGCATATGGTACAATTCCTGGCAGAATAATGTTCAATAAATATCAAATGCTATTATTATTTTGTTATTATACGAATGACCCGAGAAAGGGTCCCACCTGCATTCAAGTACGTTTATACTTCTTAATTACCAAAGTGCCTTCATGAGAATGCTGGTAGAAACTGCATGAGGGTGTTTTTGGTTTTTGTTTTTGTTTTTGAGATGGGGGTCTCACTCTGTCACCCAGGTTTGAGTGCAGTGGCGCCATCTTAGCTCACTACAACCTCCACCTCCCAGGCTCATGTGATCCTCCCACCTCAGCCTCCCAAGAATCCCGGACCACAGGTGTGAACCACCACGCCTGGCTAATTTTTTGCATTTTTGGTGGAGACGGGGTTTCACCGTGTTGCCCAGGCTGGACTTGAACTCCTGAGCACAAGCGATCCGCCCACCTCAGCCTCTCAAAGTTCTGGGATTACAGGTGTGAGCCACTGTCCCCAGCTTTGCATGAGGGTCTTTGATTACAACTGATATTTTCTATTTTTGGGTGATGGCCTTTTTATAAGTTGCCGTTTCAGTGACACAAAGGAGGAATGTGTAACTGAGTAGAACAGTTTTAGAGAAAATGTAGGTTATGTGTTAATTAGACTGAAGCCGTGTCTACTTCCAGAGAGTATAAGGCAGTTTAGAAGGTAAAACACAGTATTTTACTGGGAGTAAGACAGAATTTTTATTTAGCGTATATACAGCAGAAACAGAAAGGGAACAGAAAAAGCCTGGAATGAGGCAAGTGTAAAAATGGGCAATTCTAGCAAACAGAACTGAATAAGGAAGAGTCAAAACAATGACGAGGGGCCAACCTTGAGGAGAAATTGAGTGTTGTTTGGGAATTTTTTTTTTTGAGATATCGCATACAGTACTTAGTGTTGGTTGGATGGAAGACTCTTAACATTTTCCATATAGTTATTCTCTCATAAATATTCAAACAAAGTGAGGGTTTTAAACTGTAATTAGAGCTCCTTTCTGAGACATCTTCTCTCTGTAACATTTCTCTTTTTCCCACAATCAGGTGAAAATGAAATCCTTGCAACTCTGCATGCCATTTCAAGCAAAAACCAGATCTGGAGATCATATATTGGCATGGGCTATTATAACTGCTCAGTGCCACAGACGATTTTGCGGAACTTACTGGAGAACTCAGGATGGTAATGTATTTCTCGGTTCAGGAACAGGACTACTATGATTTGCATAATTCTCTCCATCCTCCATCTGTCCCCTGGCAGTCTCAGAGACTCCACACTGACACCCACCCCCCAGTGCTGTCTCCAACCTCCGGGAGCCTACCAGGTTTCTCCGGATTGGGAAATGTTCTTGCTCAAATGTTGAGGAAATAGAAGTTTCTTCCTACTTCTAGTCCCATAAAATCTGCTAGGATGCTAAATTGTGGATCTGGTCATCTCTTCCTCTTCTCCAACTTAATTTCTGTGCTGTATTTGTAAGATGTGAAACCTGCAGGTGGGTAGATTCAGGGCTTTACTCCTCCTTGGAGACCCTGGGACTTAGGCTACTTCTGAGCTGTCTCAGTGAGTCAGTGGTGGAGTCTGGGAGAGAATCTTGGTCCACTGTCTTCTGTTCACCTGACCACCCTGCCCAGATGGAGTCTTGCTGTGTATCCCAGTCTGGAGTACAGTGGCGTGATCTTGGCTCATTGCAACCTCTGCCTCCCAGGTTCAAGCAATTCTCCTGCCTCAGCCTCCCAAGTAGCTGGGATTACAGGTGCACGCCATATGCTGGACTAATTTTGTATTTTTAGTAGAGACGGGGTTTCACCATGTTGGTCTTGAACTCCTGACCTCAGGTGATCTGCCCACCTCGGCCTCCCAAAGTGTTGGGATTACAGGCATGAGCCACCACACCCGGCTCTTCTGTCAGGATTTTTTTTTTTTTTTTTTTTTTTTTTTTTTTTTGAGACTGAGTCTGGCTCTGTCGCCCAGGCTGGAGTGCAGTGGCCGGATCTCAGCTCACTGCAAGCTCCACCTCCCGGGTTTACGCCATTCTCCTGCCTCAGCCTCCCGAGTAGCTGGGACCACAGGCGCCCGCCACTTCGCCCGGCTAGTTTTTTGTATTTTTTAGTAGAGATGGGGTTTCACCGTGTTAGCCAGGATGGTCTCGATCTCCTGACCTCGTGATCCGCCCGTCTCGGCCTCCCAAAGTGCTGGGATTACAGGCTTGAGCCACCGCGCCCGGCTTCTGTCAGGATTTTTAAGGGGGACAGATAATCGTGTTCCCTTCCCCTTCCACCCCCAAAATTTCTGATTCACAACTGACTGACAAAAAGACATAGTGTTGGAGATCATAATATCAGCTTTATTGCTAGCACTTTCTAGAGAAAGAGAACATGTGCATTCTGTAGACAGGCTCTTCTAGAAAAGATAAGAGAGAGGCCTGAGCTATGCATGCTCAGTTACTTATTCCAGTCTCACCTCAACAGTTAGATAAGTCACTCCTTTTTTTTTTTCTCCCTGAGACAGAGTCTCACTCTGTCGCCCAGGCTGGAGTGCAGTGGCACAATCTCAGCTCACTGCAACCTCTGCCCTCCGAGTTCAAGCGATTCTCCTGCCTCAGTCTCCAGAGTAACTGGGAATATAGGCGCCAGCCACAGCGCCTGGCTAATTTTTTGCATTTTTAGTAGAGACAGGGTTTCACCATCTTGGCCAGGCTGGTCTTGAACTCCTGACCTCGTGATCCACCCACCTCGGCCCCCAAAGTACTGGAATTACAGGCATGAGCCACCGCGCCCGGCCATCACTCCTACTTCTAGGGGGGTGTGTGTGTGTGTGTGTGTGTGTGTGTGTGTATGTCCATCTGTGTCTGTCTCCTGTCCACTCTGGTCCTCACTGATGGTGGGGTGTGTGTGTGTGTGTGTGTGTGTGTGTGTCTGTCCATCCATGTTTATGTCTCCTGCCCACTCCAGCCCTCACTGATAGAACAACACTGAAAGCATTTCTCCTGCATTTGAGAAAATACTTCTAGTCCACTTCCATGCTATTTCATTGTTTTCCATTGCTGTTTGCTGTATGATGTAAATAATCAAATAGGCCAGGCGCGGGGGCTCATGCCTGTAATCCCAGCACTTTGGGAGCCTGAGGCGGGTGGATCACCTGAGGTCAGGAGTTTGAGACCAGCCTGACCAACATGGAGAAACCCCGTCTCTACTAAAAATACAAAATTAGTCGGGCATGGTGGCACATGCCTATAATCCCAGCTACTTGGGAGGCTGAGGCAGAAGAATCGCTTGAACCTGGGAGGCGGAGGTTGTGGTGAGCCGAGATTGCAGCATTGCACTCCAGCCTGGGGAGTTCAGGACATCTGCCTCTTCTGTTCATTGGGAAATAATGTCTAACTGTGGAGGAGGAAAGGTGGGGACTCCTAAGCCTTTCTTTCCCATCTTTTTGGATTGGTGCCATTTTAGACACCAGAAACATTGAGTTAAAATTTTATTTCAAATGAAATTTTAAGACTTAAAATTTTTAGTCTTAAAAGGAAGACATCTTGTTTGAAAATATAGGTGTACACTTTTCATTTCCAACATGGAAACAAATCAAATATAGATGAAGTATGATGATAATTCCCAGGTGATTTTTTAAAAGTTAGTTTGTGGAAGAGATAACTTTAATTTCTAGCGGGATCATCATGATATGAGGACAGAGTAAGTTGTTGCCTCTGCAATTCAAAGGTATTCCTAGCAAGGGGCACATACTGGCTTTCAGATTAACATATGTAAAAACCAACTTTCCTAAAGGCAATTCAGGTTTCACTAATGGGAAATCATAAGTTGCATCAACAGGAGCTTTTGAAATACCCAAGTACATGCTCCCAATCAATGAGTGTTAACAATTTGATCAACACTTTGCATCTTTGTCTGCTTTTCCATCATTCCAAACATAATCCTGGTGCGTGCATGTGCTTTGTCCTAGATGCAATTATTTTTATCATTATAGGAGCCAGATGTCTCAGCACAATCATTCCTGTATTGCTGTCTCTGTACATAACTCCTAGTTTCAGTATGTTCCACTTTATTAATAAGGGGACAGGAAAATCAAAGAACTAATTTCTCTGTAGTGTATGTGAATGCATTTGCATTCACGAAGGCTTCTTTTTCATTGTGGTATTGGTAAAAAAAATTGAATGGTAAACTCCAAGGTTAATTTCAAAAGAAAATGGCCTGTTTCTCTTCCCCCTTAAGAAAAGCCTCAAAAGTACATGAACGGGCTGTAGCATTCCAGCCGTCTGAATACTGGCCAGCAGCCTTTACTCTTGGTGACTATACAGAATATTCACCATATTGCTTTCTGGCTGTGGGCGGATGTTAATTTACTGTAGGAGCAGCCAATGTTTTGAGAAGGAGATGATGTTGTCCTATACTTTTCATTTGTTTTTCGGGTGCATTCTAAATACTGTTTCTTTCTATTCTCTGAAAGCTGATCTGAACCAGAGAGTGATACTGCACCCCACCAGTGCTGATAGGGAGGGCTGTGCATATGTGGGTGGTAGACTTCACATTATCATCCTTCTGAATGGTTTCCATAGAGATGGAACCAACAAATTCCGGTGACGTGAGGGGAAAATAAATGGATGACATAGCCTCGAAAGAAAACAAACATTTGGGCTCTTGAAAGACAATTTACGTCAGGTCTAGAATTTATTTTACGGGGTTCACTATTCCAAATTTTCTTTTTTTTTTTTTGAGACGGAGTCTCGCTCTGTCGCCCAGGCTGGAGTGCAGTGGCGCGATCTCGGCTCACTGCAAGCTCCGCCTCTCGGGTTCACGCCATTCTCCTGCCTCAGCCTCCCGAGTAGCTGGGACTACAGGCGCCCACAACCGCGCCCGGCTAATTTTTTGTATTTTTAGTAGAGACGGGGTTTCACCGTGGTCTCGATCTCCTGACCTTGTGATCCGCCCGCCTCGGCCTCCCAAAGTGCTGGGATTACAGGCGTGAGCCACCGCGCCCGGCCCCAAATTTTCAACTACTGATAACATCAGAACATTTACATTTTCCTTGTAGCTATTTCTGTTTGGTATAATTTTGTCAGCAGGGTTAAAATGAGAGAATCTCAGGAGTGTTTGTCCTGCAAACCCCCATGACCCCCTTTCCCAATTAATTCCAAAAGACAGTCAAAATGATAGAGAACACTGAATATTTTGGGTGAAATGTTAATGCCATGTTGAATATATCAAGCCTCCTGTTTGAGCTGAGCTAAATGCCTTCTTGGATGTGCAGATACCTTTTTATATGTTAAAATATATTTAGGAACAAACCAGTTGAGTTAGTCAGTTGGAACATAGACTTTATAGATCACAGACACATTTTCTTAATCACTATGTTTTACCTAATTGAGTCAAACTCTTGTAAACATGATGGCAGGCCTTTTGATAGCATTTTTCTCCTGAAATGAGGGTTATTTATCATCCCTCAGATCCGAGGCTTACTGTCCTTTAATAGATCATTGTTAAGAGCATTAATACCTGTTTTATTTCAGTAGTGCCAAAAACCTATAGACTAATACAAGAAGTTTACAGTGAAAGGAGTGAGATTACATATTTGGCATCTTTGCAAAACAACAATTTTAAAGGTCTCTACCTTTAGCAGTGCTAAATAACATTAACCTCACCTTGGACTTATAAAAGGGTTGAGAGAGAAATATTACATAAGGGATGAAAAAGATGTAACTAATTAGAATAAATAGTTTTTAAGTGGAAATATGTAATAATATCTAAATAGAATTCTGGGGAAGTCCTTTTGGGAAAGGTCTATCAGCATATGCTTTAAACATTTTTTTGAAGATGAAAATGAAAAAAAACTCCAACTTTTCAAGAGCCAGTGGGTCACTGAAAATACTGATCTTAAGCCAGGCGTGGTGGCTTGTGCCTGTGGTTCCAGCTCCTTGGGAGGCCGAGGCAGGAAGATCACATGAGTCCAGAAGTTTGAGGCTGTAGTGCCCAATCATTGCACCTGTGAACAGCCACTGCACTCCAGCCTGGGTAGCATAGCACAAGCCTGTATACAAACAACAGAAAAGAAAATACTGATTAGGCCAAGTGCGGTGGCTCACACCTGTATCCCAGCACTTTGGGAGGCCGAGGTGGGCAGATCAGTTGAGGTCAGGTGTTTGAGACCAGCCTGGCCAACATGGCGAAACCGTCTCTCTACAAAAAATACAAAAAAAATGTAGCCAGGCATAGTGGTGGGCACCTGTAATCTTGGCACCTGTAATACTCGAGAGGCTGAAGGAGGAGAATCACTTGAACCCAGGAGGAGGAGGCTACAGTGAGTGGAGATTGCACCACTGCACTCTAGCCTGGGTGACAGTAGACTCCGTTTCAAAAAAAAAAAAAAAAGAAAAAGGAAAAGAAAATACTGGTTAAATACTAAGTTGTTTTTTTTTTAGACAGGGTCTCTGTCTGTCACCTGGACTAGCACACAGTGGTGCTCTAATAGCTCACTGTAAACTGGAACTCCTTGGCTCACCTAATCCTCCCACCTCAGCCTCCTGAGTAGGTGGGGCTTACAGGTTTCTCGGCAGGCTAATTTTTTTTTTTTTTTTAAATTTTTAATAGAGACAAGGTTTCTCTATGTTGCCCAGGCTGATCTTGAACTACTTGCCCCAAGAGATTTTCCTCCCAAAGTGCTGACAGGTGTGAGCCACCACACCTAGCCTGTATACTGAGTCTTAAAACACATAGACACATATAGACAGAAAACTAGGGATTTTAAAAGTTTTTGAGTGTTCTTATAAATTCAAAATAACTTACAGATGCTAATTTACGGTTGCTATTATTCACTTGAGTAATCTTTGGCAGTACATTAGTCTGATTTGAGCGTTAAGAAAAATCTCTCATATAGACGATGTTATTTCCACTGAGAGCCAAGAGATACTGGCTAGAGCGAGGTTTAGTTATTTGTCCCCATTCACAAGTACACTCATGCCCTGTGTAGTGATATTTTGGTCACTGACAGATTGTGTATATGACAGTGGTCCCATAAAATTGTATTTCTGTATTTTTACTGTAACTTTTCTGTATTTAGAAACACAAATACTTAACCATTGTTTTACAATTGCCTATAGTATTCAGTACAGTTACGTGCTGTACATGTTGGTAGCCTGGGAGTGATAGGCTATGCCATGTAGCCTAGGTGTGTAGTAGGCTATACCTTCTAAGTACGTGTAAGTACACTCTTTGAGGTTCACACAACAATGACTAAATCACCTAATGATGGATTTCTCAGAACACGTTTCTGTTAAGCCATGCATGACTGTAGAAAATTAGTAAGATTAAGCCTTGGCACAGTGGCTCACTCCTGTTATCCCAGAAATTTGTGAGGCTGAGATGGAAGGATCACTTGAGCCCAGGAATTTGAGACCAGCCTGGACAACATAGTAATACCCTGTCTCTATTAAAAAAAAAAAAAAAAAAAAGATTAAAACCCAGGGCTTCAGCTGGGTGTGGTGGCTCACACCTATAATCCCAACATTTTGGGAGGCCAAGGTGGGCGGGGTCGTTGAGCCCAGGAGTTTGAGACCAGCCTGGCCAACATGGTGAAACTCCATCTCTACAAAAAAATATAAAAATTAGCTGGGCGTGGTGGTACATACCTGTAGTCCCAGCCACTCGGGAGGCTGAGGTGCGAGGATTGCTTAAGCCCAGGAGGTGGAGGTTGCAGCGAGCCAGGATCAGGCCACTGCACCCTAGCCTGTGTGACAGAGCAAGACTCTGTCTCAAAAAACAAAACAAAAACAAAAACTCAGTGCTTCTTAATACTTAGTAGTTTTCAAGATGCAGGGATACTGTAAATCACTGTACTGTTTAAGAGAATGCAGACAGATATGCTCTTTCTGAAGAGGAACATGGCACTATGCACTGGGAGCCTCAGAACTAATGATCAGACTCGGCGTGATAATTACGCGTGACTCACACCTGTAATCCCAGCACTTTGGGAGGCCAAGGTGGGCGGATCATCTGAGTCGGGAGTTCGAGACCAGCCTGGCCAACATGGTGAAACTCTATCTCAACTAAAAATACAAAATTTAGCTGGGTGTGGTGTCGCAAACCTGTAATCCCAGCTACTCAGGAGGCTGAGGCAAGAGAATGGCTTGAACCCAAGAGGTGGAGGTTGCACTGAACCGAGATCGCGCCACTGCACTCCAGCCTGGATGACCGAGCAAGACCCCATCTAAAAAACAAAAGCCCCAAAAAACTAATTATCACATATAATTTGGAATTCTACTTCTAAGAATGTATCCTTAGGAAATAAGACAGAGATAAGGATCTTCACTATTATGCCATTTCTAATATTTGAAATCAAAAGTAGTATTCAACTGGAAGGAATGCATTAAATAAATTAAGATTTACATGAAGAAATTATAACTTAAATAATTTATTTCATAAATTATTTAAAACCATAGAGCAGTTAAAATTATGTTTTTGAATTGTATTTAAAGATGTTAGACATTGTTCATGGAATAATGTTAACTGAAAAAAGTTAAGGTACAAAAACTTCTTTTATTTTTAGTAGAGACAGAGTCTTGCTATGTTGCCCAGGCTGGTCTTGAACTCCTGGTGCAAGTGATCCTCCCACCGTGGCTTCCCAAAATGTTGTTATTACAGTTGTAAGCCTCCATGCCTGGCCAATACTACTTTTAGTATAAATAGTTTATGATGTAGAAAAGAGATTGGAAAAAATGCACCTGAATGTTAACTGTAGTTATGTTAAAGTTTGGAAACTGAGTGATTTTATTTCTCAATAGTTAACTGGGTTCTTTTGTTACAAAGAACATGTATAATATAATCATAAAAAAGGTAGTAAATGTGTTCCTGACACATAAGAGATGGTTAATGAATGGTAGCTGGTTTCTTTAACATTTGAAACACACAATAAAAAAAAAAATTGTGTTAATCATCTCACCACCCAGAGAAAACCAGCTTACATTTTGGTTCATCTACTTGTTCTTACAAACTTATAAAAACAAGATCATTTTGTATTTTACGAATTTATTTTTTGAGACAGGGTCTCACTCCCGTCACCCAGGTGGGAGTGCAGTGGTGTGATCGCAGCTCGTGTGATGGCGGCTCATTGTAGCCTCAACCTATCCTCCAGCCTCATGTGGTTTTTTTTGGTTGTTTGTGTTTTGAGATGGAGTCTTGCTCTGTCACCCAGGCTGGAGTGCAGTGGCTTGATCTTGGCTCACTGCAACCTCTGCCTCCTGGTTTCAAGCGATTTTTCTGCCTCAGCCTCACAAGTAGCTGGGACTATAAGCACGCACCACCATGCCTAGCTAATTTTTGTATTTTTAGTAGAGACAGGGTTTCACCATGTTGGCCAGGCTGGTCTTGAACGCCTGACCTCGTGATCCGCCCGCCTCTGCCTTCCAACGTGCTGGGATTACAGGCACGAGCCACCGTACCCAGCCTTAGTTTTTTGTAGGGGTGAGGTTTCATATATTGCCCCGGCTGGTCTCGAACTCCTGGGCTCAAGTGATTGCCCACCTCAGTCTCCCTAAGTGCAAGGATTACAGGTGTGAGCCACCGCACCCAGCCTCCATCTACTTTTCTTTCTTTCTTTTTTGAAAGCTTTGAAACTAACATCTTCTTATCTTTGACAGGCAGTGTGGTGGGGAGGTTGCCTTTCCAAGCAGTACAATATCAGGACTTCGAAATAATTTCCTGAGACTTGTATTGGGGTGTTGGTGTGTGGGTGTGTGTATGTGTGTGTGTGAGAAAGAGAGTATGTGCGTGACAGAGAGTGTGTGTTTGTGTGTGTGGAGAGAGAGAGACTCTGTGTGTGTGTGTGTGTGTGTGTGTGTGTGTGTGTGTGTACAACAGAATGGATTTTTGCTTGAACAGACTGGCTCAGCAACTGTAAATTAGTTTGCCAAATTCTAAGGGGGTGGTGAACTGGAATGAATGAGGCACACAATACATGGTGCAGGCAAATAGAAAGGGAAATCTGAACAGAAATGGGGTCATATAAAAGGCATAGACAACAGGCAGGCAGTTGTGATCTCGAATCAGACAAGAGCTACACACATGGCTTGACACCATGAAGACAGATGTGGCACTACTCCAGCCAAGTGCTTAGATTGCTTGACTAATAAAAAACTTTCATTTTACTCGGAATCATTATTTGCTGTGTAGAAATACGTACACTCGCAGGTATACACACATACAAGTTAGTCCATCTGATGAACAGGAAAGACTTAGTGTATCCATAAAGACAGGCACAGGATGTACAATAGGAAGAGAGAGAACAATACTCCAAAGAATTCATCACAGCACAGAAGAGAACAGGAAAAACAAGCAGTGTCTGCTAAAAGGAAATGATAATTAGACAATATGAATATAATACTATGCACTCATTGAAAATGATGCTGTAAAAAATATTTGCTGATGCGAGAGATATTCATAATATACTAATTTTTTTTTTTTTTGAGATGGAGAGTCTTGCTCTGTCACCTAGGCTGGAGTGCAGTGGCGCGATCTCAGCTCACTGCAACCTCTGCACCCCCAGGTTCAAGTGATTCTTCTGCCTCAGCCTCCCGAGTAGCTGGAACTACAGGCGTGTGCCACCATGCCCGGCTAATTTTTTGTGTTTTTAGTAGAGATGGGGTTTCACCGTGTTAGCCAGGATGGTCTCCATCTCCTGACTTCGTGATCTGCCCACCTCAGCCTTCCAAGTAAAATAGGTCAGGCGTGGTGGCTCTCACCTGTAAGGATGAAGGAACTCAATTGGCTAACTCACATATCCAAAGCCACATTCTTGGCTAATAATTGAAGGAGATAAAGTTAGAATCCATGTTTATGTTGCCTTCTAAACATTTCCATCCTGGAATTTCAATAGCCATAGAGTTAACTGCCATGGACTCTTAGTAACTGGATAATGAGTATTCTTAAGTAGACCTCTATTAATTTCTTAGCATGTAGAACTTCTCCTGGTTAACATAAAACAAATATCCTAATAAATATATAAATAAAATATTTGAGTATTACATGTTAGATTCTTGGATGCTTTCCTATTGTAAACTGTGAATGAGGTCTTTTATCTAGGGGAAAGATAATAGCAAATAAAATTTGTGTTTATAATATTATAGGTAGCCTCAAGTGCAGTGGCTCATGCCTGTAATCCCAGCACATTGGCAGGCCGAGGCAGGTGGATTGCTTGAGCTCAGGAGTTTAAGACCAGCTTGGGCAACATGGTAAAACCCTGGCTCTACAAAGAATACAAACATTAGCCGAGCGTGATGGCATGTGCTTGTTGTCCCAGCCACTTTGGAGACTTAGGCCAGAGGATCTCTTGAGCCTTGTACATTGAGGCTCAGGGAGTCGTGATCATGCTATTGCACTCCAGCCTGGGTGACAGAGTGAGACCCTGTCTCAAAAAAAAAAAAAGAAAGAAAAAAGAAAACCAGAGACACAAAAATAAGTACTGCTTATCCCCAAACAAAGGGTAATATTGTTACTGTGATTTAATTCTAAGCTTCTTTACAAAGGCCAAAAAGAAGCTTACTGATGTGTTATGTAATTCTCTTTAAGACAGGCTAATTATTTTCAGGTACTGACTCCTAAAACGAAGGTATTTTGTGTGCTTCTCTAAACAGCAGAGTCAGAGTTTGGACAAGACCTTTTGTTTCCCTTGCAGGATCACCCAGTATACTCCATACCAGCCTGAGGTGTCTCAGGGAAGGCTGGAGAGTTTACTCAACTACCAGACCATGGTGTGTGACATCACAGGCCTGGACATGGCCAATGCATCCCTGCTGGATGAGGGGACTGCAGCCGCAGAGGCGCTGCAGCTGTGCCACAGGTGAGAGGCCTCCCAAAGTGCTGGGATTCCAGGTGTGGGCCACCTCATTCGGCCTTGTTTTCTTTTTATAGTATATTGTGAATATTACTTTAGTCAGCTTTCTAGAGTATGACTTTCTAAAGAAACTGAAAAACTCAAGAGGTTCAAAAACCTAGAAGTTGGATATTTCCTCCCAGGGTCCTTCTTGGTGTCTCCGCCCGGATTTTGGTTGGGGTTGGGGAAGATTAGACGGGAGGGCTGAGGTTGGCAGGCGAGGGGTGAAGACATCTGCACGTTTGGTGAGGGTACCATTTTTGGGAGGAAGGACAAGGAGCCGGTGCCAGGTCCCCCACTGGGAAGTGCTGGCATGGGGAAGCAGCCAAGCGCATGCCTGGGGGCTGCAAGGGTGGCTCCAGGGGCCAGCGGGGTTGTTTGGGGAACAGGGCGAGGTCTCTCAAGGCAAGGCAGTGAGGTTAGGGTGGCAACGTGACCTTAAACAGCTGACTCGGCACCTTGTTTTGGGAGGGCAGAGGGCGGGAGCAGGGGAGGGGGAAGCTCAATTAGAAGTGGACTTTGGATAGATGTGGCTGGGGGTGGGGGTGAGGGTGCTGCTTTGAGGGCGAGTGTGGGTTAGTCGTGAGGATCCCCCCATAACACACACACATGACTGAGCACTTGGGAGCCTCTCCATTGTTCCAAACCTTGACAGCATAGCTGAGTGGAAAGGTGTGAGGGCCTCCGTTTGGTGGGGTTGTAAGAGGGTAGCAACAAAGGTCATGGCACTGTGGTCGAGGGTGGATTTTCAGGCCCATAGAGTAGGACTTCCATTATCTCCATGGCACTTGCATGGAAGTGCCATAATTTATTTAATCTCTTGTCTATTACACATTTAGTTTATTTCCATCTTTTACTGTTGTTAATAGTGCTTCGTGTGCATCCTTATAATAAATCTTTGTCAAAACTTCTGATTATTTCCTGAAGAGACATTTCTAGAAGTGGAGTTACTGAATCAGGATGGACAATTCACAGTGGTTCTCCAGCTCATCCCCTTCCCTCATTTGCCTTGCCAGTACTTAGGAGCCTCCCTTCCTGGTGGAATTCTCATGTAGATGGTCATCTGGTTGGGAAAGGTGCACACATTCACGCTGTCTTAGGTCTCGTGCCCCTAGCTCTGAATGCCCATGTAAGCCTCTTTTTTGGCTTCTGCAGACTTGGGGTGGGGAGTGAGCTCCATACTTGTTCAGCAGGTTTGGGGACCTCTGGTACATTCCAGCCATCAGCCTTTCTGATTCCTGAGCAGCCGTTGGGGGTGAGTTCAGGTTCTACCTGTGTCAGGGACACACAGCAACAAAGGGGTGCCGTCCACATGCCTCTCTGGTTATTATTCTTAGCTTTTCACTAATTTTCATCTTCCCTCTTTTTTAAAAAAAAAAAATTGCTTTTTATTTCATTTATTTATTTATTTTAATTTTTTTTTTTTCCCCCAAGGCGGAGTCTTGCTCTGTTGCCCAGGCTGGAGTGCAGTGGTGCGATCTCGGCTCACTGCAAGCTCTACCTTGCGGGTTCACGCTATTCTCCTGCCTCAGCCTCCCGTGTAGCTGGGACTACAGGTGCCTACCACCACACCTGGCTAAGTTTTATTATTATTATTTTTAGTAGAGATGGAGTTTCACTGTGTTAGCCAGGAGGGTCTCGATCTCCTGACCTCATGATCCACCCACCTCTGCCTCCCAAAGTCCTGGGATTACAGATGTGAGCCACCACATCTGGCCTTCATTTATTTTTTTAAGGCAGGATTTGACTTTGTCACCCAGGCTGGGGTGCACAATCTCAGCTCACTGCAGCCTTGACTTCGCCAGTTCAAGTGATCCTCTTGCCTCATCCCCCCAAGTAGCTGGGACTGTAGGCCTGTGCCACCATGCCCAGCTAATTTTTGTATTTTTTGTGGAGATGGGGTTTTGCCATGTTGCCTAAGCTGGTCTTGAACTCCTGAGCTCGAGCAATCCACTCGCCTCAGCCTCCCAAAGTACAAGGATTACAGGCATGAGCCACCATGACTGGCCAATTTTATTTTTTTAATACAAAAATTGGCTGGGCATGGTGGCACATGCCTGTAGTCCCAACTATGTGGGGGCAGTGTGCTGAGGTGGAAGGATCACTTGAGCCTGGGAGGTTGAGGTTGCAATGGGCTGTGATTGCACCACTACACTCCGGCCTGGGCGACAAAGTGAGACCCTGTTCCCTCCATGAAAAAATAAAATAAGGCCAGGCATGGTGGCTCATGCCTGTAATCCCAGCACTTTGGGAGGCTGAGACGGGTGGATCACAAGATCAGGAGATCGAGACCTTCCTGACTAACATGGTGAAACCCCTTAGCCGGGTGTGGTGGTGGGCGCCTGTAGTCCCTGCTACTCAGGAGGCTGAGGCAGGAGAATGGCGTGAACCTGGGAGGCGGAGCTGCACTCCAGCCTGGGCAACAGAGCGAGACTCCACCTCAAAAAAATAATAATAAAAATAAAATAAAATAAAAATAAATAAACTATTTTATTTATTAATTTATGTATGTATGTATTTATTTATTTAAGACGGAGTCTCACTCTGTGGCCTAGGCTGGCGTGCAGTGATGCGATCTCAGCTCACTGCAATCTCTGCCTCCCAGGTTCAAGCAATTCTCCTGCCTCAGCCTCCCGAGTAGCTGGGATTACAGGCACGCACCACCATGCCTGGCTAAGTTTTGTAGTTTTAGTAGAGCTGGGGTTTCGCTATGTTGGCCAGGCTGATCTTGAACTCCTGACCTCAGGTGATCCACCTGCCTCGGCCTCCTGTAGTACTGGGATTACAGGTGTGAGCCACCACACCTGTCCAATTTACAGTTGTATCTAATCACTGTCCTTTGCTTTATTTTCTTTTTCCTCGTGGTATATTTTTAAAATTTTGAACCATTATTAAATAATTGTTATTGAATAAACATAGAAATTGAACCATCTTAAGACTGACTTTCTAAATGGGGTTAGAATGGGAATTGGATCTATGAGCAATGCTAATCAGTAAATGCCATTAGTTATTGATGGCTCAGTGTTTTTTGTTGTTGCTGTTGTTGTTGTTTTGAGACAGAGTTTCGCTCTTCTTGCGCAGGATGGAGTGCAGCAGTGGTGCGATCTTGGCTCACTGCAACCTCCACCTCCCTGGTTCAAGCAATTCTCCGGCCTCAGCCTCCCAAGTAGCTGGGATTACAGGCATGCACCATCATACCCAGCTAATTTTGTATTTTTAGTAGAGGTGGGGTTTTATCATGTTGGCCAGGCTGGTCTCGAACTCCTGACCTCAGGTAATCTGCCCACCTCGGGCTCCCAAAGTGCTGGGACTACAGGTGTGAGCCACCGCACCTGGCCTACTCAGTATTTTTTATACTGTGCTTAGACTTACTCTCGGTACCATGTTTGCTTTGCATTCTTAGAAGATAGTCTGATTTATTTAATGTTCATATTGGAATGTGCTTTTTCTTTTCAATAGACACAACAAGAGGAGGAAGTTCTTTGTTGACCCCCGTTGCCACCCACAGACAATAGCTGTTGTCCAGACTCGAGCCAAGTAATTAATTTTATTCGTGTTTTAAACTCAGGATAATGTCATGTTCATCTCTGCTGTTTCTTTCTCTTTCTTACTTCCAAAATGATTGGAGGTGAATCTGAAACAGGCTTTTTTGTGGTTTAAATTGGGGTTCTGAGTTTTGCCTTCCCTCTTACTTTCTTCCGGGGATCTCTCTGGTAAGTAAGCTGTGTCAGAATTGAGTGGGGAAATACACAGTTGCCATTGCTTTACAGTAAGTTGTTGTGTTGTGTTTTCTTTTTGTGAAAAGAAAATAAAAATATTGTTTTGATTAGGTTTTGGAAAGTTTGAAAAAAAAATGGGACTCACATACAACTGTTATGATTTTGTGTGTATTCCTCGCAAACGTAGTTTACAGACGATGCACAGAGTCTCTAGGTGAGATGCGATATAGTTTAAAGTGTGGTGCCTTTCGTTTGTGCTGTAATCAGGTAAAACAAACCTCGCAACGACCGCTATTTGTAGGTATTTGCTTTCTCCTTTGTAAAAGTTGAGCATTCTTTCCTCTACCCATACCACCATCCCTTCAGAGGAGGGTTTCCGACATATAATTGGCATTAGTTTCAGCAATCTAAGGAAGTTCTTCCTCCTTGTCTTTTTTTTTTTTTTGAGACTCTGTCGCCCAGGCTGGAGTGCAGTGGTGCGACTTCTGCTCACTGCAATCTCCACCTCCCCGGTTCATGCCATTCTCTTGCCTCAGCTTCCTGAGTAGCTGGGACTACAGGCGCCCGCCACCACGCCTGGCTAATTTTTTTGTATTTTTAGTAGAGACGGGGTTTCACTGTGTTAGCTGGGATGGTCTTGATCTCCTGACCTCATGATCCACTCGCCTCAGCCTCCCAAAGTGCTGGGATTACAGGTGTGAGCCACTGCACCCGCTCCGCTCCCTCCTTGTCTTACTGATGGTTTTCTATTCACTTGAGAGTGATCCCAGGTGAAAGAGGCGATGGCTCTGTTGTTACAAATATTGGCTCATTAGCCCTAGGAAGCAATACTCCTGGGTCTCTCTCAGGAAGAGATTGTGACAGGAAAAGGCAAAGGGGAGTCATAGGATGGAAGAGAGGAACAGAAGCAGAGCTGTCAGATGCTCTTGAGTTGCTGTGACACGGTTACCACTGAAGGGCCTGGTGTGGGATGGGATGGGGCAGGGGTGGGAGGACACTGTGGGAGGGCACAGAAAATGAATGCTGTCTTACTGAAAAAGAAGCGTTAGTTAATTAATTTTCCCTTGTAAACCAAAAGCACAATTGTTCTTTGTTGTCTGTCTTTCCAGATACACTGGAGTCCTCACTGAGCTGAAGTTACCCTGTGAAATGGACTTCAGTGGAAAAGATGTCAGCGGAGTGTTGTTCCAGTACCCAGACACGGAGGGGAAGGTGGAAGACTTTACGGAACTCGTGGAGAGAGCTCATCAGAGTGGGGTAGGCATACCTTTCTTGTGGGGGTCCATGGAGGTGTATCCCAACTTGTATCTGTCTGTCTACCTGTCTCTCTCTCTGTCTTTTCATGTGCCTTAATTTCTTTACCATTATCACATGCGATGGTAAAACTCTCCTTCCTGCCTCCTTGCTGCAACTTTGTTCTGTTCACTGATTCCTGGCACATCATGGGCACTCAGTACATATTTACTGAATGAATGAATGAATGAGCAAATGGAGTTCACAGGATGTGAACATACTCTGCCAGTCTTCCTGTAGTTAAGGTAATTTGCTACTCTCCCACTACTCTCAGGGAAAGGTAGCGATCTTACGCCTTTTCTCTTTTCTCTCATTTCCTTTCTAGAGCCTGGCCTGCTGTGCTACTGACCTTTTAGCTCTGTGCATCTTGAGGCCACCTGGAGAATTTGGGGTAGACATCGCCCTGGGCAGCTCACAGAGATTTGGAGTGCCACTGGGCTATGGTGGACCCCATGCAGCCTTTTTTGCTGTCCGTGAAAGCTTGGTGAGAATGATGCCTGGAAGAATGGTGGGGGTGACAAGGTAAAGGGGCTCATGTTTCTCTCCTTTTATTGTGATTATGATTTCCCTGATTCCTTCTGACCACAGATGTTGATTTCTATCTGAATTCAACTGGGCCATGTTGAGTCAGTTAAGGAAATATACAACATAGATTCAGAAGAACAATTCTGTTTGGGGTATGAGCTAGTACTTCTCAAATCCCGTAAATTTGTAAAGTTTTGAAAAATTTTGTGTATAATTTATAACGTATCGAAGTCATATAACGCATTTGCTTAGGTTGATGGAAGCCTTGAAAGGCTAAATATTTTAGGCATGTTTTGTGTTTAGACAGTTTTGTTCTCAAAAGCATTATGCCACACGGCTCTGTAAAGACAAATGCACTGAAAGACTACAAAGCACACACTGAGTTTGCTCTGCGTTCCTTCCTAGAGGCTTCCGCCACATGTCCATTTGAGTAATTTCCAGATTTCCAAATGTACTTTCCTGATTGCTTCTCATTGGTGAAACTTCTCAGATTAAAAACGTAGGTGTTCAGAAGTAGTCTTTGTTCCTTAAAAAAAAAGAAAAGAAAAAAAAGGGCCGGGTGCAGTGGCTCACACCTGTAATCCCAGCATTCTGGGAGGCCGAGTTGGGCAGATCACAAGGTCAGGAGTTTGAGACCGGCCTGGCCAATATGGTGAAACCCTGTCTCTACTAAAAACACAAAAACTAGCTGGCCGTGGTGGCAGGTGCCACTACTGGGAGTAGTGCCAGCTACTCGGGAGACTGAGCCAGGAGAATCACTTGAACCCTGGTGGTGGAGGTTGCAGTGAGCCAAGATGGCGCCGCTGCACTTCAGCTTGGGCGACAGAGCGAAACTCCATCTCAAAAAAAAAAAGGAAGGAAAAAAAAGGAGCGGGGGACCTAGATGCATTCCAGGATTATTACTGGGGAAATTTAGAGAAAAGATTATCTTTTTGACCTTTTATAAAAGCTGGAGTTTAACGTGAGTAGCCTGAATTAGTGAATGATGTGATGATAATGTGAAGTGTGTGTTTTTTTAAATTTTATTTATTTACTTATTTATTTTGAGACCAAATCTCACTCTGTCACCCAGGCTGGAGTGCAGTGGTATAAACATGGCCACTGTATCCAACTAATTTTTAAAATTTTTTGTAAAAACAGGGTTTTACCATATTGCTCAGGGTGGTCTTAGGACCCAAGTGATCTGCCCACCCCAGCCTCCCAAAATGCTGGGATTTACAGGTGTGAGCCACCATGCCTGGCCCCTGTATACTTTAAATCATCTTGTAACACTAATGTTATGCTCTAGTTGTTACACTGTATTGTTTTTAAAAATTTGTGTGATTTTTTTTTTTTTTTGAGACGAAATCTCACTGTCACCCAGGTTGGAGTACAGTGATATGATCTTGGCTCACTGCAACCTCCGCCTCCCAGGTTCAAGTGATTCCCGAGCCTCAGCCTCCTGAGTAACTGGGATTACAGGTGCCTGTCACCATGTCTGGCTAATTTTTGTATTTTTAGTAGAAATGGGGTTTCATCATGTTGGTCAGGCTGGTCTCGAACTCTGGACCTCAGGTAATCTGCCCGCCTTGGCCCCGCAAAGTGCTGAGATTATAGGCGTGAGCCACCATGCCCGGCTCATAAAATTTGTGTGAGTTTTAATTGTTGTATTATTTTTTAGTTTTTCAAATGTTTTCAGTCTGTGATTGGTTGAATCTGTGGTGCAGAATCCACAGAGAGCCAACTCTTTTCAATTTCGTCAGCTATTTCCACTTTTCCTGCGTCTCCTGAGAAGTTCAGAGTGAAACTTAATCCTCCCAGTCACCATTATTATATTCATCTGGGATATTCCTGCAAAATTTTCTTTCAAAATTCCTAGACTTATTGTATATATCTTGGTGTCTCCGAGTACAATCTAAAAATCAGTAATCCTGCTGGGCACAGTGGCTCATGCCTGTAATCTCAGCACTTTGGGAGGCTGAGGCGGGTGGATCACCTGAGGTCAGGAGTTTGAGACCAGCCTGGCCAACATGGTGAAACCCTTTCTCTACTAAAAATACAAAAATTAGCCGGGCGTGGTTTCAGGAGGCTGAGGTAGGAGAATTGCTTGAAACCAGAAGACGGAGGTTGCAGTGAGCCGAGATCACGCCATTGCACTCCAGCCTGGGCAAAAGAGTGAAACTGTCTCAAAAAAAAAAAAAAAAAAAAAAAATCAGTAATCCTGTTTAGACGAGGAATGTTTAGAAATTGTTTCTTTATGAACTTGCACCCAAGTGCATTTGCTGAATTAACTTCAAGCTGGGAAGGAAAGAAGTAATTCTATTTATAGCAGCCCCTAGTGCTGTGATTATCTGTGCTAACTGGATGCCTTATTCTTGGTGTAGAGACACCACTGGGAAAGAAGTGTATCGTCTTGCTCTTCAAACCAGGGAGCAACACATCCGGAGAGACAAAGCTACCAGCAACATCTGTACAGCTCAGGTAAATCACATGTCTGACCTGACTACTGAATGCCTTATGATATACAGAAATGAGCTACTCATTCATTCATTCATTTATTCACCATCTCCTGAGCAGTGAGCACACCAGAAATGGCAAGATCTTATTGGTGTAGAAGGCTCGTTGTCTTATGAGAACCAAAATACAGTGTTGGTTGGGTGTGGTGGCTCGTGCCTGTAATCCCAGCACTTTGTGAGGCCAAGGCAGGCAGTTTGCTGGAGCCCAGGAGTTGGAAACCCGCCTGGGTGACATGGCAAAACCCCGTCTCTATGAAAAATAAAATAAAATAAATTAGCTGGCAGTGGTGGTGTGCTCCTGTAGTTCCAGGTGCTAGGGAGGCTCAGGTAGGAGGATCACCAGAACCTGGGAGGTTGAGGCTGCAGTGAGCCATGATCATGCCACTGCACTCCAGCCTGAGTGACAGAGGGAGACTATGTCCCCAACTCCTGCCCCCCACAAAAAAAGTTGAAAAAAATACACTATGTTTTACTGGTGTTCTTTCTATGCACACCCTTTGCCTATGCATTCTCTTCACCATAAATGTTTTAATATTTTAAAAAAAGGGCATTATTGGTTTCATTTTACCCATAATCACATCTTCATATCCTGAGTAGGCTAAGCTTAAGAAAGGACAAAAGAGGCTACTCTTCACTTTTATATACACACTTAAAATATGTGTAAATAGAAAGATGGATATCAGGGTCTCTAGTGTTCTTAGCATCTGGCCAGGTTTGTTGTGGGTGACAGTTGAGACACCCTGTCTTAGGGCTGAGAAGGAGCCTCTCCAGGAATGGGTTGAGGAAGGCAAAGTGAGGGCATTTGAGATGACTGCTTGAGGGGATGGTGGTAGTCACGAGGCACTCTTACTTGGAGATTATGACTGGCATTCTTTTTTTTGAGACAGAGTCTCACTCGGTCGCCCAGGCTGGAGTGCAGTGGTGCAATCTCAGCTCACTGCAACCTCTGCTACCCGTGTTCAAGCAATTCTCCTGCCTCAGCCTCCTGAGTAACTGGGATTACAGGTGCCTGCCACCACATCATGCTAGTTTTTGTATTTTTAGTACAGACAGGGTTTCACTGTCTTGGCCAGGTTGGTCTTGAACCCCTGACGTCGTGATCCACCCACCTCAGCCTTCCAAAGTACTGGGATTACAGATGTGAGCCACTGCACCCAGCCATGTCTGGCATTCTTTAAAAGGATGGGATAAAGCAGGAAGAGCTTCCTGGTTCTGACCAGGGTTCTGGGCTCTGCTCCTTGAAGTTGCTCTAGGGCTTAGGTCGACGTGTTTGTGAAACCCAGCCAACCCCTAGGATCAGTTGGAGGCCCACTCCTGAGCACAGGATCCATTCTAAGTACATCTCTCTCTCTCTCTTTTTTTTTTTTTGCTTTGAGACAGAGTCTTGTTCCTCCGTCACCCAGGCTGGAGTGGGGTGGCGCAATCTTGGCTCACTGCAACCTCTGCCTCCTGGGTTCAAGTGATTCTTGTGCGTCAGCCTCCTGAATAGCTGGAATTGCAGGCACATGCCATCACACTCAGATAATTTTTGTATTTTTAGTAGAGGCGGGTTTCATCATGTTGGCCAGGTTGATCTCAAACTCCTGACCTCAAGTGATGGTCCTGCCTGGGCCTCCCAAAGTCCTGGGATTATAAGTGTGAGCCATGGCACCTGGCCTCTTTTTTTTTTTTTTTCTTGAAACAGATTCTTGCTCTGTTGCCCATTCTGAAGTGCAGTGGCATGGTCATAGCTCACTGCAGCCTCAACCCTCAACCTCCAGGGCTCAAATTATTCTCCGGCCTCAGCCTCCTAAGTAGCTGGGACTGTGGGTACATTCCACCACACCCAGCTGATTTTCAAAAAAATGTTTTGTAGAGACGAGGTCTCGCTTTGTTGCTCAGGTTGGTCTCAAACTCCTGAGCTCAAGTGATCCTATCTTGGCCTCCCATAGTGATAGGATTACAGGCATGAGCCACCATGCGTGGCCATTGTAATTGCATCTCTTCTATGAAGTGTCAGAAAGAGATATCACAGATACTTCAATGGGAGGCGTAGTGCTCTTTCGTCTCAGGGCTTTGGCATCTAGAACCACCTCTGAAAAGCTTCTCCAGGAAAGCAGTGGTCAATAAGATCTTCTTATAGTTGGTTCTGCAGTCACGGGTCTTTGGAGCCATTTCCTCAGTTGGTCCTTTTGTATTGTGTTTTGCCTCAGGAAAGTGCCACCTCTTTTCAAATAAGAGCTCTTCCAGTATCGTAGGAAGGAAAGCTGGTTGGCACAAGCTTTTCCTCTGTTACACAGCAAGCTGATCTTTATTTATTTATTTGTTTTTGTTTTTTGGTTTGTTTGTTTGTTTTTTGAGATAGACTTTTGCTCTGTCACCCAGGCTGGAGTGCAGTAGTGCGATCTCAGCTCACTGAAACCTCCGCCTCCCGGGTTCAAGCGATTCTTCTGCCTCAGTCTCCTGAGTAGCTGGGATTACAGGCACCCACCACCATGCCTGACTAATATTTTTTGTATTTTTAGAAGAGATGGGGTTTCACCATGCTGGCCAGGCTGGTCTCGAACTCCTGGCCTCAGGTGATCCACCCACCTCAGCCTCCCAAAGTGCTGGGATTACAGGGATGAGTCAGTGTGCCCAGCCTTATGTTCCTGTAGCTTAATTTCTTCCAGTTCATGTATAGCTGATAATTTATTATTTAACTTGGGTTGAAAGGTCTGTATCTTTTCCAGCAATTGTTAAAATGTTTGCCCTGGAGATGGCCATACTCCAGCTTGTGTGATTTTCATCCTCTTATTTTGATGATCTTCTAACTCTTCGTTGTCTAATTCACTGCATATGTGTCTTTTCATAATTGATTGCATAAAAGAATTACTCATAACTGCAGTTTCACTCTTTGTAAGCATGCAAGTCTCCCTGTTTTGTCAGGAGATGACTGGTGTCTTTTGAGTTGCTCCTTTTGTGCTGTAGGTCTTTGACCCACGCATTCTGTTGTAGCAGCTGTTCCACATTCTTCTCACTCTTGTTCTTCTGTCTTGGCACTGGGGGATCCACTCTTAGTTTTGTATCATTGATGGGGTATAACTCTTTTTTACTCTGAAAGTGTGTTAATGAATTCTTTTTTAAATAAAATTTTCTCTAGGGAGTCTCTCTGAGACTATTCTGGCTCAACAGGCTCCATTCTAAAACAAAACCAAAAAAACAGGGTGTGGTGGCTCACGCCTGTAATCTCAACACTTTGGGAGGCCAAGGCAGGAGGACTGCTTGAGTCCAGGAGTTCATATCTATCCCAGGCAACATAGTGAGACTGCTGTCTTTACAAAAAAGTACAAAAATTAGCCAGGCATTGTGGTGCACACCTGTATCCCAGCTACTCAGGAGGCTGAGGTGGAAGGATTGCTTGACCCTGGAAGGTCCAGGCTGCAGTGAGCTGTGATCATGCCACTGCACTCCAGCCTGGGTGACAGAACCAGACCCCACCTCTACAAAACAAAAAGGAAAAGAAACAATTTTTCTATAAATTTGTGGCATTACTACAGATGTCTGAATTTTCATTATGTTCTGTTCTTTATATTCTCTTATTTCTTAGCTTCTACCACAATGAGCAGCCCTTTGATTAGCTGTTCTTATTTTTAACATAAAAATCTTTCTAAAATAGAGATGGGAGTCTTACTTTGTTGCCCAGGCTAGTCTTGACCTCCAGGCCTCAAGCGATCCTCCTGCCTCAGCCTCCCAAAGTGTTGGGATCACTGGTGTGAGCCACTGCGTCCAGCCTTGTTGGCTTTTCTAAAGTCAGGTGTAGTAAGGAATAATTTACGCTTTATTAGTTTTTTTATTGAGATGTAACTCACCATAAGTTTCACCCATTGCAAGTATGCAGCTCAATGGCTTTTATTATATTTACAAGGTTGTGCAACTATCACCAGTATTTAATTTCAGAATATTTTTGTTACCCCAAAAATAAATTTTAGTCCTATGAAGTAATCACTCCTTATCCCTCTCCCTTTCCTATAGCCCCTGGCAACTGCTATTCTACTTTCTGTCTCCCTAGATTTGCCTATTCTGAATATTCACATAAATGGGATCGTACAACGTGTGGCCTTTTGTACCTGGCTTCTTTGGTATAAGGTTTTCAAGGTTCATCCATATTGTAGCATGAATGTGTACTTAATTCTTTTCTATGGCTGGGTAACATCCCATTGTTTGGACATGCCACATTTTGTTTATCCATTCATCAATTGGTAAACATTTGGAGTGTTTTAAATAAGCCTGCTGTGAACATTTCTGTGTAAATTTTTGTGTGGATGTAATGTTTTCAGTTCTCTTGGGTATATTCCTAGCAGTGAAATTGCTGGGTCATATAACTCTACATTTAACATTTTGAGGAACTTCCAGACATTTTCCAAAGTGGCTGCATTATTTTACTTTCCTACCAGCAGCATATGAACATTCTAATTTGTCCGTATTTTCACCAATGTTTATTACTGCCTATCCTTTGGTTATAGCCATCCTATTGGATGTGAAGTGATAATCTCATTGTGGTTTTGTTTTGCATTTCCCTAAAAACTAATAATTTTGAACATTCATTAGCTTTTGATGCTTTTAAGTACCTTAATTGTATTATTGTTATTTTATTTATTTATTTTAGAGATGGGGTCTTGCTATGTTCTTCTTTCTCATCTTGAACTCCTGGGCTAAAGCAATTCTCCTACCTTAGCCTCCCAAAGTCTTGGAATTACAGGCGTGAGCCACCGATTCAAGCCCATTGTATTTTTAAGTTTGTCCAATTTGTGGAAGAAATTGTCATTTTCTTGGTCTCTATGTTAATTTCTTGGTTCTTCTTTTGATATTCTAATGCCCTTTGAAGTTTTTAAAAAGTGGTTTTACACTTCTCATCAATGTGTTGTTCAGCCGTGTGATATAGCCTTCTGATTATGGAAGGAATCATCTCTAGATTAAAAAAAGACATGAACCAACCTCTACAATATTGTGGTGGAGGCTTCCAGGGCATTCTGTGAATGTCAGGCCTGGGTTTCTGTTCCCCAGCAACACAGCCATGAGCATTTGGGCACAGTGTGTCATAGAATCTTTACCTCAGCCTTTCCTTCTCCACAGTTGTAAAGTGCTGTGGATTTTCTGTATTTATTTCTGATTTTTTTGTTTGTTTGTTTGTTTTAGACGAGTCTCGCTCTGTACCCCAGGCTGGATTGCAGTGGCGCGATCTCGGCTCCCTGCAAGCTCTGCTTCCCAGGTTCAAGCAATTCTCTACCTCAGCCTCCTGAGTGGCTGGGACTACAGGCACCCGCCACCACGCCCAGCTAATTTTTTTGTGTTTTTAGTAGAGATGGGGTTTCAGCATCTTGGCCAGTCTGGTCTTGAACTCCTGACCTCGTGATCCACCCGCCTCGGTCTCCCAAAGTGCTGGGAATACAGGCGTGAGCCACCGCACCCAGCCTATTCTGATTGTTGTAAGCAGTTCACAAGAGTGTTTACACTTTGTCTAAGACTTTTAGTACAAGAAGTACAAGAACATCTATTTCCGTGTTTTCTGATGTTTCTATCTCCTCATTTACTTCATTGTCTGCCGACTTCACCTTTGGAAACTGTTTCTTATTTTGCATTGGCTCCATAGAGATTTCCTCTAGCAGTCTAGCAGAAAAAAAGATGTACCTAACAAAATGGACTCAGTATTGAACATCAACTGTATTGTGCAGAGACATGGTTTCGCGTTGTCAACAAGGCTGGAGTCCAGTGGCGCAATCATAGGTCACTGTAACCTCAAAATCCTGGGTTCAAGTGATCCATCTCGGCTTCTGGAGTCACTGGGACTACAATTGCACACCACCCTGCTCGCAGCTGAAGTGCACATTTCCATTTTTGCCAGTCCTTTGCCACAAATTCTCCATTCAACTCTTGGTTGGCAGAAGTTCAACCTCTAGTGTTTTATTTAAGGTCTTAGGAGAATTTTATTCCCAAAGTTCTTGAATGTTTGAAAATTGCTTGTTCCTTTTTATTCTTGAAGAATTGCCTGATTGAGTGTAAAATTCTCAGATCTCACTTTTTCTCCGTGAGATCTTTATTGCTTCATTGTCTTCCAACATTAAATATTGCTTCTCAATATCTGATGGTAGTGTGATCTTTGCCCTTAAGGGTGACATGATTTCTTTGCATGGAAGAAGCCCTTTGTAATGGTCAAATGTGAAGGTTTAGTACAGTAATAACTCCAGGGTATCTTGGATGCTGGTTCCCTTCAGGTAGTCAGGCAGGTTATACATTAATTGTCCACAACTATCAAAGAATGTAGGCAATCTCATCATTTTGTTTTGTCCCTGTCTTCAGTTTTGGCATCCCAAGTCAGGTAATTACTCCCTCCCACTAATTGTCTTCCATCACGTGATTCTTTAAATGATTCTTTAAATGTTCTTATCTTTTAGGCCCTCTTGGCGAATATGGCTGCCATGTTTGCAATCTACCATGGTTCCCATGGGCTGGAGCATATTGCTAGGAGGGTACATAATGCCACTTTGATTTTGTCAGAAGGTGAGTTGGTAATCTGTCTAAAACGTTTGGGCATAATAAAATTGATAAAGTTGAGTAAGTAAAATTGAAAATATTGTATATCCAATACTGTATGCAAAATTAAGTCAAATGAGAATCCAGGAAAAATACTTTCAACACCTATGATTGAGTATTTTGTTGTTGTTTTCTTTCTTTCTTTCTTTCTTTCTCCTTCCTTCCTTCCTTCCTTCCTTCCTTCCTTCCTTCCTTCCTTCCTTCCTTCCTTCCTTCCTTCCTTCCTTTCTTTCTTTCTTTCTTTCTTTCTTTCTTTCTTTCTTTCTTTCTTTCTTTCTTTCTCTCTCTCTCTCTCTCTCTCTCTCTCTCTCTCTCTCTCTCTTTCTTTCTTTCTTTCTTTCTTTTTTACTTGCTTGCTTGCTTTCTTGTTTTCTTGCTTGCTTGCTTGCTTGCTTCATGGAGTCTTGCTCTGTCTGTCTCCCAGGCTGGAGTGCAGTGGCACGATCTCGGCTTGCTGTAACCTCCGCCTTCTGGATTCAAGTGATTGTCCTGCCTCAGCCTCTCAGGTAACTGGGATTACCCGAGGTACACGCCACCGCATCTGGCTAATTTTTGTATTTTTGGTAGAGACAGGGCTTTGCCATGTTTTCCAGGCTGGTCTCGAACTCCTGACCTCAGGTGATCCACCCACCTCAGCCTCTCAAAGTGCTAGGATTACAGGCGTGAGCCACCATGCCTGGCCTAGACTAAGTGTTAACATTTTTTTCTCTTTTACTCCTGGCAAGCTGTGATATTTTTAATATATCGGACTCTTACTCTCCCACCAGCCCCAAACATAGAAGGATGAACACCTTAATAGAAAAATAGGCAAAAGACATTAAATGTAATTTTAAAAGAAATAAGTATACAAATAAATGGTCAATAGACATAGAATTTTAGCCTCACTATTAATGAAAGAGATATAAAATAAAGCAATAAACTAGTATTTATCCCATTACATTGATAATCAGAAGAATGCTGCTGTGTAGTGAGTTGGACATGGTTACTCGTGTCTGTAATTTCAGCTAGTCTGGAGGCTAAGCCAGGAGGATTGCTTGAGGCCAGGAGTTCAAGACCAGCGTGGGCAAGAGCGAGACCACATCTCTATAAAAAACAAAAATAGTCCAGGCACAGTGGCTCACATCTGTAATCCTAGCACTCTGGGAGGCTGAGGCAGGTGGATCACTTGAGATCAGGAGTTCAAGAGCAGCCTGGCCAACATAGTGAAACCCTGTCTCTACTGAAAATACAAAAATCAGCTCGGTGTGGTGGCAAACACCTGTAGTCCCAGCTACTCGGAAGGCTGAGGCAGGAGAATCGCTTGAACCTGGGAGGTGGAGGTTGCAGTGAGCTGAGATCACTCCACTGTACTCCATCCTGGGGGACAGAGTGAGACTCCATCTCTCAAAAAAAAAAAAAAAAAGTGATTCAATCATGGTGCATCCATATGTTTGACTATTATACAGCCATTAAAAATGATTTAAGATAGTAATCTATAGGAAAGCATAGATGAGACCAGGTGTGGTTGTTCACACCTATAATCCCATCATTTCCGGAGGCTGAGGTGGGAGAATTGCTTGAGTCCCAGAGTTCAAGGCCAGCCTGGGCAACATGGCAAGATCACTATCTTCAAAAATTTAAAAAAATTATTAGCCGGGTGTGGTGGCATGAGCCCTTGATCCCAGTTACTTGGGAGGCTGAGGCAAGGGGATTGCATGAGCTTGAGCCCAGGAGTTTGAGGATGCAATCAGCTATGATCGTACCACTGCGTTTCACCCTGGACAACTGAGTGAGACCCTATCTCTAAAAAAAAAAAAAAAAAAAAAGGCCGGGCGCGGTAGCTCACGCCTGTAATCCTGGCACTTTGGGAGGCCGAGGCAGGCAGATCATGAGGTCAGGAGATCAAGACCATCCTGGCCAACACGGAGAAACCCCGTCTCTACTAAAAAAATTAGCTGAGCGTAGTGGCGGGCGCCTGTAGTCCCAGCTACTTGGGGGGCTGAGGCAGGAGAATGGCGTGAACCCGGGAGGCGGGGCTTGCAGTGAGCTGAGATCATGCCACTGTACTCCAGCCTGGGCAACAGAGCGAGACTCCATCTCCATCTCAAGAAAAAAAAAAAAGGTATATATATCTGGTATTACCTGCTCCCCCATTTCTTGAGAAATAATACACCAAAATGTAAGCAATAATGCAATGGTATGGTGATTTTCCTTACTCTTTGATATGTATTTCATAATTTTCTACAGCGTAATAATAAACATGTTTAGTTTTTTAAAAAGCAGTCACCAAAGCACTCCCCAGGACCAGCAAGAGTCTAGTAGAATTTATCTCTATTATTCTGTGACATGTCAATGGCTGAGGAGCAGGTTTCTCTATCAGAGATTGGGGTTCTCCTATCTTGTGTAGGTCTCAAGCGAGCAGGGCATCAACTCCAGCATGACCTGTTCTTTGATACCTTGAAGATTCAGTGTGGCTGCTCAGTGAAGGAGGTCTTGGGCAGGGCTGCTCAGCGGCAGATCAATTTTCGGCTCTTTGAGGATGGCACGGTAAGTCAAATTTTCAGTATTTTTACCAGTTTTTCAAATTTTCACATCCCTTCTCATTAAAAGCTTTTCTCTTTGTTTTTAAAAAGTCAAAAGTAAAACTTTAGGCACAGTCTATTTTTTCATGAACAAGTGTTATTTACAATATGCAATACTGTGATCTTTTCAGTAAAGGATCATTCACCCTTTGCTTTCTTTTAGACTTTGTGTTTTCATATGTGGGACTGAAATGCACATATTTTGCTTATAATTGAAGGGGTGGCTCTGCCCCTCCACACCTGTGGGCATTTCTCGTTAGGTGGAATGAGAGACTTGAGAAAAGAAAGGAGACACAGAGACAAATAAAGAGAAAGAAAAAGTGGGCCCAGGGGACCAGCGCTCAGCTTACAGAGGACCCACGCCGGCACCAGTCTCTGAGTTCCCTCAGTATTTATTGATCATTATCTTTACCATCTTAGAAAAAGGGAAGTGGCAGGATAATAGGATCATCTTAGGGAGAAGGTCAGCAGTAAGACAAATGAATAAAGATCTCTGTGACATGAATGAGTTTAAGGAAAAATGCTATGCCTTGATATGCATATGCAAACATCTCCATAAACCTTTTTAGTGCATAAAGAGCAGCATTGCACTAGCAAGTCCCACCTTTCGCCCTAAGGCGGTTTTCTCCCATCTTAGTAAATAGAACATACAATCGGATTTTACACCGAGATGTTCCATAGCCCAGGGACGGGCAGGAGACAGATGCTTTTCTCTATCTCAACTGCCAAGAGGCCTTCTTTCCACTTATACTAGTCTTCCTCAGCACAGACCCTTCACAGGTGTCAGGCTGGGGGATGATCAGGCCTTTCCCTTCCCACGAGGCCATATTTCAGACTATCACACATGGGGAGAAACCTTGGACAATACCTAGCTTTCCTAGGCAGAGGTCCCTGCGACCTTTGGTAGTGTACATGTCCCTGGGTACTTGAGATTAAGAGAATGGTGATGACTTTTCACAAGCATACTGCCTTCAGGCACTTGTTTAACAAAACACACCCTGCACAGCCCCAAATCCTTTAAACCTTGAGTCACCACAGCACACGTCTCTTGCAAGGACAAGGTTGGGGGTAGGGTCACAGATTAACAGCATCTCAAATACAGAACAAAATGGAGTCTCTTATGTCTACTTCTTTCTATATAGACACAGTAACAGTCTGATCTCTCTTTCTTTTCCCCACAATAATACTCCTCTCTTCACAGTGTGACTGACTTTAAGATAAAGACTCTGATAACTGATACGGTAAAGTAGATTAAGGGAAGAAAAAGATAAGCATGTCTAGCTTCAAAAGGAGTGTCCTGAAGCCATGGAATGTTAGAGTTCAGAGGTGGCTGGCAAAACTCGAAGCCTTGGGAAGCCTGGGACTGGTCTAGCCACCTTCCTCTAAGCCTTAGCTTGGATTATAATTGTACCCTGATATTTTGGAATGACGGGATTTCTCCCCTTTGACCTCTCTTGGGATTCCTCTTGGAGTTTAGAGTTGATGTTTTCCATTTTGTTTTTGTTTCTGTAGCTTGGTATTTCTCTTGATGAAACAGTCAATGAAAAAGATCTGGACGATTTGTTGTGGATCTTTGGTTGTGAGTCATCAGCAGTAAGTAAAATAAAAGCACACATTCCCCATCATGGCTATTAGAGGTGGTAGTGAAGGTAGCTTATCCCCTGAGTGTGAGGGAGAAGGGGCCCAAGTGTGACAGTGGTAGCTTGTTGTTAAAATTATTCCACTGACTGTCACTTGCTGGTCACTGCTGACAGCTGGAGGCCACTGCTATAGGGCTTCAGCCAGTAATATGCAGCCAGGCTAGTTGGAAAGATGGTTAATGGTGTTTCACTGAACATGCCTCTAGGCTGGGCACGGTGGCTTATGCCTGTAATCCCAGCACTTTGGGAGATCAAGGGGGGATGGATCACCTGAGGTCAGGAGTTCGAGACCAGCCTGACCAACATGGAGAAACCCCATCTCTGCTGAAAATACAAAATTATCCAGGCGTGGTGGTGCATACCTGTAATCCCAACTACTCAGGAGGCTGAGGCGGGAGAATCACTTGAACCCGGGAGGTGGAGGTTGCAGTGAGCTGAGATTGCACCATTGCACTCTAGCCTGGGCAACAAGAGCAAAACTCCATCTCAGAAAAAAAAAGAAAAAAGAAAGAAACTGCCTCTAATATAAAGATGCAAGACATTGGTATCTTGGTTATGTCATTCATTGGAAAACTATGATATTCATTTAATACATATTTATTGAAGACCCAATATGTGTCAGGTGCTATGCTAGGCCCTGAGGACACAGTGGTGAATTAGACATGCTTCTTGTCCTCATGGAGCTTACAGTTTATTAGGGATTCAGACAAGCTTAAGATTAGAATCCAGGTGGGTGATGTGTGAAGATGTTCTGGGAGCTCACAGGATGAGCTCCTTACTAACAAGATGAGCAGGAGTTATCTAGGCCAAGATGGCACAATAGAGGGAAAGGAAGATGGGGTCCCAGTGTTCTAGACACTGGAGAAAGCAGTCACAAAGGCTGGGAGAGGGAGTACATGAAAGTTATAAGCAGTTCAGTGTAATGAGTTACTTTCTAAAATATGAAGAAGCGGGGACAAGCAAGAGAAGAGTTACTATTCCGTGGGATGAGAGTGAAAGAGAGCAGACAGTAGCTACCTAGACCTATGGCAAGGTGTTAATCACAACAGCCTACACTGCCTGGTGTGTATTAATCACTAAGTAAATATTTGTTAAATGGATAGATGAAAGGAAGTAGAAATACCTTCCAGAGTGCCAAGTGGTGCTGTCTTGCTTATCTGCGTTCTCTTTGAGAGAGGACTTCAAAGGGTTATAACAGAGAACATTCATAAATCATCAAAGAAGCATCACGGTGTTCTCTTTTAAAGCTCAATTAATAAACAGGACTGAGTTAGCTCCTTCTCTGTAGAACTCTGCACTAAATTTAATCAGTGGTTAAATTTGGTTCATGCATTTCAGAAATGTTTCTGGAGCATCACTAAGGAGTCAACAGGGCCATTGTTTTAGTTCATTTGCATTGGAGTACCTGAGGCTAAGTAATTTATAAATAAAAGAGGTTTATTTTGCTCACGGTGCTGCAGGGTGTGCTGTGCAAGAAGCGTCTGTTTCTGGTGAGGGTTTCAGGAAGCTTCCTCTCGTGGAAGAAGGGGAAGGGGAGCAGGTATCACATGGTGAAAGAAAAAGGAAAAGAGAGAGGAGGGAGGTGCCAGGCTCTTTTTAGCAATCATTTCTCATCAGTTCTCATGGGAACTAGTAGAGTGAGAACTCACTCATTACTGTGAAGACAGCACCAAGCCCATCTTCAACACTGGGGATCACATTTCACCTTGAGATCTGGAGGGGACAAGTATTCAATCTGTATTAGTCATGTTATTAGCCTGGCGAGGAATGAGGATCAAGCCATGTATTAATTATATATTCTGGATATTCAACCCTTATCAGATATATGACTTACATATATTTTCTTCCATTCTGTGGGTAGTCTCTTAACTTTCTTGATAATGTTCTTTGACGCACACACATTTCAAATTTTACAGAAATTCAATTTATCTAATTTTTTTTGTATGTTTATTGTTTATTCCTTTGGTGTCAATTTAAGAAACCATTGCCAGATCCAAGGTCATGCAGATTAGCGCCTGTATTTTCTTTTTTTTGAGTTGGAGTCTTGCTCTATTGCCCAGGCTGGAGTGCAGTGTTGTGATCTCAGCTCATTGCAAGCTCCGCCTCTCAGGTTCACGCCATTCTCCTGCCTCAGCCTTCCAAGTAGCTGGGACCCCAGGTGCCCGCCAACAAGCCCGGCTAATTTTTTTGTATTTTTAGTAAAGACAGGGTTTCACTGTGTTAGCCAGGATGGCCTTGATCTCCTGACCTCATGATCTGCCTGCCTCGGCCTCCCAAAATGCTGGGATTACAGGCGTGAGCCACCGCACCGGCCTATTTTCTTCTAAGCTTTAGTAGTTTTAGCTTTTAAATTTACATCTTTGGGCCGGGCGCGGTGGCTCAAGCCTGTAATCCCAGCACTTTGGGAGGCTGAGATGGGCGGATCACGAGGTCAGGAGATTGAGACCATCCTGGCTAACACGGTGAAACCCCGTCTCTACTAAGAAATACAAAAAATAGCCGGGCGAGGTGGCGGGCGCCTGTAGTCCCAGCTACTCGGGAGGCTGAGGCAGGAGAATGGCGTGAACCCGGGAGGCGGAGCTTGCAGTGAGCTGAGATCCGGCCACTGCACTCCAGCCTGGGCTACAGAGCGAGACTCCGTCTCAAAAAAAAAAAAAAAAAAAAAAAATTTACATCTTTGGCCAGGCACAGTGGCCCATGACTGTAATCCCAGTACTTTGGGAAGCCAAGGCAGGCAGATTGCTTGAGCCAGGAGTTCGTGACCAGCCTGGACAGCATGGTGAAACCTTGTCTCTAGAAAAATACAAAAATCAGCCAGGTGTGGTGGCATGCACCTGTAGCCCCAGCTCCTCAGGAGACTGAGGTAGGAGGATCGAGCCCAGTAAGGCCGAGGCTACAGTGAGTTGAGATTGTGACACTGCACTCCAGCCTGGGTGCTAGAGCAAGACCCTGTCTTTAAAAAAATAATAGTAAGTAAATAAATGAGTACAATTATATATTTGATCCATTTTGAATGCTTTGTGGCCCAGCCACCCAGAAGCCTGGATGTCCACATGTGGCTCCAGGCACAGCTCTGGCCCTGTCATCTCTGTGTTTCTCCTTCAGGAACTGGTTGCTGAAAGCATGGGAGAGGAGTGCAGAGGTATTCCAGGGTCCGTGTTCAAGAGGACCAGCCCATTCCTCACTCATCAAGTGTTCAACAGGTTTGTGTGTCTTGTGTGACTTCTGCGTTTTGTGCTTTGGCAATCAGCTAGGGAGCTCGGCAGGGTGCTGCTGCTGACTTCGCCTGCTGTGGCCTGGTTATCGTGGCTCAGCCGTGGCTCACAAGTGTCTCATCCTCGTAAGCATCCCGTTCCTGACTTGGGAAAAGCACACTTTGTTTCCTGGTGGCTCTGCTCCCTTGGCACAGTCAAGAAGCAGGGATGTGGGATGAATAATTGCCAGGCTGAAGTTCATTCCCAAGAGCCCTATATCCTCTTCTTCCCAACCTTCGACTCATACCCACAGTCAGCTTATTGTCCCAGGCATCCTCTGAGGTTTGTGGGGGTCTGTGCCCTTCTCTCTGAGTGTAGTTGACATATTGTCCATGGCCAAAATTGATCTGCATTTTGAAGGTAGATTTTGGTGTGTCTTATATTTCAGGAGGATGTGCATGGCCTCATACCTACTTTTAGGGCCCCTAATTCTATGTTTTGTGTTCACAGTTACCACTCTGAAACAAATATTGTCCGGTATATGAAGAAACTGGAAAATAAAGACATTTCCCTTGTTCACAGCATGATTCCACTGGTAGTTATTTGTGGCCTTTTTTCTCATTTCCAAGCTACCCCAGTCCCACCTCTCTTGGTCCTACCTAATATGCTCCAAGAGCAACAAAGGGGTGGCCATGCTGGGAGAATGGAGGGTTGATTGATGGACTATAGAAAATCACTAATGTGATACATTTTGGATGTGCTTCTTAAAGGGATCCTGCACCATGAAACTGAACAGTTCGTCTGAACTCGCAGTAAGTGGCTCACCTCTATAAGTGGATGCTCAGCAAAGGGCTGTGTTCTGGCTTCCAGCTAAGCCCAGAACTAGTGAAATCTACTGGGACTGTGATTCTGTGATTGAAGAACTATTTTAATAATTCTTCACCTTGCTATTCACCAATCTTGGGAGAATCCCTGTATTTCTCACTTCATCATTTAAATGTATGAGTAAACTTATTTTTTCAGTAAGATTAATTAAATATATATGGTATTTATGCCTTTCTATCCTATCCCTCACCTACCCCCACCCCCTTTAAACCTGTCATATTAAAACCTTTTTGAAAAAAATTGTTTATAGTTCTAAATCTCAGGTAGAATTAAGAACCTTAAGCCTTCTTTCTAGAAATCCATTCCTGTATCAGAAAGATAGGGGTTCAAGTCAACAGAAGATCTGTGCAACTCGCTGTTGTGGTTGGCAAGTATCTCTACTAGGCCAGGATCCATTTTAGCAAAGCTTTTTTTTTTTTTCCTTTCATTTCTTATGTTTATTCTGATGTGACAAATCATATCAGACAAAAGAAATCATTTTATATCGTGATAAGATTTCCCTCTCCATTCATTTTTAAAAAAAAAAATAGAATCAGGGTCATGCTATGTTGGCCAGTCTGATCTCAGACTCCTGGCCTCAAGCAGTCCTCCCACCTCGGCCTCCCAAAGTTCTGGAATTATAGGTGTGAACCACTGCACCTGGCCTACCCATTTACTTTTGTGTTTGTTTCTTGTTCCACTTAGTGAAGAAAGAGAACAATATATTGCTATATAAGAGTTTATGCCAAGCATACCTGAAGCAACTCATTGTGTTTCATGGAAAGAAATCTATTTGGAGGGCTTTTATTTCCCTGAAAAGCTAGCAAAACATTGCATTTTTGTATAAGTTCCCTTTCTGGGCAACTATGTCCCACTTTTAAATGAAGACAGTAATGGTACTTACCTTATAAGGTTGTGGTGGAACTTAAATAAATTAACATATGTTTAGCACTTACAACAGTGCCTGGCACATAGCTTTTCTCATCATCATCATTATTATTAAAGTTATGATTGCTATTGCTATTATCATATGTATATATGCATTTTTGTTCTCTTTTCAGCCTATCACATGGAAAGAATTTGCAAACATCCACCCCTTTGTGCCTCTGGACCAAGCTCAAGGATATCAGCAGCTTTTCCGAGAGCTTGAGAAGGATTTGTGTGAACTCACAGGTTATGACCAGATCTGTTTCCAGCCAAACAGGTAAGGGCATTTCTTTTCTTGTTGTTTCAGCAACCTATTGTTTTATAGCATACACCCCAAAACCTAAAGGCTTCGAACAACAACTTGTTATTTATGTTATTCTATGACTTGCTAGACAGTTCCACTACACTGGGGAGGGCATGGCTAGAAGGTGCACCGTGTTCTCCCTCACATAGCTGGTGAGGAGCTGTGGGCTAGGAGTGCATTTGAGGATGTTCACTAGGGCCTTGGTTTTTCTCCATATGGGGCTCTCCTTGTAGGTCCTTGAGCTTCCTTGTTCCTTACAGCACAATGTCAGGGTTCAAAATGCGTGTTCCCAGATGAAGCATGCAGAAGCTGCGAATCTCTAATGGCCCAACCTCCTAAGTTACACTGCATTCCTTCCAGATTAGTCTATCTATTAAAGCAAGTCACAGGGCAAGCCCAGATTGAATCAGGGAGGGGGCAACACCTGGGTGTGAATGTTGGGAGATGTGGTTCATTGTGGGCCATCTTTGGAAGCTAGCTTACTGCACCTGTCAGTGACACAGCATAAGAAGAAGAATCAAGCACACATGCTGAATTCCCACAAGTGTCTCAGTTTAGCAGGGCCAGGAGAACCTGGATCCTGCTTTGGTAATGTCACTAACTTTGAAAGGTCCTGTCTCCTCTTCCAGCCTCAATTTCTTTGTAAAGGAAAAACTTTGAAGAAGAAAAGTGATTTTCAAAAGCAACAGCCTCCAGCAAAATCTCCTGGGCACTTGTTAAAAATACAAATCCAGGCCCCACTGCAGAGGTACTGATCATAACCTCCAGGGGTTGAGACTAAGAATCTTTATTTTTATTTTTAAATTTATTTTTATTTTTATTCATTCATTTATTTTTTGAGATGGGGTTTTGCTCTTATTGCCCAGGTTGGAGTACAATGGCATGATCTTGGCTCACCACAACCTCCGCCTCCCACATTCAAGCAATTCTCCTGCCTCAGCCTCCCAAGTAGCTGGGATTACAGGCATGCGCCCCCACACCCAGCTAATTTTGCATTTTTGGTAGAAATGGGGTTTCTCTATGTTGGTCAGGCTGGTCTCTAACTCCTAACCTCAGGTGATGTGCCTGGCTTGGCCTCCCAAAGTGCTGGGATTAGAGGCATGAGCCACCACGCCTGGCCTAGAATCTTTATTTTTAAGACAAAACCAAGTGATTCTAATACCAG
This sequence comes from Macaca mulatta, assembly GCF_049350105.2. NCBI lineage: Eukaryota > Metazoa > Chordata > Mammalia > Primates > Cercopithecidae > Macaca > Macaca mulatta. The sequence goes on from NC_133420.1 coordinate 92,764,320, forward strand.
GTCAATTTGGAATCCCCTGGATTTGCGGTCTCTCTGCCTTCATGATGATAGATGACAGATAGACAGATGATAGATTGATAGATACATAGATAGATGAATGATAGATGGGCAGGAAACATATTATCAGTGTGTGAGTTTGCATGTTAGAACATCTTCAGAAAATGAATTATGGTATCTGCCCCTAGGTTTTCCACCTACTACTGCTTAAAGTGTAGTTCTCTACCAGCAGCCTCAGAGTTGATCCCTCTGGGAGCTGGTTAGTAACACAAAATTTCTGTTTCAAGATGCCCTTCCTCCTGTTTTGTAACATAGACTACACAGCAAAGCCATGTACTTTGTAAAAACAATACACCCTATAAAATACAAACCCTTTGGGAAGAGGGTATGTGGCAATGAAAGGATACAGTGCTCTCAATTGTGTCTTAAAGTCTCACTTCATAAATAGGTAGGAGCTGATAGCATGAAAGTCAGGCTTTAGTATACCTTCGTTAGAACTTCATTACTCATTTTTGTTTTGTTTTGTTTAAAGAGAGGAACCTCAGTGAATTCTTAGCCTTGAGGCAATGATAGTTATTAAATGTTGAAAATTAAGAAATTTCGCCCTCTAGTGACGGAATATAATCACATCTTCACTGTCATATTGGAGAGTGTTTTTTCAAGACTATTTTAATTCTGGTTATTAGCTCTTGCAGTAAATTATGATTCCAGCCAGGGTCCCAGAAGACTGACCTAAGAATCAGGAAATTTGTCTTTTTAAAGCAGTGGTTTACAACCTTGGCTAGGAATTAGATCCCATGGTGACTTTATAACATTCCTGATGCCTGTATCACGATCCCAGATTGAATCATAATCTCAATGGAGAATGACTGGAGTGATGGAAGGGACCCAGGCATGAGTATTTCTTTACAATTCCCTACATGATTGCAACTGGCAGCCAAGGTTGAGAACTAGTGTCTTAGACATTTCTCCGTTGCTTTTCCTTACATACCTGGTGTTCTTTCTTTGTCCTAATTTTTCTCATTTGTATGATGGACAGTGAGACTCCACACCCTATCCCAGTCTTGCAGAGGGCAAGAGATCTTTATCACAATGTCATTCCTGGTAATGATGTCTTCTCCGGTTCCTGAGATTCCCAGCTATAACATCCATTCCCAAGAGCTGATTTGAGCATGGCAGGGGCTTTGCATAAGGTTTAGGCTTAGATGAAGGAATGAAGGATGTTTCTGGTCATCAGCAGAAGCTACTGTGACAGATGGGAAAATGCCTTATTCTTTGTTGAGAAAGTACAAGGGCCATGCTTCTAGTGAGTAAAAGCAATTTGGTGTCTTAAGTTGCAGAAAAAAAAAAAGGAATACACCACCTATTCCATATATAAGTGATTTCTTTTTGACCTTGTTTCAACTCCTATTTTGGCTTCTTTGTGCTAATCGCTGCACAAGTGCATGACAAGTTCCTTGTCTTATAATTATTCTGTGTCTACAACAGGGCTTATATGTTGGCTAATTTGTCATGATGTACTGCTGGCTAGAGTCCAGTGAAATCTAGGGGACCTATACGCACTTCACGTTTTTTGTAAGAAGAAACACAGGCTTCTTGACTACTCTGCACAGAGGAAGAATTTCAAATACCATGTCAGCCACTGACATTATACTCAAAATAGCAGGCGCAGTCACAGGTATCATCATGGAACCATTTCCTGGTAATTTCATTTATACCTGACTAATTAGAGTCAGTCAGTGTGTCTGTAGAGTTCTGTAGTAACAAAAAGTTTTGAATTTGAATGTTTCCTTTCCTTTTCATTATTGTATGATATTTCAGATATAAGCACGACGTATTTTTAGGAGGTAGCCTTAGTAGTATTTCACAACTCTAAAGAATTTTTTATTGTGGTAAAATATACATAACACAAAATTTACTGTTTTAAGTATTTTTAAGTGTACAGTTCAGAGGCATTAAGTATATTCACATTGTTGTACAACCATCACCATTATCCATCTGAGAGCTTTTTAATTTTCTCAAATTCAAGCTCAGGACCTGTTAAACAGTAACTCTACATTTCCTCTTTCCCCTTTTCCCTGGCCCCTGGCGGCCACCGTTCTACTTTCTGGCTCCATGAATTTGATTACTTTAGGAATCTCATATAACTGGATCATACAATATTTGTCCTTTTGTGTCTGGCTTATTTTACTTAGCATAACGTCTTCAAGGTTCATCAATGTTGTGGCGTGTGTCAGAATTTACTTCCTTTATTCTTTTTTTCGGATAGGGTCTCATTCTTTTGCCCAGGCTGGAGTGCAGTAGCAGGATCTTGGCTCATTGCAACTGTGGCCTCCCAGGCTCAAGTGATCTTCCTGCCTCACTTAGCTTCCTCCCACTTAGCTCGGACTACTGGCATGCACCATTATGACTGGCTATTTTTAAACATTTTTGTAGAGACAGGGGTCTCGCTATGTTGCCCAGGCTGGTCTGGAACTCCTGACCTGAAGTAGTCCTTCTGCCTTGGCCTCCCAAAGTCCTGGGATTACAAGCATGATCTCCTGCGCCTGGCCTACTTCCTTTTAAGGAGGAATATTTCATTGCATATATAGAGCACATTTTGTTTATCCATTTATCCATCGAGGGACACTAGGGTTGTTCCATCCTTTCGGCTATAGTGAATAATGCCACTTTACATTGATGTGCAAGTATCTAGTTGAGGCCCTGCTTTCTGTTTTTGTTTTGGTATATATCCAGAAGTGGAGTTGTTGGATATAGGGCAATTTTATGTTTAATTTTTTGAGGAATAGCCGTTCCCCCCAGCAGTGCACAAAGGTTCTGATTTCTCCATATCCCCCACCAACATTTGTTATTTTCTGTTTCTTCAAGTAATAGCAATTGTGAGAGGTGTGAAGTGGTATCTCATTGTGGTTTTGATGGCCATTTCCCCAATGATCGGCGATGTTGAGCATCTTTTCATATGCTTACCATGCATTTGTACATCTTCTTTTTTTTTTTTTTTTTTTTTTGAGACGGAGTCTCACGCTGTTGCCCAGGCTGGAGTGCAGTGGCGCGAGCTCGGCTCACTGCAAGCTCCGCCTCCTGGGTTCACGCCATTCTCCTGCCTCAGCCTCCTGAGTAGCTGGGACTACAGGCGCCCGCCACCGCTCCCGGCTAATTTTTTGTATTTTTAGTAGAGACGGGGTTTCACTGTGGTCTCGATCTCCTGACCTTGTGATCCGCCCGCCTCGGCCTCCCAAAGTGCTGGGATTACAGGCTTGATCCACCGCGCCCGGCCGCATTTGTACATCTTCTGTGGAGAAATGTGTATTTAAGTCCTTTGCCCTTTTTAAAATTGGGTTTCTTAGGAGATTTGTTGTTGAGTTATAGCAGTTCTTTATATCCTTTTTTTTTTTTTTTTTTTGTGATGGAGTCCCACTCTGTTGCCCAGGCTGGAGCGCAGTGACACCATCTCGGCTCACTGGAACCTCCACCTCCCAGGTTCAAGCAATTCTCGTGCCTCAGCCTCCCGAGTAGCTGGGACTACAGGCGCCTGCCCCCGTGGCCAGCGAATTTTTTTGTATTTTTAGTAGAGACAGGGTTTCGCCATGTTGGCCATGCTGGTCTCAAACTCCTGATCTCAGGTGGTCCGCCCACCTCATCCTCCCAAAGTGCTGGGATTACAGGTGTGAGATACCATGCCTAGCTTTTTTTTTTTTTTTTTTTGAGATGAAGTCTGGCTCTGTCGCCCAGGCTGGAGTGCAGTGGAGCGATCTTGGCTCACCGCAACCTCCACCTCCCAGGTTCAAACGATTCTCCTGCCTCAGCCTCCCAAGTAGCTGGGATTACAGGTGCCCGCTATCACACCTGACTAGTTTTTGTATTTTTAGTAGAGATGGGGTTTCACTATGTTGGCCAGGCTGGTCTCCAACTCCTGATCTCAGGTGATCCTCTCACCTCGGCCTCCCAAAGTGCTGGGATTACAGGCGTGAGCACCATGCCCAGCCTATGTATTCTTAATTCCTTATCAGATATATGATTTACAAACATCACCTCTCATTCCATGAGTTTCCTTTTCACTGTTTTTTGATGCACGAAGGCAACTCTAAATCTACAATAAACATAAAGGATTTGCACCTTATCTAGCACAATGTCTGTGGCCTTCTCTGGTAAATATTATCTTTTGGTCAACCCAGATAGTCTAACATTTACCCACTCTTAGTCCTTTTTATTTACATTAACTTTTTCATTCCTACTATCCATGATCTACCATGGTGCAATTTAGATTTATATTCTGTATTATTTGCATTGACCTGACCCATGAAGGAGACATAGACCCTGACTGGAGAGAAGGGCCCTGCACTGGAAATGCTATGTTATTGACCCAGATGCCAGTTGGCCCTGAATGCTGGCAACTGTCTGTAAGAGATGCCACTATGCCTCTGGTATGTTGTGTCTTATTTGGGGTTTCCCAAAGTCAGACCCTGAAACAGGGACTTCAGTACAAGAAGTTTATCTGGTTGCTGATCCCAGACAGCACAGTGGAGAAGTACAGAGGTGAGACAGGGAAGTGAGGAAATCTGGAAAAGGTTGTATTAGTGACCAGGTTATCACCATCACTGTGTGGGGTTCTAGAGCTAGGTCCCATTGGGGACACTGTGGGAGACTGGATGGAACATGCCTTCGGTTTGTCCCAGTGAAGAGCTGAGGAAACCAGAATATTTAAACTGCTCCTTCGTTGCCCAGGAAGGACTGAGAGGCCGGAGTCAGCAATACTTGTTCTTCATTTGTTGAGGGCCTCTCCCCGGGGGCCTTAACCCCTCAATACTTGAGGCTTGGTAGTTATGGCCTGTCTTTTAACTAAGAACATGCCTGGCAGAGAATGTCCTCAGGTGGAGAGACACAGATGCTTGAGTTCAGATACAGTCATTTCATATGGGAACTGTCCACAGAAGCTGGAAGTGAGCTTCAGGATGAAACAAAGACCTCTGAGCAGGACAATGATCCTGTCTGCTACAGGTTGCCTATAGTAGGCATGGCTTTTGGCAAATGGATAATAAGTATTATATAACTAGACTAAGGAAGGAGAAGAGATGCCAGTGCCTTTCAGGGGAAGATGGCAGCCTGAATGGGTCCTGAATGGAGAAGTGGACTGACAGGAAGGTAGGATCAGGAAGTGTTATTGAGCAAATGGGCTTGCTGCCTGATGTGCACAGAAGCCAATAACTATGGCACCAGCTTTTGAGAAAAGAAGGGCTTTATTTATTGCAAAACCAGCCCGCAAAGAGACAGAAGTCAGCTGAAATTTCTCTCCCCAGTTTGGGGTCTGGGGCAAGTTTTAAGGGATCAGAAGGCAGAGGAAGGGATTTGGGAATGCTGGCTTGGCAAGGTGTAATTAGAGTGCTTCAGATTTGACAGCTTATGGTAAGGTATTCTTCCAGGTCTGTAGACCCCTCACTTCTGAAGAAGTTCTGGCATGCAGGGTCTGGTTCTGTTCCAGTCTTGTTGGTTCCAAGGGGAGGAATCCCTGGTTCTGGGTGTTGTTAGAAGTCAAAGCTTTTTCTATTGCACATGCCCAGGCTACACGACTTGCAGCTGTGGACCCTGTTATACGGTAACTCAACATTTTGTTATCAACAGAATAGGCCCAGTGTGGGCTGGTCCTGCGATTATAGAAGCAGAGAGCCTGCAGGAGTCAGGGAGCCCTAAGGTGAGGGCAGGAGTTCTTTGGGGCCTGAAGAGAACTTGGCTTATGGAGATCCACAAAGCCTGAGAGGAAAGGCAGTTGTCTGAAGGAATGTTCCTGGGTTGAAGGTCTCTCTGGCCCTCAGAGTACTTCAGGGGGAAGGAAGAGTGGGGAAGGAAGAGTGGGGCCAGGTCTTCTGTAGTTCTGGGACTGTGGATTCTAGCCTTTGTAGGTGAGGAGATTCTCCCAGGGATGCTCCCATAGCCCCCAACAGAGCACTGACAGCTTGCAGACTGGTTCTGCTGCTTAAGATATTGCAACAACCTGAACTCAGCCCTAAGGGTGAATGGAGCCATAGCCAGCAAAGGGAAAATAGCTGCGCACCTCAGTGGACCCAGCAACAGAGAGGAATCACAGGGAGAGTGCTCAGAACAGGTTGCCCGGGCAGCCAACACTATAGGCACTGGCGTGAGGCAAAGTCAACTAGTTATAGCAGTACAATTTTGATCTCAGAGCTGGCTGACATTCAGTATTAAGTAAAAAGCACATTCTGGAACTAAAATCATGAGTTTTAATTTTAAACAATCAGGACTGGGCACAGTGGCTCACAATCCCAGCACTTTGGGAGGCTGAGATAGGAGGATCACATAAGGCCAGGAGTTTGAGACCAGCCTGGGTGACATAGGAAGACCCCATCTACAAAAAAATAATAAAATTATCCAATAAATAATCAGGATGGGATACTCTTGAAAACAAAATTAGTGACTTGGAAAATTACTTAGAGGAAATATTCCAAAACAAAAACCCAAAATACAGATTAAAGCTATGAGGGAAATGTTAGGGAACTCAGAAGACAGATTCAGAAGACCCAGCATTTGGGGATGAGAACATGGAAGAGTTAATTAATACTCATCTGAAGAAGTGAGAAAAAAATCATATAACCAAAATGATGGTAAAAAATGAAATGATTAAAGATAAAAGCTAGAATGAATGACCTAGAAGATAAAATAGTCACAAGGATTAATAAATACAAAAACTGATTATTGGAAAAATCCAGTGAAATCAGTTAACTTTTTTCTTGCCTAAGGAAAAAATATGTATATACAAATAAGAAATGAGAGAGAACATACTCAGATATAGATAAGATCAAAAGAATTATAAAAGAAGAGCATATGCTACCCAACATTTTTAAAAACAAATTTTAAAACATAGAGAAATAAATGATTTCTTAACAAACATTTAGGAACATAAGGGCATGTTGAAAACAGATTAACAGAGGCTGATCACATGGAGTGAAACTAGAAATAACAGAAAGATGAGCAAAATTCACAAATATGTGGAAATTAAATAACACCCGCATAAATAACCAGTGGAACAAAGAGGAATCACAAGGAAAACTAGAAAGTACTTTGAAGCCAGGTGCAGTAGCTCATGCTTATAATTGCAGCACTTTGGGAGGCTGAGGCAGGAGGATCACTTGAGCCCAGGAGTTCAAGACTAGCCTGGGCAACATAGCAAGACCTCGTCTCTCCAAAATAATAGCCTAGCGTGGTGGCAAGCACCTGTGGTCCCAGCTACTCTGGGGGCTGAGATGGGAGGATCGCTTGAGTCCAGGAGGTTGAGGCTGCAGTGAGTCATGATCACACCACTGTACTCTGGCCTGGACAACAGAGTGAGACCCTGTTTCTAAGAGAAGAAAAAGAGAGAGGAAGTACTTTCCAATGAATCAGAATGAAGATACAACATATCAAACATCATGGGCTGTAGCTAAAACAGTGCTAACAGGAAAGTTTATAGCTGTAAATGACTACATTAAAAAAGAAGAAAGAGCTGGGTGCCATGGTTCATGCCTGTAATCCCAACACTTTGGGAGTCTGAGGTGAGAGGATCACTTGAGCCCAGGAGTTCAAGACCAACATAGTGGGACCCTGTTTCCACAAATTAAAAAATTAGCCAGGCATGGTGGCATGCATCTGTGGTCCCAGCTATTTGGGAGGCTGAAGTGGGAGGATCACTTACACCCAGAGGTCTAGGCTGCAGTGAGCCATGATCACACCATTGCACCCCAGCCTGTGACAGAGCAAGATCCTGTCTTAAATAAAAAAGAAAAGAAGAAGAAGAAGTCTGGACCAGATAGTGAGACTTAGTCTCTACAAAAAATTAAAAAAGTAGCCAGGCACGGTGGCGAGTTTCTGCAGTCCCAGCTACTCGAGAGGCCAAGGCCAGAGGATTGCTTGAGCCCAGGAGGTTGAGGCTGCAGTGAACTGTGATGGTGCCACTGCACTCCAGCCTGGGTGACCCTGTTTTAAAAAAAGAAAAAAGAAGAAAGATATTAAACCAACCTAATCTTCCACCCTATGACAACAGAGAAAGAAGTAAATTAAGCTCAAAGCAAGCAGAAAGAAGGAAAGAATCAGGATTCAAGCAAAAAAGCCAATAACATAGAGACGAGGAGCAGGAGAGGAGGGGAATTATAAGAAAATAAAATATAGTGAAATAAAATTTAGAATAACAGATCTTAGCTGTGTGAAACTGCGTATGTGTGTGTCCACAGGAGCACAGGTGGAAAGATATGTGAAAAGATGGGACTCAAACAGTTGTCTCTAGGTGGTAGAATATCAGGTGATTTTACTTTTTGTCCTTATGTTTTTAGATTATTTAAATTTTTTAGAGCCTTGATCATATGTTATTTAGTCAATTCAAAAAAGAGATATTTTTATGGTGGGGAACATGCATATTGTGAAACAACTAAATGCATAGTAAGTTGGTTATAGGCTCATTTGCACCTGGTTCTCCTGAGCTCAGAGGGTTTCTCCATCAGCTGATGGATGTGTGATAAATTTGGCTTTGAAGCTTGCCCTGGGGCTGAAGGCAAAACGTACCACCTCCATCTACCTTACCAGCCCTCCATCCTAATAAATACAGTGAGGAAGTCTCCCAAGGCTCCCAGTTCAAACTCTGCAGAATAGGATAACATTTAACATCAAGTGGACTCCAAATACAACTCCCTGGTTCTCAAATGACCAAGTAGCAGAATGAAATGTAACTTTCAGGCCTGCATCTGGATTTCTCTGCGTGTGGCCCTGCTGGCTCAGCCTCATCCTTGCTGCTGCGCCTTTCCGCGCTGTCTTCTCATCCAGGGCGTTTCTGTTATGCGCACAGAAGGCTTTTGTTCTTTCTGCAGTCATTCCCTGCCCACATATATACTGCAGCAGGGACCTTTCTCGTCAGTGAATTTTCTTTCTAAGAGATAATTCATCAGCTCAAGGGAAAGGTTAAGATCTAGAAAACGGGCCGGGCGCGGTGGCTCACGCCTGTAATCCCAGCACTTTGGGAGGCCGAGGCGGGCGGATCACAAGGTCAGGAGATCGAGACCACGGTGAAACCCCGTCTCTACTAAAAATACAAAAAATTAGCCGGGCGCGGTTGTGGGCGCCTGTAGTCCCAGCTACTCGGGAGGCTGAGGCAGGAGAATGGCGTGAACCCGGGAGGCGGAGCTTGCAGTGAGCCGAGATCGCGCCACTGCACTCCAGCCTGGGCGACAGAGCGAGACTCCGTCTCAAAAAAAAAAAAGATCTAGAAAACGTGAGGTTTTTGAAGAGTCTGTTATGTGGCTTCCTACCGAGTCATGTTGTAGGTTTCTCTCCTAGCAACAGAAAAGTGAATGAGATTTAATTCAGGAATAGACAGTCAATATGGATCATAAAAAGGTTTTATAAGTGCTATAGGTTGAATGTTTGCATTCCTTCAAAATTCGCCTATTGAAATCCTAACTCCAGGCCAGGCGTGGTGGCTTAAGCCTGTAATCCCAGCACTTTGGGAGGCTGAAGCAGGCAGATCACCTGAGGTCAGGAGTTTGAGACCAGCCTGGCCAACATAGTGAAACCCCATCTCTGCTGCAAATACAAAAATTAGCCAGGTGTGGTGGCAGGTGCCTGTAATCCCAGCTACTCGGGAGGCTGAGGAAGGACAATTGCTTGAATCCGGGAGGCAGAGGTTTCAGTGAGCCAAGATCACGCCACTGCACCCCAGCCTGGGGGACAAGAGCGAAACCCCATCTCAAAAAAAGAAAGAAGAAGAAAAATTCTAACTCCAAGGTGATGGCATTAGGAGGTGAGAGCTTTGGCAGGTAATTAGGTCATGAGGGTTGTATACTCCTGAATGGGATTACTGTCCTTATTTTAAGAAAGACCCCAGAGAGCTCCTTACCCCTTCTACCACGTGAGGACACAGCAAGACCACAGCCATCTATGAACCAGGAAGTGCGTCCTCACTAGACACTAAGTCTGCTGGCTTCTAGGATCTTCGACATCTCGGCCTCTAGAACAACGGGAAATAGCTTTCTGTTGTTTATAAGCCACCCAGTTTTTGGCGTTTTGTTATAGCACCTGGATGGATTAAGACAATAACCATAAATTTTGTCAAGAAACTTTGCTTGATATAGCCAAGTCTTCACAGGTCTTCCTAGTTTCCTTAGGACATTTTGATCCCAAGGGTGTTTGAAGGGCCTGAAAGAAAAAATGTCAAGAAGCTTATCCCTATTTTCTCCTGTTTATTTGTTCAACCCATAAACCCCAGGGAGGATTTCCAGCTTGGTGTAGAAAACAGCCAAATAATATTTAATTACCTTTTCATTTCCCACTGAGCCCAGCGGGGCTTGCTTCAGCTTTTTCTCCATAACACTTTGCCACTCTTTAAATCATTCAGCATCTCACAAGTACATTCTAGGAATTGCTCGTTTAGAATTGTGATGTGATGTTTAAGGCAGACAGAAAGAGTAATTAACACCTCCCATGGATATGTAAAGTGAAAGACAAGTTGGAATTATTATTAGCTCACTTGGCTTAAAAAATTGAGGTAGTTGTTTTTGTCCTTAAAAACTGCAAACTGTGATTGTGAATGTAGACGGAGCTGGCCATTGCTTTTCTCAGAATCTCCTTCATGGGAAGATTCTTAAATTGAGGTGTGAACAGGGCTCTCAATGGCTGTCAGAATTAATTGTGCATGAGAATCACCTGGAGGGCTTCTGCAATTACTAAGCCTCGCCTTGCAGAGTTTCTGATTCAGGAAGTCTGGAGTAGGGCCCCAGAATTTGCATTTTTAACAAATTCCCAGCTGATGCTGAGGCTGCTGGTTTGGCCACCAGCCTGTGAAAACCACTGGGTTTACAGAGGTTCTTGGACCTGGCTGCGTGTTAGAGTTACCTGGGGAGACTTTGAAGAACTCAGATGCTCTACCTACTGCACAAACCAATTACCTCAGAATCTTTGCTGGGGGTGGAGCTCGTGTGGGAGAGTTTTGGGATTTTTTTTTTTGCTTTTTTTGAGACGGAGTCTCACTCTGTCACCCAGGCTGGAGTGCAGTGGCACGAGCTCATCTCACTGCAACCTCTGACTCCTGGATTCAAGTGATTTTCCTGCCTTAGCCTCCCAAGTAGTTAACTGGCACTACAGGTGCCCGCCACCACACCTGGCTAAGAAGTGAGAGAGTTTTCAAGCAAAAAAAACTCTCTAATTCTAATGTGCATCACTGGGTTGGAGAGCAATTTGACCTGGAGGAACACCAAAGAGAGTTTTAGCAAGATGGAGGTGGCTATCATGTGCATATCACAAATAATTTAGAGCAGGGAGGGTCAAAAGCCTGCTATTTGCCGTCTCCCTCCCCTCCCTTCCTGAGCTCATGGTTGACGTCTTTGATCATTTCTGGTAAGTTTTCCACCAAGCCTAGTGCAACTTCAGAAACAGAGTGCTCTGGGGGCCAAATACGAGAGACCTGTGAGTCTTCCCTGATTTCCCAAAGAAATACTCAGAATGCCAGGAAGGAGAGAAAGCAGGGTGAGGGATGAGGAGAGCCATCTTTGGGGAAATGTAAAGCAGTCAGAAGGAGCTCCTTTCCCCCAGTTTCCTTAACTCTCAAGAGTATATTTTGATTTTTGAAGTTTGTTAGACTTTAGGGCAGTGGTTCTAACATTGGACTGCACCCCAGAATTTCTTTTTCTTTTTCTTTTTTCTTTTTTTGACAAAGCCTCACTCTGTCGCCCAGTCTGGAGTGCAGTGGTGCGATCTCAGCTCACTGCAAGCTCCGCCTCCCGGGTTCATGCCATTCTCCTGCCTCAGCGTCCTGAGTAGCTGGGACTACAGGCCCCCGCCACCACGCCCGGCTAATTTTTTGTATTTTCAGTACAGATGGGGTTTCACTGTGTTAGCCAGGATGGTCTCGATCTCCTGACCTCGTGATCCACCCGCCTCAGTCTCCCAAAGTGCTGGGATTACAGGCGTGAGCCACCACGCCCGGCCATACAGAGTTTCACCATGTTGACCAGGCTGGTCTCGAACTCCTGGCCTCAGGTGATCTACCCACCTCGGCCTTGCAAAGTGCTGGGATTACAGGCGTGAGCCACCGCTCTCGGCCTCAGAATTTCTGATTCAGTATTCCTGGAGTGGAGCCTACGAATTTGCATTTGTTTTCTTTTCTTTTTTCTTGAGATGGAGTCTTGCTGTGTCACCCAGGCTGGAGTGTAGTGGAGCGTGGTGCCGGCTCACTGCAACCTCCACCTCCCAGGTTCAAGCCATCCTCTTGCCTCAGCCTCCCAAGTACTGGAATTACAGGCAGCCGCCACCACGCCCAGCTAATTTTTGAATTTTAGTAAAGATGGGGCTTCACTATGTTAGCCAGGCTGATCTTGAACTCCTGACCTCAGGTGATCTGCCTCCCAAAGTGCTGACCCGAATTTGCATTTCTAACAAGTTCCCAGCTGATGCTGATGCTCTCTATTGTCTGGGGACTAGACTGAGCGTGAGAACCACTGCTCTGAGGCGCTCTTCTGATACCAGCTGATTGATCTATGTTTTTTGACTAGATAGCAAAGGTTAATAATGGAACTAAACTTAAGGCAAATTGATACAGGTTGGTAAGAACATTACAGAATGACGTGTTGAGGGGTTTTGATTTTAAACCTGTAGAGATAGAGACCTGGGTAACGTTAGGGTGCTTGAGACATGCAATACATGGAGTTTCACTGGTTAAAATCATACTGTTTCCAAGGTATTTGTACTGTTAAATTGTTAGTCACCTGTTTTTTCCACCTGGAAGATAGGAATCTGCACCTATTTTTACCTTATTTTCTTGAGAGTGGTCCTCTGAAGTTGCCGTGAACTGAAGTGGGTCATTTCAACAGTGGTTGTTAGGATCATTTTACTGCCGTCATTTTTACCGTATCAGTTTTCTTAGCTGATGTTTCACTTGCATCACTTTTGTTTCTCAAAGTAAAGGAGAGTTTGGATGAGGGGAGTTTGACATCAAAGATGTCCAATACCAAAACCCTTACGTATCACAAGAAATTGTGAGGTATTTCCTTCTGGGGGGTGACACTGGGCAGGATGGATGGGGGTTGCTTTTTTGCTTTATAACCCTTCTACACTGATGATGGATTTTTTTTTTAATCACATAAATGTATTCTTTTATTTATTTATTTTTAAGATAGAGTCTTGCTGTGTTACCCAGGCTGGAGTACAGTGGCATGATCTCAGCTCACTGCAATGTCCGCCTGCTGGACTCAAGCAATTCTTGAGTCTCAGCTTCTGAGTAGCTGGGATTACAGGTGTGCACCACCACACCTGGCTAATTTTTGTATTTTTATTAGAGATGGAGTTTCTCCATGTTGGCCAGGCTGATCTTGAACTCCTGACCTCAGGTAATCCACCTGCCTCCACCTGCCTCAGCCTCTCAAAGTGCTGGGATTACAGCGATTCTTGTGTCTCAGCCTCCCGAGTAGCTGGGATTACAGGCGTGAGCCACCATGCCCAGCCCACATAAATGTATTCTATCATAAAAATTTTAAGTTCACCTGTGAAATAGGTAGCATTATGTGCATGTGACAGATGAGATGCAGAGGAATAATTTGCTTGGAGCCAAACAACTTTGAAAAGGGGCAGCAAATAAAAAACAACTTTGATATTAGAGGCAAGAGAAACTCCAGGGTGGCTGCAGGAACTATCTGTTTGTGAGATCTGCCTGGGAATGAGTGACTTTAACATGATCTTGTTGTAGGAAACATTTAACAATAAATGCCACCTAAGGGCTCCTGTTTGCAAACAACAGAAAATGGCTTGTGTTAACTTCAGCAGAAGAATAATTTACAGGGAAGTTATTGGGCAGTTAACAGAGTTGATGGAAAAGCTGGAGAATAAGACTTCAGCAGTGAGCAAGACCCAAGAGAGGCTGGCAGCAGAGAACAAAATGGAGTCTCACCATGGGAAGAGTCACCATCCTCACTGTGGAAAATCTTTAACTGTCCCATTCCTTCCGTCTGCCCATCCAGATTCATAACGTCCTGGGTGGAGTATTTTGCAGGCTGTTTCACACCTCCATGTCTTATTAGTGTTTAGTGACTGGGAATGTCTAATCCTTTTTGCTTTCTTAGGGGAGTGTAGGACCCTGTCTCTCCTATAGGCTCACACAAAGAGGGAATTCCCCCAGATAATAAAGCCACTGAAAGGCTCTGCACTCCCACACACACCTCTAAACTCAGCACCAATGAAAACCCAGTGGATTTTCAACATCCTAAGGTAACCCTCCTTTGTACTTCTAAGCACATTGACAACATGTCCACATGTCATCTTCCCAGCATCATTTTCTGAATTGCATTCGTCCTTACTGTTTGTTGGCTATGGTAGTTTGCAGATACTTTCTCCCATTCTGTAGCTTGTCCTTGTATCCCTAATGGGAGCAAAAATCTTTAATTATGATGGAGTTCAATTTATCAATCAATTTTTTTCTTTTATGAATTGTGCTTTTGGTTTCCAATCTACCCTAGATCCCAGTAAGTTTTATTGTTTTTTGTTTTTCCCAGAAGTTTCATAGTTTTATGTTTTACATTTAAGTCCATGATCCATTTACAGGTGACTTTTATATAAGCTGTGAGACTTAGATTGTACCTATGGATGTCCAAGTGTTTCAGTTTCATTTATTGAAAAGGCGATCTTTCCTCCATTGAATTGCTTTTGCAACTTTGTCAAAAATAGTTGGGTATATTTGTGTGGCTCTATTTCTGGATTCTATATTCTGTTCCACTGATGTGTGTGTGATCTATGTGTACCTAGGCTTGATTATTGTAGCTATATATGATAGTCCCCACTTATTTGCAGTTTCAGTTACCCATGGTCAACTGGCTCAAAAATATTAAATGGAAAATTCCAGAAATAAGCAATTCATCCTAAGTTTTAAATTGTGCACCATTCTGAGTAGTGTGATGAAACCTTGCAGCATCTTGTTCCATCCCACCTGGGATGTGAATCAGCCCTTTGTCCAGCATATCCACTGTGTATATGCTACCTACCCGTCAGTCACTTAGTAGTGCCTTGGTTATCAGATCAACTGCTATGCTGTCACAGTGCTTGTTTTCAAGTAACCCTTATTTTATTTAGTGGTGGACCCAAAGCACAAGAGTAGTGATAATGGTATAGTGTTATAGTTGTTCTATTTATTCTCAGTTATTGTTGTTAATCTCTAACTGTGCCTAATTTATAAGTTAGATTTTATCATACATATGTATGTATAGGAAAATTCGTAGTATACGTGGTGTTGGGTGCCATCCGTGGTTTCAGGCACCCACTGGGTGTCCTGGAAGATATTTCCTGCAGATAAGAGGGGGCTACTGTTAATAAGCCTTGACATCAGATAAATTGATTTGTGCCAGTTTCTTTCTTTCTTTTTTTTTTTTTTAAGTAGCTATTCCAGTTACTTTGCCTTTACATATGCATTTTAGAATAATCTTGCTTATGTCTACAAGAAAATCATTCTTTTGGGGGAGGATGATGTATATTTTAGCTTCTAAATGTTACATTTTGTACAAAGGGCTGTGTGCTAGATGCTATAGATATTATAGGTAGTTGAAGGGAACAAATTCACCTCATATTTAAACTTATAATTTATCACTTATAAAATAAATATTTTTTCATGAAAAAATATCTTTTTAAATGTAATAAAATATTTTTGAAAAAAATATACCAGTAATAAAATATTTTTTTAAAAAACATACCCTGAGAAACTTCTTTTTTTTTTCTGAGACTGAGTTTTGCTCTTGTTGCCCAGGCTGGAGTGCAATGGTGCAATCTCAGCTCACTGGAACTTCCACCTGCTGGGTTCAAGTGATTATCTTGGCTCACCCTCCTGAGTAGCTGGGATTACAGGCACCCGCCACCATGCCCAGCTAATTTTTGTGTTTTTAGTAGAGAAGAGGTTTTGCCATTTGGGCCAGATTGGCCTTGAACTCCTGACCTCAGGTGATCCGCCCGCCTCGGCCTCCCAAATCGTTGGGATTACAGGCGTGAGCCACTACGCCTAGTCAAGAAACTTCTTAAGAAGTTCAAATATAAGAAGTAAAATAGGTCCACTGCTTATAAATAACTTCAATGGGACCTTCACTGAAATCACACACTAAAGGTGGCCATCCGTGCACAAACTATAATGGTGTGTTAAAAACTATAAAATGATTTTCAGAATATTTAGGGAAAATTAAAACAAAAATAGATATGGCCAATCTAGATATTTGGTAATTCAAAAATATATAAATCTTAATTTCTTGGTACTATAATTTTTAAAACTTTAGAATCCAAGCATGGTCTTTTCTTTATGGCACATTTTTGACATCTTTTGACTTGTATAAAAACACAACATTCTATTTGAGAACACAAATACTGTTTTCTCCATATAATTACAATGTGATTCAGTGGGAGTTTTGGTGACTGCTGGTGTTCACCATAAATTATTACTTTGGTGCATTCTGCAATCTTGCAAAATGGGTTTCATGTTTTTTGCATATATAAAAAGCATGCAGCTATAGTGACCCATCTCCAAATATTCCAAAGCAGTCACCATCTGAGAAATGGCTTATGGTGTCTATAAAGTTAGCCACGATGTTCTTCTTTTTTCCCCCCATGAGACTGAGTCTCACTCTGTCGCCCAGGCTGGAGTGCAGTGGCGCAATATTGGATCACTGCAGCTTCGACCTCCTTGGTTTAAGCGATTCTCCTGCCTCAGCCTCCCAAATAGCTGGGATTACAGATGCGCACCACCACACCTGGCTAATTTTTGTATTTTTAGTAGAGACAGGATTTTGCCATGTTGGCCAGGCTGGTGTCGATCTTCTGACCTCAGGTAATCCGCTCGGCTCGGCCTCCCAAAGTGCTGTGATTACAGGCGTGCAGGCATGAGCCACTGCGCCTGGTCTGCAACGTCCATTTCTTTTTTGTTTGTTTGTTTGTTTGTTTGTTTTTGAGGTGGAGGCTTACTCTGTCCAGGCTAGAGTGCAGTGGTACGATCTCGGCTCACTGCAACCTCTGCCTTCCGGATTCAAGTGATTCTCCCACCTCAGCTTCCCGAGTTGCTGGGACTACAGGTGCCCGCCACCACGCCCAGCTAATTTTTATACTTTTAGTAGAGATGGGGTTTCACCATATTGTCCAGTCTGGTCTCAAACTCCTGACCTTGTGATCTGCCCACCTCGGCCTCCCAAAGTGCTGGGATTACAGGCATGAGCCACTTCACCCAGCCACAACATCCATTTCTAATTCTCAATATGTTTGGCTAGGGTTCTTAGTAAAAGGAAAGAGAAATTAATTTTTAAAATCTTTAAAATTTGTTTTTTCTTTGAACTCCTGTTCTAACCTTGCTAAATAACTTTTAGCTCTTCTGAACTATCACCCTCACCCTATCTCTGCCGTGTCATCTACAAATTCTTTTTTTTCTAAGTTTACATTGAGTATTTCTCCTGAACTTGCACACCTATGATGATACACTGATACTGAAAGGGCCTAGGTTATAGTCATCACAATAGTGTTGAATTCCATCAACTCCAACTGTTTTCACCTTGTGAGTTCTTAATACCTGTTATTCAGTTGTTCTACTTTTTCTAGTCTATTGAATTTCTTGTGGATTCTTTGTAGAATGAATCTGAGTTTTGGAAGAAGTTGTCTGCTCAATTTTCCTGTTCTGCATTAAACAGCAGCTCCTTCATCAACCTGAGTGAATGCCATGCACTGGAGAGTCCTGTTGTTTTTCTTGTCTTCTTTTTTTTCTTGAGGTGAAGTCTCACCCTGTGGCCCAGGCTGGAGTGCAGTGGCGTGGTGCTGGCTCACTGCAACCTCCGCCTCCCAGGTTCAAGCGATTCTCCCACCTCAGCCTCCCAAGTAGCTGGGATTACAGGCATGCACCACCATGCCCAGCTAATTGTTTGTGTTTTTAGTAGAAACGGGGTTTTACCATGTTGGCCAGGCTGGTCTCGAACTCCTGACCTCAGGTGATCCACCTGCCTTGGCCTCCCAAAGTGTTGGGATTACAGGTTTGAGCCACCATGCGCCAGCCCGGAGGGCCTTGTTTTTCTAAGACAGTTCAAGCTGTGTTCACATAAACTTGGTGTTTCTGAGGCTCCCCGTCCACTGGCCAGCCCTGCAGCTCTAGACCATTCACTACTTCATTTTAAACAGATGTCGGAAAAGCACTGACCTAGCCTCTCCTCCGTATGTAATAGTTTGTTGTTGGTTGCTTAGTCTGGGTTATGTAGAAAAGCAATTATTTTTTCATAATACTTTTCTGCCAACAGGTGGCACTAACAATTTGTTTTAATAATCCCCCAGTAGTAATCCTTGTGTCACATTTGAATATATCACCTGCACTTTTTGAGTTTTTGAAACATAGCTGATTTTATAGATGTTTAAGGCCAGAGAGAGAGAGAAAAATCCAGCATTTCTGATCAAGTCTTTAGCATGTTGCCTTTCTCCTACACTACTGGCTCAGCCAATAATCTGCCTCTTCCTTCATTCCTAGTCTACACCTTGATTGGCCTTTCAAGAAAGTCAGATGAACAGAATTCATAAGAAAAACATAGGGATAAATATAAAATGTTTTTCTTGAGGTTCCTTACTGTAGGGGAAAGGATGACATTCATATTGATTGCCTGTGCTGGAGGAATTCAATTTTTAAAATATTTACTAAATACTTATTGTAGAACTACTACATGCAGAGTACCGTTCTATATATTCCCTGTTGGAGAATATACAGAACTCTGAGAATTAGACCCTACTTTCAGACCTTATGCTCTAATTGAGATAAGACAGGCACACAAAGTAAATGTGAAATTGGTAATAATTTTCTATGTCCACTACATGTATATGATGGTAATGTCAGATAAGATTGTAGAGTAAAACGCTATGAGAATTTGGATGAGGTAGAGGATTATTTCTTTAATAAATCTATCAAATATTCTTTATGTCAGTGTTCTTGGAATAGAGAATACAGTTGTGAACAAGGTTGACAAGATTCTTGCCTTCAGGGAAGGCCTCTCTGAGGAAGTGACAAAGAGCTGGATTGGTGGCTTTGGGGAAGGCTTGGCAGAGAGTTGTAGCCAGTTGAAGAATGGGCAGGATTTGGCTGAGAAGCATTTGACATCAATGATCTCACTACTCATCACCTCTACCCTGTGCGATGGGTACCATTACTATCCCCATTTTACACATCTCTCAGGCACATAGGCACAGGGAGATGAAGTTACCAGTGATGTGAGTGGTTTCCTGAAGCACAGCATATTCATTTTCTTGTTCTCAAAATAAAGAAACCTCAAATAGGCTAGGACTTGTTTTTCAGAAGCCAGGAAAACAGAAGAGCAGTCTTTGCCTTTCTTCTTGGAAGAGAGCAGAGAGAGCTACAGCTGACTCAGTGCGGGTGACGAGGAACAGGGTGACTCAGGTCTTGTAAGACAGGCTGGCTGGCTTTCTTTCTTTCTTTCTTTCTTTCTTTCTTTCTTTCTTTCTTTCTTTCTTTCTTTCTTTCTTTCTCTCTCTCTCTCTCTTTCCTTCTTTCTTTCTTTCTTTCTTTCTTTCTTTCTTTCTTTCTTTCTTTCTTTCTTTCTCCTTCCTTCCTCCCTCCCTCCCTCCCTCCCTCCCTCCCTCCCTCCTTTCTTTCTTTCTTTCTTTCTTTCTTTCTTTCTTTCTTTCTTTCTTTCTTTCTTTCTTTCTTTCTTTCTTTCTTTCTTTTTTTGCTTTTAGCTAAACCCCCCAGTTCTATCAATCAGACAAGAATTCTGCTGTGAAAGAAAATCAGCATTTGCTCCCACAACTTTCTGTCCTTGGAGAGCACAGTGTGCTCAGAAGAGCAGCACTGCTAGCAAAGGGAGCCCGTAGCTCTGGGAGGCAGGCTGACTCCATACCCAAGCCTTCATCTGTCATTGTTGGCCATTTGGCATGTAGCACTCTGACCTCAGTTTCTTTGTGTGCAAAATGGGGGTGATGGCATGGAGAACATACACATTTTTTAAAATTCTCACCTATTTCCTGTGGGTAACATTTTAAAAAGTTATTTTATTTTTAAATTTTCATTTGTTTAAAGTTTAAATTTTTGTTTCTTTTTTTAGTATTTAATTTTTTCCTTCAGCTTCTGCAGACATACACATTTTGAATGGGACTGATACATCTATTACTCATTTCCCTTCCCTTTCTGCACGGGGTACTGGGAACATTAAATAACAGTCTACGATTGAGTCAGCATTGCTCACCGGAATGTTAGTCATTGCATATGCCCTGAAAGTGGCGCCTTCCAGGACCGTTGAGATGAGGATGGCCAGCCCCTAACAACCATCTGCATCCAAGGCCTGGGAGATCTGACTTTGAGACTGCCAGGAATGGTGTCACATTAAAAGTGCCTCATTCTTTTGGGGCTAATCAGGCACTTGACTCAATATTTGGTGATACTAAGAAATTATAAAGAGTGATGATTGGTTTTCATGCTCATGTATGAGATGTGCCTTCCTCGAACCTTGTTAAAATGTTGACACATTACCCATTTAAAGGGGGAAAGAAAAGGGGAAAAAAAGGAAAAAATTGAAGTTCATTGTTTTAGGTGTGACCACTGTGTTTGTAGTTATTTATTTATTTTTTTGAGATGGGATCTCACTCTGTTACCCAGGTTGAAGTGCAGTGGCGCCATCTTGGCTTATTGCAATCTCCACCTCACAGATTCAAGTGATCCTTCCATGTCAGCCTCCCCAGTAGCTGGTACTACAGATGCATGCTACCGCACCAGGCTAATTTTTTGTTCTTTTAGTGGAGACACTGTTCCTCCATGTTGCCCAGGCTGGTCTTGAACTCCTGAGCTCAAATAATCTGCGCACATCGGCTTCCCAAAGTGCTAGGATTACAGACATGAGCCACTGCACCCAGCCTGTAGTTATATTTTTAAAAACAATACTTATCTTTGAAGGCTGCATATTGACATTTGAACTAATGGTAGGATGTTTGAAGTTTGCTTCAAAATATAGTTCAGCATGAAAGTGGTTAGGGAGGAATATAATTGGAAACAAGATTGACCATAAACCAAATTGTTACAGCTGGCTGACACACACATGGTGGTTCCTTTTGTTCTCCTCTGTATTTTGGTATAGTTTTGAAATTTTTCATAATAACAAAAGGCTATTTTCAATGCGTGATCCTGAGCAAGGGTATAGAAAGCTCCACTCCTGGGTAGGAGTGGTTGAGCTGTAGTGCACAAACTGGATGCTGTTGCTTTGATTGTTTTGATTGTTCAAGACCTTTTGACTCCGGCAGAGCTCCTTGATGAGCTTCTCTCAGTGTCTGACAGTGACCACGTGTCACATGCTAGTGAAGCCCTGGCCAGGGCCCAGTAAATACTGAATGAGTAAATGAAAGCCAGAAGACCTAACTGTGATCTTTTTCTTTTTATCTTTGCAAGCGGAGCCCAGGGAGAATATGCTGGACTGGCCACTATCCGAGCCTACTTAGACCAGAAAGGAGAGGGGCACAGAACGGTGAGTATGGCAGAAGGTGGCGCTTGCTCACCATGGGGCACAGAAGTCCTAGCTCTCAGGGTTCCTTTGTGGGACACTCCCTCCAAGCCTTCTTGGAAGCAGATGAGGGAGCATATAGTCAAGAAACAAACTTCTGTGAACTAGCCATTATGATCCTTGCTTCCAAGACATCCCACTTGACCATTTTGAGGGAAAACATTCAGAGATAAAAGACTTTTGCTCCAACCCAGAATGCAAACGTCAGCCAGTTGGCTGTGGAACTGCTCTCTAGGGAGCAGAGGGAGGAAGAGGGCAGGAATGTTGCCATTGCAAGCATCCTCTCCTTGGCTCAGCCCCGGCCCTGGGCCTAGATGAAGGGCAGAGACCACGCTTTTATTTCTTCAGTAACCCCTGTTGTGCTGAAGCCCAGTTCTGGTCATACATATGCTCAAAAAATATTTGTTGAATAAATAAATTCTCCATTAGATGATTCTCAACTTCAAGCGCCTAAAAAGGCATAAAGCAGAGTTCACAGTCCTGCTTCATTGTTTGCTTTGGATATGAGAACCTGGTCTCCAGGATCCCAACCGCCTCTTGGGGATCACTATGGGGACCAGCAGGTACTAATGGGCACCACTCACCCCCCTGGGGCAGTGCCTATAGCAGTGACCTAACTTAGGCCTCAGCTTGTGCCAGAGGAGGCCTGTGTTCCTGGTTCCTTCATTTTGATGGCCAGTACTATGCTAGAGTTTCTACTGAGCTGTCGAGTGGGAGTCCTTAGTAGGAGCATCGCCTAGGAGCTGAGAGCAGGGCAAAAGCATCTACTGGTACCAGCGAGTTAGAGACAAAGTATGTAGGGTAGTGCTGGCTGCCTAAGTAAGTAGGGTGGAGTGGTAGTGGCCCGGTCTTAGTCCATTTCTGGTTTTATTACCACTGGAAGGTTACTTATGGCTAGTTGTCTGGAACTGGCAATAAAGAATGCTGAAAGTGTTTCACTTCCCTTTCATAACAGGGAAAAGAAGCAACATTTTTTCCCTCCTTCCCTTGCGTAGGTCATCCTGATTCCACAGGTGTGTCTTTTCAGGCCTTCATCTTGATTGGGGAATAGAATTTTTTTTAGACAGAGTCTCGCCCTGTCCCCCAGGCTGGAGTGCAATGGCCCAATCTTGGCTCACTGCAATCTCTGCCTCCTGGGTTCAAGCGATTCTCCTGCCTCAGCCTCCTGAGTAACTGGGATTACAGGTACATGCCAACATGCCCGGCTAATTTTTGTATTTTTAGTAGAAACAGGGTTTCACCATGTTGGTCAGGCTAGTCTCGAACTCCTGACCTCGGGTGTTCCACCTGCCTCGACCTCCCAAAGTGCTGGGATTATAGGCGTGAGCCACTGCGCCTGGCCCTTTTTTTTCGAGCTCCCTGCAGCCTTGAACTCATGGGCTCAAGGAAGCCTCCCAAAGTGCTAGGGAGACCAGGATTACAGGCATGACCCTCTGCACCTGGCCCTAGAATTCATGTCTAAAGATCTTTGAAAAACAGACCACTTAAGAATTGAATAAATGATTAAACCCTGGTCATGGTCAAGGACTGCTTGCCAGTCCAGAGAGAAGTGAAGTGGCCAACCAGACAGACACAGACCCTGAAATTCCCCCACAGTTTATTCATTTGTGGTTCTGAATTCTCAGCTTTCTAAGGAATGATTTGTTTAGAACTATAATTGCTCTTGGGACCTGAGAGTCTCGGCACTGTCACTGAATCAGAAAGGAAACTTTGGAGCTCCGAGTGTCCAGCCAGTAAAACAATGCAAGATTTTCTCTTGTCTGTTTTTCCCTCATGGCTTCCATGTGCCAAGGTCGTCCCTGGAGTTCCTCTTCATTAGCATCTTTCACCTCGAGGTGCCCAGGAACCTGGGGATGCTGGAAAGGGGCAGCCTGTCCTGTGTGACATCTCCACCCCACTCCTCCACTGCTTAGCGGACAGGCTGCAGAAAGCGGTGTTTGGAGAAGGCAGGTGACTAGCTAATGGCAAAGGGCCAGCTAAAATCCAGATTCTTTCCACGCAGTGATGCTTCCCACCCCTCGCCATTTCCCAAATTCCCCAGTCTGACACCAGGAAGTAGCTGTGAATGTCCAGCAGCTGGGGACCAAACTGGAAAGGCCAAGGAGAAAGAATGAAGGGCCTTTGGGTTTGGCCTGGACGGGGTTCTTCCGTGACTTGTGGATTCTTTCTGGTTCCTGTTCCCTCTCTTTGTGTCTTCCTGTCCTCCTTCCCTTCTCCACCCACTGTGTGTGATGTTTCTCCTGGCCCCATTGCCCATCCTGCCATCACCGAGTGTCATGAGAGGCCATTTCATTCTGCAGTGGGGAGAGGGGCTGGGTGCTGTGCTTCAGGGAGAGGGGGAAAGGGAGAGGCAGGGAAGCCCCCCAGCCACTGAGCTGGTAGAAATACAAAGCTCATAACCCTGGAAATGTTGGCATCCTTCTGGATCAGAAATTTTAATTAGCTCGGGCATGGTAGCTCATGCCTGTAATCCCAGCACATTGAGAGGCTAAGACGGGCAGATCACATAAGGTCAGGAGTTCAAGATCAGCCTGGCCAACATAGCGAAGCCCTGTCTCTACTAAAAACACAAAAATTAGCCAGGCATGGTGGTGCATGCCTGTAATCCTAGCTACTGGGGAGGCTGAGGCAGGAGAATCACTTGAATCCAGGAGGCAGAGGTTGCTGTGAGCTGAGATTGCGCCACGGCACTCTAGCCTGGGCAACAGAGTGAGACTCCCTCTCAAAAAAAATTTTTTTTAATTTAAAGCCAACTTTCTTAGCTAGAGAAGAAAATGATTTAGTATTCACTAATCAGGGAAGATGTTTTTCACATCACTGATGTCTGAGGCAGCTGCTCCCACACAATAGATTCTAATGGAATCCAGCAAAATATATCCTTCTTTTTTGAAAGGGAGTGTGGGGAAATCATGTGCTGCAGAAGTGCCTGGGCTCCTGATGGGTCTTTTCCTTTCAAACTGCTTTTTGAAGTTATTTTCACATTTTCTCTTAGGTTAAATTTCAGAGGTTCCCAAAATGGAATGCCTAACTTCTTGATTTATGAGTTTACTTTGGGAGAATACAAATTTATTTAGCAAACACTTATATGGCAATTACCATGTGCCAGGCATGGCCTTTAACACTTTATAATTAATATTTCAATTTGTTAGTCAAATACTAACTTATTCAGCAGACCTCCTTATGAAAAAATAAAAACTCTAAAGAAAAACAATTAAGTTTGCTGTTCAGAGTCTGAGTTTCCTATACAAAGGGAAAACATTGTTCAAAGGAAACAAATTATGTGTATATGTACATCACCAAAGAAAGCTCAAAACCTGTATAGGAATATTTTTTTCTTCCCAGCTGCCTGAGACAAAGTAGTGGCCTTTGGTTGTTAGATTTTACCAGTAGTAAGACATCAGTTTCCCTTGCACAGGAGAACTCCTTAATCCTTCGCTCATTCAGCAAGTCTAAGGATGACCTATGCCTGTTCTATGCCACGCACCCTGGGGAGTCTAGAAAACATAGCACCCCCCTAAATGGGCATCAATGCACCAAAAGCTGGACTTGCTTTGGATAAACCAAAGCTTCAAATCTGGGTCCTGTTACTTCCATATCCCTCACAACAATACAACTCTTTTTCCCCCAAGACAGAGGCTCGCTCTGTCGCCCAGGCTGGAGTGCAGTGGCATGATCTTGGCTTACTGCAACCTCCGCCTCCTGGGTTCAAGTGATTCTCATGCCTCAGCCTCCCGAGTAGGTGGGACTATAGGCATGCATCACCATGCCTAGCTAATTTTTGTATTTTTAGTAGAGAAGGAGTTTCACCATGTTGGCTAGGCTGGTCTTGAACTCCTGGCCTCAAGTGAACCGCCTGCCTCAGCCTCCCGAAGTGCTGGGATTACAGGCTTGAGCCACTTCGCCCAGCCAACACTACAATTTTAAACTGAGGAAAAAATTAACATTATAAAGAATAATTAAAGTCCTCTAAATCCTCATAGAAAACCAGAACTGTCTGACAGGAACATGTAAATGAGTCCTTGACAAAGCCACTGAGACTTCTCTTTCCATCACTTCTTGCACCAGGATGTGTGTTAGTTTCTTATGGCTGCTATGATAAATATCTACATACTTAGTGGCCTAAAACAACACACATTAATTTTCTTATAGTTGCAGAGGCCAGGTGTCAGAAGGTTTCACTGGGCTAAAGTCAAAGTGTTGGTAGGGCTGATTCCTTCTGGGGGAGACAGGGAAGAATCTGTTTCCTTGCCTTTCCTGGCGTCTGCAGGCCCCCTGCGTTCCTTGGCTCGAGCTTCCTGCTTCAGTCAGCACATCTCCTGCTCCCTCTGTGGTCCCATCTCCCTCTGCTTCCCTCTGATGAGGACACTTAAGAATATATTTAGGGCCCAGCCCAAAATCCAGAATAATTTTTCCATCTCAAGATCTTTCCTTACCCTAATCCCATCTTCAAGTCCCCCTTGCCATATAAAGAAACACCCACAGGTTCCGAGGATTAGGACAGGGGTGTCTTTGGGAGCCTGTTATTCAGTGTACCAGAGGGTGGTTAACTTTTTTACATGTTTGTGTTTCAGCAGAACTCACCTGGTATGAATTCTTCATTTTGGTTTTCTATGAATATTTTATATTTATTTTTAATATTCACCTTTCTCCTTCTTATCAATATTCTGCCCTGAAGGGATCCTTTCATCCAACGATCCTTTTGTAGACTAACAATACCTGTGAGAGAGGACAGTGCCTCCAGCTTGGGTCCTGAGAAATTAAAGAAAAACATTAACTACAAAAGGGAAGCATCCAAACAAGAAAACGATTTCAGGACAATGTGACACAACCAGTATGAGACCAACAGCCATTCTAAAGGGGCACAAACCTGACAGTAGAAGAGTGTAACGTAGTCCATGTTTGCCTTTGGCTAACGTTTTCTTTTTGTACACGTGTATTTTTCTTAAGTAGACTCCTTTGCTGTTTTTGAGGAAAGAGCTGGAAGCTAAGATTTAACTTCATAGCCTATTTTTAATAATGCCCAACCCATGTATCTTCAAAGGGGTTGCAATATTGGCTGTGGGATACAATATAGGAGGATGATTTTCAGGGTAATCATGGCTTCTCCTTGATGCTTTTTGCTGGGGAAAACCTTGTGACTTACTTTCCCACTGGGATACATCATCATCAGTTCTGCAAGAGCCTGCCTCCACATGGTGGTTTGGAGGAAATGAAGGATGATTTGAGTCTGAGAATTCTAGCATTGCACCTACTGTCCAGCTTCCATAAAAATTCAGTGCAGCTGTCAGCTCTAACTTAGGCTCAGCTCTTGAGGCACTTTCCCTTGATTTCCTTAACCTGAAGGCACATCCTCTTCTCCATGTTTCTGCTGCATCTCTGGACTCTAGACAGTCATTCATAGGCCACCATTGTTAGTGAGTCAGTTGTGTGAACCCAGGGCAGCGGCTGCTCATTTTTATATTTATTTATTTATTTATTTATTTATTTATTTATTTATTTATTTCTGAGACGCACTGTCGCTCTGTTGCCCAGGCTGGAGTGCAATGGCATGATCTTGGCTCACTGCAACCTCCACCTACCAGGTTCAAGCAATTCTCCTGTCTCAGCCTCCTGAGTAGCTGGGACTACAGGCGTGCGTCACCATGCCTGGCTAATTGTTGTATTTTTAATAGAGAGAGCGTTTCACCATGTTGGCCAGGCTGGTCTTGAACTCCTGACTTCAGCCTCCCAAAGTGTTGGGATTACAGGTGTGAGCCACCATGCCCGGCCAAGTTGATCTTTTTTAAAAAAAAAAAAAAAAAACGGAGTTTTACTCTTGCCCAGGCTGGAGTGCAATGGCGCGATCTCGGCTCACTGCAACCTACACCTCCTGGTTTCAACCAATTCTCCTGCCTCAGTCTCTCGAGTAACTGGGATTACAGACGCCTACCACCACACCCAGCTATTTTTTGTATTTTTACTAGAGACAGGATTTCACCATGTTGGCTAGGCTGGTCTCGAACTCCTGACCTCAGGTGATCCACGCACATCGGCCTCCCAAAGTGCTAGGATTACATGCATGAGCCACCGCACCTGGCTCAGTTGATCATTTTTAATGCTTATGTTATGGTTCTTATAGAAACTAATAATTTATTACAGAGTAAGCATCCAATAAATATTGATATAATTGGTGTATTGATACTGGGAGGCCTTGGAATTACATCTATCATTATCATCTGTCCTGGATAAGCCAAGTAGAGCACTGAAGCTGTAATGTGGGCACTGAGTCCTTGAGTTTAACTTCCAATCTCATGTTCTTCTAAGGTGCTTTCTGTGTATCCTAACTGAGACAAGGTTAGAATAAGCCCAGGCCTATTTTTAGTGTATTGGGATAAGGGAAGAGTTTATTGATTTCCTGAGCATCTTTAGGCAACAATATTTAGGGATTCAAATGGAAACTTTTTTTTTGGACATTGTTTTGCAATGACAAATAATTAAATTGTAGCAGATTTTAAAGCACTAGTGTTCAGCTTAAATAAAAACAGGTGGTTTCTAATTTGTGCTACAGGCATGTTGTAGTACTTTTCTCTCATTATTCACAGCCTGATGATGATTTTTCTCTTTCTTTGCTTCCTTTCTATTCTGCAGGTTTGCCTCATTCCGAAATCAGCACATGGGACCAACCCAGCAAGTGCCCACATGGCAGGCATGAAGATTCAGCCTGTGGAGGTGGATAAATATGGGAATATTGATGCAGTTCACCTCAAGGCCATGGTACTTGTCTTCTCCTTAGTAGATGGGAGAGGCCGGGGTGGGGAGCGGTGGTGGGTGGGGATCAGGGGCTTGATGGATTATGTAAACGTCTTCTCTTGCATTCTAATGAAAAGTCTGCAGTTCTTCCTTTGACCAGAGTCTACTCTGCCCTTCCCACCACCAACATTCTCTAATTCCAGCTTGTGTAAAAAACTGAATGAATTATTCATGGTGGTCGTAAGAGTACTCCTTGCAGGACCTGCCTGCCTCTTTCTGCCCAATCTTCCATCTCCTTCTCCCCTTCCCCACTTAATAATCAAAATGGCAGTCACACACTTAATCTTTGTGTCAGGAATTGTAACACAAATGTCAGCTTTGCAAATATCCATGACTGTGCCCGCCCCAGCGTGCTGAATTTCAGGCAGCATGCAGCTTGGTTTCCACCAACCCCCACTCTCAACCTCCCAACCTCCAGGAAGAAGTTGCTTAGCAACCATATCTGCTTCCCACCAGCGGACTGGCGGCTGCATCTTAAGAGGGAAGGAAATCAGTTGAATAGCAATGTGATTTTGATGGTGGTGTTATTAGGCATGGAGACTGGGAACTCTGTGCAGTTGCCTTCTGAAGGAAGCTGAAAATCTACAACGCTGCACCTCTCTTCGATCCACCCCTACCCTTCCATTGCCCCATAAAGTTTTTTTCCAACAAGTGTTCCGGACCAGTAGTTGAAAGTATTAAGTCCCTCCATTATGGTAATATAGGACATGACTTCCCTGGCCACCCATGTTTTCAAACATGCTTGCTCTGATATGCTGGCCAGGAAAATAAACAGGGACATGACTTTTATATATGCTTGCCTTCTGTAAAAGGAAAGAATGAAGGAGACTTTTATTTAAGCAGAAACACTCCTTGTGGGAATTCTTTTTTTTTTTTTTTCAATTCCTTTTCTTTATCTTTTTGTTTGTTTTGAGATGGAGTCTCACCTTGTCGCCCAGGCTGGAGTACAGTGGCATGATCTCGGCTCACTGCAACCTCAGCCTCCTGGGTTCAAGTGATTCTCCTGCCTCAGCCTCCTGAGTAGCTGGGACTACAGGCTCCCGCCACCACGCCCAGCTAATTTTTTGTATTTTTAGTAGAGACCAGGGTTTCACTGTTGTTGGCCAGGATGATCTCAATCTCCTGACCTCGTGATCCGCCCGCCTTGGCCTACCAAAGTGCTGAGATTACAGGCATGAGCTACTGTGCCTGGCCTCTGTTCTTTATCTTTTTAAATGACAATAGTTGTACATAGTCATGGGATACATAGTGGTGTTTCTGTACATAAAATGTGTAGAGATCAGATCAGGGTAATCAGCATATCCATTATCTCAAACATGTATCATTTCTTCAGGTTGAGGGAACGTTCAATATCCTCCTTCTAACTATTTGAAATTATATATTGTTAAAGATAGTCATCCTGCAGTGGTATAGAACTCTACAACTTACTCCTTTTATCTAGCTGTAATTTGGGAATTCTAACTTCAACAGAAGGCAAGGGAAAGGAATGGATATGAGAAGATGAGCAGAGAGATTAACTATGAGAATGGATACGCCTAGAACCACGAACGTCTGAAATCATTATTGAGATGACTTGAGCCAAGTGAAAACCACCTTAGAGAATTGGGCCCAAAATATCCAAAAATCTTGTGAATAGCCCTTTTCTTCTGGACCATAGAGACCTAGACTGAAAAGATCTTATTATTTCTCTCTCTTTTTTTTTTTTTTTTTTGACCTGGAGTCTCGCTCTGTTGCCCAAGCTGGAGTTCAGTGGTGTGATCTTGGCTCACTGCAACCTCCACCTCCCCGGTTCAAGCAATTGTCCCTGCCTCAGCCTCCTGAGTAGCTGGGATTACAGGCACCCGCCACCATGCCCGGCTAATTTTTGTATTTTTAGTAGAGATGAAGTTTCACCATGTTGGCCAGGCTGGTCTCGAACTCTTGACCTCAGGTGATCTGCCCACCTCGGCTTCCCAAAGTGCTGGGATTATGGGCTTGAGCCACCACACCCAGCCAGAATCTTATTATTTCTTTGGAATGATTTATGAAGGGAGTAATGGCTGTGGTTTTTTTATTGCTGTCATTGTACTTTGAGACAGTTCCAGGAATGTAAAGACCAAGACTTCATCTTTCTTCATCCTTTAAAATAAAAGGCGAGGATTTGGCCAAGAAAGAAACATATCCTCCCTCCATGTCCTTCTTTACCCCTTTTCTTTCACAGGTGGATAAGCACAAGGAGAACCTAGCAGCCATCATGATTACATACCCATCCACCAATGGGGTGTTTGAAGAGAACATCAGTGACGTGTGTGACCTCATCCATCAACATGGAGGACAGGTCTACCTAGACGGGGCAAATATGAATGCTCAGGTGGGAACTGGAGAGGCCTGCCCTTAGTTCCCACTGAGAAAAAGGATAAGTGAAAAAAAAAAAATTCTGACTTCTTGAGAGGCTTCCTGCCTGAGGGAACTCAGACCCGTGACCTGACCACTGGTGGTTGTTGATCTCTCATGGCCTTGGAAAGTCATTTATCCTGGCATCAGCTTTATCACTGTGAAACGGGGGCTCAGAGGGCCCAATCCTGATTACTTGGGGGACAGAGGGTCTATGTATTGTGAACCTCTGAAGAAATGCTGTTGGGAGGCCCTGCAGGAGAGGAGTGATATAATCTTTTTGTGACTCTTATTGCTGTTTGCTTTTTTCCTCTTTCTTTCTCTCTTTCTCTCTCTCTGTCTCTTTCTTTCTTTCATTTGACAGAGTCTCACTCTGTCACCAAGGCTAGAGTGCAGTGGCACAATCTCTGCTCACTGCCACCTCCACCTCCTAGGTTCAAGCAATTCTCCTGCCTCAGCCTCCTGAGTAGCTGGGACTACAGGTGCACACCGCCACACTGGCTAATTTTATTTATTTTTATTTATTTATTTTAATTTTAGTAGAGATGGTGTTTCACTGTGTTGCCCAGGCTGGTCTTGAACTCCTGAGCTCAGGCAATCCACCTGCCTTGGCCTCCCAAAGTGCTAGGATTACAGGCATGATCCACCACGCCTGGCCTCTTTTTTTTTTTCCCCCCTACCATTTTAGACTCTGTCTTTGGTTCTGATTCATTTCACAAGTGTAATCCAGGGATTGTCTGTTGGTTCTGTAGCATAAATGAATTCTGTATCTTTGGCCACCATCAAAACTAGTCCTAACACCCAAGTGGTGGGAAGGCTAGTGGGATATTGTGTCTGGTATCTGGATCATGTCAGGAAAACTGCCAGTCTTGCTTTCTCTCTCTCAGTTCAGCCTCCTCTCTGGTGCCCCTGCAGCCCCTGCCATCATTGTGCCCAATGGGGCCATTCGGTAACATACATCATACCAAAGCCGACCATGCAGGGGAAGGTAGCACTGCTCAGGGAAGAGTTGCCTATTTCAACAACATGGAGGTTCTGCTCCTTCTTGTGTTACAGATACTTCTCTTCCATTGTGGTGTGGATAATTAGGAAGAGACGGTGTATTTAAATCCATATTTTAAAATCTAAATTGGGCTAAATGGTCAATCGCTGTTTCCATAGCAACCGCAAGCACTCTGCCTATAGGATGCCAGGTTGTGACTACAGAACTGGGCCAGATAGAGGACATTTCTGTGAACACCATGGATGTGGCTCTGCCTGCTTTTCCCCTGAGGGGAGAAGGCAGCACCAGCCAGTCATGGCCTTCACACTGGAGGGTGCTTCCAAGCTCTTGACTTTTGCTTTTGGCCCTTGCCTTTGTGGTAGGTGGGAATCTGTCGCCCTGGAGACTTTGGGTCTGATGTCTCGCACCTAAATCTTCACAAGACCTTCTGCATTCCCCACGGAGGAGGTGGTCCTGGCATGGGGCCCATCGGAGTGTGAGTTCTGGGCTGCTGGTTTCAGGATGGCTTTGGAGACAGAATGAAGGAGTGGCCCCAAATAGACTACTCGTCCCATCAAAGTCCTCATGTATTGAGGATACCCTCATTGGTGTAGTGCACTTGTAGGGTCTGGGGGAGGAGCAGTGAAATGGGTGCTTTTAGGGGATGTCCAAAGAAAAGTGTAATTAGATTTTATTAACCATTACATCTGGCCTCACTGAGCTTCCAGTTGCACATAGACAGCAGGTTTATTAACAGAATAATGAATAGGGAACTTTTCCTGAGCATATGTATTGTAACTGGAATATTGGCACTAGAAAGTGCCTTTTGGACTTTTGGATTTCCAAGCATTTTTTTTTTCTTTTTTAAAGTCAGCTAATGGTTCCATTGAAAGTGAATTAGATGTAAAGTGTTAAGATAAGTAACACATAAGTAAGGAAGAAACAAACCTTGTTACTAGAAATAATTGGATGAAGCCAGAGTAGTACTGAAGGAATGTTTCTTAGCTGTTGATAACTTTTCACACTGAAATCAAATCATCTTGGGAAAATGATGATGAGAGCAGCTGTTTCCTGAGCTGCTTCAGTCTCCCCAAAATATGCTAAAGAAGCCAGTTTTCA
This sequence comes from Macaca mulatta, assembly GCF_049350105.2. NCBI lineage: Eukaryota > Metazoa > Chordata > Mammalia > Primates > Cercopithecidae > Macaca > Macaca mulatta. The sequence continues at coordinate 92,797,098 of NC_133420.1, forward strand.
GAGTTGCTGGAAGCTTGGCCTTCTTACTTTTTTCTTCTTTTCTTTCTTTCTTGTTTTGTTTTGTTTGACTGCTGTTAAAGTGACATTCATTTTGATGATGATGATTTCTAGTAAGGGTGTGAGCTCCACTGCTTCGGCCGTCAGGGAGGTGGGGACAATGATGTTCGTGTCAGCCCATGGGGCATCTTCTCATCAGCCCGTCCTCTGTCCACCTTGGGAAAGTGTATAGGGGTGAGGGAATGGGGCTGGGAGGGCGAGGGAGGGGCATGGAACTCCACTGTTTCATGACTGCCTGCCTCTATCAAGTCCTCCACCACAGTTCTTGGGTGAGGCCTGGGACACTGATGGCTGGTGGCCCTCCAGCAGAGGAGGAAGGAAGGAAGGATCGCTTCTTGAACATCTGCCTCCCAGCAGGTGGAGGGTCCCTATCACTGTCAGAGCTCTTCTGCTAAGAACAGGGCTTCCTGGGAGGGCCCAGAACCTTCCCATTAGATTAAACTGAATCGTTTACGTTTTCTGAATTTGCACTTAAAAAAAAAATACAGGAAGAAACATCTTGCCCCGTTTTTGCCCAATCATCCCATCATTTCACTGAAGCGGAATGAGAATGCCTGCCCTGTGGGAACCGTCAGCGCGGCCCCATGGGGCTCCAGTTCCATCTTGCCCATTTCCTGGGCTTATATCAAGGTGAGGCCTGGGAGTATGTACAGGTGGGCAGGGGCGTCAGCTATGGGTGGGGACCAGAGACTGCAGACTTCTTTCTTGGCTTAAAAACAAATAAATTCATGATCTGAGATGTGGTTCAAAGAATATTGCTGATCACCTGGGTGGAAGAAACCTTCCTAAAGAGATGAGCTAAAAATCATTTCATCTCTTCTTCATTACACTACTTCCTTTGGGTTCTCAGACTGGGTTTAACATCAGAGAAACTGAAGCGCCAGATATATTTTTCCAGACACAGCTAAGTTCCATGAGTCATATGGATGTTCTGGCCGCGTCCTTTGGTTTCCTGCAGGATTTATATAGCCCCTTCTGAGTGAAAAGCAGTGCATGTACTAATTATTCCATTTTGCTGAGATCCTGCTATATATCTCACTTCGCTATATATTTCTTGAGGGGGCCGGAGGAGAAGATGAAAAGTAGCAGTAATTTGCTTCTCTAGTGGTTTCCCAGAGCTCTTCGGCCTTTAGGGCTTGTGGTGCTGTGCTCTCTGCATAATTAGTCAGAGAACAGGCTTCCTTCCTTTGTCTTATCCCAAAAAACACCAGAGCCAGAGTTGATTTTCTACAGTTCTTGTTCAGACTGGCCTACCCACCTCCTGAACCAACAAGACTCTGAATAGGAACACTTGTTCGGCTGCTAATTAGAGCAGTCTCCCCAAAGCAGTGCCCCTCTTTAAAGGAAGGGGGGCTCCCACTGAAACAGCACCCCCAAAACGCATCTATGCAAATCATGCCAGAGGACTCTGTGGAACTGGCTGTTTATTTCTGGAACAGTATGGCATTTATGATTCTTCACAAAAAGTTTCTTGGAAGCCAGAACAATTCTGTACCTCGGAGACTGACACTTGCTTTTAAAAATGATACTCAAGTTGTTTTGCAAACAACACAAGCAATCAGAATAAAGGTCTGCTTCTTTGTAAGCAGAATCAAATTCCCACTTCCCTTTTGATCTCTGGGTTCTGTAAATCTGGGTTATTTGTATGAGCATATTTGGGTTGGAGATGACTTCCCACATATAGAAAATAAATGCCCCAAGGTTGGTTTGGCTACATGCCTGGAACACCAGCCGGTGCCTCAGTTTAAAAACTAAATAAATAAAGTAGGGTTTAAGCTGCCCCCTCTGGCCTTGGGCCTTCTCTTATTTCAGGCTGTTGTTACTAATCCCCTGGACTCTAGCTTTAGCTGCTTCTCTCCCTGCTGCATTTCCACAGGCGCACCTACAGGACTGCCAGACTCACCCTAGGCACCCACATACCTCTCCTGGCTTCCTATTGCTTTACCTGGTTCTCACTAGCCTGCACGAAATCCTTAAGGGATTCTTTCAGAATGCACATGCCTAGGCCCCATTCCAGGGAGAACCAAATTGAGCATATGTAGGGTTGGACTTGAGCCGTCTGCATTTTAAAAAAATTCCCCCATGAGACATAGGTTGAGAACCAGGGGTTGGCTGGACAAAGTCAAAGTCCTTCCTAGAGAAGGTTTGGGCTTAAAAATGGAGTCACAATTCACCTTGCCCTACATCCACTCCCAGATGACAGTCATGTGCCCTCCCCTTCTATGCCTTGACTTCTGCCATTCTTCTCACCTGATATGCCTTCTCCTTTCTCTTCCCTATCCAAATTCTACTTATTTCTAAGTTTCTAGCCAAGTTCTGGCTCTTAATCTAGGAAACCTTCTTTGATTAGCCTGGAGCAACGTGGCCCCTTTTAACTTTGCCCCCCTTAATGATACCAAAGTACTACTGTTGTTTTATTTGGTGTTCTCTCATTCTCTTTACATTAGTTATGTATTTAATATATATGCCAACTCCATCACATGTGAGGCACTCTGGGAAGAAAGCAGGCCATCAGAATTGGTACAGTCTTGATTTGAAGCTCTTTGCAGTGATGACATGTATCCCTTATGATCACAGGGACTATTAACTACCAGTACAATACTGAGCAGTTTTTAAACATAAGCAGCCTCTACTAGGGACAATGGGAAAATAAACCATACAAAATTGCTTCAGTGGAGGTATTATTGGCCCAGATCCCATGAGATTCCTGGCAATTATCAAGATCTCTCAAATTCATAGTAAACAAAAAACTCCAAAACACATGTAATATGAGAACAATTCTTTTCTCTCTTTAGATAACACAGTAGTCAGTAGTCAACTTGCTCTGTTGTAGACTTTGCTACTATAATAAAAAACATAAAACTACTATTAAAAGAGGAAAACAAAAATGTATTACAGGCTTAGAGGGATCTGACAGATGTCCTTGTTGGAATTTTCCACTCATCTTTACTCCAGAGTCATTGTGGGCTGCCTTCCTTTGTGGGTGGAATTTATCTGGGGGTGTCTTTTGGTTGGTGTCTTGACCTTTGTGTTTGCCCGTTCAATGGCTAATGGCTCTTTTTCCCTCTGTTGCAGATGATGGGAGGCAAGGGCCTTAAACAGGCCACGGAAACTGCGATATTAAATGCCAACTACATGGCCAAGCGATTAGAAAAACACTACAGAATTCTTTTCAGGGGTGCAAGAGGCAAGTATCAACTTTAATCTATCATTACTTTGGTTTTTTCTTGGCCAAACTAAGTGTGATCTAGATGTGCTTTTCTGACCTGGGTAAGAGACTTCTGTTTCTTAGCACATATCAGACAATAGTAGAGAGTTCTTGGAAATAACTCTGGTTAATTTTATTTTATTTTATTTTTTTATTTTTATTTTATTTTTTTAAATTTTTATTTATTTTTTTTGAGACGGAGTCTCGCTCTGTCGCCCAGGCTGGAGTGCAGTGGCCGGATCTCAGCTCACTGCAAGCTCCGCCTCCCGGGTTTATGCCATTCTCCTGCCTCAGCCTCCCGAGTAGCTGGGACTACAGGTGCCCGCCACCTCGCCCGGCTAGTTTTTGTATTTTTTTTTAGTAGAGACGGAGTTTCACCGTGTTAGCCAGGATGGTCTCGATCTCCTGACCTCGTGATCCGCCCGTCTCAGCCTCCCAAAGTGCTGGGATTACAGGCTTGAGCCACCACACCCGGCCTATTTTTTTATTTTTGAGATGGAGTCTTGCTCTGTCACCCAGGCTGGAGTCCAGTGGCAGGATCTTGGCTCACTGCAACTTCTGCCTCCTGGGTTCAAGTGATTCTCCTGCCTCAGCCTCCTGAGTAGCTGGGACTACACGTGTGCACCACCATGCCCGGCTAATTTTTATATTTTCAGTAGACACGGGGTTTCACCATGTTGGCCAGGCCGGTCTCGAACTCCTGACCTCAGGTGATCCACCTGTATTGGCCTCCCAAAGTGCTGGGATTATAGGCGTGAGCCACTGCGCCCAGCCATAACTCCACTGTAGTTAACAGTTTAGGGACATTACTATATGCAAGTTTCTCCTAGGCTCCTAGTCCACACAGCAGCCTGGGTCAATAAAGAGTCCACAACACTGAAATGTGTATGTAAATACTATGAGCTAATTATTTACAAAGTACTATGGATATGCTTCGAAAGAGTAGAGTAACTCAGACTGGGTAGAGGCAGGATGGAATGGTTGAGAGTGACTTCTCGCTGGAGCCATTTGAGATGGGCCCGGAAGCCAGTGTAGCCAATGAGAGCCTGAGTAAGCAGAGACACAGGAGCAAACCAGAGAAAAGGAAGCTGTCTGGTCTGGAGTGAAGGATGGATGATGGAGAGGGAGCAAATGACGATGAGGCTGCAAAGGTAGCGTGGGGCCTTGAAGGTCTTGGAAGGCTCTGGACTTCACCCTTGAGCCGGACAATAACCATTAATGGTTTTTGAGCAGGAGAGTGTAGGGATTCATGAAGAGACTGTTACAATCATTAAGACAGCACAAGGGGGAAACATGCCTTAGAGGCAGCAAGCAGCTGGGGTGGTGGCTCACACCCTCAATCCTGTAATCACACCTGTGATTTAAGGTTAGCCTCTAGGGCTTACAACAGAGGGAATAATAGGCAGGGGAACAAAGTCACCCTGGAAGTGATGGGAGGGAACTAAAAACCAGGCAGCCTTTTACACACTGGGCTGTGGGCTCAGAACCTCATAGCTGAGTCTTGGAAGCGGTGAGGCCCCAGGAAAGAATATTGAAGGTGAGAAGCCAGAACAAAACACCTCAAGTAGATGGCTACATTAAGAGGGAGGCAGAAGTTGGGTGCCTGGTGAGGGGCACTCCACACCTGAGGCGGCTTTAGAACCCTGGCAGCACTTGGCACAGTGCGTCTCCCTCCCCACCCCTGCCTGGCCCTCCTGCTGCCATGTGGCTCCACCTCCTCCCTGCAGCCTCCACTCCTTCCTCTTGCCCACTCCCGACCCCACCCCGGAGCAGCTGCTCTCCCACTCGGTATTGTCTGGCTCTGTCCATCTGACTCCAGGGTCCAGGAGAGGGTGGAGGCTGCGCCTGCTTTGTTTCTCTAGCAGTCAACAGACAAATGCACGTGATGACGCATAGTAAGGAGAGACACTGTAAAGGGCAGGTGGCTGATTTAATCTTACCTAAGTGTATTTATTTAGATTTTTTCCACTTTTACTGAGGTATGATTGACATCTGATTTTAAATTATGAGTCTTAAAAGGAACCTTTGTCTGTAACAATTAGGAAGCCTTTGGTAGCCTTTGAAAGTAGTTTGGGCACAATGGTGAGGCAGACGCTGGATGGAAATAGGCCGAGATATGGATGGAGGTCGGGAAGGAGAGGGGAGAAGGATTCCATGTTTGCGGGGAGTTTGGTAGTGAGGGAGGAGGGGGCTGCTTCAGTAGGTTGTAGTTATATTTTCCTTTTAGCTATAAAAACAACATGATTTTAAGCTGTGAGAAGGGAGAGTGAAGATACCTTTAAGAGAAAAACAGATGGGGGAACAAAGTCTCCCTGGAAGGGAAAGGCTGGAACTGAGAACCAGATACGAGTCCTTGCTATGGGCCCAGAGTGGGAGCAGGACAGACATCGGGACTTGGAGCTTGGATCAGAGAGACAGACATCAGGAACCAGCACACCCACCTGCACCTTGGCAACAGCAACAAGGTGCTTATGGGATCTTGGTTTCTCTGGTCCAGGTGGAATATACCTCTATAGCTGTGATCTTTAATTTAATGGCTGGTCTTACCTCATAAATCTGTATCCAAAGGGGTGGTTCCACAGTTTGAAAAAGAATAGGACCAAATAACCAGAAGCGCTGGTTGAGAATGCTTCCCAGAGAGCAGAAAACACAGTTGTGGGCAACACGTCTCTAAGCAACACAATAAAATGCTTCTGTGAAGTGGGTACTAAAGAAGTGACAAGAGTTACTAATTAATTCAAACCTAGCTTAGCTCCTGCTCCATGAAATGTATCCTGCTTGTGTGTTGGCTTTAAGGAATAGCTTCAATATTTATTCTGTCTGATTATATAAATAATGTATATATGCTCAGCATGGAAATTTTGGAAAATAATAAAGCATGACGAAGAAAATGTAAATGGCCCATGGTTCCATCAATCAGTTATAGCCATTACTAGTATTTTCTGTATTTCTTCTCCTCTTTTGTTTGTACAATTGATCATACTACAGATAGTTTTATTAGTTTGTTGTCCGGGCTGAAGTGCAGTGGTGCCATGGTAGCTCACTGCAGTCTTGAGCTCCTGGGTTCAAGTGATCCTCCTAACTCATCCTCCCAAGTAGCTGGGACCACAGGCACACACCCCCACACCTGGCTAATTTATTTATATATATTTTTCTGTAGAGATGGGGTCTTGCTCTGTTGCCCAGGTTGGTCTTGAACTTCTCTGCTCAAGTGATCCTCCCACCTTGGCCTCCCAAAGTGCTGGAGTTATAGGCGTGAGCCACTGCACCCACCCTAAAAATACAATTTTTAGCCTGTTTTTTAACTGTATATTATGAGCATTTTCCCCTGTCACTAAATAATCTTTGAAAGCGGCACTGTCGCCGGGCGCGGTGGCTCAAGCCTGTAATCCCAGCACTTTGGGAGGCCGAGACGGGCGGATCACGAGGTCAGGAGATCGAGATCATCCTGGCAAACACAATGAAACCCTGTCTTTACTAAAAAAATACAAAAAACTAGCTGGGTGAGGTGGCGGGCGCCTGTAGTCCCAGCTACTCGGGAGGCTGAGGCAGGAGAATGGCATAAACCCGGGAAGTGGAGCTTGCAGTGAGCTGAGATCCGGCCACTGCACTCCAGCCTAGGTGACAGAGCGAGACTCTGTCTCAAAAAAAAAAAAAAAAAAAAGAAAGTGGCACTGTCAATTCCGTTGTATAGATGTGCCATGATTTAACCAATTGTGTAGTTTTTGTTCCCTTTGTTTGCATTTATTACAATGTGGCAATGAGTATCCTTTGCTTGAAATTTTAAAGAATCTTGCCTGATAATTTCCTTAGGAGAGAGTCATAGAAAAAAAATTATTATCTCAGAGGATATGAATGCACTGAAGCTCTTGACACGTATGGCTTCAATTTTTTTCCCAGAGACTTTGTGCCAATTTATCTCTCAGTGATAACATATGAGAGTGGCCATCACACGGGGGCCTAGTGAGGACTGAGAACTAGACAGAAGAACAAGAAAACAATATATCGTTGCCAATTTGATAGGTGAAAATGACCTTATTGTTTTAGTATATGTAGCCAATGCTCTCAATGTTTCCCCAGTTCTTAGTGCTAACCTTGCCCATCCAGGGAAACTGTGTTCCCCCATCTGTTGTCTACTTCACTCTCTTTCACAGCCGGCTCTCTGATTTCACAGCTTAAAATCATGTTGTTTCCATATTTTAAAAAGATATATAACTGCATCCTATTGGTTTTTTCCCTAATTGCTTATTTGTTCATATTTTAAACTTCCTTATGTTTAATTTTATTTAGTAGTGGCCAGGTGCAGTGGTTCACACCTGTCATCCAAGCACTTTGGGAGGCTGAGATGGGTTGTCTAAAAGTATGACACTTACATTTACATATAGCACCTAATACTTAATAATGATAAAGACTATGCTGCTGGTTTATGTACTTACTACATAATGCTTATTATTATTATTATTTTTTTTTTTTTTAAGACAGAGTCTCGCTTGGTCACCCAGGCTGGAGTGCAGTGGCGCGATCTTGGCTCACTGCAACCTCACCTCCCAGGTTCAAGCAATTCTCCTGCCTCAGCTTCCCCAGTAGCTGGGACTACAGGTGTTCATCACTACGCTCGGCTGATTTTTGTATTTTTAGTAGAGATGGGGTTTCGCCATGTTGCTCGGGCTGGCCTCAAACTCCTGACCTCAGGTGATCCTCCCACCTTGGACTCCCAAAATGCTGGGATTACAGGTGTGAGCCACTGCGCCTGGCCCCCATCATTATTTTAGAGTGTGTTCCTTCTACTGTAAAAAAAAATGTTAACTGTAAAACAGCCTCAGGGCAGTCACTTCAGGAGGTATTCCAGAAGAAGGCATGGTCATCACAAGAGATAGCAGCTCCGTGTGTGTTAGTGTCCCTGAACACATTCCAGAGGGATAAGATGTCGGAGGTGGGGCAAAGTGCTGTGGCTCATGCCTGCAATCCCAGCAGTTTGGGAGGCCAAGGCAGGAGGATTGTTTGAGCCCAGGAGTTTGAGACCAGCCTGGGAAACATCATGAGACCCATCTCTTCAAAAAAAAAAAAAAAATTAACCGCCATCGTGGCACACACCTGTAGTCCCAGCTAGTTGGAAGGTTGAGGCAGGAGGATTGCTTGAGCCTGGGAAGTTGAGGCTGCAGTGAGTTGTAATGGTGCCACTGCACTCCAGCCTGGGGCACAGAGTGAGACCCTGTCTCAAAAAAAAAAGATGTGGAGGTGGAAGACAGTGATATTGAGCATCCTGAATCTTTAGGCCTAGACAAAGGTGTGTGTTTGTGTCTTAGTTTTTAACAAAAAAGTTTAAAAAGTAAAAAGAAATTAAATGTAGAAGAAAGCATATAGGATAAGGATATCGAGAAAGAAAATATTTTTGTACAGCTATACAATTGTGTTTTAAGTGTTATTACAAAAGCATCAGAAAGTTTTTAAAAATTTAAAAGTTTATAAAGTAAAAAAGTTACAGTAGGCCAGGCGCAGTGGCTCACGCCTGTAATTCCAGCACTTTGGGAGGCCGAGGCGGGCAGATCACTTGAACTCAGGAGTTCGAGACCAGCCTGGCCAAATGGTGAAACCCTGTCTCTACTAAAAATACAAAAATGAGCCAGGCATGGTGGTGTGCGCCTGTAATCCCAGCTACTCGGGTGGCTGAGGCATGAGAATCGCTTGAACCCAGGAAGCGGAGGCTGCAGTGAGCCAAGATTGTGCCACTGCACTCCAGCCTGGGCCACAGATTGAGATTCTGCCTCAAAAAAGTTACAGTAAGCTAAGGTTAATTTATTATTGAAGAAAAAATTTTTTTTTTAAAAGTTACTATAGCCTAAGTGTACAGTGTTTACAAAGTCTATGATAGTACACAGGAATGTCCTAGACCTTCCCGTTCACTCACCTCTCACTCACTGACTCATCCAGAGCAACTTCCAGTCCTGCAAGCTCCGTTCATGGTAAGTGCCCTACACAGGTGTACCATTTTTTAGCTTTTATGTCGTATTTTTGCTCTATCTTTTCTATGTTGAGATATGTTTAGATACACAGATTCGGACCACTGTGTTACAATTGCCTACAGTATTCAGTACAGTAGGAGCAAGAGGCTGTACCATGTAGCCTAGGTATATATAGTAGACTTTACCAACTAGTTTATGTAAGCACACAATGCTGTTTGCACAATGACAAAGTCATCTCACAATGTACTTCTCAGAACATATTCCCTTCATTAAGTGATGCATGACGTATTCTGCTAGAATGAGGAAAGAGAGGAATTACCCAGGTAAGATGATACTTTTTTTTTTTTTTTTTGGAGACAGTTTCGCTCTTGTTGCCCAGACCGGATTGTAATGGCGCCTTCTCGGCTCACCTCAACCTCTGCCTCCCGGGTTCAAGTGATTCTCCTACCTCAGCCCCCTGAATAGCTGGGATTACAGGCATGCGCTACCATGCCTGGCTAATTTTGTATTTTTAGTAGAGATGGGGTTTCTCTATGTTGGTCAGGCTGGTCTCGAACTCCTGATCTCAGGTTATCTGCCCACCTTGGCCTCCCAAAGTACTGGGATTACAGGTGTGAGCCACTGCACCAGGCAAGAGGATACATTTTAAAGGAAGAATTGCAAAAATCCATAGCTGTCTACTTTGGGAGGCAAAGGTCACTGTTTGATCTGAATGGAGTTCCCATTAGTAGGAGGAGATGACTTTGTTAGTATCCCAATGTTTTCTTTATGTTTTAATTTCTTATAAGCCTATCTTTTTTTTTGAGACAGAGTCTTGCTCTGTCACCCAAGCTAGAGTCCAGTGGTGCAATCTCGGCTCACTGCAACCTCCGCCTCCTGGGCTCAAGCGATTCTCCTGCCTCAGCCTCCCACTGTGAATACAGGCTCCCGCCACTGCACCTGGCTAATTTTTGTATTTTTAGTAGAGACAAGGTTTCGCCATGTTGGCCAGGCTTATTTTGATCTCTTGACCTCAGGTCATCTGCCTTTTTTTTTTTTTTTTTTAAATCAGACAAACCCACCTCTGCCTGCAAATACTTGCCCCTGCAGAGGTTTCCAGGTGACCCTTGCTGTATGGGTGGGCAGGGGCCTGAGGGGCTGGGCCCTCACGTCCTTGGCTCACAAGTGACCCTGCTCAGTCCCACTTACCTGAACTCATTCTCAGGGAAACCTCATTCTAGCTTGAACTACAAGGAAACAGCCAGGAGGTTTGATTCTGTTAGTCATGGTCTGTGGATTGCAGCTAAAAGGCTTGACCAAGCATTGATTGCCCAGCAGAGCTTTCCAGAGTAGTTACCGAGTGAGTTCATTTTTTCCTCGGCAGCCACCTTGAGGATGGGGGATAAGTAAGGTCTGGTCCCTTCTCTCAAGGAGAGTTTTGAGAAGCCCTGTTTTTCCATAGCACATTCCCATATTGTTCTTACCCTCAGAAGACAATCAATATATGGGGGCGGTGGTTCCCACTTAGCCGCCCAATGTTTACCTTGCTTTTCCTTCATCCCACCCGCTCCTGTCCTCCTTGCCCCTTTCACATAGTACCTTCTCAGCTATAGTCATGGTTAGGTCCAGCAGAAACACCTACTCTGTGAACACTGAAACTTGGTTCTGAGTGGTTTATTCAATTTCCACTTGATATTGCCCCGGCATTGCCCTATAGCAGGTTTGTGTGTCCTAAAAGCTTCAAAGAACATCTTAGGATCTGGCTTCCGACAGCCACCAAGTTGAAATTTCATCCTGGCCGGGCGCAGTGGCTCAAGCCTGTAATCCCAGCACTCTGGGAGGCCGAGACGGGCGGATCACGAGGTCAGGAGATCGAGACCATCCTGGCTAACACGGTGAAACCCCGTCTCTACTAAAAATACAAAAAATTAGCTGGGCGTGGTGGCGGGCGCCTGTAGTCCCAGCTACTCGGGAGGCTGAGGCAGGAGAATGGCGCGAACCCGAGAGGCGGAGCTTGCAGTGAGCTGAGATCCGGCCACTGCACTCCAGCCTGGGCGACAAAGCGAGACTCCGTTTCAAAAAAAAAAAAAAAAAAAAAAAGAAAAGAAATTTCATCCCTTTCAGGGCTCACGTAGAGATGGAGAGAGATGCTGGAATTCCACTGCAGTTTCTATTTGAACGCAATAGAATATGGATTTAGAAACTAACATCTGAACTTCATTTAGAAAATGGAGCCCTTCCTAAACCTCTTGGCTGTGGTGGGGCCCTCTTCAGATGGCACTGTGGTATTAGCAGTGCTGTGTTGGGCTTGGCTTGATGGTGCCTTTCAGCTATTACTGAACCTCTGCTTGGAAGACTCTCCTCTTGTGCTGCCAGCAAGAGTGACTCCTCCCCCACTATGTCCCTCCCTTCCTCCCCTCCCTGCTGTCTGGTGTCATTCTGAGCAGCGAGCTTCCATTAGCTTTCGTCCTCCAATCATTGTCACAATCATGGCATTTTGTTTTATTTTGTTTAAGAGACGGTCTTGCTCTGTTACCCAGGCTGGAGTGTAGTCACATTATCATAGCTCACTGCAGCCTCAGCCTCCTGGGATCAAGCGATTCTCCCACCTCAGCCTTACACGTAGCTGGTACTACAGGCAGGCACACCTGCACCTAATTTTTTGGTTTTTTTGTAGAAACAAGTTCTCACTATGCTGCCCAGGCTGGTTTCAAACTCCTGAGCTCAAGCGATCTTCCTGCCTCGGTCTCCTGAAATGCTGGGATTACAAGTGTGAGCTACCATGCCTGGCTGAATTTTCTGCTTTTGAATCACACTCCTTACAATTTATTCTCCATCACTGTTAGAAAGCATATTTTGGCTGGGCGCAGTGGCTCATGCCTGTAATCCCAGCACTTTGGGAGGCTGAGATGGGGGGATCACTTGAGCCCAGGAGTTTGAGACCAACCTTGCCATAGTGAGACCCCATCTCTACAAAAAATACAAAAATTAGCTGGGCATGGTGGTGCATACCTGTAGTCCCAGCTACTCTCAGGAGGCTGAACTAGGAGGATTGGTTGGGCTCAGGAGGTCAAGGCTGCAGTGAGCTGTGATGGCACTACTGCACTCCAGCCTGAGTGACAGAGCACTCAACCCTGTCTCAATTTCTTTTTTCTTTGAGACAGAGTCTCGCTCTGTCACCAGGCTGGAGTGCAGTGGCGTGATCTTGGCTTACTACAACTTCTGACTCCCGGGTTCAAGCGATTCTCCTGTCTAAGCCTCCCAAGTAGCTGGGACTGCAGGCGTGTGCTACTGCGCCCAGCTAATTTTTGTATTTTTCGTAGAGACGGGGTTTCACCACGTTGGCCAGGATGGTCTTGATCTCTTGACCTCATGATCCACCTCGCAAAGTGCTGGGATTACAGGCTTGAGCCACCGCGCCTGGCCCCTGTCTCAATTTTTTTAAAGTTTTTTTTTTTTTTTTTTTTTTCCTTAAAGCGTGGTTTAAAAGTATGCAGTTTCAACATATTCAGAGTCTTAGGCTCTTTATAGTTTTATTTTCAAACAAAACCACTTCTTTTATTTATTTATTTATTTTCGGGAGGATGAAGTCTCGCTTTGTCTCCCAGGCTTGAGTGCAGTGGTGCCATCTCAGCTCACTGCAACCACCACTTCCCAGGTTCAAATGATTCTGTCACTCAGTCTCCCAAGTAGCTGGAACTACAGGCACCTGCCCCTACACCTGGCTAATTTTTGTAATTTTTTTTTTTTTTTTTCCCCCGTAGAGACAGGGTTTCACCATATTGGCCAGGCTGGTTTCTAACTCCTGACCTCAAGTGATCTGCCTGCCTCAGCCTCCCAAAGTGCTGGGATTATAGGTGTGACTTCTTTCATATTTATTCATTCTATGAGAAGCATAGCAGTTCGTAGACCGTTTTCAGGGGCTATTAATTACTGGATCTATTCTTCACAGGCTTGAGAAGTTATGCTTGCTCTGAGTCTCTGTAAATGGATTCATTTTTGCTGAGAGTGAGGAAAGTGGGTTAAGAAGAAGGAGTACATCATTATCTCATGAGTAGATACTTTCCTGGAAGGAAATTCATGAGTTGATGGACCGTGGAATTTGGGAGGCCCCGGAGGAATATTGGTCTATTTATTAAAACGCTGACTTAATGGTTTATTCCTGATGATGGTTGTGTGGTCAGTAGCTCATTCTGGGGAGCTACTGGCGGCCTGGACCTAGAGAAGAAGTCTGTTTATGAACTACAGGTTGCATATCCCTAATCTGGATATCTAAAAGTTTTTCTAAAAATTTGTATTTATTTTTTTGAGACAGGGTCTCGCTCCTATTGCCCAGGCTGGAGTGCAGTCGTGTGATCACGGCTCACGGCAGCCTCGATTTCCTAGGCTCAGGTGATTCTATTTTTAGTAGGGATAGGGTTTTGCCATGTTGCCCTGGCTGGTCTGGAACTTCTGATCTAAAATGATCTGCCCACCTCAGCCTCCCAAAGTGCCGGGATTACCGGCATGAGTCACTGTGCCTGGCCTGAAAATCCAAAACTTTTGGGTGCCAACATGAGACTCAAATAAAGATCTACAATTTCAAATAAGGGATATGTCATTGGTAGAACAAAGTGAACTGGGTTGCACAGACTTTGGCCTCATTAACTCCTTGTTACTTACAGTATATTGTTTGACATCACATATTCCTAATTCTTTGTTTGCAGCCTGAAACCAAAACATCAAAAGGTCCTTCAAAGAAACATAAAATTCTGTATGTGTCTTATGGATATTATCTTTGATATATCCATATCTATATACACGCGAAAGTAATTATTTGATATTGAGGGTAAAGTTGCTGAAAAGTGTCAATGGCTCTAGAAATATTTTGTATAAAAGGATCAGGACTATGTGACGCATTTAACTGTTGCCAGTAGATTTTACGTCCTCAGAATAGAAATAATCTCATCCCCAGACACCTCCAGTCAAATGTTCCAGTAATGCCTCCCACCTGCCATTAGCCATAATCAGGTTCACAGGTATGTAGTAAGCTGAAGATCAGACACATTGGCCCAATGTGCTAAACATTTTTATTTGTAATAAGACTTAAATCGTTATTGCCAACAATAAACTTACCCAGTGCCCATGGCTTCTTGGTCCTCACTGATACACGTAAAAAGCCGACACACTTATTCATTAAATTACTTATTCATTTGTTTGGGTAAAACAATAAGCTGATGCTAATCTTGGGCTGAAACAACTTTCCTGAACAGGTTATGTGGGTCATGAATTTATTTTGGACACGAGACCCTTCAAAAAGTCTGCAAATATTGAGGCTGTGGATGTGGCCAAGAGACTCCAGGATTATGGTAAGTGGCTTTTGACATTCATGCCGCCGCCCATGCTGGCTGTGGACAACTTCCTAATGCACAAATGGAAAGTGCAGGCACCACAGTAAACTGATCTGGGGGATAAATGGGGAGCTCAGGATTCTTGGCAACCTCCAAAATAATAGAGAAAAAAGTTTCCTTATGACTGCATTGGTCCTGCCCTTCAGAAGATATTAAAATATGCATCTTGAATCCATTAACAGCCAAGAAAAGAAGTGTTTATGATTAAAATTGAAACCCCAGTGAGTTGTAGTGAGTGTAGTGGTGAAGGAAGCAGAGCAAGTAACCCATCGAAGTGGTAGAGACAAATGGCATTGGAGTTTTATAGCCACCTCCGTCATGGCCTAGCTGTTTCAGCTGCTTCTGGAGATGAAGAAATAAGTGTAGCAGTTTTCACAAAGAAAATGCCACTTTCTTTGAAGCATTTTGAAAGACATGGATCCTTCACCTGTGCATTAGTGGGTGTTCATTCAACTCAGCTCACTACATTTTCCTAGTGAACAATGTTATTAATATTATAATATTAAGATCGTATTGCTTTTTAGGGGGTTGGGAAGACAGAGTCTCACTCTGTTGCCCAGGTTGGAGTGCAGTGGTGCGATCTCAGCTCACTGCAACCTCCACCTCCCAGGTTCAAGTGATTCTCGTGCCTCAGCCTCCCAAGTAGCTGAACTACAGGTGCCCACCACCATACCCAGCTTTTTTTTTTGTATTTTTAGTAGAGACGGGGTTTCACCATGTTGGCCAGGCTGGTCTCGGACTCCTGAGCTCAGGCAGTCCACCTGCCTCGGTCTCCAAAAGTGCTGGGATTACAATGTGAGCCAGCACGCACAGCCAATATTACTATTATAATAATATGAAAATGATATTAATGGTATCAAGGATCTTTCAATTCTCAGAAAGGCTAAGTTGGGGAGAACTTTGCCATTCGATGGATATGGAGTCCTATCTGAGTTTTAATGACTTGTTTTGGGAAGAAAAGAGAAAAATCTTTTAAATTTAATAGTTTCGGCCGGGCGCGGTGGCTCAAGCCTGTAATCCCAGCACTTTGGGAGGCCGAGACGGGCGGATCACGAGGTCAGGAGATCGAGACCATCCTGGTTAACACGGTGAAACCCCGTCTCTACTAAAAAAATACAAAAAATTAGCCGGGCGCGGTGGTGGGCGCCTGTAGTCCCAGCTACTCGGGAGGCTGAGGCAGGAGAATGGCGTGAACCTGGGAGGCGGAGCTTGCAGTGAGCTGAGATCCGGCCACTGCACTCCAGCCCGGGCGACAGAGCGAGACTCTGTCTCAAAAAAAAAAAAAAAAAAAAAAAAATAGTTTCACTAATGCATCGTAATGGGAATCCCACGTGTGTGACTCACTCTCAAATGATCTTATTATGCAGTTACACTGATAATAGATGGGAAAGCCAGAGAAAGGCTTCATTAATGAAATTACCAATCCCATCCTCAAGATCTCCGCTTGACACCTCTTGTAACCTGACAGTAGAACTCCTTTCTCCTGACAGCCTCCCGGCTAGTGATTGGGTAATGGCCGATTCAGGATAAGACACTCACTTTGTGGATGCCTTGCCTACTTCACACATATAACTGCAACAGCATTTGCAAGGAGAGGAGGGGCTCACAGGGAAATGGTAACTGAAGTTACCACCCAGTGTTTCCAAATCATGTTGTCTCCCGACCTCAGTGTTATTTTGATGATTGATAGAACCGTTTCCACACTTGTCCAAAAGCCCAGAATTGTCCAGGTGCCTGGCATACAGTAGGCACTCAACACCTAGCGTTAATAAATGGGAGACCAAATGAATAGCTAAGTCAAAAAGCAAGGAACATGACAACACAGTTTCCAGGTCTTAAGCATAACTGCTGAATGTGAATTTTTAAGGAAGAGAGCTAATAATCTGTATATTTAACACACAGCTCCTGTATGAGTCTTTCAGGCAAGTTGGAGGCATTACTGCCTTAGACAGCAGTTCCAGGCTAATTATCAGACCTATTATCAGAATCACCTGGCATGTTTTATGACTCATAGATTTTTGGGCCCTACCTTGGATTTCCTGAATCAGGGTCCAGATGCAGGAATTTTTTTTGCAAGAACTCAGGTGGTTCAAAATATGGGAACCACTACAGCAGAATATGTTGGACTAAATTTGCTCACACAGGGAATTAAGGGCAGACATGATAGGTAATCAGCTTGTTCTCTTAAAAAAAATCCCAGTCTGGTTTGAGTGACAAAGGTATATGTATTTACCAAAACTCATTAAGTGGTACAGTTAGGATTTGTGCATTTCACTGTAAGTTTTATCACAAAAATATGTGAACAGATACTGAATTCTAGTCATGATATGTATGCTGAAGGGTTTAAGAGTGAAGTGTACTAATGACTGCAGTGTACTTTGAAATGCATCAGAAAGTAAGGCAGATAGCTGGATGAGTAGATATGTGATAAAGCAAACAACGGCATTGTAGAATCTAGGTGGCGGGTATATGGGTGCTCACCTACAGTCCTTTCAACTCATCTGAATGTTAGTGGGGTTTTTTTGTTTTTTGTTTTGTTTTGTTTTTAAATAGAGACAGGGTCTCACTCTGTCACCCAGGCTGGAGTGCAGTGTTGTGATCTTGACTCACTGCAGGCTCAACTCCTGGGTTCAAGTGATCCTCCCAACTCAGCTTTCTAAGTAGCTGGGACTACAGGCACATACCACTACACCTGGCTAATTTTTGTATTTTTTGTAGAGACGGGGTTTTGCCATATTGCCCAGGCAAGTCTCAAACTGCTGGGCTTAAGCAATCCGCTGGCTTTGGCCTCCCAAAGTGCTGGGATTATAGGTGTGTGAGCCACAGCGCCTGGCCTGAACATTTTTAAATAAAATGTTGGTAGAGAATTTTTTAAATCATGCAGATGTGACTCGAAAGTACCCCATGTAATTATGATGCTCACCAGAATTTGAGAACCACTGCACATTGGGGCAAGATTAGTTCAGAGGTGTCTCAACTTGGGAGTTGTTCTTCAGCTTTTAAAAGTTTCATAGGGCCGGTGCGGTGGCTCATGCCTGTTATCCCTGCATGTTGGGAGGCAGAGACAGGCAGATCAGTTGACCTCGGTAGCTGGAGACCAGCCTGGACAACATGGCAAAACCCTGTCTCTGCAACAACAAAAAAATTAGCCGGCTATGGTGGCGTGCACCTGTAGTCTCAGTTACTTGGAAGGCTTAGGTGGGAGGATCATTTGAGCCCAGAAGGTTGAGGCTGCAGTGAGCCGTGAGTGTGCCAGTGTACTCTAGCCTGAGCAATAGAGCAAGACTCTGTCTCAAAAACAAACAAACAAACAAACAAACAAACAAAAACTTCATAGAAAAAATACAAGAAATGGAAAATGTTGTTTTTGATTTTTGTCCTGGAAATCTCTCTCTTGACTATGTGTCTTGTTGCATCACCTTACATGCAAACCTTTGGAAACAGAAACACACTGAGCCTGTGTTCAATGTAAAGGCAAAGGCTTTCCACATAGTGGCCAAACTTCAGTTTCCTTATCGTACAAAATGGGGACAATAAGATTTGCTCCAGAGTCCTTAGCTCTTGTTATCTCATTATTTAACCTTTGATAAGCTATATTTTTATTTCTCTTAATTATAAGTAATACATGATAATTACTGAAAGATTCTAAAGTATAATCGAAGTGAAATAAAAATCCCAGTCTCATTTTCTGGCCATAGTTACAGTTAACATTTTATATTTTCTTCAAGGCATCTTCCCTCATAAAATGTGCATATATTATATAAGTACTTTGTTCTTTTATTTATATATAGACATGGAATATCATTATGTGGCTTGCTTTTTTTACTTAATATTTTTGAATGTTTAGCCAGTTTAACAAATTGACATACTTTTGAATGGTTGTCTATTTACTGTATGGGCGCTCTGTAAAATTTGCTTATTTGATCCTCTATTGTTGGATATTAGGTTGTTTCCTAAATTTTTCTTCTATAAACAGTGCTGAGATGAATCCCCATATACATACATTTGCAAATGTATCTGATGATTTTCTTAGGATAAAGTATAAAAGGGGATAGGAACTTTTCTTCCAAACTGGGTAGGCCACTAACGTTCAGTGAGGCAATTTCTCCTGTCTCCCTTTGCAGGATTTCACGCCCCTACCATGTCCTGGCCTGTGGCAGGGACCCTCATGGTTGAGCCCACTGAGTCGGAGGACAAGGCAGAGCTGGACAGATTCTGTGATGCCATGATCAGCATTCGGCAGGAAATTGCTGACATTGAGGAGGGCCGCATCGACCCCAGGGTCAATCCGCTGAAGGTGCGTAGGCCCTGGAACTTTGCTTGAAATGTTCCTTAAACTAGAAAATGATGTCTGGACAGTGTACCAGCACCTCCTGAACTCTCAACTGAGGATGATACTCTTCCCTAGAATAAGGTAATTCTTCTGAGAAGACGCAGTTGTTACTCTGAAGTTTGCATCGTCTTGAACAGCATAGCAGTTACTCAAGGATGATGTGGTTGTGGAAACTGTCCACAACTGTCTAGTTGGAGAATTTGTAACATTCTGTGTCTCTGTTTGATGTACTGTAGTGAGATTATGGCATAAATAAAATTTACATATTCACATCACAAACTCTGCACA
Source organism: Macaca mulatta (assembly GCF_049350105.2). Taxonomy (NCBI): domain Eukaryota; kingdom Metazoa; phylum Chordata; class Mammalia; order Primates; family Cercopithecidae; genus Macaca; species Macaca mulatta. The sequence goes on from NC_133420.1 coordinate 92,816,316, forward strand.
AGCACACATTCTTATATTAGAGCAGTTATCTCTGAGAAAACTGTATTGGCATTTGGACTGGATGTTACAATGTTTATGCTCCATGTTGGGGAAAAGTTGGTTGGGCATTACTCTGCCTCTTCTAAAACATGTTAATTGTATATGTGGTCAGAGTCCTAAGTTTCTTGTTAGTCCAGATATTAAGCTGGAAGATCAGGAATGGAGAATACCATGAAGGCTGTGGTTGTGTCTTCATGGCTATAACCCAGAGAACAAGTCTGATATGCTGCAGCAGCTGGGGCAGGTTCCCAAACTGCCTGCCTGCAGGAGAGGGCAGGGACCAGTGACTTGCAGAAGGCAGGCACCTCTCTAGAGGTGAGTTCACAGAGTCATGGAGGCATACAAGATGATTATGCTTACCACCATTTATTTCTCTTTTCTCTCTGAAGACTCCTGCTTCTTTCAGGATTTAGGCGATTTAGGCTATTCTTTCAATGGCAATAAACATTTCAAAGAGCATAATAGTTATAATACAAGTGGGTAATACTGCTCATAGGATGATATCAGATTTTAAAATGAGCCAAATTATGTTATATGCTGTTTATCAACATACGCAGTAATAGTATAAAAGCATGATGAGAATGGTAAACACCAAATTCAGAAGAGTGGTTAGCACTGGGAAGGGGATATACAGGCAACTCCAAACGTGTAGGTAATTTTTTCTAAAAGGTGAAGCAAATATGACAGAATGTTCATTAGACTCTGCTGGGTGGTAGATGTGATGATTATTACCATAACATTCTGATATTTAAAATATTTCACAATTACAAATCACATTCTACCCCCTAAATTGAAAGAAAACCACAGCTTTCTCTGCCTGGGCTCCTGTCAGAAGCTTGAGGGTTGAGGTGCAGGGTGGGAGGAAAAGAGAGTGTATTGCTCTGACCCCTCCCCTGTCCATATCTCTGTCTCAGATGTCTCCGCACTCCCTGACCTGCGTTACCTCCTCCCACTGGGACCGGCCTTATTCCAGAGAGGTGGCAGCGTTCCCACTCGTAAGTTCTCTGAACCTGAATGTGCCAGCTGGGAAGGCACGGGCCAGCTCCTATCCTGAGGGGTGTACACTCTTAGCCTCCTCATTATAGAAACTGTATGTGGCGCACCTTGTGAAATAAGGGCCTTGACGAGGAACGAGGAGCAAAGAAATTGGCTTTCAGAGGCGAGGTCATACAGTATCAACTACAGGTCTGGGAACTCATAGGGAACACAGTGGGGGAAAACTGAATACCAGTCCTGCCCAGTGGACCGATGTGCTTCCCTCCACCGTGGGACAGGGAGATGGCGCCCAATGCAACCTTCCTTTCCTTTCTGATTCTTAAATGGAGGAGAAGGTTCTGTGTAGTCTGTTTGAGTGAGATAGGGAGAAAGTTCAAAATGTGCCAAATTATGCTATGTGCGGTTTACGGATCTGTGCAGTAATAGTATAAAAACATAATGAGAATGGTAAATCCTGTATTCAGGATAATGGTTGTCATTGGAGAGGAGGGCAAACAAAATGATGCTTTTTTTTTTTTTTTTTTTTTTGAGACAGACAGAGTCTTGCTCTGTCACCCAGGCTGGAGTGCAGTGGCATGATCTCGGCTCACTGCAAGCTGCACCTCCCGGGTTCACGCCATTCTCCTGCCTCAGCCTCCCAAGTAGCTGGGACCACAGGCGCCTGCCACCACACCTACCTAATTTTTTGTATTTCTAGTAGAGACAGGGTTTCACCATGTTAGCCAAGATGGTCTTGATCTCCTGACCTCGTGATCCACCCACCTCGGCCTCCCAAAGTGCTGGGATTGCAGGCGTGAGCCACCGCGCCCAGCTGATGCTTTTTTTTTTTTAATTGTTCAAACTTTTATTTTATGCACAGTATGAGAAATTAACTTCTTTTTTTTTGAGACATAGTTTCTCTCTTGTTGCCCAGGCTGGAGTGCAATGGCACAATCTCGGCTCACCGCAACCTCTACCTCCCGGGTTAAAGCAATTCTCCTACCTCAGCCTCCCAAGTAGCTGGAATTACAGGCATGCGCCACCATGCCCAGCTAATTTTGTATTTTTAGTAGAGATGGGGTTTCTCCATGGTCAGGCTGGTCTCGAACTCCTTGACCTTAGATGATTCGCCCACCTCGGCCTCCCAAAGTGTTGGGATTAAAGGCGTGAGCCACCGTGCCTGGCAGAGAAATTAACTTTTAAATAAACTGAATGTATGGAAAATGACATGGCAAATAAATTAGACATATGTTAAAAGAGAAGGTCAGCTAAATATCCAAACTTAAGGATATAATGGGCATAGATAAACGTAGATTCCAAAGTCTTCTTTAAGAGGTTGAAGTCCTTCAAACACAACTTTGCTATAAACGATCCAGAGATCAACAGCACATGGGGATGCTTAGCAGGGGTGGTGATCAGGGATGTTTCCTGGGAGATGCCTCGTTTTTTTCACTGGTAATGTAGGGTTGGATTTTAGGTTCTCAGAACATTTGTTGGGCTGATGGTGTCTTAGGCTGTGGGAATAGCATTGCCCACTCCTTTTCCCTAAGAGAAACCTCTCAGAACATCTCACAGCATTTCCATCTTTTGTCCTTTGCAGCCCTTCGTGAAACCAGAGAACAAATTCTGGCCAACAATTGCCCGGATTGATGACATATATGGAGATCAGCACCTGGTTTGTACCTGCCCACCCATGGAAGTTTATGAGTCTCCATTTTCTGAGCAAAAGAGGGCCTCTTCTTAGTCCTAAGTTTAAGGGACTGATTTGATGCCTCTCCCCAGATGATTTGATAAGCAAGAAAGATTTCATCTCCCACCCCAGCCTCAAGTAGGAGTTTTATATACTGTGTATATCTCTGTAATCTCTGTCAAGGTAAATGTAAATACAGTAGCTGGAGGGAGTCGAAGCTGCTGGTTGGAAGATGGATTTGCTTTGGTATTCTGCTTCCACATGTGCCAGCTGCCTGGATTGGGAGCCACTTTGTTTTTTGCATAGAAAGTTTTAGGAATTTTAACTTTTAGTGTGGCAAGTTTGCAGACATCATAGAGGCTAGCCTGGAGACTTAATAGACATATATTTGTTCCAAAAAAGTCCGCATGGACTGTGCCATCTGTGGGAAATCCCAGGGCAAATGTTTACATTTTGTATACCCTGAAGAACTCTTTTTCTCCTAATATGCCTAATCTGTAATCACATTTCTGAGTGTCTTCCTCTTTTTCTGTTTTTTTTTTATCTGCATTTATTAGTATTCTAATAAAAGCATTTTGATTGGAAGAATGCCTTTTTCTTGGTCTGCTTTATAGTGTTACCACCATTATACCCTAGGTTCAGTGGGAGCTGAAGGGCAATGAGACCAACCAACCCAATAGCCATTGTTACATCATCAGTTTTGCCTTTGATGGCTGAAAAAACAGTTGTCGTCTTGGTCAACAGTGAAGGCCACTTTGGCCCTTTTTGTTAGAATTGAGTTAGACTGCATGTAACTGTACTCCAGCTATGGAAGTTCAATCAAATAGCAATTTATCTTTTCTCATTTAAGTCCAGAGGTAATAAGCCAAGCACTGGTTCTCCTTCAGTTTTCCTGCTTTGCCTTCCTTTGCATATAGTTTTCATCCGCATGATCTCAAGATGGCTATTGCAGTTTCAGGCATCACATACCCATTCTAGTCAGGATTAAAAGAGAAGAGCAAAGACCATGCGCAATGGCTTACGCCTGTAATCCCAGCACTTTGGGAGGCTGAGGCGGGAGGATCACCTGAGGTCAGGAGTTAGAGACCAGCCTGGCCAACATAGTGAAACCCCATCTCTACTAAAAATACAAAAAATTAGCTGGGCATGGTGGGGCACACCTGTAGTCCCAGCTATTTGGGAGGCTGAAGTGGGAGAATTTCTTGAACCCAGGAGGCAGAGGTTGCAGTGAGCTGAGATTGCACCACTGCACTCCAGCCTGGGCAACAGAGTGAGATCTTGCCTCAAAAAAAAAAAAAAAAAAAAAAGAGCAAAAGGCAGATTCCATCCAAGTCTGCTTCTTTTGAAATGTTTTCCAATAGGTTCCACTCAGTAACTGCTGCAGCTGGCCAAAACCGGTTCAAATCTCACTCCCAGCTACAAAGAAGTGTGGGGAAGTATTTTACCTGGGCATGTTACTGCCCCAAACAAAATCAGGAGTATGTTAATTTTTAAAAAGCGGGGGGAGAATGGGTTTTAGGTCGGCAACTAGCATGCCTGTCACAAATGACTTTCCCCTAGAAGTAGCAAATGCTCTAATCCTGACTACTTGGTTCCTTGCATGGCAGCTTCCTCCAGCATTACTCAGTATCCCTAGGCTTTAATGCTAGTGGTCTGGACATAAGGTCTGGGTGCTCTATTGAATTATCTGCAAGTATTCCACTTATTTTTATATTTAAAAAGTTTATACAACAATTTAGCCTAACAATGCAGTACAAAAGTGATAGGCCTTTTTAACATAATAATTAAATGATATCTATTAAATAGTGCACCTCAGGTATCAGACAATTTTTTTTTTTTTTTTCTCAGACAGAGTTTCACTCTTGTCACCCAGGCTGGAGTGCATTGGTGCAATCTCGGCTCACTGCAACCTCTGCCTCCCAGGTTCAAATGATTCTCCTGCCTCAGTCTCCAAAGTAGCTGGGATTACAGGTGCCCAAAACCACGCCCGGCTAATTTTTGTATTTTTATAGAGTTGGGGTTTTGCCATGTTTGCCAGGCTGGTCTCGAACTCCTGACCTCAGGCCTCCAAATGCTGACCTCAGCCTCTCAAGTGCTGGGATTACAGGCGTGAGTCACTGTGCCCGGCTTGATATTCTTTTAAGTGTTTGAAATGTACTACCTCATTTGACCCTCACAATGTTCCACTCTTACGCATGTGGGGAAGGGTATGAAGAGATGCCTAAAGTCCCACTACCAGTCAGTAAGAGGGAGGGGCAGAATTTGGACCCAGCCTGACTGCCTCCAGTACCTATCGGCCAAAACAGGATACCCTGCTGCCATGGGAACTGCAGACCTGGGGACTCTGCCCTTCCTGAGTTGGAAACCATGCTAGTGCAAGCTAGCCATCAGGGCCTGGAGCTGCCCCTTCTTAGGAAGGACAAGTGTATGACAGTAAATAATGTTAATTTGTGAAAGAATGAAAGCAAACAGCAATGCTTTTCTACTTACTTTACACAGTGTTTATCGTTGAGTGCCAAGGTTGTTTCCATGGCTATTATCCATTACTTACCCCTAGAACATAGCAGAGCCAAACACAGGCGATTAAGAGTCAAGTGAATCACTTGTTCTTCACTATTAATTGCTCATGTATTACCTAATGCTTGTGCCAGTCCTTCTCTGCCCCGGTTCTCATCCTGAAAGGCACCGCCCCTTGGAACCCTGTCCCCAGCCACCTTGCTTTGCTAGTCGTTCTCTGTATTTCATCCTAGCCATTCTCTGTATTTCATTTCAAAAATGTGTTCTTCACATCCCCATGAAATAGGCTTTCCCTGTTATCTTCTATCTTGGCCCTTGGTTTGCTTCCTCCTGTACCCTGGGCACAATCATAATTAATTTTTTAATGTTCACTCAGTTTTTGTCTCTATGTTTTGGTCTCTCTAGCATATCTTACCCATTGTTGGATTCTCAGTGCTGAGCCAGGGCCTTCCAAGTAGTATGTGTTCAACAAATAAAGAGAAATATGGGCCAGTCGTGATGATTCATGCCTGTAATCCAGCACTTTGGGAGGCCAAGGCCGGTAGATTGCCTGAGCTCAGGAGTTCGAGACCAGCCTGGCCAACATGGTGAAACCTCGTCTCTACTAAAAATACAAAAAACTAGCAGGACATGGTGGTCCCAGCTACTCAGGAGGCTGAAGCACAAGAATCGCTTGAACCTGGGAGGCAGAGTTTGCAGTGAGCAGAGATCACTGCAGTCCACCCTGGGTGACAGAGCAAGACTCTGTCTCAAAAAAAAAGGAAAAGAAATATGGTGGGCTGGGCACAGTGGCTCACCCCTATAATCTCAGCGCTTTGACAGGCTGAGGTGGGTGGATCACTTGAGGTCAGGAGTTCAAGACCAGCCTGGCCAACATGGTGAAACCCTGTCTCTACTAAACATATAAAAATTAGCTGGGTGTGGCAGCATGTGCCTGTAATCCCAGCTACTAGGGAGGCTGAGGCAGGAGAATCACTCGAACCTGGGAGGCAGAGGTTGCAGTGAGCCAATATCGTACCACTGCACTCCAGCCTGGGCGACAGAGCGAGACTCCGTCTCAAAAAAAAAAAAAAATTATAAGGTTTTTGCTTTTTTTTTCTTTTAAGCTCATCAGCTATCATTAGTGTATGTTACGTGTGCCCAAGACAATTCTTCCAATGTGGCCCAGTGAAGCCAAAAGATTGGATACTCCTGCATATTATTGTTCCTATGGGAAGTATCCATACAAATTCATACAAACAAATGATTATTTTCAACCTACATCAAGAAAAAGATCATGGCTTTCACTCTTTCACAAATTAACTTCTGGAACAAAGCTAGGGATTGCATGCAATTTCTTCTGAATTCAGCAGAATCTATGGAGGATTGAAAAAAAAACCTACAAATTCCTTTTTGAGTGGAACTGCATGAAAGGAAACAACTCTGGTTGCTGTAAGAGGTCTAGGGTTTTCAGAACTGACCCAAGTGAAATTTTAGTGTGCTTTTCATTTGTTTGTTGCATTGTTGCATTTAGTTTAACCTCACTAGTAAAGTATTTGTACAGTTCTGGGTGTAACATTTTAAATTTCCTACAAAAGAGTTGTGAAGAAAATTTGAAAAATCAAAACAAAATACTCACTGAGACTCAGAAGATTTAAGTGCATTAAATAACAACCAAAGTCATAAACTCCCAAAAAGCAGGGTGGAATCCAACAGCTCCAGGAGTGAGGTCAGTCATCCTAAAAAAATGCAGACTTCCCCCACCGGTGTTGTCACTGGGAACTTGATCTAAAACTGCTAGTCGCAGCAGAAGCAGCAAGCAGCCAAAGTTGAACTAGATGCAGATTCTTTCTTGAAAAGTCTGGCATAAAGAATGGGGAAGAAAAAAAGACAACTTGCTTGTGTTCAAGACATTTCATCCAATATGAACTACAAAGGAATATCAATGTTATGCAAAATACAAACTCTAGATGTTTTTATTGGTTAAAAGAAGCTTACTGGTTATATGCATTCCAAAATACAGTGAAGAAAATTCTATCCACGGACAAGGCAGTTGGGGTAGGCTATTAAATAAACTTGCAAATAGCAAAAGAGTGAGTATAGTCTCTGGCATCAGACATGTTGGAGGGTGGGAATGGAGGGTTAGCTAGCAACATTTTTTTTTTTTTAAAGACTGCCACCCAGGTTGGAGTACAGTGGCACAATAAGGGCTAACTGCAGCCTTAACCTTCCTGGCTCAAGCGATCCTTCTTCCTCACCCTCACAAGTAGCTGAGACTACAGGTGCATGCCACCATGCCCAGCTAATTTTTTTTTGAATTTTAGAAGAGATGAGGTCTTACTATGTTGCCCAGGCTGGTCTCAAACTCCTGAGCTTAAGCAATCCTCCCGCCTTGGCCTCCCAAAGTGCTGGGATTACAAGTGTAAACTACTGCATTGGTCCAGCATCACTATTTCTGTATTTTGTCACAAAGACAGCTGTTAGTCTGGGACAGTGTCTGCCATTCATAGAAGTGCTGTCAATCTGAAGCCTAATGCAACTAAGCATAAGGCTATTTTGGGAGAAGAGGCTGAACGAAGGTGCTATAGTTTCACAGGCTCAATATAGTCCTTAAGCAATTATTTCCCAGAAGTAAGTTGCATTTAAGAATGAAGCTTGGCCAGGTGTGGTGGCTCATGCCTGTAATCCCAGCACTTTGCGAGGCCGAGGTGGGTGGATCAGTTGAGGTCAGGAGTTCAAGACCAGCCTGGCCAACATGTTGAAACTCCATCTCTGCCAAAAATACCACACACACAAAAAGTAGCTGGTCATGGTGGTGCACACCTATAGTCCCAGCTACTCAGGAGGCTAAGGCAGGAGACTCGTTTGAATCCGGAAGGTGGAGATTGCAGTGAGCCAAGATCGCACTACTGCACTCCAGCCTGGGCGACAAGAGCAAGACTCGGTGCCCCACAAAAAAAAAAAAAAAAAAAAAAAAAGGAAATAAAGAAAAATAAAAAAGATCATGGTAATTATAGTATGAAAATAAGGGGAGTCTTTAAAAGAAATATGCATCACACAACAATCATTGTCAGGTATTTTCAGATGAAATTTAGTCAGGTTGCATATCAGTTCTTTGTTTCTTTTGTAGCAAGGAGGTCTCCCTATGTTGCCTAGGCCGGTCTCAACTCCTGGTCTCAGCAGATTTTCCCACCTCGGCCTCCCAAAGTGCTGGGATTATAGGCGTGAGCCACCATACCTGGCCAGGTCTCTTTGGAATACTGTCCAAACCTGATGTCAAGGGCAAAAGGACATAAGATAAATTAAAAGTAAATTCTTGAGTAAATAATTGAACAACAGTGAGGCAGAAAAAATAGTGAAAACTAACCTATAGATTTGAATTTAAATTCTAGCCCCACTAATGACTAACTGTGACTTAGGGAAAGTAACTAACTCTCTGAAACTGCTTCCTTGTCTGTAAAATGGTGATAACTACATTTACCTGAGTGCTGTTGGTATTGTTCAGACATTATTTCAGTTACAGAGGTGAATAATACCAAAAGCACTCACTTCTCTTTTTAGATACAGACTGAATATGTATGGGAAATATTCCCATCCCTACTTCAAAGACATGTACATGCTGGTGAAATATTCCTGTTTTCCTCACTTAAATTTCCTCAGGAAATATTCCTCTTTACCTATTTTCCATAGAAAAAATAGGTTCTAAAGGAAGAAAAGGAAGTCTGCAGGTGGTAGAAATAAAGAGAGAACACACAGAACTTGAAACCACATGGCCCATAGAGGTCCCTAGACTGGATACGTTGTGCCTTAGGAATTAGGGGGTTTCGATAACACTGGGGAAGGCCAAGCATGATGGCTCACGCCTGTAATCCCAGCACTTTGGGAGGATGAGGCGGGAGGATCGTGAGGTCAGGAGTTTGAGACCAGCCTGGCCAATACGGTGAAACCCCATCTCTACTAAAAATACAAAAATTAGCCAGGTGTGGTGGCGCATGCCTGTAGTCCCAGCTACTCAGGAGGCTGAGGCAGAAGAATTGCTTGACCTGGGAGGCAGAGGTTGCAGTGAGCCAAGATTGCACCTCTGAACTCCAGCCTGGGTGACAGAGCGAGACTCCATCTCAAAAAAAAAAAAAAAAAAAAAGAGTGGGAAATGAATATTAGAAATTGAGGCTGCAGTCACATTGGATATTAAGGAGCAGAAATGGGCACATTCAGAATTGGGAAAGCCCTGTTCCAATATGAGGACTGAAAAATAAGTGTCCCCATCTCAGGTCATGGGTTGAAACAAAGTCATCCAACAAGAGGCTTGGCTGCATGTGAATACAGAAGCCAATTCATACAATCTGCATGGTGAAGGAGCCCCATTTAACAAAACATAACATTTGGTTCAGGTTCAGAAAACCATATAAGGCCCCAGCAGAAATAATCTAAAAATTTCTCCAAAGGAAGTAGTTGCATCCATAACCAAGCCATGAACAAAACCCTCTCAGAAGAAAAGTCCTGTAGAAGACAAGCTTGCAGATACAAATTTATTTATTTTTAAATGAAATTCAATGTTATGGACCAACAAATGGCAAAATTCTTACTTAAAGAATCAGAAATGAAAGATTAAAAGAACTCTGAAAGAAGTATGTTTTAAAAAATGCTCAAAGAGATCATGAACTAAAATCCATAAATAAGAGCAGGAGTTTATGAAACAAGAACAGATAAACTTGAAAACAAGCTTAAAATATTTCTCGAAAAAAAATTATTTAGATCTTATTTAGACACGTTAAACTGTGGTCTAGACACAATGAGAAAATATAAGGAATTGGAAGAAAGAAAACTAATGAAGTGGGGAAATCCCTAGAACACAGCACAGAAAGAGGATTTAATAGGATTTAATAGATGTTAAGTTGTGTAGCATAGAAGAAAAACTTATAAGACATAGAGAAGGAGATAGAATGGGAAAGGAGAAATATATTTAAAAGGTAACAAAAAATGTCCAGAACTAAAGATAAGCACTCTCAACTTAAAGGGGCACAATGACCAAACAGAACAAATAGATATTAATACACATCTAGATACCTTTTAGTGAAACTCAGAAGTTACTAGAAAACACATAGCCTTCAAAGAAAAGACAGTCAAACTGACATTCAACTTTTTCAGCAACAATAGATGCCAAAACAGTGGTATATCTACAAGATGCTGAAGAAAGATAACTAGCAACCTAGAATTCTAAACCCAGCCAATTTAACTTTCTAAAACTAGTGTAAAAAATGAAGACATTTTCAGACCTGATAAGATTGAGAATATTTACTGTTCAAAGACTGTCACTGAGAGGCCGGGCATGGAGGCTCACTCCTGTAATCCCAGCATTTTGGGAGGCTGAGGCGGACGGATCACGAGGTCAGGAGATTGAGACCATCCTGGCTAACACGGTGAAACCCATCTCCACTAAAAATACAAAAAAATTAGCTGGGCGTGGTGGCGGGCGCCTGTGGTCCCAGCTACTCGGGAGGCTGAGGCAGGAGAATGGTGTGAGCCTGGGAGGCGGAGCATGCAGTGAGCCGAGATCGCGCCACTGCATTTCGGCCTGGGTGACAGAGCGAGACTCCGTCTCAAAAAAAAAAAAAACAAAAAAAAAACCCAAACAAACAACAAAAAAAATTAGCCAAGCATGGTGGCACACGCCTGTAATCCCAGTTGCTTGGGAGGTTGAGGCATGAGAATTGCTTGAATCTAGGAGGTGGAGGGTGCAGTGAGCTATCATGCCACATTGCACTCCAGCCTGGGCAACAGAGCAAGACTCTGTCTCAAAAAAAAAAAAAAAAAAAAAAAGACTGTCACTGAAAGGTCTAAGGGTACAAAAACATCTTGAAGTATTCAACAAGCAATAGTGAGCAAAGAAACAGATAAAATGTGTCAGTAAATCAGTAAGTCATATATTTTAAAAATAACTTGGGATTTTAAAAATAAGCTATAACTAAAATTCTAAACACTAACATGGCAAATAGATCAGAAAAGATAATTTGGAGGGAAGTAAAACTAGTGTGAGCTACTTGTCTTAAAGGTAAAGAGACTTCTTACCTATTAAAAAAGAAGACTATCCTAAAGGATAAAGTGAATGAAAAAAGCTTAGAATACATGCAATATATCATTTGTATATGTTTTCATTGTAACACTTGAAATACCTACATTTTGTTTATTGTGACCTATACGTAGGTGCATTAAGTACAAAAAAATAGACTGAAAAGGTATCAAGATTTTTGCAGTAATTTCTTGGGTACGCAGGGGAATGGGAAGTGTGACTGTATGCCAGCTTCATTTGTATTATTTTATTCTTTTTTTTTTTTTTTTTTGAGATGGAGTTTCGCTCTTGTAGCCCATGCTGGAGTGCAGTGACACGATCTTGGCTCACTGCAACCTCTGCCTCCAGAGTTCAAGTGATTCTCTTGCCTTGGCCTCTTGGGTGCCCACCACCATGCCCGGCTAATTTTTGTATTTTTAGTAGAGACAGGGTTTCACCATATTGGTCAGGCTGGTCTCGAACTCCTGACCTAGGTGATCCACCCACTTCGGCCTCCCAAAGTGCTGGGATTACAGGCGTGAGCCACCACGCCTGGCCTTATTCTTTTATTTAAGAAACAAATATGTAACAAAGACCAATACTGAATAGTCTGCATGCTACAGTATTTGTCGTTTCCATATTTTAAAAACAAAAACCTCAATAAGCATAGAGCATAGCATAGATGTTCCTTTCCTTCTGCTGACTTTGTTTAGCTATAACAAAAAAAGAAATAGCTTCTTTGTTGGGAAGTTTGTCAAATACTATAGACACATAGGTGTTTAATAAATATTATTTTTCTTAGGCCAGGTGCAGTGGCTCACACCTGTAATCCCAGCACTTTGGGAGGCCAAGGCGGGTGGATCATGAGGTCAGAAGATCAAGACCATTCTGGCTAACACGGTGAAACCCCATCTGTACTAAAAATACAAAAAATTAGTCGGGCATGGTGGTGCGCACCTGTAATCCCAGCTACTTGGGAGACTGAGGCAGGAGAATCACTTGAACCCTGGAGGCGGAGGTTGCAGTGAGCCAAGATCGCACCACTGCACTCCAGCTTCGGCGACAGAGTGAGACTCAGTTTCAAATATAAATAAATACACAAATAAAATGAAATATTAGTTTTCTCTGAAATAGAGTTCATTTGTGGTAAAGTGTTATGGTTTCTTAGATTAAAAATCTGTCTTTGAAAGGCTACTTTGGGCACTTCAAATTCCACCCAAGATGGAGCCAAGTATATTCCACCCTATTCCTCTTGCTAATTATAAATAAAATCTAGGATATGTGAAATATCCTGGGAGTAAGCTTCCTGGGGTCTTTCCTATACTTACTTTTTGCTTTCTTTTGGCTTGGGTGCCATGGTCTACAATTAGAAAACATCAATGGATACAGACAAAGAAAATAAGTCAAATGAATTGGAAAAGGAGTAACTGTGCAGGAAAAAAAAAAAAAAAACCATGCCTACTCCACCTGAACACCATGGGAGAAAACCACACCCATTCTTCCTGGTCACTCGGTCTGGCCAAGACTGTGGAGTGGACCCTTGTAGACTATGCCTGCCCTGCACTGACTGACCGGCTGCGAAAAGGCAGCACCCCAACCACCCCAAGTAGAGATTGAGGTGGGATTGAAGAGAAAAGGGAGTCAGAGAAACGAATTATTTAAATCCTTGCAGAAACTCCTGGGCAGACCCTCAAGTAGACCATGCATCACACCAACCATAATTCAACACAGCAAAATGAACTATGAGTGGCTAAAGTTCAGGTTTCAGATTAGCTTCTAGGTAGCACCCAAGCAAGGCTGACTAGAAAAGCACTGCAAAGGCTTTGAAAACTAAATTTACATTGAAACACAGTCTATAAAAGTGGTCCAGAACATGTACTCTGAACCTAAACTGCTTGATTTCCTTATAAAATAGAAGATTTAAATAGAAATTAGAGTCTCATAGTACTCAAAATGTCCAGTACACAATGCAAAATTACTGATCCTATCAAGAAACAGGACAGTCTCAACTTGAAAGAACATTACAAAGACCCAAATGGAAATTTCAGAATGGAAAAATATGTCATCCCAAATAAAACACTTACTGGATGGGCTCAATAGAATGTAGATGATAGATAAAAGAATCAGTGAACTCAATCACTAGAAATTACCCGATCTGAACAACAGAATATAAACCAAATAAAAATGAACAGAGGCCGGGCGCGGTGGCTCAAGCCTGTAATCCCAGCACTTTGGGAGGCCGAGGCGGGCGGATCACAAGGTCAGGAGATCGAGACCACAGTGAAACCCCGTCTCTACTAAAAATACAAAAAATTAGCCGGGCGCGGTGGCGGGCGCCTGTAGTCCCAGCTACTCAGGAGGCTGAGGCAGGAGAATGGCGGGAACCCGGGAGGCGGAGCTTGCAGTGAGCCGAGATCGCGCCACTGCACTCCAGCCTGGGCAACAGCGTGAGACTCCGTCTCAAAAAAAAAAAAAAAAAAAAAAAAAAAAAAAAATGAACAGAATCTCAGAGGCTTTTGGGACAGTAATGAAATATTTAATATTCATGTCATTGGAGTTCCAGCAGAAGAGGAGAAGGAGTAGAGGGTTGAAACCATATTTAAAGAAGTAATGGCTAGAAACTTCCCAAATTTGACAGAAGATAAACATCTAGATTTAAGAAGCTGGTTGAACTCAAAACAGGATAAACCTGAAGAAACCCATTCTCAAACACATCATAATCAAATTTCTGAAAACTAAAGACAAAAAATCTTGAAAGAAGCCAGAGAAGAGCAATGTATTATCCACAGGGGAAAAACAATATGAGTAACAGCAGATTTCTTATCTTATCAGAAATCATGGAAGCCAGAAAGAAATGGCAAGATATTTTCAAGTGCTAAACAAAATGCCAACCCAGGAAAGTGAAAATATCCCTTAGGAATGAAGGTGAAATGACGACATTCTTGTATGAAGGAAAACTAAGACAAGTTGTCGCTAGCAGACCTGATCTAAAAGAATGACTAGAGTAAGTTCTTCAGGCAGAAAGGAAATAATAGAAAAAAACCTAGAAAATTAAGTTTGGAAAGAGCAATGGCAAGGAGAACTATCTGGGTATTAAACTATTCTTCTCCTTCACAGTTTAAAAAATTATGTTTGGGCCAGGCACAGTGGCTCACGCCTATAATCCCAGCGCTTTGGGAGGCCAAGGTGGGTGGATCACCTGAGGTCTGAAGTTCAAGACCAGCCCGGCCAACATGGTAAAACCCTGTCTCTACTAAAAATACAAAAAAAAACTTAGCTGGGCGCGGTGGTGGGCACCTGTAATCCCAGCTACTTGGGAGGTTGAGGCAGGAGAATCGCTTGAACCTGGGAGGCAGAGTTTGTGGTGAGCCGAGATTGCGCCATTGCACTCCAGCCTGGGCAACAAGAGGGAAACTCAGTCCCAAAAAATAAAATAAATTATGTTTGGCACCAAAAGCATGATGCATAAAATAAGAAACTGATGAATCAGACTTCATCAAAATTAACAACTTTTTCTCTGAAACACCCTACTAAGAGGATGAAAATGCAACTAACATAACAACAACAAAAAATGCAACCAACAGACTAGAAACAATATCTACAAATCAAATATCTAACAAAAATATATGCTGGGAAAAAGACAGTCTCTTCAATAAATGGTCCTGGGAAAACTAGATACCCATATGCAGAAGAATGAAACTAGACACCTATCTCTCACCATATACAAAAATAAAATCAAAATGGATTAAAGACCTAAATCTAAGACCTCAAACCATAAAACTACTATAAGGAAACATTGGGGAAACTCTCTAGGACATTGATCTGGGCAAAAATTTCTTGAGCAATACTCCACACAAGCACAAACAACCAAAGCAAAAATGGACAGATGGGATCACATCAAGTTAAAAAGCTTCTGCACAGTAAAGGAAATAATCAACAAAGTGAAGAGAAAACCCACAGAATGGGAGAAAATATTTGCAAACTACCCATCTGACAAGGGATTAATTATCACAATATATAAGGAGCTCAAACAACTTTATAGAGGAAAATATAATAATCCGATTAAAAATGGGTAAAAAATTTGAATAGACATTTCTTAAAAGAAGACATACAAATGGCAAATAGGTTTATGAAAAGGTGCTCAACATCACTGATCATCAGAGAAATGCAAATCAAAACTACTATGAGATATTATCTTACCCTGGTTAAAATGACTTTTATCCAAAAGGCAGGCAATACAAATGCTGGTGAGGATGTGGAGGAAAAAGAACCCTTGTATACTGTTGGTGGGAATGTAAACTAGTACAAACATTATGGAGAACAGTTTTGAGGTCCCTCAAAAAACTAAAAACAGAACTACCATATGATCCAGCCATCCCACTACTGGGCATATACCTGAAAGAAAATCAGCATATCAGAGATATCTGCACTTCTATGTTTGTTGCAGCACTGTTTATAATAGCTAAGATTTGGAATCAACCTAACTGTCCACCAACAAATGAATAGATAAGAAAATGTGGTACACATACACAATGGAGTACTATTCTGCCATAAAAAAGAATGATATCCAGTCATTTGAAACAACACAGATGAAACTGGAGATCATTATGTTAAGTGAAATAAACCAGGCACAGAAAGACAAACATCGCATGTTGTCACCTATTTGTGGGATCTAAAAATCAAAATAATTGAACCCATGGATATAGAGAGTACAAGTATGATTACCAGAGGCTAGGAAGTGTAGTGGGGTCCAGTAGCTGGGAGGTGGAGATAGTTAATGGGTACAAAAAATTAGCTAGAAAGAATAAGGCCTTCTATTTGATAGCACAACATGGCAACTATAGTAAATAATAATTGTATATTTTAAAATAAATAGTACAATTGGATTGTTTATAAGTTGAAGAATAAACGTCAGAACATATAAGAAATTTTAAACCCAACAGTAAAAATCAGTCCAATAAAACCCGGGCAAAAGGATTGAAGAGACACTTCATGGATATGTAGGATGGCAACTAAACACATGAAGAGATGACTAAGTCATCAGCCATCAGGAGAATACAAAATCAAACCATGATGAGATACTACTACACATCTATTACAATGGCTAAAATAAAAATACTGACCATACTTAGTGTGAGCAAAAATGCAGGGCACTGGAACTCACACATTACTGATGGGAACGTAAAATGGTACAGCCACTCTGGGAAATGGTTTATTATAAAGCTAATAATATACTTATCATACCACCTAGAATTATGTCACTGAGAAATGTAAACTTATGTCCACACAAAAGTCTGCACAGCAACATTTATCATCTTTATTTATAACAGACAAAAACTAGAAACATCCCCAAAATCCTCCAAGACATGAACAGATTAATAAACTGGAATACTACTCAACAATAAGAATGAAACTATTTGACATATGCAATAACTTAGATGGATGTCAAGGTTATCGTGCTGTGGGGAAAAAATCCAGTCTGAAAAAGTTACACACTATGCGATTCCACTTATATTTCATTCTTGAGATGACAAAATTATAGTGATGGTGAACAGAACAATGGTTGTCATGAGTTAGGGTTGGGGACGGTTGTGACTCTAAAGGGTAGCAGGAGAGAATTAATTTTTTGATGATGAAACAGTCCATCTTCTATTATGGTGGTGGTTTATACCACTACCATCCTATGCATATATGTATAAAATGAATGTATATATATGGTAAAATTCTATAAAACTATACGTACATACACCCAAAAATGAGTTCATATAAAAACTGGTGAAATTCAAGTAAGCTCTTAATATTATTATACCAGTGTCAATTTCCTGGTCTGGACAACCTACTGATAATATAAGATGCCATCCCTGGGGGTAACTGGGTGAAAAATACATAGAAATTCTCTGTCCTATTTTTGCAGCTTGTAAGTCTGTATTACTTCAAAATTCAAAAAGAAAGGCTGGGTACAGTGGCTCATGACTGTAATCCCAGCACTTTGGGAGGCCAAGGCAGGTGGATCACCTGAGGTCAGGAGTTCGAGACGAGTCTGGCCAACATGGTGAAACCCTGTCTCTACTAAAAATATAAAACATTAGCTCGGTGTGGTGCCACATGCCTGTAATCCCAGCTACTCAGGAGGCTGAGGCAGGAGAATCGCTTGAACCCGAGAGGTGGAGGTTGCAGTGAGCTGAGATCGTGCCATTGCACTCCAGCCTGGGCAACAAGAGTGATACTCCGTCTCAAATAAATAAATAAATAGAGTTTGTAACATGAACTGGGGGGATTGTTCTTTATAGAAATGGAGTATTTTATAATAACTTGCGCATTTGGTAAGATCACATTTGTGACACTTTGTTAAGTATCTGTGACCCAAATAAAAAGTTTATGTTGGGGGTTGGGGGTCACTTAGTAGTGAGTGGATATAAGCCCAAAAGCTCATCTAAGATTTACTATGATTTCTTAAGTATATATCAACTAGGTAAATTCCACTGATAAAGTATTTGAACAATCTAGTTCACAATCTTCCACACAAATAAAGGATAAATGTATGTCGGAAGTGTGGGGCACCTCAAAAATTTCTCTTGGCATCTAGAAACTGGCAAAAATCTATTTAGAAGCTTCTTAGAGTCAAAGAATTTCCAGGCAAAATGCTCATGGGATTACTGTACTTTCTACAGTTATCATTTTTATCTATTAACTAGAGACTTCACTAGAGACTTACTTTAAATGCCTGTATTTTCTCCTAAAGAAAATCAATGAGTTAAAAAATTATTGGCTATGGTAAGGAAACACTACTTCAAAAATAAAAGTGAATTCACAGTTATGTCATAAAAGATCTCAGTTGAATAAATTAGGTGATGTTATCCAATCTGGGGCACTTTAAGGAGGAAAAGCAAATTTTGGAGCAACAAGTGCAAATTGAGTCTTTCCTGGGCAAACTGGCACTCAGGGTCACCCTATCTGTATTAGCAATCTTTTGCTGCATAATTACCCCAGGGCCTAATGGATTAAAACATCAACATTCATCATCTTTCTATGTGTCAGGAATCCAGGAATGACTTAGTTGGGTACCTGTGGCTGAGCATCTCTCACAGGGTTGCAATAAAGAGCTGAAGTCATCTCAAGGACTGCCTGGAGGCGAATCCACTTCCAAGCTCACTTCTGTGGTTTTTGGTAGGCTTCAGGACCTTGCTGGCTGTTGGCTGGAGACCTCTGTTCTTTGCCACATGTGCCTTCCCATTTGGCAGCTCACTGCGTGGCAGCTGGCTTCACCCAGATTAAAAGAGAGAGGGTAGTCCAAGTAGGAAGTCACAGTATTTTTGTGGACCTAACCTCGGAAGTTAGGTCTGATCATTTCTGTCGTATTTTGTTGTTTACAATAGAATTTAAGTCCAGCCCACACTCAAGGGGAGGAGATTATACCAAGGCATGAAGAGCAGAAGGTAGGAATCACTGGGGTCCATCTTCGAGGGTGCCTACTATATTACCAACCAATTTATAAATAGCTTAGTCAATTGAGTTGGATATTAAAGAATTAGCTCTAAAATACTGAAAACTTTAGACTCAATATTAAAAGGCCAATTAAATTCAATTCCAGGCCAGGCATGGTAGCTCATGGCTGTAATCCTAGCATTTCCAGAGGCTGAGACAGGTGGATTGACGGAGCTCAGGAGTTTGAGACAAGCCTGAGCAACATGGTGAAACCTCATCTCTATAAAAAGTACAAAAATTAGCCAGGCATGGTTTCGCATGCCTGTAGTCCCAGCTACTTGGGAGGCTGAGGCAGGAGGATAGCTTGAGCCCAGTAGGAAGAGGCTGCAGAAAGCCATGATCACACCACTATGACAGAGAGGCCATCTCAAGAAAAAATATAGAACAAATTCAATTCCATATCTGCTGTTAGGCTGAGGAAGTTAGGAATGTTTCTATCAATCAGGATAGGCTAGGTCATGCTCTGCTAACAACTCAAAAACCTTAGGGGTAAATGCAAGCATTTACTTCTCTCTCATGTTGCATGCCCACCACAGGTTAGCTGGGTTTTTTTCCTGTCATTCTTATTCTGAGATCTAAGCTGACAGAAAAGTCCCATCTGGGGTGTTACTAGTCTCCATGGAAGAAGAAAGAAAACTGAAGGGCAAGGAAATGCCCTGCCTAGAAGTGGTATACAGCATATCTGCTCACAACTAACTGGCCAGCTCGTCACATGGCCCTATCCAAACACAAGGAAGCTTGGAAGAACAATCCCAGCAAGTGCACTTCTGAGTCAAAGATACCTGGTGAACAGTACAAACGGCTACCACAATCCACTCTCCTGTCACCAAGTATGCAACCCATTCTTGTCTCTCACAGGAGTTACACACCCTCAAGAGTGGTTTATAATTTTAAAAAAAATGACAAAACCAAATATTAAGAGAGGATGTGGGGCAACCATAAATCTCACACACTGCTGGCAGGAATGTAAAATTGTATAAACCACTTTGAACATGTAATTTTTCTTAACAATTAGCGACACTGATGGGTTGTATGGTAAGTACATAATTTTGTAAGAGTTTTCCAAAGACTGACAATGGCTCACAGCAGCTTTGTGATAGCAAAACCCTGGAAACAATCCAAATATCCATCAGATGAATAAACCGTGGCATATCCATACATATTACTCAGCAATGCATTCAAATTTTGGCAGTATCCAATTGTTTCATCTGTTGCATCGTCTTGACAATCATGTTTACTTCCTAGAATTTTAATCTCAAATTACTCTTCACATGGCAGCCTGTTTTATTGTCAATGCAATGCAGTTTCATACTTGCAAATCTAGTCATTAAACAGTAAGAAAGATCATCTTTTATCTTTTGTTTTTGTTTTTTTGAGACAGAGTTTTGCTCTTGTAACCCAGGCTGGAGTCCAACGGCGCAATCTTGGCTCACCACAACCTCCGCCTCCTGGTTTCAAGCGATTCTCCCGCCTCAGCCTCCCAAGTAGCTGGATATACAGGCATGCGCTTTATATTTTTAG
Organism: Macaca mulatta; assembly: GCF_049350105.2. Classification (NCBI taxonomy): domain Eukaryota; kingdom Metazoa; phylum Chordata; class Mammalia; order Primates; family Cercopithecidae; genus Macaca; species Macaca mulatta. The sequence continues at coordinate 92,836,571 of NC_133420.1, forward strand.
ATATAAAAATCCTCACCAACATGGAGATGGGGTTTCTCCATGTTGGTGAGGCTGGTCTCGAATTCCCAACCTCGGGTGATCCACCTGCCTTGGCCTTGCAAAGTGCTGGATTACAGGTGTGAGACACTGCACCTGGCCTTCTTTTATCTTTTTCAATAGCAGTCACTTGGTCTGCCTGCATGGTCCCTCTAAGAAGCTTTCGATTTTCTTATATACAGCGAAGGTATTTAATCTTTTTTCTGTGTAGGATTAGATTAAGCCAGGTTACTAAATATCACTTCCTTCAGGAATTGTGACAGTCTACTTGTAGGGACCAGACAGAGTGGGCAAGAAAGGATAACTCTTTCCAAGGTAAGCTCATGGTGCCCATCAAGCTCATTCTTGCAATCAGGGTTGTCCTTAAGAATGGGGAAAGGTTTGGTTCTTAATAGGCAAATAGCAGATATTGGGCATCAGAGCAGATCTCTACTCGGCTCTTCCAAGCAGGATTGATACTAAAATCCAAAGCTTTCAGTATATAGGTAGGGCCCATTTCTGTTAGCTAAATGTTATAACAGGGTTGAGAGGGATGTTTAGATTGCCAGCTTCTGAAAGTTTGCCGGCTTCCAAAAGTTTACCAATATACTCAAACATTAGCATGCACATATTTATTGAGTGAACCGTATTACTTAGAAGCGAGTAAAACTAGAGGCCCTATCTAATCAGAAAAAAACGTTTAAATCCTATCCAAATTAAAGTGACTGATTACTTCATAGTAATCACTGTAACCTACCAAATGTAACAAATTCCAGTGAAAAAAGCTTATCTTTCAAACTTAGGACTAAGAGACAACCAGGTGTTATGCACTTCCTGAAGGATAATCACATCACCTATAAAAAAAGTCTTACCCATCCCCCACTCCCAAAAGTCATGTCTGAATCTGGTCATGCTTTAATTCTAAACTACCAATTAACAGAAAATAAAGAGAAACATGTTAAACTACACCACAGCGTTCCATTATCTATGTTCTGTCAGAAATGCTTCAGCACAAACTCAATTTCAACACACTAATTGCAAAGGGGAAGAGGGGGAAGAAAGATTGAGGGGATGTATACAGATTACAATATTCTTAAGAGACAGCAATTAATCACAATGCGAGGTCTTTATTTGGATCCTGATTCAGACAAACCAACTAAAAACAAAACAGCAATTTAGGACATTTGAGACCTATGGAAATTGGAACGTTTACTATTTGATGATGTAAAGAAACAACCTTTTAACATGTTTAAGAATATTATTGTGGTTATGTGTCCTAAAGTCCCCATTTTCTAGACACCAACTGAAATATTATGTAAAAGAACTGTGATGATTCAAAGGTTCAATAATAAATAATTGCTTAGCTTTGGGCCGTTCTTCACATCTGCAAATATGCTAAGCCACAATTAGCTTTCTTTCTTAGTCTATCATGTTATAGCTAGAGTTCAGACAATACAAAGCAGAACTGTGGGAATCAGCTATTTTGCTAATCAAAGTGGTAGAAATAAACCAGTTCAAGTAGCTGAAACTGGAAGATATTTCCCACTCTTCATGCAGAAATGTGGCCAATACGAGAGGGGATATAGAACTGAATGATGCAACTTAATGATTCCTTTTCAATTTAAGAAGGTCCTATTTAAATGCAATGCCACAAAATAAAAATGATCCCAATGTTTACCTCTAAGAGACAATAGTTCCAGGCATTTCCCACAACCTGATTTGGAATTTAGTTGAATTCAGGAAAAGCACTGAAACTAGTTGGCCATATATCCAACAGTGAGGGCCTGCCTATATAGCAAACATCACCAGCTCTGGATACAAGACTGCCTAAGTTTGTCACAGATCCACCTTTTGATTGTTGTATGACCTTTGGTCAAGTTACTTAACCTTTTTGCGCCACTGATATTCATCCATAAGATGGGGATAACAATATTTGTTGTTGGTAGAATTCAATGAATATACATAATACATACAAGTGACTAGTACAAAGTAAGTATTCAATGAGTGGTATTTATACGGCTGTGAACTTAGGCGTGGAAAGACTGGATCACATTAAAACTTTTCTCTGATAAAAACAGTGTGTTTTTCGAGGGGGTGTGGTGGGGATCAGGGTCTTGCTCTGTCACCCAGGCTAAAGTGCAGTGGAATGATCATGGCTCACTACAGCCTCAATCTCCTGGGCTCAAGCAATCCTCCCACCTCAGCTACCCAAGTAGCTGGGACTACAGGCACACACTGGCACACCCTGCTAATTTCACTTTTTGAGAGACAGGGTCTTGTAATGTTGCCCAGGCTGGTCCGGAATTCCTGTGCTCAAGTAATCCTCCTACCTTGGCCTCCCACAGGGATTACAGGTATAAGCCATCGTGCGTGGCCCAGCAGTATAGAGAATAGAACAATGTTTTGAAACATTCTTATGTCTGTGAAATAAGTAGCACTGATTAGACTAAAACTGAACATAGAACAGAAACTACAGACAAAATGGTCACTAGGTGACTATTTTACATTTTTTTCCTATTAAACTTTAAAAAAAAAAAAAAAAACTAAACTAAACTGGCCAGGCACGGTGGCTCATGCCTGTAATCTCAGCACTTTGGGAGGCCAAGGTGGGTGGATCACGAGGTAAGGAGATAGAGACCATCCTGGCTAACACAGTGAAACCCTATCTCTACTGAAAATATTTTTAAAATTAGCCAGGCATGGTGGTGGGTGCCTGTAGTCCCAGCTACTCGGGAGGCTGAGGCAGGAGAAAGGCGTGAACCTGGGAGGCGGAGCTTGAAGCAAGCCTCAATCTCGAAAAAAACAAACTGAGGGCCGGGCACAGTGGCTCATGCCTGTAATCCCAGCACCTCGGGCGGCCAAGGCAGGCAGATCATGAGATCAGGAGATCAAGACCATCCTGGCTAACACGGTGAAACACCGTCTCTACTAAAAATACAAAAACAAAATTAGTCGGGTGTGGTGGCAGGTGCCTGTAGTCCCAGCTACTTTGGAGGCTGAGGTGGGAGAATGGTGTGAACCCAGGAGGTGGAGCTTGCAATGAGCCGAGATTGTGCCACCACATTCTAGCCTGGGCAACAGAGCAAGAATCCATCTCAAAACAAACAAAAAAACTGAGGAAGAAATCTGTTCTGAGTGCTTAAGATTTCATGCTGGTTCTCACTACCAGTGCAAAGTAAAAAAAATGTTTCAATAGAGATACACAATAAAAAACTCCAGAAATACAGGATCCCTTAGAACTGGTAACATAAGCCAGACAAGTGTAAAAAAGTAAAGCAAAATGAGCTGTTTTTCTGATCATAAAATATTTATTAAGGTATACTTTAGGGAATATAGTGAATATAAAATTTAGGATCACAATATGAAGCAATTTCAAATCCTCTCAAAGGTCAGCACAGCCCTCAAAACTCTGCAGATGTAAAACCACTGGTGAGACACTAAAAGCAGTTCGACTAGTACAGAAGTGGATTTTCATGAACATTTACAACTAGAGCATGAATACCTCTTTTAAGTGCAAAACCACACCACATTACACTAATGCAGCAACAATGCATTCATTATTGTTCTCATTAGTCATTAGTAGTCAACTTGCATAAAACACCAGAAAAAAGCACAATGGAGTTCACAAAGTGGGCTAAAAAAATGAACCTGTCCTTGCAAAACACACATTGTAATGGAAGAAGAGACGTTAAAAAAGTATATGCACACTATAGAAGCTGTGTTCATTCCAAGGATCTCAAGTGTCATTTCCTTTTCTGTAAAATCAAATTACAAGAACCAGGCACAACTAATATTTGGGAGGCAGTGTGTAGCTAAAATTTCATTTAACTAGTTATTCAATGATTTTTAAAATCCCCATAAATCTTTTCTGTCCTGAGGTAGTTGCAAAATAAATCATAACTTGGATATCAACTAGAGCTGAGGCTTTGACTTTTTACTCATTAAAACTAGTTGTTACAGGAACTACCTTTAGATATTTAAAAGACAGTTGAGAAATGGGCCTCTTACTACACACACAAGATGATGGCTATGTGGGAAAGAGGATTAGCTGCTTCAGAACGTGAGAGATACAGTCCACCATTTCTTCCACCCTCCCCGCCCATTTTAGATTCTTTATTGTCCAAAAAGCCACCATGAACAACACAGTGAAAGCAGACAGATCATCGTCCTTTGCTGTAGCCAGGGAAGAAAAGGTCAAGTAGAGTCTGCAGAATCTCATTGGGAATCATGATGTAATTCTGGCCAAGATCATGCCGGCAAGCAGGGCAGGAGAAAACCTGTGCCTTAAAGGAGCGCTGTAGGCAATCCTATGGTAAAAACAAAAACATCCCATTTAATCTGAGCATAAAGCATGTAAGTACTCAGCAACTTACGCTTTTAAATATGAACCAGACACTGGTAATGAGGGAAATGCACAGAATGAACAAACATAAAGGCTTGAATCTGCACTATGGAAAAGCCTACAGTCATGGCTTTAGTTTCATCTCTGGCAGATATTCTCAGACTTCAGGTAAATTATTTAATTTGTGCGTCAGTTTCCTCGTCTACTAAAATGATAGAGTTAGAGATTACATATAGTTCTCACTAGCCTAATCTTTTGGGTTAGATTTTAACCCTGTTCTTTCTAAACAGAGCCCTGGGGGAGGCAGGGGAGGATCAGGATTCCCTTGCTTAGAAATGAATTTTATATTTTACCAAATCACTTAACATATGGTGAGTCTTCCAAAAATATACTTAGCAACCAAGCATGGTGGCTCATACCTGTTATCCCAGCACTCTGGGAGGCTGAGGCAGGTGGATCACCTTAGGTCAGGAGTTCAAGACTAGCCTGGCCAACATGGTGAAACCCTGTCTCTACTAAAAAACACAAAAATTAGCTGGGCAGGGTGGTGCATGCTTGTACTCCCAGCTACTCTGAAGGCTGAGACATGAGAATTGCTTGAACTGGGGAGGTAGAGGTTACAGTGAGCCAAGATCGCATTGCTGCACTCTAGCCTGAATGACAGAGCGAGATTCTGTCTCAAAAAAAAAACCCCAAAAAACAAAAAAAAAACAAAAAATACACACACACACGCACACACATACATATATATACATTTAGCAGTACTAAATACATTAAATATATAGTTAATCAACTCAAGATCAGGCACAAACTCATATGTAGATTTGTTTCCATTTTATAAAAGAAACTGAAGTTCTGAAGTTAGGGAAACATAATCACCACTGGGTAGAGCAAGATTCAAACCTTGGCTTGACTAAAACACAAACTTTCCTTTTACACCACACTGAAAACACAGTATTCAGTTCATCTGGGCGTGATGCTAGATATAACTGTTTTATATCATTTATTAATGAAAACACTCCAGTTTGCACTATAATGAATAAAACATACAAGTTATTACATAGACAAGAGCAATGACCTCTTACCTTCTTTCCCATTTCAGCCCCTCCTCAAAATTCCAAACATGACAGAATACCTCAAACGATATATATCTGAATTATTATTACTATCTAATTAAAACATGCATTTACCACCAAGACGTAACTAAATGCTTCTTAACTAGAAGGTTCCACAACTATCCTGCTTCATGGAAAATGTTTCTTATTCTTAGCATGCTAAGAACAGGTATAGAGATTAGTGTGCCTTCATGCCTAACAGGGAAAATGACGAAGGAATTCCACTTACTTTACAGACATTGTGGAAGCACTCAGTTGTCACAGGCTGGTAAACTAGCTCCTGGCAGCAAACACACATAAAAGATTGTTCCAATTTTTTCAGAAAATTCTACAACAGTACCCAAGGATAAGGAAAGAAAAGTTAGCAGTTCATAAAATTCATCTATTGTATATTTCAAAACAGCTAGTAGAGAATGATTCAAATGTTCCCAGTATAAGGAAAAGATAAATATTTATAGTGATGAACATTCCAATTACCCTGATTTATCACATGTTATATGAATATATCAAAATTTCACATGTATCCCAAAATATATCCATCTATTATTTAGCAATAAAAATGTTTCAGTCACATTTAATGTCTTCTATTTAAAAAAATCAAGTAGTCATGATTGTAACTACCTGAGAAAAGCAAACTTATATAAAGAAACCCCATTCCACACACGTTAGTTTTAAATCATAGTATTAGGTAGGAGAAGTTGCAAAGTCAAAATATGATGTTAAAAAGTCAATGTCCCTCTAAACGTCACATTCCAGGGATAAACTATTTTTCACTTAAAAAAATCATGGGCAGCTTGTCTCAAGGTCATTACATACTGACTGCCTGTTTTCAAAAAGCTGTTCTGCACAGTATTCCAGTGTATGAACATGTATTATCTATTCAATCTTCTGCTGTTATAAAACTTGAATATTTGTCTTTTGGAGCTTGAAAAACAAAACAAAAAACAAAACACTAGGAAACAATACTCTGTAGTATCTAATACCACACACAAAACATTTAATTTCCTAGGATTATTCTGTGATATTTTACCTCAATCCTAAAATCCCATACCTTCCTGATGCTAATGTTTACTTACGGTAGGATGAAATTATAAAAAGTAGAGACACCTAAAGTAAACATGATCAAATGGATACCCTATATTCTTCAAAAGCCATTACTGGCTGCATTTCATCTTGGCTGTTTGTTTTTTTAAGCTAGAAGTATTTTTTGCTAAATAGTCATAAGGATAATCCTTCAGTTATTTTAGGTAGTAAGGGAATGCATTTCATATTTATTTTTTATATTAATAGAAAAAGTAAGGCTGAGCATGGTGGTTCACACTTGTGATCCCAGTACTTTGGGAGACCGAAGCGGGTGGATCATTTGAGGTCAGGAGTTCTAGACCAACCTGGCCAACATGGCAAAACCTGTCGCTAGAAAAAAACACAAGAAATTAGCCAGGAGCGGTGGCAGGTGCCTGCAATCCCAGCTACTTGGGAGGCTGAGGCAGGAGAATCACTTGAACCCAGGAGGTGGAGGCTGCAGTGAGCTGAGATCATGCAACTGTACTCCAGCCTGGGCGACAGACCACGATCCCGTCTCAAAAACAAACAAACAAAAACCTTACAAGTTTCAAATTCAAAAATCAAATGTCACATTTCAAAAGATGTCTCATATTAACTGATTTATGAACATGGATTATTAAAGTCAAATGCATTATGGACAAAGTATTACAAACACATTTTTAAAACATGGCAATTATGGGGAGATGCTGAAAACTTTATACCAGGTACTCTCTCCCTAACAAATTCCTTTGTTAATGACCAATATTTAACCTGGTACTTCCATAGTTCCTATAATATGGGTATATCTAATAAAGGTATTTTGAGTTACAGGTAGCTACAATGTGCTAGGGACTCATCAACAGTGGTAATAAAAAGGCAGTCTGTGCTCTCCTGGAACTTACGTTCCTACAGGAGAGTAAACAAACAAAAAACAGTTTCAGATAGTAATAACTGATGAAACAGAGCAAACTGACTCACGCCTACAAACCCAGCTACTTGGGAGGCTGAAGCGGGAGGACTACCTGAGGCCAGGTGTTCAAGATCAGTCTGGGCAACATAGTAACCCCATTTGTGTGGATTTTTTTAAAGTGAATTTTAAAAAGAGCTGCTATTTTAGAAAGGGAGGTTTGGGAAGACCTCTCTGAGGAATCTCTATTAATGCAGACTTAAAGGATATGAAAGAGTGAGACACATGAAAAGAGAATTCCAGTCAGATAAACAGTACGTATGGAAAGGCCCAGGGGCATCAAGATGTTGAGGGTGTATAAATAAAAGTGACCACTGCAGTCAAGCAATCTGGGCACAAGAGCAGAAAGAGGAGACCACAGATGTAGATAGGGCTCCTGATCACAGGGACTTTGGAATGAGTTTGGACATAAATATATATTCACATATGTATTTAAAGTTACTGTTGGCTAACACCTGTTTTTTCTGGCTTAATAAATGTGTTCCTGGCCTATCTGAAGAGAATGGGCATGAAACTTGTCCAGGGCAATAGTACATAACATCCAGAGTAATCACTAGCAGCAAGGTCACAATAATATGACCCAGACAGGTCAGATTCTGTCACCAGTGGGATACCACCCATAGAGAAGACAACTTTCACATGTACTCAGGTGGCTTTTTCCTCCATCTGTAATTGCTTCTTTCCCACCTACAGTGGGAACTCACCTCAGTTATCACTAACAAGCAGTATCTTTCCCAACCAGAGAATAATTAGGCTGATTAACAACTGCTTCCTGTATCTTAATTTTCTGTAAGTGAAAATGAGTGTGACCTAACAAAGACTCTCCTTATGCCTGGGTGTCCTGGCTAAAATACAAGTAACACTTCTCAAAGTGTAATCACTTTCCTCTGCCCTGTAAGCATGTAAGCCTCATTTTGCCAAGGATAACTCTATGTATCACATTTATAGACAAAGGAAATAACAATTCCAATATAAATCCAAATGATATTTGATAAATTTCAGCATTTCTAAAAGTTTAAAAATCATATTTTAAAAATTCTTCCTTAATAATAATGACTATCTCTCACAAAGGAAACGCTGTAGAGTTTTTGTGTTGCTGCTTTAAGTCTAGATAGAAAAGACATACAGACATAGGGGCACATCAACACTTTGGAGAGAAAGAAAACAGAAAAGTAATTGTATTATAAATGACAAGGGGTCAATATTCAAAAGAAGATTCAAATTTATAAGTAAAATTAAAGACACAATAAGTGAGTAAAGAATGAAGAGACAGTTCATATTTGAAGCCTCCAACTTTAGGGATTTGATAAGAAAGGCTTGCTTGGCCGGGCGCGGTGGCTCAAGCCTGTAATCCCAGCACTTTGGGAGGCCGAGACGGGTGGATCACGAGGTCAGGAGATCGAGACCATCCTGGCTAACACGGTGAAACCCCGTCTCTACTAAAAATACAAAAAACTAGCCGGGCGAGGTGGCGGGCGCCTGTAGTCCCAGCTACTCAGGAGGCTGAGACAGGAGAATGGCGTAAACCTGGGAGGTGGAGCTTGCAGTGAGCTGAGATCCGGTCACTGCACTCCAACCTGGGCGACAGAGCGAGACTCCGTCTCAAAAAAAAAAAAAAAAAAAAAAAAAAAAAAAAAAAAAAAGGCTTGCTTGCAAAACACAGCTTAACACAAAAGCCACACGTTAATTAACTATGTGATTTGTTTTTACTTTAAAATTATGTGATTAAGAAAAAATGAAAAATTTTAAAACATAAAATACTTAATAGATAATCTGGTTAATTTTACCGCTTAGTTTAACATGTAGGTTTTGAAAATTGTGCTGAACTGCTTAAGACTTACGCTGTTAAGTAACCTTGAACTGTAACAAAAACTTTTGTGGCGATTTTTAGATTAAACTGACCACGTTTCACAACTGAAAATTCTTCTGAGAACAGTCCCTCCAAGTAAAGTAAGCTTGGGCATAGAGAAGTCAAAATCCAGCATTCTAAGAGGTTTAAAGTAAATTTAGGAGCATGCATATGAGTTGCCTTAGATTATTTCCGAAAGGTAGTGGCATTGGATGAGAAAATCAGATAAAAGGATGAAGTTTTGACTGACACGTGAAAAACATACTTCATGAGACAATTATTTATCATTTGTTAATATCAGAATGTTATTATTTTTAAAAATCTTCACATACTGGTCCTTCCACAAGATGTGCAAGCACTTCATCCCACAGTTTCTGGTTTTGACAGTCTTCTCTGATGAGATGTTGCTGCTGAGGAGTTAGTTGAAAAGCCTCAATTGCTTCTGCTGAATCTGATGCTTTGTATACTTTGGAGGCGCTTGGACAGTCATCTAGATTTATTTTAAAAATGTATCAGCAGACTTACAAGTGGTTCTAAGCAGAACTATGAAACAAAAGAGTTAACTGGCACAAGTAATGTTTAGCAGAAAGATAACCAACATAAAACAGCATCTAATTTCCCCTAAAATTTAGGATATTGTTATTTCCTGCTATTTGGCTCTGACACTATTAAAATAAACAAATGATCCATCTTCTACCACCGCCCTCCCCCAGCCAAATCCTTTGCTTTCATTTCTTGTAAGTCTCTCAATTTATTTTCTTAATATTTCTCTTTATTAAAAAGTATGTTGGCCGGATGCAGTGGCTTCCGCCTGAAATCCCAGCACTTTAGGAGGCTGAGGTGGGAGGATCCTTTCAGCCCAGGAGTTCGAGACCAGCTTGGGCAACATGGAGAAACTCCATGTTCTAATACAAAAATTAGAAAAAAAAACCCTGGCTAATACAAAAATTAGTCAGGTGTGGTGGTGTACAGCCGTGGGCTACTCCGGGGGTTTAGGTAGGTGGATCACTTGAGCCCAGGAAGTCAAGGCTACAGTGAACCAAGATCTTTCCACTGCACTCCAGCCTGGGTCACAAGAGTGAGACCCTGTCTCCCAAAAAAACAAAAACAAAAAAAGGATCTTATTATTTATATTTTGCAATCATTACCTACCATCTGAAATTGGCCTTTTTGTGGTTCCACTGGGCTGCTTCTTTGACTGTCCTTTAGTCTTCTTCCCTTCTTTATCTGAAGGGTAACCTGCTGGATACTGATGGGGGAAGGAGGCAGAGTACAATGTAGATTTAAGCTTCACAGAGAAGGGGAGTTTAGATCCTGGTGAGAAATTAAAAGGGAGGGGAGGACTACACTTGCCCCAAACTGAAAAACTTTACATAAAAGAAACAGACAGAGGAAAAGAATTCAAAGCACAGGTAACTATTAAAATCCCAATTTCAGTGTAAAATCACATAGCTGTGACTACTAAGAGATTCCATTTTATAATACACTGATCTTAAGTTTCAGATCTAAGAAAGGTAAGTCTTCAGGAGCTGTGATTAGATTTCTTTAAAGTGTAAGGAAAGTAGAATACAGATATGAAGGTAAATGAGAACCAATCACAGAGCACAACAGATAGAAAGCAAATAGATTGGATCATAGTAAATTGCGGAGTTGATCTAAAAAAATATCAAAAACATTAAGGGTCAAACTTCTCATCTCCTAAAGTAAGAAGGAGCTTTTAGAAAACCTAAAGCAACTAAATTACTAAATCTTCCATCAGCTAAGAGTTAGACTTGAAGAAATACATTCTATCTATTATCCTTATGTTTCAATGGCTACCTTTGAGGGGGTGGGTGGGGTGGCAGGAGCATGCTTTGTAATAAGTCATGCTTAAAGCACTGTTATGTTTCAGGTCTCAATGACTAGTACTCATCATAGCAGATGGGCTCACATGCTTCTGCTCACAGTTTCAAATCTAACCTATCTAGAACAATGCTCTCAACAGGGACATCTGAAAAATCTTCTGAAAGTAAATTGGACGAAGTTTTTTTAATATTAAAAAGAATTATTTTAGTAGTTGTTTTAGCAGCTGATGGTCTTATTTTCAACAATCAATTCTATGAGTTTAAAAAGACAACAAAAACAGAAACAGACTTGCACTAGAAGACACACACTCACCTGCGTGGGTGGTCAGACACTTGCCCATAGTTCAGTCCCTACACATGCAGTGTGGGCAGAGCCAGGGGAAATGATAAAGCTGGCAGTTTTTATGGGAAGCACAACAATGGGGAATGATGGGAGATGAACTTAAACCATGCACTGAAGTCAGTGTCAGGGACAAATTCTAGGGTATACAGGCAGTGAAGGGGAAATGCAGCCATACCATCCACTATGCATACAAAATCAACGAAGTCTTTATGGGTTAACAGCAGAGCATGGGCAAAGGGGAAAAAAGGCAAAGCACTAAAGGTGGTGGCAGAGCAGGGAAGCAGCTTTGCGGGGGAAGAGAGAAAAGGGGTGAGGAAAAGTGAGAAAGGGAGAAAGCAGACCACTCTTATAAAGTCACCTCCCACCCTTCCCCTACCAGACAGACATCCCCTGTGCCCTCTAGGATAAATGTGCTTTTCCAGGGCCTCCTATACCTACATTTTATGAATCCCTTTCCCTCACACTTCAAGTCATTTCCAAATTGATTTGGAAATACTTTACTTTTAAAATTAACAAGTCCAGCTTTTCCCAGGCACAACCCTTGGTCCTAGGGCAGTCTGACATCTAGGATACCACCTTTTCTCTTCTTTTCCTCTATTTGCATGATCTTATTCCTCACCCCTTATAGTCCACCAATCAACTGCTGTGGGTTATATCCAGTGTTAAGGCATGTAGATAGTGGAGGTATATATTTTTATGAACACATAGGTAGCTCGACAAATGTAATCTAACCTGTAAACGTAGACATAATCTCCTTGACCGTTCTATTCCTTCAGAGGTCCAAGGAGCAGGTTCAACATCATCTCTTCTTAAAAGATAGCGCCAAACCAAGAATCCATGGCTTGATGAAATCTCTGGCCAGTATTTCACCACCTAAATTATAATATTTCAGTGCCAGTTTGAGATTTAAAGTTTAGGCTTATTCATCACATTAGTGGTATCAAAATAATCTTTGCCAGAATTAAATGCAACTTCTGAATATACTGCTTTGCTGTAAGGATAGTAAGTCAAGAATATTCGCTAAAACATTTTTGACCTAATTCCTATCACAGTACTTCCCATATGAGTACAGACTGCTATAAAGTTAAGAGAGTAACAGGATTATGCTAATTAACAGAATTCTGTATAGTAAAGATGGCAGCAAATGCCTCTTTTTAAACAAAGAATGCAAATCTATTATTATAATGTGCTCTGCTTTGAAAATCTATTACAACTACAATTATTCTAAAAAGATATATAAAAATCAAGCTATACAACAGCCAGTTACTTAAATGGCTTTATTACAGAGAACATACATTTAAAAAAAAAATCTTAACCCAAAATATAACTCTGCCCCTAGGAACTTGAAATAAGCCTTAAAAGTAAAGTGCTAAAATTAAGAGTTTGCTTTATGCATCTGTTAAATTTCCAGAAAAAGTAGCAATATAAGATGGCTACTGTTTCCTCGAGCCCACCCACAGTAGTCCCTTGTAACAACCCTGCCTTGAAAGCCCAGGAAGAATGACAAACAAGATGTCATGCCAGATAGAGCACCTTATAAATGCCATCATATCTGTTGCCTTCTTCAGGAGCATATTTGCTGATCTTCCTCCCTTTAAAACTGCGTATCACTCTGACTGGCTTACCAGCTCTCCAATTCCGAGACTCTGCTCCAATTTTATCATCCAATGGAGCATCACAGTTTAGGGCCAATGCCCTAAAAAACAACAAAAAGGTCTTTATACCACGTAATTTTTCTTTAAGTATACAATCGAGTCATTAGCTCAATTAAAAGGTGAATTATACCTTACCTGATGGTTAAGATTCTATGATTCTTTCCATATTATTCCAGATAATAGGATTATGCTTTCCCCCACCAGCAGAGAAGACAAATCAGTTTTCTGATGTCACCCCCAAGCCAGGGGATTGGTTCTCAGATAGCCTGTAGGGTTCTTCTGAAAGTAATAACATCTGTGCCACGTATAATAGAAAACAACTAGAAATACATGGAATTTTTCTTTAAATAACGTTTGTTGGGGGAAGGGAGAACGTTGGAAAACTAAAGCAAATGATTGTTTTAATAGTGATCTTTGATAAGGGTGTGAGGTAAATTGCTGGAATAATGTAGAAAGAAATCCAGAAATATAAATTTGTCAGCAAGGCACAAATGACTTTCCCAGGTCTACTTTCCACATTCCAGACAATAGAGAATCCTTAAAGTTTAAAAGATATTAAGAACAAGTGCTGTATGAGAATATTCTTTAAAGGCCTCCATAAAAAGATAAATTTCAATAAGCCTAAAGCATCCAAATGTCTGTGCTAATGAAAATGAAGATTTCTGGCTGCTTGAGATCACTACATTTTACTGATAATACATGGTCAAAGAGGAACACCGAATTGGAAGCAGCACCTGACTTAGCTGGAACTTAGTATGTGCATTCATCACCTAACAATAGTAAATCAATGAACTTATTAGATGTCAGAAGACCTTTCTCTTGGGAGAACCTAGTTGTATCAAAATCTGCATTTAAATTATTTTTAGTATTTTAAAATAACAATTTTAGAATCAGTTTAAAATTAGCATTTTCCTCTAGGACACCTATGTCTTAAATGAAAAGAAAACACTGAGAACACTTAAGGTTTAAAAAACAAACAAAAACCAGAATTATACCCAATCTGGTGAAAGCAGATATGACATAAAATGTCTTCAGGGTTTAATTCTTTGTATGCAGGCTTAAGTTAAAAAATAGACTCCAAGAATATGACTAACCTATTGAAAAGAAATATAACTATAGTTATATTTTTAGTGAGTAAATAAACTTAAAAATTTTGTTTTAAAAATAACTTATATAGTAGCTGTGGTCGAAGAGTTGAAGCTTACCAAGTTACCTTTTTTTTTTTTTAATCTAAAAGGAAGATGCATTACAATTCTGGGAGGTAGAAAAAAATATAGCCATCGACTCTAGGGCTAGTATTACGTCTTACTTACAGAATATCTATTGACATATTACACATATTTTATCTTAAAGAGCTAGGGTAAGTATTACCTTCTGTCACTGAATGGAATGCTTTAGTGCTCACAGATACCTTCAGTTATAATTACTGCCACCACTAACTGGCACTGTCAACTCACTTCTGACTTCAGATAATCAGGCTATTCAAGTATATGAAAAGAGTCCAAGAGGATGAAACTAGGCAATACAGCAACAGAGCTCCTCCATTAATCTATCTGCAGCTCAATCAGTCAGGTGCCTCTGACTGCCCTGATAAAAGATGCCCAGGTTACTTTGCTGCCCTCTTCAGTTTCTTAAAGTTGGAAGAGCTGGGATGAAATAGGAATAAACTCAGAAGTAAGAAGGTGTCGAACTACCTCCTAGCAAATAAGCAAAAATGAATTGAATCATACACTGCCGGGAAAAGAGTATACTATGGGTCAGAGCAAAGGGTCTCTCACCTCAGTTTTCATGTTTGTAAGACATACAGGTACCTTTGCCCAAGCACTTTTACAATCACAAGGCGTATTCACAACTTAATGTATAAACTGACAGACGGGATGTTAAAGTCTCTCTGATAATTCAATCCTAAATTGTTTTCAGTTGATACTTCATTTTCACTATCTCCTCTTTATAGCAAACATTTTTACTATTTGTGAATTATTTTTTAATGAGACTGTAGCGGTACTTATTACATTGTCCAAAAGCGTGAAAGGAATCTAACATGTACATTACAACGGTGGGTGGTTATGAAGGAAGTTCCTTTCAAGCAAAACTATCAATTATTAAAGGGAAAAATAATTTTCAGATTTGACAACTTGAAAGAGTCCTTTTGTAAATGTGAGATACATTTTCTTTGACAAAAACACATCAAAATATTTATTTTAAGACATTCTTCTTGAAGGACTGCTTTCTTGCTAGAAAAGAATAGCTAAGCTCCTGTCTCAAGAATGTTTTCACCAGCAAATCTGACCTGTCTCCTCTGCTGGTTCAGTAACAATAATCCTACTGTCAGAAACAATATAGAACACATGAAAACAGAGATTCTATGTAAGTTGATCCACATGAAAGTCTTGAAATCATACTGGTATATTCTTTACATCACACAGTAATCAGAAATTAAGGGGACACTACTTGAAACTGAGTGATTTAGACTCAAAGTGAAAAACACTCATTTTTACTCAATCCACAAAATACCCTTAATAATAGGATATAAAAGCTGTTAACTTTATGAAATGTTCACAAAAATTTCAGTATGACAAACTATAATGTGATTTTTGCTATCTGGTGGTCTGGGTTACTTATTAATATTGGTATTAGCATGCATTTATAAAATAAAACATTTTGAAATTAATAAATTTTCTGTACACACGGGAGCTAAGATGTCATTAGTATTTCTATAGAATAAAAGTCAGCACACGGTGGCTCTTTTGTAATGTCTTAAGGGGATTTAGTTAGAAAAGATCACTTTTGTAACTAAATGAACATTCCCTTTAACAACTCTTAGAAGATATCTTATTAGCAGACATCCTAAAAGTACATTCAGTACAGACCTGATTAAGTTACCTTATGCTTCATTTATGTACATAAATGTGGCTCTCAAACATAACTTTATTTCACGTTACTAAGTTTACTCTAAAAAGGAGTTTGTCACTTTTAGCTTTGACCAATGGGGCAGTAGACAAGCCACCTTATTCTCAATTTCGCTTAAATTATACAGGCTCCTTTCCTTCAAAGTTGTGAACTTTTTCAAATGCATACCACATGTGTTCAGTAAGACTAGAAATTGTGGCATTTAAAAAACAACAGTATAAAGATATGTTAGGATGCTGATAAACAATTACGTAATCAGGCACTGGAATTTTAATTTCAGATCTTTAACTCCCAGTTTGAGATTCTCCTCTGCAATATAAGTTACAATTTACAGTCCTATGATGAAACTTTTATTCAATGTTCAAATTCTAAACAGCGTTTACAGTAGTACCTGTTCATGTTTGTTAATGTTTGATCAGCTGAAGGTGCGCCAATTCTTTTATTACCAGCAAGATTTTTACCACCGCTTCCAGTGTATGTGAACTCATCACCTCGGTCCTGTCAGAGAAGATTTTCTTTATTAAGAAAGCTAAACCCAAGTATAATTTCACCAATGCTTATTTCAGAGTCAAAACATTTCATTAGGATGTTATGAGTTGACGTTTTCTCTTGAGGCATCTCCCAAAATAATGCAAAATTTAAATGCAATCTTGTGTGTAGTATACCTTCAAGTTACATAACTTGACCTAACACTTTAAATTATACTTTCCAACATCTCCAAATATGGTTAGACTCATGCTATATACGTAGTAATATTTTACTACAATAGAATGTTACAAACAAGGTAAGGTCTTATGGGTTTAAATGTTATATTTTATTCAATTCAATGTTAAAACTTAACAATACTAGCTTGTAGGTTCTTTATAGATAACACCACTTCAACAAACACTCCATAACCAGATTTCCAACTGACATCTACACCATACCGAAGTGTGCTGTCTCAAATTTCAAATTCTGGCATTGACAATAAATAAGTACTACAAAGCAAGTTTACCTAAAAACTTCGTATTCAATTTTCTTTGTTTTGGAGACAGAGTCTTGCTCTATCACCCAGACTGGAGTGCAGTGGCGCGATCTCGGCTCACTGTAGCCTCTGCCTCCCGGGTTCAACTGATTCTCCTGCCTCAGCCTCCCAAGTAGCTGAGATTACAGCAATGTGCCACCATGCCTGTCTAGCTTTTGCATTTTTAGTAGAGATGGGGTTTTGCCATGTTGGCCATGTTGGTCTCAAACTCCTGGCCTCAAGTGATTCACCTGCCTTGGCCTCCCAAAGTACTGGGATTACAGGCATGAGCCACTGAGCCCTGGCTTTCATATTAAAATTCTAACAGCATAGTAAGTTCCCTTTATTTCATACTCTGCGGATTCACTTATATCACATTCAGGTAAAAAAAAATTGCCTCCCATTAAGAAATTTGGAAAAAAATTTGAAAAAAACTAAAAGTAGTATAAAGTATCTACTAAATGTAAAAAAAAAAAAAAAAAAAAAAGCCAAAAGATGTTACATGCACTAGCTCTCCAATTACTTCTATAGCAGCTACAAATTTATATGGATATTATTGTCTCTATCTGATTCAGTACTTGAAACAAATTAAGAAAAGTAACTATCAGTGCACAATTAATTCTACTAACACTAGCAAAATAGTGATTCTTTAATGCAAGATCATTTTAATTAGTTTAGACAACTTAGACAATGTTTTGTGTCTACCAAATTCTTATTATAGAAGTCAATTATTTATACTTTGTTTTTTCCTCGTATTAAAAGCCACAACTAAAAATCTCATGGTCTTACAGTGTTTTTATTGGTCCAAAACCCTTAAATTTACTTTCACTTTTTGTTAATCCAATATTAAGGTCTACATATTTTTTAAACAAGGTATTACGAAACTTAATCTTTAGTATGTATTCTATGAGAAGGAATTCTAATAAATACGTACATCTAGAACAGTTTAGAATACTTCTTAAACTGATCAAAACCAGTCTTCCACCCGGTATCTGGACAGACTCCACAATATTCATATTCATAACTCTGTCAACTTTTCAAGTTATTATGGGAGTGCCATAAAGAAAAAGTAATGGAAAGTAAGAGAGCATAATAAGACAAATGTAAGCTAAATAGTATTTAAAACATTTCTGATTATTCTTCAAGCAGCAAATCAAGGAAACATGGCTAAAATTTCGTACCTTTAATTCATTTGTACTTTAATCATTACATCAACAAAAACATTATATTACCACAAGGGAAAAAACTGTCAGACTGTAAGAGCTCAACCAATATTATTTCAGACTATTTTTCCTATGGAAAGGCCAGGCGCAATGGCTCATGCCTGTAATCCCAGCACTGTGGGAGGCCAAAGCAGAAGGCCTGCTTGAGCCCAGGAGTTCAAGACTAGCCTGGGTGACATAGCAAGCCCTTGTCTCTATTAAAAAATAAAATAATCAGCCTAAATTTGTTGCATCTTCTAGTCAATGATCCATTAAATTGTGCCTGGGAGGCAGTAGCCTAAACAAGTTCTAGTGCCTGGGAAGAGCTCACATAAAGCAGCTCTATCTACACAAGGGACACGGCACTGCCCTGAAGTAACTCAGTTCTTCAGTTATTCCCAATCTCTATTCTTCTCCCAAGGTGCTAAAGCAACTGCCTAAGACAAGCTAGATGCTCCTATTCTTGCCATCATCAAGATCAGGTGGAAGACCTTTATACCAAACTTCTCAGCCTCCTCCCTATAGGACTATCAGATAAATAATTCCAAAGCACAATGAAGACAAACATTCCCCAAACTCCTTTAACGATTTAATTCAAGGCTGTCTAGACCATAGCCTCAAAGTTTACCAATACCTCTCATAATACCCTTTACATCTCTGCAAAACTGTACCACTGCTAGTATAACACACATCTACTACTGGGGGGTTAGGTGGTGTTAGGAAAAGCATTTTACATATAATTAATTCATTTAAACCTCACAGCAAGCCTTTAAGTACTATAAATCTGATTTTACAGATGAGGCGGAGGTTCAGTAAATCGCCTAAAATCACACAACTAGGAAGAGAGATGGCTCCACACCCAGGACACAAAACCAAACAGACTCTGGCTTCAGAGTCTTCTCCTGAACACTGAGCAAACTACTTCTCAAGACAACTGAGAGGATACAGATCATCTTTGTGGGTCCTCACTTCTCAAAAGAGGTCACCAAAATACAGGGCACTAAAACTGGCATTTGATTAATTCCTAAGTTACTAGGCTAAAATATTAACTCAGTTATCAGCAGGTACATAAGAGTATTACATCCATTCAACCAGACTGAATAAAGACCACTGGCTTCATGAAATTTATACCAAATTCGAGAATTCAGGAAATGTTTTTCTTAAATGTGAAAAGCTTATTCAGGTTTCCTTTTCCTAATCCTATAGATATACTTGCCTACAATAGAATGATCAAAAAGTTGAAAATGCTTATAAAATATATAAACATCTCCAGATACATTTTAGCTGTCAATCAAGGCCTATATGTCACCTTAGTCCTAAAATTCTTCTTTACATCATTTAATAGACTTGACTATCTAAGACAACTAGCAGTTCACCAGTACTTATCTCCACAAATGTTTTAACGTTTGACCAGTAACTATATTCAAAAACATGGAAACAAGAAAATAAACTTCATATATTTAAGATAATATTCTTTTCTTTTTTTTAAAGACAGAGTCTCACTTTGTCATCCAGGCTGGAGTACAGTGATGTGATCTTGGCTCACCACAACCTCTGCTTCCTGGGTTCAAGTGATTCTCCTGCCTCAGCCTGCCGAGTAGCTGGGATTACAGGCATGCACCACCACGAATGGGTAATTTTTGTACTTTTAGTAGAGACGGGGTTTCATCATGTTAGCCAGACTGGTCTCGAAGTCTTGACCTCAAGTGATCAGCCCACCTCAGCCTCTGAAAGTGCTGAGATTACAGGCATGAGCTACTGTGACTCGCCCTATTTAAAGTAATATTCTGCTACAGAGAATATAACTAACATTTCAGTCCGTGCTATGTGCAAAGGGCTACATAAATTATCTCATTTAATGTAATCATCTTCCCGACATAAAATACTACTATTTCTTCTTTTTACCGACGGGGAAACTGAGTTACCAGAGTTAAATAATTTGGCCCAAGTTTCAAATACAACAAATGTCAGAGACCAGATCAAATACAATTGCCCAGACACTAAAAACAATTGTTAGACTACATTTCTAGTTATTTATAAAGCCTTTAAAAAATTCCAAACGCTGACTGTATTATATATAACATCTTTTGTATTTCTGACAAATACATAAAGATACAGCTTCAAAATATGCATGCTAAAGAAGTATGCAAAGGATGAACCTAAATATTTCCATTTTCATTTACTTTGCCATGTTAATGTAAATGCACTGCCAAATCTGCCTTTCAGAAAGACAGCAAGTTTTTCTATTTCTGTCTGAAAACATACTGTATTTTGTGTTCTCCGTAACTACTCGAATTAATTCATCTTTATAACAATCCATGAAAGCAAGTAAATACCTAAAGACCACATATCCGATAAACAGTTAAAAAAAAAAAAAAAAAAAAACCCAACAGAAAAAGACCAAAAAACCTGAAGAGCTATACTACTAAAGAGGCTACACAAGCCGGGCGCGGTGGCTCAAGCCTGTAATCCCAGCACTTTGGGAGGCCGAGACGGGCGGATCACGAGGTCAGGAGATCGAGACCATCCTGGCTAACACGGTGAAACCCCGTCTCTACTAAAAAATACAAAAAACTAGCCGGGCGCGGTGGCGGGCGCCTGTAGTCCCAACTACTCGGGAGGCTGGCAGGAGAATGGCGTGAACCCGGGAGGCGGAGCTTGCAGTGAGCTGAGATCCGGCCACTGCACTCCAGCCTGGGCGGCAGAGCGAGACTCCGTCTCAAAAAAAAAAAAAAAAAAAAAAAAGAGGCTACACAGATGGCAAATAAACAAATGAATGACGTCCTACAATAAGCTACCACTACACACCTCTCAGAATGGAAAAAAAAACAAAAACCAAAAACAAACAAAAAAACCCAGCAACAACAGTGAATGCTGGTGAGATGCAGAGAACCTGGATCACTCATATATTGCCAATAGGAATGTAAAATGGTACAGTCACTGGAGAAAACAGTCTGGCAGTTTCTTTAAACAATTAAACATGCAACTGCCACATGTGGCCCCGGAATTGCACTTCTGGGGCATTTATCCCAGAGAAATAAAGACTTATGTTTACAAAAAACCTGTTCACAAATACTTACTGTAGCTTTATCTGTAATAGCTAAAAACTCAAAAGAACCCAGCTGTTCTTCCACAAGTAAATGATTAAATGAACTGTGGTACATCCACACCACGGACTAGTACTCAGCAATAAAAAGGAATGAACTATTGATACATGCCACAATCTCCAGAGAATCATGCTGAGTAGAAAAAGCCAGTCCTAAAGGTTAATATATGATATACCACATAATTTCATTTACAAAAATTCTTGAAGTGACAAAATTGCAGGAATAAAGAAATGAGGCCTGTAATCCCAACACTCTGGGAGGCTGAGGTTGGCAGATCACCAAGGTCAGGAGTTTGAGACCAGCCTGGCTAACACGGTGAAACCCCATCTCTACCAAAAATACAAAAATTAGTCAGGCATGGTGGTGCATGCCTGTAGCCCAGCTACTCGGAAAGCTGAGACAGGAGAATCACTTGAACCTGGGAGGCAGAGGTTGCAGTGAGCCGCTGTACTATAGCCTGGGCAACAGAGTGAGACTCTGTCTCAAAACAAAAACAAAAACAAAAACAAAAAGGCTCAGCACGGTAGCTCATGCCTGTAATCCCAGCACTTTGGGAAGCCGAGGTGGGCAGATCACCTGAGGCTAGGAGTTCGAGATCAGCCTGGCCAATATGGAGAAATCCCATCCCTACTAAAATACAAAAATTAACTGGGTGCCTGTAATTCCAGCTATTCAGGAGGCTGGTTGTAGTGAGCCGAGATGACGCCATTGAACTCCAGGCTGGGCGCCAAAAGCAAGATTCCATCTCAAAAAAAAAGAGAAAAGATTAGTGGTTGTCAGAGGTTAAGAAGCAGTAGGGGGCTATGTCTGATAGTGTAGCTATAAAAGGGCAACACAACAATGGAAACTGTGATAATATAAATGTTCGGCCCCTGACTGTACAGTGTCAATATCCTGGTTCTGATACTTTATTATATAGTTTGGCAAGATGTCACCATTGTGAGAAACTGGGTAAAGGGCACAGGATCCCCTTCCCACCTTTTTTTTTTTTTTTTTAAAGGAGACAGGGTCTCGCTCTCTGTTGCCTAGGCTGGAGTGCTGCAAGGGCATGATCATGGCTCACTACAGCCTCGACCTCCTGGGCTCAAGCAATCCTCCTGCCTCAGCCTCCTGAGTAGCTGGGACTACATGCATATGCCATCACACTCACCTAATTTCTATATTTTTTGGTAGAGACAGGGCTTTGCCATGTTGCCCAGGGCTGGTCTTGAACTCCTGAGCTCAAGAGATTCACTCACTCCACCCTCTCAAAGTGCTGGGATTACAGGTATGAGCCACTGTACTCAGCCCTCTGTATTGTTTCTAATGCTACATGTGAATCTACAATTAACTCAAAATAATAAGTTAATTTTTAAAAATAAGCTCTATATGCAGTGAGCTGAGATCCGGCCACTGCACTCCAGCCTGGGCGGCAGAGCGAGACTCCGTCTCAAAAAAAAAAAAAAAAAAAAAAAAAAAAAAAAAAAAAGCTCTATAGATCTAACACTGGAACCAGTTTTTATTTTTTTAAAAGAGAAAACTTAAAGAAGAAGGACAAAAAAAAGCTCTATAGAGGATGGGCACCGTGGCTCACACCTATAATCCCAGCAGTTTGGGAGGCCAAGGTGGGCAGATCATCTGAGGTAAGGAGTTCGAGACCAACCTGGTCAACAAGGCAAAACTCCATCTCTACTAAAAATACAAAAATTGGCCAGGTGTGGTGGCTCACGCCTGTAATCCCAACACTTTGGGAGGCCGAGGCAGGAGGATCACCTGAGGTCAGGAGTTCAAGACCAGCCTGGCCAACGTGGTGAAACCCCATTTCTACTAAAAATACAAGAATTAGCCAGGTGAGGTGGTGCATGCTTGTAATCCCAGCTAGTCAGGAGGCTGAGGCAAGAGAATCACTTGAACCCGGGAAGAAGAGATTGCAGTGAGCCGAGACTGTGCCATTACACTCCAGCCTGGGTGACAAGAGCAAAACTTCGTCTCAAAAAATAAAACATAAAAATACAAAAATTAGCCAGGTGTGATGGTAGATGCCTGAAATCTCACGTACTTGGGAGGCTGAGGCAGGAAAATCACTTGAATCCAAAGGCAGAGGTTGCAGGGAGCTAAGATTGCACCACTGCACTCCAGCCCAGGTGATAGAGCGAGACTCTCTCTCAAAAAAAAAAAGAGGACTAAAAGCTCTATCAAGAATGTGAGTGTTTTCCTTATAACATAATAACAACACATATAAGTCAAATCAGTACATGTAAAGAATAAACACTGTCAAATGATTTACTTTCTAACATGTATAAAACTGATTACTTCAACAAAAAACTGTGCTAAAAAGACACAGCAGTATTTGATGTATCCTAGGCAAAGCTATTGTATTTTACAAATGATCAAGGCAGGTACTAATGAGTAAGGTTGTATAATGACTTACGACTTCATCCGCAAATCCACCAGCCAGGACAAGAGAATAAGCCCCATCATTACTTCGACCATGAATTCCACCAACATGGGGTCTGTGAACACCTGCTTCGCTCACCTATAAAACAATTGAAGAGTCTCAAAATACCTCTGAACAGTTAGTTAAGATACATTTACAAAATGCTTTCATATATATTATTGGTACCTAAAGAACGAAGTTCTCACAGAGTTCTATCTTTTGCTCTCTCATTTTAAATCTCCTCAAACATATCCTTTGGGTTCTGAGAATTCTAAAACTGATTGGGTAGAATTCTGAGTTGCACAATAACTAGTAAACAATCATCTTCTGTCTATTGGAACTTCCAGCTCAACTCAGCTAAAAGAGAACTATCAGCAGTCTGTATCGTTTCTCTCTTATTTCTAGTCTTGGATAGTGGCTCTGTTGCCTGCCTAGTTTGTGAAGTCAAAAATGCAGGAGTTATTTTTTAGCCCCATTCTTCTCCCATATTCCTCAAACCCTTTTGGTTACAAGGATTGCTGATTTTACCTCCTAAATTTCTCAAATCCATCTACCTTTACTTCCACTGTTCAATATTAGTTTGAGTCTCAGTTTAAGTCATGAATGTTTACAACAGATCCTTTTTTACTGCCTCTAGTTTTGCTTCTTCAAACCCATCCTATCTATCACAAACTGGATGATTCTTTTAAAAACAATTCTGCTTTTGACATGAAGTGGTCACATAGTATTAAACCCAAGTCAACATGATTTATTACCCTCTAAATATGGCTCCTATCTATTTTTCCTAGCCTTATCTACAGCTTCACCTTCAAGGAACATATATGCCTGAGCCAAAACTGCTGAATGTTACCCAAACATGCTATCCATTTCTACTTTACTCATTTCTACTTCAATGGCTGACTGCTTTTCCCCTCGTATCTTCATTCCTGCCTCACTGAAACAAGTACCACTTCTTGGTGAACTTCAAATTCCCTGAGAAAGGTATTGTAGTTCATCTGTTTGTCATACAATTGGGTCTTTAAAAATTTTTTTTGGTAGAGACAGGGGTCTCACCATGTTGCCCAGGCTGGTCTTAAACTCCTGGGCTCAAGCAATCCTCTTGCCTCAGCCTAACAGTGTTGGGATTACAGGCATTAGCCATCATGCCTGGCCAATACAATTTTCTTAGTAGAGTAAAAGAAGCTGAAATTCAAGCTTGCACAAGAATTTGGGGTGGCGGGGAAGGCACTTTAGAAGCTTTTAGAAGCCAACAAGAAGTTGATAGCAACAGAACCTGGAAAGGTTTTGGCTTTTGAAATACCTCAGCAAAAGGGACCATTTGATTGCACCACCTCATCAACCCTGGCAAAAATAATCTGTTTTTCCTAAATCTTCCCTTCTTTCTAAATAGCAAATCCATCTCACTAGTTGCTCAGGAAAACAACCTCATAGTCATATTAGACTATATAAGGAGTCTTTCGGAGTTTAGAAAATAAATATGTGACAGACAGGTATATGAAAAAAAAGCAAATAAAAAATAAGGTGATTAGAAATACACAAAGTGTATTTTAACTATATTTACAGTATTATATTCTATTTGTATACAATATTTTATTGTATTTATAGATCCAAAGTCATAATAACCTAAACTTTGAATACCGGTTCAACCGAAATTATAATACAACTATTGCAAAGATAAGAGAACACAGACAGTATTAAACTAAATGTTTCATCTTCCACAGAAAAAAGTTAATATGGCCAGGCATGGTGGCTCACACCTGTAATCCCAGCATTTTGGGAGGCCAAGGCGGGTGGATCATCTGATGTTGGGAGTTTGAGACCAGCCTGACCAACATATGGAAACCATGTCTCTACTAAAAATACAAAATGAGTTGGGCGTAGTGGCATATGCCTGTAATCCCAGCTACTTGGGAGGCTGAGGCAGGAGAATTGCTTGAACCCGGGAGGCTGAGGTTGTGGTGAGCCGAGATTGTGCCATTGCACTCCAGCCTGGGCAACAACAGCAAAACTCTGTCTCAAAAAAAAGAAAGAAAGAAAGAAGTGAATACAACTAAAAGATGAATTTTTTAAAAAAAGTATAAACACACTATTTATTAATAGAAATAAGAAGGTAGGGCCAGGCACAGTGACTCACACCTGTAATCCCAGTACTTTGGGAAGCTGAGGCAGGAGGGATTGACCCCAGAGACTCAAGATCAGTCTGGGCAACATGGTGAAACCCCGACTCAAAAAAAAACCCACAAAAATCAGCTGGGTGTGGTGGCGTGTGCCTGTAGTCCCAGCTACTCTGGTGGCTCAGACTAGAGGACGGCTTGAGCCCAGGAGTGGGTTGTGATTACGGCACTACAGCCAGGGACTGGGGAGGGGCGGGGGGGCGGGTGGAGGGGAGAGGGGGAGGAGGAGGAGGAGCAGCAGGAGGAGGAGCAGCAGCTGCCACCGCCAAGCCTATAATCCCAGTGCTTTGGGAGGCCAAGGCTGGAGCACTGCTTTAGGCCAGGAGTCTGAGACTAGGCTGGGCAACATAGCATGACCCTGTCTCTACCAAAAAACAAAACAAAACAAAACATAGCCAGGCATGGTGGTATACGTCTTTACATCTTTAGTCTTATCTAGGTGGAATGATCACTGGAACCCAGAAGTTTGAAGTTACAATGAGCTGCAACTGCTACTGCACTCCAGCCTGGGTGATAGAGCAAGGCCCTGTCAAGACAGAAAGAAAGGAAGGAGGGAGGGAGGGAGGGAGAGAAAGAAAGGAAGGAGGGAGGGAGGGAGGGAGGGAGGGAGGGAGGGAGGGAGGGAAGGAAAGGAAGGAAAGGAAGGAAAGGAAGGAAAGGAAGGAAGGAAGGAAGGAAGGAAGAAAGGAAGAAAGGAAGAAAGAAAAAGAAAGAAAGAAAGAAAGAGAAAGAGAAAGAAAGAAAAAAGAAAGAAAAAGAAAGAAAGAAAGAAAAAAGAAAGAAAGAAAGAAGGTAAATGCATAGGAGACAACTAAAATTTTTATGTGGCTGCCTCTGAGAAACAGAAAATAATGATTAAGCTGGGCGCAGTGGCTCACACCTGTAATCTCAGCACTTTGGGAGGCTGAGACGGGTGGATCACCTGAGGTTGGGAGTTCGAGACCAGCCTGACCAACATGAAGCAATCCTGCCTCTACTAAAAAAACAAAATTAGCCAGGTGTGGTGGTGCATGCTTGTAATCCCAGCTACTTGGGAGGCAGAGGTTGTGGTGAGCCAAGATTGTGCCACTGCACTCCAGTCTGGGCAACAAGAGTGAAATTCTGTCTCCCAAAAAAAAAAAAAAAAAAGCGAAAAGTAGGGCATGTTTTTAAAATATAAATTATTTACTAGTATTTAATATATACATAGCTTTTTAAGTCATTTTTATGTATTACAGTTGGCCCACAGGTTCCACATCTGCCAATTAAAGAGAGTAGAAAATATCTGGGGAAAAAAATAGATGGTTGTGTCTGTACTGAATCTGTCCAGACTTTTTCTTGCCATGATTCCCCAAACAATACAGTGTAACAACTATTTACACAGCATTTACGCTGTATCAGGTATTAATAAAAAAGTATACAGGAGGATGTGCATAGGTTATATGAAAATACTGCACCACTGTATAAAGGATTTTTTTTTTTTTTTTTTTTTTTTGAGACAGAGTCTCGCTCTGTCACCCAGGCTGGAGCGCAGTGGCATAATCTTGGCTCATTGCAACCTCGGCCTCCTGGGTTCAAGCAATTCTTCCGTCTCAGTCTCCCGAATAGCTGGGATTATAGGCGCTCGCCACCACATCTGTCTGATTTCTGTATTTTCAGTAGAGATGGGTCTCACCATGTTGGCGAGGCTGGTTTCGAACTCCTGGCCTCAAGTGATCTGGCTTCTGTGGCCTCCCAAAGTGCTGGGATTACAGGTGTGAGCCACCACACAAGCCTGAGCTTGTGTGCAATTTGAGCATCCACAGACTTTGGTGTCTATGGGGGATCTTGGAACCAATCCCCACAGATACCAAGGGATAAGTATATGTTATCTAAATTTTATAATTATATTAAAGGTCTGAGTACCAGGGCCATTCAGTATAAAACTTAAAGCCAGGCCGGGCGTGGTGGCTCACGCCTGTAATCCCAGCACTTTGGGAGGCCGAGGCAGGTGGATCACGAGGTCAGGAGATTGAGACCATCCTGGCTAACACGGTGAAACCCCGTCTCTACTAAAAGTACAAAAAAATCAGACAGGCATGGTGGCGGGTGCCTGTAGTCCCAGCTATTCGGGAAGCTGAGGCAGGAGAATGGTGTGAACCCGGGAGGCAGAGCTTGCAGTGAGCCAAGATCACACCACTGCACTACAGCCTAGGCAACACAGCGAGACTCCATCTCAAAAAAAAAAAAAAAAAAAAAAAAAATTAAAGCCACGCTTAATTAATGTTCAGAATCCTAGGTGTAATTGGAAATAGGAAATTATTTTATTCTCGGATTAGCTGGCACTTCCTCACCCAATGTCTTAGCATTTGTTCAGGAGGATAAATCCCAAAGACAACACCTGAAACAAGCTTAGAGTTTATCGACATTCAATGAGAAATTGCTACACCATTCAAGTTTAATATTTCAAATGCTAAATTTTTGCAAGAAAGGCTGTTTAGAAAGCTTAACAATTAATGGTTACTACCATAACTATAACAGAACAGTAAAAACAAAGTGATGAAAATGCATAGCTAATGCCCAATTCTGTGATGTATGTTCCTTTATTAACCTCCAGGAAGAGTATACCCATCCTAAAATAAAATCTTTCATTCTAACAAGTCAATGTCACGTGTTAGGGTCACTTACAATCAACAGACATTAACACTGCTATAATCTGATAGCCAATTTTCCCTTTTCAACTAAGCCAATGTTAAAACATACCTGAACTCTAAATCTCCAAGTTGATCCAACAGGAATACCAGGAATAGGTCCATAATGATTAGAAGGGACAATAGTACATTCTCTCGTACGACCAACACAAGCCATTCCCTACAAGTCACAAAACAAACTTTGAGAAATTCATTATGTTAGATTTTAATGAAAGCCCTTAATTCTGAGATGTGAATAAAACAGGAACCCAGCTGTTTATGTAATTTAAGTACCACTGATATTAACAAATAATGATATTGTTTAATCTTTTATACCATTACTACTACTGGTATCAAAACATTATATACTATAATTGCTACTGGGAAGAGGAATTTCTTCTTTACCCTGCCCCAGTCTCTCCGGCTTTCAGTACTAGCTGATGGCATCTTTGCTTTCTTTTTACTCATCTTGAGTCTTTCACCAGCCTTTACAACTTCACTGGAATCAGTTTTACAGGAAGGACAATACCTTTAAAAGAAAAAAAGAACGAAGACATTTTCACAATGCCATATTAAGGCTAGTAACAGAATATTAGCCTTCCTAGGTAAGAGCAAGTTTTAAGATGTATTATTTGGTATACATTACAGAGCTTTAACTGGCATTAAAATACTAAACTTTTCAAAATATTTACATGGTTAGGCTGGCTTTTAAAATATCCTTGTCATTCCTTTAGATAACTTATAAATCCTCAAATTCAGTTAAAAACTCAAAGCTATGAGATTCAGAATGATACCATGAACTCTAAACTTTTCACTAACCCTGAGAATAGAAATTTGAAGTTCCTGTCATTAAAACAAAAGTAGCTAGATCTTCCTAGAACATTCAACTGTGTAACAGATACATCTCCCCATCTAAACTGGTTATTAGAATTCCCAGAAGAAAATGGTAGTTTATATAACAAGTATACATGACTTCAAGGATGTTTGTTTATATTAACCTTATCGTTAGCTTCATTTTAATTCCTTGTGCTTGTTTGTCCTTTAGCCTATTTGTAATTGATTACCCTACTATAACTTGTATTTCATAAACTACCTTGAATCTTTTCTAAAAAGCAAGGTATATGTCTACAGAATAAGATGAGGCTATTCTTACGTCACCAAAAAAAGGAAACTTTAGGAATACCCTAACAAAGATCTAATGGCCACCGCCCAATTAATCTCAAATTTCTTTGCCCATACTTTCTATTTCACAATTATCTATTCTATGTAGCTTTTAGAAGAAAGAATACTATGCCCACAAGTCAATCCAATTATGAGATACTTTGTTGAACACTACAGGAGACAAAAATTTAAATAATTCAATCCCTGATCCTGAGCAAATTAAGTTTGAGAAGGCACTAAATACTATGAATTAAAGTCCTTTCTAGTTGGAAAATCAGGAAGGCTTCCAAAAATAAACTGTCCTAAAGAAAAGCTGTATTTTATCCAATGGGCTCATCTTTATAACTAACTTTATTAAAGATTCTGTGATTTAAAGCAAGTATTATCTGTTTGATGAGAAAATCAGTGCACAGGTTAAATATCCAGACAACATGATTTGGAGAAGCAGAAAAGATTTAAGATTAAGGAGTTCCAGGTGAAGTGAAAGACCTTGATACGAATGTAGAGATATGCTCCAGAGTAATACAAGACACTCTTCTAATTATATCATCCTAAAGTCATCTCTGGGATTGATTCACTCCTTCAACAGGTTTGTTCAGAACCTCCTATGTGCAAGGCACTATTTTGGTGCTGGGGTTAAAAACGTTTGTACATAGTAGTTAAGGAAAACCAGTACATACAAGGAAAGAATTCCAGAAAGTGTTAAGTGGAAATACATCAGGGTTATGTGTTAAGAGTGACTAGAAATGATATGCTTCTTACAGTAGATAACCCAAGAAAAGCATTCCCGGCAAAGAAACAGTTAAGTGCAAAGGTCCTGAGGCACAAAAAGAAATGGTATGCTTTGAGGAAGATAAAGGTGGGTAGAGACCAAGGTTAGTAAGTAAACAGGCTAGTGATAAGCAACCGAAGTTAGAGAGTAGACATGGGCCAGGTCATAAATGGTAAGGGCTTAGATTTTTATTCTAAGTGAAATAGGAAGACATTAGAGAGTTTCAAACAGACAAATGATCTAATTCAGGCCATTTTAAGCTCACTCTGCTGCTATGGGAGAAAGGATAGCACATGAAGCAAAGAGACTAGTTAGATATCTGTTACAGAAGTTCAAGGAAGAAATAGTTGTTTGGGCTGGGAGATGAGAATGAAGAAACATTAAGAACTGTCAAAATCTATTGATGTAGAGTATGTGAAAGAACAAAAGAACTGAGGATGAAGTTTAGCTTTTTGGCATAAAATGATTAGTTTTTGGCATAAAATGAAGTTTAGCTTTTTGGCATAAAATGATTAGTTCTATTTAATGAAGACTAGGGGAGGAGCAGGATTTTAGGGAGTTTGTGGAAATCAAGAACTCCATCTGGACTAATTTTGTGATGCCAGTCCACTAAGCAATTGCACATAGGAATATAAAGCTCAGGGGAAATTAGAAATGAAGACATAAATTCAGAACTATTAGCTTCGTATTTAACATCTCATAATTGGATAAGATCATCTAGGGAACAAGCATAGTTCCCTAGCATAGAAAAGAAGTGGATAGTGCTTTGGGGGTTAGGGTGGGGGGGCTCTGAAATCTGGTAGGTGAAGGGAACCCAGTAAGAGACTAAGAAGGAAAGGCCAGTGAAGTAGGTAGAAAAATGGGATTATATGATCTCAGATCTATAAAACAGAGTAACCAGCTAAGCAGTTGAGTAAGGAATGAGAACTGACCTTTAGGTGTAGACATAAAAAGTGTCTGTGAACCTGACATAAGCAGATACAGTGGAAAGAAAGCTAGACTGGAGTGCAGAAGTATGAACAGGAGAGGAAATTGAAACAATTAGTAGAGATAGCTCTTGAGAATCTTTGCCATGAAAGAAGCAGAGAATGGGGTAGACAGCTGGTGGAGAAATGGGATCAAGGGAGGTTTGTGTGTATTTTGAAAATTCAAGAGATTCTAGAATGCTAATGAGAACGATCTGGTAATGGTAACTTGGGAGAGGGATTAACTGAAGAAGTGAAGTTTCTGGAAAGACTATGGAACTGTAAGAGCAGGTGAAAGAGTTTGTATTTTAGAAAAGCAGAAATATGTCATCCACTGAACAAGAAGGAAGGAAAATATGAGATTTCAGAAGAAACAGTTATTAGTGATGGTAAAATTCAGAGTGTGATCATATAAGGTAGTAGTAGGAGGTAAAAGGAAGAAGATATATCCTTTCCCCCTTTCTCTCACCTCTACAGCCTCTGTCATAATACAGCAACAGCCTTCCCAACAGGTTAGGGGGAGATCAAAAGGAACAATCTATTTTTCACAGATACCAATTACCCACTTGTGACATCAGTTATTTCTGACTCAGTCGTCCTTAAAAATGCTCAACAGTAGCAATATGGCACACAGTTTAAAAAGAAAAACCCTCCTCAACATGGTATTAAAAGGATTAACTTTGGACACATTTTTCCCAGTCTCTTTTCTGATAACTTCTTTTTGTAGTTATCACTATGCCATAAGAGAAGAACAGATTTTGGCAAGTATAACTGGAATCTTCTTCGATGTATCAACATCACAGGATCAAATACAGTAATCATATAAACTGCTTTGTTAGTGTTTAGTAAATGCTAAGTACTATTATAGACCATAACAAGGATATCTAGCATGGTTGGGGGTAGAGGACCATCCATAAAGGATAACCAGAGGAAGTCACATTTAACTGAAAAGCTGAAGGATTCGTATCATCTTGAAGTTAAGCAAAGAGGATAATGCTTCCAAGATAAAAATATGGCAAGTGTGACAACCTGGAAAAGAACATGGCTTACTTAAGGAGTTTAAAGATATTTAATCTGGCTAGAGTGTAGAGTATTTGGGGAAATGAAAGAGGAAAGTGGTAAGAGATACAGGCTGGAGAAGCAACTAAATATCACACTAAATATCACTCCTGTAAGGCAACATAAACCCTCTGAAGCAACGAAGCAACACAATCAGATTTGCGTTTTTGAATGAACACAGACTCTATTATCAGAGAAGAAACTGAAGGGATTAAAAAATGGAGCAAGAGATGGTTCAGAAGTTGTTACAGTAATTGAATAAAGCTATGAATGCTAAGTAACCCCTGGTCATAACATTTTAAGCACTTTTATATTATGTATCTTTAGAAATCTACTTTTGGTGGTTCAAATACATATTTCATGTTTAATTATTTACACAGCAAGAACAACAACAACAAAAACCTGATAATCATACCAGTATTCCTCTTCTGGGACTTTATCCAAAGGTGGATTCAGACAGTAAATATGATAAGCCACATTACATTCATCACACAGAAGCTGCATGTTGGGTTCATGTTTCCCACCACATACACGACAGGAGCAAGAATGGCATTTCTTATCTGGGTCTCCACCACACAGGTCACATTCAGGGTCATTTCGCCCTATTAAGAACAAAATTATAGCAAGCCTAGTCTTAAAACATTTTTTGTATCTATGAACCGCATAAAGAAAAGTATGTGGAAACAGCATTATTTTTTATTTTTTTATTTTTTTTGAGATGGAGTTTTGCTCTTGTTGCCCAGGCTGGAGTGCAATAGCGTGATCTTGGCTCACTGCAACCTCTGCCTCCCAGGTTCCAGTGATTCTCCCGCCTCAGGCTCCCAAGTAGCTGGGATTACAGGCAGGCGCCACCATGCCTGGCTTTTTTATTTTTTAGCAGAGATGAGGTTTCTCCATATTGGCCAGACTGGTCTCAAACTCTTGACCCCTCAGGTGATTTGCCCACCTTGGCCTCCCAAAGTGCTGGCACCCGGCCAGCATACAGCTTTTTTTTTTTGAGACGGAGCTCACTCTGTCACCCAAGCTGGAGTGCAGTGGCCGGATCTCAGCTCACTGCAAGCTCCGCCTCCCAGGTTTATGCCATTCTCCTGCCTCAGCCTCCCGAGTAGCTGGGACTACAGGCACCCGCCACCTCGCTCGGCTAGTTTTTTGTACTTTTTAGTAGAGACGGGGTTTCACCGCATTAGCCAGGATGGTCTCGATCTCCTGACCTCGTGATCCGCCCGTCTCGGCCTCCCAAAGTGCTGGGACTACAGGCTTGAGCCACCGTGTCCAGCCAGCATACAGCTTTTCTAATGAAAAGAAAGGAACCAAAAAGAATAATCAAGTGTGAGGCTTTAAAAATAAATGCCTGAGGCCAGGCGTGGCTCATAAGGTCAGGAGTTCGAGAACCTGGCCAACACAGTGAAACCCCATTCCTACTAAAATTACAAAAATTAGCTGGGCTTGGTGGCAGGAACTTGTAATCCCAGCTACTAGAGGCTAAGGCAGGAGAATCGCTTTAACCTGAGAGGCAGAGGTTGCAGTGAGCCAAGATCATGCCATTTTATTCCAGCCTGGGAGACAAGAGCAAAACTGTCTCGAAACAAAAAACAAAAAACAAACAAACAAAAGCCCCACCATGAATGAAAAGACCTAGAATCTAATTCTATCTCTGTTACCAAATGTTTGATATCAAGCAAGAAAAATCTGTAAAATGAAGAGGTACAGCTGCATTCTAACCTTCTAATGTTTATATAAGCCTCATTTATTACCTCCCAGAAATTCAAGGCTCAATCAGCACTATAATTCTAAGACTTTACTTGTGTAAAAATAAATCTCATTATTAAAAACTAAACGTGGGTGGCTAACAAAATTACAGAAACAGGCTTTTTCTTTGGACAGAATCTATAACAGAGGAAACAACAGGAAATCCATCAACAGATAAAAAGACAATGCGGTATATACAGATACAACAAAATATTATTCTGCCATAAAAATAATAGAAACCTTTCATTTACAACATGGATGAAACTCGAGAACATTATGTTAAGTGAAAGAAGCCAAGTACAAAAGGACAAATGTGACATGTTCTCTTTCATATGTGGGAGCCAAAAAAAATTGATATTGTGCAGGTAAAGAATAGAATGATGATGGTTATTAGAGGCTGGGAAGGGAAGTGGGGCAGGGGATAAAGAAGGGTTGGCTATAAGGTGCAAAGATACAGTTAGAAAGAATCACTAAAAGAACAGATTTGGAATGTTACCAACACACACAAAAAATGATAAATGTTTGAGGTGATGAATATCCCAATTTCCCAGATTTGATCATTACACATTGTATGCCTGTATCAAAATATCACATATACTCTTTAAATAACAACTATTATATATCCATAATATTTTTAAAATAAAGAATAGCAATAAAATACCAAGATAATATATTTCTTCAAAAATAACATTTTATCATTTGGGAAAAATTCATTACAACAAAATGAATCTTAGATCAAAACTGTTGTCTTGAAAATAAATTTGTATGGTCTACACTTTTATACTTCCTTCCAAGTTATTCACTGACCAGTACAAATAAAGTTCAATAATGTACAACACATACAGTCTAAGCCCAAAAACAAAAATCCATACTTAAAAACTTTCCATCTGCAAACGAAAGAGGATGGGCTCCAGGTTTCTCAATCTTGAAGATTTCATCTACAGATATTATCTTGCAATCATTTAATGTTCCTTCAGAACCCCTGTTTAAAAAAGGAAGAAAGGTTAACTTCTGCCAGCAAAATCTAAGGTATATAAACAAATAACAACTAAAAGTCAGTTTGGAATCTCACTGAAATCTGCCTATCTATAAACTGAGATTAGAGCTATTCCAATCATTCTGAACTATTGTTTTCAATAGTAGGAAAAGTCCATAGTGATTAGTTAACATAATATGAGAAAAAAAAATACAGGCTTCATTAGTTTATCCGGTAAGAAGTAGCTATCTTGTAAATTTAAAGACTGGGTAAAATGGTATTCTGTCAATTACAATGGAAGATTTAAATAATTTCCTGTTACATCTGTGTAATATTAAACCTTTCTATCAAGAAATAAGGTATGTTTTCTGTTAGTTTTGTCCTTTGGTAGAATTTTAACATTTCTTTTATGTAAGCAATATATTTTCATATACTTTTGTGAAAATGTAATTACATGGGATAATTCTGTAGAATTTATTTTAAAAATCTAAAAAAGAAAATTTCCAATAAATAAAATTTCTAGGCAAAAATAAGATACCCTTTTCATAAAGTCTTTCATACTAAACCATACTTGTCAGACTCAATTCATATTTGTTTGTATACACTTCTTCAAAGTTTCCTACATGGGTGTGGATTTGTACATTTCTCCATTTATTTATTTGTTTGTTTATATTATTTATTGAGATGGAGTCTCGCTCTGTCACCTGGCTGGTGGTGCAATCTCGGCTCACTGTAGCCTCCAACTCCTGTGTTCAGGCAATTCTCCTGCCTCAGCCTTCCAAGTAGCTGGGACTACAGGCCTGCACCACCATACTCGGCTAATTTTTTTATTTTTAGTAGAGACAGGGTTTCACCATGTTGGCTGGGCTCATCTCCAACTCCTGACCTCAGCTGATCTGCCCACCTCGGCCTCCCGAAGTGCTGGTATTACAGGCATGAGTCACCACGCCTGGCCTATTTCTCCTTTTAATCTGTTGGCTTTTGCTTTATTAGGTATAGATTTAAGAAGGCTACATCTTATTGAGTAGCTTATCTCTAATAATGCATTCTGAATCAAAAGTTTACTTTCTTTTGGTTAGCACTTGCTTGAAGACTTTTTCCATCCTTCCACCTTTTTTTTTATAAACTTTCAATGTCAAATATATACAAATGCAGAAAACTCCATAAATGCATAGCTTTGAACCAATTATCAATATACACATCCTTTGTGACCACCAACAATGACAGAAGACAGAGGAATATCAACTGCCTCAGAAACCCTTACCTTGTCCCCTCACAATGACAACTTCGTGTCCTTCCAAGAGTTATATTTACCTTAATTTTTTTCATCATGTCACTTGTCTACCTCCCTAAAACAGTTTTGCCTGTGTTTGAAAAGTCTCTAATCTATAAATCCACATGCCATCTCTTTCCTCCTTGAAATCTGTTAACAATTCCAACCATTTGTCCTAAAGTGTTTCTCACAGTCTTGATTTTTGATATTTGCATTCCCAAAGTATGGTTCAAACAGTTTTTCCTGTCATTCATATTTCTTGTACATTGGTAGTTGATCTGGAGTGTAGGTCAAAAATCTTTAAATAAAGTTTTATTAGAACTTAGTTATGCCATTTGATTTTTGTATTATCTATGGCTGGTTTCATGCTGTAACAGCAGAGTTGAGTAGTTGTGACAGATCATCTGGCCCCCAAGTTAAACTATTTACTATCTGGCTCTTTACAGAAAAAAAAATATTGCCAACTCCTGGGCTAAAGACTCAGTCTCAATCAGATTTAGGCTCATTTTCTTGGTGAGATAATTTCATAGGTCTATTTCCATCAGGAAGCACCTAGTTATTTGTCTCTTTTCCTCTCATAATGGCAGCTACTAATGCTCAATGCCTACATTAATTCATTGGGGATTAGAAAATGTTGATATTCCCATTCTATCATTCCCTTCTCATCTCATTTACTTGGCACAATTTTATAGAGAAACGACCTCATTAACTAGTTGGTGACCCAGTAGTATAGCTCATATAACAAAGATAAAATGCTGATTCAGCAGTTTTAAAAATAAATCATTCTCTATCAACTTCCATGGTGACAAGTTTTTTTGTGTTACTATAAACTCATGGATTTAAATATATTTGGTATGTCTCAACCAACTGTATTTTTCTATCAATGTTCAAAACTGTCTCATCTTTGACCAGTGGGAGCTTCCAGTTGACTCTCAAATCCTTCTGACAAGAACTTAGCAGACTTTGTGGGATTCCTTATTTGCATGACAAGATATTCCAAGTTCATCTTGCACATTTTCTGCCCCCAGCGAGGAGTTTCTTTCAGTGGGAAAGGTATTTTGAGACCATAGTTAGGCACTAGGAAAGCTTACTACAACTGGGTTGATTACTGTTTATAGCCTATAAATTTTAAACATACACATTAATATACACACTCAAACACAGAACATCTCATGAGTTCATACTAACAATTTGTATTCAAATTCAGGGCTAAAGGATATTTACTTTATTAAAAAATTATGTATCTTTGTTTCTTTTTCCCCCAACCAGAAAAATTCTAGTTCTTAAGGATACCAGAATTAGAACACTACAAATACTCCTTTGCTTTATCCCACATTACATGGTAAGACATTGCTGCCAGCTGTCAATTACTGAAAATAGTTTAAATTTTTTGCATATATTCCTTCCATTTTTTAGTTATAATGTAGCTGTGTCAGGTCATAAAGCCAGTACATACTACACTTTCTCCTTTATGTTCAATTAGTCCTGGTTCTAAATGCAGAAATATTTTAAATATTGAGCACAACTCTTTATTTCAAATTATCTTCAGTTATCTCGATTGTTTGAACCTAGTTCTCCTGAATATTCCTTAGGAAGGCTTCATCAGAACAATACTCCCGCAGTTCTTTAAAGTTAATGACAGTTTGTCTATAGCTGTTATACTAAAGGCTACTTTGGCTAGACTTAAAATCCTTGGCTCTCCTTGACTCATGCTTTTCTGGAATGTTTTCCTTGTAAGTATGTTATACTGTTCCTTACTTTCTCACTCTAACTTCACATAAAATTTAACATCAATCCTTTCCTTTTGCTTATTTTCATCAATTTCCTGAACCCTTTAAAGGGTCTAACTTCACTTTTTGCTAGCAGTCATAGATCACACTTTTTATTATTATTATTATTATTATTATACTTTTAAGTTCTAGGGTACATGTACACAACATGCAGGTTTGTTACATATGTATACATATGCCATGTTGGTGAGCTGCACCCATTAACTCGTCATTTACATTAGGTATATCTCCTAAATGCTATCCCTCCCCTCTTCCCCCTCGTGACAATAGGCCCCGGTGTGTGATGTTCCCCTTCCTGTGTCCAAGTGATCTCATTCCCACCTGTGAGTGAAAACATGCAGTGTTTGGTTTTCTGTTCTTGCGATAGTTTGCTGAGAATGATGGTTTCCAGCTGCATCCATGTCCCTACAAAGGACACAAACTCATCCTTTTTTATGGCTGCATAGTATTCCATGTTGCACATGTGCCACGTTTTCTTAATCCAGTCTGTCACTGATGGACATTTGGGTTGATTCCAAGTCTTTGCTATTGTGAATAGCGCCGCAATAAACATACGTGTGCATGTGTCTTTATAGCAGCATGATTTACAATCCCAGTGATGGGATGGCTGGGTCAAATGGTATTTCTAGTTCTAGATCCTTGAGGAATCACCACACTGTCTTCCACAACAGTTGAACTAGTTTACAGTCCCACCAATAGTGTAAAAGTGTTCCTATTTCTCCACATCCTCTCCAGCACCTGTTGTTTCCTGACTTTTTAATGATCGCCATTCTAACTGGTGTGAGATGGTATCTCATTGTGGTTTTGATTTGCATTTCTCTGATGGCGGGTGATGATGAGCATTTTTTCATGTGTCTGTTGGCTGCACAGATGTCTTCTTTTGAGAAGTGTCTGTTCATATCCTTTGCCCACTTTTTGATGGGGTTGTATTTTTCTTTGTTGTAAGTTTGTTTGAGTTCTTTGTAGGTTCTGGATATTAGCCCTTTGTCAGATGAGTAGATTGCAAACATTTTCTCCCATTCTGTAGGTTGCCTATTCACTCTGATGGTAGTTTCTTTTGCTATGCAGAAACTCTTTAGTTTAATTAGATCCCATTTGTCAATTTTGGCTTTTGTTGCCATTGCTTTTGGTGTTTTAGACATGAAGTCCTTGCCCATGCCTATGTCCTGAATGGTATTACCTAGGTTTTCTTCGAGGGTTTTTATGGTATTAGGTCTAACATTTAAGTCTCTAATCCATCTTGAATTAATTTTCATATAAGGAGTAAGGAAAGGATCCAGTTTCGGCTTTCTACTTATGGCTAGCCATTTACTAAATAGGGAATCCTTTCCCCATTTCTTGTTTTTTGTCAGGGTTGTCAAAGATCAGATGGCTGTAGATGTGTGGTATTATTTCTGAGGGCTCTGTTCTGTTCCATTGGTCTAGATCTCTGTTTTGGTACCAGTACCATGCTGTTTTGGTTACTGTAGCCTGGTAGTATAGTTTGAAGTCAGGTAGCGTGATGTCTCCAGCTTTGTTCTTTTGGCTTAGGATTGTCTTGGCAATGCGGGCTCTTTTTTGGTTCCATATGAACTTTAAAGCAGTTTTTTCCAATTCTGTGAAGAAAGTCATTGGTAGCTTAATGGGGATGGCATTGAATCTATAAATTACTTTGGGCAGTATGGCCATTTTCACAATATTGATTCTTCCTATCCATGAGCATGGTATGTTCCTTCATTTGTTTGTGTCCTCTTTTATTTCACTGAGCAGTGGTTTGTAGTTCTCACTGAAGAGGTCCTTCACATCCCTTGTAAGTTGGATTCCTAGCTATTTTATTCTCTTTGAAGCAATTGTGAATGGGTGTTCATTCATGATTTGGCTGTCTGTTATTGGTGTATAAGAATGCTTGTGATTTTTGCACATTAATTTTGTATCCTGAGACTTTGCTGAAGTTGCTTATCAGCTTAAGGAGATTTTGGGCTGAGACAATGAGGTTTTCTAAATATACAATCATGTCATCTGCAAACAGGGACAATTTGACTTCCTCTTTTCCTAACTGAATACCCTTTATTTCTTTCTTCTGCCTGATTGTCCTGGCCAGAACTTCCAACACTGTGTTGAATAGGAGTGGTGAGAGAGGGCATCCCTGTCTTGTGCCAGTTTTCAAAGGGAATGCTTCCAGTTTTTGCCCATTCAGTATGATATTGGCTGTGGCTTTGTCATAAGTAACTCTTATTATTTTGAGATATGTTCCATCAATACCAAATTTATTGGAAGTTTTTAGCAAGAAGGGCTGTTGAATTTTGTCAAAGGCCTTTTTGTCAAATGCCTTTTCTGCATCTATTCAGATAATCATGTGGTTTTTGTCTTTGGTTCTGTTTATATGCTGGATGATGTTTATTGATTTGCATATGCTGAACCAGCCTTGCATCCCAGGGATAAAGCCCACTTGATCATGGTGGATAAGCTTTTTGATGTGCCACTGGATTTGGTTTGCCAGTATTTTATTGAGGACTTTTGCATCGATGTTCATCAGGGATATTGGTCTAAAATTCTCTTTTTTTGCTGTGTCTCTGCCAGGTTTTGGTATCAGGATGATGTTGGCCTCATAAAATGAGTTAGGGAGGATTCCCTCTTTTTCTACTGATTGGAAGAGTTTCAGAAGGAATGGTACCAGCTCCTCCTTGTACCTCTGGTAGAATTGGGCTGTGAATCCGTCTGGTCCTGGACTTCTTTTGGTTGGTAGGCTATTAATTATTGCCTCAATTTCAGAGCCTGTTATTGGTCTATTCAGGGATTCAACTTCTTCCTGGTTTAGTCTTGGGAGAGTGTAAGTGTCCAGGAATTTGTCCATTTCTTCTAGGTTTTCTAGTTTATTTGCGTAGAGGTGTTTATAGTATTTTCTGATGGTAGTTTGTATTTCTGTGGGGTCGGTGGTGATACCCCTTTGTCATTTTTTATTGAGTCTATTTGATTCTTCTCTCTTCTTTATTAGCTTAGCTAGCGGTCTATCAATTTTGTTGATCTTTTCAAAAAACCGGCTCCTGGATTCATTGATTTTTTGGAGGGTTTTTTGTGTCTCTATCTCCTTCAGTTCTACTCTGATCTTAGTTATTTCTTGCCTTCTGCCAGCTTTTGAATGTGTTTGCTCTTGCTTCTCTAGTTCTTTTAATTGTGATGTTAGGGTGTCAATTTTAGATCTTTCCTGCTTTCTCTTGTGGGCATTTAGTGCTATAAATTTCCCTCTACACATTGCTTTAAATGTGTCCCAGAGATTCTAGTATGTTGTATCTTTGTTCTCATTGGTTTCAAAGAACATCTTTATTTCTGCCTTCATTTCGTTATGTACCCAGTAGTCATTCTGGAGCAGGTTGTTCAGTTTCCATGTAGTTGAGTGGTTTTGAGTGAGTTTCTTAGTCTTGAGTTCTAGTTTGATTGCACTGTGGTCTGAGAAACAGTTTGTTATAATTTCTATTCTTTTACATTTGCTGAGGAGTGCTTTACTTCCAACTATGTGGTCAATTTTGGAATAAGTGCAATGTGGTACTGAGAAGAATGTATATTCTGTTGATTTGGGGTGGAGAGTTCTGTAGATGTCTATTAGGTCCACTTGGTGCAGAGTTGAGTTCAATTCCTGGATATCCTTGTTAACTTTCTGTCTCATTGATCTGTCTAATGTTGACAGTGGGGTGTTGAAGTCTCCCATTATTATTGTATGGGAGTCTAAGTCTCTTTGTAAGTCTGTAAGGACTTGCTTTATGAAGCTGGTGCTCCTGTATTGGGTACATATATATTTAGGATAGTTAGCTCTTCTTGTTGAATTGATCCCTTTACCATTATGTAATGGCCTTATTTGTCTCTTTTGATCTTTGTTGGTTTAAAGTCTGTTTTATCAGGGACTATGATTGCAACCCCTGCATTTTTTTTGTTTTCCATTTGCTTGGTAGATTTTCCTCCATCCCTTTATTTTGAGCCTGTGTGTGTCTCTGCCTGTGAGATGGGTCTCCTGAATATAGCACACTAATGGGACTTGACTCTTTATCCAATTTGCCAGTCTGTGTCTTTTAATTGGACCATTTAGTCCATTTACATTTAAGGTTAATATTGTTATATGTGAACTTGATCCTGTCATTATGATATTAGCTGGTTATTTTGCTCACTAGTTGATGCAGTTTCTTCCTAGCCTCGATGGTCTTTACACTTTGGCATGTTTTTGCAATGGCTGGTACCTGTTGTTCCTTTCCATGTTTAGTGTTTCCTTCAGGATCTCTTGTAGGGCAGGCCTGGTGGTGACAAAATGTCTCAGCATTTGCTTGTCTGTAAAGGATTTTATTTCTCCTTCATTTATTAAACTTAGTTTGGCTGGATATAAAATTCTGGGTTGAAAATTCTTTTCTTTAAGAATGTTGAATATTGGCCCCCACTCTCTTCTGGCTTGGAGAGTTTCTGCCGAGAGATCTGCTGTTAGTCTGATGGGATTCCATTTGCGTGTAACCCGACCTTT
This sequence comes from Macaca mulatta, assembly GCF_049350105.2. Taxonomy (NCBI): domain Eukaryota; kingdom Metazoa; phylum Chordata; class Mammalia; order Primates; family Cercopithecidae; genus Macaca; species Macaca mulatta. The sequence goes on from NC_133420.1 coordinate 92,879,433, forward strand.
CTCTCTGGCTGCCCTTAACATTTTTTCCTTCATTTCAACTTTGGTGAATCTGACAATTATGTGTCTTGGAGTTGCTCTTCTCAAGGAGTATCTTTGTGGTGTTCTCTGTATTTCCTGAATTTGAATGCTGGCCTGCCTTGCTAGATTGGGGAAGTTCTTCTGGATAATATCCTGCAGAGTGTTTTCCAACTTGGTTCCATTCTCCCCGTCACTTTCAGGCACACCAATCAGACGTAGATTTGGTCTTTTCACATAATCCCATATTTCTTCAAGGCTTTGTTCATTTCTTTTTACTCTTTTTTCTCTAAACTTCTCTTCTCACTGCATTTCATTCATTTGATCTTCAATCGCTGATACTCTTTCTTCCAGTTGATCCAGTTGGTTACTGAAGCTTGTGCATTTGCCACCTAGTTCTCGTGTCATGGTTTTCATCTCTATCAGTTCATTTATGGACTTCTCTGCATTGTTTATTCTTCCATTCCCTTTTCAAGGTTTTTAGTTTCTTTGCACTGGGTATGTAGTTCCTCCTTTAGCTCTGAGAAGTTTGATCGACTGAAGCCTTCTTCTCTCAACTTGTCGAAGTCATTCTCTGACCAGCTTTGTTCCATTGCTGGCAATGAGCTGCGTTCCTTTGGAGGGGAGATGCGCTCTGATTTTTTGAATTTCCAGCTTTTCTGCACTGCTTTTTCCCCATCTTTGTGGTTTTATCTGCCTTTGGTCTTTGATGATGTGACGTACTGCTGATGGAGTTTTGGTGTGCGTGTCCTTTCTGTTAGTTTTTCTTCTAACAGTCAGGCCCCTCAGCTGCAGGTCTGTTGGAGTTTGCTTGAGGTCCACTCCAGACCCTGTCTGCCTGGGTATCAGCAGCGGAGGCTGCAGAAGACAGAATATTGCTGAACAGCAAGTGTTACTGTCTGATTCTTGCTCTGGAAACTTTGCCTCAGAGGAATACCCAGCCGTGCAAGGTGTGAGGTGTCAGTCTGCACCTAGTGGGGGATGTCTCCCAGTTAGGCTACTCAAGGGTCAGGGACCCACTTGAACACGCAGTCTGTCTGTTCTCAGATCTCAAACTCCGTGCTGGGACAACCACTGCTCTCTTCAAAGCTGTCAGAAAGGGACATTTACATCTGCAGAGGTTTCTGCTGCTTTTTGTTTAGCTATGCCCTGTCCCCAGAGGTGTAGTCTACAGAGGCAGGTAGGCCTCCTTGTGCTGCGGTGGGCTCCACCCAGTTCGAGCTTCCCGGTGGCTTTGTTTACCTACTTAAGCCTCAGCAATGGCAGGTGCCCTACCCCCAGCCTCGCTGCCTTGCAGTTAGATGTCAGATTGCTGTGCTAGCAAGGAGGGAGGCTCTGTGGGCGTGGGACCCTCCCGGCCAGGTGTGGGATATAATCTCCTGGTGTGCCATTTGCTAAGACCCTTGGTAAAGCGCAGTATTAGGGTGGGAGTTACCCGATTTTCCAGGTGTTGTGTCTCGGTTTCCCTTGGCTAGGAAAAGGAATTCCCTTCCTCCTTTCGCTTCCCAGGTGAGGCAATGCCTCGCCCTGCTTCAGCTCTCGCTGGTTGGGCTGCATCTACTCACCAGCACTGTCCGACACGCCCCAGTGAGATGAACCCAGTACCTCAGTTGAAAATGCAGAAATCACCATCTTCTGTGTTGCTCACGCTGGGAGCTGGAGGCTGGAGCTGTTCCTATTTGGCCATTTTGGGCGCCCCCCACCAAATTACACATTTCTTGGATAAACAGTCAAAATTCTGGAGGCTAAAATCTAATCTGATAGAAGGCCAATCAGTGGCAGTCTGGGACCAATTCTACAGATGGTAGTGGTAACTGTAATGGGACCCAAGGGAACTTTTGGGGGTGATGAAAACATTCTGTGTTTTGATTAGTGGTGACATGTGTATATCCATCTGTCAGTGTTCACTATATTTAAGATACACTTAAGGTAAGTACACATTACTGAATGTAAGTTATACCTCAAAAACAATTTTAAAAAGACAGCATGGAAGCTTACTTACTGAAATCTTTCGGCTGTATTCTCCTCCCCTATTTCTAACCGGACCCCTTTTTCCTTTGTCTCTATTCTCCTCATCCTACTTAGTGTGGATCCTATTCCCACCAGTTTCTTCTCAATATGGAGCTTTAGTCCTGGAATGGAGTTTTAGCTGACCAATTTAAAGAGTTTAAAGAGTACTCTAGTCCCTTCAGATCTTACTGCAAACTGCTTGTACTTAATCATACTGGGGTGGGTCAGGAATCTGGGAGTAGCTTAGCTGGATAGTTCTGGGTTCAGATCTTTCATGAGACTGCAGTTAAGCCATTGGCCAGGGGTGCAGTCTCATGTAAAGGCTCTACTCAGGGAAAATAAAAAAGCTGCCTGAATAGCCTCATCACATGCAGCTGGCTTCCCTCAGAGGAAGTGATCCAAGAGGGTACACCCAAAATGGAGGCTGGTATCTTTTTAAAACCTCATCTTGAAGTGCCATAGCATCACTTACACCATATTCTACTGGTCACAAAGAGTCACCCTAGTAAAATATGGCTGAAAACCACATGAGGGTGAGTATTAGTAAGCAGGAATCATGGGGGTTACCTTAAAATATGGCTACCATAGCTGCTATTTTCAAATTAGTTTGCTGAACTAATTCATTATTTGGAATTCTTGGGCGCAACACACATTTCTCTTGCATAGCCACTGATACTACACAGGTCTTGAAACTTTCCACTGTTTATCCCACCAGCTATTTTGGGGCTTATGATACCATACCATCCTGTTTCATTGTAGATGTTGTTCATGAGTTTGTGAATTAGATAATTTAGTAATATTTTGTTCTATATTACCAGCACATTTAAGGAGATCTGAAAAGTCTTTGCTATTGACATCTTCTTATAATCCCAACTATCCATCTCTTTTCAACTTCTGTGACTTTATACTATATTTAAGGAGTCTTTCTTAAGAGTAGTATGTGGATTTTTTATTTTAATCTACTTTGTTGATCGTTGTCTTGAAATGCTTTACTCACACACAGTTAATATAATGGCTGATACAGCTGTGTTTGTTTCTGCCATTTTACTGTATGTTTTCTACTTATCTGCTTCTTTTAGTCACAATTGCCTTCTTTTGGATTAGACTAATATTTATTTTTTCATTTTCAGTGTATTAATTTGTTAAAAATCTTTTATTTTTAGTAGTTGCACTAGAGATTGGGCTGTGCAAACCTGATATAATCTACTTTAAATTTTACTTTCACTACTTCCCCAATGATGCCAGAATCTCAGAACTTCATTTATCAACCCCATCTTCTGCATTACTGTTGTCAGGCATTTTTTCTATGTATTTTTTAAAGTTCACTATTTTAAAAAATAATTACTTATACTTACTCATACATTTACCCTTTCCCTGCTCTTAATTCTGTCCTATATTTCCATGTTTCTATCTGGAATCTCCTTCCTCCCACTTAAATAACTCCCTTTATTATTTCTCCTGGTGCCTGTCTGTTGGTGGTGAATTCTTTCAGGTTTCGTTTGATAACATTTTTATTTTGGCTTTATTTTTGACAGGTATTTTCATTTAAAATGTATTTTAAGTTGGGAATTTTTTTATTTTATTTTTTGAGATGGAATCTTGCTGTCACCCAGGCTGGAGTGCAGTGGCACGATCTCAGCTCACTGCAACCTCCACCTCCCAGGATCAAGCAATTCTCCTGCTTTAGCCTCACAAACAGCTGGGGTTACAGGTGCATGCTACCACACACAGCTAATTTTAAAATTTTTAGTAGACATAGGGTTTTGCCATGTTGGCCAGGCTGGTCTTGAATTCCTGACCTCAAGTGATCTGCCCTCCTCGGCCTTCCAAAGTGCTCGGATTATACAGGTGTGAGCCACCGCGCCCGGCTGGGAATGTTCCTAAATTAGTATTTTCACATGCCATTCCACTGTCTCCTAGCTTAAATTGCTTCTAATAAAAACGTGGTCATCTTCCCTGTGTTTTTATCTTTAGTTTTTAGCATTCTTATTTGTGATATACCACTGTGCATTTTCTTTATATTTATCCTGCTTAGAGTTTAGAGAACTTCTTTGACCTGGACTGATATCTTTAATCAGTTATATTTTCAAATACTGTTTTCACTCTACTGTCTTCTTTAGGAACTACACACACACACACACACACACACACACACACACTTTTTTTTGAGACAGAGTCTCGCTCTGTTGCCAGGCTGGAGTACAGTGGCGCAATTTCGGCTCACTGCAACCTCCACCTTCCGGGTTCAAGTGATTCTCTTGCCTCAGCCTCCCGAGTAGCTGGGACTACAGGTGCCTGCCACTACGCCCGGTTAATTTTTATATTTTTAGTAGAGACAGGGTTTCACCATGTTGGCCAGGATAGTCTCCATCTCTTGATCTCGTGATCCACCCGCCTCGGCCTCCCAAAGTGCTAGGATTACAGGCATGAGCCGCTGCGCCTGGCCCTTATTTGTTATTAAATCAATTTAACAAGGTCTTACTTTCTTACTATAATTCTCAGTTCTAAAATCTCCATATAATTATTCTGTGAGTTCCAATTCTCAGTGGACATTTACCATGTTTTCAGCATATTAATCACAGTTACTTTAAAGTCTCTCTGATAACTGGAATTATCAAGATCACCTAATGGGTCTATTCCTATAATTGGCATTCCTTCTGTTTTCTGATTATGTGGTACCATCTTTTGGCAGAATGGCGTTTTTGGCTCCATCATGGAGCCAAAAGCTTCAGATATTATCTTATGTAAAGGAAAGTTCAACCTTCCTTCTGCTGGTGAGATACTGTGGTGGTTTGACATTTAATCAGCATCTAAGCTGAGTCAAAGCTAGTTTACAGTCTTGAAATAAGATTTAGTCTACCTGCATGCCTTAGCTATACAATTTTCTTTTCTTTTCTTTTTTTGAGACGGTGTCTCAACTCTGTCACCCAGGCTGGAGTATAGTGGCATAATCTTGGGCTCACTGCAACCTCTGCCTCCCAGGTCTAAGCGATTCTCCTGCCTCAGCCTCCCGAGCAGCTGGGGTTCCAGACGCGTGCCATGACGCCCGGCTAATTTTTTATATTTTTAGTAGAGATGGGGTTTCACCATATTAGCCAGGATGGTCTCGATCTCCTGACCTTGTGATCCACCCGCCTCGGCCTCCCAAAGTGCTAGGATGACAGGCATGAGCCACCGCACCCAGCCATCCATCCAGTTTTCAAACTAAAAGACCCACATATTCTGTGGAGCCATTACACCAGTTACCCTAAAATCTAGTGTATGCCTTCTAAGACTGCTGAAAATGCCACTTCTTACTTACGTTTCCAACCTCTTGCCCAGCAGAAGTCCAGTATTCAACCAAAGCTGAAAGCAGGCCATATGCTCGAGGCATCCCAAATATCTGCCAAAAGCTCTACTGATTTCTCTTTCCATCTGACTCCTAGCTGCTCTGAACTAGATTTTACACTGCATCCAGAATTAGCAGATTCCCCAGGGACAAAACACAACTACAAAGCTACCTGCCTTCTGAGATTCTTACCTCTCCAGAGACATACCCACAGTAGTTCTCTTTGATTCTCTCGTGCATTCAAAGAATGACTTTCATCAGGCTATTCTAGTTGTTTTAGCTAAAACCACTAATCTACTGCCAGCTGTCCCACCCTACCTGGAAACAGGTGCTTTCCATGTACTACTTTAAGTGATTCAATAAATGTCACAAATTCAAGGCCAAAGTCACTTTTTCACTTATTTACCATTTTTGTTAAAGGCTATCAAGACATTCTTTATGCACAAAACACCATTGATCATAATAAAAACATGCATATAATCAATTCATTCCTCAAGAAATATCCTATTTCACTGAATCTAATGGGGTGATAATTGTAAAACAATTTATGTGCTACGAAAAAAGAAACTAGACTGAAATAAGGCAGTCTAAGAACTCCCAAATAAAGCTGGAACACCAAAAGATAATTGGCAACTATAAGACACATTATGTAATTTCAACTAAAAAAAAAGACTGATTAGGTGTCTAAGGAAGACCTTCAAATAAAGCTTAGACACCAACCTGTTCTCACAGTTAAAGTGAGAAATAAGTCACCTTGCAGATAAAGAAACATTCTTGTTTCAATACTGCCACTGGGTGTAATGGAAAAAAAGCATTCTTCAAGAATTAAATGATAAGCTAGGATTCAGTCCGGTTCAGAGACCTGAATTCATGCTACCCATGTGGTCTAAAAAAAGGCTCAAACAGAGAATTTAAGTTAAAGTTAAATTGCACTCGCAAGTGACTGGTAAACAAGCAAATTCAAATCTTCGAAAGAATTCAACTTCAGTCAGCTCAACAGCAATTTTAAGATACATTTTTATTTCAGAGATGTTAAAATACAAAAACAAACCTATTCTCTCGGAATCTACGAAATACCGTACTGAAAATCTACTGTAACTAGTGCCTAGAACAGGGCCTGGCACACAACAGCAAACAAAAACAAAGCATTAACATTCCAGTGGTGTGGCAGGCAGAACAATGGGCCCCAAAGAGGTTCATGTCCTAATTCCAGGAACCTATAAATATGTTACCTCATATGGCAAAAAGGACTTTGCACATTAAAAACCTTGAAATGGGAAGATTATCCATGCAGATCCAATATAATCACAGGGGAAGGGGAGGCAGAAGAGAGAATATGAAGGGGATGCATCCACAAAAAGAATTGTAAAAGAGATGCAACACTGTTGGCTTTGAAGGTGGAGAGAACAGGTAATAAGCAAAGGCATGTGGGACGCCTCTGAAATATGGAAAAGGCAAGAAAATGGGTTCTCCCTTAGAGTCTACAAAAATGAACATATCCCTACTGACAATGATTTTTGCCTAGTGAAATCCAAATCCATTTAAGATTTCTAACCTCCAAACTGTACTATGATTTATTGTTTAAGATACTATGTTTGTGGTAATTTGTTGTAGCAGCAATAGGAAACTATACAAATGGGGTCATAAATAAAATAAAGAATTCAGAAAAAAGAGTAAGGGAGAATTTAAATAGCTTATGTCTGGTATGTATGTGATTTTAAAAAGGGTGATCAAGAAAGGTCACTCTGAAGATACTTTTGAGCAGAGAACTGAAATAAGAGACAGAGTAAGCCAAATCAGTATCTGCGTAGGGGAGAACATCAAGTACAAAGGCCCCAAGGCAGGACAATGTTTGCGTGACTGAGCAACACACGGAGGCCAGCATGGCCGAAGAACAGTGACCTGTGACTTATAACTTGATATGCATATTAAGTATGTATCCTGTAAGAATGGCTTAGTAAGTATATCACTATAGAAATTTCTTAAGTATGAAAAAAATTTGGTAAATAAACTCCATAAAAATGACACTAAACCTAAAATGTATCTATAGATTTTTCTTTTTTTTTTTTCGAGACGGAGTCTCGCTCAGTCGCCCAGGCTGGAGTGCAGTGGCGCGATCTCCCCTCACTGCAAGCTCCAGCTCCTGGGTTCACGCCATTCTCTTGCCTCAGTCTCCCAAGTAGCTGGGACTACACATGCCCGCCACCACGCCTGGCTAATTTTTTTTTTGTATTTTTAGTAGAGACGGGGTTTCACCTGTTAGCCAGGATGATTTCAATCTCCTGACCTCCTGATCCTCCCGCCTCAGCCTCCCAAAGTGCTCGGATTACAGGAGTGAGCCAACACGCCCAGCCCTTTTCTCTTTTTTTTTTTTTTGAGACAGAGTCTCACTCTGTTGTCCAGGCTGGAGTATAGTGGTGTGATCTCTGCTCACTACAACCTCTTCCTGGGTTAAAGCGATTATCCTGCCTCAGCCTCCCAAGGACTTGGAATTACAGGGGTGCACCAGCATTTCCAGCTAACTTCTTTGTATTTTTAGTAGAGACGGCGTTTTACCACGTTGCCTAGGCTGGTCTAGAACTCCTGAACTCAGGTGATCTGCCCGCCTCGGCCTCCCAAAGCACTGGGATTACAGGCGCGAACCACAGCACCTGGCCCTAATTTTTATATTTTTAGTAGAGATGGGGTTTCACCCTGTTGGCCAGGCTGGTCTCGAACTTCTGACCTCAACTGATCCGCCCACCTTGGCCTCCCAAAGTGCTAGGATTATAGGTGTAAGCCACCATGCTTGGCCTTTATCTGTAGTTTCAGTAAGGTAAATTAATTTTCTTGCTATAGGATTCAAATACTACTTTACTCATGAATATCTAAATCAGCATAAGTTCACATGGTACTAAATATTGCATTACAATAGTAAGTGAACAAATTACTTTAAAAAATGTTTTTGAATCCCAAACTTGTTTTCAACTTTTTTCAAAGCTAAAATAAACAGAAAATGACAACATGAAAATAGAATTTGATAACTAGAATTAGATAGTTCAAGCATATGCACTTTTTGGTACTCACAAATTAAAAACAGAAACAAGCATGAACTTTAACTCCAAGTTCCCTTATCAAATATCCAAGGCAAATTAAAAATCATATCCTCTATTTGCTTCTTCCTTTGCACCTTCAACACAATAGAGAGGATCAAAGCTGAAGATTACTTCTTTGTAAGCCTAACAAAACTGATAGACCTCTGGTGAGAATGGTCAAGAAGTCACAAACTAAATTCGGAAATAAAAAACATCATAACAGATTAACACATTAAAAAGATGTAGTTACTGAACAAATTTATGACAATAAATTTTAAAATTTAGATGCAATGGATAAATTCCTAGAAAATTAAATTCTAGTTCCAGAAATAGAAAACATGAATAGTCCTCTGATCATTACAGAAACCGAATCAACCATAAAAGAACCATCCCACAAAGAAAACTCAACCCCAGATGACTTTATTGAGAAGTTCTACCAAACATTCAAGACAAGGACACAAAACTCTACCATAAGAAAAAGAAGATTCCTAATTATTTTGTGAAACTAGTATAAATCTGCGAAGGACAGTGAGATAGGAAAATTAACATGCAAATTTCACGCACTAATACAATGCAAAAATCCTACACAAAACACCATCAAACCAAATCTAGGAGAGCATATCCACAAAATACCTATATCAAACATTATAGTTATGGATGAAATTTTGTATGTTTTCTCTCAGAAAGCAGGGGAAAAAGATGCCTGTTATCACTACTTCTTTTCAACAATGTAATTCAGGCCCAACTGGTAAATAAGGACAAGAGGAAGAAATCAAAAGTAAAGAAAAAGACATAACAAAAATCTCAGAATTCACAGATGATTATAATTGTAAACATTTTGAAACAATCTACATGTAAATTAAAATTAGTAAATCTAATAAAGCTACTGAATCCAAGATCAAAGGATACTTGTATTCCTATATACCAGAAAGAGAAAAGATGACTGGAAAATTCAAATGGAAGTACACAGAGCTAAGAACATATAAAACCTACTTGAAGAACAAGGAAGGATCATGTGCTCTGTTGTACTATGGAAGTGTAGAACTGATACAAGGATACACAAAAAACAGACCCATGGTACAGAATAGAGAAGTCAGAAGCATTCATCAAATATAAGATTCTTGATATGACAGAGGTGATACTGAAGATCAATGGGAGGGAAATTGGCTTTTCAATAAACAGTGCTAGGAAAAATGTTTATTCATATGTATTGAGTTAAATTAGACCCTTACCTCACACTGTACACAAAAATCTACTCCAAGTCAATTAAAGACCTAAAGAAAGGCAAAACCACAAAGCTTTTAAAAGGCAATAAAAGAGTATCTTTAAGAAAGACAGAAAGTACAAGCATAAAGGAAAAAAACTTTCTTGAACTTTGATAACCTCAACTGCATTAAAATTAAGAAAACTACTATTCAAACATCATAAGGAGAAAAAGACAAGCCACAGAATTAGAAAAGGTATTTCTGCCACATATAACTGAAATGGCCTAGTCTCCATAATTAGAACTCCTAAAAATGAATCACTTTATTTAATAAACAAAAAAAGTCAGCAAATTGGAACAGGTCCTCACAAAAGATATATATAATTTGTCAATAAAAATACAAAAAGGTTCTCAACCCCATTAGGAGTCAGAGAATTGCAAATCAAAGCCAAAATGAGATACTATTACATACCCACCTGACTAGTGGAAACTGAAGTCTGAAAAAACTAAGCATGGATGAGAAAACAGAACAGGAACTCTCATACTGTTGCAGAACTGTAATCTGGTACAGACACTTGGTTCTATCTACTCAAGTTGAAGATGCAGATTCTACAACCTAGTAATTTTAATCCTAGGCATGATACACTCTACAGAAACTAATGCACACAAGTGCCAGGATATAGGTATAGGTATAGGTATAAAAACATCAATGATGGCAGCATTGTTTCTAACAGCCCCAAAATGCCTATCAACAGCAGAATGCATTTGTTCTTTCAACCTGTTATCCATTCTTACCAGTGAGGATGAAAGATTTCTAATCATTAAAAAAAAAAAAATTTCTCTGGATGCGGTGGCTCACACCTGTAATCCTAGCACTTTGGGAGACCAGGGCAAGCAGACTGCCTGAGCTCAGGGGTTCAAAACCAGCCTGGTTTTGAGCAAAAAATGAAATGGGGATGGTGGGGTGCGCCTGTAGTCCCAGCTACTCCAGTGGCTGAGGCAGAAGAACTGCTTGAATCCAGGAGGCGGAGGTTGCAGCGAGCCAGGATCGTGCTACTGCTACCCAGCCTGGGCGACAGAACGAGACCCCGTCTCCAAAAAAAAAAAAAAAAAAAAAAAAAATTTCCGTCCATAAGCCACACTGGCTCCTTTATAGCTATTGTGTTCCTAATGTTTCTAGTAAAAACTTTAATGACAAAGAATACTTTACATTGTATTGTACTGTTGGGAAAGCCATCACATAACCATTCTCTTTATCAAACTGGTATTTGCCTATCCATAATTTCCACTCAAGTCTTTTTGTTTGTTTGTTTTGAGATGAAGTTTCACTCTTGTTGCCCAGGCTGGAGTGCAATGGCATGATCTCAGCTTACGGCAACCTGCGCCTCCCAGGTCAAGTGATTCTACTGCCTCAGTCTTTTGAATAGCTGGGATTACAGGCATGCACCACCGCACCCAGCTAATTTTGTATTTTTTTGTAGAGACAGGGTTTCACTAGTTGGTCAGACTGGTCTCAGTCTCCTGACCTCAGGTGATCCACCCACCTTGGCCTCCCAAAGTGCTGGGATTATAGGCATGAGCCACTGCACCTGGCCCACTCAGTCTTAGGTCCACTTCTAAAGCCAGTGTGTTCCCACTCTTAACTGTACCTCAGGATTACTTGGGAAAACTTTTTTCTTTGAGACGGAGTCTCGCTCTGTAACCCAGGCTGAAGTGCAATGGCATGATCTTGGCTTACTGCAACCTCTGCCTCCCGGGTTCAAGTAATTATTCTGCCTCAGTCTCCCATGTAGCTGGGACTACAGGCATGCGCCACCACGCCTGGCTAATTTTTGTATTTTTAGTACAGATTGGGTTCTACCATATTGGCCAGGCTGGTCTTGAACTCCTGACCTCATGATCCACCCGCCTTGGCCTCCCAAAGTGCTGGGATTACAGGCATGAGCCACTGCGCCCAGCCGGGAAATCTTTTTTTAACAGCAAGCTTTTTTAGCTCAATGCTATGTGTGCCGTTATCCTATTGTGTACACCTGAACACTCAAATAGGTTATAAGACTCCTAACATAGCCAATTTATTTAGGGGCTTTCTCCTTAATGATTTGCATCCATATCAGGGTTTCAAGTTGTTTAGAAGTCTGTGACTGAGCTATACTCTTAGTCTGGCAATAGAATCACACTTTTGTTTGTAAGAAGTTCTGAAACCTGTTTTCTAAAATGTTAAGTTTTCAATGCCTCGCACCATTTTTTTTTTTTTAAATCTCAGGAGTCAGCAAACTTTTCCCACGAAGAGCAAGAAAGTAAGTAGTTTTGGCTTTGCAGAGAAGATGTTCTCAGTTGCAATTACTTAGCACAAAAATAGCTACAGATAATACATAAATCAATGGCCATTGCTGTGTTCCAATGATACTTTATTTAAAAAAATAGGAAGCTAGTGGGCCATAAGCTTGCCTATCCTTGCTTTAGATTTTAATCATTGTTCCAAGATTTGTCACCTTGTATCACTAATCCAGTTAATCAGAACATGACAAGAATATTCATTTAGCTGCTTATTATCATTATTTTAAAAAAAACAACTGTCAGGGTTATTCTAAAACCCTCAGTGCTCAATGCAACGAATCTAATTATTCTAAAGAAAAGAAATGCACAAAAATGCATATACGAGGATGTTTATGTAATTACTGATAATAGAGAACTGGAAACCATTAACAGAGATTTTATTTATTAAAAAGTAAATTAGTGACTATTCAGCAAATTATTCAGAAGCAGCAGACACAGAAAGAGAGTGACAATGTTTTCCAAAGTGTAAAAAAGTAACTCAAATCATGCCTAGTACTTTATCACTTCAGGAAACATCTGAAAGTATTTCTTAAAAAATTAATGATAGAAAGCTGGGCGCAGTAGCTCACGCCTGTAATCCCAACAATCTGGGAGGCAGAGGCGGGTGCATCACTTGAGGACAGGAGTTGAGACCAGCCTGGCTGGCATGATGAAACCCTGTCTCTACTAAAAATATAAAAATTAGGTGGGTGTGGTGTTGTATGCCTGTAATCCCAGCTACTTGGGAGGTTGAGGCAGGAGAACTGCATGAAACCAGGAGGTGGAGGTTGCAGTGAGCCAAGACCATGCCACTGTACTCCAGCCTGGGCTACAGAACAAGAAAGAAAGAGAAAGAGAAGGCCGGGCACAGTGGCTCACACCTGTAATCCCAGCACTTTGGGAGGCCGAGGCAGGCAGATCATGAGATCAGGAGATTGAGACCATCCTGGCTAACACAGTGAAACCCCGTCTCTACTAAAAATACAAAAAATTAGCCTGGCGTCGTGGCAGGTGCCTGTAGTCCCAGCTACTCCAGAGGCTGAGGCAGGAGAATGGCGTGAACCCGGCAGGTGGAGCTTGCAGACAGCAGAGATCGCGCCACTGCACTCCAGCCTGGGCAACAAAGCGTCTCAAAAAAAAAAGGAAGGGGAGGGAAGGGGAGGGGAGGGGAGGGGAGGGGAGGGAAGGGGAGGGGAGGGGAGGGGAAAGAAATGATTTAAATATCTGAGTGATTTGATTCAGGTGACATTTTGCATTCTGAATTCTCTTCATTAAGTTTAAATTCTGTAAGTTGAAAAATTACTATGAAGGAAAATTACTGCTAGTCTGAGAAGTCCAGTAGACAGCTGGTTAAGTAGTCATCCACTGCTATTATATCAACACAGATCACAGATCCTCATAGCAATTATAGTTATTAAAATGCTTTTACATATTGTTTTGTTTGATCTATAAGAATCCCATGAGGTAAGAATTTCTGTAATAAAACACTCAGTTATTTCCAACATTCTTCCAAATAGTATCTCCAACCTTAAAGTTGAAGATTTAAGCCACAGTTAACTTTTAAAAATTCTTAAGAATTTATAAAAATATTCTCCTTCAGTATGGAAATTTCCATCTTTTATAGACTCCATCTTTTTTTTACTAAGGTGCACGTGCTTAATACCTAAAAATACATTCCTTTATTAATTCAGTAATTAAATGGCACCAGTGAAGAAAATCTTACCCCAGGAAAATTTTCACACGAAGTTCTTTTTTGGTCCTCGAGATTGTCTTCAATGTGGTAATTTCTGCATCAAACCAGAATCCTCTTTGTCCAGGACTTTCTACATTATAATTAACCATTACCACATCACCAACATTTAGTTCATTCCATTTCAAAATGGTTCTAGCTCGTGGTCTAAGATCTTTGACATTCATTTCTAGAGTACCGCTTTCTGGGTATCTGAGGAGAGAGAAAACCATAAAACATGGCTTATGATTATCAAAGACAACTAAAGTTTTATGCAATGTACAGAAAAACCTAATTTACTGAGTTAATCATCTAAGAGAAAGTAAAATAGGTTGCAGTGTCCTTAAATAACAGGGGTTACTTCATGTTGGCTTCTCACCTGTACTGTGATACCTACAGGGTAGTTTCTGTAAGTATGAGCATGAACCCTCTCCCCATTCCCACTAGGCCTTGGAGATGTGGATCTCTTCATGGCTTGCAGGTTGTCAGGCAAGTAAGTGTTCAGCCCACATTCAAGAACCACAGTCATCTACTTTGAGGGAGCTATATGCTATTTTTTCTAGAATAAATTATAAGTAACATATCTATTCAGTCACATATTACTGTTACAATCTAGATACTCTCAATGAGAGACTGAATATTCGTAATGGCACTTAAATAATATACACTCATGATTTGACTTCCCAGAGTCAAACAATTCTTGCTAAAGTCTTATTAAGACATTTACTGCTAGCTGGGAAAAGTAGGGGACTGGGAAGGGTGATAAAAACACAAGCTCTTGCTCTACATTCTTTTAACCCAAGTTTTGTTTTGGTTTCTGAGACAAGGTCTCACTCCGTCACCCAGGCTGGAGTATAGTTATGTAATAATAGCTCACTGTAGCCGCAAACTCCTGGGCTCAAGAAATCCCCGATCCTGAGGTGCCTGAGTAGCTTGTACTATAGGCACGTGCCACTATACCTAGCTAACATGTTTTTCTTTGGTAGAAGCAGGGTCTTACTATGTTGATGAGGCTGGTTTTGAACTCCTGCCCTCAAGCAATCCTCCTGCCTCAGCCTCCCAAAGTACCGGGACTACAGACATGAGCCACCATGTCAAGCCCCAAGTTTTTTTTGTTGTTTGTTTTTGTTTTTTTTGAGATGGAGTCTTACTCTGTCGGCCAGGCTGGAGTGCAGTGGTGAGATCTCAGCTCACTGCCACCTCCACCTCCACCTCCTGGGTTCAAGTGATTCTCCTGCCTCAGCCTCCTAAGTAGCTGGGATTACAGGCATGTGCCACCACGCCTGGTTAATTTTGTATTTTCAGCAGAGATGGGGTTTTGCCACGTTGGCCAGGCTGGTCTCGAACTCCTGACCTCAGGTGAGGTCCACCCACCTCAGCCTCACAAAGTGCTAGGATTACAGGCATGAGCCACCATGCCCGGCCCCAAGTTTAAGTTTTAACAGGACTAGATGATGGCCTTTCTGATCTTTGTACAAGTTCATCAACTTGTGCCATTTGCAATACTTATAAGAGCATGAACCTAGCATGTTCCAATAGCCTCCATTTTCCCTGAAAGAGAAAGGAAAGATTCCAGTTTATCTTTTTTTTTCTTTAATGTATACTTTAAGTTCTTGGATACCTGTGCAGAACGTGCAGGTTTGTTACATAGGTATACATGTGCCACGGTGGTTTGCTGCACCCATCAACCCGTCATCTACATTAGGTATTTCTCCTAATGTTATCCTTCCCCTAGCCCCGCACCCTCCGACAGGCCCCACTGTGTGATGTTCCCTTCCCTGGGTCCATGTGTTCTCATTGTTCAACTCCCACTTATGAGTGAGAACATGCAGTGTTTGGTTTTCTGTTCCTGTGTTAGTTTGCTGAGGATGATGGTTTCCAGTTTCATCTATGTCCCTGCAAAGGACATACATTCATCCTTTTTTATGGCTGCATAGTATTCCATGGTGTATATGTGCCACATTTTCTTTAATCTATCACTGACAGGCATTTGGGTTGGTTCCAAGTCTTTGCTATTGTGAACAGTGCTGCAATAAACATACATGTGCATGTGTCTTTATAGTAGAATCATTTACAATCCTTTGGGTATATACCAACCAGTAATGGGACTGCTGGGTCAAATGGTATTTCTGGTTCTAGATCCTTGAGGAATTGTCTTCCACAATGGCTGAACTGATTTACACTCCCACCAACAGTATTAAAGCATTCCTATTTCTCCATATCCTCTCCAGCATCTAACATCACAATTAAAATAACTAGAGAAGCAAGAGCAATCAAATTCAAAAGCTAGCAGAAGACAAGAAATAGTAAGATCAGAGCAGAACTGAAGGAGATAAGAGACACGAAAAATCCTTCAAAAAAAAAAATCAGGCGGCCGGGCGCAGTGGCTCAAGCCTGTAATCCCAGCACTCTGGGAGGCTGAGACAGGTGGATCACGAGGTCAGGAGATCGAGACCATCCTGGCTAACACGGTGAAACCCCATCTCTACTAAAAAATAATAAAAAAAAAACTAGCCGGGCGAGGTGGCGGGCACCTGTAGTCCCAGCTACTCGGGAGGCTGAGTCAGGAGAATGGTGTGAACCTGGGAGTGTGAACCTTGTAGTGAGCTGAGATCCAGCCACTGCACTCCAGCCTGGGCTACAAAGCGAGACTCCATCTCAAAAAAAAAAAAAAAAAAAAAAAATAATCAATGAATCCAGGAGCTGTTTTTGAAAAGATCAACAAAATAGACCACTAGCCAGACTAATAAAGAAGAAAAGAGAGAAGAATCAAATAGACTCAAAAAATAAATAAATAAATAAAAAGGAGTATCACCACTAAACCCACAGAAATAAAAACTACCATCAGAGAATACTATAAACACCTCTACACAAATAAACCAGGAAATCTAGAAGAAATGGATAAATCCCTGGACACATACACCCTCCCAAGACTAAATCAGTAAGAAGTCGAATCCCTGAATAGAACAAATAACAAGTTCTGAAATTGAGGCAGTAATTTATAGCCTACCAACCAAAAAAAGCCTAGGACCAGACGGATTCACAGCCAAATTCTACCAGAGGTACAAAGAGGAGCTGGATACCATTTCTTCTGAAACTATTCCAAACAATAGAAAAAGAGGAACTCCTTCCTAACTCATTTTATGAGGCCAGCATCATCCTGATACAAAAATCTGGCAGAGACACAACAAAAAAAGAAAATCTCAGGCCAATATCCCTATGAACATTGATGTGAAAATCCTCAATAAAATACTGACAAACTCAATTCAGCAGCACATCAAAAAGCTTATCTACCACGATCAAAGTTGGCTTCATCCCTGGGATGCAAGGCTGGTTCAACATATGCAAATCAATAAACGTAATCCAACACATAAACAGAACCAATGACAAAAACCACACAATTATCTTAACAGACGCAGAAAAGGCCTTCTATAAAGTTCAACCCCTTCATGCTAAAAACTCTCAATAAACTAGTTTTGATGGAATGTATCCCAAAATAAGAGCTATTTATGACAAACCCATAGCCAACATTATACTGAATGGGCAAAAAAACTGGAAGCATTCCCTTTGAAAACCAGCATAAGACAAGGATGCCCTCTCTCACCACTCCTATTCGACATAGTATTGGAAGTTCTGGCCAGGGCAATCAGGCAAGAGAAAGAAAGTATTCAAATAGGAAGAGAGGAAGTCAAATTGTTTGTTTGCAGATGGCTAGATTGTACATTTAGAAAACTCCATCGTCTCAGCCCAAAATCTCCTTAAGATGATTAGCAATGTCAAGCAAAGTCTCAGGATACAAAATCAATGTGCAAAAATCACAAGCATTCCTATACACCACCAACAGACAAAGAGAGAGCCAAATGATGAGTAAACTCCCATTCACAATTGCTACAAAGAGAATAAAATACCTAGGAATATAACTTACAAGGGATGTGAAGGACCTCACCAAGGAGGACTACAAACCACTGCTCAAGGAAATAAGAGGACACAAACAAATGGAACAACATTCCATGCTCATGGATAGGAAGAATCAGTATTGTGAAAATGCCCATACTGCCCAAAGTAATTTACAGATTCAATGCTGTCCCCATCAAGCTACCATTGATTTTCTTCACAGAAGAAGAAAACACTACTTTAAATTTCATATGGAACTAAAAAGGAGGCCTTATAGCCAAGATTATCCTAAGCAAAAAGAACAAAGCTGGCAGCATCACACTACCTGAATTCAAACTATACTACAAGGCTACAGTAACTAAAACAGCATGGTACTGGTACCAAAACAGAGATATAGACCAATGGAACTGAATAGAGGCCTCAGAAATAACGCCACACATCTACAACCATCTGATCTTTGACAAACTTGACAAAAATCAGAAATGGGAAAAAGATTCCCTATTTAATAAATGATGTTGGGAAAACTGGCTAGCCATATGCAGAAAACTGAAACTGGACCTTTCCTTACACCTTATATAAAAATTAACTCAAGATGGATTAAAGACTTAAACCTAAGACCTAAAACCATAAAAACCCTAGAAGAAAACCTAGGCAATACCATGCCGGACAAAGGCATGGGCAAAGACTCCATGTCCAAAACACCAAAAGCAATGGCAACAAAAGCCAAAATTGACAAATGGGATCTAATTAAACTGAAGACCTTCTGCAGAGCAAAAGAAACTATCAGCAGAGTGAACAGGCAACCTACAGAACAGGAGAACATTTTTA
The DNA here is from genome assembly GCF_049350105.2 of Macaca mulatta. Taxonomy (NCBI): domain Eukaryota; kingdom Metazoa; phylum Chordata; class Mammalia; order Primates; family Cercopithecidae; genus Macaca; species Macaca mulatta. Next base: position 92,897,831 of record NC_133420.1, read on the forward strand.
TAATCTATCCATCTGACAGAGGGCTAATATTCAGACTCTACAAAGAACTTAAACAAATTTACAAGAAAAAAACAAACAACCCCATCAAGAAGTGGGCAAAGGATATGAACAGACACTTCTCAAAAGAAGACATTTATGCAGCCAACAAACATATGAAAAAAAGCTCATCATCACTGGTCATTAGAGAAATGCAAATCAAAACTACACTGAGATACCATCTCACACCAGTTAGAATGGCAATCATTTAAAAAGTCAGGAAAAAACAGATTCTAGTTTTTATATGTAGCCAGCTCTCTAAGTAACATTTAAAAAAGAAAAAAGCCAAGAAATTTCATCAGAAAGCAAAACCATGTAAAAATTCTAGCAGTATCTTGGCTTTATGTCTATTTCCTAATAGTAAGCATCACAAACCTAACCTGACCTGAACCTAAAGCTTTATAAGGTTCTTCAATGTTATATATTTTTATTTATTATTTTTAGAGACAGGGTCTCACTCTATCATCCAGTCTGGAGTGCAGTGGCATGATCATGCTCACTGCAGCCTCGGCCACTCAGGCTCAAGCAATCCTCTTACCTCAGCCTCCCAAGAACTGGGGGCTACAGGCGCATGTCACTACGCCCGGCTAGTTTTAAAACTTTTTGTGGAGACAGGGTCTCACCATGTTGCCCAGGCTGGTCTCAGACTCTTGGGCTCAACTGATTCTCCCATCTTGGCCTCCCAAAGTGCTCAGATTATAGACATAAGCAATCATGTTCAGCGGGGTTCTTCAATTTTAGGCCTAACTTCCTAATATCATTAAACTGAAGAAATCAGTTACAGTCCACACTGGCTTCTATAAAATTAAGAGCTGCTGCTCCTATGTATTACTAGGTAGTAGGGGGACAAAGAAATGAGTAACTGGAGAGGATGTGGAGAAATAGGAACACTTTTACACTGTTGGTGGGAATGTAAACTAGTTCAGCCATTATGGAAAACAGTATGGCGAATCCTCAAAGATCTAGAACTAGATGTACCATATGACCCAGCCATCCCATTACTGGGTATATACCCAAAGGATTATAAATCATGCTGCTATAAAGACATATGCACACGTATGTTTATTGCGGCACTATTCACAATAGCAAAGACTTGGAATCAATCCAAATGTCCATCAGTGACAGACTGGATTAAGAAAATGTGGCACATATACACCATGGAATACTATGCAGCCATCAAAAAGGATGAGTTTGTGTCCTTTGTAGGGACATGGATGCAGCTGGAAACCATCATTCTTAGCAAACTATCACAAGAACAGAAAACCAAACACCGCATGTTCTCACTCATAGGTGGGAACTGAACAATGAGATCACTTGGACTCAGGAAGGGGAACATCACACACCGGGGCCTATCATGGGGAGGGGGGAGGGGGGAGGGATTGCATTGGGAGTTATACCTGATGTAAATGACGAGTTGATGGGTGCTGACGAGTTGATGGGTGCAGCACACCAACATGGCACAAGTATACATATGTAACAAATCTGCACGTTATGCACATGTACCCTAGAACTTAAAAGTATAATAATGATAATAAATAAATAAAAAAAGAAAGAAAAAAAAAAAGAAATGAGTAACATCTGGTTCGTGCTCTTAAAAAGCTCAATCTATCGAAGGTAGGCCAGACTACTACAGCAGTGGTTCTCAAAGTATGGTTCCAGATCAGCAGCATCAACATCATCTGCGGATGTGCTAGAAATCCAAATTCTTGGGCTCCATCTCAGACCCTGAGTCAGAAACTCTAGAAATGAGGTCCAGTAATCTACGTTTACAGATCCTCTCAGTGATTCCGATGCATGCTCAAGTTTAAAAACCCACTTTAAAGAGTCACAGAAATATAAGAATATTTATGATATTAAATATCATATCATAGTGAGGCAGCATTAAAAAGGTAGGAACTAAGGGAAGAAATCTTGAACCGTTACCCAACTAAGAGTGGCCTGCTCAAAATGAAAGTAGGCCTGAAGTTAGAAACAGCTAGTCCTGGCTCCTCCAAATCAAACAAGGACTACGGAAGCTCAGGAATCTCATAGTATACCTAACTCATTTAGATTAAATATATATTGATCCTGTGTGGGATCTTACAGCAGGTGATGGGGGTTGGGGGGCAGAACTCTAAGAAAAGCCACTCTGTGATCACATAGTTTTGACACAGGAAAGAGAAAGTACTTGATACTGAATCAAAGATAAGCTTTTGGAACTCATTCTATGCCTTAAGTCCATGAAGAAATCAACACACTCTTGCCACAACAGATATAACACTTAGCCTAAATGTCCCTGCCAGCCTCAATCATCATCTTTCCCAATTCAAACCATTTTTAATGAATTTCCTTCAACTCATGTGACAAGGTTTTGGATCATTGTATCATCCTGTGTCTTCACTCAAAAGATGTTCTATTTTCAGCCAGCCTAGGTTTAGATTCCCAACTGAGCTTCTCCCTCAACTTCCCACCAACCCCTCAACTTAGCTTCTGGTCACTGTGTATACTTAGGAAAGTTACCAAACCTTTTGGACTATATTCCCAATCTGCAAAATGTACCTAATGGTAACTGTATCTCATATGGTGCTTTTGAGAACTAAAATGAGAAATCTTTTAAAGCACTTAGAACAGTACTTAATGGGGTAAATAAATGTATTTTTTTTTTTATTACGTAGAAATAATGTTAAAGAAGGAACCTGACAAGTACAAAATTACGTCTATAGTTCTACTCTTTTCCATTTCAATCCCCACTTTTTTTTTTTTTTTTTTTTTTTGAGACAGAGTCTTACTCTGTCGCCCAGGTTGGAGTGCAATGGCATGATCTCGGCTCAGTGCAACCTCTGCCACCCGGGTTCAAGTGATTCTCCTGCCTCGGCCTCCCGAATAGCTGGGACTACAGGCGCCTGCCACCACGCCTGGTTGGTTTTTTGTATTTTTATTAGAGACGGGATTTCACCATGTTAGCTAGGATGGTCTCTCCTGATCTCATGATCCACCCGCCTTGGCCAATCCCATTTTTTAATGGTCAAACCTAAATTTAAAGCCTGTAGCCCAACATCTGGTGTTTATACACTCAGGTTATTTCACAATGGTTTGGTCAGAAAAATAACGAACAATTTTTCTCAATCTATAATATGAGGTTAAACTAGATCTTTTAGTGCTTTTCTAATTCCACAGTTGTAAATTCATTTCCTGCCTCAATATTCTTAAGGCCATGTAAGACAGAAGCCTGTTCTATTTCAGATGAGATTCCTTTCTCAGCTGTAATGTGAAAATTATTTGAACAACACATTATCATCATTCTGTAGGTAAAAAGCATGTATCAGTGGCAAAAAGAAACCCACCTCCATTAACCTAACTTTGTCAAAATTAAATACCCAGAATGGAAAGATTTTGAACCAAGTAGAGAACCTCAACAAAGTTTTAAAATTGTATATAAAGTTACGTTTATATGGAGACAGGGCAAAATAAATCATTCCATACACCACAGCAAGAGAATTTAAGCTATACCTGCACCAAAACTAAATTTGTACAAATCCAGGAGAGAATTACATAGTGGATTATATATACATTCTGTATGTACTCATACATATACATAGTTAAGTCTGTAGAAGGTAAGTCATGAAAATGAAGCGTATGTTTTTAAATTCTAGCCAAGGAGATAGTAAGTCAACTGCTAGGAGAAAACAACAACAACAACAAAAAAAAACAAAAACAGAAAAGGAACATAAAACTACTCTTAAACTTGGGAACCTATTATGTGCTCAAATGTTACCTAATATTTTCCTAGGCATCTTCCGTTACACATATTTTAACATATACAGTGATAACTCCAAAGCTCCACTCTAGCCCGAACTTTTCAGATTCATATAACCAACTACACCTCCAAATGAAATGTCCCAGAAGCACCTCAAATGCAAAGCATCCAAAATGGAATCTCCCTACCCTATAATCTGCTGGTGCTCAATATTCTCTGAGAAAAACCCTTCATGCTCTTAGAAGTGTAAGAGTTATCTCCAATTCCTCTTATATTGCCTTTATCCAGTTACTCAGTCCCACTTACGATAATCTGTTAATGATTGTTTAATGTAACTCTATCTCCTTAGTTAAGATATACATTTCTCAGACTAGTCCCAACACATCTCCCCATCTTTAGGATCACATCTTTCAATCCATATCATACTTCTGCCAAAATGAAGATTCTAAGACACAGATCTACTTAAAATATCTTATGAAGTTTGATTACAGTTTGTTGGCAGGCTATGGGAAAACAGGTACTCTCATATACTACTGACAAATACAAAGTGGTACTTTCCCCTATTAGAGGGGAATCTGTTAATTACTAGAAACACTGTCTATACATTTACTTTCTGACTCAGGAATTCCTGATGAAAAGATACAAAGGCTATTTATAGCTGCACTATTTTTAACAGCTCTGAAAACAATCAAACGTCTGTAACAGAAATCCTCAAGATAACATGATACAGTTATATAATAGAATATTGTGCTCCTATAAAAAAAGAAATGAGAAACATATACTATGAAGTGATCTCCAAGATATATGAACTTAAAAAAACGTAAGGAATAAAACGGTATGTGTAGTGTTCTATTTTCTAGTGTATATATGTATAAATACACATATATACACTAGATATGGGTATATGGCATATATACAAATGCATATATACACAACACACTTTTATTAAAACAGAAGCATAAACCAAACTAACAAATATTGTTACTTAAAAAACTAGGTGGGAGGCTGAGGCAGGAGAATCACTTGAACCCAGGGAGGCAGAGATTGCAGTGAGCTGACATCGTGCCACTGCACTCCAGCCTGGCGAAAGACCGAGACTCCGTCTCAAAAAACAAAACTAGGTAAGAAACAGGATAGAAGAAATCAGGATGGAAGCTCAGCTTCTCTTAGTATACTTTGTTTTGGAGATTTAACTACAGAACTATGTAATGTGTCACATGATTATAAACACAATTAACAAAATGTGTGAAATCCCTAAAAACTAAAAGCAAAATGAATGAAACTACACAATTGGTAGCCTAACAACACCAAGATAAACGATTACAAGTTATGTGAAAGCACACCAAGTTCACTAGACAGCCCAAATGATATATTTCCTAAGGATAAAAAATAATAATTTTTCAGTAGTCCTATTGTTTGCAATATGAGTATTGTTAGTCTTAAACTACCATGAGTAGGATAAAGCAAATCAGTGATATCATTAGAAACTGTGATTTTCAGGGTAAGAGAAAATAAATATAAAATCACAGAGGTTAAGTTATAACCCTTTCCTCCTCTAAATTTAACTGGAAATATCAATATTCACCCATGGTATATTTAAGTATTTCCTAGTTCTGCTTCAATGAAAAGATCTAGAAATATGATCAAACACGTATCAACGAGCAGCACAGACTATGTGCTCTAAATACCATTTCGAATTCAAAATAACTAGGATTCCTAGACATGGCTGAACCCAGGGCTGGAACATTCTGTTATACCTGAACACAAAGAAACATTCAAAAACTATTATGTCACTTTAAACTTGACGGATCTTCCACAGGCTAAAGATGAGACAATCTAAGCACCAAAGTAACAACTGGGATAGGTTAAAAATAAGTGTTAAAAGGCACTGGAAGTTCCTAATAATACTTAAAAGTATCAATGTCATCGGTCAACCTTTGAAGAATTCTAGGGAATTACAATACAAGCTGGTAACAAATTTTGAGTGTATCAGGCTGACAACACCTGAATCTTACCACAGAAAAGTATTATGTGTCTCCTGATGGGATAACAAGCCATAGGTAAACAAACACTGTCTCTCAAGTAGTCTTATCTAATAGAGTTTAAATCAAATCAAACTTTAGATGTAATTATTAGCTTCTCAGGAAACTAACACATAACAGAAGAATGTGTCAAATATCACTACAGTAATGTGATCAGTAAAATCCAGACTGAGAAAATTGTACAAGACAAATGACACAGTTTATTTAAATAAATAGGGGGGAAAGGGGGAAGAAATCTGTAGATCGGGACTTACCAACTAAATGCAATGGGTGGGGTTTGTTTTCGATCCTTATTGGAACAACCTAAGTACATTTTTAAACAGATAATTAAGGAATTACAAACACTGACTTGTTATCTGATGTTAAAGAACCACTGGGAATTTTATGTGACATTTGTTGTTACACTTTGTATGTCAGCGTTTCCAAGTCCATTTCCAGGTTCATTGATGTAGTAGAACTCATAGGACTCCTCTACACATTACAGCATGAAGCTATACCCATGGCTGAGTTAATACAGCCAAAAAACAAACAACAACAAAAAGTAGTATCAGTAAAGGGAAAAGGTACATGAGGTGACTAGAGGAAACCAGACACAAGCTCTCTGAAGAGTCATCTCCTAGTGGAGTCACACAGGGCATGCTTAATGCCTCCAACAACCAACTGTGAAAACACATGTCAAATATTGTCTACTAGGGCAGATTAAAGTATTCAAGGTAATTAGGGGCTGATAATATGTACTGCCTAGCACATACCAGAATTCCAGACTCCCAGAAGCAAGTGTTCAGCATAAACCATATTGTTTGCAAAAACAGTTTAGACACAGAGAACCATTTTTAATCAGAAAATAAAGGGAATGTTCCTGAAATCTAAGGTTTCCAAACAGCAGGCAAGGGCCAACCCATGTAAGCTGACCATTTCAGGGATACCAGTCTCAGATCTGATGTTAACTTTTTTTCCTGCAAACTCTAAAAAGAATCCTTTTTAAGCCATTTTGTCCATTGGATACTCTGGCAAACAGACGACAAGATGAAGGTAACACCTATGAAAGACAGGGAAAGAAAGGAGAACTAGGTAGTAAAAGCCCTTAGACCATGATGCCGGTCTATCACTTTGAAAGAAGGAAGAGGCAGGAAAAGCCTGAGTGTGGTTCAACTCTGACATCTTGGCCAGCCTGATGGTAAGCTCAGGTGTGAAATTAACATTGGGCAAAAATTGCCAAATCTAGAAGCTCTGCCACACTTGGTCACTGGCTGAGGGAGGCCAAGAAAGAGCATAGCTTTGCTTCAAACACTGTGGTAGAGTTAGAAAGTGCTGTAGTTGAAGACAACCCGCTAACTGCACTACTTGCAGCTGGTCAGTAAAGGTCTTAAGATTGGCTATGAGTTGATAATGGTTAAAGCAAGGTGATGGGTTCATCATATTGTTGTTCTGCAGTGTTTAAAGATTTCTGTAATAAATACAAATGCTACGCAACTGAAAATCCAAACACTGGCTAAACACAAAAGGCTTTTCCTATTTTTGAAGTTTCTCCTTATGTGTACACACTTTAAAAGGTAACACTCAAGGCTTACAATGAAGACAGGGAGTCTGTCTACTGCCACAACCTACCACATTCTTAACTCCTGTTACTCAAGAGGCAAAAACTTTCCATTCTTATCTTATTTACCGCCACATTTTCAAACAGCATGCTTTGTATTTTTTGTTGTTAAACTGTTACTCTTAACATCCACCAAGTACAGTTCACTTGCCTCCATCCTCCTCTTACAATTACTAACACGAGGCACTGCATTAAGTGTTCATATATACTTATAACAACCCTTAGGACAGTTAGGCATTATTCTACCCCCATTTTACAGATGAAGCATAGAAGGTATTTATTTGGATGGTAATAAGGCACAGAGACATTATTCAAACTGATCATCTGGCTCTAGACTCTATATACTTAACAGGGGCTGATAAATTTTTTTTCTTTTTTTTTTTTTTTTTTGAGGCGGAGTCTCGCTCTGTCGCCCAGGCTGGAGTGCAGTGGCCGGATCTCAGCTCACTGCAAGCTCCGCCTCCCGGGTTCCCGCCATTCTCCTGCCTCAGCCTCAGTCCAGCTACGCGGGACTACAGGCGCCGCCACCACACCCGGCTAATTTTTTGTATTTTTAGTAGAGACGGGGTTTCACTGTGTTAGCCAGGATGGTCTCGATCTCCTGACCTCGTGATCCGCCCGTCTCGGCCTCCCAAAGTGCTGGGATTACAGGCTTGAGCCACCGCGCCCGGCCAATTTTTTCTTTTTCTTAAATATATTATAGAAACTAGGTAGTCTGTAAAATCAATATTTTTTACATGTTAACTAAATAGTATTCACAGATAAGTAATGAACTATGCTTTAATTACATTTCCTTCCTTCCACAGCTGTGTTTTCCTTTGAGAATTTGGTTGCTCTTTTTGGTTGTTACTATGTACCTATCATTAATTTATCTACATTCCTACACAGTTGTAAAACTGTTCAGACATCTTAGGTACTCCACCTTTTTGCAACTTTGAAACATTTATTCTAGTGCCTCTGTCAAATTCCAATCTGGACACCTTGCTTTACAGGCTTTATGCCTAGTCCATAGCTATCATGCTAGCATCTCCTTCCATTACCTCCTATATTGAATCCTATTTCCTGGAGAGCATGCCTTCTTTCTTAACACTAGGAAGGGTTAAAAGTGGTTAAAATGCTCTTTAATACAAATTATCCAGTCCTCTTGTTTTTAGTTCTATTCCACATGCCTTCCTCCAAAGTGCCTAGTGAATTCAAGGCCTGAGCCTTCCCCAAGGTTCTCCAACACCAGTTTGCTTGCTTGCTTTGTTTGTTGGCTTCTTGTCCATAGGTTTCAGTTTTCTCTGCCCTGCTAAACTACATAATATTAATTCATTACCGTTGTGCCTTCCAAAATGTTGCTTTTTCCTGTGTTTTGATTTCTGTGCCTTTTTTTTTTTTTTTTTGTCCTTGGGGGTTTATGGATTTATTATCTTACTGTCTTCTAGAATGGTTTAGAAAGGAGTGGAAAGAAACATGCATCTTAACCTGCCATGTTTAACTGGAAATCTTTATTTGCCTTTAGTTTCATTTCTTCTTACTCACTATATGCTTTTCTACACTCCAGCCATATTAATCTACTCCCAGGTAGCCCTGTATTTTCTGCCTCTTTATCCTTGTATACTGCTGTTCTCCTTCAGGAACTAAAATATCTCCTCTACCTTTGTACTCTCAAAGCTAGGTATGCATACTTCTATCGTACTGTAAAACAGCAATTTTTCATTGAGGAGCAAGTACCATGTTCAAAATATAGTGTATCTGGGAGAGACCAGGCCTACAAATGTCTGGAAACATGTCCAACTTACTAAATAGAAAAATATGCTTTTGTATAAAAAGCTCTTAATCAAATATATAATAAACTATGACCGCCCAGCATATATTTTGTTAACAGTAGAAACAACATAATTAGATTAAAAAATAAGTATGCTGGCTAGGCACGGTGGCTCATGCCTGTAATCCCAGCACTTTGGGAGGCCAAGGCAGGCAGATCATGAGGTCAGGAGATCGAGACCATTCTGGCTAACACAGTGAAACCCCGTCTCTACCAAAAATGCAAAAAAAAAAAAAAAAAAAAAAAAAAAAAAAAAAAAGCTGGGTGGGTGTGGTAGTGGGCACCTGTGGTCCCAGCTACTCGGGAGGCTGAGGCAGAATGGTGTGAACCTGGGAGGTGGAGCGTGCAGTGAGCCGAGACTGCATCACTGCACTCCAGCCTGGGTGACAGAGCAAGACTCAAAAAAAAAGTATGCCCAAAATAAAACTTCTAAGTATTATTTCTTTGTTTGTTTATTTGTTTATTTATTGAGACAGAGTTTCACTCTGTCGCCCAGGCTGCAGTGCAGTGGCGCGATCTCGGCTCAGTGCAATCTCCGCTTCTCAGGTTCAAGTGGTTCTCCTGCCTCAGCCTCTCGAGTAGCTGGGACTACAGGTGTGCACCACCATGCCAAGCAAATTTTTGTATTTTCAGTAGAGACGGGGTTTCACCAAGTTGGCCAGGCTGGTCTCAAACGCCTGTCCTCAAGTGATCCACTAGCCTCAGCCTCCCAAAGTGCTGGGATTACAGGAATAAGCCACCGCACCCAGCTCTAAGTATTATTTAAGAATATGTAGACTGGGGCAGTGGCAGACGAATCGCTTCAGCTTAGGAGTTTGAAACCAGCCTGGGCAACATGGCAAAACCCTGTTTCTACTAAAAATTAAAAAAAAATTAGGCCAGGCAAGGTGGCTCATGCCTGTAATTAGCCAAGCGTGGTGGCACATGCCTGTAATCCCAGCTACCTGGGAGGCTGAGGTATGAGGATCGCTTAAACATGGGAGGTGGAGGTTGCAGTGAGGCAAGACTGAGCCACTGTACTCCAGCCTGGGTGACAGAGCAAGACTCTGTCTCAAAAAAAAAAAAATATTATCCAGGCGAGGTGACATGTGCCTGTAGTCCCAGTTACTCAGGAGGCTAAGGCAGGAGGATCACATGAACCAGGGTAGTCAAGGCTGCAGTGAGCCAAGATCATGCCACTGCATTCCTGCGTGGGTGATGGGAATGAGACTCTATATCAGAAAAAGGGAAAAAAAGGGCAGGGGGCAGTTATTTACCAAAATAAACCCGTCTTTATTAATTAGTAAATGAAAAGCAAAAAGCTTTATTCCATTATCACCAGATTATTTTCAATATTATTAGAAGAAAGAGCTAGGACCAGTGGCTAATGCCTGTCAGCCCAACACTTTGGAAGGCCAAGGGGGAAGGATTGCTTGAGCCCAGGAGTTCGAGACCAGTGTAGGCAACACAGGAAGACCCTGTCCCTACAGAAAGAAAAAGTTGTTAAATTAGCCAGGTATGGAGGCATGCACCTGTGATCCCAGCTACTTAGGAGGCTGAGGTAGGAGGATCACTTGAACCCAGGAGGTCAAGGCTGCGGTGAGCTGTGGTTGTGCCACTGCACTCCAACCTGTGTGACAGAGTAAGACCCTGTCTCAAAATAAAGAGGCTAGGTGTGGTGGCTCACCTCTGTAATTCCAGGATTTTGGGAGGCCAAGGTAGGTGGATCACTTGAGGTCAGGAGTTTGAGACCAGCCTGGTCAACATGGTGAAACCCCGTCTCTACTAAAAATACAAAATTAGCCAAATGTGGTGGAACGCCCCTGTAATCCCAGTTACTCAGGAGACTGAAGCAGAAGAGTCAATTGAACCTGGGAGGTGGAGGATGCAGTGGGTCAAGATGATACCACCGCACTCCAGCCTGGGAGACAGTGCAAGGCTCCATCAATCAATCAATCAATACATAAATAACACAGGTCAAATAGTTATTTACAGATGAGGAAATTAAAAGCTGAAAAATTTAAGAGAAAATAAAAAACTTAACAATAAACTGAAGACCTGGAATTCAAACCAATTTTTTTTTTTTTTTTTTTTTTTTTAAAATAGAAGATGGGGTTTTGCTATGTTGCCCAAGCTGGCCTCAAACTCCTGGGCTCAAGTGATCCTCCCACCTCAGTCTCCCAAAGTGCTAGGATTTCAGGCGTGAGCCATTGTGCCCGGCCTCAACCCAAATTCTAAATCCGGTGCCTAAACTATATAGCCTGTGACAGAGCCACTGCTCTGTATACTTAATGGCCAGGGTGGTACCTCTTTGAAAAGCAGATTCCTAGGCTGGACGTGGTGGCTCACGCCTGTAATCCCAGCACTTTGGGAGGCCGAGGCAGGTGAATCACCTGAGGTTAGGAGTTTGAGACCAGTCTGGCCAACATGGTGAAATGCTATCTCTACTAAAAATACAAAAATTAGCCAGGCATGGTGGTACACGCCTACAAACCCAGCTACTCGGGAGGCTAAGGCAGGAGAATCACTTGAACCCTGGAGGGGGAGGTTGCAGTGAGCTGAGATTATGCCACTACAACGCTCCAGCCTAGACGACAAGAGCAAGACTCTGTCTTAAAAAAAAAAAAAAAAGCAAGCAGCAGATTCCTAGGCCCACACAATGAGGCAGGGAGAGAGGGTCCCCTTAGGAATCTGTTTCTTAAACACCTTACATGGGTGAAAATGCAGTGTTTTAGACCATCTTTGAGAAACATAAATGTAAAGGGACAATATACAAGTTTGAAGAGGTGAAATCAACTGGTATCTGTAAAGTCCTTTTTCTAAGTACTAAGTGATCCTGTAACACATGAGCAATGAGAAGATCACATACATATCTAACTTCTTCCTCCCTCCTTTTGATTACTATCCACTCAGGACCCTACAAGTCATAGACAGAGGAAATACTCTTAAGTCTTTAGTAAAGACACCAATAACAACCAAGAAGCAATAGAGCAGATAGGTTACTTTACCAGGGTTCTAAAATTCAACAACTCATTCTAGGTCCCTGTACTCAAGATCGACATGACACTTAATTCAAGAAAAACCTACTCTCTCTCCCATCAAAACCTAGAAATAACTACATTTGACACTGTTAAAAACATTTTTGGAACTCTTTTAGGAAAAGATATCACTACATCAATATACTCAAGAACATCAGTTTTGTTACTTTTTGGAAAAACTACTTTCATCTAAAAATACCACTTGATTTTATTCAGAATTGGCTCACTGACTTCTATTTGCAGTAGCCATAATTAAGGCTACTCAAAATCATGTACCATAGACTGAGAATAGCTCTAGAAATCTTAAAGAATGCTGGGAGCAATGACAACATATTTTAAGACGTTTGCCAGATGAGTTTTTAATTATAGCCTAGCCTAAGTTACCCACAAAATTCTAACTGATGCTGTAACATTTCATTTGATTTCAATCCCATGGTAAAGCCTTGACACTGCATTAAAAGTAGCAGTTGAACCTATTTGGTTTAAGCAACCCTTTTAATACTAAAGAGTATGTGTTCTCCCCCACAAAGAAGTACATACAGGTGTTTATGGACAAGTAAAGAATCTCTCTGGTCTATAGTATCTGTTCTGTGAAAGCATTCTGAGAGACACACATTTTTAAGTTATGTAAACAAACTGATATGCTATAGATAAATGGTACTCTACAATAGTTTTTTAAAAGCATGCTTCTCTTAAAATGAGAGGTAGTATGGCAGAGGAGTTGCACGCATGTGCTTTCTGGAATCTGCCTACTACTCACTAGCTCTCTAATACTGAGCAAATTACTTCTTTAAACCTCAGTTATTCCCACTTTTCACATAAGAAAATATCTACTTCATTGAGTTTCTATGAGGATTACATGAGATAATCCAGGTGAAGTATTTGTATACTGCTTGGCACACCGTGTTATTTTAATAAGAGAATTACTAGATTAAGCTACTTTAATTTGGGCTTCACTATGAAAAGACTCTTGGCAATCATTTGCCCATAGTTAAAGACTGCAACTTGCCTAGCCGAAGGTAACTGTTCATTCTTAAGATGAGATACAGACATACTAACTTTCATAAGAATTTTCCTTCTTTACATACACACTTCCTTGTTCAAACTACTAGGTGTTTTCTAGCTTACTTTGATTCTTACAGAAATCAGCTAGAAGTTATAACCCAAGATCTCTAAATTAGACCACTAAGTTAAATAAAGCAATAAAGGAAAAACAAGTCACTAACAAGCACAGCTTCCTTACACTTACCTTTTTAACTGACCTGTAAGACTGACTAACAGTACATGCTAAATCCTTGGTTTTAAGAGGATGAAGAGAACAGGTGGTAGTGTGGTAACTATGGCCTAAAAATTAAAGCCTAGACCATATCATTATGAACTTCATGCCATGCCAGGCACAGTGGCTCAGGCCTGTACTTCCAGCACTTTGGGAGGCCAAGGTGAAAGGATTGCTTGAGCCTACAGTTCGACACCAGCCTGGGCAACAAAGTGAGACCCCATCTCTACCAAAAAAAAAAAAAAATCAAAAATGAACTGGTCACAGTGGTGTGCATCTGTGGTCCCAGCTACCTGAGAGGCTGAGGCAGGAGATTCACTTCAGCCCAGGAAGTCAAGGCTGCAGTGAGCCATGTTTGTGCCACCACATTTCAACCTGGGTGATGGAGCAAGACCCTGTCTCCAAAAAAAAAAAAAAGAAAAAAGAAAAAAAAAATTATGCCAATGTTTAGAAAACTTTTGAACTGATTGAAAACTTATGGGTTGATTATGATTATTCTGTAATGAACAGAGACTGAGCTGCTTCATCCACTGGTAACATTTCAAGGAAAAGCATTTTACAATCAGGGAAGAATCTGACATCTCGTTCAATCCCATCTCCCATTCAGGAAGCTTGTCTTAGAAGGACTGACTGGAGGTGGTGGCTCACACCTGTAATACCAGCACTTTGGGAGGCTGAGGTGGGTGGATCACTTGAGGTCAGCAGTTTGAGACCAGCCTGGACAACATGGTGAAACCTTGTCTCTATTAAAAATACCAAAATTAGCCAGATGTGGTGCCAGGCACCTGTAATCTCAGCTACTCGAGAGGCTGAGGCACGAGAATTGCTTGAACCCAGGAGGCAGAGGTTGCAGCGAGCCAAGATTGTGCCATTGCACTCTAGCCTGGGCAACAGAGCAAGAAAAACTTTAGATCTCAGAAAAGTCAACTATTACATAGTATTTCCCCGACTCAAGAATTTAACAGACAAATTTCCCCATAAATACATTACAGACATTAATTTCTATGAAAAATTAATATGGGTAAAGACTGCACAGTGGAGAAATGGTCCCTCATTTAAAGTCACCTACAGATGACTTAGCTTGAACGAAATATAATTTTAGAAAAGACTTAGTTCCAATAATTTTGTCTATAAGGAAACAAAATGAAAAAAAAAAAAAAAAGCTACAAACCACCTAGACATACTAAAATAAGAATGAATGCTCAGATTCTTCAGGTATTGCATATCATCTTTGGTCTCTAAAATATATTTAAACTGTCATATATCAACTACTTTCCCCCACACTGCTATTTGGCAGCAGCTGCCTGATAGTAATGGATAAGGCTGGGTCAAAAGGAATCAATCAATGATTTGTTCGCAAACTGAAGTGTGCATCAGAGTCACTCAAAAGACTTACTAGAACTCATATTGCTCAGCCACCCCCAGGACTGATTCATCATATGTTTGGAGTGAGCCCAAGAATTTGCACTTCTTTTTTTTTTTTTTGGTAGAGACAGGTTCTTACCATGTCACCCAAGCTGGAGTGCAATGGCACAATCTTCACTCACCGCAACCTCCACCTCCTGGGTTCAAGCCATCCTCCCACTTCAGCTTCCTGAGTAGCTGGGACTACAGCTGCACACCACCATAGCTGGCTGAGTTTGTTTTGTAGAGACTGGGTTTTGCCATGTTGCCTAGGCTAGTCTCGAACTCCTGGGCTCAAGTGATCCACCTGCCTTGGCCTCCCAAAGTGCTTGGGTTACAGGTATGAGCCACCACACAGGCCAAGAATTTGCATTTCTAACATGTGATGCTGATGCTCTTGGCCAACGACCATATTTTGAGAATAAATGGACTAAGGCAGTGGTTCTCAACCATGGCTAGACATTACAATCATAGGGGATTATTATCACAGGGAATCACAGAGAATGAAATAGAATCACAGGGAATGATTAGAATCATTAGAACTTTTGAAGACATCAATGCCAGGGAGAGGGAAGGGGGCTCCCTCAGAAGGACTATCTGCAAATTCTGTGGGGAGAGGTCTCACGCACTGATTATTTTGAAAACTTCCTACACAATGTGTAGCCACGGTTGAGTACCACTAGTCTAAGTAATTAAAATGAATCTAAACAAAATCCACTGAAAGCAGATGCTTCTTATACACAAAAGCAGGATCAAGATTTTAGCATTTGTCTGCTGATAAAGCAGTCAAATGATGAGTACAGATAAAATTTGACAGGATAGCCCAAGTTGTTGACATACCTATGGTTTAACTCAATAGAAGTTGCGTGTGTGTGTTTTGCTTTAAATCCCAGGCAAAGTCTACAGCAAGTCTTCAGGTCATACTTGCAATTAAATATTTATATAAAATGTTGACCTCTGAAGGCAACACACAACTAGGCTACTACCAATTATATGTACCATGTCTGTGCTGAATCACAATATTGCATATTGGTTAACTCTTGGGCTCTGGAATCAGACAATTTAATAGATGTGACCCTTGGCTAATAATGTAATTAATCCTTGGTTTCCCCATACAAGAGTTAATGTAGCTACATTATAGTCATGCTAAAGATTACGTAGCATCTGTGTAAGAAGTTATGCTCAGAGTCTGGCACATAAGACAACATTCTCTAAAATATCATAAGCTATGCCACAGATATTATTTAAAACACTAATGGAATGACTGTCCTTCAAGATCACTACTTCCTTCAGTCAACATCCTGACTCTTCATCAATAGCTTCAGGGTCTCTACTTGCAAGACTGCTGTCAGTTTTGTGAATTCGGATGTTTAGGGCCTTTAAAAATGTTAATCTTAACCTTTAATATCTTAACTAAAGAGAGGATAATTGATGGGAATATGCAACATTGAGGAAGCTATAAAACTGAACAGTACACACTTACTAAAATGAAATATGAGAAAATTTGATTTTTCTCCCTTTTTTATATTAACCACTTAATGATTTATAATTGTTTTAATGAAGCTTCATTTCAAAGACTGATAATCTGGTCTAGTAATCTATTAGATATGTAGATTACTATAAAAATAGCTTTTAAACAGCTCCATTTTAACTGACAAACATTGTATAGCCCAAAAGAATTCTGGAGGCAGGTTTCTTTTATCTCATGTACAATACATTTCCCTGCTTTTGCTAAATGATGGCTTGTTCAAACTACACTGCCACACTCAGAGGTTTGGAGATACAAATGTGTACAGGTTTGCCAAATAATGCTTATCACTCTAGTAGAAAAATGAAAAAGTAGTTCTTTGAGAGAAATACCATAATCCAGGTCTTTTAAGCTAAGTATTTAGTTTTCTTGGCTACTCTTCACTGTAGTTTTACATTTTGAGTCCTACTCTGAATATGCACCAGGTCCTGATGGTATTGTTTTTAAGGCATGGGAGTTGGAGGACAATACTCCTAGTAGGGAATAGCCAGTCCAGTACAACAGCAGCATCATCTGGTTTGTACTAGGTATCTTACTTCTAATGAAACTAGCTGGGTGTGGTGGCTCACACCTGTAATCCCAGCACTTTGGGAGGCCAAGGTGGATGGATCACTTGAGTTCAGGAGTTCAAGACCACCTTGGCCAACATGGTGAAACACAGTCTCAACTAAAAATACAAACATTAACCAGGTGTGGTGATGCATGCCTATAATCCTAGCTTCTTGGGAGGCTGAGGCATGAGAATTGCTTGAAACCAGGAAGTAGAGGTTGCAGTGAGCTGAGATCGTACCACTGCACTCCAGCCTGGATCACAGTGCAAGCCTCTGTCTCAAAAATAAATAAATAAACTAAAGTAAGTAAAACAGGTTTACAGCATAACTATATGACAACCACATTCTATCAACTCACTTGGAGCTTACTACTCAATAAAAAATCTGGCCAGGTGCAGTGGCTCATGCTTGTAAACCCAGCACTTTGGGAGGCTGAGGCAGGTGGATCACCTGAGGTCCGGAGTTCAAGACCAGCCTGACCAACAAGGTGAAACCCTGTATCTACTAAAGATACAAAAATTAGCCAGGTGTGGTGGCGGGCACCTGTAATCCCAGGTACTCGTGAGGCTGAAGCAGGAGAATCACATGAACCCGCGAGGCAGAGGTTGCAGTGAGCCGAGATCGTGCCACTGCACTCCAGCCTGGGCAACAAAGCGACACTCTGCCTAAAAAATAATAAAATAAAAAATCTGTTTATTACTACTGTTAGGCTATACACTTCACCAGCTTTCTTCAATGCATCCTCCATTCAAGGAAGAACTTGTTTGATGACTTACTGAAATCAACATGTACTTCATTATATTTTATAATTCATTTTTCTCATTATCACGAAGAATGAAACTTCAACAAGCTTTGTATCACATCCATATCGGCTCATAACGATTCTCTTATCCAGGAGCTTATTTATTTTATACATCTCATATCTTATATAGTCCTTTCCTCTTTTTAAAGAGGTGACATTTACCTGTTACTAAGCTTCTGTTATTTTTCATTTTTCAAAGAAAGTTCAGCTATCATATTTTCAAGTTGCCAGCATTGAAACATTTAATTCCATCATGTAAAATTATTAGGGCAGGTAATTTTAGTCTCTTCACACATGTTGGATTTAGATTTCCCTTTACTTAACATTCATTCTAACGGACAAAAAAAGCAGCCAAATGCTAAAGTACTGTGTTTTGTGCTCTAACATACACCAAACTGAAGTGTAGGGCCTATTCATTGGATAGTCTTACTTCAAAAGCAACTTTACGAGCCCCTAAAACTGCAAAATTTAATAAGCTTTTGTTCACTATTTAAAATTCCTTATTCTATGTCTCTGTTGTGCCATTCTGCATAATATTATTTGCCAAACAATAACTCTTATTGGCCAAAATCAGATTCAAGGTAGTACTTTTCCTAATTATTTCTCCCATTTCCACAACAAAACTCAAGAACTTAAAACATTCTACTTATTTACCTCTTTTGACGCAGCATTTATAAACCCAGAGACCACGTACTATTACACACCAACTTCAACCCTTTTCTACGCCAGCCTCTGTTCAGTTCTGGCCAATCCCGGATCTAAATACTCAGATAACTGTTGGTACTATTACCATCTACCATGTCAAATAAGCAGTGTTGGCAGCTTAGCCACAACCACAATAAGTACCAGAAAAGTAAAGATTAAAGGGATCTACTTTTGATTCGTTTCCAGATATCCTGGAAATCTGAATACTGAAGTCTTTTTATACTGTTTTGTGATATGAAAAATAACCACCATTCTAGGATTTTGAACTTTTACTTGATAAGAATCTGGTAGCATAATATCTTCCATACATATTAATGTATTACTTGATTAGTGACTTAAGGTCATTTAGTGTGTTTAATACATACTAAATCTGTCCCAACAGTAACTTTCATACTATAATTTTTAAATGGGTAAAGACAATAGTTTACTATCAGAATCTAAACCCTCAAGATAAGTTCTTAATACCACTTCCAACCTAACAGTTTAAAGCCGATTTTGGGCCAGTCGTGGTGGCTCAGGCCTGTAATCCCAGCATTTTGGGAGGCCAAGGTGGGTGGATCACTTGAGGTTAAGAGTTCGAGACCAGCCTGGCCAACATAGTCAAACTCAGTCTCTACTAAAAAATACAAGAATTAGCTGGGTGCAGTGGCTCACCCCTGTAATCCCAGCACTTTGAGAGGCTGAGGTGGGCAGATCACAAGGTCAGGAGATTGAGACCATCCTGGCTAACACGGTGAAACCCCGTCTCTACTAAAAATACAAAAAAAAATTACCCAGGCGTGGTGGCGAGTGCCTGGAGTCCTAGCTACTCGGGAGGCGGAGGCAGGAGAATGGCATTAACCCAGGAAGTGGAGCTTGCAGTGAGCCGAGATTGCGCCACTGCACTCCAGCCTGGGCGACAGAGCGAGACTCCATCTCAAAAAAACCAAAAAAACAGGAATTAGCCAGGCATGGTAGCAGGCATCTGTAGTCCCCAGCTACTCAGGAGGCTGAGGTAGAAGAATCACTTCAACCCAAAAGGCGGAGGTTGCAGTGAACCAAGATCGCACCACTGCACTCCAGCCTGGGCTAACAGAGCAAGATTCCATCTCTAAATCAATCAATCCATCCAATTTTCTTGGGGAAGTAGGATTGGGGAGTGACTGATAATCAATATGAGATTTCTTTTTGGGGGGATGCTCTAAAATTAGTTTGTGGTAATATGTCAAAAGCAATGAATTATACTCTTTAAACAGGTTAACTGTACATGAACTATCTCAATAAAAAGCTGTTTAAAAAATATTTTGCACTGGGCACAGTGGCTCACGCCTTTAATCTCAGCACTTTGGAAGGCTGAGGCGGGAGATCACTTGAGCCCAGGAGTTCAACACCAGCCTGGGCACTATAGTGAGACCACATTTCTACAAAAAAATTAGCCGGCCAGGTGTGGTGGCTTACGCCTGTAATCCCAGCACTCTGGAAGACTGAGGTGGGAAGATCACCTGAGATCAGGAGTTCGAGACCAACCTGGCCAACATGGTGAAACCCCATGTCTACTAAAAACACAAAAATTAGCCAGGCGTGGTGGTGCACGCCTGTAATGCTAGCTATTCAGGAGGCAAGAGACTAGCTTGAACCTGGGGAGGCAGAGGTTGCAGTAAGCAGAGATTGCACCACTGTACTCCAGCCTGAGTGACAGAGTGAGACACTTGTCTTAAAACCAAAATAAAAAAAAAATTAGCCAAGCATGGTAATACACATGCCTGTATTCTCAGCTACTTGGGAGGCTAAGGTGGGAAGATCGCTTGAGCCCAGGAGGTGGAGACTGCAGTGAGTCATGATCACATCGCTGTACTCCAGCATGTGCAACAAAGTGAGACCCTGTCCCCACTCCCCACAACATATACATACAGATGTCACTCTAATGCTATTACACTACATGTTATAAAATAGTTTCCAAAATACTGTTAAAATACATATCAAAATACGTAATAGAGGCCAGACACAGTGGCTCATCCCTGTAATCCCAACACTTTGGGAGGTCAAGGGGGGCAGATCACTTGAGGTCAGGAATTTGAGACCAGTCTGGCCAACACAGCGAAACCCCGCCTCTACTAAAAATAGAAAAATTAACCAGGCGTGGTGATAGGCACCTGTAATCCCAGCTACTCGGGAGGCTGAGGCAGGAGAGTCACTTGAACCCAGGAGGCTGAGGTTGTAGGAGGCGAGATCGTGCCATTCAGCACTCCAGCTTGGGCAACAGAGAAAGAGACTCCGTCTCAAAAAAAGCCCACCTAATAGAGAAAAAGACAAACAGAAACCCATACACCCTAAATTAAGCCAATATTATGATACTGAAAAATAAACCACTTAAGAATCAGAGACAATAGAGAGCTAAAGGGCCCTTATTTATTAGAGTACAACGACCAAAACCAAAAAGTAACAAATTGAACATAATCTCTAAAGGATTTCTTCAGAAAGACTATTTAAAAGAATCTTGAAAGAGAAGGCTTTGTTTCTACAAATGAAAATATGAATAAAGTCCTCAATAGCTTGAGCACTTACTCATCATACTGGATATGGTAAATAACGTCTTCATCAGCAGCAACAGAGTCTGAATTAGACGTAGAGGGTACATTGTCCAATTTATTTGTGTTCTCTTTGGATTTATGCTTTATATTTCCATTAGTCCTTTTACAAGAACTGCCATTCTTCAGTGGAGTTTTGCCACGTGACTGTCCATCAGAAGCTCTAGTAACACTATGTATGTGTGCTTCAAACCAAGCACCAAGGCCGACATCTCTGGCATCCACCAATTCATTTACCTAAAAAAAGTTTAAAATCAGTTAATGAAGCTTAATTTTGTCTACTGCTTCATAAACGTTAATATAACTCAAGTTATTTGTGGGTTATCATGGTAAACAATATTTGCAGCTACTCATGTTTAAAGTGATAAGATTAGATCAAAACTATTCTTTCTGAATTGTGCTATCTTCAATCTATTGACTAAGATGAAAACTAACTTTCTTCCTGATTTCCTTCAATGAAATAGATGTTTTCTTTACTCCTTGACGTATACACTAGACTTTTGAAAATATAATTCTTATGTGCCTAAGAGTCATTCTTGCAAGTCATCAAGTAAGAATGACACTAATGAAAAGCCAGGACTTTAAACTATTATGACTAAACTGTTCCATTAATTTCTTCATAATCCTAAAGATAACTTACATAATCAGTCCAACCAGAAAACAGTAAAGCATGAAAAACAAAAGTTGAAAATGAGAGAATTATGCACAACCAAAAAAAAAAAAGAGTCTAATGAACACATCTATACGAAATGGTGAAGTTCCATCACTAGTTAGTAACTTACTAGGCAAATACATTTATCTACCACCTCAAAGAACAAAGATAAAATATAAAAATGAACAGGGCTGTAAGACACAAAATGGATGTAGTCAAGTCAAGTGGCTGATCCAGAACTAACCCATGCAATCTGACAAAAGGAAAGAGTATTAAAAGACAGGTGTATCAGAGAATTAAGAGTTATAAAATGGAAGGTTAAAAAAAAATCCTCTCCTTTTAAACACTGTTTAAAAGATCAGGCCAGGCATGGTGGCTCACACTGTAATCCCAGCACTTTGGGAGGCCGAGGCAGGGGCGGATCACTTGAGGTCAGGAGTTCAACACCAGCCTGGCCAACATGGTGAAACCCAGTATCTACTAAAAAATACAAAAATTAGCCAGGCATGGTGGAGCATGCTTATAATCCCAGCTATTCAGAAGGCTGAGGTAGGAGAATCACTTGAACCCGGGAGGTGGAGGCTGCAGTGAGTGGAGATCGTGCCAGTGCACTCCAGCCTGGGAAACATAGTGAGACTCTGTCTCAAAAAGAAAAACAAGGAAAAAAAAAAAAGGGCCAGAGCCCTTTCAGGACAATAACCAAGAGAAATTCCTTCAACTTTCTTTTTAAGCCCTTAAAAAAGAAAAAATGAAATCAACACAAGATCACTATTTCATCCAGTTACCTTTTCCTTGAAGGTAGAAGACACCACTCCTAAGGTGTCTGATAGATGGCATACCTTGTGGGAGAAGTATATACTAAAAGTTAAGTATCAGTATGCCAGATAATATGCAAGGTTCCTTACTCAGGTATGTCTAACCCTAACAAGTTTAATTCGTTTTACAAAATATGGAAACAAAGGCTCTGAGAAATTAACTTCCTTTAGGTTAAAGCTAATGAAATGTAAGGTTAGGATTTGAAGCCATCTTGACTTTGAAGCTTACGTTCTTGCCATCATACCATGAACCTTGATAAATGACAAGACAGGTCAACAGCAACTTCAAAGGAAGTTAGGAACTTAGATGTAAGTTACTGAAAATATAAAAAGGTTTCAAACCACAAACTGACAGAGGATAGAAAGAATACAGACAAAACAAAAACTATCAACTGTCACTACTAGAAGAGGTACATTTGACCAAAGGCAGTGTATGTAATGAACATGGTAGCAATAAAATAGCTTGAAAGACATAATGTTTAATATTACACAAGAATGAAGAGTTTAGGAAAAAATAAAAACCTAACAGTCAACCAGGCTGGGTGTGACAATCAGAGATGGAGCATGTCATACATAACATAAATTCATGTATCAAATAAACATAGGCTCATTTCTCCCATACTAGTCACTGACAAATTTAAAGACATTTAGTCTCTTGTAGATAACACAATAAAAATGCAAATAATCAATGTTAAGGTCCATCATACTTGGGAGAATAAACTGAGGTTACTACTCTGTTGCAGCAAATCAAAATGTAAGTTTCATATATCACTATGAAAATATTGCAAAGAATGCAGCATATAGTTGATACTAAAATGGTAACAGCAAAAATACATTAAGCTGTATCAACCTTACTAAGGAACACGAGGAGGCACAAATGAAGTACTGAATTTGCCTATCAAATGTAAGATACTAGCACGAAGATCTAATAGCTGGCTACCTTAACATCTCAAAATAAAACTAAAGTTAACAGAAACCTAAATCAACCTCAAAATAATGCCATTGTTTGAACATCAACACATAGAACATATCAGCTCACAAAGGTAGGGCATTCTTTGAATATAGTAAACCTAGATTTACAACTAAAAACAAGAATTTTTCTTTTCTTTTCTTTTTTTAAACACAGGCTATCTGCTGCCCAGGCTGGATGCAGTAGTGTGATCACAGCTCACTGCAGCCTCCTACTCCTGAACTCGAACTCCTGAGCAGCAGGACTACAGGTATATGCCACCACACCTAGCTAACGTTACTTCTTGTAGAGACAGAGTTTGCTGTGTTGCCCAGGCTGGTTTTGAACTCCTGGCCTCAAGCAATCCTCTTTCCTTGGTTTCTCATAGTGCTGAGATTACATGCACGAGGCACCTTGCCTGGCCAAAAAAATATTATCCTACTAAGTATAGTAAGTATCCTACTAAGTATTGCTGTGAGTAACCACTCACAGAAATGCATATAAACTGGGCGGGGGCAGAAATGCTCTTAAATTCAAAACTTTCTGCACATTGGATAGACATACTAAGTCAGGCAAAATTTGAATAGGCCAAGATGCATGCAAGATATTAAAGCTGTTTTATAAAGCCTGGATTTTAAAGGCAGTTCAGAGGAAAAATACTTAGGCCTGTGTGATTAATATGAACACAGAAGATCCTGCCATGGTAACTAAGTAATCTAGTACAAATTAAGAACTGAAATAATTAGCTAGAGGAGTAGCAAAATAGCAGACAAGACGACAAAAGAGGAAAACAGAATTTGCCTATGTGGGAACATCTGAATTGTACTCATGAGATTTTTATTGATGTAACTGAGTGACAACACGGAGAGGCCAACGCCACTGAAAGAACAATTACTTACTTCCCAAGAGAAGGAGACATATAGGAAAGCACTAGGTTTGGTCAGGAGGCAGAGGGAACTGGGGAAAATTAGGACCCAGAGCCTTTATTGTGTTTTCCATGGAAAGGCAAGGCAGAGGAAACAAGATGGCTAGTTTGAATAATGTCAGTGGGCTTTGGATTGTAGGGGTGGTCTATAGTTGTTTGGTACCTGACCCTGGGTGATCATGGCAGAATATTGGCTTGGTGTTTAAGAGTTAGATAAAGGAGGTAGTTAAGTGCATAGACTCAGGATTAGATGTTTTGTATATGAAAGGCAGGCTCACTGATCAGCTGTTTACAATCTCTAGGAATAAGCTAGCCCTAGGAAGAAGGGCAGTCCCTCCTCAGCCAGTAAGGCCCCCAAAGATGTCAAAACATCATATACAATTATTTTTAAAAGATTCAGGCCGGGCGCGGTGGCTCACGCCTGTAATCCCAGCACTTTGGGAGGCCGAGACGGGCAGATCACGAGGTCAGGAGATCGAGACCATCCTGGCTAACACGGTGAAACCCCGTCTCTACTAAAAAATACAAAAAAAAAAAACTAGCCGGGCGAGGTGGCGGGCGCCTATAGTCCCAGCTACTCAGGAGGCTGAGGCAGGAGAATGGTGTGAACCTGGGGGGCGGAGCTTGCAGTGAGCTGAGATCCGGCCACTGCACTCCAGCCTGGGCGACAGAGCGAGACTCCGTCTCAAAAAAAAAAAAAAAAAAAAGGTTAATATGGGGGGGAAAAGGAGCTGAGCTAAAAAGCTAAAAAAAAGTTTAAGCCAACCACATAATTCTATACTTAAGAGCTGCATTTATTCACATCAAACATATAGCCACATTTAGGGCCAGGCATGGTGGCTCACGCCTGTAATCCCAGCACTTTGGGAGGCCAAGGCAGGTAGATTACCTGAGGTCAGGAATTCAAGACCAACCAGGCTAACATGGCGAAACCCTGTCTCTACTAAAAGTACGTAATTAGCCAGGTGTGGCAGTGTGCACCCGTAATCCCAGCTACTCAGGAGGCTGATGCGGGACAATCACTTGAACCCAGGAGGTGGAAGTTGCAGTGGGCCAAGATTGTGCCACTACTCCAGGGCAAAAAGAGTGAAACTTCATCTCAAAAAAAAAAAAAAAAAAGCCACATTTAGAGAAAAGGTTTTACCTGTCCAAATATCTAATATGTTTGAAAACTAAAGTATGGGAGGCAAGGAGCAATCAATAAAAAAAGAAAATACCAACAGCGAATATTTGACGGTTTTACTATATGCTAGGTATCATTTGGTCTGCAGAAAACACTTCAGCTCTGCAGGTAAACCTAGGTTCAAGTTCTTCATCTATCACCTACTAGGTGTAACCATGAACAAGTTACTTAATTTGTCCCAGCATCTTGCAGTGTATTTGAAATAAAGTGAGAAAATTCATGTAACGTGCCAACCCAGCAAGCATATAGTACACACAAATGAAACAACTGTCTCCTTACTAAGTATATATGCTCAATGTTAAGACTCATTAAAACTCAAAGAGTATAGTCCAGGTGCAGTGGCTCACGCCTGTAATCCCAGCACTTTGGGAGGCCGAGGCAGGCGGAGCATCTGAGGTCAGGAGTTCGAGACCAGTCTGGCCAACATGGCAAAATCCCCACCTCTACTAAAAAACACAAAAATTAGCCAGGCGTGGATCCCACCACTACATTCCAGCATGAATGATAGTGCAAGACTCTGTCTCAAAAACAAAAACCGCAGAGTATAGTCTTATTACCATACTGTTAGTAAACATTAGCAGTTAACCAATACATACTTTACCTCCTTTAATTATAATACAAAATAATTCCCATTTTCTAATGAGGTTCAGACAAGAAATACATTTGCTCAAGAGAGACACAGGTAAAAAATGTGGGTGTTAAGCTGAGAACACAGGTTCTCCAACTCTGAAAATCGTTCTCTCATTGTACCATCTTCCCTTTTTTTTTTTTTTCTGAGACGAAGTCTTGTTCTGTTGCCCAGACTGGAGTGCAGTGGCGTGATGTTGGCTCACTGAGACCTCTGCCGCCCAGGTACAAGCAATTCTCCTGCTTCAACCTCCTGAGTAGCTGGGATTACAGGCATCCACCACCATAGTGGCTAACTTTTTGTATTTTCAGCAGAGATGGGGTTTCACCATGTTGGCCAGGCTGGTCTCGAACTCCTGACCTCAAGTGATCCACTTGTCCCCCGTCTCCCAAAGTGCTGGGATTACAGGCATGAACTACCACACTCAGCCCCATCTTTCTTTAATTACAAATTTTAAAATGCTGGGCTGGGTGTGATGGCTCACACTGTAATCCCAGCACTTTGGGAGAAAGTGGCAGGAGGACTGTTTGAACACAAGAGTTCAAGACCAGCCTGGACAACATAGTGAAACCCTGTCTCTACAAAAAAATTGAAAATTAGCTGGGTATGGTGGCACAGACCTGTAGTCCCAGTTATTCAGGAAGCTGAGGTGGCAGGATCGCTTAAGCCCAGAAGGTTGGGGCTGCAGTAAGCTATGATCATGCCACTGCACTCCAGTCGAGTGACAGAATGAGATCGTCTCAAAAAAAAAAAAAAAAAAAAAAGGCAAAAGTAATATGGTTCTATTTACATTAAGTTCAGAAACCAGAAAATGAGGGATTAGGGTTGCATAAATAAGTTAAAGATTATTAACATGCTGTTAAAGGTTAACATTAGGCCGGGCGCGGTGGCTCAAGCCTGTAATCCCAGCACTTTGGGAGGCCGAGACGGGCGGATCATGAGGTCAGGAGATCGAGACCATCCTGGCTGACACGGTGAAACCCTGTCTCTACTAAAAAAAATACAAAAAACTAGCCAGGCAAGGTGGCGGGCGCCTGTAGTCCCAGATACTCGGGAGGCTGAGGCAGGAGAATGGCGTGAACCCGGGATGTGGAGCTTGCAGTGAGCCGAGATCTGGCCACTGCACTCCAGCCTGGGCGGCAGAGCGAGACTCCATCTCAAAAAAAAAAAAAAAAAAAAAAAAAGGTTAACATTAATAAGAAAGTTAGTAAAGAACAAAGAAATGATTACCATAGAAGTCTGGGTAGCAGTTACAACTAGGGAAGAGGGAGTTATAATCAGGAGGAGGCACCTGGTAAGTTCCTGGGAGTATTGTTATTCTATTTCATAACTTGGGTGGTGTTTATAGACACTGATCGTACTCTTTATATTGTCTAATACATTTCATAATCAAAAAGGTTAAACATCAAAAACTGTACTACGGACAAAAGAAATAATATACTAAGATATCAATGATAATTCTCCACTTTCCAGTACTTTCTATTATACAATAAGCATAAGAAAACATGTAAGAAGTTTAACAGTGCCACATGTTCAGCTAAACTGTAAAGGCTTACCATCATCATTCTAAACCGTCATCATTTAGGCAGGATGACAGCCATTTGAAAAGTACGTTGTTTCTGGTATCATAAAAAACTTCCATATACAAAAACCAAAATTAAAAACAACTTAGGTTCGAACGTCCATCTTATTGCAGAAAATTAGTTCCCAATCTAGACCCGGTGTGATTCAATTTATGTTAAATGCACACACAATGTGAATGGATGGACCCAGCCTCTGTACAATCTTTCATAGGCTCTCCATATGCGGTAGTGGTATCAAAATTTCAAATACCTATGACAATTACTAAGGTTCATCCCTCCAAAAGTAAATAAATCTACTGTAGCTTCAACTAAGACTAAAGACAGCTCTAAATTTATTACTGTATGAACAGCAGCCTTCTGAGAATTACTAGATTCCTATGGGCTCCTAAACGGGGAAAGGGAGCCTTAATGTAAAATTTACTTCCCAAATTGTATAACCAAGCAGCAGCTGAACTGAAATTTGAAACCAGATCTCATGGCAAAGCTCAAGTCTTTAACATCTATACTACACAATAATAGGAAATAGAAGAGATGTCAAATAGAGTTTAAATTCTGTAGTTCACAGCCAAGGCACTAACACCCAAAATAAAAAGCAAAGACCTGCTGAGAGAAGTAATTTCTCATGATGCTCTTCTGAATTAGACTGGGGAGGGAAGAGGAAGGAATAGTGGGGTACTGAGAAGTTTGCTAAACAGAAATTTAAGTTGACCTGAACTGCTGAACCTTGATTAATCTCAGATGTGCAGATACATAAACTGGCCCTCCTTTGAAAGCAAATTCATCCTGTCACTGCCAAAACAATCAATTCAAAAGCAGCCGACCGTAAACTCTGGTCAAAGATGAAAAGTAATATTGTAAGCTTAATATACAGACGGTTACGTAAATATTCATAGATGTACATATACATAGGTTAGTACAAATATGTATTATTTACCTGCTGTCTGCTGAAGGCTCTAAAAGCAATGACACACCAATAGTAAGAAGCATACCTAGAGCCAAGATCTTCGTTTTATTTTTTTAAATTTATTTACTTTGAGACAAAGTCTCAGTCACCCAGGCTGGAGTGCAGTGGTGCGATCTCGGCTCATTGTAACCTCCGCTTCCTGGGTTCAAGAGATTCTTCTGCCTCAGCCTCCCGATAGCTGGGATTACAGGCATGTGCCACAACGCCCAGCTAATTTTTTTTTTTTTTATTTTTAGTAGAGATGGGGTTTCACCATGTTCGCCAGGCTGATCTCAAACTCCTTACCTGAAGTGATCCACCCTCCTTGGTCTCCCAAAGTGCTGGGATTACAGGCGTGAGCCACTGTGCCCGACCCCTATCATTTGACAATTAAAGGAACCTTGGAGAAATGGTTGATTCTAGGACTGAAGCAGGAAATACACAAGATGTACCTGAAGCATGCTGTAGTGCCAGAAAGTAAGATAATGCTTAAGAAAAACAAAACGCCCACAATAATGGGGGATATAGGGGTATGTCAAAGGGACACAGTCATCAAATAAATGAGTTTCTAACGGCCAAAAGTGTAACAATTTGAGCATGAGTCCATACTGATGTAAATGTCTGAATAAATACACGTCCCATATTGAATAATTTTAAATAATTTTTGTAGAGGGCGTACATTAACTTCCCACTCCTTAAGTGTGGACTGTACAGTAACTTTCTCTTAAACAGTACAGTATGGAAAGACAGGAAGGGGGTGTGGGGTGAGTTTAATAGAGGAGAAACTTGACCAACACTACCCCAGCAGATGATGAAGGTTCACATCAGTATTAATGTTATTACTGATGTAAAACCTAAGTTATACTTAGCAAATAGAACATTGATAGTATGTGCTCTTTATACGTGATGAAAACACCTCTGTGGTCTTCCTCCCCAAAGCAAACGCAGACAAATAAGGAAAACAAATGAATCTTAATGGGGGAGATTTTACAAAATACCTGACCAGAACTCTTCAAAATGGTCACATAATCAGGAAAAAAAAAAAAAAAAACCCCAAGAAATTGTCACAGTCAATGTCAAAGGAGATTTAAAAACTATATACAGTATAGTATCCTAGTGGGATTCTGGAACAGAAAGAGGACATGAGGTAAAAGCTAAGAAAATAAGAGTCATTAATTTCAACAAATATACCATATTAACTTAAGATGTTAACAGGGAAAACTAGGTGTGCGATATACAGAAACTCTCTCTACTATCTTCAATTTTGCTGTAAATCCAAAACTGTTCTAAAATAAGTTTATTTTAAAAGCAATGACGGAGGTGGTAACACAAATAAAAAAGTAATAATGTAAAAAATGCAGAAAGTACTGGTATTTAAAAGGTGGATGAAATCAGAGTAATATAGAAAAAAATGGCAAGCTGGCTTTCAGTGCTAAAAATTCTGTCTTGTGACCACTACATAGCACTGTTTTAATTTACATAAGTCTTAACTTATTCCCAGATTTTACCTCTTGTTATTGCAATTTTTTTCCTGTTCTAATTGACGTAGTAATTCCTTGAGCTATCAGTAGCTCAATGTTAACTTTGAAGATAGCCACTTTAGTGATTGCTCATAACTTTCTAAAACATTTTCTCAGCTTTCCCAGGTATCCATAGGCTATAATTTTGCCTTCTCTAATATTTACACTTTATTTTGTTCTCCTGCCTAATTGCATTATCTAGTACTTCCAAAAAGATGTCAAATAAGGAAGCATTAATTGGCTTCCTCATCTGGCTTGTCTTTAAAGGGAATATTGGTATAGAATGTAGTTTAAGATATTAACCTATGCTATCTATTCCTTTTATCAAGAGTTCTTTTTTTTTTTTTTTTTTTTTTGAGACAGAGTCTCACTCCGTCACCCAGGCTGGAGTGCAGTGGCACAATCTCGCAACCTCCACCCTCTAAGTTCAAGCAATTCTGCCTCAGCCTCCCGAGTAGCTGGGATTACAAGCACCAGTCACCGCGTCCAGCTTATTTTTTGTATTTTTAGTAGAGATGGGGTTTCATCATCTTGGCCAGGCTGGTCTTGAACTCCTGACCTCATGATCCACCTGCCTCGGCCTCCCAAAGTGCTGGGATTACAGGCGTGAGCCACCGCGTCCAGCCAAGAGTTTTTTTTTTTTTTTTAAATCACAAATGACTAAAATTTGTATTTAAATGCAGAAAACATTTTAAATTAATTTGTTTTCTTTGGTTTATTAGTACAATGAATTATACTGAAACATTTTAAAATAATGAACTGTCCCCACATCCTGACAAACCACATGTGCTTTAAGTAATATATTTTTAATAAGCAGCCATAATTTTTAAAAGCAAGGTAAATCAGTGAATATAGCCATAATTCTATTTGCTGACTAGAACTTACGTTTTGTATCAATGTTAGTGATGCTGATGTGCTTTTTGTCATGTTTTAGTGTCAGTATTAAACTCAATTTATAAAGCAATAGGAAGCTTTCCTTCTTTATGCTGTAGGTAAATTTAGGTAACATTATAATGATCTACTCCTCATAGGTTTAAAACAGTTCAGCAACCCAAGCCTGGTACTTTCTTTGGAAACATAGTTCTATCTCTTCTTAATCTTTCCATATACATATTTATATCTGTTGGCATTTTTCCATATATCCAAAATTATCTCCATTTGAATAATTTTGAATAATTTACTTCATCTACCGATTTTCAATTTTTGGTCTTAAATGCTTTGAAAAACAGTATAGGTGCCCATTTATCCCAACTGATAAGAATTAAGAAGTTACAAAGATAGCTTTGAAAAGTTGCTGGTTACAAAAGTCAAATCAATTTCATTTCTACATATCAGCAAACAGATTACTATTTTAGAAGATAACTATATATAATAATTGCATCAAAAACAAAGCTACCAGAAATAAAGCAAAATATTAAATATGTAAAGAGAGAACTAATTAAGATGTCAAAGATCCAAGTTAGCTGGGCACGGTGGCTCACGCCTGTAATCCTAGCACTTTGGGAGGCCAAGCAGGAAGATCACTTGACCTCAGCAGGTCAAGGCTACAGTGAGCCGTGTTCACGTCACTGCAGTACAGCCTGGATGACAGAGCAAGATCCTGTCTCACATAAATAAATAAATAAAATAAATACAAGAAAGAAAGAAAAGATCTAAGTTAATGGAGAAGTCTATTCATGAATTAAAAGACTCGACATTGTAAAGATGTCGATTCTCGGCCGGGCGCGGTGGCTCAAGCCTGTAATCCCAGCACTTTGGGAGGCCGAGACGGGCGGATCACGACGTCAGGAGTTCGAGACCATCCTGGCTAACACGGTGAAACCCCATCTCTACTAAAAAATACAAAAAACTAGCCGGGCGAGGTGGTGGGCGCCTGTAGTCCCAGCTACTGGGGAGGCTGAGGCAAGAGAATGGCGTAAAAACCCGGGAGGCGGAGCTTGCAGTGAGCTGAGATCCGGCCACTGCACTCCAGCCTGGGCGACAGAGCCAGACTCAGTCTCAAAAAAAAAAAAAAAAAAAAGATGTCGATTCTCCAAGCTCATCTATAGATGCAATCCCCATAGAATCCCATCAGATTACTGTAGAGCTTTACATGCTATTTCTACAGTTTTTGTATCCAAATACTAAAAGCCAAGAAAACCAAGAGACCCTGAACGTGAAAAGAAATTGGGGAGATAGGAGAAAGGGAGATCAAAACAGTCCATAAGGCCACAGTACTCAGAACAGTATAGGAACAGAGCTAGACAAATAGACCAATGGAATGAAGTATAGCAGTTTGGCAGTACCCTGTGGGTGAACAACTAGCACTTCTAATCCTAGGTAGAAATTCTTGAACATATGCACCAGGATAACAGAAGGTTCAAAACAGCACTGTTTAAAACAGTTGAAACTGGAAACAGGCCAGGTATCTATGCATTAGATTAAATATACTGTGGTATGTTAATAAAATGGAATGACATAATAGTGAAAAGCAATAAAACACAGCTATATGCAGAGAATCTTTCAATGCTGAGAAAAAGTAGAATTCCATCATATAAAATTCAAATATAGACAAAACATACGGCCTAGAGAAATATACGTAAGTAGCAAAACTAAAGAAAAACAAAATGAGCATAAAAGTCAGAATAAGCAGTTTACCTCTTAGGGAGACAGAGGGAGAAGTGTTCCGATAGGGACACATACGAGGCTTTAAAAAGGTATTTAAGGCTGGGCAAGGTGGCTCACCCCCGAAATCTCAGCACTTTGGGAGGCCAAGGTGGGCGGATTACCTGAGGTCAGGAGTTTGAGACCAGCCTGGCCTACATGGTGAAACCCTGTATCTACTAAAAATACAAAAATTATCTGGGTGTGGTCGTGCACGCCTGTAATCCCAGCTACACAGGAGGCAGAGACAGGAGAATTGCTTGAACCTGGGAGGCAGAGGTTACAGTTAACCAAGATTGTACCACTGCACTCCAGCCTGGGTGACAGAGCAAGCCTCCATATCAAAAAAAAAAAAAAAAAAAAGTATTTCAAATCAATCTACTTCTTAACCTTGGTGCAATTACACAATTATTTCCTTTACTGCTCTTTAAACTGTACATATACATCTTGTACATTTGTCTACGTATTTCATATCAATTTTTAAAAGACTACTTTTAAAAGTTACTATATTAACATCCCAATCTTTATTTTCAAATGGCAATCACTGTTTACTTACTCAAAACATCCTGAACACAAAAGAAATTTATTTGTATTCTCGCAACAGTAAGTCTGAAGAAAACAACATACCTTATATATTCCAAAGCCAGGATCAATAAGACGGGCACGAGCTGATGTAGATGGCTGACTGGAAGGTCCTACCCTCGGAGCTTTCTTTACTTTAGGTGGACTATTAGAACAGGGTTTAGCCTCAATCTGTGTAGATGTGCCAGGAAGATGATCAGGGTCTGGGCGAACTAGCAGCTGAATTATATCATTCAGTCCAACATCATAGTCAAATAAGGTATATCCATTTTCCAACTAGAAAATAAAGAAAGAATACTGAAATGCTACTCTAAAATGTATCTTTCTACGTTTTCAGTTGCTCAAATGTCCTAGCGAAACTTAAAATCCATAGCACTCCAATTTAGAAATTTTAAAACCATTCTTATTATTTAATGGCCTCTGATGTCAGTGTCTTCTCTGGACCCCAATAAATTCTTAATAGTTACTCCATATTCACTACAGAGAACACTGCTAGCCATTAAAACAAAAAAATGGGCCAGGCGCAGTGGCTCACGCCTATAATCCCAGCACTTTGGGAGGCCGAGGAGGGCAGATGATGAGGTCAGCAGTTCGAGACCAGCCTGTCCAACATGGTGAAACCATGTCTCCACTAGAAATACAAAAATTAGCCAGGCGTGGTGATGCGTCTGTAATCCCACTACTCAGGAGACGGAGGCAAGAGAGTCTCTTGAACTCCAGAGGCGGAGGTTGCAGTGAGCCGAGATTGTGCCACTGCACTCCAGCCTGGGCAACAGAGAGAGACTCTGTCTCAAAAAAAAAAAAAGGCTGGGTTCCATGCCTCACATCTGTAATCCCAACATTTTGGGAAGTCAAGGTGGGAGAATCTCTTGAGCCCAGGAGCTCCAGACCAGTCTGGGTAACCCCATCTCTACAAAAAATAAAAATAAATAAATTAAATAAAAAACTTAGGCGGGTGTGGCTGCACATGCCTGTGGTCCCAACTACTCAGGAGACTGAGGCGGGAGATCACTTTAGCACAGGAGGTCGTGGCTACAGTGAGCCATGATCATGCTACTGCACTCAAGTCTGGGCAACAGAGTGAGACCCTGTTTCTAAATCAATCAATCAATCAAACCCAAAATGTTTCATGGTTGCTGTGACCTTATGACCTACACAGAAAAACTCTAAACTAGATTTAATTTCTCATCAAGTTTTATTTTTAATCAGTGCTTGAATCAACTTCAAGAAATGTGAATTTTCAAAGTTGTTTTATGACCTCATTTTTCATAAAGACATTAAGTCATCAGCTCAGTGTTTCACTTTTTAAAAAAAAGACATTAAGTTAAATATTTTATCTTTCTAAAGCATTATCAGGGGCCGGGCGCGGTGGCTGAAGCCTGTAATCCCAGCACTTTGGGAGGCCGAGACGGGCGGATCACGAGGTCAGGAGATTGAGGCCATCCTGGCTAACACGATGAAACCCCGTCTCTACTAAAAAAAAAATACAAAAAAACTAGCCGGGCAAGGTGGCAGGCGCCTGTAGTCCCAGCTACTCGGGAGGCTGAGGCAGGAGAATGGCGTGAACCCGGAAGGCGGAGCTTGCAGTGAGCTGAGATCCGGCCACTGCACTCCAGCCTGGGCGACAGAGCAAAATAAAGCATTATCAGTAGGTTTTTATTTTTTAAGTCAAGCAGAAAAATAACCAAGAAGGAATAATTCTAATTCTTGCTCACGCTACTCCACTTGCCTGAAGTTCTCTAATTCTATCCATCTGCAAGAATTACAACGTTTTATCAAGAAGTCTTCCAGGATGAATAGTGAATAAATTATCTTGCAACCCACCCATATTTTGGCAAGGGTTATGGGTTGAAATTCTAATCCATGGTACTTGAGAATGTAACCTTATTTGGAAACAGAGTCTTTTAAAGAGCTAATCAGGAAATAAATTTAACAAAAGAAATGCAAAATCTACTGTTATGGGCTAAGGAAGTTTTGTCCCTGCCAAAATTTTTTGTTGAAGTCCTAACCACCAGTACCTCAGAATGTGACTTCACTTTGAGATAGGGTCTTCAGAGAGGTAATTAAGTTAAAACAAAGCCATTAGGGCCCTAATCCAACATGGTTAGTGTCCTCATAATAAGGGGACATTCGGAAAGATGCAGCAGGAAGACAATGTGAAGACACAGGAAAAAGGCAGCCCTGTGAATGGAGTGATGTACTTAATACAAACCAAGAAAGAAAATTTCCAGCAAAGTGTAAAGGGTATTCCCCGCTAGAGCTATCAGAGGATGGTCCTGCTGACAACTTGGTAGACCTCTAGAACTGTGAGAGGGTAAATTTCTATTGTTTTAAGCCACCCAGGTTTTGCTACATTAATACAACAGCCCTAGAAAATTAAGTCTCCATTTTGTTTCTTTATAAAGTTCAGTTGGCAATTTCACTATGATACAATGAAACAAGAAAACTAAACTCCTTTCAGGCCAGAACTATCACTTTCCCAGAAACATAACCGATTTTTAAATTGCTCATTTTCTACTCTTCATATGTATTACTTTTCAACATTCACAACTCTAACAAAGTAACACCGTATTTGAGAAGTCAACCAAAAGGAAATAAAAGTTAAGTCCGGAATTTAAAACTTTTAATCTACTAGATCAGTAATTTGAAATCTGGTGGTCCAAGAACCCAACAAGCACAATCTCAAACACTATAGGTATTCGTATTTGTCAAGCAGAACAAGGGATCAAGAACTTCACAAGTTTCCCAGTCAGGGAATTAAATTATGTACTACCTCACAAGTTAGCATGCTCACTCTAAACAAGCCTAAGCAGTATCCCAAGTCAGTAAGCAAATAAGCCTTAATAAGGATAGGCATGTGAATATTGCTTCCTTGGTTAAAAACAAAACAAAACAAAACACCCCCTAAACAACAACAACAACAAAAAACAAAAAAAAGGAACACCCTCTAGTCTTGAACTCCCATAGACGAGGAAAAAAACCCCAAAAAACTCAAGGAGCAAACACTGCATTCACACCATCATTTTGACAATCTCCAACAGCCCCCACAAAAAAACTCAAACAAAATACCTCACTAATTCTGAAGGAGCTGAAAAAGCATAACATAGAACTGATAAACATTATGACTATTTTTAAATGGAAGTGTTTAAAGATAATAAAAACTCTAACAGTATAAAACCTGCAAATTAACTAGCAGGATATTTCCAAAAATGAAGATAGCAGTTAAAGTGATAAAACTGCTGGAAACTGGCTGGGCGCGGTGGCTCAAGCCTGTAATCCCAGCACTTTGGGAGGCCGAGACGGGTGGATCACGAAGTCAGGAGATCGAGACCATCCTGGCTAACCCGGTGAAACCCCGTCTCTACTAAAAATATACAAAAAACTAGCCGGGCGAGGTGGCGGGCGCCTGTAGTCCCAGCTACTCGGGAGGCTGAGGCAGGAGAATGGCGTAAACCCGGGAGGCGGAGCTTGCAGTGAGCTGAGATCCGGCCACTGCACTCCAGCCTGGGCGAGAGCGAGACTCCGTCTCAAAAAAAAAAAAAAAAAAAAAAAAACAACTGCTGGAAACTGAAAGAACATTTTTCCACTTAGGTTTGGGGAACCAGAGTCAGAGGGACGTTGAGGGTATTTCTACATTCAACTCCTGGTTAGTTTCTACTCAATGACTGTCATGAGTAAATACAAGCTGTTTCAAGTGGTACTTTTTAAAATTTGATTTGACAGGAAAAAATGTCGTAAGAGCCTATGTCTCTAAGCAAATGTCTAAGCACATCAAGGCATGAGGCCCTATAATAAGTTATATCCACAGTGACATATAACCACCTTTCCTCATGCTTGCTATGACAGGCTTTTTAAACCCAGATTATCGACTCCTTCCCTAATTCATAGGTACTCCTTCAGTCTTCCTACAATAGTGACCATTTATCTACTGCAATAACAAGTTTCACACAACTTTATTCCACAAAGCTTCACATACTATGAAGAGCTGTGAAGTGTTGAGATGATTTACTTGAAAAGTACTGAAGTTCTTCCATATTTAATGAAAGAAGACTGAAAGTTATCTGACACTCAAATTATGCTCTAAGTAGGGAAAAAAGGAAGCGGTCATTTAGAAATTACAAACATATGAGTCAGAAGGATGTAACTTAGGTCCACCAAAGTCTCAAAAGTAAATGTTTGAGAACTGCCATACTTGAAGATGGGGATGCAGGATTTAAAATACTTAAGAAGCAAAAATTGTTAGGATTTTTTGTCAGACCACTCTCTAAATTTTACTGAGTTGAAAGAAGAAATTCCAAGTAACAAGAGGAACTACAACAATAATGCAAGGGAATACTAGAAAGCAAATGCCAAGTGGAAGTGGCTGAGAGGGCAGTGGGAAGTCATTCCCAAGCAACTACTGACGAGCGCTGCCAGTGAAGGGCATAAGTTAATAACTTTCATGTATCCATCACATATTATATATATTATATACATCATATATAATATATACATCGATACTTCTTTAAACAAGCAAGTACTTTTATATTCTGTGTGAAAGCCAAGGGGGAGGGGCAACTTTTTTCTTCAACTATGGTTCATGCCCCACATTATTATCTATTTTAAGGCCATCTCTACAGTGGTAAGGAGTGAAAGAATGACAGGAGAGGGAATCCTTTAAAATAGGGAAAGCTCTGGATTCTCAAAAGATTTAAAGATTCACCAACATAACTCTTCCTTAAAAAGACCCAATCCCCGCGTTCCTCAAACTCAACTTCCCAGGTAAGAATGTTCACAGCATGTTATCCCACTCTAACCAGAACTTATAGCTTTGTATTGCAGGTTTCCACTTTGACACTCAAAAGTGGAGTCAAGGCCGGGCACGGTAGCTCACGCCTGTAATCCCAGCACTTTGGGAAGCCGAGGTGGGCAGATCACCTGAGGTCCCAGATAGAGATCATCCTGTCCAAAATGGTGAAACCCCGTCTCTACTAAAATAAATACAAAAAATTAGCCGGGAGTGGTGGAGCGCCTGTAGTCCCAGCTACTTGGGAGGCTGCGGCAGAAGAATCGCTTGAACCCGGGAGGCGGAGGTTGCAGTGAGCCGAGATCGCGCCACTGCACTCCAGCCTGGCGACAGGGCAAGACTCCGGCTCAAAAAAAAAAAAAAAAAAAGTGGAGTCAATTAACACTGCTTCTCCAACTTCATTTACATACAGATCACCTGGAGATCTTGTTAAAATACAGATTCTGCTTCAGTAGGTCTGGCGTGAGGTTTCCAGGTAAAGCCAATGCTGCTGGTCCTGAGAATCCAGGGACCATACTTTGAATAGTAAGAGACTAGTAGGAGACTCTCTCTCAACATTCATTTTCTAAACTCTGGTGTTATCAGAATCTCCCGTGGGGTCTTGTTAAATTTAACTACTTGCAGTTCTGGGGTGAGCTGAACATCTATAATAAATATCCACAAGCGATTCTGATACATACCAAAGATTAAAAGCTGCAACCTAACACACGAATGGAGTATGGGGGGGCGGGTCCACTTAAACAAAAATAAATGTACTGTCTGCCATTTATGACGTTTTTCACTACGTGGCAGTAAAGTATTTTGAAGAATGGGTACCTTTTCCCAATGAGGACATGGTATTTTACAGGATGGGGACTTTCTGTTATGCCAATCCAGTAGCTACCTGCTACAGGTAAGCTAACTCATCTGTGGAGCTCCAAAGACCAAGATAAGATAACACTCTTGACATAGCTACCTGTCAGCTCATAAGGAAGCGAACACACAGCTGGTAGGAATGACCTTCCTTTTCTGTCTCCAAGTTAATGGCTGGCACCAAAGGTCTATTCCTCTTCCCTACTGGGCTGAAGAAACCAGAGTACTGAATTACCCACTAGGATCCTGGAAGAGAAGTTCAACGGTTATCTTCAGTTTTCCCTGGAATCTGGAATGAGCTTCCAGGTTTACTGAAAGTCTACTTTGTTGCCTTGAATTTAACCCAATCCCATATGTGATAATTATTTTAGCATATTTGATAATAAAGATTTTAGGGGTGTCGCCCAGGAACATCCTTCATTTCTATTTCTGGTGCTGAAATCACCAGTGTCCTAGGAATTCATGTACTATTTGTCCCTAGCTAGAATGCATCAGACGATTACATGCTTTTTCACTTATGATCAAAAGGAAACAATATCAGCCACCTGAGGCACAGCAAAACAAATCTAGGTAGTATTTAACAAGTGTACAATTATTTCAAAAGCAAAGCTTACAACTAAATACCTGTTTTTACAAGTCAAACACTAAGGAGTCAGTACAAAACTGGCTGCAAACACAAATCAAAGGTGCTATAACATTATTTTAAAGAGAGAAAGAAACGGGGGGAAAAAAGCAGCTCTCTCCTTACCAAAGTGTAATTTGTACTATGAAATTTCTGGACAGTCTTCGAAGACTAAGCCTGTGAAGCGGAGGAAAATATTCCTTTTAAGTAGTTTGAGACTGTAGGCTACTTCTACCGAATCAAAGAGCTACACTTATTTCAAATCACAGGATTGGAGCCAAACTGTGGTCTATCAATTCAGGATGCCAACTTTTTAGTGTATTAACAACAACATGAAGACAAAGAAAAATATGATGGGTCTGAGTGGCTAGGGGTATAGACTGTAAAAGGAAAAAAAAAATCTTAGACTGGCCAGACCATAAAAATACCAGAGGTGCCCACAGTCAGCCTTCAAGTATGCACCGCTGGCTATGCTTCAGTGCCGTGCTAAAAGCGTGAACGAGATGAGTATTAGAAGGCGAGAAGAAGAGCAAGAGTCTTACACTCCTTTTCACTCTGGCCTATATTGGGCAGTCGTAAACTCGGCACCCGGTTAAACCGACAGCTGCTTCATGCCCAGGTCTCTAACCTCCCTCGAGACATTCCAAACCTAGGAGAGGCGGCGAGGAAGAGGGACCAGAAGTTCTGGAAACCCTTGGAATCTTCAGTTTGCGCGAATCCTACCAGTCAGGAAGCAGAGGTATGGTTCTTGAAAGCTCAATGCCCGACTTTTCCCCCTTTTAGAAGCCGAAGACGCGGAAAAGCCACAGAAGCGAGGCGAACGCTCAGCCGGGTCAGCCAGCTCTCCGGGTCTCCCGCGCGGAGGCATGGCCGCCAGAGCCCTCTGCCCTCCCCGCCCTCTGGGGGCCCCAGGCCCCGCCGAGCGCGGGAAGCGAGGGACCTCGGCGTCCAGTGCCTACGGCCGCTGTCCTGCCAAAAACAAACGGCGAGGTATTTGCGCCCCGGACACCCTCACCTCTGACCCCGCTCGGCGCACCTCCAGTTCGGGCTGGCA
This sequence comes from Macaca mulatta, assembly GCF_049350105.2. NCBI lineage: Eukaryota > Metazoa > Chordata > Mammalia > Primates > Cercopithecidae > Macaca > Macaca mulatta. Next base: position 92,938,639 of record NC_133420.1, read on the forward strand.
GGGACCCACTCCCTCCCATCCGGCGGGACGGGGCCCCGCACGCTGCGCCTCGCGGGGGCTGCCCACCCGCAGCGGAGCCAGGCGACAACAGAGCGCGGCGCACCGAGCCCTGGGACCTGTGCGTCCAGAGGAGCCCAGCTGTTCCGGCCCCCGGCTTCGCGAGGGGCGCGGCGGGCGCGCCTCACCTGCTTGCCCCGGTAAAAGAGGCGCTGGCATTCTGGCCGCACGTCGAACAGCGCCCACACCCGCTCGCGCAGCTCCTCAATCGTGGCTTTGCGAGACACGTCCTCAATGGTGCACGTTTTGGAGCCATCAATGGTGCGAACCTGGATCCACATCTTGGCGCCTAGAGAGGAGCCGGTCCCCTTTGTCTCCCCCTGCGCTCGGGGCGCCGCGCCCCGCCCGGCCCGCGCCGCTTCCCCTGCGGCTCGGGCCCTCCGCGGCAAGCGGGCGAGCGCGCGCACTGGACCTACCGGACGCCGGGCCCGACAGGCGGCGGCGACTCTCAGCCCGCGCGACCGACCAACCGACTTGAGAAGAGACGACCGGAACCACTCTGAGGCGCTGCCGCAGACACCGCCTCAAAAAGAGGAAGAGGCCATGTCTGCGCCGCGCAGAGTGTTTACTTATAGAGCTGGAGCTCCCACATGGAGGTCACGGCGCCAAGCCGGATCTCGCGATATCCACGCCGGGCTCCGCCTTAAAGAGGAAGCGGCCCGAGAGACGGTTACAGACCCGAGGGAACGAAAATGGGCAGGCGCGGAGAGGGCGGGACGGAGGGGCGTGGCTACCAAAAGCCGTTACTTCCCCCACCGCTTGCACCTGGCCCCTGGGCACGCCCTCTGGCCTTTGGGTTTCGGGCGGTTGCGCGGCTACCCACATCGGTTGCCGTTTTGAGGACTCGTTTCAGGGCTGAGGGGACGGGCGCCTCCTCAGGCTTAGCGAATAGGGGTCTTTGGTCTCAAAAACACACCAAAAATAAGAAACCCTGGCGTGCTCTTGTATAATCGTGGAAAGGGGGCGCGGGCGGGTGCGGCCTAAACTTCTGAGAAAGAACTGAAGGAAACGTGCGCGCTCCACCGCGCTCAACAGGAAAGCTCCCGCCACGCGGCCATGCAGGTCGGGTCGCCCGGGAAAGGCCCCAGGGGCCCTCCTGCTTCGCGAACACGTTTCCTGCCTGGCCGCAATGCTGCTTTCGCGCGGAAACCCACGTCCGAGGGTTTCCCGTCGCCTGGCGGAGGCGGCAGCCTCAGGCCCATCCTCAGGCCGCGGGTCCCGCTGGGATCGCCCTCTCTGACCTGCAGCGCTCCCAGCCGACCCTCCGGCCTTGGAGGAGCCGGGGCTGCTGCCAGAAAGGCCGCTCTCTAGCTCGGGATATTTCCGTTCGTAGACCTTCCGCGTTAGGGGTGCCTTTGGCCTAAGGGATTGCGGGTTTGCGGAAAACAGTTTTAAATAATGCAGAGCTACGCGCCTCCGAAGAAAGAACTCCAAAGACCCTACTAGGATTAAACTCTCAGAAGTAGGCCCAACGCCGCGCTACCTAACAGGGCTTTCCCCCGCCCCCTTCTTAATCCTTCCCTGCTACAGCTGGGGAGTTGGGGTAGGGGTGAGTGGGTTTATTTTAAATGAAAATACGTCTTCGCAAGAAGGGAGACAGGATATAAAAGAAAACAAAACAAGACAACTTGGACTTCATATTTTCCAAAATTGGTAACTTGAATATTCCTATCGGTGCTAATTATTCCCGTAAAGATAAGAGTATCTTTTTTTTGGGTAATAAACTAATAAACAGCTAAAATAATTACAAGCACAGACAAGACCAGTAGTATATCATGAAAAAGAAGAGAAAGGCCGGGCGCAGTGACTCAGGCCTGTAATCTCAGCATTTTGGGAGGCCGAGGTGGGCGGATCACTTGAGGTCAGGAGTTCCAGACCAGCCTGGCCAACATGGGGAAACCCCATCTCTACTAAAAAAATTTGAAAACTAGCTGGGCATGGTGGCAGGTGCCTGTAGTCTCAGCTACTCGTGAGGGTGAGGCAGGAGAATTGCTTGAACCTGGGAGGCGGAGGCTGCAGTGAGCCAAGATCACGCCACTGCACTCCAGCCTGGGCGATAGAGTGAGCCTCCATCTCAAGAAGAGAGAGAGAGAGAAAAAAAAAAAAAAAAAGATGGCCCAACACAGGAGAGAGAGAAAAATTAACTGCACATACATATTTTGGGTTTCTGCCCCTGTGAAAATTTCAGTTACTAGAATCTCTAAATATAATTCACATGTCTGGCCCTATTTTAATTAAAACAAATATCGAGTATTTATTACATATGTAAATGAGAGATTTAGGTTGGTGCAAAAGTAATTCCGGTTTTGCCATTACTTTCGATGGCAAAAACCGCAATTACATTTGCACAAACCAGATCTACCTAAAGCACACTTACTACCTATCCCAGTAAGGCAAAACCATTTACTATTATAAGGTTATTCTGTGGCCTCGTGGAGTAACGTTGGGTTTTTTTTTTTTTTTTTAGTTACCTCTCACAAAACAAATTACAATCTAGTTGAGATAAGATTTAACAAAAATAAAATATTAAAGAATAGTTTAGTACCAAATACGGATGTTGGCACAAACTATGATTAGAGATGAGAGAAGGGGAACTAGAATGATTAAGAAAAGGGGAAGTAGAATGATCTGGAAGCTTAAAGATAACTGTACAACTTGACATGAGTTATGTGATACATAGTAGTAGGAGGCAGCATTTAAATGTTCAGTTCATGGATTGAGATAGACCGGAATTGTAATCCCAGTTTTACTGCTTGCTTAAAATGTGATCTTGCACAAATTACATCCTCAGTTTCCTCAATGTAAAATGGTGCTTGAAATAACCTCATGAATGTAAAGTGGTTTGCATACTATCCCTTAGTAGTACACAATAAATTATTTTAGTGCTGTTGTTATAGAAAAGATTTAGATAAACAGAGTATACCCAAAGAGGAAAGAGTGCTTAAACAAAGACAAAAAGTATGCATTTTCACAGGTCTGAAAAGACTGCAAATCAGAGAATGGTTGACTAAATAGAGAAGGGCAGCGTGTGAAAATTAGCATTCAAAGCAGAAGATTTTTGTGGGCCCCAGGGAAAAATTAAGATTTTTAAGGAGTAGATGGATGTAATTAAATATGCATTTGAAATAATAGCAAAAGGAATCTGGACAGATGCCTTAGGAAAAAAGTAAGGAAGAGGGAGATGAGGGGGAGAATTTACTGTCAGAAAGTTTAGGGAGGAGGCAATTGTGTCAGTTTTGGTGAAATTAGTGGCGGTAAGTAGGAGAGGAGAGGATGTATTCTAGAGTATTCTAGAAAATTGAGCATATAAAACTTGTGGGATTGTGGATATAAAAGATGAGGAAAATGGAATGTTGAGAACAGTTCCCAAGTTTCTAGCTTAGGAGATTTAAATTGATGGCTTGGTCAGATGGTGATGCTCTGAACTTGAAGAGGAGGCAAGTTGGGAAAATACAATGAGTTCCAAATGGGCTGTGTTGCGTTTGAAATGCACCCGAAATATAGCATCTGTCTAGCTGGAGATGTCTAACTGACCACTGGAAACAGAAGTTTCAAGTATTAAAGAGAGAGAGGAAAGTTCTTAAAGAGGGACTTTTTAAGACCTCCTGTACACACTCTTATGAGATTTATCTATCTTAATGTGATGGGGCTTTAATGGAGAACTGGGGCGGGGTGTGGATAAGACTACTGTCTCAAAATTAGGCATCTACTGAGACTGTATAGGATTTGTGTATAGATCCCAAACGATCTATGTTGTTTAGGACAGAGTTTAGAGATGTAAGACTCAAAAATGATATATGTGTCCTGCGCACCAAATGAATTACATCTGGAAACATAAATTTACATATGCAGTAGGCAACTTAGGGTATACACAAATAATTGCAAGTAATGATTCTATATATAACAAAATACACCCTTCCTGTGTTTCTCCACGTAGTACTATGTACTGTTTTCTCTCTTTGCTTACAATACTGTTGTTGTGTTCTTAGGCATCTGCTCAGTTGTAAAGACAAAATAGTTCTCTGACAAAAACCACAATATTAGACAGTTGGTTTTTTGATTGTTTGTTTGTTTGTTTGTTTGTTTTTGAGATGGATTCTCACTCTGTTGCCCAGGCTGGAGTGCAGTGGTGCAACCTTGGCTCACTGCAACCTACGCCTCCCAGGTTCAAGCGATTCTTGTGACTCAGCATTCCAATTAGCTGGATTGGAAGAACACACCATCACGCCCGGCAAATTTTTGTATTTTTAGTAGAGATGGGGTTGCAACATGTTGGCCAGGCTGGTTTCGAACTCCTGGCCTCCAAGGATCCACTTGGCTCAGCCTCCCAGAGTGTTGGGATTACAGGAATGAGCCACTGTGCTCAGCCAAGACAGTTTTGGCATATCATGCCTTACTACCAAGTGTGTAGCTGAAACCATTTGGATGTGAACAGGGAAAAATAAAGAGAAATTATTTACATGGATGAAAAGCAAATACTAAAGTTTGTACCATCACTCATGATCCAATATTTGTTCAAGTCAAGAGGCGAAACAGAAAAAGGTTGATTGTAGAACAAATTCCAGAATCTTATACTTCAGAATGTCTTGTTTTTTAACTACTGTCTCAAAGCCAGTAACTTATTTTTTAAAAGTGAATTACAACCTATCCTCTGAAGCTATGATTAATACCTTTTCATCTGCCCTTTTATGTTAGATGTCTTCCTTTTTCTCCTCCAGGGCCACTCTCTACCTGTTTGCAGTCCTAGAGTCCAAGAGCAGGAAGAATATAGAGGCAGTACCTCAAGCTTCCAACTGAGGTTGACCAATGGGGAGGGAGCACAGACAAAACCTGCAGGATGCGAAGAGAATGATATCAGGATATTCCCGTGACTCTCTCCCTGAAAGACCAAGTCAGACTGTCTCTTACCTTTACATGATGTCACTTGTCCTCTTCAGGTGACCTGCTCCAAATGACTCACTCTTCCATGTTCTGGTAACCTGTCTTTCCCTCCCCTGTTGCTTTGGGTTTAGGGGTTGTAACATATTTGCAGTCACTAGTCCTAGATGCATGCATATTCTTTCCATTCCCTATATCTTGTTCCATACTCTTATCATTGGTCCCATTGGGGCGGGGAAACCATTAAATTCTCTTAACTGGAGGATTTTGATTATAATCTCTAATGCTATTTTAGAAAGGACTACATGTTACAAGAAATGCACTAGAATTTCCATTGGCTAAAAAGCACTTCATATGGTTGCTCATTACTTAAATTAGTCATATTTTAAAAGGTGTGCTCTTTCTTTTTAATACAATCATGTATTTTTACTATGAAAATCTACTTTAGACCTCATTCTGGTCTAAACTTCTCTTTAAGAAATGGTGAAATGATTTGCACGAGGACATGTAACCAATGAAAGAGTGTTATTGTTTAAACCCCTAGTCTCCTTCCTCGCTGGCCAGTGTTCTTTAGCTTTTAGTTGACCCTCTTGTTTCTCTGGAGGCTTCCCCTTGAACTTTGTCCAAAGAACTTTGAACTTTGTCCAAAGAATAAACTGATTTTCTGCAGTGAGTGACCCTGGTTCTTTGGACAATCTGATAGCTCAGGTAGGAGTGGGGACCTGGGATTCTCACTAAAGACTTGCAGTGTATCCCCATTTTCAATCTTATGCCTTCCTCTGCCTTCTGCAATTTGTCCTTCCTATTGCCGAACGTTTCTGAGCGTCTTTGAATCAATTAGCTCATTTCTTACACCGACGACAGTGTTTAACAAAATTTATGAGGGCTGGGCACCAGTGGCTTACACCTGTAATCCCAGCACTTTGGGAGACCAAGGTGGGAGGACCACTTAAGGTCAGGAGTTTAAGACCAGCCTGGCTAACATGGTGAATTCCCATCTCCACTAAAAATACAAAAATTAGCCAGGCGTGGTGGTGCATGCCTGTAATCCCAGCTACTTGTGCCTGTAATCCCAGCTGAGGCAGGTCAATCACTTGAACCCAGGAAGCAGAGATTGCAGTGACCTGAGATCGTGCCACTGCACTGCAGCCTGAGCAACAGAGCAAGACTGTCTCAAACAAACAAACAAACAAACAAAAAAATTATTAGACTGATCCTGTACTAACCCCCAGCAGACCAGACCAAACCAGCATGGAGTCACCTGTGCTAACTGCTACGTAATAAAACTGAACTTTGAAAGGGGCTAGTTTTCAAATAAATAAATAAATAAACCAGGAAATTCATAGCAACACAGCCACCAGAGGGGCCCCAGTTTACCTGAGCCTGCATGATAAGAAAGTTCACTCTAGACCACGTATGGTGGCTCACGTCTGTAATCTCAGCACTTTGGGAGGCCAAGGCAAGTGGATCACCTGAGGCCAGGAGTTCAAGAGCAGCCTGGCCAACATGGTGAAACCCTGTCTCCACTAAAAATACAAAAATTAGCTGGATGTGGTGGCACACGCCTGTTGTCCCAGCTACTTGGGAGGCAAGAGAATTGCTTGAACCCAGGAGCTAGAGGTTGCAGCTAGCCGAACTCGTGCCACTGCACTCTAGCCTGGGCAACAGAGCCAGACTCTGTCTCAAAAAAAATAAATAAATAATAAAAATTCACTCCGTTTTAACCCTATGAGGAAAGGAACTTTGAAATGGTCAATCTGCTTTCTGCTTTCTTTTTTTTTTTTTTTTTTTTGGAGTTTCACTCTGTCGCCCAGGCTGGAGTGCAGTGGCGCGATCTCGGCTCACTGCAAGCTCCGCCTCCCGGGTTCACGCCATTCTCCTGCCTCAGCCTCCCGAGTAGCTGGGACTACAGGCGCCCACAACCGCGCCCGGCTAATTTTTTGTATTTTTAGTAGAGACGGGGTTTCACCGTGGTCTCGATCTCCTGACCTTGTGATCCGCCTGCCTCGGCCTCCCAAAGTGCTGGGATTACAGGCGTGAGCCACCGCGCCCGGCCTGCTTTCTGCTTTCTTCAGCCCTTTGCCTATAAAGCCAACCCCCTCTGCTCAGCTTGGCGGAACACCCATTCTATTTTACAGAATGAGATGTTACTCAATTCCAGAATCACAAAAGAAAGACAATTAGATCTTTAAATTTGTTGTAATTTTGTGTTTTGACATCAGTTAGGGTTCAACATCCTAATCATAGGGTTAACTTAAGGTTCAACTTCTGGGTAGGCTATCACATGCAACTTACTTTGCAAAAAAATTGTAGAGATTTATAATAAAAGTACTTTACTATCTCTCACAGTTTCTTTGTTGCGGGAATTCAGAAATGGCTCAGTTTAAAGGCCTGAATCTGGCTTAAGGTCTCTCATGCCAGTACCATCAGATGGGGGCAGAACTGGAAGAACAAGGACAGGATAGTTAGGAATTAGCTAGGTCTCTCTCTCTCTCTTTGTCCCTCCTACCCCCCGCCCCATCTTTCTCTGTCTCTCCTCTGTCCTCTCTCCTCTCTCTCTCCCTTTCTTTAAGAAGTCTCAGGATCTCTCCATGTGATCTCTCTCTGTGGGCTAGTTTGGACAGTCTCACAGAATTGCCACCTCAGGGGCAGTCAGACTGCTTACATGGTGGTTGAAGACGTCAAAGAAGGGGGAGAATTCCAGTGAGCAAAGTGCAAGTTGTATGACTTTGTGTATGGCTTAGCTTTGAAAGTCACATAGTGTCATTTCTTTTTTTTTGTTTTGTTTTTGTTTTTGTTTTTGTTGTGGTTCGTCTGTTTTGAGACAGGGTCTCACTCTGACTGGCTGGCTGGAGTGCATGGCGTGATCTCAGCTCAATGCAACCTCTGCCTCCTTAATTCTTGAATACACAGTAGATCATCTTTAGTCCAATAAACATTAGGTTGAAACTAATGACTGTTGCTTTTTGGTTTTGTTTGGTTGGTTGTTTTGTTTAGTTTGAGATATGATTTCGCTATGTGGCCCTGGTGATCCTCCTGTCTCAGCCTCCCAATTAACTGAGACTACAAGTGCACACATCACACCCAGCTAATTTTTAAAATTTTTATTAGAGATGAGTTCTCACCATGTTGCCCAGGCTGGTCTCCATTTCCTGAGCTCAAGCAGTCCTTCTGCCTCAGTCTCCTAAAGTGTTGGGATTACAAGCATGAGCCACTGTGCCCAGCTGACTATTGCTTTTGGCAAACTTAATGAGTCCATCTTGCTCCCAATTGCACTGTCATTTTAAGCAGTACTTTCACTTTTTCTATTTTCTACTGTGGTATAAGATAATATACACAAAATGCAACAAATTATCTAAGTAATTATCCAAACAAATCCCATCATAATACAATAAAATGATGATATTAATAAAGCTAAACTGTCAGGCAGGCAAGGATTTCAGGGCTTCGACAAAAATGCATTTATAAAAAGGTGGGCAGAATTTTCCTTGCTCTTGTTGATACTCAAATGCTTTCTCAAATTCCTGACCTCAAGTTTTTTTGTTTTTGTTTTTTTTTGAGATGGAGTCTTGCTATTTCACCTAGGCTTCTGGAGTGCAGTGGCACAGTCTCGCCTCACTGCAACCTCTGCCTCCCAGGTTCAAGCGATTCTCCTGCCTCAGCGTCCCAAGTAGCTGGGACTATACAGGTGTGTGCCACTGCTTCTGGGTAATTTTTGTATTTTTAGTAGAGACAGGGTTTCTCCGTGTTGGCCAGGCTGGTCTCAAACTCCTGACCTCAAGTGATTCACCTGCCTCGGCCTCCCAGAGTGCTGGGATTACATGCGTGAGCCACCAAACCCATCCTTAAATGCTTTCCTTTATAAATTGCAATACAATTTATAACCCGTCAAACTTGTCTCCCTGCACATCTCAGGATCTTCTGGCAGAGTATTTCTCACCTGAGATAATCTGTCAGTGCACCATGTGGGTCTAGCCTAGACTTATTCACACAGTGACTGGATAAGGTTCTAAGAGAGCCAGTGGAAGCCTACAAGGCCTCTTGAGGTCCAAGGCTGGAATTGGCACAGGATCACCTCAACAGATTTTATTGGCTAAAGCAAGTTACAAGGCCAGCCTAGATTCAAGGAGAGGGAAAATTGATTCTTCCTCTTGATAGGAGGAGCTGCAAAGTCTCAATGCAAAGGAGTGTGTATATTGGGAGGGGAATAATTACGGTCACCTTATGTATTTATTTATTTTTTGAGACAGTCTTGCTCTGTCGTCTAGGCTGGAGTATAATGGCGTGATCTCAGCTCACTGCAGCCTCCTCCTCCCGGGTTCAAGTGATTCTCCTGCCTCAGCCTCCTGAGTAGCTGGTATTACAGGCCTGCGCCACCACACTTGGCTAATTTTGCATTTCTTTTTTTTTTTTTTCTTTTTTCTGAGATAGTGTCTTGCTCTCTCGCCCAGGTTGGGGTTCAGTGGCGCCATCTTGGTTCACTGCAAGCTCCGCCTCCCGGGTTCACGCCAATCTCCTGCCTCAGCCTCCCGAGTAGCTGGGACTACAGACAGGTGCCCGCCACCACGCCTGTCTAATTTTTTGTATTTTTAGTAGAGATGAGGTTTCACCGTGTTAGCCAGGATGGTCTCAATCTCCTGACCTCGTGATCTGCCCGCCTTGGCCTCCCAAAGTGCTGGGATTACAGGTGTGAGCCACTGTGCCCGTCCTGGTCATCTTTATAATTAATCTAAAACACCATCTCTTCCTAACCCTAATTATAATAGATTCATAGGTTACCCACTGATAACCTTTTATAGCTTTGGTAACATCTTGTCCTCTATTTTTCATAATCTTTCAATCCCTCAGTCTACCACAGATTATTGTTGTATGTTTCACACAATTGCTGGCTCAGGCTGAATTTTCTTTTTGGCCGATACTGATGACCAGTTAATGCTGATAAACTCTGATCTACCTCAACCTTTGTGACTCAGTATAATTTTTTCTAAGCCTAGCTAAGGGAAAACTATATACTTTCTTGAGTGACTCCTCAGAATATGTCATAGTGAAAGACATTAGGGATTATTGTTTTGACTGTTTAAAATTAATGGTAATTGCTATGAATAGTAATTCATAAAAATTGCTTTTAAAAAAATCACAATACAGTTGATCCTTGAACAACACAGGTTTGAACTGTATTGATTCACTTATGTGCAGATTTCCTTTTCAATATAACACAGATAAAAAGTACAGTATTGGAGGGACTCAAAATGCACTTATATGGAGGACTGACTTCAAATATGCACAGGGCCTATAGTTGGATTTGAGCATGTGCAGATTTTGGTATACATGGGAGACCTGGAACCAATACCCTGTAAACCCAGGGATGACTGTCTTTAGTTTCTTAAAATGTGTCACAAATAAGTACAATTTTAATAATATGGGTGAACAACAACCTAATTAAAAATAGGCTCAGTGGGAGACGGGCAGAGAAAAAATAGGCACAGGCCCTTCACAGAAGAGGACATCTAAATGGCCTCCACACCTATGAAAAGATCCTAAATATCACTATCAAGGAAATGTATGTCCCGCTAGAAAGTACTAATGATTAGAAGGCTGATAATATTGAGTGTTAGCAAGGATATAGAGCATCTGGGACTTTCATATATTGCTGGTGGAGTGTGAGTTGATTAAACCAAGTTGGAAACCTGCTGGGTAGTTTCTATATACCTATTCTAGGAGCAGTTCTACTCGTAGTCATACATGCAATAGAAATTAGTGCATATGTCTGATAAAATAGGTATAAGAATGTTTGTAATAGATTTAGTTGTAATAGGCCCAAATTGAAAACCACCTAAATGTCTACAAATATAAGAATGGATGAGCAAATTATGGTATGTTTACATAATGGAATACTACATAGTAATGAAAAAGAATGAACTACTGATACACACCACAACATGAATTACTCTCTAAATCATTACACTGAGTAAAAAATGCACATTCTGTATGATTAACTTCATGTAAAGTTCAAAAATATGCAAAATTAATTCATAGTGTTAGAAGTAAAAGCTTTGGGGAGTGGAGAAATTGGTGGTATTAACTGGGAAAGGTGCAAAGGAACCTTCTAGGTGATCATAATATTCTATATTATGACCTGGGTAGTGACCACAGGGTGGTTTATATATATAAACATTTATTGCACTATACACCTATGATTTGTTTGCTTAAATGTATGTACATTAAATGTTTATGCGTGCCTATATTCACATAATTATATAGATGTTCTTGTTAGAAAAATGGGACTTTTTATTTTTATCTATTGATGGTATAAATGAAAGCATAAATTCTATCCCTGGCCTCAAGATTGACCTGTATTGAAATATTAAAAAGGAAAAGATTTCTTCCCCCTCTTTCACAGTTTAATTAGGGTGAAAACCAGCATAATAATTTGATGTGGAGGCTGGGGGCAGTGGCTCACGCCTGTAATCCCAGCACTTCAGGAGGCTGAGGCAGGTGGATTACTGAGGTCAGGAGTTCAAGACCAGCCTGGCCAACATGGAGAAACCCGTCTCTACTAAAAATACAAAAATTACCTGGGAGTGGTGGCACACACCTGTAGTCCCAGCTATTTGGGAGGCTGAGGTGGGAGAATGGCTTGAACCTGGGAGACAGAGGTTGCAGTGAGCCGAAATCATGCCTCTGCACTCCAGCCTGGGGATAGAGTGAGACTAGGTCTCAAAAATAAACAATAACAACAAAAAGTTAATGTGACCAAAGGTAAAGAAAAACTAACTTTATAATCTTCTATAGGTTCTGCAGCTAAGGATATTGATGAGAGATTGATTAGTTCTGATTTTTGAAAGGTATGGTGCTGTGCATACTTGCACACACAGGCATGTATGTATGTATACATTCACATATGTGTGCTGTGTATATGCACACATATATGGGTAGATCTGAATGTGTGAATACGTGTGCTATGTGTGCATGTGTGATGCATGTGCATGCATGCACGTGTGTTTTCCACCAAATTTACACAGGAGTAAGGAGGCATAGCTTCACTCTAAACTAACAAATATTTTATGAAAGTGTGCATACTTTGAGTCTCCCAAAATCAAACAATTCTGCTGAAGCTTCTGTGTACTATCTTTCTAAACATAATGAAAATTTAGGGAAATGTTTAGCTTCAGATGAATTGCCCTAGGGTGTGGTAGGGCACAAGGCACAGAGTCTAGGACAAGTACATCACTCCTGTGTTAGGGAATAGGATAGTCCTAAAGTGGCAAAGTGTAGAATCTCACTGAGAAGGGTAAAGAAGAAGCTCTCTGTGCAGAGTGAACTTTGAAACAACGTTTCAAAGTCTAGAAACTGTGGTGCTAGGAGACTCATATGAAAGGCTAATTTCCTTTGGACCCATAGCACCAGTTCTGTCTTTTCTTTAATTTTTTTTTCTCAGTTGTGCTTCCCCCCCCCCCCCCAAGACAGACTCTTGCTATGTTGCCTAGGCCACTCTTGAACTCCTGGGCTCAAGCCAGGAATTTAGCCTTGGCCTCCAGCCTCAGCCTCCCCAGTAGCTGGAATTATAGGCACAAGCCACCATACCTAGTTCTATGCTTTTCTTACACTGTAATTCACTCTAGCTTTTTCCCAATTCTTCAGAAAACTGTTAGCCATTCTTCAGCCTCATGTTAGTCCTGTTATGGGTGCAGTGGACAGATAATTAAGAGACAGGCTGTAAACAGCAGAGCAACCTGACCTGCTTCACCTCTCTCCCAAAACCAATATAACTGGAACCACATGATTCAGAGAGGGAAGGTGGTGATTCTAAAATTTACAAGGTACCCCAGGAGTGAAAGAAGCTGAACTCCATTGCAAAGAAGTGGTTAGGAGCTATGTGAACACAGACTGCTGCAGCATCGACAAATGCAGGACTGGATGGAGATGAACCCCTTGAGGTGAGACAAGGGTAGGGAAAGTAGAGGAGAATGAGCTTGACTTACAATGTGGTTTAGGTTCTTCAATGAAGGGTCTAAAGGGGCATGTGAAAGAGAAGATAGAAAAGAATGAGACCTACTGGAGTGTGTGTGTGTGTGTGTGTGTGTGTGTGTGTGTGTGTATTGAAAATATCTGATGTGTGTAATTTTTAAAAGCCAAAATAAAGAGCCAGAATGCATTTTTAATTTAGCTTTCTGAAATTGAGATGGGCAGGGATAAACTGAAGCAAGATACAACTTTTTTTAAAAGAGGGGATTATACCTAACATATATTCCTTGAGGATTTCAATTATTCTGAAATTCATAGAGCAATGGAAGAAAAGTCATAGGTTAGGAAATGAATGTGGTTGAAATTGGCACATATCATCAATAACTTTATACAAAAATCAGCAAATATGCTAAATGAATTTTAATTATGAAAAGGTCAAAAGACAGAGTGAATGTAATTGAGGCAGTGAATGTGCAGTTGTCAGATTTTGTATTCAAGAACTTCAGATAAACGACTTTCACTACAACTATGAAAATATCGATAATTTTTTATGTCCCATTGTTTTTTTCATTGTTTTTTGTTTTGGACAGGGTCTTGCTGTGTCACCCAGGCTGGAGTGCAGTGATGCAATCACAGCTAACTGCAGCCTTGACTGCTCAGGCTCAAGCGATTCTCCTACCTCAGCCTCCTGAGAAGCTGCAACTACAGGTGTGCACCATCATGTCCAGCTAATTTTTTTTATTTTTAGTAGAGATGAGGTCTTGCTATGTTGCCCAAGCTGGTCTTGAACTCCTGGGCACAAGCAATCCTCCTGCCTTGGCCTCCCAAAGTGCTGGTATTACAGGTGTGAGCCACCGCACCTGACGGTTCTGTAGTTTTAGAAAGCAAGTAGATGTAGAATAGAGACTCCTGACTGTCTCCATCAAAGAAGAAAGTCTAGTCAGGCCAATATCAGATATAATAGCAGTGCATAGAGGAAATAGAATTCCTCTAATTTCCTTGTATCTTTTCTGGATCAGTTCCAGTCCATAGTGACTAGGATGATAGCTCTGAAGAGGGCTCAGTTCGGGAGCAGTCAACTCAATCATGGTGTCATCATTAAAGCATCCAGATCCATGGTCATTCTACTCTCTATTGTGTATAAACCCGTTTATTATAGTCTTCAGTTAGTTACTTTATATTGTAGCACTTGTAAGAAGTTCGTTCGTTCTTTCTCTTTCTCTCTTTCTTTATTTCTTTCTTTCTCTCTCTCTCTCTTTCTTTCATCTTTTCCTTCCTCCCTTCCTCTCTCCCTTCTTCCCTTCCCTCCCTCCCTTCCTTTCTTTTTTTTTTTTTTGAGACAGAGTCTCACTCTGTCATCTAGACTGGAATGCAGTGGCATGATCTCAGCTCACTGGAGTCTCCACCTCCTGGGTTCAAGCAATCCTCCCACCTCAGCCTCTTGAGTAGCTAGGACTACAGGCAAGTGCCACCATGCCTGGATAATTTTTGTATTTTTAGCAGAGATGGGGTTTTGCCATGTTGGCCCGGCTGGTCTTAAACTCCTGACCTCAGGTGATCCACCCCTCTCAGCCTCCCAAAGTGCTGGGATTACAGGTGTGAGCCACCGTGTCCAGCTGGAAGTGTTTCTTTCTATTCTCATTGGCAGGCATTTATCTATGGCTTTAAAATATTGGTGATTTAAATGCTTCAGACATTGTATTGGCTTGCTAGGGTTGCCACAACCAAATACCACAAACTGGGTAGCTTAACAGCAGAAATTTATTTTCTCATAGTTCTGGAGGTTGAATATCTGTAAATATCTTCAAGATCAAGGTGTCAGCAGGTTGGTTGTCTCCTGAGGCCTCTCTCCTTGGCTTGCAGATGGCTGCTTGCTTTCTGTGTCCTCACACAGCCTTTTCTCTGTGTGTGTGCATCCTCAGTGTCTCTCCCTCTTCTTCTAACAACACAAGTCAAGTTGGACTAGGGCCACACCCTTATGTCCTCGCTTAGTCTTGTTACCTCATTAAAGACCCTCTCTCCAAATATAGTCACATTGAGGATTAGGACTTCAACATAATGAATTTGGGTTTGGGGGCACAATTCAGTCCACAATTGATGTCTAACTCCATTTCAGGACTGCCTGGCTTCATTCTTAAAGGCTTTCTTCAGTCTTGGAGACTCTCCTGAACTTCCCTATTTTTCTCCTTTATTTCCTATCCACAAACAGGGATCTAATGTTTGTCCATGAAGTAGGCAGCTAGAAAAGCCAATGAGGTAATGCTACACTCATAAACTTGAAATTCTCTCATTAACCACCTTCCTTTTAGGATTACAACTTACTCCCAATTATAAAGAACAAAATGCCTTAAATAAAGGATGAATTACTATTAGAAAAACCCCTGGAACAAATTTAGGGATTTAAAAATTACTTCAGCCAGATAGATCTTCAGATGGCTAAAAATGGAATAAATTGTAGCCAAATGTTGAATATTGAGCTTAGAAAATTCGGTCAACTTATCTAAACTAGAAATAAGATCATTGGCAAATAACAACAACTGAATAGGAAGCTGACGCTGTGAGAAAGAATACTGATCTTTTTACTTTACAAGTTAAAAAACAAATCTAGATGTGATTATTTTCAAAGCTCCTTTTTTTAGTGGTTCATATTAAATCCTAAATTAGTAAAAAATTTTGCTTTTTGGAAGGCCAAAGCGGGAGGATCACTTGAGCCCAGGAGTTCAAGACCAGTCCTGGCACCATAGTGAGACTGCCCTCTTCTTTACAAAAATTTTTTAAAAATTAGCTGGACATGCTGGCACATGCCTGTAGTGCCACCTACTTAAGAGTCTGAGGTCGTGATTGCTTGAGCCTGGGAGTTCAAGACTGTAGTGAACAGTTGTCATGCCACTGCAGCCCAGCCTGAGTGACAGAGTGAGACCTTGTCTCAAAAAAAAAAAAAAAAAAAAGAGATTTTGCTTTCTAAAAAGCTAGGTAGTTAAGATTAAATCTTTTCCTTGAAAAAACAAAGGACCCAATAATTCAAATGAATACATTCTAAAAGTATGCAGTGAGAAAACAAATATGTAGTGCACACAAAACTCAAAGACAAAGAGTATGCTGAGATAAATTGTTTTGAAATGAAACGTGATTGTTGTTCTGACTTGGCTTTCCTGCTTTATAAATAAACACAGTATAGAGACAAGAGAAGAGGCCTGTGTCTGTTCACGCTGCAGATCTGAAGTGCTTCCTGTGTGCTGGCAAGTTTTGGTGTGCTTGCTCTCAGATAATTCTTCCTCTTTTTAAAAAGTCCAAAGCCGTCATCAGAGTTTCAAATATGATATTAAGATCACTTAAAGTTATAGATATAGAAGGCATTCTTAATTTTTAATTTTCAACATTCAAGTCAGAAAAATTTACAATCCGTCCTTTTCCCCAGCAACTATAACCACAGAGTTTATCTACTGTAAATATCTTAATTTTCTTTGAAAATCCAGGTAACATATCTTTATTGCTTTTGCTCTATAATGTGTTCTGAGAGAAAATAAATCTTTATATACATGTATGCCTCACCTTAATATTCTCCAGAACAAAGAATATTTCTCCCCTTTTCCCCCTGTCCACCTCTTTCTCCCCTCTGCACCCTTTCTCAGACATTTTTCTATGTGTATATAACTTTCACTTAACACTTAACAGAATAACCTGAACATTTCCTTCTCATTATATGTAAACCTCTTTTAATATTTTTGACGGTTCTGCATAATATTCCATTATAATACACCTCAATTGATAGACATTTTAGGAAGCTTTTAGAGTTTTGCTACTATAATCAATGCCAACGTGAACACACACACACACACACACACACACACACGTATATTTATGAACATAAATGATTATTTTCTTAGACTAAATTCCTAGATGTACATGTTTTTTTATTTTGCTTTTTGAAACAGAGTCTTACTTTGTTGCCCAGACTGGAATGCAATGGTGTGATCTCAGCTCACTGCAACCTCTGCCTCCCAGGCTCAAGTGATTCTCCTGCCTCAGCCTCCCAAGTAGCTGGGATTACAGACGCCTGCTACCATGCCCAGCTAATTTTTGTATTGTTAGTAGAGACTGGGGTTCACCATGTTGGCCAGGCTGGTCTTGAACTCCTGCCCTCAAACGATCCACCTGCCTCAGCCTCCCAAAGTGCCAGGATTACAGGTGTGAGCCACCATGCCCAGCCTAGATGTACATATAATTATTGAATTAAAGAACATGAATATTTTGACACAAAGAATAGAAGCTCACTTAACCAAAGAGACAGAAGCTGGTAAATGGTCTGTTAATAAAAAGAACTGGTTAAATAGAGAAATATAATATTTTATAAATATATATATATAACATTCTATTTTAACTTAAAAATACGTTAAAATGTAAATGTACAGTGGCTCATCTTTATAATCTCAACACTTTGGGAGGCTGAGGTGGGAGACTAGCTTGAGCCCAGGAGTTCAAGACCAGTCTGAGCAACATAGTGAAACTCAGTCTTTACTACATAAATAAATAAATAAATAAATAAATAAATAAAATTAGCCTGGCATAGTGGCATGCACCTGTAGACCCAGCTACCTAGGAGGCTAAGATGGGAGGATCTCTTGATTTTGGGAGGTCGAGGCTGCAGTGAGCAATGGTTGAGCCACTCCCTGGGTGACAGAGCAAGACCCTCTTTTTCTCTCACTCTCTCTTTCTGTACACACACACACACACACACATGCACATTCACTCACTAAAATTAGATGAAATAAAAAATAGTGTTTAATTTTTGTGGGGACATAGTAGGTGTATATATTTATGGGGTACCTGAGATATTTTGATACAGGCATACAATGCATAATAATCACATCAGGGTAAATGGGGTATCCATCACCTCAAGCATTAATCCTTTCTCTGTGTTACAAACAATCCAATTGTACACTTTAGTTGTTGTTGTTGTTGTTGCTTTGTTTTGTTTTGAGATGAAATCTCACTCTGTCTCCCAGGCTGGAAGGCAATGGCATGATCTTGGCTCACTGCAACCTCTGCTTCCTGGGTTCGGGCAATTTTTGTGCCTCAGCCTCCCGAGTAGCTGGGATTACAGGTGTGTACCACCATGCTCAGCTAATTTTTGTATTTTTAGTAGTGATAGGGTTTCACCTTATTGGCCAGGCTGGTCTCAAATTCCTAACCTCAAGTGATCTGCCTGCCCCAGCCTCCCAAACTGCTGGGATTACAGGTGTTCACCACTGTGTCTGGCCACTTTAGTTATTTTTAAATGATCGACAAATTATTGTTGACTGTAGTCATCCTGTTGTGCTATCAAATACTTGATCTTATTCATTCTATCAAACTATGTTGTTATACCCATTAACCAATCCCCTCTTCTCCCGGCCACTACCCTTCCCAGCCTCTGGTAACCATCATCCTATTCTCTATGTCCGTGTGTTCAATTGTCTTAGTTTTTAGCTCCCACAAATAAGTGATAACATGCAAAGTTTGTCTTTCTGTGGTTGGTTTATTTCACTTAAAATAATGACCTCCAGCTCCATCCATGTTGTTGCAAATGGCAGGATCTTGTTCTTTTCTATGGCTGAATTGAATAGTACTCCTTTATGTATATGTAGCACATTTCCTTTATCCATTCATATGTTGATGGACACTTAGATTGCTTCCAAATCTTAGCTATTGTGAATAGTGCTTCAAGAAACGTGAAGACAATGCAGACATTTGTTCCATATACTAATCTTCTTTCTTTTAAGTATATACCTAGAAGTGGAATTGCTGGATCATATGGTAGCTCTATTTTTAGTTTTATGAGGAATCTCCAATCTGTTCTTCATAGTGGTTTTACTAATTCACATCCCCACCAACAGTGTACAAAGGTTCCCTATTTTCCACATTCTTGCCAGCCTTTGTTATTTCCTGTCTTGGGGGATAAAAGCCATTTTAATGGGTGAGATGATATCTCATTGTAGTTTTGAATTACATTTCTCTGAGGAACAATGATGTTGAGCACCTTTTCATATACTGATTTTCCATTTGTATGTCTTCTTTTGAGGAATGTCTATTCAGGTCTTTTGCCCATTTTAATTGGATTATTAGATTTTTACCTACAGAGTTGTTTGAGCTCCTTTGGTATTCTGGTTATTAATCCTTTGTCAGATGGATAGTTTGTAAATATTTTCTCCCATTCTGTGGGTTGTCTTTTCACTTTGTTGATTGTTTCCTTGCAGTGCAGAAGCTTTTTAACTTGATGTGATCCTATTTGTCCATTTTTGCTTTGGTTGCCTATGCTTGTGGGATATTACTGAAGAAATCTTTGCTTACTCCAGTGTCCTGTAGAGTTTCTCCAATATTTTGTTTTAGTAGTTTTATAGTTTGAGGTCTTAGATTTATGTCTTTAATCCAGTTTTATTTGACTTTTTGTATATGATGTGAGATAGGAGTCTAGTTTCATGCTTTTGCATATGAGTATCTAGTTTTCCCAGCACCATTTATTGAAGAGACTGTCATTTCCCCGATGTATGTTCTTGGAACCTTCATCAAAAATGAGTTTACTGTAGATGTATGAGTTTGTTTCTGGTTTCTCTATTCTGTTCCATTTGCCTATGTGGCTGTTTTTATGCCAGTATCATGCTCTTTTGGTTACTACAGTTTTTGTAGTATAATTTTGCTCAGGATAGTCTTGGCTATTCTGGATGTTCTGTGGTTCCATATAAAATTTAGGATTGTTTTTTCTATTTCTGTGAAGAATGTCATTGATATTTTCATAGGGAGTACACTGAATCTGTAGATTGCTTTAGGTAGAGTAGACATTTTAACAATATTTATTCTTCCAATCCATGAACATGGAATATCTTTCCTTTTTTGTGTGTCCTCTTCAATTTATTTCATCAATGTTTGATAGTTTTTATTGTAGAGAACTTTCACTTCTTTGGTTAATTCCTAGGTATTTAATTTTATTTGTAGCTGTTGTAAATGATATTACTTTCTTGATTTCTTTCTCAGATTGTTCACTGTTGTCATATAGAAATGCTACTGATTTTTGTATGTTGATTTTGTATCCTGCAACTTTACTGAATTTATTTATCAGTTCTAATAGTTTTTTGGTGGAGGCTTTAGGTTTTTCCAAATATAATGTCATATCATCTGCAAACAAGGATAATTTGACTTCTTCCTTTGCAATTTGATTGCCCTTTATTTATTTCTCTTGTTTAATTGCTCTAGGTAGGACTTCTAGTACTATGTCGAATAACAGTGGTAAAAGTGGGCATCCTTGTCATCTTCTAGATCTTAGAGGAAAGGCTTTCAGTTTTTCCCCATTTGGTATAATACTCACTGTGAGTCTGCCATATATGGCTTTTATTATGTTGAGGTAGGTTCATTCTAGGCCCAGCTCTTTGAAGGTTTTTATCATGAAGGGATGTTGAATTTTATCAAGTGCTTTTTCAGCATTGATTTAAATGATCATATAGATTTTGTCCTTCATTCTGTTGCTATAATGTATCGCAGTGATTGATTTACATATGTTAAGCTATCTTTGCATTCCTGGGATAAATCCCACTTGGTTGTGATGAATGGTCTTTATATTTATTTACTTGTTTATTTACATATTGTTTTGAGACAGGGTCTCACTCTTTTGTCCAGGCTGAAGTACCATGGTGCAAACATAGCTCATTTCAGCCTTGACCTCCCAAGCATAAGCAACCCTCCCACCTCAGCCTCCCAAATAGCTGAGAACAGGCATGCACCACCATGCCTAGCTGATTTTTTATTTTTTATAAAGACAGGGTCTTTACAAAACTAGGCTGGTCTCAAATGCCTGGACTAAAGCGATCCTCCCATCTTGGCCTCCCAAAGGTGGGCGCCACCACATCTGGCTTGAATATTTTTTTTAATGTGTTGTTGAATTTGCTTTCTTAGTATTTTGTTGAGGACTTTTGCATCAATGTTCATCAGGGATCTTGGCCTGTAGTTACCTTTTTTTTAAAAAAAATATGTCTTTGTCTAGTTATGGTACAGGGTAATACTAGCCTCATAGAATGAGTTTGGAGGTATTCCCTTCTCCTCTATTTTTTAAAAGTAGTTTGAGTAGGATTGGTACTTACCAAACATCTTTAAATGTTTGGTAAAATTCAGCAGTGAAGCGATTAGATCCTGGGCTTTACTTTGCTGGGAGAATTTTTATTACAGCTTTGATGTCATTTCTTGTTATGTGTCTGTTCAGATTTTGGATTTCTTCATGGTTCTATTTTGGTAGGTTGTATATGTCTAGATATTTATCCATTTCTTCTAGATTTTCTGATGTATTGACATATTGTTGCTCATAGTAGCCACTAAGGATCCTTTCAATTTCTGTGGCATCAGTTGGAGAAAAGCATGTTTCCTTTTTCATCCATAATTTTATTTATTTGGGTCTTCTCTCTTTTTTTTTCAGTTATTCTGGCTAAAGTTTTATTGATTTTGTTCATTTTTTCAGAAAACTAACTTTTTGTTTTATTGATTTTTATATTGTTTTCTTCATTTCAGTTTCATTCATTTCTGCTCTGATCCTTATTCTTTCTTCTCGTAATTTTGGATTTGGTTTGCTATTGCCTTTTTTTTTCTTTAAGATACATTATTAGGTTGTTTATTTGAAGTTTTTCTTCTTTTTTGATGTTGGCACTTCTTATAAAGCTTTCTCTTTGCACTGTTTTGGCTGTTTCCCATAGGTTTGTTATATTTTGTTTTCATTATCATTCGTTTCAAGAAATGTTTAAATTTTCTTCTTAATTTCTTTGTTGACCCACTGGTCATTCAGGAGCATATTGTTTCATTTCCATATGTTTGTATAGTTTCCAAAATTCCTTGTTATTGATTTCTAGTTTTATTTTATTGTTGTCAGAGAGGATACTTAATTTCTTTTTTTTTAATTTTTAAGACTTGTTTTGTGGTATAACATATAGCTTCTCCTTGACAATATTCCATGTGCTGAACAGAAGAATGTATATTTTGCAGCCATTGGATGAAATGCTCTGGAAATATCTATTAGGTCCATTTGGTCTACAGCACAGATTAAATCTGATGGTTCTTTGTTGATTTTCTGTCAGGATGATGTGTCCAATGTTGTAAGTTAGGTGTTGAGGTCTCCAGCTATTACCATACTGGGGTCTCTCTCTCTCTCTTTTTTTGTTGTTGAGATGGAGTTTCACTCTTTTTGCCCAGGCTGGATTGCAATGGCGCAATCTTGGCTCACCGTAACCTCTGCCTTCCGGATTCAAGCGATTCTCCTGCCTCAGCCTCCCAAGTAGCTGGGATTACAGGCATGCCCCACCACGCCTAATTTTGTATTTTTTAGTAGAGACATGGTTTCTCCATGTTGGCCACACTGGTCTTGAACTCTTGATCTCAGGTGATCCACCTGCCTCAGCCTCCCAAAGTGCTGGGATTATAGGCCTGAGCCACCATGCCCAGCCTGGGTCTATCTATCTCTTTAGCTCTAATAATATTTGCTTTATATATCTGGGTGCTCCAGTATTGGGTGCATATATATTTACAACTGTTATATCCTTTTGCTGAGTTGACCCCTTTATTATTATATAATGACCTTCTTTGTCTCTTTTTATAGTTTTAGTCTTGAAATCTAATTTGTCTGATATAAGTATAGCTACTTCTGCTTTTTTTTTTGGTTTCCATTTGCATGTCACAGAATATTATAATACTGTAATTGTGGTGTGTAAACTACTTACGTCTTTCTTGAGTAGAAAGACTAAAAGATGAACCAGTCTATGTGTATCTTTACACAACAGACCATTGGGTCTTTTTTTCTCTCTCTCTCTCTGTTTTCCTTTTTGAGACAGGGTCTCACTTTGTCACCCATGCTAGAGTGCAGTAGTGTGAACATGGCTCACTGCAGCCATGACCTCTGTGCTCAAGAGGTCCTCTCACCTCAGCTTCCCAAGTAGCTGGGACTACAAGCACTTGCCACCATGCCCATCTAATTTTTAGTATTTTTTTTTTTCCAAAAAGAGGGTTTTTGTCATGTTACACAGGCTGGTCTTAAACTCCTGAGCTTAAGCAATCTATTCACCTTGGCCTCCCAAAGTGCTGGAATTATAGGCATGAGCCACTAAGCCCAGCCTCTATGTCTTTTTGTTGGAGAGTTTAGTCCATTTACATTCAATGTTATTGGTAAATAAGGATTTACTCCTGCCATTTTTTTTTCTAATTGTTTTGTAGTCTTCTCCTCCTTCTTTTCTTCCTTTCTGTCTTCCTTTTAGTAAAGGTGATTTTCTCTGGTGGTATGCTTTAATTTCTTGTTGTTAATTTTTTTTTTGTATACGTTCTATGTTTCTTGATTTAAGGTTATCATAAGACTTGCACATAATGAGACAGCCAGGTGGGAGGTACTACTTGGAGAAACTCCAACCAGCCTTTCCGCTGGCTGGAGTCTCAGAAGGTTCATGCCATTTTCAGTGAGATGGAGGCTGACCCTTCCTCTTCCTGTGTGGAACCTGAGATTCAAACAGTGGGTGGGAAGCACTCTAACAAGGACTCTGTTTTAGCAAGAGTCCCTGTTTCCTCCTTTTCTTCCTTTTCACCCAATAAAACCCCGCTTTACTCACCCCTCAGTCTGTGAGCCTAAATTTTTGTGGCTGTGGGACAGACATAGACCCCATCCTTAGCTGAACTAAGGAAAAGTCCTGCAATATTTTTGGCGCCCAATGTGGGGCTCAAGTGGTGAGTGAAATGGGAACTCAAAATCTCTCACTGTTGCTTCTAAGCCTTTTCATCCTCAGACTTCTAAGGGTAGGGGAAACCATACCTCCACCCCTCATTGCTCCCAGGTCTTTTCATGACCTTTTCCTTCCTTTTTCGGGACTGACAGGTGAACAGCAAATACCCTTCACCCCCCAACTCCCTGCCAGGCTTGGACATATGGCCCAAGGCACTGGGGGCAGCTGACTGGCATTTTCTGCCATGAGCCATTGGAGCCTTCCCCTTCCCTGGCCAAGAGATTCAGCTCCATTAGAAAATAATTAAACTTTTCTCCTTGGTAGAAAAACCACTTCCATAAGAATAAGGTTCTTCCCCAGTCAATTTTAAACTATATTTTTTTCTTTCCCCTTCTCTATCCCATCCGCAAGTTAACTTTTGACGTTTATTTGTTTTTTCTTTTAGAAGATGTTTTGCTAGGCCAGTCCACCCAACTATCACTGTTTATATTTTCTGCAAAGTTATGGTTGTAAAATCAAGCTTCCATCTTGTTTTACATTCTAAGGGCGTGGCTTGTAACTTTGGTGGCAGGGCTTTGTTTAGCAATCCTGTCTTAGGGAATAAGTTTCTTTCTGGTTTGATATCTGCATGTTTTCCTAGTGCTGTCTCTTAAAGGGCCCCACCCAGTGCCTGAGTTTTCTTCTGTCTGTCTGTGTGTGTAATGTGTGTGATGTCTGTAAAAAGAGCTCTAATTAATTTGACCTAAAGAAAGACAAGCACTTAGATCTAATATTTTTTAAAGGGAAGTTAAAAACTGTGGTCCTTTTCAGTTCACATGAGTTTAATCTTTTTTTTTTTTTTTTTTAGATGGAGTCTCACGCTGTCACCCAGGCTGGAGTGCAGTGACGTGATCTCAGCTCACTGCAATCTCTGCCACCCAGGTTCATGCCATTCTCCTGCCTCAGCCTCCCAAGCAGCTGGGACTACAGGTGCCCATCACCACACCTGGCTAATTTTTTGTATTTTTAGTTGAGATGGGGCTTCACCATGTTAGCCAGGATGGTCTTGATCTCCTGACCTCGTGATCTGCCTACCTCGGCATCCCAAAGTGCTGGAATTACAGGGGTGAGCCAGACTTTAATCTTTAAGAAAAAGTTCACATGACTTTAATCTTTAAGAAATAAAAGCAACCCTAAGGACTATTGGTAAAATGCAAGTCAGATGCAAGATTTGCTAAGTGTTTTGAGATTACAAATTGCTTTTTGGGTTTTGAGAGCTATTTGACTTGCTAGCTTCACAATTGGTAAGGCCTGGGGACATGTGGAACTAACCATGTCCTTAACTAAGAAGGCTAACCTTGGCTGCAGTTGGCACACAATTAAGGCAACCAAGTTTTACCTTAAAGTTAAAAATTGCTAGTAGTTAATTGGAGCTACTGGAAATAGATTTACATTTAAGGTTTGTAAGAACAGTAAAATGTATTTTTTAGTAAAAGGTTATAAGAAGGCATGGAAATATAAACTTTTGCTTAGGGTTAAAGGATTGTTTTGAGTTAAATTAGGAAAAAAC
This sequence comes from Macaca mulatta, assembly GCF_049350105.2. Classification (NCBI taxonomy): domain Eukaryota; kingdom Metazoa; phylum Chordata; class Mammalia; order Primates; family Cercopithecidae; genus Macaca; species Macaca mulatta. Next base: position 92,963,806 of record NC_133420.1, read on the forward strand.
TGAAGGTTCAAAGAAGTGGTGGAAGAATTGTGGAAATCTTGCAGAAGAGGTTCTTTGTGTGAACATATTGACTAAATTCAAAAAAGGGCATTATCTGGTTTTTCTGTAAATTGAGCATTGAAATAAAAGCACAACAAGGTTTTCCTAAGGCACCAATCTGCTCTGTGGCAAAATTTGTAAAGGGTTATAAGAGGTTTGTGCTCTTTAAAATTTCTGAGTCGTCATTTTGGCAAAATAAATAACTTATGGTAGTCTGGAATTCTATTTCATGATATGAAACCTCAAACACTTAACAACCTTCCCAAAATAAAACTTCAGTTTCAAAATTGTCTTCCCTGGCACCTGGCTTTTTGAATACATCAGAGGGCCCCTGAAGTGTCCAGAAAAGAGACATAAACAGGATTTTTCGACATGTCTAGTTACATGGGATTGCCAAAATGATGCTCAGTCTTCTTTAGGTTATATCTTGGTGAATAATGCTAATATACGTTCCAAAATTGTATGGCATTTCCAAACTTCTAATGTCTGAGTTTATGCTATTGATCATAATTAAGGTTTTCATGTTGAGTTATTGTAAACCATGGAGACAACCAAACTTCTTGGTCAATTTTGTTTCTCACTGTAACTATCCTGGATATTTTCCTATTCACAGACAATTTTTGTCTTGTTTTAATCCTTTTGAAAGATGGTTAATAATAAACTATAGAACTTTAACAGGTGCTGTCACATACAGGCTTCTGATAACTTTAGAGATTTGGAATAAAGGAAAATGTACATGGCTCATAAAGAGCAGAAGTGTTCATGAATATCAAGCAAAACAAGATTTAACTAAATGGACTAACTCAGGAAGCTAAAGCAAACCTTTTCTTTTTTTCTTTTTTTTTTCTTTGTTTCTTTTTTCTTTTTTTTTTGAGACGGAGTCTTGCTCTGTCACTGAGGCTGGAGTGCAGTGGCGGGATCTTGGCTCACTGCAACCTCCACCTCCCGGGTTCAAGTGATTCTCCTGCCTCAGCCTCCTGAGTAGCTCAGAGTACAGGCATGTGCCACCACGCCTGGCTAATTTTTGTATTTTTAGTAGAGACGGGGTTTCTCTATGTTGTCCAGGCTGGTCTCAAATTCATGACCTCAAGTGATCTGCCTGCCTGGGCCTCCCAAAGTGCTGGGATTACAGGCATGAGCCACTGCGCCCAGCCTTAAGCATTTTTTTTTTTTTTTTTTTTTTTTGCTCTTGCTTGGAATATTACTGCTTCTTGTTGTATTTTTCAGAGTCAAGGAAACTTATTTTGAACTATTTATGGCCTTTAATAATTAAGTAAGGTATACACTCCTGTAATCAAAATTTGGAGCATGTTTGTTCCTCTGTGCCTGGTTCCTCTAGAATTTGGAAACTATCTGTGAGTATTCTTATGGCAATATTGTTGTTTGCATTAGTACAATAAGAATTCATTTTTCTTTTGCAACAGAACACAATTGGAGAAAGTGGTTATTTTACCGAGGCTTTGCCTGGAAGGGTATGCTTCTGTTTAAGGAGTCAATCCCAACTTGCAGAGCCAATAAACGTCCAGTGGGGAAACTGGCCTCATACCTTTGTCTATCCAGTCCCTGCATAGGGTTCCTGACCTGTGGTAAGTAAAGAATGTCACTTTCTAACAGGTTCAGGAGCTCCAAGTTTATTATGGGACCTTAAGAGGAAAGGATCACCCAAATCACAGGTGTTTAAGGATACAAACCCATGATTGGGCTCAACTTTAAAAGGTATTATCTGAGATTACTTGTAGAAGAAAATTCCATCAAAGCCAATCTAAAAGGCCTATGTAGAAATAGTTATTCTTGCCACACTTTATGCAAATAATCAGGCCAAGTATAAAACTAAAGTCTATTTTGTAAACCATTCAGTCTTATGATGATTTTTTAACAAAAATGAGGACTGGAGAGAGAGAAATCATGTTTCAAAACTTATCATATATTTATCATTAAATTCTAAACTCATTATTTGTTTTTAAGTTTTCACCTACATTTTAGACTAACCCTGCTTACTCCTGTGAACCAACCAGCAATCCCTGGCTGCAGCTCAAAAAGAACAAAAGGGATGAGAAATGTTAAAATCTGAATCAATATTCTAGTTGAGCAATTATCCTGCAAATCCTGCAAGGTGATCGGAATAAATAGGATACCCAAGACTCGGAGGTTTCCTTTTTGGGAAAGTAAGACCAAAGGAGCTAACCAAAGTCAAACACCATGCACCCAAATCTTAGCAAGCATAACTATAGCCACCAGTTTTCTGGGTGTGTCACAAGACATTCTTTCCTGTCCGTTGTTGGAGGACTTAGTTCCACAGTTTCATCTTAGCATTTGGCTTATGACAAGGAGTCCATGCAACCCCCCGAGACATATTTTTGTCCCAAACTCAGTTCCAAGCTTTGGGTCAAAGCCCTATGAAAGACAACTGGATCTAATGGATCCAGAGCCAAATGACAACAGAGGTTAAAAGGCACAGTGCAGGTGAGCATGGCTGATTCCTGCCAACTAAGCCAAGCCCAAGCTTCCTGTTTCATGGATAAAGGCCACATTAATATCCATGGCATAAATGAGGTCTAGGGAACTCCAAGTCTACTGATAGTAGGACAAATAGAGGCATGCATGAGATTGGATAATTCCTATTCTCTAGGCATACCCTGCTTCATGGGTGGAAGCTGGTTTGGCACTCATGGTGGGACCTGCCAAGGTCACCGGGATTCAGGGATGCAAGGATGGAAGAGGGAAAGAGGACACTCTTCCTTCCCTCCCTCATGTACCTTGGGTATCTGCTAGGAAGAGAAGGAAACCAGGGATACCTGCTTCCCTCTTTCTGGATGGGTAGCCATTCATCTTCAGTCTGTACCTCTTTTGAATGCATCCTGAACCCTGAGACTCCTTAAAAAAAAGCCCTCTTTTTTTCCTTCCTCCTCCTCTGTCCTCTTTTCACAATTAGGCAATTGTGCCTCCAGGACACTCGCCTCAGATGGATCTTCCAAATGGGAAAAAGTAAATTTCTCAAACCTTAAACTGGTTGGCTTAGGATTGGGCTCAGGGGAAGAGAACCCAGAAGCCCAACATGCCGGCAAAAGGATAAAGTTTCTTTGCCAGTCAGCCTTTTGGCTTCCCTCTCTCTATACAAACTGGTAAAAGGCCACGGAATTTTCTAGCTATCCTTACCCCTCCCCTTGTTTCATTTTATACGTGTTTTCTAATAACCCGGTTTGTCTGTTCTTGCCTTCAGGCCATCAGACTCCAAACAGTCATGCAACTGGAGCCTCTGATGATGGCCTTTCTGCTGGGAACCCTTAAATAGGCCTCTGAGGGAACTTTGATTACTGTTTTCCCAAAACAGTGCCCCCTGTCAGCAGGAAGCAGTTAAGATCAGTCTTCGTCCTATCCTTAATCTAACGGCAGTTAGATGTACTTCTTTAGAGAGGGGAATGAGACAGCCAGGTGGGAGGGGTTCCCTGGAGAAACTCCAACCAACCTGTCCACTGAGGTGGAGACTACGGCCTCATGCAAATCCAAAATCCAATAGGGCAGTCATTAAACCTTAAAGTTCCAAAATGATCTCCTCTGACTCCATGTCTTACATCTAGGGCATGCTGATGCAAGAAGTGGGCTCTTACAGCCTTGGGCAGCTCCACCCCTGTGGCTTTGCAGGGCATAGCCCCCTTCCCAGCTGCTTCCACAAGCTGGCATTGAGTGTCTGTGGCTTTTCCAGGCACGCAATGCAAGCTGTTGGTGGACCTACCATTCTGGGATCTGGAGGATGGTGGCTCTCTTCTGATAGCTCCACCAGGCAGTGCCCCATTGGGGACTCTGTGTGGGGGCTCTGACCCCACATTTCCCTTCTGTACTGCCCTGGCAGAGGTTGTCCATGAGGGCCCCACCCTTGCAGCAAACTTCTGCCTGGACATCCAGGTGTTTCCATACATCCTCTGAAATCCAGGTGGAGGTTCCCAAACCTCAATTTTTGACTTCTGTGAAACTGCAGGGTTAACACCATGTGGAGGCTGCCAAGGCTTGGGGCTGCACCCTCTGAAGCCATGGCCTGAGCGCTATACCTTGGCCCTTTTAGCTACAGCTGGAGCTGCTAGGACACAGGGCACAAGTCCCCAGGCTGCACACAGCAGGGGGCCCTGGGCCCATCCCAGAAAACCATTTTTTCCTTCTAGACCAGTGGGCCTGTGTTAAATTTATCTGATAGGGCTAGGTGCAGTGGCTCATACCTGTAATCCCAGCATTTTGGGAGGCTAAGGCAGGTGGATCACTTGAGCCCAGGAGTTTGAGACCCATCTGGGCAACATGGCAAAACCTCATCTCTACCAAAAAAACAATACAAAAATTAGCTGAAAATGGCGGCACCCACTTGTAGTCCCAGTTACTTGGGAGGCTGAGGTGGGAGGATTGCTTGAGTCCAGGAGGCAGAGGATACAGTGAACTGGGATCATGCCACTGGGCACCAGCCTAGGTGACAGGGTGAGACCCTGTCTAAAAATAAATAAATAAATAAATAAATAAATAAATAAATAAATAAATAAATTTATCTGATAGGATTCTGAATTCCTTCTCTGTGTTATCTTGAATTTCACTGAATTTCTTTAACACAGCTATTTTGAATTCTCTGTCTGAAAGGTCACATATCTCTGTCTCTCCATAATTGGTCCCTGGTGACTTATTTAGTTCAATTGGTGAGGTCATGTTTTCCTACATGGTCTTGATTCTTGTGGATGTTTGTCAGTGTCTGGGCATTAAGGAGTTAAGTATTCATTGTAGTCTTCACAGTCTGGGCTTGTTGTACCCACCCTTCTTGGGAAGGCTTTCCAGGTATTCAAAGGGACTTGGGTGTTGTGATTTAAGCTTTTGCCTATGGCAGTCATATCTGCATTTGGGGGCACCCCAAGCCCAGTATTACTGTTGCTTTTGCAAGCTCATAGAGGTACCATATTGGTGGACTTGGATAAGACCCAGAAGAATTCTCTAGATTACCAGGCATAAGACTCTTGTTGTCTTCCCTTACTTTCTCCCACACAAACAGAGTCTCTCTTTCTGTGCTGAGCTGCCTAGAGCTATGGGAGGGGTGACAAAAGCACCATTGTGGCCCCCAGCACTGGGATTATGCTGGGTCAGACCTGAAGCCAGCATAGCACTGGGTCTCGCTCAAGGTCTCTGGTAGCCACTGCCTAGCTATACTGCCTATGTTCACTCATGGCACTAGGGCTCTTCAATCAGCAGGTAGTAAAGCCAGTCAGGACTTTGTCTTCCCTTCAGGGCAGCAAGATCCCCCCCAGCCCCAGGCAGGTCCAGAAATGCCATCTGGGAGACAGGGCCCGGAGTTTGAAACCCAAGAAATCCACCTGGTTCTCTATCCCACTGTGGCTAAGCTGGCACTGAAACAAGTCAAAGTCCTTCCCACTCTTCCCTCCCCTTTCCGCAGGCATAGGAGCCTCTCCTTGCATCCATCATCACCCCAGGCCCATGGGCCAGGGTGCTACTGATGTTCACTTAAGGCCCAAGGGCTCTTCAGTCAGCTTGTAGTGAATGCTGCCAGGCCTGGGACTCACCCTTTAGGGCAGTGGGCTCCCCTTTGGCTCAAGGTAAGCCCAGAAATGCCATCCAAAAACCAAGGCCTGGAATCAGGGACCCTAAGAGCCTGCTTGGTGCTCTACCCCATGGAGGCCAAGTTAGTACCTAAGCTACAAGACAAAGTCCTCTTTACTCTTCACTTCCCCTTTCTCAGGTAGGAGTCTCTCCCCATAGCCACCACAGCTAGGAATGTGCTGTGTCACACCTGAAGCCAGCACATCTCTGAGTCTTACTGAAGACCCATGGAGAGTACTGCCTGGATATTGCTGCTGATTATTCAGGGATCAAGGGCTCTTTGGTCAGCAAGTGATGAATCCTGCCAGAACTGGGCCTTTCCCTTCAAGTCACTAAGTTCTCTTTTGGCCCAGGGTGTGTCTAGAAATATCATCTGGTAGCTAGAGCCTGAAATAGGGGTATCAGGACTCTGCCCAGTGCCCTATCCTACTGTGTCTTAGCTGGTATCCAAAATGTAAGACAAAGTCCTCTTTACCCTACCCTCTTCTCTCCTCAAATGGAGGAAGGAATATCTCCTGGAGCTGCAAGCTGTGCTGCCTGAGGTTGAGGGAGGGGTGATGCAAGCATTCCCTTGGTCACCCTGGCTGGTGTCTCACCAGGTTGCTTGTCCCCCAAATCCAGTGGTTCGGAGCCCAGTATAGCACCAAGACTTGCCCAGTAATTGCAGTCTTTGTGGCCTAATAAACTTGAAACTGCCTTCAAGTTTGTTTAGGACCCTGGAGCACTTTAGCCTATGGCAGCAAGGCTTGCCATAACTTAGGTTCCAACCACTGGGATGGGTGATTCTCCTCTGGGTATGGCTGGTCTAAATGCTCCTCTGCAGATGTCAGCTAAGTTCTGCCAAGTGTTGCTTTCCACTGTGACAGGGCAGCACTGAGTTCCAATGCAAAACTGTACTCCCCCTCCCTCAAGTGCACAGATTCTCTCCATGCCACACAGCTGCTACCCTGGGATGGGGGAGTAGTGGCCCTGGAAATTCAAAACTGTCTTTCCTAACCTCTTCAGTGCCTCTTTCTGTGATATGAAGTTAAAACCAGGTATTGTGATCACTCATGTGATTTTGGCTCTTATGAAGATGCTTTTTTGTATGGATAGTTGTTTGATGTGGTGTTCCTGTGGGGAGAATGATTGGTGGAGGCTTCTATCTAGCTGTCTTGCTCTGCCTCCTCCTCATTTAAATGAAATTTTAAAATTTATTTTTAGTGCCAAGGAATTTATTATTGTTGACAATGGGTTCCCTGATTACAACGGTCTATGTAATCATTCCTAGATAAATGACATCTACAATAAATTGTCAAATATTTTTACTTTTTCCGTTTTTAAGGCAGAGCAAGAACTGAAAAAATTTATAAAGCAATCTGAGTATATAGTCATTCAAAATTGCTACCCCTCCCCCAATCTTTTACTCCTGATTTGACATGATTTGTATGTGTACAATTTGCCTTTAGAATCTGTCCAAAGTATTCAAATTTCTTTTCCCTGAAACAACTCTTTTTCTTTTATTTTACATAATATTATAAATCAGTCAGCATAAAAGTTTTTAAAAGACACACACAACTGACCCTTAGTTAGCAGATGATTCATGATTTGAAGAGCAGATCAAATAGTAGCCTATTGCCATTAAGAACTTGATGGGCCATGGCCAGCAGTGTGTTTTATAGAGAGAAAAGAGTGTCAGTTTATCTGGTGACCTGGGTAACTTAGAGTTGCTTGAGAGTGTCTACTAAACTGCCTTCCAGGAGAGTTTTGTTGATTTGCCCTCTTAGCAGCAGTGTATGGGGGTGCTCGTCTCCTTTTACCCTGGTTCTCAAACTCTAGTGTTCACAAGAATCACTTAGAGAACTTTGTTAAAAATATGTAGATTCTTGACACACCATACTAACAGATTCTGATTTGGAGCAAGTCCAAAATGTCTGCAAAAAAGCACACCAGGCATTTCTTAAGTAGGTGATTAGTAAAAATGTTTAACTCAAGGATAAGATACTATGATTCTTATTTGCCCACAGTCTTCTAATCATTTGGTTATAATAAGAAAATAACCCATATAGCTAATTCCTTCTCTTTATCAAACCTATTATTCCCAACCTATTTTTTCTAGATAAATGACTCTCAGGAAAAGAATTCTCTTGGCCCATGTTTTCTGGTGATAGTGATTTTGACAATCTCATGTTTAGATTTCTTAAAACAATTGAAGCTAGAGGTTTGAAAAGTCTAAATGCATCTTAGTAGTAGAGGTATAACCTCTGAGGCACACCATTTAGGTTTTTCACAAAGTTGGATTAGAATTTGGAGGTAACTCAGCTAACTTAGATTCTTGACTATAATATTAAACAGTTTCTGAATAGCAACCTCCTCTTAGTTGTATCACAAAGTCACTTTGCCATTAAACTGAATTTAAATAAACCTAAATCAGATAGACTGAGGGTCTCCCTCCCTCCCTCCCTCCCTTTCTTCTCTCTTTCTCTATCTTTCTCTTTCTCTTTATGATGAGGTCTCAATTTGTCACCCAGGCTGAAGTGCAGTGGCGTGATCTTGGCTCAGTGCAACCTCCACCTCCCAGGGTCAGGTGATCCTCCCACCTCAGCCTCCCAAGTAGCTGGGATTAGAGGCACATGCCACCACGTCTGGCTAATTTTTCTGTTTTTTTTCTTTTTTCTTTCTTTCTTTTTTTTCTTTGGTGGAAACAGGGTTTCGTCATGTTGCCCAGACTGGTCTCAAACTCCTGGGCTCAAGGGATCTGCTTGTCTCAGCCTCTGAAAGTGCTGGGATTACAAGCGTGAGCTACCACACCCGGCCCAGGAGATTGTTTTCTAAAAATCACATATCTAATAAGTCAATAATGCTAAAACCTGAATTTGTAATAAGTAGGAGGTGATGCCTGTTATGCCCTAAATAACAACAACAATAACAACACCCATTTCTCTTTGGACAGTGGAAAACCAGAGCTAATTTACTAACTCCTTTAGAGGTTCAATGGCTTCATCCATCTTGACTAAATTGCAGTGTAGCTATCCAGTGCTTTGCAGAGAAGAGTGGGAAATATTTATCAGGTTTTCTTGCTGGTTTGTAAAGGTTGAGGGAATGGTACCCAGCTGCAAAGGAAGATGCTTTTCTTACTTGGGTGAAGGTTTTTTGAACTTTCCTTTCCAAACCAGGGCCCTAGGACACTGGGTCGGCCTGAAGAGCCAGGGCTGGCCTGCTAGAGTCAATGAATGTTAGCAAGAGAATGCCCAGGGGTCTGGGCAGAGTTGAAATCTAAAGAGAGCATCTGTAGCTCTAGAAGGCCAAAGTAGGAGTCACAGAAGGCCTGACTCCATCTGTGAATCAGGCAGGAAACTGTTAAATGCCCTAGCCTACTCAGAGAAGTGTGAGACAAAATACGTGAACATGAGTCAGAAAATCCAGGGCTCCACTAAACAGGAAATTTGGTGAGGGAATCACCCGGGAAAACAGAGTTGGTATCAGAGGATCTCTTAGTGAAGTTTGAAAGAAAAGAGAACTAATGTTTATTGATGCTATCTTATATATATCTAATTGAACATAATCATCATTTCTCCAGAAGTTAAAAAATGCTTGAAATAAAAGGCCAAAGAAAGTTAGTAAGTAGTAAGTAAGTAAATTATTGAATGAATGAATAAATGAGTGAAAGGCAGTAAAGGTACTAGCTTTATAAGGCTAACTTTTGCATCTGTGGTATTGTATGACGGTATGGAATATTCTAAACAAGAGAATTGGCTGATGCCAGATAGTGATATGTATTAGACACTATAAAGCCCTTAGTTCATGGATGTCCTGACAAAGACTCTATTTGACCAAACTCGGGCTCTTCTTGACTAAGCCTCAACCTTGGCCTATAAGAGTTGCAGACACTCAGTATAAATGATTTCATTCATCCCCTTTCCCACCTCCCCCCACAGCCTCCTCCCACCTAAACACACACTAAGAGAACTGAATAAACCCTAGCATAGTTCGTTGCTCAAGGTCTTATCCTGGGATGACCTGCAGCCCTCTCCTTCCTTTTAAGTTTCTACTTGGGAAAGCTCAACGCTGCCAAAAGAATTTGTTTCAGTCAACACCTGAAGATAGGGCAACAATCTCCTAGTCTCTGTGGGAGGGTAGGAGCCTAACTTAGATAAGCACCAGTTAGCAAACCCACATGGCTTAATCACATTGACCAACCCACCAACCTAGTTTTTGTAATTTCTCACTTCCCTGACTGCTCAAGCCCCAGCTCGTTTCTCCTCCTTACTCCCTCATTCTCCCTCTAAAACACCAGTGACTTCCATATGGACTGAAGTTGAGCTCTGACTACACTGGACTGTCTTCCCTACTGCAGTAATTACTGAGTAGAATCTGACTTTAGTTTCTTTAACCACCGTGTCCAGCTTTGTTTCTCTTTGACAGCTTTTATAAGTTTGTGTGGCTCTAGTTGTGAGATTTCATTTTCCCCTCACTTGTGCTAGGTTATGTGCCTTTACAGATCCATCTAACCCTGTGGGTTCCATGGTTCTTGGCTGCTAATGGCAGGAACTTTAGACCCCTGTCTGATCCATCTGGAACCAAGGGATGTCCAGAGAGAACATGGAAGTACAGAGGCATTATGCCATATGGGGCAAACTGGACTAAAGAGAGACAGGAGTCAGAAAGGAGTCAGCAGATAAATTGTCTACCTACTTCTCCTTGACAGATGATTTCAAGACACATGACTCATGGGGTCTTTCTTGAAAGATCCCATGACACTGAGTGACTAGTTGTGTGCCTTGTAAAGCTGTGGTCAGCTTAGTAATACACTCCTTTGTGTTTGCCCTTTCTCCTTCCCTGCCCTACTCTTTAATTAATTAACTAATTTATTTATTTATTTTCGAGACAGAGTCTCACTCTGTTGCCCAGGCTGGAGTGCAGTAGCGCGATCTCTGCTCACTGCAACCCCTGTCTCCCAGGTTCAGGTGATTCTCCTGCCTTAGCCTCCCAAGTAGCTAGGAGGTGCCTGCCACTGCGCCCACCTAATTTCTGTATTTTTAGTAGAGACAGGGTTTCACCATGCTGACCAGGCTGGTCTTGAACCTCTGATCTCAGGTAATCCACCTGCCCCAGCCTCCCAAAGTGCTGGGATTGCAGGCGTGAGACACCATGCCCGGCCTGTTTTTTATTTTTATTTTTTTTGAGACAGAATCTTGCTCTGTTGCCCAGGCTGGAGTGCATTGGCGGGATCTCAGCCCACTGTAACCTCTATCTCCTGGGATCAGGTGATTCTCCTGCCTCAGCCTCCCAAGCAGCTGGGACTACAGGTACGCACCACCATGCCCAGCTAGGTTTTGTATTTTTAGTAGAGATGGGGTCTCATCATGTTGGCTAGGCTGGTCTAAAACTCCTGGCCTCAAGTGATCCACACACCTCAGCTTCCCAAAGTGTGGGGATTACAGGCATGAGCCATCACGCCCAGCCTTTTTTTTTTTTTAAAGACAGCGTCTCTCTTTGTCACCTAGGCTGGAGCATAGTGGCATGAGCACAGCTCACTGCAGCCTCAAACTTATGGGCTCAGGCAATCCTCTCACCTTAGTCTCCTGAATAGCTAGGACCACAGGTGCATGCTACCATACCCAGCTAATTTTTTTTTTTTTTGAGACTGTGTCTCGCACTGTCACCCAGTCTGGAGTGCAGTAGTGTGATCTCTGCTCACTTCAACCTCTGCCTCCTGGGTTCAAGTGATTCTCCTGCCTCAGCCTTCCGAGTAGCTGGGATTACAGGCACCCACCACCATACCTGGCTAATTTTTTGTATTTTTGGTAGAGATGGGGTTTCACTATGTTGACCAGGCTGGTCTCAAAACTATACAAGAACCTCACCTGAAGCAGGTGGCTAACAAGATGATACTTGCTCGCCTCACAAGCTGCATCCACCACACCTGACTGCTTCCAGGCCATAACCAGGATTGTACTTCAGCATAGCCTCCGAGGGAAGGTACAGTCCTTGCTCAGGGAAGAAATAACTTACTTATCAAACAAATGACTGAATTTTACCATTATATACAAGCAGGAAACCCAGCAACATGTGTAGGAGTTGATTTTGAGGATATCGCATTGGGAGAAGAATATAAAGATGAATAGAAGAGAATTCACTGGTTATGGGAATAGTCTCCCATGACTTGGGATTCAATGTTCTGGGACCTAGGGCTGGTCTAAATATACTATTAGGTTGGCTCCTTGAAGCTTGGGCATGATAATGCCCTAGAGTATGTGAGGTAAAGTTGTCAGACATCTTGGCATTATATTGAGTAAAGGGGACATATGAATCAAAGACGTAGGAACTTTAGAATGGATATATCTGAGAACCCATTACTGTCTTCTCTGGAAGGACCCTGAGAAAATTCCAATTTCCAAAACAATGGGAGATATACTAATATTGGGTATATCATTTCTTTAGAAAGCTTGGTGGTACCTGTTCTCTGCAGTTCGTGGAATCAGGCTGCCTAATATCAATGGGGATGATGGGATTCCAGAATGATAGAGACCAGTGGCAGGACTTAATTCTTAGAGGTGGGATGGGCATAATTATTGTAATGGGCATCAAAGTCAGGGTGGTAATTAGAGTGTTTTGACCTACATGGATATGTGGCAATTTTTTTTTTTTTGAGACAGAGTCTTACTCTGTCACCCAGGCTGGAGTGCAGTGGCACGGTCTCAGCTCACTGCAACCTCTGCCTCCTGGGTTCAAGCAATTCTCTGCCTCAGCCTCCCAAGTAGCTGAGATTACAGGCACCTGCCACCACACCCAGCTAATTTTTTGTATTTTTAGTAGAGACGGGGTTTCACCATCTTGACCAGGCTGGTCTTGAACTCCTGACCTCGTAATCTGCCCACCTCGGCCTCCCAGAGTGCTGGGATTACAGGCGTGAGCCACCGTGCCCGGCCTGATATGTGGCAATTTTAGGGGCAAGATAAATGGATAACTGACCAGGTTGTTGCCTGATTTGTATGACAAAAGAGAATTGAAAGCTGGAAAGTCGAAAGCTGACATCAATACTGCTATGGAAAAATCACCCAGTCCCAAGAACTAAATTGATTTATAGGCCTAGAGTCCATTGACTCAAGAGGAAATCCTCCCCTTGAAGAAGAACCTGGTAATGCCACCAAATATTTTTGTGATCCTTCCCTAAAAGGACCAGTGGCCATTTATCAGAGTAACTATGCCAGAGGGAAGGGGAATATCCAGGCTTTTAAAATCAGTGAGATATAAAGCCTAAGCTGGTACATATATTAGGAGATCCTGGATGCCATTCTGGTCCTCTAGTTACAATAGGAGTCATGGTGGTCAGATGATAAATGGAGTTTTAGCTCCAATTCACTTCACAGTAGAATTAGTGAGTAGTTATTTTCCTAGTCCTTGAATATATAAATGGAAAGGGTATCAAGTGGAACAGATATCAGACCCCTCACATGAGTTCCCCACACTGTGTAGATGAACAACTGTTATTTTCAGAAAAGCCAAGTAGAAGTGTCAGAAACTGACTATACCCTCACCCTCAGTCAAGAATGTAAATTAAAACCATATCTTAACCCAGAAAATATTGCAGGAATTAGCACCACTATCAGACTTGAAGAATGTATGCCTGTAGGAGAGGGTTAGGGTGGTCCATCATCCCACTCCCTTTCAATTCTTGCCACTTCTCTTAAAACCAGATGGATCACAGCAGATGATGGTGAGCCCCCATATGAACCGGTGGTGGTTCCACTCATGGTTGGGGGTAGGATATGATGATGATGGTGATGATGATTGTTTTTTGAGATGGAGTTTTACTCTTGTCACCCAGGCTGGAGTGCAATGGTGCCATCTTGGCTCACTGCAACCTCCGCCTCCCGGATTCAAGTGATTCTCCTGCTTCAGCCTCCCCAGTAGCTGGGATTACAGGTGCCCGCCACTACGCCTGGCTAATTTCTGTATTTAGTAGAGACCAGGTTTTACCATGTTGGCCAGGCTGGTCTCGAACTCCTGACCTCAAGTGATCCACCCGCCTCGGCCTCCCAAACTGCTGGGATTACAGGCGTGAACCACTGCACCTGGTGGATATGATTATCTTTACAGAAGCACATCAATTTATCCTCTAGGATTTATGCAGAATCAGTTTAATGCTTTTGTTTTCTAATTTCCATTAGTAGGAGGAATCAAATCAATTTGCCTTTATAGGACAGGCAGGCAAAGCATGAATTTAATGTCCCATGGGGCAAATTTTACCAACCGGAGAAAGGACATGGGAAAAAGCTGGTAGATAAACTGCTTGCCCTTCAAAGATTCCAAGAGGGCCAGGTACGGTGGCTCATGCCTGTAACCCCAGCACTTTGGGAGGCTGAGGCAGGTGGATCACTTGAGGTCAGGAGTTCGAGACCAGCTTGGCCAACATGATGAAACCCTGTCTTCACTAAAAATAAAAAAAATTAGCCATGTATGGTGGCTTACACCTGTAATCCCAACTACTTGGGAGGCTGAGGCAGGAGAATCGCTTGAATCTGAGAGGTGGAGGCAGAGGTTGCAGTGAGCTGAGATCGCACCACTGCACTCCAGCCTGGGCAACACAGTGAGACTCCATCTCAATAAAAAACATAGCAAAACAAACAAAACCAAACCAAAAAACCCCACAAAGATTCCAAGGGACAGGAATTCCAACTAGCCTCTCTGGAGATATCCCACATTACCAAGAAACTTGTTAGATCTCTTTCACAGGTGTGGTCAGCTCAGTAAACACACAATCAATCTTGTGTTACTATTTTCTCCTTTCCTGCCTCACCTGCCTTTTCCCCTCACTCTTGCCTCCCTGGGACTGAATCGCTAACAAAGAATTAGCACAAAGTTTGCTTCATGTTCTGTTTTCTAAGAAAATGGCCCTCACCCTCACCTTACCCAACCAGGTGGTTGACTTTAGAAAAGAAAACAACTATGTAGATAAGCAGAAGTGCGTTTTGAAATACAGTTTCTCTCTGCTATTTCTATGAAAATTAATAGAATGAAGTAAAAATCAAATAGATTGCTTTTAAAAGTTAAAAGCAGGTGGCATTTAGACATACTTGCACAACAGAAATATGAATTCTATTTTCCTCAGGAATAACGAGCCAGATATCTTAGCTTATAAATTGACTTACTATTCCTTAATAAAATTAACATTGCTTGGAGGTATAGAGGCTTTGAATAGCCATGTAGCATCTGATAACTTTTACTTACATTTATTATGTAATATGTGTCAGCAAGCCAGTGTTCATGAACAGTTCTTTTTAAGATAACAAGTACTAAATATTTAAAATCTCTGCACCAGAATCCAAATATGATTGGCATTCTGATTTGGAAAATATTTTAAGGAGACAGTCTCTACCATTAATGATAAAAGTTGGGTTGTAGCATTAGTTTAGCAGCCAACCTGTGAAATGCTGAGTTTAATCCTCAAACCTCTGAGGCGCTGGGCATATTTGGAAGACCTGGAGCAAGTTCCTTGATTTTTCAACAAAAAAGGCAAGAATTAAAGGCCTCTTGGGGGAGACAAGCTCTGAGGTTCCCAGGCTTTCTGGTTTAACAAAGCTTTAGTGAGTTGACCTTCAGGGCACAGCTGAAGGTACAGCTTTTAATTTAACTCTATTTTTCTGAGCAGAACTAACTAAACACATTGAGTAATTTTATTTCTTTGTTTAATTGTCATTTTCCATTTCACTGTATTCCATGATATGCCGTGTAACAGAGTCTAGAGATGTACATACCAGTGAGAGTGGTCTCCGCAGGTGGTTGGACCTAGGGAAGAGGGTTTTGCAGGCCCTAGGAGCATTTTTGAGGCTACTTGGGCAGAGCATTCTGTGGTCCCAGGAAGCCCAAGTGTGATCTGGAAGTGTGGGAGGTATTGGGTCCTGCTAGGCGTGTCCCTTGGCTTGTAGACCTCACCCTACAGTGAGGGAGTTTGCAGAAATAAATACAGCAGGATGGGACCCTATAAAGTTTGGGACTCAGGGCAGGGCCTGGATCTAGAGGTAGTACCAGAGCTTGGCATAATCAGGGAACAAAAAGACTGTTGAGGCTGGATGAAAGTAAGCATAGGAAACTTGGTAATAAGATAAAATTGATGAGCCAAACCTTGAAGACCATGAGAAGGTGTTTGGATTTTTGTTTTGTTGGGATGGTTGTCTGCCAGTCAGACGGCACCTAACAGCTGCAGACCCTTAAGTGGGAGCTGACTTGGGATCTTGTCTGAGTTTATCTGCAAAGCTTTGAGCTAAGACCTTCTGCAAAAAGAACTTGAGATTTTAACTAGTCTATGGTCAAGTAGAGGTTAAAGTAGGCCACAGTATAAGGATGTAGCCAAGGTGATATCACAGCCCTGAGGAAAGAGCTTTTCTATTATATGACTCACTGATGCACACACTTGGACCTAGAACTGGAAACAGTACCTGTTCCAACTAACCCAAGAGCTGGGCAGGAGGTAGAAGGCTGCACACTTTGCTTTGAGGCTGACAAATCTGGCTGAGTATCCTTTTGTGTTCCGTGATGTCTTCACCTTACTTACAAACACCCTGAGATTTTTTTACAACAATGCCCTTGGACGCCTTCATTTGCCTCTTACCTTTTTATAAACTGAATCCAGTTTGCCTGACATTTCAATCTCTGGCATTTGGGTTACATATTAGTTCTCTGTCTTGTCAGCTTTCAAATGTAGTCTTCTCTAATGGATTCTGACTTACTTGGCCTTTCTGACCTCCTGATGCCACATAGCAAATACTGTTCCACTTCTGCCTCCTTGGAAAGTACCTTCTACCCTAGCTAGAACAACCTCTGCCTCTCAGCAAGGTGAAATTGAATATTTTGTTATGAGCCACTGAATTCAGAGAAATCTGCTTGAAGGCAATGGTCTGTTTTTTTTTTTTTTTTTTCCCCCTCCCTGAACCTAGGGAATAAGATATTACAGGGGGGAAAATTCAGACCCCTGAATACAGGCTTCTGCTGGGTCCACCTAATCAGTTGAGGTTGGGATAGAGATACAGCTGGGGCTAGCAGCTGCTGTGGGAAGCCAAGTCTACCTCTATTCACCAATCCAGAGGAATTTAGAGGCAATTCAGCAAAAACTCTCTGAAATCAAACAGTCATGATGATTTATGAATATCCAGAGCTTTGGTTGGGAATGGACAAGGGCATTGGTGGGTGCAAACTGATTATGTTTCCAACATATTGTACTTTAGGAGACATGGAGGGCGATGGTCCTGCTCCTGAAGCCCCACAGTCATTTTTAGAGGGGGTAAATGAAGGTCCACCCACAAGAACTGATAGGGATTGCTCATCTACCAGGAGGAAGGGTTAAGACCTCCACAGCTTTTTCAGCTATCCTGGGGGAAGTGAGAGGGTACTCATACAAACTTTCACAGTTCGGCCACAGCCTCAAGAGAGGATTATGCAATGAGCTGGCTCAGGTCACCAGGCTTGAGCTTCCCCATATTAACAAGCTTCTGTGCAAGGCTAACGGTGAGACTGGCACACAACCATTCCTCTTCTTTCTCTTGGGTGGTAGCAGAGTAGTGTGTATGTGCATGTCCATTTGTTTCTGCCTGTCTCCCTACCTCTAAGCAGGTCATCTATATTCCTACAAGATATAATGCCTGTTCTTGATGCAGACTGCATTATTCATACTCTACTTCTAAAAGATGCTTGCTTAAAGAATACCTATTGCATAAAAAGTGTATATTATTTTAATTTTAGAGGTTTTTTTAACTGGTGATAATATTCAAGAATGCCTTCCTTTAGCAAGTGGCCTCTTCCTTATAGCAAAAACCTTTGGAAATGCTTTGCATGTGATGTTGCATTATACAGAAGTCCCTGGGCAATCTTTGGTAATAATGGCTAATGTTTAATAGTGGCAACAGAACTTCTGCCATTTGGGGGGCGACAGAGTAGCTAAGAACTTGGCCCTGAATCAGGTGGACCTGGATTCAAATGTCTGCAGTGCCATTTATAAGTTATGAAGACTTGGGCAAGTTCCTTAACATCTGCCTTGATTTTCTCATTTGTCAAATGGGAGTATTAATTCCTTTCTCAAAGGGCTTTACTGAAAATTAAAGAAGATAATATATGTGAAGTCCTTGGCACATAGCAAGTACTCAAATGCATGATATGGACATTTACTAGACTCTGTCACTGTCCTCACACTTATTAATAATCTCTAAAAATTTGCAGAACATAGGTGCAGTGCCTGTAAGCCGAGCTACTTGAGAGGCTGAGGTGGGAGGATAGCTTAAGCCCAGGAGTTCAAGTTCAGCCTGAGCAACACAGTGAGACCTTAATTTCTTTAAAAAAAAAAAGTGCAGGACATTTCTTTTTTCTTTTTTCTTTTTTTTTTTTTTGAGACAGAGTCTCGCTCTGTGGCCCAGGCTGGAGTGCAGTGGCCGGATCTCAGCTCACTGCAAGCTCCGCCTCCCGGGTTCACGCCGTTCTCCTGTCTCAGCCTCCCGAGTAGCTGGGACTACAGGCGCCCGCCACCTCGCCCGGCTAGTTTTTTTTTTTTTTGTATTTTTTAGTAGAGACGGGGTTTCACCATGTTAGCCAGGATGGTCTCGAACTCCTGACCTCGTGATCCACCCGTTTCGGCCTCCCAAAGTGCTGGGATTACAGGCTTGAGCCACCGCGCCCGGCCCTAGGACATTTCTTACATGTGAAAATGTTTGTTACTGAAGTGTCATATGAAAAAGCCTGTTTCATCTCTTGCTGTTTTCAAATCATGATATGGTTTCTTTTTTTCAGGAAAACTTGCAGTGTGGAAATATTCTCATGTACTAGAAATTGATTGCATTGTTTTGCTAAGGGCCTCCCAAAAAGGATAAGTATGATTTGGTGGCTAGCTTACATATAAACAATGAGCTAGAACTCACTTAGTAATGGCATCTTTTCAGGGTTAACTAGACTTTCAGATTCACTGAGAAGACTGCATGAGTCATTTTCTCTGTCTCTGTCTCATGTGCTCTCTCTCTCACACAGTTATGCTAAAGCAGCTAAAATGCAGTTTAATAATTTGAATTTAGACAAACTTAACTCTCTGAACTTCAGTAAAGAAGTGTATTTGTATCAGATATGCTTTAGTTTTCATGATCAAAAAGCCCAAAGAAGCTAAAATTAAACTTCCTTCCGACTTTTACTCGTTCCTTTACATTTCTAAGCAAGTGAGACTCAAAGTCATTGCTTTGATTCTGTAGGTATCAGTGAATGTGCCAGCCAGAGGCCTCAGAATTCTTTAAAACCTGACCAGAAGGAAGGGAATGTATTTCTTGATCTCCAGAATGATCAAAAGGCAATATGAAAAGCTCTCAAGCAAAAAGGATACAGAATTATTCCTTGTCTTATGAATCTAATAGGTCCAAAAGATGTCAGTGCATCTTCCTCCCTCATTTGAGAGTTACACAACAGCCCCCATATCAGAATGGCAGAATTCCAGCAGTTCGTTTGCAGAAGTGAGTTATGTGGGACTTAGAATGCGTTCTCCGTAGTAACCATATTATGCCTCTACTTCTAATCCTCTGAAGTAGAGTTCCAGAATTACAGGACTTGACCACCTCATGAAGAGTACTTTTTTTTTTTTTTTTTTTTTTGAGATGGAGTCTTGCTCTGTCACCAAGGCTGGAGTGCAGTGGCACGATCTCGGCTCACTGCAACCTCCGCCTCCTGGGTTCAAGCAATTCTCCTGCCTCAGCCTCCCCAGTAGCTGGGATTATAGGTGCATACCACCATGCCCAGCTAATTTTTGTATTTTAGTGGAGATGGGGTTTCACCATGTTGGCCAGGCTGGTCTTGAACTCCTGACTTTGTTATCCACCCGCCTTGGCCTCCCAAACTGCTGGGATTACAGGCTTGAGCCACCACGCCTGGCCCATGAAGAGTATTTTTACAGGAAGACGTGTGGGACCAGCTAAGGATGCCAGGAATGGGGTACTCTTCCTTTCCCCAACTTCCCTCGCTTCTGAGCCTCTGTAGCCTAGGGCAGAAAATTCTCCCTACAAGATGATTAGGAGGAAGGTAATGAGGTGTGGAGCTGGAGGCCTTCGGAGCTTGGGAGTTGGAGGATGCCACCTCGTGAGAAGCTATGAATCTTTCTTGATCAGCTTCAGCAGCTCCTGGCTCACTTCCTTTCTTTTCGTCTGCTGACCCTCAAAATTGATCCTCTTGCTTCTCCCTTCACTGCCACAAACAACCTTTTCCTTGAGAGAAGCATTTTTCTCTTTTCATTTTAGATCAGAATAGAGTCCCCTCTACTTGCCTGACTTGGAAGTAAATACTTGGATTAGTCCCATACTCTATAGAGTTAAAAAATTTCCCTGACCCTTTTCTTGTATTGCAAATTATTCCTACAAGTAAGGTTGAAGCCCTCATTAATGGCAAATATTTTTCTACTTAAGGAGCTGTGTAAAATTCATCCACATTTCAGGGGGAATCCTAGATTTAGGCTTTCATAAACATTTCTTCAAGAGTTATTGCTAATGGAGGTATGGGGGTGAAGAGCATGACAATGAAGTTTGTGTAGTGCAGAATAGTGTAAAACGACCATGTGAGTAGCACCCCCTAGTGTTGAAGAAGAGGTGTGAGTGTGGGAGGTTGCTGGAAGAAGGGGTGTATTACAGATATTCTTTTTATTCCTTTTCACTAAATCCCTTCCTGCAGGGGCAGGAGCCCGGGATGCAGGGTTCGGCTGCTCAGAGACTGCTGAGTAAAGTAATTCGAGAGACAGTACGTAGGAGTAAAAACCACAACTAAGATGCCATCAAAAGTTACCATGGAGAGAGGTGAAATTCAAGTGGCAATGAGATGGATAGTGGGGGAAGGTTGACCCAAGCAAGAGGTTTCCAGTGGAGTCTGAAGAGACTCCTTAAGCTGTCACTTGGAAGAGCACGCTAAGGATTTTGTTTTCTAAAACTCTGAAGCTCTAGAAGGGAAGGAAACTTTTTCTTTTCTTTTAGAGATGGGGTGTCACTCTGTCACCCAGGCTGGAATGCAGTGGTGCAATCATAACCCATTGAAGCCTTGAACTGAGGCTCAAGCAATCCTCCCACCTCAGGCTCCCTGGTAGCTGGGACCACAGGCATGTGCCACCGTACCCAGCTAATTTTTTTTTTGTAGAGACAAGGTCTTGCTATGTTGCCCAGGCTGGTTTTCAGCTCCTGGGCTTAAGTGGTTGTTCTGTCTCAGCCTCCCAAAGCACTGGAATTATAGGCACTATGCTCAGGCAGAAGGAAATTTTTGAAGGAGCTGAGTAGACATGTATATCTTTCCTTAGATCACCATCAATCCTGCCTGGGCTAAGGTCAAAAGAGTGTCAGAAGAGAATACTTTAAAGCATTCTGGAGGCAACACCCGAGCAGGTGAGGTGAGCAGAGGATTAAGAGCCATGAGGCTTAACAACCAGGTCTATGGCAGAATTAGACTTTGGCTTCCTTCATGCCCTTCAGTTTTTAGCGACTTAAGATGCCTTCTTGGTTTGGATCCATTTGTCTTTCCGACTCCAGCTACCCTGATCTTTTGTTGAAGCTGTAATTTGTCATCATGCTTACCCCATTTCTAAGCACAAGCCAGGTCCCTCTTCTTGGCTCAGCCCTACCTCCTTCCTGTCCCATGGAGTTTGGTCTGAGGAAGACTCAGCCAATTCCTGAACTTTCTTTCTTCCTGTCATTTATTTATTGATCACTTGCTATGTGCCAGATACTGCACTGAATGCTGGGGATTAGGGATTCAACATATAAATTTGGGGAGGGACATAATTTATTCCATACAGATGTGAGGGAATTAGCTGTATGGATATCTGAAGGAAGAACATTTATTTTAATCACATACAAAAAAATTAGGACATCCATTGCCTTTCAGACAAGGCCCAGGTCGATTAGTTGGTTGGAGGGTCAGGTGTTATAAATATGCCATATAATGGATAAGGAGGGTGGTGGTCTAGATTCAGAATCCTTGTTCAAACCCCAGTTCTGCCACTTATTAGCAGTGTGTTTTTGGGAAAGTTACTTTACCTCATAGGGAAGGAAAAATATCTTTCCTTCTACCTATTTTAGGTTCATGGCTAAGGTCCCTGTACAAACAGGCAGATTAATAAGAGAAAAGCCTGCAAATTTACTTAATGTAAGTTTTACATGACTTGGAGACTTCATACAGAAATAAAAATCTGAAGAGACCATTAAACCTGAGGGTTGTGTGTGGGTTTTTTTAATGCTAGGTTTGATGAAGATTGGATAGTTGTGGAGAAATATGACAGGCAAAAAGGGTGTGATCTAATGGTAATAAACTGGGGGAAACTTAGCAAGTCCTTAGAATCTTAACAAGTCAGATTCTTCTCTGTGACCCTTCATCTTCAGAGATAAAGATGTTCCTCTCTCCCAGGCATAGGAGGATACTTCTCACATGAGGGTCTTATAACCTGCTTCAGGGGAAGGTCAGAAAATCCTTCCTAGGTTTTGTGATCTGCTTTATGGGAGAAGGGAGGTGGGGAAGGTGAGACTGGCCTTCCTGCTTCTGCTGTTTTCTCTAATTTCTTTTCTTTCTTTCCTTTTTTTTTTTTTTTTTTTTTTTTTTTTTTTTTTTTTTTTTTTTTTTAAGGGATAGTGTTTCACTCTCTTGCCCAGGCTGGAGTGCAGTGATGTGATCATAGCTCACTGTACCCTTGAAACCCTGGGCTCAAGCAACCTTCTTCCTGCCTCAGCCTCCTGAGTACCTGGGATTACAGGTGGGTGCCACCACGCCCAGATTGTTTTCTCAAATTTCTTCAGCTGAAAATGTTCACAATGCCCAGGTGCCATATTTTTGAGGTAGCATGTCCTGAGCCCCGTTAATTTCTTTGAGTCTTGGTTTCTTAATCTGTAAAATAGGAATAATTAAAAACCTATCTTAAAGAGCTATAATAAGGATTAAATGAATTAAGGCATGAAAAACATTATAATAGTTCCTGGTCCATAGTAAGTGGCATATAAATGCTAGCTTTTATTTTTATAAATATGTTTGCCTCCTTGACAAATGTACATATTGCAAGTTAGCCAATCTTTGGTGACCCCAAACACGTGAGTTGCCAATCTTCTTCTATAAGATTCTGATGGGCTTATCAGGCTTTCTTAGAGAGCAAGAAGGTCAGAGATCAAGGGGCAAACTAAGTCAGAAAAAATCTGTTAGGAAAAGATAAGAGGCGTTTGATGGGAATACCTGGTTTAAATACCAAGTTTTAAGGGCCACAGGTAGGCTCAAAATTTGGGCTGTACAGAGCCAAAGGTTTGGAGTTAGACAGAAGCAAGGACAGAGTTTAAAGGGAGAAAAAAGGTTCAGCGTGACAGCAGGCCAGGAATAAATGAGGTGTCCACAATGACTGCTGCGAAGGCGCACCCTTTTCTCAGCTCCTCAACCAACCCCATCAGGAGGCTACATGAAAGGCTCTGGTGAGAGTCAAGGCTATGTAAATAGGCTGGTAAATAGTTATGCTGGGTCTTAAGCTTGCAAGGGATATATGGATGTTTATCTTATTATCATTTAATTTACTTCGCCCCTATTGTGAACATAAACTCCATGAAGACAGTTTTTTTTTTTTTTTTAAGAGGCAGGGTCTTGCTCTGACCCTGTCTGGAGTGCAGTGGTGTGACTGTAACTAATTCACTGTAATCTCAAACTCCTGGGTTTAAGCCAGCCTTCTGCCTCAACCACCTGATTAGGACTCTAGGCATGCGCCATAGCTCCTGGCTAATTAAAAAAAATTTTTTTTTTCGTTGGGTGCAGTGGCTCACACCTGTGGTCAAGGTGGGCAGATCACCTGAGGTCAGGAGTTCCAGGCCAGCCTGGCCCACACGGTGAAAGCCCCGTCTCTGCTAAAAACACAAAAATTAGCCAGGTGTGGTGGCTCGTGCCTGTAATGCCAGCTACTCTAGAGGCTGAGGCAGGAGAATTACTTGAACCCAGGAGGCAGAGGTTGCAGTGAGCCGAGATTGTGCCACTGCACTCCAGGCTGGGCGACAGAGCGAGGCAGGGTCTTGCTATGTTGCTGAGGCTAGTCTTGAACTCCTGACCTCAAGTCATCCTCCTGCCTTGGCCTCCCATGGGATTATAGGCATGAGCCACCACTCTGCCTAAAACAGAATTTTGGTCTGTTTTGCTCCCTGCTGTATCCCTGGCACCTAAACAGTACCTGACACATAGTAAAAATGCAACAAATATTTGTTGGGTGAACAAATAAAATTTTCATAAAACAACAACGATATGCTATGAACATAGGCTCTTCCTCCTGGTCAGGGTGGTAGTATTTCTCTAGCTTTCCCAGTGGTTCCCAAGACTGCCTTTCTGACCCATAACTTTCTAGTGAGAACAGGTACCAGATTTTTGACAATGGTGACCCTAAATCCAGAACCCTGTTAATGAGATACTCAGGTTCCCCTCACAGGGTTGTTAAGGGAGACTGAAGTGGCATAGGGTTAAGAATATGGTCTGAGGGCACCAGAAAACTGAGTGAGTAGATATACATGAAGATGTTCAGGGAGAATCAGAAGACAAGGATTGGTGATTTCTATTACCTTAACCTTGGTGACCCTTCTCATTTCCAGCAGGGATATGAGATTTAACAAGTAGAGAGGGTTTCTGTGGTAGATAAGTTCATGACCTGATTCATACTCACTTATTTGGAATTGTATCCTGTCCCTAATCCTGGCTAAGGTGTGAGTCTAGGTGGTCACACAAGTCTCTGCACCTTTCTTAAAGGAAATGCTTCCAGTCTTTTGTCATTGAGTGTTTGCTGAGAGTTTGTCATATGTGGCTTTTATTATGTTGGAATAGTTTCCTTTTGTTCCTAATTTGTTGAGTGTTTTTTTATCATGAAAGGGTACTGAATTTTGTCAAATGCTTTTTTTTTTGCTTCAATTGAGATGATCATGGTTTTTTTTTTTTTTTGCCTCCATTCTGTTAATGTGGTATTTATATTGATCGTTTCTATGTTGAACCATCCTTGCATTTCAAGATTAAACCCCACTTGGTCATGATGCAAAATCTTTTCTACTATCCTGCTAAATTCAGTTTACCAACATTTTATTGAGGATTTTTGCATCAGTATTTATAAGGGATATTGGTCTGCAGTTTTCTTTTCTTGTAGTGATTTCTTGCTTTGATATTAGGGCAATACTGGCCTCATAGAATGAGTTAGAAAGTGTTCCCTCCTGTTCAACTTTTTTATGAAAAGTTTGAGATGGATTGGTATTAATTCTGTAAATGTTTGGCAGAGTTTACCAGTGAAGCCATCAGTCTTGGGCTTTTCTTTGTTGGGAAATTGTTTTCAACACTGATTCAATCTCATCACTAGTTGTAGGTCTATCCAGATTATTTATTCATAACCCAGTCTTGGTAGATTTTGTGTTTCTAGGAATTTGTCCATTTCATCCACTTTCTCCAATTTGCTTATGTAGTCTGTTATAATCATTTTTACTTTTGTAAAATCTATGGGAATGTCTCCATTTTCATTTCTGATTTCAATAACTTGAGTCATCTGTGTTTTTTTCCCCCATCTAGCTAAAGGCTTGTCAGTTTTGTTGATCTTTCAAAAAATCAGTTTTAGTTTCATTGATTTTTGCTATTGTTTTTCTATTCTCTGCCATTTATCTCTGCTGTAGTCTCTATAATTTCCTTCTGCTAGCTTTGTGTTGCGTTTGTATTTCTTTTTTCTAGTTTCTTAAGTTGTAAAGTTGTATTGTATAAAAAATTTGATATCTTTTTAATTTTTTTTGTTGTAGGCATTTATAGCTATAAATTCCAACTGAGGACTGCTTTTGTGGCATCCCATCAGTTTTGGTATATTGTGTTTTGGTTTTCATTGTTGGTAAGTATTTCATTTGTTGATAAGTTGGTATCATTTTAGCTCATTGATTATTTAAGAGTATGTTGTTTAAATTCTACAAATTTAAGAATTGTCTAGTTTTACTTCTGTTATTGATGTCTAAGTTTATTCTGTTGTGGTCAGAGAAGATATTTTTTATGACCTCTATCTTTTTTTTTGAAATGGAGTGTCTCTCTGTTGCCCAGGCTGGAGTGCAGCAGGGCAATCTTGGCTCACTGCAAGCTACACCTCCCGGGTTCATGCCATTCTCCTGCCTCAACCTCCTGAGTAACTGGGACTAGAGGCACCCACCACTAGGCCTGGCTGATTTTTTGTGTTTTTAGTAGAGATGGGGTTTCACTGTGTTAGCCAGGATGGCCTTGATCTCCTGACCTCGTGATCCGCCCACCTTGGCCTCCCAAAGTGCTGGGATTACAGGTGTGAGCCACCGCACCCGGACTATGACCTCTATCTCTTAAAATTGATTGAGACTTAACTCGTGGCCCAATATATGATCTATCCTGGAAAATGTCCCATGTGCATTTGGGAAGAATGTGTATGCTGCTGTTGTTGGGTAGAGTGTTCTGTATATGTTAGATCTAATTGGTTTATTGTGTTAAGTCCTCTATTTCCTTGCGTATCTTCTGCCTGGTTTTTCTTTTATTTACAGTGGGGTATTTAAGTCCCCAACTATTATTACAGAACTATCTATTTTTCCCTTTCATGCTGTAAGTTTTTGCTTCATGTATTTTGGTGGTCTGTCATTACATGAGTAAATGTTTACCATTGTGTATTTTCTTTCTATATTGAATCTTTTATTAATGTATATTATCCTTTCTCTCTTATGAGCTTTTTTGATTTACAGTCTGTTTTGTCTGATATTCGTATAGCAACCCCTGCTCTGTTTTTGTTACTGTTTGCATGGAATATCTTTTTCTATCTTTTCATTTTCAATCTGTTTTTGAATCTAAATTGAGTCTCTTACAGATGGTATATAGTTAGGTTACATATGTTTTACTTTTATCATTGTTTGTAAATGATACATGATAATTGTACATACTTATGGGGTACATTGTGATATTTTGATACATGTATACAATATATAATGCTCAAACCAGGGTAATTAGCATATCTACCATCATAAACATTTATCATTTCTTTGTGTTGAAAACATTCCAAATCAATTCTTCTAGCTATTTAAAAATATACAATAAATTGTTATAGTCATTGTATAATGCTATAGAACATTAGAATTTATTCTTCTTTTCTAGCTGTACTTTTGTATCTGTTAATCAACCTTTGCCTATCCTTCCCTCTCTCCTATCCTTCTCTGCCTCCAGTAACCAATATTCTATTCTCTACTTCTATAACATCAACTTTTTTAGCTTCCACATATGAGTGATAACATGTCACGTTTATATTTCTGGGCTTAGCTTATTTTATTTAACATAATGCTATCCCATCCAAACTCATTCATATTGCCATGAAAGAAAGAATTTTGTGCTTTTTAAAGATACTGGCTAAATAATATCTCATTGTGTGTATATACCATATTTTCATTATCCATTCATCTGTTGGTAGACACCTATGTTGATACAATAACTTGGCTATTGTGAATAGTGCTGCAGTAAACCTAGAAGTGCAGATATCTCTTCAACATACTAATTTTGTTTCCTTTGGATATGTATCCAATAGTGGGATTGCTGGATCATATGGTAGTTCTATTTTTAGTTTTTTGAGGATAATTTATACTGTTTTTGATATAACTATATTAATCCACATTCCCACAATCCACTGTTGGTGGGAATGTGGATTAATATAGTTATATCAAACCCTTTCTCTATCAGTGATTTTGGTTTCTTTTTGGTTCTCCTTACTCTGAATCCTCAACAGTAATCCCAGCACTTTGGGAGGCCGAGACGGGTGGATCACGAGGTCAGGAGATCGAGACCATCCTGGCTAACACGGTGAAACCCCGTCTCTACTAAAAAATACAAAAAACTAGCCGGGCGAGGTGGCGGGTGCCTATAGTCCCAGCTACTCGGGAGGCTGAGGCAGGAGAATGGCGTGAACCCGGGAGGCGGAGCTTGCAGTGAGCTGAGATCCGGCCACTGCACTCCAGCCTGGGCGACAGAGCGAGACTCCGTCTCAAAAAAAAAAAAAAAAAAAAATCATTCAAATTGGGATGAGATGATATTTCATTGTGATTTTGTTTGTATTTACCTGATGATTAGTGATGTTGAGCATTTTTTTTCACATACCTGTGGGCAATTTGTTATATATCTCCTTTTGATAAATGTCTATTCAGTTCATTTGACCAGTTAAAAATTGGTTTATTTGGTATTTTTGCTGCTGACTTGTTTTAGTTCCTTGTATTTTCTGGATATTAATCCCTTGTCAGATGACTAGTTTGTAAATGTTTTCTCCAAGTTTTCTGTATGTTGTCTCTTCACTCTGTTGATTGTTTCTCTTGCTATGTTAGTTTGGTATAATGTGATTCGTCTATTTTGTCTTTGTTACCTGTACTTTTGAGGTCTTCAACATGAAATATTTGCTCAGACCAATGTCTGATGTATTTCCCCTATATTTCATTCTAATAGTTTCATAGTTTCAGGTCATAAGTCTTTAATCCATTTTGAGCTGATTTTTGTACATGGTGAGAGATAGGGGTCTGGTTTGCTTTTGCTTTTTTCTTTTTCTTTTTTTTTTGAGACAGGGTCTCACTATGTCACTCAGGCTGGAGTGCAGTGGCATGATCTCAGCTCACTGAAACCTCTGCCTCCCAGGCCCAGGTGATCTTCCCACCTCAGCCTCCTGAGTAGCTGGGATTACAGGCTTGTGCCACCATGCCTGGCTAATTTTTTGTAGAGACAGGGTTTCACCATGTTGCCCAGGCTGGTCATGAACTTCTGGGCTCAAGTGATCTGCTTGCCTTGGCCTCCCAAAGTGCTGGGACTACAGGTGTGAGCCATCATGCCTGGCCTGGTTTTATTGTTCTCTTTGTGGATATCCAGTTTCCCAGCACTATTTGTTGACAAGACCATCCCTTTCTCTATCAGTGATTTTGGTTTCTTTGTCAAAAATCAATTGGCAGGCTGGGCATGGTGGCTTACAACTGTAATTCCAGAACTTTGGGAGGCCAACACAAGAGGATTGCTTGAGGTCAGGAGTTGGAGAACAGCTTGGTTCACATAGCAAAACCTCTCTCTAAAAGAAAAAAAAAGCCAACAAAAAATTAGCTAGGTATGGTGGCCTGTGCCTGTAATCCAGCTACTTAGGAGGTTGGGGTGGGAGGATCATTTGAGCTCAGGAGTTCAAGTCTGTAGTAAGCTATGATCCTTCCACTGCACTCCAGCCTAGGTAATAGAGTGAGACTTTGACTCAAAAAGAAAAGAAAAAGAAAAAGAAAAAAAATAGTTGGTTTTAAATACATGGATTTATTTCTGGGTTTTCTATTCTGTTCCACTGGTCTATATGTCTGTTCTTATGCCAGTACTATCCTATTTTGGTTATTATAGCTTTATAGTATATTTTGAAGTCTGGTTGTGTGATGCCTCCAGGTTTGTTCATTTTTTTCTTTTTTCTTTTTCATACAGATGGGGTCTTGCTATATTGCCCAGGCTGGCCTTGAACTCCTGGCCTTAAGCAATACTCCTGCCTCGGCCTCCCAAAGCACTGAGATTACAGGTTTGAGCCACTATGCCTGGTTTCAACTTTATTCTTTTTGCTCAGGATGGCTGTTCAGGATCTTCTGTGGTTCCATGCATATTTTAGTTTTTTTTTTTTCTATTTTTAAAAAGAAAGAGTGTCTCTTCATTTTGTGTGTCCTCTTCAATTTCTTTCATTGTGCTTTATAGTTCTTCTTATAAATATTTTTACCTCCTTAGTTAAATTTTTAAGGTATTTTTTGGTAGTGATTGTAATTGGGATTGCTTTTTTGATTTCTTTGATAGTTCTCTGTTGGAGGATAGAGACATTACTGATTTTTTAATGTTGATTCTGTATCTTGCAAATTTACTGAATTTGTTGATCGGTTCTAAGAGTTTTTTTGGTGGTGCTTTTAGGTTTCTTTACACAGAAGTTCATGGTGTCTGCAAATAAGAACAATTAGACTTCTTCCTTTCCAATTTGGATGTGCATTATTTCTTTATTTTCCCTAATTGCTGTGACTCAGACTTCCAGTATTATGTCTAGTAAAAGTGGTGAAAATAGGAAACCTTGTGTTATTCCTGATCTTAGGAGAAAGGCTTTTAATTTTTCCCAATTAGGTGTGATGTTAGCTTTGGGTTTGCCATATATGGCCTTTATTATTTTGAGGTATGTTTCTCCTATACGAAGTTTGTTTTGGGTTTTTATCATAAAGGGATGTTGAATTTTATCAAATGCTTTTTGAGCATCTATTGAAATGATTATATGGTTTTTGTTTTTGGGTCTGTTAATCTGATGTATTGCGTTTATCGATTTCCATATGTTGAATTATCCTTGCATCCCTTGGATAAATCTTACTTGATCATAGTGAATTATCTTTTTAATGTGCTACTAGATTTGGTTTGCTAGTATTTTGTTGAGGATTTTTACATCTGTCTTCATCAGGATATTGGCTTATAGTTTTCTTTTTTTGTTACGTTACTGTCTAGTTATGGTATCAAGGCAATGCTGGCCTCATAGAATGCGTTTGGAAGAATTCTGTCCTCCTCAATTTTCTGGAAGACTTTGAGAAGAATTGGTAATTAGTTCTTTAAATGTTTGGTAGAGTTCAGCAGTGAAGCCACTGGGTCCTGGGTTTTTCTTTGATAGGAGACTTTACTTATGTGGTATCAGTTGTAATGTCTCCTTTTTTATGTTTCTGATTTTTATTATTTGGATCTTTTCTCTTTTCGTGATTAGTCTAACTTGTGGAACTTTACTAATTTTATCTTTTTTTAAAAACCAGCTTTTTGTTTCATTGATACTTTTTTTAGTCTCAGTTTTATTTGTGCTTTGATCTTATTTCTTTCTTTCTCACTTTAGGTTTAGTTTGGTCTCACTTTTCTAGTTTGTTGAAATGCATTGCTATGTTGCTTATTTGAAAGCTTTCTATTTTTTGATGTAGGCATTTATTGCTATAAATTTACTTCTTAATACTGCTTTTTCTGCATCTTATAGGTCTTGGTATGTTGTTTCTATTTTCATTTGTTTCAAAAAATTTTTAAATTTCCTTCTTAATTTCTTTATGACCAGTTAATTATTCAGGAACATGCTGCTTAATTTCCATGTATTGGTATGATTTCAAAAGTTTCTCTTTTTATTAATTTCTATTTGTACTCCCTTATGATCAGAAAACATACTTAATATGATTTAAATTCTTTTAAATATATTGAGTCCTCTTGTTTTATAGTCTAACATGTAATTTATCCTGGAGAGTGGTCTATATGCTGATGAAAATGATTTGTATTCTGCAGCTGTTGGGTTAAATGTTCTGTAAATGTCTGTTAGACATTGGTCTACAGTACAGCTTAAATTCAATGTTTCTTTGCTGATTTTCTTTTTTTTTTTTTTTTTTTTTTTGAGACGGAGTCTCGCTGTGTCGCCCAGGCTGGAGTGCAGTGGCCGGATCTCAGCTCACTGCAAGCTCTGCCTCCCGGGTTTTTACGCCATTCTCCTGCCTCAGCCTCACGAGTAGCCGGGACTACAGGCGCCCGCCACCTCGCCCGGCTAGTTTTTTGTATTTTTTAGTAGAGACGGGGTTTCACCGTGTTAGCCAGGATGGTCTCGAACTCCTGACCTCGTGATCCGCCCGTCTCGGCCTCCCAAAGTGCTGGGATTACAGGCTTGAGCCACCGCGCCCGGCCCTCTTTGCTGATTTTCTAGATTGTCTGTTCAATGCTGAGAGCAGGGTGTTGAAGTCTCCAATTATTGTGTTAGAGTCTATCTCTCCCCTTAGATCTAATAATATTTGCTTTATATATCTAGGTGCTCCAGTATTGGGTGCAGGTATATTTAGAATTGTTATATACTCCTCTTGCTGGATTGAGCCCATTATCATTATATAATGACCCTCTTTATTATGTCAGCTCAGCCCTAACACAACTGCTCAACTTGATCCAGGGTATTGATTCTTCAGGGAGCAACATGCCACTTCAACTCAGGCCTGGTTGTGTGTGATTGTTCTGGGCAGCCCAAGTGCTATTTCCCTGGATGCAGGGTACCACTTCAGGTTAGATACTGGGGTCACGACTACTCTGAGCAACCAAGGCACCATTTCCTGGAATGCAGAGCACTGATTCAACTTAGGCACTGGGGAGGTATGACTGACCTGCGTTGCCAAGGTATCATTTTCCCACGAAGCAGAGTACTACTTTAGCTCCAGCCCAAGGGGGCAGTGGTAGGGGTAGGTAGAGTGGCTCCACCTCTGCTTGGTTCTGTGGAAAAGGGTATAACAGCAGCTTGCATCTTGGCTTGAGTGTGTCAGGCCACTGGGATGGGGTGGTTTAGTGGTGGCTTAGCCTCAGAGCTGAAAGGGAACCTTGGCTACTCAACCCCAGAGCAAGACACACTCCAACCATAGTACCAATACTAAGATAGTATAGTGCAGTAGCTGTGTGAGCCACAGTGTCTGCTCCTTCTCTGGGAAGAACACAGCTATGTGGACTCCAGGAATCTCCCTTAGCTGGGTTTAGTGTCTGTGAGGACTCCAGAGGACTCCAGTGCTGAGGTCTGTAGGTGTCCAAGGAGTTGATGGGGGCTGCTGGGAATTTCTTGCTTTATTTCCTCACTGTAGGAAGAAGTTCCTCCTTGTTCCCAGCTGATTCCAGTTGGGGAATGAGATGGTTCAATCCTGGCATTTTCTTGTATTCTTTATATGGCCATCCCAAGTTTCTGTTATTCCTCTGGTGTACTTCTGCTCTCTCTCTCCATTATTTTTGTTAAAATATAGCTTATTTGTTGTTCTGGCTGTCTTTGTGAGGAGGACAAGCACTAGGGCTTCTAGTGAGCCATCTTGCTTAGATCAAGTATTTTTTTTTATTATTATACTTCAAGTTCTAGCAAACATGTGCACAACGTGCAGGTTTGTTACATATGTATACATGTGCCATGTTGGTGTGCTGCACCCATTAACTCGTCATTTACATTAGGTATATCTCCTAATGTTATCCCTTCCTCTCCCCCAACCCCATGACAGGCCCCAGTGTGTGATGTTCCCTGCCCCATGACCAAGTGTTCTCATTGTTCAATTCCCACCTATGAGTGAGAACATGCAGTGTTTGGTTTTCTGTCCTTGCAATAGTTTGCTCAGAATGATGGTTTCTAGCTTCATCCATGTCCCTACAAAGGACACGAACTCCTCCTTTTTTATGACTGCATAGTATTCCATGGTATATATTTTCCATGTAGTTGAGCAGTTTTGAGTGAGTTTCTTAATCCTGAGTTCTAGTTTGATTGCACTGTGGTCTGAGAGACAGTTTTAATTTCTGTTCTTTTACATTTGCTGAGGAGTGCTTTACTTCCAACTATGTGGTCAATTTTGGAATAACTGTGATGTGGTACTGAGAAGAATGTATATTCTGTTGATTTGGGGTGGAGAGTTCTGTAGATGTCTATTAGGTCCGCTTGGTGCAGAGTTGAGTTCAATTCCTGGAAATCCTCGTTAACTTTCTGTCTCATTGATCTGTCTAATATTGACAGTGGGGTGTTAAAGTTTCCCATTATTATTGTGTGGGAGTCTAAGTCTCTTAGTAAGTCTCTAAAGACTTGCTTTATGAATCTGGGTGCTCTTGTATTGGGTGCATATATATTTAGGATAGTTAGCTCTTCTTGTTGAATTGATCCCTTTACCATTATGTAATGGCCTTCTTTGTTTCTTTTGATCTTTGTTGGTTTAAAGTCTGTTTTACCAGAGACTAGGATTGCAACCCTTGGTTTTTCTGTTTTCCATTTGTTTGGTAGATCTTCCTCCATCCCTTTATTTTGACCCTATGTGTGTCTCTGCATGTGAGATGGGTCTTCTGAATACAGCACACTGATGGATCTTGATTCTTTATCTAGTTTGCCAGTCTGTCTTTTGATAGGAGCATTTAGCCCATTTACATTTAAGGTTAATATTGTTATGTGTGAATTTGATCCTGTCATTATGATGTTAGCTGGTTATTTCGCTTGTTAGTTGACGTAGTTTCTTCCTAGCATTGATGGTCTTTACAATTTGGCATGTTTTTGCAGTGGGTGGTACTGGTTGTTCCTTTCCATGTTTAGTGCTTCCTTCAGGAGCTCTTGTAAGGCAGGCCTGGTGGTGACAAAATCTCTCAGCATTTGTTTGTCTGTAAAGGATTTTATTTCTCCTTCACTTATCAAGCTTAGTTTGGCTGGATATGAAATTCTGGGCTGAAAATTCTTTTCTTTAAGAATGTTGAATATTGACCCCCACTCTCTTCTGGCTTGTAGAATTTCTGCCAAGAGATCCGCTGTTAGTCTGATGGGTTTCCCTCTGTGGGTAACCCGAGCTTTCTCTCGGGCTGCCCTTAACATTTTTTCCTTCATTTCAACTTTGGTGAATCTGACAATTATGTGTCTTGGAGTTGCTCTTCTCGAGGAGTATCTTTGTGGCGTTCTCTGTATTTCCTGAATTTGAACGTTGGCCTGCCTTGCTAGGTTGGGGAAGTTCTTCTGGATAATATCCTGAATAGTGTTTTCCAACTTGGTTCCATTCTCCCTGTCACTTTCAGGTACACCAATCAGATGTAGATTTGGTCTTCTCACATAGTCCCATATTTCTCGGAGGCTTTGTTCATTTCTTTTTAATCTTTTTTCTCTAAACTTCTCTTCTTGCTTCATTTCATTCATTTGATCTTCAATCACTGATACCCTTTCTTCCACTTAATCAAATCGGCTACTGAAGCTTATGCATTTGTCACATAGTTCTCATGCCATGGTTTTCAGCTCCATCAGGTCATTTAAGGACTTATCTACACTGTTTATTCTAGTTAGCAATTTGTCTAATCTTTTTTCAAGGTTTTTAGCTTCTTTGTGATGAGTTTGAATATGCTCCTTTAGCTCAGAGAAGTTTGTTATTACCGATCATCTGAAGCCGCCTTCTCTCAACTCGTCAAAGTCATCCTCCATCCAGCTTTGTCCCTTTGAGCTATGTTCCTTTGGAGGAGAAGATGTGCTCTGATTTTTAGAATTTTCAGCTTTTCTGCTCTGGTTTCTCCCCATCTTTGTGGTTTTATTTACCATTGGTCTTTGATGATGGTGATGTACAGATGGGGTTTTGGTGTGGATGTCCTTTCTGTTTGTTAGTTTTCCTTCTAACAGTCAGGACCCTCAGCTGCAGGTCTTTTGGAGTTTGCTAGAGGTCCATTCCAGACCCTGTTTGCCTGGGTATCACCAGCAGAGGCTGCAGAACTGCAAATATTGCAGAACGGCAGATGTTGCTGCCTGATCCTTCCTCTGGAAGCTTTGTCTCAGAGGGGCACCTGGCTGTATGAGGTGTCAGTCAGCCCCTACTGGGAGGTGTCTCCTAGTTAGGCTACTCTGGAGTCAGGGACCCAATTGAGGAGGCAGTCTGTCCGTTCTCAGATCTCAATCTCTGTGCTGGGAGAACCTCTACTCTTTTTAAAGCTGTCAGACAGGGACATTTAAGTCTGCAGAAGTTTCTGCTGCCTTTTGTTCAGCTATGCCCTGCCCCCAGAGGTGGAGTCTACAGAGGCAGGCAGGCCTCCTTGAGCTGTGGTGGGCTCCACCCAGTTTGAGCTTCCCGGCCACTTTGTTTACCTACTCAAGCCTCAGCAATGGCGGATGCCCCTCCCCCAGCCTCGCTGCTGCCTTGCAGTTTGATCTCAGACTGCTGTGCTAGCAGTGATCAAGGCTCTGTGGGCCTGGGACCCTCTGAGCCAGGCGTGGGATATAATCTCCTGATGTGCTCTTTGCTAAGGCTGTTGGAAAAGTGCAGTATTAGGGTGGGAGTGTCCCAATTTTCCAGGTACCATCTCTCATGGCTTCCCTTTGCTAGGAAAGGGAATTCCCTGACCCCTTGTGCTTCCTGGGTGAGGTGATGCCCTGCCCTGCTCCATGGACTGCACCCACTATCTGACAAGCCCAGTGAGATGAACCCGGTACCTCAGTTGGAAATGCAGAAATCACCTGTCTTCAGTGTTGCTCATGCTTGGAGCTGCAGACTGGAGCTGTTCCTATTTGGCCATCTTAGAATCTCTCTAGATCATGTATTTTTATGCATTCTGGCAATCTGTGTC
The DNA here is from genome assembly GCF_049350105.2 of Macaca mulatta. Classification (NCBI taxonomy): domain Eukaryota; kingdom Metazoa; phylum Chordata; class Mammalia; order Primates; family Cercopithecidae; genus Macaca; species Macaca mulatta. The sequence goes on from NC_133420.1 coordinate 92,999,491, forward strand.
TTTTGATTAGAGAGTTTACTCCATTTACATTTAAAGTAATTACTGATAAGGAGGAATTTAATTCGTTCATTTTGTTACATGTTTTTTGTATGCCGTGCATCTTATTTACCTTTTGTTTCCTGCATTATTGTCTTCTTTTGTGTTTAGTTCATTTTTGTAGTGAAATATTTAAATTCCTTTCTCTTTTTTTTGTGTACATTCTACAGCTATTTTCTTTAAGGTTGCCATGGGAATTACATTTTATATTTAAAGTTATAACACTCTAGGCTGGGCACAGTGACTCACACCTGTAATCCCAGCACTTTGGGAGGCTGAGGCGGGTGGATTGTAAGGTCAGGAGATCGAGACCATCCTGGCTAACATGGTGAAACCCCGTCTCTACTAAAAATACAAAAACAAAATTAGCCAGGTGTCGTGGTGGGCATCTGTAGATCCAGTTAATCGGGAGGCTGAGGTGAGAGAATAGTATGAACCCGGGAGGCGGAGCTTGCAGTGAGCCGAGATCACGCCACTGCACTCCAGCCTGGGCAACAAAGCAAGACTCCATCTCGAAAAACAAACAAACAAACAAAATAAAACAAAAAGTTATAACACTCTGAATTTATACCATCTTAACTTGAGTAACATACAAAATCTTTGCTCCTTTATAGCTCTGCCCTCACCTCTTTTGATTGTTAATGTCACAAGATTACGTTATTAAACGTTGTGTGTCCAAAAATGTAAATGAATACTTTCTTTAAATGCATTAGTCTCTCAAATTATTTGAAAATAAAATGTGGAGTTACAAAGCAAAGTTACAATAATGCTAACTTTTAGATTAATATGTTTTTAAATGTATTAATCTCTTAAATTGTATAGAAAACAAAAAGTGGAGTTACAAACCATTAGCTGATGAATTTGTAAAACCACTGGCTTTTATAAGTGCCTCTGTATTTACCTTTATTAATATCTTCATTTCTTCATGTGGTTATGAGTTACAGCCACAGGTCTAGTGTAATGAGCTAACTCAGCTTTTGCTTATCTGGAAATGTCTTAATTTCTCCCTCACTTTTAAAGGACGGTTTTGCCAAATATAGGATTCTTGGACAACAGTTTTGCTTTTTTTACTTTTAGCATTTTGAATATATTGAACCACTGCCTTCTGGCCTTAAAGTTTTTGATGAAAAATCTGCTGATGATCTCATTGCGTATCTCTTGCGTGTGATGAATTGCTTTTCTCTTTCTGATTTCAAGATTCTTTCTTTGTCTTTCAAAGTTTGATTATAGTGTGTTTTTGTATGAGTCTCTGTCAGTTCATTTTTCTTGGAGTTTGTTAAGCTTCTTGGATGTTTATATTTACATCTTTCCTCAAATTTGTAAAGTTTTCCACCATTATTTCTTTAAATATACTCTCTGCTCATTTCTCTTTCTCTCTCTTTTCCTTTTGGAATTCTCACATTGTATTTGTTGGTCTGCTTGATAGTGTCCTATAAGTCCCTTAGGCTCTATTGACTTTTCTTCAGTTTTTTTTTCCTTCTGTTCTTCAGACTTAATAATTTTAATTTTATTTTCTCAGATTCACTAGTTCTTTCTTCTGTCTGCTCAAATCTGCTTTTGAATCCCTCCAGTGAATTTTTCATTTCAATTATTGTTCTTCTTAACTCCAGAATTTCTTTTTCTCTCCTTAGGTTTTCTGTATCTTTATTTATATTTCCATTTTGTTCATGCATAATTTTCTTTTCTCCACATCTCCCTTTAGTTCTATGAGCATCTTTAAGCTATTTTTAAGGTATTTGTCTACTGTATCTGCCATGTGTTTTTTTTCAGGACATGTGGTTTATTTTTATTCTTTAAATGGACCATACTTTCCTGTTCTTTGTATGCCTTCTGATTTTTTTTGAAAACTGGACTTTTGAATCTAGTAACGTGGTAACTCTGGTAATTAGATTCCCCTCATTTCCCAGAATTTAATGTTTTTTTGTTATTGTTTTTGTTGATTGTTATTATTTTTTATTGTTGTAGGCTATCTCTGTTCCAAGGATTAACCTGAAATATAAATTTAAGGTCTTCTCAGGTATTTCCTGAGCTTTTTCCTGGACATGCACAATCACTTTCTAATTTCTCCCATATATGCAGTTGTTTTTGAATGTCTGGCTCCCAAAAGAGGAAAAAGAGAAAAATGAAGGGGAGAAAAAAGAGCACTGGCCCTTTAAGTCCCTTAGAAGTCACTTCAGCTAGTAGGGAGGTGCTTGCCACAGTGGGGCTAGGTACAACAACAATGGCTGCCCACCTCTGTCTGTACCTCTGTGAGCAGAAGCAGCAATCAATGATTGATCAGAGCACAGATCTCTACTATTTGGAAGACAGGGTCCTTTTTGCCAACCCTGGCTCTCACAAGCTATGTACAGGTTGTTCCAGAAACATATGCACATTTACCAGTTACAGGGCTGGGACTGGGAAGGGGTAGATGGTACTGTGTTCAGAGTACTGAAATTAACTACAATTTATTGTTCAAGCCTTCCCCTGGAAGTTGCAAGCCTTCAGTATATTCTAATGTTCCAAAATTGTTACATCACACTGATTTGCCAGCTCAATTGTTATCTAAGTAGAGAGACAGGTTCCTTGTGCTTCCCACTCTGTCATCCTTCTGGAATCCTCTTTCCACAGTTGTTTCAATAGAGTGATGCTCATCCTTTTTCCTTACATTACAGTCCACAGGCAAGAAACTGAAATTCTGTGCCCAGATGCAAATCCTTAGCAGAATCAACCTGTGCCATCATTGTCCCCTTGATAGGTGGAGCCATCAAGCACATTGCCTGCCACTATCAGGAAACCTGCACAGTTCTGGATCAGTGATTGCTAATCACCTCTCTGTAGTCCACACAAGCCATTAAGAGTAGAGCATGGAATAAAAGTACTTTCTTTCAAATATGGAACTTGGCATTTTGATGAATCAGAAAGCAGAGGAGCCTCTAGAAAATGCTGGCGAATTTCTTTGGGAGCGATGCTAGTATTTTTCCGGGACATGTATGATAGTAATGAACATAGGGATTGGTATTCTATCATCATCCTTGCCAGCAGCATGGAAAGTGTTATCTCTGGGAAGCATAACTTTCAATTCTTGTGTCTTAGTCATCTGGGCTGCTATAAACTGGGTAGCTTGACAGAAATTTATCTCTTATTTTTCTGGAGGTGGATCAAGTTATCTGTAGATTCAGTGTCTGGTGAAGGCCTATTTCCAGGGTTATTAATGGTGCCTTCTCACTGTGTTTTCCCATGGTGAAAAGGGCAAACAAGCTCCCTTTGGCTTGTTGATAAGCCATTTATGAGGGCTAATCACTTCCCAAAAGGCCTCATCTCCCAATACCATCACCCTGTGGTTAGGATTTCAACCTATGAATTTGGGGTGGGAAGACATAAACATCAAGGCCGTGTCATCTTGTCTCAATTTTCTATCCTAATCCCTTCACTCATATGGGCAATTAAAGTCCCAGAAAACTGAGGTCCTCAGGAAATTTTGTTTCAGTGTCATTCCCATCTGGTAGTTCTCAGGTATTGAGCGAAACCTAGGGATGTGAATCTTTGGGTGTACACATATTCTAGGAACTATTGAAAATTGCATCCTGAATTGGCCAAGTTAAATAGACTTAAGCTGGGCTACAAAATCCAAATAGGCCTAGATGAGTAGAGATGATCAAGTTATGAAGGCAGACAGGGTAGAGGATGAAGAAAGCCAATACATAGGAAGGGTAGAAGCAGGTGGAAAAAAGAAATCTCGAGGAAACTTTAGAGCCAGAATCCAAATGTTCATGGAAGCATTTTATTTGGTGCCCATGACCACTGATACAAAAAAGCCAAAGCAAAATGAATGTGCAACTCCAGTTTCAATAATATCAGGCCTTTTCAATGCTACAGCCTTATTATCTTGCAAATTTATCCCCCTCTCCCGACCTCATGCAGTTGGTTCCTAAGTCTGATTCTACCTCTTTAATACTTAATCTATTTCTCTGATGACCAGAGTAATCTAAAACAAAAATTTGATAGTTACTTTTTTACTTAAGTGCTTCAATGCCTCCCATTTCCTAAAGGCTTAAATATTAATATCTAAGGTAGTATGTAAGACTACTTATGATTTTTGCCCCCTGCTTATTTTTTCTTACTCATGTAACACCATTTCCCCTTCCTCTCTAGCCGCAGTGATGTACTGTTAGTTCCTAGAATATGCCATTCTTATACATTCCTTTGTGACTCAGTTCCTCTGGATGTTGTCTGGAATATTCTATTCTTGTCTGTCTGCAAACTTCTCCTGGTCCTCTAAGACTTTCTGTCTCTCTAAAGGCTTTATTGACCTACCAAGACAGAGTTGAACACCCCTTCCTCAGGACTTCTTTTATATCTGGCACCCAGCTCTATTTTAGCACTCACTGAATTATAATGATTTGAAAGTCTGAGTGTTTCTAGAGAGCACATACAATGTCTAATTTACTTCTATGCCTTGAGAACCTGGGACAGCTCTTGATACATAGTAGGATCTCAGATAGGCTTTGAATAAACAATATATTTTTGTTTAAAAGCAAAAGGAACTTGTCAACAAGTTCATGTTGTTGATAATCTCTTAGATTCAATATTTGATGTCTGAAGTATATGATGTTAATTCCTTCCTTGATTTAACATGTGTTTATTGAAGATCTATCCTAAGCCAGAAATGGACAATAATCAACAAAAATAAATATGTACTTTACTACTTTTACAGAGTTGAGAATTTATTGGGGAAACTTACTACTATTTTAGAAATTATTAAAGAAAATATAACATCTCTCAGGTTTGGCCCATGATAATAGTCTGAGATTGTCCCTAACACAAGCTTTCCTGAAATATGTCAAAGCCTTTGCCTGTTGGACTACTTTCATTTCTTGTATGCTGCAGGCTCGCCTCTTGTTCTTCAGCATACAAAGCCATTTTGGTTGATAAACACAACAAATTAAAAATCAAACATGCAAAATAGTAAAACATCTTGTTTTAATCCAAGCAAAATTTTGTCTTCAGAAATGTAGAGGGTTGGGATACATGAGTAACTTTACAGTTTACCAAATGCTTTTATATTTATAGTGGTATTTGGTTTTGCTTATAGGAAAACCAAAGGAATGTTGGGGGAGCATTCAAGAGTCAACAAAACAGAATCATCTTCTTAGGCTGGAGGGACTACTATTTTAGGCAGTGAGAGGTTACTGAAATGTACCCAAGCAAATAAGAGTCCTAGTCTCTGCCCACAGCCAATAAGACACTAACTTCTATCGCAGGCAGTGTGACTAGAGGAATGAAAGAGGCTCCCAGATCTTGGCATTTTGGAAATGGAAAAGGAAAACAATAAAAATGTATATTCCTGTGAAAATCAGATATCAGAAAATTGAAACAAACACAGTCCAGGTTCCTACTGTCTTGAGCTCTCCAGAGGGTTATATTCTGCTTCCTTCTCATTTAGGGTTACCTAAAAAGAAGGGCAGAGTTAAGAGCAAAAATGTATAGTTAGGTCCATTCAAAGACATAACAGCCAGCTCACAGGGGACAGACATTCTTTTTAAAATGTTCCTTGAGACAGGGGTGTATCTTTCTTGAATTTGGCTATACCTGTTTTCCTCCAGCCCCTCAGCTGGAGGTGGTAACTAACTAGGAATTACTGCCAGAGAAGCAATTTCTTCCTTTTAGGTGAAGTGCTGCTATGGCAAAGACATGCTGCTTCAAGGGTTAAACTTTAAAACACTCATTTTGATATATAAAGAAATTGTAAATAAAGCACAAGGCAAAGTTGCAATTTCAGTTTGTGTGCAAAGTAGTAACAATTTCCTAAACTGATGCTGTTGTTTTGCTTAGTCCAGAGCTTTGAAAACAAACAAGTTTTACAAAACCTGTATTAATAATGTAACATTAAGTGTACTATTACTATTTTACTCTCTTTTTCTGGGTCTCAGAGAAGATGAAGTTTTCTTGATTATCTTTTTAAATAAAAGTTGTAGGCCAGGTGGAGCTTTCAAGGTGACTTTGTCTGAGACTGAGGGAAGGAAGGAAATGAGGAAGGGAAAAAAACAAAAAACAAAAAACTACAGATTACTTCATACCTCTTTCAAGCTTAAACAGAAATCTACTTTGGCTTTCTAATAGACTAGTTTTCCAAAAGAGAGCTTGGGCTTTGGCTAAGACCCCTCTGGAGTCACTGACTTGTCCATTAGATACAGTCTCAGGAAAGCTAATATAATGACACATTTCGTCTATAAACTTAAGTGCAAAATAACCAGGTACAAAACTTTGGGTTCTCTATCTTAAGAGCAGCAAATATCTATGTTCTTTTCTCAAAACTGGATCCTGTCAATTTCCGGAATTAACCACTTTACCATTGTGGTTTACTTGCTTGTTTTTGTTGGGCAGAGTTGCAAATGTAATGAGGGAAGGGGGTTCTTGCCCTGGTTTAGTACCAGGCAAGGTTACCAAGGGGGCTCATTCTGGTTCCAGAAAGCAGAGCTGGTCATCCTCATTCTCCAGAACTGGGAGTGGATCATTCCCACTCCCCGGAATCTGGAGTGGGTCTTCCCCACTCCCCAAAACTGAGAGCGGATCATCTCCACCCTCTGCAGAAGAAAGACAGTCAGGGCCAAGCTCTTTGCCCCCTGCCACTTTGGACTTGATTGTCCCCATCAGACCTTCAAAAGATCTGAATGTGGCCGACTTCTTTATGCCTCCAAGCTTCCTGCAGAGGGCAGTGCCCATGGTGGACAGAGCAGCTGACACCTTCTGTTCCACATAGGTGTTGGAGACCTGAACATCAAGCCAGCTCTTGGATAGATTCTGTCTCAGCCCTACCAAAGCTGTGAAGCCTAACTTCCTCTTGAGCTTCCCACAGCGTCTATCTTTGGCTGCTAGTACCTGGCGTAGGGTTACAATTTCAGCCTCCAATTTAGTGAGTTTGGCTTTGAGCTCTCTTTGCTCAGGCTCTGTCAGATCCTCCAGTTCAGAAGTCGAGTGGGATTCATATGTGCCCACAGAGGTCTCTGTCCTGGCATGTGGCATGAACTGGGAAAGAAGATCTTCATTAAGAGAGTCTAGGTTCAATTCTTGGTAGAAAGAGTCGAATTCTTGGGCTGCAGAGAAATAATCTTGGCCAGCAGAGTCGAAATCTAGGCCTGCAGGCTCAGACTTTTGGTGGGTGGAGTCAGATTTCAGGCGGGAGAGATCCATGACCCAGCTGGTACAATGGACCCCTTGGCAGTTGAGTTAATGGCCTGGCCTGTGAAGTAGACGCGCTAGCTCGTGGTGTTCACTTCCGGGTGGTGGGGGTGGGTAGCCGGTCAGGTCAGGGTTGCGGAGGTGGGACTTCCCGTCCAAAGTGCGAGGCTGCAGAATCTGTGCTCAGCTGAGGCGGAGCCCACACTGGCGGCATCTTGGCATCGCAAGGACCTCATGAGGTAGGCAGTGCAGAGATTATTGTCAAAAGGAGAGAAATTTCTCCTGACGCGGTAAGTGACAAGCCCTGGCCTTCAAGCCAAAGCGTCAGGCAACTCTTTTCCACACCAGCAGTTTTCCAGCACTTGAAAATCATTTAAACATCATTGTGCTAGTATGAGTTTTCAATTTTGTAGTTGCATTTTCTTTATTCCCCCCTGCCTCCACTCACATTTCTGGAAGCATGTCTGCCCACATTCAAGGTTACCAGTTGTGGGAGGTAGTCTGCACAGTAAAGTAAAACTAGTTAAATAGGATCTATCAGAGTGTGGATCCACTCTTCCCCTCCAACCTCCCACCCTAACCTCCCCCCAACCCTAATTTTGCCCAGAGTAAACTTATGCAATGGAAAAATCAGGACATTAATCCAGTGAGGTGTTGTGGTCTGGCTTCACTTAACTCATTCTATGGCTGCCTATTCTCAGAGAAATATTCTTGAGCAAGTCTTAGATTCTAGTGATTTTGTTGGATATTCTGGTAGTTCTTGCGAGCATGATCTTGTGGAGCATAATTTGATCCTCAGCAAATTTCACCAGTTTGCCCTACTCATGCCTATGTGGCTACAATGAAGCATCTAGCTATGCATTCAAACCAACTTCAGCCCTCCTTTGAGTTTATGTTCTATAACCCTTTCACATAATTTAGTAGTGTTTATTATTGTCTTGTCCTGAATGGTGTGTTTCCCTAAGTTAAAAAATGAGAATTGTTCTTGTTGTAAACGTGAAGGCTGATGGGGGATTTGGCTGTGTGTTTAAAGGCGTGAAAAGGGCAGCAAGGGCTCCCTAAAAACCAATTTGTTCTAAAGGCTAGGCTTTTCCTCCATTGCCTGTAGAAACACTGGTGGCTTCAGGAACACTCCCAGACTCTGAATCAGAACTCCTCTTTCAAACCTGAGACTAAAGGGTAAAGAAATCCCTGAATTATGCTACATAATATGGAACATACATTCTCTATTCAAAGTTGAGACTCCAAGTCACCAAATCTGAACTTGCACTTGATTTTACTTCTCTGCATTATTTCAGCCACCAACCTTGATGCCTATTTTCTTTATATGCTTCCTCATCCTTCAATGTAAAATATGAAATATTTTATTAAGCCTTGATTCATTTTGATAGAGTAATGGTTTTTTTCTCATAGCAAAACTGAACTTTTCAGATACTTGGTTTCCAGATCCCACATCAAGACATACCCTCTCATTCAAATAGGAAAAGAAGAAGTGGAATTATTTCATTTTGCAGATGATATGATTCCATATCTAGAAAACCCCAAAGGCTCTACCAAAAGGCTCCTGAAACTGATAAATGACTTCAGTAAAGTTTCAGGATATAAAATCAGTAGCATTTCTATATATCAATAATGTTCAAGCTGAGAACCAAATAAAGAATGCAATCTCATTTACAATAGCCACAAAAAAATTAAATACCTCAGACTACATCTAACCAATGAGATGAAAGATCTCTACAAGGAGACCTACAAAACACTGCCAAAAGAAATCATAGATGATACAAACTAATGGAAAACATTACATGCTCATGGATTAGAAGAATCAAAATTGTTAAAATTGCCATACTGTGCAAAGCAATCTGTGGATTCAGTGCCATTCCTTTCAAATTATCAATGTTATTTTTCATGGAACTAGAAAAAAAACTATTCTAAAATTCATATGGAACCAAAAAAGAGCCTAAACAGCCAAAGCAACCCTAAGCAAAAAGAACAAAGCTGGAAGCATGCTGCAGTAATCAAAACAGCGTGGTACTGGTACAAATAGATCAATGGAGCAGACACATAGACCAGTGGAACAGAGACTCAGAATAGAGACTCAGAAATAAAGCCACACACCTATAACCATCTGATATTTGACAAAGTCAACAAAAATAAGCAGTGGGGAAAGGATTCCTGATTCAATAAATCATGCTGAGATAGGTGGCTAGCCATATAAAGAATAAAACTGGACTCCTATCTTTCACCATATACAAAAGCTAACTCAAGATGGATTAAAGATTTAAATGTAAACCTCACACTATAAGAATCCTAGAAGAAAACCTGGGAAACACCATTCTGGACATCAGTCTTGGGAAAGAATTTATGACTAAGTCCCCAAAAGCAATCTCAACAAAAGCAAACATTGACAAGTGGGACCTAACTAAAGAGCTTCTGCACAGCAAAAGAAACTATTAATAAAGTAAACAGACAACCTACAGAATGGGAGAAAATATTCAGAAACTATGCATCTGACAAAGGTCTAATATCTAGAATCAATATGGAACTTAAATAATTGAACAAGCAAAACCCAAATAACCCCATTTAAAAATGGACAAAAGACACGAACAGGCACTTTGCAGAAGAAGACATACAAGTGTCTTCAAGCCAACAAACATATGAAAAAACATGTGAAAAAATGTTTCACATCACTAATCATCAGAGAAATTCAAATCAAAACCGTAATGAGATAACATCTCACACCTGTCAGAAGGGCTATTCTTAAAAAGTCAAAAAACAACAGATGTTAAGAAGGCTGTGGAGAAAAGGAAACGCTTATACACTTATACACTGGTGGTGGGAATGTAAATTCAGCTACTGTGGAAAACAGTTTATAGATTTCTCAAATAACTTAAAACAGAACTACCATTAATCCAGCAATCCCATTACTAGGTGTATATGCAAAAGAAAACAAATCATCCTACTGAAAAGACATGCACTCATATGTTCATCACGGCACAGTTCACAATAGCAAAGACATGGAATCAACTTAGGTACCCATCAATAGTGGATTGGATAAAGGAAATGTTGGTATATATACAGCATGGAATACTACACAGGAATAAAAAAGAATAAAATCATGTCATTTCCAGCAACATGGATGCAGTTGGAGGCCATTATCCTAATTGAATTAATACAGGAACAGAAAACCAGATGCCATATGTACTCACTTATAAGTCAGAGCTAAACATTGGATACTCATGGTCATAAAGAGGACAACAATAGACCCTGGGGACTACTAGAAGGAGGAAGTGGGTGGGCGGGGAAAGGGTTGAAAAACTAACCATTGGGTACTATGCTCAGTACCTGGCTGATTAAATCATTCGTAACCCAAACCTTGGCATCACACAATATACCCAAGTAACAAGCCTGCACATGTACCTCTGAATCTAAAATAAAAGTAGAAGAAGAAAAAGACAATAGCCTCTGGAAGAGATGCTCTTTATTGGCAATGTTCTAATCTCCTGAGTAAACCTGGCTAAACAATCCATTTTATTAGGCGTATGCATAAGCACATACAAAACAACATATATATTTTGAGAACATAGATCTATCAAATGAAAGTTTATTTAATTTATAGTGATAGTAACCAACTGTTTGTATAAGCTATCCTGTTAAGGTGTAAAATACCAAACACTCACCCCATGATTGTAAAATTTCACATCTCTAGATTAGACAATGGAATCCTCTATATTACACAAAAAGGCTCATAAAACTTCATATAAAACCAAAGGCTTTTTGATGCTATTTATTTAAGTACTAAAAATAGCCAAAGTATTTGATTCAGGAACTATAAAGAAAATGCTTGAGATTATTTGTAATCCTACAACGGTTTGATATCCTTTATTTCCAAGGAGGACACCACTGACCCATTTTTGATAAAGAAAGAACTGAGTTATTTCTCTGGTAAGGGTGATGGATTATAATAATCTTTTGTAAAGTAAAGGTAAGTGGTATAATAAAATGATTTTTTTCTCTTTATGTGTAGAAGCCTGTATATGTTATGTTCTATAAATAATTTCCTAAAGCTTGAATATGAAAACAAAGCCATATCCTCCACCAGGTCTGGGTTATTTGGGAATAGGAGAAGTTAGATCATAGCGAGTGATACTCAAGTTTGGATATGATTAGGAACTTGTATCAGTGCCGGCAGTTTTAACCATTTGACTTCTTTTGTTATAAATGATCAATATAGAGCTTTCTGATTACATTGATGATTCAGATTGCTTCTAAATAACTGACAACTCACCGTGCAGTCTGGTCATTTGCACTGCTAGATTTAAGTGAGTTCTCTAAGGCTTTATTTCTAATATTTAAACACTCTTTTCTGGTATTCAACTACCATAATTTTAACTGAATGCAAGGAAAAATATTTAAATATCGAATTGAGCCTGAAAATAAGGCATATAACTGAAACCCTACTCCAGTCAGAATGTTTTAAGAGTAAGAGAAAATTGGTAGTTGGGCTTTTCTTGTGGAAAGTCAGAATATTTTATTTTATTTCAATTTGCAAGTTATTTTCACTATTGTCTCACATCATAGCCCAGCTCCATCAATAATATATGTAGTTAGTCACCTCTCCATAGATACTCTCCAGCATGAACAGGAATATTGACTGAACTTTATAGCAACAAGCATTACTGCTATCAGTTTTCATATTTCAGTGGTTAAGTTGATCATCATTTAGGATAAGGATGATATTTTCTTTCAGCAGCTCTCCTATTTGAACTAATTAGCTTAAAAAATAAATAGGATAGGATTTTCTTCTCTGATACCAAAATACACTATCGGTGTATTAAATAAACATTAGAGCTTATTGCTGTTATTCATCCTCTTTGGTGGTATATAAAGGTGGTAGGGGTACTGGGGGAATCAAATTAAGATTCAGAGTCTGGTTGTGCCTGAAGAACTGTATTCCCCTCCTCTGTCATGCCCACTTACATGGGTTAATATGTAAAGGAGGAAGGGACTTTCAAAGAGGAAGTTTGTTTGTTTGTTTGTTTGTTTCAGGTCTTAGAGGTAGAAGAGGAATCATAAGGAGAATGAGGGATGGAAAGAAGGGAAAGAAAAATGATCAAATGATGTAGGAACTTCCCTAGATTAAAAAATGAGGATTCTTCTTGTTGAAATATAAAAGCTTTGTATATAAAGGCCTATATAGACTAGTAAGGACTCTGTAAACACTGTATTTTGTTCCAGAGACTGGAGTTTTCCTCCAATGCTTGCAGAAACACTGGTAGATCTAGGTATGTTTCTTTAGTGATGATCTAGAAATTTGGAGGATGCCTTAAAATGGAGCAGGGGATTGAAAAAGGATATGACTGTCACTTGCTTCTCACTCTCCTTCACCCCCTTCAGCCCAACCAACACTCTCCTTGAATTACATGCAGTTACAGCAAAGGCATAGATTGTTGCTATGGTTTGAATGTGTCCCCCAAAACCTATGTGTTGGAAAGTTAATCCTCAATGCAACAGTATTGAGAGGTGGGATCTTTAAGAGATGGTTAGGTCGTGAGAGCTCTGCCCTCATAAATGAATTAATGCAATTATCACTGGAACAGGTTAATTATTCTGGGAGTGAGTTGCTAATAATTGGAGAGTTTGACTCTCTCTCCTCTCATGTTCTTTTGCTCTTTTACCTTCTTCCATGGTACGATGCAGCAAGAAGGCCCTCACCAGATGCTGGTGCCTTGATATTGGACTTTCCAGCCTCCAGAATCATGAGAAATAAATTTCTATTGTTTATAAATTATTCAGTCTGTGATGTTCTGTTATAGTAGCATAAAACTGACTAAGAGAACTGTTGCTAAAAAGTCTGTAGGGGATCCAGATTGCTTGAAGGAGCTAGTAGTAGCTTTCTGTATGTATGACCCTTAACTAAGCGGGAAAATTTAGCAAGACATTTATTGGAAAGATGTACAAATTTTGAGTACCAGGAGATACATCTCCTAGATCGGGCATATATATATTTTCTCTCCTGGGAAGGTAGGGTTCTCAGAGTGCGGGGTTAAGAGTGGCAGCAGGAGATACTTCCATGAAGTGGCTGGACACAGAATGGACATCTACAGAGAGGACAGAGAAGAAGCACATGGAAGAGTTAGTCCTGAGCATAGAGGACTCCCAGAAGTAACTGGGGATATTCAGGGAAGGGAGTCTTGAAGTCCTGAAGCTTGGCACTGAGGGGTTGGAACTAACAAAATGTCGTGGCCAGAGTAATTAGATTCATTTGTATCTACAGGCTGTAGAAGCCTGAGGACAATCAGGTTATTTTACATTTTTATTTTGTTTTATATTTTTGAGACAGGGTCTTGCTCTGTCACCCAGGCTGGAGTGCTGTGTTGCAGGTTCCTAAGCTCAAGTGATCCTCCCACCTCAGCCCTCAGACTCCCAAGTACCCAGGACTATAGGCGTGTGCCACCACATCTGGCTAATTAAAAATATTTTTTTTAGTAGAGACGGAGTTTCACCATGTTGCCCAGGCTGGTTTTAAATTCCTGGGCTCAAGTGATCCTCCTGCCTTGGCCTCCAAAGTGCTGTGATTGTACATACACAACCCTGGCAGCGATCAGGCTATTAATGGAAAAGTTACAATCTTTTTAAAGGTTATAACCATTGTGGTGAATTTGCTGCAATGTAATAAACCTACAGCCTGTACTCTACTCCCTAGGAGCTTAGCTATTTTTGTCTTAAAACAGTCATGCCTTCTATAGCATAATAACTATTTTATTTCCTTGATTCTGAGGCACAATCAGTTGTAAGACATATCTTTGCTTTATTAGGAGGTTTCTAGGAGGAAAAATCTATATTGTACATTTATTTTAAGATACAATCCTGCCTTAGTCTGTTTGGGTTGTTATACAGGAATACGTGAGGCTGGGAAATTTATAAAGAAAAGGGATTTATTTGGCTCATGGTTCTGCAGGCTGTACAAGAAGCATGGTGTCAGCATCCATCTGCTTGGCTTCCTCAGGGCCTCATGTTTCCTCCATTCCTGATGGAAGTTGAGGGGGAAGCTAGCCTCACATGGCAAAAGAAGTGCCAGGCTCTTTTCAACAACCACTTTTCTCGGAAACTAAGGGTGAGAACTCACTCCCTCCTTTGAGAATGGCACCAAACCATTCATGAAGGATCCAACCCCATGATCCAGACACCTCTCACCAGGCCCCACCTCCAACACTGGAGGTCAGATTTCAACCTGAGACTTGACAGGGCCAAACAAACTGTATCCAGGGCTGAGTGTGGTGGCTCACACCTGTAATCCCAGCCATTTGGGAAGGGTGAGAAGATTGCTTGAAGTCAGGAGTTCGAGCAATGACCAGTCTGAGCGAAACAGCAAGACCCCTCTCTACACAAAATTTTATTATTATTACTATTATTTTTATTTTTCCATAAGTTATTGGGGTACAGGTGTTACTTGGTTTCATGAGTAAGTTCTTTAGTGGTGATTTGTGAGATTTTGGTGCACATATCAACTGAGCAGTATACACTGCATCATATTTGTAGTCCTTTAATCCCTCACCTTCCTCACACTCTTCCCCCTGAGTCCCCAAAGTCCATTGTGTCATTCTTATGCCTTTGAATCCTCATAGCTTAGCTCCTACGTATCAGTGAGAACATATGATGTTTGGTTTTTCATTCCTGAGTTACTTCACTTAGAGTAATAGTCTCCAATCTCAGCCAGGTCACTGCAAATGCTGTGAATTCACTCCTTTTTATGGCTGTGTAGTATTCCATCTCATATATGTATACACACCAGTTTCTTGATCCACTTGTTGGCATTTGGGTTGGTTCCACAATTTTGCAATTGTTAATTGTGCTGCAATAAACATGGGTGTGCAAACATCTTTTTCAAATAATGACTTCTTTTCCTCTGGGTAGATACCCAGTAGTGGGATTTCTGGATTAAATAGTAGTTTTACTTTTAGATCTTTAAGGAATCTCTGTACTGTTTTCCATAGTGGCTGTACTAGTTTACATTCCCACCAGCAGTGTAGAAGTGTTTCCTTTTCATTGCATCCATGCCAACATCTACTGTTTTTTGGGTTTTTGATTATGACCATTCTTGCAGGAGTAAGGTATCATATGGTGGTTTTGATTTGCATTTCCCTGATCATTAGTGTGTGATGTTGAGCATTTTTTCATATGTTTGTTGGCCATTTGTCTATCTTCTTTTGAAAATTGTCTATTCATGTCCTTAGCCCACTTTTTGATGTGATTGTTTGTTTTTTTCTTACTGATTTGTTAGAGTTCATTGTAGATTCTGGGTATTAGTCTTTTGTCAGATGTATACATTGTGAAGATTTTCTCCTACTCTGTGGGTTGTCTTTTTACTCTGCTGACTGTTCCCTTTGCCATGCAAAAGCTCTTTAGTTTAATTAGGTCCCAGCTGTTTATCTTTGTTTTTATTACATTTACTTTTGGGTTCTTGGTCATGAAATCCTTGCCTAAGCCAATGTCTAGAAGGGGTTTTCCAATGTTATCTTCTAGAATTTTTATAGTTTCACATCTTAGGTTTAAGTCATTAATCCATCTTTACTTGATTTTTGTATAAGGTGAGAGATGAGGATCCAGTTTCATTCTCCTACAGGTGGCTAGCCAATTATCCCAGCACCATTTGTTGAAAAGGTTGTCCTTTCCACACTTTATGTTTTTTGTTTGCTTTGTTGAAGATTAATTGGCTGTAAGCATTTGGGTTTATTTTTGGGTTCTATATTCTGTTCCATTGATCTGTGTGCCTATTTTTATACCAGTACCATGCTGTTTTGGCCTTACAGTATAGTTTGAAATAAAGTAGTGTGATACTTCCAGATTTGTTCTTTTTACTTTGTCTTGCTTTGGCTATGTGGGTTGTGGGCTCATTTTTGGTTCCATATGAATTTTAGAATTGTTTTTTCTAATTCTCTGAAGAATGATGGTGGTATTTTGATGGGGATTGCATTGAATTTGTAGATTGCTTTTGGCAGTATGGTCATTTTCACAATACTGATTCTACCCATCCATGAGCATGGGTTGTGTTAACATTTGTTTGTGTTGTCTATGATTTATTTCAGCAATGTTTTATAGTTTTCCTTGTAGAGGTCTTTTGACTCCTTTGTTAGGTATATTCTTAAGTATTTTTTTTTTGCAGCTATTGTAAAAAGGGTTGAGTTCTTGATTCGATTCTCCACGTGGTTGCTGTTGGTGTGTAGAAGAGCTACTGATTTTTGTACATTAATCTTGTATCTGCAAACGTTGCTGAATTCTTTTATCAGTTCTAGGAGCTTTCTGGAGGAGTCCTGAGGGTTTTCAAGGTAAATGATCTTATCGTCCGCAAACAGTGACAGTTTGACTTCCCCTTTACTGATTTGGATTCCCTTTATTTCTTTCTCTTGTCTGATTGCTCTGGCTAGGACTTCCAGTACTATGTTGAAGAGGAGTGTTGAGAGTGGGCATCCTTGTCTTGTTCCAGTTCTCAGAGGGAATGCTTTCAACATTTCTCCATTCAGTATTATGTTGGCTGTGGGTTTGTCATAGATAGCTTTTATTATATTAAGGTATGTCCCTTGTATGCTGATTTTGCTGAGAGTTTTAATCATAAAGTGATGCTGGATTTTGTCAAAGTCTTTTTCTGCATCTATTGAGATGATTATGTGATTTTTGTTTTAAATTCTGCTTATGTGGTGTATCACATTTATTGACTTGCGAATGTTAAACCATCCCTTCATCCCTGGTATGGAACCCACTTGATCATAGTGGATTATCTTTGTGATATGTTGTTGGATTCGGTTAGCTAGTATTTTGTTAAGGATTTTAGCATCTATGTTCATCAAGGATATCAGTCTGTAGTTTTCTTTTTTGGTTATGTCCTTTCCTGGTTTTGGTATTAGGGTCATGCTGGCTTCATAGAATGAATTAAGGAAGGTTCCTTCCTCGTTTCTCTATCTTGTGGAATAGTGTCAAAAGGATTGGCACCAATTCTTCTTTGAATGTCTGGTAGAATTCATCTGTGAATCCATCTGGTCCTGGACTTTCTTCTGTTGGTAATTTTTAAATTACCATTTCAATCTTGCTGCTTGTTACTGGTCTCTGTTCAGGGTATCTAATTCTTCTGGATTTAAGCTAGGAGTATTGTATTTTTCCAGAAATTTATCCATCTCTTCTTGTTTGTTTTT
This sequence comes from Macaca mulatta, assembly GCF_049350105.2. Lineage (NCBI taxonomy): Eukaryota > Metazoa > Chordata > Mammalia > Primates > Cercopithecidae > Macaca > Macaca mulatta. Next base: position 93,016,875 of record NC_133420.1, read on the forward strand.
TGAGATGGAGTTTCACTCTATTGCCCAGGCTGGAGTGCGATCTTGGCTCACTGCAACCTCCACCTCCCAGGTTCAAGTGATTCTCTTGCCCTAGCCTCCCGAGTAGCTGGGATTACAAGGCATGTGCCACCATGCCTGGCTAATTTTTGTATTTTTAGTAGAGTTGGGGTTTCCCCGTGTTGGCCAGGCTGGTCTGGAACTCCTGACCTCAGGTGATCCACCTGCCTTGGCCTCCCAAAGTGTTGGGATTACAGACGTGAGCAACTGCACCCAGCCTGTATTTTTTTGTTGTTGTTGTTTCAATTTCATTTAGCTCTGGTCTGATCTTGGTTATTTCCTTTATTCTGCTGGGTTAGGGTTTGGTTTGTTCTAGTTTCTAGTTCCTTGAGGTGTGATCTTAGAACGTCTGTTTGTGCTCTTTCAGACTTTTTGATGTAGGTGTTTAGGGCTATGAACTTTCCTCTTAGCACCATCTTTGCTGTATCCCAGAAGTTTCTTTTCTTTTTCTTTTTTTTTTTTTTTTTTTTTTGAGACGGAGTCTCACTCTGTCACTAGACTGGAGGGCAATTGTGCGATCTCGGCTCACTGCAACCTCCACCTCCCGGGTTCAAGTGATTCTCCTGCCTCAGCCTCCCAAGTAGCTGGGACTACAGGTGCATACCACCACACCCAGCTAATTTTTGTATTTTTAGCAGAGACAGGGTTTCGCCATGTTGGCTGGGATGGTCTCGATCTCTTGTCCTCATGATCCACCTGAATCGGCATCCCAGAGTGCTAGGATTTCAGACGTGAGCCACTGCGTCCAGTCCCAGAGGTTTTGATAGGTTGTGTTATTATTGTCATTCAGTTTGAAGAATGTTTAAATTTCCATCTTGATTTCGTTTTTGACTCAGTGCTCATTCAGGAGCAGGTTATCTAATTTCCATGTATTTGCATGGTTTTGAGGGTTCCTTTTGGAGTTGATTTCCAGTTTTATTCCACTGTGGTTTGAGAGAGTGCTTGATATAATTTCAATTTTCTTAAATTTATTGAGGCTCATTTTATGGCCTATCATATTATGGTCTATCTTGGAGAAAGTTCTGTGCGCTGTTGAATAGAATGTATATTCTGTGGTTGTTGGATGAAATATTCTGTATATATCTGCTAAGTCTGTTTGTTCCAAGGTATTGTTTAAATCCATTGTTTCCTTGTTGACTTTCTGTCTTGATGACCTGGCTAGTGTCAGTGGAGTATTGAAGTCCCCCACTATTATTGTGTTGCTGTCTATCTCATTTCTTAGGTCTATTTTTTTTTTTTTTTTTTTACGGGGTTTCACCATGTTGGCCAGGCTGGTCTCAAACTCCTGACCTCAGGTGATACGTTTGGGGCCAAAATTTTTTAACTTTTTATTATAGAGCGTTCACATATATACCATCAGAGTGAACAGGCAACCTACAGAATGGGAGAAAATTTTTGCAATCTACTCATCTGACAAAGGGCTAATATCTAGAACTTACAACAAATTTACAAGAAAAAAACAAACAACCCCATCAAAAAGTGGGCAAAGGATATGAATAGACATTTCTCAAAAGAAGACATGCATACAGCCAACAGACACATGAAAAAATGCTTGTCATCACTGGCCATCAGAGAAATGCAAATCAAAACCACAATGAGATACAGTCTCACACCAGTTAGAATGGCCATCATTAAAAAGTCAGGAAACAACAGGTGCTGGAGAGGATGTGGAGAAATAGGAACACTTTTACACTGTTGGTGGGATTGTAAACTAGTTCAACCATTATGGAAAACAGTATGGTGATTCCTCAAGGATCTAGAACTAGAAACACCATTTGACCCAGCCGTCCCATTACTGGGTATATACCCAAAGGATTATAAATCATGCTGCTGTAAAGACACATGCACACGTATGTTTATTGCGGCACTATTCACAATAGCAAAGACTTGGCATCAACCCAAATGTCCATCAGTGGCAGACTGGATTAAGAAAATGTGGCACATATACACCATGGAATACTATGCAGCCATAAAAAAAGGATGAGTTTGTGTCGTTTGTAGGGACATGGATGCAGCTGGAAACCATCATTCTCAGCAAACTATCGCAAGAACAGAAAACCAAACACCGCATGTTCTCACTCATAGGTGGGAATTGAACAATGAGATTGCTTGGACTCGGGAAGGGGAACATCACATACCGGGGCCTATTATGGGGAGGGGGGAGAGAGGAGGGATTGCATTGGGAGTTATACCTGATGTAAATGACGAGTTGATGGGTGCTGACGAGTTGATGGGTGCAGCACACCAACATGACACAAGTATACATATGTAACAAACCTGCACATTATGCACATGTACCCTAGAACTTTAATGAAAAAAAAAAAGTAATTGTTTTATAAATTTGGGAGCTCCGGTGTTAGGTACATATATGTTTAGGATGGTGATATTTTCCTGTTGGACAAGGCCTTTTACCATTATATAATGTACCTCTTTGTCTCTTTTAACCACTGTTGCCTTAAAGTTTATTTTGTCTGATATAAGAATAGCTACCCCTGCTGGCTTTTGGTGTCCATTTGCATGAAATGCCTTTTTTTTCCCCCCACTCCTTTACTTTAATTTTATGTGAGTCCTCTTGTGTTAGTTGAGTGTCCTGAAGGCAGCAGATAATTGGTTGTGAGTTCTTATCGATTCTGTGGTTCTGTATCTTCTTAGTGGAGCATTTGGGCCATTTCCATTCAATGTTAGTATTGAAATGTGAGGTACTGTTGCATTCATCATGCACTTTGTTGCCTGTCAACTTTGTTTTTTGTTTTGTTTTCTTCTCTCTTGTTTTTCCTTTTTAACTTATATTTTTGTTTTATAGGTCCTGTGTGACTTATGCTTTAAAGAGGTTCTGTTTTGATGTACTTCCAGGATTTGTTTCAAGATTTAGAGCTCCTTTTAGCAGTTCTTGTAGTGGTGGCTTGGTAATGGCGAATTCTCTCAGCATTTGTTTATCTGAAAATGACTATATCTTTCCTTCATATATGATGCTTAGTTTCACTGGATACAAAATTCTTGGCTGATAATTGTTTTGTTTGGGGAGGCTGAAGATAGGGCCCCACTCCTTCTAGCTTATAGGGTTTCTGCTGAGAATCTACTGTTAATCTGATAGGTTTTCCTTTATAGGTTACCTGGTGCTTCTGTCTCATAGCTCTTAAAATTCTTTCCTTCATCTTAACTTTGGATAACCTGATGACAGTGTGCCTAGGCGAAGATCTTTTTGCGATGAATTTCCAGGTGTTCTTTGTGCTTCTTGTATTTGGATATCTAGGTCTCTAGCAAGGCTGGGGAAGTTTTCCCCAATTATTCCCCCAAATATATTTTCCAAGCTTTTAGAATTCTCCTCTTCCTCAGAAACACTAATTATTCTTAGGTTTTGTCATTTAACAGAATCCCAGACTTCTTGGAGGCTTTGTTCATGTTTTTTTATTCTTTTTTCTTTGTTGCATTGGGTTAATTTGAAGACCTTGTCTTCAAGCTCTGAATTTCTTTCTTCTACTTGTTCAATTCTGTTGCTGAGACTTTCCAGAGTATTTCACATTTCTACAAGTGTGTCAAAAGTTTCCTGAATTTTTTGTTTTTTTCTTTAATCTATTTCCTTGAATACTTCTCCTTTCACTTCTTGTGTCATTTTTTGGATTTCCTTGCATTGGGCTTTGCCTTTCTCTGTTCCCTCCCTGATTAGCTTAATAACTACCCTTCTGAATTATTTTTCAGGTAAGTCAGGGATTTCTTCTTGGTTTGGATCCATTGCTGGTGAACTAGTGTGATTTTTGGGGAGGTGTTGAAGAGCCTTGTTTTGTCATATTACCGGGGTTGGTTTTCTGGTTGCTTCTCATTTGGGTAGGCTCTGTCAGAGGGAAGATCTAGGGCTGAAGGCTGTTGTTCAGATTCTTTTGTTGCATGAGTTGTTCCCTTGATGTATTACTCTCCCGCTTTTTCTATGGATGTGGCTTCCTGTGAGCCAAACTGCAGTAATTGTTGTCTCTTCTGGGTCTAGCTGCCCAGTGAGTCTACCTAGCTCTGGGCTGGTAGTGGGGGTTGTCTGCATAGTCCTGTGATGTGAACCATCTATGGGTCTCTCAGCCATGCATACTAGTGCCTGTTCCAGTGGAGGTGGTGGTGGGTGCAGTGGACTCTGTGAGGCTTCGTAGCTTTGGTGATTTAATGTTCTATTTTTGTGCTGGTTGGCCTCCTGCCAGGAGGTGTTGCTTTCTAGAAAGCATCAGCTATACTACCAGCTGTAGTAGTGTGGAGAGGGACCAGTGGTGGGCAGGGCCCTAGAACTCCCAAGATTATATGCCCTTTGTCTTCCGCTACCAGGGTGGATAGGGAAGGACCATTGGGTAGGGGTGGGGCTCGGCGTGTCTGAGCTCAGACTCTCCTTGGGCAGGTCTTGCTGAGGCTGCTGTGGGGGATGGGGGTGAGATTCCCAGGTCACTGAAGTTGTATACCCAGGATTATGACTGCCTCTGCTGAGTCTTGCAGGTTGTCAGGAAGTGGGGGAAAGCTGGCTGTCATAGGCCTCACCCAGCTCCCATGCAAACCGAAGGGCCGGTCTCAATCCCACTGTGTCCTCCCCAGCAGCCCCTAGTCTGTTTCCAGGTAGAGAGCAAGATGGGCGTGAAAACTGTCCCGACGCTATCCACCTTCCAGCTGCGAAAGAAAAGGGCTTTAGTTCTTCCCCTGTCTGTGAAGTCTGCACGCTGAATTCATGTCCTCCCCTGTGTTCTGACCAGGAAGCTTCTTACCCCATTCAAATTGTTACAAAGTTCAGCTAGAGAATTCCTTCTCCCGTGGAGTTTTACCCCCTACTCCTCTGGCCACCCTCCCAATGAATCCCTGTGGTGCCACACAGGAACGGGCTGCTTGGTGACCCAGCGAGCTTGCAGGGCCTTTCTGCTGCTTCCTCTACCCCTGTATTTTGCTTGGCTCTCTAACTTGACTCAGTTCCAGGTAAAGTCAGAAACTTCTCCTGCAAACAGACCTTCAGCTTCTCCAGTGGGGGTGTGTGTTCAAGAAAGGAGGGTCTCCCTTTCCCACTTCTGCAGTTGGGGCACTCACATTATTTGGGCGTTTCCTGGGTCTTGCTGGAGCAGCCTGCTTTCTTCAGAGGGTCTCTGGGTCCTCTCGGGATTGCAAGTTTGTTCTTGCAGTCAATCTGGAGCTAAAATTCACATTGTGACCCTCTGCGTGCTGCTCTGTCTGGAGCTGCAATCTAGTCCTGCCTCCCATCCACCATTATCCCAGGAGCTCTCCCTCAAAAAAAATTTTTTTAATTAGTTGGGTGTGGTAAAGCAGGATGATTGCTTGAACCCAGGAGTTTGAAGCTGCAGCAATGATCATGCCACTGCACTCTAGCCTGGGTGACAGAGTGAGACCCTGACTCTAAAAAAAATTTTAAATAATAAAGATAAAATTAAAAACCAAACCATATTCAAACCATGCTATGGTTTGAATCTCATCTTGAATTTTACTCCCGTAATTCCCACATGTTGTGGGAGGGACTTGGTGGGAGATAATTGAATCACGGGGACAGTTTCCCTCATACTGTTCTCGCAGTAGTGAGTAAGTCTCATGAGATCTGATGGTTTTATCAGGGTCTTCTGCTTTTGAGCCTTCCTCATTCTCTCTTTGCTTGCTGCCATCCTTGTAAGACGGGACTTGCTCCTCCTTACCTTCTGCCATGATTGTGAGGCTTCCCCAGCTGCATGGAACTGTAAGCCCAATTAAACCTCTTTCTTCTACAAATTGCCCAGTCTCAGGTATGTTTTTATCAGCAGTGTGAAAACGGACTAATACATTCACCATGCTCTCTTGCCTTCAGGTCTTTGTCAGTTTTGTTGTCTCTCCCTGGAATGCTCATTTCCTGCCTGACTCTTCCCCTCCTTTCAGGTGTCTCCTAGTTAGGGAAGCCTCTCTCCATGACATTCTAGTTTAGGACTTTTCCTTAACAGAGGAGATGTCCTACTGTCATCTTAAGGGTTAGTCAGAGTTGCCTTTTCAAAGTGTCAACTATATTACAGAATAAAACTCCACAGTTGCACTTTGGTGCCGGGAAAGACTGTATGAAAGGTCTGTTTTATATAGTTGTAGTTGTAATGAACAGGAAGCATGGAAATACCGCTTAGAATTGTCAGTACCAACTTTTCAAACCTCTTTAGGTTAAGGCACAAATTACGTACTTGTTGGTGAAAAAGAGCAGGATAAATTACATGTTATTTTCATTTGCTTTCAAGATTTTTATCTAGATTTCAGGATTTTTCTAAGAGCAGCAAGACAAAACCCATCCTCTTTGCCTGGAGTTTGTTCTCTGGCATGGGAAACAAAGTCTCATTTGGTTCCCTCGCTGTGTTTATATCACCCTGGCTGCTTATCTGTTGGACATCTCACCAAAAAATGCCTGAAGGGATGGGTGGATATGGGAAGTAAAAACCAAATTAGTTGGTTACGTGCTTTTTAAAAAATAAGCTTTTCTTTTTAGAATAGTTTTAGATTTACATAAAAGTTGCCTAAACCCAACCTGAAGCCAAAGGGTGAGGGAACCTGTTTGATGCAGTCTCTAAAGATTAGCCTTCTAGGGCATGGAATACGGTGGAAAAGAATGGAGAAAGTAGAGCAGGGTACAGTTTGAAGTTGCAGAAGCAAACAAAATATACAGTTCAATATTTAATTGTATAAATATGTAATTGTTTAATCATCTACTTTTGAACATTTAGATTGAGTCCAGATTTTCTTTTTGCTTATTATACACATTCTTTTATTTACATCTTGCATGTCTATTCCAATTTACATATGATACATTCATAGAAGTAGATTGTCTGGGCTCTAATTTTAAGATTTTTGATATATATCGTCTCCAGAAAAATTTTAGCAGTTTACCTTCCATCTGCAGAATGTGAGAGAGCTTGTTTTTCTGTGTCCTCATTAATATTAGGTATTATCATTAGTCTTTGCCAGGTTAATAGAAAAATATCTTGTGGTTTTTATTTATATTTCTTTGGTTATAGTCAAATTTAAAAATAAAACTATCTTTACTGGCCATCTGTGGCTTTGTTAAATTATCTCCTTGTTGTGGTATAAAACACTTGCTTTCATTTATGCCTGGTGCTCTTCAATCCACAGACCATCTGTTTTGCCCTCACCAGAGAATAAACATTCAGCATTCTGCAGTGATCTTTACCATGGTTACTTGACTACAGTCTGGGGAAAGTTGTAGGGTGATCTTTACCATGGTTACTTGACTACAGTCTGGGGAAAATTGTAGGGTGATCTTTACCATGGTTACTTGACTACAGTCTGGGGAAAGTTGTAAATCCTTAACCAGATTTTCAACCAGTGTTTTAAGTCCCACTTTCGCACCACTGCCCTTCTCCCTCTCATTTCTAGAGACACCTGGTGCTGCCATTCTTGAGCTTTTTGGTGATTATGCAGTGTGATTTGCTTTGATTCTTTACTTTCTGCACTACCACCTCAAATTTCTTATGTCTTCCAAGTAGGTTGCTACTCTTCCATCTACTTTTCAGCTTCCTCATTTTTGTTGTGGTTGTCTCTTCTCCTAATCTCTTTGTCCTTAAAGATTATACCTTAAAAGTATATAATTCCCTCTACTTCATTTTAATTATCTTATTGGAGGATGTGGAGATACATTCTTGTGTTCAGTCTTCCATCTTTAACAGGAAAACCTGAGTTGAAACTGTTTTACTGGGGCTTGTTAGGTTGGTAAATATTACAGATGTCTCATAGACCTGGAAAGATATAAAGGATCGCTGTGTAGACCAGAGAGCCTACAAGTTGCCTCAGATTAGTGTGAGAAAGATCTCTTTATTGATGAAAATTCTTTCCATGACCTCTTGAAATATTGCTGCACTCATATTTATAAAGATATTAAATTGTTGGGTTGCTTATGTAAAAATATTTGTGAATTTGTCCATTTGCATGCGATCGAATGAATCAGACAGGCATACATATATTCACAATGTAGGTTAAGCCTTTCAGGAACATAGCAAAATATTGAATAACTGATGATACATGAGCATTAACAACCAGAATGGACAGTGACTGCAGCAGGGTCCAAGAGGCCTTCTGCTGGGCCACATGATATCCCTTTATATGCTGGACCATCTCAGGAGGGACTAAGAAGTGGCAGGGTAAGGAAAGGAGGACACTTTGAGGACTTAGTAGAGCTGCCGTTTGCCAACTAGTAAGGAAGTGTTTTTATATTTTACAGTAGGTATGGCCATAATGGTATGTATAAGTAAGCATCAGTCTTTTCCCTTTTGCTTCAACTATGTTGCCCTTATACGAATTATTTTCCCTTTCTAGCATGCTATACATGTTGTCTGTCACTGTCTTATTTCCTCTGCTCGATGTCTGTCCCAGCTTTCTACAGATGGTGAAAGCCTTCACCAATTCCTGAGGCAGTCCTGAAGATGGTGGCAGTCTAATCAGTAACACCAGCAACCTGATGCTTGCTTTCCAAAAAGATCCCAAGCTGCATAGGTAATCTCTGAGTTGTAGGTTTCCCTCCCATCCCTCAACCTTGGCTTTATGGGTATAGTAGCCTTTGGCCTCAGTTTTCCTCCCCAGTATTTGTACCTCTGATATTTTTTGGTGCCTTCTATTTCCTTTGATTCTCCTCTTCCCCAGTCACTTCCTGTAGTATTGCTGCAAGTGGACAGACATAGCCTAGAGTCATGATATAGCTACCTATGTGGTTTTAGTTACACCTGTTACCTCAGCTCTGCTAGCCATTCCTGGATTGCATTCCTTTAGCACTGATACTTCACCAATCCATGGCAAAGCTTTGCTGTGCCCTTTGGATGCTGTATTATACACTGTTTAGCTGCTTCCATGGGACTATTGCATACTTTGTATTGGACAAATTATCTAAAAAAATCAGTGTTCTATTAGCAAAGATGGAAGGGAGAGTGGCTGACAGGTTAGCTACCAAACAGCTTTTGGCATATCACGTACTGATATTGGAAGTTCCCAACTACAAGGGCCCTGTAGAATATCTAATGACAGAGTTCACAAAGGGAGGTGTTACTCAGTTACTCAGTGCTTCCACTTAGCTTTTTAGTCCCTCACTGTTAAATATGAGAAGGCAACCGAAGATTATCAGACATTTGAGGAAGGCTTTATATACAAAAGAAATAAAACAAAACATACAAACATAAAAAATAATTTGGAAAAGACAAAGACAATGTAGGGAGAAGAATAACAATTTTAAATTATCATTAATATTCTTAGAGACATGAGGGAAGATATAATAATGAAAAAAGAGAACACTATAAAAGAATATTTACAGAATAAAAAGGAGGTCTTGGAAACTAAACATGTGATCACAAAAGCAGTAAACTCAATAGAAGGATTAGGCAATAAAGTTGAAGACATCTCTGATGATAGAGCAAAAAATAGAGGAAATGAAATATAAGAGTGAAAAGAAAAAAAAATAAGGTGTTATACTAACACCTGAGTATAAGGGGTTCCAAAAACAAGAACTGGGAAAATAGAGCTGAGAAAACTGTCAATGTAATAATTCAAGAAAATTCCCTGGAACTAAAAGAATCCATTTCAACCTAAGTTTGTAAGGTACATCACTGTGAAATTTCAGAACTTAGGAGACAAAGAGAAGATTCTATAAATTCCTAGAGAGAAAGAGGTTTTCTTTTTTAAAAAGGTCAAATACAACAGGCTAGGAATCTTAATGGCCTCAGATTTTTCAAAAACAGTAGTAGAATCTAGGAGGCAATGGAGCAATGCCTTTAAAATTTAACCTAGAATTTTGTACCCAGTCAAATTATCAATCAAATGTGAAGGTAGAATAAAGACATCTTAAGACATGCAAAGTTTTATAGTTTACCTACCATGTAGACCTTTTCATACTCAGAAAGTTACTGGAGGATATGCTCCACCAAAACAAGGAAGAGGAAGACTTAGGGTACATGAAACGGGTGATACAGATGAGACCAAAGGAATTCCCAGGATTAATGATGTAGACTCTAGGATGAGGGTAATGCACTAAGGCATTGAAGGCAACTTGTCCAGATTAGAACATTTCAGAAGACTCTGGAAAAGGCTTCTTTAAGAAGATGTAACTGATAGAATACGTGATACAAATGAATGTGTTAAACAGAGATTTAGGCTGCTCACAAAGAGGTTAATTCAAATTCAAGCCAGAGAGAAAGCTGAAAATGGATACAGACCTGCAGACTAGTTTAAGCAGGGCAGGAGATGTCAGCATAGGAGAGATACCACCTAATAACAGGAAGGAGATTACTTTGTTCCAAGAGCCAGATGGAATATATGATCTTACTGGGCATTTATTAATATTGATATTTGGTTTCTCTATTCATCCTCACTTAAGAAAGAAGTTACCTCTAATGTCAAGGATATTACAATTATGGTTTTATCTTTTTTTTTAACCTTCTTTTTTTTTAGACAGAGTTTCGCTCTTGTTGCCCAGGCTGGAGTGCAATGGCACAATTTTGGCTCGCTGCAACCTCCGTCTTCTAGGTTCAAGTGATTCTCCTGCCTCAGCCTCCCTGGGATTATAGGCATGCACCACCATGCCAGGCTAATTTTGTATTTTTAGTACAGATGGGGTTTTGCCGTGTTGGCCAGGCTGGTTTTGAACAGTTTTATTTTCAATTTCCATTAGCACCAAAAACATCAGCCCTTTAGGCCTCAAATCCTAAAACTGTGTTCTTTCTGTCCAGGCAGTTTCCCCAAACAGACTCAGTTTCATTGAAATACTGTGACATCAGTGACAGGAGTTATGTAACAGGTGAACATTTAGGAAACAATAATATCTTCCTTAGTGACTGCGGGTAGCTAATGGAATCTCTGCTGCAATTGTCAAGTTAGAGAAGCATTACTATAGTCTTGTTTTAGCATGCTACCAGATTTAAGTTGGTCTTTTTCTGTGTCTGTTTATTTTAGGGTTGACTTGCTTATTTTCTTATATCAGGGACTTCATAGTTAAACCATTTCTGTTTCTCCACCTGCAATCACTTCATTTAATTCAGAACCTTCAACAACTACATGGAGATTTGGGGTCTTCTCCCTCCCGCTCTTTTTTTTTTTTTAATTTTTTTTAAAATTTTTAAATTATTATTATTATACTTTACATTCTAGGGTACATGTGCATAATGTGCAGGTTTGTTACATATGTATACTTGTGCCATGTTGCTGTGCTGCACCCATCAACTCGTCAGCACCCATCAACTCATCATTTACATCAGGTATAACTCCCAATGCAATCCCTCCCCCCTGTCCCCTCCCCATGATAGGCCCCGGTGTGTGATGTTCCTCTTCCCGAGTCCAAGTGATCTCATTGTTCAGTTCCCACCTATGAGTGAGAACATGTGGTGTTTGGTTTTCTGTTCTTGTGATAGTTTGCTAAGAATGATGGTTTCCAGCTGCATCCATGTCCCTACAAAGGACACAAACTCATCCTTTTTTTATGGCTGCATAGTATTCCATGGTGTATATGTGCCACATTTTCTTAATCCAGTCTGTCACTGATGGACATTTGGGTTGATTCCAAGTCTTTGCTATTATGAATAGTGCCGCAATAAACATACGTGTGCATGTGTCTGTATAGTAGCATGATTTATAATCCTTTGGGTATATCCCCAGTAATGGGATGGCTGGGTCATATGGTACTTCTAGTTCTAGATCCTTGAGGAATCGCCATACTGTTTTCCATAATGGTTGAACTAGTTTACAATCCCACCAACAGTGTAAAAGTGTTCCTATTTCTCCACATCCTCTCCAGCACCTGTTGTCTCCCTCCCGCTCTTGACTTCCCCTCCTAAGGTTTGCTCTGAGCTTTTGTACGTAGGCAGAAGGGGTGTTAGGGCCCTCACCTTCTTGAAAAGAAAGAGAACAGATACCAGGTTTTAAAAAACTGTTGACCGGGCATAGTGGCTCTCATCTGTACTCCCAGCACTTTGGAAGACTGAGGGAGGAGGATTACTTGAACTTGGGAGGTCAAGATTGCGGTGAGCCAGGATTGCACCACTGCATTCCAGCCTGGACAACAGGGTGAGACCCTGTCTTTAAAAAGAAGGCAATCCTGGCTGCAGCTGCTTTGCATTTACTGATTGACTATTTCATGCTCACTATTTATAGAGCAGTGCTTCTTAAAGTTTAAAGTACATACAATTCACCTGTGAGAATTTTGTTACCATGCAGATGATTCCAATTCTGGGGTAGAATTTGAGAGTCGATTTCTAACAATCTCCCAGGCAATGCTGATGCTGCTGGTATATGGACCACACTTTGAGTAGCAAGGATAAATACCCCAAATATTCAAAAGTATTAAGAAATTTGGGAGAAAAAGGATTTGGGCTTTGTTTATAAGTATCAAGCCTGATTATGTGGAAAGGAACAATGGCTACCTACTATCTGTTCAGTATAGCTTAATGTGTTAGAAATCGTATTTTGTTTCAGTAGTATATTAGCTACTGTAGATCTTAGATCTGGAAAGTATTGGCACTTCAGTTGGCCTAATTCTTCTTAGATACTAGAGATCTGTACTTCTGAGCTAGCAACGTGCAAGTATATTCCTTTAGGAGGAGTAAAGAGTAGAGAAAGGACAGAGATAGCGGAGAGGATGTTAAGATAGAGATGGATCAACAATATTACCTGCCAAGAGCTCAAGCTCAAATTTCACCAGGTTTAGGATACATAAGAATCATCTAGGGTACTTGAAAACAGTGCAGATCACTAGGTTGTATGCTTAGAGGTCCTAATTTGGTAGGTCTGGTAGTGGGTTAGGGGAGGCAAGGATATGTATTTTAAAGAAGCACCCCAAGTGAATCTGAGGCAGTTGGTCCCCGTACCATGATTTGAGAAACAGTGCATTAGAAAGACTGGTGGTAGTCTCTGGAGGATGAAAAGAAAACAAAACATATAAACACAACCAGGCAAATGATTGCATCTATTTTGATTGGAGTCTTTTTGAGTTATAGGTGAGAAATAGAAGATATCGCCCCTGGTCAGCAGACAGTTCTAAGTTATCTCTAACTATAAATTAGGCAGCTATAAACTCTCTATCAGCACTCTGAGGTGGGACTGATATCCACAATTCATAGGAACATGGAATTTTAGAGCTGATAGGAATCATAGAGCTTTCCATCTCTTGTTTTAAAAAATTTTTTTTTCTTTTTTTTAAATTAGACTTTAAGTTCTAGTGTACGTGTGCACAACCTGCAAGTTTGTTACATATGTATACGTGTGCCATGTTGGTGTGCTGCACCCATTAACTCATCATTTACATTAGGTATATCTCTTAATGCTATCCCTTCCCCTTCCCCCTACCCCACGACAGGCCCCGGTGTGTGATGTTCCCCTTCCTGTGTCCAAGTATTCTCATTGTTCAATTCACACCTATGAGTGAGAACATGCAGTGTTTGGTTTTTTGTCCTTGCGATAGTTTGCTGAGAATGATGGTTTCCAGCTTCATCCATGTCCCTGCAAAGGACATGAACTCATCCTTTTTTATGGCTGCATAGTATTCCATGGTATATATGTGCCACATTTTCTTAATCCAATCTATCATTGATGGACATTTGGGTTGATTCCAAGTCTTTGCTATTGTGAATAGTGCCACAGTAAACATGCATGTGCATGTGTCTTTATAGCAGCATGATTTATAATCCTTTGGATACATACCCAGTAATGGGATGGCTGGGTCAAATGGTGTTTCTAGTTCTAGATCCTTGAAGAATCGCCACATTGTCTTCCACAATGGTTGAACTAGTTTACAGTCCCACCAATAGTGTAAAAGTGTTCCTATTTCTCCACATCCTCTCCAGCACCTGTTGTTTCCTGACTTTTTAATGATGGCCATTCTAACTGGTGTGAGATGGTGTCTCACTGTGGTTTTGATTTGCATTTCTCTGATGGCGAGTGATGATGAGCATTTTTTCATGTGTCTGTTAGCTGCACAGATGTCTTCTTTTGAGAACTGTCTGTTCATATCCTTTGCCCACTTTTTGATGGGGTTGTTTGTTTCTTTCTTGTAAGTTTGTTTTAGTTCTTTGTAGATTCTGGATATTAGCCCTTTGTCAGATGAGTAGATTGCAAAAATTTTCTCCCATTCTGTAGGTTGCCTGTTCATTCTGATGGTAGTTTCTTTTGCTGTGCAGAAGCTCTTTAGTTTAATTAGATCCCATTTGTCAATTTTGGCTTTTGTTGCCATTGCTTTTGGTGTTTTAGACATGAAGTCCTTGCTTATGCCTATGTCCCGAATGATATTGCCTAGGTTTTCTTCTAGGATTTTCATGGTTTTGGGTCTAACATTTAAGTCTTTAATCCATCTTGAATTAATTTTTGTGTAAGGTGTAAGGAAGGGATCCAGTTTCAGCTTTCTACATATGGCTAGCCAGTTTCCCCAGCACCATTTATTAAATAGGGAATCCTTTCCCCATTTCTTGTTTCTCTCAGGTTTGTCAAAGATCAGATGGTTGTAGATGTGTGGTATTATTTCTGAGGGCTCTGTTCTGTTCCACTGGTCTATATCTCTGTTTTGGTACCAGTACCATGCTGTTTTGGTTACTGTAGCCTTGTAGTATAGTTTGAAGTCAGGTAGCGTGATGAGGCTTTCCAACTCTTTTAGCTGTGACCCATAGTAACAGATGTACTCTGATTTTTTTGTTCCACTTACATTTTGAAAAATCTGGTCGGGGGGGGGGGCGGAGCAAGATGGCCGAATAGGAACAGCTCCAGTCTCCAACTCCCAGCGCGAGCGACACAGAAGACCGGTGATTTCTGCATTTTCAACTGAGGTACTGGGTTCATCTCACTAGGGAGTGCCGGACAATCGGTGCTGGTCAGCTGCTGCAGCCCGACCAGCGAGAGCTGAAGCAGGGCGAGGCATCGCCTCACCTGGGAAGAGCAAGGGGGAAGGGAATCCCTTTTCCTAGCCAGGGGAACTGAGACACACAACACCTGGAAAATCGGGTAACTCCCACCCCAATACTGCGCTTTAAGGAAACGGGCACACCAGGAGATTATATCCCACACCTGGCCGGGAGGGTCCCATGCCCACGGAGCCTCCCTCATTGCTAGCACAGCAGTCTGTGATCTACCGGCAAGGCAGCAGCGAGGCTGAGGGAGGGGCGCCTGCCATTGCTGAGGCTTAAGTAGGTAAACAAAGCCGCTGGGAAGCTCGAACTGGGTGGAGCTCACAGCAGCTCAAGGAAACCTGCCGGTCTCTGTAGACTCCACCTCTGGGGAAAGGGCACAGTAAACAATAACAAACGCAGCAGAAACCTCTGCAGATGCAAACGACTCTGTCTGACAGCTTTGAAGAGAGCAGTGGATCTCCCAACACAGAGGTTGAGATCTGAGAAGGGACAGACTGCCTGCTCAAGTGGGTCCCTGACCCCTGAGTAGCCTAACTGGGAGACATCTCCCACTAGGGGCAATCTCACACCCCACACCTCACAGGGTGGAGTACACCCCTGAGAGGAAGCTTCCAAAGCAAGAATCAGACAGGTACACTCACTGTTCAGCAATATTCTATCTTCTGCAGCCTCTGCTGCTGATACCCAGGCAAACAGGGTCTGGAGTGGACCTCAAGCAATCTCCAACAGACCTACAGCTAAGGGTCCTGACTGTTAGAAGGAAAACTATCAAACAGGAAGGACACCTACACCAAAACCCCATCAGTACGTCACCATCATCAAAGACCAGAGGCAGATAAAACCACAAAGATGGGGAAAAAGCAGGGCAGAAAAACTGGAAATTCAAAAAATAAGAGCACATCTCCCCCGGCAAAGGAGCGCAGCTCATCGCCAGCAACGGATCAAAGCTGGACGGAGAATGACTTTGACGAGATGAGAGAAGAAGACTTCAGTCCATCAAACTTCTCAGAGCTAAAGGAGGAATTACGTACCCAGCACAAAGAAACTAAAAATCTTGGAAAAAAAGTGGAAGAATTGATGGCTAGAGTAATTAATGCAGGGAAGGTCATAAACGAAATGAAAGAGATGAAAACCATGACACGAGAAATACGTGACAAATGCACAAGCTTCAGTAACCGACTCGATCAACTGGAAGAAAGAGTATCAGCGATTGAGGATCAAATGAATGAAATGAAGCGAGAAGAGAAACCAAAAGAAAAAAGAAGAAAAAGAAATGAACAAAGCCTGCAAGAAGTATGGGATTATGTAAAAAGACCAAATCTACGTCTGATTGGGGTGCCTGAAAGTGAGGGGGAAAATGGAACCAAGTTGGAAAACACTCTTCAGGATATCATCCAGGAGAACTTCCCCAACCTAGTAGGGCAGGCCAACATTCAAATCCAGGAAATACAGAGAATGCCACCAAGATAATCCTCGAGAAGAGCAACTCCAAGACACATAATTGCCAGATTCACCAAAGTTGAAATGAAGGAAAAAATCTTAAGGGCAGCCAGAGAGAAAGGTCGGGTTACCCACAAAGGGAAGCCCATCAGACTAACAGCAGATCTCTTGGCAGAAACTCTCCAAGCCAGAAGAGAGTGGGGGCCAATATTCAACATTCTTAAAGAAAAGAATTTTCAACCCACAATTTCATATCCAGCCAAACTAAGTTTCATAAGTGAAGGAGAAATAAAATCCTTTACAGATAAGCAAATGCTTAGAGAGTTTGTCACCACTAGGCCTGCCTTACAAGAGCTCCTGAAGGAAGCACTAAACATGGAAAGGAACAACCGGTACCAGCCATTGCAAAAACATGCCAAAATGTAGAGACCATCAAGGCTAGGAAGAAACTGCATCAACTAATGAGCAAAATAACCAGTTAATATCATAATGGCAGGATCAAGTTCACACATAACAATATTAACCTTAAATGTAAATGGACTAAATGCTCCAATTAAAAGACACAGACTGGCAAACTGGATAAAGAGTCAAGACCCATCAGTCTGCTGTATTCAGGAGACCCATCTCACATGCAGAGACATACATAGGCTCAAAATAAAGGGATGGAGGAAGATTTACCAAGCAAATGGAGAACAGAAAAAGCAGGGGTTGCAATACTAGTCTCTTTAAACTTTAAACCATCAAAGATCAAAAGAGACAAAGAAGGCCATTACATAATGGTAAAGGGATCAATTCAACAGGAAGAGCTAAGTATCCTAAAAATATATGCACCCAATACAGGAGCACCCAGATTCATAAAGCAAGTTCTTAGAGACTTATAAAGAGACTTAGACTCCCATACAATAATAATGGGAGACTTCAACACTCCACTGTCAACATTAGACAGATCAACGAGACAGAAAGTTAACAAGGATATCCAGGAATTGAACTCATCTCTGCAGCAAGCAGACCTAATAGACATCTATAGAACTCTCCACCCCAAATCAACAGAATATACATTATTCTCAGCACCACATCACGCTTACTCCAAAATTGACCACATAATTGGAAGTAAAGCACTCCTCAGCAAATGTACAAGAACAGAAATTATAACAAACTGTCTCTCAGACCACAGTGCAATCAAACTAGAACTCAGGACTAAGAAACTCAATCAAAACCGCTCAACTACATGGAAACTGAACAACCTGCTCCTGAATGACTACTGGGTACATAACGAAATGAAGGCAGAAATAAAGATGTTCTTTGAAACCAATGAGAACAAAGATACAACATACCAGAATCTCTGGGACACATTTAAAGCAGTGTGTAGAGGGAAATTTATAGCACTAAATGCCCACAAGAGAAAGCAGGAAAGATCTAAAATTGACACTCTAACATCACAATTAAAAGAACTAGAGAAGCAAGAGCAAACACATTCGAAAGCTAGCAGAAGGCAAGAAATAACTAAGATCAGAGCAGAACTGAAGGAGATAGAAACACAAAAAACCCTCCAAAAAATCAATGAATCCAGTAGTTGGTTTTTTGAAAAGATCAACAAAATTGACAAACCGCTAGCAAGACTAATAAAGAAGAAAAGAGAGAAGAATCAAATTGACGCAATAAAAAATGATAAAGGGGATATCACCACCGACCCCACAGAAATACAAACTACCATCAGAGAATACTATAAACACCTCTATGCAAATAAACTGGAAAATCTAGAAGAAATGGATAATTTCCTGGACACTTACACTCTTCCAAGACTAAACCAGGAAGAAGTTGAATCCCTGAATAGACCAATAGCAGGCTCTGAAATTGAGGCAATAATTAATAGCCTACCAACCAAAAAAAGTCCAGGACCAGATGTATCACAGCCGAATTCTACCAGAGGTACAAGGAGGAGCTGGTACCATTCCTTCTGAAACTATTCTAATCAATAGAAAAGGAGGGAATCCTCCCTAACTCATTTTATGAGGCCAACATCATCCTGATACCAAAGCCTGGCAGAGACACAACAAAAAAAGAGAATTTTAGACCAATATCCCTGATGAACATCAATGCAAAAATCCTCAATAAAATACTGGCACAGCAGATTCAGCAACACATCAAAAAGCTTATCCACCATGATCAAGTGGGCTTCATCCCTGGGATGCAAGGCTGGTTCAACATTCACAAATCAATAAACATAATCCAGCATATAAACAAAACCAAAGACAAGAACCACATGATTATCTCAATAGATGCAGAAAAGGCTTTTGACAAAATTCAACAGCCCTTCATGCTAAAAATGCTCAATAAATTCGGTATTGATGGAACATACCTCAAAATAATAAGAGCTATTTATGACAAACCCACAGCCAATATCATACTGAATGGGCAAAAAGTTGAAAAATTCCCTTTGAAAACTGGCACAAGACAGGGATGCCCTCTCTCACCACTCCTATTCGACATAGTGTTGGAAGTTCTGGCTAGGGCAATCAGGCAAGAGAAAGAAATCAAGGGTATTCAGTTAGGAAAAGAAGAAGTCAAATTGTCCCTCTTTGCAGATGACATGATTGTATATTTAGAAAACCCCATTGTCTCAGCCAAAAATCTCCTTAAGCTGATAAGCAACTTCAGCAAAGTCTCAGGATACAAAATTAATGTGCAAAAATCACAAGCATTCTTATACACCAGTAACAGACAAATAGAGAGCCAAATCAGGAATGAACTTCCATTCACAATTGCTTCAAAGAGAATAAAATACCTAGGAATCCAACTTACAAGGGATGTCAAGGACCTCTTCAAGGAGAACTACAAACCACTGCTCAGTGAAATAAAAGAGGACACAAACAAATGGAAGAACATACCATGCTCATGGATAGGAAGAATCAATATCATGAAAATGGCCATACTGCCCAAGGTAATTTATAGATTCAATGCCATCCCCATCAAGCTACCAATGAGTTTCTTCACAGGATTGGAAAAAACTGCTTTAAAGTTCATATGGAACCAAAAAAGAGCCCGCATCTCCAAGACAATCCTAAGTCAAAAGAACAAAGCTGGAGGCATCACGCTACCTGACTTCAAACTATACTACAAGGCTACAGTAACCAAAACAGCATGGTACTGGTACCAAAACAGAGATCTAGACCAATGGAACAGAACAGAGTCCTCAGAAATAATACCACACATCTACAGCCATCTGATCTTTGACAAACCTGAGAGAAACAAGAAATGGGGAAAGGATTCCCTATTTAATAAATGGTGCTGGGAAAATTGGCTAGCCATAAGTAGAAAGCTGAAACTGGATCCTTTTCTTACTCCTTATACGAAAATTAATTCAAGATGGATTAGAGACTTAAATGTTAGACCTAATACCATAAAAATCCTAGAGGAAAACCTAGGTAGTACCATTCAGGACATAGGCATGGGCAAAGACTTCATGTCTAAAACACCAAAAGCAATGGCAACAAAAGCCAAAATTGACAAATGGGATCTAATTAAACTAAAGAGCTTCTGCGCAGCAAAAGAAACTACCATCAGAGTGAACAGGCAACCTACAGAATGGGAGAAAATTTTTGCAATCTACTCATCTGACAAAGGGCTAATATCCAGAACCTACAAAGAACTCAAACAAATTTACAAAAAAATAACAAACAACCCCATCAAAAAGTGGGGAAAGGATATGAACAGACATTTCTCAAAAGAAGACATTCATACAGCCAACAGACACATGAAAAAATGCTCATCATCACTGGCCATCAGAGAAATGCAAATCAAAACCACAATGAGATACCATCTCACACCAGTTAGAATGGTGATCATTAAAAAGTCAGGAAACAACAGGTGCTGGAAAGGATGTGGAGAAACAGGAACACTTTTACACTGTTGGTGGGATTGTAAACTAGTTCAACCATTATGGAAAACAGTATGGCGATTCCTCAAGGATCTAGAACTAGATGTACCATATTACCCAGCCATCCCATTACTGGGTATATACCCAAAGGATTATAAATCATGCTGCTATAAAGACACATGCACACGTATGTTTATTGCAGCACTATTCACAATAGCAAAGACTTGGAATCAACCCAAATGTCCATCAGTGACAGACTGGATTAAGAGAATGTGGCACATATACACCATGGAATACTATGCAGCCATAAAAAAGGATGAGTTTGTGTCCTTTGTAGGGACATGGATGCAGGTGGAAACCATCATTCTTAGCAAACTATCACAAGAACAGAAAACCAAACACCGCATGTTCTCACTCATAGGTGGGAACTGAACAATGAGATCACTTGGACTCGGGAAGGGGAACATCACATACCGGGGCCTATCATGGGGAGGGGACAGGGGGGAGGGATTGCATTGGGAGTTATACCTGATGTAATGATGAGTTGATGGGTGCTGACGAGTTGATGGGTGCAGCACAGCAACATGGCACAAGTATACATATGTAACAAACCTGCACGTTATGCACATGTACCCTAGAACTCAAAGTATTAAAAAAAAAAAAAAAATCTGGTCATGACCTATTATATTGATTTTGGCTAGTATGTTATAATTTACTACTTCAGAAACACCAATCTATTGCAGTCACTTCATTTAACAAATAAGAAACAAAATTCGAGAGGTAAAATAACGTGTCTAAAATCACACAGCTGTGAATAATAGATCTCAGAGCTAGAAGTCAAATCTGAGGCTTTTAATCCAGTAGCCTGTCCACCATGGTCTAATATGTATCTAAGTGTTTGTTTTGTTGATCTTAGCCTGTTTTTTCCTCAGGACAAAGTGGTTTATTTGTATCTACTAGATTGCCTATCTAGCTGAAACATTTTGAAGAGTACAAATGTCTTTTCACTAAGTAAACCACTAGATGGTAGTGTAAACTCTTCTGATGGTGAACTGTTCAACTGAGCCAAGGTGAATTCTGGTTTGTGTATTTGCACATTTATCTTATAATGCTGTAGATTGCTATTCTGTATATATAAGCTGAGCTTTATGCCTATCTTGAAGAAACTTAGGTAACTTACATTATTGTATAAGCAGGATACATTTTGTTGTTTGGTATGTCTTTTTTTCGTGTCTGTGAAAGAGAGATTTAGAAAAACAAATAAGTTTTGGTGCAGTGGCTCACACCTGTAATCCCAGCACTTTAAGAAGCTGAGGCAGGAGTATCACTTGAGTCCAGGAGCTCAAGACCAGCTTGGGCAACAATAGGGAGATCCCTGTCTCTACAAAAAATTAAAAACAAACAGGCTGGGCTCAGTGGCTCACACTCATAATCCCAGCACTTTAGGCCAAGACAGGTGAGTCACCTGAGGTCAGGAGTTCGAGACTAGCCTGGCCAACATGGTGAAACCCTGTCTCTACTAAAAATACAAAAATTAGCTGGGCATGGTGGCAGCGCGTGTAACCCTAGCTACTTGGGAGGCTGACGCAGGAGAATTTCTTTAACTCAGGAGTCAGAGGTTGCAGTGAGCCAAGATTGCACTACTGCACTCCAGCCTGGGTGACAGAGCGAGACTCTGTCTCAAAATAAAAAATAAATAACTAAATAAATAAAAATAAAAGCGAACACACACATATGTTGCCAGTATCCCCCAAGAGCCCTCTTGTTTTGTATTCAACAATTTTTTCTTTTCCAGATTCTTATTTTATAGAACTTTAAATAATCAGTTTCTGTTATTTCTATTATTCCAGGTTGAAAACTAAATTTGTTTTAGTATAGAAAGTCTATGTGGGCCCTTTAAGGTTTGAAATAAGCAAAGAAAAACTCCAAACAACTTTATAATCTCCTAAGAAACACTCTGCTTTATAAGATTTGTTTTCTTTAGTTACAGCAAGGTTGGCAGCATAATCTATGCATGTACTAGGAGCTTTTGAGGGAAGTGAATATGAACACAATGCTACTTTGCAGGGGCTTCGGGGTCAGTCAGGCAGGCTGAAGAGTTGAACTCTTCCTTACAGCCTAAACCTGAAGAAAAAGGAGGAATCAGATGGTTTGTTCTTGACACATATCCTTTTATCCCTTTTCCCCTCCTCCTACTCAAATTCTCCTTTTTTATAAAAAAAGAAAAGTAGATTCAAGGACATAGGAAACAGAAAGGATAAGAAATGTGATGGTTTGGCCAGGCGCAGTGGCTCATGCCTGTAATCCCAGCACTTTGGGAAGCCAAGGCAGGTGGATCCCTTGAGCTCAGGAGTTCAAGACCAGCCTCCGCAACGTAGTGAAACCCTGTCTCTGCAAAAAATACAAAAATTAGCCAGACATGGTGATGCACGTCTGTAGTCCCAGCCACTAGGGAGGCTGAGGAGGGAGGATTGCTTGAGCCTGGGAGGTCAAGGCTGCAGTGAGTCATGAATGTGCTACTGTTCTCCAGCCTAGGCAACAGAGCAAGACCTTGTCTCATAAATAAATAAATAAATAAATAAATAAATAAATAAAAGATGGTTAAGTTTATGTGTCAATTTGGCTGAGCCACAATGCCCAGATATTTGGTCAAACATTATTCTGGATGTTTCTGTGAGGGTGTTTTTGAATGAGATTAACGTTTAAATTGGTGGAGTTTGAGTTAAGCAAATTGCCCTCCATAATGGGGGTGGGCCTTATCCAATCAGTTGAAGGCTCTAATAGAACAAAGACTGAGCAAGAAGGAACTCTGCCAGCAGACTGCCGTTGGTCTCTAATTGCAATTCTTATGTAAGTCTGCAGCCTGCTGTCTATCTCATCCAATTTTGGACTCACTAAGCCTCTATAATCATATGAACCAATTTCTTAAAATAACCCTCCCTTTCTCTCTATCATATTCTCTTGGTTCTGTTTCTCTAGAGACCCCTGACTAATACACAAAGTAAAGGGCTAGGTAAGCTAGGGGACTTCAAAATGAATAACCTAGCTTACAAATGAAAAATGGAATGAAAGCAAATGGAAAAATAATTAGTACACGACTATTCTTCCCTCCGTCCCTCTCCCACAGCTTCCACTCTGAAGCCTTGACAAATGCAGGGACTAATTCTGTTTTCTGCACTATTGTATCCTTGTTGTTCACTATAATTTTTGCCATATCCTAGGCTCTTGTAAGTATTTTTTGGCTGGATAAATGAATTGTTAGGAGTCTTAATTGTAGAACTGGGGGAAGGACTCATGCTAGTGTCACAGGAGCATGAAATTCAATGTAATTCTGATCAAAGTCTCAATTGTGTATTTAAGGTCGAAGAGCTAATTTTAAAATTCATATGTAAATGCAAAAGATCAAGAATGGACAGGCCATTTTTGAAGAAATACAGGCTGGGGGGCTTGTTATACTGGAATCCTGGATATTAAGATTTATAAAGCTACGTGTTCAAAGATAGACAAAGAGACTAATGGAATAGAATAGAGAGTAAGAAATAGATCTTTGCATATATGGAAACTTAAATCTAATCAGCAGAGAAAGAGTAGATGTTTGAATAAATGATGCCAAGGAAGTTGACTATCCATCCATGTGATAAAAATGAATTCTAGGTGCATTAAGACTTATTTTTTTATTTTTAAATATTTTTTTGAGACTGAGTCTTGTTCTATCACCCAGGCTGGAGTGCAGTGGCATGCTCTCAGCTCACTGCAACCTCCGCCTCCTGGGTTCAAGTGATTCTCCTGCCTCAGCCTCCCGAGTAGCTGGGATTACAGGCACCTGCCACCACACCTGGCTAATTTTTGTATTTTTAATAGAGATGGGGTTTCACCATGTTGGCCAGGCTGGTCTCAAACTCCTGACCTCAAGTGATCCACCTGCCTCAGCCTCCTGAAGTGATGGGATTGTAGGCGTGAGCCACTGCACCCCATGTAGGTGCATTAAGATTTAAATGTGAAAGACAAAATTATGAAATTGTTAGCAATTATACAGAAAAATATCTTAATGACTTGAAGTAGGAGAGAATTTCTTAAATAAGAGAAAAAAGGACAAAAGGACAAACCATAAAGGAAAAGATTCGTAAATTCAATTCTATTAAGAATTTTTATTTACCAAAAGACAGCAAAGAGAATGAAAACACAGGCACAAACTGGGAAAAGGCATTTACAATTGATATAACTGATGAAAGTTCAGTACCCATGATACACACATAACTTTTATATATCAGTTAGAAAAAGATTCAATAGGAAAATGGGCAAAATCTGGAATAGGCATTTCATAGAAGAGGAAAGCAGAACAGCCAATTAACCTGTTAAAATATTTTACCTCATTAGTAATTAAGGAAATGCAAATTAAAACCATAATATAATACCATGTTATCCCACCCATGAGACTGGCAAAAATTAAATCTAACAATAAATAGTGTTGGTGAGAAGATGAAGCAGGAAGAACACATATACTTTGAGTGGGAATATAAACTGGTATAACCACTTTGGAAAAAATGTGGCATAAAAATGCTTATACCAACCATGACTCAGCAGTCCCACCCCTAGAGAAACACTTGCACATTTGTGCTAAGAGACATATGAAGGAAGTGCAGGAATGTTCATAGCAGTGCAGTTTTTAATAGCAAGAAATGGAAACCAACTCAAATGTTTATTGACAGGTATAAGCCTCCCTGTTCATGAACAAGGAGGAAGGATGTTATGACTATCCCAACTGTTATATAGTTCATGAACAGTGTCTGCCATTTCATCTAGCAGGAAAATTCAAAATAAATTATTTCTTAAACTCAAGAAATGTTAACATGGTTTATCATGTTCCTTCTTTTTCCTTCCACTTTAAAAATAATTCACAAGCCTTTAGGGATAAAGAGTACAGTGTCAACAACTGGCTATAAAAGAGGAATAATTTGCTGAATTGAATCTCTGCATTTTGGCAAGTCTAGAGTGGGAGTACACATGAAAATATTTTAAAAGGCAATTTGAAGTCTGACTTTGAAATCAGTTTGTCAGTCTCTAACTTGCATACCTACTCCATCTTCCTTTTGAAGCTGACTTACACCCTAGTAAAATGAGAACACAAAGGCCATGTGGAGGGTGTGGTCAGTTGTTTCTGCAGTGGTAACAGGCTAATGCCTGAGAGGACTACCTTTCCGTCATAGCTGAACCTACTTCAGTAATTAATGAATAGAACAGCAGTTGTAGGACTTGTTCATTTCCCATCCATCAAATCATAAGAGCTTTTCTAGTGAAGGCAGCAGTGTCAGGGTGAATATTTTCTCCATGTAGCTCACATATTTAACAGCACCCTTAAGAAAACATAATTTTACCCATATCATTAAAAGAATTGAATCTTACTCATCTTTCTTTATTTATGTTCCAGATAGAAGCTATGTTTCTATGTTTTTTAAAAGAAAGAAAGAAAACTCTGGGGGGAAACAGGGAGATGGGGAAGGGGAGGAGAGTCATGTTTCATATTCTAAAGAAAGACAATATGAGAGACATTTTAGGTTGTTATATTATGCAAAACAATAAACCCCAAGCAAACAGTGAAATATTGGAGGGGTCAGACACACGTGGCTTCTAAACCATTGTGCTTTGGGATGCTGAGCAGCAGATTCTTAAGTTATTGCACATTTTTAAAATTATGATTTCATTAAGTTATTAAAATATTTAAAAGTATAATTTCATTATTTCAGAATGGTTAAAATATAAATAGGAATGGGAGATTTGGCTGGTCTTTGTCCCTGGTTCTTGGAAAAGACCTCCAAATTCTTGGAAATTTCCTGAGTGATGGACTGGATTAAGAAGCGATGGAATGTAATCCCAGCATTTTGGGAGGCCAAGGTAGGTGGATCACCTGAGGTCAGGAGTTAGAGAACAGCCTGGCCAACATGGCGAAACCCCATCTCTACTAAAAATACAAAAATTAGCCAGTCGTGGTGGTGTGCACCTGTAATCCCTGCTACTCGGGAGGCTGAGGCAAGAGAATCGCTTGAACCTGGGAGGCAGAGGTTGCAGTGAGCTGAGATCTCGCCACTGCACTCCAGCCTGGGTAACAGAGTGAGACCCTGTCATAAGATAAATAAATACATAAATAAAATAAAATAAAAATAAATAAGAATGGCAGTATCAGAGGGCTACAAATAGCAGGACATATAATGGAAGAGTTTATTGCTAATATAATTGTTTGATCAATTAGGAAAACTGAGTAGAAGTTAGGGTGCTGTAAAATAATAAAAAAAATTGGGGGTTGCTTACACACAGCTTCTAAAACCCTTAGAATCTCTGGAGTCCTAAGAGTATCGGCCAGGCGCAGTGGCTCACACCTGTAATCCCAGCACCTTGGGAGTCTGAGGCGGGCGGATCACAAGGTCAAGAGATTGAGACCATCCTGGCCAACGTGGTGAAATCCTGTCTCTACTAAAAATACAAAAATTAGCCTGGTGTGGTGGCAGATGCCTGTAATCCTAGCTACTGAGGTGGTTGAGGCAGGAGAATCATTTGGAGGCAGGAGAATCACTTGAACTCAGGAGGCAGAGGTTGCAGTGAGCTGAGATCGCGCCACTGCACTGCAGCCTGATGACAGAGACTCCGTCTCAAAAAAAAAAAAAAAAGTATCTTTTAGGCATACATAGTGGTATAATGGATGTTGGAGATTCAGAAAGAGGAAGGATAGGGGAAGTGAGGGATGAAAAATCACTGTTTGGGTACAATGTACATTATTGGGATGATGTGTACACTAAAAACCCAGACTTCACCACTCTACAATTCGTCTGTGCAACCAAAACCAGTTGTACTCTTAAAGCCATTCAAATAAAATATTTTAAAAATAAAGGAAATGAGACATAATATAAACAAAAAACAAAAGCGTTGTTATCGTATGTTCAAAAAGGAAGTTCCCCCACTACTTCTGGGGAAGAGAGAGGGACTGGAGATTGAGTTAGTCACCAATGGCCAATGATTTCTTCAGTCATGCCTATGTGATGAAATCTCCATAAAACCCCCTAAATGATGGAATTCTAAGAGTTTTCAGATTGGTGAACACATCGAAGTGCTGGGAGCGTGGCACTCCCAGAGAGGGTATAGAAGCTCTGCACCCTTTTCCCCATACCTTGCCCTATGCCTTTGACTGTTTCTGAGCTGTATCCTTTGTAATAAACTGGTAAGAGCAAATAAAGTGTTTTCCTGAGTTCTTTGAGTCATTCTAGCAAATTATGGAACCTGAAGAGGGGGTTGTGTGAACCCCTGAACTCATGACTTGTGTCTGAAAGTGAGGGTAGTTTTGTGGGACTGAGCCCTTAAGCCTGTAGAGTCTGATGCTACTTCTGGGTAGTTAGTGTCAGAATTGAAGTGAATTGTGTGACACTCATTTGGTATCTGGAGAGTTGGAGAACTGGTTGGTGTGAGAACCCACCCCCTCCATCCCCCCATTTGGTGTCAGAAGTATTGTGAGTAAAAACAGTTCAGATGCAGTTTGTGCCCATCGGGTAGAGAAAAGCTGTTTGATCCATATGAGACTTGTATTTGGAACCTTGGCCTTCTTGGTCCCCTGTAACCAGAGCTGTCTGACAGTTTCCCTATAAGATAAGGGCCCTCAACAATAATAGGGAAGCAAGAAAAGGCGTCTGTGATGTTAATGTGTCATATTGAAAAAAGAGGGGCCGAAAGGTAAACTAAGCATTTATCTGATTTTTTTTTTTTTTTTTTTTTGAGACAGATTCTCCGTTGCCCAGGCTGGAGTACAGTGGCACAATCTTGGAGCCTCTACCTCCCAGGTTCAAGTGATTCTCCTGTTCCAACCTCCTGAGTAGTCAGACTTACAGGCGTGAGCCACCACGCCTGGCTAATTTTTGTATTTTTAGTAGAGATGGGGTTTGCCATGTTGGCCAGGCTGGTCTTGAACTCCTGACCTCAAGTGATCAACCTGCCTTGGCCTCCCAAAGTGCTGGGATTACAGGCATGAGCCACTGTGCCCGGCCACGAACTAAGCCTTTGTCTGATTTCAATTGAGTTTATTAGAGAGTACTTCTTTGCTCTAAGGAAAATATGAAAAGATAATTAATATTCAAACACACATATTTATCAGCCTAGCATGCTAAAAAGATGTGAGCTGTGGGTCCTAGGTGCCTCAGGATAGCTGATTACAGGGACACTCCTCACAGAAGGAAGGGACAGAAGAAAATGCACAGGGACTCTTAGGAAGGTAAGTTGGGCTGGAGGTCAGAGACTGACCCATGGATCATCCATGAGTGTAAGTCACCTACCCTGGATACATGTGTAAATTTCTGGTCTCTACCTGAGTTGGAGACTGCTTTAAAGTTGTCTCAAATGGAGTCCTCTCCAGGAGAGATGCCTGCTGAGAACTCAAAAGAAGGTTCCAGCTATAGTTATATATAGTATAATGGTTCCTGGTCAGGGTGGCTGGGATTAAGAAATTCTTAAAGGTAAAGAAAATAGCAGTAGTACCTGCATGTTAAACTGGGGCTCTGGTATGCTTTATTCCAGGGGCCAGAGCTGGACCATTTTCACAGATGAAGCTCAACCAAGCTGTTTAATGCTTCCCTCATATGTTTGGAAAAGTAATAAAAGGTATGATTGGCCCTCAGGCCACTAGAAAATTAGCTGCTCACTCTGGGGTCAGTCTGACCTTCAGAGAAACTTTTCTAATTGGAACTTTGCTATGTTTTTCCAACATAGACTTAAATCAGACCCTTCCGGAAAAGAATGGTTCAAGGAATTGTTGCTATATAGTCATCAGCTGGAGTGAGGATAGATTTATTTTGTTCACTTATTACTGCATTCATTCAACAGATAATTTTTGAGTACCTACCATATTCTTATATTCTGCTGGAGCTAGGGCTAAAATGGTGAACATGACTGGTGTGATGCCTACTCTAACAGAGAAATGGACAATTATAATACCATCTAAGAAGAGTAAAGGAAGCATATTGCCATGGCAGTATACAGGAGAGGTATTCGACCAGACTGGAGAGGTAGTGAAGATGATCAGAATACTTGTGTGTGTGTATATATACTTTTTTAAAAACAGTAGTGACTATTGTACTTTTTTTTTTTACTGTCTCCATAGTTTTGCCTTTCCAGAATGTCATATGGTTGGAATCATATGGTATATAGCCTTTTCAGATTAGCTGCTGCTTCTTTTTCCCCTCCCCTCCCCTCCCTTCTTCTCCCCTCCCCTCCCCTCCCCTCCCCCTCCCCCTGCTCTCCCCTCCCCTCCCCTCCCCTCCCATTCCCTTCCCTTCCCTTCCCTTCCCTCCCCTTCCCTTTCCGAGATGGAGACTCGCTCTGTCGCCCAGGCTGAAGTGCAATGGTATGATCTTGGCTCACTGCAACCTCTGCCTCCTGGGTTCAAGCGATTCTCCTGCCTCAGACTCTGGAGTAGCTGGGGTTACAGGCGCTTGCTACCATGCCTGGCTAATTTTTTTGTGTTTTTAGTAGAGACAGGGTTTCACCATGTTGGCCAGGCTGGTCTTGAACTCCTGACTTCAAGCTATCCACCCACCTCGGCCTCCCAAAGTGCTGGGATTACAGATGTGAACCACCGTGCCCAGCCCAGATTGGTTTTTTACTTAGTAATATGCATTTAAGTTTCTTTCACATCTTTTTGTGGCATGATAGCTGCTTTTCTTTTAGTTCTGAATAATATTCTATTGTCTGGATGTACCGAAGTGTAT
Organism: Macaca mulatta; assembly: GCF_049350105.2. NCBI lineage: Eukaryota > Metazoa > Chordata > Mammalia > Primates > Cercopithecidae > Macaca > Macaca mulatta. The sequence goes on from NC_133420.1 coordinate 93,046,853, forward strand.
TTACCCATTCATCTACCGAAGGGTTTCTTGGTTGCTTCCAAGTTTTGGCAATTATGAATAAAGCTGCTATAAACATTTGTGCAGTTTTTTGTGGGGGCTTGAGTTTCAACTGGCTTTATATTTTATATCTAGTTTCCTAATCCATTTGGAGTTTATTCTTATATGTCATGTGATGTATGCATCTAATTTTATCTTTTTCTAATGGCTACTTAGTTCTCCCAGGATAACTATTAAAAAACCCATCTTTACCTTAATGATTTGAGGTGTCACCTTTATTAGATCTGAATTTCCAAATGCTCTCAAGTCTGTTCTGAGCTTTCTATTGTATTAAATTGGTGTATTTGTATATTCATGTACCAGAACCACCCTATTTTTGTTATAGAGACTTCATAGTATGATATAGCGTCTGCTCTCTTATTATTATTTACTTGCTCTCTTTTGCTTTTTGTTTTTTTTGTATTCTTCTGGCTAATTTTTTATATTTGTTTTTCCATATAAGTTATAGCTTTTATTTTTCTTTCTTTTTTTTTTTTCGAGAAGGAGTCTTGGTCTCTCGCTCAGGCTGGAGTGCAGTGGTGTGATCTTGGCTCACTGCAACCTCTGTCTCCCAGGTTCAAGGGATTCTCATGCCTCAGCCTCCTGAGTAGCTGGGACTACAGGTATGTGCCACCATGCCTGGCTAATTTTTGTATTTTTGGTAGAGACAAGGTTTTACCATCTTGGCCAGGCTGGTCCTGAATTCCTGACCTCAGGTGATCCACCTGCCTTGGCCTCCCAAAATGCTGGGATTACATGCATGAGCCACCATGCCTGGCTAAGTTGTAGTTTTAACTTGTCTGATACTATAGAAAAGCTTATTGTTATTTTTATTGAGATTTTGTTGAACTTATAAATTAAAGTAGGAAGAGCTGACAATTTAATATTTAGTTTATTTTCCAAGAACAGGCAATGTCTATTTGTTCAAGTCTACTTTGGTGTCTTTTGAAAGTATTTAAAAAATTTTCCTCATATAGGTTTTACACATCTCATGCTAAGCTTATTAAATATTTAGTTTTCTTTGTTGTCATCACAAGTGGTATTTTCTCTAACTGGTTGTATATGTGAAGGCTGTTGATTTTTGTTTGTTAATTTTATATTCTGCTACCTTATTATATTTTAAAATGCTTAAGTTGGTTTTATTATACTTTAGGGTCATCCAGGGATACTGTTTTTCATTGGAATGTAGAAATATTTTTACTTATTCTTTACCCATTCTTATGCTCTGAAGTAATTTCTCTTGTCTAACTGCATTGACCAATATCCCTAATTAAGTATTGAATAGTAATTGAGATGGTGGGCATCCTGGTCTCTTTTCTGATCTTAATGGAAATGCTTCTGGTCTTTCCCAATTAAATAAAATATTGGTTCTAGGATAGATAGATGTAGATTTTAGGTATATATGATGTACATCAGGTTTAGGTACCAGTGCCACTTGCTTTATAAAGGGAATTGAGATGTTTTGCTTGTTTCTTAACGCTCTGGAACAATTTATAGAGCATTGGGACTATCTGCTCTTTGAAGGCTTACCAAGCCTTCCCTGGAAGACCATGTGAGCTTGATAGTTTTTGTGTAAGGAACGATTCTTTCTCTATGTTTTTTCTATGGAAAGTGGTTTGTTTAAGCTAATTATAATTTGGTAATCTGTATTTCTCTAGGAAATGATCCACTCCATCTAGTTTTTCAAATTTATTTGCATAGAGGTATGTAACAAAATAGTATCTTATAATTTTTAAAATTTCTTCTTTCAATAGTTATTTTCCCTTTGTCACTTCTTATTTTGCAGATTTGTGATTTCCTTTTTTTCTGGATCACATTAATTAGTGGCTTGTGTATTTTCTTAGTTCTTTTAAAAACCCAGGATTTTAATTTATTAATTAGGTCTACTGTAATTTTCTATTCCCTTCCTCATTAATTTCTGCTTTTATTTGTGTTAGTTCCTTCCTTATGCTGCTTTTTTTTTTTTTTTGAGACAGTGTCTTGCTCTGTTACCTAGGCTAGAGTGCATAGCATGACCTTGGCTCACTGCAACCTCCACCTCCTGGGTTCAAGTGATTCTCATGTCTCAGCCTCCTGAATGGCTGGGATTACAGGCACCCACCCCCACACCTGGCTAGTTTTTGTACTTTTAGCAGAGATGGGGTTTTGCCATGTTGGCCAGTCTGGTTTCAAACTCCTGACCTCAAGTTCACCGCCCGCCTTTGTTTCCGAAAGTTTTGGGATTACAGGTGTGAGCCACTGTGCCCGGCTCTTCCTTGTGCTTTATCTTGGCTTATTTTATTGTTCTGTTTTTGCTTTTTTTTTAAGCTGAAATTTTAATTGATTTATCTTCAATCATTTATCTTCACTGATTAAAAGTATTCACTGTGCAAAGATTCTTTCCTTGGTAAAATTCTAGTTAGATTCCTTTCAGCTGTTTTTTCAAGTAGACACTGTCTTTAGGCATGTCCTCAAGAGCCCAGTTTTAGCAAGTATCCTGCTAAGTCAGCTTAGCTAGAATCCTCCACCCTCAATATTTGATTACCCTTGAATATATGATCAAATTCCTCATTCTCCACCATCTCCCAGGTAATATCTGATTACTCTGGCCTGTCGTTAGCAATATTCATTTTAGATTAGTTTAGCAAGGATTACCCTACCCTCTTAGTAATTTTCTATCTACTGACCTCCCCTCACCCCCAACTCTGCTCCCTGACTATAAATTCCCCCTTTTCCTTATTCTTTTTGGAGCTGGGCCCAATCACCCTCCCGTACTTCAAAACCTTACTGTAGTAGTCCCTGTAACTATTGCAATAGTCCTGAATAAATTCTGCTTTACTGTTTTAACAAATGTCATGGGTAATTTTTTTTTCTTAACATCTGCTGTGGATTTTCCTCTGATGGCTGTTATTATGTATCCCACAGATTCTGATATGTAGTTGTTTTCATTGTCATTGTTTGAATATTCTATAATTTCAGTTGTATTTCTTCTTTCACCCAGAGTTGTTTAATAGTAGAAGGTTTTAATATTTCCAGGTAGAAAGACCTTTCTGATTTTATTTTTGTAAGTATTTTCTAGTTTTATCATATTGTGATCAGAGTGTTGTTTGTAATACTTCTACATTATGAAAATTAGTAGTATTTTCTTTGTGATCTAATATATGATCAGTATTTGTGTCACATAGGCTCTTGAAAAGTTGTATTCTCTATTTTGAGGTATAGGGTTCAACATAAGTCTAAAAGATATATGTTATTACATATGTTGTTTGGATTGGCTATCTCCTTACTTTTAATGTTTACTTGTTTTGTGCTGAGAGTTAGTGTTTTAAAATATTCTATCATTAGCATGTTTCTAAGTCACCTTGCAGCTCACGTAGATTTTGTTTCATAAAGTTGGTTTCTGTAGTATCTAATGCATAAATATTCTTGTTATATCTTTATCATGAATTATGACATTTAGCATTAAACATTGTAGATTTGTTAATTTTGCTGTTATTTTTGTTGTATTGAGTGTTTTACAAGATTCTTAATCTAATAATGCCCTGTCCTGTCAATACAGGACAGAAGTGGGTTTTTCTCTACTTTGTTTTGGAGTTGGGGAAGGATGTGAATCCTTAGGCTATGGTTAATACTGAGTGTCAACTTGATTGGATTGAAGGATACAAAGTATTGATTCTGGATGTGTCTGTGAGGATGTTGCCAAAGGAGGTTAACATTTGAGTCAGTGGGCTGGGAAAAGCAGACCCACCCTTAATCTTGGTGGGTACAATCTAATCAGCTGCCAGCACAGCTAGAATATAAAGCAGGCAGCAAAATGTGAAAAGAGAGACTGGCCTAGCCCCGGAGCCTACATCTTTCTCCTGTGCTTGATGCTTTCTGCCCTCGAACATCAGACTCCAGGTTATTCAGTTTTGGAACTTAGACTGGCTCTCCTTGCTCCTCAGCCTACAGATGGCCTATTGTGGGACCTTGTGATCGTGTGAGTTAATACTTAATAAATTAACTCCCCTTTTTATGTATATCTATTCCATTAGTTCTGTCCCTCTAGAGAACCCTGACTAATACAGAGTTTGGTACCGGGAGTGGTTCTTGAAGAACAGAATATTAAGGATGGAGTTCTTTCATTGGTTTTGGGGTTTCTGGAGTTGGCTGCTTAATATAATTAGACCCCAAAATGCTAAGGACTCTACTTCTAATAGTATAGAGAACACTGATAGTCCTTGGCATAAATGGGTTAGAGAATTATGCAAAATAAATACATTTGACATTCCTGATTCATCACTCATGAGAGGCAAGGAGTTTAGTGACTCTATACACAATACCTTTGACCATATATGGAGAACCAAGGAACATAATGAAGCTGATTGGTTGCTCCTAAGTTTAGTGGACAAAGTGATGAAAGAAAATGAACTCAGGGATTCTGTCTCCTGGCTTCAGAAGCAGATACTGAGCCTCAAATCTGCTAAGATTGCCCTGAGTTGAGAATCTTATCTCCTGTAGAGAAAGAGCTCAAATTGTGGAAAAACACACAAGCTCTTATTGTGCAAGTGGCTGACCTGCAATGAAAGGTGCATGCACAGCCTCACCAGGTGTCTACTGTTAAAGTGAGGGCATTGACTGGAAAAGAATGGGAGCCTGCAACTTGGAATGGGGATGTGTGAGAGGACCCTGATGAAGTTGGAGACACTGAGTTTGTAAACTCTGATGAACCTTTTTTTCCAGAAGAAACAGCTTCCCCATCCCCAGTAGTGGCAACATCCCCTCCCCAAACCCTGCTGCAATCAACCTTTCCACCTTTGTCTGAGGAGATAAACCTTGTGCTGCCTGAGGCAACAGTAATGGCCTCCCTTGAGGCACTTACCAGGCAATATGTTGATTCTCCTCAGGAACCATCCCCCAATACCCCTGTTTGCTTCTAGACGTGTAACTAAAGTTCCAGCAGGTCCCTAGAGGTGAAGCTGGGAGTGTGACTCATGAGGAGGTGAACTACACTAGAAAAAGAACTGCTTGAGTTTTCTAATTTATATAAACAGAAATCTGGAGAACAGGCATCAGAAATGGATATTAAGGGTGTGGGATAATGATGGAAGGAACATATAAGTGGATCAGGATGAATTTATTGATTTGGGCCCACTAAGTAGGGATTCTGCATTTAATGTTGCAGCTTGGAGAGTTAAAAAAGGTTCTAATAGTTTATTTGCTTGGTTAACTGAAATATGGATTAAAAGATGGCTCACTGTGAGTGAGCTGGAAATGCCTGATTTCCCTTGGTTTAATGTAGAGGAAGGGATCCAAAGGCTTAGGGAGATTCGGATGGTGAAGTGGATTGGTCACTTTAGACATACTCATCCCAGCTGAGAGGGTCCAGAAGATGCACCCTTGACCAATACCCTTTGAAATAGATTTGTGAGGGCAGTGCATGTATCTTTGAAGAGCTCTGTAATTGCTCTGCTCTGTATGTCAGATCTAACAGTGGGGACCACAGTCACTCAACTAGAAAGTTTAAATACAATGGGAATAATTGAATCCCGGGTGGCAGGGTCCAAGTCCCAGCACTCAACTGTCAAAGGCAAGCTGGGCATAGCAGAGGCAAAGTGGCAGCCAGAATAGTCTGAGTGCCGTAGAGCTCTGCATTGGCTAATCATGGTGTTCCTAGAAGTGAAATTGATAGGAAGCCTACTACATTCCTACTTAATTTATATAAGCAGAAAACTTCTAGGTTGAATGGATGAATGACTAATTTGAATTCTAAAAACAGAGAATCACAGCCCCTCAGTCAATTTCCAGACTTGAGCCAGTTTACAGACCCAGAAACCCTTGAATGAAGGGGAGGCCCTGTCCCCTTGAGGAAGGACCCCACTACATTACCAACAATTTATGCAGTGAACCTTTCTCCCATCCTTCCCCAAGGAGACCTGTGGCCTTTTATCAGGGTAACTGCAAGGCCAGCAATATACTTCTACTGTCCTACCTCAGGGATATATCAACTCTCTGGCTTTGTGTCATAATGTTATTCAGAGAGACCTTGATTGTTTTTGCTTCTGTGAGATATTACACTGGTCCATTACATTGATGACATTATATTGATTGGATCCAGTGAGCAAGAAGTAGCAAACACTGGACTTACTGGTGAGACATTTGAGTGCAAGAGGATGGGAAATAAATCCAACTAAAATGCAGGGACCTTCTAGTTCAGTAAAGTTTCTAGGGGTCCAGTGGTGTGGGGCCTGTCAAGATATTCCTTCTAAGGTAAAGGATAAGTTGCTGCATTTGGCCCCTCCTACAACCAAGAAAGAGGCACAACACCTAGTGGGCCTATTTGGATTTTGGAGGCAGCACATTCCTCATTTGGGTGTGTTACTCTGGCCCATTTATCGAGTGACCCGTAAGGCTGCCAGTTTTGAGTGGGATCCAGAATAGAAGAAAGCTCTGCAACAGGTCCAGGCTGCTGTGCAAGCTGCTCTGCCACTTGGGCCATATGACCCAGCAGATCCAATGGTGCTTGAGGTGTCAGTGGCATGTAGGGCTGTTGTTTGGAGCCTTTGGCAGGTGCCCCTAGGTGAATCACAGTGAAGGCCTCTAGGATTTTGGAGCAAGGCTCTGCCATTTTCTGCAGGTAACTAGTGTCCTTTTGAGAGATAGCTCTTCACCTGTTACTGGGCTTTGATGGAAACTGAACTTTTGACTATGGGTCATCAGGTCACCATGCAACCTGAACTGCCTGTCATGAACTGAGTGCTTTCTAACCCATCTAGCATAAAGTGGGTCGTACACAACAGCATTGTATCATCAAATGGAAGTGGTATATATGTGATAGGGCTCAAGCAGGTCCTGAAGGTGCAAGTAAGTTGCCTGAGGAAGTGGCTCAAATGCCCTTGGTCTCCATTCCTGCCACCCGGACTTCTCTCCCTCAGTCTGCAGCGATGACCTCATGGAGAGTTGCCTATTTTCAGTTGATGAGGAAGAGAAGACCAGGGCCTAGTTCACATGTGATTCTGCATGATATTCAGGCACCACCCAAAAGTGGACAGCTGCAGCGCTATAGCCCCTTTCTAGCACATCTCTGAAGGACAGCAGTGAAGAGACACCTTCCCAATGGGCAGAACTTTGAGCAGTGTACCTGATTGTGCACTTTGCTTGGAAGGAAAAATGGCCAGATGTATGATTATATTACTGGGCTGTAGCCAGTGGTTTGGTTGGTCAGGGACTTGGAAGAAGTGTGATTGGAAAATTGGTAACTAAGAAATTTGGGGAAGAGGTATATGGATGGACTTCTTTGAGTGGTCAAAAATTGTGAAGATATTTGTATCCCATGTGAGTGCTCACCAATGGGTGACCTCAGCAGAGGAGGGTTTTAATAAGAGGATGGGATGACCCATTCTGTGGACACCACTCAGCCTCTTTCCCCAGCCACTCCTGTTCCTGCCCAATGGGCCCATGGACAAAGTGGCCATGGTGGCAGGGTTAGAGGTTATGCATGGGCTCAGCAATGTGGACTTCCTCTCACCAGGGCTGACCTGGCTACAGCCACTGCTAAGTGCCCAATTTGCCAGCAGCAGAGACCAACACTGAGCCCTCAATGTGGCACATTACTTGGGGTGATCAACCTGGTGGCAGGTTGTTTATATTAGACTTTTTGCATCATGGAAGAGACAGAGGTTTGTCCTCACTGGAATAAACATTTCGGATAGGGGTTTACCTGCCCTGAACGCAGTGCTTCTGCCAAGACTACCGTCTGTGGACTGACGGAATGCCTTGTCCACCATCATGGTATTCCACACAGCATTGTCTCTGAACAAGTTACTCACTTTATGGGTAAAGAACTGCAGCAGTGTGCTCACGCTTACCATGTTCCCCATCATCCTGAAGCAGCTGGATTGATATAATGGAGAAATGGCCTTTTGAAGTCACAATTATAATGCCAAGTAGGTGACAGTACTTTGCAGGGCTGGGGCAAGGTTCTCCAGAAGGCCATGTATGCTCTGAATCAGTATCCAATATATGGTACTGTTTCTCCCATAGCCAGGATTCATGGGTCCAGGAATCAAGGGGTGGAAGTGGAAGTGGCATCACCTACCATCACCCTTAGTGATCCACTAGCAAAATATTTGCTTCCTGTTCCCACGATATTATGTTCTGCTGGCCTAGAGGTCTTAGTTCCAGAGGGAGGAAAACTGCCAGCAGGAGACACAACAACGATTCATTAAACTGGAAGTTAAGATTGCCACCTGGACACTTTGGGTTCCTTCTACCTGTAAGTCAACAGGCTAAGAAGAAGGGAGTTACAGTATTGGCTGGGGTGATTTACCCAGACTCTCAAGATGAAATCAGTCTACTACTGCACAATGGAGGTAAAGAAGAGTATGCATGGAATACAGGAGATCCATTACGCTGTCTTTTAGTATTATCATGCCCTGCGGTTTAGGTAAATGGGAAACTACAACAGCCCAATCCAGGCAGGACTGCAAATGACCCAGACTCTTCAGGAATGAAGGTTTGGGTTACTCCACCAGGAAAAAAACCATGACCTGCTGAGGTGCTTGCTGAAGGCAAAGGGAATACAGAATGGGTAGTAGAAGAAGGTAGTTGTCAGTACCAGCTACGACCACAGGACCAGCTGTAGAAATGGGGACTGTAATTGTCATGACTATTTCCTCCTTCTTTTGTTAAAACATGTTTGTGCATGTATACACTTGTACTAAGAAAATATCTTCATTTTATTTCCTTTCTTCTTTATTATGTGACATAAGATTTATTGACTTCACATCAGCGTTTAAGTGTTGTTAACTTTATGTAATAGTATTTGGGTTGGGGATTGGTGCATTTCTGGTTGTACGTAGGATAGTTGTGTTAGGTTAGGTGTAATTATGACCTCATTATTGTCTTTATTTGGAGATTATGTATGATCTCAGGAGATGTGTATGTGTTGAAGTTGACGAGGGGTGGACTTGTGATGGTTAATACTGAGTATCAACTTGATTGGATTTAAGGGTACAAAGTATTGATATTGAGTGTATCCATAAGGGTGTTACCAAAGGAGATTAACATTTGAGTCAGTGGGCTGGGAAAGGCAGACTCACCCTTAACGTGGGTGGGCACAACCTAATCAGCTGCCAGCACAGCTGGAATATAAGCAGGTAGAAACATGTGAAAAGAGAGACTGGCCTAACCTCCCAGCCTACATCTCTCCCATACTGGATGCTTCCTGTCCTTGAACATCAGACTCCAAGTTCTTCAGTTTTGGAACTCGGACAGGCTCTCCTTGTTCCTCAGCCTGCAGATGGCCTATTGAGGAACCTTGTGATTGTGTGAGTTAACACTTAATACACTCCCCTTTATATATATATAAAGTGGTGACTTAAGTGTATTAAGTGTTAACTCACACACTACACACACACACACACATATACACACATTCCATTTGTTCTGTCCCTCTAGAGAACCCTGACTAATACACCATATAAAAAAAAATTAGAGAAGAACAAGGAGACATTCAAACTGATACTGTAGAAATTCAAAGGATCATTAGTGGCTACTGTGAGCAACTGTATGTCAATTAATTGGAAAATCCAGAAGCAATGGATAAATTGCTAGACACATACAACCTGCCAACATTGAACCATGAAGAAATTAAAAAACTGAACAGATCAATAACAAATAACAAGATTAAAGGCATAATAAAATGTCTCCCAGCAGAGAAAGCCTGGAGTCTAATAGCTTCACAGCTGAATTCTACCAAACATTTAAAGAACTAATATCAATTCTACTCAAACTATTCCAAAAAATAGAAGCAGAGAGAATACTTCCAAACTCATTCTACAAGGCCAGTGTTACCCTGATATCAAAACCGGACAAAGACACATCAAAAAAGGAAGACTATAGACCAATGTCCCTGATGAATATTGATGTAAAAATCTTCAACAAAATAGTAGCAAACTGAATTCAGTAGCACATTAAAAAGATCATTCATCATGACTAAGTGGGATTTATCCTAGATATGCAAGGATGGTTTAACATATGCAAATCAATCAGTGTGATACGTCATATCAACAGAATGAAGGACAAAAACTATGCAATTATTTCAATGGATGCTGAAAATGCATTGATAAAATTTGACATCTCTTCAGGATAAAAACCCTCAAAACCTGGGTACAGAAGGAACATACCTCAACATAATAAAAGCCATATATGACAGACCCAAAACTAGTATCATACTGAGTGGGGAAAACTGAAAGCCTATTCTCTAAGATCTGGAACGTGACAAGGATGCCCACTTTCACCACTTTTACTCAACATTGTACTGCAAGTCCTAGCTAGAGCAGTCAGACAAGAGAAATAAACAAAGGGCATCCAAACTGAAAAATAATTCAAATTATCCTTGTTTGCAGATCATATAATCTTATTTTTGGAAAAATCTGAAGACTCTACCAAAAAAAAAACTGATGAACAAATTCAGTAAAGTTGCAGGTTACAAAATCAACATACAAAAATCAGTAACATTTTTAAAAAAAATTTTTATTTATTTATTTATTATTATTATACTTTAAGTTCTAGGGTACATGTGCATAACATGCAGGTTTGTTACATATGTATACTTGTGCCATGTTGCTGTGCTGCACCCATCAACTCGTCAGCACCCATCAACTCGTCATTTACATCAGGTATAACTCCCAATGCAATCCCTCCCCACTACCCCCTCCCCATGATAGGCCCCAGTGTGTGATGTCCCCCTTCCCAAGTCCAAGTGATCTCATTGTTCAGTTCCCACCTATGAGTGAGAACATGCGATGTTTGGTTTTCTGTTCTTGTGATAGTTTGCTAAGAATGATGGTTTCCAGCTGCATCCATGTCCCTACAAAGGATACAAACTCATCCTTTTTTATGGCTGCATAGTATTCCATGGTGTATATGTGCCACATTCTCTTAATCCAGTCTGTCACTGATGGACATTTGGGTTGATTCCAAGTCTTTGCTATTGTGAATAGTGCCACAATAAACATACGTGTGCATGTGTCTTTATAGCAGCATGATTTATAATCCTTTGGGTATATACCCAGTAATGGGATGGCTGGGTCATATGGTACATCTAGTTCTAGATCCTTGAGGAATCGCCATACTGTTTTCCATAATGGTTGAACTAGTTTACAATCCCACCAACAGTGTAAAAGTGTTCCTATTTCTCCACATCCTCTCCAGCACCTGTTGTTTCCTGACTTTTTAATGATCGCCATTCTAACTGGTGTGAGATGGTATCTCATTGTGGTTTTGATTTGCATTTCTCTGATGGCCAGTGATGATGAGCATTTTTTCATGTGTCTGTTGGCTGTATGAATGTCTTCTTTTGAGAACTGTCTGTTCATCAGTAGCATTTTTATATGCCAAGAGTGAATGATGTAAGAAAGAAACAGTGGAGCAATTCCATTTACAATAGCTGCCAATAAAACAATTACCTAGGAATTGATCAAAGAAGTAAGAGATTTCTACAATGAAAACTATAAAATATTAATGAAAAAATTGAAAAGGACCTTAAAATTAGAAAGAGATTCCATATTCATGGATATGAAGGACCAATATTGGTAAAATGTCCATACTATCCAAAGCAATCTACAGATTCAGTGCAATCTCTATCAAAATATCAATGACATTCTTCACGGAAATAGAAAAAACAATCCTAAAATTTATACAGAACCACAAAAGACCCAGAATAGCCAAAGTTATTCTACACAAAAAGAACAAAACTGGAGGAATCACTTTACCTGACTTCAATTTATACTATAGAGCTATAGTAACCAAAACAGCATGGTACTGGCATAAAAACAGACACATAGACCAGTGGAACAGAATAGAGAAGCCAGAAATAAACCCATACATCTACAGTGAACTCATTTTCGACGAAGGTACCAATAACATATTTAATACATTGTGGAAAGGACAGTCTCTTCAATAAATGGTACTGAGAAAACTGGATACCTATATGCATAAAATGAAAGTAGACCCTATCTCTCATTATATACAAAAATAAAATAAAAATGGATTAAGACTTAAATCTAAGACCTCAAACTATGGAACTACTAAAAGAAAATATTGGAGAAACTCTCTGGGACATTGGAGTGGGCAAAGATTTCTTGAGTAATACCCCACAAGCACAGACAACCAAAGCAAAAATGGACAAATAGGATCACGTTAAGTTAAGAAGCTTCTGCACAGCAAAGGAAACAATCAACAAAGTGAAGAGACAATCCACAGAATGGGAGAAAATATTAGCAAACTATCCATCTAAAAAGGGATTAATAACTAGAATATCTAAGGAGCTCAAACAACTCTGTAGGTAAAAATCTAATAATCTGATAAAAATGGGGAAAATATCTGGATAGACATTCCTCAAAAGAAGATATACAGATGGCAAATAGGTATGTGAAAAGGTGTGCAACAGCATTGATCATCAGAGAAATGCAAATCAAAACTACAGTGAGATATCTTACCCCAGTTAAAATGGCTTTTATCCAAAAGTCAGGCAATAACAACCGCTGTTGAGGACGTGGAGAAAAAGGGACTCTCATACACTGGTGGTGGAATGTAAAGTAGTACAATCACTATCAAGAACAGTTTGGAGGTTCCTGTAAAAGCTCAAAATAGAGCTACCATGTGATCCAGCAATCCCACTCCTAGTTATATGCTCAAAAGAAAGGAAATTGATATATTGAAGACATATTTGCACTTCCATGTTTATTGCAGCCCTATTCACAATAGCCAAGATTTGGAAGCAACCTAAGTGTCCATCAACAGATGAATGGATAAATAAAATGTAGCATATATACACAATGGAATATTTTTCAACCATAAAAAAGAATGAGATTCTATCATTTGCAACAACGTGGATGGAACTGGAGGTCATTGTGTTAAGTGAAATGAGCCAGGCACACAAAGGCAGACTTTGCATGTTCTCACTTATTTGTGGGAAATAAAAATTAAAAACAATTGAACTCATGGAGATAGAAAGTAGAATAGAATGATGGTTACTAGATACTGGGAAGAGTAATGGAACAGGGAGAGTTGGGGAGGAGGTGAAGATGGTTAATAGGTACAAGAAAATAGAAAGAATGAATAATACCTGGTATTTGCTAGCACAACAGGGTGACTATAGTAAAAAATAATTTAATTGTACATTCAAAAATAACTAAAAAGTGTATAATTGGTTTGTAACACAAAAGATAAATGCTTGAGGTGATGGATACCCCATTTACCCTCATGTGATTATTATTATTATTGCATGCTTGTATCAAAATGTCTCATGTAACCCATAAATATACATACCTACTATATACCCACAAAAATTAAAAATTTATTTTTTTTAAAAAAAACAAAGGCATCTGTATGGAGGACGGTTGCTTTAGCAAAGAGTTCAGTCAACTGTGGTCTTATTCACTAGAATTTAACTGACGCATTATAAATCTTTGGCACACTGAAGGAGCCTTTGTTTTTGAGCATGAGAATGGAAGCTGTAATGGCAATGTCTGGCAGATTGTCAGTATCCTCTCAGTTTTGGCAAGTTGCTTTGTTAGAATTTTAGATTGGCCAAGTCCTAGTATTGTCAAAAACAACCCAACCATGAAGAGTAATGGCTAAAGAGGTTTCCTGGTTGAGAGAGTTCTTCTTTTCTTTTTTTAATTTAATTTTTTTTTTTTTTTTTTTTTTTTTGAGACAGAGTCTCGCTGTGTCTCCCAGGCTGGAGTGCAGTGGTGCAATCTCAGCTCACTGCAAGCTCCGCCTCCCGTGTTCACGCCATTCTCCTGCCTCAGCCTCCCGAGTAGCTGGGACTACAGGGGCCCGCCACCATGCCTGGCAAATTTTTTTGTATTTTTAGTACAGACGGGGTTTCACCATGTTAGCCAGGATGGTCTTGATCTGCTGACCTCGTGATCTGCCCACCTCGACCTCCGAAAGTGCTTAGGGTTACAGGCTTGAGCCACTGTGCCTGGCCAAGAGAGTTCTTTTTTTTTTTAAATGACCATGTTCAGTAGCTTCACTGGCTAGTTTGATGTTTGGGTAAAGTAGCTGTTAACTAATGTGAGGACTGGGGCAGACAGCAAAGGGGCAAAAGAAGATATAAGACAACAAGAGAGAGGAGGGGTTTAAATTGGTTTGCTGCCTTTCTTGGCTTGCCTCTGCCCTGACTTCTAAGTCCAGGAACAAAAATTCATGGAGGAAGTAGAGGTTAAAAATCTCTGGGAGGCTAGGATAGAGCTCAGATTTTATTGTGCTTTCCTCAGAGGCCCCATGTTGCATGACTAGGGAGAACCATTCACATGAATCAGTGCAATAATGTGTGTATAAATAGTCTGTATATCTCATTAAAATGCTGATTCAGTATGACGAAGATGAGGTGTGAAATTTTCCATTCTCTTTCTTTTTTTTCTTTTCTTTTTTTTCTTTTTTGAGACAGGGTCTTGTTCTGCCACCCGGGCCAGAGTGCAGTGGCAGAATCACAGCTCACTGCAGTCTTGACCTCCCCAGGCTCAAGCGATCCTCCCACCTCAGCTGGGAATACTGGCACGGGCCACCACACTCACTAATTTTTTTAATTTTTTGTAGAGATGGGGTTTCTCCATGTTGCCCAGGCTGGTCTTGAACTCCTGGGCTCAAGCGATTTGCCTGCCTTGGCCTCCCAGAGTACTGGGATTATAGGTGTATAATCCCAGCTGAAATTCTCCATTTCTAACTTGCTCCCAGGTGAATGAGAATGTTGTATGTCTAAGAACCATATTTTAAATAGCAAGTTTCCAAGGAAATTACGCATATTAATCCTCAAAACAATCTTATAATGTAGTAGTCACTGCAGTATTTCTAATTTATACACAAGAAAGTTGAGATTAAATCACTAGCCTAGTTCACCCAACTAAGGAACAAAGCCAAGATTTAAACTCAGGTAGTCTGCATCTATCATCCACATTTACAAATATATATATATATAAATTAATAAAATTTATTTTTAGAGCAGTTTTAGGCTTATAGAAAAATTGAGTGGAAAGTAGAGAGAATTCCCACGTATACTGCTTCCCACCTCCCAACAGCTTCCTTTATAATTAGCATCTTGCGTTGGTGTGTTACATTTGTTATAGCTGATGAATCAATATTGGTACATTGTTACTAACTAGGGTCTGTAGTTATCAATAATGATAATAAACAAACTATTGTGCTTGTTTATGTATCTACCATACTAGGCTTTTTATTATTTTAGTGTGCTCTTTCTATTTGTTTTTTTAAGGGTAACTGTGAAACAGCCTCAGGCAGATTTTTCCAGCTATTCCAGAAAAAGACATCATTATCATAGAAGGTGACAGTTCTGTGTGTGTTATTGCCCCTGAAGAACTTCCAGTGGGACAAGATGTGGAGGTGGAAGACAGTAATATTCATGATCCTGACTCTGTGTAGGCCTAGGCTAAGGTGTGTGTGTCTTAGTTTTTAACAAAAAAGTTTAAAAAGTAAAAAAATTAAAAAATGTAAAAAAATAGAAAAAAGCTTATAGATAAGGATATAAATGAAATATTTTTATACAGCTGTACAATGTTTGTGTATGTACATAAAAAAAGTTATGTACATAATTGCATGTGCTCTGGTTTTATATGCTTGGCAGTGCAGTAGGTTTGTTTATACCAGGATCATCCCAAACATGAGGAATGTGTTGTGCTAGGATGTTATGATTATGTCATAAGTAGGTAATAGGAATTTTTCAGCTCCGTTATAATCTTCTGTGATACAGTGATATATATGGTCCATCGTTGACTGAAATGTCATTGTGTGGTGTATGACTGTAGTTGGGATCAGAGTATGTAGCCTTTCAGACTAGCTTCTTTCACTTAGCAAGGTAGGGATCCTCCATATTTTTTTGTGACATAATAGCTCATTCCTTTTATTGCTGAATAGTATTTCACTGTCTGGATTGCCCATTCATCTATTGAAGGGCATTTTGGTTGCTTTTAATTTGGGGCAATTATGAATAAAGCTGCTATAAATGTTCATGTGCAGGTTTTTATGTGGATTTAAGTTTTTAACTCAAGTATTTGACTAGAATTTAAATAAGTATTTGAGTAATTATTTGGGAGCAAAACTGCTGGATTATATGGCAAGACTATGTTTCATTTTCTAAGAAACTGTCAAATTGTCTTCCAAAGTGGCTGTATCATTTTGCTCCCACCAGCAATGAATAAGAATTCCTGCTGCACATCCTTGCCAGCATTTGGTATTATTAGTGTTTTGGATTTTGGCCATTTGAATAGGTATGTAGTTGTATCTCATTTTAATCATGTTTTCTTTTTAGCCATTATATTCTATCACCTCTCACTATAAGCAGCAGTTCATCTTCCTGTTATTCTAGGCAAAACCAAATTCCATTCCCACTGCGGAATTTAGCATTGCACCAGACTTCAAACTGGTTAATAACAAACAAACAAGGAGACCCTATAAAAACCATTGTACTTTCAGTCCTCTCTAAAAATGTCAAAAGGTTCCACTCACAGGCTAGTACATGAATTCCACACTGCATGGAATCAGTCTGGCTGCCATTCTACTTTACTTTTTAGTCAGGTTTATTGAATGATAATTTTAATACAGTAAAACTCATCATTTTAAAGTATATAGTTTGATGAGTTTTAGCAATATACGGATGTATAACCACCACCACAATCAAGATATAGGACATTTCCATCACTGCAAAAGGTTGTCCTTTTGTAATCCATCCCTGCCCTAGGCAACCACTACTGTCTATATAGTGTTTGGCTTTTTAGAATGCTATATAAATAGAATCATAGAGTGTGTACTCTTTTTAAATAATTTTGTTTCATACTAGTTTTTCTAGGGGTTCCAGTTTCACCTCTCAGTAGATTTTACATATTTCTCATATGCCTCTGTGCTTATTAATTCATCTAGTTCTGAAGGGTTATTCAGTGTCATCTTGATCCACCTACCATCTTCATAACAAGATTTGTTGACAAGTCCTGGATTTTCTGCAAGAGCTTCATTAATTTCAGTAACTTCTTCTGATATAGGAGAGTAAAGTTCAGTAGCAGCTTTCACACTTTCCAAAGCACTGAACTAGTTTTGTTTGTTCGATTTTGTCCCAATTTCAGGCAGACTACAGTAAACATCTCCCAAAAAGTTTCCTGTGCAAAATTGCTGATTCCCACTGTTCCAATACCATTTTCTCTTATCCATTCATTATCATTATTATTATTATTATTTTTTGGTGAATTTATGCAACAAGGGCTGAACCTGGCCGTGGCAGCGTCAGTAGTGCCCGCCCTCAGCCCTCAAGGCGGCCGTGGGTTCCTAGGCCCTGTGCAAGGTGCAGGCCATGTCCCATGCTCGGCTGCTCAGTGTCAGGTGCCGATTTTTTCCTGTGTTTTCTTAGGGAAGTTTTATAGTTTTAGCTCTTATATTTAGGTCTGTGTCTTTTTAAATTAATTTTTGTGTATAACGTGAAATAAAGACAGATGTTCATTTTTTCCTTTGCTTCCTTACCTTTTCTTCTTTCCTCTCCTTCCCTTTCCTCTCTCCATGCTTTTGTCCTGCTTCCCTCCCTATCTCCCTCCCTCTTCTTTCTTACAGATGTCCTTACAGATTCTTACAGATGTCTTCTTTCGTACATATTTTTTTCCTGCATTTTCTTAGGGAGGTTTTATAGTTTTAGTTCTTATATTTAGGTCTGTGTCTTTTAAAATTATTTTTTGTAATATTTTATAGTTTTTGTGGTATAGGCCTTGAAATATTTTGTTAAGTATATTCCTATATATTTTTTGTTTTGATTCTATTGTATATATTTTTTCACATTTTAGTTTATAATTATTTTTGATAGTATATAAGAAATGTATACTGTACACATTTTTGTATATTGGCCCTATGTCTTGTGACCTTACTAAATTTACTTGTAAGTTCTAATAGCTTTTTTTCGTTGCTTCTTTAGAATTTTCAATATATAGGATCATGTCATCTGCAAACAAAGATAGTTTTGCTTTTTTCTGATCTATTGCCTTTTATTTCTTCTTCTTGCCTGATTGTGCTGGTTAGTATCTCCAGTACAATATTAAAGTAGACATGGTGAGAACAGACGTCCTTGCTGATTGCTATAGAGGGAAAGCATTCAGCCTTTCAGAATTGAAGATGAGGTTAAATTTATGTTTTATGTAGATGATTTTTATCATGTTGAGGAAGTTCCCATTTATCTCTAGTTTGCTAATAGTTTCTAATCCCAAATGGATATTGAATTTTGCAAATCTTTTTCTGTATCTATTAAGATATCATTTTGGTTTTGAATTTGTTGATATGATGAATTTGACTGTGATTGATTTTCAAATGTGGAACCAACCCTGCATACTGGAATAAATCACATTTAATGATGTATTATGTTTTATATATTACTGGTTTCAATTTATCAATATTTTGTTAAATATTTTTGAGTTGATATTCAGGAAGGGTATTGGTTGTTCTGTTTTAGTTTCTTGAAACATATTTGGTTTTGCTATTGGGGATAATGCTGTCATCATAAAATGAGTTGGTATTTCCCTCCTTTCTATTTTTCTGGAAAAGTTTGTGTAAAATTGGTATAATTTCTTCCTTAATTGTTGGCTAGAATTCACCTGTGAACTCATTTAGGCCTGGAGTTCACTTTGTGTCAAAGTTTTAACTATGATTTCAATTTCTTTAATAAACATGGCTATTCAAGTTATCTATTTCTTCTTCAGTGAGTGTTAGTAATGATTCCAAGGAATTTGTCCATTTCATCTAAGCTTTCAAATACATTAACAAAAATATTTTAAAAGTATTCTATTATTATCCGATGGGATTGATGGTGATGCCTCTTCTTTCATTCCTGATATTGATAATTTACATCTTTTTGTTGCTGTTGGTCAGTCTAGTGGCAGGTTTGTCAGTTTTTCTGAGCTATCCAAAGAACCAGGGTTTATTTATTTGTTTTTTTGCTTGTTTGTTTTCTATTTCACTGATTTCTCCCATTTATTATATCTTTTCTTCTTGCTTTGGGTTTAATTTGCTTTTCTTTTGCTAGTTTTTAAGGTGGAGGTTTATAGCATTGACTTGAGACTTTGCTAAAATAAGCATTTAATATTGTAAATTTCCCTTTAAGCATTACTGTAGCTGTGCCCCACTCATTTTGACATATTATATTTATTTTCATTTAAATAAAATATTTTCTAATTTTCATTAGAAAATTAGTTATGGAAAAGTATTGTTTGATTTCCAAATACTTGTGGATTTTCCAAATATCTTTCTCTTATTGACTTCTAATTTAATTCCAATGTGGTCAGATAATTTTTTTTTGGACAGAAACTTACTCTGTTGCCCAGGCTGGAGTGCAGTGGCATGATGTTGGCTTGCTGCAACCCCTGCCTCCCAGGATCAAGAGATTCTTGTGCCTCAGCCTCCCGAGTAGCTATGACTACAGTCATGGGGACCACCATGCCCAGCTATTTTTTCTGTATTTTAGTAGAGTTGGAGTTTAGCCATGTTGGCCAGGTTGGTCTTGAACTCCTGGCCTCAAGCCATCTACCCACTTCAGCCTCCCAAAGTGCTGGGATTACAGGTGTGAGCCACCGCCCCTGGCCTGAGAATATACTTAATATGATTTTAGTTGTTTTGTGTTTCTTGGTGAATGTTCTAGGTGCCTTGAAAATAATGGATATTGTTAGGTAGAATGTTCTGTAAATGTCCTACTAGGTCAATTTAGTTGATAGTGTTGTCAGTCTTCTCTATCCTTAATGGTTTTTTTTTAGTATAATTATTCTGTCAAATACTGAAAGAACAGTCTTATAAAGTTTCTCAAACTGTTATTGTGACCATTCCATATTCTTTCCTAAACATGCCTTCCCTGGCTCAGTAGTACTTGGGCAGGGCCTGTAGTAGAGCGGGCACCAGCCAAGTAATCAAGTATTAGTGTCCTTTGGCTGGCTCCCCAAATTTAGCCATATTTTACGATTTTATGGGAAATGTTCACTTTTGGTTTCCAAGAAATAAAGGGAAGGGAAATTTTTTTCTCTTTGCAAACTTGGTGTTCCTCAAAAAGATGACTTTTTGGCCAGGTGCAGTGGCTTACATCTGTAATCCCAGGAATTTGGGAGGGCAAGGGGGTGGGTCACTTGAGGCCAGAAGTTCAAGACTAGCCTGGGCAACATAGTGAGACCTCATTTCTACAAAAAATAAGAAAAAAATTAATCAGGCATGGTGGCACATACCTGTAGTGACAGCAACTCAGGAGGTTGAGGCAGGAGGATCATTTAATAAGGTGGGAGGTTGAGGCAGCAGTGAGCCATGATTGCCTCTCTGCACTCCAGCCTAGGCAACAGAGCGAGACCCTGCTTCAAAAAAAAAAAAAAAAAAAAAAGTAACATGACTTTTCTATCACCTCCTAGTGCTCTTTTATACGGAAGGGGAAGGATGTGTCATAGGAGAGATTGCTGCCCCAAATAGCTGAATTTCAAATATTGGATACTTTATTGTTTTAGTTTCCAGCAATGGGGTCTTGGTGATAGTTCCAGGGAAAAATAGGAAAAGTTCTATTAAATAAGTTATAGTTGCCTGAAACTGAATTACTAAATCAGTTTATCTTGTTCTCCTTAAAATGCTTTACCGTAATTACTTAAGATTTCTCACTGAGTAGACACTGTTTAGGCCAAACTGGCAGTGTCCCAGCTAAGGCTCATTCCAAAATTCCAAACTGTTTGTTTAATGTCATAGAATAAAATAATTCTTTTCACAGAAGCAAAGGCCAGTATTGTACAATATCATATTATCAACACCAACAAATAGAAACATACTTAGCTCTCTTGGCTGTGTTTAACTTAAAAAATACTGTTTGAGGACTCATACAGCTGCAACGTTCTGACCTAAGGGAACATCTGGCCAGTTCCTCTAAGCCTAAGCAACAGGAAACCTAACCAGTTTTGTTTGTTTTCCTTGAGTGTGACTCTTTGATAAGTAGGCCTCTTTTGAGGGGAAAGAAAAAGGCTGGTGGGTTTTAAATTATAAATGAATGTGGAGGAGGAGAAATAGGATTAACATTGGTTGACCTAATATACGCTAGGCTTTGTGATAAGTGCTTACGGCCATGTCCTTATCCCGTCTTCTCAAGATCTCTGTTTAAGTGAAATATTAGCCCCATTTTATAGGCAAAGAGACTGAGGTTCAGAGTGGAATGAAGTCCCATAGCTGGAAGAAGTTGAAATTAGAACCAGGATCTCTCTAGTGCCAAAGTTCATGCTCTTTGTTGTCCGTCATGCTTCTACTAATATGGAGGCCCAGCACAAAAGTAACCCACAATCCATGGCTGATTTATTGATTAGGTCTGTGGTTTCTGGAATGGTCCTGCTCAAATGTGATTGGCAGTTGAGTCCATAAAAATGCCACATTTCTCTTTAGGTTCAGTGTGTTAGGGAAGCTTTGATCATGTCATGTACTTTAAGCAGAACCTGAGTATTTTTGTCTTAGATAAATTTGACGTTGTACAATACTGACATCTCTTTGGACTCCAGCCTTTGCAAATATTAGGCTCAATGTCAGGATTGAACAGTGAGCAGCAGCTTAGGGCTTCAGCCTAGGCAAGAAGGGAGGACTAGGAAAGTCCAAAGATTGACAAAGAGAAAGCTTACAGGCAGACAGGCAACTCCAGGTGTCAGAATTCAGGATAAAACAAATCCTTTTGGGTCTCAGATATTATAGACCCAAAAGGTCTTGCTATGAGAGAGAAGATCATGCAAAGAAGTAACCTAAAGTCCAGGTGATCAGTGACCATGCATCATATCTAAATGGTGCTGTCCCATAGGCAATTGGAAGCACAGTTGACTTGCAACTCAGGAAAGATATCTGGTCTGGAGAGTTATCAGTCAATAAAGGGGCAGCTAAAACTCTGGGAACTGATGATCTTGGGCAGGGGAGTGTGGAAGGCAATGTGGAGTGAGGAATGAAGAGGGTCGGGGTCTAAGAGTCTTTGATGTCTGTTAACTACTCCTTCCTCAACCGGCAGCAGGCTTCCAGCTGTTCTGAACACTTCTAT
This sequence comes from Macaca mulatta, assembly GCF_049350105.2. NCBI lineage: Eukaryota > Metazoa > Chordata > Mammalia > Primates > Cercopithecidae > Macaca > Macaca mulatta. The sequence goes on from NC_133420.1 coordinate 93,068,928, forward strand.
CCACTCTCTTAGTTAAGGGAAAGGAGGACCTTGAGATGGCTGAACACACAACAGCCAACACCGGTCAGATGAGATTGGCAGTGGTTTATTAGTCACAGGTACACACAGGGTGGGGAAAGAGCACCCCCACATGCCATCAGGGGCCACATAGAGCAAAGTGAACCAGCAGAGGCTTTGGGAGGCTAAATTGAGTTCAGAGGTTTGTCTATTCATGGAACTGGACATTCTAATTATTGAATTGAGGCTATATTTGCAACTTAATATGACAGCAGGACTGTCTACTACTTAAGAATGAATGGAGGAGTTGAATAAAGGGATGGTGGAAGATAACTAATGTTCTGATTACCAACTGTGCTTCAAGATTTTCGAATGTACCAATTATATTTCCAACTGTATTTCCATTTAATAATCCCATTGTCAGTTCACCCTCAACCTGTCCCAACAAACTCATTATCTTCCTTCGTACTTATTTGTTTCCCACCTCCTCATTTCTGTTTCTGACAGTGTCATTTTCTCAAGCAATACTCCTGCCTCAGCCTCCCGAAGTTCTGGGATAATAGGTGTGAGCCACCATGCCTGGCTGCTAAAAATTTTTATGGAATTCTGTAGAATTCTTGTGTCTATGTTGATGAAAAACATTGGTCTGTAGTTTTCTTGTATTGTTTGTTTTTGATGTCAGTGTATTTTGCCTCATAGAAAAATTCAATAAAACTTCCTCCTTTTCAGTTTTCCTGAAAGAATTTGTGTAGATTTCATATTATTTCTTCCTTAAATGTTTGGAAGAATTCACTAATGAAGGGTGAAGTTTTCTTATGAGACTTTGAGCTTTACATTTAATTTCCTTAATAGATAGAGGGCTATTAATGTTTCCTGTTTCTTCTTGAGTGAATCTTGGTAGTCTGTGCCTCTCAAGGAATTTGTGTGTTTTCATTAGGGGTGTCAAATTTATTGATGTAGTGATGCCTATAATATTTCCATCTTATTCTTTTTAAAATCTTTAGAATCTCTACTCATGTCAACTCTGTTATTATTGATAATGGTAATTTGTGTCCTCTTTCTTTTTTTTTTCCCTGATCAGTCTGGACAAAGGTTTACCAATTTTATTGATTTTTCTTCAATATACAGCTTTTGATTTCTCTATTTTTTTCTGACCTATTTAATATTAATAAATTATTATATAAATTTTTAGTTATCCAATTCCTGTATCTTGGAACATCTGCACTTTTGTCCAATGATCTTTTGAAGGAATATCAGTCTTTCATTTTTACTATTAAATTTTCTTATATTTATAATGTAATATTCGATGCCTATTGTTATGGTCTGAATGGTTGTGTCCCCCCATGTGCTGAAATCCTAACCCACGAGGTGATGGTATTGGGAGGCGAGATCTTTGGGAAGTTATTAGGTCATGAAGGTGGAGCCCTCATGAGTAGGATTTGTGCCTTATAAAGGAGACCCCAGAGAGTTAGGTGGCCTCACTCTGGCCATGTGAGGTTATAACCAAAAGATGCTGTCTAGGGAAAAGGCCCTCATGAGACAATGAATCTGCCAGTGCCTTGATCTTGGATTTCCCAGCCTCCAGAACTGTGAGAAATAAGTTACTGTTGTTTTTAAGCTACTCAGTTAATTTTGTTATCGTGGCCTGAATGAACTAAGACATATATGACAGAATTTATGTAACCTATTTGTAGGGTGAGAAGTATAAATAAATACCTATTTGTTTCATAGATTTGTTTTGTAGATTAATACCTGGCAGATTTCATCTTCTAATTTCTGCCTCCTACTTTACCTCTCAGAAAATAAATTCTCTTAAAGTTGTGGAGTCATTTGATTGTCTTTCTGTGTTCTAGTTTTACCTAAGAAAAGTCATTATCCTTATCAGTCAGGTTGGTTTGTTTTTCTAAGCTAACTTTCACTGAGTGCTTGCTATGTTCCAGGAAATTCTTATCAGTGGCCTAAGGAGCAGGTGTTAACATCATGTCTTCTATGGGTAAATTTTGCTTTAAGGCATATTCAGCAGAAAACTCAACACTAGCTTAAGCAGACATGGGTTTATTTTTCTCTCTCAACATAAAGTTTGCAGTTAGTACTAGAAGATTGATATGGCAGCTCTCCAATGTCACCTGTGACCTGGTATCATACATTAGGTTCCCCAGGAACAGATCCTGAGTTAAGGATTATGATAATGTAACTTACTAAGGAAGTATTCCCGAGAAATACTGATAAGGCAGTCAGGGCAGGACAGAGCAAGACAGGGCAGGAACGAACAGGAATCTAAGAATGTGATCTCATGCTAAAGTGTAGCACAGGGCAGATTCAGCATGAGCCCCATAGGAGAATTTTTGAGTGAAATTTAAGACAGAGGTATTCCACCCAAGAACTGGGGAGTTGGGCTTTCAAAAGCCTTGTGAGGCTGGTGGGAGTAATGCACACTCATAGACATTTTCATCTCTCCGTGCAGGGGGCAAAGCAGCATCACTACAACAAAGGCAATCCTTGTAAGAGCTGCAAGTGCTGGATATTGAAAGAACATGGAAGATGGTGGTGGTATGGGTGTGTGGCACATATGGTAATGGTATCAAATAATCCAATATAAAGAAATTCAAGGGAATTTGGGCAGAGTACCAGTATCATCCACTACACCAGGATTCCTTTATCTTTCCCTCCTGCCTTTTTTTTTTTTTCCTAATTTTTTTGAGATATACTCTTGCTTTGTCACCCAGGCTAGAGTGCAGTGGCATGATCTCAGCTCACTGCAGCCTCTGCCTCCCAGGTTGAATCGATTCTCCTGCCTCAGCCTCCCGAGTAGCCAGGATTACAGGAGTGCACCACCACACCCAGCTAAGTTTTGTATTTTTAGTGGAGATGGAGTTTCTCCATGTTGGCCAGGCTGATCTCGAACTCCTGACCTCAAGTGATCTGCCTGCCTTGGCCTCCCAAAGTGCTGGGATTATAGGCGTGAGCCTGGTCCAGCTCCTCCTGCCACTTCTTCTAATGTGGAGGCCTTTGTCGCCATGCTCTTCACCTTGTGGTCAGAAGTTGGCTGCTCTGCATTCAGCATCCTATCTATGGCTCAGGCAGGAAGAGAAGAAGGGGTAAAAGACTGAAAAAGGGCTTGCCAGTCAAATATGTCTTTTTAAAAGAAGTTTTTCTTAAACCATTATCCTGCTTATATTTTATTATCCAGAACTATGCCAAATGGTTACCCTATCTAGCTGCATTGGAATCTGGGAAAGAGTGTATTTTTAGTTATGTGCACTATTATCTGATAAAAAAAAATGAGGGTCTATTGGTAAAGCAGTAAGGGTGGTGGTTGTGGATATTAGGTAGACAATTACAATATTTGGTGCTCCCTATTTACAGAGGAGAAATAGATATCGAGAGAGGTTACTTACCTTGCCAAAGTTGCACAGCCTATAAGCAGCAAACCAACCCTGTTCTTAATCCACTGGACACTGATTCACGTAATCTCTTTGTGGGAGCATCCTCTGTGCTAGGGACTGTAATTAAGCTTGGATGAGTGTTTCATCTTTGTATTAGTCAGGGTTCTCCAAAGGGACAGAACCAGTAGGATATATATATGTATGTATGTGTGTGTGTGTGTGTGTGTGTATCTATATATGTGTGGATATATATATATACACATACACACAATGTATATATACACACCCTATCTATCTATCTATCTATCTATCTATCTATCTATCTATCTGAGTTTATTAAGGATAATTGGCTCACACAATTACAAGGTGAAGTCCCAAAATAGGCCCTCTACAAGTTGGGGAAAAAAGAGTAGCTGGTAGAGTGGTTTAGTCCAAGACCGAAAGTCTCAAATCCAGGGAGGCTGAAAGTGTGGCCCTCAGTCTGAGGCCAAAGGCCCAAGAGCCCCTGGGAGGCCACTAGTGCAAATCTGAGTCCAAAAACTGAAGAATCTAGAGTCTGATGTCCAAGGATAGGAGGAGAGGAAGCAAGTACCTGGCAAGGGAAGAGAGTATGAGAAGACTAAGTAAGCAAGTTTATCACCCTTCTTCCACCTGCTGTGTTCTAGTTGTGCTGGTGACTGATTGAATGGTGCCTACCGACATTGAGGGTGGTTCTTCCTTTTTCAGTCCACTGACTCAAAACTCAATCTTGGCAGGATACGGTGGCTTAGCCTGTAATTCCAGCATTTTGGAAGACTGAGGCAGGTGAATTGCTTGAGCCCAGGAGTTTGAGACCAGCCTGGACAACATAGTGAAACCCTGGCTCTACAAAAAAATACAAATATTAGGTGGATGTGGTGGCACATACCTGTAGTCCCAGCTACCTAGGAGGCTGAGGTGGGAGGATCGCTTGAGCCTGGGAGGCTGAGGTTGCAGTGAGCTGAGATTGCTCTACTGTACTCCAGCCTAGGTGACAGAATGAGACTCTGTCTCAAAAATAAACAAACAAAAATGTCAGTCTCCTTTGGCAACACCTTCACAGACACACCCGGAAACAATACTTTACCAGCCATGTAGGCATCCCTCAATCCAGTCAAGTTGACACCTAATATTAACCATCACAGTCATCTTGGCACTTCAGCAGGAAATAATTAATCGATTCTCTCTCTACCAACTTGCATTCACTTTCATCTCTTGATTTATTTCCTCAGATTCCTAAGTCCCTATACCAAATCCTGACCACTAAAGGGGTTAAAACAACTGAATTTACCCCTTTTACCTAAGACCTGCATGAGGAACCTGCTTAACAAGACCTTGAGAATGGATATAAGAATAGATCAGGGTAGGTTTTAGGGTATGGGGATAGACAATTCAGTTATATTTCTTTCCCTGATGACAAACCCACACTGATCTTTCTCACCTTTGCACAACTGTACTGCAGAATTGGAGTTATAATACATATGGTACATGTTTTAGGGGGCCGGGCACGGTGGCTCACGCCTGTAATCCCAGCACTTTGGGAGGCCAAGGCAAGCGGATCCCAAGATCAGGAGTTCAAGACCAGCCTGGCCAATATGGTGAAACCCTGTCTCTACTTAAAAAATACAAAAATTAGCTGGGCATGGTGGTGGGCACCTGTAGTCCCAGCTACTCGGGAGGCTGAGGCAGGAGAATCGCTTGAACCCAGGAGGCGGAGGTTGCGGTGAGCTGAGATCATGCCACTGTACTCCAGCCTGGGCGACAGAGTGAGACTCTGTTTAAAAAGAATAATAATAATACATATTTCATATGTTTTAATTTCCATGTGAACAAGGAGCATGGCTTAGGTTTCTTTTGTGCTGTCATGGTGCCTAGCAAAGTCCAGTACATATGGCACCTATTTGATGTATAACTGCTAGAAGATGAGATTTCAGGGCTGTATAGGCTTATACTTGAAGGGAGAAGGAGTTTTGGGACAAGCCTACTGCTCCAACTCCCACTGGAGTACCACATCTGAAGATTTCTTTTTTTTTAAATTACTTAATTTTAAAAAAATTTTTGTTATAGGTTTGAGGGTACTTGTGAAGATTTGTTACATAGGTAAACTCATGTCATGGGAGTTTGTTGTGCAGATTATTTCATCACCCAGGAATTAAGCCCAGTACCCAATAGTTATTTTTTCTGTTCATGTCCCTCCTCCCACCCTCCTCCTTATCTACATAAGGAGTCAGAATAATAAGATCAAGGTTCTGGTGCAGGTACCTGTTGGCTGTTTGATCCTGAGTAAAAGTCACTGAACACCTTTGTGTCACCCACCAGTATGGGCACTGACAGTACACAGGTGAAAAAGACGCAATCTCTTCTCTTGAAAATGTTACTTAGTTTTGAATCACCAAAATTATCAGGTAATGACCTACTCCGGATACCAACATTGGTAGGTTGGAATATGCTTGCTTTCACTTAAGAATTTCAGAATATTGAGTCATCGTATGATAAAATCATTATAGTCTCACATACTTTTGGAAAATATATTTTATTCAATAATATAAACAATGTAGTAGATATATTTGGTTATTTAATAATCATTTTAAGTTTATCGTACAGATGCACACATCAATAATTAGTGTTTTTCAGAAGGGATGATACACATTCTGCTTTTATTTTTATCTCCTTGGTAACAATTATTGACAAAACAATGAAACAAAGATATATTGTTTTACAATTGTAATACCCTGGTATAGTAATTCTCAGCCTCTTTTATCTTATATTCTACCAGCACTTACATCTAATAGGTTTCAATATAGTAGAAATTTAAAAGTACATACTTTCAGAAAAGGTCATATTTCATATTCTGTTACTATGTTAGTCATTTATCATAAGTATTAAGTCTAAGAAAAATTGCAAAAGAAATTGCTAAGACTTTAAAAACTATTCCTTTAGTAGTTAAAAAAATGTTATATATTTGAGTATAAATGTTATTGCCCTAGTGACAGTAAAAAACAAAGATGTTTAGCAAAAAATATTGCCATTAATAGGTTTATCTAAAATTCTACAATAGAAAAAGCAGAATAAATGTGTTGGCATCCAGAGGTCAGGTGATACAGAAATGAAATTCAGGGGGTGCAAAAGGTATATCAAGGACATGGTAGTTAAAAGAAATGAAAAGAGACAGATGTCAAATGAATATTCCACAGTAAGCAGGGTTATCAGGAAGCTGGACAACAAAAAGACTTGAGCACATGGGAAGCAAGGATTAAAAGCAACTTCACCCAGTGTGACTGCGAGTATATCAAAAGACATAGGTCTGTGGAAGCCAGGGTCAGAAGGGATGGTAGGCCATGAACATGAGGGACAGTCAGTTACTGAAATGTTAATGTTAATTCGGTGTCTCATCTAGGCTGTAGTAGGTTAGAGGATTTCTGGCCTTACCATGGATTGTAATTATGTGGTACCTGGATGCTCTAAAACATGTTGTGGCTTAGTACTTTAAAAAAAAAAAAAGTTTTAGCATGTTACATATTCCCAATAAATGAAATTTTATGTCTGAACTAAAATTCACTTCCTAATGTAAGAATGCCTTGCTTAAAGTAAATTCAATATATAAAAATCAGAATTTTAAAAATTAAACAATTAGAAATGAAGTTATTCACTTTATAAATACTGAATTTATTTGTCTTAATTTTTCAATTATGTTTACTTTTTCACACATTTACGTTACCTGGCTTGCCATGTGGGCCTTTGAAGTTCCGTATCCCCTGACAGTAAGGGACAGCTGCTCTGAGTGTTGCCTAAGACATCTACAAACAAAGCTGGTGTTTTATTCCAGTTGAAAAAATGATAACTCTGTGAAGCATCTGGTCTTGTTTTTACTAGCAGCTCTAGTGTTTGAGCCTATTGTTTGGAACGGGGGAAAATTATTTCTCTAAGTAGCTCTTTAAAATGGATCCCTGTCTACAGAGAGACAAGCTATGGCTCTGTCTCTCCTCAGTGGCCTTAGCTCTAAATGTGAAGTTCTTTCTGGACTGAAACTAGAGAAAAGTGAAAGTCAGATTGTATCTCTTTAGAATGTTGACAGTTTCTTTACCAATACCCTATTTAATATACTGATACTTGCATTGAATATGCAGTTATACAGAGGGAAAGAAAAAAAGAACTGAAGCATTAGAAAAAATATTTTTATGTATAATAAGGAAAACATTCCACAGCATGCTAAGCACTCTTCGTTTCCCTTAGATGTCACTGTCTCTTTCTTTATCTTTCATTCCTTCTCCAGTGGTAGCATTTGGGTACTCAACCCAAGACCCACAAGTTTCCATCAACTAAATTTCAGAGAGCTTAAACAAGATATTCTCACTACCCAAATTCTCAGAATAGTCTACTTTAATCAGAGCAAGATGATTATCCTTTACACCTATAAACACTCCAGGATCAGTCTTGCATTCAAATGAAACACAGTTGAAGGGCCTATTATGAAGGACAAAGAAGGCCTGGTCTGGCAGTGGTTTTTCACACTTATGGAGCTGAAGAAACAAGAGAGAAAGCAATCCATATGTGAATGGGAAGTTCAGAGTCAACGTTACCTGCCTGTATTGGAAACTAAAGGGGAATACTTATGTATGACTTGATATTTCTAGCAAGCTTGCTTAGTGAGTAGCGGAGGGAAGATGGGGAGAAGTGAGTACAGGGCCAGAGGGGTGGGGGGTGGATTTGATTTGATTCACTGATAGTCAATATAGTTAGAGAGGCAGTATGGATTGGGGTGATTGGATCTGGATGCAGCAGTTCTGGATTTGTGCCCTTCTTTTGACATGTACTATCTCTGAGACCTTGGGCATGTTGCTTTATCTCTCAAGCCTCATTTTTTTAGCCTAACTAGTTTTCTAGATCAGTCAATCCTCAAAATACCTACAGACATATGAATAAATATAAATGATTATTATTTTGGGTCACTGAGTTTTGGGATGGTTTGTTGCATAGCAACAGTTGACCAATACAACAACTCCATTGTAGAGTTACCGTATTAAATAAAATAATATTTGTAAAACATTTAGCACAGTGCTTGCTATATAATAGAGCTCAGTCTAAGTAGCTCTATTATTGAGTAGTTATACATGCCAAACACTAGATTATATATGTTTAGGAATGTTTTGATTAGGAAGATGCTGGTTACTATCCACTGTTTATGTTAATAAGGCCTTACATGGCTGTGTTAGTTAGGTTTATAATTTTGTGTATTTATATAATTTATCTTCTATATTATGCTCTTCTGTTTTCTTCCATGCCTCTACCTTTGACTTGTTTGTCAAAATAGTTATAATTACACATCATGACCAATATAATAATGCCATTTACTAACTAAAGAAGAATATGCAATGAATCCTATGTTCAGAATGTAGATGTTAGATTATTTATAAATCTTGGCACATGGAAACACTTATGACCCTCCCTTAAGCAGGCTCAGAATGGAAAATTATTTTTTGATATTTGTTTAAGAAAATGATATTATACAAAGAAATGTTTCCTAGAGGAACATAGTAGTTCCTAAAGCCAAATAGCAAGGATTTGAGATCATTCTATATAACAGTGCTTCTCAAACTTTAAGGCACATATGAATTTCCTGGAGATTTGTTAAAATATGCTGATTCCGATTTATTTCTGGGAGGCTTAGAATCTTGCATTTCTAACAAGCTCTCAGGTGATGCTGTGCTGCTGGCAGAGAGCAGACTTTAAGTAGCAAAGCCATACATGCCACTTTCCTGCCTTCCTTACTCTAGAAGAAAGTCATTTGTAGTAAGTGATTGTGCTTTATATACAATAGCACAAAAAAATCCTTCTGCAAAATACCCCAACACCCAAATCTACACAAGTTGGTGGAGTCATTCATGACAGTTCTGTAATCATTTATATATGTATAATTTTTTTCTTTTTTTCCTTTCTTTCTTTTTTTTACCTCCACAGAGTGCTCCTTGTTGTTGGCTTGCAACCAGAAGTCTTTTGTAGGACTCAGGGTTACCATTAACATCTTACCATCAACACCATCACCTTACAATTAAGAAAGTATAAATGATAAAGTTAAGAACTGTAACTCATCTTTATTTAAATGAATTCAGCACCCAGGAAAAGACTCTAAGACATTACATTAAAATAATTACTTCATTCACTAACAGGTAACTTAGAAGTATTTGTACCCAAATTCAAGAGGCACTGATAAGCAGAGGGTGCTTATAAACCGGAGAGAAATTAGTTTTTTTATATGCTTTTTAACTGGAGAGTTGTGACCCTAATGGGTACTTCTTTGGGCATCAGCTTTCCTGTCTGCATGTAAAGCCACTCATAGTGTCCCCCAATATTCATTCCTCTTTTGGGATGGTAATACGACATTCCCCAGCTTGCCTTCTTATGGCTAAGTGTAGTAATACAACCAAGTTTTGACCAATGTGAGATGAGAGGAAGTGTTAGATGCAACTTCTAGGTTGTACCCTTAAAGGGAAATAGAATGCATGCATTTGTTTTTCTCTGTCCTGTTGACCGGACATTATCATGCTCCCAAGTACTCTTGAACCATGTAGATGTTGGCAGAACCACAAGACAGAAGGAGATGGGTTCCTTGGACAACTTGTTGAGCCATTCCAGCCGTGGCTAAGACAGAAAGTTTTATCTAGCATAAGCCACTCTTGTTTTGGATCTCTATTAAGTGTAGCCAAAACTTTATCCTAACGATTAAGCTGTAAAATGGATGAGAATGCATCCTCTGAGAATCTAAGGTTTTACCATGAGCTTGGGTTGGAGATAACCTTCTGAGACTATCTTTTTTCCTATGGGGTGAAAAGGATTTTATTTATCTTTACCCCATACTTAAGAATTCAAGCATTATAGCTACCCAGCCCTCCAAATTACCTGATTCATTTGAGGGGTGTTGAGACTCATAGTAACTCAGTAACACCTTATCTGAAAGAGAATACAGAAAATCCCTCTGGTGAGACACAATTTTCTTAAGTTTTCAGTTCCAACACATATATAACATCAGAAAATATCCTCCCATTTTATTATATATCAATAAAAGCAAAACTTTTGTGGTTTTGAGAAAGGTCTCAAAAATGCATGAATATGCTCTGATGAATTCTCCAATATAGTTGTTATTAAAATATTTAAAATATTTTTCATAGCATTGACAAAGAAGTTGTACTTTGGTGATACTAATAAGGCTAGAAAGATCTATTGGATAATTTAGAGATAGCAAATACCTGTGGTCCCTCTTTCCATCTTTCACAATAAATACTACATTTCAATGTCAGCATTCTTTGATGAACCTGACAAAACTTCTGAATCCATCTTGACATACAAGTGGATTCAGGCATCCACTGTCAATGCATTAGAGTTAGCATACAGCATGACTTGTTTGCCATGTCAAAGTTAATCCATTGTTTAAAGTTTGGTAGATTTAGTTTTATTAAAACATTTTACTTTTATTAGTCATTATTACATCGTTATAGAAAAAGAAAATAATCTACCTTTCTTTTTATCTTTTTTCAAGTCTTCAACATATATCTCATAACTTTCATCCTCCAAAGCAAAAGTAATGGATTGATCATTGTATGTGCTTAGAGAAGCAAGAGATTCTGTAATAGGTGAAATTCCTGTTGTTAAGAATTCAAAAACTTGTCAGGTACAATTCTTTTGGCAACCTTTTTAAAAAATGCTCTCTCAAAAAACATTTTTGCAATTTGAGTTGCATTTTGTTTGTCACTGTTGGCTAGATGAAAGCCTTTGGCACAAGTTTTACATAGCTCAAAGGCTGAGATGTGACCCTTGAATGGGATTAAAGGTGCTAGTGTCGTGCACAAAGGCCCTGGGAGGCCATGTGAGTGTGCTTATGGGAGTGTTTGGTGGGGAAAAAGAAAATGGAAACCAACAGACATTGCTTGAAGAAACCTTCACTTCATGACACCACGTGGTCTGGGGATTGTGGTAAAGAAGGAACTGTATTTTGATAGATATGGATAAATAAATGTTCATCTATAAAGTATGGAGTTACCCAGAAGTTTCTGACAGTCCTGGAGAATGTGGGTATGAACCCTGTTCTCTCCTCTGGCTAAATAACAGGGACACTTAGTGCAGTGCTCCTAACTTTTAAAAAGTGTCAAAATACACATAGAAAATGATAATATTTTTATAGCCTGCTGAGGTAAACTGGAGCAGATTTAGGGACTACCTATATGGGGCCTGGAAAAAAATAGTATACAAAATATTAAGGAGAATGTTACATACTGAATTTGTACATGAACTTCTAAAGTAAATGATTTAGAAATACTGAATGAGAAACTTCAGTGTTGCTTCTGGGAATTTAGGACATTTATAGCAGGAATAATGCTTGAAATGGCAACTGCAATTCCAGGAAAAGTTTTTTTTTTTTTTTCCTGAGACAGCTGCTCTTGTTGCCCAGGCGAGAGTGCCCTGGCATGATCTCGGCTCACTGCAACCTCTGTCAGGGTTCAAGCGATTCTTGTGCCTCAGCCTCACAAGTAGCTGGGATTATGGGTGCACATCACCATAACTGACTAATTTTTCTAGTTTTAGTAGAGACAGGGTTTCGCCATGTTGGCCAGGCTGGTGTTGAACTCCTAACCTCAGGTGATCTGTCAACCTCAGCTTCCCAAAGTGCTGGGATTACAGGTATAAGCCACCACGCCTGGTCAAGTTTTTTTTTTTTTAATGATGATCTCTTCACTTCCTGATAGTCATCATCAACTTGGAACCTTGTACAAGGATGTGATAAAATTTAAAACCATTGTAACTACTACTTAAAGTGTATAAAGTGTTAGAATTACATTTAAAAATACAATAGCTTTTTTCTTTAATGGTCAAAATGTTGAAATTTGGGGGGGAAATGTGTTTTTTTCCCAAAAGATAACATATTTTCACCAAAACTAATGACCATGGGATTCCAATCCATAGCAAGTATTTCAAAATAATGGTGGTGTGCTAACTAGAGAATGCCTGTGCATTATTAGAACAGCTCCCTTGTGCCACTTTGCATACTATTAGGTGGGTACATCAGCTGCGAATGGGCAGAAGTTTCTGGTACACATTAAAGACACAGACTTGGGACTGCTACCTGGAGTAGCACTTTCCAGGGTCCTGTGTCACACCTCCCTCCTCACTCCCACGTCACTCCTGTAACCAGTCATACCTGTGATACTTGAATCATGAAGTGCTCTAGTATATTTCGGGACCCCTGATATACCAAAGGCAAAGCACTCCACAGTAGACTGCTGTTGACAGGCAGCGAGTACCAGATGTCCTTTGTGGTTTCCACCTGCAGACCAGATGGGATTAGGGATGGACCATCAATCCCCACTCTGCACAAACACCCCTTTGAGAATTCCCAGTTAAGGTTGCTTGCTGAGAGTAGTGCTTGACTCCAGGGCTTTGGCCACTCCATGGACCAAAGGGACTGATACCTCCTGGCACACTTATACCCCAGTAGAAGCACATTCATTAGAGATCAGGAGGAAGAAAACTAGTCACCCACAATCTCAACACCCAAAAGGTAAGCACTATTAACACTTAAGCCTACTTCCTTTAAATTAAAAAAATTCACTTAAAAATATTGTAAACATATTTATACATAGTTGTGTATCTTTTGTTTTCACTTAACATTATAACATAATCATTTCTCTCATGCAAATTCTTTGTATGCCCTTTTTAAAATAGCTAAAAACCAGTTCGTCATCCTTAATATTTTCTAAAAGGAACCTTGGAGTGAGGAAAAATAATTGCATATTTAGATGTGGTAAGCAAAGGCAAATAGATACCTACCACTATTGCCAGAGAATGTACGGTTCCCCTTACCTGTTTTCAGTGAAGGCCTTTTGGTGGTTTCTCTCCTAAAGTAACAGGCCTCCTTTTTTATCATAAGGCCAGAGCGGAGCTTCATAAAGTACATGTGGCAAACTTCTTTGGCCTTCTGTTGGGATTCTAAACAATTGAAAAACTTGTGAGACTGTTACATTCCATTCATCTTTATCCTTTTACAAATCCTGAGTGTAGCAGACCCAGAAAGCAAGTACTGATTCACAGTATCTTATCAGAAACCCTTAGGTCAGCTGTGTTTCAAAATTCAGAATTTTTTAGGTTTTAGGGTTGTAATATAGAGCATATACTATATATATGTAGCACCCCAGAAGAGAGGGGGGCAGCACCCCATAATCAAAATTAGTTAATTTTATGTTGAAACATAGGAAAATTTACACAAAGTGAAATAAAGACCTCATGTTAGTTCACATCAGGAGTTAACTAAGAAATGAGTTTAGGTCATATTTTGCTGTCAAATAAGTTCTGAAAAACTTTAGGTCTTTAGAAAAAAATTTTGGTTTTCAGAATTCCATATGAGGGAGTGCGAACCTGTATCCAACATATATCAACCTTTGCCTAATTGAGGGGGATCTTTTACTCATATGAAATGTGCAATCTTTTCTCCTTATCTAGAATACACCTTTAATAATTTTGGGGGGATTGCTGAAGTCTACGAAGGTTATTGATATTAAAATAACTACTGTTTACTAAGTGTCTACAGTGAGCCAAACACCGTGCTAATGATTTTACATATGTCTCCATTTAATTCCTCATAATAATCTTGCAACATAGGCATTATTGTCCCCATTTTACAGATGATAATCTGAGGCTCTCAGGAGTCAGTCATGACACTTGCCCAAGATTACAGGGCTGGCGAGAAGTTGTGATTGAAGTGTGTCTAAAATCAAACCTATTCTTTCCATTACCATCCACTTACCGCCATCTAAGAAAATGCTACACTACAATTTGAGGGACTAACAAAATGCAAATTCAAATTAAATCAGTTGAAGTAAAAAAGTTAATTGATTATTCAGTAATTATTTCATTTTGCTAAAGAAAAATCTAAGTCTCAAAAGGAAAATTAAATTTGCTACTTGGAAAATCATAAAAAATCTTTCAGAATCAGGTAGAAAAGAAAATTATAACACATGAGTCATAGGACCTCAATTTTTAACATTATGTAGTAAATGAATTATCAAGCAATTTATACAGTAAAGTCAAATTTCAATTAGTCACAGTAATTCAGAAAATAAAATAATTATTTGTGACTTTGGGATTCATTTTATGAATTAAAAAAATTCTCCAGAGGATTTGCCTTCCTAAAATAATGCTTTTCAAAGATAAGTGGAAAAGCTTTTATTAGCTATTATTTTGAATTAATCCACATCTTGCCTCCAATTCAGATGAGTAGGTACCTTTAACTATCTTCAACTGATTTAACAAGGGCAGACCACTTAATTATATTCACACCCACTCTGGAACTCTTTACCATTGATTCTCAATTCAGAAATATCAACTGTGGTATCTTGTATTTATATTTTAGTGCTTTTACACTTACAAAGATAATTTATAAAGAAAACTAGTGCTAGAGCCAGCATTGTACTTATTCTCCTAGCAAGTAATTTAATGCAGTACTTTACTGACCCTTGTATTAATTCGTTTTCTGCTACTATCACAGAATACCATAGACTTGATAATTTATAAAGCAAAAAAATTTGTTGGCCAGGTGCTGTGACTCAGACCTGTAATCCTAGCACTTTGGGAGGCTGAGGCGAGAAAATCGCTTGAGGCTAGGCATTCAAGACCAGCCTGGGCAACACAGTAAGACCCTGTCTCTACAAAAAATTAAAAAAAAAAAAAAAAAGCTGGGCATGGTGGCCTGCTTCTGTAGTCTCAGCAACTTGGGAGGCTGAGACCAAAGGATTGCTTGAGCCTGGGAGTTTGAGGCTGTAGTGAGCTATAATCATGCCATGGCACTCCAGCCTGGGTGACAGAGTGCGACCCTGTCTCTAAAAACAGAAAAAACAGAGAGAAAATTATTTATTACACTTCTGGAGGCAGGCAAATCCAAGAATATTGTGCAGGCATCTGGTGAGGATCATCTGATGGTGGAAGGCAGCAGTGAGTACATGAGTCAGAGAGGAAATCCGGCGAACTCACTTTTATAATAAACCCAGTCTCTTGATAACCAAACCACTCCCATGATAACAGCAGTAATCTGTTCATGATAGTGGAGTTCTCATGACCTAATTACATCTTAAAGATCCGACCTCTCCAGAGGTTGCAGTGAGCCGAGATAGTACCACTGCACTCCAGCCTGGCGACAGAGTGAGACTCTGTCAAAAAAAAAAAAAAAAAAAAAAAAAGAAAAGAAAAAAAAGATCTGACCTCTCAACACTGTTACAATGGTGATTAAATTTTAACATGAATTTTGGTGGAAACATGCAAACCATAGCAACTATACCACATTGTCTTTTCAAAGCTAAAAGGCATAATATGATAACTGAAAGAATGCTCACTCCTTATATTCTTTATATTTTAGTCAGCATCACATGGGAACATGATAGGCATGCCTAATACTGAGTGTGGACTCTGGGGGAACAGGATATCAGTCTGGGTAGTTAAAAGTGAGGGTCACAATACTGAGGAAGTACTGAAGATGTAGAAGACTTTTGGAGATAAGAAGAGAGTTAAAGATACAGGTGTGAGGGCTAGCATCTAGTAGGACAAGCACTGGTTATAGTTCAAGGATGGGGGTTACTACATTTGAAGTATTGAAAACACTTTGCGTCAGGAGAATTTTGAAGAACATATACTTTGGTGTTTTGGGAAGCTGAAAGTGTGAGTGTTGTGTTCTGGAGAGGAAAGTGTAAAGCTGGCATGGACATGTGGACTTTGCAGGAGAGAGCATTCCACTGGGGTCAAAGAGCCAGCTCAAATGTATATAAAGGCTGTTACCACTTTCTATGTTCCTATCCTGCCTGCTCCCTGAGGGCAATAGCTTAGTATGAATTTTAAGAAAATTCCCATAGCTAATTTCATCATAACAGGAGCATAAATCCCTCAGGGATTTCTGGTGAGTAAATAGGAAGGACCCTGGAAATCTTTCTATAATTCTGCCATTCAGAGAACAAGACTATGGCTGATAGAAACCACAGAGGTGAAGTACTCCATCTTTCATTTCTTCCCCAAGCACGGATTTTACCAAGGTGTCTTCTTACTGCTTACTACCCTTTACCTGTCTGTGGCAATGGACTCTCAGGACTACTTCTTTCTTTGAACCCCTCTTTCCTTATGCCATGTCACCAGTTTCCCTAGGTTCTTCTGGTTTCTCTCTGACTAGTGCACCTTGTCTCTTTGTTAGTTATCCCTCTTCTGTCTGCTCATAAATGTTGGTGTTCCTCAGGGTTTCGACTTTTTCTTCTTCTCTCACTCTAAACTTTCTTCCTGGGCAATCATACTTGCTTCAATGATTTCAATCACCTTTTTAGACGCTGATGACTCCCCAGACTGTAACTCTATCTTTGGCCTTTTTCCTGAGCTTTCTATCGGTTGTTCTTTCTCCACAAGTCATTTTGACCCAGCTACTTCAAAGCATCACTGTCTCTTTCTGTGTATATCTTGTGAATTCTGGATATCTCTACCTGGATGACCTATAGCTACCTTAAACTAAGATTCACTGGTCTTAGTCTCTTTTCTGCTGCCATAACAGAATACCATGGACTAGGTAATTTATAAAGAAAAGAGTTTTATTTGGTGTCTGGTTCTGGAGGTTGGGAAGTCCAAGATTGAGGGGCTGTAGCTGATGAGGTCCTTCTTGCTGTGTCGTCACATGGAGGAAGGCATCACATGGTGAGAGTGCACATGAGGCAAAGAAAGGATGGGGACTGAACTTCATCATTTTTATCAGAAACCCAATCCTGCAGTAACTAACTCACTCCCACGACAATGGCATTAATCCATTAATGAAGGCAGAGCCCTTATAATCTAATCACCTCTTAAAGGTCCCACCTCTCTTCTTCTTTTTTCTTTTTTTTTTTTTTTGAGATGGAGCCTTGCTCTGTTGACAGACTGGAGTACAGTGGTGCAATCTTGGCTCACTGCAACCTCTGCCTCCTGGGTTCCAGCGATTCTCCTGCCTCAGCCTCCCGAGTAGCTGGGACTACAGGGGTGTGCCACCATGCCCAGCTAATTTTTATATTTTTAGTGGAGACGGGGTTTCACGATGTTGGCAAGGATGGTCTCACTCTCTTGACCTTGTGATCCACCCGCTTTGGCCTCCCAAAGTGCTGGGATTACAGGCATAAGCCACTGCACCCGGCCGGTTCCACCTCTTAATACTATCACAATGATAATTAAATTTCTACATGAGTTTTGGAGGGGACATTCAAACCATAGCAGTACTTACAATAAAAAATTTCTTTTTCTTTTTCTACCCCCAATATATTTCTCCTGAATTGCCTATCTTGAGAAATAGTAGAACTATCTATCATTATCCACCCATTTCTTTCTTTCTTTCTTTTTTTTTTTTTGTAGATGGAGTCTCGCTCTGTCGCCCAGGCTGGAGTGCAGTGGCACGATCTCGGCTCACTGCAAGCTCCTGCCTCCCGAGTAGCTGGGACTACAGGCACCTGCCACCCTGCCTGGCTAATTTTTTGTATTTTTAGTAGAGATGGGGTTTCACTGTGTTAGCCAGGATGGTCTTGATCTCCTGACCTTGTGATCCGCCTGCCTCGGCCTCTTAAAGTGCTGGGATTACAGGCGTGAGCCACCACGCCTGGCCTCTACCCTATTCTTTAATAAAAAAGCTGAGAATCATTTATTTTTCCTTCTTTCCATTCTTACAATTCATTCAATCTGTCATTAAGTCTTTTTGATTTCACCTTCTGAATATATCTAAAATCTAGTCTGTCCTCTCTATTCTGTTGTCTTAGGTCACGCCTTGATCATTAGTCCCTTAGATTAATGCAGTAGACCTCTAACCAGTTTCTGTTTCTACTCTTGCCTCCTCACTTTATCATCACACTACTATCATCACACTTCACCAATGTGATATCTGTAAAGTAAAAATATTTTATCATTCCTCAGTTCAACATTTTCAATGATTCCCTACTGTCTACAGGATAAAGTCAAATCTCCTTTACTATAACAGAAGATCTTCTATGGATAGACTCAAACTAAAGGGGTTGATCTCTACTCAGATCTAGCTAACTATTGCCATGCAACATATGGACCCAGTGTTTCTAGATCTTTGGATTTTTTAGAGAAACTATACACATTTAGATTTTCATTTAAAATGTCCTATTTTTAAAAAATTGACTCAATTAGAAAATATCAATAACACTGTTCAGTCCTTATAAAATACTCCTGCTGGATGGATCTATCCCAAGGCTCCCATATTGTGACCTCTGGCTAGATCCATGAATGAAGACGGCTGGATTTTTAGGGAAGAGAAAGTGTTGACAGATGTGGGGGGGAGAAAGTGGAAGAAGAGAAAAGCCTGACCCTGGGAAGTAGCTTCCTGTAAACTGGGAAGGGAAGGGTTGTGAGAGAGGCTTTCCTCCAGGCCATGAAGTCCTGTACCCTGTTGACATTAGAGGCAAAATGCCCTGGGGGTGATCACAATGTGGGACTGACTGTGGGGACACCTGCAGTGGTTGGCTACTAAGTTTTGTGGCATTGTGAACTGTGACTTGTGTCAGATCCTGGTAGCTAAAGAGAAGAGAAGGCATTAAATGTGCTTTCTTGCCTTGTTTCTTGGGATCTTAGAGAAGAAGCTTATTTAGAAAAACAAGATATGACACATCTTTTGCATTTTGAGTTGAGAATCAGTTTACACCTGTCACATACCCCAGAGATATCGGTCAGATTTTTCACCTGGATTGTTTAAATAATCACAGTTTTAGTGCAGTAGCTCTATCCCACTCGCCCCCATCTGTGAGTTTACTTTCCATGATTTCAGTTGCCCACAGTGAAATACAGTAAGATACTTTGAGAGAGAGAGAGAGAGAGAGAGAGAGAGAGAGAGAGAGAGAGAGAGAGCAGACATTCACATTGTTTTCATTATGGTATGTTGTTCTAATTGCTCTACTTTTTTATTAGTTATTGTTAATTTCTTATTGTGCCTAACTTATAAATTAAACATTATCATGGGTATGTATCTGTAGGAAAAAACATAGTATATGTAGGGTTAGGTACTATCCATTGTTTAGGTATCTGTTGGGTGTCTTGGTACATATTCCCTGCAATCCAAAATTGGTTGGTAGAAGTACCTACTGTCAGTACCATCAGTAGATTTACTTATCACATGATAAGTGGAATGTCACTCATGGCACAGGTAAATTATTTATAGGACTTTTCTTAACAAAGATCATTAAAATTTAGGCCTAAATAAAAGCCTTGCCCCAAAGACATTCCAAAAAGATCAAAAGGCACAGAAGTTTTAGTTTGAGAAGAATGTGTGGCCAATAGTGTGGTGATATTATAAAACAATGAATTCGGAACTATTATAGATTGGGCACCTTGAGGTCAATCCCACCACAATTGCACGGACAAACTCAATTGTGTCCCAGTGCACAAGTGAGTCCAGCTATTGATAGTGACTTAACAGAAAGTTTAGATGAACATAAGCACAAAAAATTACAGTCTTTCTACCCTTGGGAATGGGGAGAAAAAGGAATCTCTACTCCAAGACCAAAAATAATAAGTCCTGTTTCTGGCCCTGAACATCCAGAATTATGGAGGCATACTGTGGCCTCATACTGCATTAGAATTTGGTCTGGAAATCAAGCTATAGAAACAAGAGATCAAGAGATCGTAAGCCATTTTATACTATCGACCTAAATTCCAGTCTAACAGTTCATTTGCAAAGTTGTATAAAGCCCTCTTATATTCTAGTTCTAGGAAATATAGTTATTAAACCAGACTTCCAAACTACAACCTGTGAAAATTGCAGATTGTTTACTTGCATTGATTCGACTTTCAATTAGCAACACTGTATTCTGCTAATGAGAGCAAGAGAAGGCGTGTGGATCCCTGTGTCCATGGACCAACCGTGGGAGGCCTTGCCATCCATCCATATTTTACTGAAGTATTAAAAGCCATTTTAAATAGATCCAAAAGATTCATTTTTACTTTAATTTCAATGATTATGGGATTAATTGCAGCCACAGCTACGGCCGCTGTGGCAGGAGTTGCATTGCACTCTTCTGTTCAGGCAGTAAACTTTGTTAATGACTGGCAAAAGAATTCTACAAGATTGTGGAATTCACAATCTGGTATTGATCGAAAATTGGCAAATCAAATTAATGATCTTAGATAAACTGTCATTTGGATGGGAGATAGGCTCATGATCTTAGAACATCATTTCCAGTTACAGTGTGACTGGAATATGTCAGATTTTTGTATTACACCCCGAGTTTATAATGAGTCTGAGCATTACTGGGACATGGTTAGATGCCGTCTACAGAGAAGAGAACAAATTTTTGAAGCATCAAAAGCCATTTAAATTTGGTACCAGGAACTGAGACAATCGCGGGAGTTGCTGACGGCCTCGCAAATCTTAACCCTGTCACTTGGGTTAAGACCATTGAAAGTACTACTATTATAAATTTCATATTAATCCTTGTGTGCCTGTTCTGTCTGTTGTTAGTCTGCAGGTGTACTTAGCAGCTCCGAAGAGACAGCGACCATCAAGAATGGGCCATGATGACGATGGCGGTTTTGTCGAAAAGCAAAGGGGGAAATGTGGGGAAAAGAAAGAGATATCAGACTGTTACTGTGTCTATGTAGAAAGAAGTAGACATAAAAGACTCCATTTTGTTCTGTACTAAGAGAAATTCTTCTGCCTTGAGATGCTGTTAATCTGTAACCCTAGCCCCAACCCTGTGCTTGCAGAGACATGTGCTGTGTTGACTCAAGGTTAAATGGATTTAGGGCTGTGCAGGATGTGCTTTGTTAAAAAAGGGCTTGAAGGCAGTATGCTTGGCAAAAGTCATCACAGTTCTCTAAATACACTGCTGAAGGCTGCAGGGACCTCCGCCTAGGAAAGCCAGGTATTGTCCAAGGTTTCTCCCCATGTGATAGCCTGAGTTATGGCCTCATGGGAAGGGAAAGGCCTGACCGTCCCCCAGCCCAACAGCCGTAAAGGGTCTCTGCTGAGGAAGATTAGTGAAAGAGGAAAGCCACTTTGCAGTTGAGATAAGAGGAAAGCATCTGTCTCCTGCTTGTCCCTGGGAATGGAACATCTTGGTGTAAAACGTGATCGTACATTTTATTTATTGCAATAAGAGAAAACCGCCTTATGGCTAGAGGTAAGACATGCTGGCGGCAATACTGCTCTTTAATACACCGAGATGTTTGTGTAAAGTCAAACATAAATCTGGCCTACCTGCACATCAAGGCATAGCACCTATCCTTAAACTTATTTATGACAGAGAGATCTTTGCTCACATGTTTTCCTGCTGACCCTCTCCCCACCATTACCCTATAGTCCTGCCACATTCCCCTCTGCGAGATGGTAGAGATAGTGATCAATAAATACTGAGGGAACTCAGAGACCAGTGCCGGCACGGGTCCTCTGTATGCTGAGCGCCGGTCCCCTGGGCCCACTGTTCTTTCTCCATACTTTGTCTCCGTGTCTTATTTCTTTTTTTAGTCTCTTGTCCCACCTGACAAAAAATACCCACAGGTGTGGAGGGGCTGGCCCCCTTCATGTTTCATTTGGTGAATCTCATTTTTTCTGAAATAGACAATGCTGATGGTAGTTCTGTTTAGAAATAACTCCAAGAACAGTTTTTATATTCTGTTTTTGCATTGAAAATCAGATTTGCTTCTGCTTCAAAGAGATGTTTATGTAAAATTAAATAAGGACTGGCAGCAAGCTGCACTTTTTTTTTCTAAATGGGAAAAGGGTTAAATTACCCAGCTTCAGGTATATTTTTATGGCAACACAAATTGACTGAGATGATTATTCAAATATCTTCATCTATTCTCTTCTTCATCAGTAGTTGCAAGTTAAGACCACATGCCTGATATCACCAAAGGTCTTAATGAATATTTGTTGAATAAAAGTGGACCTGCTTAAAATTTTGCTAGTTTATCAGGGAAAAGGTTTTGGGGGTTTGGCGGCAGGACATGTGTGGAGCAAGAAATGGTTGATATAAAAGGCTATAACTAAGTGTATCACTGTTCACAGGTTCAGATTATCTCAGCTATTCCTGCCCGGTGATGTATCAAATATGCCAAAGTTGGCTATATATGGTCTGTTCAAAACCAGTCTGCTGTATTATATCCTTATGTGCCATCCCTTTTTATTTCAGTTCTTCTATTCTTAGTAGATTTTGATAAGAGAGCATGTATAAACATTGGAGTAGTAAACATTTGATAACAGATAAAAATGTGTGTAAAACATTCAGAGATAAGTAACTTAAGTCCTTACTTCCCAGCTTGAAACACAAGGCTTTGCTTGCTGTGTTCTTCCGCTTTGCTGTGGAAATTTTGTTGGTTGAATACTTCATTTTAGGCTTCATTTTTCAGGCTTCTATTGGATTAAAATATAATATTAGTTCATTTGTCTCAACTTAAAAACAAACAGGAACAACTGTGGCTAGCTTACTACCAAATTGGTAACATAAACATATAGAGGAAATAATTATTTCAGTAAAGTTTAAACATAGTATTCTAACTATGTATTCATGCTAGGATATGGTACTCTGCACTGCATAATGAGGCTTTGGTCAATGGACTGCATATACAATGGTGGTCTCACAAGATTATAGTGGAGCTGATAAATTCTTATCACCTAGTGGTGTTGTAGTCATTTTAACATCCTAGAACAATTCATTACTTGCGTGTTTGTGGTGATGGTGGTGTAAACAAACCCACTGCACTGCCAGTTGTATAAAAGTGTAGCACATACAATCATGTGTAGTATATAATACTTGATAACAAATGACTATGTTACTGGTTTATGTATTTGCTATACTATACTTTTTATCATTATTGTAGATTGTGTTCCTTCTATTTATAAAAAAATAAGTTAATTGTAAAGCAGCCTCCTGCAGGTCTGTCAAAAAGGTATTCCAGAAGAAGACATTGTTATAGGAAATGACAGCTCCATGCATGTTATTGCCCCTGAAGAACTTCCAGTAGGACAAGATATGGAAGCGAAAGACAGTGGTATTAATAATCCTGACCCTGTGTAGGCCTAGACTAGGGTGTGTATATTTGTGTCTTAGATTTTAAGGAAAAAGCATAAAAAGTAAAAAATTAAAATTAAAAATTTCAAAAATGGAAAAAAGCTTATAGAAGAAGGGTATAAAGGAAGACATTTTTGTACAGCTGTACGATGTTTGTGTTTTAAGCTAAGTGTTATTATAAGAGTCAAAACGTTAAAAAACTTAAAAGTTTATAAAGTAAAAAAGTTATAGTAAGCAAGGTTAATTTATTATGGAAAAAAGGAAACAATTTCAAATGAATTTAGCTTAACCTAAGTGTACAGTGGTCATAAAGTCGATAGTCATGCTCAGTAATGACCTAGGCCTTCACATTGACTTACTACTTACTCATTGACTCACCTAGACTAATTTTCCATCCCGCAAGCTCCATTCATGGTTAAGTGCCCAATACAAGTGTACCATTTTTTAATCTTCATACCATATTTTTACTTTACTTTTTCTGTGTTTAGGTATGTTTAGATACACAAATACTGCTGTGTTAGAATTGACATTTTATAATCTATTCTCTCTGAAGCCTGCAACCTGAAGGCGTTCTCTGCAAATAAAAACTTTGGTTTCCACAATCCTTTATTTTAACCCAGACATTCCTTTTTATTGATCTCAGTTGACTGTAGCCTTTTATCCCTTACCCATCTCCCAGCTGAACCCCTCCATCCCCTGCTTCAAGTCATCCCACCCTTTCTGGACAAAATGAATGTATTTCTTAAATGTATTTGATTGAAGTCTCATCTCTCCCTAAAATGCATAAAACCAAGCTGCACAGCGACCACTTTGAGTACCTGTTCTCAGGATCTCCTGAGGGCTTTGTCACAGGCCATGGTCATTCATATTTGGCTCAGAATAAATCTCTTCAACTATTTTACAAAGTTTCACTCTTTTTGTAGACAGTGGAAATATTGGTACTGCAATTCTGAGACTGTTTTCTTATACTTTAGTATAGAGGAAATAAGTAGATATATTATGTTACATGGTTTTGACTGTAGGGGAAAGGAGATACAAACATAAAAGAAGTCATGAGAAAAACCTATGGAATGTTAAATTTGAGTCAGCAATGTCAGTGTGCCCACATCTTAGTTTCTTAATACTTTCTGCCCTGAAAGGAACAGCGGCTCCAGATCTGGAGCTGTAAAATAGTGGTGAACATGGAACATCCTGCTACAAAGCAGAGTCACTAAAAAACTAGTGAGATTGTGTCAGAAGCATATACACAAGCCACCAGGAAAAATCTCCTGCTGGCCAAACTTGATACAATTTAAGGATCAAAAAGAATAATGGTGATAATTGACCATAAAGCATTTAAAGAAACCCACAAGTTCATAGCATTTCTCAGGAATTGAATGAATAGGGAGGGGTCTAGTCATTACAGAAGGAATGATAGCATTGAAACTGGCCTCATTGGGGTGCCACCTGGAGTTCTTGGTCTAATGACTGAGGAAATCAAGGAAGGTGGACACACCAAGGGTGAGGTTAGAGCAGAAGTTTAATAAACGAAAGAAGGAGAGAAAGCTCTCTGCTGCAGAGAGGGGTCCTGAGTAAGGGTTGCTGTTCTATAGTGGAATATAAGGGTTTTTATAAATGAACTAGTGGGGAAGGGGTGCTTTATTTACATAAGATGTGAAAAACTGGTTAGGACTAGGCGTGTCATTTTCAGAAGGCATGAATTCCTGACAACACCACCCACCCTGTCCTTCCAGTGTGTATGTGGGCTCATAGCCTAAGTTACTTCATGTTGTTTGACTTCCCTTACTGCACATGTGTTGGGAGTAGAATCCTCCATTGTGGACATGCCTAGCTCAGTGTAACTCCTCTTCTCTGTGTAGCTATAGGCATGTTCCAAGCATGTCCTCCTGAGCAAGCTTCCTTTTTTGAATATATCCAAAGAAGGAAAGGAATGTGTTCACTGAGGCCAACTGAATGTATATGAAATTTGCTGATTACACAGAAGGCACTCTTTTGTACCGGGGCTTGCTTCGTTATCTATGTTTGTGGCTTGATCTATTTGCCTAGCTGGTTTCTTCTTTCTTTCTGTCTCAGAATCAGACAAAACACCATCTTGCAACCCCCAATTTAATATTTGATTCAAGCAAGGGACATCAATTGATATGAAACCTTGATGGTCAAGCTGGGTCACTGTATCATACTGAAAAAATATGGAGTTCTGTATCATAAATTGAAGAAAACTCCATATTCTCTTAGTATGGTTCTACAGTCTGGCTTCAGCATTAGGGTATGACACTGTGCTGTGGTTTGTGGAGGGAGCAGGACTTCTTCTCCAGTCTTAAACTCTCTGACATTGCCTGCAATTCTATCAATAATTATTGCTTCTTCTTTTTAAGTATTGGCCTCTTGTTTTGCTACACTACAAACCAAACAAACAAACCAAATTATGCCAGCAGTGGTTACAATGTAAATCCCTTACGAACTTCATATGAACAATCTCTTCTAGCAGTTAAAAGAAGAGCATTGAGTTCTTGGGTTAGAGGACTCATTAGAAGGTAAACTTTATGCACCCTTATTTTGTTCCTGGACAAACTTGTGGAGGCTGAAACTCCAAATGATCTTGTCTAGGTAGAACTGCTATAACCTTATGTGCATGCTACCTATTTACATCCAGTCCCATGGGCAAAATCCTCGATGGTCAGCCAGTTAAAGACTACCTATTCTGCCCCTCAATCTTCTGCCATGGGAGTCAATGTTGTGCTCACACAGCTTGAAGACTTCACATCAACCCTTATTTTCTTCCTCTGATTCTCCCACCTTTGTTGGTCAAGAGTGCTTAGAAACAGAGGATCTTACATATCATTTTACTGAGCCCCTAACTTACAGATGAGTAGACTGAAACTCTAAAGATTAAGTGCCTTGCCCAGGATTATGAAACAGAACCAGGAACAGAATCTAGCCTCCTGACTTCCATCTTGATGCCAGTACTTCCCCATCCTGTCTGCCTCTGTTCTTTCTCCCTTTCCTGCTCAAAATAGGAAGAAAATAATCAGAACTGGGAATTTAACTCCAAACACTCAGCCTTTCTTATACACAAAGCAGTTGTACAACTTCTTTGAAATAATAAGTTTCTGAATATGGTTGTTAATTTGTAATCACACATTTGGAATAAAAAGATAGGGAATCCAATTGTAGTTACATTTTAAGTTGTACATAAAATAATTTAAATAGTAACCTACACAGAGTAGATAATGAAGTAACACTTTACTAACATAAAAACTGCATTGCCTTGATGTTGTTTGTTTTCTCTTCTACCCAAGGATACTTACATCCTAGAAAAAACAATTCCTGGTCATTAAAAAAAGTTACTTTTTCTTTTGTTATAATCTTAGAATATTTTAATAAAAAGAAGTTACATTCAAATAAATATGGGAAACGTTCCAATCTACATTCTATCTCTAGGAGAGTCAGACTCGTTAGCATAGAAAAGGTGTTGATAGTCCTTTATTGAAGAATCATGGGTACCTTTGTTTAACTATTGTTTTCAGTAGTTATTTGATCTCATAACCTTTTTCTCCCCTCTAATCACCCTCATGGACTAGTTTGAGAGAATGCACTTGGAAGAACTTTGCCATAAACCAGTATTGGCTTGCATAATTGAGCAAGATAGAGAAGCTGAAAATACCACATTTACAATGGAGTCATTGACACAGAGAAAGTCAACACCCTTTATAGAACCGCATGATGAGTCAAAAGCATAGTATTTTCAAATTCTATTCTGAAAAAGTATTTTCTTCAAATAACCTGCAAATTCTTTGCCTTGATCACTGTTTTCACCATTTTTTTCCAGACTAAAATTTACTCATTATTCTCCTATTTTTATGTCAGAAATATTTCAGAACATATGGCAATGGAAACATCACTGGTTCTTTTTTGCTGCTATTCCCAGTGATATACAGCAAATATCCCTGCACACTGGTTATGATACTCACCTAAGTTATAAAGTGCTGGTCTCAGATGATGTGGTTTCCTGTAGTCAGCATTTGTAGTATTTAAGGCAGTTACATCTCAGTACTACTTATATAGACACACACATGGATTAAGCAACATTGGATGACAGCATTTGATGTATGAGGCAATGCAGATGGAGCTACTTAAATGCATTAGAACATGTGGGAGCTTATCTTTTTCCTACCATCAGATCCTAAACAGAGATTATTTTAGCTGCAGCACTTTCATTTTATTTTATTTTATTTTTGAGACAGAGTCTCGTTCTGCTGCCCAGGCTGGAAATGTGTAAATGAGAGGAAAGTGTATGTGTGGTAGACCCTGACATTCTTTTTTCTATGTAAAAAATTAGGAGGACAGTTCCAAGATGGCCAAATAGGAACAGCTCCAGGCCACAGCTCCCAGCATGAGCAACGCAGAAGATGAGTGATTTCTGCATTTCCAACTGAGTTACCAGGTTCATCTCACTGGGGTGTGTCGGACAGTGGGTGCCAGACAGTGGGTGCAGCCCACCAAGCAAGAGCCAAAGCAGGGCAAGGCATCGCCTCACCCGGGAAGCGCAAGCGGTAAGGGAATTCCCTTTCCTAGTCAAGGAAAACCATAACACACAGCACCTGGAAAATCGGGTCACTCACACCCTAATACTGTGCTTTTCCTAGGGTTTTAGCAAACGGTGCACCAGGAGATTATATCCCGCACCTGGCTCAGAGGTCCCACGCCCACGGGGCCTCCCTCATTGCTAGCACAGCAGTTTGAGATCTAACTGCAAGGCTGCAGTGAGGCTGGGGGAGGGGTGCCTGCCATTGCTAAGGCTTGAGTAGGTAATCAAAGCCACCAGGAAGCTCCAACTGTGTGGAGCCCACCACAGCTCAAGGAGGCCTGCCTGCCTCTGTAGACTCCACCTCTGGGGTCAGGGCATAGCCAAACAAAAGGCAGCAGAAACCTCTGCAGATTTAAATGTCCCTGTCTGACAGCTTTGAAGAGAGTAGTGGTTCTCCCACCACAGAGTTTGAGATCTGAGAATGGACAGACTGTCTCCTCAAGTGGGTCCCTGACCCCAAGTAGCCTAACAGGGAGGCACCCACCAGTAGGGGCAGGCTGACACCTGACACGGCCAGGTACACCTCTGA
This sequence comes from Macaca mulatta, assembly GCF_049350105.2. Lineage (NCBI taxonomy): Eukaryota > Metazoa > Chordata > Mammalia > Primates > Cercopithecidae > Macaca > Macaca mulatta. The sequence goes on from NC_133420.1 coordinate 93,097,500, forward strand.
GACAAAGCTTCCAGAGGAACCATCAGGCCACAACAATTGCTGTTCAGCAATATTCACTCACCTGCAACCTCCACTGCAACCTACCCAGGCAAATAGGGTCTGAGTGGACCTCCAGCAAACTCCAAGAGACCTGCAGCTGAGGGTCCTGACTGTTAGAAGGAAAACTAACAAACAGAAAGGACATCCACACCAAAACCCGATCTGTACATCACCATCATCAAAGACCAAAGGTAGATAAAACCACAAAGATGGGGAAGAAACAGAGCAGAAAAGCTGAAAATTCTAAAATTCAGAGTGCCTCTCCCCCTCCAAAGGAATGCAGCTCCTTGCCAGCAGTGGAACAAAGCTGGACAGAGAATGACTTTGACGAGAAAAGAAGGCTTCAGACGATCAAACTTCTCCAAGCTAAAGGAGGAAGTTCAAACCCATCGCAAAGAAGCTAAAAACCTTGAAAAGAGATTAGATGATGGCTGACTAGAATAACCAATGTAAAGAAGTCCTTAAATGACCTGACAGAGCTGAAAACCATGGCATGAGAACTACATGACAAATGCACAAGCTTCAGTAACTGATTCGATCAACTGGAAGAAAGGATATCAGTGATTGGAGATCAAATGAATGAAATGAAGCAGAAGAGAAGTTTTGAGAAAAAAGAGTAAAAAGAAACGAACAAAGCCTTCAAGAAACATGGCACTATGTGAAAAGATCAAATCTGCATCTGATCGGTGTACCTGAAAGTGACAAGGAGAATGGAACCAAGTTGGAAAACACTCCGCAGGATATTATCCAGGAGAACTTCTGCAACCTAGCAAGGCAGACCAACATTCAACTTCAGGAAATACAGAGAACGCCACAAAGATACTCCTTGAGAAGAACAACTCCAAGACACATAATTGTCAGATTCACCAAAGTTGAAATAAAGGAAAAAATGTTAAGGGTAGCCAGAGAGAAAGATCGGGTTACCCACAAAGGGAAGCACATCAGATTAACAGTGGATCTCTTGGCAGAAACTCTCCAAGCCAGAAGAGAGTGGGGGCCAATATTCAACATTCTTAAAGAAAAGAATTTTCAACCCACAATTTCATATCCAGCCAAACTAAGCTTGATAAGTGAAGGAGAAATAAAATCCTTTACAGACAAGCAAATGCTGAGAGAATTTGTCACTACCAGGCCTGTCCTACAAGAACTCCTGAAGGAAGCACTAAACATGGAAAGGAACAACCGGTACCACCCACTGCAAAAACATGCCAAAATGTAAAGACCATCAATGCTAGGAAGAAACTGCATCAACTAACGAGCAAAATAACCAGCTAACATCATAACGACAGGCTCAAATTCACACATAAAAATATTAACCTTAAATGTAAATGGGCTAAATGCTCCAATTAAAAGACACAGACTGGCAAACGGAATAAAGAGTCAAGACCCATCAGTGTGCTGTATTCAGGAGACCGATGAGAACAAAGATGAAACATACCAGAATCTCTGGGACACATTTAAAGCAGTGTGTAGAGGGAAATTTATAGCACTAAATGCCCACAAGAGAAAGCAGGAAAGATCTAAAATTGACACCCTAACATCATAATTAAAAGAACTAGAGAAGCAAGAACAAACACATTCAAAAGCTAGCAGAAAGCAAGAAATAACTAAGATCAGAGCAGAACTGAAGGAGATAGAGGCACAAAAAACCCTCCAAAAAATCAGTGAATCCAGGAGCTGGTTTTTTGAAGAGATCAACAAAATTGATAGACCGCTAGCAAAACTAATAAAGAAGAAAAGACTGAAGAATCAAATAGACACAATAAAAAGTGATAAAGGGGATATCACCACCGACCCCACAGAAATACAAACTACCATCAGAGAATACTATAAACACCTCTACACAAATAAACTAGAAAACCTAGAAGAAATGGATAAATTCCTAGACACATACACCCTCCCAAGACTAAACCATGAAAAATTTGAATCCCAGAATAGACCGATAACAGGCTCTGAAATTGAAGGAACAATTAATATCCTACCAACCAAAAAAAGTCCAGGACCAGATAGATTCACAGCCGAATTCTACCAGAGGTGCAAGGAGGAGCTGGTACCATTCCTTCTGAAGTTATTCCAATCAATAGAAAAAGAGGGAATCCTCCCTAACTCATTTTATGAGGCCAGCATCATCCTGATACCTGATCCTGGCAGAGACACAACAAAAAAAGAGGATTTTAGACCAATATCCCTGACGAACATTGATACAAAAATCCTCAATAAAATATTGGCAAACCAAATCCAGCAGCACATCAAAAAGCTTATCCACCATGATCAAGTTAGCTATATCCCTGGGATGCAAGGCTGGTTCAACATACACAAATCAATAAATGTCATCCAGCATATAAACAGAACCAAAGACAAAAACCACGTGATTATCTCAATAGATGCCGAAAAGGCCTTTGACAAAATTCAACAGCTCTTCATGCTAAACACTCTCAATAAATTCGATATTGATGGAACGTATCTCAAAATAATAAGAGCTATTTATGACAAACCCACAACCAATATCATACCAAACTGGCAAAAACTGGAAGCATTCCCTTTGAAAACTGGCACAAGACAGGGATGCCCTCTCTCACCACTCCTATTCAACATAGCGTTGGAAGTTCTGGCCAGGGCAATCAGGCAAGAGAAAGAAATAAAGGGTATTCAATTAGGAAAAGAGGAAGTCGAATTGTCCCTGTTTGCAGATGACATGATTGTATATTTAGAAAACCCCATTGTCTCAGCCCAAAATCTCCTTAAGCTGATAAACAACTTCAGCAAAGTCTCAGGATACAAAATCAATGTGCAAAAATTGCAAGCATTCTTACACACCAATAACAGACAAATAGCCAAATCATGACTGAACTCCCATTCACAATTGCTTCAAAGAGAATAAAACACCTAGGAATCCAACTTACAAGGGATGTGAAGGACCTCTTCAAGAACTACAAACCACTGCTCAACAAAATAAAAGAGGACACAAACAAATGGAAGAACATTCCTTGCTCATGGGTAGGAAGAATCAATATTGTGAAAATGGCCATACTGCCCAAGGTAATTTATAGATTCAATGCCATCCCCATCAAGCTACCAATGACTTTCTTCACAGAATTGGAAAAAACTACTTTAAAGTTCATATAGAACCAAAAAAGAGCCCACATTGCCAAGACAATCCTAAGCCAAAAGAACAAAGCTGGAGGCATCATGCTACCTGACTTCAAACTCTACTACAAGGCTACAGTAACCAAAACAGCATGGTACTGGTACCAAAACGTAGATATAGACCAATGAAACAGAACAGAGCCCTCAGAAACAATACCACACATCTACAACCATCTGATCTTTGACAAACCTGTCAAAAACAAGAAATGGGGAAAGGATTCCTTATTTAATAAATGGTGCTGGGAAAACTGGCTACTCATATGTAGAAAGCTTAAACTGGATCCTTTCCTTACACCTTATAGAAAAATTAATTCAAGATGGATTAAAGACTTAAATGTTAGACCTAAAACCACAAAAACCCTAGAAGAAAACCTAGGCAATACCATTCAGGACATAGGCATGGGCAAGGACTTCATGTCTAAAACACCAAAAGCAATGGCAACAAAAGCCAAAATTGACAAATGGGATCTAATTAAACTAAAGAGCTTCTGCACAGCAAAAGAAACTACCTTCAGAGTGAACAGGTAACCTACAGAATGGGAGAAAATTTTTGCCATCTACTCATCTGACAGAGGGCTAATATCCAGAACCTACAGAGAACTGAACCAAATTTACAAGAAAAAGCAACCCAGTAAAAAAGTGGGTGAAGGATATAAACAGACACTTCTCAAAAGAAGACATTTATGCAGCCAATAGACACATGAAAAAATGCTCATCATCACTCGCCATCAGAAAAATGCAAATCAAAACCACAATGAAATACCATCTCACACCAGTTAGAATGGCCATCATTAAAAAGTCAGGAAACAACAGGTGCTGGAGAGGAGGTGGAGAAATGGGAACACTTTTACACTGTTAGTGGGACTGTAAACTAGTTCAACCATTGTGGAAAACAGTGTGGCGATTCCTCAAGGATCTAGAACTAGAAATACCATTTGACTCAGCCATACCATTACTTGGTGTTTACCCAAAAGATTATAAATCATGCTGCTATACAGACACATGCACACGTATGTTTATTGTAGCACTATTCACAATAGCAAAGACTTGGAACCAACCCAAATGTTCATCAGTGACAGACTGGATTAAGAAAATGTGGCACATATACACCATGGAATACTATGCAGCCATAAAAAAGGATGAGTTCATGTCCTTTGTAGGGACGTGGATGCAGCTGGAAACCATCATTCTGAGCAAACTATCGCAAGACCAGAAAACCAAGCACCGCATGTTCTCACTCATAGGTGGGAATTGAACAATGAGAACACTTGGACACAGGAAGGGGAACATCACACACTGGGGCCTGTCGTCAGGTGGAGGGAAGGGGAAGGGATAGCATTAGGAGATATACCTAATGTAAATGACAAGTTAATGGGTGCAGCCCACCAGCGTGGCACATGTATACATATGTAGCAAACCTACAGGTTGTACACATGTACCCTAGAACTTGAAGTATAATTTAAAAAAAATAAAATGATAGGAGAAAAAAATTATACACATCTCTTTTGTTTAAAAAATAGAATCATACTGCAAATATATTATAAGCTGTTTTTTCCATTTTCCAATTAACACTATATCATAAATATTTCCACATATTAGAAACATTCTTTTACAAGTAACATTATACGTAGTATTCAATCATAGAAATAGATCTTAACCAGTCTTTTATTGATTAATACTGGCTTTCCAGATTTTGTTTTTGTTTTCTAATATTGCCAGTGTTGCAACTGAGAGTTGTGTGTGTGTGTGTGTGTGTGTGTGTGTGTGTGTATGAGTTTATGGGTGTGGGTGGGTAGGTGTTGTGATTCTTTGAAAATATTTATAAGTTCGTTGGTAGCATAAACTCCTAGTAGTGGAATTGCTGGATCAGAGAGTACATGTATCTTATAGCTTGACAGATACTAATGAGTTGACTTCCAAAAGCTTATATTTACAGTTTTGTCAGCAATCCCGGGGAGTGCTCTTTTCTCCATCCTTCTAGAAACAATGAGTGTCGTTACCTTTGAAATGTTTGACTTTCTAAATAATGTAAAATATCTTATAGTTTTGAATTTTACTCCTTTATTTCGTAAGATTATCTTTAATAAAAGTGTATTGTCAATTTCTATAAATTATTGATTTTTAAGGACTCTATCTAAACTAAGAAATTAGACCCTTGTCTGTGATATGTTACAACTTTTTCCCCTGTGTCATTTATGTTTAGATTTTGCTAGTGGCATTTTTTGGTCATACATAAGTTTTCAAATATTATGTGGTGAAATATAATCAGTATTTTCTTTGAGAACTTCTGGTTTTGTGTTCTGTTTCAAAATACCTTTACTCTTCCAAGATTATAAATAAATTTACTTATGATATTATCTAAAACTTTATTGTTTAATACTTTACACATAAATCTTTGATTGACTCACTATTACTTTTGGTATAAAGAATAAGTTAGGGCTGGGTGTGTGTCTCATGCCTGTAATCTCAGTGCATTGGGAGGCCTAGGCAGGAGGACCACTTGAGACCAGGAGTTCAAGACCAGCCTAGGCAACATAAAGAGACCCTGTCTCTACAGAAAAAAAAAATTTAAAAAATTAGCTGGGCTTGGTGGTGTGCATGTGCAGTCTTAGCTACTTGGGAGACTGAGGTGGGAGGATTACCTGAGCCCAGGAGTTTAAAGTTGTAGTGAGCTCTGATAGCACTATACTCCAGTCTGGACCACAGAGTGAGACTCTTATCTCCAAAAATGAAAAAAATAAAGATAATGAAAAAAGAATACGTTTGGGATTTTTTTTTCTTCCAAATACATACCCCAACTACATTTGAAATTCAATTCAGACGAAGTGAAGTTTCACATGTTATTTTGGGACCAGTATGCAGAGTGCTATGAATGCTACAATAAGGAGTTTGAATTTTATCCTATGAGCAACATGAATCTTTTGAAAGTCTCTAAAGCAAGTGAGAAACATCATCTAGAGAGTGTTTTATGAATATAATTTTATGTCTGTGTGAAGCACCATCTGAAGGAAGGAAAGAAGGGAGAGGGAGGCGAAATGAATGAATAATTAGGAGGCCAATTAAAATATCCTGGGCAAAAAGCAATGAGGACCTAGTGAGGGCAATGTTAATGGGACTAACGAGGAGGGGATGGAATGATGAGTGCTACATGTACTTCTTAGAGTCCTTGCAGGTTGGTGTGAGTAAGAGCCCCAGAGATTCCTGTTCTAGTTCCACTAAGTCATGCAGTTACTGGGTGGCTGAGTCAGGATTAAAACCCAAGTCTCACTCCCATTTTAGGGGCATATGTGCCACAATACCTCTTCAGCTCTTTCTGGATGTGGGTGTACCTGCTCTGGACTGGGGAAGAGGGGAAACAGGGTGGTGAAGGGAAGTGAACATAATTCTAGTGGTTAATAATGGGAAACTCAGGTGGGGAGTTCAGTGACAGGGACAGGGAATGAGTTTGATGTGGGGCTGATGGAGTTTGAGATACTTGAGGAACAGTTATATGGACATTTCAGCAGGGAGTTGGAACTAGGTGGCCAGAGGCCAAAATTAGCCTTGTGGATTTGCTCTTCATTTGTGAAGGCATGATAGTTGATTGTGTGGGAGTGAATGAGATTGTCTTGGCTGAGTGTGGAGCAGGAAGAGAAAGCTCTGAGAAGATAAAACTCTGGGATATCTAACATGTAAGGGGAAAGAGGAGAAACGAAGTTAGTAAGAACACCAGGCAGAGAAGCAGAAAAAAGAAGAGTTCATGTTATGAAGACTAGGAGAGAACACTGTCTCAAAAAGCAGGAACAGTTGGTAATGAGTACTTTAGAGACTTGGTTGGAGATTAAGAGACATTGGAGGAGTCATTTAAGTATGGTGGGACTCTCAAAACAACTGCACTGGACTGCACAGTGGAGAAGGAGGAAGTACGACATTTCCAAGAAGTATAATATAGTAATGAAAGGGAACAAGGAAAGAAAGAATGGTATCTTTACATAGTGGTGTGGAGAAGGGAAGATGCTACTTACTAGCTAGGTGACCTTGGGCAAGTTACTTGATGTCTCTGAAGCCTCAGTTTCTTAATAATAATGATAATTTTCATCATAATAACTGTTATATTACCCATAATAATTTCATAATAATTTTAACTTATTAGGTTGTTGTGAGAATTAAATGAGAAGATATATTTTCAGCACTTAGCACAATAGCTGGTGCACAGTAGAAACTCAATACGTTTATTATTATTGTCATTAATATTGAGGTTTATATTGGGATGTGATAGACTCTTGAGTATGCTTCAATGCAGAAAGAAAGTAGCCAATGAAAAGAGGAAAACTTATATAATATTTCCAGAGGAGACAGAGAAGAGAGGGGGAAAGAACACGAGTGGAAGGATCAGCTTGGAAAGGAAGAGGCACACTTCTTCCTGCAGGAGAGGAGGAACTAGTGAAAGAATGAGAGAATATGTGAGGTTTTAAGGTCTAGGGATGTGAACTTAAGGGTCTTATAAAATGGCTTCAATCTTTGTAATGTAGGTTCTGAAAGAGTTACAGAGATTAACAGAAATAAGCATTGGTTTGAAGTTTTAAGGATAAGTGGGAAAAATCTGAAACAGATCCTTAGAGAATATAAAATAGAATTAACTTTGGAACGTGGTATTATTGTTCAGTGAGCATAGAAAATTTCAGTTTTGGAAGATAAAAAAATGTTCTGGAGATGGAGGGTGGTGATGGTTGTACAACAGTGTGAATGCCGCTGAACTGTACACTTAAAAAATGGTCAAAATGGTAAATTGTATATTATGTATGTTTTACCACAATTTAAAAAAATGGTTCAAAAAAGAGTTTTTTAAATGGGAGTGTAAGAAGTAGAAAGATGGGAGTTTGTTCATAAATGGAAGAATTCCAGTGTTCCTTGTCTTAGAGAGAAAGATGTTCTGATGATGATGGTGGTCAGAATGAGATTTTTTGGGTGAATGCTGAGGAATGTTAAAGAGTCAAAGCAATGACCGAGAGTGACAACAGCAATGAAGTTGCCAAGGGTGACAACAGCAGAGGCAACAGCGAACAGAAAAGGAGGTCAGGGTCCCTAGTGACCGCAAAGGAAAGACATTAGTATAAATAGTTGGGCCCTGGGTTGGGGATGGGGTTAGAAAGGCCTTCTCTACTAGCCCTGGGAAATGTGCACACAAGAAAATGGAGTGGGTTTTCAGAATATGGCATCACCAGGGGAAAGTCACATTTTAGATAATCAGGAAATAGTGCTTTTGAAGGAAAAGGAGGGAGAGAGTAAGGTGTATGCATGTGGGTGGATAGGGAACATCCCAGAGGAAATGACATACATTTAAATTAGGGAAACAACATGAAAGATTTTAACCTGTCAAGAAATGATAATTAAATAAAATAATTTAAATAGAAATTTATTAGTTGGTCATTCACCTCTGAACAACAACAACAATGAGAAATATAAGAGATACTGTCTTTTTCAAAGTTGCAAATTCGCATAGTTGTCTTTTTGGCTGAAGAAATCTTCCAGAAACTTACATTCAAGAAATATTGAGCACCCTTTACATGCCAGGGACTATGTATTCCACCAGCATTAACTCATGAGGTGCTGCATGAATATTTTCATTGCACATTGTCATATTATCTACATCTGATCAGCTGGAAAATCATTTATTGAATCACTAACCTTTTATATGCCGGACAATGCTCTTTGATTAGCAATTTTCCACTTTTAAATGCTAATACATTTAAGAATGTTAAGTTGGCTATTGGCTTTTCTTCTTTTATTCTGAATTTTACTTTCAGAATAAATTCATTTAATCAGATTGATTTGCTGTGATGAGTCTTGTTACAATGCAGAGTTTATGAGAAATTCTTACTAAAAATACATACTCATTATGGAAAATTTAGATAATACAGAAAAGAGAAAGTTTGACCTTTGATGTCCTAGGGAGTAGTTAAATTATCTGAAAAGAGACACAACTGGGAATCATTGTAAGGAAATCCTAACCTTCCCGAGATCCTGAGGGCACAAATGATGCTGGATTTGCCTCTGTTTGTACTATAGCATGGAGTGCTGCCTAAAAACATTAATAAATAAAATACTACTTCTAGCACTGGGCTAGGTGCTGGGGATACAGTACTGAACAAAGCAAACTGTCTTGTTCTCCTGGAGTTTACTTTCTATTGGGGAGAAAGAAGTTGCTCACATAGTAGTACAAATACGTTATTAATGAACAGTGATAGATAAGAATTGGACTGGTAAAGAAGATAAAGTAGAATGGTACTAAGGTAATGTAGTCAGAGAAGGTGACATTTAAACTGCACCCTAAAGGGTATGAGGAACATATGAAAGGGAAGAGACACAGGGAAGAGAAAACCTCAGGGGCAAAGGCCTTGAGATGGACAGAAGCCGCAGTGCTCAGTGAACAGAGAGTGCTAGTGTGGCTGGAGCAGAGTGGGCAATGGGGAGAGTATAATGTGAAGGGGTTGCAGACAGAAAGGGACAGAAGCTCGGTTGGGCTGGGCCCTGGAGGCCAGAGGAAGAAGCTTGGATTTTATCCAGAGTGTGTTGAGAAGCCATAGATGAGTTTTGAGTAATATGGGATGTGATTTGATTTTTATTTTTAAATTAGTGCTGTGACTATCATGTGAGAAACAGACGGAGGGCAATAAGAGGGAAGGGATGAGACCAGCCAGGAGTCTGCATTAATTCAGATGCTTAATAATGGTGGTTGTGGTGATGATGATAATGATGTAGTACTAGCTGCAGTGTTTGGTGTCTTCTGTAAGACTGATGCTCTACATATATTATCTCTAATGTCACTGTGATTCTGGAGTTTGGGTATGATTGTCTCCCTTTTAGAAGTGAAGAAATAGTGGCTCTTGCAAAAGGTCACATAGGTAAGAGGTAGCAAAGCCAGAATCTGATATTAGGGCTATCTGGCTCTTTCTCTTAGTTCATGGAGAACATTGGTAGAATGGGGCATAATTGAATCCCAGGACCTTATATTTCATTCACCTCTTTGTCAAGCTTGCTTTTCCTTGAATGGGAATAGGATCTATGGGGATATACTGGGATGAATGAACATATTGCTGGGTACTGGAAGCAATACCAGTGGAACCAGTGGAAGAAGACTGGTCCTGGCTGATAGGGAGAGGAAATGGGGATTATGACTAAGTTTGCCAACACAATATGACTTCATTCTGGGAGATTTTGCAAAGGGGCAGAAGTGGAGAAGAAGCAGGGGGTGGCAGCACAGAGGAGGGTGTCACACCAATCCTCTCCTCCCTTGGGTGTAGCAGTTTCACTTCTTTCTTAAGGGAGATTAGAATACGTGATATGGAAGAAGGGAAGATTGAAGTTTGGGGAACAATGAGACAGCACCCTCCTCACCCAAACTGGATCACTTCCAGTCCCCTATCCACTACCCTGAAAGTTTCTGTCTGCCACTTTCCTGGACCCTGGGGAGAAACTTCTCCTAGAGAAAGGAAATACTCTATAAAGATATCTAGTTGATCAATCTATGAGTCAAGCCAAACTCCTTGTGAGAAGAGGGAGGAATGGTGTGAGATTTTAGGGAAACTTTCTTTTATGTCTTTAAGGTAAACAGTACTTATCATTTGTAAAGCACGTCTATGCTTTGCCTTGGTTTTCCTGGATGCGGTCTTATCTAGTCATTTTTATACATTGGCACTACCTGCCCCATCAACCTTTCCAACCTTACTTACCCCTTCCTCCATACTCTCTACATTTAGACCGATTAGACTGTTTACTGTTCCTCAATTCACCATGCACTTACACCTCCATGGCTTTGCTCAAACTATTCCTCTTGCTAGTGCTACCTCTTCCCTTTGTCTGGGAAACTTCTGTTTAACCACTGGAACCCAATTCAAATGTTTTGATCTCCCTGACAACCCACAATCAAGCTGACTTTATTGTTTCCTCTCTCCCTTCCTTATATATTATATACATAATATATCCAACTCTGTTTGTTTTCCTGCCTCCTCCACTGCTAGGTCCTTGGGAACAAGGGTTGTGCTTTAGTCATCTTTATTTCCCCAGAAATTATCCACAGCAGGTACTCAGTAAATGTTCTGTAATTTGGATCAGTCCTTACAGAAACGCTATAAACTAAGTAAGGCAGGCATCATCCACTAGGCAGATGTAGGGATCCTACCCAAATCCCAAAGATCTGCAGAGAAATGGAGCTAGACCCCCTGGTTGAGCTGTTATGAGGTTGGCACTACTTCACCATTTTTGACCTACAGAAATGACAGTCTTATATGCCTCAGTCTACTAGGACTCACATCTTCTTGTTCTTGGGTCAGTGCTCTTTGTAAAGCATTTTTAAAATCTGACTTTCCAGCTGGCCTGTGGCTCTGCAGTTTTAGTGTGACTGAACATTTCAAATTATTCAGTTCAAGTTGTTTTATTCCCCTCCTGGGCCCCCGCCCATGCCTCACATACTTTGGGAGCCCCAGTGGATCAAGTCTGTAGTACTCTTTAAGAAGCAAAGGTAGATTGGCGTCCCCTTCCCAAGCTTAGACCCAGGATTTTCTCCCTTCCCTCAAGTCCCTGCAGCTCTCCAGGTCTCAGTTTCCTTGTCTTCAAAACAAGGAGGGTATGCTAAAGCTAGCATTTTCCTCCCTGTTTCCTGTGTTCCTGTACAGGTTCCTCATTTAGCCCATTTCTTTCCTTCTCCCAGGGCCCCTTCTATCCTGGCAGCTGCACTAACACAAAGGGTGCCATCCTCAGAAAATATACAAATTCTGCCTCAGTCCTGTGATCTCCTCTTCTCCTTTCTACTAACCTTACAGCAGGACAAAATTACAGTGAAAAGAAAAGTCCACAGAGTCTGCAGCATTTTTTTTGTTTGTTTTTTTGTTTTTATTTGTTTTTTTCTTTAGTACCCAAATATCTGAAAGCTGATTTTTTTTTTTTGAGTCAGTGTTTTGCTGTGTCACCTAGGCTGGAGGGCAGTGGCATGATCATAGCCTCACTGAACTCCTAGGTTCAAGGGATCTTCCTGCCTCAGTCTTCCAAGTAGCTAGGAATACAGGCATATGCTACCACGCCCAGTTAATTTTTCATTTTTGTGGAGACAGGGTCTCGCTTTGTTGCCCAGGTTGGTCTCAAGCTCCTGGCCTCAAGTGATACTTGCATCTTGGCTTCCCAGAGCACTGGGATTACAGGTGTGAGCCACCATGCCTGGCTGTTGTTTAATGGATTCAGAAAGCCCTCAGTGCTGGAAGAAAGCAATGTATGGAAAAAAAAAATCCAACATGGTGCATAGAGACCTTTGGTTTTAGTTTAACTCTAAAGTTGAGATCATTTTTTTCTTTTACTTTTTAAATGCATTTTACATAAAATTGGACAAGTAATGTAAAAATTCAAAGGAGTATGAAATATTTAGCAAGAGTATGTAGAGTTAAATAAAATTTCTCCTTTTTTTGTTGTTTTTGTTTTTTATTTTAGAGACAGAGTCTTGGTCTGTAATCCAGACTGAAGTGCATAGCTGATTGCAACCTTGAACTCCTGGCCTCAAGTGATCCTCCTGCCTTGGTCACCCAAAGTGCTAGGATTAGAGGCATGAGCCACCATGCCTAGCTCTCCTGTATTTTTTATAATTAGCCCTTATATAGTGTTTACTATGTGCCAAGAACTGTACTAACTGCTTCACATATTTAAGTTATTCAATTATTACTGCAATCTTGTTAGGGTACCATTATTATTATCCCTTTTTTATATATGAGGAAACTGAGGTACAGAGGAATCAAGTAAATACCCAAGGCCTCATAGCTGAAACCCCAAGCAAACATTTTCAGAGTTCATGAGGTGCTTCAGGAAACGGTTGGAGGAATCCAAATCCGTTGCATTCCAGATCTTCCTCCCTAGCCGCTGCATCCAGAGCAGAAAACGCCTACCTAGAAAGTTTTCTAGATAGAAGAGGTTTTACTGGTAAGAAAACAAAATTAAAACTTTGAAAATATGTCATTAGGCTACCTTAATTATTTGACCCTATAAGGAGGATGATAGAGTGAGACCCAGCTCATATACCATCAGTGGTAGTCAAGCTAGAGAAGATTTAGTAGCATCATAAGGAGAAAGCATTACACTTAATGATTGGAAGAAGTTTTCAAAACTTTGTAAAGAGTAAAATCCTTTTCTGAAAAAAAAATATTGCATAGGAAGCCTAATAGATAAGACAAAATCATTAATTTATTAATATAAATATGCTTCATAAGTTTTACATTTATATTTACTCATTATAAAGTTATTTAATGAAATATACTGTTTCCACCATAATAATGGATTAATTGCCATGAACAGCCCTCCTGATAAAACAACTAAAATGCTGCAAGAAGTATTTTAAAATATATTTTCAAACAACACTGAGGGGGCATGAATGGGAGGCTAGCAACCTTGGCTTTTTCTAAAGTTGTCTACTATATCCTAGAGACAAAGAGGAAGAATTATGTAAAGAACCAGGACCAGGAGATAAAGCTCAGGATATGTCTAAGATGGGGAGTCTAACAGGAAACTGCTGCATAAACCTGGACTCTCAAAGGACCACATTCACAATAGAAGGGTGATCAAGATAAATAAACTCCACAGAAGGGAATAGCCAGAAACCTTGTCTGTCTTAACTCCAGCCCTTGCTGGAAGGAAACACATATCTCTAAGAATTTATCTTCTCAGGACAAGTTAGCCCCTACATGGGTTTGTAGTCTGAAATCATACTAGTTGTGTGCTTCTGAAAGCCTGAAATAGAGAATTAAGTATAACATAGTTTTAGGTTGGCAGTGCCCCAAGGCAAATACAAATCTTATCTTGAAGAACTCAGCTGCTACGCAAACCACCAAGCATTCCCACAGAAAAGCCTTCAGGACAAATGAGTAGTCTGCAGTCAAAATTTGCAAAGCAAACAAGAATACTAGACACCATGGTGAGAACCCACAAAACGAACAGGTAGCAGAAACCAGGCACAAAGCCTTTGTGTATTAGAACAAGCAGAAATAACATATAAAATAACTGATTTTAATATTGTTAGATATATTTCTAAAAGATTGAAAATACAAACAATAAACATGTATATTTGTAAAAGATCCAAATAGAATATCTAGACATAAAAGATGTATTATTGACATTAAAACTCAATGGTTCAATTAAACAGAAGATTAAACACAAATAAAAAGAGTCAGTGACCTAGAGAACATGTCTGAAGTATTCCACAGAATACAATCCAGAGATACTTGGAGGTGGAAAATATGAAAAGAGGGCAAAAGACTTGGAAGAAAAATGAGACAGTTTTATGTCTATTTGGAATGGTAGAAGGAGGTGCTAGGACAGAGATGGAACAATATTTGAAGAAATAATGGCTGACAACATTTCAGAATCGTTGAAAGATCCTAATCCTCAGATCTAAGAATTTCAATGAATCCCAAGCAGATAGAGAGAAAGAAAGGACTGGGGGTGGTGGCTCAAGCCTTGTAGTCCCAGCACTTTTGGAAGCTGAGGTGGGATGATCTCTTGAGGCCAGGAGTCTTAAGACCAGCCTGGGCAACATAGCAAGACCCCATCTCTACAAAAAAATAATAATTAAAAAAATTAGCCAGGTGTGGTGGCGGACACCTGTAGTTCCAGCTGGTAGGGAGGCTGAGGTGGGAGGATTGCTTAAGCCCAGGAGTTTGAGGCTGCAGTAAGTTAGGATTATGTCACTACACTGCAGCCTGGATTACAGAGCAAGACCTTGTCTCTAAAAAGAGAGAGAGAGAAAAGAAAAATCCACATCTTGATATATTAGTTATGCAATTGCAGATTATTAAAGAAAAAAAGACCAGCCAGAGCACCATAATGAGCCCTCATCTCTACAAAACATAAAAGAGAAAAATTAGCTGTGCATAGTGATATGTGCCTGTGGTCCCAGTTACTCAGATGATTGAGGTAGGAGGGTCGCTTGAGCTAGACAAGTCCAGGCTCTAGTTAGCTGTGATCACATCACTGCACTCTAGCCCCTGGGTGACAGAGTGAGACCTTGTTTCAAAAGAAAAAAGAAAAGAGAAGATTGTAAAGTCAGTTATTGAGGACAATAAAACTATTTGGAGGAGGAAAAAAATCACCCATCCATATGGATGGAAGTTTACAGTCTTAGAGAGTAGCCCTAGAACTTGTAAAATAAACATTTGATATTTGCAGAACCAAGGTGCACCTTGTAGTCAACTGAGCATTATTAAAAACTGCAGAGGTGGCTTAAAACTCCTTATTTTACAGATGAGGAAAGTGCCACTCAGAGCAGGCAAAGGGCCTTCCCCAAGGTCACACAGCTAGTGAATGGGTATGTGGTGGAGCCAGGACCAGAACTCAGGTCTCTTAACTCACAGAGCAATAGTTGTGACTGCTCTTCCCTCTATCCTGCTGCCATTTCTTTATTCAGCAACAAAGAAAAAATGTGAAGAAAAGTAGAGTTTCAGTTTACATTGGAACTTTTTGGTGATTCCTTATGTTTCATGTATAGAATTTAATAACTGAATACATTCTTACACAGTGCAATATCCCATCGCCAGGAACCAATGAAACTGCTCACATTTTTGGATGGGGGTAAGGGGATGCAGTCTTGATTTGTTTCCTTATAGCTTATAACATAGTATGAGGGGAGTGTAAGAAAGTTTTAGAAAATGTGATTAAATCTGAGTCATGGAAATCAGTTATGGCACAGCATTCTGTAGAAGGTGGTAAGGGTAACAAGAGGTAGGTGCAAATCTCAGCACATACAAAGACTGCTGAGAAATACATAGGGGAAAGACAGGTGCCAAGCCACAGCATGTATTATATATACCTGAGTCAGTAGGTCAAATAAATTCACAAAACTGTAAAATAAAAGAATCTATTCTGCCTGAGTTCACTGCTTTGGATCTGGCTTGGTTTGCTTTCTGAAAAGTTCGTACCTTAGATCCACAAAGGAAAACAATTTGCAAGGGTAGGTAATGCCTATGTATCAAAATGTATCACCCTGTTTATTCATGAAAAGATACTATTGCATGTATGTGCATGCATGCATGAAAAATTATTTCTATACATAATTCATCACAAATACATGCCAAAAAGTAAGAGAGCATTTGTAATTGGCAACAGTACAATCAAACAAATTGCTTAACCAAGGATGAGAACTTGCCTATTAAGTCACTTTTGATTCTGGGAATAGTACCCAGATTCTAAAGCCTAAAGTGGTTTGCATGACTTAATTACAAAAGCTAACAACAATAGTTCTTTGGGCAGTACTCTAAATCCTATCAGCTGATTTGCTGTTTGTTTTGAAAGAGAAGCATGAGATTTTCAGATGGCAAAGCTTTGGATTTTGATACCCATCTTCGAAACAGAATACAATATATATTTTTAAATTAGTTTCTTTGTAGGAAAGCAGGCTAATTTGGGTATGGCACATTTTTCAAACACATAAAACATTAATAAGAGATTTATTCCAGATTTTACCGTTATATAGTTAGAGCCAGTGAAAGTGTGCCTAAGTTCTATTCCCACTACGTAGAGATGCCACTAGATGCCTCTGGAATTGATTCTGGGAGACTTCATCTGAAGGCAGCTTTAGGAAATAACAAGGAATAACAAGAGGAGTTTCTGAAAAGATGAATTAGATGCTTATAGAAATAGGGAAAGAAGGGCCGGGCGCGGTGGCTCAAGCCTGTAATCCCAGCACTTTGGGAGGCCGAGACGGGCGGATCACGAGGTCAGGAGATGGAGACCATCCTGGCTAACACGGTGAAACCCCGTCTCTACTAAAAAAAATACAAAAATTAGCCGGGCGCGATGGCGGGCGCCTGTAGTCCCAGCTACTCAGGAGGCTGAGGCAGGAGAATGGCGTGAACCCGGGAGGCGGAGCTTGCAGTGAGCTGAGATCCGGCCACTGCGCTCCAGCCTGGGGGACAGAGCGAGACTCCGTCTAAAAAAAAAACAAAAAAAAACCCAACTTAGGACCAAGAGAAGGGGTTGGCCTGGGACTTCTGGGAACATTTTTCTGCTTGAAATAAGGGGCATGTGAGGAGTAAGTGCTTCTTGGCCTCTACTCCTTCGGCTTCTCTGAGTATCTGATGCTCAGAGCTGGGCCAACCATCTTTTACCATGAAGAGAGATTGTAGATGCTCTGAGGATGGTAGAGTAGAAGGGTGGGAAGACCCTGAGTCCTTGATGATATCCTTGATTTTTGACACCAATTCTGAGACTGCCCGACTAAACTTCTGATTAAGTGAGCAAAAAGTGCCCTTATGTTTTTAGCCTCGTTCAGTTTTGTGTTCCCCAGTTGCAGCTAAAAGTATATCAAGTGATATAAATTCTCTTTATTTTTTGTGTAAGTGTAATCTGCGTTGGCTTTTTCTAAATCCTAAAAAGAAATGGCAAATAACTAATGTATTCTGGACATTGCTTTAATAATGTCTTTATTATAGTTGAATTGTTTAAACATTTTAATGTTTAAATAATGTTATGTTTTAAAGAAAATTTTAGTATAACATGGATATGTAAATTCCTGTGCTAAAAATCAAGAAAATAATATTAAATATGATAGAAAAGCATGATATATCAAAAAATAGAAAAAATAAACTGAAAATCTGTTGTATCAGAACAAGATTTTAAAAACTTATAAGTAACTCTTTGAGGTACTCTTTAAAAAAAAAAAACAAGTGCAGATTACCAGTAATAGTACTGTTATTACTATTTTATTTTTGCAAAACAGTAAAACATCAGTTATGTTTGTTTACAAAACATTTAGTGTATTTAAATTTGTCTACAAAATGATTATGAATATCATATACATGTAAGTCATGCCTTAAGTCATCGTGGGACAAATAGTGACAAAATGAAATGACTTGCCAAGACTTTGAAAATCAAACTTCATAAAATCCTAAAGCAAAGGAAGGAATAATAAACATAAATTCTTGGTTGTTACGTCTGGGGGAAACCAAAGGAGATGCAATTAGGTAGTGACACAGAGGAGCCTTCAAAGGTATAAGAAATATTCTATTTTTTAAACTGCATGATAAATACACAGGTATTTGTTTTCTTATTTTTCTCCAGAACTTACACTTACATATACATTCCATATATTAGTTTATGTGTATGATATATTTCTTAATTAAAAAGCTTGAAAGAAAGAAAATCAATCTTCAGTTAACATTCTACTCATAAAGTCAACTGTTAAGCAGACTTCCCTATCCTCCAGGAACAAATGTAGCTACCAAGTAAAAAAAAAAAAAAAAAAATCAGTTAATACAACATCAACACTTTCAAAATAAAAAAGAAATTGCTGCCTGACAGCAGGAATGCATTATTTAAAATTCTGTGGTTATATTTTAAAAGAACAAGTGGGCTAGTATAAAGGGGATTCTATGTGCTAAATGGTGACAATTTGACTAAAACAAAAAAATATGTGAAAGTTTTTCCTTGTGCCAAGACTAAAGTTACAGATAGCATAACTTTTGCAGGCTTTTCTTCTTGTGTTTGAGATATGCTTATTGAATAGTGACAGAAATAACTGATATTATAGCACAGGTTATTAAAAGTTTTGTAAAGCATGTAATATATTCCACAACACTTTCACTGCCACACCATCCAACTTATCTGGCATAGTCAAAAGCCAAAATGAGAGTCCCTCCCAATGCTGGTATTTAGCTGGTATGCTGCAAGGCTGGTTCCTTTCTTATTTGTCTTTGCTAATGCCATGCCAGCTATTAAATATTTTGAATATCACCTGAGTAGAAAGCATGAGATTTTCTTGTACAACCAAATGGCTGCCTGCTAACACACAACATTATTAGATGAAATTAAATGTGATTATTACAAGCCATTTAAAACTTAAGAGTATAGAGGCCTTCTTCTCATAGATATGAAACTTTCTGGCCATTTATCTGAATAAAATAAGCCACAATCTACACCCTGGATATTTCATTTCCATAAAGTTTTAACAGAACTGCCTTGTGCGGTGATCTGAAAATGCAGCTCAAATGTCTGGAAGCTTGAGCACCATAGTATGACAAGCTTTTCACTTTGCCTCCTTCATGGGCTGCTCCAGCTATTCCCCAAATTGCTGACTTCATTATTTCTCTGTGGAATTCTTAGTTGGCTCAGCCTTACTTACCTGGTAGCTGGGCTTAGTGGGAAATCTACTAAAGTGAAAAGACTCTGTTAAACCCCAAAGATAAGACTAAATTATTTTCCCACTGTGGACAGATGACTTCTTCTTGAGTGTACCCACTGATGTACAGAGAAATAAATATAACTGGTAGCCTTTCCTTTGCCAAGAGGCTTTTCATAAAATAGGTACAGTGAACTGGCATTCTAGAGGTTACTAGTTGCTGCATGGTTCCACCTAGACAGTAGGGAGAACCAATGGGTCTAAACCCAGATGCCCTTTTACCAGCTTTTGCCATAAATACCTAGAAAAAAAATTGAATGCTGACAAAATAATAGACTTCTAAGTTTTATGCTTTTATGAATTGAGAAATATAAAGACTTAAAAATTTTTTTTCTGTCACATCACAGTGCAAATGACTTTAAATGCTTCTAAATGTTGAATCTGCTTTCATGGGCCTTATAGCACTGAGCAGAAATTCTTCCACTTGACATAATGAAAAGTAATAATAATTGGACAGCCAGATGTAAGCATTACCTGTCACATCCTAGGCATGGTATCCTCCAAACATTTTTTGTAAAACAGCTTATACTCCTTTGATTTAATAGCATCTAATTTATTATATTAAATGACCACTACATACTGACAATTATGATTAAGGTTCCACACACCATATGGCTCTTGAATAAGTCAGTGAAGAAAAAATAATGCCACCATACATTCAGGTAGTATGGACCTTTTTTCTTATGGGGGAAAAAACAGGAAGCTGGAGATAGTCATTAAATTACATAAGAATGAATATTGGCACTTATTTCTGTGCCTGAAACTTGTTCAAAAGTTTAGGATGAAATATTACTAAAGGAAACTTTAAAATTATGGATCAGGCACAGTGGCTCACACCAGTAATCCCAGCACTTGGAGAGGCTGAGGCAGGAAGGTCACTTAAGCCCAGGAGTTTGAGATCATCCTGGGCAACATAGTGAGACCTCATTTCTACAAAACGTAAAAAAACTAGCCAGGTGAGGCAGCACAGGCCTATGGTCTCAGCTACTTAGGAGGCTGAGGTGGGAGGATAGCCTGAGCCCAGGATGTGAAGGCTGCAGTGAGTTGTGATTGAGCTACTGCTCTCCAGCTAGGGTGACAGACTCTGTCTCAAAAATAAATAATAATAATTATTATTATTTACCAATATGAAGTAGTTATGCTGACTACTGATCAAGTATTGTTAAACAGGATTGTTAAAGAACGTGGACAAATAATATATATGTATAAGAGATAATGGAAAAATAAAATTTAGGGGGGAAAATCTTTGAAACTAGTAAATTCAGATTTGAAGAAGTTCATGTTTGGGTCTAATAATTCTCCAAAGAAAAGAACAAGTGAAGAAAAGCATATAGTCCTCTAAAAAGAAATTATAAACAACTTAAATAGCATTTCTTAAACAATTGCCATTAATAAGTCAGCAGGCTAAGAAGTTAGAGTGGCTGAGATTTGAGCACAGCAGACACACAAAACTATGAAGTTCTGTGAAACTTTTTAAGGAACTATTGAATATTTGCTAGGAACTACGTGGGAAATAGTGAGCAAAACATTCTTACCATTGCAAAAGGTCTCAGATGCACTAATATGGCTAGGGAAAATTATGACAATCGTTTAATTTATGGAGTGTTCAAAGTGGAGGGGAATTAGATGTAAACTGGGTGCTGATTAAAAGTAAAGCACTCAGCCAAGTTTGTAAGTGAACTTCTTCTTTGTTCTGAAAATAGCAATGGGAATGGCCAAAAAAAAAAAAAAAAAAAAAAAGTTACAGAAGAGAACGATGGCTGGCAGAAACTCTTTCCCTCACACAACAGTGAATGTAGCCCTGAAGGAAATAGATAGAAGATTTTAATGTCACCTCATTAATATTTTCATATTTGAAAATGATGGAAACTTTGAGTAAAAAAATAGCTTCACGAAGAGGATTAGAGATGCACTAAATTAAGTAGTTTGGAATTGTTCTTTAGTTCTTTTTTCTTAATGGGACCTGACCCTGGACTTTAATCTCTGGTCTGAAATTTACTGACTTTATGATTTTGGGTTAGTACTACAATCTTTTCAAATCCCACTGTCTCAATTTCATAAATGGAGATAATATTTACCTCACAGAGGTGCTGTGAGGGATAATGTGGAAGATAAAAGTCTCACTTTTAGTAAATGGTCAGGGATTACTAAACTACCTTTGATGACTGCTTCTAACTTGTTTTACCCACCACAACACCTGTCTTGAGTGGGATTTTGTTGCTTGTTTGTTTCAGATTTTACACAGGAGAAAAAAATTCAGGCTCAGGAAAGTTAAGTAAGATCCAAAATTACACAGCTGATGAATGATGGATGATGGACTGGAGGCCTGACTGCCTCTAAAAATTTGTGTTTTTACTATTATGCTATATTGCACTCTTCACTTAAAAACATACGAAACAAAAATAAATACCTTCATAGGTATAATGTAATCTACCAATAATAACATGAGCAGCATGTGCCAGGAGTCCGCTATAGGCAGGAAGCACCCCCAATTCCTCACTCCCCCTTACCACTCCCTGCATACTGAACTTTGCCTGAACTTTTTGAGGCCCACTAAGGTTGTGTCCCCTTAAAAGTTACTTTTGCTTGCAGATGTCAGCACCAGAGAACCTACAGGAAACCGAAGAGATTAGAGGTTCTACCATGATTTCCTGAAGTTCTTGAACCCAACCCAATCATTTTGTTGTTGATAGAATTAAGGTCCATTTCTTTCTGCTGTTCCAGGAGTTCATATTTGGTCTTAATGTTTCTAAATGTTCCTGCTACAAACTGAGATGCAAAGAAGGTGAATTCCAATAATCCTCTTGATTTCCACCATGTTTGCCAAAATTTCAACTTGAATGAAAGATACATTGATTTTGGCACAGTCTGACTCACATCTCCAGAAAAACCCTTATGGTATCAGATTTACTGACATATGTATTTTCTGATGTAGACATATATATACACACACATATATATGGAGAATATCTATATGGATATCTATCTATCTATCTATCTATCTATCTATCTATCTATCTATCTATCTATCTATCTATCTATCTATCTTTCTCCCAATGCTGACCCCTCTTCAGTATTTCTTTGTAATGATTTAATTCCCTGATGGAGCTTAACTTTTCACAATTGAATTTCATGCCTATTTCCCCGAAGTTAATTGTAAGCTTTATTTCCTTAATCCCTGGGAAACCCTGGCCTAGAGTGACATTTCCTGTTTCTCAGTCTCTTCCCTTATTTTCAGTTCTGGCTATTTCAACCCCTAAGTGAAAGTTTGCCTCAGGATTCTTTTCTCTCTATAAATGGGAAAGGGAAAGAGGTACTTTCTGGCTGTAGATACTGTAAGCTAGACAGTGGTGGGAAAGAGATAAATATCTAGGTTGCTTAGGAAATCAATTATGAAGTAACCAAAGATTGGTAGAAGGTCCAGGATCCTTTCAGAGAAGAATGGAGAAAATGTGAAATTTGAGCTGAGGGAAGTGTGATGCTTGTGCTAGAAGTTCTTAACTGTTTAAGACACTACCGAGCTGTGTGATTCAGTTCAAGCACCCTAAACTTTGGGAAATAGAGGATTCTGAAGTTTTCTGAACTCAGAGCGGTACATTTTCTGGGTGGAAATCAAAAGAGGAGCATTAAGTATTCAAAAAACAAACTTGAGAAGCAATAAGTAAGAATGTTGGAAACAGTATAGGACCTCAGTGTGGCACAGAAGGATGCTTCAGGTGGGAGAAGCACAGTGCAGAAGAGGAAGTACGGGTCTTTGCCCTAGACGCTTCACTCTCAAGTCTCGGACTTGTATGCAGCCACAGGACATACTTTTGGATTTGTGCTATTTTCTTAATTAAAATAGTATGGAGGCATATATTCATGTGTGGAAAGAAAAGGCAGAGAAAATTGTGAGGAGGCAGAGAGCAAGGAATAAAGAAAAGAAAACAATCTTCAAAAGAAAGTCTGTAAATGAAGAATAGTAGCAAAACTGATGAGCTTTTGAGTTTCTCCATTTAGGGTATCAATTCCTTATTTTTCCACAAAAGTTTATTTTTGAGGGGATGGTACCTCTCAGTTCTTGTATTTGAAACTGAAAGTGAGAAGTAACAGTGAGAAAATTATGACAGTGAAAGAGATCAGACATAACCAACCCCCATCATGCTTTTAACCTCCAAATTGCTTGGTCATTCCTGGGCTTGGGCCAAGCTAACTTTGGGAGAAATTTAGTGTATGGTTTAAATGATAATAACCCTTCCCCAAAAGTAACCATCATGGTAAAACTAATGAAAGACCACCAAGTTAGGAGTTAGAGAGGGGCCTGAATTCTGCCAAGATGTAGGCATAGAAAAATGATTACCAACCATTATTCTGGAGGTCACAAGATTTGCAACTTCCCCAGTGACTACTGTAAATAACATCACTATTGCATAAGCCAAGATTGACCTTTAGAGATGTCTGTTCAGGTTTTTGCATTTCTGATGACCAGTGACTCCTCTGTGGCCCCCACACAGAAATAGACTCAGCGCACACACGAGGACTATTTTTCACTTGTCTATGATTTTATTCCCAACCAATCAGCAGCACCTATTCCCCTAAGCCCTTTGCCTGTCGAACTAACCTTGAAAAACCCTAGCCTCCAAATTTTTGGGGAGATTTGAGTAATAACTTTAAATCCTCTGTGGCATGGCTGGCGTTGGGTCAATTAAACTCTTCACTGCCATGCCATGGTTTCAGTGAATTGGTTTTGTCTGTGCAGTGGGCAGGAAGAGCCCATTGGGCAATTACATGTTTGTTCCACTTTTACTTTTTTTTTTTTTTTTTTGAGACCAGATTTAGCTCTTGTTACCCAGGCTGGAGTGCAATGGCATGATCTTGGCTCACTGCAACCTCCACCTCCTGGGTTCAAGCAATTCTCCAGCCTCAGCCTCCCGAGTAGCTGGGATTACAGGCACCCGCCACCACACCCAGCTAATTTGTGTGTGTGTGTGTGTGTTTTTTTTTTTTTAGTAGAGATAGGGTTTCACCCTGTTGGCCAGGCTGGTCATGAACTCCTGACCCCGGCGATCCACTGCCTCGGCCTCCCAAAGTGTTGGGATTACAGGCTTGAGCCACCACGCTTGGCGATGTCCCCCCTTTACTGAAAACCACTTGTAAACAATTGCAAGCATGTTTGTCTTAAGTAAGCATTAGGAGTTTGAAGTAGAATTATCAACTTGCTTTATAAAGTTTCCAGCCTGGCAACAAAGCAAAGACCCTATCTCTACATAAAATAAAAAAATTACCCAGGCACAGTGGTGTGTGCCTATAGTTCCAGCTACTTGGGAAGCTGAGACAGAATGATTGCTTGAGCCCAGGAGTTGGAGGCTGTAGTGAGCTAGGGTTACACCACTGTGCTCCAGCCTGCGCTATAGAGCAAGATCCCTTCTCTTAAAAAACATAAAATAAAGTAAAATAAAATAAAGTTTCATGGAGGGGGCAGAATTTACTATAAAAACCATTATAATCTCTTTTAGCAATTTATTAATTTTAGAAATCACCCAAAGGAAAGCAAATGGAATTATGTTAGTAACAGCTATTTTCATCGACTTTTATTGCTATTAGCAATAATAACAAACTGGCCTTATCATTTATTTTTCAGGAAAAAAAACAAAAACAAAAACACAGTTCTCCATGGTTCCCAAGGTTTTACTTTGCAAAATCTGACTAAAAATCTCCCGGAATATTCAGTCTTACCTTGTGGTCTTGTTTTGATTTCTTCCCTGAAGAGCTGCAGCTCTGTGTTCAGAGGAGTCTAGATTCTTTTTATTAACAAAAGTTTGGCAGAGAACCAAATTGCCTTAGAAGGGAGATCTGGGCGGGTGAGATTTTAGCAGGCTTGAAATCTCATGTAAAGAGCCAACAGAGTTGCAATTCTGTCAACTTCTAAGGCTCATTACTTTCTGCATCCTCCCTCCATCTTAATATTTTAAAGCAGCAATTATGATTCTTCTGCCCCTAAACTTTATGTTTTGGCTCTCTTTGGAGTTAAACTAAACTTTAACTTCAGCACTGTTCATTTTGAAATTCTTTTGCCATTTATATTTTCACTTTTGGCCATTGGCTTCTTAATTTACAACCTTCATTAAGAGATCAGTTTATTCCAAATTCCTTTATAATAGAAATTTGCGACCCTCTTTGGCATATCAGTAATAAGCAGCTCATCTGCAAATAAAAGCTGTCAGATACTCTGTATTCCAACATACCTGATGTGTCTTCCTGCTCCCCACTGTTCATCTTTTCTTCCTATTCATCTCAAAAATCTCACAGAAGATAATACTTTATTACAAAAGCAAATCCTGTACTGTAGATCCCATGAGAAATTGTTCTTACCTCATGAGAAATTTTGCTCCTACTCACCCTCTCTCCATTTCGTTTGGCATCTGTAGCAGAAATAAAGGGGTGAGGTAATGCTCTTTTAAGACTTGGACTGATTCTACATCCTAAGATCACTCATTGGAAGGAAGACTGCTGCTGTACTTAGAAGGATATTGTGATGGACTGTTACCCTAGCAAGCCCCTACAGCCATTCAGTCTACAATATTAGAAGGGTGAGCTTGAAACAAAGGGACAGCAGAAAAAAGTTTACTGTAAAATGAATTAGGAATTTTTTAGTTTTTCTCATGGCATTTTGAGGGATAGAATGTTAGGGTTCTGAAATCCAGGGGAAAGAGAAAATGAGACAGCAATAGATGGCTGACCAGGCTTGGACAAATGTGACTGTGATGGAGTCCCCTTTGGGAAAAACAACTAAGGAACTCTGTTATCTTGTTTAAAGTTGTTTCATTTTCTGTGCAGTAATCCCCTTTAATCATCCCCAAACCTGAGCAATCATCTGCTACAAGCGATAGTGTTGTGTTTGTGAGAAGTGAAGAAAGATGGCTGTGTCCGCCCTTTGGATAAAGCAGTGAAGCAAGCAGACAGGATGCCAACATGACAAAAGTTAATCAGGAATTGAACTGTGTGCAATAAATAGGAGGGAGGGGTGACAAGTAACAGCCCAGGGAATATTAGCATACTCTACTCTGGGAATTCTTGCAAATACTGAGGAAATTACAAAGGATGAATAATGTATCTTTATGATATGTATTGAACCCTCCTTCATTGTTTCAAAAATTTCTCTTTTTATCTCTAGTTATGCTTCATGCCTTAAAGTCTGCTTTGTCCATTTGTCTGCTTTCTCCATTAGCAGAGTTCTGCAAACATTCTTTTGGTTAGTTTTCACATAGTGTTTCTCTTTTCATGTTTTTTTTTTCAAACTTTCTGTGTCCTTATATTTAAGATATGTCACATATATGAGGTATACAGTTTTTTGTTTGTTTGTTTGTTCACCAGTTTGACAATCATTTGTCTTTGAACTGGAACATCTGTTGTAATTATTGACAAATTTTAATTTGTTTCTACTATCTTGCTTTCTTCCCCCCTATTTTGTCCCCCTGTCTTATGCTCTTTTTTTGATGAAACGATTTTTTTTTTTTTTGAGACAGAGTCACGTTCTGTCACCTAGGCTGGAGTGCAGTGGTGCGATCTCAGTTCCCTGCAAGTTCTGCCTCCTGGGTTTATATCATTCTCCTGCCTCAGCATCCCGAGTAGCTGGGACTACAGACACCCGCCACCATGGCCGGCTAATTTTTTGTATGTTTTAGTAGAGACGGGGTTTCACTGTGTTAGCCAGGATGGTCTTGATCCCCTGACCTCGTGATCCACCCGCCTTGCCCTCCCAAAGTGCTGGGATTACAGGCGTGAGCCACCGTGTCCGGCCTGGACGAAATAATTTTTTAAAAATTATTCAATTTTCTCCCAGCAGTCATGACCTATAACTCTAGTCTCTTTATGAAACAAGAACAAAAGCAAAAAGCCTGCCAAAACCACAGCTCTGCTTTTAAGAGGCTTTCTGATTTTTTTTTTTTTTTTTTTTTTTTTTGCCTTTACCCCCATGCAGCTGCATAATTCGGCTGGTGTTTTGAAGAGGAAACTCGTTATATGTAGGTTGAGTTCTCCAGCCCTCTCTTCTTGATGGGGGCTTGGCCCTTCTAATTTCCAATTTTGTCTCTTCATTCCCACAGCACCAATCAACAGTGATTTCTCTATCTCCTGGCAGTGACCTCCTACCTTGGTAAAATACAGATTCCCTGCCTTGGCAAATGCTCTTGTAACTGTTATGAAAAGTAGCCATAACTGTTAGCTAATCTCTCCATGGAATCTTAGCCCCTCATCCTTAGTGCTTCAGCAGCTCTCTCTCCTTATCTGCCTTTCTGGTTATTCTCAATGGTAACATTGGACTGCCACAAGTTACTCCATGCTACTCAAGTAGCTAGTTGAATGAAGATGGAAGCATGGCTCTAGAAGGCAGGATGACTATGGGTTAGATCGTACAGACTTTATTCTAGTAACCATATAACTTGTTATCTGAATCATAAGTGTTTGAGAATGAAAAGAATGTTGTTAATCATTTGACCAGAATACTAGGAGAACACTGAGATATGGTCACCCCAGGTTTTATGACTTTTATAGTTCCTCATCCCCAACCCCATTACTTCCCAAATCCCAAATCTGCCTTACTAACTTTCTCCTTTCAGGGTAGATGCAAGCTATATGGGTGACTGTCTAAAATTTTGCTGACCCATAGACATATACTTGATTTGGTGGCACTATTTTATTACCAAAGAAAAAAAGTTCAAATTGATGTTTTGTGCCAATAGACCTTAAAAAATGAAAATTTAAAGGATATACTTCACATGGAGGAAGGTGAACCTAAATAGGGTCTGAGATATAAGCAGAATTGAAGAATAAAAACTATGATAAATATTGAGGTAATGCTAACCAATATTAATGGTAAATACTGATGATAATATCTTGTAAGTTTAAGAAAAACAAACTAGAACTAAATACATTACAAAAAATAGCCTATACGTCTGGAGGGATGATGATAGGAATGAGAGTTCCCAAGTATATTGTATTGCTCAGGAAGAGGGTAAAAATATTGCTGAGTTTTGGGCTCTGTATTCATTTTTAAATCTAGAAAAAAATTCAGAATAATAGAAATTGGACATATAACTAACTTCCAAATGATTAGAGGAGAAAAATAGAACGAGAAGAAAACAGCAGTCTATCCAGCAGAAATCAAGAAAGAAGAGACAACAAAGCATAGGAAAGGTAATACCAAGAGAAAAAACAAAACATGATAGATTTAACACAAATATATCAGTAATCTCATTACATGGACTAAAGGCACCAGTCGAAGAAACTAATATACTTAGACTTAAAAGAAAAGATCCATGTAGTGCTGTTTTAAAGAGACATATACTAAAGATACAAAGAAGTTACTGGCCAGGTGTGATGGTTAATACTGAGTGTCAACTTGATTGGATTGAAGGATACAAAGTATTAATCCTGGGTGTGTCTGGGTGTTACCAAAAGAGATGAACATTTGAGCCACTGTACTGGCGAAGGCAGATCCACCCTTAATTATGGTGGGCACAATCTAATCAGCTTCCAGCAAATATAAAGCTGGCAGAAAAATGAAAAAAGAGAGACTAGCCTAACCTCTCAGCCTACATCTTTCTCCTGTCCTGGATGCTTCCTGCCCTCGAATATCAGACTCCAAGTTCTTCAGTTTTGAGACTCAGACTGGCTCTCCTGCTCCTCAAGCTTGCAGACAGCCTATTGTAGGACCTTGTGATTGTGTAAGTTAATACCTAATAAACTCCTTTATATATCTATTCTATTAGTTCTGTCTCTCTAGAGAACCCTGACTAATATACCGGGCATGGTGGTTCCTTCCTGTAATCCCAGTGTTTTGGTAGACTGGGGTGGGCAGATTGCTTGAGCCCAGGAGTTTGAGACCAGCCTGGGCAATATAGTAAGTCTTTGTCTCTACAAAAGAAAATTTTAAATTAGCTAGGCATGGAGGCACATGCCTGTAGTCCCAGCTACTTGGGAGGCTGAGGCAGTAGGAGTGCTTGAGACCAGGAGTTTTTTGGGGTTTTTTTTTGTTTTTTTTTTTTTTGAGACGGAGTCTCACTCAGTCGCCCAGGCTGGAGTGCAGTGGCGCAGAGTGCAGAGATACTTCTCGGAGTATCAGAGATACTTCTCGAGGAGTATCTTTGAGTTGTTCTCTGTATTTCCTGAATTTGAATGTTGGCCTGTCTTGCTAGGTTGGGGAAGTTTCCTGGATAATATCCTGAAGAGTGTTTTCCAGCTTGGTTCCATTCTCCGCATCACTTTCAGGTACACCAATCAAACATAGGTTTGGTCTTTTCACACAGTCTCATATTTCTTAGAGGATTTGTTCGTTCCTTTTCATTCTTTTTTCTCTGTTCTTGTCTTCACGCTTTACTTCATTAAGTTGATCTTCAATCTCTAATATCCTTTCCTCTGCTTGGTTGATTCGGCTATTGATACTTGTGTATGCTTCACCAAGTTCTCGTGGTGTGTTTTTCAGCTCCGTCAGGTCATTTATGGTCTTCTCTAAACCAGTTATTCTAATTAGCAATTCATCTAACTTTTTTTCAACGTTCTTAACTCCCTTGCATTGGATTTGAACATGTTCCTTTAGCTCAGAGGAGCTTGTTATTACACAGTTTCTGAAGCCTACTTCTGACAATTCATCAAACTCATTCTCTGTCCAGTTTTGTTCCCTTGCTGGTGAGGAATTATGATCCTTTGGAGGAGAAGAGACATTCTTGTTTTCGGAATTTGCATCCTTTTTGCACTGGTTTCTCCCCATCTTTGTGGATTTATCTACCTTTGGTCTTTGATGTTGGTGACCTTCAGATGGGGTCTCTAAGTGGATGTGCTCTTCCTTTCTGTTAGTTTTCCTTCTAACAGGCCCCTCTGCTGCAGATCTGCTGGAGTTTGCTTTAGGTCCACTTCAGACCCTGTTTGCCTGGTTATCACCAGCGGAGGCTGCAGAACAGCAAAGATTGCTGCCTGTTCTTTCCTTTGGAAGCTTCATCCCAGAGGGGCACCTGCCAGATGCCATCCAGAGCTCTCCTATATGAGGTGTCTGCTGAAGAATGCCCATTTTCAAACTTTTGTTCAACATCATGCCAGAAATTTTAGCCAGAACAATTAGGCAAAAAAAAAAAAAAAAAAAAAAAAAAAGAAAGAAAGAAAGAAATAAAAGGCAGGCAAATTGGAAGAGAAAGAAATAAAATTATCTTTATTGCAGATGACATCATTCTATATATAGAAAATCCCAAAGAACCCACAAAAAACTGTTAGAGATAATAAATGAATTTAGCAAAGCTGCAGATACAGGAGCAGCACTTAAGAATCAATTGTACTTTTATACAATATAAATGTCTCAAAACAGAAAATTAAGAAATCAATTTTATTTACAATTGTGTCAAAAATGAAATACTTAGGAATAAATTTAACTAAGGAGGTGAGAGAATTGAATACTGAAAACTACAAAATGTTGTTGAAATAAATTTAAAAAGATTTAAATGAATGGAAAGACATCCTATGTTTATCACTAAGAAAGCTTAATATTATTAAATAGTAACATGCTTCACATTGATCTAAATATTCTACACATTCTCTAGGCCGAATTTCAGCTGGATTATTTGTAGAAATTGAGAAGCTGATTCTAAAATTGATACAGAATTTTAGACCCAGAAAAGCCAAAACAATCTTGAAAAAGAATAAAGTTGGAGTACTCACATTTTCCAATTTCAAACCTTACCATAAAGTAACAGTAATAAAGTATGATACTGACAGAGGATGTGCATATAAATAAGTGAAATAAACTTGAGAGTCTAGAAATAAACCTTCACATCTATGATCAACTGGTTCTTGACAAGGGAGTAAAAATCAATGAGGAAAGGAATTGTCTTGAGCAATAGTCTTTTTGACAGATAGTGTTGGGACAGCTGAATATCAACATTCAAAAGAGTGAAGTTGGACCTCTGTTTCACACCATATACAAAATACACCAAAATGGATTAAAAATCTAAATGTAAGAGTTAAAGCTATAGAACTCTTAGAAGAAAATATAGGAGTAAATCTTCATGACTTTAGATTTGGTAATAGATTTTTTTAGATATGA
This sequence comes from Macaca mulatta, assembly GCF_049350105.2. NCBI lineage: Eukaryota > Metazoa > Chordata > Mammalia > Primates > Cercopithecidae > Macaca > Macaca mulatta. The sequence continues at coordinate 93,128,942 of NC_133420.1, forward strand.
CAACAAAAGCAGAAGTAAAAACAAAATAGGTAAATTGAATTTCATTACAATTATTTATTTATTTATTTATTTGAGACAGAGTCTTGCTCTGTTGCGTAGGCTGGAGTGCATGGCTTACTGCAGCCTTGACCTCCTGGGCCCAAGCAATCCTCCCACCTCAGCCTCCCAAGTAGCTGGGATGACAGGTGCATGCCACTACACACAGCTAATTTTTGTATTTTTTTATAGAGACAGGGTTTTGCAATGTTTCCTAAGCTAATTGTCTCAAGTGATCCTCCTGCCTTGTCCTCCTACAGTGTTGGGATTACAAGCATGAGCCACCACATCTAGGCTTCAATACAATTAAAATATTTGTGGTTCAATGACACTATCAAGATAGTGAAAATACAACCTACAGGATAGAAGGAAATATTTGCAAATCATATATCTAATTAGGATCTAATATGCAGAATATATAAAGAGCTCTTATAACTCAAAACCAAAAAGGTAACCCAATTTTAAAATAGGCAAAAGTTTTCAATGGGTATTTCTCCAAAGAAGATATACAAATGGCTAACAAGCACATGAAAACATGTTCAGTTTCATCAGTCATTGGAGAAATGCCAATCAAAACCACAGTGAAATACTACTTTTCACCCACTAGGATGCGTGTACTTTTTTTTTTTTTTTAAAAAAAAAGGAAAAATAACTATTGTTGAGTATGTGAAGAATATGCAACCCTCATATATTCTGGTGGGAATGTAAAATGGTGCAGCCACTACATAAAACAGTTTGGTGGTTCCTTAAAAAGTTACATATGAGATTACCATATGGCCCAGCAATTCCATCCCAAAGTGTATACTCGAAGAATTGAAATCAGGTATTTGAATGAAAACTTGTACCTAAATGTTTACAGTAATGCCATTCACAATAGCCAAATGGTGGAATCAATTAAAATGTTCACCAACTGACGAATAAATAAACAAAATGTGGTATATCCACATAATAGAATATTGTTCAGACATAAAAAGAAATAAGGTAGTTATACTTGCTACAACATGAATAAAAACATTATGCTAAGTGAAAGAAGCCAGACACAAAATATCACATAATGTATGATTCCATTTATATGAAATATCCAGAAAGGACAATCTACAGAAATAGAAAGCAAATTGATGGTTGCCAGGGGCTAGAGGTAAGGGAAAATGGCGAATGGATGCTTTATGCATACAAGATTTCCTTCTGGAGTGATGAAACTGTTTGGAACTAGACACAGGTAATGTTTACACAATATTGTGAATGTACTAAATGCTACTGAATTGTACATTTTAAATTGGTTAATTTTATATCATGTGAATTTTACCTCAGTTTTAAAAAACTACTTTTAAGTGGACATTTTTTAAAAAGCTGTTTCAAACAAACCATGTTCTCTGGTCACAAGGCAATTAAGCTAGTCCTTACAATAAAAAGATTATGATAAAACACCATTAATTTGAAAAATCCAGGTCGGGAAAGAAGTCAAGTATTTTAGGATCATTAGACCAAGGCGATTATTTCACAAGAAGTCGGGTCACAATCGAGATGATAAAGATCTATGTTCCTCACATAGACCAGAACAGCTAGTAGGAAGAAGAGAGACATTCTTTCATTAATAAGTTGTGTTTGCCTTCTTGTGAAGAAACTTTAGTGGAAAGAGACTGAGCTGAAATTGAAGCACCACCATTTCCTTTCTGTCCCTTTCAAAGGTACCAGAGCTTCCTCGTGGAGGACACTGAGCAGAAGCCAAAGTAGATCCCCTAGTGACAGGCATATGAAGTCTCAGGTGACAGGTTGCAAGATTCTGGACGACTTAGGACTGGAATCTACATTGTATTGTGGAGAGGTAAGGATGGTATGTCTTGAGGAAGGGAACAGGGATGCCAGGAAGTGACACATAGTGAGAGTTCTGTGAGGGGGAGATGATTGGATTGAGAAGAAGAGGGATGGGGAGAGGAGCTGAGAGATAGAGGGAAGATATTCTAGAATGCCTACCATCCCCACATGGTATGAAGAGTGAGTTACATGCTCCGTAGCCAATTCTGAAAAATTTTACTTCACACTTTTTTTTAGCACATGTATTTAACCCTTTTTAAAAATAATCAGTGAATCCTCCATTAGAAGTTTGCTCATTAGCATCCAGTATATAAAAATGAAAATCTCTGGAAAATGTAGTCTGCCTGTGCTCCTCATGCCCCTTATTCAGTGATCATTGGACAGATACCAACCTGCTGTATTGTGGATTTATGTGTGAAGAGAAGTGCTGGGCAGCAGACAACTGCCCTTCCTGGGAGATCATCAAGCCAATGTTTGATTTTACTCTCAACCTCTTTTCATTCTTTATTTGAAAAGAGATGCAGCTAGAAAGGAAAATGCTGCCTGTTAAATGAATGGTGCCAGGATTTAGAACAGTCTAGTCTGCTATACACCAATAAGCCTGGTTTTTGTTTGTTTTGTGGAAATCACAGAGGTAAAGTTCCCTCTCTGTTTCCATCCCTGGTGCCTAGAAAAGTAATCCATAAGCTGCACCAATTGAGAAAAAGCAGGTACAGTACTCCCTGCTTATTTGCAGTTTCACTTTCTGCATTTAACAGTGGTCTGAAAATATTACAGTATTTTGAGAATGAGAAAGAGACCACATTCACATAGATTTTATTACAGTATTTTGTTATAACTGTTCTATTTTATTAATTAATCTCTTACTGTGCCAATTTATAAACTAAACTTTATCAAAAGTATGTATATATGGGGGAAAACGATATAATATAGAGGGTTTGGTACTATCCATGGCTTCAGGCATCCACTGGGCGTCTTGGAATGTATCCCCCATGGATAAGGGGGACTACTATACTTGGCATCAAATGCCCAGTCTTTTCTACAGTGAGCTCTCAGGCAAGTCTGGGACAGAAAATATTCTCTCCATGTACTACTAAACTTGGTTTAGCTCAATAGTTTTCAGATTTTTCTTAAAAGAACAAACTTTCATCAAATAAAATCTTAACACAGAATTCATACATGTCAACATATAGATGCAGAGCTCCTACAGTGGAAGGAGAAGTAGAGGGAAGATCACTATTGCTTAAACTATCCCAGTTGTGGGAGGCCTCGAGATTCTAGGATTCTGCAGGAGAGATTTGAGAACCACCAATCTATAGGCATGTCCAGAATTGGTTCATATCTGAGAAAATTCTAAGGGAAACAGCATATTCTAAGAGAAACAGCCTTCAGTCTTCAACTCCCAGGAATTTATGACAGGTGCATATTACAAGCCAGGAGAGAAGATACGTGGGAGCTACACCAAAGATGTGTTCTTCCTTGGAGTATTGCTGGACTGAGCATGGTGAGAAATGAGGAGGGAGATGATACAGTCGAGGATTTGTAGTCTGACTTTGGGTACACCTTCTGCACCAGCCTATGGTCCTTTTCTTCCAGACCATCTATTGTTAGGGTAGTTACTTTGGGCAACTTCATCCCCACCATGGAACCCACCCTACTCCTTTCCACTAGTGTTGTTTTCCCATGCCACTCCCCTATGCAGAGGCATTTCCCACTTGGGCTGCCCCAACTCACATTATTTTTCCTTTTACACAAGGCCTTATTGTTTGACTGATTGAGCAATGAGTTTTACCCACTGTAGGGGATATTTTATAGAGTCTGCAAATTTCCTTATTTCTAAGGTAAATGCCTTGAGCAATGTTTACAATCTCAGGAAGAGTGGTTTACAACTCAGGAAGAGCTAAGCGGATGATGCTAAGCTACTTGGCATACTCAGTGTTTGCATTCTTTTCATCATCCCAGGAGTGTGCCCCTCAAGGCTCAAGATTTCATCTACTTCCTGAAAACAGAAGAGAGAGAGTTTATTACTTTTCTATTGCTTCCGTAATAAATAGCCACAAACCTAGTGGCTCAAACCAATACAAACGTATAATCTTACAGGTCAGAGAAGTCAGGCTCACCAGACAAGGATCACAGTACTGGCAGGGCTGCATTTCTTTCAAGGATGGTGCTACTTTCTGTAGCCAAGAGTCAAGGACGAGCAGAGACTGGGCCTAGAGAACACAGCTCTAGGAAGGGATTGTTAGGCAGCAGCTAAGGATTCAGTACAGGGAATCTGCCAACCACAAAATCCTGGTAAGGAGGAAGCTCAGGAAAGGAAAGCTCTAACCTCAGTGTATGCCCCAGGAGTGATTGATCCTTTACCAGGGGTCCCTGGATGAGAAGACAGACGTATGGAACAGACCTGCGGTGTCACCACACTGCAGCTGAGCCATAGAGCCACAGATGTACCACCTACCCCAAGCCCTTATGTAACATGAAACAGGAAGAGATATTAATTGTAATAATTTGAGGTTGTTGGCCGTGAAGCATCGCTTGGTGAAAGCTCACTAAATCCTACCACCTTGACTGACAGCAAGTTTGCCCAGTGGAGCAGCCTAGAAAGTCAGCCTCTCTGGTCATAAAGCAGGGTTGTGGGAGGTGGAGAGTGGGCCCAGACGGGTGCACAGAGGCATCCAGCCCAAGGGCCAGGGGTTTCCTTTTTTAGGCTACTGCCGTCAGCAGTCATGTCTCTCTGAAGGCCAGGAATCTAGACTGAATTGAAGATGGTGACATGATCCCTGGGTCACTGGTGTCTTCCTAAAGTGACACTGCCTTCTGGAGGAAATTCCTGATGGTGCCTCATTTTTGTTTCTATTTTTTTGCATCCTCTGTGCCCAGTACCTGCTCATAGGAGACATAGTAAAGATGTAGGTGTTAACCAAGTGCACATGGAAAACACATTGTTGTTCTGCATCGGTGATTTTAATTTAAAAATATGCTTCTGAAAGAAAGAAAGTTCACTGGTTTGTAGTCCTTTAAACAAAGTAATGTGATATTTAGTTGAGGGTAAGTTATTGCACCATGTCTCTAGTACAGTTCACTGTCTTTCCATTTTTAGACAAAGGTAAACCTTGTTTTTGTTTCCTTTTAGAAGGGGTATATCCACTGAGACCAGAGGCCAAACTCTGTTTTTACTTTTATTTTTATTTTTTGAGATGGAGTCTCGCTTCATCACCCAGGCTGGAGTGCAGTGGCATGACTGGAATCAGTGCAACCTCTGCCTCCCGGATTCAAGCAATTCTCCTGCCTCAGCCTCCCGAGTAGCTGGGATTACAGGCACACGCCACCACGCCCAGCTAATTTTTGTATTTTTAGTAGAGACGGGGCTTTGCCGTGTTGGTCAGGCTGGTCTCAAACTCCTAACCTCAAGTGATCCACCTGCCTCGGCCTCCCAAAGTGGCATGAGCCACTACACCCCACCAAACTCCGTTTTTCATGAGTTGGTTTTACTTTTGAGTTTAATTCTCTTCTTGTTGCAATGGTATGTCTATGTGAGACTTTCATTGCAGACCTTTTGCCACAGCCAGGATGGTCACACAAAAATAGGGGCCTTTCCTCATGAAAAGAGAAGATATGGCTCTGTAGATCAAATACAGTCATGTGGGTTCTACCACAGCCTTCTCTTGGACATTGGCAAATATTTCTCTCTGGAGCAAGAGTTTTCATATATTGCTTAAGATAATCTTTGTGTTTAAAAGTTTTCTGCCATATTCCCATGTTATTTCCTCTGTATGGGTTTTTTGCCTCACATATTTTGGAAGTTCAATCCATGTTTTTGCCACAAAGGAACATCTGTTTTGACATCTAGCCCTCCTGGACCTCCCTGTGTTGTTTTAGCCTGCTGGGTCAGGCAGTATTTCCCACATCCTTTCTGGGTTCGTTGGTATGCTGGCACTGATGGATTTTCAGCTACTGATCCTTAAAGATCTTTTTACAGCCTTCAAAATTGCATGCATGTTGTTTGCTGAATCTCATCTTTATGTTCAAAATATTTCTTCAAGTTTGATTTTGTGTTGAATTTTCTATCACAGCCACTAGTGCATAAACAGCTTTTCTCCTATATGAATCAGGATGTTGTGACTCAGGCGGTACACCCTGAGGAAAGTCTTGCCACACCCTTCATAGTCACAAATGAATGGTCTCTTCCTCGTGTGCTTGCATAGGTGCTCTTCAAGCATCTGGACCTTATTGTAATTGGTGCTACATGCAGTCCTGGAAGGAGCAGATGAACTTCTTAGAGAGTGCAGGGGAGGGAGGGTACAAGGGCATGGGACTGGTCTCTAGCAGGCCACGAGAAATGCCTAGGCAATGGTCAGGGATGACAATGCCTCAGGCTCCCTAGCCTTAGCACCCACCCAGATCAGGTATGCAGCCACATGGGTGCACCAGCATATGGACCCAACACACAAAGCCAGCCACTTCCAAGAGCTCATTCTGTTGCCGCCAGGCCCTGACCTGTAAACACTTATTTCTGACCCACTTGTTTCACAGAACCATCATATATCATTTTCCTATTGCTTTTCCACCCCATACAAGACCTTCTGGGGTTATCTCTTTAAAAAATTAATTTGAAAAGGCCCTTTTTCCCATTTTCAAAATATTTGTTGATCTAACTCTGGTATTGAAACTGCCTTTGCAAAAATTGTAACAGTGAGAAAATTATGATGTGAAAGAGATCTGACCTAACTGACTCCATCTGATTTCCAACCTCCAAACTGCCCTTGTTCATTCCTGGGCAAAGGCCAGACTAACTTTTGGGAGGACTTCAGTTTGTGGTTTAACTTTGAAACAAAGATTATAACAGCCTTTTCCGGAAATGAATGTCCTTCTTGCCAGGGGACCAGATTGCCTTTGTTAGTCTAACAAATTGGCAACAAGATTAGAAATTATGGTTTAGGAGTCATGCAGCCAGGGGCCACATGATTCCAAACCTCCCCAATTGCTCCTAGGAATAACACCACTATTGTAAAACCTAAGATTGGTGCTGGAAATATTTTTCAGACCTTAAAATTCTGATGCACCAGCTAGCACCATCCAGGCCAGTAATCTGGCTAAATGAGTTCTGCAATCCTGTCCAGAAACCGAAGACAGCAAGAAGAACCCACTTTGACCCCCTATGATTTCATCTCCAACCCAACTAATCAGCACTCCTCATTCTCTGGCCCCCTGCCTGCCAAATTGCCCTTAAAAAACTCCAATCTCTGAATTTTCTGTCTCCTGTTTAGCTGGCTGTGCATGAATTAAACTATTTGTCTATTACAATTCCTCTGTCTTAATACATTGAGTTTATCTGGGCAGCAGGCAAAATGAACCCATTGGGCAGTTACAGTGTGACTTCAACAATGTACCTACTGTAAATAGGTACATTTGAGTCTCTAGTTCTTGGTTTATTTTCCACTAATTCCACAGAAGATGGGATTGTTGAAAGACCTATCTTCATTTAGTGAAAAACAATAGAAACCAAATACCCTGGGTCGAGTCAGGATAGAAAAATCTAAAGCTTAGCCCTCATATCCTGTCTCATGTATCTATTAATTCTCTCCTCCTCCAATTTTCTCTTAGCTTACAGCTATTGTTAGGTAATCTGACTCTATGTAAGCACTCAAAGATGAAGTTGTGTAAGTGGCAAAATGCAGAGACTTGTATGTGTGCCCTCTTGAAAGACATTTTAGTAGATACATGTGTGGTTTCTGGCTCCTATTATTATTGAGGCCAGGCATTCCTGCTCCCATTGGTACTGCCATGAAGTACAATGTTTGGTTTCCATTTCATCTATAAGCTATCAACTCCCTAGTGAACCTCATTATACTCAAACTTGTATTTCTGTGCCTAAGGTAGGCCCTGGCACATAGGAAGGTTTATTTCCTTTTAGACTAGAAGAATTTACTTCAGTTTTGTTGTTTGTTTGTTTTGTTTCACCACAGATGCGGTGGTTATAAATTCTCTTATTTTTCTTTCTCTGAAACTCTTATTTCACCTTCAATAATGAAAGATATTTTTGCGGAATACAGAATTCCAAGTGGACAAGCTTTTCTCTTGTACTTTAAAGATACTGTTTCACTGTCTTCTGACTCCCCTTCTATTGCTTCTTATGAGAAAGCAGCCATCATTTTAATTGTTTCCCTGTATTCAATGTGTCCTTTTTCTTTGCCTTCAAATATTTTTCTTCCATAGCTTGATTATGATGTAAGTAGGAGTGTTTTTTCTACTTATTCTTTCTAAGCTTCATAAATTTGTAACTCTATGTTTTATGCCACATTTAGGGAATTTGGGCCATATTTTTTCCTCTCAGTTCTCTCTCTCTTCTTCTTTCAGGTCTTCAATTTTGAATTGTCTCACAGATCCATAGGATTTTTTAATTAAAATTTATTTCTCTGCAGTTTTCAAATCAGATAATTTCTATTGACTTTTAAGTCCATTGTTTCTTTCCTGCATCATTCCATTTTGTTCTTAAGCTTACCCAGTTAATTTTATATTTCAGCTGTTTTTTTTTTTAGTTCTAGGATTTCTATTTGGGCTTTAAAAAATAATCTCTTTTCTTCTGCTGAAATTTCCCACCTTTTATTAGCTGTGAGCATATTTTCCCTTTTACCACTGAGCATCATTTTAATATACACTTTAAAATAATTGTTGGCCAACATCTGGGTCATCCTAGCTTGTTTTCTGTTAATCTTTCTCTTATGAATTGGTCATGTTTTCCTGCTTCTTTGAATGTTGTATAATTTTTTTTTTTTTTTTTAAGATGGAGTCTTGCTGTGTCACCCAGGCTAAAGTGCAATGGTGCGATCTCAGCTCACTGCAACCTCCACCTCCCGGGTTCAAACGATTCTCCCGCCTCAGCCTCCTGAGTAGCTGGGATTACAGGAACCCACCATCATGCCCAGCTAATTTTTGTATTTTTGTAGAGATGGGGTTTCACTATGTTAGGCAGGTTGGTCTTGAAGTCCTGGCCTCAGGTGATCTGCCTGCCTCAGCCTTCTAAAGTGCTGGGATTACAGGCGTGAGACACTGCGCCTGGCCTGAATGTTGTATAATTTTGGATTGCATCCTCAATATTGTAAATAATGTGTTGTAGAAGTTCCAGAATCTGAATGTTCCTCTGAATACTACTGATTTTAAGCATATATTTAACTTTATAGAATCAAACTGTAGCACTGTATCTCCACTGTGATGAGTGTAGCTGAAATTTTACTTCAATTCTTTTAACTTTAACTAATTTGCTTTGAGTCTTTCCCCAATAGTCATGTTTAAGGATCACGCAGAGATTTGGGAAAATTTTGTACCTAGAGTATGAGACCCATTCTTTGGCTCTATCCTTTCTGGGAGTTCCTTCTTCACTTTGCAATGGATCTAGTTCTCCAAACACAAATCCTTTTCTCTGATTCTTAAGCCAGTAAAACTAGGATTTTCTATCAGAGTGTTAGTTACCCCACGTGGTGAAAACCCACACACACAAAATGGGAGCTGATGTTTGTTCTTTTCTGCACAGCATTGACTTCCCTCAGTATTTATCTGTTTTTTTTCTCTATTTGGTACCTTCAAGTATTGGTTTTGGTGGAAGAAAAAAATCTGTAAACTTGAAGAGAGACTGAGAGAGATTATACTATCTCAAGAACAGAGAGAAAAATAACGGGAAAAAAGTGTCAGAGCCTCAGGGAAATGTGGGACACCACTAACAGTGCAGACATAAGTGTAATTAGTGTACTATAAGGAGAGGAGACAGAAAATAGAGCAGAAAGTATTCAAAGAATTCATGGTCGAAGAGTCCCCAAATTTCATACAAATTATTACTCTACATATCTAAGAAACTCAATGAATTCTAAGTGAGATAGATGCAAAGAAATCCACACACAGCACATTACTGTAAAAATGTTCAAAGCCAAAGCCAAAGCAAAAATATTGAAAGCGTAAGAGAAAAAGGACTGATCATGTATAGTGAAATGCCAATGATACTTATAGCTGAATTCTCATCAGAAGTAATGGATGCCAGAAGGTAGGAAGGTAACATTTTGAAGGTACTGAAAGACAAAAAGTTGTTAATCAAATAATTTATGTCCAGCAAAACTATCTTTCAATAAAAGGCAATTTCTCAAAGAAAATATGCAAATAGCCAATAATACATGAAAAGAGTCAATATCATTATCTATCAGGAAATGCAAATCAAAACCACAGTGAGATATCACTTCATACATGATAGGATGGTTAAAATATAAAAGAGACATAATAACAAGTATTGAAAAAGATGTGGAGAGTTGCAACCTTCAGATCTTGCTGGTAGGGATGTGAAATGGTGCAGCCACTTTGGAAAATAATCTGGAAGTTCCTCAAAAGATTAAACGTAGAGTTCTGTATGACCCAGTTATTCACTCCTCAGTATACACTCTATACAATGGAATATTATTTGACAGTATAAAGAAATGAAGTACTGGTACATACTGCAACATGAAGGAGCCTGTAATACATTATGTTAAGTGAAAGAAGCAAGATACAAAAGACTGCATATCAGTGATTTTTTTGTGTGAGTCTATTTATATGCAGGGTCCACAATAGGCAAATCCAAAGAGACAGAAAGTAGATTAGTGGTTGCCAGGGTCTGGGGTGGGATGAAGGGAGAGAAAGGGAGGAACTGCTAATGGGTATGGGGTTTAATCTGAGGTCATGAAAATATTCCAATATTCTGGTGGAAGTTACACAACTCTGTGAATATAGTAAACACCATTGATCTGTTCACTTTTAAGTGAGTGAATTGTGTGTCTGTGAATTATTAGTGTATTTCAAATAAAGCTGTTTTTTTTTAACTAGTCGTTAAAAGCAACCACAACAGCCACCCACACACCTGATTTCTTTTTTTTTTTTTTTTTTTTTTTGAGACGGAGTCTCGCTCTGTCACCCAGGCTGGAGTGCAGTGGCCGGATCTCAGCTCACTGCAAGCTCCGTCTCCCGAGTTCACGCCATTCTCCTGCCTCAGCCTCCCAAGTAGCTGGGACTGCAGGCGCCCGCCACCTCGCCCGGCTAGTTTTTTTGTATTTTTTAGTAGAGACGGGGTTTCACCGTGTTAACCAGGATGGTCTCGATCTCCTGACCTCGTGATCCGCCCGCCTCGGCCTCCCAAAGTGCTGGGATTACAGGCTTGAGCCACCGCGCCCGGCCTCACACACCTGATTTCTTAAGTTAAATGCTGGTGCGATGTCTCCTCTTCACTCTCCTTGGCCTAGCCTAGGTCTTGTGAGAATGACCTCTCTGTATCACTTGTCATCACATTCAGTGGCAACAGCAGGAGCTAAATTTATTTTTTGGTTATCTTTTCATCCCTCAAATTGTCACATCTATTTTTCAAGCTCTCCAAAAATGGTAATTCTATGATAATCCTTAGTAACCATTAGCATAAAATTAAAACATTTACCTTAGGTTCTTCTACTGTGCCTGCTAGAAATTTGGACTACTTATTACTGCTCCCTTTTCAAGCAAGAACAAAATCTGCCTTTTGGACCCATGTAAGGCACTATATTTTAATACCTTTGAATACTACTATTGTTTTGGGGAAACTGGAAAGACATCGGACTAGATATCAAGAGACCTGCTTTCTAGGCCAATCTTTGTCCCTTGCTAGGACAGAGAAGAGCCATCATTCTTCATTTTATGTATATTTTTCAAAAGTAGGGAATTTTTGATAATTTGTGGTTATGACAGTTGTTAATATTATGATGAAATATGTTGAAGGAGATATGTAAAATCAAGTGTCCATTTACTCAATACTAGATTGTAACATCAGTGGCTGCACTCAAAGGGTGGCATATTTTTATGTGGGAGCTCTCCACCAGCCAATGGCACAGACCCACCACTGACCTGGCTCCATCGTCCAGTCCCACTCTTAGAGGAGAAAGCCTCTGGCCAAGACTGTTCCAGAAGGATAACACCTTTTTTGGGTCTCTTTCCCGGATATAAGAAACCTAGTGACATTTCTGCCTCCAAATTTTTGTGTAATTTAAGAACAGTTTCCTCCTCTGAGCTTATGTTTTCTCATCTAAAATATGTGTGGGAGGTGAGAGTCTTTAAAGCATCATCCAGTACTATATCTTATAATTCTATTTCAGCATAGGCATCTTTAATTCCTAATCTTTTCTCATGAAGACACCGTCATGACCTCTTATCTTATTTATATCTTTTGGACTCCAAATACTTCATTTTAGAGATGTAGTGCTCTGAAGGGTGAAAGGGGCACCTTGTGAAAAGCTGTATTTGTCTCTTTACATTCACCATGACTTATACTAAATTATAGTAAGTGTGAAATATCTCCACAGACAGATACAAAATGATTTTGTATCTTCTGGCCAGGGTGCGGTGGCTCAATGCCTGTAATCCCAGCACTATGAGAGGGCAAGACAGGCAGATTGCTTGAGCTCAGGAGTTCAAGACAAGCCTGGGCAACATGGTGAAAAGCTGTCTCTACAAAAAAACAAAAAACAAAAAATTAGCTGGTGTGGTGGCATGCCTGTAGTCCCAGCTACTTGGAAGGCTGAGATGGGAGGATCACTTGAGTCTGGGAGGGTGGAGGTTACAGTGAGCCTAGATTGTGCCACTGCATTCCAGCCTGGGTGAGTAAGACCTTGTCTTACTTGAGACAGAGTAAGACCCTGTCTCAAATAATAATAATAATAATAACAATAACAACAACAACAATAATCTGTTCCATCTTCCAAGTGAATTACAAAGGTATCCACAATAAGACCAGCGGCCAGGGTTTCTTTCTTCCAAAGAATGTCTAATTCCCATGCTTATGTAGGAACATAATTTTTCTGAGTATAGACCTATGTTTGTGATTTGAACTAGGTTGTCACTAAGTGAGGGTTTAAAAATTTTTTTCCATCATATTTCTCTTCTGAGAAGTGTCCTTTCTGGAAATCCCATTTAACACTCCCTGTCAGCAACTACTTAATTTTTCCTCCATATCTGACTTCTTCATGTGATCCATTTCTATTGTACCCTAGTTCCTGATAGAAGCTTGATGGAGATAAACATCTCTGGAATGTGCCTGTGTTCATGCACCCAAGCCATAACCAAGCAAGTGCTGGGTGAAAGAGATGTAGGAAACCAAAATTTATTGAATGCCTTTGTGCCAGGTACTTTTTACATACATTATATCATTATATATAAAACATTATGTCATAATTTAAGTAACATTCCTATGAGGGATTCTATCATCCCTATTTTACAGATAAGGAAAACTGAGGCTTGGTTGAGTTATTTGCCTAAGATGACACTGCTAATAGGTGGGGGAGCCTGGTTCAAACACAAGTCTGTTCAATTGGACTGCATTTACTGATTGTACTCATGTGTTAACATTCCCACCAAAAGTTTACTAGTAAATCACTCTCAGTTATTAACTGGTGTTCAATTAGAAAGGCAGAATTTCTCTAGGCATTCAAACAGAAAATAAAATCCAAGGAGGGGCAAAAAGAGCCAGTGATGGTACCCAGAATTCAAAAGAGCTGTGTTGCTAAGGTTGCCAGCATCCTTTTGTGAATGCTGCTGCTGTTGCTATTGAAACCACTGCTGCTGTTACCTTTCAAGAGGCTGAGAATTTGTACATTTACAGAAGCTGCAAGAACTTGGGAGCCCATAGTCCGCTTGATGTTACTGGACTCACTGCCAAGACTTCTGTATCCCATGGCTGCCTGTGGCTACTGCCGGATCCAGAAACAGAAAATGGGGGAAAAAAATAGCTTCTCTCTTCCTTTTGCCTGCTGGTCTTTCTCCAAGACCTGCCTTTGGGAAAATCTAACTGGAAACCACCTAGTTAGGAAACTTGGGAATCTAGTTTGTAAATTGTTAGCACCTTACAATATAGAGAATATTGAAGGGCAGGAATTAAGCTAAAAGTCAGCTTTCCCAGGAGTTGTTATGTGTTTTGTTATTTAGTTATTTGTTTTGTTATGTTTTGTGACAAAGTCTCACTCTGTCACCCAGGCTGGAGTGCAGTGGTGCAATCATGGCTCACTGCAGCCCCGATATCCTGGCCTCAAGTGATCCTGTGGCTTCAGCCTCCCGAGTAGCTGGGACTACAGGTGTGTGCTACCAAGCCTGACTAATTTTTAGAATTCTTTTTTTTTTGTAGAGACAGAGTCCCACTGTTTCTCAGCCTGGTCTTGAACTTCAGGGGATGGTGAGCATCCCCTCTTTTCATATAAACTGTGTTGTGAGTCAGTGTCCCAGGGATGAGTCTCCGTCTTTTACTTACTTAAGCAGAAAATGGATTTGTTGGAAGGATATTGAGCAATTCACAGAACTACAAGAAACCTGGAGAATCTAGCATAGGAAACAACAGGATCTGGTAATAAGGATGGAATAGGGGCTTGGCAAAGCACTCCTGCTCAGAGGAATTCATACTGACCATTTTTCATTTTTAAATATCTCCTGAAGATTCAACATTCAAAGGAAGAAAATGAATCAGTCTGTCTTGGGAAGGCCTGCACCTTCACTAGGAGAGGTAATTTTGGCAAAGTAAAATACGGATCTGTCACCCAAATATATAGAAATTGTTCCTGGGAAGCAAACACACACACAAAACCAGCTACCCCTGCAGTCCCTGTTGCCAGGTACTGTTCTCTAGATTCCTCCCTCCACCCTATAGAGTATAGCCTGTTCTATATTCCTCTGGGATAATGGCTTCCATTCTTCCTTCCTGGGAATTGCAGCCTAACTCTTGTCCCTAGTCTGGTGGTCTGGAGCTTGGTGACCCACCCTGGACAGTCCTTCTGAGTCTCAGACCTGTTATCTATATACTTATTGAATTATCTAGTTACTTTAACTTGCAACTTTTGAGAGTAATCATTAAGAGGAGGTTTTGCTCAAATGTAAACAGAAGTTTTAATGAACTTTGAACTCTCTTCTTCAATCAGATGAATATTTCTTGGCATCCTCTGCACCCTGGACAGCTCCCCAAGTGACCTTCTGTTACTCACAATCTCTTCTAATTTCCACGAAAAGTGAATTAAAGCCATGACATTGTCTTCCCACTTGGTCTATATCTTTCTTTCCCTTCTTTCTTCCTCCCAAAGTCTGACCCGCTTCATAATAAATATCATTGTGACTACCACTTATTGACCACTTACTATGTTGAGCACCTACTATGTGCCTGGGGCTTTATACAAAATGTTTTGTTTAATCCAGACCAGAACCCCAAAGAAGTTTTCATTACAAAGATAGAAGAATTAAGGCTCACATATCTAGTTAGTGATGAAGTTCATATTTGAGCCCAAGTCAGCCTGATTCCAAGTCCTGCATTCTTTTCATAGAAGTATGATATCTGTAATACATCCAATATGGGTACAGGAGATGCAAGAGAGGTCAGAGTCTACTTGGCCTTCTTTCCAGGTCTTTGTTTCAAAAGAACACTTTAGACAAAACAGGATGTAAAAATATAAACAGAATGAGAAAAGCAGGAAATCCCCATCTTTATGATTGCTTTTTCAGCCTTTCAGGATAAACTTACTGATATGATATGGCTGTGTCTCCACCCAAATTTCATCTTGAGTTGTAGTTCCCATAATCCCCACATGTCATGAGAGGGACCCGATGGGAGGTAATTGAATCATGAGGGCAGGTTTTTCCCATGCTGTTTTTATGATAGTGAATAAGTCTCACAAGATCTGATGGTTTTATAAAGGGCAGTTCCCCTGCACATGCTCTCTTACCTGCTGCCATGCAAGATATGCCTTTGCTCCTCCTTTGCCTTCCACCATGGTTGTGAGGCCACCCCAGCCATGTGGAACTGTGAGTCCATTAAACCTCTTTTTCTCCTTCCTTCCTTCCTTCCTTTTCTTCTTCTTCTTCTTCTTTTTTTTTTTTTTTTTTTTGTGACAGAATCTCACCCTGCCACCCAGGCTAGAGTACAGTGGCACGATCTCGGCTCACTGCAACCTCCACCTCCCAGGTTCAAGCCATTCTCCTGCCTCAGCCTCCTGAGTAGCTAGGATTAAACTTCTTTTTCTTTATAAATCACCCAGTTTCTAAACCTCTTTTTCTTTATAAATCACCCAGTCTTGGGCAGTATGAAAATGGAATAATACACTTACATATAGCAATTCCCATATTTCTGGAGACTGTGGAATGTAGCCTCTGCTTTGTTTTACCTTACTAATAGAAAATTAAAATTTTAAAGTTTCAAAAAAATTATTCTACAACTTTACTCAGAGGCATGATTTCGTTTGGTTTGGTTTGAAGGTGGTATCCTTTGCTGTTTAGGATAAATAATATGTGAACCAAAAGAATCCTTTACAGTAAATATGTAAAACTCATTATTTAAAGAAATATGGCATCTGCAAGTATGATAGCAGCTGCTTTCATTTAGACATAGCTTTGTCTTTAGCCAGGAACCTTAATTAACTCAGGATTCTTAACACAATCCTGAGAAATATACAAAGTTAGAAAGGAAGGTTGTACACATTTATTGAGTATCTATAATGTTCCAAGCTCTGTCATTTATCTACATTTTATCTACAAGCTCTTTAATTTATCTTCATTTTCTCATTTAATACAGTAATGTTATCAAGGTAAGTGCTACTACTATTCCTGTTTTCAGATAAAATAAAGTTCAATGTTATCAAGGTAAGTGCTACTACTATTCCTGTTTTCAGATAAAATAAAACTCAAAGAGTTGAAATCAGTGCATCTGGACTCTAAGTTTTGGATCTCCATTGTAACCTTCTGTCTCTATTTTATTCAGTAAGTTTAAGAAAGGTTTTGAGAGGGTCATAGAAAAACATATCATTAGGGAATTATCTAGAGAACCAAAAGAGGACACGTTTAAAAAGAGACCATGGTAAGCCTCAGTTTCAGGCCATCTTTTCTTCTCATTCTATGTATTCTCCCAGCTCCATTTTATTCATGCCAATATCTATACTTTCCGTTTATTAATGAATGATTCTCAAATCTACATAACAATTCAGACATCTCCGCTAAATTCCTTTTTACATATCTAGCTGTTTTCTGAATATCTGCCTTGGATGACCCACAGGCTTCTCTGAAGTATCATGCCCCAGATGAAAGTATTTTCCTGCCACTCAACTCCTGTTCCTTGTTTCATGGTCCAGTGAATGGTACCATCCACTCTATTGCCCAAATCATTTATGCAGTTTCCTTGGCTTTTTATTTTCCCTCACTGTTCTCTATCCTAGCCCATCCCCCAATCTAATCAATGGCCAAATTCTGTCAACTCTGTCGTCCAAATATCTCTGGAATCTACATGCTTCTTTCCATCAGCCACTCAGCTGAGCTTTCAGGTGTTAGAGTAGCTGATTAAAAATGAGCCAAAATGAAAGTAACAGTCAAACCTTGATCCCCCTTTGTTTCATTTCCCCCAATGGAACAGTGTGTTGGTAGAGTCAACTCACTGTTTAGGGATCTCCAACCAAAAGGCACCTGCAGTTTTATGAACGCTGAAGCCAGAAGTGAGGAAGAATGGGAAGACTAGAGGTAGAAAATACCGAGTATTGATTCGGAGTGGGTAAAGTGTCTTCAAGGTTCCCTGAAAAGAAGATTTCCAAATGGAGATGCCTAGGCCATGAATGCAGATGTGTATAAGAGCACAACTGACCAGGGGGCCT
The DNA here is from genome assembly GCF_049350105.2 of Macaca mulatta. NCBI lineage: Eukaryota > Metazoa > Chordata > Mammalia > Primates > Cercopithecidae > Macaca > Macaca mulatta. The sequence goes on from NC_133420.1 coordinate 93,146,440, forward strand.
GAATCTTTGGCTGCAACTCTCTTTAGACACTGCAATGCATTGGGTCTGTACTAAGTCTGGTGTGGGGATGGCAGCTTTTCCTATGAGGCCTTCCAGGCAAAGCCTTTGTAATTGCCTGTGACTGGGCCTGAAATATCACACATGTGATTTTGGCCAGGAGTTAGACTCCTCACTCCTGAACCCCGGTTCTGCTACCTGAGCCCAGGCCACCATCCTCTCTTACCTCCAGAATTACAGCAGCCTCCTTACTGGTCTCCTTGGAGCCAGTCTTTGCCATCCTCCAATCTGTTTTCCATAAAGCAGCAAGAGGGATTGTTATAAAACACAAATCTGACCTAGTCATGCCTGTATCAGTCAGGGTCCCAAAAGGAAATAGACTTTAATTCAAATGGTTCAAATGAAAAGCTTTGATGAAAGGGCTGCTTACAGAGGTGTGGGCAGAATTAAAGAGACTAGAAACAGAGGAAGCCATATTTATCTGTAGCCTGAAGAGACAAGAAATAGTTACTCAGTGAAAGCTGGAGCCACAAAGGGGCTGCCTGGCAGGACCTATGTTCAAGGAGGGATGCATTTACTATCAGGGGTATAGCACTGAAGCAAGGAGACCCAGGGAAAAGGCACCACATTGACTGAACCCATCTGGAATCCAGTAGGCAAGGGAGAGTGGGTGACAGACCCTATGGGGATCTGATTTCCAGGGCGGAGAATGGATCTGGAGGTATGGGAAACAAAAGAACTAGTGCAACTCTTCTACTTAACACTCAGCCATGTCTTCACACTGCATGTAGTGTAAAGTCCAAGCTGCTAGATTTGGCTTCCAAAGCCTTCCTGATCTGGGCTGAGCCTTTCTCAGCAGTTTGTATCACATACTTCATCCTGAGCTCTTGCTCTGTACTTCCGCCATACTTGACTTACTTTGGTTCTTTCCTATCCAGGCCTTTTCTAAGGGTTATTCTGTATCCCAGAAATATTTTCTCCAACCAACCTCCCTTTAATCTGTATACATGTTTCTCACTTTTCAGATCTCAATTTAATTGTCACTGTCTGCAGGAATTCTATTGTCACATGGCCCTGACTGAGCTTACTGTTTTCTCATGGGTTTCCATATCCTTCTTCCATGTCAAAGCCTCCAATAAATTTCCAGTTACTCCCACTGTACTGTAAGCTTTGCAGAGCACAGACTGTATCTATCATGTTCACCTTTGTATCACCAGTGTGTGCCCAGTACTAGGAACTACTTAAATATATTTTAAATTAATGAGAACTTACTATATCTCATGTATTTGCCATTCATTGTTTTTTCATTGATTTCCTTCTATTTCTATGTTGAGATTTTATTAGGTGAGATGGATGAATTTTATCAATACCTTTTCAGTAAGAATTGATATGATTATGTAGTTTACCTTTCATAATCTGCTGTTATAATGAGTGATAAGTGATTGATTTTAGATCATACTGTGTCTGGAATTGGTGGGTTCTTGGTCTCGCTGACTTCAAGAATGAAGTAGTGGACCCTCGTGGTGAGTGTTACAGTTCTCAAAGATGGTGTGTCTGGAGTTTGTTCCTTCAGATGTTCAGATGTGTCTGGAGCTTCCTCCTTCTGGTGGGTTCGTGGTCTCGCTGATAGGAGTGAAGCTGCAGACCTTCGTGGTGAGTGTTACAGCTCATAAAGGCAGCGTGGACCCAAAGAGTGAGCAGCAGCAAGATTTATTGCAAAGAGCGAAAGAACAAAGCTTCCACCAGTGTGGAAGGGGACCCAAGCGGGTTGCCTCTGGCTGGCTCGGGCAGCCTGCTTTTATTCCCTTATCTGACCCCACCCACATCCTGCTGATTGGTCCATTTTACAGAGAGCTGATTGGTCCATATTACTGAGAGCGGATTGCTCCATTTTGACAGAGTGCTGATTGCTGCATTTACAATCCCTGAGCTAGACACAGAGTGCTGACTGGTGCATTTACAATCCTCTAGCTAGACATAAAAGTTCTCCAAGTCCCCACTAGGTCAGCTAGATACAGAGTACTGATTGGTGTATTTACAAACCCTGAGCTAGACACAGAGTGCTAATTGGTGTATTTACAAACCCTGAGCTAGACACAGAGTGCTAATTGGTGTATTTACAAACCCTGAGCTAGACACAGAGTGCTGATTGGTGCATTTACGATCCCTTAGCTAGACATAAAAGTTCTCCAAGTCCCCACTAGACTCAGGAGCCCAGCTGGCTTCACCTAGTGGATCCCGCCCTGGGGCCGTGGACAGAGCTGCCTGCCAGTGCACCCGTACTCCTCAGCCCTTGGGCAGTTGATGGGACTGAGTGCCGTGGAGCAGGGGGTGGCACTCGTTGGGGAGGCTCGGGCTCCGCAAGAGCCCATTGCAGGCGGGGATGGGTGTTCAGGCATAGCAGGCCGCAGGTCCCGAGCCCTGCCCCGCAGGGAGGCAGATAAGGCCCGGCAAGAACTCAAGCACAGCGCGCTAGTGGGCTGGCACTGCTGGGGTCCCAGCACACCCACCACAGCTGCTGGCCTGGGTGCTAAGCCCCTCACTGCCCTGGACTGGCAGTGCCTGCTGGCTGCTCTGATTGCGGGGCCTGCCGAGCCCGCACCTGCCAGAACTCGCGCTGGACCGTGAGCGCCGCCCCCAGCCCCTGCTCCTGCCCTCACCTCTCTCTCCACACCTCTGGGCAAGCAGAGGGAGCCAGCTCTGGCTTCGTGCAGCCCAGAGAGGGGCTCCCACAGTGCAGTGGTGGATTGAAGGGCTCCTCAAGCGCTGCCAGAGTGGATGCTGAGGCCGAGGAGGTGCTGAGAGTGAGGGCTGCTAGCACATTGTCACCTCTCAATACATTCGCATTCCTAAAATATACACAACTTAGTAATATTCATTTTATTAGAGGCTAGATTTTGTTTACTAATAATTTATTTGCATTTTTATATCCACATTGGTTTGTAAGAGTTTTACATTTTTATACTCTCCATCTGGCTTTGGTATTAGGATTATGCTAACTTCATAAAATAAATGAAGGAGTTTAAATAGGATTAGAACTATCTGTTATTTAAGAGTTAGAGAGAGCACTTTTATGAAGCATCTGGTCCTGGCACCTTGTTTTAATGGTAGATCAATATTCACCTGTGTTAGTTTCCTATTTCTACTGTAACAAATTACCACAAATTTAGGGGCTTAAGACAACACAAATTTATTCTCTTGTAGTTATAGAAGTCATAAGTACAAAATCCGCTTCACTGGGCTAAAGTCAAGGTGTCAGCAGGAATGCACTCCCTCTGAAAGCTCTAGAGGAGAATCTGTTTCCTTGCCTTTTCCAGCTTTTAGGGGCCATTTGCATTACTTGGCTCATGGCACCTTCCTCCATTTTCAATGGTAGCAGTATAGCATCATCAAATCTCTCTGCTTCCATGATGACATCACCCTCTACTGTGGTCAAATCTCCCTCTTTCTCCTTCTTACAAGCACACTTGTGATTATATTTAGGGCCCACACAGCTAATACAGGATAATCTCTTCATCTAAAAAAATTCCTAATAGAATCACACCTGCAAAATCCCTTTGCCATATAAGGTAATATTCATAGGATCCAAGGATCAAGACTTGGATATATTTGGGAGCCATTATTCAGCGTACCACACTCCCTCTTGTAAAGACCTTTGCGATTACATCACTGGGGCCACCTGGATAATGCAAGGCACTTTTCCTATGTCTAGATCCTTAGTCACAACTGTGAAGTTCCTTTTGCCATATAAAATAACATACTTTATTCCATACTCAGGGATTAGAACACAGACATCTTTGGAGAGCTATGGTTTATCACCTTTCAAATCTATTCTATGGAAATTGGCCCTTTAATGTTTTCTATTTCCTAGGTCAATTTTAGACATTTGTATTTTGCTAGGAAATCAGCAGTTTCCTCCTAGTTTTCAAATTTGTTTCTATAGATTTGCATATAATATTCATATATATATATATATATATATATATATATATATATATATTTTCCTTTTTGATACAGAGTCTCATTCTACTACCCGGGCTAGGGTACACTGGTGCAATCGTAGCTCACTGCATCCTCAACCTCCTGGGCTCAAGCAATCATCTTGCCTCAGGCTCCTGAGTAGCTAGGTCTACAGGTATGAGCCACCATGCCTGGCTAATTTTTTAGGGTTTTTTTGTGGGAGGCAGGGTGTCACCATGGTGCACAGGCTGTTTGAATTCGTGGCCCCAAGCCATCCTCCTGCCTTGGCCTCCCAAAGTGCTGGGATTACAGGCATGAGCCATCATACCTGGCTCTTAAACAATTTGTTAAAAATCTTTATTTCTTTGATAGTTATCATTTTGCATACCTAATCATGTATATTTTTTCTTGTGGGCATATTTTATTTTTGCCATAATCAGGCTCTGAAGCTTGTTGTTTTTATTGGTTTTCTCAAAGGAATAGCTTTTCAGTTGATGCATTCTTCTTGCATGTAAAAAAATTTCTATTTCATCAATTTTAGCTTTTATTTTCTTAGTTTGGGTTTTTGATTGCTTTTTCTGATTTTTAAGATCATATTTATATTATGTATTTCTTTTATCCAAATAGAAATTTATTGTCCTTTCATGAGTGTTATGGTTACTCCACAGTCATTAGCACTTACAGGTTTCTTTTTGAAAAGTATTTTTTGATTTTTAAGTTTTAAAAAAATTGATATATAAAATTGTATATGAGATATTTTGATACCTACATATAATGTGTAATGAGCAAATCAGCGTAATTAGGATAGCCATCACTTCAAACATTTATGTTTTCTTTCTGTTGGGAGCTTTATAAATCTTCTCTTCCAGCTACCTTGAAATGCACAATAAGTTATAATAAGTTAACTTTCCCTACTATACATCAAATACTAGAACCTATTCCTTCTATGTTTTTGTATCCTTTAACCAACTTCTCTTCATCCCTACCTCTCTCCCCTTTCCTTTACATCCTCTGGTAAGCACCATTTTAACCTCTACCTCCATGAGATCCACTTTCTTAGCTTCCACATATGAATGAGAACATGCAATATTTGTCTTTCTGTGCCTGGCTTACCAATGACCTCCAGTTCCATCCTTTCTCACAGTCTTCCTTTGTGGTTAAGTGATTTTCTAGCATGTTTTAATTCATTGCTTTTTATTTTCAGTATATCTATTATAAGTTTTTGTTTGGTGGTTAGCATGAAGATTACAAAAAATTCTATAGTTATAACAAGTTACTTAAAACTGATTCTAACTTAGTTTTGATCACAAAAAAACAAAAAGAAACAAACAAAATAAAACCTTATACATATTAATTCCCCTCTCCTCACACATTTTGAATTTTTGATACCACAATTTACATTTTTATATTGCTAATCTCTTAATAAATTGTTGTCATTATTATTTTTAGTAGTTTTATCTTTTAGTCTTCTTAGTAAAGATTTAATTGATTTATACACCACAATTACAATATTAGTATAACAATCACATTGGTATCCTTTTGACCTAAATAGAACTCTCATTAGCATTTCTTATGGAACAGGTCTGGTAGCAACAAATTCCCTCAGCTTTTGTTTGTCTAGGAAAGGCTTTATCTTTCCTTCATTTTTGAAGGATAGCTTTACTGGAAACAGTATTCTTGCTTTGCAGTTTACTTCTTTCAGCACTCTGAAAATATCATCTCACCTCTCCTGGCCTGTACTGTTTCTACTGAGAAGTCTGCTGCCAGGCATTTCAGATCTACCTTATCTGTTATTTGCTTCTTTTTTCTCATTGCTTTCATAATCGTTTCTTTGTCTTTCACCTTTGACAGTTTGATTATAATACATAAGTGTATTCTTATATGGATTGAAAGTGATTGGTGACCCTTGACCTTCCTGTACCTAGATATTTATATCTTTCTCCAGGTTTGGAAGGTTTATGTTACTATTTCTTTGAATAAACTTTCTACCTTCTTGTCTTTCTCATTTCCCTCTTTAACTAAATAACATGAATGATTGCTCTTTTGATGTTGTCTTGTCATTTCTGTAAGCTTTCTTTATACTTTTCATTCTTTTTTCTCCTCTGACTGTATATTTTCAAATATTCTGTCTTCAAGCTCACTGATTCTTCAGCTTGATCAGTTCTGCTGTTGATAATATCTGTTGCATTTTTCCTTTCATTCATTGTATTTTTCAGCTCCAGGATTTCTGGTTGATTTTTTTAAAAAATTATTTTAATCTCTGTTAAATTTCTCTGATAAGTTTCTGAATTGATTCTGTGTATTTTGTGGAAGTCAATCAAGCTTCTTAAAACAGCTATTTTGTATTATTTGTCTAAGAAAGTGCGTATCTTTATCACTTTAGGGTCAGCCTCTGGCACCTTAATTTTTCCATATGATGAGTCATATTTCCTTGAATGTTTTTGATGCTATGAACATGAAATGATGTCTGTGTATTGATAGATTAGGTATTTATTTAATATTTTAGTCTTTGTAGTCCAGCTTTGTTTATGTCTATCCTTGTAGGGATTCTATACAGTCTGACTATTGTGTTCCCTGGGCTTCTGACCTCTGTAGCTGTCTCAGCACTAGAAGATGCTCTAAGTACAGGCTTGCTGCAAGTCTTGTGAGGGCTATGAGATTGGCACAGCTTTCCAGCCCAGATGGATCGGGGAAGACCCAAGAAGGGTACTTGGGCTGTGTGGGAATGCTGGCCAGGGACCTGAATCCAGAAGACTGTCCTGGTGGCCAAGATGGATGGCTATCCCCACTTGGGGACCCATCTCACCTGTGCATGACTCTCAGCAGGTTTCTGCACATGTGGGATGGGTCCCCAACTGCAGCAAGGGAGGCTGGAGTTGAAACTGGGCCCTCTCAGTGTAGCAGAATGAGCCGCAGACAAAACTCCTCAGACACCGAGTTAAAGAAGGAAGTGGTTTATTTGGCCAGGAGCATCGGGCAAGACTCCTGTCTCAAGAGCCGAGCTCCCCAGGTGAGCAATTCCTGTCCCTTTTAAGGGCTCACAACTCTAAGGGGGTCCACATGAGAGGGTCATAATCGATTGAGCAAGCAAGGGGTACATGACGGGCTGCATGTGCCGGTGGTCAGAGTGAAACAGAACAGACTGGGAAGTTTCACAATGTCTTTTCTATACAATATCTGGAATCTATAGATAACATAACTAGTTAGGTCAGGGGTCGATCTTTAACCACCAGGCTTAGGTCAGGCAGGCCCAGGCCTGGTTTCAGGTCTGGTTCCTTGGTTTCAGATCTGGTTCTTAGGACCGGGCTACCTGTCTTTTGTTTTGCTTTTCTTTTCTTTTCTGAGTATAAAACAATATGAGAGGGTCTGTCTCTCTTCTCTCATTTCCCCGCTTTGAGACTCTCACATTTTATTAGTGGGAGTTCTCACTCTTATTTTTGCTACTTATGTCTTCCTGTGCAATAGATTGATAATGATTCATATAGTACACTTGTGCTGATACATAACATGAAGTGACATTGAGAGACTGGGCTATATGCTCGGCTAATTGCAAAAACAAATTTCTTGTTTTTCCTGGAATTTCTGGTACTGGCACATTCAGTTCATCATAGAAAGTTTGAAATACTGGCTCAGGAGAGCGTTTATAAACTTTTTCTCAAACCATGATATTTACTTGAAGATCCAGTCTAGCTCTATCAATTTTTAGGGTTATACATTCTCTCTGGTTGATGAAATGCCAGGGTGAAAGGGATAGCCAAGTGGACTAATGCACAAGTGCCACTCTAGTTACTGGGCAGAGTGCCCAGTAAAGGTCCACCACAATACCACCACACATTCGCTCAGGGATGAACAAGGGCTGACTGATTGATAAGCTCTTGAAAATTCTTAAGCTCATTGCATCCCTTCAGGTCTCCAAGGAATGCTAAGTTTCCTTCCTGTTGTGAGAGACATGAAGTGAACTTAGTATTGGGAGACAGAAGCTGGATGGCCCTCGAGGGACTGACCCGCAGGGTGCCAGACTTTGTGATATAGCAAAGAGAGCTTGGCATGACTTATTACTCCAGGCTGTAGAATTCTGGAAAAGAGCTACCATGCAGCCTATGCCTGGTCGACTGGAGGACCACCTTAGTGGAAGGGGGACAATTTGGGCCTCTGGCCTGCCATGTGCACAAGCATAACAATTGCTTTTGTTTAACGTGCAGATGGAATATTTGATCCATTTTAACCAGGCATTTGCATCTTGGTATCCTGTCTTAATTTCTAAAGTTGGTTTTAAGTCTTTAACTTCTATGATCTTCTAGTAAAATGAATGTATGATTTTAGGAAATTACAAAAACTGGTTGGGGCAGTCCATCCTTGCTCTTTAGAGGTCCACAGAATGTTGGACCAACTACAGCATAAAAGCTCTATATTGGGGGCAAGACTGTTGGTTGGCACTGGGGTCTTTATCAAAATCTCCCCAGATTAAATGGTCCTAGTTTACTAATGCCTAGTCTGAGGAGCGTCAGGAGGGACAGAATTACTTTTCTGAAGTAGAAAGCTGTCTTTGACTAGGCAAGTCTCCACAGGGTATAACAAGGCAAGCATTAAATGCAATAGTTTGAGGTGAAATTGACTTGATATGTTAATAACTAGATGGTTAGCAATAGAACAAGGAAAGAAGATAGAGTAATAGAATAGATGAAAAGAGTTACATTTTTCTTAGCTTTAGTTTGGTAGGGTTTTCCCCTAGGACTATGGCCCACAACTCTGTAGGGGATGGCGCTTTCTTGACTCGGATGTGATGAGTCCCTCCTTTTTTGCTGTACGAGCAGCAGTCTTGGTGGTTAGCAGCACAAGGTAGGGTCCTTACCAGGCTGGCTCGAGTTTTTCTTCTTTCCACCCTTTGATGAGAGCATGATCTTCAGGCTGGTGCTAGTTTACTGGAAATTCTAGGGGTGGTACATGTGCTAAAAGACTTTTAGTTTTTGAGGGAAAGGAAAGTGGAAGATAAACCAAGTATATAATTTTTAAGAAATGGACCTTTTGTTTTAAATGTGGGAATCTTCGCAGTGGACTTTATAGTCCTTAGTGCCTTTTTACTGAGTAATTTCTTTTAGCACCTATTTTAATTAGTTTTTAAACCAAAGAAAACCAAGTACCATTTTATATTTAAGCAATGCTTTTTGTATGATTTTATACCGGATAAGCTAAATTTTACCTTTATATTAGTGTGTTTTAATGTTAAACTTAATTTTAATAAAATCTTGTAGACGTATTTATCCAATTTTTAATGTTTGACCATAAGGTAAGATTTTATAGACTCTTTTTAACCTTTTATAATTTTTGCTAAAGAGCAGGTTGGTGCTTTAAGAAAAGCCTACTTTGCTTTTATTTTAATGTCCAGTTTACAGAAAAACTGGATGATACCTGTTTAACTTTAGCCAACGTTTACACACAGAAACACAGAATTTTCTTTCCAATTAACATTTTAAAACTTGATTAAACCTTTAAAATAATATACACATATTTTTAACCTTTTAATGTAGGTAAAAATTTATATTCTATGCCTCCTTATAATTCTTTTACCAAAGGTATATTTTACTTTCCTTATATACCTTACACATAAACTATTGTTTTTTTGTTTGTTTGGTTTTTTTTTAGTTTTATATTAAGGAGGCCTAGTTACTTTTAAATTATAGAACATTTCTTGCATAAAGTTTTTTTATAACATTTTTCTCTTTCACGACTTTTGCAGACAATTCTTTGACATACTTTAACTTTCTAACTTATTACAAATAATTTTTTCTTTAAACAACCAGTTAATTTATTTCAGGACAAGAATTTACCATATAATACTCTTTTTACATAAATTCTGCCCCTGCCCCGCCTTTTTTTCCTTTTTTTTGAAGATGATAACCATTCTTTTCTAAAGCGAACTTCTTTTATGTCTGTGGGCTAGACTGTCTAAGGCCACAAGAATAGAAGTTAGTATAATACATGTTACACTGTTAACTTTTAGCAAACTTTACTTTTGTTGAAAACCTTGTAAGTTTGGGATTTTAATTATCCTTTGCTATTAATAAGACCTTATTTTGTCTAAGTTAATTTGGAATTGGTACAGATGGCTTTTAAAGGAATAGGGTACACTGTTTTTTTTCTTAACTACTTGTATATATCTCTTTCTCTTTCTCTCTTTGACGTTGTCTGTCTCTCTTTGACTTTGTCCCTCTCTCTTTGACTTTCCTTTTACCTCTGTCTCTTTCCCTCTCTCTTCTCGCTTATGCTGCAGTTCTCTCAGCTACTGTGGAGAGATCTAAAACCAGCTGTAACCAAGCGTCTATGTATGGAAACTGGTCTGGGTGCCCTGGCTTTACAGGTTACCTTGTGCCATACCTTTGAAACAAGGGACCTGTCCAGGCTTCCTTCTGATGGCCAACCTACCTCTAATGCTGGCCAGTCTACTTTACACAAAGTTTTAAGTTTTCCTGGTGTCACAGTACTCCATAGTCTCCCTTAAATCCTTTCTTGAAATTTTTCAACATAGTTCCTAGTAGGGTGGGCTTATTTGTGCCTGACCCATGCTTTTTCAAGACAAAACACCATGCTCATGCTAACACCACACACACATCACAAAACAAAGAATAGGTTAAAAGGACACACACACACTTTTGCAGTTTACACCAAACCAAAATCAAAACCAAAATCAGAGTATTCAGAAATCCAAGCCAGGTCAAAACCAAAACCAAAGTATCAAGCAATCCAAGTCAAGTCAAAAACAAAAACCATAGTGCCAGTACAGGCACACTGTGGGTGATCAGGCCACGCTTCCACTCAAATGGAGTAGGCAAGTTCCCAAGACAAGTCTTCTGTCAAGCAATTCAAACCAAGTCAAAACCAAAGTGCTGATAAAGGCATGCCCTGGGTGATCAGGCCACGCTTCCACTCAAATGGAGTGGGCAAGTTCCCAAGACCGGTCCTGCCAAGCAATTCAAACCAAGTCAAAACCAAAACCAAACCAAAGTGCCGATAAAGGCACGCCATGGGTGATCAGGCCACGCTTCCACTCAAACGGAGTAGGCAAGTTCCAAAGACTAGTCTTACCAAGTTTCAGATGTCCAGACTTCAAGTACCAGTTCCTTCCCAGTGTTCAGCCACTGTGTTGATCCTCCATGGGGGCCTGCCACACACTGCTCTGTCGAGGCGTCCCACAGCAGCAAATGCCTACCCAGGCGCGCTCTCAGGATCCGCGTCGCTCAGACTGGTCGGTCCCCACAGGGATGTTCCACAGGACAGAAAGCCACCTAAGGAGCTGCCTCAACCATCCGCCAATCACCTTGCTTCCCAGTCAGGGAACAAAGAAATGTAGCAGGAAGGACTGCAGACAAAACTCCTCAGACACCAAGTTAAAGAAGGAAGTGGTTTATTCGGCCAGGAGCATCGGGCAAGACTCCTGTCTCAAGAGCTGAGTTCCCCAAGTGGGCAATTCCTGTCCCTTTTAAGGACTCACAACTCTAAGGGGGTCTGCTTGAGAGGGTCGTGATTGACTGAGCAAGCAAGGGGTATGTGACAGGCGCTGTATGCACTGGTAATTCAGAGTGAAACAGAACAGACCAGGAAGTTTCACAATGTCTTTTCTATACAATATCTGAAATCTATAGATAACATAACCGGTTAGGTCAGGGGTTGATCTTTAACTACCAGGCTTAGGTCAGGCAGGCCCAGACCTGGTTTCGGGTCTGGTTTCTTGGTTTTGGGTCTGGTTCCTAGGTGCCGGGCTACCTGCCTTTTGTTTTGCTTTTCTTTTCTTTTCTGAGTATAAAACAATATAAAACAATGTGAGAGGGTCTATCTCTCTTCTCTCATCAGGATCTGTTATGGGAAGGAAGCTGATGGGCCTATCTTGTTGGCTCAGACATGTATGTATCACCCAGCAGTAGTTCTTTGCAGCAGTAAAAGCCAAAGCTGAGGCTGGACCTCCAAGGGACCTGCTGTGAGACAGATACTGGCATGCCTATCCCAATGGTTTATATGGGTATGCATCTTATAGTAGGTCTCTGGATAGATGGGATAGTTCTATGCAGCAGGAGGAGTCAGAGCGGTTACTGGGGCCCATCAGGATCTGCTGTGGGACAGAAGCTGAAGAGCCCTTCTCATTGGTTCAAACAGGTATACATCTCCAAGCAGGTCTCAGCATAGATGTAATAGTTCCCCAACTGCAGCAGGATGGACTGGAGCTGAGATGGGGCCCCCTTGACATCTGCTGTGGGGCAGAAGCTGGAGAGCCCTGTCTCATTGGCTCAAAGAGGCACATTCTCCTTGCAAGTTTCTGTACAGATGGAATAGTTCCTTGGTTGCAGTATGAGATGCCAGAGCTGAGACTGGGCCTCCTTGGTATCTGTTGTGGAACAGAGGTTTATGAGCTCTAGCCTGTCTGAGAGGCTCAGACTACTGAGCGACAAGTTATGGACAAGTCTCCCTCTGGGTCCTTGTGTGAGCAGCTCTGAGCTGGTACCTCACCTGAGGGGGCTGGAGCAGAACCAGACAGCAATGTTCAGATTGACTGCCAACACGACTGTCAGTGGGTAGATGAGCCTTTCTACTAGTGTGCACAATTTGTTCTTGACTCCTTGGCAGATGGCTTTGGTTGCAGGATCAAGGCCAAGTAGGGATGAAACCAAACCCCTTGGGAGACTGGGTCATTTTCTGGCTTGAACCCAGGAACAAGCTTGGTGGATCAGCCACCTATGTGTAGGTCTTCCCTCTGCAAGTGATCCTCTGACGTCTTGGACTTCACTAGGGTTTCGCAAACTCTTACCTCAATCCTGAGGCTCCTGCAGAGTGACTTTTTACCATAGATGGATGCAGAATTCTTGTAGGGAGATGTGAGTGGTTTACCTTCTATTCTGCCATCTTGGTCACTTCATTTTTATATGATATATTTCCGATTTTATTGGATTAGGATCAGAGTTTGTGGTTTTAAAAATCTTTACTGTTTTATATTTTAATGTTTTCTGCAGCAAATATAATTTTTGTACAAATCATGGTCATATAAAATATATATTGTTAATTCTAAGGATATATGCATTTATTATATCAAGTTTTATTTGTGTTATTGTAAAAATAAGTAATTCAAAATCAAAGCTGTTGGAACTCTAAATTATTGTGAGCCTTCAAAAAAATGTGAATTACGAGGCTTGAGTCACATCATAGGCTGCTGTAATGCAGGCAGTTAGAACCGTTTTTCCTCGTTATGGGTGAAAGCTTTTCCCTTACCTGCATTGTTTTGTAAAATGTTGTAAATGGTTGAAGGATGCTGGGGATTTCCTCTACACTATCAACTTTCATTATAAATTAACCTACCTCTTTCCTTTCTCACGCAAAGACTTCATGGTTATCACATTGCCTTAACATGGAATGTTAAATACACTCTTTTAAATTTGAAAGGAAATGAAAGCCAGCTGTAAAGAAAAGAAAACAAGCCACAGAAAAGAAAAGAAACTGTAACTAATTAATTTGTTGTTGGAATGCTTTTATTTCCCATAATCTGTTTTCCACCCACTACTATCAAATCCTGGAGTTTTTTAAAATTGTATTTTAAGATCCAAGTATTGAAATATTTATTACTCTAAGACCCAAAGGTTTTTATATTTTTTCTTGCAGTATGTAGTTTTTGTTTCAAAAATCCTTATTTATAATTAAAATTATAATTTCTTGGTCACTCTGCCACTATTCGCTTATATTTTTCTACATATAGAGACAGATGTATGCTTACTACTTCTCCTCTCCCCATTTTGAAGTCTCTGTTCTAACATTTGTAGTTTAGCAGTGTTTTTCTCACATGAAGTATGTGATTAATGTTTTCTGAATTCCTGAGTTTCTGCAAATATATATATTTTTCTCCTGACTGGGCTAGAGAGTGAATTTTTGGGTTTCAGCTCATTTTTGGAGGTAGCTTATAGAAATAACCTAATTAGTTTTTAGATTTTAGCATATATTTGGGAAGTTTGAGGCCAATCTGATTCTTTTTCTTTTATAAGTGTGGCAGACACTCTTGGTTACCCACTCAACATCTACTGGCTTCCTAACATCAGCACTGATTTTCTCAGGTATTATCCCATTCTCCATGGTATTTATCCCATTTCCTGTTCTGGAATTGTGGATTTTGATTTGTTTAAGTCAATCATGGAAAGGTCATTTACTTCTAATTAGCTTAGAAGTGAGCATGTGACTGTGCTCTAGTCAATGATACATCAAGGAAAGTCTATTAAGAAATATTTTTTAGAAAAGTTTTGTAGCATTTGAGATCACTACTCTATCAATTAGGAAAGTTTTCAAATCAAAATAACATAAAACAAAAATGACCTTTAAAAATTGGGGAATAGTTTTCTCATATAGCAAAAAAGCCCAGAGGCAGGCAGTTGCTGATGTTGCATTTCTGATACCAGGGTATATATATCTGCAGTTTCTTTGACCTTTCCCTCATAGTTGCAAGACGGCTGCTGCAGTTCTAGCTCCAGTCATCACTTCAAAGCAAGAAGGAAAAATAGGTAGGATAATGTCTATACCACATGCTACTGTCCTTTCATATCAAGAAGGCTTATGGTTTCCCAGAAACCATTTAGCAAAATATATTAGATTGGTCAGGGTTCTTCAGAGAAACAGAATATATATATGGAATATTATACATATATGTATTTACATATATATGTGTGTATGTGTGTGTACATATATATGATGAATAAATATAAATAAGGAATGGTTCACAGTATTATGAAAGCTGGCAAGTCCAATCTGCAGGGTGGGTTGCAGACTGGAGACTCAAGGATAGCTGATGTCCCCTTTTAAAGGTCATCAGTCAGAAGAGCTGATATTTCTGATGAAGTCCAAAGGCTGTCTGGCGGAAAATTCTCTCTTACTCAGGGAAGAGTCAGACTTTTTGTTCTATTTAGGCCTGATAGAATAAGGCCCAACTACATTATGGAAAGCAATCTGCTTTACAGATTAAAATGTTAATCTCATCCATAAACACCCTTGAAGATATACTCGGAATAATGTTTAAACAAGCATCTGAGGACCCCATGGTCCAGTCAAGTTGACACATAAAATTAACCATCACACAAACTTCTGCTTACATTTTATAGTCCAAAATTATATCACATGGTCACCCTTGACCAAAAGGAAGTCTTAGAAAGTGTGTTTAGCTGGGCACAAAATCAAGGTTCTTTTAGTGAAGAAGAGGATGGTGGATCTTGGATATGTAATCAACAACTACTGCCACTAAGACAGGAGGAGAGACAATTCATTTGCTGCTTTTGGAAATTGTGATGCTATAACTTTTGCCATGAAAGAAGGTAGTGTGAGGATAAAGGCAGATTTATTAGTTTGGAAAAAACCTGATCTTTCTTTTTTTTTTTTTTTTTTTTTGATAAAATCTAATTTTTTATTTTGTAATTCATTTACTTATTTATGCTTTTCAAATATCAGATTTTTTTTTTAAATTTATTTATTATTATTATACTTTAAGTTGTAGGGTACATGTGCATAACGTGCAGGTTTGTTACATATGTATACTTGTGCCATGTTGCTGTGCTGCACCCATCAACTCGTCATTTACATCAGGTATAACTCCCAATGCAATCCCTCCCCCCTCCCCCCTCCCCATGATAGGCCCCGGTGTGTGATGTTCCCCTTCCTGAGTCCGAGTGATCTCATTGTTCAGTTCCCACCTATGAGTGAGAACATGCGGTGTTTGGTTTTCTGTTCTTGTGATAGTTTGCTAAGAATGATGGATTCCAGCTGCATCCAAGTCCCTACAAAGGACTCAAACTCATCCTTTTTTATGGCTGCATAGTATTCCATGGTGTATATGTGCCACATTTTCTTAATCCAATCTGTCACTGATGGACATTTGGGTTGATTCCAAGTCTTTGCTATTGTGAATAGTGCTGCAATAAACATACGTGTGCATGTGTCTTTATAGCAGCATAATTTATAATCCTTTGGGTATATACCCAGTAATGGGATGGCTGGGTCATATGGTACATCTAGTTCTAGATCCTTGAGGAATCGCCATACTGTTTTCCATAATGGTTGAACTAGTTTACAATCCCACCAACAGTGTAAAAGTGTTCCTATTTCTCCACATCCTCTCCAGCACCTGTTGTTTCCTGACTTTTTAATGATCGCCATTCTAACTGGTGTGAGATGGTATCTCATTGTGGTTTTGATTTGCATTTCTCTGATGGCCAGTGATGATGAGCATTTTTTCATGTGTCTGTTGGCTGTATGAATGTCTTCTTTTGAGAAATGTCTGTTCATATCCTTTGCCCACTTTTTGATGGGGTTGTTTGTTTTTTTCTTGTAAATTTGTTTGAGTTCTTTGTAGGTTCTGGATATTAGCCCTTTGTCAGATGAGTAGATTGCAAAAATTTTCTCCCATTCTGTAGGTTGCCTGTTCACTCTGATGGTAGTTTCTTTTGCTGTGCAGAAGCTCTTTAATTTAATGAGATCCCATTTGTCAATTTTGGCTTTTGCTGCCGTTGCTTTTGGTGTTTTAGACATGAAGTCTTTGCCCATGCCTATGTCCTGAATGGTACTACCTAGGTTTTCCTCTAGGATTTTTATGGTATTAGGTCTAACATTTAAGTCTCTAATCCATCTTGAATTAATTTTCGTATAAGGAGTAAGGAAAGGATCCAGTTTCAGCTTTCTACTTATGGCTAGCCAATTTTCCCAGCACCATTTATTAAATAGGGAATCCTTTCCCCATTTCTTGTTTCTCTCAGGTTTGTCAAAGATCAAATGGCTGTAGATGTGTGGTATTATTTCTGAGGACTCTGTTCTGTTCCATTGGTCTATATCTCTGTTTTGGTACCAATACCATGCTGTTTTGGTTACTGTAGCCTTGTAGTATAGTTTGAAGTCAGGTAGTGTGATGCCTCCAGCTTTGTTCTTTTGACTTAGGATTGTTTTGGAGATGCGGGCTCTTTTTTGGTTCCATATGAACTTTAAAGCAGTTTTTTCCAATTCTGTGAAGAAACTCATTGGTAGCTTGATGGGGATGGCATTGAATCTATAAATTACCTTGGGCAGTATGGCCATTTTCACAATATTGATTCTTCCTATCCATGAGCATGGTATGTTCTTCCATTTGAAAAACCTGATCTTTCTTTACTAATGCAGTTAGGCCACTGAATTAACTAACTCTGATCTTTCTTTACTAATGCAGTTAGGCCACTGAATTAACTAACTCTAGAGTGGTTTTACCCTGGGCTTTGTGTGTATATGAGATATGTGTGCACGTGTGTGTACATGAGATATGCATATATACAGTTTCCTTATTTTTAAAGTCACTTTGATGTTTCTGATACTTGCCACCACAAAGCATCTTTATTAATATAATAGCGTAGATTCTTTCTGTCTGGAAGTTTTAAAATTTATCCTAAAGGTTTAGAAATTTTATCAGGCTTTTTTTTTTTCAGCATTCCTATACATACTTGAATACTTCAAACTGCAGATTTAAATTTTTCTTAATTTCAGGAAAATTGTCTTCTAATAGTTTAGTATTATTACCTTGTCTCTATCTGTTTTTATTTCTCATTCTAGAACTTCAGTTATCCGTGGGTTAGGTTTATCTAGCCTGTAGTCTAGTTCCCATCCCTGGGTATTTTTTACTGTGTGTATTATGTCTCCCACTTGATCTTGCAAATACTGCCTTTTATGACACCCCAAATATCACAGTTCAGCCTCTCTACCAAGCTGAATTATCCAATAATTGCTTTATGTCAAGAAACAATGAGAGGTAAGACCTACTAGTGATATATGATACAGGGTTTCAGTTTTCAACTTTTTTGCCTCCTAGTTATCCACAGACGTTACAAATTTGAATACTTTTCTTTAAAGATAGATTGAACTTTTAGCAATTTTTGTTTCTGTGGGGTTAGAGGAGAATAAGAATTCTAAGAATCCAGTAACATTAAGACTGTGACTTTGCGATAGATGTTTTAGTGAGCTAATGTGATTCAAGTGGCCTTACAATCTGTTCAACAAATATTTTGGTATTACAAAAAGAACCTTTTCAAGTTTATTTTTTAGTTTTCTTGGCAAAGTGGTTAACCAAAAGGATCTTCTGTGGGTGGACAAGGATTGAGAAAACTAAGTAATCAGATCTTTTGAACCTATTGTGGCAGAAATGCAGTGGTTCTATATGGATCTAAACAACTGCAATGTGCACTGTGCTGCTTAAAGCAGAGAGGACACAAATAAACATGATGCACAGTCCCTGAGTTCATACAATCAGAAGGAATGTGGAGTCTCATGCACTTGACTAAGGAAAGGAAGAGCGTTGAGCTCTGACATGTTCCCTCCTGATGCATCTTTAAAGGAGGTATCCCTAGGTCCCAGAGAATGCAAATTTGAGGAGGTATATCTGGGAATTGGGTATAATCATTTTTTGTGTCCTAGTATCATGTCAAAATGCCACTTGAAGTATTTTCTTTTCTTGATAATGGATTCTTCTCATAACCCCTCTGACAGGAAGATTAGACTTTGAGGCTGAGGTTTATTGCCCTAGAAAAGGAAAGGCAGATACTGTCTAGGCAGAAAGGAGTTGCTTAGCTCTGAGTTTAAAACCAGGCTTTTGAAAGTCCATGGTGAGAAAAGGGTTAGTCTTTACTGAAATCCCAAAGCTAGGGTTATACCTGTTTAAAACAGAACCTGGAAGGTTGAACATAGATTAAATCTTAGACTGGGGACATCCTACCACACATAAAGGAGGTGACTTGGGTGGGAAGGGAGGTTTACAAATAATGGCTTGTTAGCCCCCCAATATATTTTGATTTTGCTATATTTATATGTCTTTAATTGCCCTTGTTATTAGGTCAAATTGTTGTCTATTTCTTCTAGCAGCTCTGGTCAGTTTTCGCCTATGGCTCATCTCTACCCTCTGAGTCCAGCAGCTTCTAGGCTCTGAACAGTTCTATAGTATGGATTGCAGTTGGGGCACTGGAACACAAGGATGTTCACAAGGATGTTCAGCAAGTTTTTTTTTTCTTTCAGCCACTTTTATTTCCTTTTAGAGATAGGATCCAGCTATCTTGCCCAGGGTAGTCTCCACCTTCTGGGCCCAAGTAGTCTTCCCATCTCAGCTCTCCAAGTAGCTAGTAATACAGGTGTGTGCCGCTGCACCTGTCTCAGGCACTTTTAAACAATTACGTTCTCACTTGATACGTAATTTTTGCTACAGTAGACGCTTAGTTTTTATGAATTTAACTTTTTCAATGATAACTCTTCTGCAAGTGATCACACCTTCCCATCATGTGTGTTTGAGATCACACCTTCCCATCACGTGTGTTTGAGTATTTTATATTTATTGTTTCACTTATTTACATATATTTTCTTTAGTTTTTTGGAGTCAGGCTCTCAGTCTGTTGCCTAGGCTGGAGTGCAGTGGTGCAATCATGGCTCACTGCAGGCTCAACTGCCTGGGTTTGAAGCAGCAGTCCTCCTGCCTCAGCCTCCCAAATAGCTAAGACCACAGAAACATGTCATGATGCCTGGCTCATTTTTCAATTTTTCTTTTTCTTTTTCTTTTTTTTTTTTTTTTTTGAGATGGAGTCTCGCTCTGTCTCCCAGGCTGGAGTGCAGTGGCATGATCTCGGCTCACCGCAAGTTCCACCTCCTGGGTTCACGCCATTCTCCTGCCTCAGCCTCCCGAGTAGCTGGGACTACAGGCACCCGCCACCACGCCCAGCTAATTTTTTGTATTTTTTAGTAGAGACGGGGTTTCACCATGTTAGCCAGGATGGTCTCTATCTCCTGACCTCGTGATCCACTTGCCTTGGCCTCCCAGAGTGCTGGGATTACAGTCGTGAGCCACTGCACCCAGCCTCAATTTTTATTTTGCAGAGACGAGGTCTTGCTATGTTGCCCAAGACCTATTTAGGTCCATGCGAAACCACTGCATTTCTGTCACAATAGGTTCAATGGATCAAATTACTTAGTTTTCTCAATCCTTTTCCACCTACAGAAAATCCTTTTGGTTAACCCCTTTGCCAAGGAAACTAAAAAATAAATTTGAAAAGGTTCTTTTTGTAATGCCAAAATATTTGTTGAACAGATTGTAAGGCTGCTTGAATCATATTAGCTCATTCCTGGCCTCAAGTGATCCTGAATCACAGGTATTTTAAAACTGGAGTTATTTTGACAAAGAGCATGCCTAGCTGACCACTCAGCTGTGTCTCATCTTGCCTTTGCTGAATTCCACTCATTGTAGCATACTACATTTGTGAAAGATGGAAACGAGTTTTCACATGTGAAAAATAGCTATCAGAGGACAGGAAAACTTTAGTAGAAGTTGAAAGGGAGTTAACACCTGTGGCTTGAGAATATGCACAGAAAACAGGAGACTCTCAGTGGGATCTATGATTTGAGAGAAGGTCAGGCATCTGCCTAAACATTTCTGTGTTCACAAATATGCACATTCGTGACCGTCTTGGAACATGTTCATGTTGTGTGTTGAAGTTCTATTGTTTTGAACCATGATTTCTTAACAGTTAATTACCCTCAAACTCAGAACAAAACTGATTAAGTTGCTCATTAACAGCATGTGATCACTTTCCAAATGTGCCTTTCTCACTTAGTTTACAAAAAAGAATGTGTTAAAATTCTGCCTTCCAAGTCAGTTTTGATCTGGTAACTCACATTCTTTTTTTTTTTTTTTTTCTTTTTTGAGACGGAGTCTCGTTCTATTGCCCAGGCTGGAGTGCAGTGGCGCGATCTCCACTCACTGCAAGCTCCGCCTCCTGGGTTCACGCCATTCTTCTGCCTCAGCCTCCCGAGTAGCTGGAACTACAGTTGCCCGCCACCATGCCCGGCTAATTTTTTTTTTTTTTTTTGTATTTTTAGTAGAGAGATGGTTTCACCGAGCTAGCCAGGATGGTCTCGATCTCCTGACCTCATGATCCGCCCGCCTCGGCCTCCCAAAGTGTCGGGATAACAGGCGTGAGTCACTGCACCCAGCCTGGTAACTCACATTCTTGTTCTTCACAAAGGAAAATACCTTCCTGTGCATGTGATTTATTGCCTCACTGAAGCCTACCCCAGCAATAATTGAAATAATATTCTTTTCATGTCACTCCAAGACTAATAGAGAAAGGTCCAAGTGGCAGGATACTTACAGATATCAATTTCAGTCAAGTTCTTAACCAATATAAGAAGGTCACACAACAATGAAAAATACCTTTTACTTTCTGCATCTCCTTATAGGTAGAATACACCAGCTTTAGCAGTCTGAGTTTGGAGCTGTTTTGTTTTAAATGAGGGCACATGGTTAATTTTCTGTGTGTTTCAGGGCAGAAATTGTCATATGATAGGATGACGGATTTCATCTATGTTTTTATAAGGGTAATCTCAACCGAATGAGAGTACAGAGGATTGGGATGGAAGCTTATACTGTGAGTTGATAAAGGGAAAACAAACCTTATCAGGGAGTGGAAGAGTTAGCTTCGCCAACACTGAATCAAGGTTTTCATGAATGATAAAAATCATCCCCCAGTTGCTCATAGCACCCTCAGCGTGGGGTGGCTAGGAGACACCTGAAGAAGCAACCACTAATTATTCTGATCTTGAGAAAGGCAGTGAAAGCCTCCATGGCCATGCCTGTGGTCAGTGGAAAGGGCCACAATGGGGCTTTCTCTGAGCCCACCCAGAGCAGGAGATGATAGGTAGTGCAGGACCAGGCCTGAGAGCAGAGACATTTAGCAAGAGAAGCAAAAGGAGCAATAATAGCCAATATAGACAAAGAGCTGGACCCTCTTTATTGCCTGGTTAAATAACTTGCCCATGTTCTCACAGTTAATAAGCATAGAAAGAGCCTTGAATAATAGGTTGAGCCAAACAGCATTTCCAGTCAACACACTGAAGCTATACAAATGGCAATTTAATATGGCTCAACCTAACAATTCTGAACAGTATTTCAAAGCTTGTGCTGTTACAAAGAAGTTGGAAGAGTTTAGTATTTTCAAACTTTAGTAACTTAAGAATCTATTTTATGACTTTTGCTATTTCTATGTACTGCTTTTACTATTATTATTTTCAAGATTGACTCTTAAGAAATTAGTCTCATCGTAATGATCTAGGTCATCGTAGCAAACACTTACACAACACTTATGATATACCAACACTTTACACATTAATACATGTGACTGAAATCACAGTTTTGATATGTTAGCTATATTTTCTACTATACGTTAATATAAAAACATACATATTACTTTTAAAATGTTTATTTCTACACCCCTTAAAGTCACCTCTTATACCAGAAAGGGATATATATTGCGTTTGAGAAATTTTGGATTAGGGAACTCCTAAGGCTCCTTCCATCTTTAACATTTCTAACTGGTTGACCATTACCACACAGAGAAGCTGTGCCATGTAAAACTGTACCATTAAGTGTGTGGGCTTCCTGGATTCACTCTGGCTCTGTCATTTGTTACCTTAGTAAACTTGGGCATGTCATTTCAAACCTTTTGTTGCTGGGTGTAGTGGCATGCAGCTGTAGTCCTAGCTACTTGGGAGGCTAAGGTAGGAGGAGTGCCAGCATGGTCAACATAGAGAGACTTGTCTCTAAAAACAAAACAAAACAAAAAAATTGCACACACAAAAACCTCTGGCATACATTGGCTCCTTCCACCTCACTGGGTTGCTGTGAGTTAAAGAGATAATAAATGTTAAGTGTAGGTGCTAGCCCATTGCATGCACTTGAAAACTCTTCCTTATTATTGAATCACAGCTAAGGCAGGGTAATTAAGGCCGTGCTCTAGGGAAGTGAGACTTTAAGGATGCCAAAAATTAACAAATTTAAAAGCTAGTGGGGAAAAAGAGTTAATGCTTACTTTTCCACATGCTTTTCTGTCTTGGGAAAGCTGCCTTGTCATTTCCACTCCACCATTGTCTAGATTTCTCTGGACCCTGAGCCAGCCCTCTTGACATCAGGAGGAAATGGACAATGTCAAAGACTCAACTTTAAGGATAGTGACTTCAGTTCAGATACCTTTTTGTATATTATGGAACCATTTCCTCCCCACTATATGTAATATAGCACCACTGATTTGCAGATATGTTTCTTTCTGTTTGTCAGTATTACTAGTTAGGGCTAGTTCTCTTATCTCCTAAGACTGGATTTGGAAGGCCAAGTAAGTTTTAAAAAGGCAGGGTTTTTTTTTTTTGTTTGTTTTGTTTTGTTTTGCTTTTTTGTGGGAGTCATTCTACAATTCAGGAAAATTGCCCCATGGTGAATCAAGGTGTTTTAATAAAAGTTATCATTTATTTGAAGGCTTAAGTATTTAATAATTGGCCCTAATAGCATTATCTAAAGTAGGCACTGTTATTAACCCTGTTTCACAGATAAGAAAAGTGAGATATAGAAGTAAATCAAATAACCCAAAGCTACAGGGTTGATAAGTAGCAAAGGTGGGATTTGAAGCCAGACAACCTGACTTAGAACATGTACTCTTAGCCATATTTAACACAAGGTCTCAGCAAAATGTAACCTTCCTACTTATCCTTGCTCACAAATCAATTTAATCCCAGTTTCAGAGAAATCATATTGCATAATCATCAAAAGCAGACTCTGGAGCCTACCTCTACCACGTATAAAGTATCTGACCTTGGGCAAGTTGCTTAAGTTCTCTGTGCCTTAATTTCCCTATATACAAAATGTGGGTAATAATAGTACCTACTTCATAGGATTGTGAACAATAAACTGGTTTGTATATATAAGATGTCTAGAACTCATAGTAAGCACTATTCTCTATTAATAGAGAATTGGATAAATGAATTATGTTACATCCATAATGTGGAATATAAGGGAGTCATAAAAACTTGATTAACGTAGAAACATGTTGAGTGAAGAATGCAGCTTACACAATTGAATAAAATATTGAGGTGGAGCAAGATGGCCGAATAGGAACACCTCCAGGCTCCAGCTCCCAGCGCGAGCGACACAGAAGATGGGTGATTTCTGCATTTTCAACTGAGGTACTGGGTTCATCTCACTAGGGAGTGCCGGACAATCGGTGCTGGTCAGCTGCTGCAGCTTGACCAGCCAGAGCTGAAGCAGGGCGAGGCATCGCTTCACCTGGGAAGCGCAAGGGGGAAGGGAATCCCTTTTCCTAGCCAGGGGAACTGAGACACACAACAACTGGAAAATCGGGTAACTCCCACCCCAATACTGTGCTTTACCAAGAGTCTTAGCAAACGGGCACGCCAGGAGATTATATCTCATACCTGGCCGGGAGGGTCCCACGCCCACAGAGCCTCCCTCATTGCTAGCACAGCAGTCTGCGAGCTAACGGAAAAGCAGCAGCGAGGCTGGGGGAGGGGCGCCCGCCATTGCTGAGGCTTAAGTAGGTAAACAAAGCCACTGGGAAGCTCGAACTGGGTGGAGCTCACAGCAGCTCAAGGAGGTTTGCCTGTCTCTGTAGACTCCACCTCTGGGGACAGGGCACAGCTAAACAACAGCAACAACAACAAAACAGCAGAAACCTCTGCAGACACAAACAACTCTGTCTGACAGCTTTGAAGAGAGCAGTGGATCTCCCAACACGGAGGTTGAGATCTGAGAACAGACTGCCTGCCTGCTCAAGTGGGTCCCTGACCCCTGAGTAGCCTAACTGGGAGACATCCCCCACTAGGGGCAGACTGACACCCCACACCTCACACGGTGGAGTACACCCCTGAGAGCAAGCTTCCAAAGCAAGAATCAGACAGGTATACTCGCTGTTCAGCAATATTCTATCTTCTGCAGCCTCTGCTGCTGATACCCAGGCAAACAGAGTCTGGAGTGGACCTCAAGCAATCTCCAACAGACCTACAGCTGAGGGTCCTGACTGTTAGAAGGAAAACTAACAAACAGGAGGACACCCACACCAAAACCCCATCAGTATGTCACCATCACCAAAGACCAGAGGCAGATAAAACCACAAAGATGGGGAAAAAGCAGGGCAGAAAAGCTGGAAATTCAAAAAATAAGAGCACATCTCCCCCTGCAAAGGAACACAGCTCATCGCCAGCAACGGATCAAAGCTGGACGGAGAGTGAGTTTGACGAGAAAAGAGAAGGCTTCAGTCCATCAAACTTCTCAGAGCTAAAGGAGGAATTACGTACCCAGCGCAAAGAAACTAAAAATCTTGAAAAAAGAGTGGAAGAATTGATAACTAGAATAATTAATGCAGAGAAGGCCATAAACAAACTGACAGAGATGAAAACCATGACACGAGAAATACGTGACAAATGCATAAGCTTCAGTAACCGACTCTATCAACTGGAAGAAAGAGTATCAGCGATTGAGGATCAAATGAATGAAATGAAGCGAGAAGAGAAATCTAAAGAAAAAAGAAGAAAAAGAAATGAACAAAGCCTGCAAGAAGTATGGGATTATGTAAAAAGACCAAATCTACGTCTGGTTGGGGTGCCTGAAAGTGAGGGGGAAAATGGAACCAAGTTGGAAAACACTCTTTAGGATATCATCCAGGAGAACTTCCCCAATCCAGTAGGGCAGGCCAACTTTCAAATTCAAGAAATACAGAGAATGCCACAAAGATACTCCTCGAGAAGAGCAACTCCAAGACACATAATTGCCAGATTCACCAAAGTTGAAACAAAGGAAAAAATCTTAAGGGCAGCCAGAGATAAAGGTCGGGTTACCCACAAAGGGAAGCCCATCGGACTAACAGCAGATCTCTCGGCAGAAACTCTCCAAGCCAGAAGAGAGTGGGGGCCAATATTCAACATTCTTAAAGAAAAGAATTTTAAACCCAGAATTTCATATCCAGCCAAACTAAGTTTCATAAGTGAAGGAGAAATAAAATCCTTTACAGATAAGCAAATGCTTAGAGATTTTGTCACCACCAGGCCTGCCTTACAAGAGACCCTGAAGGAAGCACTAAACATGGAAAGGAACAACCAGTACCAGTCATTGCAAAAACATGCCAAAATGTAAAGACCATCGAGGCTAGGAAGAAACTGCATCAACTAACGAGCAAAATAACCAGTTAATACCATAATGCAGGATCAAGTTCACACATAACAATATTAACCTTAAATGTAAATGGACTAAATGCTCCAATTAAAAGACACAGACTGGCAAACTGGATAAAGAGTCAAGACTCATCAGTCTGCTGTATTCAGGAGACCCATCTCACATGCCGAGACATACATAGGCTCAAAATAAAGGGATGGAGGAAGATCTACCAAGCAAATGGAGAACAAAAGAAAGCAGGGGTTGCAATACTAGTCTCTGATAAAACAGACTTTAAACCATCAAAGATCAAAAGAGACAAAGAAGGCCATTACATAATGGTAAAGGGATCAATTCAACAGGAAGAGCTAACTATCCTAAATATATATGCACCCAATACAGGAGCACCCAGATTCATAAAGCAAGTCTTTAGAGACTTACAAAGAGACTTAGACTCCCATACAATAATAATGGGAGACTTCAACACCCCACTGTCAACATTAGACAGATCAACAAGACAGAAAGTTAGCAAGGATATCCAGGAATTGAACTCATCTCTGCAGCAAGCAGACCTAATAGACATCTACAGAACTCTCCACCCCAAATCAACAGAATATACATTCTTCTCAGCACCACATTGTACTTATTCCAAAATTGACCACACAGTTGGAAGTAAAGCACTCCTTAGCAAATGTACAAGAACAGAAATTATAACAAACTGTCTCTCAGACCACAGTGCAATCAAACTAGAACTCAGGACCAAGCAACTCAATCAAAACCACTCAACTACATGGAAACTGAATAACTTGCTCCTGAATGACTACTGGGTACAGAACAAAATGAAGGCAGAAACAAAGATGTTCTTTGAAACCAATGAGAACAAAGATACAACATACCAGAATCTCTGGGACACATTTAAAGCAGTGTGTAGAGGGAAATTTATAGCACTAAAAGCCCACAAGAGAAAGCAGGAAAGATCTAAAATTGACACTCTAACATCGCAATTAAAAGAACTAGAGAAGCAAGAGCAAACACATTCAAAAGCTAGCAGAAGGCAAGAAATAACTAAGATCAGAGCAGAACTGAAGGAGATAGAGACACAAAAAACCCTCCAAAAAATCAATGAACCCAGGAGTTGGTTTTTTGAAAAGATCAACAAAATTGATAGACCACTAGCAAGACTAATAAAGAAGAAAAGAGAGAAGAATCAAATAGATGCAATAAAAAATGATAAAGGGGATATCACCACCGACCCCACAGAAATACAAACTACCATCAGAGAATACTATAAACACCTCTACACAAATAAACTAGAAAATCTAGAAGAAATGGATAATTTCCTGGACACTTACACTCTCCCAAGACTAAACCAGGAAGAAGCTGAATCCCTGAATAGACCAATAGCAGGCTCTGAAATTGAGGCAATAATTAATAGCCTACCAACCAAAAAAAGTCCAGGACCAGATGGATTCACAGCTGAATTCTACCAGAGGTACAAGGAGGAGCTGGTACCATTCCTTCTGAAACTATTCCAATCAATAGAAAAAGAGGGAATCCTCCCTAACTCATTTTATGAGGCCAGCATCATCCTGATACCAAAGCCTGGCAGAGACACAACAAAAAAAGAGAATTTTAGACCAATATCCCTGATGAACATCGATGCAAAAGTCCTCAACAAAATACTGGCAAACCGGATCCAGCAGCACATCAAAAAGCTTATCCACCATGATCAAGTGGGCTTCATCCCTGGGATGCAAGGCTGGTTCAACATACGCAAATCAATAAACGTAATCCAGCATATAAACAGAACCAAAGACAAAAACCACATGATTATCTCAATAGATGCAGAAAAGGCCTTTGACAAAATTCAACAGCCCTTCATGCTAAAAACGCTCAATAAATTCGGTATTGATGTAACATATCTCAAAATAATAAGAGCTATTTATGACAAACCCACAGCCAATATCATACAGAATGGGCAAAAACTGGAAAAATTCCATTTGAAACCTGGCACAAGACAGGGATGCCCTCTCTCACCACTCCTATTCAACATAGTGTTGGAAGTTCTGACTAGGGCAATCAGGCAAGAGAAAGAAATAAAGGGTATTCAGTTAGGAAAAGAGGAAGTCAAATTGTCCCTGTTTGTAGATGACATGATTGTATATTTAGAAAACCCAATTGTCTCAGTCCAAAATCTTCTTAAGCTGATAAGAAACAGACAAACAGAGAGCCAAATCATGAATGAACTTCCATTCACAATTGCTTCAAAGAGAATAAAATACCTAGGAATCCAACTTACAAGGGATGTCAAGGACCTCTTCAAGGAGAACTACAAACCACTGCTCAGTGAAATAAAAGAGGACACAAACAAATGGAAGAACATACCATGCTCATGATGAGGAAGAATCAGTATCGTGAAAATGGCCATACAGCCCAAGGTAATTTACAGATTCAATGCCATCCCCATCAAGCTACCAGTGAGTTTCTTCACAGAATTGGAAAAAACTGCTTTAAAGTTCATATGGAACCAAAAAAGAGCCCGCATTGCCAAGACAATCCTAAGTCAAAAGAACAAAGCTGGAGGCATCACGCTACCTGACTTCAAACTATACTACAAGGCTACAGTAACCAAAACAGCATGGTACTGGTACCAAAACAGAGATCTAGACCAATGGAACAGAACAGAGTCCTCAGAAATAATACCACACATCTACAGCCATCTGATTTGACAAACCTGAGAAAAGCAAGAAATGGGGAAAGGATTCCCTATTTAATAAATGGTGCTGGTGCTGGGAAAATTGGCTAGCCATAAGTAGAAAGCTGAAACTGGATCCTTTCCTTACTCCTTATACGAAAATTAATTCAAGATGGATTAGAGACTTAAATGTTAGACCTAATACCATAAAAACCCTAGAAGAAAACCTAGGTAATACCATTCAGGACACAGGCATGGGCAAGGACTTCATGTCTAAAACACCAAAAGCAACGGCAACAAAAGCCAAAATTGACATATGAGATCTAATTAAACTAAAGAGCTTCTGCATAGCAAAAGAAACTACCATCAGAGTGAACAGGCAACCTACAGAATGGGAAAACATTTTTGCAATCTACTCATCAGATAAAGGGCTAATATCCAGAACCTACAGAGAACTCAAACAAATTTACAAAAACAAACAAACAACCCCATCAAAAAGTGGGCAAAGGATATGAACAGATATTTCTCAAAAGAAGACATTCATATAGCCAACAGACACATGAAAAAATGCTCATCATCACTGGCCATCAGAGTTTGATTTTGTGGCCAAAATCAAAACCACAATGAGATACCATCTCACACCAGTTAGAATGGCAATCATTAAAAAGTCAGGAAACAACAGGTGCTGGAGAGGATGTGGAGAAATAGGAACACTTTTACACTGTTGGTGGGATTGTAAACTAGTTCAACCATTATGGAAAACAGTATGGCCATTCCTCAAGGATCTAGAACTAGAAGTACCATATGACCCAGTCATCCCATTACTGGGTATATACCCAAAGGATTATAAGTCATGCTGCTGTAAAGACACATGCACACGTATGTTTATTGCAGCACTATTCACAATAGCAAAGACTTGGAATCAACCCAAATGTCCATCAGTGACAGACTGGATTAAGAAAATGTGGCTCATATACACCATGGAATACTATGCAGCCATAAAAAAGGATGAGTTTGTGTCCTTTGTAGGGACATGGATGCAGCTGGAAACCATCATTCTCAGCAAACTATCGCAAGAACAGAAAAACCAAACACCGCATGTTCTCACTCATAGGTGGGAACTGAACAATGAGATCACTTGGACTCGGGAAGGGGAACATCACACACCGGGACCTATCACGGGGAGGGGGGAGTGGGGAGGGATTGCACTGGGAGTTATACCTGATGTAAATGACGAGTTGATGGGTGCTGACGAGTTAATGGGTGCAGCACACCAATATGGCACAAGTATACATATGTAACAAACCTGCACGTTATGCACATGTACCCTAGAACTTAAAGTATAATTAAAAAAAAACAAAAAAACAAAAAATAATAAAATAAAATAAAATTTAAAAATTAAAAAAAAAGTGCAGTAAAAAAAAAGATATTGAATAAAGCTGTTTTGTGTATGTGTATGCTGAGTGCGCATAAAGTTAACTTTTTTGTTTTATTAAAAATTACTTCTGTATTTTGAAAAAATTACAGTCAGTAATTTTCACTTAAAAGATCTTATTAGGAAATGTGGAGATTACACACACACACACATGTGCACACACACACACACACACAGTTGAGGCCCTCAAATGTGTGCTGAGCCCTGAACTGGGGCCCTTCCTGGAATTTGATTATTCAAATGCCATTTTACCTAGTGGGCTGGAATTTAAGCTCTCCTCACTTAGCTTTAGTTCAGTGACACCTGTGTTGAAGGTTTTAAATTATTTTAGATTGCAAATGCCACTGGTTCTCTATTTGGCTTGGGGTCTTTCATTGAGAGCTTTAGAAAACCTAATCTCTAGTCCACTCACAGGTATCTTCCATGGTCAGAGGGAATTAACAATGGCAATTTGAAAAAGATACAATACCTATATTTCTAGAAAAAATTTAGAGGTGGCATTCTATGTTAGCTCTTTCTTTAAGAATGTGAGTCCAATGGCTACGAGATCCTTTGATTTGTGACATCCACAGAAGCACAGGAAGAAGGAATGATTCATCTATTCAACAAGCATTTCTTCGAACACTGTATGTACCAGGTTCTGTGTTAGGAAATGGAAATATGAAGATAATAAGACACAGTTCCTACCTTTAAAATGCTAATAGTTCAATGACGATTGGAGCAGGCAGGCAAACAAATCACTGGGTTAGAGTGTGAAAGGTACTGTATGGTTTATAAGAATGGGGATGAGGCTGGGTGCAGTGGCTCATGTCTGTAATCCCAGCACTTTGGGAGGCTGAGGCAGGTGGATCACCTGAGGTCAGGAGTTTGAGACCAGCCTGGCCAACATGGTAAAACCCTGTCTCTACTGGAAATACAAAAAATTAGCTGGGCATGGTGGCAGGCACCTGTAATCTCAGCTGTTTGGGAGGCTGAGGCAGGAGAATTGCTTGAACGCGGGAGGTAGAGGTTGCAATGAGCCAAGATCATGCTGTTGCACTCCAGCCTGGGTGACAGAGTGAGACTCTGTCTAAGAAAAAAAGAATAGGGATGACACAAAAAATGTGGTCAATTCCCAATAGATAAGTGGATTTAGAAAAAAAGCCTCCCAGAAGAAGCAAGTTGGTTCTTTATAGATGGATAGATATTTGGCAAGCTGGCAAGGGGAAGAAGGGCCTTGTAGGTAGATGGAGCAGCATGAGTGAAAGCAGAGAGGAATGAGAGACTCAGGAAATTTTGGGAAGCAAAATATAGTTTGGAACGTCTGGAATTAGGGTGGATGGATTATGGTAAAGAAAAAGATTAGGAGTTAGGACTCAAATTAGTAAATTACTTCTATCCAACCTAAGAAGTCTGGAATTTGTCATAGAGGTTATGGAGAATTCTTGAAGGGTTTTCATTAGGAAAGTAACATGGTGCAATTTTCAGTGTACAAAGATCACTCTGGTAGGGAGTGGATTGAGAAGAAAAAGCTAGAAGCAAGACAATTTGTGAGGAAATATTTGCAGCCATTCATTGTGAAATGATGAATGAAGGCAGAAACAACAGCAGGGATTGAGAGTACAGGGTGTTTGGAAGACATATAGAAGCTCAATTATTCCTGCCTGAGAATTACTCCTCTCTTCCTCAGGGCTGGAAAGTCCACAGCCATCTTTGTGCCATGTGTTCTTGACCCTGTAGTTGCAGCTGATTGGATCAGGGGGTATATTTGCCTGAGCTGGACCAATCAGGTACTCTCTATTTCTCAATCAGTTAGTCCCCATATGTGACTGAAACTGAGGATTATATAAACTGTGAGACAGCCATCTTCTATAAAATGTAAAAAGAAGTAGAGAACTGCATGACCTCAGGAAAAGGAAAGAGAATGTAAATGACAGAGAGAGAGAAACAGAGATGGGAGAACCTGTAGACTGAGAAGAGGTGGGGGAGAGAGAAAAAGACAGGGAGACAGAGAGACAGATACATATACAGAAACAAAGACAGAGATAGAATGGGAGCACTCCTCTAATTTCCAAATATTCTCCCAGGGCTTTGTTTCTTCTCATAAGTTAATGGAGAAGAGATGGTCAAGATAATCAAAGGTCACTAGGCATGCATGGAGGTAAGCCACCATGAGGAAGAGTCAGCAGCAACAACAAATGATAGATTTAGAGCTTTAAGAACTACAGATATGGGCATTTTCAAATACATAATGTAAGAAAGCTATCTGTAAATGTTTAAAGAAATAAAGTATAATTCACAAAAGATGAGTATGTAAATAGACTATAATAAATGACTTTTTAATACAAACAATGGAAACTTCTAGAAATGAAAGTATAATTGTAGAAATTTCTTTAATGGACAAGTTAACAGTGGTTTAGGTGATTAGATAATTGATTAACTAGAAGCAGAACAAGATAAAATGCCTAGAATTCAGGAAAGGGTAGGTGGAGGAAAAGACAGGAGAAGAGAAGAGATAAAAACATGAAAAAGAAGTTTATAATTTAGAAGACAGTATGAGAAGATCTAATATATGTCTAATTGGAGTCCTAGAAGAAAAGACTAGAGAAAATGAAGGAGGGCCAAATTTGATGAGATAATGGCTGAGAACTTTTAGAATTGATGAAATACATGAGTCCACATGGTGAGGAAGCATATTGTATACCACTTAGGGTTTTTTTCAAAAAGCAAGTCATGATTAGACACATCAGAATAAAGCAATTCATGACTAGACACTGGTATTATGATACCAAAGATAAAAATATATTTAAAGCATTGTTAAGGAAAAGGAAGATTACATAGAAATAAATGAAATAAGGCAGATTATACATTTTTTCCAGTTTTTTATGATGATAAAATATACATAACATAAAATTTATCATCTTACCTTTTTTTTTTTTTTTTCTTGAGACAGAGTCTTGTTCTTTTATCCAGGCTGGGAGTGCAGTGGTGTGATCTTGGCTCACTGTAACCTCTGCCTTCCAGGTTCAAGTAATTCTTCTGCCTCAGCCTCCCAAGTAGCTGGGACTACAGGTGGGTGCCACCATGCCTGGCTAATTTTTTTGTATTTTTAGTAGAGATGGGGTTTCCCCATGTTGGCCAGGCTGGTCTGGAACTCCTGACCTCAGGTGGTTCACCTGCCTAAGCCTTCCAAAGTGCTGGGATTACAGGCATGAGCCACTGCATGGTAAGCCTCATCTTACCATTTTTAAGTATGCAGTTCAGTGGTATTAAATACATTCATAATTTTGTACACTCATCACCACCATCCATCTCCATAACTCTTTTCATCTTGTAAAATAAGAACTATACCCATTAAACAAACAATAACTCCCTATTTCTCCTACTCCCAGCTCCTGGAAACCACTATTCTACTTTATTTCTATGATTTTGACTGCTCTTAAGTACCTCATATAAGTGCAATCATTCAGTGTTTGTCTTTTTCGTGACTGACTTGTTTCACTTAGCATAATGTCCTTAAAGTTCATCCATGTTGTTGCATACTGCAGAATTTCCTTCCTTTTTAAGGCTGAACAGAATGAGTAATATTCTGTTGTAAGGATATACCACATTTTACTTATCCAGTCATTCATTGATGGACATTGGATTGCTTCCGTCTTTTAGCTATTGTAAATAATGCTTCTGTGAACACAAGTGTACAAACAAATCTTCGAGATCCGACTTTCAATTCATTTGGGTGTATACCCAAAAGTGAAATTGATGGTTCATATGGTAATTCTATTTTTTATTCTATTTTTAACTTTGAAAAACTGCTATGCTGTTTTCCAGTGGTTGTATAATTTTACATTTCCACCAACAGTACACAGATGTTCCAATTTCTGCACATCTTTGCCAACCTTTACTTTTGTTTAGTTTTGTTTTGGATAGTAACCATCCTAATGAGTGTAAAGTAGTATTTCATTGGAGTTTTGATGTGCATTGTTCTAATAATCAGTAATGTTTAGCACCTTTTCATTTATATTTCTTTTGGGAAAATGTCTATTGAACTCCTTTGCCCATTTTTGAATTGTGTTTTTTGTTCATTTGTTTGTTTTTGAGTTTTAGGAGTTTGCCATATATTCTGGATATTAATCTCTTATCAGATATATAATTTGCAGATTATTTTCTCTCATTCTGTTGCCTTTTTTTTTTTACTCCCTGTTTACCTTGTTTCTATATAACCTGTTAAAAGGTGTGATGGCAAAAAAATATTCCAGCCACAGTAGCAATTAAAAAACACACCAAATACCCCTAAAAAAAAAAAGTATGAGATGTATACAAAATATAAAAGAAGATTTGAGTAAATATATAAAAATATGTATTCTTGAATGGAAAGCTCATTTGAAAAACTTCAATTCCTCTCCGAGTAATTGAGTAATTCATAGTTTACCACACTTCCAGTTGAAATTCTAGAAGAACTTAACACAATCAGAATTTAGAAATGGACAAAATTTTCCTGGTTATATTTCACCTGGGAAATTAACAAGTGAGATTACTATAAAATATTTGGCAAAAAATAATTAAGATAAAAACAGATACTTTCTCAGCTGGGTATAAATGGATTATAACCTAAGGAAGTAAAAAGGCTATATGAACAAGAATTAATGAACAAATTAATGAGAGGAAAAAAAAAAAAGGCCAAACACAGTGGCTCATGCCTGTAATCTCAGCACTTTGGGAGGCCAAGGTGGGAGGATTGCTTAAGGCCAGGAGTTTGAGACCAATCTGGGCAACAGAGCAAGAAACTGTCTCTAGAAAAAAAATTAAAAAATAAAAAAAAAGGAAGGAAGGGAAGGAAGGAAGGAAGGAAGGAAGCTGTGCATGGAAGTATGAGCCTGTCATCTTAGCTACTCAGGAGGCTGAGGCAGGAGGATCACTTGAGCCCAAGAGTTTTAGGCTGTAGCAAGTCATGATTGTACCACTGCACTCCAACCTGAGGGACAGAGTTTCCTGTCTCTAAGGAAAGGGTGGGGGTCAGGGGGTGGGATGCGTGCTGAATAAATGACTCTGAAACCATTTCAAATAATACAAGAATTTCATGTATAAGAAAGGAAACTCACAAACCAATTACAGGTGGATTATGCAGCAGATGGTGATAGTAGTTTTTCATGCACAAATTTTTATGAAGACCAATCTATTTTGTTGTTGTTGTTGCCTGTGTTTTTGTTGTTATAGCCAAGAAATCATTGCCAAGTCCAATGTTGTGAAATTTTCCCCTATGTTTTCTTCTGAGGGTTTTATTAAGTCTTACATTTAGGTCTTTAATCCATTTTGAGTTAATTTTTGTATATAATTAGGTAAGGTTTCAGCTTGATTCTTTGATATGTGGATATCTAGTTTTTCCACCACCATTTGTTGAAAAAGCTATTCTTTTCCCCATTGAATGGTCTTAGCTTCCTTGTCAAAAATTATTTGACCGTACATGTGAGGGTTTATTTTTGGGCTCCCAATCCTATTTATTTGATCTGTATGTCTGACTTTATGCCTTTATGGCACTGCCTTTATGCCAGTACCATACTGTTTCAATGACTGTCGCTTTGTAGTAAATTTTGAAATTAGGAAGTGTGAGTCTTCTAGCTTTCTTCTTTCTTGAGATTGTTTTGGCTATTCAGAATTCCTCAGAAATTCCATATGAATTTTTGAATGGGTTTTTCTGCAAAAAAAAAAAAAAAAATCACTGGGATTTTGCTGGGGTTGCACTGAATCTGTAGATCTCTTTCTGTAGTATTGACAGTTTAACAATATTGTCTTCTAATGCACAAACATGAAATTTGTTTCAATTTCTTTGTGTCTTAATTTCTTTCAGCAATGTTTTGTAGTTTTTATTGTTCAAGTCTTTTACTTCCTTAGTTAATTCCTAAGTATTTTATTCGTTTTGGTGCTATTATAAACAGAATTTTAATAATTCCTTTTTCATATTGTTCATTTTTAGTGTATAGAACTAAAACTAATTTTTGTGTGTTGATTTTGTATCCTGCTACTTTGCTGAATTTATTTATTAGTTCCAACAGTTTTTTGTAGAATCTTTAGGGTTTTCTACATATAAAATTATATCATCTACAAACAGAGATAATTTTACTTCTTTCTTTCCAATTTGGATACCTTTTACTTCTTCCACTTTCATTATTTCTCTGGCTAGAACTTCTAGGACTATGTTGAATAGAAGCAGAAAAAGCAGACATCTTTCCTTGTTCCTGATCTCTGAAGAAAAGCTTTCAGTCTTTCACCATTGAGTGGAATGCTGCCATGAAAATTTTATAAATGCCCTTTATCATGTTGAGGAACTTCCCTTCTATTCCTAGTTTGTTGAGTGTTTTTATCATAAAAGGGTATAGAATTTTGTCATATGTTTTTTCTGTATGAATTGAGATGATCATGTGGTTGTTTCTATTCACTGTGTTAATGTGGTATATTCTGTTAATCAATTTTCATATGTTGAATCATCCTTGCATTACAGGAATAAATACCACTTGGTAATGGTATATATGGTGTGTAGTCCTGTTAATATGCTGCTCAATCAATTTTGTTAATATTTTGTCAAGGATTTTTACATCAATAATCATAAAATATATTCTTTTAAAAGATTAAAAGGGTTTTTGTAAATCCTGGACAAAATATTAGCAAAATGAATTTTATGACATAATGTTCTTTTCTTGTAGTGTCTTTGTCTGGCTTTGGTATCAGAGTAATGCTGGCCTTATAGAATGAGTTAGGAAGGGTTCCCTCTACAATTTTGGGGGGATAGTTTGAGAAGGATTGGTATTCTTCTCTAAATGTTTGGTGGAATTCATCAGCGAAGTCATCAGGTTCAGGGCTTTTCCTTGTAAGAAGATTTTTCATTACTCATTAGATATTTTTACTAGTTATAAGTCTATTCAGATTATTTATTTCTCCTTGATTTAGTCTTGGTAGGCTTTCTGTTTCAAGGAATTTGTCCATTTCATCTAGGTTATCTAATCTGTCTATACACAATTGTTCATAGTACTCTCATAATCTTTTCTATTTCTGTAGAATAAGCAGTAATGTCCACACTTTTATTTCTGATTTTAGTAATTTGAATGTTCTCTTTTTTTTTCTTAATATACCTAACTAAACATTTGTCAATTTTCTTAATTTTGTCAAAGAACTTACTCTTGGTTTTATTGATTTTCTCTTGATTTCTATTCTTTATTTTCTTACCTCTACTCTAATATTTATTATTTCCTTCTTTCTGCTACCTTTGAGTTTAGTTTGTTCTTCTTTTTCTTTTCTTTTCTTTTTTTCTTTCTTTCTTTCTTTTTTTTTTTTTTTTTTGCAACAGGATCTCACTCTGTCACCCAGGCTGGTGTGCAGTGGTGCAATCATAGCTCACTGCAGCCTTGACCTCCCAGGTTCAAGCAATTCCCTCACCTCAGCCCCCTGTACTGAGACCACAGGCATGTGCCACCATGCCTGGATAATATTTGTATTTTTTGTAAAGATTGAATTTCACTATGTTGCTCAGGCTGGTCTTGAACTCCTGGGCTCAAGTGATCTGCTTGCCTTGGCCTCCCAAAATGCTGGGACTACAGGCATGAGCCACTACACCCAACCTGTTCTTCTTATTCTTAACTTGTAAAGTTAGGATGTTGATTTGACATTTTTCTTGTTTTTTAATGTAAATATATATAGCTATAAATTTGCACCCACAGACTGCTTTTGCTTTGTCCCATAAGATTTAGTATGTTGTGTTTTCATTTTTATTTGTCTCTAAGTATTTTCTAATTTCCCGTGATTTTTCTTTTGACCTATTGGTTGTTTAAGAGTTTGTTGTTTAATTTCCCCAAATTTATGCATTTTCTGTTTCACTTCTGTTATTCATTTCTAACTTTATGTCATTGGTCAGAGAAGATACTTTGTATGATATCCGTCTTTTAATATCTATTGAGACTTAATTTGTGGCCTAACATTTGATGCATCCTGCAAAATGTCCCATGTGCACCTGAGAAAAGTTTGTATACTATAGTTGTTGGATAGAGGATTCTGAATATACCTGTTAGTCTGGTTGGTTTATCGCATTGTTTAAGTCTTCTGTTTCCTTGCTTATTTTTTGTCTGGTTGTTCTAACCGTTATTGAGAGTTGGGTATTGAAGTCTCCAACTATTGTTATAGAACTATCTCTTTTTCCCTTACATTCTGTAAGCTTTTGCTTTATATGTTTTGATGGTCTGTCCTTAGGTGGGTAAATGTTTATAATTGAATATCTTCTTGCTATATTGGGTCTTTTATTAATGTATAATGTCCTTCTTTGTCCACTGTAGCCTTGTAAGTTTATTTTGGCTGGGAGCAGTGGCTCATGCCTGTGCTCCTAGCATTTTGGGAGGCTGAGGCAGGTGGGACACTTGAGCCCAGGAGTTCTAGACTAGCCTGGACAACATGGTGAAACGCCATCTTTACAAAAAATACAATAGTTAGCAGGGCGTGGTGGTGTTTACCTGTAGTCCCAGCTACTTGGGAGACTGAGGTAGGAAGATTGCTTGAGCTGGGAGGTCAAGGCTATAGTGAGCCAAGATTGTGCCACTGCACTCCAACCTGGGTGACAGGGTGAGACCCTGTTAAAAAAAAATAAGTCTATTTTGTCTGATATTGTTATAGCCACTCCTGCTGTGTTTTGGTTACTATTTGCATGGAATATTTTTTCCATGCTTCCACTTTTAATCTGTTTATATCTTTGGATCAAAAGTGAGTCTTTTGTAAACAGTAAATAGTCGGACCATGTATTTATCCATTCTGCTAATCCCTGTGTTTTGATGGTAGGGTTTAATCCATTTGCATACAAAGTATATACTGATAAGGAGAAACTTAATTTTTTTCATTTTGCTATTTGTTTTTTATGCCTTATAGCTTATTTGCCTCTCATTTCCTGCATTTATTGAGTGTCTTCTTTTATGTTTAGTTGATTTTTTGTAGTGAAATTTTAAAATTTCTTTCCATTTCCTTTTGTGTACATTCTTTAGCTATTTCCTTTATGGTTACCATGGGGATTATACTTAACATCCTAAAGTTATAACACTCTAATTTGAATTTATACCAGCTTAAGTTCAATAACATACAAAACTCGGCTTCTTTACAATCCTGCCCCCACCTCTTTCAATTGTTAGTGTCATAAAATTACATCTTTTTATATTTCATGCCCCAAAACCTAAAGTAATAATTTATTTACATACATTAGTCTCTTAAATTATGTAGAAGATTGGCCAGACATGGTGGTTTATGCCTGTAATCCCAGCACTTTGGGAGCTCAAGGTGGGTGGATCACCTGAGGTCGTGAGTTTGAGACCAGCCTGGCCAACATGGTGAAACCCCGTCTCTACTAAAAATACAAAAATTAGCCAGGCATGATGACGGGCACCTGTAATCCCAACTACTGGGGAGGCTGAGGCATGAGAATCTCTTGAACCCAGGAGACAGAGGTTGCAATGAGCCGATATTGTACCACTGCACTCCAGCCTGAGCAACAGCGCAAGACTCTGTCTCAAAAAAAAAATGTAGAAAATAAAATGTGGGGTGATAACCTACAAGTCACATTTGGCAGTTTACTTTAAAAGTAAACAGAACTTCTTAAATCAATCCACCTTGGGGCCGTCTTGTGATTCATGGCAACATCCTGTTCCTGAGTAAAAATCTTATCTGAGTTTCTCAAATTATTGACGTATAATGATTAATTTATAACCTACTGACATCAGAAAGGCTGCTGATTTGTTTCTGAATCATAAGGTTTTGGTGATTTGTTTCTGAATCATGAAGTTTCACTGATTGTCTTGTGCATAGACATTTTAGCCTGTATGTTGCCCTGTATGTTGTACTTTGCAGCCAATCTTTGTATTGTACCTGCCAATGAAAAAGGACAACTTCACTATGAGGAATCCCTCTCCCTTCTCCTAAACTTACTTATAAAAGCCTTCCAACTTGTAACAGATTCTGGAACATTCCCAACTTTCTGATGTGTCTTCTCAGGTTGATCCTCACATTTGGGTTCCAGTAAACCTTTATCAAATTATTTCTGCCTCAACAGCCTTAATTTCAGTCGATAGGAGTTACAAGCCAAAGTTACAGTAATACTAGCTTTTAGACTAATAGTTTTTAATGTATGAATCTCAAACGATGCAAAAAACAAAAAATAGAGTTACAAACCATTGTTACAATAATACTAGCTTCTATAAGTGTCCATGTATTTACCTTCACTGAGATTTTTATTTCTTCATACAGCTTTGGGTTACTGTCTAGTGTTCTTACATTTCACCTTGCAAGATGTAAGCATTTCTTGCAGGGCAGGTTTAGTAGTGAACTCACTCAGCTTTTGTTTATCTGGGAATATTTTAATTGCTTCCTCACTTTTAAAGGAGAGTTTTGCAAGATAAAAGATTCTTGATTTACAGGTTTTTGGTTTTTTTTTTTTCTCTTTTAACCCTTTGAATTTATTAGCCCACTGGCTTCTGTTTTCCAAAGTTTCTGATGAGAATTCTAATGATATTCTAATTGAGGATCTCTTGTAAGTGAAAAATCGCTCTTCTCTTGCCACTTTCAAGATTCTATTTTTGTCTTTGGTTTTCAAAAGTTTGATTATAATGTGTTTTTGGGTGAATCTCTTTAATTCTTATTTGGAGTTTGTTGAGTTCTTGTATGTTTATGTTCAAGTCTGTCATCATGAAAATAAACTAATCAACATAAGCATTAAAGTAAAAGCATTCATCCATGGAATCACCTGACATCATCTTGTACTACCGCCTCTCAGAGTTTGTCGGTTCCTTAAGGGTTTTATCTGATTGAAATAATTTTCTGATGTGTGAATCCCTCAGACTGAGAACCTTGGCAAATGGCTGCCAGCTTTCTCCACGTAAGAGGAGGAGAGGGAGAGAAGAGATTTGATTCAGGTAAGGGACACATACTTGCTCTCTGAGAAGGCTTTTTTATTTTGAAGAGCTCTTTCTATAAGTTCTTCTTGACACTCCCTTAGCCAAACACCAACTCAGACTATCTCAGTCCCAATTCCAAACTCTGGGAGACAATCAGCTGGCCTGGGTTTGGTCAACCATGGCTCCAGGAGCAAGGTCATAGTTTGGTTGCTGGGGAAAAGGTGGGCCTCTGAGGCCCTCTGTGGAAGGTTCCTGGATAAGTCATTGGTTGGTACACTGGGCAGACCATTCAAAAGTTATACCCTTTAATTACTATTCCCTTCATTCCTGCAAATATACCCATGTGTTCTCTCAGCTCATAGTCTTAGTTCATTGTATAATATGGTTGCAAATCCTCCCATCACCTTGAGGGTTAATTTTGGGGCACACTCAGGTTTGGCAAAGAATTCTTTATCGAAATACTTTAGGTGTGGTTCCATAGCTCCAGGGCAATAGAAAAGTCACTGCATTTTCTATAGGGGCAATAAATGTTGCGGGGAGTGGTTAACTCCAGATCGTTAATGCCATATTTCTCTGGTGGTTCATTGTTATATCCACTAAAGTGCAAGATTTGTTATTGCTGCCTACTAGACAATTTTCCATTCTTCATTCTAGCAGTTTTAGACCAATAGACTAGTACGGACCCAAGACAATGCTCTCACTGGGCTAGAAGAAAAATGAGAAAAATGAGGACGATGCAAGATACATGTGTGAGTGTAATGTGGCCAACTATTCCTTTTTGGTCAATACTGATATTTATTATGATATTATTCCATTCCTACTTGATTGTTAAAAGAGATGTTTGCAACCCTATGTCAGTCCTCCAAACCCAACTACAGTAACAACAAACTATAGTTCTGTGAAATCCAGAAATATGGCAACAAAAATTAATCTATAATTAACAAAATTATATCTCAGTTATTTAAGGGGCCATTAGCAATTTGTGTTTACCATATTAATGAGAACATTTGACTGGGTTTGGTGACTTATGCCTGTGATCCCAGCACCTTGGGAGGTGGAGGTGGGCAGATCACTTGAGCCCAGGAGTTCAAGACCAGCCTGGGCAATACAGCAAAACCCTGCCTCTGCAAAAAAACCTAAAAATTACCCCGGCATGGTGGTGCATGCCCGTCATCCCAGATACTCTGGAGTCTGAGGTAGGAGGATCACCTGAGCCCAAGGACGTCAACGCTGCAGTGAGCCAGGATTGTGCCATTGCACTACAGCATGGGAGACAGAGCAAGACCCCGTCACACTTGCGCGCTCGCGCATCCACCCCCCCACCCACACACACACACACACACACACACACACACAAAGAGGACCTTCATGATGTTCAGGGAGAATGCCAATAGGCCTCAAGATTTCTTCCTTTTTTAGTAGCAGAGAGTATATACTGTAGCTAAGGATAAGAGTCCTTCAGGATAAGGAGGGCTCTGCCCTTGAAAGAGCTGTAAGAAAAGGAAGATCAAAGCAATTAATCCTTGGGCCTCTTCAAAGCAGCAAGTTTCTCAGACAAAAAAAAAAAAAAATCTAGTTTTCATCCCTGACCCCCAAGTACTCTGGTTCTCTGCCTCATTACCCCAGATTTCCTGTAATTTAACCAGGACTCTCTGATTAAGCAATTACCAGTTCCACATCTTTCATAGCATCTGCATCTGACACCATTAGCCAGGCCCTATTGACTATTCTTTACCACATCCTGCCTCACCAGCTTCTCCTCCCCACTAGAAATCCCAGTTCCCTCTGTGAGCCAGTCTTAACATCTGCAATCTCTGATTGCCGCACTCTCGTCTACCTACCTTGTCTTAGATTTGAATGTCTTGACACTCCTGATCTATTTATTCTTTAATTCTTATACTGAATATTTTCTCTGGACCAGGCATTTTTCTGGGTTCTGAGGACACAGATGAATGGTCTTGGTCCTTGAAGAGTGGCTGGTATACTGGGGAAAGAGAAACAATAGTAGATGATTTTAACAATCATATTCAAACTAGGGTCTGGGATTCTAGTGCCCACATTGGTATTTCTGCTGAAACCAAGCAATACTACTTTATTTGTCTCAGACCAAAGAGAAAAGAATGGAAGTGAATTGATATGGTCCCAAGGCTTTAAGGAAAGGCTGACAATGTTTTGCAATATTTGAAATGGGTAAGCTGAGTCTTTGCTCCCCGCTTACAGCACAAAAGTAGTTCCTAGGTTCCTATACCCCTGCCCTAAGGTGGAGTGTTCTTATCTCTCAAGTCCGTCTTTTAAGGGATTTGTGCCAGAGTACTGATGTAGGTGAGCTTTAAAAACAGATACAGTCCCCAAACCAGAAAACTTTTAAGAAACTGAGAGTACACAGTTGGAGCACTTATCTCTTGCCACAGTAGTGCTGTGTAACAAACCATTCCCAAACTCAGTGGCTCAAAACAACCACTTATTTCAAGTCTGTGGATTCTGCTGATCTTGTCAGTGGTTCTGTCATAGCTGGTACTCACCTGTTAGTGGTTGACTGGCCTTTGGTT
Source organism: Macaca mulatta (assembly GCF_049350105.2). Lineage (NCBI taxonomy): Eukaryota > Metazoa > Chordata > Mammalia > Primates > Cercopithecidae > Macaca > Macaca mulatta. The sequence continues at coordinate 93,189,968 of NC_133420.1, forward strand.
GATGAAGACAGCCTCGGCTGGGAAGAATGGCTTTGCTCCATGTGTCCTGTGGTGCAGGCGGAGGAGCAAGGGAGAGTAGACTGGTCAAGGGCTTTGAGACCTTTGGCTTAGGGCAAGAGCATAGACACTTCTGCCGCTTAGACAAGTCATAGCCATGCCCTGATTCAAGAAATAGGGAAATAGACTTCACTTTCTGATGAGAGAGGTGCAAAGTCTTATCACAAAGGGCATGAGTATAAGAAAGTAGAATAGAGAGGCCATTTTGTAATCAATCCACCAAACTAGACTCCCAGCTTTTTGAAAAACAGCGCCCTTTTCCTACGTCAATGCTGTGACAGAGAAAGAATGACTAAAGCCACACTAACATCAGTGATGAGATGGTAGTCCCAGATACTAAAAAGTGTACATCCAGTGACTCCAGGGAAGAGAACAAAGTATTGTTGACGATTGGTTAAGTACACTTATGAAATATCTTTAGGGACACCCTGAAAAAACTAGCAGTACTCAGAAACACAATAAACGTGGTAGTCAATCCATTCACTTTAACCAGAGGCCACTCTGGCAGAATGTTTTACCTAGCTTCTTTTTTCTTTTTGATATTTCCCTCTGTCTTCTTCCCTAACCTCCTACCATTCCCTTTCCTTTTACACAAATACTTTAAGGAGACTATTTCTTGCTTTGCCTTCTAACAAAGTCTGAAAACAAAACAAATTGTTTAAAGAAAGCAGCAAAATTAATAGAGAGAAGGCTTTCCCCTTAGAGACTAGAATAGGATTCCCCAGGGAAGGTCAGAGAAAAACAAAAGGAGGTAGGTGAGAGTTGAAAGGCAAGTGGTCCTGTGCCTAATTTCTGGGCAGCGTGCCTGGCCAGCAAACAGAGCATACCCAAAATAGGGGGCCAGAGATAGAAGCAGCAGAAAGATTCTTGAGACCTCAAGTATGTCAGGGAAACAGCAGTGATTGCTGACCTCTTGACGGGAGTCTCACAGACAAGCCTGAGGGATAGTATTATGGACTTGTTAAACATGCAGACTCTGGATCCAGACTCCAAGGGTTCCTGTACTAGCTCTACCATTCACCAGCCTGTGTGACCTTGTACAAATCAGGCAACTTATGTGTCATTTGACTTCATTTGTTAAGAGGGTGCCACTTTGAATGGTTGCTGTTTAAATTAAATTAATTAATGTATGCAAAGTGTTTAGTTAATTCCTGGCACACGGTAAGCACCATGAAAAGATAATCTGTCATTATTATTATATTATCTCAGCACCAATGTTTTTAGTCCAGTAGCCAGTTCGGCCTCTGGATGATTCCAGAGCTATCAGGGAGGCAGAGACAGATCCTAATGTACCCACTGCATTCTCCAGGTCTTTGCACTTTATAAGCCTCAGGGATTTAGATACAGCCCTGGAAAAAGGAGAGGAGAATCCAGATTTGCTGAAATCTTGTTTCTGCCACTCTGATGAAATAAAATCTTCAGATAAGAATGAGGTTGGATAAGATAAAAATAAAACATTTTATTTCTTACATACCCACCTTTATGTATTGGGATGGCTCTTATTTTGAGGTATGTTCTTTCAAAACCTAGTTTATTGAGAGTTTTTAGTATGAATGGATGCTGAATTTTATTGAAAGCCTTTTCTGCATCAATTGAGATAATCATGGAGGTTTTTGTCTTTAGTTCTGTTTATGTGATGAATCACATTTATTGATTTAGATATGTTGAACCAACATTATGTCCCTGGGATAAAGCCTACTTGATTATGGTGGATAAGCTTTTTGATGTGCTGCTAGATTCAGTGTGTTAGTATTTTGTTGAGAGTTTTTGCATAGATCTTCATAAAGGATATTGGCCTGAAGTTTTTTGTGTTGTATCTCTGCTAGATTTTGGTATCAGGATGATGCTGACCTAATACAATGAGTTAGGGAGGAGCCCCCCTCCACCTCAAATTTTGAATAGTTTCATTAGGAAGGGTACAAATTCTTTTTTGTACATCTGGTAGAATTCAGCTGTGAACCTTTCTGGTCCTGGTCCTGGGCTTTTTGTTTTGTTTTGGTTAGTAGGCTATTTATTACTTCCTCAATTTCAGAACTCTTTATTGGTTTGTTCATGGATTCAATTTCTTCCTGGTTCAGTGTTGGGAGGGTGTATGTGTCCAGGAATTTATCCATTTCTTCTAGATTTTCTAGTTTATGTGCATAGATGTAGTAATAATATTCTCTAATGGCTGTTTGTATTTCTGTGGGGTCAGTGGTATACCCCCCTTGTTGTTTCTGATTGTGTTTATTTGAATCTTCTCTCTTTTCTTCTTTTTTTTTTTTTTTTTTTTTTTTTTTTTTTTTTTTTTGAGACGGAGTCTCGCTCTGTCACCTAGGCTGGAGTGCAGTGGCTGGATCTCGGCTCACTGCAAGCTCCACCTCCTGGGTTCACGCCATTCTCCTGCCTCAGCCTCCCGAGTAACTGGGACTACAGGCGCCCACCACCTCGCCCGGCTAGTTTTTTTTGTATTTTTTAGTAGAGACGGGGTTTCACCGTGTTAGCCAGGATGGTCTCGATCTCCTGACCTCGTGATCCGCCCGTCTCGGCCTCCCAAAGTGCTGGGATTACAGGCTTGAGCCACCGCGCCCGGCCCTCTCTTTTCTTCTTTACTAGTCTAGCTAGTGGTCTATCTATTCTATTAATTTTTTTCAAAAAACCAGCTTCTGGACTTGTTGATCTTTTGAATGGTTTTTTGTGTCTCTAGCTCCCTCAGTTCAGCTCTGATTTGGGTTATTTCTTGTCTTCTGCTAGCATTGTGATTTGTTTGCTCTTGGTTTTCTAGTTCTTTTAGTTGTGATGTTAGGTTGTTAACTTGAGATTTTTCTAATTGTAGTAAATGTGTTAAATACACATAACATGAAGATAACTATTATAGTCTTTTTAAGCTTACAGCTTGGTGATATTAAGTATATTCACATTGTTGTGCAACCACCACCTCTATCTGGCCCCAAAAGGAAACTTCATACTCATTAAACAGTTATTTTTCATTCCCCTATCCCCTGACAACAACCAATCTGCCTTCTGTCTCTATGGATTTTACCTATTCTGGATATTTCATATAAATTGAATCATACAACATGTGACCCTTTGTATCTGGTTTCTTTCATTTACTATGATGTTTTCACAGTTCAGCCATGTTGTAACAAGTATTACTACTTCATTTCTTTACATGACCAAATAATATTTATAGTTACGTGTATATCACAATTTGTTTATCCTTTCATCCTTTGATGAACATTTGGGTTGCTTTTACCTTTTGGCTACTGTGAATAGTGCTGCTTTGAACAGGTATGTGCATTTATTTGTTTAAGTACATTTATTTAGGAATAGAATAATAGAATTGCTAGAGAGTGTGGTAATTCTGTTTAAGTTTTTGAGGCACTGCCAGACCATTTTTGTTTGTTTTGTTTGTTTGTTTGTTTGTTTCGATGGAGTCTCCCTCTGTCACCCAGGCTGGAGTGCAGTGGCGCGATCTCTGCTCACTGCCACCTCCGCCTCCCAGGTTCAAGTGATTCTCCTGCCTCAGCCTCCCGAGTAGCTGAGATTTCAGGCACGTGCCACCATGCCCAGCTAATTTTTGTAGTTTTAGTAGAGGTGGGGTTTTGCCACGTTGGCCAGGCTGATCTCAAACTCCTGATTACAGGTGTGAGCCACTGCACCCAGACTGCCAAACCATTTTCACAGCAGGAATAGGTTTTGATGGAATCCAAAGCCATATCATATTGTCCTTCTTAACATTTTATGAGTCCAGGCACCTTCTGTACCAATTTCCCTCTAGCCCAACAGTTCCCAGAATTCCTCCATTCTCCTCTGGGCCCCAGAGCCTGAGCTACAGCTCATGGCTCTTATTTCCCAGCAGGCAGCTGGGACTTCCCTTTGCTTTCTAGAAGAACCCTTGGAACATGATGCCTCTCTCCACCCTGCTCTCCTGGAACTGATTCTTGACTCTGCTCCCTAGATATCACTGCAAACCTAAATCTGCCAAGATTGTCTTCAGACTTAGCTTAGTTTTAGAAGTGTTTTATTGTTAAAAATAACACATATGCAGAAAAAGGCATAAAACAATTGTGCCACTTAATGAATCATTAGAGGGCAAGCATTCTTTTAACCAGCACCCATGAAAGGAGATAGAACCTCACCAGCCATCCCAGAAGTTCTCTATGAGGCCTCTTCCAAATACAGCCCCCTGCATCTCACTAAGAGTAATCATGGTCCTAACCTTTTGGGGAATTGCTTCCCTATTTTTATTTATAGCTTTATCACCCAAATGCGCATCTCTGTCCTCTATACTTTCTACACATCAGTAGTTGGATCTAAAAGATAATCAGAATGAAGGTTGTTTTTTTAGAATGAAGAGTGCTTCAAAGATGACGTTGGGCTGTTCACCAAGAGGCACATACTGTCTGGTTTGCATTGTCAGCAGCCCTGGAGCTCAGTGTTTATATCCTTAATTCATTAGATATTGCAAAATGTTATTCCAATTCTATCATTTCTTCTTTATTTACTTTATTTACTTTTTTGCAAATTATATCAAAAAGACGTCTCCTCATCTGGTATTTAGCTATCCAATAGTACAGTTTGTATTGTAAAGTCAGGATAAATGTTTGAGCCTTGCACTTTACTTACTACTACTTTTCAAAATAAATAGTTGGTTCCTTAGCATCTTCCACAGGTGAACAATTAGGGTTTTTTTTTTTTTTTTCCCATCATTATGTTTGGTCTTAGCCAAAAGACCAAGAAGTGATTGGCATCATTATGAACTCAAAGTTATAAACATATTTAATATGTTTCAATCTACAACAATTATTACCATTATTGATGCTCAGTTTGTCAGTTTTAGTTTTGACCTATTGACCAACTGAAGCTAGCGTAGTTACTGGGTTATATTGTAGGATTCACTTAACTAAGTCTGATGCAAGAAGCTTTTAAACCAGATTTTGTGCTTTAAGAATCTGCTGACAAAGCACAGGCTCCTAGCTTGGGAAAAGCATCCTGGACCGTTGAAGCTCTTTCTAAGGTGGGAATAGCTAGGGAGGGGTGATTCCCTGATCCAATAAGTCTCACCAGTGCCAGCTCTGCCTCCCTGCAGCCTGTGTGGTGTATTAGCTGAGCAGCACCTGCAACCCAATCCAGAAATGAAAGCAAGATCACGTGAGCGGTAATGTGTGGTTCTTGTGTCTTGGGAGGCCTTTTCCTCTCTGCTTTTCCAACCTGCCACAGACCCTTGTATCCTCAAAGGAGATGTCTCAGCTTACCAAACCCCCTTCTCCTGATTAAAGGAAAAATAAGGAGAGAAATCTTTTGATTCATAAAGATGGAAACCAAAGCGAGGTCTCCCTGAGACACTGAACTGTGACACAGCTGTTCAAAATAAGGTATCTGGTAGTTAAAAATATAAGGTGAAGTTTTATGTACTAACTTAGAAATACAGGTATGCCAAAAATCTTAGTGAACTTTTAAGATTTATCTCAGAGTTACAAATGCTAAAAACTTAAAAGTTTACTTGTATTTCTTTTATACTTAGCTTTGTAAACTTTGAATATGTGACTTTTAAATTTTTTGTTTCAATAGTGGTTGCTAATTTCAACCAGAGGGACTGAAACAGGAAATTAAAATTAATTTTTTTAATGTGCAAAACTAAGTTGGCATGAAGTTAAAATGATCAAATTTTCAAATGATGGTTTGGAGGATTATCTCTGGGGCATAAGATTATGAGGACATTATTACTTGCCTGGACTTTTAAAATATTTTAAAAATCAGCATATTTTATTTATGATAAAGATAGATTTATATTTATAAAAAGAATAAAAGGAGAAATAATCAAATTTTGGATATAAAATGGTGGATTATATGTAATTTACATACTTAAAAGTGTCTGAGTATTTGAAATTTCCAGTAGGAATAATAAATTGTCTTAATATTTTGAATCAAGAGTGCTATGTGCTATTGGATGTGATTAGAAGTCAAGGGAGGGATATTATAAAACCAGAGAAAGTACAGTAATCACAGCCTTTAGGAGTTTACAACCTAATTAAAAAAATAATATAGTGGAAAAGCCATGAGTTTTAGAAACACGGGGGCTGAGGTTTAAATCACTGTTTACCCTCTTACTAGGTTTTTGACCTTAGGCAAGTCTGTCTTTTAAGTCTTTGTTTTCTCAACTGTATAATAGAGATTATATCTTCTTTATAGAACTATTAGAATTAAGTAAAACAATACAAATAAAGCTTCAAGCATAGTGCCTAATAAATTCTCAAAGCTTTCATATATCTGAGGATGTTTATTTCATCTTTTAAAAAAACTTTTATAGAACATGAAATCTATCATCATTAAATGCATTTACAGTGTTGTGCAATTATCATCACTACCCATTTCCAGAACTTTCAATCATCACAAAGAACTTTTTCATTATCCCATTAAATAATAACTCCCCATTTTCCCCTTCTTCCAGCCCCTCTTAACCTCTGTTATACCTTCTGTCTCTACAAATTTAACTATTCTAGGAACCTCATTGATATGGTTTGGAGATTTGTCCCACCAAAATCTCATATTGAAATGTGATACCCAATGTTGGAGATGGGATCTGGTGCGAGGTGTTTGGGTCATGGGGGTAGCAGATCTTTCATGAATGACTTGATGCCCTCCTCATGGTAATGAGTGAGTTCTTGTTCTATTTGTTCACATGAGAGATGGTTGTTTAAAGAGCCTGGCACCTCCTCCCATGCTCTCTTGCTCCCTCTGTTGCTGTCTGATGCACTGGTTCCCCCTTCACCTTCTGCCATGATTGTAAGCTGTCTGAGGCCCTCACTAGAAGCTGAGCAGATGCCAGTGCCATGCTTCCTGTACAGCTTGCAGAACAGTGAGCCAACCAAACCTCTTTTCTTTATAAATTACCCAGTCTCAGATATTCTTTTATAGAAATGCAAATGGACCAATACACTCATATAAGTGGAATCATAAAATATTTGTCCCTTTGTATTTGGCTTATTTCACTTAGCATAATGTTTTCAAGTTTCATTCATCTTATAGTATACATCCAGAAAGTCATTCCTATTTAAGGCTGAATGACATTCCATTGTATATCTACACCATATTTTGTTTATCCATTCATCTGTTGATGAACATTTGGGTTTTTTCTATCTTTTGGCTATTGTGAATAATGTGCTATTAACGTGGATGTGAAAGTATCTGAGTCCCTACCTTCAATGTTTCAGATGTATATCTAGAAGTAAAATTGCTGGATCATGTGGTATTTCTATGCTGAACTTTTTTTTTTTTTTTTTTTTTTTTTTGAGACCGGGTCTTGCTCTGGCACCAGGCTGGAGTGCAGTGGCACAATTTCAGTTAACTGCAACCTCTGCCTCCTGGGTTTAAGTGATTCCCCTGCCTCAGCCTCCTGACTAGCTGGGACTACAGGCACGCTCCACCACGCCTGGCTAATCTTTTTGTATTTTAGTAGAGATGGGGTTTCACCATGTTGGCCAGGATGGTCTCAAACTCCTGACCTTGTGATCCGCCTGCGTTGGCCTCCCAAAGTGTTGTGATTACAGGCATGAGCCACTGCGCCCAGCCTCTATGTTGAACTTTTTGAGGAACTGACATTGCTGTTTTCCACAGGGACTGCACCACTTTACATTTCCACTAGCAATATACCAGGATTCCCATTTCTCCACATCCTTGCCAACACTTGATTTTTCATTTTTCTGGTAACAGCCATCCTAACCAGTATGAAGTGGTTTGGCTTTGCATACCCCTAATGAGTAGTGATGTTGAGCATCTTTCCATATGCTCATTGGCCATTTGTGTATTTTCTTTGGAGAAATGTTTATTCAAGTAATTGCCCATTTTTGAATTCAGTTGTTTGTTCTGTTGTTCAGTTATTAAGACTTATTTTTATATTTTGGGCATTAATCTCTTAGATATGATTTGGAAATACTTCATTTTCTTTGGGTTGTCTTTTCACTCTGTTGCTGGTAACCTTTGACACATTCCATGAATGAATGAATGAATGAATGAATGAATGACAACAAGATAGAGCCCAGATAGAAACGCAGATCTGACTAACAAAGTCAGTACTCTCAAACACTAGCATCTGCTGCCCTAGAGCATGTAGCATGGTGTGTTTAGACCACCTGTCACCATGAACTGTTTCCTGTTCCATCCACCATCCTAGTGATCTTCTACTAGTCACAGCATTCTAGGGCTTTCCACCACATGTGGTGTGGAAGAGTTATAGATATGAGGACATATGATCCCCTCAAGGTCTTCTTGAACCAGAATCCTCAGGTCAGTTTAGATTGGAGATGCCTCTCCTGCTTATCCCAGCTGACTGTACACACGTTATAATTTGCTATGTGTGCTATTCAGTGAAGTTTGGCAAGCACTGCTTTAAGCAATCAGGCAATTTAGCGTCTCTGGTTTCTTACTGTTAGGTAACCCAAGAAGGGTAAACAAAAGGGGCGTTAAAAACAAAAAAAGATGTTTTTAAAGTCTTAGAGAGATCGATATTTTTAGGCATTAAATGGATTGAATATTTAGTTACATCCATAACAGCAACAACAAAAAAGGATCCCGTGCCATTAACACAAGGACCATGTGTAGGTTAAAACAATAACATTTCCTGTAAATCTAAAACTTTAAAGTATTTTAAAAAGCAACAACCACAATTACAACAACAGCTAATAAGGAGCATTAAGTTTTTGGCCTCACCAGTACTACAGCTAAATTTGTTAGCTGATGAACATATGTTAAAGTTGACAAAGAGAAAAATTGTAAATGTTCATTAACATAATATACTAATAAGAATCCAGAAAGTTAAGCCCTTAAAATCCATATCTATAGCATTCTTCTTCAGCTATTTTTTGACAAAGAATCTTGGGCCTTAGGAGGTACATTCCAGGTATGCTTCTAATAGAAGGAAATCATGAATTGCTCCAGGTAGCTTAGCACTTACTAAATCACAAGTTCCCAAATAAATGATTCTCCTATACATGGTAAGCTGTCCTAAACCTGACCAATATTTATCCAGTTCTTAGAAATAAGAAAACTCATAGACTTTCTGTAAAGCATGACATATGCTGGGGTTGGACTCATTGGTAAATCAGTGACACAATAAATCCTCATGTACAGGGAAAAATGAAAGTGATTGCGAGTGGGGGCAGCCTGAATGGAAAATGCCTTTGCATATCAAGGTAGGATGGGCAAACTACCATAGTGGGCAAGAGTAGGGCGGGTCTCACAGTGAGGATGAAGTTGCCCAAGGCTGGCTCCACAATAGCAGACCTGGAGGAAAAACATGACCATAGACTGGCGCAGAAGCTGTGCCCAAAGCCAGACTACAGACCCTTGACTGTATCTTCTCCTGCCTCATTTCTCATCATGCTCAGTCCAGCCACACTCCAAGGAGGAGCCCTTCTTTGGTATAGCCCCACATCTATCATCCCTCCTGGCTGGTCTTAGAACATGCACTTTCTCGGACATGAACCAGCACACAGATGTGTGGTTTTCACATTCTCTTCTGCAGAACCCTTGAGCACTGAGGCAAAGGCACAGGCCTGGAGAGGGCTGAGCAGTGCCCATCAAAGTGGCTCAACTGTCATATGTTCATATATAGATATTTTATGTATGATTTTATTTTGAGAACAGGTTTCTACCCATGAGAAAAGTTTGAATGACATTGAGCTAAATTAAGCCTGTCAGATGCATGGAGAGTATTATTTCTTGCTGCAGAGAGTAACCTGAGCTGTCAGATGTAATTATGGAAGAGATGGGACATCTGGCTCCAAGTTCCTGCTGCTCCTGAATTAGTAACTGAGGTAGTTACCAGCAGGAGCTGAAGTTGAAAGGATACAAGGTGTAGCCAGGAGGTGGGGAGAGTCAGCGCCTCGAGGTGAAGTGGGACAAGAGAGGTCATGGCCAGCCTACCAGCCACATGAGCCAGTCTTATTTAGTCCATTTTCTACCCACCCACTCTCACCACCCCTCCGGATCATTTGAAGCAAATCCCAGACATTATTTCAAACGATCTGTCAATAATTTATTATGTTTCCATAAAAGATAAGGACTCTCTTTTTTAAAATAGAAAAATTCCATTATCACACCTTAAAAATTACACTGATTCTTTATTTTAATTAAAAAAAAAAATTTTTAGAGATAGGGTCTTGCCCTGTCACCCAGGCTGGAGTGTGGTGGTGTGATTATAGCTCAACGTCAAATCCTGGGCTCAAGCGATCCTCCCACCTCATCCTCCAGAGTGTCTGGGACTACAGGCACATGCCACCATGCCTGGCTAATTGTTTTAATTTTTGTAGAGACAGAGTCTTGTTATGTTGCCCAGACTGGTCTCAAACTCCAGGGCTTAAGCTATCCTCCTGCCTTGGCTTTGTGCAAGGTGTTGAGATTACAAGCATGAGCCACTTTGCCTGGCCTCATTAATTCTTTAATGTTAAAAAATTTCCTATCAGAGTTCAGATTTTCTTGTCTCTCTCACATATTTTTTAACCTTCTATTTGTTTACATCAGGATCCAAACAAAAGCCTCTTCTGCATTTGGTTATGTCTTTAAAGTCTTTCGTTCTCTAAAGATTGACCTTCCTCGCCTTTTCTGTTTGTTATTTATTTGTTAAAGAAACCAGATCAGAATATTTTTTAAATATTATGATTTTAAACATGGCAAAAAAGCAGTTCTGCCAATTTGAATAATTGTCTTTGGCCAGAACAAAAAAAAAAAAAAAAAAGAAAGAAAGTTGCTGGTGATTGTGAACATAGTGTGAAAACCAGACTAGTTCTATTAAACTCTTCCTATGTGCCAGATGCAAACAATCCACAGTAAACTGGTCAGAATTGTTTTAATTGAGGCTTAATCTAAATGGAAGAGTCTAGTACTAAAGAGTCTAGAACTACAGCTTTCCATTTTCTACACACAGAAAAGCCTTTATTTATTCATCCACTTATTCACTAATTCCTTTGACCCTTTGACAATATGTGGTCATGGAGTAGATTGTCTGTTTACAGAAGTGTTCCTCTATAAAGTAAGTACAAAATACTTGGTCAGAACCATCAAGACCTTTTTTTTTTTCCATCGTAATGGATTTGAGGAGCTGAGGAAGCTGACAATGTCACACAGACATCCAGGCATGAGATTTGGCTGATGGGGTAGATAGTGGGCCCTGCGCTATATCAGGGAACCAGGAGGAAGAGCTGAACTCAAGCAGAGTTGGAGAAGGGCTACATTGGCTTCAGAAAATAACGACAGTCACCAGCTCTGCTCCTGCCAGTGCTACTGAATCCAACGACTGCCCTAAGGGCCACGGTGCTCCTTTCCCAGTGGAGAGAGCTTGCTCCCTGCAGATGAGCCATCTCTTCCACCAATCCTCAGGAAGAATGACCTGTACATGATGTAACCATTAAGCAGCTATCTGGTTAACCCAAGTTTGTGGCTGCTCCTAGGGAGGAGTCAACAGGAAGTTCTTTGGGAAGTGGATGACAGAAGAGGAGTGATCTTGTGAGCGCTCTCCTCTAATTCAGTGCCAGGAGCCGAGGAGGATCTCAAATCTCTCACTTCTAACATCTGCAAGAGGTCCTGGCCAGGACCTTCTGTCCTACTACCTCCAGGCTCTAAACTTAGCCTTAGTCTTCCTTTATTTGATGGAGTTTTAAAAACAGTGTCTGGGGCCCTGCTCATGCCCAAAGTCTCCTTCATTTCTTCCCCCAGGTAGACTCAGCATGCTCCTTACCCAAATTATGCTTCAGAAAAATTTGAAACCACCATATCACACAATAGTTGGAGAATTTGTAAGTAAAATATTATGTAAAATATAGAATAATCTGTTGTGAAACTTTAAAAGTCATTCTGTAGTATATGGGATAAATTAATTGGGTTAAATGGAACAAGAACAACACAAAAATGAATGTAAGCTGTGTTATAGTTATAACAAAAAGGTGTATGTAGAAAAGCAGAAAGGGAGCATATTCTCTTTGGCTCATGCTCTCTTGCCCTCTTGCTTGCATGCTCTAATGAAGCCAGCTGGCATGCTTGGGAGAAATTCTATGGGAAGGTCCGCATGGAAATAAACTTTTAAAATTATAGTAAATTTGTAACATAGAATTTATCTGATTCCAGTGTTTGCAGGCACAAACTTATAAGAAACTTAGAAACAGCAAATATATCTTTTCTAGCTGGTATATAAAAGAAACTAGATGGGCAGGGGTTCCCCACATTTTTCTACAAAAATATAGAAGAGAATGTATTATCGAGGCATTTAAGGCGATTAATTATAAAAGTTTTCTGGAAATCAAAGAAAAAAATGAACAGGGAAATAGCAACAATTTTTCTAGCAGTATGAGGATTATAGATGAATTTTTTTCTTTAAAAATTTGCTTTTATGCCATCATAATTTTAAAATAGAAACAAAATAAAATCTAGTGTGTTGGATTAAAAAGGAATAAACATATTCCTTAAATAATACTTGAGGTAGTTGAAGAAAATGATAATATAAATAGCAGAAAATTAAAAAGTCATTTCTAAAGGTGAGAATGGTTAACTACAAGTAATTGGATGGATGATTTTCAATTGATTTTTATAATTTCTTTTACTTTTTAGTTTTGTCAGTTTAGTTTATTAGTTATCTGATATTATAAATAACCCTTGTGGAATGTTTTACTCATTTGGCAAAGCAGGAATGTGTATATAATAGTGTTAAACCCATCAATCAAACTGTAAGGATCTGTTTCAAAAACTGCCCTCCAAAATAATCTAATCTGCCGCATAGAGCTTTCTTTAGCAACTGTAATTCCAAATAATTTTTATTTGGAATTTTATTTGGAATAAATATAAGTAATATATTTATTAATATATGCCTTGGAAAACCACAGGAAGTAGCAGATAGATGCCTTCTCATGACCTTTCTGAGCAGAACTGGTGGAACTGCGATCTGATTGGGATTTTTCTCTGTGGGGTCAGATCAGTTATGTTGGGCCCAGACTGGAAATTCAGCAATACAGCCCACAGAGAAAGGCTGGGAGGACTCAGAGTTGACATGGATGATTCAAGCACAGGGTGTAGAAATTTATAAAAAACAGAGAGTACAAAATTCCTGGGCACGACAGGAACATCTTGTAAAGCTTTGTCTAGAAGATGAATGCAAAAAAGAAATAGTTCCAAACCAGATACAAAAAGGCACACATTGTATTATTTGACTTATTAAAAAATGTCTAGAAGAGGGAAATTGGGACCAACAGAAAGTATGTTAGTGGTTACCAGTGTCTGAGGGGAGGTGAGAATGGGGAATGACTGCTCATAAGTATAGGTTTCTTTTGAGATGATGAAAATTTTCAGGAATTAGACAGTGGTGATGGATGCAAAACTCTGTGAACACTAAAAACCACTGAATTGTACTCTTTAAAAGGTTAATTTTATGCTATATTAATTATACCCTAATACAACTGTTACTAAAAACAAGAGAGGGAAAATGGTTATTCTGATACTAAGTTTGGATAATAAATCCCTTTTAAATTGAGGCGGCATCCAAAAAGGGCTCTCTTGGTTTTAAAATTTTAGGCATGCTGCTGTCTTCCCAATGTCCAATACCTTTTCCCCACCATGTCACAGTTAATTGATAATCTGTGACTTCTTTTTTTTTCTTTTTCTTTTTTTTTTTTTTTTTTTTGAGACGAACTCTCTCTGTCACCCAGCCTGGAGTGTAGTGGCAAGATCTCGGCTTATTGCAAGCTCTGTCCCCCGGGTTCAAGCAATTTTCCTGCCTTAGCCTCCCTAATAGTTAGGGTTACAGGCATGTGCCACCACACCCACCTAATTTTTGTATTTTTAGTAGAGACAGGGTTTCACCATGTTAGCCAGGCTGGTCTCGGACTCCTGACCTCAAGTGATCTGCCTGCCTTGGCCTCCCAAAGTGCTGGGATTACAGGCGTGAGCCACCATGCCCCACCAGTCTGTGACTTCTAAGCTAATTTGCACCTTCCTGTAGAGAACCAGCTTGTCTCAATTAGGTGGACACAGATTTCTATTTCTCTGTAGCTGAAATAATGAGATACAAAAAGCTAGTTCAAATGTAAAGAATAATGTCTGACATAAAAATATGATTATAACTAATACCATATATCCATTTAAATATTCATTAACTCTAGAAAAATGTGTCAACTTATTTAGATTTTATGCATGAGGAAGTGAAGTTTCTATAATTCTTTGGAGTTTTAGGTTCTTGTGGAATTACCATTTCTTTGTTTTTTTAAGAGGAAGGTTGGCCCTCCCTGAGGATACATTTTTGGGTACATTTCTGTCTTCTCAAGATCAGGCAGGTTCTTCTGGACACTAGATTAATTATCTGATTTTCATCTTATTTCACAGTGGACCAATGACAGTTATATTTTCTTATCTCTTGGAAAGTTTTTAAATCCATCTTCCTCTAGTGTTTCAGGGGAATGGTAACTACATTGTCTGAAAGCAAGTGGTTATTTCTTATGAGGTAATAGTTTGGTGTGGTTTTTTTGTTTTGTTTTGTTTTGTTTTGTTTTTGTTTTTTTTCCCCCAAGTCCACTGTTTGGGTAAACTCAGCCATCTTTAATAGTCCTAACTCATGTTCCCAGTGCAGTCTCACAGTGATTGACTTGTAATAGTGGTTCCCAAACTCTTCCTCTATTTCAAAGATAGCCTATATGTCCAGTCTCACAGAAGCCTTGGTAGGTAGAAAAATTGATGGAGGATCCTATAGGTGACATTTTCCTGATCCTTGCATTTGTGACTGCCTTCTTTACCCCTATGAAGTCTTACACATGAAAGTATATTTAAATGGAGCAATGAGAGAGGTTTTATATAGATATAAAAAACACTAATTCTGAAGACTTCAAATGAAGAGATCTTGAAATGTAAATTTCTTAGCTGAATGAAAAAATAATAATAAACAGAAAATTACACAGAAGTATTCACAATGTTAACAGACCCCTGAAAATGGCCAGAGCTCTAGAAATAGAAAAGGTATAGTGACAAGAAGCCCAGAAGGATTTGGAACAGAATTCTAGCTTCCTGCTAATCTAGCTCTAAGGCATTGAGCAAGTTACGTAACCCCTCTGTGCCTCAGTTTCCTTTACTGTGATTTGAGTATAATACTAGCTATCTTCCAAGATTAGACTAATATCTGGCATATAATAGGACTCGACAAATTGCAGGTGGTAGCGGGGGCAGTCATTTTTTTCTGTTTTGGAGCTAAGAGTAATAATATTGACAAACATTTTTGTATATAGTGTTAAATAATCCCATGTTTTAGGGAGCACAACAACCGGATGACTAGCTTGGACACTACCATGGAAGATTCTGTAATGAGAAAGTCTTCAAAAGGTTTTTAACATTTTTCCAAAATTCCATAATAGAAGGAAAAGCTTTTTAAAGAGATAGCACATTATACTTATCTCTAACCAGGCACTCATTGGTCTTTTGTCATTTTATTTACAAAATAGAACAAAACAATTGAAAAACTTCAATCCCCACCTATAAGAACTACAGGTGCCTCACGCCTGTAATCCCAGCACTTTGTAAGGGCAAGGCAGGTGGATCACGAGGTCAGGAGTTCAAAACCAGCCTGACCAATATGATGAAACCCTGTCTGTACTAAAAATACAAAAATTAGCCGGGCATGGCAGTGCGCACCTGTAGTCCCAGCTACTTGGGAGCCTGAGGCAGAAGAATTGCTTGAACCCAGGAGGTGGAGGTTGCAGTGAGCTGAGATTACGCCACTGCCCTCCAGCCTGGGTGACAGAGCGAGACTCCGTCTCAAAAAAAAAAAAAAGAACTAAAAATAATTGTTTATTTAGCAGTAATACCACCTTCCTCTACTTCAAGGACAGCCTAATAAGCTCTCCTTTGTCAGGAGAAACTATTTAACCTAAGCATAATCTCCTGGTGTATTATGACAGTCTAACTGACCTGGAGGAAGGGAATTACCCAATTCCAGCTCACACTAGTCATTCTGTTCTACCTAAGGGGTGGAAAATTGGGAAGCACATATGATATTCAGTCCACAGGCACGAGACCTAGTCATGGGACTACAGAACACACCTTCCACAAACACACTTTGCCAACACATTAATGAAGGCCTGTTTACAACAGTTCCTTTACCCAGTACAACATGTCCAGCTATCAAAAAAAAAAAAAAAAAAAAAAAAAATTACAAGACACACTAAAAAGCAAAAAACACAGTCTGAAGAGAAAGAGTAAGCATCAGAACTAGAGCCAGGTATGGCAGTGCCACAGTCTATTCCTGCTGCTATAACAAAATACCTTAGGCTGGCTAATTTATAATATACAGAAACTTATTTCTCACAGTTCTATAGGCTGGGAAGTCCAAGATTAAGATGCTAGCAGGTTCAAGCTCTGGTGAGAGCCTGGTCTCTGCTTCCAAGATGGTTCCTTATTGCTGCACCCTCACATGGCAGAAGATGGAATGATAGACAGGATGAATGCTGTGTGAAGCATCTTTTTTAAAGACCTAATCCCATTCACAAGAGAGGAGCCGTTATGATCTAATCCCCTCCTAAAGGCCCCACATCTTTATACTATTACATTGGAGGTTATTTTTTAAGATGAAGTTTGGGGGAACACAGACATTGAAACCGTAGCAGCCAGGGATATTGGGATTATCAGATCCAGAATTTAAAACAACTATGATTAATATGCTAATGAATCCAAAGGATAAAGTAGGTAGCATTCAAGAACAGATGGGTAGGTGAGTGACATGACCAAAATGGTGGAGTAGAATCAATCTGGCTTCATTCTTCCCTGCAGAAAACCACAAATAATTGATTTGGTGCCAAGATTGTCACCAGAAATATTCTAGAACTCCAAACTGAGGGGATGATGACCCCTGGGGGCTCAGAGGAATGAGGAACTTTGATCAGACAATAAGAAATGGAATCCATGACTGCCCTATCCCAAGCTGCCAAGCATCATGAGGAAAAGTCCCCCCAGACTCATGGTTTCCACTAGAAAAAGTAAGATCAAAGTGGATAGTCAGCCTCCCCATCATCTTGGGCTTCTTTACAGGAAAGCCATTCCTGCCTCAACTTACAGGAAACATCATGAGTGATTGTAAGGAGAGAAACCCCTGAGGGCAGCTAGAGACAGACAGTGAAGATGGGACTAACAATCCCAGCACATGAAACACAGGAGCAGCTCTCCAACTTAGACAAAGGAGATGCCAAATTAGAGATGAAGTTCAGCAGTACTGTGCTGTAGGAGGTGCACTTCACAGGTCCTCTGGGCACAAATCCCTAGCCAGCCTTCTAACACAGCTGAAGTATTCTTTTTGGGACTCCCCTCATCCAGGAAAGGCAGCACTTTGAGCACTTCTAAGAACTGTGGCAAATCTGGGCTTAGAGTACCATCTAGTTTTGATAAGGTGGCAGTGATTTAGGGCTAAAGGAACTCAATAGGCAAACTTCTCAGAACCTCTAAGCAGGTATCCTCAAGAAAGGCCAAACCAAGCCAGATAGCAGAGACTGGAATAAATAATTAATCCTTCAGTACAAAAACAGACGTATGTCAAGTCAAAAACAGAAAAAGAAATGACAATGAAGGTCACCATATAATGATAAAGAGGTCAATTCAGCAAGGGGATATAACAATTGTAAACATATGCACCTAACACCAAAACATCCAAATATATAAAGTAAATATTAATCTAAAGAGAGATAAACTGCAATACAATAGTAGTAGGGGACTTCAACATCCTCTTTCAGTAATTAACCCATCATCCAGACAGAGAGAAAATCAACAAAGAAACATTGGAGTTAAACTACACTCCAGACCACATTGTCCTGACATTTACAGAATATATCATTCAGCTGCTGCAGAATACACATTCTTTTCATCAGCACATGGAACATTCTTCAGTATAGATCATATCTTAGGCCACTATGTAAGGATCAGCAATATCAAAATAGTCAAAATCATATCAAATATATCTTCTGACCACAATGGAATAAAGCTAAAAATCAGTTAGAAGAGAAACTTTGGAAACAGCACAAATACATGAAAATTAAATAACATGCTCCTCAAAAATTAAATATCATGTTCTTCATTGACCTGTTGATCAATGAGAAATTAAGAAAAAAGTTGGAAAATGTCTTCAGACAAATGAAAATGGAAACACAAAATATCAAAATCTATGGGATACAGCAAAAGCAGTATTAAGAGGGAAGTTTTTAGCAATGCACACCTACATTTAAAAAAAAAGACCAGATAAAAACCTAACAAAATACATAAAGGAGCTAAGAAAGCCAGAGCAAACCAAACTCAAAATAAGTGGGAAAAAAAAAAGAAATAATGATTAGAGCAGATATAAATGAAAATGAGACTAAAAAAGCAGTTAAGAATCAACAGAATGAAAGTTTGCTTTTTTTTTTTTTCTTTTTGAGATGGAGTCTCGCTCTGTCACCAGGCTGGAGTGCAGTGTCACGATCTCCACTCACTGAAACCTCTGCCTTCCGGTTTCAAGTGATTCTCCTGCCTCAGCCTCTGAGTAGCTGGGACTACAGGCACATGCCACCATGTCCAGCTAATTTTTATATTTTTAGTAGAGCAGGGTTTCACTATATTGGCCAGGTTGGTTTTCATCTCTGGACCTTGTCATCTGCCTGCCTTGGCCTCCCAAACTGCTGGGATTACAGGCATGAGCCACTGTGACCAGCCAAAAGTCTGGTTTTTTAAAAAAGATAATATCAATCTAGCTGGAATAAGAAAAAATAAATAAATAAAATAAAAATAAAAAAAAAGAGAAGACCCAAATACATAAAATCAGGTATGAAAAGGGAGGCATTACAACTGATACTACATAAATACAAAGGATAATTAGAGACTATTAGGAAGAACCACATCCTAACAAATTGAAAAACCTAGAAGAAATGGATAGATTTCTGGAAACATGACCTACCAAGATTGAACCATGAAGAAATAGAAAACATGAACAGACCAATAATGAGTAATGAGATCGAAGCAGTAGTAAAGAGTCTGCCATCAAATAGAAGCCTGGAACCCAGTGGCTTCACTGCTGAATTTTACCAAACATTTAAAGAAAAACTAATACAGACCCAATTTGAATGATTCCAAAAATTAGCAGAGGAAGGAATACCACTAAACTCATTCTACAAGGCCAGTATTTCCCTGATACCAAAACCAGACAAGGACACAACAACAAAAAAATGGTAACTACAAGCTAGTGTCTCTGGTGAACATAGATCTAAAAATACTCAAGAAAATACCAGCAAACTGAATTCAACAACACATTAAAAACATCATTCACCATTATTCATCCCAGTATGCAAGGATGGTTCAATATATACAAATCAATAGATGTGACACATCACATTAACAGAATGAAGGTCAAAATAACATATTTCAATAGATGCTGAAAAAGCATTTGATAAATTCACCATCTCTTCATGATAAAAACCCTCAACAAACTGGCTATAAAAGGAACATACCTCAAAAAAATAAAGACCATGTATGGCAAGCCCACAGCTAATATCATGCTTAATAAGGGAAAATTGAAAGTCTTTCTTCTAAGATCTGGGACAAGACAAGGATGCCCACTTTCACCACTTTTATTCAACATAGTACTTGAAGTCCTAGTCAGAGCAATTAGGCAAGAGAAGAAAATGAAGAGCATTCAAATTGGAAAGTAACAAGTTAAATTATCCTTGTTTGCAGATGACATGATCTTACATTTGGAAAAACCTACAGACTCCACCAAAAAAACTATTAGAACTGATAAACAAATTAAGTAGAGTTGCAGGATAGAAAATCAACATACATAAAACAATAGCATTTATATATACCAACAGTGAACAAGTTGAAAAAGAAACCAAGAAAGCAATCCCATTTGCAATAGCTACCAAATAAATAAAACACTTAAGAATAAATTTAACCAAAGAAGTAAAGATCTATACAATGGAACCTGTAAAACACTAATGAAAACAATTCAAGAGGACATAACAAATGAAAATATATTCCGTGCTCATAGATCAAAAGAATTAATATTGTTATACTATCCAATGCAATCTACATATTCAGTTCAATCCCTATCAAAATACCAATGAGAACTACAATCTCTGGCTCTTCTCTGGCCAGCAGCAGTGTTTCCTTTTTTCCTCCTGCCATTGCCATCTCTGCCTCTTCTCATCCATTCTCACACTGTTGCATGTTTTTACCTCCACGTTGTTCCCACAGCCTGTGGCCCAGGCCACCTTGGATATTTCTGCTGAAGGTAACCACATCTCTCCTTAAAAATATCATGAAAAAAGAGAATATGCTTTACCCAAATCTTTGAGCCATTATCTCATGGCAAACTTTCTGTCCAAGTGTACACCTACCCAGAGGGCCTAGGAGAATTGCTGTGTAGACAGCAGTTCAACTTCAGACACTGAGCCACCTTGGGAACCCAGCTGATGATGGGGGATTCCATCTCTCAACTTGTCCATTTTGTTGCATATTCTAAGAACCAAGACATAGGCCTGGTGACCCATTCCTTACTTTTCCTGGTTTATGACTTTTAGTTTTGTGAAAATTCAGCTGAGATGACAGGATTTATTGATGATGCAAACTATTTCATTGGTCTGTTGGATGAAGGAACAAACCTTATAAATGTTATTGATAACTATGTTTGTTGAACATTCTAGAACAAGGCAAAAATCTTTTTGTGGGAGATCTTGGAAAGACTGTGAAGAAACACAGTCAATGGCAGAATGTAGTGGCTCAGATAAAGCCATTCTACACAGTGAAGTGCAACTCTACTCCAGCTGTACTTGAGATTTTAACAGCTCTTGGCACTGGATTTGCTTGTTCCAATAAAAATGAAATGACTTTAGTAAAAGAGTCATGTGTATCCGCAGAAAACATTTATGTAAGTCCTTGCCAGCAAGTGTCTCAAATAAAGTATGCAGCAGAATTTGGAGCAAATATTATGACATGAAGCAATAAAATTGAATTGAAGAAAACTGTATGTAATCACCCAAATGCCAAGACTGTTTTTCCTTAAGTTCACTTGATTCACCTATTACTGGATTTGTGAGCACTAACAACATAACCAACATACTTCTTACAATCTTCAGGCTTCATGTGTGCAGATGATGATGTAAATGAACTCTGCCTTGATCATCTCCTCTTCTCTTAGGGTCCTGCCACATTTTGCAACAAAAGATAATATTGGTAGTGAAGAGGGTAGCATGAAGTTTGGCACTTCCCCGAATAACTGTAGGCATTTTTTTGGAATATGCTAAGAAACTTGATATCCAAATGATTGGGGTTAAAATTTCATGTTTTAGGTGCTTGCAAAGAATCTCAAGTATATGCACATGCTCTATCTGATGCTTGATGTGTGTTTGGCATGGTTAGAGACTTTGGTTTTATGATGAACATGTTAGATATTTGTGGAGGCTTCATGGGAATTATTAATTGGTATGAGATGCAAGATGCAGGAATTACTTCAGACAGAATGACGAAGAAATTCTTCTTTGTGCCTTCATGCATTCAGCTGAGCCAAGAAGACAGCATTTCCACTGAAGCGTAAACAGTCATTATTGCTTTTTTAAAATCACATATATGTACACTTTTTAAAAATTTTATGTTTCCATAGGTTTTTGAAGAACAGGTGGTATTTGGTTACATGCATAATTTCTTTAGTGGTGATTTGTGAGATTTTGGTGTACCCATCACAGTATACACTCTATCCAATTTGTAGTCTTTTATCCCTCACCCTGTTCTCACCCTTTCCCTCTGAGTCCCCAAAGTCCATTGTATTATTCTTATGCTTTTGCATCCTCATAGCTTAACTCCCACTTATGAATGAGAACATATGATGTTTGGTTTTCCATTCCTGAGTTATTTCACTTAGAATAATAGTCTCCAATCCCAACCAGGTTGCTGCAAATGCCATTAACTCTTTCCTTTTTATGGCTGAGTAGTATTCCATCGTATATATATACCACAGTTTCTTTATCCACTCATTGATTGATGGGCATTTGGGCTGGTTCTACATTTTTGTAACTGCAAATTGTGCTGCTATAAATATGCATATGCAAGTATCATTTTTTGTATAGTGACTTCTTTTGCTCTGGGTAGATATCAAGTATCTACCCAGATACTTGGTAGAGTGGGATTGCTGGATCAAATGGTAGTTCTACTTTTAGTTCTTCAAGGAATCTCCACACTGCTTTCCATAGTGTTCATACTAGTTTGCACTCCCACCAGCAATGTAGAAGTATTACCTTTTCAACACATCCACACCAACATCTATTATTTTTTAATTTTTTGATTATGACAATTCTTGTAGCTTAGCAGGACAAGCCGCAGACAAGAACCTCTCAGACACTGAGCTGTAGAAGGAAAGGGCTTTATTCAACTGGGAGCATTGGCAGACTCACATCTCCAAAAACCGAGCTCCCCGAGTGAGAATTCCTGTCCCTTTTAAGGGCTTACAACTCTAAGGGGGTCTGCATGAGAGGGTCGTGATCAATTGAGCAAGCAGTGGGTATGTGACTGGGGCTGCATGAACCAATAATCAGAACAGAACAGAACAGAACAGAACAGAACAGGACAGGGATTTTCACAATGCTTTTCCATACAGTATTTGAAATCTACAGACAACACAAACAGTTAGGTCAGGGGCTGATTTTTAACTACCAGGCCTAGGGTGCGGTGCTGGGCTGTCTGCCTGTGGGTTCCATTTCTGCCTTTTAGTTTTTGCTTCTTTCTTTGGAGACAGAAATTGGGCATAAGACAATATAAGGGTGGTCTCCTCCCTTAGTAGGAGTAAGGTGGTATTGCAGTGTGGTTTTGATTTGCATTTCACTTATCATTAGTGATGTTGAGCATTTTTGTCATATGTTTGTTGGCCATTTCTATATCTCCTTTTGAGAATTATCTATTCATGTTGTTAGCCCGCTTTTTGATGGGATTGTTTTTTCTTTGCTTATTTAAGTTATTTATAGTCCTTTGTTGAATATATAGATTGTGAAGATTTTCTCCCACTCTGTGGGTTTTCTGCTTATTCTGTTGACTGTTGCTTTTGTCGTGCAAAGCTCTTTAGTTTCATTAAGCCCCACCTATTTATCTTTGTTTATATTGCGTTTACTTTTGGGTTCTTGGTCATGAAATCTTTGCCTAAGCCTATAGGTGTCTAGAAGGGTTTTTTCCAATTGTTATCTTCTAGAATTTTTATAGTTTCAGGTCTTAGATTTAAGTTCTTCATCCATCTTGAGTTGATTTTTGTATAAGGTGAGAGATGAGGATAATTTCTTTCTCCTATATGTGGCTTGCCAGTTATCCCAGAACCATTTGTTGAATAGGGTATCCTTTCCCTACTTTATGTTTTTGTTTGCTTTGTTGAAGATGAGTTGGCTGTAAATATTTGGGTTTATTTGTGGGTTCTCTATTCTGTTCCATTGGTCTGTATGCCTATTTTTATACCAGTACTGTGCTGGTGACTATGGCCTTATAGCATAGTTTGAAATCAGGTAATGTGATGCCTCCAGATTTGTTCTTTTTGCTTGGTCTTGCTGTGGCTATGTGGGCTCTTTTTGGTTCCATATGAATTTTAAGATTTTTTTTTTTCTAGTTGTGAAGCATGATGGTAGTATTTTGACAGGAATTGCATTGAATTTGTAGATTGCCTGTGGCAGTATGGTCATTTTCACAATGTTGATTCTACCCATTCACGAACATGGGACGTGTTTCAATTTGTTTGTGTATTCAGTGATTTCTTTCAGCAGTGTTCTATAGTTTTCCTTGTAGAGGTCTTTCACATCCTTGGTTAGGTATATTCATGAGTATTTTATTTTATTTTGCAGCTATTGTGAAAGAGGTTGAGTTCTTGATTTGATTCTCAGATTGGTTGCTGTTGATGTATAGCAGAGCTACTGATTTTTGTACATTAATGTTGAATCCTGGAACTTTGCTGAATTCATTTATCAGTTCTAGGAGCTTTTTGAAGGAGTCTAGGGTTTTCTAGGTATACAATCCTATCATCAGTAAAGCAGCAAGAGTTTTACTTCCTTTTTACTGATTTGGATGCCCTTTATTTCTTTCTCTTGTCTGATTGCTCTGGCTGGGACTTCCAGCACAGTGTTGGATAGAGGTGGTGAGAGTGGGCATCCTTCTCTTCTTCCAGTTCTCAGAGGGAATGCTTTCAACTTTTCCCTATTCACTATAATGTTGGCTGTGGGTTTGTCATAGATGGCTTTTATTACATTAAGATATGTCCCTTGTATGCCAATTTTGCTGAGAGTTTTAATCATAAAGGATGCTGGATTTTGTCAAAAGCTTTTTCTGCATCTATTGAGATGATCATGTGATTTTTGTTTTTAATTCTGTTTGTGTGGTGTATCACATTTATTGACTTGTGTATGTTAAACCATCCCTGCATTCCTGATATGAAACCCACTTGATAATTGTGGATTATTCTGCTATGCTGTTGGATTCAGTTAGCCAGTGTTTAGTTAAGGATTTTTGCATCTATGTTCATCAGGGATCTTGGTCTGTAGGTTTCTTTTTTTGTTATGCCCTTCCCTGGTTTTGGTATTAGGGTGATAGAATGATTTAGGAAGGATTCCCTCTTTCTCTGTCTTGTGGAATAGTGTCAATAGGATTGGTATCAATTCTTTGAATGTCTGGTAGAATTCAGCTGTGAATCCATCTGGTCCTGGATTTTTTTTTTTTTTTTTTAATTACTGTTTCAGTCTCACTGCTTGTTATTGGTCTGTTCAGGGTTTCTAATTTTCCTGATTTAAGTAAAGAGGGTTGTGCATTTCCAGGAATTTATCCATCTCCTCCAGATTTTCTAGTTTATGCAGGTAAAAGTGTTCATAGTAGCCTTGAATGATCTTTTGTTTTTCTGTAATATTGGTTGTAATATCTCCTGTTTTGTTTCTAATTGAGCTTACTTGGACTGTCTCCTTTTCTTGATTAATCTTGCTAGTTGCTTATCAATTTTATTTACCTTTTCAAAGAACCAGCTCTTGGTTTCATAATTCTTTTGTATTATGTTGGTTTCATATTCATTTAGTTCTGCTCTGATCTGGTTATTTCCTTTTTTCTCCTGGGTTTGGGTTTTGTTTATTCTTGTTTCTCTAGTTCCTTGAGGTGTGGCCTTAGATTGTGTGTTTGTGCAGTTTTGGACTTTTTGAGTTAGGCATTTAAGGCTATGAACTTTCCTCTGAGCACTGCCTTTACTGTATCCCAGAGGTTTTGATAGGTTGTGTCACTATTATCTTTCAGGTCAAAGAATTTTTTAAATTTTCATCTTGATTTCATTGATGACCAATGATAATTCAGGAGTAGGTTATTTAATTTTCATGTGTTTGCATAGTTTTGAAAGTTCCTTTTGGAGTTGATTTTCAGTTTTATTCCTCTGTGGTCTGTAAGAGTACTTGATATAATTTTGATTTTCTTAAATTTACTGAGACTTGTTTTGTGGACCATCATATGGTCTATCTTGGTGAATGTTTCACATGCTGTTGAATAGAATGTATATTCTGCAGTTGTTGGGTAGAATGTTCTGTAAATATCTGTTAAGTTCATTTATTCCAGGCTATCATTTAAATCCATTGTTTCTTTGTTGTCTCTCTGTCTCAATGACTTGTCTAGTGCTATCAGTGGAGTATTGAAGTCCCCCACTATTATTGTGTTGCATTCTATCTTGTTTCTTAGGTCTAGTAGTAATTGTTTTATAAATTTGGGAGCTCCAGTGTTAGTTCCATATATATTTAGGATTGTAATATTTTCCTGTTGGACAAGGCCTTTTATCTTTATATAATGTATCTCTTTGTCTTTTTTTGCTGTTGCTTTAAAGTTTGTTTTATCTGATATAAGAATAGCTACTCCTGTTTGCTTTTGGTATCCATTTGCATGGAATGTTTTTTTCCATTTCTTTACCATGTTTATGTGAGTCCTTTTGTGTTGAGTATCTTGAAGGCAGCAGATACTTTGTTGGTGAATTAGTATTCATTGTGCAATTCTGTATCTTTTTAATGGAGCATTTAGGCCATTTACATTCAATGTCAGTATTGAGATTTAAAGTACTATTCTATTCATTGTGCTATTTGTTGCCTGTATACCTTGTTTTTTGTTTGTTTGTTTGTTTGTTTTTGAGACGGAGTCTCACTCTATCGCCCAGGCTGGAGTGCAGTGGCGCAATCTTGGCTCACTGCAAGCTCCACCTCCTGGGTTCATGCCATTCTCCTGCCTCAGCCTCCCAAGTAGCTGGGACTATAGGCGCCAGCTACCACATTCAGCTAATTTTTGGTATTTTTAGTAGAGATGGGGTTTCACCATGTTAGTCAGGATGGTCTTGATCTCCTGACCTCGTGATCCACCCGCCTTGGCCTCCCAAAGTGCTGGGATTCAGGTTTGAGCCACCACTCCTGGCCTACCTTTTTTTTTTTTTTTTTTTTTTTGTAGTTTTGTTTTACAGATGTTGTGAGATTTATGCTTTAAAGAGGTTCTGTTTTGATGTGTTTCCAGGATTTGTTTCAAGATTTAGAGCTCCTTTTACCAGTTCTTGTAGTGCTGGCTTGGTAGTGGCAAACTCTCTCAGCATTTGTTTGTCTGAAAAAGACTGTACCTTTCCTTCATTTGTGAAGCTTAGTTTTTTGCTGGATACAGAATACTTGGCTGATAATTGTTTTGTTTAAGGAGGCTGAAGATAGGGCCCTAATCCCTTCTAGCTTCTAGTTCCTACCGAAAAATCTGCTGTTAATCTGATAGGTTTTCCTTTATAGGTTACCTGGTGTTTTTGCCTCACAGCTGTTAAGATTACATCCTTTGTCTTGACTTTAGATAACCTGGTGACAGTGTGTCTAGGTGATGATTTCTTTGTGATGAATTTCCCAGGTGTTCTTTGAGTTTCTTGTATTTGGATGTCTAGGTCTCCACCAAGGCCAGGGAAGTTTTTCTTAATTATTCCCCTAAATATGTCTTTCAAGCTTTTAGATTTCTCTTCTTCCTCAGGAACATCAATTATTCTTAGGTTTGGTCATTTAACATAATCCCAAACTTCTTGGAGGCTTTGTTCATTTTTAAAAATTCGTTTTTCTTTGTCAGATTGGGTTAATTCTTCAAGCTCTGAAGTTCTTTCTTCTGCTTGTTCATTTCTATTGCTGAGATTTTCCAGTGCATTTTGCATTCTCTAAGTGTGTTCTTTGTTTCCTGAAGTTGTGGTTGTTTATCTATGCTATCTACTTCACTGATGATTTCTCTTCTCATTTCTTGTATCGTTTTTTGGATTTCTTCAAATTGGACTTCACATTTCTCTGGTGCCTCCTTGATTAGCTTAATAATCAACCTTCTACTTTTTTTTTTTTTTTTTTTTTTTTCAGGTAAATCAGGGGTTTCTTCTTTGTTTGGATCCATTGCTGGTGAGCTAGTGTGATTTTTTTCAGGGTGTGAAAGAACCTTGTTTTTTCATATTACCAGAATTGTTTTTCTGGTTCCTTCTCATTTGGGTAGGCTATGTTAGAGGGAAGATCTGGATCTCAAGGCTCCTGTTCAGATTCTTTTGTCCCACGGGGTATTCCCTTGATGTATTACTCTCCCCCTTTTTCTCATTTTCCTGAGAACTGAGCTGCAGTGATTGTTATTTCTCTTCTGGATCTAGCCACCCAGGAGAGCTGCCAGGCTCTGGCTGGTACTGGGGATTGTCTGCACAGAATCCTGTGATGTGAACTATCTGCAGGTCTCTCAGCTGTGGATACCAGCACCTGCTCTGGTGGAGGTGGCAGAGGAGTGAAATGGACTTTGTGAGAGTCCTTAATTTTGGTTGTTTAATGCACTATTTTTTTTTGCTGTTTGGCCTCCTGCCATGAGATGGCACTTTCAAGAGAGCATTGGCTATGGTAGCATACGGAGGATTAGGTGTTGGGTGGGGCCCTACAACTCCCAAGAGAATATGCCCTTTGTCTTCAGCTACCAGGGTGGCTAGGGAAGGTCCATCAGGTGCAAGGAGGGTTAGGCATGTCTGAGCTCAGACTCCCCTTGGGTGGGGCTTGCTGCAGCTGCTGTGGGGCATGGGAGTATGGTTCAAGGTTAATGGAGATATGTTCCCAGTAGGATTATGGCAGTCTCTGCTTTGTTATGCAGGTTGTCAGGGAAGTAAGGGAAAGTTGGCAGTTACAGGCCTCCCCTAGCTTCCAGGAAATCGAAAAGGGAAATCCAAAAGGTCCATCTCACTCCCACCATGCTCCCACCCACAATAGCACCAAGTCTGTTTATAGGCAGTGATAGAACAAAGCTGAGAAATTCCCCCTGGCTACCAGCCTCCCAGCTGAGAAAGCAACCAGGGCTTTCTGGCCTCCCCACCTGTCAGCACACAGGATTCACACCCTCCCCTGAGTTCTGGCCAGGAGACTTTGCATTCAGTTGGAGTTCTTACAGAGTTCAGCTGGAATTTTCCTTCTCACTGTGGTCTTTTTCTAGTACCTACAGCAGCCCTCCCCAGGACCTTTGTGAGACAAATCAGAAATCGTTTCCCTGGGGACCCAGAGAGCCCACAGGGCTTTTCCCGCCACTTTCTCTATCCCTGTATTTTGCTTGGCTCTCTAAATTGACTCAGTTCCAGGTAAGGTCAAATCCTTCTCCTGTGATCCAGACCTTCAGGTTCCCCAGTGAAGATGTGTTTGGGGGCAGATAATCCCCCTTTCCCACTTAGCTTGAGCGCTCACAGTATTTAGGTTGTCTCCTAGGTTCTGCAGGAGCAGTCTGCTTCCTTCAGAGGATCTGTGGATTCTCTAGGCTTTCCTGGCATATTCCTGCAGGAGTTCTGGAGCAAAAGTTCATCATGTGAGTTTCCACATGCTGCTTGGTCTGTCCAAGAGGGAGCTGCAATCTAGGCTTGCCTCTTATCCACCATTTTTCTCCACATTAACACTTCTTTAGGTCTGAAGTTGCAGGTTAAGCTTGTCTGGTCAACATTCCAGTAAGCAAAAAAAAAAAAAAAAAAAAAAAAATTCAAACAATCCTATTCTGTTAATTCTCTTGAAAACGAAAGCTGTTAGCAATAGCTATTTGGGACCAGAAAAAATTCAGCTTTTATATATAATTCATAGGAAGTAATGAGAGATTTAGGTAATATCTCCAGATTTAAACCTACCAGTCTGTCCTGCCCTTTAAGCATTTAAAATAAAATGTGCAACAAAATGGATGACTTAGTAGAGATGGAAGCCCATTAATTAGGTTCCCTATTAAAACATTTACATACAAGCACACAGTTTTAATACTAAAGATTTGTGTTTAAAAGTCTTATAAAGTTGTCTTTCACACAGATATATCAAATGTTAGTGGAAGAACAGTATGGCTTCATTAGATACATTCAGTGTATTTAGAATGCATAAATTTATACTTTGAACTGTAGTTTAATAAATGTAAAATTGCATCATAGTATTTGTTGTATTTGACCTAATGTTACCCTTGTATGATTGCAATGAAATTTTGTGTAGATTTTACTTTTTTTCAGGCTAAAACTTTGAGAAAGGGGCCAGCTAGCAAAGATTTTAAAATAGGTGTGTATATGAACTGTTCTGAAGGGTTTTTTTTCTTTATACCCATTTTTGTTGGGCTCAGTCCATTTTTCAGTTATTTGATTAGTAATTTAAGTAAAGTGTTTGGTAAATTATTGTGAAGTTCAGATTCTTTATGGAGAGTTGATGTGCAATAAGCATGATGTTTAACAATGTTAACACCAATATGTTAATCCTGTGTAAATCAGTTGTAATAATTAATAGGTGTTTCTGTATAGAAAGAGTGCAGAGTACCTTAGTAAATCTTTGAATCACAAATCTTGTAGCTGAAATGGAAGAGTCTATTAAATACTTTGAATAAACATGGGAAGAAGAAAATAAAATTGCAGAAAACTGAAGAGCATGAGAAGGGCTACATCTTTATCCAGAAACCTGATGCTCTTTTGCCCAGAATATTTAAATTCAGAGTTGGGATAAAGCACATTTATTTTCTTCAATTACAGTGATTTCAAATTTAGGATCTTTTTTATTATTGGTTTGAATTATTCCCTTAGTTTCTTATTATTTTCCATTTGTAAAGCTTAGTCATTACTTTTAATTCTTTTCATACTAAAATTGTAGGGTTGTTAGGGAAGGATTGTTAGTGTCAATAACCTGACAGTTGTTTCCAGGAATTTGCTTTGTTTATGACTGGTATATTAGTAATCCTAGATCTCAGAATCACCATAGTAATACACAGGGATCATTTTTTCTTAACTTACTCTATGTTCAGATATGGAATTTCTGTCTCCCAAGAGGAAATGTGATTTCCCTTTGGTGCCAATGGACAGAAAATTATATCTGTGCTACATAGGAGAAGCTCATTTCCTATTTAGAAAAAAAGGTGCAGCTCATTGCCAGAGCTCGTATAATTTTATATAAACACACTTTTTGAGGCTGAAGCAAATCTGACTGATTTTCAATGTGAAAATAAAATATAAAAGCTGTTCTTTGAGTTATTTCTAAACAGAACTTGTCTTTAATCCTAATGTAACAGAAATGTATATGATGTTATATTAGTATTAGAGACAAGAGTATTTTAAGGGCAAATGGGAAATAGGTTGTTAGCTGGTTTTTACACCTTGACTTCAAGGATTAAAGAAATTGATCATGAATCTCTAATAAATTTCAGTCTCTTAAATCAATAGGTGCTTAATAATTTTTTATTTGACTAATGCCCATTTGAATTTCATGGGTTCTATTAATTTTAAAAATGTAGAACCCCAATCCATTGTCATTAATTGCCTTTGGACTTTTCTGAGGTATAATATGGGGTTTTATGCAGAATTCTAAGCTACCATGGAATTTGTATTTTTTGCCATAACAAGGAAGAAGAATTATTTCCTATCTTCTTTATACGTTAATGCATTGTTGTCTTCCAGAAATGCCAAAGGTTTTAAAAGACCGTGCAACTTTGAGTCCTTGGCTTGACTATACAGGCTTGAACTTCCTGCCATATCAATTTTGCCATATCTGCAGGAGAGCTGTTCTATGTGAAACAGCTCAGAGTTGCACATATCACTTGTGAATGATGTGGTAACTTTAAGACATTCAGTATTATATTTGAAGTTTTAACCTATGTATTTTAATTTTGTATGCTAAAACGTTTTGATTAATAAAAAAAGTTTTACACTATTGTAACCTCAGTTCAAAAGTTAACTGAAAATGTGAAACCCAAATGATTTACATATAGTAAATTGAACTGTAAAGGTAAACAAACAAACAAAAATACCGATGACATTCTTCACAGAAATAGAAAAACAATCCTAAGATTTACATGGAATCCAAAAGACCCCAAACAGCCAAAGCAATCCTGAGCAAAAAGAACTAATTGGGAGGTATTACACTATTTGCCTTCAAAATATACTACAAAACTATAGTAACCAAAACAGCAAGGTACTGATATAAAAGCAGACACATACACCAATGGAATGGAATAGAGATCCCAGAAATAAATCCACACGTTTACAGTCAACTTGTTTTTGGCAAAAGTGCCAAGACCAAGTACATACATTGGGAAAGGACAGTCTTTTCAATAAATAGTTCTAGGAAAACTAGATAATCATATACAGAAGAATAAAACTAAACCATTATCTCTCATCACATACAAAAATCAAATCAAAATGGATTAAAGACTTAAATGTAAGACTGGAAACTATGAAACTACTATAAGACAATATTGGGGGAATATTTCAGGTGATTGGTCTGGGCAAAGATTTTGGGGGGTAAGATATCAAAAGCATAGCAAAAATAGACAAATGGATTACATAAAGCCCACTTCTGCACAGCAAAGGAAACAATCAAAAAGCAAAAAGAAAACATATAGAATGGGAAAAAATAACTGCAAAATCTCAACTCAACAGGGAACTAATAAACAGAATATATAAGGAACTCAAGCAACTCAAGAACAAAAAAAAAAAATCCAATCAAAATTAGACAAAAGATCTGAATAGGTATTTCTCAAAAGAAGACATAGAAATGGTCAAAAAATATATTAAAAATTCTCAACACTGCTAATCACCGGAGAAATGTGAATCAAAACCACAATGAGATATCATGTCATTCCAATTTTAACTGTTGTCAAAAAGACAGAAAATTACAGATGCTGGCAAGGATATGGAGAAATGATAATGTTCATACACTGTTCGTGAGAATGTAAATCAGTACAGCCTTATGGAAAACGGTATGGAAGTTTTTTTAAAAACTAAATATGGAACCACCACTGATCCAGCAATCCTACTGCTAGGTATATATTCATTTGAAAGAAAGAAAATCAGTATTATCAAAGAGATATCTGAACTCTCATGTTTATGGTAGCACTATGCATAATAGCCAAGATATGAAATCAACCTAAGTGCCCATCAATGGATAAATGGATTTAAAAAAATGTAGTATTATATACACAATTGAATATTATTCAGCCATTAAAAAGAATACAATTTTATCATATGCAGCAACATGGATAGAACTGGAGGACATTACACTAAGTGAAATAAGCCAGGCATAGAAAGACAAATATCACATGTTCTCACTTATATGTGGGAGCTACAATAATTGATTTCATGAAGGTAGACAGTAGAATGGTGATTACCAGAGGCTGGGAAGGGGAAGAAAGAGGCGGAATGAAGAGAATTTCGTTAATAAGTACAAAAATATAATTAGATTAGAGGAATAAGTTTTAGTTTTGTTTGATAGCACAGTAGGGTGGATATAGGTAACAATAATTTATTGTATATTTTAAAACAGCTAGAAGAGAAGATTTACAATGTTCCCAATACAAAGAAATGATAAGTGTTTGAGGTGATGAATATTCTAACTAACCTGATGTGATAATTTATATATTGTTTGCATACATCAAAATACCACGTGTACCCCATAAGTATGTACAACTATTATGTATCAGTTTTTTAAAAAGATTGGTAATGTTAGCAGAGAGATGGAAATTCTAAGAAAAAAAACAAAAAACAAAAAGAAATGCTAGAGATCAAAAACATTGTAAGAGCCAGACGCAGTGACTCATGTCTGTGATCCCAGCACTTTGGAAGGCTAAGGCAGGAGGATTGCTTGAGCCCAGGAGTTCAAGACCAGCCTGGGAAACATGGTGAAACCCCATCTCTCCACAAAAATAAACAAACAACAAAATAAATTGGCCTGACATGGTGGCATGCACCTATGGTCCCAGCTACTCAGGAGGCTGAGACAGGAGGATTTCTTGAACTTGGGAGGTCAGGGCTGCAGTGAGCCATTATTGCACCACTACACTCCAGCCTGGGCAATAGAGTGAGACCCTGTCTCAAAACAAAACAAAAGCAAACCGGCCGGGCGCGGTGGCTCAAGCCTGTAATCCCAGCACTTTGGGAGGCCGAGACGGGCGGATCACGAGGTCAGGAGATCGAGACCATCCTGGCTAACACGGTGAAACCCCGTCTCTACTAAAAAATACAAAAAAAACTAGCCGGGCGAGGTGGCGGGCGCCTGTAGTCCCAGCTACTCGGGAGGCTGAGGCAGGAGAATGGCGTGAACCCGGGAGGCGGAGCTTGCAGTGAGCTGAGATCCGGCCACTGCACTCCAGCCTGGGCGACAGAGCGAGACTCCGTGTCAAAAAAAAAAAAAAAAAAAAAAAAACAAAAGCAAACCACTGTAACACAAATGAAGAATGCCTTTTGTGACAAGACACAGCTGAGGAAAGAATCTCTGAGCTTGAGGATATGTCAATAGAAACTTCTGAAACTGAAAAGCAAAGAGAACAAAAAAACAGAATAGAGTATTCAAGAACTGTGGAGCAACTACAAAAGTCATAATGTAATAATACATACATACATGTAATGAAAATATCAGAAAGAGAAGAAAGGAACAGAATAAGTATTTGTAACATTAATGACTGAGAATATCACAATTAATGTCAGATACCAAACCTAGTATCTAGAAATCTCAAAGAACACCAAGGAAGATAAATTCCAAAACAAAAACAAGACAAAGCAGCTACAGCTAAGCATATCATATCATATTCAAACTACAGAAAATAGTTGAGTTCAACACAACTATCAATCAACAAGATATAATAGACATCTATAAACTATTTCATCCAAGAATTACAGAATACACATTCTTCTCAAGCTCACTTGGAATATTCCCATTCTGGGCTATCAAACATACCTTAACAAATGTAAAAGTAAAAATCATACAAAGAATATTCTCAGACCACAATGAAATAGAACTAGAAATAAGGAACAGAAAGATTTTTCCAAATTTTTGGAAAACAGAAAATTTCCAAAAATGTGGAAAAAACAGCACATTTCTAAATAACATGGATCAAATAAGAAGTATCAAGGGAAAGTAAAAAATATTTTAAACCAAATTAAAATAGAAAACAGAACTTGTCAAAATTTGTGAGATGCAACATAAATTTGTGAGACTGAGAGTAATTTAAAGCATTAAATACATAGGTTAGAAAAGAAGATAAGCCCTAAAATTATTTAGCTTTTGCCTTAGGAAAGTAGACAAAAAAGAGTGATTTAAACCTAAAGCAAACATAAGACATGAAATCACAAAAATTAGAGCAGAAATAAATGATATTTTAAAAAGAAAATCAATGGAGAAAAATCAATGAAACAAAAAATAGGTTCTTTGAAAACATCAATGAAATTGACAAAACTCTAGTTAGTCTGACCAATTAAAAATAAGACACAAATTGCCAATATCAGAAAAAATAGATCAACACTACTGGTTCCAACATGTTAAAATGATTTTAAAAAAAGGAATTCTATGAAAAACTCAGTGCCCACAAATTTGACAACTTGTTTGAAATGGAGTAATTTTTTGAAAGACACAAAATACCAAAACACAAGACAGGTAGATGACTTGAATAGCCTTGCATTTACTGAAGAAATGGAATCAATAATTATTTATCTTTTTTAAATAGTTGTTTACCTTTTTGAAAAAGAAATCAGTGGGCAGTTCCTCCTTTACTGTCTCTCTCCTGCCACCATAAGAAGATGTGCCTTGCTTCCCCTTCACCTTCTGCCATAATTGTAAGTTTCCTGAGGCCTCCCCAGCCATGTGGAACTGTGAGTCAATTAAATCTCTTTCTTTTATAAATAACACAATCTTGGGTACTATCTCTATAGCAGTGTGAGAACAGACTAATACAGGAAATTGGTACCAGGAGTGGGGCACTGGTCTAAGATACTTGAAAATGTGAAATCAACTTTAGAACTGAGTAATGGGCAGAGTTTGGAACAGTTTGGAGGGCTCAGAAGAAGACAGGAAGATGTAGGAAATTTGGAACTTCCTAGAGACTTGTTGAATGGATTTGACCAAAATGCTGATGGTGATATGGACAATGAAGTCCAGGCTGAGGTAGTTCCAGATGGAGATGAGGAACTTATTTGGAACTGATGCAAAGATCACTCTTGCTATGCTTTAGCAAACAGACTGGTGGCATTTTGTCCCTAGCCTAGAGATCTGTGGAATTTTGAGCTTGAGAGAGATGATTTAGGGTATCTAGCAGAATAAATTTTCTAAGCAGCAAAGAATTAAAGAGGTGACCAGCTTTTCCCGAGAGCATACTGTTATATGCACTCACAAAAAGATAGTTTGAAATTGGAACTTACATTTAAAGGGGAAGTGGAGTGTAAAAGTTTGGAAAATTTGCAGTCTGACCATGTGGTAGAAAAGGAAAACCCAAATGGGAAGAAGTTCAAGCTGGCTGCAGAAATTTGCATAAGTAATGTGAAGCCGAATGTTAATCACCAAGACAATGGGGAAAATGTCTCCAGGGAACTTCAGAGATCTTCAAGGGAGCCCCTCCCATCACAGGCCC
Organism: Macaca mulatta; assembly: GCF_049350105.2. Lineage (NCBI taxonomy): Eukaryota > Metazoa > Chordata > Mammalia > Primates > Cercopithecidae > Macaca > Macaca mulatta. The sequence goes on from NC_133420.1 coordinate 93,225,881, forward strand.
AGAGGCCAGAGGCCTAGGAGGGAAAAATGATTTCTTGGGCCAGGCCCAGGTCCCAGCTGCTCTGTGCAGCCTTGGGACATGGCACCCTGTGTTCCAGTTACTTCAGTTCCAGCCATGGCTAAAAGGGGCCAAGGAGTAGCTCTGACTGTGGCTTCAGAGGGTGCAAGCCCCAAGCTTTGGTGGTTTCCACATAGCATTGGGCCTGCAGGTGCACAGAAGACAAGAGTTGATCTTTGGGAGCCTCCCCCTAGATTTCAGAAGATGTATGGAAATGCCTGGATGTCCAGGCAGAAGTCTGCTGTAGGGCCAGAGCCCTCATAGAGAACCTCTACTAGGGCAACGCAGAAGGGAAATGTGGAGTTGGAACCCCCACACAGAGTCCCCACTGGGGCACTGCCTGGTGGATCTGTGAGAAGAGAGTCACTGTCCTCCAAACCCCAGAAAGGTAGAATCACAGACAGCTTGCACCCTGTGCCTAGAAAAGCTGCAGGCACTCAATGCCAGCCCATGAAAGCAGATGCAGGGACTGTACCCTGCATAGCCACAGGGGCAGAGCTGTCCAAGGCCGTGGGAGCCCACCCCTTGCATCAGCATTCCCTGGATATGGAGACATGGTGTCAAAGGAGATTTTAGAGTTTTAAGATTTAATGTCTGCCTGCCTGTGTTTTGGACTTGCATAGGGCCTGTGATCCCTTTGTTCTGGTCAGTTTCTCCCATTTGGAATGGGAACATTTACTCATTGCCTGTATTGCCATTGTATCTTGGAAGTTAATAACTTGCTTTTGATTTTGCAAGTTTATAGGCAGAGGGGTGTGCCTTGTCTCATATGAAACTTGGGACTTGGACTTTTGAGTTAATGCTGGAATGAGTTAAGATTTGAGAGGACTATTGGGAAGGCATGATTGGTTTCAAAATGTGCAAAGGATATGAGATTTGGGAGGGGGCAGGGGTGGAATGATATGACTTGGCTCTGTGTCCCCACCAAAATCTCATCTCAAATTGTAGTCCCCATGTGTCAAGGGAGAGACCTGATGTGAGGTGACTGGATCATGGGGTCAGTTTCCCCATGTTGTTTTCAGATATTGAGGGAGTTCTCACAGATATGATGCTTCAAAAGTGTTTGGCCATTTCTCCTTCACTATCTCTCTCTTTGTCTGCCATAAGAAGATGTGCCTTGGTGTTCCTTTATTTTCCACTTATGATTGTAAGTTTCCTGAGGCCTCCCCAGCCATGCAGAACAGTGATTCAATTAAACCTCTTTTCTTTATAAATTACCCAGTCTCAGTTAGTATCTATAAAGATCCTAATACAATGTGAGAATGGACTAATACAATGTCCTTAAGAGGGAAATAGGTAAACAAAGCGTTGTACATCCGTATAATGGAATACAATTCAGAAATAAGAAGGACTGATCTAGAAAACCATGCAAATACATGGATGAATCCTAAGTGCATATTGCTAAGTAAAATGAGCCCATCTAAAAAGGCTACACACTATACAATTCCATTTATATGACATCCTGGAAAGGCTATAGAGATAGCAAACAGTTGAGCAGTTGCCATGATTTAAGGGTGGGGGAAGATTGAATAGGTGAACCACAGGGCACTATTTTGCATGGTGTAGAAACTATTCTGTATCATACTATAATGATGAATACATGACACTAGGCAATTTCCAAGACCCATAGAACCTTACCATATAAAGAGTAGCCTTAATAGATGCAGATTTTTAAAAATCATTCAGGAGGTTGAGGAAAACTCAGCAATGAATCCACACTGTCACAAAAGAATCTAATTGTATTACAAATATATCAAACAACCTCACTAAAAGCCATGAAGGAAAGATGTAACCTAAGTAAATTTGGAAAGAAATGTAGTCTGTAAAACTAAAAGTAAAAGCAACTGCATATAAGCACTATACTCTAGCTGATACAGTTGTTTTACACAGGGATACAGATGAAGAATTCTGATGCTGCTATACTCGTATCATGGAATTGAACAATTAAGTAAGTGGATAGTAGATGGTTGGCAACTAGGTTTCTCACTGTTGGAGTGAAAATTTACAGATAGGCACAGGGAGAAGGCTAGGGTGATCTGTGTGATAATGGGTTAGTTGATATGTCTGTATGGGCTCATGTTTAGCTTAATATTGATAGAGATTGTTCCATAGACAGATAGATAGATAGACAGACAGATAGATAGATAGGTAAGTATAAATACGTATTTCCTTGCTCTGTTAGCTGAAAGGGCCTAGAAGTCACAGTACATGAGTGTCAATGAGCACATCTAGCACCCAGATATTGGTGTCTAATACCATTCTCTAATAAAAGGAACCAGGACTCATTGAGGAAATGGCTAAATTTGCCAGGCGTGGTGCCTCACACCTGTAATCCCAGCACTTTGGGAGGATGAGGTGGGCGGATCATGAGGTCAGGAGATCAAGACCATCCTGATTAACACAGTGAAACCCCATCTCTACTAAAAATACAAAAATTAGCCGGGCTTGGTGGCAGGCACCTCTAGTCCCAGCTACTCAGGAGGCTGAGGCAGGAGAATCGCTTGAACCCGGGAGGCAGAGGTTGTGGTGAGCTGAGATCACGCCACTGTACTCCAGCCTGGGTGACAGAGCGAGACTCTGTCTCAAAAAAAGAAAAAAAAAAGAAATGGCTAAATTTAGGACTGGGGCAGGGAATATACAAGATAAACCTGGAGCATCTTTTTAAAATTATTATTTTTAGCCAAATTGTGTATGTTTATTTTTTCCTTGGAGAATTGGCCACCATTGGGCTTTATGAGGTCAGTTCCCCAATATATATCTCTGATTCTTTTTTCAAAAAAATAATTTCAACTTTTATTTTAGATTTGGGGGTACATGTTCAGGTTGTTACATGAATATATTGCATGATGCTGAGGTTTGGGACACAAATGAACCCATCACCAAAGTAGTGAGCATAGTACCCAAAACTTAGTTTTTCAATCCTTGCCCCACTCCCTCCCCACTCCTTCTAGTACTTCACAGTATCTATTGTTGCCAACTTTATGTCCACGAGTACCCAATATTTAGCTCCCACTTATAAGTGAGAACTATGTGGTTATACGATTTTCTGTTCCTGCATTAATGTGCTTAGGATAATGGCCTCCAGCTGCATCCATGTTGCTGCAAAGGATATGATTCTGTTATTTTTATGTCTGCATACTATTCCATAGTGTATATCTACCACATTCTTTATCCAGTCACTGTTTATGGGCACCTAGGGTGACTGTGTTTTTGGTATTGTGACTAGTACTGCAGTGAACATACAAGTGCCTGTGTCTTTTGGTAGAATGATTTGTTTTCTTCTGGATATGTACTCATTTATGGGATTGCTAGGTTGAATGGTAGTTGTGCTTTAAGTTCTTTGAGAAATCTCCAAGCTGCTTTCCACAGTAGCTGGACTAATTTACATTCCTTCCAACAGTGTATACGTGTTCCTTTTTCTCTGCACCCTCGTCAGCGTCTGTTGTTTTTTGACTTTTTAATAGAAGCCATTCTGATCAGTGTAAGGTGGTATCTCATTGTGGTTTTGATTTGCATTTGTCTGATGATTTGTGATGTTAAGCATTTTTTCGTGTAAGGTGGTATCTCATTTTGGTTTTGATTTGCATTTGTCTGATGATTTGTGATGTTAAGCATTTTTTCATATGTGTGTTGGCTGCCTGGAACATCTAGTAGTACCAGAAGTAAGGAAGTGCCAAAACATAAAACCAAACAAAACACAGTAATTGGAATATGTCAAAGTGACACAGGAACCAACTGAAAGAGCTCTCAATGGCCAAAGCTGGAACAATTTGAGCAACAAAGTATATAAAATAGTATTTAATTACATGGAAAATTACAAAATAAATATCTATGAGTCCATATTTATATAGATGATTTATCGAGTAAATAAATAAATGGGGGAAATAGATAAATCTCTCATGCCAAAGAATATCACCCATGCAGAAGAATTCCAAATAATTTCTATATACAATCTGCCTTTAAGGAAGTGGAACATAACTCTCCACTTCTTAAGTGTAGGCTGTTCACAGTGACTTCCTTTCAAAGAGTACAGTATGGAAATGGGGAAGGAAGAGTAACTTTATAGTGGAAAAATCTGACAAACACTACCAGGTAATCAAAGTTAGCATCAACAGTGGTAAATATATTGACAATGTGTGCCTTTGATATGATATGATGAGAATAGTACTTTAGCTACATGGTCTTACAAAAAAAAAAAAAAAAAAAAAAAAAAACCCTAATCCCAATCTATTCACAAGAAAAAATACCTGGTAAATCTCAACTGAGGAACATTCTACAAAATATCTGATTAGTAGTTCTTCTTTAATTTCAAGGTCATCTAAAATGAGGAAAATCTGAGAAACTATCAAGCCAAGAAGAGCCTAAGATGTGATGACTAAATATAATGTGGTATCCTGGATGGGATCTTGGAACAGAAAAAAAAAAATACATTAGGTAAAAACTAAGAAAATCTGATGAAGTATGGACATTACTTAATACTAATTTATCAATGCTTGTTCATTGTAACAAAAGTACCATACTAATAGATTAATAATCTGGGAAACAGGATGTAGGGTAATATGGGAACTCTGTTCTATCTTCACAACTTTTTTTTTTTTTTGAGACAGAGTCTCGCTCTGTCACCCAGGCTGGAGTGCATTTTTGGCATGGTCTCGGCTTACTGCAACCACCACCTTTCAGGTTCAAGTGATTCTCTCGCCTCAGCCTCCCAAGTAGCTGGGATTATGGCGCTTGCCACCACGTCCGGCTGATTTTCGTATTTTTAGTAGAGATGGGGTTTCGCCGTGTTGGCCAGGCTGGTCTCAAATTCCTGACCTCAGGTGATCCACCTGCCTCGGCCTCCCAAAGTGCTGGGATTACAGGCATGAGCCATCACGCCCGGCCATCTTCACAACTTTTTAATAAATATAACACTATTCTAAAGTAAGTTTATTTTTTAATGGAGAAGAAAAGTAAAGAAAAATACAGCATAAATCCAGAAAGTCCAATATCCACCAACTAACAAGAATTTCACAAGCCCAGGGGAAGGCATATGGAAATATGGAAGAATATAAAACACGAGAGATGTCAGTTTCCACACTTAAAGGGCCACCTGCTAGTGTTCAATGTAAATAAAAGATTAAAAAACACCCATGCAAGGATACATCATAATGATATTTCATGTTTCAAGTAAATACAAGATGCTAAAAGCTTTCTGAGGCAGAGGAAAGTCATACACAATGGAACAGAAATCAGAAAAGTATCTAACTTTCCAACACTAGATGTAGACTGCATTGAGAAATTTGTTTAAAATTCTGTGGGAAAATTATTTTCATCCTAGCCACACTAACAAAGGCAGAATCAAGACATTTTCGATGCGTATTGTATCGATACCTTTACCTCTAAATATCTTTTTTTTCAGGAAGCCATGGGGAATGTGCTTCACCAAATAAGAGAATAAGCAAAAAAGTGAAAGGCACGGGATACAGGAAATGAGTAATCCCAGACAACAGAGAGACAATGCAATTACTCAGAATGATGGCAAAGCAAGATTTAGGTTGATAGCTGTGTAGCAGTAGCAGAGAGCACCAATTTAGACCAGAGCCAGAGGACTCTAGGGAAAAACACCAACAACACCAACAACAAAAATACTGATACAGTATTTAATATGGGAAATGTGTTAGCAGTTTGTTGTGCAGTGTGGAAGAATTGTAATATATCTGTAGAAAATTAAGCAATAAAGAAGAAAAGGTATGGGAGGTCATTATCAATGAAGGAAATAAATCATGGTGTAATAGTCTGTTTTCACACTGCTTTAAAGAACTACCTGAGGCTGGGAATTTATGAAGAAAAGAGGTTTAGTTGACTCACAGTTTCACAGGCTAGGAAGCTTCTACAAGAGTCATGGTTAGGAGGCCTCAAGAAATTTACAATCGTGACCAAAGGTGAAAGGGAAGCAAGCATGTCTCACCACAGCAAAGCAGGAGAGAGAGAGAGCGAAGGGGGAGCTGCCACACACTTTTAAACAATCAGCTCTTATGAGAACTCACTATCATGAGAACAGCAAGAGGGAAATCCACCCCCATGATCTGATTACCTCCCACCAGGTGCCTCCCCTGACATGTGGGGATTACAATTCAACATGAGATTTGAGTGGGGACACAGAGCCAAACCATATCACATAGTATACTTCGCTTAGCAGGAAACAATATGTATGTGAACATAATAATGTAAATACTGGTTTAACCAAAAAATTTCATGAAACTTCTGGGAATAGAAGAGTGGGCATGGGAATGAAAGGAATGGGCTAAGACAGGGCAGGGGTGGGTAAGCCAATTCCTCCCTCACTTTAATAGTTTTCAAGGGCTGCTGTAACAAAGTACCACAAAGTGGGTGAATTAAAACAACAGAAATGTATATGATCACCAATCATGAAGCCAAAAGTCTGAAATCTCAACAGGGTCATGCTTTCTCTGAAAGCTCTAGCAAAGAATCCTTCCTTGCCTCTTCCTACTTTCTGGTAGCCCCAGGAATTCCTTGGCCTGTGGCAAATAACTCCAATCTCTGTCTCTGTCTTCACATGGACTTCTTTCCATGTCCTCTCCTGTTATTACAAGGACACCAGTCATTAAATCCAGCACAATTTCACCTCAGGATCCTCAACTAATCACATCTGCAAAGATTTTACTTCCAAATAAAGTGACATTCTGAGGTTCCAGGCAGGCATTAAATTTTGGGGGAGACACTGTTCAACCCACTACCATAAAATAAATCTTGTACATAATGCCAGAATCTTACAAATCAAGAAGTATATTATACATGGAAATAAACCCTAAAAAGTACATTAAAATATTTTAAATATTTGTAGATCAGGAAATAAAAAGTGAAGAAAGGAAGCAATTTTGTGGAACAGGAACCAAAAGTGGAGAAAAATAAGATGGGTACTACTGATTTTTATTTCAAGCCATTTAATATTATGTGACTTTCAAAACTATGTGTACATATTGCTTTGATAAAAATGAAAAATAATTTTCTTTTATCACTTGTGTTGATAAAACAAAAAAATTTAAAAAGAATGAATGAATACAATGATAAAGAGGTGAGGGCCGGGCGCGGTGGCTCACGCCTGTAATCCCTGCACTTTGGGAGGCTGAGGCGGGCGGATCACGAGGTCAGGAGATCGAGACCATCCTGGCTAACACGGTGAAACCCCGTCTCTACTAAAATACAAAAAATTAGCCGGGCGCGTCTGCTGGCGCCTGTAGTCCCAGCTACTCGGGAGGCTGAGGCAGGAGAATGGCGTGAACCCGGGAGGCGGAGCTTGCAGTGAGCCGAGATGGTGCCACTGCACTCCAGCCTGGGCGACAAAGTGAAGACTCCGCCTCAAAAAAAAAAAAAAAAAAAAGAGGTGAAAATAATCATAATTTAACAAAGCCTCATTTTTCCTTTCAATACAACTCAGGTAAACATTTATTGAAGAGATTTGTATTTGGAGAAAAATTGGTTATGTGGAGAGCCAGAAAGCACACATACAAGAAACCCTTACAAAAGGTATGAATTCCTTGTTTTGTTAGCTACAGTATATGCTTTATAGAGATGTCCTCACCACGTAGTCCAGTTTATAATACAAGGTAGGTCATTGAATTCATGTATGAATTAATTAACCCCAATTCTGTATTGCAAGTATCAGAGCTGAAAGTAAGCTTATTGATCATCTAGTTAAGTGGTTTTAAAAATATATATTTTTTAGTAATAGAAATTTTTTTTTAACACCACTCTACATAGGACCCTCAAACTTAAGAATAATTTTAAAACAGATGTGTTGTGGTAGAAGTGAAGATCGGAGACAAAAAGGCCTCTCCCATAAGCCTCCTCTCAAGGTGGCACCTGATTTCTTAAGATCTCCGTGGCTAAAAAGAAACACCGCTGTAAGAATCTATTTTACATGTGAAAATGTTGGCTTCCAGCTGAAAAATCTAGATTGCCAGGATGCCAGGTACTTTTTCTATTACGAAAAAAATTGAAACAGAAACACAACCAAAACTCTCTTGTAACACAAATTGGCTAGATGCTTACCAATCCAATTTCTTTTTCCTGAATAAATAGGAAGGCTAAATTTTCTTATCTCCACTGTAGTTACTATGTGACTGGGTCGTGACCACTAGAATGTGAGAAGAACTCATGCATTCCATTTTCAGTCCTGGCCATAAAATCCCTTGTTTGATCTTCCCTTTTGTAAACCATGTACAAAAATTAACTAGAAGTGGATCTAATGCTTAAGTGTAATGGCTAAAACATAACACTATTAGAAGAAAACATAAGGTTAAATTTTCCTGATATTGGATTAGGCAGTGGTTTCTTAACTATAACACTAAAAGTAAAAACAATTAAAAAAATTAGATAAATTGGACTTCATCAAAACTTAAAACTTTTCTGATTCAAAGGATACCATCAAGAAAATAAAAAGACAATTCACAGAATGAGGAAAATATTGGCAAATCATATCTGATAAGAGACTGGCATCTAGCATATATAAGAATTCTTGACACTCAACAATAAAAAAAAGCAATTTAAAAATGTGTCAAGGATTTGGGTATACATTTCTTCAAAAAAATATACAAGAAGACATACAAGGGTCCAAAAATCATGTGAAAAGATATTCAACATCATTAGGAATTTGGAAATTGCAAATAAAAACCACAGTAAGACACTACTTCACATCCACTAGGATAGCTATAATAAAAAGAAAGAAAAAGTGGGAAGAAGGAAAGGAAGGAAGGAAAAGAGGGAGAGAGGGAAAAGCTAGTTAACACTCTAGAGTGAGGTTCTCATATACTGCTTATGTACTGCTGGTAGGAATGTAATATGCAGCAGTCTGTCAGTTCCTCTAAAGGTCCAACATAGATTTCATGTATGACCCAGCAGTTTCACTCCTAGTTATATACCCAAGAGAAATGAAAACATATGTCCACATAAAGTCCTGTACATGAATGTTCTTACCCACACTATTCATAATGGCCAAAAAGCAGAAACACCCCAAATGTATACCAACTGATGAATGAAGAAATAAAATGTAGTATATCCAAGCAATGTAATATAATTATGTAATTGAAAAACTGAAGTACTGGCCAGGCATGGTGGCTCATGCCTGTAAGCCTAGCATTTGGGAGGCCAAGGCGGGTGGATCACCTGAGGTCAGGAGTTTGAGACCACCCCAATCAATATGGTAAAACCCCATCTCTATTAAAAATACAAAATTTAGCCAGGCATGGTGGCATGTGCCTGTAGTCCCAGCTACTCCGGAGGCTGAAACAGGAGAATGTCTTGAACTCGGGAGGCAGAGGTTGCAGTGAGCCAAGATCCTGCCACTGCACTCCAGTCTTGGTAACAAAGCAAGACACTGTCTCAAAAAAACAAAAAATGAAGTACTGATACATGCTACAAAATGGATGAACATTGAAAACATCATGCTAAAAAGAAAAATTTTTTAAATAAAAAACAACAGACAACAAAAATAAAACATAAAAAAAAACAAGAAAACGTCATGCTAAGTGAAAGAAGTCAGTCACAAAAGACCACATATTGTATGAATCTATATGATTCATAGGCAAATCTATGGAGATAGAAACATTAGTTTCTTGATGCCTACACAACTCTAGGAATATACTAAAAATGTCTGAATTGTATAATTTAAATGGATAAATTGCATAATATATAAATTATATTTCAACAAAGCTTTCATGTTGTATACCTTAAGTACACACAATAAAACGTATTTTTTATTTTTAGTTTTATTTTTTACTTTAAGTTCCAAGATACATGTGCAGAATGTGCAAGTTTATTATATAGGTATACATGGGCCATGGTGGTTTGCTGAACCTATCAACCCATCATTTAGGTTTTAAGCCCTGCATGCGTTAGGTATGTCCTAATGCTCTCCCTTCCCTTGCCCCCCACCCCCTGACAGGCCCCAGGGTGTGATGTTCCCCTCCCTGTGTCCATGTGTTCTCATTGTTCAACTCCCACTTATGAGTCAGAACATGTGGTGTTTGGTTTTCTGTTCCTGTGTTAGTTTGCTGAGAATGATGGCTTCCAGCTTCATCCATGTCCCTGCAAATGACATGAACTCATTCTTTTTTTATGGCTGCATAGTATTCCATGGCATATATGTGCCACATTTTCTTTATCCAGTGTATTATTGATGGGCATTTGGGTTGGTTCCAAGTCCTTGCTATTATAAATAGTGCTGCAATAAATATACATGTGCATGTGTCTTTATAGTAGAAGATTTATAATCCTTTGGATATACATCCAGTAATGGAATTACTGGGTCAAATGGTATTTCTGGTTCTAGATCCTTGAGGAATTGCCACACCATTTTCCACAATGGTTGAACTAATTTACACTCCCATCAATAGTGTAAAAGCATTCCTATTTCTCCACATCCTCACCAGCATCTGTTGTTTCCTGACTTCTTAATAATAGCCATTCTGTGTAATCCCAGCACTTTAGGAGGCCAAGGTGGGTGGATCACGAGGTTAGGAGATCGAGAACATCCTGGCTAACCTGGTGAAACCCCATCTCTACTAAAAATACAAAAATTAACCAGGCGTGGTGGCGTTTGCCTGTAGTACCAGCTACTTGGGAGGCTGAGGCAGGAGAATCACTTGAATCTGGGAGGCAGAGGTTGTGGTGAGCTGAGATCACACCACTGCACTCCAACCTGGTGACAGAGTGAGACTCTATCTCAAAAAAATAAAATAAAATTATAGCCATTCTGACTGGCATGAGTTGATATCTCATTGTGATTTTGATTTGCATTTTTCTAATGACCAGTGATGAGATTTTTTTCATGTTTGTTGGCCACATAAATGTCTTCTTTTGAGAAGTGTCTGTTCATTTCCTTCACCCACTTTTTGATTTTATTGTTATAAATTTGTTTAAACTCCTTGTAGATCCTGGATATTAGACTTTTGTCAGATGGGTAGATTGTAAACATTTTCTTCCATTCTGTAGGTTGCCTGTTTACTCTGATGATAGTTTCTTTTGCTGTGCAGAAGCTCTTTAGTATAATTAGATCCCATTTACCAATTTTGGATTTTGTGGCAATTGATTTTGGTGTTTTAGTCATGAAGGTTTTGCCCATGCCTATGTCCTGAATGGTATTGCCTAGGTTTTATTGTAGAGTTTTTATGGCTTTGGGTTTTACATTTAAGTCTTTAATCCATCTCGAGTTAATTTTTGTATAAGATGTAAGGAAGGGATCCAGTTACAGTTTTGTTTTCTGCATATGGCTAGCCAGTTTTCCTAACACCATTTATTAAATAGAGAATCCTTTCGCCATTGCTTGTTTTTTTCAGGTTTATTGAAAATCAGATGGTTGTAGATGTATGGTGTTATTTCTGAAGTCTCTGTTCTGTTCCACTGGTCTACATGTCTTGGTACCAGTACCATGCTGTTTTGGTTACTGTAGCCTTGTAGTAAAGTTTGAAGTCAAGTAGCATGATGCCTCTAGCTTTGTTGTTTTTGCTTAGGATTGCCTTGGCTGCACAGGCTCTTTTTTTGTTCCATATTAAACTCAGCAGAAGAAAAGAAATAACCAAGATCAGAGCAGAACTAAACGAAATTAAGACAAAAACATACAAGAGATAAATGAAACAAAAGACTGATTCTTTGAAAAGATAAATAAAATTGATAGACCATTAGCAAGATTAACCAAGAAAAGAAGAGAGAAGATCCAAATTACCTCAATTAGAGGCAAAACAGTAGATATTACAACCAATACCACAGAAATACAAAAGCTTATTCAAGGCTACTATAAACACCTTTACTCATATAAACTAGAAAAAACAGAGAAGATGGACAAATTCCTGGAAATATAGAACCCTCCTAGATTAAACCAGGAAGAATCTCTGAACAGACCAATAACAAGCAGCAAGATTGAAATGGTAATTAAAAAATTGCCAACAAAAAAAGTCCAGGACCAGACTGATGTACCATGGAATTCTATCAGACATTCAAAGAAGAATTGGTACCAATCCTATTGACACTATTCCAAAAGATAGAGAAAGAGGGAATCCTCTCTGAATAATTTCTGTGAAGCCAGTATTACCCTAATACCAAAACCGGGGAAAGACATAACAAAAAAAGAAAACTACAGACCAATATCCCTGATGAACATAGATGCAAAAATCCTCAACAAAATACTAGTGAACTGAATCCAACAGCATATCAGAATGATAATCCACCATGGTCAAGTGGATTTCATTTCAGGGATTAAGGGATGGTTTAACATACATAAGTCAATAAATGTGATATACCACATAAACAGAATTAAAAACAAAAATCACATAATCATTTCAATAGACACAGAAAAAGCATTTGACAAAATCCAGCATTCCTTTATGATTAAAATGCTTAGCAAAATCATCATAGGGACACACTGTAAGGTAATAAAAGCCATCTATGGCAAAATTACAGCCAACATAATACTGAATGGGGAAAGATTGAAAGCATTTCCTCTGAAAACTGGAACAACACAAGGATGCCCACTTTCACCACTCGTATTCAATACAGTACTGGAAGTCCTAGCCAGAGCAATCAGACAAGAGAAAGAAATAAAGGGCATCCAAATCAGTAAAGAAGAAGTCAAACTCTTGCTGTTTGCTGATGATATGATCGTATACCTAGAAAACCCTAAAGACTCATCCAAAAAGCTCCTAGAATTGGTAAATGAATTCAGCAAAGCTTCAGGATACAACATTAATGTACACAAATCAGTAGCTCTGCTATACACCAACAGCAACCAATCTGAGAATAAAATCAAGAACTCAACCACCTTCACAATAGCTGCAAAAACAAATAAAATACTTAGGAACTTGCCTAACCAAGGAGGTGAAAGATCTCTACAAGGAAAACTACAAAACACTGCTGAAAGAAATCACTGATGACACAAACAAATGGAAACACATTCCATGCTCATGGATGGGTAGAATAAATATTGTGAAAATGACCATACTGCCAAAAGCAATCTATAAATTCAATGTAATTCCCATCAAAATACCCCATTATTCTTCACAGAACTAGAAAGAAACAATCCTAAAATTCATATGGAACCAAAAAGAGCCCACATAGCCACAACAAGACTAAGCAAAAAGAACAAATCTGGAGGCATCACATTACATAATTTCAAATTATACTATAAGGCCATAGTCATCAAAACAGCCTGGTATCAGTATAAAAATAGGCATATAGACTAATGGAACAGAGTAGAGAATCCAGAAATAAATCCAAATGCAGCCAACTGATCTTCAACAAAGCAAACAAAACACCCTATTCAACAAACGTTGCTGGGATAATTGGCAACCCACATGTAGGAGAATAAAACTGTATCCTCATCTCTCACCTTATATAAAAATCAACTCAAGATGGATCAAAGACTTAAATCTGAGATCTGAAACCATAAAGATTCTAAAAGATAGCATTGGAAAAAACCTTCTAGCCATTGGCTTCGGCAAAGACTTCATGACCAACACCTAAAAGCAAATGCAACAAAATCAAAGATAAATAGATGGGACTTAATTAAATTAAGAAGCTTCTGCACAGCAAAATAAATAATCAGCAGAGTTGACCATCCACAGAGTTGGAGAAAATCTTCACAATCTTTACATCCAACAAAGGACTAATATCCAGAATCTACAAATAACTCAAACAAATCAGCAAGAAAAAAATCGAACAATCCCATCAAAAAGTGGGCTAAAGACATGAAAGACAATTCTCAAAAGAAGATATACAAATGGCCAAGAAACATGAAAAAATGATCAACGTCACTAATTATCAGGGAAATTAAAAATCAAAACCACAATGCCACAAAACCACTTCACTCCCGCAAGAATGACCATAATCAAAAAATCCAGAAATAATAGATGTTGGTGTGGATGCAGTGAAAAGGGAACACTTCTACATTGCTGGTGGGAATGTAAACTAGGACAACCACTATGGAAAACAGTGTGGAGATTCCTTAAAGAAATAAAAGTATATCTACTGTTTGATTCAGCAATCTCACGAGTAGGTATCTACCCAGAGGAAAAGAAGTCATTATACGAAAAAGATACTTGTACATGCATGTTTATAGCAGCACAATTTGCAAACATATGGAACCAGCTTAAATGCCCATCAATCAATGTGTGGATAATGTGGTATATATACAACATGGAATACTACTCAGTTATAAAAAGGAATGAAATAATGGCATTCATGGCAACCAGGATGGGATTAAAGACCATTATTATTATTATTATTATTATTATTATTATTATTATTTGAGATGGAGTTTTGTTCTTGTTGTCCAGGCTGGAGTGCAATGGCACGATCTCAGCTCACTGCAATCTCCGCCTCCTGGGTTCAAGGGATTCTCCTGCCTTAGCCTCTCAAGTAACTAGGATTACAGGCACCCACCACCATGCCTGGCTAGCTTTTTGTATTTTTAGTAGAGACAGGGTTTCACCATGTTGGCCAGGCTGGTCTTGAACTCCTAACCTCAGGTGATCCACCTGCCTCAGCCTTCCAAAGTGCTGGGATTTCAGGCATGAGCCACCACACCTTGCCTGGAAACTATTATTTTAAGTGAAGTAACTCAGAAATGGAAAACCAAACATCATATGTTCTCACTTATATGTGGGAGCTAACCTATGAGGACGCAAAGGCATAAGAATGACACTCTGGGGACTCAGAGGAAAGGGTGGGGGTGGTAAGGGATAAAAGACTACACAATGGGTACAATGTACAGTGCTCAGGTGATGGGTGCACCAAAATCTCAGAAATCATCTCTAAAGAACTTATTCGTGTACCCAAATACCACCTGTTCCCCAAAAACCTATTGAAATAAAAAATTAAAAAATTTTTAAAATTAGAAATTCATAATGGAGGAAAGGGAAAGTAAAGGAGAAGAAGAAGCAGAGTAGAGGGATGGGAAAGAGTCAAGTCTTTTTCCAAGGAAAGAATTGGTACAGATGCAATTAGGTATATGGGTTGGGAGACAAGAAGTTTGTGATTGTATTTTTCCTGTTAAATAGTGTTACAGGATCTTTGCAGCGTCGCTTTTCTGGTCAGAAACCTGTGGCTAGTGGCACCTTTGCCTGAGTTTTGCTTAGGCCCGCTGGGCTCATTCTGCCCACTTTGCCTGGCAGACTGCACTCGGCTCACGCTACTGGTCTGGATCCCACGCCTGCCAAGGGAGTCTGCATGGAACAGCAAGGGGTGTGTGAGCAAGCATGGGGTCCAGCCACTGCACAGTCAGACATGCTAGCTGCTGCAGTGCGACAGGCAGCTCCAGGTGCCAGCACAGGTGCCAGTTCTTTGTGAGGCTGCAGCTGGACCAGGCACACTGCAAACAGCTTCCACAGCTAGCACTGGGAACACAGTGGCACCCAGAAGCTTAGAGATGCCAGGAACCACAGGGCCCCAAAGAGGGATTCACAGCCCTGGCTCAGAGAGCTCCCATGTCTAGGCTCCCCAAAGAGCTTCAGCTCTTCTTTTCTTCCTTCACCCACAATGTGGCAAGCAAGGGATGTGTCTTAGCCCTGATTGTATTACAGCTCTTTTATCCTCATTCAGTGGGTCCCAAGTTCTTGTCCTGCACCCAGGAAGAATGAGGTACATAGACAAATGGAGGGCAAGCAAGATGAAGAGGAGCTTTATTGAGCAACAGTAGCTCAGAGGATGCCCTGGAGTGAGTAGTCCCTCTCTGCAGGTTGGTTGTCCTGTTGTCTCTGCAGCTCTCAGCAGAGAGGTGGCCCTGGAATGGGTAGCTCCTCTCTGCAACCAGTCATCCTGACATCTGCTCAGCTCTGGAGCCCGGGGCTATGGACCTCAGAGGGGAGGAAGTGCACACACTAGTTGGTCCATGGGCAGCTGTGAGTGGGCCCAGAAAAGGTATCGCAAGTTCCCACTTCAGTTCGTGGGACTGGCAGCCTGGCCCCCAGCCTTCAGGCCACCCTCTTCCTCCAAGGAACGTGTCTGGCTCCTGCTGCCATTCATGGCATCCAGGCTATAGGTGCCGAGGGGTGCCTGCAGACAAGCACTGAGCTGCCCTCAGCCCTCCATCAGCTTCCCTCCTATGCTTGTCAGTGCCCAAAGTCCAGAGGGGGCCAAGGTGGCAGGGGGCTGGCATGTCAGCACTTACCCAAGTGTGTGCACACTCAGCTGGGCTGTGACAGTGGCCAGGCTTGGCCCTGACTTTGCTCCAAGATCAGAGTGGGTGCCAACAGTAGGAAGAAGCCAGTCAGTGGGAGCAGGCATTTCTGAGTTTGCGATGGCAGAAGGGGCCTTCGCAGGCCCCCAACAGTGCAGGGATGCCTGGGTCCACAGCCTCTGCAGTTTGGGGCTGCAACTGTGCCTGGGGGTTGGGGGGTGGGGCTCCTGCCTGCTCTGTGGAGCAGGAGGCCTGGGTCTGCAGCTGCAGTTTGGGCAGCTGCAGCAGCACCCAGGGAGCTCCCACCCCAACTCGAAAGGGGTAGGGCTCCCAGTTGTCCCCAGCTCCCACTGGTTCCACAGCGTGTGCAGCCCTGGCCACACCTCCCTACTGCAGCCAGCGTGATGGTGGTGGCTGCTCCAGATGGCCCGCTGCTGCCATCATTAGGGGTAGTTGATAAAGGACACAGGAGTAGAGATTTGAAGAGAATGGAAAATACTTGAAATATTCACTGTAGAAAAGTGGGAAAATATGCTATATGGGGCTGTGTTGAGGGCCTGTTCTTAGTAACATTTAATCTAATAGAATATATATATTTTGAAAAAGCATTCGTGGTGCTCCTGATAGATCCCCTGCTTCTCCATCATGATCTGCTCCTCTAATTTCTTCTGAAACCCACCAAACAAAATAAACACTTTTTGATTTAAAATTTTTAATAAGGTAACTCATTCCATTCTTGGTTCCAGTTAGACCACTGAATGACTTTTGTGACAAAAACGGTGAGATTCTCACAAAATACCTGTTCCAAAAATGTTTGCTAGAGACTTCCCAGAACAAATTCCTGATGTCAGTGAGGAGACAGGAGTGCATGGGCAGTGCGATTGACGTGTCCTTTCCCTCCCAGTGAGATCATGTCTCATTTGGGATTGAATGACTGTGATCACATTAACAAAAATGCACATAAAATGCCCAGGGATTTTTCCTTTGTTCAATTTTGAAATTAAAACACATGTCATGTCTGCAAAATGAGCATTTCACCATGAAGATTTCTTTGATTATAACAGGGCTCAAAAGAGAATGCCTCTTCAGTTGGCTGTGTCATGTACCTTTCTGTGCCTCTGGAGTATCATATCTTAAATGTACGTTGGTCTAAACTCTAAAAAGTAAAGTTCATGTCCAAAAACCTTGACCAAGTTACTAGCTGTAACTTGCCCTACCAGTAAAAGCCATTGACAATGCTGGGGCCAAAAAGCCTAATAGCCAATCATGATAGTTCTGAGATGCTTGATTTCTAATAAAGAAGAAAGTTGCTATCGCCTAATTATGAAGACAGTGCCTTAATTCTTCGTACCACTTAATGCACATATTGTCACAGCAAAAGTATAAAAGATTGTTAATTTGGAAATATAAGTACCTATTTCGATGTAATAATAGTAATAATGATAGCTATTACTTACTGAATAACTATTACATGTTAGGACTTTGGTAATTGTCCTGCAGAAATTATGCTTTTGTTCTCAAACAACCCTATAAGGTAGGTGCTAATGTCACTATAACAATTTTTAAATAAGTAATTTAAGACTTAAATAAGTCTATATACTTTTCCAAACTCACAAGATGAATAAAAGATATTGGCAGAATTCAAATTGAAACAATCTAACATCAGAGACCATACATTTCTCAGTGAATAGGGCAAAATAGACCTAAGGAAATAGAATCATTTTGAGCTATCCACAGGTAAATGTCATATGACCTCTGAGTAGTTCCACAAAGAAAACAACCACCCAAATCAGACTGTATGCAGGACACTCACAAGCAGTGAGACTTTTGCTGAGATGAACTGGAAAGAGGAATGAGTAATATCAGCTTATCACAGATTTGATCTAGATCAAAGGACTCTTGACCCAGGTTTGAACCACTGTCAACACTTTTTCTGGCACCATATTTGATATTCAGTGGCCGTAGATGATTTCCTAATCCTGGGCGGGGTTAATCTTGCCACTTAAGAGATTGTGTATAGAGATCCTAGTAAACACTGTGGAAATAGACAAAGACAATCTGATCTAGAAAAGGCAGAGGTTATTCATCCAGGGCTTGCAAGGAAGTCAGGTACCATGACTTTTGTTTGGCAGAGACTCACAGACAGGCAGAGGAGTGGGAAAGCTTTACAGCAGAAAAAGAAGGAAAAGTTTCAGGTGTGCCCTGATGAAAAGCTGTTGGCCCAGGGAAGCTGGATGTGGGCTATGTAGAAGCCGGCATCTTCTATGATTGGTTTGGGGAGCATTTTTTCTTGCTCTGGTTGGTTCTGGGTTAGAAGTGAGGGCAAACATTAGGAAAGTGGGGAGTCACTGACCAGGTTCTGACCAATTTGGGCCAATTGCTACAAAGGTTGTGGTTGGGCTTCCCGGGCTGGTTGCTGCAGAGATTATGGTCAAAGTTGTTTTGTCATCTGTGGTCTGGCCAGTGTTTATTTGTATATTCAGCCTCTCAAGATAAACAACATAGTATGGTGGTAAATGCTGTGTGGGTCAGCAACTTTACACAAATATGTTTCTTAAACCTATAGCCTCCACACCAATACTTATAAATTGAGCTATGTGAGAATTGAACAAACAAAAGTAAATTACTCAGATGCTTGCATGATAAATTGAATTTAAAAAAATATTTAATTGTTCTTTTTTTTCAGGGAAGCTTGGTTTTCTTAGAAGTCTATTAGCCAATATATTAAAGCTTTATTGATTTGATTGTAATTGAATCTCTCTGATCTTAACAAACCCTACTGTGACACTAAAGAAAAAAATCAAGTCCCTGACTTCCAGGAACTTGCAATGTAACAGATATAAACACATAGGAAATTGCTAGTGAATAGACAATTGTGAGGCAAGATTCGTTTAGAATCTAGACAGTGTTCATCCATGCTCCTCAGTCAGAAGAACTTTGCTTCTTACACTTCTTGTGAGAAAATCGATTGTCCCCTAGAGGACATGAACATTCCCTAGGGTAGGGTTGAAGAGACCTGAGCAGGCAGAGGGATCAGCAAACACATCCAAGGCCTAAAAGAGCTAGGGTCAGGGTAAGGGTTGCCAGATAAAATATAAGATGCCCAACTATAATATATCTCAATTGCAGTGAATAATTTTTAGTATAAATATGTCCCCAAAATGTAACCAGGTGTCCTATATTTTTATTTGCTAAATCTAGCCACACTGATAAGGACAAATTGTGTATAAAAGGGCCAAACTTGGAAGGCCAAATTTACTCAGGAAGTTTCAGGCTAAGGGGTACTGAACAGGAAATAAGAGACCAAGAGAAAGGCTAGAGAAGTTGAATAGACCTGGAACAGAGCAGAAAGAGTGAGGAAGGGTACAGCTGTGGAGATTGTGCACTGCACAACTCAAGACTACCACATGTAAAAGTAGTGGCTCTGGAGCTTTAAGACAATTATACCAACAGTGATGGAATGCCCAAGACTTTTTCACATTGACAGAGACCACAAAGTATAATATAGAGTAAAAGCAAGATTAAAACCCACCGTCTCCCCTCTCTCCTCACCCCCTCACCCCACATTCCACTGTAACTGGGGTTTTCAGTTGATCTGCTTTGTCTAAAAGCCTAAAAGAACTAGAAAGGTTAGGTTGGGGGCAATTATTTTATGAAATAGCTTTTAAAAGCAAAAGGAAATTTAAGAGTCTATAATTCCATTCTTTCTCAATTTTGAAAAACGAAGAGAAACAACAGAAACTTGATGACGAGTGGTGACATTTCACATTTCTATGTTTTTTATAGGAAACCTGTATTACTTTTGTAAAGAGAAAAACATAAAATGTCACCTAGCACTTCATCTGCATGAAGCCCACAAAAGAAACAGGCTGCTAGATGAATATGTAGACTTCTAGGACTGGGAGGGGAGATAGCAAAGGAACTTTCCAGAAGTGAAAAGGCCAGAGGGACTGTGTCCTATGTGGAAGAGATGGTTTGAGGGCTGATAGGCCTGTGTCTTCATGTCTTTTAGCTTCCACTGAGTCTAGGCCTAGCTAAAGGGCAAGGAAAAGAGAAGGTTTTCTTTTAGGGAATAACCCAAGTAGACTTGCCTGGTGACAAGAGAGGAAAACGTCTCTGCTAAAAGAAACCAGAATAAGCAATTTATTTTTTAAAAATTGTATTCCTAAGTATCAAATTTAACCATAAGCTCTGCAGCCCAAAGGAGCTAGCAGCTGTTAGCAATCTAGCCTCTAATCAGATCAGCTGTGATCTGATTGGTGGCAACGCAGATGAAAAAGATATGATTTTCTTCAAACACTGACACATCAAAGATTTCTTTTTAAATTTGTATAAATTTAAGGAGTACAAATGCAGTTTTGTTACATGGATATATTGTGTAGTGGTGATTTCTTGATCATTGATGATTTCAGAAAAGAAATTTGTTTTTGCTTGGTGTTTATTTAAATTCTTGCTTTTTTAATATGATTAATCCAACTTACGTGAAATCTTACTAACCTTATTTTTGTCATCTGTTCTCTTGGGGCTATCTATCCCTCCCTTATTTCTAAACAAAAATTAGTAAGTTTATATGATTATCTGGCTCATGTCTGATCTGACACAGAAGTAGTGACCATGACATCTGTGACCATATTCTGCTCCCTTTGGAATTCCCCAAAACCTAGCACAGAAAAGGTACTAGACAAATATGTGCTGAATAAATGAAGAATGAATGAATGATTTTATTTTGACAAGAGGTAGTGTAGTCTTGTAACAGGAATCAAAATCCTTCCATTGTAATCATGATTCTGCCAGTAGCTAGCTAGTTATGATACCTATGATTCTGCCAGTAGCTAGCTAGTTATGATATCTGAGCCTGTTTTTTTACAAGTAAAGGGATGAAATAAAAGCTACCTGACAGTACTGAGTAAAAAGTGCCATATGTTGACATTGGAGACTTTCTGATGAATTTCCGTGTAAGAGGTTGCATTCACTGCCCCAACTTTGGGTCAGAACTCATAAATCCTCTCCCTGTCCGTGCTATGTGTTATGTGTTGTTCTATCACAACTGTCTACGTTCATTAAAGAGAGATAAAATACGCATCATTTGCATTAAGCAGATGATACAGAACCACTGCTCAGAACAGTGAGAGAAGGAACAGGAAACACAGTCAGGGAAGCTAGTATTCCAACCTTAGGGCTTGAGCCCCAGTCAAAAACTCCATCTGCAAATAGCCACTGAGCCACAGAAACAGACAAAGCTGGAAGGCTGTGAGCACCATTTCCATCTCCCCTTCTCCAGCCTCAACAGCGTGAGTAGATGTTGGACTACACAGCAGCAGCTCAGGCTTTCTGGGTCTACCAGGGGTGCCCACTTGCGGGGAGATTTCGAACACTTGAAGCAAGGATTATTTGCAAAGAATATAAAAATAGAAAGAATGCAAGGAATGGTAACATAAATATCTCAAGCCAAGAGAAGTTTGTTCATTTTAAGAAAACTCAAATAATACAAGGGCAAGGAACAACATGTAGCCAGGCTGTAGTTGAAAGTTATATAATCTTTGTCTTGAAAGTTAGAACAAGCTTTGTCTAGGAGGGCAGAGCCATATGATAAAGTCAGTGGTCACCTGGGCCCATGGCCCATACCTTCAGTAGGAACCCATGTAGGGAATATGTAAAAAGGATTCCAGACAGAGAGGTATGGGTAGCCAGGCAGCCCAGCCAGACTTTGTTGTCAGAAGATCTGGCTTCTAGACATAGCTCTGCCACTTAGCTGTGTAATCTTAGGCACACATCTTCACCAATTCTCATTTTCCTTAATGTGTAATGGGGATGATAATGGGACCCAGTTGGGAGACTTACAAGGAAGATTAAATCATATATATAGTGTTCATCATAATCCCAGTTCATAGTAAGCTCTCAATAATTACAGATTATTATTACAATTACTGTAACTGTAAAACCCATGCAAATTTATGAGTATCAAGATTGTTCAGCTGGGCATGGTGGCCCATGCCTGCAACCCTAGCACTTTGGCAGGAGGATTGCTTGAGGCCAGGATTTCAAGACTAGCCTAGGGAACTTGGCAAGACCCCATCTCTACAAAACATTTTTAAAAATTAGTCAGGTGTGGTGGCTATAGTCCCAGCTACTCAAGAGGCTGAGGTGGGAGACTCGCTTAAGCCCAGGTGATTTGAGTCTGCAGTGAGCTATATTTACACCACTGCACTCCAGCCTGGGTGCCAGAGCAAGCCCATGTCTCAAAAGAGGCCGGGCACGGTGGCTTACACCTGTAATCCCAGCACTTTGGGAGGCCAAGGTGGGTGGATCACAAGGTCAGGAGATCAAGACCATCCTGGCTAACACGGTGAAACCCATCTCTACTAAAAGTACAAAAAAAATTAGCCAGGCATGGTGGCAGGCGCCTGTAGTCCCAGCTACTTGGGAGGCTGAGGCGGGAAAATGACATGAACCCAGGGGGCAAAGCTTGCAGTGAGCCGCGATCACGCCACTGCACTCCAGCCTGGGTGACAGAGCGAGTCTCCATCTCCAAAAAATAAATAAATATAAATAAATAAATAAATAAAATAAGATAAAGTTTTTTAAAAAACAAGAAAAAGAAAAAATATTAATTTATTTCTCTGCCTCAGTATTTGCATTTTAACAGTGGGTTTTTCAAAAAAGCAAAATCATCCAAGTAAGAACTACTCGTTACTCTGAGATTATGTTCTTCCCGAGTTTTGGTGGTTGAAATATTCTTTCTTTAATGAAATGCTACTGGGTACTTAATGCTATCACTAGACAAAATAAAAAGCAATCAACTCTAAGTCAGTTGCCACAAATAGAAAATTTTACCAGTCTGTGGAATACAAATGTCTTGGAGCCACTGGAGTCATGGCAAGGTGGAAAAGAAATGTTGGGTCACATTTCATCTTGTATCATCCTCCAAATACCATTACAGTTTGGTACATTCTCTTAGCCTTGAATGAGGAGTTGGGAAGAAAAGGGAACGAGAGGATATCAGTTCCTCAACATGTCCTACCTTTGCATTAGAGGTCTATTTTCAAACAAGTTTTACGTTAAGTTATTGTCTCTCAGCTACCCTTCTCTATACACTGGTGCAATGCAGGCCTGGGACTCAAAACGCCATTTTTAGCTTTGCCAGCTGCTCCAGTTAGGCTCTGTCACTAGAGGATGTTACAGAGGGAAACAGCCAGGCTGAAGGAGAAAGGACAGGTTCCTTCCAGTTTGTTCCTTGTAGGCTTGTCAGCTTGTGATTTCTGTAAGATCACTCCAGCATTGCTGCTTCACTCATGCCGTTCCGATCCACTTTGCAGTTTTTCCAACTTTTGCAAAAACAGCTTCATCATGCCCCCACCTCATAGACACCAGTGAGCTATCAATAGCGCCCTGTCCTCAAAAGTTTGGGTAGCAGGCCCACAGGGTGCAAGCTGTGGGGCCCTTTCTCAAAGTTTCTAACTTTTACTAAATCCAAGCACTTCCCTCTGCTACCCCCAGCCCCAGGAGTGGTAGCTGCTTCCTGCAGTTGCTACCTCCACATTGCTTTCATTGTTGTTTGTTTGTTTTTTAATTTAATCCTTTCAGTTACCTGGTTACCAACCCTTCCTTAAAGTCTATGTTCAAGTAACTGGTGTAGTTTCTGTTTCTTGCTTGGACTCTGATAGAGTATGTATAAATCTATTTTCAAGAAAGCTTTACTTTTTTCAAATTTGCCTACTAAAGGGTTTATTTTCAGCCTTAAACAATAATTGTAAGGATGTCTTCTAGACTACTCCAAAATAACCAATTAAAAAAATACAACAACTTCCAAGGAACACACAATTTATTTTGAAAATAACATTTTCAAAGTTATTCTTTGGATATTGAAAAGCAAGTAAGTCCTATCCAACCCAAAATAAACCTACTAGTTCTTTTCTTCCAAGGAGAGAGAGAGAGAGAAGTTAATTTTTATTTGTATAAATTTAGGGAGTACAGGTGTAATTTTGTTACATGGATATATTGAGTGGTGGTAAAGCCTGAATTTGTAGTGTATTCACTGCCAGAATAATACACATTTTACCCCCTAAGTAATTTCTTACCCTACACTTTCTTCCCACCTTCCGAATCTCTAGTGTCTGTCATTCCACACTGTATGTCCATGTGTACACGTTATTTATCTATTACTTGAAACTGTCTTTCTGTTTATCAGGAAGTATATTTTAAGCTGAAACATATAAGCACCGGTCTGATAAAATTTGGAGGGATGTTCATGTATGCTAAAGTGTGTTTAGTCCAGATAATTTTCCCTGCCCCAGAATTTACATACCTCACTCTTTGCTATGTTCTTGTCATCACAAAGCATTTCTCTATTATTCAATAGGCAGAAAAGTTCACACTAATGATGATCAAAGGCAGGAAATGGAGGCATAAAGGGCTAGGGCTAAGAACCAACTTTTATGAAGTACTTGCTCTGTTCCAGGTGCTATCTCATGTATCTTTTCCAGCAACCCAACATTGTAGAGATTGATAGTCCCATCTTACAGATGAGCACAGCGGGACTTCCAGGCATTAAATAACTTGTTCTGCAGTGTGGAATAAGCGTCAGAGCAGAGCCAGGATTCAAAACCAGCCCTGCTACCTTCAAATTTTCTTGTCTCTTTTTTATTTTTTTATGTTTTTATTTTTTTTTAGAAAACATTACCTTGCATCCGTAGGACCCATGAGCATGAAGGAAGGACTTATGACTGCTTGCCTGTCAATTCTGGGAATGACGTGAAATGCTGTGAACAGTTACGTATTTGCTGCCTGTATTAGTCAGGGTTCTCTAGGGGGACAGAACTAATGGAATATATACATATATATATATAAAGGGGAGTTTATTAAGTGTTAACTCACGCAGTTACAAGGTCCAAAAATAGGCTGTCTGTAGGCTGAGGAGCAAGGAGAGTCAGTCCCAGTTCCAAATCTGAAGAACTTGGGAGTCTGATGTTTGAGGGCAAGAAGCATCCAGCATGGGAGAAAGATGTAGGCTTGGGGGAGCTAGGTCAGTTTCTCTTTCCACATTTTTCTGCCTGCTTATATTATAGCCATGCTGGCAGCTGATTACACTGTGTCCACCCAGATTAAGGGTGGGTCTGCCTTTCGAAGCCCACTGACGCAAACATTAATCTCCTTTGGCAATACCCTCACAGACACACCCAGGATCAATTCTTTGTATCCTTCAATCCATTCAAGTTGACACTCAGTATTAACTATAACAAGTCCACACCTTGTCAACTTGAACCCATACACATCTCCTGAGATCATACATAATCTCCAAATAAAGACAATAATAAGGTCATAATTATGCCTAACATAATACAACTATCCTTCATACAACTGGAAACACACCAATCCCCAAACCAAATACTATTACATAAAGTTAATGCTTAAATGCTGATACGAAGTCCATAAATCTATGTCACATGATAAAGGAGAAAGGAAATAAAATGAAGATTTTTTAGTACAAATGTATACATGCACAAACATGTTTTTAACAAAAGGAGGAAATACTCATAACAATTACAGTCCTCGTTTCTGCAGCTGGTCACATGGTCACAGCTGCTATTGATGACTCCCTTGTTCTACTACCCATTCTGTATTGCCTTTGCCTTCAGCAAGCACCTCAACAGATTGTGTTTTTTTTACCTGGTGGAGTGACCCAAACCTTCATTCCTGAAGGGACTGGATCATTTGTAGTCCTGCCTGGATTGGGCTGTTGTAATTTCCCATGCTGTGTGGAATACCATGACAGTGTATAAGGCATTCTGTGAGTTCACAGATGGTAGTCTTCACAGAAGCACTGCATACAGAATAGGCAAACCCCTATCTAGAGTAAGTGTCTATTCCAGTGAGGACAAACCTCTGCCCTTTCCATGATGGAAGACCTTAATCCCAGGGCATGGTAATACTAAGAGATGCCCTAATGATCTCCTGTATTTCATGCATACTCTTCCTTACCTCCATTGTGGAGTAGGAGACTGATTTCATCTTGATAGTCTGGGTCAATCACTCCAGTCAACACTATAACTCCCTTAGCCTATTGACTTAAAGGTGGGAGGAGCCCAAAGTGTCCCAGTGGCAGTCTTAACTTCCAGTTTAATGGAATCATTGTTGTGTCTCCTGGTGGCAGTGTTTCTTCCTCTGGAACTAAGATCTCTAGGCCAGTAGAACATAATGTTGCGGGAACAGAAAGCTAAAATTTTACTAGTGACTCACTAAGGGTGATGGTGAGTGGTGTCACTTCCACTTCCACACCTTGATTCCTGGACCCATGAATCCTGGCTATGGGAGATACAGTACCATATATTGGGTGTTGATTCAGAGGATACACAGCCTTCTGGAGAACTTAGTCCTAGCCCTGCAAAGTATTGTCACCTAGTTGGCATTGTAATTGTGACTTCAAAAGGCCATTCCACCATTCTATCAATCCAGCTGCTTCAGGATGATGGGGAACATGGTAGGATTAATGACTTCCATGAGCATGAGCCCACTGCTGTACTTCTTTAGCCAAATAGTAAGTGCCTTGGTCAGAGGCAATGCTGTGTGGAACACCATGATGGTGGATAAGGCATTCCATGAGTCCACAGATGGTAGTCTTGGCAGAAGCATTGCATGCAAGATAGGAAATCCTATATCTGGAGTAAGTGTCTATTTCAGTGCAGACAACCCTCTGCCCTTTCCATGGTGTAAGAGGTCCAGTATAATCAACCTGCCACCAGGTAGCTGGCTGATCACCCCGAGGAATGGTGCCATATTGAGGGTTCAGTGTTGGTCTCTGCTGATGGCAAATTGGTCACTCAATAGTGGCCATAGCCAGGGCAGCCTTAGTGAGCAGAATGTTGCTGAGCCCATGCATAACCTCCATCCCTGCCACCATGGCCACTTTGTTCATGGGCCCATTGGGTGATGATGGGGTAGCTGGGGAAAGAGGCTGAGTTGTGTCCACAGAATGGGTCATCTTATCCTCTTGATTACTAAAATCCTCCTCTGCTGAGGTCACCTGTTGGTGAGCACTCAGATGAGATACAAATATCTTCACAGTTTTTGACCACTCAAAGAGGTCCATCCACATACCTCTTCCCCAAATTTCTTTGTCACCAATTTTCCAATCATGCTTCTTCCAATTCCCTGACCATCCAGCCAAACCATTGGCTATGGCCCATGAATCAGTATATAATCGCACAACTGGCCATTTCTCCTTCCATGCAAAGTGCACAATCAGGTGCACTGCTCGAAATTCTGCCCACTGGGAAGATTTCCCTTCATTGCTGTCCTTCAGAGATGTCCTAGAAAGGGGCTGTAATGCTGCAGCTGTCCACTTTTGGGTGGTGCCTGCATATCGTGCAGAACCATGTGTGAACCAGGTCCTAGTCTTCACTTCCTCTGTCAACTGATCATAGGCAACTCCCCATGAGGCTATTGAGGCAGGCTCAGGGAGAGAAGGTAGGATGGCAGGAATGGAGACCATGGGCAGTTGAGTCACTTCCTCATGTAAAAGTAACTTACTTGTCCTTTAGGACATGCTCAAGCCTGATCACGTATTTACCACTTTCATTTGATGATGAAATGCTGCTGTGCATGACTAACTTTATGGCTAGATGAGTCAGAAAGCACCCAGTTCATGATAGGCAGTTTAGGATGCATGGTGACTTGGTGACCCATAGTCAAACGTTCAGTTTCCACCAAAGCCCAGTAATAGACCAAGAGCTGTATCTCAAAAGGAGAGTAGTTATCTGCAGAAGATGGCAGGGCCTTGCTCCAAAATCCTAGAGGCCTCCACTGTGACTCACCTATGGGAGCCTGCCAAAGACTCCAAACAGCATCTCTATCTGCCACTGACACCTCAAGTACCATCGGATCTGCTGGGTCATATGGCCCAAGTGGCAGAGCAGCTTGCACAGCAGATAGGACCTGTTGCAGAGCCTTCTCCTGGACCCCACTCAAAACGGGCAGCCTTACAGGTCACTTGATAAATGGCCTGGAGTAGCACACCCAAAGGAGGAATGTGTTGCCTGCAAAATCCAATGAGACCCACTTGGCTTTGCACCTCTTTCTTGGTTATAGGAGGGGCCAAATGCAGCAACTTATCCTTCACCTTAGAAGGAATATCTCAAGAGGCCACACACCACTGGATGCCTAGAAATTTTGCCGAGGCAGAAGGTCCCTGAAAGTCAGATTTATTTCCCATCCTCTGGCACACAAATGTCTCACCAATGATTCCAGTGTGTTTGCTACTACTTACTCACTGCATCTAGTCAGCATGTCATCAATGTAATGGACCAGTGTGATATCTTGTGGAAGCAAAAAGTGATCAAGATCTCTGCAAGTAAGATTATGACACAAAGCCAGAGAGTTGATACACCCCTGAGGTAGGACAGTAAAGGTATATTGCCGACCTTGCCAGCTGAAGGCAAACTGGCCTTGTGAACAGGAATGGAGAAAAAGGCATTTGCCACATCAATGGCTGCATACCAGGTACCAGGAGATGTGTTAATTTGCTTAAGCAATGAAACCACATCTGGTACAACAGCTGCAATTGGAGTCACCACTTGGTTAAGCTTACGATAATCCACTGTCATTCTCCAAGATCTATCTGTCTTCTGTACAGGCCAAATGGGAGAGTTGAATGGGGATGTGGTGGTAATTACCACCTCTGTATCTTTCAAGTCCTTGATGGTGGCACTAATGTGATATTAGTTTTTGTGATGTGATATTGTTTTTGATTTACTATTTTTCTAGGTAGAGGCAGCTCTGATGGCTTCCATTTGACCCTTTGCCCTATAATAACTCTCACCCTACTAGTCAGGGAGCCAATGTTGGGGTTCTGCCAGCTGCGAAGTATGTCTATGCCAGTTATGCATTCTGGCAATAGGGAAATTACCACGGGATGAGTCCAAGAGCCCACTGCACCCACTATAAGTCAGACCTGAGTTAAAACTTCATTAATTACCTGACCTCTATTAGCCCTACTTTAACTGGAGGATCACAATGATGTTTTGGGTCCCTGGAATCATCAGCTCAGAGCCAGTGTCCTGTAGTCCCTGAAATATCTGATTATTTCCCTTTCCCCAATGCACAGTTACCACAGAAAAAGGCCAGAGGTCTCCTTGGGGAAGGATGGGAGAAAGATTTACTGCATACATTTTCGGTAATGTAGTGGGGTCCTTCCTCAAGTGGACGTGACCTCCCCTTCATTCAAGGGGTTCTGGGTCTGTAAATTGACTTAAGTCTGGAAATTGATTGAAGGGCCATGATTCTCTGTTTTTGTTATTCAAATTTAAATAAGTCTTTTGTCCATCTGACCTAGAAGTTTTCTGCTTATATAAATTAAGTAGGAATGCAGTAGGCTTCCTATCAATTTCACTTCCAGGAACACTGTGATTAATTAGCCAATGCACAGAGCCCTACACCAGTCAGACTATTCTTTTGTTTCTGCCATCCATTATGGTAGCTATGCCCAACTTGCCTTCAATGGTTGGGTGCTGCCACTTGGTCCCTGCCACCTTGGGATCCAATTATTCCCATTGTATTTAAATTTTGTAGTTGAGTGACTGTGGTTCCCACTGTTAGATCTGACATACAGAGAAGAGCAATATTACAGCGTTCTTTAAAATGTAGGTGCTGCCCTCACAAATCTATTTCACAAGGCATCGGTCAAGGGTGTATCTTCTGGACCCTCCCAGCTGGGATGAGTAGGTCTAAAGTGACTAATCCACTCCACCATCCCAATCTCCCTAAGCCTTTGGATCCCTTCCTCTACATTAAACTAAAGGAGATCAGGCATTTCCAGCTCATTCACAGTGGGCCATCTTTTTATGCATATTTCAGCTAACCAAGCAAAGAAATTATTAGAACCCTTTTAACTCCTTGAGCTGCAACATTAAATGCAGAGTCCCTACTTAGTGAGCCCAAATCAATAAATTCATCCTGATCCAACTCTGTGTTCTTTCCACCATTATCTCACACCCTTAATATCCATTCCCATGCCTGTTCTCCAGATTTCTGTTTATGTAAATTAGAAAACTCAAGCAGTTCTTTTCGAGTGTAGGGCACCTCCTCATGGGTCACAATCTCAACCTCACCTTTAGGGGCCCACCAGGACTTTAGTCTAGTTAGAGGTCTAGAAGCAAAACAGGGGTGTTAGTAGTGGCTACTGAGGAGAATCAACATTATTTTGCCTGGCAACTGCCCGTCAGGGGAGGCTATCACTGTTGCCTCAGGCAAGGCAGGGTTTATCTCCTCAGACAAAGGTGGAAAGGCTGATGGCAGCATGGGATGGGGAGGGGATGTTGCCACTACTGGGGATGGGAAAGCTGTTTCTTCTAGCAAAAAAGTTTCATCAGAGTTTACAAACTCAGTGTCCCCAGCTTCATCAGCATCCTCCCAACATCCCCATTCCAAGTTGCAGGCTCCCATTCTTTTCCAATCAATGCCCTCACTTTAACAATAGACACATGGTGAGGCTGTGAATGTACCTTTCATTGCAGGTCAGCCACTTGCATGATAAGAGCTTGTGTCTGTTTTTCCACAATTTCAACTCTTTCTCTATAAGAGATAAGACTCTCACTCAGAGCAATCTTAGCAGATTTGAGGCTCAGTATCAGCTTCTGAAGCTAGGAGACAGAATCCCTGAGTTCAACATTTTCTTTCATCACTTTGACCACTGAACTTAGGAGCAAACAACCAGCTTCATTGTGTTCTTTGGTTCTCCACATATGGTCAAATGTATTATGTATAGAGTCACTAAACTCCTTGCCTCTCATGAGTGATGAATCAAGAGTGGCAAATGCATTTATTTTGCATAACTCTCTACAGTTCACACCAAGGACTATCAGTGTTCTCTATAATATTAGAAGTAGAGTCCTTAGCATTTTGGGGTCTAATCATATTAAGCAGCCAACTCCAGAAAACACCAAAACAATGAAAGAACTCCATTCCTAATATTCTTAATATTTTCCTGCCTGCTCATATTCTAGCCACGCTGGCAGCTGATTAGATTGTGCCCACCCAGATTAAAGGTGGGTCTGCCTTTCCCAGCCCACTGGCTCAAATGTTAATCTCCTTTGGCAACACCCTCACAGACACACCCAGGATCAATACTTTGTATTCTTCAATTCAGTCAAGTTGACACTTAGTATTAACCCATCACTCTGCCTACATGAGTGGAAGTCCAATAATTGTTCTATTTATCACATTAGTTTCCTTTCTCCTCTTTTCTGCTCACAGCCTGCAATCAGGACATGAGGCTCCAGACCATAAAATCTCCCTGAAAACCTAAGAGCAATCAATACCTGTATAGTGAGAGTGATCCATCTTTTTATAGTTTTCTAGTACTTCTGTAATGCTGCTTAGCATATGAAGAAGACCTCTGTAAGGGAAGCTCTGCTGAGAAAAAAAAAAATAATAAAGAAATATAGATTTGGACATAGATATTGACGTAGATAAACATTTCTCTGACAAATTTTGGAGAAGGGGAGAAAAGTGCAAGGCTGGTAAAAAGTGTCAGTGCTGAAAACCTTGTAAGCAGGAATGAAAAAGAATTGTAAATAACAGAGCCTAAATGAGTAAGTCTTTGTCAGTTTCCCATCCCACAGCTGCTTAAGGGAAACTAGTCTTTCCTAATACGAGAAGAGATACAATTTCTCAATCTACAGATTATTCCACATCCTGAGTTTGCCTGGGTCAAGGACTCTCCATGAGCATGATCTTACGACTAACTTTACACTGATATAGAATGACACTACAGGAAAGGAAGGTCAGTGCTATGGTGCAAGCAACAATTTCTTATCACAGTTTTCGGAAAAGATGATTTGTTGCCAATTTAATTTCCTTTAAGCACAATCTCTGCGTCAGGGGACCAGTCTGAGACAGGACTTTTGAAATAACCAGAGTTTACCCTCAGCACTCCTTCCTGCCATTTCTCTGCTCCTTTCCCTTTTTCAGGTGGCCGTGGCTCTGAGACTACCTCCTGGCTGAGAAGTTGCCACACTCTAACATTGCCTCCTGTGCCACACTCCATCTTCTGCTTCATTTTCTCCTACCTCAACTGCCTCATGCTATTCACACATTCAGAGTATAATGTATACAAGTCACCAAGAAAATCCCAAGGATATAGGAAAACAAGGGCTCATGGTCAAGTTATGAAAACTTACAATGCTCCTTTTTGCCATTGCTCTGACAGGTGAATAAACAATATGATCTGCTAATCTATGTTATGATATGAATGATACCATACTCTACAAGCTGAGGAATATCTCTGAAACCACCTATGCAAAATTGTGTCAGAAAGAGAAACCTGACATAGTTGACATCATCTTGTTTCTAACCTCCAAGATGTCATTGGTCATACCTGGATATAGGCTAAGCTAACTCTGGGAGGAGTTTAATTTATAGTTTAACCTTAAAGCAAGACTAATAATAGCCCTTCCCAAAACTAAACCCCCTTTGTAAAACTAACAAAAGGCCAAGGTTAGGATTATGAGAGTAACGTAAAATTTTCTTCTTGGTCACTTTGGAAGCCAGGAACCTCTGGCTGGTGATGCACCACCTGGGCATCACTCAGCCACACTACCTGCTGCTGGAGATGGCCTTTACCTGCTGCAGGAGCTGGCCTGCCTACTCAGCCCACCCAGGCCAAGTCTGGCTTATACAATGGTTCCCAAGTTATTGTCCCGCACCCAAGAAGAATGATGATGCGCTGATATTCGAAGAGTGAGCAAGATGGGGAGTTTTATTGAGTGATGAAACAGCTTTCAGCAGAGAGAGGATGTGGGAGTGGTTCCCCTCTCCAAAGGTGGGAAGTCCCCCTCAATATGGCTGAGTCTGGGGGCTTTTTATGGGCTCAGAATGGGGAAGGGGCAGGCCTAGGTAGTATTGGAAAGGCAACATTGATTGGTTAAAAGGCATTACTCAGAAAGAATCAATCAGGAAAGTGCAGGCAAACAGGAACAGAAGTTCTCCCTCTGGGTTGCAGATTTCATTCGGGACCAGCAGTCTGGTTTTTCAGCCTTCAGGTTGTTTTTGGCTTGAAGGTGGGGTTTCACTGGGGACCCACCCCATCTGCCTAGGCATTTGGCTGCCTCCTGTCGCCATCCAGAGGGTCCTGAATTCTGCTAAGATGTAGGCATAAACGATTACCAACCATTGTTCCAGAGGTCACAAGATTTGTAACTTCCCTGGTTACTCCTGTGGATAACATCATTATTGTAGAAACTAAGATTGGTCTTTTGAGATTTTGTTTCATACTTTTGCATTTCTGATAACTGGCTGACTGGCTGCCTCCGAGTGGGGGCCACAAGACTGGTTGAAATATGGTTCATGGATCCAGGTCAGAACACACAACCCATGATTCAACCAGTCTGTGGCCCCCACTCAGCAGCTGGCTCAGTTCAGGAGGACTCTTTTCCACACCCGAATGATTGCATCCCCAACCAATCAACATTGGTTGATTGCCCCATTCTCTACCTCCTGCCCCCCAAGCAATCCTTGAAAACCCCTAACCTCCAAGGCTTTGAGGAGACAGATTTGAGTAATAACTCCATCTTCCATGTGGCTGGCTTTGCATTAATCAAATTCTTTCTCTACTGCAATACCATGGTCTCAGTGAGCTGGTTTTGTCTGTGATGCAGGCAGGAAGAACTCATCAGGTGATTACATCTTCATTTTAAGAGAATCCTCAGAGATAGAAAATTCATCCCAAGAGGATGATTCCCCTAATGGTGGAAATTTTGGTAGGCAACAGGCAGTGGGGGAGATATGCTGGGACCAGAGTTACCCTTCAGACTACACTCTGAAGATAATTATTTACATCAAGTCGGACTGGCAAGTGGTCTCCACAAAACATGGAAATTTTGGCAGGGTGTGGTGGCTCACGCCTGTAATTCCAACACTTTGGGAGGCTGAGGTGGGCAGATCATGAGGTCAAGAGATTGAGACCATCCTGGCCAACATGGTGAAACCCCATCTCTACTAAAAATACAAGAATTAGCTGGGCGTAATGGCACACGTCTGTAGTCCCAGCTATTTGGGAGGCTGAGGCAGGAGAATCACTTAAACCCGGGAGGCAGAGGTTGTAGTGAACCGAGATTGCACCACTATTACACTCCAGCCTGGTGACAGAGGGAGACTCTTGTCTCAAAAAAACAAACCAAAAAAAATGGAAATTTTCTAATAAAAATACATTGGCTAGATCAATAGGAAAAAAATAGGTAAACAGAGGAGAAGATATATAATTGATAAATGGACAGATGACCTGAAAGTTTACTGATGATTACTTACATGATATTACCTATTTAATATAAAAAAAATTGTTAACAGGCATTGGAGAACTAGCAAGACAAATAGACAACACTAAAGGCATCCTGGATACAGATATTGAAGAAAGCAGCTATCATCACTAGGGCTGGGAGAACAAAGAAACAAAAAAAGAGAAGATCCAAATAAGCACAATCAGAAATGACAAAGATGACATTACAACTTATCCCACAGAAATACAAAATATCCTTAGAGACTTATGAACATCCCTATGCACACAAATTAGAAAATTTGAAGAAACTGATACATTCCTTGAAACACACATTCTCCCACAATTGAACCAGGAAGGAAGTGAAACCTGAAGAGACCAATAACAAATTCTTAAATTCAATTAGTAATAAAAAAAAAAAAAACCTACCAACCGAAAAAAGCCCTGGACCAGATGGAGTCACAACTGAATTCTACCACACATACAAAAGAGAATTTGATACCAATTCTACTGAAACTATTCTAAAAAATCAAGGAGAAGGGGCTTCTCCCTTACTTGTGTTACAAAGCAAACATGATCCTAATACCAAAATCTGGCAGAGACACAATGGAAAAAAACTTCAGGCCAATATCTGTGATGAATGTAGACACAAGAGTCCTCAACAAAATACTGGCAAACAGAATCCAACAGCACATCAAAAAGTTAATTTGCCATGATCAACTAGACTTTCTTCCTGCAATGCAAGGTTGGTTAAACAAACAAAGATCAATAAATGTGACTCACCATATAAACAGAAAAAAAATAAAAACCATATAATCATCTCAATAGATGGAGAAAAAATTTTTCATGAAATCTGTATGAGTCCGTTTTCATGTTGCTGATATAAACATACCCAAGACTGGGTAATTTATAAAGAAAAAGAGGTTTAATGGACTCACAGTTCCACGTGGCTGGGGAGGCCTCACAATTATAGCAGAAGGTGAAAGGCACGTCTTACTTGGTGGCAGACAAGAAAGAATGAGAGCCAAGTAAAAGGGGTTTCCCCTTATAAAATCATCAGATCTCATGAGACTTATTTACTACCAACAGAACAGTATAGGAAAACTGACCCCATGATTCAGTTATCTCCCACTGGGTCCCTCTCACAACATATGGGATTATGGGAGTTACAATTCAAAATGAGATTTGTATAGAAACACAGACAAATCATATCAAAATCCAACATCTTTTCATGATAAAAACCCTTAATAGGCTAGGCATTGAAGGAACATACCTCAAAATAATAAGAGCCATCTATAACAAACCCACATCATACTGAACAGGCAATAGCTGGAACCATTCCACTTGTGAACTGGTACAAGACAAGGATGCCCACTCCTATTCTACATAGTACTGGAAATCCTAGCCAGAGCAATCAACCAAGAGAAAGAAATAAAAGGCATCCAAATTGGAAAAGAAGAAGTGAAACTATCTCTGCTTGCTGATTATTTGATTCTATATTTAGAAAACCCTAAAGACTCTGCCAAGAGGGTCCTAGAACTGATAAATGACTTCAGTAAAGTTTTAGGATATAAAATCAATGTACAAAAATCAGTAGTATTTCTATACACCAATAAAATTCTAGCTGAGCGCCAAATCAGGAACACAATCCCATTTACCATAACCACACAAAAAGACTGAAATACCTAGGTATGCATCTAACCCAGAAGTTGAAAGAGCAATACAAGGAGAACTACAAAAACACTGCTAAAAGAAATCAGAGACAGCACAAATGAATAGAAAAATATTCGATGGTCATGGATTAGAAGAATCAATATCATTAAAATGGCCATGCTGCCCAAAGCAATTTATAGATTCAATATTCCTATCAGAATAGAAAGAAAAACTATTCTAAAATGTATGTCAAACCAAAAAAGATCCTGAATAGCCAAAGCAATCCTAAGTAAAAGAACAAAGTTGGAGGCATCACATTACCCAACTTCAAACTATACTATAAGTTTACAGTAACCCAAACAGCATGATACTGGCACAAAAATAGACACATAGACCAATGAAACAGAATAGAGAACCCAGAAATAAAGCTGCACACCTACAACCATGTGATCTTCAACAAAGTCAACAAAAATAAGCAATGGGGAAAGAACTCCATATTCAATAAATGGTGCTAAGATAATTGCCTAGCCATACACAGAAGAATAAAGCTGGACCCTTACCTTTTACCATGTATAAAACTTAGTATCTAAGGGTAAGACTTCAAACTACAAAACCTATAGAAGAAAACCTAGGAAATACCCTTCTCAATATCAGCTTTGGTAAATAAATTATAGCTAAGTCTCCAAAACTGAAAATTGATTAAGCAGGACCTAATTAAACTAAAGAGCTTCTGCACAGCAAGAGAAATTATCTCAGACACTTTTCAAGAAAAGACATACAGGTGGCCAACAAACATATGAAAAAACATGCTCCACATCACTAACCATCAGAGAAATGCAAATCAAAACAGCAATGAGACATCATCTCACACTAGTCCAAATAGCTATTATATTGTTAAAAAGTAAAAAAAAAAAAAAAAAAAAAAAAAGCTGAAGAGAAAAGGGAGTGTTTATATACTTTTGGTAGGAATGTAAATTAGTTTGGAGATTTCTCAAAAAACTTAGAACTACCATTCAACCTAGCAATTCCATTACTGGGTATATTCTAAAGGAATATAGGTCATTATACCAAAAGACACATGCACTCACATGTTCATCACTGTGCTATTCACCATAGCAAAGTCATGGAATCAGCCTAGATGCCCATCAATTGTGGATTGGATAAACAAAATGTGGTATGTACACCATGAAATACTACACAGCCACAAAAAAGAATGAAATCATGTCCTTTGCAGCAACATAGATGCAGTTGGAGACCATTATCCTAAGTGAACTAATAAAGGATCAGGAAACCCTTACTGCATGTTCTCGCTTATAAGTGGGAGCTAAACACTGGGTACACATAGACATAAAGATGGGAACAACAGACACTGGGGACTACTAGAAATGGGAGGGAAGGGAGGTGCATGGGCTGTAAAACTAACTATTGAGTACTATGCTCACTACCCAAGTGACAGGATAATTTCCATACTCCAAATCTCAGTATCACACAATATGCCTATATAACAAACCTGCATATGTACCCTCTAAATCCAAAATAAAAGTTGAAAAAAAAATAGAAAAAAAGAATTTGGATATTAAATTTTAGAAGTTTAAAAGAAGAGCCCTTTAGGGCACAGAAATTATATTAAAAGATTTGTACTTAAAAAAAGGCAAGCATTCTTTAATAATAACAAGTATTGACATACAGTCCTACCACTTAGACAATCTCTGATGGTATACTAGTGATTAAAAATGATATATTCATGGTTTAAAATGGTTTAAAAATTCAAACTACATAGATTGATATAAAATGAAAATTAATGCATCCTTATCAAAACTTTAGATTAAAAGAACTTAAGAAACATATTGACAAACAATAAAGTGTATGGATTTAGATTCAAGCAAAGTAACTATTAAAATTATGGCCAATGAGTCATGCCTGTAACCCCAGCACTTTGGGAGGCCAAGGCAGGAGGATCACTTGAGCTCAGGAGTTCAAGACCAGCCTGGGCAATATAGTGACCTCATCTCTACAAAACAAAACAAAGCCAGGCATGGTGATGTGCACCTGCAGTCCCAGCTACTCAGGATGCTGAGGTTGCAGTGAGCCATGATCATACCACTGCACTACAGCCCAGGCAACAGAGCAAGACCCATTTCAAAAACAAAAAAGGAAACAAAAAATATTTATGATATATCTGAAAATATTTGAGCACTGCAATTGAAAATTGATAATATTCAGGAAATGGTACTAATTTTTAGATGTGACATATTTCAGTTATGTTTTGTTTTGTTTGTTTGTTTAGACAGGGTCTCTTTCTGTTGCCCAGGCTGGAGTGCAGCATCGCAATCATAGCTCACTGTAAACTTGAACTCCTGGCCTCAAGTGATCCTCCCACCTGGGCCTCCCAAATTTCTGGGATTACAGGTATGAGCCACCCTGGCCTGGTCTATCTATTTTAGTTACAAATTTTTTAAAGAATCCTTATATCTAAGAGATGTACTGTCCAGTTGTGTAGCCCCTAGCCACATGTGACTGTTTACATTTAGATTTAAGTCAGTTAAAATAGGAAAAACTTTAAAAGTTTAGTTCCTCAGCCACATCAGTCACATTTCCAGTGCTCGGTTAGCCCTGTATGGCTCGTGGATACTGTATTGGAAAGTACATATATAGGATATTTTCATCATTGCAGAGAATCCTGTTGGACAACATTATCTTAGAGATACATACTAAAGTATTCCACTAATGAAATTCTGTAACACCTGAAAATTGCTTTAAAATAATAACAGTAGAATTAGAAGTAGAGTGAGTGAGGACATAAACAAAACAAGATTGACTACAAGTTAATCATTATTGAAGCTGGGTGATCATGAAGAAAGGAATTATCTATTCTCCCTACTTATGTGTATGTTTAGAATTTTTCATAATAGAAGGTCACCACACCCTCTGCTTTTTAAGGAAAGTATCCACATTCTCTGCCTCAACCACTCTAGGCTATGAGTGTTTCTCCCTGTAGGCAATCATTTTCTTTGGAATCCTTAGAAAAATAATTAAAATCATCTACATGTGCATATGACAGCTCTCTTAGTCTGTTTGTATTGTGATAACAACACAACAGACTTTATAAATTACCCTGAAGCTGGGTAATTTATAAAGAGAAGAGGTTTATTTGGCTCATAATTCTGCAGGCTGTACAAGAACCATGGCACCAGCATCTGCTTCTGATGAGAGCCTCAGGCACCCTTCATTTGTGGCAGAAAGCAGAATGAAGCTGGTGTATGCAGAGGTCCCATGGTGAAGAAGAAGCAAGAGAGAGAGCTGGGAGGTGCCAGGCTATTTTTAACAACCAGCACTTGCAGGAACTAGCACAGTGAGAACTCACTCATTACAAAGAGGATGGCACCAAGACATTTATGAGGGATCTGGTCCCATGATACAAACACCTCCCACTAGACCCCACTCCCAACATTGGGCATCAACATTCAATATGAGATTTGGAGGGGGCAAACAAATGAAACTATAGCAACAACATTTCATATACTTTGTAAATTTGCCTAGGAAGATAATACAATACATGCTATTCAGTTATTTGCATTTTTATCAAATATTTATCAAATATTCAGCACATGCAAGTCTGCTTCATTCTTTCTAAAGGCTACTCAGTGTCACACTGTATAGGTGTATCATAATTTACTTAAATAGCCACCTGTGGATGGATGCAGACTAGTGAATGCATTCGGGAAGATCCTGGATTAGGTGAGAAAGACCTGTGAATTACCTACATGAGAGAGATGGATCAGATTAAAGTAATTCAGTGAAAAAGAGAGAAGAGCTCAGATTCAAAAAACATTAAAGAAGTAAAATTAAGAGAACTTGGTGATTTCTTGTAAATGAAGAATGAGGGAGAAGAAGAGGACTCTTGGCTTTTTGGCTTGAACAAATGGTGATGCCAGTCTCTAAAGAGAGAAATGAAGTCACCCTCACAGGAAGGGAAAGCTGATGACCTTTGTTTTAGACATGTTGAGATTCAGGTGCCTGTAAGTCCTCCTGGTGGAGATGTGGGGTAAACAGTTGGCTATTTGCATCTAAGGTCAGAAGAGGGTGGAGAAATTGAAGTAGAGGTCATCAGCATATACATGGTGATGGAAATCAGAGGAGTGAATGAAACTGCCTCTAATTTTCTGGTTCTCACCTCCCTACTCAAAGTGTATGATAAGGCTTCTCCAACTCAATCTCTCAGGCCTATGCACACACACAGATGGAATGGTTCTACAGCCAACCCCATGATTCACTGTTGTATGACATGCCAGTTCTCACATATGCATTATTCATGAACACAGAGAGAGTGACACGATAAGATCTGTGTTACGTGATGGAAGAGTGAAAGCTGGGAAGCTATGAATTATTTTTCTAGTCATCTATGTGAATAAGAATGAAAGCTTAACCTGGGCAGGGAAATGGGCATGGATATGAGGTAACAGATTTGGGAAATATTTGTGCTAATAACTATTAAAAGTTATTAAAAGGCCCACTCAGATCATCTTAAGTGGTATATTTAAAGATGAATGAGAAAATAAGAAATATGAAATTATCTACATATTTTCAGCAGGTTTCAAAGAGATATGGATCATCATCAAGATATGACACAACTCATACCACCTGATATTGTTTCAACTTATTCATGATTTTCTGCTTATTCATGACTTTGCTACCTCATGACTTTTTATATAGTGTTTTCTGCATTGCTGTCCGTTTCTGTGTTTCTCTACCATTTGTGTACTTCTCTATATGTCTCACATTCAAATTCCCCAAGAGAGAATATGATTGGTTGAAAAAATCATTAACCAATGTGGTGTAGCCTTGTGAAGAAGAAAGCTTTTACTCCTCCTCATGGATTGCCTCTAAGTCACATTTTACTTTTTCTTCAGTGGAGCATTTATGTATTATTAATACAAATACGTAATCCCCTGAAGTTCAAAAGAAAAGCTTTATTTTTATGATATATATATATATATATATAACATATATATATATATGTATTTAGATTGTTGCCAGGTGAGGCTGGTAGTGTCTAACTCCTAAAAAGCTTCACAAGCTGTGAAGAATTTCTCATAGTCTTTTCTTCAATCTTGTAGTCTAAGAAAACTAATTTGAAAAATGTCAAGACTGGGTTTATCTCTCAAGGTAAACTCTAATTACATAGGTCCATAGAGTGACGTATATACTAGAATGTCAATTTATCAATTTATGGTGAGAAATTTTAAATTATAGAGAACTGAATTATTAAGTTCATTTGACTTATACCTTCTCCTCAATGGGAAGACTCACATCTTTATTCCCTACAAGAAGAAAGGGAAGGGTTTAGGACACAACGTGCATGCCAGCTGAGACTATCCTCTCCCGCCTTCTTAAGATCTTTCTTAGCAAGCCTTATCCAAAAACTTCTGCTTATATTACAGCAACCATAACCATGTTACAGGGCCATATTTATCTGCAAGGTGGACTCAGAAATATAGGTTTTGACTGGAC
Source organism: Macaca mulatta (assembly GCF_049350105.2). NCBI lineage: Eukaryota > Metazoa > Chordata > Mammalia > Primates > Cercopithecidae > Macaca > Macaca mulatta. The sequence goes on from NC_133420.1 coordinate 93,267,535, forward strand.
ACACTCCCACCCACAAATAAATTGTGATTCCCCTTAGAAATAGAAAAAATTGAATATTAAGTATACAACCATCAGTTTCTTCACAAAAATAAACCCCAAAAGTAGAAGACATGGGATATAGGAAATATAGAATCCATTACAGGGGAAAAGCAGACTTTCCAGATTGACAGTGAAGAATGAGGGTTATGTAGAAAGCCTAGAGAGAAACATACAGATTGAGTCATGAATACTAAAGACCCTAGGAGCAAAATGGAAGCAATTATTCGATACATTTGTTCCTGCTGACAGTAGCTATGCTGCTCCATGAAAAATTGGGACTAATTAATAAAGGCACAGCACACTAGGCAAATGAAAATAAAGAATTATTACTACACAAAAAAATAACAATTTTAGAAGTCATATGTTAAGAATAACGCTCAAAATCCTAAGGAAGTTGAACACTCAAAACACAGGATTCTTAGCAAAGCAATTTTACTTTTGCGCAGAGGGGTGCTTCTCCTTGGCCAGTCGCCATGAGAGCACACCTGAACAAAGGGTCACGAGAGCTTTTATTCCTGCTGCAAGTCCTGCCGCTATACCCTTTCCCCATTGGCCGGGGTCAGGCCGTACAATCTAAACTATTCCCAGTTAACTAAACATTTGAAACTTTTTTAGATTAGGTGGGCATGTAAGGGAGAGAGGGAAAAGGGAAAGGGGTGTCTGCAATGAGCTAGAGAGCTAGTCTTCTTTCCAAATAAGGAAAAGAATGTGAGCTGGTACTGATAACACCTGGTACTGTGGCATGTCTGGGCATGTAACAAAGGCAGAAAGGAAGAAAAAACGAGAAAAAGGAAAAAGGGGTTGGGGGTACTATGAATTAAAGAATAAAGGATTGATCAGGCTATTTGAAGAGAAACCTCATCATATCCCATAGCTTTCCCCTTCTTTTTCTAACTCTCTCTTCAAATCTTTTTAGCATAATTTGGCTCTGTTGTTCTACTTGATCTTCTAGAAGGAAAAGCTCATTTGAATAAGGGGGAGGAGGATCGTAAGAGGTTTTAGTGAGAGCTGTTTCAATAAATCTTTGTATTAGTCCTTGGGCACAGGGTATAATACAGCATCCTACAAGAATAAGCAACCCTATTCCAATGGCCAGAGAGATGAGGATTGAGGACGTAAGTTCCTTCCATCTACCGAACCAATTTCCCATTAAATTTGTGAAGGGATTGTTTAGTCCAGAATTTTTGGCTAATTCATTTGATAAGGCAGTAAGACTTTGTAATGCTTTAGTTATGGTCCCGCTAGGAGCAGTATTATTAGGGATATAAGTAGAGCATTGCGTCCTGATCATGACAAACTCCACCCTCCTTTGCTAATATCATGTCTAATGCTGTCCTATTTCCCCAGGTCATTTGACTGGTGGGTCCTAGTTGTTCAGCCATCCCTTTAACAGCATCTCTAGTATAATTAATAAGTCATTGTTGATTGTAATAAGTGTAATTTATCCAATTCACATTTTTATTTACAGTTAACCACTAGAAGAACATAGATTCAAATCCGGCAGTTATTTGATTTTGGGCCTTAAATTCATTTGGCACTCCTCTTGGGACCCCAATGGCATCTGTATAAACATGAGAATAGAAGGACCCATGGGGAGGCCGCTCTTGTTTGATGATATTTGGTTCCTATCCTTTCTGGTTGATGAAATGCCAGGGTGAAAGGGATGGCCAATTGAATTAGAGCACAAATTTCGCTCCAGTTACTTGGCACAGTGTCCAGTATTGGTCTACTACAATACCATCACACATCCACTCAAGGATGGCTAAGGGCAGACTGATGGATAAGCTCTTGGTAGTACTTAAGCTTACTACATCCCATTAAGGCTTCCAGGAATGCCAAGTTTTCTCCCTGTGATGAGAGACATGAAGTAAAATTGGCATTGGGAAATGGACGTTGAATGGCCTTTGGGGGCTGATCCACAGGGTGTCAAACTTCAGGGAACAGCAGAGAAAGAGCTTGGCATGATTTATTGCCCCAGGCTGAGGGGTTTTGGAAGAGAGCTACCATACAGCTCATGCCCAGTCAGCTGGAAGACCATCTAAGTGGAACGAGGACAATCTGGGCCTCTGGTCTTACTGTGCACACGAGCATAACATTCACCTTTGTTTAAAGTGTGGATGGAATATTTAATCCTTTCCAGCCGAGCATTTGCATCTTGATACCCTGTCTCTAGAGCTATAGTTTGCCTTAAGTTTTCTACCTCCACAACTATTACCTTGGTTGGGTCATTTTGGAGATGGGAGGAGGAGGTTGGACTTGCTGTACTTGGGGAGAGCCTTGGGCTCCACGTGTCTCACGGACTCTGGGTCTGAATTCCTTTATTATTGTTAACCAGTGGTTTAACTAACCTTAGGGAGAAGATTCCTATAGGGTCTTGTCCTGAAACATCTGCTTCTAACCCATACCGTTCAAATATAGAGGGTTCTTGGGCCATTGTCCAGGTATGATCTATAATCAGCAACAAGGGGTTACAGTGCAATGGTTTACAATTTGGTGGGGTGGGACCATGGATTAGTTGGAGTTTTTGTCTTAGTCCCTGTAACCTATTTGAAGCAGGGGGCCTGGCTGTCTACCCTGTGTACTTAGTGGTCCACCAAACATCTGCCCGGTCACTACAGGGCCCTTTTAAAGCTCCATACTTATACTTGGTTGACTCTTTACAGTATGGACATAGATATTTATCAACATGGGATACCTTCCTTTGAGCTTGCTCCTCTCTGCATGGGATGACTGAACAGGCGTTGAACAGAAGGGTTAAAGGATGGCTAGCCTGAGTTACACTGATGACAAGATGACCTTCTGTTGAAAAGAAAAAAGAAAATAAACACGTGATTAATAAGCTCTTTTTAGAGTTAGTTTGGTGGGGGTGAGCCCTGGAGTGACAGTCCATGATTCTGAAGGTGGCAGTGCCTTTTTGACTTGGGTGTGATGAGTTCATCCTCTTTCTGCTGTCCAGACTGCAGTCTCAGGAGCACTAGGTAGGGTCCTTCCCAAGCTGGTTCAAGTTCCTCTTCCTTCCACCCTTTGATGAGGACATGGTCTCCAGGCTGATGCTGATGTGCTAGAAACTCCAGGGGTGGCGCCTGTGTTAGGAGGCCTTTAATCTTAAGGGAAGAGAAGGTAGAGGATAGACCAAGTATATAATTTTTGAGGAAATGATCTTTTGTTTCAAATGTAGGGAAGTCAGCAGTGGAGTGTAAGTAGGGCAGTCCATAGAGCATTTCATAAGGGGAAAGGCCATATCTCTCCAAGGGGCAGTCTGGATTCTTAACAAAGCAATAGGAAGACATTTATTCCATGGCAATTGGGTTTCTAAAACTAAGTTAAGTGGTTTTTTGTTTTGTTTTGTTTTGTTTTTTGAGACGGAGTCTCACTCTGTCGCCCAGGCTGGAGTGCAGTGGCGCGATCTCGGCTCACTGCAAGCTCCGCCTCCTGGGTTTACGCCATTCTCCTGCCTCAGCCTCCTGAGTAGCTGGGACTACAGGCGCCCGCCACCGCGCCCGGCTAATTTTTTGTATTTTTAGTAGAGACGGGGTTTCACCATGGTCTCGATCTCCTGACCTTGTGATCCGCCCGCCTCGGCCTCCCAAAGTGCTGGGATTACAGGCGTGAGCCACCGCGCCCGGCCAGTTAAGTGGTTTTTTAGAGACTTTTTCATCGGCTCTACTCTTCCTGAGGAGGATGGATGCCAAGGGGTATGGTATTCCCAATTTATATCTACTATCTGGGCTAACTTCTTAATGACATGTGCAGTGAAATGGGTTCCATTATCTGAATCAATATTTTCTACTAGTCCAAATCTGGGTATGATGTTTTCACTTAATGCTTTAACTACATTATTGGTGGTTGCACTTGAGAATGGAATAGCCTCTACCTAGTGGATAAAGTGGTCTATTATTACTAAGTATTTTAAACGACCAACTGGGGGCATTTCAGTATAATCAATCTGAACACTTTGAAATGGTCTCAGCCCTGGATTCCTTCCTCCAAGGGGAAATTTCCTTAGAATCTGCTTATTAGTCTTTTTTACATATTAAACAACTATCTATAACTTGTTTGGCGAGGGTATAAATTCCTATACATCCATAAACCTGGACAACCGCATCATACATTTCTTGGGGCCCCCAGTGGGTCCCTGATGTAATTGAGACAAGACCTCCCTCATGAGAGGTTTTGACAACATCTCCCTTTGATCTGGTGATACCCATTTCCCTTCTGCGTTCTCTTTAGCTCCTGTTCTTATTAACTTCTCTTTTTCAATTGAAGAGAAAATGGGGGTTGCAGTAGGAGAAGGAAGGCATGCAGTTAAATGAAAAACAGGCATTTCAGAAGAAACGGCAACTTGCTTTGCTATCTGATCTGTGAGATTATTTCCCCGAATTGTGAAAGAAAGACAAGTCCGTTTGATGCCCTGGGACATGTACAATAACTATCTCTTCTGGCAATTGGAGATTGTAGAGGACACAAGCAATTAGTTCTCTATGAACTAAATCTTGGCCTCTACTATTGGTAAGACCCCTCTCCATCCAAATTTTTCCAAATGTGTGTGCCACCCCAAAGGCATAGTTAGAGTCAGAACAGATAGTTCCTTCTTGGTTTTGTAAATGTTCTAAAGCTTGACTGAGTGCAAACAGTTCACACGTCTGGGCAAACCAATTATTAGGCAGTCTTCCTGATTCTACTTCTTCAAGCGTTTCTCCATCAGTCACTGAATACCCATGATGTATTTTCCCTTCAATTACCCAGGAGGACCCATCTATGAATAAGTGCCCCCCTGTCTTGAAGGGAGTTTCTCCTAAGTCTGGTCGAACTTTTTTATGGTAATCAATCAGATCTAAACATGTGTGTTCTCTTTTTAAGTTTGGATCCCCTGTAAAAAGCCTGCTGGATTAAGTGAATTATCAGTAGTTAATATTAAATCATCTTTTTCCAGTAGGATAGCCTCATATTTTAAAATCTGTGAGTCAGTGATCCACCTTCCTGCTTTCTGATTTAAAATAGTTCTAACTTGGTGGGGTGTGCTTACCGTTAACTTTCCTCCAAAGGTTAACTTCCTATTTTCTTCAACTAATACTGCTGTAGCCGTCATGGATTAGATATACTGGGGCCACTCACGAGTGACTGGGTCTAAGACCTTTGACAAGAAGGCCATGGGCTGTCAATGGCCTCCATGCCCTTGGGTAAGCACTTCTAGAACTACCCCGTTATTTACATTGACAAAAACTCTAGGGAGTGTAGAGCTAGAATAGGGGCAGTTACAAGCATCTCTTTTAATTCCTCAGTTTCCTGGATTTCCTCAGAAGTCCACCAGAGACAATCAGGCTTCCACTGGGCAAGTTTCTCATATAGAAGTTTACTTTTTAATGCATATGAGTCAATCCATAAACAGCAATATCTAATTAGTCCTAAAAATTTCCTGAGTTCTTGTTTATTTTGAGGCAGGGGTAGGAAAACAATTCCCTCCACTCTTTCAGGTCCTATTCTTAGGTTACCTGCACTGATTAGGTGACCTAACTATTTAACTTCAGGTTCTACATACTGAAGTTTCCCTTTTGAGACCTGCAACCCCTCACATTGCAAGTGATTGAGAATATGTGTAGAGAAGTCACCTACTCCTGTTATATCTTCACCAGATATAAGAAGATCATCTACCTACTGAAGTAGGCATATTTGCTTAGGGACTGTGACTTTCTCTAGTACTTCTTCTAGGATCTGACCAAAGAGGTTGGGGGAGTCTGCGAACCCCTGGGGCAAGACTGTTGATATTGTTGTCTCTGCCCTGAAAGGGGATCTTCCTACTCAAAAGCAAATATACTCAGCTATCCTCAGCCAAGGGGCATGCCAGAAGGCATCTTTTAAATCTATCACTGTAAAGGACTGATGATTGTACAGAATTTTGCTAAGAATGGTGTAAGGGTTAGGAACAATGGGGTGAGTGGTCTGGACTATTTGATTAATAGTTCTAAGGTCTTGCACTAATCTATACGACCCATCTGATTTCTTGACAGGCATGATTGGGGTATTGTAAGGAGACATACAGGGTTCAAGAAGCCCATCTTTAATGAAATCCTTAATTACAGGCTTTAGCCCTACTCTGCCCTCTAAAAGAATGGGGTACTGCTTTCTCCTTACTATTTCCCCAGGAGTTTTTAGTTTGATATGTATTGGAAGCACATGGAGTTTCCTGCTATTTCCTTCCTTTGACCAGACATCAGGATGAATATATTTCTCACCTACAGCAGTGAGTAAATGTAGTGAAGCAAGGAATCCTTTAGGGTCCACTTGACGGCCTATACCTAGCCTTAACATTAAGTCCCTTCCTAATAGATTAGTTCCCACTTCAGGAATTAATAAAAATTGAATATGAGTAAATCGATCTTGATATCTGACTTCTGTGCTTTCTAAAATTTTTGTCTTAAATCCTTCTCCTTTTACCCCGGTGACTAAAAGTTCTTCTGAAGAGCAGGTAAGACTAGGTGGAGGGAAACAAACAGAGGAGTGTGAAACTAAAAAGGTGACAAATTCACGTTTAGGTCCCACCTGCAAATTTATCAAGGGCTCCTGGTGGGACTCAAAATAAAAGAGGCGGAGCCCCTGCCCCCCCCTATTGTTCTTCAGAAGTCATGAGTGTAAAAATTTCTCTCTCTCTCTTTAGTTCAGGACATTCCCTCTTGAAGTAGTGTGTTCTTCCACATCTGTAGCATCTATCTTGTCCTTCTTCCTTCTCTGTCTTAGCATTCTCTGCCCTTGCTCCCCTATACTCCTTAGGGGGCTTATTAAATGAGGACCTTGACCTTCCAGATGGAGGCTTGGGTTCTCTAAAGGAGGGTTGAGGCCCCTTATAATCTCTGACTCCTTGAAAGCCCTGCTTAGAGATATATGGATTTGGAGCCATCTGTTGGAAGGCAGAAAACATAAGTTTTGTCTGATTTTTGTTTTTCCTCATCTCTTCTCACATATACTGTTCGAGCCTCCCTGAGCAGTTCACTCAGAGGATGGTCCTCCCAATTTTCTATCTTTTGTAATTTTCTTGAAATGTTTGGCCAACTTTTAGTAACAAAGTGAAGTTTTAACATTCATTGTCCAAGGGGGTTTTCCAAATCAAGGCCTGCATATTGTCTCATTTGCTCCCTCAATCTATTTAAGAATCTAGCGGGTACCTCATCTTTTTCCTGTTGAATATCAAATGCTTTAGAAAGATTTTGAGTTCGGGGTACTGATTCTCGAATTCCTTTTATTATCATCTCTCTTAGGTCCTGCATGTTTTCCCGGAGATTTGCATTGTTATTATCCCACTGGGGGTCTCGAGTGGGAAATTCATGGTCTGCAGGAGGAACATTTTGACCAGAAGGGTGCTCACGTTCCCAAACCACCATAGCAGCCCTCCAAATCATACTTTGTTCTTTCCCTGAAAAGAGGATGCTCAAAATGGACATCAGCTCAGCCCAGTGTATATCTGAGGACCTAGAAATTGATCAGTTTGATCTGCTACTCCATAAAGGTCATCCAGTAATGGCTTAAGCTCCTTTTTAAAATTCTGGACTTCTGAACTAGTCAAGGGAGTGTTTACAAAGCCAATAGCTCCCCAACCCCTTGTGGTACCACTCTTAGAGGAAAGAAAGTTGGATCTGGCTCTTTAGGTATAGAGGGAAATGGAAAGTTTTGAATATCTTTTTTATATTGCTCTATCTCACGTTGAAACCCCTTTAAAGAGGGATACTTAATAGTTTGGTTGGGGGTGGGGGGCAGGCTCACAAGATGGTAATTCTGCGAAGTCAGGATTATAGGGAGGAGGAGCAATATGAGTATATGAGTACAGGCACCACAAGTGGGGGAGGGATCTGCAGCAGCAGCTAGGGGAATGGAACACAGGCAAGTGACACAGGTGAGGGAGTGGCCTGAAACAACTGGGGAGTAACCCGAAACCACAGCCGGCGGGATGGAAACTGGAGGAGCGAGGAGGAGCGGATCAGGGACCACTGGAAGAGTGACACAAGCAGGTGAGGGACCTGAAATGGAAACGGGAGCTGGAGGGGCAGGATTGGGGGCAATCAGAAGAGTGATGCAAACAGGGGAGGGACCTGAAATGGAAACAGGAGGGACGGGATTGGGGGCAGCTGTAAGAGTGACACAAGCAGGAGAGGGACCTCAAACGGGAACCAGAGGGGCAGGATTGGGGGCAGCTGGAGGAGTGACACAAGCAGGGGAGGGATCTCAAACGGGAGGGGCGGGATTGGGGGCAGCTGGAAGAGTGACACAAATAGGAGAGGGACCTGAAACAAAGGCAGAAAGGAAGAAAAAAGGAGAAAAAGGAAAAAGGGGTGGGGGTACTATGAATTAAAGAATAAAGGATTGATCAGGCTATTTGAAGAGAAACCTCATTGTATCCCACAACTTAAAAAGCTATAGGGGACTGGTGGTATCATTTACTAAACTGGAGGAGACAAGAGACTCTTCTGGTTTGGAATCTAGAGAATTTAGTGGTTTAGGGTGAGTGGTGAGTTTAGGTTTGCACACATCGAGTTCACAGTGGATGTGCGGCCTTTGCAGAGATATTTGGTGGGCAGTTGAGTTATCAGGACAAGTAGTATAATTGAAGGAGAGTACAGAGAATGAAAAGAGGAGCCAGAGTAAGAAGGACTCTTTAGGGATATTACTATGTAAAAAAATACAGAAAGGAAGCCAAGAAAGAACAGTCTCAAAAGTAAAAGGAAAAATAGTAAGATGGGGTAATGGAAGTTGACAGAGGAAAGAGTTCCAAGACAGAAAGACCACAGGGACACAAGTGAGGCAAGCACTGAAAAGTGTCCATTGGATTGCACAATTGTGATATAATAAGTAGGTTTGAAATTAATCTTCTCTCTGTCAGAGCCTGGAGGCTCAGACATTTGAAGGTGTTTTTGCCCAGAGACCGCTTCTGAATTTCTTCGAGGCTGCAAAGAAATCCCATCCACATATCTCATTTGTTAATTTCCTGTTCTAATGAAATTTTAGAATATAAAGCCTTTGCAATTGAATACTTGTATCTTAAATTCCGGAAACTAGCCTTTCAAACTGCTCACTGAAGCTGAAAGTAGAATAGAATTTATATTTTGTTCAGAATATACAATGAGATAATACTTGAATAATAGGTTGGAGCCCATATTCCCTTAGCAATTCATAATGAGTAATATGTTACAAGCTTTGAAAATCTTTTTTTTTAATTTTTATTTTTTGAGACAGAGTCTCGTTCTGTCACCCGGGCTGGAATGCAGTGGCACAATCTTGGCTCACTGCAACCTTTGCCTCCCAGGTTCAAGCAATTCTCCTGCCTCAGCCTCCTTGGATTACAGGCGTCTGCCACCATGACCGGCTAAATTTTGTATTTTTAGTAGAGACGGGGTTTCACCATGTCGGCCAGGCTGGTCTCAAACTCCTGACCTCAGGTGATCTTCCCACCTCAGCTTCCCAAAGGGCTGTGATTACAAGTGTGAACCACCATGCCTGGCCTGAAAGTCTTAAGTGGAGAAACCAATCATCTTTGTTTAACTCAGTATTCCCCAGTTATTTGAGCCCATAAATTGTTTTTACAAATAATAATTAACAAGCCCTGATGTAACTGTTCCTTGGCACATCCTTTGAAAAATGTCTCTGTCCATTGCTGCTATAACACGCCCTGCCAAAAAATAAAAGGGTGGGGGAAGAAGAAAAATGTCTCTGAAGGCAATACAGATCACTGAAAAAGCAAGAGCAAAGAAAGGACAGAGATAATCTTTAGGACGCTATCTTCACCTCTAGAGAGTGATATGAAGACACTGTGTTAACACCAGGAAGGAGTAATGAGTGTCTGAACTCAAACAGTCTGAGTCTTAGTACAAAGGAGGGGATGAAGTGGGATTGATTCGGTTGAGAGAAGAAGAAGAAGTGAAGTGGGAGAGAAAGAAGATTGGAAGATGATAACAAAGCCTTCAGGTTTGGGCAACTATGCATATGACGGGAAACTTGGAAGAGGAAGTCTTGAAGATGACTAATGTTTCTGAGAAGAAAAAAATAGAAATAATACATGACTTTGTGTAAGTTGAGGAGTCATATTATGTGGGTGGAATTGAGAGGAAATGAGGCATTTTTGGGAAAAGGATAGGTTGAAAATAATTTAACCATAACTAGGATTGCTGGGAAACCATTGTCCTGATTGGTGAGTGTATATTTCTAAGGGTAGATTATGGTTCCAGAAGGAGGGCCATTAGGATGAAATTAACAGAATGTAGCTGTAGAAATTTAGGCAAATAACAGAAAGTTTGAGCCACTCTTCTACTTGGTAACTCCTAGCAGCCATCATTGACATTCACATTATTGAGTAACTACTATATAGACTGCACTGGATTAGATGACTCTTCTGAGATGGAAAGGAAATGAACTTTTTTTTTTTTTTGAGACGGAGTCACTCTGTCGCCAGACTGGAGTGCAGTGGCACAATCTCGGCTCACTGCAACCTCTGCCTCCCGAGTTCAAGCAATTCTCTTGTCTCAGCCTCCCAAGCAGCTGGGACTACAGGTGCATGCCACATGCCTGGTTAATTTTTTTTTTTTTTTTTTTTTTTTTTGGTATTTTAGTAGAGACGGGGTTTTACCATGTTGCTCAGGCTGGTCTCAAACTCCTGACCTCGTGATCCTCCTGCCTTGGCCTCCCAAAGTGCTAGGATTACAGGTGTAAGCCACCATGCCCAGCTGGAAATGATCACTTTCTTATGAAGCCCTGGGTGAGCTGGCAGGAAGCTTTGCCATTGGATGCAGGACAAGAGGGGAAGGATTTTAGGACTAAGATAAATTGAGAAAGTGTTTATTCAAGACAGTTTGAAGGCAATACATGCAAAGCAGAAAATCATAATTGCTAAGAAAAACTAATAAAGCTGAAAATAAATCATATCTAGCATCAGTCCAAAGTACAGGTCAATATGGCAGTCAAGTCAATAGCCAAAAGAATCAGAAAGTAGAAAACAATAGGAGTAAAAAATAGATTGAGGAGGCCAGGCCCAGTGGCTTATGCCTGGAATCCCAACACTTTGGGAGGCTGAGGTGGGTGGGAGAATGGCTTGAGACCAGCCTGGGCGACAGAGTAAGACTGCCTCCGAAAGAAAAGATGGAGGAAGTAGTTTAGGACTATGTCTTTGAATTTGGGTGAGGTGAACACTCCCCTTTTATGCAGTGCCAATGTGACGGTTGAGGTGTTTGGTGGCTTGATGGAATTATTCAGGCTGATCAAGAATAAGGAGAAGAAAGGTAAAAGAATGAAGGCAGGAAAGTGTATGTAAAGAGGTTGTGCCTAATGAGTCTGTTAGCTGAAAGGGAAGCAAAGAGAACCTGGAGGAGGGAAGTAGGGAGGAAAGTAAAGTATAAGCAGGAAGTCAATTAGATTAGAGCAGCATGGTAGACTGGAAAAAATAATGAATTTTCTTATTTCAGTCTGCTTCATTCTGAAATTTCTTTTAGGAACATTCTGAACTCTGAAACACAGGAATAGGAACAGGAAGAGAATAGCACTACAATCCAGGATTGGACCTCAGAAAAAGATTAGTGAATCCCTATACTGACACAACTCCATTCCAGGTGCAGCTCTCTGGGGGCTGCACCACTTTGTACTGAAACAAGAAGCAGCCAGCCAAATCTAACAGCCATAATACTCACCTACAAAATGACAAGGTTTATAAATAACCATGGCTGCTCTTTGTATGACAACAGAAGCCCCAAGTTTTGGGGAATGCCACCAGGTGGTAAACCTCTTAAATGCAATGTGGAGTGGCCAGGTATCACACATAATGCCCCCAAATCTGAATTCTTGAGTACATGGCATTTCTCCACTAAATCAGGGTTCTGGCACCTAATTGGAGTGGGAACACATTTTGCCATAATTTCTGCTAGGCCCATTTGTGAACGAAAGACCTTATTGTCACAGTTCCTAAATTTATTTTTTAACTAATGTCTTTATTGTTAAAAGATTTTTTTTTTTTTTTTGACACAGGGTCTGACTCTGTTGCTGAGGCTGGAGTGCAGTGGCGTAATCAAGGCTCACTGCAGCTGCAACCTCCCATGCTCAAGCAATCCTCCTGCCTCAGCCTTCCAAGTGGCTAGGACAACAGGTAGGTGCTGCTGCACCCAGGCAAATTTTTTTTTTTAGGGATGGGGTCTTGCTATGTCGCCCAGGCTGATCTTGAACTCCTAGCCTCAAGTGATCCTGGCTTCCCAAAGTGCTGGGATTAGAGGCATGAGCCAGTGTGCCCAGCCTTATTTTACTCTTAACCAAGGGACCAGTAAGTCATGACAACCAGTTCAAAGGAAAATTCAAAGAGCCATACATACATACATGTATAGAGACACTTAAGAATACTGAAATGAATTAACAAATGAAGTAAAACTGGCTTATTCCACAGGGGATGGGGTAGGGATAACAATTGTCACTCCACTGAACTCATTTGCACATCAGGAACAAGAATAATTTGCATCACTAGTCATTGTCTAAATTTACAAAGATAATGAAAGGCACAAACCTCACAGAATCAGATAATCTGGAGGTTATGTGCTAAATGAGGCCTAATTTCCCATTGAAGACACTCAGACATTGCAGTCTTTCCTAAATTTTCCCTACATGACCCACCTTTATGATATCCTACTTTTTCTGCCTTATATTTTTAAAGCTATGTCTTTATTCTCATTGCCCAGATTACATATTTCTGAAATTTGATGCTATCCTGGTTAGTCAGATTCTCTATAGAATTGCAGTTCTGTTGATTTTTATTTGCTAATTCTTCCCATGTTACCTCCAACCCCATTTGTTTTCTGGTTGTGAAACAGGAAAGGTTCCCTTGTCCCCCTCACAGGGCATGCAATGGGGGTGTGGCTCGCTTCTTCAGTGCCCCACTGCTCAGACCTCAAGGGGAGCATACAGACGGGCAGGCTGTGGGGCTTCGACCCCATGGCAGTGTCTAGGGGTGAATGTCTGTAGACAGTGGGCCTGTGTTACAGGGTGCTCTCTTAGTTTGCCATCTGTAGGAGGCTTGTGTTAACCAGCTCAATTAGACCCCCTTCCTTATCACAAGGACAGAGGGATTTCTGTATCCTGGGGGGTTTTGTCTTGGTGTACTGGAAGAATCATATCACATGTGGGCTTGGAGAATGAGTGTGAGGTTTTATTGAGTGGAAGTAGCTCTCAGCAGATCGGGGAGCCAGAAGGGAGATGGTTTTTCCCTGGAGTCCTGCCACTGGACCCTTCTCCAACTGCTCCGGCCAAACTTCGCATCTTCTGCCAGATAATGGCCTGCTGGTGCCTGTCAGCATGCTCTTCTGCAGTGTGCCCTCCACAACCAGCTGTTTGTGTTTTCCGCCGATGTGTTCCTCATGACGTCCAGCCACTTGTGTGTGTGTGCCTGCTAGGGTCTCAGATTTTTAGAGGCACAGGATGGGCATGGTGGGCCAGGGTGGAAATGCAACATTTGGGCTCAGAGGCAGAAGTGCCTGTCCTCCGCTAGGTCCTTGGGGGTGGAGCCCTAGCCAGGAACCACGCTCTATTTATCCAGCACTTCCCTTCTCCGCTTCCGTATCATTTAAAGAAACGATGCTCTTCCCTTCCCAGCACTCCCGTGTCGGTTGTAATATGACAGGTGGCAATGTTACATGGCTGTATAGCAAAATATTTTCTGGAAGCTAGCACTGTCAAGAAGGAAACTATAGGAGGAAAGGCAGTTGTGGTAAGAGAACAAATCTACTAGAAGTAATTAATCATGTAGTCTAGGAGGAAAGGAAGGCGCAAAGGTCTGAGTGGAGTGAATGGGGATTGCAGACAGTATATTAAGATAAGAGTTAGCTACTTAGGAGTAAATAAGGAGGTCTGGTTGAGAGAAGAATAATGAACAAGCATTGTGACAGGGACAGCACAGCCCACCATGTAAAGGTCAAGGACACAGAATGCTATGGAGAAGTTGCAGAGAGATGGCCTTAGTTTTAGAATTATGTAATATTTCCCCTGTCCACAGGCCAAATGAAACGCAGAAGGTATACACTTTGGCACCCTAAGCTTCTAGGTGAACAATATTTTTTCATAATGCATTTGATACCTACAAAGCTTTAGGAATTCAGAATAAAAAAGGCTGAAATGTCAAATTATATCAAATTATAATACTGCTTCCTGGCATGCATTCAACTTTCAGTTACGGTAGCTGCTTTGGAACGGATTTCCTCTTTTTTCTTGGCTATTTCAGATTTTGAATGTTTGAGCAGCAGTCAAACCTAGAAGGCAACTCTCAGGAACATTGTAGGCAGAACAAAGACCTGAGGACCACCTTAATCCTAACTCCAGTTTGTGGGGGATCACCTTAAAGGTTCTTGCAATTCCGGCCAGGCACGGTGGCTCATGCCTGTAATCCCAGCACTTTGGGAGGACGAGGTGAGCAGATCACCTGAGGTTAAGAGTTCAAGGCCAGCCTGACCAACATGGTGAAACCCCGTCTCTACTACAAATACAAAAATTAGCCATAGGTAGTGGTGAACACCTGTAATTCCAGCTATTCAGGAGGCTGAGACAGGAGAATTGCTTGAACCCGGGAGGTGGAGGTTGTAGTGAGCTGAGGTTGTGCCATTGCATTCCAGCCTGGGTGACAAGAGCAAAACTCTGTCTCAAAAAAAAAAAAAAGAAAAGAAAAGAAAAGAAAACTAGAGCTTTTCTCCAAATTATTAAATTAATATAACTTTAGCATAGAAAACTGGAAAACACAGAAAAGTAGGAAGAAAAAAAAACTCACCCACGTCCTACCAATGATAGTGTCTATTAATCTGATTGCTTTTATTTCCTATTTCTTTAAATAAGATTAAAAATGGTTCTGACCCTACAGTATATATTTTACATCCTGCTTTTTTCAATAACATAAGATATTATATCAAAATTTACTAAAACTGGGTATTTACATGAATGAAAATTAATCTTGACCCACAACTCACACCATTCACAAAAATTAATTCAAGGTAGCTCATAGCCCTAATACAAAAGCTAAGACTATGAAGCTAATCTATAAAAGCTAAACACTAAAGCTACAACTATAAAGAAGACAAGATAGGAGAATATCTTTGCAATCTAGGCAAAGCCTTCTTAGAACAAAAAATGCTCTAACCAGAAAAGACAAAAAAGAAATGATAGATTAGATTCATCAAAATTACTTTTATTTTTTGCTCATCAAAAGATGCTATTAAACTGAAAAAAAATGCAACAGATTGGGAAAAATATTTGCAATTTATATATCTGGCAAAGGATTTGTATCCAAAATGTATAAAGAATGCCTATAAAATTCAATCCTAACAGGACAAACAATCCAGTTTCATTGCCTAAATTCACATCAAGTAAGTGGTCAAGTTGTTTCAGGTATCTCTCAGAAGAGAGCTGGAAGGATTAGTTTGAAGCAGAAGCATCTTTGACAGAGAGGATTAGCTACAATCAGGGAAGGAAACAGGAGTAAGGGAGAATCTCAAGATATAGTAAACAACTAAAAAATTCCAATACAATATAACTAAGAGTTGGATATACTTTACTTTGGCTAAGCGGTCTGTATCAGTCAGCTTTTGCTACATAACAACCAACCACAAAATCTCAGTGGCATACAATGTCCATCTATTTCTCACATGTCTGAGGTTGGATGAAACAACTCTACTTCAGGACTTGGTAGCTGGGGTGGTCCTACTTCTTTGGATCACACTTCTTTCGAAACACACTTCTTGAATCAGCCAAGGTGGCTGTGCCCCAAATGCTTCATTCTAGGGCCTAAGATGAAGACGGAGCAGCTTCCCTGGAGACTTCTACTCATGGTGATGTAAGTGGCATAAGAGAGCAAGCTTCACTACACAAACATATTTCAAGTTTTTCTTTGACACAGAAAGTTACATTGCTTAAGTCTGAAATCAGTGTGAGAGCTACCCACCTTTACAGTGGTAGTTCCCAGCTAGAGGAGATTCTGTCCCCCATGGGAGGACATTGGCAATGTCTAGAGGCATTTTTGGTTGTCACAATCGCAGGTGGCGAGTAATGATACTGACATCCACTAGGCAGAAGCCACAGGTGCAGTTAAACATCTTACAATGTCCAGAACAGCTCCTCACAGCAAAGAATTATCCAGCCCCAATGTCAATAGTGCTGAGATTAAGAAACCCTGCTTTAGAGGGAGAAACTGAAAAGTTAGGTGACAAATGGCATGGATACAGGAAAAGATGAAGAATTTAGGCCTTTAATTCAGTCTACTGCAGATCTTAAATACGGATTCTCCTATTAGAATTCTTCATTGAAAATCTTGTAAATAATTAGCACCCTTTAAAGAGGATGATAATATGGAACTTTTAACCTAATCTCAACAAAAGTAAAACTAAAAATATATTAACCTGGCCCTCTCAAATCCCGTTAGAACTTTGATTTTTCTGATATTTTTCTCCATGCCTGAGCTCCCACGTATCATGCACAAAGAGAAAGAGTGTAGGTCCTGTGCACATCCAAGTGCTACAGGTTTTTGCGCTTGCATAATTGCAGCAGCAAAAGCATGTATCATTGGAGAATGTTCACATTATCACTTCTAAAGCAGTTCCAAAAAAAGAACACTTCAGAAAATATTCTCAATAAGTCAATCCCCATAACATTGCCCAATCTCAAAATCAATCTCTGTTAAGTAATAGGAGAGGAGACAGTCCTGAGTCTCCCTGTGGACTGGGTGTCAGGCCAGAAGTGGTTGTTGCTCACTATTGTGAAGGTTAAGAACAGTTCAGGGTCGGGCATAGTTGCTCACACCTGTAATCCTAGCACTTTGGGAGGCCGAGGCAGGTGGATCACTTGAGCTCAGGAGTTCGAGACCAGCCTGTGCAGCATGGTGAAACCCTGTCTCTGCAAAAAACCACAAAATTTAGCTGGGTGTGGTGGCACGGGCCTGTAATCCCAGTACTCGGGAGGCTGAGGCAGGAGAATTGCTTCAGCCTAGGAGGCAGAGGTTGCAGTGAGCCGAGATTGTGCCACTGCACTCCAACCTGGGCAACAGAGACTCTGTCTCAAAAAAAAAAAAAAAAAAAAAAACCAGTTCAGGGAAATACCCATGTAGGGAAAGGGCAGTCAAGTCCTTCATAATGTGGTTTTGGCCATAAATGGTATTTCTAGTGGCCAAGATTTTATATGAGCCTGGACAACATAACAAGACCCCCTAACTCTACAAAAATTAAAATTAAAAAATTGGCACACACCTGTAGTCCTAGCTCTTGGGAGGCTGAGCTGGGAGGAGCACTTGAGCCCAAGAGTCTGAGGCTGCATTATGCTATGATTACATCACTGCACTCCAACCTGGGTGACAGAGCAAGAACTTATCTCAAAAAAAAAAAAAAAAAAAAAAAAAAAAGACCATTTTGATGCCTTGCTTTTGAAGATTACCTTAGCAATTTTATCTGCCTGAAAAACAAAAACAGATCAGAAACAAAAAGGAAAAGGAACAAAGCTACCTCATAATATTACAAAGCATTGTTGTAAAGCTGCAGCATGTTTTGCTGACACCCATGTCATTCAGTTAGCACCATTTCCTTATAGGAAAGAGAAAGTGAACGTAAGACATGTGATACAAGGTTAAGGCTATAGATTTAAAGCAGAAATCAGGATATTAACACGTGAAACATTCAGAATATATTACTACATGTAAGGTGGGATTTGGCTGATATGGGCCCTTACTGACTATATTTGCCTTTCAGGAGTATATTGTTAGCTGCAAACAGTAGAATCTTTTATAGCTAGTCTAAGAAAAAAATAAGGTGGAGAGTTTCGTTAAGCAATAACTGATAGCTCACAGATTCTCTGGGAGGATCAGAGGCCAGACTCTGAGGCCACATAGCCAAACCCAGTGCCCAGACCACACTTTGGATGAGGTGGGAGTGGGGGTGCTTTTGGGGGTATATCACTGTCATTGTCATTAAACATCTATAATGCTCAGGATAAAGTACCAGAAGATCAGTCCCGCTGTCTGTGACTGTCTGGTCACACTGCACTTGAAGAAATCCGGGTCTCATGTGGATACATATGATTCATAGAATATAGGTCACATGATTGCACTCTATACAGGAATCTGAGCATGTGTAATTTTTCTGGCTTCTACATTGAGAAGGTAGTACACAGAATGTAGAAAATTACTAAAATGAAGGAGGATCTTTGACATTGTGTGGCCACTGAAGGAGAATATCCACTACAGGAAGAAAGAAGGAAAATAAATAGTAACCAGTGTTCTATACCCTGAACTGGCAGACATGGTTAAGCCTTGAGCTTAGTAGGACTGCAACACAAGCTGCTGCAGATCTGGAAGATGAGATGCTGCAGGATTCTTGTTGACCTCACTAAACTTCTTGACTCTCTGTTTCCTTGTCAAGACAGTTGGGCACTCCTCAGGATCTGTGGATACTTCAGGGGCTCACAATTGCAGTCTAGTCTTTGAGAAAGTAATAGTCTCTTTGAAATTATTTATTTTGTTCCTATAAAATGACTGTCCTATTGTTTGAAATTTATGTTTTTAGCTAAAAGCTTTGGTCTACTGATAAAATTACTTCTAAAAGAGGGTAAATATTCTGTGGCTGTCATTTATACCCAAATGTAGATGACTTAAAGATCCTTTCCTGCAAGCTTGCCCCTTTCCTTTAAGTTGGATGTTCTGTTACTTGCAACTGAAAGCATTAAAACTGATTGAGTACCACTTTTAAACCATCAATAACTCAAAAATACATCATCTTAAAATAAGGACAAGTGGTAGACTGGGGGCTGTGCCATGCCATCATGTTCAACTACCAGGAACAGGTTCCCCAACCTGTTGTAAGACCTCAGCTGTCATCCCTCTTTGGGAAGTTCTTTGAATATAAAGATCTACCTCAACCAAAGTCACACTCCCTTCCCTGGATGCAGCCCACACAGAATGACTGGTCAGCATGAGCACATAAAGGCTTGGCTACCTATCCCCTACTCAGGACAACTTTCAATGACCATGCCAGCATGACAGTTTTTCATGTATCAGCTGGGGCCTTTGTTGCGATTACATCACAGCTCATCTTCTCCGTCTGTTCAATTCTGCCTCCTTCCCTTCCACAATTGTGGATTCCAAGGGCACCCCCTAATATACTTCCTCATACCAATCTTCATTGCAGTCTGCTTCCTGGTAAGCCTCACCTATGGTAAATGGTATTTATTAGTTATGATTAAGTTCAGATGCAGGTGATCAACAACCAACACAATAATGGTTCAGGTAGCACAGAAATTTATTCCCCCCAAATCAAAGTCCATATCAGAGATCTAAAGGTAGTATGGTGCATCATGGTTTGGTGCAGAGATCAAGTTCTCTCAATCTTCTTGGTCCATTCTGTAGAGATTTGACTTCATGGTCCAAGATGGACCATGTTCAGTATCCACATTCTGAAGAATAAGATGGAGGAAGAAACAAGAAGAAACAAAGAGCACACTTGTGCTGTTTCTAAAAGACTCTCCCATGAGTTAAAGGGCCAAGGGAAAAACTTGTGTTTCTGTTAAAACTCCAGCAGGCATTTACTATGTCTTCAATTGTTTTCGTTTTCTTTGCCTTATGATAGTCAGGCCATACTTGGACCTGCTTTGACATCCTCATTGAACTCATGCTTACTAGAGTGGCTCCCCTCAGTTCCCACTCATTCTGCCTGAGCCAAACTCCTATTTCCTATACTTGCCCACCATTTGCTTGGCCCCAGGGTTATGCCTAGCACTTAAATTCACCACCAACATCCCTTGATACCATACATCAGAAACAAAATGTGACCTACAGCAAACCTAATGATTATAAATTGCTCTTTTCTGATCCTCCCATTTTATTGATTCTCACTCCCCAGACAAAGGACTTTAACCAAATTGCTGATTCATCAGCAATTTATTTTTTCCCATAAAGTCACCCAGCCACCAAAACTTTCAGTTTGGCCATTTAAAATCATTTGAAATAATGGCTTTACATTTTTGGAATTTATTTATTTATATATTTCCATTTTATTTGTGCAAAAGTGCTTTCAAAGCAGGAATTGCTCTCACTGGTTGAGGACATATCTTGACTCCCTAACCTTTTCACTGGAAGTTGACAGAGATGATATTTAAAATGTATAACAAGTAAGAACATAGGCACAGACCAGTCAGGATGGATGCCAATCACAGGTAAACTGTGGGGCTGTTCCAGTATACATTAGCAGCATCTTGGTCCTGGCAGTGATCATCTGATGAACATCGTGGTGTTCTGTAGTAGCAGGAGGCAGTATGATGTGATATGGTAAAGCATGCAAGATCAAATCCCAGCTCTACCCTTTACTAACTGCAGGGCCTCAAGAAGCTTTGCCTGAGCCTCAGTTTCCTTATCTGTAAAATAAGAACAATAAAGTCCTACCTTCAGAGCCTTTATTGTGAGCATTAGAGAAGATAATTCATGTGAAGGATCTGGCATAATATCTGACACATTGCAAAAAGTCCAAGCTGCCTTTATATTCTTAGTTAGCAGATATGCTTATTTTCTTGAGCTCTTTGGCAAAATTTTGGTAAACTTTATCAAGCAGAATGTCCAATGTTACTTTTCATAATTTTCTTTTGAGTTCAGTTCCTGGTCATCCGATAAACAAAGATAAGTTTTAGTTGCTCTGGATGTTTGGTAAACTATTTAATGTTTGGTTATGAAGACTACGCTAGCCTTCTTTGGATATAATTGTTGCCTCTTTCCCTAAGATACTTAAGTTTTTATTTTGATAGCATAGTAGTTAAAAACACAAGCTTTGAAAGCTAAGTAGGTTTGTAGCCCATCTCTCCCAGTTCCTAGCTATGAAGACTTGGGCCAGTTGCTCCACCCTTCTGAGCCTAATTTCTGTCATCTGTCACATAGGTATAATACAATGCTGCTGCCTTGTAGATTCAACAATATACTTTAGAACATCTAAAACAGTGCCTAGCAGAAAGAAGAACCACTCAGTCAGCATTAGCTGCTCTTATTCTGTTGTTAACTATCTCTACTTCTTATCTGAAGTAGAGACAGTATCAATCATAAACTTAAACTATGAAGAAACCACTAAAGGAGTTTTCTTTTTTTCTTTTTTTTTTTTTTTTTTGAGAGGGAGTCTCGCACTGTCGCCCAGGCTGGAGTGCAGTGGCCGGATCTCAGCTCACTGCAAGCTCCGACTCCCGGGTTTGTGGCATTCTCCTGCCTCAGCCTCCCTATAGCTGGGACTACAGGCGCCCGCCACCTCGCCCGGCTATTTTTTTGTATTTTTAGTAGAGACGGGGTTTCACTGTGTTAGCCAGGATGGTCTCGATCTCCTGACCTCATGATCCGCCCGTCTCGGCCTCCCAAAGTGCTGGGATTATAGGCTTGAGCCACCGCGCCCGGCCTAGGAGTTTTCATTAATCTTTTCATGATACAGGGTTCTGATTTTTTAAAAGTCTTTAGTTTCTATACATAAAATACTTGTATTTATTTACAGCAGTTGTATAAATAAGGATTCAGAAATACTTATACTATACTTAGATGTGTAGAGAACATGTACAGTAAATTTTTTTTGGTATATAATGAATCAGATTTCTTTCATGTGCTCCCATTTGTCAGGCATTGTGGGGAAGGGGAACCACTAACTGTTAGGCCACTCCAATAAACGTAATCTACTGAAATTTAAATACCCTCTTTAGATAAGCACTAAATCTCTTTTAGTAGTTTAATCTCTCAAATTTTCACCACCTTCCTCCAGAGCCTCTATTTTTTGTCATCTGGGTTCATAGAACAAGGACAATAGCTGGGTGTTCAGTGACAGCAGAGGTGACATGAAGTCCTCAAATCCTTGTGATGGAACCTGGACCACAGCTTTTCTTTGCCATTGAGTGGCTATTCCACAGTGCTCCCTGGTGAGTGCTCAAGGGTGACTGGTCCCATCCCTGTGCCTTCTCCTGGCCAGTGCTGCTGAAGTGCAGTGGGGTACGTCATGGTGGTTTCATCTCTCAGCTTCATCAGAACCAGGTTATGCTCTTTCAGACAGCTCAGCCTTGCCTTGGCTTTCAATTGATGCTGAAGACTCCTCTAAGACACTGCCTTTTCCCTATCCAGCCCTGACCTATAATGCCTACCTAAGCTGTGCCACTTTCACCATAGCAGACCCCATAGCAGGCCCACCTTCCTCATGCCCCTTCAGCAATATACAGGGACTTTCCATCTTTGCCACCTAGAAACCAAGGACAACTCAGGAAAACTTAACTCAGGCCCAGAGTCTGTGCAAGCAGGCTGTGCCACAGAGATTTCTGCTGTGGCCGCTCCCAGTTAGTATAGAAGTTCCCTCTGGAGCCCCAAATATGAAACAAGGCAATGCCCCTCAACATGGATGCTCCCATTCTGGTCAAAGCTCAGACAGCGGGGGCTAGGCCACTTGATCCTCACCCTTCATCTCTCTTCAATCTGTTTCCCTTCTCCCCTACAATACCCTGAAACCAGAAGGGGCAACTTTCATGCTTTCCACTTCATCTAAGTCACATCCTCTCCTTCCGGACTCCAACCTCATGGTGGAATCTTAATGGTAGACAAGGTATGGGAGAAAAAAATCAGCTTACCAATTAGATGATTTTTAAATGACTGCAATACTAATTGGCTTATAGGTATTTTTGGTTTAAATAAAGCTATATTGCATAACCATTAATAAATTGTTTCTTTTATACAAGAGGGTAAAGTACTACTCTTGTATTGATAGAGAGTAAGTTGCAATTCCTACTTGTCCTTGTAAAACTAAAAATAGAAAGGTCTTCCTTAGTTATCCTGCTAAAAGTAAAAAATGAGTGGTTTTCTGAATGCTAAGAAGGGTCAACTTAAAGGCGTTTTTTTCTCTTGTGGTTAGAGCAGATCTAGAGGCATTCATGGATAAAAAAGCATTTCTATCTGACCTTTTCGAAAATACTAAATTCCATGGACATGCATTTATAACAACCTTGAAAGTTCTTTTGTCAGTGAACATGAAATAGATTTCTCAAAATAAATATCTTCAAGTGGATCATAGTTAATAAAAATAAACTAATTAAGTCTCCTCTTTTTAAAAACCATGAAGAATTTACAAGGATAATAGGAAAGACCAGCTTTCTTCCTGACCCTTTTGCCTAAAAATGCTGAAAAGAGAGTCTCCTGTCTTCCCTAACACCTGGTTTTTGCTGACTCTCACCAATTCCCTTACTCCACACTCACCTATTCCCAAACAAAAGTCCAGGAGACTTAAAGTTTCATAAAAACTAAGTTTTAGATCTGATAGAAAAAAATGTTACAGAGGTTCCAAGATGGCCGAATAGGAACAGCTCTAGTCTACAGCTCCCAGCATGAGCAAGCAGAAGACGGGTGATTTCTGCATTTCCAACTGAGGTACTGGGTTCATCCCACTGGGGCCTGTCAGTCAGTGGGTGCAGCCCACGGAGCAGGGCGGGGCATCGCCTCACCCCAGAGGCACAAGGGGTTGGAGAATTCCCTTTCCTAGCCAAGGGAAGCCGCGACAGACGGACGTACCTGGAAAATCGGGACACTCCCACCCTAATACTGCACTTTTCCAACGGTCTTAGCAAACAGCACATCAGGAGATTATATCCCACACCTGGCTTGGAGGGTCCCACGCCCACAGAGCCTTGCTCCCTGCTAGCACAGCAGTCTAATATCAAACTGCAAGACAGCAGCGAGGCTGGGGGAGGGGCATCTGCCATTGCTGAGGCTTGAGGAGGTAAGCAAAGCCTCTGCTAAGCTCAAACTGGGTGGAGCCCACCGCAGCTCAAGGAGTCCTGCCTGACTCTGTAGACTCCACCTCTGGGGTCAGGGCATAGCTGAACAAAAGGCAGCAGAAACTTCTGCAGATTTAAACATCCCTGTCTGACAGCTTTGAAAAGAGTAGTGGTTCTCCCAGCATGGAGTTTGAGATCTGAGAATGGACAGACTGCCTCCTCAAGTGGGTCCCTGACCCCTGAGTAGCCTAACTGGGAGACACCTCCCAGTAGGGGCCAGCTAACACCTCATAAGGCCGGGTGCCCTCTGAGACGAAGCTTCCAGAGGAAGGATCAGGCAGAAACATTTACCGTTCCATAATATTTGCTGTTCTGCAGCCTCCGCTGGTGATACCCAGACAAAAAGGATCTGGAGTGGACCTCCAGCAAACTCCAACAGACCTGCAGCTGAGGGTCCTGACTGTTAGAAGGAAAACTAACAAAAAGAGGTAATACCATTCAGTACACAGGCATGGACAAGGACTTCATGTCTAAAACACCAAAAGCAATGGCAACAAAAGCCAAAATTGACAAATGGGATCTAATTAAACTAAAGAGCTTCTGCACAGCAAAAGAAACTACCATCAGAGTGAACAGGCAACCTACAGAATGGGAGAACATTTTTACAATCTACCCATCTGACAAAGGGCTAATATCCAGAACCTACAAAGAACTCAAACAAATTTACAAGAAAAAAGCAAACAATCCCATCAAAAAGTTGGCAAAGGATATGAACAGACACTTCTCAAAAGAAGACATTTATGCAGCCAACAAACACATGAAAAAATGCTCATCATCACCCACCATCAGAGAAATGCAAATCAAAACCCCAATGAGATACCATCTCACACCGGTTAGAATGGCAATCATTAAAAAATCAGGAAACAGGCCGGGCGCGGTGGCTCAAGCCTGTAATCCCAGCACTTTGGGAGGCCAAGATGGGCGGATCACGAGGTCAGGAGATCGAGACCATGCTGGCTAACATGGTGAAACCCCGTCTCTACTAAAAAATACAAAAAATTAGCCGGGTGAGGTGGCGGGCGCCTGTGGTCCCAGCTACTCGGGAGGCTGAGGCGGGAGAATGGCGTGAACCCAGGAGGCGGAGCTTGCAGTGAGCTGAGATCCGGCCACTGCACTCCAGCCTGGGCGACAGAGCGAGACTCCGTCTCAAAAAAAAAAAAAAAAAAAAAAATCAGGAAACAACAGGTGCTGGAGAGGATGTGCAGAAATAGGAACACTTTTATACTGTTGGTGGGACTGCAAACTAGTTCAACCATTGTGGAAAACAGTGTGGCAATTCCTCAAGGATCTAGAACTAGAAATACCATTTGACCCAGCCATCCCATTACTGGGTATATACCCAAAGGATTATAAATCATACTGTTACAAAGACACATGCACACGTATGTTTATTGCAGCACTATTCACAATAGCAAAGACTTGGAACCGACTCAAATGTCCATCAATGATAGGCTGGATCAAGAAAATGTGGCACGTATAGACCATGGAATGCTATGCAGCCTTAAAAAAGGATGAGTTCATGTCCTTTGTAGGGACCTGGATGAAGCTGGAAGCCATCATACTGAGCAAACTATCGCAAGGACAGAAAACCAAACACCACACATTCTCATTCATAGGTGGGAATTGAACCATGAGAACACTTGGACACAGGGTGGGGAACATCACACACTGGGGCCTGTTGTGGGGTGGAGGGAAGGGGGAGGGATAGCATTAGGAGATATATCTAATGTAAATGACGAATTAACGGGTGCAGCACACCAACATGGCACATGTATACATATGTAACAAACCTGCACGTTGTGCACATGTACCCTAGAACTTTAAGTATAATAAAAAACGAAAAAAAGTTACAAAACCTTTTTCTCCAAAAAAAAAAGTCTAATCTAAATGGGGATTGAGTACCACAACTCAGTATCACACCTTTCTGAAGTTTATCCATTTTCTGTAACTTACAACTTCTTCTGTATCAGTGTTCATCCTTCCTTCCCTTCCAGTAATTCTGTGGCTTGGTATATACTCATTGATCACCAAAAATTCAGCCCTTTTACATTATGTTATTTTATTGGTATATACTCACTGATCACCAAAAATTCAGTCATTTAACATTATGTTATTTTATGGATATGTTAATTATTTTAATGAAAAACTTCAAATGTATAAAAAAAAATAGATTGTATAAGGAGCTCCCAATTACCTATCTCCCTGCTTTAACAATTATCACATAATCATCTTATTTTGACTATACCACTACCCATTTCTCCATCACCACCTTCTCCCCCAGATTGTTTTGAAGTAAGTTGTCTTATCTGTAAGTATATGTTGCTTTTGCCAGTATAACCAACTCCATTTTATGTTTGTTCCTTGGGTTCTTTGTGCAGTTTTCATCATTTGATTATCAGTTCCCATTCAGGAGTTGGTCTTCTACTTTTGAACTTGCCGTGTGCATCTCATCATGATTGTGCCTTGCTGGAATTCAGTACATGTGAAGTATGATGTCTACAACCAGAATGGAGCCAAGGGGAAAAATAAAACTGACAACATGGGTGAGAGAAATGATACCACGGTCACCCACCTGTGTGTTGAAGAAAATCTTTAATCTTGTGTAGAATGAATGTTTATGTAATTGGTTGGCTAACAGCTCCTCAAAATCTTGAGGGGTATATAATGTTTGTATTATACACTGCTTTAAAATAGGAAAAACCATTACCAACCACATCTTATATACTAGACCAAAATGTCTTAGTTAATGGATTTGCATTTTATCTGCTAGGAATTTGTAACTGCCACTTAAGACTAAGACTAAAGTTTCTGTGACCACATCACCACTTTGTTTCTCAATCTTCTCGGAGGTAACAGATTATTGTTCAACCTGCTGATTTACTCTTCCTTACCCTTAAAGCAATAGCACCACCCTGTGGCAAAATTTAAAATGTTTCTTCACACTGGCAAATACAGCTTCAATCTTACAACGTTAAGATGCCAAGTGACTAGCGGACTGATGAAGTTTTGAGCCTCTTCTCAGATTAATGTTTTTAAATGTATAAAATACAATACATGGAATTACAAAGGAAATCAATTATATGAAAATACTGTTGTGGTCAGGTGTCCATGGACTCTAGTTAGGAAGCCATAATAGGAGGCTGGGAACATGACATTTTGGTTCCTTCAGAAGCAACTCCTCCCTATTATTCTTATAATTAAGGATAATTATTCTAGTTGAGTTTGCAGGTAGGCTTTCAGGAATTACATAATGGTTTTGGCTCCATCTCTATAAATATTTATATGGTTTATAAGAAAGGAAAGGTTGTTGGAGACAGAAGGGGGGTTTATACAATAGAATCCATCTACATAGTGCAAACATGTTGGGTTTTGTATCTAGGTCCTTTAAATTATTGAAGTTTAGATATTCTTGCCAAAAAGGAAGGATAGATTCCAGAATTCTCCTGAAAGGGTAGTCTCAGGGCATAAGGGCTTATCCTGAATGCTTGTATGAGGCTTACAAAGTAAGGCAAACTGGACAATTAATGTTTTACAGCCTGTACATTAATTAACATTAATTAATGTTATTCAACCCTGCTCAGTAAATTCTGCTCCAGATGCCTCAGAATTAAGTTCCCGCCTAGGGCTAATGAAATAAGTCTAGGTGCCACTAGAGGGCACTGTGAGGACTCTGTTGCTAGTTAGGTGAGGAGAGCTATTGGATGGCTGCCCCCTGCAATGGCGACTCAAGGATGAGGCAGGGGTGCAGGAAGGAAGACAGTTAACATTGCAGATCTTAGGTTATAAGTAAATAGTAGTAATAAAGGCTTACCAAATATTTCAGGCTCCCCCATCTACTGGGTACATGGTAGGGTTGTACTTCTTAATCCTCCTGTAGTGGGTGGGACCATATGATTGGCCCTGGCCAACAGCCAATAAGTTGTCAGCAGGGATGGTATGTATCTCTTTTCTCCTCCTTCTCCCTCTTTTTCTTCTCCTCCTTCTTCTTCTTTCTTAAACTTTGTAGAGACAGGGTCTCACTATGTTTCTAAGGCTGATCTTGAACTCGTGGCCTCAAGCAATCCTCCTGCTTAGGCCTTCTGGAATACTGGGATTACAGACATGTATCTGTTCTTCACCAAGCATTGAGTTGTTGGTGCCAGACCCTCCAGAGTTCTCTTTCTCCTTGATATAGGTACTAACAATATTCAAGATGGTAGCTATTCTGTCAGCCTGGGTCCCTGAGTAACTACAATGGGCAGAGTCCCCCTGCTGATCCACAGTAGACAAGTAACGTGATTGAAAAATAAATCTCATCTAAAACCACAGGCATCCGGGGATTAATGCTTACTGCAGCAGAGCATACACAACTTCGACTATCACAGCTAGGTACTCAACCAAGTATCTGCATATTCGATCCTCTCAATATATTTATTTTTTCCTTTTTTCAGATGAGAAAATTGAGACTTAGAAACTGTAAGGACTTACCCAAGGTCATGGAGCAAGGTAAGTCCTTTGACCTTATATCATGCTTCTTAATTACTGTGTTATACTATATACCATGACCAGTTAGAATCTGTGTCACATGTTCCCAATAAAGAAAAGAGAAATTCATGGAGCCACAAACGCAAGAGGAAGGATCACTTAAGCTAGGTTCTAGCCTATGGATCTTGGGACACCCTCAATATTTAGCAGATAAGAGTGCTGCCAATCTCTCCACTAACTTGAACTGGATTCGTCTTATTCTCCACAAACTCTACCCTGGTTTTGCAAATCTTCCACCCAGATCCCTTGCCTCCAGTTCCTGCCTCCTCCAGTCATCTCACTTCTCACACTGCCTTCCACATCACCTTTTAAGTCATCATCTTAGCTCCCACCAGGACCACCTAGGGAGCTTTTCAAGTACACATGCATAATTCACATAGGGCCTGAGCAAGTCTTTTTTCATATGTGGCTACAATGGAAGACCCTAATATGAAAGACTCTGATTTTCATGTTTCTATACTATCAGGTCCCAGTTAACCTTTTCTCACTTATTGTCCACACAGTGCTCCACAGGTCAGTTACAATAGAGATTATTATCCCTTGAATAAAACATTAAGAATATATTTATGTCCCCAGGCCTCTGCTCCAGTTGTTCCCTTTCCCTGAAATTTCTTCCTCATCCTCATCAGTAAAAATTCTACCATCACTCAAATGTTTCCACCTTCATGTAGTCTCCCCTTGCTGTCCCAAGTCACAATTCAGACTTGATTCCTTGGGCTCTTCCAGTATTCAGCTTCTATCTGTACCAGAATTTTGATAATTCTGTCTTTATTACATTTATTTATACATGTCTGTCTTCCCCACTAACCTGTCAACTGCTGAAGGGAGGGGGCCCAGTGTTTTGTTTTTGTTTTTGTTTTTTGCCCAGTGTTTGTGTGTGTGTGTGTGTGTGTGTTGGGTGGCGGGGTGGGGGGAAGGGATTGGATTTATTTTTAATAAGAAAGGCTGAATTGAGAGCTTACAGTTTTTTTCCTAAAATTTAATAACAGTACTAGTAAAACCCTACCCTCCTCAGCTGACCTTCTTTCAAGTATAAGAGTACAAAGCTTCTAGGTAAGCTGCTTTTATGACGTAAGAGCATGACTGATAGCACCAAACCTGTTTAAATTCACTGAGAGCCAGGTGAGGTCACATAGCAGAGGCATCTCATCTGAGCATGTTTTCAGACTCCAAGTATTTTCAGTGTTATTTTATCTTGGGATTCCACAAACTACCTCCCACAATGCTTAATATCTAGCAAATACTCATTATACTTTAAAATGCAACTTACTTTTATGAATTTACATATTTATTCATTTATTCCACAAATATGTATTGGAGTGCTGACACTGAGTTCTTACTTTGAGCGAGGCACCAGAGACAGACAAAACGTCAGCCTTCATTAAGTCTACATTCTAGTGGAGGAGGCAAACAATGAACAGGATGAGTAGGTTATGTGTGTAGTATGTTAGAAGATAAGTGCTAAGGAGAAACATAAAGCAGAGATGGTAGATGAGCATCAGTCTGAGTGATTTGTGTGCACATTAAAGTTTGAGAAGCTGTACTCTAAATGGAGCCATCTTTACAGGGATTCTTTACAGAATAATGAATAGAGATACATTCCAAATCCCAAAACAACTATTTTGGGAAGCAAAGAGATCCCAGGTCAGTTTCTTGAAAATTCAGAGCCAAATGCTGACAGAACACCAGTATAAACTCCCAATGGAATCACAGAACTTCCTAAGAACTTTTCCTCATATTTTTTAGACAAGTATGTATATACATATGTGTGCTTAATTGATGTGTGATTAGAAAAAAGGAACTAACATTGTTGTTGTTGTTGTTGTTGTTGTTGTTGTTGTTGTTGTTTAGTGCTTTGCTGTGGTTTAGATGTGGTTTGTTCCCTCCAAGGCACAAGTTGAAATTTGGTTCCTAAAGTAATGGTGTCAAAAGATGGTAGGGTCCATAAGAGGTGTTTATGTCACAGGGGTTCAACTCTCATGAAGGGATTAATGCCATTCTCACAAGAGTCAGTTAGTTCTCATGGGAGGGAACCTTATTATCACAAGAGTGGGTTATTATAAAGGTGAGTTCAGCTTTCTTGTTTCACTCTTGCTTCTTTTCTTGCCATGCGATCCCTTGTTTTTCCACTGTGTTAAGAAGCACCATAAGGCCCTCAACAGATTGAGGTCTTCAATCTCGGACTTCCCAGCCTCCAGAACCATAAGCCAAAATACTTCTCTTCTCTTCTCTCTTCTCTTCTTCTTCTTCTTCCTCTTCCTCCTCCTCCTCCTCCTCTTTCTTCCTCTTTCTTCTTCTTCTTCCTCTTTATTAACTTAAGGGGCACATGTGCAATTTTTTCATATAGGTAACCTCATGTCATGGGGGTTCATTGTACAGATTATTTTGTCACCCAGATATTAAGCCTAGTATACCCATTAGTTATTTTTTCTGATCCTCTCCCTTCTCCCACACTCCACTCTCCAATAGGCCCCAGCATGTGTTGTTTCCCTCTATGTGTGCATGTGTTCTCAATATTTAGCGCCCACTTATAAGTGAGAATATGCAATATTTGGTTTTCTGCTCCTGTATTAGTTTGCTAAGGATAATGGCCTCCAGCTCCATCCATGATCCTGCAAAGGATATGATCTAATTCTTTTTTATGGCTGCCTAGTATTCCATGGTATAGATATACCACATTTTCTTTATCTGAGTCTATTATTGATGGACATTTAGGTTGATTCCATGTATTCACTATTGTGAATAGTGGTGCAGTGAACATATACGTGCATGTGTTTCTATGATAGAATGATTTATATTCCTTTGGGTATATGCCCAGTAATGGGATTGCTGGGTTAAATAGTAGTTCTGTTTTTAGCAATTTGAGGAATCACCCCCTGCTTTCCAC
Source organism: Macaca mulatta (assembly GCF_049350105.2). Classification (NCBI taxonomy): domain Eukaryota; kingdom Metazoa; phylum Chordata; class Mammalia; order Primates; family Cercopithecidae; genus Macaca; species Macaca mulatta. The sequence goes on from NC_133420.1 coordinate 93,298,790, forward strand.
AATGGTTGAACTAATTTACCCTCCCACCAATAGTGTATAAGTATTCTTTTTCTCCTTGCCAGCATCCATTATTTTTTGACTTTTTAATTATAGCCATTCTGACTGCAAACCTCTTTTCTTTATAGATTGTCCAGTCTCAGGTATTCTGTTATAGCAACCAAAAACAGACTAAGACATGCCTGTTGGCCAGGCGCAGTGGCTCATGCCTGTAATCCCAGCACTTTGGGAGGCTGAGGCGGGCAGATCATGAGGTCAGGAAATCGAGAGCATCCTGGCTAATACGGTGAAACCCTGTCTCTACTAAAAATACAAAAAAATTAGCCAGGCGTGGGGGCAGGCGCCTGTAGTCCCAGCTACTCAGGAGGCTGAGGCAGGAGAACGGCGTGAACCTGGGAGTTGGAGGTTGCAGTGAGCCAAGATTACGCCACTGCACTCCAGCCTGGCCAACAGACCAAGACTCCATCTCAAAAAAAAAAAAAAATTGCCTGTTATATGACATTGTGTTACTATAACAGGAATAAACCTTAGTCCAGAAACAAGGATAAATCAGAAAGATTACAGTTCCATTTAATCAAATTAAATTCATTTTGATGCCAAAAATATATATATTACATTTTTTAGAATTGGGGGTCACATTCTGTTGCCCAGGCTGGAGTGCAGTGGTGCTGTCACAGCTCACTGCAACCTCAAATTCCTGGGCTCAAGTGATCCTTCTGCATCAGCCTCCCATGTAGTTAGAATTATAGGCATGTGCCACCATGCCCAGTTATTTTTTAAGAAACCTTTTTTCTAGAGACAGAGTCTTAGTATGTTGTTCAGGCTGGTCTCAAACTCCTGGCTTCAAGTGATCCTCCCACCTTAGCCTCCCCAAATGCTGGGATTACAGGTGTGAGCTACCACATTCAGCCTGTATTACTTTTTTAATCAGGAGAAAAAAAACTATGTCTCTGTGTCCCATATTGCTTAGTCATTATTGAGCCCCTTTCCCTGTATCAGATACCACAGGAAACGTGTATCAGCCCCACTTCACATCCTCTAAGCCTCAGCTCAGATTCCAGCTGTGACAAAAAGGTCCCTGAAGGCTTCCACCTCTTTGCACTGACAGTATCTCACCTCAGACTTAACCTTTGTTTTTCTCACTTCCTGCTTCAGGGCTTCTCTGACTCCTTGCTACGTGTGCCCATAGGTGCCTACTCAGCACTTACCAGACACACAAACTGAGAGGTTGTTGCCCCAACTTGTAGGGGGCAGAAGCAGATGAATGAATGCTTCTCTTGCTTGTTCCTTGACCCTTCAAGTGAACAATTTTTGAGGCTGTAGCTGTAACCAACTAAATAATGCAACCTCATGTTAACTTTCCTTTACTTTCTGTCTCATACTCTTGTTCCATTGGATTAATTCCTAAGTAAATTACCTGCATCCAAGCCCTTACCTCAAACTGTGACTTCAAGGTAATATCCAACTGAGTAACACAAAAGTTCCCATGAGTCTTAGCAAAAGAAAAATAAATAGAGAACCCTCTCCAGGCTTTAATCCACGTAAGCCACCACTGAGATGTTCATTACCCAAGCCCACTAGTCTCCTAGAAGTATGTAGTTAACATACCACTTTCTTTTGGGCACAGTAATATTTTCCAGGGCTGGGAGCCTCAGTATTACCATCCAGTCTCACCTATATTTCCACACCTGTGGAAATCTACATACCAGAACAGTAGCTCCCAGTTCTCATGGAACATGTTTCATCTCTTTCATCAAGTTAGCAGAAATATCCATTCTGTTTCTACATCTTTGCATGCAAGGACTCCCACCTTCTCCTCCTCCTTGCCACCCTCCCTGCCTAATACAATCTCCTTGATGAATTGAAGCTTTCACAAAACACAAGAGAAGTCTTTGTCTTTGAACAACTGCTTTTCTCCTACTAGATAATCCCCAAGGAAAAGGTACATAATGGATCTTCTTGGAAATAGGAAAGAGAAAAAAAGAAAAAGAAAAAAAACCCATATGAATTAATATCACAAGAAGGGTTCCTTAGCTGGGTGCATGTCTCTGTCTCCACAGAGATCATTTAGGACCTATTCTACAGTAGCTTGAAGCTTCAGAGCCAGCAAAAGTCCCACCTGGCTCCTTCTAGCACAGCGTGCACCTGTGGCCTAAAACAGAGCCCACGCTGGAAGGTGATACCTGATCCCACTGCTGCTGGGGTGGGAGGTTTCAGCTAGCCATAGTGCTTGCATCTGTTTATTAAAAGCTGTTCTAGGCCGGGCGCGGTGGCTCACGCCTGTAATCCCAACACTTTGGGAGGTCAAGGCGGGCAGATCACAAGGTCAGGAGATGGAGACCATCCTAACACGGTGAAACCTCGTCTCTACTAAAAGTACAAAAAAAAAAAAATTAGCCAGGCGTGGTAGCAGGCACCTGTAGTCCCAGCTACTTGGGAGGCTGAGGTGCACACTGCGCTAGAAGGAGCCAGGTGGGACTTTTGCTGGCTCTGAAGCTTCAAGTTACTGTAGGATAGGTCTTAAACGATCTCTGTGGAGTCAGAGACATGCACCGAGCTCAGGAATCCTTACTAGACTATCATTTCACATTCTGCATGTTTTACACAAGTACTGGAAAAAATACATTTCTGTCACAAAAAATTCAAACCATATAGAAGTATAGAAAGTAAAAGTGAAAGTCCTTTCTCCTAATCTCAAAGACACTCCTCTTCTAGAAATAAAGCACTCTTCCCTAGGAGGGACACATTTTCCTACACATGTGTTATACACAGTACAGGTTTTGTTTTTTATAAAATGGAATCAAACCAATGATATGCCTTTTTCACTTTAGAGTATGAATTGGTGGATTGTCACCACTGTAAATACCTGGTTTCTAATCTCAACTGGATAAAGGTTGACAATTCTTTTCTTTTCTGTTCTTATATTTATCTTTGTTCATTTCCCTCCCCTCTCACCCCACCATTCCCGTGGCTTCTTCTAAACCGTTGACTCTTTCCTCAAACTCTTGCCCTCTCACTTATAGACAACATTCTCCCTAAGAAATAGCAACCATGGCCAGGTGTGGTGGCTCCTGACTATAAATCTCAGCACTTTGGGAGGCCAAGGCAGGAGAGTTGCTTGAACCCAGGAGTTTAAGACCAGCCTAGGCAACATGGCAAGACCCAATTCTACAAGAAATAAAAATAAATAAATAAATTAGCCAGACATGGTGGTGCACACCTGTGGTGCCAGCTCCTCAGGACAATGAGGCAGGAGGATCACTTGAGCCCGGGAAGTTGAGGCTGCAAGTGAGCTGAGATCACACAACTGCACTTCAGCCTGGGTGACAGAGTGAGACCCTATCTCTAAATCAATAAATAATAAAGACATAGAGATTATTAGTTTTTTGTTGTTGTTGTTGTTGTTGTTTTAAGATGAAGTCTCACTCTTGCCCCCAGGCTGAAATGCAATGGCGTGATCTCAGCTCACTGCAACCTCTGCCTCCCAGGTTCAAGCAATTCTCCTGCCTCAGCCTCCTGAGTAGCTGGGATTACAGGTGCCTGCCACCACGCCTGGCTAATTTTTGTATTTTTAGTAGAGACAGGGTTTCACCATGTTGGCCAGGCTGGTCTTGAACTCCTGACCTCAGGTGATCCTCCCTCCTCGGCCTGATCATTAGTTTTAAAAAATTCCTTCAATTACTGCTTACCTACCACTTCAACTGCAGACTTACCTCACATGCATCTCATCCAGGCTCTCTCCCTTTTCAGTAAAAGCATGTCCATTTTTTCCTTCATGTTCTATCCTCTCCATTTGTTCTTTGCATCCCATTCCCACACCAGGGACAGCTTGAGAGCCAGAAAGGCTAAGTTCCAGTCTTGTTCTGCCGCTTTCTAATTGTATGACTTCAGACAAGTTGACTTCTTTGAGAGTAGGAAATGTTCTGACCCACAATCAATGAATCACTTGTGATGATGCTAATCAAAAAGGTCTTTTATTATTCTCAAAGAGTTAAGTAGGTGTTAACCCTATCCAGTGCTGGAGCTAATTTAGTGAGAGGTGGGAGTATATGAGAAGGAGAATATTCACTGGTCCAGCCATTATGACTTATCTTTCTATCACATTTTCTTTATTTTTAATGATACATCATTTTCTCCATTAAAAAAAAAATTGGTAAAGATCGAGTAAATGCCACAAGCTTAGAATATTGCACTAAATTGTTATGTAAATCAAATCAACATCTTTAAAACAAATCAGAGCTCTAAGAAACTTTATAGGAAAACAAAAAGAAACCAATGAACATAAAGCCATATTTTTATACAAAGTATATACAGTGTGTACATACTATGTATCTTCTTTTTTCCATATAAATATTTCAGCATGTCTTAAAGTATGGTGGGTGTTTTTCCAAGATGGCAGATGGGAGGCATCGTTAGCATGCCTCTCCCAGTTGGAAAGACAAAGTACTGTGTAGAGATTCACACTGTGAACTTTATTTCAAGAAGCAACACAGGAACAGGAAAACTGATGAAAACCAGACCCTTTGAAAGAAGCAGCAGGCTGCAGCCTACACCATGAGCCAAGTGTAAACCTGAAAATCCCCAGAGTGTGAGCGGGGAGAAGCTGCCTCTGGGATATACATTTCCATTGGAGAACCTGGCAATCCAGGCCACGAGGGAAGCTTTTTAACCCTACCCAGTGCTAGAGCTAATGTAGTGAATGGTGGGGAGTATATGAGAAGGAGTAGCATTGGGACATGCTGTGTGTGCACTCCCAGTCTCCAGTGGGGACAGAGGGAAGCCATTCTTGATCCTGCCTCACAGGGTACTTCACTTTAGAAGTCAGCCAGCTAATTCAGGCAGCAGTCACAGGATGAGAGAAGCTCCTAATGGAGATTAAGCAGGAGCTGGGTGCCCTTGCTTCTTGGGCAGACCAGGAGGAGTGTGGCCTGAGAGCCTCAATATCCATCTCCATGGGGAAGGCTTATGGTCTGCGGCAGTTTTGAATTCTGAGCATAGGCTGCCTGGAACCCAGTGAGCTGCTGCTAGTGGAACATTCCAGGTGTGAGACCTGCCTTGCCAAGTGCATGGAAACTGGGTGGGGCTTACTGCCACCTGCTGCTCCCCACTCCCCTTGTAGACTCTTCTGTGCAGCAGAAGCCACTGTACTCCCCCATGGAACATTACTCCAGCAGCCAGAGAACTGCCCTCTGATCCCCACTGGGGCCGCTGCTTGTGTCTGCACACCGAGAACCAGAACATGGACTTGCCTGACCCAGCCCCTACCTGGCTTTGCCCATCCGCCCATGCTGGTCACATAACACAAAGGACAGAAACTTTTGGGAGCCCTATGGCCCCGCTCATTGCCTGAGATATCAGAGTACTTCCCCTGGCCTGAGATATCAGAGTACTTCCCCTGGGTAATGGAAGGCAAGCACAAATGAAGGTCACATTTCAGGAAATACTTGAATGAAGGAAGAGAGGTGGCTTGGCACATGAGCACAGAGTTTAGGAAGTGTTGTGATGAAAGGATCAAAGCTGGAGGTCAGCTGATACAGCCATTACAGAATCTTCAGGCAGAAGAACACAGTGCTCAGGAAGGCAAAAACTTGTGTATGACCTCAGCTATCATAATTGCTTGTATCACCTTAACTAACCAGGAGGTCCTAAGTGTCCACGTGACCAGTTCATTACTACTACAGCTGGCATTTGAGAAAGCCAACACACCAAGGCTATTTATAACCAAGGAATTTCACAGAGTCTATATCACTCCCCAGCCACCTCTATCTGATCTGGTGCTGGTACCCAGTGCTGGGAGACTTGAGGACAGGTCACATCATTGGATCCCTTGCAGACATTCCCCAGCACCGGCCTGGAGGATGGCAGCCCAACTGGGCAGCTAGACACAGAGGAGCAGCAGCATTCACAGTAATCTGGCCTTCAGAGACTCCTACTCCTGGGGAAAGGGGGGTACACCATATCAAGGGAGCACCCCCATAGGACAAAAGAATCCAGGTGGCAAGCCGTGAGTTCCAGGACTTTCTTCTTGTGTGAAGTTTGTTTCAGCAGAAGTACAGATGCAGTGCTGAGCCCAGTGGGGGAAAGTCTGTGACTCTACCCCAACAGGCAGCCCTGGTGCTCATGAAGGGTCTTAGAGAAGGGGATTTCTTCTTCCCCTCACCCACCACTGCAGACACAGCTGGGACTTCTCCCATAGGAGCTCAGCATGGGTGGAAACAGTAGACAGCCTTTTGGGAACACTTTAGGGTGACTGCATCCCCACAGAAGGAGTACCCTACAGGTTCAGACTTGCATGAGAGGTAGAGGCTACCATCCCTCTCTACATGGAATATCGACATTCCTGCAAATGAAAAGAAGTGCCTGTCTGATCTGAATAGCCAGAACACTGGGTCAAGAGTGTGACTGGAAGGTGGATAACTTTTCTGCTGGACTGGCAGGGAAGCTGAGGTGGCTCCCACTTTTCCTCCTGAGAAGACATCAGTGTGTTTCACTGAGAGCTCCCCCAGTGACTTCTGTCAAGGCTGGGACCTCTGCCCACCATTGGGTATTGAATTTACCCAACTGCTTTAGCCACAGCCAGTGTTTAACCATGGACACCTGCTCTACTGGCCTGAAGCCTGAACTGTTCAACCCAGTAAATAAAATACTGGGGGAAAAATAAATAAAAAGTGCACACCACTGGGGAGTGACATAAGCTTCAAGAGGCCTCTGCCATTCCCACAAGAGACAGTGAATCTGTTCACACACCATGCATATTGCTACTACACCCAGCATCTGAGAAAGCCATCCTAAAAAGACTCTCCATAACTAAGAAACTCGTAAAGAATGTTTAACCCTGAAAGCATTCATAGCTGAATTAGGTTATTAAAGAAAAACAAAACTGTAATCATTAAAGTCACATCCTCAAGGGAGAAAAAAAATTAAAAAATAAATACAGTTGAATAAAAAATAAATTCAAAAATAATTAGAAGAAATAGTATACTCAAATGAGAAGGAACCAGAAAAATAAATCTGGCAATATCACAAAACAAGGTTCTGTAATATCCCCAGAAGATCACACTAGCTATCCAGTAATGGATCCAATCCAAGATGAAATCCAGGCCGGGCATGATGGCTCACGCCTGTAATCCTAACACTCTGGGAGGCCAAGGCGAGCAGTTTACCTGAGGTCAGGATTTCAAGACCAGCCTGAACAACATGGTGAAACCTCGTCTGTACTAAAAATACAAAAATTAGCTGGGCATGGTGGTGGACACCTTTAATCCCAGCTACTTGGAAGGCTGAGGCAGGAGAATTGCTTGAACCTGGGAGGCGGAGGTTGCAGCGAGCCAAAATCCTGCTACTGCACTCCAGCCTAGGCAACAGAGTAAGACTCCATCTCAAAAAAAAAAAAAAGAAAAAAGAAATCTGAAATACCAGATAAAGAATTCAAAAGCTTGATTAATAAGTTACTCAAGAAGATACAAAAGAAATGTGAAAACCAACATAAAGAAATTTTTAAAACATTCAGGATATGGATGAAAAATTTTCTAAACAGATATATGTATTTTTTTTAAAAACCAGCCAGAATTTTTGGAAATGAAAGACACATTTAGGGGATTACAAAATGCAGAGGAAAGTTTTAACAATAGACTAGACCAAGTAGAAGAAAGAATTTCAGAGCCCAAAGACAAGACTTTTGAATTAACCCAACAGACAAAACTAAGGAAAAAAAGAATTAAAAGAAATGAACAAAGTCCCCAAGAAATATGGAATTATGTACAATGGCCTAACCTAAGAATCCTTGGTGTTCCTGAGGGAAAAGGAAAAGCCAAAAGTCTGGAAAATTTATTTGAGGGAATAGTTGAGGAAAACTTCCCTGGCCTTGCTAAAGATTTAGACATCCAAATACAAGAGGCTCAAAGAATTCCTTGGAGATTCATTGCAAAAAGGACATCAGCAATACATACAGTCATCAGCCTGTCTAAAGTCATCATGAATGAAAAATTCTAAGAGCAGTGATACAAAAGCATCAGGTAACCTACAAAAGATAACCTTTCAGACTAACAGCAGACTTCTCAGTAGAAACCTCACGAGCCAGAAGGGATTGGGGTCCTATCTTTAGCCTCTTTAAACAGAATAGCTGTTAGTCAACAATTTTCAATCCAGCAAAACTAAGTGTCACAAAAGAAAAAGAAGTTGTCTTTTTCAGACAAGCAAATGCTGAGGGAGTTTGTCACTACCAGACTAGTCCTACAAGAAGTGTTAAAATGAGTTCTAAATCTTGAAATAAAAGGTCAATGTGCACCAGAATAGAACTTTTCAAAGCAGAAAAGTCACAGGGCCTATAAAACAATAACACAGTGAGGAAACCAAAGTATCTAGGTAACAATCAACATGAGGACTGGAATAGTCATTATTAACATTAAATTCAAATGTTCTACATGCTCCACTTAAAAGATACAGATTGGCAGAATGGATTTAAAAAATCACAAACCAAATATCTGCTGTCTTCAAGAGACTCACCTAATGCATAAGGATTCATATAGACTCAAGGTAAAGGGGTGAAAAAAGATATTCCATGCAAATGGAAACCAAAAGCAAGCAGGATTAGCTATTATTGTATAATGACCACAGAAGGTCGTTATACAATAATAATATAATCGATCCAACAAAAAGATATTACAGTCCTAAATATATATGCACCTAACTCTTGAGCTCCCAAATTCATAAAACAATTACTATTAGACCTAAGAAAAGAGCTCAACAGCAATACAATAATCGTAGGGGACTTCAACACTCCACTGACAGCACTGGATAGATCATTGAGGCAGAAAATAAAAAATAAACACTAGAAATAAAGTTCACTCTAAAACAAATGGGCCTAACAGATATTTATGGAACATTCTACACAGGAACTGCAGAATATACATTCTTCTCATCAGCACATGGAACATTCTCCAAGATAGGCCATATAATAGGCCACAAAACAATAAACTTTTAAAAATTGGAATTATATCAGGTATCTTCTCAGACCACAGTGGAATAAAACTAGAAATCAACTCCAAAAGGAACCCTCAAAACTATACAAATACATGGAAATAAAACAACCTTCTCCTGAATGATGTCTGGGTTAACAATTAAATCAAGATGGGAATTTTAAAATTCTTCAAATGAATGACAGTAGTGACATGAGTTATCAAAACCTCTGGGATAGAGCAAAAGCAGTGCTAAGAGAAAAGTTTATAGTGCTAAATGTCTGCATCAAAAAGCCTGAAAGATCACAAATTGACAACCTAACATCACACCTCAAGGAACTAGAGCAACAAGAAAAAAACCCAAAGCTAGCAGAAGAAAATAAAAAATAAAGATAAAAGCAGAACTATATGAAACGGAAACAAAAAATACAAAAGATCAATGAAACAACAAGTTGGTATTTAAAAAGATAAACAAAATTGATAGACCATTAGCTAAATTAACCAAGAAGAGAGAAAACTCAAATAAGGTCAACTAGAAATGAAAATGGAGACATTACAACTGACACCACAGAAATACAAATGATCATTTGAGATGACTATGAACAACTCTATGCACACAAACTAGAAAATCTAGAGGAAATGGTTAAATTCCTGGAAGCATACAACTCTTCTACCTTGAATTAGGAAGAAATAAAAATCCCTAACAGACCAATAACAAGCAGTAAGATTGAATCAGTAACAGAAAAAAAAATGCCAACAACAACAAAAACTCCAGGGCCAGATAGATTCACAGCCAAATTCAACCAGACATTCAAAGAAGAATTCAGGCTGGGTGTGGTGGCTCATGCCTGTAATCCCAGCACTTTGGGAGGCCAAGGTAGACAGATCACCTGAGGTCAGGGGCTCAAGACCAGCCTGGCCAACAAGGTGAAACCCTGTCTCCACTAAAAATACAAAAATTAGCCAGGTGTAGTGGTGCACCCCTGTAGTCCCAGTTACTTGGGAGGCTGAGGCATGAGAATCACTTGAACCCAGGAGGCAGAGGTTGCAGTGAGCTGAGATCATGCCATTGCACTCCAGCCTGGGTGACAGAGTGAGACTCTGTTTCAAAAAAGAAAAAAAAAAGAAGGAGGAGGAGGAGGGGGGTGTGGAGAAGAAGAAGGAGGAGGAGTAGGGGGAAGAAGAAGGAAGGAGAAGGAGGAAGGAGGAGGAAGGAGAAGAGGAAGAAGGAAGGAGAAGAAGGAGGAAGGAGAAGAAGGAAGGAGGAGGAAGGAGAAGAAGAAAGAGGAAGGAGAAGAAGAAGAAGGAAGAAAAGGAAGGAGGAGGAGGAAGAAGGGAGGAGGAGGAAGGAGAAGGAAGAGGAGGAGGAGAAGAAGAGGAAGAAGAATTGGTACCAACCCTACTGAAACTATTCCAAACGATTATGGAAGAAGGAATCCTCCCTAATTCATTCTATGACACCAATATCACCCTGATACCAAAGCCAGGTAAGGACATAATGAAAAAAGAAAACTAAAGACCAATATGGCTAATAAACAGATGCAAACATTCTCAACACAATAAAATACTAGCAAACCAAATCCAACAGCACATCAGAAAGAAAATTCACCATGATCAAGTGGGTTTCATACCAAGGATGTAGGGATGGTTCAACATATGCAAGTCAATAAATGTAATTCACTACATAAACAGAATCTAAAACAAAAACCATATTATTATCTCAATAAATGCAGAAAAAACATTTGGTAAAACCCACCTTCCATTTATGATTAAAAACCCTCAACAAACTAGGCATTGAAGGACATATCTCAAAACAGTAAAAGCTATTATGACAAACCCACAGCCAACAACATATGAATGGGGAGAAGTTGAAAACATTCCCCCTAAGAACTAGAACAGGACAAGAATACCCACTTTCACCACTTCTATTCAACATGGTACTGAAAGTGGTAGTCAGGCTAATCAGGCAAGAGAAAGAAACAAAGGGCACACCAACTGGAATAGAGGAAGTCAAACTATCTGTTTGCCAATGACATGATTGGTACACCTAGAAAACCCTAAAGACTCCTCCAGAAGACTCCTAGATTTGATAAATTAATTCAGTGAAGTATCAGGTTACGAAAATCAATGTACACAAATCAGTAGCACTGTTATACAGCAACAATGACCAAGTTGAGGATTAAATCAGGAACTCAATTCCTTTTACAATTAGCTGAAAATAATAAAATAAAATACCTAGGGGTGTACTTAACCAAGAAGGTGAAAAAGCTCTACAAGGAGAAAGACAAAACACTGCTGAAGGAAATCATAGATGACACAAACAAATGGAAATACATCCCATGCTCTGGATTGGAAGAATCAATACTGTGAAAATGACCATAGTGCCCAAAGGAATGTACAAATTCAACGCAATTCCTATGAAAATACCCACATCAAGCCAGCCTAGGTGGCTCATGCCTGTAATCCCAGTACTTTCGGAAGCCAAGGCGGGTGGATTACCTTAGGTCAGGAGTTCAGGATGAGCCTGGCCAACATGGTGAAATCCCATGTCTACTAAAAAATACAAAAATTAGCTGGCATGGTGGTGGGTGCCTGTAATCCCAGCTACTCGGGAGGCTGAAACAGAAGAATTCCTTGAACCTGGGAGGCAGAGGTTGCAGTGAGCTGAGATCACGCCATTGTACTCCAGCCTGGGCAACAACAGTGGAACTCCGTCTCTAAAAAGAGGGGGAAAGAAAAAAGAAAGGAAGAAAATACTCACATCATTTTTCTAATAAAATTAGAAAAAAAATCCTAAAATTCATATGGAATAAAAAAAAAAAAAAGAGCCTGAGTTACCAAAACAATCCTAAGCAAAAAGAACAAGTCCAAAGGCATCACATTACCTAATTTCAAATCATAATTATACTACAAGGCTACGGTAACCAAAACAGCATGGTGCTGGTGTAAAAGTGGATACATGGACCAACTGAACAGAATAGAGAACCCAGAAATAAAGCCAAATACTTACAACCAATGGATCTTTGACAAAACATACAAAAATATAAATTGAGGAAAGCATGCCCTATTCAATAAGTGGTGCTGGGATAACTGGCAAGCCACATGTAGAAGAATGAAACTGGACCCCTGTTTCTCAGCATATACAAAAATCAACTAAAGATGAATTAAAGACTTTAAGACCTGAAACCAAAGACATTCTAGAAGAAAACCTAGGAAAAACTCTTCTGGACATTGGCCTAAGAAAAGAATTTATGACCAAGACCCCCAATGTGAATGCAACAAATACAAAAACATGTAAATAGAACCAAATTAAATTTTAAAAGCTTCTGCACAGCAAAAGAAATAATCATCAGCATAAGCAGACAACCCACAGAATGGTATAAAATATTTGCAAACTATGCATCTGACAGAGGACTAATATCCAAAATCTACAAGGAACTCAAACAAATCAGCAAGAAAAAAAACAAATAATCCCATCAAAAAAGTAGGCAAATGTCATGGATACTTCTCAAAAGAAGATATACAGATGGCCAACAAAGATATGAAAAATACTCAACATCACTAATCATCAGGGAAATGCAAATAAAAACCACAGTGAGCTACCACCTTGCCTGAACCAGAATGGCCATTATTGGGAAAAAAAAAAAAAAAAAAAAAAAAAGATGTTGGCGTGGATGTGGTGGAAAGGGAACATTACAACCTCTATGGAAAACGGAATGGAGGTTTCTCAAAGAACTAAAAGTAGATCTACCATTTAACCTAGCAATACCACTACTGGGCATCTACCCAAAGGAATATAAGTCAGGCATTATATCAAAAGACATTTGTATGCATGTGTTTATCACAGTTCAATTCACAGTTGCAAAGATATGGAACCAACCTATGTGCCCATCAACTGATGAGTGAATAAAGAAAATGTGGTGTATATATGCTGTGGAATACTACTCAGCCATTAAAAGAAATAAAAGAATGTCTTTTGAAGCAACTTGGTTGGAGCTGAAGCCATTATTCTAAGTAAAGTAACTCAGGAATGAAAAACCAAATACTGTATGTTCTCACTTATAAGTGGAAGCTAAGTTATGAGTACATAAATGCATACAGAGTGGTATAACATTGGAGACTTAGAAGAGGGTAAAATGGAAGGGAGGTGGGGAGTAAAAAAACTACATATTGAGTACAATGTAAACTATTGGGGTGACAAGTGCACTAAAATCTTGGACTTCACCACTACACAATTCATCCATGTAACCAAAAACCACTTGTACTGGAAAAGCTATTGAAAAAAATATATATATATTTTGGAAAAAATATCATGGTTTATTCAACAATTATTCCACCCATCGTTGAGTTATTTTCAATTTTCAGTACTCTAACATACATCTACTGTAGAGAAACATACATCTGGTTTTTGTTTTCATTTATATCATTTATATCATCTATATATCATCTATATATAAATATATATCATATATATCATATAAATATATATATCATATATAAATATATATAAATCTCATTATATTTATATCATATATAGGATCTATTGCTCAAAACAAAATTACTACATCAAAGACTTTTGTAACCACTGCTCTAGAGTCTCAGCAAAGTCCTCAAGAATTACCAGCAATATATTTATTTTTCAACAGTTCACCAATGCTGTGGTGTTGGTTTGATTTATCTTGGATAGTTATGTAGAAATGTGGTTGTATCTTTATTTTGCTTTGCTTTAATTGCTACCAAATTGGAATTTTTCGTGTTGTGACTTAGAGTGTGTATTTCTTTGTCAATAAATTATCTTCTCTGGTCATTTAGCATATAGGATATAAGTGTTTTGTACCTTTGACCCTTTGACTTTTTAAGTAATTTCACAGTTACTGTGTAGTCACATTCTATAAATTATCCTAAAAGAGTTTTATTGGTATTTATTCGTCTTGCATATTTGTATCATTTCTTTAAAGGGTACATTCTTAAAAGATTTGCCATATGGTTTTATATTTTGTTGCTTTCTAACTGATATGTATTTTGCTATACCTAATTGAGTTTCTTATATTTATTTAAACATACTTATAAGATTTCCAATATTCAACATGTCATTGAAGATGAAGAACTTATTTTTCCCCAACAAAGTTGCATAGATACACAATTTATTTGCTTTATGGACTTTGGAAAACATTTCATCTTCATCTATTTAGGTTTTTTATTTTGTTTTTTAACTTTTATTTTAGGTTCAGGGGTACATGTGCAGGTTTGTTATATAGGTAATCTCGTGTCACAAGGGTTTGATGAACAGATTATTTCATCACCCAGGTACTAGAGTTATTTTTTCTGCTCTTCCTCCTCCTCCCAACCTCTACCCTTCTGGTAGGCCCTCATGTATGTCATTCTCCTCCTTTTGTCCATGTGTTCTCATCATTTCGTTCCAACTTATAGATGAGAACCTGTGGTATTTGGTTTTCTGTTCCTGCATTAGTTTGCTAAGGGTCATGGCCTCTAGCTCTATCCATGTTCCTGCAAAGGACATGATCTCATTCCTTTTCGTAGTGTATATGTAACACATTTTCTTTACCCATTCTTCCACTGATGGGCATTTAGATTGATTCTATATGTCTTTGCCATTGTGAATAGTGCTGCAATGAACATATGTGTGCATGTGTCTTTATGATAGAATGATTTTATGTCCCTTTGGATATATACCCAGTAATGAGATTGCTGAGTCAAATGGTAGTTCTATTTTAGTTCTTTGAGGAATCAACACACTGCTTTCAACAATTATTAAACTAATTTACACTCCCACCAACAGTGTATTAGCATTCCCTTTTCTTTGCAATCTTGCCAGCATCTGTTATTTTTTGACTTTTAAATAGCCATTCTGACTGATGTAAGATGGTATCTCATTGTGGCTTGATTTGCATTTCCCTAATGATTAGTAAAATTGAGCTTTTTTTCATACATGTATTGGCTGCATGTATGTCTTCTTTTGAAAATTGTCTGTTCGTATCCTTTGCCCAGTTTTTAATGGGGTTGTTTTTTCTTGTAAGTTTGTTTTTCCTTACAGGTGCTGGATATTGGACCTTTGTCAGATGCATAGTTTGCAAGTATTTTTCCCATTCTGCAGGTTGTCTACTCCGTTGGCAGTTTCTTTTGTTGTGCAAAAGCTCTTTAGTTTAAGTCCCATTTGTCAATTTTTGCTTTTGTTGTGATTGCTTTTGGCATCTTTCTCATGAAATCTTTGCCCGTTCCTGTGTCCTCAATGGTATTGCCTAGGTTGTCTCCCAGGGTTTTTATAGTTTGGGGTTTTACATTTAAGTCTTTGATTCATCTTGAGTTGATTTTTGTATGTGGTGTAAGGAAGGGGTCCAGTTTCAATCTTATGCATATGGCTAGCCAGTTATCTCAGCACCATTTACTGAATGTGGAGTCCTTTCCTAATCCCCTGTTTTTGTCAGTATTGTCGAAGATCAGACGGTTTTAGGTGTGCAACCTTATTTCTGGGCTCTCTATTCTGTTCCATGGACTGTATGTCAGTTTTTGTATCAGCACCCTGCTGTTTTGGTTACTGTAGCCCTTTAGTATACTTTTAAGTTGGGTAGAATGATGCCTCTTGCTTTGTTCTTTTTGAGTAGGATTGCCTTGGCCATTCAGGCTCTTTTTTTGGTTCCACATGAATTTTAAAATAGTTTTTTCTAGTTTCATGAAGAATGTTATTGGTAGTTTGATAGGAATAGCATTGAATCTGTAAATTGCATTGGGCAGTATGGCCATTTTAACAATATTGGTTCTTTCCATTCATAAGTATGGAATGTTTTTCCATTTGTTTGTGTCATCTCTGATTTCTATCAGCAGTGTTTTGTGATTCTTATTATAGAGATCTTTCACCTCCCTGGTTAGCTATATTCCTAGGTGTTTTATTCTTTTTGTGGCAATTGTGTATGGGGTTGCCATCCTGATTTGGCTCTCATCTTGGCTGTTGTTGGTGTATAGGAATGCTAATGGTTATTGTTCATTGATTTTGTATCCTGAAACCTGGCTGAAGTTGTTTATCAGCTGAAGGAGCTTTGAGGGTGAGACTATGGGGTTTTCTAGATATCAAATCGTGCCGTCTGTAAACAAGGATAGTTTGACTTTATCTTTTCCTATTTGTATGCCTTTTATTTCTTTCTCTTGCCTGATTGCACTGGCCAGGACTTCCAATACTATGTTGAATAGGAGTGATAAGAGAGAGTATCCTTGTCCTATGCCAGTTTCAAGGGGAATGCTTCCAGCTTTTGCCCATTCAGTATGATGTTGGCTGTGGGTTTGTCATATATGGCTCTTATTACTTTGAAGTATGTTCCTTCAATACCTAGTTTATTGAAAATTTTTAACAGAAAAGATATTGAATTTTATCAAAAGCCTTTTCTGCATCTATTGAGATGATCATGTGGTTTTTGTCTTTAGTTCTGTTTATGTGATGAATCATGTTTATTGATTTGTATATGTTGAACCAGCATTGCATCCCAGAAATAATTCCTTTCTATATTATTGCTACTTGATTGTGGTGGCTTAGATTTTTGAGGGGCTGCTGGATACAATTTGCTAGTATTTTGTTGAGGTTTTTTGGCATCAATTGGTCATCAAGGATATTGGCCTGTAGTTTTCTTTCTTTTTTTTTTTTTTTTGAGACAGACTTTTGCTCTTGTCACCGAAGCTGAAGTGCAGTGGCACAATCTCGGCTCACTGAGACCTCCACATCCTGGTTTCAAGCGATTCTCCTGCCTCAGCCTCCCGAGTAGCTGAGATCACAGGTGCACACCACAACACCCAGCTATGGCCTGTAGTTTTTTTTATTGTTGTTGTGTCTTTGCCAGATTTTGGTATCAGGATGATGCTGGCCTCATAGAAACTTTTTTTGGAAAAGTTTCAGTAGGAATGGTACCAGCTCTACTTTGTACATCTGGTAGAATTTGGCTGGGACTCTGACTGCCTGGGGCTTATTTTGGTTGGTGGGCTATTTATTACTGATTCAATTTTGGTCTGTTCAGGGATTTGGTTTCTTCCTGATTCAGTCTTGGGAAGGTGTATGTGTCCAAGAATTTATCCATTTTTTCTAGATTTTCTAGTTTGTGTGCATAGAGATGTTCATAATAATCTCTGATGATTATTTGTATTTCTGTGGGGTTAGTGGTAATATCCCCTTTGTTTTGATTGTATTTATTTGCATATTCTCTTGCATGTTCTTTGTTAGTCTAGCTAGTAGTCTATCTGTCTTACTAATTTTTTCAAAAAAAAAAAAAAAAACAGCTCCTGCATTCATTAATCTTTTGAGGGATTTTTCATGTCTCAATCTCCTTTGGTTCAGCTCTGATTTTGATTATTTCTTCTCTTCTGCTAGCTTTGGGGTTGGTTTGCTCTTGCTTCTCTTATTCTTTTAGTTGTAATGTTAGATTGTTAATTTGAGATCTTTCTAACTTTTTGATGTGGGCATTTAGTGCTATAAATTTCCCTCTTAACACAGCATTAGCTGTGTCTCAGAGATTCTGGTGTATTATATCTTTGTTCTCATTAGTCTTGAAGAACTTCCTGATTTCTCCTTTAATTTTATTATTTGCCAAAAGTCATTCAGGAGCAGGTTGTTTAATTTTCATGTAAATGTATGGCTTTGAGGTGTTTTCTTCATATTGAATTCTATTTTTATTGCACTGTGGTCCAAGTGTATGGATGGTATTATTTCAGGTTTTTCAGATTTTCTGAGGATTGTTTTATGTCCAATTATGTGGTCGATTTTAAAGTATGTGCCATGTGCAAATGAGAGAAATGTATATTCTATTGTTTTTGGGTGGAGAGTTCTGTAGATGTCTATCAGGTCCATTTGGTCCAGTGTTGAGTTCAAGTTCTCAATGTCTTTGTTAATTTTCTGCCTCAATGATCTCATACTATCAGTGGGGTGTTGAAGTCTCCCACTCTTATTGTGTGGTAGTCTAAGTCTTTTTGAAGGTCTCTAAGACCTTGCTTTATGAATCCTGTGTTGGGTGCATATATATTTAGGATAATTAGATATTGTTGAATTGAACCCTTTACCATTATGTAATGCCCTTCTTTGTCTTTTTTGATCTTTGTTGGTTTAACATTTGTTTTGTCTGAAATTAGGATGGCAATTCCTGCTTTTTTCTATTTTCTATTTGGTGGTACATTTTTCTCTATCCTTTTATTTTGAGCTTGTGGGTGTCATTGTATGTGAAATGGGTCTCTTGAAGACAGCATACCATTGGGTCTTGCTTCATTATTCAGCTTGCTACTTGCAGTGCCTTTTTATTGGGGCATTTAGCCCATTTACATTCAAGGTTAGTATTGATTTGCCTTGATTTGATCCTGTCATCATGTTGCTAGCTATTTATTGCTGAATTGTTTGTGTGATTGCTTTATATTGTCACTGGTCTGTGTACTTAAATGTGTTTTTGTAATGGCTGGTAATGGTCTTTCCTTTCCATGTTACTACTACTTTTAGGAGCTCTTGTAAGGTAGGTCTGGTGGTAACAAATTCCCTCAGCATTTGGTTGTCTGAAAATGATTTTATTTCTCCTTTGCTTATGAAGCTTAGTTTGGTCAGATATGAAATTTTTGGTTGGAATTTTTTTTCTTTAAGAATATTGAATATAGGCCCCCATTCACTTCTGGTTTGTAGAGTTTCTACTGAGAGTTCTGATGGGCTTCCCTTTGTAGGTGACCTGTCTTTTCTCTCTAACTGCCTTTAACACTTTTTTCTTTTATTTCAACTGCCTTTAACATTTTTTCTTTCATTTCAACCTTGAAGAATCTTATGATTGTGTGTCTTGGGAATTATCTTCTTGTCAAGTATTTTTCAGGAGTTCTTGTATTTCCTGAATTTGAATATTGGCCTCTCTAGCCAGGTCGGGGAAGTTCTCACAGATGATATTCTGAAATATGTTTTCATGTTGCTTCCATTCTTCCCATTCTCTTGCAGGGATGCTAATGAGTTGTAGATTCAGTCTCTTTACATAATACCATATTTCTTAGAGTTTTTCATTCTTTTGTATTCTTTTCTTGTTATTCTTGTCTGAGTGTCTTATTTCAGAAAGCAAGTCTTTAAGCTATGAGATCCTTTCTTCAGCTTGGTCTATTCTGCTGTTAACACTTGAAATTGCATTATGAAATTCTTGTAGAGTGTTTTTCAGCTCAAGTCAGTTACATTCTTTTCTATACTGGCTATTTTGTCTGTCAGCTCCTGTATCATTTTATTGTGATTTGTAGCTTCCTTAGATTGGGTTTCAGTGTTCTCCTGAATCTCAATGATCTTCCTTCCTATCTGTATTCTGAATCCTACTTCTGTCATTTTAGCCATCTCAGCCCAGTTAAGAACCCTTGCTGGAGAACTAGTATGATTGGTTGGAGAAAATAAGACACTCTGGCTTTTGGAATTGTTAGAGTTCTTGCACTGGTTCTTTCTTATTTGTGCGGGGTGATGTTCCTTCAATGTCTGAAGTTGCTATCCTTTGGATGGACTTTTTTTTTCTTTTATCTTATTTGATGACATTGGGGGTTTGATTGTGGTATAAGGAGGGTTCAGTGGACTGTTTTCATTACTGGAAGGTCTTAGTGGGGCAAGGCTCAGTTCAGGACTCCTGACTGCATGCTCTAACTTTGGGGCACTGGTATCAGACCCTAGCTTTGTTCTCTGGCTACTCAAGGTTAGGAACCTGTTGCACCGGAGGGACCAAAATGCTCCCAGATTGCTGGTCACAACACTGCGATGCAGTGTCAGCAGCAGCACAACAGAGTACATCCTGGTCAGCTGCAGCAGGATGTTAGTGGGTTCTGGGGTACTGGCCTTCATGTGAGTGTTTGCAGCAGCAGTGGTAGCAGTACGACTAAGGGGTGCAGCTCCTGCCAGTGACTGTGCATGTGTTCTTACTGGTGGTGTTAACACAGGGGCAGGGCACTGGTGGGTACAGGACTGTGTGCATGCTCTGTGCATGTTAACACTAGTGGGCCCTGTGCTGCCAATACTCTCATGATAATGGCTGTGCAGTGGGGAGAAGGGGAGTGGGGTGCACTCACTCTGGCAGCACTGGCATGGTAGGATGCATGTGCACGTGTGTGCTGGTGGAAAAGGGAAGGCTAGGACCTCTAGTACACACATACACTGGCAAAGTGATGTGAGGAGAGGGAATAGCTATGGGCGAGTGCCTGCAGGCAAGGCAGATGGAGGAGGCTGCAGTGAGAGGAGGGCCCAGGTGGGCTGCTGTGTGTTTATGGGCAGCTCTGCTGGAGCACTCTGCTAGTCAGGCCTGATGTGCCAGTGCAGAAGCTATGATGCAGCCCTCAAGAGGTACCTGGGGGCTGCCATGCAAGCAGACACAGCCAGGCTGGGGCCCCAGGAGAGGCCAGGAGAGCAAGGGCTGTCCAGGTCCAAGACCACCATTAAGAGTTCAGGTCTAACAGTTCACCTAGGGCTAAAGTATCCTGTGGGAGCAAGTCAAACTTTATTTTCTCCAAACAATCACACTAGTTCTCTAGCAAGGGTTCTTAACTGGGCTGAGATGGCTAAAATGACAGAAATAGGATTCAGAATACAGATAGGAAGGAAGATCAGATTCAGGAGAACACTGAAACCCAATCTAAGGAAGCTATGAATCACAATAAAATGATACAGGAGCTGACAGGATGGCTGTCCCTGGCATCTCCAGACACTCCCTCACCAAATCCTCTGAGCTCCTCTCCAGCTGGAGTTCTGGCCCTACCACTTCCTTAGGCAGCTTTCCCTGCCAATTCAAGTATCCCTAATGGTAGAGGGGTCTCCTCTTGCTAGGATTCCAGAGGTCCATAACAAGAGAGAGTTGCTTCTTGCATATTGAACTCACAGGCAAGAAGCAGTGGTAGCCCCACACAGGGTTCCCAGCTTCCTCTCCCTTCAGCCCAGCCTCTGTGTCTTCCCTCTACCCCCTCTCAATGCCTTCCCTCTGAAGATCTGGTTCCTTGGTGGGAGATGTTCCTCCTGGCTGTGTCTAGTCAGCTATCTTGGTGCAGGAATCCTAGAGCTTATTTTGATGTATATGGTGTGAGATGTACTATCCCTTCATATTGTTAAACTAATTGACCCATAAATATTTATTAAATGTTAATTGTTTTTTGTCACTGTCTGTCAGAAGTCAATCGGTTCTTTTTTTTTTTTTTTTTTTTGAGATGGAGTCTCACTGTATCACCCAGGCTGGAATGCAGTGGCACGATCTTGGCTCACTGCAACCTCTGCCTCCCAGGTTACAGGCGCACACCTGTAATCACACTACACCTGGCTAATATTTGAATTTTTAGTTGAGACAGGGGTTTCACCATGTTGGCCAGGCTGGTCTCGAACTCCTGACCTCAGGTGATCCACCCGCCTTGGCGTCCCAAAGTGCTGGAATTACAAACATGAGCCGCTGTGCCCAGGCCAGGCCAATCGGTGCTTTTAAAACATCCTCAGATGAAATTCACTCATATATGAACATGTGAATAAAATGTATCCCAAGTAACTTGCAAGGAAGATTGGTAAAAACTGACTGGAGGCCCGGCGCGGTGGCTCAAGCCTGTAATCCCAGCACTTTGGGAGGCCGAGACGGGTGGATCACGAGGTCAGGAAATCGAGACCATCCTGGTTAACACGGTGAAACCCCGTCTCTACTAAAAAAAAAATTCAAAAAACTAGCCGGGCGAGGTGGCGGGCGCCTGTAGTCCCAGCTACTCGGGAGGCTGAGGCAGGAGAATGGCGTAAACCTGGGAGGCAGAGCTTGCAGTGAGCTGAGATCCGGCCACTGCACTCCAGCCTGGGCGACAAAGCGAGACTCCGTCTCAAAAAAAAAAATTAAAAAAAAACAAAAAACAAAAAAAAACTGACTGGATAGTCTGAGTTGTTCTGTGACTCACTTGCTACTTTGTTTCTGATTTACTTTTGTTCCTCCCAACGTTTGACTTGGCCTTTATCAGTGAACTTCACATTGTAAAAATATTTTAATATTACTACTTTAATTATTTTTTTATTAGTAACCACAAAACACTGGATGTCTCCAATTGCCAAAATATATATCTCTAATTGCCACTTGTGACACATCTCCCAGATTATGTAGGACGCCTGTCACCTGATGGAATTCATCTGACAGCAAGAGAGAGATCTCTGACTTCCACCTCATTCAAATCCTTCACGCCAGGACTAGCAATTGTTTTGCCTTTGACTTGTCACATACTAAATTCTTATGATAGTTGGGATTTATTTTTGAAATCTATTTTATTACATTCTCCATGGATTTGATTTAATAACAACTGATTTGGATTATTTCCATTTTGTAAAACAGTATCTGGTATTGGTACTCTAGCATTAAAATTAAACAAAATTTAGCCGAGTGTGGTGGTGCATGCCTGCAGTCTCAACTACTCAGGAGGCTGAAGTGGGAGGATGGTTTGAGCCCAGAGTTGGAAGCTGCAGTGAGCTGTGATTGTGCCACTGCACTTCAGCCTGGGCAATAGAGTAAGACTGTTTTTAAAAATAAATAAATAAAATAAAATAAACATTAATATTTTTGGTATCTGACCTTTTATTTTTCAAAGTAATTTCTTTATCAATGTGTCATCAACTTCTATAAAATCCTAAAGAGCCTTTAATAAAAGGCTCTTTTTATTAAAGATAGTGCTTTAACTGATACATTAATATGAAAATTGTTATATCTATTGCATTTAGCCTTTAACATTAGAAGCAAATTATGACTCTTTTACTCATTTATTTTCTTCCTACAATTTCAAAATAACCTTTTTTTCCCCCAAAGTTAGTTATCCAAGTATTTGTTTCATTGTACTTCATAAAATTATTTTACTTTGGGAGGCCAAGGCAGGTGGATCAGGAGGACAAAAGATCGAGACCACCCTGGCCAACATAGTGAAACCACATCTCTACTAAAAATACAAAAATTAGCTGGGCATGGTGGTGCACACCTGTAGTCACAGCTACTTGGGAGGCTGAGGCAAGAGAACAGCTTGAACCCAGGAGGCAGAGGTCGCAGTGAGCTGAGATTACCCCACTGCACTCCAGCCTGGCGACAGAGAGGGGAAAAAAAAAAAAACTTTATTGTATTCCCTAAGCCTGGGTCAGTAGAAAACAGGAGATGCTATTGATTTTTGAGTATTTACCTTATCCTCTCTCTATATATATATGTGTGTGTGTGTATATATATATATTTTCTTTTTTTGAGATGGAGTCTCACTCTGTCGCCCAGGCTGGAGTGCAGTGGCACAATCTCAGCTCACTGCAAGCTCCACCTCCCAGGTTCACACCATGCTCCTGCCTCAGCCTCCCAAGTAGCTGGGACTACAGGTGCCTACCACCATGCCCGGCTAATTTTTTTTTGTTGTTGTTGGTATTTTTAGTAGAGACGGGATTTCACAGCGTTAGCCAGGAGGGTCTCCATCTCCTGACCTCATGATCCGCCCGCTTCGGCCTCCCAAAGTGCTAGGATTACAGGCGTGAGCCATCACGCCCGGCCCTTATCCTCTGTATTTTTATCTAAGTATTATCTCTAGTGCTTTTAGCTAAACATACATGCCACATTAAAAAGTGACAATGAGGCCGGGTGCGGTGGCTCACGCCTGTGATCCCAGCACTTTGGGAGGCCGAGGCGGGCGGATCAAGAGGTCAGGAGATCAAGACCATCCTGGTTAATACGATGAAACCCCATCTCTACTAAAAATACAAAAAATAGCCAGGCGTGGTGGCAGGCGCCTGTAGTCCCAGCTGCTCCGGAGGCTGAGGCAGGAGAATGACGTGAACCCAGAAGGCAGAGCTTGCAGTGAGCCAAGATTGCGCCACTGCACTCCAGCCTGGGAGACAGCGAGACTCCATCTCAAAAAATAATAATAATAAATAAAAATAAAATAAAAAATAAATAAAAAGTGATAATGAGGCCAAGTGCGGTGGCTCACGCCTGTAATCCCAGCACTTTGGGAGTCCGAGATGGGTGGATCACGAGCTCAGGAGTTAGAGACCAGCCTGGCCAACATGGTGCAACCCTGTCTCTAATAAAAATACAAAAATTAGCTGGGCATGGTGGCTGGGCACCTGTAATCCCAGCTACTCGAGAGGCTGAGTCAGGAGAATACCTGAACCTGGGAGGCGGAGGCTGCAGTGAACTGAGATCATGCCATTGCACTCCAGTCTGGGCAACAAAAGCAAAACTCCATCTCAAAAAAAAAAAAAAATTAAATTAAAAAAAAGTTCAGCGATTTTTATTTTCCTATAATTAGACTGTTTCCTTCTCTGTTCTATCTAAAGAACTTTTGACAGCACTTCTAGCACAGTTTTTCCTAGAATGGTAACAGGAGCATGTCTCATTTTGTTACTGTTTTAGAAGACAATGATTATTAATCAGAATTATGTAAATAACCACCAGAAAATGTAAAAACAGAAAAGTTTAAAAGCAGCTGATTTTGAGGAGCAGGACTCAGGGTTGGAAGATATGGAACCAGGAACCATTGTTTTTTATTACATTCTGTGCTGTACTATTTGATTTTTAACATGAATTTTCAAAATGTAAAAGCATTATAAAAGAATGGCCGGGCGTGGTGGCTCACGCCTGTCATCCCAACGCTTTGGGAGGCCAAGGTGGATGATTGCTTGAGCCCAAGAGTACAAGACCAGCCTAGGCGACCCCATCTCTAAAAAAAAAAAAAAAAGAATGACTATACTACAGTGGTTCTAAGAATCACCTGAGAACCTGAGATGCTGGTTAAAAATTCAGATTCAAAAATTTGTTCAGTAGCTCAGGATGGAAGCCAGGGATCTGTGTTTTCAACAAATGTGCTAGGTGATCCTGTTTCAGGTGGTCAGGGGATCAGACTTCAAACAGCAGTGCTGCAGTGTTTTTCTGTTATTTATGATGGTTTGGTTTAAAGAAATTATTTTAAATGAATTTTACAATTCATTCTAAGGCTCTTCATTTATAAAACACCCTTTATATTTTATTTTCCTTGACTTTTAATTTTATTAAATCCTTTTTGGTGTCTATTGCTATGTTCACATGATTCTTACTATTTTTCCTGCTAATGTAATAAATTACATTATTACCTTTCTTTATATGATACCAACCTTAGACGATAAATTATAAACCTTGATTAGCAAATATATTAGCATAAATTAGTATATCAGGATAATATTTCTATATTCTAAAATCATTTTTTGTTAAACTACTACCTTTCTAACCTGTGGCTCTATTAATTTCTAACTTTTCTCTTTTGAAACTTAACTAAATCTGTAAGTTCCTGTCAGGATCCTGGCAAGAAACAAAGTATATTTAGAAAGTGTTACTGAAGAAAGTACTGAAGGGATTGTTTACAGAGATATAGGCAAGGTTATGAGAACACAATAAGGGACAGAATCTGGCAACAATGATATACTTTTACCACTTATAGGCCTAAAGGAGATATGGGAGAGAATGAGCCTAGAAAGAGTGTGTAGCCTGAAAGAGAGTCCTCTCATAAGAAATGTAACTATAGAATGCAGCCAGAACCAGAACTGCAGCAAGGTGGGAGACAATGGGGTGGAGAGATGGGAATAAATACCCTAACTCCCTTTCCAGTCCCTTGCTGATGCTTATCTGGCTAATCCAACCAGAAGCCAGACAGCAAAGAAGCCTGACTGCCATTGGTTTATGCCAGGATGGAAAACAACTAGCACGTAATGATACTCATGGTCTCTCACACTTTACACGTCTTGTGAGTGAAGACATTCTGAACTACCTTTTTGAGGATGTTTGAATAGTGAACAGCCTTGGAAGACAGAAATAATGTCTCCCTCTGGAGCAAAGGGTAGGCATGGTTACTGTCAAGAATAGAAAGATAATGTCCTTCTTTGGAGCAAAAGCAGTCAAGCTTTTGGAAAAGTCAGGGTTTTTCATTATAAAAGATTCCAGTACTCTAAGCTCTGCATTTCTCTTCTGTACACAACCCACAGTGCATGCAGCTGTCATTCTCTTCTAATCATTCTGTATGAATTGGGGGTTGGGAACTCGTGGGAAAAAATGTTGGTACTCTGACTACTGTTCTTGCTGTGAGTAATAAATTATTATTTTTTATCTCTGATGCAGGAATCTCATCTCTTTTACCAGCACTGGTAAAAGCATATGAGACTTCTGCATCAGAGATAAAAAACATAACTGGAAGGCCAGCTTGTTCACTTTGAAGTAGGGTAAAATCTGACTCTTCACAGTTCCTGGTGAATCAACAAAAAAGAAAATCAAACAAAACATAACAAAACAACCATATTTGTCATCACTGGAGGTGGCTATTACACTAACTCCTTACTCTGCAAATTGTAATTAAACAGTAAGAATTAAGCACTCCTTCACAGTGGCCAATTAGCCTTAGAAAATGAGGGAGAGCTCCTCTTTACAGAATAACAGCAGCTTATAAATATAGGAAGAAATACAGAATTAGAAAAACAATCACCTTTGTCCCCACTCCTGATGAAATAACTGATTCAGACAAGGACAATCTGAAGTTTGTCAAAGTATCAACACCCTAAAATAAGCTATTGATCTCAAGGAGAAAAACAAAATAGAAGGATCAGGCAGTCGACACTTAAAGCTTAGCAACAATAATCGAAAGACAACCAAATATTATGTTCATCGTGATGTAATGCATATGAATTACAAAGCATCACTTATAAAGGATTCTTGTTAAAAATGTTTAACTTGAATTTGGTTTAACCTTTATAGTTAATATCTTTTTGCAACAAATATTTTTCTGACACTTAAAAGCTGATGAAACTTAGGGAAAAGTTAGGGTTCCCCTTTGCCTAGGACTCTCCCAGGACTAAAAGTCCTCCATCAAGAAACCCTGGTCCTGGGCACCCTTAATTTGCAAGTAATTCGTTTGGCCAACATGGTGGCCAAGTTTAAGTGATTACTCTTGTAACCAATCACACGTCACAGTTCTAATATATCAGATTTCACAAGATCTTGAAAAGTATACACACAATAATGCATTAGACATATCATGATACAATGGCTACAAACAGATCAGTACACTAATGGTAGTTTTATACTAACAGGACTTCTAATTCAATGGCTAAATAATTTTCCTCCTCTCCCCTCCCCTCTCCTCTCCTCTCCCCTCCCCTCTCCTCTCCTTTCCCCTCCCCTCTCCTCTCCTTTAACCTCCCCTCTCCTCTCCTCTCCTCTCCTTTTCTTTCCTTTTCTTTTAGACACGGAGTCTCACTCTGTCGCCCAGGCTGGAATGCAGTGGCGCCATCTCGGCTCACTGCAAGCTCCACCTCCCGGGTTCATGCCATTCTCCTGCCTCAGGCTCTGGAGTAGCTGGGACTTCAGGCGCTTGCCACCACATCTGGCTAATTTTTTATATTTTTAGTAAAGATGGGGTTTCACTGTGTTGGCCAGGATTCCTTACTTCCTTCCCTCCCTCCCTCCCTCCCTCCCTCCCTCCCTCCCTCCCTTCCTTCCTTCCTTCCTTCCTTCCTTCCTTCCTTCCTTCCTTCCTTCCTTCCTTCCTTCCTTCCTTCCTTCCTTTTTTTGAGACGGAGTCTTGCTTTGTCGCCAGGCTGGAGTGCAGAGGCACGATGTCGGCTCACTGCAACCTCCGCCTCGGGGGTTCAAGCAATTCTCCTGCCTCACCATCCCAAGTAACTGGGATTTCAGGCGCGTGCCACCACGCCCAGCTAATTTTTGTATTTTTAGTAGAGATGGGTTTTCGCCATGTTGGCCAGGCTGATCTAGAACTCCTGACCTCAGGAGATCCGCCCACCTCGGCCTCCCAAAATGCTGGGATTACAAGTGTGAGCCACCACACCCGGGCATTATTTCTTATGCCAGCTGAAGATGCAGATAAAAATGTTTTGGCATCTTAAGTCTTTCTACCTAGTACACTACCCAACTGGGCAGGTCCTTTGTATAATTTTTATTTTTTCTGTTACACAAGAAACTGTCCAAAACAGTAGGTCTAATCAATCAGATACATTTTCACTTTTGTAACCCTACTAGTATTATTATAAATATTTTTTCTGAGTGCTTTATTTTTACAATACAGTTTAATATGTCTACAGTGTAAGGTATTTTTCTGAGTGTTTTTTTCCTTAAATTTATAGCTAATAAAATGTCTAATAAATGTCAGTCTAATTTCTACTTTGGTTCTTTCCTCATTCTCCACCATCCCTCCCACTAAGCATTGCTTCTACTGGGCATTCTGTAGTCCCGGGAGGAACCAAACATTCTTTTTTTTTTTTTTTTTTTTTTTTTTTTGAGACAGTGTATCGCTCAGCTCACTGCAATCTCCACCTCCTGGGTTCAAGAGATTCTCCAGCCTCAGCCTCCTTAGTAGCTGGGACTACAGGCGTGTGCCACGACACCCAGCTAATTTTTATATTTTTAGTAGAGATGGGGTTTCACCATGTTGGCCAGGCTGGTCTTGAACTCCTGACCTCAGGTGATCCACCTGCCTGGGCCTCCCAAAGTGCTGGGATTACAGGCATGAGCCATCACACCCAGCTCAAACATTCTTATTTTAGGAGAACAAAATGAGCATCAAATGTCTGGATGGCAGATATCCTCCAACACTCTTATAACTTTCCTCTGAGTCAGTTATTAAATCTGTATTTAAAATTTTTTCCAATGCCTGTTTCTACCCTTTAAATAATTCATTATAAGAATTAAATCAATTAATACCTGCAAGTATTATGTAAGTATTCTCAACCATCTGGAGAATAATTCAATTGAGTATTCATGTAGAGTTTTACATTTTTATTCAACTTTGGATATTCCAAATTGCCACACAATTCTTAAAGGTTATAATAGTGTTTTACTACTGTGTTTCTTATACACCTAGAGGTAAGAGGTAACCACAGGTTCAACATGGCTATTCTTCCTGGCATGAGCTAAGGAGTTCCAGACTAGATTGTAAACTTCATGAAGACAGACATTCTGTTTTATTCAGCATTGCGTCCCCAATGCCCCAGCTCAGTGCCTGACATATGGTAGGTACTCAATGAATATTTGCCGAATAAATGAATGAAGTGAAAGGCTGAGAGAGATAGCAGTTTTGTATTTAAAAACTTGAAGATATCAGCAGTTATAACATCATATTTACATAACTATTTTAAGTTAAAACACAAGCTGCTTAAGGTTGTAGTCCCAGATGTCAGGAATATCTTTGTCCTCAGCTATTTTTTGCAGAAGATCTGGGTAGGGTGAAGAAGTTGAGCTATTATTCTAAATCAATAAGTTCACAATGAAAAGAATTAAGGAATTTGTTTTTAGTTTTATCTAGCTTAATATTTAATCTTTCAAGATGCAGTAATTATAGATTGCAAAAAGTTCCTAATTACATACAAATTTTACAAATTGTGTGGACTTTAAGTAGTTTAAGTGTTCAACTTATTGTAGCCTAAAAAGTACTTTCTAAAAATTATAGTGTTCAATGATTTTTAGAATTTTATTTAATAATTATTCTTCACAATAAAGCTAGAAAAAAAGATCTAAGTTAATGTATTGGGTTACGGATATTTCCTATTTATGCTAAAGCCAGAATTAGAAACTTTAAAATAAATGTGATCTAAACAAACGAGACATTATTAGAATGAATGAATAAATGAACAAACAATGAATATTTTTGCTAGACATTTTCCCAAATTTACATTTTCAATGGGAGAGTGGAGAGGTACATATTTTATGTCTTATATCTCTTTTATTCTACAACAATTCTCCTTCCTTTGTTGGATGAGAAGCTAGATCATTTTCAAAGTAGTGAAGTGATAGAAACTATACTGGGGTTCAAGATTTACTGTAAAGGAATAGAAAACCAGACAGTGTGGTATTAGAGAAAGGACAGACATAGATGGATTACTGGAACAGAATAGAAGGCTCAGAATTGATAGTTCAATTGATAGTCAGCAAAGATGCCAAAGCAATTAAATGAAGGAAAAGTGGAACAAGTGTAAATGCATATGTAAAAAGAAATGAACCTCAATCCATACCTCATACCATATACAAAAACCAACTTGATATAGATCATACATCTAAATGTAAAAGCTAAAACTTCAAAATTTTTTTTTTTTTTAAGACAGAAGACAGAGTCTCATTCTGTTGCTCAGGCTGGAGCACAGTAGCGTGATTTCAGCTCACTGCAACCTCTGCCTCCCGGGTTCAAGCAGTTCTCCTGCTTCAGCCTCCTAAGTAGCTGGGATTACAGGCATGTGCCACCACGCCTCGTTAATTTTTTTTTTGTATTTTTAGTAGAGACAGGGTTTCACCATGTTGGCCAGGCTGGTTTCAAACTCCTGACCTCAAGTGATCCACCTGCCTTGGCCTCCCAAAGTGCTAGGATTACAGGTGTGAGCTACCATGCCCAGCAAAACTTCAAAATTTATAGAAGAAAACATTGGAGAAAATCTTTGTGACCTTCAATTGGGTAACTCTTAATATTTCTTAAATAGGCCATAAAGCACAAACTTTAACACTATAACTTAACCTGAACTTTCTGAAAATTAAAATTTATTGATTTTCAAAAGACACAGTTAAGGAAAAAAGGAGAAAAATATTTGAAAACATATATCTGATAAAAACTTGTGTTCAGAATATATAAAGAACCCTGAAATGTAACACTAAGAGGACAAAAAGCTACATATTTTATAAATATGCAGCAGGACGAGCCGCAGACAAAACCTCTCAGACACTGAATTGTAGAAGGAAGGGCTTTATTCAGCTGGGAGCATCGGCAAGCTACTGCCTTAAAATCCGAGCTCCCCAAGTGCACAATTTCTGTCCCTTTTAAGGGCTCACAACACTAAAGATTTCACATGAAAGGGTTGTGATTGATTAAGCAATCTAGGGGATACGTGACAGGGGTTTCATGCACTGGTAGTCAGAGAGAAACAGAACAGGGCAGGGAGTTTCACAATGTCATTCTATACAATGTCAGGAACATTAGTTTCTAAGTCATGGGTTGATTTTTAACTACTGGTTTTAGGTCAGGCAGACCCAGGCCTGGTTCCGGGCTTGGCGTCAGGCTGCCTATCTTTGGTTTTACTTCATTGTTTTTTTCTTAAAACAGGTACTGAGTATAAAACAATATAAAACAATATGAGAGGTTCTCTGTCTTTTCTCAAATACACAAAAGATTTGAATAAACACTCCACCAAAGATATACAAATGGAAAATAAGCATATGAAAAGATATGCAACACCATCATTCCTAGGGAAAGGCAAACTAAAATCAGAATTAGATACTGCAAAATACTCAACTGGAGTGACTAAAATTTAAAAGACAATACTAAGTATTGTCAAGAATGTGGAGCAACTGGCACTCTCATAAACTGCTGTTAGGAATGAAAAATGGTGCAACCACTTTGGGAAGAATTTGGCAGTTTCTTATAAAACTACCTTTAACATATGACCAAGGCATTCCACTCCTAGGTATTTATCAAGAGAAATGCAAACATATTTTCACACAACAACTTGTACTCACACATTCATAGGAGCTTTATTCATATCTTAAAACTGGGAACAACCCAAACATCTATTGATTGATGAATACATAAACAAATTGTAGTATATTCATATGATGAAATAACACTATTCATATGATATATGAATATAAAGGAACAAATATGCACTAATTGGGATGAATTTCAGTGCATTGTGCTAAATGAAAGCACCCAGATACAAAAAACCACATGCTGAATAATTCTATTTATATGAAATTCTAGAAAAAACAAAGCTATAGCAACAGAAATCAGATCAGTGGTTGCCTGGGGCCAGGGGCAGGAAAGGGACCCAAAGGAACTTTCTGAGGTCATGAAAATGGTCTATATATGATTATGGTAATGATAACTTCACAGTCAAAATCCATGTTAGTAATTATACACTTGCAATTGGTGAATTTTCTTGCATATAAGTTATACCTCAACAAACCTGAATAAAACAAAAATTCTTTTTAGGTGGTTCT
This sequence comes from Macaca mulatta, assembly GCF_049350105.2. Taxonomy (NCBI): domain Eukaryota; kingdom Metazoa; phylum Chordata; class Mammalia; order Primates; family Cercopithecidae; genus Macaca; species Macaca mulatta. The sequence goes on from NC_133420.1 coordinate 93,330,714, forward strand.
GTGTACTGCCTATTGCATTATTCAATGACATATGAGTCAAGGTCCAATCAGGAAAACAGAAACCACATTATGTACTTCTAGAGGAGATTTAATTTAGGGGATTGGTTACACAGGTGTGAGAGAGCTCAACGATCAAAGAGCAGTGATGCAAAATGTAACTGAAAGATGACAACTTGCAGCACCTGTTACCACCCCTAAAGCTGAGGGAACAAAGTGGAACTGGCACTTTTGAACTCCGTAGAGGGGCTTGCCAGAGCTGTGGGTAAAACCATTGAGGAGGGCTTGACCCCAGGCTACTGCTGGTACCTCTCAGACATGGGATGTGACTGAGTTTTCTGTTTTTTGTTTCTAAGAGTCCTGCAAGAAGCAAGAAACTGCTGCCACCAGGAGGAAGGGCCACTGTTGGAGCAATTCAGTCAAGAACAGGAAAAACAGGAAGGATTAATCCCTTTTCTGTCCCCTTTTTATCCTTCAATCACTAGTGACTTCTGTTGGTGGAACCTAACAGTGACCCAGCCATGAAAGGAGAAATTTTGTTTCCAGGGCCTAACCTCAGCATCAGAGAATAAATTATAGAAAGTATGGAAGTGGAGCTAAAAGACAACAGGTAAATGACATCTCTGGTTTAATCCTACCTTTAGTCATATAAAGATTAATCAGTGATTTTAGGTGACTTTAGCCTAATTCTTCTATTATTAAATTCTCAGTGTTTCATCTAATGGTTTTAACATCCATTGGTTACTGTTACCTAGATAATTTATTATTTCATTAGTGGCCACAACACAGCAATTTTCTGATTTTAATATCCTTTATGCATTTATTAGCTGGAATTCTACAAAGAAGAACATTTCCTCATCAACTATTTGGTATTTTGAAATACAGTTTGTACAGGAAAGGCAGAAAAATCTTGATTATTTCTCTTTATCAAATTTCAGAGTTGGGTCAGGTACAGTGGCCCATACCTGTAATCCTAGCACCTTGGGAGGTTGAGGTGGGAGAATGGCTTGAGCCCAGGAGTTCAAGACAGCGTGATCAATATAGTGAGACCTCATCTCTACTAAAAATTAAAAAAAATTTAAAAACAAATTAGCTGGGTATAGTGGCATGTGCCTGTAGTTCCAGCTACTGGGGAGGCTGAGGCAGTAGGATCCCTTGAGCCCAGGAAGTCAAGGCTGCAGTGAACCATGTCACTGCACTCCAACCTGGGTGACAAGTGAGACCCCCATCTCTTAAAAAAAAAAAAAGAGTCAGTGACCCAGCAATCTCCAGAGACGATCAGAGTTAGCGACCTTTTTTCGTATTAGATACTCATCACTTTTGTTTATATATTTGATGTTTTTTAATCCATTGCAGGCATTATTCTTTTTTATATTCAGATGGTCCCATCTTTGGTCAGTGGGAGCTTTCATGGTATTTTTTGTTTTCTGGTTTTGTTTTTTGGTTCTGAATTATTCTTTTAAAAAATGTCAACTATGTCCAATTTAATACAATCCCTCTCATTTGCCTCTAAATCTCTCAGATCCTGGAAGATATTTGCAACTTATGATGAACTTTGTCCACCTGGTAAGCTGCTAATAAACACCTGAATTGTCTGGTATTGAGCCACTTTGTGGGAACATTCTTGAGATGGTCTCTCACCAGTGCAAACAAAGCCAATTTTAATTACAAACTGTAATACAGTTGTTTGACTCTAACCAAATCTGCAAGTCCAGTCTTGAATATTGGGTATTATATGTGTTCCTTAGGAGGGGAAAAATAACAATGCAAAAACAGTTACATAATCTAAAAATGAAGCAACTTAAGATTTTGAATCAGTTTATGTTTCTCTAAAGTACAAGATCATAAGTAATTTTCCTAAAGTGCATGCGGTTTAGCTCCTACTGCTGAGATGATGACCATCACTATAGCACTTGAGAGCAACTAGAGAACAAAATATAGACCCTGGGACTCACCAAAGTCTCTTTTCCCTCCAGAAGAGTTACTAGTCTTTTGATCTGCATTAACATTGTTCTTTCTTTATATATAGGTACATAAATAGGTAAACAGCAGCATCTCCAACCAGATACCCAGGCCAGAACTTGGGGAGATCTCCTAGGCTTCTCCTGGTCCATTGAGTGCTCTCAGTTCTACTCCTTAAAACCTTTTCAATCCATGCCCTCTTTTCTTTCCCTCCACCACTGCTATGGTTTAAACTTCCAGTGTATCTGAACTAGGTTATTGGCCTCATAAATGCCTCCAGTCTTCACACTCGAGTTTTTATTTTTACACTCCTGTGAAAGTTATATTTCTAAAACTAGATCATTTCATAGCCTTTGATTAAAATCAGCTCCTTGTCCTTGGAAAAAATTCCAGTTTCTTCATATGGAATATGATACCCTTCATGATCTGGCCTTTATTTAATTTTCTGTCTTCCTCCTTCCAGCTTCCTGTGTTATCCCCAGACCCCCTCATATCCCATGCTCACTGCTCCAGCATTACTGAGACACTGGCAGGACTCTCATCACAGTACGCCTTAAAGCCTCTCTGTGTCTGAAAAAGCTGTACCCTTTACTTAAAACAACTTTCTGTCTTTTCAAACGGTTAATGAGGACTCATCCTTCAAAATCAACTCTGATACCTCCTCTGGGAAGCCTTAATTGATTAACCCCATACCCAGAGTAAATCAGCTGCCTCGATAACCCCATATGGCTCCATGGCAGGCTTATCATTACTACAGTGATCACTACACTATGTCACATTTGCTATCTCTGTTTACTATGAGATTCACATATCTTCACAAATTTAATCTTTAATGCCAGCACTCAGCACCATGCTTGAGTATACCCTCAATGAATGCTTGCTGAGAGAATAATTGAATAATTGCATAATCTTTTTTTTACTTTCTTTTGAGACGGAGTCTCTCCCCATCACCAAGCTGGAGTGCAGTGGCATGATCTCGGCTCACTGCATCCTCTGCCTCCCGGGTTCAAGCAATTCTCTTGCCTCAGCCTCCCAAGTAGCTGGGACTATAGGCACGCGCCACCACACCCAGCTAATTTTTGTATTTTTAGTAGAGACGGGGTTTCACCATGTTGGCCAGGATGGTCTCAATCTCCTGACCTCGTGATCTGCCTGCCTCGGCCTCCCGAAGTGCTGGGATTACAGGTGTGAGCCACTGTGCCCAGCCGAATAATTGCATAATCTTAATCCAGAATTTTTCAAACATTTTTTTTCTTTTCTTTTTTTTTTTGAGACGGAGTATCCCTCTGTCGCCCAGGCTGGAGTGCAGTGGTGCAATCTTGGCTCACTGCAACCTCCACCTCCTGGGTTCAAGCAATTTTCCTGCCTCAGCCTCCCCGCGTAGCTGGGAGGGTTGCGCATCACAACGTCCAGCTAATTTTTTTTGTATTTTTAGTAGAGACGAGGTTTCACCATGTTGGCCAGGCTGGTCTTGAACTCTTGACCTCAGGTGATCCACTCAACTTAGCCTCCCAGAGTGCTGGAATTACAGGCGTGAGGCACCGTGCCAGTCCCAAACATTTTTTTCAAAGATGTTGTACCAATTTACCTATACTCTCAACAAAAATATAACTGAGTTTCCTGTTGTTCCATATCCTCAGCAACCCTCAGCTTTGTCCAACTTTTAAACTTAAAGCATTGTGGTAGGTCTGTGGTGGTGTATCACTGTGGTTTTTTTCAATGTCTTTCATATGCTAATGGTGTAGTGTTAAGAAAAAAACTTTTTTTCACACACTTATTATCATTTCCTGAAATGGCAAATGCAAAGGACCTCCAGTTTGACTTTTTGAAGGAACAATAAGAAAACCAATGAAGGAACAGTAAGAAAACCGATGAATGGGCCAGGTGTGATGGCTCATGCCTGTAATCCTAGCACTTTAGGAGGCTGAAGCAGGTGGATCATTTGAGGTCAGGAGTTTGAGACCATCCTGGCCAACAGGGTGAAACCCTGTATCTACTAAAAATATATAAATTAGCTGGGCGTTGTGGTGCATGCCTGTAATCCCAGCTACTTGGGAGGCTGAGGCAGGAGAATTTCTTGAACCCGGAGGCAGAGTTGCAATGAGCTGAGATCGCGCCACTGCCCTCCAGCCTAGGTGACAGAGCGAGACTCCATCTAAAAAAAAAAAAAAAGAAAGAAAACCAATGAATGCACAACTGTAGTCACAATCTTAGAGCCAGAACTGATCTCATCAGTGACTCTGAAATGTTGGTATTTATATAAAAACCCAATGTGCTGGTTGAAATTGTACATTCTTAGGCCTCAGTCCCCCCAAAATTCTGGGTTAATAGGAGCTTGGGCCCTAACCTCTATATGTTAAAATAAGTATCCCAAGCAATTCTAATGCAGTTGGTTTTCAGTCTACAGAATGAGAAATGTTATTTTAGAGAATAGCTCTGTTTCATATTACAATGTAATTTTTTTGTTTTTGTTTTTGTTTTTGTTTTTGTTTTTGAGATGGAGTCTTGCTGTGTGGCCAGGCTGGAGTGCAGTGATGCAATCTTGGCTCACTGCAACCTCCGCCACCCAGGTTCAAGCGATTCTCCTGCTTCAGCCTCCTGGCTGGGACTACATGCACACACCACCACGCCCAGCTAATTTTTGTACTTTTGGTAGAGATGGGACTTTACCATGTTGGCCAGAATGGTCTCGATCTCTTGACCTCGTGATCTGCCTGCCTCGACCTCCCAAAGTGCTGGGATTACAAGTGTGAGCCACCATGCTCGGCCTACAATGTAATTTATGAGACTACTTAGTCTATCATCTGGTTAATATAAAACTATGATTTTCTAATTTTTGTGGGTATATGCGGCAGCATTTTACAAAAATAAAATTAAGACTGCTTGGAAAAGTTTAAAACAGACTTTGAAGTAAGTGAAGCCTCTGATCATGCTGCAAAACCAAGAGTAGTTAATGGGGAAGCAATATGGTGAAAAGAGCATCTGTGTCACTTAGAGAAGAGGTAGAATTGAGACTCAGGTGTGTCATCCTAAGCAAAACCTGTAACTTCCCTTAGTTTCCACTTCTCACCTAAATTTAGTATTATACCTATCCTAGCAATCTCTCAATTCTGTATAAGGGTCAAAATGAGTGTGGTAAAGTGCTAATACAAAAGTAAGACCTAATCATTGTTATAGGAATAAAATTTGTTTTTGATTGACACACCTGCCTGAATTAAACAAACAAATTAGTCAGACACGGTGACTCACACCTGTAATTCCAGCACTGTGGGAGGCCGATGTGGGTGGATCATGAGGTCAAGAGATCGAGACCATCCTGGCCAAACATAGTGAAACCCCATCTCTACTAAAATACAAAAATTAGCTGGACGTGGTGGCATGCACCCATAGTCCCAGCTACTCAGGAGGCTGAAGCAGGAGAATTGCTTGAACCCAAGAAGTGAAGGTTGCAGTGACTCGAGATTGCACCACTGCACTCCAGCCTGGCAACAGAGCAAGACTCCATCTCAAAAAAAAGAAAAAAAAAGAAACAAATTTAGTTTCATCAACATTTGTTTCTTGGAATAACCTCAGCAGCTTCCCACTAATGGGTAGTTAGGATTCTAGTAATTGTATCCCTTCATATTTCAGTTTAGACAAGATGCAAGGAAAATCTTGAGTAACTTGTCCTAGGATACAAAATTAATTTAGCAACAAGGTCAGGATGCAAGTCTGTCTTCTGATTATTAGTTCAGATCACTTTCTACCATACCATTTACTCAGTTGTCTTTCCCATTCTTTATTATAACCTGCAGGTCAGGTGATTCTGACACACACCAGATTTTGAGCTACCACTCTACTGCATTAGATGTGGTAGTGGGGAAGTAATTTTTTTTTATTATCACACTTATTATTTTATAAACAGCTTTATTGTAGTATTATATGCCATACAATTCACCAATTTAAATTGTACAACTCAATGGTTTTTAGTATAATCACAGAATTGTGCAACCATCACAGTTAATTTTAGAACATTTCTTCACTCAGAAACAGCCTATTTGATAGTAGTCATTCTCCATCCTCCTCCCCGCAGCCTCTGGCAACCACTAATTTCTGTTATACAGATTTGCCTGTTTGGTACCTTTCATATGAATAGAATCATAAAATATGTGGTCATGACTGGCTTCTTTTACTTGGCATGTTTTCAAGATAGATTTATTGTTTTAAAATTATCAAAGTAACAATAAGTTTAGAAATAAAAAAGAAAAAAATCACTCATAATCTGACCGGAAGCAGTGGCTCACACCTGTGTTCCCAGTACTTTAGGAGGCCGAGGCGGGCGAATCACCTGAGCCCGAAGTTCGAGACCAGCCTGGGCAACATGGCAAAACCCTGTCTCTGTAAAAAACACAACAATTAGCCGGGCGTGGTGGCTCGCGCCTGTGGTCCCAGCTACTGGGGGAACTGAAGCGGGGAGGATCCCTTGAGCCCAGGAGGTTGAGGCTATAGTGAGCAGGGATCGCGCCGCTGCACTCCAGCCTAGGTGACAGAGCGAGACCTTGTATCAAAAAAAAAAAAAATCAGTCATAATCCCATTCTAATCAATGCTTTTCTTCTCTCCTCTGCAAGTGCACGTTTATCTTATTGAAAAACAAATGGAGGATGCCATTGGCCTCCACACAGCTCTCACCTCTCTCCAAAACCTAGCTCGCCGCCTGCCAGAGCGCAGCGAAAGCTTCTGGGCAGAGGAGGGAGAAGCACCCCGCCCATCCCCGCCGGCGCCTCGCCTACGTCACTGCTTCGAGCCGCAGACCCCCTCCCTCCTTCCCGGTCGCGGTAGCTTTGACAGAGCGCAATGGCGGCGACCGCGTCTGCAGGGGTGCCGGCGACTGTGTCAGAAAAGCAAGAGTTTTACCAGCTTCTGAAGAACCTGATCAATCCAAGCTGTATGGTGCGGAGGCAAGCAGAGGAAATCTATGAAAATATCCCAGGTCTGTGTAAGACTACCTTCCTCTTAGATGCCGTCAGAAATAGAAGAGCAGGTTATGAGGTGAGACAAATGGCTGCCGCACTGCTACGACGGCTTTTGTCCTCTGGGTTTGAGGAGGTTTATCCAAATCTGCCTGCTGATGTTCAGAGGGATGTCAAGATTGAACTGATTCTGGCTGTTAAGTTAGAAACACATGCTAGCATGAGGAAAAAACTTTGTGATATTTTTGCAGTGCTGGCCAGGAATTTGATAGATGAGGATGGTACTAACCACTGGCCGGAAGGTCTGAAGTTTCTTATTGATTCAATCTACTCTAAAAATGTGGTTCTATGGGAAGTTGCACTTCACGTTTTCTGGCACTTTCCTGGGATTTTTGGGACCCAAGAGCGGCATGATTTGGATATCATCAAACGGTTGTTGGACCAATGTATTCAAGATCAAGAACATCCAGCAATCAGGACATTATCCGCTAGAGCTGCAGCTGCATTTGTACTTGCTAATGAGAATAATATTGCTCTTTTCAAAGACTTTGCAGACTTGCTTCCTGGAATCTTACAGGCTGTGAATGACTCATGCTACCAGGATGATGATTCAGTGCTAGAATCCCTTGTCGAGATTGCAGATACCGTACCTAAGTACTTGGGTCCTTATTTAGAAGATACTCTACAGTTGAGTTTGAAGTTATGTGGAGACTCTAGGCTTAGTAATCTGCAGCGCCAGCTGGCCCTCGAAGTTATAGTGACCTTGTCTGAAACTGCCACTCCGATGTTGAAAAAACATACAAATATTATTGCACAGGCAGTTCCTCATATATTAGCAATGATGGTTGATCTACAAGATGATGAGGACTGGGTAAATGCTGATGAAATGGAAGAAGATGATTTTGACAGCAATGCAGTTGCTGCGGAGAGTGCACTAGACAGACTGGCTTGTGGGCTTGGTGGAAAAGTTGTTTTACCAATGACCAAGGAGCATATCATGCAGATGCTTCAGAGCCCTGACTGGAAGTATCGACATGCTGGATTAATGGCCTTATCTGCCATTGGAGAAGGATGCCATCAACAAATGGAATCAATTCTAGATGAAACAGTTAACTCCGTTTTGCTTTTTCTTCAGGATCCTCATCCAAGGGTGAGGGCTGCAGCCTGTACTACACTTGGACAGATGGCTACAGATTTTGCACCTAATTTCCAAAAGAAATTTCATGAAACAGTGATTGCAGCTCTGTTACGTACCATGGAAAATCAAGGTAATCAGCGTGTGCAATCACATGCAGCTTCTGCTCTTATTATTTTTATTGAAGACTGCCCCAAATCATTGCTAGTTCTATATTTGGATAGTATGGTGAAAAATCTACATTCCATCTTGGTGATTAAACTTCAAGAGTTGATTCGGAATGGAACTAAATTGGCTTTGGAACAACTTGTGACAACCATTGCATCAGTTGCAGATACAATAGAAGAAATATTTGTCCCATATTATGATATATTCATGCCCTCACTAAAGCACATCGTTGAGCTTGCTGTTCAGAAGGAACTTAAGCTTCTGAGAGGAAAAACTATTGAGTGCATTAGCCATATTGGTCTTGCCGTTGGGAAGGAAAAATTTATGCAAGATGCATCAAATGTGATGCAGCTGTTGTTGAAGACACAATCAGACTTAAATAATATGGAAGATGATGACCCTCAGACCTCTTACATGGTTTCAGCATGGGCTAGAATGTGTAAAATTCTTGGAAAAGATTTTCAACAGTACCTTCCACTAGTTATCGAGCCTCTTATTAAGACTGCTTCAGCTAAACCTGATGTTGCTCTCTTAGACACACAGGATGTGGAGAATATGAGTGATGATGATGGCTGGCAATTTGTAAATCTTGGAGACCAGCAGAGTTTTGGAATTAAAACTTCAGGACTTGAAGCAAAAGCAACTGCTTGCCAAATGTTGGTTTACTATGCTAAGGAGTTAAGGGAAGGGTTTGTGGAATATACAGAACAAGTTGTGAAGCTGATGGTTCCTTTACTGAAATTTTATTTCCATGACAATGTTCGAGTGGCAGCAGCGGAGTCCATGCCTTTTCTCCTGGAATGTGCAAGAATTCGTGGCCCAGAGTATCTTGCACAGATGTGGCAATTCATATGTGACCCCTTAATCAAGGCTATTGGTACTGAACCGGATACAGATGTGCTCTCGGAAATAATGAATTCTTTTGCAAAGTCCATTGAAGTTATGGGAGATGGTTGCCTTAATGATGAACACTTGGAAGAACTGGGAGGAATACTGAAAGCAAAACTTGAAGGGCACTTTAAAAACCAAGAATTGAGACAGGTTAAAAGACAGGAAGAAAACTATGATCAACAGGTTGAGATGTCTCTGCAAGATGAGGATGAATGTGATGTTTATATTCTGACAAAAGTATCAGATATTTTGCATTCATTATTTAGTACTTATAAGGAAAAGATTTTACCATGGTTTGAACAACTACTTCCATTAATTGTAAATCTAATTTGTTCAAGTAGGCCATGGCCAGACAGACAGTGGGGATTGTGCATATTTGATGACATCATAGAGCACTGCAGTCCAACTTCATTTAAATATGTAGAATATTTTCGGTGGCCAATGCTACTAAATATGCGAGATAACAACCCTGAAGTCAGGCAAGCTGCTGCTTATGGCCTGGGTGTCATGGCACAGTTTGGTGGAGATGATTATCGTTCTTTATGTTCAGAAGCTGTTCCACTGCTGGTAAAAGTTATTAAGTGTGCAAATTCCAAAACCAAAAAAAATGTCATTGCTACAGAGAACTGTATCTCAGCAATAGGGAAGATTTTGAAGTTTAAGCCTAACTGTGTAAATGTAGATGAAGTTCTTCCACACTGGTTATCATGGCTTCCACTGCATGAAGATAAAGAGGAAGCTATTCAGACTTTGAGTTTTCTCTGTGACCTAATTGAAAGTAACCACCCAGTTGTAATTGGTCCAAATAATTCCAATCTTCCCAAAATAATCAGTATAATTGCAGAAGGAAAAATTAATGAGACTATTAACTATGAAGATCCTTGTGCCAAACGTCTAGCTAATGTCGTGCGTCAGGTACAGACTTCTGAAGATTTATGGTTGGAATGTGTATCGCAACTTGACGATGAACAGCAGGAAGCCTTACAGGAGTTGCTAAATTTTGCTTGAAGCACTTTAATATAACTTGAATATTATCTACCATAAAAGTAACTACAAATAAGTGTTGTGAATAGATTTTATTATAAATCAGAGAACTGTTTTCTCCCTGCTAAGCAGTTTATAGTTCTTCCCCATGTTTCTCCAGAATTAGTCAGTGTTAGTCCTCTGTTTATCTTGCATGTTTTATCTTCCAAACACAGACCTTGGTGATAACTTGTGCTTCAAACTGTCTTACAAAGTTTGTCACCTTTCCCCTAGTAATGTAAAGTATATAAATTGTTGCTATTTGATTGAACTATTATTGATGCTAGCCAAGCAGTATACTTGATGTGAAGATGTCATGCTATCACAATATGCTAAGAGCTCACAAAAATAAGATAGAATTTCCAGGACAAACATCTTTGGAATTGTGAATGAAGGATATAGTGGCAGGCTTGTCCCTCTTTGATTAATATTCTTGATATTTGTGGTGATGGGAGGATGCTGGTACTAGGAGAATTTTGAGATATTGCAGTGGATATGGGATGTATATGAACTTTTTCATAATATACTCCTGGGAACTGGGTGGGACATACCCATATTGTAGTTCCCAGCGTGTCTGGTTAAGAGTTAGAGAACTTTTAAGTTTCTTTAGCCAGACAGGTCTCTATTCTTTTAAGTTATCCAGGACTCTAAGAACCATAGTTACTGACAAGGGAGTCCTGATACATCTAATATTGGTAGCATGTAACAGTGTTTGACAAAGAGTAAGTAAGCAATATTCTTGGGAGTCAGTGTTGTGTGTTTCAGCAGAGTATTATTTTGTATATGTATGACATTTTCCCCCTGCAAAGCAGCTCAACAAGAGAAAAATCTGTAGTTATAGGGCTTAAATTGATTTCTGTTTCAAAGAATTTCCTAATAGATTCTAGAGTAGCACTGAACAGTATTCTATTGTAAAAGTGAGAGGAAAGCAAATTTAATTTTCTTTGAATATGAAAAAGAAAGCAACTTTGAGAGTAGTCATTTAGCAGTAGATGTGCATTATTATGAGAAAACAGTTCCAAAAATCCGAGGTTAATGATATTAACTGGAATGTCGGTCTTTAATGTCAAGCTTATGGTAGGGTAGAAAATAGCTTTCTACTCAGCTAATCATTAATCGTTGATCCAAAACTTAAATAAATCTATAATTTCCTGGGGCTATTATGAGTACTGTGTATGTATTTAGCAAATACTTAAGATCTAGTAAGTGCTCAATAAATTGTAGCTGTTATTGCTGTTGTTGTTTGTACTTCTATTGTGTTCTTTTATAGTTTGGAACTCCTTTTACTTCAGAATTTTCCCAATCCATTCCCTATTCATTCATATTGGCAGGCTATTTAGGCTAAAAGGAAAATTAAGGACATTATGTATAGTATGATCACAATTTTTAGTATATTTAAGATAAATAAAGTATAGATGAATGAATAGAAAAATCCCACCTCAAAGTACTAATAGAGGTTTTCTCTAGGTGGTAGGATTAAGTGGCAAATTTTCTTCTCAGTTACCTATATTTTCTAATTTATGTACATACCTACAACCAACATATTTCTTGTTTTGTTTGTTTGTTTTGAGATGGAATTTCGCTCTTGTTGCTCAAGCTGGAGTGCAATGGCGCAATCTCAGCTCACTGCAACCTCCACTTCCCAGGTTCAAACGATTCTCCTGCCTCAGCCTCTTGAGTAGCGGGGATTACAGGTGCGCACCTTCACTCCCAGCTAATTTTTTGTACTCTTAGTAGAAATGGGGTTTCACCATGTTAGCCAGGCTGGTCTCGAACTCCTGACCCCAGGTGATCTGCCCGCCTCAGTCTCCCAAAGTGCTGGGATTACAGGTGTGAGCCACCGCGCCTGGCCCATATTTCTTGTGTAACAAAGTTTCTTTTTTAAGACTAAAGACCCGATCCTACTTTCATTTATAGTTAAGTTGCTATCATCTTGACCTCTTAGTAACCTAGAGTTGAGGTTCCTTCTATTCACCCACACTTTTCTCTTTTATATAATCTTAATTAAGAAACCCTTTATCAACATTTCTAGCAATTCCCTATACTTTTATGTATGAGGAATTAGAAATTCTGCCAGATGACTTGGAATTAGGCACCTGGAGTTTTTGAAGTATGACAGACCTAGATTTTAATTTTGGTTAACAACTTTCTTAAACTAAGAGGCAGTTTCCTCATCTGAAAAATAAGCCTAATACCTAGCTGATAGGATTGTTGTGAGAATTAAAGGAGATAATGAATATAAAGTGTTTAGTGGCACAGGGTTCAATAAATATAAGCTAATATTGTCCAAGAGTCATGAAATAGGGCTGATGACTAAAGAGGAGTAGAGGATGTTTGCTTGGGTACGTTGGGCTTCAGATTCCTGGGCTTTGTCAAAAGAAAGGAGGAATGTATAGTCAGACACACTTTTTGGTTGCCAGGTGCTGAAGTAAGATTGATCCCTGCATTTTTTTTCTGTGAGCTGAAGTTCTTTTGTGGACTCTGAGGGAAGAGAACCCTGTAAATGCATTATATATTACAAATGTCTGATGAGAGGAGACCTCGAATACTAGATAAAAGGTCTGTGTGGAGGACAGTGTCAATACCCTAACTAAAAGAGTGTTCCCGCTTCACTATTTTACCTAAGAGTGATACTTAACTTACTGGACAAAAAACAGCTTTGAGGTAAGACAAATTTTTATCTTTTTATCACTGCTTTAAAAGTTCACATTAATGAGAAGTAAACAATTGTAAGAGTCAGAGTATCCTAATCATTTAGTTATACACATTTTACTTTTAAAATGCATGATTTCTGTAATTTTGTTTTTGTGTTTAGGTAATTCAGGTTTCAAACGAGGGTTCTGTGTACCTAGAAAAAATAATGTGCATCTTTCAAATAGAATATGAGAAAATAGTAATATTTGCTTTGCGGAACCATAAATTCCTACCTCTCAACTAATTTTAAGTAACATGTAAACCAATGTGAATGATGAGTCCACTTTTTAGTCATTATTTACACAGTAATTGTAAAATGTAGTGAGCTTGTCAGCCCATGCAAACAACTGTTTAATGCTGTACAGCTCAGACATGAACTATTTTGACTGTTTTCAGTCCCAAGAATTTGTTTAAATGATGTTCCATTCTCTTTCTTTATTCTTAACAGATCTCAGGAATCGGGAAGGTGGAAATTTTTAACTGAAAACATGGAATTAGTTCCAAAATATGAATTGATGTTAAGAGCTGGGGTTCTAAAAATCACCTCCTTTTCTTCTGCATGTGAACGTATGGTCGAGTCCTTAAACTTTCTAAACTTCTCAAAATTCTGGTTATATATAAAAGACTCGCAGTCACAAGGGAGAAAGAGTGGGAATAGAATGTAAATTTTATAGTAGATTTACATTTTGCGCTTTCTCACTATTCATTTGCCATTAACAAAGGTTATCTAGCAACTTTAATTTTAGTTTGGGGGGCTAACAAGCGCCTTGCAAAAGAAATTTCCTCTTGCAGCACTTGCTTTAAACAAACACCCTTTTGGCCACCTTCCCAGGAGGCGATGACTAAAGCTACGCAGGCGCCTTGCTTCCCCTTCCATCAGCCTCTTAGCTTCGCCTACGATTGATTACATCATTGGTCCGCGCAACCCTAGCAGGCTTCTGGGCCTGTAGCTGAGCCGAAGCTCTTCCTTTTGCGTAGCGGGGCGGGGCGCGATGCTGGCGGGAGGGGGAAGAAATTGTTCTACTACGCATGCGCACTGGGGATGGCGACGGGGCCTCTTTCTTTGCTTCTCTCCACAGCTCTTCCCAGTCGGGGGGCTGAGTGCCCTCCCCCTTCTCTCCCTGCCCCTCCCCTTTCTCCCCCCACCACCGCCCAGCGGGGCTTCTAACTGACAGTTGTCGCCGGGCCCAGTCCGCGCGCCGCCTCCTCCTGCCCGTGTCCCCCGCAGGTAGAGAGGGGCGGGAGGGGGTGTGAGGGAAAGGAGGAGCCGGAGCCGCCGCTGCGGCCCCCTCCGGGGAGGGGAGAGGAGAACCCCCTTCCTCCTCGCCCCCTCCCAGCCCCCCGCTGGCCCGGGAGGGGGTGGGGCGCCGAGGCTGCGGCGACCCGGCGGGGCCTGGCCGGTGAAGAGCAGGCGGGCGGGGTGCGGAGGGGTGAGGCCGGCGAGGGCCGTGCGCGCGCCGCCGCCGGGGGGAGGGGAGAGGAGGGCACCTAGGCTCTCCTCTTCTCTCCCCCCTCCCCGCGCGCCATGTAACCCCGCCCCGCCGGCGGTGAGCTCGAGACCCCCGCGCGCACCGAGCCGAGCCGGCGGCTGAGGAGAGCCAGGCCCGATGTGGCAGGGGCTACGCGCCGCGGCCGAGCCGTGAGGAAGCGGCTCGCGCTCACGCGTCCCCCAGCACCTCGAGCGGCCGCTCCACACCGCCCAGCCTAGGCCTGTCGGGGCATGAGCGTGCCCGGGACGCCGGGAGCGATGGAGCCGCCCGGGGAGGAAGAGCGGTCGCCACCGGCGGCCGAAGGAGAGGACGACGAGGAGGAGGTGGCAGCGGCGGCCACGGCCTCAGGGCCGGCCCGTGGAAGGACTGCTTCCTTCCTGGAGGACGCGGACGGTCAGGAGGAAGAGATGGAGGCGATGGTGATCGGAGGCGGTGGCTGCAAAGAGCAGGAGCTGACCTACGAGCTACAGCAGGGCTACCGCATCCTGGGCGAGTTCCTGCAGGAGAAGCACCGGGGCCTCGCCGCCCCCTTTCTGCAGCCCTTGGGGGGCGTTGCCACCGCGGAGGAGGAGGTGGCGGAAGGGCCGCGCAGCGGGGGTCGGGGCGGTCGCGCCTTCCCGCAGCAGCCCGGGCAGGGCATGTGTCTGCTGAAGATGGAGGAGAAGTTCGCCAGCGGCCAGTACGGGGGCATCACCGAGTTCGTGGCGGACTTCAGGTTGATGCTGGAGACGTGCTACCGCCTGCACGGAGTAGACCACTGGATCTCCAAACAGGGCCAGAAGCTGGAGATGATGCTGGAGCAGAAGTTAGCGCTTCTTTCTCGGTAAGCAAGCCCGATCCCCGGTGGGACTGACAGACTGACACAAACACACCCTCACACGTGTCCGAGGATGGGCTGGGCCAGGGGCCTGGGGGCGGTGCTGATAGGGGCTGAGTCGGTGCTGGAGAAGCCCGGGAGGAGGAGCGGCGCTGGGCGGGGACCGGAGGGGTGTGGTGGGTGTGGGCCGAACCCGGCGTGCGCGTAGACTGAGAACTGAGAAGGAAACCCGGGTCTGCATCGCTGAAGAGCTGGGTACAGTTTGCAGATGTAAGATGGAATGGGCTCTGTAGGAAGAATTGCACGTGTAGGCAGAGCAACAGTTTTTGTGGGATGGAGGTTGGACCCTTAACTTTTAGACAGTTTAACATGACATTTAAAACAGCGTTTAGGACGAAATATCTCTAGAAAAATAATTTTGGCTTATGTAAAAGGGTGTCTGAAACCATTAAAAATAATTTTATCATTTACTACTCATGTCGGTCATTGAAGATTTATGGAGTGCTAATGGTTAATGGTTACTCTTGCGTACTACTGATCTTTTCTCTCCATTTCATCTGAGGACACCGAATTTTTGCAATAATAGGGAATGCGTCAACACACATTTTCTAAAGTTTACACGTTTATGTTTATTCTGCCAGAAATCATAGGCAAGTCAGATGACACTGTGCTCTTGGTATCCACCACCCATATATCCAATTATTTAACATTAAGAGGAGGGTACTAAAATGAATGTGTTGTTTTATAGTAATTGTATAGTCGATGTCAGTCAAGTTAATTTCTAAAGTTTAAATTTTTCGGGAGTGGAAAAATTCAATGTTTTTGGAATTGGTAGTTGAAGTGGAATAGTAGTTTGTTCACTTTCAGAATGAGGTTAAGTTGAGCAAGTCACTTAACCTGTTTGGCCTCAGTTTCCTCATCTATCAAGCGGGGATAATATTAGTACTCGCGTAGAGTTGCTTTGAGGATTGAATGAGTTAATAAATGTGAAATCCACAGTGCTGGTCCCATAGTTAGCCCAGTATAAGTGTTAGCCATTGTAATGTAAGTAGTAGCAGTCGTTGAATAATGAGTGTATACTTCTTATCTGAAACTAGGCATTGTACTTGTGCTTTTAAAGAATAGCTCCTAGAAATTGTGTTAATTTTTTGGTTCTTGATTTGTCACTTTTTTTTTTGTAACCTTTGTCGTTGGCTTCCCATATGCTATTTTCCAGACTGATTTTTTTCACCGAAAACAGTTAACATAGTGCCTGTCTTCATTAAGGGAACTCTCTTTAAGGAAACTCTTCTTGAATCCTTTCATAGAGTAAGATTATTTAGTAATAGAATAATTATTCACATATTTGCTTTGTAAATTACTTTTAATACTTTAGTAATTTTATATTTCTGTAGTATGTTACCCTTGTCGCCACAGTGCATTGTTGCTGTGACTCACATAAAAAACAATCTATTCACGTTATTATTTTGAAGTTATAAACTATCCTTCTGATTGATGTCACAATATTTTAGATCCGGAAGAACCTTAGAGTTCATCTAATTTATCAGATGTGCGAATAGGGATTTAGAATGAGGCAAGAGAATGACTGAATAAAAGTGCTAAGAGATGGCATGTGGGTTTGAATTACTGGTGTTTTCAAAAGCTCTGTGTGTAATAAACATTTATTTTTTTCTTTTCTTTTCTCTGAGTCTCGCTCTGTCACCCAGGCTGGAGTCCAGTGGCACGATCTCAGCTTGCTGCAACCTCCGCCTCCTGGGTTCAAGCAATGCTCCTGCCTCAGCTTCCAGAGTAGCTGGGATCAGCTGTCACCGCACCCGGCTAATTTTCATATTTTTGGTAGAGATGGGGTTTCACCATGTTGGCCAGGCTGGTCTGGAGCTCCTAACCTCAGGTGATCTGCGCACCTCGGCCTCCTTTCAAAGTACTGGGATTACAGGCCCTAGCCACCATACCCGGCCTGTAATAAACATTTCTTAGTCTTACAAAAGAGCAGACTAAGAAACTAATTTTTCCTAGAACTTTATTTATTTATTTGTAGTTTCCAGAAATACTATGCTGTTTCATGCCTGTAGTTCAGCATTCGGGAATGCCCCAGTTAAACCTTCCAAAAAAGTTCAGTGGTAATATTCAACTCCTTCAAGAATCAATTCAAATATAAACATCTCTATGATAGACTAGTCTCTTTCTTCTTTTCCTTACTCTCCTTTCCTTTCTCTTATTTCCTTAAATAAAGTTTCCTAGAAACTAGTAACTTTATTTACCTAGAAATAAAGGTAAATTTCTAAATGCTTAGAATCATCATTCTCAGTGGTTAATGCTCAGAATACTTATATTCCCATGTGATCTAATAGTATCCATATTTAGAAATTAAACTTATAACATTTTATAGTTTATAAATGTAATGTACTTCTGACATTCCTTAGGCCAATAGAGAGAAAATTCTTGCTATTTTAGTAGCAAAAAATAGTATCATGACCTCAAATAGTTAATTAAAGTTGGAGTCCTTCACCTTTTTGTATTTGATGTATGCAAACACATTAGGTTTGCGAGACCACACTTGTGGATACTGGGACATCAGTTCTTCTAGCCTAAAATCTGAGTCATTACTAACTGCTTCCAGTGGGCACAACTTTGAGAAAAGCATGGGTCACAGCTGTTTGGAATGCAACTAAGATATATAGATGTTTCAAAACAGTATTCTATAGAGTGTTCACGGGAGTATGATTTTCAGCACATAAATGACTCAGATATCTTATTTGTAAATATCTCAAAGTGGTATATGGTATTTTAGAAATGAAACCAATGTATCACTTAGATATTATTTAAATTTTCTGTTGTCTTCTGGAATATATTTGCTAAAGGAACTTATTTTCAAAGTGTAAAGAGACTTTAAAGCCATTCCATATACTGCTGAGCTTTCTCGTGAGCAATAAATGAGGCACATTAAGTAAAGAGGATACCACATTCTCATTAGAGAACAACCCAATAGCATTAGTACCCTGGACATAGCATTTACTTTTTTTTTTTCTTTTTTTAGATAGAGTCTTGCTCTGTCACCCAGGCTGGAGACCAGTGGTGCGATCTGGGCTCATTGCAACCTCTGCCTCCCAGGTTCAAGTGATTTCTCTTGCCTCAGCCTCCTGAGTAGCTGGGATTACAGGCCCGTGCCGCCACACCCAGCTAATTTTTGTATTTTTAGTAGAGAAGGGGTTTCACCGTGTTGTCCAGGCCGGTCTTGAACTCATGACCTCAGTGATCCACCTGCCTTGGCCTCCCAGAGTGCTGGGATTACAGGCATGAGCCACCATGCCCGGCAACACAGCATACAACTTGAATCTCAGTTTCCTTATCTGTATAATGAGGGTGTTAGGGTAGAATAATTGTGCAAGTATTTAAGTATCTGCTAGAATTAGGCATTTATGCCCCTGAGATCAAAAGGTAAGTTCCCTGTCCTTAAGTGGTTTGTAGTTGAGTAGGAAAACAAATACTTAAAAATAAAATAATTCTGTAATGGACATAGGAACGAAGTACAAGGGGAATTTAAAGGAAAATGACATAAATCTGAAGCGGAAGGGGTGAATGTGGGGATGACAAGTGAGAGGAGGTAAGGAAAAGGAGAAAGACTAGTCTTATCATAGAGGTGTTTATATTTGAATTGATTCTTGAAGGAGTTCAATATTACTACTGAACTTTTTAGGAAGGTTTAACTGGGGCATTCCAGAATACTGAACTACAGGCATGAAACAGCATAGTATTTCTGGAAACTACAAATAATTCTCTGTGCTTCACTGTGGTTTCCAGAGTGGTCTGTGTACCTCAGAAGTAGACAGGATGACCCACTGGGGTGAGAGAAGAAAATATTAGAACCTAAGTATGTTCTATTATTATTTTATCCTTTTGAAATATCTTTTTGTTTGCTTTTTGTGATGTTTAAAGCAGCAATGCATGTATATAATCTATAAACAATTTATAAATATTTATGATTTTTATATTATTTATATATATTTTCAAGAGAAGCAGGACTAAAATCCAGGTCTGCTCTTTCAGTTTCCAAAAGCTGATTAATTCTCAGAATGAATTCCAAATTGAGCTACTGGTGTGTCTATTGCCTTCTTCAAAGGTGATAACATATTTTGAAAGTCCTGGCCGGGCGCGGTGGCTCAAGCCTGTAATCCCAGCACTTTGGGAGGCCGAGGCGGGTGGATCACGAGGTCAGGAGATCGAGACTATCCTGGCTAACATGGTGAAACCCCGTCTCTACTAAAAATACAAAAAACTAGCCGGGCGTGGTGGCAGGCGCCTGTAGTCTCAGCTACTTGGGAGGCTGAGGCGGGAGAATGGCGTGAACCCGGGAGGCGGAGCTTGCAGTGAGCCGAGATCACGCCACTGCACTCCAGCCTGGGAGACACAGCGAGACTCCGTCTCAAAAAAAAAAAAAAAAAGAAAAAGTCCTAACACAGATTTTTAAATTTTTAGTATTAAAAATACAGTTTTGACCGTGCATTGCTATAGATACTATTTTCTGTGTTAGACAACATCTCTGTTCTCAAGAAAGTTATATTTTAGAAGAGATCTCATTCATCCATTTGAGGCAACTGTGAGAAATAACAATTAACATTAGAAACAGGGAGAAGATCATCTAAGTGGAAAGGAATAGAAAATACTTAATAGGAAATTATGAACAGAACTTTAGAAAACGTCAAATGTTAGTTTGAATTTTTACATCTTCCAAAACTGATTTTTAAATGATATTTTTGAAAACTTTAAGAATATTTTCATGTAGCCTGAAGATGTTTTTTCTAGTTTTGAAAGGTTGTCATTAGAAAAGATGCATCACCAGTGACACTAATAGAGCTAAAATTTAAATTTTTAGTTTTGCCATTTAAGGTAATATCTTGGCGAAAATAAGCTAGTGTATATCTCTGTTAAAATTATTCTTGATTTCCATATTGTTACTGTTAAAAAATGGTACATGTATGGGATAAAAAGACTTTCTTAAAATATAGCTGAAGATTATTTGGGTTTGTAATTGCTTTTTAGTTGGCAGAATATTTTTTGGATTGGGGTAAGAGTACAGCATCCTTGCCCAAGTGTGGCAGCTGATGCCTGTAATCCTGGCACTTAGGGAGGCTGAGGCGGGTGGTTCACTTGAGGCCCGGAGTTTGAGACCAGCTTGGCCAACATGATGAAACTCCATTTTTACTTTAAAAAAAAAAAAAAAGTAGCCAGGTGTGGTGGCACACACCTGTAATCCCAGCTGCTTGGAAGGCTGAGGCACGAGAATTGCTCAAACTTGGAAGGTGGAGGTTGCAATGAGCCGAGATGGCGCCGCTGCACTCCAGCCTGGGTGATAGAGTGGAAAAAAAAAAAAAGTACAGCATCCTCATGAAGCCTCAAAAATTTAAAAATAGTGGTTTCCAAGTACAAGTAGTAATCAAATTAAAAGTGAATTTTTATTTTAATCCTTTCCTGAGTTAAATTTGAATTCTTAGTGGCTTGCTTATGCTCAGTTAAGATCAAAACCTATAAATTAATTGGGAATTTTAACAAGATGTTTATTTCTCCTCAGTAAGTCTAACCCATCCTACCTCCCACTGGCTTCTGTAATTCTTTTTTTTATACAAATCTTTAAATATTGGGGATCTTTGGTAATAGAATCTGGATTTGCCTCATGTTCAGAACCTATAGAATGTTAGAGCTTGATATTCCATGTAGTTCTATTTATTATAGTAGCCATTGTTTTAAAAATAGTGTTATTTCAAGAAGGTTCAGAAAATGTTTTTAAGTGCAGTAACAGAGGTATGAAAAAGTTCAATTAACAAGACATTTATTGAACACCTGCTTTGTTCTGGGGTTTGGGGGGCAGTCCCCAGCCCCAACAGGTTTAAGAGGTGGTAGGAAGGAACACGTATTACAGGCATAGTAAAAGGTTAAGTATGTTTAAACTGTGAGTCTCAAACTTGTTCCATTGTCAGAACAGTTAGAAGTCATGGTACTATTTGCACAACATCCTGAAATATATTTTTAATTATATCATATGATTTTTTTTGCTAGGACATCTAAAAGGTTTAAAATAAATAATGGGAGGGAACCCTTAACTGAAGATATTCTATATAGTATCTTAGTTTTTTCCCCCCTATAAATTGGGAAAACATAATCACTTTCGGATTTTAGGTGATAAATCTTGGTTCAGCTCATGAATGACCACGTTCCAAGGAGCATACTTTGAGGATGTATACTACTGTGATGAGCTATATTATAGTGTGCAGAGGAGGGATAACTATTGGGAGTGGATAGCTGGGATTAAAAATATTTTATTCAAGAGATTATGGTTTTTGAGCTAGGTTTTGAAGAGTGAGTAGAATAATGATAGGTGAAGATGTGTAGTTCATTGAACAGTTATTTGAACTGTTATGTGTTAGATAATATGTAAAGCCCTGTAGATACAATGACAAACATGACTTTGTCCCTTCAAGGTGATAGGTAAACAGAAACACATAATTAAAAGTTAAGTGTTTGGAGGCATAATTAAAAGTTAAAGTATGGAGGCAGGAGAGTACAGAGTAGTTTAGGGGAACCGCTTATACCCAGTGGTTAGAGTATAGGATGATGAGGATATGTAGTGGCAGCTAAGTCTAGAAAGATAGTCTGGGGCCAATTATAAAGTACCGTGAGTGCTTGCTAGGGAATTCAGAATCTAGGCAGTGTAGATCCATCACAGGTTGCAACTAAGGGAGTAAAGTGATGATTTTACTAGTAGTATTTGAGGTTTGAAGGCAGAAGTGAAAGGATAATGAGGGAAGAAAACCCATTAAAAGATTATTGAGTTAATTCTATCAAGAGATAATAAACAGTAAGAATAGAAAGGTGGATGGGGATACAAAAGAGGTAAATTCAACAGGTATCAGTGGTAAATGGCAAACTGTTGAATGTGGAGTGTGAAGGAGCAGATGATGTCCAAAATGAATAGGAGCATTTGAGCCCAGCTGATGGTGATGCTTAGGGGACCTGAGAGGAGGCATTCATTTGAAGATAATCCAGCTGAGAATTGTAAGAGTGCATATGGAGCCCAGCATAGTGACAAGGGCTAGAAATGTTTAATTAGAGGGTAACTTGCTGAAGGATGATAAATAAATAGAGTAAATGAGATTGCTTAGGACAGAGTCTAGTAAAAATACAAGGGAGCCAATGGCAGAGCTTTGTGTGAGGATTGAATGTCTTCAAACTGAAAAGAAAAAAGATTAGAGTTATGATTATAATATGTATAATGTATATTAAAAGCTGAAATGCTTAATTTAGAAAAGGTAGTTAATGAAGCTGAAAAGAATTTATTTTGGAATAAGTAAAAAGGCATTATTTGAAATATGCTGAACTTACAGACTATTATTTAGAGAGATTGTTCTTCCATTTGAAAATATTAATTTGATAATGATTTAGAATTAAGACAATAAAGATGTCCTAATAGATTCTAATGTATTTTGCCTTATAGTTTGTTTTTCCTTGCATTTGTGCCCTTGTATTTATTTTTATTTCTCAAGGAACACTAGAGCAGGGAAGAAAAATCATATCTTGGAGAGAAGATGTCATCCCTTTCATAGTTTTATTTTAGCTTTTAGATCATCTTTAGGCTATCTCTGTAAGATGAGAGTTGCCTAGAACAAATAATAGCCATTTTCATTTTCCAGGAACTTGTATAATAATGTGAATCTTAAAATTCATATTAAGTTACCAGAAAAAATTTTTTTTAATTGGGAAAGGCTCATAAGCCCCAGTGGTAATATCTGTCACCAAACCCTTTGTTATATCGTCTTCCACCTGAGACCTATGAATATTCAAGAAATAAGCATGCATTACAGTCGGAATATTAAGTAGGTACATTTTGAAAAAAGATTCAGGAAAACCAAGAAAATGTTAATAGTTATTGTTAACTAGAAAGATCCTAAGTATTTTTCATTTTCTTCTTTTAACTTTTCTGTATGTCCTAGGTTTTCTACAATAAGCATATTACTTTTATATTAAAAATGTATTCCACTGAAAGGAAGTTACTATTTACAATTCTGAATAAACCGTATAAGTTAAAAATTGAACACAGACACCATACCCTCCATTAAGGGATGGACACAGTGTTCAAAAGCATAATAGAAGGTAGTATGTGGTTAATGTGGTAAGACAAGTTCAGTTCATTATTTTTAGCATATATTTACCGTGCTTATTATTTGATAGGCACTATAGGGATATTCAAAGATGGATATGGAAAGATACGAGTGGGTGAACTAAGTTGGTGTAGAGGTTATTCCAGGCAACAAGAATAGCATATCTAAAAGTGCAAAGGCAGAAAGAGCTACTGTATGTAGCTAGGGAATGGCCAGTAGTTTAGTTTGGCTAGAGTGTAATTATATATAGAAAAATAGTGACAGGTGTGACTGTGAGGGCCAGATTATGTAGCCAGATCACAGAGGGCCTAATATGCTGTGCTAGTATTAGGGAGTTGTATGAAGGATTTTAAACTAGGGAATTACAAGGGATGCATAGATGAAATGAATTAGAGAAAGAGAAAACTAGACTCAATTTGATCTTTTCCCATCCCTTAATTTTCAGCTTTGCTCATTCTTGACTTCCAAGTTAAAAGAATTGCGTTTGACTTTGTTTCTTTTAGATTTGATTATATATATAAATGTATCAGGAAAAATTAGTTTTATATATTGCAGAAATCCTAGAGCAGTGCTAGAAAGAAGAGAAATTTTGCCAAATTGAGATAATATGCTAGATTTACATCTCTAAATAATTTGTTAGACTTAGTTGTTTTGTTTCTTTGAATCATTTCAATCTTCTGTTCTCAGGGAAAAAATATGTTAAATACAGAATTTTATCAATTTAAGTTAGTCAAATCTGCCAAGTTGGTTTTAGTAACTTTGCCAATAACCAAAAAAAGAATTATGGCAAATGTAATTAATAAATTATAAACATACTGACAATATCAATATGCTTAATTTGACAGCTTAGTTTTTTAGACACAAATTTGTATTTGTAACAATTTAATACTTAGAAGAATATAATCCTTAAAAAATACAACGTTGCTAGTAGAAGGTATTTAAAAACTATTAAATATGATAGTATTTCAAGGTATTCCACAGACTACTGACAAGTATGAGAACCATTTATGTTCTTCAGTTTATCTAAATCCTTCATACAATTCTAGTACGCTAGTGATTTCTACTACTTATTAATTCCAGGCTAGGGAATTTGATTGATAGTAATATTTAAGTCAAAGTTTCTTAGTTATATCCAAGACTTATTTTAAAAGTTTCATGAGAAGAGTATATAAATTATAGGATAACTGAAATCTCTTAATTTTTTATTAACAATTTAAACCCTTTTTATCTCATCTATGCACATGTATTATTTATTTACATACAAAAAAATTAAATGCAAAGTTTGAATTTGTTATATAGCACTTAATCATCATGCTTGGTTGCTTATGAACAAAAGCTGTAAGGATTGAGAGAAGGAAGTCTTTTCTCCTGAGAAGCAGACAGGAGAGAAAAGGATCATAAAAGATTTCAAGGAATAGATACCTTTAGATACCTGTGGTGGTAGGATTGACAGTATTTGCAATATAGATTATTAACAACTATTATGTGTATACATATTATGGGAGTCTAAAGAAAATAGTTGAATTGTAACTAATATATGTAGACTTTTTAGCAATCCATTGATTAGTGTTTATATTCATAATAGTTTATTAATTTAAAATGTGTATATCTAGTGGCAATAAAAGAACAGTACAAGAGAAAATCTCCCTCTTTCACCAGTCTCCAGGTCTCCTACTGCTAAGAGGCCAGTCCTACTGTTAATAGTTTCTTTTATCCAGTTGAGTGTCCAATAGCCATCTCAAACTTTAACATGTTCAAAACAGAACTTTTGGTTTTTTTGTTTATTTTTACTAAGTTTAGTCTTAGAGATTTGATCATCCACCAAGTTGCTCTAGCCAAAAAACTAGTATTTTTCATTGATTCTTCCTACTTCTAAAGTATATTTTAAATCTTGCCTGTTTCTTTCTACTGTTACCACTTAAGTAAGTGTACTTGACTGTCCTTTACAAAATGTATAGTATGTAACTTACAGTTTGAACTTATTTATTATGTATTGTGTTTGCTTACTTTTTGTGTATCTTCTTTACTATCCATGTAAGCTCAGAGCAGACAGGAATGTTGCCTGTGTTGTTGCCAAACCTACTCCACTACCTGTAAGTGCTTAGTTAATATTGAATGAAGGAATGAATGAATGGATGGATGGAGCTGCCTGAAATTTGTTTTGGTGAAGAAGTGAGGTTGAAATCCAGCTTTATTTTTTTCTCAAATACCCAGTTGTCACAACATCAACTTTCTTCATTATTTTGAATTACCATGTTTATAATATGTTATTGGTGTATTTGGATCTATTTTTCTTTATAGTATGTCTCTGGTGTATTTGGAGCTAACTTTCTCTGGTATGCTGCTGATCTAACTATTCATCTTCTGATATTAAACTTTATTATTGTGACTTTAAAATTTATTTTAATATATTTGGTATAGTGAGTCCTCTTCTAAAAAAACCCGTTATTTTCATGTATTTACTTTTCCATTAGATATGTGGCTTTTAAATAAGTATAGCAGAATCAACATTTGCATCACCCATGTTTTGTTCACTTCGCATAAGAAATATGCAGGAAAACAATAGAAATCACTAGTTTGTGGGGAATAAGAAAGGTATTCTTCTCATTCATGAAGTGAAAGATGAAAAGTTGATAGCATTGCTTATTTTCTGTGGACACTGTAATAGCCACATGCCACATTCTTCTAATTTAATTATGTCCTTAGCTCTTGCCAAGTCCTGTATCTCTTTGTTAAGACCTGTTATTTCAGGTAGGCAGGCGCTAAGACTTGCTCTAGCTTTCCTGCCTTTCTTCCTTGTGCCATTGTCTGAATCTTAAAGTGTCCTAAATTTACGATCTGCTACTTTAAAGCCTCATCAATGCTTAGGAGATAAATAGAAGAGTTGGCCAGGAAGAGGAAGCCAAGGTATTATTTACCTGCCTACTTTGCAGACTCATTACATTTTTAGCATCTTCTAGGGAACATTAGCATATCGAGACAGTATGAGAGTTAGTGACCTAGAGAGCTTCTGTTCTGCCTGCATTGAGAACTCCTGAGTGGTTCTGTGTGGTAAGGAATAGCTGTAGCAGTAGTAATATGTTAAGCAGAGCAGCCCTAACTTACTAAAAATGCTTATCAAACTTGTCAAGGTCAATAAGGCACTTTTCAAATACAATTTCTCGTAAATAAAAACTTTGCATTTGCCTTTGTGCCTTTCCTAAATTCAGAAAAACAGAAGAAATATATTCTAAGCAAAATGATTTTTTAAAAATTAGTTACATGGCTCAGGCATGGTAGCTCATGCCTATAATCCCAGCACTTTGAGAGGCCGAGGTGGGCAGATCACCTGAGGTCGGGAGTTTGAGACCAGCCTGGCCAATGTGGTGAGAGACCCTGTGAAACCCCGACTCTGCTAAACATACAAAAATTAGCCAGGCATAGTGGTGTATGCTTGTAATTTTAGCTACTTGGAAGACTGAGGCTTGCTTGAACCCAAGAGGCAGAGGTTGCATTGAGCTGAGATTGTGCCATTGCACTGCCTCAATAGCAGTGCAAATAACTATGGATAATTCCTAAAACTATGCTGTAAGATCTTATCTACCTATATGTATTCCTCTGGAGGGGAATAAATATATTTATTTGTATATATTTATTTATTTATTTTTGTTGTTTAATGGCTTTACTTTCACTAAGGACTCCTGAATCAGTATCTTGAACCCCCCGCCTTTAGTTTTAGTTTTGTATTTTCGTCCATAGAACTTTTCCAGTTGGTTGTGCAATTGTTATCTCAAGATGTTAAAAACTGAGTATATATCTAACCCAAATCTCCTTTCCAGTTTTCCATTTTTGTTTTTGACTTTCACATTTTTGTCAGTGGTGTTATCATTGTTTCAGCCTGAATATGTCAGTCATCTTTGAAGTTTATACTTTTCATTCCATATATACAGATGGTTAGGGTGTTCTTTGCTAAATCCCTGTTGCTCAGTAAATATTTTGAAAAATATATTTGAATAATATGAATGAATATTTTTGTCTTTATTTAGTATTCTGTCTTCACTCTTTCCTATCTATCTAAAACTGTTCTTTCTGCAAAGTCCAATTCAAGTTCTTAACAAAAGAGTGACCAGATGGTACAGAAAGGTTGACTAAAATAAGAACTGAAAAATATCCTTTACATGTCATAACTGGGAGATCTCTGGGAAGAGGGATTTCAGTGGAGTAGCTCCAAGCAGATGCCACATTATAGATTGAGATGTGAATGAAAGATGAATTGGATCAGCAGTTTAGATGTGACTCGGGGAATAGTGTGTTTTTAATATAAACTTGGACTTGTTTGTATGCTAAAGCAACTACAGGTAGAGAAAGAGAGTTTGAAGATTCAGAAGATAATTAATGAAATACAAATTTTGAAGACCTGTGTAGTGATTCATTTTTCATCAGAGGATTGGAGGCACATTTTTCACTGAAACATAAAGTAAGGATGGGCCTGGATTTAGATAATTTTGGTTTTTGAGAAGCAGGAAGTTAATGGAGCTCTTACTTAAAAACTACCATTTTCTCTGAAATAAGTTGTGGGCAAAGTCACCTGCAAGGTGATGGAATGAAGCTTTTGAATAATGATAGCATTTGGGCCGGCGTGGTGGCTCACGCCTCTAATCCCAGCAATTTGAGAGGCCAAGGCAGGTGGATCAACTGAGGTTGGGAGTTCGAGACCAGCCTGACCAACATGGAGAAACCCTGTCTCTACTGAAAATACAAAATTAGCCGGGCATGGTGACGCATGCCTGTAATCCCAGCTACTCGGGAGGCTGAGGCAGGAGAATCACTTGAACCAGGGAGGCGGAGGTTGCAGTGAGCTGAGATGGCACCATTGCATTCCAGCCTGGGCAGTAAGAGTGAAACTCCATCTCACAAAAAAAATAATAATAATAAAATAAAGTGAATAATGATAGCATTTGAAGTTGCTGTTATGGAGAATGAAAGAAGGAGTTGACCACCTTCAAAGAAGTCATATTAGGTACAGTTGAGCCCAGCTGAGGTTATGGTTAGACAACAGACTACAAGGGGGTTATTTTTTCCTACACTGCTCAGTAGGAGAGGTATAGGATTGAAGGGGCTTTTGACTGAGATGTAAGAGAGAGGCTACATGCCTGAGACAGAAGTATAATTGGTCCAGGGAGATAAGAGAAGAGGTTAGTCACGTATGATGGGTCTCAACTGGTTATCTATGTGAATAGCTAAAAGAAGTTGAATTATGTTACAGCAAATGAGAGTCAGACAAGGGACTGGAGGTCTGAAGGAAGACAAAAAAGAAATTCAGGGGGAATAAGAGTAATGACTGAGAAAGTAGAAGGTAAAGATCAAGTAGAAAGTAAGTTTAATGGTCTTTGATAACTGCTTTTTTGTGGGTATGAAGGCTGCTTCTTTTTCTGAAAATAATTTTGTATATGAGATAGTTTATAGCTGCAGATAAGAGCAGTGGTCTCCAAACCTTCATGATCTGGCTTCCCAAGCAGCAAACATTTTCAATATGTACCTTCAATTATGCATATTTATTTATACATCATATATGGATACTTTGCTATTATGTTTTATGTTATAAAACATAAGCTAGGCTGGGCGCAGTGGCTCACGCCTGTAATCCCAGCACTTTGGGAGGCCGAGGCAGGAGGATCACGAGGTCAGGAGATCGAGACTATCCTGGCCAACACGGTGAAACTCCGTCTCTACTAAAAATACAAAAAATTAGTCAGCGTGGTGGCGGGTGCCCGTAGTCCCAGCTACTCGGGAGGCTGAGGCAGGAGAATGGCGTGAACCCGAGAGGCAGAGCTTGCAGTGAGCTGAGATCGCGCCACCGCACTCCAGCCTGCGCCACAGAGCGAGACTCTGTCTCAAAAAAAAAAACCATAAGCTAAACTAAAATAAGCATATTTTAAAAAAATTTTAACATTATCGATGGTACAAAAAGTTGTTTTTGGTGAGGTCATTGTGATGCTTCCTTAGTTTTGAGAATCTTGGTTTTATACTTGGCTGTACAGCTATTTGAAAGACTTGTTTTAAGCTATGTTTATTCTGATACTTGGTTTCAATGGCTGTTGTAGCACAGAGCTTGTAAAGATACATAAATGTAGACAGAAGCTTAGACGGATGATGCTTATCTATCAAATATGCAAAATTTTTTGTCGAATTCCCCAGTAAAATTTTCTGTCTTTCCTAATTTAATTAGTTGCTCTTGAAGACTAATACTAATACTAAGGTGTGCTGTGCTGTTAATCTCCATTTGCCCCTCTAAATGCATTTTCCACCCTTGTGCACTGTGCTCTATGCCCCAGAAGGCTGATTTATAAGGATCATACTGGTATGCCTTGACCTCTGACTTCTGATTGGGTTCAGCCAATAGGAGGGACTGACAGGAGGACTGAGAGGGCAGACATATTTATTCCTACAGCTTCCTTTTTGCTGGATTGCAAGTTGTCAGTAACTGTGCTCCATCATTATGGCCCTCTCCTACAGTCACTGCTCTCTGGGTTCCAGTAACTATTCACTCACCTCCCCCTAATGGGCTTAGAGTGGTAAAATAGTTCTCTGCTGTGGCTAGCCCCAAAGTGCTTCACTGTCCCTTCCTATTTTCTCTCAACCTTGCTTGCACATTTGTAAATAGTCCCTTTGTTAAATAAACATCACATCTTTTTACATATTATCTATTTCTTGCCAGGACCCTTAGG
Source organism: Macaca mulatta (assembly GCF_049350105.2). Classification (NCBI taxonomy): domain Eukaryota; kingdom Metazoa; phylum Chordata; class Mammalia; order Primates; family Cercopithecidae; genus Macaca; species Macaca mulatta. The sequence goes on from NC_133420.1 coordinate 93,360,701, forward strand.
GCTAAAGTTGCATTTTAATATTTTTAACTGGATAGATGAACTAAGTGATTGAAACTCTTCATTTAGATTTTTTTTTTTTGAAACGGAGTCTCGCTGTGTCACCCAGGCTGGAGTGCAGTGGCGAGGTCTCGGCTCACTGCAACCTCTGCCTCGCAGGTTCCAGCAAGTCTCCTGTCTCAATCTCCCAAGTATCTGGGACTACAGACCTGTGCCACCACGCCCAGCTAATTGTTTTGTTATTAGTAGAGATGGGGTTTCACCCTGTTGGCCCAGGCTGGTCTCAAACTCCTGACCTCAGTTGATCTACCACCTTGGCCTCCCAAAGTGCTGGGATTACAGGCGTGAGCCTCCGCGCCCGGCTTCATTTAGAATATTTTTAAGCAGATTAGATAACCCCGAGTTTTAAGTGTGCTGATAGAATTTTTATAGATGACACATGTATATTGTTTTTGATAGCAAAAGAAAATCACATAATGCAAGAAAGTGTTCAAACATCTATTTTTAATAGGGGAATAGGTGTCAGTTTGTATATTAACTATAAGTAAAGCTTAGTATCAATTCACTTTCTTTTAAGACTTATTGTAATAATTTTAAACAGAATCAAGCCTCTGAATTCTGAAATTTGGAATGTATCAACACAGAAAAGACTTTACATGCTTTGTGTTATAAAAAAAAAAGGGGGGGAGAGGAAAGAAAGTATAAAATTCAATAAGTAACCATAATTATTTCTTAGTGTTTGCTTATGGATGGCACTATATTATTATTTTCAAACTATTGTCAGAATGATTTCATGAAATGATTTCCCTAATAGACAGAAAAAAAGCTTGAATTTTGCAATGGGGGAGCTATTTTAGTGCATTTATTTGGCCATTGATTATTTGACAATCCTATTTGGAAGGTAAGTTTTTTTTTTTATATTATTTTATTCACTGATTAATGGAACTCAAGTAGATAGCAACATGTTTAATCAGGATTATTTTACTGTGGACAATATAGATGACTGAAATTTTTAAACCTTAATTATATGTGTGAATTTAAAATGGAAAATAGGCTTGTGTTCTTCCAAATACTTTCTATGTACATATAGATATATAGGGCACAATTTGAAGGCCTGATGACAGTCATTAACAAAACAAAGTTCCTGTCCTCCTGGAGCTTTAATTCTGTTAGATGGATAATTACCAAATAAATAGTAATTATATAATGCAATGTAGTGATAAGTAACATGAAGAAAAAGAAACTAGTATAAGAATAGAGAGTGATAGGGTATCTTTTATTAAATAATGTAGTTAGGGCAGGTCTTTCGGATGTTGTGGCATTTGGACAGAGACTTGAATGAAGTGATAGAGTATAGCCATATGAGTATCTGGAGAAAGAGTGTCTTAAAGGAGAGAGATCAAGTGCAAAGATGCATGGAAGCAGATGTGTTGGTATGACTGAGAATAAAATGGAGAATTTTGTGGCTGACATACAAAGAGCTAAGGTCAGAGTGGCAGAAAATTAGGCCTGGAGAGGCAGGCGAAGGCCATATCATACTAGGTCTTGGAAGTCATAAGAACTTCAGATTATTCTGACTGGAAGACTTTGGAGGAGACAAAGCAAAAGCAAGGTAATAGCATCTGATTTGATGGCATCTGATTTGCTTTTTTTTTTTTTTTTTTTTGAGATGGAGTCTTTCTCTGTCGCCCAGGCTGGAGTGCAATGGTGCGATCTTGGCTCACTGCATCCTCTGCCTCCTAGGTTCAAGTGATTCTCCTGCCTCAGCCTCCCGAGTAGCTTAGACTACAGGCGCACATGCCATCAGGCCCAGCTACTTCTTGTATTTTCAGAAGAGATGGGGTTTCACCATATTGGCCAAGCTGGTCTGGAACTCCTGACCTCAGGTGTTCAACCCACCTTGGCCTCCCAATGTGCTGGGATTACAGGCGTGAGCCACCATATGTGGCCCTGATTTGCTTTTTAAAAGGATTACCTGGGTTGCTATATGAATAGACTCTAGGAATATCAGAGCAGAAGCGAGGAGGCCTGTCCCAAAGCAACTGCAGTAGTCTAGATGAGAGTTTGAACTCATGCGTGTGTAGACACACTACTAGATGCATGTAGAGATATACTACTAGATGTATGTGTACATATCATACGAAAACTAATACACATATGGCATCTAGTAGTGTGTCTGTACATGTGAGATATATATACACACACATACACACACAACACATGTGCACATAATTCTTTTTGGGTTAAAAAATATATTTTGTTCAGAAACTTCTTTTTTACGTGTAGAGTATAATATGGACATCTTTAACAGTGAGTAAATATACATATGCCTGATTCCTTTTAATGGATGGATGCTATTCCATATTGTAGTGTTCATTACATTATTTAATCTGTCTCATATTGAAAAACATTTATGTTTCCAGTGTTTTTAAAAAATAACAGGCAATACTCTGAGTGTTCTTGGTCATAGTTGTAGAAGTACATCTGTAGGTTAAATTCCAAGAAGCATGATGGGTCAAAGGATATGTTCATGTTAAACTTTAATGATTATTACTAAATTGACTGCTAGAAAGACTGCCAGTTTACACTTTTACTAATGATGTTTAAGAATTTTTCCTTCCTTACATCCTTTCCAACACTGAGTAATATCAGTCTTTTTAATCTTTACATGTTGGTAAGAGAGAAACAGCATCATGGTTGGTTGGATTTTTTTTTAATTATGAGTAATAAATATCAAAGCTTATAAATTTTAATTTCTGATAAGTAATAAAGGATATTACTTTCTCTTTGGTCTTCGTTCTGAGAAAATACTGATTTAGAAAGTTTATACCTTCATCTTGTCTACTTATAAAACTGAAATTAAAGAGTAAAATACGGTTTCTGACTTTATATTAACAATTTAGCCATTATTGCCATTTTTCTCAATTTTCCTTATCCCCAGTGTTCTGTGTACTTACTGGATTTTATCCTCAATGCTCTACATACCTACTGTGACCTCTGAGATGTCATTAGTTTTCAATGCAATATTGTCCATTAATATTTCATCATTATTGAATAAGTAGTTAAAATTACATAGCTAATTAATTCACCTACTGAAAACATTATACTAAAACAAATTCGAGTACACCCATTCAGTATCTATTGTTGCCAGTTAGCTATCTTCCCTGGGTCCACAATTCCTTACTCCCAGCCCAATTAACTATCATATAGATGTATGCCGTTGTATACTGAAGGATCACAGCCTAAAATGGTATGCTAGATGAGCCCAAATTCTTCAGTATTTTTGGAAAACCAGTTTAACATTCATGCCCTAATTAAAGCTGAATTAGTTATAGTGTTATCTCCGTATAACGGAGAAAACACATAGTGGTGCTACAGTTTTGTAGAACCCTACACTCATACGGTTCATGGGACCTAGATGGTACTGAGGGTAAGGTTGTTATAAAGGTATTCTAACTTAGTATAATAAATCACTCTGGACATAGTCCAAGGAGGACAGGACTTCAATTATTATATTTTACGTCATAAAAATTTATGTTTGGCTGGGCGGGGTGGCTCACGCCTGTAATCCCAGCACTTTGGGAGGCCAAGGTGGGCTGATCGCTTGAGCCCAGGAGTTCAAGACCAGCCTGGGCAACATGGTGAAACCCTGTCTACAAAATTACAAAAGTTAGTCAGGTGTGGTGGCACATGCTTGTGGTCCCAGCTACTCAGGAGGCTGAGGTGGGAGGATCACCTGACCCCAGGGAGGTTGAGGCTGCAGTGAACTGAGATCATGCCACTGTACCCCAGCCTGGGTGACAGAGTCTCTTTCTCAAAAAAATACAAAAAAAATTCACATTTTAATCAACCTTTAGCCTATTTTATGTTAAAGCCTATAGGAAAGCAGGGAAATATAACTATAGGGTCAACTTTTAATTTATATAAATTTTCTTTCTTTCTTTTTTTTTTTTTTTTTGAGACAGGATCTCTGTCACCCAGGCTGGAGTGGAGTAGTACGATAGCTCATTGAAGCCTCAACCTCCCAAGCATCAGTCCTCCCACCTTAGCCTCCCAAGTATTAATGTATTAATAATTGGGACTGCAGGCATTCACCACCATGCCTAGCAAATTTTTGTATTCTTTTTTTTTCTTTTTTTTTTAATGAGACGGAGTTTCTCTCTTGTTGCCCAGGCTGGAGTGCAGTGACACGATCTCGGCTCGCAGCAACCTCCACCTCCTGGTTTAGGTGATTCTTCTGCCAGTAGCTGGAATTACAGGCATGTGCCACCACGCCCGGCTAATTTTGTATTTTTAGTAGAGCCAGAGTTTCTCCAGGTTGGTCAGGCTGGTCTTGAACTCCCGACCTCAGGTAATCTGCCTGCCTTGGCCTCCCAAAGTGCTGGGATTGCAGGCGTGAGCCACCGCACCCGGCTGTTTATAATTTTTTCAAAGTGTTTATGTATCATTTTACATTTTCTTTTTCCAAATGTTTCTGTATTATTGTACATTTTCTCATACCAATAATAGGTAGTATGAAATATATTGTAAACAATAAACTTTGTTTTCCATTAAAGAGGTAGTGCTTTAGTCAGTATTTTAAATGCTTGAATCTCAGATTTTTTTTTTAATATATGGAAGAGACTATCACTCTGATTTTATGACGTAAGGAGTATGAGAAATTGTGTAGGGAAGATAAAAATTTAGAACAATGCTAAGTAAGGTTTAAATACTTTTATGTATTTAGCAAAAGGGATTCTTAAGTTGCTGTCTAATGGGGTTTATTGCTTATCCAGAAGATTTGACCTTGTGAATTGGCTTATTCTTCTCCAAGGCACTTGAGAGAAAAGACAACGATAGCAGTTACATCTAGAGGCTATTATGGATTGGAGGATGAGAAGGGAACTGCATGTACTTCAACAAGGCGTCGGTCAACACCGCGAAGTTTGGCAGGCTTGACAAGTGGAGTTTTTGAATCTATAATGGTTCAAGTTTTGAGACAGGAAGAACAGCTGAGAGCAAAAGAAGAAAAAAGGTAAACGTTAAAAAAAAATTTCATAATTTCAGCTGCATAATTTTTATGTGCCCATATCAAATTTCTGGGCCCATTTTAATAGTGTTCCAAAATGCACTGTTACAAAAATATGCATTCATAATGAACTATCACAATAAAATTTGTTTAAAATATAATTTTAAAATTTAAAACCACTTATTTTGAGGCTATACAAAAATAATTTCTATAGAATATTTCAGAATGCTTTCTAGATTTCTAGTAGTATTCGTTCTCGAGTGAATTATAAGTTTTAAATTAGAGGAATTTTCTATAGATCTGTAGTTTTAGGACAGAAGCACAGACCTTTAAAATCAGGAGAAACTCCAGAGAGTATGTAGTTCAAGCATGACATAAATTCACCTCTGCCTGTTCCTCCATTGGTGTTAATATCCTGAATAACTGTGCTTACTCTGGGCTCATCAGGAAAAAGTGTTGTACTCAATTAGTGGTAGCTTCTAGGGTCTGGGAGCATAAGAGTGATGGCATTTATATAACATTTTAATTTTATAAAAAGAGAACCAGGGCCCAGAGAGGTAAGTGACACTCATGTTTCTATACTGGCCAAAAAAAAAAAGGACTAGTTCTTTTTATAGTACTAAATCAAATTGCAAACTATGTTAGGAGTGATTACTAATGTTATAAGGCCTTGTTAATGCTGGTCAGAGGCAATTTGTAATATTTTGTTGCTCTTCTTGTAATAATAAATGTAACTTGCTTTGAAATTTGTGGGATTGAAACTCAGCCTTGAGACTTTCTACCATCATACTTTTTCTAGCAGTGATTAATTTGGAAACCTGCTGTGAAGTATTTTTTTTTCCTTGTGCAGAGCTTCATAGAACTACTACTATAGGAAAGGAGGGCTTATGGAAAGGGGTAAAGATTAACTTGACAGTAGTGTACGGTAGATTGGAATGGGGAGAATTGAAGAAAAGGAAGACTTGTAGGAAGGCTGTAGTAGTCCGCATCTTCACTACTGGTCACCACCTCCAATACTGGTCACCAGAAATTGGAAGAGATCACATTGTCCTGAGAACAATTAATGGGACTTAATATCTTCCTTGATATAGGGAGAACAAAGGAAGAGACAAAGATAAGTCAAAAAGTAGTTGTAATAATAGTAGTGATATAAACAATTAAGATAAAAAAAAGAATGGCTAATGTTTATTGAGCATGAGTATTTGCCAGATTTAGCTCTAAGCACCTTCCTTGTATTCAGCATTTATCCTGAGGCACAGAGTGATTAAGTAACTTGCCCAAGGTCCTACAGTTTTTGAGTAGTGAACTCAAGATTGGAACCCAATCAGTCTGACTCTAGAGCTTGTGCTCCTAAGCAGTATACCATTTTGTGATTTGTAAAATGGTAAAACTAGCGAAGAAAATAGAAGAGCTTGAAAATGTGAGTCTAGGTAGGGGAAAAAGCAGTTAACTCATTTTGAATAAATTCTTTAATATGATAATGAAAACATTTACATATCCAAGCAGGAATGGGTAGTAGGAAACTATGAATATGAATCAATCTATGTGTGCCCTGACATCAAATAAACATAGGAGAATAAGCCATGGGAGGAAAACCCTCTGTTAAATATCGTAGTAACTATGTTAACTTAATGGAGTTATATGAATTAAGCTATCTCTTTTAGTGTTAACATTTTAAATTACAAAATATTTTAAGCATACAACAAAGAATAAATAAAATAAAGCCTATGCTATGGAGAAATAGGAAGGCTTTTACATTGTTGGTGTGGTTGTAAATTAGTTCAGCCATTGTGGAAGACAGTATGATGATTCCTCAAAGATCTAGAACCATTTGACCCAGCAATTCCATTACTGGCTATATTACCCAGAGGAATATAAATAATTGTATTATAAAGGTACATGCATGCCTATGTTCATTGTTGTACTCTTCATAATAGCAAAGACATGGAATCAACCCAAATGCTCAACAATGATGGACTGGATAAAGAAAATGTGGTACATATACTCCTTGGAATACTATGCAGCCATAAAAAGGAATGAGATCATGTCATTTGCAGGGACATGGGTGAAGCTGGAAGCCATTATCCTCAGCAAACTAACACAGGAACAGAAAACTAAACACCACATGTTCTCACTTGTAAGTGGGAGCTGAACAGTGAGAGCACATGGACACAGGGAGGGGAACAGAACACACTGGGGCCTGTAAAGGGGGTAGGGGGAGGGAGAGCATCAGGATAAATAGCTAATGCATGCTGAACTTAAAATTAATACCTAGGTGATGGGTTGATAGGTGCAGCAAACCATCATGGCACATGTTTACCTGTGTAACAAAGCTGCACGTCCTGCACTTATATCCTGGACCTTAAAATAATAATTAAAAAAAAAAAAAAAGCCTATGTGCCCACAACCCAACAATTTATTTTTTTTAAGAATTAGCCATAAATGCCATCTAGTTTCCCTGTACTTCTGTTATAGAAGATACCCCTATCTTAACTTTTTTGTTTCTCATTCCCATGCATTTTATTATTGAACTGTAAGAATTCAGTTTGTTTGTTTGTTTGTTTGTTTGTTTGTTTGTTTTTGAGACGGAGTTTCTCTGTTGTTGCCCAGGCTGGAGTGCAGTGACGCGATCTTGGCTCACTGCAACCTCCGCCTCCCAGGTTCAAGCGATTCTCCTGCTTCAGCCTCCCGAGTAGTTGGGATTACAGGCATGTGCCACCACACCCAGCTAGTTCTGTATTTTTAGTAGAGATGGGATTTCTCCATGTTGGTCAGGCTGGTCTTGAATTCCCGACCTCAGGTAATCCGCCTACCTTGGCCTCCCACAGTGTTGGGATTACAGGTGTGAGCCACCGTGCCCAGCCAAGAATTCTTAATGTATTCTGAATATAAGCCCTTTGTCAGATATATGTGTTTGCAAGTGTTTTCTCAGTCCATGGCCTTGATTTTCAGTGTTTTTGGAGAAGTTTTTTTGTCTTGGAAGTTTGAATCATCCAATTTTAAAAGTTTTTGTGAACCTACCTAAGGAATCTTAGCATACCCAAGGTTATGGACCTTTTTTTTCTAGAAATTTTTAAATTTTAGTTTTTCTGATTGTGTTTATTCTTTTGAAGTTAATTTTTGTGTGTGGTATGAATTAAGGAAAAACTTCACTTTTTTCTATATTGATAGCCAGTTCTTTCAGTGTCATTTGTTGGAAAAAAAAAACTATTCTTTCACCACTGAATTACCTTTGCATCTTTGTTGAAAAGCAATTGAACATTTATTTGTGAGTCTTTCTGAACTGTGTTCTGTTTCATTTAGCTATAGGTATATCTTTATGTTAGCACTATATTGATTTGATTACTATAACTTTAAGTCTTCAAATTAAATAGCATGTCTTCCAACTTTATGGGTTTTTTTTTTTCAAATTCGTTTGTGTATCCTAGGACCTTCACTTTTTGTGTAATTTTGAAATTATATTGTTAATTTCTACAGAAAAAGCCTGGGAAGGTTGATTGAGATTACATGGAAGTTATCAATTTCTGGATAATTGTTTTGTTTTCTTTTTTTCTTAGCTGTATTTTGTAGTTTTCAGTGTGCACAGTTTTTACATATTTGGGTACCTTTTTCCCTACATATTTCATGGTTTTTATGGAATTGTAAGTCATTTTAAAATGTAATTTACAATTATTTGTTACTAGTATATCTAGAAATACAAATTTTAGTACAGTAACCTTTTGTCTTCTCTGAGTTTTGTCAGGTTTTGCTTCATGTAATTTGAAACTGTGTTGTTAGATGCATAGATATTTATGGCTTTTATGTTTTTTGATGTATTGACTTCTTTCTTATTATGTCCCTTTTTATCCCTGGTAATATTTCTTACATTCTTTAATATTCCATTTTATCTCCAGTGTTGGCCTATTATAATGCTCTGCCTCGTTGTTTTATTTTTTCAAAGTAGTTTCTGTATGATTTACAGAATGTGCTTTAATTTATCATGGTCAGTTTCAATTAATGCTATACCACTTCACAGTATGCCTCTGTATACCATTTTTCATTCTTTTGTGCTTTCCTTTTTTTTTTTTTTTTTTGAGATGGAGTCTCGCTCTGTCGCCCAGGCTGGAGTGCAGTGGCCGGATCTCAGCTCACTGCAAGCTCCGCCTCCCAGGTTCACGCCATTCTCCTGCCTCAGCCTCCCGAGTAGCTGGGACTACAGGCGCCCGCCACCTCGCCCGGCTAGTTTTTTGTATTTTTTAGTAGAGACGGGGTTTCACCATGTTAGCCAGGATGGTCTGGATCGATCGCCTGACCTCGTGATCCGCCTGTCTCGGCCTCCCAAAGTGCTGGGATTACAGGCTTGAGCCACCGCGCCCGGCGTATGCTTTCCTTCTACATGTGTTTTAAACCCCCAATACATTGTTATTGTATGTGCGTTAAATAGTTGTGTTTTGAAGAAATTAAATAATGAAGAGAAGTATTTTATATTTAATCCATACATTTACCCTTCCCAACATTCTGCCTTCCTTTATATTGATCCTTGATGCCATCTGATACCATTTTTCTACTGTCTAAAGAGCTCTTTTAGCTTTTCTTGTAATATAGGTCTGCCAGCAATGAATTCTGAGTTTTTTCCTGTCTGAAAAAGTTTTTATTTTTCCTTACATCTTGAAGAATGGAGAGGGGTGTGTGTGTGTGTGTGTGTGTGTGTGTGTGTGTGAGAGATGCATATATATATGACCGTATTGACAGGTTTGTTTCTATCAGCACTTTAAGTATAACATCTTTTACTATGCATAGTTTTTTAAGAGAAGCTTGCTGACTTCCTTATCTTTGTTCCTATATGGGTGGCCTATCTTATTTCTCTAATTGCCTTTAAGATTTTCTCTTTATTATTAGATTTCAGCAATTTGTCATGTGCATTTGGTGTGAGCTTATGTATGTGTGTTTGTGTTTATCTTGCTTGAGGTTCATTTCCCTTCTTTGATCCATAGACTTTCAGTCTTCTTTGTGCTAAGTTTTCAAGGTTGCTCATATTTTCTTCTGCAGTGTCTAATCCAGCGAACTGTTTACTGAATATAATTTTTTCATCTCTGAAAGTTACATTTAGTTGTTTTTTATGTATCTTCATTTATCTCATTATCTTCATGTTTTAATTTCTAATCTCTAACTTCATCATCTTTGTAATTTCTAAGTCTTTGTATTGTTTTTCTCCTGGTTATATTTTCATGCTTTTTGGCATGTCCAGTAATTTTTATTGGAAAATAGACATTGTGAACATTGCTTTATTGAGTCTGGAGTTTTATTTACTTCCTTTGAAGAGGATTAGGCTTTGTGCTGGCAAACAGTTAAATTTCTTGTAGAACAGTTTGAAAAGTCCAGGTTTTAAGCTGTTTTAGGGTGTATCTGAAATAGCTTTCACTCCAGTTGAGCCCTATGACAGCATAATCCCTCTCAGGCCTCTGCTAAATGCCCCTAAGTGGTGACTGAGGACTTTCTGCTTCAGCTGGTTAGAACTCAGTTACCTCCCAAGTTTGTGTGGTGTCTGAATTGCTGCCTTATAATTTTCTGGTCAGAATCAGCTTTGTGGAGTTTAACTCTAGGACAGTCGGCTTTCCATGTCAGCAGGTTCCACATGCACTGTTTCAACCAACTGCATGTTTCCCAAATATTTCCCATATTTGGGGAAAAAACAATAAAAATAACAATACCACAATTTTAAAAATTCAAAATTTAAAATACACAATAGATTTCTGTTCTGTATAACTGCCTTCCTTTTGGAATTATCTCACAACTTCCAGGTGCTTCATCCTCCCCAGATGCCAATCTCTATCCCCTCAACTCCACTCCACTGGGCTCTCTGTTCCCGACTTTCTGTGCTGATAGTCTAAAAACTGCCTTCAGTTAGAAGGCTGTATGTCTTAGTTTATTTTCTGTTGCTTATACTAGGATACTGGAAACTGGGTAATTTATGAAGAAAAGGAATTTATTTTTTACAGTTATAGAGGCTGTGAAGTCCAAGGTCAGGGAGTACATCTGGTAGTCATCTTGCTGGTGGCGACTCTCTGCAGAGTCCTGAAACTGCACAGGGCATCACATGGTGAGGGGGCTGAGTGCTAGCTCAAGTCTCACTTCTTCTTATAAAGACATCAGCCCCATTCCCATGATAACTCATTAATCTGGTCATTAATGAGTTTGGGCAGAACCCTCATGACCCCGTAACCCCTTGAAGGCCCCACCTCTCAATACTGCCACATCGTGGATTAAATTTCAACACAAGTTTTGGACAGCTATTCAAACTAACTGTCCTAGCACTGGGCAGTTGTAGAGATCATCTCATTTGTTTCACTTCTCTTGGTGATCACAGTCCTGCACTGTTTGTCCAGTGTCTGAAATGTATGTTTTATATATTGTGTTCAGTTTGTAGCTGCTTACAGTAGGAGGGTAAGTTTGGTTCAGTTACTTCATCATGACTACAAAAAGTGGTCATTTCCACGCATTTTTAATGTTTTAATTACATAGGTATATATTTGTAGATAATATACAACATTGTTTTACATGTCTTTAACCTTCATATAATTGGCAACTTAAAAAATATATATATATACACACATACATACATGCATACATAAAATTTCAGTAGGTTTTTGGGGAACAGGTAGTGTTTGGTTACATGAATAAGTTCTTTAGTGATTATTTCTGAGATTCAGTGCACCCATCACCCGAGCAGGGTACACTTTACCCAAAGTATAGTCTTTTATCCCTCACAACTTTCTTTTTTTTTTTTTTGAGACAGAGTCTCGCTCTGTCACCCAGGCTGGAGTGCAGTGGCCGGATCTCAGCTCACTACAAGCTCTGCCTCCCAGGTTTACGCCATTCTCCTGCCTCAGCCTCCCAAATAGCTGGGACTACAGGCGCCCGCCACCTCGCCCGGCTAGTTTTTTGTATTTTTAGTAGAGACGGGGTTTCACCGTGTTAGCCAGGCTGGTCTCGATCTCCTGACCTCGTGATCCGCCCGTCTCAGCCTCCCAAAGTGCTGGGATTACAGGCTTGAGCCACCGTGCCCGGCCCACAACTTTCTATTTCCATTTATTTATGGATCTGAGCTTTATTCATGTTGAACTGTTTTGTTCTAGTTTATTTCAAGTGTTATATAATAACTGTATGATAGTATTACATCATGTGACTATATTTCAGTGTATCCATTTTCCAGAAGAGATGGACATTTTGAAGTGTTTCTGTTGTTTCATTATTATAGAATGCTATAGTAAACATTCTTATGTCTTCCTTGAGGATGGAGACAGACAGATAGATTAAATTAGATAGATAGATAGATGATAGATAGATAGATAGAAAGAATGGATGGGTAGATAGATAGACAGATAGGTAGTCCAGATCTCTCCTTTAAATTTCAGACCTAATTGCCTGCTTAATATCTTCTCTGGATATAGTATCTATCAGTGTTGGTATCAGTGTCTGTCCTCTGCCAGGAAACATGTGGCACATTCAAATTAGGATATTTCAAAGAGGGTTTATTTTCAAAGGGGTTACAGTGTAGCAGAATCTTAAGAAATAAGGCTGTAAGGAGGGCAAGCAGAGAGAGTAACTGGTAACCAGGAAACAGTTATAGAGAAGAGACTGTTTTGAGACGATACCTTCTGTTGAAGGACAAAGCCCAAGGCAACCTCATGAGGAGGGAGCCAGGGAAATAAATGCTTCATCCCACTTTCTTTTATCTTTCTGATCACCTCCCAGGTCTCTCCATTGATGAACTTAAGGGAAGACTGAGAATGAGGTTGCCTATTGATACAGATAAACCTTACAGTGAAGGATGGAGAATGGATCTAGAGGCAAACAATCTAATCTGTCAATTTATCTATTTATTTATTTTTATTTTTATTTTTCTTGAGACGGAGCCTCACTCTGTCACCCAGGCTGGAGTGCAGTGGCTCAATCTTGGTTCATTGCAAGCTCCGCCTCCCGGGTTCACGCCATTCTCCCGCCTCAGCCTCCCGAGTAGCTGGGACTACAGGCTCCCGACACCATGCCCGGCTAATTTTTTGTATTTTTAGTAGAGATGGGTTTCACCGTGTTATCCAGTATGGTCTCGATCTCCTGACCTCGTGATCCGCCCACCTCGCCTCCCAAAGTGCTGGGATTACAGGCCTGAGCCACTGCGCCCGGCAGTCAATTTAATATCCTGTCAAGAGTTAGAGACTAGCTGAGAGTATAGATTTTATAAATTTAGATAGGGAAAGGACTTTGAAATCATAGGAAGGGTCATGTTAGAAGAGAGAGGAAGGTGTTTTTGTTGTTGTTGTTTTAATTAAAACCTTTGGGGAAAACAGTTTTCATTTTGTTAAGTAGGTTAAAGCACCTGTTATATCAGAATTTGAGATCCAGATAGCAGCAGCCTGAAAATTTAGTATATATTTTAATATGGTAATACTTTATCTGGTATCTGATGGACATCTGATAATTTTCAGCTGATCATCTGAGCAGACACAAACTCAAAGGTAGATTTTTAAAAAATTTTTACTCTCTCTCGGTGTATATATATATGTGTGTGTGTGTGTGTGTGTTAAGTGTTTTTTAAACCAACCCTGGTCTACAGAAATTTTTTACAATCTTCAAATGTAGCAATTTCATTTCTAATTTGATACCTATTCCATTTAAAGGAAGGAAGCTCCCCACTCTATATTTTAATTTTTATAAAGTAGGCTGATTTCCTTCCTTGTGCAGCATATGCCATCAAAATAATGGCTTCTTAGATTGCCAGATTTAAAATCCTGGCATTCTTTTATTGCTGTCTTTATTAGTTTGGACAGCATTGGAAACCAGTATAAAGGAGATGGCAAGTGATGGCCTGTGGGACAGAGAGGAATAAATACTGAGAAAGGCTTGGTATTGTGGCCATCTTCAAGAAAATGCTGATAGGACAACAGTCAGTCTTGGGGGAACTGGTGTAGAGAGACCCCATTGATTTAGGAGACAGCAGCCCTCTAAGTGAAAGTCTGAGAAAATTGAGTGAAAGAGCTGATTAATTTATTGCTAAGATAATCTTTAAGCTAATCACAACCACCACCACATTCTGTTCATAACGATGACCTAAAGCCATTAAGGAATGATTGAATAATATTTTGTATACTTTGTTTATTAAATAGGAAAGTAGATAACACATTTTTAGATACCTTTTTTTTGGGGGGGGGGAATGGAGTCTTGCTTTGTTGCCCAGGCTGTAGTGCAGTGTTGCAATCTTGGCTCACTGCAACCTCCGCCTCCCAGGTTCAAGTGATTCTCCCGCCTCAGCCTCCTGAGTAGCTAGGGCTACAGGCGCCTGCCACTATGCCCAGCCAATTTTTGTATTTTTAGTAGAGACGGGATTTCACCACGTTGCCCAGGCTGGTGTCGAACTCCTGACCTCAGGTGATCCGCCCTCCTCGGCATCCCAAAGTGCTGGAATTACAGGTATGAGCCACCATACCGGCCATTGTAGATACTTAAAAAATAAAATAAAATAGATAAAAATTGGCAATTGGTTCTCCTCAAGTAAATTTCTATTACTCTGGAATATGACATTATTAGGTAGCACTTTTGAAAACTTAAGTCTATTTTAGTTGTATTAAAAATACTAGATCTGTTCCCTGTTCCTTTTTTGCAAAACTATTTGGATTACCAGAAATAGTGGATTTTTTTGGTTTGTGGGTTTTTTTGAGACAGGGTATCCCAGGCTGGAGTGATGTGATCACGACTCACTGCAGACTCCAGCTCCCAGGCTGAAGTTATCCTCCCACCTCAGCCTCCCAAGTAGCTGGGATTACAGGCATGACCACCGCACTTGGCTAATTTTTACATTTTTTGTAAAGGCAAGGTCTCACTGTATTTCCCAGGCTGGTCTCGAACTCCTGGGCTCAAGCCATCCTCCCGCCTTGGTCTTCCAAAGTGTTGGGATTACAGGCATGAGCCACCACTCCCAGCCAGTGTATATTTTGTAAGTACTCTTTATTTCATGTACTTGTACAGATTTACTGGTATTTTACTGATTTGGAAATCACTGGAATTGAAACAGATTTTTTAACTCCAGTGATTATTTTTGTAAAATAAATACTGTGACTTTATAATTAGTGATTTATTTTCATATTCTCTATAACACAAAGTAACAGTGACTTAATTAAATATATATTCATCATTTGTGGCCACCCAGCATTTTTAAATAGCTTTCTTACATTTTGATAATTTCCTATAGTACAAGTCTTAACTTCCCAGGATAGATGCCAGAAAATTTATATTCTCAAACCCATTCACAGGTAAGGTAGAGGTATATGAGCAGGCATATACTTCTTACTTGATATTGTATGGAAATAACATCAGGTAGCAATCTTGAGTGAGAGGTTTTATTTTTTGGTAAAGCTGGTGGTAGGAGTTTCTGGTTGTTCCAGGTTCTTGGTATCAAAGGTGCCAACTAGTGCTGACTGTCTGGTTTTTCCTGGAGAACCTCCTAAGTGTGGTTGGACTTGTTTTCTGGCTTTCTGTCATCTAAGTTTGGCTCTCTGACTCTTAACAGAGCTTCTATAAGCTCCCTTATAATCCTTAAATAAATTCATTTTCTGCGTCAACTAGCCAGAGGAGATTCTGTTGTTGGCAGATAAATAAGAAGTTTGACTGATGGACTTGATATGAATGGTTAGTTTTTCTGAAATATAATATTATGTGTTATTCATCTTAGAAAATATAAATAAATGTCTTGCTTCCTTTTTTCATGCCACCAATTTGTATACATTGTATTGTTTCCTCAATTAATGGATTATTTTAGATTAAAGGTCCTATTTTTTTTTTTTACTAAATTGTAATGTCTTTGAGAGTGAGGTCCATGTTTTCTTACCTCTTTGTATCATCACACATGGTAAGCATTCAATAAAAGTTTATAAAACTATAATAGTAAAGTTAGGATACTTTAAAACTTAATTTTCTTTTGGAAAGCTAGTGTTTTTGCCAAATTGTGCATGGCTAAAATAACCTTAGGCACAGCTTCTATTAGTATTTCACAGAGTAACATGCAAGCATGCCATAGCCCAGTAAGGAGCAACATCAAAAATGAGAACTGATCCAGAAAAAAAAAATTGAACCAATTTTCTTGTTGATTCAGTATTGTTTATGTACCCTCTTTTTAAAAATAGCAAATGTTGTTTTTGCAACTATCCTGAGGCAGTCTTTTGGTATTTTCTCAAAATTGAAGCGTTAATTTTTTGAGCTGGTATTTTAGAAACATGTACTGCTTTATCTGTCTTTAGTACTGTACTTTTGGACAAAATTTTTAAATGAAAATAATTCTGGAAGGTGGTTTTTTATCTGCCTTACCAGCAAAATGTGATGTACTTCAGCATTTTTAAGATACTATTTTAACTTTTTAACTAAAAGTGTTAAAGTTTTTAAAAAATAGCTGATTATATATATTAACTCTAGAGATCTTCAGCAGGCTCCCATTCCCTATTTACTACACTACTGAGGATCAGGAAAGAGACTCCATAGTTGTATTTCTAAAGGTAAAGTGCTCTTCTGCCTTATGCTGGCCTATACCAGCCATGTACTTTTTTGTGCTTCCTCATATCTCTTTAGTATTCATAGTCTGAGGCTAGATTCCATAATCTTCCCCTGAAAGGTACAGTGTATGAGGAACAGCAGCAGTGTGAGTAGCAGCCCTTGATTAACTTCAGATAGTGCGCACAGATGGCAGCATCACGCGTCAACTGTATCATGAATTTTCTTCCTCTTCTAGGAGCAAGCCAATTGGTGCTAACTTTGGCCTACCAGGCAAACTGTGTTTCTGTCTGTTATACTGATCTGCTAGGAAAACCTGGGGGAAGTTATTTCACCGCTCTGTATGCCCTTAATATCCGCAGCAAGTAAATAGTTTGTGAAATTACCTTATCACCAATCTTTATATTGGCCAAAAGTTGCTTTTCACTGCTTTAGGCAAAGCAAGTCCATAAAAGTTTTTTCATCTACTCCAACTTTCCCTTTCATTTTCTTTTCCAAGCACTAGTTGTCACTCTTTCACTTCTGCAGAACATGTAACACTCTTCTCTATCAGAACAAAATGTATTTCATTGATGTTAGTCATGTATGCATTGCCTTCAGGATTCCCAGATTTTTTTTTTGCTGTCCTTTCTCTACTTGGTGTTGACTCTTCATATCTATTCTATTATTTGGTGCTTCCTAGTTCCTTTAATCTTATTTCCTTTGGATAAAAGCAAGGTATCACATTTAATTTTGAAAATAGAAATCTGCCATAAACAACATTATATTTTACTTGTATGTATAACCAAAAAGGGAGAATTTCCAGACTTACAGTCTGAGATGTTTTCTAACTAATAAGTGATTTTATAGCGAGCTCATAGAATTAATTATGACAAGATTAACCAAAATCAGTTTTCTCTACCAAGAATAGTAATAAACTCAGTTTCTGATGATTGATTCTAAGATACAGTATCCTATTACAAACTTTTAAACAAACTGTGAATTAAATTTTATGGGAAATAACTTGAAAACTTTGTCTATTGTTAACAACAGTATATTGAAGAAAAATATTCTACCCAGAAAAATATTCTATCCTTCTCAGTACATAAAGTGTAGAGAAACTGAATTTCATGGTAAAGTACACAGTATCTATAAATTTAACATAAACATGATTAAGTCATTTGACTGATTTTTTTTTTTTAGCTTTTGAAAACTCAATTTAAGACTTTTTTTATTTTACAGACTCTCTAGTTTAAAAGTCGCAGTGTATCTTTAAGGCTACTAAAAGGCATCAGTCTTACTCAACTCAACTTCAAGCCCATGACTCAGAATCAGCTACCTTTAACTTTTAGCTATTCCTTCTGGTAATCATGTTCACATTTTAAAATAAATACTATGTTGCTGTTTCTTGATTTTTCCATTTGGCATTATCTATAGCTATTTATCTGTAGAATTCTTTTACACCTGCTTCCACTGGTAGGGAAGCTCTATTCCTCTTCTTAATTTCGTTCTCTTCTGCCTCGTCCATCTCATATGTTATTGTTGATTAATAATTTAGCTTTGTGTCATTTTTTATCCCCTAAACTAAACATTACTGTTTTTATAATATAATTTTTATTCATATTTACCCATGATTAACAGTTTGTTTGTTCTCAATTCTTCTCACATTTTCGAACTTCTTTCTGTAATCATCTCTTTTCTTCTACATATATACTGTAGAAGTATTTTTTCTGTATATTTCAATTTGGATAGTTTCTATTGCTGTCTTCAAGTTCACTGATCTTTTCTTCTGCCATGTCTAATCGGTCATAAATCGCATTCTGTGTATTTTCATCTCAGACATTGCAGTTTTTATCTCCAAAAGTTTAGTTTGGGTCTTTTTTATATCTTTCATATCTCTACTTAAGTTTTTAACCAAATGGAATATAGTTTCAATAACTACTTTAATGACCTTATTGCTAATTCTTTTTTCCTTTTTTTTTTTTTTTGAGATGGAGTTTCACTCTCGTTGCCCGGGCTGGAGCTCAATGGTGCGAGCTTGGCTCACTGCAACCTCCACCTCCCGGGTTCAAGCGATTCTCCTGCTTCAGCCTGCCAAGTAGTTGGGATTACAGGCGTGCACCACCACACCCAGCTAATTTTGTATTTTTTTTTAGTAGAGACAGGTTTTTACCATGTTGGTCAGGTTAGTCTCAAACTCCTCACCTCAAGTGATCCACCCACCTCAGCCTCCTAAAGTGCTGGGATTACAGGCGTGAGCCACCATACCGGGCCCTTATTGCTAATTCTAATATGTGTATCATTTCTGGGTCAGTTTTGGTTGATTTTTCTCATCATGGGTCATTTTTCTGCATTGTTGTATGCCTGGTAGCCTTGGTTTGAATGCCAAACATTGTAAATTTTACCTTGGTGAGCACTGGATATTTTTAGATCTCTATAAATCTTGAGCTTTTTCCTGGAATGCAGTTAAGTTAGTTGGAAACAACTTTATTATTCTAACCTTTTATGATTTGTTAGTTGGATCCTGAGCACTAGTCCATGTCTAATTATTCTCTACTACCAAGGTAAGACCTTCCTGAGTATTCTACCCAATATTCCATGAATTATGAGTCTAGTTTTCTAGTGTGACTAGTGGGAACGGGCGCTCTGTTCTCTAATATTTTGTAAGTTTGTCCCTGTACTAATCAGTACTCTGAATACTCCCGGGAGATCCTCTGCACATCTGTAGCATTCTCTCTCTATGCAACTGTCTACTCACTGGTACTGTGCAGGTACTATGTCCTGCAGACTCTAGTTGCCTTGGTCTGTCTGGACTCTTGGCTTCTTCTCAATTAAGGGAGTCCACTGGGCTTTGCCTGGGTACCCTCTGTCTGCATCATGAGCTGGATACTCATTCAAGGCAGTAAACTGGAACAATGTTTGGACTAACCTTATCTCTTTCTCATGTGTCATGGATCACTATCCTTTGCTTGAAAACCATTATTTCATGTATTAGGATTTTTTTGTTGGTTCAAATGAAAGTATAAATTTGATTCTTCGTCACTTCATTTTGGATGGAAGCAGAAGACACTACATGAAAGTTTTCATTTCAGTCTAACTGAAAATGGCTTTAACTTACTTTGATCTATGAATGATAGTTTAGCTGGTTATGCAGCTCTAGTTTGACAGTTATATTAATTCAGCACTTTAAAGATACTGTTCTGTCGTTTCTGGTTTATTTTGTTGCTATTAATAGATCTCTCAGTCTGTCATTCCTGTATATGTACTCTGTCCTTTTTTCTGCGTCTTGTAAGAATTTTTTTTTTGTCTTTGATGTTTTATCATTGTTTTATCCTGTGCCCAAATGTGGCTTACTTTCTTCGTTTATTTTTTGGAGCTTTCTGAAATGAAGATTTGTGCCCATTAATTCTGGAAAATTCTCAGCCATTATGTCTTCAACTATCACCATCACCATTACCTTCCTACCTCTCTATTCTTATTTTCTGGAGCTCCAATTTGTTTTTTGTCCCTTGCTTTTGATTTGTTTTGGTTTTTTTGAGACAGCGTCTTGCTCTTTTGCCCAGGCTAGAGTGCCATGGCATGAACACAGCTCGCTGCAACTTTGACTTCCTGGGCTCAAGTGATCTTCCCACCTCACCCTCCCAAGTAGCTCGGACTACAGGCCTGTGCCACCATAACAGGCTCTTTTTTTTCTTTTTTCTTTTTTTTTTTTTTTTTAAAGAGTTGGGATCTCACCGTGTTGCCTAGGCTGATCTTGAAGTCCTGGGCTTAAGCTATCCTCCCACCTTGGCCTCCCAAAATGCTGGGATTACAGGTGTGAGCCACCACACCCAGCCCAGTCAATTTGTTGTATGTTAGATATTGATTTTTGCTTCTTTAGTCTGTCTCTTCCTTTTCAGTTTAATCATTTTTCTCCCAGCTTATCTGCTATTATTGTAATGCATTTTATTTTATATTAGCATTAGTATTATTTTTTGAGATGGAGTCTCACTCTGTCGCCCAGGCTGGAGTGCAGTGGTGCAATCTCAGCTTACTGCAGGCTCTGCCTCCCAGGTTCAAGCAATTCTCCTGCCTTGCTGAGATTGCAGGCATGCACCACCACGCCCAGCTGATTTTTATATTTCTAGTAGAGACAGGGTTTCACCTTGTTGACCAGACTGGTCTTGAATTGCTGACTTCAGATCTGCCTGCCTCGGCCTCCCAAAGTGCTGGGATTACAGGCGCAAACCACAGAGCCCAGCTGTTGTTGTCATGTATTTTAATTCTATCTTGTCTTCTTTTTAAACTCCATAGAACATTTTAATCATTTATGCCATATCTATGTAAATTAACCTATGTATTACCACTTTTTTCCCCCCATCTTTGTGCTTCGATGAGGAATCACTATTCTTCCACTGGAAGCATATTCTTTAGAATTTCCTTTAGATTGTGTTTTTTAGTCACAAATATCACATTTTTTTGGTCTGAAAATATCTTTTTTTCTATATTTTTGGAAGATATTTTTATTCAATAGCAATTTCTGTTGGCACTTATTTTCTGAGTATATTAAAGATACTCCATTGTGTGCTGGCTTCTGTTATTGCTGTTGAAGAGTGTCTTAGTCCATTTTGCATTGCTGTGAAGGAATACCTGAGGCTGAGTAATTTATAAAGAAAAGAGGGTTATTTGGCTCGTGGTTCTGTAGGTTGTACAGGAAGCATGGAGCCAGCATCTGCATCAGGAGAGTGCCTCAGACTGCTTCTACTCCTAGCAAAAGGTGAAGGTGAGCCAACATACCACATGGTGAGAAAGGGAACAAGAGAGAGGAGGAAGGTGTCAGGCCCATTTTAACAATTATTTCTCGTGAGAAATAGTGGAGTGAGAACTCACTCACTGCAGTGAGAATGGCACCAAGCTATTCATGAGGAATCCACCCCCATAACCCAAACACCTCTTACTAGGCCCCGCTTTCAGCGTTGGAAATCAAATTTCAGCATGAGAATTAGAGGGTGCAAATATCCAAACTATATCAAGGAGTTAGCTGTAAATCTGTTTTTATTTTAATTTCTGTATTTTTCATTACTAGAAGTTCTTTTTAATTCATTTTCAAAACTGCTTTGTCATTTTGTATAATCTCCTTCTCTTTGCTCATGTTTTCAGTTTCTTTTCACTGAACATTGTATTCCTTGTGTCCTGTAATTCTTACATCTATTATCTTGGGGCCAGATTCTTTCTTCCTATCCCTCCTAATATCTTAATTCCTTTTATGTTTTATCTTTGACTGTGAACTCATTTCTTATCTATACACTATAGCAGTAGGAGTTCCTTAAAGTCTGGGCTTAAGGTGCATTCCCTTAGAGATTTGATTTTTTTGTTGTTGTTCATGTACCTGACAGCAATATTGGCATGAAACCACATTAAACTCATTTCTTAGTGTGATGTTTTTCTGAGCACTCAGGAAATGTGAAATTGGGCAATAAATCTGTATGAGTCAGCTTATAGTTACAAATTCTTTAGATTTTATTTTTTTACCACTCCTGTTGTGAAGACAAAAAAATTTTCTTGCAGTCCTCTAGTTGAGGATTGGGGGAAGGGACTTTTTTCTAGTATGCCCCTCTACTGAGTGTGTGTGCTTTTGGAGTCCCAGCTCTGTACAGAGGAAGCCAAATTCTACCTGCCCACTACCATCCTCATTTAGTAAAAAATAAAATTCCATAAAACTCTAAGCACATTTGAAAAAAGTTGAATTTTATTAAGGATATTTAATATTTTTTAGGTACTCAAATGTAATATATATAAATACCAAATCACTAATGACAGTTGTAGTATGACATTTCAACCAAAAATATAAAAGTAGGCTGTTCTATAAAAGAGCAAGTTGTGATATTTGCCAAAGTAGTGTTCTTACTATTTATATATTATCTTACTGGATTGCAATCTGATTTGTAGAAAAATGGCCAATGTCAGACATTGATTTGTTCCCATTTTTGGCTCTTATAAATAATACTGCTAAAAACATTTCTATACAAGTTTTCATGTGGACAAGTGTTTTTATTTCTCTTGGGTATATACGCAGGAGTAGAATTGCTAGATCACATGGTAACGTTTTCAAAAGCAATTATACTACCTGCAGCGTATGAGGTTTCTAGTTTCTTCACTTTTTCACCAATACTTGTTACTATCTGTCTTTTGTATAATAACCATCCACGTAAGTTTGGAGTAGTATCTCTTTCTGGTTTTGATTTGCATTTATCTAATTGATAATGAGGTTGAGCATCTTTTCATGTGCTTTTGTTGTTCATTTTGCTGTTCACATCTTTAAAGAAATATCTATTCATGTTCAAGTTTCTTTCTCCTTTTTTTTTTTTTTTTCTTTTTTTTTTTTTTTTTGAGATGGAGCTTCGCTTTTGTTGCCCAGGCTGGAGTACAATGGTGCGATCTGGGCTCACTGTAACTGCCGCCTCCCAGGTTCAAGCGATTCTCCTACCTCAGCCTCCCTAGTAGCTGGGATTATAGGCATGCGCCACCATGCCCAACTAATTTTTGTGTTTTTAGTCAAGAAGGGGTTTCACCATGTTGGCCAGGCTGGTGTCAAAATTCCTGACCTCAGGTGATCCACCTGCCTCGGCCTCCCGAAATGCTGGGATTACAGGCGTGAGCCACTGCACCCAACCTGTCCATTTTTTAACTGGGCTATTTGTCCTTTTATTATTGAGTTGTAAGTAGTCATTATATGTTCTATATACAAGTCTCCTATTAAGTATATCATTTACAAAAACATCCTCCCATTCTGTGAGTTGTCTTTACTTTCTTGATGATGTCTTTTAAAAGCACAAAATTTTCTAGTTTTGATGATACCCAGTTTATCTATTTTTCTCTTGTTGCTTATTTTTTGGGTGTCAGATCTAAGAAACCATTGCCTAATCTAAGGTTGCGAAGACTTAAATGCCTGTCTTTGCATCTAATTTAATTTTTTTGAATTAAAAAGTTTTTATAGTAGTGCTAATAAAGAAAATCTTAAGGGAGAAAAAAGCACTCATATTCTCATTAACCTAGAAATTATTTACTTTTGCAATACTGTCACCTCCCTGCTCAGTATATACTTAATTTTCATTATGACTATTAAGTACTATGTTGTATTCTGACATTTTCTGTATTTATACATGATATTAATAATTTTAATTTTTAAGGCTACATAATATTTCAAGTTTATTTTCCAATTTTAAAACAATTTTTGCATAGTTTTGTTTTGCTTATATGATAAAACTCCAGGTAACATTGGTAAGTACATAACTTTTTGCTTCTGTTTGACTTATTTTCTTAGTATAATTTTCTAGGAATGTAATTACGGGGTCAAAGGATGTAAATATCTTTACAGCTCTTATATGAAGTCATATTACTTCTAGAAATTATTGTAATCAAATTCTGTGCTTTCATTTAGTAAAGGTAATTGATATTATAAATTGAAGAATTTACCTTGAGGATAATTATGTCAGGAATCCTCCATCAAATTCAGAGTGAAGTGATATGTGTATTTCTTCATCTGAAAAAAGCAAAATGGTACTTTTATGAGACACTTTGTACTGATATTTAAAACTAGGACAGGCTGGGCATGGTGGCTCATGCCTGTAAATCTCAACACTTTGGGAGGCCAAGGCAGGTGGATCACCTGAGTTTGAGACCAGCCTGGCTGGCCAACATGGTGAGACTCCATCTCTACTAAAAAATACAAAATGTTAGCTGGGCGTGGTGGCAGGTGACTGCTACTTGGGAGGCTGAAGCAGGAGAATTGCTTGAACCTGCGAGGCAGAGGTTGCAGTGAGCTGAGATTGTACCACTGCACTCCAACCTGGGCGACAGAGCGAGACTCAAATAAATAAATAAATAAATAAATAAAACTAGGACAGTTAGTTGCCTTTTTGACTAAAGATAAATATACTTAAAATTTATCATTTTATGGTACCCTCTAAATAATAATAGTATAATTTGTTAAATTTCTTTAGGCTTCGGGAGCAGGAAAGAAAAGAAGCAGAAGAAGCTAGTCAAAAGGAAATAGAAGAATGGGAAAGAAAACTTCTAGCTCAAGCAGCTCCAACTTGTATGGAGACCATGTGGGAAATTCCAGCTATTGGGCATTTCCTTTGTTTAGCTCAACAAATTCTAAATTTGCCAGAAATAGTCTTTTACGAATTGGAACGTTGTCTTCTGATGCCTCAGTGTAATGTTTTCCTATCTAAAATAATGACTTCTCTATTAAGTCCTCCCCATCGCAGACCTACCTTACATCGAAGACCTACTTTGCCTTACAGGACCTGGGAAGCAGCACTGAGGCAGAAAGTACAACAGTGGTACACTGCTGTAGGGCAGACTGAAAATCCTGATAACTGTGCTGAAAAACTGGGGTTGTGTCCTCAGTTTTTTAAAGTTCTTGGAGAAGTCAGTCCATTAGAAGAAAAACCTTTTCACGAACTACCTTTTTACCAAAAAGTATGGCTACTTAAGGGTCTTTGTGACTTTGTGTATGAAACACAAAAAGAAGTTCAAGATGCTGTACTTGGACAGCCTATCCATGAATGCAGAGAAGTTATTCTTGGTTATGATTATTTGGAGAATGCTTATGTACATTTTCCACAGTTCTGTGGTGCAGACGTACGGATTTATAAACAGAGACCCTTTCAGGCCCCAGAATTTCCAATTCCACCCATTAAAATACAAAGAGTACCTCGGATTAAATTGGAGAAATTGAAGTGTGACTATGTTAGTACAAGTAATGGAGAACATAGATGTAGTAGAGACAGCATGCCCTCTGCCTTCAAGAAAGAGCAGGAAAATAATTTTGATCCAGCTTGCTGCCCTACTAAAATGATCTTGGATAATCATGACATCTCTGTTGAAATGGAAGTAAAATCCAACTATGAAATTAGAATTCGCAGGCCTTGTGAAATTAAAAAAACTGATTGTTGTAAAGAAAACTTAGAGAAACCAGGGAGTCCAGGGGAAGTTACTGGCTTTGGAGAGCCTCTCAGTCCAGGTGAAATAAGGTTTATAGAAAATCAGGAAAAATATGGTGAAGCTTCCAGAATAAAGATTGAACCCAGTCCATTAAAAGAAAATGCTCTAAAATCTTGCCAAATACATGTAAATGGAAGTCACAGTGATCATCCAGAAATTAACTGCCACAAAGTTGTAAGGGATATTCTGTTAGAGCAGTCACTACAGAGCCACAAGAAACTCAAACTAACTAAAATGAGGGCAAAAAAGAAGAAAAAGAAAAAAAAGAAATTGAAAGATGTTTTGAATGAAAACTTACAGAGAAAGCGTGAAGGTCTTCATTCTCTTGCATTCAAGTCTTACAAACCTGAGATCCAGAATAAGTTATTGATCATCAAAAAAAAAGCAAAACACAAGAAGCACAAATCTGGTAAGCTAACACAAATGGATGGGAGTTATGTTTAAGTATAATTCAAATTGTTTTTTCAATTATTCATCATGGGTGCTTTGATTGAGAGACTGAAATGCACATGTATGCATGCGTGTATACTTGAGGGTCAAATTTTATTTTATATTCCATGAGTTAAAAAGGCAGAGTACATGTCGTTTTATATACTTACAACAAAAAAAGTACTGATGCAGTAAGTTTGAATTTAATTTTCAGTTGAGCATGTTTGGGCATTATGTTTTTACCTTTCTCTGAACCAATTTCTTTCCCATCACTATGCAATGGTTCCCACCCCAGGTGTAGGGCAGTACAGTGTAGTAGGAAAAGCACTGATTTCAGGAAGTAACATTCCCAGGACTAAAGTTCATAGCAACTAGCTACTTAAACCAAGGGTAGTCAGATTATCTTCCTGAGTCTGTTTTTTCTCACATCATATATTTTTCAGAACTCTGTTTTCAGTATATATTTTTATATCAAGAAAATATGTGGAATATAAGAAAATTATATGCCACTGCACTCCAGCCTGGTCAACAGAGCGAGACTCCGTCTCAAAAAAAAAGAAAAAAAGTTAGTCTCTAAAATATTAAATAATATTTTAAAATTAGAACTACTTCCCAACTCAAGTATATAATATGTTAATGTAATTGTAACCCAAAATCCTTTATTGTTTATTACACTGCTATTCATGTGCTCAAAGGCAATAAAGTGGTTTATAAAATAGACACTGCTGTAGATCAGAGAGAAAATTGGAGGGAGTTTTGTATCCAGTTCTAGAAAAATGAATGGAAACACTTGGAAGGCAAATTTATACATTGTATTCAGCAAGTACTCTAAGCCTTAGTTGAGGAGAGAAGACTTACATGCCTGAAATAGAAGAAAAGAATACACTTGTTTGTATACTTACTTTATTCTCAGAGCAAATTTTAGAAAGTCAGGTCTTAAGTGACAAAAATGTTTGGATCTGGTGGATCCAGTTTTGTCTGCTTACCTAGTTAATACTGGGTAAACATCGGCTAATTCCCTTTTTTCCTTGGTTACTGAATTCCTTGTTGATATAACAATGTTACATAAAATGTTATAATAACAAACATTTGTTTTATGTAATTTTCAGTCCACTTGTCTATCTGAAGCTTTGCCCTGTTCTTTATTAGGTGTGAGACATCCTGGCCTTTCATAATCAGTTTGGGGCATACCTTAGTCCAGTCGTTACTTTCTCACTCTTTTTAAAAGTGAGCTCCATCATCATAGGTTTGGAAAATACTCCTCTTAAAGATTCACATTGTGCTTTAGTAGAGGTTCACAATTCATTTTGCAAAACTGATAATAGATTTGTTTTGAAATTTAGAACTCTTCAGATATTAGAACGGTGTTATGGTGTATATAATGTTTAACTTATCCACATTGGGGCTTAGGTTAAGGAATATCCCCAGTGGGAATTACTTCTGTAATCAAACATATAATCTCTACAGAGAAATGTATGAATTAGACTAAATAAAACAAAGACTAGAAAACGTTAAGTTCAAGTCAGGTTTTGTTACCATATAAATTATATTTGAGACTTTTAGTTTTCAAAACCTTTTGAACTTCTAATTTGTTAAGTTATTCTGGGCCTGTTTATTAAAGACTCTGGAAAGTCTTGAAGAAAAGAAAACTGCTTGATTTTGTTTAACGTATTTTTTTCAAATTTATTTTAACACTGCTTTTTTTCAAGTAATAGTTACCAATAACCTGTGTATTCTGTAGAATACACTCTGGGATAAGCTGTGTCATTTATGACTGATGTATGAACCTACATGCAATCAATCTGGTCTGTTTTATGTTGCGTAATACAGGCTTTAATTTTTGGTGGTATCTCCAAATTTAGTAAGCCTTATTGTATTGGCAGGTGATTTTTAGTAGAAGGCACAAAGACAATTTGGTTGAAAATGACTTGATAATTTTAGCACAGTTTGAGGCAGTTTGGGTAACATTTAAGCATTTTAATCTACTTTTCAAAATTGGGATTTCCTTCCTCCTTTTTAAATTTTGAATTCATTTTTACTCATTTAGGCCTGTTCCTTACTATTGGAAACATTATGGAATAAATAGAAGACAATGGAAACAATATAATGTCCATTATCTCATGCTTGATCTTCTGTTTTTATTCAATCATAGAATAAGAAAAATATGACCTGGCAATTAGAAATTTTTCCTTGATGACCTGTTTTCAAAATATAAATGTTTCTGAAAACTTTGTCATTTAAGCAAGACAAGCAAGATTAGCTGTGCATAAATTAAAAATAACTAAGAGTAAAAAAAGCCCAGAGCAAAAAAATTTAGATCATTTGGTTTTCTTTCATTGTTTTTTCTTATTATAAAAGCAATCCATTTTTTTTAAAGAATATAGAGACAAGCAAAAAGAATAGCCCTTTTCCTTTCCTCATTACCTGGTAAATGTTTATTCTTTTATCACTTCCTTAAGGAAGCCTCCCGTTATCTTTTGACTTGTTAAAATTTTCCCTGTTATTCATGCTTATAGCACCAGACACTTCTCCTTCATAATACTTATTATAGTTGCCTTTACTTCTGGGTTATTTTGATGATTGTCTCCTCTTTATTCTGTAACATTCTTAGGGACAGAAGGATTATTTCTGGTTTTGCATCCCTGGCACTTTAGCAGATTGGTTGATGCATTGTGTGGGAATATACTGAATAAATAAATGAACACATGTAATATGGTTCACCTAGATGTAACTAAAACTAACTACTTATTATTAACTACTTATTATTTCAACACTTTTTCAAAGACTATATTTGTTTAAATAGGATTATACTATACATACCATTTTAACAATCTGCTTTTTTCCCCTACCTATCAGTATACCATGAACATCTTTGTGCAATAAATAGGTCCCTGCATCATCATTTTAAATGGCTGTGTAGGATTCTGTTGTGTGTATTTTGCAGTTAATTTAACCAATCTCCTTATTGAACATTTTGGTTGTTTTCAATAATGTACTGTTATTATAGATTGTGTAGAGCAAGTAGAGTTGGCTAAAATGAATTAGAAATTCTAAAAATTAGGGGACTTTTTATAAAATCTGAAAAAATACAAAAAAGATTACAGATGCATTAACAATTACAAAAAGCTTATGGTGTTTTAAGATGCTTCCAACCAGTTTTGTTTGGAATTTTTTTTTTTTTTTTTTTTTTTTTTTTTTTTTTTGAGACGGAGTCTTACTCTTGTTGCCCAGGCTGGAGTGCATTGGCATGATCTCTGCTCACTGCAACCTCTGCCTCCCGGGTTCAAGCAGTTCTCCTGCCTCACCCTCCCGAGTAGCTGGGACTATAGGCGTGTGCCACCATGTCCGGCTAATTTTTGTATTTTTAGTAAAGATGAGGTTTCACCATGTTGACCAGGCTGGTCTCGAACTCTTCACCTCAGGTGATCCGCCCGCCTCGGCCTCCCAAAGTGCTGGGATTACAGGCGTGAGGCACCGTGCCCAGCCAATAGTCATTATTTTCACCCAAATCATTTTATGGTATCACCTCTAAACTGACTAAAATGGATAAAACAGGTGGTCTTATTCTCTTATAGGTGAAAGAACTAAGTTAAAACTCTTATAGGTGAAAAAACTTAAGTGGTCAGTGACCTCAAGTGAATAACAGTTAAGTACAGATAAAGACAACACAATAAGGTCAAGTAGAGAAAAAATCAGTGTGCTATGCTAGTCTGGGAAGGTTTTACAAGGGATGAAGGACTTTGAAGAATATTGGGGATTGAATAGGTGGAAAATGTTGAATAACACGAGCAAAAGCATAGAGGTACAATTAAGTGAGGTGTCACTGGAAGAAGCACAATTAAAGAGGGCTTTTGTGGAAAAGTTGAGGTTTTAGAAGCTGTTCGAATGACAGAAAAGTGTCATTTTTGGGTCATCTTTCTAGGCATGTGATGCTATGTTAAATGATTGAATCAAGAGTCCAGTGCAAGGGAATTGAGCTTGAAATAAGATATATCAGATGTGTAAAAAGTAATGAGCTGCTTTATAGGAAATGACTGAGAAGGTAATGTAATCTACAATGTTTGATTATTTCAAGGCCCGTATTTGTGAAAAGGTTATTATATAGTTCTATAGTGACAGCACTAGAGACCCTAACTACATGTATCTTATGGAGAAAAGTTTTAGCATACCAGCTGAAGATTTCAAAATATAAGAGTGCAAGGATTTACTGTGCTTCATGTCCTTTTATTTTTTCAATCCTACTTTTTCTCTAAAAAACCTAGTACTCATTGAGTGCTTATTGTATGCCAGGCACTATTCTAAGCCTTTATACATATTATCTCATTTAATCTTCATGAAAACTTCAAAAAATAAATATTACTATTATTCCCCATTATTACAGATTTTAGAGATTTTTAAAAATTGAGATACAAAGAGATTTACTTGTCCAAGGTCACACAGCTAGAGCTAGTAAGTGACAGGATTAGGAGAAAGGGTCTTGCAAGATAATTAGGATACCATTAAAGAGCTATGAAAAGAAGCTGGCAGGGGTAAGATGAAGGGGTAGATGATAACTTTAACAAGAGAAAATTCTAAATCCAGGTAAGGATTGATAATGTGACTTTCTATCATAATGATAGAAGAAAATTCTATTTTGAGAGAGATGCTGCAATAAGTAGCAGAATTTGGCAACTGATTCAATATTCTCAGTTAAAAGTTAAAAGAAATGGATGTTGAGGAGTTACTGAATTATGTGATAAGGTTAAAGAATTCCAGTATGATAAGAAATCTGCTTATAGGTAAGGAGAATAAAAGGAAAATAAACTGCTTTGTTAAGGTCAAATTGCTTACTTGAGATAGAACTCCAGAAACTCCTGGAGTATAGTTAGCTCAAGACGTGCACATTTAGTAAATAAAAGACAAGTTTAGGCTCTAGTTCTGTGACTTTACATCCCAGGCACTTTGCAGATTCACTATTTAATAATACAAATACCCTTGAGTTTTCACTTGCAACAATGATTAATATCTTAGTATTCATCTATTTATTAAGATTCCTAAGAGGAAAGCACAGAGGGAGGAGTGAATGTGTTGGGATAATTTTAAAACATGGAAAGGCTGAATCTAGGAAAGCATTGAAGTACCTTTTTTTTTTTTTCTTTTTCTTCCTCCTTTCCCTCCCTGAGAGACAGGATCTCGCTATGTTGCCCAGCTGGCCTCGAACTCCAGGGTGCAAGCCATCCTCTCACCTTGGCCTCCCAAATAGCTGGGACCACAGGCGAGCTGGGATCACAGGCATGCACCACCACACTTGGCTTAAAATGGAAGTCTGAGTATGAGTAGCCCAGTGGTCTGAGGAGTGAAGACAGGAAAACCAGATGAAGGAGAAGGGTAAAGATGAGGAATAAGAAACTGAGAAAGGGGAACCGAAAGGGGGATGATAATCACCTTCTTGTGTAAAGAAATATGCCATTTTAAAAAAAGGCATATTTCCAGATTCTAGAAAAGTAGAGTTTTATGCCTCAGTTACAGTATAAAATATATCTTAGTTATGATTTTCCCTCTCAGGTTGGGCATTCTTTTCTTAAGTTTTTCTAAGCATAGTGTTTTAGAAAGCTTCATTAGGGTATACTTTTGTAACATTAATTACTAAGGTTTATTATTAAGGTTTATTAATGTTTCCTTATGCATTTTCCAGGTACAGGTTGACACTTCTTGTTTTAGGCTCAAGAGTGGTGTTGAAATTCTGTGTATGTTTTAATTTGACTTCTGACTTCAGCATGATTTTAGGTTTGAGAATTTTATTCTGTTTTATATGACCAGGTAACTTAGGGCAGTGGGAGTAAAATACCTGGGATATGATCAAGTTGAGTGATACGGGAAGGGAAGCCCACTGGGGGGCAGTATGTAACTTGCCCTGTATATATTTTGTCCTGAAGCAAAAACAGATTACCAAATAAAGGCGTAGTTTTGCAGTATATGATGCTCGATTTTTAAAATAATATTTATTTTTTAAGTGCTGATTTTTTACTGAAGAATACAGGAAAATTTATACTGAAAATTTTTTTTGAGGATATATACTGAAGGTATTAAAAAACAGTAAATGTACAAAATCATCCAACCCTAATCAAAAGGAATGCTCTGAGGCAAACAGAAGCAGATTACATCTCTTTCAAAAAATTTGAAAGAATGCAATATTTTACCATAAAAAGAGTAAGCTTTGAAGTGAGACAGACCTAATTTCACATATATGCTTCTAGTGCATATTAGCTACAGCTCCTCCATCAGTTTCTTTACCTGTTTATAGCCTGTTTCTTTATCTGTGATAAGTGAGGTAATACCTGCTTGGCTGTATTGTTAAGATTAATTAGAATAGCAAATGCACAGTATGTCACATGGAGCCTGGCACATGGTAGGAATCAATAAATGGTAACTCACGATATTTGTGCAGTAAAATTACATAATGGAAGGAGCTTGAACTTTGTAGTTAGAATCCCTGACTGTGGTGCTTACTTACTGTGTGACACATGAGTAAGTTAATTAATCTTTTTGATCTTCAGTTATCCCATATTACGATAGAGTTACTACCTACCTGGGAGGGTTATATTGAGAAATAAATAAGTTAATTTATACAGACCACTTTACTAAGTATCTGACACATAGTAGGTTCTCAGTAAATGTTAATCTTCTTACTACCACTACTAGGTCATGTTGGTAAATTGTTTATTTAAAATCGTCGTCAGTGTTTTCTTCACTATAAAATAGACTTAAATGGACCCTCAGAATTGTAAACAATTACCTGCATACCTTTTCCTACCCCCCAACTGGTGGTGACATTTCTGAAAAAAGTAGGATTCTTATATTTAGGGATCACTTCTTAGAACTTATGTGTGCTAAATGCTGTAAATACAAAGTGAATAATGTGATTTCTGTCACCAATAATTTACATTATAGTAAGGATGACAAACATAAGAACAGACAATTATAATATTCTATTACGTTCATTGATTTGTGTACAAAGTAGAGTGGTAGTTTAGAGGACATATGCATAAGAAGAACTGAGATGGAGTAAGTAAAAAGAATTTGAAGAAGGTTAAAAGATTTTCTGTTTAGGCTTTTCTCACCATAGCTTAGCTGAAGCTAAAGCAATAGCTAACATTTATTGATCACCTACCATGTGCCTAGCAGTAGTATAAGCTTTTGGGATGTTAGAACCCATTTAATTCTCACAGAGTAGATAATACTATTATCACTGTTTTATAGATGAAAAAACTGCACAAAGAAATAAAGCAGTTTGCTCAAGGTCATGTGTGTAGCTATTATACATGACCTCTATAATAGTAGGTGGTTGTAGCAGATATTCAAACCCAGGTAGTTTATTTCTAAAACTCAAGCTTATAACCGATATATAACATTACCTCCAATTTTCTAATAACATTTAAGCATCCTAATGACATGGTGAACTGAAATACCAAGTAACCACCTTAGCTTCTCAGTCCATTCAAATAGAGTAGCTGCTAGAGTTAACTGAGAATTTAGTACCTGTGTTTAGTGCCTGTGTAAAAATAAGATGAAATTCATGGGACTATCAAGGGTGACCTCTGTTGTGCTTATAAATGAATGCAAAATCAAATGGCTTTTTTTTTTTTTAAGCTAATCAGAGTAGGACTGGTGGGGAGAGGTTTAGGAATAATTTTATTTCCTTCAAATTGCTGTTTTTATAAAACCTTCCCGTACATAGGTCAGCAAGACCATTCATTTTTTCTTGTGAACTTCAAAAAATGGTAAAGGCAGTGTATAGAGGAAAGGCATCTTGGCATTCAAATTCATGAGCCCCTTTCAGCAATACTTAACGGCACTCAGTTTAGAAATGAATTACTAGCTATATTATAGGGATACCAATAATTTAATCATTTCTCCCTGAGTATTGCTATTTAAGCAGCCTACCCACTTACCTATCTTTGTAGGCATTTACTTCTGTTATAAGGTACTGTGTAAGCACAGAAGTAAGTAACAAGGGGAATAAAGAAATATATGTTGGGTTATTTTAATTTAATTAAAAGCAAATGTCAAATGACACCCATCAATACTTACTAAAATAAGACAGTTAAACCCCCATGAACCTCAGCAACTCACAATTTGCAGTTCAATCATAGTATACATGGATTTTATTGAGCCAAAAGTTAGAAATTTTATAAATTATAGTTCTGTGATATGATTAAAAAGTAATACAAAAAACACAATTATAAACTGGAATTGTGTCAGTTGAGTTGAGTTGACATATTCTTGCAAGATGATCGTATTTATATAGGAAAATGTTTGGAAAGGAGCATTAGGATTATGTACAGCAAAGTTACTTTATGTACTCATTTTCCCTTTTGAAAAAAGTATTGACTTTTAAGGGGATTTTAGTCTGCAAATGGTTGTGAACTAAAAATGACAGAAAAGTATTTCTGAATATTTTTTGTGCCCTTATGTAGACTGTAAGCTCCTAGAGGATAGGATTTTTCTTTTTTATGATTTTTTAATTCCTTCTTGTCCCTGTAACTTGTACAGTGTCCTATATCTAGTATATGTTGAGTAATTAACAGTTTGTTAATTGATTTTGCTAATTACAAATTGGGGGAAAATGTTTAATGTGTTTCTAACTAAAAATAGAATTTTTTTTTTTTTTTTTTTTTTTTTTGAGACAGAGTTTCACTCTTGTTGCCCAGGCTGCAGTGCAATGGTGTGATCTCGGCTCACTGCAGCCTCCACCTCCCAGGTTCACACGATTCTCCTGTCTCAGGCTCCCGAGTAGCTGGGATTACAGGCGCGCGCCACCACACCTGGCTAATTTTTGTATTTTTAGTAGAGACGGATTTTTGCCATGTTGACCAGGCTGGTCTCAAACTGACCTCAGGTGATCTGCCTGCCTTGGCCCCCCAAAGTGCTGGGATTATAGGTGTGAACCATTGCGCCTGGCCTAAAAATAGAAGTTTTATGCATATTATGTATGTATATTTTTTTGTCAAGTTAAATACAGAAAGTAGATATATTTCAGTGTATACTGTGAATTGGCTTTAAGTATAAGAGGTTTATTTTTCCCAGTGGTTTCTGGTTCCACAAACAACTAGGTGCACTTTAAAGGTAGATATTTATCTTCTTTTAAAACTTTGGGTATTGATACCTCCAAGGGCAGCCTGTTAGGAGAGTGCAGAGCTAAAGGAGTAGAAAAGCTTAGTTACCTAAGCTACTAAGGGGATTTTCACATTGGGTTGGCTAGAGACCATAGTCTTCAGCTGTAGTTCTTATGCCAGTTCCTGACTGCGAAGTCAATGTTAAAGGTAAAGTTTTTCTCCCTATGTAGTCTCATTTTAAGTTGCAAATGTAGATTTTAATTAAGCAGTAGTAATATGACTTTTTTGCCTAATCTTGAAATAAATTCTACTGTATAACACTTAGGAGATGTAATAGTTTGGTTCATATAAAAATAAAACAGCATTTGTTAATATGTCTGTTAACAGGTAGTTAATAGTTTAATGTTTGCTTTTACTGGGGCTTGTTTTGATTCATCATTTTTATTTGACTCACTAGCAGCCGTCTGTTAGTTAAAATTTAACTTTCAAGGCTCTGCGTAATTTGTTTTTTGTTAATGAAGTGCTATAAACAGCATTATGAAGCTTTTCTCTTTTAATCTTGAAAGGAAAAAAATCCATCTCTAAAAAAGCAATCACAAAGAAGAGGAAAACTGTCACAAAGTCACCTACTGTACCAGAGTTTCAGGTAAATGTTTCAACTTTGTCTCAAAATTTTTAAATTTTTTGTTTCAGTGTTCATATCATTCCTGGAGAGTTTGGCTGAATTCCAAGAAACTGTAGCACACATACTTGTAATGAAATATTTCTGACAATGACTTTTCCCCCTGCAAGTGCAGATGTAGCCAAGATTTAATCTGCTAGTATTTCATAATTTTTACCTCTGTTTTTGTTTTTTAATAGTAAAAACCCTCTTTTATGTCTTAATCTCTGCTATGTTTCCTAGAAGCAGTTTAATAGAAAATATATATATACACACACTATATAGTATATGTGTGTGTGTATATATATATTATATACATAAAAGCAATGTGTGAATGAAACTCTTCCTAGAACAAATCATAATGGGAAGATGGTAATATTGCCTAGGTAATTCATTTTCATTTATTTGGGCACTGTAGAAATAAATGGTATATTTATTAACTTGGAAAACAAATCTTTCAACTGTCAGCTGTATATGATCTTCAGAGAGAATGTTAAGTAAAGGTTAATTGAAATGGTCTTTAAACATTTAAGTGAAAAGAAAAAGTAACTATATTTACTGCCATATGATTAAGTGAAGAGTTTTTTATTGGTAGCTAATACTGAGCAGAGAATCTCATCCTAATTAATGCTTTTATTTTCTATTTTATAAAAGATGTATTTTCTTCAATAAACACTTTCTTTAAAAACGTCTTTGTATTCATGTGTCCAGTCAATTTTCAAAAGTTTTATAAACTCATACCTAATGACCAAAAGATAAAAGTGATGTTAAAATGAATTTGTGAGTCTCAAGTCAAGTAGAGATGAAAATAAAGGGACAACAATCATGAAAATATTGATAATATATAATGTGAGTTTAATAGATATATCTAAAAATGTGGACACCTTCATTTTCAGTAAAAATTCTATTTTGGAGAGTGTTTTTATGGAAGTTACTAACTGGTAAAAATTTAACATTTTAAAATCAACAGTTAAAGAAAATAGACACGTTTTTCTCTTAGTACTTTAGAATAGAATGTTTTTAATGGTATTTTTAGTATGAATTACAAACATTTCTACAAAATCCTTTATTATATTATATAACCTTGGTTCCAGAGTAGTCAATAAAAAAATAACAATTTTACTGTTTACTTAGAGGCCTTTATACCACTTCTTGTAACATATTTTTTAATGCTTTAGTATTATATCATCATGCTTCCTCTGATGTCACACCTATGTTTACTATTTCTCCCACTTATTTTTTTCTCAATCCTCAAAGCATCAGCCCTGGGAATATAGATGTTAGAGCAAATCTGACCCATTGTTAATATTTCCTCTATACCCATCTTAGTGAATAGACTTTTCCATGTATTAAGAAGCACAGGCTGCATAGACAGTGTTTTTTTAAATTGCAATAGTATTCATTAGTGAGGCATGAAGTCATTTTAGTAGATTGCATGACCAGTGTTTCTTTTTTAAGCTAACAAAATTAAACTAGAAATCAACACAGTTATATATAGTAAGTGTGCTACATATAGCAGTGTGGATATGTACACTCACATATATTGTTTCATGAAACTTTGGTTTCAGTTATGTGTGTGTACACAAGGACATGCATTGTAAAATGTGTTGCTGACCATGGGTCATGGTCAAAATATTTTGCTAGATTGAGCTGTTTAAAATAGTCTTGGCCAGGCGCAGTGGGTCATGCCACTTAGGGAGGCTGAGACAGGTGGATCACCCGAGGTCAGGAGTTCGAGACCAGCCTGACCAATATGAAACCCCGTCTCTGCTAAAAATACAAAACAGATTAGCTGGGTGTGGTGGCATGTGCCTGTAATCCCAGCTACCCAGAGGCTGAGACAGGAGAATCGCTTGAATCTGGGAGGCAGAAGTTACAGTGAGCCGAGATCACGCCATTGCACTCCATCCTGGGCAACAAGAGAGAAACTCTGTCTCTAAATAAATAAATAAATAAATAAGTCTCTTCCTGATTCTCAAGGTGTCCTAGAGGGAGAGAAAACAGAGAGAGGGAAAAAAAGAGAGAGAGAGAGGATAGAGAGGAGTAATAGTCTCATGAAAACAGTGGTTCTTGTGCCTAGTTTACAATATGAATGCCACGGCATTACTCATAAAGAAACTTGGCAACTAGGGAAATAGATCATTTGCTTCAAATACACACGTCAATAAGATAGATAGTGCTAGTCACTAGTAAACTTTGCTGTTAAATGCAAAACTTAGTTTTGTCTCAAAATAATTTTATGTAGTGTGTTACTTTATTTGAAAGTCTTCCACATGTAGGAAGACTATTATGTAGTAAAGTGAATTTATTCCCTGCCCAAAAGTTCTAGTGATACGGTATTTAGCACCTCAGATTCTGCAAATTATTTGTTTTGTCCAAGGTGTTTTAAATGTCACATTTCTAGTATTAAACATAAAAATATAGAAATATTTAGCCAGAAGATTTTCATATTGTTCATTCTGAAATATCTTGCTTCTGAGAACAATGAACCTGTTTTTGGATAGATAATAGATCCGTTTTGTAAAACCTGACCGATTTGCCAAAGGACCGGTCTTCTTTAAATTGGCAGAAAGCATGCTTAGATAGAGATAAATGAAAGAGTTAAATTGTGAAGTTTTTCTTTCTTTAAGTCCTAATGAGTTTTTAAAAATGTATTTTGACCTCAGCTTCTTTTTAGTTTGCCTGTGTTTTTGACTTTTTTTAAAGCTAGAAGTTGAACTTGCCCCCCTATTTGCTTCAGAAAGAATCTATGTTTATATACACACCTAGTGTCTGCACCCAGGTTTAGAAAATATTCATCCCGCTCCTATTTAGAGTATCCACTGTGAGCATTCAAATAATGGATTGGATTTGTGTGTGTGGCAGGGTGGGTTGGGAGTGTGTGTGTGTATACAGTCAGCCCTCTGTATCTGTGAGTTGTGGGTTCTGCATCTGTGCATTTAACCTTGGATTGAAAATATTTTTTAAATGTGTGTGTACTGAACATGTACTGACTTTTTTTGTCATTATTCCCTAAACAATATGGTACAACAACAATTTATATCACAGCTACATTGTATTAGGTATTGTAAGTAATGTAGAGATGACCTAAAGTATATGGGAGGATGTGTTATATGCAGATACTATACCACTTTATATCAAGGTCTTAAGCATCCTTGGACTTTGGTATCCACAGGGTTCAGAGGTGAGTCGTGGAACCAGTCCCCCACGGATACTGAGGGACGACTGTATATTGTAAAGGGGCTAACCAAATGTGTGCCACTTTTTCCTAAGAGTTATGTCAGTGGTTCTCAAATAAAAATAATGTGATACCTTCATTTAAAATGAAGATTGTTGGTTTCATTCTCCAAAAACCTTGATTCAGTGGGTACCAGTTATCTGCATAGTGGTTAAATACAAGGGTTCTGCAACCAGACTACCTACTTGGGTTTGAATGCCAGCTCTGCCACTAATTAACTCTGTGGGGTAAGCTATTTAACCTCTCTATGATTCCAGTTTCTCATTTGTACAGTGGGGTAATAATAGTACCTTCCTTGTAGAGTAGTTGTGAGGATTGAATGATATAGCTTACTGTTTTAGCCATTTTTATTATGTTTTCAAATAAGCAGGTCAGTTGCTTCTGATGAAAAACACTGAATTATGCATAGGAAAATCAATTTAAAATGGCATAAAAACATCTATTATTGACCCTTAGCACTCTTTCCATTTACTTAAAACCTTGAAATAAATCTTGGATTTGTTCT
Organism: Macaca mulatta; assembly: GCF_049350105.2. Taxonomy (NCBI): domain Eukaryota; kingdom Metazoa; phylum Chordata; class Mammalia; order Primates; family Cercopithecidae; genus Macaca; species Macaca mulatta. Next base: position 93,400,121 of record NC_133420.1, read on the forward strand.
TAATGAAAGTGGCACATGATTAAGCCTACAAGAATTTGAAAAGTGGAAAACCAAGTAATAGTATTTGCATCATGATGTTTGACGAGAGTGAAAACTTATGTTTATACCTTCTTTATTGTTATGATGCATTATATATTTGGCATGTAGGGAAAATTATTGGATTTTTTTAGTAATAATTATTGATATTGGTGATTTAAGTGTTTATAACAACTTTAACATTTACTTATGACTTTGTTAACTTGGTAAAACTCTCTTTTCCTTACCTGTTTTGTAATAAAAGAAAGACTATTAGACTGAAAAGTGAGTATCAGTTTTCCTAATAGTTACTTTTTCTAAGAAGTCTTTTCATTTAACATTTAAGAGAGCTATCTAATGTTATATGATTTATCTTTTGTGCATAATTATGACAGTTACAGGAAGTATTTTTAAAAACTAATGTGTTGGGTCTCAATAACATAAGTTTTAAAAATAATTTAACAGCCTTAGTTACCCTAAATCTGCTTTTCATTGATAACCAAAAAAACATCTTTCATGCAGTGTGCACTTGCTCCCATTTCATGTGCATGATTGATTTTAATGGCTGCTTTGCAGAACTCCAGAATCCAGCTGCTAAGATTTATATTAACATTGTTTTCAAACATAAGCAAAAACTCACTGATCCTTAACATACCTCTGAAAAAACTGTACTTCTCCATCTTACCAATGGAGAAACTAAGGGATAAGAGATAAAGCACTTCAGCAAAACAAATTGAAACCAAAATTAAAATTAGTTTTTTTTGTTGTCGTCGTTTGTTTTGAGACGGAGGATCGCTCTGCCACCAGACTGGAGTGCAGTGGCATGATCCTGGCTTACTGCAATCTCCGACTCCCTGGTTCAAGCAATTCTCTGTGGTTTCCTCTATCAATGTGTCATCTTAGGTCATTTTACCTCTGTTAGTTTAATCAGCTTTTTAACTGCTTCACTGTATTTAAGACCTTTTGATTATATCATTATTTTGAATTGCTCCCTCTTAAAATGAATATTTTTAACCTCGGCTTTTTGTTTCACTTTTAACAGCAGGAGTTCTTAATTCTCCCTTAAAATTAATATAGTTCTCCCTTAAAAATATATATAGTTCATTGAGAGAAACACCTGTGTTTAATCACATGGTTGTTTATCAGACTTATTTGACTTTCACGTCACAAGTGATATCCTTATTTGCAGGTTTTTAAGTAGTCCTTATTGCTGGTATGGTGATGATAAGAAATAAAAAGGAATTTTTCCATCTGCATAGTTTTAGCAGATGCTATTATAATTTTAGTTTAAATACAATATAAATTTTGAATTTATACCATGCATTTAGTATTTCACTTATAATTTTTATAATAAATTACAGGATCTTTTTATTAGAATGGGAGTGAATGTGATCCCTTTTGTCTGGATTTTTTCATTTTTACTTTTCTACATTGTTTTCCTTTTGCTTTGCTTTTTAATACAATCTACCGTGTTGTTTGTATTTTTTTAATGTTACCTTATGTCCTTTTTTGGAGCAAGTAAATATCTTTCAAACCTATTGCGTTTTTATCCAAATAATTTCTAGTTTGAAGTATCAATAAAGTAAGGAATGATTTATTATGTAGTTGTTCTGAGATGTGGTTATGTTTTTTTGATCTCTGCAGGGCCTCCCCACTCCCACCATATACATACATTGCTGCTTCTTGAGTTGAAGAGAGGACCTTTTAATATTACCATTTAATAAAAGTGAAAGCTTAGATATAAACTAAATCCTAAAACTACAATACAAGTTGTTGTTAGATTTCTTTATTTTGTTTTGTTTATAAAGACCCTTTTAAAAAGAATATAATATAGTAGGAGAAGTCCTGGGTTCTGTGGTTTCCTGTATCAGTGTGTCATTTTAGGTCACTTTACCTCTGTTAGTTTAATTAGCTTTTATATGAATTAGAGATAGGTCTCTTTAGCCTAGGCTAAGGCTTGGACAAATTACATGTTTTTAGTCCCTTTCAGCTCTGAGATCTGTGGTTTTGTAGCTTTGCCATGGATTGTATTAAATGAGAGGTTAACTTGAGGGAGTGTGACAGCCTTGGAGAGGTTCTTCCTGGGAGATAAAACTCTTCTTGTAACCTCTGCGGCTTGACTGAAAACCTCCTCTCAGGAGTGTTAGCAATGTGACCTGACTGTAATCTGAGCTGCTTTGGAGTTTCTTGTTCACCCCTGCGGGCCCTGTGCCTCAGATATGTTTTTCAAATGCAAGATAATGAGAAGGAGGTTTTAATAAGGTGTTTTGCTTTGTTAAAAAAAAAGTTGAACTTTGTTTATTGGGTTGATTCTGTTTTTAAAAGCATCATATGAAGTTGAGTTGAATGTAATGGCCACATATATGCCTTATTTCGGAGGTAGAAGAGAGGCAGTAGAGTTGTTTATGACATTGAGTTGGCATAAATCACATTAATTGTGTTCCTATTCAGTTTTATAAAAGGTTAATTTGACTCTGTATATTGGGTATATATATTAAATATATATAGAGAGAATATATATTAGTATTTATTAAGTATAAATTGTTATGTAGCTATTAAGGTCATTTTAATATAACCTCAGAATAAATATTATAGCTAAAAATATTTTAAGAAACGATTGTCTTATCATTGTACATTTAATTCAATATGCCATTCCCTATTTGGAAATTAATCTTTTTGTATTTTCATACTTATTAGCTCTATGATACCAGAATGTTTCAGTAGCCATGTTGATTTGTAATTCATAGTCATTTAGTACCTTACTACTCAAAAATGTTATCTGTAGACAATACCTGGAAACTTGTTAGAAATGCGGAATCCAAGGTCTCACCTCAGACATACTAAACAAAAAACCGTTTTATTAAGATCCCCATGCAATTCTTATGCACATTAAAGCTTGAGAAGTACTAATTTAGTAGTTTACTAACTAGGTAAGCCACTTGAAAGTGTTATTTCAGGTAGCTTTTAAGCTATATGATTTCATTCATGGTTTGGCTTCAGAACTGTGTTATCTCTTGATTTAAATGGAACATAAATATCTGTTGACTTCATAACTAATTGGTAATTGAAAGATCTCAAAATGTTTTAGGGCATGTTTAGTTGTAGGGGTATATGTCTTCATTTAGTTGTAGGGGTATATGTCTTCATTGTTCCTGTAAATTTCTACAAACTACATGCAAAATGTACCCTTATTCTTTGTGTAGTGAGACAACTGAGATGCAAATAAAAATTCCTCTGAGGTTTGCCATATGTGCAAATAAGAAATCTATGATTTGATATTAACAAGTACACCAAGTTCAGTGAAAAGAGAAATAGCCATCCATCTACAAGCTCTGGGGCAAATTTGACACAGTCATCATAATAGCAGATTTTACTATGAAAAGTTTAGTCCTCACTGAATACTTAATAAAAATCCACTGTAGGGACAACATTGTTTCAAGTCTTCATAGTTACAATAGAAGATGAAGATGCTCTCTAGTTCTAGACCCACTTACCTGGTTGGCCAGTCCACTGCTTGACCATCAACACTTCTGTCATAAGTAAATTTGGCAAATTGGAATGTGTAGTTTCTAATAAATATCACTGTTCCACTACATCACTGTATTGTTTCTACTCTCAAATTGTTTAATCTGGATTATTTAAGTACATATTTTCCCTGCTTAGTCAATTCTATGAGTTTGAAATTATATAGATATTCCTAATAGGTAATTGTTAATACAAATTATCTGTGATAATTTTTTCTTAGTCTCTTAGGTTGAACTGTCTTGCCATTTTTGTAGATGAAAAGCGTATCAGCAATTTCATATGGTTTAACCTAGTAAAAGAAATTTAAGGGACTCTGTCTTATTTTTATCACTCAGTAACCATGAGGAATTATTTTGTTGTAACCCACTTTTGCTTTTGTTGTTTTTGTTAGCTCTTCTAACAAAAGAAAGTGCCTTTTAGGAAAACAATTCCCTTACATGGAAATTAATGAATGTAACAAACATGGGGCTGATAAAAGCTAATGGCGAATCAGTAATTTATAAGTACAGTATGTTTTTTAAATTATCACATGGTATAAACATTACAACAAGACTTCATTAATCTGAGATTTTTCCTGTCTATTTGGTTGCAGTTTTGTTTCAGAAATCTAGTTCTTTTTCACAATTTTTTTTAAAATAGCTTAAATTGTTTTAGGAAAAAATGTATTGAACGAATTGGAGAAATTCAGTATAATTTTACAAAAACTAAGATGTCGTTACTAGTATTTTTGCTATTGTTGCTGACAGTTCACTAAAACTTTAGTAATTAAACCAAGCTAGTTTAGTTGTTAATGACTAATAATTGTTTTGGCCATTTGCCAGTGTTACCAGGTGAAATAAAATGAGCCACACAATTATGAAAGGAAATAGATGCTATCTGTGGAGATGGTTTTATTAAAGAATACTAAACTGATATTAAGAATGTGTACTTTATTTTGTTTGTCTTTGAATGTATTACATATAGTTGCAGTCCTTTTAGCAACCCCAACAGCAGTAACTAAGGTTTGTTAAATTGTATAGTTAGCAAACCAAGGAAAAGGTATAACAGTTCTCCAGGAGTGTGTTTATTCACCTACTGGGAGACTGCCTGATGAAGCATTTCTTAAAGGTGATTTGACAACCTGTGAAATCTAGGGTGAGTTTCCAGATCTTTGTCATTCTGGGCTGAAAGTTAATAATGTTAAGAAAGTACCCGAATTATAAAGCAAACTGAAAGGTGGGGATGTGGGATAAAACCACCAATGTTGAAATTTCAGCTTCTTTTATACTAAGCCTGAAGTTCATATATCATAGCAAGTAAATAAATATATTTTAAAATATAAACTGCAGAACTTTCCTTGCTTTTTACTATTACAGAGAAAAATAATTGTGAATTCAGTGTGTGTTAAAACAACTTCTGTTACCACATTTTGGGTGTTTTATATTATGTGTTATCAAGCTGTGTTTTTGTGTTTTATTTTAGCTTATTTGCACTAATCTTGATGAACTCAGGGAATTAATCACAAAAATCGAGAATGAACTCAAAGATCTGGAAAACAGTAGAAAAAAATCGGTAGGTGTTGATCCAAAAGTTCTATCTATTATTGTCAGCATTAAAATTTATTCCTGCTTTTTCCTAAAGCTTTTTTGAAATCTTGTTTTCCTGGATTACATGAAAATTTACAATGAAAGATAGAAACATTGTTTCTTTTATTTCTCCTGTGTGATCTAGTTTTCATTTTTAATAGAAATCATGCCAGGGCAGTTAAATTAATTTTGTTTGCCTGGTTTGTATCAGGTATAGTTTTAGATATTTCCCAGTATACTGGCTGGTTGTTTTCTGACTGGTACTTTTTTGGTTAATGTTTGCCTTGCAAATATTCTTAATAGTTATATGCAAATGGAAGTTTATTGCTTAGTAACATAAAATTTTAATTCAGTGTAACATAAAAACAGATATAAATTGTTTAATACTGCCCTAGATGATTTTGATACATACTTAACAATATGACTTTTTTAAGAACCTTTATCTGGTGAAAGTTTTTTAACTTTCACTGTATCCTCTAAATTAGAATTTTTACTTTCATTTTCTAATATTTTTATTGTTCTTGAGAGACTAGAGTTTAAGGGCATATATTTATTCACCCGATACTTGGTAAAACACTCAATTCTACTATTTATTAAATCAGTAACACCTGTTTAACTAGCATTTATAGTTGGGCTATGCACAGATTTTAAACACAATTACATACCAATAAATAAATGGGAAAGGCTTTAAACCTGAAGAAAATCATTTTTTTTGAACCTTTCGTTTTGCACCTTAGGAATATCATGAAGCCACTTTTAGATCTATGCTCAGAACCTGTTAATATAAATATGTGTAAAATATGGTTAGTGATTCAGCAAGTTTGATATCGGCAGATTTGTATTAGTCATTTTATATGTTGTTAGGAAAGACACGTTGGTAGCACTCTGAAAGGAGATTGCAGTACCATAAAAATACAACCTTCTGAAGTTACTTAGTACTAGGGTGAAACAGCCTTAAGCAGTCCAGAAGTCTCATGTGTGATAGATAACCCTGAAAGTATCATGGTAATTTAAGAGAGAGAATAAATGCTTATAATGATAGTCATCAATTAGCGAGAAAACATTCAGTAATTAACTTGAGAATGTGGAAAACTGCATATTTTGGAAATATTTTCATTAAAAATTGTTTAGATTATTACATTTTTATACACATACACTTTAGGTGTATAGGCAGTCTCGATGTGGAAGACCATGTGTTTCATTAAAATTTACTGCTGTGATATATTCCTCAGACATTTATGCTATGTAAATGTTATTTACTCTGTAGCCAGAGGGTTTTTTTTTTTTTTTATGTTTTATGCTCAGAAAGGACTAATTCTGTTCGCTAATAGGAAGGAATAGTCTTTTTAAAATATCAGAGTGTTACTGTTTTTTGCAGAAGTTGTTTTTAGGGAGGTGTCCATATTTCATTCTAAACAATTCTGTTAAATAAATTTGCCAATTTTTTAATGCTACAGTTAAACATAACTTTTATTTATTCCCATATTATAAATTAGAGGGTTTTTTAATGCATAGTTTTAAGCATAGTTGAATTATATACTTATGGCATATATTATAGGAGAAAAAGACTTCTGCAAGCGTTCTAGAGGCTTCTGTAAAGCCATTCACCTCATTTCCATTGGTACTGTGTAGAAGAAGAGTAAAAGAAGACATAAACCACAGTCAGGCGTGGCAGCTCAGGCCTGTAAACTCAGCACTTTGGGAGGCTGAGGTGGGAGGATTTCTTGAGCCCAGGAGCTCGAGACCAATGTGGACAACATAGCTAGACCCCCATCTCTACAAAAAATAAAAAATTAGCTCAGCGTGGTGGTGCATGCCTGTAATCACAGCTTCTCAGGAGGCTGAGACAGGAGGATCACTTGTGCCCAGGAGGTCGAGGCTGTAGTGAGCTGTGATCATGCCACTGCACTCCATCCTGGGCAACAGAGCCAGAGCCTGACTCAAAAAAAAGAAGAAAAGATAAACTACAAATATTTGACATTGTATTCCTTGAGGGCATGTTAATCAGTAAATTTTAGATTACCCTAGGGTTTAGTTGATTTGTATCTCTAAACTTTTAACTTATGCATGCCCCCTGATGTTTGCATATTAGTTTTAAAATATGTTTTCCACCCTTCAAAAAGTAGAAATTCTTGGAACTGTACTTAGCAGGGATAATCTTACTGAGATTACCAACATAAGAGCTCTTTCTCCTTAATTTAAACTGTTTAAAAGATTGTTTACATAAACAGATTATCTTAACCAATGAAACGGCCACATAGCATAAAGCAAATAGACAATAAAAGTTTGCATCTATTGTTCCTTATTTTTTACAAAAGCTAATATTGAGTGTGATAGATGTTCTAAGAATTAACTTTATTGAATGTTTATGTTATGTAATGTATGTTATGTTATTTATGTTTACTACCAGTTTGGCATCATTTGGGAGTAAGGTGTTCCACTTAACTGAATTTCTAGATAACTGAAACTTAAACCTTTGATACTAAAACTTAATTTTAATGGAAAAACTTCCCTGACTCCTTGTACTAAACACAATTTAACCTTTTCTTTATGACTTGAGGGTCGTTATTATGAATAACAATATTGTTACTCTAAAAATCTGTTGGTATTAGTAGTTCTGATTAAACATTCACCAAAAGGCTTTTATGTTACTATATTTTGAAGGATTTTGTTTGTATTTTTGCTTTTGTTCTGTCTTTTTTTCATTGCCAGGCTGTCTGTCACCTGTCATTTCTTGTGTGTGTCCATATACTTGCCCTAGCTGATATATTGTGGATTAAGAAAGCAGGTAACCATACTTACTAGAATTGAGTTCATGGTGAGGACCTGAAGGATTTTATTAACAATGAAGTGTGTAAACTTGGTAATAGTGACAACTCTTTTGACTGATTCCTTGTCTTATGGCCTTCCTTCACTATTGTCAGACAAATGAAGTATTAATACTGATCTTCATAAGAGTATATCACTGTCAAAACTAAGTATCTGGGGCCAAAACAATTCTTTTATTATCAACATTCATATCTATGATAATGGCTCCAGTAACAAAGAAGATATATTCTGTTATAAATATTTCTTTGTCATAAATGTCATTACTAAAGATAGAAATTACGCATGTGATAGAGGTTTTAACATGGATTCATATAATACAAACACCTAGCTGCTTCAGGAGGCTTCTCTGCAGGGACTTTCCAGATAGTTTTTCCTACCAAAGTAGAAAAGCAACAGGGAAGAATGATCCCATTTATTCACTCAGGTGAATATTCCATTTTAAAAGTTTTTTTTTTTTAATTAATAAACTTTATTTTTTAGAGCAGCTTTATGTTTACTTAACAAGGTCTTTTTAACCTTTTAGAGGTTTTGTCATTGAACTATTCATTGTACTGGAAGACTTAGTGTTTTAAAATTTAGATTGTTTACTCATCCTTGCAAAACAACTAATTTTGTTTATGGTTAATAATGTGAAGAGAAAAATGCTTTAATTTCCTGAAATTTATACTCAGTTCACTTGGTCCCATCACTCCATTTAGGGGTTTAATCCAAAAAGTCCTCATCATCCTTTAGATCCTCTGGTACTGAACTTAATTATCTATCAGAGATTTGTTAAAAGTGAGACCTCTGGTTGAGGTAAATATACAACAATGTATTTCTCATCATTATTTACATCATAGCATTCTTTCATGATCTAAAGAAGAAATCGGAACATTTTGTTTTTATTTTTGTAGTTTTAGCAGATAAAATTTGCATTTTGCTTAATTATTTAAAAAATACCTTTTTTAGTGTAGGAAGTTTATTAGTTTTCCTGAAAGATAAAGCTAAGATATTGATAACTTTACCTGATCTTATGTATTTGAAATAGACAGTATTGCTTTCTAAATAATAAAAATTGGAAGATTTCACCAAACTTATATTTCTAAGTTTTTCATATAATCCCCTTTTCCCTCATATTTGTTCAATGTCCTTTATGTTCTGTATCATAGTTCTGATTTTCAAAGAAGTTTCAATCTTTTTCAATTAAGGAAGACCCTCGTAGAGATTGGGTATGAGGAAAAGTGAAAATTTTGCAATAAAAATTTATTTATAAGGAAAAAAACCTCTTCTGGGTTATGTGATGATAAATGAAAGTCTTATATAAATATTGATAAGTAAATTTTAAATGTAAGACCACATCTTTTCTAATACATCTTTTATCAGATAAGCCCCTCAACGTTGAGTAGGATCTAAGATTTTGTTTATTTCTAAATTTTATAATCAATATGTAAGGAAAGCTATACATATTGAGCACAACCGCCTGTGTACTTTGATCCTATGATGTTATTTGGAATTTAACTTTTCTTTTCCCCATTTCTTCTCCCTACCGCCAAAAGTAATATATGCAACGGTGTGTTTAGCAGACCACCCCTAGTAGTGGAAATTTGGAAACAATCCATATGTCCAGCAGTAGGGAGATGATAACCAAACAATATTAACACACTGTTACATAGCTAGTAAAATTGGTAGATCATTGTTACAACATGGAAATATTTGTGAAATGTTAAGTTTTAAGAACATACACAATAGGCCAGGCGCGGTGGCTCACACCTGTATCCCAGCACTTTGGGAGGCCAAGGTGGGCAGATCACGAGTTTAGGAGTTCGAGACCAGCCTAGCTAACATGGTGAAACCCCATCTCTACTAAAAGTACAAAAATTAGCCAGGCTGTAGTGGCGCGTGCCTGTAATCCCAGCTGCTCGGGAGGCTGAGGCAGGAGAATAGCTTCAACCCAGGAGGCAGAGGCTTCCATGAGCCAAGATCATACCACTGCGCTTGAGATTGTACCACTGCACTCCAGCCTGGGCAACAGAGCAAGACTCTGTCTCAAAACAAAAAGACATACAAAATAATATGTACATAATGATTGCAGTATGTAAAAAGTTATGTTAAAAATAATTATAAAGAAATTTCAAGTAATGGATAAAGTTAATCTTTATTATGTTCTTAAAATAATGTAAATTCAGAATACAATAATAATACTTCTCTTACCTAACCAAAGGGTATACATTAGCTAGGCTGAGTATTAGGGAAGTCAGAAGCTTAGATCAGAGATGCTAACCTCCCCCCCCCCCAAGTTTTTTGGTCACAGAGTTCTGTATAAGCCAGTGGTTATCAATCAGGAATGACTTTGCTCCCCTTCCCTAGGAGACATTGATTGTCATAGTTGAAGATGTGGCACTGGCATTTAATGGATAGAGGCCAATGATGCTGCTGAACATCCTACACTGTAATGATCCTACAATGCACAGACATTCCTCCACAACACAGAACTGTCTTGTGCCAAATGTCAGTTGTGCTGAGGTTGTAAAACCCTGGTAAAAGCCTGTATTTGCTAAGGGCCTTATTTCATTCTGTCCACTGCTGCCAACTTACTAAGTTGATGTTTTGAAAGTTAGGTAGAAATCAGTGAAATCATAATACCAGATCTCATCTTAGAGAGTATTCTATTACATAATATACTTCTAATTAAGTCTTGTCCTTGATGGAACTTATGAATGTCTGTGTTAACCTTTACCCTTCATAATTCCATCGATGATTAATAAAGATTCTTGACCTTGGCTTCCCTTAGTATAGGAAATGTTAAAAACAACATGGTTATATATGTATTTTCTTTATTCAGTTTTAGAAATATATGATATGTTCTTAACTGAAAATATTATAAGGAATGATAACATAAGTAAATGGAAAAATATTGACAAATAATGTTAAAAATAACAATGTTATAAAACTACATATAATGTTATAAAACCACTTAATGTTATAAAACCACTTACTACACATGTAATGGTAGTGTGTTATGTTATAAAACCACTTAAAACTAGGTGTAATAAGTGGTTTTATAACATTAATAACAGCTTTCACTATATGCATGCTGATACAAGGCAAAGAAATTGTTGTGCATTAATCTTATTTTCTAACACCTGTAAAAAAGAAATTTTATTCTATTATATAGAAGGATAATGGAATTTTCCCTCTTCTCTCCATTTCATGTCCCATTTTCTCAGTGAGGTTTCAAGTCAATATTTTTAATATTATTTTATAGCCAGCTGTATAGAATACAGTGTAAGGAGCTTTAAGTACATTCAGAGTCCTCAGTAAGCCCTAATTACTTTACTTCATGGCTTTGGTTGTAAGTATAGTTGTAATAATCTCTAAGTTATTCTTAACATTAGTTTTATTTAAGGTTTTAATAGTCAAATCATGTGTAAAATATGTTTTTTATTCTAGATCTTCTGGTAAACCCGTTAATGGTTAACAAAACTGAAAACTATCTCAGCTGTGGGAAAAAATCAATTTTCCTTTAAATAGTTATACTAAATCTTTTAAAAATTAAAATGACCTTTTGGAAATGTTGCACAACAGATAAAATGTGCTTTTTACCTGCTTAGTTACAGATTCTATCCTTATTTATTAGGTAACTATTTTCTGAATGTCTTCTATGTGCTATGTATAGTACCAGGAACTTGGTAGGAATCCAGAGATTAAAACTAAGTTCCTATCATCAAGGAATTCACTTCCAGAGTTTAAGATTTTATCCTCAACCTGTGGATTAAAATATTTATTTATTATTATTATTTTTAAGGTAGGGGCTCCTTGCTCTGTCACCCAGGCTGGAGTGCAATGGCACAATCATAGCTCACTGCATCCTTGACCTTTTGGGCTCAAGTGATCCTCCCACCTCAGCCTCAAGAGAAGCTGGGACTAGAGGCTCAAACCACCACACCTGGCTAATTTTTGCATATTTTGGTAGAGATAAGGTTTTGCTTTGTTGCCTAGGCTGGTCTCAAATTCCTGGGCTCAATCGATCCTCCTGCCTTAGCCTCCCAAAGTGCTAAAATTTTTATTTTTAGTTAGGGTTGGTTGGGCTAGCCCCTGTCCTTTTATAAAAGATTTAATCTTTTATTTTCAAGCTGTGTTTATTCATAAGTCACCAGACACCATAGACATTTGCTCACTTCCCTTAATTACGTGTTTGTATTAATATGTTGTTTGGGAGTAGGGTAAAAGGGCAAATAACATGAATTTTATGAAGAATCAAATGTTAACTGACATGTTCAGAATAATAATGAAAATGGGGACCTAGATGATAGGAAATGTGAACCAGACATATATGACTGGTCAGGCAAACAAAGTTTCTGTTGACTGTAGTCACTGAATTATTTGAAAATGCATGATCTTCATTCATATCCTACTCGACACAACTAAGAACTAGATTTTAACCTTTGTTTACAGTGCTCACTGTTACTACTTACTGCAGTTTGGCTTGATAGTTTGAATCTCATCAGGGAAACTTGCATGAAAACAATGTTTGAAAACCTCTCTCTTCCAAAGTTCCCATTAAAGGGAAAAAAGATTGTACATTGTTTTTTACATCAGGCAGGTAATTAATGCTGTATATTCCATATATCCCAGCACAGAGTTGAGTTTCAAAGGAGTTGCCCTAGGTACAAATGCTTCTGTAGTCAAGAGCTTTCTAGTGTTTCTTTTTACTTTTTTTTTTTTTTTTTTTTTATGGAAACAGAGTCTTGTTCTTTCGCCTAGGCTGGAGTGCAGTGGCATGATCTCAGCTCACTGCAACCTCTGCCTCCCAGGTTCAAGCGATTCTCCTGCCTCAGTCTCCCGAGTAGCTGGGATTACAGGCATGTGTCACCATGCCCAGCTAATTTTTGTATTTTTAATAGAGACGGGGTTTCACCATGGTGGCCAGACTGGTCTCAAACTCCTGACCTCAGGTGATCCACCTGCCTCGGCCTCCCAAAGTGCTGGGATTACAGGCTAGTGTGTCTTTTGTAATTTGCTTTAAACCCTGTTTTTTTGAGACAGAGTCTTGCTCTGTCGCCCAGGGTAGAGTGCAGTGGTGTGATCTCGGCTCACTGCAACCTGCACCTTCCGGGTTGAAGTGATTCTCCTGCCTCAGCCTCCTGAGCAGCTGGAACTATAGGCACACGCCACCACACTCAGCTGATTTTTGTATTTTTAGTAGAGACGGGGTTCACTATCTTGGCCAGGCTGGTCTCGAATTCCTGACCTTGTGATCCACCCACCTCACCCTCCCAAAGTGCTGGGATTACAAGCATGATTGCCACCGCGCCCAGCCTAAACCTTTTTTTTTTTTTTTTTGAGACGGAGTCTCGCTCTGTTGCCCAGGCTGGAGTGCAGTGGCGCGATCTCCACTTACTGCAAGCTCCGCCTCCCAGGTTCACGCCATTCTCCTGCCTCAGCCTCCCGAGTAGCTGGGACTACAGGCGCCCACCACCACGCCCGGCTAGTTTTTTGTATTTTCTTAGTAGAGACGATTGGTCTCAATCTCCTGACCTCGTGATCCGCGCGTCTCGGCCTCCCAAAGTGCTGGGATTACAGGCTTGAGCCACCGCGCCCGGCCACCTAAACCTTTTTGAATCACGTATCACATACCCTTATTCATATATAAGTGACACTGTAAATGTCAAACATTTTTCAAAGTCCCAATAAATTTGTATTGTCTTCTGTTTAACAATTTCTTTGCTACCTTCCACAGTTCTGGAAAATTGAATTTAAATCTATGGAGGTTAAGGTAAAAAAAAAAAAAGCTTTACATCATTCTGAGTTTTTGTATTATAGAAGATATAAAAATCTTTGGAAAGACTTTAATTCAGTGCCTTTTGTGAGCTGGGAAATTATGTCAAAACTGAATAGACTGAACATTAATAAAACTTTCCTAGCATCTTACTAGACTCTGTAGAAAAGGAAAAAAATTATACATTATATATTGAAGGAAAATTAACCCAGAATCCAGCAGAGAGCACAAAGGAGCCTAAATAGAGAGCACAGAGTACATGTGTGGATGTTCCACCACTTTAAAATAGACCTTATGGGAAACCAGTTCTTTAAGATGTAATTCTAACAAATAGTAGCAGCTGCTTTTAATTAGAACAAGAGATGTTTAAGGCAGATTTGCTGACAGCATGAAACACTGATAAATTATTTATGTATTTATTTTTGAGACAGGGTCTCACTCTGTCACCCAGGCAAGAGTGCAGTAGTGTGATTTTGGCTCACTTCAACCTCCACCTCCGAGGCTCAAGCAGTCCTCCCACCTCAGCCTCCCCAGAAGCTGGGACTACAGGTGCACGCTATCAGGGCCAGCTAATCTTTCTATATTTTATAGAGACAGGGTTTTGCCGTGTTTCTCAGACTAGTCTTAAACTCTTGGGCTTAAGTGATTTACCTGCCTCAGCCTCCCAAAATGCTGGGACTATAGGCATGAGCCACCATGCCTGGCTAATGAATAATTTTTAAAAAGACAATTGAAAAAAAAGCATAAAAGCAGGTCTTAGGAGCTTAAAACTAACAAAATAACTTGTTCGTAATGATGACCGAAGTCATCCAGAGTTAGATTATATTCATATTGTCAGAAAATCTGAAAGACATATTTTAGGAACATTTTAATCAATTTTTAAATAATCTTTTGTATCTAAGGAAGAAACCTCAGTTACATGAGAAATGTGCTTATGTAATGGAACACTTACTGTGGGCCTTTTCTGTGTTAGGCGTTGTGAGAGAATATGAAAAAATAAAAGTAAGTAGGATGCTGTCCCTGCTTTTCAAATATTTCCCGTCTTAATGTCACTTATGTGGAACTTTTTATGCCCCTCTTATGCCAAATAAACATACCATTACTTTGTGGTTTAGATTGTGCTGTGAATTGTTTGAGAACCCATCTTTCTGATAGCATATATAGATCCATTAAAATTTCATCAATTTATTGGCTAACATCAATTTATTGAAAACAGTCAAATTCAGATACTCAACCAGTGGTTAATTTCTAGTCCACAGTTCGTTCTTCTTTATAAATGAAAATGGTAGCACGTTATCTCTTAAATGTATGTTGTTAGATTTTCTTCCCCAGTGATAGTGAACTATCTTACCAGGAATGTGACCTGTCACCCAGGTTTTCCCCCTCTACAAAGCCAGAAGACAGAGAAACTTGCAATGTTATCATTATTGTTATTGTTGTAGTTTGCCTTCATGCTTTCTATTTAAATGCTAATTTAGAAATATAATGGAAATGTTGGATATACTATTCAATGTATTCAGTGTGGGATGCCTTTAAAGTACAAACACGTTCCTTTTCTCCTAGTCCTAAGTAAAAATTGGTAAAACTATCAAGAGAAAATAATAGCATATGTAATAGTTCATGTTAGAGCTTCTGTCAGTGTTAAAATACTTTTTAACTTTTTTCATATTTATATGGATTATACTATCAAAATAGCACTTTTTCAGGTACTGTGCACCAACATGATTAACATGATGTTTTACTCTCAAAACTGAATATGCAGGAATATGTTAATATGGTGGTAGTTTCTGTAGGTAAGCAGTAAGAAAAGTAAGTGAATACTTATTGAATATAGTATTACCTTTTCATTTAATAGTACTTAGACGAAGGAGAATGTCAAATAATTCATTTATTAAAATACTTAGTTACAGTTTATTATATATATGCTGTTTTTATACATGTGAGTTTAGATTATACCTTTGGATATAGTTAGTGATTTTAAATGAGACATCTTTAAGTGCCCAGCTAACTCAGTCAGTAGAGCATGAGACCCTTAAATAAGACTTCTTTTTATAGGGATCCATTTAGCTTTTCTAAAAGGTATTTGCGTTTTAATTGAAAAATATAATATGGCAGGGCGCAGTGGCTCGTGCCTGTAATCCCACTACTTCAGGAGGCCAAGGCAGGTGGATCACTTGAGGTCAGGAGGTCAAGACCAGCCTGGTCAATATGCTGAAACCTCATCTCTACTGAAAAAAAATACAAAAATTTAAAATTAGTTGAGTGTGGTGGCAGGCATCTGTAATCCCAGCTACTAGGGAGACTGAGGCAGGAGAATTGCTTGAACCCAGGAGGTGGAGGTTGCCATGAGCTGACATCGCACCTCTGCACTCCATCCTGGGCGACAGCAAGACCCTGTCTCCAAAAAAAAAAAAAAAAAAGGGAAAGCATAAGATATTGATATTTAATACCTTCTCTACCACAGAATTTATGTCTGTGACAAGAATTAAACTTGTAACAAAAAATGTTTTGTGCTTCATGTGTCTGTGATCTAACAACATATTTGTAAATAAAAGCACATAGGAAAATAGCATTCATACTTTTGTTGTGTAAGTCGTGTTTTGTACTGTTCTTTTTAATAAAAATGTTATCTACACAGTTATACCATCTCCATTTTAAAAAGCATTCTTTGTATATTTTTACATGGTTTTCATGTTTTCTTCATATGATGGCTGATACCTGTTTTGTTTAGATATAAGAAAAATCTTTGTAAGTAACTGTATGACTTGTATAAACAAGTGACTTTCACCTAAGTTTAATGTACAAAGCATCTAAATTAAGGTATGCAAAATATATTTGTGGTAATGAGACATTTAATCTAGAATTTATTTATGTCCCTCTTTTTCTTCCTTTTTAGGTATCCAATGTCCCCAGCATCAGTAGATTGCCAACTCCCTCTCCTTGCCACACCCCAGCCAGTGTTATGCTGGTGCTGTTATACTCATCCCAGATTACTGTAGCAGAATGGAGTTGTTCTTTAGTTGTGAGGTAAGTTTCCCTCCCCACTCATTTCACGTACATAGAGATGCAACTTTTCTTTTTACAATATTGTGTAGTTTTGTAAGTTACTTTTTATTTTCCTTTATGATTCCTTAAGTTATTAATCTGTTACACTCAAAAACTTATAAAACTGCATAATATAATGAAGGACTTACCTTGTGACCATAGACCAGTTTCTTTGTAGCAATCCCTATGGGGTTATAAAACCTCCAGTGTTTGGTAGTTGGGCCATCTCATGGAAAGGGAGCTGGCAATCTGCAGCTGCAGTGGACATTGGATGAGAAAGCATGAAAGGTAAGCTTCAAATTTAAATTATATTGTATGCCTTTGGTTCCATAATGTACACTTGAAATTCATACTTTTGTTGATTCATAAAAGAAAAATACTACTTGCCACTTTATAAAGTGACCTTCCGTAAATATTTGAATTATTAAATTCATATAATGCATTGAGATTCTCTTAGTATTTTTTGACTATGAAAATAGTGAAAATTCTAACATGGAAACAGTTAACTTATCCCTGTATTCACATACTTGTTTATAAAGGAAAGTCAGAACTAAAATTAGATGTATAAAGCTTATTAAATATATTTTTATTAGAGAAAGTCATAGCACTACTCCACAAATGATCTTTTACTAAATTATCTGCCATTTTTATCTTTGTTTCTGTATTAATCAGTATAGAGAAAGTCTTAAGAGCCTTTCTGATTTTTATTACATCCATATTCTCTCTTTGTGTTGAAGATAGAAGAACTTGCTGTTTTGCTTTTAATTCACTCTTAACTTTAGGTCATTATAATTTTAATTATTATTGTAATTATAAAAGTTAAAATAAGTTTTAGAGATTTTAATTCTTACAATACAGAGATACCTACGTGTAAATATAGGTACTTACACAATATAATCTATTTCTTCTTTAGGAATTGTCTTTGTGGGGTCCAAGAGATACAGCATTGTATAGTGGAAGGAGATTAGATGCTAGTATTTAGAGTGTAGAATTCTAGTCTAATGGCTGTTTTTTTATCTGCAAATACAGTTGTGTCTCAGTATCCTTGGGAGATTGGTTCCAGGACCCCACCTTCATGCCAAAATCCATGTATGTTCGAGTGCCTTATATAAAATGGTGTAGTCTTTATGTATAACCTACACACATCCTCCTGTAGACTTTAAATCATCTCTGTATTACTTACAATATCTACTACAATGTAAATGTGATTTAAATAGTTGATATACTATATTGTCTAGAGAATAATGACAAGAAAGAAAAGTCTGTATGTGTTTAGTATAGACACAACCATTCATTATTTTTTTTCTTCCAAATATTTTATATCTGTGGTTGGATACAGAGGGTCAACTGTACTTCACTGTATAACTTTAGACCATTTTCTTCTAGAAAATAAATGCCCTTTGAGTTTCCTTTCAACTTTAATAATTTCATCCTAGATGAAACATGATCATTGTTCTTTGTTTTTCCCTTGTCCGTGTATATGAATAAAGTTGATCAATCAGAAAAGCTATTAGTAGGTTTTAGTTAATGACCTGATTTAACGTTCAAATAAATATTTGTTTGATTTTTAAATAGATTTTTATATTAGACCCAAGATAAGGCAGATTATCATCTCTAATTTCTTTTATATAACTTTTCTTCTCTTCACGTTAATTTCATTGTATACCATGAAACTCTGAGACCACTACTAAGTAGAAAGGGACAGTGTCATTTTAATTTGATTGGGGTTGTAAGCACCATGTTTTGACCAAAGAAGATGATACATGAAACAGGCAATGTGAGTTTCCCTTTTACTCTCAGTAATTAAAACACCTTAGCTCAAATAGCAATCCCAGAACAGTTAATTTTCAACTTTTTTAAACCTCTGCATGCATTTGAGCAACATAAAAACTTGACTCACATTCTCCATGGCAGGGTATAGGGGTGCCCTTTGTTGTGGTCATTATTTTTCATATGTATCTGCTAGACAAAGCATTTTATCAATCTTTACTTTCCTATAATTTGTGTTATGAAAATAATAAACTTTGTGGTTTGATTTCCAAATATAGAATGATTCAATAAGCATTTTCAAATTATGAATGAAATATTATACCACCACTACCCCAGACTGAAAATATATAAAGAAAGAGAAGAAGGCCACAAAGCATATAACGTTAAAAGATAACAGACATTTCAAAACAGATTACTGGGTGAGACAGAGTTGTATGAAAGAAGTCTGTTCTCTGATCATAATATTTAAGCTTCCTTCCTTATATACAGTCTTCTAGTTCAGTAGTATATTTATCTGTTTTGGATTAAATTTCTAAGATTAGTAATAAAAATAAAATTAAAAGGTAAAAACTTTCTAATCATTTAAAAACTCTTTTCTACAAAAATTAATATTAATAATTCAACAGAGACAGAAATACAGTTGACAAATATCTTGAAATAACAACATCCCAGCTACACAGTCTCCCCATCCTGTGCCTCATCTACCTAGACCTAAGTAAGTTCTTCTGCATCCCCCACCGCACTACCACATGCTAATCCAGGCAGCAGTCATACTGCCCAGAGTAATTCTACAATTGTCATTTTTCTCCTGTAACTCCCGCTGAGGAATTCAGCATGCCTGGTGTTCCCTAGCCTTTGAACAGTTTTCCAGTTAATTCTGCCACAAAGAGTATGGTCTCCCTACCATCATACCTTTCCTCCTCTTCTCTCTTTAACTTAGGGAAGATTTACTTCCACTCTCACCATTTCACTTTTTGAAGCCAAATAGTTGAGAAGTGGAAGAATGTTGGTTACAAGTCTACCTAATTTCAATTTTAAGTTCACTTTTTCTAGATGAAAGTTACTTCCTGTTCAATTTTATAATGTATCATGTAATAGTTTTGTGTTCATGGCTTAGAATAAGCATTTTTTACTATCTTATAACATTTCTTTGAGAAAAACTTTCAAGGTGTACATGCCTTATTAAAGGGAAAAGTTACCTATTTTCTATTTTAAGTTCACTTTTTCTAAATGAAAGTTATTTTTTGTTCGATTTTATTGTGTACCAGTTTAATAGTTCTGTTTTCATGGCTTAAAATAAGTACTTTTATAACGTCTCTTTGAGAAAAATAAACTTGTAAGGTGTAGCTCATTTTTAAGTTGGGTCCTTTGTGTACTTTAGAACACATTGAACAAGAGGCCTATCTAAATTAATATTTGAAATAAAAATTACTTTTCTTGAATTTCTTTTCTTAATACTGTGATTCATCATACCATTAAGAAACAAGAATTAGTCATGAGCCTAGGTTCCATATTCATTATGTGCATATGCACATATATAATCTCGTATCTTCCTACTCTTCTAGTAAGCAATTCCTCTTCTAAGATATAAAAACCTCAGAGGTAGAAATTTACCTGTTTATGTGCATAAACATTCTGCTGGTTTAAAGCACAGAATATTTTTTGTAAAACTATACTGTTCATCACACAGGTTTATATATGACTAAAATTTTCATGACTGAAATTTGAAGGTCATATATATATGTATATGTATAACCTTATGTATATTGGGAAATTTATGCACATGTTTGTAATACTTTTTGCTCTAGATAGTGGTAATTTTTCTGCCTTAGTGTTCTACTTATATGCAAATGGACTCAACAGTTGCTATAAGACAGAATCTAAGTTTATGCATGTTAAATGTGACCCATAATGTATATAATTATGTATCTTTTGTTAGAAAGAAAACATGTGGATTGTATGATGTGTGAATTATATCTCAAAGTCATTTCAAAAAAAACCCCAACATGATTATGTAACAGTAGATGATGGTAATAACAGGTATATACTGTGGCTTAGCAGCTATAAATTTATTGTTCCTATGTTATTCAAATAATTTTATATATACAGGTGAGGTGTATCTTCTAGAGGTTTTTATAGCCTGTGTCAGATTGAATTTATGTGATGTACTTTTTAAGAGGTAGTGATGTGATTCTAAGAGCTTGGACTTCAGAATCAGGTAGATATGGGTTTAAGTTATAGGACCTTAAGTCATTTAATCTCTATGAGCCTTATTTTCATCATTTGTAAAGTGAACATAACACTGCACATATCTCAGAAGGCTTTTTGTAAATGCTAGAGCTCTCTCTAGATATACAGATGTGAAATACCTAGGTTAATACTTAGCAGATTGAGAGGACATCAGTAATTATTAACTCTTACTATAGCATTAGAGTATTGAAAACAGTAACTGCTTGGTTGCTTTTCTGGGCTAGAAACATTGTAAAATAAAATAATTGTAAAATTTCCTAGGAAGTTTGTTAAAAAGACTGCTTTTGGACCTGATAACAGACGTACCTTTTCTCTCCCTTTTCCCCACTCTTTGGGAAAATTACAATAACTTTACTGAAATGACCCATGTCATACTTATTTAATGAATTTATATAAATGTTTGTATTTTTACATATATTTAACAAATGACTTATTAAAACATTTACAGTTGATGCAATTTTAAAACATTTTTAAAATTTTTATCTTCCAGTTGGATGAAATAGGTTTCAGATTTCTCTGGTAGAAGTGAGAATTGTTACATATATTGAATGAAATTTATTACAGGATATTTTCCCCCTTTCTTCAAGCTTCTGAAGAAGACATATGTTTTATGGAGTATTGGTGTTTTTGTATTTTACTCAGAAAATAAGTTTTGACATTTACTTTTAGAATAAATCTAAGGGATTTACTTTAAACATTGTTTTTAGGGAAAATGGTATCATCGGAGGCAAGCTGTAAAAGAATTACATAGTACATTGATCCGTCTTTTAAATGAATTGCTGCCATGGGAACCGAAGTTAATGAAGGCTTTCCAAAGAAACAGGTAATTCAAACGTTATAATCTGTTTTACTTATTTTATGGTCCTTAATTTATGATCTTTGGATGATGTCCTGGAATCATTTAGTAGTTTTCCAGTCATTTGTAAATTGGCAGATATTTTTGACTGCCCACTGTGTGCAAGGCATTTTCTAAGCCCTGAGAAAATACTGTTGACTAAACAAAGCCGCTACTCTGTGACTTACATTCTCATGGAAAAAAACACACTCAAATGTCAGGTGGCAAAAGAAGTACTGTGAAGAAAAATAAAGCAAGCTAAGGGGGTTAAGAAATGGCCGATTTGGGCAGGATGAAGGTTACTCTTTAATCAGGTGTCAGGGAAAGCTTCCCTGGTGAGTTGGTGTTTGAACAGAGACCTTAAAGAAATGAGGAAGGGAGTTGTGTGGATTTCTGAGGGGAAAGCAGAGGGAATAAAAGGTACTAAAACCCTAGAGTTGATAGCATGTTTGGCGTTTAGTGGAGATGCAAAGAGGCAAGTGTAACCAAAGCCGAGCAAGTGAAGAGAAATGTGGTAACAGGCAAGAGTCAGAGAGGTAAGGAGGAAGGAAGCCGGATCATGTAGATATTTAAGAATCTGAGTTTTTACACTGAGTGAGATGAGAAGTCATTGAAGTGTTTTAAGCAGGGAAGGGATATGATCTGATTTATGTTTTAAAGCGATCACTCTTAACTGTTGGGTTGAGGTAAATATAATGGTACAAAGATGAAAGCAGGGAAACCAGTATACTAGAGCAGTAATCCAGGAGAAAAATGGTAGAGGCTTGGACCAGGATAGTAGCAGTGCAGATACCAAAGAGTGGCTGGATTCTGGATATATCTTGAAAGTAGGATTGATAGAATTTGCTTAAGGATTGGATATATCGGATATGAGAGAAAGTGAGGAATGAAAAAGATGGTACCCACTATTTTTGGTCTAAACAACTGGAATAATGGAATTGCCATTAACTGAGATAGGGGAAACTCAAGGAGTAGCGAATTTGAGAGGTAGAGGGGATTGAAGAGTTTGGATTTGAACATGTTAACTTTGATATGCTCTTTAGACATCTAATTGGTGTTATTGAATAGGCAGTTTGGTATAGGAGTCTGGAGGTAAAAATTTGGCAGCTGTCAGCATCTTGATTGTATTTAAAGACATAAGGCTGGTAGAAATCACCTAGTATAAGATCATAGATAGAGAAGAAAACAAAAGCGAGTACTAGATCTTCCAGCGTGTAGAAGTGGCCAAGATGAGTAGGACTCAGCAGAAGAGACTTTGAAGGAGTGCTCAGTAAAATAGGAAGATAGTCAAGGAAGAGAAGTGTTTTGGAAACCAGGTAAGGAAATGTTTCATAAAGGAGGACTGCTCATTATGGGTTGAGGAAATGAGAAATAAGAATTTATTATTTAATTTGGCAACATGAGGATCATATTAATGACCTTGGTAAGCTGTGGTAGTAGAAAAGTGGATAAAAGTCTTAGAAGTCTATTTAGGAGAATTAGGGGAAAGAAATGGAAGAGTCTTCTTTCATGGAGTTTTGCTATAAGGTAGAATAGAGAAATGGAGCAGTATCTGGAAGGAAAAGAGGTTAAGAGAATGTGTTTTGTCGTTGTTGATGTTATAGAGTAACATGTTTGTGTACTGATGGAAATGATCTAGTAGACAAAAAATGGATTCAGGTAAAGGAAGGGACATTTAGTAGAGTGTTATCCTTGATTAGGTAAGAGGATGCATTTAAATGGAGGTGTTAGCTTAGGTAGGAAGATGGAGAATAGGAATATACATTAAGGTGAGTTGCAGATGAGGTGTGAGCATGTGAAAGTTCTCTTCTGATTGCCTCCATTTTTCTTGAAATAAGAAGTAAAGCCATTAACTGAGACCAAGAAGGTTACTGAGAGTGAGAAGGGAGGAGAACTTTATACTATCTCCACATAGATATTTTTTCATTCCAATTTTATAGATTGAAAGGGAAATTCATTTTGTGATTATCATTTAGTAACCCATTCTAATACCTTTCACAGCTCTCATGTGCTTCCGTAAAACCCTTAACAATAATTTAAAACATAAATAAATTGAAAGCAATTTTTAACTAACATCTGTTGAATATTTATGTGCCACACATACTGAGAGGTAAGTACTGTTACTATTCTCATTTGTAATAAGTAAACTGATGCTTAGAAAATTAAGGAATTTTAATGTTTTAAAAATTAAAAACCACTTTGGGAGGCTGAGGTGGGTGGATCACGAGGTCAGGAGAGGAGCCCATCCTGGGTAAGATGGTGAAACCCCGTCTCTACTAAAAACACAAAAAATTAGCTAGGTGTGGTGGCAGGCGCCTGTAGTCCCAGCTACTCGGGAGGCTGAAGCAGGAAAATGGTGTGAACCCACGAGGCGGAGCTTGCAGTGAGCCAAGATCGCTTCACTGCACTCCAGCCTGGGCAACAGAGCAAGACTCTGTTTCAAAAAAAAAAAAAAAAAATTAAAGCCTGGGCAATATGGTGAAACTGCGTATGTATAAAAAATACAAACATTAGCCAGGTATGGTGGTGCATGCCTGTGGTCCCAGCTACTCAGAAGGCTGAGGTGGGTGCATTTCTTGATCCTGGGAGGTGGAGGTTACAGTGAGCCAAGATTGTGCCACTTGTACTCCAGTCTGGCGATAAAGTGAGACCCTATCTCAAAAAACTAAATTAAAATTGAAAGTCTTACAACTAGTAAGTAACAGAGGTGGGACTTAAAATCTAATGTGCACAAATAAGAATGTGTAGTAAAAATAAATTGGAGAACATGACCAGGCGTGGTGGCTTATGCCTGTAATCCCAGCACTTTAGGAGGCCAAAGTGGGCAGATCACAAAGTCAGGAGTTTGAGACCAGCTTGGCCAACATGGTGAAACCCTGTCTCTACTGAAAATACAAAAATTAGCCGGATGTGGTGGTGCGCGTCTATAATCCCAGCTACTCGGGAGGCTGAGGCAGGAGAACTGCTTGAACCCGGGAGGCAGAGGTTGCAGTGAGCTGAGATCGTGCCACTGCACTCCAGCCTGGGTGACAAAGTAAGACTCTGTCAAGGAAGGAAGGAAGGGAGGAAGGGAGGCAGGGAGGGAGGGAGGGAGGAAATAGAGAACATATGTTCATATTTCTTTTTTGAATAAACAACACTAAGGGTGAAAGTTGAGGATAGGGTAGAAAACTTCGTTGAAAACAAAAGGAATAATAAAGGATCTCTAAAATACTAGATGTTTCCATCTCTAGTTTCTCAGAAATAAAGCTATTATGTTTTTATATGAAAAGGATCTCTGTGAAAGATTACTTTTCAGCTTTGTTTTCCTAGGCTTAATTTTAAAAAATATTTCTATTAAGACTGAAGGGTTTAGATACAATTACTCCCAGGATTAAGTGATAGATTTGTTACTCTCTGTATAATAGTCGCAAAAATAGATACTGGTGCTTAGAATTTCTGGCTTAAACTTTTAAAAATGACCTTTTAAGATGTGTTATAGTCAGTAATTTTAAGACTCTCTAATCTGTCAGTGCAGCTAGAAAAAAAATTATTGTTGTCTCATTTAATTGGTCTAACAGCAATCTTTATAAAGACGATCAGGCCAGACACCATGGCTCACGCCTGTAATACCAGCAATTTGGGAGGCCGAGGCAGGTGGATCACAAGGTCAGGAGATCGAGACCATCTGGCTAATACGGTGAAACCCTGTCTCTATTAAAAATACAAAAAATTAGCTGAGCGTGGTGGTGGGCGCCTGTAGTCCCAGGTACTCTGGAGGCTGAGACAGGAGAATGGCGTGAACCTGGGAGGCGGAGCTTGCAGCGAGCCAAGATTGAGCCACTGCACTCCAGCCTGGGCAACAGAGCGAGACTCTGTCTCAAATAAAAAAAGAAAAAGAAAAGATGATCAGATGGTATGTTCAAATCTGTATTCTGAAATTTGCAGGTGTGTGTGTGTGTGTGTGTGTATTTTTTTTTTTTTTTGAGATGGAGTCTCGCTGTGTCACCCAGGCTGGAGTGCAGTGGCATGATCTTCGCTAACTGCAACCTCCACCTCCCGGGTTCAAGCAGTTCTTGTCCCTCAGCCTCCCGAATAGCTGGGATTACAGGTGCCTACCACCACGCCCAGCTAATTTTTGTATTTTTAGTAGAGACAGGGCTTCACCATGTTGGCCAGGCTGGTCTCAATTCCTGGGCTCAAGAGATCCGCCTACCTTGGCCTCCCAAAGTGGTGGGATTACAGGCATGAGCCACCATGCCTGGCCAGATACATATAATTTTTTAAGTTTCAAGTTTCTTACGCCTGTACCATAGGTTCTGTCTTCCTGAGCATTGGCAAGACTGAACTAAGCATTTTAGACACACTTTAAGATTAAAGCATAACTTCTAATGACTTAATAAAAAATATTTCCATATGTAGTTTAAAATGTTAAAAGTTAGTTTAGATTTCAAGAATTTAATACATATGTATTATTTGTTATGTTGGGCATTTTATTTCAGGAGCCGCCTAAAGAAAGACTATGATGATTTCAGAAGACAACCTGATCATGATAAATTTACTAGAGAACTATGGACTACTGATGAAGGTGAAGGAGATCTTGGAAAAGACTCTCCTAAGGGAGAAATCAGTAAGTCTATTGACTTAACGGAACCTCTGGATATCCTGGAGAAAGATCACTTTGATTCAGGTAAGCATTAAACCTTTTTTTTAAATCAGCACAGAAAGCACAAAGAGAAGTTTTTGTTTGCTGTGAAGGCAAAAGATAATATGGTCAATGAAATGCATTCATTGGAGAAATCTGTTATGTTTTGAAGAAGTACTGTCCACATCCTTATAAGAAGTTTCTACTAGCCTAGGCAACATAGCAAGACCCCATCTCAACAAAAAAATAAATAAAAATTAGCCAGGCATGGTGGTTGCATCCCTGTAGTCCCAGCTATTCAAGAGGTTGAGATAGGAGGATCGCTTGAGGCCAGGAATTCAAGGTTACAGTGAGCTGTCCACTGCTTTCTAGAGTGGGCAACAGAGCAAAATGCTGTCTCAAAAAAAACAAAAAGTTTCTTGGAGTCATTATTACATTTCTAGGAGTTTCAGGAGCCAGTGCTTCACTCCAAACTGTAGGCCTGTCATTGCCCATTACAAACCACATGCCCTTGATCTGTAATCCCTTTGAAATTGGTTCATGCTCTTCTTTTTATTATTAGTATTTTTGAAGCATTGTATCTGAGATTTACTTTAGAAATAGAATTTGACAAGTTCTTAATATTGTGAAGATTATTTTTTGAGGAATTACCAAGGTTGATGGCCTAATGAGACCAGAATGAACACATCATTTTAATAAGGATAAAGGGCTGGATTAGATTACCTGTAATTCATTTCCATTTATCAGATTACATTATTATGTAAATCTAGTTTAATGACTTTCTTTGGTTATATAGAGGTTAATATGAAAGTATATGGTTAGAAATGCATTAACCTGTTGTTTTCAATCTTTGGCGAATAAGAGTAATGTCTTATAAACCTAGTTTGACCGAATATGAACATAAATTTTTTTACTATAAGGGTGAACATCAGAAAAAGCTGGATATTTTTTGTCCTTTAGAGTCTCTAGAAATAGAATAGGTTGGAGAACCACCTCTCTATGGTATCAAAATGTTCCTAGCTAGAAAAAGAGAACTAGATTCCTTTTCAAATTAAATTCTGAGCCCTGATTGTTGACTTAGGTGTTTCTAATGAAACAGTTTTTTGCACTTACACTGGCAGAAGAATTAGCAGAATTCTTGACCAAAAATTTTGACCAAAAAAATGTTCTCAATAATAGGTTATTATTGGGCATGGTTATGATATCTAGGTTATCATGTCAAAGATGACCTTACCTTTATCTTCATCAGTGGTGCTAAGGCTTTTGAATCACCCTGCAGTAGATTTCTTAATACATTGCCCACTCAAAGATTCACTTTCTTTTTTACAGTTGATGTTGTTATTATTTAGTTGCTGTTTTTTATAAACAAAATGCCTATTTTTATAATTTTCAGATGATATGAAGTTGTCAGAAATAGATTTTCCTATGGCTCGAAGCAAGCTGTTGAAAAAGGAATTACCTTCAAAAGACTTACCGAAGACACTGCTTAAAACACTTAAACGACAGTCCAAACAGACTGGTTATGTGGATGACAGCACAAAAGAGCTTTCTCCAAGGAAGAAAGCAAAGTTAAGCACAAATGAGACAATAGTTGAGAATCTAGAAGGTAATGTGCAGATTGACTGTTTCAATGAATCAAAGCATGCAGAGCCATCATTTCCAGAGTCATTTGCCTCATTGGATTCAGTACCTGTGTGTACTCTCCAGAAAGGGACCAAACCCATTCAGGCTTTGCTCGCAAAGAATATTGGGAACAAAGTGACCTTAACAAATCAACTGCCTCCTTCCACAGGTAGAAGTGCTTCTGCTGTGGAAAAACCAGTTTTATCTCCTCCAGAAGCAAGCCCCGTAAAGCCAGCATTGACCTGCCACACCAATACAAAAGGTCCTTTACAAATGGTATACAGAATGCCCTGTGGCCAGTGGTTGCCAATAGATCTTCAAAATAGCTCTGTAAAGATTCAGATGCAGCCTGTGGTGGATCCTAAAACAGGAGAAAAAATCATGCAGCAAGTTCTTATTCTGCCTAAGAATTTTGTGATTCAGCATAAAGAAGGAAAAGCAGTTGCAAAAGAAATACCACCACTTCAACAGAAAGGTACAGAACAACATTGTTCATCTTTCACACAGACAACAAATAGAAATTCTTCTTTAGCATCAGTTTTTGTCAACTCACCAGGAACTGTTTCTACCCAACTACCAAATACAGTTTTCAACAAAACGATTACACCTTTATCAAATGTAACTAGTGCTAGA
Source organism: Macaca mulatta (assembly GCF_049350105.2). Lineage (NCBI taxonomy): Eukaryota > Metazoa > Chordata > Mammalia > Primates > Cercopithecidae > Macaca > Macaca mulatta. The sequence continues at coordinate 93,428,593 of NC_133420.1, forward strand.
CCACAGCCTTTGTCGCCTGTAACCTCTGTAAATAACTTATTAACACCATCAGTTAAGACTAGCCAGAGTGAGGCAGGAAAAACCAAGAATGCAGTTTCAGCAGCCACATTCTCCTTGCCCAGTGCTTCACCCACCATTTCCTCCACAGGTCAGCCTCTGTTATCAACAACAACACTAAATGGGTCTACAAATCCTGGTAGTTCCTTCAACTGTTTTGCACAACAGACTGCTGATTCTTCTGAAGCAAAGCAAGAGCTGAAAACTGTGTGCATAAGAGATTCACAGTCAATTCTTGTTAGGACACGAGGTGGGAACACTGGAGTTGTAAAAGTACAGACCAACCCAGATCAAAATTCACCCAATACTGTAACTTCAAGTTCAGTTTTCACTTTTGCTCCTCAGCTCCAGGCATTTCTGGTGCCAAAATCAACAACTTCTTCCTCTGCTTTTTCACCTGTAGCTGGAACAACTACTACATCTAGTCTTTCACCTTTCAGCCAAACACCGGCTTCTGTTTCCATTCCAGCTAGCTTGGCTCCATCTATGGGGAAAAATCTCAAACTTACATTAGGCTACCCCACTGGCAGTGGTGATTTGGGCCACATGATAGATAAAACTTCACACATGCCCTCTTCTCCCTTGAAGTCCTCTGTTTGTTCTAGCACTCTACTACCATCAACAACAAGTAGTTCCGTAAGTGTAATTAGCATATCAGCAGCAAATTTTGGACAAAACAATGCAAATATTATTCATACTCCAACTAAACAGCAACAAGTAGATTATATCACAAAAAGTTACCCTGTTACAAGGTCAGAAGCAACAGCAACAACAAATGGAGATGTAATCAGTGGGACTCCAGTTCAGAAACTTATGCTGGTATCAGCTCCATCTATTCTTTCTTCTGGCAATGGAACTGCAATTAATATGACACCTGCACTGACATCTACAGGTGTTTCTGCCCAGAAATTAGTTTTTATTAATGCCCCAGTTCCCAGTGGTACATCAACCCCGACTCTTGTTGCAGAATCATTAAAACAAACTCTTCCTCCTCCATTGAATAAAGCATATGTTAAGACTCCAGAGCAACCCCAGATAGTACTGATTCCATCTACAGTGGGCACACCTATAAAAATAAATTCATCACCAGCTGTGTCTCAGATAAAAGATGTGAAAATTGGACTAAACATAGGTCAAGCAATTGTAAATACTTCAGGCACTGTGCCAGCTATACCGTCAATTAACATACTACAAAATGTAACCCCAAAAGGAGAAGACAAAAGTAGCAAGGGCTATATTTTGCCATTGTCAACAAGTGGTAATTCAATTCCAGTAAGCTCAAATTTTGTGAGTCAGAATATTACCCCTGTTAATGAATCAGTGGTTTCTGCAGCAAGAGCAGTAAACATGCTTTCAGTTACCGGAGCGAATTTATCTTTAGGTTCCCTTTCAGTGACCTCAGCCTCTGCTTCAGCTGGGACACGACCTCCTGTTTTAGTCAGTGGAAATGATACCTCTTCGAGAATTATGCCTATTTTGTCAAATAGACTTTGCTCATCAAGTCTCGGAAACACTGTGGCTATATCAACTGTGAAAACAGGACACCTTGCATCATCTGTTCTGATTTCAACTACACAACCAGTAGTGTCTCCTAAATGTTTAACATCAGCTTTGCAAATTCCTGTTACGGTTGCCTTACCTGCACCTGCGACTACATCCCCCAAAATAATAAACACAGTTCCACATTCAGCAACAGTACCAGGAGCCACACGTTCTATATCTCTTTCTAAAAGACAATCTCGGACTTCGCTCCAGTTTCAGTCACCAGGGATTTCAACTACAGTGCCAACAAATGTAAACACAAATAAACCTCAAACTGAATTGTCATCCCTTTCACCAAGTCCAGGTAAAATAGTTAATATTTCCAATTTTGCTTCTCTGCCGAACCAGCAAGCTTTAGTAAAAACCCCCAGTTACAGTTCTGCTCCAGGTGGCGCTACCATTCACACGGCTTCAGCACCATCTAATGTAACTAGTTTAGTCGGGAGTCAGTTCAGTGAACCTTGTATTCAGCAAAAAATAGTCATCAATACCAGTACACCTTTGGCACCTGGTACTCAGATTATGATTAACGGAACCCGGTTTATTGTTCCACCACAAGGTCTTGGAGCTGGCAGCCATGTTCTCCTTATATCTACTAATCCAAAATATGGAGCCCCCTTAGTTCTTAACAGCGGCCAAGGCATTCAGTCTACGCCAATAGATAACTCTACCCAGAAGATTACACTAGCGTCAAATAATTCTTTAAGTGGGCAACCTCTACAACATCCTCTAAGAAGCCCTACAAAATTTATAAACTCTTTTGGGAATGCAAGTTCTATACCCACAGTACATACATCACCACAAATCATAAACACAACTGTTAAAATTCCTGTTCCACCTCCTGTACCAACAGTATCTCTGACTTCAGTAATTAAGTCTCCTCCAGCTACTCTTTTGGCTAAGACATCTTTGGTTTCTGCCATTTGCCCCAGTAATCCTCCACTGCCAAGTAGCACTTCAGTGTTTCATTTGGACACACCTGTCAAAAAATTGTTGGTTAGCCCAGAAGGAGCCATTTTGAATACCATAAACACTCCAGCATCTAAGGTTTCTTCACTCTCTCCATCTCTCTCTCAGATTGTATCTGCCAGTCGAAATCCTGCGTCTGTCTTCCCTGCTTTTCAGTCATCGGGCTTAGAGAAGCCTGACACAGCTGCATCTTGAATTTAGACTAAAAGAGCCAGTTTTTAAATAATGGGGCATTGTTTTGACTCCCATAAAAATTTTAAATGTTTATTATACTATTGAAAGCATACTATACATAGTTGTGTGTGTGTGTGTATGTGTGTGTGTGTTTTAATGTATCTTTTCATTAGCTTGCAACAAGGCTTTGTTTTCTTGGGGAGGGAAAAATCTGTTTCATTTCACTTGCTGTTCTGAGGAGGGTTTCGAGATTCTGTGTTTAAAGTCAGGATTTACCTGTTTGTAGAACATAAAGTGAACAAAGTTTGAATAGTTTAGAGTAAGCTAGCCTTTTGCACATTTACATTGACATGTTTCTTCTTGAATTTGGACTGTTGCAGCATATCTATGATATGGTATTCTGTGTCATTAGTGAAATCTTATTTTTGTTTCTGTAAAAAATATATATATATTTATGCATTGTGAAAAATGCAGTCCATGATGTAAAATTGTACATACTCCAGAATCCCTAACAACCTGTACTAAATATATGTACAAAGAATTATGCTGTCTTATTTATGTTTTGTTTACATAATGTATAGTTTTTTAAGTATTTTAGTAATTTTGGACCAGTGAACTGTTAGCAACAATGCAGAAGAATCTGCATGTAATAAACTGAGTTGCTGTATTTCTTTGTTTGAATACCATTTTTAACGTGTGTTCTTGTTCCATTGAAAGAATACAGGATGTAATTGAAGATAGTCCTTTACAAGAAAGAATTAAGGCTGGGAAATCTGAATTAGGGCTAGCATTTGTACTGGCTTTCCAGCTTACAAATACTACTTTCACTTAGATCTTGTGAGTATTTCAGAAAATTCCTTTTTTTTTTTTTTTGACTCACTTGTTGCCCACCCTGGAGTGTAGTGGTGCAGTCTCAGCTCAGTGCAACCTCCTCCTCCTGAGCTCAAGCCATCCTCCCACCTCAGCCTCCCAAGTATTAGGTTGGTGTGTAAGTAATTGCGGTTTTTTGCCATTAGTGGAAAAAATGCCACTAATGCCAAAAAAAAAAAAAGTGCCACTAATGGCAAAAAACCGCAGTTACTTTCTCACTAGCCTAATAGCTGGGACTACGGGCATGGGCCACCATGCCTGACTAATTTTTTAATTTTTTGTAGAGATGGTTTCACCATATTGCCAGGCTGGTCTTGAACTCCTGGTCTCAAGAGATCCACCTACCTTGGCCTCCCAAATGCTGGTGTTACAGGCATGAGCCATTGCACCCGAGAATATGCCTTGTTTTGAATAAAAGGTAGCTTTTAGCTTTATTGGATCTTTATATCCATTATCTTGAGCTACTGAATTGTATACTCATCCTTCCATTTATAATGTCGTTAAACTTCATCACATGAAGTTATTGTTGGGTGTTGAAAATGATATGGAAGCATAGGCCTAAAGATTTCCTTTGAGACTACATCCAAGTGTATTTGTTATCAAAGTGGAGAGGGTAGTGAAAATATTCCTAGAAAGTCACTAATGGCTCTCAAAAACGGCTCTTTATGCTCTTAAGTACTTTTCCTAGTCATGTTTATACTCTACTCAATCACTCTCCCCCTTTTTCTGTCAGTTAAGAAAGCCCTTGGAAAGTGGGTGATGTTTCAAGTGTATTGCATTGCACATAGATGGTGTTCAATAAATGAATGTATTTACCTACTCAGCTTTTTAAATGACCCAAAACTGTTTGCCTTTTGTCTCAGAAGAATTCTCTAAACCACTTTAAGAAACTAATTTACTGAATTACCTATGGCCCAACTTTAATCCCAGTGAAGGACCTAAACTAATTAACCACTAAATCTCTTTTTTTTTTTTTTTTTTTTTTGTTTTGAGACAGGGTCTTCTCTCTTGTCCAGGCTGGAGTGCAGTGCTGCTATCTCAGCTCACTGCAACCTCTGCCTCCTGGATTCAAGCGATTCTCCCACCTCAGCCTCCTGAGTAACTGGGGATTACAGGTGCGTGCCGCCATAGCCTGGATAATTTTTGGATTTTTAGTAGAGATGGAGTTTCACCATATTGGTCAGGCTGGTCTCAAACTCCTGACCTCAGGTGATCTGCCCACCTTGGCCTCCCAAAGTGCTGGGATTACAGGTGTGAGCCACTGCGCCCAGCCACTAAATCTCTTCTAACCCCTAAATCCAAAATTCTAATATGACCTTCAAAGCTCTGTGTGATCTGATGAACTTCTGATGTGATACTGAAGTCCCCACTTAAAGTTTAAAAAGCTCTTCAGTCTGTTCCCACCTACCTCTCCAGCTTCATTTCAACCTATTCTCCCTCTTATTCACCGTACTCTTAATTTTCTTTTAGTTTCTAGAAAATTCAAGACACTTCAGGGTCTTCCTAGATGTCCTCTTTGACCTAATGTTCCATTACAGGTTCTTATTACGTGTTATGTAAACTCCCTCTCCTTGTCATACCTCAGCCAACATTATTATATTGTGCAGTCACTCAGACTGAGAACAACATAGCACTTCTTCAAAACTGTAATTACTTGTTTGAAATTATTTAATTTCAGGAACCTTATCAATCATCATCATCATGCCAGCATCTGGCACACTGTTTTCAATGCCTATTTGTTGAGTAGGTGAGTGACAAATCTAGATAACCTCTTATTTAAGGTCTAGTTTACTTTTTAAAACTAATGCTCCATTTTTTAAACTAGAAATTTGATTAATGGATTTATATCTTCAGAAACCCAGATTCCTTTCCTCCAGTTTTGTAGATCATGTGGATGTCTGAGATCGTGGCTAGAGTACAAAGTTAAATTCCTGAATTCATTGTGTTTAGTGTTATTAAGAGTTCTGTAAAGGGCATCTATAAAGGCATACATGAAAAGGAAGAAATGTCACAACAGTGCCACCTGAAAAGATTTGTGGTACTGGAGGGGCATGTTTTTATACTTAGTATAGAATTAAGCCATTTAGATATCTGTGTTCTGTATCACCTAAAATACTAAGTTAAAAGATGCTGAAATAGCCTGCCTCCTTCTGGTGTATTAGCGCTTCCCTTTCCTCTCATTTCCTATGGTTTTTCCTGCCCCCACAAAAAGTTTTTTCCTTTGTGATTAGTTTTATATACATTTATATACACATATATATACACATACATACACACACGCGTAATATTAAATAGCTGAAGTCCTGCTCACATCCCAAGTCTCCAATTTTATTGGTGTATTTAATTAGTTGAAATAGTTTTATGATTAAAGTAGTGATAGCTAGAATATGTACACTAAAATCAGTGGAAATGTTTGCTTGATCCAGTAGGTCAACTTAAATTTAGAATTTTTTAACATTAAAAGCTTGAGAAATTGGCATATTCTGAAAGAGATCTAAGAAATTTGATAGGGATTTTAGTTAGCCAAAATTACTAAAACTTAGAAATGATAGTTTACTTGAAGTCATTCCAGAAGTAGTTTTGCCATCAACTGAGCTTATTGGCTTGTTGTTACTATAATGCTATCATCTGCCCCAGTTATTCTTAAACATTTATTCTGCAAGCATTTACTATCCACAGCATGGTGTTTGATGCTTAGAAAAGTTGAAGGGTATGGCATAGTTTAGAACATTCTTATAACTTGGAGTGAAAATGTGAATGTGAGAAACATAGTTAAAAATGTATGAAGCAGTATTACAGAATCAAATGATGTATGTAATCATCTTAATTACTTTAAGAATGATGTATGTAAAACATTCTTAAAGTAATTATTGAACAAATTCAAGGCATCTACCAAAGTTGTAAATGTATTCTACACACTTATTGAGAACTATATAATGTAGAAGATGTTGCAGGAACAATACAGATGAGTAGGATTCCATCCTGTCCTCAATACAAAAAATAATAAAATAATAAGTTAGAGGAATAAAGAACTTATTGTAAGAACTTAGCAGGGAGTTTCCAGAGAAGGTTTCATGTAAGAGGTGGCATTTGTGCTATGACTGCAAGTACGTTTACAACTGGGCCCACAAAGCCTGAGTCTAAGAAAAGCACAAAGAGCATGTAGGGAACACAGCAGTTGAATTTGAATGAAATGCTGTAGGTTAAGAGGACCTATAGGGAATGATTAGAAAAATAGGTTGAGCTAGCTGATAGAGGACTGAAAAATATTCTGAAAGTATGAAGCTTTTGAGCAAAGGTAGTAATAGTCCAACATAAGATGGGGACAATTACCTTGCAGGATTGCTATGAGGTTAGATGAGATAATTTACCTAAAGTACTTAGCCTATTGCCTACCACATAGTAAATACTTAAATAGTAGCTGCCATCATTGACTTTACCAAAGACAGGGAGACCCGTCAGGATATTAGGTGGGCCAGAAAAGTGGTGTGAAGACCTGATATTTGGCATAATCAGGTATCTAGTAATGCTAGAGATGAGACAACCTGTTGAAATTGAGAAGGATAAAGAAGGTATTTTAAGGGAAAGCTTTATTTTTGACTGCATAAAATTTAGAAATATTTAAACAGCAAATAATATCATGAACAAAGTGTTACCTCCCCTAAATCTATGAATGTAGTGCTAAACTAATAAAAATACTAATAGATTTAGTTGGAGGGTATTATTCTTTTTTTGTTGGGTTTGGGTGGAATTCTCTCTATTAAACCTAAATTTATTGAGGTAAATACTGTTACTCACATTTCTTGTAACAGCTCGTAGCATATATAAATGACCTTTATTGATTTATTTATCTCCATGATCATACAAAATTCAATTATGGTTTACGTAATAGTGAACTATTTAATTCAGCCTAAATACAGTACTTAAATGGACCTGATTCTGAGAGTCTCATGGAATGGTCTAATAGTCAAGAATTGTATTAAAACCATCTAGATTTGTAAAACACCATCTTAGGAATTGTAATTCTTTCGAACTTGAATTTAAGTAAATGTAGCATCAACTAAGAAAAAACAATAAAAAGAGATTAAATTATTAAGTAAAGAAAACACGGTCATGTGTCCTCCAGTATATAGTTAGGAGTTGGTTGCTGTAAACCTGAATCAAACCTACTGACCCAAATGTGTAAGCCCTTACAGTTTTAACCTCTCCCTTCCTTGCAGACATGATGCATGGGATCGCCTGCACATGGAACAGCAGGAACCACTTGGGAAAACCTGAAATTTAAACTGCTTTAGTCAACTTTATCTGTTGTGATCATTTTCTTTTCTTAGCTCAGTGAGCTTTCTGTTAGTGTGCCAAGCTGCCATCCAACTTTCTTGAACATTTTTTCTCTTGGGAAATGATCAAGTTTTGATAGTAGAAAGTGCTTCTTTCCAAGACTTTCTCGAGGCCATCTTCCTGTGGGCGTCATGCTTCTGATGTTACACAGCTGATGTTTTCATATGAGCTACATTTTCAGACTACAAAGATGCTTATTCAGATGAGAGACCATTTCTTTGAACTGTAAGTGATTCATTTGATTTTCTTTTTAATAGTCCTTGTTTTTCTTCTTCAAGCCTTTTTAAGGAAACATTTAACAGCATCAGTGTATTTCTTCAAATTGTTTTTTGATTTACAGCCTAGAAGTTCTCAATTTTCTGATTTGTCTTTGTCTGATTTCAAGTTGCCATCACCCATGTAATTTTTGCTAAAGAAGACAGGCAAGTATATCACCTTCAATTTTAAAGGGCTCTCTTTATCATTTACAACTTCTTTATGTTTTCAAGTTGTCAAGCATTTTTTTCCTTCGTTTCTCACACTTTGTATTCCATTTCACAGCTTCTTGGGATAGCGCTTTTAGATTTTCCTAAAAATGAGTGTTTTCATCCAAACGATCCATTATTTCCTTCTGAAAGTTCTTCTGAGACACTTTGAAGATGTTTTTGGCACTGGTTACTTGAGATTGAGGGATTTCGATGCATCGTCAAGTAACTGTTGAACCATGAAATGAAAGTTTAGAGACTCCCTTCTGTTCTTTTTTTGAGAAGGCCTACAATATTCTCAAGTGACAAGTAAACCTGTCCAGATATTTACTAAATGCTAAACTTAACATTTTAACTTCAGAGGACTGGTCTTCACCAGAGATAACTTGAAGGCTTCACTGATTTGTATAATCAGTCTAAATTTTCACTGACTTTAACCTGGGCAGAAAATCTTTTGACTAGCTCTTTTTTCCTCCTTAAAGTATGCCTGCTGTTTACTATAAAAACAATCAGAGAGACCATATCAGAATCTCACAGGGAAATGCATAGAGACTTAAGCCTTGTCTTAAGCATCAGTCACCACCACTGAGGGCTGGACAGGAAGGGGAACCCCAGGTTCTATAAAACAGTGCTCTCTAACTTTGCTCACCATGCAAATAAAGTACTATTATTTGTACAATGAATTTGGGCAAGTGGAAAATGCTTATTGCAGCCAAAGAAGACCAGCCATGAGCTCTGGTCACTCTAGTCCCTACCCTGGCCTGCAGGAAGCTTAGGGGATCAAAGCAGTGCCATGCCATTACCCATTCTCAGCCCACAGGTATGTCAGGGCAAAAAGGAAGGGCACGCTGCAGTAGAGGACTCCTGTACCATGTTTATGGGTGAGATTCATTTTCCTGAGTTCAGGTTTCCTTCAGCAACAGGGAAGCCTCATCCTATCTATCTGCAAAGGTCACGAGGATCTCCCTTCCCTGAAGGCTCCTCTCCTCATTTGTGTTAAGTCAGTCTAGGCTGTTAGAGAATACTGAAGGGTCTCTGTCTTAATATTTCATGAATTTTCTTCAAGGCCGGTTTCCCCCTCCATATAATCCAAGTGTTCTTAGAAGGGGTAGAGTCTCCTTCACTGATGACATGGTAGAAGTCCTACCTAAGCCAATCAGACAAGAGACAGAAAGGGCATTCAAATTAGGAAGAAAGAAGACCAAATTATTCTTGTTTGCTGATGATACAATGTTACATTTAGAAAAACCTAAAGACTCCATGAAAAAACTATTCAAACTGATAAATTCATTAAAATTGCAGGGTACAAAATCAACGTAAAAAAAAAAATCAGTATCATTTCTGTATGCCAACAGGGAACAACATGAAAAAGAAATCAAGAAAGTAATCCCATTTACAATAGCTACAAGTAAAATAAAATACCTAGGAATTAAGAAGTGAAAGATCTCTACAATGAAAACTAAAACATTGAAGACAGAAATCAAAGAGAACACAGAAAAACAGAAAGATATCCATTGTTTACGGATTGGAAGACTCAATTATTGTTAAAACGTCCATGCTACCCAAAGCAATCTGCAGATTCAATGTAATCCCTATCAAAGTAAAAATGACATTCTTCATAGAAATAGAAAAATAATCCCAAAATTTATATAGAATCACAAAGACCCAGAATAGCCAAAAGAATAGCCCACAAAAGGACCTAGAAGCTGGGCATGGTGGCTCACGCCTGTAATCCCAGCATTTTGGGAAGCTGAGGTAGGCAGATCACTTGAGGTCAGGAGTTCAAGACTGGCCTGGCCAACATAGTGAAACCCCATCTCTACTAAAAATACAAAAGTTAGCTGGGCATGGGGGCACACACCTGTAAGCCCAGTTACTTGGGAGGCTGAGGCACAAGAATAGCTTGAACCTGGGAGGTGGAGGTTGCAGTGAGTTGAGAATGTGCCACTGCACTCTGCCTGGGCAACAGAGAGAGACAGTCTCCAAAAAAAAAAAAAAACTAGAATTGCCAACCTAAGCAAAAAGAACAAAACTGGAAAGATCACATCATGTGACTTCAAATTATACTACAAAGTTACAGTAACCAAAACCTCATGGTACTGGCATTAAAAAAAAAGAAAAAGAAAAAGACACATAGATCAATGAAACACAATAGAGAACTCAGAAACAAATCCATATATTACAGTGAGCTCATTTCAACAAAGGTGCCAAGAACATACATTGGGAAAAGGACAGTCTCTTAAAAAAATGGTGCTGGAAAAACTGGATACCTATATGCAGAAGAATGAAACAAGACCCCTATCTCTTACCATATAGAAAAATCAAGTAAAAATGGATTAAAAACTTAAATCTAAGACTTCAAATTATGAAACTGCTGAAAGAAAACATTGGAGAAACTCTCTAGGACATTGGAGTGGGCAAAGATTTCTTGATTAATACCCTACAAAGCACAGGCATCCAAAGCCAAAATGAATAAATAGGTTCACATCAAGTTAAGAAGCTTCTGCACAGCAAAGGAAACAATCAACAAAGTGAAGAGACAACCCACAGAATGGGAGAAAATAGCGGCAAACTACCCATCTGACAAGGGATTAATAACCAGAATATGCAAGGAGCTCTCAGTGATAATGTAATAACCCAGGCTTCTTGCATCATGTGACCTTCCATCCTTAACACATGGCTCCCAGGGTTGCCCTGCAATTGGTTTCCAATCCAAGGAGTCATCTTCAGAGGTGTGGGTGCCTCTGTGAAGTGGGGAGTAAGTCTTTCTGAATCTGGCACCTTCTATTCCTTTCAAAAATATCTCACTTTTCTAATTTCTTTCTGGCAGAATCAGCCCAAGTCTCTGTGTCCATCACCTGGGAGACTGTCCGAGGAACTCTGTGAAGAAAGTCTTTTCCACAGAGAAATGAGAGCACCCTCAGTGAGTGACAGTCTGGGGGTTTTGGAGGGATGTAGGGTTCAAGCCACAGGCTCCTCAGTGTATAGGATTGAGATTCAACAGAGACCTCGTGGTGAGGGGAGGAGGTACCCAAATGCCTGATGAAGTTTCCTTTGTTTAGAATTCATTTATTTGTTTGAAGTGGGAGAGGTGGAAGCCTTATTTTAAGTGTTAAGACTTGACAGTATCAGAAGAGTGGGGAAATATTTTAGTATTTTGTTAAATGTTGTTTTTTTCGATGTGTGTAATATGTCTCTTTATCCTGTGTTTTCTTTTTCCCCTTTGGTGAAATTTTGTCTTTAGTAGAAAATGATACAGTTATGTTACACTAGTGTTTCTGATGACACAAGATGATTTTTAGGTGGTTTACTGACTCACCGTTAAATAACAATGAATCATATAGTGAGAAAGTAATTTCTTTAAAACTCTTGTAAGCCTTCTGAGTATGTCAAAGACAGCCTTTATCTTTTCTCTGATCCTTGTTAATCTCTGTTTGACAAAGAGAGCAGGTCTCAGGTTCATAGCCTTCTGTGACTGTTAGTATTTTCTTAGGTTAAAAAAAATTACTTTCTGTCCGTTCTCAGATCTCAACCTCTGTGCTGGGAAATCCACTGCTCTCTTCAAAGCTGTCAGACAGGGGCATTTACCTCTCCCGAGGTTTCTGCTGCTTTTTGTTTAGCTATGCCCTGTCCCCAGAGGAGGAGTCTATAGAGGCAGGCCAGCCTCCTTGAGCTGTGGTGGGCTCCACCCAATTCAAGCTTCCTGGCGGCTTTGTTTACCTACTTAAGCCTCAGCAATGGCGGGCGCCCCTCCCCCATCCTTGCTGCCACCTTGCAGTTAGATCTCAGACTGCTGTGCTAGCAATGAGGGAGGCTCCGTGGGCGTGGGACCCTCTGGGCCAGGTGTGGGATATAATCTTCTGGTGTGCCGTTTGCTAAGACCCTTGGTAAAGCGCAGTATTAGGGTGGGAGTTACCTGATTTTCCACGTGTTGTGTGTCTCAATTTCCTTTGGCTAGGAAAAGGAATTCCCTTCCCCCTTGCGCTTTCCAGGTGAGGCAATGCCTCGCCCTGCTTCAGCTCTCACTGGTCGGGCTGCACCCGCAGACCAGCACCAACTGTCCGACACGCCCCAGTGAGATGAATCTGGTACCTCAGTTGAAAATGCAGAATTCACCCATCTTCTGTGTCGCTGACACTGGGAACTGGAGGCTGGAGCTGTTCCTATTTGGCCATCTCAGACACCCACACCAAAACCCCATCAGTACATCACCATCATCAAAGACCAAAGGCAGATAAAACCACAAAGATAGGGAAAAAGCAGTGCAGAAAAGCTGGAAATTCAAAAAATCAGAGCACATCTTCCCCTCCAAAGGAACACAGCTCATCACCAGCAACGGAACAAAGCTGGACAGAGAATGACTTTGACGAGTTGAGAGAAGAAGGCTTCGGTTGATCAAACTTCTCAGAGCTGAAAGAGGAACTATGTAACCAGCGCAAAGAAACTAAAAACCTTGAAGAAAGAATGGATGAATGGATAACTAGAATAATCAATGCAGAGAAGACCTTAAAAGAACTGATAGAAATGAATACCATAACATGAGAACTACATGACAAATGCACAAGTTTCAGTAACTGACTCAATCAACTGGAAGAAAGAGTATCAGTGATTAAAGATCAAATGAATGAAATGAAGCAAGAAGAGAAGTGTAGAGAAAAAAGAGTAAAAAGAAATGAACAAAGCCTCCAAGAAATATGGGATTATGTGAAAAGACCAAATCTGTGTCTGATTGGCGTGCCTGAAAGTGACAGGGAAAATGGAACCAAGTGGAAAACACTCTGCAGGATATCATCCAGTAGAACTTCCCCAACCTAGTAAGGCAGGCCAATGTTCAAATTCAGGAAATACAGAGAATGCCACAAAGATACTCCTCGAGAAGAGCAACTCCAAGACACATAATTGTCAGATTCACCAAAGCTGAAAGGAAGGAAAAAATGTTAAGGGCAGCCAGAGAGAAAGGTCAGGTTACACACAAAGAGAAGCCCATCAGACTAACAGGAGATCTCTTGGCAGAAACTCTACAAGCCAGAAGAGAGCGGGGGCCAATATTCAACATTCTTAAAGAAAAGAATTTTCAACCCAGAATTTCATATCCAGCCAAACTAAGCTTCATAAGTGAAGGAGAAATAAAATCCTTTACAGACAAACAAATGTTTAGAGATTTTGTCACCACCAGGCCTGCCCTACAAGAGATCCTGAAGGAAGCACTAAACATGGAAAGGAAAAACAGGTACCAGCCATTGCAAAAACATGTCAAAATGTAAAGTCCATCGATGCTAGGAAGAAACTGCATCAACTAACAAGCAAAATAATGAGCTAATATCATGATGACAGGATCCAGTTCACAAGTAACAATATTAACCTTAAATGTAAATGGACTAAATGGTCCAATTAAAAGACACAGACTGGCAAATTGGATAAAGAGTTAAGACCCATCAGTTTGCTGTATTCAGGAGACCCATCTCACATGCAGAGACACACATAGGCTCAAAATAAAGAGATGGAGGAAGATCTACCAAGCAAATGGAAAACAAAAAAAAGCAGGGGTTGCAATTCTAATCTCTGATAAAACAGACTTTAAACCATCAAAGATCAAAAAAGACAAAGAAGGCCATTACATAATGGTAAACGGATCAATTCATCAGGAAGAGCTAACTATCCTAAATATATATGCACCAAATACAGGAGCACCCAGATTCATAAAGCAAGTCCTTAGAGACTTACAAAGAGACTTAGACTCCTATACAATAATAATGGGAGACTTTAACACCCCACTGTCAACATTAGATCAACGAGACAGAAAGTTAACAAGGATATCCAAGAATTGAACTCAACTCTGCACCAAGCGGACCTAATAGACATCTACAGAACTCTCCACCCCAAATCAACAGAATATACATTCTTCTCAGCACCACATCGCACTTATTCCAAAATTGATCACATAGTTGGAAGTAAAGCACTACTCAGCAAATGTACAAGAACAGAAATTATAACAAACTGTCTCTCAGACCACAGTGAAATCAAACTAGAACCCAGGACTAAGAAACTCAATCAAAACCACTCAACTACATGGAAACTGAACAACCTGCTCCTGAATGACTACTGGGTACATAACGAAATGAAGGCAGAAATAAAGATGTTCTTTGAAACCAATGAGAACAAAGATACAACATACCAGAATCTCTGGGACACATTTAAAGCAGTGTGTAGAGGGAAATTTATAGCACTAAATGCCCACAAGAGAAAGCAGGAAAGATCTAAAATTGACACTCTAACATCACAATTAAAAGAACTAGAGAAGCAAGAGCAAACACATTCAAAAGCTAGTAGAAGGCAAGAAATAACTAAGATCAGAGCAGAACTGAAGGAGATAGAGACACAAAAAACCCTCCAAAAAATCAATGAATCCAGGAACTGTTTTTTTGAAAAGATCAACAAAATTGATAGACCGCTAGAAAGATTAATAAAGAAGAAAAGAGAGAAGAATCAAATAGATGCAATACAAAATGATAAAGGGGATATCACCACTGACCCCACAGAAATACAAACTACCATCAGAGAATACTATAAACACCTCTATGCAAATAAACTAGAAAACCTAGAAGAAATGGATAATTTCCTGGACACTTACACTCTCCCAAGACTAAACCAGGAAGAAGCTGAATCCCTGAATAGACCAATAGCAGGCTTTGAAATTGAGGCAATAATTAATAGCCTACCAACCAAAAAAAGTCCAGGACTAGACAGATTCACAGCTGAATTCTACCAGAGGTACAAGGAGGAGTTGGTACCATTCCTTCTGAAACTATTTCAATCAATAGAAAAAGAGGGAATCCTCCCTAACTCATTTTACAAGGCCAACAACATCCTGATACCAAAGCCTGACAGAGATACAACAAAAAAAGAGAATTTTAGACCAATATCCCTGATGAACATCGATGCAAAAAATCCTCTATAAAATACTGGCAAACCAAATCAAGCAGCACATCAAAAAGCTTATCCACCATGATCAAGTGGGCTTCATCCCTGGGATGCAAGGCTGGTTCAACATATGCAAATCAATAAACATCATCCAGCATATAAACAGAACCAAAGACAAAAGCACATAATTATCTCAATAGATGCAGAAAAGGCCTTTGACAAAATTCAACAGCCCTTCATGCTAAACACTCTCAATAAATTCGGTATTGATGGAACGTATCTCAACATAATAAAAGCTATTTACGACAAACCCACAGCCAATATCATACTGAATGGGCAAAAACTGGAAGCATTCCCTTTGAAAAGTGGCACAAGACAGGGATGCCCTCTCTCACCACTCCTATTCAACATAGTATTGGAAGTTCTGGCTAGGGCAATCAGGCAAGAGAGAGAAATAAACGGTATTCAGTTAGGAAAAGAAGAAGTCAAATTGTCCCTGTTTGCAGATGTCATGATTGTATATTTAGAAAACCTCATCGTCTCAGCCCAAAATCTCCTTAAGCTGATAAGCAACTTCAGCAAAGTCTCAGGATACAAAATCAATGTGCAAAAATCACAAGCATTCTTATACACCAGTAACAGACAAACAGAGAGCCAAATCGTGACTGAACTCCCATTCACAATAGCTTCAAAGAGAATATAATACTTAGGAATCCAACTTACAAGGGATGTACAGGATCTCTTCAAGGAGAACTACAAACCACTGCTCAGTGAAATAAAAGAGAACACAAACAAATGGAAGAATATACCATGCTCATGGATAGGAAGAATCAATATTGTGAAAATGGCCATACTCCCCAAGGTAATTTATAGATTCAATGCCATCCCCATTTAGCTACCAATGACTTTCTTCACATAATTGGAAAAAAACTGCTTTAAAGTTCATATGGAACCAAAAAAGACCCCGCATTGCCAAGACAATCCTAAGCCAAAAGAACAAAGCTGGAGGCTTCAGGCTACCTGACTTCAAACTATACTACAAGGCTACAGTAACCAAAACAGCATTGTACTGGTACCAAAACAGAGATACAGACCAATGGAATGGAACAGAGCCCTCAGAAATAATACCACACATCTACAGCCATCTGATCTTTGACAAACCTGTCAAAAACAAGAAATGGGGAAAGGATTCCCTATTTAATAAATGGTGCTGGGAAAATTGGCTAGCCATAAGTAGAAAGCTGAAACTGGATCCTTTGCTTACTCCTTATACAAAAGTTAATGGGTGCAGCACACCAACATGGCACATGTATATGTATGTAACAAACCTGCACGTTGTGCACATGTACCCTAGAACTTAAAGTATAATTTTAAAAAAAATTACTTTCATTATCTTCATTTTTATAGTTATCCTCTACTATGGAAAATGATACTGGTTTTCCACTTAGTATGGCAATAGAAATTAAAGCCAAAAAGAAGTTTAAACGAGCTGCCTGAAAGATAAATATTAGATAAATAATAGTGTAGGTGATATGTTGATGTGGCCAAAGGAAAACAAATTGCAATGTTGCTATGCAAATAATGACACCATTCCAGAATATCTGATCCTTTATTATTTCTTCTGCACATTCTCGTGAGAGGGATTTGGGAACCCAAGAGAGCTAAATTGCCATAGGTACATTTAAGGCAGTACATAGTAGCTTTTACTTATTTAAATCCTTCTACCAATTTCTGGTTTAATAGAAAATGCTTGTCATTAGTTAGGATAGCATTGAGCCTTGAAGTGAAATGTAATTAGACTGCATTATATGTCTTACCTATGATATAGGGTCTGGCCAGGTGTGGTGGCTCATGTCTGTAATCCCTGCACTTTGGGAGGCTGAGGTGGGCGGATCACCTGAGGTCAGGAGTTTGAGACCAGCCTGACCAACATGCAGAAACCCCATCTCTACTTAAAATACAAAATTAGCCGGGCATGGTGGTGCATGCCTGTAATCCCATCTACTCGGGAGGCTAAGACAGGAGAATTGCTTGAACCTGGGAGGCGGAGGTTACGGTGAGCCAAGATCGTGCCATTGCACTCCAGCCTGGGCAACAAGAGCAAAACTCCCTCCCACTACGCAAAAAAAAAAGAAAGCTGTAGGATCTTTACAATATATTATTATAGTGTAATAGAATTTTAGAGCACAAAGAGACATTGCTGACATGTTCTTGATCAGATAAATAGGCCAGTCAGCTCTTTGTCTTAAACCTATAGAAGTATCCTTTGTGAGCACCCCATAGTAAAGACTCACCTGGAACAATTCTGTGTACAGTTCATGTTGGTCAAGGTTTCAAAACCTGACTAGTTTGTTGTTAGCCAAATTTCAAGTAAAGAGAAATGGGATGGCCCAGGAATACCCACTTGAATTCTCTCTCTCAGAAAATAACACCATGGATTTACTAACATTACCTCTGGCACAGATAGTATCATGCATTGCAACATTTATTGATGGAGTTTTCCCAATTTAATATTTCTCATTGTTTCCTCACATGATTAGTACTGCTAGCTGACCTACTAAAAATTTAACACTGACTTATCATTAGAGATGGCGTGCATTTTTCCTACACCATTCCAAAGGAGAACATTAAATGTCTATATTAAATTCAAGCAAAAGTGTGAGAGAAATAATTTCAGCATGTCTCAGGTGTCTTGCTGGCTCTTAAGGTGAATAAGGTGGTGGTGACTGTTCTGCAGAGAGTTTCTCATAAGCAGGTGGAGCATTGGGAACCTGTGAGAACAAGAAAGGGAGAATTTGGTCTTGGTAACAGTGTATATGTTTCTAGGAAAGGGTTAAGTTAAAATAGTTAACATATTTATAGTTTCCCTGTGGACTGAAATTTCTAAGTGTTCACATATAATTTCTGCCCAGTGAAGTAATTGTTAAATTTCACAAGTTTATATGCTGATTGTTGGGGGCAAGAGTAGAGAAAAATAGGGTTAAGGGGTTCCCAAAATCTCAAAAGCTTAGCTATACCTGGATTTTCCATGACAGTAAAAATCTCAAGCCCTAACAAACAAATCACTGAATGCTATTTACCGACACTATATACATTGCATCTTTACCACAGAGATCCTTGTAATTGTGTCTAAAGGCACATTGACACTACCAAATATAAAACAAGAGGATATTGTATCCAGAATAAATGTGTCAGGGCTTCATTTAATGCTCACAACAATTCTGGGAGTGTTTTTATTGTTTTCATGTTACAGAATGGGAAACCAGAGCACAGAGAGGTTAACTCGCTTGCCCATTGTCACACAACTAGTAAGTTGTTGAGGTAAGAATCAAACACAGTAATCTGGCTCCAGAGTCAGTGCTCTCAACCATTATACTGTGTTGTATATGTACTAGTGCTGTCCAATAGAAATATGGTACGTAATTTAATTTTATTTTATTAATTTATTTTTGAGATGGAGTTTCACTCTTGTTGCCCAGGCTGTAGTGCAGTGGCACTATCTCGGTTCACTGCAACCTCCACCTCCTGAGTTCAAGTGATTCTCCTGCCTCAGCCTCCAGAGTAGCTAGGATTACAGGTGTGCACCACCACGCTTGGCTAATTTTTGTATTTTTAGTAGAGACAGGATTTCACCATGTTTGCCAGGCTGGTCTTGAACTCCTGAGATCAGGTGATCCACCCACCTCGGCCTCCCAAAGTGCTGGGATTACAGGTGTGAGCCACCATGTCCGGCCATATGTAATTTTAAAATTTCTAGTAGCTACATTTAAAAAAAGAAACATGTAAAATTAATCTTAAAATGTTTTATTTAACCTAATATTATCAGAATATTTATTTCAAAATGAATCAATATAAAAATAATTAATGAACCATTTATCTTCTTTTCCACATACTAATATCTTTGAAATATGGTATGTATTATAATACATCTTATTTTAAACTCCTATAAGTGTTCAGTTGCACCACGTGACTAGTGGCTAAGCCATCAGACAGCACAGCTCTATACAATAAATAATAGGTACTTTATCCCTCCCCTCTGCATATATCTACATCCATTAAAAAGGCAAGTATGACTAAAAACATAAAAGAATATTGTATCCAGGACTAAGTTCTTCCTTTGGATCTTACATGTAGGGCTCTCATTATTGACCCTGGAAACTCTGGGTATGTGACAACACAATTTAAGAAAATCCCTGTGCTTCCCTTGTTTTTTGTTTTTATTATTATTTATTTTTTATTCTCATAAAATACACAAAAAAGTTGCCATTTTAACCATTTTTAGGTATATATAGTTCAGTGGCAACGAGTACATTCACATTGTTCTTGCTTTTTAAATGGAAATCATTGTATTCACTTGAGTTAAAAACAGCCATTCATGAAAATACCCTTATGAAGGATCTCAACCTACCACAGGTTCACAATTTTTCTCTTGAAGAGACAGTTTGCTGTCCTGATGATCAAACCCTTCTTGTGGGCATCTTCTTGTTAAGGCGCATTGAGTGCCAACATGAAGACTTTTATCCTGAAATGTAAATTGATAAAGGTGAGTGGGAAGAAGAAGTAACTGAATCCATTTTAGAAAAGAGAAGGGAAGCCAAAGTTTTAAGAATGAGTTTTAATCTAGGTTCTGCCACTTACTTGCTGTGTGCCTTCAGTCTTATCACTTTGCCTCTCTGAATTCTGAGTTTGCATCTAGGAAGATAATACCCACCTACCTCTCAAAATTGTTGTGGGAATTAACTAGAGGTAAAGCTCTAGTGCAGTGCCTGGGACCCAATAGGTGGTCAAAGAATATTTCTGAAGGGAAGGATAAGAAGACTGAATCTACAAAAGGAACACTCTTATGAAATTATCCATCAGTAGTGAAGCAGAAATAAAGACTTTGTCAAACAAAAATTGAGGGAATTCGTTGCCAGTAGACCTGCCTTGCAAGAAACATTTGAAGTTCTTTAGAGAAAAAGAAAATAACATAGGTCAGAACCTTGTATCTACATAAAGGAAGAACATCCAAGAATGAATAAGTGAAGGTAAAATAAAAACTTTTTTTTTTTTTTTGAGACAGCGTCTCACTCTGTTGCCCAGGCTGGAGTGTAATGGCGTGATCTCAGCTCACTGCAACCTCTGCCTCCTGGGTTCAAGCAATTCTCCTGCCTCAGCCTCCCAAAACTTCCTTTTTCTTTCTTTCTCTTTTTTTTTTTTTTTTTTTTTTTAGGAGACATGATCTTGCTAAGCTGCCCAGGCTGGTCTTAAACTCCTAAACTCAAGCAATCCTCCTGCCTAAGCCTCTGAGTAGCTGAGACTACAGGCATGCACCACTGTACCCAACATATTCATCTTAGTTGATTTAACAGATAATAGTTTGTTCAAAAATGAATAATAGCTACAGTGTATTTAATTGTGTATGCTTATATACACTTGAAATGAATAACAGCAATGATACAAGGGAAAGGAATGTTAACAGAAAGAAAAAAACTGCAAAATATTTTAAAGAGGTTTATTCTGTGCCAATATGAATGACCATGGCCAGGAGAACAGTCTCAAGAGGTCCTGAGAAAGTGTGCCTGAGGTGGTTGGGTTATGATTTGGTTTTATACATTTCAGGAAGGCAGGAATTGTAGGTAAAAATCATAAATCCATACACAGAAGGTATATTTTGGGTCAGCCTGAAAAGGCAGGACATCTCAAAGCAGAGGCTTACAAGTCACAGGTGAGTTTTAGGGATTCTTTAGTTGGCAGTTGGTTGAAAGTTCAGCTCTGTCTTAAGACTTGAAGTCAGTATAAAGGAATGCTTAAGATAAGGGAGTCTGCAGTCTGTCACGTGATGCTATACCAGAGTCAATTTGGAAAGTAAACCACATTATACAGGGTTAATTTTTTTAAAAAACAACATTTTATGGTTTGAAGGGCGTGATTTAACCCTTTCCTTGCATTGTCTTGTTCCTAATTTGATATTGCCACAAAGAGTTAATTCTGTCAGTCCTATAATCTCTATTTTAAAATTAATGCTAGTCAGTTGTAACTAAAACTCTAAAAGGGAGGGTGTATAATGAGGCATCTCTCATCTCCCTTCCCATCATGGCCAAGACTCAGTTTTTCAGGTTTCCCTGGGGTCCCCTTGGCCAAGAGGGGGTCCATTCAGTTGGTTGGAGGATGTAGGTTTTGTTTTTAGTTTACAGGAGGAAGGAATTAGGATTATTTTATTTTAAGATGCTCATAATGCCTATGAAATGGTATAGTGTTATTTGAAAGTGGGCTTGAATTAGTTGTAAATGTTTGTTGCAAACTCTAGGGAAACCACTGAAAAAAAGTAAAAAAGAAGTGTAAGGCGGGGCATGATGGCTCATGCCTATAATCCCAGCACTTTGGGAGGCCGAGACGGGCGGATCACGAGGTCAGGAGATTGAGACCATCCTGGCTAACACAGTGAAACCCCGTCTCTATTAAAAATATAAATAATTAGCCAGGCGTGATGGCAGGTACCTGTAGTCCCAGTTACTCAGGAGGCTGAGTCAGGAGAATGGCATGAACCCAGGAGGCGGAGCTTGCAGTGAGCCAAGATCGCGCCACTGCCCTCCAGCCTGGGCAACAGAGCGAGACTCTGTCTCAAAAAAAAAAACAAAAGAAGTATAACTGGACTGGGCATGGTGGCTCACGCCTGTAATCTCAAGCACTTTGGGAGGCTGAGGCGGGCGGATGGCCTGAGCTCAGGAGTTCGAGACCAGCCTGGCCAACACGGTGAAACCCCATCTCTACTAAAAATACAAAAATTAGCCAGGCATGGTGGCGCACACCTGTAATCCCAGCTACTTGGGAGGCTGAGGCAGGAGAATCACTTGAACCCAGGAAGTGGAGGTTGCAGTGAGCCGAGATCACACCACTGCATTCCAGTCTAGGTGACAGAGCGAGACTCTGTCTCAAAAAAAAAAAAAAAGTAAGTGCATAGAGAAAGATATACCATGCTAACACTAATGAAAAGAAAGTAGGAGTTCCTATATTAGTTTCAGAAGGAGAAGATTTCAAGGAAAGTCATCAGGAATAAAGAGGGATATTACATAATGATAAAGGTGTTCATTCTCCAAGAAGACATAACAACACTTAACATGCATGTACCTAAGAACACAGCATCAAAATACATGAAACAAAAACTGATAGAACTGCAAGAAAAAGTAGTTGCATCCACTATGAAGTTGGAGTTATAGTTGGAGGCTTCAACATCTCTCTATCAGAAATAGACAAAGCCAGCAGGTTAAAAATCAGTAAGGACTAACTCATTGTGTGAGGCTAGCATTACCCTAACATCAAAAACAAAGATATTACAAGAAAAGAAAACTACAATTCATTATCTCTCATAAATATAGATGCAAAAAAATCTGAACAAAATATTAGCAAATCAAATCTAGCAATGTATAAAAGTGGAACTCAACAAAATCTTCGATTAGATATAATAGACATCTATAGGCTACTTCATCCAATGACAACAGAATACACTTTCTTTTCAAGCTCAGAACATTCACCAGGATAAACCAAATTCTGGGCCACACAACACATCTTAACAAATTTAAAAGAATAGAAATTATACAATGTTTGCACTTAGACTATAATAGAATTAAAGTAGAAATCAATACAGAAAGATAACTGAAAAATTCCCAAACACTTGGAGATTAAACAACACACTTATATGTAACACATGGGTCAAAGGAGAAATCTCAGGAGAAATTTAAATATATTTTGAATTAAATGAAATTAAAATATGATGTCAGAATTTGTGGGATACTGCTTGGCAGTGCAAGCAGTATTTAGAGGGAAATGTATAACATTGAATGTGTATATTAGAGAATGAGAAAGGTCTAAAATCAATCTAAGCTTTCACCTTAAGAAAATAAAGAGGACAGCAAATTAAATCCAAAGTAAGCAGAAAAATAAAAATTAGAGAAGAAATCCATGAAATTGGAAACAAGAAATCAGCAGAGCACAATGACTCATGCCTATAATGCCAGCACTTTGGGAGGACAAGGCAGGAGGACTGCTTGAAGCCAGGAGTTTGAGACCAACCAGAGC
This sequence comes from Macaca mulatta, assembly GCF_049350105.2. Classification (NCBI taxonomy): domain Eukaryota; kingdom Metazoa; phylum Chordata; class Mammalia; order Primates; family Cercopithecidae; genus Macaca; species Macaca mulatta. Next base: position 93,451,986 of record NC_133420.1, read on the forward strand.
AACATAGTGAGACTGTCTCTACAAATTAAAAAAAAAAAAAAGAAAATTAGTCAGATGTGGTGGCACATGCTATAGTCCTAGCTACTACGGTAGCTAGCTGTAGTCCTAGCTACTCAGGAGGCTGAGCCAGGAGGATTGCGTGAGCCCAGGAGTTCAAGGTAACAGTGAGCTATGATTTTGCCACTGCACTCCAGTCTGGGTGACAGAATGAGACCCTGTCTCTAGAAAAAAAAAGAAAGTCAGTAGAGTAAATCAATGAAACCAAATGCCGATTCTGGGAAAAGATCAATAAAATTGATAAGCCTTTAGCCACGCTAAGAAGAAAAAAGAAGGCACAAACTGCTATTATCAGAAATAGTAATGGACATTAGAAGGATAAGCAAGAAATACTATGAACAACTATGCTCACAAATCTGAAAACGTAGGTGAATGTAACAGTTCTTTGAAAGACACAATCTGTCAAAATCCACACAAGAACTAGACCATCTGAAGAGATTTATATCTATTATAAAAACTGATCAATAATAACTTTCTAAAACAGAAAGCACCAGACCCAGATGAGTTCAGTGGTGAGTTCCACCAAACATTTAAGAAAGAAATTATACCAGTCCTCTATAACCTCTTTCACAAGATTGAAGCAAAGGGAATAATTTGTAACTCATTGCTATGAGGCCAGCATTACCCTAATACCAGACAGATATTGCAAAACAAGAAAACTACAGCTCAATATCTCTCATGAATATAGATGCAAAAAATCTCAACAAAATATTATCAAGTTAAACTAAAAATGTATAAAAGGAATTACACACCATGACAAAGTGGGATTTATCCCAGGTATGTAAACCTGGTTCAATATTGAGAAATCAGGCCAGGTGTGGTGGCTCACGCCTGTAATCCCAGCACTTTGGGAGGCCGAGGCAGGTGGATCGCTTGTGGTCAGAAGTTCGAGACCAGCCTGGGCAATATGGTGAAACCCCATCTCTACAGAAAATACAAAAAAATTTAGCCAGGCGGTGGTGGCTTGCATCTGTGGTCCCGGCTACTTGGAAGTTTGGGATGGGAGGATCACCTGAGCCTGGGAGGTGAAGGTTGCAGTAAGCTGAGATTACACCACTGCACTCCAGCCTAGGGGACAGAATGAGACCCCATGTCAAAAAAAAGAAAAAAAAGAAGAAGAAGAGAGAAATGAATTATTCTGATACATCAATAGACTAAAGAAGAAATTCGCAAGATTGTATCAATAGATGTAGAAAAAGCATTTGAAAAATCAAACACCCATTCATAATTTAAAACTCTCAATAAATTAGGGATAGAGGGAAACTTACCCAAGTTTGTTGAAGAATATCTAGGTACAAAAAATTAACAGTTAACATCATACTTGAAGCTTTTCTGCTAAGATCAGGAACAAGGCAAGGATGTCCTGTCTCACCACACCTTTTCAACATCATACTGGAAGTCCTAACTAATGCAATAAACTGGAAAAGGATTTAAAAGGTGTACTGATTGGGAAGAAAAAAATAAAACTGCCCTTGTCAATTTTTCTTTTTCTTTTTTTTAAAGCCTCTCACTGACCATAGGATAAGAGTATGATCCACTCTACCAGTTCACTGCCAGTTTTCTGTATTTACATTAAAACTGGGTGTACATTTTAAAATACGGATTCCCGAATCCCACCACCAGAGATGATCCCAGAATCTGCCTTTTAGCAAGGACTCCAAAGTATTCCAGTGCAGGTGACCACTGACCATGCATTGAGAAACACAGTGCCTTGACACATGAGTGTAAACTGAGCTGAGAGCAAGGGCTATGAAATTCTCCAAGAATCAAAAGTATTTTGTCTTGAACTTCCAAGTAAAGATGTAAAACTGCTTAATATAAAAACCACTGTCCAGTTTATTACAAATCATTTCCCACTTCCTCTTGCAGAAACAGGTTGCTACAAAAAGCAGCCTTTCCTTTCAAAAGATGTTTTCCAGGGCTCAGGGGAATTGTTAACCAAAGGAGAAATTTTAAGAGATCTAAATTCCAGCCAGCCTCTCTACTATTCTGTGGTCAAATGGAAATTGAAAAGTAGACATTTCAAGCTTAATGAAGATTGTTAAAGATGAAGTAATTCACATGCCCAAAGCTTATATTTAATGTCATTTATAGCCCTTTACTTTAAAATGAAAATAGAATCACTGAAGACAGAAAGGGAGGTAATTATGTAATTAAATGCAATACTTAATATACTATTTTACATAATTTTGCCTAAACTTAGACTTCTGATCTCCAAACTGGCTTTTCTAGATATATGAAAATCTCAAAATAAGATTTTAATATTAATTTTAAAAATAAATATGGAAATTAAATAAACCAAGAAATTTAAACACGTTTCCCTCTCAAAAAGTCTCAGAAACTACAAACCACTGATCTAATCCTAGAGGAATGGAGGCATAGAGTTTGAATTTGAAACTTACCAAGCAAAATGTTCACAGTGTCTGAGCACATGACATTAAGACTCTCTGTTATTTTTCAGTTGAATGAGTTTAAGATGAGAGCATTGAAGCAGAAAAGAAAAATTATTGCATTTGTGTTCAGTAGGATCAAGCTAATAATTATAGTTAGTTAGGAAATGAGTACCAATATACTGAGTTTGTATAGCTTTAGTTCTTGAAAGACTAAACATGTTTTTGATATACAAATATATAATGAAATCAAAATATAGAAGAAAATATGTATTAAATAAAAATGGATATACATTGTGTTACATCACAGATTTCCAAAGTGTGTGGGTGTACGATAGAGCTAGTGAGTCTTGGAGAAGTTGCATTCTAGTCTCCAAGCAACTCAATGGCAGACAATGGGACCAAGTCCTAATGCCACACAATTAAGTGACTACTATGTGCCAGGCACTGTGCTGGGCATTGGAGATATGAAGATGAGTAAGAAATATTCTCTGTTCTGGTTCATACATGGGGAAGGTGGAAGGGTAGAAGAGGCAAACAGTAAATAGCCAATTACAAGGCAATGTCATAACCCCATGCTAGAGTTACAAATGGAATTATATGGCAGAGATTAAAGTCCTCCCCTACTAACCTGTTGTGGACAGCCATATGAGCAGGAATTCTATACCTAACTTTCTAACCCAAGGCTTTCCTCAAGTATTTCCTCCAATATTGGAGTCTTGTTCAGATTCATCAACTCCTCCTCCTCCTTCCCTCTAAATGTCAGCACACTAGAGGGCTATGCTCGGTGGGTGTGTCAGCCCCCAAACTTGCCCTGCCTTTTATGGTTTGTATTTGTATTTATGCTCTGGAAAGACAGACATTGGGGAACAGGAGACATGAGACTGCCCAAGTTTCTTGGCAAAGAGGGAAAGAATCCAGAGTTGCATCTCTCACCTTCTCCTCATCAGCTTGCCAAGCTTCAATCCCTACCCCACACCAACCCTCCTCTCTTTCACAGGACCTTTTCCTCTAAATGAAGTGCTTGCTGAATGAGGAATGGGACTTTCCAACATCTTTTGTAAAGATAATTTTTTTCCATTTTGCATCAACCTGAAAAAGCTCTCAGATCTGTAATAACGAGAGAGAGAGAGAGATTGAGATCTATGGAGAATGCTTTTGGGTGTTGAAGTGCTAAAGTGCTACCTAGCTTTGAAGCAAGATTGCTGAAATCTGTAGTTTTTATAGCTTATAAACTCAGTTGATGTTCCCCATTCATGGAGGATACTGGTACCAGAAGACTGGATTGTGTAATTGTGTTCGCTTACTGCATATTTGGGTAAAAAAGAAAGAAAATACTATTAAAACCTTTGGCCATCTAAGAAGGATGCAGCCTGTTAAAAAACACACAGTGACCTTTTGTGCTGATGCAGGGAGGATGGTTTCCTCATTGCACTGATGATATCCTGGGATGCTTAGTGTAGAGTCAGAAGAATTTGGAATTCACAGGTAACCAGTGAGGAAAGGGGTAAAGAAGCAAGGTAGGAAGACCAGGTCACAAAGTGGAGTAACAGAACCAGCAAGAATTCTCAGAAGTGATAAAACCTTAGGTGTGTAAGAATACTCCTGTTTGCTATAAGGGAACCTCAACCCCCTTCCCCTGTGCCCTATAAACCGTCAGTGCTTAGCTGTACACAACATCCAGGTACCCAAGTTTGCTGTGAGTAGAACCAAAAAGACAGGCGCTATAGTTTGAATGTGTCCCCCAAAATTCATGTATTGGAAATTTAATCCCCAGTGGAACAATGGTGAGAGGTAGGACTTTTAAGAGGTGATTAAGTCATGAGGACTCTGTCCTCATGAATCGATTAATGTTATTGCAGGAGTGTGTTTGTTATTGCAAAAGTAGGTTTGTTATAAAAGTGAGTTTGGGCTGTGTGTGGAGTGTTTCGCACTTGTAGTCTCAACATTTTGGGAGGCCGAGGCAGGAAGATCCCTTTAGCCCAGGAGTTTGAGACCAGCCTGGGCAACATAGTGGGACCTCGTCTCTACAAAAAAAAAAAAAAAAAAAAGTTTTTTTAATTAGCCGGGTGTGGTGGCACATGCCTGTGGTCCCAGCTGCTCTGGAGGCTGAGACAGGAGGATGGCTTGAGCCCAGGAGGTCAAGGCTACAGTGACTCATGATCACCACTGTGTTCCATCCCAAGATTTCCTGTTTCAAAAAAAAAAAAATGAGTTCAGCTCCCTCTTGCTGTCACTCTCTTGCCCATGTGATGCCTTCCACTATGATGTGACACAGCAGGAAGGCCTCACCAGGTGTGGCCCCTAGATCTTGGAGTTCCCAGCCTCCACAACTGTAAATCAAATGAATTTCATTTATTTATAAATTGCAGTCTCTGGTATTCTATTATAGTCACAGACTAAGGCACAGGGCAAGTTCCTGGTTGGGGTTCATGCCTGAGCAGAAGCAAAGGAAGAGTTGCCAAAGTACAATGTAGCAAAAGAGGCATCAGAAGGTGGAATCAGAGCTAGAGGTTGTAACGAGGCAATTATCTGACTCTGCAGAGACTCAGAGGAAAGAACTGGAAAGAGGGCCCTGGACCTGGAGGGATTTCAGCTGTGGGAACTATACCAACCATCAAGGCTCTGTATCCATTTCGTCTTCTACAATACCAACAGCCGATGAGCAGTAAGATTCCCAGGATCACTGTCAGGATGCCAATCCCAGCGGCCCTGGCCCAAGAGATAGACAAATCCGCTTTGTCATTGAAACATTGTTCTACATTATGATGAAGCATAAATCAATCTTTCTCTTCATGTGGGCTTTGACTGCCCAGAGCAGCATCTCCCAGTGTCCAGGTAGTTTCCCACCTCCCACACTGGGCACCCCACCAGGCCTCCAGCACCTGGATCTAGTGCAGGTCTTTATCTAGGAGCCTCTCAAGTGTGTGCCCACAGGAGCACTGCTAATTGACATGGCCCAGGCACCCAAGTTCCAGGTACAAGAAGAGCCATAGTAATTGGTCTTTATGTGGACAGTGTATTTAGTGGGGCTAAATTATCTTTTCTTCTCATCAGGCTGTTTTAGAACATTTTCTCTAATTCAGCCCACAAAAAGAAAATAGAAATGAACACTGACTCATCTACTAAAAGCCAGGTGCTGTACTAAACATTCATTAGCTTATTCAATTCTCACATCAACACTGGAGGGTAGACACCATTTATCATCCCCTATTTTCACAGATGAGGAAATAAAAGGCCGAGGATACATGACTCACTGGTGATCATACAGAGCTAGCACAAAACAGAGCTTGGATCTGAACCTGAATCCGTCTCAATTATGTTCGTGCCCTCCCTTCCCTAAACTCCCCGCTTTGCTCCTTGCAGCCCTAGGGAGAAGTGTCTGGGCTGAACCTACAGCAAAGCCGTAGCATTACTTATTGAGAAGGATCTTGTCTAAGCAGCAGGGTGCCAATCTGGGGGTCTACACCAGCCTCTTGGGCCCTGTGTTCAGTGACCCCTGGGAAGCATTACAGTTACCACAGAGACCCTGAAAACAGGGCCTGGAGCTGTTCACTCCTGGCAAGCATCTTCAGTTAGCTAACATCTACTTGATCACAGCATGATCAAAATCGACAGAACTGACTGTTATCTGTGGTTGTCAACTCGCTAAGAAAGTTTCTGCTGAGCTGAGTGACTTATAAGAGACTGAGCAGCTACAGGAGAAGCAAAGTTTAAGGCTTCTCCTGGAGAGACTTTTGCTCAGTACCATCTACTGGACAACTTCTGTCTCAAGGCTGAGGAGACATCAAGCTTATCCTGTCCGTCTGCAAACGGGATGGAGAGAACCATGGGATGACAGTGCTAGATGGAAACTCTGACTTATGTAGGTCAGTCCACCCACTTTATAGATCAGGAAGCTGAGACCTATGAAGATTCATCAACATTACCATCACCATAGTGACTACCATTCATTGAGCACCAATTTGTGCCAGGCACTGGGCTAGACAGCCCCACATATATGCTTTTATTTCATCCTAACCACAGTCCTCTGAGGTAGGAATGGTGTTCATTTTATAACTGATGTTATGCTGGTCAAATGCCCAGGGCTGCACAACCAGTAAGTGGCAGAACCAACATTCACAGCAACTGGCACTGGAAACTTAGCAAGTGAGCACCAGAATTTGGGCCAGATCCAGGTCTCCCAGGCCAGTGCTTTTCCTGCAGAGTCACTCTTTCCTGAATTGAAGCTGTCACAAGTGTGTTCTCATGACTGAAGGCAGCTGATTCAACTCCCAACATGCCTGTGCTCTCATTTCACCCTGTGGCATCCGCTTGAACATCTTGACACAGACAGAGCTCTGTTCCAGCACTTTATGCATCGTCACATGGTGCTCACAACATGCCCAAGTGACTGACAGTGAAAAGCACCAGGGTATGCCACACACATTGGAAGAACCCACTGCCCAGTTTGGCAGGGCTCCTCAGAGTGTCTTCCAAATGTCACCTGCAGCAGAATCACCTGAGATGCACGCTGAGGTGCAGATCATAGGACTCCACCCCTGGCCTAGCCAATCAGCCTCTTAGGTGGCAGCACCTAGGAATCTGCATTTTAACAAGTTCCATGGATGACTTGTGTCCACTCAACTGTGAGAACTGCTCTCCACTGAGGTTTCAAAGAGATTGATAATACTCAAAGCAGATATGTAGTCCTTCCTGGCTGGATGTGGAAACTTAATTTGCATCATTCTTCCTCATTCCACCTGCTGGCACAATTGTGAGAAGGATAAATAGTCTCATATCTTAGGGATGCATTGCTTTAATGAAGTTGGCCCTGTTGTGCAGGATCCTGATTTTATGCAAAAAAATTTTAAAAAAAAAGAAGATGGCCCCATTCCCCTACCTCCATCCCACCTATTTAAACAAACAGCAACGGGGGCAGGGACTTTTCATGAGAGGAATGAGTTTTGACATTGGTGCCGTGTGCAGTTACTTATTTTCTGGACGGATCTCCTTCAGTACCTGCACAAGATCATGATGTTCCATGTATTCAGGGGTTCCTTCACTCACAGTCTGAAGTTAAGTGTTTCAATGTGCTGGAAGCTTTGGCTATCTGACCCTTCTACAGACAGCAAAATGTCAAAAGGAATTACTTTCTCTTTATAGAGGGATGGCTCCCACACATATGGGTTGAGTGGGTATTTTTCTTTTGTGCTGGAATCCAGAAGTTCCCTCCTGTTCTCAAGGAAAATGTCAGATAACCCACCTGACCCTGCTTATGCACATCATTCAAGTTGCAAGACACAGAAAGCTTGTGCCTTCAGTCAAGGGATTCCTTCACATGATAATGGTCATAACCCCCTTTGCCCTTTATTAAGACATTGTCCCTTAACTCCAAACCTACCTTTCTATGCTCTGCTCTCTGATGCTGGAACTGGACTCTGCAAATGCCACTTCTCCTTTGCCCACTGGCTCCCATTGGAGTACTCTAGAGAGGGCCTGCAAACCTAGGAGGTCAGGAAGGAGCAGCTCCTTCCAGTGTGCTTCCTGCTCCCGTCATCATCACCCCAGCAATGCTGACATTGTCTGTACATGCCAAGCACCAGCTCGTTTTCTGGCATTCTCAGAGCCAGCTTCATTATGCCCCTCCCCAGCAGAGCACTGGCTGACCAGTGCTCCCACCTCAGAGGCATGAGTATTTGATTCATGCCCCTCACTTCTAAGCTCCGGAGACACCAGAACCAGCCAAACAGAAATCTCTCCTTAGAGATCTGGGTCCCATTTCTGTGGGTTCCCTCCTCCCAATTCTAGGTCCTGATGGCCTCACCCTTCCCTTTGTTCCCCTAGACATAGGGGTAGAAGCAGCATTCTGTGGGTACAGCCTTGGTTACCCCTGTGCCTTCTTTGCCTCCTCAGTCTCAGTCCCATGCCTGTTTAACCAGCTTCTTATATTAAAGTCTGTATGTTGAACCACCTGGTTGGTTTCTTCCTGACTAGAACCTGAAAGTTACCTTGTTCAGGTTGTGGGTACACCTGGCTATGAGGTTCCCCAGCTGGGCGTGATGGCCCTACATGGCAAAGGACAACTCCACTTTCAGCCTACTGAGCTGACAAGCATCAGCCTCCAGCTTCACACTGAGAAATACTGACCTCTGCCCTAGCCTCTTGTTGGATGGGATTGTGCAAATATTTGCCTCTGCTGGCCTGCAGCATAACACTTAAGAGCATGGACTCTGGGGGCAAGCAGACCTGGATTTAAATCCCAGTGCCACCATGTCTGGCCACACATTTCCTAATTTCTCTAAACCTTTCTTCATTTACAACACAGCAAGAATGATACACACAGGTGCCACGGGGGAGGGGGTGGGCGGGGGTGGAGCAATAAGCAGAAGTGACGTGTGTCCCTTGAAAGGAATGGTCCTAGCCTGTCCTTCACCTCCTGCTTTCTGTTGGCAAGATGTGGAAGTGATGGCACAACATCTTCAGCCATGGAGACAAAAGCGACATCCCAGGGGAGTAACCAGCAAGAAGAAAAGGAACAGGCCTTGAACTCTTTACTCTTGAATTTTTACACGAGACATAAAACTTTATTTTAAAGAAGAGTCTGTTGAGTGATTATACGGAAGCTGAAACGATTAACTAATACCATGGCCAATGGGCTCCCCTCCCTTAAAGAGTATATTTTTGCTCTCAGGACATTTTCTGAGAAGATACCGCTGCCCTCAACTCCAACTGGCCAGGGATATTAGAGGATCCTATACCAGGGTCTTCTGAGGAAATGCCGAATTCTTCCTCAGTACCTTTGTTGGGTCTTACATCTTGCTGGTCCCTGCGGTTGACTGTTAAAGATGGTTCAACAGCTCTTTCCAAAGAAAGAGCAGGTTCGCAGGGAGTTCTGGACAGACCACATAAGAGGGTATTGTCCTGTTGGAGTCCCACACAGAGGGTGGGGCCTCCCCTGCCCCCGCCGCCCAGCACGTACAGAGTATGTCCCTTTCCCACTCCCAGCACGTACAGAGTATGTCCCTTTCCCACTCCCAGCACGTACAGAGTATGTCCCTTTCCCACTCCCAGCATGTACAGAGTATGTCCCTTTCCCACTCCCAGCACGTACAGAGTATGTCCCTGCAGCCTCTGGGTTTTCATCACCACACTTATATTTGCTGAAATTAATCTCATGCCTAACTCTCCCACTAGGTTGTGAGTTTTTTCAAAGATAAAAACAGTATCTCAGGCCAGTATATAATGCTTAGCATTTAGAAATGCTTAATCATATAAATAGTTATTTTTAATTCACTCATAATATCCAACACCTTTCCTTAGGATAAAGTTATGCTGCAAAGGCTGTGACTTCAGTCTTCCTCTCGAGTCTGGCTGTGGGCTGAGTCACATGCACCTGCCCATCATCCTCACTGGCTCCTTGGCAACTCACTTTTATTCTGTCTGCAAACCACCTTCAGGAGCTTGAGTGGAGGAGACAGAACAAGGATTGAGGAAAGAGGCATTGTGACTCTGAACAGATGTTTTTCCACTTGGGAACCTACAGATAAGGCCCAATAGTCAAAGTGCACCCAAAAATGGCAAGATCCAACCTTATACCATTCCCATCTTCCTGCCTATTTGGCCTCAGAGAAGCTTGACTGAGCCCCTTGTAGAAGCACAGAATCTCCTCCCCTTGTTGCCAGGGATGTTACTGTCTGGGGAGATAAACACTAGGGAGATTTATGAGCAGGCATGTGCTGGTGGAAGTCAGCAGGCTGTGTCAGCAAATGGCAAACTGGAAGCCCTGCTGGGTCTGGTTTTGAACTTACTCTTCAGCTGTGATGTAAGAGTGGCCGTGCCCCTTCTTGGGGTAACCATAGATGAAGTGAGCATCTTCTCTTGGCATCTTGTAGGGTCAGGGCACAGGACACCTAACAGAAGAAGCATGTGGGCATCATTAATGCATCCAAAGCCACCCTGTTCATCGTCTCATAAAGACCCACAACAGCATCCTTACTAGATGACCAATATCCACAGTCAGGACCCTTTGGTTTCTCTCTGTGAGGAGATTTGCACCTGCTTCTTTCATTGATATCAAGGGCTTTGACAATAGCTCAGGTTTCTAACCCCTCCTACTAACTAAAGTTCAAAGAAGAAACTACAAATGAAAGCAAAAAGACTCAGTTATTATTTGGTGAAAAAAATGTTCTTCATGTGCCTTCAATTTGACTCTGCACCATAAACTTCTAGAGAAACAAACAAACAATGCATTTTTACTGATTCTCCACCTTCCCTGGCCCAGGGCTGTGGCTAATAAAATAAGAGGAGTTATTTTTCTCCAAAGTTATTATTGGATATCAGTCCACAGACAGACAGAGGCTATGATACATAATGTATGTTTCCCAGAGCACCTGTTGCCTGTGCCTTGCGAGGGTGCATGAGGTTGAACGCTGAGCACAGCATCTTCCAGCCCAGCTTTTCAGCAAAGGAAACCACCCCACACAGGGGCTTCAGCTTGTCACCAGGCACTCCACCCAAAACAAGCTGAGGAAGCCCAGGACCTGACTTTATCTAACAATGTGTTTCCCTTTCTACTTAAGTCAATTTCTGCTTCTCTCTGATTCAAGTCCCTTGGCTAGCATTTTTTTTTTTTAACTAGAACATATACAAATGAACAACAACAAAAACTGTCCATAAACTGCAGTGGCCGTAATTCAAGTATGCTCATTAAAAACCAATAATGGAAGCTCCTTTCCTTGTTATTGTGTATTTTTCTGCTCTCTTACTGTTCTCAGGAATTTCAAAGGTCTGATCCCCATAGAATTATATTAATGAGCTCCAGTTTAAAACAGCAGGGAGGGGTGGGAGAGAAGAGTGGGGATTTCACCACATGACCCCTTTCCACTGGGACATTTTATGTGTAATTTACCCTTCCCAGTTGTAAAAAAAGAAATTAAAGTCAAACTCACTGATCCTCTCAAGTGAATAATATAGGAGTGAACCCTGTGTTCAAAATGACAGAATGGAAACTTAATTCTTCATTAAATTGTTTTCATACATCCCATACCTCAAGCTCAGAACCTTGGCAAATGGTTTAGCAACAGCAAACGCGCCTCTTACTACTCAGACCGGAAGAAGTGGTTCTTTAAGTGACAGGAGAACACATCTACCTCAGGGAGGCTGCTTCTCCCCGGCAAGCTGCCATCCTGAATAATTGCTTTTCTTCTTGGTAGTCTTAGAGGACTGAGAGAGGATTCAGGAGGAGACTTTGTGAGCCCTCTGAAGTTGGAGACTGACAAACGTTGCAGAGAAATTCTGTTGACGTCACACATCAGTGGGGCAATGAGGGTAGGCAGAGGACTTCACCAGAATTTCCCAAATCCTATTCTGGGAGAAAAGGAGAAAAGGACTATGATTATAGCAAGACGGCAATGCTCTTACCTTCCTGAATGAGAGAGTACTCCGTCCGCTGGCTGGCCGCATGTGTGAAGACTGCTTCTCTGGCTCTTAATCTTTTTGACTTATTTTTTTTCCTGGTCTTGAGTCCCATGATAGTCACAGGTTTAGATTTCTGACAGGGTCGTCTGTAATTGCTTAATTGGCATGAAAGAAACCAACTTCATTCCTTCCTTCAAAAAGTCACAGCTGACTGCGGCCTCTGTTTTCCCCAGTCCCAGTGCTCTATCCTAGGGAAGCCATTTATTTTAAATGTTGGCCCCTCCTCCATAAGACTGCCACATCACATAAAATAAAGGATACCCAGTTAAATTTGAACTTCAGATAAACAATGAACAGTTTCTTAATACAACTATGTCCCATACAATATTTTTAGGATAAATATGTCCACATATTCTATGGGACATAAACTAAAAAAGTTATTTTTTGTTTGTCTGAAATCCACATTTGCTTTTTTCATGTCAGCTAGGTAAGGCGCCCATGTCATTGTAACACTGTTTGAGGGAGGCAGATCTCACACATGAACATGGAAACCTAATCATCACACGTATGAACCACAAAAGGATCTGAAATCCAAACTAAACTGGGTTTCCTATTCCCTCCCTCATCTTCATCTCAAAGGATTGAAGAGTCTTTAGGCTCAGGTCTGGAGAGCATCTAGTACCAGACTCTCATGATGAAGAAAAGGAAATAGAAAAATCCCTGAAACCTCCTCAGCTGAGCTCCATGAGTTCTCTGTGATGCCCTTGGAGTTAACTGTCCACTGGAGACAGTGAGTTTCCATGCATCTGCAAGGGATAGATGGAATTTTCTCTTTGCAGGTGGAATATGACCTACTTAGACATCTCTTAGGTTGGTGCAAAAGTAATTGTGGTTTCGGATCATGAATTTTAAATCATTATAACTAGGCTCAAACACATTTATTTATTTATTTATTTATTTATTTATTTATTTATTTATTGAGATTGAGTCTCGCTTTGTCGCCCAGGCTGGAGTGCAGTGGTGGGGTCTCAGCTAACTGCAACCTCCACTTCCCAGGTTCAAGCAATTCTCCTGCCTCAGCCTCCTGAGTAGTTGGGACCACAGATGTATGCCACCACGCCTGGCAAATTTTTGTATTTTTAGTAGAGACGGGGTTTCACCATGTTGGCCAGGATGGTCTTGATCTCCTGACCTCATGATCCACCTGCCTCAGCCTCCCAAAGTGCTGGGATTAGAGGTATGAGCCACCGCACCCAGCCTCAAATACATCTTTATTAATCAAAATGGAACCATTACAATGAAGACATTTTTGCCAATGAGAAATAAATTTGTTTATTCCTGTAGCATACACATTCATGCTTCAGGATTTGATGAACTCTTAGAAAACATTTTCTGCACCTTGCTGGTTGTGGAAGCATTTTCACTGCAAAAAGTTGTTAAGATGCTTGAAGAAGTGGTAGTCGGTTGATGAGAGGTCCGGTGAATATGGCAGATGAGACAAAAGTTCATAGTCCAATTTGTTCAACTTTTGAAGCATTGGCTGTGTGTCATGTAGTCAGGTGTTGTCATGGAGAATTGGGCTTTTTCTGTTGACGAAAGCCGGCTGCAGGTGTTGCACTTTTCGGTGCAACTCATTGATTTGCTGAGCATACTTCTCAGATGTAATGGTTTCACCAGGATTCAGAAATCTGTAGCAGATCAGACCAGCAGTAGACCACCAAACAGTGACCATGACCTTTTCTCAGTGCAAGTTTGGCTTTGGGAAGTTCTTTGCAGCTTCTTCTCGGACTAGCCACTGAGCTGGTCATTGCCAGTTATATAAAATCCACTTTTCATTGTGCATCACAATTCGATTGAGAAATTATTCCTTGTTGTTGTGTAGAATAAGAGAAGACATTTCAAAAAGACCATTTTTAAAATTTTCCCTCATCTCATGAAGCACCCACTAAATGAGCTTTTTCACCTTTCCAATTTGCTTCAAATGCTGAACAACTGTAGAATGACTGACGTTAAGTTCTTCGGCAACTTCTCGTTTAGTTGAAAGAGGATCAACTTCGATGATTGCTCTCAGCTGGTCGTTGTCAACTTCCAATGGCCAGCCACTATGCTCCTCATCTTCTAGGCTCTTGTCTCCTTTGCAAAACGTCTTGAACCACTACTGCACTGTACATTTGTTAGCAGTTCCTGGGCCAAATGCGTTGTCGATGTTGCAAGTTGTCTCTGCTGCTTTCCGACTCATTTTGAACTCGAATAAGAAAATCACTCGAATTTGCTTTTTGTCTAACATCATTTCCATAGCCTAAAATAAACATACAACAAAGAGCAAGTAATAAGTCATTAGCAAAAATACATAAAGCAGGAAATTCTCATTAAAATGATATATAACATAACCACATTTAAGAATGTATTTAATATCAAAGAGCAAAGTCCGACAGTGCAAAAACCACAGTTACTTTTGCACTCACCTAATAGTTGACCCCATAGCTGATTCTACTTAACATCATGATCTACCTTGGATAGCCCAGAAGCATTTCAGTGGGACACAACAGTCACCTTTGCTCACCAGCTCTCCATAGCCATTGTGACCAAACAAAACAAAGAAAAAAAAAAAACCACCTGAATATGACTGTCGTAGCAGCTCAAGATTTAGATTAAATGACCACTAAGGTCCCCTTCCCCATAACACCTGAGGACCCATTCCTTTCAGATCCTATGATTTTTCTGTTTTCCATTGTGAGCTATGAACAAAGGCTATCCTGTGTAAGGGCAGTACCAACCCATTGGATACTGGATAGTCACCTCTGAAAATGGTAAGGGAGAAAGAAAACACAGCAGGGTTGATCTTTATTAGGCAAAGCAGGGAGAGCCTGTCTGTAAAGGAGGGACAATTTAAACTGAGACCTAAATGGTAAGAAGGAGTCAGCCATGAAAAGATGGAGAGAGAGCATTTCAGAAGGAGAGAACAACCAGTTGGAGATCTTGAGGCAGAACAATAGAGCATGACTTAGACTGGGTTCCCAGAGCGGAGGCTGTCTCAGGGAATTTTGCACAAAAATTGGGAAGGATATAAGCCCCTGATGTCAATAGATTTGGGGAGAGCAAGTTCATCCTGAATTTCAGGGTTATGCCTGAAAATCCCAGAAAGTCCTAGTGGTGAGTACTAGTCTACAAAGAGGGATGAAGTTCTGAGCTGAAGTCCATTGCACTCACTAGGTTCTACAATAGCCTGGCCCATGGATGACTGGTGGCAAGACCACAGAGGAGGGAGTACTGACCTGGATCTCAGGGCAAGGTGACGTTCCCAGGTCTCATTCAAGTTCTCTGGTGATGTGAGCTGACTTGGGGATTGAGTGTGCCCTCGCATTCTTCCAGGGTGGAGATGACAGGCAGCTGGCATCATCCCCTCCCCCAGAGGATGCTACAGGACCAGACTCAGCACGTTGGGCACACAATGGCCAGTCTGGGAACATGCTCTCGAGCTTCTTTGAGGTTTTTGTTTGTTTTTTGGTGGGTGGGTTGGGGGACAGTCTCGTTCTGTTGCCCAGGCAGGAGTGCAGTGGTGTGATCTCGGCTCACCGCAATCTCTACCTGCTGGGTTCAGGCGATTCTCCTGCCTCAGCCTCCTAAGTAGCTGGGACCACAGGTACGCATCACCACACCCAGCTAGTTTTTGTATTTTTGGTAGAGACAGGATTTTGCTATGTTGGCCGGCTGGTCTCAAACTCCTGACCTCAAGTGGTCCGCCCCCCTCTGCCTCCCAAAGTGCTGGGATTACAGGTGTGAGCCACCACACCTGGCCCTTGTTTGCTTTATGAGCTCAACGAGGGAGACCTGACCATCTCTTTCACAGGCATCCGTTTGGGTCTTCGAGTGGTTTGCAGCTTCTGAGGTGCCCAGCCCTTTTGGGGTTATGTGAACAGGATAACCTGGCTCTCACTTCTTCAAATAGGGGTTCCCTGGGCACCTCAACTTGAAAATCCTACCACATCCTGTTTCCTGGAAGCCCCCTAGAAGGTCCCTTTAACTAGGCTTTTAGTGTCTGTTCATGAGCTGGCCTCGGGCCTCAGAGTCCACACCAGAGCCAGCCCAAGTCAGGCCCTACCTGCCTTCACTTTCAACACTTCAAGTGGCTTCCTTTTCTCCCCTGGCAATATAGTCCCAAATTAACAGCAGGAGCTGTAGAGTCTAAACCACCTGCACTTCATCTCTTCAGTGTGTGTGACCTTGGGCAACTCGCAAACCTGTGAAAGCCCCAGTGCATGCATCTGAAATGAAAGGGGTAATAGCAGCATCTGCTTCATAGGTTCATGGTCAGAGTTAAATGAGATCCTGTTGGAAGTGCTTGGTACAGCACCCAGCACAGAATATGCCTAGCAACAAAAGTGTGAACTGTTACTGTGAGGCAGCTCAGATGGCACGGCCCCTACCCTGGCCCCCACACCAGCCCCAGGGTTGGGATTTGTACCTGTTAGACCTCTCTGGCCACTGACTGGTTCTCTGCTGCCACCTGGTGGGCTTGGCTTCCTGGCACCGCAGGCCCACCTCATGAAGGGGCCAGAGATGCCTCTTTGGCATCTGCTTACAGTGCTCAGGAGCCAGAATCCTCTTGACTCATCCTGCTTGGGGCTTAGGCCCTCTTCAGTGCTCCCCATAATATTGTGAGCTTTTGCTCTCTCACATACCCCACAGAGGTATTGCTATAAATGGGGGTTGATATCCAGCTGCTTGGGCTTCCCTTTTCAGTCCCCGCTAGCCATGCGTCCACTATGTTCCCCTTTGGGAAGGCTACAAGCCCCTGGCTCAATAGATTTGGGGACAGCAACTTCTACCTGAACTTCAGGGTTATGCCTGAAAATCCCAGAAAGTCCTGTTGCCCTTTCATAGGAGCTGAACAAACAGAACTGGCTCTTCAGAAGGCAGAGAAGGCAAGGCCACGTCCCAGTTACTACCAAGTCCTCTCTCCCTATGCCTCACGGGTGCCTTGATTATAATAATAATAATAATATATTATAATATTATATAATAATATTATATAATAATATAATATTATATAATAATATTATATTATTATTATCTCTCATTATTATTAGCTCATATATTATCAGCTCTCATTATTATCTGTGAGACCCTAAGCAAGTTACTTAACCTTTCTGAGCAATACCGTCCTCACCTGCAACATGGGAATAGAGAATAATTACAGAATTGCTGTGAGAATTAAATGAGATAACATATGGGCTGGGCATGGTGGCTCACACCTGTAATCTCAGCACTTTGGGAGGCCAAGGTGGGCAGATCACCTGAAGTCAGGAGTTCAAGAACAGCCTGACCAACATGGAGAAACCCTGTCTGTACTAAAAATACAAAAAATTAGCCGGCATGGTGGCGCATGCCTGTCATCCCAGCTACTCAGGAGGCTGAGGCAGGAGAATCGCTTGAACCTGGGAAGTGGAGGTTGCCGTGAGCCAAGATCGTGCCATTGCACTCTAGTCTAGGCAACCAGAGTGAAACTGAAAAAAAAAAAAAAGGATAACATATGTCAACTCATCTAGCACAGTGCCTGGCAAGTTGTTCATTGATAAAGGCTAGTGCTTCTGGGAATTCCCTGTGAATGTGCAAATAACGCGGAGGGGTGCCCAGTCCTTGGGGTAAGCCTATGAGCTCATGGCCATGGCTAAGTGTTAATCAGCTAACAAGTGACTGTCTGTGACGTAAAGAGACCCAGGACAGAGAGATTCTGGTGGTGGGGCGATAGTGATGAGGTAGAGAAAGGAACAAAATCGAGGCATGGCTAGGCAGGGGCCAAAATGGGGAAACCCCAGCAGCCAGGAGGGTGGGGGAACTAGAGGACCACAGGGGCTCCCTCCTCCCTCAGACATCCGAGAGCAAGAGCTGTGGCCTGGTGGCCTTGGGCTGGCCTTGAGTGTGGCTCCCTCTCAGGAAGCAGCAGAGGAGGCTCCATCAGTTCCCCGGCTCTATTAGGAAAGGGGTTCCAGGTGAACACAGGCACAGAGCTGGCTGAAGTCTTGAGAACATGGCCCGAGGCTACGCAGGTGAGCAGAGAAGAGCACCAGTAAATCAGAAACACGGTATATCCCATGGCCATTTGTGATTAGTCACAGTCAGGAAGTTTGAGATTACAGGAACGGATTAAAATTACCTTCGGGGTGGAAAGATATTGAAGAGTCAACACCAGGGCTCATTACAATATCCAGTAATGCTAGAGCCACCCCAGATTCTTGTCTAGGATACAACGGGGGTATTGGTTCTACTTGGGAGCAGAAGAGGCTTGAGAGGAAGATGGGCTGTGTTTGTGTCTGGAAGGTAAGCAGGGGTCACCTTCATAGGCATGAGATGAAGGCCAGTCTGGTGGAGGTTAAGTAGGCATTCACCAACCGTAGCTTGGGGTGAGGATGGGAAGGTGACATCCCAGTAAGTTAGGGCTCAGGGCCCCAGAACAGTCTGGTGAGCTTTGGGGAACTGTGAGTCGTTCCATATGGCTGGAGCTCCAAGTGCAAGAAAGGGAGTGGCAGGCCTGAGGCCCCAGTCCTGGATGCCACAGGGCCTGGAATACCACGCTGAGCCTTTGGACTGATTTTGCAGGCTCTGTTGAGTCACAGAAGGGTTTTAAGCAGGGAAAAAAGTGGGTTGACCATACTTTCAGCATATCTATTTTCCCATGTCATGAAGATATCCCAGGTGGCCATGAGGATTACCTGTGTTATTGTGTGTGAAAACATTGTGTAAACTGTAAATCATACCAAGGTGAGTTCTAGAAGCACTAGCTTATACCTGAATGGCAGGGCTCTGGGTTGGTGATATGAAGGGACAAAAAGGAGAGAGCCTGCGCTCTGGGTTCTGATTTTGATTTAAATGCTTGCTCCAGCATTGACTGGCCGTGTGTTTTTGGTGTGTAAGACTGTCAGCATCAGTCTCTTTATCTGCAAAATGGAAACCTAATAATTCTTTCTCTCAGAGAGGGTGAGACCTAGTGTGTCTGGCATGGAGCAAACTCTTGTGTCAGTCCAGGTTCTTTAGTTGTGAGCAACAGAAACTCTGGCTACTTAAGAAAATTAATCGGAGGTTATGAAGGTGTCCCCAAAACTATAGAAAAATATGAGCAAGCCTGTCCTTAAGAAGGAATAGAGGGTGGGTGCAGTGGCTCATGCCTGTAATCCCAGCACTTTGGGAGGCCGAGGTGAGAGGATTGCTTGAGTCCAGGAGTTGGAGACCAGCCTGGGCTGCATAGAGAGATAGTGAGAACCTGTCTGTACAAGAAAATAAAATTAGCCAGGCATGTTGGTGCGTGCCTGTGGTCACAGGTACTCAGGAGACTGAGGTGAGAGGATCACGTGAGCCCACAAGAATGAGGTTGTAGTGAGCTATGACTGCAGCACTACACTCCAGCGGTGTGACAGAGCAAGACCCTGTCTCAACAAAAAGAAGAAGGAGGAATAGGACAAAGTTGTTTTGTGGGATACAGGTAGCAAGAATTAATGAATGACCTTCCAGGTTGCTGCCACCAGAATGAAATCAGCTTTGTTCATGGTCATCTTTGTCTGTGTATAAGTTCAGTTTCCTTGGAGAATCTTGCATCAAACTAAATAATACACAGAGAGAGGTTCTCTAAAACAAAAGATGTTTATTTAGGAATAAAGCATTGCAATGGTAATGTGCCATAGCAAACTATGTACATATTTGAGAAAGTAAAGGAAGACAAGGGTTTTTACAGGAAAAGTGAAGAGAATTACATACTTGTCTTGAAATAATTATTTTGGACTACAAAGATCAATAACAAGGGTGACTTCAGTGTGATACTGGACAGGCAGTAATTAGGCTGTTGTCCTTGCAGTATTTTTTGTGTAAGGTTGAGATGGCCTTTGTGCAAGGCTGTGGTTTTGCAGGCTTTTGTTATCAGGCATACAAGCATGAGAAGCCTCTTTCGTTTGTCAGGGTTCAATTTTTCAGGGTTTTCTTGACATTAGTGACTCCATTTTGATTCTGACTACTTTCACACTTGTCTGGCTAGCTTGGGTCTCATGCGAAATCCTTGCTCAGGCATAAATTGCCTGGAGGTGGGGTGTAAGGGGTAGTATTTAACACCCCATCAAGGCTAAGGCAACAGGGAAGGACTAATTCTTCAGGAAGAATATAGATTGCTGTCACCAAATTAAGAAGTAAGGGATCCCACAGAGACAAAGACAGAGATGCCCTCTACAACATTTGGCAAATGGTGACCGTCACAGTTACACAGTACTGGGTTCATTGAGCTAGGATTTGTCCCTGAGAAGTCTTGCTAGTCTTTGCTGTCTCCTAATAAGCACTGTGGGAGGAATGGGGTTGCACATCTAAAAATCCTGCAGGAGACTATGGAAGGCTGCCAGGAGCTCCCCGTTCATATTCTCATCCTACCACTTACTACATGACTGTGACATCACCTGTTCATGTCTGACACATCCACTGGTTCCTAGGCTCTGTGAGGGTGGGGATTACATCTTTCTGTATTTCCAGTGCCTGGCACAGAGCCTGCCACATGGTAGAGCCTCAGTGAACTAAACCATCACTCAGATCTCATCTCTAGTGACTTCCTAGGAAGTAGCACTATCAGAGAAATCAGGATGATATTTCAACACTAAGAACAATTGTCTATTTCATTATATTTTTCTGTTTCTGATTTTGAAAGAAATCAGCCTTTCCCTACCCAGTCACCATCACCCTAAGTATCATATCCTTCTTGACAGGTATTGCTCTGAAGACTTGATGGAGGTTTATTGATAGGAAAGGGCTTACTCAGTATACACAGCCCTTCAGTAACTCCTACCAAGCATAGTGTTCAAGGGGCAGTGGGCTCCTGAGGGCAGCCCTGAGAGTTACCCAGGTCCCAGCACAACCTGGGAGGACATCCCTGGTCTCCAAGCCTCCCTCTTCCCTGCTTAACATCAAAGAACTAAAGGGGTTAGGAAAGTTCTTGAAAGTGATGAGCATTTTAACTATTAGGCTGTGGACCTCCCCTGTGTCTCTGGAGGCACTTTTTCCAGTCTTCCCTTCATAGCAGCCAACTCTACAATCCTACAAGACCTGGTTTCTTAGGGCTGATAGTTTGAGATTCTTATAGTTAGTTTTTATATTTAGAGAGAGAGGCCATTTATAAGGAAGGCCTTTAATTGTTTGGAGAGGGGCATTTGACTCTCCCATACATCCTGCTCATTTCTGTCTCCCTGCTGGTACCCCAAAATACCTGGAAGTAGCAACCAGACCATAAACAATTGAAAAGGCGGGGGGATCGGGGTGGGAAGGATTGTGTATGTGCAAAGTGTGTGAAGGAATAAACCAACCCTTTAACAAAAGTTCTTATCCCTGGATGAGTTAAGTGATTTCCTCCACCTTGGGTGAGATCTTATAATTTTAAGAGTAATGGGCCAAGCATGGTGGTTCACGTCTGTAATCCCAGCACTTTGGGAGGCCGAGGCGGGTGGATCATGAGGTCAGGGGTTCGAGACCAGCCTGGTCAACATGGTGAAACCCCATCTCTACTAAAAATACAAAAATTAGCTGGGCGTGGTGGTGCACACCTGTCATCCTAGCTACTCAGGAGGCTTAGGCAGGAGAATTGCTTGAACCTGGGAAGCAGAGGTTGCAGTGAGCTGAGATCGCACCACTGCACTCCAGCCTGGGCGACAGAGTGAGACTTCATCTCAGGGGAAAAAAAAAAAAAAAGAGTAATGTTGGAGGAAAGGGAAGGCGAAAGGGATCAGGTAGAAACAGAAATTGCCCAAGGTCAGAGTCATGTTTTCTCATTTCTTCCTGACCATATCTGTGTGGGGAAAACTAATTCAGACTTTTTAAGAGCTAAAGAACTCCAGTGTTTTTTTGTTTGTTTGAGACAGAGTCTCGCTCTGTCACCCAGGTTGGAGTGTAGTGGCAGGATCTCAGCTCACTGCAACCTCCGTCTCCCCCAGGTTGAAGCAATTATCTCCTGCCTCAGTCTCCTGAGTAGCTGGGATTATAGGCACACGCTATGACGCCCGGCTAATTTTTGTGTTTTTAGTAGAGATGGGGTTTCAGCATGTTGGTCAGGCTGGTCTCAAACTCCTCACCCTGTGATTCTACCACCTCATCCTCCCAAAGTGCTGGGATTTACAGGCTTGTTTTTGTTTGTTTGTTTGTTTTTATTTTAAAGAAAGTTCTGGTGGGGTGTGATGGCTCACACCTGTAATCCCAGCACTTTGGGAGGCCAAGGTGGACAGATATCTTGAGGTCAGGAGTGAGACCAGCCTGGCCAACATGGTGAAACCCCGTCTCTACTAAAAATAAAAAAAGTTAGCTGGGCATGGTGTTGTGCGCCTGTAATCCCAGCTACTTGGGAAGCTGAAGTTGGAGAATCCCTGGAACCCGGGAAGCAGAAATTGCAGTGAGCTGAGATCGTGCCACTGCACTCCAGCTTGGGAGAAAGAGAGAGATTCCGTCTCAAAAAGAAGTAACTTCTACATAGAATTTTTATCTTGTTACATTAAAAAATAATCCAGTAGAACTGACTTATTATCTGACAGGGAGATCCAAGCTATAGGATATTTTAGAATCATAGTCAGAGGTTGGATAAATCCATCATCTCTGACATTCTGCAGGTAAATAAACTAGAACCTAGAGAGGCTGACCACGTGAATCAGATTATCTGGTTCCTTATCTCTGCATTTCCTTCCAGTGAGTCATCCCTGAGCTCATTTAATTGGTTCAACCCAGTGTCTGCTTGTCAGTTAATTAAGAGAAGCTTCATAGGCCCAAGTGTGATATCTTAAAGAGCCAATGGTGGCCCCCAGACCGGTGTGGGCGGTCAGGAAGGGACGGGTTCCTTTGGGGCAGCTGGCATTGGGGACTGGGATTGGGTTGATCACAGATCAACCAGCCTGTTAGGGATGGAAAGGAGGCAGGGTCTCAAGGGGACAATGCCTACCAGGAGCTGGCTGTGTAGGGGCCACAACTCCCATCAGGCTTTCATGTGTTTCTTTTTTGTCTTTTGTCTTTTTTTGTTTTTTTTTTTTTGAGACAGGGTCTTGCTCTGTTGCCCTTCCCAGGCTGGAGTGCACCATCACACCGGCTAATTTTTGTATTTTTAGTAGAGATGGGGTTTCACCATGTTGGCCAGGCTGGTCTTGAACTCCTGACCTAAAGTGATCTGCCCACCTCAGCTTCCTAAAGTGTTGGGATTACAGGCGTGAGCCACTGCACCCAGCCTGATGTGTTTCTTGATGTTTCTTTTCTAAACTCCCTCTGATGTTTAGCAAAGTCTTTGTAATATTTCAGCCAGCATCAGCTCTACTGTGAGTTTTAATGAGGCGTCTGAACAACCCTGGAAGTCAATAGATGGCAACAGCAGAGAGTAAAGTGAGAACTCCATGGGGAAGGAGAAACCCTCAGGAGAGGCAGGGGCTCTGGCATCAACCATCTCTCTCTGACCAGAATCTCCTTCCAAGTTGAAGCTTCAGGAGTTTGGGTTTTTCCAGGCTATATTATTGGTCCAATAAGATTAGAAAACATTGAACTAAATAAAGTTAAACAGGTTTCTTCATTACAAACTCTTCTAACATCCTTAATCTACTGATATACATTATGAATCTTCAAGAGAAGGCAATTGCATTGCCAGCAGAATTTCTCCAACTATTTTATTATGAAGAAAGAGCTTGTTGGCTTTGGTGCTCCAAGAAATACTCTTTGGGCCACATCATTACGAAGAGTCATTTTAGATCCCACCTCTTGTGTGATTGATTGTCCTATTCCTCGAAGTATTTAACAAAGAGACTAAAATGTAATCCCTTTCCACAAGGAATTCAGCCCATAAATATCTACTAAATGTATGTATTCTTACTGAGTGCCAGAAACTGAGCAAAGTGATTAATAACATGGATTATTTCATTTTATTCTCAAATCCTCACAGCAGCGCTGTCAGGTATGTGTGATTATTACGCCGCTTTTAAAGAGATTGAGGCTCATGAGTTTAGATAACTTAGGATTATATAAGTAGTAACTGGCAAATGGCACAACTCCCATTCTTACACATGGTGCCTCCCCGAGGGGGACACTTCCCAGGAACTAAACACAGTCCAGCATAAGACACCTTTTAAGTGTGGTTACTCTTTCCCAGGGTCGGTTATTTATTTAGCAACATTGGTTCCAGGGACCCTCCGTGTCGATTATTCCTTAATGTTCTCAGGGATAGGGACTGACTCATTCACCTTTCCATTATCAGTTGCTGCCACATAGTAGGGACTCAATAGATATTTCTTGAATGAATAAAAATAAAATAAATGAAGACACTGATTTATAACTGGTCCTGGTGATAAACAATTCCTAACAGAGGCATTGCCCAGATCCTTTCAACTAGTCCATAAAATTTCTTGAGCACCTATGATATGGAAGGACTGAATTCAGTAGTCACCAAAGCTTATTGAGTTGCTGTTTCCCTTTCTGAACCTCTAATATTCTACATCACGTGATTACATGTTTTTGAAGGCAGGCCTTCTTCAGACAATAGATGGACAGCCTTAGGCATAAAGCCCTTTCCTATATGAATTCCTCTATGGTAAAAATCATATTGATTGCTTAGGGAGGGGGATACTGAGTTAGTGGTTAAGGGTGAGAAGGATAACTCCTCAAATTAAAGAACTGCATGAACCCTTAACACTCAAAGGCTGCGAAGCATAGAAGGTATTTAATAAGTGCTTATTAAGAAATCTGTTTTTTAATTTAAAAATTTTTAGAGATAAGGTCTCACTCTGTCACCCAGAAAAAAGGTTTCACTCTGTCACCCAGGCTGGAGTGCAGTGGTGTGATTATAGCTCACTGCAACCTCAAACTTGTGGGCTCAAGCAATCCCTCTGGCCTCAGCCTGCTGAGTCTCTGTGACTACAGGTATGCACCACCACGCTGGGCCTATTGTTTTTTAAAATTTTGCAGAGAGGGGGTCTCGCTATGTTGTCCAGGCTGGTGTCAAACTCCTTTGGCTCAAGCAACCCTCTTGTCTTGGTCTCTCAAAGTGTTGGAGTCACAGGCATGAGCCACATACCCAGCCCTTCCCTGAGATCCATACTTGGCTTGTGGCTAGATGAGATGCCATTTCATGGGCTTTTTCTCGTCACAGACCTCCCCATGCACGTTTTGCCCTCCTCTAACTCCTCTCCCCACCTGGGGTAGCAGTGTTCCAGGCCCCACTCTCAAGCAGAAGTAACCCCTGCCAGTCCAGGCTCAACCAGGTCACTGAGCCCCTTCCTTTAGCCTTGGGGGCTCCTTCCTTCCCTTTTCCTTCAGGGCAACGTCTTTCCCCCAAAGACTCTGGGTCATCTTTCCTTTCCCTCTTCCAACTACATACACTCAGTCCAGAAGCAGATGTTTTGGGAATGTATTTGTTTTGTTTGGATGTTTTACTGCAGAGATGGGAAATTTTTCATTTAATGCTCTTCTTTTCTTCATGTGGATCTGCATACCTTACTGTAAGAGAGAGAGAGAGAGAGAGAGAGAGAGAGAGAGTGTAACCCTCAACATGCTTTTTCTGTTCTCTCACTCAAAACAGAAGTCATCAACACAGAAGACTTCTGTGACCAGATGTGAGAAGTGTTTCTCTCCACCACCAAGCAAGCAATCAAGTCTGCAGTGGACACCCAATGAGTGGCCTCCAATTCAACTCCAACACTATCTACCTGGAGATAGCATCAGATCCCACAGGTTGAGGGCTCTGTCCCCAAGGCTGGCCCCTACCACTGCCAGACACCAGCTGATTATAAAGGATATTACAGATGAAGAGACGTATAGGGTGAAGTATGGAAAAAGGAGCATGGACCCTCCATGCCCTCCCTGGACCCACTGCCCTCCAGGAATCTCCAGGTCTTCAGCTACCAGGAAGCTCCCCAAATTTTGTCCTCCTGGGCATTTTGTTTTGGTTTTGGTTTTGCTTTTTTTAGAGAGGGGGTCTTGCTATGTTACCCAGGCTCGCCTTGAACAACTGCCTCAGTCACCCAAGCTCCCAAGTAGTTGGGATTATGGGTGCATGCCAAGCACACAACTTATCTTGGGCCTTTTAGGGAGACGTCACTGGAAAGGCATGATTGACCACCATGTAGAAATGTGATTGGACCAAAAGGGTAGGATCTCATAGGAATAGACTGAGTGGGGAAACTCAGCAAGGCCTGTCCAGATTCTTTTTGGTCTATCTGTGTAGCATTCCTTCCTCCAGGGTAGGTGACAGGACCCTCTCTGGCAGATGAAGGGAGGGCAGGAAAAGGTCAGAGAGAGAGATTCTGTTTCCTGAGGCCTGCTTCAGAGACCTGTAGTGTCCCAATATTATAACAAAAGACTGTAACAAGGGCTATGGGAGTTACGCACCAGGAACTGTGGACGAAGACCAATATGTATCTATCATATGATCACACTTACCCATGTCATTTCCTCTCTCAGAAGAACTTCTTTTAACATTTCTTGCAAGGTAGGTCTGCTGGTGACATATTCCCTGAATTTTTGTTTGTCTGAAAAAGTCTTTTTTACTTTCGAAGGATAATTTCACAGGTTATAAACTTCTAGGTTGGTGTTGGGTCTTTTTTTTCCTCCCCTCAACTCAACACCGTTTCAAGCCATTCTATTCTTAATTGCATGGTTTCTTTTCTTTTTGTCTCCTAACTTTTTTAGAGACAAAGTCTTACTCCGTCCCCAAGTTGGAGTGCAGTGGCACCATCATAGCTCACTGCATCCTTGAAGTCTTGGGCTTAAGCAATCCTCCTACCTCAGCTTCCAGAGTAGCTGGGTCTACAGGTATGCACCACCAAGCCCAGCTAATTTTTAAATTTTTTGTAGAGATGGGATCTCACTATGTTGGCTAGGCTGGTCTCAAACTCCTTGGCTCAAGTGATCCTCCCATCTCGGCCTCCCAAAGTACTGGGAATACAGGCATGAGCCACCACACCTGGTCAATTGTGTGGTGTCTAAAGAGAAGTCAGATGTAATTCTTATCTTTGCTCCTCCATGTACTAAGTTGTTTTCTCCTATGGCTTCTTTCAAGATTTTTTCTTTATCTTTTATTTTCTACAGTTTGAATATTTTATGCTAAATGCGGGAGTTTCTTGGCATTTATCTTGCTTGATGTTCTCTGAGCTTCCTGGATCTGTGGTTTGGTGTCTGATATTAATTTGAGGGAAATTATCAGTTATTATCTTTTGTTTGTTTGTTTTTGTTTTTGTTTTGTTTTTCTAGACAGGGTTTTTCTCTGTTGCCCAGGCTGGAATGCAATGGCGTGATCTCGGCTCATTGCAACCTCTGCCTCCCAAGTTCAAGCAATTCTCTCTTGTGCCTCAGCCACCCAAGTGGCGGGGATTGCAGGCGTGTGTCACCATGCCCAGCTAATTGTTTTTGTATGTTTAGTAGAGCTTGGAAAGGCATGATTGGCCACCATGTAGAAATGTGATTAGACCAAAAGGGTAGGATCTCACAGGAATAGACTGAATGAGGAAACGCCATGCTGGCCAGGCTGGTCTTGAACTCCTGACCTGAAGTGATCTACCCACCTCAGCCTCCTAAAGCACTGAGGTTACAGGTGTGAGCCACCATGCCTGGCCTCGGTTATTATTGTTTTAAATATTTCTTCTATTCCTTTCTTCCTTTCCTTTTCTTCTGGTATTCCCATTAAATGTATATTATATGTTTTATAGTTGTCCCACGATTCTGTCCTGGGTTTTTGTTTTTGTTTTGTTTCTTCCTTCCTTTTTCTCTTTGCTTTTCAGTTTTAGGCGCTTCTATGGACATAATCCTCAAGCTCAGAGATTCTTTCTTCAGCCATGCCCAGCCTATCAAAGGCATTCTTAATTTCTGTTGCAGTGTTTTTGAGCTCTAGCATTGATTTTTTTATTCTGTCTTAGATTTTCCATCTATCTTCTTATAGCACTCATCTGCTCTTGCATGTTGTTTACTTATTCCATTTGAACTCTTAGCATATTCGTCATAGTTGTTTTAAATTCCTGACCTCACAATGTTCTAAATTCCTGGCCTGATAATATTCCTGGTGAAATAATGTTGTCTTATAATTTCAACATTTTTGCCATATCTGAGTCTAGTTTTGATGCTTGCCCTGTCCCTTTGAACAGTGTTTTTTGCCTTGTAACTTTTTGCCTTGTAATTTGCCTTGTAATTTATGCCTTATAATTTTTTATTGAAAGGCAGGCATGATGCACTAGGTAGACAGACCTTTAGTGGTGTGATGTGAGGTGTGGGGGTAGCATTCTATAGTCCTATGATTGGGTCACAGTCTTTTAGGGAGCCTGTGCATCAGGGCTGAGAACTTTATAAGGGTTCCTCATTTCCCCTGCACCCCTTGACATGAGACAGAATGGGAAAAGAGGCTGGAGTTGGATATTTCCCTTCCCTGGGTCAGCTCTAATTAAACCCCAATAGGGCAGATCCTGATATAATAGTTTCTCTTGGGGTAGGCCTTGTTAAGTGGGACCAGAATGCTCTGGTATATTTCAAAATGGTTCCTTTTCCCTTCCTCCTCCAGGAACATAAAGGGATTTTCCTTCAGTCGTCACTCTGAGAACCTGGTAGAGCTCCAGAAGGTAAACTCATAAAAGTGTCTTACCTGTAACTGGGTCCCTGGGGCTCTTAACTGTCAGACTTGTCATTACCAAGCCTCCAGCCATTCGTTCGTTAATCATAGAGCAGTTTTTTCCTGCAGCGACACTGGCTCTCAGAGGTTTCTGCTTGTGGGTTTCTGCTCCAGTAAGTTTGGATTCTCATTATCTGCCTGGCTGTCTCTAATTTGGGGGGCAGTAGTTTGTCCTGTGACCTCACTTCCTTGACAGATCTAGAACGAGTTAGCTTTTCAGTTTGTTTAGCTTTTTACTTGTTGCCAGGATGAAGCGATGACTTCCATGCCCCTTACCTGCCAGACTGAAAACTGAAAGCCTCTCCTCTTTGGAAGGATAATTTCACTCGGTACAGGATCCTAGGCTGATGGTTCTTGTTTTTTAACACTGTAAAAATTTCACCCAATTCTTTTTTTTTGAGACGGAGTCTCGCTCTTGTCACCCAGGTTGGAGTGCAGTGGCACAATCTCGGCTCACTGCAACCTCTGCCTCCTGAGTTCAAGAGATTCTCCTGCCTCAGCCTCCCGGGTAGCTGGGATTCCAGGTACCCACCAACATGCCCAGCTGATTTTTGTATTTTTAGTAGAGATGGGGTTTCACCATGTTGACCGGCTGATCTCCAACTCCTGAACTCAGATGATCCACTTGCCTCAGCCTCCCAAAGTGCTGGGATTACAGGCATGAGCCACCATGCCTGGCCTCACCTTATTCTTGATTCTGATTATTCTGCTTGTGTAACCATGGACAAGCCTTTTCCTCTCCCTGGGTCTCAGTTCCTTTATTTGTAAGGTGGGTAGATCTGGTGGAAAGGGTTGAAGTCTATGGTCTCCAAGGGTCCTTCCAGCTCTAACATTCTTTGATTCAATCATGCAACTATACAACAACCACACAGGGTTTGATGTTTCAGCTAATACCAGTCTGTGGCTACTGGTGTGAGCTTGTCACATGCCCTCCTGGCTCACTGCGAATCACAGCACGTTGCTGCTTAGAGAGGTCATGGTAGGCAGTCCTTGCAATGAGGTGTTCATCTATGTTTGGCCAGTCTTCAAAAAAATACCAACCCCTGAGAAAGCAGAAAGCCTACAACCAGAATGCTAATGCCTGTGCTTGAGAAGGAAACTTCAGTGGCAACAAAAAGCACAGCAAAACAGTGTCCCAATGAAGCTCTTCTGAATTCGACACCATTTGAAAGTACTCCATTCCCCTAGCAACTTTTTACTTAAAAAAAAAAGCAGGAACTGTTTTTTAAAATGATATAAGAACATTATATTGAAGAAAGCAATATGATATTTTGTCAAATAACTTTGGTATGATTGTGACTGTCATGTCTGATCAACCAATTCTAAGGAGAACTCTATCCTGTGCAGAATGCTGGCATGCTACTTAGAGCTGATTGAGAGGATGACGTGCCCAGGACTGGCAGGAGCCCCCTGGTTTGGACTTCTCGCTTGATACCAAAATATTCCATTTTTAACAGAGCAATTTGGCAATGTGTCTCAAAAGCCCTAAACATGTTCTTCCCTTCTGGATAGTGTTGAAGAGCTGGACAGATATTTGGCTAGGACTCCCAGCCTTCTTCTACCACAGGTACAGGAGGAAGATATGCACTAGGGACACTCTAGGCAAAAGCACAGCATTTGTTATTGACTCATTTTGGCCCCACATCTCTGTGTGAAAGCTTCAGGTTGTTGAGCCGGACTGCACCTTGTGGAAGCCCACAGTGCTAACTGTATACCTTTGAGTGAAGACTTAGACCCTCTACTGGCTGCCTTCACTCTTGTCCCCAAGATCCATACTTGAATCTCTTTGTCCTAGAGGACTCACCAACCTGAAAGCAGGAAGAAACAGTGAGACAACCTAAAAGAAAAGAATGTTCCTCCCTAAGGCCTCGAGCAAAACCAGAACAAAGGCTCCCACACCTAGACTTTTCCACCGCATGGGCAGGTAGTGCCCCTAGTGGGAGGCAGCAGCCCCAGGTCCATCTTGCCACCTCAGCTTCTTAGAAAACAACACCCAAAAGGCCATGAGCCTTCCCTTTCTCTAGAAACTAGTATCTCCTTTTTCTGAGAGCACTGCCCTGCCCCAACTCCTTTAGGTCAAAGTGGAAGTTTCATATTCTTTGAGAACCTGCCCTCCTAGGGGGTTATTTGGTTGGTCCAGGGCCAGCTGTATCCCTGCCCTTCCCATGGTTTGGTCAAATGCCCTTCTTTTGATTACAGAAGATATTTCAGGATTCTTGCAATTGACTCTCCCTTTTGCTAAAGTCATTTGAGACAGGTTTCTAAGATGGCAAGTCAGGAGACTAGAGAACAGATCCCCAAAAGTGGGAAGCTAGAGAGAGAGGCCCCCATGTGGACACTAGCATTTCCAACCTACTATCACTGACACCCTCACCTTTTACCACCATGTCCTGAGAATGATTTTGCATCTGAACCACTGTCTTCACCCCTTCTCCTCCTCATTCCCAAGGGGCCCTGAAAGGGGAGTTTTGAGTCCTTCCTAAGGGCAGAAGCAAAACCTCAGTAGCCAGTCTATGTCAGGATTTTAACCTCAGGACATAATCAGAGGTGTGCACACATATTAAAGTTCGGTGATCTAGGGCTGCATTCCTGTAGCTGTAAAAACAATGGAAAATAACCTAACAATAGTTCAAAGAATTATGGTCCATCCATCCAACAGAATGCTTTGCAGCTATTAAAAATGATATTTTTAAGGAATATTTAATGACATGAAAAATGCTTATGATATAATATACCAAAAGCAGGCCAGGAACAGTGGCTCACCCTTGTAATTCCAGCACTTTGGGAGGCCAAGGCAGGTGGAGTGCTTGCCCCCAGGAGTTCAAGATCAGCCTGGGCAAGATAATGAGATCCTAGCTCTACAAAAAATTTCAAAAATTAGCCGAGCATGATGGCACACACCTGTTATCTCTGTGACTCAGGAGGCTGAGGTGGGAGGATTGCTCAAGCCCAGGAGGTCAAGGCAGTGAGCCATGATCGTACCGCTGCACTCCAGCCTTGGTGTCAGAGTGAGACCCTGTCTCAAGAATAAATAAATAATAAATAAAAGAAATAATATACCAAATTCAGAATATACAATTTAATGTACTTTATAACCTAAATTATATCAAGTTATATATACATAAACAGCCAAAAAGAACCACACAAAAAATGATAATTCTACTTTCTTCATTATGTTTTCTGTATTTTCTAATTGTTTATGATTTGCATGGTTTACTTTGGTATTTATTTGGTATTATGTTTTGGCATAATATTTTATATTAAGTAATGAATGATATTGAAAAGATCAGAACCTTATTAGAACACATCTTCCTACGGAAAATTCAGATTTCCTTCTCTGCTGTTTCCTTCTCTGCTGTTTCCTACGGAAAATTCAGATTTCCTTCTCTGCCTTTACCAGAGGGTCACGTGACCAGTAGTAACCGTGAGGACCTGTTTTCTGCCATGATATTCCCTCCAGAGTACATGCTCTTGGTTGTCTGAATCCCCAGAATGCTGGGCCAGTTGGCTCAGTGGGAGCTGCCATTCCAACCCCCAGGGCAGGGTTGTTTCTTTAGCTGGCGGGTGGCTTTTGGTACCAAACAAGTAACTTTCCTTTCCCATGAACTTGTCTGCAGTCCCAAATGACTCTGCTGACCCTGTTATCTGCTTTATTCCAGCTTTTATTCCAGCTAAGGTGGGGAGCCTATAGATTCCTGGGGTCCCACAGAGGTGACATAGCAATGAGAGAGCTGATGATGTCTCATATTGATGACACACCTTTGCCTGGATTCACGTGTGGCTACACAGGGAGCATAGAGACTAAGGGTTGAGGAGCCAAGGTTCTCGGCCTCCCTCCTGCCGTCTGACTATCTGAACTTGAACAAGCCTTTCTGAAACTTTCTGCCACCTGTCTACCAGTGTAAACTGTGATCCAGGGAAACAAAATCTCAGACATCTTTTCTGACCTAAATTGTCTCTCCTATTCATTCCACAGAGTGTGCCTAATAATAAGAGCAAACCCCTGCCACATGCCAGATGCAGTTCTAAACACTTTATACAGATGGACTCATTTAATCTTCAAAACAACGCTGAGAGGTAGGTACTGTTATCATCATCATCATCATCATTCCTTTTTCATCAGATGAGGAAACTGAGGCAAAGGGGGACTCAGTAACATGGCCAGATGCACACAGCCAGGATGTGGAGAGACAGGGATTCTAATCCAGCCGAACTGAATTTTAAATCTAGACCATGAACCACTCTGCTCCACTGCCTCTCAGTGATGTGAATTTCAGCTCACCCGTCTTTATTTCAAACTTGGCCAGAGGTGGTCAGTCAGCCACAGTGACACACTGGCAAAACTGCAAAGTGAGTGATGCCCGCCTCCCTTATCCTCTAGCTGCTCAAGGTTGACCTTTGGGGTCACTGCTGTAT
This sequence comes from Macaca mulatta, assembly GCF_049350105.2. Classification (NCBI taxonomy): domain Eukaryota; kingdom Metazoa; phylum Chordata; class Mammalia; order Primates; family Cercopithecidae; genus Macaca; species Macaca mulatta. Next base: position 93,484,884 of record NC_133420.1, read on the forward strand.
AATTCTCCTTCTTCTCAAGCATGCAAGGATGGCAGAGGCCCTCCCACTGCCTCCTAGACCTACTAGGACAAGACAATGGCTGTGGGCTTCCCCACCCTCTTGGCCCCATCTACTGACAAAGAAGTAAGAAAGTACTGTTTTCCTGGTTTTTCAGAAAATAAGAAATACAATACTTATCACTTAATGAGCATGCTCTGCACATGTTATACATACAAATTAACTCATTTGGTTTTCAAGCAACACCCCCCTACCCTCATTTTTCCAAGACAGGGTCTTGCTCTGTTGCCCAGGCTGGAGTGCAGTGGTGTGTAATCATGGCCCACTGCAGCCTTGACCTCCTGGGCTCAAGTGGTCCTCCTGCATCAGCCTGCCAAGTAGCTGGGACTATAGGTGTGCACCACCATGCTCAGGTAATTTTTAAATTTTCTTGTAATTTTTAAATTTTAGATTTTCATGGTGAGGGATGGGATCTCACTATGTTGCTCAAACTCCTGGGTTCAAGCAATCCTCCTGCCTCAGCCTCCCAAAGTGCTGGGATTATAGGCATGAGCCACTGCACCTGGCCTCAAACAACCCATTCTTATTACCAGTCCCATTTTACAGATGAGGCCAATGAGGCTCAGGGAGCTTGCGTAACTTGCCTGAGGGCTCACGACTAGAAAAGGAACAGGAAGCACAGCACTAATATACACGTACCTTGCTCTCGGCCCATCCCCACCCTCTCTTCCCACAGCTGGGTCATCACCTGACCCTCTCGTCCCCACTCAGATTTTTGAAAAAACTTTTATAACACTATTAATTCAAATCAAGTACTTTGGGTTTGAAGACCTTCTGTTCAAATTTGATTACAGGTTTCCTTAGTTTTCCATGCCTCCAGTTCTGTGAAATTACAAGTTCATCTGTCCTTGACCTAAATCAGTCATTTGGAATGGTTGAGAGAGAGGTGAGATAATCTGTGTAAAAGTGATTTCAAAAGCATCAAGTGAGCTACCAATTCTGGGCTGTTTGTCATAATCTGCATATTAATAGCATTCTCACACAGCCCCTAGGCTGCGTGGAGGAGCAGCTCTGTTTGTATAAATCCAAACAATAGGATCCAACAATCCTCTGCCTACTTATCCTCTCCCCACTATTGTTGGATCCTATTGTTTGGATATATTGTTTGGTAATATTGGTTCTGATCCCCAAAACAGAAGAAATATTATCCAAACAATATATCCTGTTTGATCTAGAAATCACAGAGGTAACTAGTAATAGTTCTATAAACAATATAATCCCAACACCAATGGAAACTGGTGTAAGAGAGAGGCTCATCTGCAATTTACCCCCCAAAACAGAAGTGTAATATGTGTAATAGCACACCTACGTGTTTAAAATCTGCTTTTATTCATTTATATTCTACCGTACAACAATCACATAATAAGCATTCACAATTATTTGATTAAAAATTGTTTTTAAAAGTAACACATACTTACTGCCAAAAACTTGGAAAATGCAAAAAGAATGAGGAAGAAAATTTAAATTACTGTTAATGTCAGAAGCCAGATATAAATCCTGCTTTTAGCTGTATTTTCTTCTGAACTCATTTTATATATTTTTATTTTATTTATTTGTTTATTTATTTATATTATCTTTTTTTTTTTTTTTTTTTTTTTTTGAGATGGAACCTCACTCTGTCGCCCCAGCTGGAGTGCAGTGGCACGATCTTGGCTCACTGCAACCTCCTCCTCCCAGGTTCAAGCGATTCTCATGACTCAGCCTCCCGAGTAGCTAGTATTACAGGCGTGTGCCACCACGCCCAGCTAATTTTTGTATTTTAGTAGAGACCAGGTTTTACCATGTTGGTCAGGCTGGTCTCAAACTCCTGACCTCAGGTGATCCGCTTGCCTCGGCCTCCCAAAATGTTGGGATTACAGGCGTGAGCCACTGCACCGGCCTGCATATACATTTATTTTTTATTTATTTATTTATTTATTTTGAGATGGAGTCTTGCTCTGTCGCCCAGGTGGGAGCACAGTGGCGTGATCTCGGCTCACTGCAAGCTCTGCCTCCTGGGCTCGCACCATTCTCCTGCCTCAGCCTCCCAAGTAGCTGGGACTACAGGTGCCCACCACCACACCCAGCTAATTTTTTTGTATTTTTAGTAGAGATGGGGTTTCACCATGTTAACCAGGATGGTCTTTTTTTTTTTTTTTTTTTTTGAGACGGAGTCTCGCTCTGTCACCCAGGCTGGAGTGCAGTGGCCAGATTTCAGCTCACTGCAAGCTCCGCCTCCCGGGTTCACGCCATTCTCCTGCCTCAGCCTCCAGAGTAGCTGGGACTACAGGCGCCCGCCACCTCGCCCGGCTAGTTTTTTGTATTTTTTAGTAGAGACGGGGTTTCACCGGGTTAGCCAGGATGGTCTCGATCTCCTGACCTCGTGATCCGCCCGTCTCGGCCTCCCAAAGTGCTGGGATTACAGGCTTGAGCCACCGCGCCCGGCCTAACCAGGATGGTCTTGATCTCCTGACCTCGTGATCCACCCACCTCAGCCTCCCAAAGTGCTGGGATTACAGGCGTTAGCCACTGCGCCCGGCCTACATGTAAATTTTAAAGTATGATTGGGCATAATTTTTTATACATATGTATAGATGTAATTTTTTCATTTACTTTTATATAAAGGAACATTTTCCTATGTCCTGATGATTATTTTTAATGATTGTGTAATTTTTAATCTAGCAATTGTACCATAATTTACTACCCCATTTGTGTTGCAACAAACATCTTCATAAATACAGGCTTTTTTCCTTCAGTAATTTTTTTTCCATGAAACAACTCTCCAAAGAAATATTGAGTCACAAGTTAGGATCTCATGTTATATCTGAAGCAGCCTGATATCTTGCAGAAAAGGTGTTAGTTCATATATTTTAATATCATGCCACCACACTGGAACTCACCATCCACACATTAGGCACCAATAGTTGTAAAGAACTCTGCAAGGCACCTCCTAACTAAAGTTCAGAATGGAGCCTCAGGGAGTACAGGGGTTAATGCTGAAACACAAGCCTTCTGTCCAGTGATCAACCTCTTCTTCTTGGAGGCCTGCCTACATCCTGGTAAGGAGGGTGCTAGAATTCTTACGGATCTGGAAAAACTGGCTTCTTCCACCTGCCCCAAACATCTCTACCACCCCCTGAGGAAAGCCTGTAATTTTGACAGCTTTGTTCCCTTCGCTTGAGGCTTTTAGAAGGATTAAATACCCGCCCGCCCTCCCCACACCCTGGGAAGGATAGCTCAGCAAAAGTGCTATTAATTACTTCTAGTCTAGTATAAATGAGCTTTCAGTTCTTCCTTGACGGTGGGTTTTGCGGGGTGAGGGGGGATACTGGAATCTCATCTGGGAGGATGGGTTCTTAGTGAGGAGTCTTGCCTGCTTTATGATGTTTCTCTAGGTTGGCCCTTTCCCTTACTGAGTAAACAGTGGCTTGCACTGATAGGGAGACTAGAGGAACAGAACACTGCTCACCCAGCGATCCTATTTCTTTTTGAAAATGGCCTCAAGCAACAAGTCTATGAGGAAAATGTTCAACTTCATTGATCAATGAAATGTAAACTAAAACCACATTCAGCTACCAATTTCCAATAGTCAAATTGACATGCTGCTTCACGACTAGTGAAAATGTACAATTCTGGAGGGCAGTTTGGCAATATCTATCAAAAGCTTATTTAAAATGGGCATAGACAACAGAAATGTATTTTACAAGGATGTCCACTATGGTGATGTTTATAGAAGTAAAAAATTGGAAATGATCTAAATACCTAATAAGATATTTCAAATAAAGTATAGTAGATCTATTCTACTGAACTATTATTCAGTCACTAAAAATGATATAGGTAAATATTTATTGACACCATATAATAAATATTTATGAGGTAAATATTTATGAGCCACTGCGCCCAGCCGATTCTGGCTTTCTTATTGTATTTTACTGGATTGTCACACAGTCTTGGTTGGGGCCCCTGGGACAAGTCCATTTATAGGACCTGAGAACCAACCCATGGCCCCAACAAGTAGACACTCCTTTGGAATGAGAACCCACCTTGGTGATCAGTTGTGGGCCTTAAGGATTAAGCTGGATAATCAAGGATGACCCTTGATGATAATAGAAGAGTTTTGTTTTAGGCACTGAATGTTATGTATAAAATGAAGAAATGTGATTTTTAGCCTGACACAGTGGCTCATGCCTGTAATCCCAGCATGTTAAGAGGCTTAGGCAAAAGAATAGCCTGAGGCCAGGACTTTAAGACCAGCCATGGCAACACAGAGACTCCATCTCTACAAAAAATAAAAAGTACAAAAAATTAAAAAATTATCTGGGCATGGTGGCACACACTTGTAGTCCTAACCACTTGGGAGGCTGAGGTGAGAGGATCTCTTGAATCCAGGAGTTTGAGGCTGCAATAAGCTATGATTGCACCACTGCACTCCAGTGTGGATGACAGAGTGAGACCCTATCTCTAAAATAAATAAATAAGTAGGCCAGGCATGGTGGCTCATGTCTGTAATCCCAGGACTTTGAGAGGCTAAGACAGGAGGATCACCTGAGGCCAGGAGTTCAAGATCAGCCTGGACAACATAGGAGGATCCCATCTCTACAAAAATAATTTAAAAATTAACCAAGCATGGTGGCACACACCTGTGGTCCCAGCTACTTGGGAGGCTGAGGTGGGAGGATCACTTGGGCCCAGGAGGTAGAGGCTACAGTGAGCCGTGATTGTGCCACTGTACTTCAGCTGGGGTGACAGAAGGAGACCCTGTCTCAACAAATAAATAAATACATACATACATATATACTTTAAAAAAAAAAACAAAATGTGATTTTTAAAAATCTCTAACTTTTAAAGGACTAGTGGCTGGATTGTGTCTAGAGGGACAGCCCCTGATTATCTGACCACTTTTGGTAACAGGAAGGACTACATTCAACTGGTCCCATGAAAAGAGAGGGGCCTGGAGCCATCTCCCCAGGTGGTCTGGAGAAACAGAATGAGCAGTCCCCCTCCCCTGGTGGTGTTGTTGCACTTGCTGAGATCCTTTAACCTTGGACTATTCTTTTTCTGGGCAGACCAAAAAAAAACCCTTCCTCTCTTCTCTGGGGTCAACACTAGAGCTCTGCCTGCACTGAGAAGAGAGTGTAGCCCTAGGGTCCCTCACTGGCTTAGTACTTTCCATCTCCTTCTCTTGCCAGGTCTCCAGAGGCCCTGTCTTGTGGATCTGCGTCTCCAGTTAACTGTCCACTTCTTAATGAGAAAGGAATCTGCTGTTAGTGCCATCTCTAAAAGAAGACAAATAGGTCTTTAATTAATATTGACACACATGGCTCCTGCTTTCTCCTTGTTAAAGGTGGTACTGAATACCTCAATAAAATAGTAAAAAACAAAACAAAACAAAACTCAGCAAGTATGATTTTGAAAACTCAACCCTGTACCTTGAATAGAAAGAGTGTAGAATATATTTCACTAAATATTACTTTTTTAAAACTCAAATTCAGCACAGCCCTAATGCCAATGATGACATCCTGGAATAATACTTTGAGTTATTAACTGACTTTTTTTCCCTCTCCAGTACTTTACTTTTTCTTAGCTTTTACACACACACACACACACATGCTAAGCCATTGTGGGTTCACTGCCTCTCAGAAATGCAGAAACATTTTGACAGAGAGCATAGCTTCTTACTAGGTCCCTGTCTCAGTCCATTTTGTGTGGCTATAACAGAATACCACAGACTGGGAAATTACAATGAACAGAAATTTATGGGCTCATAGTACTGGAGGCTGGAACTCCAATATCAAGGTGCTGGTATCTTGTGAGGGCCTTCTTGCTACATCATCACATAACAGAAGAAGAGAGAGTGAGAGAGGGTGGAGGTGGGGCAGTGAACTGACCCTTTTATAGGGAACCCACCACCATAATAATCCATTATCATGATTATTAGGAGCCTGAGGCAGGAAGATCACTTGAGACGAGGAGTTTGAGACCAGCCTGGGCAACATAGGGAGACCCTGTCTCTACAATTTTTTTTTAATGAGGCCAGATACGGTTGCTTATGCCTGTAATCCCAGCACTTTGGGATATTGAGGCAGGAGGATTGCTTGAGGCCAGGAGTTTGAGACCAGCCTGGGCGACAGAGTGAGACCCCCATCTCTACAAAAAAATTGTGGACCAAAGTTGATAAAATTGTCCTTGCAACTTTCATGACCACTAGAGAGAGGACATATAGTATGTCACTGGTTGCATTATCAGCAAATGGCTCTGAGCTTCATTGATTTATTCACTTATCCATCCATTTTTATATTAATGTACATCTGGCCAGACACTGGAGACATGAAGATGAATGGAACAGAGCTCCTGCCCTAACTGTGCCTGCTGGCACTAAACTTCATCCCTAAAATACTGACAGTGCTTTTATCCCAGATATAAATATAAATGCTTCCTTCCTTCCTTTTTTTTTTTTTTTTTTTTTTCTGGAGACAGACTCTGGCTACAGACAGTGACACAATAATTACAGCTTATTGCAACCTCTGCTTCCTGGGCTCAAGCAATCCTCCTGACTCAGCCTCCCAAGTAGCTGGGACTACGGGCATGCACTACCACACCTGGCTAATTAAAAAATATTTTTTTTTGTAGAGACAAGTCTCGCTATATTGCCCAGGCTGATCTCAAACTGGGCTCAAGAAATCTTCCAGTCTTAGCCTCTCGAAGTGCTAAGGTTATAGACATGAGCCACTGTGCCCTGACCAATACTTTCCTTAATAAACTTAAGTTGGGCTTATTTAGCATGTAAGAATTCTTTATTAAGATATTAAAAATTTTGGTACTAAGACCTCTGTAATACAGGGGTGTGGTTTTTTCAAAGTATATCTAGGGCTGTGTTTAAATTTAGTAAATCTGAATACTTAGTAAGATAAACTTGAATGTAGCTGTGTAACCTGGCACAGTGCCTGATAAATAGCAGTCACTCAGTAAATTATAGTACGTCTCTGTAGTAAGCATCAACTATGTGCCAGGCCTTACTTGTAAGAGAATTAACATAATTCCTCATTAAGGTGAGAAACAACTTAAGGCTTTGAAATAGTTATGGGTAAGTTGGGATAGCAAATACCAAGCACATGTGCCTCCATTTTCCTTTTTCTCACCCATGACAGGCATTGTCAACGGATCACGGGTCTTTCTCATTCCCTGAACTTCGCCTCGGAGCTTCTCTCAGCAAAAGATGTTGCCCACTTGCCATTTCTAGGCCAGGAGGAAGAGACTGGAAGTCTGGAGAGTCTTTCTTGTTTTGTCTCAAGGTAAGACAGCATGACTTTCAGATTAGTTATTAAATTCCTCAGAGCCTGTGTTTACTCATCTGAAACTACAGATCATAACTTCACCTAATTATCCTCTATGGTTCTTGGGAGGTTTAAATGTTATGAGGGGTAGGGAAGTGCTTCGAAAGGTTAAAAGAACAAGACACTCCCGAGAGAGTAGCAAGAGCTCCCATAATTCACAGAAATTAAAGTGTCTTTGAAAGGAGAGTATTCCATTAAGTACTGTTTAGAACAGAGAAGATCCCATTTCAAAAGGACTTCCTGCTAAATAATTAGAAAAAGGAAAAGAAAAGAGGAAGCAAATGGAAAAGGAACACAGAGAGAGGACGTGACTTGGAGTCAGAGGCATTAGAGTCAAGTCTAAATTCACCTCTTGCTAACTATGATGTTTGGAATAGGGTACTAAGCCACCATGCGTTACATGGAGTGTACAATAGTCACCTCTCAAGGTAATTGGAAGTATGAAATGAGTTCATGTCTGCGAGAGGGACTAGTGCAGAGCCAGGCATATAGGGACTTGGTGAACTCCCAGCCTCAGTGAGGGAAAGGAACCACTGCTTGAAGCCTGCCTGGTCCCACACAGTATAGAGAATTAGGTTTTGCTATGTCCCCATCCATCCATCATCCATCCATTCTTCCAACTTCTATGGAGCATGACTACTTGATGTTGAACTGGGAGGGTGTGTGCATTGTTGTTGAACATTTCCCTGACCTCAGAACCACCATGAGGGAAAAGAGAGCCATGCATGATGTGATTTGAGCAGTACCCCAGGATCCCACTTGCCCCACAATTTTACCTTCTTTAAGCTTTTGAGTCTCTCTTTGGAGAACTTCTCTTTACCACTCTGACTCTTGTGCTCCTGAGGAGGAGGTGGGCCTCCCTGGGCAATTAAGGGCAGCTATGGGCTAGAAGAATGCATGCTACCAAGTGGAGGTGTGCAGGGCACCGTGTGCAGCACAGAGGCTGGGGAGGGATGATAGGAACCCCTGTCTTTGAGGAAGTTATTACAGTGAGCCAGGAGTTCTGGAATATTTTGTCTCATGCAGTGCTTTAACCTGTCCCTCTCTTTGGCACTTCTCAGCACTGGGACTAGTAATATAATCATATTTTTGCAAAGACATGCCTTCATCTCTCATCATTTTTACTTCCCCAATCTGGGTTCCGGGCATTGACTCAGAGCCCTTCAATCCATACTCTTTCTTGCCTCCAGAAAGCTCTTGCCTACTATTCTGTGGCCACCCTCACTGCCCTACTTGTTCCCCTGATGAGTGAATGCTCCTATGAGAGCACTAACCCTCCTTCAGTGAGGTCTTTCAACCACTTGCCTTTTTTCTGCTCTGGTCTGTAAGTTATGCCAGGGCAAAGATTTGTCTTGGGACCTGCCATATCCTGAGCACCTAAAAAAGTCTGGAATATAGGAGGTGCTCAAATATGTGTCAGTTGACTATCAGCTCTTCTTTCTGGATGGTGAGCCCTTAGATAATGGGGTCAACATCTTCTAATATTTTCAAGCCTCTACTAGACACCTCACAGAACATAGCTTATTGCTAGGTTCTTAGTAAACGCTTGATGAACAAAAGAATGAGTGAATTCATGTCTCATAAAATGGGCAGATCCCTAGGGATCCCATTCAAGGCTACAGATAATGTGGGATGATGTGCTGAATATTTTCTAGAGCCCCTGCAGATCCATTGTCCACCCTTGCTTACCCTGTTTGGTACTCAGGAAGTTGACCTTTATAAGATGGTATTGACAGGTTATTTTGACCTCTGCTTGGGTTCAGTCAATGGGATGTACCAATAGATTATAAGTAGGGAGAAGAGTGAAGTCTAGGTATAGTAGATCCTCATCATTTGCAGATTCTATATTTGCAAATTTGTCTACTCACTAAAATCTATTTGTAATCCCCAAATCAATTTTCATGGCACTTTCATGGTCATTCAGACACGCGCAGAGTGGTAAAAATTTTGAGTCACTGGTTGTGCACATCCCCAGCCGAGGCAAACAAGGTGACATAGACTCTGCCTTCTTGTTTCAGCTCTCATATTGAAAAAAATTTTGGCCATGCACAGTGGCTCATGCCTGCAATCCCAGCACTTTGGGAGGCTAAGGCAGGAGGATCCCTTCAGCTTAGGAGTTCGAGACCAGCCTGGGCAACATAGCAAAACCCTATCTCTACAAAAAAAACAAAAATTAGCCAGGCATGATTGCACAGGTCTGTAGTCCCGGCTACTTGGGAGTCTGAGATGGGAGGATGGCTTGAGCCCAGGGAAATCAAGGCTGCAGTGAGCTATAATTGTGCCACTGCACTCCAGCTTGGGTGACAGAGTAAGACCCTGTCTCCAAATGAAAAAAAAAGAAAAAAAATGTCATGGTCCATTTAATGTCATGTTTTCCACATGGTTTTCATTGATGATTTCAATGTTTAAAATGGCCCCCAAGACTGGTCATAAAGTTACGGAAGTGTCCTTAAGCCCAAGAAGGCTGTAATGTGCCTTGCAAAGAAAATACCCTGTATAAGTTTTGTTCAGGTGTGAGTTACAGTGCTGTTGGGTGTGAGTTCAAAATTAATGAATCAACAATATATATTAAATAAAGTGTCCCCAAATCAGAAACACACATAAAGCAAGTTTATGTATTGATTGGCAAAAATGTGATCAGAGACTCGCCAGACTTAACCCTGTATTTCCTTTAGGAGCAATGGTTCAGTCTTTGCTAACTCAGCGTTTGCAGTGACTTTATGGAATGTAAATACTGGCACAGGGCTGAGTTGGTCCCTGCACAGGGCTGAGGGTAAGGGTTGTCTTAAAAGTCTCTCCTTGCCTGAGTAGGAGAGTAACCACAGTACCAGAGCCAGCAGAGGGTGGCAGAGGTCGGGGCCAAGAAACAAAGTTCTCGGTGCACCCTCGGTCGTCTTGGCTGCACCTTTGGCCTCGCCACTCCTCCCAAAGACAATGACTTCCGAACTCCTGCACATGGTCATCCTCTGGCCGCCCCTCTTGGCCCAGAAGTTTGGCCTCCAGCATCTCTCCAATGGCCATTTCTTGTGGGAGAACACCAAGGCCAACACCGAAGTTAGTGACATGGCAAAACAATACACGGAGAACGGTCTTTTGGTTCCAGACCATGTGATCACATGCCTTATGGTGTCAGAGTTGGAGAACAGGTATGCCTAGCACTGGCTCCCAGATGGTTTTCTGAGGATGTTAGGACAAACCGAAGCCCTGATTTGAAGACAAAAATCTATGAAGTGGATTTAGTGATCAGTTTGAAGATTCCATTCGAAACACTTAAAGATTGTCTCAGCCGATGTTGGATTCACCCTCCTTGCAGTAGAGTATATAACCTGGGCTTCAATCCACCTGGTGTACGTGAGATTGATGACATCTCTGGGGAACCGTTAGTCCAGCAGGAGAATGGTAAACTCGAAGCAGTTGCTGCCAGGATAAGACAGTATAAGGTTGTGACAAAGCCAGTCATTTAATTATGCAAGAGCCCAGGCATGCTCCACCATTTTTCTGGGATGGAGACTGATAAAATCTGGCCCTATGCCTACACATTTTTCTTAACAAGATCACACCTATTCAGTCCAAAGAAGAATCAGGAAGATATGGTCACTTGTTCAATTCTGTATATAGTATTGGTGCTATGTCCAAATTAGAAGCTATCTGAGATAGCTTGCAGCATCTTTCTAGCTTAAACGGTGAACTCTTAGGAAAACTAATGAGTAGAAAGAGCTCATGAAATATCCTTTAAAAAGAAGGGCCACCTGCACATATTTAAAGTATCTCTGCACATGTCTCAATCCCTCCACAAGAAAGCAACTCAGGCTAGATTTCAAACAGCATACAGTCTAAGCTCTAGCTGATTTTTGACAGTTGTGCTGTTTCTATAGTATGCTTTTTACAAGTGATGGTGGTGATCTCTGGTTCTCCTCATCCCCTCAAAGCCTGTTGAATCACAGCACCAGTAGGCCTGAGAATGCTAACGGCTCTAGCCCAGGCTTTCTCCCAGATTCTCTGGTATGTGCCCTCCTGGTGACAATGAAATTGGCTAATTGCTCTCAGTGGTCTCAAGTGACTATGTCCACGTTTCATCTTTCATAGTAGGAATCATAGTAGGAATCCACAGTTCATCTTTCATAGTAGGAATCCTTTTTATCTTCATCCACACTCCATAGAATCTATCCTTTTCAGACATCCTAGGAGGAAAGGATTTGGCTTCTATTTTTTTTAGACTATATATTTTTGACATCTGTTTTTTCTTAGGTTATTACATTTAAGTTATTAAATAATACAGATAATTACTGCTTTTATCTCTCTCAAATTTTTCTTTCTAAGAACTGAGAGCAAGAAGATTGCTTTGAATCTCTTCATGTACTGGGAACTGAGCTATGGAGAGGGTGTTATTAAACTGCTGGTCTGAACTTTCACGGATTGATGCTTCCCCTTTGTGTTACTGTGAAAAGATTCAACCCCTAAAAGTTTTTTGGCAACCCCCAAAGTCTTTTGGGAATCCTCAAAAAACATGGGAAATATTCACCTACATAAATATTGAAAGATCCTATCTTATGTATAGAAGTAATAAGACCAGGCCAGGTATGGTGGCTCACACCTGTAATCCCAGCACTTTGGGAGGCTGAGGAGGGCGGATCACCTGAGGTCAGGAGTTCTAGACCAGCCTGGGCAACATGGCAAAACCCCATATCTACCAAAAATACGAAAGATTAGCTGGGCATGGTGACGCACGCCTATAGTCCCAGCTACAGGCTGAGGTACAAGAATTACTTAAACCAGGAGGTGAAGGTTACAGTGAGCAGAAATCACACCACTGCACTCCAGCCTGGGTGACAGAGGGAGACTGTGACTCAACAAAAAGTATAAGACCATATGGAACTACTGACTAATAAATAGTTAAGATTTTTGTTCAAGACAGCAAAATATATTTTGAATATGCTGCTACCTCTTGATGCTGACAGTGTTTTCCTCCCGTGAGTGACCCAAGCATATTATAAATAATTGGTAAAGGGAATGGAGCTGGTTGGGTGGAGCAAAAGGTTGCACTAGCTATGCATAGACTGAATAGAAGAGCGTTATGATGATGAGAAAGCAAAATCTTTATTTTTTTTTTCTATTCCAAAGATTCACTCTGATTCATCCTGACTAGTACTGACAGTTTATGGAAAATCTGAGCTGTTCTCTTTCTAGCACCTAGATTCAGATATGAGCATGGCCCCTTCTCCTCCTCCAGATCCCCAGGAAAACTTCACCCACAGCAGCTTCTTTCTCCCCACTGGAGAAAGAGTGGGGAGCCCAAACCCCTTTCTTGCATCTAATCACCTGGCCACAATTTAGCTCCCTTTGTTAAAATGACATATAAGCTCCACGTCTAACTGCTTCTTTGGCTCTTCACTTCTTTTCTGTGAAGCCCCCATTTATGTAAAAATATTAACATCCATAAAATGCATGCCTTGTCCTCTGTTCATCTGTCTTTTGTCAGTTCAAAGCCTGACTGGAAGACAGATAGTCTCACCACCCTAGGAGAGTGCTACTCAGTGTGTCCCTATCCAGAAGCAAGGCTACATCTAGAGCGCTTGTTAGAATTGCAAATGTTTGGGCATTCTAGATCTACTAAATCTGAAATTCTGTGGGCAAAGACCTGGTATCTGTTTTCATAAGCCTTCTGTGTGATTCTCACACATGCTTGAGTTTGAGTGCCACTTCCTGGAGAGATGGGCAGGGGGAAGTGGGAGGGGGGGCACGGAGCACTTGCTTAGGACTCTTGCCAGGCTCTCTAACTCCCATCTGCCTGGCTTTCCATGGTTTCCTGGTCCTTGTTTCTCCAGGCCAAACCACATTTAGGAACACACACAATCTGGATTGCAGAATTCTTTGAACTTTATCTAGGTGGCTGTTTCTTAACCAACAGATCATAGTTCCTAACAGGACACATATGGCTGTTCTGGAAGATCAACACTGAAACCCCAGGGCATCTCTGAGCACAGCCACAGGGCAAGAAAGAAGTGACATGGTGAAGGGGATCAGGTTATACCACCCCAAAGTATGCCACCTTGGCATATGATTATTTTGGGCTGAAAGCAATGGAGAAATAGCAGTTGTAAGAAGGGCTCTCTGCCCTTTCCTTTTCTGCCTAGAAGCAGGACATAAATTTCCCTTTGTGAAGGTGGCATAAATTTCCACCCCTCTCCTGTACCAGAATGAAGAAAGTGATTTATCACTAGAGACAGAAAGCTGGCACTGAGACGAGTTGGTATAAAGACACCTTACTAAAGCAACCCTTGCTTTCCATTACTTTCCCTATATACTTCCTAGTCACTTTCCTACAATTTTTCACCCCTAGAAGCCCAAACCCCTTTCCTTTGTCCAGTCACCTGGCCACAATTTATCACCCTTTGTTAAAATGATCTATAAGCTCCCAAGTCTAACTGCTTCTTTAGGTTTTCTCTTCTTTTCTGTGAAGCTCCCATGTATGCAAAAATGTTAACATCCATAAAATAGATGCCTTTTCCCCTGTTAATCTGTCTTTTGCCAGTTTAATTCTCAGGCCCCAGACACTGAACCTAAGAGGGTAGAGGAAAAGGTTTTTGCCTGTTTGTTTGTTTTCTCCCCTGCAGTGAAAAGAACTAACAGGTGAGATAACCCTGTAGTCAGGAAAGGATTTTTATCTCATTTACGAAAACATGTTTCAGTGTGGTGAATTGAATCCTATCAGTTGCTGTTATTAATTTTTCTATATCGTCCCTGATTTCAAAAGGCATGTTTGAGGCAGATTATTAAAATACAAACAAGGTTAAAAAACATAGGTAGATATCCTTAGGATTTGCAAGGTGTTCACTTAAAACATTCTTAAAACGATTGGCTTCTTTGCTGATATGGCAGTAACCAAAGATTCCAGTATTTGAGGACATAAAAAATGCTGCTGCTATGGCGGGGTACAGTGGTTCACACCTGCAATCCCAGCACTTTCAAAGGCTGAGGCAGCTGGATTACTTGGGCCCAGGAGTTGAAGACCAGCCTGGGCAACACGGCAAAAGACCTTCTCTACCAAAAATACAAAAATTAGCTGGTGGCATACGCCTGTAGTCCCAGCTGTGAGGGAGGCTGAGGAGGGAGATCACCTGAGCCTGGGGAGGTCAAGGCTACAGTGAGCCTTGATCATGCCATTTCACTCCAGCCTGGATGACAGAATGAGACCCTGTCTGAAAAAAACAAAAACAAAAACACAAAACAAAACAAAAAAACACTCCGCTGCTTACCTGTGCCAGAAATAACAACATCTAAAGTGAAGACTTAAGAAAAACGTAATGACTACTTGATTACCCTTAAGATTCTGCATTCTTTATAATGTTCTTTGCATTTCAAAAACAGCCTATTTATTGCAGAAATTTACTTAACCTTTTACTTTACTTGAGCATGTACATATGTTGCTTAGATAAAAGCAATGCCATAAAAATCTGTATAATCTTAGATTTCATTTTTACTTTGAAATGGGAGCTTTTTGTTTATAAGGTCATGAAAAACTAAGTGTTTTTGTTAAAAAATTAGATTTTTTAATGGCAGAAAAAATGACTTGTTGACTCATTATGAAATCAAAATCTCTCCAAGTTTTTAAAAAACTACTTCAAGCCATTCGATAAGTAATATTCCTTTGCAAATCATCTTAGATTTAGTATTATAGTGTTTTCTCAATTTTTGTGTGTGCTAAAATCAATTTTGTGGGGTGTATGTGTCTGAAAGGGAAAGGTGACTCACAGTCACAGTACCTAGTATTGCAACTTTCAGGCCTTGGTTTTGTAGCTCCAGCTACCACAGACTTAACAGCTAGACTGATTCTGAGTAAGAACAAAAGGGTTTGACCATAGAAGGAAGTTCCTTTAAGATCCTTGTGAAATGGTTATAATAAGCAGGTTGACTCTTGCCCCTTGGAGAGCACCACCCTGTTAAAGCTAATATGATCACAAACCCTCCCTTACCTCCTCCCACTTCTGTATATTATCTGTGTGCATGTGCTTCTTCTCTCCATCTTTCTTGCATGCTCTTTTCCTTTTCTCTGTCTGACCCAAGAGAAAGAGAAATGTATTGATGAAAAGTCTTTAAATAATGTAATTAATTCATTTATAGTATGTGAGAATAAATCAAAAAAAGGATATTTGTCTGTAAAAAGTAGGTAAACAGAAACAAATCAAAGAAAAGCTATGACAGGAAAATAAGGTATAGCAAAGTGTATGCCATAAGGTGCTGTATGATTGCTAAAGGTGCGCCTCAAATTTGGCTCTGAGCTTCCTAGTAGATAGAGCAAAGAGAAGAACAAATCAATTACAAGATGCACTATGTTCACAAATTGGAAACATCTCATAGGCTTTGCTTGATACCAGCACAGCAAAGAGATGTTGTTCTGAAGGGCCTAAAAGAGGGAACACAGTGTGAGATACTTGGGAATAAGTCAAGGGAGGATGTCAGGGCACGGGTGGTTCCCGGATAGGGAATTGATTTTGGTTGAGGTAACTGATCAAAGCTGTAGAGTTCTCAAAGGATGCAACCTTGTTCCTCATTCATTCTCTATTCTTCAGAGTCCTGCCCTATTTCCTCAGAGCCTGCAAGCTAGGACATGGCCAAAGGCTAGGGCGGAATTACAGGGTGGCTGCCCTTTCAGGTATAGCATTTGGTACCACGGTTCACAATGGCCATGGGTTTCTAACTCTGACTACATATTAGAACCATTTGAGCCATTTTCCAAAATTATACAATTGCCTGGCACCATCCAAATTAACTGAATACTGGGATTGGGCCCAGGATTTTTTTTTTTTTTTTTTGATGCTTCATCTAGTTCTTATGTAGTGTGAGAGTAGAGAACCACTGACAGTGAGCATTTTCAGAGGTTTATGAACTTGAAGGTATCTCAGAGTCACATGAGGAATTTGTTAAATATTCAGTTTCCTCAGCGACACGCTCCCTCCCAATTCCCCCAACCACCACAGAAGACCAGGGAATTTTCTATTTCTTTTTTTTTTTTTTGAGACGGAGTTTCATTCTTGTTGCCCAGGCTGGAGTGCAATGGTGTGGTCTTGGCTGACTGCAACCTTCACCTCTAAGGTTCAAGCAATTCTCCTGCTTCAGCCTCCTGAGTAGCTGGGATTACAGGTGCCCGCCATGATGCCCAACTAATTTTTGTGTTTTTTGTAGCGATGGGGTTTCACCATGTTGGCCAGGCTGGTCTCGAGGAATTCTCCATTTTTTTTTTTTTTGAGACAGAGTCTCGTTCTGTCGCCCAGGCTGGAGTACAGTGGCACAATCTTGGCTCACTGCAAGCTCTCCCTCCTGGGTTCATGCCATTCTCCTGCCTCAGCCTCCCGAGTAGCTGGGACTACAGGTGCCCACCACCATGCCTGGCTAATTTTTTGTATTTTTAGTAGAAATGGGGTTTCACCGTGTTAGCCAGGATGGTCTCGATCTCCTGACCTCGTGATCCACCCGCCTCAGCCTCTCAAAGTGCTGGGATTACAGGTGTGAGCCATCACGCCCAGCCTGGAATTCTCTATTTCTAACAAGCACTCGGGGTTATTCTGATGCTGATGATCCACAGAGTCACACTAGTCCACAGAGTGTAAAGGGGAGAGACCTGGGCCCTGGCCTGCTCTGACAACAGCAGGCTCTGTGACCTTTTGGACCTATTCCTTAAACCCTCTGGCTTTATTTCCTCATTGGTAAGAAATAACCTGTGGTGCCTACACTGCAGGGCCAGGATTGAAATCCACATTCCCACCATGGATATTATTCTGTGTTCATTAATTTCAAGTCTGCTTGCTAAGAGCAGTCATGTATGTGTGAGTTTGGGACATGAGTGGAAGAGTGCCCTTTGGCCTAGATTTTACTGTCTTGTGTCAAGATTTGGGTAGATTTATATGTGATCCAACTGGCAGGTAGCTAAACTTACCACTGCTAGCACAAGCTCTTCTATAAGAACCAAACATGCCCAAAATGTGCTAAAACAGAATATTTTATTTTAATAACACATGTGGCTCAGAAATAAACTTGTTATAACAGCATGGGTTTTATTAACCAAGAATCATAGAACAACTTATTGAAGTGTGGATATCACTTGGTGATCTGAGTCTACAAATACCACCTTCTGAACAGCGACTAAACTGTGACCTTGTTTATGAGAAATGTCCAATTAATGTACATAGAACCACACCAAGTGGTGTGGGAAGAGAGATGAGGGAAGTGGGCATGGCAAGGAGCTGGGACTGGGTTCGGGCTCTAGTCCTGGCCAGGACCTCCTGTCTGCTTTGGCTAAGTCAGTTCTCCCCGGGACCAGGTTGCTCATCTGTAAAATGAGGGTGTTAGATTAGTATCTCTAAGATCCCTTCTCTCCCCCACAGGCTGTAAAAATCAAACTAACTGGGCTGG
The DNA here is from genome assembly GCF_049350105.2 of Macaca mulatta. Classification (NCBI taxonomy): domain Eukaryota; kingdom Metazoa; phylum Chordata; class Mammalia; order Primates; family Cercopithecidae; genus Macaca; species Macaca mulatta. The sequence continues at coordinate 93,502,664 of NC_133420.1, forward strand.
GCGCAGTGGCTAACGCCTGTAATCCCAGCACTTTGGGAGGCCAAGTTGGGAAGATCATGAGGTCAAGAGATTGAGACCCTCCTGGCCAACATGGTGAAACCCTGTCTCTACTAAAAATACAAAAATTAGCTGGGCGTGGTGACACATGCCTGTAGTCCCAGCTACTCGGGAGGCCCAGACAGGAGACTCTCTTGAACCCAGGAGGCAGAGATAGCAGTGAGCCAAGATAGTGCCACTGCACTCCAGCCTGGCGACAGAGCGAGGCTCCATCTAAAAAAATAAAAAATAAAAAAAATAGTGAAAAAATCAAACTAACTGAAACTAAAGCACCAAGTGGCTTCTCCACTTGGTTTCCTCAGCTAGGTCAGAACCCTCATCTAACCATAGTAAGCCACATAGGTCCCTCCTCTTTCAAGTACCCACCTGCACTCAAACCAACACCCCTGAGCAGCCATAGGAAGCTAATACACATCTGGATACAAGGAGTGGCAGAAAGAAAACAAGTCTCCGTGATTTTGTCTGTGTGACCTTCAGCAAATGATATCCTTTCTCTGAGCCTCAGTTTTTCATTGATAAAACCAGGATAATAATAAACCCATCTTATGGGGTTTGTTTTGTTTTGCTTTTTTTGATTTTTTTTTTTTTTGAGATGGAGTCTCGCTCTGTTTCCCCGGCTGGAGTGCAGTGGTGCCATCTTGACTCACTGCAAGCTCCGCCTCCCGGGTTCACGCCATTCTGCGGCCTCAGCCTCCCAAGTAGCTGGGACTACAGGCACCCGCCACCACACCTGGCTACTTTTTTGTATTTTTAATAGAGACGGGGTTTCACCATGTTAGCCAGGATGGTCTCAAACTCCTGATCTCGTGATCCGACCCCCTCGGCCTCCCAAAGTGCTGGGATTACAGGTATGAGCTACTGCACCCGGCCGATTTTGTTTTGTTGAGGAATAAATAAGGTAAATAGTGCCTGCCTGGTACATGGCACACACTCAATACATGTTATTTTCTAAGAGAAGGAACAAAATTGAGGTTTTAGTGAAAAAGCCATCTGGGGGTCGGATGCAGTAGCTAATGCCTGTAATCCCAGCACTTTGGGAGGCTAAGGTGGGTGATCACTTGAGCTCAGGAGTTCAAGACCAGCCTGGGCAACACAGTGAAACCCCTTCTCTACTAAAAATACAAAAATTAGCTGGATGTGGTGACATGCCCCTGTGGTCCTGGCTACTTGGGGGGCTGAGTCAGGAGGATCGTTTGGGCCCAGGAGGCAGAGGAGCAGACTGCACTACAGCCTGGGCAACAGAATGAAGCTGGGCCTGTTTGTAGTCATTCACATCGAGCATCACAATCAGTGATGATATTTGAGTTGATAACATAGATGCAAAATTCTAATCTTCAAAAAACATTGAGTAATTATAAGAATTGAAAAAAACAAAGCCCATATTTTCTAGATCTAACAGTGAGTTAAACAGCAAATTCAATTTACCGGCATCTCTTCCCTCCATCCCCTGGGCATTCTTTGTAGCTGAGGGCTGCCTATGGGCTGCTGAGCATTGGTGCTGAGAGGATGCAGGAGAGAATATACTGAATCTGGTGGCGGGAGGCTGTTGTACCGCTGTGGGAAACTTGAAGGAAACAGTCTCTGTTTGCCATGCATCTCTGCAGCATACCCATTCAGAATTTCCTAATTAAAGGGCCTCCAGTTCCATGCTGAACAGGAAAATCAACTATTCTGCCCAGGTCAAGGTGGAATGTGATATAACTCAAATAGAACAGGGAAATGTCCATAAACACAAACAAGTCCTCCATCCTATCAGAGAGGAATAACCACCCCATAAAACAAGTGATTAATGTTGAACCAAAGGGATAACAAAGTACCTGAGCTATGGACCAGTTGCAAAGACTTTGAAGCATGGTGAAATAAATATGAACTCTTCTCCTTCACACCCACGGGAGTAAGTGCTTGCCCAATCCTTTGGGAAATGTAGTTAGATGTGATAATCACATATACATGAGTGAAACCATGCAAGGTTCCCAAGAGGAATCTATCTGACATAATCACAGGTTCCATTGCAAAGTACTTTGGCAGCTACAAACAGTTTCCCCATACTTATTTCATTTAATTTTCAGGGTAACCCTGTGAAATGGCCAAGGGAGGTTTTAATATCTCTGTTTTTACAGATGAGGAAACTGAGGCTTAGAGGAATGAAATGACTTCCTTAAGGTCACATAGCAAATTAGTAGCAGAGCCAGGATTTGAGTGCAGATCTGTGGGCCACTGGGTGAGTGGCGGGAGAGGGGTCTTGCTCTACTTTTGGCAGTCTTCCAGTAAGACTGTCCATCTGTTGCCTTAATGGTGATATGGATGCAAGCTGCTTTTGCTTGCCGTCCCTGGCCCTGCCCCTGGCCTTACCTTTAAGCTGTCCCTAGCTCCCAGAATATTCTACCATCTTGCTTCACAAAGTGTGGTTACCTAGTGAGGTAAAGCACAGCACAAGCATGAGCAGGGAGTATGTTAGGGGAGCAGAATTCACCCCACCCCATCCCTCCAGACCCAGATCCCCAGGTGGTACCTAAGCACAAACAAGTTCAAGAAGCACTGACCGTCCACATTTGCCCATCAGGGCCTGCCTGACACTCCAAAGCAGCTTCTTTGCCCTTCTCCCAGATCCAAACACTCTGAGGCCTGAACAACAGTTACACTAATTTCCTCCCTCCTGGAACTTCCCCTTACACCTGTCCAAGGTTCTGTGGCCTCCAAAGTACTCCTCAGGCCTATTCAGTTCTCCTCAGTCTCCTCACAAAAATACCCAAAGAGCCCTCAGCAAGGCGTGTTCTCCTGAGGCAACAGCTGACTCCACTGTCTGCTCTAAGAGGGCACCCTACAACCTCTCCTTGGTGTAATCAAGGAGAACAAATTTGAGTGTTTACTTTTCTTCACTAGAGAATCTGTGGCAGAAATAACAAAAGACACTGGCAACAAATGGAAGGGAGTGATGAGGTGGAGTGCAATTAATCCACAGGCTGGAAGAACTCCTGATAATCAATCGATCAATCAATCAATCAGGAGTTAGTTTTGTGAGAGAAAGAGAGAAGATAACTTGAATAAGTTACTCTCTCTCGCTCTTCATCCTCCTCCCCACTGCCTCAAACTTTAAGAAAGTTACTTTTAATATTATTATTATTTTGAAATGGGGTCTTTCTATGTTGCCCAGGCTGGTCTTGAACTCCTGGTTTCAAGTGGTCCTCCTGCCTTGGCCTCCCAAGTCGCTGGGATTATATGCAAAAGCAAAAACACCTGACAAGAAACTTCCTTTTAAGAGCACAGGTAGGCTGGGCGCGGTGGCTCAAGCCTGTAATCCCAGCACTTTGGGAGGCTGAGACGGGCGGATCACAAGGTCAGGAGATCGAGACCATCCTGGCTAACATGGTGAAACCCTGTCTCTACTAAAAAATACAAAAAAAAAACTAGCCGGGAGTGGTGGCGGGCACCTGTAGTCCCAGCTACTCAGGAGGCTGAGGCAGGAAAATGGCGTAAACCCGGGAGGCAGAGCTTGCAGTGAGCCAAGATCCGACCACTGCACTCCAGCCTGGGTGACAGCGCGAGACTCGGTCTTGGAAAAAAAAAAAAAGAGCACAGGTAATTTGTCAAGTCCTCTCAGAGTCACAGTTCAGGGGCATTAAAAGTTTAAGAAGAAACAATGATTTATAAAAAAATTAAACCACCACCACCACCACAACAAAAAAACACTGAAAGTTTCCTGATGCAAACAAAAACAAATAAAACACGATGATTCAAGTTTTAGGCTCGGCAAATGCAAGTTTAAGTTTCAAAGGCCCTACACTGCCCCGGAAGAGCCGGCAGGGGTAGGGGGACATTTTCCCCTGTCCGCCTTGGCAGGAAACCAAGCTAAACCACCAGTGGGGCCAGGACACATCCTGCCCTCTGAAGAAAACCACAAGGCTGACATGCTCAAAGCAGCCATAATTTATGGTAGACCAGTTGGGAAGAATGTGATATTTGTTGACTTTTGTTTCTGTAGCAGATGGTGACTTTGGAAGACCTGAGGTTCACAACCAGAAAACATGACTGTCAACTGGATATATATTTATGGTTTCCTGCAAGGCTGATAAAGTTGAAAAATCCACCCATACATAAACAAAAAGGGGATGAGGAGGGGTGCAGGAAGTATGCCCAGGCTTCTTCCAGAGGAGTTCCTGCTCTTCTGACCAAGTGGCTCTTTGACAGGTCTCTGCAAAGGTGACAGCAGAAGTTTCTCTTTAGCTCTCACGAAGATTGACTGTCATCGTCTCTGCTAGGGCCAGGCGTGGTGGCTCACGCCTGTAATCCCAGCACTTTGGGAGGCCAAGCAGGACAGATCACTTGAGCCCAGGGGTTTGAGACCAGCCTGGAAACATGGCAAAACACCATCTCTACTAAAAATACAAAAATTAGCCAGGCATGGTGGTACATGCCTATAATCAGAGCTACTCGGGAGGCTAAGGCACAAGAATCACTTGAACCTGGGAGACAGAGGTTGCAGTGAACTGAAATCGCATCACTGCACTCCAGTCTGGGGTGACAGAGCAAGACTCTGTCTTAAAAAAAAAAAAAAGAGGCCGGGCACGGTGGCTCAAGCCTGTAATCCCAGCACTTTGGGAGGCCGAGACGGGCGGATCGCGAGGTCAGGAGATCGAGACCATCCTGGCTAACATGGTGAAACCCCATCTCTACTAAAAAATACAAAAAACTAGCCGGGCATGGTGGCCGGCGCCTGTAGTCCCAGCTACTCAGGAGGCTGAGGCAGGAGAATGGCGTGGACCCAGGAGGCGGAGCTTGCAGTGAGCTGAGACTTGGCCACTGCACTCCAGCCTGGGCGACAGAACGAGACTCCGTCTCAAAAAAAAAAAAAAAAAAAAAATACTCCTCTGCTAGGCAGCTTGTGGCTACTTGGCCACTTATATCTGAGTCTGGGCAGAAAGAGCTGGAAGGCTACAGGAAGGAAGTATCAGGATGTAGGAAGTTAGTGTTTTCCAGGACAGGGTGTCTAATTTTAAGAGGAAAGATTTTTTTCCTTACCACTGGTAAGGAAATGTATGTTTGATTGTAGGTCTGACTGAGATTCTTCTCCCGGAAATCCCATCATACTTCACAGAAGATTACCCCTCAAATTAAGTCTGTGCCAGTATTGGCCAGCGGGTAGAGGAGTGCTGGTTATTTTCCATAGCCACAGTTCCAGGATGCACTGCTCTTCCCATCCTTCCTCCCACCAGGACACACAAGAAGAGTAAATACAGCTGCATATCCCCAGGGTTGGTCTAAAATCTAGGAGGGCTGTAACTCTGACTTTGAGTTTTACAACCCCAATGTGTTCAACACTGTCCTTGGTAGGGGATGGGGATGAGAGAGAAGAATCCGTTTCAGAACATTTGTTGTAGCAGAGATCTTCAGCTCTGCATCAGCGAAAACTTAAGAAAGCATTCTACTACTTATTCACTGTTCCTGCAAAATAAACAGAGCAGTGGCTACAAGCGGGGAGGGGGACATTTGACAAGACTGACCTCTCAACTAAGAAGGAGAGAAGAAAGAGACTTGGCTAGCTAGCTACATCTGATATATTCTAGCACTGTAAACTTTCCCCCAAATCAGGAGATAAGAATCCCACGAATAACCTGATCCCTGCTCAGGGAAATATTTTATCTTTAAGCAGGTATGTCCTTGAGGGCTTAAAGGTGAGGGCTCAGAGGTTTCAAACTGGCAGCCGGTGGGTGGAATCCAGTTTACACAACTGTTTTCGTTGGCACACAAAATGGTCTTCTCTTTTTAAATTTGTTTCCAACATTAACAGAGCAGAAGGTTTCACATAAATATCTGAGTTTCTGTCATTTCTTGAAAAAATAGCAGATTTGGCTGTGCTGAGCCCAAATTCCACAGAGCTATGGTTACTGTTACTGATTTAGGTGGAGCCAGGGTTATAGTTCACGCCAGTCCTTACCACTCCTTCTAACCTTAACCTGACTTGTTTTATTCTATCTCCTTATCTGCCCATGTCAGGAAATGGTTTGTAAATACTCTGTTCTGTTCCCTAAATGAGTCCCAGTTACCTTGCTGACATAATAGCATTTTTGAATAACAAGTTGATTTGTCACTTGGCTTTTTGTATCTGAATCTCTTAATTTGGGCTCCCAACTTTGTGAAGCTTCTTAAAGATTAGCCTTATCTCTGGCTATTAGAATCATGAAGGAATCTGAGAGGGAAACGGCTTTTAAAACTTTAGGCTATGAATTAAGCAATTTCCTTAGCCTTTTCTAAAGAATCAGCATCTCTGCTACAGATCTGTTTATTGATTTTCTTTAAAAAATGGAGATCAGAAATCCTGATTTAGTACTTTGAATTGCTTGGAAGTAAGAGACTACTGAAATCCAAGGCACTTATTAATGTCATCACAATTTATAACAGCAACAGAGTAGCAAATGGCTTACTAAAAGTGAACTTGGGAAGGCATTTGTCTCTGGAATTAAGACTTCTTTTTATAGGCTACTTGCTACAGTCAGCTGCGAATAATATACAATTAATGTTTGTTTCTGATTGAGGTGAAATTTACATAATATAAACTTGTTTTAAAAGTGAACAACAGGCCGGGCGCGGTGGCTCAAGCCTGTAATCCCAGCACTTTGGGAGGCCGAGACGGGCGGATCACGAGGTCAGGAGATCGAGACCATCCTGGCTAACACGGTGAAACCCCGTCTCTACTAAAAAATACAAAAAACTAGCCGGGCGAAGTGGCGGGTGCCTGTAGTCCCAGCTACTTGGGAGGCTGAGGCAGGAGAATGGCATGAACCCGGGAGGCGGAGCTTGCAGTGAGCTGAGATCCGGCCACTGCACTGCAGCCTGGGCGACAGAGCATGACTCCGTCTCAAAAAAAAAAAAAAAAAAAAAAAAAGTGAACAACTTAGTGGCACTTAGTACTTTACAATGTTGTGCAAACCACAGCTATCTAGTTCCAAAACATTTTCTTTTTTCTCTTTTCTTTTTTTTTTTTTTTTTGAGACAGAGTCTCATTCTGTCTGTCACCCAGGCTGGACTGCAGTTGAGAGGTGAAGCCGGCTGGGCTTCTGGGTCTGGTGGGGACTTGGAGAACTTTTCTGCCTAGTTGAAGAATTGTAAACACACCAATCAGTGCTCTGTCTAGCTGAAGGTTTGTAAACGCACCAATCAGTACTCTGTAAAAACGGACCAATCAGTACTCTGTAAAATGGACCAATCAGCACTCTGTAAAATGCATCAATCAGCAGGACGTGGGCAGGGCCAAGTAAGGGATTAAAAGCTGGCCTCCCGAGCCAGCAGCTGCAACCTGCTTGGGTCAGCTTCCGCACTTTGAAAGCCTTGTTCTTTCGCTTTTTGCAATGCATCTTGCTGCTGCTCACTTTTTGGGTCTGCACTACGTTTATGAGGGGTCTGCACTACCTTTATAAGCTGTAACGCTCACTGTGAAGGTCTGCGTTTGCGGCTTCACTCCTGAAGTCAGTGAGACCAGGAACCCACCGGGAAGAACACACAACTCCAGATGCACCACCCTTAGGAGCTGTAGCACTCACTGCGAAGGTCTGTGGCTTCACTCCTGAAGTCAAGCGAGACCACAAACCCACCACAAGGAAGAAACTCCGGACACACCATCTTTAAGAACTATAACACTCACCACGAGGGTCCAGGGCTTCATTCTTGAAGTCAGTGAGACCAAGAACCCACCTGAAGGAACTAATTTTGGATATATAGTGGCACAATCTTGGCTCACTGCAGCCTCTGCTTCCTGGATTCAAGTGATTCTTGTGCATCAGCCTCCTGAGTAGCTGGGATTACAAGCACATGCCACGATGCCCAGCTAATTTTTTGTGTGTTTTAGTGGAGACAGATTTCACTGTGTTGGCCAGGCTGGTCTCCAACTCCTGACCTCAAGTGACCCACCGGCCTCAGCCTCCCAAAGTGTTGGGATTACAGGCGTGAGCCACCACACCTGGCCCCAAAACATTTTCTTCACCCCAAAAGGAAACCCCATACCTTTTAAGCAGTTGATTCCATTCTCCTCTCTGCCTTGTCCATGGTAACCACCAACCTGTGTTCTGCCTCTATGGAGTTACCTATTCTGGATATTTTAAATGAGTGGAATCAGATAATATGTGACCTGTTGTGTCTGGTGTCTTCCACTTAGCACAATGTTTTCAAGGCTCATCCCATTGTAGTATGTATCAGTACTTCATTCCTTTTTATAGCTGAATCATATTGCGAACAAGTTTTTATAATTTTTTAGAATAACCTATTCTTGGTACTTCTGGCTTTCTGCTTATGGATGACTAATGTACCAAGGGGAACTAAAGACTTGAGATGAGAAAGGATAACAGGTTTTTTTACACCACCTTTCACCAAGAAGGAACTAATAAAGAGGTACATACCTGCAAGGGTATGAATGTTACATTCCTAGGGGTAGGGAGAGCAGAACAGTAACACTTAACAATTAAAAAGTTGCCCTTTAAGTAAAATATAAATCAAGTTCGCCTCAGGCTCATGTCACAAGTTGCCTTTCATCAACTTTAAATTAGGTTGCTATGAAAGAACTTGGCCAAGCATTTTCTATTGCCTTTCATCCACCTAGCCAGCTACAGAGCGGAGGAGTGACTGGCCTCTATAATGCCACGCAAATGAAGGTTTTAATGCCATGCAAATGAAGGTTCCAACCACAGAATAATAGCAACAGCTGACACAGGTCTCCTGATCTAGGGCCTCACAACAACCTTATTAACCCCACTTCTCAGATGAAGAAACAGGCATAACAAAATTAAGTCATTGATTGGAGGATACACCGCAGGTTAGAGGTAGAGAAGTAAATACTGGAGTGCTTTCAGCGCAACACCCATGCTCTGAACTGCGGCATCGTACAGCCTCTTGCATCCCTGTTTTCCAGTGTGGTGTGGCAAGGTGCTACACAGTCCTTCTGGCCCTGGGGGCCGGGGAGGGGCAGTGGGCATGGGCAGGGAGGGAGAAGATGGCAATGCAGATCTGACATTCATAAAGCTGCAGAAGGGGTGATCTGGCCCAGGATCATCACAGTTGGCCTACATCCCTCTTGGACATGTGAACCCTTGGCTATGGCATAGTTTACCATTTTAGCTTATGTAGGAATCACAGATTACAGGATCCTACCTCTAAAGAGTTGGATGCAGTAAACTCTTCCTCCTTCCCTTCCTCCCTCCCTTCCTTCCTTTCTCTCTCCTCTCTCTCTCTTTCTTTCTTTTTTGAGAAAGTCTCACTCTGTCACCCAGGCTGGAATGCAGTGGCACGATCACAGCTCGCTGCAACCTCTGCCTCCCAGCTTCGAGTGATTCTCCTGCCTCAGCCTCTTGAGTAGCTGGAATTACAGGCATGTGCCACCATGCCTGGCTAATTTTTGTATTTTTAGTAGAGACGGGGTTTCACTATGCTGGCCAGGCTGGTCATAAACTCCTGACCTCAAGTGATCCGCCCACCTTGGCCCCCCAAAGTGCTGAGATTACAGGGGTGAACCACTGCACCCGGCCTAGATTTTCTGCTATGGATTGCTAATGTACCAGGTAGGTGGGTAGGACACAGGAAGATGATTTTTTTTAGCAAGTCCCCACATGATTCTCATATTACATGGTCCTCAGACCACACTTTGAGAGTTATTTGCCATTTTCCTACAAGATCCATTGTCTCTTTTCTCCTTTGGGCATCTTGGAAAGCAGCAGCTGCAGAGGCTATTTCAGGCCAGTAAAGACCTGAAGAAGGTCATGCAGCCCGAAGGCCAAGTGAAACCGTTCCAGGACACAGCCTGCAAGAGGGCTTCTGGGGTCTGCAGGAGGAGATAGCTACTTAGAGGGGGGGTTCAGGAAGAGCTGGGGGTCTCCAGGTGCGCACACCTAGATGTGCTGAGCTCTGGCAATGTAAACTCTCATTAATGTTTTAGTACACTAAAGCAATCGAGTTTCAGCATGGAGCAAATTCACATGAGTCAGTGACTCTCGTTCCCAAACTGCTGAGTCACCTCCTGTGTCCTAACTCACCTGCCCGTGCAGCCCAGTGAAGAAAGTCAAACAGAGCTCTGGGTGTATGACCCTCAAATAAATCCCTAGAGACTTCCGGGTTCATGGGTTCTTCTCCTATGGTATGAGGAATGTGCTATGAAGGAGGGAAAAGTAAATTCAAAGTCCAAAGCCATTAAAAAGTATATGCACCAGTTCTTCTCCCAGGTCACAGGCTGAATTTAAAGAACAATGATTAAGTGAAAATTCTCTCAAGTTTTTTTTAAATTGGTTCAGCAATTGATTAATTACTGAATCTTGACCCTAAACTTTTTAGTCTAGGAATGTGCTTGAGGAACACAGGCTGGAGATCAGCTTTTTGACATTGCATTCCCCTCCTGGATCACATCCATGTTGGAATCAATTTATAAACTGCCTTCCTAAGGCTTAAAATGATGGTGATCTACAGACAAGTGCCTTCCTAGGCACAAGGTTGCTGGAGACTGACACCAGACTCATGGCTCTTAAAGGGAACACTGAACTCATGGCAGAGATGGTGGAAAACAGAGAAATGAATAGAGGGGGAAAATCACCCAGAGAAAACCACTGTTATTGCTTCAGTGTTCTTTCCTTTCATTTATTTATGATTCACTAGTATATTCTTATCTATTTCCATTTTGTATCTTTTTTTTTTATTTCTCTTAGTATTTATAATGTTAGCATTTCCCCCATGTTATTAAAGAGACTTTTGTAATGTTGTGTTTAATACTATATGACGTTCCGAACTCTGAATGTACTATAATTTATTTAACTTTTATTTTTATATGGTTAAGTCATTTCCATATATTTGATTTTTATAGATGAGCATCCTTTTGCATTTTTTGAAATCACACCTTTGATAGATGCCTACATGTGAAATTACTACGTCAAAAACCATGAATTCTTCTTTTTTTTTCTTGAGACAGGCTCTTGCCCTGTCGCCCAGGCTGGAGTGCAGTGGCGCTATGGCAGCCTTGACCTCCTGGACTCAAGCGATCCTCTCACCTCAGTCTCCCTAGTAGATGGGAGTATAGATGTGCACCACCACACCCAGCTAATTTTTTTTGGTATTTTTTGTAGAGATGGGGTCTTGCTGTGTTGCCCAGGCTGGTCTCAAACACCTGGACTCAAGCGATTCACCCACCTCGACCTCCCAAAGTGCTGGAGTTGTAGGCATGAGTCACTGCACCCTACCTGTGAATTCTTTTAAGGCTCCTGGTACATCTTACACAATTGCTTTCCAGAAAGGTCTTCTCAAAATGTATTCCTCCAGCATCACATAAAAATGCCTAGAAATTAAATGTTTGCCAGCAGTGCATATTATAATTTTAAAAAAATAGCTTTTTTTCTTTTTTTTGGAGATCAGTCTCGTTCTGTAATCCAGGCTGGAGGGCAGTGCATGACCTTGGCTCACTGCAAGTCCTGGCCTATGTGCCTTTTGGAATGCCCTTTCTTGCCTCCCACCTCAGCCTCCCGAGTACGGGTGTATGCCACCATGCTCAGCTAATATTTTTAGTAGAGATGGGGTTTTACCATGTTTCCCAGGCTGCTCTCGAATTCCTGGCCTCAAGTTATCTGCCTGTCTCAGCCTCCCAAAGTGCTGGGATTACAGGCTGAGCTACTGCGCCCAGTGAAAAAATGCTTTTTCAATGTGATAAAAATGGTACACATTTTCACATGCATTCCTTTGCTACTAAAAGTGAATGGTTTACGTATTTTTCTATTGAGGCATTGATATTTTTCTTACTGATTTTTGTGCACACATGCATATACACATACACACCTATATATATAGTATATACACACACACACGAAGAGAGAGTGAGAGAGAATAATGTATATAACATATATTATCCCCTTTTTAAAAAAATTTTTTTGAAAATTATGTCCTCCATTTGTCATTTGACTTTTCATCTTCTTGATGACTCTTTTTGATGTATAGAAGTTTTCAATTTTGTGTAGCCAATATGTGATTTTTCCCTTTATGGTATCTTCCATTTGTCTTTTGATTAGAGTCCTTGTACTTTTGCATCTTAATTATTATAAATATTTAATTACATTCATCTTATTTTTGTACTAGTTAAAAAGTTGTTGATATTTGATTCTGAATTCTACTTGAATATTGTGTATGTATGTGGGTGGGTGTGTAATATGGTATGAGATTCTAATTTGATTTTTTTCCCCAAAAGAACCAATTGGCCAGGTGCAGTGGCACACCTATAGCACCAGCTACTTGGGAGGCTAAGGCAGGAGAATTGCTTGAGGTCAGGAGTTCAAGTCCAGCCTAGGCAACATAGTTAGACCCTGTCTCTAAAAAAACAGAAAATAACCAATTATCTCAACCCCATTTGTTTCTGAAAGGCTTTTAAGATGAATATAGATTATTCCAAAATCAGAGAATCTCTTTTCTACTAAGCCATGGAAAAAAGGTAACCTGACATAGTGGCTTCAGCTAGCAGTGCAACCAGACTTGTTCTCTAACTTCTCTGTGCCCACCTAGCTACAGGGACCTAGCGAACAAAGGGGACCAGCCCAGAATTTGAGGGGGTGTTAAAAGTAGCATGCAGTTACCCTCTCCCTAGGCTCCAAGGCCGGTTAAGCTCATGGGGGTAGAAAAGCTCTGAAGATTTACAGATCAGGCCCACGTGCCTTTTGGAATGCCCTTTCTTGCCAGCACTGCCAGCTCCCAGGTTTCCTGGCTTGCTGGAGGTGATCCCTGGAGCTGACCATTGTCACCAGTTCCTGAATGTTCCATTTCAGCGCTTCAAAATTGGAAAAATCAATTGTCCAACAGCACCCTGAGGCCCAAGCTTTAGCCTTAAGGGATCTAAACAAACAAACAAACAAAAACCCTAAAAAACTAATGGTGTACCCTGAACCTTTAAACAAAGCTGGTTCACTCTTATACCACCTCAGTGAACACAGAAAACCAAGCTGTCCGCAACAGCACCTGGCTACATTTACCCATAAACTCTTCCACATTTGGAATCCTTGCACTTGGTTTTGTAATCTTTTGACTTGCTCTGCCTGTCAGCTTTTGACAACTGCTTTTGGCTTACTTCTCACCTCTTGGCTTGGTACCTCACCTGATTTGAATGTCACTGTAACATAATGTAAAAGGCATCCTTCTGCTAGCCTGAACCTCAGAGAACTTCACCAGATGCACTGGTAGCCTCTCTTCCAAGGAAGAAAGTGCATAGGCTATGGTTTTCTTCTGTGGCAAATTGGCTATGGAATGACTTGTGGGGAAGACAGAAACTGGCAGTTCACCTGAATCCTGACAACTTATATGTCCTTCCATTTACCTTGGCCAAACTACTAGGAAATACTAAAAAGATGGCAAGACGGAAGGGACATGGGACATCTCTATGTCTGTCAGTCAGTTTGGCTCTTACTTTGTCATAAAGGGAGACACGAAAAAGTATAATTGCCTGCCAAGCCAGATGAGTTGACTCAACCCCACGATCAATAGCTCACCAGATGGGGCAGCCAAAACCTTTCACATTTATCTGTCCCTCATCCTTATCAGGGGTTTTATATGTGAGAACTAGAGCGTATTTTCCAATTCACTGTGGTCTACTTTCAACACAAATAAAATTGTAGATCAAACTGAACACTTCAAGGGCTAGGCATTATCAAAGTCTTTTATTAGCCTATGTGTTCTAGATGGAGTCACTGAGCTGCTCTGCCTGGGACGGAGACTCTGAGTGGTCTTATAAAACATCACCTAGAGCATGACCTTTCACTGCTCAAAACCACCCCAAAGTCCTCACTGGGGCCAGGAGGCCCTCCTTGCACTGGCTCCTACCCACTTCTGTCACCTCACATCTACCAGGGCTCCTGGCTCAGTCTGCTTTAGTGCATGCCTTATTCAGTGTTGCCTCTGAACATCCCAGCCCACTTTCCTCTGCTGGAACATTCTCTCCGCAGGCATATGTGGCCCTGTTCCTCACTTCATTCAGGTCACCTCAAATGTCATCTTCTCAGAGAGACTGTGAGACCATCTCTGATCACCCTAATAAAACAGCAGCTTCTGTCACTCTCAATTTCCCTGCTTTATTTTTCTTTATGGCACTTAACTCTCTGACATTTTACACACACACACACACACACACACACACACACGCACGCGTTTATTGTCTCTGTTAGAATATAAGTTCTCTGAAGGTAGAAACATCGATTTGTTCTTTTCTCTGTTTCTCCACCTTCATCAGTATCTGACACAAGTGGATATCCAACAACTGGTAGCTAAAAATATTCAAATGTGAATACCGTAGACTATACAAGTCTAAAGAAAAACTGCCTTTCAGGAACTCAACTGTAACTTAACTTCCACCACCTAGAGCTCTATGATTATCATGATAGGAAAGCAGCTTTTAATCTAATCTACAAAGAATTGCATGAGAAGGAAAACTCTGAAAAATAGTTTTTAATGAGAATCTTATGTGAGGATCTTTCAGACACACACACACATCTATCTATCTATCTATCTATCTATCTATCTATCTATCTATCTATCTATCTAATCCTCACTGAAGCCCCTTAAGGCAGATATCATCTGCATTACCACAGAAAAATACAGGTGGACTCTGTGAGATTGTAACTTGAATAATGCCATGTATACTAAAGGTACCAGATCCAGGAACTCAGATCTACCCGTCCCCAACAGCCAGGCATTTCCCTATTATGGTACCATGGGATATTGTCAGATATGTGTGTGTGTGTGTATGTGTGTGTATATATATGTGTGTGTGTTCTTTAAAAAAAAAAAAAAAAAATATATATATATATATATATATATATATATACTTATGACCATGGGCTAGGCTCTTATCCAGAGCTAAGCACTATGGATACAGTGATGATTAAATAAGATAGACACTGTCTTTAGTCTCATAGTGCTTACAGACTGAAAGGGATCTTATAGAGCTAAAATTATGCTGCTGCCACAAAAGTGTTATATTTTTATTTTTCCATTCACTCAAGAAATATCTATTGACTACATACTATGTGTCATACTTTGTGTTAAGAGCAAGGAATAAAATGGTGAGTAAAACCAGATCTGATTCCTGCCTTTGTGGAGCTTACAGTCTAATGAGGGAGATATGAAATAATCACATGCATACATGGTGCTGTGACAGCCTACAAATAGGGGAAGCAAGCTAAATTAAATGAGATTCTCGCTTGAGGAAGTACTACTTAATCTGAGATTTAAAGGATAATTAGGAGTTAAAAAGACAATGAGGAGAGGGAAGAACACTCCAGGTAATTCAAACGGCATGTGAGAAGATCTCATTGTAGAACGAAAGATGTGCGTAGAAAGTCTTTGAAAGAGGCCAGTGTGGCTGGAGAGCTGGAAATAAGAAGAATTCTGGTGTCAGAGGAGCCTGAGAGGTGGGCAGGAGCAGGCCCATAGGGCATTGTATGAAATCTGACATATGTGCTAAGTCAAAATCCGGCAGTGTGCTCTCCCAGTTGGTCTCTAGGTTAATGCTCGTGCTAATGTAGCAACTCCAAGCTGGGGACAAAAAACCTTGGAACAGAGAGGCTCATGGTACCAGCAAGCGGGAAGAAGACTAGATAATCACTAGGATCTGTACTGAAACCAAGGCTCTGCTGCTTAACTGCCTCAGGGAGTGGTCAAGGGAAGAATAGCTTTTCAGAACCTTCACTTGCAGAGTGCTAATATAGTAGTGGAATAGAATGCTGTTCTGGGAGCCCGTGAAATTAGATTTACATTCTTCATCTGTTATCTCTACGTTTCTCAGGTATTAGATGGGAACAAAAATATTTCCTTTTAAGTGTTGTTAAAGATAATTAAATGAGATAATGTGTTAAAGGACTTGGCCTAGCGCTTAGCTCATAGCAGGTATTCAATAAATAATAGCCATTATTTTTCTTTATCTGTTAAATGGAGACAGTAATAGCATAGATTAAGTTGCTGAGTTATGAAGAGCTGATTAGATTACGCATGTGAAAGCAATAGGCCGGGCCTCCTCTGCGTAGTCTTATTTCTAATTTTAAGAGCCAGGAACCCACTTTGCTGGAGCCTGATGTTCTAATAATTCCTTCCTTACGAAAGCCAGGCCATTGCTTTTTTCATCTGCCTGGTGCACCGTAAGAGCCTTGTGTGTTCTTTCAAAAGCGATCTCTCATTTTTCTCGTTTTGGGTTTTTAGGTGTCTTTCCAGTTGGCAATCTCCGTCCTACAGAGGGCTGGGAAAGCCCTGCGCGAGACGGCATATCCACCACCCGCTGCTGGGTCGGCCCGGCAGCTGTGCCCACCCGAGAACGGCCAAAGAAGCTGGGTCTTGGCGCGGCGGGACGGGCCAATCAGAAGAAGTTTGGCCCTCTGCAGTTTCCGTCCGCTCACTAGGAGGCGCTGCGGCAGCGTCGGAGGCGGCGGCGGCGGCGGCGGCCGGGGCTGTAGCGGGCTGGGGCTGTTGGGCTGGCAGCTGAGGCTTGTGGCCATGGAGTGGGGTTCTGAGTCGGCGGCTGTGAGGCGGCACCGCGTCGGAGGAGAGCGTCGGGACGGACCGGCGGCCGCGCCACCGCCGGAGAGGGAGGCCCGAGCGCAGGAGACCCTGGTGGATGGGTGCGGCGGCGGCGGCGGGAGGACGCGGAAGAGGAGCCTGGGGGGTAGCGGCGGCGCGAGCCGGGGCGCAGGGACCGGGCTGTCTGAGGCGCGCGCCGCGCTGGGGCTCGCGCTCTACCTGCTCGCGCTGCGGACGTTGGTGCAGCTCTCGCTGCAGCAGCTCGTGCTACGCGGGACCGCTGGACACCACGGGGAGTTCGACGCCCTCCAAGCCAGGTACCGGCCGCTCCCGCCTGGCACGGCCCGCGCGTCAGTTTGTGGCTCCTGCCCAGGCCCCGGGGCACCGCACCTGTGTGCATCCGCCACTGCCGGACCTCGGGGACTCGCTGACCCCTCCCAGGCTGCACGTGGGGTGGGGGGCCCCTGCTTCTCCTTCTTCTGGGGTCTGAGTTGGCGGGACTTGGGGCTTGCCTGTCCCCCGTTTAGCTCGCGGTGCAGATTGGGGTTGCCAGGTAGATGGAACCTGCTTTCCACTGTCTGCCCTTCGTGCAGATGGTTGGTTGTGAGTCGTCTCCCCATATTCTGGAACAGCTTCCACTTTTTACCTGGCTTAGCCCTTCTGCTTTCCAAATGGAAATTTGTGTACCTAGACTGTTTTATAAATTCGCTTTGGGGGCGGGGAGTGTTGGAAGGCGCTAGTGCACTGTTCTAACTTTCTGAGGGTTACAGCCACCAAATCCGAAAGCTATAGAGACTCTTTCTGGAACACCACCCAGTCAAAATTTGGTATGCAGTCTGAGAAATTCTCAGATTCCTGCAGTTTGTCTTTAGGCCCCTTGGATTAGTGACCGTGTAAGGTTTGACTTTTTTTTTTTTTTTTTTTTAAGACTTTTAAGAATGCCACGAAAGGTGATTAAGTCAAAGATGTTGTAACCCAGGTGTGTCACAGCTCATGAAATGTTAAGCTGGTGTAAAGTTTTCAACAGCTACTGTGTTCTAAAAAGTTTTTCCTAGAATGCAAAGTGTTGCAAGCTTATTAAGGACTTTCTGAAACGCTGCCCATCCCCACCCCCAGCTTTCCCCATTTGGAATGCAGTGAAAAGACAAAAGTTTTGTTTTCGTTAGGGGTACAGTTGGTTTTGGTCTGAACTGAAGTTATTAGACCTTGAGTCTAATAACTAGGAGGAGCTCGGAGGGCTGGGTCCATCAAAAGTTTGTTTTTTTTTTCCCCCTTATTTAACCTCTTGATTATATTTGCTCATTGGTTTCTGCTACTTAAAGTCATTAACCCAGGATCTATAACCTTCAGGTGTGTGCGCCGTGAAGTTATAGTCTCTCCTGCTTAGTCTTCGGCTTTTTTTTTTTGTTGTTGTTGTTGTTTTGAGACAGGGTCTGGCTCTGTCGCCCAGGCTGGAGTACAGTGGCTCCATCTCCCAGGCTCAAGCAGTCCTCCCATCTTAGCCTCCTGAGTAGCTGGGACTACAGGCGGATAGTAGTCTACATCTGGCTACTTTTTGTATTTTTGGAAGAGATAGGGTTTCACTGTGTTGCCCAGGCTGGTTTCAAACTCCTGAGCTCAAGCAATACACCCGCCTCAGCCTCCTAAAGTCCTGGGATTACAGGCGTGAGCCACGTGCTTGACCAGTGGTCACACGTTTTGAATACATCCCTAGTCCTTGTATTGGTTTGATATGGGGAGAAGTTGGGAGTGGGATGGTGGAGAAAACTGAAGGGGTCACCTCGTGGGAGGCAAAAATAAAATCATGGAACTTTATAAGTGATGTTCACTTGGTGTCTGAAATAATGAAAGGCAGTCCTTTTTATAAAAGTCAAAAAACAGCTTTTTTGGGGAGGAAGTGGTGTGTAGTGGAAAAGTTATCCATGCTAAGTGTCAATTTTAACTACAAACCTTTGTTATTCTTTTGGTCACTTCCAGGGATTATCTTGAACACATAACCTCCATTGGCCCCAGGACTACAGGAAGTCCAGAAAATGAAATTCTGACAGTGCACTACCTTTTGGAACAGATTAAACTGATTGAAGTGCAAAGCAACAGGCTTCATAAGATTTCAGTAGATGTACAACGGCCCACAGGCTCTTTTAGCATTGATTTCTTGGGAGGTTTTACAAGCTATTATGACAACATCACCAATGTTGTGGTAAAGCTGGAACCCAGAGATGGAGCCCAGCATGCTGTCTTGGCTAATTGTCATTTTGACTCAGTAGCAAACTCACCAGGTATGTATGTGTTTTTTAGTCATTTGGAAGTTGTCACAGCCCAGAAAGTTTTATTAACATAACCCCAAGCTACTTGGGCAATTGTGGTGACCATTTTGGGCAAACCTTTTTTCTTTGTGATGGAAAGCAGGATAATTAGGATAGTATCATTTAGTTTAGGATCTAACCATTCTGTCTTCTCTTAAGTGCTTTATTAATATTGTTTTTTGGCATTAATGCCAGCAGCCCAGTGGCAAGACTTGGAATGTTTCTGGTAGACTGAAGCAGTTTTCTCGGTGTTACCAGACAGTGTGTGTGTCCTTGTGTCCTGGAGTTAGGTTCTGACACTTAGGAAGTGTTTTACTCAGCTGGATGTTATACTAGGCTTTGGGGATACCAGATAAGGACAGTCACTGCCTTCGAGGGATGCTCCATGGTTTTAGAGCAGGGGTGTCCAATCTTTTGGCTGCTCTGGGCCACACTGGAAGAAGAATTGTCATAGGCCACACATAATATACACTAGTGATGGCTGATGAGCTTTAAAAAAAAAACAAACAAAAACAAAAACAAACCTCATGTTTTAAGAAAGTTTACAAATTTGTATTGGGCTGCATTCAAAGCTGTCCTGGGCTGCGGGTTGGCGGATATCTCTTCTAGCAGATTCTGTTGACCTATAAAGTGAGAATTTTGGTCCACTGAGGGTGCCATACTGTTAAAGTGTCTAATTAATGTGTAAATCTTTCTGTGAAAATAATTTGGCAAAATAGAATACTTGCATTTCGGACAGTGCCTGACACAGCAAATGTTTGTCAAATGAATGGGAATCCCCTAAATTGAATTTCCATTTATTAAAATATTTATTCTTCAGAAAATTGTATTCAGTGGTTAAAGAGATTGTAAATAGGAATAGAAAATAGCATTTACAATGGCATAACATTTTAGTGGTAGATGAGACCTGAAATGGTATCTGGCTCAACCCCCTCATTTGACACAGGAGTAAATTTAGCTGGTCATCACTGATCAGAGACAAAACTAGGATAAGATGCTGGATTTCCTGGCCAGTCAGTGCTTTCAGCTACATTTGAAAGGAAAAAGAATATTAGAGTGTGATTAATATTCCCTTTTGCAAACTGCTTAACTTCTTAGTTTCTCATCTGTGTAATGGAGAAAATAATAGTACTTTCCTAATAGTGTTGCTTGGAGGATTAAATTTAAGTAAAACACTGAAATAGTACCTGGCATGGAAAGTGTTTTTTAAAAGTTTCTATTAACTTTTATGTAATATTAACACTTCTGGATTGCTTGAACTTACAGCAGGCCAAATTTGAACATCTAGAGTTATACAAAATGTAAGTAAAATTTATTTGCTTGATAAAATGATTCATATTAGAATATATTTAGAAAGCTTGACAATTGCATTTGTAACGTAACTTGCATTTTCAAAAATCAGTATACACACATTTGTTAAATAAGCCAGTAGTGCCTTCGTGTGCTGCTGAGGTAACCAGTGGTTTAGTGGTTTTTCTTTTTGGGTGGGGGGGCCAAGTCTTACTCTGTTGCCAGGCTGGCATGCAGTGGCACAATCTTGGCTTACTACATCCTCTGCCTCCTGGGTTCAAGTGAATCTCCTGCCGTGCCACCACACTCGGCTGATTTTTTTGTATTTTTGGCAGCGACAGGGTTTCACCGTGTTGGCCAGGCTGGTCTTGGACTCCTGACTTCAAGTGATCCGCCTGCCTCAGTCTCCCAAAGTGCTGAGATTATAGGTGTGAGCCACCGTGCCCTGCCACCAGTGGTTTTTTAATGTCCATTTCAAAGCAGTAATAAATGTCACTCTTTGCCCACTATTATGATGCTTAAATTCTGAGAAGGGGCAAATAAACACCGTAGTTGCTTAAGAACATTATATACGAAGGCTGTATATATAAGAATTAGAAGGAAATGTAGGGACAAAAGAAAACAGTTTCCTCTCTACCCTTCGTAGTTCTTAGCTGAGTGGACCCCTGTAATAAAAGACAAGCTAAAAAGAGAAAAACCAAACAGAAGTTTATTAACACATGCACTTCATGTACATGGGACATACTCAAGGAAAATGAGTAAATCTCAAAGAGGTGGCTTAGAAATCTGGCTTATGTAGCATCTTCAGCAAAACAATACGTTTTTAGAGAAGTGACAAAAGATAGGAAAAGGACCTTGAGTCTCGAGGGGTGGCAAATTGTAGGAAGGCAAATAAATGGTAGATAAAGGTTAGTTAGTAAAGTGTTACATAGATTCCTTTTGTGCTGTCACCAGGCCACCAAAAGTTTACAGTTGTCATTTGTGATCAACGTTTGTACTTCCTGGTGGAGAGGGGAAATGGGGACACGTTGGTAAATTTATATTCTGCTTTTAGGCAAACAAGGGGAGGGCAGAGAGCTTTTTTGTGTAGTACCTACTTCTCAGTTGCCTTCAGCTCAAAATAATCCATATGTCAAAATGACATATTTTGGAGTGCATATTCAGTTACTCTTTACAAACATAGTGCCAAATGTTGCAAATTGTGTATGTGGAGTCTAATTAAAGGCCAGCATTTTTGTCACTTTTTATTATTACTTTTTAAATAATAGAGACAGGTTCTCACTTTGTTGCCCAGGCTTGTCTTGAACTCCTTAAGTGATCATTCTACGTCATTCCTCCCAAAGTGCTGGGATTACAGGTGGGAGCCACTGTGCCTGGCCTACGACCTACACTTATTTATTTATTTATTTATTTATTTTTGAGGTGGAGTCTTGCTCCGTCGTGGCGCGATCTCAGCTCACTGCAAGCTCTGCCTCCCGGGTTCACACCATTCTCCTGCCTCAGCCTCCCGAGTAGCTGGGACTACAGGCAGCTGCTACCACGCCTTGCTAATTCTTTGTTAGTAGAGACAGGGTTTCACCACGTTAGCCAGAATGGTCTCAATCTCCTGACCTCGTGATCCGCCTGTCTTGGCCTCCCAAAGTGCTGAGATTATAGGCGTGAACCATCGCGCCTGGCCCTAGAACCTACTTTTAACTAAAATTTTATAGGAATACCCTTAGCAACAATCTCAAGGAAATTTCTGTCAATAATAAATTGTTAAAAATAGTGTTTCACACATTCATCAAATAGACCAGGCTTTTCCAACCTGCATTCCTCGGTAGCTTTGAATGTGGCCCAATACAAATTCATAAAGTTTCTCAAAACATGAGATTTTTTTGCAATTTTTATTTTATTTTTTAACTCATCAGATTGTTAGTGTATTTCATATGTGGCCCAAGACAATTCTTCCCTTAATGTGGCCCATGGAAGCCAAAAGATTGGACACCCCTGAAATAGACTATCACCTAAATCCTTTTAGTGGATGGCCTAATTGAAGCACTTCTTTTTTCTTTTTAAGTTCTCATCTGTGTATATAGGACTCAGGAATTGATACCAGTTAGGAGTAATGTTATCCACAGAAAAGCCTTAATTATCTTCTTGAGTTTGCTGTGTGGTTCCAGGTCGTTGGTAGAAGAGGCGTTGAGTTATTTTGGGGGTGGCTTCAATTTCAAGGTTAATTCTAAATGGAAAGGGATGTCAGTTAACCACCTAGCCCTTATAGATACTGTCCTCTTAACTTTCCTTCCCTTTCTTAAAGATATTTGACCCTTCTGTAGTTCTATTCTAACACACCAGAACCATTAAAATAAGGGAAGCTGAATGGACAATTTAACTTTTTAATCAACCCTGTATAGATACCTTTTAATTTCCTGTTCTCTCTTTTTGAATAAAGAAACATTTTATTGTTTGCTTTCTATTTTTAAAGTAACTCACAGTGTCAAATTTACAAAAAGAGTTTATTTCATTAGGTTTTTGAAAGGTGACACTTTTTGCCAATAGCAACATTTTCTATTAGTAATTAAATGATTATTACTTTGTTTCACTTTGATTGAAATACAAACCAGTAATTACCACCAAGACAAGTATGGTTAATAGGTAGTTTCTTCTTAAGTAGGAATGGGGTCTGGAATTTAATAGAGCCCAAACAAGCATTTTAATTTTAGCTAGCTACAGAGCCTTCCTCAGATTTGCAAAGAGTAGGAAAAATGAACATTGAATGCCTACCAGGTGCTAGGCACAGGGCATTATCTTGTGTGACTCTTACAACAAACCTGTGAGGTAGGTATCATTAGCTTGCTCTTTAAACCAGGAGATGGTGGAGAAAAGTGACAGAGCTCAAATTTACTTCCAAGTCTTTCCTGCTCTCAAATCCACGCCAAACTCTTTGGCACCCTGCTTCAAATGTGTAAACCCAGAAATGTTACTGCCTGAGTTACGTTAGCGCTTATTTACTTTGATTACTCTTTTAAGTTTTTTGTTATGGAAAGTTTCAAATATATTCAAAAGCAGAATTGTTTAATGAACTCCAGTGTACGTATCTCCCAGCTTCAGCAGTCTGATCTTGTTTCTTTCCTACCACTACCCTCCCAACTGCTTGATTATTTTGAAGCAGATCTTAGCTATATCAGTTCCTCTCTAAAAGTATTTCACTGTGTATTGCTGGAAGATAAGGGCCCTTTTTGATACCACCAATTGCCTCACCTAAAAAAAACCCTAACAGTAATTCCTTGGTATCATCAAATATCCAATGACTTCCTTTAACTGTCTCTTACAGTGCTTTAAAAAAGCAAGACAGTTAAGTCATCTTTGTAGTTACTTTTGATTAACGTAAAGTTTATGAATCAAGAAAAGGTTCAGAGATTGAACTGAGTGTGTGTTCTGGGACCTAGGATACTACTTAGGTCATTAGTCTCCTTTCCTGTGTCTTACTAGATTAGGTATCTTCTTTTTACTTTTCCATCACATAATCCCCTTGGAGAAACCTTAAAGGAATGTTACACCGTCCACAGTGACCTCTCTGTGCAGCTTTTATGATTTTGTCAGGAAAACAAGCAAGAAAGGAGTGGTTGCAGTGGGAGATGATGCAGGAAGCTGTGAGCACCAGAAGTGAGACTATTACAGAGATTATGGAATACGGGTAAAGAATAGAACAGATTTCCTTGGTTTGCTGAGAATACTAGTTTCCAGTATGACTTTAGGTCCCCTCAGGTTGCTTTATTTAGCAGACACTAATTGAGTGACTCTGGTGGGTCAGGCATGGTTGTAGGTGTTGAGAGTAAGTTAGTGAGCAAACCAGACAAAGATCCCTTCATGGAACTTACTGCTGGTGGGTATAATTGTCCTGATGATGACAGAGCTATGCTTCTGGTCATGCAGCTATTGTGATGCTTCTCTGGGGGAGAAAGCTCCATTCCTAGTCCTAATGGGTCATTCTGTAAACATTTTAAAATCTGAGCAGCAAATTTGTTTTTCTGATTTGAAGGTGCCAGTGATGATGCAGTTAGCTGCTCAGTGATGCTGGAAGTCCTTCGCGTCTTGTCAACATCTTCAGAAGCCTTGCATCATGCTGTCATATTTCTCTTTAATGGTGCTGAGGAAAATGTCTTGCAAGTGAGATTTTACTGTTTTAAATATTAGGCTTGAATAAGGATGAGATTAATAATAATAGCTAACACATAAATGCATTTTTTATGACTCCTGTGGGTAGTATAAAATGATATGCAGAAAAATACTATATGAGCAGTACTTTAAAAAATTCACAACCACGTATGTAGAGATGTTTACTATTTGGAAAACTCCACTCAGCAGATTATTGTGGCAGGATTTAATTGACAGAAGGGCTCTTGGTGGCATAATTACTCTCCTCAGGTTTTCTTTGACATTGAAGTTTCAGAGATATTTTGAGACAGGCACAAATAAATGCCCAGCCATATGGATCGTCTCTTCTCCTGTTCTTTTTTTTTCTTTCTTTTTAAAAAGAGATGGGGGCCAGGCACGCTGGCTCATGCCTATAATCCCAGCACTTTGGGGGGCCGAGGCAGACAGATCACGAGGTCAGGAGTTTGGGACCAGCCTGGCCAACATGGTGAAACCTCGTCTCTACTAAAATTACAAAAATTAGCCAGGCATGGTGGTGGGTGCCTGTAATCCCCGCTATTCTGGAGGTTGAGGCAGGAGAATCGTTTGAACCTGGGAGAGGTGGAGGTTGCAGTGATCTGAGATCGCACTATTGTGCTCCAGCCTGGGCCACAGGCTCCATCTCAAAAACGAACAAACAAAAAAACAAAAAAAGAGGGGGTCTCACTGCGTTGCCCAGGCTGGTCTCGAACTCCTGAGCTTGGGCGATTTTCCCTCCTTGGCCTCCCAAAGTTTTGGGATTATAGGCGTGAGCCACCGTGTCTGGCCCTCTGTGCCTTTTCTTTTGCATAGCCTTGTACTTACCAGGGATGTTGTTTGGCACCGTTAATGGTTAACAGGCTGCCTTCTGTGATGGGTGACTTTCTGAACCCTGATGTGCATGGCCCTTATGCATAGGAAAAGAAGCAGAAGATGTCTTTGGATACTGCCTTTGAAGAGCAATTATTTTGTTTTCATATTCCTTACCTCATCAAAATAGTCTCTCTATGCTTAAGCAAAATCAAGACTGATAATTTAAGATTGTTTAACAGATATTTGTTTTCTTTCCTTCTCATTAAGGCCAGTCATGGTTTCATTACTCAGCACCCCTGGGCTAGCTTGATTCGCGCATTCATTAACCTGGAGGCAGCAGGTGTAGGAGGGAAAGAACTTGTATTCCAAACAGGTATGTGAGACTGTGCGTTTTATATTTTAATGCAATTCTAGTTTTTATGAAAGTAGAAAGTTTTTGATTATAAGTAATCTCTTCAATAAACGGTATCTTGAATGAGCATTCTTTTTAAAGCATGAGGTGGTGTTAGCTTGTCTTTGTTAAAAATTTTGAACAAAATAATATAGCATCTGACACTTGTATAGTGCTTATTATATGCCAGGCGTTCAAACCATTTCATATATATTAAGTCCTTGAATCCTCCAAACAACATGTGAGATAAGTACTGTTACTTCCATTTTAGAGATGAAACTGAGTCCAGAGAGATTATAACTTGCCTGAGGTTTCACAGTTGTTTAATGGCAGAGTGTGATTTGAACCTAGACAGTCCAGGTCCGGAGACTTTGTTCTTAATCTCTAACTGGATTGTTATATAGGTAGTGAACTTTTAGCCATTATGAGTGGTTATGGTATAAATAATTTTAAGTGTCAATCATTTCATGAGTTAAAATGAGAAAATTTACCCGTAGTTTAATAGGTTTAAATGTGTCATTGATTTAATGGAATGTTAAAAAAAATTAGTATATTTAATCAGCCAGAATAATTTTTATTTTATTTTATTTTTTTAGAGACAGAGCCACGCTCTGTCACCCAGGCTCGAGTGTACTGGTGCCATCATGCAGGCTTGACCTCCCGGGTTCAAGTTTTCTCCTGTCTCAGCTTCCTGAGTTGCTGGGACTACACGTGCTTGCCATCACGCCTGGCTAATTTAAAAATTTTTTTGTAGAGACAGGCTCCCATTATGTTTCCCAGGCTGGTCTCAAATTCCTGGGCCCAAGTGGTCCTCCTGCCTTGGCCTCCCAAAGTGCTGGGATTACAAGCGTGAACCATCATGTCTGGCCCAGAGAAATAGCTTTAGTTTTATGATTAAACTTTTCTAAGGTTATCAACATAGCCCATTTGTGCCTAGTGTTTCATTATTGGAACGCTAAGCATGTGGGAGATATTTATATCCTACTGCTCAAGCCTCATTGCCAAGGTCTGATTTTTCATACATGCAAAAATTTAAAAAATTGCAACCTCAGGCATAAATGGGTTTTAATTGTCTTTATTAACAAAATTCAGAGCTCATGGATTTGTTTAGACAGGGCATACTAAAATTTGACGTTGGAAGTTCCATTCCGTTTCCCTGCCCTGTTAGAAATTTGAGTAATGCATTTTATCCAGAGATGTAGCATTTCCTAGATGTTTTAGTATTGAAGAGTGTGTTGTGTGCTGAGATGGGCTAGGGGAAGTGAGATGATGTGGGAACTTGTTTTGTAGCACCCTTTTAAGACCTGACTTTATTTAAATTATGAAACTATGCTAAGTATGTCTTCATACCTAAACAATACTGTATTTTAATAGTCTCCATCAAACTTATTTTAAACTTTTATCTTTCAAAATGTTTGTATATTTTACTTTAGCTAAGCATTTGAGTTTCTCAAGGTCATAATGTTAGAAGCAGCAAGGTTCTCTTTTCAGTTCTCAAATCTTTCTGCTTTGTTCTTACTCTCTAATGAGAAGAAGCTGCGATCTCATATCTACAGAAGTAAGTAGATACATTATCGAGATATATATATATATATATATTTTTTTTTTTTTGAAGCAGGGTCTCACTGTCGCCCAGGCTGGAGTGCAGTGGTATAATCTCAGCTCACTGCAACCTCCGCCTTGAGGGCTCAAGACATCCTCCCAGCTCAGCTTCTGGAGTAGCTAGGATACAGGCATATACATACCACCGTGCCCGGCTAATTTCCTTTTTTTGTAGAGATGGGGTTTGGCCATGTTGCCCAGGCTGGTCTCAAACTCCTGAGCTCAAGCAGTCTTCCTGCTTCAGCCTCCCAAAAGTGCTGGGATTACAGGCATGAGCCACCACACCCAGCCTCTTTCTATTTCTTGGATGTCAGTCTGGATAGGAGGAACACATACATGTTACAACCACCAGATCAAAAAGCAGCAAAAGAAAATTCTGTAAGCAGAGAGGACACTCAGTCTTTCTTTCCTCTTGTGAAAAATGTCAGGGCTCCATGTAAGCAGGAGTGTGTCTGTATATTTTCCATGTTGAAGTACACTATGTGTTAAGTGCCTTCATCTCCATGCTTTTAATTTATTAGCACAGCACCTTGCCCTACACTCCCCTTATCCAGAGAAAAAACAGCCTTGTGGTTTAATCTGTACCCTTCCTAGATTTTTTTCTATGTACATATATATTAATGCATAAGTATTTTATGCACATATGTTAACATATTTTACATATGTGTAGTCCGGAGACGTTAAAACACACCAAGGGCTATTCAGGTCCAGACTGACTAACATTACTTATTTACATTTATTAAGTACTCATTTTTGGTAGGCCTGGGCGGCCCAGAGTCCTTACTCTTTTTATTAAATGTATATGGTTTTAGACAAAAATTCTGCAGCTGCATAAATTCTAAAAATAATTACGTTATCTGAAAGGGTGTAAACAAACTGTTAATAATGATCCTAGCTAGATGGTGAGCAGTTGCTGGTAGAACTGTATTCCATTTAGATTAACAATCTGAAGTACATTACACTAAGTAAAAAAACCCAGACACAAACAACCATGTATTGTGTGATTACGTTTATATGAAATGTCTACAACATTTCATATAATGTTGGAATAGGTTAAAGGTAAAACAGCAGTTTAAATTCTCTGTTGCTTCATGAATTTAAGACCAGAATTGATTATCATTAATGCATTACTTTTTATAATTTTATGTATTTAAATTTTTGAAATGTATATGATCACTTTAATAATAAAGTAAAAAACAGATTTATGACTGGTTAGTATAAACATAAAATTTAAATGTTTTACTTGTTCTGAAATCCTCATGTTTCAAAATTAATTTTTTGGGGGGGGTGTCCTACAAAAGATTGGAAGAGATTATTTCCCTCCTTACTCTGAATTTTTACATGATTTTTTTTTCCCCCTCTACGTTTTGGAGCTCATTACTATGGCTAAACTGCATACCTGAAAGCTTTCTGGGTGCTTTCTGACATTCTAATACCTTTCCCAGCATCTCTCTCACTTTTAATGCCACTGCCTACAGAAGACTACCTTTCTTGTGGGCAGGGTTTCAAAAAGCTAGTTAGTGTTATTTTCATGTTTGACTAAAAGAGGATAAAGGCCCTCCTGGGTTTGGAGTTGTGATTGAGAGTATATGCCAGATTGTGTTGTCCTCAGCTTTTTAAACCGTACTTCTTTTTCTTTGTGATAGTATTTGTCCTGCCCTGGAAACTTTTTGGTTAAAACAGTTTGTGCGCTAGAACTCCATTGTCACTTCTGAGAGCGACATTCATTTGGGGAGTTTTTAGTGACTAGAATAATCATTACTACCTAATTTTTAAGAAGGGCCAGAAAGAATGACTTGATTTATCAGACCAGTGACCTCATTTCATAAGTGAGAGAGGCTTGATTGCAAAAGGGTCACAGAATCTTTTTTCCTCTTGGGAAAATATTCATGCCCCTATAATTCTACCATCCAGAGCAAACTAGTGTTATAGTTTAGTCTGTACTCTTCTGGAATTTTTTCTGAGTGCAAACATTAATATACATGTATATATGTGTATATATATTTCTTGCAAAAATAGAATGGTATTCTATCTGCTACTTTATAGCCGCCTTTTCTCTTTGAGACGGAGTCTTGCTCTGTCGCCCAGACTGGAGTGCAGTGACGTGATCTCGGCTCACTGCACTCTGGGCCTCCTGGGTTCAAGCGATTCTTCTGCCACAGCCTGCCATGTAGCTGGAATTACAGGTGTGTGACACCATGCCTGGCTAATTTTTGTATTTTTAGTAGAGACGGGGTTTCACTATGTTGGCCAGGCTGGTCTAGAACTCCTGAGCTCAGGTGATCTGCCCACTCGGTTTCCCAAAGTGCTGGGATTACAGGTGTGAGCCACCACGCCCAGCCTGTAGCCTTCTTTAGAGTGAATTTTTTTTTTTAAGTTACAGCTTTATTGAGATACATAGTTCTCAGTTGTGCCATCATCATCACAATTTTAGAATGTTTTTATCATCCCAAATAGGACACTCATTAGCAGTCACTCCCATTTTCCCTCATTCCTAGGCAACTACCTATCTACTTTGTGTCTCTATAGAATTGCCTGTTGTAGACATTTCATATAAATGTAATCATAGAATGCATGGTTGTTTGTGTCTGGGTTTTTTTACTTAGTGTAATGTATTTCAGATTGTTAATCTAAGTAACAGACAGAGGGAGACTCTCAAAGAAGATGGTATTTATGTAGTAATGGGTATTGCAGTAGGAATACATGTGCCATAGTAAACTATGAGAAACTATATGCCATAGTAAACTAGGGCAGTAAAGGAACACAAACATTTTTATAGGAAAAATAAAGAGGATTACATAATTTTTTTGAGATAATTATCCTTGGCTACAAGGATCAATAACAAGGGTGGCACCAGTCTGAAATTGGACAGGCAGTTGCTGGGCTGATGTCCTTGCTGAAGTTTTTTTTTTGATATGAGGTTGCAGTGACCTTTGTGCAAGGTTGTGGTTTTTGAAGAGTCTTTTGTGATAATTCTTGTTATCAGGCATTTGTGCATGAGAATCCTCGCTTCATGGCCTTCCCTGGCTCCGTTGTCGGAGTTTTTAACACAAGTGACTCTGTTTTGATTTTGACAGCTTTCACAAGCTTCATCCATATTGTCACATGTATCAGTACTTCATTTTTTTTAGTGGCTGACTAACCCATTGTATGGATGTATTACTTTTTGTTTATCCATTCATCCATCGATGGATATTTGGATTGTTTCCACTTTTAGACTTTTACGATAATGCTGGAGTAAACATTCATGTGTAAGTCTTTGTGTAAACATATATTTTCATTTCTTTTAGTTACCTAGGAATGGAATTCCTGGGATGTATAGTAAATTTATGCATAGCTTTTTAAGAAACTGCCAAATGAAACAGTTGTTTTATTTGAGAATAAATGCAAATACATATAACAGTAAGGATTTTTAAAATATTAGATCAGCAAAAAGTAAGTAAAATAATGCCCAGTGCTGATGAGTATGAAGAGTCATTTTCATACACAGCTAGTGGGAATGTAGATTGGTGCATTTTGGCAACATGTATTTTTTAAATGTGCAGGCTCTTCAGCAGACCCGTTTCTGGGAATTTAACCTGCAGAAATAGTTGACGTATACACGTAGATCTAAGTCATCTTGGGTTTTCTTTTCTTTTCTTTTTTTTTTTTGAGATAGGATCTTGCTTTGTTGCCCGGGCTGGAATGTAGTGGAGCAATCATGGCTCGCTGGTTTTCAGCTCCTGGGCTCAAGTGATCCATCTGCCTCAGCCTCCATCTCAGTAGCTAGGATGACAGGCATGTGCCACCATGCCCAGCCAGTTTTTTAGTTTTTTTAGAGACAGGGTCTCACTGTGTTGCCCAGGCTGGTCTCAGACTTCTGGACTTAAGCAGTCTTCCTTCCTTGGCCTCCCAAAGTGCTGGGATTACAGGCATGAGGCATTATGTCCAGCCTTGGCTTTTCTTTAAGAGTAGAAAATTGGAAATACCGTTAGTGTATGAGTAGGAGACTGGTGATGATGATTTTTTTCTGTCTTCTATCATTAATTTTTCTCTCTATAGGATCATTTGTATTTGCATGCAAACATACCTTTTCTTCCATTTTAAAGAAAACCACTTTTATCACCACCTGCTAGCTTGTCTTATTTCTCTGACCCTCTACTGCAGAATTCCTCAAAAGAATGATCCGTAGTCATAGTCTTGAATAACTGCCTTTTTTTTTTTTTTTTTTTTTTTTAAGATAGGATCTTGCTTTGTCACCCAGGCTGGAATGCAGTGATACAATCATGGCTCACAGTTCTCCAACTCCTGGGCTCAAGTGATCCACCTTGATAGACCGAGATCTGCCGAAATTGATAGATCCACCATGTGATATATTCTTGAACCAGTTCTAGTCAGCTTTAGCCTCCCCACTTCACCACAGCTGTTCTTGTAAAGATTACATTGGCGAATTCAGTCAGTTTTCAGGCCTCATGCTACTTGGCTTCCATAATAATATTTACCACTCTTTCTCAGTCTCTTTTATTAGTTCCTTTTTTTTTTCTTTTGTGCATCGATGCCACCAACTAGAGATGGAAGGAAATAAAGCAGTGGAAGGATGCTGTGGGTCTGCTAAGCTGGGTCCATTTTCCCTGGACTTCTAGAGAACTTTGACTTACTATTCTTGGCACGGAGGCCTACCTCCTCTGAACATTACACATGCCCATAGTCATTGCATTAAGAAAGATGGGGCTCATTCTTAAGATGTGAACACACAAGAAAATGGAATTATCGTTGGATTTAGATGACGGCAGGAGAAAGAATGTAAATTGAAAATGTTTCTATATCTGCCTGCCACCTTACTTTATAAGATAACTAAAAGGTTTTGCCTGGAGGTAGGGTAGGGTACTGGTTGATAGCATAGGCTCTGGCTGGGCGTGGTGGCTCATGCCTGAAATCCCAGCACCTTGGGAGGCCAAGGTGGGCGGAACACCTGAGGTCAGGAGTTCGAGACCAGCCTGGCCAGGATAGTGAAACCCTGTCTCTACTAAAAGTACAAAAATTAGCCGCATGGTAGCAGGCACTTGGAATCCCAGCTACTTGGGAGGCTGAGGCAGGAGAATCACTTGAATCCAGGAGGCAGAGGTTACAGTGAGCCGAGATCAGCCATTGCACTCTAGCCTGGATGATGGAGCAAGAGACTATCTCAAAAAAAAAAATAATAATAATAATAAAAGTCCGGGCACGGTGGCTCATGCCTGTAATCCCAGCACTTTGGGAGGCCAAGGCGGGTGGATCACAAGATCAGGAGATCAAGACCATCCTGGCTAACATGGTGGAACCCCATCTCTACTAAAAATACAAAAAATTACCCGGGCATGGTGGTGGACGCCTGTAGTCCCAGCTACTTGGGAGGCTGAGGCAGGAGAATTGTGTGAACCTAGGAGGTGGAACTTGCAGTGAGCTGAGATGAAGCTACTGTGCTCTAGCCTGGGCGACAGAGCAAGACTCCGTCACAAAAAAAAAAAAGAAAGAAAAAAAGAGCATAGGCTCTGTAGTTAGATGATCTAAGGTCAAAACTCAAAACTGTAGCTCTAGCACATTCTACACGTGGAACCTTGGAGAGGTCATGTGACCACTCCAAGCTTCAGTTCCTCATCTGTAGTTCATTCTTTTTTCTTGCTGAACGCTAGTCAATTCTACAACAATTGATTCATTCTGTTGGTGCTGTTATGTTGTTTCCAGGGTTTTGTTATGAATGGTGCTGCTGTGAACATTCTTGTAAATGTCTTTTGGTACACATGTTTGTGTGTGCACATTTCTGAGTGGAATTGCTGAGTCATAAGGTGTGCATATGTTCAGCTTTGGTAGATATTTTGGGTAGGTAATACCAAATTTAGATGCAAAACTCCTAAATTAAGTATTAGCAAACTGAATCCAGAAATATATATAATATACAAAAGATAATGCTTTCCAACCAAGTTGATCAACAAGATGGTGTAATATTTGAAAATCGATCTGTGTAATTCACTACATTATCAGAATAAAGGAGAAAAATTATGTCAATTGATAATCTCAGGATGATCGTCTCAGATAAAGAAACAGGGACATCCTCTTCTGTAACAGAACATAGATCACACTCAAGAAATATTAATATAAAACTATAATAATGCATATTCAGATTTTTCCAGTTGTTCCATTAATGTCTTAGCCATTTAAAAAAAAATCCGGGTGCCTGGCCAGGATCAAATATAGCATTTAATTATCATGTGTTATTAAATAAATCATAATCGATCGAGACCATCCTGGCTAACATAGTGAAACCCCGTCTCTACTAAAACATAGAAAAAATTAGCCGGGCATGGCGGTGGGCGCCTGTAGTTCCAGCTATTGGGGAGGCTGAGGCAGGAGAATGGCGTGAACCCGGGAGGCAGAGCTTGCAGTGAGCTGAGATGGCACCACTGCACTCCAGTCTGGGCAACAGAGCGAGACTCCGTCTCAAAAAAAAAAAAAAAAAAAGGAAAAAAAAAAAAACCGTAATCATTGTTTAACACATTTCAAAAAAAGTTGAAAACTTAATTATTGTAAGGTGAAAATCTTTTTAACCCTGCCTCATGGAAGAGGGTGGATTGCCTTGCCAGCCTAGGCATTTTTTTTTACCTCTCTTCTCAAATACAGCTTCCTCCTATCTAAGAGGAACTATTATCCTAATTTTTAAGATAATTAATGATAGTTGGGCTTTACCTGTTTTTCAGTATGGTTTTCGTCATATTTTTTAGTATAAATTTATTAATATCAAATAGTAATAATATTTTAATAATAGTATTTTAATATGATAAGGTCTCATAATCTATGTATTTTCCCATCATCACATTTCTTTTTCCTTTTGTATTTGTGTCCTTCTCAGTGCATCACATAAGGATGCATGTAGTATCTGTCTCATTATTAATGATACTACATTTTCATCATTTGATTAAGGTATTTATTTGCCAGATTTTTCTACTGTTTCTTTCTTTGTATAAGTTACTGATTTCCCCTTAGTGGTAGATACTTTAGGCAAATATCCTGTTTGTCATAAAACTTTGATCCTAGTTTTAGCAATCTTTGATGACTCTTGTCCCCAAGCATTTTTATTACAGTGTTTACCCAATGCTAACACTGAGTTTCTGGCTTCATCATTCTTCCTGTAGGTCATAGTTGGAATTCTGCAAGAAGGAAGGCTTTCCATTTTCCTTTTTTTTGGTTTGTTATTTCAGTACTTTATGTATTTTAACTTTAATCTGTATAATATATTTTCTGTTACTATTATTTATTTTGTTGCATGAATTGTCCCAGTTTAGGCCAGTGGTCTCTATTTTGAACCAGTGCCTGAGCCCCTTTGACATGTCTCTTAGAGTACTTTCTTACTTTCTGGCACAGGTGTTTCAACTTACCTTGTACTTCACTAGTCCCAGACCTGGAATCAGCCATTTCTCTAAGGAGACTTGGTTTCTTTTCGTGAGGAATAGTATTCAAAGGCAAATGGTGCTAGATATAGTTTTTCTTTATATTTATCTTGTTTGGAGTTTGTAGACCGTTTTAAATTCATGGCTTGAATTCTGTCAGTTTTGGGAGATTCTTGGCCATTAAGTCTTTAAACATTTACCTTCTCTATTCTATCTTCTGTTCTTTTGGGACTCCAGTTACTCACATTTGTGTATTTTCCAACCTTTTCTTCTTTTTATGCTTTAATTTTAATCCTTTCTTCTGCTGTATTAAACTTCGTGTTAAGCCCGTTTATTAAAATTCTCAACATCAGCTATGTTTTTTAGTTCTAGGATTTCCATTTGTAGGACTCTTTTAAATAGATTATACTTGTCTGGTGAAATTATTGATATGTGTGTTTTTTAAAACGTATTAATCATAATTATTTTAAAATCTGTGTCTGATAACTCCAGTATCTGGATTACCTGTGTGTCTATTTCTGTAGTGTCCCTCTGCTTTTTTGGGTCATTTTTAATTTTTAATTTTTAATTTTTGAGATGGAGTCTCGCTGTGTCACCCAGGCTTGGAGTGCAGTGGCATAATCTTGGCTCATTGCAGCCTTCACCTCCCAGGTTTAAGCAATTCTTCTGCCTCGTCCTCCTGAGCAGCTGGGATTACAGGCATGCGCCACCATGCCTGGCTTATTTTTATGTTTTTAGTAGAGGCGGGGTTTTGCCATGTGGCCAGGCTGGTCTCAAATGCCTGGCCTCAGGTGCTCTGCCTACCTCGGCCTCCTAACGTGCTGGGATTACATGTGTGAGCCACTGCACCCAGCCTTGGTCATTTTTTAAAATGTAGGAAAGCAATTTTGTAATCGGTGAAGTTACTAAAACAATATTCTTAGATTCCCTGACATTCAATTACTTGGTCTGTTTACCTCAGTAAATATGTTGCTAAGTTTTGTGGTTACAACCCCAAAGTCTTGGTGGTTTATAACAGCAAAGGCAAATTTCTTGCTCGTGTTGCATTTAGGTTTCTGAATAACTGCCGTTATAGTCCACGGTTATTATGTTCCATGTGTCTTACTCATTCTGGGATCCAGGCTGAAGGAGAAGCCCCTATGAGGGATGTATTGATCTCACAAATCAAAGTTAAGGATAAGTATGAATAATGTTAATGCCTTTGAAAAGTCTGCCCAGTTGAGGGTCATATCATTCCTCCTCACCATCAGTTGGCTGGAGCAAGTCATGTAGCCACGCCTGCAGTTAATAGGTGCAGAAGTGTGTGTACTCATTCCCCAGGCAGGCATTACAGAATATGTGGCAAGAGCAGGAATGTATAATCCTTTTTTAGTGAGGGAAGAGTGAATAATTAAACATATAATTATATAATTTTATAAATTATAAAACAATTTATCCCACTATCCTACAGGAAAAACTCCCATTTAAAAAAAGCTGTAGATGTGTGAGATACAGATGGTAAATTATTAATAATGATAAATTATAAAAAGTAGAACTTTATGGCATATTCAGTGAAATGTTAAGCAGTTATCAAAATGATCATTGTAATACAGATTGAGCATCCCTAATCTGAAAATTTGAAATCCATAATGCTCTACAATTCAAAACTTGCGCATTGACATGATGCTCAAAAATGTTCATTGGAGCATTTCTGATTTTGGATTTTAGGATTAGGGATGCTTACTAGTATAATGCAGATATTCCAAAATCCAAAAAAGTCAGAAATCCAAAATACTTCTGATTCCAAGCATTTCAGATAAGGTATACCCAATTTGTATCTAGCAACATAGGAAAATGCATTTAATATAATCTTAAGTGAAAAAAAAATGTACAAAGTATATATATCTTCATTGAGTATAGCTATATACACACAATCCTACATTAGTAAGAAAATTAAAGATGTAAAATGGATAATAGGCATTTTAGGATGATAGACTTATGAATGATCTTTCATTTTCAGACAGACTTTTGTATTGCTATTATTTTATGCTTTAATTTTATTTTCACAAGAGGTTTTTATTCTAAAAGTCAGACACATATATCAGAGAAACATTGGAAACTACAGAAAAAGGGATGAAAAGGTACATATTGGACCCATCTCCCAAAACCACCACTTTAACTGTTTTCTATGTGTTGAAAAACATCAGTATGTTAAAAAAAAAAAAAAAAAAAAAAGCCTGAATACTTCTATTGTGTTGTCACCTTTCATTTTAGGTCCTGAAAATCCTTGGTTGGTTCAAGCTTATGTTTCAGCAGCTAAACACCCTTTTGCTTCTGTGGTGGCTCAGGAGGTTTTTCAGAGTGGAATCATTCCTTCAGATACTGACTTTCGTATCTACAGGGATTTTGGGAACATTCCAGGTATATTGTCAATGGTTATGGCCTACTGTGCAACATTCATTTATCAGAAGTGAGTTTTACATCTTGAAAGTTTGTGAGTAAACAGCATTTTCTGAGAGCAAATTCACAGAGTTTGTTTCCTTTTTTTAAACTCCATACTAATTTAAATGCTTGCCTCCTCTAGAATATGTCATCTTTCCCTATAGTGTGACAGAACAAGGGTGAACTGTTTAGCGCTTCATTCCCAAAAGATGGTAATAGATCCTTCAGGGGTCTTTCATTGTTATCTTGCTTTGCCAACTTCCTTGGCAACTTGTATATACAACTAATTTGAAGTTAAAATTTGGCTCTGGCCTGGCAAGAATGTAGGTGGCAAAATTTTGATGACCTCTCAAACTCAATATTCCTATCCTTACTGTGTGACTTGTAATGCCTACCTATGGAGTAATATACTTCTTCAATCATTATATATCGAATTATGTACCAAAGCTATAGACTGTGTAAGAATTTGGAAGAGAATTTATATCATTCATTTGTAAATGTGACAAAGTGGTCGTGCCACTGCTTTGACATTTTGTCTTTTAGGAATTTATTAAACAAATAGGCCAAAAGCAAGGTTGGTCTTTAAAGCAAAATGACTTTTTTTTTCTGTGTCTTAGGAATAGACTTAGCTTTTATTGAGAATGGATACATTTATCATACCAAGTATGATACAGCGGACAGAATTCTAACAGATTCCATTCAGAGAGCAGGTTGGTATTCTAATTTAGACTTCTGATATACACTAAGATGGAATCTTAGGGTTGATATATAAACTTGTGGCCTGTGTGTTAGAGAGGCAGTATGCAATGTGAATGAGCTAGGGCTTTGGAGTTGGAGAGATGAGATAGTGTAGCAATTAAGGTCAGGAATATTCATTGTGAGGAAGTGAAAAAGGAGTTGGCCCAGGGTTGGGAGGATTGCTGAGCAGTAAGAATGTAGCTCTGTTAGTCTCCCATGATGTTTTCATATGGAACTCTACTAGCTCTCCTCCTTGATTTTTAACACATGTGTAACAGCTTGTTCATATTTGTGAGCTTCGTGAAAGGCGTTTGTCTCTTGGTTCACCACTGAATTTCTGATATTTAAAGAGTGTCTAGTACAGTTAATATATATTATTAAATTAATGGGTACCAAGAAACAGCCATTGGATTTGTGAACAAGGTACAATTGATCATAGAGAATAGTTCTAATAGAAGGGAAAAGATACAGGCCAATTGGCTGAGCATCTGAGTGGAGAGGAAATGGAGAAGGGCGGGGGATGGACCTTATTTGAGAAATTTAGTAAGAAAAGTGAGGGAGAGCAGTAGGATGGTAGAAAGCGATTTCTGTTCACATTCTTCCTAACCATTTCTTCATTCAAACAGTACATGGTTTATTTCTGCCTCACATAGTTGTATGTGTAAATCACAAATAGTTTATTCAGCCTTTTAATCTTTTTTCTTTTTTTTTTTACTAATAGGTGACAACATTTTAGCAGTTCTTAAGCATCTAGCTACATCTGATATGCTGGCTGCTGCTTCTAAGTATCGACATGGAAACATGGTCTTCTTTGATGTGCTGGGCCTGTTTGTCATTGCCTACCCCTCTCGTATTGGCTCAATCATAAACTACATGGTGGTAATGGGTGTTATTTTGTACCTGGGCAAAAAATTGTTGCAGCCCAAACATAAGAGTAAGTATTTTCCTCTAAAACCACAAATACTGGCATTGCTGTAGAATTTTATTGAAGTTTTTCAGTTTGTTTATATCTTCCCAGAAAGCTAAAAATCTTCAAGACAATATTTGCTTTATATTGTAAGAAATTTTTAAATATTAAATTAATGTGCTTATTTTACTTTTAGTCTTGGTGAAGCAGTCAATTTTTATGTATTTAGGCACTCCATAAAAGTATCACATAGAAGCTATTGAAAAATGGTTTGTACAGATTGGCTTCTAATGAAAAGTCCCGTTAAAAAGTCTGCACTACATACTAATAGCTAGTATGGACCAGTGTCCTGAAGTATGAGTGAACTGCTTGTGGTTAAATTGTTTCTTTTATTTGAAATATTTCTGCTTGAAATGTTTCAGAGTCTAAGTTGCTGTGTGCTATTACGAGATAAAATATTTAGCAGCAATTTAAGTAATTCTTTATCACCACTTATTTTCCCCACACTCCTTATCTTCTTATGTTACCTTTTTTTAACAACATTTTGTATGGAACTTTGCCTTCCATTCTTTCTAATATTTTGATACACAAAGCATACCAAAAGTGAAGAAGATTAAGACTACCCTCTTCCTTCATAAGGAATGTACCTGAACTATTCCTAGAAGATTTATCTTTTTGAGTGTTTAGTATCTAGAGACTCTTAATAAATGTTACCTGAATATTATTATTTGATACCTCCCTTGTTCTTGTGTTTAGCCAACCTCAACACTAGGACATTTTCATACTTTTCAAGTACAGTGGGGAGTTTTTTGTTTTAATGTTTGCCCATTTAGGTCTACTGACTGGTTATATAATTGATTTGATGAAGATGGTGATTTCACCTTTTTGTTTTCTCTTCATTAGCTGGTAACTACAAGAAGGACTTCTTGTGTGGACTTGGCATCACTCTGATTAGCTGGTTCACTAGCCTTGTTACTGTTCTCATCATAGCAGTGTTCATCTCTCTTATTGGACAGTCTCTCTCATGGTATAACCACTTCTATGTCTCCGTTTGTCTGTATGGAACTGCAACTGTAGCCAAAATAATATTTATACATACTCTTGCGAAAAGATTTTATTACATGGTAAGTGTTGGTATATCTGTTGATTTCTTTCTGTTGCCTCCGAGGACGGAAGATGAACTTAAGTGGGATTCATTGTATTTGGCCTTTTGAGTGCTAAAAAATTGTCCAGCATGGTTTTAGAAAATGTACCCATGCTGTGTTACTTTTCTGAAAGATTTCTTATTCTGAGGGTAATGTCACAAAATTCAAATGAGGTTATAAAGCTGGACTGTAAACAGTGTCAGGGTAGTGGTGACTGGAAGTCTTGTTAGCACAGCCTTCTACTGAATTTGCTGCAGTATTTGTAACTATGGCCTGGGCTCACTCACTCATTTATGTTACTTGAATATCTGTTCTCGCCCGGAGTGTAAGCTCCTTGAGGATAGGGATGGTTTTATTTATTGCTGTATCCTCTGTGCTTAGGTAGTGTCTGACACACAGCACTAACACACAGCAAGTATTTGTTGCCTAAAAGAGTGTTGTACTTAAAGTTTTCTCTTCAGTTTTTCCCTCACTTTTTTCTTTGA
This sequence comes from Macaca mulatta, assembly GCF_049350105.2. NCBI lineage: Eukaryota > Metazoa > Chordata > Mammalia > Primates > Cercopithecidae > Macaca > Macaca mulatta. Next base: position 93,542,886 of record NC_133420.1, read on the forward strand.
ACTGTATATTGTTGATTCAGATTCTGCATGCATGTATGTCATTGGAGTTAAAAGACACATTGCTAAGGAAAACAGAGGGAAGGGAAATAGGGTTCCAAATGATTTATACTGAGAATATTGTTACATTATTATGGTTTCAAATGCATAAATTTGTTTGGCAAAAATAAAATTAGAAATTAGGGCTATGGACTGGGTGCGGTGGCTCATGCCTATAATCCCAACACTTTGGGAGGCTGAGGCAGGCCGAGCGCTTGAGCCCAGGAGTTCAAGACCAGCCTGGGAAACATGGTGAAACCCTGTCTCCACAAAAAATACAAAAAATTAGCCAGGTATGATGGTGTTTGCCTATAGTCCCAGCTACCTGGGTGTCTGAGGTAGGAGGATTACCTGAGCCCATGAGATCAAGGCTGCAATGAGCTGTGATTGTACCACTACACTCCAGCCTAGGGGACAGAGTGAGACCCTATCTCAAATAAATAAATAAATATAAATTTAAGAAGCTGTAAAATAATAGGTCTAAAAATGAATTACAGTGAAAGAGAGAGTCATGGTTTCACATTGTCTATGTGAATTAAAGAGGAAGATCTTTCTTAGCTCCATGTAAGCCTACTGTTTTCTATTTATCCTGATAAGGATTAGAATGAGACATGGATGATTATAACCCAGCATCCTTCTACAAGTATGTCTTTGGTATCTGAACCTTGGTCTCAGTTTCAGTTAATGTTGGGATGTGTTCTGTGGAACCCTTCTATGTTAGCAGCCCCTGCTGAAGAAAGGTTCTTTGAGGTTAGCCATCTGCTTATGGTTGAGCTCATATTTTTATCTTAGTGGCTTCAGTTCCCAAAAGAATTACACCATGGGACTCAATTTCACATGCTTATTCTTAGTGTAACTGTATGTAACCAGAGTGTGGCTGACTATTGTTGTTTGGGGCAGAAGTAGGATAGAAATGGGTAATAAAATTTCATTTACTTTTTCTAATTTCAGTTGTCTGATCGTGACACTTTAGGGTAAAAGCACAACAGAAAGAGTGATGTGTTTCATTTTCTTTTCACAAATATTCTTTAAGTGCCCAGTGAGCATGGTACCATAAGAGACTGGGCATGGTGGCTTACACCTGTAATCCCAACACTGGGAGACCAAGGCAAGGCAGGAAGACTGCTTGAGGCCAGGAGTTTGACGCTGGCCTGGGCAATATAAGTAAGGCCACATCTCTATTATTTATTTTTTTTTAAAAACAAGAATGATGCCATAAGAGAGCCATAAGAATGTGATCTCTTTCTTCGAGGAGCTCTCAGTTTCATTTGGGAAGGTGTGGGAATGACAATAATTGCAATAGGTTGTGGGATGAAGTGAGACTGACATATAAACTGTGCTGTAGGAATACAGGGGAGGCGAGATGAATTTTGCTTGTGGAAGTCAGAGTGGCTGAGATGGCAACATTTGAATTGTTTGCTTTTTTTTTTTTTTTTTTTTTTTTTTTTTTTTTGGAGACAGAGTCTCGCCCGTTCTGTCGCCCAGGTTGGAGTGCAGTGGTATGATCTTGGCTCACTGTAACCTCTGCCTCCTGGGTTCTAGCAGTTCTTGTGCCTCAGCCTCTCAAATACCTGGGACGATAGATGTGTGCCGCCACGCCCAGCTAAATTTTGTATTTTTAGTAGAGACAGGGTTTTGCCATGTTGGCCAGGCTGGTCTCCAACTCCTGGACTCAAGTGATCCGCCCACCTTGGCCACACAAAGTGTTGGGATTACAGGCATGAGCACCTGATCTGAATGGGGTTTTTGAAGCATGTGTTGAAATTTACTAGGTAGGGAACAGATTGATGAGCGGTTTAAGGTAGGAATGTATAAAATGCATCTGTGTCAGTTAGTGGACAGTCCAGTGTGGTGAAGACAAGGGGGTAGTCCAATAACTGGAAAAGGAGGCCAGTGTGAAGTGGGAGCATGATTCTAAAAATCAATGGGGCCACTATTAAGTTTTGAGCAGGTTAGTGAGAAAATTTGTGATTTTGTAAAAAAAACTGATAACAGTGTATAAAGTGGATTGGAATGAAGCAGGAGTGAGCAAGGGATAAATAGAGGTGAGGAGGAAAATAGATTTGAGGGATGTTTTATCTTTGGTACAGCTTGGGCACTTAAATTGAGATCTTTGTTTTTAAATATCTGAGTGGCATTCGGCTTCAAATTGAATTATAATAATTATTTTCTTAATTTTTTTTGTGTGTGTGTGTGATGAAGTCTTGCCCTGTCGCCCAGGTTGAATTGCAGTGGTGCGATCTGGGCTCACTGCAAGCTCCGCCTCCTGGGTTCACGCCATTCTCCTGCCTCAGCCTCCTGAGTAGCTGGGACTACAGGCGCCCACCACCACGCCCGGCTAATTTTTTTGTATTTTTAGTAGAGGCGGGAGTTTCACTGTGTTAGTCAAGATGGTCTCGATCTCCTGACCTTGTGATCCACCTGCCTTGGCCTCCCAAAGTGCTGGAATTACAGGTGTGAGCCACCGTGCCGGTGTTGATAATCAACGCTGTGATACCAACACTGTGTTGATAATTTAAGTATTTAGCAACTGTAGCCTATCTTTCATTGTTGGGAGCGGGAGGGATTGTTAAATGAACTGCAACTTGTTTTGAAAACATGTCACAGCAACTCTTGAGCCCTTGAAGTAGGATCCCTTAGATTTTGTGATTTTGTAAGAAAACTGATAACAATGTATAAAGTGGATTGGAATGGAGCAGGAGTGGGAAAGGGATAAAAAGAGGTGAGAAGGAAAATAGATCTCCCTGCCCTGAGTCATACAGAAATGGGAAGGTAGAAGAAGGAGAAACTTTAATATGTCTGTTTCTCCATTTCCATCTTTGTATTTATGCACTGTAATTAAAACTTCCATGTTTGTGTGAATAGAATCACTCATGCAGATGTTAAAATGTATTAAGTTCATATTAGGCCAGGCACAGTGACTCACACCTGTAATCCCACGTGCTGTGGGAGGCTGAGGTGGCAAGATTGCTTGAGGCCAGGTGTTTGAGACCAGACTGAGCAACATGGCGAGACTCTGTCTCTGCAAAAAAAAAAAATTTTTTTTTTTTTTCAACTTAGCTGGGTGTGGTGGTGTGTGCCTATAGTCCCAGGTACTCAGGAGGCTGAGGCAGAAGAATCACCCAGGAAACTGAGACTGCAGTGAGCCGAGATCGCACCACTGGACTCCGGCCTAGGCAACAGAGCGAGAATCTGTCTCAAAAAAAAAAGTTTATATGGCAACTTTATTTTGAAGATGCATAGTGCTACATAGGAAACCTTGGACTTTAAATCTCAAAAAATATAAGATCAAATTTTATAATACGAAAGCATGAGGAATACAAGAAGGGGGCAAAGGTGCAGTGCAAGACCAATTGGAGATAGAAAAGATTCATTAAGCCAAACTCCAAATTGCTTTAAAGGTGCTGCAGTTTTCCGGGTGTGGGCTGTTGGCGGTGCTGCAGCAGTTTGTAACGTTCCTTCATGGGTCATTTCTCTAGTTTGCTTGAAACGGTGTTTGGAATTGGCATGAACTGAAAAGCTTACAGAGATGAATGTTTTTTAGGAGAGTCCTTTCTTCTATTTTGGAATATTTCTACTTTTAGCCTAGTAGAAGAAAAGCATAGATTATATGGATGATTTATACTCTATATTGTTAAACTGCCCTTTCTTGTGCTACAATTTGAATTTACTACTTCATGATGGGGGAAGTAGCTTTGTTAGTGTTTACTTTAAATCGATTTAAAGAGCAGATGTGTTTAAAACAGAACGTAGCTTGCCTGAGTGGTGGAAATTGTGTTACTATAATAAAAGCTCTTTATGAATGACCTGTGAATGACACTACTTGTGTATTTTTCTTTCTTTCAGAATGTCAGTGACCAGTATCTGGGAGAAGTATTTTTTGACATCGCGCTGTTTGTCCATTGCTGTTCTCTTGTTACCCTCACTTACCAAGGACTTTGCTCGGCGTTTATTAGTGCTGTCTGGGTAGCATTCCCATTGCTCACAAAGCTCTGTGTGCATAAGGACTTTAAGCAGCATGGTAGGGTATTTTTGATTTTAATATACATGGGAGAATACCTTAAAATATTTAAGGCTTTCAGGGACTCTTTCTTTTTTGATTTATTGAGTAGGCTTTCTAAATTGTTAGTTTTTAAAAGTTTTCATACTACACAAATTATCTTATGCCTTATACCCCATCCCTTTCTCATGTTTGTGAACACATACTAACATATTACTTGTGTATTTTGCTTAATTCTTACTCGTATTTTATCCTGAGTGAAAGATCCTACTCCAAGTTAACATACACCCTTAAGGGCAAGAGTCACATCTAATTTCTTTTAGGGTACCAGTGCACACCAGTAATATAAAAATTTATATCTCACTGTAGGATTTCATAATGTGTGCTTTTTTTCTCTTTTTCCCTAGGTGCCCAAGGAAAATTTATTGCTTTTTACCTTTTGGGGATGTTTATTCCTTACCTTTATGCATTGTATCTCATCTGGGCGGTATTTGAGATGTTTACCCCTATCCTCGGGAGAAGTGGTTCAGAAATCCCACCTGATGTTGTGCTGGCATCCATTTTGGCTGGTTGTACAATGATTCTCTCTTCCTATTTTGTAAGAGAAAATGTATTTTTTCTTTTTCTTCATTTTTTTATATGAGTATGAATTTAGCCATACTAGATTCTGTGAAATAGTGTTATGTGTACTTTATTGAGAAAATCTGAAGCAGAAGAAATGGTGAATGACTGTGCATCTTGTAAATTTGGTATCATAAGAAACTGTAGAATAGAGTTTGTTGTTGCTATTTAAAAATGTTTTGCCTCCCTATCCTTCCAAATTCTCTGATATACCTCTTTTCAATAGCCTTTCAGATACCTGAGTATGAATTTGTGGAGCTTTTACCAAGTATGAATTGTTAGAGATTGCCTGGTGGTGAATGATCCTAATAGTGTATTTTGAAATTACTAATTAGAGGCACATGTTAATAAATACATGGGTAGTTTTATTAGTGCTGTTAGAGGTAGTGAAGGAAGACTAATTCTGATGAGGCTTTTTTCATTATCATTCTACTACCTTGTTGCTAGCACATGAAAGTTCATTAATTGAGTCTATTATGACACCCAAACATGCCTTCATTTACCAAATAATGAAATGATCCGAGGCCTTGCCATCCTCATTTGGCCATATCAGTGTCCTGCCCTAGTAAGGAGAGTCCTGTGTTTGCCATCCCTTTTTTTCTTCCTTTGGGATTCCCAGAGGGAAGAAAAGACAGTGATGCAGAGTTTAAGACCAGATCCCCTATGGGTAGAGTAAGCCCCAAGCAAGGTTTTGCTTTGGCTTGATGTCTACCTCCAGGATCCAAGATGGGCCCCTCCAGAGAAGGCAGGTCTCTGTTTTGTGGCTCTTTTGATGGGAATTCCTAAGAACAAAAAGTAATTACTGAACACTTATAGGTGCACCTTGAAATTCGAGGATAGGGAACCAAATAGGAAAAGGAGCTATGACTTTATTACAGTTCTTTTCTTCATGGAGATGATAGTGAGCCTTTTCACACTGACACAGTAAAGGGCATTCGTTATCCCTTTACTTTGTGGAAGTCAGGTTCTAAAGACAGCAGGTGAGGAAAATACTACACACATGGTCAGCATCATCTATGGAATTCCCTTATAGCCAGTAAAGCTTTATATATGTGGCTTTGTGTATATAGATAGCCCTGTAGAATAATTCTTATGCATATTATTGTTTGAGGTTGGTTGTACTAGTCTTAAAAGAGATCTGAGCCTTCCAACCATTTTACTTATAGTATAATTATTAAGGATAATTTAAGGATAAGGATAATCCTTATTGGTATTCATATGTATGAAAAGTTCTAAAATGTTCTGTAGGGTTTGCTGCTTTTGGGTTTAATAGTAACCCTTATATCATCTGTATTTTTGATAGCTTTGCTGTTTTAAGGATTGAAGGAGATAGTGGAGTTTTGTCATCTATAGATTAGGTTCTAATCTAATCTAAAGTCAGGTAGTTATGAACTGAATGCTCCCACCCCCATGTATTTGTTAAATTATAGTCATGAATGGGAGCTATGGTTGTTCATAAAAGATGACTCAGATATGGGACATTTAAATTCTGTTCAACTGATAATATGAAAGGGGGCAAAATGAACCCTGGAGATGTTCATTGTGGAAATGGAAACTGTCCCCAAAGCATGGAAATCTTGGAAACCAGAAGAAAGGATCGAAGGGTCTTATCTTCTAAATTATATTTTATTGGGAAAGCTTTTGGAGAGAAGACTGCCTCTTGGAATACTTTAGAAAGCTCACTTAATTTTCATTATAATGTGAAATAGCCCTGCTGCACTTTGATGCCGTGAGTTATTACTCTTTTAATCATTTTCTTATTTGTGTGTAGCAGTGTTAATGACAGTGGCTTATTAATAGAGTAAGACTATTTTCTTTGGGTAATGGAGAATTGAACCACAGTGCGTATTTCAGACAGCTTTCCCTTCAGTCCTTGGGGATTTATTAAATATATCTGCTAGAAAGCAATTAAAGTCTTGTCAAGCAATCAGGTTGTTTTTTTGTTTTTTTTGTTTTTTTTTTTTTTTTGAGATGGAGTCTCGCTCTGTCACCCAAGCTGGAGTGCAGTGGTGTGATCTCGGCTCCCTGCAACCTCCGCTTCCTGGGTTCAAGCAATTCTTGTGCCTCGGCCTTCCTGAAATATTGCATCCTGTGTCACTCTAGGTTCTGAGATGGGTGCAAAATAAAATGATGAGAAGCATGAAAAGGGACTCTGAAATGTCCATTGTGTGCTGATGACTGAGCTGTTTCTGAGTTGTCTCCTCCTGAGCCCACTTGTATCAGCAGTCCCCATTTCAGCTCTCAATCAATATATGTATAACCATGATGGCCCAGCAGAGGATAACTTAAGGACACCTATTAACTGATTGCTTGCTGGGCAGGGTGGCTCACACCTGTAATCCCAGCACTTTGGGAGGCTGAGGCAGGCGGATGACTTAAGGTCAGCAGTTCAAGACCAGCCTGGCCAACATGGTGAAACCCTGTCTCTACTAAAAACACAAAAAAATTAGCTGAGCATGGTGGTGCACACTTGTAGTTACTCAGGAGGCTGAGGCACGAGAATCGCTTGAACCTGAGTGTTGAAGGTTGCAGTGAGCTGAGATCGTGCCACTATACTCCAGCCTGGGTGACAGAGCGAGACTCTGTCTCCAAAAAAATAAATAAAATTTCACATTCATGTTATTTTTCTACTTATGGAAATAAGTAGAGACATAAGTAGAAAAATAACATGAAGAAGGCAAAAAGGGGAGCTGGGTTTAGATTTCATGTTTAGAGAATACCAATATTCCATCCAGAGGCATCTGCAACAAAACAGTACTAGCTTTAGGTCTCATGTCTCACGTTTGTATACTGTGAGTACAAAAATAAGACAGAGTACCTGAGGACTTGAGGCTGAGTTAGCAAAACAAAATGTGTCACCCTCTCTGTCCCTCTTTCTCCTGGTATTCACATTATTTAAAATGTGGCTTCTTAGAACAATTTCAAATTTCACATAAAAGTTTCCCCAAATGGCTTCCTCAGACCCTGTAAGAGATCTGTGGACGTATTCTGTGAGTCGTGTGTGTCCTTTACAGGTTTTAGTTCAGTGATTTTATTATGATTAAAAATATTTAGGATTTTCTAGATGCCAACCTTGAGACTGAGTCATTTACATTTACTGCCTAGATTTGTTGTTCTGATTGTGTTGGCGTTGGTTAATTTGTCACCTAAAGGGATAATATTACTTTGTAATGCAGTTTTTCCTCATATGCAGGTCCACTGGCAAAGTCTTGAAGGTACATCTGTATGCCAGTTCAGATGAATTTCGTATTTTGACACATTTTAAAGCAGTATGAGTGGAATCTGAGTTTTGTCCAAACAGATCTGCCTAAAAGTGTATCTCTGGTTATTTAATGAATAGTGTATTACATCTACATTTCTGTTCTTTTTGCCGATTAAGGACAGCGACAGTCCTCAGTTTCCTTTTTCCTTGTTGGTTTATGGCTGCGTGCCAAAAAGGTGGCACCATCATGGCAGATTGGAGGCATCTGGCATTTTCTTGGTTCTCACCTGTAATGGAACTCTCCTAGAGTTAGTGCTTTGTTTACTAGATGTTAGAGTATGCTAGCACCTGCTGATAACTTTTCTTCAGGGTCTGTTAGTTAATACTTGTTAAAAATAAAGTCAGTTAAAAACACCTTTCCCCCACTAGTATAAATTTGTAATATTTCTATGTTTGTGGTTTATATTTTAGATTAACTTCATCTACCTTGCCAAGAGCACAAAAAAAACCATGCTAACTTTAACTTTGGTATGTGCAATTACATTCCTCCTTGTTTGCAGTGGAACATTTTTTCCATATAGCTCCAATCCTGCTAATCCGAAGCCAAAGAGAGTGTTTCTTCAGGTGAGCAGTTTTGCATGAGCTATTTGAGATATGGAAAGGAAGACTAGTATGTTTTGAGCTTCAGTAGTGAATAGCAAGCACAACTGACTTTTCTGCTGTTGACCTATTTAGTCATACTCACCTTTTTTGTGTGTAAGGCAGTGAGGAGAAGACTGACTGTCAAGAGGCATTCTTATCAGTTAGACATATATCTCCCAGGGGACTGAATTGGAAATGTTTGCTTGTTTTTATTACTATTCAAATTATAAAGTGGCATCTAATTGGAAAAACAAGAGCAAATATGTATTATAGAATAATGAGTTTTTAGAAATATAGATTGTAGTCCGGGCGCGGTGGCTCAAGCCTGTAATCCCAGCACTTTGGGAGGCCGAGACGGGCGGATCACGAGGTCAGGAGATCAAGACCATCCTGGTTAACACGGTGAAACCCCATCTCTACTAAAAAATACAAAAAACTAGCCGGGCGAGGTGGCGGGCGCCTGTAGTCCCAGCTAATGTAGTCCCAGCTACTCAGGAGGCTAAGGCAGGAGAATGGCGTAAACCCGGGAGGTGGAGCTTGCAGTGAGCTGAGATCCGGCAACTGCACTCTAGCCTGGGCAATAGAGCGAGACTCTGTCTCAAAAAAAAAAAAAAAAAAAAAAAGAAATATAGATTGTAAAAATGTATACAGGCTGAGTAAAGTCTGAACTATCAACTGGCAAAATACAATTGATATTTAGAAATGCTAGTAAAATTAATCTTAAGTAACATTCAAAGTGATATGTGATAGTGAAACTATAACTTGGAAAGGGATTAATAAAATGAGTTTTAGGACTTACTTTCTTTTTTCTTTTTTTGAAATAGAGTCTTGGTTTGTTGCCCAGTTTGGAGTGCAGTGGAATGATCTTGGCTCACTGCAACCTCTGCCTCCTGGGTTCAAGTGATTCTCCTGCCTCAGACTCCCAAGTAGCTGGGATTATAGGCACCCGCCACCATGCCTGGCTAATTTTTGTATTTTTATTGGAGACAGGATTTCACCATGTTGGCCAGGCTGTTCTTGAATTCCTGACCTCAGGTGATCCACCCACCTCGGCCTCCCAACGTGCTTGGGATTACAGGTGTGAGCCACCACGCCTGGCCAGTTTGAAGACTTATTTTAGATCTCAGGTTATTCTTCAAATTTTTTAGGCCTGGTACTATAAAGCAGTAAGCCTCAATTCTAGTCATCTCTGTTAGAGATGGCTACATTGTTAGCTTTTCTAAGTTGTTTTTAAAAGTTTTCATGGCCGGGCGCGGTGGCTCAAGCCTGTAATCCCAGCACTTTGGGAGGCCGAGACGGGCGGATCACGAGGTCAGGAGGTCTAGACCATCCTGGCTAAAACGGTGAAACCCCGTCTCTACTAAAGAAAAAATACAAAAAACTAGCCGGGCGAGGTGGCGGGCACCTGTCGTCCCAGTTACTCGGGAGGCTGAGGCAGGAGAATGGCGTAAACCCGGGAGGTGGAGCTTGCAGTGAGCCCAGATCGCGCCACTGCACTCCAGCCTGGGCGACAGGGCAAGACTCCGTCTCAAAAAAAACAAACAAAAAAAACCCACAAAAAAACCCACAAAAGTTTTCATACTACACATGCCTTATACTCATCCCTTTCTCGTGTTTGTGAAGACATACTAATATATTGTGTATTTTGCATAATTCTTATGTGTATTTTATCCTCTCTAAGTGAAAGATCCTACTTCAAGATAACATATACCCTTAAGGGCAAGAGTCACATCTAACCTAGCCAAACAGAAATGCCAGAGGAATTATACCTAGATAATTATTCAAGGACTTAAATTAAAAATACTTGAAATTAGGAGATTTTGAAAGGGGCCAAATAACACTTCCTTTTTATACTCCTGAAGAACACTGTGATAAATTTTATGTGAGATTTTACAATTTGTAAAACCTTTAGTGAAGAACAGATTTTTTTTTTTTTTTTTTTTTAGGAAGTTCGGTGTGTTTTTCATGATGTACTGTTTTATAATTATGTCAGTAATACTTAGGAAAAGCTGGATTTTTATTTTTAAAAAGTCATTTTCTGATTTGTTTGGGGGTTCTCTTTCACTGTGCCAGAAGTTGGCAGACTTTTCCCGTAAAGGACAAGATAATATTTTGGACTTTGTCAGCAATACAGTCTGTTGCAGTGACTATTTTCCAGCGCGAAAGCAGCGATAGAGTATACCCAAACAAATGAGTATGGCCATGTTCAAATAACGGTTCCTATATAAAAACAGTCAGTGGACAGTTTGCCCTGTTGGCTGCAGTTTGCCAGTCCCAGCCCCTGCCCTATGCAGTGTTTTTTTTTCTTCTCCTGATTGGTATTCTTCAGGCTGTTTTTTGCCGTGAATGAAGTTATTTCAAATGGAGCACGGTGCCTTTTCATAGAATTCTATTAGGCACAAGGCTGTCCTCTAGTGGTGAGCTGCAATTGCCGCTTTTCTCTGCACGTGAATTAGCTTCATAAAACACTAAAAGGGAAATGAGTGTGTATGTATATATGTATTTGTTTTAAATCCTTATCTAAAAGGAGCTGTAACATTCACGTTTTTTAAGTCTGAAATAGTAAGTTTCAAAAAATTTTATAGGAAACCTAAATATACTTGGAAGATACAATAAAACAATAATCTATATATCTATTTTCCAGTTTAAATGAACCCTAGCAGTACCTTAGCAACCCTCAGTGTCTTACTCACTTGCTCCATATCCACATCATTTCTACGTATTGCCATACTCCATTTTTGTAATTTGGGGTGGGAATGTGGGTGTACTAGTTGAAACAGTTTTTTCACTAGTCTTTTTTTTTTTTCAGCATGTGACTAGAACATTCCATGACTTGGAAGGAAATGCAGTTAAACGGGACTCTGGAATATGGATCAATGGGTTTGATTATACTGGAATGTCTCACATAACCCCTCACATTCCTGAGATCAATGATAGCATCCGAGCTCACTGTGAGGAGAATGCACCTCTTTGTGGTTTTCCTTGGTATCTTCCAGTGCACTTTCTGATCAGGTTGGTTCATTATTTTTCTGCTTAAGTTGGAGGTTAGTTTATTCTCAAGTCTTGTCACCATATCAGTACTCTTATCATTTAAACTGTCATCCTTTAATATACAAGTTCAGTGCTGTTTGTACTATTTTTTCTATCATTATGAAACTTTTTTTTTTTTTTTTTAGTGGAATAAAGCACTCACAAGAGTAGTTTTGCTTTTTCAAATTTAAAAAATCTTTTCTCTAGAGACCTGAGTAGTTAGAAAAGGTGGCCCTTCTAACTAATATAATAGTAAGCATCTATCTCAAAAACTGTGGCCGGGCACGGTGGCTCACACCTGTAATCCCAGCACTTTGGGAGGCCAAGGAAGGTGGATCACCTGAGGTCAGGAGTTCAAGACCAGCCTGACAAACCTGGAGAAACCGTGTCCGTACTAAAAATATAAAATTAGCCAGGCATGGTGGTGCATGCCTGTAATCCCAGCTACTTGGGAGGCTGAGACAGGGGAATTGCTTGAACCCAGGAGGTGGAGGTTATGGTGAGCTGATATTGTGCCATTGCACTCCAACCTGGGCAACAAAAGCAAAACTCTGTCTCTCAAAAAAAAAAAAAGTTTACTCTGGGAAGATTTTGTAGCTTGGCAGTGAAGGATTGGATGAGAAGAAATAGGATGGGTGGTGGAATCAAGATCATCTAGGTTACTCCTTTGTTCTTAACATTGGGAAGGTTTTATTACAAAATAACCTGAGTTTATTGGAGTTGACATTGCTTATCATGTCTATCAGTTTATTTTCGTACCCCAAAATGTGTTCATATATGCTGAACAGTTCTGTGAGTTACAGATAGCCATCAACTAATAAAGCACCCTAAATATTGAAGCTTCCTTTCCAAATAGGAAAAACTGGTATCTTCCTGCCCCAGAAGTTTCTCCAAGAAATCCTGCTCATTTCCAACTCATATCCAAAGAACAGACACCTTGGGATTCTATAAAATTGACTTTCGAAGCAACAGGTAAGTCATATAAAGTTTTTTCTTCCCTCCTTTACTTCTTAAACTTGTTGACAAGTGGCATGTATGTTTTTCCCTCAGATATATCACAGGAACCAGCAACTTAGGAAGAGCTTATGATGTTTCTAAAATCAATTGAAGCTGGTTATTACTTTTTTTTTTTTTTTTTTTGAGATGAAGTCTCGCTCTGTCGCCCAGGCTGGAGTGCAGTGACACGCTCTTGGCTCACTGCAGTCTCCGCCTCCTGGGTTCAAGCGAGTCTCCTGCCTCAGCCTCCTATTTGGGATTACAGGTGTGTACCACCATGCCTGGCTAATTTTTGTATTTTTAGTAGAGACAGGGTTTCACCATGTTGGGCAGGCTAGTCTTGAACTCCTGACCTCATGGTCTGCCTGCCTCGGCCTCCCAAAGTGCTGGGATTACAGGTATGAGCCACCATGCGCGGCCGAAGCTGGTTATGACTTCTTAACAAAAATTTAATAGGCCAGGCATGGTGGCTCATGCTTGCTACTCAGGAGGCTGAGGTAGGAGGATTGCTTGAGTCCAGGAGTTCAAGACCAGCCAGGGCAACATAGTGACATCCCGTCTCTACAAAGTTAAAAAAAAAAACAATTAGCTGGGCATGGTGATGCATGCCTGTAGTCTCAGCTACTTGAGAACTTCAGAGGCTGAGGTGGGAGAATCACTTGAGCCCAGGAGGTTAAGGCTGATAGCACCACTGCACTCCAACCTGGGTAACAGAGCAAGACCCTATCTCAAAAATAAAAATAAAAATAATTTAAAAAAAATTAAAAAATTTATTCTAAATTTATTTAATTAAAAAAATTAAATATATTTAAAATATATTAAAACATTTTTTTTGAATTTTTTTAAATAAAAATTTATTTTTGGAACAATGTTAGGTTTACAGAAAAATTGAGCAGAAATTATAGAGTTCTCATATCCTGTCCCCCGAGTTTCCCCTATTAATGTCTTGCATTAGTATGGTGCATTTGTTAAAACTGATGCACCAGTTTTAACATTGATACATTAATTGAAGTCTGTTGTTCCAACTCAGGTTCATTCTTTGTGTTGTATAGTTCTATGGGTATTGAAAAGTGTGTGATGCCATGTATCTACCATTACAGTATCATACAGAATAGATTTACCATCTGGAAATGCCCTGTGCTTCATCTATTTATCCCTCTTTTCTTCCCACTCTCCCTAGCAACCATTGGTCTTTTTATTACCCCTGTAGCTTTGCCTTTTCCAGATATTATATAGCTGGAATCATAGAGTATGTAGCCTTTTTAGATTGACTTCTTTCACTTACAAGTATGCATTTAAGGGATCCTCCATATCTTTTTGTGACTTGATAGGCCATTTCTTTTTATTGCCGAATAATCCATTGTGTAGATGTACAGCAGTTATCCATATTTGAATAAGGCTGCTATAAACATTCCTGGGCAGGTTTTTGAACTCATTTGGGTAAATGCTTAGGAGTGTGATTGCTGGATTTTATATATGGTAAGCCTGTGTTTGGCTTTGTAAGAAACTGTCAAACTGTTCCATTGACTAATTTCTCTGTTCTTTTGCCCATACCACAACTGTCATGATCACTGTAATTATATAGTAAGATTTGAAGTTGGGTAATATCAGTCTTCCAACTGTTCTTCTCCAGTGTTGTGTTTTGTCTTTTGCCTTTCCATGTAAACTTTAGAATCAGTTTGTCAATACTCACAAAATAACTTGTTGGGGTTCTGATTGGGATTGTATTGAGTCTATAGATCAAGTTGGGAAGAAATGATATTTTAACAATAATGGCTTTTCCTATCCATGTTGGAATATCTCTCCATTTTTTTTTATCTTGTTTGATTTCTTTAATCAGTTTTGTAGTTTTCCTTATATAATTCTTACATATATTTTGTTAGATTTATTTTTAAGTAGTTCATTTTTGTGGGTCCTAATGTATTAATAAATGGTATTGTTCATTCATGGTATATAGGAAAGCAACTGACTTTCATATTATCAACCTTGTATCCTGCAACCTTGCTGTAACCACTTATTAGATCTAGGAGGTTTTTTTGTTTTTGTTTTTTGTTTTGGTTGATTCTTTAAGATTTTCTTTTCTTTTTCTTTCTTTCTTTCTTTTTTTTTTTTTTTTGGTTGATTCTTGAAGATTTTCTTTTTTTTTAGATGGAATCTCATTCTGTCACCTAGGCTAGAGGGGAGTGGTGCTATCTTGGCTCACTGCAACCTCTGCCCCCAGGTTCAAGTGATTCTCCTGCCTCAGCCTCCCGAGTAGCTGGGATTACAGGCACATGCCATCACACCTGGCTAATTTTTGTATTTTTAGTAGAGACGGGGTTTCACCATGTTGGCCAGGCTGGTTGCAAACTCCTGATCTCGTGATCTGCCTGCCTCAGCCTCCCAAAGTGCTGGGATTACAGGTGTGAGCCACCATGCCCAGCCTATTCTTTAAGATTCTCTAAATAGACATCATCTTCAGACAGTTTTATTTCTTCCTTCCTAATATCTATAATTTTTATTTCCACTTCTTGACTTGTTACGTTATCTGGGACTTCTAGTTTGATTTTGAAAAGGCGTCATGAGAGGGGACATCTTTGCCTTGTTCCTGATCTGGGCAAGCTTCTAGTTTCTTACCACTGAGTATGTTGTTAGCTATATGTTTTTGGTACATGTTTTTTATGAGACTGAGGAAGTTCCCTCTATTCCTAGTTTACCAAGAGTTTTTATCATGAATGGGTCTTGAATTTTGTCAATTGCTTTTCCTGCATATATTGATATGGGCATGTGATTTTTCTTTCTTGGCCTTTTGATGTAATAGATGACATTAATTGATTTTCAAGTGTTGGACTGCTTTGCATACCTGAGATAAATCCCACTTGGTCATGGTGTATAAAACCTTTTATGCATCGTTGATTTGATTTACTAATATTTTGTTAAGGATTTTTGCATCTGTGTTCATGCGAGATACTGGTTTATAGTTTTCTTGTATTTGTTGTTGTCCAGCTTTGGTATTAGGATAATGCTGGACTCATAGAATGGGTTAAGAAGTATTCCCTCTGCTTGTGTCTTCTGAAAAGCTTTGTAGAGAATTAGTATAATTTCTTCCTTAAAAGTTTGGTAGAATTCACTCATGAACCCCTGTAGGCTTGGTAGGTTCTTTTTCTGTGTTGGAAGGTTATTAATTATTGATTCACTGTTTTATACATATAGGCCTGTTCAGGTTGTCTATTATGGTGTGAACTTTGGCAGATTGTGTCTTTTAAATAATTGGTTCATTTTATCTAGGTTATCAAATTTGTCGGAATATAATTTGTCTATAATATTCCTTAATTATCCTTTTAATGTTCATGCGATCTATAGTGATGTTGCCTCTTTCATTTCTGATATTAGTCATTTACATCTTTTTTTTTTTCTCTGATCAATTTTCTTGATCTTTTCTAAGAACTAGCTTTTGATTATAGTTGATTTTCTTTATTGTGTTCTGTTCTAGTTACTATTTCTTCTGTTTACTTTGGATTTAATTTATTCTTTTTTAGTTTATTAAGGTGGAAGCTTAGATTATTAATTTTAAATAATCTTTTCTAATATATGCATTCATGGCTATAAGTTTCCTTCTAAGCACTGCTTATGTTCCATACCACAAATTTTAAGTTGAATTTTCATTTTAATTTAGTTTCAAGTATTTAAAAATTTTTTCATGAGACTTCTATTTTGACCCGTTTATTATGTAGAAGTGTGTTCTTTAATCTCCAAATAATTTGATTTTCTAGCTGTTTTTCTGATAATTGATTTCTAGTTTGATTTCATTGTGGTCTGGGAGCATACTTTGTATGAATTCTATTCTCAATCTGTTAAGGTTTGCTTTATGATACAGGATGTGGTCTCTCTTGATGAATGTTTCGTTTCAAGCAGTATGCTTGAAAATGTGCATACTGCTGTTGTTGGAAGAAGACTTTATGAATGTCACTTAGATCTAATTGATTGATGATGATCAGTTCAGTTATATTTTTATTGATTTTCTGCCTATTGAATTTTTGACAGAGGGGTGTTGAAGTCTCTGACTATAATTGTGAAATTGTCTTTCTCTTTCAGTTGTATGAGTTTGCCAACTATTTTGATACTTTATTGTTAGGTATATACAAATTAAAGATTGTTATGTCTTCTTAGAGAATTGACCCTTTATCATTATGTATTGCCCCTCTTTATCCCTGCTAGTTTTCCTTGCTTTAGAAGTCAGCTTTGTGTAAAATTAATACTGCTCTCCTACTTCTTTTGATTAATGTTAGCATGGTATAATGTTCTCCATCCATTGACTCTTAATAAGCTATGTGTCTTCATAGTTAAAATAGGTTTTCTGTAGACAACACATAGTGGAGTCTTGTTTTTTGATCCACTCTGACACTCTGTCTTTTAATTTGTATGTTTAGACATTGACATTCAAAGTGATTATTAATATAGCTGAATTAGTAGCTACCATATTCGTTAACTATTTTCTATTTGTTGCCCTTGTTCTTTGCTCTTGTTTTTGTCTTCCACTCTTTTTCTTCCTTTAGTAGTTTTAATTGGACATTTTATATGATTTGGTTTTCTCTCCTTTCTTAGCATGTCAGTTATACTACTTTTTTTTTTTTTAACCTTTTTTTAGTGGCTGCCCTGTCGTCTGCAATGCACATTTACAACTGTGCAAGCCCACTTTTGAATAATACTATTCTGCATCACAGGGAGTATGAATAACTTACAAAAACAAAATAATCCTAATTTCTCCGTCCCATCTCTTGTAACATTGCTAGCATTTATCTCACTTATACAGAAGTGCGTGTGCACATACACAGTATGTACACACAACGCACACATATAAGTATACATAACCACATACATTGTTGCTATTATTTTGAAAAACTGTTATCTGTTAGATCAATTAAGAATAGGAAAAATGAGTTTTTATTTTACCTCATTCCCTCTCTAGTGTGCTTGCTTTTGTTATATGTAAATCTGAGTTTCTGACCTGTATTGTACTTGCCTTCTCAGGTTTTAATTGAGCATTGTGTATTGTTCTTTTTTTTAATATTCTTACTATAACAATTATACTTATTTTAGTGGTTGCTATGGAGCTTGCAGTAAGTCTGCTTTCAGATAACACTGTACTGCTTCATGGTAGTGCAGATACCTTACAACATAATATTCTCAATTCATTCCTCCCTGGGATTCTATAAAGTTGACCTTTTAAACAATAGGTAAGTCATATGACCATCTTTTTTTCCTGCTCCTTCACTTCTTAAACCTTTTAATAAGTTGCATGTGGTTTTTCTTACCCTAAAGTTTAAGTGTTAAATTGACCAGCAATTTAGGAGCCATATATTGTTTCTCAAAGAAGTTGAGACTGGTTATGATTTTTAAGATTTACTGAAAAACTTTTAGTGTCAGATATTGGTTCATTGTCAGATCCAGTAGCATTTGGCCTGGCATTATGACTTTATCTTTTTTGGTACATTTTATTCCCTTTTCCATCTTTAAAACTAGTAGTTAGGTCTTCCAGCTTCTTAACTTATGTTTTGGCCTGTAAAACTTCTTTCTAAGATATTCTTTTTGGTGCTGCCAGTTTATCTTTCAAATATCGATTTTATTATGTCACTTCCCCATTAAAAAACTTTTAATGGATTTCCTATTGCCTGGAGAGTAAGTTCAAATTACTTGGCAAAACATGTTAGGTCTTTAGTAGTCTGGACTTTGTGTATATTTCAGGATTTTTTTCAGCACTCTCCTTGCACTGCATAGCCATATCCAACCCTTATTTGTGCCCAATACACACTCTTACTTCTGGTATGAGTGATACTCTCTTGATACTGCTCCTACCCAGACTCTACCCTTCTCTTCTTGGCAAAATATGAAGATTTCTCTGCCCTTCTCTCCCATCATTTCCTATTAAGTGAGCAACTGCCATCCTTCCACTTCTTCCTCCCTTTGTATATATCTGTTGTAACACTGACCATCTTGTATCACGATTATGTAGTTTATGTCTTTGTTTTCCTTTAGAATTAAAGGGAGGCAGACATGAATGGGTTTTCATTTATCTCTGTATTCTTGGCATCCAGTATAATCACTGGCACTTGATGGGTTCTCAAGACGTGTGTTGAATTGTTAAATTTAGCAATTGTTTTTCTTTTAAAGCAGTCTGCTTGGGCTTAGTAGGGAGATAGATGCTTGAGAAAGGAGGAGGAGAAATTTCAAGACATATGACAGTTTCTCATCTTCAAAAGCTGTAAAGAGTTTGCTTGCTTGTGAGCTGTTTTAAAAAGTGAGCAAACCAGGATCATCTCTCCCTTTCTAATGTCTTTTTGGGAATTTATTTTGTGTGTCAACTTGGGTAGACCACAGCACCCAGATATTTGGTCAAATGCCATCCTAGATGTTTCTCTGAAAATATTTTCTGGGTAAGATTAACATGCAAATCAGTGACTTCGAGTAAAGCAGATTGCCCTCCATAATGTAAGTGAGCCTCATTCCGTTAGTGAAGGCCTTAAGAAAAAGACTGACCTTCCCCAAGGAGAGGGAATGGGGAATTCTGCTAGTAGACTGCCTTCAGTCTCATACTGCGACTTTTTCCTTCAGCCTGCCTGCCTATCCTTCAAATTTTGGACTTGCCAGCCTCAACAATCATGTAAGCCAGTTCCTTAAAATAAATCCCAATCAATCTCTCTCTCTCTGTCTCTCTCTCATATCTCTGTACATATCCTGTTGGTTTCTCTGGAGAATGCTAATATAGGAAGTTCACTTCAGCTGTTCCTGTAACTGTTCACTCTATACTTTTTTTTTCTGAGTACTCTTCCCCTGATAGAAAGTTGTCTGGGACTTCCATGAGTGAAAAGTATTTTTAAATATAACTTTTCCCCTTGCCTACTTTATTTTTTTAAGGCCTGATTTACATACAATGAAATGTAAAGATCTTATACAGTTCAGTTATTTTGGCAAAAGCAGATATATACCCATGTAACCCTCATCTCTTATGAAGATATAAAACATTTCCATCACCCCACAAAGCTCCTTTATGATGTTTTTAATCAGTCTCCAGAAGCAACCACTCTGATTTGTACATTCACAGATTAGTTTGGCCTTTTCTTGAATTTCATGTAAATGGAATCATCCAGTATAGTCAGCTCTCTGGGTCTGTGGATTCCATATCCAGAGATTCTACCAGCTGTGGATTGAAAATATTCATAAAAACTCCAGATAATAACAATACAACAGGCCGGGCACAGTGGCTCACGCCTGCAATTCCAGCACTTCGGGAGGCAAAGGTGGGCCCTCTTGAGGTCAGGAGTTCGAGACCAGCTTGGCCAACATGGTGAAACCCCGTCTCTACTAAAAATACAAAAATTAGCTGGGCGTGGTGGTGGACACCTGTAATCCCAGCTATCCAGGAGACTGAGGCGGAGGTTGCAGTGAGCTGAGATCGTGCCACTGCACGCCAGCCTGGGTGACTCTGTCTCAAAAAAAAAACAAAAACAAAAAAACCAAAATAATACAAATAAAAAAGCAATGTGGTATAGCAACTATTTACATAGCATTTACATTGTGTTAGGTATTATAAGTAATCGTGAGGCACTTTAAAATATAGGGGAGGATATGTGTAGGTCATATACAAATACTGTGCCTTTTTGTATAAAGGACTTGAATATACATAGATTGGTTTCTACAGTGGGTCCTGGAACCAATTCCCCACAGATACCAAGGGATGACTGTCTGTAGTGTTCTGAGTTATTAAGCAGAAGGTGTTTGGGATTTACCTATGTTGTTTAGAGTGTCAGCACTTTGTTCCCTTCTGTTGCTGAGTAGTAGTTATTGTATGACGATACCGTGGTTTATCGTTCTTCTACTGATGGACGCTTGGGCTATTTCCAGTTGCTGTTAGTTGTTTTTCATCTCATCATTTCTAATGGATGTTTAGTAATATCTCTTGCATTTCTTTGAAAATTAATGGTGTAGAACACTTTTTCAAGTGCTTATTGGCTATTCATTTGTCTTGCTTTGTTTCTTCATGTCTTCCCCCTGACTTTTTTTTTTTTTTTGAAAGGGGTTCTCCCTCTGTCATCCAGGCTGGAGTGCAGTGTCACAATTATGGCTAGCTTTAGTCTTGACCTCTCAGGCTTATCCCACCTCGGCCTCCAAGTAGCTGGGACCACAGGTGTGCACCACCATGTCGATAATTTTTTGAAGTATTTTTTTTTTTTTTTTTTCGAGACGGAGTCTCGCTCTGTCGCCCAGGCTGGAGTGCAGTGGCCGGATCTCAGCTCATTGCAAGCTCCGCCTCCTGGGTTTACGCCATTCTCCTGCCTCAGCCTCCCGAGTAGCTGGGACTACAGGCGCCCGCCACCTCGCCCGGCTAGTTTTTTGTATTTTTTAGTAGAGACGGGGTTTCACCGTGTTAGCCAGGATGGTCTCGATCTCCTGACCTCGTGATCCGCCCGTCTCGGCCTCCCAAAGTGCTGGGATTACAGGCTTGAGCCACCGCGCCCGGCTGAAGTATTTTATAGAGACAAGATCCCACAGTGTTGCCCAGGCTGGTCTCAAACTCCCTGGGCTCAAGCTGTCCTCTCGCCTTTGCCTCCCAGAGTGCTGGGATTACCAGCATGAACACTGCACCCAGCTCTTTTCCCTTTTTAAAAAGTCATGGGCCGGGCATGGTGGCTCACGTCTGCAATCCCAGCACTTTGGGCAGCTGAGACAGGCAGATCATTTGAGGTCAGGAGTTCAAGACCAGCCTGGCCAACATGGTGAAACCTCATCTCTACCAAAAATATAAAAAATTAGCTGGGTGTATTGGTGTGCATCTGTAAGCCCAGCTACTTGGGGGGCTGAGGCAGGAGAATCACTTGAACCCGCGAGGCGGAGGTTGCAGTGAGCCAAGATTGTGCCACTGCACTCCAGCCTGAGCGACAGAGTGAGACTCTGTCTCCAAAAAAAAAAAAAATATATATATATATATACACACACACACACATTATGTTTCTTCTTGACTTGTAAGAGTTTGTGTATTCCAGATAAAAATCCTTCATCTGATATATGTTGTGAAGATTTTCTACATTCTTTTTTTAATGTTGTCTTTTGATGTGCAGAAGTTTTAAATTTCTCTGAAGTCCAGTATATCAGGGTTTTCTTTCAGGATCAGTGCTTTTTATTCCTCTAAAAAACTATTGCCTACCTAGTGGTCACAAACATAGATTCTTACATTTCCTCCTAGAAGCTTTACAGCTTTAGCTTTTATGTTTAGGCCTGTGATCCACCTTGAATTAATTTTTGTGTATGGTCTGAGGTGTAGGGGTCAAGGCTCTTTTTTTCCTTTATGGATATCAAGTTTTCCTAGCACCATTTTTTGAAAATACTTTTACCATTGAATTGCTTTGGTGCCCTTATCAGAAATCATTTGACTGTGTATGTGTGGGTCTATTTGTACACTAGTTATTACACTTTTAATTATAGAAGCTTTATAGTATTTTCATGATTGAAAGCATTAAGCTCCTTTGTAGTTTTTGTTTTTCAGTATTTTCCTTGCTGTTTTTGTTTATCTTCCTTGCTATTTTCTTTTTCATATGAACATCAGTAATAACTTACCCAATTCTAATATAAAGCTTATTGCTTATTGGTATTTTTGGAGTATCATAATAAATTTATAAATTACCTTCAGGAGAACTGATACAATGTTGAGTCATCCTATCAGTGACCTGGAAATGACATTTCCTTTGTTCAAATCTATTTTTATGTCTTTCAGGGGTTTTCCCCCTATAGTCCCAGCACTTTGGGAGGCTGAGGTAGGCAGATTGCTTGAGCCTGGGACCAGCCTATGCAACATAGTGAGACCCCATCTCTACAAAAAAAGAAAAAAATTAAGAGTGCTTGTGCACACCTGTAGTCCCAGCTACTTGGGAGGCTGAGGTAGGAGAATCGCTTGGGCATAGAATTCGAGGTTGCAGTGAGCTGTGATTGTGCTACCATACTCCAGGCTGGGTGACAGAGCGAAACCCTGTCTGAGAGGTTTTTCTCATCTAGATTGTGTTGCTGTTTATAATTGAGGGCATTTCTCTACCATTATATCCTCTGATTATTTTTTGTATGTGTGAAGGCAGTTGATTTCTACATGTCAATTTTATATCCTACTACCTAACTGAATCTTGTATTTTTTGAGTTAGTTTAACCATTGATATCCTTTGGTTCTCCAGATATACCAGGGGTTCACAAACTTTTTCTCTAAAGGGCCAGTCTGTTTTTATGCTGCTCATAAAGACATACCCGAGACTGGGCAATTTACAAAAGAAAGAGGTTTATTGGACTTACAGTTCCATGTGGCTGGGGTGGCCCCAGATCATGGCAGAAGGTGAAAGGCAAGGAAGAGCAAGTCACATCTTATATGTTGCCTTCCCAACAGTCCCCTAAGGTCTTAACTCATTTTAGCATTAAAAGTCCACAGTCCAAAGTCTCATCTGAGACAAAGCAAGTCCCTTCTGCCTATGAGCCTATAAAATCAAAAGCAAGTTAGTTACTTCCTAGATACAATGGGGGTACAGGCATTGGGTAAATACAGCCATTCCAAATGAGAGAAATTGGCCAAAACAAAGGGGCTACAGGCCTTATGCAAGTCCGAAATCCAGCAGGGCAGTCAAATCTTAAAGTTCCAAAATCATCTCCTTTGATTCCATGTTTCACATCCAAGTCACACGGATGCAAGAGGTGGGTTTCCATGGTCTTGGGCAGCTCCATCCCTGTGGCTTTGCAGGTACAGTCTCACCCCAGCTGCCTTCACTGGCTGGCGTTGAGTGTCTGTGGCTTTTCCAGGAGCAATAGTGCAAGCTGTCAGTGGATCCACTATCCTGGGGTCTGGAGGATAGTAGCCCTCTTCTTGCAGCTCCACCAGGCAGTGCCCCAGTAGGGACTCTGTGTGGGGGCTCCAACCCCACGTTTCCCTTCCACACTGCCCTAACAGAAGTTCTCCATGAAGGCCCCACCCCTGCACAAACTTCTGCCTGGGCATCCAGGCGTTTCCATACAGCTTCTGAAATCTAGGCAGAGGTTTTCAAACCCCAGTTTTTGACTTTTATGTGCTCACAGGCTCAACACCATGTGGAAGCTGCCAAGGCTTGAGGGTTGCACCCTTTGAAGCCACGTCCTGAGCTCTGCGTTGGTCCTTTTCAGCCATGGCTGGAGTGGTTGAGATGCAGGGCACTAAGTCACTAGGCTGCACACAGTATGGAGACCCTGGGCATAGCCCATGAAACCACTTTTGCCTCTTAGGCCTCTGGGCCAGTGATGGGAGCGGCTGCTGTGAAGACCTCTGACATGCCCTGGAGACGTTTTCCCTATTGTCTTGGGGATTAAAATTTGGCTCCTTGTTACTTACGCAAATTTCTGCAGCTGGCTTGAATTTCTCCTCAGAAAATGGGATTTTCTTTTCTATCACATTGTCAGGCTGCAAATTTTCTGAATTTTGTGCTCTGCTTCCCTTATAAAACTGCCTTTAACAGCACCCAAGCCACTTCTTGAGTGCTTTGCTGCTTAGAAATTCCTTCCACCAGCTACCCTAAATCATCTCTCTCAATTGAGTTCAGAGTTCCACACATCTCTAGGGCAGGGGCAAAATGCCGCCAGTCTCTTTGCTAAAACATAAGAAGAGTTACCTTTGCTGTAGTTCCCAAGAAGTTCCTCATTTCTATCCAAGACCACCTCAGCCTGGACTTTATTTTCCATATCATTATCAGTATTTTGGTCACAGCCATTCAACAAGTCTCTAGGACGTTCCAGACTTTCCCACATTTTCCTCTTCTTCTGAGCCCTCCAAAACTGCTGCAGCCTCTGCCTTTTACCCAGTTCCAAAGTTGCTCCCACATTTTTGGGTACCTTTTCAGCAGCACCCTACTCTACTGGTACCAGTTTACTGTATTAGTCTGTTTACATGTTGCTGATAAAGACATACCTGAGACTGGGCAATTTACAAAAGAAAGAGGTTTATTGGACTTACAGTTCCACGTGGCTGGGGAAGCCTTACAGTCATGGCAGAAGGTGAAAGGCAAGGAGGAGCAAGTCATGTCTTACATGGATGGCAGCAGGCAAAGGAGAGCTTGTGCAGGGAAACTACTGTTTTTAAAACCATCAGATCTTGTGAGACTAATTCACTATCATGAGAACAGCATGAGAAAGATGTGCCCCCAAGATTTAACCACTTCCCACTGGGTTCCTCTCACCACACATGGGAATTGTGGGAGTTACAATTCAAGATGAGATTTGGGTGGGGACACAGGCAAACCATATCATTAAGGTAGTAAATAATTTAGGCCTTGCCTAGGTCACATTCTTTTGTTTCCCCCCTTTTTTTTTTCTTTACCACCCATTAAAAATGTAAAAATCATTCCTAGCCTGAGGGCCATACAAAAATAGATATCAGGTGTGGTTTATTGACTGCTGCATATCATCTGCAAATAGAGTTTTATTTCTTTTCTACCAATTTTTATGCCTCTAATTGTCCAGTTGGCTAATAAATTCTAGCACAGTGTTGAAGTTACGGATATAGTGAGCATCCTTGTCTTGTTTTTGATATTAGTGCAGAGGTCTCTAGTGTTTTCCTCATATTTAAGATCCTGGTCTTAGGACTAAGGTACATATTTTTTAAAATCATTTTCAGCAAGCATTCATCAGCTGTCATCTTGTTGAATTTTAAAAACAAGAAATGAGTGTTTTATTTTGAGAAAGGCTTTTTGAGCATCTCTGAAGGCAGTGATAGGAATTTTCTTCATTGTGTCTTTTTTATGGCCTATTATTTTATTAATGTGGTGATGGATTCTGTTTGCTGATGTTACTGGGAAATTGTGCATTAATATTCATGAATGATACTGGTCTGCTTTTTTCTTTGTACTCTTTATTAATACTTTATAACAACAATTAGTTTTCCTTCATTTTCAATACCTTGGAACAGTTTATGGAGCATTGGAGCTATTTGGTTGGGAAGTTGCCTTGAATTCCTCTGTGAACGCCATCAGGGCCTGGTGCTTTTATGGGGGGCAGTTCCTTAATTTTTTCTAGGGAAACTGGTCTGTTTAAACTTTATATCTTTAATTTGCTCAGTTTTGGTAATCTATATTTTTCTAGAAAAGTACTGATTTCTTCTGGGTTTTCAAATTTATTAGTATAGAGGCCTGCAAAATAGTCATGTGATTTTATAAATTTATTGTTTATTTTTCTTTTTATCTTTTTGTATATTTGTGTTTTCTCTGTTTTGCTCTCTTTCCCCACTGCTCCTCTCTTAATTTAGCTAGCAGTTGTCTTATTTTGTTAATTTAGGGAAAAAAACTTCTATTTTTAAAAATTAGGTCTGTTTTTGTTCTGTATTTCATTGATTCCTGCTTTCATCTTTGCTTTCTTTTGGTTACTTTGTTGTTCTTTTTGACCCAAGTCACTTTTAAAAATTTATTTTACTGAAAAAAGACAGATATTTTTGATTTGGTATCTCCCTGGTCACTCAGACTGGAGTGCAGTGGTGTGATCATGGCTCACTGCAGCATCAAACTCATGGGCTCCAAGTGATCCTCCTATCTCAGCCTCTGGAGTGGCTGGGACTACAGGTGTATGTCACCACTCCTGGCAAATTTTTAAAAAAACTTTATCTAGAGATGGTGTCTCGCTATATTGCCCTCAAGTGATCCTCCTGCCTTGGCCTCCTAAAGTGTTAAGATTACAGGCATTAGCCATTGCATCAACACCCCCCAAAATTTATTGCTATGAATTTTCCTCTTATTACTGTTTTGCATGTATCTAATAGTTCCTGTTTTAAAAAAATTCTGTAATTTCAGTTTGTACTTCCTCTTTCACGGAAGTCTTTAATAGAAGACCTTTTAATTTCCGGAGGAAAGCTGTTTTATTGTTAATTTCAACAAATCAGTTTTATTAAATTGTGATCAATGTCATTTATTTCTAATTTTATATAACTTTCCTGTATTTCTTGTGTGATCTCTAGTACTCGATTTTGTAAGTGTTTGATGCTCACTTGAGAAGGTATATTTCGTATTATCAGTACATAAAGTTTTGATATATACAGATTGAGCACCCTCATCCAAAAATCTGAAATCCAAAACTTTTTGAGCACCAACTTGATGCTTGATGCCACAAAAGGAAAATTCTGCCAGCCGTGGTGGCTCATACCTGTAATCCCCACATTTGGGAAGGCCAAGGCAGAAGAATCACTTGGGGCCAGGAGTTTGGGACCAGCCTGGGCAACATAGTCAGACCTTGTCTCTACAAAAAATTAAAACATTAGCCAGGTATAATAGCTCACGCCTGTAGTCCTAGCTACCCAGGAGGGAGGACTGCTTGAGTCCAGGAATTGGAGACTACAGTGAGTCATAATTGCACCACTGCACCCCAGCCTTGGTGACAGAGTGACACCGTGTCTCAAAAAAAAAAAAAAAAGGAAAATTCCACATCTGACCTCATATGACAGCTCATAGTCAAAACATAGGCACACAACACAGTTACTCAGTATCCCTGGGGGAAGAAAACCTTTCCAGCCCCTTTCAACTGTGACATACATTCCTCACACACCCGGATTCTCCATGCAAGCATGCCTGTAAAGAGTAATAAAATGGTACGTGTGTAGGCTGCATATGCCAATGGCAGGTTTCTCATAATACTTCACATGAAGCCCAGACCTATGTGCATTACACACTTTTGTTTTGTTTTTGTTTTTGCTTATTCTCTGTTCTGTTGTGTAAAGATATTGTTTAAAATGCCAAAAAGGCCTGCATGGTACCTATAGGGTAATGCAAGTATTCCAAAATCTGAAACACTTCTGGTCTCAAGCATTTCAAATAAGGAATACTTAACCTGTATACATCCACATGATCTACCTCATTGGTCATTTTAAGTCTTCCTATATCATCCTTATTTTTTGCTCGATTGACGTGTCTTGTACTGAATGGAGTATTGGAGTTTCTTATTTGTCCGTTTATATGTATATATCTTCTATACGTCTCCTGTAGTTTTCTTTATAAAGTGGTTGCTGTGTTATCTGATGCATAGATATTCACAATTTTTATGTCTTCATTGTGAATTGTGACTTTTAGTATTAAAAAGTACCCCTTTTATATTTAATGCTTTTGCCTTGAATTCTGTTTTTTCAGAAATAAGATAGGACTTTTAAACAATTTCCACTTGCCTGAAATACCTTTGTTCATACCTTCGTTTACCCTTTCTGAATCTCTGTATTCAGGAAACATACAGTATGTGATTGGGCTTGGCTTTGTAAGCCAAGTTGAAATTTTTTTTCTTTTAGTGGGTAAGTTAGGTTTATTTACATTAATTTTTATTACTCACAGATTTGGCCTCAGTTGTCACAATATTTTATAATTACATGTATTGCTTTATTTGTTATGTTCCTTTTTTCTATGAGGTGTCTTCTATGCTCTTTAAAACATTTATTTTCTGGCATTTATGAATATTTATATTTGTTTTAATTCTCTATTATTTTACTTGAACCTGGGAGGCAGAGGTTGCAGTGAGCTGAAATTGCGCCCCTGCACTCCAGCCTGGGCCACAGAGCGAGACCCCGTCTCAGAAAATAAATAAATAAATAAATGTATTGTTTTAACTCTCACCAATTAACCTGTACAACAGCATGCTTATTATATTTTCCTCTTTCTCTCTCCCATTTTCCATCCAATATTTGTTACAGCATGTAACATTTGCACATTTGTTTTATACCTTCACCTTAGTGTTTTTGTAATACATTTGGATGTATTAAAATCCTCACTATAGTAAGTTCTTTTGGCCAGGTGTGGTGGCTTACTTTGGGAGTACTTTGGGAGGTTGAGGTGGGAGGATGGCTTGAGCCCAGGAGCTCGAGACCAGCCTGGGCAACATGGGGAGACCCCATCTCTACCAAAAAAAAAAAAAAAAAAAGCCAGGTTTGTAGCATGCATCTGTAGTCCCAGCTACTTGGGAGGCTGAGGCAACAGGATTGCTCAAGCCAAGGAAGTCAAGGCTGCAGTGGGCTGTGTTCATGCCACTGGACTCCAGCCTAGGTGGTAGAGCAGTGGGCTGTGTTTGAGTGCCACTGCACTCAAACCTAGGTGATAGAGCAAAACCCCGTCTCAAGAAAAAGTTCTTTTGCTGAAGTTTGTAGAGTTATCTCTTGGTTAGATGAATCTTATTCTCTAGACTGTTTCTTATTCTCTAGATTGTTTCTGAAGGGCTCATGAGTGCTCTGTTTCTATATGGCTAAAATTGGTTTTCTATAACCTTGATAGTTGAGGGACAAGTTGGTAGACAAAATCTTCGGTTCACATTTTCCAATATTTTTTTAAAAAATTGCTGTTCCATTGTTGCCTTATTTTATATTTTGTTTTTGGAGTCTGATACAATGTAATTTTTTTTGTAAGTTACTTGATCTTTTTACTGAAGACCTTGAAGATTTTTTTTTTCTTTGAAATCTGTTTTACTAGGTTATGTTTTGAAGTTGTTTGTTCTATGTTAATATTCTAAGGTGCCTGGTAGTCCCTTTCAATGTGTAGATTCAGCTCTCCTTTTATTTCTGGAATGCTTTCTTGGATTACAGTTTTAAATATTAGTTCTGTTTCGTTGTTCGGTTTTCTTCTGGGATACCAAATGAATACTTCTTTTTGACCTGCCTTCCATTTTTACCACTATCGCTAACCTTTTTTTACTTTGCTTTTTCCCATTTTAATTTTCTTAGTATTTCTCCTGTCTTTATGCCTGTTAATAAATTTTCCTTTGAATCTGTTCTGTTGGGCATCTTGTAATTGTCTTCATTTCTAAGGTAATTTTGCCTTTTTCCTCCATTTGTTTTCTGAGTCTAGTCAGTCCTTTTAATTCTTCCTTCTAGTAAGAATTTCTGATTCATGGTGGGGTTTTAAATATGCCCAAATGTTTGTATGGATACATTTGTAGTTGGAGTGTGATCATAACATTTGCTTCTGCTTCATGGTTGGGTTTTTTTTTCCAAGAAGAATTTTCTGATTTTTTTTTTTTTTTTGGTAATAACTGTATGGATCTGTTTGCCCTTTTCTTCCTCATTTTTGTGCTGTTTTGTAAGATTTCTAGCAATGACTTCCTTTTCTGTCAGTGTAATAAAGTCTAGATTCCTTAGTAAGTTTGCGTTGGTGTGAATGAATAATACATATCTCACTCAACGTTTTTGATTGGATTTTTCTTGCAGGACCCTGAATTTTCTTTTTTTCTTTTCACCTTCATCATCCAAATGCCAGAGGTTGCCTCTTCCTTCTTTTTTGGTTTATTTTACCCTGAGAAGCTTTGGTTTTGAAGACTGTTACTTCAATAATATACTTTTAAGTCCCTGCCCTGTAAACCTTTCTTTGACTGGACACTATAGTGGTATTTTCAGATTTAGGGTGGACTTACTTGGTCTGCGTTTGCCACAAAGCCTTGCAGCAGAAGCACGGTGGGCACACGTGTGTGAGATTGCTCCCTGAGATTTAAAAATTTACGGTTATTTCAAATGTGGGTATTCTCTGTCTGAAGGCTGAGGGTGTGTTTTTGTTTAGTTTTATCTATTTTAGTTTTAGTTTGACTGCCACTGTCAGTTTCCTTGGAAGTTCCCAGTGATGACTAAATTCTCAGAACTGAGCTGATACTTTCTAGCTTGAAGGGAAAACTAGTAAAACATATTTTAAGGTATTACGTGATCAACTGAAAATTACAACTCCATAATGACAATCCTATTCAGTACTGTTATAGCACTTTGCAGTTTTGCCAACACTTTCATATGCTTTTTTTATATAATCCCCTCAAAAAATCTATTTCATAGATGAAGAAATTGTGACATCGATTAAATTCCTGATGTCATGCAGCAGGTAAGTGATAGGACCAAGTTACCACAGGCTTTCTCATTTAGAGCCTGTGCCTTTTCTCCTGTACCTCATTTAACCTTGTTGATTCACACTAAGTGTCCAAACTGCCCATTAGGTTTATAGCGAGTATATTTAAAGTCACACAGGCATGAACCTTTATGAAGTCTGGTTTGGATTGTGGGTTATTTTTTTGATCCTTTTACAAAGATTAACTGTTATTTCTTCCTTTTACCTTACAGGACCAAGCCATATGTCCTTTTATGTTCGAGCCCACAAAGGGTCAACACTTTCTCAGTGGTCTCTTGGTAATGGCACCCCAGTCACAAGTAAAGGAGGAGACTACTTTGTCTTTTATTCCCATGGACTCCAGGCCTCTGCATGGCAGTTCTGGATAGAAGTGCAGGTGCAAATTTCCCAGCATTGTTTGTTTCATTGATTAGGTTCCCAGGTGGTATTTAGCAAGAACCTTGGGTTCAGTATCTGGCTTCCGAGAACTGGAGAACTAATTGATTTTCTCTGGCAGGTCTCAGAAGAACATCCTGAAGGAATGGTCACTGTGGCCATTGCTGCTCACTATCTATCTGGGGAAGACAAGAGATCCCCTCAACTGGATGCTCTGAAGGAAAGGTTCCCAGATTGGACATTTCCCTCTGCCTGGGTGTGCACCTACGATCTCTTTGTGTTTTAGTTTTGTGGATGAGCTCTAAGTACGTGCCCAGTGGATACTCCATGTGACATGGTTTCTCCCTATGTTACGTGGATGTTTGTAACGTAAGTCAATGAATTTTAATGAGCATATGTTCAAAGAACTTTCTGCGTTAACACTTTTCAGGGCCAAGCACTGTAAGGGTTTAGCTGTGGCACAATGATGCATGGCCTGTTGACACTTGAAAATGCCAGTCTTCTGGCACTTAAGCACATGTGGGTACTGCCACTACACACACGTCATTTCATATGACCTTAAGGACAAAAGCCAACAAACCACTTCAGTAGGTGCCCCGTTAGGATCAAGAAAGATGTACACTGTTAGACCATTGTTAATGAGACAAAAGTTGTTTCCAATGTAAGCCCCAAAACCATTTGTTGTATTCGTGGATGGTGGGTAAAATATCATTCACTGGGGTAGTGATTCCCCTTGAGACTATAACTCTGTGTAGGTCACTGGGAAGTGATTGCCATAGGGCTGGGAGAAAAGAGAAGCATTGCGCTCTTGAGGCTGTAGCCTTTTTCTTTGTCGAGCTGTTTCTTCAGGCAGCCTCTCAGATGTGCTTTGTGTCTCTGTGCTGAGGCCTGGACCCTGTGCTGAGCTGGTGACTCACTGTCCTGACAAATGGACACCCAGATCCACTGCTGTGCTGCTTTCCTGAGGTGGTTTTCTATGCCTGTTTTCCTCTGAAACATGTCTGTTTACCCCTCTCCATCTTACCAAGTTGAAAAGGGTAGTAGTTTGGCCACATATCCCTCTGGTTTTCATAGGTTCTTTTGGTTCAGAATATTGTTTGTGCCAGTACATGACCTTAACTTCCTTCCTCAGAGCACTGAGCTGCCACCTGGGCTATTCTGGGGTAGAAGGAAGGCTGGGAGTAGTGGGCATTTTATAAATATTTATCCTTTTTTCTTTGTTTCCTAGGAGTCTTGTGTTATACAAGGTTAATCCTTTATGGTATAATCTTATTGATGCACTGGGCCTTTTTGTTTTCCAGCCAGTTGAATAGATTAGTTTTTCTCAGTAATTTACTATCCAGCAGGCTGGCTTTCCTGAGACTTGAGGTTGTGGCTTATACTGGAATGAGACCACTGTACCTGTAGGTGGTTCAGATCCTGCATAGTGGCAGCATGAGGACTTAAAGGTGGTTTTCATTTTGAAGATGGCTATGTAGCTTGTAAGGTGTATCACAGCAGTACCTCTCATGGCTTTTTGGTTCCAGCAGTGAGGGGATTGGTGAGATCAATGGTAAACTATGCAAGCTTTCTTTTTATCATTAGGAAATGTGAAACATTGGACAAATTTTAACAAGGACAAAAAGCTGAAAGAAAAGGCACAGTTAACAAAACAAAAAAGGGTAGCTAGATTTATCTTGGGTGATGGAGGAAATGAGAGAGGAATGGTCTTGAAAGGTGGTCTGTGGATCTATCTGAATAGAAAGAGCACAGTAAGTGTGCATCGCAGGAGAAAACGTCCTTGAAGCTGCTTGTTTAATGTGTATGATATGCTTTTTAAAATCATGCTCCTCATTGTCTGCCTAATCTTGTGATTCCCTAAACTAACTGGGCCCACGTAGATAGGGCTGCAGCCAGAGCTGAATAATAACACGTTAGGCTGTCACATGCATCAGCACTGCACACTGGAGTCATTGCTTTTCCTTGACTTTGTAGAAATCACAAGTGCTTCAGGAGTCTGGCTCCTGCTACTTTTATCCGTCAGGTAGCACAAAAGGTTTGCAGGGTTTGTATCTTGTATAGAATCACAGTTGTGGAGAAAAAGTAATGATTTCTCAATGAATTTTAAAATATGGGCCTATTTTCCATCCCCGTGGTTTATCTGATATAATTAGTGTTCCCTGTGATTTCCCCCCGCTTTGGGAAGGATGCCTTTACTCTTTATCAGTAATAAATTATGACTGTTTTCGTATTGCCTTTGGGTTATTTTCCTGTGTAAACCATTGTCTTTTGTTTTGGTTTTCTTTAGCATTATGAAACTTTGGTGTTGTACAAGGTCAGTAATAAGATGCTCACTAGTCTCAGGGCTTGTGTAATATTCTGGGAGGTCATTTAAATGCCAGAGATGGTCAAGCAATTATACACAGTATTTATGACTCAACTGTTAAGTATACCATTTGTCTGTCACAGTAGATTCTGAGATTAAAATTTTTTTATAAGAGTGATCATTTAAATAATTTCTAAAAGGGTCTAACAAAGTCACTAACAATGCATTATTTTCTACAGAATTTAATGTTAGTAGTACAGTACAGCATATTCAGGGAAAAAGTGTGAAGAATTACGATTTCAAAGTAGTTCGTTCTTGTGTTTGACCTAAGAATGATTGTCGCATGAAGTGTTTGTTTTTACAGTTTAGCATAAACAAACAAACATGATAGGATTCCTTAAGATGTTACCACCAAAGGGGCCACAAGCCAGCCTGCTGTCTCAGGAAGCTGTAGAAGGAGCGTTTTGTCAATTTCTTGTCACTGGTTGACTTACTGAGGATTGTTGCCTTATAATGTTACTGAAATAAACTTTTTAATATACTGGTTGATATCTTTTTAACAGAAAAACAGATGCTGTGTTCTTCTGTATCCCCATATTTTCAGGGGTTATTCCATGTCCACAGAGCCTTTTAATTGCTGTTGGAAGACCTAGATGGCTCATGTGAGCAAAGAACTCAACATGGAAATGTTTACTTCAGTTAGAATCCTTTATTTTAGAATGAAATGGTACTTCTGAATTTCACAGAAATTATTAGGTAAATGTTGAGCTTCAGCATATGTAGGAGTTTAAAATCATCCCCATTAGCAAAAAAATAGCAAAGGATGAAGGGCATTCTTTTATTTGGGAGTAAGGGTAGGAGGGCGAGAAGAAATTGCCTTTCAGTCAGTGACCCATTGTTTATTCTAAACTCCACAGGAGGAAAGGGTACCACCACTCACCAAAATAGAGCATGAACTTTGAGTTCAAAGATCTCTCTGCAAATTATTTAAGCTTTGAGTGAATTCTCTCAGAAAAGTTCAATACAAGGTGAAGCAGCTGAACAACTTCTAACACTCCTTCTTTTAGGGCCAGTAAAGCCAAGAGCAGTTATGGCTCTTTGTTTTTAGCCAAGATGCAGTTATGACTTTTAAATTTTTAAAAATTATACTTTAAGTTCTGGGGTACATATGCAAAATGTGCAGGTTTGTTACATATGTATACATGTGCCATGGCAGTTTCCTGCACCCATCAACCCATCATCTACATTAGGTATTTCTCATAATGCTATCCCTCCCCTAGCCCCCCACCCTCTGACAGGCCCTGGTGTGTGATGTTCCCCTCCCTGTGTCCAGGTGTTCTCATTGTTCAACTCCCACTTATGAGTGAGAACATGCAGTGTTTGGTTTTCTGTTCTTGTGTTAGTTTGCTGAGAATGATGGTTTCCAGCTTCATCCATGTCCCTGCAAAGGACATGAACTCATCCATTTTTAGGGCTGCATAGTATTCCATGGTGTATATGTGCCACATTTTCTTTATCCAGTCAATCGTTGATGGGCATTTGGGTTGGTTCTGAGTCTTTGCTATTGTGAACAGTGCTGCAGTAAACATACGTGTGCATGTGTCTTTATAGTAGAATGATTTATAATCCCTTAAGTATATACCCAGTAATGGGATTGCTGGGTCAAATGGTATTTCTAGTTCTAGATCCTTGAGGAATCCCCACACTGTCTTCCACAATGGTTGAACTAATTTACACTCCCACCAACAGTATAAAAGCATTCCTATTTCTCCACATCCTCTCTAGCATCTGTTGTTTCTTTTTAATGATTGCCATTCTAACTGGTGTGAGATGGTATCTCATTGTGGTTTTGATTTGCATTTCTCTGACCAGTGATGATGAGCTTTTTTTTCATATGTTTGTTGGCTGCATAAATGTCTTCTTTTGAGAAGTGTCTGTTCATATCCTTTGCCCACTTTTTGATGGGTTTTTTTTTCTTGTAAGTTTAAATTCTTTGTAAATTTTGGATACTAGCCGTTTGTCAGATGGATAGATTGCAAAAACTTTCTCGACCATTCTGTAGGTTGCCTGTTCACTCTGATGTTAGTTTCTTTTGCTGTGCAGAAGCTCTTTAATTAGATCCCATTTGACTATTTTGGCTTCTGTTGCCATTGCTTTTGGTATTTTAGTCATGAAGTCTTTGCCTCTGCCTATGTCCTGAATGGTATTGCCTAGGTTTTCTTTCAGGGTTTTTATGGTAAGACTTTAATCCATCTCGGTTTTTGTATAAGGTGTAAAGAAGGGATCCAGTTTCAGCTTTATGCATATGGCTAGCCAGTTTTTCCAACACTATTTATTAAATAGGGAATCCCTTCCTCATTGCTTGTTTTTGTCAGGTTTGTCAAAGATCAGATGGTTGCAGATGTGTGGTATTATTTCTGAGGCCTCTGTTCTGTTCCATTGGTCTATATCTCTGTTTTGGTACCAGTACCATGCTGTTTTTGTTACTGTGACCTTGTAGTATAGTTTGAAGTCAGGTAGTGTGATGCCTCTGGCTTTGTTCTTTTTCTTAGGATTGTCTTGGCTATGTGGGCTCTTTTTTGGTTCCATATGAAATTTAAAGTAGTTATTTCCAATTCTGTGAAGAAAGTCAATGGTAGCTTGATGGAGATAGCATTGAATCTATAAATTACTTTGGGCAGTATGGTCATTTTCACCAAACTGATTCTTCCTATCCATGAGCATGGAATGTTTTTCCATTTGTGTGTATCCCCTCATTTCCTTGAGCAGTGGTTTGTAGTTCTTGAAGAGGTCCTTCATATCCCTTGCAAGTTGTATTCCTAGGTATTTTATTGTCTTAGTGGCAGTTGTGAATGGGAGTTCACTCATAATTTGGCTGTCATTGGTGTATAGGAATGCTTGTGATTTTTGCACATTGATTTTGTATCCTGAGGCTTTGCTGAAGTTGCTTATCAGCTTAAGGAGATTTTGGTCTGAGACTATAGGGTTTTCTAAATATACAATCATGTTGATCTAATGTTGACAGGGGGTGTTAAAGTCTCCCACCATTATTGTGTGGGAATCTAAGTCTCTTTGTAGGTCTCTAAGAACTTTATAAATCTGGGTGCTCCTGTTTTGGGTACATATATATTTAGGATAGTTAGCTCTTCTTGTTGCATTGATCCCTTTACCATTATGTAATGCCTTTCTTTATCCCTTTTGATCTTTGTTTAAAGTCTGTTTTATCAGAAACTAGGATTGCAACTGTTTTTATTTTTGCTTTCCATTTTCTTGGTAAATATTCCTACATCCCTTTATTTTGAGCCTATGTGTGTCTTTGCACGTGAGATGAGTCTCCTGAATACAGCACACTGATGAGTCTTGACTCTCTCCAGTTTGCCAGTCTGTGTCTTTTAATTGGGGCATTAGTCCATTTACATTTAATATTGTTATGTGTGAATTTGATCCTGTCATTATGATGCTAGCTGGTTATTTTGCCCATTAGTTGATGCAGTTTCTTCATACTCTTGATGGCCTTTACAATTTGGTATGTTTTTGCAGTGGCTGGTACCAGTTGTTCGTTTCCATGTTTAGTGCTTCCTTCAGGAGCTCTTGTAAGGCAGGCCTGGTGGTGACAAATCTCTCGGCATTTGCTTGTCTGTAAAGGACTTTATTTCTCCTTTGCTTATGAAGCTTGGTTTGGCTGGATATGAAATTCTGGGTTGAAAATTCTTTAAGAATATTAAATATGGGCCCCCACTGTCTTCTGGCTTGTAGAATTTCTGCCAAGAGATCTGCTAGTCTGATGGGCTTCCCTTTGTGGGTAACCCGACCTTTCTCTCTGCCTAATATTTTTTCCTTCATTTCAACCTTGGTGAATTTGACAATTATGTGTCTTGGGGTTGCTCTACTTGAGGAGTGTCTTTGCGGTGTTCTCTATATTTCCTGAATTGAATGTTGGCCTGCCTTGCTAGGTTGGGGAAGTTCTCCTGGATAATATCCTGAAGAGTGTTTTCCAACTTGGTTCCATTTTCCTTGTTGCTTTCAGGTACACCATTAAAACGCACATTTGGCCTTTTCACGTAGTCCCATATTTCTTGGAGGCTTTGTTCATTTTCACTCTTTTTTCTCTAATCTTGTCTTCTTGCTTTATTTCATTGAGCTGATCTTCAGTCTCTGATATCAGTTCAGATATTGATACATGTGTATGCTTCATGAAGTTCTCGTGCTGTTTTTTTCAGCTCCATCAGGTCATTTATATTCTTCTCTAAACTGGTTATTCTAGTTAGCAATTTGTCTAACCTTTTTTCAAGGTTCTTAGCTTCCTTCCATTGGGTTAGAACATGCTCTTTTAGCTTGGAGGAGTTTGTTATTATCCACCTTCTGAAGTTCTGTCAATTCGTCAAACTCATTTTCTGTCCAGTTCTGTTCCCTTGTTGGCGAGGAGTTGTGATCCTTCGGAGGAGAAGAGGTGATCTGCTTTTTGGAATTTTCAGCCTTTTTGTGCTGGTTTCTCCCCATCTTTGTGGATTTATCTACCTACCTTTGGTCTTTGAAGTTAGTGATCTTCAGCTGGGATCTCTTGACTGGACATCCTTTTTGTTGATGTTGATACTATTCGTTTCTGTTTGGTAGTTTTCCTCCTTACATTCAGGCCTTCTGCTGCAGACTGGCGAAGGCTGCAGAACAGCAAAGATTGCTGCCTGTTCCTTCCTATGGAAGCTTCGTGCCACAGGGGGACCCACCAGATGCCAGCTGGAGCTCTCCTGTATGAGGTGTCTGTTGGCCCCTACTGGGAGGACCAACTTGAGGAGTCAATCTGTCCTTTAGCAGAGCTCAAATGCTGTACTGGGAGATCCACTGCTCTCTTCAGAGCTGCCAGGCAGGGACGTTTAAGTCTGCTGAAGCTGTGCCCACAACTGCCCTTTCCCCAAAGTGCTGTGTCCCAGAGAGGTAGAGGTTTTATCTGTTAGTCCCTGAATGGGACTGCTGTCTTTTTTCAGAGTTGCCATGCCCAGAGAGGAGGGAATCTAGAGAGGCAGTCTGGCCACAGTGGCCTTGCTGAGCTGCAGTGGGCTCCATCCAGTTTGAACTTCCCGGCGGCTTTGTTAACACTGTGAGGGTAAAACTGCCTACTCAAGTCTCAGCAATGGTGGACGCCCCTCCCCTTACCACATTTGAGCATCCCAGGTCGAGCTCAGACTGCTGTGCCAACAATGAGAATTTCAAGCCAGTGGATCTTAGCTTGCTGGGCTCCGTTGCGATGGGACCCGCCAAGCCAGACCCATTGGCTCCCTGGCTTCAGCCCCCTTTCCAGGGGAGTGAATGGTTCTGTCTCACTGGTGTTCCAGGCACCACTGGGGTATGAAAATAAAACTGCGGCTAGCTTGGTGTCTGCCCAAAACAGGCGCCCAGTTTTATGCTGGAAAACCAGGGCCCTGGTGGCATGGGCACTGGAGGGAATCTCCTGGTTTGCGGGACACAAAGACTGTGGGAAAAGCACAGTATCTGGGCTAGACTGCAAGATATAGTCCCTAATGGCTTCCCTTGGCTGGGAAAGGGAGTTCCCCAACCCCTTGTGCTTCCCAGGTAAGGCAACTAACCACCCTGCTTTGGCTTACCCTCACTGGGCTGCACCCACTGTCCAACCAGTCCTAATGAGATGAACCAGGTACCTCAGTTGGAAATGCAGAATTCACCCACCTTCTGTTGATCTTGCTGGGAGCTGCAGACTGGAGTTGCTCCTATTCAGCCATCTTGTCAGCAATCCCAGTTATGGCTCTTAATGTCTCTTTTTAGTTGAAATACTTAGGGATTTTTGGGGTGTATCAGTGTATTTTTTGACACTTCCATATTTGATTTGTAAAAATAAAACATGTTGGTAATAATTTCTTTTCTTTCTCCAACTTGGCTCTACACCATGACCAAATGGAATTTATGCCAGGAATGCAAGGTTGGCTTAATATTAGAAAGTTGGCCAGGCGCGGTGGCACATGCGCACTTTGGAAGGCCAAGGTGGGTGAATTGCTTAAGCCCAGGAATTTGAGACTGGCCTGGACAACATGGCAAAACCTTGACTCTACCAAAAACACAAAAATTAGCAGGGCATGGTGGTGTGTGCTTGTGGGTCCAACTACTATAGAAACTGAGGTAGGAGGATGGCTTGAGCTCAGCAGGTTGAGGCTGCAGCAAGCCGTCAATAATGACTGTGCCACTTCCTTCCAGCATGGGTGACACAGCAAAACTCTGTCTTAAAACAAAAACATTTGAAAACTAGTGTAATGTACCATATTAGTAGAATAAAGGACAAAACCCACATGACTACTTCAATAGATGCAATGTTTGTTGTTGAGTGTTTTTATCATGGGAGGGTTTTGGGTTTTGTAAAAGACAAACTACACAGAAGGGAACATCCTCAACCAGATAAAGGTTATCTATGAAAAACCCACAGCTAGCATCATAATTAGTGATGAAAGAAAGCTTCTCCCTAAGATCAGAAAACAAGGATGTCCACTATTGCCACTTAAGAAGCACTGTACTGGTGGCTCTACCCAGGACAGTGTGGCAGGAGAAAGAAAGAAAAGGCATCCAGATTGAAAAGGAAGAATTTAAACTATCTCTGGTTGTAAACAACATGAACTTCAATGTAGAAAATTCTAAGGAATCCACAAAAAAGAAGTTTGGTGTTGCATAATGCAATGTCAATATACAGAAGCAATTGTATTTATATACACAAACAATCCAAAAACAGAAAATTCCATTTTTTTTTTTACAATAGCATTAATAATGCTTAGGAACATCTAACAAAAGTATGAAACTTACCAAAAACTATAATCCATTGTTAAAAGACCTTAAGCACCCAATAAATGGGTGCACGGGTGCAGCCCAACAAGCGAGAGCTGAAGCAGGGTCGGGCATCACCCCACCTGGGAAGCACAAGGGGGAAGGGAATTCCTTTTCCTAGCCAAAGGAAATTGAGACACACAACACCTGGAAAATCAGGTAACTTCCACCCTAATACTGTGCTTTACCAAGGGTCTTAGCAAACGGCACACCAGGAGATTATATCCCACACCTGGCCTAGAGGGTCCCAAGCCCACAGAGCCTCCGTCATTGCTAGCACAGCAGTCTGAGATCTAACTGCAAGGTGATAGCAAGGCTGGGGGAGGGGCGCCCACCATTGCTGAGGCTTAAGTAGGTAAACAAAGCCACTGGAAACTTGAATTGGGTGGAGCCCACCACAGCTCAAGGAGGCCAGCCTGCCTCTGTAGACTCCTCCTCTGGGGACAGGGCATAGCTAAACAAAAAGCAGCAGAAACCTCGGGAGAGGTAAATGCCCCTGTCTGACAGCTTTGAAGAGAGCAGTGGATCTCCCAGCATGGAGGTTGAGAGCTGAGAACGGACAGACTGCCTGCTCCAGTGGGTCCCTGACCCCTGAGTAGCCTAACTGGGAGACATCCCCCACTAGGTGCAGCCGACACCTCACACCTCACACAGTGGGGTACACCCCGGAGACGAAGCTTCCAGAGCAAGAATCAGACAGCAACACTCACTGTTCAGCAATATTCTATCTTCTGCAGCCTCAGCTGCTGATACCCAGGCAAACAGAGTCTGGAGTGGATCTCAAGCAAACTCTAACAGACCTGCAGCTGAGGGTCCTGATTGTTAGAAGGAAAACTAACAAACAGAAAGGACACCCACACCAAAACCCCATCAGGACGTCACCATCATCAAAGACCAAAGGCAGATAAAACCACAAAGGTGGGGAAAAAGCAGTGCAGAAAAGCTGGAAATTCAAAAAATCAGAGTGCATCTCCCCCTCCAAAGGAACACAACTCATCGCCAACAACAGAACAAAGCTGGACGGAGAATGACTTTGACGAGTCGAGAGAAGAAGGTTTCAGTCGATCAAACTTCTCAGAGCTAAAGGAGGAACTACGTAACCAGTGCAAAGAAACTAAAAACCTTGAAAAAAGATTTGACGAATGGCTAACTAGAATAACCAATGTAGCGAAGTCCTTAAAAGAACTGATAGAGATGAAAACCATAACACGAGAACTATGCGACAAATGCACAAGCTTCAGTAACCGACTCGATCAACTGGAGAAAGAGTATCAGCGATTGAAGAGCAAATGAATGAAAAAGAGACGTCTAGAGAAAAAGAGTATAAAGAAATGAACAAAGTCTCCAAGAAATATGGGATTATGTGAAAAGACCAAATCTACGTCTGATTGGGGTGCCGGAAAGTGAGGGGGAAAATGGAACCAAGTTGGAAAACACTCTGCAGGATATCATCCAGGAGAACTTCCCCGGCCTAGTAAGGCAGGCTAACATTCAAATTGAGGCAATACAGACAATGCCACAAAGATACTCCTCGAGAAGAGCAACAGCAAGACATATAATTGTCAGATTCACCAAAGTTGAAATGAAGGAAAAAATGTTAAGGGCAGCCAGAGAGAAAGGTCAGGTTACACACAAAGGGAAGCCCATCAGACTAACAGCAGATCTCTCGGCAGAAACTCTACAAGCCAGAAGAGAGTGGGGGCCAATATTCAACATTCTTAAAGAAAAGAATTTTCAACCCAGAATTTCATATCCAGCCAAACTAAGTTTTACTAGTGAAGGAGAAATAAAATCCTTTACAGACAGGCAAATGCTTAGAGATTTTGTCACCACCAGGCCTGCCCTACAAGAGCTCCTGAAGGAAGCACTAAACATGGAAAGGAACAACAGGTACCAGCCACTGCAAAAACATGCCAAATTGTAAAGACCATCGATGCTAGGAAGAAACTGCATCAACTAATGAGCAAAACCACCAGCTAATATCATAATGACAGGATTCAATTCACACGTAACAATATTAACCTTCAATGTAAATGGACTTTAGTCCAAAGACTGGCAAATTGGATAAAGAGTCAAGACCCATCAGTTTTCTGTATTCAGGAGACCCATCTCACATGCAGACACACACACAGGCTCAAAATAAAGGGATGGAGGAAGATCTACCAAGCAAATGGAAAACAAAAGCAGGGGTTGCAATCCTAGTCTCTGATAAAACAGACTTTAAACCATGAAAGATCAAAAGAGACAAAGGCCATTACATAATGGTAAAGGGATCAATTCATCAGGAAGAGCTAACTGTCCTAAGTATATATGCACCCAATACAGGAGCACCCAGATTCATAAAGCAAGTTCTTAGAGACTCACAAAGAGACTTAGACTCCCATACAATAATAATGGGAGACTTGAACACCCCACTGTCAACATTAGATCATCGAGACAGAAAGTCAAAAAGGATATCCAGGAATTGAACTCAACTCTGCACCAAGCAGACCTAATAGACATCTACAGAACTCTCCACCCCATATCAACAGAATATACATTCTTCTCAGCACCACATCGCACTTATTCCAAAACTGACCACATAGTTGGAAGTAAAGCACTCCTCAGCAAATGTACAAGAACAGAAATTATAACAAACTGTCTCTCAGACCACAGTGCAATCAGACTAGAACTCAGGACTAAGAAACTCACTTGAAACCGCTCAACTACATGGAAACTGAACAACCTGCTCCTGAATGACTACTGGGTACATAATGAAATGAAGGCAGAAATAAAGACGTTCTTTGAAACCAATGAGAACAAAGATACAACATACCAGAATCTCT
Organism: Macaca mulatta; assembly: GCF_049350105.2. NCBI lineage: Eukaryota > Metazoa > Chordata > Mammalia > Primates > Cercopithecidae > Macaca > Macaca mulatta. The sequence goes on from NC_133420.1 coordinate 93,585,613, forward strand.
GGGACACATTTAAAGCAGTGTGTAGAGGGAAATTTATAGCACTAAATGACCACAAGAGAAAGCAGGAAAGATCTAAAATTGACACCCTAGTATCACAATGAAAAGAACTAGAGAAGCAAGAGCAAACACATTCAAAAGCTAGCAGAAGGCAAGAAATAACTAAGAGCAGAACTGAAGGAGATAGAGACACAAAAAGCCCGCCAAAATAATCAATGAATCCAGGAGCTGGTTTTTTGAAAAGATCAACAAAATTGATAGACCGCTAGCAAGACTAATAAAGAAGAGAGAAGAAACAAATAGATGCAATAAAAAATGATAAAGGGGATATTACCATCGATCCCACACAAATACAAACTACCATCAGAGAATACTATAAACACCTCTACACAAATAAACTAGAAAACCTAGAAGAAAGGGGTAATTTCCTGGACACTTACACTCTCCCAAGACTAAACCAGGAAAAAGTTGAATCCCTGAATAGACCAGTAGCAGGCTCTGAAATTGAGGCAATAGTTAATAGCCTACTAACCAAAAAAAGTCCAGGACCAGACAGATTCACAGCCAAATTCTACCAGAGGTACAAGGAGGCATTACTACCATTCCTTCTGAAACTATTCCAATCAATAGAAAAAGAGGGAATCCTCCCTAACTCATTTTATGAGGCCAACATCATCCAACATCATCCTGATACCAAAGCCTGACAGAGATACAACAAAAAAGAATTTTAGACCAATATCCCTGATGAACATCGATGCAAAAATCCTCTATAAAATACTGGCAAACCAAATCCAGCAGCACATCAAAAAGCTTATCCACCATGATCAAGTGGGCTTCATCCCTGGGATGCAAGGCTGGCTCAACATACGCAAATCAATAAACGTAATCCAGCATATAAACAGAACCAAAGACAAAAACCACATGATTATCTCAACAGATGCAGAAAAAGCCTTGACAGAATTCAACAGCCCTTCATGCTAAAAACTCTCAATAAATTCGGTATTGATGGGACGTATCTCAAAATAATAAGAGCTATTTATGACAAACACAGCCAATATCATACTGAATGGGCAAAAACTGGAAGCATTCCCTTCGAAAAGTGGCACAAGACAGGGATGTCCTCTCTCACCACTCCTATTGAACAATGTTGGAAATTCTGGCTAGGGCAGTCAGGCAAGAGAAAGAAATCAAGGGTATTCAGTTAGGAAAAGAAGAAGTCAAATTGTCCCTGTTTGCAGATGACATGATTGTATATTTAGAAAACCCCATCATCTCAGCCCTAAATCTCAAGCTGATAAGCAACTTCAGTAAAGTCTCAGGATACAAAATCAATGTGCACAAATCACAAGCATTCTTATACACCAGTAACAAACAGAGAGCCAAATCATGAATGAACTCCCATTCACAACAGCTTCAAAGAGAATAAAATACTTAGGAATCCAACTTACAAGGGATGTAAAGGATCTCTTCAAGGAGAACTGCAAACCACTGCTCAATGAAATAAAAGAGAACACAAACAAATGGAAGAATATACCATGCTCATGATAGGAAGAATCAATATTGTGAAAATGGCCATACTGCCCAAGGTAATTTATAGATTCAATGCCATCCTCATTAAGCTACCAATGACTTTCTTCACAGAATGGGAAAAAACTGCTTTAAAGTTCATATGGAACCAAAAAAGACCCTGCATTGACAAGGCAATCCTAAGCCGAAAGAACCAAAGCTGGAGGCATCAAGCTACCTGACTTCAAACTATACTACAAGGCTACAGTAACCAAAACACCATGGTAGTGGTACCAAAACAGTGATACAGACCAATGGAACAGAACACAGCCCTCAGAAATAATACCACACATGTACAGCCATCTGATCTTTGACAAACCTGTCAAAAACAAGAAATGGGGAAAAGATTCCCTATTTAATAAACGGTGCTGGGAACATGGGCTAGCCATAAGTAGAAAGCTGAAACTGGATCCTTTCCTTACTCCTTATACGAAAATTAATTCAAGATGGATTAGAGACTTAAATGTTAGACCTAAAACCATAAAAACCCTAGAAGAAAACGTAGGTAATACCATTCAGGACATAGACATGGGCAAGCACTTCATGTCTGAAACACCAAAAGCAATGGCAACAAAAGCCAAAATTGACAAATGGGATCTCATTAAATTAAAGAGCTTCTGCACAGCAAAAGAAACTACCATCAGAGTGAACAGGCAACCTACAGAATGGGAGAACATTTTTGCAATCGACTCATCTGACAAAGGGCTAATATCCAGAACCTATAAATAACTCAATCAAATTTACAAGAAAACAACCCCATCAAAAAGTGGGCAAAGGATATGAACAGACACTTCTCAAAAGAAGACATTCATACAGCCAACAGACACATGAAAAAATGCTCATCATCACTGGCCATCAGAGAAATGCAAATCAAAACCACAATGAGATACCATCTCACACCAGTTGAAATGGCAATCATTAAAAAGTCAGGAAACAACAGGTGCTGGAGAGGATGTGGAGAAACAGGAACACTTTTACACTGTTGGTGGGACTGTAAACCAGTTTAACCATTGTGGAAGACCAGTGTAGCAATTCCTCAAGGATCTAGAACTAGAAATACCATTCGACCCAGCCATCCCATTAATGGGGATATACCCAAAGGATCATAAGTCATGCTGCTATGAAGACACATGCACACGTATGTTTATTGTGGCACTATTCACAATGGGAAAGACTTGGAATCAACCCAAATGTCCATCAGTGACAGACTGGATTAAGAAAATGTGGCACATATACACCATGGAATACTATGCAGCCATAAAAAAGGATGAGTTTGTGTCCTTTGTAGGGACATGGATGCAGCTGGAAACCATCATTCTGAGCCAATTATCGCAAGAACAGAAAACCAAATACCGCATGTTCTCACTCATAGGTGGGAATTGAACAATGAGATCACTTGGACACAGGAAGGGGAACATCACACACTGGGTCCTATTGTGGGGAGGGGATAGCGGGGAGGGATAGCATTAGGAGATATACCTAATATAAATGATGTTAATGGGTGCAGCACACCAACATGGCACATGTATACATATGTAACAAACCTGCATATTGTGCACATGTACCCTAGAACTTAAAGTATAATAATAATAAATTCTGAGCTCATTTATAATAAATTCAGTTTTTCAAAAAAAGAAACGCAATAAATGGAAAGACATCTCACGTTCATGGACTGGAAGACTTAATATGGCAATATTCTCCACATTGCTTTTTGTCATGAATACAACGCTTATGAAAATCCCAACTGCCTTTATTTTAGTATGGAAATTGACAAGCTGATCCTAAAATTCATATGGAAATACAAGAGACCTAGAATAGCCAAAACAGCCTAGAAGAAAAAAACTTAGGACTCCCACTTTCAAAATTTCCTACAAAGCAACAGAAATCAAGGCAATGTGGTATTGGCATAAGATATAGATCAGCCTGATACAATTAAGAGTCTATAAATAAACCCATACATCTATAGTTTTTTGACAATGGGAAAAAAATCTTTTCCATAAATGGTGCTCTGACAATTGAATAGCAATATGTTAGATGAAGTCAGATCTCTCTTTCATACCATATACGAAGATTAACACAAAATGGATCAAGACCTAAATGTAGGAGATACAACTATAAAATTCTTAAAACTTAGTCATAAATATTCATAACCCTGGATTAGGCACAAGCAACCGAAGAAAAAATAAGTTGGACTTAAAATGAAAAAGTGTTTAAAACGACACTATCAAGAAAGTGAAATGATTGAGAGTCTGTGTGATTGTAATCACATGGTGACAACACTCAATCAGACCTCTGTTGTATTCTCACCAATTTGTTTTTTTTTTAAGCAGTATTTAATGGGTACATTTTAGAGTCTTCCATTTTGTGTGGAATTAGGGGAGCTTCAAATGCTGTAATTAACATTTAAACAAAAAAAACTTGAATATTGAAACCTAAAAAAGTGAAAAGCCCACAGAATGAAGAAATACTTGCAATTTATATGTACATAAGAGTACTATTCAGAATATATAAAGAACTACAGCAAATCAACAATGAAATGACCTAATGAAACAGACATTTTTCTTCAAAAATAGGCAAATGGCTAATAATCCTATGAGAAGATGTACATTAACCATTAAGTAAATGAAAATCTAAACTATGGTGAGATACTACTTCATATACAACTTGGATGGCTACAGCCAAAATAAACAGCATGTTTTGATGCCAAGAAGTGAGATAGAAAAGTCCATATACTGTATGTTTCCATTTACATGAAATGTCCAGGATAAGCAAATCTGAAAGCATATTTAGGAAAATGGGAAAAAGTCAAAGTACTTTTTAATCCCACTTATTAGAAATGACGCCTAGGTTCCTCTATACTTACATGTAAAATTTTGTTTGCTTGGTAGGTATCTTATGGTATATATAATTTTCTGTCATTCCTTCATTATATTTTGAACATTTTCCATGTCATCAACATGGGCTGTTTCCTCCAATATTTTATTGTCAGGCATCTAGGATGTTGCCAACTCTTGATGCTCTCATTCTAAATCTACATATAAATAAATATTTTAAAATTTTATTTTTATTTATTTATTTATTTTTGGGACGGAGTCTCACTCTGTCGCCCAGGCTGGAGTGCAGTGGCTGGATCTCAGCTCACTGCAATCTCCGCCTCTCGGGTTCAAGCCATTCTCCTGCCTCAGCCTCTCGAGCAGCTGGGACTACAGGCGCCCGCCACCACACCCGGCTAATTTTTTGTATTTTTTAGTAGAGATGGGGTTTCACCGTGTTAGCCAGGATGGTCTCGATCTCCTGACCTCGTGTTCCGCCCGTCTCGGCCTCCCAAAGTGCTGGGATTACAGGCTTGAGCCACCGTGCCCGGCCTAAATAAATATTTTAAATAAATCTGTCTGAATTTCATTTCATAAGGAAAATTCTAAGAAGCAGAATTATATAATGAAAAGATGATTTTTGTGGCTTTTGTTAACCTGAGATGATGAATAAACCAAAGTTTGTGTAATGGTTTTATTGCCCTTTATCAAGGGGAAAAAAATACACATTACAGAAATAGCAGCAACTTTAATTACAAGCAAAGGTTGATTTTATTCCCACACCCCAATGACTTCTTCTTTTGGTTTCAGCAAATAATTTATTAATAAATGCATCTAGTAAACCTCAAATAGTTATACCGAATATTTAAATTCATTGGCTAAAATTATGGCTTAAACAGTTGATATGTGAACCAAACAACACAACAAAATAAAAATGGGTTTTTAAAAATTAAAGTATATAACAAATAAATTACCAAATTTTCTGTGAACCTGCCAACCTTCTTGCCTTGGGGCCTCCTATCTCTATTAGTTGTAAAAGAATATTGTATAAAAGAAAAGATTCATTCACGGCCTAACCCACAGGAATACAGTTACCTTACTGGTGCCCTGCTTTCAAGAATGTGAGATGAACTCAGCAGCACAGTGTTTTATTTCAGATACTTGAAAAGATCACAGCTCTTTATAATGGTAAATCATTTTTATTGACTGAATGTTCACACCAAACACAAAAGCAATGCTGGTTCTTCTCCTTAATGGACTAGGACAGGAGAAGAGAGTTGTTTAGTTTCTTGCTGGGCTGCATGTACTCACATGCAAAACATTATCTTAAGATTCAGGGAAAGGTGGTTTGAAATAAAGACTTAAATAAAAATAGCACCAGAAGGACCAGGTACCAATAATCACATACTCCACCCATTCGGAAGTTTTATTTTATGAAATATTATTGCACTTGTAATGTAAAAAGTAAATGATAGTAAATTACCCAACTCAGTAATTTTAAATACTTTGATGCATTCTGAACTAAGCAGTTTCAAAATGGTTTTGAGTTTCTCTTCAAAGGAAACGTGGCTAAGACAACTAAATCTAGCCATTTACTTTAAAAAGCAAGGAGAGAGGACCAAGTTTTGTTTCTAAACTACAATTGCACTATGAGAAAAGAGGCTGTTTTAGATAGTGGTACGAATTTGGTCCACATCAAATACATCGTTATTATAAAAATAAACAAGTTTGTTTTTTGTAAAAAATAACATTGCATTCCTTGTTCAAATTGCACAGTACAAACAAGCTGTCTTAATACTGTTATAAGGTAATTAGAATTACATACAGTGGATGGGTGTTTAATCTAAAGCAATTAAGGAGTATGCAGTTGTTTTCATAATGTATGAAAACAAATTTAAGTCATTTCTAGAATTACATAAAATATTTTAAGTTTACAATGAAGAATGTATTCTTTACACACTAATTTTTAGTAGCCGTGATAATACAGGATTCAGCAGTCTATTTACATAGAAGTCCATCTTTATTCAATTTACAAAAGCAATAAATAAGAAACTACGTTAATTTGCACAAAACCTGCTGCATTTCATGATCAGTGTGACCATTTCTGTTACTTCATGACCAAGCCAATAAACCTGTCTTCCTCAGTTTTGCAGAGGAGCAAGCCCTGTCTTTGTATGTGTAGACATGCAGAATCCAGCATTAAAACCTTGCAAATTATAATACAAGTCCTAAAAATATGAACAGTGCCTTTGAGTATATTTACACAAGAGTATTCACAAAAAGATACTGTTCTTTAATACAAAATAGTTTAGTGGTATCTAACAGCATAATTGAGAAGAACCCCCCTCAGACCTCTGCCCACATTGATCTAATGAGAATCAAGCTTGCTAAAACAAGCACATTAACTCATAGGTAAATAGCTTCCATCAATTCTGGACTGGGACTTAACTGGCTAGTAAAGCCAAGGAGAATGTTTCCATCACACTGGCACATACTGTGCCCCAGGGTAGGTATCTATTCAGGAGGACTGATTAAGGAGTCCAGCTCTATCCAAGGGAGCAAACAGGTAGCTCAAGTACCTGATAAACTACAGCAAGCACCTTAGCATTTATTTTTTAAAAAGCAGTCTGGACATAATGCAGAACTGGGAAACGTGAGAAGATGTAAGTAGTGAAAAAGTAAGCTCACCTGGGGCAAAACAATTCCTGTGGTTTAAAAGCTACCAACCTTTGAGTAAAACCAAAATATTCTCATGTACATCTGTACAATACTTTTCACTGCAGCTTAAAAATTTTTTATTAAAGATGCTTTTTATCACATTTTTATGGAGTCAAAAAGATTTCTTAGACAAGAAAGAATTATTTAAAATCTAATAATACTTACCAAAGAGTCTCTGAACTGAGTTCTCCTGTTAAATCATCGAACTGTGTTACAACGTACTGAGTTGCACGCTGCTGCTAATTAATACTGCCCCTTTGTGACGGAACCTCGCTGTTGTTAGGACACAGAACAGTCATAAGTCCCATCCTGAAAAGGTTCTTCCTCCTCTGCTTGGGCTGTGTCCTCCTCTTTCCGGCTGACCATACTGCTGCTTCCAGCTTCTCCCTGGGGGATGCTTCCATGGCTGGAGGAGCCTCTGCTCTCCTCTGCCCGGGGGCTAGTCTGTTCAGGAGTCTTACCCACAGTTACTGGCTGGAAGGCATCTGGCTGAACCTGCTCTTCTGTTATCTCACTGAGCTTCTGCAGTTGTGGCTTAATGATGTTTAAAAATGGCTTATATCCAGGACTATGTAGAGAAAAAAAAATTAGCTCCTCTGCCATAATTCAAAAGGTTTGGTAGAATGTTACGGGTGAACTTCTACTAAACATTGATATGATAAGGACAATGATAGATTAGGAGGGGAGATAGGAGGCAAAGAAGGTAGGGAGGAAGGGCTTCTTGGGTGTCCTGCCCAGCAGAGGGGGTTACACATTGCATAAGCCTTAGGCTTAAGTTTCTAAGCACTAGGGGCAAAGGCTGATGTTTTAGAACTAGTATTAAAACTAAAAATTATATTTTACAATTGAAAGGCCAACAGGAGCTTAGACTTGAAAAAGGACCTTCAGACAACATTTAACCTAAATGCATTTAGCAATTAAGGAAAACCAGATCCAAGTAAGGGAATTAACTAGCTCTGAATACACACATAACTGGTAATAAAGACAGGGCTAGAGTCCAAGGCTCTTAACTGCCACCACAACTCTAATTTGGATTTGCTTGTAACTGTCATGGAATGTTAAATTCACATGGACCTTAACTTTGAATCTTTTCAAGTAGATATTTTTAGACTATTGCTTTAAATTCCACAGGGCTGCAAATCTGAAGTTCCAGTCTAATTCTAAGCTCATTTGCACTGCATCAATCTTAAGTCAGTGATACACATTCACACTATAAATTATACACTGACCAACAGTGTAACTTTATTTGATGGATATTCATTTAAATAGCTGGGTATAGAATGATTATTAAAGAAAGTAGCTTAAAAATGAACATAAATAATATATAATAAAATAAAATACATGAACCATAACTAAGCCTTAATGTGAAAGGACAGGATTCACCAAAAGACATGGAAGGACACCAATCCTAAGGAAAGCAGCACTTACCAGTCTGTCGAGGCCCATCGGTCTACTGCATGTAGCCCTGTCTTTATGTTCTGTAACATCTCTCCATCTACCTCTGAAGACTGTGTAATAACCAAAATCTGATTGATTATTGAAGATTCTCTAAGAATCAGGCCTATAACAATGCACCAGTCCAGGCACCCTGCCTCCATGAAAATGTGTAGCAAATATCTAAATATAAGCAGAAACAAAATGATTTATGCTAAGCAGGCTCTATAAGATGTACAGAAGTACAATGATTCTTAGGAAAGTAGCCCCATACCTATTTGCCCAAATACTCTGAGTAGGCATTCTGTGATTTCAAATAGCCAAGAAACTCACCGAAGCTGGACCTGGGATTTATGAGGCCCTTTACTGGCCAACTCCATGGAAATGTGCTCCAGCTCTGACTGAGTTAAACTGAGTGTAGAGAAATTTTCATCCACCATCGTCCACTCTCCATCCACCATGGAGCTACTTTCAGTCAAGTCTGTGGCTGAACCAATACTGCATTCATCACCTGATGAAGAATTGCCAAAAGTTACAAACCAGCTTCTTGGAGAAAATATATTTTCTTTTAATTTTAAATATTAGCTGTTCCTCAGATGTTGATTTCTCAGACTCTTGAAACTAAAACATGAAATCCATGGCTAAAATTACCATGTGAACATAGAAGATATTTAAAGAAAGAATTAGATAACCAGACATTATGTACCTTTAGATGGAAAAACATACTACCACCACCTATGAAGCAGTCTTCTCCAGCTCCCTCAGCAAAATCTAGCTAGAATTTGACCAAGTCTTTACATTCAGCTACTAATTTACAGGAAATACAGAGGAAACTGTTCAACTAAACCATGAAGATGTAATAAGCAAAATCATTATTGTGAGAAAATCCACAAAATCAAATTTCTTCCATGAATAAACTGCAAGGAAGGGAAAAGGAGATGGTGGGGGAACATCCACTTGAGAATTAAGAACACAATCACAATATGTGAACCTTACTTAAATCTTGACCTATACAAAATTTTGATGTTTATGAAAATTAGAAATCTGAATACTTATTGGATATTTGATGGTATCAAGGAATCATCAAATTTTTATAGGGATGATAATGGTATTTCGGTCATAATTCTTCAAGAGTCCTTGTAGGAAAAATACTGAAATATTTATAGCTAATATATTATGGATTTTCTTCAGTTAATACAAGAGGGGGAGGTACACCAAACAAGTGTGGCCATTAGTGATGTAAGCTGAGTGACGGCCACATGGGGGAAGGAGGGGAACCCCACTATATTATCTCTACTTTTTAATATATTTGAAATTATCTCTTTAAAAAAGTTTCGTAAAGTAATGGTACCATCCCACAACCATTAGGATGACTACTATCAAAAAACTGAAAGTGAGTGTTGGTGAGATGTGGAGAAAATAGAACCCTTGTCCACTGCTGAGAATATAAAATGGTGCAATTGCTATGAGAAACATTATGGCAATTCCTCAAAAAAACTGCAAGTAGAATTGTGACCCAGCAGTCCCATTTCTGGATATATACACCCAAAAGAACTGAAAACAGTCTCACAGAAATATTATATACCCACGTTCATAGCAGCATAATTCACAATAGCCAAAACTAAAAGCAACCCAAGTGTCCATCATCATCCGAATACACAAAACATGGTTTCTGCATACAAATGAATAAAACATGCTCCAACACAGATGAACGTGAGGACATTATGCTAAGTGAAATAAGCTGGTCACAAAAAGACAAACACTATATGATTTCCTTATATGAAGTACCTAGAACAGTCAAATTCAGAGAGAGAAAAAATAAAATGGTGGTTGCCAGTGGCTGGGGGAAGAAGGATGGGGAGTTGTTATTAAATAACATATACAGAGTTTTCATTTTGAAGATGAAGAGCGTTCTGGAGGTTGATTGCAGAACAATGTGGGTGTAACACTACAAACTTCGCTTAAAAATGGTTAGGCTGTTAAATTGTGTATTCTACCACAATTTTTTTAAAAAAACTGATGAGATCTGTAAGCCTCCTCACATAGCAGAAGCTCAGGTAATAGTGATGGCAGACTGATAATCAAACATTAGACAAATGCCTGGTCACTAAAAAACCAAAAACTTCAATTGTTGTTTAAGCTCCTATACTGTATAACCCTATGCCAATACACATTGCTTCAAAAGCTCTTCAGTTTGTAATTTACCCATTACTATAGAGCAGAGGTTGGTGTACATTTTTTTGTAAAAGGGCCAGATAGTAAATATTACAAGCTTTTAAGACCAAGAGGCAAAATCAAGGATATTATGTAGGAACTTATATAGCAAGAGCAAAAGCAAATGTCCACAAATTTTTAAGAAATAAAAAACCTTACCTCCTCACATATTCCAAAAGAAAAAGAAATAAAAAATATAAAAATGATAATGGAGTAAAATTTTTTATGATCCACATCTAATTACGATAAAAATGGAATTCTTTATATGAGGATAACACATTTTGCTTATTTGGAGCTCAAAGTGTTTCCTTATCAGCAAAACTGATTTACAAAGATTCATCTATTGATCTGTACTATTTATTTTGTTCACGTAAAATAAATATGGCAAAGTACAGTCAAGGCCAATTTGGCCTTGTTCTACAAACTGTCTACCTCTCCAGTGGATACAAATGGTTAATCCTCCATCACGACAGAAAAAGAGTGAAGGTCGATCTCTGAAGTGCTGTAGCACATAAACTTTCTTCAAAGGAACTGAAGAACAGCCAGGACTTAAAATGACATTTACCTTTATTAGATAAAGGTGACAAGAAGGCATCTTGCATCTGTGGTCCATGGGATGAAGCTGTGTCTATCTCATGATGGGTGGGGCCAATGTTGGTGAGCCAGCTCTGACTTCGCTGGATGTTGGAGATGCCAGCATCCATCTCAAGGTTTAAAAATGGGTCAGCTGATTGAGACTTTAACAGCTGCTCTCCCACTGCAGAGTGGGTCCGAAAACAAAAAATGGAGGAAGAAACTCAAGATGCACGCACTGACATTTTCAGTTCAGCTCTTTTAGCTTCCCCCATGTGCCTACTCAATAAGAACAGTTTAAAGGCAATTACTGTCTTACACTGTATCAGCCACCCCAAAACTAGAGACGTGGGATTGTGTAACAATGAACTGACCATACAATGCCACCTAACAGTTATATCATTGTATCTCTTACTGGAGCTAGGCAAAACTTTATTATGTTGATCTTCTAAGTGATTTGCTTTGGTTCTTAAGATAACATGAAGTTTCTAAATGCCAACGTTAAAAGTTTTGGTTTCAATATTCATAAATAATAATTAGAACAGTCTTCATAAAAAGACCTGAATTTAAAAACTTTAAACTTTTCTTTCACCAAAATATACATTTTCAGTTTGTCCTCTCCTACTTTAGAAGGTGGCCTTTACTGTTCCCCTCGAGTGAGTTCTGTCAGCTTATTTTGAGGTCCATGTCTATCTGATTCCAGAACTCTTTCCCACAATAACATAAGCATGGTAGCTTTTATATTCAGGCAGTTCTCAACTTTTTTATAATCCAAGAATGATTAGATTTTTCAATTAGACTTCAAGGTCACAAGACTTAGAGACATAGGTTCTACTTTATTTACATCCTTGGTCAAATAGTTGGCATTCCAACTCATGTACAAAAAGTTGGCTTTTATCCACTCCTAAGTTTGGAATGAAAATAATTCCTTGAATATCAACTAACAGCAAAATGTGTAAATACATGGAGTAAAATACAATTCTTCTTGTACAAGTGACATGAAGTCTACATTACCAGTTCGGTATTTTCCATTTTTGAAAGGAGAACTGATAGAAGAGGCTGGGATGATTGGAAGTGGCCACAGGAAATCTTTATGGAGTCTCTTCAGGGCTATTACAAAGTTGTCTACCCGGGCAGCTCGGGTACGTTCTTTGCACAGCCAACTAATTAGTTCAAAGCCCAGCTGGGCTGCAAAGCAGCCAAGGTCCTTTAACCTCACATCTTCTAAGAGGCGCCGAGCATGTCTCCAGAGCATCATGTCAATATACATGTTCTCAGCACAGTCACTGTCTTTGCTCCATCTGTAAGTGGAAACACAAGAAAGCTACAGAATAATCTTTACTGGAGGATTTCACATACTTAATTACACAGAGGTACTGATAAAGCTGACAAGGAGATAAGAGATTCACGATCTAATTCTGATTGACAATGATGATAAAGTATCAGCGCTTCTCCTCCGTGTTACACCACAACCCTCGGAACACAGTAGGCTCTTTAAGACACATCTCTAGAATGAATACAGGGAACAGGAAAAGGGGGATGGAAGAAGTCAGACTAGGAAGCAGGTGACAGGTGGGTGATGGAAAGAAAGGCAGCAAACCTATGCCGTATTTGAAAAGCCCAATGAAAAGAGGGAAGGAGAGCACATCAAAGAAACTAAGGATAGAGAGGCAAAGTGAATTTAAATTTCTCAGTGTGAGTCATGCAGACATGAAAAGAAAACCAATTTTTTTTTCCTTAAATGACAAGGTTTCACAATGTCACCCAGTCTGGAGTGCAGTGGTGTGATCATAGCTCACTGCAACCTCAAACTCCTGGGTTCAAGCTATCTTCCCCACCTCAGCCTCCCAAGTAGTTGGGACTACAGGTACAATTCATTTGGCTCCTCCACTGTTTAATAACTTCTCTAATCAATAGGTCAAATGCATTAGCACTAAATTTTTATTTTGATTTTTTATCAAAAGGTATAATTAGAAGGACAGGTAAAATTACTGACTTTAAGAAGGCTTTTGGATTACCTACAGATTTATCTATCTTCCTTTTTACTTGCGTCCTCTATCATCAGAGGTAATTTAAAAGTCTGTTGCATTTTCAAATCAAAACCACAATGCAATGCCACCTTACTCCTGCAAGAATGACCATAATCAAAAAACAGTAGATGTTGGCATGGATGTGGTGATCAGGGAACACTTCTACACTGCTAGTGGGAATGTAAACTAGTACAGCTGCTATGGAAAACAGGGTGGAGATTCCTTAAAGAACTAAAAGTAGAACTACTATTTGATTCAGCAATCCCACTACTGGGGATCTACCCAGAGGAAAAGAAGGCATTATTCAAAAAAGATACTTGCACACGCATGTTTATAGCAGCACAATTCACAACTGCAAAATTGTGGAACCAACCCAAATGCCCATCAATCAACAAGTGGATAAAGAAACTGTCGTACATACGTATATATGATGGAATACTACTCAGCCATAAAAAGGAACGAATTAACAGCATTTGCAATGACCTGATGAAACTGGAGAGTATTATTCTAAGTGAAGTAACTCAGGAATGGAAAACCAAACATTGTATGTTCTCACTGATATGTGGGAGCTAAACTATGAGGACACAAAGGCATAAGAATGATACAATGGACTTTGGGGACTTGTGGGAAAGGCTGGGAGTAGTGCGAGGGATAAAAGACAACAAATACAGTGCAGTGTATACTGCTCGGGTGATGGGTGCACCAAAATCTCACAAATCACCATTAAACAACTTACTAATGTAACCAAATACCACCTGGACCCCAGTAACTTATGGGGAAAAAAAAAGTCTGTGGCATTTGGCCAGGTAGGGTGGCTCACGCTTATAATTCCGGCCTTTTGGGAAGTAGAGGCAGGCAGATCCTTGAGGCCAGGAGCTCGAGACTAGCCTGGGCAACATGGTGAAACCCCATCTCTACTAAAAATACGAACATTAGCCGGGTGTGGTAGCACATGCCTGTAATCCCAGCTATTCGGGTGGCTGAGGCAAGAGAATCCCTTGAACCTGTGAGGCGGAGATTGCAGTGAGCTGAGATGGTGCCACTGCATTCCAGCCTGGGTGACAGAGTGAGACTCTGTCTTAAACAAACAAAAGTTGTTACATTCAGAACAGGTACATCAAGATCTATTCCAGAAAAAGGGGCAGAAACTACTCAAAGGGTACTGAAGTGAACTTGGGAGGAAGAAAAAAGGGAAGCCTTCTGTGTGGTCTCTGCTTTTTGGGAATGGAAAAATAAACTGCAACTGGATGAAATAGTTGTTTCCATTAAGACCCAATTTTGTAAATGTCTTGAAATGCAATGTGTCATGAATGCCCAAAAAGCAGTAATGGCTCTTTATTATTTTACCTTTTTCCAGAGGGACCAGATGGCATGCTTAATGTTTTCTGTAAACTGAATTTACTCGGAGGAACATTTTCAGCTGACTGGGATAAACTGATGCTTCGATTCCTGAAGAACTCAAATCCACCACTTGAACTGGGTTCCTAGGATTACACACAATATGCAGTACCATTAGAGAAAGATGCCACATGGGTGTATGGTCTAGAGATGTATAACTTTTCCAACTAACCTGAGTTGTGGGTGTGGATGGAGGTGTCTCAGATTCTCCAGAGCCAATGGCTTTAAGAAATCGAATCATGTGTCGACAGAGGTCCCACTTGCCTTGTTCTAGTGCTGTGTTGAATAGAAGGGTAGCATGTTGCCTACTTACTGCAGGGACTTCCATATTCTACAAAAAACAACCAGGACAGCATTCTTTTTATACTACACAATTTGGGAAGATATGAGCAATTCTTTATCTCCAGCTTTCTAAACTCAAAGAATGTAGTCACACCACCACAGGGGTTAGTTTAATAGCAAGATTAAAAAGTACCATACAAGCAAAAGCGAGGCAAGTACTCTTCTGGTGTATGTAAACTATAATTTATTAAACTCCCACTACATGCCAGATACCATACATATACTTTAATTCATTATTTCATTTATATCTCCCAGTGACTCTGCAGATATACGTATCATTTGTATTTTACAAGCGAGGAAACTCAGTTAAGTAAATTGTTGAAGATCAGCAGAAAAGGACGAGAAAGGGAGGTTTGCCTGACTCCAAAAAAGGTCAGGTCTGTCACCTGCTGTAGAATTTTCTGAGGATGTAACTAAAATCTTTGCTTTGAGCAATAGCAAGTAGTAAGGTCCTGCTGCACATTCAGAATTCCTCCATTTTTCTTTCACAAATTTAACCTGCCTATCTTGGTCTTCATGGAAAGGTGCCTAATATACAACTTTAATTGTAGTTATTAACTGTCAATCCGTAGCAACTTACAAATTCTGCTGCAGAAAAAATTACATTGTCAGGGAGATCAGTGAAGTTACAGGGAGTGACCCAGAACCAAAAAAACAGCTGCATTTATTTTGATTCTGTTTTTAAACCCCTATGGATTTTTCTTTAGGGCTAGCCATGGATCATACTTCAAGGCCACCCGGCCTCTGCCTGAGTGTCTCTTCTGGTTTCAGTCCGTTGTCGTGAAGCAAAGAAGCTGACGGGAAATCTGCTTCAGGCAGAGATTCAAACCAGGTTTATGGTTGGTTTCTTGTATCAATGAAAACAACTTTGCAGTAACTGGAAATAATCTTTAAGTGTAGCCTATCAAATAACCAACTGTCAAGCCCTTTTGTCAAATATCTAATGAAATAAATTTTCAGGAGTTGCAAAGAAGCCATTCTTTTGAGAAAAACCGTGTGCTCTGAGGGTCTTTGCTGTGGCAGGCCTGAGCCTTCTCCGCGTGCTTTGGGGAGACTAGCTGAAGGTGCTCTGTTATGACCATGCTCTAGTAAGTGTCCCCTCGCAACGCACACTAAAAGGAAACAAATCTACTGTTGTGGGAAGCTCAAACTCACTAATATCCCAAATAATACTTTCTTTGCTATGTTTCTTATGTAATATTTCAATAATCTTATGTAGTATTTCTTACATGTTCTTATTATATGTATTCTAATACATATATTAAATTTCTTCAATATATTAAATTTTCAAACTACTACTCTGAACTCATTAATCTGTTTAGGCTTATTTATGCACAAACAGGAAAAAATATCTCTGCAATGTTACTTTATGACATTCAAAGGAATCTGTCTGAATTCTTCCAAATTTAAGATATAAACAGAAAATCTGAATATGAATTCCTTAAACACAATCATGGTGCCAAAACAGGACATTTCTATTTTTCTAAGTTTAAGCTCATTAATTCTTGCCCTTTTATAAGAACAGAATTGTTACCTGTAAGATAATAAGGTAAGAGGCAGCTGTGTCCAAATCCTGAGCCATCAAACATTCCTCAAACAAGTCCTTAGGGTTTCCAACAGCTGCAAAAAGGTAATTCCACAGGGCATATTCAGTCTTCCTGGCACAATGGACAACTGTCTGCAGGAAGAGGGGGAACTCGGTGATAAATTTTGCCACAGTGGGAAGCAGAGGGTCGGGAATGGGCTCCCGTGAGGTAGCTTCTTCTTCCAGTACTTCATGGAGCATGAGCTCCAGCACATGAGGGAAGTAAGGTAATGTGGCACAGGACTGGGCCAAGAGCAAGGCTTGCTCCCCAAGGTTTCTAACCAGAAGTTGTCGTAGAATGTGGTGGAGGTAGATCTGAGAGGTTCTCTCCACAACACAGAAAGGGAAGAGCACCTCCAGCTGTTCTCTAGCATTGTTCCGAGTATACAAAGAATCATATAGCAAAGTGTCATTGACAGCACCAAGGACTAAAGCATCTTCAAACAGAACAGCTAGCGGGTAAATGTTGATGTGGAAAGGCAGCATGATCCGCTGGGACAAGAAGGAATGGGGCTTGCGGTGATCCCTAGGGAAGAGAGGGAGCCAAACTTTCATCCCTGCACCACCACAGCTCAGCCAGAGGGCCTCCAGAAGGTGACGTTTCTGTTTATTTGCTCGACACGTTGTCCAGACACTTTCAACAGACTGGGCTAGTACAACCGGAGGACAGAATGGCAGCTGGAGAAGGAGAGACAAGAATCAAGTTGTTTTCCTATTAAATTTGCAGGTTCTTAAGTTCCTAGGTACTAGTTTACTAAGTCTTTCAAATGATAGTATAATATCTTTTTGGGAAAAGCAAGGGAATCTATTTAGAGTTAATAAAAGTATCCTGGCCTCTTAAAGTATATACACTTAAATCTAAAAACAAAACACCCCATGAACTTCACCACTCTATCCCTATATATATATATTTTTTGAGACAGAGTCTCGCTCTGTCGCCCAGGCTGGAGCACAGTGGCGCAATCTCGGCTCACTGAAAGCTCCGCCTCCCGGGTTCATGGCATTCTCCTGCCTCAGCCTCCCTAGTAGCTGGGACTACAGGCGCCCGCCACCGCGCTTGGCTAATTTTTTGTATTTTTAGTAGAGACGGGGTTTCACTGTATTAGCCAGGATGGTCTCGATCTCCTGACCTCGTGATCTGCCCACCTAGGCCTCCCAAAGAGCTGGGATTACAGGCATGAGCCACTGCGCCCGGCCTCTATCCCTTTTTTTTTCCATTAGAATTCGCAATGAATGATGCCTAAGCAGTAACATATGGAGTATGGAACATTTCATGATCATTTTGGGACCTTATCCTCCAGTCAGTCAGTCTTACACCCAGAGGCTTAAGACTAATTTTATGGACTTACAATTTCTCGTTTCCAAATCATAAAATACTCTTCTCCTAAATTCTTTCATTCCTTCATCCTTATCCCATACCTTCTTAATGTTTGAAAAGAAATGATTTGCACTTTACTCACAAGTTTCCTTTGGTTAGGGTTACTGTCCTTCTCCCGGATCTGTGGGCCTGACCTGTCCCTCTGCATCATGATGAGCTGTCCTGCCAGGTTTAACATAATGCTCTCTGCACCACGAGCCTGAAATTTAAGAAAAAGCAGCTAAATTCATACTTCTGTATCAGTATGCTTTCTGCATCTCCCCCCAATCCATAAGGTTTATAGATTAAAGAACACAATGTTTATTGAGGTTATATTATGTACAGCCATTCTGCTAGGCTCTGTGGGAATACAAGGAGCTTTCTGGCTAGGATGGTACAAAGTCTAACACATAATGCAATTAATGAACACCACCAGTGACATAAGAATGAGGGCAGAGTTGAATTATCCTGAAAAAACTAAGAGAACTTTAGAAGTTTATCAAAATGAGAGATCAGTGATCTATCTGCCACAACTACAGGAAGTTTAAAAGGATGCAGTGGAACCTGACAGATGAGGAAGACATACACAAGTGGGAGAGTAAGGGTTAGTAGAAGTGTGCAATGAAAACGAAGACAGGGAACTACTGGGAAAGTGAGAACAGTCTGGCTAGACTAGGGACATTATGAGAACAAAGCTGGATGGTAACAGCCCTTCAAGGAGGATTTAGAAAGCCAGGTAAAAGAGCAGCAGGAAAGAAGCCACTACTTATGGCTCTTGATTAAGACAGTTATTTAAAAAATCAGAGTTAATCAGGATAGGTTACTGAGGAGAGGCAGATTTCATGGGTGTTGACTTCAGAAATGAGAAAATAGTCTGCCTTTTTATTATGAAAAATTTCAATCAAACCTCAGAGAGCCTAGTATAATGATTTCCTGTTGAGCCCTATCACCCAACTTAAAGCATTATGCACATTAAACTTTGAGCAGCCCTGTTTTAAAAGGAATCTCAGGTATCAAGTCATTTCCACCTGTAAAGAGGAAGGAAACTTTTGGTTAAAAAAATAGAACTTACTGCTATCCTAGACATGAAAGGTAGAAAAAGAGAAGAACCATAGACGATTTCCAGGTTAGCGGAGGTGCTAGACAAGTTGAAGTTATTATCACTGATAGAAGGTAGGAAGAGAAATTAGGGAAGGGAAAACAAAAGAGTTTCCCTTTTTCTTTTTGGCTCATTTAATTTGAAAAAAAACCAAAAAACCAAAAAACAAAAAACAAAAACTTTTTAAGACTTCCAGGTAAAAATGTGAGCAATGACTAAATCAGAGATGACTGTACCAGCATCAGAAGCTTAAAGGTGAGGCTGGGCCAGGCTGGGCGCAGTGGCTCACACCTGTAATCCCAGCACTTTGGGAGGCCAAGGCGGGTGGATCACGAGGTCAGGAGTTTGAGACCAGCCTGGCCAAGATGGTGAAACTCCGTCTCTACTAAAAATACAAAATAAGCCAGGCACGGTGGCAGGCGCCTGTAATCCCAGCTATTCAGAAGGCTGAGGCAGAAGAATCACTTGAACCCGGGAGGCGGAGGTTGCAGTGAGCCAAGATCACGCCACTGCCCTCTAGCCTGGGTGACAAAGCAAGACTCCAGCTCAAAAAAAAAAGGTGAAGCTGGTAAACTGAAGGAGATAGATGTTCCTCAGGCACAGTAGCCAGGGAAAAAAGAGCAGCGGGCCATTACCTGAGCTTCTGGAAAACAAAAGAGAAATAGGGAAGCACAATGCTATATATGCTATATAAACAGAAGGAAAGAATTTCAGGGAGGAAAGAATGACTGTTCAAAACTTGTGGGATTGTGTCCCAGTCTTTGCTGCATGCTGGCAGGATTAATTTAAGCTGCCAATATCATTTAGGGTTCATCAAGAAAACAACAGCCACCCTATACTAGTTGCAAAATACCTGGCTATACAAACTACTCTTGCTTACTGCTTTCAGATTCTACAGGGGATTGTGTATAAAGAAATGACTAAATAAAAAAATTGGGTATCTATCCAGAAAGTAATTTGGAGGTATGAAAAGCGAACATGGAATTTAGGTGTGTGGGAACTAGAAGAGTCAGACACCTAGATAACAGTAAAATGTAGCTAGATAGCAGAGGAAAAAAAACCACAAACACCTGCAGCAAAACAGCATGACTGGGGATTGGCATACACTAAAACACTTCAAAAGACCTTAAAGGCATTTACTGTAATTCACCACAATATGACTAATATTTATAATGACTACCTTAAGTTTTAAGATGGTAGATATCACCGTATTTCATACTAATTCATTAAAAAAGTACACTTCTCTTTTCTTCAGTGAGTGGGTATTATCAGTATCCGATCTTAGCATTCAACATTTTCTGATAATGTTAAAGATGACTGCAACAGCACTCTCAGGCAACTTTAATAAAGCTTTCAGAAAAAAGCAAGGGCTACCTGTATGCTCAAAATCCTAAATTTGAAGGAACCCCAAACTCCATCTCTTACCCTAAAAAAATCCCTGGCAGATGATTATCCACGAGAGTTTCAGTAGCAAGGAGCTCACTCTCATGGAGAGACTATCTTGCTGTTGAAGAGTTTTCACTGTTACTACAATTTTTTTTTTAACTTTAGTATTAAATCAAAACTTACTTTGCTCTAGCATTCTTTGTCTTCCCTCTATGGTAATCAGTCAATTTTAACTTCTTAATCTGCTCCAGCCAAATTAAGCACCTTCTCTTTGTGAAAGGTCCTCTCTAAATATGGTATCCAGTACTACTGATGCCACTGGTTGCCTACTCTATCTGGGATATATGAGTCCTTTTTTAAATATGAAAACTTTAAATATGATTAAAAGTAGGGAGAATAGTATAATGAACTTCCACACTGCCATTATCCAGATTCACAATTATCAAGATTTTGCCTTATGTGCTCCATCCATCCCTTATTTTTTTTTCCAGTTTTGTCAGAGTATTTTCAAGTAAGATATGCTACCCATTTTACTTCTACATGTTTAATATGCATTCCTAAAATATATGGGCATCTGCTTACATAGCCACGATGCTAGTATCACATCCAATAAAATTTACAATTATTCCCTACTTTCTCTCCCCATTAGTATTTAAATATCCCTAATTGTTTCAACAGTGTCTTTTCATAGCTTGTTTGAATGAAGATACAAATGAGCTTACTGACTTGGTTCTGTAGGGTGACGATTATCAGATTTGCCTCACAAATGAGTTTTACCCACTGCATTTGGTTTTTATGGCTTCAAAATCTTATTTAATCTAGAAGATGAGCTTCTTTCTCCCCCATGTTAGTGACTTGTAGCTGTCCAACGGAATGTCTCGTATTCTGCTTCCTTGTGGTAGGGAAGATGACGCTGTACACTTGATTTGATTTGTGTTCAAGATTTTTGGCAATAATTCTTGTGAACTTCATGCTATATCACCTCAAGAAGCATACCATACCTGGTTTTCCCATTTTTAGTGATGCTAAGATTGATTAGTTCCTCAGGACTGCAAAATGATTTTTAAATTGTCACAGCTTTTTTCACACCTTTTATCTAAACTTCTGTAAAACAGCATATTCCCTTATCAATTAGGACTAACTGGTTACCATTAAATATGATTTGCAGAGGAAATGGGAACTATATTTTAAAGGAGAAAACCAATTTTACCTATAGAAGGGAGACCGAGGCTGAGCACGGTCACTCACGCCTGTAATCCCAGCAATTTGGAAGGCCGAGGTAAGTGGATCATGAGGTCAAGAGATTGAGACCATCCTGGCCAACATGGTGAATCCCCGTCTCTACTAAATATACAAAAATTAGCTGGGCGTGATGGCACACCCCTGTAGTCCCAGCTACTCAGGAGGCCGAGGCAGGAGAATCACGTGAACGTGGGAGGCAGAGGTTGCAGTGAGCCAAG
The DNA here is from genome assembly GCF_049350105.2 of Macaca mulatta. Taxonomy (NCBI): domain Eukaryota; kingdom Metazoa; phylum Chordata; class Mammalia; order Primates; family Cercopithecidae; genus Macaca; species Macaca mulatta. The sequence continues at coordinate 93,607,585 of NC_133420.1, forward strand.
ATTGCGCCACTGCACTCCAGCCTGGCGACAGAGTGAGACTCTTGTCTCAAAAAAGGAAAAAAGGAAAAAAAAAAAAAAAAAAAAAAGAAGGGAGACCAAGATGGTTAAGGGGTCTAGAACAAATATCACATGAAATAGTTGGAGGTATGTCACATGAAATAGTTGGAGATATGGAAGTATTTAGCATGCAGATAAGAAGACAGAGAGGTTTGAGGAGAGAAGGAGAAGACAAGGAATGATAACTGTCTGCAAGTATTTTAGGGGTCATCATGTGGAAGAGGGAGTAGCTTTTACAATGTCTTGTTACAAAGAATAGAGAACAGGGATAGAATGTAACAAAATCGATTTTAGATTCATATAAGTAATATTACATTCCCCATAACTGGATAGTCTACTGCACTGTTTTCTAATTATTTTATGGAGTGTTGAGGTTTGACAGAAGTGCCTCAATAGGAAGTAAAAGACAGACTGGGCAGACAGGGATGACAAATAAATCTACATACAATTTTCCTCTGACAATAAGTTCCCAGTTGACACGAAGTTTACAAACCACTGAAATAGGAAGTTATGCAACGTGGGTCCTGGTCACCCTACTTCCCTGTTACTTTACCCAGACACGATGGGATTATACTTTCTCTTTCCTCGTAATTAACTAATTATAAAGCCCCTGCTATTCTATACTCAATTCTACTTCTTTCCGAATCCTTTTTCACTGCCCAAGTTCAGACTATGAACACCACTGACCTAGATCATTACAATGACCTCCCAGTTGCTCTCCCTACCGTAGTTTTGTCTTACTCCAGTTCATTTTCCTCCTTATAGTAAACATTATAAAGGTTAGATCTAATAATATCTACCTTAAAACACTTTAAAGTCTAAAATTATCAATATTATCTACAAGACTTATATCTTTCAATTTCCATGTCCCAGTCACTGTAAAATTCTTCCAATTCCCTGAGTCTGTCATGTTCTCTCTTGTCTATGGGCCTCTGCACTACCATTCCTTCCACCTGAAAATCCATCCCCTCTTAACTTAGATAATCTCTACTTATTCTCCTGGTTTTAATTTAAATGATACAGAAATCTCTGATTATTCAGATTATTACAGGTTTTTGTTATATGCTCTCACAGTAATGTATACTACTTTTTGGCACACATAACAGGAACAATTCATTATGTATGTAATTATTTATTTAATGCCTGAGCAGAAAGCATGTCTTTTTAATTTGCCACTGCAACCCAGCATCCTCATATAAGGTACATTTTAGACACTTAGTATTTATTTGCTGAACAAATAGTTCCTAATATGGACTCGAATACCAAAAACTGAGATGTAAACTCCAAAGAGCTTTGATAATGGAATGGTACCTGCTGTGGCATTTTCAAGGTGATTCCATTCTCTGTACTCACTGATGTCAGAGTGACAGATACTACCAGGAAAGGGTGAGGAATGTAGCGTGACATGGAAACCTCCTGAAGAACTTGAATACCAGCAGTAGTATTTGGACTGTAAAAACAAAAGAAACCCACATACCTCAACAACAATGCTAACAAAATTTTCTTTCTTTTCCACTAGTAATAGTATTAGACTTCATGCTTATGGAAGACTCAGATGTCTTCTACCTATCATCTTCTCCCCATATATCCTTCGATCAGGAAGTTGGCAATGTTGAGGGGAACCAGGGAACATATATGGGGATGAGAGAGAAAGAAAGGGAGTAACAAATAGGAGGGAAGACGAAAACTAGGGAAGAAGCTATAAGAATACAAATATTTAAGTGGAAAAAACTAGTTGATTGAGAAAGAATGACGGTTCAATCACTGAGGCTAGTGAGATGTCTTAATTTTTATCTTGCATTACTCCTCAATCACTGTGCTGTTTCAGTAAATACATACTTCAATTAACCTCTGAGAACAAAAACAGAACTCAACGGTGTGGTCTAAATATGTCGCAAGTAGACCAGATGCCAACACAAATATAAGGCAACATGCAGCAGCAACAACACTGCTGATTTTTTTCTGCCCCAGACTATAGCCATCTAGCTCAGTGGAAATATAAGTCAGTTTGCTAAGGACATGCTTCCTACAGTCTTAAAGTTGTGGAACTCCTTCAAATTCCCACCAAGTATCGGGAGCACTAGGAGAGTCAGTAACCATTTATTTTCAAGGTTGTGAAAAAAATTTAGTATCTAAGGGTTTAACCTCATTCCAAACTAGATTTTTTTTTTCAAATGACTCCAGGAAGATAAGCTAAAGAAGTTAGTGTAGGATATTTCTTTTTTCTTAGCTATTATATCAATATCACTAATTAAAACTTGCTTTTTTTACTTCTAACAAAAATGAGATTGAATATAAAAGTGGAATAACTGTTTTGAGAAAATAAAAACTACAAAAGAAAAACGTGATAAATAGGAGCAAAAAGTGACTTCTCATATGCCAGATACTTACCCATCAGATTTTCTTTCAATACTGTAAAGGCATATTGAACAGTCTGCTCTAAATACTATTACCATGTCCTGGAAGACACTAAGCAGTAATGTTTCTGCTTGTGCTTTGGTGACATGAGCAAAGGCATTGTCCAGATTTGATGTTCGCAAGTATACTCTAAGCTGAAGAAAACAAAAATAAATAAAATTATAAAAATAAGATAACTGCTAGGGATGACCAAATACTTTAAACATGCTGTTTTTATCTTCTGACTTTTTTTTTTTTTTTTTTTTTTTAGTAACAGGAGTTAAAAGAACTATCTAAGCTTTAACAATAAATGGATTATGCTTATATAGTTTTGCAGACTAGGCTCATTCTATGAATAAGCAAAGAATGAAGTGATCAAAACTGAATGTACTATTATAAAATATTCCTGTTAGACCTGCTTTATTTATTTATTTATTTATTTATTTATTTAAAGGCGGGGTCTCACTCTGTTGCCCAGGCTGGAGTGCAGTGGCATGATCTCAGCTCACTGCTCCTTCTGCCTTCCGGATTCAAGCAATTCTGCCACCTCAGCCTCCCAAGTAGCTGGGATTACAGGGGTGTGCCACCACGCCTGGCTAATTTTTGCATTTTTAGTAGAGACGGGCTTTCACCATGTTGGTCAGGCTGGTCTTGAACTCCTGACCTCAGGTGATCCACCCTCCTCAGCCTCCCAGAGTGCTTGGATTACAGGCGTGAGCCACCGCACCTGGCCTAGACCTGCAGATTTAGACCTGATACATCATGAGACCAGCAGTTTCTCGAAACAAACAAAAAACCAGATACAGAAGTCTCCTTTATCCATGGCTTTGCTTGCCAGTTTCAGTTATCTACAGTCAGCCATGGTCTGAAAATAGGTGAGTACAGCATACTAAGATATTCTGAGAGACCACATTCATATAACTTTTATTTCAATATAATGTCATAATTGTTTTATTATTAGTCATTAATCTCTTACAAATTAAACTTTATCATAGGTATGTATGTATAGGAAAAAAGATAGTGCTATATAGGGTTCAGTACTATTAACAGTTTCAGGCATCCAGTGATGGTCTTGGAATGTATCTCCCATAGTTAAGGAGGGGTTACTGTAAATCAGTAACTAAATAAATCTATCTCTGAGGACAGCTGTTCTTATATCATGAAATTTTTTGCTTTTAACTCTTTATTTTCAAACTCCATAGAGAATGTCTGACAGCTAAAATCTTTAGAAAAGGTTTAGATGTCTCAGTTGTCACTTAAAATTTTTTTAAAGTAGTAACCTGAAAAGAAAATCCCACTGGCTAAAAGAAGCTACATTTTTAATTAAAAGATAAAATGTTTTGTTCAGTTTTCAATAGACTATTTTCTATATAAAATTAAATCATGCTTAATAGCTTTAAAATATAAAAATCTGTTATTTCTGAGAGAAAAAACCTACCTCTTCTTGACGGTCATTTATGTTATAACATGCAAGGACCATAAAATCATTCCACCAGGCTAGGCCACCTGTCACGATCATATTTTGCTCCTTAAAATAAAAATTTTTTAAAAAATTTACCTTATGCTACCAGGAATTATAACAAAGTAATATATTTATAAAAATTCTTACCCAGACAAAGCTTAAATTATTGTTTTTTGAGACAGTCTCACTCTGTCACCCATGCTGGCGTGCAGTGGCTCAATCTCAGCTCCCTGCAACCTCTGCCTCCTGGGTTCAAGCAATTCTCATGTCTCAGCCGCATCCCAAGTAGCTGAGATTACAAGCATGCACCAACACACCTAGCTAATTTTTGTATATTTTGTAGGGACGGGGTTTCGCCATGTTGGCCAGGCTGGTCTTGGATTCCTGGCCTCAAGTGATCTGCCCACTTCAGCCTCCCAAAGTGCTGGGATTACAGGCGTGAGCCACCGCACCTAGCCAAAGATCAAATTATTCTGTTCTACTCTCCCTCTCCAGTGATAACTCGAGCCTTTATTAATAATGATCCATATCCTGTTTATAAAAATAAATATTTCTTTAAGAAGGCAAATATACCATTAAAAATAACTGGGTGCTATATACCATCATCATTCCAACACCCAATAGGGCTTGGTGTAAATTCTGGCTTAATCACTTATCAGATGAGTAACTGAATCCTAGTTTTGTGTGTGTGTGTGTGTGTGTTTACATCGAAAGATAAGTAACAGGAGTGCCTTCATTGGGTTGCTATGCAGATGAGTAAGGTAACATATATGAAAGTGCCTTAAAATGCCTAACACACAATAGGCACTTAACAAGTATTGATTTCCTTCTCTTCCAACTGCATGCATGTATGTACATACACATACATACACACACACACACACATATGCTCACTATCCCATATACATCACACACAGAACAGGCAGGGAATGATCTCAAATTCTGTGGAAATCTATTCTGATCAAATTTGATAAACTCAAGCTGGAATGTAAGAATAAATCCTTAGGCTAAAGAATTATAGTTACTGATCTTAACAAGAATTAAAAATAAACCAAACTATTTCAACATAAGATCCTTTATCAAATAGCAAGTATTTTATCAGAATCAAATCTTAGACATTATTCAATATCACTTTTTAATATCTGATTTTCCTTATTTTTAATAAGTAACCAAAATTACTTAGTGATAAACTTTATAGCTATTTCATATTGTAGTTCTCTTATACTTTGAGAAATAGGTTTTTAATCTCAAAAAAGACTAACCTGGGTAATGTTTCCAAAAAGTTTCCATTTTTTGGTGAGTAAAGAGTAATGTGCAAAACCAAACTTGCCAACCACAGCAATATTCTGTCCAAGCTTATCAATAGCTGAAAACTGTTTGAAAAAAAAAATAAGAACTTTTCCTTGCAAACCTATATACTTTATTAGGCATAAAGAGCTTAGTATTGTGTCAGGCAAATAGACTATTAATAAATGTCTGCTAATTAAATATTTTAAAATCCAAATATTCAGTTATAGCTGACAAAATTATAGATGTTAATATACTAGCAATGTTACAACAGATCAAGTGTTTTATTTTTCTCAAATCACCCACTGAAGGGCTCTTCCCAGAATGCCTCTTGCAGCAAATGCTAGCCAACAAAAGTTAACACCAACAAAGTAACAACTCACCCGTATAGGCCAATTGCTCTCTAGATAGGTGCTGGAAATCTATAGAAAATAACACATCAGTTTGGTAAAACTTATGAAATATATTTAAACTTAAAGCATTAAGTTATCACAATATGAGATTCATCTTCCTGAACAATGTTTAAGGTGCCCCCCCAGTTGGTAGCGGAGCACTTGGAATTCACCATTTGTATATGAATCAGTGTTTTACATCTTATGTTTGTTATTTCATGTTTCTAGGCACCAGGCTTTCCTCTCCCCGCCCCTTACCCCTTACGATGTTTCTGTTTGTTTTAAATATTGAATTCAATAATTACGGACTGACAAGAGATTTTCAGAGAAGGCACCCATGAGGGCAGCTATGAATTGTGCAGATGAACAGTTTGGGTTTGCTGATATAAACCATTCCAAAACAACCTAATCTAATACAATTACAGCCTCAGAAAAAGTTCTGGTTTTTAATGGAAATATTTTTATTACTTTTACACTTTTCTGATTAAAAAAGCAATGCTCAGGCCAGGTGCGGCTGCTCATGCTATAATCCCAGCACTTTGGGAGGCCGAGGCAGGTGGATCACCTGAGGTCAGGAGTTTGTGACCAGCTTGACCAACATGGCAAAACCCCATTTCTACTAAAAATACAAAACTAACTGTGCATGGTGGTGCATGCCTGTAATCCCAACTACATGGGAGACTAAGGCAGGAGAATCGCTTGAACTCGGGAGGCAGAGGTTGCAGTCAGTGAGCCAAGATCACGCCACTGCACTCCAGCCTGGGCAACAAGAGTGAAACTCTGTCTCAAAAAAAAATAAAAAAAGCTTATAAAATTATACAATATAAAAATTGACAAAATGAAGTTCTCTGTTGTTTAGGGACAACCACTGGTAGCTTTTATTCTGTCTTTAAATATATATATATATATATACACACACACACGAAAGAGTGTATGTAAGCTGTTATTTTTCTATTGGAGTATTTGACTTATCTACAAGAACTTTTAATATATTACAAATATTAACTCTATCTGCAAGAAAAGGGGTTAATTTTTCCACATTGTTTGTCTTACATCTTTGAACATGGTGTCTTTGTATCATCCTAACAACACCTTTCAATTTAAATAATTGATACAGGATATCAATATACATTAAGTAAATTTTTGTTTTAATGAGACTGATCTCTCCAGCCTGCTGATTAGTTTTCATGAGCACATGCTGGAGCAGGGCAAGAATTAACAGAACCGAACAAAAAAAGAGTCTTCTGTTCTTGGAATAAGAAAAGCTTCAATTTGTTCAAATTTATTTTCATTTTACTCTAAGAAGAGTTGTCACGGCTGGGCGCGGTGGCTCAAGCCTGTAATCCCAGCACTTTGGGAGGCCGAGACGGGTGGATCACGAGGTCAGATCGAGATCATCCTGGCTAAAACGGTGAAACCCCGTCTCTACTAAAAAAAAATACAAAAAACTAGCCGGGCGAGGTGGCGGGCGCCTGTAGTCCCAGCTACTCGGGAGGCTGAGGCAGGAGAATGGTGTAAACCCGGGAGGCGGAGCTTGCAGTGAGCTGAGATCCGGCCACTGCACTCCAACCTGGGCGACAGAGCGAGACTCTGTCTCAAAAAAAAAAAAAAAAAAAAGTTGTTGTCACATATTTAAAAACTAAAGACCAAATTAAAAAGCTAAGTCAACTGCAATCAAACCCAGTAAGATTGTTTGTGTAATGTGAAGATAGAACAAAAATTAAGTAAAAGCAATATGCTTTAAACATCTGTATTAACCTTGAAAAAATTCGATAGAACTATTTGTTATACTTCACTTAAGTGCTTTACTTACTACTTATTATTTGTTATACTTAAGTTGACTTAAGTCAACTTAAAATCCAACTAAATCTATAGCTTAATAAATTAATAAAATTCACTATGGGCCAGGTGCAGTGGCTCACGCCTGTAATCCCAGCACTTTGGGAGGCCGAGGCGGGCAGATTGCCTGAGGTCAGGAGTTCGAGACCAGCCCGGACAGCATGGTGAAACTCTGTCTTTACTAAAAATACAAAAATTAGCCGGGCATGATGGCAGGTGCCTGTAATCCCAGCTACTCGGGAAGCTGAGGTAGGAGAATCACTTGAACCCGGGAGGTGGAGGTTGCAGTGAGCCGAGATTGCACCATTGCACTCCAGCCTGGGCAACAAAGTGAGACTCTGTCTCCCCGCACCACCCCCTCAAAAAAAAAATCACTATGATGGGTAAAATTAGTTCAGAATAATTGTACACTCAAGGTAATGATTGGGTGGTGAAATAGAAGTTGAAAGCATTTTCAACTTTTTTCAGCAGTCACTCACAGCAGGAGGATGTACCTGAGTATAACTGTGCCAATCACCCATGGCACTAAAAGGAATCCTCACCTCCCTCAAACCTTGGTATTTCATGAGTACTTATGAAACGTGTGGTTGGGTAATGGAGGAGCTGGGATCTTACTACAAAAGTGGATTCTAACACAAAGAGTTTCTAATAATGGGAACCAAAGTTAAATCTTATCAAATGATCACACTATGATCAGTATCTATAAGAGAAAACAATTTATTCTGTAAAAATCTATGAAGTGTCACAAATGATTTATTTTAAAAACTTAAGGTGTTAAGTTTAGAACAAAGCTTTATTTTTCATGCAGTTTTCTGTCTAAAGATACTATGTATTTTCTCCAATAGGTCAACTTTATTGATCTATGTGTCATCTGAACTCTGAGCTCTACCTCTAATACTGAGAACAGGAAATGGCAGAGTAAGGAAGAGGCAGCTAATCAGTGAGAAAAAAAACAGGTCATGAAAGCACACTCAGGGCACTAAAGTCATGCCACATCATTGGAAAACTGAGTGCTAAGGTACAGAAACTCTACCCTTATCTTAGAATGTTTCAGTTTCTCTTAAAGAAACTGAATCTGCCCTTATTTGTTACTATGATTTCTAAATTTTAAAGTAACTGCTAAAACTCTGTCTCCTGCCTAGATGAGTTTTGTTTATAACTAGTGAGACTGTGGGAGCCATCCTCCTAGCAGATTTGTTCTGTGCCAAATACCTGGTACACTTGATACATACTGTAGGAAGACAGCAAATAATTTATGAATGAAATAGCCTTTAAATACTGTCTGTTGAAATCCCTAACTTAGTGCCTGATACCCTGTAGGTGCTTATCTCCCACATTTTGTGAAGCTTATTCTTTCTAAACAGCCAAGCTAACTATCAAACCAACACCCTCAGAACACTGGATAATAGATTTATGTACCTTTCAGAAGTAAATGTTTACATCATACAAAATACTGACCATTAAAATAAATGGCAGTCTTAGAAGGGACATGGCCTAAAACTAGAAGGTTTGTGTTTTGTAAAATTTCGGAAGTTTGTGCCCCATATGTCAACAAAAGTTGACATTTTAAACTTTCAAAATTTTAAAATTTCTAAGTAAGAAAAAACTTTTTAAAAAGCACCTTGGCTGATGCTTGCTTTGGCTGGGTGCAGTGACTCATGCCTGTAATCCCAGCGCTTTGAGAGGCCAAGGCAGGTGGATCACAAGGTCAGGAGTTCGAGACCAGCCTGGCCAACATGGTGAAACCCTGTCTCTACTAAAAATACAAAAATTAGCCGGGCGTGGTGGCAGGTGCCTGTAATCCCAGCTACTCGGGAGGCTGAGACAGCAGAATCGCTTGAACCCTGGAGGCGGAGGTTGCAGTGAGGTAAGATCGCGCCACTGCACTCCAGCCTGGGCAACAAAGAACAAACTCGATCTCAAAAAAAAGCACCGCCTTTACTGCCAGCTACCAATCCTGCTTCTGACAAGTATGTATTTGTTTTGTTTTAGTTAAAGAAAAATCCTAAGTAACATAGAATTTTCCAGTCTGGAAGCTAAGGAGTATCAGATAGCAGGTTTAAACAAACAAACAAAAAACTAGTATTCTAAATGAGAAACAGAACAGGCAGCAGAATTAGTTGGAGTTCATCTAAGCTACACAAGAAGCATACAAAGAATAAATCATGCAAACAAAATCAACTTTGACAGAGGATGTGGTCACTTATCTTAGAAAAAAGGATAATACTGTAGGGTAAATTAAACCAGGCAACTATGTTTCTTCAGGGAGTCATGATAAATGGCTAAAAAGCCTAGAACGTAAAGGTTTAGCATTAGACAGACACTGTATACTGCCCTATACACCACCACCATAACTGCACTGAATCACATAGCTGGAGTGCCAGCAAAATATAGGGCAACTCCAGTGCAAACTGCCAAACAGGCAAATTCTAAGTTTTAGCTCAAAGTCAGTAGTGTATTATGTGATTTAATACTCAGTACCTTGGTTTTAAAATACATTAGATTGTTACTTTAACATAGAGTCATGATAAAGATAAGTCTGCCACTACTCTGCTGGGTGAACTGGACAAGTCATATAACTTCCCTGATCCTCAGTTACCACATGTATCAAATCCAGTTGGACTTTATGATAATCTCTAAGGTCCTTCCAGCTTGAAAAATTCTATGAGCTCATTATAATTGTTTTGGCAGTACAAAACAATTAATGTGGCATTATTTATGTTATTTTTAAGGAAACTGATAAACTAGGTAAACTCAGGTTTTAAAAGTTCATCTGTCTAAATATCTTTAGCTATCGAAAGAATAGAATAACAGTAGAATCTTGCTGGTACCCAGTCCTAAAATCAGTGTTAAAATGTTTCTCTTATATGGGATACTTCATAGATGCTTAAGAATCACAGAATCACTGAGTTTTTGAGCTGGAAGGAAATTCAATTTTTGTTATTGCCTGATCGATTTTTTAGTTCCAGACCTACCTTCTTTGATCCTCTGCTCTACTTGGCTCTCTGGTAACACAGACCTGGCTAGGCAGAACTGGCATTGATGCTAGGTCAGTGTAGAATGAATAGTTCAAAGTATGGGGAAATGAAAATAGCAGAGAAATGGCTATAGGAGAGAAGGGAGCAGTGGAAAATTTTAGTCAAGGAAGTAGCTAATGCAGTTTTATTTAAAAATTGTTACTAATTATAAAATTGTATGTACATTGTTTGATTCTATGAGTTTTTATTAATGTAAGTACATTTTCTTTTAGTGTATACCACATGTCAATGTAGGAGATAATCCTTCAACCTTTCTTTCACATGACCATTTTTTTGTCCCTCATTATCTTCACTCAAAGTCAACTGAAAATAACATGGGAGCTGAAGTAGGCTAGTAGGGTAAACATACAAAGTCAAAGTAAGGCAAAGAATTATGGAAATAGAAACTGACTAAAAGAAACTAAGAGTGGGCTTTAATGTACCTAAAATATTTTGCTATCAAAAGGGGAAAGAAAATACTCAGGACACTGAAATTATGTATGCAAGTTTCTTTTAAGAAACTTCAACTTACTGGTTTCCCCAAAATAATTTTACTTGGTATCAAAATTCAGAATTGATTTCTATGTTAAATGTCAGTTTATCAGAATTACTGTAAGACACTGTTAATTTAACAGTGATATCAGAATGAATAAATAATTTGGAATGAGATTAGCTAATAAAATTATTAACAATAAAGCTCTCTACTGATCACAAGTCTGCAATTAGGGTCCAAAGTCACGTGATTAACCTCAACGTGGCCCCATTAGGATTGTAAGGTCAGCTGCACAGAATACTAGTTGATGTTCCACTTTCCGTGAGATTATTACACTTTGTTTTGCCTGTGCAAATCCGTACAGCTAAATTTATACAAAAAAGAGGCTAAAAATAAAATAAATAGTTCTCAATGAGAAGGCAAAACGAACTTCTAGTTCTTGACATTATTAATGGACTTGAAGCAGGTGGGGATACACTCTACGCCAATGGAAAGAAAGGAGGGAGAAGACAAGAGGACAAGAACACAGAAAAGCAGAAGAGGGACATGACAAAATGGTTAAAAGGATTCTCAGTTGCCTGAAGTTAAAAGATGAAATATTTAATAATCTGTTCCAGGTGATATCCTACCAAAGAATAAGTCTCTTATAATCAGTAATTAAAGATTTACCTGTACAACATGCCAATGCCGATGTCCAAGTAAAGTGCTTAATCCCTGAGACTCTAAACCTCCATCTGCAAATGGGCTCTTTTCTCGACTGGGCTTATGCTCAGAGTGTGTTGAAGAACTCCTAGGATTCTGGGTTTGTGAAGCCTCTCCACAGTTCAAGTACAAGCGGTCCTCGCCCTGAAGCAACACCTGCTCTTGGTTACTCTAAATGAGGGTAAGAGGAACAAGAGGGCAAAGGAAGAAAGCAAATAAAAACAACTCAATATTACGTAGGAGAAAACACATCGATTTAGTTTTATTATAGGAAATGTACATATATCTCGATGTTGATTTTCTTCACAGAGGACAAAGACTACACAATAATCTCATGCACTGTTATAACTAGAAAGAATAGTGATCTTAGTGACTATGAGTTTTCAACTAGAAAGTCAGTGTTCTCAAAGGTGAGTAGACTCATTAACTATTCAGATCAGACAAAGCAGCACCTACCCTTATCGCCTTTCCATTTTAGTCCAAATGCTGGTTTGACATAAAACTCAAGGGTGCTTTTAAATTATTATTTGGGATGGGGAAGGGAGGGAGAAATGTTCTTTTCTTTTCTGGGGATCCTTAATCTTCAAGTGGAATAATGGATCTGAGATTCAGGCTATTTTCACATTCTTTCTGGATGTGTTGTAAACTTTAATTAGAAATCTGTTGTACCAAATATCCATTAAAAAGCCATTGATGGTACATATTAAGATATGCATTTTTAACATGTAACATATACCATTACTGTATATACTATTATACTATTATACTATATAATTATAGTATATATATACTTATTATATATATATATACTTATATATATATAATTATAGTATATTATATTATACTATATAATTATATATTATACTATATAATATACTATTATATACTGCAATATATAATAATATTAGTATACACTATTTCAGCTAGAAATACAAGACGCAGTGTTTGAGGCGGTGTTTCTAAAAGTAAGTCCTCAGACATACTTTCTTCAAGCTGTTTCTTAAAAAGTCACAGTTAAATAAGCATGGGGAACACTGTTTTTTATATACCACCTCCTGGATTTTCATGATGCACATTAGCATATTTAAGACTCTGGAGTCCTAAAATAAATAAATCTCTACAATTTTGTTTTACCTTTATTTGACACTTATATGGAAACAAAACTTTTGGAAAATCCTGTGGAATTGCTACTAATATCTCTCATAAGTAGTGCCTAGAGGAACACGCTTTGGGAAATGCTATTCAGATAAAGACTAAATTACTCAAATTATTTAAATAAATATATAAACAGTGCTTTCTGTCAAATTGCTTATGATCCTTTTGAAAGAATAGGACCAAAGAAACACAACCCATTGAGAAATAAAATTTTGGTATAAATTTAATATAAATTAAAAAGAAACACAAGAATCATAGAAAAGAAGATAATATGCCAATTTTAGAAGTATACACCATATGTATGTCATAAAGAAGGGTCTGAACTTCTAACATAAAAGACACTAAAAAATCAGAGCTTTAAATATACTTACCATACAAGGGTTTACAGTGAGTACGCTCTTAATAAACTGAAATAACAGGATGCTGGGCTGTTTAACTACACTCCTGAGGTCAGACTCAATTTCAGTGTTTTGAGAACCAAATCCGCTGATTACCCATAGGTGATAGCCTTCTGCACCCCAGCTCTTAGAGAGAAGAGGGAGAAAAAAAGTCAGAGCAATAAAAGGCTTTTGTATCCCTTTCTAGCTTCAATTATTCAAATTCTGAAATAGCCAATGATAGCATTATTAATGACTTCTGAAGGCTGGAGAAACCGTGATAACACAGACAAGAATCACATCTTCAGTTCCCTGTTAACTAACTCCAGAGGAAACCACCATCACTGCTCTCTATCTACAGAAGTGGAAACATTACCTATCATTCTTAATGCCAGTTTCAGGGTCTTAATCCTAAAAATACCTACTGTGCTCTGTAATTTCTCCATTGCTTTAATTTAGCTGCCTCTCAAATACAAAGAAATTCCTTACAGAAGACACCCCAGGTTACCTAGCAGAAGCCTGGCAAAGAAGCCCCTACAACAGATGCAGTTTTGTATGGAGCAAAAAACATTGGATTGGAAGCTGTGCCACTAGAGTTTTCATTATAGCTTGGCTTTTTGTATATATTACCTTGGCCAAGCTGTCTGGTTTCTCAGGATATAAGTTTCTTCCTCTGTAAAATGAGAAGGTTCAAATAAATTCCTCCAGAACCATTCAGTTTTAATATTCTGTAACTAGACTCCATGAGAGTATTTTTAAAGATTAGTGATTCTCAATCTTCAAGCCAAGAAAATGGTAAAGGGACAGGGGTAGCCATGAATTGTTGCAAAATTTCAAAAGTTTAATAGAACTTTTATGTTTTCCTATGATAAAGCTGCATAAAGTTTTAACTAAAATGCTTAGACTCTTAGTTTGTGGCTGAAATATCAACTTAGACAGACAACACTGGCTGTTGCATGCCATTCAGAAGGCTGACTGGCATTTATAAAAATATGTGGCTAAAAACTTATTTTAAACTATGGAGGTGGGCAAAGACATCAGAAGGGGTCCTTGGTGGTGAAAGGTTGGGAACCACTATTTTAGGCAACAATGGTGGTTTTAATTCTACAAGAAACTCAAGATCAGAAAAATGTCTTCCTCTGTGGAGCAAGAGAGAAGGGAAGCGACAAGCCTCATAGTCACTAAGTTAAAAAGGATGGTACGCAGAGGGGCTACAGCAAGAAAAACTTGTTATGTAAAGACAGGGGTTATATCTCTTTGTTTTCTACAGAAACTCTAGGTAAAAAATAAAAATACAAGTTGAGCCTCGCTAATCCAAAAGTCTGAAATGCTCCAATAGCTGAAACTTTTTGAGGGCTGATATGACACCACAGTAAAAAATTCCACACCTGACTTCATGTGATGAGCTACAGTCAAAATTTTGTTTTATGCACAAAATTATTAAAAATATATTACATTACCTTCACTCTATGTGCATAAGGTATATATAAAACATAAGTAAATTCTGTGTTCAGACTTGAGTCCCATCCCCAAAATGTATTTGCAAATATTCCAAAATCCAAAAAGTTCCAAAATTTGAGACACTTCTGGTCCCAAGCACTTTACATCTATGTAAAGTTTTAAAAATATGCTCAATGCACTGTATACATATATATAGATACAGATATCCTCAAGTAATGCACAAGTGCATATCCTCCAGGAAAAATACCCAATGAGCATTTTACCTCATGTTAAAAGCAAGCAGGCCATGAGAAGACACATACAAAAAAGGCCTCATCTGAACAGTCATTATCATCATAGAGATGATAGGCGTTTGCTAGCCACATCTAAACAAAACACAAATACTGAAAACCAGGCAGCCTTCCAATTAAAAAAAAAGAAAACTTTCATCAAGCAAGAACTGTATAAAGAAGAGTCTTCTGAGACCAAAATAGTTTTGTGATTTTGTCAGATCAACATGAGTGAAAAAAGGGCCAGCCTGGGCAACATGGCAAGACCCCATCTCTACTAAAAGTCAAAAAAATTGTGGATAGTGGCGTGCCTGTAGTCTCAGCTTTGGAAGCTTGAGGCAGGAGGATCGCTTAGAGAGGCTGCAGTGAGCTATGATCTGCCACTGCTCTCCAGCCTGGGTGACAGCACAAGACCCTGTCTCAAAAAATTAAATAAATAAAAATGACCGAAAAAAGGGAAGAAAAATCCAAGTTTTTTTAAATACCATGCCAATTTTTTTATAGAAAGTACTTACCATAGAGTTGATCTTAAGGGGATCTTTTTTGGTGCCATCAGACCTATAACTGAAACAGAACAGAAACCAAATATAATACAGCCTTCCAATTACACATAATGCACATAAAATTTAGTGTGTTTTTAAAAAAAATCAAACAGAGTTTGCTCCTTCAAAATAGAAACACATAATAATGCATGAAATACAAAACTGTGGGTTAATACACCTAGGTGTATGTATCTCTCAGCCACATTTTCCGAGGTCCAAGTGACTTCTTGCCAGAGTCATGCAGCTTTTAAAGGTGTGGTCATTTCGTCAGAACTGAACCTCATGTCAGATTCTTTGTGTCTAACATGCTGTCATATACACAATAGGGGTTCAAAAAAATAAATACATTTTTATGGAATGAGATGTAATTTTTTAAAAAAATGAGTGTTCAGAGAATCAATATATTCTGAACAGATTATGAACTTTGCAAACTGTTTTAAGGTAAGAGTCAAGGCACAAAGGGAAGTTCTGATACAAGGTTTTGGTATGCATGCATTGTGAGAAATAATGGAGTTATCTTATCTAAAAATTGTCTTTTTTGACTTACGCAAAATCTCCTCCAAGTGTACAAATCAGCTGTGCTCCAAACACACTCCATAAAGAAAGGCCTCCATATTCCCAGGTCACTATTACAACACTATTGTCAGGAGACCATCTCATCAATTTAACAGCTCCTGTTTTATTCCAAATGTCTGTTAAGAAATAGTGAGAAGAGTTAAAAATAAATAGTTGCTTCAGAAATACTTTTTTTTTTTTCCTACATAGTCTATATTTTCAAATCTAAATGAGCAGAAAGGCAAGACTGCTTCAAAAAATAAATCCTGCTCATTTAGGACTACTTAAAATTAGTAAGGCCATTAGTTTTGTCCTGATCTAAGCAGAACAAACTCAGTGCACAGGTGATTTGTAAAAAGTGAAAGCTGTTTCTAGCCACTATTAGCTTGATTAACTTACAACTGTGTAATCTTAAAAGTCTTTGGTTTTGTATAGATCAATTTCTGTAAAACAGGGATAAGGTTACAGTAAAAGCTGTCTTTAGGAAAAAACATATGCAGACCTTAAAAAAGGCTACACAGTAAGGATGATTAAAAAAAATAAGGAGCAAATTTCTGTTTTTGGAAGTACAGCAAATGACACCCTGAATGACTTCCACACTGAAAAAACTAAGATGTTGAATAGAATACTTAAATCCTCAAAACAACCAAAAATACTGAGACAAAGTGCTTGTTCCCTGAATTTTTCTGCCAAACCCTGGAGACCTTGACTTCTACCTCTGATGACTCTAAAGCTCAGAGCTTGCCTAAGGCAGGTAATCTTACAAAAGATACCCATGTAAAGCTGGGACTACAATGGACTATATCCGTGGTATAAGAAAGAATGAGAAAAAAGCCTCTGCCATATAGGAAAAGAATTAGCAAGGAACACTTTCATGTTTCATCAGTGGAACTCTATGGAAAATAACACTCCCTTGATAATCTGAAGCCACAAACCCTCACTCTGATTTGTAATTTGTACAATGTAATGTGGTTCACACAGAGAATACAATGCAAAGGGTTAGAGATTGATGTAGTGCTCCCAAGTGACCAGCAGAAACAAAGACATTTAAATCCTCTCTGGAAAAACTCAAATGTTATCCAGTTCTCAAAGTGTTACACACACACACACACACACACACACACACACACACACACACACACACACACACACAAAACGCTTCAAGGAAAACAATCAGCTCTCAGTCAAAAATCCTAAAATACATACACAAATGAGCAAGAACCCAAAGGATCAAGACATGGCAGAAACAGAAAGGCTGCAGATTTTGGGATTAACAGACACAGAATATAAAATAACTGCTTTTCATAGCCAATGAAATAAAGGAGAAGACTCAAACAAGGAGCAGGATGCATACAGATTGGAAAAAGAGCTAAATAAGCCTTTAAATAATAAAAAATACAATAACAAATTAAAAACTTGATGGACAGATCAAACAATATATTTGGCATAACTGGAGAGGATCAGCAAACCCAGATGGAGAAAAAATTTCTGGAATGCAATCTAGAGAAACAAAATTAAAAAAATTTTTAAGTTAGGTTAAGAAACATGGAAAAAAGTATAATGTATATCTGAGTTCCAGAAAAAGAGATTAGGGGAGAGGCAATATTTAGAAAGATTGGTTGAGAATTTTCCAGAAATAGTTCAAAGACATACATCTTCATCCAGCAAGCCTGAGTCTCAAGCAGGATTTGAAAAACAAACAAAATTCTTCACCTTCCACATCACAGCAAAACTGCAGAAAGCCAAAAACAAAAACAAGATCTGAAAGGTAGCTATAAAGACCAGTCTCTTGAAAAGAGAAGACAACTTGACAGATGACCTCCCAATAGCTGCAATGGAAATCTAATGACACTAGAGCAAATTCTTCAATGTATAAAAAAAAATAACTGCCAATCCAAAACAGCATACCAAGTTAAACTATAATTAAATCACATGGGGCAAAATAAGTACATTTCAGACTCCGCCAAAGTAGAGTTTACCTTCAAAAAACTTCATTAAAATAAATTCCAAAGGATGTATGAGAGGTTTTTCAGGCAGAAAATGGTCTCAAGAAGAAGGTATGAGTTGGTAAAAGATATGGTGGGCAAAAATACTGGTATAAATGTGGGTAACACTAAGTCAACATGAAGAGTTAAATATCCTAATTGTGATAGTTAACACTGAGTGTCAACTTCACTGAATTGAAGGATACAAAGTATCAATCCTGGGTGTGTCTGTGAGGGTGTTGCCAAAGGAGATTAACATTTGAGTCCCAGGGCTGGGAAAGGTGGACCCACCCTCAATCGGGGTGGGCACAATCTAATCAGCTGCCAGTGTGACTAGAATATAAGCAGGCAGAAAAATGTGAAAATAGAGACTGGCCTAGCCCCCCAGTCTACAAATTTCTCGTGTGCTGGATGCTTCCCGCCCTCAAACATCAGACTCCAAGTTCTTCAGTTTTGGAACTCGGACTGGCTCTCCTTGCTCCTCAGCCTGCAGATGGACTACTGTGGGACCTTGTGATCATGTGAGTTAATACTTAATAAACTCCCCTTTATAAATATGTATGTATCTATTCTATTAGTTCTGTCCCTCTATAGAACCCTTACTAATACAGATATTGGTACCAGGAGTGGTTCTAGAGGAACAGAATATTAAGGATTGAGTTCCTTCACTGGTTTTGGGGTTTCTGGAATTGGCTGCCTAATATCATTAGACCCCAAAATGCTAAGGACTCTATTTGTAATAGTATGGAGAACACTGACAGTCCTTGACATGAACTGTTTAGAGAATTATGCAAAATAAATGCATTTGGCACTTCTGATTCATTGCTTGTGAGAGTCAAGGAGTTTAGTGACTCTATACATAACACCTTTGACCATATGTGAAGAACCAAGGAACATAATGAAGCTAGTTGGTTGCTCCTAAGTTCAGTGAACAAAGTGATGAAAGAAAATGAATTCAGGGATTCTATCTCCCAGAAGCAGACACGGAGCCTCAAATCTGCTAAGATTGCCCTGAGAGAGAGTCTTATCTCCTATAGAGAAAGAGCTAAAATTGTGGAAACACAGAGACAAGCTCTTATCATTTGAGTGGCTGACCTGCAACGAAAGGTGCATACACCTGCATCACCAGGCGTCTACTGTTAAAATGAGGGCATTGACTGGAAAAGAATGGGACTCTGCAACTTGGAAAACGGATGTGTGGGAGGACCCTGATGAAGCTACATTCACTGAGTTTGTAAACTCTGGTGAGCCTTTTTTTGCCAGAAGAAACAGCTTTCCCCATCCCCAATAGTGGCAACATCCCCTCCTGGACCCATGCTGCCATTAGCCCTTCCACATTTGTCTGAGGAGATAAACCCTGTGCTGCCTGAGGCAACAGTGATGCCCTCCCCTGAGGCAGTTGCCAGGCAAGATGTTGATTCTCCTCAGGAGCCACCCCCAACACCTCTGTTTGCTTCTAGACCTATAAATAAAGTCCTGGAGGGCCTCTAGAGGTGAGGTTGAGAGTGTGACCCATGAGGAGGTGCACTATGGGAACTGCTCAAGTTTTCTAATTTATATAAACAGAAATCTGGAGAACAGGCACAGGAATGGATATTAAGGTTGTGGGATAATGATGGAAGGAAAATAGAGTTGGATCATGGTGAATTTATTGATTTAGGCCCACTAAGTAGGGACTATGCATTTAAAGCTGCAGCTCGGGGAGTTAAAAGGTTCTAATAGTTTATTTGCTCGATTAGCTGAAACATGGATTAAAAGATGGCCCACTGTGAGTGAGCTGGAAATGGCTGATCTCCCTTGGTTTAATGTAGAGGAAGGGATCCAAAGGCTTAGGAAGATTCAGAAGGTGGAGTGGATTAATCACTTTAGACCTAACTCATCCCAGCTGGGAGGGTCCAAAAGATATACCCTTGACTGATGCCTTGCAAAACAGATTTGTAAGGGCAGCACCTACATCTTTGAAGAACCCTATAATTGCACTTCTCTGTATGTCAGCTCTAACAGTGGGAACTTCAGTCACTCAACTACAAAATTTAAATACAGTGGGAATAACTGGATCCCAAGGCAGCAGGGGCAAGTGGCACTCAATTATCAAAGGCAAGGTGGGCGTAGCTGCTATAATGGACAGCAGAGGCAAAGCGGCAATCAAAATAGTCTGACTTGTGTAGAACTCAGCACTGGCTAATTAATCACGGTGTTCCTGGAAGTGAAACTGATAGGAAGCTTATTGCATTCCTACTTAATTTACACAAGCAGAAAACTTCTAGGTCGAATGGACAAAACACTAATTTGAATTATCAAAACAGAATCACGGCCCCTCAACTGATTTCCAGACTTGAGCCAGTTTACACACCCAGAGTCCCAATATTTGACCTATAGCATGACATGTATTGTTTAACTTAAAATCAGCATCTGCTCACATAGCATTACCAGTACATTAAAAATTTTTTTTTTTTTTAAAAGACTCACCAGGATACTGTTTTGCTGTTAGCTCTAATTTATGAGATAGCAGCATGGCTCCAGTGCTGTTATCTATTGTATAGACCTGCACAGAACCACTGTGAAAACAACAACAAAAAACTTTTAGTGAAAAAAGACAAATACAAATAGAAAAAGCATTATATAACTCTTATGTTCTGCTGGTGGGAGTGTAAACTAGAACAAAACCATTTTGTCAATAAGTTGCAGTCATCTCATAAATTTGAACAAAGGCATATTCTAATCTAGCAATTTCACTTCCAGATATATCCCAGAAATTATTGTCTAATGTTTACTAGAGATACGGACAATGTCCATTGTACTACTGTGTATAATTTTTAAAAAAGGAAATAGCCGGCTGGGTGCGGTGGCTCATGCCTGTAATCCCAGCACTTTGGGAGGCCGAGGTGGGCAGATCACGAGGTCAGGAGATCAAGACCATCCTGGCTAACATGGTGAAACCCCGTCTCTATAAAAATACAAAAAATTAGCCAGGCATGGTGGCGGGCGCCTGTAGTCCCAGCTACTCGGGAGGCTGAGGCAGGAGAATGGCGTGAACCCGGGAGGAAGAGCTTGCAGTGAGCTGAGATCACGCCACTGCACTCTAGCCTGGGCAACAGAGCGAGACTCGGTCTCAAAAAAACAAAACAAAACAAAACAAGGAAATAGCCTATCTAGCAACGTGAGGAAAAAAATGAACTTTTATTTGGCTGTAGTACATATGGTGTAGCAATATAATACTATACCATACAGCACTGAAAATGAATGAACTTTAGCCATATGGATAGCGGATACCGTTAACCCTTGAACAATGTGGATCTGAACTGCACAGGCCCACTTATACGTGTATTTTCTTCTGCCTCTGCCACCCCTGACATACCTCCTTTTCCTCAAGCCTACTCAACATGAACACAGTGAGAATGAAGACTTTTAGGATGATCCACTTCCACTTAATCAATAGTAAGTACATTATTTCTTCCTTATAATTTTCTTAATAATCTTTTCTCTAGCTTACTTTATTGTAAGAATACAATATATAATATTAGTATATATAACATGGAAAGTATGTGTTAATTGTAAGGTTTCAATAGTACGTTATTAGTAGTTAAAAGTCTTTGGGGAGTCAAAAGTTACACGCAAATTTTCAAATGTGTTGGGGGGTTGGTACCTCTAACCCCTGGGCTGTTCAACGGTCAACAGTATATAACATTTAAGAGATAAAATATATATACACACACACACAAGTGTGTGTGTGTAAAAGCATAGCAAATATAAACATACATATTTGATATATATATAGTAGATATATAGTATTAATAGTAAATATATTTGTGGTAAAAATACAACGAAGAGTTCATGTATACAAATTTCAGATTAGTGATACTCTGGTGGAGAAAGGGGAGTATCAAAGAAGAGGGGTAAACAGGAGGCTTCATCAGCACTGGTGATGTCTTATTTCTTACGTTGGATGGTAATTTATAAAGATTTTAGTTTTAAAATATATATGCTTTTTTGTGTATATGGTATATATATTTACTTAATTTAAAACATCTTTACAAGGGTCAAATTTATGAAGGGCCTGAAGCCAAAACTAAAATCTCTGTAATACTTCTAAGCTACATTTCAAAATTGAACTACAATGATAATAGAAAAGTCTCATTTCTGCTTATGGTATATTCTCAGTTCAAAAATTTAATGCACATTCAGCATTTGAAAATGAGGCTCCTGCTTTACATTACTTATGCAACACTATCATAGTGAGAAAGAGAAACAAATGTTGTTCTTAAAGATACTTTTTAATCTAAGAATGCTTTTGCACATAATAAGATAACACTGGTTTATGACTGCCAGACTGTTTTTTTTTTTTTGTGAAAGGAGAAGTCAGATGGTTTCTTCACAGCAGCTTTGATCCATTTCCATCCAGGTCCTACCTCTTCTCAAGGATTAGAACTGGGATTAACTAAAAGACCTGCAGTAGTAGTCTCCTTAAAGTTGTCCCACAGCTTACTCTGTTTTTGTTTTCTTTTTTTTTCCTTCTGTGTTCCATTCTGGATAATTTCTATGTTTTTCAAGTTCATTAATCCTCTCTTCTGCAATGTCTAATCTGTCGTTAGTTCCATACAGTGTATTTTTCATCTCAGATATAATGGTTTTCACCTCTAGAAGTTTAATTTCAGTCCTTTTCTAATGTCTTCCATGTCTCAGTTTAATATTCAAGAGGGACTCTTTACAACTCTCTGAAGTTCTCTCTTTCTGCCACCGGTTTGGTGTCTATAATTATGAACTCTAGCTGCCTTGGTTTTCCCAGATTCTCTGATTTCCATGTGCTTATCTCAACTCAGGACCTATCTCCTCAATCCTGTGCTGCAGCCTACAAACACTCAAAATAATAAAAACTAAGGGCAGTTACAGAGAGATAATTTTGTTCCTCATCTTTCAGAA
Source organism: Macaca mulatta (assembly GCF_049350105.2). Classification (NCBI taxonomy): domain Eukaryota; kingdom Metazoa; phylum Chordata; class Mammalia; order Primates; family Cercopithecidae; genus Macaca; species Macaca mulatta. The sequence continues at coordinate 93,630,495 of NC_133420.1, forward strand.
ATCACTATCCCTTGTTACCTTATGTTCGTGTTTTGAATTCAAAACAGCTCTTTCATATTTTTGTCCATTTTCTTGACTGTATCAGGTGGGAGGGAAAATCTGATCTGTCATTCCATCATACCCAGAAGCTAAATATCTGAAAAAGATTTCTTTCCAGACTATCTACCCAAATAGATCATCTCCTGCTGAGAGACAGCACTAAGTGGGTAGCAGGTGTTTGTTTTTGCTTTGCATCTGACAACTGTCAACTGCTAACCCTGGGTTGCTGAGCTCTAAAATGTTAGTGAGGAAAGTCCATGTTTTAAATATAAGAAACAGGTGCTAAGTTACTACTTATCAAAGTCTGACAATCTTTTAGTTGTTCTATAGTGCCTGTATTCTTTAAACTACTTTTCCTTCCATTTCTCACCAGCTCAATGTAACAGAAAAATATATTTTCATTAAAAAGACAGGACTTACTAACCCCAAAGCAAATAAATCTCTGTAAGAGAGATATGGCTATTGTCACCATAAGTGATCAAATTCAGCATCATTAATACTGAGACAACTTGACATTATTACTAAATGATACTATAGGAAGTATATATCATCACCCATGACAAAATGTGTAACCAGAATCTAGTAATACCTTTAAATAGGTAACAGGAAGGTTGTTCAAATACTGATCTGCTGCCAACTGGCATCCTAAAAGGAAGCTGGCTTCTTACACAACTCTAAGGACACCAGCTATCACCTAGTGTTCAAGGCAATTAAGTCCTGATAAGTGTTGGCAGATCTGGACTAGCAGACACTGGTTTGTTATGTCACACAGCTAGAATCACAAAACTTTAACCCTAACCCATGGGCATGCTAGAAGAGAGCTTGTAGTCTCCCAGCTGATGAAAACTGAGGTGGCTGAAAAGCTATAAGCCAAGAGTCTACCTTCATTATCCTGGGGAGGGCTAGTACTTACGAATCATGTAGCTTACAAGCCCATAGCCTAGGGAGGAGTACTTCTTCTGGATTCTAACACTCAGCCTTGTGCTAGCCCCAAATGCAGGAAATGGAACTGCACACTTGCCACTGCTTCTGTCTCTGTGTATTTTCTCTAAATGCTTTTCCATGCCTGATGTGTGGGCTTTCTAATCACTTGAATGTATTGCTCAACAAGAACCAACTTCCAGGTTAGTCATGACAGGTGTCAGATAAACTAGTTAAATGCTATCATGAGGAAACAATGAGGCAAATCTAGGATGCAGGATATTCTATAAAGAATCAACTCAGACTCAAAAAAAGTCAATGCCATGAAAATAAGAGAAGTGGTGTAAGGATTATTGTAGGTAAAAGGTAACTAAAGAGAACTAATAACCAAATATAATTAATGAATCTTGACTGATTCTGGTTGGAACAAAGGAGGCATAGAAGAAATTTAGCTGGTGGCAACTGGGTTAATTTGCATATAAACTGGGTATTAGATCCTATTAGGGATTTATCATTAATGATCTCATGTGATAAAGATATTCCATTTATACAAGAGAATGTCTCCTTTTTTAGAAACCAAAAAATAAGGCAAATGTATGTCAACAGCAAAGTGGATAAATGCTATATTCAGACAATGGAACGTTATTTATAAACCAATTTAAAAAATGATTACAACTACTGGTAAATGACATGGATAAATCTGACAATTTTGACCGGTTACTAAGTGAGTCAAGGAGGGAGTAAGAGTTGTGACTAGGAAGTAGCAGAGGCAGTTTGTGACTGTAGTCCAGCAATGTTCTATTTACTGATCCAGTTGTGAAGAAATGGGTATTTGTATTACATTAAACTATGAATATCTGGATTATGTACTACTTTGTATGTAAGTTTTTGTTTCAGAATGTGAAATAAAAAGGGTATTATAAACTTTATGCCAATAAGTTTGAATGTGTTTAAGAAAGAAACCAATTCCTGGAAAAATGCAACTTGCCAAAATCATGTAGGGAGAGATAAGTCTAAATCCTCTTAAATCTATTTTTACAACTGGGCTGGGCCCCGTGGCTCACACCTGTAATCACAGCACTTTGGGAGGCCGAGGCGGATGGATCACGAGGTCAGGAGTTTGAGACCAGCCTGACCAACATAGTGAAACCTCGTTCTACTAAAAATACAAAAATTAGCCGGATGTGGTGGCGCATGCCTGCAGTCCCAGCTACTCAGGACGCTAAGGCAGGAGAATCACTTGAACTCAGGAGGCAGAGGATGCAGTGAGCCAAGATCATGCCCTTGCATTCCAGTCTGGGCAACAGAGCGAGACTCTCTCTCTCTCTCTTTCTATATATATATTTATATATATCCAAAAATATATTTTGGATATATATATCCAAAATCTGCCCTTTACTTTTGTTTCAATCTAATAAAACACTTTTACATTTCATATTAAAGTTGACTGACAAATTATGACAGCATGATACAGTTTATAAGTGTGTTAGGAACATCTTATGTTTACAAAAAACAGTATTTTTTGCAACAACTCTTAAAAATGCAAAAGTCTACATCAATTATACCTCACACAGCCAAATGCCATTAGTCGATACTTGTTATTTACTGCTACACACGTTCCGTCAACAACATCTTGTGGCCAAACTCCATGAAGTTGCTATAATAAAGAAAAATAGTTAAGGCTTAAAAAATGTTTCTCCAAATTTACTGTAGTCAACATAATTCTCCTTCAATAAACACACAACTTCTAATGCTTTACTTGGTTTCATCTGCAGAGGAAAATATCCCATCAGGACTATCCCAATAGTCTCCCTTAAAATACTACCAAATAGTCTCCCTTAAAACCTCAAACTTCTCATGAATTGGTCTGATAAATACTCAGTCCAGTGCTAGTTAATCTATTTAAAAAACACTAAAATATGGAAATTCATCCCCAAACTCAAATAAAGATGACTTTCTTGTTAGAATATAAACACTTTGATAGCGGAAACAGCATCTAACTTGCTCACTATAATTATTCTCATCACCTAGCACATAGTATTTAACTTCTCAGTCAGTGAAAAGTAGTACATTCTGTTTGGTTTATTCTTTAGAAGCAAAATTGCTTACTATTCTCTACAATTCCCTTCTTTATAATATAATGGTTAATAGCATGGTATCTGGAAGCCTGACAGCTCAGGACTACCTTCACTCCTCAAAATGATTATTTGATTTTTTTTTTTTTTTTTTTTTTTGAGACGGAGTCTCGCTCTGTCGCCCAGGCTGGAGTGCAGTGGCGCGATCTTGGCTCACTTGATTTTTTTAAGCTTCAGTTTTCTTATCTGTATTTACCTCTTAGGGTGTTTCAAAGATTAAATGAAGATACACATGTAAACTATTTAGGACAATGCCTACCATTCAACAAACATTCAATAAATAAATGACATTATTAGTAAGCGTATATGCTATTTAATTCCATATATAGAAAATACAGCTCAGTTGTTTGCTCTTATTTGTCAAATCACAGACATTCGATGACAAATTCCAAGGCAAATGTCATAATCATTAGTTCAGTTAGCACAAAAAGTGGCACACTATAATATAGCACTTTATTTTTGGATGATCCCAATAGTAAACACTAAAGATACAATATAATCACAACTATTTGAACTAGAATACTACAGATTTCATTTAATTCCACAATCAGCTATATAATCTACTATCTAAACATGGAATCTTTGCTTTAGTAGGAATTTTATTTATCTTTTAATTTTAATAATAAAACTGGACATTTTATGTCACAAATGGTAAAGACAGCAGTGAGCATTGGTTTTTTGAACTGCTGCTTAGATTGAAATTCAATCCTACAATAAGTATTTTCTAGGTGGTTACGATTCACTGGGCACTGCTCTAGGTGCTGAGGCTATCTATACTAGCACACCAAAATCTTTACTTGTATCCTTGCTTTACATTTGAGTCAAGAGACAGACAAGTTAAAAAAGTATATTGTATATTAGAGGTTAAAAATACTATACAAAAAAAATTAAGCAATGGTGGTAAAGAGGGAGTACAGGGGAAGAGTGTAATATTCAACAGGTTTCCCTGTAAGGATGCCTTTTGAGGAAAGTCCTCAAAGAAATAAAGCAAGTGTAAAAGCTCTACTGTAGTAGCATTTCTGGCATGCTCAAAGACCAGCAAAGAGGCCTGTGTGGACAGAGTGAAGTGGATGGGTTGTGAAAGGAAAGTAGTATATGTGGTAAGAGATGTAATAGGAGGTCAGATTTTTAGGGCTTTGAAGGCCACCATAAGAATTCTGGCTGCTTCTTCAAGTTATACAGAAGAAGAATATTAATTTTTTTAACCTTTTCTGTCATGAATTATAATAAAGAATACATGAAAATGAAACATACAGCTCAATTAATATCACAAAGCAAACACTTGTGGAATTGCTACTCAGGCCAAGAATCATCAGTACCCAAAAGTCTCCCAATAGTGCCCTTCCCGATCACCATATCCTCACACCCCTACAACAAAAAATATCCAGATTTACATGGTAATCACTTCCTTCTTTCTTTTAAATCATCATCACTTGGCCGGGCGCGGTGGCTCAAGCCTGTAATCCCAGCACTTTGGGAGGCCGAGACGGGCGGATCACGAGGTCAGGAGATCGAGACCATCCTGGCTAACACGGTGAAACCCCGTCTCTACTAAAAAATACAAAAAACTAGCCGGGCGAGGTGGCGGGCGCCTGTAGTCCCAGCTACTCGGGAGGCTGAGGCAGGAGAATGGCGGGAACCCGGGAGGCGGAGCTTGTAGTGAGCTGAGATCCGGCCACAGCACTCCAGCCTGGGCGACAGAGCGAGACTCCGCCTCAAAAAAAAAAAAAAAAAAAAAAAATCATCATCACTTAAACATGCACCCATATATACTCTAATTTAGAACAGCCTACATTATTTGCCCTTTAATTTTTACCTAAAATGGAATCATAGCATGTATTCTTTTGTGTCTAGCTGCTTTTGCTTACTGTGTCTGTAAGATCTATCTGTGTTGTTGCATATAGCCTAGTTTGTTCATGTTCATTGTAGGCTTAAATATTGGGCTTAGCTCACTGGGTCGCTTTGGCCTCCCTTAGTCTGGCCAGTTCTTTACTGTCTTGTTTGCTCTCCAAGGCCTTCAAGCATATTAAAAAATATATTTTTTCTCCAGCTCTTTTAGTCCTCAGGAGGTTCTGTTCTAATAATCTAGTCCTACTGAGTGAGTCTCCACAGAGAACTAACATAATCATATTTTAACACATCTGTTAAATGTCATTTAGTTATTTCCCTATTACCAGTAATATATACGTACTGTTTTCTTGTAATTTGTATTTTCTCTCTATACCTTAGTTAGTAATGCTCATCTGCTTTTCATTAGTTTTTGAATCCCTAACTTATTAGAAAAATTTAATTACATACAAATAAATGCTGAGAATTTATTTTGTACTAACTCTAAAGTACTTGGAAAAGAGTCAATCACTTTTTCAGCCCTAATATTTTTATTTCCAGTCTAAACATTTAAGTCCCAAAGATAATTACAAATATATATGCACTTTATAGGAAAAAAAAAGAAATTTTTTTCTAATTCATCAAGTTTATTTTTATTCTTATTTATATATTGACACAGGTGATCACAAATATATTATTTAGTACTTTATTATCTGAATAAAGTTGATAATGAAAGATATTAGATAGAAATATTAAAGTTGATAACGAACAGAATGACGACAATTAAAAAAGGCCATTAAAAACTTAAATTCCTTTCCAGTTAAAGAGATATGACTGAATATAAACATTTAGCTTCTTGGACTCCTAAAACCATAACTTCTACAAGAGAAAAGAGTTTTTGTTTAAAAAAGCATAAAGCGGGAAAGACAAAAATAAAAGGAGAGGAGGCGGCATTAGAAAATTTTAGAAGCTGGAAAGCATACCAATGAGTAGAATCCTTAACTGGCAGGGAATAATGCTGAGAAACATCTAAGTTGTAGGGTACACGAAAGGCTTGGGAATTCAGGTGTCTTTGAAAGACTAAACTAAATGTTGTAGAAGTGGTTCAAAACCTACTTAAAGAAGCAACTAGGTCCTCACAGAGCACTTCCCCACAGCTGAGGAGCCAATAAATACCCCGCCTCCACTCCTACAGAAAACTGGTTATTTTTCTTTGGAGAAAAACAAAACAAAACACCCCCACCACCCCTGTCCCCTCCACCAGAGGCGTATGGACCACACTGAAAACAGGGATAGAAAATAAAGGCTCACATCTTGAATTTGGACCCTCTAGCTTAACTCTTCTGTAACTCAAATCCCAGAATATTGGGTAGCCAAGCATATATACTCTAGAAAGGATTGCAGGACTGTTTTCTAAAGAACACTGGAGCGAGAAGAGAACTTTAGAGAAAAAAGAGTAAAAAGTAGCGAATAAAGCCACCCGGAAATATGGGACTATGTGAAAAGATGAAATCTACATCTGATTGGTGTATCTGAAAGTGATGGGGAGAACAGAACCAAGCTGGAAAACACTCTTCAGGATATTATCCAGGAGAACTTCCCCAACCTAGCAAGGCAGGCCAACATTCAAATTCAGGAAATACAGAGAAGCCACGAAGATATTCCTCGAGAAGAGCAACTCTAAGACACATAATTGTCAGATTCACCAAAGTTGAAACGAAAGAAAAAATGTTAAGGGTAACCAGAAAGAGACCATCAGACTAACAGCGGACCTCTCGGCAGAAATTCTACAAGTCAAAGAGAGTGGGGGCCAATATTCAACATTCTTAAAGAAAAGAATTTTCAACCCAGAATTTCATATCCAGCCAAACTAAGCTTCATAAGTGAAGGAGAAATAAAATCCTTTACAGACAAACAAATACTGAGAGATTTGTCACCACCAGGCCTGCCTTACAAGAGCTCCTGAAGGAAGCACTAAACATGGAAAGGAACAACCAGTACAAGCCACGGCAAAAACATGCCAAAATGTAAAGACCATCGATGCTAGGAAGAAACTGCATCAACTAACGAGCAAAATAACCAGCTAAAATCATAATGACATGATCAAATTCACCTATAACAATATTAACCAGAAATATAAATAGGCTAAATGCTCCAATTAAAAGACACAGACTGGCAAATTGGAAAAAGAGTCAACACCCATCACTGTGCTGTATTCAGGAGACACATCTCACGTGCAGACACACACATAGGCTCAAAATAAAGGGATGGAGGAAGATCAACCAAGCCATGGAAAACAAAAAAAAGCAGGGGTTGCAATCCTAGTCTTTGATAAAACAGACTTTAAACCAAGAAAGATCAAAAGAGACAAAGAAGGCCATTACATAATGGTAAAGGGATCAATTCAACAGGAAGAGCTAACTATCCTAAATATATATGCACCCAATACAGGAGCACCCAGATTCATAAAGCAAGTCCTTAGTGACCTACAAAGAGACTTAGATTCCCACACAGTAATAATGGCAGACTTTAACACCCCACTGTCAACATTAGACAGATCATCAAGATAGAAAGTTAACAAGGATATCCAGGAATTGAACTCAGCTCTGCACCAAGCAGACCTAATAGACATCTACAGAAATCTCCACCCCATATCAACAGAATATACATTCTTCTCAGCAACACATCACACTTATTCCAAAATTGACCACATAGTTGGAAGTAAAGCACTCCTCAGCAAATGTAAAAAAAAAAAGAAATGATAACAAACTGTCTCTCAGACCACAGTGAAATCAAACTAGAACTCAGGATTAAGAAACTCAATCAAAACTGCTCAACTACATGGAAACTGAACAACCTTTTCCTGAATGACTACTGGGTACATAATGAAATGAAGGCAGAAACAGAGATGTTCTTTGAAACCAATGAGAACAAAGATACAACATACCAGAATCTCTGGGACACATTTAAAGCAGTGTGTAGAGGGAAATTTATGGCACTAAATGCCCAAAAGAGAAAGCAGGAAAGATCTAAAATTGACACCCTAACATCACAACTAAAAGAACTACAGAAGCAAGAGCAAACACATTCAAAAGCCAGCAGAAGGCAAGAAATAACTAAGATCAGAGCAGAACTGAAGGAGATAGAGACACAAAAAACCCTCCAAAAAATCAATGAATCCAGGAGTTGTTTTTTTGAAAAGATCAACAAAATTGATAGACTGCTAGCAAGACTAATAAAGAAGAAAAGAGAGAAGAAAAGAAAGAAGATGCAATAAAAAATGATAAAGGGGATATCACCATCGACCCCACAGAAATACAAACTACCATCAGAGAATACTGTAAACACCTCTATGCAAGTAAACTAGAAAATCTAGAAGAAATGGATAAATTCCTGGACAGATACACACTCCCAAGATTAAACCAGGAAGAAGTTGAATCTCTGAATAGACCAATAGCAGGCTCTGAAATTGAGGCAATAATTAATAGCCTACCAACCAAAAGAAGTCCAGGACCAGACGGATTCACAGCCGAATTCTACCAGAGGCACAAAGAAGAGCTGGTACCATTCCTTCTGAAACTATTCCAATCAATAGAAAAAGAGGGAATCCTCCCTAACTCATTTTATGAGGCCAGCATCATCCTGATATGTGATCCTGGCAGAGATACAACAAAAAAAGAGAATTTTAGAACAATATCCCTGATGAACATCGATGCAAAAATCCTCGATAAAATACTGGCAAACTGAATCCAGCAGCACATCAAAAAGCTTATCCACCATGATCATGTTGGCTTCATCCCTGGAATGCAAGGCTGATTCAACATATGCAAATCAATAAATGTAATCCATCATATAAACAGAACCAAAGACAAAAACCCCATGATTATCTCAATAGATGCAGAAAAGGCCTTTGACAAAATTCAACAGTCCTTCATGCTAAAAACTCTAAATAAAGTAGGTATTGATGGAACGTATCTCAAAATAGTAAGAGCTATTTATGACAAACCCATTGATACTGAATGGGCCAATATCATACTGAATGGGCAAAAACTGGAAGCATTCCCTTTGAAAACTGGCACAAGACAGGGATGCCCTCTCTCACCACTCCTATTCAACATAGTGTTGGAAGTTCTGGCCAGGACAATCAGGCAGAAGAAAGAAATAAAGGGTATTCAATTAGGAAAAGAAGTAGTCAAATTCTCCCTGTTTGCAGATGACATGACTGTATATTTAGAAAACTCCATTGCCTCAGTCCACAATCTCCTTAAGCTGATAAGCAACTTCAGCAAAGTCTCAGTATACAAAACCAATGTGCAAAACTCACAAGCATTCCTATACACCAACAACAGACAAACAGAGAGCCAAATCATGAGTGAACTCCCATTCACAAGTGCTTCAAAGAATAAAATACCTAGGAATCCAACTTACAAGGGATGTGAAGGATCTCTTCAAGGAGAACTACAAACCACTGCTCCACGAAATAAAAGAGGACACAAACAAATGGAAGAACATTCCATGCTCATGGATAGGAAGAGTCAATATCGTGAAAATGGCCATGCTGCCCAAGGTAATTTATAGGTTCAATGCCATCCCCACCAAGCTACTGATGACTTTCTTCAAAGAATTGGAAAAAACTACTTTAAAGTTCATATGGAACCAAAAAAGATCCAGCATTGCCAAGACAATCCTAAGCCAAAAGAACAAAGCTGGAGGCATCACGCTACCTGACTTCAAACTATACTACAAGGCTACAGTAACCAAAACAGCATGGTACTGGTACCAAAACAGAGATATAGACCAATGGAACGGAACAGAGCCCTCAGAAATAATACCACACATCTACAACCATCTGATCTTTGACAAATCTGACAAAAACAAGCAATAGGGAAAGGATTCCCTATTTAATAAATGGTGCTTGGAAAACTGGCTAGCCATATGTAGAAAGCTGAAACTGGATCCCTTCCTTACACCATATACTTATACAAAAATTAATTCAGTATAGATTAAGCACTTAAATGTAAGACCTAAAACCATAAAAACCCTAGAAGAAAACCTAGGCAATACCATTCAGGACATAGGCATGGACAAGCACTTCATGACTAAAACACCAACAGCAATGGCAACAGAAGCCAAAATTGACAAATGGGATCTAATTAAACTAAAGAGCTTCTGCACAGCAAAAGAAACTACCATCAGAGTGAACAGGTAACCTATAGAATGGGAGAAAATTTTTACAGTCTACCTATCTGACAAAGGGCTAATATCCAGAATCTACAAAAACTTAAACAAATTTACAAGAAAAAATCAACCCCATGAAAAAGTGGGCAAAGGATATGAACAGACACTTCTCAAAAGAAGACATTTATGCAGCCAACAGACACATGAAAAAATGCTCATCATCACTGGCCATCAGAGAAATGCAAATCAAAACCACGAGATACTATCTCACACCAGTTAGAATGGTGATCATTAAAAAGTCAGGAAACAACAGGTGTTGAAGAGGATGTGGAGAAACAGGAACACTTTTATACTGTTGGTGGGACTGTAAACTAGTTCAACCATTGTGGAAAACAGTATGGCGATTCCTCAAGGATCTAGAACTAGAAATACCATTTGACCCAGCCGTCCCATTACTGGGTATATACCCAAAGGATTATAAATCATGCTGCTATAAAGATACATGCACATGTATGTTTACTGCGACACTATTCACAATAGCAAAGACTTGGAACCAACCCAAATGTCCATCAATGATAGACTGGCTTAAGAAAATGTGGCACACATATACCATGGAACACTATGCAGTCATAAAAAAAGGATGAGTTCGTGTCCTTTGTAGGGACATGGATGAAGCTGAGCAAACTATCGCAAGGACAGAAAACCAAACACCGCATGTTCTCACTCATAGGTGGGAACTGAACAATGAGAACACTTGGACACAGGAAGGGGAACATCGCACACTGGAGCCTGTCATGGGGTGGGGGGAGGGGGGAGGGATAGCATTAGGAGATATACCTTACGTAAATGACGAGTTAATGGGTGCAGCACACCAACATGGCACATGTATACATATGTAACAAAACTGCATGCTGTGCACATGTAGCCTAAAACTAAAAATATATATATATACACACACACACACACATATACACACATATGTATATATTTAGAAAGGGCTCTCTGATATCACACTGGGCTTCAGAAAACCAGTGTAAGTTTTTCTAATATTAAAGTCAGAAAAGTTTTTATGAAGAAATATTTACATGTGCATGGAGGCTATGAACATGCATGTGGACATGTGATACATACCTATAGACATGTGATACACACACACATGCACTGCACAGGTGTACACACACAGACACACACACACACACACTCTTATGTTTTATGCAAGCTCATTTCTTCTGTAAGCCATCCTTAAGTGATAGTTCCTCAGGGTGGAGAAAAAAAAAAAAAAGATGAAATGGGCCAGGTATCAGGGCTGACGCCTGTAATCCCAGGACTTTGAGAGGCTAAGGTGGGTGGATCACCTGAGGTCGGGAGTTCAAGACCAGCCTGACCAATGTGGAGAAACCCCGTCTCTACTAAAAATACAAAATTAGCTGGGCATGGTGGCATATGCCTGTAATCCCAGCCATTTGGGAGGCTGAGGCAGGAGAATCGCTTGAACCCGAGAGGCGGAGGTTGTGGTGAGCCGAGATCATGTCATTGCACTCCAGCCTGGACAACAAGAGCAAAATTCCGTCTCAAAAAACAGTATATGAAACGAACAGAATAGCTAATATGCTTGAAAAAGCTGGGAGGCTATTTACACAACTGACAATTTGGGTTGAGTAAGAGGTAAGTACATAAAAATTAAGCAAATGTAAAGAACAAGGTAATCATTAATTCCTAGCAGGAGGAAAAATCTGCAGTAAAGGAAAAATAATTATAACATACTGACAGAAACAGGAGACAGCCAAGGGTCCCCAGCGAAACTCCACCTTCAAGCCCAAAAAGAGCCTGAAGGCTAAAAGACGAGACTTCTTGTCCCAGATGAAACTGGTGATGCAGAGGGAAAACTGCCCCTGTTTGCCCTTTCTTGACTGATTCTTTCTGAATAGTGCCCACAAGCGCACTGGGAGAATGGGGTGGGGTCACGGGAAGTTCACACCTTGAGCAGCAGGGAGGACCCTGGGCTCTTCAGCTGGTGTGTGTGTGTGTGTGTGCGCGTGTGTGTGTGTGTGTGTGTGTGTGTGTTGGGGCTTGGTAATCAATCTGTGAGGTGGGAGCCTGTTAGCAAGACCTCTTTTTTTGCTGAGAGCTTTCTTTTAATAAATTCTGCTCTCCTCACTTTCAGTATGTCTGCATGCCTAATCTTTCCTGGCTGTGTGACAAGAACCTTTTACCTAAACTAAGGAGCAAAAACTTCTGCATCAGTACTACATGGTTTAGGTACTAATGGAGCTTACATATTGATAAAAATATAAGCAATTAATAGTAACCTAATCAAAATCACAGTAATTATAATGGGAACATGAGAAGAATGTAAGTATGGTGGAAGCAGGGAAAAGGGAAGTAAACTGTCACTCTCCACAGTAAGAAGTCAATAAACACAGCCTAAAAACTAAAAATTAAAGGAAATATTCAGAGTAGTAGAGATTAAAAACCAAATAACCAGTAAAGGAATAAAAAGTAGTTGCCTCCAAAAGTGGAAAATTAGGCATGAGGAGAGCAGGGAAGAGAACAGGAACCATCATTTTTCTTTAACTTGTCCAAGAGAATTTTGTCTACTTATACTATTTATATGTTTGACTTGATTAAAAAATTAACAACCCTTAAAATCTTGTATGAATAATGAAAAAAGAATTTAATAACAAAGAATAAAATAAGTACAAAATAACAACAACAACAAAAAACCCTTCAAAATAAATAAGCCATACCTCTGCAGTAAATCTACTTGACACTGGTGTAATAAATCCAACTTTACCATCATTAAATACAACAGCAAACCCATCAAGTGTGGCACAGTATTCCATGTCTCTGATATGTACATCTGTGAAGCCCAGGAATGAACCTACTGATGAAAAACATAAGCACATGAAATAGGATTAAGAATATAATAAATTACTCTCTCACCTTTTGCCAGAAAAACCTATAAGTTTAAAAGGGTAAAAATAATGACCTAACAACCCTAAACAATTAAACTGTCCTTTCCTACTAAATGCCTCTCTCACCCCGCCTCTCATACTCTCCCTACCGCTCTCCTAGCATAAGTAATTTCAAAGAAGTGTTCATCCATAGAAGATATCTAACTAGATATCAAACATAAAACAACTGGTTCAACCTCATATAGAAAGTATAGCTACCTCTAGATGACTGCAGGTCTACTGAAAAGGGTACTGTGCAAAGATTAATGGCTTTCCTTCCATTTGTCATTCCTTCCCAGTGAATAAGATGAAGAAGTCCATCAGAAGTAGCAACCAGGAGATCTTCCAACACAGACTGCAAACTGTAGGTAGAATCAATTAATTTTTAAGAGAGCATACTGGGAAAGCAATGTGTATGAATATAAAAACTCCATTAGCGAATACTCATGCAAAAATGATCATGAAACCATTTACAAAACATCTCCATTTATCTGCAACTTCTGGGAAAGCAATGTGTATGAATATAAAAACTGCTTTAGAGAATACTCATGCAGAAATGATCATGAAACCATTTACAAAACATCTCCATTTATCTGAAACTTTATGTATATTTCAATCTAGAATCAGAAATTCTGGAAGAAATGAAAGACTATGGGCAGCCACAGTCACAAACTTGGTAACTGATAAAACTAGTTAAAAACTAGAAATATTGAAACAGCAAATTAGAAGATGGAAACAGAAGTGATAGCAGACAAGAAAGAAAAAGAGGTAGAGAAACCATAAAATGAGTAAGACCTAACTAATAACAGTATGACAATCGGGAGCCATTAAGTGTAGAGGTAACAATTCTCCGGTACTTGTCCAATAAAACTTTGAATAATGATGGAAATGTTCTGTATCTGTAAACTATCTAGCTATCTGTAAACAGTAGCTATGAGCTGTATGTGGTGACTATACACTTGAAATATGGCTAGTGCAACAAAGTAACTGAAATTTTACTTACTTTTCATTAACGTAAATTTAAATAAATTAATGTGTGACTAGTGGCTACCGTATTGGAGTACAGTTCCAGGCCAATATATTTCTCAGCATTCCTTCTGCAAACATTTACTGAGCCTATCCTCAGTGACAGGTGCTATACTCTGTGTTGGATATTCGAGGGTGAATAAAATATTCTCTGTCTTCAGAGGACTTCTCAGGCAAGAAGTGAAAAATAGTTACACAGCATGATCTCAACACTTATCAATATTTGTGAAGATATTCAGCATTTACTTAAGGGGGAAATAGCCTGTTTTGCTCACCTCTGTATGCACAGTCCCAAGGGCAGTGTTAGTTAAATCTGTCACTAAATATTTGTGCAAAGAAGGCAAGAAGAGGGAAAGGGTTAGAAGAAAGACGAACCCATAAATGAGCCTACAAAGATACTGGCACAAAGAAAAAGACAACTAGGGAAACCAGTAGAAACTGATACCAAGAAAGCCAAGAAGTAAGATGAATTTAAGAAAGAGTGTTCAAAGTATCAAATACTATATGAGGAAAAACAAAAAATGTTATGTGTATATTATATACAACCTATTAAATACTATTAAATTCCCTTTCATACTTAAGGAAAGAGCATATTTCAGATATATTTTAATCCATAATGACAAAAAAAAGTCTTTTAGTATTTTAATTCTTAAACTAAACCTTTAATTCTTTGGAAAGTTTACTTCAACTACTTATACTCCAAAGATTTCAGTTAATGAAGAATTTGCTGTTTTTTCCCCAACTATAAAAGTACTGAAAAAGATCAGAAACAGATGTTTCTTTACCCAGCTCTATTTCTTGAACTTCACAGCCATTTGTAATCAATTAAAATTCCCAGTTTATAGAAATTTCACTTTTTAAAGCATTATATATTAATTTCAAATTTATATTTCAGTGATAAAATCTATGTGTATCATTTGGTGGGTGGAGTATAAAAAGTTTATGTTTTAGATGTACTACTATATGCTATGAAAATATGTAATTCAAAATCTAAGCTGTTGGAAATCTGAATTACTTTTGAGCCTTAAAGAAATGTAGTTATGGGGCCTGAGTCACATAATTGGCAGCTATAACCCAGGCAGCTGTAATCTATCTTTCTCTGATTATAGATTAGCTTTCTTCCTTACTGTATTGTTTTATAAATGTTATAAATGACTAAAGGGATCCAGGGAAGACCCCTTCCCTCTTCACTGTTGATCTTCATGGTAGATTAACTTCCCTCTTATCTTTCTTACACAAAGACTTCATGGCTATCAAATTGTCTTAAAATGGAAATGTTAAATACACTCTTTTTAAATTGGAAAGGAATGAAACTAGCTTTAAAGAAAAGCCATAAAGAAAACAAACTGTAACTAAATTGTAACTCATAAACCAGCCTGGTATACAAAACATTACAATCCTACTAAACTTTATTTTAAACCTTTATAAGCCATAACTGAACTTTTTTTTTTCTTTTTTTGAGATGGAGTCTTGCTCTGTTGCCCAAGCTGGAGTGCAGTGGCACAATCTCAGCTCACTGCAACCTCCGCCTCCGAGTTCAAGCGATTCTCCTGTCTCAGCCTCCCCAGTAGCTGGGATTACAGGTGCACGCCACCATGCCCAGCTAACTTTTGTATTTTTAGTAGACATGAGGGTTCGCCATGTTGGCCAGGCTGGTCTTGAACTCCTGACCTCAGGTGATCGACCCACCTTGGCCTCCCAAAGTTCTGGGATTATAGGCGTGAGCCACCGCGCCTGGATGAACATTTTTTTGAGACAGAGTCTCACTCTGTTGCCCAGGCTGGAGTGCAGTGGCGCGATCTCAGTTCACCGAAACTTCCACCTCCTGGGATTCTCCTACCTCAGCCTCCCGAGTAGCTGGGATGACAGGCATGTGCCACCATGCCCAGCTAATTTTTCTATTTGTGGTAGAGACAGGGTTTCACCATGTTGGCCAGGCTGGTTTTGAACTCCTGACCTCAGATGATCCACCTGCCTCGGCCTCCCAAAGTGCTGGGATTAGGCGTGAGTCAGTGTGCCTGGCCTGCAAGAACTGAACTTTTAACTTTGGAACACTGACCCCATTTTCTGAAGTCTGTTCTCCCTGACTGGCCAGCTTTCTGCTTGCATTAATTCCAGATTCTGATCCTTCTGATTACTTCAAGTTGACAATGTCAAGAGAAGCAAATTTAGCAGAGTAGTCCCTGGTTTACCAGTGATTTTCCTTGGAAGGAGTCAGCCTTGTTTTTTCCAAACTACATTCTTTCTCTCCCCTAACCCTATCTCCCTAGAAAATCACTGTATATGATAGAAATAAAAGTTACACTCCAGTAATCTGACTACCTGCTAGACAAAAACTCAACAATCGTCTGACAAAATTAAGAGTTCATAATCTCTACAACATGATAATCAGCAATGCTGCAACAAACAAATGACTGGCCAGATGTGTGAATAAGCAGGAAAATGTAACCTAGAATCAAAAGAAAAATCCATCAATATAAATAGACTTACAGATAATCTTGATATTGGAATTAGCAGATAATGACTTTTTAAAAACTGTGATAAACATAATAAATAATCTATAGGAAGAGATAGATATATCCTTCTCATTTAATCGAAAGTAGACAAACTTGTTAAAGGCTGAGCCAGGCGTGGTGGCTTGTGCCTGTAATCCCAGCTACTAGGAGGCTGAGGCGGGAGGAACACTTGAGCCCAGAAGCTTGAGACCAACTGAGCAGCACAGTGAGACCACCATCTCTAAAAAAATGTAGAAATAAAAAAACTGATGTCAGTTGTTAAAATACTAATATTTCTATAAAGGCTGGTAAATAGACCTTGCCCCAAGGTACCCAGGTGTTTGCTACAACTGAATCCCCTCCCTCAGAAAAATCTGGCCAACTGAAGGATTCATTATTGGCATAGTAGGGCGATGTCAGAACCCTGTTCGATAACTAATATAACGCATGTCTTTTCATGCTGTATTGGTTCTTAAATTTTTGGTTTCTTTGAGACACAGTCTCTGTTGCCCAGGCTGGAGTGCAGTAGCGCAATCTCAGCTCACTGCAACCTCTGCCTCCTGGGTTCAAGCAATTCTTGTGCCTCAGCCTCCCGAGGAGCTGGGAATACATGCCCATGCCACCACGCCAGACTAATTTTTATATTTTTAGTAGAGACAGGGTTTCACTATGTTGGCCAGGCTGGTCTCAAACTCCTGACCTCATGATCTGCCCTTCCTCATGATCTGACCTTGTGATCTGCCTTGGTCTTCCAAAGTGCTGGGATTACAGGCATGAGCCACTGTGCCCAGCCCAGTTCTGAAATATTTTTAATATCACAACTGTTAATGAGTACATTTAAAAATTTATGTAAATATACTCTAAGTTATGTCCTTAGAGAGTCTCTTCAATCATTGACTTCATGAATTTTATGAAAGCTATGTGGTATCCCAGGTGTGCGTGTGTGTTAAATTTACGTTTAAATTTAGGATCTTGGCTGGGCGTGGTGGCTCAACACCTGTAATCCCAGCACTTTGAGAGGCCAAGGAGGGGAGATCGCTTGAGCTTAGGAGTTTGAGACCAGCCTCAACAGCATGGTGAAACCTTATCTCTACAATAAAGTACAAAAAATTAGCGTGGTGTAGTGGTATGTGCCTGTAGTCTCAGCTACTTGATAGGCTGAGGTGAGATCACTGGAGCCCAGGAGGCTGAGGCTGCAGTGAGCTGTGATCATGCCACTGTAATGAGCTGTGATTGTGCCACTGCACTTCAGCCTGGGTGACAAGGTGAGACCCTGTCGGAGGAGTGGGGAGAGAGGGAGGGGAGGGGAGGGAAAACTCTTATTAAAATTATATTTTTACCTTCTAAACATTCTCTATCCTCAATAACAAAAGTTAGATGCTTAACATTAATCATATTTTTTCTTCAATCAAAAATAAAAGATGAGATAGTACTCTTACTTCTATAAGCAACAGCATAACCAATATCCCTAGCCTTATCTGACTTACATTTGTGGTGATAGGAGGGAAAATAATTGGTTATAAAAATCTAAGTTTCATGTCTTCTCACTCAATCCAAATTCTATAGGAAATTTCAAATTTCCAGCAGTTATGTGTTTCAGGTGCTGATAACTTTGTTCTGAAATGCAATTATTCCACTGGAGTTTTGAGAGAAACCTTACAGATTTCCAACCACCTAAATTCATAGATTAAAACCTAGCACCTGACAGGTTAAACTTGGACAAAATGGCAGAAATTTTTTTTTTTTTTTTTTTGGCTCTCTTTCTATTCTAGTTCCATGCACCATACAAGGTTTCCCACCAGGTGGAGGTAGAAAACCAAGCCTGTACCATTCCACCCTTTTTGGTACCTACAGACACTCAGAATTCCTTATGTATCAAGTTACTTTCTTGAAAGTGATTCCCATGCTGAAATAAATAAAATGTGAAGTTATGAATAACCCTCTGACCAAGGTGATGAGTAACCTTGAACTCAATCTTTTGTAACACTGATTACATTTAAGCAAATAATAATTGTGTTCTTTTCTATGAGAATAAGATATGAAGTGATGGACCAAAAAAGGCAGGACAATACCCAGCCACTTGCATAGTTTTATTTAATATGTTCCAATATCATTCTGTACAGTACTCTAACAAGAGAAATGGTGAAATAAACCTTTTCTTAAAACTGTGAATCAGAGGGATTTTTTAAAATTAGCATTACATTCATATAATTCAATACATTTACATAGTTCAATATTAAAAAAGAGTACACAATAGCTTTTCTCCCAAAC
This sequence comes from Macaca mulatta, assembly GCF_049350105.2. NCBI lineage: Eukaryota > Metazoa > Chordata > Mammalia > Primates > Cercopithecidae > Macaca > Macaca mulatta. The sequence continues at coordinate 93,649,341 of NC_133420.1, forward strand.
CTGTCCCATAGCCACTCAGTTCTCATCCTGTTTCTTATGTATTCTTCCAGAAAAATACATGTTCTCTTTTAAACAAGATGGAGATCCCTCAACTCTCTTTTAAAAACAAACAGTAGCAACATATGCATTTTATTTTTTTCACCCAACAACATATTTAGAAAGCTTTTTTTCCATAAAGAATGTCCTCAATGTTTTTACAGCTGAGTATCATTTAAGTAAATTTTCTTACATCTACACAATGGAAAAGATATGCAGCTAAACTAAGTGACAACTAAAACATCAATAGTGGAACAACAATTAAAGAAATTGTAGGTAAGATTCCTTATTTTTTTCTACCAATGGGTATAAAATAGATTTCTAGTATTCTGGTATTTCTGGCCACTTTGTCATAAAACCTTTATTCATATTGGATGAAAAAGCATAACTTTCTTCCAAGTGTACACAAACTTCCCAGAAGCTTAAGACAACTTTGGAAACAAAGGCACTTTCTCTTTTCCTCAATTTGTGTGCTTTCATCAGTATTGTTTTGGGAAATACGGACTGTTATCGCTCAAACAATTCTAGACCTTATAAAATATAAATTTCAAAATAAGATTATAGTTGGTATATTCAATTTATGAGCGTTATTATAATAAATATAATGTGCCATCTGCAAAACTTCCAATGTCTTATAAGGGTTAATCAAGCATTTCCAGAACTAAGAAGTTATCTTGAATTAAAAGAAATTTAACTTTCCTGTTGGTCATGGGATTTACCAACTACATTGTCTACTGTCATCATACAATGTCAAATTTAACCAAAGTACTGTACCTCATGATAGGTGCTTGTAAATCCAGTATTTTCCTCATCTCTAAATTTAATGCTGGAGCACACTGTTCTTCCTTAAAATGGGGTGTCCCCTTCATTTGTGGACTTCCTCTAAAAGAAACATCATAGAGTTAAAGAAAGATATTGAATTTGCCTCCACTCTTTGGCTAATATACATCCAATCAAATAAAGTAAATGAAATCAAACTTACAAATCAGGTATTCATCCTTCAGATTCTCAAATGAAAAACAGACTTAAATTCTATTATAGCAGACATATCTACTTATCAATTGGAAATAAATGTTTGACCAATGTAATCTGTGTTAGGAAGGTGGGAAAGAGAAGAGCAGAGAATCTGAGAAAAAAAACACATTTGAAATAAAAGTCAACTAATGCTAAAAGAGAACCAACAGGCATTTTGTTTAAAATTACTGAGGGCCCTTTCTAAGGTGGGCAACTATGGGGGAAAAAAAATGTATCATTCTATATAGTACCTGTCCCAGTGGTCCAAATCGTGTAGCTTCATCTTTACTTACTCCACACCTTATCCTTGATTCCTATTCTTTGGGTATGTATCAGAATTAAGGTTAAATTCAAGGGTGCAATTCGGAGATGTTCTGCAAGTTACTTAGTAATAAATAACAAAATACCTAAAATTTTAAATCCCTGGCATTAAACAGCTGCAGCAGAGTGCTGGGTCAATGCCAAGTTAACTGAACTGTCACACACAACCCTTCAAAGGACTACAGGCTGTTTTGTATTCTTTATCTTCATATGGCATAGTAGACCAGTATCTTCTTCAGTGCCTGTGTTGGAATTTAACAGTTATCTGTCTCTCACCATCAGCTATCACTTGTGGCAACAATTAGCCTGCTGATATAATCTCTCCCTTTCCAGTCAAGTACAGTCCTGTAAATTAATTTGTCAATACTATTAAAATATGCACAAAGAGGCAAACAAGTCCAATAGCTTTCAAAGTTCCCAGCTTTGTGAAATATATTTTGATGCTCATTTTTTAGTTTTCCTTCTTGCTTATTTTTTAGTTACAGACTATTTTTATTATAAAAGTTTTGTGATTTATTACCATTCTATCCTGCTACTGCTATGATCTGGAGTACTTAATTCCTTCTAAGTCTAAACGACTAAACTAGCTAAGGTTTAACCATACAGGTTCATGTTCAACTAACGTGTCTGACTGATGTGACAGCCTGTAAAAAGGACATGAAAGTAATTAGTTTATAGGAGTCACATTTAAATTGCTGAACACACAGCCTATGATGATTTACTGAGATGTCTTCCATGTATTAATATATCTGGTTTTAAAGTTAAATTTTATTTTCCAAAGTAATATATACACAGACGTTAAAATTCAAATAGGGCTAGAAAGCTTAAGACAAAAACAACACAAAGGTAGACTCCTTTTAGTGGAAACTTAAGACATGTGTCCTGATTTGAACAGACCAACTCCTAAAATAACAGCTCTGAGCTAAAATAGGAAAACTGAACACAGACTAGCTATTTGATGACATTAATAAACTATTGTTAATACTGTTGGGTGTAATAATATTGTGGTTTGGTTTCCTTAAAATGTCTACCTGTAGCTTGTAATCCCAGCACTTTGGGAGGCCGAGACAGGGGGATCACGAGGTCAGGAGATCGAGACCATCCTGGCTAACACAGTGAAACCCCGTCTCTACTAAAAAATACAAAAAACTAGCCGGGCGACGTGGCGGGCGCCTGTAGTCCCAGCTACTCGGGAGGCTGAGGCAGAAGAATGGCGTAAACCCAGGAGGCGGAGCTTGCAGTGAGCTGAGATCTGGCCACTGCACTCCAGCCTGGGCGGCAGAGTGAGACTCCGTCTCAAAAAAAAAAAAAAAAAAAAAAAAAGTCTACCTGTTACCGATAAAACAGAAGCATTTAGAGTTGGATGATAATGATATAGTACAAGGAAGTTGCCTTAATATTTAAAAAGTATGCATGCATGGGGATAGGGGGATGTTGACAACTTTTGAATCTGGGAGTTAAGTACATTGGGTACGTGTCCTTTTAGTTTCTCAAGTATGGCTGTGGAATTCGATGATATTCCTATTCACAGACTAGCTCATTTTCCTCTGAAGTACCTAGCATCTTCTTTTTATATCCAATGGTTTCTGAAATTTCAGAATAATTAATTTTTCTACAAGTATGTGAATATTTATCATTGCACTGAGCACTTGCTAGACCTCTTCAATCTACTGATATATTTAGTTTAAACTCTAGGAAATTTGCATGTTTTGTTTCCATAATATAATAATAAGCTTCGCCATTCCCTGTTCTTTCTACAACTCCTAGTCAGTTAGATATTAAACCTCATATTAAACTCTAATTTTCTCTTTTCTCTCTTATTTTTGTCTTTTATTCTATACCCAGGGAAAGTTCCTCAACTGTTTCTTTCAATGCTTTTACTGAATATACTTCTACTATTGTACTTTTCATTCTGAGAATTTTCTCATCCACTCCCCTTGTTTTCTTAAACCATCCTGCTTTGATTAGCCAAAATTTGTCTAAGGTTGTTAATTATTTCCTCGAGGTGTTTTCATTCCCTCAATTATCTGTTAATACTTTAAGTTCCTTTTTTCTGGTATGTGTTTCTAAGTTACATTGGAAACTTTCCTAAGATGGCTAACAACATAGTCTTGTTCTTATTTTAGAGGTTAACAATAAAAAGGTGACTATGTGTCCGCAGGCTGTCAATTCATGGACTTCAGCAGGGTAGTGGCCAGCTAGCTTTTTTGTTGAGGTCTTCAAATACTAGTACCCGTCAAGCAATTTTTCTTCAGTGGTTCCATTTCTCCAGGAAGGATCCCTCAAACCTGCCTGGGATATCAAAGTGTGAAAGACAGAAGTCTGGAGCCAAGCAGGGTAAGGAGGCAATATGACAACTTTAGCATCTCACTCTTGTCCTACTGTTAAATACATATTGTTAAACCAGACAGTATATTTCCTGTGAGGCGGGAACACAGGAATCCTTATTCAGAGTTTTCAAGCAATCTCTATGTTGATGGCTCCTGCCTCACTTCTATATTCTGTAGTACTAGTCCATCTAATCCCTGAGCCTTTCTGAGTTTGCAGGTAAAACAAGGTGCTTTTTGTCAGTATCTTGTAGGTTCTTAAGCACTCAAGTTTGATGGTCTTCCTTAGTTATTTATTCTTTTCCTTCGGATTTTTAGCTCAAGGGTTGGAGATACTTCTAGTTTTGATTAAAGATGGAAATATTATTTCAACTTTTTTTCTGTTGGTGATTATCAAGAGAAAGAATGGAAACCACATTACCTATCTTAAAACTGGAAACCATGTTTTTCTTTATATGGATACCTCATTTATTACAAGTATTATAAGAACTTTAAAGTAAATTTAAGTAAATCCTAATTTCTTCATGACTTCCATTATAAAATTAGAGCTACATCTGGCAGGAAAGTTTCCATCCTGTCTTCCAAACATACTAAAATAGAGCAAACTTTAAAAAATTATAGTAACAAAAAAATTCTGACTTTCTGATAAAAATATTTTAGAGTTCAACTATAATTTGATAAGGTACAGCATCAGATGATTAGAAGAGAGTCACAGAAGATGAGGCTAGAAGAAGAAGATGAAGCCAGATTATGAGAGCACTGAATGCCAGGAGAACAGGAATAGAGTATTTACTATGTATGAAACAGTGTACAAAACATCCTATACACATTATCTCAACTGATCATTTGTAATCTTTTGAGACAGAAATTATCTCCACTTTTCCAGAGAGAAAACTGAAACTTAACAAATATTGAGAACTGTGCTCTTGGTCACAAAGCTAAGAAAGTACGGGAGCTGATAATCAAGCTCTAATATTTAAGGCTCTAAGCAACTGAAAATTATAGAGTTAAAGAGACTAACAAAATAACCTCTGTCTGCACATAGAAATAATGGAACAAATGCTAAACAATGGACTGGGGATGGGGTAGGGAAGGGAACACACACTGTAAATGTTAATGTTTTTCATATCTGGACAGACAGCAGAACTGCAGTTTCTTGCCTTCTTAAAATTAGGTGTGGCCACATGATTTACTTTGGCCTACAAAATATGAGGGGAAGTCATTTGTGTCACTTCTGAACAGAAAATTTAAGAGACAACACTTGGTACATGTTCTGTTTTTAATCCTCTACTGCGGAGATCTAACCTATACTGACCAATACAGTAACTGACAATTGTTAGATTTTTGTCCTGTAAAACTCAACTAATTAACAGTTTATGACTATTCTACATGAGTGATTTCAATAACTATGCAATCTGAGAAATAGGAAAAAAGAATGAAAAAAAAATAGACATAGTTTAAAGACTTATGGGAACAACATCATAAATAACAATGCCTGATTGTATGATGGAAGTCCAAAGGCAAGGAGAGAGAAAACAGAATATATGAAGAAATAATGGTTACAAACTTTCCAAATTTGAGAAAAACAAGAGTCTTTCACCCAAGAAACTCCAAGTAGGATAAATTTTAAAAGTTGCACACAGAGACACATTATGTTCAAACTGTCAAAAAACAAAGAGAATCTTGAAAGTAGCAAGAGATGTATGTGACTCTTCACATACAAGAGATCCCAAGTAAGACTGACAGCCAACTTTTCATAGGAAACCATGGAGGTCAGAAAACAGTGGGATGGCACATTTCAAGTGCTGAAATATCTAGAAATATTATCCTTCAAAAACAAAAAAGAAATTACCGAATTTCCAGATAAACAAAAAGTTGAGGGAATTTGTCACAAGTAGACCTGAACTACAAGAAATGCTAAAGGAAGTTCTTCAGCCTGAAGAGAAAAGAGGCAATAACTCAGAGCCATGTGAGAAAATAAAGAACACTGATAAAAGTAATTACATAGGTAAATATAAAAGCCAGCAGTATTATAGTTTCAGAAATCTGCCTTTTTCCCCCTATATGACTCAAAAGACAAGTGCATAAAACAGCAATTATACATCTATGTTAACAGTCATACAATGTATAAAGATGTAATTTGTGATAACAACAACATAAGGGAGGGAGGGAGATGTACAGGAACATAGTTTTGAGATATTATTGAAGCTAAGTTGGTATTACTTCAAACTAGGCTGTTGTACATGCAAGATGTTAATTTAATCCCCAGGGTAACCATTAATAACTAAAACATGTACAAAAAAGGAAATAAGAAAGGAGTCAAAATGGTACAATGCAAAAAAATCAAACCAAGAACAACAAAAAGGCAGTAGCGGAGGAACCCAGGAACAAAAAAGATACAGACATAATAGAAAACAAATAGCAAAATGGCAGAAATCCTTCTTTATCAGTAAGTACTTTAAATGTAAATGGATTAAATGCATTCATTAAAAGGCAAGCATTGTCAGAGTGGATTCAAAGAAACCAAATGAGTCCATTTATAAGTTGTCTACAAGAGAATTACTTTAGATTCAAGGAAACAAGCTGAAGGTGGAAGGAAGGAAAAATATATTCCATGCAAATAGTAACCAAGACAGGGTGGCTATGGTAAAATCAGAAACAAACAAATACACAAACAAAAAACCAAAAGACTTTAAGAACTATCACAAGAGACAAAGAATGACTTTTATAATGATAAAACAGTCAATCTAGCAAGAAGATACCACACTTATAAATAGATACAAATATAACATCAGAGCCACAAAATATTAATATATGAAGAAAGAACACAAAACTGAAGGGAAAAATAGATCTGTAATAATGTTAGAGACTTCAATACTCCACTTTCAATAATGGATAGAACTGGGCAGAAAATAAGGAAATAGAGAATTTAAGTAACGCTATATAAACCACTTAGACCTAAGACACATACTGAATATGCCACCCAACAGCAAAATACATATTATTCTCAAATGCACATGGAACATTCTCCAAGACAGAATGGATATTAAACCACAAAAAAGTCTTAATATATTTTAAAAGACTGAAAGCATATAAAGTATCTTCTCTAACCAAATGGAATATAACTAAAAATCAGTAAAACTAGAAAAATCACAAATATGTGGAAATCCAAAATACACTCTAAAACAATCAATGACTCAAAGAAGAACCAAAAGGGAAATTAGGAAATACTCTGAAACTAATGAAAATACAAATATAACATTATGGGATCAGAGGGAAATTTATAGCTAAAATGCCTACATTAAAAAAAGATTTCATATCAGTAACCTAACTTTATACCTTATGGAAGTAGTAAAAGAGCTGGCAGAAGGATAGATGTGATAAAAATTAGAGTGGCTGTACATGAAATTGAGAATAGAAAAACAATAGAGAAAAATCAATTAAATAAAGAGTTGGTTGTTTGAAAACATCAATACAATTGAAAAACCTACGGAAAAAGAGAGAAGACTCTAAAAGTCCAAAATAAAAGTGGGAATATTATTACTGACCATACAAAAAAACAGTATGGCTTATAAGAGAATACTGTAAACAACTGAATGCTAACTAGTTAGATAACCTATGTTAAATGGACAAATTCCTAGAAACACACAAATTTCCCAACTGACTCAAGAGGAAATAAAACATATGAATAGACCTGTAACAAGTAACAAAATTGAGTCAGTAATAAAAAACCTCCCAATAAAGAAGAGCCCAAAACCAGGTGGCTTAGTGACTTATACAATATTTAAATAAGAATGAACATTCATCCTTCTCAAGATGTTATTTAAAAAAAAAAAAATAGGTAAGAGGAGGGAACACTTTCTAATTCATTCCTTCTTCTTCTCTTTTTTTTCTTTTTAGACAGAGTCTTGCTCTGTCACCAGGCTGGAGTGCAGTGGCGCAATCTCAGTTCACTGCAACCTCTGACTCCCTGGTTGAAGCAATTCTCCTGCCTCAGCTTCCCGAGTACCTGGGATTACAGGCACGTGCCACCACGACCAGTTAATTTTTTAATTTTTAGATGGAGTTTCGCCATGTTGGTCAGGATGGTCTAGATCTCCTGACCTCGTGATCTGCCCACCTTGGCCTCCCAAAATGCTGGGATTACAGGTGTGAGCCACCATCCTTGGACTTCTAATTCATTCTATGAGGCCGGCATTACCCCGATACCAAAGTCAGACAAAGACACTGCAAGAAAAGGAAACCATGGCTCAATATACCTTATGAACACAGATGGAAAAAAAATCCTCAACAAAGTATTAGCAGGCTGGATCTAGTAGCATATTAAAAGGATTATCCGCCATGACCAAGTGGGCTTAGCCCAAGAATACAATGGTGGTTAAACACATGAAAATCAATGTAATACAATGTAATCACATTAACAGAATGAAGGGGAAAAAATCCCAGAATGATTTCAATTGATGCAGAAAAAACATCTGAAAAAATAGTAATAATCTTTTAAGATAAAAACACTCAACAAACTAGGAAAGGAAGGGAGCTTTTTCAAAATGATAAAGGACATATATGAAAAAGCGCACAGCTAACATCTTACTCAACAGTAAATGACTGTTTACTGACTGAAAGTTTTCCCTCTATGATCAGGCATGAGACAAGAATGCTGCTCTCACTACTTCCATTCAACATAATACTGGACATTTAGACAGCAATCAGGTAAGAAAAAGGAAAGTCATCCAACACAAACAGAAAAAATGGGACTCTCTTTATTCAAAGATGTCATAATAGTATAGTATATATAGAAAATTCTAAAGAATCCACAGAAGAGTTATTAGAGCTAATAAATTTATCAAAGTTGTAGTATATGATCAACACAGAAATCATATATATTTCTCTACACTAGCAATAAAAATTTCAGAAAACAACTCCATTTACAATAGCATCAAAAAGAATAAAATACTTGGGAATAAACTGACCCAAGGATGAGTAAGAGTTGTATGCATAAATAAATTAAGGGAGAACTAAGAAATTGGAAAGGTATATTATGTTCATGAATGGAATATTTAATATTGTTATAGCTATAGATGAAATGCAATTTCTACCAAAATCCCAATGTTCTTTAAAAAAAAAAAAAAAAGAAATGGGAAAGCTGATCCTAAAATTCATATGGAAAGGCAAGGAACCCTGAAGAGCCAAAATAATCTTGAAAAGAAGAACAAAGTTGGAGAACTCACATTTCCTGATCGCAAAACTTACTGCAAAGCTACAATATCCAACACAATGTGGTAATGATACAAGGGCAGACATAAAGACCAATGGAATAGAATTAAGAGCCTAATAAAAAACTTATACACCTATGGTCAATTGATTATTGGCAAGGGTGCCAAGTGCATTCAACAGGGGAAACAACATTCTCTCTAACAAATGGTACTAAGACAACTGAATAGCCATTTATGAAATAATTAAGTTGGATCCTTATCTCACACCATAAGTAAAAAATAATTCAAAATGAATCAAAACTCTAAATATAAGAGCTGAAACTATTCTTACAAAATAGAAGAAAATATAGGGGTAAATTGTCATGGCCTTGCATTTGGCAATTGTTTTCTAGATATCAGAAAACTATAAGGAAGTATATATATAAATTGGACATCATCAAAATTAAACTTTTTTGTGCAAAATATACTACAAAGAAAGTAAAAAGCCCGGAGAATGAGAAAAAAAATATGAAAATCATGTATCTTAAAAGGATCTAGTATCCAGAATATACAAAGAGGACTTACAACTCAGACAAAGATAAACAACCCAATTAAAAAGAAGGGAGAGGTGGGGCATGGTGGCTCATACTTGTTATTCTAGCACTTTGGGGGGCCAAGACAGGAGAATTGCTTGAACCCAGGAGTTTAAGAATAGCTTGAGCAACATAGTGAGATCTCATCTTTACAAGAAATTAAAAAATTAGCCAGGTGTAGTGGTGCATGCCTGTAGTCCCAGCTACTCTGGAGACTCAGGTGAGAGGATTGCTTGAGCCCGGGAAATCAAGGATGCAGTGAGCTATGATTGTGCCACTGCCTGGATGACAGAGCAAGAACCTTTCTCTAAAAAAAGAAAAAAGAAAAAAAAAAAGTGGGAAGAAGACTTGAATAGATATTTATCTAGAGAAGATACACAAATGGCCAAAGAGCAAATGAAAGTATGTTCAATGTCATTAATCATTAGGGAAATACAAATTAAAACCATAATGAGATACTATTTCACATTCATTGGGATGACCCTAATATAATAAAAAAACAGAAAATAACAAGTGTTGATGAGGATGTGGAGAAACCAGAACCATCATGAATGACTTGTGGGAAAATAGTCTGGCAGTTTTTCAAAAAGTTTAACACACAATTACCATGTAACCTAGCAATTCTACTTGGAGGTATAGACCCAAAAAGAATTGAAAACAGGTGTTCAAATACAAATTGTATATGAACAATTGCTATGAACACTCCTAGTCATAGCAGGACTGTTCACAATAGCCAAAAAGTGAAAACAACCTCAATGTCCATCACCTGATTAATGGATAAACACCCTGTGGTAAATCCATATAACAAAATATTATTCAGCCATAAAAGAAATGAAGTACTGATACATGCTAAAACATGAATTAACCTTCAAAATATTACATTAAGAAGACACAAAAAGTACACAGGGTGTGATTCCATTTATACAAAGTATTCAGAAATTAAATAAGACACAAAAGGTACATGCTGTATTATTCTATTTATACAGTGTATCCAGAGTAGGCAAATCCAGAGGGAGACAGGAAACAAATGTATGGTTCTAGGGGTTGAGAGCAGTAGAGAACAGGGAATGACTTCTTAATGAATCCATGGTTTCTGCTCAGAGTGATGTAAAAGTTCTGGAACTAGATAATTGTGATAGTTGTACAAAACATTGTAAATGTACTTAATGCTACGTAAGACATGGAGTCAAAGGAGGTTATTTTGGAGCTGTAAGATTTAATGACTGCCCTGCTGCATTTCAGATCTGCACGGGGCTTACAGCCCCTTTCTTTTGGCTGATTTCTCCCTTTTGGAACAGGAGTGTTACCCAATGTCTACATTCCCATTGTATCTTGGAAGTTATTAACTTGTTTTTTTGATTTTACAGGCTCATAGGCAGAAGGGACTAATTTTATCTCATATGAGACTTCGGACTTTTGAGTTAATGCTGGAACGGGTTCAGACTTTGGGGGACTCTTGTGAAGGCATGATTGTATTTTAAATGTGAGAAAGATGTGAGATTTGGGGAGGGGACAAGGGTGGAATTATATGGTTTGGGTTTGTGTCCCTGTGCAAATCTTATGTCAAATTGTAATCCCCAATGTTGGAGGTGGGGCCTGGTGGGAGGTGACTGGATAATGAGGGTGATTTCCCCTTTGATGCTGTTCTTGTGATAGTAAGTTATCATGAGATCTAGTTGTTTAAAAGGGTATAGCACAGCTGCATGCAGTGGCTCACGCTTGTAATCCTAGCACTTTGCGAGGCCGAGGTGGGTGGACTGCCTGAGCTCAGGAGGTCGAGACCAGCCTGGGCAACATGGTGAAAGCCCGTCTCCACTAAAATACAAAAAAAAAATTAGCTGGGCAAGGCGGTGTGTGTCTGTAGTCCCAGCTACTCGGGAGGCTGAGGCAGGAGAATTGCTTGAACCTGGGAGGCGGAGCTTGCAGTGAGCTGAGATGGTGCCACTGCACTCCAACCTGGCAACAGAGCGAGACTCTGTCTCAAACAAACAAAAACAAAAAAACAAAAGTGTGTAGTACCTCTCCCTGGCTTCCTGCTCTGGCTATGTAAGAGGTGCCTGCTTCCCCTTCTCCTTCTGTCATGACTATAAGTTTGCTGAGGCCTCCCCAGCCATTCTTCCTGTACAGTCTGCAGAACCGTGAACCAATTAAACCTCTTTTCTTTATAAATTACCCAGTCTTAGGTATTTATTTATACCAGTGTGAGAACAGACTAATATACCTCATGACTCAGTTCAGATGCTACTCTCTTTACAATACAATACACTGAAAGTATGTTCCCCTTCTCAACTGCCTCCCAAAAGCTCTTTATCTGTAGCTCCTTTATAGTACATGTCACTTTTACAGTGTATTTGATATTATCTGAATTTAGCTTTTGTCCCCTTAATAAACTATGAGCTTCAGACTGGGAAAAAATCAACTCTAATTCACACTATTGCCTTGTATATAGCCCCAAACAAACAAATGTCTTGAATGAGTAAAAGATGAGGAACACCTCATCAATGGGATGAATATATCCATTTTGGCTGCTCAGTGTCCCCTTTGAGGCCTTATTTCCTGAATCTTAGCTATTCCAGACAATTGATGATGCTTAATATGTGGATCCCTGTATAAGTGGGATGTATGTGCCTGTGTTTTCTGACATTTTGAGTGTATTAAATGTGAATACTCAGTGTACTTTTGATTCCAGTCATGTGCTTAAGAAACTAACCAGCTTCAATATTTTAATTACCTTGGTTTTCTCACGAAAAGCATAGATTGTTTGCAAAAACAGATAACAGATTTGACATGCATTACCTACCATATTCATACCAATGTTATGGTACGAATTATACAGAGCAAAAGTTAAGTTAAACTATACAAGGTAAGGAAGACGGATACAAAAAATACCCTGAATTTTCAAGAGAAAATGTAACTGAACTTTTTTTTTTTTTTAAAATAGAGTCTTGCTCTGTAACCCAGGCTGGAGTGCAGTGGCACAATTTCGGCACAATGAAATGTCCACCTCCTGGTTCAAGCAGTTTGCTTCAGCCTCCTGAGGAGCCGGGATTACCACACTGGCTAATTTTTGTATTTCAGTAGAGACGGGGTTCTGCCATGTTGGCCAGGCTGGTCTTGAACTCCCGACCTCAAGTGATGCACCCGCCTTGGGCCTCCCAAAGTGCTGAGATTACAGGCATGAGCCACCTCACCCAGCCCAAACATTTATTTCTAAGCTACATTTTGCATTTAAATCAAGGATTAAATACAGATGCCCATAAAAAGGATAAATATCTCCATCAGGAATGCTATGTACACATCCACTCATGAAAAGAATAAAAACATTCAGAACTTTTCTATAGGTCTCAAACAGAAGAGCCAACTATACCATATGTTATACCACAGATGGGGTACAACAAGTTATTGTTTACTTGCACTAATGAAATAGAACCCAGCCAATTTAAGTCACAGTGGTAGTTTTGATAAATTTTGAGAAGAAACATGAAGGGAAATTAAACACCAGACTTTGACCATATGATTCTGAGAAGAATCTGAACTAAAAGTTAGGTAAGCTAACTGGGGAAAAGAATGTGAAGCGTAGGGAAGCAGTAGGAAATTAAACTTATTTGAAAAAAAAATATTTATAACTTGCAGTTGTCTTTGTGAAACTACATGGAAAAGAAAAAATTTAGTATCTTCTAACTTTTATTAAGATTATTATTTGTGACTCCTCTAGTTCAAAGTTATAGGAAGTCTTAAGTGATCTGTTCCAACGATTTTTCCACAAGCTTTGTTTTTAGTTTGCAATTGTGTAGAATGAAGGTGTTTATACAATGCATATATCATGCTTTGGCAGAAATACCTGCTCTAAAAATGGTACAAAGCTTGTTTAGACAATTCAAGTATTTTAAAAAGAAACAAAATATATAGTTTATTATATATTTATAATGCATATTTATAAATACACATTAATACACATAAGAGAATTTAATTTGTAATATTCCCCTCTAAAAGTGTTGAAATTTGCTAGATTTACAAATAGATTTTTAAGATTTGTAGATGGAACTTAAAAGTTTGAACTACAGTTATTATTTTGAAGCTTTAATAAATTGAATATTTTTAAGCCAAAGTAAACGCTAAATAAATATTCTGATTTTTTACTTTGAAAACACAAAATCGCATATGAACAAAAAGAAATGAAACAGCTGAATACATTACGGGAGAGGCAAAAGGGATTAATCCCATTATAATCCCCTCAATAATGTTCTAAATTTCTATTTGAGATTAACTGGGGCTAAGAAAAACAAACTAACAAAATTTATAGAATTAGCTAAGAATTGTCAGTCATTCCCAGTTCCGTATTGGTTAATCAGGTGGTCTCCCCATCAGCCATGGCAGAATTTGTCAAGGAAAGAACAGAAATGTCAACAAAGGAAACTTGGTGGGGTAGGGTGGGGGAAGCCCATGAGAACTGTGACCCTGAGAGACAAGAAACCAGTAAAAGAAAGAAAAAAAAAAGTAGGAATTTTTTTAACGCAGTTTCAGATCATGTGACAGTTTTCTTAATGCATTCTAAGTTGTTGCTAAGTTGTTGTGGTACTTAAAGCCAAGAGGTTTACACATCACTGGCTATATAAAGCTAATTCTGCAGACGATTTGTCTTATTTATAGATAGACAACTTTCAAATATGCTTTAAAGTTTAACCTTGGTAAACCGCCACCTATTTTAATACTGTATATGAAATCCAATAATATAATTTAGTTTCAGAATCAGAGTGAACAGACATCAGAAAGTGTTGTAAATCTGAGAAAACTGCAAAAATCTAAGATGTGAAAAATCCAACATTACACTTTATTTACAAAAATTGATTTACATAGGATTCGTTAAAATCCAATTTATGAAACAGAACAAATCTAGAGACACGAGGTTGCCCTTACCACTTGTGTGGAATTTGTCTCTCTAGAAAGTTTTATAAAATGTTACTTTTATATTTTATTTATATATGCAATATACAAACACTTTTTGGAAAAAAAAAAGACATTGAAATAAATGTAAGCTAAACATACATTTAAGAAAGATGAATAAAAACATTTATGCATTAATTCCAGTTCAGAATTACAGGTGGCCAGGGCCCATTCCAGCAGCTCGGGGCCAAAACTGAAGCCCACCTTGGACCAGATGTCATTCCATTGGAGGGCGCACTCACACACACACCCCACACTCACTCAGACTGGGGCCATGCAGATACCGATTCACCTAAAGTGTACATCTTTGGAATGTGGGAGGAAACCACAGTACTACACAGACACAGGGAGAATATGAAAATTCCAGATTGACAGTGGCCCTGGCCAGGGATCAATTTTTTTCCCTCATCGATATTATGACATCATTCAAGGATATGATGTAATGAGTTTCACACTATATTAAATAAGCTACCTTTGTAAATACTTGGAATTTTCAAGTATTGTATAAATGAATACTCTGCCGAAATTCCCCAGAGGAGTCAAGTCTGTTATTGCTTACATTTGATATATGACTCAATCTGAGACTTGCTTTTGAACAAGTACACCTGTATTTTTTGGCAACCTCTTAAAGTTTTGTCATTCTTCAAATTCTAGTTCACTCTAAAACCTCGCAGTTAATGAACTAGAATTCCCTTCTTTTCTAAACACATATAAATTGTCTTAAACATGCAATGGAGGCAGATTATATTTACATAATTCAAAAGGCAACCTAGGCAACAATACCAGTTGCAACTTATTAAGAATCTAATAATAACTCATTTTTTCTCATTTTATAGACACACAGCACAGAAAGCAACTTTAGAAAGTGGCTTTTCCAAAGTCTTGGGAAAAAGTAGAATCTGAACTAGAACCTGGGCCTCCCTGATTCCAACTGCCATATTTTTTTCCACATCTCTAAACTGGATATTTATTTGAGGTAGTAATAGCAAGTCTAAGAAAAATAAGAAAGTAGGAAAAATGAGGCTAAGCCAGTTTTGTTTTATTCATGTATTTGACATACATTGACTTTTGTAATTAAAAGTAAACCCTCCCAGTTTTCTATTCCAATGAATGATAAGGCATTCACGTTAATGAGTGGCCCTTAAAGGTCCATGAAAAACATAAAATGTTTCTATGGGATGGGTCAACCACTAGTCAAACTTCCCAGGACATTGAGGGGGGAGTAATTTCTCATCAAATTGGTAAAAAACAAAAATCAAACCACAATACCCACAAGTGTAGCATAAAAACTACACAGAAGTCTTAAAAGAAAAGAAGACTGCTTTTAAAGCATGTCAAGTATGCTTTGGAGGACTAGATCAGGTGATACAGAAAACTGACTCACAATTAAATTCAACAGCCATTTATTTGAGCAGATTCTTTTGTGCAGGAGATAACAAATGCTTTAAGTGCCAGTTAAAGCAAAGAATAATGTGGCAAATAACCTAATAGATTTGGGGTGTGGGGGAACAGAAACTTCAAGAACGCAATTAATTACAGTGTTTTTCCTTACAACATAACTTACCTAAGTCCTGACTTTTCTCCCAAGTATAGAACTCAAGTCTCCTTATTTACAAAACTTTCCTTGACAACTAATCACTTTACCCTGAAATACTATTATGACTTTTCAAGATATTCACCTGGCAATCTGTTATTTTATATTGCCATTAACTTTAAACAATTATTCATTAGCATCTTCAGTAGCAGTGTATAGCAAGTGTTTTACAGATAGTAGGCATACAATAAATGAGGATGAATCCCATTTGAGATGATTCTGAAATGTGCAAGGCTTGATCTAGAAAGTCCTGGCAGTCCTATGTAAATTCTGGGACTAAGAGGCTTTAGTTTTCCAACCGTAATTCTGGAAAGGCTCAGAACGATTTCTTTTCCCAAAACTCCAGGCCTCATATTTCATCATTTGCATTCACCAAATTGTGTACTGGAATGCTCACAATAATAAGTATTTCTGGATGAAATGAAATAATGGTATCTTAGATGTGCTTAAATATACTCCAGTGGAAAAAGACTGAAAATTGTTCAGACTGACTGATGGACACACAGATGGTCATTTTATTATTCCACTAATAGAGTACCTGGTACTAAGCTAGTGCCCAGAAACAAGAGAACTGGACAAAACAGATCAACCAACCATATTCAGACATGAGACAGCAGGCAGCAGAGGACTGATATCATGAGGGAAGGAAAACAGGTTTTCTGGCAGATGTCACCTTCTAACCTCATAAGATTTTGTCCATCATGTAGGGAGAGAGAACCCAAGTATAGTATGGCAGCCTTGTTAAGTTTAGGAGAAAAAGATTAAAGTTCAGAGAAGCAGAAGCAGCTATTTGTGAAGTAGAGCACCAGTGATGTGGGAGACACACAGAGAAAAGTTCTAGAAACCTGCAGGAGTTTCCCCTGAGTCTTATTGAATACTATGCAAATACACAGTGACACTCCATAAATACAGGCAAAGAATGACTGCTAGGGCTTTTGGCTACCCAGTTCATATAGGACTGGGAGACATTTCCGAGTTGACTAGCCAGAATGGAGAGACCTTGTTAAAGACCCAGGACATTCAGTGGCGATTTCAGAAGGGCTAAGCTAGCTTAACAGTTAAATCCATCCTAAAAAACATATAAAAAGCCTCAAAAGATCAGTAAGATCTCCAAGTAGCTTAACTGCCACCCAAAACTTCCTTCAATATTCTTTAAAGGAAAAGGACAAAAATCAGACAATGGATAATGTAATACAATATTTAACATCCAATCTAAAATTACTAGACATGTGATATGGCCCAGCAATTCTATTCCTAGGTATTTATTTACTCAAGAGATATAAGACAACTGGAGAGTGAAATGAGATTAGAATCTAAAAAAGCAAAGTTCACTTTTTTTTACTTTTTATCTTTATAGATCTCTCGTTGGATTTTTTTTTTTTTTAAGTAAGAAGGTATTCGAGAATTAGTGTAAATTTTTAAAACGTACTATGGGAACGCACATGCCAGATCAGTTATTTATTGGGTACAGGGGAGGATATAGGAGAGTTGAGGGCAGAAGGTTTATAGAGTACAACAGATGTCTGACCTGAGCTTGAAAACCAAGTCAGATAAATTTCTTACATAAAAAAAGATAGCAGGGGAGTCACACTGAATACAGCAAATAACAAAGGAACCAAGGCATTAAATAGGAATTGTGGGTTCGATGTGTTCAAGATATGGAGAAAGTAGGTTCTAAATGCCAGGCCAGAGGGCTTGGACTTTGTTTTGGGGAAAAAAAAAATGTTATCAATGCAAATGATAAACTTCATTATGTAGGCGAAAGAGACTAGGGGAAGAGAAATGAGTTAGGGAATAGGCTTTTTTAATAGACAAGGAGGAGGACATGAGGGCCCCTAAAAAGACCAATGAGAGTAAAATAGAGTTAAATGAATTCCAGAGGCAATGGAAAACTGTAATCAATCAATAAAATTTGATGATTGAACAAATACAGAAAATGAAGAAACAATCCAGAAGAAGAAATAAAGAATTCAAGGTTTTCTACCTCATACAACTATACAAAAGATGACGGTAACTGTAATAAAGTTTAGCAAAGCAATAGCATGTTTGGCTTGGTAGGGGGTGAGTGAGGCTTAGACATGAATTTGAGATTAAGAAGACATAATAGGCCTGGTGCAGTGGCTCACGCCTGTAATCCCAGCAGTTTGGGAGGCCGAGGCAGGCAGATCCTTTGAGGTCAGGAGTTCAAGACCATCCTGGCCAACATGATGAAACCCCGTCTCTAGTAAAAATATAAAAATTAGCTAGGCACGATGGTGTATGCCTGTAGACCCAGCTATTCAGGATTGAGATGTGAGAATGGCTTGAACCCGGAAGGTGGAGGTTACAGGGAGCCAAGATCACACCACTGCACTCCAGCTCAGGAGACAGAGCGAGACTGTGTCTCAAAAAAAATGATATAATAATAATCCAGGAGAAAAGTGACAAGACCTAAACCAAACTACTGTCATTGGGAATTGCGAGGAGGGAAAAGAAATGACACACAAGGTAGAATATACTGGACTAGATAGAGACTGGCTATTGATGTTAGTGGGCAGGAAGAGTGAATAAACTCAAATACATGGTGGTGCCATTTACTGGAAGAAAAAAAAAGGGCTCTTGACTTTCCCACGATTCAGTTACCTAAAAATCAGACTGCGTTTTCATTTTTACAGCTAATAAAAAATTCATCATTTCTTACTAACTATAAATTATTATAGGACCTAAAATTTATTCACAGTATCTTCTTACGAATTTTCATATCTGCTAAATCTCACCAATCCAGAATGGTCTTCCTCTGGATGTATATTTTGTTACCTCATCATCTTTGAGATCCTTTTATATGTCATCTTCTCAGTGAAGACACCGACTGCTATTTTAAGTCATGTCCCACTCTATTCCCTTACCCCACTTTATTTTTCTCCATAGAGTGGAGAAAAATCTCCTAACTCATAATGTATTTCACTTATCACTCTCTACTAGAAGAATAACAAGCTCTATCAGCAGGGCTTTTTGTTTTGTTGTTTTTTTTCCACTGTTAGATCTCTAGTATCTACAATAATGCGTAGAGCCGGACAAAATTCAATACTTTTTAAATGGATAGACACATGGATGAAAATAATTTTCAGAAGCGTTTTTTGAAAGACGTAGTACCCTTTCACCAGACTCTTTTAAAGAACCAAACCAAAACAAAACACCAAAAAACAAAAACTGCTTATCATTTACATTATCACACATTGAGACAGCCTCCAGTCTGACAGAAACAATGTGCAGGGCTCTCTGAATTGGGCAGATTTTTTTTACCAGTCCTATCATTCTTTGGACTCAGGTGCCATCCTTGGAAGTGTGGCCAATAAGGGAGTAGTTTTCACTATCCAGAACTTATGTAATAACTCTGTTACCAATCCTATTAATAAGTGCTCATGCAACTATAATGTGAAGTAATGGATACATGTAATATGCAAAGTTCAATAGTGAAAGGTCACCCATGTACATTTACAGAATAAAAACACACTGAAATCAAACTATACATGGGGTGTTTTCAGAGGCTCAAGCAGAACAAAAAACATTAAGATCACTAGCATACTTCGTCAAGTTTATAAACTGAATGTAGAACAAGGTTTATTATTAGAAATACAGGGAAAAAGTGGCTAAAGTTCCTCTCTAGAAAATGAACACTCAGAACATATTAGCAAAAAGAAATAAACATGTGTTGAGGGAAACTTTCATGAGTCTGTAACTAATTCAGATCTCTTGTCACCTCTAAATTTGGTATGATTTAGATGCCTCTGTCCCTTACTGTAGGTTTCTTCTGCAAAGAAGCTGGATTTTAGAAGGGGCAAGTTGTGTTGAAGTTAAAAATTGCTAACCTCAAGTAGCTTTTCTCTTTTTCCTTTCCAGCTGGCACTAATTCATTAGTAATGAGCTGGTAAGAAGTATCACCATCAGATGAAATTATGTTGGGAGGGTGGAGGGGGAAGAGGAGAAGGAGATTTGATTATATTTTGGAAGTGATTTTGTTTTCTTCAGTGAAAAAGATCAGTATCTTTACTATGTAATAATTAAATGTACTGAATTTTAGTACAGAAACTTTTTTTTTTTTTTTTAAGAAACTCAGCCTCAATAATGCTAGTCTCTAACAAAAAAGAGGGTAGTAGTAGCAGTGAAAAGACAGGAAGAAGTGGGGGGGAAATCTGCTCTCAACAGAGTATACATTATGATAACATATTTGTTTAAATTATTTTCATTATGCTGAAATTAAATATGATGTGCAATTTAAAGAGCTACTAAATTTCTATTTAAACATAAGCATATGAACACATTTTAAAGCTAAACACAAATTATTTCTGAATTATCCCTGGAAGTTTCCTTCATTAATTTCACTAAAATTTCCAAGCCATAAAATAAAATGTCCAGACAACCTTCAACTAGTCTGGCCCACTGGTCTGTGTAACTAATATGAAGAGATACTGTAATATACAATGGAATCTAAGATTTCTAAAATGGAAAATTCATTCATCAAAGAATAAATGATCTTTGAGGTACAGAGTCACTTAATAAGACTGCCACCATTGTTGAAGACTGACTCCCAACAGCTATAGGAAGGATGCTAGAAACAACACGAGGTGGAAACTAGGAAAGATCATGACGCATCTGACCTGTGTCCTCAGATGGAGCATTGTGGAAAAGGATATGCAGTCTGAGGCTAAGATGCTGTCACATAATACAGGGAAGTTAAGATACTCTAGAAAAACTCATGTGATAAATTCATAAGATTTAGAGAAGAGAAACAAGAGACAATAGAATTTCTGTCAGTAAGTGAGAAGAGGACAATTAACCACTGGCCTCAGTAATTACACTGCCTCTATTCTTCAGGACTATTAGAAACCACTCCAGATCATTTCTCCTTTATTTTTCCATTCTCTACTCCTAGATAAACCCCAAAGTAGTAGCTGGATGGAGCATAAACAGGGTTGAGACAGTATATTACTAAATAGCACAGACTTTAGAGCTGCAACACTTATGTCTGAATCCTGGCTGTGCAACTTATTAGTGTGTAACTATGGGTGAGTTACTTTGCCTCTCTGTGCAGCAATTTGTATAATAGTTATACCTAACTACCTCACAGGGTTGCCACGGAGATTAAATAAGTATTAAAAAGTGCTTAGAATAGTGTCTCGAACTACACAAGGGTTTATAACGGCACAGATGACAATGAAGATACCACTGTCAAAACCAAACTTTACTTTTCTCAAAACCTTATATAACCACTATTTTTCAGGTTTTAAGAATATGAATTCACATAATCCTCTTAACAATTAAAGAAGTTATTTTTATTCCCATTGTACAAATGAGTTCTGCAGAAAAACCAAGAAACTTACTAGACCAAAGTAACATAACTAGAATAGTCTAGCACACAAATACACAACAGGCTGACTTCAATCTGCAGAACTATTTTCATATAAGAGATTTTAGGTAGCAGTTACTAGAATTGAGACTCTGGCAAAGAAGTAAAATATCAAGTAGAAATATATATATATATTTTTTAAAAATTACTTAAAAGCTTAGAAATGAAGTAAATACTTGGTTAAAAAAATTACTGATAATAACAGTTGTCCTTTATTAATTATCCCATAAGCTAGGTGCTTACATAAGCATTAAATATGAATGATCTTATGAGATGATTACTACTGTTATCCTACTCTACAGATGAGGAAAGATTTTGGTGGTATTAAATAACTTGAAAGAAATCATATAGCTGAAAAGTGGCACAGCAAACATTTAATTCCAGGTCTATCTGACACCAAAGCCTGTATCTTTAACGATCATTCAAGCTGCTCTAAAGCAATGCACATTTTATTGAGGCCAGTCATTGAAACCTAAAACTTTCAATTTAGGAAAAGAATGCCCAAATTAAGAAAGAGAGTATGTTTTTTATTTAGTTCTCTGCCTTAACACACAGAGTCAAACACAGCAAAGTTCATGCATTGTCAGGACTACTTAGTTAACTGGTGTCTCTTGCAGTTACAGAATCAGAAAAGAAACAAACTGATTCTTAAAACTTTTCTGGAACACAAAATGTGGGTCTCAAAATACCATTCCAAAACACTATAAACATGTAATTCTATTAGTGAACTGAAATAAAGAAAATAGAATTTTCACTGTTTCATGAGAAGTTATTTCTCTACCATGCCCACAGGAACATAAATTAATGAAGTTAAATTGTTGTTTCTGATTATTGCTTTTTATTTATAGGAACATGTCTAAATTAAGCAATAAAACAAATATAATAGTTCAAAATGCACAAGTAAATCTAATTTTAGTCATTGATTACAACAGTTCTTCAAAATAATCACAAAATTATCACTTAGAATGAAAAAAATTCATTTATTTTCAGTTTTACCCATAAAACTGAATTTAAAATGTCTAACTACATCACAATGTTCCTATCATTTTGCACTATATTTATGTGTCAAAACTCTTTGCACTATTTTTATTGAAAAATAACCAAATTAAATTGAATCTCATTATCAAAAAAATGTCTGTACTTTAAAGATTTCCAAAACTGAATACCTCAGTTAGCACTATATTTGTTACAAAAACAAGTGGCTATACCATCAAGAAAATCTAACTAGTTGAAAATTTAAGAGTTGAAAAGCAGAAGAATCACTACAGTTCTACATTCAGGAGCAATTACTATAAATATTTGTATTGTATTGCTCTAGATTTTGTCTTTAGATGACTTTCGTTGTTTTGTTTTATATAGTTGTGGTCATATTACATATATAATTTTGTATGACTTGTTTCTTCACTTGGCATTATAATATGGTCAGGTTCTTAAGTTTATAAAGTTTTCTGAGACATAATGACTACATATCACTGTAAGAGAAGGATGTACCACAGTTAACTTGTTAATCAACTCCCTATTATCACACCTTGGTGTATCAGAAGTGTGCAACACAACTTTTATTATACCTCAGATAGCAGTGAGTAACAATTTTTAAAAACTATTTTAATATATTAAAATGTGTGGGTTGAAAAAATGGTTATATTTAATGTTTATTTTATTTGGGTTACTACTGGGTCTAAATACTTTCTCTTGAGTTTGTTAGTTACAGTATTTCCTTTTATGAGACTACTTTTCCCTATTTATCTACTGGAATCTCTGTGTGCTTATTGGCAAGCTATATATCTATTTTATATAAAAGTAGTAAGACTTGGCCCTATTAACCACAAATATTTTTCCCAAGTTACTTGCTATTAATGTTTTTTTTTTTCTGTTAATATTCAAAAATTTAAACTTTTCACACAATAAAATCTGTCTTTCTCTTTAATTTCTTACATACCTATGAAACTTTGGATGTCTTCCACCATCTAGAAATGTGATAAATGCTCTTATATTTTTATCTGGCTTTATGGATTGATTTTTTTTTTTTAAAGATGGAATGCTTTACAATTTTATGTTCTTTTATTTCAACAATTAAGGCCTGCTATAAGGAAAAAAATTAAAAACATACATAACTACACAGTGTAAAGGGCAAAAGTCCATGTTTTTCCCAAATTTAAACCAAGAGGTAATAACTGTCTGGGGTTCTTTTTTCTATGCATATACAAAAGCAGACGCAAAAGTACTTGTAACTTACCAACATTTCAACTCTTCCTCTCACCATCTCATAGCTCTTCCCTAATAAGGACTGAGAAATGCTAGACCTGAAGTATATTAACAGTAATTCCGAATGCCCAATAAAATAGTCTTGATATAGTTTATCATCAAGATTCCCAGACTTAAAGAATTCTTCATTCAAGACATGACAGTTCAAAGACCTGGTAATTTTTGAAACACTATTTGGGAAATGCTGGGTTAGTTTTATTCTAATCACTACAGACAACTCAAAACTGTAATGTTTTTCTGAACACAAAGCATGTGAATCACATATTAAAAGAATGAAAGGCAACAAACTTACTTGGGATACACTGGTTCATAAAGGTACTTGTCCCCTCTTGTAGATGTAATATGAAAAAACAAGATGTATCCATTTGCCGTCTGAAAGAGAAATTTTATTAATCATGAATTAAAGAGTAAGGCTATAACTGTAACCCTGAATTTTAATTTTATAAATTCTTACTTTGAAAAAAATTTTACTCTCCAGTACCCTCCCTTGGAGAATTATAGCCTAATTATGCAAATAAAAGTCACTTGTTTAATATAACCCATGTTGAAAAAAAGGGTTTTTACAGATTTGAAAATATTTCAAAATATGTCAGTGAAATCAGTACTTCATAAAATATTCTAGACACGAATACTCTCAAATAAGTGTATTATTCAATAATGAGTAAGTCATTATTTTGCAAAATATATAGTACTTTTTGAACTCTGCACTAATATGGCAAATTATTATTCTAAGTTTATAAAGCAACAATGCCACTTATGGCTTTATTACACCTTTAAGAGAAAATGCTTACTCAAAGTTTACACAGCATTAACTTCAGAACAGCATATTTATATATTTCAAAATCAATCTTTTGGTCTCTGATTTACTACAAAATATAGCCCAAGATACAGACAAAAACAGAGCAAACTTTTAATTTCCAAAATTTGAATATCAGCTAGTTCATTTTTCTAAGTTAACAAAATATTTTTTAAAAACAAATTGTAGGCTGGGCGCAGTGGCTTACGCCTGTAATCCTAGCACTTTGGGAGGCCGAGGAGTGCGGATCACGAGGTCAGGAGATTGAGACCATCGTGGCGAACATGGTGAAACCCTGTCTCTACTAAAACAACACAAAAAAAAATTGGCCGGGCGTGGTGGCAGGCGCCTGTAGTCCCAGCTACTTGGGAGGCTGAGGCAGGAGAATGCCGTGAACCTGGAAGGCGGAGCTTGCAGCGAGCCAAGATCGCACCACTGCACTCCAGCCTGGGCCACAGAGCAAGACTCCGTCTCAAAAAAAAAAAAATTGTATTAAAAACAGTACTGTTACATGATCATGACATACATCTGTGTCATGACATACATTTGTGAAGTTCAAACAACCCTTTTACATTTCCGTAAGTATAAAATATTAGCTGTTTCTAGCCAAACATTTTTAGGCATAACAGAGTGAAGTGGCAGCGTTTTGCCCAAACTACTTTACAGTAATACTGAATTCCTATCATTTTAGAGGGAAGTGGGCATGTACTCCAAGTAGAACCAAAGAAAACCAAAGAAATTATCCAAGGTTTCAAATTTTTCTAATTCTGGCTTCCTGTTTTTCAAAGGAATGACCAAGAAAATACTTTAGTTTCTTCAGCAAAGCCAAGTGGTTTGCTTTCTTTTTGACTATTAACTTTACTATTTTATCATGTATTTGAAACTACAGTTTCAACACCGTTAAGATACAAAACAAAAAAGGTGAAAATTCTTCAGATAAGATCATCTTTCTAATTCTTTATGTGCAATTTTATGTTCTTGCAATATGGAGAATATGGAAGCAAAAGGAAAATGGCTTCAAATCAAATCATAACAAAAGTTTCACACATACTGCCCCTAAACACGTTAATGACTATTCAAAATGTTTAAACTTTACTATTACCTTATATGAGCTAGAAAAGTAAAATAATATGATCTAGTGCTTAAGATGGATAACATTAACCTAAAAATGCTGTCTGAAATATTAGTTACTCAGGGCCAAAAGTTCAACATTTCAGAGTAACAAATGTTAATAATATACTCAGCATCTTAACAAGTGCTTAGAAGACTACAATGTCAGGGAGAATATACATCATTTTGTACCAGCATTTAGAAATTTTATAAACACAGTGCACTAGCTGAAATGACAAATAATGGCTCAATTTACTATTTTGGTATTCTATATATCAATCTTCTTTACTAAATATCTAAGGCTTTGTAGGAATAGTAAATGCCATATACTTCCAGATCTCTAAGACATTTATTCTTGACATTTTATAAACAGTCCAGCCTTTGAACAATTTAAAAAGTGTTTGATAGTAAATGGATTATCCTTTAAAAGTAGCTTTATTTTTGTTGTTGTTGTTTTTCAGAGACAGGGTCTATATTGCCCAGGCTGAAGTGAAGTGCAATTTTGGCTCACTGCAGTCTCAACCTTTCGGACTCAAGTGATTCTGCTGCCTCAGCCTTCTGCGTAGCTGGGGCTACAGACGTGCACCACCAAGCTTGGCTCATTTTTTAAATTATTTTTAGAGATGAGGTCTTGCTATGTTGTTCAGGTTGGTCTTGAACTACTGGGCTCAAGCAATCTTCCTAATTCAGCCTCCTAAAGTACTAGGATTATAGCCATGAGCCATTGCACCTGGCCAAAATGTAGCATCTTAATGTTGTTATACTAAATCTGTCATTATGCAGTGTTACAGTGGGCCTTCTCTTCGCATCCCCAAAATAATGCAAATAAAGCATATAACTATTGCTTAATCTGTAGGCAACAATCCTAATACCTTCTTTAAACATGTACACACACACACAAATACACCAAAACGAATGTTTCTAAGTAATTTGGAGTTCTTTTACCTGTTATCATATTTTAAATCAATCTATCTATCTATCTATCTATCTATCTATCTATCTATCTATCTATCTATCTATCTATCTATTTTTTCTTTCTCCAAGGCTGGCTATCTATCTATCTATCTATATATTTTTTTCTTTCTCCAAGGCACGCTACTACTGGATTATGTAGTTTTAATCACAAGGGTCAAACAATTTCTGTAGGCAATTTAAATGACAAGTCTTCTTATCCCTTTCTTTTGTATATCCATGAATTAGGGTCATAGATCTACAGGGATAAAGGTTATCATAGATACACATGGATAAAGGAAAAAAAAATACAAGAACATCACTACTTAAATAGAGGATAAAACAGATTTGTCTCTATAAATATACTTAGAATGAAATAACCAGAAACAAGAATTTAAAAGGACATTAACAAATGCATCAGAAATTCAGTCAGGTATGGATATTAAATTTTAATGTATAATTTTTCACCTGTAAATCTAATAATGGTAGGTTTGAAAAACCATACAAACTACCTCAGCTAATTCTACATTTTAGAAAGAAGAATGTAAAATCCGGAGGTAGTGATAGTTGATGTTATTATTATTGCATGTTTGTGTTTTGTTTTGGGCACTTGCCAGGTTTTGCCCTCTTTCCCAAAATTAAATATATTTAAAAAATTGTGATTGATGTATGGCATGTGCCATAAATTATAATTCCCTGTAAACAGTAAGAACTGAAATCCTACTGTCATGAGGCAAATGATGTAGTATGTTTAATTAATGCTTTACCTGGAAGCAGCAATTCCAATACCTTCCTCTATAATTATCCAATTATTCTGTCACATATGCATTCACCAGATACTCCAGAATTCAAACCATAATGCATTTCTCCGTTAGGATATACTTTTTAAATTATGCAAGAAAGGACAGACATATGCATCTGGCTCCAATAACCTGAATGATGCATCAGGAAGATTACCATATTAATTTAAGAGATAAGAATTTGATGATTTAAAGATGTATCTTTTATCCCAACATATTGTCATGTGAGGCTTCAAATAACTCTGAAATAAGAGGCTAGCACTTTAAATTCTTCATGCTGGCCTGCAAATGATATTTTCTGTTTTCAATTTATTGTACATGTTCAAAATTTAAAAATACCTAAAATCAGTGACCCCATATCATACCACCTCCAAGCTAATAAACATTTTTGGTATAATCTTCTAGACTTTATACATACATAGATATGAATATATTTAAATGGAAATGCTGAAAGCTATAAATCACTCTCAAATATACGCAATGAGGAGCTTTTGACGTGAATACTCATCAAAATTATTCCTAATACAACCACACACTATTTTATACCAGAGTACTAATTTGTTTTTTAAAAAGGCCAGACTTCTCCTACCAACTAAGAAGGAATAAGCTGAAGCTGATTTATAATCCCATCTGAAACAAGAACAACAACAATAACAACAACAAAAAAGCAGACAAAATATATGAAATAGTTTTCAAAACATTGGCATCAAGCAATGAAGGCCAGTCATCCTTGAGAGATGAGAAACAACTGAAGTGAACCCTACTACTCTTACCCAGTTTACTGCCTTGTGAGAATTTCTGGGTCAGCACACTTAGAAGGGGCACTAAGACAAAGTCTGGCAGACTTCCAGAGTTGAGAAGAAAATGAAGAGTCCAGGAAGAGTAAGACAAACATGAGACATAATGAAAAATCAACCAATCAAAACAATGCATAACTCAATCAGATGTTAAAATTAGCACAGAAGGACATTAAAACCTTCTGCTATATTTCATATGTTCCATATATGAACTATACTCCATATGTTCCAAAGGTTAGACAATATAGAAAACCCAAACAAAACTCTAGAAACAGAAATAATAAAATATCTGAGATGAAAAAGGCATTGGCTGGATGAATGACAGGTTAGACATTGATCATAAAAGCACAGCAACAAAAATTATCCGTAATGAAACACACACCAAAAAACCCCCAAAATAAAACAGAAACAGAATCAGTGAACTGAGTGACAATTTAATGTAGCCCAATATACATATAAACAGAGTCCCCAAATGACAGGGGTAGGAGTCAGAGAAAAATAATTAAATTCAAATTTCATTTGCTTCACTTAAATTTCTTTAAAAGATAATAGGCTTTAAAACAAGAATAATAGCAGTATATGCTGGGGTTTATACCATGTATAAAAATAAAATGTGTATAATATATGTTTCCTGATCTCAACAGAACAAAACTAGAAACAAATAAAAAAAAATTATGGAAAGCCCACAAATATTTTGAAGCTAAACTGCATACTTCTAAATAACCCATGAATCAAAGGAGAAAAAAGGAAATTTAAAAAACACATCATACCAAAATTTGTGGGATGCTGCTAAAGCAACACTAAAGAGGAAATTTACAGCCTTAAAATACTTATATTAGAAAAAAAGGAAAATCTCAAATCAATGACAAGCTTAAACTAGAAACAAATTACACTAGAGTAAATGACATCCAAAGCAAGTAGTGGGGGGTGTGGGAGCAAGCAAATAACAGAGCTCAGAATGGTAATCAATCAAATAGAAAACAGAAAAATTAAATCAATGAATAAAAATCTGGGGTTCTTTTGTTATTGTTTTAGAAGATCACTAAAACTGACATACTTCTGGTCATACCAATCAGGCAAAAAAGAACTACTAACAGAAATCAAAGAGGTGACATCACTACAAATTCTAGAGGTATTAAAAGAAAAATGAGGTCACATTATTAATATGACAATAATTTTAACAACTTGGATGATATGGACAAATTCCTTGATAAACACAAACCACCAAAGTTCACTGAAAAGAATAGCCAATGTCTGTTAAAGAAATTATAATTCCAATTCAAATCCTTTCCACAAAGAAAACTCTAGGCTGAGATAGCATCACTGGTAAATTCTACCAACTCTTTAAGAAACAAATAATATCAGTTCAATACAAACTTTTCCAGAAAACCGAAGAGAAGGAACCACTTCCTATCTCATTTTATGAGGTCAGCATTACCCTCACAACAAAACCAGACAAAGACATTATAACTACAGGCCAAGATCCCTCATTAACATATTCTAAACAAAATTATAGCAAATTAAGTTCAACATTATTAAAAAAATACATCACAATCAAATGGGGTTTATCCAAGAATGCAGGGTTGGTTTAACGAAGTTCAACAAATGTAATTTACCTTATTAACAAATTAAAAAAGGAAAACCATGACAGTCTCAATACATTGCATTAAAAGCATTAGACAAAATTCAACACCCATTCCTGATTAAAAATTCTCAGTAAATTAGGAAGAAATGGGAAACTTCCATAACTTGATGAAAGAGATTTATGAAATATTTAGAACATCATTCTTGATGATGAAAGACTGAATGCCTTCATCATATTCAACACTGTCTAATCAGTAAATTCAGACAAGAGAAAGAAAAGGTATATAAATTGGGGAGAAAAAGTAAAACTGTTTTTTATATGGTCATTTCCATAGGAATCCCAATGGAATTGACTACAATAAGTGAGTTTAGTATGACTGCTGGACACAAGACGAATATAGAAAAATCAACTGCATTTTTATATACTAATAAGAACAATTAGAAAATGAAAAAAAAATCAGTAACATTAAAGTTGTGAAATACTTAGGGATAAATCCGGCAAAAGGGATGAAATACCTGTACACTGATAACTACAAAACATTGCTGAAAGTAAAAATACTTAAACGGAGAAATATATCTTGTTTATATTGCTAAGATAGCAACTCTCCCCAAATGGATCCAAAGATTCAATGTAATCCCAAACAAACTCCCAGCAGACATTTCTGTATAAATTGATGAGATGAACATAAAATTAATATGGAAATACAAAGGCCTACAATAGCAAAAGCAACTTTGAAAATGAACAAAGTTGGAGATCTAACACTGTGTGATTTCAAAAATTATTATATATCTAGAGTAATCAAAATGATGTTAAATATATACAAATAGATCATGGAACAGAATAAAGAATATGGGAATAAACCCACACATATATACACAACTGATTTTTGACAAAGGTGCAAAAGATATGCTGTGTAGAAGGGATAACCTTTTCAATTAATTATACTGGAACAGATATCAAGATGTAAAAGATGAACTTACTCAACAATAAAAAATCAAGGAACCCATCTAAAAAAATGGGCAAAAGATTTGAACACACATTTCACCAAATAAGACACACAAATAACAAATAAACAAATGAGAAAAATGTTCAACATCATTAGTTATTAGAAAAATGCAAGTTAAAACTATAATGGGATACCACTACACCACTACCAGAATGGCTAAAATTAAAAAGGCATACCCTATCACATGTTGGCAAAGATAGAGGAAAATAGAAACTCTCATACACTGCTGGTAGGAATGTAAAATGGTATAACTACTTCAGAAAAAAGTTTGGCATTTCCTTTAAAAGTCAAATATACTTCTACCTTATAATGTAGCTGTTCCACGCATGGATATTTACCCAAGAGAAAAGGAAATATGCATCCGTACAAAGACCTGTACATCAATGTTCATGTAGTTTTGTTTGTTACAGCCCCAAACTGGAAACAACTCAAACTGTCCATCAACAGATGAATGGATAAACCAACTGTGAGAAATCCGTAAAATAAACTAATACTCACAATGAATTACTGATTCACAACAAAATGGATGAATCTCAAAATATGCTGAGAGAAACTAGAAAAAATAAGTATATATTGTATGACTTAATTTATATAAAACCAGAAAACACAAAGTAACTGGCAGTGATAGAAAGCAGATCAGTCGTTGGTTTTGAGAGAGATGAGGATAGTTAAAACAGTAAAGCAATTTTTTTCTTCACACCCCATTAAAAAAGTGTCAGTGAGATTTCTTTTTAAGATACAAATTGATAAGGAGAAGGCTATGGCTCTATTAATGATGCATAAATAGAGCTTTTAAAATATTACTAACATTTCATTATTAGCCATGTATTCTTGAGCAGGTTACTCAATCTCTCTGTACCCTAGTTTGCTCAACTGTATGATGGGAATATAAAAGTATCCATCTTGAGAGGACTGTTATGAATAATAAATTAATTTTAATACACGTAAAGCACTTATAATAGTGCCTAGAACACAGACACCTCCCAAAATTTACTACTATAATTATAAAATTTAACCTTCAAGTACATAGTTAATTCATATTCAATATATTTCATACAAGGATAAAAAACTATACGGTATATTTGAGGAAAAGAATCATTCAATTAGTAAAGTTTCAGAATGCAATAAATCTTTGGTTACCTAGAAAGTTCGCTTATCCAGGCCAGGTGCAGTGGCTCACACCTGTCATCCCGGCACTTTGGGAGTCTGAGGTGGGCATATCGCTTAAGCCCAGGAGATTGAGACCAGTCTGGGCAACACAGCAAGACCTCGTCTTTCATTAGCTTTACAAAGGTGGTTTAGTTTTGAGGAAGGGCCATTATCATTTAAACTATAAATTTCTCCTAAAGTTGGCATGGCCCAGGCCCAGGAATGACTAAGGGCAGTTGGGAGGTTAAAGGCAAGATGGGGGTTAGTTAGATTAGATTTCTTTTATTGTTACAATTTTCTCATTGTTATTTTTGCAAAGGTGGTTTCAAGATCAATAAATTACCACTGACTGCAAATGTGCTGTATGCAAATTATGAATAGGATAATTTTTATATTCAGTATATAATTAAAACTCTTCCTCATCTTTCAAAGAAGAGTTCAGTGAAAGTTCAAGCAACTGGTACACTAGTTTTTACATCTGATTGCTCCATCTTATTTGTAGGCCATTTGGTATGCAGTTTTTCCCCCTAAAATTCTCACAGACAGTAAAGAGGGAACAGTCTGATAGCTTTATTTTTATATCAGAAATAATTTCACATTAATTTATTAAGTGACTACCTTTTATATTACTCTAATATTAAGACAACAAAGAAGTTAGAAGAAATTATACTTGCCTTAAATTGAAGAAATAAAGTACATACAAGAGTAACAAAATAATTTAATATTTTTGGCTACTGAAAATCCAATTTTTATTTCACTTATTTATTACTTATAGTTGTTAGATATGAGTTCTAAATTTCTCTTCAAAGAATCAATATGTCAGTATGTTCAATTTCTTTGCCTTCTACTTTTAAACTTAACTTCCTCATAAGGCAATCTTTTTCGATTACCTGCTCCACCCTGACTCATTCCATCCTGATTCATTCCGATTACCTGCTCATTCTCCACCCTGACTCATTCTGATTTCCTGCTCTGCCATAACCATTTTTCCCACCAAATCACTCACCCCGTTACTCTCTTTAAATTAGCCAACTGGAATTAGTTTAGCTTGTGTGGTCTAACCCTAGCCAACAGGGGAACAACACGGCAGCAGGGGCCACGTGCGTCAGGGATAAGAATCCCTTCCCCTCCCTTGTCCAAGTGTGGGCTCACCAATGCTCCATCTGTAAGGGTGCACCCTTCTACATTGCCTTGCTGAGAATTAAAAAGAAAATTTTATATTTGAGTGCTATTTCTTTTGTGGCACCGAAACTTTAACATAGTTGTAAACCAAAAAGTATCTGAGACAGGTCTCAATCAATTTAGAAGTTTATTTTGCCAAGGTTAAGGATATGCTCGGAAGAAAAAAACACAGAATCACAGTGACAGTCTGTGATCTGTGCCTTTCTCCAAAGATGAATTTGAGGGTGTCAATATTTAAAGGAGAAAAGTGGGCTGTAGGGGAGAGAAGGAGGGTATGGTAATCCACAAGTTCCACGAGAAAAGAGCAAGTAGAGGAATAGTCAATTATGTATTCATCTGGCATCATTAAACAGGCACTTTACATAAGATAAGGTGAACATAAGTAGTTACTTGTGGAGTAGCTAACCTAACCTTTTATCTGTAGTTATCAGCTTAGGAACAAAAGGAAAGGCAGTTTCTTACATGACTGGGCTTTCAGCTTATTTTTTCCCTTTTGGCGTGGTGAATTGGGGTCCTAAGTTTTTATTATCCTTTCACCACTGTCTTATTTCTAGAACTTTGTGGAGATGTTAAGATAAATATAATATTAGTCATAGTAATCTGGCTTGTATTAAATATATTGAGTAAATGCTGACCTGCTTCTATTGACTTAATTCATCCTTACTTGGGTTATTTAAAACATGAATTAACATTTTAGCTTGTATGAATTTTAAAATTCATATAGGATCATAAATGAATTTTTGTTAAATGTTTTTTGTTATGAATGACAAATTTCTCCATGTTCAATGAAAAAAACCCGAGAAACACAGAAAGTAACAAAAATAAACTGCCAATAGTTTCACTATTCACAGATAATCATTATTAATTTTTATGTAGTCCTTATGTCTTTTCCAGGGACATTTGCAGAAACTCTCATATTTTATAGCATATTAGACTTCTACTGAAGTCTGTCTGTTTTTAAATCCAAACTGATGATACTGTAAATGACTGCTAATGTAACTGGTTGATGAGCAGTTGATAAATCTGTTAGTTTCTTAAGTAGAGGGTTATCTAAAATATAATTTTTTCTTCATATAAAGCTATCACACAGTTTTATAATCTGCTTTTATGGTATTTTATCACAAATGTATAAACTTGACATTCTTCTGTAATTTGATTTTAAATGTCTGCATTGGATTCTAACTCAGAAATGAGTAAATTTTTAAATTGATAAATACATACAGGAACTTTTATTATTTTCACACAAAATTGGAATCTTAATTTACACATTACCATGCCATTTGATTTTTTTTTTCACTTAGAGTTTTCTGACTGTTCTTCCACATTCATAGATACACTTATTATTATTTTTAGTATTTGTGTGATATTCCAAAGTATGGAAATTTCATATTTACTTTGCTATTCTTTTCTTGATGGACCTTTGGCAACTACAGACGATGCTGTAACAATCATTTTTATATACATATATATATCTCTCTCCTTATGTGTGTGTATATATATATCTCCTTATGTTTTGGTGCATATATATTTTGTGGGGTACTTTCCTTTAGGTAGGATTGCCAAGTCAAAGTGTACATATATGCACATTCATTTCAATAAGTATTGCCAAATTTATCAAAAAAATTATATTAATTCCCAGTATCACTCTAATTGTTCTTAGAATTCCTGTTTATGCCTGCATTAGATTGGTGAAAAACGGTCTTATTTTAATTTCCATTTGTTTCCTTGCTAGTGATGCTTATCTTTTCATTTTTATTGGCGCTTCATACTTCTTTCTTCTGCAAGTTGCCTTGTTTGCCCATTTATCAATAGGATGGTCTTCCGTAGGAAGTTTTTATTAGTATTAATATGAATATTAATACAGATAATAATTGTCCCTAAGCATTGCAAATACCTAACATGGATGGTATGGTCATCACGTTTCATTTTCTTGTTTAGACTTGTTTATCATCTATCTCTCACTAACCTAGGAATTAGTTACATGTCCACTTGCTTGTCCTGTTCACTGTAGCTCCAATACCAAGGCATTCCCATATTAAATGAAATAAACTAACTGAACATACCATTACTTAACCGAGATAAAGGACATCCTATCTAGGTACAGGAGTGTTAGAGATTCTTTTTTTGTGGCTATAAGATATTGTTCTAATGTTCCTTTAAGTTTCTAGGGTTAGTGGTGAGAAGTCTGTTGTTAATGTGATTCTCTTTCTCTTTTCTCTGAATGATTTTTCTCATGACTAAAATTCAGTTATTTCTGTATATTATCTCTAGATATGTATGTTTTTTCATTAAACTTTTTCCACACAGCCCCACTCGCAATCAAATGTATCTAAGTCTCAGCCTTTTCAATCTGACAACCTCAAGTGTTTCTAAACTAGGGAAGTTTCTTCTATTATTTCCTAAACTAACACTTGTTCTGTCTTGTTTTCTTTTTTTTTTCTTTCTGTAACACTCATTCGCAAACCTCTTGAATTTGTTCCTGCAGGTCGCTTATCTTTTCAAAAATAATTTTATTTCTATGTGTCTTACATTATGAAATTATTTCTCTTTGATCTTCTGGAACAAAAGATTCAGCTCTCACAAGGGGTTATTTATCAGTTCATCTGTTGAATTTTTCTCTTAGGAAATTTTTAGCTCTGAAAAATTCTGAGTATGTTCTAATTACATTTTCTGAAAGTTCTTAATAATTTTCTTCTTAATTTACTACATTCTTCTGTCTCATCCCTGTGGCTCATCAGTAGGAGCCACATATTTTACTTGTTTAGTTTGGTCTTACATCGTAAAGTTAATGAGCTCCCTTAGTGATTTTTTTTTTTTGCTGTGTTCCATTAGCCACCTGTAGAGGTTAGGCTTTGATGTGGTATCTGGCAAGGCAAACCTACAGATGCTGGATAAAATGACAGTTTGCGGAGGCAGACAAGCTCACACACTGCTGAGCTGAGGCTTCAGCTGTCTCCTCTCAGGCACTGTCTCTGAGTGGAAGGGCCAGCTTCCTTAGACCATGAGGTGTGGCAGCAACTGAGTTCACCAGTGCAACCTCTATTCTAAACCTGCAGCAGTCAACAGAGTTTTATGGGAAGCCCTGCTAATGTCCATTTCCAGAAGCAGACACATTCATCCTTCTTCTGAAGCAAAACCACAAGATTCCACTTTTTTAAGCTCACTTACAGAACTCTGAAATCTCAGATCCTGGCTCAGTGCCTTAACGAGTGGCAAAGCAAACCTTTCCCTCTGCCTGGTCCTTCAGCACCTATTCTGTCCCTAAAGAACTTGATATCTTGATGATTCTGACTTTACGCTCATGTTTACTATACTCCTGAGAGGAGAAGATCAGGTTGGAGGTTAGTCCTTCTATCTTCTCGAATTTAGAAATTAACTTAAACCATTTCTACCAGTTGTTCAAAGTTTTTGTTTTTAGCCTCTGCCTGCAAAACAGGTTCTTTATTTTCATTTCTTTCATTATGATGTAAAGTAATACAGGCTGGGTGCAGTGACTCATGATCGTAATCCCAGGATTTCGGGAGGCTGAGGTGGGCAGGTCGCCTGAGGTCAGGAGTTAGAGACCAGACTGGCCAACATGGCAAAACCCTGTCGCTACTAAGAATACAAAAATTAGTCGGGCCTGGTGGTGAGGACCTGTAATCCCAACTACTTGGGAGTGTAAGGCAGGGAGAACTGCTTGAACCTGGGAGGCTAAGGTTGTAGTGAGCCAAGATTGCGCCACTCCACTCCAGTCTGGGCGACAGAGCAAGATGCCGTCTCAAAAAAAAAAAAAAAAAATATATATATATATATATATATATATATATAAAATAATAATAAAATAAATAAATAAAATAATATAGACAGAAAGCCATTAGTTATTTGGTAACAGTTTAGAAAGGTCACTGATATTTTTGTATCATGTTTAGCAAGACATTTAGGAGGATGAGAGGAGCCTGAATTCTGCTACAGTGTAAATGTAAACAATTATCGGCCCTTACTCCAGAGGTCACAAGATTTGCAACTTCCCCAATTACTCCTGCAGGTAACATCACTATTGTAGAAGCTAAGATTGGCCTTTTCAGCTATCTCTTCAGGATTTTGCATTTCCGATGGCTGAGGGCTCCACGTGGACCCACCAACTGGTCCTGGTCCTGTAGTCCTATTCAGAAGCGGACTCAACATGAAGACCATTTTCTACACCTATGATTGCCTCCCTAACCAATCAGCAGCACCCATTCCCTGCCCCACCAAACTATCCTTGAAAAACCCTAGCCTCCAAATTTTGGGGAAGACTGATTTCAGTAATAAAACTCTGGCACTTCTGTTCAGCCAGCTCTTCATGAATTAAACTTTCTCTACTGCAATTCCTCTGTCTTGATAAATCAACTGTATCCAGGCAGCAGGCAAAATGAAACTGTTGGGCAGTTACAATAGTTTTAATGGATATATCTGGGTTCATTCCATCTTTATATAATGCTTAGGATTTTATATATAAAAATGAAATTAGACTCAAAAAATCATAAAGGAATATTAAGACAATTTTATATTACATGGTTAAGAACTCTACTGCACAGTAGTAAACAGTAAGTAGGTCATGGCAGACCAACTCTCCCAACAGCTAGAAAAAGGCAGAAAACATAAAAAATTATATTTTTAAAGGCATCGGGCAAGCTATGGAATCAATAAGGCCTAGATGGATTAAAATTCATAGTAGGAAGACTGTTCAGAGGTAAGCTGATTTTTTTTTTCCTCTAAGAACATTCACCAATTCTGGGCACAGGCTAAGAAAGCAGCAGACTTAGTTCAGGCAGAGGCCTGCTGGAGCTAAGAAAAATCAGCAAAGCTCTTGGCAGTTACATAGGGTTGAAGAAATAATCAGAATCGAAATGCCTCAACTCCACAGTCAATTTTTCCCACAAGACATCTGCTGAACTTAGAAGCTGCAGAAGGGGCTCAAAGGGCTCGAAAGCAAACTTCAGAAAGGCAAAGTAAAATTTCCGGCATTTCTGAGATGCACAGGTATCCATACTAATTGGAGACCTGATGTGCCTCAAACACATAGCCAGTGACAAAGATTCTGTGCTTAGTCAAACTTCAGTCAGGCTCCTGAACCTTCTTCTCCTAGGTCCATCTGTGCTTTTCCTTGTAAAA
Source organism: Macaca mulatta (assembly GCF_049350105.2). Taxonomy (NCBI): domain Eukaryota; kingdom Metazoa; phylum Chordata; class Mammalia; order Primates; family Cercopithecidae; genus Macaca; species Macaca mulatta. The sequence continues at coordinate 93,687,525 of NC_133420.1, forward strand.
TCCAGTTTAGCAAGACCCCCATACTCTCCAATCTCCCCTAAGTGATGTCTGATCACTCTCGTCTGTCTTCAGCAAGAATCCTGTTGTTTTAGCCAGAATCCCCATTATCCCTGATGTTTCCTCTTAGTAATTTTCTATCCACTGACTCCCACACTGCTTCTTGGCTATAAATTCCCACTTGCCCATGCTGAAGAGTTGAGTTCAATCTCTCTTTCCCACTGCAAGAACCCACTGCAGTGTTCCCTGTATGCAATGGTCCCCAAAAAAGTTTTCCTTACTGTGTTTCAACAAGTATTATTGGATAATTTTTTCTTTAACACCAATTTTACCCTCAAGACATCTGCTGAATTTTGATGTCATATGGGCAAGATGACAATCAAATGCCCATCAGTCAACAAGTGGATAAAGAAAATGTGGTATACATATACACCATCGAATACTACTCAGTCATAACAAGGAGCAAAATAATGGCATTCACAGCAACCTAGATGGAACTGAAGACTATTATACTAAGCGAAGTAACTCAGGAATGGAAAACAAACATCCTATGTTCTCACTCATAATTGGGAGCTAGGCTATGAGAACACAAAGACATAAGAATGATACAGTGGACTTTGGGGACTCAGGGAAAAGGGTGGGAGGCGGGTGAGGGATAAAAGACTACATATTGTGTACATATTGGGGCTGCAGTATATACCGCTTGGATGATGGGTGCACCAAAATCTCAGAAATCACCACTAAAGGGCTTATGTGTGTAACCAAACACCATCTGTTCCCCAAAAACCAAAAACAACTTCAAAAAAAAAAAAAAAAAAGCTTTAAAAGACAAAACCAAATCTCTCAGAATAAACTAGAGGTAAACTGAGTGTTACCAAACTTTCAAACCAATTCAAATCAAATTCAATCCATGACAAGACAGAAATAATCAGCCCCAATCCAAATAATGAACAGGAGTCTCTAAAGATAGCTACCGCAATTCTCTGTAATTCTTTGGTACACTATGTCTAGAATAAAATTGCCAGACATGAAAAAGCAAAATCAGAAGACCAATAACCAAAAGAAAGAACAAATGATCTTAAATAACTTTAAAATAATCACAACTATTATGTTCAATAAAAATGAAAAAAAAAAAAAAAGATGAGAGGATTGACATTTTTCACCAGATATTTAGACTCAATAAAAAGAAGCAAGTGGATATTCTAAAATTAAAACACATGAAACCTCAATTTACTATCTTAATGGAGTCAGACTGGATATAGCAGATGACATGTATTAGTGACTTGAGAGACATAGCAATAGAAAATAGCCACGACAAAGCACAGAAAAAATAAAGGGAGAGTGGGCAACAACAACAACAAAAAAAGGATGAGAGATGTAAGATACATACAAAAGTTTAAATCGATGTCCCATTAGAAAACAGAATGGGACAGAAGCAGTATAGAGGTAATAGTTGAGAATTTTCAGATTCAAGACTAGAGAACATCAAACAGATAAGCACAAAGGAAATCACACCTTAGTATGTCATAGCTAAATTCTGAAAACCAAAGACAAAGAGAAAATCTTAAAAGCAGTTAAAAAAAAAAAAATGGTGGCTGGGCACAGTAACTCACACCTGTAATCCCAGGACTTTGGGAGGCCAACACAGGAGGATCACTTGAGGCCAGGACTTCAGGACCAGCCTGGCCAAAAAGGCAAAATCTGTCTCTACTAAAAATTAAAAAAAAAATTAGCTGGGCCTGGTGGCTCACACCTGTAATCCCAGCTACTCAGGAGGCTGAGGCAGGGGAATCGCTTGAACCCAGGAGGTGGACATTGCAGTGAGCTGAGATTGTGCCACTGCACTCCAGCCTGGGCGACAGAGCAAGACTGTCTCAAACAAAGAGACTGGGCAACACAGCAATACTCTGTCTCAAAGAAAGAAACAAAAAAGGTTGCATTACTTTGAAAAGGCCAACAATAAGACCATTCACTGACTTCTCAATAACAATGAAAAATGGCAGGAAACAATGAAATCAAATCTTTAACTTAAATAACTACCAATCCAGAATTCTACACCTCTTGAAAATATCCTTCAGAAATTAATGCAAATTAAAGATATCTTTAGGGGAAGCAAAAATGAAATTCATACAGTTCATGTAAATTCTTTCTTGCAACTTCATACTTACTGCTTAACAAACTCTCAGGAAAAGAATAGGGACCCCAAAGCTCAATATACAACAGAGACTTCATCAATGTTAAAAACTGATGCAAACATGAATATCTACATGTAGCAAAAACATCCTTCAAAAAAAAAATGGCAAACCAAAGACATTCTTAAAGAAAATGGAAATCACACTGCATGGTTCCAGACAACCTTTTTTTCTCAAACTACATCCTCATTGATTACATACTATCTGGAATGTACAGAAGCTCTATAAATGTTGAAAAAGTGAGAGAATAAATGTATTTTAATACTTTTTAAACCCACAAAACTTGTGATAAACAAATATTTAATACTAATACTTCATATGTAGTCCAGTTTATAATTTTCCTTTATGTAAATAAAAACATTTACATTTTGGGATACTGAGGCATGTGGCTCATTTGAGGTCAGGAGTTCAAGATCAGCCTAACCAACATGGTGAAACCCTGTCTCTACTAAAAATACAAAAAATTAGCTGAATATGGTGGTATACGCCTGTAATCTCAGCTACTCAGGAGGCTGAGGCAGGAGAATCACTTGAACCTGGGAGGCGGAGATTGCAGTGAGCCAAGATTGCACCACTGCACTCCAGCCTAGGCAACAAAGCAAGACTCCGTCTCAAAAATGAATAAATAAATAAGTACATACATACATACATGTTACCAATTGTTAGTAATAGTATTGATTTTAAGATGTTACCTTTTGTTTAAAAGAAATCCATGTTTCTCCAGTGTAACTCACTTTAGCTGAGTTCTACACTTCTTTAATTGAATATACAAGCTAATAGCATTATAAAGCCAGAAGGTAAACTTGAAAGAAAACTTAATTCTGATTTTATTTCAAATTAACATTGTTTACATAACTACATTGCAGTCTCACAAGCTATTCCTTTTCTACACACACACCTACAACACCTACATACCACACACACAAACACACACACACACACTACACCACACACATGAAATATACATATATATATGTCCTAGAGACCTAAAAATATCAACAGTGCAGAGAGGGGGCTTACACATAAAATTATTAATAACCTAAACTTTAAGACACTTTAAGTTTGCAACGTTCCCTGTATCAGAATGGAGTTACATGGTTAGAACTTTATTTCTAAAATTGGCAGTCATAACTTACTGCCACTGCACATAGGAATTTGAATTTGTATATCAAAATAAGCCTGGTGATTGTCCAAAAGAGCCAGGAAGAAAAAATAAATAAAATGCAACTTAAAAAAATTACCTTGCTAGAATTTCAGTGAAACCAGAAGGAAAAGTATTCCCCACACTGTTTTAAAACAAACACCACCACTTCTTTGCCATCAACTGCACATAATTTAGAAAGCATTTTCCTCTTATAGCCCTCTCATTCAATTGTTAAGTTTCAACTATGATTTACAACACACACTTCTAAACTTAACAAGAGTGGAGAATGACATCAGAAAAGGTGGTAGAAGAGGAAGCTCCAGGAATCCATCTATCCACCAAAACTACAACTTAATTAGCAGGAATTACCTGAAGCTACTATTGTGGAAGTCTGGATCTGGTAGAACGCCTGCAGCCTCCAGGAGACAGCTTGATGAAGCTGTTGGCAAATTTCAAACAATTTCAGTTTTCCTATGGTAACAGCTATCACCCACCTCATACACCAACTCTGTGGCAGGCAGCTGCGGATGTCGCACAAGGGTATCTGGTGTGGCTTGTGGGAGTAAGGGGGGTCAATAAGGGCTCTGTGCTCCAAAAGCTGGTGGTGTGGGTTCTAATTTCCGCTTTTGATCACTGAGGGTATGGTACACCCAGGAGATAAAAAGGATTCTGGGCCAAGAGGGAACTTTAGAGATAGGACCTATTTTGTACCCAACTCCTGGGAGTAGGATAAGGAAACATTACATGATTAGCTGATAACAGAGAAAACAGAAGAGAAACTTCAGAGACCACTCATCAGAAGAAATACATACTATGCAAAAATAGTTCCAAAAAATCATAAAAGGAACTCTTCAGTAACCAAGGAGCAAAACCCAGCAATCTCTGAGGGCTAGGAGAATTAGATTTCCAAAGTCACCACAACATAATACTCAGTCCAGTTCTCAATGAAAAATTACAGCACATAAAAAGAAACAGAAAAGTATGGCCCAGTTATAGAAAATAAAAAATATGGCAGAAACCATCCCTAAGGAAGCCCGGACATTTGAATTATTAATCTGAGACATTAAATCAACAGTCTTAAATATGTTCAATGAGCTAAAGGAGACCATGGGCAAAAAAACTAAAGAAAATCAAGAAAACAATGTCTAAACAAAATGAGAATATTAATAAAAGGGAAAAACTTTTTAAAGGAACTGAAAAAATTCTGAAGATAAAAAGTATAGTAACTAAAATGAAAAATTCACTACAGGAATTCAACAGCAAAGTTGAGCAGACAGAAGAAAAGATAAATGTACTTGAAAATAAGATATTCGAAATTATGCAATCTAAGGAGCGAAAAGAAGAAAGAATAAAGAAAAATAAACAGAGTCTGGGGGACCTGTGCAGCACCATCAATCACACCAACATACATAATATAGGAATAGAAGTATGGAGGAAAGAGAAATGGTTGAAAATGCCAGGAGCCTTAATGAAATTCATGTATACACAAAAATCCAAGGAATTCAAGAAACTCCAAAAAGGATAAACTCAGAGACCCACACTGAGACACACTAGAATCAAACTGCTGAAACTAAAAGACAGAATTGAAAACATTAACAGAGAAGCAGCTTATCAAATATAAGCGTTCCTCAATGATACGGTTTGGCTGTGTCCCCACCCAAATCTCATCCTGAAATGTAGTTCCCATAATCCCCATGTGTCGTGGGAGGGATCTGGTAGGAAGTAATTGAATCACAGGGGTGGTACCCTCATGGTGTTCTCATGATAACGAGTGAGTTATTACGAGATCTGATGGTATTTTAATAAGCAGCTTTTCTCCCTTTGCTCAGCACTTCTCTCCTGCCACCATGTGAAGAAGGATATGTTTGTTTCTCCTTCTGTCATGATTGTAATTTTCCTGAGGCCTCCCCAGCCATGTAGAACTGTGAGTCAATTAAATCTCTTTCCTTTCCTTTATAAATTACCCAGTCTTGGGCAGTTCTTTATAGCAGCATGAGAATGAACTAATACAGTAAATCGGTACTGCAGAGAGTGGGGTGCTGCTATAAAGATACCCAAAAATGTGGAAGCAACTTTGGAGCTGGGTAACTGGCAAAGGTTGAAACAGTAGACAGCCACACTTAAAAAGGCACATCTCAGGCCCAGTGTGATGGCTCATGCCTGTAATCCCAGCATTTGGCCAAGGCAGGATGTTCGCTTGAGCCTAGGAATTTGAGACCAGCCTGGCCAACGTAGTGATATCATATCTCTACAAAAATTAAACAAAATCAGCTGGGTGTGGTGATACGTGCCTATGGTCCCAGCTACCAGGGAGGCTGAGGGAGAGGGTCACTTAAGCCCAGGAAATCAAGACTGCAATGAGCCATGATCATGTCACTGCATTTCAGCCTGGGCAACAAAGCAAGAATCTGTCTCAAAAAAAAAAAAAAAAAAAAAAAAAAGGTGGGGGTGGAGGGACATTTCAAATCAATAACCTAAATGTGCACAAAAAATAACTAAATAACAAAGAGCAAAGTAATCCTGAAGCTAGCAGAAGAAAGGAAATAATAAAGATGAGAGCAAAATAAAAAGAAAATGGAAAAACAATAAAGAAAATACACTTGAACAAAAATTGTTTGGTTTTTCTTGACACAGAGTCTTGCTCTATTGCCCAGGCTAGAGTGCTGTGTCAAGATCAAAGCTCATGGTAACCTTGAACTCCTGGGCACAGGTGATCTTCCTGACTCACCCTCCTGAGTAGCTAGGACTACAATCATGTGCCAACTCACTTGGCTAAGTTTAATTTATTTTTTGTAGTGATTGCATTTCACTATGTCGCCCAGACTCCCCTGTAACTCCCTGCCTCAAGCAATCCTCCCACCTCAGCTTCCCAAAGTGCTGGCATTAAAGACATGAGCCGTCACATCCAGCCAAAGTTGACTCTTTGAAAAATCAACAAAACTGATAAACCTCTAAGTAAGTTAAGAAAAAAAGGAGATGATTCAAATTACAAAAATCAGATATGAAAGAACTTACTAGTAATTCTGCATAAATAGCAGAGATTATGAGAATACAATAAAGAGTTGCATTCTAACAAAATTAGACAAGCCAGATGAAATTGAGAAAGTTCTAAAAACATACAATCTACCAAAACTGACTTGAGAACTATAGATCAATATATTGTGTGAATACAGATGAAAAATCCTCAGCAAGTACTTCGTACATTGTGACAAAGTGGGATTCATTCACTGAATGCAAGGATGATTCAATATCTGAAAATCAATCAATGAAATACACTACATTAACAGGATGAAGAAAAAATCCACAATTCTCAACTGATGCAAAGAGAGCATTTGACAAAATTTAACACCCTTTAACGATAAAAGCATGCCAGAAACTAAGAATAGAAGTAAATAACCTCAACATAATAAAGGTCATATATGAAAAACCTAAAGCCAACATTATACTCAATGGTGACAGACTGAAAGCCTTTCTGCTAGAACAAGATAAGGGTGCCCGTTTTTACCACTTAATTCAACAGAGTATTGAAAGTTCTACCCAGAGCAATTAAACAAGAAAATGAGATAATGGCATCCAAATCAGACCACAGACAAGGTGTATAAATAATGCACACAAAAAATATTAGAGCTAATAAAGTTAGCAAAAGTTGCAGGACATAAAATGAATACACAAAAAACACATATATCCATACAGCCTGGATGAGAAAGGTTCCTGCAGTGTAGTACAGCCACACTGCCAGATCGTGGCCAGACTGCTTCTTCACGTGAGACTTCTAGCCACTCCTCCTCATGGGGTAGTGGGTCTTCCCAGCTGGGGTCTTGAGCCACCCCCAGTTAGACGGAGCTCTAATTTCCCCCCAGGATGGAGTACCCGGGAGGTGGGGCAGGCTGCCACATTGGTGTTCAGGCTTCTCAATCAGTCCAGCCTGTGGGTCCTGGAGAGCCCATACCGATTGGGGGCTGAAGGAATCCCCAACACAGCACACCTGTTGCAGCCAGACTGCTTCAAGTAGGTCCCTGATCCCGTTCCTCCTGACTGGGTGACATCTCCCAACAGGGGTCTCCAGCCACCTCCTCCAGGCACATTTGAGCAAGCGACAGGTCAGTACCCCCCTGTGAAGGAGCTTCCAAGGAAGAAGGAGGCTGCCATCTTTGCTGTTTTGCAGCTTTCCCTGGTCATACCTCCAGGTACAGGAAAAACCGAGGCAACTAGGGTCTGGAGTAGACCACCACAAATGGCAGCAGCTCTATGGAAGAGCGGCCTGTTAAAAGAAGAACAAATAGAAAACAACAACATCAATAAAAAAAGACCCTACAAAAACCCCATTCAAAGGTCAGCAACCTCAAAGATCAAAGGTAGATAAGCCCACAAAGATAAGAAAGAATCAATGCAAAAACACTGAAAACTAAAAAAGCCAGAGTGCCTATTCTCCTCCAACTGACCAAAGCACCTCTCCAGCAAGGGCTCAGAACTGGGCTGAGGCTGACAAAGCTGAATGACAGAAGTAGGCTTCAGAAGGTGGGTAACAATGAACTTTGCTGAACTAAAGGAGCATGTTGTAACCCAATGCAAAGAAGCTAAGAAACATGACAAAACAATACAGGAGGTGCCAAGTTCTTAGAGACCTTCAAAGAGACTTAGATTCCCACATAAAAATAGTGGGAGACTTTAACACACCCCTGACAATGTGAAAGAAGAGGAGCCAGTTTAGAGAGCAACATAACCAACCTATTAGAGCTGAGAAACACACTACAAGAGCAAAAAAGACAAAGGGCATTACATAATGATAAAGGGTTCAATTCAACGAGAAGAGCTAAATGTCCTAAATGTATATGCTCCCAATACAGGAGCACCCAGATTCACAAAGCAAGTTCTTAGGGACCTCCAAAGAGACTCAGACTCCCAAACAATAAGAGTGGGAGACTTTAACACACCACTGACAATACTAGGAGGAGCCAGTTTAGAGAGGAACATAACTGACCTGTTACAGCTCAGAAACACACTACAAGAACTTCACAATGCAATCGCAATTATTAATAGCTGAACAGACCAAGTGGAGAAAAGATTCTCAGAGCTTGAAGATGATCTTGCTGAAATAAGATAGGTGGACAATAATAGAGAAAAAAGAATGAAAATGAACAAAACCTCCGAGAAATGTGGGATTATGTAAATATACTAAACCTAAAACTGATTGGGGTACCTGAAAGAGACGGGGAGAATGGAACCAAGTTGGAAAACATATTTCAGGATATCATCCAGGAGAACTTCCCCAACTTAGGAAGACAGGCCAACATTCAAATTCAGGAAATGCAGAGAAGCCTCATAAGATATTCCGTGAGAAGATCAACCCCAAGACACATAATCATCAGATTCTGCAAGGTCATAATGAAAGAAAAATGTTAAGGGCAGCCAGAGAGAAAGACCAGGTCACCTACGAAGGGGGGGCCCATCAGACTAACAATGGACCTCTCAGTGGAAACCCTAAAAGCCAGAAGAGATTGGGGCCAATATTAAACATCCTTTTTTTTTTTTTTTTTTTTTTGACAGAGTCTCGCTCTGTTGCCAGGCTGGAGTGTAGTGGTGCGATCTCAGCTCACTGCAACCTCTGCCTCCCGGGTTCAAGTGATTATCATGCCTCAGCCTCACGAGTAGCTCGGACTACAGGCATGTGCCAACACAGTTGGTTAATTTTTGTATTTTCAGTAGAGATGGGGTTTCACAATGTTGGCCAGGATGGTCTCGATCTATTGATTGCATGATCCGCCTGCCTTGGCCTCCCAAAGTGCTGGGATTACAGGTATGAGCCACCGTGCCTGGACAATATTAAACATTCTTAAAGAAAAGAATTTCCAACCAGAATTTCATATCTGGTAAAGCTAAGCTTCTTAAGCAAAGGAGAAATAAGATCCTGTTCAGACAAGCAAATGCTGAGGGAATTCATAACCATCAGACCTGCCTTGCAAGAGCTCCTGAAGGAAGCACTAAATATGGAAAGGAAAAACCATTACCAGCCACTATAAAAACACACTGAAGTAAACAGATCAGTGACACTATTAAGCAACCACATAAACAAGTCTGCAAAATAACCAACTAGCATCTTGATGACAGGATCAAATCCACACATAACAATACTAACCTGAAATGTAAATGGGCTAAATGCTCCAATTAAAAGACACAGAATGGCAAGCTAAATAAACAACCAAGACCCAACGGTATGCTGTCTTCAAGAGACCCATATCATGTGCAAAGACACACATCCCAAAATAAAGGGATGGAAGAAAATTTACCAAGCAAATGGAAAACAGAAAGAACCAGGGATTGCAATCCTAGTTTCTCACAAAACAGACTTTAAATGAAAAAAGATCAAAAAGGCAAAGGGCATTACATAATGATAAAAGGTTCAATTTAACAAGAGTTAAATATCCTCAATATATACACATACAATATAGGAGCACCCAGATTCCTAAAACAAGTTCTCAGAGACCTTCAAAAAGACTTAGACTCCCACATAATAATAGTAGCAGACTTTAACACACCACTGACAAGACTTTAACACACCACTGACAATATTAGGCAAATCACCAAGACAGAAAATTAACAAAGATATTCATGATCTGAACTTAGCTCTAGGATCAAGTGGACCTGATAGATATCTATAGAACTCTCCACCCAAAAACAACAGAAAATAATTATTCTCATCATCTTGCGGCACTTACTCTAAAACTGATCACATAATTGGAATTAAAATACTCTTCAGCAAATGCAAAAGAACTGAAATGATAACAGTCTCTCAGACCACAACACTCAAAAAAATTCACTCAAAATAATTAAGAAATTCACTAAAAACCGCACAACTACATGGAAATTGAATAGCCTGCTCCTGAGTGACTTGAGTAAATAATGAAATTAAGGCAGAAATCAAGAAGTTCTTTGAAACTAATGAGAGGGCAAAGAGACAATATACCAGAATCTCTGGGATTCAGCCAAAGCAGTGTTAAGAGGGAAATTTATAGCACTATATGCCCACATCAAAAAGCTACAAAGATCTCAAGTTAACAACCTAAATCACAACGAAGAGAACTACAGAAACAAGAACAAACCCAAAAGCCAGCAGAAGACAAGAAATAACCAAGATCAGAACAGAACTGAAGGAGGTAGAGACATGAAAAACCATTCAAACAATCAATGAATCCAAGAGCTGGTTATTTGAAAAAATTAATAAAATAGATAGACCGCTAGCTAGATTAACAAAGAAGAAAAGAGAAGATTTAAATAAACACAATCAGAAATGATAAAGGGGATATCATCCTGACCCCAAAGAAATACAAACAATCATCAGAGAATACTATAAACACATCTATGCACATTAAATAGAAAATCTGGAAGAAATGGTTACATTCCTGGACACATACACCCTCCCTAAGACTGAACCAGGAAGAAACTGAATCTCTGAATAGACCAATAATGAGTCCTGAAATTGAGAAGTAATAAAAAGCCTAGCAACTGCCCCCTCCCACACCCCAAAAAAAGCAGCCCAGGACAGACAGATTCACAACTGAATTCTACCAGAGGTACAAAGAACAGCTGGTATCATTTCTACTGAAACTATTCCAAAACAATTAAAAAGAAGGGGCCGGGCACGGTGGCTCACGCCTGTAATCCCAGCACTTTGGAAGGCCAAGGCGGGCGGATCACGAGATCAGGAGATTGAGACCACCTTGGCTAACACGGTAAAACCCCATCTCTACTAAAAATACAAAAAATTAGCCAGGTGTGGTGGCAGGCGCCTGTAGTCCCAGCTACTCGGGAGGCTGAGGCAGGAGAACAGCATGAACCCGGGAGGTGAAGCTTGCAGTGAGCTGAGATCATGCCACTGCACCACTGCCCTCCAGTCTGGGCAACTCCATCTCAAAAAAAAAAAAAAGAAAAGAAGAGACTCCTCCTTAACTCACTCTATGAGGCTGGCATCATCCTGATACCAAAACCTGGCAGAGACGAAACAAAAAAAAGAAAACTTCAGGCCAATATCCTTGATGAACATCAATGCAAAAATTCTCAACAAAACACTGGCAAATACCCAGCAGCCCAACAAAAAGTTTATCCATTATGACCAAGTAGGCTTCATCCCCAGAAGGCAAGGTTGGTTCAACATACACAATTCAATAAATGTGATTCACCACATAAACAGAACTAAACACAAAAACCACATGATGATATCTCAACACATGCAGAAAAGGCCTTTGATAAAATTCAACATCCCTTTAGGTTAAAAACTCTCAATAAACCAGATAGTGAAGGAACATACTTCAAAATAATAAGAGCCATATACAACAAACCCACAGCCAATATCATAATGAATGGACAAAAGCTGGAAGCATTCCCCTTGAAAAAAGGCACACGACAAGGATGCCCTCTCTCACCAGTCCTATTCAACATAGTATTGGCAGTTCTGGCCAGGGCAATCAGGCAAGAGAAACAAATAAAGGGTATTCAAATAGGAAGAGACAAAATCAAACTATCTTTGTTTGCAGATGACATGATCCTGTATCTAGAAAACCCCATTGCCTCAGCCCAAAAGCTTTGTAAGCTGATAAGCAACTTCAGCAAAGTCTGAGGATAGAAAATTAATGTGCAAAAACCATTAGCATTCTTATACATCAACAGGCAAGCAGACAGCCAAATCATGAACGAACTCCCATTCACAATTGTCGCAAATGAATAAAAATGCCTAGCAATACAGCTAACGAGGTGAAGAACCTCTTCAAAGGGAACTACAAACCAATGTTCAAACAAATGAGAGATGAACAAATGGAAAAACATTCCATGTTCATGGATAGGAAGACTCAATATTGTGAAAATGGTTATACTGCCCAAAGTAATTTATAGACTCAATGCTATTCCCATTAAACTACCACTGATGTTCTTCACAGAATTAGAAAAAAATTATTTTAAAATTCACACAGAATCAACAACAAGTCCAAATAGCCAAGGCAATCAAAGCAAAAAGAACAAGGCCAGAGGCATCACGCTGCCTGACTTAAAACTGTAATTCAGGTTTACAGTAACCAAAACAGCACGGTACTGGCACAAGAATAGACACATAGACCAATGTAACAGAATAGAGAACCCAGAAACAAGAATGCACACCTACACCATCTGATCTTCACAAACCTGACAAAAACAAGCAATGGGGAAAGGATTCCTCATGTAATATATGGTGCTGGGAGTACTGGCTAGCTATATGCAGAAAACTGAAACTGGACCCCTTCCTTACACCCTATAGAAAAATCAACTCAAGATTGATTAAAGATTTAAATGTAAAACCCAGGAAGAAAATCTAGGCAATACCATTTGGGACATAGGCACAGGCAAAGATTTCACGACAAGGATGACGAAAGCAATTGCAACAAAAGCAAAAATTGACAAATGGGATCTAATCAAACTAAAGAGCTTCTGCACAGCAACAGAAACTATCATTGGAGTGAACAGATAACCTACACAATGGGAGCAAATGTTTGGAATTTATTAATCTGACAAAGGTCTAACATCCAGCATCTACAATGAACTTAATAACTTACAAGAAAAAAAAATCCCATTAAGAAGTGGGCAAAGGACATGAACAGACACTTCCCAAAAGAAGACATAAATGTGGCCTATGAATATATTTTAAAAAGCTCAACATCACTGATTATTAGAGAAATTCCAATCAAAACCACAATGAGATACCATCTCACACAAGCCAGAATGGCTATCACTAAAAAGTCAAAAAAACAACAGATGCTGGTTAGGTTGTGGAGAAAAAGGAATGCTTTCACACTGTTGGTGGGAGTAGAAATTAGTTCAACCATTATGGAAGACAGTAGGCAATTCCTCAAAGACCTAGAGGCAGAAATATCATTTGACCCAACAATGGCATTACTGGGTATAACCCCCAAAATATAAATCATTCTGTTACAAACATTCATGCATGCGTATGCTCACTGCAGCACTATTCACAATAGCAAAGACATGGAATCAACCTGAATGCCCATCGATGATAGACTGAATAAAAGAAATGTGGTACATATATACCATGGAATACTATGCAGCCATAAAAAGGAACAAGATCATGTCCTTTGCAGGGACATGGTTGGAGCTGGAAACCATTATCCTCAGCAAACTAACACAGGAACAGAAAATCAAATACCACATGTTCTTACTTATAAGTGGGAGCTGAATGATGAGAACATATGGACACAGGGGAAACAACAGACACTGAGGCCTGTTGGAGGACGGGGGGAGCGGGGCGCAGGACGATGGAGCACATCAGGAAGAATAGCTAGTGGATGCTGGGCTTAATATCTAGGTGATGGGATAATCTGTGCAAGCAAACCACCAACCACACATTTACATATGTAATAAACCTGCACATCCTGCACATATATCCTGAACTTAAAAGTTGGAAAAAAAAATCAGAGATATGTCTACACACTTGGAATGAATAACTGAAAAGGAAACTTAAAAACAATTACATTTGCAATAGCATCAAAAAGAAATTTAAAACTTAAGAATAAATTTAATGAAGTAGGACAAAGACTTGCATACTGAACACTGGAAAACACTACTTACAGAAATTAAAGGTCTAAATAACTGATAAGACATTACATGTTCATGGATTGGAAGACTTAAATTAATGCTTCCCAAAGAGAACTACAGACTCAACACAGTCTCTACCAAATTCCCAATGGTATTTTTTACAGAAATAGAAAAACCAATTCAAAAAAGTCATACAGCATCTTAGGGACTGGCTCAGAATAGTCAAAACTATAGATGGTACTGAACTTATGATGGTTCAGCTTACGACATTATGATGGATGTTTGGGGCTGTTAAATTTTTGACTTACGGTATTTTTAAGTTACAATGGGTTGATAATGGGTTGACATGACTTACATCCTGAAATACAACAATATATTGGAGGATTCCACTTCTTTATTTCAAAAGTTACTACAAAGCCACAGAAATTTAAAAACTGTGGTACTGGAATAAGGACAGACATATAGGACAATGAAATAGAATGGAGCATCCAGAAATAACCCCAAATACCAATGGCCAATTGATTTTCAACAAGCATACCAAGACCATTCAATGGGAAAAGGATAGTTCTTTAACATATTGTACTGGGACAACTATATATCCACACACAAAAAATGAAGTTGGAATCTTACACTTTACACCATCTACAAAAATTAACTTAGAAGGAAGCAAAGACTTAAACATAAAGTAATAAAACTCTTAAAAGAAAAAAAAGAAGAGGAAAATCATGGCATTTGGCAATGATTTGTTATATATGATACCCAAAGCATAGGCAATAAAAGAAAATAGAGATAAACTAGGCTGGGCGTAGTGGCTCACGCCTATAATCCAAACACTTTGGGAGGCCGAGGTGGGCATATCATTTGAGCTAAGGAGTTCAAGACCAGCCTGGGCAACATGGTGAAACTCTATCTCTACAAAAAATACAAAAATTAGCCAGGTGTGGTGGCGTGCAGCTATAGCCCCTGCTGCTCACTTGAGCCCTGGAGGCAGAGGCTGTAGTGAGCTGAGGTTGCACCACTGGCACTCCAGCCTGGGTGACAGAGTAAGACCGTGTTTCAAAAATAAATAAATAGATAAACTGTACTTCACCAAAATTAACTTTTATACATCAAAGGACTTAGAGAATGAAAAGAAAACCCACAGACTGAGAGAAAATATTGTCAAGTCATACAGCCAATAAGGGATTCATATAAGAATAAACAACTCAGCAACATACAAACAGGCAGCCCAATTAAAAAATGGACAAAGAATTTTCTTCTTTTTTTTGAGACGGAGTCTCGCTCTGTCGCCCAGGCTGGAGTGCAGTGGCACGATCTCAGCTCACCTGCAAGCTCCGCTTCTCAGGTTCACGCCATTCTCCTGCCTCATTCTCCCGGGACTACAGGCGCCTGCCACCACGCCTGGCTAATTTTTTGTATTTTTTAGCAGACACAGGGTTTCAATGTTAGCCAGGATGGTCTTGATGTTCTGACCTCGTGATCCACCCGCCTTGGCCTCCCAGAGGGCTAGGATTACAGGCGTGAGGCCCTGCACCCAGCCAAAAACGGGCAAAGAATTTGAATAGGCATTTCTTCATAGACATACGAATGGCCAACAAACACATGAAAAGATAATCAACATCATTAGTCTTTAGGAAAACATAAATCAAAACTACAAGAAGATACCACTTCACCCCTTTAGGATGGCTATTAAACAAAACGAAAATAAAGCATTTAAGCTGCTAAGGAGAAACTGGAACTCTCCTACACTGACAAAGAAATGTAAAATGATGCAGCCTTTATGGATTTTGATCCACCAATTCCATATCTCGGTATATACCCAAAAGAATCAAAAGCAGGAACTCCAACAGCTACTTGTATGCCAATGTTCAACGACGCACTATTCATAATAGGCAAAAGTTGGAAACAACCAAAATGTCTACCAAAAGATAAAGAAAATGTAGCATATACAGACAATGCAATATTACTCAGTTATAAAAAGGAATGAAGTTCTGATACATAACACAATTATGGATGAACCTTAACAACATTATGCTAAGTGAAACAAGCCAAAGATAAAAGGATAAATACTGTATGATTCCACTTACATGAAATACCTAGATAAGCAAATTCATAGATACAAAAAGTTGATTAGAGGTTACCAGGAGCTGGAGAAATTGAGAATGCAAAGTTATGCTTAATGATAAACAAGTTTCTGTCTGGGGTGACATTCAAAAAAACAGATAGTGGTAATGGCTGCATAACACCATTAATGTTACTAATGATACTAAATTGTACACTTAAAATAGTTAAAATGCTATATATATTTATGCTATGTATAGTTTACCACAATTGTAAAAAGTTAATAATGTAACATAACAAAACTCTATAGAACCAAATCCAGAAAATCCCATCTTGTTTCATGAACACTTGCTCTTCTTACATTTTTTACTAATTGCCATGAACACCTACCTATCTAATCATCTAGGCTTGAAATCAGAGAAATCTCAACTACTCATGCTCATTTATCCAACAATGAGTTGGCAAATTTTGTCATTTTTCTTTGAAATTTCTAAGGAATAATGGAAAAAAACCAGTTTAGCTAAATGAAAGTCTATGTAGACAAAGAACGAAAAAATAACACCAGAGAAGTAATGAAGTAGGGTTTTAGAGATTAAAGTGCCTTAAATGAAAGGCTAAGAAGCCTGGACTTGGTTGTGTAGAATAAGGATCTGCAAACCTTTTCTGTAAAAGGCCAGATAATAAATATTTTAGACTTTACAAGTCAAGAGGGAAAATCAAAAATATTATGTAGGTTTATCTTGGTTACTTACATAACAAGAAAATATTTTAAAATGTGGATTTTATTATTATTCAGGTATACTGAGGTGAACAGATCAGGAGATGACTGCCAATGAAAAGACAGTTTATTACTCACGGTTCCAAAGAGGAGAGGACATGACATGCACCACCGAGGAACATACTGCAAACTACCAGGGTCAGTCAGGAGACAGTGGATGTGAGGGGAAAACATGAGTAAGATCCTTTATTGTGATTTCCATGGGAAGGAATGGTTGAGGCATGGCAAGGAGGCTTTGTATTCGCCAGGCTGAATAAATCAGTTGTCTCTAGTTATATAGTACCTAGCCCTGAGATAATTAGGGCAGAGGATTATCAGCCCAGAGTGGCACAGGTCAATAAAGGAGGTGGTTGGGGCTATATGCTTTGGATTGATTAGTTTGCATACGAAGGTGTACTTGTAGGTGAGTCCTCTAGGAACTGGCCATCCCTGGCAGGAAGTGGGCTGTCCAGGGATAGCAGGCCCTTATGTCAAAGCATAAGAAATACAGAAAAATAAAACATCATGATTAATAGAATGCAAATTCTTATAAGTTTTATAGTTACAAAATTCTAAATATAATAGTAATGAGAACTGAGTACAACTTTTTTTGGTAATACGTATCCACTAATGAGAATCAGATTCTTTTTGTGGAAATAACCTTTTTGGTAAATTGGAGTTTAAAGTACTTTTCCCTATCATCAAAATTGAGTGCAAATTTTTATCTATTAATGTCAGTCCTTAATGAGATTTTACATATTTCATATTTGAAAACATTTTCTAATACAGCAAAAGCTATTTTCCAAAGTTATTCAGTGCCTGTTAAGTGGTAGAGGGTGGTCCTTCAAGTAAAGAAAACAAAAAGTCAGTCTCCGTAAAAAAAAAAAAAAAATTTTCCAATAAACCTTTATCACTACCCAAGCCATAACAGCTGTGTGCTGAGCAGGGCAAGTCAAGTTATTCCCACTCCCATCTCTGAAAAAAAAACTTACAAAAACCATAGGTTTTAAAAGACTCATATTTTCACAAACTTAGTGTAAATCTGTCCAAGTAAGTCTTTTGCTGCTCCATGTGGATTTTTACTACTATCAATTAATACAACTTCTTAAATTCTACTTCGGGTTGTACTGAATTAGTATTTTCTCAACTCCTTTGAGAATTTTTTTCATCTGGAATTGTTCCACAGGTCATTCACAGTAATTCTCAGTCAATTCATACTTCACATGGACCACTGAAATTAACAACTGAGCAGTATTATAACATCTGTCAGTTCATCAAAAACCAAGCAAACTTACTTTTACTGCACTTTCATTTTCATACTTTGTGAAGGAATTCTCCTGTGGTGAGCTATTCTGTGCTAAATTTTTAAGTCTTCTAACTTTACCTTCAGTATATTCCAATAAGTGCTTAGTCTAGTAATGTCAGCTTATATTCTTTTGGCATAGCTATAGTGCCACTGAGTAATAAATGCAATATTTTGCCATCAAATTCAATAATAAAATAAACCACACTCCAGTGTGCTTTAAAAACAAAACGAAGTCTTTTTCTCTTCTCTGGTTCTTTTGACATGATTATGTACTAGAATAAAAATAATATAAAATGTCACAGAATGGCAATATGTGTACACTTGAAAAGTTATGAAGTTATAACTGTGTTACTATACAGTACACTGAACAGAGGAGCAAAGCAATGAGAGCACCACATATGCTTGCTGTAAGAACTTCAACTCAATCTGCTATTGTAGCTTGAAAGAAGTTACAGACAATACATAAATCAGTGAGGATTTTCGTGCCCCAGTAACATTCTACTTATAGACACCGAAATTTAAGTATCACATAATTTTCAACTATAGCAAATATTCTTCTTCAACTTGTTTTGATTATTTAAATATGTAAAAACTATTCTTACATTATGGTCTGTGTACAAACAGGCACCAGAGCATATTTGGTACATGGTCAGTCATCTGCAAACTCCTGCTATAGGAAGTGTAGAACTACTCAGTATTTTTGATCATATGGCACGTTTCAGATTATTAACCTAGTCAGTGTTATATATAGTACGGACTAGAAAGCGACCAACAACCAACGCAAAGAGATAAGTTAGTTATAAAGATACAGTAAATGGAAGCTGAGTAGCTAAGTTTATACCTTATCTCTCTAATATACACTACCCATGTAACCTTGGATAAGACAATTTTTCAGATCCTCAACTTACACATCAATTATGAGGGATAATAATATCTACTTCAAAGCACTTATCGAAAGATTAAATGGAATGATCCATGTAAACTGATTACAATTG
This sequence comes from Macaca mulatta, assembly GCF_049350105.2. NCBI lineage: Eukaryota > Metazoa > Chordata > Mammalia > Primates > Cercopithecidae > Macaca > Macaca mulatta. Next base: position 93,706,552 of record NC_133420.1, read on the forward strand.
TACTCATCAGATAGGAGGTGCTCAATAAGGTTAATTAACCACATATATTACTGCTAATGCAAATTAAGTCACAATGACAGCCTTAGACAGTGATAAAACATGAACTGAAAAGGTAAAATTAAACATATCTAGGCATGTTTAATAGAACAGAAGAAAAAAGGAGAAACAGATCCAAATGGATATGAAAATTTTAGTATTACATATGCATATAAAGCTTATTATTTTGTGGGATATCTTTTGGAATGGAAGGGAGGACTTTAAATATAAATTCAAGAATACCATGTGAATATGTTTTCAAAAACTAGATAAGACTTCAAGGACAAAACAGTAAAGTGAGAACAACAAACAGAAAAGGATATAGGTGCTATGTTTAGGGATGGAAGGAAGTAGCAGAGTCAAAAGAGAAGCTATCGTAGGAGTAACATGCACAGAATAATTAGTAAAGCAGTTAGACTTCAAGGACAAAACAGTAAAGTGAGAACAACAAACAGAAAAGGATATAGGTGCTATGTTTAGGGATGGTAGGAAGTAGCAGAGTCAAAAGAGAAGCTATAGTAGGAGTAATCCACACAGAATAATCAGTAAAGCAATTCCTATCAGAACAAAATAAATGCTTATGAGTGTAAAAGACTGAAAGAAAGTCATCTAAGAGAATCAAATTTAAATGCAATGTAACGGTTTCATAAGAAAACACTATTTAGCGGAAACATCTACTTACTGATACAGCTATCATGGTACTATCTGGCCTCCATTCAGCTTGCTTGTAAGATCCAAACTGAGTAGATGATTTTGCAGGCTCCTTGTAGGTTACAATTAACACACTCGGCTGGAAGAAAACAGTTGTATTTTTTATCAATATCTCATAAAAATACACACAAATAAAATTTAAGATAACATATAGAGTATTCAAAGTATTTTTGGAGTAAAATAAAATACAATATTGATATTAAACTATTGGCTTTCAACATTCCAAGCATATCAACCAAAACAAAGACCTAAACCTAGGCCTGTACATATTAAAGAAACCGAAATAATAATTAATAATCATCCAAAACAGAAAGAACCAGGACTAAATGTGTTCATAGGTGAAGTCTACCAAACATTGAAGGGACAAATTACACCAATTCTTTACAAAACCTTCCACAAGATAAAAGCAGAAGGAGTACTTCCAAATTTTGAGTTCGGCATTCCCTTAATACCAAAATCAGACAAGGGTATTACATGAAAAGAAAACTACAGGCTGGGCGTTGTGGCTCCCGCCTATAATCCCAGCACTTTGGGAGGCTAAGGTGGGCAGATCACGAGACCAGGAGATCGAGACCATCCTGGCTAACACAGAGAAACTCTGTCTCTACTAAAAATACAAAAAAATTAGCCGGGCGTGGTAGCGGGTGCCTGTAGTCCCAGCTACTCAGGAGGCTGAGGCAGGAGAATGGCGTGAACCTGGGAGGCAGAGCTTGCAGTGAGCCGAGATCGCGCCACTGCACTCCAGCCTAGGTGACAAAGTGAGACTCCATCTCAAAAAAAAAAAAAAAAAAAAAAGAAAAAGAAAACTACAGATCAACATCTCTTATGAACATCGATATAAAACCTCTCAACAAAATATTAGCAAATCAAATCCAACAATGTATTAAAAAAATTAAACACCATAACCAAATACGATATACCCCAGGTACGCAAGGCTGGTTCAACATTCAAAACTCAATTAATATAATCCATCACATCAACAGGCTAGAGAAAAATCATGTGATTATTTCAACAAATGCAGAAAAAGCACTTAATAAATCTAACAACCAAGATAAAAATGCTGAGCAAGGCCGGGTGCTGTGGCTCATGCCTGTAATCCCAGCACTTTGGGAGGATGAGGCTGGTGGATCACCTGAGGTCAGGAGTTCGAGACCAGCCTGGCCAACATGGTAAAACCCCATCTCTACTAAAAATACAAAAACTAGCTGGGTGTGGTGGCAGGCACCTATAATCCCAGCTATTTGGGAGGCAGAGGGAGGAGAATCGCTTGAACCTGGGAGGTGGAGGTTGCAGTGAGCTGCGATTGCGCCACTGCACTCCAGCCTGGGCAAAGGGTGAGACTCCGCCTCCATAAAACAAAACAAATGAACAAAAAACACTGAGCAAACTACAGAACAACACTCATTCATGATTAAAAAAAAAAAAACTCTCAGGAATGGAAAGAAATTTTTTCAATGTGATAAAGAACATCTATGAGAAACCTACAGCTTCAAAGCTTTCCTGCTGAGACCAGGAAAAAGGCAAGGATGTCTCCACTCACAGCAGCTTTTCAACAGAATAGTGGAAGTTCCAGCTAATTCGATAAGACCACAAAAAGAAATAAAAGGTAAAGAGAATGGGAAGGAATAAATAAAACTGTCTTTACTCATAGATAACATGATCATCTTTGCAGAAAATTTGAAAGAATTGACCCCAAAATCCTCCCAGAATAAGCAACTATAGCAAGGTTAAGGATCCAAGATTAATACACAAAAGTCAATAAATTTTCTATATACCAGCAATAAAAAAGTAGAATTTGTCATTACAAAACATTTGCAGGCCAGGCGCAGTGGCTCATGCCTGTAATCCCTACACTTTGAAAGGCCAAGGCGGGCAGATCACTTAAAGTCAGGAGTTCAAGACCAGCCTGGCCAACATGGTGAAACCCATTTCTACTAAAAATACAAAAATTAGCCAGGTGTGGTGGCACACACCTGTGGTCCCAGCTACTCAGGAGACTGAGGCAGAAGAACTGCTTGAACCCAGGAGGTACAGGTTGCAGTGAGCTGAGACTGCACTACTACACTCCAGTCTAGGCAACAGAGACTCCATCTCAAAAACAAAAACAAGGCTGGGCACGGTGGCTCATGCCTGTAATACCAACACTTTGGGAGGTCGAGGCAGATGAATCGCCTGAGGCCAGGAGTTTGAGACCAGCCTGCCAACATGGTGAAACCGTTGCTCATGCCTGTAATCCCAACACTTTGGGAGGCTGAGGCAGGAAGATCACGAGGTCAAAAGTTCAAGACCAACCTGGACAACATAGTGAAACCCCATCTCTACTAAAAATACAAAAATTAGCCAGGCATGGTGGTGTGCACCTGTAGTCCCAGCTACTCAGGAGGCTGAGGCAGGAGAATCACTTGAACCCAGGAGATGGAGGTTGCAGTGAGCCGAGACTGCACCACCAGCCTGGGTGACATAGTGAAACTCTGTCTCAAAAAAAAAAAAAAAAAAAGAAAGAAAAAGAAAAGAAAAGAAAAAATAAATGGAGACATATTCCATGTTAATGAATACAAAGACTCAATATTGTTAATATGTCAGTTCTTCTCAACTTGATATACAGATTTAATACAATCTCAATCAAATTCCCAGAAATTTATTTTCTGGATATCAACAAACTCGCTCTGAAGTTGATATAGAGAGGCAAAAGACCAAGACTAGCAACTTACTAGTGGAGAAGACAATGTTGGAAGACCAGCACTACCTGACTTCAAGACTTACTATAAAGCTAAAGTAGTCAAGAAAGTGTGGTATTAACAAAATAATAAATCAATCAATAGAACAGAATAGAGAGCCCAGAAATAGACACACACAAATATATGCCAACTGATCTTTTACAAAGGAGGAAAGGAAGTACAACAGAGAAAAGACAGTCTTTGCAACGAATAGTATTCAAACAACTGGACGTCAACATTCACAAAAATAAATACCTGATGAACATAGATGCAAAAGTCCTCAACAAAATACTAGCAAACCAAATTCAACAATTTACCATGATCAAGTAGGACTGATCCCAGGAACGCAATGATGGTTCAACACAGACAAATCAATAAATGTGATATATCACATTAACAGAATAAAAGGCAAAACCCCATGATCATTTCAGTAGAGGCAGAAAAAACATTTCACAAAACTCAACATCTATTGACAACAACTCTCAACAAATTAAGAACAGAAAGAATGTAACTCAACACAATAAAAGCCATATATGACAAACCCACAGCTAACACTACTGAAAAAGGAAAAGCTGAAATCTTTCTTTCTAATCTAGAATAAGACAAGGATACCATTTTTCACCACTTTTATTCAACACAGTACTGGAAATCCTGGCCAGAGCAATTAGGCAAGAAAAAACAAAAAAAGAATAAAAAGTATCCAAATTAATTGGACAGGAGAAGTCAAATTAGCCCTATTTGCAGGTAATACAATCTTACATATAGAAACCCTAAAGATACCACCAAAAAAGTGGTAGAACAAAATAATTCAGTGAAGTTGTAGAATACAAAATCAACATACAAAAACCAGTAATGTCTCTATACACTAATAGTGCATTAGCTGAAAAAAGAAATCAAAACAATCCCATTTATTAATAGCTATAAAAATACCAAGGAATAAAAAATTTACTTAAAGAAGTAAAAGATCCCTACAATGAAAACTATAAAACAGTAATGAAATGAAGAAAACACAAATACATAGAAAGATAGCCCATGTTTATAGATTGGAAAAATTAATACTGTTAAATTGTCCATATGACCCAAAGTGATCTACAGATCCAATGCAATCCCTACCAAAATACCAATGATATGCCTCACAGCAGTGGAAAACACAAGCCTAAAATTCATACTGAACCACAGAGGACTTCAAATGGCCAAAGCAATCTTGAGCAAAAACAACAGTTAGTGGAATTACACTACCTGACTTCAAAATATACTACAAAGTTATATTAACCAAAATACCATGGTACTGGCAATAAAAGCAAATAAAACAATGGAACAAAATAGGCCAGAAATAAATCCATGCTTTTACAGCCAATTGATTTTCAAAACAAGTGCCAAGAGCACACATTGGAGAAAGCATAATCTAATAAATGGTGCTGAGAAACCTGGATAGCTACTTGCAAAAGAATGAAATTAGACCCTTATCTTACTATACCCAAAACTCATTTCAAAATAGATTAAAGAGGCTGGGTGCAGAGGCTCACGCCTGTAATCCCAGCACTTTGGGAGGCTGAGGTGGGCAGATCACTTGAGATCAGGAGTTCAAGACCAACCTGGCCAACATGGCAAAACCCCATCTCTACTAAAAAAAAAAAAAAAAAAAAAAAGAGCTGGGCATGGTGGCACACACCTGTAATCTCAGCTACTCGGGAGGCTGAGGCAGGAGAATCACTTGAATCCAGGAGGTGGAGGCTGAAGTGAGCTGAGACACCACTGCACTTAAGAATGAAGGACAGGGTGAGACTCTGTCTCAATTAAAAAAAAAAAAAAAAGATTAAAAGACTTAAATGTAAGACCCAAAACTATGAAACTACTGGAAGAAAACATAAAGGAAATGATTCCCTTATATTGGTCTGAGCAAGGAATTTTTTGGATAAGACCTGAAAAGCACAGGCAACAAAAGCAAAAATAGAGGAGGGCTTCAAGATGGCTGACTAGAGACATCAGCCCTTGCCTCCTTCGCAAAGAAAAACCCAAATAGGGAGTAGTCACACTTTCAACAGAACATCTAAGACACAACACTGGAATTTAGCAGAGAAGTGACAGGGAACAGCTAAAGCAAGGAAAGAGAGGGAAGCAAGGTTGTCTGCTTGGCCTTTATCAACTTGGAGCACAGAGCAGATCTCCAGTGTGGGGGAAAGCTGAGAGATACCCAGCAGCCCACATTCCCACCATGGACTCCTGCAACCCCTAGCTTACAGAGAGGGGGTCCAGAGACTAGCACAGAGAACTTCTTAAAGACCACGTGATGACACTGCTCCAGAGAGCTCACACTGAGTCCTCTACCACCTGCATGAGACCTAAACAGCTATAGCATTGTGCCATTTTCAGTCCAGCTCTTATCAGGCTGCATCCTGGCCTTGAGCACAAGAGTCCCTGCATTTCCACATTAGTAAAGCCCTACTAACATTCCCTGCATCTACCTGGGGGGCTACAGTGATGCAATGCTACTTGGACCCAGCAGAGTGGCAGAGTCCCTGGTATTAAAGCATATATAGAATCCTACACTGTGGAAAACAGGCAAGTACAATGCACTGGGGAGGGCATACTGGGGAGGCTATCACAAGGGCAAAATGAGCCAAAGCCCACACTTCTGAGAGCCTAAACCCTGTCAGCTGGGGTTGCTGCCACTGACAGCAACCCCACCTCCACAAACAGCAAGACTGAAGCACACTTGAACATGTCCTGAGACAGAATCTCCCAGCATGCCAGTGTCAATGTTTCTGACACTGCTTGGAGCAAAGCACACCATACCTGCCCCACCCCAGCCTCTGGTGTGAGGCTACCGACACAACCCTATCCCCTCCAGCAGCAGGGCCATAGTGGACATGCACATGTACTGAGGATAGCCTCTCTCTACCTATTGCTGCTACCTGGGCACTCTACCAGGGGGTCTGAAGACAGGCCCACCTGGCCTGGCACCACACACCCCCAAGTGCCCAAGCATAGAGACTGGAGCATAGAGATTGCCCCACCCTGTCTGCCACTCACACATATGCACTGCTATAGGGAAGCCTGAGAGTCAGCCCACCCAGCATGATGCTACCACCACAACTACTGCCATAGCCCATACCACACACACTGCCCAGGGACCAAAGGACCTACCCACTCACCTGGTCATCCACTGCAACCACCAGCACCTGAGCAAGCCACATGGAGGCCTAAGAATTAACCCAATTAAACCTGTTAACACCATGCCTGTGTACCCTGGGACCGAAGGACAGGCACACAGCCTGCTGCCACCACCACTGGTGCCCAAGGACTGGCCTACCTGGCATCCCACTGCCCAGGAATACTTCACCTCAGCCTCTGCTAACAACTGCACCCTAAATCATTGAGGAAATCACAGACACTACTAGTGCTATAGATGGCTAAAACAGTCATATGAAAAATACACTACTGCACACACCCAGAATCAAAGACAAAGTGCCCTACCCAACCAACACCACGAGATCTTCAGGAAAAAGTCTACCCCCTCTGAAAGCCAATCTAAAACACTGGAAGAAGTAACTGTTACACCAGAGGTACAGACATCAACTTGTAAGTATACAAGTAACGCGAAAAAGCAAGAAATTATGACATCTCCATAGGAACACAATAATTCTCCAGCAACAGATTCTAATAAAAAAGAAATTTATGAAATGCCAGAAACAGGATTCAAAATAATACTAAAGACACTCAGTGAGATAGAGAACACAAAAATACAAAGAAATCAGAAAAACAGTTCAAGATACGAATGAAAAATTCACCAATGAGATAGATATCATAAAAAAGAAACCAAACAGAAATCCTCGAACAGAAGAATTCACTAAATGGAATAAGAAATACATTCCAGTGTTTCAACAATGGATGATATCAAGCAGAAGAATGAATTTCAGATTTTTGAAATAACTCAGAAAACAAAACAAGAATAAATAAGAATGAACAAAGCCTACATGACATATGGGACACCATAAAGTGATCTATTTGAATTTTTGTTGTTACAGACGGCAAAAAGAAGATCAAAGGAGCAGAAAAAGAACTATTTAACAAAATAATAGCTGAAAATTTCCCACGTGTAGCAAGAGATTTAACCATACAGAAACAGGAAGCTCACATATCCTCAAAGAGATACAACTCAAAAGGTCTTCATGGCACATTATAATCAAACTGTTGAAATAAGGACAGAATTCTAAAAACAGCAAAAGAAAAGAATGTAGTCACTTAAAGAAAACCTTCATCAACTAACAGTGAATTTCTCAGCAAAAACCTCACAGGACAGGAGAGAATGAAACGATATATTCGAGCAGCTGAGGAAAAAACCAAACCAAACCAAAACAAAAGAAACTTGCCTGTCAAGAACACTACACCCAGCAAAGTTATCCTTCATAAAGGAAGGAGAAAGTCTTTCCCAGATGAGCAAAAACTGAGATCATTCATCACAATTACATCAGCCGTACAAAAAATGCTTAAGGGTGTTGGAAGCAAAAGAACTACGTCTACCATCATGAAAACACAAAAGTATAAAACTCTCTGGTAGAGCAAACACGTAAATGAGAAGAGAAGGGATTCAAATGTTACCACTACAGAAAATCACCAACTTACAATGCTAGCAAGAGAAAGAAAACAGCAAAGAATATACAAAACAACCAGAAAACAATTAATAAAAGGACAGGATTATGACCTCACATATCTATCTATATTTAAATATACATATATATATACACATATATATACACACACACACACACACAATAATATCAATAATCACCTTTTCCACTTAAAAGATACAGACTGGATGAATGGATTTGAAAACATGACCAAACTATATGCTACCTACAAAAACTCACCTTGAAAGGCACACAGACTAAAAGTAAAGAGATGGAAAAAGGAATTTCATGCAAACAGAACAAAAAGTGAGAAGTGGCAATACCTACATCAAATAAAGCAGACTTTTAAGTCAAAAGCAGTAAAAAGAGACAAAGAAAATCATTGTATAATGATAAAGAGATGAATTCAGCAGGAGGATATAACAATTCTAAATATATATGCACCTAACACCAGAGCACCCAAATATATAAAGATATTATTAGACCTAAAAAAAGAAGTAGACTCCAATACAATAAAAGTTGGGGCAAGGCATGGTGGCTCATGCCTGTAATCCCAGTATTTTGAGAGGCTGAGGTAGGCAGATCACTTGAGGCCAGGAGTTCAACGAGATCAGCCTGGCCAACATGGTGAAACCCTGTCTCTATTAAAAATACAAAACTTAGCTGGGTGTGGTGGCACACACCTGTAATCCCAGCTACTCAGGTGGCTGAGGCATGAGAATCGCTTCAACCCAGGAGGTGGAGGTTGCAGTGAGCCGGTATCACACCACTGCACTCTAGCCTGGGTGACAGAGTGAGACCTGTATCTAATAATAATAAAATAAAATAATAGTTGGGAACTTCAGCACCCCACTATCAGCAACAGACCATTGAGACAAAAAAATTAACAAACACTGGATTTAAACTGCACTCTAGATGAAATGAACCTAACAGACATTTACAGAAAAATTTTATCTAACAGCTATGGAAATACATTCTTGTCAGCACATGAAACATTCTCCAGTGCAGACCATATGATAGGCCACGAAACAACTCTCAAAAAATTTTAAAACTCTGGGAGGCTGAAGTGGGAGGATCACTTGAGCGAGGGAGGTAAAGGCTGCAATGAGCTATGATTGTGCCACTTCACTCCAGCCTGGCAACAGAGATAGACCCTATCTCAAAAAAGAAAAAAAAAAAAAAAAAACTCAAAACTATATCAAATATCTTCTTAGACCACAGTAGAATCCTCAAACCAGAAATCAATACCAAGAGGAACTTAGAAAACTGTCTAAATAAATGGGAATTACATAGAATACTCCTGAATGTCCATTGGGCCAATGAATAAATTAAGAAGGAAATTTTAAAAAATTCTTGAAACAAATGAAAATGGAAACACAACATGCCAAAACCTATGAGACACAGCAAAAGCAGGGTTAAGAGAGATGTTTATAGCAATAAACATCTGCATCCAAAAAGTGGAAAGATTTCAAACAAAAAATCTAACAATGGACCTCAAGGAACTAGAAAAGCAAGAATAAACCAAATCCAAAATTAGCAGAAAGGAGGAAATAATAAAGATCAGGGGGTCGGGCTGGAGCAGGAGTGTAGCCCTGGGACGTGGCCTCCTTTACTATTAAAATATATATATATTTCTACTATAAAGTATGCATATACATACATATATATTTATACAAAGCAGAACAAAATGAAGGACACTAAAAAAATACAAAAGATCAACAAAATGAAAAGTTGGTATCTTGAAAAGATTTTAAAAATTGATAAACTGCTAAGTAAGAAAAAAAAAGAGAAGATCCAAAAAAAAAAATCGGAAATGAAAAAGACATTGCAACTGATACTACAGAAATACAAAAGATCAGAGACTATTATAAACTATTCACTAAAAAACTAGAAAACCTAGAGAAAAAGGGCAAATTCCTGAACATATAACAACCTACCAAGATTAGATCATGAAGACAGAAAACCCAAATAGACCAAAAACAAGTAATGAGATTGAATCAGTAATAAAAACTCTCCCGAAAAAGAGAAGCCCAGGACCAGATGACTTTAAAGTCAAATTCTACCAAACTTACAACACAAATTCTCCTCACACTTTTCCATAAAATTGAAGAGAAGGGAATTCTCCCCAACTCATTCTACAATACCTGCACTATTCTTATACCAAAGCCAGACAAGAATGCAACATAAAAAAGAAAGCCACAGGCCAATATCCCTGATGCAGGTAAATGCAAAAATCCTCAACAAAATACTAGAAAACCACATCCAACCACACATCAAAAAGATAATATACCATGATAAGTAAGATTTATCCCAGGGATGCAAGGATGGTTTAATATGGTTTGGCTCCGTGTCCCCCATCTAAATCTTGTCTCAAATTGTAATCCACACGTGTAGAGGGAAGAACCTATAATCCCCACATGTTGAGGGAGGGAGGTGATTGGATCATAGGGATGGTTTTCCCCCCACATTGTTCTCATGATAGTGAGTTCTCACACAATCTGATGGTTTCGTAAGTGGCAGTTTCCCCTGCTCCCTCTCTCTCCTGCTGCCATGTGAAGAATGCCCTTGCTTTCCCTTTGCCTCCCACCATAATTTTAAGTTTCCTGAGGCCTCCCCAGCCATGCAGAACTGTGAATCGGTTAAACCTCTTTCCTTTATAAATTACCCAGTCTTGAATATTCTTTATAGCAGTGTAAAAAATGCACTAATACATGGTTCAACATATACAAATCAATAAATGAGATACATCACATCAACAGAGTCAAGGACAAAAAACATTATCAATAAATACAGAAAAAGCATTTAATAAAATTCAACATCATTTCATGATAAAAACTCAACAAACCAGGTATAGAAGGAACATACCGCAATGTGATACAGGCCATACATGACAAATCCACAGCTAACATCACACTGAATGTGAAAAAGCTAAAAGCCTTTCCACTAAGAACTGAAAAAGACAAAGACGCCACTTTCGCCAGCCCTATTCAACATAGTATTGGAAGTCCTAGCCGGAGCAATCAGGTAAGAAAAGGAAATAAAAGGCATCCCAGCTGGAAAAATTCAGTCAAATTGTCCCTCTTTGCAGATGGCATGATCTTATATTTAGCAAAAGCTAAAAACTCCACCAAAAAACTCTTAGATCTGCCGGGCATAGTGGCTCACGCCTGTAATTCCAGCACTTTGGGAGGCTAAGCAGATGTATCACGAGGTCAGGAATTTGAGACCAGCCTGGCCAATGTGGTGAAACCCCGTCTTTACTAAAAATACAAAAATTAGCCAGGCATGGTGCCAGGTGGCCGTAGTCCCAGCTACTCGGAAGGCTGAGGCAGGAGAATCACTTGAACCCAGGAGGTGGAGGTTGCAGTGAGCCAAGATTGCGCCACTGCACTCCAGCCTGGGCAACAGAGTAAGACTCTGTCTCAAAAAAAAAAAAAAAGAAAAAACAAAAACAAAAACAAAAAAACACAAAAAACCTCTTAGATCTTATACGTAAACTCAGTAAAGCTGAAGGACACAAAATCAACATACAAAAATGAGTACCATTTCTATACATCAATAATGAACTAGCTGAAAAAGAAATCAAGACGGCAATCCTATTTATAGTAGCTACAAAATTAAACTAGAAAAAATTTAACCAATAAGGTAGAAGACCTCTATAAGGAAAACTACAAAACAGTGATGAAAAAACTGAAGAGGAAACAAACAGTCCATACTCATGGATCTGAGGAATTACGTTACAATGATCAAGCTGGTCAAAGTGATCTACAGATTCAACGCAATACCTATCAAAATATCAACTTCATTTTTCAAAGAAATAGAAAAAACAATTATAATATTCTCATGGAACCAAGAGAGCCTGAAAAGCCAAAGCAATCCTGATCGAAAAGAATAAAGCTGGAGGCATCTATCTGACTTCAAAACATATCAAGGCTATGTTATATAAACCAAACAATATGGTACTGATATAAAAACAGACACATGGACCAATATTCTCAACAAAACAGACAACTCAGAAATATATTCACAAATTTACAGCCAATGACTTTTCAACAAAGTTGCAAAGAATATACATTAGGGAACGAACACCTTCCTTCAATAAATGGTGCTGGAAAAACTCAACATCCATTTGCAAAAGGATGAAACTAGATGACTACCTCTCCCCATATATAAAAATCAACTCAAAATGGATTTAAGGCCTGAATGAAAGAAACAAAAGTATAAAACTACTAGAAGAAAACATAGGAGAAACATTCTAGATACGAAAAAAACAAAAATAACAAACGGGACTAAATTAAACTAAAAAAATTTCTGCATAGCAAAAGAAACATTCCAACAGAGTAAAGAAATAACCTTCCTTTTGAATGGTAGACAATATTTGCAAACTATTCATCTGACAAGAAACTAAAAACCAGAATATACAAGTAGCTCAAACAACTCAACGGTTAAACAAAACATTCCCATTAAAAAGTGGGCAAAAGACATAAACATTTTTTCAAAAGACATATGGATGGCCAACAGGTATATCAAAGAAGGCTCAACATCACTAATCATCAGGAAAATGAAAATCAAAACCACAAGATACCATCTTAACCCAGTTAGAATAGCAATTATTAAAAAGACAAATAACAGATGCTGATGAGAATGCAGAGAAAAGGGAACTCGCTGTGGTGGGAATATAAATTAGTACAGCCATTATAAAAAACAGTATGAAGATTTCTCAAAAAGTAAAAATAGAATTACCATATGATCCAGCAATCCCACTGTTAAGTATTTATGCAAAAGAAACAAAATAAGTACATGAAAGGGTTATTTGCACCTCCATGTTTATAGCCACACTGTTAACATTAGCAAAGATATGGAATCAACCTAAGTGTCCACCAACAGATAATCATTTCAACTGACTCAGAAAAAAACATCTGACAAAACTCAATATCCTTTTATGCTAAAAATACTCGAAAAACTATGAATAGAAGTAAACTATCTCAAAATAATAAAAAGGCGATAGATAAAAAACCTATAGCTGGCTAGGCGTGATGGCTAACAGCTGTAATCCCAGCACTTTGGGAAGCCGAGGCAGGTGGATCACCTGAGGTCAGGAGTTCAAGACCAGCCTGGACAACATGGTGAAACCCTGTCTCTACTAAAAATACAAAAAATTAGCCAGGCATGGTGGCGGGCACCTGTAATCCCAGCTACTTGGGAGGCTGAGGCAGAAGAATTGCTTGAACCCAGGAGGTAGAGTTTGCAGTAAGCGGAGATCACACCATTGCACTCCAGCCTGGGCAACAGAGCAAGAAAAAACCAACAACGACAACAACAAAAACAAACAAAAAACAAAAACAAACAAAAAAACTTGTAACCAGCATCAAACTCGATGGTGAAAAGATGGAAAGCTTTTCCTCTAAGGTCAGAATTAAGACAAAGATGCCCATTCTTACCACTTCCATTCAACATAATACTGAAAGCCCTAGCCAGAGCAATCAGCAAGGAAATGAAATAAAATAAATCTAACTTGGAAATGAGTTAGTAAAATTATATGTTTGAAGATGACAGACATGATCTTATAGAGTATCTTATCTTTAGAGTAAAGACTCTAAAGATTCCACAACAACAACAAAAAACCTATTAGAATGAATGAATTCAGGAAAACTGCAGAGTACAAAATCAACACAGAAAAATCAGCAAACCATAACATCAAAAATAATAAAGTACTTAGGACTAAACGTAATCAAGTAGGCAAAAGACTTCTATAGTGAAAACTGCAAAATACCACTGAAAGAAATTAGACGCAAATAAATGAAAAGGAATCCTCTGCTCATGGATTAGAAAATTTAATACTGTTAAGATGTCAATACTACCCAAAGCGATCTACACAGTCAATGTAAGTCCTTTTAATATCCTAACAGCATTTTTAGCAGAAACAGAAAAATCCATCCTAAAATTCACATGGATTCCCAAGAGACCTCGAATAGACAAAACAAACTTGAAAATAACAAAGTTGGACGTCTCATATTTCCTGACAGCAAAACTTCCTAGTAGGCTACGGCACTCAAAATACTGTCGTACTGGCATAAAGATATACACATATAGACCAACAGAATAAAACACAGAGTCCAGAAATACATTCCTGCATAAATAGTCAAATTATTTTCCACAAGGCTACCTAGACCATTTATGGGGGAAAAGGAAAGAAAGTCTTTTCAACAAACAGCTTTGGGAAAACTGGATATCCACATGTAAAAAAATAAAGTTGGACCCTTATCTTATACCATATACAAAAATTGTCTCAAAATGATCACAACTCTAAACAGAAGACCTCACCCTATAAAACTCTTAGAAGAAAGCACAAGGCAAAAACTTCATGACTTTGGATTTGAAAACAATTTCTTGGATATGATACTGAAAGCACAGGCAACCAAAAACATAGGTAAGACAGACTTCATCAAAATTGAAAATGTTGTGCATCAATGGCCACTACCAAGAGAGTAAAAATGTAACCCTTGAAATAGAAGAAAATACAGTCATGTGTCACTTTAACAAAAGTGGATAAGTTCCAAGAAATGCATCACTAGGCAATTCTGTCATCATGTGAACATCACAGTGTGTACTTACACAAACCTAGATGTTATGGTCTACTACACACCTTGGCTATATGGTATACCCTATTGCTCCTAGGATACAAGCCTATATAGCATATTACTGTACTGAATACATAAGCAACTGTACCACAATGGTAAATATTTCTATATCTAAATACAACTAAACATAGAAAAAGTAATGCATTGCACTATATAAAATTTATATTGTCACTAGGCAAGAAAAAATTTTCAGCTCCATTAGAATTATATAGGGCCACCATCATATATAATGCAGTCTGTTGACAGAAACATCTCAAAACGCCATTACGTGGAGCATAACTGTATTAAAAACCACATATCTGATAAAGGATTATACCCAGAATACATGAAGCATTACAACTCAACAAAAAATAACCTAAGAAAAACAATGGGCAAAGAACTTCAATAGACAGTCCTTCCAAGAAGGCATATAGATGACTTACAAGTACATAAAAGATGCTCGACATTAATAATCACTGGGGAGATGCAAACCAAAACCATGAGATACCACTTTGGACCCAAGGGAATGGCAATCATCAAAACAACAGAAAACAAGTACTGGCAAGGATGTGAAGAAATTGGAACCACTGTATCGCTGGTAAGAATGTAAAATGATGTAGCACTGTGGAAACACAGTATATGGCAATTTCTTTAAAAAAAAAAAAAAAAAAGGAAAATTTCTCCAAAAACAAACAAAACAAGAAAACACAGAATAACGAAATGAAACAGCAAGTCCACTTCTGGGTATGTACCCAAAAGAAGTAAAGCAGGGATCTGGATATTTGTCTACCCAAGTTCACAGCAGCATTATTCACAATATCCAAGAGGTAAAAGCGGCCCATGTGTCCATCAACAGACGAATGAATAAAACAAAATACAGTATGTACATATACAATGGAATATCATTCTGCCTTAGAAGGAAGGAAATTTTGGTACATGCTACAGCATGGATAAAACTTAAGGCATGCTGAGTGCAATAAGTCAATCACAAAAAGACAAATACTGTGTGGTTCCACTTGTCTGAGGTACCTAGACTAGTCAAATTCATAAAGACAGAAAATACAATAGTAGTTTCCAGGGACTGATGGCATGAGAAAACTAGGAATTACCGTTTATGGTGCATGAAGTTTCAGTTTGAGAAAATGAAAATGAAAGTGCTGGATACTGATGGTGGTAATGGTTACATGACAATGTGAACGTACTTAACACTGCAGAACTTTGCAAATTATATATCTGCTAAATAATTTGTATCAAGGATATATAAAGAACTCTTACAACTCAATAATAAGAGAAATATTCCACTTAAACAAAAATGGTCTGGGCATCGTGGCTCACACTTGTAACCCTAACACTTTGGAAGGACAGTCCGAGGATGGGAGTTTAAGACCAGCCTGGGCAACTTATGGAGACCCTGTCTCTACAAAATTTTTAAATAAGTGAGGCATGGTGTTGTGCACCTGTAGTCCCAGCTACTAGGGAGGCTGGGGTGGAAGGATCACTTGAGCCCAAGAGTTTGAGGCTGCAGTGAGCCAAGATCAGATCACTACTTTTTGTTTGTTTGTTTTTTAAATGGACAAAGGATTTGAATAGATAATTAACTACATAGGTATAGTGAAATGGCTAATAAGATACATAAATGGAACAAGATAAATAGCTAATAAGCACATGAAACCATGCCAAACATTTTGGTCATTAAAAAAATACCAAATTAAAGCCACAAATATGACACCACTACAAACCCTCTAGAATGGATGTGGAGAAACAGAAACTTTCATACATTATTGGCAGGATTGTAAAATGCTACAGCCACTTTGGAACAAAGTTTTGCACTTTACTAAAAAGTTAAACTTGCCATATGATTTAGTAGTTGCACTCCTAGGTATCTCTCTAGAAGAACAACATTTATTCACACAAAGACATGTATACAAATGTTTACAGCAGTATTACAATGATTCAAAATGAGAGTATTATTCATAGTGACTCAAATACTCTCAACTGGTGAATGGAGATAAAAATGTGGCACACCCAACTAATGGAAAAATATTCGGCAACAAAAAGGAATACTACCACACAGACATAGAGTGTGAAATAATAGATGTTAGACTCAGAAGGATGAGAAGGGGATAAAGGATAAGAAGTTACTTATGTGTACAATGCACATTCTTTAGCTGATGATTACACTAAAAGCCCAGACTTCACCACTGTGCAATATATCCATGTAAAAAAACTGCACTCGCACCCCTTAATTTACACATATTTTGAAAAAAGAAATATTATGACCTGGATGCACCTAAAAACATTATGCTAAATGAAAACCAAACACAAATGACTATATACCATATGATTTCATTGATACGAAAATTTCAGGAAGCTAAATCCAAATGGACAAAAGTAGGCCAAGGTTTTCTGAGGCTGGAGTGGGAGAAGAGGTTGATGACAAATGGGCATGTACTTTTTAAGGTTGATATATATATGTTCTAAAACTAGATTGTGATGATGGATGCACAACACTATAAATTTACTAAAAATCAATGTACACTTAGATGTATGTTTATGCACCTCAAAGCTCTTAAAAATTTAAATCATAGCAAATTCTGCAGTATATCTACAATAATATCCAAATTTTCATTGGTAAATTTATGTATGATTTATGGTTGAAATAAGGTAAACCACTTGGGGGACAGTAGATTTGTGACAGCAACTCAAAGGAAAGCAATTGTAACTTAAAGGTAAGAAACCTCTCTGATTCTAACCAATTGGTCCCTGCTCATCAGTAAGAAATTTGAATGAAGAAATTGTCTCAGTTTGTGGCAGATGTAAATTCCAAAATATTTTTAAATTGTAAATTTACTATATTTTTTCTGATTAAATAAATTGCCTAACAAACTAATACAGGTGGAACACTTTAATGCAGGTCCTATACCACCATTTTAGATGACATACAAATACCGAAGTAAATAATCACACATGAAAAAAATCTTTTTTCAACTCCTCTTCAATCTTTTTTATTTAGGTAAGGAGAATATCTGAATGAGGTGCTAGTTTATTTCTAAGCACCTTGCATAAAAAGGGCTAATTGTCCTTTTTAACAAAGGAATAAGAGTTTGGCAGGAAACTATATTTTTCATAACTTTTTTTTTGAGAAAGGGTTTCACCCTGTCACCCAGGCTGGGTTGCCATAGTGCAATCATGGCTCATTGCAGCCTCAACCTCCTAGACTCAAACTACTCTGTAGTTCATCAAAATTTAAATAGTATACAGTCACCAGATTAGCTGAGACCACAGGCATGCACCACCATAGCCAGCTAATTTTTTTATTTGTATTTTTTATAGAGATGGGGGTCTCCCTATACTGTCCAGACTGATCTTGAACTCCTGGGCTCAAGTGATCCTCCCACCTAGGCCCCCAAAAGTGCTGACGTTACAGGAGTGAGCCACTGTGCCCAGCCTTATAAAATTGTTTTTATTGTATTCTTTCATAATACCTTCTATTCATATAAATGGTACTAGATTTCCATTTATGGTGAAAGTATAAATTCGTTTATTTTGAAAGAGAATTTCAAGTTTAAAAGTTACAATGAATAGGTAGTATGAGAACAGGGCAAAAGTCATGAATGAGAAATAAAAAGAACTTATATTTGGGAAACTTTGCTTACTATGATGTAAAATACCTAGTCCACGGTAAACTCCAGATAAATATTTAACTATAATATGGATTATGTTAGTGATTCACAAACACCTGAAGATGACTGCCAGGCACTGGCCTGGCAGAACCCACTGTGGTCCTGTGGTAGTGGTAAACACAGAGGCAGATTCTCCTCTGCCTGTGGACAAGGGAAAAAGTGGGAAGAACTTTGTGTTGTGGTTTCAGTGCCAGCTTAGGCACAACAGAACAGAATATCAGGCAAATTGCTAAGAATTTTGACGCCAATCCCTGGCTTCCAGACAGCATTTCTGGACTGGCCTGGGGTTTGGGGAATGAGACACTCTGAAGGAAAGGACACAAACCTGGCTGGCTTTGCCAACTGCTAATGGTAGAGCCTTAGGGCCTTCAGTGAACATAGGTGGCAGCCAGGTGGTGGTGACAGCAGGCCTTGGATGAGACCCAGTGCTCTGCTGGCTTCAGGTCTAACCCAGCTTAGTTTCAGTGGTGGTGGCAACAGGGGTGCTTGCAACAACACATCCCTAGTTCCAGACGACTCAGCACAGAGAGAGACTCCATTTGTTTGGAAGAAAGTTAAGGGAAAAGAACAAGAGTCTCTACCTAGTAATCCAAATAATTCTTCCAGATTTTATCCAAGACCACCAAGACAGTATCTCTGAGTCTGCAAAAACCACAGCATTATTGGGCATGAGGTCCAAGTCCCTTCAAATAACTGGAAAGACTTCTCAAGAAGGACAGGTACAAACAAGCCCAGACTGCGAAGACTACAATAAATACCTACCTCTTCGATGTCCAGACACCAATGAACATCTACAAGCATCAAATCAAGATCATCCAGGAAAACATGACCCCACCAAACAAACTAAGTAAGGCAGGGACCAATCCTGGAAAAAGAGAGATAGATATGTGATCTTTCAGGCAGGAATTAAAAATAGCTATGTTGAGGAAAGTCAAACAAATTGAAAATAACACAGAGAAAGACCTCAGAATTCTATCACATTTTAAACAAAGAGATTTAAATTTTTAAAAATCAAGCAGCAATTCTAAAGTTGAAAAATGCAACCAATAAACTGAAGAATACATCAGAGTCTCTTAAAGGAGAACTGATCAAGCAGAAGAAAGAATTAGTGAGCTTGAAGACAGGTTACTTGAAAATATAGTCAGAGAAGTAAACAAAAGAAAAAAGAATAAGGAACAGTGAAGCAAGCCTAAAAAATAGCATCAAAAGGGCAAATCTAAGAGGTATTGGCCTTAAAGAGGAAGTAGAGAAAGAGACTGGAGTAGAAAGTTCATTCAAAGGGATAAGAGAGAACTTCCCAAACCTAGAGAAAGATATCAGCATTCAAGTATGAGAAGGTTACAAAACGCCAAGCAGATTTAATCTAAAGAAGACTACCTTATGGCGGCTGGGCACAGTGGCTCACGCCTGTAATCCCAGCACTTTGGGAGGCCGAGGGGGGTGGATCATGAGATCAGGAGATCAAGACCATCCTGGCTAACACGGTGAAACTCCATGTCTACTAAAAATACAAAAATTTAGCTGGGCGTGGTGGCAGGCACCTGTAGTCCCAGCTACTCGGGAGGCTGAGGCAAGAGAATGGCATGAACCCAGGAGGGAGAGCTTGCAGTGAGCCAAGATTGTGCCACTGTACTCCAGTGTGGGCCACAGAGCAAGACTCCCGTCAAAAATAAAAAATAAAAAAAGAAGACTACCTTATGGCATCTATAGACTCTCAAAGGTCAAGGATAAAGAAAGATCCAAAAAATGGCAACAGAAAAAAAAGGAACAAATAACATACAATAGAGCTCCAATATGTCCAGTAGCAGACTTTTCAGTAAAAACCTTACAGGCCATATTTCAACAATATATGGAAAGTGCTGACAAAACAAACAAACAAACAAAAGCATTTACCCTAGAACAGTATATCCAGTGAAAATATCCTTCAAGCATGAAGGAGAAATAAAGACCTTCACAGACAAAAAAAAAACCTAAGAGCTCATCAACACTGGATCTACCCTATAAGAAATGCTAAAGGGAGTTGTTCAATCTGAAAGAGTATTTAATGACCAAGAAGAAACCATCGGAAGGTACAACTCGCTGGTAATAGTAAGTACATAGAAAAACACAGAAGAGTACAACTCCTTCTACTTGAGTAGTTTACACACCACAATTACACTCTTATTTTATAACTTCAAATAAATAACCTAATGATGTCTCTTATAAGAGTGTTATTGTAGTGTGTAAACTGCTCTTAAGTAGAAAGACTGATGAAATACACCAATAAAAAATAACTACAACTTTTCAAGACATAGTTCAGTAAGACATGAGAAACAAAAAAGTTAAAAAGCAGAGGGATGAAGTTAAAGTGTAGAGTTTTAATTACACTTTAAACACTTTTTGTGTGTTTGTCTGCTTATACAATCAGTGTTGTCATGAGTTTAAAATAATGGGTTATAAGATAGTATTTGCAAGCCTCACAGTAAACTCAAATCAAAAACACACAACAGATACACAAAACACAAAAAGCAAGAAATTAAATCATGGCACAAGAGAAAACGACCTTCACTAAAAGGAAGACAGCAAGTAAAGAAAGACCACAAAACAACCAGAAAATATATATCAAAATGACACAAAATGACACAAAATGACAATACTTAAAATCAATAAGTATTGATATTACTTATCAATAATAGCATTGACTATAAACAGACCAAACTCTCCAATCGAAAGATAGAGAGTGGCTGAATGGATGAAAAAACAAGATCCACTGATCTGTTGCCCACAAGAAACACACTTCACATACAAAGGTATGCATAGACTGAAAATAAGGGGATGAAAAAGATATTACATGCCAATGGAAACCAAAAGAGCAGGAGTAATTATATAAATACCGACAAAACAGATTTCAAGACAAAAATTGTGAGACAAAGTATGTGATTATATACTGAGAAAAGAGTCAATCCAGCAACAGAATGTAACAATCATATGTATATATGCACCCAACACACCCAGATATATAAAGCAAATATTATTAGGGCTAAAGAGAGAGCTAGATCTCAATATAATAGCTGGAGACTTTAACACCCCACTTTCAGCACTGAATCCAACTCCCAGACAGAAACTCAACAAAGAAACATCAGACTTAATTCGTACTACAGAACAAATGGACCTAACAGATATTTATAGAACATTTCATCCAAAGGCTGCAGAACACACATTCTTTCCCTCAGTACATGGATCACATAAGCACTGCACATATGGTAGGTCACAAATCTTAAAACACTCAAAAAAACTGAAATAATATCAAGCATCTTCTCTGATAGTAGAGTTAAACTAGAAATCAATAAGAACAATTCTGGAAATCATACAAACACTTGGAAATTAAACAATATGTTCCTGAATGACCAATGGGTCAGTGCAGAAATTAAGAAGCAAACTGAAAACTTTATTGAAACAAATGATAATGGAAATACAACATACCAAAAGTTATGGGATACAGCAAAAGCAGTACTAACAGAGAAATTTCCAGCTATAAGTACCTACATCATAAAAGAAGAAAAGAGGGGGGGCGGAGCAAG
This sequence comes from Macaca mulatta, assembly GCF_049350105.2. NCBI lineage: Eukaryota > Metazoa > Chordata > Mammalia > Primates > Cercopithecidae > Macaca > Macaca mulatta. Next base: position 93,728,510 of record NC_133420.1, read on the forward strand.
ATGGCCGAATAGGAGCAGCTCCAGTCTCCAACTCCCAGCGCGAGCGACACAGAAGACCGGTGATTTCTGCATTTTCAACTGAGGTACTGGGTTCATCTCACTGGGGAGTGCCGGACGATCGGTGCTGGTCAGCTGCTGCAGCCCGACCAGCGAGAGCTGAAGCAGGGCGAGGCATTGCCTCACCTGGGAAGCGCAAGGGGGAAGGGAGTCCCTTTTCCTAGCCAGGGGAACTGAGACACACAACACCTGGAAAATCGGGTAACTCCCACCCCAATACTGCGCTTTAAGCAAACAGGCACACCAGGAGATCATATCCCACACCTGGCCGGGAGGGTCCCACACCCACGGAGCCTCCCTCATTGCTAGCGCAGCAGTCTGTGATCTACCGGCAAGGCAGCAGCGAGGCTGGGGGAGGGGCGCCCGCCATTGCTGAGGCTTAAGTAGGTAAACAAAGCTGCTGGGAAGCTCGAACTGGGTGGAGCTCACAGCAGCTCAAGGAAACCTGCCTGTCTCTGTAGACTCCACCTCTGGGGACAGGGCACAGTAAACTAAACAAATGCAGCAGACACCTCTGCAGACGCAAACGACTCTGTCTGACAGCTTTGAAGAGAGTAGTGGATCTCCCAACACGGAGGTTGAGATCTGAGAAGGGACAGACTCCCTGCTCAAGTGGGTCCCTGACCCCTGAGTAGCCTAACTGGGAGACATCCCCCACTAGGGGCAGTCTGACACCCCACACCTCACAGGGAGGAGTACACCCCTGAGAGGAAGCTTCCAAAGCAAGAATCAGACAGGTACACTCGCTGTTCAGAAATATTCTATCTTCTGCAGCCTCTGCTGCTGATACCCAGGCAAACAGGGTCTGGAGTGGACCTCAAGCAATCTCCAACAGACCTACAGCTGAGGGTCCTGACTGTTAGAAGGAAAACTATCAAACAGGAAGGACACCTACACCAAAACCCCATCAGTACATCACCATCATCAAAGACCAGAGGCAGATAAAACCACAAAGATGGGGAAAAAGCAGGGCAGAAAAGCTGGAAATTCAAAAAATAAGAGCGCATCTCCCCCGGCAAAGGAGCGCAGCTCATCGCCAGCAACGGATCAAAGCTGGACGGAGAATGACTTTGACGAGATGAGAGAAGAAGGCTTCATTCCATCAAATTTCTCAGAGCTAAAGGAGGAATTACGTACCCAGCGCAAAGAAACTAAAAATCTTGAAAAAAAAGTGGAAGAATTGATGGCTAGAGTAATTAATGCAGAGAAGGTCCTAAACGAAATGAAAGAGATGAAAACCATGACACGAGAAATACGTGACAAATGCACAAGCTTCAGTAACCGACTCGATCAACTGGAAGAAAGAGTATCAGCGATTGAGGATCAAATGAATGAAATGAAGCGAGAAGAGAAACCAAAAGAAAAAAGAAGAAAAAGAAATGAACAAAGCCTGCAAGAAGTATGGGATTATGTAAAAAGACCAAATCTACGTCTGATTCGGGTGCCTGAAAGTGAGGGGGAAAATGGAACCAAGTTGGAAAACACTCTTCAGGATATCATCCAGGAGAACTTCCCCAACCTAGTAGGGCAGGCCAACATTCAAATCCAGGAAATACAGAGAACGCCACAAAGATACTCCTCGAGAAGAGCAACTCCAAGACACATAATTGCCAGATTCACCAAAGTTGAAATGAAGGAAAAAATCTTAAGGGCAGCCAGAGAGAAAGGTCGGGTTACCCACAAAGGGAAGCCCATCAGACTAACAGCAGATCTCTCGGCAGAAACTCTACAAGCCAGAAGAGAGTGGGGGCCAATATTCAATATTCTTAAAGAAAAGAATTTTGAACCCACAATTTCATATCCAGCCAAACTAAGTTTCATAAGTGAAGGAGAAATAAAATCCTTTACAGATAAGCAAATGCTTAGAGATTTTGTCACCACTAGGCCTGCCTTACAAGAGACCCTGAAGGAAGCACTAAACATGGAAAGGAAAAACCGGTACCAGCCATTGCAAAAACATGCCAAAATGTAAAGACCATTGAGGCTAGGAAGAAACTGCATCAACTAATGAGCAAAATAACCAGTTAATATCATAATGGCAGGATCAAGTTCACACATAACAATATTAACCTTAAATGTAAATGGACTAAATGCTCCAATTAAAAGACACAGACTGGCAAACTGGATAAAGAGTCAAGACCCATCAGTCTGCTGTATTCAGGAGACCCATCTCACACGCAGAGACATACATAGGCTCAAAATAAAGGGATGGAGGAAGATTTACCAAGCAAATGGAGAACAAATACTAGTCTCTGATAAAACAGACTTTAAACCATCAAAGATCAAAAGAGACAAAGAAGGCCATTACATAATGGTAAAGGTATCAATTCAACAGGAAGAGCTAACTATCCTAAATATATATGCACCCAATACAGGAGCACCCAGATTCATAAAGCAAGTCCTTAGAGACTTACAAAGAGACTTAGACTCCCATACAATAATAATGGGAGACTTCAACACTCCACTGTCAACATTAGACAGATCAACGAGACAGAAAGTTAACAAGGATATCCAGGAATTGAACTCATCTCTGCAGCAAGCAGACCTAATAGACATCTATAGAATTCTCCACCCCAAATCAACAGAATATACATTCTTCTCAGCACCACATCATACTTACTCCAAAATTGACCACGTAATTGGAAGTAAAGCACTCCTCAGCAAATGTACAAGAACAGAAATTGTAACAAACTGTCTCTCAGACCACAGTGCAATCAAACTAGAACTCAGGACTAAGAAACTCACTCAAAACCGCTCAACTACATGGAAACTGAACAACCTGCTCCTGAATGACTACTGGGTACATAACGAAATGAAGGCAGAAATAAAGATGTTCTTTGAAACCAATGAGAACAAAGATACAACATACCAGAATCTCTGGGACACATTTAAAGCAGTGTGTAGAGGAAATTTATAGCACTAAATGCCCACAAGAGAAAGCAGGAAAGATCTAAAATTGACACTCTAACATCGCAATTAAAAGAACTAGAGAAGCAAGAGCAAACACATTCGAAAGCTAGCAGAAGGCAAGAAATAACTAAGATCAGAGCAGAACTGAAGGAGACAGAGACACAAAAAACCCTCCAAAAAATCAATGAATCCAGGAGTTGGTTTTTTGAAAAGATCAACAAAATTGACAGACCACTAGCCAGACTAATAAAGAAGAAAAGAGAGAAGAATCAAATCGATGCAATTAAAAATGATAAAGGGGATATCACCACCGACCCCACAGAAATACAAACTACCATCAGAGAATACTATAAACACCTCTACGCAAATAAACTGGAAAATCTAGAAGAAATGGATAATTTCCTGGACACTTACACTCTCCCAAGACTAAACCAGGAAGAAGTTGAATCCCTGAATAGACCAATAGCAGGCTCTGAAACTGAGGCAATAATTAATAGCCTACCAACCAAAAAAAGTCCAGGACCAGATGGATTCACAGCTGAATTCTACCAGAGGTACAAGGAGGAGTTGGTACCATTCCTTCTGAAACTATTCCAATCAATAGAAAAAGAGGGAATCCTCCCTAACTCATTTTATGAGGCCAATATCATCCTGATACCAAAGCCTGGCAAGGACACAACAAAAAAAGAGAATTTTAGACCAATATCCCTGATGAACATCGATGCAAAAATCCTCAATAAAATACTGGCAAACCGGATTCAGCAACACATCAAAAAGCTTATCCACCATGATCAAGTGGGCTTCATCCCTGGGATGAAAGGCTGGTTCAACATTCGCAAATCAATAAACATAATCCAGCATATAAACAGAACCAAAGACAAGAACCACATGATTATCTCAATTGATGCAGAAAAGGCTTTTGACAAAATTCAACAGCCCTTCATGCTAAAAACGCTCAATAAATTCGGTATTGATGGAACGTACCTCAAAATCATAAGAGCTATTTATGACAAACCCACAGCCAATATCATACTGAATGGGCAAAAACTGGAAAAATTCCCTTTGAAAACTGGCACAAGACAGGGATGCCCTCTCTCACCACTCCTATTCAATATATTGTTGGAAGTTCTGGCTAGGGCAATCAGGCAAGAGAAAGAAATCAAGGGTATTCAGTTAGGAAAAGAAGAAGTCAAATTGTCCCTGTTTGCAGATGACATGACTGTATATTTAGAAAACCCCATTGTCTCAGCCCAAAATCTCCTTAAGCTGATAAGCAACTTCAGCAAAGTCTCAGGATACAAAATTAATGTGCAAAAATCACAAGCATTCTTATACACCAGTAACAGACAAACAGAGAGCCAAATCAGGAATGAACTTCCATTCACAATTGCTTCAAAGAGAATCAAATACCTAGGAATCCAACTTACAAGGGATGTAAAGGACCTCTTCAAGGAGAACTACAAACCACTGCTCAGTGAAATCAAAGAGGACACAAACAAATGGAAGAACATTCCATGCTCATGGATAGGAAGAATCAATATCGTGAAAATGGCCATACTGCCCAAGGTAATTTATAGATTCAATGCCATCCCCATCAAGCTACCAAGGAGTTTCTTCACAGAACTGGAAAAAACTGCTTTAAAGTTCATATGGAACCAAAAAAGAGCCCGCATCTCCAAGACAATCCTAAGTCAAAAGAACAAAGCTGGAGGCATCACGCTACCTGACTTCAAACTATACTACAAGGCTACAGTAACCAAAACAGCATGGTACTGGTACCAAAACAGAGATATAGACCAATGGAACAGAACAGAGTCCTCAGAAATAATACCACACATCTACAGCCATTTGATCTTTGACAAACCTGAGAGAAACAAGAAATGGGGAAAGGATTCCCTATTTAATAAATGGTGCTGGGAAAATTGGCTAGCCATAAGTAGAAAGCTGAAACTGGATCCTTTCCTTACTCCTTATACGAAAATTAATTCAAGATGGATTAGAGACTTAAATGTTAGACCTAATACCATAAAAATCCTAGAGGAAAACCTAGGTAGTACCATTCAGGACATAGGCATGGGCAAAGATTTCATGTCTAAAACACCAAAAGCAACGGCAGCAAAAGCCAAAATTGACAAATGGGATCTCATTAAACTAAAGAGCTTCTGCACAGCAAAAGAAACTACCATCAGAGTGAACAGGCAACCTACAGAATGGGAGAAAATTTTTGCAATCTACTCATCTGACAAAGGGCTCATATCCAGAACCTACAAAGAACTCAAACAAATTTACAAGAAAAAAACAAACAACCCCATCAAAAAGTGGGCAAAGGATATGAACAGACATTTCTCAAAAGAAGACATTCATACAGCCAACAGACACATGAAAAAATGCTCATCATCACTGGCCATCAGAGAAATGCAAATCAAAACCACAATGAGATACCATCTCACACCAGTTAGAATGGCAATCATTAAAAAGTCAGGAAACAACAGGTGCTGGAGAGGATGTGGAGAAATAGGAACACTTTTACACTGTTGGTGGGATTGTAAACTAGTTCAACCATTATGGAAAACAGTATGGCGATTCCTCAAGGATCTAGAACTAGATGTACCATATGACCCAGCCATCCCATTACTGGGTATATACCCAAAGGATTATAAATTATGCTGCTATAAAGACACATGCACACGTATGTTTATTGCAGCAGTATTCACAATAGCAAAGACTTGGAATCAACCCAAATGTCCATCAGTGACAGATTGGATTAAGAAAATGTGGCACATATACACCATGGAATACTATGCAGCCATAAAAAAGGATGAGTTTGAGTCCTCTGTAGGGAGTTGGATGCAGCTGGAATCCATCATTCTTAGCAAACTATCACAAGAACAGAAAACCGCATGTTCTCACTCATAGGTGGGAACTGAACAATGAGATCACTCGGACTCAGGAAGGGGAACATCACACACCGGGGCCTATCATGGGGAGGGGGGAGGGGGGAGGGATTGCATTGGGAGTTATACCTGATGTAAATGACGAGTTGATGGGTGCAGCACAGCAACATGGCACAAGTATACATATGTAACAAACCTGCACGTTATGCACATGTACCCTACAACTTAAAGTATAATAATAATAAATAAATTAAAAAAAAAAAAAGAAGAAAAGATAGTGGCTCACGCCTAAATCCTAGCATTTTGGGAGCTGAGGTGGGCTGATTGCTTGAGCTCAGGAATTTGAGAACAGCCTGGGAAACATGGTGAAATCCCATCTCTACAAAAATTAGCTGGGCACGGTGGCATGCAACTCCCAACTAGTTGGGAGGCCGAGGTGGGAGGATCACATGAACTTGGGAGGTTGAGGCTACAGTGAGCTGAGATTGCACGACTGCACTCTAGCCTGGGGAATAAAGTGAGACCCTGTCTCAGAAAAGAAGAAGAAAAACTTCAAATAAATAACCTAATGATGCCTCTTAAACAACTAGAAAAGCAAGAGCAAACAACCCAAAATTAGTAACAGAAATAATAAAGATGAAGCAGAAATAAATTAACTTGAAGAAAATAATCCAAAAGACTAAAGAAACAAAAAGTTGCTTTTTAGAAAAGATAAACAAAACTGACAAATCTTAAAAGAGAAAATCCAAATAAATAAAATCAGAGATAAGAAAGGAGACATTACAATTGATAACACAAAAATTCAAAGGATCATCAGAAACTACTATGAGCAACTATATGCCAATAAATTGGAAAATCTAGATGAAGTGGATAAATCCCTAAGCACATACAACCTACCAAGATTGAACCATGAAGAAATTCAAAACCTGAACAGACCAAAAATGAGATTGAACCTGTAATAAAAAGTCTCCCAGTAAAGAAAAGCCCAAGACCCAGTGGTTTCACCGCTCAATTCCAACAAACATTTAAAGAAGAACACCAATACTACTGAAACTGTTCTCAAAAATACAGGAGGAGGGAGTACTTCCAAACTCATTCTATGAGGCCAGGATTACCCTCATACCAAACCCAGACAAAGACACATCAATAAAGAAAACTACAGGTCAATATTTCTGATGAACATTGATGCGAAAATCCTGAACAAAATACAAGCTAACCAGATTCAACAATATATTTAAAAGATCATTCATCATGAACAAGTGGGATTTATTCCAGGAATGCAAGGATGGTTCAATATATGCAAATCAATCAATGTGATACATCAACAGAAGGAAGGAGAAAAACTATATGATCATTTCAACTGATGCTGAAAAAGCATTTCATGAAAATTCAACATCCCTTCATAAAAACCCTCAAAAAACTGGGTATAGAAGGAACATACCTCAACATAATAAAAGCCATATATAACAGTCCCATAGCTAGTATCATACTGAGTACATAAAAACTGAAAGCCTTTCCTCTAAGATCAGGCACCCGACAAAGATGCCTACCTTCACTACTGTTATTCCACACAGTACTGGAAGTGTCCATCAACAGATGGGTGGATAAAGAAAATGCGGTACTTATACATAATGGAGTACTACTCAGTTATTAAAAAAAAAAAATGAGATCCAGTCATTTACAACAACATGGATGGAACTAGAGTTTGTTATGTTAAGTGCAATAAGCCAGGCACAGAGAGACAAACATAGAATGTTCTCACTTATTTTGTGGGATCTAAAAATCAAAACAATTGAATCATGGTGAGAGAGAGTAGAAAGATGGTTACCAGCGGCTGGGAAAGAAAGGTAGCTGGGGGGATAGGAAGGGAGGTGGGAACAGCTAATGGGGTACAAAAAAAAGAGAATGAGTATGACCTAGTATTTGACAGCACAACAGGGTGACTACAGTCAAAAGCACAACAAGGTGACTACAGATTGCAGTGAGCTGAGATTGTGCCACTGCACTCCAACCTGGGCAACTGAAGTGAAATCCTGTCTCAAAAACAAACAAACAACAACAAAAAAAACCACACAAAAAAACAAACACCTACTGTGTTCTCACAAAAATTAAAAAACTAAAACTTAAAAAAAATTGCTATGCCACACATAGGACAAATGCCTTAAATTCATTAATATTAAAAATGTTTATTAAACATCTTCTTTGTACAGGCACTATAGATAATACAAATTAAGATAGTTTCTGTGCTCCAGAAATGTATAATCTAGTTGGAGAAATAAAGCGTAAGTGCAAAACTTACAATATAAAGCAGTAGTTCAAAGGAAAAAGCAAAATTGTCTCTGAAGATGACATGATTTTATATGAAGAAAACCCTAAAAACCACCAAAAAAAATTTAGAAATAAGAAATGAATTTAGTGAAGTTACAAGATATAAAATCAACATACAAAAATAAGTTGTGTTTCTACACAAGAACCATGAGTATCTAAAAAATAAATTAAGAAAACGTGGCTGGGCGTGGTGGCTCACGCCTATAATCCCAGCACTTTGCGAGGCAGGCAGATCACCTGAGGTCAGGAATCAAGACCAGCCTGGCCAACATGGTGAAACCCCATCTCTACTGAAAATACAAAAATTAGCCGGGTATGGTCGCAGGCACCTGTAATCCCAGCTACTCGGGAAACTGGGAGAGGAGAATCGCTTGAACCTGGGAGGCGGAGGTTGCAGTGAGCTGAGATTGCTCCATTGCACTCCAGCCTCGGTGAAAAGAGTGAGACTTTGTCTTAAAAAAAAAAAAAAGAAAAGAAAAGAAAACAATACCATTTACAGTAGCATCAAAAACACTAAATACTTAGAATACATTTAACCAACACTAAACACTATAAAATGCTGATGAAGGAAACTGAAGAAGGCACAAATAAATGGCTGGATATCTTATGTTCATGGATTAGAAGAATTAATGTTGTTAAAATGTCCATACCATCCAAACCCATCTACGGATTCAATGCAATCCCTATCAGAATTCCAATGACATTTTCACATAAATAGAAAAACAATCTAAAATTTATACAGAACCACAAGAGCCCATGAATAGCCAAGGCCATCTTGAGAAAGAACAACAAAGCTGGAAGTGTCACATTACCTATGTGTTAGTCCGTTTTCACACTGTTATAACAAACTTCCCTGAGATTTGGTAATTTATAAAGAAAGAGGTTTAATAGATTCAGTTCTGTAATGGCTGACAAGGCTTCAGGAAACTTACAATCATGGCAGAAGGGGAAGCGGGCACTTGTTACATGGGGGCAGGCAAGAGAGAGACAGCATGTGTAGAAGGAACAGTCAAACACTTATAAAACCATCAGATCTCATGAGAACTTACTATCACAAGAACAGCACAGGGAAAACTGACTCTATGATCTAAAGACCTCCTACCAGGTCCTGCCCTCCATACATGGGGATTATGGGGATTACAATTAGAGATGAAATTTGGGTGGGGAAACAGATTCAAACCATATCAACCTGATTTCAAAGTACATTACAAAGCTACAGTAATCAAAATAGTATGGTACTGACATAAAAAGAGATACACAGACCACTGCGATAGAATGGAGTCCAGAAATAAAACCACGCATGCATATATGGTCAATTAATCTTTCACCAAGTGCTAAGGATGGAGAAAACACATCCTGCAACACTGACTTTTCAACACCATAAACAGTGTTGGGAAAACTGGATATCCACATGCAAAAGAAGGAAACTGACCCTTATCTTACACTATCAACTCAAGAAGGATTAAATAGGGAGGGGGAAGGGAGGATGGTTAATAGGTACAAAAAACAGAAAGAATGAATAAGGACTGGGTGTGGTGGCCAGATCACTTGTGTCCAGGAATCTGAGACTGGCCTGGGCAACATGGCAAGACCCCATCTCTACAAAAAATTAACTTGGCATGGTGGCACGCATCTGTAGTCCCAGCTACCCAGGATGCTAAGGTGGGAGAACTGCTTGAGCCCAAGAGGTCGAGGCTGCAATAAGCCATGATCATGACACTGTACTCCAGAGTGACAAAGTGAGACCCTGTCTAGATGATGAATAAAATCTAGTATTTGATAGCACAACAGGGTAACTACAGTCCTGTATCAAAATATCCCATATACCCCATAAATACACAGATCTATGTACCCACAAAAATTAAAAGAAGAAGGATCAAAGACTTAAATGTAAAACCTGAAACCATACAAATCCTAGAAGAAAATGGGAAAAACACCCTGACATCTGTTTTCATGATGGCATGTTGGATGACATCAAAAGCACAGGTAACAAAAGCAAAAATAAACAAGCAGGATTGCATGAAATTAAGTTATTGTACAGTAAACAATCAACAAGATAAAAAAGCAACCTATGGAATAGGAGAAAATATTTGCAAACCATACATCTAAAAGGGGGCTAATATCCAAGATACGTAAGGAATTCATACAACTCAGTAGCAAAAAGCAAAAGAAAACAAATAACCTAATTTAAAAATGGCCAAGAGATCTGAACAGATGTTTTCCCAAAAAACAACCAATGACCAGTAGATGCTCAATACACTAATCATCAGGAAGATGCAAATCAAAACTATAAGATATCTCATACCTGTTAGGACATCTATGATCAAAAAGTCAAATCATAACAAGTGTTGGCTAAGATGTGGAGAAAAGGGATGCCCTCCCTGTACACTGCTGATGGGACTGCAAAATGGTACAGTCATTATGGAAAACAGAAGTTCCTCAAACTAAAAACAGGACTATCACATGATCCAACAATCCCACTTCTAGGTATATATCCAAAGGAATTGAAATCAGTAACTCAAAGAGATATCTGCACTCTCATATTCTTTGCAGCATTATTCAAACTAGCAAAGATATGGAAACAACCTAAGTGTCTGTCAATAGATGAATGGATAAAGAAAACGTAACACACACATATACACACATGAAATATTATTCAGCCTTTAAAAAACAAGGAAATCCTGCCATCTGCAACAACATGGACGAAACTTAAGGACACCATACTAAGTGAGCAAGACATAAAACAACTGCATGATGTCATACATGGAATATAAAGACGTCAAACTCATAGAAACAGAAGAGTAGAACAATGATTGCCAGGGCCTAGGAGGTGGGTGAAATGAGAGTACTTCGGTCAAAGGTACAAATTTTCAGGTATAAAATGAATACATTCTGGGGACCTAATGTACGCCACAGTAACTATCGTTAATAATGATATTTATTTCCATAATTAACACATATCATATACTTGAAATTCGCTAAGAGAGTAGGTCTTAAGCGTTCTCATCCCACATACAAAAAAAGGGGTAACTGTGTGAGATGGTGGATCTGTTAATTAGACTGACTGTGGTTATCAATTCACAGGGTAGATCCAAGTATTGCACAGCACACCTTAAATATATACAATTTTTACTTGTCAATTATACCTCAACAAAGCTGGTAGTAGGGGGGAAGCAGCAGTTCATCAGAAAAATGAACACTTATGGTTATAGTAGGTAAAGAATGACTCATAAAGAAAGGATTTCAACAGCAGTTAAAGGATGGATAATATTCGGACAGGCAGAAATGAGGCAAGAGAGCATTCCAAGAAGGGAGTGTCTGTGATATCAAACTAAGGAGTTTGAACTTCATTCTTTAATCAACAGTGAACCCTAGAAGACTTCAGAGCAGTGAATTTATAAAGAAGGCTCTCTGGAGGCAGTGAGTAATAGAGTTAAAAGGGTGAGAAATGGGAATGCTGGGAAAATATAAATAAAATGGTCTTCCTGAGGTCACACAGTTAATCATATACCTGATCCAAAGCTTGGTTCTTTTGAAAGATCATTTTTTTTTTCCATGATTAGCACACCAGTGGGAACTAAGTTTTTGCTCAGGATTACTAAATGACATACAATTTATTTTATAAGCCTAGCAATTATTTGCCCATTTCAGCTTTTTATTAACTACCTGCAACAGTGCTAACTCACAAGATTTATCATATTAACACATTAACATCTTTACACAGTTCACATATAACATGTCTCTTCATCCCTTTTATATACATCTGTATTTTACAGTTGGTGTTCAAAAATACATCTGAAGGTAATTTAAATGTTTAAAGTCAGTGACGTGAAAAATGAGATATGATTATACATCTAATTTAGAATGGCTACATTCAAAGATATCATTTTGATGTTCACATATATAGACTTTCATATTCACAGTTAGTATATTAAAGGAGTAATTCTGGGCCCCCAGTACAGTACAAAATGTAATTCATCTCACACTACACCTATGTCAATCATAAATCATAACCTACCTTATATAGCAGTTTCATCCTCAAAGCTGAAACTAGTCCTTTTACAACAACCTTAGCAGAAATGTATCAATTGCCCCCAGTAAAGTTCTACCTCTACCACCCCAATCTAGCCTACACATATTGAGCCCTTTTTAACACCTTTTTGGGGGCTCCAAAATGTAACATTGGGGCTTCAATATAAAAAAGCTAAGTGACTATCTAGAGGCTCTTTTGTTCATAAACAACACTATACTGTATTTCTCAACTTTGGGGGAGGAAATAATTATGAAGACATATGAGTCTATAACAGTGGAATTCCGAATACCTACTTAGAATAGAGGACAGTAGGTGTAAGTAGTACATAAAAGTTCACTAGAAGACCCATATAATGTACAGTTAGAGATTTTAACAGAGATTCAGTCTTATGAAGCATCATTGTACACATACAATTTCCACAATTCTTTTGAACATTAAAACAACCAGCTTAGACGACCAAACGACTGTCCCTTCCATAAGACTAGTTGTCTCTTTTTAAAAGCTATCCCTCCTAAGAGAGCTTGATTTACTAAGTGAGCCCTAACAAAATTTCAAGTAAGCAAATCTTGTTTTATCATCTCTATGAGCATGTCTCCCTGCCTTCAAATGCCCTCAAGCAGCTGTAAGACTTCAACTCTGTAGAATCCTGTAGATCTTCAAAATATTAACATAAAATTACTTGCATCTACAGCCTCTCAAAAGTCAAAGCTTTTAGCAGCTCCATTAGAACTTTTAAAACCAATTCACTCTAAATTACGCAGTATAACTGACAGCCCTTTAATTTACCTAAGGGCATTTTCACTTTTAAATGAAGTGTGTTAATCTAAATTTATTTTAACTTACATACTTTCAGGAAGTTTAGAAATTAGAAAATCAAAATGAAAACTTTCATACAGAGTAAGAAAGTGCATATCCCAGGAAGAGAAGATTGGAAGCTGGAGTCTAGTAACTGTATCCCACTCACCTAGGCATGTAATCATACACCTTATAATCACTTGGTTCAATACCTGATTTTTTTTTTTTTTTTTTTTTTGAGACAGAGTCTTGCCCTGTTGCCAGGCTGGAGTACAGTGGTGGAATCCTGGCTCACTGCAACCTCTGCCTCCTGGGTTCAAGCGATTCTCCTGCCTCAGCCTCCCGAGTAGCTGAGACTACAGGCGCGCGCTACCACCCCCAGCTAATGTTTTTGTGTTTTTAGTAGACGGGGTTTCACCATGTTGACCAGGATGGTCTCGATCTCTTGACCTCGTGAATACCTGATTTTTTTAAGTGACAACAAAGCTGGTGCCCAGAGACCAAGGTTAACCACTCATACTACAGTATCATGCAGCCTCCTGTAAGGTATCCTGCATTTCATTTCACTCCAGACCTCTAAACCCATGGGTTCCCTACAGCCTAACTTCTGCACACTGGAACTTAATAGTAGTGGTCCCTGGACTTCCGTGGAAAAAGGAAGCTGCATGTGAGGTGGGAATTTGAAAGAAGAGTATAAATAGTTTAAATTCCAGGACTGTCTTGGATTTCTAGATGTGGTATCTAACTCCAAAACCAAACAATGGACATTCTTAAGAATATTCACAATGTCCCTAAATTAAAGCAAATTTTTGTGCTCCTCTTATGGGGGAATAAAGTGGTTTACAGGCTTCTGGTCAATTCATACTGTTTACTTTTATTTAAAATTAACTTAGGTCTGCCTTTTTAAAGGTAAGAAAAGTTAAATTTTAGACGTAAAGTCTAAATTTGTTACATTCAAAAGGAATTATGTACTAAATTCAAAAGACAATTTAAATTCAAGTTCCATTTTTTCTGCATGTGCTTTAAAGTTAATAGTTATATACACCTAAACAAATTAAAAATTATTCAACTGGCATATACATTGTAAACGAGTATCTCATTTAGGAACCAGATGATACTTTATAGATATATGTGTATATATTTACACGTTTTTATATATATATACACACATACATACATATTCAGAACACCATCAAGCACTAGACAAAATAGTCATATTATTGGTATTAGGATTTTATAACAGTTTGTTTTGTTCTGATTTGCATTTGAAAATTAGATCCGCCAAAACTTGATGGCAAATAGTCTGATTTACAGCCCAACTATGACAGTCACAGGAGACACCAGAATTACCCGTCACTAAATCCCATCACCAGTTTTACCAGGGATGTGGGTGAGGACGGTCAAGGGCATTACAGGCAATCAAATAGTAACACACAAAGATTTGGGGATTTTACCAAACTAAAACCAGTATTTCACGAAGATCTAATAAGGACAAGGTCACAACCTATCCCACATGGTCAAATTAACTTGGAAAGGAGAAAAACTTCACTCTGACATCGATTGGTACTGCCTTCTTTGGGGAGGAAAAAAAGCATTTTTATACTCTGAACTCTGTCGTTCTCATGGACAAAGTTATAGCAGTGTTTGTAGAGAGTAGGGAGTATCCCATCCACCACTTATTTCTTTCTCATATCTACTCAATACAAGAAAGAAAAAGATAACCAGGACTTAAAGCAAAAACAGAATTCAGCTCCATGCTCCTCCCAAGCCTTATTATTTCCAGGTGTTATAACTGGGGGTTGTGCGAACAGATTTGAGTTCTACTTCCGCTCCTTTAACCCCCTACTCCGAAGAGTCCAAGAGCAGCAGCAAAGAAAAAGACCAACTCGAAAGTGGGGAAGGATGTTGGAGTTAAAGGGGAGTTAAATAACCAGACCTTTAGTGAAGAATAAAGAATTCAGGCTGTAGTTTCTAGAAATAATTTATTATAGGCCTGTAAAGTCTGGCGCTGGGTAAAGCCCAAGAGGCTTTCCCTAACTCCAAAACAACGACCTTTAAAGGGAGGGAGGGTTGGGGCACCATAGCGGCCGGATTTCTAATTGTGGAAAGTTTAAACAAATTTGTTCCTCGGGGAATGGGGGAAGGGAGGGAAGAACAAGTCTGGGCTCGGCCGGGGAGCGTGCGGAGTCTGCACGGCGCGGCAGTCGGTCCAACGTGGGGAGGCTCAGGGATTTTCGGCAGCAGCGACTTCATCCACCCCGGACCGCCGGCTGGAGGACATGCCCGGAGCCGGCGGGTACCTGCTGCCAAGTCGGTGGAAGGAGGACGCGGACGGCGAAGGCAGGTGGGTCTGGCGCGAAGGGGCAAGGGTCCCGGGCGCTGGGTGGAAGTTAGGGGTGGGACGGCGCCGGGGGGCCGGGGAGGCAGCGGCGAAAGGCGGCGGGCGGCTCTACTTACTCGGCTGTACCAGATGCTGAGGCGGGCCGCGGCCAGCACGGCGAAGAAAGCCCTCTGCGGGTCGGACTGAACGTGGAAAGGCTCCTCGGCCGGGCTCCCCAGAGGGCACAGCAGCCTCTTGGGCCAGCCGCTCAGAAAATACATGGTCCGTGCGGAGCCACCGACGCCGGGGCCCCGGGCCCCCGGCTCCCAGCTGCGTCCGTCACACTCAGCGGCCCCGGGCTGGCAGCCCGCCTCCCACACCGCCACCGGCCGAGTCGGCGGCGGCGGCGGCTGCAGCTCGGGGCATCTGCCCGCTGGCCTAGCCGGGCCGGGCCGACGCGAGGCTGCGCGACGAAGGCACCCCCAAGCTGAAGGGGCCGAGTGTGGGGGAGGGAAGGGGAGGGAGAGTAGGGACAGAGAGAGGGCGGGAGGAGTGCGGAGGCCCGCCCCGGCCCCGCCCCTTCCTCAGGCCGCGCGGGCGTCACCACGCCGCGCCGCGTGGGTCGGGACGGGGAGGGCCGGCGCGCGCGCTCTGGAGACTCCTGCCGTACCCCTAGCTGTATCCTGAAGCTCAGCCTAAGCCTCGCCCGCGGCTGCCGGGCTGCGTCGGCACTTCTGCTCGCTGGCCCCGCACTTGCTCCTCTCCCTAGCAAGCTCCAGGGTTTTGCCGGGAGGACCTGGGCAACCGCCTGAGACTCCGAGGCAAGTGGGGCGAGTCCAGGGATAATGCAGCAGCAAGGCGACTGGGCCCATGGAACACGCCCTGGCCTGGCCAAATTGGACCTCCCTTCCGGATTGGCGGGGTCTCGGTGGGGGCGGGCCGGATGCCGGGGAGCTGGAGTCACGTGACGCCCTGCGCGGATTCCCACTCTGGGCTGCTGGCCTACTGTGACTGTAGAGGGCGGTAGGGGCTTTTACCGTGTGAGCGCCTTTAATGCCGGGGTCTGCAGTGAGAGCTGGTGATGAAGCTCCTGCCCGTATAGAGCTTACATCCCTAAGGGAGCGTTTATTTAGTCAGTAAATAAACCACTCACCATAAAAGTATTAAGTTCTGTCTTCTGCCTTTCAGGAGTTCTAAATATGTGTCTGAAATCGGTTTCCATTCGTCTGAGCCTCTACCAGCCATAACTTTAGATAGGAGGAGGCTATCTCTTTCGTGCTGCAAAAGGCTTGGACTTAGTTTTAGAACTGGAAGGGACTGGTGATAGCTTAGGTTCATATTTAGCTTTTGGACTCCAGGTATCACCTTAACTGTAACTTTCAACGGATTGACCCAGTGGTAACGTCTGAATAGAAGGAGGGTTGAGGGGATGTGGTGTGGAATGGGGAAGGAGGAGTCTGAAATAGAAGAAAGATTTGCTTCTCGTTGTCTACCTTTTTTGTTACAGTTTGAATTTTTACATATGTTTGTATTACTTTTTCAATTAAAGAGCCAGGTTTAAAAACTGAACCCACATTAAAAAGTAGCAACATAGGCGGGGTGCGGCGGCTCACGCCTGTAATCCTAGCATTTTGGTAGGCTGAGGCGGGCAGATCACTTGAGGTAAGCAGTTCGAGACCAGCCTGGCCAACATGGTGAAACCCCGTCTTACTGAAAATACAAAAATTAGCTGGGTGTGGTGGCAGGTGCCTGTAATCCCAGTTACTCGGGAGGCTAAGTCAGGAGAATCGCTTGAACCTGGGAGGCGGAGGTAGCAGTGAGCCAAGATCCCGCCACTGCACTCCAGCCTGGGCATCAGAGTGAGACTGTCTCAAAAAAAAAAAAGTAGCAACATAAACAGAAAAAAAGGAAACAGAGGAACTTAATTCATATTAGATATAGCATTGTAGCTGGTATTCATAACAAAATATGTAACTTTCTGTAATTTTTGTTGTTTTTTTTTTCTTTTTTTCTTTTTTTTTTTTTTTTTTTTTGAGATGGAGTCTCACTCTGTCGCCCAGGCTGGAGTGCAGTGGCGCGATCTCGGCTCACTGCAAGCTCCGCCTCCCGGGTTCATGCCATTCTCCTGCCTCAGCCTCCTGAGTAGCTGGTAACTTTCTGTAATTTTTCTAAACATTCACCACATTCCCTAGAAGGTGGTTATAGAACCCTGGATTCCTCAAATGAAGATTGAAACTGCCTCACCACTCACCAGCCTGTTGTGATCAGATTGTCTCCTTGGTGTCTACCCTCCCACAATCCAACACAGCAGCCTAGAACACAGTAAGCATAGTAAGCTGGCAATATTTGTCAGACAAACCGTGGATGAAACCCTGATCCAGCTGAGCTACATCATTAGACAAAGAGGCCCAGAGAGGTTTCTTAACTTGCCAATTTAAAATTGTAGAATAACAAAGTTGCATCATACTTTCATCTTAGATTCAGTTATGCACTTGGCAGAAAGAGAGAGGAAATGAAAATGTTCTAGTGCAACAATTCTGCTGGCAGTGTTACTGAATGTTTATCCCAGCTGTCTCTCAGAGAGTCTTTGTTCTCATGTGTCTCTCAAGTCTGTCATACTGTGCTCATGGGCAATTTAAGGAACTTCTAAGCAATTTTTATTGCACTTAATTTTAATCTTGCTGACTTTAGAAGCTAATTCCTCTGCCACACTCCTGTGTAGCACTTAAGATTCACGAAATAATTTCAGATGCTTGTCTTGATTTAATTCACAGTAAACATTCAAGGTGGGTGACATTGGTGTGACGTTGTTATTCTCACTTTAAGTGAGGAAACATGACGAGTGTGGTAGATATGCCTGAAGTCACATGGTTGAAAAGAACTGATATTCTTTCTACAGATCCAGTGTGATTTCTTTTTTTCTTTTTTCTTTTTTTTTTTTTTTAGTTGGAGTTGCACTCTTGTTGCCCAGGTTGATGTGCAGTGGTGCCATCTCAGCTCACTGCAACCTCCACCTCCTGGTTCAAGCAATTCTACCTCAGCCTCCAGAGTAGTTGGGATTACAGGCATGCACCACCATGCCCAGCTAATTTTGTATTTTTAGTAGAGTTGGGGTTTCTCTGTGTTGGTCAGGCTGCTCTGGAACTCCTGACCTCAGGTAATCCACCCACCTTGGCCTCCCAGAGTGCTGGGATTACAGGCATGAGCCACCGCACCCAGGCTCCAGTGTGATTTTTTTAAAATGTAAGGTTTGGCTGGGCACGGTGGCTCACACCTGTAATCCCAAAACTTTGGGAGGTCAAGGCAGGCAGATCACGAGGTCGGGAGTTCGAGACCAGCCTGGCCAATATGGTGAAACCCTGTCTTTCTTCTAAAAAAAAAAAAACAAAAATTAGCCGGACATAGTGGCATTCACCTGTCGTCCCAGCTACTCCGGAAGATGAGGCAGGAGAATTGCTTGAACCCGGGAGGCGGAGGTTGCGGTGAGCCGAGATCCTGCCACTGCACTCCAGCCTAGGTGACAGAGTGAGACTTTGTCTCAGGAAAAAAAAAAAAAAAAAAAAAAAAATTAAGGCTTATGGCAACCCTGCATCAAGTAAGTCTATTAGTGCCGTTTTTCCAACAGCGTATGCTCTTTAGGCTGAACTAAATTGTGGTAATTGCTCTGGACAGTGAGAGGGAGAGGGGAAAAACCTCTAGGTCTTTCTCCCTGGTGGGGAGAAAAGGAAATAGCTGACTCTCCAAAACCCCATACTTGAGAGTTCCCCCATTGTGACAAAAATGTTATTGGCTGAATTTTTAAACTTTCTTTTTCTTTTTTTTTTTGAGACAGAGCATTGCTTTGTCGCCCAGGCTAGAGTGCAGTGGTGCAATCTTGGCTCACTGCAACCTCTGCCTCCCGGGTTCAAGTGATTCTCGTACCTCAGCCTCCTGAGTAGCTGGGACCAGGTGCCCCACCATGCCTGGCTAGTTTTTGTATTTTTAGTAGAGATGGGGTTTCATCATGTGCCAGGCTAGTCTCCCAACTCCTAGCCTCAAATGATCGACCAGCTTCGGACTCCTAAAGTGCTGGGATAACAGGTGTGAACCACCGTGCCCGGCTTCAACTTTCAAATACCATATTTTAACTTCATTTTGTACAATATACTAACAGTTCCCATGCCTTAGGTCTTTCTTCTCCTCCTTTTTCTACCAGCTTCCCCCACCACTCTAGTCAAAATTTTTGGACTCTGTTCTAAGATTAAGCTTACGATAAAAGTTAATAGGGGACTGGGCAGTGTAATCACGCCTGTAATCTCAGCACTTTCGGAGGCTGAGGTAGGCAGATCACTTGAGCCCAGGAGTTTGAGACCAGCCTGGGCCACACGGTGCAACCCTGTCTCTACAAAAAATTAGCCGGCACTGTGGCATACATACTGTGGTCCCAGCCCTTCAGGCGGCTAAGGCAGGAGAATTGCTTGAGCCCGGGAGGCAGAGGTAGCAGTAAGCCAAGATCGTGCTATTGCACTCCCACCTGACTGAGAGGAACGATATCCTGTCTCAAAAAAAAAAATAAGTTATTAGGTGCATGTTTTCATCTATGAAACTTATAAAGTTTTTAAATTACAAGAACTAATGTTGGTAAGAGTACACATAAGAAACAGGGATACATTTATACAGTCTTGATGGAAGTGTAATTTGGTCCTTTTTTTTTTAATCCAGGGTTTGTGGTAACCCTGTGTTGAGCAAGTCTGTTGGCACCATTTTTTCTAATAGTATATGCTCACTTCATGGTTCTGTATCACATTTTGGTAATTCTTTCAATATTTGAAACTTTTTCATTATTAGTATATGTGTTGTGATGATTTGTGATCAGTGGTCTTTGATGTAACTATTGTAATTATTTTGTGGTGTCATGTACCACATCTATGTAGGATGGAGAACTTAAGCGATAAATGTTGTGTGTGTTCTGACTGTTCCATCAACAGGCAGTTCCTCTGTCTCTCTCCCTTGCTTTGGGCTTCCCTATCCCCTGAGATGCAACAATATTGAAATTAGGCCTGTTAGTAACCCAACAGTAGCCTCTAAGTGTTCAAGCGAAAGGAAGAATCCCATCTCTCACTTTAAGTGAAAAGCTAGAAATGGTTAAACTAAGTGAGGAAGGCATGTTGAAAGCAAAGCTAGGCCAAAAGCTAGGCCGCTTGTACCCATTAGCCAAGTTATGAATGTAAAGGAAAAAAAATTCTTAAAGGAAATTAAAAGTGCCACTCTGGAGAACATAGGAATGATAAAGCAAAACAGCCTTGTTGCTGACCTGGAGAAAGTTTTAATGGTCTAGATAGAAGATAAAGCAAGCCACAACATTCTCTTAAACCAGACGCAGTGCCTCATGCCTGTAATCCCAGCACTGTGGGAGGCTGAGACAGGAGGATCACTTGAGCCCAAGACTTTGAGACCAGCCTGGGCAATATAGCAAGACCCCATTTCTTTTTTAAAAAACAGTTTTAATTAGCTAGGTGTGGTGGTGTATACCTGTAGTCCTAGCTACTTGGGAGGCTGAGACAGGGGGATCACTTGAGCCCAGGAGTTCCACATTACGATGAGCTATGTGCGCCACTAGACTGGGTGACGGAGTGAGACCCTGTCTCTCAAATGAAGCAAAAACCAGTTTTTAAAAAGCATTCCCTTAAGCCAAAGCCTAGGCCTGAGCAACGCCCTAGCTCTCCTCCATTCTGTGAAGCCTATGAGAGGCAGAAGAAATATTTGAAGCTAGCAGAGGTTGGTTCATGAGGTTTACCAAAAGAAGCTGTGTCCATAACAAAAGTGCAAGGTGAAGTAGCAAGTGCTGATGTAGAAGCTACAGCAAGTTATCCAGAAGATCTAGCTAAGATCTTTGATAAAGGTGACTACATTAAACAACAGATCTTCAGTGTAGACGAAATAGCCATCTATTGGAATAAGATGTCCTCTAGGACTTTCATGGTTAGAGAGGAAAAGTCAATGTTTGGCTTCAAAACTTCAAAGGACAGGCTGACTCTCTTGTTAGTGGCTAATAATGATGGTCTAAGCCAGTGCTCATTTACCATTCCTAGAATCCTAGGGCCCTTAAGAATTATGTCAAGTGTACCCTGTCTGTCCTCTGTAAATGGAACAGCAAAGCATGGATGTCAGCACATCCGTTTCCAGTGTCGTTTATTGAATATTTTAAGCTCTTGTTGAGAACTACTACTTGGAATGAAAGAGTCCTTTAAAATTTTTACTGTTCATGGACAGCACATCTAGCCATCCAAGAGTTCTGATGGAGACATACAAGGAGATTAATGCTGTTTCCTTGCCTGCTAATGCAGGATCCATTCTGTAGCCCATGGACCAAAGAGTAATTTTGACTTTTAAGTCTTATTATTTAAGAAATACATTTCATAAGGCTATGAAATGCAGCTGTACATAGTGAATCTGCTATACATAGTGATTCCTCTGATGAATCTGAGCAAAGTAAATCTAAAACCTTGTGGAAAGGGGCTGGGCGTGGTGGCTCATGCCTGTAATCCCAGCACTTTGGGAGGCCGAGGTGGGCGGATCACCTGAGGTCAGGAGTTCAAGACCAGCCTGGCCAACATGGTGAAACCCCGTCTCTACTTAGAAATACAAAAATTTGGCTGGGTATGGTGGCTCATACCTGTAATCCCAGCACTTTGGGAGGCCGAGGTGGGTGGATCACCTGAGGACAGGAGTCCAAGACCAGTCTGGCCAACATGGTGAAACCCTGTCTCTACTAAAAAATACAAAAATTAACCAGGTGTGGCTGGGCACAGTGGCTCACGCCTGTAATCCTAGCACTTTGGGAGGCCGAGGCGGGTGGATCACGAGGTCAGGTGATCGAGACCATCCTGGTTAACATGGTGAGACCCCATCTCGACTAAAAATACAGAAAGAATTAGCTGGGCATGGTGGTGGGTGCCTGTAGTCCCAGCTACTCGGGAGGCTGAGGCAGGAGAATGGCATGAACCTGGGAGGTGGAGCTTGCAGCGAGCCGAGATCGCGCCACTGCCCTCCAGCCTGGGTGACAGAGCGAGACTCCATCTCAAAAAAAAAAAAAAAAAAAAAAAAAGCCAGGCATGGTTTCGGGCACCTGTAATCCCAGCTACTCGGGAGGCTGAGGCAGGAGAATTGCTTCAACCTGGGAGGCAGAGGTTGCAGTGAGCTGAGGTCGCGCCACTGTACTCCAGCCTGGGCAACAAGAATGAAACTCTATCTCATAAACAAAAATTAGCCGGGTGTGGTGGCACACACCTGTAGTCCCAGCTACTGTGGAGACTAAGGCACAAGGATCCCTTGAACCCAGCAGGTGGAAGTTGCAGTGAGCAAGATTGTACCACTGCACTCCAGCCTGGGCAATAGAGTGAGACTCTGTCTCAAGTAAATAAATAAATAAATAAATAAATAAAATAAAACCTTCTGGAAAGGAGGTTTATATGCCAGTCTAGATGCCGTTAAGAACATTCATGATTAATGGAAGGAGGTCAAAATGTCAGTATTAACAGGAATTTGGAATGAGTTGCTTCTAATCCTTATGAGTGACTTTGAGGGGTTCAAGACTTCATGTAGGAAGTCGCTTCAGAAGTGATGGGAATAGCAAGTGAAAAAGAATTGAAACAGCCTGAAGATGTGACTGAATTGCTACAATCTCATGATAAAACTAATGGATGAGCAGTTGCTTCTTATTGATTAGCAAAGAAAGTGGTTTCTTGAGATGGAGTGTTCACCTAGTTAAGATGCTGTGAACATTGATGAAATGACAAAAGTTTTAGAATACTACATAAGCTTAGTTGATAAAGCAGTGACAGGGTTTGAGAGGATTGACTCCAATGTTGAAAGAATTTCTACTATGGTTTAAATGCTATCAAACACCATCACATGCTACAGAAAAATTATTCATGAAAGGAAGAGTTCATCAATGGGTCAAATTTTATTGTTTTCTTATTTTAAGAAATTGCAGTCGGGCACGGTGGCGCATGCCTGTAATCTCAGCACTTTGGGAGGCCAAGGCAGGCAGATCACGAGGTCAAGAGATCGACACCATCCTAGCCAACATGGTGAAACCCCGTCTCTACTAAAAATACAACAATTAGCCAGGCGTGGTGGCACCTGCCTGTAGTCCCAGCTAACTTGGGAGGCTGAGGCAGGAGAATTGCTTGAACCTGCAAGGCGGAGATTGCAGTGAGCCGAGATCACGCCACTGCACTCCAGCCTGGCGGCAGAGGAAGACTCATCTCAAAAAAAAACAAAAACAAAAACAAAAAACTTGCAACCTTCAGCAACCACCACCCTGATCAGTCAGCAGCCATCAACATGGGACAAGACCCTCCAGCAGCAAAGAGATTACTATTTGCTGGATGCTGTGAAGATCATGAGCATTTTGTTAGCAATAAAATGTATATATACATACACACACACACACACACACACACACACACACACACATTTTGAGATGGAGTCTCGCTCTGTCACCCAGGCTGGAGTGCAGTGGTACGATCTCAGCTGACTGCAACCTCCACCTCCCAAGTTCAAGCGGTTCTCCTGCCTCAGTCTCCTGAGTAGCTGGGATTACAGGTATGTACCATCATGCCTGGCTAATTTTTGTATTTTTAGTAGAGATGGGGTTTCATCATATTGGCCAGGCTGGTCTCAAACTCCTGACCTCATGATCTGCCCACCTCGGCCTCCCAAAATGCTGGGATTACAGGCATGAGCCACCGTGCCTGGCCAATGAGGCTCTTTTATACCACTTTTACTACACTTAAAGGATCATGTCTCAACTAGTGACTCTATCATCTTTACCGATTAACTGGACGTCCAGTGGTGCCCAAATTTTCAGGGACTAACATGGGCGTGGGCAAAATCTTGCCTTGTTAAGGTTAATGGTATTGTAAATTGTTAACTATTGCATTTAGGTTGGGCATGGTGGCTCATCCCTGTAACCCCAGCACTTTGGGTGGCCAAGGCGGGCAGATCACTTGAGGCCCGGAGTTTGAGACCAGCCTGGTCAATATGGTGAAACCCCGTCTCTACTAAAAATACAAAAATTAGCCAGGCATGGTGGCGCGTACCTGTAGTCCCAGTTACTTGGGAGGCTGAGGTAGGAGAATTTCTTAAACCTGGGAGACGGAGGTTGCAGTGAGCCGAGATTGCACCACTGCACTCCAGCCTAAGTGACAGAGGGAGACTTTGTCTTAAAAAAAAAAAAAAAAAAAGCGCCTCATTCAGTTTAAGTTTGCATGAAATATGATACATACTGTTACTACATTCAGGCCATATGAGTAAATTATACATCCTTCAAAATTATATTTATACTTTTTGTCTTTCATTTACTTACGACCATTTACTCAATGTTCTATTTTTAACATGTTGGCATTTTCTTTGTTTCATTATTCCAGTTATTAATGGTTGCATTTTCTGGAATCTCTTCTTATTAAACTTGGGCAAATATAGCATACATTTGAAAAGAACAGATCAAAAGAGAACTTCTGAAGGAAATTCCATCCAATCAAGCAAAGAACCATTCAGTGTGTCAATATTCAATCATCTCCCAAAACCTTTGTCTCCTGTCTCACAATGACACTGTCAGCTTCAAGAACAGGAAAACATCATCAGAGGCTTCTTCCTAGAGACTGCAACCCCATGCTTTCCTTCCAGCATTGCCCCAACCGCTCCAATTGGGTCCTCCTTCTTCATAGGTTCACCTTTTCTTTGCTCTTTGTCTTAGTTTTGGTTCCCCCAGAAGCCAGATCCCAAGACATTAATACGTACACAAATAGTTTACTTGGGTAGTGATCTCAGGAAATACGGGCAAGGGAAGTGAGACAAAGAGGGAAGGCAATCAATGAAAAGGGCGTGTTTTCAAGTGGGTTAGTACTATAGATAATGGACTTAATCCCTCTGGAGAATTTTGGGTACCAGTGTAAAATTCATGCCTCTTGAGTTATTCTACCAGAGTAGCAAAGGAGCTGAAGTATTTATACCCCAACTCCTATCAATCATTAGTTAAAGGCTGTACTTAAGGCATTACATCTCCTCAAACCTATGCTCACACATAGAGCTCCAGTCACCAGAGAAGGCCATTAAGCAAGATGGTCCAGCTGCTGGCACTTGGTAAGGCTCAGGAGACATGGGCAGGGCACCAACTATATCTACTACACTGCTATCTGAGATCCCAATCTAGTACACTAAGACCCATGACTAAAAGCCAGAGATTACAAAATAGGAAAGAAGATCAAAGCCTCTAGAGTCAGACTCATTGGTTTCAAAACCTGATTTCTTAATCTCTCTAAGCTTCAAAATTCCATAGAGGATTGTTACGGGGATTGAATAACGTAATCCATGTAAAAGTATCCAGTATTGTGACTAGCACGTACTACATATTCCCAAAAATACTAGTTAATAATGTTAACACCTGATCCCCTCATGGAGACATAAAACTGAACAGGATCTACTTTGTTCTCTGTCCAGATTGCCTAGCAGGGACCCAGCAATTCCAGTTTTGCTACTGTGACAGCATTTACACTGGTGTCAGTGAGCAGAACTGATGAAATGACTGGGCTTCAGTTAAAGTAGTCATCAAGACATGGCCAGATGGAGCCTTGAATTATCATCAATGCAGAGTGGGTTGCTTCAAGCTGCATGGGGCTCTATGGAGTGCAGAAGAGTAGATGGATCTCCTAAAGAAGGAATAGGTTCTAGAGCAAGCCTACCTGGTGGTCCAACTTAGCCTCTTCACACTATTTTCCTAACCAGCCACTCAGACAGTCTTTAATTTTTTTTAATCTTTATGAGAAAAAGGGAGAAAAGAACTAGTACTTATCCTTCTCAATATCAAGTTCTAACACAGCTCTTTCAATAAGCAAAGTATTTTTGGAATTCCGTAGTTCAAATGAAATTACATGGTTCACATGCTCAAGGCATTTTTTTCCAAATGGTTTTCATTCCCAGTCAGTAAAGACCAGACTTTTGGAAAAACTCAAACTTTCATTAAAGTTCAGCCATGCAGGATATAAAAGCTGGGTGGATCCGCTTTGATTTTGCTTTGTTGCTAACCATTTCCGCTTAACTGACAGCAAGAACAGATTTTTGGAAGAGAATGCAAAGGGCATGAAGAGGCCTGTGACACCACATAAAAATTCTAACAAAAGAAAACTTAGAGAAGAAAATTTACCATATTTTCCAAACAGCAGAAAACACTAATTTTTCAATTTTAATATAGTATCTGAAATAAATATATAGCAAATGTATTTCAGTACAATTTGGTATTTTTTTAAATCACTGATCATGAAGACTACAGTTGAAATACCAAATTTTAAAAAACACTTAGCCACTAATAGTTATAGACCCCTAATGAAAATATTGCCTTCTCCTGGAAAACCAAACATCATATGTTCTCACTCATTAGTGGGAGATAAGCTATGGGGATGCAAAGGCATAAGAATGACACAATGGGCCGGGCGCGGTGGCTCAAGCCTGTAATCCCAGCACTTTGGGAGGCCGAGGCGGGCGGATCACAAGGTCGGGAGATCGAGACCATCCTGGCTAACATGGTGAAACCCCGTCTCTACTAAAAAATACAAAAAACTAGCCGGGCGTGTTGGCGGGCGCCTGTAGTCCCAGCTACTTGGGAAGCTGAGGCAGGAGAATGGCATAAACCCGGGAGGCGGAGCTTGCAGTGAGCTGAGATCCGGCCACTGCACTCCAGCCTGGGCGACAGAGCGAGACTCCATCTCAAAAAAAAAAAAAAAAAAAAAAAAGAATGACACAATGGACTCTGGGGACTCAGAGAAAGGGTGGGAAGGGGGTGACGGATAAAAGACTACAAATTGGGTTCAGTGTCTACTGCTCGGCAGATGGGTGCACCAAAGTCTCACAAATCACCACTAAAGAACTTATGTAACCAAACATCACCTGTTTCCCCAAAACCTATGGAAATCAAAAATTAAAAAATAAAAATATAGGAAAGTGCTTTGTACATGTCAAAAAAAAATGTTGCCTTTCTTAATAAAAATAAACGCTTCTCCCAAATGTTCACTGGAAGGAGAATCTCCACATGGGGAAGAATAGCTAGATCTTATATCCCGCTAATTTTGTCTTCCCTTGGTCTGTGGGGGAAGACGCTATTCCCCTCTTTACTATTGGTCTAAGACCAGACAGTGGACTGGTTTGATCCCAGGAACACTCCCTAATAAACTTCCTTCACCCCAATCTCTGTCCAGACTGTGCTTCACTGAGAACCCAATTTGTGGCAGTTACCCATGGCCAAGGTACATACACCTTAACACTTCAACTCCTCAAGTCTAGACCCAGAAGAGTAAGAACAAGAAAAAAAGCAACTTATTGACTGTGTGTGGAAGTGGCTTTGTTCAATTGATTGGTGGTGTTAATGATCCCTTCTTTACAGGAGGAAGTTAGCCTCTCTCTTTTGAGGTTTCTACGTGATAACCATATTGGAAAATAACCCAATAGGTACAATATCCATAAAATTGTGGGTTGTGGGGGCATTTTGTTATACACTATCTTAGAGTCCAAATCAGTTAATAGAAAAGGGAGAGTGACAATATTATTGCATAGAAACAAAAGAAGTACTGATACATCTCACTTTGTAAAAAAAGAAACACATTTCAGAAAAAGTTAGCTATGAATCATATT
Source organism: Macaca mulatta (assembly GCF_049350105.2). Taxonomy (NCBI): domain Eukaryota; kingdom Metazoa; phylum Chordata; class Mammalia; order Primates; family Cercopithecidae; genus Macaca; species Macaca mulatta. The sequence goes on from NC_133420.1 coordinate 93,756,516, forward strand.
TTTATCTTAAATTTTATTTTAAAGTTAGTAATGAAATGCACCATCTAAAGATTTTTAGGACATAGTTTTTGCAGAGAAAAACTTACAAATTTACATTATTACCTTCCAATTTGTTATTTTGTGAAACTAAAAATGCTAAAAAAATTTTTTATCTTTTTCTTTACCAAAAGAGTTTCCCACTCCTCAAAATTCATTTTTATCATCTAAAATGATAAATGATTAAAATTTTTTTATCATTTAAAAGTGATACTCTATTTTAAATCACTGAGATGATTTATAATAAAGTATTATTGAAAATCTAAATACCACAGCAAAACACTTAATATAAAATTACATTAAACTCTAATCAGTTTCTTTTGGCCCAATATTTTTAGATAAAGAAATTACTTCAAGTTGCATATGCTATAAATATTCTTGAGATTAGCCAAACTTTTTCACAGTACTGGAACTTTGTTGTGTTATTATTACTCAAATTCATTGACAAAGAGTTATTATCTCCCTAGCAGAATTTTATTTCTAAGGCTATGTTTTGATAATGGTTTTAACATTCATCCTGGATGAGTGGCTAAGAATCTGGAAATGAAAATTAGGAATGTACTTATCCTCTTCTGCCAAAGAGTGTTTTCTTTTTCCCCCAGATTAGTAGTCACAGAGTAACCATGGATTATGGTTACCAAATTGGTACCAAATTTGGATTTCATATGGAGAACTTGGCCTTAGCTCAAACGCAGCAATTCACATTTAAATAAAATGAATATTTAGATGCTGTGCTCAAATTTAGATAAGATTATATTGTAGTGATTCTGGGGGAAATCAGTCTTAAGATCACATCTATTTGCAGTGGAATGAGGAATTTCCTTTGGAGAATAATTAGTAGAACTATTACTGCAAAGCTACCTAAGCCCTCTTATGTGATATAATCAGAGGCAATTGGCAAAAGAACATGAGTCAAAAATATCCCTCGGAGAGCCTGTACCCAGATCCAAAATACGGACATGCACTTTCTTATGAAGGGTTTCAGATGCATAAGACTTTTTTTTTTTTTTTTTTTTAAACAGGTTTCTAGGTAACAAGTCACTTGACTTCTCTGGGCCTCTTAAACTTCCCATATGAAAATAGACTAGATGAACCTGGAGAGACATTTTCTGCCTGACATGGAAGGTGAAAGTGAAGAAATTAGCTGTATTTCCTAACACTCAGGAGGTAGGTGCAGAGCCCATAGCTCCCCCAGCTCCTCTGGATCTTATGCTTCAGCTTCTCTAACTCTTGGGTCAGAGGTGTGTTTAACTCTGTGGTAAATGGCACCAGAGGTTTGGAGGTGGTGAGAGACCAATGCAGATTCCAGTCCATCCTCATGGATTCCAGTTTGTCCTCGCTTCCTGCTCTCTACCTCCTGACCACTGGTCCTGTGAACTTCGGTTCCAGCACTAGACACAGAAACAGCAGCCTCCCATAGCTTGTATAACCAGCTCCCACAATTGCATACAGTCAAGTCTCTACAATAAAAATAAATCCCTTATGTCAATTTCTCTTAGTAGTTCTACTTCTTTGAACAAACCTTGACTGATTATATTTGGGTTGTTATGTTTTTAACAAAAAGTGCTACTGTGCATATTCATGTTCATATTTTCTGGTATGCTTGTGCAAGAATTCCTCTACAATATATACCTGAGCTTACATATTGCTGGATTGTAGAATGTACAGTACTTAACTTTGTAAGATAATGACAAATTGTATTCCAGGGTGGTTGTGCCAATTTATGTTCACACCGGCATTGTTTAAGAGTTCCCCTTGAACTGTCTTTGGGAAAAATTAATATAGTGATATTTCTCTTTTAATTTTTTTTGGAGACAGGGTCTCACTATGTTGCTCAGGTTAGAGTCAAACTCCTAGGCTCAAGTGATTCTCCTACTTCAGCCTCCCAAGTAACTGGGACTACAGACATCCACCGCTGCACCCAGCAGTAATACTTAACTTTAGTTCATCTGAAGAGTATAATATGTTTACTCATCGTAATGTTAATTTGCATTTATATTCTCACTGTGAAGTAGAGAATCTTTTAATATTTTTATTCTTCATTCATATTTCCTCTTTTGCAAAATGACTATTCATGCCTCCCTTTTTTGTGGCATTGCTTGTCATTTAATTATTGATAAACAGAAAGAGTTCTTCTTGCATTCTGGAAACAAATCCTTTAGTGTTATATGCAGTGGTGTGCTGAAGCTGGCTTGTGTAGTCAGAGAGATTTGTGTATCTCTTCCTAACTTCATGTTTAGCAACATCATGTTGGTGGCTTGAAATAAATTTTCCACCTTGAAAAGAATCATACCCAACAAATCATGGCTTTTTTCCTCTCTGCAACACCAGGTTTTTAAAACGTATTTTGGCGTACCACTAGTTATATATAGCAGATATCTACTACTGGCTTGTGGCTTGTCTACAAATTCTTGTTTGGAGTATTTTGAAAAACAGAAAGTCAACTTTGTTCATCTCTTCAGTTTTAGATAAGCTTTTTTGGAGTGTTTTGTGTTTTCAGTTTCAGATAAGGCTTTTTTTGGGTATGTGTTTTCTCTACCCCAGGAAACTAAAGACATTATCCCATAGATGTTTAAAATATCAGCTTTCACATCCAAGTCTTGGATGCATCTAGAATTGACTTATGTATCATGTTGGGTAGGAATCCAATTTCATTTATCCCCATATTCTCCCAGCACCACTTATTGACTAATTCTCCCTTTCTTCGTTATATACAATACCACCTCTGTTATATATGGTGTCCAAATATGTGTGGATCTGTTTCCAGAATCTCTACTATTCCATTAATCCATTTGTGTATTGCAGCATTAATACCACTCTCTTAATTAACTTTGTAATCAAAGTCCTCAAATAGGATAGAGTATACCTCCTACCTTATTCTTCTCCAAAAGAGTCTTTGTTATATTTTTGACCTTTGTTCATCCATATAAATTTTAGAATAAGCTTTTAGGTTCTTGGGAAAAAACACAGTGGGATTTGGCATTAAGTTACACTGAATCTGTAGGTCAAATTGGGAAAAACTGGTAACTTTACAACAGAAAGTCTTCCTTTTGAATGTCTTCTTTTATTTATTTCTATAGTAGATCTTCTTTGATGTTTATCAAATAGAGTTTTAGAATTTATTCCATATTGGTCTTCCATAACTTCATTAGATGTAATTTATACTTTTTTATTGTTATGGTATATTAGTCTTTTCTCATGCTGCTAATAAAAGACATACCAGAGACTGGGTAATTGATAAAGAACAAGAGGTTTAATGGACTCACAGTTCCACATGGCTGGGGGCGGCCTCACAATCATGGCAGAAGGCAAAGGAGGAGCAAAGTCATGTCTTACATGGCAGCAGGTAAGGAAAGCTTGTGTAGAGGAATTCCCCCTTATAAAACCATCAGACCTCGTGATATTTACTCTCACAAGAATAGCACAGAAAAGACCCACCCCCATGATTCAATTACCTCCCACTGAGTCCCTCCCAGAACGTGGGAATTATGGGAGCTACAGTTCAACATGAGATTTGGGTGGGGACACAGCCAAACCTATCATATGGTAACCTGCTTTTTTATTTTTTAAATTTTCTGTTTGTTGCCAATGCTTAGAAATATATTTGGTTGTGCATATTGTTATTCTATTCAGCCATGTTGGTTAGCTTTGTTATTGTTATTATTATTTATTTTATTTCTTTTTGAGACAGAGTTTTGCTCTTCTTGCTCAGGCTGGAAGTGCAATAGCATAGTCTTGGTTCACTGCAACCCCTGCTTCCTGGGTTCAAGCGATTCTCCTGTCTCAGCCCCTCGAGTAGCTGGAATTACAGGCGAATGCTGCCACACCCGGCTAATTTTGTATTTTTAGTAGAGATGGGGTTTCTCCATGTTGGTCAGGCTGGTCTCGAACTCCTGACCTCAGGTGATCTGCCCTCCTTGGCCTCGCAAAGTGCTGGGATTACAGGCGTGAGACCCTGCATGGCCAGCTCTGTTATTATTACCAATAATTTGCCTGTAGATTTTGTGGGACTTTCTGTATAGAGAATTATATCTTTATGAATGAAGTATATTCCAATATGCCTACCTTTTATTGCTTTTCCCAATCTTTGTACTTTGTTGCTTCTTTTTCTTGTCTTAATGCACTTAGAAAATCCACTATAATGTTGAGTAGAAGTAAATAGGATTTCTAAGTCTTATTCATGATTTTGAAAAGTCTGCTTCTCATTATCTGCTGCATCTTTTGAGATTATATTTTTCCCCTTTAATCTGTTAATGCGGTGAATTATATATATGTGTATATATGTGTATATATAGTGTGTGTGTATATACACACATATACGTGTATGTATAGATACATATGTGTATATACATGTGTATATATGTGTGTATATACATGTATATATACATGTGTATATACATATGTATATATGTATATACAAGTATATACAACTATATATACATGTGTATACACATACATATGTATGTATATATGTGTGTATATACATATATGTATATATACATATATGTGTATATATACGTGTATATATGTGTGTGTATGTGTGTGTGTGTGTGTGTGTGTGTATATATATATTTTTGAGACGGAGTTTTGCTCTTTTTGCCTAGGCTGGAGTGCAATGGTGCGATCTCAGCTCGCTGCAACCTCCGCCTCCTGGATTCAAGCGGTTCTCCTGCCTCAGACTCCCAAGTAGCTGGGATTACAGGCATGTACCACCACACCTGGCTAATCTTTGTACTTTTAGTGGAGAAAGGGTTTCACCGTGTTGGTCAGGCTGGTGTCAAACTCCTGACCTCAGGTGATTTACCTGCCTTGGCCTCCCAAAGTGCTGGGATTTCAGGTGTGAGCCACTGTGCCTAGTCAGTGAATTATATTTTTATATTTTCTTTTCTTTAGCATTATTATTATTATTATTATTATTATTTGAGACAGGGTTTTGCTCTGTTGCCCAGGCTGGAGGGCAGTGGTGCCATCTTGGCTCACTGTTGCCTTCACCTTCCAGGGTCAAGCAATTCTCCTACCTCAGCCTCCCAAGTAGCTGGGACTACAGGCATGTGCTACCATGCCTGGCTAATTTTTGTATTTTGGGGGAGGAGACGGGGTTTTACCATGTTGCCCAGGTTGGTCTCTAACTCTTGGGCTCAAGTAATTCACCCACCTCGGCCTCTCAAGGCACTGGGGCTACAGGTGTGAGCCACCGTGCCTAGCCATATTTTATATTTCCTAATGTTTAACTGCCCTGGCATTTCTGGTTAATCTCAACTTTTTTATGATATATTATCTATTTGAAATAAACTCCTAATCTTGTTTCATTAGTATTTTATTTGAATTTGTAGCTATGTTTGTGAGTGAGATTGGTCCAAAAGGTTTCTTTATTGTCCTGTCCTTATTTGGTTTTGCTATCAAGGTTACATTAATATCATTGAGTGAGTTGTGTCATAGTCCCTCTTTTTCAGTTTTATAGGACATTTTTTTTTTTTTTTTTTTGAGACAGAGTCTCGCTTAGTCGCCCAGGCTGGAGTGCAGTGGCGCGATCTCGGCTCACTGCAAGCTCCGCCTCCCGGGTTCACGCTATTCTCCTGCCTCAGCCTCCCGAGTAGCTGGGACTACAGGCGCCCGCCACCTCGCCCAGCTAGTTTTTTGCATTTTTAGTAGAGACGGGGTTTCACAGTGTTAGCCAGGATGGTCTCGATCTCCTGACCTTGTGATCCGCCCGCCTCGGCCTCCCAAAGTGCTGGGATTACAGGCGTGAGCCACCGCACCCGGCCAGGACATTTTTAAAGATTGGAATGATCTCTTTCTTGAAACCTTGGTGTAAGTAATTTATAAACATATCTGGACTAATTATTTTCTTTGTGGGAAGATTTAAAAATATTTATTGCATTTCTTTGGTAGATATAAAACAATTCAGTTTCTCTATTTTTTAGTAAGTTTTCGTAAATCATAGTTTTCTAGGAATTTGCCCATTTCACCTAAGTTTTTGACTATGTGGCCTAAATGATTCAGAGTAGCTCATCTAAAAAAATCTTTGCCTTGTCTGTGATTAGGTCTCTTTTTATTCTAATATTGCTTATTTGTACGTTCTTTTTTTTTTTCTCGCTCAATCTCAGCAGAGATTGTTCTGTTTATAAAATAAAACTTTTAATTTTGTGGATTTTTTTTTGTATCTTTTTTTTTTACCTTTTTCTGAACCTCTGTTTTTATCTTTATTATCTACTTCCTCCTACTTTGATTGTTTTTCTATTTTTCCTCCTAATTTCTTGAGTTAAACACAAAACTCATTAATTTTTAACCTACCATCTTCTCTAAAACAAGCTTTCAAATTAATAAATTGTCCTTAAAGAACGACTTTAACTGTTTTACAGAACGTGGTAGGTGATATTTTCATTATCATTCAGCTTTTTCATCAGTTTTTCTTTGACACATGAATTACCTACAAGTGTTTCCACATTTTTAAATATATAAGAACTTTTACAGATTTATCTTTTGTTATTGCCTCTAAATTACTTTGTGCACAGAGAATGAGGACTATGTTATAATTTCATGAGATTTGCCATATGGCCTAATAAATGGACAATTTTTGTAATTGTACTATGATGTTTGAGAAAAATAAGTGCATTTGCCAACTGTTGGATGCAGAATTTTTATCTATTTAATTGTGTTGTTAATTGTGTTGTTCAGATCTTCCATATTGTTAATATCTTTGCTTTGGATGATCTATCGGTAATTGAGAGATACTGAAAGCTCTTATTGGCAATTTCTCTTTGGAGTTCAGTAAATATTTGCATTATGTATTTGAAACAATTTTTCCAGGTGTAAAACTTTGAAGTTATTATATCACTGACATTTGGAACCTTTATAAAAATCAAATAGTGGCCCCTCTCTAACTCTAATGATACTTATTTTCTTAAAGTCTATTTTGTGTGATTTTTAATACACACTTCAGTTTTTTTTGGTTACTGTATTCCTGTTACATCTTTCAACCATTTTGTGTCTTACGTTTTAAGTGTTTCTTTTGAAAGAGCATGTAGTTAGAGGTTTTTTGTTTGTCCCCCAATCTGTCTTTCACTGTAAAGTTTAGATTTATGTTGATTATAATTATTAATGTATCTAAACATTTTCTACCACCCCACTTTTAATTTTTATTTGTCCAAATTTTATTTTGCTTTTGCTTTCCCCCTCTTCCTTTATTGCTCTCTTCTTAGTTGATTGGGGTTGGGCTTTTGTTTGTAAGTTTGTTTTCTTTTTCCATTTTTCTCTCTTCTTTTTAGAAGTTATTTGAATTTTTGTTATCTGAAAATTGACTATAATGACTTAGAAAAATTGCACCGAATATTCTGTATCTGAATAAAAAATCTGCTGCAATGAATTTACATTCATGTGCTAGCAAAGACATTGAAATTGCATATAAGTCCAAATGAAAAGATGTAGAGTCCATTGCAGTCATAGCTGTTCTCTAATAAGCTCACATCTTGTGCTCCCATTACTTAAAGAGGCATAGATTGTCACTATTACTGTATTTTCCACATTATTAAAGTGAAAAGGCTTATTAAAGGACAGAAAATGCCGTAGAGAAAATAAGTGAACGTAAAAGATTCACTGCATGAACACCAGACATTTACTGTTGCGCTCACTCCTTTACCAGCTCACTCTTGCCTAATATAATGCAATTATTTCTCATCAAATGAAAGCACACTGGCTTTCCCTGACCCAAAATAAGGTCAAGAGTTCCTTTATCCATTTTTAGGTGATCTTCATTTCTCTTTTAGTTTAGTCACATTCACCCTTCAATAGATACCCTGTAGCTGAAATAGTGGGATATAGAGTTAATTCTTTTAGCACATAAACATACAATGAAATATTATACAGCAGTAAAAATGGAGTACTATATGTAACAATATTGATATATCTTACAAACATAATATGAAGTAAAAAAGATAATTTGTAGGAGAATATATACAGGACAATTCCATTTACATAAGTCTGAAAGCACACCAGGGCAGAAGTGGGTCATGTAATTAATATAGCCTGTGTTCTGTTTGGCAAGCAGTGCACCTTGGTTTAGAGTTGTGTCCAACCCAAAGAAGAGGAGCTTTTTTTTCTAATTTGCACAGAGGCTCTGAATGGGCTTTCTATGACTCTGGGTATATGTAGAAGTATTGGTAATATTCTAATTCTTATATTTGGTGATGGGTTCATGACTTTTATTTTGTAATTTTGTTACCTCAGACCTACTAGTTTGCTTCCCTAGAGTCAGTTATTGTTGACAGTTGCTTGTATATGCATCCAAAGATACCCAGTGCTTTGGAAGCATAGATAAATGTGTATTTGTGCTTTTGTACAAAACACAGTAGAAGCATTCTATGACATTGTATTGGATCTTTTTTTTTCCTACTTAACGCTATGTCTTAGAATTGTTCTGTGGTCACAAATATAGATATACCTCATTTCTAAAATGACTATGCAGCATTCCATCTATATTATGTGCCATAATTTATTTAACTTGTCTTCTGTTGATGAGACATTTCAGTTGTTTCCCATCTTTTGCTTTTACGAACAATGCTGCAATGAGCATTCCATTATGGGTATTTTTGCCCACACGTGTGATTATATCCATAGGATAAATTCCTAGGAGTAAGAACGCTGGGCCAGATGGAATGTACTTTGACATATAGTACCAGATTGTTTTTAAAAGCTGTAACACCAATTTATTCCCTTGTTAACACAGGGAGTGCTCATTTCTCTCACAGAAATATCATACTTTGTTGTTGTTGTTCATTTGATAAGTTAAAAGGAATAGTCAATCACTGTGTTTATTTTCTATTAAGAAAAGAAGATTGATCATAAAAGTTATTTTAAAAATCTTCAGGGGTTCAAAGGAGGTAGAAACATCTGTTTGAGAATGAGAGGCAGGGAAATTCTCAGAGGAGGTAGCCTTTAAGCAGGCCCTGTAATAATATGTAGAACTATGACAGCTGAGATGAAGGCAGGTGGCAGAGTGTTCAAGGTGGAGAGTGTGGTATGTAAGGGCAGAGGGTGGGAAATTGTTTTACAAGTAACCTAGTTTGTCTAAAGCAGAGTGAGCACATCCTGAATAGTGACAAGAAGTATACTAGGAATCAAAAGCTACCTAGTAGGCAGCAAACAATCACTTAAGTAGTTGCTTCTAGCCTTGATTCCCCATTACAACAACTGGAAGGTTAAAAAATATATATTGATGTTAAGTCCCTCTCCAGACAGATTATATTAGAGTCTCCGGTAGGAGCTTTCTCCCCAGGGGACATTATTTGTAGCCAGGGCTGAGAATGACTGCATTAAGGACAAATGGACTAGGGAGTAAAAGGCTCAAAAGTGGGCTTACAGAAGATTTAGAGTTGTGGATCACATGCTGTTTACCTCTAAATTTATTTAATAATTTGAAATATGGGAAAAAAGATAATTCGTTCAAAATTTAATTTAGACAAATTTCCACTATAGTTTAAAATGATAACTATTCTATGTCTCAGAATAATTAATTTTGGCTGGGTGTGGTGGCTCATTCCTGTAATCCCAGCACTCTGGGAGGCCATGGCGGGTGGATCACTTGAGGTCAGGAGTTCGAGGCCAGCCTGGCCAATATGGTGAAACCCCGTCTCTACTAAAAATAGAAAACTTAGCTGGGTGTGGTGACGGGCACCTGTAATCCCAGCTACTGGGAAGGCTGAGGCAGGATAATCACTTGAACCAGGGAGGTGGAGGTTGCAGTGAGCTGAGATGGCGCCACTTCAGCCTGGGCGAGAGAGTGGGACTCCATCTCAAATAATAATAATAATAATAATAATAATAATAATAATAATTTTTTCTTTCAGGGGATATGATCATTTACCAGGTGGGTGTAATTCACAGTGAAAACTGCTTACACATCAGTGATTTGACGCAGTGGTTTGACTGCCCCAGAATTCCCCTAGAATGAGATGGTTCTCAGAGCTTGGTGAAGCGTCGCCTTGACACTAGGTGGAGCCATGGACTGTGATTAGGTGAAAAACTGCCGCTCCAAAGAAACAGAGGTAGAATTTGAAGAGGGGAGGAGACTTGGAAAGCATGTGCGCTGGTGCCTCGTTTATATTTTACTTTTTCTCTTTTGTGTGTGCAAAATTGTCTTCTTCTCTTCTCTGCTCTTTTCTCCTTTCTTGTCTTTTATTTTCCTTTCTTTTTTTTTCGGAGTTTTACTTTTGTTGCCCGGGCTGGAGTGCAATGGCGCCATCTCGGCTCACCGCAACCTCCGCCTCCCGGGTTCACGCGATTCTCCTGCCTCAGCCTCCCAAGTAACTGGAATTACAGGTACCCGCCACCCCACCTCGCTGTTTTGTATCTTTAGTGGAGATGGGGTTTCACCATGTTTGTCTTGCACTCCTGACCTCAGATGATCCGCCCACCTCGGCTTCCCAAAGTACTAGGATTACAAGCTAGCACTTTGTGCCACTGGGCCTGGCCATTTTCTACTTTTCAAATAAGTTACACATTTATATAGTTCTAAGTTTACAAAGTAAAAATGCTGTACTGTCTGTGAAGTGGATATTCTCTCTGTATGCCTTCAGATCTACTCTCTACTTTGCCTTGAGCCCCAAGAGGCTCATCTCTAAGGATGTCCAGAGATCCAAGTGCAGAAGGAGAACGTGGTGAGGCTATTTATTCCCCCAGCGCCTTCCCTGCTGGGCTATGGAGGAACAGTGGCTGACTTCATCTGGGAAAGGGCTATGGCTTCTGTCCCGTATCCCCTTCTATACCTATAGCGCTCTCTCTCTGGATTCAAGTAACCACTTACTCCCCCTCTTCATCCTTAGAACTTAGGTATAATGATGATTCCCCTCTGTAGGTTGCCCACTGGCAAGTGTCAGCCTCCTTTGTTGGGTTCCTTAGCCCTGTCCACAACTTTGTAAATAATTCTGTCACTCAACTGTCTTCGATGATGCCTTTTGAATATGCCATATATTTCCTGCTGAGATCCTAACTGGTACATTCTCCTTCCTCTCTTCTCTGTCTCACGCCAATTCAGTTCTCCTCCTGAAGCAACCAATTTTAGAAGTTTCCTATATTTATGTAATATGAGCATAAAGGAATGTATCTATTCCTTTATCCTTACTTATGCAAATTGTAGTATATTATATGTCCTGTTCTGCACTGTAGTTGTTTTTTTATCCCCCATAATAGTATATCCTAGGGATCATTCTATAGCAGTATATAGGGGTCTTTCTTAATACCTTTTTTTTTTTTCAGGTTTAGAGCAGAAATTTAATAGGTGAAAGAACAAGAATAGCTGTCTGCTACAGAGAGGGATCCTGGGAAAATAGGTTGCCAGTTCACAGTTTGGATACAGAGGCTTTTATAAGAAACTGATGGGGGCTGGTCATCTCATTTGCATAAGGTGTGCATTTCTGGTAATTCTACCCCGTCCTCCCAGTGTGGATGCAGGCTCTTAGCTTGAGTTACTCCATGTTGCTTTGTTTCCCTTACTGCACATGTGTTAGGGGACAGAATTTTCCATTGTAGGTATGTCTGGGAAAGTCTCCTGTGTAGTCTTTCTTATCTCTGCAGCTGAGGGGATGTCTTAGGCAAGCCCCCTTGTCTCTTGAGCAACTTCCCTTATCTGTGCCTGCAACTTGATTTTTCAGGCTGTTATTTTGTTTGAAATAATTTAATCTTATTACTTTTTATGGCTGCATTATATTCCATTTTATAGGTGTACACTTTTTAGCCAGCCTCCTATCAACAGACATTTAGGTTGTTTCCAGTCACTTACTATTACAAATGTTGCTTTAAGGAATAACCTTGTATGTAGGTTATTTCTCCTTCTTTTATGTATGAGGAAAATGAAACAGACAGAGATTAAGTTGTCTAAAGTCAGTCATTGGCAGAGTCTATGGTATTATAGTCATCAGTTAGTAGGGTGAGACTTGAGTGACCGGTATAGTCTTCATTATGGACTGGAGTGATCTGAATCTTGCTGAGGGACCCCCACAAAATTTACTGCACATTTCTACTCTTCTTAAATTTTTACCCTTATACATTTATTTCCTAGCATCATGATTAAAAGCATGGATTGCATAGCCACAACACTAGGTTGTATTTTCCACTCCATTATTTATTAGCTGTTGACATTGGACAAGTCACAGCCTTTCAGTGCCTCACTTTCCTCATATATAAAATAGTTCCTCATGGTGTTGCTAAGGGCATTAAGTGCCTGCCACATGTTAAGGGCCATGTAAGCACTGACTCTTATTAGTAGTGCTGTCATCATTCTTTTGGCTTGTGACTGTGCCCCATTATTAACATTAAAACACAGCCTGAGCGCTATCTCCTATTTCATCAATATTTTACCTTTTATGTAAGTGAGATCATCAGATCACTTCTTGATAGGAAATTAGGGCAGATAATTAGGGATATGTGATGTCCCTTGATATGTGAAATGGGACCTAAATGAGAAGGGAGTTTCTGAAGATAACTTTACCCACTTCACAATTTTATTCTGATATTCCTATTCACATGTACTTAAAACAGTGAGACCCAGAAATAATTCCTGAACTAGATTCACTGTCCATAACCCCTCCACCATTCACCATCCTTGACCAACAAAACCAAACCCCGTCTTCCTCTCACAAGCCCACATCACATTCAGGTGGATCAATTAACACATCTCAGAATCATCCTTGACTAATCTCTTCCACATCATTCACATCAAATTTGTTATCAAGCCCTGTAAATTATTTCTTCTTAATAGTTTTCAACTTCATCCCCATCCCTTTTTCTCTGTGTCCTTTGAGATTGCCTTAAATCAGACTCTTCTATTTCTGTGGGCCATTGCAGAACTTTGGTTAGTCTTTTCCCATTCTCTCTCCTTCCCCTCCCTCTCTTCCTCTCCTTGCTCTGCAAATATGTATTGAGTGGCTGTTATTTATCAGGCCTTGAACTGGCACAGGGATGCAAAAGTGAGTAAGACAGAGGGATCCTAAAACCAACTGCAACCTTAACGTAATCCTAATCCTCAATTCATGAAATTTTTGCTCCAAAGAGAGTCAGATATTAAACATACAGTTATACAAATAATTGGTTTAGGATAACAGGAATCTCTGTTTTCTGCTGTAGGGTGTCCCTGAAACAAAGAGATTGTTAGCTCAGGCTTTATGTCTGGGTAGTGAGGGCTTCCTAGTCTTAAAAATGCATCACAACTTTTGCTTTAGAAAGTCTCTGTGATGGTAAGAACTGGAGTTTGGAGGGGAAGAGGAAAGGAAGTGGCCTGACCCTAAGGAAAAGGAGAATGCCTGAGACTGTCCTGGACAGGGAATTGGGGGACAGGTTTGCAGTATGTTCTATAAGGCTTTGGGATGTTATCACACTGTTGCATAGTTTTCCAAAGACTATGACACTTGCAGTGGGAGAGGCATAGGTAGATGTCTGTGGTGGCCTGACCTGAGTGCTCTGGCCCCCAAAGCAGTGGCAAGCATTCCTTGTGGAGGACCTGTGGTCAAAAAGAGAGAGCTTTGTGGGAGCATCTCTGCAGTGTGCCAAGGGCAGTAGGGCCTACCAAATTCCAAAGGACCAGCCCAATGACCTGAAGGACCAAAGACCAGGTCCTCCTCCCTTTTCATGGGGCTGTGTAAGCCCCAGGGCCCTAGTTGGCCTGCCACTGGGTGAGTGTGGTGGGGGGTAACAATTACAGTTACCTCTGTGTAAAACATTTAAAAATGGTGGCTCCACATGAACCTTATTCCATAAGCTATTTCTATATGGCTAGTCAATTTCTATTCTTTTCTTTTTAAAATAAACCAAAAAGTTTTTTGTTTTTTTTTTTCTAAGTCACAAATTAGTTGTGTTATCATGTACATCACACATCCCCTCTGGGACTCCGTTTCCTTATCTGTGAAATGTGAGGGATAATGTTGGATTTCTGTTCCAGCTCTCCTATCCCAAGGTTTTATGTTGTCTCATCCAGAGAACAGAATAGTTAATACAGTGACTTGAGAGTTTCTTTCTTTGCTTTAATCATGTTGATTACACTCCCAGCAAAGAAAATGAAAGCTGATGATATCTATCTACATCACCAAGTATCAGAGTTTGCATAATTCATGCTAATTTCTGTAAACTCTCACTGTATATGAAACATGCAGTTAGCAGTAAAGATGAAGCAAGAAATGCTGTATCAAGAGCACATGACCTGTCTTTGTTTGAGGCAGATCATGTGAAATTGATACCGAGATGACTTTCTCACCTGTGACTGGTGACATTGGAAGGAGGGGGAAGGAAATTTTTTGACTTAAGAGACTCTTTATGCTAAATGAACAGGAAAACTCCCCTTCCTCCCTTTAGTAACATGAACAGAATCTTACTTGTCACCAGGCCCGTCCAGATGGGGAGTGAACAAGGCTTCATTGGCAAATACCCAGCTTCTTCCATGGACCTAAGGGGGTTGTTAGAGAATATGCTTTATTGAATGTGGCATTTAATTACAGAAGTGGGGGTTTTGAGGGAGGAGGGTGAGTAGGAGGAATCATTGTAATTTTTCAACTGGAGAAATAGATTGCTGGATGAGACAGTCAAGTATATTAGAGATATGGAATCTGGAGACAGACTGCTGGACTCTTAGCCTGGCTTTGCAACTTACAAGCTCTGTGACTTTGGGCAAATTACTCTCTGTGCTTTATATGTAAACTGGGGACAATAATGGTATCTAGCTCATAGGAGGATTATGTTATAAAGATTAAATAAGTTAGTATTTATAAAGCACATAGAATAGTGCCTGACACATGGTAAGAACTTTATAAAAAGTGTTTGTTGTTGTTGCTGTTATTTTTACATGCCAAGGCACACATATTGACTCAAACTTTGACATTTAAATCAAACTTCAGAACTCAGCTTTAAAGCAGTTCCATACCTATGGTAATAAATTCATCTGCCTATTATGTGGTTATTAGAGTTAGTTAGATCACTGCAGATTTCTTCTGAGAACCAGGTGAAGAGGTTAAGAAAGAGGATTTATGTAAGAAGGAAAATGTTGTGGACAGCCAGAAGAAATGTCTTATAACTGGTATTGTAAGTAATAAATTTTTCAGCCAATCTTTTTCAAAAAAATGTTACTGAATTACTTGATAAATCATGTTCTGGGGTTTCTCTAACTTCCCCAGGTAGATTGGTATAGGTGTGTGTCCACCAGTATCAAGTGCTTTCCGCTTTCCTCCAAGATGTAGAAACATCAAACGAGTGCATCAAAACCTTTCAACCTATTTTTAAAAATCTAGTCATGTGACAGATTATGAAATGTGAACTCTCATTCATTTAAAGTAATTACCAATTTTTACATATATCCTTAATTTTTATTTTGACGTGTAAGATTTCTGGATTTTTTACTTATCTTGTTCCACTGGTCCACAGAGTATGAGTATAGCTTGCATTTGGTTCACCTGGTGAATATATGAACACAGCTTTTCATGTGTTGATTTCCTCTATGATTTGAAAAACTATAGCAAGATTATTTGTAAGGTTGTGCCTAGTTGGTGACATTTGGAGGAATCCTTCTTTTTTGAACTCTCTCATGCTTTCTAAATTTTTCAAAAATGAATATGCATTTTAAACAATTGAAATCTGAAAAAAATTAATGTTTGCTATTTGGCTTATATTCTTTTTCTTTTGATTTGTTTGTTTTGGCTTATTTTCTTTAAAAAGGAAAATAAATTAACTAACTTGACTGCCTTCAAGAAATAACCCAGGGAATAAATACATGAAGTCAGTATTTTTTTTTATTCCCTTAAAAAGAAGAAATTTTGCAATTACCCAATTCTGTTTTTTGGTTTTTTGTTTTTGTTTTTGTTTTTTTCCCTACACAGGGTTTCACTCTGTTGCCCAGGCTGGAGTGTAGTAGTGTGATCATGGCTCACTGCAGCCTCAACCACCCAGGCTCAAGCAATCTTCCCACCTCAGCCTTCTGAGTAGCAGGGACTACAGGTGTGCACCACCATGCCAGCTAATTTTTACCTTTTTAGAGATGAGGGTCTCACTGTGTTGTCCAGGCCGGTCTTGAACCGTTGGGCTCAAGTGATCCTCCTGCCTCGGCCTCCCAAAGTGCTGTGGGTGATGACAAGCATGAGTCATCATACCTGGCCCCAATTCTTGACTCTAGCACAGGCCCTTGGGTGGTCATCAGTGTTAAATTTCATGATGTGTCAGAAAGACCTTATCTCTGTTCTTTTCGCATATGATTCCACATCACTCTGAATAGATCTGGTCCTAGATAAGCAGACAATCTCTTAGATGAAAAGATCCAAGATACTAGGCCTAAAGTGCTGTCAAACAGCTTCCCAACTGTTTGCTATACTGGACCTGAGGTTATGGAGATCTGGGATTAAATTCTTCAAAGAGAAAAATGGAAATTTGGAAATTTGGGTATTTTACTATACTCTGTTTTCTCTATGTGTGGATGTATTTAATTTAGGCTTTACTTTTTCTCTCTGTGTGAATATGTTTAACTTATGTTTTGTTTTGAATGACATTTCATCCTGAAGTCACGTGATAACATGCAGTATTCAAGATTCTCAGTTCCCCTTACTGCAAAACCACAGTTGCATCATTAGAAACTGACCTAAATGAGAACAAGGTGACGTAAGAAGACAAAATCTGGATTAAGGTTTTGAAAGATATTAGCAAGTTTCTCAGAGGAATCTCTTTTACAGTCCCAAAGTGAAATTCTGGATATTTTAGCCAAGGATTATTAGCACCTTGCACTTCCTTATTTTATCAAGGCCCTTGACAGGTGAAAACTCCCTGCAAATCCAATGCCTACTACATTTCACACAGCATCCCACAGTCCCAGAGAGGTGCAAGTGGCTAAGTCTTGATCCCAACTCCTGGAAGCTTACAGTCTTGTCAGAGAGACAGTTACATGGAAACAACTGAAGAATTCTTGAAAAGCAGATCAGGGCTGGGCACTGTGGCTCATGCCTATACTCCCAGCATTTTGGGAGGCTGAGGTGGAAGGATTGCTTGAGTCCAGGAGTTCAAGGCCAGTCTGGGCAATATAGTGAGACCTTGTCTCAAAAAAAGAAAAAAAGAAAAGTAATCAAATTAGCCCCATTTAAAAGATTGTATCAAGGTGCCTATACATTTGGGTTTCCAAATTCAGCCTAAAACAAAAACTGTATCACTCTACCCACAGTACTGCTGACGCCAAACGTATTTTGTTTTTCCACACCAACAATTAGTTCTCCAGCTCTCCAGACACCAGCTGGATGTCCTTCAATTCAATTCACTCACTTCTGACACTGTCTACCTGGGATCAGCATCAGACCCCACAGGTGAAGGGCTCTGTTCCACCAGACTTCTCCCACTTCAGATGTCAGTCACAAATGGTGAGTCCCAGGTTACTCACGCTTCTGTTAAACTTGGCTACAAATTGGGCATTCCCAAGACCCCCTCCTTACATTCAATAATTTGCTATAATGGCTCATAGAACTCAGATGCTTTAACTTACATGTACTGGTTTATTGTAAAGGATACAGATGAACAACCAGATGAACAAGTACACAGAGCAAGCTCCGGAAGGGCCCCCACTCCTCTTGGAGTTGGGGTGCACCGCCCTCCTGGCATGTGGATGTGTTCATCAACCCAGAAGTTCTCCAAGTCTCGTTCATAGTTTAGGGATTTTTATGGGTGAACTCAGAGCAAGAACTCACTCACCACCGAGAGGATGGCACTAAGGCATTCATGAGGGATCTACTCCTATGATCCAAACACCTCACACCCAGGCCCCACCTCAAACATGGGGGATTACACCTCAACATGAGATTTGGAGGGGACAAACATCCAAACCACATCACCAGGCAACTTGTTAGAATTGCAGAATCTTGGGCCCCATCCGAGACCTACTGAATCAGTACCTGCATGTTAATGAGATCTCTAGGTGTATCATGTTGCATATCAAAGTTTGAGTAGCGCTTGTTTAGGTGACACCTGATAAGAAGCAAAGGTTTGCTTTGAAGCATATTCCTTAGTTATTGCTGAACACTATATTTCCCTTTATGCTTTCATAGATCTACTATCAGTTGTGCCTCAGTTATATTAACTACAACTCTCAATTATGAAAAACAGAGACATGAGAAGAATTTAACTTGCCCATAACAACTGGCAAATTAAAACAGAAGGAAGAGAATGCAGAATTCAGACTCCTGCCTCCCTTTTCTTTTCTCTCCATCTTTTTTCTTACGACCCAGTCTTGTTTAACTTGAATCTCCACCTGGGAGTTGTAGCATTCCTAGTCTAGCAATCACTAAGGTTGGAAAAAGGAATGACCAAGAAGTCTTCAGCCTGGAGATAGTGACTGAAAAATCACCCTGGGGCAGCTGGAAAATAAAAAGAAATAACCCTAAAAAAGATGCTAGGAGGAAAGAAAGGTAATCCCATCTCTACCTGTCCTACCTTCACTTTCACCTTTTCTGCTTCTTTTCTTTTGCCCATTCACTGTACCATTCAGTTATATAATGTATACATTGAGCACCTACTGTCTGTCAGGCACTGATATCTGCATTTTCCTAGTAACTACAGGACTTTCTACACACTTTCTGATCTCCCATGAGACCCTGACCCTTTTCCAAAGCCGGTAAAAGCCACTATCTTTTCTGTTTTCAGTCTTCTCCCACTGTGGCCCCAGGTGGCTCATCAGAACAGCAGGAACAGTTGAATCTGGAAGGCTTTAGGGTTTCTGTTATCTGCTCACTCCACATGTGGGATTCTCTGATTCTTTTTCTCTAAAAGGGATATTAAGGGGGAAAATATCCAGGTTCAGCTGGGGTTTTAAAAATAATTATTGAATTTGACTGAAGGGCTGGCTCTGATTTTGTTGGGTCACTAAGGTCAGAGCTCAGTTGAATCCCTAAAAACCATTGAGTAATTTCCCTCAAAAGAAGATCAGGTTGAAGAGTAAGTTTGAGGTACACAAAGGGAACCTTTGTGGGAGGGAAAACAGAAGAGAAATAACACCATTACCCCAATCTATTTATGATAAATCAGCATAGAAAACCCATAATGTTGTATCATCAGTCGATGATAGAGAAGCATGTTGCCACAAAACAAGGATGATAAAGGAAAGATATAAAGGGGAGATATAGTGGTGTCTGTTTTGGCTTTTAAATCAAATTCCACAATAGGACTACACAAGAACCAATTTGAATGCTTACCACGAATTGATATCTCTGCTTACATATTCTCTTTTTACCTCTTTCCTACTGGTATCTGATTCTTTTAACAGCGTACATACAGCGGCCAGGCACTTTGGGAGGCTGGGGCAGGTGTATTGCTTGAGCCCAGGAGTTTGAGACCAGCCTGGGCAACATGGTGAAACCCCATCTATATTTCCTTAAAAAATTAAAAAGTAAAAAGTAAAAAATAAATTTTAGAAAGTGTATGTACAGTGTCAGGGAGAGGGAAATTTAAGGAAGGAAGAAACATGCAAATATTGAGGTTCTACCGTAGTGCCATCAGAAGCAACTTTAATCTTTCAAATGTCTTACCCAAAGTTACATAGCAACCATTGGAAAGAAATCTAATCTAGACCTCCAAGTTTCCCCTATTTCTTTAAATAAGGGAAAGTCTTTAGTAATTAAATACCACTTTAAGCAGGCCTGCAGGTTACTTGAGTTAAAAAAAAAAAAAAAGAGGAAAGAAAGAATTTGTAGTTAATTGATAGGTGGACAACACATTGACGGTCAAGTGGTTCAATGCACCTTAGAAGGAACCCATGGTTAAGACTTTGTAACTGAAAGTGAAGCAATGGGCCAGGTGTGGTAGCTCACTCTTGTAATCCCAGCACTTAGGGAGGCCGAGGTGGGCGGATCACCTGAGGTCGGGAGTTTGAGATCAGCCTGGCTAACATGGTGAAACCCCATCTCTACTAAATATACAAAATTAGCTGGGTGTAGTGGCACACACCTGTAAGTCCAGCTACCTGGGAAGCTGAGGCAGGAGAATGGCTTGAACCTGGGAGGTGGAGGTTGCAATGAGCCACGATTGTGCCACTGCACTCCAGCCTGGGCGGCAGTGAGACTTTGTCTCAAAGAAGAAAAAAAAAAAAAGGAAAGAAAGAAAGTGAAGCAGTATTAGTGTTTGTCAAAGCGTGATCTGTGCATTCGTGCCCATCCACAAACTGTTGTTCCTGGTCTGCAAAGGAACTGAGTGTAGAAACTTTAGAGCAATTTCATGGAATAATTTTAAATCTATTGAATCTAATGGTTAAAAAGATTAAGCCTTCTATTTGTAATATATTTACTTATTTAATTTTTCTGCTAAATTATTTTTTTATAGCTTATAAAAGTATTGGTCTGTGAGGGATCGGAGATTGAAAAAAACAAAGTAACAACGATTCTTTACCACAGTCCGTTTGAGAAGTAGCAGTCTAGATTGTGCTTTCAGGTGGT
The DNA here is from genome assembly GCF_049350105.2 of Macaca mulatta. Taxonomy (NCBI): domain Eukaryota; kingdom Metazoa; phylum Chordata; class Mammalia; order Primates; family Cercopithecidae; genus Macaca; species Macaca mulatta. The sequence goes on from NC_133420.1 coordinate 93,776,984, forward strand.
GGCTTTTAGGGCTTTGTCATTGTGCAACACTAGGGGGCACCATCTGCATGGTTGTGTAACACAGCCACCCTATTTTCTTATGACCAGTGCTAGATAAGAGGGCTGTGAATTATCCAACAGTAGACCGCAGACGTGCCTTCATATGTACACATGATTTTGGATGGGTGGGGATATTTTGTAAACTTAAACTGTTGAGCCCAGATATGTAAAACAACTTGTGTTTGAAATGTCAGATTTGTATTAACCTGTTAGGCAACTTTTTGATTCCTCAGGACAGAGAGATATCACCCCTTCTACTCCCATTGACCAATAAAGTTTAGCTAGTTTTGCCAAAGTTTGACAGAAACTGCCTTTTACCATTTCATTTTCCTTTGTGGCAGTTTTGTAAGTGGAGAGGAAGTGTTTGAATCTGAGCCCCCTGCAGCTCCGGTTTGAGTTGCAGCTTGAGGTCACTGTTCTTTGATAGGCAATCACATATGTTTGCTTAGAAACAGTAAGCATCTCTCCCAGTACATTTTTCTTCTTAATTATGTTTTGATTAGATGAATCCTAAAATACATTTTTCTTGGTGGTATGATGTAAAGAACTTTGGAGTTATATAAGCCTGTATTTGGACCCCAGGACCGTTATAATACCTGGCTGTGTTACTTGGGAGATAGGACTCTCAGCTTTCATTTCTCATCGATAAAATGGGGATAATCCTGCCTATCTTGCCAAGGTGTTGTAAGGGGTTAAGTAAAATAATTCATGCAAAGTACCCCCTATAGTACTTAGCATAGCACACTTCCATATGTGTTAATTTCTTCTTGACTTTTATTTGGGCAATAGGCCCAAGAAAGCTTAGGGGAAGGATGAATGATAAATAAGTAAGGCAAGGAAAGGAATGAAAGAACATAGCCTTGGATTGGCAATCTGCAGTCCATTAAAGTCAGCTGGTTCAGGGCATTGTACCCCAGCATGTGAACTAATTTGCATTTTTAATGCCCATCAGCCTGATATCATGGGAGTATGCCCAACCAATTTGGGAAGATCATTCAAACCATCCACAAGGACCATGTATAACAGAGGTGTCCAGATTTCACCAGCCTTCAAGGGGCCACACTTCTAATTAATGCCCAAACAACTTTCAGCTGAATTCATCCCCTTATGTAACTGCAAGAACGTTAGTCTCTGACTTTGCCAAAGAATTTCTGGAAATTCCCAGAAATTCTTACCATCTACTAACAGAGCCCCATTAAGAGTCCAAAACAGAGAACAAGACTAACATTTAACAAAATTTTACTGAAAGAGATGTGGGAAAGAGATTTTACTGAAAGAAAATCATGGGAAGAAATAACAAGGCAGAAAAGAAAAATATCAGGTTGGGCACGGTGGCTCACGCCTGTAATCCCAGCACTTTGGGAGGCTGAGACAAGTGGATCACGAGGTCAGGAGATCGAGACCATCCTGGCTAACACGGTGAAACCCCGTCTCTACCAAAAATACAAAAAAAAATTAGCCAGGCGTAGTGGCGGGCGCCTGTAGTCCCAGTTACTCTGGAGGCTGGGGCAAGAGAATGGCGTGAACCCGGGAGGCGGAGCTTGCAGTGAGCTGAGATTGCACTACTGCACTCCAGACTGGGCGAGACTCCGTCTCAAAAAAAAAAAAAAAAAAAGAAAACAAAAGAAAAATATCAAACTGGGCCCTCTAGAACATCCCTTACCTTTATCTCATAAGAGGAGTATCTCCCCTTTATTCCCTGTCCCTCTACCTTGTGGTAGGGATCAATCTTCCTACAGATAACAGATAACAAGAGTCCATTGACCATGGCTCCCCTTCCCAGACCCCAAGGAAAACAGTCTCAGGGCTGCTCAGTAAATATTTGTTGAATTAATGAATGGTCTTAACCTTCCCATTCCAGATTAAGATCTTGGCTTTATATTTATGTGATTGTTAAAATTTTTATTTAGATTTTTTTCCCCTCAAACAATCAGTTTCAAATGTAAATTTTGAATCTCCCTTCTGTTATACACTTAAAGGTCTGTTAAGGGGCAAAAAAAATTACCTTCCAGATAGGTAAATTTTTTAATTTGGCAACTTGGAAATAGTAGCTTTTCTCTGTCCTTGCACCCAACTTCTTAATTTTAACAATTAAGATTTTATGGGCCCAGTGCCCCCAACCTAAGCTGGTGCACCTCATTACATAGGGCATTTACTATTGAGAGCATATTTCTGAGAATCCCAAGATTTTCACTTTTGCATAAAGGCTGACTGAGTAGACTCTGTTATCCCATAATATAGCTTTTAAAACAAATTATTATACTAGTAGCTAATTGCTCATTAAGATCTGGCTTTATGGGCTAGGCGCAGTGGCTCATGCCTGTAATCCCAGCACTTTGGGAGGGCGAGGCAGGTGGATCACTTGAGGTCAGGAATTTGAGACCAGCCTGGTCAACATTGTGAAACCCCATCTCTACTGAAAATATAAAAATTATCTGGGCATGGTGGTGGATAGCTTTATCCCAGATACTTGGGAGGCTAAGGCAAGAAAATCGCTTGATCCTGGGAGGTGGAGGTTGCAGTGAGCCGAGATCGTGCCACTGCACTCCAGCCTGGGCAACACAGTGAGACTCTGTCTCAAAAAAAAAAAAAAAAAAAAAGAAAGAAAAGAAAAAAATGATCTAGCTATATTGCTATATACTAACTGTTACAGGCTCTGTAGTTCCTCTCAATAACACTGCCAGGTAAGGTGCATTGTTTTATATATGAGGAAACTAAGGTTCAAAGAGAGAGACTTGTCTGTAGTCATGCACGGTTAATAGCAGAGCTGGATTCAACTCATGCAAGCTACCTATACATCTCAGGTCAAGTGGGAAACGGTTACATTAGACTCAAGTAGGAAACTTTATGAAATTGCTCCCCACTTCCTGCTTCTCCATGATATTCTGATATGTACCCCAAATGGCTGTGAATCTTTGCAGAAGTTAGTGGTTGTTACTGACGGGAGAGTGAGGAATTATCCTTCAGTGTTTTGGGGGTGGTAAAAAGTCTGAGAACCACCACAACATGTTACTTCTTCCATCTGCCTGCTGCTGCTTGAGGCTTCAAAAGAAAGTTTTGAGAAATTCCAGCTGTTTGCTCTTACCAATATAGCCCAGGGTGACTCTTACTTAATTCTGTATATGAGTTGCAGAAAATATAGAACCCTATAGAAAAAATACATAGCACTTGGCTGAGATGTTCTGTTTGACTTCCCTCCAGTCCTTATAAGATCACTTTTCCCTCCCTTGATTGTTTTCCCCTGTTGACCAAACCAGCAGGTCCTAGCTGCTCCCCTCAGTGACTAAAGCTGTCAGCACCATTACTAGGGTTAAGGCCCTGCCTTGGGCTGTCCCGGCCACACACATATTCCAGCTGCTTTGCCTGTTTTAGTCATCCTGTGATATCTCTTCTTGTTATATAGGGTATCACCTATGTAAAAGATGAGAGAGAGAGAGAGGGCTTCCGTGATCTGCAAACCCTTTGACGACAAGGCTGATGTTTTACTATCTCTCTATCTTGGTGCCTAGTACGGTGCTTAGTACCAAATGAATGATAAAATACATGAAAAAGAACAGGATGGTCTCCTCATGATTGCACTTTCTCAGGATAGGCCTGGACCCTATCTCCATTTCCATAGAAATGGCCCTTTCCCCCAAGTTCTGGTACATGGCCCTGGTTGAGCTAATAAATAGCAACAAAAAAACTTACAGTCTAAAAATGCTTTGAGCCCTAAAATAAATCATCTCCGAAAGTGAAGTGTTGAGGTAGAAAGGTGGAGAAAATGGGGGAAGTGCATGTGCAGGGAAAGGGCAGGGACTTCCCAGCTGGCCTCCTATCATGCTCAGATGCAATCACACTTTGCTTACAGTGACTTGTCCTGTCTGGAGGCAATTCTTTGAGGCAAAACTATGCCTTAAAGCCTTAAAGCCCAGCCCAGAATTTCGCGTCAGCCCTTATCTAGTCCTGACATTATCCACCAGATAAAAGGCAGATACTTGCTATGTTTCACAAGTTTCTTGTCTGTGTCATCAGCCTCGTTCCATCCTTAGATACAAAGAGGGTTGAAAGTAGGATGTTTGGGTTAAAAAACAGGGTTGAGGAAAAAAAGAATAATATTCAGAAAAGAATGTGGCAAGTGGACATAGTTCTTAAGGAACTCTACAAATGAAATTTGAAAACTTAGATCATTTCATGATTCATTGACTCAAAGACTTTAAGGACATATTTCAGCTGGTAGAAAAAAGTTCACTTGAGGTTAACATCTTGAGAGTCAAGCTGAAGATAAAAGATTCCTGTTTCTGGTATCTCTGTGAAACATAAACTAGGGTGCCCTTTAGGACCAAGTACTTCATAGAAGGATAGAAGAGCTGGAAGGGGATTTACAAGCCATTTCATTTTAGTCTTCTCAGGAAACTGAGGCTCATAGGAGTTAAGTGTCTAGTTTGAAGAATTATGGGATCTTAGAGTAAGAAGGATATTTGTAATTCATCACCTAAAGGAAGAATACCTTCCAGAGTATCCTGAAAAATGGTAGTTCCAGGCTATGTAGATATATCCAGGAACCAGGAGGTCAACCTTTGATGAATAGCTCTAGTTGTTAGTGAATTCTTTCCATTTCTGGGTCAAATTCTGCTTCAATGTAACTTGTACCTATTGATATTGGCTCTCATGTCTTCCCTTGATAATTCTTCTCCAGGAGAAATGCACCCATCTTCTTCTGGTATTCCTAGTCTAGGGGTGGCTTCAAGCCCAATTGCCATCTTGGGTGCTTCCTTCCAGATCTACTCTCATTTATTAATGTACCAATTAACAAGTGGGGCCCACAATAGAACAAAATATTCTAGAGGTAGCCTGGCCTAGACATAGTAGGTTCCACAGGACTATTTGTTCCCGGTTCTGAACAGTGTCCTATCAATGCTGCTGAAGTTCTCCTTAGTGTTTTTGTTTTGTTTTGAGACAGGGCCTCACTTTGTTGCCTAGGCTGGAGTGCAGTGGTGAGATCATGGTCCATTGCAGCTTTGATCTCCTCGAGCTCAGGTGATCCTGCTACCTAAGCCTCCGTAGTCTGGGACTACAAGTATGCGCCATAACGCCCAGCTAATTTTTGTATTTTTTATAGAGATGCGGTTTCGTCATGTTGCCCAGGCTGGTCTCAAACTCTTGGGCTCAAGCAATCCACCTGCCTTGGCCTTTTAATGGGCTGGGATTATAGGCATGAACCACCATGCCCAACCTCTTTAGTTTTTAAGCAACTGGATTTCAATTCAAACTGCATTTGCAGTTATGGCACATTTGTAGTTTATGAGTATGATACCATTTAAATTCTTTTCTATTAAATCTCCAGAACTTTTTTATATTAACTGTTAACAAACTGCTCTTCCATCTTAGGTGTGTGGATCAAAAGCAGGACCTTACATTCTACCTCTTTGGTTTTGACCTAGTGATTCAGCCTGGGTCTTAATTTATTTTTATTTTTTATTTTTATTTTTTGAGGCAAGGTCTCACTCTGTTGTCCAGGCTGGAGTGCAGTGGTACAATCTTGGCTCACTGCAGCCTCAACCTCCCGGGCTCAAGCAATCCTCCCACCTCAGCCTCCCAATTAGCAGGGATCACAGGCCACTCCACCACACCTGGCTAGTTTTTGTATTTTTTGTAGAGATGAGATTTTGCTATGTTGCCCACCCAGGCTGGTATTGAACTCCTGACCTCAAGTGATCTGCCCGCCTTGGCCTCCCAAAATGCTGGGATTACAGGTGTGAGCCACTGTGGCAAACTGGGATTTTAAAATAGAAACTCTTCTATCCAGCTGACTCTCCCTCCCTGCTTTATTAATCATCATATATTATAAGCTCATCTTCTGTGTTTTCATCCAAGTTACCCATAAGAGAAAGGGAAAAAGAAAGACAATTTTTAGCAGTTGCTTTGTCAACCTAACCTCTTCTCTCAACCATATTCACTTATTCACAAGGATATAAATGTACATCTTGTTGTGTGCTGTGATTAAAAATCAACATATTCTATGTCTATGGCAACTCCCTGAGCTACCAAACTTGTAACTCCCTAAGCTACCAAACTTTGAGACAGGGTCTCATTCTGTTTCCTAGGCTAGAGTGCAGTGGTGTATTCACAACTTACTGCAGCCTTGACCTCCTGGGCTAAGTCAGTCCTCCCACCTCAGCCTCCCTAGTAGCTGGGATTACAGGCATGCACCATCACACCTGGGTAATTTTTGTAGAGATAGGGTTTTGCCATGTTGCCCAGGCTGGTCTTGAACTCCTGAGCTCAAGCCATCTGCCTGTCTCAACCTCCCAAAGTGCTGGGATTACAAGTGTGAGCCACCATGCCCACCCCAAACTGGTAATTTTACTGAAAAAGAAATGGGATAAATTGGGCAAGTTACTTATCTTCTATAAGCCCAAGTTTCTTCATCCATAAAATGTGAATATTTGTTCTACTCCCTTTACCAGGTGGTAGTGAGGCTCAACTAGTATAACAGGACATTTGAAAATGCTTTGTAAACTTTAAAAAAACTTTTTTTTTGAGGTGAGTCTTGCTCTGTCACCCAGGCTGGAGTGCAGTGGCATGATCTCAGCTCACTGGAAGCTCTACCTCCTGGGCTCAAGCAATTCTTCTGCTTCAGCCTCCCAAGTAACTGGTGGGCACTCATCCCCATGCCCGGCTAACTTTTGTATTTTTAGTAGAGACGGGGTTTTACCATGTTGGCTAGGCTGGTCTCGAACTCCTGACCTCAAGTGATCCGCCAGCCTTGGCGTCCCAAATTGCGTTTTTCTTTCCTTCTCTGCTGTCTTGGGCTACTCCTGCCCATGGGGAGCTCCCACCCATCCTCAATTCCTTTGGGTCTTATGGTCTGGTCCCACTTACCAATCACTTGATTGCGTGTAGCTTTGTTTTTTTGTAGTGTATTCTCCAGCTCACTATACATTCCTCAAAGTCAAGGTAGAGCATATCTAATATGTACTTTCTTTTTTTTTTTTTTTTGTTTTTTTGTTTTTTTGAGACGGAGTCTCGCTCTGTCGCCCAGGCTGGAGTGCAGTGGCGCGATCTCGGCTCACTGCAAGCTCCGCCTCCTGGGTTTACGCCATTATCCTGCCTCAGCCTCCTGAGTAGCTGGGACTACAGGCGCCCGCCACCGCGCCCGGCTAATATTTTGTATTTTTAGTAGAGACGGGGTTTCACCGTGGTCTCGATCTCCTGACCTTGTGATCCGCCCGCCTCGGCCTCCCAAAGTGCTGGGATTACAGGCGTGAGCCACCACGCCCGGCTACACTATTCCTTAGAGTTCCCTATATCCGGCCCACGCCTCTACAAAGAATCTCTTTAATTAGCTCTCAAATTATGCAGTTCAATGTCCTAAATGATATATCATGCTATTTCAGATAATGCATGTCTTTTTACATCTAATTTCATAAGGATGGGTACCTGAAAAGAGAATTATGGAGTCAAAGAAATGTGAACACTTCAGGCTCTTGAGTACATACTGTCAATTTACTTTTGAAAAGGATCTGTTTGCATTTCTACCAGTGCATCCTTCCAGCACTGGATATTTTTAAATATAATTTTGCTAAGTCAATAGGTTAAAAAATGGTACTTTATGGTAATTTAAGTTTTCATGTCTTGGATTACCCTTAAGTTTGCTTATAAAACCTAGTTCTTGCTGTGCACATTGTTATTCTGGAGTTTGTTTAAATCTGTTCCTCCCTTCCCCACTCATTCTCTAGTTGTATAATCTATTTCCTTCATAACTCAATTTTTTAGAAGATCAACTTTTTAAAGCCTCAATGTCTTCATCTATTTACAGATATCCTAATAATAACACCTCTCTCACAGAATTATTGTGAGAATTAAATGAAAATAAGCATGTAGCATATAAGAAGCATCCAAGAAACATGAATGCTTTCCTCCTTAATAATTATGCATGGAGTTTAATTGACAAATTATGTCTATTTTTTGAAAATATTGTGTCAGTTTTCTTTCAAGTTTATATTGAAATTTACCTTATAAAATAATATTATAGATGAGCAGAACAATTCAATATTATCCAGATTTGTTTTTATATATTATGTGACTTTAGAAGATTTGTAACCCTTTTAAGCCAAAATCTTAAAAACTGTATTTATTTATTTATTTTATTCTATTTTATTTTGAGACAGGGTCTCACTCTGTCTCCCAGGCTGGAGTGCAATGGTGCAACCATGGCTCACTGTACCTTGACCTCCCAGGCTCATGTGATCCTCACACATCAGCTTCCTGAGTAGCTGGGAGTATAGGCACATACCACCACACATGTGTTATCTCAGGTCTGGTTTCTATTATACAGATCAAGTAATGCTTTGGTAGGCTACACATCTATTATCTATTTAATTCTTTTGTGTGTGTGTGTGTGACAGAGTTTCACTCTTGCTGCCCCGGCTGGAGTGCAATGGCAGGATCTCGGCTCACTGCAACCTCCGCCTCCCGGGTTAAAGCGATTATCCTGCCTCAGCCTCCTGAGTAGCTAGGATTACAGGCATGCGCCACCACGCCCGGCTAATTTTGTATTTTTAGTAGAGGCGGGGTTTCTCCACGTTGGTCAGGCTGGTCTTGAACTCCCAAGCTTGGGTGATCCTCCCACCTCGGCCTCCCAAAGTGCTGGGATTACAGGCGTGAGCCACCACTCCCGGCCCACATCTATTTAATTCTTAGAGCCAACCACCACCAAAGATTATTCCTGCCAGTAAAAAAATTCCGATTGCTACTCTGGGATCTCATCATCCACATTGAAATCAGGCAGCTTTTCCCACCTCATCCTTGTCCTATAGAAGACAGCTGCCTGAACATGTTCAAGGGTGCTGGGGCTTCTCCCACTAAAGCATTTCTCAATGCTTTAGAGAAGAAACTATTCCTTAGGCCCTTTCAGGACCAAGTGTTGTGAGGGAAGAGGTGCAGTTATACATAGTCAATTACTCCCTTATTTCTATCTCCTATACATTATTCCAGAGAAATTCTGGCAACTCAACACCGTTAAATGTTACCTACTAGTGAGTCCAAATTTCAGCCAATAAACTAAGCAAATAGTGCCATTCACAGCTGCTCTAGCTAATACATTTGTTTCAGCTAGCTTTTGTTGTATAACAAACTATCCAAAACTTAGTGACTTAAAATAACCATTTATGTTTTTATTATTTTGTAGGATAACAATTTGGGCTGGGCTCAGTGGAGGCAACTCATTTGTGCTCTACGTGGTGTCAGCTGCGATCACTCATGCATTTGCAGTCAGTTGGCAGTTTGGCTGCCAGATGACTGGTCTCAGATGGCTTCATTCATATCTTCCTATTGGTGCTGGCTGTTGGTAAAACCATGTATCCTCAGTAGGATAGTCCAGGCTTCTTCAACATAGAGGCTAATCCAAAAACAGCAAAAAAGAGAGAAAACCCCATGTGCGAGTGCTTTCCAAGTCTCTGTTTGTATCATATTTGCTAACAATGTTCCATTATCCAAAGCAGCACATAACCATGCCGAAAATCAATGTGTAAAGTAATTACATGAAGGCATGATACTATTACTGTAATCATCTACAACATTAAGTCCAAAACTATCTGGAAAGTGTAGTATATCAGGACTACCTTAATCTGGCCCCAATTCAATGTTATCTTCTGTGCTCCTGGGTCTAATGCCTTTAGAAGTCATCCCCATACATATTAGTCTGGTTTCCTCTAATGTTAAGTTAACAAAATCTTACGATTCTTTTGAAGTATAAGACTTTTCCTCCTGAGCTAGACTCTGCTCTTCCCACCTCCGTATATTCTGGGAACTGACTCTAAATAAAGGCCATGAGAGTTGGGAGCACTGGGGCTGAGAAAGAATAGGGATCTCCCTTGCAAGGCAAGTGCCTCATATGGGCTTATTACAGGCTTTCAAACAAGGAAAGGCTAGTATCATCAGACAAGATATGAGAGGCTTATTCCACTATCAAGGGAAACTCAGGGATGCTTGGGGGTTTCAACATTCTCAGTTTCATCCAAATCCACCAAAATGTCCCCATTCCTAGTCTCAGAATCCTACTCCTTTCAAATTACTGAGAAAACTTTCACATATGAGACCCAGCCAGTCTGTGAATGATTAATTTGGGTTGAATTTTTCAGTCATGTCTTTCATGTCTAGTGATTCCTGTAATTAGAAGGAATAAGAGGTACTTTCAGGGCAATCTTAGAAGCCCTCTGGTGCTCTGAATATGATTTCAGGTGAAAGCCCTGTTATTTGCTTCCTGTAAGCACCCTGGAGAAATCAGAAGCAGCCATCCCACATTACATTCCTTATAATCATCTTTACCTCCATAATGGTTAAATGCAACAGCTACTTGGTCTCTAGAAGCTTGCCTTTCATTGGTATTCAACTCTAGCAAGAATAGATGATAATTTAATCAATTGTGATGCCCTTGCATGCCATAGATTACTAGTGGCAAGGAGTTCAGCTCTCAATTCAAACCAATCTAACACCAACCACAAATCAAATCAATCCCGGAATGTCAGAATTTCAGAATCTGTTTCCTAGGACCACACCTAGTATCAAGTACTAGTATCAACCAGGGTCCACTCATAAAAATAGAGTGTATTTAATATTAGGAACTTGTAATAAAGATATAAGAAGACTAAAAGGGAAAAAAAGTGGATGCCAAATATTAGAACTACAGACAGCAGCTACCTTTCTGCTACCTATTGCTACAGGCATGACACATTCAGGAACTAGAAACAGGAAATAATTCCCCCTACCACCTTCCAGTCCCCAAGGGCTTCCCATTTACTGAACTTAACAGGAAGCTAGTTGACAAGGGAGGCTGGCAAATGAAATTCGTCAAAATTCCAGCCCTGGCACATCAGAGCAGAGGAGAGGAGGATGGACTTAGAGTTGAGAACAGGAAGTAAATAACCAACTCACACCTCAATCAAAATCTATCTGGATGAAGTGGAGACGTATCCATTAAGAGATGAGAAATAGACTATAAATTCCAATTAGATTGTAGCACAAGGAATTGTCTTAAACTTTGTGGCATCTGACCCTGTAACAAGGGCCCAATGTATATTTGTTGATTAGTTTTATGAGAAAAATAACAATTGGGAATCTGCTTTGACCATGAGCATAAGACAAAATAAACTTATTTATTTATTTACTTATTTATTTTTGAGACGGAGTCTTGCTCTGTTGCCCAGGCTGGAGTGCAGTGGCGTGATCTCAGCTCACTGCAAGCTCCGCCTCCTGGGTTCATGCAGTTCTCCTGCCTCAGCCTCCCAAGTAGCTGGGACTACAAGTGTGTGCCGCCATGCCTGGCTAATTTTTTGTATTTTTAGTAGAGATGGAGTTTCACCGAGTTAGCCAGGATGGTCTAGATCTCCTGACCTCGTGATCCGCCTGCCTCGGCCTCCCAAAGTGCTAGGATTACAGGCGTGAGCCACCATGCCCAGCCTTTAAGTACATTTTGTAGAAGTTGTATCAAAATTCATTGGCTGCAAATGAGAGAAAATCTGATGCAAACTGGCTTAAATTTTTAAAAGATAACGTGTTCGCTTATGTAACTGAGCAGCCAAATGTGCAACTGCGTATAGGGGGTCTAACAAATGTCTTCAGGTTTCAAATTCCATCATTTCTTCACTCTGTTTCCTTTTTGTTGATGCCATTCTCAGACAAGACATCTCCTCTTAATTACAAGATGGATGCCAATGATTATTAAACCTTTCAGATTCAAATATTTTACAAGTAAAATAAAGCCAGAGAATTTTTCTCAGCATTCTCACCAAAATCCTGAGATTTACACTGGAAAACTTATGTGATGTGCCCTCTCCAGAACCAGTCACTGAAAGAAAGAGTATGTAAGTGATGTCTTAGGTCTGGAGCTCCACCCAGACCACATGAACTGAAAGTGGAGAGTAAATCAAAGTGACATCTTTTGTGCTAAGATGTTGCAATTGCCCAAATGCATCTGGGGACTTCTCCTAGAATTTATAGCAGAAGGTGTTAGGTGTCCATTATAAGAAAAATATCACTATCATATAACACCCCTGGGGGAAATATTTCTAAATTTCAGACGAAATATATTTTTAGTGCATTGTCTTTCCTGATAATGTATTTCCTGCCTGTCATGGGATATGTCTGTGTTAAAGTGCTGCGCAGGGTTGGACTACATGTTATTCCTTGTGCTGGGTTTGAAACATTAGATTGCCAATGTCTCATTGCTGGTATCCAAAATGAGGTTTAATTAAGTTTATCGTTATAGCTAATCTTCATACCATGCACCAGACATTGCTCTAATAGCTTCACATGTATCATTTCATTTAAACTTCATAACTCAGTGTATTGTCTTGTCTATTTTACACGTGTATTAGTCTGTTCTTGCATTGCTATAAAGAACTACCTAAGACTGGGTAATTTATAAAGAAAAGAGGTTTTATTGACTCATGGTTCTACAGGCTGTACAGAAAGCAAGGCCAGGGAAGCCTCAGGAAACTTACAATCACGGCAGAAGGTGCAGGGGAAGGCAGGTCTTACATGGCCTGAGAAAGGAAGAGGAAGAGCAGGGGGAGGTGCTACACACCTTTAAACAACCAGACCTCATGAAAACTCACTCACTATCATGAGAACAGAAAAGGGAAATTCTACCCTCATGATCCAATCACCTCCCACCAGGCCCCTCCTCCAACACTGGGGATCACAATTCGACATGAGATTTGGGTGGGGACACAAATCCAAACCGTTATCAACATGTAAGCAAACTAAGGCCCAGTGAAGTTAGATAAATTGCTCACATCACACAGCTAGTGGCAAAGCTAGATCTTAAGATTTTGCGAGCCAGACACGACATCAGGCCAAATATCCTAGACCTGCACCAGTCAAGCCTTCAATACATAGTATTTTGTAATTATATATGTGTTTGGTTTTCTCCAACAGCCTTTGAGGTATTAGGAGCAGGACCTGGCTTTTTATTCATTTTTATAGTCCCGGAACCCAGTACAAGGATTCGCACATAGAAGATACTTAACGAATATCAAGGAATTGAATTGAAAGCAGTGTGCATGGAGTTGAGGCAAGAGAGGCCAATGTGGAAAAATGTTTAGTGAATCTCCAGCATGTCCAATGGAGAAGGGTCTCTGTCCATCCAGCCCACACTCCTCCTATGTGAATGCATCAGAGTCATGTAGCTTGTTGACACTAGCCATTAAAATAATTCTAGCCACCACCACCATCCTTCACCCCATCTATGGTCTATGCTTACTGTGGAACCTGATTATAATTAGACTCCTTATACAGGGTTTTCTATAGGAATAGACTTTTCAAAGCAACTTCTGATACGCATGTCAATGGCATTTCTTATTATAGAAAAGTCCCTTAGGAGTTTGGTTAGTGTGATCCAGTTTTTAGTCTAATTCTGAGTTTACTCACAGAAATCTAGAATCAATTTTCTAGACCTTTGAGAGAAGACCTGGTGATGACAACAAGAATACCATTTGACCCAGCAGAAATACCATTTGACTTAGCAATCCCATTACTGGGTATAGACCCAAAGGAATATAAATCATTCTATTTTAAAGATACATGCACACGTATGTTCATTGCAGCACTATTCACAATAGTAAAGACATAAAATCAACCTAAATGCCCATCAATGATAGACTAAATAAAGAAAATGTAGTACATATACACCATGGAATACTATGCAGCCTTAAAAAGGAACAAGATCATGTCCGTTGCAGAGACATGGATGGAGTTGAAAGCCATTCTCCTCAGCAAACTAACGCAAGAACAGAAAACCAAACACTGCCTGTTCTCACTTGCAAGTGGGAGCTGAATGATGGGAACACATGAGCACATGAGGGGAACAAAACACACTTGGGCCTGTCAGAAGCGGGGGTAGGGGGAGGGAAACCATCAGGAAAAATAGCTAATGGACGCTGGGCATTAGGTGATGGGATGTTCTGTGCAGCAAACCACCATGGCACACCTTTACCTATGTAACAAACCTGCACATCCTGCACATGTACCCCTGAACTTAAAATAAAAGTTAAAAGAAAATTTAGAATGGGAAAAAAGGACAGAAGGAAATATGTTAAAATATGAATAGATTTTGTTAAAGTGTTGGGGTTGTGTGTAATTTCTTTCTTTTCTCTGTTTTACAAGATTTTTTTGTCAGGTAGTACAGTAACTTTCATAAAATGTTATTTTAAGTAGTTTTCCTCTGTGACATGGAAATCAGAGCTCTGTAAAGCTTACTGAAGAAACATCATGGTGTTCAGAAACAGCAATGATACTCCTGGCAATATGTGTTATTAGGAATATGAATATCTGTCAATTGTTTACAAAATTTTGGGGGATCCCTCTAAGGAGTTTTTTTCTTAATGTTGAGGGAAAAAAAACCCTAAAAGCTCATTTTCTTTCCTTTCTTCTTCTCCTTTGTTTTCTCACCTATAAAATTAGAATGGCAATAACAGTGACTCTTTGTCAATGTCATGAGATTATGAGTAATTTTTTTCTTTACATTCTTCTTGTATTTGAAAAGCTTTAAAAATAAACATTTTAAATTCAAAAAAATAAATCTTTAAGCAATCTTTAAACATATTTTGAAATTTTAGAATTTCAGTGTCTGCTTATTATAAATCAAAAGGTCACATAAATGCCAGATATAATGTTTCTGGGGCAAAATTTTTAGATGTACAACTTGTGTTTCTTCCCTATGTCAAGTGCAAACTTTCACCTGTGTTTTCATGAGACTCTAAAGAGAAACTACAAGAAAAGTGTAGTAAGTGGAAGTTTGAAAAGGCACTGGGTTTGCCAGCATCCTGCTTGCCTAATCAAACATCATGCAGCCCCAGCACAGAACGCATGACTGAGCTGCGGCAGAACATGTGAGGTGCATGTGATTGGAGGAGCTGCCGAGCATCTTTCCACTAGTGCTCTGGGGAGTTGTCTTCAAGAACCAACGTCCTGAAGGCAGAAAACTCAAGGGTGGGGAGTGAAAGGGGTCTTTCCAAAATATAAAAACTTTTCTGAGTGTTCTCAAAATGAAGACAAGGAAAGAACAGTTTCTGTATGTGAGTGTGTGATAGTGGAATGTGACATTTGAAAGCTGTTAGGGAAAATGCCAATCTGGTAGGCTACAGCTGTATCCCCTGAGAAGCAAAATGGAAAGTTTAAATCCAGGTTGACTAGTGCCTCTACTTTCTTACATTCATCAACAAGACAGGGTGATTCACTGGACTGCCCTGACAGCGTCCCCACCCTTTCAGGGCTATGTGGCATAAAGGCAGCTCATCTAGTCCCCAGGGTATTTCAGACTCTGTATTGAGACTCTGAAACCCCCAGTCAGCACTGTGTACTTGCCGGGCGCGGTGGCTCACGCCTGTAATCCCAGTACTTTGGGAGGCCGAGGCGGGCGGATCACAAGGTCAGGAGATCGAGACCACGGTGAAACCCCGTCTCTACTAAAAATACAAACAATTAGCCGGGCGCGGTGGCGGGCGCCTGTAGTCCCAGCTACTCAGGAGGCTGAGGCAGGATAATGGCGTAAACCCAGGAGGCGGAGCTTGCAGTGAGCCGAGATTGCGCCACTGCACTCCAGCCTGGGCGACAGAGCGAGACTCCGTCTCAAAAAAACAAAAACAAAAAAAAAGGAATAGTGTAGTACCCAAGGGCTAGCAGGAACAGGTGTGTGTGTGTGTGTGTTTTCACACGTGTGTGTCTTTGTTGCAGGGGTGAGGGGACACGTAGGCACCCAGATATGAAAAGGGGATGGGAGAGAGCAGTTACTGGAACCCACAGGCAGATGCAGCCATGTGGAAAGGGTCATTCAACAAGAGCTGAGACCTTTAGTTGAGAGAATTATCCAACCAGCAGTGACCCTGGAGAGGGAAAGCCTGGGGAATGAGTACCCTGGCATTACTGTTCTCCCATTCTCTGATCTCCTGCCAGTGTCCCCATTGGCTGAACCCAATCAAAAGCCAGACAGCAATGGAGCCCATTGATATAGTCCATACAAGTCAGCCTCATAGGACCCAAAACAGGGAGGAGAAGGCTGGAGAATGGATCTGGAGGGTCAAGTGGAGGATATCCAGCACAAAAGCTTGTAACTAAACTGGCAAAAAACCCAGAAGCAACTGTAATCTTCCATTAATAGGGGGAACAGTTAATTAAATTTTGTCACAGCCACTTGGTAGAATATTATGCAGCCATTAAAAATGAAAATTAGGAACACATGTCAGCAACATAAGTGTGAGCTTATGGTAGATGACAATTTTCTTTTTCTTTTTCTTTTTTTTTTTTTTTTTTTTGAGATGGAGTTTCACTCTTGTCACCCAGGCTGGAGTGCAATGGTGCTGTCTCGGCTCGATGCAACCTCCGCCTCCCTGGTTCAAGCGATTATCCTGCCTCAGCCTCCCGAGTAGCTGGGATTACAGGCATGCACCACCACACCCAGTTAATTTTGTATTTTTAGTAGAGACGGAGTTTCTCCATGTTAGTTAGGCTGGTCTTGAACTCCCCACCTCAGGTGATCTGCCCGCCTCGGCCTCCCAAAGTGCTGGGATTACAGGCGTGAACCACTGCGCCCAGCCCCAAATTTTTTAAAGTATAGAAAATTACATGTTACAACCATAGCCAAACTTAAATACATAAATGGACAAAGAGCAGAAACAAACAGCAAAGATGAAAGTGTTTGTGCTTGATGAGATCATAGGTGATTTTTATTTGTTTAGTCTTTCTCAATTCCTCAAACTCTCCTGAATGCTATTTTTGCTCCTTTTGTAAAAAGTACTTTTTTTTTCCAGACTTATAACTCATCTAAGTTTTTTAAGGATTGTCATTATATATGTTTTAGCCCATTATATCAAGGCCATAAAAAGTAAAAGTGTTGGCCGGGCGCAGTGGCTCATGCCTGTAATCCCAGCACTTTGGGAGGCTGAGGCAGGCAGATCACCTGAGGTTGGGAGTTTGAGACCAGCCTGACCAACATGGAGAAATCCCACCTCTACTAAAAATACAAAATTAGCTGGGCATGGTGGTGCATGCCTGTAATCCCAGCTACTCCGGAGTCTGAGGCAGGAGAATCACTTGAACCTGTGGGGGGAGTGTGGAGGTTGCTGTGGGCCAAGATTGTGCCATTGCACTCCAGCCTGGGCAACAAAAGCAAAAGTCTATCTCAAAAAAAAAAAAAAAAAAAAGTAGAAGTGTTAATAGTAGCCATTCTCCCAATATATAATGAGTCTCAGAGGTGACCATGCGTGAGATACCTATCATGTACCAGGTACGTGGCAAAAATCTCACTCCTTTTCTGCTCTCTAGGAGTCTAAGGGGAATAACAAAACCTGTGCTCAAAATCGTCATGATAAACCGAGAAAGATAATTGCTTTCATTTTTTTTTGAGACGGAGTCTTGCCCTGTTGCCCAGGCTAGAGTACAGTAGCGTGATCTCGGCTCACTGCAACCTCTGCCTCCCGGGTCCAGTGATTCTCCTGCCTCAGCCTCCTGAGTAGCTGGGATTACAGGCACCTGCCACCACTCTCGGCTAATTTTTGTATGTTTAGTAGAGACAGGGTTTCACCATCTTCGCCAGACTGGTCTTGAACTCCTGACCTCATGATCCACCTGCCTCAGCCTCCCAAGTGTTGGGATTACAGGCGTGAGCCACTGCACCTGGCCCCTTTAAATTAAAAAAAAAAAAAATTTAAAAAATTGTTTGCAGAGATGGGGTATCAGTATATCATATATATGCTTTTTTTGTTTTGTTTTGTTTTGTTTTTGAGGCAGAGTCTGGCTTGTCGCCCAGGCTGGAGTGCAGTGGTGTGATTTCGGCTCACTGCAACTTCCACCTCCTAGGTTCAAGCTATTCTCCTGCCTCAGTCTGCTGAGTAGCTGCGATTACAGGCATGTGCCACCATGCCCAGCTAATTTTTGTATTTCTAGTAGAGATGGGATTTCACCATGTTGGCCAGGCTGGTCTCGAACTCCTGGCTTTAAGTGATTCACCCACCTCGACCTCCCAAAGTGCTAGGATTACAGGCGTGAGCCACCGCGCCCAGCCAGGTCTCACTATATTGAAGTAAACTGATGCTTAGAGGTCAACCAATATATTCAAAGTTGTATAACTCATACCTAGTTGAGCTGGGGTTTGAATCTCTGATGCCAGAACCCACACACCACCTATACTCCTATAGCACTTCCCTGGAAAAGAGTGAAATTAATTATTATTATTATTTTAAGTTCTGGGATACCTGTGCTAAATGTGCAGGTTTGTTACATAGGTATACATGTGCCATGGTGGTTTGCTGTACCTATCAACCTGTCGTCTAAGTTTTAAGCCCTGTATTCATTAGGTATTTGTCCTAATGCTCTCCCTCCCTTTTGCCCCTGCCCTCTCAACAGGCCCTGGTGTGTGATGTTCCCCTCCTTGTGTCCGTGTGTTCTCATTGTTCAACTCCCACTTATGAGTAAGAACGTGTGGTGTTTGGTTTTCTGTTCCATTGTTAGTTTGCTGAGGATTATGGTTTCTAGCTTCATCCATGTCCCTGCAAAGGACATGAACTCATCCTTTTTTTAATGGCTGCACAGTATTCCATTGTGTATATGTGCCACATTTTCTTTATCCAGTCTATCATTGATGGGTATTTGGGTTGGTTCCAAGTCTTAGCTATTGTGAATAGTGCTGCAATAAACATACATGTGCATGTGCCTTTATAGTAGAATGATTTATAATCCTTTGGGTATATACTCAGTAATGGGATTGCTGGGTCAAATGGTATTTCTGGTTCTAGACCCTTGAGGAATCACCACACTGTCTTCCACAATGGTGGAACTAATTTACACTCCCACCAGCAGTGTAAAAGTGTTCCTATTTCTCTGCACCCTCGCCAGCATCTGTTGTTTCTGAAATTAATTATTGACTAGCAAAGAGACCACACAGTATAAAAATACCACTTTAAACCCCATATGGTAGGAAATCAGGGCACATTATGATGTGTAATGAAAAATATAGGTTTGTTGCTCTGACTCCATCCCTTTCAAACTGAATGAGCAGCCTTAACTAAATTATTTAACCTCTCTCTGCCTTTCCTTATGGAGTCATTAATAGTGTCTTTTTCAGAGAGTGGGGATGATTCGTTCCAATAGTATGTGTAAAATGCTTAACAATATTGGGCAATAGCAAGTACTTGATAAACGTTAGGTGTTAAGATAGCATGCTGTAGTATAGAAAATTTCTGAAGCTAAGATATAATGCCTTATAATGTTCTCTCCTGACAGAACCCAGATTTCAGGATAATACAGCTAGGGTATCCTTTCCCTATTTGGTATTCTAAAAGAGAGCCCCAATCTAGGAACAAAGATGGAAATGTTTTGACAGAAACCATTATGCCACTGGGTTCCTAGCAGAGTTAAACAAAACCACCCAAGAATTCAGCACACTCATCACATATCTGGGGCATGGGTGGGGGTAGGGGTAGCATAGCTGGGCTTTCTTCCAGGGAAGAAGGCCTTGTCTCCTGCCCTGCTCTCTGTGGTGTTAGGAAGTGCTCCTCCTCCAGCAGGAACCCCAGATCAAGCATCCCTAGGACCCAACCCTCCTGAAAAGTACATCCAAGTTTGCCTCAAAGGCCTTCAAATCTTTGGGAGCCAAATGGCATAACAGGATATTAACCTTACTGACTTGCAAGACCCTGAGCAAACTTCTTACCCAAAAGTAGAATATGTGAAGAACGTTGAAGAGTAACAATTGAGTTTTATTCTTTAAAGGCATTCTCTGATTTACGTGAGAATTGAGAAACTGAGATGTATGATTTGTCTGTTAGTCAATTTCACACCCTTTCATTCCCATAAGCCCCAGATTTTGCTCAGTTAAGGAGCTTGCTTTAGGCCCACCTACCTAAGTCTGTTATACTAGCTAATGTGCCCATTTGAATAGTTCAAGGATCAGCTAATGCTCTGAGCTTCATGGCTCCAGTATGAAGAACAAATTTAACAAAATAAAGCCGTTACTGTAGCCAAGTTACCCTTCTGCTCCACACATAGGTAGTGGGATCTTGCAGGATTTCCATAGTGCCAATTATCAAAAGCCTTGACTACTTAGCATTGCTGTATCACAGATGTGCCAACTGAGGCACTGAAAGCTCAAGTTTAAAGTCATATAGAGGGCCAGAAAAGGAACCTTAGTTTGGGACTTTGGCCATTTTAGCTACTTATCTGAAATTGCTGCAGATACAACGTATGAGCATATCAAATATTTTTGACTGTATATCGTTGATTTCTAAGGTAAAAAAATTAAAAAGAAACCAAGAATTTCTAAAGGAAAGATGTAGTTTAAACAGAAACAACCACCATTAAACATGGTGCTGTTACAGGTTAAAACAAATGCTTTGTGACTTAGACCTCAAAAACAGAGCTTGATGTCTTTACTCTACAATTTGTGCACTTAGTGTATATTTAAATGCTCTCTGTTAATTATAACAACTTCAGATGCTATCAAGATTCCAGTAAGCCATAAAACATGTCAATTATGATTTGAGTTTGTGCAAAGCCCTATCTATGAGCTCATAGTCTCAATAGGCTCTTCCAGTACCCAGAGGAAGCTATAGATAAAAAATAACTCGATTGGCAACCCATCTCTTTCTGTAACTGGAAATTTCCACACATCTCTGCTTTTGGAAATCATTTAGGAAACTTGAAATAATTCCTTTTGCTTTCAGTCTGGCAGCAAGAAGGAGCCTCAAGGCACTCTGTGGGTCCAGGATCCAGTGGGGTAATTTTATAAAGTGCATTCGTGCTTGCTCAGAGCCATAGGCTCCAGAGATAAGTCCAGATCAGTGAAGGGGCAAGTTTCATGGCCAGGTGCTGGCTAGTCTTGTTACAAGTTTCAGATTAAAGTGCTGGATCATCCAAAGGCATTTGAAAAGTGCAAATGGCAAGCTCTGCAGGCCACTGAATTCTTGTTCAGAGTCCAGAAGCTTCTTTAGATGTCACATCAGGTCATCCTGGCTCCCAAGACCACAGGTTCAGATCTGGGGAGAAAAGCCCACAAATAAGAAAAATCATTTGTTATGATTAGAAAATATATAACTTCCCCAAAATTTGAGTGAGGAACTAATTTTTTAAAAAATGTTCATATAGCTGGAAACAGCATGGTTTAAAACTTTTCGTTAAAATCTTTTCTTTCCACAGTTTTTACCATTGCCCTAGTCCAAGTGTTCAGCTTCTCTCCTCAGACCTATTGCAAGAGCCGTTCCTTTTCCATTCTATGGGCCACACATAGCTCAGTAATATTGGAGCACATTTCAGGGGCCTCTCCTATTCAAAACCTCTTATAGTTTCCTATTGTGTCAGATATTTCTATTAGTTCCTGCAGACTCATTATTCACCCTGCTGCACTCTATTCATGCTCCAGGATGATGACATTGTAGACTACATCACTGGACTCCTCCCTCTGTCTTTGACTGGGCTCAGTCTAGGTGAAAAAGTGGGTTGCAATGGGCTAAGAGCGAGGTTGGGGTATCTATTCCTCAGCAACCTCCCAGACAAGTTGTAGGTTGACTTTGTCCCTCTGTTAAAGGCCACAGGTCCTGCCAGATGGACCTTTCTCATTGCCATTTTTACTAGGGTTCTGGGAACTGCTCCCTCCCCTTTCTCCTTCAGACCTAGGGATAGTCACCTTCCCTACCTGCTGTTACATCCTGGCATGCTCAGCATCCCTTGCTGGTTTCCCTTAATGCTGCACACACCTTTGTAAATAGTCTCTTCATTAAACTTGCCTCAGTTACCTATTCTAAGCATGCCCTCCATTTCCTGCTGGGATCTAACTGAAGCACTCTTGCCTAGTAAGTAAAATCTAACCTTTGCCTGGAATTAATGGTTTATAATACGTCCCCTAACAGTCTTTCCCCCTTATCTCACACCTGGCTTTCTCTCTGAACGGGGTCAAGTGCACTTTCCCATACCTTCCTGCCTCTTTGCCTTTCCTCTTAGTGTCTCCTCTATCTAGAATAGTCTGCTGTTTCCATTTCTTCCTGGTTCAAAAGTCACCTCCCCCATGAAACCTTTCTTCTTCCCTGATTATCCTCAGCTTAAAGTGATATTTGTCCCCATCTCTGAACTCATGTATTGTTTGTATTCATGTATTGTTTGTCCCTCTTATATGAGCTACAGAGAACCATAAAAAATACACAGACTTTTCACACCATTAAAAATTCATGGGCACAGGTGAGTGAAGCTGTTAGTGACTCCTCTTGCTAATAGCACCCTCCTCCCTCCCTGAGACAACTGTGCTACCTGAAGAAAGAAAGTGTGAAGTTGCCTGACATGGGTTGGGCATTTCTGTGGATTGGTAAGTAAGGTGGGCTTCAGGATATAGGGATAATTTGAGAGCGACATGATTTTCCAAATACGTTCCAAGAAGTACAAGGTATCTTAGAGCAGTGGTCCCCAACCTTTTTGGCACCAGGGACAGGTTTCGTGGAAGACAATTTTTCCATGGATTGGGTGTGGGAGTGGGGGTAGGGTATAGTTTCAGGATGAACCTGTTCCACCTCAGATCATCAGACATTAGATTTTCATAAGGAGCACACAACCTAGATCCTTTGTATGTGCAGTTCACAATAGGGTTCATGCTCCTATGAGAATGTAATGCTGCTGCTGATCTCACAGGAGGTAGAGCTCAGGCAGTAACGGCCACTTGCCCGCTGCTAACCTCCTGCTGTGTGGCTCAGTTCCTAACAGGCCATTGGTACCGGTCTGTGGCCCAGAGGTTGGGGACCCCTGCCTTAGAGGCCTTTGTAGGGACATATGGTAGGGTGATTATATCCTCCACTCTAATTTCACCACTATTTTAATTTGCTAGACATGTAGGAGTTCTGTCTAATATTTCCTTTGCAAAAGATTTATAATGGCAAAAGAAAAAGAAATTGGAAACCACTGAAATGGGAAAGGGGAAAGGAAACACGCCCATGTGGAATGCTGACGCTGTGGTCAGTTCTCAGGTGGAAGTTCTTAGAAAGAAGACAGGATACTCAAGAAAACAAACAAAGCAAACAAAAAAACATAAAGACTGGCATATAGTCTTTCTATATGCAAAAGCATATAGAAAGCTGGCTTCTTGTTTTAACCCAAATTATGTGAATGAGAACTGTTAATCTTGAGTACATTATCTGTAATATTTTATTGTAAGAATCTTGGATGACTGATAAATTTATCCTTCTAGTTCCCACATGGCCTAACTGACAGGGTCTTGCAAATAGCAGACTCTTAATACACGTTTGTGAGTGGGTGAATGAATGAATAAATGAGTGAGTAGCATTATGCTGGGAATCATGACTTTTTTTGGTCTGCTACTGTTTCACTCAAGGAAGTCACTTAATATCTCTTAGCCCCCAATGTCATAATCTGTGAAATGAGGTAGCTAGGATACATGGTCTGTAAACTCTAACCAAGGCTTGATGACTGTAATAACTATTTTGTAAAGGATAGATGATATATATCTATGGTATCATAACCCACTCCTAAAGTTTTATTGTTTATCTGCTTGTCTGCATAAGAGGGAGAATGGCATAGGCCCAGATAGCAGCACAAGTAAAATTAGATACAAGAACAACTTCCACAAATGGAAAGGGCAGTGTGTCACAGACAAGGACTCAGTGGGTCTGAGTTCTAGCTCCATTTCTAACAGTAAGTTATGAGATGACCTTATGCAAGTCACTTCAGCTCGTACATCCTTAGAGCATATCCATCACATTTAGCTGTGCTAGGAATCTTTGAAAGGCAACTAAGACATTGGTAGGTGTCCTTTAAAGAAGGTATAGCATTGTCCTTCCTAAAGTTGATAAGGACTGATGAAGAGTCCTATATAATGTATTTAACTACTGGGATCTAGAGAGGTGAGTGGAGATGGTTGAAATGGCTTCAGAAAGTATTCTTCTTCGTAAAAGTAATATATCAGGGCACTCAAAACTAAAATTCAGAAAACATAAAAGTAAAAAGCAATACATGGTTCCATAATCCAAAGACATAATTACAGGCATTTTCATATTTTTACTTCTATTTTTCTGGAGGAAGGGAATATGGTGAGTCTATAAATAACATTTTTAATAGAACATGAATGATACATAAGTATATTTTTATTTTGCAATTTTTCTATTTTTTTATTATATAGAAAGTATTTCCCCACATTATTATTCCTCAGAAATAGAAGTTTAAATGCAATGTAGGGTCTATTTATTACAGGTTCCAGTTTTTTCCATGTTGTATTAGAGTAAACTAGGTAATGCTGTAGGAACAAACAACTCCAAAATCTCAATATAAAAAACAAAAGCTTATTCTTGCTCATGTTCCTTGTACATTGAGGATCACCAGGGGACTCTGTCAATTTTAGTTACTCAGAGACTGAGACTGATGGAGCAATTACTACCTAGAATGTTACTGGTTACCATGCCAGATGGATAAAGAAAATACGGCAAAGCACGTGCCAGCTCTTACATCTTCTACTCAGAAATAACACGCATCACTTATGCTTACGTTTAATTGACGAAAGTGAGTTACATGACCACACTTAACTACAAATTAATTACAGAGAAGTGCAATTCTATCATGTGCACAAAGGCAAGAGATCCAGGAAATGCTGAAACAGCACTAATACTGAACTCTATTAGGCGTTTTCACAAGTCGGGTCTTGCTTCAGTTGCTGGTTAGTGAAGCAAAACCAGCAAGCCCTTTGCTTCTTAAGTTGGAAGGGAAAATATTCATCTGAATAAAAGTCTTGCAAGAAGTACATGCAAGGGACATGTCCAGGCCAAGTCTCAAGACTCCATCTCCCAAGATGCTGAGTCACAATATGAGAGTGCAGGATGGTTCCCGGGCAGCCTACAGCTGTACAGTCTCCTCATAATGGATGGTTTTGGGGTGGGATAGAACTTGGATGGCAGAGAATGGGTGTGAGAACGTCAAAGCCCTGAGCTGTCTGGTCTTGAGCAATATTAAAATCTTAACCATGGCAATTTCTGGGCAATGGATTCTAAATTATTTTTGTTTTCTTTGTACTTTTTTATTTTTATACTCATAAAAACATCAGTAATTTAAAAAATGTTCTGAAACTTGTTATTGTTGTAGTTTGTTCTTTTTTGAGTTGATAGACTCAACTAAAATTAAACAAAATTTATTTTGATATTCTTTTTTAGCATTGAGTCAAATTTGGTCAAAATTGGACACCTTTTAAATTTATCATATAATAAACTGTAAGAAGCATTGATAAACGGACAACAAGACAAATATCAAATACCATATAGTTGCATTAACACTAATATCCCACTATTATATTGACCAGGTGGACCTAAAATATAGACACATAGAAGCAGCCAGAAAATAATGCTGTAATCATGTGCTTAAGAATGGTATAGATTGTGTGTACAATGCAGAGGAAAAATAGAAAGGTATGAGTCGGGGGAGAAAGTCTTACAGATTAAGCAAGAGAGTATAGTATATGTAGGCTGGGCACAGTGGCTCATGCCTGGAATCCTAGCGCTTTGGGAGGTCAAGGCAGGAGGATTGCTTGAGCTCAGGAGTTTGAGACCATCCTGGGCAACATAGTGAGACCCCAGTTCTACAAAAAATAAAAATAAAAAATCCAGGTACAGTGGCACACACCTTAATTGACGAAAGTGAGTTACATGACCACACTTAACTACAAATTAATTACAGAGAAGTGCAATTCTATCATGTGCACAAAGGCGAGAGATCCAGGAAATGGTGAAACAGCACTAATACTGAACACTACTAAGCATTTTCACAAGTCAGGTCTTGCTTCTGTTGCTGGTTGGTGAAGCAAAACCAGCAAGCCCTTTGCTTCTTAAGTTGGAAGGGAAAATATTCATCTGAATAAAAGTCTTGGAAGAAGTACATGCACCTGTAGTCCCAGCCACTCAGGAGGCTGAGGTGGGAAGATCGCTTGAGTCCAAAAGTTGAGGCTGCAGTGAGCCACGGTCATACCACTGCACTCCAACCTGGGTGACAGAGCAAGACCCTGTCTCTAAAAAAAATTAAATTAAATTTTAAAAAAGCAGAGTGTAGTGTATGGGTGTGGATTCTGGACTTGGACACCTGGATTGCTGAATCAATTTATTGGTCCTTATATTATTAGCCGTATACCTTGGGCAAGTTAGTTAACTGCTTCATGTTTTGCTTCCTCACCTATAAAATGGGAAGCAGGGAGTAAATACTTCAGAGGGCTACTGTGAGGATTAAATGAGCTAGTCTAAACACACTTCTAATGTCTTAGAACAGAAGCCTGGTGTTATAATAATAAAGTTAATCATTACTGTATCTTAAAGTAGACCATGCCAAAAGTTGGGATTTGGACAAGTCAGAAGGAATGGGGAGGACGTTCCAAAAGAATAACCAATGTAAGCAAAGGCACAGAAGTGGGAATGAGCTCATGGCAGTGGTGTTGGTGGAGCAGCTCGACTTGAGGAAAAGTTTTGTTGAGAAGTGGTAGATGAGTTGGCTTAGTGAAATGTGGCTAATTGTCAAAAGGCCTGAAAAACCCTGGGAAGGATTTGATATGATCCTTAGAGACAAGAGATGACATGATGATGATGAAAACAGTGTTTGGGGGATTAGATCTGGCAGTGGTATGCTGGCGCCTCTTTAAGGGACCTTTCCAAAGCTATCTAGAAATATTTAAATTCCTCATTAGGTATTGACAAAGAAAATAAGATATTAGATAAGTCAAACCTACCTCAAGTAATCTCTTCATTGAACCAAGACATCATTTTCAAAACTTTGGTTTGATTTTGTTAAGTCATTTTGGCTACAGGGTGCCCCCACTCCCCACCTAGATTTACTCAGATATTCATTGCTATTGCATCCAAATACTTAGAGTGGTAGATTCTGATATCACAGATGTCCTTTTGTTGCTGAAAGTTTGAGAGGCAGTGAGCTGAGAAGAAAGTCCTGCTGAACTAAACAAAAACACCAAACTGGTAGTCTGCATGCAATCTAGGTTGGCAGGTTCATGCGTGAGCAGTTATTAGACAGAACCCTGGCCTCTTGGACAACTCCAATGACCAGATAGTAGTTGGTTACTTACTTCTATTTATAAAGGCTCAGGCAGGAATGACAAATTGACTTACTTCAGCCAAGTATATGGCCAAGACTGTCCCCCTCACCTTGGTGCCTGTGATGATTAATTTTATGTGTCATCTTGGCTAGGCTATTGTCCTCAGTTGCTTAGTCAAATGCTAGTCTATATGTTGCTGTGACAGTATTTTGTAGATGTAATTATCATTTGCTATCAGTTAACTTGGAGTAAAGCTGATTACCTTTCATGATATAGGTTGGCTTCATTCAATCAGTTGAGGGCCTTAAGGGCGAAAAACTGAGGTTTCCCAGAAAAGATGGAATTGTGCCTCAAGACTGTAACATAGAAATCCTGCCTGGGTTTCCAGACTGCTGGCCTGCCCTACACATTTCCAACTTGCCAGCCCCCACAATCATGTGCTGCTTCCCCTGAGTCTAAGTTTTTCATCCAACCAGGCTTAATGATTTTAGCAACCCGCTTTTTCTGACCCCTAGGTCATATCCTTCCTCCTCCACAGATTCCAGCTCCAAGCCTGTCAACCTCATGAAGAGACTTCTGTTTTGCCCATATTACTCTTGACTCACAGCCCACAACAATGTACTTCTTAATCATTGTTTGTTGCAAAAACATCCACTGTCAATTGCATCACAGTTGGATATCTTCTCTTTGCTGTTAGATTTTAACTCCATATCTAACTATGTGAGACCAGAGGTCCAGTGCAGTATCATCTGGGAATGCTTAGGAATATAGACCGAGCAAAAGATGGCATGATTGTTCTGGGGCTAAGAACAAGGCTTCGCTGAAATGTTACCAAACAGGAAGATTCTATAAGCTGGAACCATTCAGTTGCCTTCCATGAATTAATAGAACAGTGGTTACTTTAAAATTCAAACTGAGAGAGAAAAGAAGGTAAGAAAGAAAAGCAAAAATCATGCTTACTCACAGCACTGTTCACTTCCCTCTTTTTCGTGGTGACAGATCTTTTTGTTGTGTCTGAAAAAGAAAAATTCCAGAAATGGAATAAGATTAATGAGAAAATTGTTTGGTTTATAGATTAAAATATGGCAGAACAAAAAGTAAATCTAGATAAATCCACATAGGGAAGCCCAAATGTTCTCTGTGGCCTGGGACCTCAGGATAGTAATGCATAATGTAAAATCTGGCCCCTAGGCAAAGAGTGTGAACAAAGAAGACCCACATTTTCCATTCCTCTGTCTACTCCTGGCCCTCAGGCACTTAAAGGCTGAGGGACTAATTTGGGTATCCAACCCAGGAAATGTCTGGCTGCAGAATTAGCTCTCCCTTTTCTGCTTTAGTCTTGACTGCCACTTCTACCCTGCCTTCCCTGGCCCGGGTCAGAAGTTCTGATCAATTAATTTACACTAAGGTATAAGTGACTGATACTGGTTCAAAGTAACTCAAGTTACTGGTTCAGAAGCACAAGTTCACATAATGGGATGCTGCTCACCAGTAACTTTCCTTGGTTTCACATCTTTCTTTTTTTTTTTTTTTTATATCAATAGGTTTAGGGGTACAAGTGGTTTTTGGTTACATGGATGGATTGTATACTGGTGAAATCTGAGATTTTAGTGCACTCATCACTCACGTAGTGTACATTGAACTCAATATGCAGCTTTTTAATTCCTCACTGCCACTCCCTACTCTCTCCTTCTGAGTCTCCAATGTCCATTATACCACTCTGTATGCCTTTGCATACCCATAGCTTAGCTCCCACTTAGAAGTGAGAATATATGGTATTTGGTTTTCCATTCCTGAGTTACTTCACTTGAAATAATCACCTCCAACTCCATCCAAGTTGTTGCAAAACACATTATCTCATTCTCTTTTATGGCTGAGTAGTATTCCATGGTGTATATATACCACATTTTCTTTATCCACCTATTCATCAATGGGATCTTAGGTTGGTTTCATATCTTTGCAATCATGAATAGATTTTCACTTTTTTCTTAATCTCTGATTTCACATATTCTCTCCCACTCTGATTCTCTTTTAGTGAAAGAGATTTAATGCCCAACTCCTGCCATTGCCTGGGTTCCTGAAATCAGTCCATTCCTAATTCTGCTTTTGCCCTTTATACCAGGTTTTTAGTAATTCCTTCATGACTGTCTTGAGCTTGGCTTGGAATTTGGGGGTCTCTATTCAGCACTGTAGTCTCTTTCATGAGGGTTTGCATTTGAAAGGAGCCCAATGGTTAACCCATAGGAATTGCTCTTGAATGTTGGCTTCAGTGGGTACCTCCTTAATGCCTGAGGTTAGTGCTGCCACTCTCTGTGGGCCACAGGTAACCATAAACCAGCATATTTGGTCTTTAAACCTTTGTAAAATTCTGGCTGAGTCTTCTAGGGCTGTGCCACTCAGAGTCTGGTTCATGGGCTGGTGCTGGTAGGTGAACTGTTACCAGCCTATGATGATAACTGGTCCTTCACAAGAGAGTTTAAGAAACACTGTTCTGAAGATCTGAAGACCTGTTCTCAAGATCTAGATTCTGTAGCTGGTGACTCCTACTGGATTCTAAGTTGACTTTGCCATTGGCTCAGCAAGTCAATGTGTAAGTCACTCAATTCTTTTGGATTGAAACTTACTTTCTCCTTCCATTGCTCAAAGATAATAATATTGATTGAATCAATTTGTATTAAACACTTTTGCAACAAATAGGCCACAAGTTTTGGAGTCAAACAGACCTGTATTCAAATCCCAGCTGTATGACTTTGGGAAGTCATATAACTTTTTGAGCTTCACCCAGCATAAAGACACTTCTCCCTGCCACAAGCAATTTTTGTGAAATTAAGTGAGAAGTTTGTAAAGGGTCCAGCACAGTGGTTTTCAGTAGAACTTTCTGCAGTGATGGAAATGTTGTGTATCTGCACTGTCCAGTACAGGAGCAATTATCTGTACATGGTTATTGAACACTTATAATGTGTGAATACTTAAGATGTGACTGATGAACTGAATTTTTATTTAACTTAAAAAGAGCCACAGATGGCTGTTATATTGGACAGAGCAGATCTAGCATACTCACCTGCATATTGTAGGTTCAATGTTTAAAATTTTATTGAACATTTATTATATGCCAGGTAATTTTTTAGACACCGGGCATGTATTGGTGAATCAGAGAAACATAGTTACTGTACTCTTGAAACATAGAGACTAGCAGATGAAGCAGAATTTAACATTATTTTGCAACAGAAGTTGCCAGCTTCTTCTTTAGAGCCCAGCAGGTCACCCTGGAGCCCTGAACTGCTGAATGGTTCCTCTTAAGGGAAAATGGTAAACAGGACCTTTTATGGACCAATAATGGCTGCCCTCCTAATACCCTTTAGTGCACAGAGCTAGTCACTGAGGTAAAGGTGGGTAAATCTGTTCAGAGCTAAGAAGCCATCTGGAAGGAAAGGGACCAAGACTGCTGCCTCTTTACTTAACTTTGCAGTGGAGTAAGAAGTTCAGTTTAACAATGGCCCTAAGAGGAACTCAAGAGAAGGAAGTTAGGACTGGTGTCCCATGCTAAACATGAGGGCCTAGAAGGGAAGAGGCTGGCTGTGCACAGCTGTGGCTAAGGCAGGGATCCCCTCCTACCTCATCAACCCATTGGGGTCCTGCTTTGGGACCAATGACAGAGCATGTGTTGGGGAACCATAAGAACTGTAATCTTGTAGCACTGTGGTCTGTGTGGGGATTGGGACCAGCAAGGTTACCTTTGCATAGTGGATGGAGACACCTGGAAGGACCAGAGATTCTACATGCTCAAAGACAGCAACTGCTCAAAACCAGGGCCCTCTGGAGGACTAACCTAGCTCCCTAGTAGCCTTCCTGCCTGTTTGTAAATAGCACTGGCCCTGTGGGCTAAGTAAGCTTTCTGTCAGTTTGTGGGAGGTGGAGAAGTACATGCTATAAGAGGGAGACATTGAACTTCTTGCTAAGATAGGCATGTGGGTACTTGAGGAATTAATTGGAAAATTAAAAGGGATGCAATTTAATTGGTAGCCCAAGCTATTAAAACAGATCCTAGACTTGTGATTGTGTGCTGAGTATACTGAAAGAAGAAGTTGGTGCTATGGAAACATATAATAAGGGGATTTAATGTAATGGGTGTGGTATGTGGTGGGTAGAATTAGGAAAGACTTGATGAAGTATAAACTTAGCTGAGATTTAAAAGATGACTCCAACTCAGGTGAACAACAAGAAGAAAGTATTTAAGAAGAGACAATTTTGTATGAGAAAACTTGGAATTGAAAGACCGCGATGCCTCTGAGGACTGGAAAATCCTGTATGGTTAGAGCTTAGACAATGAAGTTGATGGCGATGCAGTTAAAGTTGGAGACATGAGTCAAACCATCCTGGGCTTGTTGGAACTTCATCCAGTGAGCAACGGGAAGCCATGGAGAAGGTCTGAACAGAGGATATATGGTAGATTTATGATTTTTAAAAGCCTATTCTAGCAAAAAGTGAGAACACACCAAGTTGGAGGTAGCAGTAGTGAATACAGGGAAACCAGCTGGGAAGATTCCTCTGTAGTCCAAGTTGAACCACACTAATGGCAGTGAAGTTCAGCCAATAAGCTGTAAAATGTTCCTTCTCTTGCTGCTTCCCCTTTTACAGATAGAAAGACCATCTCAAAGAAGACAGGCAATTTGTACAAGGTCAGAGAGCCAATAAATGGCAGCACCAGGTCCCAGCCTAGCCCTCTGACCTTGGTTTAAAACTCTGTCTACATCACCAGCAGTTCTCAACCCTTTTCCATGGCACATGGCACACAAGTTTGTGTGCACGGCAGACACATGTAGGAAAGCAGATCTGAATGCAAATGATTTAGAGACAAGGATTATATAGGCAACCATGATTTCTCTCTGGTTCATTAAAAATATAAAAGAAATTGTTTGCACATTTATTCACTCAATTCTTATTTGTAACAAAGGTCTCCTAATCACAGTTAGGATTTGAGCTTTACATGCCAGCTCTGAGCTACTGATATCCTCACTCACTCTTAAATTAGGGTGAAGGATGAGGAGAGGATTTATTTACACTCTATCTTTGAGTGTGACTCCATTCCATTCTCCCAAAGAGCTGGGACGGAAGACTCAGCTGCTCATTTCTGAAGTGCTTAAGGAGTCCTCAGGCCCTAGGCCTTGAACTGTGGTATAAGACTATTTTCAAGAGGTATGGGTGTGGGAGGTAAAAGAAGAATGGCAGAAGATAAGACAACTGAGGTGGATCTGACACAACTCTCTGAAGTGGTTCTATTTAAAAGTCAAAGTCTGTTGGAGATACCTCCTTTACCATGAAGCTCCCTTCCCTTCCACATTTATTTTTCTTTCTATCTTTCTTCTTCCCCATTTCCTGCTTTCTCTTTCTCCCTCACTCCCCTCGCCATCTTCTTCCCTCCCTCTGTCTTTTTCTTTTGGCAACAATTCCTTGCATTCTACAGTTAGAAGTATTGTGGTCAGCACCCAAGTGAATGAATACACACATAGGGCAACGGACAAATAGAACATGACAATATTTTATGGCAGATGAGAAAATAGAAGGTATGAATATAAATGTAAGATAACAACCACTTAAAATTCCCCTAGTCCTCAGATAGTGCTGCTCCAAACTCCTACTGAATTATTTCCACATGTCATTTCCTTTTCTATAGATGAGGCCACGTATAGATCTTTGGAGAAGTCTATTGAGTGCAGACAAGGGAGCCGTTTAGGAAAGCACCAGCTAGGCCTGCATACATCCTGGGGGTTTTGTGGGCAGGCTCCTCCCAGGAAACCAAGGACAGACACATGAACAATGAAGCAATGAAATCAGAGCTCAAAGGCTTCAGCATGCTCTGTCCCAGCTGGTACGACAGAACAGGAGTGTGTTGGTGAGAATACAACAGGCTAAGGAGAAACTCGAAGGGAGCTGCTGAAAGACATTAAGGCACCACCAACCAGCTGTTTCCTTATCCCCAAATGGCCTCAAAAACCTTTCTCCTTTCCTTACCCAACTATGGGGTTGAGATTCCTGGGAGACAGGGGGTGGGTTTATCCCAGCTCATGTCCAGACTGGGGAAAAGAGGGGTGAAAATGGAAGGAATCTTCAGAAAGGATCCTGGCAACCTCCCACCAGCAAAATCTGAGCACGTAGCTATCTGCATTGCCAAATAACATCACTCTCATGAGGCTGATGAAAGCTCTTGCCTCAAAGAATAAGACAAACTCTTTCAGACATAAGAACAAAACATTCCCTTTAAAAAACTCAATGTAAGAAGTTCAGCTCACTGACGACGAGAGCCATTTTCTTCTGGGGAAAAATAATCAACAAGACAAACTCAAAGTGGTTCGTAAGCTCTGGGTGAGTTTAGCATGAAACCAGGAAGCTGTAGGCCCGCAGTGCAAAGCAGTGGCTCATGCTGCAGACACCCAGTCCATTTGGTTACCATGAATAAAACTCACTTACCTTTTGAAGAATACAGCTTTTGACAGAGTTGTTTTCTTAGGGCTATCACTGTGGCTATGAAAATGAAAGCGATGATGCAGGAGGGGATGAAAATGTGAAGCAGCCAAGTTGGATGGGTCCTGGGTTCTATCTGACCTGGGTGAAGGAAAAGCACCAGAATCCTGTTACATGGCAGCTCAGAGGTAGACCAACAGGCTGGCCACATGAGTGGGTGACAGCCAACATGGCTAGCTCTGTGGAGCATTTACTCCACACCAGGCCCTGTTCTAAGTGCTCTGCACCTATCAGCTTATCCACTCCTCACAACCACTCTGTGAGGTTGGCTCTGCTATGATCCCCATTTCACTGGTGAAGAAAGTGAGGCACAAAGAGACTAGGAAGCTTTCCCTAAGTCACACAGTAAGTGACCCAGCTAAGATACACCTGGTTCCAGATTCTGTGCTTTTTACCACTCTCTCATATTATTTTTTGCCATCCATCCATCCATCCGTCTGTCTGTGTGTCTGTCTTATCTATCTATCTATCTATCTATCTATCTATCTATCTATCTATCTATCTATCTATCTATCATCCAAGCATCTTTCTTTCTTTTTTCTCTTTTTTCTCCCTATCACCCTTCTCCTCCTCATCCTCTCTTTCTTCCCAGTGGCAAAATTTCTCAGCCCCAAAATGTCTTTCCCCCACTGACAAGTACTCACAGTGCTTAGAATATATACCATTAGTTGTTAAATTTCAAGGATTAACAGGATCCTTTTGAAAAAAATAGAATATCCTAGGTAGTGTTAATATATTAAACCCAGTCACTCATGCCTTAGTGTGAATTACTACAGTTGACCCTTTGCCTTGTTTCAGTTTTTCAAGGCCTTGGCACTGAGGAAAGAATGAGTTTAGTACAGGGGTGGATCAGAAGAATAATTCTGGAGGCTGGGGAAAGCCTTATAAAGTCCTCTGGTGTGTGCAGATTAGAACAAGGGCTCCAGACTGACAAAAGGCAGGGCTGGAGGAGTGTTTACCTACAGGGAGATGAAAGGGTGCCCAAGTTAATTTGTGCCCTTTTCAAAAGCTTGAATTTTGCCTCATGGAGTCATTCACATGGAATAAACATGACAGACTGGTACAGGAAAAACTGGACAAAACTGCTCAGGAGGAAAGGCTTAGTCCTCCCAACTTCCCAGCCCTCAAACCCCACCACCTCCAGCACAGTGCTTTCTGAGAACCATGGATTGTTTTACTGGAGAAGGGATTAGACATCATTTAGTCTGAGCCCCTCATTTTAGAGTTGAGGAAGTAAGTCTCAGAGATGCTAAATAATCTATCTGAGATCATCACTGCTAAGTAAATGGCAGTGCCAGGATTGCAAACCCAGATCTATCTGACCCAAAGCTCAGCCCCCACAGATATTTGTCTCCATCCAAGAGTGTGATTAACATTAAGGAAGGAAAAATAAGGAGCCTTGCTCATCCAAATATTGGATAACCCATATTGATTACAATCTGCTTCTTAATTTCTAGGAAGTGCTTAGTAAGCACTTGCTGGATGTGAGTCAAGGAGAACTGGGCTTCTCACTGTCCCCACAACAGGAGAGATCCCTACCTCAG
Source organism: Macaca mulatta (assembly GCF_049350105.2). Taxonomy (NCBI): domain Eukaryota; kingdom Metazoa; phylum Chordata; class Mammalia; order Primates; family Cercopithecidae; genus Macaca; species Macaca mulatta. The sequence goes on from NC_133420.1 coordinate 93,812,138, forward strand.
TGTCTTTATGCAAACCCTTGTCCTGTGCAGGTTCCCTCACAGTCTCTTCCACGTACAGAAGCTCTACTCATCCCTGAAGACTCCAAAGTTGAACATCCAGTAGGACATCAGTCTACTTAGACTGTATTTGGAGGACAAAGGCCTTATCTAAACTACCTCTGAGTCCTCTCTAGAGCCAAGCAACAGCTACATGAAAAGTGTCAATATGGAATTGTTGCACTGAATTGACTGTCTTTTAGTCCACCTAGCCTAATCCTCCTAGTCATTTGTTACCTTGTGGTATACTGCTGGTTAATCCATTCTTTCTTTCAACTCTCGTATTAAGGAATTAGCTGGACATACGGCTTCTCAAGCCTACCCTGTAGTTAAGTGGGCCCAGCTGTGTCATCTAAGTTCAGGCTAAGAGAGTGAGTTTTCTAGGTCTTCACCTTAAAACATTGAATGCGTCTTCCACCACTCATTTACTTTCTGAAGGTTGAAACATGGGTTTGGCACTGACTGAGCTTTGGCAATTTTATAGGGACAACATCCTGGAGAATGGCAGAGCAACAGGATGAAAAGAACCTGGATCAGTGAATGACTCTGTGGAACATAGCTACTTAGCTGCTCTGAACCACCTGAGTGTTACCTGGAAAGAAATAAACTTCTGTCTTTCTTCTCACTATATTTTGAGGTCTCTTCATTATGGTAGCTTAGCCTGTATCCTAATACATATTCCTCTAAGTTGTTTTAAAATCCTTGCATACTCTTTTGACATTTTATTTATTTATTTATTCATTTATTTTCTATTTATTTGAGACGGAGTTTCACTCTTGTTGCCCAGGCTGGAGTGCAGTGGCATGATCTTGGCTCACTGCAACCTCTGCCTCCTGGTTCAAGTGATTCTCCTGCTTCAGCCTCATGAGTAGCTGGGATTACAGGCACCTGCCACCATGCCCAGCTAATTTTTTGTATTTTTATTAGAGATGGGGTTTCACCATGTTGGCCAGGCTGGTTTTGAACTCCTGGCCTTAAGCAATCCACCCATCTCAGCCTCCCAAAGTGCTAGGATTATAGGCATGAGCCACTGTGCCTGGCCAATAATTGCATACTCTTAGCAATGATATAATGAGGCAGATGTGTGACTTTGGTTATTTTGTTGCTAGTATTTGTGCCACAAGCTAGAATATCATTTGGTTGCTTTGACCTGGCTGTCCACACAGTCTGGTAGCTGGGATGATGGGACTGGTATTATGTAAGATGAAGTCTCCAACCCATCAACCCAACATTTGTTGAGCACTTATTATGAACACAGCACTCTGCTTCTGCCTTAGTGTAGAATAAAGAAGACTTGTGTGAACAATGAAAATACATGGAAAATAAAATAGCAATTAAAAAGGCAAGCATAGTTATAAGGCAAACAAATGGTCCAGGTAATAGGTCTCAAAATGTGGGATGAGGGAAAGACTCCCTTGTGCCCTGGAGTGACTGAGCTGCCCCAGAGAGAGGGGGGGCTTGGAGCTAGTAGAGAGAAAAATAATGATATTTATGTGGACAAACCTGAGCAAAGAAGGCATGGAGGTAGAAAAGGTACAACCACGTTCAGAGAGCATGTGGTGAGGAAGGGATGGTTAATGAAGCAGAGGATCCATGTCAGTGAACAGTAGGACAAATACAAACCTGGGAAGGATGAGTAAAACCAGGTTGAGAATTTCTAACTACACAAAGATTTCTCCATCTCCCTGATGGCTGCATTTATGAGTGATACCCTAGGAGATCCTGAGCTCTGATGAAGACCCCACAGGTCTCTCCTGTGGTTGTTGACTATTTAGTCAGCCATGTTGGCTACCATGGAGAGAGCAGGGTGGCCATTTTACTCTGCTGTTAACTTCTCACAGCATAAAGGCTTCCAGAGCAATGGTCAGTCTGCCCTTTCACTTCTCTACCATGCAGAATAAAACACTGACATAATCAGTGATGTAAAGGGTGGACTCTAGTTATTTCTAAATTCATCTTATACAGGCCCCTATTTCCCTGGAGAGGTTCTTATATAAAAAGCATCTTTCTAGAAAACTACAATTCATCCAAAGTACTGGCCTACACTTAACCAGGCAGAAAATTCCACATAACAAAGGACAGTTGAGTAAACAATTCCAGGGAAAAAAAGTTATCCTGGGATTGCTCATATTTAATCCTCCTTAGAGGCTTTAGCTTTAGTATGAATTAGTTAGAGTTCATCTTTCATGAGGTGAGAAGTCTATGGTCTTAACCATGATATAAAGAGAGGTAGAGAATGTTGAAAGACCAACTTGCCTAATTCATTTTTTTACCTGAAGTTGGTCCTAAAATTGATGGATTTCTAGTTTCTTTCTTTCCCCTCCCTACCTCCCCTCCTCTCCTCTCCCCTTTCCTTTTCTTTTTTGGAGACAGAGTCTCACTCTGTTGCCCAGGCTGGAGTGGAGTACAGTGGCACAATTGTAGCTCACTGTAACCTCAATCTACTGGGCTCAAGTGATCCTCCTGCCTTGGCCTCCCAAAGTACTGGGATTACAGAATGAACCACTGTGCCCAGCCTCTAATGTTTTGATTTCAGTTAAGGTCCTTAGCATGACTCCTATCTTTCTTTCTAAACTAATAATTTAGTTGTAAAGAAGCTGGGCTAATTTTAGTGTTGGCATTGGGTAGTAAACTGCAGATAGGTAGGGAAGTGGAAAGAGGGGAGAGATGACAGTACATCTAGCTGCCTCTGAAAACTGTATCAGGGAATAATTTTTTCCAGAAGAAAATACCAGGAAAGTAATGATGAGATGGGTATTCAGTCACTGCAAAGTTCTTAGAGTATGGTCTGTGGATCAGTGTCACTCCATGAAAAAAATTAATTTTAATTTGGGATAAAGAATCATATATCTGATGCCTCAACTCATACCATGTCTGCCTCACGCCAGCTGTACTTGATGGTGGTAGTTCTGTGCAAGGTCTAATTCACTTCCTCCCGACAACCTCCTCAAGCATGTTCTGTGTCTGTACCAGGGCTATCCCAATGCTGTAGGTTGGCCTCCTCACCATTACTTCCAATGACTCACTTATAGAAGTTCGCTCAACCCCGCACATTTAGGCTCTGCTGGATCAAAGGTCTGTCTGGCTTCCTATAGGGAATTCTAGCAGGGGATACTGTGTTTGTCCTACTGCATCTAAAGCTGTGCTACTGGCCTGGCCACCTTGAGCTCTTAATATTGGCAGACCAGTGGGCAAAGAAAAAATTACCATACTGGTAAAGTAATCAATCTTGATTATCATGAAAATCTTGAACACCGCTATATAATGGAGACAAGGAAGAGTATGTTTAGAACTCAGGGGTCCACTGATTCACTGGTTCTTTTTACTTCCATATCCAGTGATAATGAAAAGATATTTGCAACAACCCCAGTCTGTTAAGGACATGATGATCAAAAGCTTAGATCTCTTAGGGTCGTAAGTCTGGGTCACCCTATCAGGCAAAGAAACCATTCCATCTGAGGTGTTGGGTGAGGGAAATCTGGAATGTATGGTGGATGAGTGAGACAACAAATATCACCTGTGGCTTGGGATCAACAGCAGCAGCAGGAACTGCAGCTTGTTCCACAAACTGGTGTACATTAAATCTTTCACAGAGATTGTGGCTCCCTCCCAGCTGGAAGGCTCAGTGACAGAGCCAACTTAATGTAGGGCTTGAGTGGATTTGAACAGTACAAGTGGGGACTCTGAAGTCCTGCCTTATTTCCTCTCAGCCCCACCTTTCTTTTTTTTTTTTTTTTTTTTTTGAGACGGAGTCTCGCTCTGTCGCCCAGGCTGGAGTGCAGTGGCGCTATCTCGGCTCACTGCAAGCTCCGCCTCCCGGGTTTACGCCATTCTCCTGCCTCAGCCTCCCGAGTAGCTGGGACTACAGGCGCCCACCACCTCGCCCGGCTAATTTTTTTTTTTTGGTATTTTTAGTAGAGACGGGGTTTCATTGTGTTAGCCAGGATGGTCTCGATCTCCTGACCTCGTGATCCGCCCGTCTCGGCCTCCCAAAGTGCTGGGATTACAGGCTTGAGCCACCGCGCCCGGCCTCAGCCCCACCTTTCACTTCAGCCAGCTGGAATAGAATTCTGGGTGGGCTTACACTCACTTCAAGGTCAGTAACTCACTTCAAATTGGATACTTTTCTTTCTGCTCTGAGACTTTTCTGATGCTACGGATGCTGGGGAAAGCTCACTCAGCCCACATGCATGTCTTAAGCCCAGCAGCAGAATGGAGTTCATATTCCTGTCAACCAATGGACGTGAAGCAGATGAACAAGTCCTTCCACCTGAAATTCTTTCAGTAGACATCTTAGGAGGCTATCTACATGCTGGTCCTTGAGTATTTGAGTTTCTGTTGCCCACACAAACAACTTTGATAATATACTCTTATATTATTCTCTCTTAAACTCCTAAATCTCTTGTTTCTGCCCTCTTGGGTTACCAATTAAATACCTGCATGCCACACAAGTCCTTATCATAGGCTCTGTCTTACCCAGCTAAGACAATGGGCAAAATGTGAAATACAATGACATTATAGTGAATTTTCTATAAAGCCAAATTGAATCAGTACTAGGGACTGTCCTTTATTCTGACAGTATATCTCTTCTCAGTAGGGTAGATAAAATGATGGCTCTCTCCAAAGATGTCCATATTCTAATCCCTGGAACATGTGAATATGTCACCACCTTACATGGCAAAAGGAATTTTGAAGATGGACCTTGAGATGAGAAGATCACCCTGAATAACCGGGGGGATGCAGCACCTAATGCAATCACAAGGGTCCTTAAGAGGTGGCAAAGAGAAGCAAGCTAGTTAGAGAAAGAGATGTGGCTGATCACAGTGGCTCACGCCTGTAACCCCAGAACTTTGGGAGGCCAAGGCAGGCAAATCACCTGAGATCAGGAGTTTGAGACCAGCCTGGCCAACATAGAGATACCCCATCTCTACTGAAAATACAAAAATTAGCCAGTCATGGTGGCATGTGCCTGTAATCCCAGCTTCTCAGGAGGCTGGGACAGGAGAATTGCTTGAACCCGGGAGGCGGAGGTTGGAGTGAGCCAGGATAGTGGCACTGCATTCCAGCCTGGGCGGCAGAATAAGACTCCATCTCAAAAAAAAAAAAAAAAAAAAGAGAGAGAGAGAGAGAGTGAGAGAGATGTGGTGACAGAAGCAGAGGGCTAAATGATGGGGTTGCTGCCTCTGAAGATGGAGGGGCCATAAGGCAATGAATGCAGGTGTCCTCTATCAGCTGGAAAAGACAGGAAAGTGGAATCTTCCCTTAGGGCCTCTGCAATCCTGCTGACACCTTGATTTGAGCCCAGTGAAACTCAAGTCTGGCTTTCTGGCCTCCATAAGTATCAGATAGTAAATCTGTGTTGTCTTAAACTGTGAAGTTTGTGGTAATTTGATATAGGAGCATTAGGAAACATATGAACTTGGTGATGGGATTTCCTGTCTCTTGCGAAATGATTGTGATACTAGGTGTTTGTTGTCCTTACTTGGCAGATAAAAGTTGTTATTCTCCCAAGATTGTTTGAAATTCTGCTGGTGTATGAAGATCAAAAGTATGGGATCCCTTCCAAAAATATCCAGCATAGCCAGTCAAGGCTCTGAAGGATTTTGTAAGAGACCAAATTTCTTGGAAAAACCCCATAACCAGCTGACTGGCAGCAAATACAGCAAAGAAATATTCATTCTGCTGGCTCATGACACTGTGCATGAGTCACAGTGATTAGCTATTGTACTAGATATTTTCTGTTTCCTCTCCAGATCTGTTCTGTACACTTCAACACTGCTCTGAGCCCTGAGAAGTTGACTTTTATGGAATACAACAGTGGACCCTTGTATTCTCTGACTTCTAGCAGGGTTCAGCCAATGGAAGGCACTAGCAAGAGATTGGAGGGTGGGAGGAGAATGAGGTTGGGGTATTCATTCATCCAGCTTCCACCCTTTGGAGTTGCTGCAGGTGGCAGCTTCCCTATTCTGTAGCTACAGCTTCTGTGAAATGGGGCTTTCCCTACAGTTGCCTTCTGATTCCAGTAACTTCTCCAACAGCGGTAATTACTCTCCCAATATTGAAGCCCCAGTGTTCTGCACTATCCTTTATAGTTTCTACAAATGCTGATCACACCTTCATAAATAGTCCCTTTATTACACTCTCCTCCAGTCACTGAAGTGTGCCATCTGTTTCTTGCCTGAACCCTGACTGATAGACCTAGGAAGTGGGGGCAGCTCTTACTTTGAAGGTCAATGCTGGCCAAAGTAAGTTCCCTCACTTGAGCATTCCAGAACACACAGCTGAAGTTTCTGCCAGGGTGTGGCTTGAGGCGCAGAACACTGGTGACCTGGTAGAGGCCTTCAGGGGTCCTGGAGTGGCTGGTGTTGGCAGGAACGCTGATGTTTGGCCAGGATACTTCTGCCAGAGGATAACCTGTAGCCTGGCATGTGAGCTCTACCTCATCTGTTTCTGGAACCTTTAGGATGTGAGTGTTTATTTTCCTGTAGGAAGCTGGACAATAGAGAAGAAAAAGAAATAAGCTTTTATTTTCTGATTCCTATAGAGCTTGGTACTTAATGCCATGTGAAATGAATAAAATTATCACTATCAATATTAATAATGGTTATCATTTGTAAACACACTCTATATCCCTGATATCATGCTATTTTCCACATGTTGAATTATTTAGTTCTTACAATGCAATAAAGATGGCATCGTTGATATTCCCAATTTTTGTACAGGGTAACTGAAGATAGAGAAGTTGAGTATTTTGCTCATAGTCATAGAGCTTATAACTGGTAGGACCAATATTTGAACATTGGAATTCTGATTCCAGATCTCAACAGTGGTCTAAGCTACCACAATTTGTGGCTTCTTTCTTATAGTGCTGTAAATTATTTCACAATTGGGGGCCAGAAAGAGGATGGAAAAATAAAAATCACTGGATTACCCACTATCTCACTTTATTTGGTACTTTTTCCAGACATCTTCAGTCAAAAATTTACTTTTTACTTCCTCCTTTCCTTAGTTTTCTTTGAGATTAAGAAGAGAAAAAAATAAAGACCTAGATAATGTCTATAAATAGTCAAGAGTTGGGTATATTTATTCTGCACTTCTCCCTAACACATACACATACATATACACAAATACACACAGTTCATGCACACACATGCTTCTTTGCAGTATATGCAGAGTGAATTAATCAGATATGGCTGCCTGCTCTCAGGAAAGCTGAGATCTAAGTATAGTCATTTTGGAAAATAGTATAGAGGTTCCTCAAAAAACTAAAAATAGAATTACTACATGATCCAGCAGTCCTATTTCTGGGTATATATCCAAAGGAATTGAAATTAGTCTGTTGAAGAGATATCTGTATTCCTATGTTCATTTCAGCATGATTCACAATAACCAAGATGTGGAACAAACCTAAATGTCCATAAACAGAGAATGAATAAAGAAAATGTGGTATATATACACAATGGAATACTATACAGCCCTTAGAAATAAGTAAAATCTGTCATTCATGATAACATGGATGGAACTGAAGGGTATTATGCGAAGTTGAATAAGCCAGGCACAGAAAGACAGATATGTATGATCTCGTTTATTTGTGAAATCTATAAAAGTAGATCCCATAGAAACAGAGTAGAAAGGTGGCTATCAGAGGCTGGGGATGGAGCAGATGTTGCTCAGTCTCAGAGTGGAGGAAATGTTATAGTGATCTATTGCCCTGTGTGATGACCACAGTTAATAATAATGTATTCTGTATTCCAATTTGCTAAAAGCATGAATTTTTTACATTCTCACCACAAAAAAAAAAAAAAAACTTGGTGATGTGATATTTTAACTAGTTTGATTTATCCTTTTTTTTTTTTTTTTTTTTTTTTTGAGACAGTTTCGCTGTTGTCACCCAGGCTGGAGTGCAACAGCGTGGTCTTGGCTCACTGCAACCTCCACCCCCCAGGTTCAAGTGATTCTCCTGCCTCAGCCTCCTGAGTAGCTGGGATTACAGGCACCTGCCACCATGCCTGGCTAATTTTTTCTATTTTTAGTAGAGATGGGGTTTCACCATGTTGGTCAGGCTAGTCTCGAACTCCTGACCTCAGGTGATCCACCTGCCTCGGCCTCCCAAAGTGCTGGGATTGTAGGCATGAGCCACCTTGCCTGGCTTGACAGACTCTTTCTATAATCTATACATAGATCAAAACATCACATTGTACCCCATAAATATACATTATTGCCAGTTAAAAATAAATTTTAAAGTTAAAATAAAACTTTATAACTTTATAAAAGCTTTAAAAATAAATAAAATAAACATGATATTCTGAGAGACTAGAAGCCACAAGAACAAACCTTCCAGTGGTCTTAGATAATAGCTAAAAATAAACAAATATCAATACCATATGCAGTTACCAGGCAGTGTGGAAAGTCACCTGTTGATTTTTGCTGAGAGGAAGAGGGAATGAGCACTGGCTTTCATTAGGTAGGAAATATTCCTTTAATAAATTAAGTTTCCATACAATTTTTGAAGTAAGGATAGTCTTGAAGTAAAGGCAGAGGTGTGATACAACTTTTTTCTCCTAAATTGTTGGAAGTATAAATAGGTACAAACTTTGTGAAAAGCAATTTCACATTAAAAATAGTGGTAACAACCATGTGAAAACCATCTGATGTGTATGATTTACTTATTGTTTTCTATGTGTTGAGCTTTGTGGCACGTCCTTTTACATCCTGCGGAAGAGAAGGAATGTTCATGCCCTTCTTCACAATTTTTGCCTCTCTGTTCCCCTCCTGTGTTGTGGGTCTCAATGTTAAGAGTTGACAATTTGATTCGTTGTAGCAAACAACACCCACTAGATCTGGGTTCACTAGAGAGCAGGGTCACTGCACAGTGAAACATCCACCAGAACCTGCATGCACTTGGGCTCTCCCTTGAAGTTCTTGTCTCCATGTGGTCAGCACACCCAGCTGGGCCTGCTGGTATGTCCCAAAAAGCTCTGACATCTTTCCCCTTAATGTATAAATATACATAATACATATAATACATTATGTCATTTAAATGATACGCAGACCCTATGAGGTAGGTAAAATTCGTATTCCTATTTTGTAATGCATTCTGCATTGGAATCACCATAAGAGGATGTGTTTCTGTGTAATTGCAGATGTCCAGGGATGGAGCAAGATAAGCAGGTAGAGGAATATGCTCTGGGGTTCTTAGGAGCACCCAGCACTAGTAGAAGATGAGGCGATTCAGGCACTGAAGCAGTCTACTGAAGGACTTGACCTGTTAGACTCACCAGTCTCCTTGAAGCCAAAACTTTGGCCTATCTTTCACAATCAAACAGTACCTGAAGTGTGCATTTCGAGTACTCACTTTATCTGTCATTTTATGTTGTTTATCTACACTTATTTTCCCTTGGTTCAATGTCTTTTGTAATCATTTTATATGATCATACTGTAGATTATTTCTGTAAGCTCTCAAGTCTTTTGGGGAATGAAGTAGAACAAGAACAGGAGCAGAGTACTATAGGTGAGGGTCTGGTCCACTATTGCAGGTGGCTTGGACTAAGAAGCTGATCTTGGTGTCCTGGTTGAGAAGTGATTTCAGAAGTAGGGATGCCAGGAATCGGGAGCTTGCCTGAGGCTTTGACTTGGGATACATGAGGGAGCAGATAGGGAGACATAGAGAGAGCTCTTCGGCTACAAGAATCAGCAAGGTTTGGGGAAGGGACAGGAGCCCACATCCTACATTTTTGCAGTATCAGAAATGTCTCCATAGCCTCTTTCTTATTTGGGAGATGGCGGAAAAGGAATCGCTTCCCAATGGAGAAGCTGGACTGAGAGTGATATTCTTAGGAAAAGATGAGTAAATTTTATAATTTAAGAGGTGGAAGTACTCCAAAAATTCAAGTCATCTGACTTATTGCTCAATGAAAAACACCTTCTACAGCAATTCTCCTAGATAATTGCTTTGATGAATGTTCCACATACACTTGAAAACAATGTGTATTCTTCAGTTGCTGGGTGTACGTTCTATATACCATATGCCAATTAGGTCAAGATGGCTAATTGCGTTGTTCAGATTTTCTATTTTCTTAATTGTTCTATCAGTTATAATAGAGATGAGTTGAAATCTCAAATGTAAATGTGGATTTGACTAGTTCTCCTAAGTCTGCCAATTGTTGTTTAATATTTGAAGCTATCCTGTTAAATGGACACACATTTAGGATTGTTATGTGTTTAGAACTCACTTTTTTATCATTATGAAGTGTCCCTTGTTATCTTTAGTAATATTTATCTTCTGATATTAGTAACCTGCTAAATAATTAACTTTTGCTTGAAAACATCTATGAATGGAAACTCCTACTTCCTCTAGAAGCAGTCTTTGCCATGATTATACAATAAGCAAGTTAAACTTCCATTGGAAAGATTTTCTTCATGCCAAGCAAAATTGTGCCTCTTTGTAGCTTCTACCCATTAGTATTTGTCTAGTTTAGTAACACAACATATGGAAAGCACCATAGTTAAAAACATGAGTTCAGAATCTAAGCAGTTTGACTAGGCTTTAGCCAAGGGCTAGTTATACGACCTCTTAAACCCTCAGTTTTCTTGTTTATGAAATGGATACAGCAATACTTATCCTTAACAAGGGTGTTAAATAAATAAATTAGATGTCTAGAACATAACTCAATTAGTGTTAGCAATTATTGCAGGTAACCCTTCTGGTATTTGAAGATAACTGGGAAGACTCCATCTAGTCTTTTCAACCCTAAGTAAAACATGCTTACCTCCTTTAACTGTATCTCACAAGACACAGTCTTCAGACCCATTTCCAGATAGTAGTCTTTGGGTATAGTTTAGTTTTGCCAAGTTCTGTTAAAAGGATACTGTAACACAATCTATATTCTAGGTATTATCTGAGCAGCACAGATATCTAGGGTTTTAATGTAACCTAAGGTCATAAGATCAGTTTTGCTAAATATATGATCTGCTGCTCAGTTAAGTTGGCTATATCCTTACAACCTGAATAACAGACCCCTTAGCACTTGGAGATTGTCTCCAAGTTGACTCAAGACCACAACCAGCCTTCGTTGTCCCTGACTCAACAACTACTAGCTGTTCAGTCTGTTATAGATCTAGTCAGCTATATTATTATCCCACCTTTTACCACCTTATACACAAGGTGTGTGCTTTGTGCGTCCTGGGTCTGTTTGCCTTCAGATCCATCTCTCACTTTTTCTTCTCTGCTCTGTGTTGCAGGAAGACAGATTCCTGTGGCCTGTATAGCCTAGGCACATGACAGCCAATAGGAAGCAGGACAGGAACACTAGAGGGTGGATGGGAGGGAGAAGGGAAGGTATTTCTCCCCCATGCTCTATACTTTTGTGGCCTCCCCAGCAGAAGATGCATCTCTTCCCTGGCTCCAGATACCAATGGACAGGCCCATTGGGTTCCAGTGTCTGTCAAGTGACTTTAATGCCTGGGCTCCATTAACCCTGACTTCCCACTTTTCCCTATAGCCTAGTGGAAGGAGCAGTTTTCTGCTATTGCTAATTTCTGAATTGCTTCCCTGTTCTCTGTTTGGCTTCTCAGTCTCCCTCATTAAAAGAATTACTGTTATCTGCTTTAGATTTCCACAGGTTTGAATGGTTTCTGTTTCCCTGGTTTGTTCTGGCTGTCTGACAGATATGTTACAAGCAATGCTGTAATTTCTGAAATAAAGATGAGCTGTGTACATGGTAGTATCTGTTTTATAGTCATAATGACAGTAAATAAATGGAAAAATGTAGTTTTATATGCCTTGGTCTTAGAGGATCTATGCAAGTTTCTAGTAATCAGTTAAATCTATTAGGACTGCTTTCAATTCATCTGTTAAATTGCCTGAAAAAGAATAGCAGGTTAACAAGTTTGTAATTCCCAGGAGCTTTTCCCCCCTTTGAAATTCAGGGCATTGTTTTCTTTTTAAAAATAATTTTCTTTCTTTATTTTTAAAACATGTATTTTTTTACTCCAATGGCTTCCCGCTACTGCAGGCAGAGCTCAGAATATTGTTTTCTTGACTCCGATTTTCTTATGCCCTTCTGCTTCCCCAAGGGAAAAAAAGACACTGAGACTTGACTCTTCTAGCAAATGCTTTCCTTGGGCCTTAGAGGCTTAAACGTGCAGTTGTCTTTTCACTCCTGCCTTGCTTCTCTTTGACTGTTTCCTTCCTCTGCCCTTGTTTTTTTTTCCTTCTTAGGGTGAAGGCCCTTTTAATGGAGGTCATGCTGCCTCCTTCCTGTACTTGCTGAAGTTGAATTCTTGTCATTCTTGGGCCTTTTTTGTTGGTTTGAAGTACTTTTTTTTTTAAATTTATTTTTTATTTCAATAAGTTTTTGGGGAACAGGTGGTGTTTGGTTACATGGATAAGTTTTTTTTGTTTGTTTTGTTTTTTTGGAGACGGAGTCTCACTCTGTCGCCCAGGCTGGAGTGCAGTGGTGCGATCTCAGCTCACTCTCAGCTCACTGCAACCTCCGCCTCCTGGGTTCAAGCGATTCTCCTGTCTCAGCCTCCAGAGTAGCTGGGATTACAGGCGTGTGTCACTATGCCTGGCTAATTTTTGTATTATTAGTAGAGATGGGGTTTTACCATGTTGGCCAGGCTGGTCTCAAAATCCTGACATCAGGTGATCCGCCCACCTTGGCCCCCCAAAGTGCTGGCATTACAGGCGTGAGCCACCGCGCCTGGCCATGGATAAATTCTTTAGTGGTAATTTTTGAGACTTTAGTGCACCCATCACCCAAGCAGTGTGCACCGTACCAAATGTGAACTTTCTTAATCCCTCACCCCCACCCATCCTTTCCTCCAAATCCTGAAAGTCCATTGTATCGTTCTTATGCCTTTGTATCCTAATAGCTTAGCTCGCACTTGTGAGTGAGAACATGCAATGTTTGGTTTTCCATTCCTGAGTTACTTCATTTAGAATAATAGTCTCCAATTCCATCCAGGTTGCTGCAAATGCTATTATTTCATTCCTTTGCATAGCTAAGTAGTATTCCATGGTGTGTGTGTGTGTGTGTGTGTGTGTATAATATACATATATATGTATGTATAATATATATATACCACATTTTCTTTATCCACTCACTGATTGATGGGCATTTGGGCTGGTTCCATATATTTGCAATTGCTAATTGTGCCACTATAAACATGCATGTACAAGTATCTTTTTTTTATAATTACTTATTTTCCTCTGGGTAGATACCTAGTAGTGGAATTGCTGGATCAAATGGTAGATCTACTTTTAGTTTTTAAAGGAATCGCCACACTGTTTTCCATAGTAGTTGTACTAGTTTACATTCCCACCAACGGTGTAAAAGTGTTCTCTTTTCACCACATCCATGACAACATCTATTATTTTTTGATTATGGCCATTCTTGCAGGAGTAAGGTGGTATCGCAGTGTGGTTTTGATTTGCATTTCCCTGAGAATTAGTGATGCTGAGCATTTTTCCATATGCTTGTTGGTCATTTGTATATCTCCTTTTGCGAATTGTCTATTCATGTCCTCAGCCGATTTTTTGATGGGATTGTTTTTTTTTTTTTTTTTTTTTCTTGCTGATGTATTTGCATACCTTGTAGATTCTGGATATTAGTCCTTTGTCAGATGTATGGATTGTGAACATTTTCCCCCACTCTGTGGGTTGTCTGTTAACTCTGCTGATTATTTCTTTTGCTGTGCAGAAGCTTTTTAGTTTAATTAAGTCCCACTATTTATCTGTCTTTGTTGCATTTGCTTTTGGGTTCTTGGTCACGAAGTCTTTGCCTAAGCTAATGTCTAGAAGGGCTTTTTTGATGTTATCTTCTAGAATCTTTATGGTTTCAGGTCTTAGATTTAAGTCTTTGATCCATCTTGAGTTGATTTTTTTATAAGGTGAGATATGAGGATCTAGTTTATTCTTCTCCATGTGGTTAGCCAATTATCCCAGCACCGTTTGTTGAATAGGGTATCTTTTCCCCACTTCATGTTTTGGTTTGCTTTGTCAAAGATCAGTTGGCTGTAAGTATTTGGCTTTATTTCTAGGTTCTCCATTTTGTTCCATTGGTCTATGTGCCTATTTTTATACTAGTATTATGCTGTTTTGGTGACTATTGTGTTACAGTATGGTTTGAAGTTAGGCAATGTGATGCCTCCACGTTTGTTCTTTTTGCTTAGTCTTTCTTGCTTTGGCTATGTGGGCTCTTTTTTGGTTCCATATGAATTTTAGGATTGTTTTTTCTAGTTTTGTGAAGAATGATGGTAGTATTTTGATGGGGATTGCATTGACTTTGTAGATTGCTTTTGCCAGTATGGTCATTTTCACAATATTGATTCTACGTATTCATGAACATGGGATGTGTTTCCATTTGTTTGTGTTATCTTTGATTTCTTTCAGTAGTGATTTGTAGTTTTCCTTGTAGAGGTCTTTCATGTTCTTGGTTAGGTATATTCCTAAGTATTTTATTTTATTTTTGCAGCTATTGGTTGATGTTGGTGTATAGCAGAGCTACTGATTTGTGTACGTTAATTTTGTATCCTGAAACTTTGCTGAATTTGTTTACCAGTTCTAGGAGCTTTTAAGATGAATCCTTAGGGTTTTCTAGGTATATGATCATATCATCAGCAAACAGCAACAGTTTGACTTCCTCTTTACCAATTTGGATGCCCTTTATTTCTTTCTCTTTGAGTGCTCTGGCCAGGACTTCCAGTACTATGCTGAGTAAAAGTGGTGAAAGTGGGTATTCTTGTGTTGTTCCAATTCTCAGGGAGAATGCTTTCAACTTTTCCCCATTCAGTATAATGTTGGCTGTGGGTTTGTCATAGGTAGCTTTTATTACCTTAAGATATGTTCCTTCTGTGCTGATTTTGCTGAGGGTTTTAATCATAAAGGATGCTAGATTTTGTCAAATGCTTTTTCTGGATCTATTGAGATGATCATGTGATTTTTGTTTTTAATTCTGTTTGTGTGGTGTATCACATTTATTAACTTGTGGATGTTAAACCATCCCTGCATTCCTGGTATAAAACCCACTTGATCATGGTGGATAATCTTTTTGATATGCTGTTAGATTTGGTTAGCTACTATTTTGTTGAGGATTTTTGCATCTATGTTCATCAGGGATACTGGTCTGTAGCTTTCGTTTTTTGTTATGTCCTTTCCTGGTTTTGGTATTAGCGTGCTACTGACTTCATAGAATGATTTAGGGAGGATTCCCTCTTTCTCTATCCTGTGGAATAGTGTCAATAGGTTTGGGACCAATTCTTCTTTGAATGTCTGATAGAATTCAGCTGTGAATCTGTCTGGTCCTGGACTTTTTTTTGTTGACAGTTTTAAAAGTTACCATTCAATCTTGCTGCTTGTTATTGATCTGTTTATAGTTTCTATATCTTCCTGGTTTAATCTAGGAGGGTTGTATATTTCAGGAATGTATCCGTCTCCTCTAGCTTTTCTAGTTTATACATGTAAAGGTATTCATGGTGGCCTTGAATAATCTTTTGTATTTCCGTGATATCAGCAGTAATATCTCCATTTCGTTTCTAATTGAGATTATTTGGATCTTCTCTCTTCTTTTCTTGGTTATCAATTTTATTTATCTTTTCAAATAAACAGATTTTTGTTTAATTTCTCTTTTGTATTTTTTTGTTTCAATTTCATTTAGTTATGCCCTGATCTTTGTAATTTCTTTTCTTCTGCTGGGTTTGGGTTTGGATTGTTCTTGTTTCTCCAGCTCCAGGAGGTGTGACCTTAGATTGCCTACTTGTGCTCTTTCAGACTTTTTGATGTAGGCATTTAATGCTATGAACGTTTCTCTTAGCACTGCTTTTGCTGTATCCCAGAGTTTTGATAGGTTGTATCACTATTATTGTTCAGTTCAAAGAGTTTTTTATTTCTATCTTGATTTCATTGTTCACCCAGTGATCATTCATTATTTAACATCCATGTATTTTCATGGTTTTGAAGGTTCCTTTTGGAGTTGATTTCCAGTTTTACTCCACTGTGATCTAAGAGAGTACTTGATATAATTTTGATTTTCTTAAATTTACTGAGACTTGTTTTGTGGCCTCTTATATGGTCTATCTTGGAGAATGTTCCATATGCTGATGAATAGAATGTATATTCTGCAATTGTTGAGTAGAATGTTCTGTAAGTATCTGTTAAGTCTATTTGTTGTAGGGCATAGTTTAAATTCATTGTTTCTGGTTTGAAGTACTTCTGTAAGCTTCAGCACATTCCTGGTGTTGGCTCTTCCCATTCTCCTGACCTGCCCAGGCCTTCAGGATGGTTTGGCCCTTGGTGTTCTTGTTTTTAGTGCCTCCTCTGTGACCCTGTCTGGAAACCTTTGCACAGATCAGTTCTCAACCCAGCTCCTCTGAGAGACCCCTGGGTTCCTGGGGCCTCTCTGTTCTTTGGCCATGCTCTCGCCCCTTCCTCAGATGGATTGCCCCCAGTAATGTAGATGCCACCTGGCTTTTCAGAAACCACAGTCCTTTATCACTGTCTCTTCCAGAATCTCCAGTCATTCCACCTCATAATTTTTTCTGTCCTTTTCAAATTAACTCTTTTCACTATATTTGATGTGAATTTCTGCCCAGACGTCAACGAAGGTGCTATAAACAAACCCATTTTCAAGCTTTATGCCATGGATCAGGCATTTTAAGATAAAAACATGTCCTTCTTCTAGTTCTGCTTCATTCATTGGAACCCTCACTGGGGCCCCAGATCTATCTTGCTTCTTATAGAGACCCTGGATCAGGGTAGCCTACTCTTAGTGATGGTCTTCAACTTTTTTATTGTTTCCTCCTAAAATAATTATGATACAGTATGCTCTTCTCACCTATTAAGTTGATTCTTAGAATTTTTCATAGGTTTCTATACTGGAAAAACATATAATGTTCAGCATCTTATGAATTTTTTTAGTAAAACAATTATTTTACTCTTACATATGTATCCAAAGGTATCTAAATATAAAATAAATTATCTTTTATATACAACATCATCCTTGAAAAATACATACAAATATTTAACAACAAATAGCTAGAAGGAGGACATGGAATGTTCTCAACACAAAGAAATGATAAATATTTGAGATGATGAATATGCTAATTACCCCAATCTGATCACTATCCATTGTAAGTATTGAAACATCACTAGGTACCCCATAAATATGTACAATTATTGTCAATTTAAAAAAAGATAAAATACATTTCACATATACCCAAAAAAATGGTCTCAAAAGAAGGTGCACATAACTTCAGATTTTTTTCTACTGTATGTCTGTTATTGCTTGTAATCATCTTTTCACAATAAACTTAGTTAATGTGTCAATTTCTAAAATATATGTACATAATACAATATAGTTTCCACAAGAAAAAAAATGCATCTAAAACAATATTACATATTTTAAATAAGCTCTTACAAACAAAAGAATATGTATGAAACATGCTGGAATAATTTCCTGTGTTAAAAAAGGGGAATGAGACTGGAAAATGTGGAAAAAAAGAGAGTAAATAAATAAGACGAATAAGAGAGGCTTTTTAAGGTAAGGAACTTAATGAATTCAATTCCCTCTAAGTAAAAATAAATAAATTATTAAATGAAAAAATTCTTCTCTAACTATCTAAATTGTTTCTTTTCATTCATTGAACCTTACTTCCAATTTCACCTTCCCTACAGAATTTTGTCTTAATGTAACAAATTTTTGTTTGACAGATTTTGCATTAATTATTGTTATATGTCTTTACAACAACAAAATATTTATAGTTATTGAAATTAAAACTTTTCTCTTGTGACTATGAAGCATTAAGTGTTCAAGGTTTTCTGCATTGAGATCTAATTTCTATTATTATTAACACATATTTGGTCAAAATGTAAAATGTTATGAATATTGATAATTATTAAACATGAAAGATGAAAATTTATTGGAAATGTGTCTCTTAATAAGATGGATATGGCTGTCTTTTTCAAATTATTCATGAATCTGAAGAAGCATATGACATGGTTGGAATGATTCTATATAATAGAATTCAGCATCAATTCTATTTCTATTTTTCATTTTTTTGTAGCTTATAAGGGCTAAGGAATCTTGTTTATATGAGTAAATCAATGGGAATGGTAGCAGTTTTGTTATAGCAATGTCATTTCATTCTTTGACCTGGTTTACATGGCAAAAATTACTCATTTTTGATTATCAGCTATTAACTTTATAAGAGCCTCCTTCAATGTTGTTGAAAGCAGAAAATTTGATACCACATTATTTGCAAAAGGATTTTTAGTCATAACAGTTCCATCAGGTGTCAATGTTCCCAATCATTCTTTTGTTTAACACTATAGAGGGTTTTACACCCCGGGACAATGGACTGTATAAATGATGAGTGAGTGGTAGGCTTACAAGAGGAACTGTTTCAGGGGAATTCCAAGAGCCTTGCCTGGCGTGCACATTCTCAGGCTCATCAATTTTGGGAAGGAGTATTTGGGGAACATGAGGATCTGGAAACTCACTTCCTAAAACTGCCTGTGCCCATACATCCCTTGAAAAGTCTTTGTAATCCCCAAATATCCCAGTTTGATGACCAACACTATAAGGAACAAATCTCTCCACAACTGAGAAATCCCTGGTCTAGGTAAGGAGTAGGCAGGGTGCCTCCCCAGGAATGAGAGACAGTCCTCAGCTTGAGAGAATGGGCAGAAGGCCTGGCCCATTAATACAGTGTTCAGATAGAGATCAATAAACACAGAGGTGGTGATTTAGGGTTGCAGACATTTGAGTACATCAAGGCATCCTGAGAATGTACAGCCTTACATTAAGGGAACTCAGACTAACTTCAGTATTCTAGAGTTCCTCTTAGCTGCTGCCTGGATGTAGGAAATGTAATAAAGATAGAAAACAGTTATATCTAGGCTAATGGCTTTCCTGGTGACTCACTGATGGTTGAGGTGTGAGGAGGTCACTGTCCCTGTAACAACTGAGGGTCTTTTAACCACCTCTGTGGACCCTTATTATATGCCAGGTACCATGCTCAGTTCTTTATGTTCATTATCTCTCTCAATGTTGACAAAAATCCTGTGTGGTTGGTACTACTATTGTTCTTCTTCTACAAATAAGCAAAATGTGAGGTTATGAAAGGCAAAATAACCTGCCCAAGGACAAGGATGAACACAAATTCATCCGTATGTCCAGTCCCTCTAGTTTGTCCTTCTTTGTACCAGATCATAAAGTCACACACTTCTGCCAAGGTTAATGGTTTTTTGGGGCCAAAACCCACAGACCCTCTAGAAGACAGTATAGACCATCTGAGGTCCAATGCGTGTGAGGGGAGAGGCCAGAGAAATATTGGCATCGTGTATCTCAGAGCACTCAAGCCCGGAGACCATAAGCCAATGAACAAGCAAAATCCATTTTTTATAGTTGTCATATGTCTTTCCCCAAATCACCTTTTCTAGAACAAACAAGAGTGTGAAGATTCTCTCTATATTTAGGGTTTTGACTTGTACTGGGGTGCAGAGGTACCTGAATCCAGAGGAACAGGGACAGCTATAGACTTCATGGGACTCTCTTGGGCTACCCACTTCCCTTTACTGGATCTCAGCTACTTCATCTGCAATAAATAGGGCTTGCATTTGAGCAGTGTTTTCCAAACTTGTAACTTTTTTATGATCCAAAGTAAGAAAAAAAATTTTATACCATGACCTAACACACACACACACACCTCCCTGAGAAATTAGTTTTACAGTACTCAGTACTACTCTGGGATGTCTTCTGATCTACTCTATCTATTCTCTTCTATTCATTATTTTTTAAAGGGTGGGAAACATGCATCTGGTTGCTACTCACTAAATTGATATTTTAATTCACTAATGGGTAGCAAACCATGGTTTTAAAAACTCTGGATTCAGGGTATAAACTATTGAAAAAGAGTACCTTAATAATCAAGTCAGGGATGTTCCATGGGAGAACTGTGAATTAGGCAAAGCTTATTTTTCAAACCCTCCCACATTTCAAGGACTAATTTTCCTGGCTTCCTCCAGTCCCATTTTATTCCTATAGCTCCTACCTCCTTTCACTTGTACTTCAGCTGCTTTGTACTCAGATGTCAAAAATTATTTCCAAGCAGATGCTTTCGTTTTCTCTGAAATAGCTCTGTCTCCTTAAAAGCAGCCTTCTTGTTTTTGCTTGAGCTACCTTTAATGGGTTTCTGTGACTTGCAGGTCCTCTGTTGGAGAGATGCTTCCATGGATTCTAGTCCTTGACACCACTCACCTTTGACTTTCAGAGTCAGGTACTTGTAGTCCCAGGCAACCCCATAGATGATTATGCATTGGTACTGTCCTTCGTCCCTCACTTGGACTTGAGGTATGTGGAACAAGGCCTTCCCTAGGGACAGCTGCTCCTCCAGCAAAGTGGCTCTTTCACGGTGTGGGGATGTATCATTTTCCACCTTTTGCAAACTGGCTGTTATTGCTCCAAGGTTCACATGACTTCCAGTGTCAAAGTTGCATTCCAGGGTCGCATTGCTGCCATGCTCTATTATGTACAGTTCCTTAGGGACTGTCACCGTGAATAAAGCTGAAAAGAAAACAAGATATTTTGCCATTGTCTGCCTTTACTTTACATTCCAGTTCTTACAAAGTGTGACCTGAGACCCATCTCACCCCCATTTTCCAAAAGGCACCTGTCATTATCTCGACATTCCCTTGGCGAATCCTTTCTCTCCTTTGCCCCATCCATCTGGGCAAGAGTGGGATTCTTGACCCGCTGATCTGAGGTAGCTCTCTCCTCCAAACATTCCCTCCTGGGCAGCTGACTGCCCTTTGCTCCTCTCTGGGCACCCCAGCAAGAGCTTCTGGTGGACAACACTGCTTGCTCTCAGACGCCTCTCCCACCTCCAGTCCCTGACCCCCTGAGCCCTACGGTCATTCCAGGTCGTATGTCATATAAGAACAAAATGCTTCCTTACGACTTCCCTACCATCAAGCTCTGAGCTCATGTTACTTAAATACCTTCACATCCTATTCTCCAGGTTCATTTTCCTCAATCCATATTGATTAATTTATATATTTTCCTGCCAAATATCACTTCCTCTCACCAGTGGTGGTGATAATAACTATTACTTGTTGAGTTCTTACAATTATCAGACACTCTGCTAACACATTGTCTCACTGAGTCTTCCTAGAAGCCAGCAAGGTAGGTAATAATATTCTATCCTTTTTGTTTTTCAGAAAACAAAAATGAGGCACAAAAAGGTTAAGTAACTTGCCTAAGATTGCACAGCCAGAATCAGATCAGGTATTTCTAACCACCACATCATACAAGCCCACTGTAGATGCTTTCTATTTTCTAACAATAAAGGGAAAGGAAAAATGGAACTGATATTTAATGTATACCTAGTATGTACCACGCCAGGCACTGTAGTAGGAACTTTTAACTATATTGTTTAATACTGAAAACATGACCATGAAACATGTTTTGTCATTATGGTTATATAGTTGAGGAAACTGGCTCCAAGCAGTTCACTTCAGGACATGCATTAGTAAATTTAAAATCCAGAGCCAGTCAGATGTTTGACTTCAAAATCCGTAGTTTCCACTCAGTGTTAACCAAAATGTGAGGGACACGCCACTAGAAGTATGTAAAATGATTTTAGTTGAGGCAGAATCAAAGCCTAAAGGGAGTTAAATTATTCAGAGAGGAATTTGTTCCCTTTTCAATTATATTTCCTTCAATTGTATATAATTTGCAACTAGACTTCCATACTTCCATACATACCTCTAACACTGGCTATTTTTCCTTTTAATCAAATAGGAATCTTCCAGGCAGATAACAGTATCTGGGTAGGATTTGATAACACTGCTTTATTTTCATTGCGTTTATTTTTCTTCCTATTCTCTATTTACCAGTGCAAATGATACTTGTTTTTTATCTACCACAGGGGTATATGGTTTTATTTTTTAAAAGTTGAATTGATCTAAATAGTTCTATAAAAATGCATAAGGAGTGGCCAAACTAGTAAAGGTAGTGTTTACATCAATAAAGTGTGAAAAATGACAAAATTAGGCTGCTTCCATCATTAATGAATGGGTATTCATTGTGATGGAGATATAGGAAAATCTTGAAGTAGTTTTGGAATAATCACAGAAGATTAGATCAAATTATGTTCAGTAGAGCTTCATTCGTTCATTCAATCAAATCATTCATTCAACAAATATTTGGGGACTTCCTCTAAGCATTAGCTATTCAAGAAGTTGTTTCAGTATAAAATGTGATATGCAAGAGCATAGGATATAGTGACAGGTGAGCCTGGGTTCAAATGCTGACTATCAGAATTAGGAGTCCTTTGACTGTGAGTCCATCCTTTAATCTCTGTGAGCTTCAGCCTCCTTATCTATAAAATGAGGTTGGACTCTACCTCTCAGTATTATGGTGGAGGCTGGACGAGGTGTTACATGTGAAGTGCCTAGATCTGTCAGGCAGTAAGCACTCAGCAAATGTTCGTTTCTTTCTTTCGTATCTTTAATTCTTGGGAAAGTGGTAATTCATATGTGGAATGCATGGTCAATCTTTATCCTCCAGGATATTTTACTAACCAGGACAGTCCATTCTCTGATCAGATTTCACAGTATAAGTAACTTTTGGGTTTTCTGCTGCTTGAATGATTCCCATTGCAGTTGTCCTCTGATTCAAGTTTTTCTTCCCACTATCCTGCAAATCTTTGAAGGCAAAGACCAGGCTGAGTTTGCTTTGATATATCCAGTATGTAGTACATACCAAGTTCTAGTTAAGAGCTTGGCAAATAAATGACATAAAGAGAGAGAGGGAGAAAGAAAGGATGACCCTGGTTATATATTCACCTCTGCTTTCCTTTAATCAAACTGCAACTTGCCTGTGATCACACAAATTGACCTTCTTAATTGCCACACAGCACACTTGATAGTGATATCCACAAACCTGAGATTTATTTCAAATGACCAACATTTACAGCTTGCCTCTATTCCCTGTTTTAACTATGGCTAGAACATTAATGTGCCTTTCTACAGAGAGGAGTTCATGTGTGCCCAGCATTCTTTTGTGCAGGAGGGGCACAGGGGCAGGGCTATAAGGTGAGTGTATGTGTGTACAACAGTGCTAATCATATCTGCACTTGCTGTGCCAGGTTGCAAAGAACCTGAAATAATGCATGTAAAAAGAGATTTCCTGTATGATTCTTTTATTCCACTGCACACTTGGAATAGCTCTCACCTCGGAATCTCTGTAATGGGACCCTCTTCAGGGCAGATCCCTTTATGATGGAAGCCATCCTTAAATACTTGAGTTATTAAGTCCCTTATAACTTAATGCAGAGCCACCTGATATCAAATCCGATCTGTCCTTGAAGAATAATATTCAACTATTCATCAAATATGTAGTAATCATATGCCAAGTTCAAGAATTACCTACTACTTTTACTTTTCTATAATTCTTCTCTTGTTTAATTACATATGACACATAGGAAACAGGGAAGAAAATGGGACTTACAAGGAAGGTTAGTTGCTGAGTCTGCGTAAAAACAAGAATTAAATAGATGACTTTGGGTAGAGACTCTGTTGAATCTATTTAGCAAATTTATTTACTGCACTATGCTTTCATTTCATGAGAAAGGGAACGCCTATAACTTCCTCTGGAACTCCCCTTAGTTTACAGCAGAACTCCCCTCTTTACTGCCTGGGCCTTTGATAAAAGTCCATTTTCTTCCTGTTTTTCCTGTCTGCTTTGTAAGAATATGTGCCAGGAGTGATAGGCATAACGTATGCTCCTTTTCAGACAGGCGACATTTTTCAGCTAATATTTACAAGAGAAAACAGCAATTAGCAAACATGAATCATGTGTCTGAATAGCTCAGAATACCTAGAAGATTAATTGTTATTTGGTCTAATTTTGCCCCAAGTAAAGTTTCTAAGACGTGCAAATTTTGAGCTTGATTACTCCATACAAAATAAGGGGTTTAGGAAATGCAATACATTTTTGAAATCCTGAAACATTCTTGCTTATTGTAAGTTACAGAGTCAATCAAAACACTGTTGGAAACAATTCTATGAAGAGGTTTTTTTCTCAAGCCCAGCTACAAATAAGATTCATTAAGCAGAGGGCCTCAATCTTGGCTAACATTGGAATCACCTGGGAGGCTTTTAAAACACACTAATGTCCAGACACTACTTTGGATCTGTTAAAATTAAATTATTTGGGGGATGAGGTCAGCATCATTAAAAATTTTCTTTTCCTGGGAGCTTCTCATGTGCAGACAGTATTGGGAACCATTAGTTACACGAATTAACATTTGCACTTGCAAACATCTTTTACCACCTTGCCCTTCAAAGTGTTGTCCTCAGCTTCACCTGGAAGCTAGGTAGAAGTGTAGAATTTCAGGCATACCCCAGACCTAGAGAATCAGGATCTGCATTTAACAAGGTCACCGTGATGTGCATGCATATTAATGTTCGAGAAGTAGAGTTATAACATTGGTCTGCATTTGGGAAGTAGAGTAATAGTTGATATTTCTTAAATGCAGTAAGTCAGACACTGGGCTAGCCCATCATTTCATTTCATGCTCCCAACAACTCTGCAAGGTAGATGTTGCTATCCACATTTTACAGATGGGGAAACTGAGGCTTAAAGAAGTGATGTAACTTGCCCAAGGTCAAAGAATGGTAGCTCATGGAACCAGAATTCAAATTCATCTCTGTGTCTTCAATGCATATTTATTTCTGTGCTACCAATGACTGCAGTTATGACTATGTATCCACTGGCATGTGTACACTACATCCATGAGTGAGGTGTTTTTTTTTTGTTTTTGTTTTGTTTTGTTTGCTATATGTTAAGGAAAAGATGTTTGGTTTTCTATTTTACATGCCACATGGTTATTAAATTAAGCTTCAATCTAGCATTGAGCTCCTGAAGGTATTAGACAAAGGACAAAACTGGAAGGTTTCCACAGCTACAAAATTAAGCAGACAACACAGGCTTTCCATTCATTTGGGGCCCTTAACTAAACTAAAGGGCAAAACACTTGGCAAAAGCATGAAAAATTTATACATGCAGGTCCTTTTGCTAGATTAGAACACTTAACTTGATGCATTTCAAAAATTCTTGAGGGAGCTTTGCATTTTATTGCAACCAGGCATCAATGGTAGTCAGCACCTGTCACATCTTCAGGAAACTTTCACACAATAAATCGTTTGCATTGCCCAAGACAGCTTCCTCTTTAAGCTAAGTTTATATTTTATCCCCCACATTTAACAACAGAAGTGTAAGTTTTTTCAGACTTGCCACATAATGTACTTGAGAAGTACGGGTGGGGTGGGAGGTGCTTTACATAGCCACATTCTTCAGAAAACTCTGAAGTTCCTGGTTTAGGACAAAATTCTGCTCTATGCACCTGACTCATGTTCTGCTCAGTGTAGGAGGACTGCATGGAGACACGTTTTAGCATAGAAATCCTTTCCTCAACCTAATTCTTCTCCTTTGTATATCTCAGCAGTCAGCAGAAGTAGTTTTGGATCTAAAGATAGGCCAAGTGGAGTAACCCAGGCTGAGGTCTGTGCCCCAGAATGACCTCAGACATCACCATGGTCATTGTGGTCCCCCTGGTTTTCGTCTACCTCTGGAGTATGAAGAGAGAAGAAAAACATCAATGAAAAAAGAAAGACCAGTCTTTCCTCTAAGACATGACAAGGTATAAAAAATATTTCTGGGTTATAAGATGTCCTTAGATTTTTAAATAAAAATGTAAGAAAAAAACAAATATCAGTGTGATATTTGCAAAAGGATATACACATAGGTCAATGGAATAGAAAGTCCAGAAATAGACCCACATAAATATGACTAATTGATTCTGATGAAGATTCAAAGGCTATTGAATGGGGAAAGGATGGGTTTTTTTGACAAATGGGGCTGGAACAACTGAACATCTACATGTAAAACTAAAATGAGCTTAACCTATACATCCCACTTTATATAAAAATTAAAATGGATTATAAACCTTACATATAGAATATACAATTACAAAATGTGTAGAAGAAAACGTAGAAGACAATTCTTTACATCTTGGGTTATGCAAAGAGTTTTTGGATGTGATACCAAGAGCATGATCCATAAAAGAAAAATTGATAAATCAAACTTCATCAAAATTAAAATCTTTGCTCTGCAAAAGCACAGTTAAGAAAATGAAAAGACAAGCTACAGACTTCAGAAGAATATTTGAAAATCAATATCTGATAAATAATTTGTGTCTGGAATAAAGAACTCTTAAGGTTGGGGCAGTGGCTCACACCTGTAATCCCAGCACTTTGGGAGGCCAAGGTGGGTGGGCCACTTGAGGTCAGGGGTTTGAGACAGCCTGGCCAACATGGTGAAACTCCAACTCTACTGAAAATACAAACATTAGCCAAGCATGGTGGTACATGCCTGTAATTGCAGCCACTCAAGAAGCTGAGGCTGGAGAATCGCTTGAACTTAGGAGGCAGAGGCTGTAGTGAGCCAGGACACTGAACTCCAACCTGGGCAACAGAGCAAGACTGCGTCTCAAAAAAAAAAAAAGAGAACTTTTAAAACCTTACAATAAGAAAATAAACAACAATTAAACAATTGTTTAATTCCTTAGTATACAATTATAAAGGGTGAAATGATTTGAATGTCACCAAAGAAGATATACAATAAGTACATAAAAACTTAACTAAGGCCAGGTTCAGTGGCATATGCCTGTAATCCCAGCACTTTGGGAGGCTGAGGCAAGAGGATCACTTGAGTCCAGGAGTTTGAGACTGGCCTGGGAAACACAAGGAGATCCCATCTCTACAAAATTAAAAAAAAAAAAAAATTAGCCAGGCATGGTGGCATGGCCTGTAGTCCCAGCTACTACAGAGGCTGAGGTGGGAGAATCGCTTGAGCCTGAGAGGTTGAGGCTGCAGTGAGCTACGATTGTACCACTGCATTCCAATCTTGGCAACAGAGTGATACCCTGTCTCAAAAAAAGAAAAAAAAATATGTGTGTGTGTGTGTATACACACACACATATATAAAATAAAATATGTATACTATATAAGATTATATATAAAATAATATATAAATAAATGTATACTTAATATCATTAGTCATTAGAAAAATGCAAATTAGAACCACTTCTACACACCTATTAGAATGACTTAAGAGCGGGGTGTGGTGGCTCATGCCTGTAATCCCAGCACTTTGGGAGGCCAAGGTGGGTGGATCACCTGAGGTCAGGAGTTCAAGACCAGCCTGGTCAATATGGCAAAACCCTGTCTCTACTAAAAATACAAAAAACTAGCAGGGCGTGGTTGTGGATGCCTGTAATCCCAGCTACTTGGGAGGCTGAGGCAGGAGAATTGCCTGAACCCGGGAGGTGGAGGTTGCAGTAAGGCAAGATCATGGCATTGCACTCCAGCCTGGGTAGAGCAAGACTCTGTCTCAAAAAAAAAAAAAAAAAATAAATAAATAAATAAATAAAAGAAAAGAAAAAATAGAAAAGAATACCAGTGCTGGCAAGAATGAGGAACAATTAGAACTCTCATACACTTGCTGGTGGGAATGCAATAATGCTACAGCCACTATGGAAAGGTTTGGCAGTTTCTTATAATAAACCATACACTTACCACATGACCTAGCAATCCCACTTCTAGGTATTTATCCAAGTGAAATGAAAACCTAGGTTCACACAAAAAACCTATATGCAAATATTTATAATAACTTTATTTGTAATCACCCAAAATGGGAAATACCCAAATGTTCCCCAACTGGGGAATTTATAAACAAAATATAGTATACATACAATAGAATATACTCAACAGCAAAAAGGTATAAATTGTTGATTCACACAATATGAATGAATTTCAAATGCTTTATGTTAAGTGAAAGAAGCCAGATACAAAAGGATATCTAATGAATTATTACATTTATATGACATTCTGGAAAAGTCAAAACTATAAGGACAGAAAATAGATCAGTAGGTGTCTGGACTTAAGACTTGGGAGAAGCTTTTTGTTTGTTTGTTTGGCAAGGGATGGAACTGTCCTGGATGTTCACTGTGGTGGTGGTAGTTATATGACTAAGGATTTGTTAAAATTAATAAGATGTTTTTTTAAAAAATAAATGTTATGGTATGTAAATTTAAACATACATATGTAAGTACATCCATATATACCTCCTTTAAAAATGATATAAAATGTTTTACCCTAATTTTTCACTTCAAACTTTATTTTATAGATAACATAGTAGAGCATCCAAAGAGCATACAAGTAAGGAAAGAATTAATGATTAATGGTTTGTTTTTGAGTTTTATTCAGAGGCAACTTTCATCATAGTCTTTGGGAGGCACACACTTTTTTCAAGCATTAATCTAGCAGAAGAAAATGGAAATAATTATAATGTCTACCAATAGGGAACTGGTTAAATAAATTACAGCATGTCCAAAAAAATACATAAATCTACTTAAAAATGAGGGATGTCTATATTTACTGATTTGGAAACTATAAAGAACATACGTTTATTGAATGCTTACTAAAACTTCTTTTAGTCCTCTTCAGTAATTTCTTTCATGAAAAAATAAAGGGCAATCTGAGAGTGGTGGCTCACACCTGTGATCTCAGTGTTTTGGGAGGCTAGGGCAGGAGGATTGCTTGAGACGAGCAGTTTGAGGCCAGCCTATGTAACATAGCAAGACCCCATCACTAAAAATATTTTAAAAATTAGCCAGACAGGGTGGTACATGCCTGTAGTCCTAGCTACTCAGGAGACTGAGGCAGGAGAATCGCTTGATCCTGGGAGTTAGAGGCTGCGGTGAGCTGTGGTTGGGCCACTGTACGCCAGCATGGATGACAGAGCAAGACACTGTCCCTAAAAAGTTTTGTTTTAATTTAAAAAAGGTAAAAATAAAGAGCATATTGGATAGCGCTATGAAGAGTATTTGCAAAGGAGGTTTTACTGGGCTGGGGTAGGTGAAGCATTTCTGGGGAACTGGCAAAATTCTCCTTCTTAACCTAGGTGGTGGTTACAAAACTAATCACCTTATAGTAATGTTAAACTTTATAGTCGTTTTATGTGGTTTTCTCTGTGATATATTTTACCACAGAAAGCTTTAAATAAATTTTCAAAATATATTTAATTAAGTAAAATGAACATCTGTGAACCTACCACCTACCTTAAGAACTAGCACATTACTAACGCTGTATATCTACTGCCTGTACCAGAGGTAATTGGCATCCTGAATATTGGGCTTATCAATCTCTTCTTTACTTTTGTGTTTTTTGAGACGGAGTCTCACTCTGTCGCCCAGGCTGGAATGCAGTGGCGCAATCTTGGCTCACCGCCACCTCCGACTCCCTGGTTCAAGGGATTCTCCTGCCTCAGCCTCCCGAGTAGCTGGGATTACAGGCATGTGCCACTACGCCCAGCTAATTGTTGTATTTTTTGTAGAAATGAGGTTTCACCATGCGGGCCAGGATGGTCTCGGTCTCCTGACCTCGTGATCTGCCCGCCTCAGCCTCCCAAAGTGCTGGGATTACAGGCGTGAGCCTCCACACCCGGCCTCTTCTTTACTTTTTAAGCTTTATCTTCTATATATAAGGTATGCTTAAGCAATATATTTATTTATGAAAAGGACGTTGTGCTATATGTTATCTTCTGGGCTTAATTTTTATTTATTTAGTTTTTTACTCAACATTATGCTCTAAGATTCATAGATGTAGTCACATGTTTTTGTAATTTATCTACATGCTATATAATAAATGTAATCATATTTTTTGTAATTAATTTTTTGTAATTAATTTATTCACATGCTATGTATTACATATATAATATATATATATTCTGTAAATATACCATGATTTCTATATCCATTCTCCAGTTGAAGTTCTTCTAGACCTACTCCTAGAATCAAATTCTCCAGGGCACTTGGGTTGTTTTTATTTATTTGTAATGTCTGAGAATACCAACATAAGTGTTTTTTTTGTTTGTTTGTTTTTTTAACGGAATCTCACTCTGTCACCCAGGCTGGAGTACAGTGGCGTGATCTTAGCTCACTGCAACCTCTGCCTCCCAGGTTCGAGCGATTTTTCTGCTTCAGCTGAGTAGCTCGGATTACAGGTGGCTGCCACCATGCCCGGCTAATTTTTTTTTTAAATTTTTAGTAGAGAGGGGTTTCACCATGTTGGCCAGGCTGGTCTCAAACTCCTGATCTGAGGTGATCCACCTGCCTTGGCCTCCCAAAGTGCTGGGATTATAGGCGTGAGTCACTGTGCCTGGCCAGGTGTTATTTTTAAAATTTAAAAATAGAAAAGAAATGGGCACCGATAGGGTACTAAGCATCATATTGATTCAATTCATGTATCTTCTTTTCTTTTCAATGAAGCATGCAGGTCTGGGGCTGTACAAGGAGCAAGGAAGAAAATGTAATCCTCTGTCTGTCTGGCCAGCCTGATAGCTGTAGCTCCCTCTCAGGCACTGGGTGTTGCAGTCTGATTACTCTCATATTTTTATATGAGAAATTTCTTGTATTTTTAAAATTATATTTTATTATACAAATAATACCTAATATATGCTTCTTGTAAAAAAAAAAAAAACAACAAAACCTGAATATACATAATAGATAAGATCCAGACCTCCTCCCCAGCAGTAAACACTAATTATTTCTCAGATTCTTTAGTTTTTTTGTTGTTTTCTTTTTCAGGTACCCTCTTCTGAAATCAAAACTCTTTAATTAAAGAGACATGAAATGACAAGATTTTTTAAAAAATATCATGAGGAGAAGGCATTCTAATTTAGGTAGGTATTTAATATTTGTTTGAACTGATGTTATCTGCATAGTGGAAAGCAGAGAAGAATTCCAAATTTGTGAAGAAAGTGAGAAAGTGCTACATTTTTACTTTCCTTTCAGTTAATTCAGCAACACAATTCATTACACATATTTTTGATTCTGTGAATGTCCAGAATAAACATTCAATACATATCCATGTTCAGACTTCAGTGCAAAAACCGATTCCAAAGTTGGAAGATTTATGGATTGTCTGCCATTTTTGATTACCATCATCATGGTAGCACAGTAGGGTAGAAAGGACATTAGCTTTGTGGAAATCTTGCCTGTGTCACCTAATAACTATGTAATCTTGGGGAAATTAAGTACCTTTTCTGAGTTCTAGTTCCCTCACCTGCAAAATGATCGTTGTGAAGATTAAATGAACTATACCATATGTAAATTTTCTAGCACGGTATCTGGCATTTAGTGAATTCTCAATAAATGTAAATGCTCTTCCTTTTGCCCATTAGTATACCTAACTGGGAGCTAGCGCCTATCTTCATTGTCTTGTGCTAATTATCTTAGAAGAAAAGATCCTTCCTCCGTAGAAAGAGCCAATGAGGACTAAAAAATATTGCTCCTTGTCACCCTAGCTCACTCCTTTCCTAAGAGAGAAGGCAAAAAACAAAGACAGAAAACCCAGGATCTCAATGTTTTTAAGGACAAACCCACAGAGGTTACACGTTCCCCAAGTTTTTTCCTGAAGCCCCCAGTCCTGCCACAGGATGGGGAACTGCAGTGTCTTTTGGCCCTCATTTCCCTTATCACTCTACAGAAACTTGAAGCTGTTTTGTAGCATGGAAGTATTTGCCCCTTTTGCTTGTCTCTAAAATTCCTGCCAGGCAGGGTTCCTTGCAAAGAAAACATGAAAAGTTCCTTTAGCTGGCCCTGCAGGCAGGAGCAGAGTAGAAGTAAGCAGAATATCTCAGGGTCTTCCTTTGAGGAGGGCCCCAAGTGCATGTCTCTAGTACCAGACCAGGCTGGGCAGCTCAAGGGAGTGAGAGGAATGTGACTGAGTAAAGAGTGATCTGGAACAAGTCAGTAGGGAGGAGAAAGCTCTTCGAAAGGTTATCAAGTGCCAAGGGAGCCATTATTTCTCAATCATGAGCAGAAAGATGATTTCCCATGGGGCTGGGGCTACTATCTTGAGGACTTAATCCTCTGTCCCCACCTCTGTCTCACTCTCTTACCTCTTGGTGTTCATCCAAAATAGTACACTCATGGTCCTAACTACACCCTCGAATGGTCTGAACTACCTTCCCCAGGAGAACAACCAACTGTGAAACTGCTTTTCTTCCTGCTCACCCTCATCCTCCAATAGAAGTCCTTTCTTCAAGTTCAAAGGGATAGCCTTAAGGTTCATTGTTCATTTGGGTTTTAGGAAGACTCAGTAAACCACATTAAGGTATGAATGACCAGTGGCTGCTACTGTTGCTTTTCAAAAGAGAAACTCACAAAAACAACTAATAATATGCAGAATGTCTTCAAGACATTATCTTTAGAGTAACAGTGTCCCCTGGCCATTGTCTTCTTACTCTCCCTGCCAGAAAGGAAGGGGACAGCCACTTGGCATCTCACCTTTAAGGGAACTCAACCCCTGCCCTCTTGTATTAGTTTAGATTTACACAGTCTGAATGATCCTGTCTTCTTGTCATTACCCTCACTGGATAGTGGGGATATATGGAGCAATATTCTCAGTCCTCGTTTCTGTCAGATAGGGACATTGGCATATATAAGCCACTTTGGGGACTCTTCTTTTTGTGGTGCTTGGAATAGCCCAGAAATTATATTTCCTCTCAAAGAAAGCCCTCAGCTTGAGGACCACATTCTCATTTTTGGCTTTGGCTAGGGGCCACCACCTGCTCTTCTTTCTTAAGCCTCTCCCTTTGTCCTTTCTTACCTGCTGTCTGGTGAAGCTGCAGTTCCAGGCTCAACATTAGCAGGAGGAAGATCATGTTCTGTATTTGATCTGAAATAGACAATTGAAAGTCTCAGGGCCTTATGAAACTTTGCTGGGTCTTTGGTGCTTTGTTCACTTTTGAAAACAAGGAAACAAATTGTTTGGGGAAGGTGACAGACCGTGGTAGAGTGGAGCTGAGAGGAGAAGTTATAGGTTGATTTCCTGGAGAAGAGAAGATATAAATTAAGAGTAAGTAAGACACTCTTTATAAATCCAAATGAGAAGTTCTTCTTTCTTTTTTAATGGCCTTTTCTGAGTATGAACCGGTCCTTGTGAACCACACATATTGGCAGTTACCTGCACGTCTCATGAAGTTTTCCATAGCTTTTTTCAATAGCTGGCCCTTGAACCCCAAATTTGTTTGTCAAATGAATAATTGGACACCATCTTCTTTACCTGGACTGGATGTCTGGGAGTCTGACAGTTGAAAATAAGGCTCCATAGAACAGAGCTACATTCTCAAGAAATACTTGCTAGCTAACTAAGCAAAGTAGTCAAGTGCTTTTGAGTGCTGGAATTGAGTTTGCCCATCACTTGAACTACCTCTTACTAAGAGGTTTAGACAGGGAGAGTAGGGAACTGGCTCTGATGAGGGTGGGGGCTGCAGATGCCCCACCTTCGTCCTGCTCTTCCTCCCATGCTTTCTCCTTTGCTCTGAAGCTTTCTTTATCCATGGACTTCTTATGGTTGAGGAAAGGGACAGAGCACACAGCTAATCTGATAATGGTTTTGAGACCAAGGAGGCTTTCCACCTTTTATCAGCCATGGAATCATTTCTTCAAGGGAAATCTGTTGGAGCCATACATCTAAATCAGGTAACGGCAGAGCTACTCTGAGTGTGATGAAAAGCAGTGGAGGGTGTGGATCAGGAGAATGATAGAACCTCATTTACATCATTAAAAGACAACTGAGCTTTGGTGCAGGCAATAGACTATTGCTGGGAGGGAGAGGTTGCTGGCAAGATTCCAAGCAGTGAGATCAGTTAGGAATATGTTTGCAGAAATGCTGATAACTTAGAGTAGCGGGGCTAGTGGAGGTGAGAAGTGGTCTGTTGGTGAGTTTATATATTTTTTCTTTGTTTTAAAATTTTATTTTACAAATTTCAACAGCTTTATTAAAGTATAACTGATATGAAAGAGGGTTATATATGTATATGTGTGTATATATATTTAAAACACAGACTTTTTAAAAATGCACGACTCAGTGGTTTCTAGTATGTTCACAGAGTTGTGCAACGAACACTATTATCCAATTTTGGAACATTTTCATTACCCTAAAAAGGAACCCCTTACCCATTAGCAGAAACTTCCTGTTTCCCCTTCCCTTTCCGTGTGGCCTTTGGCAACCACTAATCTAGTTTCTGTCTCTATCAGTTGCTTATTCTGGATATTTCATAAAAACAGAATCATACAATATGTGGACTTTTGTGGCTGGCTTTTTTTCACTGAGCATAATGTTGTCAAGGCTCATCTGTGTTGTAGCACATATCAGTACTGCATTCCCTTTTGTGACTAAATAATATTCCATTGTATGATATACCACATTTTACTTACCCATTCATCAGTTGATGGTCATTTGGATTGTTTCTGCTTGTTGGCTATTATTAATAATGTTGCTGTGAAAACTCGTATATAGTCTTTTCCTATGTATACTTTTAATTATTTTGGGTACATATGTAGGAGTAGAATTGCTGAATTAAATGGTAACTCTATATTTAACTTTTTGAAGAATTGCCAAACTATTTGTCAAATATATGATTTGGAAATATTTTCTCCCATTCTGCACATTGTCTTTTCAGTTTCTTGATAGAATCCTGTGAAGCATAAATGTTTTAATTTTTATTTTATTTAATTTTAAAACACAAATTGATTTTAAGTAAAAAAAATCCAATTTATCTACTTTTTTCTTTTATTGTTGTGCTTTAGGTGTCACATCTAAGAAACCATGGCCTAGTCAAGGTCACAAGATTTACATCTGTATTTTCTGCTAAGATAAATATAAATGGAGCAATTGTACAACTGGATGTCCACATGCAAAAGAACAAATTTGGAGCCTTACCTCATACCATAAACAAAAGTTAAACAAAATGGATCAAAAACCTAAATATAAGAACTTTAGTTCCAAATTTGTTCTATTGATCATGGGCATGCAGTTGTGCCTGTACAGTTTGTTGATGAAATTATTCTTTCCTTATTGAACTGTATTGGCACCCTTGCAAAACAATAATTGATCATATATATAAGGATGTAGTTCTGGACTCTTGATTCTATTTTATTGAACTATATGTCTATCCTATGTCAGTACCACACAGTCTTGATTACTGTAGTTTTGTAGTAAGTTTTGAAATTGGAAAGTGTGAGTCCTCCAACTTTGTTAGTCTTTTTCAAGATTTTTTTTTAGGGGGCTATTCTGGCTTCCTTATATTTTCAAATGAATTTTAGGGTCAACTTGCTCATTTCTGCAGACAAAGGAAGCTGGAATTTTGGTAGGGACTGCATTGAATCCATAGATCAATTTGGGGGAATACAGCCAGCTAAATAATATTTAGTCTTCCAATTCATGAATACAGTATGTCTTTCCTTTATTTAGGCTTTCTATAGTTTGAAAAAAGACCTGAGGGAACTGCTGACAGGCTGGATATATAGTTTGAGAAAAATAGAGAAATTAGGAAAATTCCTAAGTTTGGGGCTTGAGTCACTAGGGCAATGGAGATGCTATTTATTAAAATGAAGAAGCCTGAGGGAGAAGCAAATTATGGAAGGGGAAAAAGAGTTGTTTGGTGTAGATTTGGTTTGAAATGCCTATTAGATATCCAAGTGGAGGTGTTTAGTAGGCAGTTGGGGTAGAGATGTAAATTTAGGAGTCATCAATGCGGAAGTGTTAAAGATTTAAAGTCATGGATATCTGCATTACATCACATATGGAAAGATAGGAAAGGGAGTGCCCAAGGACTGAGACATGGGATATTTCAACATTTATTGATCTTTGTGAGGAGAGGTTACCAGCAGAGAAGACTGAGAGGAAGGATACAAAGACAAATGGCAGTGTGTATTATCCATGCATTTTATTTTCTGTATCCTGATGCTTTGACACTTGGGGCCTTGCTGACCCTGAAGGGACTGCCCCTCCCAGGGTTAGCCAATTCTAACCTCTAAGAGAGGGTAAACCACTTGCTCATGAGCACACCTTTCAAATGCAAACCAACCCATTCCAGAGCCCATACCAACAACTGCCTCATTTATTGGAGGCTTTCACATTCCCAACACTATGCACCTGCCCTAATCACCTCAGGGCCAAGTACCAAAAGACTAGGGAGAGCCCCTATGCCCCAGAGCCTGCTGAAATTATTCATATTAGCTAATCCTAACTCCACTCACCCTGCCTCACACATTTCTTCCTGTTGAAACCACAATAAAGATCTTGCCCACCCCCTACCCCCCTCCCAGCTGACCCTGGTGTTTCCCCATGTGGCCCCTTGTGGCATGGTGTGCTCCCTTCTCTTGGGATCTGTGAGTTCAACATACTTTTTTCAATGGCAGTCATTTCCTGATATGTTGACCTCACCATACCTAAATAATAATAAAACCTATATTTTAAAACACAGGGCTACAAAGGAGTGATCAGTAGAGCCAAATACTCTTGAGAGTTGCATTTAGCAGTATGGAGGTCATGGATGATCCTGACAAGCACAGTATCGGCGAGTTTTGTACAGATGAAAGCTTGAATAGGTTCAAAAGAGAATGGGTAAAGATGTGGTGACAAATATAGGCAACTCTCTCAAGAAGAGTGCTATAGAAAGGAGAAGAGAAATGAGTCAGTAGCTAGAGGGAAATGTAAGGTCCTCAGTGAGCTGTATTCTTGTTTTTATTTTAGAAAGGGAGATCTTAGTGCTTTCCACAGGGAAATGCTCATGTCATCCCTTAGCTTGACCTGAAGATACCTTTCCTTATCAAAATGCAAATATATCCAAGAAAGGTATCATCTTAAGCTGCACGAACAGGCCTGGCACTTGCCAGCATTCTTATTTTTAAATCATGAAAGGACAGCAGGTAACAGGTCTAGCAACAGAAAAGACTCCTGGATCACCCGCCACTGGCTTTAACTTCCCGTTCTTCCTTGCCCTTCCACAGGGACTTTCCTGGCACACTGTCTCCTTGAGCAAACTGAGGAACAGACACTGTTATAAAGATACTTTCCAACAAGTAGCTTCCTTTCCTACTAATCCTCCTCTAGGGAAAATATGGTTTATGAAATGGGTAAGAGCTCAGGCTCTAAAAATCAGACACATCTGGGTTTAATCCTGGTTTTACAGATTGTAAGCCTCTAACACCTTGGACAAATTTTGAAAAGTCTTTGTGCTTTGTTTTCCTATTACGCTAATAGTAACAACACCCACCTTAAGCTAGAATCTTGGGGGTCATCTTAGACCTCTGCATTTCTCATCTCACAAATATGGTCCATCCCCTACTCCTGCTAATTCTCCCTCCTGGATACTTTTTGCATGATGGCTCTCCTTTCTTCCACCCCACTGCCATCACCTTAATTCAGCTTCTTATCATTTCTTCTCATACCATAGCAGAGCCTTCTTACTGCTATTTTTAC
Organism: Macaca mulatta; assembly: GCF_049350105.2. NCBI lineage: Eukaryota > Metazoa > Chordata > Mammalia > Primates > Cercopithecidae > Macaca > Macaca mulatta. Next base: position 93,849,573 of record NC_133420.1, read on the forward strand.
CTTCTAGTCTTGCCTTCCTCTGCTCCATCCTCCACTTATTGAGGTGAAGGACAAGAACCTTGAAGTCATCTTGAGTCCTTTCTTTTCTCATTCTACGTCTGATTCATTAACAAACCCTATTGGCCCTTCCTTCAAATATATCCAGAATCTGACCATTTCTCACCAGCTCCACTGCTTCCATATCAGTCAGAGTCATTGTCATCTCTCATGGTGATTTCTGCAGTAGTCTGACAACTGGATTCTGATTCCAATTTTGCCTTCCTGCAGTTGATTCTGCAGCCAGAGTGGTTTTTAAAAAATAAAAGTCAAACCATATCTGCTTAAAACCTTCTAATGGCTCAACATTTCACTCAGTGTAAAACCCAGTTTTTTCAATAGCCAAGACAAGAGGGCCCTCTGTCTTGGACCCCATGCTTTAGAGGACCCCACTGTGCCCATCTTTCTTCCTGAGGATAAGGTGTTTGCAAGGCTGAGAGGTGTTATCTGGAGCCTTTGACCTACCAACCACTATCCATTGCAGTCTGTCCTTGAAACACTGGAATTCCCAGTCTGAATGGCCTTAAGCCTACTTCCAGGCCTGTGTGGCTTCTTCCACAGATCCAATCCCTAAGGGAGGACCTTGCTGCCAGTGTACATGTGCCTCTACCTGGACACTTTCATTGTTCTTTCTCCTGAGACTGTCTTACGTAAAATTGCAAGAGCACTCCAACCCTACCCCAGCATTCCCAACAATCCTCAGTTATCTTTTATTCCCCAAATCTGTCATTACCATCTAATATACCATATAGGCCTCTCTCTGTTGCCCAGGCTGGAGTCAGTGGCACAATCATAGCTCACAGTGATGGCAGCACCTGCCCATTTAGAGTAGCTGCAGCAGGGGAGGTGTGGCCAGGGGAGCCAAGAACAGGTGGGAGTCCCACCCCCTACTGAGTTGGCAGGGTGGGAGCCCCATGCTCCCAGGTACCACTGCAGCTGCCCAGCTGTGGCTTTGGACCCAGGCATCTGTATTCTCAGGGGCCCAGGAAGTCCCCTGCTCCCACGAGCTTGAAGGTGGCTGCTCCCGCTCCCTGGCCTCTCCCCAATCCTGGCGACTGCTACTGGGTGAAGCAAAGTTGTAGACAAGCCTAGGTGCTGTCACAACCTCGCCAGGCATGTGGGTGCTCAGGGTGGTGCTGACACACTAGCCCCCTGCTGCCTCGACCTCTTCCGGATGTTGAGTGCTGACAAGCACAGGAGGGAGGCTGAGCAGGGGCTGAGGGTGGCTCAGGGCAGGCCTGCAGGCACCCCTTGGCACGAACAGCCTGGGTGTCATGGACAGTATGTTGATGGCAAGAGGCAGACAGGTTCCTTGGCAGAAAGGGGTTAGGTCCCTGGTGAAACCCAACCTTCAAGCCAGGGATGGCCCAAAGCCTGGGGGCCAGGTTGCCAATTGTGGGTGGAGTCTACAGCCTGTGGTAAGAACTTACAGTGCTTTGTCTGGGCCCTTCCATGGCTGCCCATGGGCCAATCAGCACACGCTTTCTCCCTTCTGAGCCTGTAAAAACCCTGGACTCGGCCGGGCGCAGTGGTTCATGCCTATAATCCCAGCACTTTGGGAAGCCAAGGCCAGCGAATCACGAAGTCAGGAGTTTGAGACTAGCCCTGGCCAACATGGCGAAACCCTGTCTCTACTAAAAATACAAAAAATTTAGCTGGGTGTGGTGGCGGGCACCTGTAATCCCAGCTACTTGGGAGGCTGAGGCAGGAGAATCGCTTGAATCCAGGAGGCAGTGGTTGCAGTGAGCTGAGATCGCGCCACTGTACTCCAGCCCTGGTGACAGAGTGAGACTCCATCTCAAAAAAGCAAAACAAACAAACAAACAAAAAAACCTGGACTCAGCCAGACTTGAACAGACATTGGGACTACCAGTTGTGGGAAGGAGCTGCTTACTTCAGGTCTCCTCTCTCTTTCTCTCTCTCTCTCCCCCCACCCCCCCCCCGCCCCCATCTGATGGAGTCTTGCTATCTCACCCAGGCTGGAGTGCAGTGGTGTCATCTCAGCTAACTGCAACCTCGCCTCCCGGGTTCAAGTGATTCTCCTGCCTCAGTCTCCTGAGTAACTGGGACAACAGGCATGCACAACTGTGCCTGGCTAATTTTTCATATTTTTAGTACAGACGGGGTTTCACCGTCTTGGCCAAGCTGGTCTCAAACTCCTGACCTTGTGATCTACCCGCCTCGGCCTCTCAAAGTGCTGGGATTACAGGTGTGAGCCACCTTGCCCGGCTTGGGTCTCCTCAACTCTCTGGGATGACCTGCCTGTGGTAAGGAGCTATCCATTGTGGGTCTCCTCTCTGCTGAGAGCTGAACACTCGTTGGGACCACCTGCCACTTTGGGTCTCCTGAAAGCTCCTGTTCTGTCACTCATTGAAGCCCCTCTCTGCCTTGATCACCCTCCAGTTGTCCGCATACCTCATTTTTTCTGGACAAGGGACAAGAACTCAGGACCTGCCGAATGGTGGACTGAAAGAGCTGTAACACCAACACTTCTTTAGCTGAATGAGCATTGTGCTGACTTTTCTCCAGGAAACAAAATGAACATGTTCAAACAACCATGTGACCTCTTTAGTCTCCCCTTTTAAAATTCGCTTGTGTTTTGTAAATACATTTCTTGATGTCTATTCCTATGTGGCTGTCCATTTTCATCTTAATAGTATTGGGCGGAGTTAGAAACTAGAAATCAACAAGTTCTCTAATATCTGGGTCTCTTGACCAAACCACAGGTAGTGAACAGAAATGCTTATGGGAACTTGGATAAGGTATGTAAAAAATACTTTGCAAGTGGTAAACATTCTTCACATTCATTGTCGTTATCACTTATAAGGGTGGTAATCTTTGGTCTAAAAATCCCATGAATTCCTGTATGACCACTCCTCTCACTAACTTCAATAAGATCTCACCTGGTAAAAATCTACCCATTTTTTAAGACTCACTCAGGGCCACTTCCTTCAAAAATCCTCCCCTGAGATTCCCAAGCAAATGTCTGCAGAACTATTGTGCCTTTCAGGATATTTCTTGTCTGCTTTGTATTTATCAGTTCATACTCAATTTTGATCTTATTTTGTCTTTTTTTTTTTTTTTCTTTAGAGACTAGGTCTCACTCATTGCCCAGCCTGGAGTGTAGTGGCTATTTACAGGTGTGATCATAGAGCACTGCAGCCTCAAATTCCTGGCCTCAAGCAAACTCTGGCTTCAAGTGATCCTCCTGCCCCAGCCTCCCAAGTAGCTGGGACTATAGTTGTGGGCTACCTTGCCCAGCTTATTCTGCTTATTTCTACATAAAAGTATCAATTTACTCAATTGCATTAGGAAGTTGTATCTTTCCAGAGAAATCAAGGAAACATCTGTAAATTCTGGGGATAAGTTCGTAAACAGAAAAATGAGGAAATTTTTTTTCAAGCAAAATTTGCAAGAGGATCAAAAATGATAGTAGGTTCTAGCAGTTTCACTTCTTGGTTGCTATAGGCCTAGTTTCTTGCCATTTCTACTGTTTGTGGAGATCTATTCCAAATTGATAGATGAAATACAAATAATTGTAGTGCTGAAGCTTTAATGATCTCTTTCTTTTATTCAAAACATTTACTTGGTATTTACTATGTGCCAAGCTCTAGTATACAAAGGTGAATAAGACACAGCCAGTGCTTTTATGGAATTCTCTGGTCTGTGCAATAAGTGAGGCATAGACATTCTATGAAAATATCTCAAGAATCCTAGCAAATCATTCCTTTGTGTAATAATAACCAGCCTAAAGGATCATGTTTGTAAAATACTTCATTATTTGCTAAATACTGACAGTCTTATCCCATTTGCCTCTTCCCTCTCCCAGTGTCTAGTAGAGCCCTGGTTATCCATACCTAGATAAATACATACCCAATTGATCTGAAATACCTGAACTAACCACTGTTTTGAAGCCAAGTGTCTAAGACAGTAATTGTAATTAGCAATGTCTGAACATAATCTGAATTTGAATGCCTTTGGGCAAGTTATGCAGAGTTTGCCCCAGGTCCTACCATTCTCCATTGTATTAGACCTAGATGGATTCACTTATTTTTGTTGCCTGCCAAACCTAATGGGTATTTGAGTTTTGGGGGGATCTTAGAGCCAGTACTCTGCTTTCATAGGTATATGAGTAATTATTTGATCTCTAAACCATTTGTGGCATGGATAGACTACCAGTAGCCTTAAGATGCTATTCTACTGAATTTAATGGAGCACTTAAGTTCAAATTAAATCTCAATTTTGTAAGCAATAAACAACGAGTTCCCACTTTTTATAAGCCTTTATATTAGAAAGTTGTGAGAATTCATAGAAGAATCCATCATTGGAGAATTCCTAGAGGGTTTCCTCTAAAAAAGGGCCCTTGCCCTTAAAGACATTGTACAATAATTGGAAGGTTAAAACTCTCATACATGAAAAATAGTAAAACTGATATAAAACAAGTGATAAAATTGCAAAAGCCCTAGAAGTTGACTAGAGGAAGGGAGACTTCCCAGAGGGGTAGGATTTGAACTGGGCCTTTGAAGCACTGGTAGGATTTGGGGTTGAAGCTATTCTAAAGGGCACTGCATAGCTGACTCAGAAGCAGTCTCAGAGGTGCAAATGCACAGGCATGTTGAGGGGACAATGAACAGAGTAATTTGGCTGGACACTTAGGTTGAGAATGTCAAGGGCTTAATGCCAGGTAGAGCTGCCAATGGGTAGATAGTGGCAGTCACTCAAAAAACAGAGTGACAATACCAAAGGAGTATCTGAAAAAGATTAAATATAATTTTTTTTTCAGTATAGAATTGAGGGTGGATGGAATTGGCAGACAGCCACTCAATTAGGGAGTCACTGTATTCGTCTAGATGTTTGGTAACAGGGCCCTAACTTCAGGTCAGAAAAAGGAAGCAAGGAAGAGAAAGAAGAAATATATAAGACAATTGACAAAACAATTCACTACTGATCAGCCATGCAAAAGAGACAAAGAGAAAAGCAACAAGATTGACTGTGGTTTTAAGGCCAGATCAGCAAGACAATATTGGAGCCATGGGGGAGCAAGGGGTGGCAGGGAGAAATAGAAGATCAGGAGCTGATTTTAGAGGGAAGACAGTAAGTTTGGTTTTAGTCTGGGCAAGGCATAAGTGTTCCAAAAAATTATAGGTCCAGAGTTTGGGACAAAATTTAGGGCTAAAGATAAGGAAGTTATTTCTAATATGGAAATGTTAGTTGATATTGAGGAATGAACGAACCATCTGATGGGGAGAATATAAAAAGAAAGAAAGATTATAAAGAAAAGATCTGAACTCAGGAATGTCCCAAAATTTGGAGAGTGTGAACAGAGGACCAGTGAAGAAGGCAGAGACAAGGTGGTCAGAAGAGTATCAGAAGCTCCTCCAGAGCAGTACTTCTGAGGCAACGCAGGAAAATCCCTCAAAGCAGGGGCAGTTCATCATAGGGAGCTGTGAAGACTAAGAACTGGAAGTCAGCCCACAGGTGTGTTAGAAACAGCTGGAAGGCATCAGAGGTACTGGGGCTAGATAACCTTTCAGATGCCTTTGTCTATCCTGGACTTCTGTGGATTGATTTGAAGGTTATCAAGCCCAGCTACAGTGGAGCAGGGTGTGGCATGAGAAGGTGATACTGCAGTTGCCCCTTTGCAGAGTAACCCAAGTATGCAACAATTAAGACATATGACACATTTGGACATTAGTATGTGGAATTAAAATGACACACAACAATCTATGGGTTGCTGTCCAATGTATTGTAAAGCAAATATACTCTGAAGCATGACCCATAATACTATCTCTACCATCTCCTTTTTCAAATCAGCCTCAAACTTCCCCCTGTCCATTACACAAACATTTCATTTCTAGTGATTCTCCTGACATTTCATCACATAAATCCATTTGACAATTCGGCAAGCACCCAATAAGCACTTATGTGTATTGCCAGGCACTGCACTAGCAACTTGGGACTCAGAGAACCTTAAAGGTGTGCTTCTTGCCTGTGAGGAGCTCCAGTTCAATGGAAAAGCTCACAAACAGGAGAAATCTGGGGAGAAGACACCCTGAAGCAGCAGACAACAAAGAGCCTGCTGATGGGGAGAGCTCAAGTAATGAAGGCACATAGATCAGGTTCCAGTGGCAAGAGCAGCAGGAGCAGGATTGTTCATCCACTCATAGAATCTTAGGCTTGGAAAGGAGCTTGGAGGACATCCAGGCCAACTCCGTATTTGACTCTGATACAACTGTCTCATTACTGCTCACACTGAATATTTTTACTCTGCATTTTGTCAGTTTAGGTCTCTCACTCCCTGCCCCTCAGAGCCGTAGTATTTTAGGGTTAAAAGTCCTGATTAGTCGGTAATGTCAGTCAAGCTTAGCCTCTCCACCTCCATCTCCTCCACATGAACCCATTGTCATTGTTCTTCTACTCAGTGCACCCAGGTGCTGAGCAATCAGTAGCAATTATTGCAGTTCTCTTTAATTTTTCTACCTTTTCTCTGATCATTTTATATGGAAAAAATAAGCCTTTCCATAGTCCCCAAATCATGCTTTTGTTCAGTAATGATTACCTCTACAAGTTATTAAGATAATAGTTTTGGGTTTTTTGTTTTTGTTCCCCCGCCCCCACCCCCGCACCAACAGCTGACTCTTAGGCATAGCTTGTAAACAAAGACCAGCCTGGAGTGATCACTGTCTGCTAAATGGATAATCACAAACAGATGTCAGTCATAGGAAAACAGATTTTTAAGTTCTTCACCATTAAGCCTCTGAAAACTCTAAGCTGAGAGACAATCTTAAGAATAGTTAAATTATTTTACAGTGCACATATTTGATGCAGAAAATATCTCACCTTATAAAAGTGAGCAACAAGAATAATATGCATAGGGACAAGTGAGAGAAATCTGGGGGCAGGAGGACATTAGCTTATATGTGCCCCTCAGCACAATTTCTGAGGCAGAATGTCTCTTGCCTCAAATGGTGTGGAGAGAAAGTAGGCCACCCTTTCCCCACCCTGGCAGCCTCATCATGGTCCACAACATAAACAGTATGAGAGTATCTCAACCCACTCGTTACTCACATGAGGACTTGTCGCAGCTCCACAGGTAAAGATGCAAAAGAAAACAACAAAAAACAGTTGCTGTTTGTGTTAGATTTCCTGATAGTAGCCACCAAAATGAACAGCCAAAAGGAAAAACAAAACCATCAACATGCAGTAGCTCCTAACCCAGGATTCTTTCTAGCTGGACATATGAGGATGGGTGACAAAAAAGCACTCAGAATTTGGCGTTAAGATATATTCACTGAGAGAAGAAAAATTGTTCATTCAGTTTAAAGTTTGCCATAACATGAGAGTGAGTCAAACAAGAACTAGTTCTGAGGAACTGACGAAAGCCTGGCTTATTTGGAAAGTTTTGGTTTTGCTTTTAGCAGTTTGTCTTGAATGGGATTGCATTTCTGATTTGGCTCTCGGCTTAGCTATGGTTGGTGTTTAGGAATACTAGTGATTTTTGTATGTTCATGTGGGATCCTGAAACTTTGCTGAAGTTTATCAGCTGAAGGAGCTTTTGGGCTGAGACTATGGGATTTTCTAGATATAAAATTATGTCATCTGCAAACATGGGTAGTTTGACTTCCTCTCTTCCCTCTTGGATGCCTTTTCTTTCTTTCTCTTGCCTGATTGCTCTGGCCAGGACTTCCAATAGTATGTTGAATAGGAGTGGTGAGAGAGGGCAGCCTTGTCTTGTACCGGTTTTTAAGGGGCATGCTTCCAGCTTTTGCCCCTTCAGTGAGATGTTGGCCATGGGTTCATCATAGATGGCTCTTACTATTTTCAGGTATGTTCCTTCAATACATAGTTTGTTGGGAGTTTTTTTTTTTTTTTTTTTTTTTAACATCCCTTGAGAGTTTTTAGCACCCTTTATTTCCCTCTCTTTCCACTATTCTTAAATGTGCTCCAGCTTCTCCAGTGTCCCTGGAGCACATTTAGGAATAGGGGAAAGGGACGGAATGAAGAATATCAGCATGTCTTAGTGCTGTGCCAGGAAATTTACTCATTTCCTAGGGCTTCTGTAACACATGACCTCAAGTCCTTGGCACTCCCTGACTTATAGTTGCATCACTCCAATCTCTGCCTCCATATTCAAATAACTTTCTTTTCTGTGTGTATCTCTATATTCCTCTCCTCTTATGAGGATACCATCTGTTGGATTAGTGCCCACCCTAATGCAGTATGACCTCATTTAGACTACATCTGCATAGACCCTATTTCCACATAAAGTCACATTCTGAGGTCCTCAGTAGACACGAATTTGGGGGGAACATTATTCAACCAACCTCACTTCATTTCATAGTGCCTCATTTCATTCTCAGTGCAATGTGTGGTTTAGAGTTAGACCCGTTTTACACATGAGAAAACAGGACCAAGATCAAGCAAAGTTACCTTAGTTGCATGGCTGAATTTGAACTCTGACCTTGGTGGCCCCACTATACCCTGAGGCTTGTGACTGGTGAGATTAAAACCACATTGCAAGAAAAGGCCAACTTGAATATAGGCCTGAATGATCAATCCTTCTCCTGCTGCCTTCTGCCCTTTTCCTTGTGCTTGTAGGGGTAGGATCAGCAGAGATGTGGGGCTGAACACTCAGACAGAGGATTTTTTCTTTTCTTTTCTTTTCTTTTTATTATTATTATACTTTAAGTTCTAGGGTACATGTGCATAATGTGCAGGTTTGTTACATATGTATACTTGTGCCATGTTGGTGTACTGCACCCATCAACTCATCAGCACCCATCAACTCGCCATTTACATCAGGTATCACTCCCAATGCAATCCCTTCCCCCTCCCCCCCCATGATAGGCCCTGGTGTGTGATGTTCCCCTTCCCAAGTCCAAGTGATCTCATTGTTCAGTTCCCACCTATGAGTGAAAACATGCAGTGTTTACTTTTCTGTTCTTGTGATAGTTTGCTGAAAATGATGGTTTCCAGCTGCATCCATGTCCCTACAAAGGACACAAACTCATCCTTTTTTATGGCTGCATAGTATTCCATGGTGTATATGTGCCACATTTTCTTAATCCAGTCTGTCACTGATGGACATTTGGGTTGATTCCAAGTCTTTGCTATTGTGAATAGTGCCGTAATAAACATACGTGTGCATGTGTCTTTATAGCAGCATGACTTATAATCCTTTGGCTATATACCCAGTAATGGAATGGCTGGGTCATATGGTACTTCTAGTTCTAGATCCTTGAGGAATCGCCATACTGTTTTCCATAATGGTTGAACCAGTTTACAATCCCACCAACTGTGTAAAAGTGTTCCTATTTCTCCACATCCTCTCCAGCACCTGTTGTTCCCTGAGTTTTTAATGATTGCCATTCTACCTGGTGTGAGATGGTATCTCATTGTGGTTTTGATTTGCATTTCTGATGGCCAGTGATGATGAGCATTTTTTCATGTGTCTGTTGGCTGTATGAATGTCTTCTTTTGAGAAATGTCTGTTCATATCCTTTGCCCAATTTTTGATCAGGTTGTTTTTTTCTTGTAAATTTGTTTGAGTTCTTTGTAGGTTCTGCATATTAGCCCTTTGTCAGATGAGTCGATTGCAAAAATGTTCTCCCATTCGGTAGGTTGTCTGTTCACTCTGATGGTAGTTTCTTTTGCTGTGCAGAAGCTCTTTAGTTTAATTAGATCCCATTTGTCAATTTTGGCTTTTGTTGCCGTTGCTTTTGGTGTTTTAGACATGAAGTCCTTGCCCATGCCTATGTCCTGAATGGTATTACGTAAGTTTTCTTCTAGGGTTTTTATGGTATTAGGTCTAACATTTAAGTCTCTAATCCATCTTGAATTAATTTTTGTATAAGGAGTAAGGAAAGGATCCAGTTTCAGCTTTCTACTTATGGCTAGCCAGTTTTCCCAGCACCATTTATTGAATAGGGAATCCTTTCCCCATTTCTTGTTTCTCTCAGGTTTGTCAAAGATCAGATGGCTGTAGATGTGTGGTATTATTTCTGAGGACTCTGTTCTGTTCCATTGGTCTATATCTCTGTTTTGGTACCAGTACCATGCTGTTTTGGTTACTGTAGCCTTGTAGTGTAGTTTGAAGTCAGGTAGCATGATGCCTCCAGCTTTGTTCTTTTGACTTAGGATTGTCTTGGCAATGCGGGCTCTTTTTTGGTTCCATATGAACTTTAAAGCAGTTTTTTCCCATTCTGTGAAGAAAGTCATTGGTAGCTTGATGGGGATGGCACTGAATCTATAAATTACCTTGGGCAGTATGGCCATTTTCACGATATTGATTCTTCCTATCCATGAGCATGGTATGTCCTTTCCATTTGTGTCCTCTTTTATTTCACTGAGCAGTGGTTTGTAGTTCTCCTTGAAGAGGTCCTTTACATCCCTTGTAAGTTGGATTCCTAGGTATTTTATTCTCTTTGAAGCAATTGTGAAAGGAAGTTCATTCATGATTTGGCTCTCTGTCTGTTACTGGTGTATAAGAATGCTTGTGATTTTTGCACATTAATTTTGTATCCTGAGACTTTGCTGAAGTTTCTTATCAGCTTAAGGAGATTTTAGGCTGAAACAGTGGGATTTTCTAAATATACAATCATGTCATCTGCAAACAGGGACAATTTGACTTCTTCTTTTCCTAACTGAATACCCTTTATTTCTTTCTCTTGCCTGATTGCCTTAGCCAGAACTTCCAACACTATGTTGAATCGGAGTGGTGAGAGAGGGCATCCCCAGACAGAGGATTTTTTAAGAAAACATCTCTCCTTGCCTGGGCTTAGAGCCTTCCTTGCCTCCTTGTTTCTTCTGCAAAAGCAAGGCTCTCCTTTCTTCCTCCTTGTCCTGCATCCTCTTTTCGCTCCATCCCTTGAACAAGAAGTACTTTAAGAAGTACTACGAAGCTGTGTAGTACCTACAAATGGGAGTGGCTGCCTAGACCACAAGAGTTGGGACTGTGACTGTGGGACCCATGCTTCCTCTGGGGACCTGCTTCTACACCTATGGCTTCAGGCTTGTGGTTTCCTTAGGAGTTGCCATTCTCTTACCTCACCCTCTGTTCCTGGCCACAGTGACTGACTGAGGAATGGACATATGTCCTTTGTGTGGCTTTGAGTTTTAGTATCTATGGAAACCACACCTCACCTACCAGAGTTCCTGTCCTTCTTTAGGAGTGAGGTGCACTCACCACAATTTCCTTTCCACTGTCTTAGGTAGCCTTTCTCCAGACTTGGCCTGCCTCTCCTCTTCACACTTTCCTTTGGGCACTTCAGCTCTGTTTCTCTACAGTTTAGGACATCCTGAAGCAAAGGAAGGCCCAGGTATTTTCACAACAAGGCCAAATAAAACTCAAGCTAGTATCTCAGCACATTAGCCTGCCTCATAAATCTGTATATCTAGAGAAAATAATGGAGGGGCAGAAACCAAAGTATTAATAAAGGCATTTCTGGGTGGAGGACTTGCAGGTAACTTTTTTAGTTTTTTGTTAAACTTTTATTTTATATAGGTAAACTCGTGTCATGGAGGTTTGTCATACAGATTATTTTGTCACCTAGATACTAAGCCTAGAACCCAGTAATGTTTTTTTCTTCTCTTTTTGCTCATCTCCCTCCTCCCCAGGGCCTCCACCCTCAGATAGGCTCCAGTGTGTGTTGTTCCCCTCTTTGTGTCCATGTGTTCTTATCACTTAGCTCCCACTTATATGTGAAAACATGCAGTATTTTGTTTTCTGTTCCTGTGTTAATTTGCTAAGGATAATGGCTTCCAGCTCCATCCATGTTCCTGCAAAGGACATGCTCTTTTTTATAGCTGTATAGTATTCCATGGTGTATTTGTACCACATTTTCTTTATCTAGTCTGTCATTGATGGGCATTTAGGTAGATTCCATGTCTTTGCTATTGTGAATAGTGCTATGATGAACATGTGTGTGCATGTTTCTTTGTGATAGAATGATTTACATTCCTTTGGGTATATACCCAGTACTGGGATTGCTAGATTGAACGGTAGTTCTGTTTTTAGCTCTTTGAGGAATTGCCACACTGCTTCCACAATGCTTGAACTAATTTACACTCTACCAATAGTGTATAAGCATTCCCTTTTCTCCACAACCTTGTCAGCATGCTATTTATTAACTTTTTTTTTTTTTTGAGATGGAGTCTCACTCTGTCACCCAGGCTGGAGTACAGTGGTGCTATCTCAGCTCACTGCAAGCTCCACTTCCTGAGTTCGTGCTATTCTCCTGCCTCCGCCTCCCTAGTAGCTGGGACTATAGGCGCCCGCCACCATGCCTGGCAATTTTTTTTTGTATTTTTAGTAGAGATGGGGTTTCACCATGTTAGCCTGGATGGTCTGGATCTCCTGACCTTGTGATTCACCTGGCCTTGGCCTCCCAAAGTGCTGGGATTACAGGCGTGAGCCACCACGCCCGGCCAACTTATTAACTTTTTAATAATAGCCATTCTGACTGGTGTGAGATGAACTCTCATTGTGATTTTGATTTGCATTTCTTTAATGATCAGTAATATTGAACTTTTTATATGCTTGTTTGCCATGTATATGTCTTCTTTTGAAAAACGCCTGTTCATGTCTTTTGCTCATTTTTTAATTGGGTTGTTTTTTTCTTGTAAATTTGTTTAAGTTCCTTATAGATACTGGATATTAGACCTTTGTCAGATGCATAGTTTGCAAAAATTTTCTCCCATTCTGTAGATTGTGCGTTTACTTTGTTGATAGTTTCTGTTGCTGCATAGAAGCTCTTTAGTTTAATTAGATCCCATTTGTCATTTTTTGCTTTTGCTGCAATTGCTTTTGGTGTCTTTGTCATGATATCTTCACTCACTTCTATGTCCAGAATGGTATTGCCTATGTTGTCTTCCAGGGTTTTTTTTTATAGTTTTAGGTTTTACATTTAAGTTGTTAATCCATCTTGAGTTGATTTTTGTATCTGGTATAAGGAAGGAGTCTAGTTTCCATCTTCTGTATATGGCTAGTCAGTTATCCCAGCACCTGTTATTGAGTAGGAAGTCCTTTCTCCATTGCTTGTTTTTGTCAACTTTGTCAAAGATCAGATAGTTGTAGGTGTGCAGCCTTATTTCTGGGTTCTCTGTTCTGTTCCATTGGTCTATGTGTCTGTTTTTGTACCAGAACCATGGTGTTTTGGTTACTGTACCCCTGTAGTATAGTCTGGCTTTGTTATTTTTGCTTTGATTGCCTTGGCTATTTGGGCTTTTTGTTGGTTCCATATAAATTTTAAAATATTTTTTTCTAGTTCAGTGAAGAATACCACTGGCAGTTTGGTAGAAACAGCATTGAATCTATAAATTGCTTTGGGCAGTATGGTCGTTTTAATGATATTGATTCTTCCTATCCATGAGCATGGAATGTTTTCCCATTTGTTTGTATAATCTCTAATTTCTTTGAGCAGTATTTTGTAATTCTCATTGTAGAGCTCTTTCACCTCCCTGTTTAGCTGTGTTCCTAGGTATTTTGTTTTTTTGTGGAAATTGCAAATGGAATTGTGTTCCTGGTTTGGCTCTCAGCTTGGCCGTTGCTGGTATATAGGAATGCTAGTGATTTTTATACATTTATTTTGTATCCTGGAACTTTGCTGAAATTGTTTATCAGCTTAAGGAGCATTTGGGCTGAGACTTGGGGGTTTTCTAGATATAGAATCATGTCATCTGTAAAGAGGGATAGTTTAACTTCCCCTCTTCCTATTTGGATGCCTTTTCTTTCTTTCTCTTGCCTGATTGCTCTGGCCAGGACTTCCAATACTGTGTTGAATAGGAGTGGTGAGAGAGGGCATCTTTGTCTTGTGCTGGTTTTCAAGGGGAATTCTTCCAGCCTTTGCCTATTCAATATGATGTTCGCTGTGAGTTTGTCATAGTTGGCTCTTATTTTGAGGCATGTTCTTTCAATACCTAGTTTGTTGAGCATTTTTAACATAAAGAAATGTTGAATTTTATAAAAAGCCTTTCTAAATCTATTGAGATAATCATGTGGTTTTTGTCTTTAGTCCTGTTTATGTAATTAATCACATTTATTGATTTGGCTATGTTGAACCAACCTTGCCTCCTGGGGTTAAAGCCTACTAGATCATGGTGGATTAGCTTTTCGATGTGCTGCTGGGTTCAGTGTGTTAGTATTTTGTTAAAGATTCTTGCATCAATGTTCATCAAGGATATTGGCCTGAAGTTTTTTGTTGTTGTTATGTCTCTTCCAGGTTTTGGTATCAGGATTATGCTGGCCTCATAGACCTGGGGAGGAGCCCCTTCTCCTCAATTTTTTTGGAATAATTTATCTAGGAATGGTATCAGCTCTTCTTTGTACATCTGGTAGAATTTGACTGTGAATCCATCAGGTTCTGGGCATTTTTTTTTTTTTTTTTTTTGTTTTGGGTGAGGGTTGTTAGACTATTTATTACTGGTTCAATAATGGAGCTAATTATTCATCTGTGCAGGGATTCAATTTCTTCCTAGTTTAGTCTTGGGGGGTGTATGTGTCCAAGCATTTATAAATTTCTTCTAGATTTTCTAGTTTGTGTGCATAGAGGTGTTCATAGTAGTCTCTGATGGTTATTTGTGTTTCTATGGGGTCAGTGGTAATATTCCCTTTGTTGTTTCCGATTGTGTTTATTTGGATTTTCTCTTTTCTTTTTTATTGATCTAGCTAGCAGTCTATCTATCTTATTTATTTTTTCAGAAAACCAGCTCCTGGATCCGTTAATCTTTTGAATGGTTTTTCATGTCTCATTCTTCTGCATTTCAGCTCTGATTTTGGTTATTTCTCGTCTTCTGCTAGCTTTGGGGTTGGTTTGCTCTTACTTCTCTAGTTCTTTTTGTTGTGATGTTAGGTCGTTAATCTGAGACCTTTCTAACTTTTTGATGTGGGCACCTAGTGCTATAAATTTCCCTTGTAACGCTGCCTTAGCTGTGTCCTGGAGATTCTGGTATGTTGTGTTTTTGTTCTCATTAGTTTAAAAAAACTTACTGATTTCTGCCTTTATTTCATTATTTACCCAAATGTCATGCAGGAGCAGATTGTTTAATTTCCATGTAATTGTATGGTTTTGGGCAAACTTTTTTAGTCTTGATTTCTATTTTTATTTCACTGTGGTTCTACAGAGTGGTTGGTATGATTTAGTCTTTTGCATTTGCTGAGGATTGTTTTATGTCTGAATGTGTGGTTGATTTGGGAGTATGTGCCACGTGGCAGTAAGAAGAATGCATATTCTGTTGTTCTTAGGTGGAGAGTTCTGTAGATGTCTATCAGGTCCATTTGGTCCAGTGTTAAGTTCAGGTCCTGAATTTTTTTTTCAATTTTCTGACTTGATGATCTGTCTAATATTGTCAGTGGGGTGTTGAAGTCTCCCCTTATTGTTGTATGGGAGTCTGAGTGTCTTTGAAGGTCTCTAAGACCTTGCTTTATGAATCTGAGTGCTCCTGTGTTGGGTGCATGTATATTTAGGATAGTTATATCTTCTTGTTGAACTCTTTATCATTATGTAATGCCCTTCTTGGTCTTTTTTGGTCTTTGTTGGTTTAAAGTTTGTTTTGTCTGAAATTAGGATTGCAACCCCTGCTTTTTTCTGTTTTCTATTTTCTTGGTAGGTATTTTTCTATCCCTTTATTTTGAGCCTATGTGTGTTACTGCATGTGATGTGAATCCGTTGAAGACAGTATGCCATTGGGTCTTGCTTTTTTATCCAGCTTGCCACTCTGTGCCTTTTAACTGGGAGCATTGTTTGTGTGGTTTCTTTATACTGTCACTGGTCTGTATACTTAATTGCATTTTTGTGGAGGCTGGTAACTGTCTTTCTTTATTATATTTAGTGCTTCTTTCAGGAGCTCTTGTGAGACAGGCCTGGTGGTAATGTATTCTCTCAGCATTTAGTTGTCTGAAAAGGATCTTATTTCTTCTTCACTTATGAAGCTTAGTTTGGCTGGATATGAAACTCTTGGTTGGAATTTCTTTTCTTTAATAATGTTGAATATAGGCCTCCGATCTCTTCTGGCTTGTAGGGTTTCTGCCGAGAGGTCTGCTGTTAGTCTGATGGGCTTCCCTTTGTAGATGACCTTTCCTTTCTGTGTAGCTGCCTTTAACATTTTTTTCTTTCATTTGCACCTTGGAGAATTTGATAATTATGTGTCTTGGGGACAGTCTTGTGAAGTGTCTTATGGGGGTTCTCTGCATTTCCTGAATTTGAATGTTGGCCTCTCTAGCTAGGTTGGGAAGTTCTCATGAATGATATGCTGGAATATGTTTTCCAAGTTGCCCCCATTCTCCCCATCTCTTTCGGGGATACCAGTAAGTCATAGATTTGGTCTGTTTACTTAATCTCATTTTTCTTGGAGGTTTTGTTTGTTCCTTTTTATTCTTTTTTCTCTATTCTTGTCTGACTGTCTTCTTGTCTGTCTTATTTCAGAAAGTCAGTCTTCAAGCTCTGAGATTCTTTCCTCAGCTTGTTCTATTCTGCTATTGATACTTGCAATTGCATTACGAAATTCTTTCAGTATATTTTTCAGCTCTGTCAGTTCAGTTACATTCTTTTCTATACTGGCTATTTTGTCTGTCAGCTCCTATATTGTTTTATTGTGATTCTTAGCTTCCTTAAATTGGGTTTCAGTGTTCTGCTGAATCGTGATGATCTTTGTTCCTATCCATATTCTGAATTTTATTTCTGTCATTTCAGCTATCTCAGCTGGTTAAGAACCCTTATTGGAGAACTAGTGTGATCGTTTGGAGGAAAGAAGACCATCTGGCTTTTTAGTTCTTAGAGTTCTTGTCTTGGTTCTTTCTCATCTTTGTAGAATGATGTTCCTTCAATCTTTGATGTTGCTGTTCCCCCCCCCCTTTTTATCATATTTAATGACTTCGGGGTTTGATTGTGGTATAAGGTGGATTCACTAGATTGGCTTCATTTCTGGAAGATTTTAGGAGGCCAAGTCTCAGCTCAGACTCCCAAACTGTGTGTTCTAACTCTGGGGCACTGGTATCAAGCCCTGGCTTTGTTCTCTGGCTCCTTGAGGTTAGGAACCTGCTACGTTGGAGGGCCTGAGGTGCTCCTGGACCGCTGATCACAACTCTCTGAGGCATGGTGACAGCCAAAGTGCTTTGTAGGGCTGTGGAAACATGATCCATCCTCAGTCGCATGTGCCAGTCACAGTGGCAGCAGCAGTGCAGTGGGGTGCACACTTGTTGGCTACAGCAGGGTGCTAGTGGGTGCCGGAGTGCGAGCCTTCATGCAGGTGTTCATAGAAGCAGCAGTGGCAGCATGACTCCGGCGGGTTGGGGGGCCCTCACCAGCAACTGTATACATGTTTGTGCCAGTGTTGGTATTTTAGCATGGGAGCAGGATGCTGGTAGATGCAGGGCTGTGTGTGCCCCCTGTGCACATTCACATGGGTGGCAGTGGCCTGCCACTTTTTTTGTGCCTAGTTTTGTGCCATGGGCCTGCTTTTTTTTGTGCCTAGTTTTGTGCCATAGGCAGTGTTCACACAAGGGCAGGGCGCTGGCTGGGGCAGGGTTGGGGACTGGCTGGGGCGGAGCTGGCAGCTCCATGCCCAACAACACTCTGATGACAATGCCATTGCCATCACAGTGGGCAGTGCTGCAGGGGAAAGAGGGGCAGGGTACACTCACACCAGCAGCAGTTGCACAGCAGGGTGCATGCTCACACATATGCTGATGGGGAAGGGAGGGTGAGGTCTGCCTGTGCGCACATTACTGGCAAAGTGATGTGAAGGGTGGCCGTAAGCAAGTGTGTGCAGGCAAAGCAACATCAGGGAGGCTGCAGTTAGGGGATGAGCTGGGTGGGCTGGTATGTGTCCATGGGGGCTACTCTGCTGCAGCACTCTGACAGTCTGGCATGGTCTGTCAGCACAGGTGCTATGATGTGGGCTCCCAGGAGGTACCTGGTGGCTGCACTGCAAGCAGGCATGGCCAGGCTGGGACCCTGGGGAAGGCTAGCAGACCAAAAGGTGCTGAAGTCAGACCGGCCCCATCTCATGGGCAACACCACCCTGCAGAATTTAGGACTGACATTTCCCCCAGTGCTAAAGTCTCCTATGGGAGCAAGTTGAGCCTAGGGAGTTGGGCATCCCTGGCTGTGCTCTACCACAAACACTCCTGCACCAAACCTACTGGTGCTCTGCCCCTACCACTTCTCTAAGCAGCTCTCCCTGCCAGCTCAAGTGTCCACAGTGGTTGAGGGGTCTTCTCCTGTCATGATTCCAGAGGCCCATGGCAAGAGGGTGTTTCTCCTTGCCTGTTCAACTCATCCCTTCTGCAGGAGTTGTTGGGGTCCAGGAACAAGTCCCAGTGTGCGGTAGCCTCATGCAGGGTTCCCAGCTTCCTCCTGCTTCAGCCCAGCCTCTGTGTCTTCCCTCTGTTCACTCTTGATGCCTTCCCTCTGAAAATCTGGTAAGATCTCTGTGAGAGATGTTTCTCCTGGCTGCATCTAGTTAGCTATCTTGCTTCCTTCCCCTGCAAGTAATTTTAAAGTTTCTTTCTGTGGCTTAATTTTATTTTTTAAATAGTTTGCCATGAGCACAAATTACTTTTGTAAAGACAGAAATAATTTTTTAAAAGCAATAATGGAGAATATAGTTATATTACTGAAAAATAACAGGAAGAAAACATTTAAAGAAATCAAAAAAGGGCTGTATGTGTTTCTAATTTATTTATTTATTTATTTATTTATTTATTTATTTATATTGATTTATTTATTAGAGACAGGGTCTGACTCTGTCACTCAGGCTGGAGTGCAGTGGCATAATCAGGGCTCCCTGCAACTTCAACCTGCCGTGCTCAAGCGATCCTACCACTTCAGCCTGTCAAGTAGATGGAACCACAGGCATGTGCCACCACACCCAGCTAATTTTTGTATTTTTTTGCAGAGATGGTGTTTTGCCATATTGCCCAGGCTGATCTCTGTTGGGTTTTGAAGGGAAGGTGAGGGTTAAAGAAATATGCACACCATGGAAGTCAGGGACGAACCTAATGCCATTGCCTGCCGCTGCTTACAGGCTGGGGTTATTTATAGGTATGGGTGGGAGGGGTCTGGGCAGTATGGCTTGCTGCCCTGTAGGATATTGATAAGATGGTCCCATGATGAGGTGGTTCTGGTTCTTGTTCAGGCAGGATGTCATCATGGTGTTCCTTGGACCTTTGCCCAGAAAGATATGATAGGGATATTTCTTTAGTTGGACCTTTGTGGGCCTTGTGGTCAAGTGGTTAGCAGGATGTTTCTCACGGCCCAAAAACCTGTGAAATGTTTCACTTTTACCAAGGTCTGTAAAATAGCAGGGAGCTTACAAAATGGTGCAGTTTGGACTAACATTCTTGTCTTGGGGCACATGTATATATCTCCAAGAAGAATCCTGTTTTTATGTTAATGAATCCGGCGTTGTTCACAACGCAACCCACAGGCTGCACCTGAGCTCCATAACAGGGCTGCACAAATGCAACATCAAGTCATTCACTGTTGGCAGGGGTCATCCCTCCTAAAGTGGATACCTTGGGTAACCCCTGTCTTAGGGCCCCTAATTTTCTCCCTCATAATACTAAAATTGGCCTGTGTGTGCTCACCTTCATATCCCACTTTATCTCCCAAAGGCCAAACTCCCTTGACCAGGAGCTATATAGAAACACATTGATACCATTCTTCTCTGCCAAGTTGGGTATCAGCACCTCCAGGAAAACAACTCTGAAGTTGGACACCCACTGCTTCAAGACCCAAAACCTGAGTGCAGTGCCCTCTTTAGCAGGAAGCAGCCAGATAATTATCAATGCCCCTCTTCCTTTTTATACTAAACTAGAAGGCAAAGACCTTCTGGGCAAAGGTCCAAGGAGCACCATGATGACATCCCACCTGAACAAGGACCAGAACTGCCTCATCATGGGACTATCTTATCAATTTCCTGCCAGGCAGCAAGCCATACTGCCCAGACCCCTCCTGCCCATACCTATAAATTGCCCCAGCCTGTAAGCAGCAGCAGGCACTGGCATTAGGCCGGTCCCTGACTTCTCCAGGTTTTATGCTGGATATAAAGCCTGCATTTGTTGTTGAACTTCCCTCGTGTGTGTGTGTGTGTCTTTCTTTAAGTCTTGCCTTCCCTTCAAAACCTAACAGTCTCGTACTCCTGAGCTCAAGTGATCCATCTACCTCAGCCTCCCAAATTGTTGGGATTACGGGTGTCAGCCACCATGCCTGGCTGGCAATATATTTAATTTAGCTTTGTTCTCTTTTTAATAGAAGATTCCTGAGAGGCATAGCTAAATTGTGTGTGTGTGTCTGTGTGTAGAATTAGACACCCCCTTCGACATTGCATTGACACTTGGAAATAGAAAATTAGAATTTTGGTCATAAACTATTAGACTATAATAAGAATATAATAAGTTTAATAATTATCTCACCAGCCAATCTGTGAGGCCCCTTCAATCTTATAGAAGGGAAAGTTAATACAAAGAGAGATTACAGAGCTTAACCAAGATCACCCTGTGAATGTAGGGCACAGTAGGTAAGAAATGCTACAACCATTTCTGTCCTTTCCTCCCAAGATATTTTCCTCCAAATGCAGTGTAATGTAAATGTAGTTCAATGCAATATAATATGATGCAATACACTGTATGTGATGTGATGTGATGTAATGTAATATATTGTAATGTGACATGATGTAAATATTCATGTAAATCACTTAGAACAGTGCTTGTCATACAGCAGGTGCTAAATCTATGTTAATGCTTTCAGGTGCAAAAAAATAAGTCCAGTATTTCCCACTCTTCTTGGTTTTATAAGGGAAAAAACTACATACAGCCTGAGGATGAGAAAGAAATGCACTTGAATTTTGGGGAAACAGGCAAAGAGCAAGAGCTAAGGAAGGGGTGAGAACTGAGGAGGCAGTTTATCTAGAACCTGCTTTAGCAACGTTTCCAAAGTCAGGGAGCAGGGATCTGCTGTGAGTTTATCTGGCATGTGAAGGAAGCAGGTGAAGACCAGCTTAATCTCTTGAAAATGGGGATGGGGGCTGGTCACGGTGGCTGACGCCTATAATCCCAGCACTTTGGGAGGCCGAGGCAGGCAGATCACCTGAGGTCAGGAGTTCGAGACCAGCCTGGCCAACATGCTGAAATCCCGTCCCTACTAAAAAATACAAAACTTAGCCAGACATGGTGGCAGGTGCCTGTAATCCCAGCTACTTGGGAGGCTGAGGCAGGAGAATTGCTTGAACCCAGGAGACGGAGGTTGCAGTGAGCTGAGATCGTGCCACTGCACTCCAGCCTTGGCAGCAGAGTGAGACTCCATCTCAAATAAAAAAGAAAATGGGAACAAGGGTTTCATAGGGTGGGGCAGGCAGGTCATGAGCAGCTAAGGGAAAAGAGGAGGAAGAAGGAGACCACATGGGGGCCAGCCCGAAAATTGGCCTCCTTTGTATCATGGTCAGCCAGGGACTGGAGGTCAGTCACTGGTCATCATACTCAAGGTCCACACTTGGCTTGCTATCCCACCTGGTCTCTGTGTGCTAAGAAAGGCCTGGTCTCAAAGTAAGAGAAGGAAAGGTATGAATGGAAGTTCTGGCCAGAGCAACTGAGATACTTGTTTGTTCTTAGAAGGAGAGAGGTCTAGGTTTGGCTCATTCACAGAAAATAACTTTTCAAAATAAAAAGAGATTTATTATAAGTGTAACAGGTTGATGTGGGGCACTGATTAGGTATTTTTTTCTGCCCCATGTTACTGAATAGTGAAGAAATAACTGGGTAGATGGCTTCTTGTTGAGGAAAAGTTACTGAACTCACAAAGGTCAAATTTAAGTAAGGCCCCTATAGTACTGTAGGGTGACTATGGTTAACAACAATTTATTCTGTATTTTCAAATAGCTAGAAGAGAGGATTTTGAATGTTTCCAACATGAAGAAATAAATGTTTGAGATGATGGAAATGCTAATTACCATGACTTAATTATAATATATCATATACATGTGTTGAAATAGCACACTCTACTCCATAAGTATATATATTTATGTGTCAATTTAAATAAATAATTAAAAAGCCAGGGATGGTGGCACACACCTACAGTCCCACCTACTTGAAAGGCTGAGGTGGGAGGATCATTTTAGTTCAGGAGTTTGAGGCTGCAGTGAACTATGATTCCACCACTGCACTCCAGCCAGGGTGACAGAGCAAGACTCTGTCTTTAAAAATAATAAAAATAAATTTTTCCAAAAGAAAGATCATTTTGTTAATATGGTAAAAAAAAATTAAGTCAGGCCTAATTCCTTTGATGAATCTTTCAGGTGCAGGGTTGGGGGCAGGAAATGAGGGGAGAGAAGAGAGAGAGGAGAGAAATTAAACTCCTCCTCTTGTTAAGGCCCACTTACCTTTAACAAAGACAAGTAAGAAGGAGACTAAGAGACAGGGAGAAGAGACAGGGAGAAGGTTCTGAGAGCCTAGAGTGGATGTATACTATCCGAGTCTCCTCTCATTCTTGGGGAGAGAAAAGGGGTGCTAAACACCTATTTCCAAAGTTTGAGAGTGCCTTGTATAGAAGTACCTGCTTCTTGCCTAAAGTTTCCGAAAGTGGGAGGTTCACTGGGTGTCCCATGCCTGGGGAGTGAAAAGGACTGAAGACTTATTTTCAGGAATGAAGAAAATGGGGGTATCATTCAATTCCCAGGCCCCTGAGTCCTCAGGGATTAACAAAAACCCAAGCAGTTCCTATGGCTTCCCATGATGCAGAAGGGAAGGAAGCCGAAGATATGGGAGGCCTCGGCCATTATCAGAGGCCACTACCCATAGACTGCAACAGCCTGAGACTTGAGCCATTTCTCTGCCCAACTCAAAGATTGCAGGGTCATAAGTTTTGCCTGTTCTGGGAGGAGAGATATGGGATTGGAATTTTAAATGAGATAAACTCTGTCACTTCCTCAAAATGTTAAACATAGTGACCCGTTGTTCTACTCCTAGGTGTATTTCAAAAGAAATGAAATGTACACACAAAAATGTCTGCATAAATGTTCATAGAAGCATTATTTTTAATATCAAAAAATTGGAAACAACCCAGATGTCCAGAGACTGATGAATGAGACAATAAAAAACAGTATGTCCATACAATGGAATATATCTCAGCTTTAGAAAGGAAGGCAGTCCTGATACATGATACAGTGTGTGTGAACCTTGAAAACATGCTATGTGAAAGAAGCCTGTCACAAAAGATTGTACATATTGTATGATTCCATTTACATGAAATGTCCAGAATAGGCAAATCCATAGAGGCAGGAAATAATTACTGGTTGCTTAAGACTGGGAGGAATGAGGGGAACTAGGGGGTGACTGCTAGAGGTATGGGATTTCATTTTGGGATGATGAAAATTTTTCAAAATTAATTATAGTGTTGGTTGCACAACTCTGTGCATATACTAAAAACCACTGAAAGGTATGCTCTAAATCAGCAATCCCCAACGTTTTTGGCACCAGGAACCAGTTTCATCGAAGACAATTTTTCCACACATTGTCGGGAGGGTGGAGGAAATGGTTTCAGGATGAAACTGTTCCACCTCAGATCATCAGGCATTAGTTAGATTCTCATAAGAAGAGCAACCTAGATCCCTCGCATGTGCAGTTTACAATAGGGTTTGTGCTGCTATGAGAATCTAATGCTGCCAATGATCTGACAGGAGGTAGAGCTCAGGTGGTAATGCTCGTTTGCCAGATGCTCACCTCCTGCTGTGTGGCCCAGTTCCTAACAGGCCATGGATGGGTACTGGTTCACAGTCCAGGGTTTGGGAACTCCTGCTCTAAATGAGTGAATTGCATGGTATATGAATCAGATATCAAAAGCTATTGGAAAACATGGGACTAGACTGAGTCATAATAAGTGATCTACAAATTATGAAATTGCACTGAGATATGATGAGGGTCACTCAGTGCCTAACAGGCTAAAAGGGTTTCCCAGAATACTACTGGCAACAGTTATTAGAAAAATAAAACATTTGGTCGAGTCTCCTCAATTGAATTGGTGATACAAGGATGGGCAGGACCCAAACTGTCAGAAACAAGGTAACCTTAGGACTGGCTGCTTTCTTTGCTCACCTCTCGTGGTTCATGGAGTCTCTCTCCCTCAGCTCATCTCTGCTTCTCTCTGTACATCTCATCTGTTCAACTCGCACTGCTGGTTTCCTCATCTTTCCCTCTACTCCGAACTTCTTTTCTCTTTCTGGTGGCTTCTGCTTTCTCAGAGTTTCTGCTGCCTCAGCGCTACTCCTGGCCCGTCATTGGATTCTAGCAGTCTCCTGACCCTTCTGTGTCAGGCATACCCACCTCAGTCTTGAGAATCTGAGTAGCTGATTCAGTCTCTGGAAGCCAGCCATATCCCAAAGCCTTCTCGTCTTCCTAGTTCTGGCTCTGAGAAGCCAGAGGAGACAAGACTATTGGACCCCAGCACCTAGGCATGGTATAAGATGAACCCGGTGTGGTCCCTAGCAACTCTGGCCTGAAGGATCTCCAGAGTCAGCCAGTTTCCCAGGGACCCACCAGCCAGGGCTGATCAGGGCTACAGCATGTTCCCAGGACTAAACTGAGGACAGGTCTTAAGTCTGTTTGCCTTAAGACCTGGGGAATCTCCATAGAATGCTTGGACCAAGTATAGAAGACTTCTAAACTCAAACTCAAGTAAAGGAAACCTGAACTCAAACTCAGGTAAAGGAAATGAGAGGTTCTCACAATGACTTTGGTTTCAGCTCATATTTTTTTCTTTTTAAAGTGAAATGATGATTCATCACTTTCAATATAGTCGAGACAGCTGACTCACGTTTTGGGGTTAGGTCAGTGGTTCCCCAATACGGCTGCAGGTTAGAATCCCCTGGGGAACCTGAAACATAGGGGTGCCTGGGCACTACCCAAGACCTCCTGACTCAAAATCTCCAGGGTGGGGTCCAGGAATCTGCATTTTTTGAAACTCATCAGTGGTTCTGTGGTAACCAGCCATGCTCTAATTGGTGGATCAGCATTAGGGAATCCTTGGGCTTGATGACACTGATGGCAGCAATCCTTAAAGGGAAATAAGCAAGAGGGAGAAAAGGAAGGTGAGAACCCAAAGACAAACTTCAGCTACTTCAAGATGTGGACATCTGTCTATGTTTCTTAGATTTTCTTTCACTAAGAAGAGCTGATACCATGAATCTCAATCTACCATGGGGGAGGAAAATGGAAGCACTCAGATGTAAGTTGATCTCACCTAAAGCAACAGAATTAAGGCAGGTCTCTGCTGTAGAAAGACCACCATGAGGGATAATTCTGCTCACTTGTTATTCTCCTCACTGGACAGTAGACACTAGAAGCAGAGACAATATCTGATGCACCTCTGCATTCCCACTACCTGGAACATAAAGTTGCTCAATAAATAAACATCCTCTGTTGAATGAATAACTGGAAAGGCAGGTCCACTTTTAGAAACCATTGTGACTGGCTGGAGGGATGGAGTTATGTGGAAAGTAGAAAGAGCAGTTGACACCAAGGGCAGAGAAGCTGGATTTGGTGCTACTGCTTACTAGCTCTGTGGTTTAACCACTCTCTCTGCCTTGGTGATAAAATGTCTGAACAGAGTTTTGTAAATGACATTTTATAATTTATATAGAAAGCGTAGAATTTGGCTGGGTGTGGTGGCTCATACCTGTAATCCCAGCACTTTGGGTGGCCAAGGTGGCCAGATCATTTGAGCTCAGGAATTCAAGACCAGCCTGGGAAACATGGTGAAACCCTATCTCTACAAAATATACAAAAATCAGCTGGGTGCGGTGGCATGTGCCTATAGTACCAGCTACTTGGGAGGCTGAGGCAGGAGAATTTATTGAGCCTGGTAGGCTGCAGTGAGCTAAGATCGCACCATTGCACTCCAGCCTGGGAAACAGGAGTGAAACCCTGTCTCAAAAAAAAAAAAAAAAAAAAAAAAAAGCCCAGAATTTCTTGAATTAGTTAATTAATATAAATAAGGCCTTCTTGCTCCTTTTGCTTAAGTGGCATGTTAAAAATCAGTGACTTCTTTAATGACTGTACTTACTCTGAACTCTGTGCCAGATGAGGTAGAAAACAGAAACAAAAAATAAAGAAATTAATATGCAAGTGTTGCTTTCCTACTTGTTACTCTGGAATCATAAGGCCACATGACTGTACTTTCCAGTTATTCATTCAACAGGGATGTTTATTTATTGAGCGACTTTATGTTCCAGGTAGTGGGAATGCAGAGGTGCATCAGATATTGTCTCTGCTTCCAGGGGCTCCTGTCCAGTGAGGAGAATAATAAGTGAGCAGAATTATCCTTTGGGGTGGTCATTCTACAGTAGAGACAGAATGCCCACTCCTCTTCCAGCCTGCTCTGACAACTTGCACACTGGGAGACACTGGAGCCTGTGTTTCTCAGCCAGAAGTGGGATGCTGGTGATGATGGTGGCAGCTGTATATGTGCTATAGTAGAAGTGGCTTCTAGGACTGTATATGGCATAGAGAGGAAACTAAGGCTTTAGAGAGGTTAGGTAAACAGGTGGCCAGTGGGAGAATGAAGATCCTTCAGGAACTGCAGGGGGAAGAGGACAGTGTCTTGCTCCCCACCATTAGCAGCCACCTCTGCCCTCTCCACTCCCCCCATCATTCCTCACTCCTCTGATCTCAGCACCTTCCCTCCTCCTCTGCAGGGGTCACGATCAGAGATTTTGGAGGCAGACTTCTGTCTAAATCTGTTTCACCTCCTACCGGCCGTAAGACTTCAAACAAATGGCTTCCTCTCTTGGTGCCTGTTTCATTTCATTATCTGTAAAATGGGCACCATAAATGGCTTGCTTTGTGGAGTTGTGCAAATGAAATGAGTTGATGCATGGAAAGTGCTTAGAACGGGGGTTGCTGGCATATAGTAAGTGCCCAATAAATGTTAATTATCTTATCCTTATGCTGTTACCTGCTTGGTGTGGCCAACCCAAGATCTTATTCCCAAAACATTGCTAACTTAGTTCATTTTCCCCTCAAATTTTATTTTAAAAAGTTTAGTTTTTTTCAGATAGCACCTTGTATCATTGCTAAGTATTTTTTAAATACCAAAAAAGTAAAAAAAAAAAAAGTAAATATTACCCAAATAACCACAGAGATAATTGCTGTCAGTATTTTTGTGAACATAATTCTCTATGAATCCCTGGACACATTTTGATATAATGGTACTTGTTAAAATTGAAGATCAGTGCAATTTTAATAGGTACCATTCATATGAATGCAATTTTATTTAGTTAGTTATTTTATTATTATTATTATACTTTAAGTTCTAGGGTACATGTGCACAACATGCAGGTTTGTTACATATGTATACATGTGCCATGTTGGTGTGCTGCACCCATTAACTCATCATTTACATTAGGTATATCTCCTAATGCTATCCCTCCCCCCTCCCGCCACCCTATGACAGGCCCCGGTGTGTGATGTTCCCCCACCCTGTGTCCAAGTGTTCTCATTGATGAATGCAATTTTAATAAGTACCATTATATCAGAATGTAATTCATTGAACTGTTTTATCACTTTTCAAGGGTATCATGGGCATTTTTCCATGTTGGTAATTACAGACCCCATGATTATTTGTAAAGACTCATAAGTATTTTATTGTATGCGTATACCATAATTTGTTTAAGCCATCCCCTAGTGATGGCAATTTAGGTTGCTTCTAATTTGTAAGTGTTGATATTACAAAACCATCGGCACCATGAATGACCCTTCACAATCAGCTCTATGTCCTTGTCTGATTATTTCCTTGGGGTAACTTGCTGTAACTGGATCAAAGTGCATATACCTGAGGACACACGTCCCAGTAAGGTAACTCATATTGTGGGAAAACAGATTGGCCAGTTAGCTAGTTTGGCAGGATCTACATGGATACGGCTTTTGCAACAATTTGGGACCTAGCTATGGGAGGGCAGCTAGGCCTATGGACAGTTTGTGGGAGGGAAAATATTTGGAGGTTATCCCTGCCCACAGGTTTCACACAACATTCTTCAGTCCTGACAGGGGACTCCGGGAGAATTTACTCACCTCTTCGTTGGTTTGTCAGTGCCCTACATTTTCTCTGAATTCTTGGCTTTTCCAGGAAGTCAGGTTAGGGAAGTTCAATCAGCTGAAAAATGTCACATAATTTTGAGGAACCTTCTGCGGGTATAATGTCCAAGGGTATTTTGCTCCACGCAGGCTTGGGGCAGATTTTTTCAGGCCCCAAACTTCCCTTATTGCCTGGCAGTGATCCTGAGAAAATGAAGCTGGGATGTGGGGCAACAAACAAGAGTGGTAACCACAAGACTCACCAGCTTCTGCTGGCTAGAGAGTGGTAAAAGATGAATAGAGGCTGGAAGGAAATGGCCGCAGGAGGGACTGCATCATGGCTTGGACAGCTCTGGTTGGCTCCTCTCACAGGTAGAGAAAGGGGAGGAAATGCCTAGACCTTCAACCTAAAATAGAGGTCAGCTGGTCTACACATTTCCCTCCAGCCTTTCTTCCTGGCCACTTAGATGCCATTTCAGAGTTGAACATTCCATCACACAGGCTTGGGATGGGTGAGCAGTGACCAGGAAGGGTCAACAGAATGTGCAGTTTACTGCAACATTTAGTGATTCCTAACTGAAGAGAAAAGCAGTAATACAGGTTACCATTCACAGAGGTCTAAATATTCCAGGGCAGGTCCAAGTACTTTATGTGTATCAACCCATTTAACTCTCACAAAAACCCTAGGAGGTAGATACTTTCATTGTTTCCATTTTATGAATAGGGAAATGGAGGCACAGAGAAGGTAGATAATTTGCTGAAGGTCGAACATCACAAAAGTGGGAAAACAGATTTAAACCCCCATAATCTGGCTCTGGGTTTCCTTTATTTACTATTGCTTCTCTTTATTGTTATAATACTGGTAATAATGGGCATCTGCGATTCTATCTTCAACCAGACACTCCTAATATAAACAGATAAAGTCAGAGGTGATCAATCTTGAGCTTGTTGAGCAAAGTGAAACTTCCTAAGAGTGATCAAAAGTGGATTAAACAACAGAGAGTTAAATGGAGCCCCACCTGGCCTGGGATTGAGAACCAGAAAGATATCTTTAGGGCCAGAAAAATTGGGGGTTTTAGCTGGGGGATTTGTGATGTTATCCAACAGTGACAAGCTTTGCATTATAAGTAGGATGTATGTGGGTATCTTTGCTTTTCTTCTTTGTTGACTCTAGTTCCTGTCCCTCCCTGTTTCTTCTGTCCTTTCTTCATAGGCTACAGCTGCTTTATATCTAATAGACATATACATTATTCATCTCTCCTGAATGTGCACATTCTGTGTGTGTGTTGATGTATCGTACACATGTAATTTGTCTCCATCAATTATGAACTTCCTTAAAATGTTAATTCATCTTATCTAGTAAACATTTTACTTCATGCAGTGTATATCCAAGGTTGTGAAATTATGACCTCACTGCTCAAGAACACAGGAAAACGGTTGGGCTGAATGAGGTACTTAAAGCTGCCAGGGGCCCAGGGAAGAGGTCTGAGTAATGATGTGATGTGCTAAGAATGAAGAGACAAGGATATCTGGGAAACTGACCAAAGATTAGGCAGAGTCAACAAGCTATTGTGCAGTTGACAGGAAGGAGATTGGCACGGCTGTAACGGCTGGTGTGGAGATGAGGCACAGTGCGTTTCAATTATGGATACAACAGTCAGGATATTCATTCCCTATCCACGCCCACACTGGGCAGTCAACACTCCTCCTCTAGCAAGAGATTTTAAAGATAATCATGGTACTTTAACTAGATACAAGCTCACTCACAAAACATATTTGCTAAATATTCTTTTCAATAGTTTTGTGTGTTTGTGTATGTGTGTGTGCATAAACATGCATGTATTTGTAGTTTTTCATTTCCAGTAACATCTTGAAGTTCAAACCAGAGCATTCTCATAACTATCCTGACCTTTGAGGAAGTAGCCTCCTGTCTCATTTCACCCTCTCCACATTCACTCCTCGGTTCCCTAGTAGCAACTCCTCCACCTTTCCTAGCCACCCTACTTGAGGCTTTCCTGACTCCGTCCACAGAATTTCCCATTGCTTCCCTTTCACATAGTTTAGAAAAAATATCAAAGAGAAACTTCTTTCTGAGCTCCATGACCTACACTCATCAATATTTCTTAGTAACAATTTAGATTTTCTGGATCCACTTTCTCTAAAAGTCCCAACTGCCCTCACAACTTAATCCTTCGAATCAACCTACCCAGAAATACCAACCCTCTACGATAAAAACATTTCTTCTTTCCAGGCAATATAACAAAATCAGTTTTGAAACCAAGAAAGAATCCATATTCTAGGATTCTAGGACTATCCAGGATGTTTAGAAAGGATTTAAGGCTGTTTACAAGGGCTATTAGATACAGCATATAGCCTGCATAACATACAGTAAAAAAGCCCAGAAAAGTGGCGCTAGAAAGGGAGTGAAATAAGAATAGGCCAGAATCACTGTTACCTCCTCTCCCTGGGCACAAGTCAGGTAGGCATGCTTGCTGTCAGGATCTGCGGGCTTGACATACTTGTATTACCATCACATTTTCCAGGCTTACGACACCCATCCCCTGACTGTCCTCCTGCTTCCATGTCCTTTTAGTTCTTCCTCCACACTGCAGCCAAAATGATCTCCTTCAGTCACATTCATTTGTATTGTATTGTGCATGGCTGCTTTTGCACTACAAGGGAAGAACTGACTACAGTAGTCCACTTCTTATCTGTAGGGGTTATGTTTCAAGACCCCCAAGTGGATGCCTGAAACTGTGGATAGTACCAAACCCTAAACATACTGTGTTTTTTCCTATACATACATACCTATTATTTGTCTAGGGAGATAGCCAATATATAAAATAAATGGTAAAAGTATACTTTTATAGTTGTGGAAAGACAGATAAGCAAATTCAAAGAAAAGATAAAGTTTATACATAAGGCACAGGAAGAGATTAACAACAATTACTACTAATAAAATAGAACAATTTGGGCCAGGTGCAGTGGCTCATGCCTGTAATTCCAGCGCTTTGGAAGGCTGAGGTGTGTGGATTACTTGAGCCCAGGAGTTCAAGACCAGCTTGGGCAACATAGCGAGATACAGTTAAAAAAAAAAGAGAGAACAATTATAACAATGTACTGTAATAAAAGTGATATGAATGTGGTCTCTCTTCTTCTTCTTCTGAAAACAACTTATTGAACTGTACAGATGAGGGGAAGAGTACTGTAATTGTGACAGAGACCACATGGCCCACAAAGCCTGATATATTTACTACCATCCCTGTTATAAGGAACTAGAGAGAAAGAAGGATAAGGGATAGATTGGAGTCTGGTTGTGGACATCTTGAATGGGGAGCTAAGGTGTTTGAACTTTGTCCATCAGTCACATTGAAGCCACCTAGGCCCCCTGACCAAGAAAGTGCTGTCATGACAGGAGTGTGTTTAAGGAGGATTGTACTGGCTTCATTATACATGTTGAGAAAATGGAGCCAAAAACTGGAGGCAGGGACCACAGTTAAGAGGTGGCTGCAGTTATTCAAAGTGAGGTAGTTAGAGTCTGGAGCAGACACTGTGGATTATCCACCAGCATTCAGAGCCCATTCCCTATGGTGACAAGACCCTGATTTTGTTTAGGTGTCCTTTCCCATGTGACTCAGGGGAAGGTGGTTTCATCCCTGGCTCCAGGGTAACTCCTTGCCAACAACTGTCTTAAAGATGGGTATGTGACCTGACTCTGGCCAGTGAGACATGAGGTGTGGTCTGCTAGGTGTAACCTGGAACTGCCAAGCTATCTTGCTGCCAGCTTAGGTATAGATCCACCAGTAGGGTAGAACAAAGAGGATCATAGAGAAGCAGGGACAGGGCCATCCTACCTGTGTGTGTGTGTGTGTGTGTGTGTGTGTATAGTTTGTTTTTTTGTGTGTGTGTTTTGTTTTGTTTTGTTTTATGTGATAATGATTTTTCTTATTGCTTAAGTCACTGACAACATCTTATATGAAGTTTGAGAGAGAACAGTAACAATAAATTCACAAAAAAGGAACCGGAAAAAATGATTCTATAAAAGAAGATTCAGTGAATATTAAAGCTGTGCCATGGGAAAGAGAGAAGAGTAAAAGATTGTTCTAAGGTTTTAACTTTTGTGACTGGGAATTTGATAAGCCATTAATAGAAGTGAGGAAATATTGGGCCTTGCCCATAGTCTCTGTTTTGCCTGATAAGAGAGCTAATCTGAAGCCAACAGGCATCCCAACAGGGGATTAGCTTTGCATACTGCTGCATGACTCTACTCCTAACATGTGACCATGAGAGAGATAATATGAACTGCTACAACACTATGGCTGTGGGCAAACATTCTAGGAAGGCCTGGTTATACGCAATACTCATTTTTTTATTAGAGATGTCTAACAAACATCTGTATACACTGTATTTCTATTTCCAGTAGAAAACACATAATGTTTTATAGTGATTATCAGTTTGAATAAAATCACCTCCTTCTAGAATTCAAATACCCATTACAGTTTTAGGTAAGAGTGGAGACTCTTTTTGAAAAATCAAAAGCCACGGAATTTGTAGTTAAAAAAATTATTTGAAGGCTACGTTAAACCCCGTCTCTACTAAAAATACAAAAAAAAAAAAATTAGTTGAGCGTGGTGGTATGTACCTGTAGTCCCAGCTACTTGGGAGGCTGAGGCAGGAGAATCACTTGAACCTGTGAAGCGGAGGTTGCAGTGAGCCGAGATCATGCCACTGCACTCCAGCCTGGGCAGTGGAGCGAGACTCAGTCTCAAAAAACAAAAAAACCAACAACAACAACAACAACAAAGGTAAATTCTTTATTCAGCTGCTTTTAAAATAATACACAAGGAAGGGAATATATCCAATACCTAAAATAAATGATACAAGTGTACTTTTATATTTGTGGAAAGTCAAATAACAAATTCAAAGAAAAGACAGAAACTTGGGATGAGGGTGAGAAGGGAAAGCAGTGGGAAATAGAGGTTATCTTTTTGTTTGTTTGTTTTTTCCAACAGTCTCACTCTGTCACCCAGGCTGGAGTGCAGTGGTGTGATCTCAGCTCACTGCAGCCTCAACAACCCAGGCTCAAGCAATCCTCCTACTTCAGCTTCCTGAGTAGCTAGGATTACAGGTGCATGCCGCCATGCTGAGCTAATTTTTAAATTTTTTGTAGAGATGGGGTTTTGCCATGTTACTCAGGCTGGTCTCGAACTCCTGGGCTCAAGTGATCTGTGTGCCTTGGCCTCCCAAAGTGCTGGGATTACAGGCATGAGCCACCAAGCCCAGCTGAGGTTATCTTTGTTAGGCATTGCATAGATACTCACAGGATGGATGCCTCGATGGGTGTCATGGCATGGCTAGGGCTACAGGTGAAGAATCACAACCTGAAGCATTGTCACAGCCCCAAGAGGCAAGATTCAAACTCATTAATACTGCTTTAGCAAAATTTCCTAGACATAAAAAACAAATGAGCTGATCAATGTAATAGAACAGACGTCATAAACAGATATAGACAGGTAGGTAGATAGACATAGATAGAGACATAGGTACAGATATAGTCAACTAGTTTATGAGAAAGGTGACACTGCAGTATAGTGGGGGAAAGGATGGTCCTTTCAGTAAATGGTGTAGGGACAATTGAATGTACACATAGAAATGTATTTTAACTCCTATCTCACACCATATGCAAAAAATAATTCCAGAAGGATTACAGATCTAAATGTGAAAAATAAATGATAGAGATTTAGAAGAAAACATGGAAGAAATCTTCATGACCTTGGAGTAGGCAAAGTTTGCTTACACAGGACACAGAAAAGTGCTAGCAATGAAGAAAAAAATTGGTAAATTGAACTGTGTAAAGTAAGAACTTCAGTTCCTCAAAAGACTCCATTAAGAGAGAACAGACATCCTATAGAATGGGAGAAGAAGTCTTCAGTTTATGTCTCTGACAAAGGGCTTGTATCTAGAATATGGTAAGAATTCCTCCACAATCAAAAAGACAGGCAACCTAATTTTAAAAGTGGGCAAACCCCTTGAAAAGGCATTCATAAAACTTTATTGACAAATGACTAAAAATATATGAAAATGAGCTCGACTCCATTAGTCATCAGAGTCATGCAAATTAAAACCAAAATGTGATGTTTCTACGTAGTCACCTAAAATGAAAGAGGCAGAAAATATTGGGAAAAATGCAAGGCAACTGGACCTCCTATACCCTGCTAGTGGGAATGCAAATTTGTACAGTTTCCAGCAGTCCTATACTATGACCTAGAAATTCTATTCTTATGTATATACCAAGAATTCAGCAATTGTACCATCAGATAGATACCAAACAGAAAATGAGTTCAAAGGTTCACTGAAAGACATATACTAGACTGTCTACAGAAGTACTAGTGAGATTAGCCCTCATTGCCTAGAAAAACAAAAATATACTGGCAAACAAACATCAGACTGCTTCTGGAGTTGTCCAACCCAGGGAAGTATCAGCTTACTCTACTGTTCCAATACCATCAAATTTTAAAATCCCTTCATTAACATGACTCAAATAATTATTCAGGGGTAGCATAGTGTAGGGTATAAGAGCAAACTGTGAAGTCAAACTATGCTCATATCCTGGGGCCATAACTTATTAGTAGCATGACTTCGGCCAAGTTACCTAAACTTTCTGTGACTTAGTTTCTGCATCTGTCAAGAGAAGACAATAATAACTTTCCTCATAGGGTTATTGGGAAGGCTAAATGAATGAGTGCAAGTAAAGAACTCAGAACACTGCCTGACATGTAATACATACTAATACATACATATCATAGCTAACACTATTTGTTAAATCTCTTCCATGTGTTCTAGTGCTGTGATACAGCACTGGGACAGATGGATCTACAAAAATAGGATGGTTGAATTAGAACCACTGAGGCACCAAAATACATGAACTAACTTAACAAAAGTTTGATAAAATATAATTCAAGTGGTAGAGAGTGCAAAGGTTGAGTTCAAGCTGCCCTAGTTATTTTCTGACACTTTAACGCTTGGTGTCTGTATTTCTGACAATCACTGTTATTTGTGTCTTTTGTATTGTTTTATTTTTGGAAGAGGAGGAGCTATACCTGTAAATCATGATATGTTTCAATCTTTGAGTTTTTTAAGGTCAGGGTGCATGTCTGGGTCATCTCTGTATTCTCCATAATGCTTAGTGGATACAGTGGGCACTACTGTAAGTTAGTTACCATTTATGGTGTGTTCACCTCTGAAAAGTTAGAAACCAAGGCAAGGAGGGTCATTGTTTTTTATGTCTTATTTTCAATTTGAGTAAAGAATAGACAGAAATATTTAACTTGAGTTATAAAAATAATTGTTTTCCATTAGAAAGTTGCTTGTTTGAAATTAGCAAGGAATGAGAAGCGTCTTTCTCAAAAGCAGAACAAAATAAAACATAGCTTATCCAAAATAAACATTTACAAATCGCCCTTAAGTAAGTTATGTTACTACGTAAGTAACTTCAGCTTTACAGGAGCTCAATATTTACTGATGTGAGAGGCCTAGATGACTCAAAAAGGAACTGATGCTGGAATTTTAAATGTGTAATTTGAAAAAGAAAAGAAGTTCTAGTTAACTTTGACATTAAGAAAAGTTCCAAAATTATTAAGCCTATCAATTTAGGTCTTCTAGCTGGCACAACTTTAATTCACAATTATTTTAATATTTAAGATAAATAGAAAAACTCTACACTTTAACTTTTAAAGTATTTTTAATTAAAAAACATAATTTTAATAGTGATTGAATTTTTAATTAAAACAGGAATTTTTAAAGTAAACAGGTTCAGTGAGGTTAACTTACATCTAAGAAGATTGGAACTTGAGTTTGACTGACTCCAGGCCTTCAGTGAAGTTTCCTATTCTTCCCAAATATATGTACATTTTTTAACTTCACTACAGTTAGATTTTTTTTTCCTTTCATAATCACCTAGAGTGAAGCAACTCTTAAAGCAGTGTTTCCTGGCATGTACAAATAGTTCTTTTCTGTTTTTGTTTTTTTTTTTTTTTCTGTGTGTGTGTGTGTTTTGCAATTTTCTCCTATACGCCTGAATCATTGTAATTGAGTTTTTAAGTCCCCAAAGACCTTCAGTGTCCTAGAAAGAGACTATTTGATCTCATATATGTTAGCATTCATGACTTTCTCCAAGCTTGCTAAGTCTTCTATTTGCAGAAAGAAGAGATGATTGACAGATGAAGACCTGGCATAAGGTACATGCTCAATAAATAGTAAATATCATGATTAAATTCATAATGAAACCCCACCATTGAAATTGTTTCATTGGTCAAACTTTAACTTCTTTTAAAATTGAAATAATTTTGGAAATGTTTAAATTATAATAGGAACAAGTTGGTTTATTGTATCAATTTTCTTGAAACTTTGGAAGCCTGGGATAGGAAAAATTCTAAAAACAGGGTGTATCTGTCTTCACAAATTTGACCAACTATATCAATAGAATAAAAGTTAATTTTGAATTTCTCAGCTTTAAAATAGTTAAATAAATAAAGAATATATAAATAAAATAGTTAAAGACATAAATAGACATCTACACTGCTAGGTTTATTGCAGCACTATTCACAATAGTCAAGCTAGGAATCAACTTAAGTGTCCATCAACAGATGAATGGATAAGGAAAAGGTGTTATATAAGCCAGGTGCAGTGGCGCATGCCTATATTCCCAGCTACTCTGGAGGCTGTAGTGGGAGGATAGGGGTTCACGGCAGCCTGGGCAACATAGCAAGACTCCATCTCTTAAAAAATAAAGAAAGAAAATGTATACACACACACACACACACACACACACACACCCCATAGAATAGTATTCAGTCATAATAAATGAAATCCTGTCATTTGTGGCAACATGGATGAAACTAGCAGATAATTATGTTGAGTGAAATAGCCAGGCAAAGAAAGACAGATACTAAATGATCTCACTCATATGTGGAATTTTAAAAGGTTGATCTTACAGAAGTAGAAAGTAGAATAGTGGTTACCAGAGGCTGGAGGAGGTTGGGGGCATGAGGAGGGGAGATTAGTAGAGATTGGTCAACAGGTACAAACTTACAGTTAGATAGAAGGAATACGTTCTGGTGTTCTATTGCATAGTAGGGCGATACGGTGTGGCTCTGTCCCTACACAAATCTCATCTCAAATTGTGATCCCTACATGTTGTGGGAGAAACCTGTAACGTGTTGAGGGAGGGAGGTGATTGTATCATGGGGGTGGATTCCCCCATCCTGTTCTCATGATAGTGAGTGAATTCTCATAACATCTGATAGTTTCATAAATGGTTCTTCCCTCTTTGCTCTCTCTCCTCCTACTGCCTTGTGAAGAAGGTGCCTGCTTCTCCTTCCACCATGATTGTGAGTTTCCTGGGGCCTCCCTAACCATGCAGAACTTTGAGTCAATTAAACATCTTTCCTTTATAAATTACCTAGTCTCAGGTAGTATCTTTATAACAGTGTGAAAATGGACTAATACATAGGGTGACTATGGTTAACAATATTAGATTGTATAACTCAAAATAACTAGGAGAGAAGATTTTGAATGTTCTCACCACAAATAAATGATAAATGTTTGAGGAGATGAATATGCTAATTACCCTAATAATTACACAATGTATACTTCTATCAAAACATTACACTGTACCCTATAAATATGTCAATTATGGAAAATGGGTAGGGAGGTTCCAAGATGGCCGAACAGGAAAAGCTCCAGTCTACAGCTCCCAGTGTGAGCAATGCAGAAGATGGTTGATTTCTGCATTTTCAACTGAGGTACCGAGTTCATCTTACTGGGGCTTGTCGGGCAGTGGGTATAGCCCATGGAAGGTGAGTCAAAGCATGGTGGGGCATCGCCTCACCCGGGAAGTACAAGGGGTTGGGGAATTCCCTTTCCTAGCCAAGGGAAGCCATGACATATGGTACCTGGAAAATCAGGACACTCCTGCCCTAATAATACACTTTTCCAACAGTCATAGCAAATGGCACATAAGGAGATTATAACCCATGCCTGGCTTGGAGGGTGCCACGCCCATGGAGCCTCGCTCACTGCTAGCACAGCAGTCTGATATCGAACTGCAAGGTAGCAGTGAGGCTGGGGGATGGGCGTCTGCCATTGCTGAGGCTTGAGTAGGTAAACAAAGCAGCTGGGAAGCTCAAACTGGGTGGAGCCCACTGCAGCTCAATGAGGCCTGCCTGCCTCTGTAGACTCCACCTCTGGGGGCAATGCATAGCTGAGCAAAAGGCAGCAGAAACTTCTGCAGGCTTAAACATCCTTGTCTGACAGATTTCAAGAGAGTAGTGGTTCTCCCAGCATGGAGTTTGAGATCTGAGGATGGACAGACTGCCTCGTCAAGTGGGTCCTTGACCCCCAAGCAGCCTAACTGGGAGGCACCTCCCAGTAGGGGCCAACTGACACCTCATATGGTCAGGTGTCCCTCTGAGATGAAGCTTCCAGAGGAAGGATCAGGTAGCAACATTTGCTGTTCTACAATATTTGCTGTTCTGCAGCCTCCGCTGGTGATACCCAGGCATACAGGGTCTGGAGTGGACCCCCAGCAAACTCCAACAGACCTGCAGCTGAGGGTCCGGACTGTTAG
The DNA here is from genome assembly GCF_049350105.2 of Macaca mulatta. NCBI lineage: Eukaryota > Metazoa > Chordata > Mammalia > Primates > Cercopithecidae > Macaca > Macaca mulatta. Next base: position 93,888,296 of record NC_133420.1, read on the forward strand.
AAGGAAAACTAACAAACAGAAAGGACATCCACACCAAAACCCCCTCTGTACATCACCATCATCAAAGACAAAAGGTAGATAAAACCACAAAGATGGGGAGAAACCAGAGCAGAAAAGCTGAAAATTCTAAAAATCAGAGTGCCTCTTCTCCTCCAAAGGAACACAGCTCCTCACCAGCAATGGAACAAAGCTGGATGGAGAATGACTTTGACGAATTGAGAGAAGAAGGCTTCAGACAATCAGTAATAACAAACTTTTCTGAGCTAAAGGAGGATGTTTGAACACATCACAAAGAAGCTAAAAACCTTGAAAAAAGATTAGATGAATGGCTAACTAGAATAAACAGCATAGAGAAGATCTTAAATGACCTGATGGAGCTGAAAACCATGGCATCAGAACTACATGATGCATGCACAAGCTTCCATAGCCGATTCAATGAAGTGGAAGAAAGGGTATCAGTGACTGAAGATCAAATGAATGAAATGAAGCGAGAAGAGAAGTTTAGCAAAAAAGGAGTAAAAAGAAACGAACAAAACCTCCAAGAAATATGGGACTATGTGAAAAGATCAAATCTATGTCTGACTGGTGTACCTGAAAGTGACAGGGAGAATGGAACCAAGTTGGAAAACACTCTTCAGGATATTATTCAGGAGAACTTCCCCAACCTAGCAAGGCAGACCAACATTCAAATTCAGGAAATACAGAGAATGCCACAAAGATACTCCTCGAGAAGAGCAACTCCAAGACACATAATTGTCAGATTCAACAAAGATGAAATGAAGGAAAAAATGTTAAGGGCAGCCAGAGAGAAAGGTCGGGTTACCCACAAAGGGAAGCCCATCAGACTAACAGCCAATCTCTCAGCAGAAACTCTGCAAGCCAGAAGAGATGGGGGCCAATATTCAACATTCTTAAAGAAAAGAATTTTCAACAATCAGAATCTCATACCCAGCGAAGCTAAGCTTCATAAGTGAAGGAGAAATAAAATCCTTTACAGAAAAGCAAATGCTGAGAGATTTTGTCACTATCAGGCCTCCCTTACAAGAGCTCCTGAATGAAGCACTAAACATGGAAAGGAACAACCGGTACCAGCCACTACAAAAACATGCCAAATTGTAAAGACCATCAATGCTAGGAAGAAACTGCATCAACTAATAAGCAAAATGACCAGCTAACATCATAATGATAGGATCAAATTCACAAATAACAATATTAACCTTAAATGTAAATGGGCTAAATGCTCCAATTAAAAGACACAGACTGGCAAATTGGATAAAGAGTCAAGACCCATTGGTGTGCTGTATTCAGGGGACCCAACTCACATGCAGAGACACACATAGGCTCAAAATAAAGGGATGGAGGAAGATCTACCAAGCAAATGGAAAACAGAAAAAAGCAGGGGTTGCAATCTTAGTCTCTGATAAAACAGACTTTAAACAAACAAAGATCAAAAGAGATGAAGAAGGCCATTACATAATGGTAAAGGGATCAATTCAACAAGAAGAGTTAACTATCCTAAATATATATGCATCCAATACAGGAGCACCCAGATTCATAAAGCAAGTCCTTAGAGACCTACAAAGAGACTTAGACTCCCACACAATAATAATGGCAGACTTTAACACCACACTGTCAACATTAGACAGATCAATGAGACAGAAAGTTAACAAGGATATCCAGGAATTGAACTCAGCTCTGCACCAAGCAGACCTAATGTACATCTACAGAACTCTCCACCTCAACAGAATATACATTCTTCTCAGCATCACATCGCACTTATTCCAAAATTGACCACATAGTTGGAAGTAAAGCACTCCTCAGCAAATGTAAAAGAACAGAAATAATAACAAACTGTCTCTCAGATCACAGTGCAATCAAACTAGAATTCAGGATTAAGAAACTCACTGAAAACCGCTCAACTACATGGAAACTGAACAACATTTTCCTGAATGACTACTGGATAAATAACGAAATGAAGGCAGAAATAAAGATGTTCTTTGAAACCACTGAGAACAAAGGCACAACATACCAGAAACTCTGGGACACATTTAAAGCAGTGTGTAGAGGGAAATTTATAGCACTAAATGCTCACAAGAGAAAGCAGGAAAGATCTAAAATTGATACCATAGCATCACAATTAAAAGAACTAGAGAAGCAAGAGCAAACACATTCGATAGCTAGCAGAAGGCAAGAAATAACTAAGATCAGAGCAGAACTGAAGGAGATAGAGACACAAAAAAACCCTTCAAAAATCAGTTAATCCAGGAGCTTGTTTTTTGAAAAGATCAACAATAGTGATAGACCACTAGCAAGCCTAACAAAGAAGAAAAGAGAGAAGAATCAAATAGATGTGATAAAAAATGATAAAGGGGATATCACCACCAATCCCACAGAAATACAAACTACCATCAGAGAATACTATAAACACCTCTATGCAAATAAACTAGAAAATCTAGAAGAAATGGATAAATTCCTGGACACATACACCCTCCCAACACTAACCCAGGAGAAGTTGAATCTCTAAACAGACCAATAACAGGCTCTGAAATTGAGGCAATAAGTAATAGCCTACCAACCAAAAAAAGTCCAGAACCAGATGGATTTACACCCGAATTCTACTAGAGGTACAAAGAGGAGCCGGTACCATTCCTTCTGAAACTATTTCAATCAATAGAAAAAGAGGGAATCCTCCCTAACTCATTTTATGAGGCCAGCATCATCCTGATACCAAAGCCTGGCAGATACACAACAAAAAGAGAGAATTTTAGACCAATATCCCTGATGAACATCGGTGCAAAAATCCTCAATAAAATACTAGCAAACTGAATCCAGCAGCACATCAAAAAGTTTATCCACCATGATCATGTTGGCTTCAACCCTGGAATGCAAGGCTGATTCAACATATGCAAATCAATAAATGTAATCCATCATATAAACAGAACCAAAGACAAAAACCACATGTTTATCTCAATAAATGCAGAAAATGCCTTTGACAAAATTCAACAGCCCTTCATGCTAAAAACTCTCAATAAAGTAGGTATTGATGGGATGTATCTCAAAATAATAAGAGCTGTTTATGACAAACACAGCCAATATAATACCGTACAGGCAAAAACTGGATGCAAGGCTTGTTCAGCATATGCAAATCAATAAACGTAATCCAGCATATAAACAGAACCAACAACAAAAACCACATGATTATCTCAATAGATGCAGAAAAGGCCTTTGACAAAATTCAACAGCCCTTCATGCTAAAAACTCTCCATAAACTAGGTATTGATGAGACATATCTCAAAATAATAAGAGCTATTTATGACAAACACACAACCAATATCATACTGAATGGGCAAAAACTGGAAGCATTCCCTTTGAAAACTGGCACAAGACAGGGATGCCCTCTCTCACCACTCCTATTCAACATAGTGTTGGAAGTTCTGGCCAGGGCAATCAGGCAGGAGAGAAAGATATAAAGGGTATTCAATTAGGAAAAGAGGAAGTCAAATTGTCCCTGTTTGCAGATGACATAACTGTATATTTAGAAAACCCCATCGTCTCAGCCCAAAATCTCCTTAACCTGATAAGCAACTTCAGCAAAGCCTCAGGATACAAAAATCAATGACAAAAATCACAAGCATTCCTATACACCAACAACAGACAAACAGAGAGCCAAATTATGACTGAACTCCCATTAACAATTGCTTCAAAGAGAATAAAATAACTAGGAATCCAACTTACAGGGAATGTGAAGGACCTCTTCAAGGAGAACTACAAACCACTGCTCAATGAAACAAAAGAGGACACAAACAAATGGAAGAACATTCCATGCTCATGGATAGGAAGAATCAATATCGTGAAAATGGCCATACTGCCCAAGGTAATTTATAGATTCAGTGCCATCCCCATCAAGCTACAAATGACTTTCTTCACAGAATTGGAAAAACGACTTTAAAGTTCATATGAAACCAAAAAAGAGCCCGCATTGCCAAGACAATCCTAAGCCAAAAGAACAAAGCTGGAGGCATCATGCTACCTGACTTCAAACTATACTACAAGGCTACAGTAACCAAAACAGCAGGGTACTGGTACCAAAACAGAGATATAGACCAATGGAACAGAACAGAGTCCTCAGAAATAATACCACACATCTACAACCATCTGATCTTTGAGAAACCTGAGAGAAACAAGAAATGGGGAAAGGATTCCCTATTTAATAAATGGTGCTGGGAAAACTGGCTAGCCATAAGTAGAAAGCTGAAACTGGATTCCTTCCGTACACCTTATACAAAAATTAATTCAAGATGGATTAAAGACTTAAATGTTATACCTAAAACCATTAAAACCCTAGCAGAAAACCTAGGCAATACCAATCAGGGCATAGGCATGGGCAAGGACTTCATGACTAAAACACCAAAAGCAATGGCAACAAAAGCCAAAATTGACAAATGGGATCTAATTAAATTAAAGAGCTTCTGCACAGCAAAAGAAACTACCATCAGAGTGAACAGGCAACCTACAGAATGGGAGAAAATTTTTTCAATCTACCCATCTGACAAAGGGCTAATATCCAGAATCTACAAAGAACTGAAACAAATTTACAAGAAAAAATCAAACAACCCCATCAAAAAGTGGGCAAAGGATATGAACAGACGCTTCTCAAAAGAAGACATTTATGCAGCCAACAGACACATGAAAAAATGTTCATCATCACTGGCCATCAGAGAAATGCAAATCAAAACCACAGTGAGATACTGTCTCACACCAGTTAGAATGGCAATCATTAAAAAGTCAGGAAACAACAGGTGCTGGAGAGCATGTGGAGAAATAGGAACGCTTTTACACTGTTGGTGGGACTGTAAATTAGTTCAAGCATTGTGGAAGACAGTGTGGCGATTCCTCAAGGATCTAGAACTAGAAATACCATTTGACCCAGCAATCCCATTACTGGGTATATACCCTAAGAATTATAAATCATGCTACTATAAAGACACATGCACACATATGTTTATTGTGACACTATTCACAATAGCAAAGACTTGGAACCAACCCAAATGTCCATCAATGATAGAGTGGATTAAGAAAATGTGGCACATACACACCATGGAATACTATGCAGTCATAAAAAAGGATGAGTTCATTTCCTTTGTAGGGACATGGATGAAGCTGGAAACCATCATTCTGAGGAAACTATTGCAAGGACAGAAAACCAAACACTGCATGTTCTCATTCATAGGTGGGAATTGAACAATGAGCACACTTGGACACAGGATGGGGAACATCACACACTGGGGCCTGTCATGGGGTTGGGGGAGGTGGTGGGGATAACATTAGGAGATATATGTAATGTAAATGATGAGTTAATGGGTACAGCACACCAGCATGGCACATGTATACATATGTAACAAACCTGCACATTGTGCACATGTACCCTAGAACTTAAAGTATAATAATAAAAAAGTCAATTATGTGTCAATTAAAAATAAAATAAAACTTAAAAATTATATTAGGCCTACTTGTGGCAGACAGTCACACGCTTGTAAAAGAGACTAGAGCAAAAGTTTAATGAAAGCTTATGGACCATTTTCATATTAACTTTTCTATAATACAGACCCCTCAAATGTCACAAAATTTCCATACCACCAAGGCAAGCCAGGAAGAATAGTTCTCCATATTCTTTCCTGATTAGGAAGGCCAGATATCCTGATGTCTAGCACCCATATTTATTGCTTTGACTGCCCAAGGGCTAGCAAAAATAGTGCATCGTCATTACTACTGAAAACATCTAGAGGCCAGGCATGGTGGCTCAGGCCTGTAATCCCAGCACTTTGGGAGGCTGAGGTGGGTGGATCTCCCGAGGTCAGGAGTTCGAGACCAGCCTGGCCAACATGGTGAAACCCTGTCTCTAGTAAAATACAAAAATTAGCCAGGAGTGGTGTTAGGTGCCTGTAATCCCAGCTACTCGAGGGCCTGAGGAAGGAGAATCACTTGAACCTGGATGTGGAGGTTGCAGTGAGCTGAGATAGTGCCATTGCACTCCAGCCTGGGTGACAAGAGCAAAACTCTGTCTCAAAAACAAACAAACAAACAAAAACATCTACAGTCAAACTCATATTCTTAGAATAGCCATTATAATCCTTTGAGAGTATCTGATTCAAACAAGTGATAAAGACTTTTAAAACGGAATTTCTGACTAAAATCTAACCGTATAACACATTAAAAGGTCTATAATTCCTTGAATGATAAGTTTTGTCATGCTTGTTTTAAAACCACAGATCTAGGGTCCTAACCATTGCTAGCCCTAAATCCTCAACCTGGCTTAGTTCTAGGCTTCTCGCTTTGTTTTCAAAACTTGAAGATTGCAATACATCCAGCTTCATATGCACTGGATTGCATACCCGTTTACAGATCTGGGAAAAGTACTTTCTTAGAGGTAAGTCCCTTTGTTTCCCTGTAGTTCTATTGAATTCCACTCCTTCTCTCCCACCCTCTCTCCCTTAGATCTTCAATGTAGATGACAGGATTTTGACTCTTCTTGGTATGGTCCAAAGAGAAGCTGCTGAATGAGAGAGAATGAAAATTTTCAGTACATTCTTTTTTAAAATAAGTTCTTTTGATACTTTTTTCATTGTGCAGGATTCAAAAGCATGGTGTATAAACACAGAAGCAATGAAGAAAGAACTAGTAAGCAGGCTGCAAATATTCCAAGTAACTTTCTCCACTGGGATGTTAAACTAAGCATTTTATGAAACACAAAATAAACAAGAAAATGGACATGCTGGTGTACCAAGTAACAAAATAAATAAGGATATTTTATTAAATTAATGCAGGTACAAAAAGTGACAATCAAATGCAGAATTAGATATCATCTCTGCCTATGCCATTTACGATGAAACATGAGACAAAAGGGATAAAGTGCCTTACAAATCCAACACCAAAAGGAGGAGTTAGGAATAGACTGAGTAGACTATGTGCCTTGCTCAGCCACAGTTCTTGCCTGTAATTCACACAAAGAACACTGTCACACAAATTACTGTACAAATGCACATGTACAAACAGATAACACAAGGAGCTCTGTTGGAGACGCTGTTTCTTCAACCTTGACGGGTGGCAAAGCGAAGGTATTCCTTGTCACTGACACCAGAATGTGGCCAAGAGGGAAAGGAAACTCTGGGATCTCTCAGGGCATCTGAATCTCAAAACCTCCAGGAAGCCTCTTAGGAGGCCTGTGTAGTGATGACAGCTGGTGGCATTAAAGGGTTCAAGCACAACGAATGAGGCTTTTCTGGCACAGGGTAACTAGCAGTCAAGGTACACTACTGGAATTTCCAGAAAGAAAATGTGATTTTGCAAGTACAGCATCAAAGTGAAGTTTATACTTGACAGAAAGCAGAAAACAAAAGTTCCAGATATGATTCTGTCATACAGAGTTAATAATAAGATTGCTTTTTAGGACTAGATTGACTCAGTGCACCCTGGAGAGCCCATGGGTCTCCTTTTGAGCAAACATAAATCCAAACTCAGTCCTAGAGCAAATACTTAACAAATGCTGGTTGTCTAAATGTATATGTAGCACATATTTAACATGTACTAAATCATATGAAAGATTATGAAAAGCTATGGGAAAGATAACTTAGAAACAAAGAAGGCATGTGTCCTGACCCTTGGGAGCTTCAAATTCATTCCATCTGCTACATAAGAAACACTACAATAAATAAAAATAGCAAAGTGCACAGCAGACATATAATGTGTTACTATTTAGGGAAAAAAATTTAAAAATATATGCTTTTAACATACATTTCCAAATGTAGACTATCTTTAGAAGAACATATGAATAAAAGGCAGTAGCAGTTGCTTCTGGAAAGGAAACTTGAATGGCTTGGAGGATGAAGTGGAGATTTTCAAACCATCTCCCATGGGATCTTTTGAATTTTGAATCATGGAAAGGTATGAATTTAAAATTTAATAGCATTTGAATAGAAAAGACAGAACTGTTAAACAATATCAGACACTATATAAACAAGCATTAGATTGTATGGCAAAGGCAAATAAGGGATAAATATAATGCTAGAAAAGGAATTCCAGTGTTATTTTTCAGGGTTATTTTAAGTACTGACTTCTCTTTGTAAATGAAAATTACTTTGATTATTAAGATGTTTAAATACATTCAACTGTCCCAGACCACATGGGCCTATTTCCTCCTCTTGGCAACACTGCTCAGCTTTTCTCCTCACATCATCCTTATGCTATGACACTGGACTAGATTGTAATAATATATTTTCTTATTAATCTCCTTATTATACTCCAAGCTCCTTGAGGACAGGTACTTTCTCTTGCTCACATCTGTAGATTCAATGCCTGGTACAGTGATTGATATTGCAAGGGCACTTAATAAATGGGTTTTGAATAAATGAATTGCTTAAAGTAAAATATAGCTGTAAATTGTATTATAAAAGGACAGTGGGTGGCAGTCTGAGCTCTGCTATTTACTGGTTTTGGCAAGTTACTTAATCTGTTTGCTTCCTCAGCTGTACAATGGGTAAAATAATAGTGGTTATCACAACAGGGTGGTTACAGCGATGAAAGGAGATTATGTGTGTATGGTACCACATAATTATAAAGCTGATATTTAAATGGAACAAATACTGCACAGACACTTGAGGTCTGAGAATAAGATTAAGTCAATCAGAGTATTAATGGGTTAAATAAAGGTGACATCCTATACAAATCAACGGTTTCATCTTTATGCTTCCAATGTGTACTTGTAGTTATAGAGGAGACCAAGCACCTTACAAATACTCCATGTTTTACTAGATGTGAGCAAGTCATTAAGCATCAAGTTTAGTTTGGCGACAAAATTGTAACATCTACTACAATATATCTTCAAAAGAAATCATTCACAACCACACTCCCATGACAAGAAGGCCTCACAGACTCAAAATAAATAGGAAAATCTCATACATAAATACTGTTCCAACACTGGGACCCTCAGTCACGCAGAAAACAAATTGAGGCATTGAGTGGAGGCAAAGGGCACTTCTGCAGGAACTGACCCTCAAATTAGGGATTCTCAACCCGTTTTCCTAAGATGAGCAGTGGATGATTTGCTTGGAGGCTCCTTGTTCAGAAGTATCCTTTCTCCCTGTCACATGCACCGATGAGCCCCTCAGGCATTTGAAAGTATCAAGGTCTCCCTCCATGCTCCCTGTTCAACTCCATTTTTCTTCATTCTCCTCCTCTGCTTTCGCCAGGTTCCATTTTCAGTGCTTGGGCCTTTTAAGTCCCATACTGCATGCATCCCACGGGCCCATTCATTCCTCTGGTCATGCTCAGCCCCGACGAACCCCCAAACCACAGGCTGAGAATCCCTGCTTGAAGATCAGAAGTTCCAATGCTGGATTACGTCTCCTCCAATTGTGTATCTGGAGAGTGATAATAGTATATTAATTTCATGGGGAGCGGTCTGGGGAAAAAGTAACAAGAAATCTAATAAAAAACATAACTCATAGTTGCTGAGATGATAAATGATAAATTTGAAATGAGAGAAAGAAGCAGGTTATATTTGTACCCAATTATCCTTACATGATATCCTGAAAAACCCCTGTCTTGAGCAAATTGGGATGACTTTCCCCCCAGGATGTTGTAAAGCTAAGTAGCAAATAACATTTGCTACTTAGCTTTACAACACAGATGATGCTACAGGCCACAGAATGAAACTTGCCTGAGCTTGTCAAGTTAATTAGACTGCTTTAAACTTGGGCTCATTGTTAAGTTTGGTTTCTAACTACATTAAAAAAAATTAGAAACCTTAATATAACTTTCTTCTTAGTTCAATAAACTGGATGAGACTTTTCTGCCCTGCATATAAATGTAAACATTTGTAGCAAAATGGATTGAAGCAGATGGGTTAAGAGTAAGGGTCTGTGGTTAGGCTAATGGACCCCAAGCTTGATATTTGTAATCAGTTGTGTGTTCTTGGGCACTTTACTTTATCTTCTTGACCCTCTGTTTTCTCTACTGTAAAATGAGGATAATTCTAGTATTTTTCTCTCTCTCTTTTTGGTAATGGCAAGGGGTGGGGGATTAAATGAGATACCGTGCATGGCGCAGTTAACATAGTATTACAATATACAATACTGACACACAATATTTTAGAATCAATTAATTATCCATCCACCTAAGTCAACCTTGTCCCCTGCTGCAGGGAGCTGCTAGGGTGCAGGGCAACAGATTAGCAAAGAGAAGCTGACTCCTTCCCCTTCCCTGCTCCTCTCCTCTCTCCACAGAGCTGCTCCCTACTCTCTACTCTTGAAGGCCATCCCTAAACTTCCTGAGATGGTGGAGAAGTTCTTGTATTAGTTGTGAGGCAAAGGGGAACCAGCATTCTTTAAAAGGAGAGGAGATTATGACTAATGGATTTCTCTTTGTTATTGCTTTAGCTTTTTGCTTCCTTTGCCTTCTACTTCCCAATTCCTTCTGATATTCTTACCACGTTGCTTCTTTGAGTTTGTAACTCGAATGCCACTTTTTTTCATATCCATCATTCTCCCTTGAGAAAAAGAAATCATTTTTATTTCCATATAGCACAGCTCTACATCCCATACAGTGACCCAAGTTTAAATTTCAAGTTCTATGAAACATTTGTAATCCCTAGGAAGTCTGGTGGGCATCCTTATTCCACAGTTCCCAACTTCTGAGGTTAATTAATTCAATAGGGTAAGGCACATGCTTTTGATCCCAGATTTTCTTGAGGACTATACACTTTTATTTTTCATCTTTTCCCAGAGATGAATCAAATTCTGAGGTATTTTAATATCTATTGATTTCTATTCATTTCTACTGCCAACTAATCTCTTTTTCCAGAGAAATATTCAAAATGCAAGCTGGCAACAATTATTTCTTTGTGCAAATCAACTGCATCTCAGGATCTTACTGTCATTGAAACTTGATCCTTATATTCTGGCTATCTCAATCCTGTTAAGAACATAATTTTTGGTAACAGCTTATCTCTACTATCTCAGTTAACACCACTTTCCCCCATGTAAGGGGTTGTGGGGAATTTTTCAACGACTATTGGAATTCCCTTCCATATTCTACTTCCCTATTTAACATCAGACAACTCTATACAATCACTGGATCTCTTGGTATACTTCTCTAAGTATCAGAGGAATTATTTACTCTGAATCATCATAAATGGGAGGAAATTATTTGAATATACTCATTTTCCTGGATTTTAATTGTTCCCATAGGTAAATGGAGAAAGGAACACATGCAAATTATGTAACATCCTCTACCAATAATTTTACAAAATACTCTATGGTGAAAATACTACAGTTCTACAGAGGAACTATTTTTATTACTTAGAGTACCCAGAAACCAGCTGGGTGCAACTAATGCAAAACTAAAATGCAACTGAAAATGACAGGCATTTTAGCTCCTTCTTTACAGTAAGTCTGTGGTTATTTTCATGATAGAAAAAAATTGTATGACACTGCATCTTCTACCTCCATCCATACCCATTCTCCTGTCCCTCACCCCTTACACCTCATCTTCACCCAGTGATCCCATGCAGCTTCAATATAATTACTGTTGAATAGTGGAATGCCTTTGCACCACCCTGCAGAGGTTAAGTCAGGTTTCCTTGCAGCCATGATCGATCCAATTCTCACCCCCTCCTCATCCCCAGTGGAGACCACTGCAATTAAGGAAATACTACCTTTTCTTAAATAGAAGATGAATGTCAGTGCTACACCAAGGAGTAAAAAGATGGCTCCCAGAATTACCAAGTGAGTCCTTTCATTTGGAGGAAGCGCCAGAGGTAGTTCTGAAAAACAAAACAAAACAAAAACAAACTGACTAAAGATAAAATTTTGATGGGAAGGGGTCATCAGGAGAATAGTCATCCTTGAAGTTTAGTTTAGCTTTAGGATAATTTTCTTAAATGCCAAAGTTTGAGTGGCTGGAATGGCGAGATACATCTGTTAAAATGGGAACAGCATGGAGAAGTGTAAGAAGCCCAGACTTTGAAAAGGTGGCGCTGGGGTTAAATTCTGCTGCCCCTTAACCAGTTTTGAGGTCTTGGGCAAGATACTTAACCAGTGTACAAAATACAAATGCTAATACATTTCTTGTGAGGCTAATATTTTATAATGTGCTTAGCACAGTACCACATGGAGTGGCTACTCAGTATTAAATGGTGGCCTTGATTATTTCACTTCCATTTATTTATTTATTTATTTATTTATTTATTTATTTATTTATTTTTGAGGCAAAGTCTTTCTCTGTTGCCCAGGCTGGAGGGCAGTGGCACAATCTTGGCTCACTGCAACCTCCGCCTCCCAGGTTCAAGCAATTCTTGTGCCTCAGCTTCCCGAGTAGCTGGGATTACGGGTGCACGCCACCACATCTGGCTAATTTTTGTATTTTTAGTAGAGGCAGAGATTCACCATGTTGGCCAGGCTGGTTACAAACTCCTGACCTCAAGTGATCTGCCCACCTTGGCCTCCCAAAGTGCTGAGATTACAGGCACGAGCCTCCACTCCCGGCCCCTCTTGCATTTTTTAATATAGAAGTTAGTAGCCTACAGTACATGGCAGAGATGGCCCACAGTAGAACATGGAAAACCAACCAGCACTGCTAAGGAGCTCCCACCTCCTCCTATCTGTCATCATGATTGGAGGCCAATGCTTGTTGTCTTATCTTTCTCTGCAGTTTGAACATCTCTGGACAAGTCATTAGTATCTCTTACTAGGCTCCTTGTCTGGGGTACCATGCAGGAGGAAAAGGGGTCCCATGGCACACAGATGTTCAGAGATTGCTAACTCCCACCTCTCACCCTTAGTCAGCTCCTGCCTGGCTCAGCTCTCCACTGAGACCCATGATCCATCTCTAACTACCCAGGTGAAGCTTTAAAGACACAACAACAGCCAGCTTTTTCCGTAACTTACAGTTTACAATGCCTGTTCATATATGTTTTATTTCAGTTTCAGAACAACTTTATGAGTTAGGCATGCCAGTTATTTTAAAAAATCCCCAATTTACAGATGAGGAAACAGACTCAGCACAGTTAAGTGAGTTACTGTAGGCCACCCAACAAGTAAGTTGTCATAAAACAGCTTTTAAATGGCAGGAACCCACTAGTCTAGCTTTTTCTGAAAGCCAGTTGAATACCTGAGGACTCATACCCCAGTAAGAGCATCCCCATCATTTTCTAAACTTTTTTTTTCCCTCTTTCTGTTCACAAGACCATCCTGGATTATCTTTTCCTATTGATTGACTTTTATGTCTAATTTTTCAGCTGTTTTTGCTGAAGTACATGGCATTTTCCTGTCAACATCTATTGGGGGCGGGGGAAGTGAGAAGCTCTTCTCAGAGTATCTTTGTGTTTATATGAAATATCATGCTCACTCACCTCACTTACTTTCACATTCTGAGCCTCCCATCAGACTCTGTCTCCCACCCTACCTACTTCTATAGAGTAGTGAGATAAAAAAAAATAGTTGAATTTGTGCAGGCACTGGTCTCAAATCATTTTCATACACTGTTGCTAATTTGACCCCCACAATAACCTTGCTCAGTAGGTTATAATCCTACAGAGAAAGTGAAGCACACAGAAGTGTAGCAATTTGCCCAGGGATACACAGCCTCATGTCCTGTGCACTAAACAGACTGCTAGCGTTGAAATATTGTAGACTACCTTGGGAGAGGCACAGGGGAGAAAGGGTCCCTCCTGTTTGGCATAAGATAGAAAAATACGTTCCATTTATTTCCTGCCACAGAAACCCTAGTAAGAAGGAGGCGGCTCTGATGTGCCAGGATTTGGATTCCTGAAACATGGCCTGAACTGAATATTCCTCTCAGGTATTCCCCCAGGTTTCCCACATGGTATGAAAGCATTTCCCACATGGTATTGGATTGCCTGTTTTTTGTTTGTTCATTTGTTTTTTATCTGTTTCCTGAAGAGTGTGAACGTGAGTCTTATTATTCTATGTGTGTCAAATGAGTACTACAATGCATGGAACAAAAGGCATATTCAATAAATATTTGGTGAATGTTTATTAAGTAACAATATGATTTGGATGAATGGAAGTGAGGAATTAGGATACATTTTGTAAATATAATGTTATTCATTAATTCATTTATTCAACAAACACTGAATGACTATGATAGGCAGACATCATGCTAGGTGCTAGGGGACAGTGTTAGACATATTTTAATGGACACATTCAGAATATTACCTGGGATGACCAATTCAGCTGTATGGTTTTCCTCAGGATCTAATCTCCTAAAAATGCAGTAGAAAATCTCATTAGCTGTTGTGTTGATTCTCAGTGTGCTGGTCACATTTAAAAGCTTCTCCTCTCTCTTGGAATTGGTGGTGGTGGTCTTACCACTCAGGACTTGATGGTCACTGCTTGTCCAAATGACTTCGGCCTTGGGGTAGCCCTCAGCCTGACATGTTAGTTCATGTTCAGAGGTGACTGGATCGACAACCAAAATTCTTTGGTTGATTTTGTTGTATGGAGCTAGGACATAAGCAAAAAGAAGTCAGGGCTTTTGCTGAGCACAGAACTAGATATATAGCTTGATGCTGTCTACATTAGAAAGAGGATCAATGCAGGCTGGTTCTCAGAGGGATACGCTTAATGTTCAGATGCCTCAGCAGTGGGGAACACCTGCTAGCTCTGCCTCAGTTCAGTTCAAAGTTGGGACAAGTTTGGGTTAATAGGAATGACTATCTTGCTATAAAAATCATGTTGGTACATTTATTGGGCTCAAACAAAATGTAAAGATTAATTTACACTAAAACCCCAGACTTCACCACTATGTAATATATCCGTGTGACAAAACTGCTCTTGTACCTCTTAAATTTCTACAAAAAAAAATTTGAAGAGAATTATCTTTAAACCAGCAATCTTTCTATTCAAATATAAAATACCTCTCTCCATGTATTCAGGTTTTCATATGTTTCTCAGTAAAGTGCTATACTTTTTACATAGTGCCCCATTTCTTCTTAAATTTATTCTTGGATATTTTATTTTTGTTGTTCTAAATCTGTCTTTATAAACATGAATCTCTCCAGCTGGTATGCTTTGTTTTCTTAGACTTTATTTAGTAAACAGAAAACCTGATCTTGATGTGTCATTCACTTTTCTGATTTGAAGCCAATGATCAGAAATTAGATACAAAAATACATACTGTTTCATCTGTAAACAGTGATACATGTTCCTGGCGACACTTTTTAATGTTCAAATTTGTTCTTTATTTTAGAAGTTTTAAATTTACAAAAAAATTGCAAAGATAGTATAGAGTTATATATACCCCTTACCCAATTTCCTCTATTGTTAGTATCTTACTTTACCATGGTACAATGGTCATAACTAAGGACATTAGTACATTATTAATAACTAAACTGCATAATTTATTCCATTCCTCCAGTTTTTCCCTAATATCCTTTTTCTGTTCTGGGATCTATCTAGGATACCACATTATGATACTTATATTTTAAGCTTTTAAATGCTGGCTATTTTAATAAATCACTTAAATAATTATGCTCAAGGAAGAAAGTTTGATTCAATTTTAGATCATTGGTTTGGGACCCTTTTAGGATTAAGATACCGTTTGCTGACAATTCTAGTAGATTGTTCAGTGCATCTATATAGCATAAGAGCTTTATTCATGTTTATCTATTACAAGTACATTAACATGTTCTTATTTTGTTGATATAATCTTTTTTTTTACTCCTAATACTACAGCATAACCACTAATGATCTAGAGCCTTAACTCTCCAATCCTTTACCAAGGACAACAATAGATCTGTGATGTAATTTCTTCAGAGTTAACACAAAACAGCTAGGATCAAACAAAACTGAAATAAATAATTAGTGATGTTTTGATACTCCTACATCAATGAAACCACTACCAGTGGAAACACTGGAAATCAATAAAATTATGATTTCAAAACACAAAAATAATAGTTCTTATGAGTGGGTTGCTTTGGGGTAATTATGGATTTTCAGATTCTCTTATCTAATTTTGACTAAACTAACCATCTTACAAAATTAAACAACTAATTAAAAAGTTTTCCACAAAGAAACTGAGGATTGAAGATAATACTAATAAATCAAGCACAACCCAGAGGAAACAGCAGAAGTGACACTTCTTATTGGCGACTGTATGAGGTTGTAAACAATTAAGTACTTAATTAGACCTCACAGTGTTATATAAAAAAACACAAACCTCAAGATTATTGACACTATCCACCTTTGTTAATGATAAATTCCACCCTAAGGTATATCATGCCTTGACATATTAGCTAACAATAGTGAAGCGTCACAATTAGTAAAAATTGAAAATATTGTTTATTAAATTTTTATTTCATCCTCTTAAAATGTCTGTTTTTGTACAAATGTCTATTAGGTTGAACCAGATGAAACTGGTAATATTCAACCTTTTTTGCTCTTCAAAAATGGCAATTTTTCTTACGGTACAACCTATATATTAATAGATAGTAAATTTTTTATAATTACACACAAATGTGCCTGCACAGACACACAAGTTTAAAATGTTTTACAGATGAGGTGAGTAATCAAAATTTTTTGCAGACCCCTGGTCTAGTAGATCTAGAACACTATACTAATATTGAACAATCAAAATCAAGAAAAGGTCATGATAGTTTTGAAGCCAATATATAACTTGATACATACACCAGAGGTGCAAATACAGGCAATAAGTGGTTATTAAGGGCCCAGACTTCAGAGTCAATCTGCTTGGATTTAGAACTAGCTTTATCATTTACGAGGCTGGGTGAATTTGGGCAAATTACTTAATTTCTTTGGACCCCAGTTTCCTCATCCTTAAAATGGGAATAATACCACTTATCATGAAATCAAAGATTCCATCATTGAAAGACACACTCAGATTTCAGAGACAGTGAAGTGTGAAAAATACTCATCTTACATGATGAAGCACCTACCCCATAGAGTCATTTCCAGGAGGAAATGAACTAATTTAGACAGAATGTTCAGTACAGGACCTAACACACAGAATAAGCAAGTGCTAATTGTAGTAGTACTCGATAGTTGTAGTAGTACTCGATAGTTGTAGTAGTACTCAATAATAGTAGTAGCAGAGCTGCTTCTCCTCCTCCTCCTTTTACTACTGCTGCTTCAGTGTACCCTTTAGAAGGTGCTAACAGTTACTGATGAACAGTTTGGGAAATAAATTTTCATATATCCAAGTCTGTTCATGTTTCCAAAATTTTAGGCTAATCCTATTTGAGGAAATCATTCATTCATTGACTCAACAAATATTTTTTTGTGTGCTTTTGTCATACTACCACTCTGCTGTACGTCAAGCCCTGGGGATACAACAATATTAAAAAACAGACCCAAATCTCTGTGCTTGTGGAGTTTATATTCTAGGAGGAGAGAGACAATAAACAAAATAGAAAAGTATGATATGATATGCTACACAATATACTAGATAGAGATAAATGCTACAGAGAACACTTAAACAGGGCTGGGAATTTTGGGGAAAGATGGGGTTGGTGGGGAATGACAGCAGTTGTTCTGGTCCATACGATCCAAATAGCTTTACTGGGATAACTATGCAACACTTTGATCTTTCAGCTGCCTCATCTCATTGAAGGTCCTAAAAGTCTGAATGAACATTTCGTTTTCCCTACTATTAGGTTCAGTGATTAAAGAAAAACACTTTTAATTGAAAGTTAGAGGCCTGAGAGTCTGGTATTTAAACTCACAAACATGAAAGGTGCAATAACACCCAAAGTGATCATGATAATTGAGTGAATCCAAAACTAAATTCTTTCAAATTTCAGTTTTGAAATGTTTCACCTTTAAAATCCCATGGTGAGTAAACTCCTGTGGCAAAGCTATGTTACCACACATTTGCTGTGATGGGAAGTGAAGTTCAACAGCAGTACTGTGAAATCATTTGCATATGGAGGTGACTCAGGAGTTCTACTTCCCTTAGTTGGAAAGCTTCGGCAAGCCAGCTACCTCGTTTCCACTGGAGACACTGCCTCAGTGCAAGTGAAGCTTGGTGGTTGCCTTCCTTGTTCTAAGTGCAGAAGGTTCAGACTTTTGGTATAGCTCAACTCAACCCCAAAACCACTGTCTGCAAATGACAAGATGGATTGGGACTAGAATGCAAATTAACTAATTTAAAATACAAAATGGAATTGTCAAATCAGGTCCTCAAACCTGGTTGGTCATTTGCTTTGCTCCCTGAAGAACTCCCCCTTGGAAAAACCATCAGTGCCGGAAGATTTCCTATTGTGTTGATCCATGGCAAAGGAGACTGCAGATACACAAGGGATATTATGGAGCCCAGATGACCTGAATAAAACCCTTTGCTACTACAAGGACAGCTGTCCCCTCCCTATACACTCCCTACAGGCTGATGAGAGATCTTCTTTGGAAGCAGAAACTTATACTTTATGCAGCCTTCTTCCTGACTGCCAGGATTATACTCTTCTTTTCCATCCCAGATCTAGCAATGCTGTTGATGAGGCTAAGTCATGATGATTTCTTTAATATCTTGGAACACAGTAGATGCCTGATATTTGCTGATGGACTGGAGAAAAACTGAAAGTATAAACCACAACATCTCAAGAAATGCCGTGAATGGAGAAGCACATGGTAAAATATAATGAAAATTAAATCTACTTTACAAGTGATATCTTCTTGACAATAGTAGCATTATTTGAGCCAGAATCAGGGACCAGAAATACAACATAAAACTGATACATTTCTCTTAATCCCTACATGATTTTGTTTTTGAGTTTATAATTATCAGTGATCATTGATTAATCATTGATCAGTGATCAATGACAAGTGTAGACTTTTTCTACTTGTATTGTTAGCCCTCAGATTGATGGTAGTTAGTCCAGGAATGGAAATACCAAGGGGAGATGATTTAATTCTAGTCAAATATTAAAAGGTCATCATGGAAATGAAATAATTCCAAAACTACAACTAGAGGGGCAGATTTCAGCTTACTATTAGGGAGTAATTTCAACAGGATATGGAAGGGGAGTCCAAATGGCAGGGATGCCATTGTGGGATATGACAGGGATGCCACTGCAGGAAATATATGAACAGAAGATCCTCTGGGGGATTTTTGTTCTTTGTGGGAGTTTGGATTAGTCGCTCCTGCCTGGGATCCTTTCAGCTCTCAATTCTATGAAACTCAACAATGAAAGCAGAGGTGTTTTCCTTTACTTAGCTAGTGCCAACACAAAACTTCGAACTCAAGTGACCTGATGACATAACTGTGGGTCAGTTCCCAGGAATTGACACTCCTAGTTCCTCTTCAATTCCCCAAGACAACATCAGTATAGATTTTCAAGATGAATATATGCCCAGTGAGTATAGTTTATACTGTACTGGAAGAGTAAGTTCTTTTACACTTAATTTGATTATTTTTTGTCTTCATAGGGAGACTTGAAGTCTTTTTTAATATGAACCTTACAGTGGGGTTTGATCTGAATATATTTATTAGCATTTGATATAGAGAGGCTCAAAAAAGGAAAACTGACCTAATAAAATAAAAAAATGGTAGTTGAATAAAAAAGGTTCTGGAGGGACACACAAATAATGGTTACTCTCTTGGAGTGTCTCTTGGTTATCTCATGGGAGATAGTGGTGAAGGGAGGAGGGACACTTTTGCAATTCATTTGATCTCTTCCATAGTATCTGAATTCTTTGCAAGTATATGTATTACATTTATAATAAAAAAGTAAAGACTAGGAATTATTTTTGGAAAACTGTACATACTGTAGAACATGGCTCTGTGTTGTCTCTGGATTTCCAATGACTATCATATAGGTGCTCAAGAAATGCTAATTGGAGACTTACGTGAATGAATTCATGAACTGAATGAATGAATGAAGAGACTATGCTATTCTGTTTGAAAATAAGTATGGACTTATAAGAATGAAAAGTCTTCAACGCTTAGAATATGTTTTCTATAAAGATCAGGCCTCTCATCTATAATAATTCTTACCATTGACTTTCACGGTAATCCGCTTGTAGTCGGCACCACCATAGCTGATCATGCAGCGGTAAACCCCTGCATCCTGCAATTTCACATCTGTGATCCGAAGTGCAGCATTTCCCAGGGAGAGCTGGTCCTTCAACAGCTGGGCCCTCTGTCTGTAGTTACTATGCTGAACCTTCAGGTCTTCCTCTCCATGCACAAATTGAATAATGTTCTTATCCTCCATTTCCCAATAGACAATTAGTGAAGTCAGGTCTAATTGTTTTTCTACTGGGAATTTGCATTCAATTGTCATATTGCTGCCATACTCTACCACATATAGGTCCTTGGGAACCGTGACAGTAAATGCTAAAAAGAAAGAAGAATAACCTTCAGAAAAGGGAAAATTCCTCAAAACATTTATAAAGTTGGCACAGCATTTAAAAATCACCTTATCTGGTCAGTTATGTTATCATTATATTTAAGAACTTGCTAAATACATATTTTATCCAATGGGCTTGAAATATGACACTATGTCTCATGCCGAGACATAGTGTCCCAATAACAGAATAATAAAATTAGCTAAACAAGTTGCCCCCACAATTTATAAACATATATTACTGTAGAAATATTATATGGAGATGGAGTACTTACAACCAGGAGACTTGGTTTCATGTAGACATCCCCAGAATGTCCTTTGACTGGACACCTATTTGCTTCCTACATAGAGGGAATGGTAGATTCTAACATCTCTTTTTACTTCCCTAAACTTTTGATCAGTTTTCTGGCAAGAAGTACATTGGTATGGAGTTCAGGAAGGACCGCAGGGTGGTGCCAGTACTGTGTTACCCTGACATTTTCCATGTATCCTACAATTCTTCCTTAGAGTATTCTCATCAGGAAAGGCATGTCACAGAGCAACCAAGATTGAAAGATTGAAAGATCCTGGCCTTGTTGAAAACAAACAAATAAATATATACATACAGGCCATTTCCCCAGATATTTTCAGTAGTTAACCCTGGGAAATGGGTAATAGATTATTTTGTGTCTTTCAATTTGTCTATATTCTCTATATTTTTACACAATGACACAGGGAACTTTATCATTGTGTAAAGCAGAAGAAAGACTTTGTCATTGTGTAAAGTAGAGGAAAGAAGAGAATATTCTCTCTATAAGAAAATTGCATGCATTTTAAATTATCATTTTAGTTTTAAACTCATGGTTAAAATATTTAAAATATAGAACCTAATGGAAGGATTTGGTGTCTTACCATTCAGCAAATGCCAGTAGATCGTGAATATAAAGACAGCAAATATCCTCATCTTTCTGGAATGTGCTAATTATGGAAAACACAAAAAGAAGACTGCTTTACTTAATAATTAAACACACAATATGACATTATGGGACTTGGTGGTTCTAATTGAAATAGTCTTCTAATAACCAGTCATGATTGACTTGTAATTGTGGAAACCCAGCAGGGAATAGGAAGTTCAATACCTTCATTCCATTGCCCACAGCCACATAAACTTAAGTGAAAAAAGTTACTAAAAGATGAGAAGTTTCAAATTTATTATAGTTACAGGCCCTGAAAAAAATCTGCTCACTCAAAAGAAGCCAGGAAGATAATATTTCACCAAATTCCTCTCAACTATTTCTTGTTTTTTCTGCATTGTAACATACCTAGTAGAACCTGCCCTGTACAAAATTTCAAAGCAAGGAGAATCTGACTTTTACATTTCCAACCTGTCAATGCTTTTTCCCCCTACGGCTAAATACTTTCATCTTACCCTTTAGCTTTCCAAGATTTCCACTTCACTATCTCAGCCATGCTAGTCCTCCTTCAGGTGCCATCCTTCAAAATCTCCTCTTCTGCCCCTCTCACTTATTCTAAATTATAAATCTATTCTCTCAATAAACAGATTATTCTACTAACAGTGGGGAGTGGGAAGGGGAGAAAGCTGGATTTGACTAATTCATACCAAGACCATGAATGACTCACAGTCACTCTTCCAGAGTATCTGCCTAGATTCTATTCTTCATTTAGTCATCCTGCTTGAAATGTTACTAATTCTTTCATTTAGCAAACACTGATTGAGCACCTCTTCTGTGCTAGGCACTATTTTAGGCATGGGGAATATGGAAGTCAGCATGAAAGAAAAGTCACTCTCCTTTTGTAGTTTATGTTGAAGTAGTGGAGTAAAAGATTTATACTTTATTTCAGCATTTATTAATGTTTTCTCTCTCTTCTGTTATACATATATTTACAAACTTTGATAAGAAAGAGGTAAGTTTTCCCTCTTACTGCCTCTCTAATCTTTGTATACAGACATGAACTCACAAATGATCAACTAATCAATGCCACATACATATAAGACAGGAGATTAATGTTCCTAATATATAAATAGCTCCTAACAATCAATAAGACAACTACACAAACTACACATAACCCATGAGGAAAATAAGTGAAAGGTCATAACGTATAGTTCAGAGAATAAGAAATACAGGTGACATGTAAACATAGGAAATATGTTCAATCTCACAACAAAAATTATAAGATATGAAATACCATTTTTCACTTCTTAGCTTGAACACAATTGTAAATATTTCTAATATTTAGTGTTTGTGAAGATATGAACAAATTGGCTTTCTCACACACTAATGGGAGGAATTTTTTTTTTTTAGGGGGCACTTTGATACTTCCTATTACAATTGTAAATATGGATGTCATATGACATTTCGCCCTCTCCTAGAAATCTATCCTACTAAAACACACACACACACACACACACACACACACACACACACACACACACATATATATGTATATGTAAAGGAATAGCATTGCTCATAACAGCAAACTGAGAATATCTTAGATTGTCTAAGTGGTTAAATAAATTTTGTTATATTCACAAAATATAATACCATTAAGGACTGAATTCAGCATATGTAAATGTACTGATTTTGTAAACATGTAGGAAGTTGCAGAACACTACATGTAGCAGAAATCCACTTTTTGCTAAAAAAAAGAAAAAGTGAGTATGTGTGTTTAGACACAGGAAATGTCCAAGATGTTAACAGTGATTATATTTAGGAATTAAATTGGAGGGAGAACCGGTAGGTTTTCACTCTTGTTTTTAAACGGAAAAAAGGAAGGAAAAGACAGAAAAAGAGAGATGAGATTATGGATTTTTTTTGGTGCTCTGTGTCCAAATTTTCAAGCGAATGAATGTTTTACTTTTAGTATCAGGTAAAAAATAAAAACAAAATTTCATGAATCATTTCACCTTGCCAAACCATAGACTGTTTAGCAGACCAAGTGATATAATGGAAAGAACCCCAAAAGGGAGTCCAAACATCCAAACTGAGGTAGAATAATAAATTCATCTATTTTTTATGTTTTTTCCTTATTATTAACATAATGTGACAAAATTACAGAAAATGAGAAAAGAAGGGGAAAATCACCTACTGTTTCATCACTCTCACCCAGGGAGAATCTGGTGATGCCTGGAAACATTTTTGGTTGTCAAAATTGGGCTGGTTGAGGGAGGGTTGCTACTGCTATCTAGGGGTAGAAACCAAGAGTGCTGCCAAACCTCCTGCAGAGCACAGGCCAGCCTCCCACAGCAAAGACATAGCCCAAAATGTCAATAGTGCCAAGGCTGGGGAACCTTGTCACCACTGTGAGCATTTCAGTATATATCTTTCAGTCTTTTCCCTTTAATCTTTTAAAAAGTAATTTATAACCTTACCATACCTTTAATACCCATTTGTTTCATTTAAGCTTATGATATAAATATTGCCCATCTTACTGCATGATATTCGTAAGCATCTTATTGAACAGTTCCATAATATTTAATTCCTCTATTATTGGGTATTGGATTGTTGCCAATTTTAAAAATATCATAAGTATGTGTTTTCAGCAAATATTTGTTCAGTGCCTACTGTGTGCCAGGCCCCAGGCTAGGCCCTGAGGATAGACTTCCTCAAATAGTGTTGCTGATCAAAGAAAATGAACATTTTTCTGGTTCTTGACACATGTTGATATTTGGTACTGTTACACTGTATTTTCACCCAGTTGGGTATTGTTTAAAAAATATTTTTTTTTGCTAATGTGAAAGATCTGATCATTTTTTGGTCTGTTTATATCACTGGTTTCTTATCGACCTATATGAGCCCTTCATGTTAAAAGATAAAAAGGGTAAGTGAAATAACATGAGTCATTATCCTCTTGCCAGGGTTAGATACAAAATCGGGCTGCAGCATCTACCGGACTATCTTTTCCTTGGGCCAGAGTTAACTGTACAGTTATAAAATATTAATGTGATATTTTATAATTATTGTATTATAAGCACAAATACACTTACTAGGCAGAAGAAAACTTAAAATACCCCTAATTCCAAGCAAAGCATTATAACCATATGTGAATAAAACAAAGGGACATTAAATCTAGTCATAGATTACAACTAATTTTGCCAATGTTTATGGCCCTACTCTGGTGGAGTTCTTGTCCTTTAACGAATTTGGTTGAAATTTTTAGAAGTAATGGAGGTTTCCTGGAAGATGATGGATTAGATCCAATATTTACCTACTTTCTCATCAAACCCTCTCCTCCACAGCTCTATTTCCTTGGGGTTCAGCTGTCATTAGTGAGGGATGAAAAGGCAGAATACAAAGATCATGTAAATACACACATGTTCTTTAACCTCTAACCCTCACATCAGGGCAGTTGGTCTAAGAGAAGAAGACGTCAGTCTTCTTCAGGTAAGAATTATGACCATATGTGAATTCCCATATCCGAACGGAGACATTCAAAGAGCAATGAAATGTAAACTGGGGAAGAAGTGATGGCTCATTCAGGTTGGGGAAGTAGGTTTGTCCCTGGGGGAAGCCCAGTATAACACGATGGAACTGATATTACTTCTCTATCTTCCAAGGGTAGGATGGGTAGAAGGAAGAGATAGAGAAAAAGTCAAGTGGCCAGGCGCGGTGGTTCACGCCTGTAATCCCAGCACTTTGGGAGGCCGAGGCAGGTGGATCACCTGAGTCAGGAGTTCGAGATCAGCCTGACCAATATGGTGAAACCCCATCTCTACTAAAAATACAAAAATTAGCCGGGCGTGGTGGTGGGTGCCTGTAGTCCCAGCTACTCGGGAGGCTGAGGCAGGAGAATCACTTGAACCCAGGAGGCAGAGGTTGCCGTGAGCTGAGATGGCACCACTGCACTCCAGCTTGGGCAACAGAGTGAGACTCGTCTCAAAAAAAACAAAAAACAAAAACAAACAAACAAACAAAAAAGGTTAAGCTTCCTTTCTCAAAAGTAGGAGCAAGAGGCCTGCATGGTGGCTCTGGCCAGTAATCCCAGGACTTCTGCAGCCTGAGGCGGGAGGATCGCCTGAGGCTAGGAGTTCGAGACCAGCCTGGGTAACATAACAAAAGCCCTATCTCCACAAAAGAAAAAAAAAAATTCTTAAGTTAAACCCCAAGCCCAACCTCCTTCTCAGTCACACTGAGACACTCTTGTACATTTTCCACTTGGGGTTTCAATTCCCCACAGTATTTCTGTGACTTCCTTGAAGACCACACTCTAACTGCTGTCATGTGGCCTCTGCCTACCTGCTTCTACTGAGAAAGGCTAAGTTTTTCTTCAGAGTATCATAGTTCTCCTTAAATACTGTTGACAACCATCATTGTCAACTGATACATCCTTTCTGGAAAGCATTTTCAGTTTTCTTCAAAACGCCTTTAAAATATTCAGTCTCTTTGACTAAGTAGTTACACTTCTAAGTTTATTGACGGAAACAATCAGCAATATTCCAGAGATATCTATGTAATGATGTTCAGTGAATGGCTAAGACAGAACCACTGTAAATAACCTTTATACCCAACAGTGAGGAATTAATTTCATTTAGTTATCCAACCTAATCGAATGCAGCACTAAAAACATTTTTTAGAAGGTTATTTAATTAATAGAAAAGCATCTACAGTAAATTTTTTTTCAAGTATTAAAAAAAGAGGTAGAACAATGGTACTTTTACTCCTTATGTTATAAGACAAACCCAGACTGAACTTTGACATAGGCCAAGGTCAACATGTCTAAGAAATGTTTTATTATACTATTTTTATTCTTAGGCTCCTCCATTCCTCTTTTAGGACTCCTTTGGGTTTTCAGAATGGACAGAGCAAATAAATTCCGTTCAGGGGTCCTGGACGTGCTTAGCGCAGGAAGAGACTTACTTATCTGCTGCAGCTGGGATGACTTACACAAGTCATATTACTAGCAAGCAGCTGACGGTGGACTAGGACCCGTGTCCAGACTTCCAGCCTAGCATCAGAGCTATATTCTGAACACACGGTCGCATAAGAATGACTACCTATCCTATACTACCCACCTTATTTATTTTTAGAGGTATAAATTATTTTTAGAGCAAAACTGAATTGCGCCTGGAGGAAGCCCAGATGCATTGCCTGTTCTTATTAACCCCAACAGGTAATTGGCTCTACTGCCCCCTAGACCATCGCGTTCCCTTTCCCTCCTCCTCTCTCCATCCCAAAGAAAGGGTGTAGAGATCCTCCGTCCTAAGGTGCCCAGCGAGTTAGCCAGAGATGCTAGGCCGTGGGCACCTGCGGAGGAACAACGCTCCCTACCTGCAGGCAGAGAGAAGCGCGGCTGGTGCGGAGCCTCGGGAAGCAGCGCAGGACTGGGGCTTCAGGACTGGGGCTTCGCGAGGCGTGCCAGCTGCTCAACTTGGCGCCCGGCCCGGAGGCGGGGTCCCGCCCACCTCTGCGCAAGGCAGCAAATCCAGTTTGCCGGGCATTGGACTTTCCTGACCTTCGGCGGAATAGGGGAAGCTTTCAGTTTGGGTAGCGAGTGGTGTTGGTGTCCTAGGAATAAAGCTATGTATAGAAATGAAACAGAAAGTGAAACCTGTCAGTCCAGTTTTCTTGTAAATGAGGTTTTCACCGGAAAGAGTTCCGAAGATTAAAACAAATCCACATTTGGTATGTTATTAATATAAACAGAAATTTACAACAAGCCAACATCTGAACGCACCTTGATTTTACCTTCAGAGGGGTGACAGCTTAAGGTTACCCCTTAACCTTTATCAGAAAGGTTTCCCCCTTTCTGATAAAAGCGTCTTCAAGGTGACTGAACATCTTGACCTAAGTTGATATAACTCTACGACATATAGAAAGTCAACAGCAGACCCATATGGCTTTGGTTTTTATTCTAGAAAGTAGGGGTGTGTGTGTGTGTGTGTGTGTGTGTGTGTGTGTGCGCGTGCGTGTGTGTGTGTGTATGGGTGTATAATGGGAAATATATTTTTAAATCGTGGATTCTGTGACTTCCTCAAAGTTCCTCGACATAATGAAACTTCATTTGCTTTGTCATTAAAAGAACTTCCCACCCTGAGCTACATCTTTTAAGAATGCTCAGGGTCCCTGCTATTCTGCCACCCTAAGGATTCAGGCTGGGGAAGCCTATTCTAGGTGAGGGTTAAGAAAGCCCTTTTGAAAGCTTTGGGTTAGTGAATGGGCCCAAGATGACAGACAATGGTGTCATAATTTATTTAAGTATTATCCACCGCTGAACTTCGAGGTGCTCCCTTTTCTCGAACTCCTGACCTCAAGTGATCCACCAAAGTGCTGGTATTACAGGCTTGAGCCACCGTGCCTGTGTGCTCCCTTCTCTTTTCCTTTTTTTTTTCTCTTTTTCTAAATTAAGAAATTGAACTCTTCATTGTTTGCCTTTCCTTCTTATTCATTTCAACTGCAGTTCAAAATACTGCATAATGAATGAATATTGAGATGGCCCTTGCATTGGTTATAACATTTGCTTCCCAAATAAGAATTTTCACATTCTGATCATATCACAGATTTTTATTTTTATCTTGGAAATTATTGAGGCTGACAGTGCCTTGATTTGGCAGGAGTGTGGAGTTCTCTTTGGCCTCAATAAAATTGCAGTAGGGTTTGGACCCAGCTCAGATGCTCCTTCTTTCAAATCTCTTTTGAGGTCACATAGTAGAATAGAGCAATTTTGGTGACTGTGAGTTTGGGTGACTTCCCAAAGTTCCCAAAGTTGGGTGACTTCCCAACTTTGGTGACTGTGTCCTCTAGGAAAATATAGACATTATGTGGCAATATAGTTTACAGGTACTGCATATGTATAGTCTGTGTATGACACACACATGTACAAACAAGTTTCATGAAAAAATACTTAGACCTACTATCTGCAATGCCCTCTGATGTTTTCATTTAATGTTTTATTTTTCTAAATAAACCCAGGGCATAAACTTCATGTTCTGCTAGTTCATCATGACTCTTGAGGTCTGCAAATAATAATAATAATAATAATAATAATAATAATAATAACAACAAAACAAAAAAAGAAAACTGGCTTTAGAGCCATCTACCACTAACTAGCTTAGTTAACTTGGGCAAATAATTTACTAAGTAGCCAGGATTAAATCATATCCTTCTATATGGACTGGATGATCTATAAATAATTTTTTGAACTGGGGATGCGTGTTTTGTTTTTGTTTGTTTTATGAAAGCAGTGTTCAGGGTCGACCTAAATGATCAACAGTGAGGCAAATGGAATTTGCCTTTCTCTAAAGTTGTTGATGGGAATTGAGGGTATTTGCTCAACTTGCTGCTCAGTGATTTGCATATTAGTAATGTGAGGATTTGTGTTTTTGTTCATCTTTCCCACCTGTTTCTACCCTTCAGCCATTCATTTTCCCATACAATTGATCAACCATCTGGAGATTGAAAAACAGGCTGTGTTTAGAAAAAGAGAAATTTTATCACCTCAAAAAAATATGTAAAGCATAACAGATGGCTAATGAGTGGGGGGATAAGTCCTGAAACTCTGTGTGAATTTTTTTATTTGGACGAAATGATGGAGAAGTGCTGAGATAGGAGAAGAGCAGTGGGGAGCCAGGGCTGAAGAGCTGGATACTCTGGTCATCTTGAATACCACCACTTCCCATTCATATAACACCTACTCTATTCATTTTTAGACATATAAATTCATCATTGCCAATGTGCTGTTTCTCATAGTGTCTCTGATGGTTACTTGCATTACACTCGACCTGGGGTTAATGTTTAAAATACAGATTCTAGGGTTCTGCCTGGGATCCAAACCTGGGGGCAGGGTCTTGGGGGTCAACATTTTAACATTGTCCTCAGGTGAGTCATGTTCACATTGAAGTTTTGAAAACTAGTGATTTAATATTTAAGGAAAAAATGAGCCCAGAGTTCTTTGCAAGTACAGCTGTAACTCCCTTTCTTCCATCTAATTTGGCTAATTTATCAACACCACCCTTCCTTCAGCCTCTGTCTACCCCACTTGCCACTTTTGCTTCTAAAGCAGGAAAGATGATCCTCATTCGTACTGATCTCAGGAGGACTGATTTCAAGGTCTTACAAGTGGACCTGAAGAGATGTAAGCAAATTCCTGGTGAAGGAGCAATTTTCAGTAAATGTTCTTGATCTTCAAAAGCAGCATATACTAAAGAGACTCAAAACAAAAGACACGGACAAACTGCTTTGTTTGCATTGAATATTTTAAAATGTATTTTATTATGTATAAAGACAATATCCAGATTTGTCTCCAGGTTCTATTTTTGATCGTGTAGGGTTGTAAACCACTGCCCTATGCAATGCTCATTTCTCTTCCTCTGTTCTCATCTAGCCCCTCACGTTTGTTGCCCCTACCCTTGTCATAGACTCACATGCTATAAGTGTCTCATGTCAAACAGACTTTGTGGAATAGAATACTTTGTTCTTGTTACACAAAACAATGGTTTAAATGACAGGGGTAATTAACATGTATGGGAGACCAGAGAGTAGCAGCTGTCCTCATCTGACACCCACAATCAGATGCTTCTCTCACTCACACTGTGTCTCTCTCCTTCCTATCCTGAGCTGGGGAAGAGCTGGGCAGGTGAAGAGCTCTTGCCTTCAATGGGCGGATCCTGTGCCACAGGTACTTTAAAACAAAGATGAGGCCTCCAACAATTTCCGCTACCCATAATGAGTTCATAAACCCAGACATAAGTAGTTATGGCCTGGATAAATGCTGTGTGAGTTGGAGAACACTCTGTGGTAAATATTTTAATTCCAGAGAATCTCATTAAATCAACAGAATGCCAATAAAAGGTAAAGTTTACAATTGAGAGATACTCTTTCAGGGGATCCTGGAAAATATTTCTTGATTTAATGTCCTAGAACTAATAACATAAGTGAGTGTCACACAAAGGAAATAGTCACCTTGTGAATCATTTCCTTTGGTTACTTAAGGTGAACTGGATCAAGAACCCAATTAACCCATTTATTTTTGTAGGCTCATCATAAAAGAATGAGAAGTAGTTTTTTTTCTTTCCCCACCATTTCCTTGAAAGCACAGCAAGATCTTTCTGTTCTGAGAGAGATATGTTCCAAACAGAAACTAATCAATAAAAATTGCAGATACTGAAAAGTCCTATAAGAGAAAAAAGAAAACAAGTCAGAGCAATATGGTAAAGTACACAGGTGTGAGGTTCCTGTAGTTACAGTGGTCAGGAAACGTATAAGAGGTGATATCTGAGAAATGAACCATGAAGATAACCATGGAAAGATCTGCCAAAAGAGCATATTTGGCCGGGGGAAGAGACAGGTACAAAGACTATAAAGGTGGAACAAGCTTGGCAAGTTCTAAGGACGAAAAGAAGAAAATTGTGGGTAGACAGTGAGGAAGAGGGATGGTGGGTCAAATCATATCATGGAAAGCCTTGAGGACTAAGGGGAGAGGTTGGATTCTACTTGCAATGAAAAACCACCGGATGATTTAGAGCAGGGTAGTTGCCTGATGAATGTTCGAAGAATACCACTCTAGCTGTAGTATGAAGGATGGAATGTAGAGGGGCCTTACATTCATGGAGACTGGAAAATCTTTAGGAGCTGTTTCTGTAGACCATGTTCAAAATAAAATTTGGAAGTAGAACTAATAGGACTTATTGAGGGATAGTAGTAGTAATGGATAAAAGGAAATCAAAGAAGATACACACACACATATTTGTATATATTTATATACATTACATATATATTTGTATATATTTATATACATGACATATATACTTGTATGTATTTAATATGCTTTTCCAAAGTAGGATACTATAGCCAGTTTCAATATTATGTGCATTCTCTAAATTAAGGAAGTCTAAAAACCAAACAGAAACTTTCCTGGTAAATGAACTACTGGAAACCAGTCTAAACCAATCAAGAAAGTCATGATTTCTAAAGAAAAAATTACAGTCTTTTCTGGAAATGGAGAAATTGGTGGCAGTATGTTGACAGTGTTTCAAAGTCATGCTCCTGAGGTTTGCTATTAACCAGGCTCCAGTTATTTTGGAGAAATTCACAAGAAGGGCTGTGGGTTATGGTTAAAGCATTCTTTTGACCAAGTACAAAGAAGGAAAGCCTCAGAGGTTGAGAAATGCCATCAGGTGAGGCATCAGCACTTAGGTGAGTGTGTGAACTCTGTTTGGAGATGAACTGTTTTACCTCCTTACAGAATATGACAGGGTGGAGAGAAATGGAAAAGCATAGGTTTAATTCATGCCTGTGTATGAACAAGCCAAACAGAAATGTGTGAATTACAGACTAGAGTTATAGACATTTCACAACTCCAAGTAAAGGCTGCCAACCCAGAAATTCTTGCTGATTGCGTGCTAATCAGAGCTGACAAAGCAAAAGAGGGATGTGGCAGCATTTTCAGAGTAAGACCGAATAATGACATTCCTGGGGAGTCAGAAACAATGTAGACATACTTCTACTCCATGAAGTCCAACTCTCCCAAGGCAGGGTTCCAGGGGCTAGAGATGAGCAGTCTCTCCAAACCCAGTAAGGGCTAACTTAAGTTTGGATTGGAAAAGGTGGACTTATTTTACTTCCAGTGTAGAAAAGTTGGTCTCAAGCAAAATCACTGGGTATCCTTCACCCTGTATTTCCCACACTCCAATAGCTATGGCAATAGCAATAACCTTCATGTACTTGGTTTTTGTTAAAAGGGTAATTAATGCCTTCTGTGACTACAAACATTTTAACACAGTTCACTCTTCCTTTTTCATATGTTATTGGATGGCAAGAGGAAGATGGAGACTTGACATGGGAAAGAATACATTCTAACATTGACATATGTGTTACCTGTTATCAGGTTTGTTTGGAAGAACTTTGATCAACACCACTAGGCCAAGCTATCCAGCACATCTAGGGATGCTAACCATAGAAGGAGGAGAAAAGAAAGAAGACTGACGTCCAGGTTTTTTTGTGTGTGTGTCCCTGAGTGACACAAAGAGATACTATGTCTCTCTTGTGAAGAACTGCAAAGAAGGGGGAATATATAATGGGACAGGAAAAAACAAACTGTTTTTCCTACTCTTACACTCAACTCAGCACAGAACATTTCTAGTTACCAAAATGTGTAGGGTTTTTCCCTACACAACAAGCAGTTCTCCAGTGGACACCAGCTGAGTGTCCTATAATTCAGTTCAATTCTGAGATGATCTATAGGAAGTTAAAGTTAAATCTCACAGGTTAAGGGCTCAGTCCCACGAGGCTGCCCCAACTTCAGATGCCAATAGAAAGTCTAGGCCTCTGGAATTTTGACTGACTGGCTTTAAATTGTGGGTCCCCATGACCCCCTCCTTGGGTCTGATTAATTTCCTAGAGCAGCTCACAGAACATAGGGAAACAGTTAACTTACATTTACCAGTTTATTATATCAATTAACATAAAAGATATTACAAGGGATACAGATGAATAGCCAGATGAAGAGGCACATAGAACAAAGTATGGAGGATGGGGTGCAGAGCTTCCATGGCCTCTTTGGATAGGCCACCCTCCAAGCACCTCCATATTTAGCACCTCCAGAAGCTCTCCAAACCCCCTCGTTTAGGGATTTTTATGGGGACTTCATCATGTACACATCAGCAATTGTTAACTCAATCTTCGGCCCCTCTTCCCTTTTCACAGGATGGGGTAGGGGCTGAAAGTTCCAAGCTTCTAATCATGGCTTGGTCATTCTTTTGACCAGCTCCCATCCAGAAGCCCACCAAGAGTTACTTCAGGAGAACAAAAGATGCTCCTATCACTAAGGAAATTCCAAGGGATCAGGAGCTCTGTATCAAGAACTGGAGTCGAAGATCCCCTAGAACAAAAGATACCCAGCACACCTATCACTCAGGAAGTTGCAAGGCTTTCAGGAGCTGTGTGCTGGAAAATGGGGACAGAAACTAAATATATATTATAATACCACATATAATAAGGTAGATCATTTTACTCATAACAGAGTTACGGATCAACACAATAGCAGAGTTCAGGAACTGTTCTCTGTTATTTTTATACACATTCAGAGTAGGAGACCAAGTTGAATTTCACAGTATTGCAGGAGGCTGAGATTCACAGACTGAGAATAGGGTCATGTTAGCTGCATGGGTTTCAAGAGAAGGAAGTTAACAGGGGCTTATTATAGTGCTGTAGTGACCTCAGTGAGAAGTTGAGACAGTTGAGAAGGAGGATAGATGTAAGGGGCTACTATGAGTGGAAAAAAATAGGAAAGAGAGAAATATCTAGAGAACATTTTAGGAGTTTCTTGTTCAATATGCTGTGTGAAACATTTGCGGGGACTCCTTAAGAAAGCGTAAGGTGAAGACCCTCATTACTCTTCATGCTTCAAAGTTTATGTTTTCATTCAGTTTATGTTTTCTTAGAATGCTATTACATGCTTGGACTGAGCCATGTGAAGCCTCAGTTTTATTCAGGTTACACTCTGAAATATAATCATTTTCAGCTCAAAAAAGCTTCCTTGACTTTATTACCCCTTACATTTTTATCTTCTCCAATTACTCCTTTTCATAACAAACATCAATAAACTGTATCATTACCTTTTAAAACTATCAAATTAACAAAACACAAAAAAATTATAATAAAGATTAAAATAGCAGCAATAGTGAAACATATACCATTTAAAAAATGTCAGACCCTATTTTTGTGATTACATATATTAGCTCATTTAAATCTTACAACAATCCTATAAGGAAGGTACTATTATTGCCTCTATTTTAGAGATGTGGACACTGAGGCGCATAGCTTTAGTAACTTGTCTAAAGGACACAGCTAGGAGATAGCACAGCTGGGATTCAAACCCAGACATCTGGCTCCAGTGTTTATGCTCTTAACTATTGTGCAAGGGTGTAGTGAAATTAGCATCCTTATTCACTGCTGGCACGGTGTATTTGTTCAACCCCAAAAAGTTAAATGCAGAGTTACCATATGACCCACCAATTCCACTTCTACATATATACCTAAAAGAATTGAAAACATACGTTCATACAAAAACTTAGCAGCATTATTTATAATAGCAAAAAAGTGGGAACAATCCAAATGCCCCACAATTTTGAATGGATAAACTAAATGTGGTATATCCATATGTTGGAATATTAATCAGACATAAAAAGAAATCAAGTTCTGGTACATGCTACAACTTGGATGAAACTTGATCGTGCTAAGTAAAAGGAGCCAGACACAAAAGGCAATACATTGTAGGCTTCCATTTATATAAAATGTCCAGAATAGGCAAATCTATAAAAACAGAAATTAGGTTAGGGGTCCGCAGACACTGGGGGAATGGGGAGAATGGGGAGTGGCTGCTAATGGTTACAGGGTTTCTTTCTAGGGAGAAGAAAATGTTATGGAATTAGATAGTGGTGATGGTTGTACACCTTTTTGAATATATTAAAAACTATTAAATTGTACATTTTAAGGTGGTACATTTTATGGTTGTGAATTATATATCTCAATTTTAAAAATCTCTAGGTAGGGAGAGAACAGGATCTGAGTCCACTGATGTCATTATATTACACTGCCACGTGGTGTCACTGTTGAGGAATGGATGAAGTCCAAAGAAGACTTATACAAAGCTTGTGTCCAGGTCATACCTAAGTTGCAGAGGTGCCCCAGGATTGAAGGTTAAAATCCAGAATTTGGGAAGCACCATCCCAGAATGGTTTAATATTAAGGAGGTTCTAGCCTCAGCCCCACACTGTGCAACTATTTGCAGCCCTTCACAGACTGAAGTTCTTGGCTAAACCTGGTTCCCAGATCAATGGAGAAATTCAAATCCTTGTGAAAGCATCTCTGTTAAAAGGAGATATCGCTAGGCACATCTGAAAGTTCCAAACACTTTATTTTTGGAAAAACTGCTTCTTTATGGAGGTCCAAGGAAATAGTGAGCAATTTTACTGTCCTGGGATAGGGAGCATCAAATGAGTTGAGGATTTTATATCAATTTTCTCTAAAATATTTATACTACTTAACTCAATGTATACATACATATATGTGTGTATATATGTATATGTATATATATACACACATATACATATATACATATACACATGTATGCATATATACGCATACACACATGTATGTATACATACACATACATATGTGTATTCCCACCCTGAATATTTGACCACCCTCTATATCTGATCAAATTCCTTACCCCCACCAGCCCCCAGGTGATGTCTGATACCCTGGCCTGCCTTCAGCAAGAATCCTGTTAGGTTAGTTTAGCAAGGATTTCCCCTACCCTTGATGTCTCTTCTTAGTAATTTTCCATCCACAGACCGCACTGCCATCCACACAACCTGCTTCTCGGCTATAAATCCCCACTTATCCTTACTGTATTCAGAATTGAGCCCAGTTCTTTACCAAGGCCTCTTTCCCCCTATTTCAAAAGTTGCTGAATAAAAATCTATTTTTACTGCTACAACTATGGTCCAGCTTTGATTTTCTTTAACAAGCCCCATCAGACTTGAGGGGATGTCAGTTCACGTACATTCTCATCTAGAAACTAAATTGTACTCTTTATGCAGGGTAATAGGAAAAGAGGGTCAGGGAAGAAGTAATTAACATTTTAGATGGAGAGCTACTATAATTCCTGCCTCTAGAACTTGTTGCAAGGCTAAAATTAATAATCATAGCTTCCTACGCATTTACTTACATTTCCCCTGCCCTATGCCAACACCTAGGTAGATCAGGATTTTTTATCTGGTATGCTTCAACAATTTAATTTCTGCATGATCTGAAATTTCTGCATTACTTCAGTTATCTGATAATCATTATTATGGCACATGGCAGTATTAAGAAATGCCCAGTGAATCTCCAGGTGTCACGCATAGTTCTTCTTGCCCTCAATATATAGATGTAACCCAATTTCCTTTTGGTAATTGGGATCAATCATACCATTCTATTGCTGTGAGGAATCAAAATGACCAGAGGGCAGTTTCAGCTTTCCAATCAGTGAATTGAAATTCAATTCAATTCAGTGACTGGGTCTTCTAGTGGAACCATTCCTTTCTTTGGATCTAGGCTTCCAAACACAATAAACCCAAGGTTGTAGAAATGGTGTGCTGGATATTTTCTATTTATCC
Source organism: Macaca mulatta (assembly GCF_049350105.2). Lineage (NCBI taxonomy): Eukaryota > Metazoa > Chordata > Mammalia > Primates > Cercopithecidae > Macaca > Macaca mulatta. The sequence goes on from NC_133420.1 coordinate 93,924,766, forward strand.
CTCCAGGCATTGTGCCTAGGAGGCTGACCTCTACAGACTACACAGACCTAGCTCCATTGTCTTCTGGCTTTCTGGTGGATCAGCCAATGGAAGACCCCAGCTGGATATCAGAGCTGTGAGAACAGAGAGATGGGTCTTCTCCACTCTGTCCCTGCTTTGGGTGACGTGTCAGCATTGGCTACAACTATAGAATCTCACCTTACTTGGTGAAAAGTTGGCATTGCTGGCTTTCCCTTACTGAACAACACAGTTCCAGTTGGTTACTCTCTCCTACAGCCACAGCTACCACTCTCGCCTGATTTCAGTAACTGCTTCCTTCCCCCTTCCCCTCAGCCCTAGAGTTAGTAACAGCTCCCCGCTGTTACTGGTTACTACTGTTTATTGAAGGCGAACTATGTGCCAGACACTGTGCTAAGTGCCTACATATATTATCTTTAGTCCTCACAATCCAATAAATTAGATGGCTTTAGTCCTATTGCAGAGGTAATAAAGTCACAGAGTGACAGTGGCAGAGCTAGAAATTGAAGGTAAGTGTGTTTATGTTAGTCTGTGCACTCAAACACGATTCCCTACTTCTTGCATCAGTTGTTAATCCCCCTTAAAGAGTGTCAAACCTCCTGGTAACCCGCCCATTCCCACGACTGGAAATGAGGGTGCTGTTGTAATTTCCCCATCCAGCCATTCAACAAATGGTATCCGGAATGTGGGACCCAGGCTCCAGAATCCTGAGGGCTGCTGTTGAGAGCAGCAAGACGCGCCCAGGAGGTCAGGGCGGTGTTCACTCACACGCTGAGCCTGGAGGAAGTTAGACGCCTTCCCACCGCTCTGGTGGTCAGCGGGGACTTTCCTGAAGGCCAGAGACTGGTGACGTTCATGCTATTTTTCCAAGCCATTTGGTAGCAAAGAACAGAGTGCCAATGATTCAAGTATTCTCTCAGGCTGGGAGACTTGGCTTATTCAAGATGGAAATTGCTGGTGAGGCTGAGACAAGATTGACATCTCTCAGAGCAGCAGGGGAGAAAGACGGCTCTGTTCAAAAGAGAATGGGTAATTTCGGTCAATTCTGTTCTTTTTCGTTTCTGTCTAATCTTTATGCCTCTTTAAGAGTGGCAGTTTAACAGATGAGGGGACAGAGGCCTTTAATTGAGAATTCCATTCCGCTTCCTCTGCCTTATCTCAAAAATCTGGCAGCTGAGTCGCCGCGGTTTTGAATTTGCCTCTTTTGACCTTCCCCTCCCACCTCCGGTAACACTGAGCCTGGCCCGGAAGGACACACCCTGCTTCTGGCGGACGTGCTGGCCCTTTAAAGAAGCCGAGGGCTGCGCGAATTTGGCTGAGGCGCGTCATCTACTGTGGCTCCGCGCCAATCCCGACGCTGGGCGGAGCGAGGCCCGCTCCCTGCCGCGGGCTAAAGGAGCCCGGGCCTGGAGGCCTCTGCACCGGTTGCCTGGTCCCGGAACCAGCGCCGCCCAGTGAGTGAACACCGCCGCAGGCGGGTGGGGAGAAGGGTCAGTCCGGCCATGTCAGTCAGCGCGATCTCCTGGGCTCCGAGCTTGCCAGGCCGCGCTGGGCGCCCTTTCCTCGTGAGCGCCTGCCCTTGGCTCTCGCACTGCCCCTGGTGCTGATAGGTATTGCCAACCTCGTTCCATTAGGGCGCGTTCTTGTCGCCTGGCGTGGACTCCGGATCTCTCCGTAGCTTTAAAATAGAGTTGAGAAAAACAGGCAGAGTGGTGTCAACAGAAATCAGCACACCATTGCGGGGAATACCTAAATTACAGTAATTGGCCTCAGGGAGCGAGGGCGGTGTTAATTACAGAAAACCTCCGGAAGCTGTGGGCTCTGGGCTGGAATTTGCAGGGGGATGTGGCTTAGTTTGAATGGAATGCAAATATTTATTGAAAATGATTGTGGTGAGACGATCAGTCACACATTCAGGCAACGTGTCATCTGATCAGGAAATAAGTCAGCGCAGTAATCCCGATGACAGAATTCATGCAGTTAATCTTTTTGTCCTCCCAAGTAAAATCAAATAAAGGTACTCACGGGTGACTGGAAGAAAGGCTGTCTGGAACTTGCAGCCCCCACTTCTCCCCCAAAATACACCTTCTCATAGTAATCTATAGTTCACCTGAGAGGCAGGGCTGAAGCATTAAAGACCCCTTCCAAGATGTGAGTAGGAATCAGAGGGAAAATGAAGGCAGAGGGATTGAAATCGGCATTCTCTGCAAAACATCTCTCTGAGACACAGTGATATTTAAAATTGTATAAGTAGCAAGACATTTTTTACCCATGGTAAAAAGTGTTAGTTTTTAAAAGACTTGCCTTATACAAGTGAGTGAAATCAAAGTTATCTGTATTGCAAGGTCAACTTTTGCTTATTTTCTGATATATATTTTGTGAGCAAAAGGAGATAGCTGAAAGTGTTCTGGACACCCTAGGGAATATTCCCAGACTTTGGGAAATGACTTTGTCAGGAATGGGGAAGTTGGGAAAGGAGAGGATGTTGAAAATTCTGAACTCCAGGGTGAAATTTACAAGGTGTGGTGCATTTATTCTCAGGTGTGGTTCCCATAAGGAAGCTCTTCTTCCTGCTTGGCTTCCACCTTTAACCCTTCTACCTGGGAGCGTCCTGACCCTGACTACAAGTCCAGACCCAAGAGAGCAAGGCCCAGAAAGTGGTAAGTCTAAATACTAACTTCCTAGACAGTGTTTCTTTCCCAGATGATTGACATGAGGACTCTCTCTCTTTTCAGGGGAGATCCTAACCCCTTACAAACAGGAGCACTTTAAAGGACACAGTTCTGTGATATACAGGGTATGTGGAGGAATAGTACTAGAGTACAGCTGTTTTTTTAAATAAATGTTTGCAGCAGGTGTAAAAATTTAGTCATCCACTCCTATGTTCAGAAGAAAAATAAGTAATGGCAAGTGGCCTGAGCCAGTTTTTCTTTTATCTCTCATGCTTTGTGCAAACATTTAGGGGAAGCAGACACGATGGAGACTGTCAAGATGGATAATATCTCGCTCCTAACCTCAGGCAGGTTCTGGTCTGCTGTTAGAGATGAGTCACATGGGACTGTTAGCGTTTGGAGAAAGGAAAGAACTGCCAAATCGCCCTGCTGTCAGTGAGTGGCCTCTAACTCTGGTCACAGGGTGCTGGAGTGGCACAGTGGCAGAGGGGGAGGGAAATCTCACCACCTCAGGCCTGTTCAGCATTGTGCCTCGTCATCCTGGTAAGTGGTTTGGTATCCTGTGCTCAGCTTTGAAGCTGACTCTGGCACACAGCCCTGAAACTCCAGGGTGCATCCTTGGCCAGAATACAAGGAAGTCACTGAAGTCTTGCTTGCAGTTCCCACTCACCTGGAACCCCATTAGCAGGGCTTCCCACAGAATACTTGTGAATCCTGGCTATAATGAATTAAGACTGGCCATTCTCACCTGAGGTTCACAACCCTACTCAACAGCCTGTTAAAGAGAAAAGGTATCAGCAACATTGTTGAGAAGGTTAGAGCAGTTGTAACTTTCCCCTGAGTTTTGCAATATTCTGAAACGCAATCAACTAACTCAAGGTCTTCTGTACCCACCACCCAGTTGGATTAAGAACAAGAATTGGAGTTCTGTCCCGTGTAGAGTTGACAGCCCACTTAAAAACTTATGTAAGATAGACACTACTGTGCATTCATCTAAAACGTACATTTTCCAGGACATTTAAGTGTCCGTATGTTTTTCCATTTTTGAGAACTTTAGTACATAGTATCTTGGAGAGAATGAGAGTGAAGCTGGAGGAGGATGGCTAAGACAGTCAGCAGTGGGTGGATGGAAATAAGGGGCATGTAGGAGAGGGACAGGGATTGTGGTGGGATGACAGGAAGAATAACTGATCTGACCTTGAGACAGCTCAATCTTCTTAAAATGCAAATGCAAGAGCACAAAGAAATATGTTCTCAAGATGCACAAGGCATCTTCTTAATCACCCCTCCTCAGATGCAAAGGTTCTGTTGCCTAATTGTACAGAGGTAAGAAGATGGATGGTATCCACCCTGCCCCTCACAAAAAAAGAGTTGTTTTGTTCTTCAAGAATTCAGGTCTTCAAGATTTATGGTGGGAAGAAAAATCAGGAAACAGCCATATACTTATAGTGTAGGGATAAGATTTTGGAAATTATCTAGTTCAATCAGTTGGTGTTAGGTGAGTAAAATGATGGCCAGAATTGTTAAGTATGCCTGAGGTGAGACAGCTAGTTAGGAGCAAGGACTAGAATCCACACTGTGTTCCTAGGTCAGAAAGTTTACTTTTTTTTTTTTACTTTGTCATAAGCCCAATGTAACTCAAAGTGGAGCATACAAGAATGCATGTAGTATATTATTATAAGTCTCCTTGCTTTTTTTACATTTTAGGTCAAAATGGGGTTTATATTTTCAAAATCTATGAATGAAAGCATGAAAAATCAAAAGGAGTTCATGCTTATGAGTGCTCGACTTCAGGTATGTTTTAAAATAAGCTATTTTGTTGTTATAATGTTTAAAGTTTCTACCACATGTGCTCCAGCCCTACATTCCCTTTGACCCCCCAAAATAAAATGTTCTTGGGGCTGCATCCTCAAAACCAAGATAAAATGGATTACTAATTATTTGGTGAATGGGCTAATTTAAATCTCCAATCCAGATAAATTTGTGTAAAAATTTCCATTCTGTAGGAAGAGATAACTGCTTAGAGTATGTGGTACGTAGAATAATGCTCCCTGCCCCCAAAGATGATGTTTGAGATGGGGAGATTATCCTGGATTATGCAACTGAAAGAATGGACAACTGAATTATTGTAACAGAGCAGTGACCAAGGGGAAACCAAGTATTAGGTTTACAAATCAGCCAGGTGTCCAATGTTTAGCATGTCCTTGTCAAAGACTTTTGGAAACTACAGGGTTTTTACTCATATGTTGGTCCCCGTGAAGTCAGGGTCTGTGAAGGGTCTGGGATTTTACCTTACTTGCAAGCTAACAAGTTAGCCTATTACAGAAGACTGGAGACACCGACATCAGAATCAGAGGACTTTTTTACTCACAGCACAGCAAGCAGCACGAGCGTGGTGGTGTTAATTCCCCATGTCCTCCAAAACTCACCGAGGTGACCAAGATGGGCATGGGCGAAATGAGTGCTGTGCACTCAGTGGATTTGTGTCACAGTTGAGCAGCGTTGAGGTTAGGGAATCTACTGCTTTTACAGTGGGCCATGAGCAAGGGGTGGGTTGTGGCAGGGGGAGAGGGTTGGAACTACTTTCCTCGTAGTTGTTGTGTCCTGGTTGACCACCCCAAATGGAGATGTCAGTCCTGGGAGTTATAAGCCTCCGTGGGTCAAGAGTTCATTTTTAAGAAGAGCTCAGCAGCAGACCAACGATTGCTTCCCATTTTTGAAAGGGGTGTGTTATGGGTTGAAATGTGTCCTCCTTCTCCAAATTCATATGTTGAAGCCTTAACCTCTAGTACTTCAGAATGTGATCTTGTTTGGAGATAGGGTCTTTACAGAGGTAATCAAGTTAAAATGAGGTGGTTAGAATGGGCCCTAATTCAGTGTGACTGATGGCTTTATGAGAAGAAGAAATTTGGACACAAGACCATACAATTCATACTGGACTATTCATACCGGGAGCATACAATGTGAATATGAAGACAGCTGTTTACAAGCCAAGGAAGGGGCCTGGAACAGATGCTTCTCTCACAGCCTTAGTAAGGAACAAACTTTGCAGACACCTTGACTTTAGATTTTTCCCCTTCAGAACAGAGACAATATATTTCTGTTGCTTAAGCCATCCAGTTTGTGGTCCTTTGTTATGGCAGCACCAGCAAACTAATATAGGATGTATTTGGTGCCTGTGCCCAGCAGGTGGTGCTGCTGTATTGGGCAGTGGCCTCTCGAGCTTGATAGTGATTTTCTTTTTCTCCCTGGGATTCTCTGTTTCTATTAGACCACCTGGAAGGGGTCTGGGAATCCCTGACTGGGGAGTCTGTTTTGGTTACTGTGAGTTTTATAATACAAGCACATAATACATCAATGTCATTGTACATATGTATGTAGTGGGGAGGGAGAATGTTGACACACATCCCAGTATCTTGAATTGGCTAAAGGTCCCTTTAATTTTTTTTACTCACTGTGAAGTTTGCTCACACTCTGTCAGTTGAATTCAGTTACCTCCCCCCCCCCGTCACAACACACATGTGGCCAAGCATGATGACTCACGCCTAATCACACCTGTAATCCTAGCACACTGGGAGACCAAGGCAGGAAGATTGCTGGAGCCCAAGAATTCAAGACCACCCTGGGCAACATAGTGAGACTCCATCTCCATTTAAAAAATTAAAAAAATTAGCCAGTCATGGTGTTACACAACTACAGTCCCAGCTACACAGGACTCTGAGGTGTGAGGATTGCTTGAGCCCAGGAAGGTCAAGGCTGCAGTGAGCTGTGGTCATGCCACTGTACTCCAGCCTGGGTGACAGAGCGAGACCCTGTCTCAAAAAACCAAAACAATAACAATAAAAGAAGAGAGACCAAAGAGTTTAACATAGTTACTTCAAGGGTGGTTGTAATAGTTTCAAGAGATTATGCTGTCTTCAGCTAGGGGAAAGGGGCAGGAAGGGCTTTTTGTCCTTTGGCTCCTTGTTCCAGAATGGGTGCTGCTTCCTCTCCTGTGTTCTCTGGCCTCTGGAGAGAACTGCCACTCTGAGCCATCATTATTTCAGCCTTTGCTGGTGCCACTGCACAGCCTTGCAGTCTTTGGAGCTCTGGGCTACCCCAGTGCTTAGCATACTTGCCTTCCCTGAGACCAAGTAGACTTTGGCACCTGTGTCCAGTCCAACAGAGCCATAAAAGTTCGAGTCACTCCCTTCCCTGAAGTTCCCCAGCATACTTCCCTAAAGCAGCAGAAGTTGGAGGAGAGGCAGGGGAGGGATAGGGGACTGGAGGGAGACAGCAGCTCAGTGCCAGTAAGCAAGGCTTTGTATTTACTTTCAGTTTCAAGTGGCCACCTGCCACTGGGCTCAATAAACAAGTTTCTGATGCTTTTAGTCTACCCATAGTTCCCTACCCTCATTGCTGACACCATTTATTTCAGCTTTGGGGACCCCTAGATTCAGCAGCCATAGCCACGTTGCGCTGTTTTTTGGCTGGAGCATGGGACTTACTGCCCCATTGTCATGATAACATCCTCCCTTCTCCCACCCCAGAAGGGAGCATGACACAGCCCAAGCACCATTAGGACACCTTGTTTCAAACCTACCTTATGTTGTTCAACCACATTTAACACATAGGACAGTGAGGAACCCTTATTCCACTTTCCCATCCTCATCACCATCTAGGCAAGATCATTTACTACCAGATCTCCAGGAATTTTCTCACGTCCTATAATACAGCCAACCAGGGCCTTTGTCCCTCCTTTTCCAGAAAGTCAGATATCTCTGAGCATCTCACGTTTGCCACCAAAACTATCAGGGCATGTAAAGTGTCTGAGATTTTATGCTACTTGCAAACAACAGTAGTCCTCCTTATCTGTGGGGGATATGGTCCAAGATCCCCAGTGGATACCTGAAATCATGGATATTACTGAAGTCTATGTACACTATGGTTTTCCCAGTACATATATACTTGTGATAAAGTTTAATTTATAAATTAGCCATAGTAAGAGATTAACAATAATTAATAATAAAAATAGAATAATTATAACAATACACTATAATAAAAGTTTTGTGTATGTTCTCTCCTTCTCAAAATACCTTATTGTACTGTAGATCTTAATAACCTTGGCATATGATTTTTTTTTTTTTCTTATTGAGAACTTTCACTCTTTCACTTAAAGGAAGCATTTTATTGTTTCTCTTTGGTATATCCAAATTGCCAGCATCACTACTCTTGCACTTTGGGGCTATGGTTAAGTAAAACAAGGGTTACCTGAACACTAGCCACTGTGATAATGTGACAGCTGATCTGATAGCTGTGATGGCTACTAGGTGACTAACAGGCAGGTAGTGTGTACAGCTTGGCTACACTAGACAAGGTAATGATTCATGTCCCAGCTGGAATGGTGGGAGATTTTATCACATTACTCAGAATGATGGACAATTTAAAAATTATGAATTATTTCTGAAATTTTCCATTTAATATTTTCAGACTGAGGTTGACCATGGGTAACTCAAACTGTGAAAAATGAAACTATGGATAAGAGGGGACTGCTGTAATAAATTAGCCTGTTATTTATGCTGACAGAAGACTTTATTACTCATAGCACAGAAAGCAGCACACACTCCAAGTCCCATAGAGGAGATGAAGGAGAGCCTCGTTGGATACTGGGATGGATGCTTTGGGTTTGTGACATAGCTGAGGAACATTGAGCTTGTGGACTCTCACTTTCATCATGAGTGATGAGCAAGTCTGCTCTTTGACTGGAAGGAGATGGTACCTCATCCCTCAAGGTTGTTTACTGCAAACGCAACTCTGGGAAATGACCCAGCTAAAGAGCAGTCAGAGCCTGTGACCTCATCCTACCCAACAAGGTGGTTCAGGAAGACTTGGCCCATGGTGGACTGATTCTCCCATGTGTTGCTTAAGGTGACTAGATTTTTCTTGTTGATCAAAATACACTTTATTATTTATTTCTTAATTTTAAGAAAGGATGAACAGGGTAATATAGACCAATATGGTTGAACCAGCGTTCTAACTCTAGAGATACTTGAGTTCTGATCCTACTTGGGGCAGCCTAGAGAGAAACATCGTCATCTACAGCAGTTTTGGAAGATCAGGTTGCTCCTTGAATGTGTCCTACTTGAAGGAATTAAACTTCTAGCATCATTCTAGGGTTTAGAGCTGTTCTTTCCTTTTTTAAGAGTATGAAATATTTGATATATACCACAGAATATATTTATATCAAATGTAAGTTATGGAGTATAAGATGAACACCAGCGAATCTCCCACTAAACTTAAGAATTCTGTTGTGACAATGTTCCTGAAGCTCCTCCCTATGTGTTGAGTGAATCCAAATGGCTAAAGCTGGGCTAGAATTGACCTCATGTCCCAGAAGTCTCTAGGGTTGAAAAGGACCCTGCAAATGGAATGGACTTGACTACTGGGCTAGAAGATGATCTCTTTTTAGGGTCCTCAAAGGTGAAGTTTTAAAAAAAATTCTGATTGAAATACCACGTCCAAATGACATCTTTAGCCTGTGATTTAGGCTTTCGGCTATTTTTTAATCTAATGGCACCTCCACGAAAAGGATAAATAGAAGAAATAAAGCAAAACATTTATTAAAGTAAAGCCTAATAACTAAAATCTTATCCTACTGGAGTTTCTTTAGTTCTATATTTTTTGATTAAAAAAGAAATCACAGCTCAATAATCTTGTGTTACTGTTTTTTTTTTCTTGTGGGGGAAAGACCACTCATGATTCAACCCCATCTCTTATACCACTGGCCAGGCTCCCAATCCTGGCTGCACATTTGATTCATCCAGGGCCTTTTGAATGTTTGGGTCCCACCTCAGACCTTCACAAAGTTATTTTAATCTCTCCAGGTGACTGTAATGCATGGTCTGGGATGAGAAGCATTTTTTCACTTCTTTTTCTGTGATGCCACATAATTATAATTGGTGATTGTCAGTGATTTAATATAATCTATATTGGAGATAGAAACCAAGCAAGTTTTCAATTAATAGCCAATCAGGAAATGAAATTAAATCAATCACTGGAGTCTGGTTAATCAAATTTGTAAAAGGCCTCAAATCAAAAGGTTTTCTTTTTTTGAACTAATGACTTTGCTTCAAATTGTGATGGAGAGGATTTATGCTACTAATTATAATGGTATTTTCAGATTATCAACAAACTTCAGTTTCTTTCTAGCCTGGGTTAGAATGGTGGATGAGTGGTAAACTAGCACTCCTTTAAAATACTTCCTTAAAATACCACTAGGTGGCACACCTAAACTAATTTTATATCACCTGAGTGGCTGGAAAAGCATTTTGAGAATAAGGGAAGAACATATTCTATAGGTCCATGCTATGCTACAGTGCTTATGTAGGCAAAGCAGTTATGATCAATGTAAAGATTAGTTGCGTAGTAAACAGATGTTTATTTGTTGTTTATTGTGTTCAAGCAACAAACTGAAGATTTTAAAAAAATACATGAGATCTAGACTTCGACCTTTATTGTTAGACATTGGTGTTAAGAAAATGAGGCATAGATATAAACCAAAACATATAGTTATTTAATATTAATATGTAAAGGCTGGGTGGGGTAGCTCATGCCTATAATCCTGATCAACGCGGTGAAACCCCATCTCTACAAAACAAGAAGAAAGATTAGTCAAGCGTGGTGGCTCGTGCTACTTGGGAGGAAGATGGCTTAAGCCCAGGAGTTTGGGACCAGCCTGGGCAACATGACGAAACCCCGTCTCTTCTCTCTCTCTCTCTCTCTCTCTACCCCCACTGTGTGTGTGTGTGTGTGTGTGTGTGTGTGTGTGTATATCATATAAAATATATAATATATAATAATATATATTACATATAATACTATAGGCACACATCACATTGCCCAGCTAATATATATAACATATAACATATATATACCATATATTACATATATAATTACATACATACTACATATATTATGTATTACACATATTACATGTTACATATATAGTAATATATGCAACATATATTACATATATTTTATAATATGTGTAACATAGATTACATATATTTTATCATATGTGTAACATAGATTACATATATTTTATATGTATTATAGATTATTATTATACATTAGCTGGGCAATGTGATGTGTGCCTATAGTTCCAGCTACTCGGGAGTCTGAGGTGGGAGGATTGCTTGAGCCTGGGGGGTCAAGGTTGCAGTGAGCTGTGATTATGCCACTACACTGCAACCTGGGTGACAGAGAAAGACCTTGTCTCAAGAAAAAGAAAAAGAATAAAAAAGAAATTTCCCATCTGAATTTCTTAATGAGCTGTTGTTGAGGTACCTGGGGCCTGGCAGTCTGTTCATAGAGTGTTTCAAGAAAAAAGAAGGTGTTTTCAACGGTGTCAAATGCTACAGAGAAGTCAAAGGCCTTTAAAAAAAGGTCAGTGCCTGGGAGGAACCATATCAGTAGAATACAAGGGAAGAAACAAGTCTGTAAAGACCTGAGTGTACAAAAGGATAAAATGAAGGAAGAATGTATATAGACTCCCTTAGTTTTCTGTGAAATCTTACCATGCAGGTAAAAGATACAGTATGTTCCAAATATAATTATAAGAAGAAACACACTTCCAGACACATACTGGGAGGTATCCCTTTGGCATTGCAACATTCACTTATGCATTTAATACACTTTATGGAGTGTCTATCATATGCCAGTTGAATTAGGAGCTAGAGATACTTTGGTAAACAGCACAATCCCCTCTTTCAAGGAACTCAGCTCTTGAACAGGGTAGTGGTGTGGTAGTGACAACAAACAGTTTCAATAATGTGTTAAGAACTGAGAATTCTAGAGGGTTTTGTGAGCCAAAATTGGTCTGGCTTCAAATGTCTTCTAAGTGCCAGAAGACTATGGAGCCATATCTTCAGAATTTTGAGAGAAAAACCCCAACATTTTAGGTAAATTATACATGCATGCTGATAAAAAGAAAATTTTAAACATGCAAATATTAAGAAAATAAGTCAGGTGTTTTGAAAAAAATTAACTGAAGATATAATCTCGTCAATTTAGAAAGAAATACTAAGACCCACCAGCAAATCTAACTTGCTAAAGTGCATGTAGAGGAGAGGAAAACTTAAAAAAAACTTTAAAACTAACATTTTGGTAATCTTGTTTCTTCTATTCCATCTTCCTTTGCCTTTTTGCCCCTTTTTGTTGGAATATACTTTAAGGCAAATTTCAATTTACCTGTAAATATTTCTGTATGAATCTGTAACAGATATGGATATAACAATATTTAACTAACTTAGCAATAATTTCTTACTATCATATGCAACCTAATTTCAGTTGCTTCACAAGTATCTTTTACAGTTGGGTTTGAAATAGGGATCCAAGCAAAGTTTTCATACTATACTTGATTATTATGACTCCTAAGTCTTTCTCAGTTTGTGAGAATATCCCTTCCTTCCTACTTGTCATACATTTATTAGTTGAAGAAACCAGCTCATCTGTTCTATGGAACGTCCTACAGTTTGTATTTGGCTGATTGCCTCCTCATGGTATTTTTTAACATATTCTTCTATACTTCATTCTTCCTATGAAGTGGTAAACCTTCATAGGAAGAAGGTTTGATGAGACTCAGGTTCAGTTCTTTTAGCAAGAATCTTTTCTAGGTGGCACTGTGTACTTTCTAATACATCACGTCATAAAACTCATTAGGTCTGGTTGTCTTTCCTTTAGTCATATCAACCTGATCTGCCCATTATAAAGTTCCCCATCAACCTATGATCAACTGGCCTTACCATCCACTCATGATGATTGCCCACATCTGTGACTTCATTAGGGCTTGAAAAAAATGGCAGTTTAACAATATTCTCTCATTCCTTTGACATTTATTGTCTGGAAATTTATTAAGAACTTTCTCTTCCTACTTGGTTATCCTGAAATGTAGTTTGTACAGGAAACAAAAATAAATGCTTGATTCTGTCCTTTTATTTAGCAATTTCAGAATAGTGAATTGACACTCTAGAAATCTCCAAAGGAGACCAAATAATTTTTGTTTATTTGTATATTGTGACTATAAACTATTTAATCAGTTGTAGTCATTATTCTTCTTGCTCAAGTTATCCCGTCTTTGGCTAATGGAAGCTCTTTCAAGTTGATTCCTATGTCCGTTGGATAAGACCCACTTAATTCTTGATTGTAGGCACGTTGCTTTAGCCTGCCTGTGTCTCATTTCCCACATGTGAGTATATAGCTTAATAATAAGGGTTATGATACTTTGTAGAGTTACTCTGAGGATTAAGTGAGATGTCCCACATATAAGAATTTAGCACACAGCATCTGCCCCATGTAAGCACTCAGCAAAGTCAGTAATTAAAGCAAAAGTTTTCTTATTAGATGTGCCATTTATTCATTCACCAAATATTTATGGAGGAGCCCCTGCTCTATACTGGGCAGTATTTAGATGGGGAGACATAACAGTGAACAAAACCCTTCCCCTGTGGAACTTACACTCCAGTGGGAACACATGCAACAAACCAACAACCACGACGTCTTAGTGGTGATGAGTTCTGTGAGGGGAAAAAGAGTAAGGGATGATGATGGGAGACAGTGGATGGGTGAGTGGGAAATCCCATTTTTGGTAGAGTAGTTAGTGCAAGCCTCAGAAGGTGACCTTTGAGCTGAGCCTTGAGGGAAATGACAAAGTGAGCCATGCAGATAGCCAGGGAAAGAGTTTCAGGCAGAAGGAAAGTGAATGCAGAGGCACTGAGCTGGGAGAACTCGTGGTGAGTTGGAAGACCAGTAAAGAGGCTGGTATGGCAGAACTCTGAAAGGATGCGGGAGAGTGGAGAGAGATGAGGTGAGAGGTCGCTCAAGCCTTGTACCCAGGACAAATGTTTTGAAATGTATTCTGAGTGACGTGGGAAGCCACTAAAGGGTTTTGAGAGGAGTAGTGATGTGACCTGCTGGTTTTTGCAACATAAAATATAGTGTGTGCTCAATAAGTGCTTTCTCAAATACATAAGAATTAAAGCAGCAAACAACTATTATGAGCGCATTTAAAAGTTGCTTAAATCCTTATAACTCCCAATATCTGTCATACTTGTGCCCTCCCGTCTGTTTTTCTTCTTCACTTGCTTTGTTTTTGAGGAGAAGACTGTGCTAACATCTTCAAATAGGAAGGGTCCTATGTTCTGAGGAAAGGAAGAAAGTGCAGTGTGTGCTTTGCAGAGAGGCTTTTGGTGACAAGGAACCAGAATGTAGAGTAGGTGGAGGAGAAGAAAGCAGCACAATTTTTGTAGGTAGAAAGACCAGATAGTGAGTGGGAGTTGGCCCAGAGCCTAGAAGTGTAAGTGGACTTAACCTGGAAGTGTCTTGCATAAAGGGGCGGCATGGCCAACACCAGTTCGCTGAGGGAGTGGGGGTACATGCGTGACTTAACTCCTGGATCCACACTGTCTTTAGCTTGTCCTTCTGGGACTCATTTCTGCCCATACCTCCTGTACCCACTAGCTGCCTTAGTCTCCCCATGTTCCTCACCTGAAGTCATTCTTCCGAAGTTCATTTTTTTCACTTGTGAAAAAAATACATATCATATAAACATCACCATTTTAAAGTCTACCACAATTCAGTGACATTTAGTACATGTACAATGTTGTGCAACTGTCACCGCTATTTAATTCTGTAACACTTCATCACTCCAAAAGGAAACCCTATAATTGTTAACCAGCCACTTCAAATTCCTCCTGTCCTTCCTCAGCCCTTTGCAACCACTAATCTGCTTTCTGTCTCAATGGGTTTGCCTATTTTGGGCATTTTCTATAAATGAAATCATAGAATACATAGTCTTTTGTGTCTGGCTTCCTCCAGTTAATATAATCTTTCTAAGATTCATCCGTGTTGTAACATGTATCAGTACCTCATTCCTTTTTATGGCTGAATATCATCCATTGTATGGATATACTACATTTTGTTTACCTAGTCATCTGTTGGTGGATATTTGGGTTGTTTCTACGTTTTGACTATTGTTTAGTGCTGCTGTGAACATTCTTATACCAGTTGTTGTTTGAACAGTTGTTCTCCATTCTTTTTTTTTTTTTTTTTTTTTTTTTTGAGACGGAGTCTCGCTCTGTAGCCCAGGCTGGAGTGCAGTGGCCGGATCTCAGCTCACTGCAAGCTCCGCCTCCCGGGTTCACGCCATTCTCCGGCCTCAGCCTATTCTTTTGGGTATATACCTAGTAATGGAGTTGCTGAGCCATATGGTAATTTTATGCTTAACTTATTGAGGAACCACCAAACTGTTTTCCACCATGGCCGCAGTTTTTTACATTCCCACTGTAAAGTGTAAGGGTTACTATTTTTTATGTCCTCACCAAATCTTATTTTCTCTCTCTCTTTTTTTTTTTTTTTTTTTTTTCAAATTCTAGTCATCTGGTGATTTTGAAATATATCTCATTCTGGTTTTGAGTTGAATTTCCATAATGGCTAATAACATTGAATATGTTTTCATGGGCTTAATGGCCGTTTGTGTATCTGCTTTGGTGGAATGTCAGTTCTAGTCTTTTGTGTGTCCTTTTTGTGGCTCGCGGTGGCCGCTGGCCCTAGGGCGTGTCTGGCTCAGCTGGGTGGGCGCGCCAGGACCACCCCGCGATGCTGACGCTGCAGCCTCTGTAGGGAGCGCCTGAACCCGCCACGGAGAAACTTCCGCTGAAGAAAGCTCAGTCTCAGTTGTGCTTCCTGGCTCTTGCCTGCCAAAGGCGTACCATTTCCACTTGATGTCATCGCGCAGAATGGGGTGAAAGGGACTCAGTGACATATTCACTTTGGAGGATAAATAATCATACTGCAATGTTTTCCTTGGGAACCGCTGTTTCCAGAAGCCATGGTCTTTGAAAATTACCATTGCTGCTGGCCTTGTATTCCTGGGTGTTTTGAGAGAAGATGTGCCCCGCTGCTGGCTCTGAGTGCCTGTCGCTGAGGTCGCCCTGGCCTTTGACAAAATGAACACACCTGTGAGTGCTGATGCCTGTGAGCTCCCCATGACCTGCACTGGAAAGATGCAGAGCGGCGGCCTCTGAAGACCAGCTCCCTCCCCTTCCCCTTGGCCTTGCCCTTCCTGCTCAGGGTCCACCATGGAGACGCTGTCCCAGGACTCTGCTAGAATGTCAGATCTGTTTTAATTACTACAGCCCCTAGCGAAGGCCCAAGTTGCTGGATTGCAAGCACACCTGCTGTTAAGTGTGCCTCCAGCAGATGAGGACCAGTCAGAAGGACGTGTGATGACCCTGGTGCAGCGGTGTCACCAAGCCGCCCCTCCCCCCCCCCCCCCGCTTCTCCGTGTCACAGCTCCTCGACGACCCTGAGGTCCTGGCTGTCATCACCATTCCACACACTTCCGAGCACACGCCGGTTTTCATCAGACTTCCCAGCAATGGGTGCTACATGCTGCCCCTGCCCATCTCCAAGGAGCATGCGCTGCTGCCCAGACACATGAGCTACCGCCTGCTGCCCAGGAGCCCGCAGAAGTCCTTCAATGTGGTGACCATCCCTGCTGGACAGCAGCCTCTGCAAGGCAAGGCTCCCCAGGGGGCGGCAGAGGAGGACCAGGATAGGCGGGTCGTGGTGAAAAGCTCCATCTGGTTGGGGGTGTGTACTGTCATCTTGGTGGCTTGGGTCTTGATCTTCCTCCTCAGCATCGTGCTCCATAACATGTCCTGCATTTCTAAGCGCTTCACTGTGACATCTTGTGGCTGGAGAGGGCTGCAGGGAAGTCTCTTGTGGGTGCCAACTTAGAGGCTGAGCATGTTGGTGATGAGATCCCAGTGAGAAGATGACCATTTGGTGCTGAGCGCTGGCTCTGGTTTGCCTCTTGATTTACCCTAAGACAGACATCAAGGGCAGAAGGTGAGGTCTCAACAAGATACCAGGCGAATTGCTCTGAGTATTGATGGCAACAGCTTTGAAGATGATTGTATGCATCCTCATAATCATGTATTAAATGAACTGTAATTTCTGATTTTTTAAAATCATGTTATGAGATCGACATATTCTACTTAGATGTTAAACTGTACAAGTGCGTACAATGTGATCTTCTCTAAATATGTTAGATTAAAACAAAGATGCTATGTATGCAAGTAGAATTAAACCTGCAAATCCATGTAAAAATTCAGTTAAGACATGCAATACTGACTTCTTTACTTTTTTTTTTTTTTCTTGAAACCCAGTCTTCATTTAGTTGCTAAGGCTTTTTATACATTTTGAATGGCACCAAAACAAAATAAGTCAAAATGGACAGTTGTTGTTGTTGTTTTTTTTGAGAAAATATTTTAACAAGTGTCTCCAATGTGTTGTATTTTGTCATGAACCTTCATTTTCTTCACTTGTAATTAGAGCTCCTACGTGTTTATTAAACACAAAGTCCAATAGGGGAGCAATAAACTGAGAAATCATGAGGAAAAAAAAAGTACTTTACATATTATGGATACTAGATTTTTATTGGATATAAGTTTTGTAAATATTTTCTCCCATTTGCAGGTGGTGTTTTTTTTTTTTTTTTCCTCTTGGCAGTGTCCCCTGACACACACATTTTCAATTTTTATGAAGTCCAATTTATTTTTCTTTTGTTGTTCTTGGTGTCATATCAGAGAAACTATTGCCAAATCCAACTTCATAAGGATTTGCTCCTATGTTTTTTTTTTCTAAAAGTTTTCTAGTTGTAGCTCTTAAATTTAGGTCTTTGGTCCATTTTGAGTTAATTTCTATGTATGGTATGTAGTAAGGGTCCAACTTTACTCTTTTGCATGTGGATATCCAGCTGTCTTGGGATGAGGTCCATTCTTCATGAGCATACAGAAGCTAGACACTGTACAGTAAAGATTAGAGGTCACATACTAAGTCTTTAACTGGCTCAGATAAAGAAACTGCTCACCAGGTTCTGCCCACACAGCCCCTTTGAAAAGTGCATCTTGACCTTTACTGGTCTTCAAAGTTTGAGTGGCAACCTGCTGTGTCTTTCTCTTTCAAAGCTGAAATGAGTGGAAATAAGTTAGCTTAGTTGTAGTATGAAGGACTGTATCTAAATGCAAATACTATTATGCATTATTTAACTTTCAAAGAGCCTACTAAAAATGTCCACCAAGTCTCTTAAAATGTGGGGCAGATACTAATATGTCTGCAGTCACTTAGGGGAGCTAATGAAAATACTTTTAATATTTTCTATATTCTGATGTCCAGAAATGGTAAGAAGTGAAAGTAGAACAGTTAATAAAGGTCATTAGTGCCACAGGCACTTTTCTACAAAGGTAGATAAATGGCAAAGAAGGGTCAAGCCACCAAGCTGATCCTTGGCTGCCTAGCCCTTCCATGCAAACAATGGGTCCAGGACAGACACTTCTCCAGGGCAGACACACTGTTTTTAGATTTGTTCACAAACTTAAGTGAGACCAATGAATCTAGTAACCATCAGAAAGCTTTTTTTTTTTTTCTCCAAGCTATAATTTTATTTTCATAAATCTGAAGAGAGCAAATTTTTGTTAATTTTTGTTCTTCATTGCTTGGGCAGGGGGGTAGATTGCTTTATTATTTATTAATTCTGTGAGGCATTTACAATTGCCTACTATATGCAGGGTTTCAGGTACAAAAAGATTTAAAATGATCCTATAGCTTTAATAATTGTTTTTGCCTCTTTATACATTTTGATAATATGTATACAGATAGACACATAGTCACCCTACCATATTTCAAAAGAATTTCAGGTAACCTTGCTATTAAAATCTTTAGACTTCTACGTGTCTTGTTTCTACTTTACCTGGTTCCTTAAGATGATGAAGAATTTAGGGCAGCAGGAGGAGGAGGATTTCTAGAGAGAGAAAAAAGCCCCCATAGATATCTTTAATGTTGAGTATTAAGGAAAACGATCTGCAGTATTATTAGACTTGAATAAACTCATGATATTCAGAATAAAAGTGAATCCATATTTTAAAAAAATGTTTAATTTTGAAATAATTTTAGATTTGCAGAAAAGGTGCAAAACATGGAGAGTTCAAGTATATCCTTTATCCAGCTTCCTCTAATATTAACAATTTACAAAATAATTGTACAGTGATCAAAACCGGGAGATTAATATTGGTACAATACTATTTAAACCACTGATTTTTTTTTTTTTTTTTTTCATTTCACCAGTTTTTCTTCTAAAGTCCCTTTTCTGTTCCAGGATCAAACCCAAGATCTCGCATTACATTTAATTGGTGTCTTCTCAATCTCCTCCCATCTGTGACAGTTATTCTTTCTTTCCTTGGCTTTTATGATAAGTACTTTTGAGAAATACTGGTCATTTATTTAGTAGAATTTCTTACTTTGGGTTTGTTCAATATTTTCTCATAATTAGATTGAGATTGTGAATGTTTTCGCTTAGTTTTCTTAAACCATAAACTGCTTTTGTGTCTTCCTTGTTGCATTGTATCAGAGGATACATGAAGTTGATATGTCTTATTGCTAGTGGTGTTAACCTTGATCACTTGGTTAAGGTTGTATCCATCAAGTTTATATACACTGTAAAGTTACTATTTTTTCTTTCTAATTGATAAATATCTTTGAGGAAATACTTTGCGACTTTGTTAATATCCTGCTTCTTCTTGAACTTTTGCCCACTGATTTCATCTTTCATTGGTGGGATCTTACATGCAACAATTATTACTCTGAGGTTTGCCTAATACTGATTTTTTTTTATTTACTTCATTTCATCTGTATTTGTTAATTGGAAGAGCTGTCCCTTCTTTGTGTGTTTATTTATTCAATTATTTATATCAATATGTTTTCATGGACATTTTATTCTGTGGGTTATAAGCTAGTGCCATCATTATTTATTTTGTGGCTCAGATTGTTTCAGCCTTGACTTTGACCAACTTCCATTTGCTTTCTATATCATTTTAATAGAACTCATCCTTTTTTGAGTACTTGCTTCTTTTCTGTGATCACAGTATATGCCAGGCTCATCTTATATTGTTCCTGCTCCAGGCCTGGAATTATTGACTTCTTCATGGAGTCCTGGTTCCTTTTGTCAGAGAATGATATTTGGAAATCAAGACCTGGGCTCTGGTTGTGCTTACTGTTATAACGATTGTCCCTAGGTTCTCTCAGCAAAGACATGTATGTATATGAACCCATGCATAGACACACATCTGTATTTATTTCTATATCTACCTATCTGTATATATTTTCTAAACCACAAGTTCATATTGGCACCTCTAATTCCAATCCAGTGTGACACATTTCATTCTAGCTCTTTCCTTTTCTTTATCTGTAAGTTGTTTTTCCTCAGGTACTGAGACACTTTACACTATATTCACTTCAATCCCAGTAGACACATAAAATAGTTTTAGAATTGCCCATATGTACTCCTGTAAGAAACAGATTCAATAACTAGAGGACATTATTTGTATGTTCTTTTTGTCTTCACAGTATCCAGTCAAAATACTGTTTTCAGAAGTTAATAAGGTTACTTTTTCCTGGCTCCTTCAGTGTTAGTTTATTGACTTGTAATGCAGTTGGATTTATTTGTTATACTTTGTATTCTCTCCATATCTGGTTGATTTTAATTAATTATAGGGCTGAGGAGTATATGAAACATTGCTATGGTTCTAATAGTCAAAGCTATATAAAAAGATACATTCGTGGTAGCTCATGCCTGTAATCCCAGCACTTTGGGAGGCCAAGATAGGCAGATCACCTGAAGTCAGGGCTTTGAGACCAGCCTGGCTCAACATGGTGACACCTCTGTCTCTACTAAAAATACGAAAGTTAGTTGGGTGTGGTGGCGGGCGCCTGTAATCCCAGCTACTTGGGGAGGCTGAGGCAGCAGAATCGCTTGAACCTAGGAAGTGGAGGTTGCAGTGAGCCGAGATGGCGCCATTGCACTCCAGCCTGGTGACAGAGCGAGACTCTGTCTTAAACAAACAAACAAACAAACAAACAAGATACACTTCAAGAAATGTTCTTCCTCTTTCTCCCTATTAACCCATTCCCATTCCCCCTCCTCTTTATAATACCCTGTTACCACACTTCCTCTATAGGTGTTTAATTTCTTAACCAAGATAAATCTTTGGTTTGTCATTTCTACATTGATTTGGTACAGTGAATAGCTACATGTGTATTTTCTTATGCCCCCTTCTCTTATGTGCGAAGGGTAGCATATCATTGATACCTTGTTTACTTTGCATTTTTCATTTAACAGTATATCCTGGAAACCACTCCAAATCAATTCAGAGATCTTTATCGTTTAAAAAAATGGTTGCATAGAATTTTATTGTGTAGCTATATCAAAATTTATTCAAATAATGTATTACACTGTATTAGTTTTCTATTGCTGTAACAGATTATCACAAACTTAGTGATTTAAAACAACATAAAATTTTTTATCTTATATTTCTGAAGGCCAGAAGTTTGAAATGGTTCTCAATGGATAAAAATCAAGATGTGAGGGGGGCTGCATTTCTTCTGGAGGGTCTAGGAGAAAACCTCTTTCCTTGCCTTTTTTTAGTTTCTAGAGGCTGCCTGCACTCCTTGGCTCATGGGCCCTTCCTCCATATTTAAGCTAGCAGTATGACATCTTCATTTCTCTCTAATTCTGACTCTCTTGCCTCCATCTTTCACTTTTAGGACCCTTGTGATTACACTGGGACTGGATAATACAGGATACTCTTCTCTTCCCATCTCAAAATCCTGAACTTAGTCACACCTACAAAGTCCTTTTTTGCCATGTAAGGAGATAGATTCACAGGTTCTGAGGATTAGACATGGGCTTCTTTGAGGGCCCATTATTCTGCCCACCCAAGATACTTAGATTATTTCCAATATTTTGCTATTACAAACAGTGCTTCAATGAATAACTTTGTACTTTCATATTTTTATATTGTTGGAGGTGTATCTTCAAGGTAGATTTTTAGAGTTGAGATTGCTGAGTTAAAGGCAAGTACTTGTTAGACATTGCTACGTTTCTCTTCAGAAGGGTTTATCAATCTGAAAGTGGCTATTTTCCCAAAGTCTCAGCAACAAAGTGTGTTGTCTTGCTTTTTAGTTTTTGCCAGCCTGACAAGCAAGAAGTGGTATCTCATCTTGCTTTAATTTGCTTTTCTTTAATTGTGAGTGAGTTTAAACATTTTCTCATGTTTGAGGGCCATTTATATATCTTGTTTTTTGTGAATTTTCTGTTTATTGGGCTTTTATCTACTGTTCCTCAAGGGTTCTTTGTATATTAGGAGTATTGGCCTCTTGTCTATGGATATATCTTCCTAATATTTTATCTGAGTTTGTCACTTGTTTATGGTGGTTTAAAAATTTTTACACCATGAAAAAAAGTTTAGTTTTATGTGATCAAGTTATCAATATTTTATTGCCTCTACATTTTGGTTCTTGATTTAGAAAGCTTTTCCCTATACCACAGTTATCCTTGCTTCCTGTGGTACTTTTGTCTTCATTCATTTTCTGTTGCTATAATCCAATATACAGACTGGGTAATTTATAAAGAATAGAGATTGATTTAGCTCATGGTTCTAGAGGCTGGGGAGTTTCCTTCCTTCTGCATCAGGACATGGCAGGAAGCATCACATGGTGAGACACAGCAAGCAAGCCCAAGAAAGCTTGGTTTTATAACAAAGCCATGATAACAAACCTACTCACATGACAGGGACATTAATTTATTCATGAGTGCAGAGCCAGCATTTATTCATTCACGAGGATAAAGGATTAAGTTTCCAACACATGAACTTTGGGAGGACACATTCAAACCATAGCAACTTGTATAGCCTCATTTATTGACATTTAGAGTCCAAATCCATTTGGGGTTAATTCTCATATATGATATGAGATAGGGCTAATCTTATCTTTTTCTGATGGCTACCTTGCAGTACCTATACTACTTATTACGAAGTCTATCTTTACCCCCAGTGAGTTGAGATACTACCTTTATCACATACTAAGTCTCAGTATGTACTTGCATTTATTTCTGGACACTCTAATTCACTGGTCAGTTTGTCTAGTCATGTACTAGTCCTGTAGTGTTTTAATTACAGACACTTTTTAGTATGGTTTAATGCTTGTTGAGGCTAGTATGCCATTGTAGTTTTTCTTTTTCAGTGTTTTCTTGGATAATCTTGCATGTTTGATTTTCCACAGAAATTTTAGTATCAACATGCCCAAGTATAAAATAGTCTGTTGATATTTTTCATTGGGATTTTATTAATTTATAAGTTTATTTATGAAGAACTGTGGAGTCATTTTATTCAAGAATAGGAAATGTTTTTCCATTCTTTTAAGTCTATTTTAATGTCTTCCAGAAGCTTATAAATAAACTGT
This sequence comes from Macaca mulatta, assembly GCF_049350105.2. Lineage (NCBI taxonomy): Eukaryota > Metazoa > Chordata > Mammalia > Primates > Cercopithecidae > Macaca > Macaca mulatta. The sequence goes on from NC_133420.1 coordinate 93,947,790, forward strand.
AGGCTAAACCAACGAAAAACTAAAATTTTAAGTTAAATTTAAAAATGTCATATCTTGTCAGTAATTAGAAATATATTCTTATAGTTGGGTTTCTTCCCTAGCCAGCAAGGGGCTGTGTTCACAGTGGCTTAATGTCATGATATGGCTACTGAGGGCTGTGGATTCATTCTTCTTTGTGTGCACTTGGAGGTTCACAGGTTTTGGAGTCACGCATACCTGTGTCTGAACCTGACTCCATCACTTACTGGTTCAGTGACCATGGATAAGTGACACAGGCTCTCTGAGTCTGGCTTCTTCATCTCTAAGATGGGGAGAAGGATACCCAAGAACTGGTTCATGTAGCAGAGTAGATGCTCAGTAATGTTTCCCTCTTTTCTTTCTTTGTTGTTGTTGTTGTTGTTTTGAAAAGGATCTTGCTCTGTCTCCCAGGCTAGAGTGCAGTGGCACAATTTTGGCTCACTGCAACCTCTGCCTTCTGGGTTCAAGTGATTCTCTTGCCTCAGCCTCCTGAGTAGCTGAGATTATAGATGCATGCCACCATGGCCTGGCTAATTTTTGTATTTTTAGTAGAGATGGGGTTTCACCACATTGGCCAGGCTGGTCTCAAACTCCCGACCTCAGGTGATCTGCCTGCCTTGGCCTCCCAAAGTGCTGGGATTACAGGTGTGAGCCACCACAACTGACCCGTTTCCTTCTTTTCTTACCTGCTTTATTTGCTCATAATGACTATTCCATTCTTTCTTTCATCTCTAGTTTCATTATATACGTAACCAGAGAGTAAGTTAAGCTAAATATTGTCATACAAATACCCATTTTCTTTAGCCATTTAACAATTAACAATATTATATCCAGCTGAAGTAAATAATGCTGATTTATTTCATCTAGAGTGTTGTATATTGGTCTCAAGGTAAAAGGCTGTGCTTTAAAAAATGGAGACAAAATTTTATTGTTCATTTGTGAATGCTTATTTGATATACTGATGCCATTTCTAATCTTTCTCTGTGGTACAGGCCATAAACCTGTACTAGAAGTGAACCATTTTAATTTTCTACTGTGGATCTGCCTTATTCCAAGAGCTATGCAACAGACAATAGTGTTAGACAAAGTCTCAGTATGAACAAATTCAGTTTTGTAGAGAAGCATAATCTAAAACATAATTTTCCCAACCCTGCCTGCTTAAACTGCTTATTGCCTTAATTATGATTTCACCATGATTTTGGTGACTTCTGTTAATTTCTTTTTGTTTTTGAGACAGAGTCTCGCTCTGTCACCCAGGCTGATGTGCGGTGGCACGATCTTGGCCCACTGCCCACTGCAACCTCTGCCTCCTGGGTTCAAGTGAGCACATCGGCTAATTTTTGTATTATTTTTTTTTTAGTAGAGATGGGGTTTCACCTTGTTGTGTTGCCTAGGCTGGTTTTAAACTCCTGACCTCAAGTGATCCACTTGACTCAGCCTCCCAAAATGCTGGGATTACAGGCATGAGCCACCGTGCCCACCCACTTCTGTTAATTTCTATGTCTTGAGTTTATAGTGAGGTCGATTGCACAGATTGTGTAATGAAGCATAAACTTTTATACTTCAAAATGATCGCCTTAAATGCTTATTTCAGTCACAAATAGAAAAATGAATAGGTACAATTAAGGCCAGCAATCGCATTTTTTTCTTGCTTTTAAATATAAAGTTTTAAAGTCAAAATATTATTTTATTATTTAAAAAGCAATCATTTTATCGTCTTATATGCTTGGTTTCTAGGGTTTTTAAAGGTAAAAATTTCTCCAGGTCCCGCTTCACCTATGCTTGTTCTTAAACTTAGATAAGAATTTGAAAAACCATGCCTTAGAATGTTTCTGGAAAAAAAAAAAGTTAGAATTTCATTATTCCAAGATACAGTGGAGGTATTCCAAGATACACTGGGTAAACACTCTCATTAAATAGGAGAATTTGGCCAAAAGAAAGGGGCTACAGGCCCCATGCATCTGAAACCCAGCAGGGCAGTCGTTAAACCTTAAAGCTCCAAACTAATCTCCTTTGACTTCATGTCCCACATCCAGCGCACACTGGTGTGAGGGATGGGCTCCCAAAGCTTTGGGCAGCTCCACGCCTGTGGCTTTGCAAGGTTCAGCCCCTACAACTGCTCTTATAGGCTGGTGTTGAGTGTCTGTGGCTTTTCCAGGTGCAGGGTCCAAGCTGTCAGTGGATCTGCCATTCTGGGTATATATATATAAAGGGGAGTTTATTAAGTATTAACTCACACAATCACAAGGTCCCACAATAGGCTGTCTGCAGGCTAAGGAGCAAGGATAGCCAGTCCGAGTTCCAAAACTGAAGAACTTGAAGTCCGATGTTCAAGGGCAGGAAACATCCAGCACGGGAGAAAGATGTAGGCCATGAGGCTAGGCCAGTCTAACTTTTTCACATCTTTCTGCCTGCTTTATATTCACTGGCAGCTGATTAGATGGTGCCCATCCAGATTAAGGGTGGATCTGCCTTCCCCAGCCCACTGACTCAAATGTTAATCTCCTTTGGTAACACCCTCACAGATATACCCAGGATTAATACTTTGCATCCTTCAATCCAATCAAGTTGACACTTAGTATTAACCATCACAGTGCCCCAGTAGAATCTGTGTGGGGGCTTCAACCCCATATTTCCCCTCCGTACTGCTCTAATAGAGGTTCTCCATGAGGAATCTCCCCCTGCAGCAGGCTTCTGTCTGGACATCCAGACTTTTCCATACATCCTCCATAATCTAGGAAGAGGCTCCCAAGCCTCAACTCTTATATGCTGTATACTCACAGGCTTAGCATCACCTGGAAGCTGCTAAGGCTTACAGCTTGTACCCTCTGAAGCAGTGACCTGAGCTGTATCGGTATCTGAGCTGTATCTGACCTAAGGCTGGAGCTGGAGTGACAATGATGTGGGGAACAGTGTCCCGAGGCTGTGCAGGGAAGTGGGGCTTTCAGCCTGGCCCAGGAAACCAGGAAACCATTCTGTCGTCTTAGGCCTCTGGGCCTGTGATGGGAGGGGCTGCTGCAAAGGTCTCTGAAATGTCTTCAGGCCTTTTCTTTATTGTCTTGACTATTAGACTTGGCTCCTCTTTACTTATGCAAATTGATGCAGACTGCTTGAATTCTTCATCCAAAAATGGACTTTTCTTTTCTACCATATGGCCATGCTACAAATTTCGTAAACTTCTATGCTCCCTTTTAAATATAAGTTCCAGTTTTAGGTCATTTCTTTGCTTGTACATATGAGCCTAGGCTGCTAGAAGCAGCCAGTCTACATCTTGAATGTTTTGCTGGTTAGAAATTTCTTCCACCAGATACCCTAAATCATCACTCTCAAGCTCAAAGTTGCACATATCCCTTGGCAGGGCACAGTGCAGCCAGGCTCTTTGCTAAAGCTTAGCAGAAGTGACTGCTCTGCTTCCCATAGGTTTTTCATTTCCATCTGAAACCTCATCCGCCTGGCCATCTCTGTCCATATCACTATCAGCATTTGGGTCACAACCATTCAACAAGTCTTTAGGAAGATCCAACTTTCTCTCATCCTCCTGTCTTCCTCTGAGCCCTCTACACTCTTCCAACCTCTGCCCATTACACAATTCAAAAGCCACTTTCAGTGTCAACAAGATAATATGATTTTATAGCAAAATATAATCTAAAATAAAACTTTTTTTCTAGCCCCTCCAAATTTAGACCAGTTATTCCCTCAGGGAAAATTTCTACATGTCTTTGGTGGGCTTCTGTTAAATTCCATGTCCTGGGCTTATAATAGAGTTGTCCATATACAGATTAGGCAATGAAACACTAAACCTTTGTGGTACTTGAAAATGGCAGCATTAAATGCTAATATCAATCATACACACACAGACACACACACACTGTAGTTACAGGTGCAATTAAGAGTGGCGATAGCATTTTCCTTTTCTTTTAAAATTATGGTTTTAAGGCCAAATGTTGCTATTTTTAAGCCAATTATTTAAAGATCTTATCTAACTTGATTCCTAGGTTTTTTAGGGTAAAGTCTCCAAATTCTCCACTTCTCCTATTCTTGAGACATCACTTTAGGTGTGGATTTGCAAAGCAATGCTTCAGAATTTTTTTTTTTTTTGAAAAATTTGTAAGAACAACATCATAATGCCGCCTAGAGGTGTAATCAGACATATTTATATTACAGATAGAACCCAAAATAGAATATTGTAATACTAATTTATTTATTCAATACTTTTTAAAGGCCTGACAATATGCCAGGCCCTGTGCTAGTCAATAAGGATATAAAGATAAAAACACAAGGTTGAGAAGTTTTATAATAATTAAATGCTCTGAAGTGTTTCAAATTATATCACATAGTACTTTTCTTAGAAGAACTATTTAGATTGTGTTCAATAAACACAAATTTGGTGTTGTCTTTGTGTATATGAAAAATTAGTGATGTTAGTTTAAGTTCATGGGTAGGTTCAGTTCAAATATATTTACTGAAGATAATTTAGCAATATAGGGCCATTGGGTTAGGGATTTATTTATTATGATAGGATAATTTTGTCATTTAGCATCTGAATTTTTGTTATATATGGGAGCATTCATTTGATTGTCAATCATTGTACATGTTTTAGATGCCAAATTATAGAATAAAATTATTTATGTACTCCAAAATTAATTTGAAGAAATATTTACTTTGAGAAAATTTTGTACATGAAGACCTCAGTTTTAAAAGCAATATAAAAGTGAGCGACTATAGGTGATTTTTCTTTCCTGAAAAAAACTGCAATTACATTTTATTCTATAATGTATACAAACAAAAAGCACAGTGAGAGCTGCAACTGTAGACCTTGTACCTTAACTTCATTTTTATTTTTTTTATTTTTTTATTTTTTTATTTATTTATTTATTTTTGGGACGGAGTCTCACGCTGTTGCCCAGGCTGGAGTGCAGTGGCGCGATCTCGGCTCACTGCAAGCTCCGCCTCCTGGGTTCACGCCATTCTCCTGCCTCAGCCTCCTGAGTAGCTAGGACTACAGGCGCCCGCCACCGTGCCCGGCTAATTTTTTGTATTTTTAGTAGAGACGGGGTTTCACTGTGGTCCCGATCTCCTGACCTTGTGATCCGCCCGCCTCGGCCTCCCAAAGTGCTGGGATTACAGGCTTGAGCCACCGCGCCCGGCCCATTTTTATTTTTAATATTTTTAAAATTTTCAATAGCTTTTGGGTACAAGTGGTTTTTGATTACATGGATGAATTCTATAGTGGTGAATTCTGAGATTTTAATGCACCCATTACCTGAGTAGTGTATGTTGTAGCCATTATGTAGTTTTTATTAGTTCCAGAATATATATGCAGGATGTGCCTGTTTGTTACATAGGCTAACGTGTGCCATGGTGGTTTGCTGAACCTGTCAACCCATCTCCTAGGTATTAAGCCCAGGATGCATTAGCTCTTTACCCTAATGTTCTCCCCCTGGCCCACCCTCCCCCAACAGGCCCCAGTGAATATTGTTCCCCTCCCTGTGTCCATGTGTTCTCGTTGTTCAGCTCCCACTTGTAAGTGAGAACATGCGGTGTTTCGTTTTCTGTTCCTGCATTAGTTTGCTGAGGATAATGGCTTCCAGCTTCATCCATTTCCCTGCAAAGGACATGATCTTGTTCCTTTTTATGACTGCATAGTATTCCATGCTGTATATGTATGACACTTTCTTTATCTAGTCTGTTATTTGTTGCAGGAAGTCAGGGACCCCAAACGGAGGGATGTGCTGAAGCTGTGTCAGAAGAACATAAATTGTGAAGATTTCATGGATGTTTATCACTTCCCCAATCATTACTCTTATAATTTCCTATGTCTGTCTTTACTTTAATCTCTTAATCCTGTCATCTTTGTAAGCTGAGGATGTATGTCGCCTCATGACCCAGTGATGATTGTGTTTACTGCACAAATTGTTCATAAAGCATGTGTGTTTGAACAGTATGAAATCTGGGCACCTTAAGAACAGGATAACAGCAATTTGCAGGGAACAAGGGAGATAACCTTAAAGTCTGGCTGCCTGTGGGCCAGGCAGGACAGAGCCATATTTCTCTTATTACTGAAAACGGGTAAGAGAAATATTGCTGAATTCTTTCCCCAGTAAAGAATATTAATAATTAACAGCCCTGGGACAAGAATGCATTCCCGGTGGTGGGGGGGGCCTCTAAAATGGCTGCTCTGGGGGTGTCTGCTCTGTGTTATGCAGTTGCAGATAAGGGATGAAACAGGCCCTGTCCTCCTGCAGCGCCCCCAGGCTTGCTAGGATTAGGAAATTCCAGCCTGGCGAATTCTAGTCAGACTGGAATTCTAGTCGTTTTGTCAGGTTTGTCAAAGATCAGATGATTGTAGATATGCAGTTTCATTTCTGAGTTATCTATTCTGTTCCATTGGTTTATGTGTCTATTTTTTTAATACCAGTACCATGTTGTTTTGATTACTGTAGCCTCGTAGTATAGTTTGAAGTCAGGTAGCATGATGCCTCCAGCTTTGCTCTTTTTGTTTAAGATTTTCTGGCTATGTGAGCTCTTTTTTGGTTCCATAAGAATTTTAAAATACTTTTTTTTCTAATTCTGTGAAGAATGTCAATGGTAATTTAATGGGAGTAGCATTGAATCTATCAATTGTTTTGGGCAATATGGCCATTTTTACAATATTGATTCTTCCTATCCATCTGCTTATGTCCTCTCTGATTTCCTTGAGCAGTGGTTTGTAGTTCTTCTTGAAAAGGTCCTTCACTTCCCTTGTTAGCTGTATTCCTAGGCATTTTATTCTCTTTGTGGCAGCTGTGAATGGGAATTCATTCATGATTTGGCTCTCTGCTTGTCTATTGTTGGTGTATAGGAATGCTTGTGATTTCTGCACATGGATTTTGTATCCTGAGACTTTGCTGAAGTTGCTTATCAACTTAAGAAGCTTTTGGGCTGAGTCAATGGGGTTTTCTAGAAATAGGATCATGTCATCCAGCTTTTGCCCATTCAGTATGATATTGGCTGTGGTTTTGTCACAAATGGCTCTTATTATTTTGAAGTGTGTTCCTTCAATACTTAGTTTATTGTGAGTTTTTAACATGAAGGGATGTTGAATTTTATCAAAGGTATTTGTTGTGCATCTATTGAGATAATTATATGGTTTTTGTCTTTAGTTCTGTTTATGCGATGAATCACATTTATTGATTTGTGTGTGTTGAACCAACCTTGCATCCTGGGGATAAAGCCATCTTGATTGTGGTGGATAAGCTTTTTGATGTGCTGCGGAATTTGGCTCGCCAGTATTTTATTGAGGATTTTTGCATTGATGTTCATCAGGGATATTGGCCTGAAGTTTTCTTATTTTTTTTTTTGCTGCGTCTCTGCCAGATTTTGGTATTGGGATGATGCTGGCCTCATAGAGATAGTTAGGGAGGGGTACCTCCTTTTCAATTGTTTGGAATCATTTCAGAAGAAATGGTACCAGCTCTTCTTTGTAATTCTGGTAGAATTCAGCTGTAAATCCATCTGGACCTGGGCTATTTTTGGTTGGTAGGCTGTTCATTACTGCCTCAATTTCAGAACTCATTGTCTATTCAGGGATTCAACATCTTCCTGGTTCAGTCTTGAGAGAGTGTATGTGTCTAGGAATGTACCCATTTCTTCCAGATTTTCCAGTTTATTTGCATAGAGGTGTTTATAGTATTCTCTGATGGTTGTTTGTATTTCTGTGGGGTCAGTGGTGTTATCCCTCTTGTCATTTCTGATTGTGTTTATTTGAATCCTCTGCTTTTTCTTCTTTATTAGTCTTGTAGGATGAGGCAGAACCTATGAACAGGCAGAGCCCATAGAAATGGTATTTCCTTCTCTCATCTTATGTGAAGAAAAGTGCATGAGCCCATTTTCTCATGGATTGATTTATCTGTAACCATTAATAAGGACCCCATTTGGTTTTGTAGTCCTCCCCTTCATACTCATCACTAAAATATTTGCTTCCAGCATAGAAGTTTACTTAATAGAGAACATAGAATGGGATTAAATTTTAAACTTCTGGTTAATACTGTGATATTGTTTTCTTGTGCTTTAGTAGAACAATCTTATCGTTGCCTTTATCCTAACTGTGAAGTATGAATCATTTCAAAATTTACAGCATTAAGAATGAGAATCATGGCCGGGCGCGGTGGCTCATGCCTGTGATCCCAGCATGTTGGGAGGCCGAGGTGGGCGGATCACCCGAGGTCAGGAGTTCGAGACCAGCCTGGCTAACTTGGTGAAACCCTGTTTCTACTAAAAATACAGAAAATTAGCCAGGCGTGGTGGCGTGCGCCTGTAATCCTAGCCACTCGGGAGGCTGAGATAGGAGAATCGCTTGAATCCAGGAGGCAGAGGTTGCAGTGACCTGAGATCGCATCATTGCACTCCAGCTTGGGCAACAAGAGTGAAACTCCATCTCAAAAAAAAAAAAAAAAAAAAAAAAAAAAGAATCATTTAGCGACTCCTCAACTCACTGCTCTATAACAAAGCACCTAGTATTGGTGAAATAAATTGTTCCAATCTGCTGTCTGTTTAAAATTATGTAATGCCACTTTCCATCTGTTACATTGACACCAATAATGATTAAACGCAGCAAAATAAACCTTATTTCTACCCAGCCTTCCACCACCTATTATCCAGGGGAGAATACTATTTTTTCTGCTAGGGTTTGGTCTGTTCTGTAAATTTCTTTATTTAATATTTTTAATGTCCCTTGCTCATTTCTGTTTTCAATTTTTTCTTGTCAAGACATTTGCCTTCTATTTCAATACTTAGTATTTACTTTACAGCTAATTCTGATTTGTGCTAACCATCATTTCTTCCTAAATTTAAAAAACATTAAGTACTTAATTTTGCTCTCCTACTTTTACACTTTATAAAAATTTTGAAACTGACTTAAACAAGAACTCTAAAAATAGTCTGTCATGCTGATTCAGATCACTGTTTGACATAAATCAGGTGGAGACCTGAGCATTCTCTGTTTGATGCCCTACTGCAACATCCCAACCTGACTCCTCCATATCCTGCTCTTCCTTGTCCGTCACTGCCCTGTGCTCTGAGGCTGACCCTCCACACTGCATTTCCCAGGCTCCCTTGCCCTCTGGCTTCGATGGGGATCAGCCAGAGTGGTTCCCAGCAGGAGTCTAGAGGGTAGAGAGACAGTGAGTTTAGGTATGTGGTCTGGCTATGGCAGTGGGTTCCTAAGTCACAGATCCTTTTAGACAGTACCACTTCAATAGCTCCACCTATTGCTGGATCTGGTTAATACTGTTTCTTTCCCCTCCCCCTTTGAGCCTAAAAGAGTTCATGGTCTCCTGCTATTGTCAGCCCCTGGGTGCCTTTTCATCCCTTGAGGTTACCTTAAACCCTGTCCACAGAGAGTACAGAGTTCTTTCATTACATTCTTCTCTGTTAAACTCTTTTGAGGGAATACTGTCTCTACCTTCTGTTGACACTAATCAAACAAAATAATAGTATGTTCGTGTTTTTGTTATAAACAATTTTCTAAAATTTAACAGAAACCTGCATTATTCAGGAACACTAAAAATGTACATTTAAAGTAATGGTTTATTAAACGGTAACAAGTTTTCTAGCAATTTTAGATTGAATTTGATGCTCCCAAACTGCTTTAGATACCTTCCCTAATTACAAATTAAATTTTTGGGTAAGACTTTGCTGTAACTGTGGTAATTAAAAAAAATCCACACTCAACATGAGACAAGTGTCTGTTGACCAAAGAGAAAAGAACGTTCCAGTGTGTTACATGAATTTTATAATAGAGAAGCTGCTTCCACAATAGAATTGATGTCCCCTTGACACTGCCATTGGGAAGGAAAAAATAAAATTAAAAAAAAAATGATGTCACCGTTCAGATATAGATATTGGAACCTTAAAGAAATTATAGAACTCCAACTCTTATCTTCACCTGGAACATAAATTAAGGTAATATTGGCTTGTGAATACCCATTTTCCTCATATAACAATTAACAAATTTACATCAAACCAAAGTAAAAAATACTGGTTTATTTTATTTATAAGTAGTATATATTGTTTTCAAATGAAAGGCTCTGCTTAAAAAATGTTTTTTTGATACAGTCTTTCTGTTCATCTGTGAAGCTTATTTGGTATATTGGAGTCATTTCTAATCTTTCTCTGGGTTAAAGGCCATAGAAGTTTGCTAGAGGCTAACCGTCTTGATTACAAATTCTCTTTATTGCTTTATTAAGCTTTCTTGTTTGTTTTATTGTGTATTTACCTCATTCTAAATGGCATATAACACACAATAGTGTTAGACAGAGCTTTAATATGGACAAATTAATGCAGTTTTCTAGAAAAGCATAATCTAATCTACATATTTTTTCTAGCCCGTCCTATATTTAAATTTGTTGCCCTTCTTATTTCTTTATGTCTTTGATAGACTTCCAATAGTTTCTAAGATTTGAGCTTATAGTCATGTGTCTTGTGTAGACTGGGTAATGGAATACTAAGCTTGTATACTTGAAAACGACAGCCTTAAATTCCCCTATCAGCCACCTGTCCCCGCAAAATAATAGTAATAAGAAAGGCCAGCAATAGCAGTTATTTTTCCTTAAAAAATAAAATTTTAAAGTAAAAATATTATGTTTTTATTTTTAAGCCAGCTCTCTTAAGATCTTATCTAACTTGGTTTCTGGGGTTTTTGAGGGTAAAGTTTCCCAACATCCCACTTCTCCTACACTTATCCTTACACTTAGGCATGAATTTGCAAAGCAATGCCTCAGAATGTTTCTGGAAAAAATGTATTAGAATTACATCATATGGCTGAATAGCAGTGTAGTTGAATATGTTGGTTTTCTAATTTGCGTCTTCACATTTGTTTATGTTAAGGATAGAACCCCAAAGAGAATAATACTGGTTTACTTATTCAATGCTTATTAAACAATAACAATATGCTAGCCTCTGTACTATTCAATGAGGATACAAAGGTGAAAAGACAAGGTTGAATACTTTAATAATATTTGTATGTTCTGGTGGTTCAAATTATTTTACACAGTGCTTTTCTTAGAAGAAGAAATATTTGGATGATGTTCAGTAAACACAAATTTTGTGTTATCTTTGAATCTGTTTGGTAGGTTTATGATGTTAAAGTTCTGTTTAGGTTCAGTTCAAGTATATTTACCAAAGACAAATTAGAAATACAGGGACCATCAGGTTAGGGATTTATTTCATTATGGTAATAAGATGTCATTTGGAATTGGAATTTATTTTACACTTGGTCTGATTTTTAAATTATTTTATGTGACTTAAATGTCAAATTATAATGTAAAATAATTATTTTCAGTTATGCACCCCAAAATTTGAAGCCACATTTGTTTTGAGGGAATTTTGATTATGAAGACCTCAGAGTATTAGAAGTTATATTGAGTGGGGATTATGCGTAATTTTCCTCTCTTGGAAAATCTATCTGTGATTGTATGTTTTCTTTTTAATGTACATAAGCAAGTAAAAAACACAAGGAGAACTTCAGCTGTAGACCGTGCACTTTAGCATTAGTAACTGCTAATCTACCCGCAAATTTTGGTGAATTTCTTTTTGCACATATTACAATAAAAATTACTACCACCACCTTAAGAGCTGATTAGAGTAACACTTTATTTATTTATTTCATTTGTTTTTTTGAGACAGAGTCTTAACTCTGTTGCCCAGACTGGAGTGCAGTGGTGCGATCTTGGCTCACTGCAACCTCTAATTCGGGTTCAAGTGATTCTCCTGCCTCAGCCTCCTGAGGAGCTGGGATGACAGGTGTGCACCACCAGGCCTGGCTAATTTTTGGTGTTTTTAGTAGAGATGCCGTTTAGCCATGTTGGCTAGGCTGGTCTCAAACTCCTGACCTCCAGTGAATCCACCCACCTCGGCCTCCCAAATTGCTGGGATTACAGGCATGAGCCACCGTGCCTGGCCTGCGTATTTTAATTCCATATTTTGCTTATATTTTCAGTATTTAAACACTTGCGTATTTAAAGACATTAGTATACTTACAAGTAAGGGAAATTCTATTAGGTTAGATATTTTAAAACCTCTGAAAATTAATTCATTTCTAAGTAATAGTTTGTTGCTATGTACCTTTAATAAATATAGCAATTAGAGCTTTCATATTCAAGAACTGTCAGTTGCAAGGACTGGACACCCTAAAAATGCACAACTCTAAAAGGGAAAAAATCTGCCTGTTGAGCCATATTAATGGGAAGAATAAGTAACCTTTTATAACAGAAGTTATGTAAGGTGAAATAATAATGGCAAGAATTTTGTTTTCTTTATTTTTTAGGAGAAAAACTACTGTAGGAGAGGGAAAATTGCTACTGTGTACCCTTCTAGATTTTTTGGCTGGTCTACGAATTAAATTGACATTAGACAGATTAAAAGGAGAAAAAACGTTTAATTACTCACATATGCACAGGAGTCCCACCAAAATATGAGACTCCAGGAAGCAGCCACATGATTGAGACAGATACTATCTTAAGCTAGAGTAAAGAATAGGAATAAGGATTTGGGGGTACTGGGGAGTGGTAGAGACGAATTGTGGGAAGGCAGGAGGAGGAAATGTGTGGTGAATAAAGGTTACCTTGCTATGCAGATAAAAGTCTCTCCAGTGAGAAAAAGTTATCTATGAGTAACTCTCTTTCTGGCAAAGATAGATACATTTACTTATAAAAATGTCCTTTACGAATGGGAAATTATACTTTAAGCAAATGGGGAGGCAAAATGCTTTTTTTGCATTGACTGGTTCTCAGTTTCTTTTAGCTCAAAATAATACCTCAAAATGGCATATTTTGGGATGACTTGTTCTGACCCCATCACTACTTGGTGGTAAAATGCTACCCAATGTTATAACATCATGTGGCAGTTTCTTTTAAAAAGTCTTTAAACGTGATATAATTTCCTCAAAGCTTTATGATGTAAAATGAGGTATCTCAGATATGGACATCTCCAGTGAGAGGATCCCAAAGGCTTTATATCCCCATATGCTATTGTGGGTTGGGGTGCAGTGGAGAAGAAATGCCAGGATGTTTGTGGCTTGATCACATTGAAAACTTAGAGCATCTAATTATTACTCACTTAGAAATCAAATTGTTTTCTGTGGACTTCCTTCTCCAAGGAGATTCAAAGCACTTGCTACAAAAAGGGAAGATCACAGCTTGCTTCTCTGTTTTCCTTCCTCCAGGCAAAACCTTGTGTCACTTGGTTGGCTTAACAGAATTAACTTCTCTCCTTGGATCGCTGGTCATTGTTTTTACGTAGTTCAGTAACTATCAAATACTTTTCATCTGTGATTAAAAGCGTATTGCTTCTGGAGGGTCCCTGGCATGCTGCAGTCCTATGACTGGGCAGCAGGTTTCTCACCTTCCTAAATCTGAGCAGCACAGCCCTGCTGGAGGGTAACCCACACCTGTTGTTTCTCCTTTTGTGGTTGGTGAGTGCTAAGGGTGCAGCTGCTGCCCTATCAGCTTTCCCAGAGTCACAAAGAGAAGCTTACACTTGGAAGGGACCTTATTCATTGTCTGCTCCTGTTTTGCTGTCCATCCACTGATATCCTCATCTACCTGCTCTAGTCCTCAGTGTGGTTCAGGCTTCGCTCTACCCATCCATTTGGATTTGGGCCCCAAGGTACAAAGTTCATATTTGCACAGATCTCAGCTATGTCCTTCTTCAAGTTCTATACCTCCCCGTTCTAGTTTTGAAATAAAAGGAAATAAGGAGGAGAAGAAAGTGACCAACGTTCTCAGGGCTGCTTCAAAGCTAGAGATAGAGAAGAGGAACAAGCTCACAAATTCAAGTGTGCTGAGCATAGCTGACACCAAGGGCAGCCAGTGCTCCCTGTATCTTTATGCTCTGTAAATTCAGTGACCTGAGGGCAGCTGGGACAACTGTTTGCAGTGTTCTTGCTTTTTCATTTTTCCTTAGCCACAGTGCATTAGTTTAGGCAGATACCTTCAAGCCACTGACCATTGCTTGCTTCCTTGCTTCCTTCCGTCTTCCTTCCCTCCTGTCTTCCCTCCCTTTTCTTCCTCCTTTTCTCCATTTCTTTCCCCCACCCTCCATTCCTTCTTTCTTTCCTTCCCTCCCTCCCTCCTTCCTTCCTTCCTGCCCTCTTTTCTTCCTTCTTTCAACAAATATTTGATGAACCCCTATCTAAGGTGATTGGGATACAGAATTGAACTCAGTCACTGCTCATATACAGCCTAGACATTTAGTAGAAATGACAGACAGTATTTAAAGATATACAAAGTGTAAATTGAGCTAAGTGCTATGATGAACACTATAGCTGGATGTAGAGGTCAGGGAAGAGCTGCCTTTGGAAAGAAGTATTTGAATAGACACGTGAATAAAGTGAGGGGAAAGCCATGTGCAAGATGAGGGTAGTAAGCACACTTACTTCTTTGATCTTACCTGGAATAAAGTCCATGAGCTCATTTCCTAATGGGTTGCCACTAGTAGGCACTAGTAACCTACAATCTGTTGCCACTAGTAGGAAGCCTACAATTTTGTTTTGTAGCCTTCACATTCATACTTACCACTAAAATATTTGCTTCCAGCATCAAAATTTACTCATGAGAGAACATAAGTTTGGAAGTTAATTTAAACTTTTGATTAAAACTGTGATTTTCAAAAATTCTGCTTTGGTAGAAGAATAGTCTTATGTTTACCTTTATTGTTACTGTGAAGTATGAATCACATTGAAATGTATAATTTTAAGATGAGAATCATGTTGTGATTCTTCAACTCACTGAAAATAAAGTGCCTAATTTTGATGAGCTAAATTGTTCTAGTCTTTGTTGGAGTTGTAGATTTATCCATAGCTGGCTTCTTTCTGTTACATTCAGATGATAATGATAAAATGCGTAATTTCTACCCAGTCTTCCAGCACAGGCTAGCTAGAAGACAAAACTATTTTCTGCTAGGCTTTAGCCCTTCTTAAAATGTCTTTATTTATTATTTTTAAATGCCTTCTGGATATAAAGAGTCATTAAATGCAGTTCTAAAACTAACTTTTCATATGTGAAAATGTTTCATTTAAATTATTTTGTTGTGACCTGGCGCGGTGGCTCATGCCTTTAATCCCAGCACTTTGCGAAGCTAAGGTGGGCAGATCACCTGAGGTTAGGAGTTCAAGACCAGCCTGGCCAACACTGTGAAACCCTGTCTCTACTAAAAATACTAAAATTAGCCATGTGTGGTGGTGCATACCTGTAGTGTGCTACTTGGGAGGCTGAGGCAGGAGAATCACTTGAACCGGGGAGGTGGAAGTTGCAGTGAGCCGAGATCACACCACTGTACTCCAGCCTGGGCTACAGAGTGACACCCTGTCTCAAAAAATAAAAAAATAAAAAATAAATCATTTTGTTGTGTTCTTGTTAGTGTCCAAAATCCACTTGAGAGATTCTTTCAGAATTGTAAAGTATAATTAGAAGAATTAGGTTTGCCGGGTGTCATGATTCATGCCTGTAATCCTAGCACTTTGGGAGGCTGAGGTGGGCTGATCACCTGAGGTCAGGAATTCGAGACCAGTCTGTCCTACATAGTGAAACACCATCTCTACTAAAACACAAAACTTAGCCAGGCATGGTGGTGTGCGCCTGTAATCCCAGCTACTTGGGAGGCTAAGGCAGGAGAATCTGTTGAACCTGGGAGGTGAAGGTTGCAGTGAACCGAGATTGTGCCACCTCATGCCAGTCTGGGCAACAGAGTGAGACTCTGTCTTAGAAAAAAAAAAAGTGTTAGGTTAGAGGATGAACCCTAGTGCATTTCTTAATGTTATCCAATCAAATAAAAAAAAAATCCACCGTTTTTGTCAATGTTTTCATGAAAATGCCTTGGAAAAATGAAAACTATGCAAATTAGGATTAAGAAACTACATCTTGATTTGGTTCTTTTTGCCTATTTCAAGAGACAGGCTTCCAAGTAATTATGCTATCGTATAGCTCAGAGGATAAAAGAAAATGCAAGATCAAGTAGTGAATAGAGATCATTATACAAAGGAATTTGCACTATTTAGAGATGTTCTTAAGTTTAATGCTGCTTTCACCTGCTCTTTTATTATTTTCTACTACATGAGTCAATACTTTCTTGTTTCATAATGAATGTTACTCTTATTTCATAATGAGCCATGCTCCATAATTCTGCAGTTATTTACACAAATGGTCAGAACTACTGTCCAGGATTTCAGTGACTTCTGAATTGAAATCTAGAATTGAAGTACCAGTAATTTACTGAGTTGCTTACTTGCCAATTATTGTAAATAAATTAATATCATGCCTCAGACTAATGATTCTATAAAGAACATTCAGTTTTTTAGTTTCATATATCTACAGCATGTATCAGTAACTTTACTCAAATCCTAATAAAAGTTTGTCAGCTTAATGTATTTGTGCATGAACTTAACTATCATTAGTTCTCAAATACTTCTCTTGAAAATTGTAAAACCCCAATTATATATTACACCTATTTGAAGATAATCTGTTTGAAGAAAATCTTTAAGTTTTTTTTTTTTTTTGCAAAGTCTTTTTACCACTAGGAAAATCTAAGTGTAATATTTTGAGTGTAATGTTTGATTGTCATAATGCCTTCTAATAAAATGTAAAACAAAAAAGTCAGACTCTTTCAAGATAGCTTGGGTAGCCTTGCTGCAAAGCCTTGCAGAGTGAGGGCCCCTCTGCCCACTTCCCTCACCCTCATTGCCTTCCCTGAGGCTCCGTTGCAGTCAGCTTCCCCTTGGCTGGTTGTTTAGAAATAGTTCACTGTAGTCTATCTCCGGCAGCAAGAAGAGAGTTAATTAAAAAACAGACATGTTTAAATCACTGATAGAGGGAACTATGGTGAATTTTGTTATAGCATCCAATATTTGAACTTTTTCCTAAATGAAAAGTTACATTTTTTTAAAAAAATTCTCTGTCACGTGGTGGCTCATTCCTGTAATCCCAGCACTTTGGGAGGCTGAGGCGGGTGGATCACTGGAGGTCAGGAGGTCGAGACCAGCCTGACCAACATGGTGAAACTCTGTCTTTACTGAAAATACAAAAATTAGCTGAGCATGGTGGCGGTCGCCTGTAATCCCAGCTACTCAGGAGGCTGACGCAGGAGAATTTCTTGAACCCGGGAGGTGGAGGTTGCAGTGAGCCAAGATTGTGCCACTGCACTGCAGCCTGGGAAACACAACGAGACTCCTTTTCAAAAACAAACAAACAAAAAACTTCTCATAAAAAATCGTCGTGGGAAGTTCCATTCAGTTTATGTTTTCTCCCTCGTTCTTCATTTCCCTGCACCTGAGCCATTCATCTTGTTCTTTCCTCAATGGCTATGTTAGAAACTGGTAAATATGTCTTGCCTCCTCTGCCTTCCCTGCTCACCCTCAGTTCATCAGGAAGTCATGTAGGCTTCCTGCTTTTGCTCCCCAGGAATTAAAGAAATCTTAGTCACAACATCAAAAAATCTAGATCATTTGGCCTTTGAAACTTTCACTTCCTAAAAGTTACTTGTAGTCAACGTGTTTATAGTTCCTTAGGAAAGGAATGTGTATGAAATTTGGTGTTAATAAAAATAGCAACACTAGATAGAACGCTGGGCTAGGGAGATGGTCATTTCTAGAGATTCATCAACTGAAGGAAAATGTATCTCACTATAAGGTAAGAGGCTTTTCTTCCCAGATCATCAAACATCTGGATATAGTTTTCAGTGTTCATTTCCATGAGGGCACAGATTTGTATTTGATTGGCCTTTTTCTTATTGTCAGTCTTAAAAATCTTTAAAATGGAAACCTATTCTCTTTGGAATCAACCCAGAAAAAACAGTAGCTCAACTTTAAATCAGCAAATGGTTAAATATTGTTAGAAAGAAATTACTTAATTCCTTGAGTTAGCTGGTCCTTATTCCCAGCTTATTAAAAATATAGAAACCTCAGCAAAAACTACAAACTAGTAAGAGAATTTCTGAATCTAAAAGATTGAAAATGAGCAGCACAGCTCATTTTCTTACCAATAGGTAAGAAAAAAAATAAGATTATTAATTCTCTTGTTCTGTGTTTCTCTTTGAGAAGGTCCATATCTGTTGTTGAGTAAAATGACTAATGTTGAGAGACCTTACTAAATTACAGAAGAAACTTCTTTGAGAGGTATAGTAATAAGAAATTACTGTTAGAATTATTTACACTTACCATATTGGGGTTCTACGGCATCATTTAACTGCTAGAGCTTTTTTAAAAAATCCACAAATTTCACAGTGACCATAGTAAAAAACCAACAAGAGGTATAGGAAATAGAAGGCTTTTAAATGTATTTCGTATTATTATGAGATGTTCATTTTTCCAACCAGCTATTTCTTGTTATTGTGTACATGGTAGGAGGAACAAACAAGGATGTTTATCCTGACTTCACTCACTGAGGGAGAAAATAAAAATGGCAGGGTGAAGTCATCTTATTATAATGTTGCAAATAGTTTTTAAAATCCAGAAATTTTGGCTGGGTGCAGTGGCTCATGCCTGTAATCCCAGTACTTTGGGAGGCTGAGATGGGCGGATCACCTGAGGGCAGAAGTTCGAGACCAGCCTGGCCAATATGGTGAAATCCTGTCTCTAATAAAAATACAAAAATTAGCTGGGTGTGGTGGCATACACCTGTAATCACAGCTACTCGAGAGGCTGAGGCAGGAGAATCACTTGAACCTGGGAGGTGGAGGTTGCAGTGAGCCGAGACCACACCACTGCACGCCAGCCTGGGCAACAGAGCGAGACTCTGTCTCAAAAAAAAAAAATAAAATGAAATAAAATAAATAAAAATCAATCCAGAAATTTAAATAAAGGAGCATGCCAAAAATACTAATAATAGTTTATTTTTACTGAGTGCTTATTAAATGCCAGTTACTAGTCTGAACATTTTATGTATTCTCTTATTTATGATCACCCAGTAAGGGAATCTAATTATTTATTTCCTTTTAATAGATGAGATAACTGAAGCCCAAAGATGAAAAGCAGCTTGCCTGAGGTCACACAGCTAGTATGTAGGAGATCTCAGATTCAAACCAGGGAGCCTGACTACAGAATTGGAATGCATATCTCCTCCTGCTTCAAATATTTATGAGACATATGCAAAAACTGAGACATGCTACTGTGAGAATGTGAGTTAGCCTTAAGCAATTTGCTTTATGAATAACCATATTATAATTGCACAATAATGATACAGTGAATAGGAAGTGTTAATAGAAGTTTTAAGATACAATTAAAGATAAGTTGCGGAAATAAAGAATACATCCCTCTGGGACTGATTGTCAATGGCAATTCATTTATATCAACATACTAACCTTAAGCAATTAATCAGAATTATGATCATATCTTTATTGTGAACATCTATAACAACTTGACAAATATCCATTTATCCTAAAAGTGCCTCTCTGGAGTAGTCCTGAGGAGACCAGATAATATAACTGCTATTACAGTGTCTGAGATTTAAGTGGGAAAAAACCCAAAGGCACAGAAAACTCAATTTGTCCCAGTGTGTTCAGCATGCTTAGCCTTGTTGCTGCCTCACACACTATCCCCCTCTAGGTTTCATGGTATATATGTCAGAGCTCTAAGAGATGAGTTTAGTGTTGCCCAGGCCAGGCCAACTTCTCCCCTCTGTGCATCCTTGCAGCTAAGGAGATCAGCCTTGAATTGTTCAACTGAGAGGAACATGCCCATCTGTACTTCTGCATGGAAGCGATGAGGGAGGGGAGGTGCATCTAAGTTACCTGCAGGGCTTACCCAGCCAACACTCCTTCCCCTAACTCCTACAGAGAACCTAGTAAGTCACTAGCTTTGAGGTGTCTTGGCTTGCTAAAAGTTTAAGGACAGCTAAATTAGAGAAAGCATCAATACGATTGAACCTATCGGGGCACCTGTGAGGCTGCCTGCTTTGTTTATTGGTTCATCCATGGAGAAGAGCTAGCCTTACTCTTGCCTCAAGGCCACAATCTCTGCCTTTTACTCTGGAGGACAGTCTCCAAAGTGTGTGTCACTGTTTACAGGGCGACGTGGAGAAAGCAGAGTTCGGTCTACTCCAGTTTATCACTGCTTCTGACCAAAGGCCAAAGATGTGGCCAATGTGATGTCATCTTTGTACCCAGAAGCATAGCTCATTACATATGACAAACTAATTTTATGGAATTTTCTGATATGGAGTCAAAGTGTGCTATCCTCAGGAGAAATATTGTGATAATCTAGGTGAAATGAGTATTGCAGCAGGATGACTTTCTTTTCTTATCTTAGCTTTTATTTCCCCAGCAATGTTTTTAAGACATGTTGGCTGTTTTGTGTTCCACTCTAAGAAACCAGATGCCATAAACTGCAATTGACTCAAAGATAAATAATCTTATTTTGACTTAGCACAAATCAAAACCATATCACAGCATACAAAGTTGCCTCAAATCAGTGATTTTAGATAAAGTTAATGATGCTTTATGCTCACACATACATTTAACCATTTAAGTCAAGTTTTTAAAGTCTTGTGACCAGCATCAATTCAGCAAAGCACTTTTCTGGCTATTGGGATGTGCTAGGTATCTTTTAATCGTTCTTAGAAAATCCTGCTGCTTTGATATTTAGGGTGGAGAGACTGAATAGTACAAAAACAAACAAACAAAAAAACCCCAAAAAAATAAAAAAACCCAAAACCAACCACTAATGTCCCCCTTATTATAATTTTCTGACAATTGAGAATTATGTTAGTAAATAGAACTTTTTTCTTTTTGAAGATTTAGTCATTTTGTGTTTTGAAGACATTTTAAAAATCCCCACTCCAGATATGAAAAGCAGCATAGCTGTAAACTTGACTTGGTATTATTTATCTTTGTTGGCTACACCTGGGTTTGCCTTTTTACACATATTATCTCTAAGTCACACAACAGCCTTGCAAGGTAGGAGTGACTGGGTACATTGGGGAAGCTGCAGTTTGGAGGAATGCCATGGTTGAGATCAGACAATGATTACCTGAAGGAGCCTGAGTTAAAGATCTGGGTCTCTCTGGCTCCAAAGCCACTAACCCCAACTTGATTTGCCGAATTATCAAATGCCAAGGAGAATAAACATCGTTTGTAGAGGAAAGGTGAGAATGATGTGATAGTGTTTGCATTGTGCCCTTGGTCCCTGTGGGGACAGCCAAGGCAGGAAGGGTCTTCAGCCCCCACAGCCTGCCTCTTTGATTCTCTCTGCCTGAGACCACTCTGTTTGGCCACTCCTGTGATCTTTCAAATTTTGAAACTGGTCCAGCATGAGGCTACCTTGATAAATTCTGATAAAAGTGTCACATGTCTAGGTCTTCCTCTGGCAGTCTCTGGTTTTTCAGGGCTAATTTTACATGGAGAAAGGCAAATACACACACACACACACACACACACACACACACACACACGAACTGAATTAGTCACAGAGTTGAGAATTGCTGGTATTTTAAGCAAAAATACCCTCCCGTCCTGAAGCAGACCAGGGCTGGTATCTGGATTTTAGAACCTTCTAGATAGCCTGCATTGGTTCCTCTGACTCCACTAGATTTCCTCAATGACTGTCTGACCCCAGCGGCACCTTCCTAGTGCTTCTGGACATGATGTACCAACCTTCCTGGGTATTTTTCATTTCAGGCCCCTGGAAATCTCACCCTTGTTCCTCACTCCTCCTTGATATTTCTCCTGGCAGTTCAGGTTTTCTGATGTGCTTTCTGGCTGAGAGTTCCCACAGGTGCTGTCCTTCAGTGAAGGTCCGTTTCACATACTGTGAAGCTGGTTTCTCTACTTTGTCTTTATAATGGCCTTCAGTCATTAGGGAGAATGCCATTTTATCCGGGAGTGCAGGCCAACAAACTCCTATCTCTTCCTGTTTTCTTCATGAACTTTTTTTGGGTCACCCACAAAATTCTCAACCCCTTCTGAGAGCGTTCAGTGAATCATTTGCAAAGCAGAGAAGATGAGCATGTCTAGGACTAAGCAATTGGGGTCTTCCTAGATCAGTTACTCCTCTCTGTCCACCTCCCCAGGTTTTCTCTGATGACTCATTATCCAGATGGTGCTGGAGGAAATGGAAAGTCTTTCCAAAGTCTTTTAATGACCCCCTCAAAGCACATGGCATTTTATACATAACCTGACAGGTGGGGGCTGACCTGGCACTATCAGCTAGACCGTCATGTTCTCCTGTAGAACATAAACAATTTCATAGATCAGCACCATCAGACAAGGCCGTGCTGTGACTGTGATGAATAAAGGCATAAAAGAAGGCCATTCTGTAATCATGCCAGAACACTGACAACCACATGAACGTTGTCAAAACCACAGCAATGACCAAGCATCCCCCCATGCTGACTAATAGCAGTGCTACTGCAGCCTTACTATTTATCACTGTTGCCTGCTTTTTTCTTCCTGCTCCTAAGTAAATCTTAAGATATCCCATCATAGAACTATGGCCACTTCAGATAATCTTTGAGCCCTCCCCCAAATATCTAACACAAGTCCATGTCCTATGTTAAGTCCTCTCTAATACTTTCTTACTGAGACACCCCACAGTTCTCCATGGTGCATGTCTTCTTCGTTGCACAAGTCAATAAGCCAACTTTATCAACAGTAGTTATGTTCCTGGTACCTTCAGCTGGAGGATGATGTTGTCAATATCATGACAATATCACAAATAACTAATACTTATTTCGTACTTGCCATGTGCCAGATGCCGTTGTAAGTTCTTTGCATATATTAACACCTCTAATCTTTGTAACAAATTATGAGATTGACACTTTTATTATTCCCACTTTGTAGATGAGGAAACTGAAGCACAGAGAGATTAAGTGGAAGTCCTGTTTCTCTAAAGAAGAACATTTCATCACAAGTTTGAGCAGAAATTACAGAACAGGCCAAGAGAACACTTCATTTCTTCATGACCTTTAGGACCAGGGTGACTGAGAGCTAGGCTCATGCCCTTGGGCTATGCCACATGGGGAGAAGGTCCTCTATACTTGCTCATTTTAAGTCACAACCTCAAGGACTGGGGAAAGAGTGAAAGAGTAGGCCAGTTTGTGAAGATTTGTTATTTTCTTCAATGCAGAAATATGATCTGTTGGCAAGAACAGTGAGTTTATATAGATTTTTATGTATCATCTGCATATATCCTGTGCTATTTATTAAGTGATTTCTCTGTGACAGGCACAATTTTAGATGTTTACTAATCAATGACAAGCTTGCGATATCTCACTGCTCATCTCACCCAATTTCTCAGCAACTTTTGACACAGCTGATCCCTCCCTCCTTGAAAAACATTCCTCAGTTGTTTCTGGGAAACCACACTTCCTGGCTGTCTCCCTGTCTCCCTGATCATGCTGTCTCAGTCTCCTTTGCCTCCTCTTCTCCCTGACTGTTACACATTCCTGGAGTGGCTGTGGCTCAGATTGCCATTGTCTTCTTTCACCATCTATACTCACTTCCTGGGGCATCTCATCCAGCCTCATAATTTCAAATACCACCCACATAACTGATGCCTTCAAATTAATATTTCTAACCCAGAATTTGGCCATAACTACAGACTGCTTTACCAAACTGCCTGCTTGACACGTCATATCACCTATATCCAGTCCATTAGAAAATCATTTTGGCTCCCAATTCCAAATATATCTAGAATCCAACCACTTGTCACCATTTTCACTGGTGTCACTCTACCCCAGACCCGTTTGTTGCCTGGATTACTGCTATAGTCTCCTAACTGCTCTCCCTGTTGTTACCCTTGCCCCTCTACAATATCCTCCCTTTCTTCTTATGTTAAAGTATAACAGATATAGTGATGTGCACAAATCTTAAGAGTACAACCTGATTTCTACAGATGTTTATTCCTGTGTACTTAACACACAGATCAAAAGATAGATCATTCCCAGCCCCCCAGGAGGCTTCCTCCCGCCTCTCTCACTGCTAGAAGTCACCACTCTCTAGACTTCTATCCCCATAAATTAATTTTGCCTATTTTAATGCTCCTTATATATGGGACCATACACTATGTACTTTATTATGTCTGTTTTTTTTAATTCAACATTACATCTGTGAAATTCATCTACATTGTTGCTTGTAGAAGTAATATATTATTTTTTCCATGTTTTATAGTATCCCATTATATGAATAAACCGTAATTATCCATTCTACTGTTAATGGTCATGTGGATTAATTCCAGTTTGAGTCTATTATGACAATTGCTGCTATGAATGAAAACATGTGTTCATTCCTCTTGAGTACTCAGTATTCTTAAAACAGAAATCAGATGGTCCTTTTGAAATGTCAAATTACATAATTTCTTGATCCAAACCCTCCAGCAGCATTCCATCTTTTTCAGAGTAAAAGCTAGAGTTCTGGCAAAGGCCTACGAGACCCTATACTCTTGTACTTGAATATGGCACATTTTCTAAAAGCATTGATGTTGGAGCTCCTTAGAAGTAGAAAATCACCTGTCCCTCCTAGGTCTACAGAATCAGAACCTGCTTTGAGCAAATCCCCCAGGTGGTTCACATGCACGTTAAAGTTTGAGGAGCTCTGCCCTTGGCAGTCTTTCCCTTTGCCATCACCCTTCCAACCTCGTCTTCTACCACTTTCTCCCTTGCTCACTCCATGCTGTCCACATGGGTCACTTTGCTGTTTCTTAAACACCCCAGGCATTTCATAGTTGAGGGGTTGTCTGGGCAAGACCTGGTGAGCAGTTTCCTCTCCTGACCCAGTCATAGGGTTCCTGTGTGACCTTAATTTTATGGTATGGTTTCTAACTTTTTATGCCCATAATGAATGAACTCAGAGGATAATTATGGGTGATAGACACAGGATGACTAACAGCAGGTAGCAGTGATGGGAGGTAGGGAAAGGGGGCAGGTGGGATGAACAGAAACAGATGTCAGAAGGAAAAGATGAAGACTGGACTGAGGTTGAGAGCTCCCCCAGGGCAGGAGCAGGGTCACATTTCTCTTTGGTCCCTATAGTGCTTGTGTTGATTATATGGCCTCTTTAATTAAGGCCAGAATTTCTCAACCTCAACACTATTGATATTTGGAGATGACAATTATTTTGTTGTGTGTGGGGGCGTCCCCTGCATATCATCTGATGTTCAGCAGCATCCTTGGCCTCTACCCACTAGATGCCAGTAGCATACTTCAGTTGTGACAATCATAAGTGTCCCCAGACACTGCCAAATATCCCCTGGGAGGCAAAATCATGCCTGGTTGAGAACCACTACTTTGAGACTAAAATATCCTAAAGGTATCAGGGAATTACCTGTGCTTAAATTCTTGACCACTGCTGGGCTTTGGTCTTACTCTCATTTGTGTCAACAACTGTAGAAGGTCTGAAATTTTTATCCTACATGCAGGCCAGCAAGTCAGCCTGCCATAGTTTCATGGATGCTGGTGTAAGACACATGACTCCTGGGTCAGAGAAAAAGGACTTATTACTCATGTCAATAGTAACATCCAGTGTATTTGCATTTTCTTGCATCTGTTCTTCTTGTCCTTAGGTCCCACAGGAGCTATGTGATCAGGGCCAGGAGATACTAGATATGTAATGGTTGCATTACATGAGATGAAGTCTGACATAAGGAATCCATATCCAAATATAAAGCATCAACATTTATTGACCCATAACTATGTGCTTTTACTAAAATAATGCTTATGGACAATAAGCATGCCTTTCCTTTTCTCTTGAGAGAGACACCACCTCTGTCTTCCAAGGCTTTTGCTATATAAACAAGAATATAGGACATATTTTCTGGAGGAAACACTGTCAGTGTCTTTGCTTGAAAGGCATACAGAGATGTGGGAGACCCATGGAGAATTGCCTCTCAAAAATAGACCACAAATTTTGGCTGTTTTCCTTTCCTTTCCACCATCCTCTCTGTCTTGGGGGTTCCTCCTTACTCATGAGACTTCACACAGCAGACCCTGTTCTACCTTACTTTCTCCAAAACACACAGGTACTGAAGAGTGGCAAGTATGTGAGCCACTGGGAAAGGAAACTGAGAAGGAAATGAGAAATGGTCAGGAGATCAAAACAGAACAAGACAGGGGAATCTTTTAGTTATTCCAGAGTTAAAAAATGATCTTGGCCAGGCGCGGTGGCCAAGGCAGGAGGATCATGAGGCAGGAGGATCATGAGGCAGGAGGATCATGAGGTCAGGAGATCGAGACCATCCTAGCTAACACAGTGAAACCCCATCTCTACTAAAAATACAAAAAATTAGCCAGGCATGGTAGATAAAAGACATATATCAAGATGTCCTTTTCAACTCAAGCAGATGAGAGGTCACAATAATAACCAACATTAGGAAAGTTATAAAGGCTTAAGCAGTCCAAAAAGTTCTTATAATACTTATTTACTATTTTAATATTTATAGATTTAGAACATTTATTGATTCATAACTGTGTACTGTTGTTGATATAATATTAATCACGCTGTTTCAAAACCTTCCACAGGCTTTCAGTATCACTGGGAATAAAATCTGAAACACAATGGCCTGAAAGGTCCCTCATGATCTGCCTTCCCCTGGCCCCACCCACCTCCATCTGACCTCATCTCACCTTCATGTCTTCATTTCTACTTCATCTTCCCTCACTTTGGCTGTTGCTCTAGTTAAATAAAGGTGTAAGCAATACCAAATATCAGAGGAAAATGAATTCATATATCAAAATTATTATGTTTTCATTTATAAGTTTCAGTGAAAGACCTTAGGAAACAAGAAGGAAATTCACATTAATTAGGCACTTTCTGTGTGCGAGGGACTATGCTGGGTTCTTGTGCATCTTTTCATGCTGGTTTTTGTGTAGGCAGTGATGATTTTTCTTCTGCTTGGTTAGTTAAGAGGTAGCTCTGAATTTCTAACTAATGATCTAATTTAACCTATCATGATCTTAGATCTTTTTCATGTCATGTTTACATAGTCATTCTTCCTTCATCTTACCTGTGTGTAGTTTGACTGCTCTTCCACAGATGATTTAATCTAATCAGAGCAGTGTCTCCAGAGTAGCTAAGTATTGATATGAAAAGAAGATTTTAAATGAAATTTTGACTTTACCTGCCGAGTACACAGTCACAGTCAAAGTATAGCAATGTCATGGTGAGATTTTATTCTTCTCCATGTCTAGCATGAACTATGATATATCGCATGCACTGTTGACTTTTTCTTCTTTACTAACAGAAGCTCTGAAAAAACAGGAGTGTGAATTATTTTTATCAACTTTATCTGAAATTTCATAAAGATCATTTTTTAACTCTGTAATAATTAAAAGATTCCCCTGTCTTGTTCTGTTCTGATCCCCTGACCATTTTTCATTTCCTTCTCAGTTTCCTTTCCCAGGGCTCACATACTTGCCACTCAAAAGGGTAGAGTCCCAGGCCTTCCACTTCTATGGGATCTCCCCCAACAATGGCTTTTACTTCCATCACTTTAATCTAGGAATATACTGGAAGTTCTCAAACCTAGAACTCCAATGTGGACCTCCTGCCTGAGTCTCAGATCCATCTATCTCACTGCCTTTTGGAGCCAGGGCTGCCACAAATGGTCAGGCAGCTGTGACGGTGGAGTGGCTCCATGTAAATGGATGCTGACACTTGAATGTTTTCCAGGCCCCGCAAATTCAGGACATCTGAAGCTGAAGTCATCTGGCCTTCAGATTGCTTCTCCATTCCCTGTCTCAATAAATGGCACCTGTATCCACTAATTCTAGGATTCCCCAAACCCTGGGCGATGGACTGGTACTGGTCAGTGGCGCATTAGGAACCGGACTGCACAGCAGGAGGTGAGTGGCAGTGAGTGAGCATTACCACCTGAGCTCCACCTCCTGCCAGATTCTCATAGGAATGTGAACCCCGTTGTGAACTGTGCACATGAGGGATCTAGGTTGCACGCTCCTTATGAGAATCTAATGGCTGATGATCTGTCACTGTCTCCCATCACCCCTAGATGGGACTGTCTAGTTGAAGGAAAACAAGCTCAGAGCTCTCACTTATTCTACATTTTGGCAAGTTGTATAATTATTTCATTATATATTACAATGTAATAATAATAGAAATAAAGTACACCATAAATGTAATGCACTTGAATCATCCTGAAACCATCCCCCGACCTGTTCCTTGGAAAAATTGTTTTCCATGAAACTGGTCCCTGGTGCCAAAAAGGTTGGGGACCACTGCACTTGCTGATCCAGCTAGCAGCTGAAGAGTGTATTCGTTTCCTAGAGCTGCCTCAACAAATGTGCTAGTTTTAAGCAACTGAAGGTGATTATTTCACAGTTCTGGAGGCCAGAAGTCTGAATCAAGGTGTGTCAGCAGGTCCATGGTCTCTCTGAAGACTCTAGGGAAGAATCCTTTGCCTCTTGCAGCTTCCGGTGGCTCCAGGCATTCCTTTGCTTGTGGCTGCATTGCTCCAATCTCTGCCTGCATCTTTACACGGCCTTCTTCACCTGGCCTCTCTACTCTGTGTGTCTTTTATAAGGACATTTGTCATTGGATTTAGAGCTCACTTGGGTAATATAAAGTAATCTCATCCTAATATCCTTAACTTAATTATATCCCCAAAGACTTCCAAATAAGGTCACATTCTTAGGTTTCTGGAGTTAGGATGTGGGACCTACCTTTTAGGGGCCACCATTTAACCCACTATAGGGAGTCAACCCCTACTCTTCTCTTCCTTCTCCACCCACATTCAGGTTCCCACAGTTCTTACTGAGTCTATGTCCTTTGTTGCCCATCTACTTCTTTCTGTCTCTGCCATCCTACTTCAAGGCAACATTAGCACCTGCCTGTCTGAAGTGAAAACTTCCCTAGTGGGTCTGCCTGTGTTCAGTCCTGTTCCCCTCTATTCCTTACAGGGCCATTTAAAATGCAAATCTGATCATGTCACTGTTCTGTTTCAGTCACTTTGTGGCTCCCCATGAAGTCTAACATCTTTAGCATGGCTTGCAGATTCCTCCGGTCCTGCCCTCTTTCCTCCATTACCTCAGTTGACTCTCTCCTGTTTTCTTCAGTAGCCCTTGCAAGATTTATTTCATTTCCTCAAATTCACCATGCTCACTCTTCTTTCCAGGCTTTGGCCCATGCTGTTCCCTCTGCCTGAAGTGCTCCTCACTTCTCACCCTTCGTTCCTGTCTCCCCTCACCTGGCTAACTCCTATAGATCTTCAGCTTCAACGTCATTTCCTCACAGAGGCCTTTCAGGACCCGTTAACTAGCTCTGGCAGCCCTGCCGTGTACTTTCATAATGCCCTGAAGTGTACCTGTCATAGCTCTGATGACCAACATTGAAATTTCTTCTTTAATACTTGTCTCCCTCTACTGGACTATAGACTTGATGAGGGCAGGTGCTGTCTTCCATCCTTAGCATCCAGAGACTGCCTGAACTCCCCATGAGTGGATGGCAAGTGAGGGAATGAATAGAGAGTCTTCATGAATAGTTTATTTTCCAATGATTTATTATAGGAATAATTCTGAATATCTCTATTTTAAGAATAAAACAGGAAATCTGTGAGGCTAATTTGACTTTTTTTCAGGGTGCACATTTTCAACTGCTGAGTCTTGTGACTGGGTAAACAAGCCAGGGGAGGAGTGCCTTGTGCCTGAGAGTTGGCTCAGGTATGGAGGCCCTGTCTTAGAGCAGACTCTTCCTTTCATGATATGGTCCCTCTGTGATTTGGTACAACTCAAGGATCTGCTAGGAAGGTATGTCAGTTAAATTTAGTCTGTTGCTTTTTCTTTATGGATTTTTTTTTTTTTTTGAGACAGAGTCTCACTCTGTCGCCCAGACTGGAGTGTAGTGGCACGATCTCGGCTCACTGCAACCTCTGCCTCCTGGGTTCAAGTGATTCTCCTGCCTCAGCCTCCCGAGTAGCTGGGATTACAGGCACCTGCCACCAGGCCTGGCTAATTTTTTGTATTTTTAGTAGAGACGGGGTTTCAGCGTGTTGGTCAGGCTGGTCTCGAACTCCTGACTTCAGGTGATCCACCCACCTCAGCCTCCCAAACTGCTGGGATTACAGGCATGAGCCACCATGCCCGGCTATGTATTTTTAAAACTACAATTGTTGGCCATGTTTCTAGACCAACTTCCAAACAATACAGTCCTACTACACAGAGGAAACAAGTGAAGAACATGCTCACTCTCTCAGCACAGTCCCATTTCCTCCCAAGAGATGACCCCTTTAAAGCGTGTTTCAGATCTTCTCTGCATATACAGCCTCAGGTAGTTATTTATAGCAGTGTGAAAAAGGAATAATATATCCCCATTTTATGTAACTTTCTCATGGCCACGCATCTGCACATTTATAAATGCAAACTTTGCCTGGACATCCAGGCATTTCCATACATCCTCTGAAACTGAGATGGAGGTTCCCAAAGCTCAGTTCTTGACTTCTGTGCACCCACAGGCTCAACACCATGTGGAAACTGTCAAGGTTTGGGGCATGCACCCTGTGAAGCAATGATCTGAGCTGTACCTTGGCTCCTTTTAGTCCCAGCTGGAGCTGGAGCAGCTGGGATGCAGGGCACCATGTCCCAAGGCTGCACAGAGCAGTGGGGCCCTGGGCCTGGCCCATGAAACCATTTTTCCCTCCTAGGCTCCTGGGTCTGTAATGGGAGGGGCTGCCATGAACATCTCTGAAATGCGCTGGAGACATTTTCCCCATTATCTTGGCTATTAACATTTGGCTCCAAACTCCCAGTACCAATTTTCTGTATTAGTCTGTTTTCATACTGTTACTAGGTAATTTAAAAAAGAAAGAGCTTTAATTAACGCACAGTTCTGCATGGCTGGGGAGGCCTCAGGAAACTTATAATCATGGCAGAAGGTGAAGGAGAAACAAGGCACATCTTTCATGGTGGCAGGAAAGACAGAGAGAGGGGGAAGTGCCACACTTTTAAACCATCAGATCTTGTGAGAACTCACTTACTACCACGAGAACAGCATGGGGGAACTACCACCCATGATCCAATCACCTCCTACCAGGTCCCTCCCTCTACACATAGGGATTATAATTTGAGATGAGATTTGGGTGGGGACATGGAGCCAAACCACATCAAGGGATGAGTCATTCAATCCAAAATATTTATTTTGCATCTATTATGTGCAAGGCACTGTTCTAGGCACCAAGGCAAGTGAACAGAAAAGAAAAAGATACTTTGCCCTCATGGAGCTTACATTTTAGAAGTGGGAAAAAGATAAAATAAAATTTAAAAGTGAATTATATAGTATATCTGAAGGTAAAAGTTCAGTAAAACAGGGAAGGAAAAGGGTGTATAGGGGATGAGGCACTTGCAGTTTTAAAAAGTGGAATCAGTGAAGCCCTCACTGAGAAAATGATATTTGATAATACTAATATCCAAATCATAGGACTGTGATTCATGATTAAATGAGAATTAAATGAGTTAATAGAATAGTATCTGACACATTGTAAGTACAATACAGGATAAATATTAGCTATTATTTTTTCTTTTTTCTTTTTTCTTTTTTGAGACACAGTCTTGCTGTTTCACCCAGGCTGGAGTGCAGTGGCGTGATCTCGGCTCACTGCAAGCTCTATCTCCTGGATTCACGCCATTCTCTTGCCTCAGCCTCTCAAGTAGCTGGGACTACAGGCGCTCGCCACCATGCCTGGCTAATTTTTTTGTATTTTTAGTAGAGATGGGGTTTCACCATATTAGCCAGGATGGTCTTGATCTCTTGACCTCATGATCTGCCCACCTTGGCCTCCCAAAGTGCTGGGATACAGGTGTGAGCCCCTGCACCCAGCCTATTCTTTTTGTTTTAAATTGTTCATCCACAGCAAGAATATATCAGAATTTATTTAATCATTCTCTTACTGGTAGACATTTAATTGGTCCCCAGTTTTGTTCAATTACAAATACTGCTTATATTGAACAGTCTTGTATTTATGTATTTCTTTGATCAAATACATAAATATTTTAGTAGATAACCTCCTGGACATGAAATTATGGGGGAGAAAAACATGAAGATTTTCTATCAGACAGATACTGTCACATTGCCCTTAAAACTGCTGTATTCTTCTTCTGCTTTCCCCAAAACAGTGCATGAGTGCACTCTCACCAACAAAGGGCATAGTATCAATTTTTATCTATATGAGACTTAAAAATGAGATCTGTTTGTTTTTTAGATTTTATTTTTCTACTACAAATGAAGTTGAACATTTTTCATAATTTATTTTTTATTTGTATTTATTCTTCAGTGAAATGCCCTTTTTCTATTGGATTAACTTACTGATTTGTAGATTCTCTTTACTATTATTTGTTAAATCATATATATAAATATGATAGGCTAAAAGTATGAGTTTATATATGTATTTGTGTATACACACACACACACACACACACACACACACACACACACCCACCCACTCCCATGTGGCTGTTGAACACTGGAAATGTGACTAGCGCCTCTGAGAAACTAAATTATTAATTTTAATTAATCTTAATTTAAATATCCAGTATGGCTAGTGGCTACCATATTGGATAGCACATCTCTGTAGTGACTTTAGATGTCTGGCAGGTAAGACAATTTTCAAAATTGTCTTTTCTTTTCTTGTATGTTTTCCCCTCCAAGGAAATCTTACAATGAGCTTGTAAAGTTCACTAAAGTAATTTCTGATCAGATTCTGATTAGTGTTTCTTCCTGGGTATTATATTTACAATATTATGAATAACTATTAATGGGTTTTGGCATATAGAAAATTTGTAATGTTTATGTGTTGATTATATATTCAACCATTCTGCTGATTCTGATTAGAATCTTGTTGATTCTAACAGTTTGTTCAGTTTATTTTCTTGAGTTTTAAAGCTAGGCAATCATTATCCAGTTGTATTTATTTCTATTTTTACTGTACTATGGTTAAAAAATATGGCCTATGTGATTTCAACATTGATGAATTAATTGGGATGTTTTATTGTGGCCTAATACAATGTTCCCTAAATATTTATAAATAATTTAAAAATATTTATTGGCTATACATATATGCACATATTAAGCTTTATGATTTAATTGCTCAATCCTTAATATCCCCACATTTTTCCAATTTGACCTGTATATTTCTGAAAGAGGTGGTTAAATCCTACCATTATTATTTATAATTTGTAAAATTTTTTTTGTATTCCCAACAGTTTTGCTTCATATCATTTAATGTTTTGTCTGATTTATAAAAAGTTCTCAACTGTTCTATCTTCTTCATTAATTATATGTGCCTTTTATCAGTGTTAAAGTGTACAGCTCAATTAATTTACACAGACTGAACATATTCCTTAAGCTCCATCCCAGCCCCTTGCAGTCACTAACCCCACTTAAGGATAGCCACTATCCTGACTTCCAATAGCACAGGCTAGTTTTTTTGTCTAATTTTGATCTTTTTAATTCTGGTTTATCCTTTTTTGTGTCTGGCTTCTTTTGTTCAACATTAGGATTATGAGATTCATTCATATTGTGTGCCATGTTATCATACCTTCTGTTGGACTCCCTTAGCAGGAACTGAAACTGCAAGCCAGATAGAGAAAACATGCTGGCACATGAGGGGCACGTACATCCCGGAATAGGGAAGGAAGGTTCTCATCGCATGGGCTGTGTTCTTTTCTTCTGTCCTGCATTACCTCTGTTATCTTCTGTTCCAGATGTTCTCTTTATGCACCTTGATCCTTATCTATTATGTTGTTGGTTTCCTTCAAATGTCTGGTAGCCCTTGGTTGCCTGTTCAAATGTATGATGAATAACCAGGTTGACTATATTGAGGAGCTGGCATGGATTTTCTCTGCAGTCTGTGGGCCTTTTGGAATGTGCAACATGTGCCAACACAAGAGCTTCCCTTTAGGGTGGATGAGCAAGAAGGAGGCTGAAGAACCCCACAACTGCCAGAGAACAAAGGTTTACTCTGGGACAAAGCATGGTGTCATACTTCAGGCCTCAGTGGTACTGCCTTCTATTTTTTCTTTCTTCCTTGTCTGCTATCGAAGTGCAGAATTGCCTCTCTATCAGCTCTTCTTTTTCGGACCCATCCCCTAGAATAAAAGCTTCCCCCAAGAGATTTGCCACTTTGGAGAAAATCTGGCTGGAGACAAACACTGCCACCTCTGTGTGTATTGGAAGGGAGGGGCACCATTTGTTGTTACGTGGGGAGTTATTGAATTATTTCCAAGCTTGGAGTTTCTCTGGCATTCTTATAGGCAGAATGGTCCTCCCTGGAGTCTGCTTTAGGTTGTAGTTTCTTCTATAGAAACTCCTACAGGTTTTACCATCATTCTGATCCCATCTGCTTTCTGTCTTTCAGAAATTTCTCAACATTTCTGGCTTGTGGATGCCACCCTTTCTTGCTTTCCAGCCCCATTATGGAGTTACTCTTTTAAAAAATATTGTTAGCTTATTTTTATATAGATAAATACAAAGGAGAAAAAAATGAATAGTCTATTATGTCACTACCAAGTAATCCCTGCTTACATTTTTCCTTTTTAATATGATTTTTTATTATAATGAGAAAACTCATAAATAAAAAAATTATATAATATATTTATATGGAAAGAAGATTACCATAGTTCTGTTGTTTCAAAACAGCCATGTTTAGTGGTTCTGTTTTTTTCCTCTGTGCTACTTTTTTTTGTTTGTTTACTTGTTATACTCTCTAAAAGAATTTTATATTATGCTTTTTGCACTTGACACTGTATCTAAGCACTTTCCAGTACTGTGGCTAGCCTTCATAATGTAGGAAAGTCATTGTAACGGTTGCAGGACATTTTATTGTATTTCATTACCTCCTTATCCACTGCCCTGCAGTTGGACAGGGAAACAGATCTCTAACCTCCCAGGACGGAGTACAGATTCATTCTGAAATGAAGGCTTAAGGGATTTTATTTCTTTATAATAATTATAAATTTTTGAATAGTTAATATGTGTACATGAATCAAAATTCTAAAAGAACAACAAGGTATATATTGAAAACTTCCTCGTATCCCTGTCCCCAGCCACCTGCTTCACCTCCTCAGATTAATCCATTACTAGTTTCTTGAATAGTCTTTCAAAGATAGTCTATACATGGTTAGGCATATTGGAATATGAACATATGTATGTATGTGTGTATGTATATACAGAAATGATGAAAAGTAGCTTACTATACCCTTGTCTATACCTTGCTTTTTCCACTTAACAATACCTTACAGAATTTTCCACATCAGGACATGTGGCTGCATAGGGATGATGATGATGATGATGATGATGATGATGATGATGATAGGGAGGAAAAGGAGAAAAACAGTTTCTACTGAGTGCTAATTCTGCTGGAAAGTGGAATTACTAGATCAAAGAGTAGGTGCATTTTAAATTTTAATAGTTGTTTCCAAATTCAGCCACAGGGTTGTACTACTTTTATATGCTATTCTCATTAATAATGAAGTCTCAAAACCCCAGAGGTAGTTACTGTTATTACCCATATTTTACAGGTAAGGGAACAGAGAGATTAAGGGACCTACCCATGGTCACAAAGCTAATAAGTGGTGGTGGCTGAATGCAAATACAGACAGTCTGGTTGCAGGGCCCAGACGTGGCCCCTTCACTGCACCTCTCCTTCATGCTGCCTTTTGCAAACATCACCACCCTCCATCTCCGAAACATTTCCATCTTAACCTAATGAAACCTTATACCCATTAAACACAAACTCCCCACTCTCCACTCCCTCCAGTCCCTGGCAACCACCATTCTCCTTTCTGTCTCTCTCTATTAATTTGACTACTCTCGGTATAAGTGGAATTATATAATTTGTTATTTTGTGATTGTTTGTTTCACTTAGCAAAACGTCTCCAAAGTTCATCCATGTGGTTGATGAGTCAGAATTTCCTTCCTTTTTATGGCTGAATAGTATCCTATTGTGTGTATATGCACATTTTGTTTACAGAGTCATCCGTTGATATGCAGTTGGGTTGCTTCTACCTTTTGGCTGTTGTGAATAATGCTACTATGAATGGAGGTGTACAAACGTCTGTCCAAGTCCCTGCTTTCACTGCTTTTGGGTGTAGACCCAGAAGTGGAATTGCTAGATTACATGTTAGTTCTATGTTTAATTGTTTTAGGAATCACCGTACCATTTTCCACAGCAACTGCATCATTTTACATTCCTGCCAGCAATGCAAAAGGTTCCAGTTTCTTCACATCCTCGCCAACAGCAGTTATTTTCTGTTCTGTTGTTTGTTTGTTTGCTTTATTTTGGATAATAACCATCCTCTTGGGTGGGAAGTGGCAACTTCTTGATTTTTACTGTATAAAGTATGTCCATATTTTCCTTTATTTTCCCTGCCTTCCTTGAAAATGTCTTTGCCTCTCTAAGGTTATACAAACAGTTTCAAACTTTTACATGTATTTATTATTTCATTTGGTACATTTAGGGCTTTGATTTATCCAGAATTCATTTTCTGTTTTATCTGATATTGGGGACACTAATTGTCTTCCTCCTGACTGAAAACCAGAGATGCCTGCATTGTTCCTGGAAGCTCATGCATTTTCCTTTCCACCATCCTGTCATTTCTGTGGCTCCTCCCCACCTCCCCCACACATACCTGGGGCCCATACTGAACCACTATTGTTTTCAACACTTCATATCTTAGCTTGCATGTCAATACTATCAAATTAGGCTTTCAGTTTCAGCAAAAGAAGTCAGTGTGACTAAACAACTCATAATGTAAAATGTATGTCTTTTCTTATTAAGGAAAAACATTCAAGAGGACCAGAAAAGTTTTATAGTATAGAATTGTAATTACATTTATATTTATGCTTCTGAATTTGACCTCTCATTCCCTATCTGTGGCTATTCAGTTTGGGTTTTTATTTAGCATTACTTTGAAGCTGGGGAGTGGTGAGTGTCTACAGGGATTAAATAGCAACAAATCTAAGATTTGTTGGTTGTAACTGGGTCAAGCTGACCTTTCTGTAGAAATCTTAGATTTATACAAATCAGAACATAATAGCATGTAAAAATAATGACTTTTTTTTCAGTTTCAGGAATTAATGGTTATTTTCTAAAATAATGAGATGTTATTTTTGCGATCATATGGGAATATGAATGTTGGAAGTATTATTTTCCAGAAATGGATAACTAAATAATGAATACTTTCCATAATCTACTTTTGTTTTTATATTGAAATCGGGCTTAAATGAGAAATTTCTAACTTAAAGTCTTGCCTAAAATTATTTAGCATTGGAAATAACCTGCCCCATGAGTCCTGAAGCTCAAGCAGTTTGGGGACTTTGCCCACAATCACATGATAAAACTAGAATTTGAACCCAATTTCATGTGACGCTAAAGTGTGTGTTCTTTCCATAAGCAAACAGGTGTGGAGAAGTGAGCAGGTGTGGCCTCAGTGAGGCTTGAAGGCTGGGGTCCAGGGAAAGCCTGGCAGGATATGAGGCTAGAGAGTTAAGTTGGGATGGGATTTGTAAAGGCCATGTCTTGTCTAGGAGCTAACGAACCACTGAACGTTTTTAAGCAGGAAAGTAACACCAGATCATTTTTGAGAGAGGAATCTGGCAGTAGTATAAATAGTAGATTAGACGGGGAGGAAACCAAGAACAGAAAACACAATTTAGTGATCACCTCAGTGGTTCTATTGATGGGTAATGATGGTCTGAACTGGAGTAGGGGCTGCAGATAGGAGACTTGGTTCAAGAGTTACTCAGAGACATTATAATAAGATTTGGCTCTCCATTTCCCAGTGGAGATCCCAAAGGACAGTTAGAAATATAAGCCTACGACCAAGAACAGTTCTAAGGTAGAGATTTGAATTTAGAAGTCATCAGCATGAAGTGGTGGTTAGAGCCCAGAAAGTGATGATATTATCAGGAACTGAGAAGACCAAAAGGATGTGTATGAGAAGGACATTCTGGGGGAAAGTGAACAAATACGGGATTTGAAGAGGGACCCTCTCTGGAGAAGGCTCCAGTGCCTGGCTGTTCTTAGGAGGTGCCTTTTCCCTTTGTATTCCAGTTATGGGAGGGGAGCAAGATTTGCTCTTTTAGAAGAACTTCTTTAGCTTCCTGTTCTGTCCCCACCTTAAGCATAGACAATTCTTTTTTTTTTTTCTTTTTTGAAACAGGGCCTCGCTCTGGTCACCCAGGCTGTGTCACTGCAGCCTCGACATCCGAGGCTCAAGTGGTCTTCCCACCTCACCCTCCCAAGTAGCCAAGACTACACGTGTGTGCCACCATGCCCAGCTAATTTTTATTTTTCCTAGAGACAGAGTCTCACTATGTTGCCCAGGCTGGCCTTGAACTTATGGGCTTAAGCTATCCTTCTGCCTCAGCCAGCCAAAGTGCTGGAATTATAGGCATGAACCACTGTGCTCGGCCTAATTTTCTTATAACAGAGCCAAAAGCTAGACCTGATCTCTCCCAGGGCTCTTGGTTCAGAGCCCCAGACCCACATTTGTGCAGCAGAGTAGAGAAGGCCATCGCTCAAGAAATGTTGAGAAAGTTGAGTTTACAGAATGTGGTCATTATTTGGATGTCATGGTTTCTCCCAGTTAGTTCTCTGAGGAATTAGATAAGCAAGGAAAAGGAGGTCACAGGGACCATGGAAGGCTTAATTTCAGAGAGTTGTGGTCACTGAAATTACACACTACAGTGGATAGGGGCATAAAATCCTGGTGAGAAATTGGAGGCAGTGAGTGTATAGGCTCTTTCAAAGAAATTTAAACAGAATAATTTGGGTCAGTCTGTACCCCAGATCAACTTAGAGCTCATTATATGTGTCTTTTTATAATTCTTGCACTAATTATTTAGAAAGGTGAAGGATTTTGAGATGGCAGTCACATACACTGTCCATTCCACCCTAATTTTCCATATTAATGTGATTATTACAAATAGATGGCAAAGGTTGGCTTTGAAGCAGGCAGGCCTGGGTTGAATTCCAGATCTGTCACTAAATAACTGTGACCACAGGGAAAATCACTCAAATTCTGATCCCTAGTTTCCTCGATTGTAAACTGAGATAATACCTTCAGTGGCAGGTAATACTAATTGGATTCCATTCCAACTCCCTAATAGCATGCCTGCCTATACAACAGAAGCTAGAAAGCCAAAGAGAAAATTTCCAGACTCCCTCGCAGCTGGGTTTTACATCTGACCTGGTTCTGCCAAGTAGGCACCCCTGAAGGAGACTTGGGAGGTGGAAGTGGCAGTGAAAAGCTTTGAGACAACAACATTACCTCTTCTTGTAGCACGGTAGCGGAGGTGACTGGTATTTTGGAAGTGGTGGAGGTGACATGTCAGTATTTAGTCCTGAGTACCTGTGGCAGGAGGCAGTAACTATGGAGTTCCCCTAAGAGAATCCCACATTCTGGTTGAACGTTTCTCCAGAATGACTGCATCATTCCTGATAATGTAGAATGCAAACTTAATTCCATGCTCCCCCAGAAATTCTGTAGCTGCCAGGTACCCTGCAATCAATCTTGTTCTGTTTAAACTACTGTTTAGGATGGATTCCATTGTCTGCAACTCACAGACTAACCTCATAGGGTTTGGGGGAAGGCTAGGCATATTGGAATATGAATATATGTAACTTGCATATACTGTGCACATGGTGAGCCATATTATTATTTTTGTTAGTGCATCACCTGTTGTAATAAAATCAAGCATCCTGCAATTTCTTAAGAATTTTCTTTGGGAGACCGAGGTGGGCAGATCACGAGATCAAAAGATCAGGACCATCCTGGCCAACATGGTGAAACCCCGTCTCTACTAAAAATACAAAAATTAGCTGGGCGCGGTGGTGCATGCCTATAGTCCCAGCTACTCGGAGGCTGAGGCAAGAGAATCGCTTGAACCCAGGAGGCAGAGGTTACAGTGAGCTGAGATTGCGCCACTGCACTCCAGCCTGGGAGACAGAACGAGACTCCATCTCAAACAAACAAACAAAACAAAGAAAAATAATTTTCTGATAATTGTTTTTTGTAGCACATCTTGGTTCCAAGATTCTTAGGTATCCTATTATTATAGAGTGTAATATTTAGGTATCCTAAGTATTGTAGAATAGAGGTCTTTTGTGCACTGTTGGGAATGACATAGTGGAATATTAACTATCAAACTATGAAATGAGGAAATACAGGATAAATGAAAACACCCTTATTGTTTTTACTCAATAGACAATCAGGAATTGTCTTCAACTTCAGTTAACAGTGCTAATAACTTACCAGACACTGTTAGGAGCTATGACTTTCAAGGATTTTAGATAATGGTTGAGAAGCTGTGTTAGTCCGTTATCACGCTGCTGATAAAGACATACCTGAGACTCGGAAGAAAAAGAGGTTTAACTGGATTTACAGTTCCACATGGCTGGGGAGGCCTCAGAATCATGGCAGGAGACAAAAGGCACTTCTTTCATGGTGGTGGCAAGAGAAAATGAGGAAGAAGCAAAAGCGGAAACCCCTGATAAACCCATCAGATATCGTGAGAGTTATCTGCTGTCATGAGAATAGCACGGGAAACACTGGCCCCCATGATTCAGTTACTTCCGCCTGGTTCCCTCCCACAACACATGAGGATTGTGGGAGATACAATTCAAGTTGAGATTTGGATGGGGACACAGCCAAACCACATCAGAAGTGGATGGTCTTTTGTTATTTCTTTCCTAGGTTCTGTCAGCTGCTCAACTTATTGGCATCTTCTGATCTTTTTAGAAAAAGTCTAAATATTTATTTTGGAATCTACCTCTTAATATGGCATTTGGCCTAAAACACAGGGATTTTGCTAAACTGAAATTCTCATTTTTACATATGGCAACCTTATTGTTTATAATAAGATGTTACATCTATGAGTAAGAATGGAAGTTATTATGTTGTAATCTTTATTGGAAGATATATAATAAGATGCTGTTACCACAGCTTTTAAGCCTCTGAATAATACTACAATTTGGTTTGTATTCAATTATTTTTTATAAGTTATTGATAAAGGGGGACTTTTTTTCTTAAGGCAAAAAGAACTTCAAATTACTACTTATTTCCTCACTGAGATTCTTCCTAGACTGGACATTGAACATTTAACTTATCTGTAGAGCAAGTTAAGGTTAAATGCCACTTGCCACAGCTTTCATTATGGCTGCTTTGTTTTAACAATGTTAGTTTATGTTTTGTTTTTACCTGAAACATCGATTTTCTTTTGGTTTAGAAGGTATTAAATATGTTTCTATTAATTTAACAAAGGCATAGATAAATATAAAATATTCTCATTTTGGATAAAAACAAAACAAAAAACAGGTCTACGTGACCTCTTTTGTGGCAGAACATGTGGAATAACTTTTTGGCATTGCCCAATTAAGCAAATAAAAACAAAACTTTTCTATCATGTGAATTTATTGTGCATAAGTTAAAATGTCAATGGAAACCAAAACACAGTAGTAAACTGATTTGTTTCTCAGAGTTGGCCTAATTATTTCTCAAAAATAGGGAAGACTCCAATAAATATGAAATTAAAACTGCAATAAGAATAATTTATAGGATAATGTGTTATACAATGTTTTGTGTGTCCAAATGAAATTTAATAACTTTATTATTGTATTAAGGGGAAAATTATATTAAATAGTCTGTGGACCTTTACATAATTGCCCCTTTGGAAACTCAACAGATTGACAAATTACTGAGGTCAGTAATTTTATGGCTGTTCTTCATATTTTTTAAACAAATAAATTGAAGAATGAAAATATACAGGAAAGAGCTGATGTAAGAGTTTTATGAATGTGTTTAGAATGTGGTTCCTCCTATGTACAATTATTTCTAATATGCTAGCTTCCTTTTATGTTTTTTATTTTTATTTTTTATTATACTTTAAATTCTGGGATACATGTGCAGAATGTGCAGGTTTGTTACGTAGGTATGCATGTGCCATGATGGTTTGCTGCACCCATCAACATGTTACCTACATTAGGTATTTCTCCTAATGCTATCCCTCCCCTAGCCCCCAAGCCCCCGACAGGCCCTGGTGTGTGATGTTCCCCTGTCCATGTATTCTCATTGTTCAACTCCCACATATGAGTGAGAACATGCGGTGTTTGGTTTTCTGTTCCTATGTTAGTTTGCTGAGAATGATGGTTTCCAGCTTCATCCATGTCCCTGCAAAGGACATGAATTCATCCTTTTTTTAATGGCTGCACAGTATTCCATTGTGTATATGTACCACATTTTCTTTAGCCAGTCTATCATTGATGGGCATTTGGGTTGGTTTCAAATCTTTGCTATTGTGAACAGTGCTGCAATAAACATATGTGTGCATGTGTCTTTATAGTAATTTATAATCCTTTGGGTATATACCCAGTAATGGGATTGCTGGGTCAAGTGGTATTTCTGGTTCGAGATTTTTGAGGAATCTCTACACTGTCTTCCGCAATGGTTGAACTAGTCTACACTCCCACCAACAGTGTAAACGCATTCCTATTTCTCCACATCCTCTCCAGCATCTGTTGTTTCCTGACTTTTTAATGGTCGCCATTCTAACTGGCGTGAGATGGTATCTCACTGTGGTTTGGATTTGCATTTCTCTGATGACCAGTGATGATGAGCATTTTTTCATATGTTTGTTGGCTGCATACATGTCTTCTTTTGAGAAGTGTCTATTCGCCCACTTTTTGGTGGAGTTCTTTTTTTCTTGTAAATTTAAGTTCTTTGTAAATTCTGGATGTTAGCCCTTTGTCAGATGGTTAGATTGCAAAATTTTTCTCCCATTCTGTAGGTTGCCTGTTCACTCTGATGACAGTTTCTTTTGCCGTGCAGAAGCTCTTTAGTTTAATTGGATCCCATTTGTCAATGTTGACTTTTGTTGCCATTGCTTTTGGTGTTTCAGTCATGAAGTCTTTGCCCATACGTATGTCATGAATGGTATTGCCTAGGTTTTCTTCTAGGGTTTTTATGGTTTTAGGTCTTACGTTTAAGTCTTTAATCCATCTTGAGTGAATTTTTGCATAAGGTGTAAGGAAGGGCTCCAGTTTTAGTTTTCTGCATATGGCTAGCCAGTTTTCCCAGCACCATTTATTGAATAGGGAATCCTTTCCTCATTTCTTGTTTTTGTCAGGTTTGTCAAAGATCAGATAGTTGTAGATGTGTGGCATTATTTCTGAGGCCTCTGTTCTGTTCCATTGGTCTATATATCTGTTTTGGTATCTTTATTTTTTATCATTTCAACTTTTGTTTTAGGTTCAGGGGGTGCAGGTTTATTATGTGTGATGCTGAGGTTTGGGGTATGAATGATTCCATCACCCAAGTGGTGAGCATGGAACCCAATAGGGAGTTTTTCATCCCTTGCTCCCCTCCCCCTCTACCCCTTTTCGTAGTCCCTGGTGTCTATTGTTGTCTCTTTATGTCTATAGTTACCCAGTGCTTAGTTGCCACTTACAAGTGAGAACTTGAGTTATTTGGCTTCCTGTTCCTTTGTTAATTCACTTAGGATAATGGCCTCCAGTTGCATCCAGATGGCTGCAAAGGATATGATTTAATTCCTTTTTATGGCTGCATAGTATTCCATGATGTATATTTACCACATTTTCTTTCGTCAATCCACCATTGATGGGCAGCTAGGTTGATTCCATGTCTTTGCTATTGTGAATAGTGCTGAGATGAAAATATGAGTAGACATGTCTTTTTTGTCAAATTGTTTATTTTCTTTTGGATATATACCCAGTAATGGGATTGCTGGGTCAAATGGTCATTCTGTTTTAAGTCTCTAAACTGCTTTCTACAGTGACTGAATTAATTTACATTCCCACCAACAGTGTGTAAGTGTTCCCTCTTCTCTGCAGCCTTGCCAGCATCTGTTATTTCTTATCTTTTTAATAGCCATTCTGACTGGTGTGAGATGGTATCTCATTGTAGTTTTGATTCGCTTTTTTCTGATTATTGATGTTGAACATTTTTTCATATGCTTGTTGACCAAGTGTATGTCTTCTTTTGAGAAGTGTCTGTTCATGTCCTTTGCCCACTTTTTAATGGGATTATTTGGTTTTTGTTTGTTGAGTTGTTTAAGTTCCTTATAGATTCTGGATACTAGACCTTTGTCAGATACATAATTTGCAAATATTTTCTTCCATTCTATAAATTGTTTGTTTACTCTGTTGATAGTTTTGTTGTTGTTGTGCAGAAGCTCTTTAATTAGGTAACATTTGTCAATTTTTGTTCTTGTTGTCATTGCTTTTGAGGACATAGTCATAAATTCTTTGCCAAGACCAATGTCCAGAATGGTTTATTTCAGGTTTTATTCTAGGATTTTCATAGTTTAAGGTTTTCCACTTAAGTCTTTAATCCATTTTGAGTTAAGTTTTGTATATGGTGATAGGTAGGGTCCATTTTCATTCTTCTGCATATGCTGGCAAGTTATCCCAGCACCATTTATTAAATAGGGAGTCCTTTCCCTGTTGCTTATTTTTGTCAACTTTGTTAAAGGTCAGATGGTTGTAGGTATGTGGCTTTATTTATGAGTTCTCTATTCTTTTCCATTGGCATATGTTTCTGCTTTTGTACTAGTACCATGCTGTTTTGGTTATTATAGCCTTATAGTATAAAGTCAGGTAGTGTGATGTCTCTGGCTTTGTTCTTTTTGCTTAGGATTGCTTTACCTATTTGGACTTTTTGGTTCTATATGAATTTTAGAAAAGTTTTTTTTCTAGTTCTGTAAAGAATGATACTGGTTGTTTGATAGGAATAGCATTGAATCTGTATTTTGCTTTAGGCAGTATGGCCATTTTAACAATATTGATTCTTCCAATTCATGAGCATGGAATGTTCTTTCATTTATTTGTGCTGTCTCTGATTTCTTTCATCCTAGGGGTGTGTGTGTGTGTGTGTGTGTGTCTGTCTGTCTGTCTGTCTGTCTGTTGTAAATGGGATTGCATTCTTGGTTTGGCTCTCAGCATGACCATTACTG
Source organism: Macaca mulatta (assembly GCF_049350105.2). Lineage (NCBI taxonomy): Eukaryota > Metazoa > Chordata > Mammalia > Primates > Cercopithecidae > Macaca > Macaca mulatta. Next base: position 93,992,739 of record NC_133420.1, read on the forward strand.
GTGTGTAGAAATGCTACTAATTTTTGTATGTTGATTTTGTATCTTCAAACTTTGCTGTTTATTAGGTCTGTTAGGGCTAGGAGCCTTTTGGCGGAGTCATTAGGTTTTCCTAGTGTAGAATAATATTCAATGAGGAGGGATCATTTGCCTTCTTTTTCCATTTGGATGCCTTTTATTTCTTTCTCTTGCCTGATTGCTCTGGCTAGGACTTCCAATACTAAATTGAATAGGAGTGGTGAGAGTGGACATCCTTGTTTTGTTCTAGTTTTCAAGGGGAATGCTTCCAGCTTTTTCCCATTCAGTGATGTTGGCTGTGGGTTTGTCATAGATGGCTTTTATTATTTTGAGATATGTTCTTTCAATGCCTAGTTTGTGGAGGGTCTTATGTGCTCTCTTTAAAATTAATTGTGGTTCTCTAACTGTTAAACTAGCATCAGATAAGCCTGTAAAATCCTCAGAGTGTGAAGTTATAATCAGGAACATTTTGATTTCAAATTATTCTGTAAAGCAGTATCAAAAAGTCCAGAGATAAGAAAATTATTATTATAAAAGGTCTACATTTCTTTTAAAATAGGATAAAGAATTTTGTATTTAGGATTTGAGTTAACAACCATTAAGAGAACTTGCTGTACATGTTCTGTTTTGCTTTTATTTGCTGTTTTTAGTGTCAGTAATTGAGAAGGAAGGTTGAAAATGAATGTACACATAGTTAAAGGATGCCAATTCTTGGTAAATTGATAATTGCATTAATTCATTTATCCCTTTATGGCTATTGAAAAATTTGGTAGTCTAGTTTATTAATTTGACTTTTAAGATGTATACAGATATAGACCTATGACTTTAAACATAATCTTATGAAATATAGGGTAGTTAATAACATTTTAATGGATAATTAACATTACAGATCAAAATATCTTTCATTAGAATGTTTTACTCATGGAGAGAGTCTGCATGGAATTTTTTCTCACTCTAGGCTCATAGTTTATCACAGATACACAATCTTGCTGATTTTTATAATTTATCTATGAAAGATGGACATGATTGCCTTCATTCTTAACAGTAAGGGAGCAGACTCAGAATATAATATTTGTTCATAACTAGTTTTTTAAATATACTTAAATTTGAGACTAGTTTTAGATTTATAGAAAAGGCATATAGAATTCCCAAATACCCTACATTCATTGTGCCCTGCTGTTAACATCTGACTATTACCATGGCACATTTGCCACAACTAAGAAGCGAACATTGATCCATTACTATTCAATACATCCCACATTCAGATTTCATTTGTTTGTCTCTAATGTTCCCTTTCTGTCCCAGAATCTCATCCAGGATGCCACGTTACATTTAGTCTTCTTGTCTCTTTAGCTTCGTCATCCCTCACCCTGCCTTTCATACTGTTCGCATTGGAAGCAAGTAACTAAGCAAAGCCCAAGATCAAGGGGTGGGAGTTAAGCTCCACTTCTTTGAAGAGCGAGGAGGAGTATCTATGTAAATGAGTTAGAATTCTTCTGTACAGGATATTTGTCTCTTCTCCATTTATATTAGTATAGACTCGTGGATATTTATTTTATACTTTAGGTTATAATCCAATACTATGTTATTTATTTTGCTGATAAAATTGTTCCAGCTTTGGACATTAGTAGCTCTTTCAGATTGACCCCCGTGTCCTTTTGACATACTCCATCATCATTATTATTATTTTAGTATCTCTTGACTTTCTGGCACTATAAGATGCTGTAGGCTCCTCTTATACATTTCTTGCCCCAGTCCTAGGCCAGCTATTTCTCCAAGGAGCCCTGGTTTATTTATTTTTTTGGAGAGTAGAAATCATGTCTGGGTGTTTCTGGGTGTTAGGTATGCTTGTTTGCAAGAGGTTATTGCCTCTATTCCCTGTCAGTGGACAGAGCTGAGAAAACGTATGTACTTACACTAAGCCATGAATGCCTAATCCATGCATGCATATAGATATGCATATCTATAATTTCATCTTTGTCTATCTCTATATCAAGCACTAAGCATGAGTTCATACTGATATTATTGGCTCTAATCCAGTGCCACATGGTTCATTTTAGTCTTTTCCTCTTGCTTGTTTGTTATCTCCCTGTTTAATAATAAGAAACCTGACTTCCACCATCTGCTGTCAATTTACTTGTTGCTCACCTCCAGTAAACATGTAAAGTGGTTTCAGAATTGTTAATCTGTAACTTGTGAGAGACAGTTTTACTCACTAGAGTACAGTGTTTATGTATAGTTCTTTCTGTCTTTAGTTTTACAGTTTTTAGTCAAAATACCATTTTCCAAAGTTAGATCAGTTATTTTCCCCCAACCCTTCAGTGAGATTGTGCCATACATTTGTAGTACAGTCAGATTATTTTGTCACAGTCCCCATTCCATCTTGTGCATCCCTTGCCCTTTTGGCTGATTTGTAAAATTTGTATGCGCTAAGGTTCACGCTGTGCTGTAAAGTTTTATGAGTTTTGACAAATGCAGAGTGTCGTGTATCCACCACCATAGTACCATACAGATTAACTCCACCACCCTGAAAGCCCTCTGCTCACAATCTTTTGAGAATTCCCAGGTGATATCTTTCAGACTGATATCTCACGTTGATCTTTCGTGGGAAAAAAGCATAAGCTATGAGTCTTTCATTTATGGTGATGGTTCTCAGTCCCAGCAGCACACGAGAACTATCTGGAAACCGTTAGAAAATACTGATGCCTGATTTTACCTCCAGATCCTGACTGAATTGATCTCACCTGGTTTAGTTGGTCTGGGGTGTAGGTCTGGGTACTAGAACTTTGAAAAGCTTCCCAGATGCTCATGGTGTGCAGCAAAAGTTTAGAACTACTCTGGACTCCTCTATTTCTTGTTTACTGCCTTTTGATAAAAACACAAATAATTAATTGCTGCATTTACATCACTTTGGGGGATATGATGAATCAGTATGTAAGTTTTGTAAATAAGTAATGTAGCAAGGATGAATTTCACACACTAAATAATCTTGTGCAAAAACACATCTATTTTTTATTGCTAATTGAACTCAAAATGAACCTCAATTTCTCTTGGTGACAGCAAATTCAATTTTGACAAGTCAAAGTTACTCAATTATTTGTAGTTTAAAACTCGGTTCTTTGGGAGAAAATAGTTGAATTCAGCTTTCCTCCTCTCCTTCTCCGTTCATCTTTTCCTTGGTATGACCTAGGCTTGGGTGCAGGTGATCTCAGGTGGCACCAGCATCAGGGAAGGCACATCTAGCCAGATGCATTTGGGGATCCCCAGACAGAGAATTATGGCCCTGCTTCCTGTGGAGAATGTTGGGAGGGAGCAGATACTGTGGAGCAGAAAGGGTTTCAGAGCAGACCTCACAGAGAGCATGCCTAAGAGAGGCCACTTCCGTCTCCCTTAGTGGCTGAGGGGTCTGAAGAAAGTCTGCAAGGTTCTCACCTCAGCTGGAGAGGGGCAGAGAAGGTGGCTGCAGACTGAGAGCTGGTAGCCTACTGGAGTCCAAAACCTTGGGCCGGGGACCCCACAACAGACACTTGAGAGTGAATGTAAGCCAGTGGCTGAGCGGGGAAGGCCACTGGATCCCAGAGGCTCAGCAGCACCTGAGAGTATGGGGATGATGGTTATGCCAGCCTGGAACACGGCCTCATGCCCTTAGGGAACATCATGTGGTGCTGTCCAGGTTGATCGAACAGAAAACAACAGCAGAAAAGCACTCTCGGATGCTGCTGATCCTCTGGGATCCAGTGGCCTTCCCCACCCAACCACTGGCTTATGTTCACTCCTAAAGTGTCTGTTATGGGGTCCCCTGGCTCTAGGTTTTGGACTCTTTGGTAGTCCCCCTGCTCTCGATCCATAGCTACCCTCTGTGCCCCTCTTCAGCTGATGTGAGAACCTTGTAGACTTCCTCCACACCCCTTGGCTGCTGAGGGAGATGGAAGTGGCCTCTCTTAGGTGTGCTCTCTGCGAGGTCTGCCCTGAAACCATTTCTGCTCTGCTGTAGCTGCTCCCTTCCAGAATTATCTACAGGAAGCAAGGCCACAAGTCTTCTCTGTTTAGGGATTCCCAAACCCAAGTGAGGCTTCCTTCGTATCTTCTGGGGATTTAACTTCCCAAATTAGGCCAAGGAGCCAAGCCCCATCTTTACATCTAAACTATCACTTGCCCCTCCCAGCTACTCCCCTCAGTAGAAAGAGGGCATGGAGGGGAAACTAAATCACCTTCCTCTCCTCTTCCTTGCATCATGAACTCCCTGTGTACTGCCCTCTAGCTTGGCTAATGACATGTAGTGCCAAGATTTTAGAATTAAAACAACAACAACAATGCCAACAACACTTTTCTCTGTCAAGAATATAACTCTCTTCAAATAATGGGCTTGGGTTTACAGACAGTTGCTTCTCCTGAGTATTTTCTAAAAATCCATTTAGAAATTCAGTCTCCTGTGTTCTGAGCCATCTGCCTTCTGTTCAAAGCGGTGAAAGGCACTGAACAAAGTGGTGAAGAACTTGAGGTTAGAAAAATGTGGCAAAGGAAAAGATGTCTCAAAACAACAACACCCATCTACTATCATATTGTGGTATGATATGGACCAAATAAATACTCCAAATAAATTTCAGTTTGGAGTGGATTTGGAAGGCAGATTTCCATGCAAGTGGAAATAAAGGCCAGTAAGATGTATCTACATTTAAAGACCCATAGATCTTTCCACACATGCAATAGGAAAAGCTGGACATTTATTTGAGGCTTGGCTAAAGCTCCAGACCACAGGCAGTCAAGACCTCAGGGTGTAAAAATGGAATATTGATATTTATTCTGTATTTATTCCAGGAAGATTTCACTGCCAAGGTGACAGTTGGTGAGAGCTGTCCAGAGGAACTTTAGTCAAAGTCTGTTGAGATTTTTTTGAAAAAACATGAATTAAAGCAATTGAAGAATGAATCCGCTGGAAAAACAGATTACTATTTGTTCAGATTCCAATGATGAGTAACTTCACTTTGTCTTTTGTTTTGTCCTCAGCTGGAAAGGCAGCTCATCATGCAGAGTGAAATGAGGGAAAGACAAATGGCTATGCAGATCGCGTGGTCTCGGGAATTCCTCAAATACTTTGGAACTTTTTTTGGCTTTGCAGCCATCTCTTTAACAGCTGGGTATGTTTGCTATTTAATATTTTCTTCAGTCATTTACTTCTTTTTGTCTTTTCCATTACCATTTTATTATGAAGTTGGCCAGAATAAGACTTTGGTCCAAATAGTGTATGTAAGCAAAGTAACCTATTAACCTTAGTCCTTGGGGGTAACTCTGTGAAAGCAAGGCAGTAACAGTTAATTTAGTTTCCTAGGTTGCTTCTGTCTTTTTCTCTACTTTATTAGTTAGAGAGAGAGAGCACCAACTTGACACCAAGAAGGCCTCTATATGTTTATCTCCACAATCCCTTAGTGGTAGATACCAATCTTTACCCATTTTAAAAACAAGGAACCTGAGCTTCAAAGTCAAATAAAGATGAGCAAGTCACAGACCTTGCCCTTGAGAACTGCAGAATCTGGCTAGGGATATTGGGTAAGGAAATTCTATTTCCATAGAATTATCAAATGTATTAAGTAACTTCTGAAGGAAAAGTCATTCTTCCAAAAAGCAGGTATTTTTTTTTTCTTTAAGTATACAGATATGTATTTACAGATTATTTTTTGATATTGGTTCTTTTTTTAATTCTTGAAATAGAGCGATTAAAAAAAAGAAGCCAGCCTTCCTGGTCCCAATTGTTCCATTAAGCTTTATCCTCACCTACCAGTATGACTTGGGCTATGGAACCCTTTTAGAAAGAATGAAAGGTAAGTCTTTGATAAACTAGAGTTTCTATTTGCTGATTTATTTTCCAGTTCAAGGATCCCTGCCTTAGGAACCTTTGACTTATAAAAATTCTGACAAGACTCTCTCTTTGAACCTCCAATGACCAACATTTCTGCTCCCTCTCACACAGTGGTGTGCTGGAGCCACCTCATACCAGCTCACAAGAACCAATCACTACATTTTCAGGGATTGTGTAAGCTGGTTGTTAAACATAGTCATTTAAGGTATTAAAACTTATATAAACTTGCAACAAATAAATTACAGCAAATAAATAATATTAAATTGTGTTTAAAACAAAGGTAATAAACAGAACTCATCTGTTTCTAAATATTTGCTATTATCCATACTCTGATTATTTATAGCTATTGTATCTATATGATAGAAATGCAGATATAATACACAAACAAAACAAAATACAGCTACTGTCCAGTTTTAGTGACACCCCATTGATAGTCTGAAGTTGGTCTTGATGGGAGTATTTACACAATGGAAATCTGTGGTTGCCAAATCAAGGCTTAACTGCTTATTTTATTGATTTTCTAGACCAGGGGTTGAAAAATTATGGCCTGAGGCTGGCCACCTGTTTTCAAAAATAAAGTTTTATTGGAACACATCCATGCTCATTCATTCATGTATTGTCTGTGGCTGCCTTCCCATTACCATGACAGAGCCATCGTTGAAACAGAAACATATGAGCCCACAAGCCTATAATATTTACTGTCTGGCCCTTTAAGACAGTTTGCCAACCTATGGTCTAGATTTTAAAAATTGATGAAGAAAATGCTAAAAATGCAGATTAAGCTTAAGAATGTGCTTTGTATGTAACTATTCCATTGTAAATAGCATAAAAGTTGGTGAAATATTCTTCTAATATTGAAAAACTATTATCCAGTTCAGCAAATAAGTTGTTTACATCATTCTCAAATAAATGAAGTTCCAACATTTGTCTTCAATAAAACAACTCATTGTTTCACTTTTGTCCTACTCATTAGTGTGAATGAAAACACCAACCGTCATGCATTATACTCTCTCATCAACTGCAACATAGGCTGGCCACGGATTCCAGCATTCCATAAAAATCAATGAAAGCATTCTGTGAGAATCAATTTGCTATGTGGAATTTTATGTACATTTTATTATGGTACATATTTTTATGTATAATGTACATGTATAACATGTATAATAAGCATATATATTATAAATTTATAGACATTTTATTTTCAGAGAACTGGTTGGTAAATATTCACCTGCACCCTGCTGCTGTCACATAATCCTGATTTTTATTGCCCTGGAATTTGACACAGCTGGCACAGAAATTTAATAGGAAATTTTTATGGGAATTTCCTGTTTAAAAAAAATTCAAATTCATCAGAAAACTTATCACATTAGAAAATGTAGATTATAGTTTTTTTTCCATGTTAATAATGATGACTCTAAAATATACAATCCCTATTCAACTGAGTTTATTATCAGCCATTCTGTAAATACATGATGAGAATTTACTAACTGGAAGAAAGGCTCTCTCACATGGAAAACATCTAGTCTGTCATCAATGGCCAACCTAGTTATATGTAATTTTATCATGATTTTTACTTGCTATTTGAGACAGAGGTAAAAAAAGAAGATATTTGCAGATGATTGAAATGCTCTTATAATTTGAAAACTATGGTCTGTTCTGTTGGGTTTGGAGTACAATTAATAGCGTGTTAAAAGAAGGCCAGGTGCAGTGGCTCACACCTGTAATCCCAGCACTTTGGGAGGCCAAGGCGGGCAAATCACTTGAGTTCGAGACTAGCCTGTCCAACATGGTGAAATCCTGTCTCTATGAAAAGTACAAAATTAGTCGGTGTATACCGCCTGTAGTCCCAGCTACTCAGGAGGCTGAGGCACAAGAATCACTTGAACTGAGGAGGCAGAGGCTGCAGTGACCTGAGACTGCACCACTGCACTCCAGCCTGGGTGACAGAGTTGGACTCTGTCTCAATAAAATAAAATAGTGTGTTAAAAGAGGAGTACTCACAGAAAGTGTCACCTTTTAATCCCAAGGGAGGCTTATGAAATGTAAACATGTACTGTAATACAATTTTTAAAAATGTGCTAAGTAGTCTTCAACAATAAAACCTGGCAAATGTCACTGGGCCCAAGAAATTACTGCATTGTGTAGCTCTTTGAAAGGGGAATTGTTTATAAAGATGTGTGTATATGTATATTTGTATGTATACAGACTAAAGAACATTTAATATTATTTTGAGTGTTTATAAGTAATGTCAGGTTGAAGATTAGCTTTTCTGAAAAATTAGAATTTGTAGTAAACTTTACTTTCTCTCTTGTCACTTATATTAAAGGACAATGGGAAAGACTATATATGTGGTTTCTCTACCCAAATCCCTCCAAACAGAATTAATACTAATCCTGACTTTGTTTCAAGGGAAAAAATTACTTATCTTGATGTTCTTTCTCTTCTACATGTCAAAAAAATCTGTACCTCCTGATTTATGTATGAGTTGTCAGAATTCATCACTGTGTTTCCTCTGGGAAGTGTATTACTTCTCCTGAGGAAAATGTTTAAGTGTGAAATTGGGAACATGGCTCATACGCTGTTAGAGCCTGTCAAGGAATATAGCAATCAGGCTTTGTCACAAATTGCTGATGACCCCTTTGTCACCTTGTGTATTTCTGTACTTTATTTAAGGTGAAGCTGAGGACATACTGGAAACAGAAAAGAGTAAATTGCAGCTGCCAAGAGGAATGATCACTTTTGAAAGCATTGAAAAAGCCAGAAAGGAACAGAGTAAATTCTTCATAGACAAGTGAAATCCTGTTTAGCAATCAAATCTCAAAGCACAGAATTGTTGACTTGAATCATGGTTTTTACAATTTTTTAAATGCTCAAGATTTTGATATTGTAGATTTTATTTTAAAATATTAAAATGCAAGATGAGTTTTGAGCTATTTTAAAATAAAATTTATAACATTCAACACAAAATCAAGGAGGTGCTCTAAATAACTTTCAGATTTCCTCTCTCTGTGTGCATTACCAATATCTAAGTGTAAAATTAATAAATTGTTTTGAATTCCTGGAAGCAAATGCCCAGCTGCTCTCACTTCTCTGTCACACATACTTTCCATACCACATTCCATTTCCACAGATGCTTCTGTATTTTGGATTTGTCAATTGTGTCCTGCCCCTACATGACAGAAAACAGTATTGTTTGACTAACATATATACTGCATTTACTATGACTGGCACTGTTCTGAGTGTTTTGTACAAATTCTTGTAATCATCCCAATAATTTTATGAAGCAGGAATCATTTTATACATGTGGAAACTGAAGCACAGATAAGCAGCTTGAACAAAGGCAGAAGCATGCAAGCCAAATCCAAGAAGTTGCTGCAGGTCATCCAGTTTGGCTGGGCCAAAGCCATGCTTGGCCAGGGCTTGGATTTGAACAAGTGTGGCTCCAGTGGCTGTGCTCTAAAAGGCCTTGACAAGGCCTTAACTGATGCTTAACCTGCAAAGAAAAGCTATAAAAGGGAAAAGGTAACAACATTCTAATAGTGACCCAGGGCATAGTTGCTAGAGAGGTGGAAACAAGAGAGAGGTAGATTTGGATGACTGTCTTTTTATTTAGACTCACTGGGAAAACACCTCATAAAATACTCCTCTATGTAAGTATTCCTTCAGATGCAAACTCTACATATAATATGCTTATTCCAAAGAGATTTATTGATACTACTATGTGCCAGGCACTGTTGTAGACACTAGAGCTACATCAGTGAATAAGTAGACAATGTCCTGTATCCTGGGCAGGGGAATATGTTCTAGTGAGGGGTGGGAGAATGGAGAGGGCAACAAATTAACATGGAGATAAACATGACAGATGCTTCAGTGGAAATGAAACAGAGTGATAAGAGAATGATTGGGTTAATGAGGTGGTGCTACTTTAGATCGGGGCTGCAGACACTGCCTCTCTGCAGAGGTGACATTTGGACTGAGACATGGCATGGCCAAATAATAGAAAGAAGCCCAGGAAGAATAATAGGAGAGTAAATATTAAGGTAGGAATAAGCATGAATATAATGTGGTCCCTACCTTCAAGGAGCTGACAACATACCAATGTATTTTGTTACAATTTTAGTTTTAGAGAACCTTGAGCCAAGTCTTGAAGGATGCATAGAAGTTCTCCATGAAGGTAAATGTTGAAGAGGAAGGGTGCCCCGGGCAGGAGAAGCAGCTTGAACAAAGGCAGGACCATGCAAGCCAAATCCAAGGAGTTGCTGCAGGTCATTTAATTTGGCTGCAGCAAGGAGTTCCTCATGTGGGGGACTTTTCAGAAATGATCCTGGTGGAAGCACAGTTCAATTCCTAAAGGGCCTTGGATGTAACAGCAAGGAGTTTGGATTCTTTCCTGAGGGTGATAGCAGTGAAATAATACAAAATGGGATTTTTACTCAGATTAGTAGATTAGAAGGGAAAGATTCCAGATCTCAAGTAATGAGGAACTGCAATGATCCACCTGAGTGCTGACCAGCGGCCTGAATTAAGGCTACAGCCTTGCGAATGGACTCAAGATTGTGAAAATAGAGAACAGCGGCACCAGGAAACCAGTCTGAGGTCACAGAATGGGAGAAGTTGTTTTCCCTGCATTTTTAATCTGTGTAAATTATCTAAGACCCCTAGAGAACATGGGAAAGAAGTACTGGGAGCAACACTGGTGGACTCGTGAATGCTTAAGACCTAGTGCTGGTGGTAGGTCACACCAGAATCTGGAATTGTATTTCTTTCCCCATAATTCAATCATGCTATTCAAATGTTCCTGACATAGTCTAGCCAGGGCTCGCCAAGAATAGTTTGAGGCCTCTGCAAGGGCTGATCGGCTCAAGACCTTATATGGGATTTTCGTTGCTGGCAACATAGGCCCTGGGCCCCCTTAAGAACACCAGGCTGTTTAATTATATTGGCTTCTTCCTCTGGCACTGACACTGAGTTTAATAATTCTACCTCAGTAGAGCCCCTGCTGAAAAACATACACACGCACTTACACTCATACTTTTGTTCGCTCCCAATTGTATAGAGAGGCAAAAATCAAAGTGGAGCTATTAAAAATGACCATGCAGCACAAGTATGTTGTAACATTTTTCAGTGTTATAACTGCTGATTATCCAAAACTTTTCCTCTCATTATTACAGTGTCCGTTGGTTGAAAGGAAAAACATTTCTGCTGTGATGCTCCTGAGCTATTTCTTCATTTATGTTAATTAAATATTTGTTTATACTTATGATTAAGCCCTAATTACCAACTAGACATCTGATGTTTCCAAATACTGAACCTTATATGGTCTTCTATAAGTAACTAGCTTATAATTATCACAAACTTTTGTGATATTACAAGAAGAATGAGGAAATAAATGAGTAAGTATATTAGGAGAAGGATAAGAAACAGGTTTCATTATGAACAAAGATTTAGAGATTAAAATAATGATAACCTCACTCAATCTCTTTGTCAATTATTAGGAGCAAAGTTGGAGGAAAACTTGTCTACACTCCATGTGGTTCTTTTCTTCCCAAGACACTCTTGGCTCAGCCAAGGCAATGCAGAAGCTGCCAAGTATATGTGGAGTCTGTCATAGTTAAGGGATGTAAGTATGGATCCAGAGATTCTCTGCAACAGAAAGACTGTTCTTGACAATCACTGCATAATAGTAAAGATGCAGTCTGTGACATTGCTGTACCTAAGTGTTTTGAATGTTTCATATTCACATTTACATTAGAGAATTGTTATCCCAGTTAAAAATAATATATCAGGGTCTAAAATTTACAAATAAATTAAATTTATATGGTGTTCAACCAATCTGAATTTGTGTTTATGGGTAATGTTGAAGGTTCCTTTATGGTGTGGTACTCATTGCACTTTGGAAAGGCTGTGAGAAAGTTCCCATAAGCCAAAGTAGTTTTAATGACAAATAGTGAAGTTATGATCAAGGATTTTAAAGATGAAGGGAAGACACTTAGAAATAGTCCAGTCTAAGTCCTCACCTTACACTTGAAAAAATTGAGGCCCTTTGTGATTGACCTAAGGTTTTACATCTAGTAGTGGTAGTTACACTAAAACCTTTGTATTTGGTATCCCTGGCAGGATTCTTTTCAATACAACATGCTGCCTGATCAAGAAAAAATAGTGTCAAAGTCAAAATCAAATATAATTTTAAAAATTATCACATATGTTCAGTCTCAGAGCCATATAAAGTGTCCTAGGGTGGGGTTAGAAGGGCATTGGTTAGAAGGGAATTGAGAAGGAATAGACACAGATTGCAAAAATAATCTATGACCAATATAACCTAAATATGAGCCATCTGAAATTGATAATATATTTTACAGACTTTCACAATTTTAATGTATGAATGTTCAAGTGCGATATTCCAGAAACACGAGCCAGAAACTCGATACTTTTTCTGCCCCACCATTCTTGGAAAGGAATAAATTGTTACTGATAAAATATAATCAAACACATTGCTCAGGCATTGTGGTGTCTCTTGACCTTGGAGTGTGTCTGTTTTGTGAGAGGATTGGAAATACTCCCTTAGATTTGGCCTTGTGGATGCCCACAGGAGATTTCAGGAAGTACCCTGTCTACCATCAACTGCTTTCTGCTTTCAGAAAGCAGTTTCTAGTATTTTCTTCAAAACACTGGCTGTTTAGCATCTCCACTGATTTTTCTAATGATAACTTTGAGTCTGTCTGGAGCAGTATCTGGGCTGCAAATGTGCTAAGAGACACGGGCGAATGGAAGGAGGGGAAGTGAGAAAAGTCTGGAAAATAAGAAAGGAGCCAAGGAAGAATGGGATGGAGCTGACTCAACTGCCTCTAACAGTAGACAGTCCAAGAATGTCTGTTAGTGTTCAGCTACTGGCTTGGTTGGGGGAGTTGAACCCACCAACCCAATCCAAAGACCAAAGCCACCAATGGGATTCCCTCACAGGCCAGTTTATTTTGCTGTGTTAACTTGTTTCTCTGGTTACTCAAATGACAGAAGTGTGGCTGCAGCAGTACAAATTCGTCATCACCACTGAATAAAAGCAACTGGAAACTGTATCCCACTGATAAGAACTCAGTGGTATCACTAAGTCTGAGGTTTGGATAACATTTCTGGCTCAAAATTTCTCGGTCCACAAGTGTCAAGGATTGAATGATGGAGTGTTAGCCTTAGTTTCTGTTTTTTCTTGAAGGACTTCATCTGTGGTCAGCAGCATTCCATGGGTGTTTTCTTCTCTGCTCTTGAGGTGGAGGTAGACCCTGACCTTGAGTTGGTTTAGGCATGCCATTTGGTGTTAGGAGAACAGAGTCCATGTTGTAGGAAGGACCAGAAATCTAGGACTGTAGCTTGGTGAAAGTTTCAAAAAATAGTAAGGAAGTAAATGGCCATTGAATGTATGTGAAAGTCAACGGGTTAGAGATAGTGGTAGATATTGAAGTGTGATTAGGGAGACCTGTGAAAGGCTGTCAGGATAATGTTAAAATAATATGATCAGACTTTGAGAAAGATGAGTGACGGTTTTTTCTTCTCTTCCCACCATTCCCACACCATTAATTTACTGCTGATAAACATTTGACTTGACTTGAAAGTAGCACCAAGTTTATCCCCTAAGGTGATTTTGAAGAAAGATAAGCTAGGAACCCAAGATAGGTCTGAGGCACTTGACAGTTTCACACTTCCTTAAAATACTTCCAACTTGGTCTCTGGAATGTTTTTCTTTTCATCTTCAAAGAAATAAGAATTTCGGAAGCAGACCAACTGATGCTACCTATTTCAAACTAGTGATAATAGAAAGACACCTGGGGTTGGAATATAGTTTGTGCTGATGAATAGTTGCTTCTCTCTAATTCAGTAGCTGTGGAAGACACAGGGCACTGGATTGACCTTGCAGCCAGTTTACTTCTCTGAACTGACAGCTTAGGACAGTTCACAGGTGAATTTTTGCAAAGCCTGACACCTCTGAAGCATCCTAAAAATCTAGGTAGGCAAAGGGGTTCTATTCAGTTTCAGACTTTGACATGGTCTCTCAAACAGAGGCATCAATTTCCTATTAGAGTAGGAGTGTTTTAGGAAAAGGAAACATTACAAGTAGCCCATTGGTCATAGCTGGAGGAAAGATGTGGTGGGGTGGGACACGAAGCCAGACCCACAGGAAACACAACTTGCCTTCAAGCTCATCTCTGGTCCCACCCTAATCTCTCCTTCTAAGGACCTCTCACAGGAAATGCTCGATCTCTTTTTATTTATTTATTTATTTATTTATTTATTTATTTATTTATTTTTTGAGACGGAGTCTCGCTCTGTCGCCCAGGCTAGAGTGCTGTGGCCGGATCTCAGCTCACTGCAAGCTCCGCCTCCCGGGTTCCCGCCATTCTCCTGCCTCAGCCTCCCGAGTAGCTGGGACTACAGGCGCCCACCACCTCGCCCGGCTAGTTTTTTGTATTTTTTTAGTAGAGATGAGGTTTCACCGTGTTAGCCAGGATGGTCTCGATCTCCTGACCTCGTGATCCGCCCGTCTCGGCCTCCCAAAGTGCTGGGATTACAGGCTTGAGCCACCGCGCCCGGCCAACTTGATCTCTTTTAACCTGACTCTAGCTGCTCATTTGCACAGCATCATGGAAACCTGCTAGAAACAGTTCTAAGTTGCAACATATTCAATAAAAAGTACAATGTCTTCTGACCAAGAAGTAGATGTATTTTTCACTGCTGTGACTTTGTTGCATTTCTAAGCATAAAGCCCACTTTAGCAGGTTGAATTGTGTTTCTTTATCTGAATGTTTCTTATCCCTCCCATCAGTGTGGATATTATCTAAGAGCAAAGAAGAACTTCATAAAATTCTATTATAATGTTCCTGCTGAATTATTTTGTTAAATTAAACATCAAATGCTGCCAGAAATCTAACTATAAATTCAGAGCTTTGCATATTAAATATTTACACTCTTACCTACGGTTCTTAAGTATACATCAGGGATGATTTTAATTAGACTAGCTTTTTCTAAACACACTCATTACACACAACTTGAATTGCTTCAATACTATTCAATGTCCAACTTTCATTCTCACTTGTCACTTTTTAATCTGATTTCATGGTGAAAGACCAGTTCTGGCAAACTCTCCTTTAAATTAAAAGCAAATGCATTATGATTTGCTTATATGAAGTTTAAAGCAAAACAAATCTAATTTTATCAGAATAGTGCCTACCCTAAGGGTTGAGGATTGATCAGAAAGAGATAAGCGGAAATTATCTGGGAAGAGAGAATTGTTTTATATCATAATAAAAATGTGTCTTACTCCGGTGTACTCATTTGTCAAAATTGTAAAGCTAATATGTATGCATTTCAAAGTATATTTTATATATAGTGATAGATACAGGTATATAGTGAGAAATGAGAGATATAGGTGAAAAAAGAATGACAAAAATAATGATAGCCATTGCAGTTGTATAATGTAGGACATGAGGATTCTTTATACTATTTTGTTTACTTTGTACATATTTGAAATTTTCATAATAAACAGTTTTTCATAATAGAGTTTTTAAAAGCCAAAGTACTTTCTAAATCGTTCAATCAACAAATGTGATTTTGCTAGACTTTTGAAACTACATGCATTTTAAAAAGATAGATATCAAAAACTTTAATCTTGATTGAAACAATACAATATGCAGAAGAATAGTAGGTTTAAAAACATGGCAGAAGTTGAGAGATTGATATTATCGAGATGGTGGAGTAGGAGATATAAGCCTTCAATCCTCCCCTACACACACACACACACACACACACACACACACACACGAGCATGGACAGCTATTTCCACAAAGCACTATAGCCCTGAGACAGCTCTGCTACCTCTTTTAACCCCGTGTTCCCCAACTCCCAAGCTGCAGCTGCCTTATGAGTGCCCACACTCTAGAGCTGTGTTCTGTGGCTTAACTGCTCTGACCACATCTTAGACACTGAACACACATTACCAATACAGCAGTGGGGGTACCTGCCCCGTGTGCACCAGTGCCTCTACTGCTTAGAGCCCAGAGCTGTAGTGCCTGCATGTGTACCTATGCCTTAGGACTAACCTCTGTGACTGCTCCATGGGTGCCACTCATCAGATGCCAGAGTCACCATTACTGCAAAAGGGCCTGAAAGCTGGTCCCAGTGCCAAAAGGGACCTGCCCCAAGCCACAACTTCCCCAGCAGGAGGAAGATTGGGAGGACCATAGCAGCCATTGTCATGAAAACCCTAACAACCCTCACTGCTACTGTGGACATTCACAGCATTAACTGCTGAGGATTCTGTAATCTTCAGCAACACTGACCTTAGCTGACGGAACTACATGGCTACTACTAAGGAGCCACACTTGATCCATCCAGAGCCCTACTCCTCCCTGTTGAGGAAGGCCTTTTCACATTGAAATTAGTCCAAATGTCTGAAAGAGGTAACTGTTTCAACAAATGTATAGACATCAATGCAATACAACAAGAAACATGAAAAAACAAAAAGACATATCACCACCAAGAGAACACAATAGTTTTTCAGCTTCTGACCCTAGAGAAATGGAAATATATGAACTTTCTAACAAAAAAAAATCAAAAGATTTGTTTTAAGAAAGCTCAGTGAATTTCAATAAAATACAAACAATTCAATGAAATCAGAAAAATAATAAAATGAGAACTTTATAACAGCGATTAAAATTATTTTAAAAACACAAAAGAAATCTGGACCTGAAAAATACAATAAAAAATGAAAAAGTCAATAGAAAGCATCAACAGTGAATTGATTAATCAGAAGAAAGAATCTGTGAACTTGAAGACAGGTATTTGGAAATATGCAGTCAGAGGAGTAAAAAGAATGAAAAAGAATAGAGAAAGCACACAGGATTTATGGGACAGCCTCAAAAAAGCAAATATTCAAATTATAGGAATTTAAGAAAAAGAAGAGAGACAAAGGGACAGAAAGATTATTTTTAAAATAATAGCTGAAAACTTACCAATTGAGTAAAGATATAAATTTCCAGGAACAAGGTGAAAGGTCTCTAATCAGATACAATTCAAATAAAATGACATCAAGACATATTATAATCAAGCTATCAAATATCAAAGACAAAGAGAGAATTCTAAAAGCAGCAAAAGAAAAGAATAAAACACTTATAAGAGAATCCCAAAGGCTAGCAGAGAATTTCTCAGAAGAGCTCTTACAGGCCAGGAGAGGGTGGGATGATATTTTCGAAGCGCTAAAGGAAAATCTCCCTACTAAGAACACTATACCTGGCAAAGCTATCCTTCTGAAATGAAGAAAATTAAAGACTTTTCCAGCCAAACGAAAGCTGAGGAAGTTCATCACTACCAGACCTGTCTTTTTTTCTTTTTCCAAAACAGAATTTCCCTCTGTCGCCCAGGCTAGAGTGCCACGGCATGATCTTGGCTCACTGAAGCCTCCACCTACAGGGTTCCAGCGATTCTCGTGCCTCAACCTCCCAAGTAACTGGGATTACAGGTGTGAACCATCAGTCCCAGCCAAGACCTGTCTTATAAGAAATATTAAAGGAAGTTTTTCAAGCTGAAAGAGTGCTAAATAGTAACATGAAAACATGAAAGTATAATACACACTGGTAAAAGTAAGTGCATAGTCAAATTTGGAATACTACGATACTATAAAGGTGATGTGTAAATCATTTATATCTTTAGTATAAAGGTTGAAAGGCAGACCTATTAAAATAATAATAGCTACAACAATTTGTTAAAGGATACCCAATATAAAAAGGTGTAATATGTGACATCAAAAAATAAAAATGGTAGATGGAGTAAAAGTGTAGTTTTTGTATGTGAAGTTAAATTTTTATCAGTTTAATAGTTTGTTACAAGTATAAGATGTTTTATGTAACCCAATTACACACAAATTTAAATGGATTAAATTTTCTAAGTAAAAGACATAATAATATCTTATATATTTCAAAATTGCTAAAAGTGCATTTTTTAGAGATAAATTTTCTTTGTACATTTAAGGTATACAGCATGATATTATAAGATACATATATTGTCATCTCTTGGTATCCACTGGGGCTTGGCTCCAGGACTGTGAGGATACCAAAATTCCTGGATGTTCAAGTCTCACTGTAGGTCCTATGGAACTCGTGAATGCAAAAAAATCAGCCCTCCATATCTACTGGTCCCACATCCAGCCAATACTATATGCTTGATCTGCAGTTGATTGAACCCATGGATGCAGAACTCAAGGATACGGAACTTGTGGATATAGAGGGCCAACCGTATATAGTAAAATGGTTACTATAGTAGAAAAAAATCAACATATACATGACTTTGCATAGTTACCCATTTTTTGCTCATGGCAAGAGCAACTATAATGTACTCATTTAGCAAAAATCCTGAATACAATATACTATTATTAGTGATAGTCCTAATACTGCACATTAGATCTTTTGGCTTGTCCACCCTACCTATTTGCCACTTTATTCTCTGTCCTGCATCTTCTCATTTCTTCCCCTTACCCCAATGCTAGTAGCCACTGTTTTGTTTTTATTTCTTTATATCTGACTTTCTTCTTCTTTTAAAAGATTTCACATGTAAATGAGACCATGCAATATTTTTCTTTCTGTATATGGCTTATTTTCCCTGGCGTTAAGTTTCCCCAGATCCATCCACATTGTAGCAAATGGCAAGAGATCCTCCTTTTTGAAGGGTGAATAATATTCTCTCTCTCTCTCTCTCTCTCACACACACACACACACACACACACACACACACACACACACACACACACAGTTTCTTTATCCATTTGCCCATCGGTGGACACCTAGGTGATTTCTATGTTTGGGTATTATGAAAAATGCTACAATAAATATCGAAGGGCAGATGTCTTAACGAGGTGGTGATTTCATTTTCTTTGGTTGTATATCCAGAAGATGGGTTGCTGGGTCATACGGCAGTTCTATTTTAATTTTGTTAGGAATCACCAGACTGTTTTCCATAATGGCTGCACTAATCTGCTGAACTAATCTACATTTCTATCAACAGTGTACAAGATTCCCTTTTCTGTACACCCTTGCCAACACTCATCTCTTATCTTTTTGATAATAGCTATCCTAACAGGTGTGAGGTAGTATCTCACAATGGTTTTGATTTGCATTTCTTTGATGATTAGTGATGCTGAGCACCTTTTCATGTATTTTGGGTATTTTTATGTCAACTTTTGTAATATGACTATTCAAGTCCTCTGCCCATTTTTTCAAACAGGTTGTATGTTTTATTGCTATATTGAGTTGTATGCGTTCTTTATAAATCATGAATATTAACCCCTTATCTGAGTTGTATGAGATATTTATAAATCTTGGATATTAATCCCTTGGATATGGTTTGCAAATATTTTTTCACAATCTGTATGTTGCCTCTTCATTCTGTTGAATGTTTCCTATACTGTGCAGAAGCTTTTTAGTCTGATATAGTCCCATTTATTTATTTTTGCTTTAGTAGCCTTAGCTTTTGGTGTGATGCCTAATAAATCATTGCCAAGGCCAATATCGAGAAGCTTTTCCCCTATGTTTTCTCCTTTTAGGCATTTTATGGTTTCAGGTCTATGTTTAGGTCTTTTACCCACCTTGAGCTGATTTTTGTGTATGGTATAAGATAAAAACCCAATTTCATTCTTTTGCATGTGGAGATCCAGTTTTCCCAGCACCATTTATTGAAGAAACTATTCTTTTCTTATTGTGTCTTTTGTGGCCCTTGTTAAAAATTAGTTTATCGTATGTGTTTGGATTTGTTTCTGGGCTCTTTATTCTGTTCCACTGGTCTATTTGTCTGTTTTTATGCCAGTACCATACTGTTTCAATTATTTTAGCTTTGTAATATAATTTTAAACCAGGATGTGTGATGCTTCCAACTTTTTTTCCCTCAGAATTGCTTGGCTATTCAGAAGCTTTTGTGGTTTCACGCAAATTTTACAACTTTTTGTCTATTTCTATGAGAAGGCTATTGGGGTTTTGGTAGGGATTGCATTGAGTCTATATATTGCTTTAGGTAGTATAGACATTTAAACAATATTAATTCTTTCAGTCCATGAGCATGGAATACCTTTCTACTTACTTGTGATTCCTTCAATTTATCTTATCAATATTATTGTAGTTTTCATTGTACAGGTATTTCTCCTTTTAGTTAAATTTTTTCTAAGTATTTTATTTTTTAATGCTATCATAAATAGGATTGTTTTCATGATTTCTTTTTCAGCTAGGCTGTTGTTTGTGCATAGAAATGCCACAGACTTTCACATGTTGTTTTTGTATCTTACAACTTACTGAATTCATTTGTTAAGTGTAACAGATTTTTGGTGAACTGGGGATTTTCTACACATAGGATCATGTCATCTGTAAACAGAGATAATTTTACTTATTCCTTTTCAATCAGGATTCCCTTATTTCTTTGTCTCTTCTAATTGCTCTTGATAGTGCTTACAATGTTGAATAGAAGTGTTGAGAGTGAACATCCTTGCTTTGCACCAGATCTTAGAGAAAAAAGCTTTCAGTTTCACTCCAATAATCATGACATTAGCTATGAGTTTTTCATAAATGGCTTTTGTTATGTTGAATTTCCTTCTATTCCTAAACTGTTGAGTTTTTATCAAGAAAGGATGTTGAGATTTTTATTATTTTTAAAATTGACATTGTGATTACATGTATTTATAGGGTAAAACTTGATATTTTGATAGATAAATGATGTATAATGATCAAATAGCATGGCTGTCACTTTGTGTACTTATCATTTCTTTATGGTGAAGACATTCAAAAGTCTCTCTTCTAGCTCTTTTGCAATATATTAAATTTTACTATTAACCACCATCACCTTACTGTGCAACAGAATATCAGAACTTATTCTTTCTATCTAATTGTAATTTTGTGCCCGTTGACCAGCTTCTCCTCATACTCCTGTCCTTCTATCCCCACTCTCCAGTCGCCACTGTTCTGTTATGTTTCTGATATCAACTTTTTTTTTGACTCCACATGATTGAGATAATGTAGTATTTGTTTTTCTGTGTATAGTTTATTTCACTTAATATGATGTCCTCTATGTCTGTCCATGTTGTTGCAAATGATAGGATTTAATTTTTTTAGGGCTAAATAGTATTCATGTGTATATGAATATGTGTGTATATATATATATGAATATGTGTATATATCACACTTTTTAAACCATCCATCTTTGGGTTGGATTGATTCTTTATCTTGGCTATTGTAAATAGTGCATCAGTAAACATGGGAGTGAAGATGTCTCTTTGACACATGGATTTCACCTCCTTTGGATATATAACCCAATAGTAAGATTACTGAATCATATGGTAGCTGTATTTTTATTTTTTAAGGGACTTCCATAGAGTTTTTCATGGTGAATGTACTTATTTACACTCCTACCAACAGTATGTAAGCATTCACTTTGCCCTACATCCTCACAGACATTTGTTTTCTTTTGTCCTTTTTATTTTAGCCATTCTAACTGGAGTGAGGTCATATCTCATTGTAGTTTTGATTTGCATTTCCCTGCTAGCTAGAGATGTTGAACTTCTTTTTTAATGTACCTGTTGGTCATTTGATTATCTTTTTTGAGAAATGTCCATTAATGTCTTTTTCTTATTCTTTACTTTAGAAGACAAAAAATATTTTATTGAGTGAAAACTTGGAAGCTTTGTTTTTGAAGAACTGTTTTGTTTTGAAGCTTCGTTTTTGAAGAAATTCTTTTGTAGATTATAACTACCTTTCATTGAGTAGCAACTTTTATTAAGTGCTAAGAATTGCGCTAAGTGCTTTAGATAAAGTATTTCAACTAACCTTCAACACAATTTTATAGAATTTGATCCAGTTAAGATATATATTTTATAGGCGAGAAACTGAGGTTCAGAGAGATTAAATTACCTAAGGTCATATACCTACTTGAAAAAAAGAAAAGAAAGCCGTTGAACTCTGTCCAGTGTTTTTATTCCTGTGTCAAATGACATAATCGTGGTTTTTTATGTTAATAGGTCATATACTTAAGGTGGTGATATGCCCTGTATCATTTTTCATTGCATCTCTTTGATTCTTCTCTCTTTTCTTCTTAATTAGTCTTGCTAACAGTCTATCTATTTTGTTGATCTTCTCAAAAAATCAGC
This sequence comes from Macaca mulatta, assembly GCF_049350105.2. NCBI lineage: Eukaryota > Metazoa > Chordata > Mammalia > Primates > Cercopithecidae > Macaca > Macaca mulatta. The sequence continues at coordinate 94,014,773 of NC_133420.1, forward strand.
TCCTGGATTCACTGATTTTTTTGAAGGTTTTGTGTGTGTGTGTGTGTGTGTGTGTGTGTGTGTGTGTGTGTGTGTCTGTATCTCCTTCAGTTCTGCTCTGATCTTAGTTATTTCTTGCCTTCTGCTAGCATTTAAATTTGTTTGCTTTTTTTTTTTTTTTGAGACGGATTCTCGCTCTGTCGCCCAGGCTGGAGTGCAGTGGTGCGATCTCGGCTCACTGCAAGCTCCGCATCCCGGGTTCACACCATTCTCCTGCCTCAGCTTCTGAGTAGCTGGGACTACAGGTGCCCACCACCACGCCCGGCTAATTTTTTGTATTTTTAGTAGAGATGGGGTTTCACCACCGTGTTAGCCATGATGGTCTCAATCTCCTGACTTTGTGATCCGCCTGCCTCAGCCTTCCAAAGTGTTGGGATTACAGGCGTGAGCCACTGCCCCCAGCCTCTCTAATTCTTTTAATTGTGATGTTAGAGTGTCAATTTTAGATCTCTCCTGCTTTCTCTGGTGGGCATTTAGTGCTATAAATTTCCCTCTACACACTGCTTTAAATGTGTCCCAGAGATTCTGGTACATTGTGTCTTTGTTCTCTTTGGTTTCAAAGAACTTCTTTGTTTCTGCCTTCATTTCGTTATTTACCCAGTAGTCATTCAGGAGCAGGTTGTTCAGTTTCCATATAGTTGTGCAGTTTTGAGTGAGTTTATTAATCCTGAGTTCTAATTTGATTGCACTGTAGTCCGAGACACAGTTTGTTGTGATTTCTGTTCCTTTGCATTTGCTGAGGAGTGTTTTACTACAAATTATGTGGTCAATTTTATAATAAGTGCAATGAGGTGTTGAGAAGAATGTATATTCTGTTAATTTGGGGTGTAGAGTTTTGTAGATGTCTATTAGGTCTGCTTGGTCCAGAGCTGAGCTCAAGTCCTGGATATCCTTGTTAACCTTCTGTCTCATTGATCTGTCTAATATTAACAGTGCGTTGTTAAAGTCTCCCATTATTATTGTGTGGGAGTCTAAGTCTCTTTTTATGTCTCTAAGGACTTGCTTTATGAATCTCGGTGCTCCTGTATTGGGTGCATATATATTTAGGATAGTTAGCTCTTCTTGGTGAATTGATCCCTTTACCATTATGTAATGGCCTTCTTTGTCTCTTTTGATCTTTGTTGGTTTAAAGTCTGTTTTATCAGAGACTAGGATTGCAACTGTTGCTTTTTTTTTTATTTTTTTGGTTCTATTTCCTTGGTAGATCTTCCTCCATCCCTTTATTTTGAGCCTATGTGCGTCTTTGTACATGAGATGGATCTCCTGAATACAGCACACCTATGGGTCTTGACTCTTTATCCAATTCGCCAGTCTGTGTCTTTTAGTTGGGGTATTTAGCTCATTTACATTTAAGGTTAATATTGTTATGTTTGAATTTGATCCCATCATTATGAAGTTAGCTGGTTATTTTGCCTGTTAATTAATGCAGTTTCTTCATTCAAATGATGGTCTTTATCATTTGGCATGTTTTTGCAGTCACTAGTACTGGTTGTTCCTTTCCATGTTTAGTGCTTCCTTTGGGAACTCTTGTAAGGCAGGCCTGGTGGTGACAAAATCTCTCAGCATTTGCTTGTCTGCAAAGGATTTTATTTCTCCTTCACTTATGAAGCTTAGCTTGGCTGGATATGAGATTCTGATTGTTGAAAATTCTACCTGATGGTTGAAAATTCTTTTCTTTAAGAATGTTGAATATTGGCCCCCACTCTCTTCTGGCTTGTAGGGTTTCTGCCGAGAGATCTGCTGTTAGTCTGATGGGCTTCCCTTTGTGGGATACCCGACCTTTCTCTCTGGCTGCCCTTAACATTTTTTCCTTCATTTCAATCTTGGTGAATCTGACAATTATGTGTCTTGGGGTTGCTCTTCTCGGGGAGTATCTTTGTGGTGTTTTCTGTATTTCCTGAATTTGAATGTTGGCCTGCCTTGCTAGGTTGGGGAAGTTCTTTTGGATAATATCCTGAAGAGTGTTTTCTAACTTGGTTCCATTCTCCCCGTCACTTTCCAGTACACCAATCAAACATATATTTGTTCTTTTTACATAGTCCCATATTTCTTGGAGGCTTTGTTCATTTCTTTTCACTCTTTTTCTCTAATCTTGTCATCTCACTTTATTTCATTAATTTGATCTTCAATCACTGATACCCTTTCTTCCACTTGATCGAATCAGCAACTGAAGCTTGTGCATGCATCACGAAGTTCTCATGCCATGGTTTTCAGCTCCATCAGGTCATTTAAGGTCTTCTCTATACTGTTTATTCTAGTTAGATATTCATCTAACCTTTTTTCAAGGTTTTTAACTTCCTTGGGATGGGTTAGAACATGCTCCTTTAGCTCGGATAAATTTGTTATTGACGACCTTCTGAAGCCTACTTCTGTCAACTTGTCAAACTCATTCTCTGTCCAGTTTTGTTCCCTTGCTGCTGAGAAGCTGTGATCCTTTGGAGGATAAGTGGCGGTCTGTTTTTTGGAATTTTCAGCTTTTCTGCACTGGTTTCTCCCTGTCTTTGTGGTTTTATCTACCTTTGGTCTTTGATGTTGGTGACCTACAGATGGGGTGTTGGTGTGGATGTCCTTTTTGTTGATGTTGATGCTATTCCTTTCTGTTTGTTAGTTTTCCTTCTAGCAGTCAGACCCCTCAGCTGCAGGTCTGTTGGAGTTTGCCGGAGGTCCACTCCAGAACCTCTTTGCCTGGGTATCACCAGCGGAGGCTGCAGAACAGCAAATATTGCTGCCTGATTCTTCCTCTGCAAGCTTCATCCCAGAGGGGCACCCACCTGTTTAAAGTGTCTGTCAGCCCCTGCTGGGAGGTGTTTCCAAGTCAGGCTACACAGGGGTCAGGGACCCACTTGAGGAGGCAGTCTGTCCATTTTCAAAGCTCAAATGCCATGCTTAGAGAACCACTGCTCTCTTCAGAGCTGTCGGACAGGGATGTTTAAGTCTGTAGAAGTTGTCTGCTGCCTTTTGTTCTACTATGCCCTGCCCCCAGAGGTGGAATCTACAGAGGCAGGTGGGACTTGTTGAGCTGTGGTGGGCTCCACCCAGTTTGTGCTTCCTAGCCTCTTTGTTTACACTGTGAGCTACTCAAGCCTCAGCAATGGTGGATGTCCCTCCCTGCGTCAAGCTGCAGCATAGCAGGTCGATCACAGACTGCTGTGCCAGTAGTGAGCAAGGCTCCACAGGCATGGGACATGCCTAGCAAGACACGGGAGGGTATCTCCTGGTCTGCAGGAGTATTTGGTCAGGAGTGTACCGTTTCTCCAGCTACAGTCTGTCACGGCTTCCCTTGGCTAGGAAAGGGAAATCCTCCCCCACTTTGTGCTTCCCGGGTGAGGTGACACCTCACCCTGCTTCAGCTCGCCCTCTGTGGGCTGTACCCACTGTTCAACCAGTCCCAGTGAAATGAACCAGGTACCTCAGGTGGAAATGCAGAAATCACCCGTCTTCTGCATCAATCTCACTGGGAGCTGCAGACTGGAGCTGTTCCTATTGGACCATCTTGGAAGCGACCGGTTTTTTATTTTACATTTTTAATGTCCCTTGCTTATTTCTGTTTTCAATTTTTTCTTGTCAAGATATTTGCCTTCTATTTCAATACTTAGTATTTACTTTAATTCTGATTTATGCTAACCATCATTTCTTCCTAAATTTAAAAAACATTAAGGACTTAATTTTCCTGTCCTCCTTTTACACTTTATAAAAATTTTGAAACTGATTTAAACAAGAACTCTAAAAATAGTATGTCTTGCTGACTCAGATCACTATTTGACATAAATCGGGTGGAGACCTGGGCATTCTCTGTTTGATGCCCTCCCCCATCGTCCCCACCTGGCTCCTCCGTTCCCTGCTCTTCCTTGTCCGTCACTGCCCTATGCTCTAAGTCTGACCCTCCACACTGCATTTCCCAGGCTCCCTCACTCTGGCTTCTGATGGAGATCAGCCAGTGTTGGTACCAGAAGGAGTCTTGAGGGTAGAGAGACAGTGAATTTGGGTATGTGGTCTGGCTGTGGCAATGGGCTCCTAAGCCACAGATCCTTTTAGGCAGTACCACTTCAGTAGCTCCACCTGTCACTGGATCTGGTTAATACTGTTTCCTTCTTCTCCTTCTAGCCTAAAAGAGTTCATGGTTTGCTGCTACTGTCAGCCCCTGGGTGCCTTTTCATCCCTTGAGGTTACCGTTGACACTACTCAAACAAAATGATGGTATGTTTGTGTTTTTGTTATAAACAATTTTTAAAAATTTAACAGAAACCTGCATTTATAAAGAACACTAAAAATATACATTTAAAGTAATTGTTTATTAAACTGTAACAAGATTTCTAGCAATTTTAGATTGAATGTTATGCTCCCAAACTTCTTTAGATACATGCCATAATTATAAATTAAATTTTTGGGTCAGACTTTGCTATAACTGTGGTAATTTTAAAAAATCCACACTTGAAATGAGACAAGTGTCTGCTGATTAAAGATAAAAGAACTTTCCAGTGTGTTACATGGATTTTACAACAAAAAAGCTACTTTCACAATAGAATTGATGTCCCCTTGACACCGCCTTTGGGAAGGAAAAATTAAACAAAATTGATGTCACCTTTCAGGTATAGATATTGCAACCTTAAAGAAGTTATAGAACTCCAACACTTGTCTTCACCTGGAACATAAATTAAGATGATACTGACTTGTGAATACCCATTTTCCTCATATAACAATTAACAAATTTACATCAAACCAAAGTGAATAATGCTGGCTTATTTTATTTATAAGTAGTATGCATGGTTTTTAGATGAAAGGCTTCGCTTAAAAAATATTTTTTGAGATAAAGTCTTCCTGTTCACCTGTGAAGCTTATTTGGTATATTGTAGTCATTTCTAATCTTTCTCTGTGATACAGGCCATAGAACTATCTAGAGGTTAACAATCTTAATTATGAATTCTCTCTATTACTTTATTAAGCTGTCTTGTTTGTTCTTTTGTGTATTTACCTCAGTCTGAGTGCCATGCAGCACATAATAGTGTTAGACAAAGTTTTAATGTGAACAAATTAATGCAGTTTTCTAGAAAAGAATAATCTAGGGTTTTGTTTCTAGCCTGTCCTATTTTTAAACTTATTGTTTCCTTTCTTATTTCTTTACGTCTTTGATGGACTTCCAATAGTTTCGACTTGAGCTTATAGTCCTGTCTTGTGTAGACTGGGTAGTGGAATACTAAGCTTGTATACTTGAAAATGACAGCCTTAAATTCCCCTATCAGCCACCTGTCCCCACAAAATAATAGTAATAATTAAAGCCAGCAATAACAGTTATTTTTCCTTAAAACATAAAATTTTAAAGTAAAAAAATCTTATTTTATTATTTTTAAGCCAGCTATCTTAAGATCTTATCTGACTTGGTTTCTGGGGTTTTTGAGAGTAAAGTTTCCCAGCACCCCGCTTCTCCTACACTTATCCTTACACTTAGGCATGAATTTGCAAAGCAATGCATCAGAATGTTTCTGAAAAAATGTGTTGGAATTACATCATATGACTGAATAGCAGTGCAGTTGAATGTGTTGTTTTTTATTTATGTCTTCACATTTGTTTATATTAAGGATAGAACCCCAAAGAGAATGATACTGGTTTACTTATTCAATGCTTATTAAACAATAACAATATGCTAGCCTCTGTACTATTCAATGAGGGTACAAAGGTGAAAAGACAGGGTTGCATACTTTTATAATATTTCTGTGTTATGGTGGCTCAAATTATTTCACTCAGTGCTTTTCTTAGAAGAAGAAATATTTGGATGATGTTCAGTAAACACACATTTTGTGTTGTCTTTGAATCTATTTGGTAGGTTTATGATGTTAAATTCCTGGTTGGGTTCAGTTCAAGTATATTTACCAAAGACAAATTAGAAATACAGGGACCATCAGGTTAGGGATTTATTTCATTATGGTAATAGGATTATGTCCTTGGAATTGGAATTTATTTTATACTTGCTATGGTTTTTAAATCATTTTACATGACTTAAATGTCAAATTATAATGTAAAATAATTATTTTCAGTTATGCACCCCAAAATTTGAAGCCACATTTGTTTTGAGGGAATTTTGAATATGAAGACCTCAGAGTATTAGAAGTTACATTGAGTGGGGATTATGCATAATTTTCCTCTCTTGAAAAATCTATCTGTGATTATATATTTTCTTTTTAATGTACATAAGCAAGTAAAAAACACAAGGAGAACTTCAGCTATAGACCCTGCACTTTAGCATTAGTAACTGCTAATCTACCCACAAGTGTCGGTGATTTTTTTTGCACATATTACAATAAAAATTACTACCACCACCTTAAGAGCTGATTGGAATTGCGTATTTTATTTATTTCTTTCTTTTGAGACGGAATCTTACTCTGTTGCCCAGACTGGAGTGGAATGGTACGATCTTGGCTCACTGCAACCTCTGCCTTCGGGTTCAAGTGATTCTCCTGCCTCAGCCTCCTGAGTAGCCAAGACCACAGACACGTATCACCACACCTGCCTAACTTTTGGTATTTTTAGTGGAAACAAGGTTTAGCCATGTTGGCCAGGCTGGTCTTGAACTCCTGACTTCAAGTCAATCCACCCACCTCGGCCTCCCAAATTGCTGGGATTACAGGCATGAGCCACCTTGCCTGGCCTGCGTATTTTAATTCCATATTTTGCTTATATTTTTAGCATTTAAACATTTGCATATTTAAAGACATTAGTATACTTACAAGTAAGGAAAATTCTATTAGGTTAGATATTTTAAAACCTCTGAAAATTAATTCATTTCTAAATAACAGTTTGTAGCTATGTACCTTTAATAAATATAGCAATTAGAGCTTTCATATTCAAGAACTATCAATTGCAAGGACTGGACACCCTAAAAATGCACAACTCTAAAGAAAAGGTAAAAAATCTGCCTATTGAGCCATATAAAAGGGAAGAACAAGTAACCTTTTATAACAGAAGTTATATAAGGTGAAATAATGATGATGACAAGGATTTTGTTTTCTTTATATATTTTATTAGGAGAAAAACTACTGTAGGAGAGGGAAAATTGCTTCTGTGTACCCTTCTAGATTTTTTGGCTGGTCTATGAATTAAATTGACATTAGACAGATTAAAAGGAGAAAAAACGTTTAATTACTCACATATGCACCTGAGTCCCACCAAAATATGAGAGTCCAGGAAGCAGCTAGATGATTGAGACAGCTAGAGTAAGGAATAGGAATAAGGATTTGGGGTACTGGGGAGTGGTAGAGATGAATTGTGGGAAGGCGGGAAGAGGAAATGTGTGGTGAATAAAGGTTACCTTGCTATGCAGATAAAAGTCTCTCCGGTGAGAAAAAGTTATCTATGAGTAACTCTCTTTCTGGCAAATATAAATACATATACTAATAAAAATGTCCTTTACAAATGGGACATTATACTTTAAGCAGATGGGGAGGCGAAGTGCTTTTTCTGCATTGACTGGTTCTCAGTTTCTTTTAGCTCAGAATAATAGTGGCATATTTTGGGATGACTTGTTCTGACCCCATCACTACTTGGTGGTAAAATGCTACCCAATGTTATAACATCATGTGGCAGTTTCTTTTAAAAAGTCTTTAGACGTGATATAATTTCCTCAAAGCTTTATGATGTAAAATGAGGTATCTCAGATATGGACTTCTCCAGTGAGAGGATCCCAAAGGCTTTATGTCCTCACATGCTATTATGGGTTGGGGTGCAGTGGAGAAGAAATGCCAGGATGTTTGTAGCTTTATCACATTGAAAACTTAGAGCATCTAATTATCACTCACTTAGAAATCAAATTGTTTTCTATAGACTTCCTTCTCCAAGGAGATTCAAAGCACTTGCTACAAAAAAGGAAGATCACAGCTTGCTTCTCTGTTTTCCTTCCTCCAGGGAAAACCTTGTGTCACTTGGTTGACTTAACAGAATTAACTTCTCTTCTTGGATCGCTGGTCATTGTTTTTACGTAGTTCAGTAACTATCAAATACTTTTCACCTGTGATTAAAAGCCTATTGCTTCTGGAGGGTCCCTGGCATGCTGCAGTCCTATGACTGGGCAGCAGGTTTCTCACCTTCCTAAATCTGAGCAGCACAGCCCTGCTGGAGGGTAACCCACACCTGTTGTTTCTCCTTTTGTGGTTGGTGAGTGCTAAGGGTGCAGCTGCTGCCCTATCAGCTTTCCCAGAGTCACAAAGAGAAGCTTACACTTGGAAGGGACCTTATTCATTGTCTGCTCCTGTTGTGCTGTCCATCCACTGATACCCTCATCTACCTGCTCTAGTCCTCAGTGTGGTTCAGGTTCCGCTCTACCCATCCATTTGGATTTGGGCCCCAAGGTACAAAGTTCATATTTGCACAGATCTCAGCTATGTCCTCCTTCAAGTTCTATACCTCCCTGTTCTAGTTTTGAAATAAAAGGAAATAAGGAGGAGAAGAAAGTGACCAACGTTCTCAGGGCTGCTTCAAAGCTAGAGATAGAGAAGAGGAACAAGCTCACAAACTCAAGTATGCTGAGCATAGCTGACACCAAGGGCAGCCAGTGCTCCCTGTATCTTTATGCTCTGTAAATTCAGAATTGAATTTATGTATTCAATTGTGAATTGAAGTCCAGAATTGAAATAAGCACCTGGGACAGCTGCTTGCAGTGTTCTTGCTTTCTCCTTTTTCCTTAGCCACAGTGCATTAGTTTAGGCAGATACCTTCAAGCCACTGACCACTGCTTGCTTGCTTGCTTCCTTCCTTCTTTCCTCTCTCCCCTCTTCCCTCCCTTTTCTTCCTCCTTTTCTCCATTTCTTCCCCCCATCCTCCATCCCTTCTTTCTTTCCTTCCCTCCATCCCTCCTTCCTTCCTGCCTTATTTCCTTCCTTCTTTCAACAAATATTTGATGAACCCCTATCTAAGGTGATTGGGATACAGAATTGAACTCTGTCACTGCTCATATACAGCCTACACATTTAGTAGAAATGACAGACAGTATCTAAAGAAATACAAAGTGTAAATCGAGCTAAGTGCTATGATGAACACTATAGCTGGATGTAGAGGTCAGGGAAGAGCTGCCTTTGGAAAGAAGTATTTGAATAGAGACGTGAATAAAGTGAGGGGAAATCCATGTGCAAGATGAGGTTAGCAATCACACTTACTTCTTTGATCTTACCTGGAAGAAAGTCCATGAGCTCATTTTCTAATGGATTAGAAAATCTGTTGCCACTAGTAGGAAGCCTACAATTTTGTTTTGTAGCCTTCACATTCATACTTACCACTAAAATATTTGCTTCCAGCATCATAATTTACTTATAAGAGAAAGTAAGATTGGAATTTAAACTTTTGGTTTAAACTGTGATTTTCAAAAATTCTGCTTTAGTAGAAGAATAGTCTTATGTTCACCTTTATTGTTACTGTGAAGTATGAATCACATTGAAATGTGTAATTTTAAGATGAGAATCATGTTGATTCTTCAACTCACTGAAAATGAAGTGCCTAATTTTGATGAGATAAATTTTTCCAGTCTTTGCTGGAGTTGTAGATTTATCCATAGCTGGCTTCCATCTGTTACATTCAGATGATAATGATAAAATGTGTCATTTCTACCCAGTCTTCCAGCACAGACTAGTTAGAAGACAGAATTATCTTTCTGCTAGGTTTGTATGCTTCTTAATAAAGTCTTTATTTATTATTTTTAAATGCCCTCTGGGTATAGTCTTTAAATGCATTACTAAAAATAACTTTCCATATGTGAAAATGTTTCATTTAAATTATTTTGGTGTTGCCTGGCATGGTGACTCACGCCTATAATCCTAGCACTTTGGGAGGCTGAGGTGGGTGGATCACCTGAGGTCAGGAGTTCGAGACCAGCCTAGCTCACATGGTGAAATTCCGTCTCTACAAAAAATACAAAAAGTAGCCATTTGTGGTGGTGCACACCTGTCGTTCCAGCTGCTTGGGAGGCTGAGGCAGGAGAATCACTTGAACCTAAGAGGTGGAGGTTGCAGTGAGCCAAGATCATGACACTGCACTCCAGCCTGGGTGACAGAGTGACACCCTGTGTCAAAAAATTAAAAAATAAATCATTTTGTTGTTTCCTTGTTAGTGTCCAAAATTCACTGGAGAGATTCTTTCAGAATTGTAAAGTTTAATTAAAAATGTTAGGTGTGCCGGGTGCAGTGGCTCACACCTGTAATCCCAGCACATTGGGAGGCCGAGGCTGGTGGATCACCCGAGATCAAGAGTTTTAGACCAGCCTGGCCCACACAGCGAAACTCCATCTCTACTAAAACTACAAAAATTAGCCAGATGTGGTGGCAGGTGCCTGTAATCCTTACTACTTGGGAGGCTGAGGCAGGAGAATGGCTTGAACCCAGGAGGCAGAGGTTGCAGGGAGCCGAGACTGTGCCACTTCACTCTGGTCTGGGTGACAGAGTGAGACTGTCTTAAAAAAAAAGTGTTAGCTTAGAGGATGAACCTTAATGCATTTCTTAATGGTATCTGAGCAAACAAAAAATTTAAGTTTAAGAACATCTTTGAAGGTGCTTCTTTCACCTGCTCTTCTATTATTTTCTACTACAGGAATCCATATTTTCTTACTTCATAAAGAATGTTATTCTTATTTCTTAATGAGTCCTGCTCCATAATTCTGCAAAGTTATTTACACAGAGAGATGGTCAGAACTACTGTCCAGGATTTCAGTGGCTTCTGAATTGAAGTGCAGAATTGAAATACCAGTAATTCACCGAGTTGCTTGCTTACCAATTATTGTAGATAAATTAACATCATGCCTCAGACTAATGATCCCATAGAGAAGATTCATTTTGTAGTTTCATATATCTATAGCATGTATCAGTAACTTTACCCAAACCCTAATAAAAGTTTGTCAGCTTAATATATCTGTGCATGAACTTAACTACCACTGGAGAATGGTCAATTTTGTTTATAGCATCCGATATTTGAACTTTTTTGTAAATGAAAAGTTACATTAAAAAAAAAAACTTCTCATAAAAATCCTCATGGGAAGTTCCATTCAGTTTATGTTTTCTCCCTCATTCTTCATTTGCCTGCACCTGAGCCGTTCGTCTTGTTCTTTCCTCAATGGCTACGTTAGAAACTGGTAAATATGTCTTGCCTCCTCTGCCTTCCCTGCTCACCCTCAGTTCATCAGGAAGTCATGTAGGCTTCCTGCTTTTGCTCCCCAGGAATTAAAGAAATCTTAGTCACAACATCAAAAAATCTAGATCATTTGGCCTTTGAAACTTTCACTTCCCAAAGGTTACTTGTAGTGAATGTGTTTATACTTCCTTAGGAAAGGAATGTGTATGAAACTTTGTGTTAATAATAAAAATAGCAACACTAGATAGAACGCTGGGCTAGGGAGATGGTCATTTCTAGAGATTCACCAACTGAAGGAAAATGTATCTCACTATAAGGTAAGAGGCTTTTCTTCCCAGATCATCAAACCTCTGGATATAGTTTTCAGTGTTCATTTCCATGAGGGCACAGATTTGTATTTGATTGGCCTTTTTCTTATTGTCAATCTTAAAATCTTTAAAATGGAAATCTGTTCTCTTTGGAATCAACCCAGAAAAAATAGTAGCTCAACTTTAAATCAGCAAATGGTTAAATACTGTTAGAAAGATATTACTTAATGCCTTAAGTTAGCTGGTCCTATTCCCAGCTCATTTAAAAAAAAATAGAAACCTCAGCAAATACTACAAACTAGTAAGAGAATTTCTGAATCCGTAAGATTGAAAATGAGCAACACAGCTCATTATCTTACCAATAACTAAGAAAAAAATTAAGATTGTTAATTCTCTTGTTCTGTGATTCTCTTTGAGAAGGTCCATATCTGTTGCTGAGTAAAAACATTAATGTTAAGAGACCTTACTAAATTATAGACAAAACTTTGAGTGGTATAGTAAATAAGAAATTACTGTCAGAATTATTTACACTTACCATACTGGGGTTTTACAGCATCATTTAACTGCTAGAGCTATTTTTAAAAATCCACATATTTCACAGTAACCATAGAAAAAAACCAACAAGAGGTGTAGGAAATACAAGGCTTTTAAATGTATTTCATATTATTATGAGATGTTCATTTTTCCAACCAGCTATTTCTTGTTATTGTGTACATGGTAGGAGGAATAAAAAAGGGATGATGTTTATCCTGACTTCACTCACTGAGGGAGAAAATAAAAATGGCAGATTGAAGTCATCTTATTATAATGTTGCAAGTAGTTTTTAAAGTCCAGTAATTTTTGGCTGGGTGCGGTGGCTTATGCCTATAAATCCCAGTACTTTGGGAGGCCGAGGTGGGCAGATCACCTGAGGTCAGAAGTTTGAGACCAGCCTGGCCAACATGGCGAAACCCTGTCTCTACTATTTCTAACTGTGTGTATACACACACACACACACACACACACACACACACACACACACACACACATATACAGTTTTGTTAAATACTGTGAAATTCTCCTCCAAAAGGGTCATACGATTTTGCATTCCCACCAGCCCACTGGCATATATGAGTGTCTCTCCCACACTTCTTCAACAGTGTATTAAGTTGAAAATTTTTGCTATTCTAATGAGTAAGAAATGGTATCTTAGTGTGGTTTTAGTTTGCATTTCTCTTATTATAAGTACAACTGAGCATTTTTTCATGTGTTCACAGACCAATTTATGTCTTTTGCAAGTTACCTAATTTGTGTCTTTTACCCATTTTTCTCTAGAATTTTGGTCTTTTCCTTCTCAATTTTAAAAATGTCTTTGTATATTAGAACTATCATTTGTATTTGTAATATTTGTGGCAAATACTTTCAATTTAATACCATCTTTTGACTGATTACAATGTATGTGCGCTTTTTTTCTTGTACTAATACCAACTGCTTTACTTATATGGGCTTTAAAATAGGGTATAATATCTAGTAGGGTCTGTTCTCCCTCAGAGCTCTTTCTCAGTGAGGCCCAGCATTTTTTTTTTTTTTTTTTTTTTTTTAAAGACAAAGTCTCACTCTGTTGCCCAGGCTGGAATGTAGTGGTGCAGTCATAGCTCACTGCAGGCTTAACTTTCTGGGCTCAAGTGATCTATCCTGTTTTTTTTTTTTTGAGATGGAGGCTTGCTGTGCCGCCCAGGCTGGAGTGCAATGATGCAATCTCAGATCACTGCAACCTCTGCCTCCTGGGTTCAAGCAGTTCTCCTGTTTCAGCCTCCCAGGGTATGTGTGTTCTTAAAGATAAAGTGTGTCTTGTGTAAGCTGCACATAGTTGGATCTTGGTTTTTTATCCATTCAGCCACTTTATGTATTTTGATGGGAGAATTTAATCCATTTACGTTCAAAGTAATTATTCATAGGTAAGGACTTACTATTGCCATTTAGTTAATTGTTTTCTTTTTTTTTTTAAAGATCCTTTGTTTGTTGTTTATCTTTGTGATTTTATGATTTCCTGTGGTGCTAAGTTTTGATTCCTTTCTCTTTATCAATTGTGTATTGAGGTTACTCTTGAGGTTTGCATAAAACATCTTATAGTTATAAGACTCTTTTGTGTTGATAGCAACTTAATTTCAATCCCATACAACAACTCTAGACTTTAAACTTCCTCATTTATATTTTTGATTTCACAATTTACATATTTTTAAATTATGTATTTCTAAATTAGTTCGACCATTGTGGAAGACAGTGTGGCAATGCCTCAAGGATCTAGAACCAGAAATACCATTTGACCCAGCAATCTTATTACTGGGTATATACCCAAAGGATTATAAATTATTCTGCTATAAAGACAGATACACATGTATGTTTACCGTAGCACTATTCACAATAGCAAAGACTTGGAACCAACACAAATGCTCATCCATGATACTGGATAAAGAAAATGTGGCACATATACACCATGGAATACTATGCAGCCATAAAAAAGGATAAGCTCATGTCCTTTGAAGGGATATGGATGAAGCTGGAAACCGTCATTCTCAGCAAACTAACACAGGAACAGAAAACCAAACCCACATGTTCTCACTCATAAGTGGGAATTGAACAACGAGAACACATGGATACAGGGAGGGGAACATCACACACCAGGGCCTTTCAGGGGGTGAGGGGCTAGGGGAAGGATAGCATTAGAAGAAATACCTAATGTAGATATCAGGTTGATGGTGCAGCAAACCACCATGGCATGTGTATACTTATGTAACAAACCTATACGTTCTGCACATGTATCCCAGAACTTAAATTGTAATAAAAAAAAGAGAAATCACTGAAATGAAAACAATAAAAAAAGAAATAATAGAAAAGAAGAAAGTTCTAAAGATGTTATATGCACATATATATGCATATATATGTCAATGATAAGTATGTACTTAATAAATACACATGTACAAATATATACTCAAAAATTACGTGTTTCTTAACAAGTTATTATGGTTATTATTTTTCACTCTTTGACTTTTAACCTTCATACTATAAGATATACATGACTTATAGAGCACCATAATAATGCTAGAATATTTTGGATTTGACTATGCATTTACCTTTACCAGTGAATTTGATACTTTCTTATATCTTCATATTAGTAACTAGTGTCCTTTTATTTCCACTTGAAGACTCCCTTAAGCATTTCTTGTAAGGCAGGTATAGTGGTAATGAATTTCCTCAACTTCTTTTGTTTGTCTGGGGAAGACTTTATTTCTCCTTCATCTCTAAAGGATACTTTGTTGAGTATGGTATTCTCACCTGAAAATTTTTTTCTTTCAGCACTTCAAATGTATCATCTCATCTCAGCAGGTTTTCTGCTGAGAAATTTGCTCATCGTCTAATGGGAATCCTCTCATATATGATTTGATGCTGTTCTCTTGCTGCTTTTGAAATTCTGTCTTTGTCTTTGGCTTTTGACAGTTAGTTGTAACACAACTTGGAGAAGACCTATTTGAGATCAATCTGTTTGGGAACTTTGGAGCTTCTTGGATCTGGATGTTCATATCTCTTCCAAAACTTGGGAAGTTTTCAGCAATTATTTCATTATATACACTTTCTGCACATTTATCTCTTCTCCCTGAAGAGCTCCCATAATGCAAAAGTTTGTTTGCTTAATGATGTCCCATATGTCCCATTGGCTGTCTTCACACTTTTTGTTTTTTGTTTTTCTTTCCTTCTCATTGGGTAATTTCATAAGACCTATCTTCAAATGCAGAGTTTCTTCCTTGTGCTTGATCTAGTCTGCTGTTGAAGCTTTCTATTATATTTTTTATTTATTCACTCAGTAGTTCTTCAGCTTCAAGATTTCTGTTTTGTTCTTTGTTGAATGTCTCATTAAGATGATGAATTGCTTTCCTGATTTTGCTGAATTGTCTATGTGTATTCTCTCAGATCTATCTGAGTTTCCTTAAGATTATTATTTTAAATTCCTTTTCAGGCAACTCATAAACTTCCTTTTCCTTGGGGTCAGTTACTGGCACCTTGTCTTTTATTGGTGTCATGTTTCTTGCTTTTTAATGTTTCTTATGTCCCCGAATTGATGTCTGTGCATCTGATGGAACAGCACCTCTTCCAAACTTTGGAGAGTGCCTTTAGTAGGGAAAGATTTTGACTCTGGAAGGCATGGCATAGCAATGACCCAGCTAAAGGTTAAGACCCAGAAAAAAGGTACAGCTGCAATTTGGGAAACAGAGCCAATAGGGCGCCATTGCAACTTAGGCCCCAGGACACAAGGGACTGCACAGTGGGGATTCTGGACCTGGGGATAGTGGGACATGGCAGTATCCCAGATTCTGTGAAGCCACGTGAGACAGCGGCAAGGACCCTGGAATAGCAGAAGGCAGATGTTACTTGGGCCCTGGAAGGAAGGGAGTAGTGCAGCAAAGATTCCATTCCTTGGGGATGGGGGTATCTCAGCAGCTCACACTCTAATGGACTAGTCCAGTTCCAGGAAAGCAGGGTACTACAATTATTCAACGTGTAGGGTAAGGTGACCCAGCTCAGTCAGTGCTCTGTTTATCTAAGATGTAAAATACCATGCCATCTCATCCCTGAGATGTGCAACTGATTTGGCTTGGCCATGACACTGATTTCCTGGAGGCAAGGTGCTGCTTCCATTCAGGAATGGGGGTGCATGATGGCTCTGAGCAGCCAAGTAACCAATTCTTTAGGAGGCTGAGTGCCATTTCAGCTCAAGCCTTAACGGGGCAGGGCCAAAAGCAACTTGGAGGGGTGGGTGGAGCATCTCCATTGCAGCTTGGCCCCAAGAAATAGGATGGAGCAGCAGCTCAGCTTGTGGATGGTGCGCAACCACGTGGAGGCGGCTCAACAGCAACAAAGCTGGAGGAATGGAAGGGTACTGTGGCTACCTACCCCCAGAACAGGACACATTCCAACAGTGTTTCTGATTTCAAATGCAGTAGCCACGTGGGCCACTGTGGTGAGTATTGTCTCCTCCTCTGTGGGGAGTGTAGCTGTATGGATTCTAAGGAGTTCCCTCAGCTGGGCTTAGTGCCTGTGAGAACTACAGGCGTCCCCAGAGGTGAGGACTGTAGGTGCCTAAGGTGGTGATGGGGGCTGCTGTGGTCCTCTTCCTTACCTTTTCCCTGCAAGAATAATTTTCTCCTGGTTCCAACTGATCCTGATGTGGGGATAGGGTGGTGGAGATGAGGTATTTCCTTCTGTTGTCTATGTGGCCACCCTGGGTTTCTGCACATTGCAGGGTTTCTAATACACCTTTAATGTATTCTAACATTCTTTAGTTATTTTCATCAAAATGTAGTTGCTTACTTATTGTTTTGGCTATCTTTGGGAGGCATGTGGTGAGTATTGGGGGCTTCTAGTTAGGTTATCTTACTGATGTCATAAAATAGTGGATTTCAAATGCTCTCACCAGGTGGTCTCTGTGCGGGTGTCAGTTGGACGTCTCACTGGGCAGGTGGCCTGCGCTCACAGAGACGGCATCCTGGAGATGGTGGCAGAGGGAGATAATCGCAGCACCAACCTGCTGGCTGCAGAGACTGCAAGTCTGGAAGAACAGCTGCAAGGATGGGGAGAAGTGATGCTGATGGCTGATAAAGTCCTCCGATGGGAAAGAGTCTGGTTTCCACCCGCCATCATCTGTGTGGTTTCTTTGGTGTTTCTGATTATCTACTATCTAGATCCATCTGTTGTGTCCGGCGTTTCCTGTTTTGTTATGTTTTTGTACTTGGCTGATTACCTTGTTCCCATAGTAGCGCCTAGAATTTTTGGCTCCAATAAATGGACCACTGAACAACAGCAAAAATTCCATGACATTTGCAGCAATTTAGTAAAAACTCGATGCAGAACTGTGGGTTGGTGGAAATGCTTCTTCACACTAAAGGAAGAAAAATCTAAGATGTACTTCATGACCATGATCGTTTCTCTTGCTACGGTTGCTTGGGTGGACAACAAGTCCACAATCTGCTTCTCACTTACCTGATAGTGACTTCCTTACTATTGCTTCCTGGACTAAACCAACATGGAATCATTTTGAAGTACATTGGAATGGCCAAGAGGGCGATAAACAAACTTCTTGAACAAAAAGAAAAGAAAAATGAATGATTCATCTGCTTTAATCAGTGTGATTAGTGGAGCATTGCCCCGGAACAGTTTCTGCTGTACTATCTGGATACCAAAATGTTACGGAAGTAGCTCTTTGCTCTCCCTCACTCTGCCCTTAGTTAATAGAAATTCAGACTCGCCAAGTAAGACTTTGTGCATAGTGTCTTCATGTCACATATAGTTGAGTGCGTTCTTAGCAGTTGGCTTCATGGACAACCCTTAGTGT
This sequence comes from Macaca mulatta, assembly GCF_049350105.2. Taxonomy (NCBI): domain Eukaryota; kingdom Metazoa; phylum Chordata; class Mammalia; order Primates; family Cercopithecidae; genus Macaca; species Macaca mulatta. The sequence continues at coordinate 94,032,590 of NC_133420.1, forward strand.
ATGTGATTTGTTTTGATTTTTCTTACCCAGTGTTAATTGAATTCTTGCTTTTAGACAACTTCCTTTTTGTAGTGGTGAACCTTGCCCTTTAGTACAGTTCAAGTGAATCTGGATAATTGTTCATCTTTGCTTTAGCTTAGATACCATGTAGTGGTCTGTGGCTACAGGAAACTGGTTCTACTGTCTGCTTCCACAGTTTGCTTAAAAAACTGTCTGACTTCACGAATATAGAGACCAAGTTTACCGCTTCTGATGAAGAGACCAATTAAGATTCATTCCTCATTCTGTTTGTTTCTGGTGGGAGAAGAGTCCCCATGAAAAAAATGAAACTGATTCCATGCGCTAGTACGTGTAGGCTTCTCCCTTGTGCAAAACTTAGCAATTTGTAGGAAACTTTGATCTTTTTGTCCAAAAAAGGAATGTCTAACAGGCTTAAGCTTTTGTCCCCTTGCACTTAGACTCAAAGTTAGTAAATCCTTAAAGGCTTTTTAATAGCAGACTTCCGAAAGATTGCATTTAGGATTTCTAGGCTACTTTTAATTTCAGATTTTCAGCTGACTTTAGTTATAGTATACAGTAGATTAAGACTCATGTCTATGACTTTCACTCTAAGACCAGCAAAAAGACAGCAGTCTTCTATGTTTAGTCAAGATTCATTTCAGTAGAAGATAATCTTATCTAATTGTTGAGACCAGAATAAGCCTTTTTAAGGTAAACCTCAAAATTCTCATTTTATGGTAATATTGGCCCTTTTAGTCCCCTAGGTTTGACATGGGAGATAGTGACTACACTGGTGTCTGACTTTTTTCCTAGAGATTCCTCCCTGAAAAATACAAGGGCTGTTGGTGAGAGCAGACTTGAGGTGATGATAATTGGCCTCTGGTCGACAAAGATTTCATAACTCCTTGGAAAGCTTCTTATTATCATTCTTAACTTCTTGGTAGCTAGAAATTTAGAGTAGTTGAAATCTGTAGGAACGAACTTCTGAGGGCCAAAACACGTGACTGACTTGGGAACAATTCTTAAGCTGATTAACTAGTTGTAATATAGTTTTGTGAATTTATTGCACTGATGTTGTACCTTGTGGTATATCTGTCCCTATTAAATAAGTGTTGTTTTCTCCTCTTTAATATTACTGTAAATAGTGGTGACCATTGTAGCATATGTTTGATTATTTTCTTTTAATATTTCATAAGAAAACTACCTTAATTTTACCTTACTTTCATTGTAAATAAGCCTGTCTTCCTATCTGGATTTTTGTGTGTGTGTGTACATGTTCTACTGATTAACTACTTTTGCGATTTTAATCCTGTATTTCTTCTTCTACTTTGTTTTGTGTAAAAGGGGAAAAAATAAAAAAAGCTGGAATCTCAAATGCTTTCACCAAAAATAAATGATAAATATATTAGGTGATGAATATATTAATGAACCTGATTTGATCATTTCACAATGCATGCATGTATCAAATCATCACATTGTACCCAATTAATATATATGTAATTATTATTTGTCAATTAAATAAAATAAAAAGTTTTAAAAAGACAGAGAGTCGCTGAATGGATTAAAAAACAAGACCCAATTCTATGCTCTCTGCAAGAGACTTGCTTCCCTTTAAGAATACACATAGATTGAAAGGGAAAAGTTGTAAAAAGATATTTCATGCAAAGAGAAACCAAAAGAAATCAGTGGTAGCTATACTTAAATAAGACAAAATAGACATTGTCAAAAACTAAAATGAGATAAAGAAGGTCATTATATAATGAGATAAAAAGGTTGATTCATGAAGAAGATACAATGTAAACACATGCATTCAACATCAGAGAATCTATATATTTATAACACAAATATTAATAGATTAGAAGAGATAGATAGATTGCAATACAATAATAGCAGAGGACTTCAGTATCTCACTTTCAGCAACACAAAAATCATCTAGATAGAAAATAAGGAAACTTGGGCTTGAACTACACTTTGGGTCAAATGACCTAACAGACATATACAGACCATTCCATTCAACAGCAGCAGAATACACATTCTTTTCATGCACACACAAAACATTTTTCATGCTAGATCATGTGTTAGGTCACAAAAGAAGTCTTAACAAATTTAAGAAAGTTGAAATCACATCAAGTATTTTTGGTACCACAATATCATGAAACTAGAAATCAAATTGTTAATTTGGAGAAGGAATTGCAGAACATTTAGAAATATATAGAAATTAGACACCCTCCTCCTAAACAATGGGTCAAAGAAAATAAAAAGGAAATTAAAAAGTATTTTACACAAATGAAAATAGAAACAACATACCAAAACTTATGGGATGCAGTACAAGCAATTCTTTTTTTTTCCAAGCCAAACTGTATCCAGCTTTATTAAAGATACTTTCCATAAACAATCATGTAGACAGACAATCGTTAACAGTATACAACAACTTTTATACTCCCTTCTTCAATGGACTACCAAAAATCAGAAAGCCACTATAAAACCCAATGAAGTATTCATCTTATGCTCTGAACAGAGAAAGTTTAGAGTGAGGGTTGACATTTCACATTTAGCATGTTGTTTAATAACTTTTCACAAGCTGACCCTGACTTTGTGGAAGTGGAAAGAAAATGGCAGAATTTATCTGAAGATCCACAATCTAGAAATGGAACAGGTGCCACTTCTCTTTTTACAGGTGCCATCTCAGTGGCATCACTGAAAAGTCCAGATTGCCTGATATACTTGTAACCAATGACTGGGGGTCAGGTCCCAACAGATGTCTAGGCTTAAGGGAGTTAAGTCTACGCTGAAAGAAGGAAAGGGAGAAGAGGACATAAAATGAATTTGTTTTTCCATACCACAAGGCTTTGTGCCAAAAAGTGGCCATGTGTGTCAAAATCAGGGAATCCCTCATCCTGGGAGCCAAGAGGAAGTCTCTCAAAACTAGAAGGGAAAGGTGTTTTCCCCACATCAATCCAGCTTCAGAGACATTCTATTAGTGACATATGCCCCTTTCCCCCAAAACAACAATGAAGGGCTCTGTGTGCTAACAACATAGCTTAAAAAAAAAAGTAAAACAAAATTCTGCATTTTTATAAAACTTGATTTAAAAAATCGTATTTCAAACTCTCAGTCACCAGAAGTACACAGTTATCAAAAATGCACACACTTCCCTTGGCAACTCCAGCACCCTCAGCTTTCTGTGCCTGGTCTGTTTTGGCATCTCCATTTTCTGCAGGGTTAGTCCCCTCCTTGCCAGCATCAGCTTTTCCCTTTTTCCCTTTGGGTACCTTCTCTCCTGTCTTTGCATGGGCCTTTTTAGACTTGAGCTCTGGCTTTCGAGGAGCAGGTTTAGCAGACAACCTCGTGGATCTTCTCTGTGGTTCAGCCTTCATCGTGACTTTATCTCCTTTAACATCCCCTTCAGCCTTTCTCTTGGGCATGCTGGTGATGGTGACGTACTTAAAAATTGTATTCTTGTGTTAAGAATGTGTCCAATTAGAACCCCGGATGTTTTCCCTGTCAGCTACATTAGTTCCAGTGAGGTTTATATCCTTCCTCCCATCACATGCCTGCTCATGCACACACATATATGCACACATACACATACCCCCCACACTCGCTCATCTTGTACATGTGAAATAAATTCTTCAAAAATCTTGGTTTTGGCCTTCAGTTACTCCTGTTGTTGGTCCAATCTTCAGTTTGTCCTAACCTTAGAGATTTCACTTTGTTGCAAGTTATGGTATGTCAAGAAGCAATTATTTGAGTCAGGTGATGGCCTATCACCTTAGAGTGCATTTGTTCTTCAGCCATATAAGCTCATGGTGAATTCTTGGACTGAGATCTAGATCTTGCTAGAACCACATTTGTTTCTGCAAGTAGAGCTTTCCAAAGCAAACACTCAGATCTAAATCAAGAAAGGAAGCATATCAGAGAAGGAATAAGTGAAGGTAAAACAGAAATTTTTATTTTTCTTATTCTTAATTGATAAGACAGAACACTTTGTTCAAAATAATAGTTGAAACAATGTATTAGATTATGTATGCTTATATATATCTTAGTGTATGTTTCTGTTTAAGTGAAATAAATGACAGCAATGATACAAGAGATGGAAGGGAGGAATTAGAATTACTTTTTATTATAAGACACTTGTACTCCAGTTAAGTAAGATAGTGTTATTAGAAAGTAGACTTGGATTAGTTGTAAATGTATATTGCAAATTCTTGGGCAACCTCTAAAAACAGTTCAAAAAGAGTTATAACTGATATGTTAAGAAAGGAGAGAAAAGATAATAATATTAAAGTTTCCATTAAAGCCATGCACTATTGGGAGTGGGAGCCATGCTCGATTGGGGTATCTGAAAGATCTGTCACCCTAGAGAGGAAGAGACTCTACATGATAGGAATGGGACTTCATTGGAATGTTAGCTTTTTCCTAGGAAATAAGTATAGATCCTAAATCCTTTGAAACTTTGCAGTTTGGGCAGAGGTGTAGGGGAGAGGTACAGGGAGGAAGGGTATGAAATTACTGAAAACAAGAAGTCCTACACACAAACACAACTTCACACACAAGAATCTCCTGGTTTTGTTATCTTTCTAGGATGGAAAGAATGTAAGAGCTAAAGCAGCTAACCTTCTCTACATAAAGACCAGAACTAAATAGGGTGCAAAAAATTGGTGGAGGGAGGAATTAGGCATGATTGCCCTGGGATAACCCCAAGCCATCTCTAAAATCCTGCTTCCTTAGACCTTAGCCCAATACAGATATTCCTCCTGCTTCCTACTCCCTGCTCTCCCATCCACAATCCTGTGGATTCCTCTTTTACCCAACACAACTACTCAACTCCCCCTCCTCAAAGATGTGACTCACCCTCAGATTGGTGCTCCTGTGACAGCCTGGATCTCCTCACTGCATGTCACAGGATCTTTAATTACAGGGACTCTGCTTTTCCCTAGTTCTAGTAATCTGGGGACTCAGTTCATTTTATACTCTGTAGCCAGGGCCTACTAGGTGCTCCCATGCCTCCACCCAAAACCCCCAGGGAAGCTGTGCACACCTCATTATGAGATCTATAAATTTCCTTCAACCAAGATGTGTTGAGCAGCCACTGCGTGCTTGCCACTGCCCCTAAAGAGCTCACAGTCTTGTAGGAAAGACCTACAAGTAAGGAGTTGTGAGTGCTGTGATAAAAGGAAAAGACTGTAGAGGAACTGGGATGGGCGGTGCTGAGTGTGGAAGAGATAGTTAGCAAAAGATCCATCATGTAGTTGATGCTTGACCTGCCTTTGAAAAGAAAATAATCAAGCAAAGAAAGAGAGGCACAAGAGGGACAGGGAAAGGCAAAGGTAGTGGCAAGCCCAATGGTCCAGAGCATGGAATGTGGGGGAACTGCCACGGAGTGAGTAGGACTGAGGACTGGGTTGTGGAAGAGGAAAAGGAAAATGCTGCTGGAGAGAAGACAGGAAGAGGGGATCTTAAAGAACCTTGTAGAAGCAGCTGTGAAGTCTAGACTACATGCTGGGGGTACTGGGAAACAGCTGAAGAGGTTACAAAGGGATCATGATTTTTGCATTGGAGAGACTAATTTTCTATCAACACTGAGCAGAGAGCGAGAAGGGATGTGGGAAGAGGTAGCAAAGAGATCCTGAGAACCATAGAACACATTATACACAGTCTGAACTGACTCCTCTGTTCCTCTAGGAAGAAAGAAGAGGAGGAGATAAGTTGTAGTAGTTGGTTGTTTCAATCACCTCCTATTCACCCTGTTGGAGTGGGAGGGATTCCTGCCTTAGGATTATGCACATAGCCAAACATATGACAAGTGATACTGGACTAATGAGACTGACAGAAATTTATTAATTACATAGACTTACAGGATGGAGGATAAGGACACTAAATGCCATGCAGGGCCACGTGGGGGTTGCAGTTGGGAACAGACTGAGTAAGAGGGGCCATGTGAGGCAGGCTTTGTAGTATAAAAAGGGTGAGGTGACCCCTGGTTACCGTGAAAGGATGTGACTATCTTCTTTGAATAATTCCAGGGCTGGCAGAGAGCTGAAACTTGCTATTCAGGAATAAGCAGGAACTGTGTCTGGCTTTCTTGATGTGGAGGGTTGTTTGCAGGAGCAGAATGAGGGGGGAAACTTGTGGTCAGGCCATGTGAGACCATCCCAGTTTTACCAGATGTCAGGGCAGCACATAATGTTGGGATTAATTTTAGGCCTTATAGCACAGATCAGCCCTTAATGCCTTGACATTAATTTTAACCTAAATTTAGATGGAGGAGCCAGGCTCTGGGGTCCTTTGTGATGTTCCATATGTGATTGTGGCAATGACTGGATTGTGTGGTCAGAGACTGGAGATCACCCATGAGAGCCAATGCCCAGCATAACAGTAAAACCACAAACCACAATAAAAGCAAACAGTGACATCTTATTGTTTTGTTTTTGTTTTTCAATTTCTCTGAGGCCTGGATGATGATTACTGGGGCCACCAGATCTGGCCAGTGGTGATTCTTTCTGAACTTTCTTTCAGTACATACGCTGTTACTTGAGTAGAAGTAAGAAGTGAGGAAAAAAACTAATGAAGTTATTTATCATTCCTAATCTCTTAACCAAGGTATTTCCAGCAGTTTGCTGAGAAGAAGACTTTTTGAAGATCACGATGGCCCTTCATTTCTTGTTTGATTCTTCTGGGTAAAGCAGCACGATAACCTGAAAGGAAAGCATAAACATCTGGAGCAGTTCCAAAGGCACCTGGGGAGAGTCAGCACTGGAGGCTTGAATAAAAGTGTTTACCTCTTCTTATTCTCCAAATCTCAATGAAATAATAATTTTTAAAAACTAGAAACAAAAACAGATCAACTGTAGCACTGACTGTCATTGGGATCAAGTGAGAGTTGCCTTTTGTTGACAGATCAGGGAAAACAACAAGAATTTGGTAGAAAATACGAAGCTAGGAAAAGAGGTTAGTGGTAATATATAAAAGAGCAGGGTTTCATATCTTTTAAAAAAATAAGTTTCTCTTACAACTGTTGGGCAAGCCCTATAGAGAAAGTTGGCACTGGAAGATGGTGCAGATAGAAGGCCACAAGCAAAGGAGTTCAATATGGGGCTGTAGAGGCTCAGAGGTCACCTGCCATCTGGGACAAAGCTGAAAGGAGTGCTCTATGAAATGGAGATTCCAACACAGAAGGACTAGGGCAATGCCCAGGAAACTTACAACTTGGACAAGAAAAGATGCACCTCAAGATGCAGAAAGCATCTCGGCAGAGCCCATCGTGATCCACATCCCTCGTCTTGTCCTCCACAAAATCCATGGAGGCGGGGCATCTGGACCCAGAACCTGTATTCACTGCTTTTTAATGTATGACTCCTCTTTCAGTGGTACAAAGATTTCCTGTGGTAAACCATCTAGTATGAACACTCAAATAATCACTTCAATCCTTAGAATATCTAATTCAAGTGCTACTAAAGTATGCCTAAAACTCTCATAGGAAACTGATGACTGTAAGTTTATTTCTTAATAAAAATGTATTTTTCTTATTTATATATATATACACTCACACACATTATCTATCTATCTGTCATCTATCTATCTCAGGATAGAGTAAATAACAGAAAAACCTTAAAAAGTTACTTATAAGAGCCTGTGAGAAAAAGTATCCAACCCCTTTAGCCGCTCTATGTTGCTAGCAGGCTACTGCCACCCTCCCAGGCAGCTGTGTCTAAGCAGGTAGACCTTCCTCTTTATGTTCCACACCTCATGGTCCCAAGAGGGCTACTTCACCTCCCTTTCTATGTCTGCTTCAGGAAGGAAAGAAATGAGAAATAAGGCTTAGGGCTAGAATCAGGAAGTAAAGGCTTTCCCAGAAACCTCCACACTTGTACTTAGGTTGTATAAGACAGAACTGTGTCACATAAACACCGCTACTTGTAAGAGACACTGGGAAACCTTGTCTAGCACTTACAGCCTCAATGATTCCTGCTGTCCTACATTCAAAGACATTACTCTGTACATATTAACCTTCACTATTCAGATGAGCTACAACTGGAACTGGATCTAGGATACAGGGAAATAAAAGAAAGGGGAGTTTGGAATCCAGCACACATGGGTCGGAACCCAAACTCCAGCACTTGACAGCTGTATGCATGGACATATTTATTGTTTCTCCTTAAAAAGATTTCCTTTTTATTTAAAGGACCTGAAATGCCTTTTAGTCTGTCTGTAAAGACTGTGAATGCTGCATTTTCCTGTGATCCTTAGAAGTAGGGTAAGCCCACATCTGGCTTATGTGCTGGCCAAAATTACCTGGAACAAGTGCGTGACAGCTCTCAATCTGTTTCTTCTTTCTGTAAAATGGGAAAGCAGCCATTGTACTGGACAGTTTTAAGGACTCTATAAAACCATGTAGGCAACATAAAAAATTAAATATCCCTGGACACTTTGGGAGGCCAAGGTGGGTGAATCACCTGAGGTCAGGAGTTTGAGACCCACCTGTCCAACATGGTGAAACCCAGGCTCTACTAAAAATACAAAAATTAGCCAGGGTGGTGGTGCACACCTGTAATCCCAGCTACTTGGGAGGCTGAGGTAGGAGAATCGCTTGAACCTGGGAGGTGGAGGTTGCAGTGAGCCAAGATCACACCATTGCACTCCAGCCTGGGCGACAAGAGCCAAACTTTGTAAAACAAACAAACAAACAAAAACTCACACACACACACACACACACACACAAAGATATCCCTGGAAATTTACATTTTTAACGAGCAATTACTTTGGAGTACAGCCTTGCACATGGATTATTTTTACAAGGACTGTCAACCCACAAAAATGTTTTCAAACCTCAGTTTTGAGAGGCCTCTCTCAAACTGCGTGTTTTAGTGAAAACTCATTTAAAAGCATTGATTGCATCGGACCATCTCATAGGCTTGGTCAGGTATTTTTTGAAGAATTACACATTGCTTGGCATTTGACCAATACTAAGTGGGCCTACTGACATCACCAGCAATCTAGAAACTAGAAGTATTTTATTCCATAGTTATGTTTGTAACTAAGAGATTGTTATTATTTTATTTCAAAGCTACCCTAACTTCCTGCATGTCTCCAGTTTATTTGGTGGAGCTGAACTAATCTAAGTATATTATGAACACAAGAATGTAAGTTATTTTTAAAAATGAACCTATTTGTACTAAAAATTTACAGCTAGAAGGGTTGTCTACTAACCATATTATCTAGAACTGTGTGGATCTTTAAAACGTTAAATTAGATGGTGGTAAAAAAAATCACCTCTTACCAGGTGAAGCAAACACAAAATGCAGTAAAGAAATGAACATATCTTTGTGCTGAAATTTGTTACCAAAATATTCTTTGTGAGATTGTGGGATTTCCACTGCTTTTTTTCTTCTCTCTCTCTCTCTCTCTTTCTCTCTCTCTCTCTCTCTCTGTGTGTGTGTGTGTGTGTGTGTGTGTGTGTGTGTGTGTGTGGTATGTTCTCCAGTCTCTAGAGATGTAGAGTAGGATTTTAAATTAAAATATTCAGATAACTAGTTACAATCAAACTTATCCCCGAGAGTGGAAGGAAAGTCCAAGGGAGAAATTGTGTTGTAAATTAAAGACATTACTGGACAAGCCTAAAATGATGTTACTGGGAATTTTACTGTTTTTACCTGGATTCAGATTAAAAGTCATCAGTTTTCCCTCTCATCAACAATTTATTTATTCATCCATTCTATTTGTATGGATTGATATACCGAACACTATAGTAATTAACCAAATTTATAAGATAATCTATAATCTTACTTAGGTTAGAAGGGCTTTTTGGCAAATGTTCACTCTGGAAAACTGGGTTGTAAGAATATGGGCGATCTCAATTTTATTTGTGTGTGTGTGTAAAAAGAAAGGCTTCATATCTAAAATAACTTTACCTAAGTATACAAAATTGTTTGAGGGTAATGAAAGAGAAAAACACAACTGTAAAAGGGCCAAGGACACAGGGATGGGCAAATGAAGGAAAGGCGGAGAGGGAGACCAAGAGCTGAGGGAGAAAATTCTGTGGAGAGGTGTGGGAAAGGGGTGGAGCTGGCACCCTTGCCTTAAGAGCTGAGTGACAGGCCAAGGGATACAAAAGACTGGTTGAGCCAGGTAGGGAAAGCTGCCTAAAGCCCTGGACAGGCACACAGGCCCAGGTCTGTAGGCCACAGCAGCTGCAGTGCTGAAAGGTAGCAACACCCAGACCTCCAGGAGAGACCAGGCCCAGGATGCCTCGCCTGTTCTTGTTTCATCTGCTAGGAGTCTGTTTACTACTGAACCAATTTTCCAGAGCAGTCGCGGCCAAATGGATGGACGACGTTATTAAAGCATGCGGCCGCGAATTAGTTCGCGCCCAGATTGCCATTTGCGGCAAGAGCACCTTGGGCAAAAGGTCTCTGAACCAGGAAGATGCTCCTCTGAAACCTAGACCAGCGGCAGGTGAGAGCTCCCGCCCCCCTGGCCTTCCTGCGCTTCCCATTGGTTACTCTCGGGTGGCCGCCCAATTGAAACGGCGGCCTGCACTTCCGACTCGAGATCTCATTGGCTGCCAGTACTCAGCGCCTACTCCACCGTGGGTGGTTCCTAAAGTTTGGGTTTTTCCTTTGCCAGGTGATTTTATTCAAACAGTCTCACTGGGAAGCTCACCAGACGGAAGGAAAGCACCGAGAATGGGAAGAGTTCCTTAGTGCCCTTCCCACAAGGCAGCCAGAGCGACGGGGTGGAAAGGAAGGGGAAGCCTCAGAGGGGGTGACGCAGCCCCGAGACCCGCAGCAGGCCGGGCGCACTCCTGTACCCCACAGGAAAGTCAGGCGGCCAGACCGCGGGCATGCTGGTGGGGGCACGTGGACAGGGCATCTCGGATAGAGAGGAAAGGGGGCAAACACTGAGGCGGTGCGCTGGTTATCAAGCCTGTTTGCGCGCCTGTAGGACGGGGCAACACTCTGAGGTCTCTGTGAGGGTCCCGTAATGGGAAGACAGGAAGGGCCTTACGCTTATTGACTCTCGTAGTCCAAAAGTTGGGCTGTGGCCTATGCCACTGGAAACGTTCTTTAAAGCAAACAAACAAAACCATTCCAAATGAAAGAGTCTGGCCTCCCACTTCTTTGATCTGGGTATTGAAGTTCATGTGTGAGACGGGATGGAAGAGAAAGAAAAGGCTTGAATGCTTATTAGAGAAACTCAAGAAGACCAGAGACAAGGGAAGCAGGCCCTTCAGAACAGCATAGCTGAAGACCCTATTGATACTTTCAAGCATTTGGAAGCTGCAGTGGGTTTGCTTTAAAAGCAAGATCTTAGAGTTGAGTGCAGCTCGATCTTTTTGTATTTATAAAGCAGCAGTGGAAACTCACGGAGGTATACACTAGTCTAGAAGTGTAATGGATCATATTAAATTCAGAGAAGGTAACCGCAGTTTGCAAATATTGTTTTATATTAATATGACATGTAATTTATGATAAACCACAACTAAATTTTATAGGCTATATGCATATACTGTATATATATGACTCTAAAAGAAATGCATTTAGTTCTCTTTTATGAGATTTAAAGTATGCTTCTAAAGTTATTTACTTTTCTACAATGTTTGTTAGAGTTAGATTTATTTAATGGCAGTTTTTACATGATTTTTGTGTAACATTAGTACAAAAGTACCACAAAGTCTAGGAATTTACTGATTCAAAGTAGAGAAAACCAGAATTGCTTTATTATTCCAGCTTTTCTGACTATAAAAGTAGTAATGCTCATATTAAAGACAAAAATGTACATTAATGCAGGGATAAAAATGGAAGCACTTGTAGATATTAAAGACTTTGAAAAGTATATATGAATTTTATGAGAAAATGAAATTATATTAAACAAGTAGAAAGAAATGTTAACATTTGGATAGGTATCTGTATACCTTTTGCATTTTCACTCACCATTATACTTTGAGCAGTTTCTCACATTGTTATTATACCAAAACACAATTTAAAATTCCTGTGTAGTATTTTTTGTCATAACTCTGCCACATATGCTTAAAGATTGTTTGATGGATATTTAGTTTATTTCTAAATTGTTGCTGAAAATAGTTCATTGAGCACATTTGTATATAGATATGGCTACATTTTTATTTCCTTTGAAGAGACATGACATTACAAAGTATTTTTTAAAGAATTTTCTTTATTGCTGTGCAATATAATTTAACTGAAAGTAAACTAAGAAAACATCGCCTGCATGTGGAGATTAAGACAAATGTTTACCATTACTAGGTAGGAATCATTTTGGAAGTACATGTCAGTAATTTGTGATTGATATGAGTTTTCACACTTCTACTGTTAGGTAGTTGCTATTTGCTTTCACATTATTACATTGTTAGCCATCCATTTCATCCTACAATATGTGCCAAAATAATATTCACTGCATCCCTTTTAAAAATAAGATACACTTTAAACCAGAAGAGGCCTATTTTCGTGAGATTTACATCCAAAATACAGTAAATAGGGGTATTTGTATGAATTCAGACAGAATATTTCTCCTGCTGATTAGATCACAGGTGTTGGAAATTCTGCCTCTTTAACTTTATCCTCCAGGAGTAACTTCCCACCATGAAACATTCGCTAGCTTAAAATAACATCTTTTTCAAGGGTTATTATTACAACTCATAATATCATAAATCATAGCTTAGCAATGGAAGAAAATGACTTAAGTAAGAAGAATCCAAGAAAATGACCACGATGTGTGGTCTGTTTTCAATGACTTACATGACTTCAGAAAGATGGCAGATTAATATCAGGGAGAGTCAAAAGTACTACGATAAAAGCACTGAGGGTATCATGAAGAGAGATGAGAGAAGACCAATGGGGTAAAGCAGAGCCTTGGTAAAATTATGAAATTTTAAGGTGTCCAACTGTAAGTAAGCTAAGTGTTTAGATATTAGGATGCTTGCTTATTTTGTTTCAATGTTGTAATTTATATTGAGGCAATGCTTTCTTTTTTGTCTACGCCAACATTCATAGTTTTTCTGAGTGCTCTTTGACATGAATATACCCTCACATACATCTTTTTTTAAATTTAACAGAAATTGTGCCATCCCTCATCAACCAAGATACAGAAACCATAAATATGATGTCAGAATTTGTTGCTAATTTGCCACAGGAGCTGAAGTTAACCCTGTCTGAGAGGCAGCCAGCATTATCAGAGCTACAACAACATGTACCTGTATTAAAAGATTCCAATCTTAGCTTTGAAGAATTTAAGAAAATTATTCGCAAGAGACAAAGTGAAGCCACAGACAGCAGTCCTTCAGAATTAAAATCCTTAGGCTTGGATACTCATTCTCGAAGAAAGAGACAACTCTACATGACATTGTCTAATAAATGTTGCCATATTGGTTGTACCAAAAAATCTCTTGCTAAATTTTGCTGAGATGAAGCTAATTGTGCACATCTCATCTAATATTCACACATAGTCTTGATGACATTTTCACTGATGCTTCTGTCAGGTCCCACCAATTCTTAGAATATAAGAAACTTTTGTTGATGTTTAGACTTTTGTATTTGATGTGTAAGAAAATGTTCTTGTATTATTGTAGTTTCTATAAATGACACTTTTTATGCTGAAAACCCTTTTTGTCTTTTTGTTAACATTATGATTATGTTGTGTTATTCTTTTTCATGCTGTTAACTTAAAATTACAATAAAACCTCTACCACTTTAACCATATGTAGTAACAATACAGTACCTAACACCAGTTGCATGAAATGGACCAAAATGTTTTTCTTGATATTAACTCTTAGATTGGATATACATAAAGCCATAAAACTTGAACTTTCCTAATAGATTTCAAAAGGTTTTTGTGTCATATTGAAATACTCATTGCAAACAATCAGATTGGACACTAAACCAATTTAATTTAGTTGAGGCCATATAAACTCAAGTACTTTTATTTCCTTTTTAACTTTTTTTTTTTTTTTTCTTCTAGTATGCTATGAAGGGAACTCAAGTACTTTTTAAGCTAGGGTTTTATTCTCAGTTCTAGTGTCTTAAGAAACTTAAAAGTAAATTATTTTTTAAGGAGAAAAAGGAATAGACATAATGTAGAACAGAACAAACAAGTTCATATCATATATTACAGAAGAAATAGTATAATGAGGGAACATAATTTACGTTCACTTCTTTAGAATTTACAAACTATTTCTGTAAGCAAAATTACTGAAATAGTATGAACACTTGTTAGAACAGTAAATTGACATAGTTATCAACTTAGTATTTTACTGGTTCTGTCTACTTTGTTTTCTTTTTAAAAAATTATACTTTTAAGTTCTTGGTTACATGTACAGAATGTACATGTTTGTTACATAGGTATACATGTTACACACATGATCCTGAGGAGTGTTTTCCAACTTGGTTCCACTCTCCCCTTCACTTTCAGGTACACCAATCAAATGTAGATTTGGTTTTTTCACACAGTCCCATATTTCTTGGAGACTTTGTTCATACCTTTTTATTCTTTTTTCTCTAATCTTGTCTTCTCTCTTTATTTCACTAAGTTAATCTTCAATTACTGATATCCTTTCTTCTGCTTGATCAATTTGGCTATTGATACTAGCGTATTCTTCACAAAGTTCTCGTGCTGTGTTTTTCAGCTCCACCAGGTCATTTATGTTCTTCTCTACATTGATTATTCTAGTTAGCAATTCAACTAACCTTTTTCAAGGTTCTTAGCTTCCCTGTATTGGGTTAGAACATGTTCCTTTAGCTTGGAGGAGTTTGTTATTACCCAACTTCTGAAGCCTACTTCTATCAGTTTGTCAGACTCATTCTCCATCCAGTTTTGTTCCTTGCTGGCAAGGAGTTGTGATCCTTTGGATGAGGAGACGCACTGTGGTTTTTGGAATCTTCAGCCTTTTGGCGCTGGTTTTTCCCCATCTTTGTGGATTTATCTACCTTTGGTCTTTGATGTTAGTGACCTTCAGATGGGGTCTTTGAGTGGGCGTGCTAATCCTTTCTGTTTGTTTCTTTTCCTTCTAACAGTCAGGCCCCTCTGCTGCCAGTCTGCTGGAGTTTGCTGGAGGTCCACTCCCGATCCTGTTTGCCTGGGTATCACCAGCAGAGCCTGCAGAGCAGCAAAGATTACTGCCTGTTCTTTCCTCTGGAAGCTTTGACCCAGAGGGGCACCTCCCAGATGTCAGCTGGAGATCTCCTGTATGAGGTGTCTATTGGCCCCTGCTGGGAGGTGTGTCCCAGTCAGTATACACAGGGGTCAGGGACCCACTTGAGGAGGCAGTCTGACCCTTAGCAGAGCTCGAATGCTGTGCTGGGAGGTCCGCGGCTCTCTTTAGAGCTGTTACGCAGGGATGTTTAAGTCTGCTATAAGCCCCTGACTGGGGCTGCTGCCTTTTTTACAGAGATGCCCTGTCCGGAGAGGAGGAATCTGGCAGTCTGGCCATAGCAGCCTTGCCGAGCTGCAGTGGGCTCTGCCCAGTTTGAACTTCCTAGTGGCTTCGTTTACACTGTGACCATAAAACCACCTACTCAAGCCTCAACAATGGTGGAAGCCCCTCCCCCCACCAAGCTCGAATGTCCCAGGTGGATCTCAGATTGCTGCTGTGTTGGCAGCGAGAATTTCAAGCCAGTGGATCTTAGTTTCCTGGGCTCTGTGTAGGTGGGACCCGCCGAGCCAGATCACTTGGCTCCCTGGCTTCAGCACCCCTTTCCAGGGGAGTGAACAGTTCTGTCTCGCGGGCATTCCAGGCACCGCTGGGGTATGGGGGGAAAGAAAGAGTTCCTGTGGCTAGTTCAGTGTCTGCCCAATTGGCCACCCAGTTTTATGCTTGAAACCCAGGGCCCTGGTGAGGTAGGCACTGGAGGGGATCTCCTGGTTTGCAGGTTGCGAAGACTATGGGACAAGCACAGTATCTGCGCCAGAGTTCCTCAGGCTCAGACCCTCCTGGCTTTCCTTGGGTAAGGGAGAAAATTCCCCCACCCCTTGTGCTTCCTGGATGAGGTGATGCCTCGCCCTCCTTCAGCGTGTCTTCCGTGGGCTGCACCCACTGTCCAACTGGTCCCAGTGAGATGAACCAGGTACCTCAGTTGGAAATGCAGAAATCACCCGTCTTCTGCGACAATCTCACTGGGAGCTGCAGACCGTTCCTATGTGGCTATCCTGAATCCTCCTTCCTGGTTCTATTTATGTACACATGCATTTTAGCCAGCATTTATAGAAGAAATGCAGTTGTATGACAAGTTAATCTCCTCCATCAAATGTCTGTAAACAATTTTAAGAAATGAAGATAGTAATTCCTGTTTTTCAAATTCCCATACATGACTAATAATAACCAAGTTATTATTGCAAAGCTTCATAAATGACTGCAGAACTTCACAGATCATAATCCACCTCAGATGAAGCAAGGAGGAGTGCTGTCTGATATGGAGATTCCAACCTGGAAGAATGAGGACAATGCCCAGCAAACTTACAGCTCTTACAGGACAGAGAGGTACCTCCAGACACAGAAGGCTGTTATTCAGACCCTGTCTGAGCCCATGTTTCACATCTGCTCCTTCACAAATTCCATGGAGGCAGAGTCGCTGAATGAGAGGCCATATTTACTGCCTCTGATGGTATGTCCACTTTTTGAGTGGTTCAAAGATAATTTGTGGTTAACTGTCTACTATAAATATGCAAATAATTACTTCAATCTTTAAAATGTATATTTCAAATCCTACTAAAGTCCACCTAAAACTGTCATGAAAAGCTTGTAAGTTTATGTCTCAAATAAAACATTTACTCTATTGATACATATGTATCAGTTAAGACTGTGTTCTCTGTAAATAACAGAATACCCTACAAAAGTAGCTTCTAAGAGGCCCACAGAGTAAGTAAGCATCTACCCTTGTTTAGCCTCTGAATGGTACCAGCAGGCTCCTCCCAACTTTCCAGTCACCTGTGCCTAGCATAGACGCCTTCCTCCTTATGCTCCCTACCTCATGGTGCGTCCCAAGATGGCTGCTTCCTCTCCCTTTCTCAGTCTGCTTTTCAGGCAGGAAAGAAAGGGGGCAACAAGAGGGCTTAATGCCTGGAAGAGAAAAGCAAAGGCTTTTCCAGAAACCTTCTCACTTGTGCTCATGGTATATTGGCAAGAGCTGTGTCGTATGTGATTTGTTTTATGCGACCACCAGAGCAGGCGCCAGCGAAAAGGCAAGTAGGCGAGGTAAAAAAGAAACTTTATTAGCTAGCCAATGTGAAGGAAGAAAGGGCGAAGTTCACCGGTCTCCGACGTTCTCGGGGGAGGTTCCTAGGTCCGCATATGAGGAGGGGCCGAGGAAGTTCGCGCCGCGCACCTGCCGGGAGGGGCCTTTCTGTCTAAGGCTTGAGAGTGGGAGGGCAATAGGCGGGACACGGGCGTGTCGCGGGCGTTCCCTAGGTGCGGCCAGTTAAGTTTCGGTTTCCTTGATCGGAGGCCATGTTGCGCCTGCGCAGTTGGTCTGTATTTTTCCCGGGCGTGGGCTGCATTTTCCCGGCCAGGGTAAGTTGGTGATGAAGAACCCGGAAGTGTGCCGTCTTAGTCGTCTTTGTCCTCTCCCCCCGTCCAGACAGTATGGACACTGCTACCTGCAAGAGACATTGAGAAATCATATCTAGCACTTATAGCCTCAAGAATTTAGATAAGTCTAGGGAGAAGTTTCTAGAAAAAGAGTTTGGTGTAGTTAACCTATAGATACACTCATGCTCTCTGTTCTTGTATCTGTAATGAGTGACTGAAAGGCCTTCGTATTTGTCTATTACCCTTCACTATTAGATTAACTTCAACTATAGGTAGATCCATGGGATATTGTGGAAAAAAGAAAGAACTTTTTGGAATCCAGTGGACATGGGTAGAATTGCAGCCTCAGCACTTACCAGCTATATGTGTAGACATATTTTTTTTCTCTTTAAAAAGGTGTTTGTTTCTTTTGACAGAAAATACTTACATTTGTTTTTAAATTAATAAAGTCATTTTTAAAAGTAATTTTAGGTTTACAGAAAAATATATTAGAAAGTACAGTCAGTTCCCATATAGCCCCTCACCTCGCCACAAAAACAGTTTTAACTATAAATAACACCTTGCATTAGTGTGGTACTTGTGCAGCAATTGAACCAATATTGATATTATTATTAATTAAAGCCTATAGTTTACATTAGAGTTCACTCTTTGGATTATACTGTTTAGAGTACATTCTATGGATTTTCAAAAATTAATTGACTTTTTAAAAGTAGTTTTAAGTTCACAGGAAATTTAAGTAGAAAATACAGAATGTTGCTCCATACTCCCCCAACCACATACCCTTACAGCAGTCTGCATTATCTGTATGTTTGTTACATGTGGTACCTTTTTTACAGCTGATGAAGGAACCTTGACATTATTATTAATCAAAGCCAATAATTTACATTACGGTTGCTCTTTGCATTTTACATTCTATGGGTTTTGACAAATGTATAATGACATGCATCCTTCTTATGGAATTATTCAAAATAGATCTTACTGCCCTAAAAATTCCTTATGCTCCCCCTATTCATGCCTGTCTCTCCCCAAATCCCTGTCAATCACTGATCTTTTTCCTGTGTCCATGGTTTTGCCTTTCCAGAACCTCATATAGGTGTAATTATACATGATATAGCCTTTTCAGATTGGCTTCTTTCACTTAGTAATACGCCTTTAAGGTTCCTCAATGTGTTTTTGTGGCTTGTTCACTCTTTCCTTTTAGCACCGAATAATATTCCTTGTCTAAATGCACCATAGTCTATTTATTCATTCACCTGCTCAAAGTCATTTTGGTTGCTTCCAGATCTGGGAAATTAAGAATAAAGCTGCAGGTTTCATGTGCAGGTTTTTATGCTGAAATAAATTTTCAATTCACTTGGGTAGATACCAAGAAATGTGATTGCTAAACCACATATTAAGAGTATGTTTTGTTGAAAAAATCATGCTAAACTGTCTTCTAAAATAGCTGTATCATTTTGCATTCCTACCAACAATGAATGAGATTTCCTGTTGCTTCATGTCCTCATCAGCATTTGGTGTTGTCAGCATTTTGAATTGTAGCCATTCTAATAGTTTTGTAATGATATCTCGTTGTTGTTTTAACTTACAATTTGCATATGACTTAAGATGTTGAAATTTTTTTCACTTTTTATTAGCCATCAGCATATCTTCTTTGGTAAAGTATTTTTTCAATTTTTTGCTCATTTTAAAATTAGTATTTTTCACATCAAAAAGCTAAAAAGATTTCAACTTAACAATTTAACATCACAACTAAGAAAACTAGAGAACCAAGAGCAAACAAACCCCAAAGCTAGCAGAACACAAGAAATAACCAAGATCAGAACTTCACTGAAGGGGATAGAGACACGAAAAACCCTTCAAAACTCAAATCCAGAAGCTTGCTTCTTGAAAAAATTAATAAAGTAGACCACTAGCAAGACTAATAAAGAAGAAAAGGGAGATGATTCAAATAAACACAATCAGAAATGATAAGGGGGATATCAAAACTGACCCCACAGAAATACAAACAACTATCAGAGATTACTACAAACACCTCTGTGGATATAAACTAGAAAGTCTAGAAGAAATGGATAAATTTCTTGACACCATACACCCTCCCAAGACTGAACCAGGAAGAAATTGAATCCATAAATAGACAAGCAGTTCTGAAATTGAGGCAGTAATAAATAGCCTACCAACCAAAAAAAAGCCCAGGACCAGATGGATTCACAGTTGAAGTGTACCAGAGGTACAAAGAAAAGCTGGTACCATTTCTACTGAAACTATTCTACAAAATTGAAAGGGAGGAACTCCTCCCCAACTCATTCTATGAGAATCATCCTGGTACCAAAACCTAGCAGAGATACAACAAAAAAACCAAACTTCAGGGCACTATCCTTGATAAGCATCAGTGCAAAAATACTCAGTAAAATACTGGTAAACTGAATCCAGCAGCACATCAAAAAGCTTATCTACCATGATCAAGTAGGCTTCCATCCAAGGATTCAAGGTTGGTTCAACATACACAAATCAATAAACGTATCTCATCTCAGAAAGAGAACTAGAGACAAAAACCAACTGATTACCTCAATACATGCAGAAAAGACCTTCGATAAAATTTAACATCCCTTCATGTTAAAAACTCTCAATAAACTAGGTATTGAAGGAACACACTTCAGAATAATAACAGCCATTTATGACAAACCGACAGCCAATATCATACTGAATGGGCAAAAGCTGGAAAGATTCCCCTCGAAAACCTTACAAGACAAGGATGCCCTCACTCACCACTCCTATTTAACATAGTATTGGAGGTTCTGACCAGCACAATCAGACAAGAGAAAGAAATAAAGGATATTCAGATAGGAAGAGAGGAAGTCAGACTATCTTTGTTTGTAGATGATATGATCCTATATCTAGAAAACCTCAGTGTCTCAGCCCAAAAGCTTTTTAAATTGATAAGCAACTTCTCAAAAGAAGACATACATGCGGCCAACAAACATGAAAAAAAAAATCACTAATCATTAGAGAAATGCAAATCAAAACCACAATGAGATATCATCTCACACCAGCCAGAATAGCTATTATTAAAAAGTCAAAAAACAACAGATGCTGCTGAGGTTGCAGAGGAAAAGGAACACTTTTACACTGTTGTGGGAGTGTAAATTAGTTCAACCATAGTGGAAGACAGTGTGGCAGTTCTTCAAAGACCTAGAGACAGAAATACCATTTGACCCAGCAATCCATTACTGGGTAAATACCCAAAGGAATATAAATCATTCTAGTATAAAGATACATGTGCACGTATGTTCATTGCAGCCCTATTCACAATAGCAAAGAGATGGAGTCAACTTAAATGCCCATTAATGATAGACTAGATAAAGAAAATGTGGTACATATACACCATAGAATACTATACAGTCATAAAAACGAATGAGAGTATGTCCTTTGCAGGGACATGGATGGAGTCGGAAGCAATTATCCTCAGCAAACTAATGAAGGAACAGAAAACCAAATACCACATGTTCTCACTTATAAACGGGAGCTAAATGATGAGAACACATGGACACAGGGGGGTTGCAGAGAACAAGACACACTTGGGCCTGTCAGAAAATGGGGGATGGGAGGAGGGAGTGCATAAGAAAGAATAGCTAATGGCTGCTGGACTTAATACCTAGGTGATGGGATGATCTGTGTAGCAAACCACCATGGCACATGTTTACCTATCTAACAAATCTGCACATTCTGCACATGTACCCCTGAGCTTAAAATACGTTTAAGAGTTTAAGTTGTTATGTTTTTAAGAGTTCTCTGTAGATTTTGGGTAATGGTCCTTTATCAGATATATTTTGCAAATATTTTGCCCCAGTCTATGTCTTGTCGTTTTACTCTCTTGAAGCATATCTTTTGAAGAGTAGAAAGTTATAGTTTTAATGTAGTCCAATTTATCAATTTTTGTATTCACAGACTGTGCTTAGTATTGTATCTAAAGAGTCATTGACTAATCCAATGTCACTTAAGAGTTTTTTCCTATGTCATCTTCTAAGAGTTTTATAATTTTGCATTTTTTTATTATGATGAAATACCCATACCAAAAATGTGCCATTTTAATTATATTTTAGCGTAAGTTTAGTGGCATTAACTATGTTCACATTGTTGTACACCATCACCACTATCTATCTCCAGAATTTTTCATCATCTCAAACTGAAACTCTGTATTCATTAAACATGACATCCCCATTCTGTCACCTCAAGGCCCTGGTACCCACTATTCTACTTTCTGTGCTTATGAAATTGACTACTCTAGCTACTTCATGTAAATAGAATCACAGAATATTTGTCTTTTCATATCTGACTTATTTCACTTACCATTTTTCAGATTCAGCCATGTTCCAGTATGTATCAGAAGATCATTTTCATGGAGGAATAATGTTTCATTACATATATAAATACATATATAGATACACACACACACACACACACACACACACACTACATTTTGTTTATTCATTTGTCCATTGATGGACACTTAGTTTATTTTTATCTTTTTAGCTTTTGTGAGTAATGCTGCTGAGAACATTAGTATATACTATCTGTGCAACTCCCTATTTTTAATTATTTGGAGTACATACCTAGGAATTGAATTGCTGGGTCATGTGGTCATTGTACTTTTAACTTTTTGAGGAGCTACCCTACTGTCTTCTCCACCCTACTGTCTTCCATAGAAGCTACACCACTTTACATTTCCACCAATAGTGCATAAATGTTTCAATTTCTCTACGTCTCTGACATTTGTTATTTTCCTTTTTGCATTAGAGCCATCCTAATGGATGTGATGTGGTATATCATTGGGCTTTTTTCTTTTTCTTTTATTATATTATTTTCAATTGACAAATCATAATTACATTCATGGGGTACAATGTGATGTTTTGATATATGTATACAATGTGGAATTATTAAATCAAGCTAATTAACACATTCATTACCTTGCTTACCTATCATTTTTTATGAGACACTTGAACTCTCTTAGCTATTTTGAAATATATTATACATTATTATTGACTATATATACCCTGTTGTGCAACAGATCTCAAAATCTATTCCTCTTGTCATCTGAACCTTTGTGCCCTTCGATCAATAACTCCTTATTAGAGAAGAGATGTCATCAAAATGGCTGGCTAGAGGTGCCCAGCATTCACCCTCTTCACAAAGAAGGGCAATTTAACAAGTACATAACCATACATCAAATAGAAGGTCTAGGGAAGAACAACTGAATTCAGCAAGAAAGTGATGAAAACTCTTGGGATGGCAGCATGGGAGGTAGGCAAAGCATCTGGTTAGGATCCACTCAGAGCCAAGAAGGACTCTTTATTGCAGGGAAAAGATAAATGGAAGATCCTGGGAAGTTCATATTCCTACCACAGACACCTGTAATTCTAACTGCAGGAGAGCCCTATAATCCTCACAGGCCTTGAGTTCAGGGTAGAGAGCTGCCTGGAATCCATGTGATTGCATTACTCCAGGGAGGAAATCACACTGATGCTCCCCAACTTTCCAGGACTCAGGCTGCTGCAGCATGGTGCCATTTTGAGAATGAAACCTCTGTCAGAGCACATTCTGCCCAGGGTCCCAATGGCCCCATACATCTGTACATCCCCAGTGCTTTGCCATTATCCCATCACATCCATGCAGAAGGCTACAGTGCCATGACTCCAGCTGGGCCCAGCAGTGCAGCCATGAACCCATGCATCTGAGCCCACACATCATCACCCGGCATCCCAGGTAACAAGTTATCCAGCACAAGGGCCAGGCTAACCCCAATGCAGAAGGAGCTGATGCACTTACTACCCAGAGCCTGAGAGCTAACCCTGTCTAGCAGGAGAGCCGCCGTGCACTTATTTGGACCCCACTGGGAGTCCAAGGATCAGACCACTTGGGGCCTGCACCAACTGGTGACACCCCACCCCACAGCAGTGGAGCCTCTTCACACTTTCCCAGGCCTTTATTTTTTTCTCTTGTCTGATTGCCGTAGCTGGGACTTCCAGTACTATGTTAAATAACAGTGGTGAAAGTGGGCATCCTTGTCATGTTCCAGATCTTACAGGAAAGGCCTTCAGTTTTTCCATAGCCAATATTATATTAGCTGTGGATCTGTTGTACACGGTTTTTTTCTTCTTCTTTTGGTTTCTTTCAAAATTTTCTGTCTTTGATTTTCTACAGTTTGAATATGTTATATCTAGCTGTAGATTAGTATTTATCCTCTTTGACATTCTCTGCACTTCCTGGATTTGTGGTTTGGTGTCCGATGTTTATTTGGGCAAATTATTAGTCATTATTTCTTAAATATTCCTCAGTTCCTTTCTCATTTTCTTCTCTTTGTGGCATTCCTATAATTCATATGTTATACACTTTGTGCTCGTTCTACAGTTCTTGTATATTGTATTCCGTTCTTTAAAGTTTTTTTTCTTTTTGCCTTATCATTTGAGAGGTTTCTATGACATATCCTTAAGTCCCGGGTACTTTGCTTGACTGCATTCAATCTTTGAAAAGCCCACCAAAAGCATTTTAGAATTTGTTAGTGTTTTAAATAACTGTCACTTAAAAAATCTTTCTTAGAGCATCTATCACTTTACTTACATTACCCTTCTGTACATGCATGTAGTCAACTCCATTAGAGCCCTTAGTACAGTAATCATAGTTATTTTAAATTCCCAGTCTGATATTTCCAAAATTTCTGCCATATCTGGGTCTGGTCTGATGCTTTTTGTATTTTCAAATTGTATTTTTTGCCTTTTAGTATGCTTTGTAATATTTGTTAAAAGCCAAACATGATGGGCAAAGGAACTGATGTAAATAGGTCTTTGGTATATTTAACTTATATTGTAGCTGTAGGTCTCAGAGGCTAAAATTCTCTGATGTCTTTGCTTTTGTCTCCCCTGTTATCTTTGAACATTCCCAAAGACTTCTTAAATAAGGTCTGAGGCTTACAGTTCTTTTGCTTGTAAGCCACTGTTGTTATTTAGGGAACAATTAATGTGATTGCAAGGTATGTGTGTGAGGGGAGGAGATATGGGTTCTTTAGTCCTAGGATTAGATCTCTTATTTCTAGTGAGTCCATTCTGCTTTCCACTTCTATGAGATCCACTCTTCAAGATGCCACTTACCAGTGAGATCATGCAATATTTGTTTTTCTGTGCCTGACTTATTTCGCTTAATATAGAGTCATCCAGGTTTACCCATATTGTCACAATGACAGGAATTTCTCCTTTTTTATGGCTGATAGTATTCCATTGTGCATATAGAGTGCATTTTCTTTAGTTGATAGACACTTAAGTTGATCTCAGATATTGGGTATTATGAATAGCTCTAGAGAAAACATGGGAATGCAGATACCTCTTTGATAGTCTGAATTTCTTTTGGATATATGCCCAGTAGTGGGGCTGCTAGATTATATAGTGTTATATTTTTAAAATTTTGAGGAACCTCTATACTATTTTCCATAATGGCTGTACTAATTTACTTTCCCACCAACAGTGTGTAATGAAGGATGAAGGAAACATCTTTTTCTTCTTCCTCACCTTAGCAGGAAAGTTTCTAGTATCCAACTATTTAGTATGGTATGAGCTATGGGTTTTCTGTAGATATTCTTTATCAAGTAAGGATGTTCTCCTCTATTTCTAGTTTGATGAAAGCTTTTATTATGCATGAGTGTTGGATTTATCAAATGTTTCCTCTGTATTTGTTGATATAGTCATGTGATGTTTTCTCTTTAGCCTGTTATTATAATGTATTGCATTAGTTGATTTTCTTTTTTTCCACTTTATTTATTTATTTATTTATTTATTTATTTATTTATTTATTTATTCTTTTAGTATCCTTTAAGTTCTGGGTTATATGTGCAGAACATGCAGATTTGTTACATAGGTATACATGTGCCGTGGTGGTTTGCTGCACCCATCAACCCATCATCTAGGTTTCAAGCCCTGCATGCATTAGATATTTCTCCTAATGCTATCCCTCCCCTTGCTCCAACCCCCAACAGGCTCCAGTATGTGATGTTCCTCTCCCTGTGTCCATGTATTCTCATTGTTCAACTCCCATTTATGAGTGAGAACATGTGGTGTTTGGTTTTCTTTCCCTGTGTTAGTTTGCTGAGGATGATGGTTTCCAGCTTCATCCATGTCCCTGCAAACAACATGAACTCATCCTTTTTTATGGCTGCATAGTATCCCATGGCATATATGTGCCACATTTTCTTTAACCAGTCTATCATTGATGGACATTTGAATTGGTTCCAAGTCCTTGCTATTGTAAATAGTCCTGCAATAAGCATATGTGTGCATGTGTCTTTATAGTAGAATGATTTATAATCCTTTGGGTGTATGTCCAGTAATGGGATTGCTGGGTCAAATGGTATTTCTGGTTCTAGATCATTGAGGAATCTCCCCACTGCTTCCACAATGGTTGAACTAATTTACAATCCCACCAACAGTGTAAAAGCATTCCTATTTCTCTGCATCCTCTCCAGCATCTGTTGTTTCCTGACTTTTTAATGATTGCCACTCTAACTGGCGTGAAATAGTGTCTCATTGTGGTTTTGACGTGCATTTCTCTAATGACCCAGTGATGATGAGCTTTTTTTCATATGTTTATTGGCCACATAAATGTCTTCTTTTAAGAATTGTCTGTACATATCCTTTGCCCACTTTTTGATGTTTTTTTTTCTTCTAAATTTGTTTTAGTTCTTTGTAGATTCTGGATATTAGCCCTTTGTCAGACGGATAGATTACAAAATTTTTCTCCCATTCTGTAGGTTGCCTGTTCACTCTGATGATAGTTTCATTTGCTGTGCAGAAGCTCTTTAGTTTAATGAGATCCCATTTGTCAATTTTGGCTTTTGTTGCCATTGCTTTTGGTGTTTCAGTCATGAAGTCTTTGCCCATGCCTATGTTCTGAATGGTATTGCTTAGGTTTTCTTCTAGGGTTTTTATGGTTTTATGTCTTACATTTAAGCCTTTAATCCATCTTGAGTTAGTTTTTGTATAAGGTGTAAGGAAGGGCTCCAGTTTTAGTCTTCTGCATATGGCTAGCCAGTTTTCCCAACACCATTTATTAAATAGGGAATTCTTTCCCCATTGCTTGTTTTTGTCAGGTTTGTTGAAGATCAGATGGTTCTAGATGTGTGGTTTATTTCTGAGGCCTCTGATCTGTTCCATTGGTCTATATCTCTGTTTTGGTACCAGTACCATGCTGTTTTGGTTACTGTAGCCTTGTAGTATAGTTTGAAGTCAGGTAGCGTGATGCTTCCAACTTTGTTCTTTTTGTTTAGGATTGCCTTGGCTATACAGGCTCTTTTTTGGTTCCATATGAATTTCAAAGTAGTTTTTTCTAATTCTGTGAAGAAAGTCAATGGTAACTTGATGGGAAATAGCACTGAATGTATAAATTTCTTTGGGCAATATGGACATTTTCGTGATATTGATTCTTCATATCCATGAGCATGGAATGTTTTTTCATTTGTTTGTGTCCTCTCTTATTTCGTTGAGCAGTGGTTTGTAGTTCTCCTTGAAGAGGTCCTTCATATCCCTTGTATGTTTTATTCCTAGGTATTTTATTGTCTTTGTAGCAATTGTGAATGGGAGTTCACTCATGATTTGGCTCTTTGTTTGTCTATAATTGGTATATAGGAATTCTTGTGATTTTTGCACATTGATTTTGTGTCCTGAGAGTTTGCTGAAGTTGCTTATCAGCTTAAGGAGTTTTTGGGCTGAGGCGATGGCGTATTCTAAATATACAAACACGTCATCTGCAAACAGAGACAATTAGACTTCCTCTCTTTCTATTTGAATACCATTTATTTCTTTCTCTTGCCTGATTGCTCTGGCCAGAACTTCCAATACTACTTTGAATAAGAGTGGTGAGAGAGGGCATTCTTGTCTTGTGCCAGTTTTCAAGGGGAATGCGTCCAGCTTTTGCCCATTCAGTATGATATTGGCTGTGGGTTTGTCATAAATAGCTCTTATTATTATATGTTCCATCTGTACCTAGTTTATTGAGTGTTTTTAGCATAAAGGGGTGTTGAATTTTGTCAAAGGCCTTTTCTGCATCTATTGAGATAATCATATGGTTTTTGTCATTGGTTTTGTTTATGTGATGGATTATGTTTATTGATTTGTGTATGTTGAACCAGCCTTACATCCCATGGATGAAGACAGCTTGATCATGGTGGATAAGCTTTTTGATTTGCTCCCAGTATTTTATTGAGTATTTTCACATTGATGTTCATCAGGGAAATTGGCCTGAAATTGTCTTTTTTTGTTGTGTCTCTGCCAGGATTTGGTATCAGGATGATGCTGGTCTCATAAAATGAGTTATGGAGGAATCTCTCTTTTTATATTGTTTGAAATAGTTTCAGAAGAAATGGTACCAGCTCCTCTTTGTACCTCTGGTAGAATTTGGCTGTGAATCCATCTGGTCCTGGCGTTTTTTTATGTTCAGTAGGCTATTAATTATTCCCTCAATTTCAGAACTTGTTATTTGTCTAGTCAGGGATTCGACTTCTTCCTAGTTTAGTCATGAGGCATGAGTTGATTTTCTAATGTTGAATTGGACTTGTGAACCTTGGACATGGTGTATAATTCTTTTATTTTTTTTTTTTTCTTTTTTTTTTTTTTTGAGATGGAGTCTCTGTTGCCCAGCTGGAGTGCAGTGGTATGATCTCGGCTCACTGCAACCTTCGCATCCTGCGTTCAAGTTATTTTCCTGCCTCAGCCTCCTGAGTAGCTGGACTACAGGTGCGGACCACCACACCCAGCTAATTTTTGTATTTTTAGTAGAGACACAGTTTCATCACATTGGCCAGGATGGTCTCTATCTCTTGACCTCGTGATTCACCTGCCTCAGCCTCCCAAAGTGCTAGGATTACAGGCATGAGCCGCCGCACCTGGCTGTATAATT
Organism: Macaca mulatta; assembly: GCF_049350105.2. Classification (NCBI taxonomy): domain Eukaryota; kingdom Metazoa; phylum Chordata; class Mammalia; order Primates; family Cercopithecidae; genus Macaca; species Macaca mulatta. Next base: position 94,061,061 of record NC_133420.1, read on the forward strand.
CTTTTTAAACATTATCGAATTTGATGTGCTAATATTTTGTTGATAATTATCTCATATTTTTATCTCATATTGGTTTTCAGTGTTCTTTTCTTGTAATTCTCTGTCTGGTTTTGGTATAGGATAATGCTGGCATCATGGAATGAGTTAAAAGCATTTACTTTACCTCTAGTTTTTGCAAGAGATTATAGAAAATTGATATAATTTCTTCCAAATAGTTTGGCATACATTGTCATTATAACCTTCTAGCCCTGGTACTTTCTGCTTTGGAAGAGTATTAAGTACTGAATTGATTTTTTTTTTTTTTTTTTTTGAGATGGAGTCTTGCGTGTCACCCAGGCTGGAGTGTAGTGGTGCAATCTGGGCTCGCTGCAACCTCCAACCCCTGGGTTCAAGCAACTCTTGTGCTTCAGTCTCCCCAGTAGCTGGGGTTACGGGCATGCGCCACCATGCCCAGTTAATTTTTGTATTTTTAGTAGAAACATGGTTTTGCCATGTTTGCAAAGGTCTCAAAGTCCTGACCTCAAGTGATCCACCCGCCTCAGCCTGCCAAAGTGCTGGGATTACAGGTGTGAGCTACTGTGCATGGCCCTCTTTTATTTCTGATATTACTAACTGGTAATTTGTGTCTTCTTCTTTTTTTTTTTTTTCATTAGCCTGGTTAGAGGCTTATCAAGTTTACTGATCTTACCAAATAACCAGTTTCTGATTTAATAGACTTTCTTTATTGATTACTGTTTTTAATATTATTAATAATTGGTCTAATTTTTATTATTTCTTATCCTCTGCTTACCTTGGATTTAATTTACTCTGTCTTTTTTTTGATTTCCTAAAGTGAACGTTTCAATGATTGGTTTTAGATCTTTCTTCTGTTAAAAGAAAAAGCTTTATACAAATTAAGTTTAACAGAGTATATTTGGGAAAATAACAATTATCAAACAAGGCAGAACCCAGAACTAGAATACATTCACAGTGACTCTAGGGCTGCCACATGGTCAGACAACATTTCATAGACATAAAAAAAGGAAGTGATGTACAGAAAACAAAAGTGAAGTACAGAAACAGGTGGATTGGTTGCAACTAGGTGTTTGCCTCATCTGAACACCGTTGTACAAGTTGGCTGCCTGTGAATGAATAAAACTCAGCTGCTATGATTTGCTGAGACTTGGCTACTTGTTACAAGAGTAGGTCACAGTCTGTTTACACATCAAGTTAGGTTACACTTTACTATGTACAGAGAAATGTTTAGGTGAAACTTTATGTATGGAGGCAGGTTTAGGCCAAACTGAATTTAATTTAGCACTTTTTTCCTAACGCACTGATTCAATACTATAAATTTCCCTCTAAGAATATGTTTGCTGCATCCCACTAATTTTTATAAATTGTATTTTCATTTTCATTTAGCTTTCATTTAGTTTCATTTTAATGTATTCATTAAATAAAAACAAAATATTTTTATGTTTCTCTTGAATGTTCTTCTTTGACCCATGTATTATTTAGAAGTATATTGTTTAATCCCCAAGTATTGTAGGATTTTCCAGGTATCTTAATTCCAATGTGTTCTGAGAGCACACATTCTCTGATTTCCCTTCTTCTAAATTGAAGTTGTACACTATGACCCAGAATGTGTTCTGTCATGATAAATGTTCTGTGTGAACTTGAGAAGAACGTGTACTCTGCTTAGATGAAAGTCTTAAAAGTCCATTAGAACCAGATTGTTTATCATGTTTTTGAGTTATTAATGATTTTCTACCTATTGGATATGTGTATTTCTGATATAGGGATGCTGAAGTCTCTTTCCAGTTCTATCAGCTTTGCCTCTTATATATGATGCTCTGCTGTTAGGCACATATGTGTTCAGAATTGTTATGACTTCTTGGAGAACTGAACTCTTAATCATGATGTAGTGTCCTTGAGTGTCCTCTGGCTACATTTCTTGCTCTGAAGCCTACTCTGTCTGAAGTTATTACAGCTATTGCTGTTTTCTTTTGATTAGTATTAGTATGGTATATCTATCTCAATCCATTTACTTTTGCATGTATGTGTCTTATATTTATTTATTTATTTTCTAAGTTTTAGGTTCAGGGGGTGCATGTGCAGGTTTGTTACATGGGTAAAATGTATGTCATGGGGGTTTGCTGTAGATTATTTTGTTACTTAGGTAATAAGCATAGTACTGGATATGTAGTTTTTCAATCCTCACCCTCTACCCACTATTCATCCTTAATTAGACCATGGTGTCTATTGTTTCCTTCTTTGTGTCCATCCTTGTGTATTCAATAATTCGCACTCACTTATAAGTGAGAATATGCAGCGCTTGGTTTTCTGTTCCTGTGTTAATTCACTTAGGATAATGGCCTTCAGGTCCATCCATATTGCTAAAAGTACATGATCTCATTTTTTTAATGGTTACATAATATTTCATGGTGTATACATACCACATTTTATTTATCCAACTCACCATTGATGGGCATTTAGGTTGATTCCATGTCTTTGCTATTGTGAGTAGTGCTGTGATGAACATATACGTCATGTGCATGTGTCTTTATGGTACAACCATTTATATTCCTCTGAGTACATACCCAGTTATGAGATTGCTGGGTCAAATGGTCGTTCTGTTTTAAGTTCTTTGAAAAATCTCCAAACTGCCTTTCACAGTGACTGAACTAACTTGCATTCCCACCAGCAGTGTATAAGGGTTCCCTTTTCTCTGCAACCTTGCCAGCATCTGTTGTTTTTCGACATTTTTATAATTGCAATTCTGACTGGTATGAGATGGTATCTCATTGTGGTTTTGATTTGCATTTCTCTAATGATTAGTGAAGCTGAGCATTTTTTTCATTTGTTGTGGGCCACATGTAGGTCTTCTTTTGAAAAGTGTCTGTTCATGTCCTTTGTTCATTTTTGAATGGGGTTTTTTGTCTTTCATTTGTTAATTTGCTTAAGTTTCTCATAGATTCTGGATATTAGACCTTTGTTGGATTCACAGTTTGCAAGTATTTTCTCCCCATCTGTAGGTAGTCTGTTTACTCTGTGGATAGTTTTTTTTTTTTTTTTTTCTGTGCAGAAGCTCTTTAGTTTGATTAGGTCCCATTTATCAATTTTTGTTTTTGTTGCAATTGCTATAAGAGAGGAGTCAAAGGAATGTAAGAAATTACTAGAAACTGATAGAATCTGATTTCCCACCACTGTACAAAGTAAAAAGACCTCAAGTCAATACTTCGCTAAGACTTAAGATCAACTCCAGAGGCCCCTGTATTTTCTTAACCTTGTCAGGATCTTTGGAGGGCAGACGCCCCATCCACCAATCATAACCACAGTCCACACACTCTGTTGGAGATCTCATTGGCTGCCCACACCCAGTCCCCACTCTACTGTGGTGGTAAAGGTCAGATTTTTCTTTTGTAATGTGTTTGTGTTGAAAGGGTCTCACTGAGAATCTCACCAAGGGAGGGAAAGTTGTGGAAATAGCAAGCTGCCCGAATGAGAGGCTCTCGGTGCCCTTCTCACCAAGGAGGGTGAAGCTTTGGGGAGGTAGGGCTGCCTACAGACCTCCTGGAGGTAGGATGCATTACAGCACTGTCTTGATGTTACATCAATGTATTAGTACATTTTCACATTGCTATAAAGAACTAGCTGAGACTGGGTAATTTACAAAGAAAAGAGGTTTAATTGATTCACAGTTCTACGTGGCTTGGGAGGCCTCAGAAAACTTACAATTATGGCAGAGGGTGAAAGGAAAGCAAAGCTTGTCTTACATGGCAGCAGGAGAGAGTACACTTTTAAACCATCAGATCTTATGAGAACTCACTCACTGTCATAAGAACAGCATGGGGAAATCCACCCCCATGATCCAATCACCTTCCATGACATCTCTCCCCTTATGTGTGGGGATTACAATTTGACATGAGATTTAGGTGGGGACACAGAGTCAAACCACATCATTCTGCCCTTGGCCCCTCCAAAATCTCATGTCCTTCTCACATTGCAAAATACAATTATCCCATCTTAACAGTTCCCCAACGTCTTAACTCATTCCAGCATTAACTCGAAAGTCCAAGTCCGAAGTCTCATCTGAGACAAGGCAAGTCCCTTCTGCCTATGAACTTGTAAACATCAAAAAACAAGTTAATTGCTTTCAAGATATAATGCAGGTACAGGCATTGGATAAATGCTCCTATTCCAAATAGGAGACATGGGCCAAAACAAAGAGGCTACAGACCCCAAGCAAATATGAACCCCAGTAGGGCAGTCATTAAATCTTAAAGCTCCAGTATAATCTCCTTTGACTCCATGTCTCACATCCAGGTCACACTGATGCAAGAGGTGGGCTCCCAAGGCCTTGGGCAGCTCTGCCCCTGTGGCTCTGCAGAGTACAGCCCCTGAGGCTGCTTTCATGGGCTGGTGTTGGGTGCCTGCAGCTTTTCCAGGCCTATGGTGCAACCTGTTGATGAATCTACCATTCTGGCATCTGGAGAAAGGTGGTCCTCTTCTCACAGCTGCACTAGGCGGGGTCCTAGTGGGGATTGTGTCTGGAGGCTCCAACCCTACATTTCCCCTCTGCACTTCCTAGTAGAGGTTCTCCATGAGGGCTCTGCCCCTACAACCTACTTCTGCCTAAACATCCAGGTGTTTTCATACATTCTCTGAAATCTAGGTGGAGGTTCCCAAACTTCATCTGTCACACTCTGCACACTGCAGGCCCAACACCATGTGGAAGCTGTCAAGGCTTGGCTTTTGCACTCTTGGAAGCAGTGACCTGAGTTATACCTTGGCTCCTTTTAGCCACAGCTGGAGCTGGAGCAACTGGGATGCAGGGCACTATGTCCCAAGGCTGCACAGAGCAGTGGGGCCCTATGCCTGGCCCACGGAACCATTTTTTTCCATCCTAGGTCTCCAGACCTGTGATGGGGGTGTGGAGGGTGCTGCCATAAAGATCTCTGAAGTTCCCTGGAGATATTTTCCCCATAGTTAAGAAATGTGTGACTATATAGGTAGATACAGATAGATAGAAAGATATCCAGAATTGTGACAGAAAATTATTAGCTAGGAAACATATAATCTTTACTCATAGATAGAAAACTGGATGTCAAGAAAAGCCAATTATTTCTGATAAAAGTGAAGACAGAGTATGTTCAAAATAGGTAAACTCAAATGAATTATCAACTAGCTACTGTATCTTATAGTATGAGTAAGTACATTAAAATAAATCCTCCCTTGCTGCCACTTTCATCAGGCAGATTAATATAATGTCATTCTACTTCATGGTGACCTCTTAAAGAGACCTATACTCATCTATACGGAGATACCATTCAGACAACTATGGATTACTGGAGGGTCCATGGAAAGAAAGGAGCAAGCTATTTTATAAAATGATAACATCTTAAGGAATATGTGAGCTGGAAAGGAGTTGCATAGATAAATTCGATTTGGAAGGCAGTATACAATTTTTGAAGAGTGACAATTGTGAAATCAGACTGCTTGGTTTATATCACTACTCAACCACTTAGTTGTGTTACCCTAAGAAATTGGCTTCACCTCACTGTGCCTCAGTCCTCTCATTGGTAAAATGGGGACAATAATATGTACTCTGTGGCATTGTTGTAAGAATTGTTAGATACATCATGTTAAGCATTTAGCATAATGCTTGACATTTAGCAAAAAAGTATATCTTTTATTGTTATTATTATCAATATTACTGAATTTTTTTCATTAAAGCACATTTGCACACCATTATTTTAGCTACTGTTGGTGAATCAAAATGTGAATTGCTGAAGGAGATTTGGTACATTTTCTTACAGTGAGAGGGAGATTGCAAATTAGATGGAGTAGAAATGCCTCTTAAGGGCCTGCCAGGTTCCTATCGCCTCTTCAAATCATGGGAATACAGAAAGATTTGAGTCCCTTCAAGGGAAATTCCATTCATCTGGCTACCTTTGCAACCAGCAACTGGTGACGTGAATAAATAACCTGCTAAGCAAGAAGGTAATGATAACTTAGACAATAATCAACCTTGTGTAAATTAGAGTCACATGATGTTTGGTTTCCTGTATAAACTAGTGGTAACATCTTGACATGTATCCTCAAATTTTTTTCAGAATCAAGGACCTCTACTGCACGAAAAATGCTGATTGCTGTCACATAGACCTCAAACAGAATGGAATCTCAGACGGACCAGAACCAGAAAGTAGGTAAGGAAATTCCAAAAATTCCTCAGCCCTAACTCAGTTTAGAGATCCCCTTTACCTCAGCCTTTAACAATCTCTTGCTTGTAAGCTATCAGGGAGTTTTGGTCTTAAATATTAGCTAGCACTTCTCCTTGTTTTCTGCTCTGCAATAAATGCCTTTTTTTTTTTTTTTTTTTTTTAATCTCTCTGCAAGCCTAGGAGTGTGTGTTTGCCAATGCTGTGGCAGTCAAGCTGACCCAAGTTTGGTTTGGTAATGCAACTATTAAAAATTGCTTCAAAATAGTTAAAAAGCAGATAGAACAAGTGAAGCAATATTTAAATGCAATATGTCCAAAACTGTGTTACATACGCTAGTTTGGTGAACCAATATAATACTAATAATAGAAAATGGCAATATTATCCTCTTAGAGGTTAACAATGCCTATTTACATATTAAAGACTTCAAAGACTTGTGTACTTTAAATTTAATCTGGCTTTTCACAACTTCTTAGGCTACTGAAACTAGTCATCATCAATGACCTATTAATAGCTACTAAAAGTAGCTACTGTGAACCCCAAATATCTGTGACAAGTCTCAGTCAGTTTAGAAAGTTTATTTTGCCAAAGTTAAGGATGTGCTCCCACGATACAGCCTTAGGAGGTCCTGATGACATGTGCCCAAGGTAGTTGGGGCACAGCTTGGTTTTATACATTTTATGGAGACATGAGATATCAATCAGTGTATGTAAGATGTACATTGGTTCTGTTCAGAAAGGCCAGGACAACTCAAAGTTAAGAGGGGGATTCCAGGTCATAGGTAGATAACAGATAAATGGTTGCATTATTTTGAGTTTCTGATTAGCCTTTCCAAAGGAGGCAATCAGGTATGCTTTTATCTCAGTGAGCAGAAAAATGACTTTGAATAGAATGGGAGGCAGGTTTGCCCTTACCACTTCCCAGCTTCACTTTCCTGTTAGCTTAGTGATTTGGAGGCCTCAAGATTTCTTCTCCTTTCATATTTCTCCCCCCCCCCCCTTTCTTTTAAACATCTGTTGGAGAAAGCATTTTAGAAGAAAATGCATCTGTGGTCCCAGGTTTCACTTGATTGCTTATGGTTAGGATGGTTTATTCCTAGATGGGTAGGTCCCATGTTTTTAAGACAGCTCATTTTAAGCAGGTTGGGAAGTTTCACACCTTATGAAGAGAAAATAGGGGGAGGAAGGAAGGGAGAAAAGCAACAGCACAAAATGAACAACCCTAGAAAATCTATATCTATATAGGCCATATTGCTCTGAAGTCCCTACATCAGTAGGCAGGTATGAAAGTCCTTATATATGTAAGTAGGTTGCTGTTATTTTCTTCTGAAGTTTAAGTTGTCTAGATTCAGTTTGCAGGGCTTTAAGAAATCACAGCTTAGTTTTCAGTGATTTCAAATTAGGAAAATGGAGGGAAAAAAAGGAAAAGAAGGAAGAAAAAAATTGAAAATATTATTTTGGAGACTCATAGAAGGGAAAAATTAGAATTTAGTTCAAACTGTAGAAAGTAATAAAAACTGCAAAGCTAGAATCTAAAAACAGATGTACAATGGTTTTTAAGACTTAACTTTTCTCTCTCCAGTTTCCCATTTTTACTAAAGACAAATCATGGTAGGACCAATTTGCTTTATTATATTTGGCCTGACTGTTTATACAAAGTGTAGCAAGAATAATTATGTTTTGCATTGGTTTTAAAATTGACTTTGATGAAACTTTGTTCCATAGAAGAAATCTCAGGTAAGACTTTTTAAAATCCAAGCCCAGCCATGGCTTTGTACCATCAAATACCTATGAGTTGGGTAAATTCCTGTCCTCTTGAGGTCCCCAGATAACTTAGGGCTACGAGTCCTGTCATAAAATGACATTCTCTACTTACCACAGGTCAGCAACCCTGTACAGAGACGGTGTTGACAAAGTATGAGGCTAGTTTTCCCAAGGGGTTTTTGTTGATTCTATAAGTCAAGTTTGATTCCTTAATGGAAAGCACACCATTCCAGTCAGAGCCTTAGTAAAATAATCAGTTTCTCCACTAATTCCCTGCTGCAAAAGAAAACATCCTTATTGCACTTATGCAAATAACTATATTGTCATAAGTTAAGAATACTCACAGATAGTTTCTATATTATGGAGAAACCAGGTAGAGAGAAAGAAATACGCTCCAAATTTTGTTCACTGGAGTATAATTTACTCAATTGTTATAAGCTGCCAATAGCTCAAAAGTATTTTAACTCTGAAAAACAAAACAAAGGATCAGCAAAATTTTAAGTAAAAAAGTAAAAAAGATCACTTCAGTCTTCTATTAGTTTGGTATATGCAGTTAACTCTGTTTTGTTTGATATTCATGAACATTTCAGCTCTCCATTAGAGTCCTGAAAGTTTTTCCTCTATTCTAGTGTCACAATTTTCAAAGTTATTAGAAACCTACATTCAAGAGCAACTATCAAAGTCCTGCAGTTGATTATAAACCACCTTTCAAAGAGGATCAAAACATGACAATAATTGTCTGTGAATGGCACAAGGACAGCCATTGTTAAAGCCACAATTGACTAGGAATTTTGATTACTTCTGTAGCATACAACAATTTTACATAACAATTATAATTATTAGTAACATACACTAAGTCATATCAGAATTATAGGAGTTTCCCATAATTTTGGAACATACACCAATAACATTTATACAAGCACAGCCCAAAGAAAGCCAAACACCATTTCATACTTGGCCATGCTTCCTGTATAATTTTTATGCCAAATAAGCTGAATATGTCTCTTTTGGACTTCAGGGAACTCATATCAAAAAATTAATGAGAACCCATTAGAGTTTGACTTTGGGAAGTTTGTCAAATACAAAAAAGTTTAAAATGCTTGACATCACGAAATAGAATCACAGGTATATTGATTCAAAAATTGATTTTTGATTCTAAAATCTAAAAATAAGTCATCCGTTTAACCAAAGTGATAACTCAAATATTTTTTTGAAAAGGTGAAAACCTCTATTCTTTGAGAGAGGAGACTTAATTTCCCAATCAATAAGTCCTAATAAAAGCAGCATGAGGCCAATTAAGTTTGTTTTTCAAAATTTTATAAACAATCTATAAAATTTTAATCATCTTGAGCATAAGATATAATTTTCATAGCCTTTTTATAACCTTTATAATCTTTATTAAGGAGTGGGTTACTGATCCAATAAAACCTTGTTAATCTGACACAGGGGCTCATATGCTGGTCTTGCTTGTGTGTCTTTGACATTAGTGGTTTATTTATAGAGAAACTGAACTTATTTTATCTCTCAAAATTGGCCCTTACAATCTCATGCATGTACATCTTCTACAGTGGTCCCTGGGCCTTGAGGAGTTGAATAGTTTTAATTTATTGTCCTGTGCCTCACAAATGCAGTTTATTTTGATTGGTGTCTTCTACTGGGTCTGCAGATGAGGATTTAACTGCTGTCAGTTTTTAAGATTTATCACAACTTAGTGTCCTTTTTAGACCTAGGAGTCAAAGTGCTGTAACTTAATGGCACAAGGACTCTAAAAGTGCATGCAGAAAGTTACATGATGTAATGACCTAAATTAAATTTTTTTTAAATCTTATTTTTTTCTAAGCAAACTGAACTTAATAATAATTATATAGAAATTATTTCAATAAAGAGTAAGATCTGTTTATTAGGCTAGTTACACAAAGGCAAAAGAAAAGATTTTCTGCATTGTGACTCCTGTTCTCTGTGGGGAATATCATGTTGGAAGGAAACATTTCCTTTAGATAAAGATAAAACTTTTTTTTTTTTTGGCATCAGAGCACAACAGTTAGAATCTGAAGGGGAAAGAATAAACTTACAGGAGCTGAAAACTAGTTGAAGGATAGAGTTATTATTTCAGGCCTTTTAAAAGAAGAGAGAAAGCTGAAAACAATGAGATGCAATAAAAGTAGAACTTTGTGTAAAAACAAAAGTATAATGTCTTGTAATTTATTAAGGGTAAATCAACACCTTAAGACAATTTCATAGTTCGAACTAATTCTTTAGTGTATAAGTGTTGTTGTTTTTTTAAAACCAGAACTCAATCTCTAGAAAGACCATTGTAATTTCCCTTTAGTTATAGACAACTTGGTCATATAAAATATTTTTTTGTCATAAATCCTCTTATTATGACTTACACAGACCATTCATGACATTCTTGGACTTTCTAGCTTGTCCCGAACATCCCTCCTTTTTAAACAACTAGTCATTGTATTCCAGGACAAAATTTACCATACAAGATTCCTTCTCATATAATTTTTTAAAAAATTTCCTGGTTCCTTTTACTTTATTTTATATGTAAACTTTAAATAAGCTTTAAATTAGACAAAAATTATTCACTTTAGAAAGGGGGTACATTTTTTAAGAAAAAAATGTTTCCCTACAATTTTTTTTAACTAGAAAACACCCAATTAATGAAATATTCATTATTAAATTTAATATAACTTTAGATTCTAAATTATGACAAGTTTGTATTTATCCCATTACATTTACCTAATTATTTTATTTTATTAGTTTACCTAGATTATTTATGAAACTGTGCTAGTCATCATTTGAAGTTATGAAACTACCATTGCTAAATTGTAATTGAGACTGAAAAATATCTCATCTAACTGACTCCATTTTGCTTCTAACCTCCAAGTTTTCCTTGTTCATTCCTGGGCATAGGCCAAGCTAACTTTGGGAATAACTTAGTTTATAGTTTGGCTTTGAAACAAGGAGAATAACAGTGCTTTCCCAAAACAAACCCCCTTCCTGCCTAGGAACTAGACTGCCTACAGCCACAAGATTATAAATTATGGTTTAGGTGTCATGCAGCTGGAGGCTGCAAGATTCTAAATCTTCCCAAATTGCTCCTGGGGATAACATATAACATATGTAAAATATAAGATCAGCATTTGAGATATTTTACAGACCCTACACTTGATGGATCAGAAGTGACCACCCAGATTGATAAACTGGCTTATCTGGTTTTGTGGCCTCCATCCAGGAAATGACTTGGCATAAGAGGACAGCTTAGACTCCCTATGATTTCATCTCCAATCCAACCAATCTGAACTCCCAGCTCACTGACTCCTACCCACCAAATTGTCCTTAAAAACTCTGATCCCTGAATTCTCAAAGAGACTGATTAGAGTAATAATAAAACTCTAGTCTCCCATATAGCCAGCTCTGTGTGAATTACTCTTTCTCTATGGCAGTTTCCCATCTTGATAAATCAGCTCTGTCTAGGCAGCAGGTGAGGTGAACCCCTTGGGTGGTTAGTTATTTTCCTGTCAACCATCTTATGTAGCCTATGAATTTCAGATGTGTACCTAAGTAGGAATCTTAAGATTAAATATATGGTTACTTTACTAAAAAATTCAAGATTTAGCCATTTCATTAAACCAATATTAATGTCTTATTTATCAAAAATTATGCAAGCATAAATTATTCTGTTTTGGAATGGGTTTATAGTTTTGTAACCCTTATGCTAAAAATTTGTAATAGCATTTGAATGAAATAAGTATGAAATTCCTTGATCAATAAATGCAAACAAAAATGTGTGCTGGCAATTCTTAGGACATTTCTAATGTTATCTTACCAATAATTTTAAGGCTAGCTTATTAAAGATTTTACTTAAGTCACATGAACTTGAAAAGCATTTGGGATGTTATTTAATTTATGAATCCTCTTTAAGCCAATTTGGTACCTTGTGGCCAGAACACAAGAAAATACATGTAGTACACATACACACACACACACACACTCATGCAACCAAAGACTAAACAGTGGATTTTATCTTAATAGAAAAATAACAGCAGCTTTAAAGCAGGCAGAAAAGAAAATAGAGAAAAAGAGAACTCTATAGTTTGCAGGTCAACCTTAGGGCTCTTTTTCCTTGATGTAAATGTGCACAAAGACCATAATATTTCCATTTTACACAAACCCTAGCAAGTAGAGGTACCATAAAACCAATGGAGTGCCTGAAAGAGAGTCCTCTTAATTCTTAGACTATTTGTTTCTCACTTTTTTTTTTCTTAAAAGAAGGACCTGAGCTGTGGCCTAGGGTTTTTGTGGAGTGGTTTGAAGTGTGCTGCTTGTGGGTGAGACACCACAGTGTGTCCCCACTGAGTCATTGCCACCCTCTTATGTGTCTCAGTTTCTCTCCCCAGAGGCATAAGCCCCGCCAAGAGGGCTCAAAGTGTGGAGCGACCAGCTCCTATATGTGCTTCCTGGATGAGTCTTTTTAAAACTAATTTTGTTTTGTGTTCCCTTTAGGGCTGCTGAATGTCATGGGGAATCAAGGCCCGAGACATTCCCATGAGGCCCATGATCACCCAAGGGCACCTTTAGGCTGGGAGGAGCAAAATGCCCTTTCTCTTCAGAGCTGAGGAAACTCAGTCTCTCATTTATCTATGAAAAGAACAGCTCAGTTCCTCACACAAATGCACACAGACAAGCCAAATCAAGATTAATTTTGGGAGAAAAACCAATGGAGAGGATCCTTTACAATATATCTCCAAACTTGAAGTAGGATCCTTAAACAACAGCTTCCTAGGAGAGGGGAAAAAGCAACAACAGCCAAGACCACTTCCTGTAAACTGTCCTCAGCCACCCCTAACTTTGTAGCTCTCATCCACCATTACTCACGCCAAGGTGATACCCTCTCACAGTACAAGGTAATCTCTGGTACCTGCAAAGCCAAAGGGGTCAGATAATGCAATATGGGAAAGCAGAGCTTTAAATCTAAGAAGAAACTGCCCAAGACTCTTGAAATTCCATAAAGAAAACAGAGCAACCCAAAAGGGGTGAATGGTACCTTTGTTCTGAATTCTTTAAGCGGTTCAAGTCATTAGAAGTCTTCTCTAGATTTTTCTTGGTACTGAAGATGGCAAAGGGGGAAAGAAGTATAGTGTGGAAGAAAAGTAAGTGAAAGAACAATTGTTTTATAAGATAGGAAGCAAACACATAAACCAAGTACATGGTGGCTTTTTTTTTTTTTTGGTGTTTTTTTTCCCCCTTCTTTTGCAGCTACAAAGAATTTTAGTCAATTCAAAGAGGACTTTTTATCCATAATTTGGAATTCTCATTTGGATTTGACCAAGTTAGCTTGAGTTGGTCAAATTTGATGGGAGAAAGACTGGAATAAACAACAACAAAAAAACCAAACAACATGATCACTGAGTGCTCTGATGTTAAGGAGAAATTAAGACCAGCTAGTTGTTAATCTTAACTTTACCCAAGACAAAACCCCAATTCAGCTACTTACCTAGGGATGGGTCTCAGTCCGAAGACTGTTCTCTGCCATCCTAGAGGTATTACAGGTAGTTATAGGCATGAGCGGGGCAGTAGAGGGCTATTCTCTCCCATCAACTAGGAATATCAAGTGATAGTTTGCCAATTATCACACTGCCTTTCTAAAAATGATAATTTGGCAACTGGCACCAGGGCACCATAGAGAGACAACCTCCTGATTATTCACAGCTATTCACATTAAAGTGTTAATTGAATGCACATTCCAAAGGAGACAAAATGGCAAAGTATGACCTTCTTGGGACACTTCACCAGAAAAGGGAAGAAAGCCTCAGACGGGCATGAGTACAACTTCCTAAACACACTGCATGTGTTTAATTCTCAAGAGTAAGGAGGGCACTATGCATGCAGGCAGCCCACCCTAAGGGAAGACTCATGGGAAAGGGGCCAGCCTATATAGTCTTAGGATCACGGTTAATCACCGCAGTTGAACTAGCACTTGTTCTCCAAGTGTCCTCTTGGATCTCTTGCAAGTGAACTTTCCTTTATTTCCTGTTCAAAACCTAAAAACAAACAAACAAACCCCAAAAAACTCCACTTCTGCTCAGAAAGTCACCTTGGTGTCTTCTTTTACCTTATGCCCCTCAGTCAAATTTTTTCTACTGAGGAGGTGGGAATTGAAGTTGCTGCAGACCAATACAAACTCACCACTGGTAACTCAGATATCTGCCACCAGTAATGGAAGCAGGAAAAAACACTCAACTTGCCTTCCCTGTTGGAAATGAGCTCAAACCCCAGAAAGGAGTTACCTGCCTTCCATCATCATGGAAGCAGGAAAACTTGCCTTCCATGTTGGAAGCAAATAAAACTCAAAACAGGAGTTGTACAGCAAAAACTTTACATCTCAACTAAATTTTGGGAGATCAGGGATTCTCTGGAGGGCCTCTTCCAGGCCTCAGCAAATTGTCCTGTTGGTTTGAGTCACAAAGATAATTCAAGCTAGTACCAAGAACCAATAGGAGATTTGTCAAAGGTCAGAGGCACCTCAACTCAGAATCCCTTTGCAGTTACCAAATGTGAACCCCAAATATCTGAGACAAGTTGTTATGCCCAGACCGTTTGTTCCCCAAAGAAGACCACCAGAGTCCAGAGTCAAAGCCAAGCGGCAAGGATCTTTACTACAAGTTCGAACTTGGTCCCTCCATTCCACAGCATACAAGAGGGCCTCGAATAATGCGAGTGCTTGTTTTTTTATAGCCTGGTGTAAACAGGATATGTAAAGTTACAGGGAACAAAGTAATTCTCTCGGTTACAGCATTACAATTGGTTAACATTATACATTTAGCATTCCTTATCGGAGATCTCCCAGGTGATGTTTTTCTGAAGTTTGAAAGAAATATGGAGGAATGTGTTTGTGCTGGGCTCAGGAAGTTGGGAAATATATGGGGCATGTGCCTCATTCCTTTCATTCCCTCTTTTTTTTCAGGTAACTCTAGAGCCAATCTTGGGTCTTATAAGTCTGACTCTGTTTCAGCGTTTACAGGTTGGTATTGGGCTCTGAGGACCATGAGCTGAACAGTGTTAAACCTTTCTCTGACAAACTGCAAAATTCTGTTAACAACACAAGGTCCTACGGTTAGCAGAAATAGTAGACTTAGCAGGCGTCCAAGGAAGAGGGCTAACAGAGAAAACATAGAGGAATTCCACCATTGGTCTGCAGCTGAAGCAAACTGCCGTGTTTTCACTTCAGTGCTTAACTTGCGTAACTGTTCGCCTGGTCTTTTACAAGCCCTGATTTATTTATGTAGAAACAACAGTCCTCTTTCAGAAACATACATGTACCACCTTTTTCAGTTCTGCAAGGTTACCTGGGCTAGGGACGTGAGCTGTCGCTGAAGGGAGGCAAGGGACTCAGCTGACTCCTCCATAGCAATGGCAAATTGTTGGTACAACTTGTTGCTTTCTATGAGGGTGTGACCTAGGGCTCCCCCCGCTATCCCGGCCGCAATGAGGGATGTGGTGAGGGAGATTCCTGCAATGAGGGGGAGAAATATGGCTTGTGCAAGTCTCGGTCTAGGGACTGGGTGAATAGCAGTACTAGTCCAGTTACCGGTGTACCCTAGGAACTCGCCAGCAGTTAGTAGAGTCAACTGGGGAACTAATGTGACAGGGAGACACAGTAGGTTAGTAACAGAGGGACTAGATAGGTTCTTAGCTCTGTCCACAGTCCACGTGGCCGGTGCTTTAGCCGCTGCCTTGATTGGTCCCAGAAGGTCGGAGGTTGGGTCCACTGGCTTGACATGGGTGTAGTGGATCCACGATGCCTTTTACCTTCAGGGCAGTGGGTGTGGTCAGGAGTACCTGGAGTGGTCCTTTCCACCTGGGTTCTAGGGTCTCTTGTCAGTGTCGCTTAACCAGGACCCAGTCTCCCGGCTGGTACGGATGGGGTGTCAGTGGGGAACTGGTCTCATATAGTTCCTTCAGCTTGGGCCAGATTTCTTGATGAATTTTCTGCAAGGCTTGTAGGGAAAATAAGAATTCAGAGACATTTTCTGTTTCAGACTTAAGCAGATCATCTTTTAAGCTGGGAACCAGGGGTGGAGGTCTGCCATACATGATTTCGTAAGGGGTAAGGCCCAGTCTGTAAGGGGTATTACGGGCCCGGAACAGAGCGTAGGGGAGAAGGACTACCCAATTAGTGCCAGTCTCCATAGTCAATTTAGTTAAGGTCTCTTTTAAGGTCCGATTTATCCTTTCTACCTGTTCTGAACTCTGGGGCCAGTAAGCGCAATGTAGTTTCCAATTTGCCCCAAGGATGGAAGCCAAATCCTGACTTACCTTAGTGATGAAGGCAGGCCCATTTATCTGACCTTATCTGGATGGGGAAGCCATACCTGGGATATCTTCCAGAATTTTCTTTGCTATGACCTGAGCAGTTTCTCTTTTGGTTGGGAATGCTTCAGTCCACCCTGAAAAAGTATCTACAAAGACAAGTAAGTACCGATACCCGTACTTTCCTGGCTTTATTTCAGTAAAATCTACTTCCCAGTAGATACCGGGCCTGGTTCTCCTGAGCCTTGTTCCCGCTGCAGTCTAGGATTGGGGGTAGGCGTTGTTAAGCTGGCAGATTTTGCAACTTGCCACGATGCTGCTGGCCTTCTCGGCTGTATGTCTGAATTGGAGCTTAGCGCATCTGATCAGGTCTATCATCCGCCGAGCACCCAGGTGGGTGGTTTGGTGGATGTGTTCTAACACTTGTTGTCCTAATTTTTCTGGTAGGATGGTTTGATCATTAGTATCAGTCCACCACCTATTCTGGATCTGTTTCAGGGGAAGCTTGTCAATCCACTGGAGATCTTGTTCTGAATAATCAGGGAAATATGGCAAGTCCCGGGGGCCCGGGTCAGGGAGCTGGAGTGCAAGGGGTTGGCTGGGAGCCTTTGCCACATTTCTTGCAGTTTGGTCTGCCAGAAAGTTGCCTTGAGCAGTTGGAGTGGTTGGTTTCTGATGCCCTGGGCAATGCACAATGGCTAACTTTTTTGGCTTCCATAGCGCTGTTAACAGGGCTAGGATCTCTTGCTTGTTTTTTATCTCTTTTCTTTCAGTCGTTAGTAACCCTCGCTCCCTGTAAATGGCCCCGTGTATGTGCGCTGTAGCAAAAGCATATCGGCTGTCTGTATATACTGTCAGCTTTTTCCCTGCCCCTAAGGTAAGAGCTTGGGTGAGCGCTATCAGTTTGGCCTTCTGGGCCGATGTCCCCGGGGGCAGGGGTTCCGCCCAGATTACCTCAGTCTCTGGTCACTGCCGCTCCAGCGTACCTCTGGCCTTGATGCATGAAGCTGCTCCCATCAGTGAACCAGACGAGGTCAGCGTCAGGGAGTGGGCGGTCCTGCAGGTCCTCTCGAACTCTGTGCACCTGAGCTAGTATCTTGGTGCAATCATGGAGTGGCGCGTCTAGGTCCGGGTTGGGCAGCAGCGAGGCAGGGTTTAAAGTCGTTGGGGGCAGGAAGGTTATCCTGATAGGATTTCCTTGGTAGTGGGTGAGCCGGGCGTTACTTATCCATCGATTAGGTGGCTGTTTGAGTACACCTTCAATGGCATGTGGGGTAATGACCCGCAATTCTTGACCTATGACAAGTTTATCAGCATCTTGTACCATCAGAGCCGTGGCCGCAATCATTCGGAGACAAGGGGGCCACCCGGCAGCCACTGGGTCTAACTTCTTTGACAGGTAGGCAACCGGCCTCCGCCAGGGGCCTAAGTTCTGAGTTATTACCGCCTTGGTGACACCCTTACTCTCATCCATGTATAAGTGGAAGGGCTTGGTGACACCAGGTAGTCCCAGTGCAGGCGCAGAGAGTAGGGCGGTTTTGATCTGTTGGAAAGCCGACTCGGCTTCGTCTGTCCAATTAAATGGCTGCTGCCCCCATGTTGCCTGATACAAGAGTTTAGCCAGTTCTGTGAATCCAGGTATCCATAGTCTACAAAATCCCGCTGACCCCAGGAATTCCCTCACTTGTCGGGTGGATTGTGGCCTGGGGATCTGCAGAACAGTCTGCTTCCGGGCGTCTGTTAACCAGCGCTGCCCTCCTTTTAATGTCTGGGGCTGCCTGATTTACGAAAGACATTATAACAGCTGCCTGACTTCCTGGAGCCTCTGGGTCTATGGGGGTGTACTGTCTAAAAGCTTCCATTAATCTTTCTAAGTAGGTAGCTGGGCTCTCTGCCTTTCCCTGCAGAACAGAGTATACTTTAGCCAAATTAGCGGGCTTGCGAGCAGCTGCCCGGAGACCCACCATTAGAGTCTGGCGATAAAGGTGTAGCCGTCCCCTACCTTCTGCCGTGTTGTGGTCCCACGCCAGCCTGGTCAGAGGAAAAGTCGCATTTATGAGGTCGGGGTTGGCAGTTGGTTGACCGTCGTCCCCCGGGACTAGCTTTCTAGCTTCTACCTGTATTCTCTCTCACTCCTCCGTTGTGAACAAGATTCGGAGGAGCTGCTGACAATCATCCCAAGTGGGCTGGTGGGTGAACATGACACTATCCAGTAAAGCCATTAAATCTTTGGGGTTGTCTGAAAACCGAGCACTCTGGGTCTTCCAGTTATACAGATCACTGGTGGAGAATGGCCAGTACTGGAGCCTGGGGATTCCCGTGTCATCTGGGGGTCCTATTTCCCGAAGGGGTAAAGCCACAGTGGAGTCAGGCGGCTGGGGGGGGCTAGCCCGCAAAGTGCGCCCTCGCGACCGCCCCGCCGGCCTTTCAAAGTTACTTTCCTTTTCAGCGGGCCCCTATGTGCCGGCCGCCTCCCGTCCGCCTGCTCCCTCCCGCGGCTCAGCCCGGGGGTGGGTCTGGGTGCGTTGGCCACCTCCCGTCCGCCTGCTCCTTCCCGCAGCTCAGCCCGGGGGGCTGGGGCCTAGGACCCGGAGGGGTATGGAGGGGGTTCTGTGAACAGTGGGTCCCCGCTATCAGGTAGAACAGGATGGGGGGGCAGTTGGTTGCTTGGATTTTAGCAGCCAAGCAACCAGTGCCTTACAAGGTTCAGGGGCTAATTGGAAAGGTGACAGCCAAGGAGGCGGGTTCTCAACAAGGTCCTGCCATATGAGGATATATGGGATTTGATCCAAGTGGCCGGCATGCCCAGGTAGGAAAATCTTGGACTTTACTCTAGTGATGACAGCAAGTCGGAACATCCCTTCGGGTGGCCACTCTACATCAAAGGCAGGCCATTCGGAGCGGCATAGGGTAATGAGCTTTCCCCTCCTGATTTCCAAACTAAGATCATGGCCCCTTGTTCTTACATCTTTGAAATTACTTGTAAGGAGAGATAGGGGAGTGCTCTGGGTATTACCTATCCTGTAATAATTTGTAGTCTCTTCCTGTAAAGGAATGTGGGTTAGAATCCCTGTGAAGGAAATCTGACTTATTAATGATATCTAGTCGCAAGCGCGCTTTGGCAGCCCGGGTCAGAAACGGCTGCTGCTCAGATTGCAAACGTGCTCCAGCAGCTCAGATCGCGAGCGCGCCCTGGCAGCCCAGGTCAAAAACAGCTGCTGCCCAGATTGCAAAGGCGCTGCGGCAGCTCAGATCGCGAGCGTGCCCCGGCAGCCCGGGTCAGAAACAGCTGCTGCCCAGATCGCAAACGCGCTCCGGCAGCTCAGATCGCGAGCGTGCCCCGGCAGCCCGGGTCAGAAACAGCTGCTGCCTAGATCGCAGACGCGCTCCGGCAGCTCAGATCGCAGCGTGCCCCGGCAGCCCGGGTCAGAAACAGCTGCTGCCCAGATCGCAGACGCTCTCCGGCAGCCCAGATCGCGAGCGTGCCCCGGCAGCCCGGGTCAGAGTTAGCTGCTCAGATCCCGACCACGCTCCGGCAGCCCAGATCGCGAGCGCACACCGGTAGCCTGGGTCAGAGTTAGCTGCTCAGATCGCGACCGCGCTCTGGCAGCCCAGATCGCGAGCGTGCACCGGTAGCCCGGGTCAGAGTTAGCTGCTCGGATTGCGATCGTGCTGCGGCAGCCCAGATCGCAATTTAGATCAGACGAGAGCCAGGGGACGTCTCCCACCGGTCTCCGCTGGCCGTCCTATAGCGCACCCGCCAGGACCGCGCCAGCTCCAGTTTCAGACCTCGCGAGTCACAGATTCAGATTCAGAACAGACACAGACAGACAAACGGAGACAAGCCGGCTCACCTATCAGTAGATCGATCCTAGTAGATCCCTTGACCAGGGGTCTGGTGGGCTTGGGGAATCCCGGACGAGCCCCCAGATGTTATGCCCAGACCGTTTTTTCCCCAAAGAAGACCACCAGAGTCCAGAGTCAAAGCCAAGCGGCAAGAATCTTTACTACAAGTTCGAACTTGGTCCCTCCATTCCATAGCATACAAGAGGGCCTCGAACAATGCGAGTGCTTGTTTTTTTATAGCCCGATGTAAACAGGATATGTAAAGTTACAGGGAACAAGGTAATTCTCTCGGTTACAGCATTACAATTGGTTAACATTATACATTTAGCATTCCTTATCGGAGATCTCCCAGGTGATGTTTTTCTGAAGTTTGAAAGAAATATGGAGGAATGTGTTTGTGCTGGGCTCAGGAAGTTGGGAGATATATGGGGGATGTGCCTCATTCCTTTCAAAGTCTCAATCAATTTAGGAAGCTTATTTTGCCAAAGTTAAGAGCATTCGCCCATGACACAACCTGTGGTCCAGATGACATATGCCCTAGGTGATTGGGGCACAGCTTGATTTTATACATTTTAGGAAGTCATGAGACATCAATCAATATATGTAAGATATACATTGGTTCTGTCCAGAAAGGCCAGGATAACTCAAAGTTTTGGGGTGGGGGGCTTCCGGGTCATAGGTAGGTAAAAGATAAATGGTTGCATTCTTTTCAGTTTCTGATTAGCCTTTCCAAAGGAGGCAATCCGATATGCATTTATCTCACTGAGCAGAGGAATGACTTTGAGTTCTAACTGTTTTTTGTCCAAGAGGAATTGCCTTATGAGGGAGGTATGTAGCTTTCTATCTTAGCAGCTATCTTTTTTAGGAATAGCATGGGAGGCAGGTTTGCCCTAAGTAGTTCCAAGCTTGACTTTTCCCTTTGGTTTAGTGATTTTGGGGTCTCAAGATTTATTTTCCTTTCACACTACCATAGAACAAGAGTTTGGGATATACAATTTCAAACTTAAGTTTTAATCTAACTTAGTGAAATTGCCTTTGCAAAAGTTGTATCAGTGAGAAAATCATAACAGTAAGCCAAGCTAACCAAACCCAACTCCCATCTTACGTTTCCATTTGTTATTTCTGGGCTATTGACCCAAGCTAACTTTGGAAGACATTTAGACTACAGTTTAAATGATAATAGGCCTTGCTCAAAACTCAACCACTTTTGTAAAGCTAATAGGAGGCCATCTAGCTGAGGTGGGAAGATGAGTCTGAGTCCTGGTAAAGTGCAGACATTATTCTGGAAGTTATAAGATATGCAACTTCCCCAATTACTCCTACAAATAACACCGCTGTTGTAGATTGACCCATTGAGATATCTTTCCAAGATTTTTGCATGTCTGACATCCATGGCTCCACCTGGACCAAGAACCCCTGCTCCTGTGGCCCCATCCAGAAGTGATTTGACCAACAACAGGACAGTTTTAACCCCTTATGATTTCATCTCTACCCTAATCAATTGATAGCAAGCACCTGTTACCTGGGGACCCCCCCACCGTCTCCTCCAAACTGCCCTTGAAAAACCTCTAACCTATGAGCTTTGAATGAGATAATTCTGTCTCCCATGTGGCATGGCCAGCCCTGTGTCTATTAAACTCATTCTCTACTAAAATGCTGTGGTCTTTATGCAGTGGGCAGGAAGAACCCCTTGGGTGGTTGCAATCATATTGAGGCAACGCTCTCCTTTATCACTATGAAAACCATTATAATTTTCTTGACTCTCCTTGACATGAGTTTTTTTTCACATTCCTCCCCCAAGTATTGTTTTCATCCTTGTCAGGATCTTTGGAGGGCAGATGTAATTACTGACCTTTGAGTTCCCTCTAAACTTAAGATTCCAGTTTTCTGCCATAGGGAGTGGGAATGTGCATTATAAATTTTAAACATTATTACAGAAACTTGAAATGTTATTGCACATTTTAATGCTTCTCACACGACTTAGTTAAACATAGTCTGCTTTCTTTCATCAGTGAAAAATATACCCCTCCACTCTTCAGACTACTATGGATGGATATACCAGAGAGTATGAAATCTAATCATAATATTTTAATGCTCTGTAGGAGAAATATACATAAATGTGAGGATAACTGGATGAAAAATAAAAGTTCATACAGCAAGACCAAACTGAGATCAACTCTGACAGTGAGCTTACAAGTCATACTTACCTTTGTTTTGCTTACCTCTATTTTCTATAATGACAGTGTCATGCTTTTGAGTTATAAAACAAACATGAAAAACAGCTCACATATTTTAGTAGACATCCAACTTTAAAAGAGCAAAGAGTAGAACAATGTGAGCATGAACAGACATGAATGTGAGAAGGGAGGCCGGCAAAGTGAATATGAACTGAGAAACAAAATTCCAGGGAGGTGGGTGGGGAAAGAGGTGGAGCTGGGACCACTAACTCAAGAGCTGAGTGATAGCCCAAAGGACTTAAAAGCCTGGTTGAGCCAGGTAGGGAAAACAGCCTGAAGCCAAGGACAGGCACAGAGCTCTAGGTCTGTAGGCCACAGCATCCCAGTGCCCAGAGAAAGGCTGAAAAGCCCAGACCAGACCTAGGATGCAGCTCTTGTTCTTGTCCCACCTGCTAGGAGTAGGGCTGCTGCTGAGCCAGTTTCCTAGCGAGACCATAGCGGGCTCGAAGCATTTGCTGCCTAAGTGGGTATGTAAACACCCACTTGCTGATGCCGTTCAGAAGTTCTGTGAGAAATTAGGGAGAAGAAACTCCAGTGTCCAGGAGGAGCTTGCAATTGCAAATGGCCCACCATCAGGTGAGAGTCCTGGCCCTCTACCCCCACCCCTGCACTTTGTCTCACCCCACTGTCCCACCCTTTCTTCCACCCCTCCACTCCCTACCTTCACTCCCCACCCCCAATTGCAACCTCAGTCTGCACATTCTGCTGGAGATCTCATTGGCTGCCAACACTCAGTTCACACTCTACTGTGGTGATGAAAGATTGGACTCTTCTTGTATTTCTATTGTAAGGGTCTCACCAGGAATCTCACCAAGGGAGGGAAAGCTTGGGGAATGGCTAGGTGCCTCACTTAGAGGCTCTTGGTGCCCTTCCTACATGGCAGCCAGGGCGAAATTGTGGATCTAGAGTGAAGCCTCAGAGGAGGTGATGCTCCCCAGAGACCCACAGGAGGTGGGGTGTACTGCAGCACTGTCTTGATATTACATCATATTGAGGCAGTGGTCTCCTTTGTCACTATGAAAACTATTATAATTTTCTTGACTCTTATTACATGAATATTTTTTTCACATGTAGACCTCCTCCACTTTCTTGACAGAATTCCTGCAGTCCTCTTTCCACACAGATGCAGAAGCCTTAAATATTTTGGTGGGATTCATTCCTGATTTGCCACAGGAGATGAAGGTAACACTTTCTGATGGGCAGTCATCGTTGAGGAAACAACAGGATTCAGGGGACCTAAACACTCTTATTACTTCATTTAGTATAAAGTGTTGTAAAAAAAAATGTGTGCATAAACTTCGAAAGAAATTTTGTAAATTACCAGAGTAATTATTGATTTGTAATCTTCATTTGTAATCTCAATTATCCCTTCACTGATATCCAGATTAATCATCACTGATTATTAGAAACGTGAACCATTGTTCCTAGTGTTTGCATTTATATTTTTCTGTAAGAAAGAGTCTTCCCAGGGCTGTAATTTGTGTCAACAGATAAGTCTTTTCTCTAAAAAATGCAGTCTGTCTTATTTATTAATTGCATAATGAAATCAATTATTTTTAACCTTATTGACCTTAAAATGATTATAAATAAAGCGTTTATCACATTAACCAACATAATAACTTTTACACTGCCTAAATCCAGGTACATAAAACTCAACAAAATTGGTTCATAGAGCTTTTTCAAACATAATCCTACAACCTTGCAACTTTCTACTTGAGTCAAAGTGTGCAGGCTTTGTCTTATTGACATATTCTTTGTAAACAATGAAATTTGACATAAAATCTAGTTCATTCCAATTTTTGTAAATGAACTTAATTGTTTTTCAAACTAGGGTTCTTTCATGCTTCTAAGAAATACAGGTATTATTTTTAAATGCCAAAGAAAAGGTAGCTTAAAGAGATTGTTTCTGTATGTAAAGGTATGAATTTATAAGCACAGTCTCTGGTGTGCAAAAAATATCTGACTTCTTCATTTTAAACAAATGAACAGAAATCAAGGTGTCACTGGGTTGAAAATTTACCTGCATACGTTATTTTTTATGACTTCCCCATTGAACCTCAATGGAGTCTCTGTGTTTAATGGCTTCTGCCTCAACACATTCAGTGTTAGTCTGCACGGTCCCCTCACTCACTGCTTGTCTCTCCTCCTGAGTGCGGGAGAACTTTGCCAAAAGCTGGTGTCTGTTCCCTAGACTACTACATGTCTCCCACTCTGAGGTCTTCAACTCCCTATGGCACCACTACTGAGCAGTGTAAAGCAGAAACCAGGACTTGAACTAGACATAAATATAGATTCAAAAGGAAAATCGATCCCTTTTATATGTATCTCTCTGTTCCTCTCTTTGCCTTATACCTTGCGAGAGATACTTGGAAAACCTTTTGACCCATCAAACATTTAGAAATGATGGGAAGAGCAGCTTTAAAAAGATTCCCTTTGACTCCTCTCTGATAATTCGTCTGTTTGTACAATTGTATAATTGGTGAATGTATGAAGGTTTTCCTTTGTCAATTCTTGATGGCTATATAGGCAACAAAAGCAATGGAAATACTCTTAAGATACTGAAACAGGGTCTTTGGCTGTGGCCATACAGTTGTTTTTTGCTTCTTAGCACACTGGATACAACAGGGGATCTTTCAAAATACTGATGCCTAGCTCTGACACAAGGACTTTTCATTTGGTTATTTCAGCATGCAACAAAAGCACTGGGATTTTTATTAAAAGCTTGCCAGGGTAATCTAATGTGCCATAACGTTGGAGAATCATTGGGCAGCATTAGTGCTTAGTTTGGGAGGGGGAGAATATGGACCACTGGGTGATTGAAAGTACGCATCATGCTATTGAAAAGAGCATCCAAGAATATAGGATGAAGTTTATTATTCTCTTTCTAATAAATAGTTGTGGATAAAAAATCCAGTAAGTTGTTTAACAAACTGCATTATATCCATATCATGTAATAGTAGTCAGTAATAAAAAGTAACCAAGTATTATTAACACATACCACAACTTGGGAGAATCACCACAGAATAAGGTTGAGTGAAAAAAGCTAATGCTAAAATGTTATATTATATGATTACTTCATAATTCATTATTTAAAGGACAAAATGATAGAGCTGTAGAACCATTTTTCCAGGGGCAAAGGGGTAAAGTAAGGGAAATAAGTGAGTGTGACTGCAGATGCTTGCAGTATGGAAATGGTTTGAAAGTTTTGATTATATCAACATCAAAACCCTAGTTATGATACTGTAGTTATCATTTCCTGAGATGTTACCATTGGCAAAAACCAGATAAAGCATAGAAAGAATATCTCCACATGATTGCAGACCTTCACATGTGTGATTCTGTATTATCTCAAAGTTCAAAAATTAATTTCTAAAATTTCTCAAAGTTGTAAAGGTATTGGAATAAGGTGTGGGTTGATTGTTGTTGGCAGTAACATAATAAAGTAAGAATTCATAGAAGATATGAGTAACTGAAGAGATACAGATTTTGACATGTAAAAGAGAAGCAGATTCACTCTTCAGAATATACATTTCAAGTGCTACTAAACTATGCCTAAGACTGTCATGAGAAACTGTTAAACGTAAGATATATTCATGTCACATATAAAAACTCCTGGTTACCATCAATCTCAGTGATGAGGGACTGAAAGCTTATACCTTCAGATCAAGAATGTTCACTTTAATAATTATTATTTAGCACAGTATTGGAAGTCCTACTGTACCAATCAGGTTTTTTAAAAAGGGGGGTGGGGAAAAGGCATTAACTTTTGAAAGGAAGAAGTAAAATATTCTCTGCTTGCAAATTATATGACGTTATATGTTAAAACCTTGAATTTGAAAAAAAATTAGAATTACGCCTCTTAATTTCCATAAAGAGGCAGGATACAGTGTCAACATGCAAAAATTAATTGCCAATGAATATCCAGAAATGAAATTAAGAAAACAATTTCATTTTCAATAGTGTCAGTAACAAGAAAATATTTGGGAATATACTTAAGGAGAAACTTAGAAAAAAATTGTCAAAATATATTAAAGAATAAATAAATAAGTAAATGGAAACACATAGTGTGTTCACGGATTTTCCTGGAATAGAAGACAAATATTGTTAAGATCTCAACATTTCCCAAAGGGATCCATAGACTCATTGTCATCCCTATTGAAATCCCAATGGCTTTTTTTTGTGTTTGCTTTACTTTTGGTGTGTGTGTGTGTGTTTGCAAATAGAGGAAAAATCATTTTTAATATTAATATGGAATCTCAAGGGATCCCAAATAGCCAAAACTGTCTTCAAAAAAGAACAAAGTTGAAGAATTCACATTTCCTGATTTCAAAACATTGTAGAAATCTATAGTAGTCAAAAGAGTGAGCTATTGGTATAAGGACAGTCATAAAGACCAATGGAAAATAATAGAGAGCACAGAAATAATCCTTTGGTATTTAGTAAAAATTATTTTTGAGAATTGTGTCAAGACCATTCCACAGGGGAAAAGACTATTTTTCAACAAGTGGTGCTGGGAAAAGTGGATATACACATGCAAAAGAAAGACTTAAACCTTACCTCACACCATATACAAAATTTAACTCAAAATGTATCAAAGACCAAATGTAAGAGTGAAAAATAAAATTCTTACAAGATTCTATACAGGAAAATCATGTTGACACTGGATTTGTCAATGATTCATGAATGTGTCACCAAAAGGACAGGAAACAAAAGAAAACATAAATATTTGACTTCATCAAATTTGAAAACTTTTGTATTGTAAAAAATAGTATGAAAAGAGTGAAATAAAACATAAAATAAGAGAAAATAATTACAAGTCAGATATTAGATAAGGGCTTAATATCTAGAACACATAAAAGAGAAGCTTTTTGGAAAGGATTTTTGGCATGATATGAAGAGACACTTGAAATTCATTTTTAAACAATCAATTATGTTGCCGAACAGGGTTGCATGTGGATTATTCTCCAAAGTCTGTCAACCCAAAAAAGCACCTTCAAAACATTACTTTTGAGAAGTCTTTCCCAGATACAGATATCTTGTCTTAGTGAAAACACATCTACATTACTCATTCAGAGCATCCTGTAGCCCTAGACTGGTATTATTAGAAGAGTTAGACAATGCTTAACATTTCACAAATGATTATTGGACCATTCTTGAATTATGAGGGTCATGGGTTATATTTTTTATTGGGAGCTAAAAAGATATATTAGTTTATTTCAAGTAAGCCCACAGACTTGCTTCAGTGAAACAGCTCTGGTCTGAATATATTTTTTTTCCCTCAAAGAAATCAGGCTTATAATCAAGTGGTCCTACTTGCATTTAAAATTTATCTAAATTTTGAGAGTCATTTAATGAGTCCATTGCCCCAAAACTGTGTTGACTTGTTTAAACTTTAAAATGTGATGAAAAACCCACTTCACAAGTACAACACATATAGTATACAAAAATTGATTATAAAGATATAAAATTTTATGCATGAGCATATGTTACCAACTTGTTCTCCCTGTGATTGTTGAATTCTACTGTTTTTTTTTTTTTTTTATTGCCTTTTGGTATTGGTGTGTGTGGAGTGTGTGTGTTCTTCAGACTCTAGAAATAGTAATTACACTTTCAAATTAAAATATTCAGATGACTGGTAACAATTTACCGATCACCAGAGGAGTCCAAAGAACAAAATTGGTGGAAAGACGGAGTCTGGTTTACCATTTCCAATGGATGTTCTCCCAAGACTTACAAGTCAACGCTACAGGGTCCCTGTGTTTTCCCATTCTTTATAGGATCTCTGTGGGGGAGGCTGGGTACAAATCTTTGAGGTTCCCTTTAGGTTTAAGATTCCAATTTTCTGCAGTTGTGAATAAGAAGATGCTTTGTAAACTTATTATACAGTCCTACAGTGATGTTAGTGGAATTTTAGTAATGCTCACAGTACTTGGTTTAAATATCAGTTTTCTTTCTTTCGTGAAAAATAGGTCCGTCTACTCATCACAGTACTATGGATTGTTAACAAGTGTTAACCGACACAATCTGTAGCTGATGAGTTCACAGGTCAGTTTATTTTTATTTTACCTGTATTTTCTGTAATGATCAAGAATTCCTTTATATAGGCAAACAATATTAAAAATTACAAATATTTTACAAGGCATAAAAACAGTAGGGGAGGAGAAAAGGAAGGAATATAGAAAAGAAAAACTCAAATGTAAAATGACCAAAGTGTAGAAGAACTTAGGAGCAATGAAAAATATGGGATGTGGGGAGGGAATGTAGGAAGGCTGAATAAGAGCTGAGGGAGAAAGTTTCTTGTGGGTAGGTGGAAAAATGGTGAGCTGAACTGGGAACATTGACTGAAGAGCTGGGTGATACTTTAGGGAAATAAAAGGATGGTGAAGACATATAGAAAGAAGTCTGATAACACAGAAGGAATTCAGGATCCCATTAGACAAATTTAACAAAGGGATTGCAATAATTAAACATAAGCAGAAATTCTGTAAATGACAAATGCCTGTGGCATACTAAAGAATGCGTCAGAGTCTTTTAATAGCAGAACTGATCAAGCAGAAGAAAGAATTAGTGAGCTTGAAGGTAAGCTCTTTGAACATACACAGTCAGAGGAGACAAAAGAAAAAAGAAAAAAAAACTATGAAGCACACCTACAAGATCTAGAAAATAGCTTTGAAAGGGGGGGCAAAACTGAGAATGATTGACCTTAAAGAGGAGGTAGAGAATAAGACAGGGGTAGAAAGCTTTTTCAAAGGGATAATAACACAGAACTCCTCAAACCTAGAGAAAGATATACATATCCAAGTAAAAGAAAGTTATAGAATACTCAGCAGATTTAACACAAAAAAGATTACCTTCAGGCATTTAATAATCAAACTCCCAAAGTACAAGGATAAAGCAAGGATCCTAGAAGCAACAAGAGAAAAGAAACAAATAACATACACTAGAGCTGCAATACATCTGGTAGCAGACATCTCAGTGGAAACCTTACAGACCAGGAGAGAATGGCATGACATATTTAAAGCACTGAAGGAAGAAAATTTTTGCTCTAGAATAGTTTATCTGGTGAAACTGTCCTTTAAACATGAAGGAGAAATAAAGACTTTCGGACAAACAAAACCTGAGAGGTTTCATTAACACCAGACCTGTCCTATAAGAAATGCTAAAGGGAGGTCTTCAGTCTCAAAGAAAAGGATATTAATGAGCAATAAGAACTCATCTGAAGGTGCAAAACTCACTGGTAATAGCAAGTACACAGAAAAACACAGAATATTATAACACTGTAATTGTGGTATGTAAACTACTCATACTTTAGGTAGAAAGATGAAAAGATGAATAAACAAAAAATAATAGCTACCACAACTTTTCAAGGCATAGATAGTACAAGAAGATATAAATAGAAACAATAAAAAGTTAAATAGGGCTGGGCGCAGTGGCTCACGCCTGTAATCCCAGCACTTTGGGAGGCTGAGGCAGGCAGATCATGAGGTCAAGAGATCGAGACCATTCTGGCCAACATGGTGAAACCCTGTCTCTACTAAAAACTACAAAAATTAGCTGGGTGTGGTGGTGCTCACCTATAGTCCCAGCTACTCAGGAGGCTGAGGCAGGAGAATTGCTTGAACCCAGGAGGCAGAGGTTGCAGTGAGCCAAGATCACGCCACTGCACTCCAGGCTGGCAACAGAACGAGACTCCATCTCAAAAAAAAAAAAAAAGAATTTTCCGATAAACAGCTTCTACAGCTGGCACTGGGGAACACGGTGGCACCCAGAAGCTTGGAGACACCAGAAATTACAGGGCTCCAAAGAGGGAGTCACAGCCCTAGCTCTGGGGCTCCCAGATCTGGGCTTCCCAAAGTGCCTCAGCTCTTCTTTCCTTCTCTTCACCTGCAACGTGGTGAGCAGGGGGCATGTCTCAACCTGTTTGTGTTACAGCTCTTTTAGCCTCATTTGATTGGTCCCAAGTTCTTATCCTGTGCCCAGGAAGAGTGAAGTATGCAGACAAGTGGAGGGAGAGCAAGACAAAGGGGAGCTTTATTGAGTGGCAATAGCTCAGAGGAGGCCCTGAAGTAGGCAGCTCCTCTCTTCAGGTGGTCATCTTGACATCTGCTTAGCTCTGGCTGAGTCCAGAGCTTTTATGGGCCTCAGAGGGGAGGAAGTGTGCACCAATTGGTCCATGGGTGGCTGTGGGCGGGCCCGGAAAAGGCATCACAAGTTCCCACTCTGGTCCAGTCCATGGGACTGGTATCCTGGCCCCCAGCCTTCAGGGCCTCCCTAGCCTGAAGGTGGGAGCTCACTGGGGACCCGCCCCCTTTTACCCAGGAACCTGTTCGCCTCCTGCTGCTGTTCATGGCACCCAGGCTATAGATATCAAGGAGTGCCTACAGCCAGCACTGAGCTGCCCTCAGCTCCCTGTCAGCTTCCCTCCTATGCTCCTCAGTGCCCAAAATCTGGAAAAGGCTGAAGCGGCAGGGGGCTGGTATGTCAGCACTGCCCTGAGCATGTGCACACCTGGCTGAGCTATGAGAGCACCTGGGCTCAGTCCTGACTTTGCGCTGACTTTGTTGGAGCAGGCACTAACAGCAGGGAGAAGCCAGATAGTGGGACATTTCCAATCCTGCAAGGGCAGGGTGGGCCTTCCCAGGCCCCTAAGAGTGCAGGGATGCCTGGGTATGCAGTAGCTGTTTGGTTAGCTACAGTGGCACCCAGAGCTGGGGACAAGCAGGAGCTTCTGCTCCAACTTGAAAGGGGCAGGGTTCCTGCTTGTCCCCAGCTCCCACGATATGATCATATGATGTTTCCTCTTAAACCTGTTGATATGAAGGTTTGCATAAATTGATTTTCAAATATTGAATCAGGTTTGCATAGCTTGGGTAAATCCTATTTGGTTGTCATGTATAATTCTTTGTATGCACCATTGGATTCAATTTGCTAATATTTAGTTGAGGATTTTTGCATCTACATTCGTAAGCTATATTGTTCTACAGTTTTCTTGTCACGTCTTTTCTGGTTTAAGGATTAGGGTAGGGTCGGGCGCGGTGGCTCAAGCCTGTAATCCCAGCACTTTGGGAGGCCGAGACGAGCGGATCACGAGGTCAGGAGATCGAGACCATCCTGGTTAATACGGTGAAACCCCGTCTCTACTAAAAAGTACAAAAAACTAGCCGGGCGAGGTGGCGGGCGCCTGTAGTCCCAGCTACTAGGGAGGCTGAGGCAGGAGAATGGCGTGAACCCGGGAGGCGGAGCTTGCAGTGAGCTGAGATCTGGCCACTGCACTCCAGCCTGGGCGACAGAGCAAGACTCCGTCTCAAAAAAAAAAAAAAAAAAAAAAAAAGGATTAGGGTAATACTCATAGAATGAGTTAGAAATGAGTTACGAAATATTCTCTCTATTTCTATCTTCTGCAACAAATCATAGAGAATTAATAAGATTCCTTCCTTAGATGTTTGGTAGACATTACCATTGCACTCTTTTGGGCCTGTTACTTTGTTTTGAGAGGTTATTAATTATTCATTACATTGTTTTTAATACAGTTCTATTCAATTGGTCTATGTCTTGTGTGAATTTTGGCAGATTGTGTTTTTCAAAGAGTTGGTTCATCACATTTACATTTTCAAATCTGTGGGCATATAGCTGTTCATAATATTCCTTTATTATTCTTTAAATGACTATGGCATCTGAAGTGATTTACCCTCTCTCTGATATGACTAATTTGTGTACTCTCTGTTTTGCCTTAGGCAGGTTAGAGGCATCCAATTTTATTGATCTTTTCAAATAATTAGCTTCTGGTTTCATTGAGTTTCTCTATTGATTTACTGTTTTAATCTAATTGATATTCCAAATTTTTATTACATATGTATGTATGTATGTGTGTGTGTGTGTGTGTGTGTGTGTGTTGTTGTTGTTGTTACCCTATATTTATCAATATCCATTTCCAACAAATCTAAGTCCTCTTTTAAATAACATTATATCACTTCCACTTTTTGGGTAGAGTGAATATCTTATAATAACAAATACTGAATCCTCCCTCCCATCTTTTTTATAATTGCTGTCATTCTTTTCACTTACACGTAATTATAAATAAGTATGTGTGTAAATGCATGCATAATCAAAAATAGTAAGACTTGCAATGGTTAAGATGTAGGGGGAGGGGAAGCATTCTGTAGTTCTATGATTAGCTCTGAATGTGAAGTGAGCCTGTGTCTTTGGATTGAGAACTTCCAACTGCTCCTCATTACGCCCTTTTCTCTTAAGGTGTGACAGGATGGCTAGAGTGGGCTTGAGTTGGTATTTCCTTTCCTCTTGGTTGCTAGGCCTAGGAAAAACTCAACCAAACAAAAATTTTAGGCCCTGGTAAAATAGTTTATCTTGAGGGCAGGCCTTGTTAAGGAGACCAGAATACCTGGCATATTGCAAAAAGGTTGTATTTCCTCTTCTCTGCTAGAAGCAACAGACAATTTTTCACAAATATTCACTGTGGAACCTGTTAGAACTCCTAGAGTTAAGACTCACAAAAGTGTGCCAGGCCTCCTATAACTCAGACTCCATAGAGATGTTAACTTTCAGAATTGTCCACAGGGACCCTCCAGCAACTCATCTATTACAGTTGAGGTCTCCTACTCAGCGCTGGCGCTCATGAAGGCTTCTGCTCATGGATTTCTTCTTATGGTAGCTTGTGATTCTCTGTATTTGCCTGTCACTGTCTACAATTTTGTGGGCAGCAGTTTGCCCTAAATCTTCACTTCTGTCACAGGTCTAAAGAGTTGTTATTTTTTTAATTCGTCAAGATTTTTACTAATTGTCAGAATGAAGTAGTGACTTCCATCTCCTTGCATGCTAGCCTGGACACTGAATCTCCAAAAACATTTTTTTAAAAAAAGAATTTCAGTATGAAATGGAGAGACACTGAGGAATTCATTTTTAAATAAGCAATGACTTGTTCTTCTAAGTTTGTCACACTGTAAAAGTACCTTCAGAACCTCAGGTCTGGGAAACCTCTTTCAAACTGCTTGCCATAGGGAAAACACATCTAAATATCCTGACTCCAACTATCACTTGGCTCTAAACAGTTATTATTTGACCAGTTACCCGACACATACCATTTGAGAAATGATGACAAGACCTTCCTCCAATTTGCAGAAAATTAGGCCATAATTTTATTTGGAACTAAACGTATTTACTAGTTTGCCTCAGAAGTATCCTAACTTATATCAAGTTTTTAGACTCCCCTGAGGGAGCAGAGCTAATTTAACTAGATTTTGAATACAAACACATCAGGCTTATAAACATTGGTCCTGTTTGCATATAAAGATCAGTGTATGATGTGATAGTCATCTACAGGGCACAGTGCCTAGAAAACCATGTAGAATTGTTTAGAAATTTTAAAATGATAAAGATTTGTTCTTTCTCACACACATAAAACACACAGAGAATACTGGAAGTTGGTCGTAAGAGTTTTAACTATTTTGCAAGAACGTGTTGTTATCAACATGTTCTCTCTGGACTGTGGGATTCTACTGTTTTTTCATTTACTTGCTTTGGATTATAATCCCAAGAGACAATCCTGGACACCTTAATTTTGAATATTTAAATCCCTAAAGATCAAAATCCCTAAAGTCTAAATCCTTGAAGTCTGAAATCCCTAACATCTAAAATCGCTGAAAGCACTATCACAGAATAGTTGTATTATATTAAGTGAAACTATTATCTTGTTATTGTCTCTTTTTTTTTTTGAGACAGAGTCTTGCTCTGGAGTGCAGTGGTGTGATCTTGGCTCACTGTAACCTCCACCTCTCTAGGTTCAAGTGATTCTCCTGCCTCAGCCCCCCAAGTAGCTGGGACTACAGGCAAGCACCAACCCCCCTGACTAATTTTTGTATTTTCAGTAGAGATGGGTTTTCACCATGTTGGCCAGGCTGGTCTCAAACTCCTGACCTCAAGCGATCCACATACCTTGGCCTCCCAAAGTGCTGGCATTACAGGCATGAGCCATGGTACCAGGCGTTGTGATTGTCTTTATTTGGAAGTCAACTATGGTTTCAGGAGATGTGCGTAGGTGTCACGCTGACAAAGGGAAGACTTGTGGACCTAATTTTAGGTGTCAACTTGACTGGATTAAGGAATACCTAAAAATCTGGCAAAACATTATTTTGGGTGTGTCTGTGAGAGTTTTTTCAGAGGATGTTAGTGTGTGAGTCACAGTGAACTATGTGGAGAAGATCTGGCCTAATGTTGGTGGGCAACAACCCAACAGCCTGGGTAGGAAGAGAACAAATACAGAGGCCAAATTTGTCTTTCTCTGAGAGCTGGAACATACTTTTCTTCTGCTCCTTGGATGTCGGAAATTTGACTCCACTAAAGTTCATCACTTTATCACACTATTGACTTTGCGTGTTAGTTTTGTGCATATAGGTAAAAACGTTGCTGAGATCACGCAAAGAGCTGTGGTGATCCTTCATAGTTTTTACTTGTTCTCCTCAAATTTATCGTGGCATTTCAAATGATTGCAGTTATAAAGCTGGGTGCACACAATCATTGATCATGTGGAATGCACTACAGAATTCACTTTTTGACTTTTTCTTTAGAAATATGGTTTGTCTGCTCATACCTGTGCTGCTGTCATTAGTATACCTGGGTGTTTATGCTTGAAAAAATATGTATGTTATTATTGTCTATTTTATTGTGTGAGGTGGCCTATAAAGTATTCCGTCCTATTTTTATGTTACTTAGATAAATCTCCCCCTAACAATGTAAATAAATGTGTCTTAAGGAATTTTATATGACTTTTCCAAGAATTACGTTTTTTGGGGATTTTAATCTTCTAGATTGTGATTTTCGTTATCTTAAGCATTAGAGATTTGGGTTTTTTGAGATTTCAGCAGTTGGGATAACTCTTTTGGGATTGTCTTTTGGGATTATGATTGGCTCCCCCTGTACTTTTATGGTGAGAGAAAGAGTGTGTGTGTGTGTGTGTGTGTGTGTGTGTGTGTGTGTGTGTGTGTGTGTTCTCCAGTCTCTACAGGTGAATAAAATTTCCAATTTAAATAAATCACATGACTGGTACCAGTCAACCGATTGTCCAGAGGAGTCAAAAGAGAGGAAGATATTACTAGAAAATGATGGAATCTGATTTCCCACCAGTGTAAAAATACTTCCAGTTGACGCTTCCCTAAGACTTAAGATCAACCCTAGAGGTCCCCTGTATTTTCTCATCCTTGTCAGGATGAGAGGGCAGATGTGATTATCGACCTTTGAGTTCCCTATAAGCTTAAGATTCCAGGGTTCTGCAATAGCGAGTGAGAATCTGCATTATAAATTTTAAACATTATTGTAGAAACCTAAAATGATGTTACTGGAAATTTTAATACTTTTCACAGGACTTGGTTAAACATCATCAGTTTTCTTTTATTGGTGAAAAATGTATTCATCCACCCATCAAAATACTACAGATGGATATACCAAGCAGTGTAAGGATCTAATAATTAAAATTCATTCTGTACTTTTATTTTAGATAAAATGGTATACATGGGCAGGTTCGTTACATGGGTATACTGCATTCACATAGTGACATAATACCCAATAGGTAGTTTTTTAACCCATTCCCCCAGAGTGGCACCTGCAAACCAAGGAATGCCGAAGATTGACAGCAAACCACCAGAAGCCAGTGAGGATTATACTCTACAGGATATGGAAAGTGCATCATCTTTCTATGTCTAGCCTGCAGAACTGGGAGAAAATGCATTTCAATTGCCGTAAGCCACAAGTTTGTGTACTTTCTAAAAGCAGCGGAAGGACTTCATACATCCTTGGAACCACCTTAGGGGCCTGTCCTGCTGTCACTTTAGGCTGTCATGCAGGTTTATAAACAATGAGAGAAAGAATGAGGGAACATCCTCATCTTCTAAAAACCTTCTGGAAGCAATCTTTGGATATTTTCTGGTTAAGAGATTGACAATGACAGACACCAGATAACATTATGGACTTTCCTCATTATCCCCTTTTCATACCTCTATGTTTACTAAAAGAATAGAATTATGTATAGAATGCATGTGCCAAGGGACAGTTCAGAAGCAGTCAGTTGCCTAGGTGGAAGTTCCATGTAATCATTAATATTATTTTTTCTCTCATAAATCCTAAAGTCCTAGAACAATGATTGTCATGTAGAATAAACTCAATCATTGATTATGAATAATATGGAGACTCAAAATATTAATCTTTTATTGATCATCATTAGTGTCAAGAGATACAACTTATGTGCTCCTCCCCTTTGTTTTCAAAGAACAACCTAGAGGAGCCTAGACAAACCAGGTGGTACAGTTCAGACTGTACAGTATAATCTATGAGTTCTGCCCTGTGACTCCCGTGATCCCTCTTCATCTTCAACACAGTATTGGTAGGAAAAAGTTCTTTATGAGAGACGTATCATGATCATGAGCAGTTCTTCCTTACTCCAAGATGCAGCCTAAACCCCATAGCTGCATTGTGGAATCATTTGAGACCCTCTCTCCTGTCTCCATTCCAACCAGATCTTGACAATTCCTTGTCTCCACACCACCTCCTGCCCTACCGACTCTGGCTGTTTCCACACGTGCTGTGCTTCTAGGCCTTTGTGCTTTTACCTGGGCTTCTCCCTGTCTCCTTTTTGCACTCTCTTCTGCTTAGATGTCTTTCAAGATGCAGATCAGCCATCAGTTTCCTTAGGGAAATTTTGCTCTCTCCTCTTACCCACACTGTTCCCTGTACATTCATTCCTTCCCACGTTGGCATTAAACACAGCCCTGATTCCTATGGATCATTACAGTCTCTATGATGACCTATAAGTATCATTGCACTTATTATCCTTTGCTTCTCCATGTCCCACATCAGACTCAGAGCACTTTGTGGGCAGGCACAGAGGGCTACTCAAATCATGTTAATTGAAGGAAGTTAATAGGACCTGATAGTGAGATATTAGCAGCTTCACTTGGCTGGTGTGTGTGTGGGGCGGTGGGGAGCGGGAGTAGGGGGAACTAGTAGGACCTGACAGAGTAAAAAAAGTACTCTTTGATTTAGGATTCAAAGTCACATAGGGAGGAGGTTTGTGTAGCCAGAGGAATGCCAATGTTTGTGCCGATTCACCAGTTTGGCGAAGGGATATGAAGTAACGCCAGGGACAAAAGAGGACTTTACAGAATGATTGAAGGTCTAAAGACAGTGTGCTGAAAGGCAGGTGGAGGATATGAATTGGGCAAAGTTCTAGAGAGGTCTCTGGGGTTACCCTGGGATGAACATACCTAATTCACCTCCCAGTGAAGGAATGAAGGTTCATTCCTTCACTGCTTTTCCTCCTTGCTATGTGCTGATGTTAAAGTAGAGATGGTTAGATGCTTTATCTCTTGCATACTTTTCAGTGTGAAAAGAGAGGAGAAACGAAGAGACCTGAGTGAGTATATGTGAATGTATGTGCTCGTGTATGTAAAACTTTTAACATTTATTTCCAGTAAGTTTTTTATTCATATATTATAGTTGTACGCATTTTTGTAGTACATGTGATATTTCAATACATGTATATGATGTGTAATGATCAAATCAGGATAATTGGGATATCCATCACCTCTAACATTCATTTTTTCTTTGTGCTGGGATCATTACAATTCTCTTCTAGCTATTTTGAAATACACAATAAAGTATTGTAAAGTATAATTTCCCCACTGTATTATCAAGTACTAAAACTTATTCCATCTGTCTAACTTCCTCCCTTTAGAGAGACTGTATTATCACAGAGCAAGTGAAACATGTATATACTAATAATTATTTCTCACATCCTAATAATCAGCAGTCATTGAATTGGACATTAGTGAATTTGTCACTGAGAATAAACTTGAGAATGGGTAGATGTCCACAATTACTCCACTATTCAGACACTTTAACTGAAGTTCCATCGTCACAAACTACTTCACAGCATAATGGATCGAATTCAGGTCTTTACATCTCTTTTTTTCGGGAAAGTACTACTTTCCTCAATGATGGTTGCCCTTGAGACACTGTTTTCTTCAGCTCCTGTGACAAATTGGGAATTAATTTTGACGGCATATCTAAGGTTTTTGTATCTTTATTGATTGAGGATGACATCATTTCTGTGAAGTCAAAAAATAGGGTGGAAGGTGAGGAAAATATTCACGTGAAAGAGAATCAGAAAAATTATACAATTTGCCTAGACCACAATGTACCTATTGCCTCGGTATAATTAAACACCAAAGAGAATCCACAAGTACCCTAACATATCAAAAACTTACCTTACTTAGAGTTGGGCACGTTGAGGTACTACAATATTAAGGATATGCTAACTCCTCTGTCCCCTTTGTGTACTCCTCCAATGACCCTTTAAATGCTTACACCATATCACTTTTCACTCTCCCTGACACTGTTTTGATTGATAACTTCCAATGCACTATGTAGTGGATAGCAATAGGGAATTATTTTTTTATAATCACAAGTTTTTAGTAGGAAGATTTAGATATTTAACTCTATACCTACATAAATCTATACATCTATATCACTTGATCTCAGCCAAAAGGCTGAGAATGGATATACATCTATATCTATGTATCTACAGCAAACATTAATATTGGTTATCCATGAATACTTTTCTTTTTTTGTTAAATTTATCTATATTTTTCAGTCTTTAAATGAGAATTTTCACTTATTTACTCAGAAAAAAGAGTAAAACTTAAATAGAAATTATAGTACAGCATGCTCTTCCTTAGTTTGTGTTAGAAATTGTTTTGACTTTGTGATATTCTTTCCTTATTTTATAGTAAAATGAAACAAGCTCTGACCAATAATGTAAGAAAAGGAAATAACTTTGAAATCATTATAAAAATCACATAAAATCCAAGTGCATTCACTGTGCACAATATCTTTAACGAACTCTAATGATTGAATGCAGTATATGCATATAGCTTACAAGAGGCAGTCTGGGAGTCACACATTGCTGGTTCAAAACCTATGTCATTTATATCAAATGTAAAACAATGCTTAGTAATTTAACTTGACTTTTCAGAATCAGTACAACCTATTCGCCTGAAGACAGTAGCCTCTGTCTCTTTTGGAAACCGCCCTTGCTAGTTTTAACTTAGTTTGCAATTTATCTCTGTGAATACCCTACTTGGTAGTTTAAAAACCGCTCTGGTATTGAACTGTCCTCAATTCTGAAACCTTGCTTTTAAAGAAAATTCTTTGCAGCTTCAAATGTTGAAAGCGCTAATCAGATCTTCAGCTATGATGGTCTAAATGGTGAATTTCCCTTGTCTCTGGTCCCCTTCGATTTCCCCTCTAGTCATCCAGGCAACTTTCTTTCTTTTCCATCTATCTCTCTCAACACTTTACAAGAGTAGATTCAAAGACATGGGCAGCAAGGTGCTCTGTTGGGGGTGCAACAGAGTTTTTTTAATAAAAAAAATTATTTAAAAAGTTTTTTTTAAGAGAAAGTTTTTGGTGACATAGACCACTGTGTAGCCTAATGACAAAGAGGAGAGTCATTAAGTCTAAGCCCCCTTTTGTCTCACATTCCAGGAACCTAACAGAGGTCTTAGTGTGCTGCCCCCAGGCCCATAGGTGCACAAACAGAAGTGATAATCAGCTCACCACCTCACTGTTTTCCCCCTTTCTTCTTAATTGGAGAGGCCTGGTCCAGGTATCCCATTGCAAGCACAACTGTTTTCTGGCCTGCCCAGCTTTCCTGGGGGTCCTGGAGTATGCCTCACCTCCTGCTGGTGTTTGAGAATCGTCACCTTCTCTGAGGCTTCCCTGTTTTCTCCACCCCATATCTCAGGCTGCCAGGTGGGAAGGGCCTCCCAGGTGAGGCTGTTTTTCTCTTTGCTATTCCTGTAACTTTCACCCTCTCTGCCAACCTGCCAGTGAGATTCCTGGTGAGGCCCTTTTAATAAAAGCACATTAAAATGAAAAAGCCCAAACTTTTAGGCACTCACCGGTGGTAGAGTCTGAGTTGACTATAGGCAGTCGATGAGATCTGGAACCAGCTTTTTTGGGGGCCGCATTCTGATTTTTCAGCAGCCCTGGGCTCTTACCTGTGGGTAGTTCAGATTCCAGCAGCCATTCTTCTGGGTGTTAGAGATTTTCTTTTTGGTCTTGTC
Organism: Macaca mulatta; assembly: GCF_049350105.2. Lineage (NCBI taxonomy): Eukaryota > Metazoa > Chordata > Mammalia > Primates > Cercopithecidae > Macaca > Macaca mulatta. Next base: position 94,101,557 of record NC_133420.1, read on the forward strand.
ACAAAATGACAGCAAGCTGTTTCCGAACTGGTGACCACATCCCTTCAGCTCTGCTGCTAGGCTTTCTCTAAGGAGTTGGCTCAGCAGCAGCCAGATTGCTGGCGGATGGGACCAGAACAGACTGGGCATCCTGGACCTGGTCTCTCTTGTTCTGGGTGTTTCAGCCTTTCTCTAGAGACTTGATACTGTAGACTACCAGACTGTGCTGGTGTGTCTCTTCTGAGCTCCAGACTGCTTTCTGCATGCCTTCACCAGGCATTTATTTCCACAAGGCTATTATTCAGCTCCTGTTGCAATGGTGTCAGCTCCACCCCTTTCCCACCCACCTGCAAGGAACTTTCTACCTCAGTTCTTATTTAGTCTCCCTACTTGCCCTACCCACACTCCCATATCCTTCTTTGCTCCCAATGTGCTTCTGCACTTTGCTTGTTTTGAATTTGGTTTTTCTACTTCTTTTTCTTAACTTTCCTTCTCTACTACTATTTTTACGCCTACTAAAATAATGGTAATTTTTAATGTCTTTTGCTTAGGTGAAATAAAAACAAAACTGACCTGTAAGCTCATTGGCTAAAGATTATCTTAGTTAACATTTGGCATATAAGCTTTTAATATTTATCCTAACTTCCTCCACATTTATTTGTATTTCTTCTTCAAAACATTAAAAGATATTAGATCGATTTCTATATTGTCTTGTGTAGCTATCCATAGTATTTTGATGAGTGGGTAGATCAGTTCATTAGAGAAAGACAACTGGTGATGTTTAAACTAGATACTGTGAACATTATTAAAGCCCCAGTAACGTCACTTTAGGCTTGTGTAATAATGTTTGAAGTTTACAAGGAACTTTCTTCAAAGGTATGTGCTTACATCTGCCCTCCAATGATCCTGAAAGGATGAGAAAACACAGGGACCCTATAGGGTTGACTGTTAAGTCTTGGGAGAGCACCCATGGAGGTCTTTTTACACTTGGAAGAAATCAGACTGTATCTTTCCACAAATTTCTTTCTTTGAGCTCCCCTGGGTGATCAACTGTTACTTAATTTGAAATTATAATTACTGTCTCTAGAGTCGGGATACCACCCCTCCACACACACACACACACACCCCAGAAAGGCAAGGAGAAAGCACTAGAATTCAACAGTTACAGAGAGAACATGTTATTATCACATGTTCATGCACAAAATTTTATATCTTTATGACCAATTTTTGTATACTATGTATGTTACAATTTGTGAAGAGGGAGTTTCATCACATTTTAAAGTTTTTTAAAATTATGCTTTAAGTTTTAGGGTACATGTGCACAACGTGCAGGTTTGTTACATGTGTATACATGTGCCATGTTGGTGTGCTGCACCCATTAACTTGTCATTTATGTTAGGTATCTCTCCTAATGCTATCCCTCCCCCCTTTCCCCACCCCATGACAGGCCCCAGTGTGTGATGTTCCCCACCCTGTTTTCAAGTGTTCTCATTGTTCAATTCCCATCTATGAAGTGAGAACATACGGTGTTTGGTTTTTCTGTCCTTGCGATCGTTTGCTCAGAATGATGGTTTCCAGCTTCATCCATGTCCCTACGAAGGACATGAACTTATCCTATTTATGGCTGCATAGTATTCCATGGTGTATATATGCCACATTTTCTTAATCCAGTCTATCATTGATGGGCATTTGGGTTGCTTGCAAGTCTTTGCTATTGTGAATAGTGCTGCAATAAACATAAGTGTGCATGTGTCTTTATAGCAGCATGATTTATAATCCTTTGGGTATATACCCAGTAATGGGATGTCTGGGTCAAATGGTATTTCTAGTTTTAGATCCTGGTCTATATGACTCTTCTTATGTCAGTACCCCAATCTTTTGACGACTGTAGCTTTGTAAAAAGTTTTAAAATCAGGAAGTATGAGCTCCAATTTTGCTCTTTTTTTAAAAGACAGTTTTGGTTATTTAGGAAAACTTGAGATTCCATATTAATATTAGGAAGGATCTTCTATTTCTGCAAAAAAAAAAAAAAGAAAGAAAGAAACTAATTGGGACTTTCACAGATGTTATAGTGAACCTGTGTACCCCTTTGGGTAGTATTCACATCTTAACAATGTCAAGTCTACTAATCCAGGAAACCTATAAATAAAATAGGTGTTTCCATTTTTAAAAAAATACCTTAATATACTACCAAATATTTTATTATTTTTGATGCTATTGAAAATGGAATTTTTTTTGTAATTTCATTTTTTGATGTTCATTGGCAACCAATGTTTACATGTATCTTTTTTTGTATCTTGTCTTTTTATGGAACTTGTTCATCAGTTCTAATAATTGTTTTCAGATCTTTAGGTTTTTCTACATATATAATCATATCATCTGCAAACAGAGAATATATATTTCTTCCTTTTCAATTTTTATGCTTTTTTTTTCTCTTTTTCTTATCTGATTGGTCTGGCAAAATCTTCCACTACTCTGCCAAATAGAAGTGAACATTCTTGCCCTGTTGCTGACCTGAGGCTTCAGTCCTTCATCATTGAGAGTCATGGTAATTGGGCTTATATATGCAAATAAATTAAGCTTATATATATATATATCAGTTTCTTGCAACAGTCTTAGGCATACTTTAGAGCACTTCAGTTATATATCCTCAAGACTGAATCTGTTTCTCTTTTACATGTGATAACCAGATTCTCCCCAACTTTCTCATATCTTCTAGAATAGCTACTTTTTATTTATTGTCAACATCAATCAACTCACACCTAACCTAATATCTATGACTCTTAAGGCTTTGATCAACATTTCACATTAATTTTTAAATTTTGAGATAATGTAGAATCACACATGTGAAGGTCTGAAATAATGGAGAGAGATCCTGTCTACACTGTATCTACTTTTTTTCAATGGTAACATCTTGCGAAACTGTATTACAGTATCAGAACTAGAATATTGACAGTGATATAAGCAAAACATAAAAGCATTCCGATACCACAAGATTCCTCACAATCACACACTCTTCCCTTCCACTTTTCACCCCCTTGCCTCAACCCATGGCAAAATGGTTCTCCCATTCTAAATTTTGTGCTCTCAAAATGTTTTATAAAGCAATCATACATAATGTAACCTTTTAGGAGTGGCTATTTTTTCACTTAGCCTAACTCTGTGGTGATTCTCCTTAGTTGTTTGGTGTATTATATTTAGTGGCTTCTTGTTGCTAACAACTATTCCATAATATGGATGGAACACCATTGTTAAATAACTCAGTTTTTAATTCAGAACTATTAGAAATGTAAACAAAAGTTGTTTGGCAAAGAAATTGGGAGGAAAGACACTTTATTCTAGTAAACAGATTGCAGCCTGGGAAGACTCAGCCTCCCATACAAAATGAAAGGTCATTCCAGAGAACAAAGAGAGGTTTAGGGTTTTATAGCAAAAGTTCTCATTGAGGTTTCTAATCAAGTCTGTTTATGCAAATGAATGATTCAAATGTGCTTATTCTTTTTTTTTTTTTTCCAATTTAGAAAGTTTATTTTGCCAAAGTTAAAGATGCACCCATGACACAGCCTCAGGAGGTTCTGACAACATGCGCCCAAGGTAGTCGTGGTACGGTTTGCTTTTATACATTTTAGGGAGACATAATACGTCTATCAATACACGTAAGATTTACATTGGTTCCATCTGGAAGGTAGGACAACTTGAAGTGGTGTGAGGGGGTGACAGGGGCTTCCAGGTCATAGGTAGATTTAAACATATTCTGATTGGCAATTGGTTGAGTTATTATCAGTAGGAAGGAATGTCTGGATTATGATAAGAGGTTGTGGAGACCTAGATTTTGTCATGCAAATGAAGCCTCCAAGTAGTAGGCTTTAGAGAGAAGACTGTAATTGTTTATCAGACATAAGATTTGTGTTGATGATTGATGTTAATGCTGGATGGGGTATAGTGAAAGCATGTCCAAACCTCACTTGCCTTCAAGGCCTGAACCAGTCTTTCAGGTTAAATTTTAGAGTGCCCTGGACAAGGAGGCAGTCCATTCAGACGGTTGTGATGGGTGGGAGGCTTCAAATTTTATTTTTGTTTTACATTCTTTCCCTTCTGGCCAAGATTTGCCAGAGGCAACATCAATGGCCACCAAATTTTAATGTTGTCCCACAGCATTGCTGGGGTGGCATGGCTGCCTGCCCCGGGTCTATCCTGTCCCTCGGTGGGACTCCCTGTGGCAGAGGGACTTAGAGTCCAATTAATTGTTCTAGTCCAAATAGGAATGGACATGGGCAGGCATTCATTTCCCCTTAAATTATTATTATTTGTTTAAGTAGAAAGCCAACAAAAAGCCAAAAGTGAGGTTATAGAACTTAGTTGTTTTTAACTTCTATGTGTTGAGCTACTACAATCTTGGTTTTAATTACAAACTTATAGCAATTAGCTATGCAAAACACAAGCATTGTTCTGAAAAAACTTTTTAAATATGTATCTATCTGCACAACTTATAACTGGGAGTATTACACACAGAAGGCTTTGTCATTAGGTATCTTTATCCTACCAGTAATTGTTTTCTTTTAATTATACAGGGAAGCAGGAAATTCTTTATGGTTGGGTGGATGCAAAGGTGACATATCATAGCTTGGAAGAAAAAGTCCTTTGTTTTATTTGTTGTTTAGGCATTTTTGTACCCTTCCTTGATTTGGAGGCTCTGACCTGACCTAATTCTATCCTTCAAAACAGGCCCTTACAATCTCACATGCCCACTTCTTCCACAACAATCCCTGGGCCTAGAGGGAGGGTGCTTGCATAGTCTTACCAGCAGGACATTTGAAATCAACAAGTCAGGCCCAGTGAGATGCCAAATGAGGGAAATTTGCATCTCTGGTCTTCCAAATACCTTGACTTTGGTTTTCCAGGAGTGGGTCTCAGACTAAAGACTGCTCTCTACCATCCTAGAAACAGGAGAAATCTCAAACTTGCCTTCCTTGTTGGAAGCGTGCGCAAACTCCAGAAAGGAGTTACCTGCTTTCCATCGTCATGGAAGCAGGAAAACTCACCTTTCTTGTTGGAGGCAAGTAAAACTCCAAAAAGGGAATTGTACAGCAAAATAACCTTAGATCTCGACCAAATTTGGGGAGTTCAGGGATTCTCTGGAGGGGGAACTCCCAGGCATCAGCAAGTTTTCCTGTTGCTTTGAGCCATAAAGATAGCTTAAGCTGGTACTAAGCACTCATAGGAGACTTGTCAAAGGTCAAGGGCACCTCCACTCAGAATCTCTTTGTGGTTACAAAAATGTGAGCCCAAATATCTGAGATTGATCTCAGTCAATTTAGAAAGCTTATTTTGCCAAGGCTAAGGACCTCCCCATGACACAGCCTCAGGAGGTCCTGACACTACGTGTCCCAAATGCTTAGTTCTGATTGGTCAAAATAGTCGAGTTCTGATTGGTTGATACAGCTAAGCCCTGATTGGTTGAGGCAGCTGAGCTCTGGTTGGTTCAGGTGAGCTCTGAAAGTCCTAAAGTTTAAAAAGTGCAAGTTTTGCGGGAACTTGCAGTGTGTGTGGGACCTCTATTCAGCAAATAGCTACTTTGCGCTTTTAAAATTTAGGCTCAGTCACTTGGGATATTTCCTGAAAGACTGACACAAATGCATAGTGCTTGGGAAGGAGACGAGCATCTTGCAACCTCTGCTACTACCATCACTCATGCTACCCTGGCTACCCAGGAGGCTGTGAGCCTGCTCACCTGCTCAGTACATTACTATTACAGCCAGCATTTGAGGTCACCACATCAAAGCTGTCTGTAAGCAAGTAAATCGTACAGTCTTTACCACTAGACAGGTCCAGAAGCAAAGCCAAATGGCACTACTTAACGAACATCATAGTCACATACTCAAGTGAAAAAAAAGCCCTACTCTAATGAAAGTAACTTCACATATAAGAAGAAGTGACTGTTTCTCTAGATGTGAAGAAATCAGCATAATAATACTGAAAATATGAAAAAGCAGAGTATCTTGACACCCTCAAAGGAACATAGTAATTATCTAGCAATGAATCCTAACCAAAATGGAATATTCAAAATGCCAGGTAAATAATGCAAAACTTATTTTTAAAGAATCTCAATGAGATCCAGAAGAAATCTGAAAACCAATAAAAAGAAATCAGAAAATCAATCAATGAGACCACATGAAGTGACCAAACCTACCAATCACTGGTATGCCTGAGGGAGAAGATAAAGCAAAATGTTTAGAAAACCTGTTTGGAAAATAATTGACAAAAACTTGCCTAGTCTAGCAAAAGATTTAGACATCCAGGTACAAGAGGCCAAAAGAACACCAGAAAAATATACATTGCAAGATAGACGTTATAACATATATTCATCAGACTGTCTAAAGTCAATATGAAGAAAAAAATTCTAAAATCAGTGAGAGAAAGCATCTAGTCACCTAAAAAGAAAACCCCATCAAACTGACAGTGGACTTCTTAGCAGAAAACTTACAAGCCAGAAGAGATTGGGATTTTCATAGTGCTTAAAGAAAAACATGTCAGTTATGAATTTTATGTCCTGCCAAAATAAGCTTCATAAATGAAGAAGAAATAAAGTACTTCCCAGATAAGCAAACACTGATGGAATTCACCAGCAGACCAGAAATGCTCAAAGGAGTTCTAAACATAGAAATGAAAGTTCATTATTCACCATCATAAAACACATGAAAGTAAAAACTCATAGGTCTTACAAAACAATTACACAAAGGAGGAAGAGAAAGAAATCAAATGGTAACTTGAAAGAACTCTACTAAACTACAAACAGATACGAAGGCGAAAAGGAAAAAAATCTACAAAACAATTAGATAACAATGGACATTATGAAGGAATAAAACCTCAAATACCAATAATAACCTTGAATGTAAATAAAGTAAATGTAAATAATATTCGTAAGTAAATTAATGTAAATAAAAGATATAGACTGGTAAAATGGATTTAAAAATATGAAACAACTATATTCTCCTTACAAGAAACTGACCTTACTGGTAAAGACACTTACATGTCAAAGGTAAAGGAATGGTAAAAGATACTTCACACAAACAGAAACCAAAAGCAAGTAGGAGTAGTTATATTTACATTAGATCAAGCAGATTTTATATCAAAACAGTAAAAAAAAAAAAAAAAAGACAAAGAAAATAATTATATAATGATAGAGGAGTCAATTCAACAAGAAGATATAACCATCCTAAATATGTATGCACCCAACACCAGAGCATTGTAAAAGCAAACTATATTTAGTTTGATGGTCTGAGAAGGACTCTGTACTTCTATATTTGAGTAAGTTATTACCTAACTTAATAGGTAGGCAAGATTGAAAACCTAACTTAGGAGTGTCACTGACTCTTGACCAGTCCCAGCAGCCATACTTCAACCAGTCATACACTGCTGAGTGTTCAAACTGTGTTCAAATAAGGCAAATGCCAAGCTGTAACCCATCCAGCTGTTTCTGTACCTCACTTCTGATTTCTGTACGTCACTTTACTAATTTTGTGTATAAATTTTTTTCACCACGAGGCACCGCTGGAGGCTCTTTAAATCTGCTGTGATTCTGGGAGCTGCCCAATTTGTGAGTTATTCATTGCTCAAACTCCTTTAAATTTAATTCAGCTGAAGTTTTTCTTTTTCCAGATGGTGTCAGAAGTGAGGTCCGGAGTAGAGCTTCTAACAACCCTCAGGAGTGCTGAGTGAACAAGCAAGATACCTTCAGGACTCACTTGTGTCCGTTGATCTCAGAGCAGCTGGCGATCATGAGTAAGTTCTCTCTTGGATTTCAGAGCTTCACAGATTTGTGTTTTGAGCCCTCTGAGTTTCTTTGAGCAAATTTCTGATCCAAACTGGGTTTGGAAGTCACAACAGAAACTGGAATGGGTCCAGGAATGGATTTGATGTGGTAATTAATTGTCTTGGATCCAGTTAGAGGCCTCTTACATCTGACTCTGTGAGAAAGAAACTGGTAGCAAATGATCATATAGTAGAGGTGTAAATTTTGGCTTTTAAAAATTCGCAGGAATTTTTGTGTTCTATCCTCTTTGTTTCATTTTTCTTGCATGCTTAGGTAGGGAAAAAAATCTTTGGCTAAGTTAATCAAGGAAACCTGAGAACAAAGCCAATATTTTAGATAAAAATGGGATCCTTAATTTCTGAAAAACTGAGTTCCTTCGGCTTACACATTTGGCAGAGAAGCAGTGAAGTCTTACAGAAATAGCAAAACTTTGCTAAAGGTTACTTACAGCAGAATGTTCTAAATAAAACACAACACATTGAAGTGCATTTAAAAATGAGGGCTCCCCAAAATTAAGTCTGCTAATCTTTCAGCTTAATTACTACCCTAATCCAAAGGAAATAGACTGCAGCACCAATTGGCTGACTTTGGATACGTAATGAGGTACATTTTACCAGAGGAAAGGATGGGATTGGGTTAGAGGCCCTCCCCTGAGTAAAGTCCCTTATGGCTAAAAATGGATTAAAGATGACAGGGCCCAACCCAGGGCAAGTTTGAGCCTTGCAATTTCAATATTTAGTGCTAAGCAGAGTGGCTAAGGTCTATGTTTTGTCATGTGTATTTTGCTCTGGCCAGAATGAAAAATGTTAATTGGGTTACCCCTTGCAACCCCTCGGGTGGAAACTTGCAAAATTGACAGGGCTTTGCCAGTGGTTCCACAAAATAAAACAAAAAAGATGATTTTTTTTTATGACTCAGCTCGGCCCCCAGCGCTATAGTGTGGCAAGCAGGGTCACAAGGGCCACTCAGGGAATGGGAAGCCAGAAGCCTGGCATTCCAGCAAAAGGATAAGAATTTCTTATCAGTCAGACTCTGGCCTCTGTCTCTCTCTGTGCAAACTGAGTAATTGAATGGTAAAAGTCACTGTTTATCTCCTCTAAATTTTTGATTAATACAAAAAAATTCTGAGACTGCTCTTAAGCTGTAGTGAATCTGGTGTGCCTTGTATGTCTTTCTGTATTGTTCTGTCATAAAGAGGGGTACCAGGGGGTAACATGCATGCCTAGGACCCCATAAGCCTGCTCTTCAAGACAGCCCAGCAAACTGGTCAGTCATGTCCTCGGGAGTTCAACCTTGTAACCATCTGGCCATGCTTTCTCTTTTCACAATGGCTTCCTGGGTTCAGGGTTCAAGTCCCAGGTTAGGGCATGAGTACTTTCTGATTTGATATCTGTGTGACCTTTATACCATTTGTTGATTATCCTCCCCTCCATGAGCCATCTTAAATTTTTCTTTCTCTGAGCAAATATTGGCCATTTGGCCTAGCCAAGGTTGGATAACAAGAGATTTAAAAGGACTTTTTAAAAAGAACACTATAGTTTAAAGTCAGCTTAATTAAAAGTGAATATTCAAGTTCTAGCAGCCTAGAACTCCTTGGGGAAAAGAGGAGGTGCCAGAGACCCCTTTTTGGAAAAAAATCCTATTTTCCTCATGGAACCCCAGGAATTTGAAATGGATAGATCCCCTCAAAATCTAAGGCTCTGTTTTTTTTTTTTTTGGGGGGGGGGTTGTGGAGATCCAACATCTAGTATAAAAATAGGACCCGTAATTTTGGGGATCTGTTTTACCTTCCAGCTGTGCCTGCTTATTCTATTAGGTCCTAGAAAATACATGCTTTCCTGGCCCTGTTCTTTCAAGGACTCTAGACTAAACCCAGTAATCCAATGTAAAAGAACTTAAAAACTGGCAAATGAAAAATCTGATAACTACTGGATCTTCTCTCTGTCTGTGTAGTTATATATGTGTTGTGTGTGTAATATTTATATACAAAAGAGATTTTATTAATTGGTTTAATAATGATAAGAGCTTAAATCAACTATTTTGTCAGAAAAGTTAAAAGTGTAATGCCTTTTAGTTCATGTGACTAAAGTAATCTTTGGGAAATAGAAACAGTTTTACATGCAAAGTGTGTAAAGAAAGTGAAATGTGTTTTTGGTAAAAGATTATAAAAATGCATGGGAATGTGGATTTCTTGCCTAAGTTTAGAAAGTTAAAGGATTGTTTTAAGTTAGGGTAAAGCTGAAGGTTTAAGTAAGTTGTGGAAGGTCTGTGAAAAACTAATCTTTAAAAAAATAATTATGTGTGTGAACATATTGACAAATTTAAAGGGGTATTTTTCTGGGTTTTCTGTAAGGTGAACATTGAAATAAAAGCACAAACCAGTTTCTTAAAGCACTGATCTGCTCTTTAACAAAGATTTGTAAAGGGTTATAAAAGGTTTATGAGAATCTCACCTTATGGTCAAACTGATTAAGATTGGAAAGATTTGTCCATAAGGTTTTATTAAAAATTGGGATTGAATTAATAGTGTGCTAATACAAGGGTGAAATTTGGCTTTTCCTCTTGAACAAGATATTTATGTAATATTAAAAGATAATGAAATATTTTTGCTTGCCTTTTGAATAAACTGCCATAAAAAACAAGGGAAAGACAAGAGACAGATTGTTTGGAAATCTAAGTCTTCTCTCTATCAATGAGTAAAGGTTTTTGCCATTTAGAAAATTTTTGAGTAATCATTTTTGCTAAATGAATGACTATGGTAACTTGGAATTCTGTTTCATAATGTCAAGTGTTTTAAACCCTTAACCTATTTGATAGGCTTTCCAGAATCAAATTTCAGCTTCAAAATTATCTTTCCTGACCTCTAACTTGGACATGCTACAGAGGCCCCCTAAAGCAACCAAAAGAGACGTAAACAGAATTATTTGATATGTTTAGTTACATGGGAAGCATTGTCAAAAATATTTTAATCTTCTTCCTGTTATATTTTAGCGAATGATATTAATGTATGTTCCAAAATTGTATGGGATTTCTAAAATTCTAATATGTCTGAGTATATGCTATCAATCATAATTACAGTTATTGAGTTATTGTAGACCACAGAAATAACCAAATTTCCTTGTGTTTTTAACTATAACTACTTAAAGTAATTTCTACTGTTATTTGCTTATTGCTGATGCAGTTTCTAAAAACTTCACAAGCTTGCAAAATCCTAGAATATGGTGTCTTTTAGGAGGTTCATGAAAGGATGGAAAGTACACTAAAAAGCACTGTTGAATACAGATTTCTAATAACTTTAGAATGATATCATTTGAACTGGGTAGGAATTCCTGGAATTTTAATGAAAAGAATGACTGTGTTATAAAACTGCTAACCCAAGTAGGAACAAAAATTAATTAAATACCTAGAAAATACGTTGCCATATTTTCATGCTAAATCAGCTGATACTGAAATTGTTTAGATATACAATTTCAATGAACTCCATGGTCTAAGTTAAATTACCTATGCTAACCCATCTGTTATCAATGCTATGCACCTAATTTAAAGAAACAATTGGTATTCAAGAGGATATAAGTCTAATATTAATTAAGTATGGTCTCATGGAGAACCAGGATAGCCACCTTGTACTTCATGAGTCCTTAAAGCTTTTGTTATTAATAGTTCTGTATTCCATGACTCATCATGGAAAAGATAAAATGATCCAAATTGAATATATTGGTGTGGTGACTTATACATTGCTAAAATAGTTTATAACCAATGTTTGATCCCATATTCCTGGGAAAACAATCAAAGCTTTGGGTACATTTGGTCACCTGATGGGCCACTTACACATTTTATAAAGGGATTTCACTCAATTGTTATTTTCAATGCAAGTTTTCTGAATGTATAATTGCTCTCCCATGCAAGAGGGCTGATGTTATAACACTAAGTTATTATGACATATGACACAGTGTATTTTCACCCCGTAAAGAAAGCTTTTTATGGTTCCCTGAGGACAATCAACCTCTTCACAATCTAGAACCCAGAGACTGGATCTTCTGAGAACATCAGAGAAAGATTGTCCTTGCCATCCACACTACAGCAAAATTTTGGAACCTTGAACTTTGGGTTCATAATCTCACAATTGAGAAGGGTTCCTCCACACTTTTGGAACTATACACTCATTGGAACACTTAAGGTAAAGCTAAACAGGGAAGTCTCTCCCCAGAAGAAGATGGCATCCTTGATGTGAACAGCTTTTCCCAAGATCACAGATCAAGACTTCTACTATCAGGAGACTCATGTCTTTGAATATTTTTCTTCTTTATGCCTCTATGAACAATAGAAATGAAAAGGGGATCTGTTGTGTACACTTACATGGTATACTTTCATTTGTGAAGGATTTTTCAGACAGCCTTATACATGGATAACCATGTATAGGTAAAATATGAAGACCCAATATAGGTGAGAAAGTGTAATGGTACATATGTTGCCTTATAATCAGTCAGAAACAGAACACTGATTCGCTTTTCTTAACCCACATCATGAGTTAAAGAGAACATTGCCAGGAGGCCTTCACTCTTCTATAACAGAAGGGCATCATTTGTTAGGTCTTTTCCATGGTTTGTAATAAAAGAGGCAATGATTAGAGATGTATCCCTCATAATAGGTTCTATAACAGATTCTACTGTAAAGGCTATAGTTACACAGCAGACTTTAAATTCTCTTGTGAAAGTTATGCTAAAAAATAGAAATGGCTAAGCAGAAAAGTATATGTGAAGCTGCTGCACTTAGGGCCTATGGCAAAAATACTGGGTATTATAGAAATTCAGCTGTAATGGATTAACGAAGAGACTGCTTAGTTAGGCAGTTAAGTTTATCTAGTTCATTCACATAGAACATTTTCCAAGACAGACCATATGTTAGGTCACAAAACAAGACTCAATAGGTTTTTAAAATTTTGAATCATATCAAGTGTCAAGTATCTTCTCGGGCCACAATGGAATGAAACGGAATAAAACTAGAAACCAATACTGAGTACAATTCTCAAAATTACACAAATACATGGAAATTATCAACACTCTCTTGAATAATCTTTGAGTCAATAGTGCAATTAAAATTGAAATTTTACAAAATTTTTGAAATGAATGAAAATGGAAATACAGCATACAAAAAACTCTGGGCCACAGCAAAAGTGGTGTTAAGAGGGAAGTTTACAGCACTTCATGCTTACATTTAAAAAGTAGAAAAATAATAAATTAACGACCTAAACACTACGCCTCAAGGAACTAGAAAAACAAGGAAAAAAAAAAAAAACCCAAGCTAGCAGAAGAAAAGAAATAACAAAGATCAGAACTAAATATAATTGGGACAAATGTTCAACAAAATGAAAAGTTTGTTATTTGAAAGATAAATTAGTCTTGGCTAGATTAACCAAGAAAAGAAGAGAAAATACCCTAAAAACACAACCAGAAATGAAAAAGGAGACATTACAACTGATAAGAGAAAAATTAAAAACATCAGCAGAGACTACTGTGAACATCTTTATACTCACAAACTGGAAAACCTAGAGGAAATGAATCAATTCCTCAAAATATACAACCTTCCAAAATTGCACCAGGGAGAAATAGAAATCCTGAAAAAAAGCAAAACAAAACAAAACAAAAAACAAGTAGTGAGATTGGATCAGCAATTAAAAAAATAATCTTTCAGCAACAAAAAAGCCCAGGACCAGATGAATTCACAGCCAAATTCTACCAAACATACAAAAAAGAACTGGTACCAATCATCCTGAAACAGTTTTTAAAAAATCGCACAGGAAGGTATCCTTCCTAACTCACTCTATAAAGCTAGTGTTACCCTGTTATCAAAGCCAGACAAAAGCACATTAAAAAAGGAAACTACAGACCAATATCTGTGGTTCACACAGATGCAGAAGTCGTCAGCAAAATATTAGCAAATGAAGTCTAATAGCACACCAACAAGATAAATCTACCATAATTAAGTGAGTTTTATTCCAGACATAAAAGGATAGCTCAACATAGGCAAATTAATAAATGTGATTCATCACATAAACAGATTTAAAGACAAAAAAATTATATCAAGAGATGCAGAAAAAGTATTCCATAAAATTCCACAGCTATGATAAAAGCTCAATAAACCAGGCTTAGAAGGAGCATACCTCAAATTAACAAAGCCCATTTATGACAAACCCACAGCCAACATCATACTGAACAGGGAAAAATTGAAAGCAATCTCCCTGAGAACTGGAACAAGAAAAGGATGCCCACTTTCACCACTTCTATTCAGCACAGTACTGGAGCAATAGCCAGAGCAATCAGTTGAGTGAGAGACAGAAATAAAAGGCATCCAAATTAGAAAAAAAGGAAGTGAAGAGAAAGAAATAAAGTGTATTCAATTAGGAAAAGACAAAGTCAAATTTTCCCTGTTTGCAGATGACATGATTGTATATTTAGAAAACCCCATCATCTCAGCCCAAAATCTCCTTAAGCTGATAAGCAACTTCAGCAAAGTCTCAGGATACAAAATCAATGTGCAAAAATCACAAGCATTCCTATACACCAATAACAGACAGAGAGCCAAATCATGAGTGAACTCCCATTCACAATTGCTACAAAGAGAATAAAATACCTAGGAATCCAATTTACAAGGGATGTGAAGGACCTCTTCAAGGAGAACTGCAAACCATTGCTCAATGAAATAAAAGAGGACACAAACAAATGGAATAACATTCCATGCTCATGGATGCGAAGAACCAATATTGTGAAAATGGCCATACTGCCCAATGTAATTTATAGATTCAATGCCACCCCCATCAAGCTACCAATGACTTTCTTCACAGAATTGGGAAAAACTACTTTAGAGTTCACATGGAGCCAAAAAAGAGCCCGCATTGCCAAGACAATCCTAAGCCAAAAGAACAAAGCTGGAGACATCACGCTACCTGACTTCAAGCTATACTACAAGGCTGCAGTAACCAAAACAGCATGGTACTGCTACCAAAACAGAGAGATAGACCAATGGAACAGAGCAGAGCCCTCAGAAATAACACCTCACATCTACAACCATCTGATCTTTGACAAACCTGACAAAAACAAGAAATAGGGAAGGGATTCCCTATTTAATAAATGGTGCTGGGAAAACTGGCTAGCCATATGTAGAAACCTGAAACTGGATCCCTTCCTTACACCTTATACAAAAATTAATTCAAGATGCATTAAAGACTTAAATGTTAGACCTAAACCCATAAAAACCCTAGAAGAAAACCTAGGCAATACCATTCAGGACATAGGCATGGGCAGGGACTTCATGACTAAAACACCAAAAGCAATGGCAACAAAATCCAAAATAGAAAAATGGAATCTAATTAAACTAAAGAGCTTCTGCACAGCAAAAAAACTACCATCAAAGTGAACAGGCAACCTACAGAATGGGAGAACATTTTTGCAATCTACCCATCAGACAAAGGGCTAATATCCAGAATCTACAAAGAACTTAAACAAATTTACAAGAAAAATACCCAAACAACATCATCAAAAAGTGGGCAAAGAATATGAACAGACACTTCTCAAAATAAGACATTTATGCAGCCAACAGACAAGTGAAAAAATGCTAATCATCACTGCTCATCAGAGAAATGTAAATGAAAACCACAATGAAATATCATCTCACACCAGTTAGGGTGGCAATCATTAAAAAGGCAGGAAACAATGGATGCTGGAGAGGATGTAGAGAAATAGGAATGTTTTTACACTGCTGGTGGGAGTGTAAATTAGTTCATCCATTGTGAGAACAGTGTGGTGATTTCTCAAGGATCTAGAACTAGAAACACCATTTCACCTAGCCATCCCATTACTGGGGATATACCCAAAGGATTACAAGTCATGCTGCTATAAAGACACATGCACATGTATGTTTATTGTGGCACTGTTCACAATAGCAAAGTCTTGGAACCAATCCAAATGTTCATCAATGATAGACTGGATTAAGAAAATGTGGCACATATACCCCATGGAGTACTATGCAGCCATAAATAGGATAAGTTCATGTCCTTTGTAGGGACATGGATGCAGCTGGAAACCATCGTTCTCAGCAATCTATCACAAGGACAGAAAACCAAACACCTCATATTCTTACTCATAGGTGGGAATTGAACAATTAGAACACATGGACACAGGGCAGGGAGCATCACACCCCAGGACCTGCCGTGGGGTGAGGGGCAGCGGGAGGGATAGCATTAGGAGAAATACCTAATGTAAATGACGAGTTAATGGGTGCAGCAAACCAACATGGCACATGTGTACCTATGTAACAAACCTGCACATTGTGCACATGTACCCTAGAACTTAAAGTACAATTTAAAAAAAGAAAAAAAGAAAGTCAAATTATCTCAGTTCACTGATATGATTTTATACCTAGAAACCTCTAAAGATTCTTCTGTAAAAATCTTACAAGGAAAACTACGAAATGCTGATGAAAGAAATTGTAGAGGACACAAATCAGAAGAATTAATATCACTAAAATGATCATACTGCCCAAAGAAATCTACAGATTCAATGCAATCTCTATCAAGATACACATGACATTTTTCACAGACTTAGTAAAAACAATGCTAAAATTCATAGGGAAGTAAAAAAGAATTCAAATAGCCAAAGCAATCCTAAGCAAAAAGAACAAAGCTAGAGGTATCACATTCCCTGATTTCAAATTATACTACAAGGCTGTAGTAACCAAAACAGCATAGTACTGGTATAAAAATAAACACATTGACCAAAGGAAGAGAACAGAAAACCCTGAAACAAAGACACACATGTATAGTCAACTGAGCTTTGACACAGGTGACAAAAACACACTGGGTAAAGGACAGTCTATTCAATAAATGGTGCTGGGAGAACTGGATTACTACATACAAAAGAAAGAAACTGGAACCATATCTCTTACTACATATAAAAATAAACTCTCAAGATGGAGTAAAGACATAAATGTAAGGCCTGAAACTATAAAAATACTAGATGAAAATCTAGGGAAAGCTCCACTGTATACTGGTCTTGGCAGAGAATTCATGACTACAACTTCAAAAGCACAGGCAACAAAAGCAAAAATAAATAACACTTAACTAAAATAAAAAACATCTGCATAGAAAATAATCAACAAAGTGAACATACAACTTCATAATGGGAGAAAATACTTGGAAACCATGCAACCAACAGGAGACTAATACCCATAACTTGTAAGAAATTCAAATAACTCAACAACAACAACAACAACAAAAACAAATAATCTCATTAAAAAGTGAGTGAAGGAAATGGGTATTTTTCTAAAGAAGACATATAAATGACTAACAAGCATATGAAAAAATGCTCAACATCACTAATCACCTGAGAAATGCATTTAAAACTACAATGAGATATCATCTTACAAGTCAGAATGGCTATTGTTAATTTTTTAAAAATAACATATTTATAAGTATGTGGAGGAAAGAGAATGCTAATACACTTTTGGTAGGATTGTAAATTAACACAACTTCTGTGGAAAACAGTATGGAGATTTCTCAAAAAACAGAAAATAGAACTACCATTCAATCCAGCAATCCCTCTATTGCATATCTACCCAAAGGAAAATAGATTACTATATCAAAAAATACCTGCACTTGTATGTTTATTGTAGCACTACTTACAATAGCAAAAATATGGAATCTATCTTGGTGTCTGTCAGCAAATGATTGGATAAAGAAAATGTGGTATATACACACAACGGAATACTATTCAGCCATAAAAAGATTGACATCATGCCTTTTGCAGCAACATGGATGGAAATGGAGGCCATTATCTTAAGTGAAACAACTAAGAAACTGAAAGTCAAATACTGCATGTTACCATTTATAAGTGGGAGATAAACAATGGGTACACATGGACGTAGAGTATGGAATAATAGACACTGGAGACAAAAGGGTAGGAGGCTGGAGAGGGATGGGGTGAAGGATGAGAAATTACTTGATGGATATAATGCATACTATTCAGGTGATGGTTACACTAAAAACCCTGACTTCACCAGTATGCAATATATCCATGTAACAAAACTGCATATATATCCCTTAAATTTATACCACAAAAAATCTTAATTTTATTGATCTTTTCTATTGTCCTAGCTTTATTTTATTTATTTGTGTTGTAATCTTTCATACTTTTTCTTTCTGCTCACTATGTTCTTCTTTTTCTAGTTTCTTTAGAAGTAAAGTTTCGTTGTTTTTTAGTATCATTCTTTTTTGACATAGGCCTATGCCATAAACTTTTCTTTAGAGATGTGTTTGCTACATCCCATAAGTTTTGGTATGTTGTGTTTCTATTTTTAATTGTCACAAGTTAACTTTCTACTTCTCTTTTGATTTCTTGCATGACCTAATGGTTGTTTGGGAAGATGTTGTCTAATTTCCGCATATTTGTGAATTTTTCAATTTTCCTCATATTGTTGAGTTCTGGTTACTTGAAATGTAAAGACTAGGTTGCTTATTTGTGATCCATATTCTTCTTATGGTGTTTATTGCTATAAACTTCCCTCTTAAGATTGCTTTAGCTGCATTCCTTAAGTTTGTTAGGTTGTACTCCATAATCATGTGTTTCAGGATATTTTAAAATTTTTCTTTTAATTTCTCCTTTGGTCCATTTTTCTTCAGGAGCATGTTGTTTAATTTCTACATATTTGTTCTTCGAGCTTCTTGTATTTGGATGTCTAAATCTCTAGCGAGGCCAGGAAAGTTATGTTTCCCAAACTTTTAGATTTTTCTTCTTCCTTGG
The DNA here is from genome assembly GCF_049350105.2 of Macaca mulatta. Classification (NCBI taxonomy): domain Eukaryota; kingdom Metazoa; phylum Chordata; class Mammalia; order Primates; family Cercopithecidae; genus Macaca; species Macaca mulatta. The sequence continues at coordinate 94,120,142 of NC_133420.1, forward strand.
AAACACCAATTATTCTTAAGTTTGGATATTTAACATACTCCCAAACTTCTTGAAGACTTTATTCATTTTTAAAATTCTGTTTTCTTTGTCTTTGACAGATTGGGATCATTCAAAAGCCTTGTCTTCAGGCTCTGAGGTTCTTTCTTCTGCTCATTTGGTTCTGTTGCTGAGACTTTCCAGTGCATTTTTCATTTCTTTAAGTGTGTCTTTTATTTCCAGCAGTTGTGATTATTTATTATTTATACCCTCTATTTTGCTGAAGAAATTTCCTTTCATATCGTGTATTAAGTTTTTGACTTCTTTAAGTTGGGCTTCACCTTTCTCTGGTGGCTTCCTGATTAGCTTAATACTTGACCTTCTGAATTCTTTTTCTGGCAAGTCAGAGATTTTGTCTTGGGTTGGTTCCATTGCTGGTGAGCTGGGATGATCCTTTGGGGGTTTTAAAGAATCTTGTTTTCCCATATTACCAGAAATGTTTATCTGGTTCCTTCTCATTTGAACAGATTATTTCAGAGGGAAGATCTGAGATTTGAGGGCTGCTGTTCAGATTCTTTTATCCCACATTCTGCTCCGTTGATGTGGTGTTCTACTCCTTCACCTAGGAATGGGGTTTCTTGAAAGCTGAACTGTGGTGATTATTTTTGTTCTTCTGGGTCTATAGCCACCCAGTGGAGCTACTGGGCTCTGGGCTGGTACTGGGGAATGTCTGCAAAGAGTCCTGTGATGTGATCCATTTTCAGGTCTTTGCAGCTATGGATACCAGCACCTACTCTGGTAGAGGTAGCAGGGGAGTGAAGTGGAATCTGTGTCAGTCCTTGGCTTTGTTTTTGTTTAGTGTGCTGGTTTTGTGTTGGTTGCCTCCAGCCGAGAGGTGGTGCTTTCAAGAGCGCATCAGCTGCAATCCTGTAGGGAGGATGCAAACTTTCCCTAGGGACACCTAGTTAAGTATTCGGGGTTCTCAGGTGGTTGACAGGGCCATAGAGCTCCCAAGAGATTATGACCTTTGTCTTTGGCTACCAGGGTGGATAGAGAAAGACCACCAGGTGGGAGCAAGGATGGGTGTGTCTGAGCTTAGTCTCTCCTTGGGTGGGGCTTGCTGTGGCTCCTGTAGGAGATGGAGTTATGGTTCCCAGTCCAACGGAGTTGTATTTCCAGGGGAATTGGAATTATGGCTGCCTCTGTGAGCCATACCTGTTGCCAGGGAAGTGGGAGAAAGCTGGCAGTCACAGGTCTCACTTCACTCCCATGCAGCCCACAGTCCTAAAAGCCAGTCTCACTCCCACTGTGCCACCCCCCACCCCACCTGCACAACAGCACCAAGTCTGTTTCCAAGCAGCCGGTGACCAGGGCTAGAACTTGACCCAGACCACCAGCCTCCCCACTGAGAAAGCAAGCAGACTTACAGATTTTTGGTGTAATCCTGCAGGTGTGATCCAGTTCCTTCAAAGCATCTGTAGATTCTCTTGGCTTTCTGGTATGTTCCTGCAGTAGTTTTTGGAGCAAAAGTTTATAATGTGAGTCTCCACACACTATTCTGTCGATCCAAGTGGGAGGTGCAAGCTAGATGCACCTTTATGCCATCTTCTGTCTTCACATTTCATGATTTTTTAATTATGACAGTTGTTAACTTAGAGTATGTTTTGTCTGATATAAGTGTAGCCACCTCTGCTCTTTTTTGGTTACCATTTGTATGAAATATTATTTACTATCTCTTCATTTTCAGCCAATGTGTGTCACCAAATATAAAGGGAGTCTCTTGTAGGCAGCATAGTGTTGGGTCCTAATTTTTATGGGATCTATTTAAACTAAAGAGCTTCTGCACAGCAAAAGAAACTATCATCAGAGTGAACAGGCAACCTAGAGAATGGAGAAAATTTTTGCAATCTATCCATCTGACAAAGTTCTAATATCCAGAATCGACAAGGAACTTAAACAAATTTACAAGAAAAAAACACACAACCCCATCAAAAAGTGGGTGAAGCATATGAACAGATAGTTTTCAAAAGAAGACATTTATGTAGCTAACAAACATGAAAAAAAGCTCATCATCACTGGGCATCAGAGAAATGCAAATCAAAACCACAATGAGAAACCATCTCATGCCAGTTAGAATGGCTATCATTAAAGAGTCAGGAAACAACAGATGCTAGAGAGGATGTAGAGAAATAGGAATGCTTTTACACTGTTGGTGGGAGTGTACATAAGTTCAACCATTGTGGAAGACAGTGTGGCAATTCCTCAAGGATCTAGAACTAGAAATACCATTTGACCCAGCAATCCCATACTGGGTAAAAGGATTCTAAATCATTCTACTATAAAGACACATGCACATGTATGTTTACTGCAGCACTATTCACAATAGCAAAGACTTGGAACCAATCCAAATGCACATCAATGATAGACTGGATAAAGAAAATGTGGCACATATACACCATGGAATACTATGCAGCCATAAAAAAGAATGAGTTCATGTCCTTTGCAGGGATATAGATGAAGCTGGAAACCATCATTCTCAGCAAACTAACACAGGAAAAGAAAACCAATCACCACATGTTCTCACTCATAGTGGGAGTTGAACAATGAGAACACCTGGACACAAGGAGGAGAATGTCACACACCGGGGGCTGTCAGGGGCTGGGGGCCTATGGGAGGGATAGCATTAGGAGAAATACCTAATGTAGATGATGGGTTGATGGGTGCAGCAAACCACCATGGCACGTGTATACCTATGTAACAAACCTGCACCTTCTGCACATGTATCACAGAACTTAAAGTATAATTTTAAAAAATTCATTCAGTCACCGTATACCTTTTTATTGAAGAATTTAATGTGTTTACATTAAAAGTGATTATTAATAGGTAAGGACTTACTATTACCAATTTGTTCATTGCTTTCTGAAAGTTTTGCAGTTCTGTTTTTCTGTTCTTCTTCTCCTGCTGTCTTCCTGTGTGATTTGATGAAATTTTTGTAGTTGTATGTTTTGATTCCTTTCTCTTTGTCTCTTGTGTTCCTACTACAGGTTTTTTTTTTTTTTCACCATGAAGCTTATATACACCATCTTATAGTTACAGCAATCTATTTTAAGCTGAATACAACTTAACTTCAACTGCATGCAAAAATTCTACACTTCATTTTCTCTTCCCCTGCTACTATTTTATGCTATTAATGCCACAATTTAAATCTTTTATGTATCTTGTATGCATTAACTATTATTGTAGCTACTATAATTTTTAACAGTCTTGACTTTTAACTTTTATATTAGAGTCTAAAAACTTATACAATACTATTGTAGTATTAGAGTATTCTGAATTTGACTACATTCTTTCCTTTACATGTTTTCATGTTGTCCATAGTTAGAGTACTTTTGCTACAAGTTGTAGAAATTCCTTTACCATTTTTTGTAAAGCATGTCTAGTGTGATGAATTCTCACAGCATTGTTTGTCTGGCACAATCTTTATCTTGCCTTCATTTCTCAAGGACTGGCTTGCCTCATATAGTATCCTTGGTCGACCGTTCTTTCTTTAACCACTTTGAATATATCATCCCACTCTCTCGTCCTACAAGCTTTCTGCCAAGAAATCTGCTAAACTAATGGATGTTCCCTTGTATACGATCAGTTGTTTTTCTCTTGCCAGTTTGAATATCCTCTCTTTCTTCTTGACTTTTGAGAATTTTCTTTTTTATGTATCTCATATTTATATTTGATCTATTTTGGGTTCTCTGTACTAAATGGATCTGAATGTTAATGTCTCTTTCCAGATTAGGGAAGTTTTCTATCATCAAATCTCTAAGTATGCTTTGTGCTCCCTTCTCTTTCTCTGCTCCTTTTAAGACTTTCATAATTTATATTTTGGTTTGTTTGATGGTGTGCCATATGTCTCACAGATTTTCATCACCTTTTCCCTTTCTTTTTACTTTTTGCTCTTCTTATTGTGTAATTTCAAACGACCTATCTTTGAGCTCACTCATTATTTCTTCTGCTTTATCGAGTGTGCTGTTAAAGTTCTCTGTGAAGTTTTTCACATTAGTTTTGTGTTCTTCAGCAGCAGCATTCTGTTTGCCACCTTTCTATGGTTCCTATATCTTTGTCGAATTTCTCATTTAGTTAATGTATTATTTTCCTGATTTTGATAAGTTATCTATCTGTATTCTCTTTTATCTCATTGAGCTTCTTTAAGATGACTGTTTTGAAAACAGGCAGTTCATAGGTAGCCCTTTCAATAGGGTAGGTTACTCGTGGTTTATTTTGTTCCTTTGGTAGTATCATATTTTCCAAATCAGTCATGATCCTTCTGACCTTTAGTTGGTGAATGTACATTTGAAAAAGTAAGCACTTCCTTCTATCTTTACAGATTGCACTTGGCAGGAAAAACCCTTCATCATTCAGCCCATCCAGAGTTTCTGAGCAGGCCACCTGATGAGGTCCATGGGCATACTTGTAACAGGAGTCTGCATGTGGGCCGACTTGATGCTTAGGTCAGTGAATGGGCAGGCCTAGAACTTGAGTCTGTGGACAGGCCTGAGTAATGAGAACATGGTATCTGCTTGGAGATTGTGTCTGCAGGGTTGGTTCTGTAGCCTGAGTCAAGGAAAGACTGGTGCCTTGGTTGATGGATGCTGGCCTAGATCTGAAATCTGTAGTTGCTGGTCTGCAGCCTGGGGCAAGCCTAACACCTGGGGCCTCAGCAGCACTGGGGCTGTTCTAGAGTCTAGACATAACTGGATTCCAAATCTTTGTGAACTGGCCTGCCAGCTGGAGCTGTAGGGATGGTCATGCTCTGGAGCAGACCTGTAGTTTGAGATTGGAGGGACTGACCAGCAGCCTATGACCTGTAACTAATTTTTTCATGTTGATTTTTGTATTATGCATCTTTGCTGAGTTCATTTATTACACTAACATTTTTTTGCATTGAATCTTTAAGATTTTCTACATATAAGATCATGTTTCTGCAACCAAAACATTTTACTTTTTCTTTTTTAATGTTTATGGTTTTTATAATTTTCTCAACCTTATTACTCTGCCTAAAACTTCCAAAACTATTGAATAGAAGGGAAAAATGAATATTCTGGTCTCCTTTAATGTACAGGAAAAGATTTCAGTATTTTGCCATTGAGTTTGATGGTGGCTGTGTGTTTTTCATGCTTTTGTTATGTTGAAGAAATTTTATTTGGTTTGTACATTACTGAATTTTTTTATGAAAGGCTGTTGGCTTTGCCATTTTTATTTTGTAAATGAAGTCAATCAGGTAGTTATTTCTCTTAATTTTACAAATGTGGTATCTTACATTGATTTTTTTTCATGTTGAACCTTCATGCTTTCAGGAATAAATTCTACGTAACCTGACATATAATAGTCTTAAAATGCTACCGAATTCAATGTGCTCTTGTTTGAATATTAGTTTTTGCATCGGTATTCATAACAGATATTGATCTGTAGTTTTTTCTTAACAGTTTTTGTCTGAGGTTGGTATGACATTAATGGTGACTTCATAGAATTTAGTTAGATACTGATTCCATGTCTTCAAAATTGTAGAAGAGTTTGAGAATGTTTCTGTTAATTCTTCTATGAATATTTTGTGAAATCACTCTTGTGAATTTTTATATGCATTACTATAATGTTCAGTTCCTGCATTTCTGTTTGTTTCCTTTCTATTATTTTTATATTTGTTGATATACTTGTTTTGTTCATTATCAGTTTCCTAATTTTAGTTGTTTGTCCACATTTCCTTAGGCTTTTTTTTTAGTATATACAAGACAGTCGTTTTAAAGATCTTTAGCAGTGAATCTAACGACTAGGCTTCATCAGGGATGGGATTCATCAAATTCCTTTGTACAATTGGATGTGTCATATTTCCAGTGTCTTTGTATAACTTTTGATTTTTTATTAAAATTGGTACATTTAAATACCTATCCTCGTCTTTGTAGATTGATTTGCTATGGAGCTTACTTATACATACCCTAGTGACTATGCCAAGTGAAGATTTAAAACTTTCTGAGATCTTGTCTGAACATGTGTGTTCTTGAAATTTGTCCAGATTGTTGTATGTATTAATAATTGGCTCATTTTAATAGATTGTTCTATGATATGAATATACCAGACTTTGTTAGATCTTCATATATGAAGGGCATTGGGGTGTTTCCAGTGTTTCTTTACTATAAAGCAACATTCATAGTTATGTTATAGACATAATGATGGACATTCCATAATGCCCAGCTGTTGACAAAAAATCCAACATCATTATGGACATTCATATAAATAATTTTGTGTGAACATTTGGTAAAGGTCTAGGAGTGAAAGTTTTGAATTATAAAGTATTTTCATATTTAGTTGTTTTTTTTTAAAAAAACTGTCATATGGTTTTTCATTTTCACTGTACCATTTTATATTTACTAGAAGAAATATTTGTGTTCTGTGTCCTCTGAGGAACGGTTTATTTCTAAATAACTTGTAGAGGGAGAATGGAGAGGTAAATTGCTGTGTTCCCTCAGGTATCTTTGGTTCAACAAGGACCCATAAAAGACATACTGTGGTCATAACCAACATTTGTCATGGTTTGAATGTGTCCCACAATTTCATGTGTTGGAAGCTTACTCTCCATTTTGGCAGAATTAAAGTTGGAGCCTTTAAGTGGTTATTGGATCACGAAAGGTCTGCTCTCATGAGGGGATTAACCCTTTCATGAATTAAAGGATTGGTGGATTATCAGAGGAGTGAAATGGTAGCTTATGTAAAAAGAAGAAGAGAGACCTAAGCAAGTATGTTAGCATGCTCTGGACTCTTGCTGTGTGATACTCTGCAACACATCAAGACCCAGTAGAGAGTTCCCACCAGAAAGAAGGTACTCATGAGATGCCAGGACATGCTCTGGCACTTCCTATATGCCTTAATTGAAAGAAATAAATTTATTTTCTTTATAAATTACCCAATTTCAGGTGTTCTGTTATTAGCGACAGAAAATGGACTAAGATCATAATCCATCAGAATATGCTTATAAAAATCATTGTTGCAGATATAAGTAGTTAAGATGAAGTCATCATAGCCTGCGTGGACCCTTAAATTAAAATGTCTAGTGTACTCATAAGAGAACAATGTGTACATATGAAGGGAGAGCACACTATGTGTGGACAGTGCGGAGGCTGAAGATTGGCACCTGCAAGCCAAGGAATGCCGAAGATTGACAGCAAACCACCAGAAGCCAGTGAGGATTATATTCTACAGGTTATGGAAAAAGTGCATCATCTTTCTATGTCTGACCTCCAGAACTGGGAGAAAATGTATTTCAATTGCCTTAAGCCACCAGTTTGTGTACTTGCTTAAAGCAGCTGAAAGACTTCATACATCCTTGGAACCACTCTAGGTGCCTGTACTGCTGTCACTTTAGGGTGTCATGCAGGCTTATAAACAGTGGGACAAAGAATGAGACATATTTCCATCTTCCAAAAATCCTCCTGGAAGCAATCTTTGGGTATTTCCTGGTTAAGAGATTTAAATGATAGACACCAGATAAAATTATGGAGCTTTCTCTATTATCCTCTTTTCATACCTATATTTTTACTAAAAGAATAGAATTATGTATAGAATGCATGTGCCAAGAGAAGGTTCAGAGTCAGTTAAGTAACCAGGTAGAAGCTCCATGAAAGCATAATTGTTATTTTTTCTCTCCTGAATCCTAAAGTCCTAGAACAATGATTGTCATGTAGAATAAACTCAATCATTGATTATGAATAATGTAGAGACCCAAAATATGGATCTTTTATTGATCGTCACTAGCGTCAAGAAATACACCTTATGTGCTCCTCCCCTTTGTTCTCAAAGAACAATCTAGAGGAGCCTAGACAAACCAGGTGGTGCAGTTCAGACTGTACAGTATAATCTATGAGTTCTGCCCTGTGACTCCCATGATCCCTCTTCACCTTCAACACAGTATTGGTAGGAAAAAGTTCTTTATGAGAGATGTATCAAGATCATGAGCAGTTCTTCCTTACTCTAAGATGCAGCCTAAACCTCATAGCTGCATTGTGTGGAATCATTTGAGACCCTCTCTCCTGTCTTCATTCCAACCAGATCTTGACAATTCCTTTTCTCCACACCACCTCCTGCCCTACTGACTCTGACTGTTTCCACACGTGCTGTGCTTTTAGGCCTTTGTGCTTTTTCCTGAGCTTCTCCCTGTCTCCTTTTTGCACTCTCTTCTGCTTAGATGTCTTTCAAGATGCAGATCAGCCATCAGTTTCCTTAGGGAAATTTTGCTCTCTCCTCTTACCCACACTGTTCCCTGTGCATTCATTCCTTCCCACGTTGGCATTAAACACAACCCTGATTCCTGTGGATCATTACAGTCTCTATGATGACCTACAAATATCATTGCACTTATTATCCTTTGCTTCTCCATGTCCCACACTAGATTCAGAGCACTTTGTGGGCAGGCAGAGAGGGCTACTCAAATCATGTTACTTGAAGTAAGTTAATAGGACCTGATAATGAGGTAGTAGCAGCTTCAGTTAGCCTGCAAACAAACAAACACAACTAGTAGGACCTGACTGACAGAGCATAAAATGTGTGCTTTGATTTAGGATTTAGAGACACACAGGGAGGAGGTATGTGTAGCCAGAGGAAGCCCAGTATTTGTGCCGATTCACCACTTTGATGAAGGGATGTGGAATAATGCCAGGGACAAAAGAGGACTTTATAGAATGATTGAAGGTCTAAAGGCAGTGTACTGAGAGGCAGGTGAAGGATATGCATTGGGCAAAGTTCTAGAGAGGTGTCTGGGGTTACCCTGGGGTGAACATGTCTAATTCCTCTCCCACCAGTTCATTCCTTCACTGCTTTCCCTCCATGCTATGTGCTGATGTTAGAGATGGTTAGATCCTTTATCTCTTACATTTCTTCTAGTGTGAAAAGAGGAAAACTAAAGAGACCTGAGTGAGTGTGTGTGAACGTATGTGCTTGTGTGTGTAAAACTTTAAAACATTATTTCCAGTAAGTTTTTAATTCACATATTATAGTTGTACACATTTTTGTAGTACATGTGATATTTTGATACATGTATATAAGGTTTAATGATAAAATCAGGGTAATTGGGATATCCATCCAAACTAACATTCATCTTTTTTGTGTTGGAATCATTACAATTCTCTTCTAGCTATTTTGGAATATACAGTGAGTTAATGTTAAGTATAATTTCCCCATTGTACTATCAACTACTAGAACTTATTCCATCTATCTAACTTCCTCCCTTTGGAGAGAATATATTAGTACAGAGCAAGTGAAACCTGTGAATACCAATAATGATTCTCATGTTCTAATAAACAGCAATCATTTAACTGGGCATCAGTGAATTTGTCATTGAGAATACATATGAGAATGGATGAGATGTCCAGTCCACGATTACTCTACTATGTACATAATTTAACTGAAGTTCCATCATCACAAATCACTTCACAACAGAATGGATCAAATCTGTGATGTCCATTTCTCTTTTTTCGGGAAAGTATTATTTTCTTCAATGATGGCTGCCCGTCAGACAGTGGTTTCTTCAGCTCCGGTGACAAGTTAGGAATGAATTCTGATGTTGTACCTAAGGTTTTTCCATCTTTGTTGTTGGAGGTTGACACCGTTTCTGTGAAGTAAAAGAGAGGAATGAAAGGTGAGGAAAAACATTCATGTGAAAGAGGATCAAAAAAATTATACAATTTGCCTAGACTACAATGTACCCATTGCCTCAGTGTAATTAAACACCAAAGAGAATCAGCAAGTATCCTAACATTTCAACAACTTAGCTTACTTAGAGTAGGGCACTTTAAGATACTACAATATTAAGGATATGCTAATTCCCCATCCTGTCCCCTCTATGCACTCCTCCAATGACCCTCTAAATGCCTATACCATACCACTTTTGACTTTCCCCGACACTGTTTTGATTGATAACTTCAATGCATTATGTACTCACAAGTTATTCTAATAGAAAGATTCAGATATTTAAATCTAATCCACATAAATCTATACACATACATCACTGGATCTTAGCTAAAAAGCTGAGAAGCAACATACATCTATATGTATCTACACCAAATGTTAACATTTGTTATCCATGAATACTTTCCATTTTTCTTGTTAAATTTATCTATATTTATCAAAGTATTTAAATGAGAAATTTCACTTATTTACTGAGAAAAAAGTGAAATTTAAATAGAAATTATAGTACAGCATACTCTTCCTTAGTTTGCATTACAAATTGTTTTGACTTTGTGGTATTCTTCCCTTATTTTATAGTAAAATGAAACAAGCTGTGACTAATAATGTAAAAAAAGGAAATAACTTTGAAATCATTATATAAATCACACAAAATCCAAGTGCGTTCACTGTGCATGATAACTTTAAACAGAGTCATTTAATGATTTAATGAAGTGTATGCATATGGGTTACAAGAAGCAGTTCTGGAGTCACACATTGCTGGTTCAAAACCTATGTCATTTTTATTAAATGTAAAACAATGTTTAGTAATTTAACTTAGCTTTTCAGAACTTAACACGACCTATTAGACAGAATAGAGTAGCCTCTATCTGTTTTGGAAACTGCCCTTGCTAGTTTTAACTTAGCTTGCAATTTATCTTTATGAATACCTTGTTACTTGGTAAAGTTTTAAAACTACCCTGGTATTGAACTTTCCTCAGTTCTGAAATCTTGCTTTTAAAGAAAATGCTTTACAGTGTCAAATGTTGAAAGCACTAATCAAATCAGCTATGATGGTCTGAACGGTGAACTTTCCTTGTCTCTGGTCCCCTTCAATTTCCCCTCTAGTCATCCAGGCAACTTTTTTTCTCGTCATCTCATCTTTCTCAACACACTACAAGAGTAGATTCAAAGAAATGGGAGGCAAGGTGTTCTGTTGGGGTGCATTAAAAAAACTTTTTTGTAAGAGGACGTTTTTGGTGACATAGACCATTGCCCAGCTTAATGACAAAGGAGGAGAGTCATTAAATCTAAGGCCCCTTTATCTCACATTCCAGGAACCTAACAGAGGTCTCAGTGTGCTGCCCTCAGGCCCATAGGTGCATAAACAGAAATGATAGTCAGCTCACCACCTCACTGTTTGTCCCCTTTCTTCTTAATTGGAGATGCCTGGCCCAGGTATCCCATTGCAAGCACAACTGTTTTCTCGCCTGCCCAGCTTTCCTGGGGGTCCTGGAGTATGCCTCACCTCCTGCTGGTGTTGAGAATAGTCACTTTCTCTGAGGCTTCCCTGTTTTCTCCACCCTGTGTCTCTGGCTGCCAGGTGGGAAGGGCACCAAGAGCCTCCAAGGTGAGGCTGTTCTTCTGTTTTTCCTGCAGCTTCCCCTCTACCCCAAACTTCCCATGAGATTTCTGGTGAGACCCTTTTAATAAAAGCACATTACAATGAAAAACCATAAACATTTAGGCACTAGCCACAGTAGAGTCTGAGTTGACTACAGGCAGTCGATGAGATCTGGAGCCTGTTTTTTCAGGCATCATTCTGATTGTTTGGCAGTCCAGGGTTCTTACCTGTGGGTCGTCCAGATTCCAGCAGCCACCCTCCTGGGGTGGTGGTGAATGTCTTTTCAGGCATGGGGCAATATGACAGCATCCTTTTTCCAAATTGGGGACCACATCCCTTCAACTCTGCTGCTAGACTTTCTCTAAGGAGTTGGCTCAGCAGCAGCCAGATTGCTGGCAGATGGGACCAGAACAGACTGGGCATCCTAGACCTGGTCTCTCTTGTTCTGGGTGTTTCAGCCTTTCTCTAGAGACTTGATACTGTAGCCTACCAGACTGTGCTGGTGTGTCTCTTCTGGGCTCCAGACTGCTTTCTGCATGCTTTCACCAGGCATTTATTTCCTTAGGGCTGTTACTCAGCTCTTGCGTCAATGGTGTCAGTTCCACCCCTTTCCCACCACCTACAAGGAACTTTTTCCCTCAGATCATATTTAGTTTCCCTACTTGCCCTACCCGCATTCCCATATCCCTCTTTGCTCCCAATATGCTGCTGCACCTAACTTGTTTTGAATTTGGTTTTTCTCCTTCTTTTTCTTAACTTTCCTCCTATATTACTATTTTTAGGCTTACTAAAATAATGGTAATTTTTAATGTCCTTTGCTTAGATGAAATAAAAATAGAACTGACCTATAAGCTAATTGGCTAGAGATTATCTTAGTTAACATTTGGCATATAAGCTTTTAATTGCGGGGGTCTGTCCCACAGACCCTGACCCAACAATGGATGAATAACATACACTGACACAGATATTTTGCCTGTCAGTCCTGCTGAGGGTCTGGACCACCTACAGACACCAAGGAGAGTGCTGTAAAGAGTTGCAGCTGTGGCCCCAATCAGCCAGCTAAGCTCACATGTATTCAGTATAGATTAAGTGACAAAGGTCTTGAGTAAACACCACTAGAGGTAATTGACATTGCCAACCTCCCGAATAGAGAGCAATTATGCACCCGCGATTGATCAAAGATTGGTCTTAGGACCACATGAGTAAACAAGCTATTTAGATAAACTACATTCCTTTATAACTGCACCCTAAGCTATTCACTCAAGGTAAGGATTAGGCTGCCTTCAGCCTGATCTATTACTGGAGCTTATACAAACCCCTCCGGCGTTTCAAAAAGGTTTGCGTCTTTTTCTTATAACTATCTTTAAAAATTTTCCCACCTGCCTGTCTGAATTCCCACATCTCTCCACTTTCTGTTCTTTGCATTGGGTTCTGTTGACTGAAGAGTACAGATGTGTGCAGCAACAGGTTTGTCAGGCAAGGTGGTCATTGCTCTTATTCTGGCTGTGCATCCTAGAATTAGCAAATAACATAAGACAATCATGAGTATAATTAGTAACATTCCTTTCCAGTCAAAGAGTGACCCCCAGGATCAGGGGTCTAACCAGGAGAGATGATCTTGCACACCCTTCCATATGGCTGTTTGTTGGGTGTGTAGATCTATCATGTGAAGGGATTCTAAAATTTTAGTTTTAAGTTGCTTTACGTCTGCTGTTAAATTGTCATGAAAGGTTCCCCAGAGGTGTCGTTTTACCTCATCCCAACTATAAGTGACACAGATACGTTTACACTCCCAGTCACAGTTTAACTGCTGTCGGAATGCCAGTGCATCTTATCACTCCCCCACATATTCCAAGGCAGCCTCCAGGGCTTGCAGATATGCAAGAATCTCTTGATCTATACCCTGCTGTAAGAGAAGTTCATTGAACACATTTCTGACCAAATTATCTACAAAAGCAGCTGTTGGTTCTGATTCAGTAGTAGATGCTATAGCCACACTAGCAGTTGCTAGGATGACTATGGCTGAGACTATAAAGGCTATAAGTGTGCCTATGAATCTTTTGAGTCTGACCTGGGATAGGGCGCATTCTAAGATGGCAAAGGAAGAGGAACCTACCTATCAATGATGTGTCAAATTGACTGGTAGGAATGCCTCAGATTGTCTCCTTAATACCACGACACTAGTAATATTTAAATTAGATATATTGTAATTAGTGATACATGAGGCAAACCAAGCCTGTCCTTGCACCCGGGTCACAAACACAGAGTTTTGGGGTGTAATAGAAATATTAGTTCCCATAAGGAAAACATATGGATGGATATTGCAAATTAGGCACTGATCAGTGTGATTATGAGTAAAGGTTATAGTATAACTGTTACCAGAATTACGATAGGTCCCATGCCCGGTGTCAAGGGAGGTGCTAATGTGTCCCAGGCACCATAAAGTGTCTTGGGGTGGCATCAACTTTACTTGGGGTCTGGGATATCCCATCCTCCCATCGGCCAGCCCAAATCATGGGGGAACGGGACAAGACTACGAAACCGTGATTGATGCCATGATGCGTGAGGATATCAGTAAGGCTGCCCTGCAAATGGCCGTAGGGGCTCCAGTCTAAGATGTTATAATTGCCTAACTGGAGGATACGAGCTTGTCCCCCATGACAGACCTCCTAGCTAAAGTGGAATCCATTATTCTCCTGGCTTTGTTCTTTAGCACAGGAAGGAATGTTTGGGAAAGCGGCATTGATTGCGTTACTGGTTTGAGGCTACCTGCAGCTAAGACTGTTAAGGCATTTCTTTTGCCATGGTGTAGCCATAATTGTGTTTGAGCAGGTGCACAGTAAGGGTTAGAACATTTATAATTTACACCCAATGGGAGGATAGTAGAGTGATCTATAGTGTTATTTGGCTCCTTAGTCCAATATGTGCCATTACTGAGGGACCCCACTGAGGGTAAATCTATCCCTCCTAGCTAAGCAGTCACATTATTAAAGGTTGGGAAGGGGGTGTATACCCAGGTGACAAGGCAAAAGAAGGGCAGATCTAAGATATGAGCCCAATAGAGTGTAGACATTGCCAACCTCCCGAGTAGAGAGCAATTATGCACCTGCGGTTGATCAAAGATTGGTCTTAGGACCACATGAGTAAACAAACTATTTAGATAAACTACTCTACATTCGTTTGTATCTAGGCCCTAAGCTATTAACTCAAGGTAAGGATTAGGCTGCCTTCAGCCTGATCTATTATGGGAGCTTATGCAACACCCCTGCCCTTCCAAGAAGGTTTGCATCCTTTTCTTACAACTATCTTTAAATTTTTCCCACCAGCCTGACCGAACTCCCACATTTAATATTTATCCTAACTTACTCCACATTTATTTGTATTTCTTCTTCAAACCATTAAAAGATATTATATTGATTTCTATATTGTCTTGTGTATCTATCCATAGTATTTTTATGAGTGGATGGATCAGTTGTTCATTAGAGAAAGACAACTAGTGATGTTTAAACCAGGTCCTGTGAACACTATTAAAATTCCAATAACATCACTTTAGGCTTATATAATAATGTTTGAAGTTTACAAGGAACTTTCTTCAAAGGTATGTACTTACATCTGCCCTCCGTTGATCCTGAGAAGGATGAGAAACACAGGGACCCTATGGGGTTGACTGTTAAGTCTTGGAAGAGCACCCATGAAGGTCTTTTTATAGGTGGGAGAAATCAGACTGTATCTTTCCATGAATTTCTTTCTTTGAACTCCCCTGGGTGATTGATTAATTGTTACCAGTTATCTGAATACTTAATTTGAAATTACAATTACTGTCTCTAGAGTCTGGAAACCACACACACACACACACACACACGTACACACACACAGACACACACACACACACACACACCCCAAAAAAGGCAAGAAGAGAGCAGAAGAATTCAACAGTTTCAGGGAGAACATATTGGTAACACATGTTCATGCACAAAATTATATACCTTTATGGTCAACTTTTATATACTATATGTGTTGTAGTTTGTGAAAAGGGTTTTTTAAAATCACATTTTATTATTTATTTCCTATTCCTTTTTTTTCAACTTTTAAGTTCAGGGGTACATATGCAGGATGTACAGGTTCATTACATAGGTAAATGTGTGCCATGCTGGTTACTGCGCAGATCATCTCATCACCCAGGTATTAAGCCCAGCATTCATTAGTCATTCTTCCAGATGCTCTCCCTTGCCCCACCGCCCCCACAGTTGCCCAGAGTGTGTTGTTCCCCACCATGTGTCCATGTGTTCTCATCATTCAGCTCCCACTTATAAGTGAGAAAATGCAGTGTTTGGTTTTCTGTTCCTATATTAGTTTGCTGAGAATGGTTTCCAACTCCATCCATGTCCCTCCAAAGGACATGATCTCATTCCCTTTTATGCACAGTAGTCCATGGTGTATATGTACCACATTTTCTTTTTTTTTTTTAACCTTGAGTATCATTTATTCATAAAGTAATTTTCTTAGAATGACAAAGCATCTACATTTCCTAAATTACATATCACTAGTTATTTTTCTTGAGACATCACTTTATATGACTCATTTTACAAGTTTATAAGTTGCTTCTTTACTAGAATGTTTCCCCGTCCCCAACAGTGGAATTAGTCTTCTACTTGGTTTAATTTTATGGTGTTCCTGCTGCAAGCTCAGCAAATTATGAACAGTTGTCTCCTTTCCCCATTGGACAGGCATGGGACAATTGCCTTTCTCCTCTAGGTTCTTAATAAGTGGGGGGGGAAAAAAAAGATTGTTTTCAAAGACTGAAATCTTCTTTCTTTTAACCTAAGAAGGAAAGAATGTATTTGGGGGAAAAAAAAAAAAGAGAGGAATGAAAAGAAAGCATGCCCTCCTACTATGTTGTTATCACTTACTTAATTCAGGGTTCAGCTGAGAGCCCAAGGCCACTGTCTTGATCTGCACTTCCTGTCTGCACACAGATCCCTGGTGTATAGGCCTCTCACGCTCTTAAAACATTTCCAGAATTTCTCCTTGCTCTGACCCTCTTAGTGTTGAAAGTGGTAGACTTAATTTATTTCCAAAGTCTATCTTTTCTCTCCAAATTAAATAACAGTGTCATGAAATGCTTCATCTTCTAATGTCCTATCATCAAAATCCTAGCTTTAATAGTCCAAGTTTATCTCCTGGGCTTTAGAAATGTAAAGGCATTACACGAAATTGATGTTGACAAAGCACAGATACTCCTTTGCATGATCACAATGAACATTTTCTCTTTTTTGCACATTTCCTGCAAGCCAAGCTACATCAGTTGCTAATATGCTTGGTTCTATATGTCACACTTGATTTCTGATCCTTTTATCCACTTCTCAAAAATAGTTAGGAAATATTTATATGGAATTTCTTTGGCTAGACTTTAAGATAAATAACTTTTTGGTGAAGTTCTTAATCCTTTCCTTTTCAAAGTACCTGATCTCTTAGAGCAAGCTTACAAACAAAAGCCCACAAGCAACATCTTAGACTAATGTGCAAGTTAACACTGAAGAAGAGTTAGAATCCATTCCTTGGTACAATAATAATAATAAGTGCAGGTGGGGAATTGTCTATAATAAGAACTTTATATATATGAATATATTCAATCCTCACAACAGCCTTGAAGAAAATATTATTATTAAACCCATTTTACAGTTCAAAAAAACTAAGGCTGAGAAAGGAAAGAAACTGGTCCAAAGTCATACTGCAAGTAAATGATGGAGCAGGGATTTGATGCCACAACTCAGTAATTAATCACTGTGGTGCAATTCTTTCCCCTTTTCATTAGGCTCTGTAACTTGTCTGGGGACAAATTAAGGTTGATGTACCACATTTTCTATATCCAGTCTATCATTGATGGGCATTTCAGTTGATTCCATGCCTTTGCTATTGTGAATAGTGCTGCAATGAACATAAGCGTGCATGTATCTCTGTAATAGAATGATTTATGTTCCTTTGGGTGTATACCCAGTAATGGGATTTTTGGGTAAAATGGTATTTCTGGTTCTAGATCTTTGAGGAATTGCTACACCACCTTCCATAATGGTTCAACTGATTTACATTCCCACCAAACTGTAAAAGCATTCCTATTTCTCTGCAACCTTGCCAGCATCTGTTGTTTCTTGACTTTGTAATAAATTGCCATTCTGATGGGCATGAGATAGTATCTCATTGTAATTTTGATTTGCATTTATCTAATGATTAGTGATGTAGAGCTTTCTTCCAATTGCTTTTTGGCCCCATGAATGTCTTATTTTGAGAAGTGTCTGTTCATGTCCTTTGCTCACTCTTTAATGGGGTTGTTTGTTTTTTTCTAGTAAATTTGCTTTAAGTTCCTTGTAGATTCTGGTCTAATGACCTTTGTCAGATGGACAGATTGTAAAAGTTTTCTCCCATTTAGTAGGTTGTCTGTTCACTCTGATGATAGTTTCTTTTGCTGTGCAGAGGCTCTTTAGTTTAATTATATCCCATTTGTCAATTTCTACTTTAGTTGCAATTGCTTTTGATGTTTTTCTCATGAAATCTTTGCCCATGCCTATGTCCTGAATAATATTGCCTAGATTTTCTTCTAAGGTTTTTATAGTTTTGAATTTTACATTTAAGTCTTTAATCCACCTTAAGTTATTTTTTTATATTGTGTAAGGAAGGGGTCTGTCTAGTTTTAATTTTCTGTACATGGCTAACCAGTTCTCTCAGCACCATTTATTAAATAGGGAATCCTTTCTCCATTGCATGTTTTTGTTAGGTTTGCCAAAGATCAGATGGCTCTAGGTGTGTGGTCTTATTTCTGACTTACCTCTTCTGTTCCATTGGTCTATGTGTCTGTTCTTGTTCCAATACCATGCTGTTTTGGATACGGTAGCCATGTAGTATAATTCAAATTGGGTAGCATGATGCCTACAGCTTTATTCTTTTTGCTTAGGGCCGTCTTGACTATTTGGTCTCTTTTTTGGTTCCATATGAATTTTAAAATAGTATTTTCTAATTCTGTGGAGAATGTCCAAGGTAGTTTAATGGGAATAGCATTGAATCTATAAATTGATTTGGGCAGTGTGGTCATTTTTGCATTATTGATTCTTCCTATCCATGAGCAAGGAATGTTTCTCCACTTGTTTGTATCTTCTGTGATTCCTTTGAGCAGTGGTTTGTAGTTCTTGAAGAAGTCTTCCACTTCCCTTGGTAACTGTATTCCTAGGTATTTTATTACTTTTGTGGCAATCATGAGTGGAAGTTCATTCATGATTTGGCTCTTTCCTTGTCTGTTGTGTACAGAAATGCTAACAATTTTTACACATTAACTTTATATCCTAAGACTTTGCTAAAGTTGCTTATCAGCTTAAGAAGCTTTGGGGTTGAGACTATGGGGTTTTCTAGATATAGAATCATGTCATCTGCAAACAAAGATTATTTGACTTCCTTTCTTCCTATTTGAATACCCTTCATTTCTTCCTCTTGCTTAATTGCCCTGGCCAGGACTTCAAATACTATGTTGAATAGGAGTGGTGAGAGAGGGTATCCTTGTCTTGTGCTGATTTTCAAGAGGAGTGCTTCCAGCTTTTGCCCATTCGGTATGATATTGGCCATGGGTTTCTCATAAATGGCTCTTATTATTTTGAGGTGCGTTCCTTCAGTACCTAGTTTATTGATAGTTTTTAACATGAAGGGATGTTGAATTTTATCAAAGGCATTTTCTGCATGTCTTGAGATAATCATGTGGTTTTTGTCTTCAGTTATGTTTATGTGATAAATCACATTTATTGATTTGTGTATGTTGAACCAGCCTTGCATCCCAGGGATGAAGCCAACTTGATCATGGTGGATATGCTTGTTGATGACCTGCTAGATTTGGTTTACCGGTATTTTATTGAGGATTTTTGCATCAATGTGCATCAAGGATATGGCCTGAAGTTTTCTTTTTTTGTTGTCCCTCTGCCAGGTTTTGGTATCAGGATGATTCTGGCTTCATATAATGAGTTATGGAGGAGTCCCTCCCCCTCCTCAATTTTTTTGGAATGGTTTCAGTAGAAATGGTACCAGCTCTTCTTTGTACCTCTGGTAGACTTCAGCTGTGAATTCTTCTGGTCCTGGGCTTTATTTGATTGGTAGAGTATTTATTACTGCCTCAATTTCAGAACACGTTTTTAGTCTATTCAGGGATTCGGTGTCTTACTGGTTTACTATTGGGAGGGTGTATGCATCCAGGAAATTATCCATTTCTTCTAGATGTTCTAGTTTGTGTGCATAAAGATGTTTATAGTGTTCTCTGATGGTTGTGTGTATTTCTTTGAAGTCAGTAGTGATATCCCTTATCCTTTCTGATTGTGTTTATTTGATTCTTTTCTCTTTTCTTCCTTATAAGTCTAGCTAGCAATATATCTATTTTGTTAATTTTTTTTTTCAGGAAACCAGCTCCTGAACTTGTTGATTTTTAAAGGGTTTTTCATGTCTCTATCTCCTTCAATTTGACTCATCTTGGTTGTTCTGTTCCTCTGCTAGCTTTGGGGTTTGTTTGCTGTTGGTTCTCTAGTTCTTTTAGTTGAGATGTTAGGTTGTTAACTTGAGATCTTTCTATTTTTTTGATGTGTGCATTTATTGCTATAAATTTCTGTGTTAAGACTGCTTTAGCTGTATCCCAAGGATTTTTGTATGCTATCTCTTTGTTCTCATTAGTTTCAAAGAACTTCTTGATTTCTGCCTGAATTTTATTATTTACTCAAGAGTCATTCAGGAACAGGTGGTTCAATTTCCATGTGGTTGTGTGCTTTTGAGTGAATTTCTTAATCTTGAGTTTTAATTTGATTGTGTTGTCATCTGAGAGACTTATGATTTTATTTCTATTCCATTTCCTGAGGAATGTTTTACTTTCAATTGTGTGATCAACTTTAGATTAAGTGTTGTGTGTTGATGAGAATGTATATTATGTTGTTTTGGGGTGGAGGGTTCTGTACATATCTATCAGGCCCACTTGATCCAGAGCTGAGTTCAGGTCCTGAATATCTTTGTTAATTTTCTGTCGGGATGATCTGTCTAATACTGACAGAGGAATGTTAAAGTCTCCTACTATTATTGTGTGGGAGTCTAAGTCTCTTTGTACATCTCTAAGAACTTGCTTTATGAATCTGGGTGCTCTTTGTTGGGTGCATATGTATCAGGATAGTTAGCTCTTCTTTTTGAATGGAACCTTTTACCATTATGTAATGCCCTTGTTCTTCTATTTTGATCTTTGTTGGTTTAAAGTCCATTTGGTCAAAAACTAGGATTGAAACCCTTCCTTTTTTCTGTTATAGATTTGCCTGGTAAATTTTCCTCCATCCCTTTGTTTTGAGGTTATGTGTGTCTTTCCATGAGATGAGTCTTCTGAAGACAGCATAGCAATGGGTGTTGGCTATTTATCCAGTTTGCCATTCTGTATCTTTTCACTAGGGCATTTAGCCCATCCACATTTAAAGTTAATATTGTTATGGGTGAATTTGATCTTGTCCTGATGCTAGCTGGTTATTTTGCAGACTTATTTGTGTGGTTGCTTCATAGTATCACTGGTCTATGTGCTTCAATGTGTTTTGTAGTGGCTGGTAATGTTGTTATTGTTGTTTTCTCCATATAAAATTCTGGGATGGATTTTCTTTCCTTTAAGTATGTTGAATATTGGCTCCCAATCTCTTCTGGTTTGTAGGGTTTCCACTGAGAGGTTTGCTGTTACTCTGATGGGTTTTCCTTTGTAGGTGACCTGGCCTTTATGTCTAGCTGCCCTTAACATTTTTTCTTTCATTTTGACCTTGGAGAATCTGAGGATTATGTGTCTTAAGGTTGATCTTCTCATGGCATATCTTACTGAGGTTGTCTGCATTTCCTGAATTTGAATGTTGGCCTGTCTTGCTAGGTTGGGGAAGTTCTCTTGAATGATATTCTAAAGTATGTTTTCCAACTTGGTTCCATTCTTCTTGCCTCTTTCAGGTACCACCATCATTCATAGGTTTGGTCTCTTTACATAATCCCATAATTCTTGGATGTTTGTTATTTTTTAAAAAATTCTTTTTTCCTCTATTCCTGTGTGCCTGTTTTATTTCAGAAAGATAGTCTTCCAGCTCTGAGAGTCTTTCCTCTGCTTGGTTTGTTTGGCTACTGATACTTATGATTGAATTGTGGATTTCTCATGTTGTGTTTTTCAACTCCATCAGGTCAGTTATGTTCCTCTCTAAATTTGCTTTTCTGGCTATCAGCTCCTGTATTGTTTTATCTTGATTCTTAGCTTCTTTGCATTGGGTTACAACATGCTCCTTTAATTCAGTGAAGTTCATTATTACCCACCTTCTGAAGTCTATTTCTGTCAATTCAGCTGTCTCAGCCTCAACCCAGTTTTGCGCCCTTGCTGCAGAAGTGTTGCAGTCATTTGAAGGAGAAGAGGCACTCTGCCTTTTTGAGTTTTAGGTATTTTTGAATAGATTCTTTATCATCTTTGTGGATTTATCTACCTTAGATCTTTAAGATTGCTGACCTTTGAAAGGGGTTTTCATGGGGTCATTTCTGTTAATGTTGTTCTTGTTGTTCTCTGTTTTCCTTTTAACAGTCAAGCCATTCTACTGTAGGGCTGCTTTGGTTTTCCAGGGGTCCACTTCAGACCCCAGTCTCCACTGCCTCTCCCACATCTGGAGGTATCACCAGTGAGGGCCATGAAACAGCAAAGATGGCAGCCAACTCTCCCCTCTGGCACCTCCATTCTAGATAGACACTGACCTCCTGTTGGCATGTATGCACCTGCAGGAGATGGCTGGCAACCCTCACTGGGATATCTCACCCAGGCATGAGGGACAGAATCAGGAACCCTTCTAATGAAGCTGTCTGGTTGTTTCTTGGTAGAGCAGGTGTATTGTGGACCTGGGAGTCCTTCTTCATCTGGACCACCTGTATTCTTCACAGCTAGCAGGGTTGAACAGCTCAGGCTGGAATGACTGAGTTTATGGAACCATAGAAATGGGGGCTGCCCCTCGCTCCAGGCACTCCCTTCTAGGGAGAGATCAAATTTCTGTCCACAGAACCAAAGACCTGCCCAGTGAGGAGGAGTGGGTCAGGACCCAGTTAAATAAGTAGTTTGGCCATGATCTGGAAAATTAGTTGCACTGCACCATGGGGTGGTGGGGGCAGGAGCAGCTACTCCTCTGGGCCATCTGCACTCTTCATAGCCAGCAGGCTGGAACAGTTGATATGGAACCACAGAGATGGTGGCCACCTCATTGCATTTTAAAGTTTTAAACAAGTCAGCAAAGTTATGGGGCAATGTGCTAATCAGATAACTCTCAAAGTATAAAAATTTTGTATCCAAATAGGACTGCTTGTTTATAAGTCTGATTTCTTTAAGGAGGAAGTTTATTCAGACCAGATCTGTTTTACTCATATAAGCCTGAGGGCTTACTTGAAATAAATTAATAAATTATTTTTGTTCCCAATAAAAAATTATCTATGGTCCTCATAAATTTGAGGATGGCCCACTCATCATTTATCAAACACTGAGCATGTGTAACTTTTCTAATAATGACTGTCTAGGGCTACAGGAATGTCAGAGTCAGTAATTTAGATGAGTTTTCACCAAGACATAGTATCTGGGAGAGACTTCTCAAAAGTGATGTTTTGAAGGTATTTTTATGGGTTGCCAAAATTTGGAGAATAGTCCGTACATAATTCTGTTCTGTAATGTAATTGATTATTTAAAAATGAATTCCTAGGTGTCTCTACATATCATGCAAAAATGCTTTCTAAAAATTGTTTTCTCTATGTGTTCTGGATATTTAATCCTTATCTGGCACACGAGTTTCAATCATTTCCTCCAATTTCGTGTTTTTATTTCACTCTCTTAGTGTTCTTTTATTCACAAAATTTTCAATGAAGTTGAATATTTATGGGGTTGTTTTGGTGTGATATCCACAAAATCTTTACAAAATCCAATGTCAAGAACATTTTCCCCTATGAATTTTTCTAAAACATTATGTTTATTTCTTATATTTTGTGATTCGTATATTTTGGGTTAAATATTCTATGTGGTGTGATGTGATGATTCAAGTTCTTCTTTTTCATGTGGCTATCCAGTTTTTCCAGCACCACTTGTTGAAAAAACTGTTCTTTCCCCGTGGAAATTGCCTTGGTACTTTTGTCAAATGTCACTTAACAAAATACCAGAGATTTGTTTCTGTTCTCTTTATTCAATTCCATTGCTCCATATGAGTCTTCTTATATTTACACCACAATCTTTTGATGACTGTAGCTTTGTAGAAAGTGTTAAAATCAGAAAGTATAAGTCTCCAATTTTATTCTTTTTAAAAGACAGTTTTGGTTATTTGGGAATTCTTGAGATTCCATATGAATATTAGGAAGCGTTTTTTTCTATTTCTGCAAAGGAAAAGAAAAGAAAAAAAGGAAAAGAAAAGAAATGAAATAAAACGAAACTACCTTTGGGATTTGCATAGAGATAATAGCAAACCTGTGGACCCCTGTTAGGTAGTATTGACATCTTAACGATACTAAGTCTACTAATCCAGGACACCTATGAATAGGATAGGTGTTTCCATTTATTTATGTTTTCTTCAATATCATTCAGCAATATTTTTCTAAATATACGACAAAATATTTTATTGATTTTGATACTATTGAAGATGGAGTTGTTTTCATAATTTCATTTTTTATGTTCATTGGAAACCAATGTTTGCATGTTGAATTTGTATCCTGTTATTTTATGGAAATTGTTCATTAGTTCTAATAGCTGTTTTTAGATCTTTAGGTTTTTCAACATATATAATTATATTATCTGCAAAGAGAGAATATGTATTTCTTCCTTTTCAATTTTCATGCATTTTTTCCTCACCTGATTTGTCTGGCTAAGTCTTCCACTACTATGCAAAATACAAGTGGTTAAAGCGAACATTATTGCCTTGTTCTTTGTTTTTTGTCCTCATTTAGAGTCATAGTAACTGTGCATTTATATATGCAAAATAAATTAAGCTTATGTATCAGTTTCTTATGGTAGTTTTAGGCATACTTTAGTAGCACTTCTATTATATATTCTTGAGTGAATCTCTTTATCTTTTACTGGTCTTAATCAGATTCATTCCTACTTCCTCATATTTTCTAGAATAGCTAATTTTTTATGTATTGTCAACATCAACCATCCCACACCCAATACCTATGACACACAGAACTTTGATAAATTTTTGAAATTAATTTTTAAATTTTGAGATAATGTAAAATCACACATGGGAAGGTCTGAAATAGTGGAGAGATATTCTGTCTACACTGTATCCACTTTTCTTCAATGGTAACATCTTGAAAAACTACACTACAGTATCAGAACTAGAATACTGACATGATATTATCAAAACATAAAACTATTCCAATATCACAAAAGTTCTCATAATTGCACACTCTTCCCTCCCACTTTTTACCCCACTGGCCGTAACCCATAGTAAAATGGTTCTCCTGTTCTATAATTATGTCTTTTCAAGATGTTTTATAATGCAGTCATACAGAATGTAACCTCTTAGGACTGGCTATTTTCACTCAGCCTACGACTGTGGTGATTCTCCTTAGTTGTTTGGTGTATTAATACTTAGTTGCTTCTTGTTGCTGACAACTATTCATAATATGGACGTAACACCATTTGTTAAATAACTCGCTGGGTTTTGAATTCAGAATTATAAGAAATGTAAACAAAAGTTGTCTGGCAACGGAATTTGGAGAATAACCCTTTATTCTAGTAAATAAATTGCATACTGGGAAGCCTTATTGTCCCATGTAAAATGAAAGGTCATTCCAGAGAACAAAGAGAGGGTTGGATTTTATAGCAAAAGTTCCCATTGAGATTTCCAATCAAAACTGTTTATGCAAATGAAGGATTAAAATGTGCTTTGTTTTGAATGGTCAAAATAGTTGAGTTCTGATTGGTTGATACAGCTGACCCCCTATTGGTTGAGGTAGCTGAACTCTGATTTGTTGGTTGAGGTGAGGTCTGAAAGTCTTTAAAAGTTTAAGAAGTGCAGTTTTTTAAAGAAGGTGCCGTAAGTGTAGGACCTCTATTCAGAAAATGACTGCTTAGCTCTTTTAAAATTTAGGCTCAATTAGCCACTTGGGATACATCTTGAAAGACTGGCTCTTTCAGGTTCACATTTGTTCACAGAAAGAATAGTAACACTATCCTCTTTATTCTGAACTTTCCTTCCTCAATAGCATGACTTTAGCTCAGCCAATGGTCTATCTTCTCCTACTCAAACTAGGCACTAATCTTGCTCAGTCATTTTCCGTTCCTACTGCACATTTCATTTCCTGGGGAAGTTTTAAATAAAACTCTCAATGCCTATGTTGCCTATTTGAAACAATCAAATCAGTATATCTTGGTATCAGAGCTAAGAATCAATATTTTGAAAGACCCCCTGTTTTATCTAGTGTGCGGCAAAGTTGAGAAAACAATCCAATCCATGGCCCAAAGACCCTGTTGCAATATATTGAGAGTATTTTAATTGCTTTTGTTGCCTATACATCCATCAAGAATTGGAAAAGTTACAACCTTGATATAGAAACCAACCATTAGGACAAATGTGTGAACTATCACAGGGAAGTCAAAAGGAATCTTAAAGGTACAGTTACCACGATTTGTAAATTCTTGTTCAGTCAAATGTTGTGCAATGGTCTCTCACAATATACAAGACAAAGAAAGGAGGTGAGAGACTATACAGATAAAGATATTAATATTTCTTACCTATATCTAGTTCAAGTCCTGGTTTCTGCTGTACACTGCTCAATGGTAGAGCCATGGAGACTTAAAGATCTTTGAGTTGGAGATGTGTAGGACCCCAGGATATGGACAGCAACTTTTGACAAGGTTTTCTTGCACCCATGCAGAGAGAAAATCACTGAGAGAGGGGTCCATTCAGATTAGCACTGAGTGTGTTGAGGCAGGAGCTATTGAACATGGTGGGCCCTAAGATATTGGATGCGTTGGTACTAAGACCTAGGGTTCATGACACAATTCAATAGGGAAAACATTTTTTAAAAGTCTGTGGATAAATTTTTCACCCAGTGGAAGAGTTCAATTTCTTTCACTTAATAAAAAAAAGTAGGATATTTCTTACACATCAGAGAATATCCTTATGAATTTATGACTGTTACACACAGAAACAATCTCTTAAGACTATTTTCTGATGTAACAATACAGACTTGGATCTCTTTGAAGTATACAAGGCCACTATTTTGAATAACAATCAAATTTATTTGGCTACAAGACTCCAAGTATAATAGATTTGGGAAATATTCTGGTTGTCTCCAAATAATATGTCTATAACACAAAGTATGTCCACTCTGACTCAAGCAGAAAATTGCAAGGTTTGTGGTTTTATTTTCACATGATTGAAATTGACAAGGTGCATAAATTTTGCTGTCTTTATGCACCTGGAGTTAAGCAGGATAAAGTTATTATGTTTGTTAATGTGATACAAAGTGTTATGATTAATTTAAAGTAAATATGATTTTAAAACTATTGATATCTTCATATCATTAATAAAAAAGATAGAACAACTTCTTTAGCAAAAAGGATTAACTGTTGACACAAATTAAAGTTTTGGGAAGACTGTTTCTTATGGACAAATGAAAATGCAAACACTAAGTCTGATTTTGCATGGTTCTAATAACCCATGGTGACTGACTTGGACATCAGCAAAGGTATAATAGAGATTGCAAAGAAAGATTATATAACAAATAAATAATTACCATTATCTATCATATAAGTTATTCTTAATTTTTAGACACAATTTACTGTACAGGAAATTAAATCAGAAGGAAGAAGAAATGATACCAAGTCCCTTAAATGTTGTAGGTTCTTCAATAATGACTCTGTCAGAAAATGTTGCATTCATACCTTGTAACAAATTAGGAATGAATTCAACCAAAATATTTAAGGCTTCCGTATTTTTGTGGATAGAGGATCACAGGAATTCTCTTAGGTTAAAAAAGTGGTGGCCAGGCACAGTGACTCATTCCTGTAATCCCAACACTTTGGGAGTCCTAGATGGAAAGGTCATTTGAGGCCCACAGCCAGCCCAGCCTGGGCAACATACCAAGACTCCATCTCTAAAAAAAAAAATTAAAAACTAGCTGGGTGTGGTGGCACATGCTTGTAGTCCTGGCTACTTAGGAAGCTGAGGCAGGAGGATTGCTTGTGCCCAGAGTTCGAGGCTGTAGTGAGGTATGATCATGCCACTGCACTGAAGTCTAGGTGAGAGAGTGAGACCCTGACTCAAAAATAAAAAGTTGGGGAGAGGTATTTGTGAAAAAAAAAATTAATGCCAAGTAGAGTCAGAAAATTATAATGGGTTTTATAGTCGAAAAGGACAGCATTTCCTTAACATAATGAAAAATTAAAACAGTGCAGAACACCCTTCCTCCTGTAGGGTTTTAGGATAGCATCACCTTCTCTGAGTTTCTCCATTCTCCCTACCCAGTCACCCTGGCTGCCAGGTGAAAAGGGCACCAATAGGCTCTCAGGTAAGGCTGTTTGCTGTTTCTGCAGTTTTCCCTCCCTCTGGTCAGATTCCAGGTGAGATCCTTTCAATAACGGCAAGCCACAGGGTAAAGTCCAAACTTTTGGGCACCAGCAATAGCAGAGTGAGGATTAAGTGTGGGCAGCCAATGAGATTTCAAGTAGGGCCCTGTGAGCAGTAATTTCAATTGGTCAGTAGCTTGAGGGCAACCAACAGAAAGTACAGAACTGGTCAGGAGTAGGAACTCTCACCTGATAGTCCTCCAGATCAAAGTACCAGCTTGATATGGTTTGGCTCTGTGTCCCCACCCAAATCTCATCTTGAATTGTACTCCACCCAAATCTCATCTTGAATTGTACTCCCACAATTCCCACATATTGTGGGAGGGACTCAGTGGGAGATAATTTGAATCATTGGGGCAGTTTCTCCCATACTGTTCTCATGATATTGAATAAGTCTCATGAGATCTGATGCTTTTATCAGTGGGATATCGGTTCCCACTTATGAGTGAGAATTTGTGGTGTTTGGTTTTCTGTTCTTGTGTTAGTTTGCTGAGAATGATGGTTTCCAGCTTCATCCATATCCCTGCAAAGGACATGAACTCATTCTTTTTTATGGCTGCATGGTGTATACGTGTCACATTTTCTTTATCCAGTCTATCATTTATGGGCATTTGGGTTGGTTCCAAGTCTTTGTTATTGTGAATAGTGCCGCAATAAACATACATGTGCATGTGTCTTTATAGTAGAACAATTTATACTCCTTTGAGTATATACCCAGTAATGGGATTGCTGGATCAAATGGTATTTCTGGTTCTAGATCTTTGAGGAATCGCCACAGTCTTCCACAATGGTTGAACTAATTTACACTCCCACCAACAGTGTAAAAACATTCCTATTTCTCCACATCCTCTCCAGCATCTGTTGTTTTCCTGACTTTTTAATGATTGCCATTCTAGCTGGCATGAGATGGTATCTCATTGCAGTTTTGAGCATTTCTCTAATGACCAGTGATGATGAGCATTTTTTCATATGTTTGTTAGCCACATAAATGTCTTCTTTTGACAAGTGTCTGTTCATATCCTTTGCCCACTTTTTGATGGGGTTGTTTGTTTTTTTTCTTGTAAATTTGTTTACGTTGTTTGTAGATTCTGGATATTAGCTCTTTGTCAGATGGATAGATTCCAAAAATTTTCTCCCATTCCGTAGGTTGCCTGTTTACTCTGATGATAGTTTCTTTTGCTGTGCAGAAGAAGCTCTTTAGTTTAATTGGATCCCATTTGTCAGTTTTGGCTTTTGTTGCCATTGCTTTTGGTGTTTTAGTCATGAAGTCTTTGCCCGTGCCTATGTCCTGAATGGTATTGCCTAAATTTTCTTCTAGGGTTTTTATGGTTTTAGGGTAGTGTCATTTTTTCTTAGTCATGATCTTTCTGATCTTGAGTTGGTACATGTGCATTTGAAGAAGTAGGCACCTTCTCCAGTCTTTACAGATTATATTTGGCAGGAAAAACCCTTCACCAGTCAGCCCATCGAGAGATTCTGGGCAGGCCACCTGATGAAGTCCATGGGCATGCTTGTAGCAGGAGTCTGCATGTGGGCTGACTTGCTACTTGGATCAGTGAGTGGGCAAGCACAAACCCTGAGTCTGTGGACATGCCTGAGTAATGAGAACATGGGGATCTGCCTGGAGGTTGGGTCTATATGGTTGGTCCTGTAGCCCGAGTCTATGGTGTTTGGCCCAGCATGGGAATCTACTGGGGTTGGCCTGGATCCTAGTTTTCCTGGAGCTTGTATTCATGGGGACCAGTCTGGAACTTGGGGTTGGCCTGGAACTGAGGAAAGACTAGTGCCTTGGGTGATGGGTGTTTGCCTAGATCTGGAATCTGTAGTTGCTGGTCTGCAGTCTGGGACAAGCCTTACACCCGGGGCCTCAGCGGCGCTGTTCTAGAGTCTGGACATAACTGCATCCTGGGTCTTTGTGGACTGGTCTGACAGGTGGAGCTGTAGAACTGACTTTGCTCTGGAGTGGACCTATAGTCTGAGATTGCAGGGGCTGACCTGCAGCCTGTGACCTGCAACTAATTTTTTCATGTTGATTTTTGTATTATTCATCTTTGCTGAATTCATTCATTATACTAACTTTTTTTCCATCCAGTCTTTAAGATTTTCTACATATAGGATCATGTCTTCTGCAACCAAAAAGACTTTTTGCTTCTTAATTTCTATGGTTTTTATTACTTTCTCAAGCTTATTACTCTGGCGAAAACTTCCAAAACTCTTGAATAAGAGGGGAAAAAGAACTATTCTGCTCTCCTTCCTCAATGTACAGGAAAAGATTTGAGTATTTTACCATTGAGTTTGATGTTGGCTGTGTGTTTTTCATATATAACCATTATCAATATTCACACAGATCTTGATCTGTAGTTTTCTTTTCTTTTTTTTTTTTTAAAAGCTTTATCTGAGGTTTGGTATCACATTAATGCTGACCTCATAGAATGAGTTAGATAGTGATCCCATGTCTTCAAAATTGTGGAAGAGTTTGAGGATATTTCTGTTATCTCTTCTATACATGTCTGGTGAAACCACTGTTGTGAATTTTTATTCCATTATTGTATTTTTCAGTTTCTGCATTTCTGTTTGTTTCCTTTTTATGATTTTTATCTCTTTTTTGATGTATTTGTTTTGTTCGTGTATCAGTTTCCTTATTTCTTTTCATTGTTTGTCCATATATTCCTTAGGCTTCTTTTTAGTAAATATAAGACAGTTGTTTTAAAGACTTTTCTCAGTGAATCTGATGAGTAGGCTTCATCAGGGGTGATATTCATCTATTTCCTTTGTACATTTGAATGTGTCATATTTCCAGTGTCTTTGTATAACTTCTGATTTTCAATTAAAAATGGGATATTTGGGCTAGGCGCAGTGCTCATGCCTGTAATCCCAGCACTTTCAGACACCAAGGTGGGTGGATCATTTGAGGTCAGGAGTTCAAGACCAGCCTGGCCAACATGGTGAATCCCTTTCTCTACTAAAAATGCAAAAACTAGCCAGGCGATGGTGGCGTGCACCTGTAATCTCAGCTACTACAGAAGCTGAGGCAGGAGAATCACTTAAGCCTGGGAGTTGGAGGCTGCGGTAAGCCAAGATCGTGCCACTACACTCCAGCGTGGGTGACAGAGTGAGAC
Organism: Macaca mulatta; assembly: GCF_049350105.2. Lineage (NCBI taxonomy): Eukaryota > Metazoa > Chordata > Mammalia > Primates > Cercopithecidae > Macaca > Macaca mulatta. The sequence goes on from NC_133420.1 coordinate 94,151,169, forward strand.
CCAGTCTCAAAAAAAAAAAAAAAAAAAAAAGGCATTTGTATCAACAACCACCTATTCTAGTCTTTGCAGATTGACTCCATACTGCTGCAGTCCTTCAATATGGAGCTTACTTATACTGAACCTAGTGGCCAAGCCAAGTGAAAATTTAAAGGCTTTGGAGTCTTGTCTGAGCATGTGTGATGCCTGGGCAGTTTGTGTTATTTTCTCCATTTCCCAGTATGAGCAGCTGCTTTTGAATGCTTTAGTTTCCCACTGAGTTTTGTACCATTTGTTCATAGTCTTTAGATGGTCTTTTGCATGTATTCATCTGTAGTTCTTGCCCAGGCAGCTGTGTGTGTGTGTTCCTGTTCTCTCCCCACAGGTTTTATGAGCAGTGCTCACTGCCTTTCCTGCCTGACATTCAAACTAGGGAAACACAGTCCTGTCATTCAGTTAGCCTTCAGTTGTACGCAAGAATTTGAAATGAGGTTTGCTTTGCTCCCTTCATTTTGGGAGAAGAAACTAACACCTGGGCTGCCACCACTTCCAGACCAAGATTATTGCTGTACCAGTGAGGTAGAGTGGGAAGGGCAGGAAATTGTTGCAAAGCTGTTCTACCATTTTGAAACTGGTTTCTTCTTGACTGGCCATTCATGTGGTTGCTGCAAGTCTTTGACTTTCCTGGAGCTCCTATAAAGTTAGTTCAGTAGTTTCTGGGTGTTTTCTTAGGTTTCTGTAGGAGATCAAGAATTGGAGCTTCCTGTTCCACCATCTTGCTGACATCATTCTCCAAATAAAAACTGTATATTTCATGGTGTACAACATGATGTTTTAAAATTTATGGAATGACTAGTTGAGCTAATTTCCATATGGTTTATCTCACATAGTTACCATTTTTTGTGTGTGTGTGATGAGAACATTTAAAATCTACTCTCTTAGCAAATTTCAAGTATGCAACACCTTAAGTTGAGTTACTATACTATACAGTAGGTCTCTTGAACATCTTTCTCCTATCTGAAATTTTGTATTCTTTGACCAACATCTTCCAAATCCCTCTCTCCACTGAATAATGTGTTAACCAGTATTCTACTTTCTTCTGCTATAATTCTGAGTTTTTTAGATTCCACATATAAGTGAGTTCAAGCAGTATTTGTCCTACTGTGACTGACTGGATTATTTCCCTTCAAATAATGTTCTCCAATTTCATCCATGTTGATGATTTTTAAATTCTGAATAAATGCACATAAATAAAATTTATCATCTTAATCACTGTTAAGCACATTCACTTTATAGATATAATGAATATATATAAGGGGTATTAAGCACATTCACTTTATAGATATAATGAATATATATAAATATATATTTAAGTACTTTCCTCATCTTTGATCTAGGTTGTTTGTTTTCTTGTTGTTTCTAAAACTTTAATTTTGTCATAATTGTAAGGTCATATATGTGCCTGTAAGAGATAATTCAAAGAGATCCTGAGTACATGCTACTCAGTTGTTCTCAATGGTAATATCTTGACAAATATCTTGACAACAGTACCATATGACAACCAAAATATTTATCTTGATGCAAGAAAGATATGAATCCATTCCAGTGCCACAGGCAATTTTTATAATTGTACTCACTCACCACTCAATTCCCACTCCTTGTCCTCATTCTTGGAAATAATTATTCTTTCTTTCTATAATTTTGTTCCTTCAAGAACATTTCATAAAAAGGAATCAACAGTATGTAATCGTTCGGGATTCATTTTTTTCACTTAGCCTAGTTCCTAGGGCATTTGAGGTGTTTTCAGGGTTTTGTTACTGCAAATAAAATATTATGAACAGTCAAGCCTAGGATTTTGTGTGAACATACGTTTTAAAACATTTGGTAAATATTTACCGCAGTTTCTGTGTTGTAAAGTAGTTTTATATTAGTTTTGGGTTTCTTTTTAAGAAAATAGATTCCATGTACCATTTTATATTCCTGGAAGAAATGTTTATGTATTCCACATCCTCTGCAGAATGGTTTATTTTTATTTCCAAGTAACTTGTAGAGGGAGGGTGGAGAGGTAAATGAGTGTCTTATTTTTAGCACCTTTGTTGTCCTATCTCAGATACTCCTTTGGATGTCTTATTGGTTCAGTTAAGTCCTGTAAAAGACATTCTGCAGTCCCAGTCAACAGTTATGGCTTGAATATTTTTCCAAATTTCGTGTACTAGAAACTGAATCCCCAATGTGACAGTTTTGAAAGGTGGAGTTTTTAAGAGGTGAATGGATCATGAGGGCTCTGTCCTCATAAATGGATTAATACATTCATGGATTTTTGAATTAATTAGGCTGTCATACAGCTTTATAAACAATAGCACAAAGAATGAGGGAACATTTGCATCTTCTGAAAATCCACTTGGAGGCATTCTTTGGATATTTCTTGGTTAAGAGACTGACAATAATAGACACCAGATAATATTATGGAGCTTTCTCTATTATCCCCTCCTCAGACCCCTATTTTTACTAAAAGAACAGAATTATGTATAGAATGCATGTACCAAGAGAAAGTTTAGATGTAGTCAAGTGCCTGTGTAGAAGTTCCATGTAAGCATTGTTATTATTTTCTCTCTCATGAATCCTAAGGTCCCAGAACAATGAATGGCACATAGAAGAAACTTAGTCATTGATTATGAATAATGTAGAGACCCAAAATATTAATCTTTTATTGATCATCACTAGTGTCAAGAAATACAACTATGTGCTCCTCCCTTTTGTTTTCAAAGAATATCCTGGAGGAGCCTAGACAAACCAGGTGGTACAGTTCAGACTGTACAGTATAATCTATGAGTTCTGCCCTGTGACTCCCATGATCCCTCTTCATCTTCAACAGAGTAGTGGTAGGAAAAAGTTCTTCATGAGAGATGCATCAAGATCATGAGCAGTTCTTCCTTACTCCAGGATGTAGCCTAAACCCCATAGCTGTATTGTGTAGGATCATTTGAGACCCTCTCTCCTGTCTCCATTCTAATCAGATCTTGACAATTCCTTTTCTCCATACTCCTCCTGCCCTACTGACTCTCTGTTTCCACATGTGCTGTGCTTCTAGGCCTTTGTGCTTTTTCCTGGGCTTCTCCCTGTCTCCTTTTTGCACTCTCTTCTGCTTAGATGTCTTTCAAGATGCAGATCAGCCATCAGTTTCCTTAGGGAAATTTTGCTCTCTCCTCTTACCTACACTGTTCCCTGTACATTCATTCCTTCCCACGTTGGCATTAAACACAACCCTGATTCCTGTGGATCATTACAGTCTCTATGATCACCTACAAGTATCATTGCACTTATTATCCTTTACTTGCCCATGTCCCAAACTAGGCTCAGAGCACTTTGTGGGCAGACACAGAGGGCTACTCAAATCAATGTTAATTGAAGGAAGTTAAAAGGACCTGATAATGAGGTAGTAGCAGTGTCAGTTGGCCTGCAAACAAACACAACCGGTAGGGCCTCACTGATGGAGTAAAAAAGTACTCTTTGATTTAGGATTTAGAGACACATGGGGAGGAGGTCGATATTTTTGCAGATTCACCACTTTGATGAGGGAACATGGAGTAATACTGGGGATAAAAGTGGAATTTACAGAATTATTGAAGGTCTTAAGACAGCACACTGAGAGGCAGGTGGAGGATATGCATTGAGTAAAGTTTTAGTGAAGTTTCTGGGGTTACCTTGGGCCAAACATGCCTAATGCCTCTCCCACAAATTATTTTCTTCACTGCTTTTTCTCCCTGCTATGTGCTCATGATGAAGTAGAGATGGTTAGATGTTTTATCAATTGTATCCTTTCCAGTGTGAAAGGAGGAAAAATGCAGACCTGAGTGTGTGTATGTGAATGTATGTGCTTCTGTGTGTAAAAGTTTTAAAATTTATTTCTAGTAAATCTTTTATTGATATATCATAGTTGCAATATTTTTGTTGTACATGTGATATTTTGACACATGTATACAATGTGGAATAATCAAATCAGGGTAATTGAGATATCTATCACCTCAAATATTCATCTTTTCTTTGTAGTGGGATCATTACAGTTCTTCTAGCTATTTTGAAATACACAATAAATTATTGTTAAGTATAATTTCCCTACTATACTATTAAATACTAGATTTTATTACTTCTATCTAACTGTGTTTTTGTACCCATTAACCAACATCTGCTCATTTCCCTCCTTTTTCTTCCAATCCTCTAGTAATCACCACTCTACTCTCTGTCCACATGAGATCTACTCTTTTAGTTCCCATGTGTGAGTGAGAACATGCAATATTGTTCTTTCTGTGCTTGTCTTATTTCACTTAACATAATGACCTCCAATTCTATCCATGTTGCTGCGAATGACAGTATTTTTTTCTTTTTTATGGCTGAGTGACATTCCATGGCATATAACGGCACTTTTTTTTCATCCATTCATCTGTCGCTGGGCACATAGGTTGATCCCATGCCTTGGCTATTGTGAATAGTGCTGCAATAAACATGGGAGTGGAGATATCTCTTTGATATACCTATATTTTTAGGTATATACCTACCAGTGGGATTGTTGGATCATATGGTAGTTCTGTTTTTAGATTTTTGAGGAACCTCCATACTGTTTTCCATAACAGCTGTACTAATTTATATTCCCACCAACAGTGTGCAAGCATTTCCCTTTCTCTAGATCCTTGTCCACATTTTTTACTTTTTGTCTTTTTTATAATAGTCATTCTAATTGAGATGAAGTGATATCTCATTGTGGTTTTGACTTGCATTTCTTAAGTGATTAGTGATGCTGAGCATTTTTTCATATACCTGTTGGTCATTTGTATGTCTTCTTTTAAGAAAGTCTATTTGGGTCATTTGCTCATTTTTTAATAGAATTATTTGGCTTTTTGCTATTGAGTTGTTTGATTTCATTATATATTCTAGTTATAAATCTCTTGTGGAATGGATAGTTTGCAAATATTTTCTCCTACTCTGTAAATTGTCTCTTCACTTTTTATATTGTTTCCTTTGCTGTGAAAAACCTTTTAAGTTGAGGCTGTTTGGTATTCCTCTCTCTCTCTCCCTCCCTCTCTCTCTCTCTCTCTCTCTCTCTCTCTCTTTCGATGATATTCCTGGTGAGGCGCTTTCAGTTAAATCTTATTACGAAGGAAAAGCCCAAACTTTAGCCACAGTGAGTACCAGCAGCCAAAGAGATCCGAATCCTGACTTGCAGACTGCATTCCAATTGGTCAGCAGCCCGGGGCCAAACAATGGGAAGTGCAGGAAGGCGGCAGGGGCTGGAGTTCTTACCTGTGAGTGGTTCAGATTCCAGCAACTGCTCCTCCAGGATGCTGGAGATTGTCTCCTGGGGGTTTTGTACGTGATCATAACGATCTCTTTAGATTCGATGCCATATAACTTGACCTTTTCATTGCTCACCTACTTGGCAGTGTTCCTTTGGAAGTTGACTCTGCAGTAGCTAGAATACTGGCAATGGGACCAGCACAGGATGAGCACCCTAGTCTCTCTTGTTCTGGGCATTTCAGCCTTTCCCTAGGAATTGTCACTGCTTTCACCTACAGTCCTCTGCCTGTGTTCCAGTCTGGACTTCAGACTGCTTTCTGCATGTCTCCACCAGGCTTTTATTTCCCTAGGAAATTATTCAGCTCTTGAGTCTTCTAGGGGAGGGGTCCCCAAGCCCCTGACCACTGACTGGTGGTACTGGTATGTGACAGGGCTAGCAAGGATTGCTGCCAGAGCTCCCCTACTGTCAGATCAGTGGCTGCATTAGATTGTCATAGGAGCACGAACCCTATTGTGAACTGGGCATGCGAGGGATCTAGGTTGTACACTCCTTATGAGAATCTAATGCCTGATGATCTGAGATGGAACAGTTTAATCCCTAAACCATCCCATCCCCCACCCCTCACCCCATTCACCCACTTTGTGAAAAAATTGTCTTCCACTAAACTCATCCCTGGTGCCAAAAAGGTTGGGGACTGCTGGTTCTAGGCTATTTCCCTAAAGTATTACCCAACCCACCACTTTCCCACCCACCCACCAGGAACTTTCTCCCTCAGCGCTTAGCCTCCTTACTTCCCCTCCCATGTTCCATGTCCCTCCTTGCTCCCAAGTTCTTTTCATTTTTCTTGTTTTAAATTTGAATTTTAACTTCTTTCCTTTCTTCCTCCCCTACTCTTTTTATGCTTTCAAAAATATTTGTAATTTTTAATGTCATTTACCTAGAAAATATAGGTAAAATTTTTAAAAATTGATCTGTAAGCTCACTAACTTGACAATATCTCAGATAGCACTTGCTATATGACCTTTTAATCCTCCAAACTTACCCCACGTTTATTTGTGTTTCTTCTTCATAGCAGTAGGAGAATATATTTAGATTGATTTCTATAGGGCCTTGTTGTATCCATCCATAGTATTGTGATGAGTGGATGGATGGAAGAAAACAAATGACATTTAAACCAAATCCTCTGAACATTATTAAAATTCCAATAACATCACTTTAAGATTGCCTAACAATGTTTAAAGTTTACAAGGCACTTTCTCATCCACAACTGCAGAAAACTGGAATCTGAAGCTTACAGGGAACTTCAAAGATCTGTACTTAACATTAGCCCTTCAGGGATCCTGTTGAGAGTAAGAAAACGCAGGAACCCTATGCAATTGACTGTTAGTTTTGGGAGAGCACCCACTGAAGGTGGGAAATCAGACCATATCTTTCTATTAATTTTTTTATTTGGACTCCCCTGGTGATTGGTGAATTATCAGCAGTAATCTGAATGTTCTAATTTGAAATTTTAATTACTATTTCCAGAGTCTGAAGAACACACTCAACACACACACATACAAACCAACACCAACAAAGACAATAAAGAAGCAGTTGAATCCAACAATCACAGGGAGAACGTGCTGTTAACATGTGTTCCTGCACAAAATTTTCTATATTATGATTGATTTACTATGTACTACATGTGTTGTAACTCATGTACAGAAGTTTTATTCCTTTTTAAATTTTAAAACATGTCAGCACATTTTAGGGGCAATGGGCTCATTAAATGACTCTCAAAGTATTGACAAATTTTAACTGCAAATAGGACCATTTGTTCATAAGCCTTAATTGTTTGGGAAGAAAATCTAGCCAGACCAAATCTCCTTCTCTAAAGTAAGCCTGAGGGCTTGATGGATATTAGGATACTTTGGAAATAAACAAAACTTCTTACTTCCCAATAAAAAATATGATCTATGCCCCTCATAACTAGAGGAAGACCTAGTCATCCTTCTTCTAATGCTGTGCATTGTGTAACTCTTCAGGTAGGACTATAGTATGGGAGAAGCCAGTGATTTTAGGTGTTTTCAGTAAGACAACGTGTTTAAGAAGTTTCTCAAAACTGATGTTTTGAAGATATTTATACAGAGTGACAGACTTTGGAGAACAGCACATGTGCGATGCTGTTCTACAACATAATTTATATTAAAACAAATTTTCCCCAGCTGTCTCTTTGTATCATGCACAAAATCCTTTCTTAAAATTGTTTTCTATCTTATATGTTCTGGATATTAAGCCCTAATCTCATGTATGACTTGCAGTCATTTTCTCTTATTTTGTGAGTTATTTCACTCTTTTGGTAGTGTGTTTTGATTCACAAAACTATTACATTTTTATGAAATCCAATATCTATGTTTTCTTTTGTTTCCTATGAATTTTGTGTCATATCCGTAAAATAATTGACATATCCAATGTCAAAATGATTTTCTTGTATGAATTCTTCTAAGAATTTCATTTTTAATTCTTATATTTTATCTTTGATACATTTTAAGTTAAATTTTTTATATCATGTGAGATAGGGTTCAAGTCCTTCTTTTGCATGTATATATCCAGTTTCCCCAGAACTACTTGTTGAAAAACTGTCCTTTCCCTATGGAATGGTCTTGTACCCTTCTCAAAAATTATTTTCCAAAATACCACAGGTTTATTTCTGTGCTCTATATTCTAATCCCATTGAACTATGTGATTGTCCTCATGCCAATAGCTCACTCTTTTGACTATTGTAGCTTTGTAGAAACTTTTGAAATCAGGAAGGGTGAGTCCTCCAACATTTCTTCTTTTTTATCAAGATGGTTTTGGCTATTTTGGGTCTCTTGATATTCCATATTAGGAAGCGTTTTTCTCTTTCTAAAATAACAACAGAAAACCTGTCATTGTGATTTTCAGAGGGATAACATTGACTCTGTGTACCCCTTTTGACAGTATTGACATCTTAACAATATTCATATTTTTTTCTAGTAAAATCTGTGAATACAATATGTGTTTCCATTTATTTATGTCTTGTTTAAAATCTTTAAGTGATATTTTGTAGGATTCTCCCTATGTATATTCCCAAATATGGTGTTGTTTTTGATGCTATTGAAAATTAAATTTGAAAAAAAATTATTTCTAGATGTTCTTTGGCAGTTAATCTTTGCATGTTGACTTTGTATTTTGCCTCTTTAATGAAAATTGTTGATCAATTCTAACAGTTGTTTTCAAATTCTAGGTTTTTCTACATACAAGATTATGTCATCCACAGGCAGAGATATTTTATGTCTTCCTTTCCAAATTTCATCCTTTTTTTTTGGCTCTTTTTTCCTGCTTGACCTGACTAGGATTTCCAATACTATTCTGAATAAAAATGATTAAAGAACACATCCTTCAATTTTTCCTGATCTGAAGGGATAAGCTTTCAGTCCTTCATTATTGAGAGTTAGGGTAACTGAGTTTTTATATGTGAAATAAATTATGCTTACATTTAACAGTTTCTTATGACAGTCTTAGGCATAGTTTAGTAGCAGTTGCATTAAATATTCTAGAGAGTGAATATGCTTCCTCTTTTATAGGTCAAAATCAATATCTCTCCAACTATCTCATATCTTCTATGAATTTCTACTTTATTATGTGACTGCATTTATAGAAATGAACCAACACCTAGTCCCAATGACTCTTAGAACTTTGAGGAATTTTTCAAATTAATTTTTGAATTTTGAGATAATGTAGAATCCCCTATGTGAAAGCCTGAAAAAATGCCAAGAAAACCTTACTTGGTTTACACCAATGGTAACATCTTGGGAGACTATACTGTAATAACACAACTAGGATATTAACATTGATATAACCAAGATATAAAACCATTCTGTACCACAAGAATCTTCATAGTTGCACTGACATCTTTCCCATCCTCTACCCACTGGCTTTAACCCATGGAAAAATGGTTCTCCAGTTCCAAAATGTTTTATTTGAATACTAGTTAAAAAGTAGTCACACAATATGTAACCTTTTAGGATTGGCTTTTTTCATTCAGCGTAATTTTGGATTATCCCAAGTTGTTGTGTGTATTAATACTTGTGTACTTTTTTATTGCTGACTACTATTCCATACTACTATTTCATAATATGGATATAACATAGTTTGTAGAATGATTCACTGGATTTTTGATCCAAGATTATGTATGAGAAAGAAAATAATAGAAGGGGTGGAACAAGATGGACAAGTAGAAGCCTCCATCAATTATCTCACCCACAGGTACACTAATTTAACAACTATCTACACAAAAAAGTTACCTTCATAGGAACTAAAAATCAGGTGAGCACCTATAGTACCTGGTTTTAACTTTATATCACTGAAAGAGGCACTGAGGAGGGTAGGACCAGGCTTGAATCACCAACACCACCCCTCTCCCATCCCCTTGCAGCAGCCATGCGGTGTGCAGAAAGAGAATCTGTGCACTTGAAAGAGGAAGAGTACAGCAATTGTGAGACAGTGCATTGAACTCAGTGGTATCCTGTCACAGCAGAAAGTAAAGCCGAGCTGAACTCAGGTAATGCTAGCCCACAGAGGAGCATTTAATACTGCACTAGCCAGAGGGGAATTGCCCATCCTAGTGGTCAGAACTTGAGTTCTGGAAAGGCTTGCCACCGCAGGCTTTAAAGGCCTCCAGGGCCATAAATAAACTTGAAAGGCAGTCTAGGCCAGAAGGACTGCAACTTGTCAGCAAGTCCTAGTGCTGATCTGGGCTCAGAGCCAGTGGACTATGGGTGGTCAAGAGACCTACTCAGACACCAGCCATGGTAGCTAAGGAAGTGCTGGCACAACACTTCCCCGAACCCCAGGCTGCACAGCTTGCACCTCCAAAAAAGACCCCTTCCTTCCACTTGAGAGGAGAGAGAAGAGTTCAAAATGACTTGCTGGCTTCAGGTGAGACTCAGTACATTCCAAGCTGTGGTGGGTTATGGCAAGAGACTCCTCCTGCTTGAGAAAAAGGCAGGGGGAAAGTAAAGGGGACTTTGTCTTGTACCTTCAGTGCCAGCTTGGCCGTGGAGGGTAGAGCACCATGTGGGCTCTTAGGGTGCCTGATTCCAGGCCTTAGCTCTTGGATGGCATTTCTGGACCTGTCCTGGGCCAGAGGGGAGCCTACTTTCCTGAAGGGTGTTCCCGAGGCCAGGCAGTATTCACCACTAGCTGACTAAAGAGCCCTTGGGCCAAAATGGAACATCAGCAGTAGCATGACAGTACTCCCCGTGGGTATGTGGAGATTAAAATAATTAAAAAGAATTAAGTAAAAATTCTGGAGTTTAAAAATGCAATGGACACATTGAAAAATGAATCAGAGTTTTGTTTTGTTTTGTTTCTTTCTTTTTGTTTTTGTTTGTTTGTTTTGAGACAGAGTCTCACTCTTGTTACCAAGGCTGTAGTGCAGTGGCGCAATTTCAGCTCACTGCAACCTCAAACTACCGGGTTCAAGTGATTCTCCTGCCTCAGCCTCCTGACTAGCTGGGATTACAGGTGCCCACCACCATGCCTGGCTAATTTTTTTATTTTTAATAGAGATACAGTTTCACCATGTTGGCCAGGCTGGTCTCAAACTCCTGACCTCAGGTTATCTGCCCACCTCGCCCTCCCAAAGTGCTGGGATTATAGGCATGATACACCATGCCAGGCAGCATCAGAGGTTTTTAAATAGCAGTACTGATCAAGCAGAACAAAGAATTCATGAGCTTAAAGACAGGCTATTGAACATACACAGTCAAAGGAGACAAAAGAGAAAAGACTAAAAAACAATGAAGCTTGCCTACCTACAGTATCTAGAAAATAGTTGCAGAAAGGCAAATCTAAGTTATTGGCCTTAAAGAGAAGGTAAAGAAAGATGGGGTAGAAAGTTTTTTCAAAGGGAGAATAACAGAGAATTTCCCAAACCTAGAGAAAGAAATACATATCAAAGTACAGGAAGGTTATATAACACCTAGAAGATATAACCCAAATAATATGACTTAAGGCATTCAGTAATCACACTCTCAAAGTTCAAGGATAAATAAAGGATCCTAAAAGAAGCAAGAGAAAAGAAACAAATAGCATACAATGGAGCTTCAATACATCTGGCAGCCGACATCTTAGTGGAAACTTTACAGGCCAGGAGGGAATGGCACAACATATTTGAAGTGCTAAAGAAAAAAACAAAAAAATTCTACCCTAGAGTAGCATATCCTATGAAAATATCCTTCAAACATGAAGGAGAAATTAAGACATCCAGACAAACAAAAGATGAGGGAATTTCATCAGCACCAGACTTGTCCTACAAGAAATGCTAAAGGGAGTACTTCAGTCAGAAAGAAAAGGATGTTAATACGCAATAAGAAATCATCAGAATGTACAAAATTCATTAGTAAGTACAGAGAAAAACACAGAATATTATAACACTACAACTGAGGTGTGTGAACTACTCTTAAGTAGAAAGACAAAGCAATGAACCAATTAGAAATAATTACAACAACATTTCAAGACATAGACAGTATAAGAAGATATAAATAGAAGACCAGTTCCAGTGGCTCACACCTGTAATCCCAGGGCTTTGGGAGACCAAGGTAGGTGGATCACATGAGGTCATGATTTTGAGACCAGTCTGGCCAACATGACAAAACCCTGTCTTTACTAAAAATACAAAAATTAGCTGGACATGGTGGTCTACATCTGTAATCTTAGGTACTCAGGAGGCTGAGGCAGGAGAATCTTTTGAATCTGGGAGGTGGAGGTTGCAGTGAGCTGCGAGCATGCCACTGCACTCCAGCCTGTGCAACAGAGGGAGGCTCTGTCTCGAAAAATATATATATATACATACATATATATATAATACACACACACACACACAATAAATTTAAAAACAGGAGAGCTGAAGTTAAGTTGTTGAGTTTTTATTAGTTTTATTTTTACTTGTTTGTTTCATTATGCAAATAAAAAGTTGGCTTTTTAAGAGATAAACAAAATTCACAAACCTTCAGACTAAGAGCAAAAGAGAGAAGACCCAAATAAATAAAATCAGACATAACAAGGAGACATTAGAAGTGATACCATAGAAATTCAGACAATATTTCTAGACACATACAATCTACCAAGATTGAACCATGAAAAAATAAAAAATCTGAACAGGATAATAACAAGTAATGAGATAAAATTCATAATAAAAAGTCTCATGGCAAAGAAAAGCCCAAGACCCAATGCCTTCACTGCTGAATTCTACCAAACATTTAAAGAAGAAATAAAAGCAATCCTACCCAGACTATTCTGGAAAATAGAGAAGAAGAGAATACTTCCAAGCTCATTCTATGAGGCCAGTATTACCCTGATACCAAAACCAGACAAAACACATCCAAAAAAGAAAACTGCAGGCCAAGTCCCTGATGAACATTGATGCAAAAATCCTCAGCAAAATACTAGCTAAGAGCAAAAAACAACTCATTGAAAAGATTATTCATCATGACCAAGTGTGATTTATCCCTGGGATGCAAGGATGGTTCAACATATGCAAATCAAGTAATGTGATACATCATGGATCATACTATATACTCATTTCAACTGATGCTGAAAGAGCATTTGATAAAAGTCAGCATCCCTTCATAACACTTAGTATGAAAAATATATCTCAACATAATAAAAGCCATATACATCAAACCCATAGCTAGTATCATACTGAATGTGGAAAAACTGAAAGTCTATCCTCTAAGATCTGGAACACAACAAGGATGCCTACTTTAACCACTGTTACTCAGCATAGTATGGAAGTCCCAGCTAGAGCAATCAGACAAGAGAAAGAAATAAAGGACATCCAAATTGGACAGAAAAAAGTTAAATTATCCTTGTTGGCTGAATATATGATCTTATATTTGGAAAAACCTCAAGACTTCACCAAAAGACAATAAGAACTCATAAACAAATTCAGTAAAGTTGCAAGATACAAAATCAACATACACAAATCAGTAGCATTTCTATATGACAACAGTAAACAATCTGAAAAAGAAATCAAGAAAGAAATTCAATTGACAATAGCTACAAATATACTAAAATACCTAGGAATTACCTTAACCAAAGAAGTGAAAGATCTCTACAATAACAACTATAAAACATTGGTGCAAGAAACTGAAGAGGACACAAAAAAATGGAAAGATAGTTCATGATTATGGACTGAAAAAATCAATATTATTAAAATGTCCATACTACCTAAAGCAATGTACAGATTTAATGCAATCCCTATCAAAATGCCAATGACATTCTTTGCTGAAACAGAATACAACAACCCTAAAATTTATGTAGAACTGCAAAAGACCCTGAGTGAAAAGGAAGAAAACTGGAAGAATCACAATACCTGAATTCAAATTATACCACAAAGCTATAGTAACCAAAACAGCATGGTACTGGTGTAAAAATAGACACATAGACCAATAGGATGGAATAGAAAAACCCAGAAACAAATCCATAAATCAACAGTGTACTCATTTTTGACAAATGTGCCAAGAACATATATTGGGGAAAAGAAAATCTCCTCAATAAATGGTGCTTGGAAAACTGGATGTCCATATGCAGAAGAATAAAACTAGACTCCTATCTCTAGCCATATACAAAAGTGAAATCAAAATGGATTAATAATTTAAATCTAAAACCTCAAACTATGAAACTACTACAAGAAAACACTGGGAAAACTGTCCCGGACATTGAATTGGGCAAAGATTTCTTGAGTAATACACCAAAAACAGACAAAGCAAAAATGGACGAATGGGATCACCTCAAGTTAACATGCTCTGCACAGCAAAGGAAACACTCAAAAAAAGTAAAGAGACAACCCATAGAAGGACAAAATATTTGCGAACTACCCTTCTGACAAGGGATTGATAACCAGAATATATAAGGAGTTCAAACAACTCTATAGGAAAAAATTTAGTAATCTGATTTAAAAATAGGTAAAAGAGTTGATTAGATATTTTTCAAAAGAGGACATACCAATGACAAACAGGTCTATGGAAACGTGCCAAACATCATTATCATCAGAGAAATACATATCAAAACTGCAATGAGACATCATCTCACTTCAGTTAAGATGGCTTTTATCCAAAAGTCAGGTAATAACAAACGCTGGTAAGAATGTGGAGAAAAGGAAAGCCTCGTCAACTGTTGGTGGGAATGTAAATTAGTACAACCACTATGGAGAACAGTTTGGAAGTTCCTCCAAAAACTAAAAATAGAGCTACCAAAAACTGTAGCAATCCTACTCATAGATATATACCCAAAAGAAAGGAAATCAGTATATTGAAGATATATTTGCACTCCCATGTCTTTTGCAGCACTATTCACAATAGCCAAGACTTGGAAGCAACCTAAATGTCCACCAACAGCTGAATACATAAAGATAATATGGTACATATACACAACAGAGTACTATTTAGCCATAAAGAACAATGAGATCCTGTCATTTGCAATATCATGGATGGAATTGGAGATCATTACGCTGAATGAAATAAACCAGGCACACAAAGACAAACTTTGCATGTTCTTACTTATTTGTGGGAGCTAAAAATTAACAAAATGGAACTCATGCAGATAGTAGAATGATGGTTACCAGAGGCTAGGAAAGGTAGTGGGGGTGTACTACCATAGGCAGTGAGCTCAGAGTAGCAGCTCACAGGGAGTCCTGCAGCCATATTTATACCCACTTTTAATTATATACAAATTAAGGGGCAGATAATGCAGATATTTCTAGGAAAGTAGTGGTAACTTCTGGGTCACTGGGTCATTGTCATGGAAAGGGGTGGTAACTTCCTGGTGTTTCCATGGCAATGGTAAACTGACATGGTACACTGGTGGGCATGTCTTATGGAAAGGTGATTTCACCTCTTTTAGCAAGTCCTAAATTTGGTTGTGTTTCGAGTTCCACCTCCTACTTCAAGTGGACCATTCAGAGTAGCACTCTGAATGTGTGTTGGGGCTGGAGCCACTGAACGTGGTAGGCCTTGAGAGCTTTGTTGCTTTGGTGCTAAGACCCTAGGGCTCAAGACATAGCTCAATGGAGAAATTATAATAAATTTAATGTCTGTGGGTAAATTGCCCACTCAGCGACAGCTTGATTTCCATTCATTGATTAAAAATGAAGAAGTAGGATATTGTTTGCATACCAGAGACTGTGCTTATAAATTCACACCTATTACACATGGAAACAATTTCTTTGAGCTACCCATTTTATCATTTTAAGATAATACTTGCATATCTTAGAAGTATGAAAGAACCCTAATTCGCAAAGCAGTTGAGTTCATTTGGGCGCAAAAACTGCAATAAAATAGATTTTTTGTCAAATCTGATTGTTTGCAAGAATACGTCAATAAGACAAAATCTGCCCAGTTTGACTCAAGTAGAATGTGGTTTTATGTTCACGTGGCCTAAATGAAAAAGCTCCCTGAACCAATTTTGTTGCCTTTTATGTACCTGGATTTAGGCAGTGTAAAAGTTATTATGTTGGTTAATGTGCTAAAGACTTTCTAATCATTTTAAAGTCAGCAAGATTAAAAATAATTGATGACATTATGCAATTAATAAGACGACTCCATTATTTGGCAAAAAGCTTTATGTGCTGACACAAATTAGAGTCCTGGGAAGATTCTTTCCTACAGAAAAATAAAAATGCAAATACTAACAATGATTTTTCATGTTTCTAATAATCAATGATGATTAACTTGGACATCCATGAAGGGGTAATTGTGATTAGGAATGAAGATTACATAATATATGTATCAATAATTACTCTGATGATTTACAAAATTTCTCGTGAGCTCTTGCGACACAATTTGCTTGACAACACTTTTTACCCAATTCAATAAAAAACCTTTTGTGCTTCTTGAACGTTGACGTGTCCTCAGTAATGACTGCCTATCAGAAAGTGTTGCCTTCATCTCCTGTGGCAAATTAGAAACGAAGTCCGCCAAAGTATTTAAGGCTTCTGCATCTTTGTGAAAGGAGAACTACAGGAATTCTGTTAGGTTAAAAAAAAGTGGGAGAGGAGTAGTTGTTAACAAATATTCATGTTAAGGGGATTCAAGAAAATTATAATAGTTTTCATCATGACAAAGGAGAGCATTGCCTCAATATGACATAACATAACATCAAGACAGTGCTCCAGTGCACCCCGCCTCCTGCGGATCTTTGGGCAGTGTCACCTCCCAGAGGCTTCACCTTCTTTTCCATCATTTTGCCCTGGCTGCCATGTGGGAAGGGCACCAAGAGCCTCTCAGTGAGGCAGCTTACTATTCCCGAAGCTTTCCCTCTCTCCCTTGGTGAGATTCTCAGTGAGATTCTTCCAAAAGGAACAAAAGAAAGGTCCAATCTTTTACCACCATAGTGGAGTAAGGACTGAGTGGGACAGCCAATGGGATCTCAAGCAGAGCATGTGCAGTAGAGTTACGATTGGTCAGCAGCTGGTTGACAACCAATGGGAAGTGTGGAGCTCTAGAAATAGGGAAGGAGAAGGGGTGTGGAGGAGGGAGGGGCATGGGAGAGATCGGGGGTGAGGTGTGTGGGCTCTCACCTGACAATGGTCCATATGCAAGAGCAAGCTCCTCCTGGATATTGGAGTTCCTTCTCCCCGATTTCTCGCAGAACTTTAAAATGTTATCAACACCTGGGTTTTTACATAACCAGCTAGGCAGAGATATGCGGGAGCCTGCTGTGGTTTCACTGGGAAACTGGCTCAGCAGCAGCCAGACTCCAAGCAGATGGAACAAGAAAAGGAGTTGCATCCAGGGCCTGGTCTGGGCTTTTCAGCCTGTCTCTGGGGACCAGGCTGCTGTGGCCTACAGACCTGAGCCTGTGTGCCTGTCCTTGGCTTCAGGCTGCTTTCCCTACCCGGCTCAACCAGGCTTTTATGCCTCTTGGACTATGACTCAGCTATTGAATCAATGGTCCCAGCTCCACCACTTTCCCCACCTACCTCCCTGGAATTTTCTCAGCTCGTGTTCACCCTCTTCGCCTCCCCTTCTCACATCCATGTTTGTCCATCCTCGCATTGTTCTACTTTTTGCTCACTTTAAAGTTCAGTGATTATTCAAATATTTGCAATGTTTTTCATGTTTGTTTTCTAATTCAAAAACATGGCATTGTCATGATAGAAAAGAGAAGTAAAACAAACATAAATATGACTTGTAAGCTCACTGTCAGAGCTCATCTCAGTTTAGTCTTGCTGTATAAACTTAAAATTTTCATCCAGCTCTCCATATATATATATATATATATAAAAAATACATATATATGTATATCTTCAAAGCATTAACAGATTATAATTGAAAAATCCTAGAAGAAAATCTGAAAAATACCCTTCTTGATATCGGCTTTGGCAAAGTATGTTTGGCTAATTCTCCAAATGCAATTGCAACAAAAACAAAAATCGACAAGTGGGACCTGGTTAAACTAAAGAGCTCCTGCACAGCAAAAGAAACTATTAATAAAGTAAACAAACTACCTAAAGAAAGAGAGAAAATATTTGCAAACTATGAATCTGAAAAAGATCTAATATCCAGAATCCATAGGGAACTAAAAACAAATCAACAAGCAAGAAACAAATAACCTTATTAAAAAGTGGACAAAGAACATGAACAGACACCTGTCAGAAAAGACCTATAAATGGCCAACAAACATGAAAAATGCTCATCATCACTAATCATCAGAGAAATGCAAATAAAAAACCACAAGATACCATATTACACCAGTCAGGATGGCTATTACTAAAAAGTCAAAAAACAGCAGATGCTGGCGAGGCTGTGAAGGAAAGGGAGTGCTTATACATTGTTGTAAGGAATGTAATTTAGTTCAGCTTCTGTGGAAAGCAATTTGGAAATTTCTCAAAGAACTCAAAACAGAGCTACCATTTGACTCAGCAATCTCTTTACTGAGTATATGCACAAAGGAAAATAGATCATTCTACCAAAAAGACACATGTACTTATATGTTCGTCACAGCACTATTCACAACAGCAAAGAGATGGAATGAACCTAGATGCCCATCAATGCTTAATCAGATGAAGAAAATATGGTACATATACACCATGGAATACTAAGTAAACATAAAAAGGAACAGAATCATGTCCTTTGCAGTAACATGGATGGAGCTGTAAGCCATAATCCTAATCAAATTAATGCAGGAACATAAAACCAAATACTACATGTTCTCACTTATAAGAGAGAGCTAAACATTGAGCACCCACAGACATAAACATGAGAACAATGGACACTCTAGACTACTAAAGGGTGGAGGGAGGGAGGCATCTGCACTGTCCATACATAGTGTGCTCTCCTTTCATGTGTGCACATTGTCTTCTTATGAGTACACTAGTCATTTTGATTTAAGGATCCACTCAGGCTAAGCATGACTTCATCTTAACTACCTCTACAATAATTATTTAAAGTTTTTATTTGCATAGGTTTTGAGGGAACAGGTAGTATTTGGTTACATAAGTAAGTTCTTTAGTGGTGATTTGTGAAATTTTCATGCACTCGTCACCTGAGCAGTATACACTGAACCCAATTTGTAGTCTTTTATCCCTCACCCCCTTCCCACACTTTCCCCCAGAGTCCCCAAAGTCCACTGTATCATTCTTATGCCTTTGCATCCTCACAGCTTAGCTCCCACTTATGAGTGAGAACATATGATGTTTGATTTTCCGTTCCTGAGTTACTTCACTTAGAATAATGGTCTCCATACAATCCAAGTTTCTTAAAATGCAATTAATTCATTCCTTTTTATGGTTAAGTAGTATTCCACCATATATATACATATTATATACACACACACATATATACGTGTGTGTATGTATGCATATATATATATATTTATGCATATCACAGTTTCTTTATCAATTGATGGGCATTTGGGCTGGTTCCATATTTTTGCAATTGCCAATTGTGCTACTATAAATACGTGTGTGCAAGCATCTTTTTTGTATAATGACTTCTTTTCCTCTGGGTAGATCCCCAGTAGTGGGATTACTGGATCAAATGGTAGTTCTACATTTAGTTCTTTAAGGAATCTCCACACTGTTTTCCATAGTGGTTGTACTAGTTTACATTCCCACCAGCAGTATAGAAGTCTTTTCACCACATCCATGCCAACGTCAATTTTTTTTTAATTTTTTTATAATGGCCATTTTTGTGGGAGTAAGGTGGTATTGCATTGTGGTTTTGATTTGCATTTCCCTGATCACTAGTGATGTTGAGCATTTTTTCATATGTTTGTCAGCCATTTGTATGTCTTCTTTTGAGAATTGTCTGTTCATATTCTTAGCACACATTTTTATGGGGTTGTTTGTTTTTGTTTTTTTCTTGATAATTTGTTTCAGTACCTTGTAGATTCTGAATCGTAGTCCTTTGTTGGATGTATAGATTGTGAAGATTTTCTCCCACTCTGTGGGTTGTCTGTTTACTCTGTTGACTGTTCCTTTTGCTGTGCAAAACTCTTTAGTTTAATTAAGTCAAACCTATTTATCTTTGTTTTTGCTTAGTTTAATTACATCCCACCTATTTGCTTTTGGGTTCTTGGTCAGGAAATCTTTGCCTAAGCCAACGAATAGAAGGTTTTTTTTTTCATATTATCTACTAGAATTTTTATAGTTTCGGGTCTTAGATTTAACCCCTTGTTCTATCCTGAGTTGATTTTTGTTTAAGGTGAGAGATGAGAATCCAGTTTCATTCTCCTACATGTGGCTTGCCAATTATCCCAGCACCATTTGTTGAATAGGGTGTCCTTTTCACCACTTTTTGTTTTTGTTTGTTTTGTCAAAGATCAGTTGGCTGTTAAATATTTGGCTTTATTTCTGGGTTATCTATTCTGTTCCATGGGTCTATGTACCTTTCTTTTTTTTCTTTCTTTTCTTTTTTTTTTTTTTTTTTGAGATGGAGTCTCATTCTGTTGCCCAGGCTGGAGTGCAATGGTGTGATCTCAGCTCACTGCATTCTCCACCTCCCAGTTCCAAGTGATTCTCTTGCCTCAGCCTCCCAAGTAGCTGGGACTACAGGCATGTGCCACCACACCCACCTAATTTTTTTTGTATTTTCAGTAGAAATACACCATATTGGTCAGGCTGGTCTCGAACTCCTAACCTCAGGTGATCCACCTGCCTCGGCCTCCCAAAGTGCTGGGATTACAGGCGTGAACCACCATGCCCGGCCCTGTGTACCTGTTTTTATACTGGTACCATGCTGTTTTGGTGACTATGGCCTTATAGTATACTTTGAAGTCAGGTAATGTGATGCCTCCAGATTTAGTTTTGCTTTGGCTATGCAGGCTTTTTTTTTTCTTTTTTTTTTCCTCGAGATGGAGTTTCGCTTTTGTTGCCCAGGCTGGAGTGCAATGGCACAATCTCGGCTCACTACAACCTCTGCCTTACAGGTTCAAGCAATTCTCCTGCCTCAGCCTCCCGAGTAGCTGGGATTACAGGCATACACCACCAAACCTGACTAATTTTTTATTTTTAGCAGAGATGGGGTTTCTCTATGTTGGTCAAGCTGGTCTCGAACTCCCGACCTCGTGATCTGCCTGCCTCAGCCTTGCAAAGTGCTGGGATTACAGGCGTGAGCCACCGCACCCAGCCTCTTTTTTGGTTCTATATGAATTTGAGGATTGTGTTTTCTAGTTCTGTGAAGAATGATGGTAATATTTTGATGGGGATTGCATTGAATTTGTAGATTGCTTTTGGCAGTATCATCATTTTCACAATACTCATTCTATCCATCCATGAGCATGGGATGTGTTTCCATTTGTTTGTGTTGTCTATGATTTCTTTCAGAAGTGTTTCATTGTTTTCCTTGTAGAGGTCTTTCATCTCTTTGGTTAGGTATATTCCTAAGTAGTTTTTGTTTTGTTTTGTTTTGCAGCTACTGCAAAAGGGGTTGAGTTCTTGATCGGAGTCTCAGCTTGGTCACTGTTTTGTGTCAGAGCTAATGAATTGTGTACATTAATTTTGGATCCTGAAACTTTGCTAAATTCATTTACCAGTTCTAGAAGCTTTTTGGATGAGTCTTTAGGGTTTTCTAAGTATAAGATCATATAATTAGCAAACAGCGACAGGACTTCCTCTTTACTGATTTGGATGCTTTTGATTTATTTCTCCAGGACTTTCAGTACTGTGTTGAATAGAAGTGGTGAGAGTGGGCATTGTTTTCTTCTTCCAGTTCTCAGAGGGAATGCTTTCAACTTTTCCTTATTCAGTATTATGTTGGCTGTGGGTTTATCACAGATGGGTTTTATTACATTGCGGTATGTCCCTTGTATGCCGATTTTGCTGAGAGTTTTAATCTAAAAGTGATGCTGGAATTTGTAAAATGCTATTTCTGCATCTATTGAGATGATCGTGTGATTTTTGTTTTTAATTCTGTTTAAGTGGTGTATCACATTTATTGACTTGCGTTCGTGAAACCATCCCTGCATCCCTGAAATGAAACCCACTTTATCATGGTGGATAATCTTTTTGATATGCTGTAGGATTCAGTTTGCTAGTATTTTGTTGAGGATTTTTGCATCTATGTTCATTAGGAATATTGGTCTGTAGTTTTCTTTTTTTGTTATGTCCTTTCCTGGTTTTGGTATTAGGGTGATACTGCCTTCATAGGATGATTTAGGGAAGATTCCCTGTTTCTCCATCTTTTGGAATAGTGTCAGTAGGATTGGTACCAGTTCTTTGAATATCTGGTAGAATTCAGCTATGAATCCATCTGGTCCTGGACTTTTTTTTTTATTGGTCACTTTTTTATTATCATTTCAATCTTGCTGCTTATTATTGGTCTGTTCAGAGTTTCTACTTCTTCCTGATTTAAGGTAGGAGAGTTTTATCTTTCCACGAATGTATCCATATCCTCTAGGTTTTCTAGTTTATGTGCTTGAAGGTGTTCATAGTAGCCTTGATTGATCTTTTGTGTTTCTGTGGTGTCTGTTGTAATATCTCTCATTTTGTTTCTAATTGAGCTAATTTGGATTTTCTCTCTTCTTTTCTTGGTTAATCTTGCTAATGGTCTATCAATTTTGTTTATATTTTCAAAGAACCAGCTTTTTGTTTCATTTAATTTTTTGTTGTTGTTTCAATTTCATTTAGTTCTGCTCTGAATTGTTTATTTCCTGTCGTCTACTAGGTTTTGATTTGGTTTGTTCTTGTTTCTCTAGTTTCTTGTGGTGTGACCTTAGATTGTATATTTGTGCGGTTCCAGACCTTTTGATGTAGGCATTTAGGAGTATGAACTTGCTTCTTAGCACTGCCTTTGCTGTTTCCAAGAGGTTTTGATAGATTGTGTCACTATTATTATTCTGTTCAAAGAATTTTTAAATTTCTATCTTGATTTCATTGTTGACCCAATGATCATTCAGGAGCAGGTTAATTTCCTTGTATTTGCATGGTTTTGTGGGTTCCTTTGGAGTTGATTCCCAGTTTTATTCCACTGTGGTTTGAGAAAGTACTTGATATAATTTCAGTTTTCTCAGATGTATTACACTTGTTTTGTAGCCTATCATATGGTCTATCTTGGAGAAAGTTCTATGTGCTGATGAATAGAATGTATATTCTGTGGTTGTTGGGTAGAATGTTCTGTAAATATTTGTTAAGTCCATTTGTTCCAGGGTATAGTTTAAGTCCATCGTTTCTTTGTTGACTTTCTGTCTTGATGACCTGTCTAGTGCCATCAGTGGAGTAATGAATCTCCCAATATTATTGTGTTGCTGTCTATCTCATTACCTAGGTCTAGTAGCAATTGTTTTATACATTTGGGAGTTCCAGTGTTAGGTGCATATATATTTAGGATTGTGCTATTTTTCTGTTGGACAAGGTCTTTTATTGCTATATAATGTCCCTCTTTGTCTTTTATTATTATTAATATTATACTTTAAGTTCTAGAGTACATGTGCACAACGTGCAAACTTAGTTTGCTCAGAATAATGGTTTCCAGCTTCATCCATGTCCCTACAAAGGACATGAACTCATCCTTTTTTATGGCTGCATAGTATTCCATGGTGTATATGTACAACATTTTCTTAATCTAGTCTATCATTGATGGACATTTGGGTTGGTTCTAAGTCTTTGCTATTGTGAATAGTGCTGCAATAAACATAGGTGTGCATGTGTCTTTATAGTAGCATGATTTATAATCTTTTGGGTATATACCCAGTAATGGGATGGCTGGGTCAAATGGTATTTCTAGTTCTAGATCCTTGAGGAATCACCACACTGTCTTCCACAATGGTTGAACTAGTTTACAGTCCCACCAACAGTGTAAAAGTGTTCCTATTTCTCCACATCCTCTCCAGCACCTGTTGTTGCTTGACTTTTTAATGATCGCCATTCTAACTGATATGAGATGGTATCTCATTGTGGTTTTGATTTGTATTTGTCTGATGACTAGTGATCATGAATATTTTTTCATGTGTCTACTGGCTGCATAAATGTCTTCTTTTGAGAAGTGTCTGTTCATATCCTTTGCCCACTTTTTGAGGAGTTGATCTTTTCTTTTAAATTTGTTTAAGTTATTTGTAAATTCTGGATATTAACCGTTTGTCAGATAGGTAGATTGCAAAAGTTTTCTCCCATTCTGTAGGTTGCCTGTTCACTCTGATGGTAGTTTCTTTTGCTGTACAGAAGCTTTTTAGTTTAATTAGATCCCATTTTTCTATTTTGGATTTTGTTGCCATTGCTTTTGGTATTTTAGTAATGAAGTCCCTGCCCATGCCTATGTCCTGAATGGTATTGCCTAGGTTTTCTTCCAGGGTTTTTATGGTTTTAGGTCTAACATTTAAGTCTTTAATGCATCTTGAATTAATTTTTGTATAAGGTGTAAGGAAGGGATCCAGTTTCAGCTTTCTACTTATGGCTAGCCAATTACCCCAGC
Source organism: Macaca mulatta (assembly GCF_049350105.2). Classification (NCBI taxonomy): domain Eukaryota; kingdom Metazoa; phylum Chordata; class Mammalia; order Primates; family Cercopithecidae; genus Macaca; species Macaca mulatta. The sequence goes on from NC_133420.1 coordinate 94,175,352, forward strand.
ACCATTTATTGAATAGGGAATCCTTTCCCCATTTCTTGTTTTTGTCAGATTTGTCAAAGATCAGATTGTTGCAGATGTGTGGTGTTATTTCTGAGGCCTCTGTTCTGTTCCATTGGTCTATCTCTCTGTTTTGGTAGCAGTACCATGCTGTTTTGGTTACTGAAGCCTTGTAGTATAGTTTGAAGTCAGGTAGCATGATGCCTGCAGCTTTGTTCTTTTGGCTTAGGATTGTCTTGGCAATGTGGGCTCTTTTTTCATTCCATATGAACTTTAAAGTAGTTCTTTCCAATTCTGTGAAGAAAGTCATTGGTAGCTTGATGGGAGTGGCATTGAATCTATAAATTACCTTGGGCAGTATGGCCATTTTCACAATATTGGTTCTTCCCATCCATGAGCATGAAATGTTATTCCATTTGTTTGTGTCCTCTTTTATTTCATTGAGCAGTGGTTTGCAGTTCTCCTTGAAGAGGTCCTTCACATCCCTTGTAAATTGGATTCCTAGGTATTTTATTCTCTTTGTAGCAATTGTGAATGGGAGTTCACTCATGATTTGGCTCTCTGTCTGTTATTGGTGTATAAGAATGCTTGTGATTTTTGTACATTGATTTTGTATCCTGAGACTTTGCTGAAGTTGCTCATCAGCTTAAGGAGATTTTGGGCTGAGACAATGGGGTTTTCTAAATATACAGTCATGTCATCTGCAAACAGAGACAATTTGACTTCCTCTTTTCCTAATTGAATACCCTTTATTTCTTTCTCCTGCCTGATTGCCCTGGTCAAAACTTCCCACACTATGTTGAATAGGAGTGGTGAGAGAGAGCATTTCTGTCTTGTGCCAGTTTTCAAAGGGAATGCTTCCAAGTTTGCCCGTTCAGTATGATATTTGCTGTGGGTTTGTAATAAATAGCTCTTATTATTTTAATATACATTCCATCAATATCTAGTTTATTGAGAGTTTTTAGCATGAAGCACTGTTTAATTTTGTCAAAGGCCTTTTGTGCATCTATTGAGATAATCATGTGGTTTTTGTCTTTGGTTCTGTTTATGTGATGAATTACTTTTATTCATTTGTGTATGTTGAACCAGCCTTGCATCCCAGGGATGAAACCAACTTGATCATGGTGGATAAGGTTTTTGATGTGCTGCTGGATTCAGTTTGCCAGTATTGTATTGAGGATTTTCGCATCGATGTTCATCAGGGATGTTGGTCTAAAATTCTATTTTTTTTGTTGTTTCTCTGCCAGGTTTTGGTATCAGGATGATGCTGGCCTCATGAAATGAGTTAGGGAGGATTCCCTCTTTTTCTGTTGATTGGAATAGTTTCAGAAGGAATGGTACCAGCTCCATGTTGTACCTCTGGTAGAATTCAGCTGTGACTCCATCTGGTCCTGAACTTCTTTTTGTTGGTAGGCTATTATTGCCTCAATTTTAGAGCCTGTTATTGGTCTATTCAGCGATTCATCTTCTTCCTGGTTTAGTCTTTGGATGGTAACTGTGTCCTGGAATTTATTCATTTCTTCTAGATTTTCTAGTTTATGTGCATAGAGGTGTTTATAGATTTCTCTGATGGTAGTTTGTATTTCTTTGGGATCCGTGGTGATGTCCCCTTTATCATTTTTTATTGCATCTACTTGATTCTTCTCTCTTTTCTTTTTTATTAGTCTTGCTAGTGGTCTATCAATTTTGCTGATCTTTTCCAAAAACCAGCTCCTGGATTCACTGATTTTTTGAAGGGTTTTTTGTGCCTCTATCTCCTTCAGTTCTGCTCTGATCTTAGTTATTTCTTGTCTTCTGCTAGCTTTTGAATTTGTTTGCTCTTGCTTCTCTAGTTCTTTTAATTGCAATGTTAGGGTGTCGATTTTAGATCTTTCCTCCTTTCTCTTGTGGGCATTTAGTGCTATAAATATCCCTGCACACACTGCTTTAAATGTGTCCCAGAGATTCCAGTACATTGTGTCTTTGCTCTCATTGGTTTCAAAGAACATCTTTACTTCTGCCTTCATTTCGTTATTTACCCAATAGTCATTCAAGAGCAGGTTGTTCAGCTTCCATGTAGTTGTGTGGTTTTGAGTGAGTTTGTTAATCCTGAGTTCTAATTTGATTGCACTGTGGTCTGAGAGACAGTTTGCTGTGATTTCTGTTCTTTTACATTTGCTGAGGAGTGCTTTACTTCCAACTATGCGGTAAATTTTGGAGTAAGTGCAAGGTGGAGCTGAGAAGAATGTATATTCTGTTGAGATGGGGTGGAGAGTTCTGTAGATGCCTATTAGGTCTGCTTGATGCAGAGCTGAGTTCAAGTCCTGGATATCCTTGTTAACCTTCTGTCTCGTTGATCTAATATTGACAGTGGGGTGTTAAAGTCTCCCATTATTATTGTATGGGAGTCTAAGTCTCTTTGTAGGTCTCCAAGGACTTGCTTTATGAATCTGGGTGCTCCTGTATTGGAAGCATATGTATTTAGGATAGTTATCTCTTCTTGTTGAATTGATCCCTTTACCATTATGTAATGGCCTTTTTTGTCTCTTTGATCTTTGTTGGTTTAAAGTCTGTTTTATCAGAGACCAGGATTGCAACCCCTCCTTTTTACGCTTTCCATTTGCTTGATAGTTCTTCCTCCATCCCTTTATTTTGAGCGAGCCCATGTGTGCCTCTACACATGAGATGGGTTTCCTGAATACAGCACACTGATGTGTCTTGACTCTTTTTCCAATTTGCCAGTCTGTGTCTTTTAATTGGGGCATTTAGCCTATTTACATTTAAGGTTAATATTGTTATGTGTGAATTTGATCCTGTCATTATGATGTTAGCTGGTTATTTTGCCCGTTAGTTGATGCAGTTGCTTCCTAGCATCCATGGTCTTTACTATTTGGCATGTTTTTGCAGTGGCTGGTACTGGTTGTTCCTTTCCATGTTTAGTGCTTCCTTCAGGGGCTCTTGTAAGACCTGGTAGTGACAAAATCTCTCAGCATTTGCTTGTCTGTAAAGGATTTTATTTCTCCTTCACTTATGAAACTTAGTTTGGCTGGATATGAAATTCTAGGTTGAAAATTCTTTTCTTTAAGAATGTTGAACAATGGCCCCCACTCTCTTCTGGCTTGTAGAGTTTCTGCAGAGAGATCCACTGTTAGTCTGATGGGCTTCCATTGGTGGGAAATCCGACCTTTCTCTCTGGCTGCCCTTAACATTTTTTCCTTCATTTCAACCTTGGTGAATCTGATAATTATATGTCTTGAGGTTGCTCTTCTCGAGGAGTATCTTTGTGGTATTCTCTGTATTTCCTGAATTTGAATGTTGACCTGCCTTGCTAGGTTGGGAAAGTTCTCCTGGATAATATCTTGAAGTGTTTTCCAGGTTGGTTCCATTCTCCCCCTCACTTTCAGGTACACCAATCAAACGTAGATTTGGTTTTCTCACATAGTCCTGTATTTCTTGGAGGCTTTGTTTCTTTTTACTCTTTTTTCTCTAAACTTCTGGCTTCATTTCATTCATTTGATCTTCAATCACTGGTACCCTTTCTTCCACTTGATTGAATCAGCTACTGAAGGTTGTGCATTTGTCACATAGTTCTCGTGCCATGGTTTTCAGCTCCATCAGGTCATTTCAGGTCTTCTCTACACTGTTTATTCTAGTTAGCCATTTGTCTAATCTTTTTTTCCAGGCTTTTAGTTTCCTTGCAATGGGTTCAAACATTCTCCTTTAGCTCACAGAAGTTTGTCATTACTGACTTTCTGAAGCCTACTTCTGTCAACTCATCAAAGTCATTTTCCATCCAGTTTTGTTCCATTGCTGACAAGGAGCTGTGATCCTTTGGAGGAGAAAGGGTGCTCTGGTTTTTAGAATTTTCAGCTTTTCTTCTCCAGTCTCTCCCCATCTTTGTGGTTTTATCTACCTTTGGTCTTTGATGATGGTGACCTACAGATGAGGTTTTGGTGTGGATGTCCTTTTTGTTGATGTTGATGGTATTCCTTTCTGTTTGTTGGTTTTCCTTCCAAAAGTCAGGTCCCTCAGCTGCAGGTCTGTTGGAGTTTGCTGTAGGTCCATTCCAGACCCTGTTTGCCTGGGTATCACCAGCGGAGGCTGCAGAACAGCAAATATTGCTGCCTGATCCTTCCTCTGGAAGCTTCGTCTCAGAGGGGCACCCAACTGTATGAGGTGTCAGTTGGCTACTACTGGGAGGTGTCTCCAAGTTAGGCTACACGGGGGTCAGGGACCCACTTAAGGAAGCAGTCTGTCCATTCTCAGAGCTCAAACACCATGCTGGGAGAACCACTGCTCTCTTCAGAGCTGTCAGTCAGGGATGTTTAAGTCTGTAGAAGTTTCTGCTGCCTTTTGTTCAGCTATGCCCTGCCTCCAGAAGTGGAGTCTACAGATGCAAGTGGGACTCTTGAGCTGCAGCGGGCTCCACCCAGTTCGAGCTTCCTGGCTGCTTTGTTTACTAACTCAAGCCTTGGCAATGGTGGATGCCCCTTCCCTAACCAGGCTTGTGGCCTTGCAGTTCGATCTCAGACTGCTGAGTTAGCAGTGAGCAAGGCTCCGTGGGCATGGGACCCGCTGAGCCAGGCATGGGATATAATCTTCTGGTATACTGTTTGCTAAGACCATTGGAAAAGTGCAGTATTTAGGTGGCAGTGTCCTGATTTTCCCAGTACAGTATGTCACAGCTTCCTTTGGCTAGGAAAGGGAAATCTACCAACCCCTTGCACTTCCCAGGTGAGGTGATGCCCCGCCCTGCTTTGTCTCATCTTCTGTGGGCTGCACCCACAGTCTGACCAGTCCCAATGAGATGAACCAGGTACCTCAGTTGGAAATGCAGAAATCACTTGTCTTCCATGTCCATCATGCTGGGAGCTGCAGACTGGAGCTGTTCATATTTGGCCATCTTGCCCTTCTTTGTATTTTTTAACTGCTTTGGCTTTAAAGTTTGTTTTGTCTGATATAAGAATAGCTACTCCTGCTCACTTTTTGTGTCCATTTGAATGGAATGTCTTTTTCCACCCCTTTACGTGAGTCCTTATGTGAGTTTATGTGAATCCTTATGTGTTAGGTGAGTCTCTTGAAGGCAGCAGATGCTTGGAGGTGAATTCTTATCCTTTCTGCAATTCTGTATCTTTTAAGTGGAGCATTTAGGCCATTTACATTCAATGTTAGTATTAAGGTGTGAGGTACTATTCTATTCATCGTGCTATTTGTTGCCAGTATACCTTGGTTTTGTTTTCGGTTTTTTTTGTGTGTATTTTTTAAAGGTTCTGTGAGATTTATCCTTTAAAGAGCTTCTGTTTTGATGCATTTCCAGGATTTGTTTCAAGATTTAGAGCTCCTTTTCATAGTTTTTATAGTGCTCTCTTGGTAGCAGCGAATTCTCTCAGCATTTGTTTGTCTGAAAATGACTATCCTTCCTTCATTTATGAAGCTTAGTTTCACTGAATATAAAGTTCTTGGCTGATAATTGTTTTGTTTAAGTAGGCTGAAGACAGGGCCCCAATCTATTCTAGCTGATAGGGTTTTTCTGAGAAACCTTCTGTTAATCTGATAGGTTTTTCTTTATAGGTTACCTGTTGCTTTTGCCTCAGACCTCTTATGATTCTTTCCTTCATCTTGACTTTAGATAACCTGATGACAATAGGCCTAGGCAATGATCTTTTTGTGATTAATTTCCCAGGTGTTATTTGAGCTTCTTGTATTTGAATGTCTAGTTCTCTAGCAAGGTCAGTGAAGATTTCCTTGATTATTCCCTCAAATATATTTCCCAAACTTTTAGATTCCTTTTCTGCCTCAGGAATGCCAATTATTCTTAGGTTTTGTCATTTACCATAATCTCAAACTTCTTGGAGGCTTTATTCATTTTTTGAAATTCCTTTTTCTTTGTCTTTGTTGGATTGAGTTAATTCAAAAACCTTGTTTTTGAGCTCTGAGGTTCTTTCTTCTTCTGGTTTGATTCTATTGCTGAGACTATCCAGATCATTTTGCATTTCTCTAAATGTGTCCTCTAATTCCTGAAGTTGTGATTGTTTTTTATTTATGCTATCTATTTCATTGAAGATTTATTCCCTCATTTCTTTGATTTCTTGAAATTGGACTTCACATTTTTCTGGTGCCTCCTTGATTAGCTTAATAATCGACCCTCTGAATTCTTTTTCAGGTAAATCAGAGATTTCTTCTAGGTTTGGATCTATTGCTGGTGAGCTAGTGTGATTTTGGGGGTGAGTGTTAAATAACCTTGTTTTGTCATATTACTAGAATTGTCTTTCTGGTTCCTTCTCATTTGGATAGGCTATGTCAGAGGGAGGATCTGGGGCTCAAGACTGCTGTTCAGATTCTTTTGTCTCACAGGGTGTTCCCTTGATGTAGTACTCTCCCCCTTTTCCTAGGCATGTGGCTTCCTGAGAGCTGAGTTGTAGTGATTATTATTTCTCTTCTGAATCTAGTCACCGAGCAAGGCTACCAGGCTCCAGGCTAGTAGGCTCTAGGCTAGTACTACGAGTTGTCTTTACAGAGTCCTCTGATGTGAACTATCTTCAGATCTCTCAGTCCTGGATTCAGCACCTGCACCAATGGAGGTGGAGTATTTAAACTGTCTCTTGGGTTCTGCAGGAGCAATCAATTTCCTTCAGGGAGTCTGTGGATTCTCTTGGCTTTTCTGGTATATTTCTGCAGTAGTTCTGGAGCAAAAGTTCATGATGTGAGTCTCCACACGCTGATCTGTCCGTCTGGGTAAAAAATTATTTTTTAAATGAGCATATTCTGAATGAATATTGTTTTAGTTCATTTTCTGTTGCTTATAACAGAACACCTGAAATTGGGTAATTTATAAAGAAAATAAATTTACGTCTTACAACTTAGGAGGCTAGGAAGTGCCAGGGCATGTCCTGGCCTCTCCTGAGGACCTTCTTTCTGGTGAGGATTCTCTTCATGGTCTTGAGGTGGTGCAGAGTGTCACACAGCAAAGGCTAGAGCACACTAATATGCTTGCTGAGGTTCCTTTTCCTCTTGTTATAAAGCTACCAATTTCACTCCTATGATAATCCACCAGTCCTTTAATTCATGAAAGGGTTAATCCAGTTATGAGAGAACAGCTGTCATGATCCAATCACCACTTAAAGGCTCCACCTTTTGATACCCTAATATCAAAACTGGATTAACAAATTACAGGAAAAAAGCTGCAGACCAAAATATCTCATGAATGTAGACACAAAAATTCTCAACAAAATATTAGCAGATTGAATTTGATAATATGTAAAAAGAATTGTACACCACTACTAAGAGAGATTTATCCAAGATATGTGAGTCTGATTCAACATTTGGAAATCAATTCATGCAAATTTTCATATCAACAGGCTAGAGAAGAAACATTACATAATCATATCAATAGATGCACAAGAATGTTTTGAGCAAATCCAATACTCATTAATAATAAAAACGCTCAGCAAATTAAGAATAAAGGGGAACTTCCTCAATTGATAATCTCTACCATAAAGCTACAGATACTATCATACTTAATGGAGGGATAGTAGGAAGTTTCCTGCTAAGATAAGGAACAAACCAAGGATATTCTCTCTCATCATTTATTGTCTATATTATACTGAAAATGATACCTAATGTAATAAGACAAGAATATAATATAAAAGATACATTGATTGGGAAGAAAGATTTAAAACTGTCTTTGTTCACAGATGACATGACTTCTATATAGAAACTCTCAGCATTCCTTCTTATTTCTTTTATCATCATTGTCATTCATTTCACTTACACATAAGCATATCTAAGCATGAATATATCCATAATTCAATACAGTTTTCTATTATTATTTCTCTTAGATTAAGAATGAGAAAAATAAAATGCTAATTTCATTTTCATTTATTTTTTCTCCAATGTTCTTTCTTTATAGAGATCTGAGTTTCCAATCTATATTATTCATCTTTCCGAAGGTTTCATTTGACATTTCTTGCAAGGCAGTTCTGCTGGTAATAACTGCCATCAACTTATTGTTCATTTGAGAAAGTCTTTATTTATCCTTCATTTTGAAAAATAACTTCACAGGTTACGAATTGTATGTGGATTGTTTTATTCTCTCAACATTTTAAGTATTTTATTCCACTTTCTCCTTACTTGTGTGGTATCTGTAGAGAAGTCTAATGTAATTCTTACCTTTGCTTCTCCAGATGGCAAGGTGTTTTGTTTTTTTTTTTTCCACTAGATACTTCCCATATTTTTTCTATGATTTTCTATGATTAAAATATGACATGCTTAGGTATAGTTTTTTTTGTTGTTGTTTGTTTGTTTGTTTGTCATTGGTATTCTCTGAGCTCCTTGGATCCATGGCTTGTTACCTGACATTAATTTGTGAAAAATCTCAGTCATTCATGCTTCAAATATTTCTTCTGCTGTTTTCTCATTCTTCTCCTTCTTGTATAGCCATTATGAAAAACTATACCTTTTATAGTTATCTCAGAGATCTTCCATATAATGTTCTGTTTTTTTTCAATCTTTTTTCTCCTTGTTCCTCAGACTTGGAGGTTTGTATTGAGATACACTCAAGCTCATAGAAAAATTTCCCAACTCTGTCTAGTCTATTAATGAACTGTGAAAGACATTTTTCATTTCTTTACATTTAATGTATAGAATTTCTATTATTTTTTCCCCAGAATTTCTATCTCTGTGCTTACATTGCCCATCTGTTTAAAAACCCTATGTATTTAATTGTTTTCTTTGTCTAAATTTATGGGTGCAAGTATTGCAGGAAACTTGGGATGTCACTTTTCTGGACAGAAACCTGTGGCCAGTGGTGCCTTTGCCTGAGTTTTGCTTGGGCCCACTGGGCTCCTTGTGCCCACTCAGCCTGGCAAGCTGTGCTCAGCTCACACTACCAGCCTGGATCCCAAGCTTCCAAGGGCAACTGCTGGAGAGTGAGCAGCAGCCTTCATAAGCTGGAGCTCCTTGCTTTTATTCAGTACAGACATAATGCCAAAAGCCTGGAGCCAATATAATCTGTGGGTAATTAACATTATTGTTCCCCCTTTCTGGGAGCAGTTGCACCGATGATCAAAGATGTGTTCCTGGTTAACGTAAGTAAACAAGCCTGTTTACACTCAATTCCCCTTCCTTGTACCTACTCCTTGCCCTCTGCCTCAGGGTAAGAGAAGAGCTGCCTTCAGCTTATTCTCCACTGAAGCTTTGCAGAGCCTTCTGACCTTTCAAAAGGCCTGCTTCTTTCCTTATAGCTTTTCCCACCACTCTGACCAATCCCCCACTGCTCAGGTCTGGGTGGGGGCAGCAGGTTGGGGAGTCCAGTTCCAGTGCCAGAGGCTGGAGTGCATGTTATGCTGACTTCTTAGTTCTGGTGCAGAGCCCCACTCCTGCTCACGCCTGAGTTCCACAAACTGCAGCCCAAGTCTCCCTAATACCAGAATGGCACTGCTAGTTTTCAGGACGGCCCACAGTTTGTGGGACCTAGGATTGAGAATGGCATCTTAGTGCTTCTGCTTAGACCTGAGAGACTGCATTGGACACTCCCTGGAGAGGTTCTTTTTCACACTCTGAGGCTGCTCCCTAAGTTAGATTCAGGACTTGTGAGAACCAAGGTGCTCTCCTGTGGCCTGAATTGTATGATTCCCCAGTGGAAAAGTGTACCTCAAAAAGATACTCATGCAATCTCTTCTATGTTGGGGATTCTCTCCCAGTTTTCTTTTTGGTTGGTCTTGGTCACATGTGCTGCTTGTTTTCCTTCTCCCTCCCAGAATTTGAAGTTTCCTTTCACTTTTCTGTGAACTCCTGTGTTCCATCTTGGGTAATGAATTTAAAGTGTGATTATCTGCATGCTATTTTGGTTCTTCTAAGTTGATGAGGCCAGCTGGAAATGCTTCTAGTCAGCCATCCTGGAAAAACAAAAATCCTGTGTACTTTATTTATTGGAGCCAGGCATATTAATCATGGTTATGTAATTTTTTCCAGCTTAACTTAAGCTCATATTAAGGGAGGAGACCACCCCTCACATTGTCTTATGCCCAATTTCTGCCCCAAAGAAAGAAGTAAAAACTAAAAGGTAGAAATGAAATCCATAGGCAGACAGCCTGGCGCCTTGCCCTGGACCTGGTAGTTAAGGATGACCTGACCTAACTGGTTATGTTATCTGTAGATTCCAGACATTGTATGGAAAAGCACTGTAAAAATCCCTGTCCTGTTCTGTTTCGTTCTGATTACCGGTGCATGCAGCCCCCAGTCATGTACCCCCTGCTTGCTCAATAAATCAAGACCCTCTAATGTGGACCCCCTTAGAGTTATGAGCCCTTAAAAGGGACAGGAATTGCTCACTCGGGGAACTCGGCTCTTGAGACAGGAGTCTTGCCTGATGCTCCCGGCTGAGCAAGTTCTTTCTTTAACTTGGTATCTGAGGAGTTTTGTCTGCAGCTCATCCTGCTACAATATAGTTACATTAAATTTCCAATCTATTAATTCCAACATTTCTGCCATATCTGGGTCAAGTTCTAATGGTTGGTATGTCACTTCAACTATGTTTTTGCCTTTTGTCTTGTAATTTCTTCTGGATTGTTAGACTGGGTAAAAGAAACTATAGTAAATTGTAAGAATTGTGGTGGTAAGGTGTCAGGGGAGGGGAAGCATTGTATGGTTCCATGATTAGTTTCAGTCTCTTAGCAAGCCTGTGCCTCTAGACTGTGAACTTCACAGGTGCTGTTCAATTACCTCCTTCCCTCTTAGGTGTGACCAGATGGATAGAATGGGCTGGAGTTGAGTATTTCCCTTCCCCCTGATCAATTAGACTCTGGGGAGAAAAACCCAATAGATTAGGCTCTTGTACTATAATTTCTTTTGAGAGCAGGCTTTGTTAAGAGAACAGAATGTTCTGGCATCTTTTAAAAGGCTACATTTCTTCTCCTCCAGCCAAAAGCACAAGATTTTTCACTGATGTTCACAGTGGAGTCCTGGCTGAGCTCTTGGAAGTAATGATGTATAAAGTGTGCAATACTCCCTAAAACTAAGATCCCTTGGAGCTCTTAATTCTCACACTTGTGCACACTGAACCTCCAGCAATTCTTCAATTAAAGTTGAGGTTTCCTACCCTAATACCAGTTCCCCTGGAGGTGTCTGCTCATGGGTTTCTCCTGTAGTAAGTTAGTAAGTAGTTAGTAAGTTAATCTCCATATTTGCCTATCAGTCTCTCCAGTTCTGGGAGATAGCAGTTTGTTCTGTAATCTCACTACTCTGACAGATCTAAGAGGAGTAGCTTTTTCAATGTCTTTGTTTTTTTTTTTTTACTTGTTCTAAGGATGGAAGGATGACTTCCCAGCTCCTTATATGCCAAACCAAACACTGAAAATCTCCAAAAAGAATTTCTTAAAAAACAATTTTAATATAAAATGGAGATTTACTTGGAAATTCAGTTTTAAATACGTAACCGTTTGTTATTCAAGGTTAGTCACTCCTTGTAAATACCATGCAAACCTCAACTCTGAGAAGCCTCTCCCAAATACGGAAAATATCCAAAAGCACTGACTCCAACCATCCCCTAGATAAGACAAGTACTTAAAGAGTTACATGAGGCCCAGGGTTTGTCAAATGACGACAAGGCCCTCTTCCAAGTTGCTGAAACTACGTGGTAGTTTTCATTTGGAACTCAAGGTATTTACTAGTTTATTTCAAAAGTGCTTGGTTACATCAGGTTCTAGGGCTTCCCTGAGGGAACAGAACAAATATGACTAGATTTTGAACACAACGAATCAAGTTATAAACATGTGATCTTATTTGCAATTAAAAGTTCAGTGCATAATTTCATAGTTATCTACAGGGACCATTGCCTAGAAACCTGTATTAATTTGTTTACAATTGTTGAAACAATAAAAATTTATTCTCACATGCACACAAAAAACAAAAAGAATACAGGAAAGTGATTATAAATGTATTAATTATTTTGAAAGAACATATGTTACCAATATACTCTCTGCAGATTGTGGGATTCTACTGCTTTTTGCTTTACAATGACTGTGTGTGTGTGTGTGTGTGTGTGTGTGTGTGTGTGTGTTTTCTGTTTCTAGAGATACAGAATACAATCTCAAATTAAAATATTCATGTGCTAACAATCAGCCATTCATCCAGAGGAGTGAAAGAGTGAAAGAAATGTAAGTAATTGGTAGAAACTGAAAAAATCTGATATCCCACCAGTGTAAGAAACCTATAGTTAGTGCTCTCTGAAGACATGTGCAGCAACCATAGAGGATCCTGAGTTTTCTCATCTTTGTCAGGATCTCTGGAGAGCAGATATAAGTACCAACATTTACAGTTTCCACTAAGCTTAAGGTTCCAGTTCTGCGGTATTGAATGGGACAGTGTGGTGTAAATTTAAACATTATTATGTGACCCTAAAGTGATGTTATTGGGAACTTTAATATTTTTTGCAGGGTGTGATTCAAACATCATCAGTTTTCTTTTTATTTAGCAAAAAATTTATCAGTCCACCCAACTCAATATTATGAATGAATACATCAGGTACTATATGAGTGTAATTATAATCTCTTAATGTTTTGAAGAAATATAAGTAAATGTAAGAAGAGTCAAAGGAAGAAACAGAAGTTTATACAGTAAGTATTAACCAAGATAAACTCTAGAAGTATAAAATTTGTTATTTTTATAACAAAATTATATAAAAATCAGATTTATATTTGTTCACCTATATTTTCTATAATAACAATGTCATACTTTTGAGATTTAAAAAAAAAAGCTCCCAAAAGATACAAATATTTGAGTAATCACAAAAATATTTGTAGTGGGGGAAAGGCCTGGGAAAAGAAGGCAATTCAAACTTTAATACAAGCAAAGAGTAGAAGAACATTGGGAGCATGAAGGGACATGGGACGTGAAACTGGAGTCCTGAGGGAAAATACAGCCGAGGGAAAACATTCTGTGGAGGTAGGTGCGAAAGGGGTGAGCTGGGACCATTGACTCAGGAGCTGACTGCTAGCCCAAGGGATATACAAGTCTCATTGAGCCAGGTAGGGGAAGCAGCCTCAGGTCCAGGATAGGCACACAGGCTCAGGTTGATAGGCAACAGCAGCAGTAGTCCCCAGAGAAAGGCTGAAAAGCCCAGAGCAGGAGAGACCAGGCCCTGGATACAGCTCCTGTTCTTGTCCAACCTGCTAGGAGTCTTGCTGCTGCTGAGCCACTCCCCAGTGAGACCTCAGCAAGCTCTAAAACGTCAGCCTAAATGCTTATTTAATGACTTGATTGTCAGTAGCCTAGATTCCCTCTGCAGGAAAGTCAGGAGGATTTCCAAAGTCCAGGACGAACTCTCACTGGAACCTGTACCACTCTCAGATGAGAGCTCCCACTGCCCAGGTCATGCTGCACTTCCCATTGGTTGTCATCAGAACCACTGCTCACAGGCTCAACTAGGTATCTCATTGGCTGCCAGCTTTCAGTTCCCAGTCTGCTGTGGCTGGTGCCCAAAAGTTTAGACTTTTCCTTTGTAACTTGCCTTTAACATTTAAAAAACATTTTTGTGGGTACCTGGTAGGTATATATATTTATGGGATACCTGAGATGTTTTGACACAGTCATACAATGCGTAATAATCACATCATGTAAAATGGGGTATCCGTCCCTTCAAGCATTTATCCTTTGTGTTACGAACAATCCAATTATACTCTTTTAGTGGTGTTAAAATGTAGAATTGAGCTATTATTGGCTATAGTCACCCTGTTGTGCTATCAAATACTAGGTTTTATTCATTCTAACTATTTTGTTGTACCCATTAACCAACCCCACCTACCCGCTCACCTTCCTACTGCCCTTCCCAGCCTGTCATAGCCATCCTTCTACTCTCTATCTCCATGAGTTCAATTATTTTGATTTTTAGATCCCACAAATAAGTGAGAACATGTGATGTTTGTCTTTCTGCAACTGGCTTATATCATTTAATATAATGACCTCCAGTTCCATCCATGTTGTTGCAAATGACAGGATCTCATCCTTTTTATGGGTAAATAGTACTCCATTGTGTATAAACATCAAATTCTTGTTATACTTTCATCAGTTGATGGATACTTAGGTTACTTCCAAATTTTGGCTATTTATTTATTTATTTAGAGACAGAGTCTTGCTCTGTCACTAGGCGGGAGTGCAGTGGGGTGATCCTGGTTCACTGCAATCTCCACCTCCCAGGTTCAAGTGATTCTACTGCCTCAGTCTCCCGAGTAGCTGGGATTACAGGTGTGTGCCACAACACCCAGCTAATTTTTGTATTTTTAGTAGAGACGGGATTTTAACATGTTGGCCAGGATGGTCTCTATCTCCTGACCTCGTGATCTGCCCTGACCTCTCCTGACCTTGTGATCTGCTTGCCTGGGCCTCCCAACCAAATTATGGATATTGTGAACAGTGCTGCAACAAACATGTCTCTTTGATATTACTGATCTCCTTTATTTTGGGAATATATCCAGCAGTGGAATGGCTGGATCACATGGTAGCTCTACTTTTAGTTTTTTAAGGAACCTCCAAACTGTTCTCCATAGTGGTTATACTAATTTACATTCTCACCATCAGTGTATGAAGGTTCCCGTTTCTCCACATCCTTGCCAGTATTTGTTATTGCCTATCTTTCAGGTATGAGCCATTTTAACTGAGGTGAGATAATATCTCATTGTAGTTTGGATGTGCATTTCTCTGATGATCAATGATGTTGAGCACTATTTCATATGCCTATTTACCATTTGTATGTCTTCTTTAAAGAATGTCTACTCAACTATTTTGCCCATTTTAAAATCAGATTCGATTTTTTTCCTATAGAAAAATCTATGTTTGAGCTCCTTGTATATTAATTCCTTGTCAGATGGATAGTTTGCAAATATTGTCTCACATTCTGTGGGTTGTCTCTTCACTTTGTTGATTGTTTCCTTTGTTGTGCATTAGCTTTTTAATTTGATGTGATCCCATTTGTCCATTTTTGCTTTGGTTGCCTGTGCGTATTGGGTATCACTTAAGAAATTTTTGCCCAGTCCAATGTCCTGGATATTTTCTCCAATGTTTTCTTCTAGTAGTTTAATAGTTTAAGGTCTTATATTTAAGTCTTTGATCCATTTTTATTTGATTTTTGTATATGGTAAGAGGGATCTAGTTTCTTCTGCATATGGATATCCAGTTTTTCAGCACCATTTATTGAAGAGACTGTATTTTCCCCAACATATTTTCTTGGCATCTTTGTCGAAAATGAGTTTACTGTAAGTGTGTGTATTTCTTTCTGGGTTCTCTATTCTGTTCCACTGGTTATGTGTCTTTTCTTATGCCAGTACCATGCTGTTTTGGTTACTATAGCTCTGTAATATAATTTAAAGTCAGGTAATGTGATTCCGTCTGTTTTGTTTTTGTTTTTATTTTTTGGCTTAGGACAGTTTTTTGGCTATTCTGGGTCTTTTGTGGTTCTATATAAATTTTAGGGTTTTTTTTTTTCTTCTATTTCTGTGAAGAATGTTATTGCATTGAATCTGTAGATTGCTTTGGGTAGTATGTACATTTTAACAATATTGATTCTTCCAATCCATGAACATGGAATATCTTTCCTTTTTTTTGTTTGTTTGTTTTCTTCAATTTCCTTCATCGGTGTTTTATAGTTTTCTTTGAAGATCTTTCACTTATTTGGTTAATTCCTAGGTATTTATTTTATTTGTGGCTATTGTAAATGGGATTTTAAAAAATGTCTTCAGATTGTTCACTGTTGGCATAAAGGAATGCTACTGATTTTTGTATGTTGATTTTGTGTCCTGCAACTTTACTGAATTGGTTTATCAGTTCTAATAGGTTTTTTTTGTGGAGACTTTAATTTCTTCCAAATACAAGATCATATCAATTGCAAACAAAACAACAGCCTAAATGTCTGCTTTCTTTTCCTTTAGATGTCCTTTATTTCTTTCTCTTGTCTGATTGCTCTAGCTAGGGCTTCCACTACTATACGGAATAACAGTGGTGAAAATGGGCTTTGTGGTGTTCCAGATCTTAGAAGAAAGGCTTCCAGTTTTTCCCTATTCTGTAACTTACTTTTATTGGAAGAGTCTCACTGAGAATGTCATCAGAGGGAGAGAGAGAAAACACTGCTGAAATAGCAAACAACCTCACTTGACAGGCCCTTCCCACTTAGTAGCCAGGACAACAGGGTGGAGTGAATGGAAAAGCATCAGAAGACATGATACTAGACAAAGGCCTGCAGGAGGCACTCTGCTGTCCTGCACTGTTTTGATGTTGCATTATATTGAGGGAATGCTGTCATTTTTAAATATGAAAACATAATTTTCCTGACTCTCCTTGACATTAATACTTTTTTCACACCTATTTCCCCCTCACTTTTTTTAACCTAACAGAATTCCTGTAATCCTCCATCCACAAAAATGCAGAAGCCATAAATATTTTGGTGGAATTCATTCCTAATTTGCCACAGGAAATTAATATACTTTATGACAGCCAGTTATTATTGAGGAACCTGTAATATTCAAGGGGATTTCTGCCTTTTCTTCTCCCATTTGGTTTAATTTTCTGTACAGTAAATTGTGTCAGAAATTTTAAAAATAAATTATGTAATGATAATTCATCATAGTAATTATTGATTTCTTATATATTTTCCCTTTGCAATCTCTATTATACTTTGCGTGACATCCAAGTCAGTCACCACAGGTTATTAGAAATATGAAAAATCAAACCTACTGTTTGCATTTTCATTTTTCTGTAGGAAACAGTTTTCCCCAAAGCATAATTTGTATCAACACTTTTTGCTGTAGTGTTTTATCTTTTTAATTAAATGGTACAGTGACATTAATCATTTTTAATTATATTTACTTAAAATAATTATAAAGTCTTTACCACATTAACCAATATAACTTTTATACACCTAACACCAGGTACATAAAATGGAACAAAATTATTTCATGGACCTTTTGAATTTAGACCATATGGACATAAAACTACAAATCTTGCAATTTTCTACTTGAGTTAGATACATGGTGTTATTCACATATTCTTTGCAAACAATCCGATTGGACAGAAAATCTATTTCCTTTGGATTTTGTGCCCAAGTAAACATGATTGTCAAAATAGAATTCTTTTATGCGTCTAAGAGATCCAGATATGCATTTTAAGTGATAAACTGATTAGTCCCAACAGAGTATTTCTGTGTGTAATAAGCATGAATTTATTAGCAAAGTCTCTGCTGTGCAAAATAAAAATAAAAATTCTACTTCTTCATTTTTAACAAATGAACAAATACGAAACTCTGCCACTAAATGGGAAATTAATTCACAGAGATTATTTTATTACAGTTATTCCTTTTGAGCTGTATGTTGAATCCTGGGGTCTTAGCACCAAAGCATCAAAGCTCTCAGGGCCCATAGTGCTCAACGGTTCCTACTGCAACACACTGAGGGCTAGTCTGCATGGTCCTCTCATTTGCGGCTTTCTCTTCCTGGGTGCAGGGAAATTTTGCCAAAAGTTGCCATCTATTCTCTAGGGTACTACACATCTCCCACCCTGGAGTCTTCAACTCTCAATGGCACCACCACTGAGCAGTGTACAGCGGAAACCAAGACCTGAACTAGATATAGATATAGATATAGATAGAAAAATCAATCCCTTTATCTGTACTCTCTCTTCCTCTCTTTTTCTTATATCTTGTTAGAGATACTTGGATAACCTTTTGGCTTATCAAGTGTTTGTAAATGATGGGAAAAGTGGCTTTAAGAAGATTCTCTTTGACTGCTCTGTGTTAGTTTGCCCATTTGTGCTAATGATTGGTGTATGTATAAAGGTTGTAACTTTATCAATTCTTGAGAGATGTATAGGCAACAAAAACAATTGAAGTACTCTTAATACATTGCAACGGGGTCATTGGGCTGTGGCTGTGCATTGGCTTTTTGACTTTCAGTGTACTGGAGACAACTGGGGATCTTTCAAAATAATGATGTCTGTCTCTGACACCAGGACATAATGATTTGATTATTTTGGAATGCAACAAAGGCATTGGGATTTTGTTAAAAGCTTCTCGGGGAATCTAATGTGCTGTAACACTGGAGAATCCCCTGGGCGGGAGTAGTGCTTAGTATGGGAGGGGGGACAATGGACCACTGAGGAAGAGTGTCCAGGTTCACAGGATGGCCTTTACTATTTTGTTTCTAACAAATAATTGTGGATCAAAAATCCGGTGAGTCATTCAACAAACTGTTATATCCATATCATGGAATGGTAGTCAGTGATTAAAAAAAAAAGTAACCAATTAATTAACCAACTAATACACACAACTTGGGAGAACCAACATAGAATTGGCTGAGTGAAAAAAGCCAGTCCTCAAAGGTTACATATTTTATGATTGCTTTACAAACTAGTATTCAAACAAAACATTTTAGAATTAGAGAACATTTTTGCCATGGGTTAAGGCTAGAGGATGGAGCATGGGAATGAAGTGAGTGTGACTATGAAGATTCTTGTGGTATTAGGATGGTTTTATATCATGGTTATCATTGTCAATAACCCAGTTGTTATATTTTAGTAAGTTATCATTAGCAAAAAACAGGTAAAGCATAGATATGATTATTTTGCATTATTCCAGATCTTCACATGTGTGATTCTACCTTATCTTAAAATTCAAAAATTAATTTCAAAACTTCCTCAAAGTCCTAAGAGGCACTGGGATTAGGTGTTGGTTAATTGCTGTTGGCAGTCACATAATATAGTAGGAATTCATACAAGATATGAGGTAGTTGGAGAGATATTAATTGTGACATAAAAAAGAGAAGCATACTCACTCTTTAGAACATAAAATTCAAGTGCTACTAAACTATGCCTAAGACTGTCACAAGAAACTGATACGTGTAAGCTTAATTTATTTCACATATAAAACCCCACCATTACCATAACTCTCAATGATGAAGAACTGAAAGCTTATCCCCTCAGATCAGAAACAGGGCAAAGGTGTTCACTTTAACCACTTCTATTCATATAGTATTGGAAGTCATAGTCAGACAAACTAATTAACCAATTAATCAGAAAACACACGAAAATTAGAGAGAAAAAGTAAAATACTGTCTGCCTTCAGATGATATAAACTTATATGTGAAAAGAACAAAGGCTTTGAAAACAAGTGTTAGAACTAATAAATAATTTCTGTAAAGAAGCAAAATAAAAAATCAGCATGCAAAATTGATTGCCAATGAACATCCAGAAACAAAATTAAGAAAACAATTTTATTTTTAATAGCATTAAAAACAATAAGATACTTAGGAATATACTTAAGGAGAACCTACAATGTATTGCTGGAACATACCAAAGAAGACATAAATAGCAGAAAACAGATATATTCACAGATTTTCCTGAATTAAATGACTTAATATTGTTAAGATGTCAATACTACCCAAAGCAATGTACAAAATTAATGTTATCCACATCAAAATTCCAGGGATGTTTTTCTGTAAAAATAGGAAAACCCTTCCTAATATTAATGTGCAATCTCAAGAGACTCCTAAAGAACCAAAACCATCTTGATAAAAAAAGAATAAAGTTGGAGTACTCACCCTTTCTGTTTTCAAAACTTTCTACAAAGATCCAGTAATCAAAAGAATGAACTATTGGCATGAGGACAATTATATAGACCAATTGAATAGAACAGAGAGAATAGAAATTAGTCGCTGTTATTTAGTAAAATGATTTTTGAGAAGGATGTCAATACCATTATGGGAAAAGAACAGTTTTTCAACAAGTGGTGCTGGGAAAACTGGATATACACACACAAAAGAAGGACTTGATCCTCACCTCACACCATATATAACTTTAACTTAAACTGTATCAAAGACAAAATGTAAAAGCTAAAAATAAACTTCTTAGAAGACTCCATAAAGGAAAATTATCCTGACATTGGATTTGTCAATGATTTCATGAATATGACATGAAAAGACCAGGAAATAAAAGAAAACATACATATTTGACAGTGTCAAAATTTAAAACTTTTGTGTCAAAGGATACTACCAAAGAGTAAAATGAAAATTTACAAAATGGTGAGAAATAATAATAAATTATATCCTGGAGAAAGGTTGAATATACTGCACATATAAAAAAGAAAATAATTTTTAGAAAGGAATAATATGAGACACCTAGAAATTCATTTTTATGTAATCCATTATGTTGTAGAACAGCATTGCACATAGAGTATTCTCCAAAGTTCATCAATCTGTATAAAGAAATGTGAAACACCAGTTTTGAGAAGCCTCTTGCAAGCACCTTTTCTTAGTGAAAACACAGCTAAAATCACTTATTCTGACCATCGTGTAGTCCTAGCAGGTGTTGTTTGAAGAGTTATATAACATCAGTGTTTGATGGGTAATGATTGAGACTTCCTCCAATATGAGGAGCATAGATCATGTTTTTTATTGAGAAGAAAGAGGATTTATTAATTTATTTCCAAAATACCATAGTGTCCATCAATCCCTCAGGCTTACTTGAATAGAACAGATCTGGTCTGACTAGGTTTTGTTTTCAAACAATGCATATAATCAAGTGGTACTATTTGCATTTAATATTTACCAATACTTTGAGAGTTTTCTAATAAGCTGATTGCCCCAAAATTGTGTTGACTTGTTTTTAAATTTAAAAAATAAAATTTCTGTTCATGAATTACCACACACAGAGTATGTAGTAAATCAATCATAGAGATAAATTTTTGTGCATGAAAATGTGTATCAGTAATAATTAGATTATCAAATTAAAATATTTAGATAACCAAAACAATTCACCAATCACCAAGAGAGTTCAAAGAAATAAATTGGTAGAAACAGTCCAATTTTCCCCAACTTTAAGAAGACTTCCATAGGTGCTCTCCCAAGACTTAACAGTCAAGCCTCTGTGGTCTCTGTGTTTTCTCAGCCTTGACAGGATTTCTAGAGGGTAGATAAAAGTATGGATCTTTGAAATTCCCTGTAAGTTGAAATCTTAAAGTTTATCCACAGTGAGATGCCATCTCAACCAGTCAAAATGATGATTACTAAAAAGTCAAAATACAACACGTGTTGGTGAGGCTGCAGAGAAAAGGGAATGCTTATTCATTGTTGGGGGGAATATTAATTAGTTCAGCCGCTGTGAAAGCAGTTCAGAGATTTCTCAACGAACTTAAAACAGAGCTACCATTCAACCCAGCAATCCCATTACTGGGTATATACCCAAAGGAAAAGAAATCTTCTACCAAAGAGACACATGCACTTTTATGTTCATTGCAGCATTATTTACAATAGCAAAGATATGGAATCAACCTAGATGCCCCTCTGTGATTAACTGGATAAAGAAACTGTGGCAAATATACACCACAGAATGCTATGCAGCCACAAAAAAGAACAGAAATGTCCTCAGCAGCAACTTGGATGCAGCTGGAGGCCATTATCCAAAGTGAGTTAACGCAGGAACAGAAAACCAAATACCACATGTTCTCACTTATAAGTGGTAGCTAAACATTAAGTATACATGGACATAAAGATGGGAACAATAGACTCTGGGGACTACAAGAGGAGGTAGACAAGTAGGGTGGCATGGGCTGAAAAACTACCTTTTGGGTACTATGCTCACTACCTGAGTGATGGGATCATCCATACCCCAAACCTCAGCATCACACAATATGCCTGTGTAACAAACATGCACGTGTGCCCTCCGAATCCAAAATAAAAGTGGAAAAAAGAAGATTTCAGGTTTATACAATTGTGAATGGGAAATTGCCTTGTAAACCTTAAACATTATTATATACAAGCTTAAAGTGATGTTATTGAAATTTTAATAATGTTCACAGGACTTGGTTTAAATATCATCAGTTTTCTTTCTTTTTTGAGCAGTTGCTCCATCCACTCATCACAATACTGCAGATGCATAAACAAGGCACTATAGAAATCGATCTAATTATAATCTCTAACTGCTTCGAAGAATAAAAACAAAATGGGGGAAGTTAGGAAGAATAGTAAATGTTATACAGCAAGTGTTAATGGAGACAGTCTCTATCTGATGAACTTACATTCCAATTTCACTTTTATTTTGCCTGAATTTTCCATAATGACCAGGACATACCTTTAAATAAGCAAATGACATTTAAATTACAAATATTTTGGTAAACATAAAAATACTCATGGAGGAGGAAAGAAAAAAGAAGTAGAAAATTTAAATTAAAATCGAGCAAAGGGTAGAAGTTGGGAGCATGGAGATGACAAGGGATATGAGGAGTGGAGGTAGGGAGGGTGCATAAGAACTGAGGGAGAAAGTTCTTTGTGGGTAGGTGGAAAAGTGGTAGAACTTGGACCATTGACTCTAAAGGTGAGTAATAGCTCTAGGAAGACATATAGAAAGTAGTCTGAAGCCCAGGTTGGTACATAAGCACAGGCTGTTAGGCAACAGCAGTGACACTCCCTAAAGAAAGACTGAAATGCCCAGAACAGGACAAACCAGCTCCAGCATGCTTAACTGTTCTGGTCCTGTATGCCAGTATTCTGGCTACTGCAAAGTCAGCTTCAGAAAGAACCCCATGAAGTGGGTGAGTGATGAAAAGGTGAAGTTAAGTGGCATTAAATTCCAAGAGACCACAATGTACAAGGATCCCCAGGACAGAATCTCGAGCATCCAGGAGGAGCTTCTGCAGGTATCTGGACAACCCACAGGCAAATGGCCCCCCAATCCCTGGCCATCCCACACTTCTTATTGGTTGCCTTAGGGCAAACAATCAATTGGAACAGCGGCCTGCAAGGCCTGGCTCCACAGCTCTGTAGCTGCCCTTGCTCAGTCCTTACTCCACAGATGTTGATACCTGAAGTTTGGGCTTTTCCTTTGTAATGTACTTTTATTGAAAGGGTCTCAGTGGGACAGTTGGGAGGAGGTAGGACCTGGGTAGGGGGCAGGGGAAGGTGCTGGGAGAGAGGAGGACAGGCACCTGGACAGCGAATTTCGAAAAGTGAGCAAGCAGAGAGGTGGTGCACTGGTTATCAAGCTGCTTTACATGCCAGACAGGCACAGGCACTCTGAGACCTGTTAGGGTCCTCGAATGGAAGACAGAAAGGGCCTTAGATTTAATGACTCTTCTTTTGTCCAAAAGCTAGACTGTGGCCTAAGCAATTAAAAGCGTCTTCCTTCTCTCTCTCTTTTAATGGTTTTAAATGCACTCCAAGACAGCCTTGCTTCACATATTTTTAAATGGGTCTTACAGGGTGTTGAGAGACAAGGGTTGTAAGAGAAAGATGCCTGGATCATTAAAGGAGAAACTGGAGAGGACCAGAGACAAGGGAAGCTACCCCTTCAGACCACTGTAGCTGAAGATCTGATTAATGTTTTCAACATTTGAAGCTGCAATGGATTTTAAAAGTGAAATTTCAGAGTTGAGAATAGTTCAATACCAGAATGGTGTTTAAACTTTACCAAGTCATAGGGTAGTCATAAAGATAAATTGCAAGTTAAGTTAGAATTAGCAAGGGCATCTTTCAAAAGCTATAGAGGCTACTGTAGTCGGTCTAATAGGTTGTATTAAATTCTGAGAAGCCAAGGCAAATTACTAATTATTGTTTTACATTTAATGTAGAGGAAACAGGTTTTGAAGAGGCAATGTGTGAATCCAAAATTACATCTTGTAAGTGCATTGGTGGTATAGTGGTGTACATGGATGCCTTCCAAAATTACATCTTGTAGACTATATGCATAACCTATATTAAATCACTAAATGACCCCATTAAAAGTCATCATGGACAGCAAACACTTGCTTCCTTTTTATAGGATTCACAGCGTGATTTCAAAGTTATTTACTTTTCCTACATTGTTGGTCAGAGTTTGTTTATCTTATTATAAAATAGGGAAAAACAACACAGTTTAGGAAAATTACTAATGCAAATCAAGAAAGAGTAGATTATAGTACAATTTGTGTTTAATTTTCACTTTTTCTGAATAAATTAGTAAAAATGCTCATTAAAAATCTTTGAAAACTAGATGAATTTAACAAGAAAAATGGGAAGTACACATAGAAAATCAATGTTAAATGTCTGGCATTGGGGTGGATGTAGATATAGATGTAGAGTTGTATGTGAATAGAGACTTGAATATGTAAGTCTTTCTACTGGAAAATTTTTGATTATGAAAGAAATTTCCTTATCGTTATCTAGTCGATAATGCAGTTGGAAGTTATCGATCAAAATAGCATTAGAGAGAGTCAAAAGTGCCATGATGCAAGCATTTTGATTGTCATGGAAAGAGTCCACAGACAGGAGAGTGAAGTTAGCAGATCCTTAATAATACTGTAGTACTTCAAGGTGCCCAACTCTAAGTAAGCTAAGTTGTTTAGATGTTAGGATACTTGCTGATTGTCTTTGGTGTTTAATTACATTGAGGCAATGGTTATAATGTGATCCAGGCAAAATTCTGTAATTTTTCTAATCCTCTTTGACATGAATAGTTTTCCTCACCTTCCACCCCTCCTTTTTGACTTCACAGAGATGATGTCATCCACCATTAACAAAGATGCAGAGACCTTAGATATGATGTTGGGATTCATTCCTAAGTTGTCACAGGAGCTGAAGGCAATTCTGTCTGAGGGGCAGCTGTCATTGAGAAAGGTACTACTTTCCTGACCAAAGAGAAGTGAAGCTGATGATGCCAGTAAACTATACTGTGAAGAATGTTGTGACAAAGGGACTTTTCTGCACAAAGTAGGTAATTGTGAACTTCTCACCTAACCTCCTATGTATTCTCCACGAAACATTCACTGATGTCCAATTCAGTCACCACTGATTGTTAGAATGTGAGAAATCATTATTAATGCTTACATGTTTCACTTGCTCTGTAACAATAGTCTTTCCACTATTGTACTTCTATGAAATTGATCTTTTTTCTGCTGAAAAAGTCTTTTTCTTTTTTATTAATAGTATATTTAGATCAATTGCTTTTGAATCTTATTAACTATATAATGTTTATAAAAGCTTTATTACTTTAACCAACATAACTTTTTATACACAACTGACACCAACCACATATAACAGTTATACATTATTGAATCAATTTTGTCAACATACACTACATGAACACAAAACCACACACATTGTAATGTTTTACTTCATTGGAAGTGGGAGGGTTTGGGGCTTAGTGAAATATTATTTGAAAACAATCTGAACTGACAATAAATATATTCAGATTTTTGTGCCCAAATGAACTCAACTGTTTCTTTAGTAGGGCTTTTTTATGCTTCTAAATAAATATATCATCATATAGATAACTGAATAAATAACTCATTTTTTGGTGTTAGAACTGGTAAGGAAATGGATTCAAGTCTACCATTTTAGAACTTACAGAACATTTATGTAAGTAAAATAAACCATGAAATAATATGAGCATTTCTTAGAGTTGGTAAAGCATCATGGTATCATTTTTAAATTTAGTCAGTTTCTTCAACCTCTGTATCCATACATTTTAACTAGCCTCTACAGAGAAAATGCACTTTAGAAAAAATTTACTTTAGAAAAGTAAATTGCTTCAATCAAATGTCTGTAAACAGAATTATAGGAGATGAACACAGAAGTTCCTATATTCCAAAGTTCCATACATGGTCAATCATAACCAAGGCTCGGAGGTTTATCATGTCCTCTCCTAGTCCCTCCTGGAGAGCTTCTTCTCACTGAGAGAGCAAAGAACGACAGAATGTAACTGTTCGCGCAGATAGCCAACATGTTTTAAGAGTTGTGCTTTCATGGTGGAACCCTTGTTGCTCATTGTAACTCTTGCATTCAAACTTACTTATCCACAGTATGCAGCTCACTGTCCATTACAGAACACATTTTCTCCAAGTTTGTCCTTAACTGATAACACTGAGGACTATCACTATTATCTATCTATTATCTACTGACATAGTTGCCTCAATCTGTACCAGTATATACTCCTACTACTAGCCTATCTTTCTCTCCATTTTTCCCTCTCCTTTCCCAGTTGTGTCATGACCCCTACCTTTCTTATTCCCAAAGACTGTTTTTGTGCAACAGGTATGAATTTTAAGGCACGGTCTCTCACATGCAGAAAATATCCACCTTTCTTCTTTACCAAATCAATAGCAATCCCAATTCTGTAACCTAGTAGAGAATTCAACAACATCAGACATTGTTCTAATGGGGACACCCATGAAGGTGTGCACTGAACCCATGGTCTTAGCACTAAAGCACCAAGACCCTTGGGCTGCACTATCCTCAATGGCTACCACTGCAACACTCAGTGCAATCCCACATAGTCCTCTCACTTCTGTACCTGTGTCCCTCAATGGGGACAGAAAGAATGCTGACAAGGATGATATCTCTTCCCTTGGATAGGGAAGTTTCAACCCCAGGGTAGTTTAAAGAAATAATCATATTATCTCCCTTCTGTCTCTTTTTCTGTGTCTGTCTCTGTATTTCTCTCTCTCTGGCTCAAGTCCTATCAGGGTTACTTGCATAACTTTTTACCTGTCTTTGGGCATTTATAAACAATTGGCCGTGCAGTGTCAGGCATCTCCTTTCTAGTATAGCCCTTCAAAAGTAAGCTAGACAGGCAAAAACCAAGGCCCAGGCAGCCTGCTTGAGCTGGGCTAGGGAATGGAAATGTGAGATGGAATAGTATAGTATCACGCCAAACCAGGATAACATCTCAAGAAATTATCCTAACACACACACTGATCACTAACCTTTTCAGCCTTTCCTTCTCCCTGGCATTAGTCCTGGTTTTCTAATATTTTTTCATAAACAAACACCAATCATTTCCCCACCAAACTCTAAAGTATCTCTGAAATTCTATACTTCTCATTACCGCTGGGTCCCACTGTAAATGGGCTTCCCTCTCACACTCTGACTCTGTCAGATGCCACAATGGCCCCCACTGCCCAAATCCAGTGGTGACTCTTGCCTCTTGTTCTCCTTTACTCTTTCATATTTCACCCTGTGTTGCTAATGATTGGTGTACACAGTATATAAAAGTTGTAACATTACGAAATGCAAAGGGATAGACAATAAATGCGATTGAATTACTCCTAAAATCTTCCTACAAGGTCTTTGGGGAATAGCTAGGTAATATTTCTCCTACTTTTAGCACACTAGAAACCACTGGGGATCTTCACAAATACTCGGGACTGGCTCCACACCCAGAGATATGACTTCCTTGTTTCAGAGTGCAACAGCGGGAAAGGGTGTTCTTAAAGGTTCCCATGTGATTCCAATGTGCTGCTATTAATACACCGGAGAACTACTGGGGCGGGGTGTGGGGTGAGTTAGCACAAAGAGTGCAGTGGGGGCCAGAAATGACTGGCTGATTTGAAGGAACAGTCACTTTTTTTTTTTTTTTTTTGAGGAAGAAATGTCAGGATTATATGTGATAAGACTTTATTGGAAAGTTAATTTTTGCTCATCAGGATGTATAGTTCCTAAATCTTGTGGAAATGTGACCATTTGATTATGAATGTGGACAAAATATGCAGGAAATAAGAACCAAAAACTACTAGAAGGAATTTTTTGAAGCCCTAAACATATTCACAAACAGGTAGATCTCAATATATTCCGCCCTCTTTAAAGTAGAAAGCAGGCAAGAGCTAAAGGAGCTACCTTCTCTAGTTCAACACCAGACTAAAGATTATAAAAGGAACTAAAAGATTGGTTTGGTGGTATGAGGAATTAGGCATGATTACCTAGGAGAAACCCCATACACATCTTGAAAGCCCTGCTGCCCTAGATTTTGCCCATAAAAACCCTCTAACTCCCTTTCGGTCCCCCACCTTCTAACCCACAGTCCTCTGTGAATTGTACTTTTATCCATAGTGACTATACCAGTTAACTTCATCAAAGAGGTGAATCACCCTAGGATGGGTCGGGTCCTCCTGTTGCATCCCTGACCTCATCCCTGTATGGCACAGGATCACTAATCATAGAGGCTTTGCCTTTTTCTAGTTCTACTAACCTGAGCACTCAGTGCATTTTTTACTCTGTAGCCAGGTTCTATGGTTCCACCATCCTCCTATCCTCCAGCCCCAGAGTCTGCAAATATCTTGTGATGAAGTGCAATTTCCTTTAACTAATATGATGTGTTGAGCAGCTACCATGTGCGTGCAACTGACCTTACAGCGAGCTCACAGAAGCTCATAGTCAGTCTAGTGTGGGAGGCCAATAAGTAAGGGGGAATAAGGGCTATGATATCAGTAAAGCATCACTGAGAATGTAATGAACACACAGGGAATGGGGTCTACTTTATTTCCATCATGGGAAGGAGAAAACATAGAGGAAGCAACATAAGGGAAGAGAGTTTGTGGTAATTTCCCTAAAGGAAGTAATGTTGGATCTGAATCTTAAAAGGTATCTGAGCAAATGAGAGGGCAACAAGGGACAGGGAAAGACATAGAGAACAACAGAAAGCACAGTATGTGTGAACCTGCCCAGAAGTCAGTAGGATAGGAGGCCAGTTACTGTAAAGGGGATTATCAAGGTATGGCTGGAGATGGAGGCAGGAAGAGGGATTCGTAACTCATCTAGTTCATCCTGGATATGGAGTTTAGATTGCATCCTTATGTGTTCGGGAACCACTCATGATTACAATTTCTCTTGCATAGAAAATGTTTTCCATCAATACTGGACACAGAATGAGAAGGAATCTTGGGACCATTAGGGCAGAGAACCCAGGAATCATAGAATATATTGCACACTTTGAAATAAATCCTCTGGTTTGCCCAAGTTACTCTACCTTCTTCTGTGAGAATAAGGAGTAGGATCAGATATGTTATATGATTTGACATTAATAATGATAAATAAATTATCAATATTTGGGGGATCCTATTCATTTATTCAGCAAACAATTATCAACCTCCTCCTCTTACATGCCTAGCAGTGTCTTATGTCCTTAGGGTTTAATAGTTGGGGGGAAACCCACAAAATTGCTGCTCACATGGAGCTTCTACCTAGACACATAACTGTTTCTCAACTTTCCCTTGCCATATGCACTCTATATATAACCCTGCTATTATTATAAAAATAAGATGTGAGGGAAAATAATAATAGATGAAGTTTCATAATTTTACTAGTGTATATAATTTTAAATCTCTTAACCAAGAAATGTTCAAAGCTTTGCTTCCTGGAGGACATTTGTAAGATATAAATTTCCCTTTATTCTTAGTTTTAATATTCCTTATAAATCAGTGTGACAAATGAAGTAAAAGGACAGACTCCTAGAGTAGCTCTAAGGCCCTACTGTGAGATTCCCAGGTTGGATGTAACCAAGAACCTAAACTGGTTTAAAACAAAAGAAATTTTTTTTCTCATAGTTCTGAATGCTGCAAGTTAAAATCCAGGTGTTGGCAGTGCCAATGTTGTTCTGAAACCTTTGGGGAGCATCCTCTTTTCTTCTTCCTAACTTCACATGGATTGCTGCTGCTTTTTGGCATTCCTTCGTTGCAGCTGCAGCTCTTCAATGTTATCCCTCTTTACACATGGTGCTCTCTGTTCCTTTGTCTTCACATTATCTTTGTGTAAGGATATCCATCCTACTGAATATAGGGCCCAGCTCCAGAGGGACCTCATCCTAACTAACTACATTTGCAGTCACACTAGGGTCTATAAAGGTCCCATTCTGAAATACAGGTATGTATGGTTTCAGTGGATCACTTTGGGGACACAATTCAATGCATAACAGAGCCTGAGGAGAAATCCAGACAGGACAGTCAGGGTGGCTGAAAGAATACACTCATTTACCTCTCTTCCCTCCCTTGATACACAGAAATAAAAATAAACCACTCTTCTGAGAAAACATAGAGGCAAAATTTTCTCCTGGGACTACAAAATGGTACAGCCACCCCAGAAAATATTTTGGTGACTTTTTAAGAAAAACTAAAATGTAACCACCTTACAAAGCAGAGATTACATTACTGAACATTTTCCCAGGAATTTAAAATTAATGTTTATGTAAATTCTGTGCATGAATGTTTATATAGGCTGATTTGTAATTGCCAAACACTGGAACTAAACAAAATGTTCTTTATGCGTGTTAGTTAAACAAACTGTGGTATATCCACGCCATTGAATAAGACTCAACAATAAAAACAGCCAACTAGTGACAAATGCAATAAGCCACATGACTATCCAGAGAATCAGGCTGAGTTTTTTCAATAACTCCAGAAAGTTACATGCTGTATGATTTCATTTATAAAACATTCACAAAATGACAAAATTTAAAAATGGAAAATCTCTTTTTCAAAATTTAAGGACTGGGTTAGGGAGCAGGTTGGAAGTTGGTATGACTTTAAGGAATCCTTATGGTGGTGGAACAGATTTATATCATGACTATTCAACTGTCAATATCCTCATTTTGATATATGCTGTAGTTTCATAGCTGTTACCTTTTGGCAAAACTGGAAAGGGTCTAGTAATTATTTATTATATTGGCATGTGTCAATCTGTAATTATCAAAAAATTTAAAATTTAATTTGTTAAAAATCAGAAACTTCAGTTTTAGAAGTTGTTAGGGATTGAATGTAAATTGTTTGCTGTTGTCAAGTCAGGCAAAACAGTGAGGAATTCACAGAAAATATGAAGTTGTTACTAAGAAATTGGTCATGAAATTAAAAGAGTGGCAGATATGATCTCAAATCAAAATGAGTTTATCTAAGAACCTCTGACTGGATGAAATGGAGACTGGAAGATGGTACAGATAGAAGGCTATGAGCAACAGAATACAAAAAAGAGCTTCAGAACCTCAGAGACCATCAGCTACCTGGGATAAAGCCAGTGAGAGTGCTGTCTGAAATACTGATTCTAATCCAAAAGGATGAGAACAATGCCCAGCAAAGTTAATGCTAGAACAAGACAAACATGCTGCCCTAGAAATAAAAGGCAGCTTCCTAGATCGAGCCTGTCCCTGGCCCATATCCCTCATCTCTTCCTCTGCAAAGTTATAATTCAAGATGATATTTGGGTGGGGGCACAGAACCAAACCATATCAGCAGTATTAAGTAAGTGCACCTTAAGTAGGTAGAAAGAGAAAAAGCCAGAAGAAGGAAGAAAAAAAAATGAAGACTACAATGGAGCTAAATAAAACAGAAGATAGGCAAATTCCTTGAATCCCGGAGCAGCCAAGATGGCGGAACAGAAACGGCTCCACTCTGCAGCTCTTACCTAGAAGGATGAAAATGGAGAGTGAATTCTGCATTGTCAATTGAGGTACCAAGGTTCTCTCACTGGGACTGGCTAGGTAGTTGGTGCGACCCACAGAGGGTGAGAAAAAGCAGGGTAGAGTGAGGGCCCACCTAGGAGCTGCATGGGGCAAAGGGAACTCCCTCCCCCAGCCATCTGGGGCAGTGATGGATTGTGCTACCCTACCCTGAAAACCACACTTTTCCCATGGATCAATGCAACCTGCAGATCAGGAGGTCCACTTGTGAGTCCATGCCACGAGGGCTTTGGGTCACAAGCACAAAGCTGTACACACTCATGATGGTGGCTGGGGTGGGTGGCCAGTAGAGCAGGCACTGAGACACAGGAATATGTGCATACTTCAGCTTTGGAAACTCCCGCGATGCAGGAGGTCCATCCACTCCCATTGGAAGGGAGCGGAAGCCAGGGAGCCAAAAGGTCTTGCTCCCACAGAACCCCACAAGCTAAAACCTGCTGGCTTGGAATCCTCTCTGGCCAGCATGGCAGGCTAGAGACTGCCTAAAAAGACTGAGTTCTTGGGGGTGCTGCCATCACTGTGGCTCCAGTCCACAGTTTTCCCATGCCACTGGTGCCAACGAGACTCAGCAGTCTGAATTGGGAGGGACTCCCCAGAGCACAGCACAGCAGCTGGGTCAGTTTGTAGCCAGACTGCTTCTTTAAGTAGGATCCTGATCCACTCCTCCTCACCAGGCAGGGACCCCCTGTGGGAATCTCAGCATCCCAGTCAGTGGTTCGTGGACAGAACTCTGATATCCCCGAGAGGAGCCCCTGGGAGGAGAAGTGGCTGTGGTATTGTGGATCAGCGATCTTAGTCTTTTCTGCCTGCTGGCTCTGAAGAGTAAGGGCAGCCCAGACGAGGGGGATTCCCACCAGTGCAGCACACCCACCCTGCCAAGGGGCAGTTAGATTGCTTATTTAAGTGGGTCCCTAATCCTGGTCATCTTTTCAAAGAACCAACTTTAGTTTTGTGAAACTTTTCTATTGTTTTGCTAGCCTCTATTTTTAAATTTTTTTGTCTGACTTTTGTTATTTCCTTCTTTCTGCTAAATTTGGGCTTACTTTGTTTTTCTAGTTCCTTGAAATACAATGTTAAGTTGTTGATTTGAGATCTTTTATGACATAGGTGCTTATTACTATAAACTTCTCTCTCAGCACTGTTTTTGCTGCATACCATAAATTTTGGTATGTTGTGTTTCCATTTTGGAGTTTTTGAGATGGAGTCTCACTCTGTCACCCAGGCTGGAGTGCAGTGATGCAATCTCAGCTCACTGCAACCTCCGCTTCCCAGATTCAAGCGATTCTTCTGCCTCAACCTCCTGAGCTGCAGAGATTACAGGTGCCTGCCACCACACCTGACTAATTTTTTTGTATTTTTAGTAGAGACAGGGTTTCACCATGTTGGCCAGGCTGGTCTTGAGCTCTTGGCCTCAAGTGATCCACTCGCCTCAGCCTCCCAAAATGCTGGAATTACAGGCATGAGCCACTGAGCAGCCTGTCTCAAGATATTTTTTAAATTCCCTTTACATTTCTTCTTTGACCTATTGGTAGTTAGGAACATGTTCTTTAATTTCCACATATTTGTGAGTTTTCAAAAATTCCTTTTATTGATTTCTACTTTCATCCCATTGTGGTCAGAAAAGATATTTGATATTATTTTATTATCCTAAATTTATTAGGACTTGCTTTGTAGCATAACATATGATCTATTCTGGTGAATGTTCTGTGTGCATTTTAGAAGAATGTGTATTCTGTTGCTGTTGGATGGAATGTCCCATAAATATCTGTTAGCTCCACTTGTTCTAAAGTATAGTTCAGGTCCCTTGATGAGTCTCTTGTAGGCAGTATATAGTTGAGTCTTGTTTTTTAAATCCATTCAGCCCTGTTTTTTTAATCAAATAACATAATCCATTTACATTCAAAGTAGTTATTGATGGGTTAGAATTTACTACTGCCATTTTGCTAATTGTTTAGTGGTTATTTTGTAGATTCTTTGTTCTTTTCTTTTTCTCTTGCTCTCTTTGTGGTTAGATGATTTCCTGTAGTGGTATGCTTTGATTTCTTTTTTAAAAATCTTTTATATATCTACTATAGGTTTTGCCTTGTGGGCTTACATTT
Organism: Macaca mulatta; assembly: GCF_049350105.2. NCBI lineage: Eukaryota > Metazoa > Chordata > Mammalia > Primates > Cercopithecidae > Macaca > Macaca mulatta. Next base: position 94,208,654 of record NC_133420.1, read on the forward strand.
TTTACGTTTTGCCACTATAGTGGGCTTACATTCATCTCAGTATGATTAATATTTTCCTTTCTCAAAAACTTTACCTGATAAAGTTCTGACTAGGACTCATGGCCCACTATAGTTCGGACATAAGTTGTTTTTCAAGGAAGGTGATTAAATTTTACTAATCTATATTATATCAACCATTTAAAAAATCCAATGGGCAGTTAATATAACAGCATTCATAGATGCCACTGGGAAGCAAGGAAAAGATGGGGAAATGGAAAATGAAGAAAAAGACAGAGTCAGAAGACAGAAAAGAAAGGGAGAAAAAAATAAAATTGTGTAGGGAAATGGTAAGATCACTGATAAGCTGGCACCTGTAGCTTCAGCATCCTGAAGCTTATTCCTGAGACAACCCCGGAATGCCCTCTTGTGGCCGATAGTACATCCTTCCACGCCAACACACTAATAACGCAGAACTTCATTTAAAATGATAAAGCTACCTATGCCGATTGTGCTTCGCTTCCATGCCCCTTCCCTACTGAGCAAAATTATCTCACCTAAATGAGCATTTCATGCCGCATGCTGTTATTCTTACAAGGCAAATCCTCTAGGGGTACCTGTCACAAGTTAATTTGGTAACAGACAATCCTCTACATTCTCTAACCGAAAGAACCACATTTCTATCCCAGGTACCTCAAGACAGCATCCCTACTTCTTTTTTCCGGAGATTGAGGCTAAGGCCTATGCCTCCCTGTGAACCAGTAGGATTTTTCTGAAGAAGCTTTGAACCTGACTAAATGCACATGCCCATATGCAACACACAAACGTTTCACCACATATTTGATTGCCAGCTAAATGCTAGCCCCCGGGGTACAGTGGAAAGCAAGAACAGACGCAGGCCCTGCCTTCATGAAGCGGGGGGTCTCAGGAAAGAGGTCACACGCCCACAAATGGAAACAGGTCGATTAACACCGTGAAAGAGATGAGAGGGGGTTTCTGTGAGGGAGACGAAGCTTCATTAACAACCCGGCAAACAAGAACGGGAAACGCAATCCAGGTGGAGGGAGCAACACCTTTCAACGTACGTTATCAGGTCACAGGGGTCCTATGCTCTCTCGCTTGGTGAGGAATCTCCCATTGGGGAACGAAAGAAAAATGAATCAAACCGGAGGGTAGCGGGGTAGTGAGGGGATTTTGGCTTTCATTTTAGGAGCCAGGGCCTGCTACCTTCGACCACCTGAGACCCCTGGGAAGGCGGGAAAGCCTCGGCGCCGCCAGCGCGCGCCTTCCCTTGACGTTCTCGCGAGGCCCCCACGCGCTCGGAATTCCGCAGGGTTTGTGCGCGCGGCTCGGCCTGGCGCAGGCGCAGAGAGGGAGCAGGGTCAGGCTGACCGCCATTGCACAACGCGGAGGACTCGCCTGCGGTCACAGGAATGCTGAGGCGCTTCTGCTTGTGCATGCTGTGGCTTGGACTCTTGCTGGTTCGGTTTTCCCGTGAACTGAGCGACATCAGCAGTGCCAGGAAGCTGTGCGGCAGGTACTTGGTGAAAGAAATAGAAAAACTCTGCGGCCATGCCAACTGGAGCCAGTTCCATTTCGAGGAGGAAACCCCTTTCCCACGGTTGATTGCACAGGCCTCGGAAAAGGTCGAAGCCTTCAGCCCCTACCGGTTCGAAAGCCCGCAAACCGCTTTCCCGGCCCGGGGAAGAGGCACAAACCCAGGTAAAAATCTAAACCGAAGGCATGTTTGTTCACCTCTGTACATTTCTTATTCCTGTATTTGCTTTGCCAGAAGGTAAGCTTCCCCAGGAAGTGGAATTTGTGCCTAGTATACAGCTTTTTTTAAAAAATGTAAAAAACAGTGTATTGAAAATATACAAGACTTAAGCGAAGCCCTTTTTTTTTGTTTTTTTAAACTTAGAGGAAATAAGTGTACACTTGTAAGTCTACAATTTATGTAAGAATGTTGTTCCTTTCAGGAGTGCCTGTCATCTGGCAAACTCCTTTTTGTCCTTCAAAGCCCAACTTAAGTATCATTTTCCCTGTGAAGTCATCATTGACCTTTTCATATCCAATAGCTCCATTGTCCTTTCTACCAAAGTATCTAGCACATAGTTCTATTTGACTGTCGTCACTGGCTACAGAATGAGCCAACCTTGTGGAAGATAAAAATGCAGATACCTTGTTCAAAAAAGCAGGAAAGGGCCATTAAAATAAAGGTGGTAAAATATAAAACTGTTTTGTTTACTTGTTCATATCCCCTGGTCACGCACCAGGAGATAGGCCTGGTTCATTCTATCAGGCTTCATTTAAAAGTTTACGTACTTGTATTTCATTCACTTACAGTTTCAAAGGTAAATTTATTGAGAATTTATACTACAACAACGGAACATTTAAACCAAATGCAAGGCCTGTGTGACTACACAGGTTTCAGTCCCATGAAGTCAGCCTTATATACCATACTATATTATAGGGACTATTTCATGCATATTTTTGTCTGAAATGCCTGGCAGATGGCCTAGCACGTAGCATGTGTTTAATATGTGTTGAATTTATACTTAATGCTTTCAAGCAGTCTGCAGGAAGAATATTCTTGTTTCAGATTCATTGGTATCATCTTACTGTGTTTTTACATTTGTGACAACATATTTTAGTCCCAATATGATTTGCCATTTTAAAAGAAATTGCACTTTGTTTATAGTCTATCCATAGGAAGAAAATTACTGCCTTTTACAGTAATTCAGTTTATTTGATTCGGACAAAGGTTGCAAAAGTGAATATTTCTGAAATTAAGGAAACGAGTAAACTATCATGCCAAAAAGAGACCCTAATGTAGAGTACTGAAAAAAGTCAAACAGTGCACATTGTAGGCACTCATTAACTTTTTTGAAATAAATGAATACAATTTATAAAATCACTGTTGCTGAGAGAATGAAAACTTTTAAAGACAGAAACCATGAGACTGATTCTTGATCATTTTCAAACTGACCGTCAAACTAACCCACATACAAACCTCACCTTGTCCTTCTGTTAGAATGAAGGAAGTGTCTCTCCCCAGTCTTCTACTTTTACTTTAGTTCAGTGACTCTCTCGCGTATGAATCATTTGGGAATCCTGTTAATTTACAGCCTCTGAGTTGGTAGGCCTGGGGTGGGGCCTGAGATTTTTCATTTTTAACTAGCTCCCAGGTGCTGCTTGTTGGTGGCCCACACTTTTGAGTAACAAGGTCCAGCTTACTCTCTCTCTCTCTTTTTTTTTTTTTTTTTAACTCCTCTTTCTTATTCTTTTCTCCCAGGAGTGCAAGAAGAGCCTTCCCTTTCTGCTTTATGTTGGGTGGGCATTTCTCTTACATCAAATACTGTGCTCTCACTACCTGTGCTATAATACTGTAGTCAAAATTTTATTTTTAGACCTCCAAGCTTGAGGCTGTTATTTAAATAGAGGTTGGAATGCCTTTTCTCAACAAAGTGCTCTAAAGACAATTTTCTTAATAAAAATGTTCAACTTTAAAACTCAGCTTGTTAATGATCCCTTTGTTTTAGGTATTATTCACACTCCCCTGGAAGAATAAATGTCATTAACAATGAGCAGGGAGCTGCAATGAAACAAGACTTGTAGAAAATAAAAATGTGTCTGACAATATTTGAAAATTGTTATACACACAAAACCTGCTACTATGGAAACTATGTAAAAGACAATTTGCTGAAGTGGAAATACGGTGTAGCAGTAAAACCACAGTTGTATTGAAATATGTAGAGAAAGGAAAAATGAGTTAGGTTATCAATATGAATTGTATTATTTTAATAAGGGAAGATGACATTTATTCTGTCCTGTTAATTTCTAGGAAATAATTTAGAAGTTGCAGAGATGTATGTGTTTCTAATATAGAATACATAATTATGCCGTCATTTTTATATATGAATGTGGCTGGAAAGTTGGTTACTTTTTATTTCGCTTTTACCAGCAGGACAAGTTGTTGTGTTAAATCAAGTCAGTTGTCTGAAATTTTAATATTCTGATGATCTATTTGAGTCTGACACAGAAAAATATAATTTGCTACGCCGCTATTAAAAAATGCTTTTTTTCAAAGCTACTCATACATAACTTGAATCTGTAATTGTGTGCTTCTTGTTAATGAACCCTGAAGGTGGAGGCAGTATCTCCAAGACCTACCCATAATGTGGCACCATGAAGTTGACAACATATTTCTAAATTACGACTGAGTATTGTGCTTCCCAGATATTAGTGCCAGGTGAAATCATTAATGTTTCAAAATCAGCTTTTCATAATCTGTAACCTCTATTCCAGTTAGATTAATCATATTCTCATATTCTTGGTCTTCATGTCACATATTCTTGTTTTTTTTGTTTCTTTATGTTTCAGATATCACAACTAATCTGTAAACGGCCTTTCCCTTTATATATTAGTTTAACAAAATTTGAGTGCCTATTATGTGTTAGGCATTTTTCTTGGTGCTTGGGATGTTAAACAGTGAAGGCTCCTACCCTCATGAAGCCTACAGAATAGTAAAGATAGACAATAAACATAAGTAAATTATAATTTACAGAAGATGATTGTCCTCTCTTAGCCCCTCTCTGCACTTCCATTCTCCTCCTGTCATTGACAGTTGTAATGTGTTCATTATATATTTTTTGTCTGTATAAGTTTTTGCAAATTATGCTTCTTTCCTGTGCGTATGTTTTTAAGATATATCTAAATGGCATTTAAGATCTACATCTTATTGTTGCCATGTGAACATTTAGTCCATTGCTTCTAACTACTGCGTAGTACTCATGTGCATTCCTCACATTTTACTGATTTATTCAATTATGAACACCTAATCTATATAGCCTTGAACTCCCTACCACTATAAATAACACTGCCATGAACATCATTGTATGTGTCCCCTTATGAACCTAGAAGTGTTTCTAGGATACACATCTAGAGTGGAATTACGGTGTCATGAAGTATGTGTATGTTTAATTTGCTTGAGGAGTGTCAGATTGCTCTTCAGAATGACTACACCAACGTATAGTTGTACCACTAATCCTATGTCCTCGTATCTATGTCAACAATGAGCATTATACAGTTATTAACTTTTACCAGTGTAATAGACATAAAATGACATTATATATCTATTTTAACTTGCTCTGGGTCTGAACATCTTTTCATATATATGTTAGCCTTTTGGATTTTCTCTTAAAATTTCCTGTTTATATATTTTGCCCAATTCTTGTTGGAATTGTTATCATTTTCCAGTTGATTTGTAGGAGTTAATCAAATCTAGATACAATAATAACTAGTTGTTGGTTTTAGATGTCACAAATGTGTTCTCCCATTTTGACATCTGTCTATTGGTATTGCTTGACTGAAAGCCTTAACTTTTATATAATTAGGCAGTAAGTGTTTTGCCTTATGTATTAGAGGTCCTTTTCTGTCCTTCTGTTAACTTTTCAGTTTTACTTTTCACATTAAGTCCTTAATTATTAGGCCAGTTTTTAGTTCTGGTGTAGGTAGGAATATTACCTCAGTTTCTCAATAAGTCTTATTTTTCTCTACATAGGGAGCTAGTTTTCTGAACACTTTCTACTAATCAACTATTTTTCTCACTAATTTGTGGGATTACCATTATTGATAAGTTTGAGCTTCCTATTTTAATTGGTTATTTATTTGACCTTGTATCATTACTATTTTTGATACTGTGACTCTGTAGGATGTGATTTATCTGGCAGGACAAGTCTTCAATGTTTATTTTTTCCCTTAGGATTGACTAAGCTAAATCTTCAACCTTTATTCTTTCATATATATTTAAAAGTATGCTTATTGAATTTCTTTTTAAAAAATCCACATGGTATTTTATTTGGGATGCATGGAATATTATCGGGGGAAACTGCCCCCAATATTTCAATGTAGGTTCTGTTTTCCATAAGTGTTGGCCAGCTGAGAAATAAAGAGAGAGAGTATAAAAAGAGGAATTTTACAGCTGGGCCGCCAGGTGTGACATCACATATTGGTAGGACTGTGATGCCCATCTGAGCCTCAAACCAGCAAGTGTTTTATTAAGGGTTTCAAAAGGGGAGGGGGTATAAGAACAGGGAGTAGATCACATGCTTCAAAGGGCAAAAAGCAGAACTGCTAATAAGGGTCTAACAAAGATCACATGCTTCTGAGGGAACAGGACAAATGGCAAAAGCAGAACTACTGATAAGGGTCCAACAAAGATCACAAGGCAAAGGGCAAAAGCAGAACTACTGATAAGGGTCTATGTTCAGTGGTGCACGTATTGTCTTGATAAACATCTTAGATAACAGAAAGCAGGATTCGAGAGCAGAGAACCGGTCTGACCATAGATTTACCAGGGTGGAGTTTTTCCCCACCCTGGTAAGCCTGAGGGTACTGCAGGAGACCAGGGTGTGTCTCAGTCCTTATCTCAGCTACGTAAGACAGACATTCCCAGAGCAACCGTTTATAGACCTACCCCCAGGAATGCATTCCTTTCCCAGGGTATTAATATTAATATTCCTTGCTAGGAAAAGAATTGAACGATATCTTCCCTACTCGCACGTCCGTTTATAGGCTCTCTGCAAGAAGAAAAATATGGCTCTTTTTGCCTGACCCCGCAGGCAGTCAGACTTTATGGTTGCCTTCCCTTATTCCCTAAAAATTGTTTTATTCTGTTCTTTTTCAAGGCGACTGATTTCATATTTTCAAACACACATGTTTTACAATCAATTTGTACAGTTAACACAGTTATCACAGTGGTCCCGAGGTGACGTACATCCTCAGCTTATGAAGATAACAGGATTAAGAGATTAAAGACAGGCATAAGAAATTATAAAAGTATTATTTGGAAACTGATAAATGTCCGTATTAAAATGAAATCTTCACAATTTATGTTCCTCTGCCGTGGCTCCAGCTGGGGTCCCTGACTTCCCACGACATCTCTCCCTTTTTATATAAATGTGTCATGGTGATGAAGGCTTGTTCGTTCTCTTGGTTTTGACGCAGGATTCTTTGACTGGTCCAGCACACTAAAAACAAGCTGATTAAACAGAGAAACATGATTCCAAAATTTACTATGATGGAGCCCCCAGTAGACTTAATCCAAGTTGTGGGGTTTAGTCCAGAAAGACTTTCTGCCACCCTATCTAACGCCTCAGCTCCAGGCACAATGGATAAATGAGCTGAGAGACTTCAAAAATTTGTTTCTTTAATTTAGTTAGTCCAAAGATAAATTATCTTCCCTACCTAGAAGGTGTCCTTTGACCATTTCCCATGAATGGTCAGTCTCATTGTAGGAATATGGTGTGATACAGAAATCAAAAGTATTCCAATTGCACTGCATTTGCTTGCAATGTTCGAGACTCATTAGCCAGTCTCCAAGCCAAATAACAGACTGTCTTAAATCATTAATTTGATTAGCTAATATTTGATCGATGCCCTGCTGAGAATTCCACATTTGGGTGGAATTGCCTTGCCATTCCTTAACAAAGTGAGCCATTTGAATAGATTGGTGTAATGCCACTCCGGCAGTGGTGGCCAGCGCAGTCACTAGGCCCATGATCACAGCAATTAAAGTGAAAACAAATCTCTTGATCTTTTGAGAATTTGTTGTAACACGTCATTAATTAAATTACTGAGGGGGAATATTCCTAAGGTCTGGGTAAAGTTACCAGTATCCAGATTCCTTCTTAAGCTTGAACCAACATTACAGTTTTCCTGAAGTCAAAATGGGAGTTAACACAAGTGTATGAATGACAATTAATGTATTGGACAGTTTGATTTTTCGTCCAAATTTTGATATTTCCCACTAACAGCATGTAAGGAGGCTTAACACAACTCTGTATAGGAGTGGTCAGGCTGGAGGTAAACAAAGCAGAATGTTTGAATCTACATTGATACTGAGGGAGAGGAGCGGCGGTGGCAACACCCAATGTTCTCCACCGTAAAGAAGCAATCCGAGGTGCCCGGGGATGCCAAAGAGGTAGAGGGGCATACCTGGGTCGAAAAGAATTATAAGGCCAATTGGAGTCCCATAAAGGAGGATCGGCATCAAAAAGAGGGTAAGAGTTCAAAGGGGATTTATCATGGGGTTCAGAATCACGTATGTGAGGGGCGATAGTTGGGACAACAGACAGAAAAGCTTCCAATTCCCATACTCGCAGTCCAGACATGGCAATAGCCAATTTCCACAGTTCTGGATGTTCTGGACTCAGAATGGGGAATATCATATGAGGCCTTGGCGGGGGTGGGGGGTGTGTGGGTAATGCCATTATCTTCCCGTTTTAAGGGAAAGAACGAGCTGAACCTTCTATGCAAAGTAGGATGATGATCCTTGTCCTCCCAATAAGAAATAAAATAAGTAGCCTCTAGGCATTCCTTTCAGCCAGAGGAGCAACTGTTTTTAAATAGCCCTTTAGTGCCCAGTCTATTACTAAACCATATGAATCATTTTTTAAATACTACTGCATGTGAACTAACAGTCTTCACAAATTAAAGTTTTAGATAGGCTTTCAAAATTTTTAGAACATGGTTTTCCTACAGGTTTATATTGAAAATATGGGGATCTCCTATTACTCCCCTTTTCATTTGTCTTAAAGGAGAAAGGGAGAGGCCGGGGACCAAATGTCCCCATTCCCCTGTGGCTAATCTCTCTGGAAGATAAGCAGCCCAGACTTGAGTTTCTAGATGGATACAACCAGGTGCATTTCTGAGGCACAGATGAGGGTATTTATAACCCACAGTAACATTAAATGCAGTGCCTTCTTCTCCTCGTTGAGCAGGGCAACGGTCATCTGTAGCTCCAGGCATCCACACACTATTGTTAGTATACCTTTCTGCAGGAGCATCCATCCAGGTGAGAGGTTGGATAAGTGGAGGAAAAGGCACATAAGCCCAATAAGAATAATTTTGTGTAGCAGGTAAATCAGTTTGAGGGAAAACTGGTGAGACAAAGGATAAGGAAGAGAATTATTAAGTAAAACCTATTGTAAGCGAGATCTAGTGCTGAAGGAGGAACAGAAGAACAGGGGGATATTATTTTCAGGCTAGTAGAAATGGTGAGATTTTTTAGGTTCGTAAGGAGAAAAAGGGAATTAGGAGAAGTGGGATTAGTTAGAGGGGTCTCTGTTGCCATTAGGGAGGATTGAACCAGACCCATTTTGATTTGGTGTGCCAGTTTATGAGGAGTTGGCACAGATCTCACCAGGTATGAGGGTGGTCTCTGATGCAGACGTCTCTTCCCTGTGGTTTTCATTGTCAGTATTCACACGAAGTTTAAGTCTTTTAGTGGGCACCCAGACAGGGGATTGATGATCTCCTGGTGAAACATAAGCATACCCTCTTCCCCACATTTTAATTGTTCCAGGTTCCCAGGTATTGGTTTGGGAGTTTTTCCATAACACTGGCTTGCCTTCATTTAGGGAGAATATTTTTGCCTGTATAATGGTGTTCAGCTGCAGTCAGAGTATTGTATCCAGGAACATTTAGAAAGTTTAAACAATGCTAAATGTAATTGAGGTAAATTTTGTCATTGGAAGCAACACATGGCCATTTTACACTCACAGTTCGCAATCTCAAAAGCTAAAATATGAAGGAGAAAACCTTGAGCGTGCTCATCAGAGACAGATTTTTCAACAGCATCTTGTAATTTAGCCAAAAAATCAGGGTATAATTCATTGTGACCCTATTTAACAGTGGTGAAAACAGGAGCTTGGCCGGAGGTGTGTAATTTATCCCAAGCTCTCATACACACCTTTGTTACTTGTTCTGTGGTGAGAGCATCGAAGCCTAATTGGGCAGTAGTGTCAGAGTAATAGCCAAGCCTGTGAGCTGAGCCTGAGTCATTGGAATGCCATCAGCCCGATTTAGCTGAGCCTGCAGATGGGCCTCCTCTGACCACCAGGTACAGAATTGTAAATGCTGAGATGAAGTTAGAACAGCTTTTGCCAAAAGGTCCTAGTCTAAAGGAAGCAAAGTGACCTCAGTACAAAGAGTCTGTAATACCATTTTAGCATATGGAGAAGTAGGACCATACTGAGTACAAGCATCCTTGAATTCTTTTAAAAAGGTAAGATTGGCACATATCAACACACTTGTGCTCCTTGAGCATTGGGAGGTTCCAGTGCGACGGGATAAGCCCATGCCTCTAATCCACTTGTTTCTTTGTTCTGGTGTAATAAGTGTTGCATGGTAGTTTCAAGAACAGGCACATGAGACAGAGTCGGCATAGAAGTGACAGGAAAAGTATATGTAGATAAGGGAAACTGAGGTTGAGGAGGTCAGACCGGTATGAGAGTGTGAGAAAGGGGCATTGGGGGAGAAGAGGCAGATGCATACTGATGATTATTGTCCCAATCCTGTGCAACCAGAATGGCAGGGGCATCCATGTGTGAAGAAGGGTAGAGGAGCAGGTTGAGTGGATGGCAAAGTGACCGGTTGAGGGACTGAAATGACAGGAGGGTGAGGGGCTGTGGAGGATGGGGGAGGGCCTGCAGAATTACAGGTAAATTGTAGTTTGGTCCCGGAGCCATTAGATGGCTCTGGAGGCAAAGGCTGCAAAGGTTTGAAGAGGGAAGAGTTAGCATAGTTATGGTCCCGGGCTGTCCAAGTCAGGGCCATGGGAGCCCTTATTTCTTTCTGAAAAGAAATAAGGTCATCAGGGGGTGACGTTAAGCCAAAGTCACCAGAGTTAGATATTGAATCCTCAATATCCTCAGGTCGGGGAGGAGTAGGTGAAGGGAGAGGCTGAGCACATAACGAAGGCCGAATGGGAGAGGAAACCTGAGAAAGAGGTAGAGGGTCACCAGATTCAGAAAATTGTAACTGCAGGGGATCATGGGATTGGTATGTCATTAGGATGGCACGTACCAAGGCCCAATCACTCCAAACAGTGACAGGAACATAATTCCCTGTTGGGACCAGTTCCCGGAATTTTGTACCAACACGATCCCATAGTTCCACATCTAATGTTCCCTTTTCAGGAAACCAAGGACAGTGTTCCTCCACCGCCCTGAATAGGGTGACCATATTTTCCATGGGCTCTTGAACTCCTGCCTGTTTTAACAGGAGGTTAATATAGCAGAGATAAGCATAATGTTTAGACTCTTCATGACCCATAGTTACCCCGGACAATACACAGACAGCTCACCAATTGTCAGGGATCCAAACAAGCATTTCTGTGGACTGGACTGATGAATGTTTCTAGGCTCTCTGCAAGAAGAAAAATATGGCTCTTTTTGCCCAACCCCGCGGGCAGTCAGACCTTATGGTTGCCTTCCCTTGTTCCCTAAAAATCGCTATTTTTCTGTTCTTTTTCAAGGTGCACTGATTTCATATTGTTCAAACACATATGTCTTACAATCAATTTGTACAGTTAACACAATTATCACAGTGGTCCTGAGGTGACGTACATCCTCAGCTTACGAAGATAACAGGATTAAGAGATTAAAGACAGGCATAAGAAATTATAAAAGTATTATTTGGAAACTGATAAATGTCCACATTAAAATGAAATCTTCACAATTTATGTTCCTCTGCTGCGGCTCCAGCCAGTCCCTCTGTTCAGGGTCCCTGACTTCTGGCAACATAATGTATACACTAATTTGAAGAGGATTGACTTCTTTTTTTTCCTTCACCTTTTAAGTTCAGGGGTACATGTGCAGGATGTGCAGGTTTGTTACATAGGTAAATGTGTACCATGGTGGTTTGCTGCACAGATCATCCTATCACCTAGGTATTAAGCCCAGCCTCTATTAGCTATTCCTCTTGATACTCTCCATTCCCCCAGGCCCCCTGTCAGGCACGCCCCATTGTGTTGTTCCCCCGCATGTGTCCATGTGTTCTCATCATTCAGCTCACACTTACAAGTGAGAACATGTGGTGTTTGGTTTCCGTTTCTGCATTAGTTTGCTGAGGATGATGGTTTCCAACTCCATCCATGTCCCTGCAAAGGACATGATCTCATTCTTTTTTTATAGCTGCATAGTACTCCATGGTATATATGTATTGAGTTTTCTATATTCAGTCTATCATTGGTGGGCATTTAGGTTGATTCCATGTGTTTGCTGTTGTGAATAGTGCTGCAGTGAACATATGCTTGCATGTATCTTTATAATAGAATGATTTATATTCCTACACCCAATAATGGATTGCTGGGTCAAATGGTATTTCTGCCTCTAGGTCTTTGAGAAATCACCACACTGTCTTCCACAATGGTTGAACTCCACCAACAGTGTAAAAGTGTTCCTTTTTCTCCACAACCTTGCCAGCATCTGTTGTTTTTTAACTTTAATAATAGCCATTCTGACTGGCATGAGATGGTATCTCATTGTAATTTTGATTTGCATTTCTGTAATGATCAGTGATGTTGAGCTATTTTTCATGTTTGTTGGTCACGTATATGTCTTCTTTTGAGAACTCTCTGTTCATGTTGTTTGCCCACTTTTTAGTGGGGTGGTTTTTTTTCTTGTAAATTTGTTTAAGTTACTTATAGATGCTGGATATTAGAGCTTTGTCAGATGGATAGACTGCAGAAATTTTCTCCCATTCTTTAGGTTGTCTGTTCACTCTCATGATAGTTTTTTTTTTTTTTGCTGTGCAGAAGCTCTTCAGTTTAATTAAATCCCTTTGTCAATTTTTGCTTTTGTTGCAATTGCTTTTGGTGTTTTTGTCTTGAAATCTTTGCCTGTGCCTATGTCTTGAATGGTATTGCCTAGATTTTCTTCTAAGGTTTTTATGGTTTTGGATTTTACATAAGTCTTTAATCCATCTTGAGTTAATTTTTTTGTAGGGTGTAAGAAAGGGATCCAGTTTCAATTTTGAGCCTACAGCTAGCCAGTTCTTCCAGCACCATTTAATAAATAGGGAATTCTTCCTTCATTGCTTGTTTTTGTCAGGTTTGTCCAAGAGCCTATGGTTGTAGGTGTGCGGTGTGTGGTTTTGAGTTCTCTATTCTGTTCCATTGGTCTATGTGTCTGTTCTTGTACCAGTACCAAGCTGTTGTGGTTATTGTAGCATTGTGGTATAGTTTGAAGTTGGGTAGTGTGATGCAGAAAACCACAGAGATGGTGGCTGCCTCTCCCCACAGGAGCTTTGTCCGAGAGTGAGATCAGAGTTCTGTCTGTATAACCCTGGCCAGAGTGGCTGAAGCCTCCACATGGAGGTCCTGCCCAGTGAGGAGTAATGGATCGGTGTCCTGCTTAAAGAAGCAGTCTGGTCACAATCTGCCAAAGCAGCTGTACTGCCTTCTGGGGAACCCTTTCTCATGCCAACTGGCAGGCTGGAACAGCTGAGTAAAGGGAACTGCAGAGATGGTGGCAGCCCCTCCTCCCCAGGAGCTCAGTCCTAGGGAGAGATCACGTCTCTGTCCCTGTGCCCCTGGCTGGAGTGGCTGAAGCCCCCACAAAGAGGTCCCACCCAGGGAGGAGGAATGGATTGGGGTCTCACTTAAAGCAGCAATCTGAGCGTGGTGGCTCACGCCTGTAATCATGGCACTTTGGGAGGCCAAGGCGGGCAGATCACTTGACATCAGGAGTTCGAGACCAGCCTGGCCAACATGGCAAACTCTGTCTCTACTAAAAATACAAAAATTAGCTAGGCATGGTGTCACGTGCCTGTAATCCCAGCTACTCGGGAGGCTGAGGCAGGAGAACCGCTTGAACCTGGGAGGTAGAGGTTACAGTGAGCTGAGATCACACCACTGTACTCCAGCCTGGATGACAGAGTGAGACTCCATCTCAAAAAAGAAAAAAAAAACCATTCTGGCCACAATCTGACACAGCAGCTGTGCTGAACTGTGAGGTACCTTCCTCCTCTGGACTGTTTGGATTCTCCAAAGTCGGGAGGCTGAAAAGGCTGAGTTGACCTTTCCCAGAGATGGCGGCTGCCCCTCCTCCCAGGAACTCTGTCCCGTTTCAGGCAGACTCCAGCTTTTGCCTTGGCTGGCTGGAATTCCAAATCAGGTCTTAACTTGTGAGGTACTGTGGAAGTGGGACGTGCAGAACAATGGCTTGGCTCCCTGGATTCAGCCCCCTTCCTTGGGATATGCACTGTTGTATCTCCCGCCTTGCCGGGATGCCGGGGCCAGAGTCTGTAAAACTCCTGGGCCTCGGTGTGTGCCTGAGCGTCTGCTCTGCTGAGACTCCACACAGCTCTGTGTATCGAATCCAAGGCCCTAGTGGCATGGGCTCATGATGGGATCTCCTGATCTGCAAAGATCAGGGATCAAAGATGGGATTTCCTGATCTGGGTTTCAGAGATGTCTGGGAGAAACGTGGTTTCCCGGGCGGGGTGATGCAATCACTCACCACTTTCCTTGGCTGAGGGTGGGGTTTGGCTCCCTGCTGTTCCCTGGTGGGCCATTCATTGCTCCACCCTGTATTTCTTCATTCTTTTTGGGTCAAGTCATTTGCCTAGTCAGTCCCAGTGTGAGAACCTGGATCTTTCGGTTGAAGGTGCTGAATTCACTCTTTTATTCCACTCCCTGAGTGCCACGGATCACAGCTGCATCTAATTGGTCATCTTGTTCCCCTCCCCGCTATTGATATCTTTATTACATAAAGTCATCCTAATCAAAGTCATGAAATTACTTATATTCTATTATTAGGATTTTAAAGTTTTCTTTATGGAAACTTTTATGGTATTGGGCAAGTTCATGCTTAATAATTTTTTTTTCAGCTATTGTAAATACCTGTGAATTATATTTGCTAGTTAGTGACTTGGCTAGAGAAATGCAATTTACTTTTATAGGTTGATCTTTATCCAGCAACCATGCTGAACTATCTTCATAGTTCTAATAGTTTGTTGATTCTGTAGTTTTTTTTTTTATCATTTGAAAATGATAGTTATATCACTTTCTTTCTGAACTTATACCATTTTTTTGCTTCGATTTCTTGTGTTATTCCCAGGCTTAAAGGGCGTACATTAAAATATCTCCATTAGGTATGATGTTTGTAGGTTTATGCTATATAATCTTCACTAAGGTAAGGAAGCTTGCTAAGAGTTTTTTTTTAATCATTGTAAATAGGGCTGTACTTTATTAAGGTCTTCTTTTGGCATACTTTTGCATAGTCTTACGATTTTTTCTTTCATTAATTAAGCAAATACTCATTGGGTACCTACTAAGCACCCAGGCACAATTTTAGATTCTTGGGAATATATCAGTGGACAAAACAGACAAAGATCAAAGGCTTTATGGAGCGCTCTGAAGTAATAAACATAATAAGTAAATATTAGAATGTAGTAAGAGCTACAGAAAAATGAAAAAACAGTATAAGGGAGATAAACAGAGCAAGGAGTTGAAAAGTGGGGTATAGTATTAAACAGTGTGGTAAGGGTAGACCAATTATTGAAAAGGTGAGATATGAGAAAAGAAGTGGTAAGGGAATTAGCCAAGCAGATATCTGAAGAAAGCACATTCACGCAGAGGAAACAGTGGAGCAGATACCCTTCTGCTTGATGTATACGGGGAATACCTAAGAGGCCAAGTGTGGTTGGAGCAGAGAAAGTGAGGAAAGTAGTAAAAGATAAGGTACAAGAGGTAATAGGCAGACATGATAAAATAGAGTATTTTAGGCCAGTAGTCCCCAACCTTTTTGGTACCGGGAACCAGTTTCATGGAAGACAGATTTTCCTTGGACCAGGAAGGGAATGATTTTCAGATGATCCAAGTGCATTACATTTATTGTGTACTTCTATTACTATTACATGATAATGTATAATGAAATAGTTATACAACTTACCATAATGTAGAATCAGTGGGAGCCCTGAACTCGTTTTCCTGAAACTAGATGATCCCATCTAGGGGTGATGGGAGACAGTGATAGATAATCAGGCGTTAGATTCTCATAAGGAGCATGCAACCTAGATTCCTGGCATGCGCAGTTCACAATAGGGTTCACGCTCCTATAAGAATCTGATGCTGTCCCTTGTCTGACAGGAGGTGGAGCTCAGGTGATAATGCGAGCATTGGGGAGCAGCTGTAAATACAGATGAAGCTTTGCTCGCTCCCGTGCCCACTGTTCACCTCCTGCCATGTGGCCTGGTTCCTAACAGGCCATAGACCAGTTAAGTCCCCAGGGGTTGGGGACCCCTGTTTTAGATCATTTTAAAGACTTTGTTTTGGGGTGATGCAAGGAGTCATTAAGATTTTTTAGCAGAGAAGTGACATAATTGACATCTTAAATGGATCACTCTGGCTACTGTGTTGAGAATAGACTGTAGAAAGGCAAGAGTAGAAACAGACTTGTTAGGGAGGGTCTTAGATAAGGATGATAGAAGTGGAGGTAGTGAAAACTTAAATTCTGGTTATACATGGGCCATATTTGATGTGAGATATGAGGAAGATAAATCAAGAATGACTCCAAAACATTGTTGATTCTAAAATTTTGTATATGGAACACCTAGAAGGATAGGATTGTCATAAATGAGATAGGAAAGGCCTCAAAGTGGAACAGGTTTGGAAGACAGTATCAGTAGTTCAGTTTTGGACATGTTGAATTTCATGGCGTTTTTTAACAATGTTGAG
Source organism: Macaca mulatta (assembly GCF_049350105.2). Lineage (NCBI taxonomy): Eukaryota > Metazoa > Chordata > Mammalia > Primates > Cercopithecidae > Macaca > Macaca mulatta. Next base: position 94,225,155 of record NC_133420.1, read on the forward strand.
TTTGAAACATTAATGTGGAGATGTTGAGTAGGAAGTAAGGTATATAAATCTGGAGTTTGAAAGAGTAATCTTGTTTGCAGGTAGAAGTTCAGGAGTCATAGGTAGATACGTAATTTTTTGAGCCGTAAGACTAGAGGAGATCACCAGAAGAGTAAGTGTACATAGAAAATAGTACTAAGAACTGAGTCCTCAGAAACACCAACATTAAAAAGTTGGGGAGTGAGAATTGTAAAGGAGACAGAAAAGGGACAGCTACTTAGGTTGGAAGAAAAGAGAGTGTGGTGCTGTGGAAACCAAATGATGAAAGTATATCGGGAAGAGGTGTATTTGATAAATCAATTAAGATGTGAATGGCTGTTGAATTTAGCAATATGTTTGTGACCTTCATAAGAGAAGTTTCGGTAGAGTGATGAAACAAAAGCCTGATTAGAGTGGGTTTAAGACAGTGAGAGAAGAGGAACAAGTTAGTAAATGTAGAAAACTCTTATCAAGGAGTTTTGTCACAGAAAAGAGAAAATAAATACGATGGTAGCTGGCAGGGTAAGTGGGGCCAAGAGAAATATGTATGGGTTTGTGTGTGTGTGTGTTTTTGTAAGTGGGAGAAATAACAGGTTTTCTGATAAGAGTGATTCAATAGAAGTTAAAAACTGATGAAGAATACAGAGAAGGATTGCTGGAGTAGTGTCCTAGAGTGGGCAAGAGGAGATGAGATGTAATATGTAAGTGCAGAAATTGGCTTTAGAGTGTATAGTTCATCTGTAGAAATAGGTAGAAAGGGAGAGTATATGGGTGTACATGTTAAGAGATGAATTTAAAAATTTGGCAAAGGGAGTTGATGCAAGTTCTTTTTCAGATTGCTTCAATTTTCTCCTGAAGTAGAAAGCAAATCCAGCTGTGAGTGAGGATGGGAGTCTATTAACATGGTAAACTACATTGATAGATTTTGTGATCTTGACCTATCCTTGCATTTCTGGGATGAACCCTTTCATTCTTTTTTTTTTAATTTTAATTTTATTTTTAAGTTCAGCGATACATGAGCGAGATACGCAGGTTCATTACATAGGTAAACGTGTGCCATGGTGTTTTGCTATGCCTATCAACCCATCACCTAGGCATTAAGCCTAGCATGCATTAGCTATTTTTCGTAAATGCTAGCCCTCCAACCCCACCCTCTGACAGGCCCCATTGTGTGTTATTCCCCTCCCCATGTTCATGTGAGCTCATTGTTCACCTTCCACTTATAAGTGAGAACTTGCGGTATTTGGTTTTCTCTTACTGCCTTAGTTTGCTGAGGATGATGACTTCCGGTTCCATCCATTTCCCTGCAAAGGACATGATCTCATACCTTTTTATGGCTACATAGTATTCCATGGTGTATATGTACCACATTTTCTATATCCAGTCTATTATTGATGGGCATTTGGGTTGAATTCATGTCTTTGCTATTGTGAATAGTGTTGCAATGAACATATGCATCTTTGTAATATAATGATTTATATTCCTTTGGGTATATACCCAATAATGCTATTTCTGGGTCAAATGGTATTGCTGGGTCAAATGGTATTTCTGGTTCTAGATCTTTGAGGAGTCACCACACTGTTTTCCACAATGATTGAACTAATTTACATTCCCACCAACAGTGGCAATTAGTTCCCATTTCTCTGCAACCTCAAAAGCATCTGTTGTTTCTTGACTTTGTAATAATCGCTATTCTGACTGTTGTGAGTTAGTATCTCATTGTAATTTTGATTTGCATTTCTCTAATGATCAGTGATGTTGAGCTTTTTTTCAAATGTCTGTTGGCCGCACGAATGCCTTCTTTTAAGAAATGTCATTTCATGTCCTTTGCCTGCTCTTTTTTTTCTATCTTTTGAGATGGAGTCTTGCTTTGTCGCCCAGGCTGGAGTGCAATGGCATGATCTCAGCTCACTGCAACCTCTGCCTCCTGGGTTCAAGCAGTTCTCCTGCCTCAGCCTCTCCAGTAGCTGGGACTACAGGCACACGCTACCATGCCTGGCTAATTTTTGTACTTTTAGAAGAGATGGGGTTTCACTACATTGGCTAGACTGGTCTCGAACTCCTGACCTCAGGTATCTGCCCACCTCGGCCTCCCAAAGTGCTGGGATTACAGGCGTGAGCCACTCACTGCACCCGGCCTGCCCACTCTTTAATGGAGTTGTTTGTTTTTTCTTGTAAATTTGTTTAAGTTCCTATAGATTCTGGATATTAGACCTTTGTTAAATGGATAGATTGCAAAATTTTTTGCCAGTATTTTATTGAGGATTTTTACATTGATATCATTCAGGAATATTGGCCTGAAGTTCTTTTTGTTGTTATATCTCTGTCAGGTTTTGGTATCAGGATGATGCTGGCCTCATAGAATGAGTTAGGGAGGAGTTCCTCCTTTTTGATTGTTTGAAATAGTTTCAAAAGAAAGAATATCAGCTCCTCTTTATACTTTTGGTAGAATTCAGCTGTGAATCCATCTGGTCCTGGGCTTTTCTTTGGTTTGTAGACTATTTATTACTGCCTCAATTTCAGAACTTTTTATTAGTCTATTCAGGAATTCAACTTCTTCCTGGTTTAGTCTTGCAGGGGTGCATGTGTTCAGGAATTTATCTATTTCTTTTAGATTTTCCAGTTTATTGGCATAGAGGTGTTTATAGTATTATCTGATGGTTATTTGTATTTCTGTGGAGTCAATGGTGATACCCCCTTTATCATTTTTATTGTGTCTATTTGATTCTTCTTTCATTTCTTTATTAGCCTAGCTAGTGGTCTATTTGATTAATTTTTCCAAAAAAAAAAAAAAAAAAAAAAAAACCAGCTCCTGGACTCATTGATTGTTTGAAGGGTTTTTTGTGTCTCTGTCTCCTTCAGTTCTGCTCTGAGCTTGGTTTTTTCTTCTCTAGTTTTGGGGTTTGATTGCTCTTGGTTCTCTAGTTCCTTTAGTTGTGATGTTAGGGTGTCGATTTGAGATCTACCTTTTTGATGTGGGCAGTTAGTGCTATAAAGTTTCCTGTTAAGGCTGCTTTAGCTATGTCCCAGAGATTCTGATATGTTGTCTCTTTGTTCTTTGGTTTCAAAGAACTTCTTGATTTCTGCCTTAATTTTACTGTTTACCGAGGAGTCAATCAGGAGCAGGTTGTTGAATTTCCACGTACTTGTGTGGTTTTGAGTGAGTTTCTTAATCTTGAGTTCTAATTTGTTTGTGCTGTGGTCTTAGAGTCTGGTTGTTATGATTTCAGTTCTTTTGCATTTGCTGAGGAGTGTTTTACTTCCAATTATGTGATGTGCCATGTGGTGCCAAGAAGAATTTATATTCTCGTTTGGGGTTGGAGAGTTCTGTAGATATCTATCAGGTCCATTTGATCCAGAGTTGAATTCAAGTCTAAATATCTTTGTTAATTTTCTGTCTCAATGGTCAGTCTTGTGTTGACAGTGGAGTGTTAAAGTCTTCCACTATTATTATGCAGGAGTCTAAGTCTCTTCGTAGGTCTCTAAGAACTTGTTTTATGAATCTGGGTGCTCCTGCATGTTTGCATATATATTTAGGATAGTTAGCTCTTCTTATTGAATTGACCTGTTTACCATTATGTAATGCTCTTCTTTGTCTTTTTTGTCTTCGTTGGTTTAAAGTCTGTTTTGTCAGAAACTAAGATTGCAACCTGTGCTGTTTTCTGTTTTCCATTTGCTTGGTAAATTTTCCTTCATACTTTATTTTGAGTCTATGTGTGTCTTTGCATGTGAGATGAGTCTCTTGAATTCAGCACACCAATGGATCATGACTCTTTTTCCAGCTTGCCCTCTGTGTCTTTTAATTGGGGAAGTTAGCCCATTTACATTTAAGGTTATTATTGTTATGTGTGAATTTGATCCTGTCATCATGATGCTGGCTGGTTGTTTTGCAGTCTTGTTTATGTAGTTGCTTCATAGTGTCACTGGTCTGTGTACTTCAGTGTGTTTTTGTAGTGGCCGATAATAGTTTTTCCTTTCCATATTTACTGCTTCCTTCAGGAGCTCTTGCAAGGCAGGTCTGGTGGTGATTAATTCCCTCAGAATTTGCTTGTCTGAAAAATGTTTTATTTCTTCTTTGCTTATGAAGCTTAGTTTGACCAGATACAATATTCTAGGTTAGAAATTCTTTAAGAATATCAGCTTGGTGCAGTGGCTCATGCCTGTAATCCCAGCACTTTGGGAGGCCAAGGCAAGTGGATCACCTGAGGTCAGGAGTTTGAGATCAGCCTGGCCAACTTGGTGAAACCCTGTCTCTACTAAAAATACAAAATTAGTTGGGCATGGTGGCACATGCCTGTAATCCCATGGACTTGGGAGGGTGAGGCAGGAGAACTGCATGAACCCTGGAGGCTGAGGTTGCAGTGAGCTGAGATGATGCCATTGTACTACAGCCTGGGTGACAAGAGTGAAACTCCATCTCAGAAAAAAAAAAAAAAAAAAAAAAAAAGAAAAAATATCAAATAAATATTGGCCCCTAGTCTCTTCTGGCTTGTAGGGTTTCCACTGAGAGGCCTGCTGTTAGTGTGATGGGCTTCCCTTTATAGGTGACTCGACCTTTCTCTCTGGCTGCCCTTAATGTTTTTTCCTTCATTTAGACCTTGGAGGACTGATAATTATATGTCATCGGGCTGATCCTCTCATGGAGTATCTTACTGGGGTTCTCTGGATTTCCTGAATTTGAATGTTGGCCTGTCTTGCTAGTTTGGGGAAATTCTCCTGCATGGTATCTTGTAGTGTGTTTTCCAACTTGTTTCTGTTCTCCCCATCTCTTTCAGGTACCCCTATCAGTTGTAGGTTGTCTTTTAACATAATCCCATAGTTCTCAGAGGTTTTATTCATTCCTTTTCATTCTTTTTTCTCTAATCTTGCCTGCCTGCCTTATTTCAGCAAGATAGTCTTCAAGCTCTGATATTTTTTCTTCCACTTGGTTTGTTCAGTTGCAGACTTCAAACTTGCATTTGCATCATGAAGTTCACAGGTTGTATTTTTCAGCTCCTTCAGGTTATTTGTCTTCCTCTCTAAACTGGTCATTCTTGTTAAACAGCTCCTGTAATGTTTTATCATGGTTCTTAGCTTCTTTGCAGCAAGTTAGAACATATTCCTTTAGCTCAGGGATGTTTGTTATTATCCATCTTTTGAAGCCTACTTCTGTCAATTCACCTATCTCTGACTCAGCCCAGTTCTGTGCCCTTGCTGGAGTCATGTTACAGTCATTTGGAGAAGATTGAGTTTCCAGCATTTTTGCATTGATTATTTCTCATCTTCATGGGTTTATCTACCTTTGATCTTTGAGGCCAATGACTTTTGGATGGGGTTTTTGTGAGGTCTTTCTTGTTTATGTTGTTGTTGTTGCTCCCTGTTTGTTTTTCTTTTAGCAGTAGGGCCACTCTTCCATAGGGTTGCTGCAGTTTGCTGGGAGTCCATTCCAGACTTTATTCACCTTGGTTTCTTCTGTCCCTGGAGGTATCACCGTGGAGGCTGCAGACCAGCAAAGATGGCAGACTGCTCCTTCCTCTGAGAACTTTGTCCCAGAGGGGCACTGATCTGATGCCAGTGGAACACTCCTGTTGGGAGGTCTCACCCAGTTTGGAGGAATAGGATCAGGGACCCACTTAAATATAGCAGTTGGCTGCCCCTTGGTGGAGCGAGTGTGCTGTGCTGGGAGAAATCTCCCTCTCCAGAGCCAGTAGGCAGAAAAGACTAAGATGGCTGATCCATGATAGCACAGCCAACCCCCCTCCTAGACCCTCTTCTCAGGGATATCAGAGTTCTATCCATAAACCCTCCACTGGGGATGCCAAAATTCCCACAGGGAGGCCCTGCTCTGTGAGGGGGAATGGATTGGAGTCCCACCTAAAGAAGCAGTCTGGCCACAAACTGTCCCAGCTACTGTGTTGTGCTGGGGAACTGCACCCCATCCAAACTGCGCTGGCATCATGGTAAGGGAAAACAGTGAACTGGAGTGGAGACACAGTAATGGCAGCCGCCTCTTCCCCCCACCAGGAACTCGTGATCTCAGTGCCTGCCCACCCGAGCAGCCATTACCAGTCTGCACAGCTTAATGCTTGGAACCCAAAGCCCTGGTTCATGAGGGGAGCTCCTCATCCCCAGGTTGCAAGAATTCGTGGGAAAAGCATGGTTTTCAGGGAAGGGTAGCACAATCCCTCTCTGCCTCCCTTGGCTGGGGAGGGGAGCTCCCTTTGCCCAATGTGGCTCCCAAGTGGGCCCTTGCTCCACTCTGCTTTTCCTTGCTCTCTGTGAGTCACACCAACCTCCTAGTCAGTCCCAATGAAAGAACATTGGTAACTCAATTGAAGATGCAGAATCCACTTGCCATTTTCGTCCTTTTCAGTGGAAACTGCAGAGCAAAGGTGTTTCTATTCAGCCATCTTGGCTGCTCCCCCGAACCCTTTCTTAATATATTTGTAAAACATGTTTATGGATTCAGTTAACTAATATTTAGGAGTCTGAAATCAACATTTGAAAGTGAAATGAGTTTTTAAATATTTTAAAATCTCATATTGTTCTTATCTAGTTTTGGAATAAAGATTATGCCAACTTCATAAAATGAGCTGGGCAACTTTTGCTCTTTTTCTGGAACAACTTGTATATGATTAGTATTTCCTATTTTTTAAAAATAGGTGGAACCATCCATATATGTGATTTTTTGAAGGTGATAACTGACTAACCCTTTTCATTTATTTGAATGTTGTTGGTACATTTAGGTTTCCTGTGTCATTGTGTACCAATTAAGGCATCTTGTATTTTTCTAGGAATTCATCCATTTAATCTTTATTTTTAAATGTATAAGCATTCATAATATTTATTTTAAAACTTTATTATGTTTTAAATTAAAACAATATTTGTTTTAAAAATTTAAAAAACATTTGTTAAGATATTTGCTTTAAAACTGTATGTACTTATTTCTTTTTTTCTGCTGTATTTTGTTCATTTCCATCTTTTTTGTTCCTGATTAGTCTGGATAGAGTTCTTATTCTTTTAAACAAGCAACTTTTTAATTAAATAAAAAGTTATTAAAGAGTGCTCTAATAGGCCTCTAACTGCAAAGGACATAGATTCACCTAAATAACCTCAAGATAAAAGGGGATAGTAGTTATTACAAAAAAAAAAAAAAAAAAAAAAAAAGGTATAGAAGTGAACCTAGAAAGACTTGGTAAAGCCTGGGGAATCATATTAGCTCTAAAAAACAAAAGCAAAAAACTTCTGCCTTCGTCTCTCTCCCTCTCTGAATCTTTTCTTTTCTATGTTCCTTTATGATTTTAGCTTGTCATGACAAACCTCGTAGAATCCTTTTAGCTTTGGTTCTCACTAACTCATTTTTTTATTGTTACTTATTCTAGTTTCAAACTGAGGAAATCTAATTGGGTCGATTCATGTTTTTCACATGACATGGCTTGCTAGCCATTGTGACAGATTGGTTTCTTTGGGTCAGGTGCCAACCTCTAGTTTGTTCAACTGTGGCTAGAGAATAGAGTCACATGGTTCAGAACATGGCTGCCTAAGAGCTGGCACTACAGTAGAGGCTATTGGCAAATATATTCTCCTAGAAGGTACTGTATATGAGCAAGGGCCATAATGGAAGCACAGTAAGTCTTCAAATAATTACCTTCTGGAGTTATTTTGGTTTCCAGTATCCAGTATTGCTAAGTGAGTTAAGAGCAGCATAACAGTGACAATCAGTTCATTGTACCTAGAGCATATTACCACTTCTCTATTTCTTTATTAAAATAAAGAACAAAATGGTTTCTACTGCTCAGTTATAAGATGTGCATAAGAAGACAAATGATAAAATTTGAAAATGGGCAAAGGATTTGAACAGACATTTCTTCAAAGAGGATATATAATAAGCATATGAAAAGATGCTTAACATCATTAGCCATGAGGTAAATGCAAATCAAAACTACAGTGAGATACCACTGTGCATCTGTGGGGATAATTATAATCAAAAAATGGAAAATGTCAAGTTTTGATGGGGATGTGGAAAAATTGGAACTCTACTATATTGATGCTGGGATTGAAAACTTGTGCAGCTGCTGTGGAAAAGTTTGGCAGTTCCTCAAAACGTTAAACAAAATTATATCATGCAGTGCTCCTTCCATCCCTAGGTTACACCCCAAAGAATTCAAAACATTTGTTCACACAAAAACTTGTATGTGAAAGCTCATAGCAGCACTATTCTTTTTTTTTATTTTTTGAGACAGTCTTGCTCTGTCATCTAGACTGGAGTGCAGTGGCGCTATCTCAGCTCACTGCAACTTCTGCCTCCCGCGTTCAAGTGTTCCTCATGTCTCAGCCTCCCAAGTACCTGGGATTACAGGAGTGCACCGCCACGCCTGGCTAATTTTTTGTGTGCTTGTAGTAGAGACAGTTTCACCATGTTGGTGAAGCTGGTAGTGAACTCCTGACCTCAAGTGATCCTGCTGCCTCGGCCTCCCAAATTGCTGGGATTACAGGTATGAGCCACCATGCTGGGTCATCAGCACTATTCATAATGACCAAAAGTGGAAACCACTCAAATGTCCATTGATAAATGAATAACCAAAATGTGGAATATCCACACAATGGAAAATTATTCAACCATAAAAAGATACATGCTACAATGTAGGTGAACCTTGAAAATACTATGCTAAGTGAAAGAGACCAAGCACAAAAGGTCATGTATTGTATGCTTTCATTTATATGAAATATACGGAATAGGCAAATCCATAGAAACAGAAAGTAGATTGGTGATTGCCACGGAATAGTGGGAGAGTGAAATGGAAATGACTGCTAATGGGCATAGGGTTTCTTTTTGGATACAGATGTTCTGGAATTAGATATATAGTTTCACAACCCTGTGAATACACTAAAACCCACTGAATTGTATACTTTAAAATGACTAATTTTATGGCATGTGAATGATATCTCAACTTCATTTGTTAATACAAAATGTACAAACGCGTACAGCCTTTTTATAGGAAAACACTACACCTGCTTTAGTTAAAAATAAATATTGCTTTTGAATAACCATACTTTCCATTCTTTATTTAAAATGTGATTGTTTTTTAATAATTAGCTGATTTTACTGATCCAATATTAAATTTTCATCTAAAGGAAGATTTTAATAAAGGAGCATTTCTTTTCTTCTCTCTCAACAGTGTCTACTTCTGCCTCTTGGGAAGAAGCAGTAAACAATTGGGAAATGCAGTCACTACCTGAGTATCAGGATAAAAAGGCATATTCACCCCTTGATAAGGAAAGAGAATTTTCTTCATCACATAATATCAATCTATATATTCATGAGAATGCAAAATTTCAGAAGAAAAGTAGAAACAAAATTAAAACCTTAAGCAATTTGTTTTGGGGGAATCATCCGCAAAGAAAACGCAGAGGATATTCAGAAAAGTGTTGTCTTACAGGATGTACAAAAGAAGAACTTAGCATTGCATGTCTTCCATATATTGATTTTAAAAGGTTAAAGGAAAAAAGATCATCACTTGTAACTAAGATACACTAACCATTATAGAAATTTTTCTAACCTAATAAAAGCTTAATACATTTATTTTACTCTTTTTATTTTTTTGTAATTGTGCTTATAAGTGATATGCTGTGAACAGTGTCTGAATGCACTTGCAAGCACTTGACCATACCTTACAGTGGTAATAGGAATCTTAGTATTTTATTTGGTGACCCTGTTGTTTTCCTTAGTTTTCATATGCTTTTTGAAGATGTTTCTGGAGGTGGTTTGACCCATGCAGACATCTAAGAGTTACCTGTTCACTTGTCATTATCATTGAAACTCTCTTAAACCGTATTTTAAGAAGGATTATGGAACCTTCTGCTTTCCATCTGTATGACATGCAAACTGATGCCCATGACAGTTAGGCCTACCCCAAAATGCTGACCCATCTGTCCCACCAAGTTAAAAATAACGAATCAACTACCATTCCTGGTAGAAGCCCTCGTACTGTAATAGTAGTTACACTTCTGATTCCTTGAGTTTTATTATAGTAATTTCTCTTCACAATTTCTACTGAGGACTTAAAAGAGAGTTTTGTGAATCTAAACTAAAATCTCTCCAACATACCCTGTCTTTGCTTTGAATCAACGTATAAATCTCAATATTTGATTGAGAAATCTGTAGAAAAGGTTCTTAAAGTGTGGTCCCTGACCAAATCGGCAGCATCAGCATCACATGGGAACTTGTTAGAAATGCAGTTCTAAAGTCTCATCTCAAACCTACTGAATCAGAAACTCTAGTTATGGGGGCCAGCAATCTGTGTTTAATAAGCCTTCTAGGCTATTCTGAAGTAGGTTAAAGATCAAAAACCACTGGTAATAGAGTTAATGTATGCATATTGTTGAAGTCCTACTATTCAAGTGCTTGCATATCTCAAGTCAGTATACAAGTTATAATACTAAATTTTTGGTGTTTTTTTTTTTTTCCTGTCCACACATGTAATAATTTTAGTACTGCAAATTAGAGCAAAACAGAGCCCAGTGAACCCAAAATGGAATTCCTACTTCATACCCATTAATTAGTTGATAAGCAGCATTTGAGATTTTTCTCTAGTTTCTTTCCCAAATATGTACAATAATGTTCTTAAATTTTTTATTTCTATTTGGCTTTGTTAATTCTTAGGACAAAGGTTCCACTTATATCTATGTCATACATACTTTGAATGCAATAATAAATATTTTTGGGAGGGAGCGCCCAAGATTGCCAAATAGGAACAGCTCCAGCCTCCAGCTCCCAGCATGAGCAACACAGAAGACGGGTGATCTCTGCATTTTCAACTGAGGTACCGGCTTTATCTCACTGGGCCATGTGAGACAGTTGGTGCTGGTCAGTGGGTACAGCCCAACCAGCAAGTGCTGAAGCAGGGCGAGGCATCACCTCCCTTGGGAAGTGCAAGAGGGAAGGGAATTCCTTTTCCTAGCCAAAGGAAACCGAGACGCACAACACCTGGAAAATCGGGTAACTCCCACCCTAATACTGCGCTTTACCAAGGGTCTTAGCAAATGGCACACCAGGAGATTATATCCCACGCCCGGCCCTAAGGGTCCCACACCCACGGAACCTCCCTCATTGCTAGCACAGCAGTCTGAGATCTAACTGCAAGGTGACAGCGAGGCTGGAGGAGGGGTGCCTGCTATTGCAGAGGCTTAGTAGGTAAACAAAGCCACCGGGAAGCTTGAACTAAGTGGAGCACACCACAGCTCAAGGAGGCCTGCCTGCCTCTGTAAACTCCACCTCTGGGGACAGGGCATAGCTAAACAAAAAACAGCAGACCTCTGCAGATGTAAATGTCCCTGTCTGACAGCTTTGAAGAGAGCAATGGATCTTCCAGCATGGAGGTTGAGATCTGAGAATGGACAGACTGCTTGCTCAAGTGGGACCCTGACCCCTGAGTAGCCTAACTGGGAGACATCCCCCACTAGGTGCAGACTGACACCTCACACCTCACACGGCAGGGTACGCCTCTGAGATGAAGCTTCCAGAGCAAGAATCAGACAGCAACACTTGCTGTTCAGTAATACTCTATTTTGTGCAGCCTCCACTGCTGATACCCAGGCAAACAGCATCTGGAGTGGACCTCAAGCAAACTCCAACAGACCTGCAGCTGAGGGTCTTGGCTGTTAGAAGGAAAACTAACAAACAGAAAGGACACGCACACCAAAACCCAATCAGTATGTTACCATCATCAAAGACCAAAGGCAGATAATACCACAAAGGTGGGGAAAAAGCAGTGCAGAAAAGCTGGAAATTCAAAAAATCAGAGTGCATCTCCCCCTCCAAAGGAACGCAGCTCATCGCCAGCAACGGAAAAAAACTGGATGGCAAATGACTTTCACGAGTTGAGAGAAGAAAGTTTCACTTGATCAAGCTTCTCAGAGCTAAAGGAGGAACTATGTACCCAGCACAAAGAAACTAAAAACCTTTAAAAAAGAATGGAAGAATGCATAACTAGAATAATCAATGCAGAGAAGGCCATAAACGAACTTATAGACATGAAAACCATGACACAAGAACTACGTGACAAATGTACAATCTTCTGTAACCAACTCAATCAACTGGAAGAAAGAGTATCAGTGATTGAAGATCAAATGAATGAAATGAAGCAAGAAGAGAAGTTTAGAGAAAAAAGAGTAAAAAAAAATGAACAAAGCCTCGAAGCAATATGGGATTATGTGAAAAGACCAAATCTGTGTCTGATTGGTGTGCCTGAAAGTGACAGGGAGAATGGAACCAAGTTGGAAAGCACTCTGAAGGATATTATCCAGGAGAACTTCCCCAACCTAGCAAGGCAGGCCAGCATTCACATTCAGGAAATACAGAGAACACCACAAAGATACTCCTCAAAAGAGCAATTCCAAGACATGTAATTGTCAGATTCACCAAAGTTGAAATGAAGGAAAAAATGTTAAGGGCAGCCAGAGAGAAAGGTCAGGTTACCCATAAAGGGAAGCCCATCAAACAGCAGATCTCTTGGCAGAAACTCTACAAGCCGGAAGAGAGTGGGGGCCAATATTCAACATTCTTAAAGAAAAGAATTTTAAACCCAGAATTTCATATCCAGCCAAACTAAGTTTCATAAGTGAAGAAGAAATAAAATCCTTTACAGACAAGCAAATGCTTAGAGATTTTGTCACCACCAGGCCTGCCCTACAAGAGATCCTGAACGAAGCACTAACACGGAAAGGAACAACAGGTACCAGCCATTGCAAAAACATGTCAAAATGTAAAGATCATGGATGCTAGGAAGAAACTGCATCAACTAACGAGCAAAATAACCAGCTAATATTATAATGACAGGATCAAGTTCACACATAATAATATTAACCTTAAATGTAAATGGACTAAATAGTCCTATTAAAAGACACAGACTGGCAAATTGGGTGAAGAGTCAAGACCGATCAGTTTGCTGTATTCAGGAGACCCATCTCACAGGCTGAGACACAAATAGACTCAAATTTAAAGGATGGAGGAAGGTCTACCAAGCAAATGGAAAACAAAAAAAGGCAGGGGTTGCAATCCTAGTCTCTGATAAAACAGACTTTAAACCAACAAAGATCAAAAGAGACAAAAGAAGGCCATTACATAATGGTAAAGGGATCAATTCAACAAGAAGAGCTAACTATCCTAAATATATGAACCCAATACAGGAGCCCCCAGATTCATAAAGCAACTCCTTAGAGACTTACAAAGACACTTAGACTCCCATACAATAATAATTGGAGACTTGAACACCCCACTGTCAACATCAGACAGATCAACAAGACAGAAAGTTAACAAGGATATCCAGGAATTGAACGCAGCTCTGTACCAAGCAGATCTAATAGACATCTACAGAACTCTCCACCCCAAATCAACAGAATATGCATTCTTCTCAGCACCACATCACACTTATTCCAAAATTGACCACATAGTTGGAAGTAAAGCACTCCTCAGCAAATGTAAATGAACACAAATTATAACACACTGTCTCTCAGACCACAGCACAATCAAACTAGAACTCAGGACGAAGAAAATCAAAACCGCTCAACTACATGGAAACTGAACAACCTGCTCCTGAATGACTACTGGGTACATAATGAAATGAAGGCAGAAATAAAGATGTTCTTTGAAACCAATGAGAACAAAGATACAACATACCAGAATCTCTGGTACACATTTAAAGCGGTGTGTAGAGGGAAATTTATAGCACTACATGCCCACAAGAGAAAGCAGGAAAGATCTAAAATTGCCACCCTAGCATCACAATTAAAAGAACTAGAGAAGCAAGAACAAACACATTCAAAAGTTAGCAGAAGGCAAGAAATAACTAAGATCAGAGCAGAACTGAAGGAGACAGAGACATAAAAAACACTTCAAAAAATCAGTGAAACCAGCAGCTGGTTTTTTGAGAATATCAACAAAATTGATAGACCACCTGCAAGACTAATAAAGAAGAAAAGACAGAAGAATCAAATAGACACAATAAAAAATGATAAAGGGGATATCACTACCAACTCCACAGAAATACAAACTACCATCAGAGAATACTATAAACACCTCCATGCAAATAAACTAGAAAACCTAGCAGAAATGGATAAATTCCTGGACACTTACACTCTCCCATGACTTATCCAAGAAGAAGTTGAATCCCTGAATAGACCAATAGCAGGCTGTGAAATTGAGACAATAATTAATGGCCTACGAACCAAAATAAGTCCAGGACCACACGGATTCACAGCCAAATTCTACCAGAGGTACAAGGAGGAGCTGGTGCCATTCCTTCTGAAACTATTCCAATCAATAGAAAAAGAGGGAATCCTCCCTAACTCATTTTACGAGGCCAACATCATCCTCATACCAAAGCCTGACAGAGACACAACAAAAAAGGAGAATTTTAGACCAATATCCCTGATGAACATCGATGCAAAAATCCTCAGTAAAATACTGGCAAACTGAATCCAACAGCACATCAAAAAGCTTGTCCACCATGATCAAGTGGGCTTCATCCCTGGGATGCAAGGCTGGCTCAACAAACACAAATCAATAAATGTAATCTAGCATATAAACAGAACCAAAGACAAAAACCACATAATTTCAATAGATGCAGACAAGGTCTTTGACAAAACTCAACAGCCCTTCATGCTAAAAACTCTCAATAAAATTCGGTATTGATGGAACGTATCTCAAAATAATAAGAGCTATTTATGACAGACCCACAGCCAATATCATACTGAATGGGCAAACACTGGAAGCATTCCCTTTGAAAACTGGCACAAGACAGGGATGCCCTCTCTCACCACTCCTATTCAACATAGTGCTGGAAGTTCTGACCAGGGCAATCAGGAAGAGAAAGAAATAAAGAGTATTCAGTTAGGAAAAGAAGAAGTCAAATTGTCCCTGTTTGCAGATGACATAATTGTATATTTAGAAAACCCCATCGTCTCAGCCCAAAATCTCCTTAAGCTGATAAGCAACTTCAGCAAAGTCTCAGGATACAAAATCAATGTGCAAAAATCACAAGCATTCTTATACACCAGTAACAGACAAACAGAGAGCCAAATCATGAATGACCTACCAATCACAATAGCTTCAAAGAGAATATAATACCTAGGAATCCAACTTACAAGAGACGTAAAGGACCTCTTCAAGGAGAACTACAAACCACTGCTCAGTGAAATAAAAGAGGACACAAACAAATGGAAGAACATACCATGCTCATGGATAGGAAGAATCAATATAGTGAAAATGGCCATACTGCCCAAGGTAATTTATAGATTCAATGCCATCGCCATTAAGCTACCAATGACTTTCTTCACAGAATTGGAAAAAGCTGCTTTAAAGTTCATATGGAACCAAAAAAGACCCTACATTGCCAAGACAATCCTAAGCCAAAAGAACAAAGCTGGAGACATCACACTACCTGACTTCAAACTATACAACAAGGCTACAGTAACCAAAACAGCACGGTACTGGTACCAAAACGGAGATATAGACCAATGAAACAGAACAGAGCCCTCAGAAATAGTACCACACATCTACAGCCACCTGATGTTTGACAAACCTGACAAAAACAAGAAATGGGGAAAGGATTTCCTATTTAATAAATGGTGCTGGGAAAATGGGCTAGCCAGAAGTAGAAAGCTGAAACTGGATCCTTTCCTTACTCCTTATGTGAAAATTAATTCAAGATGGATTAGAGACTTAAATGTTAGACCTAAAACCATAAAAACCCTAGAAGAAAACCTAGGTAATACCATTCAGGATATAGGCATGGGCAAGGACTTCATGTCTAAAACACAAAAAGCAACGGCAACAAAAGCCAAAATTGACAAATGCGATCTAATTAAACTAAAGAGTTTCTGCACAGCAAAAGAAACTACCATCAGAGTGAACAGGCCAAACACTGCATGTTCTCACTTATAGGTGGGAACTGAACAATGCAATCATTGGACACAGGAAGGGGAACATCACACACTGGGGCTAATGTGGGGAGGGGGGAGGGGGAAAGGATAGCGTTAGAAGATATACCTAATGTAAATGACGAGTTAATGCGTGCAGCACACCAACATGGCACATGTATACATATGTAACAAACCTGCACATTGTGCACATGTACCCTAGAACTTAAAGTATAATAAAAAAAATTTAAAAAATTTTTGAATGTTTTTAATCAGTTCCAGGGTACAGTCTGCATTCCGTTATCTGTAAATATAGGGAGCTCCCCATGTAGATATAAAAACAGATAATATTATGGTTCAGTGGTAGAGAGGTCTGCTAAGCGTTAGATGAAAATGCTGCATGTTGTCTATGTTTTGGCTAAAATACAGCCATGTACATGATTCAGTTTGAAAGGGTGTGGTTCTGTACTTGTAGTTGAAGAATAAAGTTAGCTTACTTATATACACACATCAGAAGTCCCAATTAGAAAATTATATTAACCAAGTGTGTTATTTGCATAGCTATATACTTCCCTACACACTAATAATTTGTATTTTGGGTTCTATTTAATTTGCTTTTTGGTTTGACATCTGCCTTTTAATATTTAAAATTGCACTAATGATGTGGTACATTTTGATAGAATACTTACATTTATAGACTCCTTAGAGCAATCCCAAATTGAAAAAAAGAAATCTGAGATACCTTGATATTAAGCAACTTATTGAGGCTCCATGTTAAGTTACTTGTTAGTGGTAGAAGTGGATCAAGATTTTAATCCTAACAGGACTACTGCTCAGGACTACTGATGTCAATAAAATCTTAAGTAGAAATTATCCTTTTTTTTTTTTTTTTTTTTTTTGAGGCAGGATCTGTTGCGTAGGCTAGAATGCAGTAGTGTGATCACAGCTCACTACAGCCTCAACCTCCTGGGCTCAAGTGATCCTCCCGCCTCAGCCTCCTGAGTAGCTAGGACTACAGGTTCATACCACTCCACTACCTGGCTAATTTTTTACATTTTTTTGTAGAGACAGAGTCTTGTTGTGTTGCCCAGGCTGGTCTGTGGGCTCCTGGCCTCCCACCTTTGCCTCCCAAAGTGCTGGGTTTACCTTCATAATTTCTTTTTCATATTGTTTGCTCTTGATATATAGAAATGGTAGTTATTTTTGTCTATTGATTTTGTATCCTGCAACTTTACCGAATTTGTTTATGAGTTCTAATAGTTTTGTGTGTGTGTGTGTGTGTGGAGTCTTTAAGTTTTTCCCAATATAAAATCATGGCACCTGTAAATAAGGATGGTTTTACTCACTTCTTTCCAATTTGGATGTCCTTTGTTTCTTTCTCTTGTCTGATTGCTCTAGCTTGGACTTCCAGTACTATGTTGAATAACAGTGGTGAAAGTGGACAACCTTGTCAGGTTCCAGATATTCAAGGTTTTCAGTTTTTCCCTATTTCCTATTTCATATTCCCTATTCAGTGCGATACTAGCTGTGGGTCTGTCATATATGGCTTTCATTATGTTGAGGTATGTTCTTTCTATACTCAATTTTTTGAGGGATTTTAGCATGAGAGGTTTTTATTTTTATCAAATGCTCTTTGTGCATCAGTTGAAATGGTCATATGGTTTTTGTCCTTCATTCTGTTGATATATCACGATGATTGATTTGCAGATGTTGAACCGTTCTTGCATTCCTGGAATAAATACTCCTTGGTCATGATGAATGATTTTTGAATGTGTTGTTGCATTTGGTTTACTAGTATTTTGTTGAGGATTTTTGCATCAGTGTTCATCAGAGATAATGGCCTATAGTTTACCTTTTTTTAATGTGCCTTTATTTGGTTTTGGTATCAGAGTAACATTGGTCTCATAGAATGAGTTTGAAAGTATTCCCTCCATATCTACTTTTTGGATTAGTTTGAGTAGAGTTGGTATTAATTTTTCTTTAAATGTTAAAATTAGCAGTGAAACTATTGGTCCTGAGCTTTTCTTTGCTTGGAAAGTTTTTATAGTAGCTTCGATCTTATTACGTGTTACTGGTCTGTTCACAGATTTTGGATTTCTTCATGTTTTAATCTTGGTAAGTTGTATGTGTATAGGAATTTATCCATTTCTTGTAGGTCTTCCAGTTTGTTGGCATATAGTTGCTCATTGTGGCCTCTAATGATCCTTTTAATTTCTGCAGTATCAGTTGTAATTTCTCCTTTTTTATCTCTAATTTTATTTATTTGTGTCTTGTCACTTTTTATCTAAGTTAGTCTGGCTAAAGGTTTGTCAGTTTTGTTTGACTTTTAAAAACCAACTTTTTGTTTCATTGATCTTTTGTATTCATTTCAATTCCACTTATTTATGCTATTATGTTTATTATTTATTTTCTTCTATTTAGGTTTGGCTTGCTGTTGCTTTTCTATTTGTTTAAGATGTATCATTAGGTTGTTTAAGTTTTGCCTTTTTGATGTAGGCACTTCACTTTTAGCTGTATTCTTCTCTCTTAGTACTGCTTTCACTATATCACATAGGTTTGGTATATTGGGTTTACATTATTTTTGTTTCTGGAAATTTTAAAATTTTGTTTTTAATCTCTTCGTTGACCCACTGGTCATTCAGGAGCATGTTGTTTATTTTCCATGTGTTTGTATAGTTTCCAAATTTCCTTTTGCTTTTGCTTTCTAGTTTTATTTTATTGTGGTCAGGGAAGATACATGATATAATTTCAGTTTTTTGGAATGTTTTAAGATTTGTTTTGTGGCCTAATTTTTTTTTTTTTTTTGAGACAGAGTTTTACTCTTGCTGCCCAGGCTGGAGTGCCGTGGAGCGATCTCAGCTTACTGCAACCTCCACCCCCTGGGTTCAAGTGATTCTCCTGCCTCAGCCTCCTGAGTAGCTGGGATTACAGGCACCCACCACCACACCTAGCTAATTTTTGTATTTTTTGTAGAGACAGGGTTTCACCATGTTGACCAGGTTGGTCTCAAACTGCTGACCTCAGGTGATCCACCCGCCCTGGCCTCCCAAAGTGCTGGGATTACAGGCGTGAGCTACCACACCTGGCCACATGTGGTCTGTTCTTGAGGATGATCCACGTGCTGAGGAGAGGAATGTATTCTGTAGCTGTTGGATGAAGTGTTCTGTAAGTACCTATTAGGTCCATTTGTTCTATAGTGCAGATAAAGTCCAATGTTTCTTTGTTGATTTTCTGTCTGGATAATCTGTCCTGTTGATCTTCTGTCTGGATGATCTGTCTAGTGCTGAAAGTGGGGTGTTGAAGTCTTGAAATTTTAATGTATTTGGGGGTCTCTCATTACCTCCAACAATGTTTGCTTTATACATCTGGGTGCTCCAGCGTTGGATGCATATGTGTTTACAATTGTTATATCTTCTTACTGAATTGACCCCTTTAATATTATATAATGATCTTCTCTCTTTTTATAGTTTTTATTTTGAAACCTAATTTGTCTGCTGTAAATATAGTTGCTCCTGCTTGTTTTTGGTTTCCATTGGCATGGAAGATCTTTTTCTATCCCTTTATTTTGAGTCTATGTATGTCTATGTACATGAAAGTGTGTTTCTAGTAGGCAAAAGATTTTTATATCCTTTAAAAAAAAAAAATCCATTCTGACACTCCATGTCTTTTAAATGGGGAGTTTAGATTCACATTCTTTTTGTTTTTGTTATTGTTATCACATAATTTTGTTATTGATAAGTAGGGACTTACTCCTACCATTTTGTTGTATATTTTCTGGTTGTTTTGTGATCTTCTCTGCCTTTTCTTTCTTCCTATCTTCCTTTTAGTGAAGGAGATTTTCTTGGTTGGTATATTTTAATTTCTTGCATTTTGATTTTTTGTGTATCTGTTGTATGTTTTTAGATTTTAGGTTACCATGAGGCTTGCAAATAATATAATCCATTACTTTAAAGTCATGACAATGTAATACTGATGCATAAACAAACAAGCAAAAGGAAAACTAATAATTCTGCACTTTAACTTGGTGTACTCACTCATTTTTTGTTGTTTCTATTTATATCTTATCATACTGTCTGTGTCTTGAAAAGTTCTTGTCATTATTTTGATCATTTTATCTTTCATCTTTCTACATATGAGTAGTTTGTACACCATAGTAACAGTTATAATATTCTATTTTTTTCTGTGTACCTACTATTACCAATTAGTTTTGCATGTTCTTCTTGGTCATTAACATCCTTTTAGGTTGAAGAATTTTCTTATTTTTTGTGGGACAGATCTTGTACTGATGCAGCTCCTCAGCATTTTTTTTCTTCTTGTATTTTTTTTGGCTGGGAAGGTATTTCTCCTTCATGTTTCTAGAATATTTTGGCAGATATACTCTTATAGGGCAAAAGGTTTTCTTTCCTTCGACACTTTAAATATGTCATGCCACTCTCTCCTGGCCTGTAAGGTTTTCACTGAAAAGTCTGTTACCAGACGTGTTGAAGTTCCATTGTATTAATATCTTGTTTGTTTCTTTTCTCTTGCTGCTTTTGAGACAGCGTGCTGGCAGCCTTTGCCAGCCCTCACCCGCTCTTGGTGCCTCCTCAGCCTCAGCGTCCACTCTGGCTGTGCTTTAGGAGCCCTTCAGCCTGCTGCTGCACTATGGGAGCCCCTCTCTGGGCTGGCCAAGGCTGGAGCCAGCTCCCTCTGCTTGTGAGGAGGTGTGGAGGGAGAGGCGCAAGTGGGAACCAGGGCTGGTGGGCCAGCATGAGTTCCGGGTGGGCATGGGCTCGGCAGGCCCCCGCACTCGGAGCCACTGGCTGGCACTGCCAGCCCTGGGCAGTGAGGGGCTTAGCACCGGGACCAGCAGCTGCAGAGGGTGCACCGGGTCCCTCAGCAGTGCTGGCCTGCCAGCACTGTGCTCAAATTTTCCCCGGGCCTCAGCTGCCTCCCCACGGGGCAGGGCTCAGGACCTGCAGCTTGCCATGCCCGAGCCTCCCCCTCCCTCTGCTGTGGGCTCCTGGGCAGCCCGAGCCTCCCCGACAAGCACCGCCCCCTGCTTCACGACGCCTGATCCCATCAACTGCCCAAGGGCTGAGGAGTGCATGTGCACGGTGCAGGACTGGCGGGCAGCTCCACCTGTGGCCCTGGTGCGGGATCCACTAGGTGAAGCCAGCTGGGCTCCTGAGTCTAGTGGGAACTTGGAGAACCTTTATGTCTAGCTAAGGAATTGTAAATACACCAATCAGCACTCTGTGTCTAGCTCAAGATTTGTAAATACACCAATCAGTACTCTGTATCTAGCTAGTCTAGTGAAGACTTGGAGAAGTTTTCTGTCTAGCACTCTGTCTAGCTAAAGGATTGTAAACACACCAGTCAGCACTCTGTGCCTAGCTTAGGGATTATAAATGCACAAATCAGCACTCTGTCAAAACGGACCAATCAGCTCTCTGTAAAACAGACCTATCAGCTCTCTGTAAAATGGACCAATCAGCAGGATGCGGGTGCAGTCATACAAGGGAATAAAAGCAGGCTGCCCGAGCCAGCAGTGGCAACCTGCTCAGGTCCCCTTCCGTGCTGTGGAAGCTTTGTTCTTTCACTCTTTGTAATAAATCTTGCTGCTGCTCACTCTTTGGGTCTGCACTGCTTTTATGAGCTGTGACACTCACTGCAAAGGTCTGTAGCTTCACTCCTGAGGCCAGCAAGACCATGAACCCACCGGGAGGAATGAACAACTCCAGACGCACTGCCTTAAGAGCTGTAACACTCACCGCGAAGGTCTGCTGCTTCACTCCTGAAGCCAGTGAGACCACGAACCCACCAGAAGGAAGAAACTCTGAACCTGTCTGAACATCAGAAGAAACAAATTCCAGACACACTATCTTTAAGAAGTGTAACACTCACCGCGAGGGTATGTGGCTTCATTCTTGAAGTCAGTGAGACCAAGAACTCACCGATTTTGGACACACTTTTAGGACCCTTTATCCTTGACCTTTGGGAGTTTGATTGTTAAATACCTTGAGGCAATCTTCTTTGGTTTTAATATACTTAGTGTTCTGTAACCTTCTTGTACTTGAATACTGACCTCTTTCTATAGGTGTGGGAAGTTATCTGTTATCTCTTTGAAAAACATTCTACACTCCGCCCCCTCCTTTTAAGGCCAAGAACTTTTAGATTTGCCCTTTTCGGGCTATTTTCTAGAGCCTGTAGGCATGATTTATTTTTTTAAATTCATTTTTCTTTTGTCTTCTCTGACTCTGTATTTTCAGATAGCCTGTCTTCAATCACACTAATTCTTCTGCTTGATCAAGTCTGCTATTAAGAGACTGGCGCAATCTTCAGTATGTCAACTGCATTTTTCTACTCCAGAATTTCTGCTTTATTCTTTTTATTTCAATTTCTTTGTTAAATTTATCTGTTAGAATTCTGAATTTCTTTTCTGTTTTATTTTTAATTTACTTGAGTTTCCTCAAAACAGCTCTTTTGAATTCTCTATCTGAAAGGTCACATACTTCTGTCCCTCTGGGATTGGCCCCTGGTGCCTTATTTAGTTCCTTTGGTGAGCTCACGTGTTCCTGGGTAGTCTTGATGCTTGTGGATGTTCATTAGTATCTGAGCACTAAGAGTTAGGTATTTATTGTAGTCTTCGCAGTCTGGGTTTATTTGTACTAGTCCTTCTTGGGAAGTCTTTCCAGTTATTTGAAGGAACTTGGGTGTTTCACTTTAAATTTTAGCTTATTACAAATTTCTTAAGATTTTCTCCCACATTTTTTTCTGGAAGTTTTATAATTTTAGCTTTTATGTTAGGTCTGTGATACATTTGAGTTCATTTTTCTGTATGGTGAAAATGGAAATCAGGGTCTTGTTTGTTTGTTTGTTTCCTACAAATTCTTAACCAGTAGTTCCAGTAAATTTATTATAAAGGCTATGCCTTACAAAAGTCGGTTGACAATATATGTGAGTGGGTTTATTTCTGACATTCTTTTTTTCATTAATCTTTACATTAATATTTATGTCAATACCACACGTTCTTGATTACTGTAGATTTATATTACATCTTTAAATAGTGTAAGTTCTCCAACCCTTTTCTTCTTTTCCAAAGTTGAATTGGCTATTCTTGGGCCTTTGTATTTTCATATAAATTTTAGAAACAGTTTGCTATTTTTTACAACACTTTTTGGGGATTTTGATAGGGATAGCATTGAATCTACAGATCAATTTGAGGAGAATTGAGCCTTGAGATCCATGAACATGGTATTATATATTTTCCATTTTTGCAGGTCTTTTTTTGGTTATTTCATATTTCCATGTTCTTCTCTATTTCTTTTATTTATATATATATTCATGTATTTATTTTATTATACTTTAAGTTCTAGGGTACATGTGCACAACGTGCAGGTTTGTTACCTATGTATACGTGAGCCATGTTGGTGTGCTGCACCCATTAACTCATAATTTACATTAGATATATCTCCTAATGCTATCCCTCCCCCCAACCCCCTCCCCACAATAGGACCTGGTGTGTGATGTTCCCCTTCCTGTGTCCAGGTGTTCAGTTCCCACCTATGAGTGAGAACATGTGGTATTTGGTTTTCTGTTCTTGCGAAAGTTTGCTGAGAATGATGGTTTCCAGTGTCATCCATGTCCCTACAAAGGACACGAACTCATCCTTTTTTATGGCTGCATAGTAGTCCATGGTGTATATGTGCCACATTTTCTTAATCTAGTCTGTCACTGATGGACATTTCGGTTGATTCCAAGTCTTTGCTATTGTGAATAGTGCCGCAATAAACATATGTGTTCATGTGTCTTTATAGCAGCATGACTTATAATCGTTTCGGTATATCCCCAGTAATGGGATGGCTGGGTCATATGGTATTTCTAGTTCTAGATCCTTGAGGAATCGCCATACTGTTTTCCACAATGGTTTACAATCCCACCGACAGTGTAAAAGTGTTCCTATTTTTCCACATCTTCCCCAGCACCTGTAGTTTCCTGATTTTTTAATGATTGCCATTCTAACTGGTGTGAGATGGTATCTCATTGTGGTTTTGATTTGCATTTCTCTGATGGCAAGTGATGATAAGCATTTTTTCATGTGTTGTTGACTGTATGAATGTCTTCTTTTGAGAAATGTCTGTTCATATCCTTTGCCCACTTTTTGATGGTTTTTTTTTCTTGTAAATTTGATTGAGTTATTTATAGGTTCTGGATATTAGCTCTTTGTCAGATGAGTAGATTGCAAAAATGTTCTCCCATTCTGTAGGTTGCCTGTTCACTCTGATGGTAGTTTCTTTTGCTGTGCAGAAGCTGTTTAGTTTAATTAGATCTCATTTGTCAATTTAGGCTTTGTTGCCATTGCTTTTGGTGTTTTAGACATGAAGTCCTTGCCCATGCCTGTGTCCTGAATGGTATTACCTAGGTTTTCTTCTAGGGTTTTTATGGTTTTAGGTCTAACATTTAAGTCTCTAATCCATCTTGAATTAATTTTCACATAAGGAGTAAGGAAAGGATCCAGTTTCAGCTTTCTACTTCTGGCTAGCCCATTTTCCCAGCACCATTTATTAAATAGGAAATCCTTTCCCCATTTCTTGTTTTTGTCAGGTTTGTCAAAGATCAGGTGGCTGTAGATGTGTGGTATTATTTCTGAGAGTTCTGTTTTGTTCCATTGGTGTGTCTCTCTGTTTTGGTACCAGTACCATGCTGTTTTGGTTACTGTAGCCTTGTTGTATAGTTTGAAGTCAGGTAGTGTGATGTCTCCAGCTTTGTTCTTTTGGCTTAGGATTGTCTTGGCAATGTAGGGTCTTTTTTGGTTCCATATGAACTTTAAAGCAGCTTTTTCCAATTCTGTGAAGAAAGTCATTGGTAGCTTAATGGTGATGGCATTGAATCTATAAATTACCTTGGGTAGTATGGCCATTTTCACTATATTGATTCTTCCTATCCATGAGCATGGTATGTTCTTCCATTTGTTTGTGTCCTCTTTTATTTCACTGAGCAGTGGTTTGTAGTTCTCCTTGAAGAGGTCCTTTACGTCTCTTGTAAGTTGGATTCCTAGGTATTATATTCTCTTTGAAGCTATTGTGATTGGTAGGTCATTCATGATTTGGCTCTCTGTTTGTCTGTTACTGGTGTATAAGAATGCTTGTGATTTTTGCACATTGAATTTGTATCCTGAGACTTTGCTGAAATTGCTTGTCAGCTTAAGGAGATTTTAGGGTGAGACGATGGGGTTTTCTAAATATACAATCATGTTATCTGCAAACAGGGACAATTTGACTTCTTCTTTTCCTAACTGAATACCCTTTATTTCTTTCTCTTGTCTGATTGCACTGGTCAGAACTTCCAACACTATGTTGAATAGGAGTGGTGAGAGAGGGCATCCCTGTCTTGTGCCAGTTTTCAAAGGGAATGCTTCCAGTGTTTGCCCACTCAGTATGATATTGGCTGTGGGTTTGTCATAAATCATTCTTATTATTTTGAGATAGGTTCCATCAATACCAAATTTATTGAGAGTTTTTAGCATGAAGGGCTGTTGAATTTTGTTGAAGGTCTTTTCTGCATCGATTGAGATAATCATGTGGTTTTTGTCTTTAGTTCTGTTTATATGCTGGATTACATTTATTTATTTGTGTATGTTGAACCAGCCTTGCATCCCAGGGATGAAGCATTGGGATCATGGTGGATAAGCTTTTTGATGGGCTGCTGAATTCATTTTGCCAGTATTTTATTGAGGATTTTTGCATCGATTTTCATCAGGGATATTGGTCTAAAATTCTCTTTTTTTTTGTTGTATCTCGCTTTGGTATCAGGATGATGTTGGCCTTGTAAAATGAGTTAGAGAGGATTCCCTCTTTTTCTATTGATTGGAATAGTTTCAGAAGGAATGGTACCAACGCCTCCTTGTACCTCTGGTAAAATTTGGCTGTGAATCCGTGTGGTCCTGGAGTTTTTTTGGTTGGTAGGCTATTAATTATTGCCTCAATTTCAGAGCCTGGTAATGGTCTACTCAGGGATTCAACTTCTTCCTGGATTAGTCTTGGGAGAGTGTAAGTGTCCAGGAAATTATCCATTTCTTCTAGGTTTTCTAGTTTATTTGCATGGAGGTGTTTATAGTATTCTCTGATGGTAGTTTGTATTTCTGTGGGGTCGGTGGTGATATCCCCTCTATCATTTTTTATTGCATCTATTTGATTCTTCTGTCTTTTCTTCTTTATTAGTCTTGCAGGTGGTCTATCAATTTTGTTGATCTTTTCCAAAATCCAGCTCCTCCTGGATTCATTGATTTTTTGGAGAGTTTTTTGTGTCTGTCTCCTTCAGTTCTGCTCTGATCTTAGTTATTTCTTGCCTTCTGCTAGCTTTTGAATGTGTTTGCTCTTGCTTCTCTAGTTCTTTTAATTGTGATGTTAGGGTGTCAATTTTAGATCTTTCCAGCTTTCTCTTGTGGGCATGTAGTGCTATAAATTTCCCTCTACACACTGCTTTAAATGTGTCCCAGAGATTCTGGTATGTTGTATCTTTGTTCTCATTGGTTTCAAAGAACATCTTTATTTCTGCCTTCATTTCATTATGTACCCAGTAGTCATTTAGGAGCAGGTTATTCAGTTTCCATGTAGTTGAGTGGTTTTGATTGAGTTTCTTCGTCCTGAGTTCTAGTTTGATTGCACTGTGGTCTGAGAGACAGTTTGTTATAATTTGTGTTCATTTACATTTGCTGAGGAGTGCTTTGCTTCCAAATATGTGGTCAATTTTTGAGTAAGTGCGATGTGGTGCTGAGAAGAATGTATATTCTGTTGATTTGGGGTGGAGGGTTCTGTAGATGTCTATTAGGTCTGCTTGGTGCAGAGCTGCGTTCAATTCCTGGATATCCTTGTTAACTTTCTGTCTTGTTGATCTGTCTGATGTTGACAGTGGGGTGTTCAAGTCTCCCATTGTTATTGTATGGGAGTCTAAGTCTTTTTGTAAGTCTCTAAGGACTTGCTTTATGAATCTGGGTGCTCCTGTATTGGGTGCATATATGTTTAGGATAATTAGCTCTTCCTGATGAATTGATCCCTTTCCCATTATGTAGTGGCCTTCTTTGTCTCTTTTGATCTTTGATGGTTTAAAGTCTGTTTTATCAGAGACTAGGATTGCAACCCCTGCCTTTTTTTTGTTCTCCATTTGCTTGGTAGATCTTCCTCCATCCCTTTATGTTGAGCCTATGTGTGTCTCTGCATGTGAGTCTCCTGAATACAGCAAACTGATGGGTCTTGACTCTTTATCCAATTTGCCCGTTTGTGTCTTTTAATTGGACCATTTATTCCGTTTACATTGAAGGTTAATATTGTTATGTGTGAATTTGATCCTAATTAGCTGGTTATTTTGCTCGCTAGTCGATGCAGTTTCTTCCTAGCATCAATGGACTTTACATTTTGACATGTTTTTGAAATGGTTGGTACCTGTTGTTCCTTTCCATGTTAGTGCTTCATTCAGGATCTCTTGTAGGGCAGGCCTGGTGGTGACAAAATCTCTAAGCATTTGCTTGTCTGTAAAGGATTTTATTTCCCCTTCACTTATGAAACTTAGTTTGGCTGGATATGAAATTCTGGGTTTATAATTCTTTTCTTTAAGAATGTTGAATATTGGCTCCCACTCTCTTCTGGCTTGTGGAGTTTCTGTGGAGAGATCTGCTGTTAGTCTGATGGGCTTCCCTTTGTGTGTAACCCGACCTTTCTCTCTGGCTGCCCTTAACATTTTTTCCTTCATTTCATCTTTAGTGTATCTGAAAATTATGTATCTTGGAGTTGCTCTTCTCGAGGAGTATCTTTGTGGCATTCTCTGTATTTCCTGAATTTGAATGTTATCCTGCCTTACTAGGTTGGGGAAGTTCTCCTGGATGATATCCTGAAGAGTGTTTTTCAACTTGGTTCCATTTTCCCCGTCACTTTCAGACACATGAATCAGACGTAGATTTGGTCTTTTCACATAATCCCCTATTTCTTGGAGACTTTGTTCATTTCTTTTTACTCTTTTTTCTCTAAACTTCTAGCTTCATTTCATTCATTTGATCTTCATTTGCTGATACTCTCTCTTCCAGATGATCGAGTTGGTTACTGAAGCTTGTATATTTGTCATGTAGTTCTCGTGTTATGGTTTTCATCTCTATCAGTTCTTTTAAGGACCTCTCTACATTGGTTATTCTAGTTAGCCATTCATCAAATCTTCTTTCAAGGTTTTTAGTTTCTTTGTGGTTACGCAGTTCTTCCTTTAGCTCTGAGAAGTCTGATCGACTGAAGCCTTCTTCTCTCGACTCGTCAAAGTCATTCTCCCTCCAGCTTTGTTCCATTGCTGGCGATGTGCTGCATTCCTTTGGAGGGGGAGATGCGCTCTGATTTTTTGATTTTCCAGCTTTTCTGCACTGCTTTTTCCCCATCTTTGTGGTTTTCTCTGCCTTTAGTCTCTGATGATGGTGATGTACTGATGGGGTTTTGTTGTGGGTGACCTTTTGGCTTGTTAGTTTTCCTTCTAACAATCAGGACCCTCAGCTGTACGTCTGTTGGAGTTTGCTTGAGGTTCACTCCAGACGCTCTTTGCCTGGGTATCAGCAGTGGAGGCTGCGGAAGATAGAATATTGCTGAACAGTGAGTGTTGCTGTCTGATTCTTGCTCTGGAAGCTTCGTCTCAGGGGTGTACCCAGTTGTGTGAGGTGTGAGGTTTCGGTCTGCACCTAGTGGGGGATGTCTCCCAGTTAGGCTACTCAGGGGTCAGGGACCCACTTGAGCAAGCAGTCTGTCCGTTCTCAGATCTCAACCTCCAGGCTGGGAGATCCACTGCTCTCTTCAAAGGTGACAGACGGGTGTATTTATCTCTGCCAAGGTTTCCACTGCTTTTTGTTTAGCTATGCCCTGTCCCCAGAGGAGGAGTCTACAGAGGCAGGCCAGCCCCTTGAGCTTTGGTGGGCTCCACCCAATTCGAGCTTCTGGGTGGCTTTGTTTACCTACTTAAGCCTCAGCAATGATGGGCACCCCTCCACCAGCCTCCCTGCCGCCTTGCAGTTAGATCTCACGCTGCTGTGCTAGCAATGAGGGAGGCTCCGTGGGCGTGGGACCCTCTGGTCCAGGTGTGGGATATCATCTCCTGGTGTGCCATTTGGTGAGACCCTTGGTAAAGTGCAGTATTAGGGTGGGAGTTACACGATTTTCCAGGTGTTGTATGTCTCAATTTCGTTTGGCTAGGAAAAGGAATTTCCTTCCCCCTTGCACTTCCCAGATGCAGAGGTGCCTCGCCCTGCTTCAGCTCTTGCTGAACGGGCTGCACCGGCGGACCAGCGCCAACTGTCCAACACGACCCAGTGAGATGAACCCGGTACCTCAGTTGAAAATGCAGAAATCACCTGTCTTCTCTGTTGCTCATGCTGGGAGCTGGAGGCTGGAGCTGTTCCTATTTGGCCATCTTGGGCACGCCTCTCTTGCAGGTCTTCTTTAATTTCAGCAATATTTTGTAGTTTAATGTACAATTTAATACATATGTTGTTAAATGTACCTCTAAGTATTTTATTATTTTACTTTATTTTTTCATTTTTTGAAACAGTCTTGTTCTGTCACCCAGGCTGGAGTGCAGTGTCGCAATCTCAATTCACTGCACCTTCTGCCTCTCAGGTGCCAGCAGTTCTCCTACCTTTAGGTATTTTATTTTTAATGCTACCATAAATGGTATTTTTAAAATGTAATGGTCTCATTGTTGCTGTTAGTACTTCTCTCCTGCAACATTGTAAATTCACTTATTCTTGTAACTTGTTAATATTTGATTAGATTGCTTGGGATTTTCTTTACAAACAGTCCTGTTATTGTAAGTAGATACTTTTATTTTTTCTTTTCCAATATAATGTCTTTAATCTCTTTTTATTAACTCATTGCATTGCCTACGACTTCCAGTGCAACATTGACTAGAGAATGCAATATTAACCAGGGAAAGTTTTGGGGTTTTTGTTGATACAGTTTCTCTGACTGAAAACATTTCCTTTTATTTTCTGTTTGCTAAGAATTTGTTTTTAACCATGAGTAGGTGTTGAGTGTTGTCCAATACTTTTTCTGCATATATGGAAATCTTTATATGGGCTTTCTTCTTTATTCTGATCATTTGAGGAATCCAGATATGTTTGCTAATAGGCATGGGGTTTTGCATCAATATCCACCGAGATATTCATTTATAGTTTTATGTCTTTATCTGGTTCTGATATCAGAGTAATGGGGGACTCCTAATGTGAGTTGTGAAGTGTTGCCTGCTTTATTTTCATAAATAATCTGTTTAGGATTATATGATTTCTTCCTTGTTTGCTAGAATTCACCAATAAAGTTATTTTGGCTTGCAGGTTTTAATTACAAATTCAATTTTTGAAAAGTTATAGGTCTGTTTAGATTTTCTGTATCTTAAGTTCATTTGGCCTTTTTTTCCTTTTAAGAAATTTGTCAATTGAATGAAAGTTCTTAGTCATATTTATTGGCATAAAGTTTTTCATCATATTCCCTGACTGTCCTTTAAATGTCTGTAGAATCTGTATAAATGCTAATGCTTCTTTTATTACTGATTTTGATAACATGTGGTTTTTCTTTTTCTCTTGATTATTCTAGCTGAAGTTTACAAATGTATTGGTCTTTTTTTTCTTTTTTAAAATTTACTTTAAGTTCTGGGGTACATGTGCAGAACACGCAGGCTTGTTCCATTGGTATACAGGTGCCATGGTGGTTTGCTGCACCTGTAAACCCATCATCTACATTAGGTATTTCTCCTAATGCAATCCCTCCCCTAGTCTCCCACCCCACAACAGGCCCCAGTGTATGATGTCCCACTCCCTGTGTCCATGTGTTCTCATTGTTCAACTCCCACTTATGAGTGAGAACACCCAGTGTTTGGTTTTCTGTTCTTGTGTTAGTTTGCTGAGAATGATGGTTTCCAGTGTCATCCATGTCCCTGCAAAGGACATGAAATCATCCTTTTTTATGGCTGCGTAGTATTCCATGGTGTATATGTGCCACATTTTCTTTATCCAATCTATCATTGGTAGGCATTTGGGTTGGATCCAAGTCTTTGTTATTGTGAACAGTGCTGCAATAAACATTCGTGTGCATGTGTCTTTATAAGAGAATGATTTACAATCCTTTGGGTATATACCCAGTAATGGGATTGCTAGTTCAAATGGTATTTCTAGTTCTAGATCCCTGAGGAATCACCAGTTATCTTCTACAATGGTTGAACTAATTTACACTCCCACCAACAGTGTAAAAGCATTCCTATTTCTCTACATTCTTTCCAGCATCTGTTGTTTCCTGACATTTTAATGATCGCCATTCTAACTGGCGTGAGGTGGTATCTCATGGTGGTTTTCATTTGGATTTCTCTAATGACCAGTAATGATATGCATTTTTTCATATATTTGTTGGCTGCATAAATGTCTTCTTTTGAGAAGTGTCTGTTCATATCCTTTGCCCACTTTTTGATGGGGTGGTTTTATCTTGTAAATCTGTTTACGTTCTTTGTAGATTCTGGATATTACCCCTTTGTCAAGTGGATAGATTGCAAAAACTTTTTCCCTTTATGTAGGTTGCCTGTTCACTCTGATGATAGTTTCTTTTGCTGTACAGAAGCTCTTTAATCAGATGCTATTTGTCAATTTTGGCTTTTGTTGCCATTGCTTTTGGTGTTTTAGTCATGAAGTCTTTGCCCATGCCTATGTCCTGAATGGTATTGCCTAGGCTTTCTTCTAGAGTTTTTATGGTTTTAGATTTATGTTTAAGTCTTTCATCCATCTTGAGTTAATTTTTGTATAAGGTGTAAGGAAGGGATCCATTTTCAGCTTTCTGCATATGACTAGCCAGTTTTCCTAACACCATTTATTAAATAGGGAATCCTTTCCCCATTGCTTGTTTTTTTCAGGTTTGTCAAAGATCAGATGGTTGTAGATGTGTGGTGTTATTTCTGAGGCCTCTGTTCTGTTCCATTGGTCTATCTCTCTGTTTTGGTAGCAGTACCATGCTGTTTCAGTTACTGTAACCTTGTAGTATAGTTTGAAGTTAGGTAGTGTGATGCCTCCAGCTTTGTTCTTTTTGCTTAGGATTGTCTTGGCTATGCAGGCTCTTTTTTGGTTCCACATGAAATTTAAAGTAGTTTTTTCCAGTGCTCTGAAGAAAGTCAAAGGTAGCTTGATGGCAGTAGCATTGAATGTATAAATTACTTTGGGCACTATGGCCATTTTGACGATATTGATTCTTTCTGTCCATGAGCATGGAATGTTTTTCCATTTGTTTGTGTCCTCTTATATTTCACTGAGCAGTGGTTTGTAGTTCTCCTTGAAGAGGTCCTCCACATCCCTCATACGTTGTATTCCTAGGTATTTTATTCTCTTTGTAGCAGTTGTGAATGGGAGTTCACTCATGATTTGGCTCTCTGTTTGTCTGTTATTGGTATATAGGAATGCTTGTGATTTTTGCACATTGATTTTGTATCCTGAGACTTTGCTGAAGTTGCTCATCAGCTTAAGGAAATTTGGGGCTGAGACAATGTGGTTTTCTAAATATACAATCATGTCATCTGCAAACAGAGACAATTTGATTTCCTCTTTTCCTGATTGAATACCTTTTATTTCTTTCTCTTGCCTGAGGCAGTCGGGCCACAGTGACCTTGCTGAGTTGGGTTGGCTCAACCCTGTTCAAACTTGCCCAGTGGCTTTGTTTACACTGCAAGGGTGAAACCACCTTCTCAAGCCTCAGCAATGGCAGATGATCCTCCCCCCACAAGGTTCAAGTGTCTCAGGTGGGGTTTAGACTGCTGTGCTGGTGCAATAATTTCAAGCCAGTGGATCTTAGCTTGTTGGGTTCTGTTGGGGTGGGACCCAGCAAGCCAGACTACTTGGCTCCCTGGTTTTAGCCCCCTTTTTGGGGCAGTGAACAGTTCTGTCTTGCTGACTTTCCAGGCGCCACTGGGGTATGAAAGGAAAAAACTCCTGCAGCTAGCTCAGTGTCTGCTCAAACAGCCACCCAGTTTTGTGCTGGAATCCCAGGGCCCTGGTGGTGTAGGCACTGGGAGGTATCTCCTGGTCTGTGGGTTGTGAGGACTGTGGGAAAAGCGCAGTATCTGGACTAAAGTGTATGCTACAGTTCCTAAGGGCTTCCCGTGGCTTGCAGAAGTTGTTTCCTGACCCCTTGCGCTTCCCGGGTGAGGCGACGCCCCACTCTGCTTCAGCTTGCCCTCCTTGGGCTTCACCCACTGTCCAGCCAGTCACAATGAGGTGAATATGGTACTTTAGTTGGAAATGCAGAAATCACCCACCTTCTGTGTCGATCTTGCTGGGAGTTGCTGACCGGAGCTGTTCCTATTTGGCCACCTCACCAGCAACTCTTGGTCTTTTCAAATCATCACCTTTTGCCTTTACTGATATTCTCCATTTTCTTTTTCTCATTTGCTGATTTATGCTTCTAGCTTTATTATTTCCTCCTGATTACCTCCGTAATAGTCTTATTAAGACCATTTTCTAGTTTCTTAAGGTATTGGTTTTATATCCTTTTTAAATAGAAGCATCTAAAGCTATAAATTTCACTGTACTCACAGCTTTAAGTTTAATGTTGTTTTTATTTTCATTCTTTTTTTTGTGATTTTTCTTGACTCATGGGTTATATAGGTTTGTTTTAAAATTGCTGTTTCAGTATTTACTAGATACCTTTCTTATGTTAATTTCTAATTTAATATTTTGACAGTGAATATTAATATTTTAAAATTTCTTGAGAATTGTTTTATAGTCCATAAATAATAATTTGTGGTAATTATTCCATGTGTGCATGAAACAAATGTGTATTCTGCTATTTTTTGATGGAATATTCTATAGATGTTAGGTCAAGTTGGTTGACAGTGTTATTCATTGTTCTGTGTCTTTACTGATCTTGCTTTCTTGTTCTCTCAGTGAGTGAGATATAAGTATTGAAATCTCTGTAATAATGGATTTGCCTATTTGCCTTCTCAGGTCATTTATATTTTTTTCATGCATTCATTCATAATGTATTTCAAAATTATTTTGCTAGCTACATATCTTTTTTTGGTAAGTTGATTCTTGTGTCATATCTCCTTTTATCACTGCTAATATTCCAGCTTTGTTATGATTAATGTTTCCATCATATATCATTTTCCCACTATTTATTTTTAACCTATATGTATCTTCATGTTTAAAATTAGTTTCTTGTAAACAACATGTCATTGGTTCTTGCTTTTTCATCAAGTTCACAGTATTTTTTTTATTGGAGTGTTTAATATTGTATTGATGTAATTATCAATATGATTTGTGTTTAAATATACAGTCTTGCTTTTTATGTGCTCCATCTGATCTGTTGCTTTTTGTCCTTTTTTGCATTCTATTGGGTTGAATTTTTTTTATAATTTCATTTCATTTCTTCTATTGGTTATTTATCTTAACTTTAAACTTTAGTTTTTAGTGATTGCTTCAGGGTTTACAATATACATCTTTATATCACAGACTACCTTCAAATAATGAGATATCACTTCACAGGCAGTTTAAGACTTTTACAATAGTATACTTCAATTTTCTTTCTGTCCCCACCCCCTGCTCATTTTTTTCTGGTGTTTGTGCCATACATTTTACTGCTGCATACATTATAAACCACATGAACATTTTTATTACTTTGTTTAAACCAGTTATCTTTTTATTTATATACTTTTAATGAGATTATTGCCGTTGCACACATTTTCTTATTTTTCATTCTTCCAAATGAAAATACTTCTTCTACTAGTATCAAATTTATCCTGCAATGTCTTTTTCGTGCTTTTCTACTTATACAATCATTTTATTGTTAATATTGATTTAGGGGGTACAAGTGCAGATTTGTTACATGGATATATTGCATAGTGGTGAAGTCTGGACCTTTGGTATAACCATCACCTGAATAGTGTACACTGTACCCATTAGTTAATTTCTCATCGTCCACCTCCACCCCCCCCCACTCTCTCACACTTCTGCATTTCCATTGTCTATCATTCTACACTTTACGACCATGTGTGTACGTTATTTAGGTCCCATTTTTAGGTGAGAACAGGCAGCATCTAACTTACTGTTTCTCAGTTATTTTACATAAGATAATAGCCTCCAGTTCCACCCATGTTGCTGCAAAATACATTTTATTCTTTTTATGTCTGGGTAGTATTCCATGATGTGTTTGTGTGTGTGTGTGTGTGTGTGTGTGTGTGTGTGTGTGTGTGTGTGTCCTTTATCCAGTCATCTGTTGATGGATACTTAGGTTGATTTCCTATCTTTGTCTTTGTGAAGAGTGGTCCTATAAACATTCAAATGCAGGTATCTTTTTGCTATAATGATTTCCTTTAGGTAGACATGCAGTAGTGAGTTTGCTGGATTGAATGGTAGTTCTATTTTTAGCTTTCTGGGAAATCTCCATACTATATTACATAGAGGTTGTACTAACTTAGTAATAAGTAAGTAAGTGTTTGCTTTTCTCCACATCCTCATCAATATCTGTTATTTGTTGATGATTTAATAATGGCCATTCTGACTAGTGTAAGATATCATCTTATTGTAGTTTCAGTTTGTTTTTCTCTGAACATCAGTGATGTTGAGCATTTTTTCATATGCTTATTGACCATTAAAAATGTTCATGTCCTTTGTGCACTTTTTAACGGGATTATTTGTTTTATCCTTGTTGAATTGTTTGAGTTCCTTGTAAATTCTGGATATTAATCTTTTATCAGATTCATATTTTATTTTGCAAATATTTTTCCCATTCTGTAGGTTGTGTGTTTGTTGATTATCTCTTTTGCTGTGCAGAGGCTTTCTAGTTTAACTATGTCTCATTTGTATTTTGCTGTTTCTGCTGCATTTGCTTTCAAGGACTTTGTCATGAATTCTTTGATTAAACCTATGTCCAGGAAAGTTTTTCTGAGATTTTCTTCTAGAATGTTTATAGTTTCAGTTCTGACATTTAAATCTTTAATCTATCTTGAGTTAATTTTTGTATTTGGTGAGAGAGATGGGTCTAGACTGATTCTCCTGCACAGGGCTATCCAATTCTCCCAGCACCATTTTTAAACTAGAGTGATCTTTCCCCAGCCTATGCTTTTGTCAACCTTGTTAGAGATCAGTTGGCTGTAGGTATGTGGCTTTATTTCAGGGTTCTCTATTCTGTTCTGCTGATCTATGTGTCGTTTTTATATGAGTAGCATGTTGCTTTGGATATTATAGCCTTGTAATATAATTTAAAGTGACATAATGTAATACCTCCTGCTTTAAATTTTTTATTTTCTTGTTTGCTTAAGATTGCTTTGGCCACGTGGGCTCTTTCTGGTTCCTTGTGAATTTTAGGATTTTTTTCTAATTCTGTGGAAAATGACATTGCTATTTTGATAGGAATTGTATTTAATCTGTAGATTGCTTTGAGCAATATGGTCATTTTAAAGATATTTCAGTCCATGAGCATTGGACGTTTTTCCATTTGTTGGTATCATCTATAATTTCTTTCACCACTGCATTATAGATTTCCTTATAGAGATCTTTCATATACTTAGTTAACTGTATTTGTAGGTATTTTTCTTTGTAGCTATTGCAAATAGGATCACCTTCTTGATTTGGTTTTCAGCTTGATTGTTACTCGTGTATAGAAATGCTGCTGAAATCATGGGAGGTAGGAGGGTAAGCAAAATGGCTGAGTAGATGCAGCTGGGAAAAGTAATTCACACAGAGACTACACCAACAAAATTTGAATAGATCTTCAGAAAGAAAACACTGAAGGTGAATAGAAAAAAGATACAGTTGCTGAGCCTGAAAACAAAGGGAGCTGGGAATCCCGTGTGGGTTGCCTAAATGCTATGGCTGATTCCTGGCCCCAAAGGGCACCCGAGGAAGGGGTGAGTCAAGGGACTGGGGGTCTGCTTACTCTCGCCATGTACCTCTAGGATCTTAGATGCTACAGGGGACCCCACACTCCCACAGATGTGTGAGATGGCAGGGGGATCTCCCCAGAGATTTGACAGAGATGGAGTTAAAGCAAGCTCAGAGCCAGGGACCTTTGAGTTTGGGGCAGCTCTGGCAGAGACTGGCCATAAGTGCCTACTGCTCAAGGCTGCCTGTCTCCCTCTGAGAGACTCTGGCCTCAGCTAACTGCTGGGGAGAGAACAGGGCCTACTTCTCCACTGGACACAGCATGTCTGTTCTGCAGGCCAGCTTACCCACCAGCACCTCCCAGGGTCCCTGCCTAGCTGCCCTGTGGGAGTATGTAGTGTTCTCAGTGAAGCTCTGATGCACAGCCTGGTGGCTTGCTCTACCCGAATACATTCTGACAGCCTGGGAAACCTTTGGATCTCCCACCACACTGGGAACCCAACCCCAAATGTCTGGAAAAGGGAGCCAGGAGCAGGTCCTGGTGCCCCAGGGCTGTAGTCTGTAGCTCAGGAGTGCCAAGCCAGGAACTGCTGGACACTTGAATTGGGAAGGAGCCCACACTCTTAGAAAACGGAGAGATGAGTTGCACAGGTTTGCAGGCTGGTATGGGGCCTAGGCATGCCTCCCTCCACAGGGCTGGTCCTGTAAGGCTGTGGCCTATTTCCCTATCTGACCTCTCCCCACGGGAGCTCTGTGGCCCAAAAGACCTAATAATAATGACAGCAAAATTGTGAGCACAGTGCCAGTGATCAGAGGTGTCTCTCCCAAGGTCCATGAGCCGACTGGCTGAGGGGGGTCACCTTTCTCTCCCTAACAGGGCAGAATACAGCTGCAAAAGCCAGGAACTTTGTGACTAAGAACCTATTGCTCTCAAGCACCATCTCCTGGATCACAGCCAAAACAGTACACCAAAAATCATTAATTCTCCCCTCTACATAACTATGTGCAAAAATTCAAAGACCCTGTACAGACCCTTAGTCTTATGAAAACTTCCAGATATGTAGCCAGTGGACTATACTCAGTTTACACCACAATTAAAGGAATACCAGCTCTCCCAGATGAGAAAGAATCAGCATAAAAACTCTGGCCATTAAAAAAGAGTATCCCCTTAACCTCCAAAGGAGCCTGTTAGCTCACTAGCAGTTGGGTTCTTAACCAGTCTGAATTGTCTGAAATGACAGATGTGGAATTCAGAGTCTGGATGGCAAGGAAGCTCATCAAGATTGAGAAAATTGAAAATCCAAGGAAGCCAAGCCATCCAGTGAAACAGTTTAACAGCTGAAAGACAATACCCATTTTAAGAAAGACTCAAACTGAACTTCTTGAGGAGAAAAGTTCACTACAAGAATTTCATAATACAATCAGAAGTATTAATGGAAGAACAGACCAACCTGAGGAAAGAATCTGAGAGCTCAAAGACCAGTTTTTCAAATCAACACAGTCAAAAATAAAAAGGAAGTAAAAATGAACAAAACATCCAAGAAATATGGAATTATGTAAAGACACTAAATTTACAACTCATCAGCATTCCTGAGAGAGAAAGAGAGAATAAGAAACTTGGAAAATATATTTGAAGTTAGTCTATTAAAATTTCCCCAATCTCGTTAGAGAGATTGACATGTTAAGTACAAGAAATACAGACAAGTCCAGCAAGATACCCCATTCCGAAATCTCCTCACCAGGCAGGTCTTCCAGACCTGGACCTCTAGCTACCCCTTGCCAGAGTTATCAAGCCAGTAGCAACTTGGCAACTCCCTAGACAGAGCCTCCAGGGGCAACTGAAAATCTCTCTGCCATTGCCTCTGCAGCAGAACCTTCCTTGCTACCCTTGGAATAACAAAGGAGCAAAAACCCTAAGCACCTTATCCACACCTCCAGCAAGCTGCAGTCGACCCAAGGAGAGGAGTCTAGTCTGTCTCCTGTGGGCCCCACATATCCCCCACTGCTTGTCATCAAACAGGGAACCCCTGGTTTCGTTCCACAGCACAGACCCTCCATCTTGGACTGATTGCACTGAGGAATTGCTGACCCACGTCACTCTGGGGTAGAGCCCCCAGGAGACAAGCAAAGTGGTAGAGTAGCAGCCAACTGATGTGCTGCAGGAGCATCTGTAGCAGAATGTGGCCAGAGATGACCACCTCTCTAGGCTTGGCTTGCTCCCATAAGAGACATTAGTTCTAGGGAAACTGTTGGACCTGATCTCTGAAGGGTGATACTGCAGATCAGATATGGCTGGTCCGACCTGAACACTCCTTGGTGTTGGTCTCTCCCGGGGCCCCATCCTGGTCATACCTGCTAACAGGGAAGTCTCAGGTGCCCTGGAGGCCCACACCATAGCTTCTGCACCAGTGGACCATGCCTGACTGGTGGACAGCTCCAATGAGGCAGTCCCTATGGCTGTGTACCAGCCCACACATTTCATCCCCATACATTAGCTTCCCCCAAACCCACACAACTGCCTGTATCACTTTGCTGGCCCATGTCTGCATGGGCAGGTTTTGCTTTACTTGCCCCACCAGCACACAGGAGTACAGTACTCCCCTCAACCTCTGATGACTGCCATTGCAGATGGAGCCTTGGCAGGCACAGAGCCAGCAAGCCCCACCCCCACCGGTGCTCCGCCCTTGTGTTAATGCTGCACAGAGAACAGGGTATCCTCTCACACCCTGAGTGATCACTCCTGCTGTGGGGCACAGAGATGGCACCCACACCTGTGCTGTCCAGCACCCCACCTCAAACCAACACTACCTCCAGTGCAGCAGTGCACACAGTCTCCAGGAGGGGCCCCTTGCTCCCCACCAACACTTTGCTCCCACTACTGTGGTGAATGCCTGCAGGGAGGCAGGCACCCCTGAATCCACTAGCACTCTGATGCAGCTGCCACATGTTAGTCTACTTAACATAGTAGACTCCAAACGTTGAGGAGCCAGAGAACAATGTTGGGGCCCAATTCAAGTCCCTCAGACTTACAGCACACAGTCCAGGATTTGGGAGCTGAACACTGGCCCCCTAAAATCTTCCAGAAACAAGGCCAATTGGTTGAATTCACTTTATGCCACAAGCAGACACTCAAAGTCATCAAATAGGATAAAAGAAAAAAACCCGAAAGGTTAACAACCTCAAAGATTGAAAGTAGATAAGCCCACAAAGATGAGAAAGAATCAGCACAAAAATGCTGAAAACTCAAAAAGCCAGAGTACCTTCTTTCTTCCAAATGACCACATCACCTCTCCAGCAAGGGTTAAGGACTGGATTGAGGCTGAGATGGCTGAAATGACAGAAGTAGAATTCAGAATATGGATAGGAATGAAGTTCACTGAGCCACAGGAGTACATTGTAACCCAATGCAAGGAAGCTAAAAATCATAATAAAAAGAGCTGAAAGACAAAATAGCCAGTTTAGAGAAGAATGTAACCATTCTGATAGAGCTGAAAAACACACTACAATAATTTCATAATGCAATCCCAACTATTAATAGACCAAGCAGAGGAAAGAACCTCAGAGCCTGAAGACTGCCTTTCTGAAGTAATGCAGGCAGACATGAATAGAGAAAAAAGAGTGAAAAGGAATAAACAAACCTTCCAAGAAATATGGGATTATGTAAAGAGACCCGACCTGCAACTGATTGGTGTACCTGAAAGAGCTGAGAGGAATGGAACCAACTTGGAAAACATATTTCAGGATATCACCCATGAGAACTTTCCCAACCTAGCAAGACAGGCCAACATTCAAATTCAGGAAATGCAGACAACCCCAGTAAGATATTCCACAAGAAGATCAACCCCAAGATGTTTAATCATCAGAATCTCCAAGATCAAAATGAAGGAAAAAAATATTAAGGCAGCTAGAGAGAAAGGCCAGGTCATCTACAAAGGAGAGTCTGTCTTACTAACAGTGGACCTCTCAGTGGAAACCCTTCAAGCCAGAGGAGATTGGGGGCCAATATTAAACATTCTAAAGAAAAGAAATTCCAACCCATAATTTCATATCTGGCCAAACTAAACTCCATAAGTGAAGGAGAAATAAGATCCTTTTCAGACAAGCAAATACTGAGGGATATTGTTACCACTAGACCTGCCTTACAAGAGCTCTTGAAGGAGGGACTAAATATGGAAAGGAAAGACCAGTACCAACCACTGCAAAAACACATTGAAGAATACAGACCACTAATACTATGAAGCAATCACATAAACAAGTCTACAAAATAACCAACTAGGATTATAATGACAGGATCAAATCCACACATAGCAATACTAACTTTAAATATAAATGGGCTAAATGCCCCCAAAGACACAGCATGGCAAGCTGGATAAAGAACCAACACCCATTGGTATGCTGCCTTCAAGAGATCCATCTCACATGCAAAGACACACATAGGCTCTAAATAAAGGGATGGAGAAAAATCTACCAAGGAAATGGAAAACAAAAATTAGAGGTTGCAATCTTAGTTACTGACAAAACAGACTTTAAACTAACAAAGATTTAAAAAGACAAGGGCATTACATAATGGTAAAGAGTTCTATTCAGGAAGAAAATGGAACTATCCTAAATATGTATGCACCCAATACAGGAACACCCTCATAAAGCAAATTCTTGGAGACTTTCAAAGAGACTTAGACACCACCCCCCCCCCACAACAATAGTAGGAGACTTTAACACCCTACTGACAATATTAAATCAAGACAGAAAATTAACAAAGATATACAAGACCTGAACTCAGCACTGGATCAAATGGATACTGATAGATACCCCAAAACAACAGAATATACATTCATCTCATCACCACTTGGCATACTCTAAAAGCAATCACATAATCAGAAGTAAAACGCTCTTGAGCAAATACAAAAGAACTGAAATCATACAAATGGTCTCTTGGACCACAGTGCCATAAAATTCGAAATCACAACTAAGAAGTTCACTCAAAGCCATACAATTATGTGGAAATTGAATAACCTGCTCCTTAATGATTTTTGGGTAAATAATGAAATGAAGGGAGAAGTCAAGACATTCTTTGCAACTAGTGAGAACAAAGATACAACGTATCAGAATCTCTGGGACACAGCTAAGGCAGTATTAAAAGGGAAATTTGTAGCACTAAATGCCCACATCAAAAAGTTAGATCTCAAGTTAACAACCGAACATCACAACTAAAATAACTAGAGAACCAAAAGCAAACAAATTCCAAAGCTAGCAGAAGACAAGAAATAACCAAAATTAGAGCTGAACTGAAGGAGATACAGACAGGAAAAATGATTCAAAAGATCAACCAATTGGCCAGTGCAGTGGCTCATGCCTGTAATCCCAGCACTTTAGGAGGCTGAGGTGGGTGGATTAGCTGAGGTCAGGAGATCGAGACCAGCGTGGCCAACATGGTGAAACCCTGTCTGTATTAAAAATACAAAAAATTAGCTGGGCACAGGGGCAGGTGCCTGTAATCCCAGCTACTTGGAAGGCTGAGACAGGAGAATTGCTTGAACCCAGCAGGTGGAGGTTGTAGTGAGCTAAGATCATGCCACTGCACTCCAGCCTGGGCAACAGAGTGAGACTCCATCTCAAAAAATAAAAATAAATAAATAAATAAATAAAGATTAACAAATCTGGGATCCAGGAGCTGTTTATTTGAAAAAACGAGTAAAATAGACTAGTAGCTAGACTAATAAAGAAGCAAAGAGAGAAGATTCAAATGCGCACTATCAGAAATGACAAGGGGGCTATTACCACTGACCCCACAGAAATACAGAAAACCATCAGAGAATATTATGAACACCTCTGTGCAAATCAACTGGAAAACATAGAAGAAATGGATAAATTCCTGGATACATACCCCCTCCCAAGACTGAACAAGGAAGAAATTGAATCCCTGATCAGACCACTAACAAGCTCTGAAGTTGAGGCAGTAATAGCCTACCAACCAAAAAAAGCCCAGGACCAGACGGATTCACAGCTGAATTATACCAGATCTATAAAGAAGAGCTGGTCCCATTTCTACTGAAACTATTCAAAAAAAAAATTGAGGAGGAGGAACTCCTCTGTAACGCCTTTTATGAGGTCAGTATCATCCTGATACCAAAACCTGGCAGAAATACAATAAAAAAAAAAAACTTCAGGCCAGTATTCTTAATGAACATCAATAAAAAATCCTGAACAAAATACTGGCAAACAGAATCCAGCAGCACATCAAAAAGCTAACCAATCACAATTGAGTAGGCTTTATCCCTGGGATGAAAGGTTGGTTCAACATACACATACCAATAAATGTGATTGACCGCATAAACAGAGCTAAAGATAGAAACCACATGATTATCTCAATAGATGCAGAAAAGGCTTTCGAGAAAATTTAACACACATTCATGTTAAATTCTCAATAAACTAGGTATTGAAGGGAATATACCTCAAAATAACAAGAGCCATATATGACAAGCCCACAGCCAACATCATACTGAATAGGCAAAAGTTTGAAGCATTCTCCTTGAAAACTGGCACCAAACAAGGATGTCATCTGTCACCACTCCTATTCAACATAGTACTGGAAGTTCTGGCCAGGGTGATGAGGCAAGAGAAGGAAAGAGTATTCAAATAGGAAGAGAGAAAGTCAGATTATCTTTGCTTGTAGATGACACGATCCTATATCTAGAAAACCCCATAGTCTCAGCCCAAAAGCTTCTTAAACTGATAAACAGCTTCAGCAAAGTCTCAGGATACAAAATCAATGTGCAGAACATCACTAGCATTTCAATACACTAACAACACTGAAGTCAAGAGCCAAATCGGGAACAAACTCCCATTCACAGTTAGAATAAAATACCTAGAAATACAGTTAACTAAGAAGATGAAAGATCTCTGTAAGGAGAACTACGAACAACTGCTCAAAGAAATCAGAGATGACACGAACAAATGGAAAAACATTTTAGGCTCATGGATAGGAAGAATCAATATAATTAAAATGGCCCTGCTGCCCAAAGCAATTTATAGATTCAGTGTTATACCTGTTAAGCTGCCATTGACATTTTTCACAGAATTAGCAAAAACTTCTAAAATTCATATGGAACCAAAAAAGCCCTAAAAGCCAAGGCAATTCTAAGCAAACAGAACAAAGCTGGAGGCATCATGCTACCCAATTTTAAACTGCACTAAAGGGCCATAGTAACCAAAATAATATGGTACTGGTATAAATACAGACACATAAACCAATGGAACAGAATAGAGAACAGAAATAAGACTTCACACCTACAATTATCTGATTTTTGATAAACTTGACAAAAACAAGCAGTGGGGATTACCTATTCAATAAATGCTCCTGGGATAACTTGCTAGCCATATGCAGATTAAAACTGGACCCCTTCCTTACACCACATACAAAAATTAATGCAAAATGGATTAAATACTTAAATATAAATCCCAAAACTATAAATACTCTGGGAGATAACCTAGGCAATACAGTTCAGGACATAGGCATGGGCAAAGATTTAATGGTGAAGATGACAAAACCAATTGCAACAAAAGTGAAAATTGATAATTGGGATCTAATTAAACTAAAGAGCTGCCCAGTGAAAGAAACTATCATCACAGTGAACAGACAGCCTACAGAATGGGGGAGAATTTTTGCAAACTATGCATCTGACAAAGGTCTAATATCCAGCATCTATAAGGAACTTAAATTTACAAGAAAAAAACCCATTAAATTTACAAGAAAAACATTAAAAGGTGGGCAAAGGACATGAACAGACACTTTTCAAAAGAAGACATACATGTGGCCAACAATCGTGAAAAAAAGCTCTACATCACTGATCATTAGAGAAATGGAAATCATAACTACAATGAGATACCATCTCACGCCAATAAGAGTGGCTATGATTAAAAAGTCAAAACACATGCTGGCGAGCTTGTGGAGAAAAAGGAACACTTTTACACTGTTGGTAGGAGTGTAAATTAGTTCAGCCATTGTGGAAGTCAGGGTGGCTATTCCTCAAAGACCTAGAGGTGGAAATACCATTTGATCCAGCAATTCCATTACTGGGTATGTACACAAAGAAATATAAATCATTCTATTATAAAGACACATGCGTGCATATGTTCATTGCAACATATTCACAATAGCAAAGTCGTGGAATCAACCTAAATGTCCATCAGTGATAGCCTGGATAA
The DNA here is from genome assembly GCF_049350105.2 of Macaca mulatta. NCBI lineage: Eukaryota > Metazoa > Chordata > Mammalia > Primates > Cercopithecidae > Macaca > Macaca mulatta. Next base: position 94,270,129 of record NC_133420.1, read on the forward strand.
AAAATAAATGTGGTACATGTACACCATGGAATACTACGCAGCATAAAAAGGAATGAGATCACGTCCTTTGCGGGGACATGGATGGGGACAGGCCGTTATCTTTAGCAAACTAATGTAGAAACAGGAAACCAAATACCTCATGTTCTCAGTTATAAGTGGGAGCTAAATGATGAGAATACATGGACACAAAGAGGGGAACAACACACACTGGGGCCTATTAAAGGGTGGAGGGTGGGAGGAGGGAGAAGACCAGGAAAAATAACTAATGGGTACTAGGCTTAATACCTGGGTGACAAAATAATCTGTACAGCAAACCCCCATGGCACAAGTTTACCTGTGTAACAAACCTGCATATGTACCCTGAACTTAAGGCAAAAAAAAAAAAAAGTCAAGCCCCGCCCCAGGTTTCCTTCCTATTGAAGTTAATATCTGGCCCTGCCACTGGTGACAGTCTGGGATGTTGGACTTTATCCTGTAGGAAATGGAGAACATTGGAAAACTTTTGAGCAAAAGAATGATATGGTTATAATAGTGCTATGGGAAGAATGACCTAACAGTGATGTGCAAGACTAATGAGAGAAGGTAGGAAGACTAATTAGAAGGTTATCATAATAATCACAACACAAAATTATGGGGGAGTGTAAAAGCAGAGACTGATGAAGCGTTGAAAGAGAATGGAAAGAAGGTGCAAGTAAAAAATGAGTCAAAAGTTTTTACTCAGGATTTCGGAGCTCTGATGACTAACAGAAGTGTGGTGTCATTATTATGATTAGGTACATTAGGGATGGAGGCTGTTTTTTGGAGAAAATATGATGAGTTCTGCCTGAGAGTTCTGATCTGATAGCTGTGAATGTTAGTTCTTATATATGGCTTTAGTTGGTGTCATTCTCTTTCATACAAAATGGTTTTGCAGTCTTGATTCTAGGTTAATATTTCCCAGGTTACTGATTTGACTTAAATAAATGTATTTGCTAAATGCATAACTGATGCTGCTTCAATTTTACCTGTCATTTTCTTCTGTAAATTCATCAGAAGAAACTTCTTTTTTGAAATGTACTATTTAATGTTCTGGGTTTTTTCCTAGTTATTTGCAAGTCACCTTTGTAATGCTTTCTAAAGATACATTTCAGTCTATTTTCAACTAAAAATCCCTTGAAAAGACATCTGAGCATCTTTGTTCACCAAAAGCATTTAGCAGTGCCATGTTCACTACAAGCTTTCAAAAAAGATTTGTTAAATGATTAAAGTTTGTGGTTTGTTTACAACCTAGGCTCATTTCTTTAAAAATAAAATAATTTAGCCTGCTGTTGTATAAAGAGTACTAATCAGAATCAGAAGAGCTGGGCTCTAGCCTGCTGTGTTCCTGAGCAGATCTGTGATGTGAGCAAGTCAAGCTAACCTCTTTAGACTTAACTTCTTCAGCTAGCTTATAAATGGTTTCAACTAAATCTATGATTCTCTTCTACCACTCCAGTAGCACTCTTCTGGGTATATTTCATGTAGCAGATATGACACCTTTTAGAAAACATGGTTCCTTTCCTCAAGGAACCAGGGATGTGTCTAGACTTGAGAGTGTCTAATTTAAATAACACTTTTTTATTTTCACCTAATACTCTGAGGCAAAAGTCATCCAGTCCAAGCTTTTTAAAAATTCATTTACTTTCAACTTTCCTTGTCATCTAGCAAAAGGCAGTATTATCCCCTACATTGCTCCTTCTACAAAGACTGTCAACATTTTATCAAATTGCTGTGCAATTAATGTGTTTGATGGATAGGATGTAGTAATCCAACTATGAACAAATGGCCAATAAACTGCACGTGAAAAAATTGCTTATTAAAAAATATACTTCAAAACCACAATGTTATACTACTTCACGCCCATTAGAATGCCTCCAATGTTTTTAAAAGGTAGCTAGCATTTTTTAAGTCAAAGAAGAAGAGCACATTGTTTTCTGGGTAAATTTCATAGCAAATATATGACCTTTATTTGGCATTGTTAGTTTCCTATTTCTCAAAAAAGTTGTTTGAGGAAATTTTATTTTTACTTTAATACACGGCAATATAACATATGGTTTTAATAGTGAAAAGTACTTTATTATCTCCTTGAACAACCAAGAAATGTTTTTCAACATGCTGCATATTGTTAAAATCTTTTTTTTTAGAGATGTATTTATTTTTTGTGACTATATAAAAACAACCTGACAGAACAGTACTTGGGGATGTATTTCAATTGAAAAAAGAGCCACTTTTGCATCTAGGAAGGAAATCTTTACATTCTAGAGACTGAAATTAGGTAACTATTTTTTTTTTTAGATATTAAAGCAGTGGGATTCAGTACGTTTATTTTTTATTATACTTTAAGTTCTGGAGTACATGTGCAGAACGTGCAAGTTTGTTAACATAGGTATATATGTGCCATGGTGGTTTGCTGCACCCATCAACCTGTCTTCTACGTTAGGTATTTCTCCTAATGCAATAGCTCCCCTAGTCCCCCACCCCTGACAAGCCCCAGTGTGTGATGTTCCCCTCCCTGTGCCCATATGTTCTCATTGTTCAACTCCCACTTATGAGTGAGAACATGTGGTGTTTGGTTTTCTGTTCTTGTGTTAATTTGCTGAGAATGATGGTTTCCAGCGTCATCCATGTCCATGCAAAGGACATGAACTCATCCTTTTTTATGGCTGCATAGTATTCCATGGTGTATATGTGCCATATTTTCTTAATCAAGTCTATCACTGATGGACATTTGGGTTGGTTCCAAGTCTTTGCTACTGTGAACAGTGCCACAGTAAACATATGTGTGCATGTGTCTTTATAGCAGCATGATTTATAATCCTTTGGGTATATGCCCAGTAAGGGGATGGCTGGGTCAAATGGTATTTCTAGTTCTACATCCTTGAGGAATCACCACACTGTCTTCCACAATGGTTGAACTAGTTTACAGTCCCACCAACAGTGTAAAAGTGTTCCTATTTCTTCACATCCTCTCCAGCACCTGTTGTTTCCTGACTTTTTAATGATTGCCATTCTAACTGGTGTGAGATGGTATCTCATTGTGGTTTTTATTTGCATTTCTCTGATGGCCAGTCTGTGCCACATTTCTTTATCCAGTTTATCACTGATGGGCATTTGGGTTGGTTCCAAGTCTTTGCTATTGTGAACAGTGCCACAGTAAACATATATGTGCATGTATCTTTATAGTAGAATGATTTATAATCCTTCGGGTATATACCCAGTAATGGGATTACTGGGTCAAATGGTATTTCTAACTCTACGTCCTTGAGGAATTGCCACACTACTTCCACAACGGTCAAACTAATTTACACTCCCACCAACAGTGTAAAAGCATTCCTATTTCTCCAGATGCTCTCCAGCATCTGTTATTTCCTGACTTTTTAAATGATTGCCATTCTAACTGGCATGAGATATCTCATTGTGGTTTTGATTTGCATTTCTCTAACGACTAGTGGTGATGAGCTTTTTTTCATATGTTTGTTGGCTGCATAAATGTCTTCTTTTGAAAAGTGTCTGTTCATATCCTTTACCTACTTTCTTGTGGGTTTTCTGTTTTGTTTTTTTTCTTGTAAATTTGTTTAAGTTCTTTGTAGATTCTGGATATTAGCCCTCTGTCAGATGGGTAGATTGCAAAAAGTTTTTCCCATTATATAGGTAGCCTGTTCACTCTGATGATAGTTTCTTTTGCTGTGCAGAAGCTCTTTAATTAAATCCCATTTGTCTATTTTAGCTTTTGTTGCCATTGTTTTTGGTGTTTTAGTCGTGAATTCTTTGCCATGCCTGTGTGCTGAATGGTATTGCCTAGGCTTTCTTCCAGGGTTTTTATGGATTTAGATCTTACATTTAAGTCTTTAATCCATCTCAAGTTAATTTTTGTATAAGGTGTAAGGAAGGAATCCAGTTTCAGCTTTCTGCTTATGGCTAGCCAGTTTTTCCAACACCATATATTAAATATGGTTTTTCAAAGATGATTTGATCAGATGCTTATAGATGTGTGGTGTTATTTCTGAGACCTCTGTTCTGTTCCATTCGTCTATACATCTGTTTTGATACCAGTACCATGCTGTTTTGTTACTGTAGCCTTATAATGTAGTTTGAAGTCACGTTGTGTGATGCCTCCAGGTTTGTTCTTTTTGCTTAGGATTGTCTTGGCTATGCAGGCTCTTTTTTTGTTTGTTTGTTTTTTTTGTTTTTTTTGTTTTTTTTTTTTTGGTTCCATATGAAATTTGAGCAGTGGTTTGTAGTTCTCCTTGAAGAGGTCCTTCGCATCCCTTGTAAGTTGGATTCCTGGGTAATTTAGTCTCTTTGTATCAATTGTGAATGGGATTTCACTCATGATTTGGCTCTCTGTTTGTTATTGGTGTATAGGAATTCTTGTGATTTTTGCACATTGATTTTGTATCTTGAGACTTTGCTGAAGTTGCTTATCAGCTTAAGGAGATTTTGGGCTGAGATGATGGAGTTTTCTAAATACACAGTCATGTCATCTGCAAACCGAGAGAATTTTACTTCCTCTTTTCCTAATTGAATACCCTTTATTTCTTTCTCTTGCCTGATTGCCCTGGCCAAACTTCCAATACTATGTTGAATAGGACTGGTGAGAGAGGGCATCCCTGTCTTGTGCCAGTTTTCAAAGGGAATGCTTCCAGTTTTTGCCCATTCAGTATGATATTGGCTGTGAGTTTGTCATAAATAGCTCTTATTATTTTGAGATATGTTCCATCAATATCAAATTTATTGAGAGTTTTTAGCATGAAGGGCTGTAGAATTTTGTCAAAGGCCTTTTGTGCATCTATTGAGATAATCATGTTGTTTTTGTTATTGGTTCTGTTTATGTGGTGGATTACATTTATTGATTTGAATATGTGGAACTAGCCTTGCATCCTGGGGATGAAGCCGACTTGATCATGGTGGATAAGGTTTTTGATGTGCTGCTGGATTCAGTTTGCCAGTATTTTATTGAGGATTTTCGCATCAGTGTTCATCAGGGATATTGGCCTAAAATTCTCTTTTTTTGTTGTGTCTCTGCCAGGCTTTGGTGTCAGGATGATGCTGGCCTCATAAAATGAGTTAGGGAGGATTCCCTCTTTTTCTATTGTTTGGAATACTTTCAGAAGGAATGGTACCAGCTCCTCTTTGTATCTCTGGTAGAATTTGGCTGTGAATCCATCTGGTCCTGGACTTTTTTGTTTGGTAGGCTGTTAATTACTGCATCAATTTCAGAAGTTGTTACTGGTCTATTCAGGGATTTGACTTCTTCCTGGTTTAGTCTTGGGAGGGTGTATGTGTCCAGTAATTCATACATTTCTTCTAGATTTTCTAGTTTATTTGCATAGAGGTGTTTATAGTATTCTCTGATGGTAGTTTGTATTTCTGTGGGGTCGGTGGTGATATCCCCTTTATCATTTTTTATTGAGTCTATTTGATTCTTCTCTCTTTTCTTGTTTATTAATCTGACTATCCGTATATCTATTTTGTTGTTTTTTCAAAATACCAGCTCCTGGATTCATTGATTTTTTTTTTAAAGGTTTTTTGTGTCTCTGTCTCCTTCAGTTCTGCTCTGATCTTAATTATTTCTCATCTTCTGCTAGCTTTTTAATTTGTTTGCTCTTGCTTCTCTAGTTCTTTCAATTGTGATGTTAGGGTGTCAATGTTAGCTCTTTCCTGCTTTCTCTTGTGGGCATTTAGTGCATAAATTTCCCTCTACACACTGCTTTAAATGTGTTCCAGAGATTCTGGTACATTGTTTCTTTGTTCTCATTGGTTTCAAAGAACATCTTTATTTCTGCCTTCATTTTGTTTTGTACCCAGTAGTCATTCAGGAGCAGGTTGCTCAGTTTCCATGTAGTTGTGTGGTTTTGAGTGAGTTTCTTAATCCTGAGTTCTAATTTGATTGCACTCTGGTCTGACAGACTGTTTTGATTTCTGTTCTTTTGCATTTGCTGAGGAGTGTTTTACTTCCAATTATGTGGTGCAGAGCTCTGTAGATGTCTATTAGGTCTGCTTGGTCCAGAGCTGAATTCAAGTCCTGGATATTAATTTTATGTCTCATTGATCTGTTTAATATTGACAGTGGGGTGTTAAAGTCTCCCACTGTTATTATGTGGGAGTGTAAGTCTCTTTATACATCTCTAAGAACTTGTTTTATGAATCTGGGTGCTCCTGTATTGGGTGCATATATATTTAGGATAGTTAGCTCTTCTTGTTGCATTGATTCTCTTTACCATTATATAGTGCCGTTGTTTGTCTCTTTTGATCTTTGTTGGTTTAAAGTCTGTTTTATCAGAGACTAGGATTGCAACCCCTGATTTTTCTTGCTTTCCATTTGCTTGGTAAATATTCCTCCATTCCTTTACTTTGAGCCTATATGTGTCTTTGCATGTGAGATGGGTCTCCTGAATACAGCACACTGATGGTTCTTCACTTATCCAATTTGCCAGTGTGTGTCTTTTAATTGAGGCATTTACCCCATTGACATTTAAGGTTAATATTGTTATGTGTGAATTTGATCCTGTCATTATGATGTTAGCTGATTATTTTGCCCATTAGTTGATGCAGTTTCTTCACAGTGTCGATGGTCTTTACAATTTGATATGTTTTTGCAGTGGCTGGTATCGGTTATTCCTTCCATGTTTAGTGCTTCCTTTAGTAGCTCTTGTAAGGCAGTCATGATGGTGACAAAATCTTTCAACATTTACTTGTTTGTAAAGGATTTTATTTCTCCTTCACTTATGAAGCTTTGACTGGATATGAAATTCTGGGTTGAAAATTCTTTTAAGAATGTTGAATATCGGCCCCCACTCTCTTCTGGCTTGTAGGGTTTCTGCAGAGAGATCTGCTCTTAGTCTGATGGGCTTCCCTTTGTGGGTAACCCGACCTTTCTCTCTGGCTGCCCTTAACATTTTTTTCCTTCATTTCAACCTTGGTGAATCTGACAATTATGTGTCTTGGGGTTGCTCTTCTCGAGGAGTATCTTTGTGATGTTCTCTGTATTTCCTGAATTTGAATGTTGGCCTGTCTTGCTAGGTTGGGGAAGTTCTCCTGGATAATATCCTGAAGAGTGTTTTCCAACTTGGTTCCATTCTCCCTGTCAACTTTCAGGTACACCAAACATAGATTTGGTCTTTTCACATAGTCTCATATTTCTTGGTGGCTTTGTTCATTTCTTTTCACTCTTTTTTCTCTAATCTTGTCTTCTCACTTTATTTCAGTAAGGTGATCTGCAATATCTGGTATCCTTTCTTCTGCCTGATTTGGCAGTGTATGCTTCACGAAGTTCTTGTGCTGTTTTTTTCAGCTCCATTATGTCATTCATGTTCTTCTCTAAACTGGTTATTGTAATTAGCAATTTGTCTAACCTTTCTTCAATGTTCTTAGCTTCCTTGCTTTGGGTTAGAACATGCTCCTTTAGCTCAGAGGAGTTTGTTATTACCCACCTTCTGAAGCCTACTTCTGTCAATTCATCAACCTCATTCTCTGTCCAGTTTTGTTCCCTTGCTAGCGAGGAGTTTTGATCCTTTGGAGAAAAGAGGCATTCTGGCTTTTGGAATTTTCAGCCTTTTAGTGCTGGTTTCTCCCCATCTTCATGGATTTATCTACCTTTGGTTCATATTGGTGACTTTTGGGTGGGGTCTCTGAGTGGACATCCTTTTTGTTGATGTTGATACTGTTCCTTTCTGTTTGTTAGTATTCCTTCTAACAGTCAGGCCCCTGTGCTGCAGGTCTGCTGGATTTTGCTGGAGGTCCACTTCAGCGCTGTTTGCCTGGGTATCACCAGCAGAGGCTGCAGAATAGCAAAGACTGCTGCCTGTTCCTTCCTCTGGAAGCTTCATCCCAGAGGGGCACGCACTAGATGCCAGCCAGATCTTTCCTGTATGAGTGAAATTAGGTAACTTTTTAAAAAGATTACATGTAAACTTTTTTTTTTTTTTTTTGGCTCAGTAACATTAAGTATTTATTTAAAGATCAAGTACTCTTAGCTTTTCTGACACTGTCATATCTGCCCTATCTTATTGAGGTTATTTCTGAGGTAGTGCTAGTTTGACCTGTGTCCATATGAGCACACTCTAAAGTAGTGTTTCTCAACTTTTTTTTTGCATTAGCCTCCCCCAACTTCCCCACCAGGAACATTTTAGACATCTTTCCCTAATTTCCTCTACCATGACACTCTAATACCACTGCGTATCTGTTTTTGTACTGTATTTCTGTGCTTTATATGATTTTTTTCATCCTCCAACATCAATTTTCACACTCTTGGAGGTATAACACGTCTGCTGAAAAAATCATGCCCTACAGAGAATATATGAAATTCTAACTCTCACTACCCCAGGTCCAAGATAACCTTTCTCTGGGATCTTTATGGATGATGAGATTATTTGAGGCCACACCAAATTAGGCTCCCTGAAAACTATGATTAGGGCTCATATTCCCAGAGCTGCAGTAGAACTGAAAGTTGTAATCTTCTAATTTTGTCTGAATGTTTAACAGGGAATTCTAAATTGATACACCATCAGGATTCACCCTCAAGTAAGATTATCCAGGATTCCTTTGCTACATCCATAATTAATCTACTCTTCTTTATTATTAATATGTTGAACAAGATTTAGGACTTTATAAATATACTTTGGAGATCATACTTTCACTACTATACCCATTAATATGAGTTATCTGATGCAACCTGAAGTTGTACATAGCTTGCACTGTCAGTATTGATGGGTGAATGCATATGTAGAAAAGTCTGAAGTGGTATGCAATATGGATAGTCTTTTTTTTTAAGAAAGAGAAAAATGTTTTACTAAGAATCTGATTGTTAAATAGCTAAGTTGTTGGAGCAACTATGAGAGAATGGCCTAGACAATTACTAGAACCAAGGTATTTTTGGCATTTGATTGTGTTGTCCATACTCTCACCTTCCACGTTTAGGACAGTAGTTTTAAAATAAGAGAAACTGAAGATGTTGGAAAAAAATTCCCATTAAATGTGAATGATCTTAGATGATAGAAACTGAAATTCTTTTTTCCTAGCACAATGTTCATCATTCTTTAGATTTCAGATTTCCAAACTATGTTTCAGAAAAGGATTGTCCTGTATAGTAAAGTCTCAATTTTTAGAATTTTCTTTCTCTGAAATAACTTTTAAAATGAATGATGCCTTATTAAGGAATAATGGTATGCTCAGTGTTCTAGGATTCAACTTCAACATTTTTCTAAGTCCTTCAATAAGAAGGTAAAACTCAGTTTCAAGTTTGTCAACAACCTTTACTCTTATTATCAAGAGTTTCTATTCAACAAACTGCAAAGCACTGTTATAAAAGTAATAAAGGTAAAAAAGTGGTACCATGAGATTCACACTGTCTTCAAAATTATTGATAGGAGTAAGGATTTATAACAGCTTTTAAAAAAACAATTCTGACAATTTATGGGAAATACTATTTTAATTTTTTTTTTTTTTTTGAGACGGAGTCTTGCTCTGCCGCCCAGGCTGGAGTGCAGTGGCCGGATCTCAGCTCACTGTATTTTAATTTTTAAATGCCTCTTAACTGTAGTCAGTAAGTGCTAACAATCAACACAATCCAATTATTGTCATTTAGCTGTGGGCTCCCTACAACCTGCACATGATGGCTTATATACCTTGGTTATGCAGATTAAAATTGTTAACTGGGCTGGGTGCAGTGGCTCACACCTGTAATCCCGGCACTTTGGGAGGTCGAGGCAGTTGGATCACCTGAGGCCAGGAGTTCAAGACCAGACTGACCAACATGGTGAAACCCTGTCTCTACTAAAAATACAAAAAATTAGCCAGGCATGGTGGCGGGCACCTGTAATCCCAGCTATTCAGGAGGCTGAGGCAGGAGAATTGCTTGAACCCAGGAGGCGGAGGTTGCAGTGAGCCGAGATCGCACCATTGCCTGGACAACACGAGTAAAACTCTGTCTCAAAAAAAAAAAAAAAAAAAAATTAACTCATGGTGTTAGAGAATTCAGTTATTTTTTCTTAAAAATCAAGGTGAAGCCTTTGATTCTGTAAATAACTTTTTTCTCTAATCAAAAATGAGGGGTCTTAAATGTTACTAAGGACATAATAATAAATTTTGTTCTAATATACTTAAAATTTAGGATAGCCAATAAAAGCCCATTGTAATAACAACCTTCAACAAAATTATTAAGCAGAGGAAGAAAGTATGATATGTATACTTCAAGTAGTATTCCACTAAGTATTTTCATTATTGAGTGCCTTGTTAGGTTATCTTTCCATTTGCTTTAGTATCTTTGATTTCTTTAACTTCATTGTTTTTCATTTCAGTAAATAAATTCCAACTCACAATCTTATATTACATGCTCCTAGAAAATTCATACCCTGAGTTTCCATAATACATACCTCAAGTATTTGAAGGACCTTAAACTTTTTTATTATTAAATACCATATATTTAATTATCTGTGTATGAAAAGCACCTAAACATTTTCATCTATGTATACAATTGTGCTTGAAAAGATAAATAACTGATCAATAGATTTTTCCATTTCACACTTTGGGTTTTTAGTGTTTGACAAGATCTTATCATCTGCAATGGATAATTTGCCTTCTTAGCTTCCTGTTGTCTCTATAATATGCCTGCTCTACCATTTTCCCATACCACCTTGATTTATTTGTTGTTATTTACCAATCATTCAGATCTAAAAGCTATGCTTCTGTCTGTTCACACTGCTCAAAGATGACTTTACCTCAATAAATAGCGTGTATATGCGTGCTTCTACTGCCATTATCTTCCTACTACTGGTATTAAAATTAAAACATTCACAGAAGCTTGTAATGCAAATAACTAGAACAGGGACTCTTAGAGCTCTTTTGAAGGTCTCATTTTAAAAATCTGTTACAGTTATATTAAAAATAAAATGTTAAGCAATTTGTTATATAAATAAAGGCCTTATAATAGATAATGACCATTAACAACTTTTAAAACCGTATTAGTAAGACTGGTGTTTCAGTTGGAGGTAAGGCTTTTCCTTAAAAATGTGAAAGAGTATAAAAAAGAATGAAACGTATTGAGAGCCTGCAGCAATTAAGCAATGCCATCTGGCATAAACACAATTGGAATTAATTTTTTAACCTAAGAAGAATTTTATTTATATTATAGTAAAATAAAAGGTAAGATTATAAAAGTAAATATTTTAATATTTAGGCATATAATGTGCATTTTACTAAGAATCTGATTAACGTAAAAAGTTAAAGGCTATATGACATACATACATGGATTTGACTAATGTAGTTTTTCCGTTCTCTTGGTGTCATTTTGAAATCTAATATCACTGTCAGAATTATGAAACATTTAGCAGCTAGTTATCTTGATATTAAATCCAACCAGCTACAATTTGAGAGTAAACACACAGTATTTCTGATATTCATACTTTAATTGTTTTTTTCTTAAATCAAGCTTATCTCATAAAACCTAGTCTTTTGTTTGGATAATCCTGCTGACTTACTGTTATTATTTATTCTAATATACAGCAAACTGATTCTTAGTAAATTATTCCCCAAAATTAGAGAAACTTTCATTAGAAATATTAGAGAAACTTTCATGAGAAATAATTTGAATACAAGAATTAGGGTGGGATACAACAATGTTCATTAAAGACAGTACAGTGGTTGATAGCAGTTGTAGGAAGCATTTCTTAAAAACTGGAAGGTAAACTATCATAACATCCCTAAACCAATGTGTGTGGCCCGTTTCCTTGATTAGGTAAAAATGCAAAAGAAAATCACTTCTGAATATTTACTACATCACTATTTCAATTTAGGGGGAACATGGTAAAGAAATTAACATAGTCTCAATAAATTGAGCACATAATGCCACACCCACCATGGAGACTGGCTCTACAGATATAGAACTGTAGGTATTTTCTAACTGTTTTCTAGCTGTTTAAATAAAATTCAAATACTAGAAGTTATAGTTGTAATAAAAATTACACTTGACTGTAAAGTAGCAGTCTTAGGTTAAAAGAATGCTCTTTCACAGCAAATTACAGTGTTACTGGCAGCATGTATAAATAGCATGAAAAAGTGACTATTTTCCAAGCAAGTACCCATGGAAAAAGAAAATCATTTATAGAAAGATTGTATAACTTAATATACTGTAAAGTTACAGAATTACATAATTCTAAGAATACCTTTACCCTTGTTTCTGAAGAATATTAATGTGAAAAAATATTTTGGCATTAACTGCTACGATAATTACTTACCTGTTTCTTGTACAAAACCAACTTAATAGCTACAGGGTTAGCTTATTTTTATGTGTAGTCAGAATCAAAATGGAAAACTTTACGAAGCCTCAATGAAAAGAAGTCTCTTGGAAACTTGGAATTTTATAATAAGGTAGTCATCCCATTTTAAAAACAAGAATGTACATGTGGGATTCTTTATATAAAACTAAAAGATGAAGCATTTTTAAAAAACTTTAAGTTCACATCTTGTTTTAAAAAACAGAATGTTAGAGATCCTTGAGAAGAACCTACTTTTTAAGTATGTACTTAAGTTTTAGTATGAAAATCTGAAATCAAGCATATTATATGATAGGCTATTTTTCACTTGCAAGGTAGTAAAATGGAAAATCTCTTAACTGTGTTGCATATACAAATCCTTCAGGAGTCTTTACAAATTAAATAAAAATTAAATTTTCAAAAAAATCTAAAATCTTTTTTAAAACCTAATTCACTGTCATTTTAGATTATTTCTGCATCCAGAACTATTAAAATGCTTTAAGTATAATGAATGTAAAAAACATTTCTTCCTTTTCCTTCCCTTCAACCCAAAATGAGAAGTCTTCAGTACAAGTTTTAAAAAAGTAGAACATACCACTAAAAATAAAGTAAGAAACTATTTTCTTTTTAATCAAAATAGCAAGTATTTTAAGTTTTGTATAAATAACCCACACACACACGAAAAACCCACCATATTTTATTTTAGGTATGGTGTCTAAAGTGGAGTAGCAATATAACAAATGACAACAACGAACAACCCCTTATACTTAATTGGAAAGATGTATGCTCTCATTTTTCTTAAAGATACACATTATGAATTTTCTACTGGCATTCTTGAATAAAATTAACAAGCATACTTTTTCACTTACCTCATTTTCCCTCTAAAAAGGAAATAAATCTCTTCTATGACTGCAACGCAAAGTTCTGAAACCCCTCAAATATACAATCTTTAGGAAAAAATTCTTAACCTGCTACACTTCTTAATGTGCTATCCATTTTAAAAACAATATATTTTATGGCTTATGCTTAAATTTAATTCATGAGCATAGATCTCAGAGATTGAAGAATCTTATTGGCAGTCAGCAGCTCAAAGGATGACAATGTTCCTCGCATTCTTAATCTCAACATTTTAAAAGAAAACTGTTCACAGTAGTCTTAGAAAAATTTGGAGATAGTTCCATTTAAAAAACACATTCACCACAAATAGATACAAGGGAAACCATAAGAAAATAGATTATATCTTTGTAAGCTTGTTTCATTTCAAAATGTATTCTTTAGGGTCAGGGAAATTTCCTATAGAAATAAAACTAGACATTTGTTCCCTTTACTTGAAAAATATTTACAGTACACAAGCTAAAAGTATACACCTGCTTATAATGCTGGCCAGTGATATAAGTGAACAAGGACACAAAGGTACTTATTCAATTATCTGAACATCTAATTTGTTTGTATAGTGAAGTAGTTATAGATAAACTATGGAAAAATTAGAAAACAGTATTAATGAACACCAGCCCTCATGTGTATAAAACATCACACAAGATGCCAAGGTATTATACATCCACTGTGGTAAAAACTATACATACATATTCTGTGCATCTTTAACATCACAAAATTTACATAATAATTTTTTCACATCTCAAAAAGCTGAGGTGAAAAAGTCTTTTTTTTTTTCTTTTGCCAGACATGAGTGATGTTAACTGACAATGTTTAAGAAACTTCTTACAAAACTCCTTGCTAAGGAATTCTCATTAATGTCTTTTACTGGTGACCTCATGAAGAAAAACTTACTAAACTTTGAAAGTTTTGAGCAGATATTTTCACATCTTTGCTGGCTAGCATCATGATTTATATAATAATGATATATGTAATAATAGTCCACAGCAATGTGAAATAGAAAACTTTGTTCTATAAATATACTTTGTTCTCAGAATGAAGGACATTTCTTTCATCCAGCCATGTTATCCCTTATTTGATCCACTCGAAGAGCTAGATCTCTAAAGGAGGGGCGTAGATTTACATTATTGTTCCAGCATTCTGTCATGATCATATAAATCTGTAAAGGAGAAAATAAACCAAAATTACAAGGAACACTAAGGACCATCTTTTAATTGGTGGAAGACATTAATTTTCAATACAGGGTACATGTCATAACTATGCCTTGTTCCACAGTCATCTGATTATGCTGTTTATCTGGAAGCTCCGCAAATTAAATTTCAGAAAGTGAACTGAAGTCTTTGAGTAAAAAGTAAAATAAAATGCATGATTACCATGGATTTAAAAAAAAAATGTTTACCTCATCTGGGCATCCATCTGGTCTTGGTAATCTTCCATTATTCTTCAAAAGTTCTATCAAATGGAACACGATCATCTGTCCTTGTTTATCATTGCCAATCATACGCATAAATTCCTAAAACAAACCCATTTTCAATATTTTTTGTACATTTAATTTGTAGCAAAATTATTTCTCAATTTCCTCCAGTCAATGGGAAAAATTTAGTATATGTGTGCTTTTGTATGTTTTCAAACCTTTTCAAAAGAGGCTACTTTTAGGATCAAAAACATAAGGCTGTTAAATATGGAACTTCTATAATTTCCATTTCCATAGCTGTAATAAACACCACAAATCCACTGAGAAGGGCTCAAAACACATGAACTAAAAACATATTTCCTTTGAGTTTTTTGTTGTTAAAAAACTCACATTTTTATATTACATTTCAATTGAAATAAAAACGAATATAAAACAATATAAGAAAAAATGAATAAGTATAAATGCAACAGAAAACTTTCATATGTCAAAGTTTATAAAATTAAAATCTGAATTATAAGCTAGGAAAAAAGGCTAGGCGCGGTGGCTCAAGCCTGTAATCCTAGCACTTTGGGAGGCCGAGACGGGCGGATCACGAGGTCAGGAGATCAAGACCATCCTGGCTAACACGGTGAAACCCCATCTCTACTAAAAAATACAAAAAACTAGGCGGGCGAGGTGGCGGGCGCCTGTAGTCCCAGCTACTTGGGAGGCTGAGACAGGAGAATGGCGTAAACCCGGGAGGCGGAGCTTGCAGTGAGCCCAGATCCGGCCACTGCACTCCAGCCTGGGTGACAGAGCAAGACTCCGTCTCAAAAAAAAAAAAAAAAAAAACAAAAACAAAACTTAATCATTTACTTATTTTCAATGTAGAGAGATCTTATAAATTGGTAAAAAAAAAAATATATATATATATATATATATAAAAAGATAGGCAAATCACAGAAGACATACTTCACATATATACATACTCGCCCTAAACACCCAACAAATACATAGTCAATCACATTAATAAAAGAAATGGAAATTAAAATATATATAACCTCTCCCCTATCAACTTGGCAAAAGTACATAAAAATATAATGACCAATACTGGCAAATGATGAAATGTACATCCCTATGCATTGCTGCTGAGATATAATCTGGCACAGCTTTTCTAGAAAGCATTTTGGAATTAAAACCTTTAAAATAGTTCATAACTTTTATTTTTATTCTAAGATACTTACCAGAGATAAATATAAATATGCATGAGGATATTCACTATGTTCACTAAAGTGTTACTTAAATGACTGAAGAATGGAAAATGATTGTTCAGACATATATAGCCTTATGATGGAATGCTACTCAGCAATTAGAAAACACATTTGCAGTACATTTTCCTAATATAGTAAATTATCCATGCTGTAATACTTCATGAAACAGCAGGAGAGCAAACTGCACAGTATGACCTTAATTTTATAAAATAATGTATATTTATATATAAAAGTGAACTTTTATAAAAGTTATAAAAGTTTCATATAATTTTTTGTATATACTTTTATACACAAAATAAAAAGAAGCCTGAAAGATAACATACTACAGTATTAAGGTGGTCTTCTCCGAGTAATTGCATTAGAGATGATTTTTATTTTTTCATACTTTTCCATATTAAAAAAATTCTGTGATGACCCAGAGAAAAATTACTTTGGAAGGTTTATTTTAACTTATGCAATAATTCCTACAATGAATGAGCTAACTGGATTTAATAAAAATAATATTAAGAGACTATACTAAGTTTCCCAATACTCCCTTTTTAAAAAATTCAAGCTACTTTGTGAATAAATTTGGGGTTATTTTGTTGGATATTGCCTTAAAAATAAGCAATAAGAGCTCTAAAATAAGTCCTAGGCTTACTGTTCTTTGGATAAATCCTTTCTTATGTTAAAAAACTTCAATGTGGCTGTCTAGGAAACCGCGGCATCGGCGGACAGGGGCTGGCGGCCAGAGCTGGGCAGGGGGCGGAGGTGGGGGCTTGGCTGTCTCCAGGGCTGCCACACAGAGCACGGGCTTCGTGGCATGGACATACCTGTTTGTTTCTAATGTGGCTGTAGTTGGCATTCTATCCCATACCAAGATACCTTTTGTGATGAAGAAACCGAGGCACAGAGGGATTAAGTAGCCTGCTCAAGATCACACAGCTAACTAAAAGTGAATCAGAAAAATAAAGAACCAGCATCAAATTTGAAGTGGCCACAAATTCTATTAAAGCAGAATAAATAGTGTGAACCATAAAAGAGAACCAGTTTCCTCTCTACTCTGCAATTTAGAAGAAAAATTTTCATCCAAGGACAGATCAGAAGATGGCCGAATAGGAACAGCTCCAGCCTCCAGCTCCCAGCGTGAGCGACACAGAAGATGGGTGATTTCTGCATTTTCCACTGAGGTGTAGACCGACACCTAACACCTCACACGGCTGGGTACACCCCTGAGATGAAGATTCCAGAGCAAGAATCAGACAGCAGCACTCGCTGTTCAGCAATATTCTATCTTCTGCAGCCTCCGCTGCTGATACCCAGGCAAACAGGGTCTGGAGTGGACCTCAAGCAATCTCCAACAGATGTACAGCTGAGGGTCCTGACTGTTAGAAAGAAAACTAACAAACAGAAACGACACCCACACCAAAACTCCATCAGTACGTCACCAGCATAAAAGACCAAAGGCAGATAAAACCACAAAGATGGGGAAAAAGCAGGGCAGAAAAGCTGGATATTCAAAAAATCAGAGCGCATCTCCCCCTCCAAAGGAACGCAGCTCATCGCCAGCAACTGATCAAAGCTGGACGGAGAATGACTTCAACGAGTTGAGAGAAGGCTTCTGTGGATCAAATTTCGCAGAGCTAAAGGAGGAACTACGTAACCAGCGCAAAGAAACTAAAAATCTTGAAAAAAGAATGGAAGAATGGATAACTAGAATAATCAATGCAGAGAAGGCCATAAACGAACTGAGAGAGATAAAAACCATGACACGGGAAATACGTGACAAATGCACAAGCTTCACTAACCGACTCGATCAACTGGAAGAAAGAGTATCAATGATTGAAGATCAAATGAAGGAAATGAAACGAGAAGAGAAGTCTAGAGGAAAAAAAGGAAAAAGAAATTAACAAAGCCTCCAAGAAGTATGGGATTATGTGAAAAGACCAAACCTATGTCTGATTGGTGTGCCTGAAAGTGAGGGGGAAAATGGAACCAAGTTGGAAAACACTCTTCAGGATATCATCCAGGAGAACTTCTCCAACCTAGTAAGGTAGACCAACATTCAAATTGAGGAAATACAAAGAACGCCACAAAGATATTCCTTGAGAAGAGCAACCCCAAGACACATAATTGTCAGATTCACCAAAGTTGAAATGAAGGAAAAAATGTTAAGGGCAGCCAGAGAGAAAGGTCAGGTTACCCACAAAGGGAAGCCCATAAGACTAACAGCAGATCTCTCGGCAGAAACTCTATAAGCCAGAAGAGTGGGGGCCGATATTCAACATTCTTAAAGAAAAGAATTTTAAACCCAGAATTTCATATCCAGCCAAACTAAGTTTCATAAGTGAAGGGGAAATAAAATCCTTTACAGACAAGCAAATGCTTAGAGATTTTGTCACCACCAAGCCTGCCCTACAAGAGACCCTGAAGGAAGCACTAAACATGGAAAGGAACAACCAGTACCAGCCATTGCAAAAACATGCCAAAATGTAAAGACCATTGATGCTAGGAAGAAACTGCATTAACTAATGAGCAAAATAACCAGCTAATATCACAATGACAGGATCAAGATCACACATAACAATATTAACCTTAAATGTAAATGAACCAAATGGTCCAACTGAAAGACACAGATGGGCAAATTGGATAAAGAGTCAAGACCCATCAGTTTGCTGTATTCAGGAGACTCACATGCAGAGACACACATAGGCTCAACATAAAGGGATGGAGGAAGATCTACCAAGCAAATGGAGAACAAAAAAAGCAGGGGTTGCAATCCTAGTCTCTGATAAAACAGACTTTAAACCATCAAAGATCAAAAGAGACAAGGCCATTACATAATGGTAAAGGGAACAATTCAACAAGAAGAGCTAACTCTTAAATATATATGTGCCCAATACAGGAGCACCCAGATTCATAAACCATGTCCTTAGAGACTTACAAAAAGACTTAGACTCCCATACAATAACAATGGGAGACTTGAACACCCCACTGTCAACATTAGACAGCTCAATGAGACAGAAAGTTAACAAGGATATCCAGGAATTGAACTCAATTCTCCACCAAGTGGACCTAATGGACATCTACAGAACTCTCCACCCCAAATCAACAGAATATACATTCTTCTCAGCACCACATCACACTTATTCCAAAATTGACCACATAGTTGGAAGTGAAGCACTCCTCAGCAAATGTAAATAAACACAAATTATAACAAACTGTCTCTCAGACCACAGTGCAATCGAACTAGAACTCAGGAGTAAGAAACTCAATCAAAACCGCTCAACCACATGGAAACTGAACAACCTGCTCCTGAATGACTACCGGGTACATAACGAAATGAAGGCAAAAATAAAGATGTTCTTTTATACCAATGAGAAAAAGATACAACATGCCAGAATCTCTGGGACACATTTAAAACAGTGTGTAGAGGGAAATTTATAGCACTAAGTGCCCACAAGAGAAAGCAGGAAAGATCTAAAATTGACACCCTAACATCACAATTAAAAGAACTAGAGAAGCAAGAGCAAACACATTCAAAAGCTAGCAGAAGGCAAGAAATAACTAAGATCAGAGCAGAACTGAAGGAGATAGAGACACAAAAAAACCCTCCAAAAAATCAATGATTCCAGGAGTTGGTTTTTTGAAAAGGTCAACAAAATTGATAGACCGCTAGCAAGACTAATAAAGAAGAGAGAAGAATCAAATAGACGCAATAAAAAATGATAGAGGGGATATCACCACCGACCCCACAGAAATACAAACTACTATCAGAGAATACTATAAACTCCTCTACGCAAATAAACTAGAAAATCTAGAAGAAATGGATAATTTCCTGGACACTTACACTCTCCCAAGACTAAACCAGGAAGAAGTTGAATCCCTGAATAGACCAATAGCAGGCTCTGAAATTGAGGCAATAATTAATAGCCTACCAACCAAAAAAAGTCCAGGACCAGATGGATTCACAGCCGAATTCTACTGGAGGTACAAGGAGGAGCTGGTACCATTCCTTCTGAAACTATTCCAATCAATACAAAAAGAGGGAATCCTCCCTAACTCATTTTATGAGGCCAACATCATCCTGATACCAAAGCCTGGCAGAGACACAACAAAAAAAGAGAATTTTAGACCAATATCCCTGATGAACATCGATGCAAAAATCCTCAATAAAAATACTGGCAAACTGAATCCAGCAGCACATCAAACAGCTTATCCACCATGATCAAGTGGGCTTCATCCTGGGATGCAAGGCTGGTTCACCATACGCAAATCAAAAAACGTAATCCAGCATATAAACAGAACCAAAGAGAAAACCCACATGATTATCTCAATAGATGCAGAAAAAGCCTTTGACAAAATTCAACAGCTCTTCATGCTAAAAACGCTCAATAAATTTGATATTGATGGAACGTATCTCAAAATAATAAGAGCTATTTATGACAGACTCACAGCCAATATCATACTGAGTGGGCAAAAACTGGAAGCATTCCCTTTGAAAACTGGCACAAGACAGGGATGCCCTCTCTCACCACTCCTATTCAAAATAGTGTTGGAAGTTCTGGCTAGGGCAATCAGGCAAGAGAAAGAAATCAAGGGTATTCAGTTAGGAAAAGAAGAAGTCAAATTGTCCCTGTTTGCAGATGACATGATTGTATATTTAGAAAACCCCATTGTCTCAGCCCAAAATCTCTTTAAGCTGATGAGCAACTTCAGCAAAGTCTCAG
The DNA here is from genome assembly GCF_049350105.2 of Macaca mulatta. Classification (NCBI taxonomy): domain Eukaryota; kingdom Metazoa; phylum Chordata; class Mammalia; order Primates; family Cercopithecidae; genus Macaca; species Macaca mulatta. The sequence goes on from NC_133420.1 coordinate 94,290,665, forward strand.
GATACAAAATTAATGTGCAAACATCACAAGCATTCTTATACACCAGTAACAGACAAACAGAGAGGCAAATCATGAATGAACTTCCATTCACAATTGCTTCAAAGAGAATAAAATACCTAGGAATCCAACTTACAAGGGATGTAAAGGACCTCTTCAAGGAGAACTACAAACCACTGCTCAGTGAAATAAAAGAGGACACAAACAAATGGAAGAACATACCATGCTCATGGATAGGAAGAATCAACATCGTGAAAGTGGCCATACTGCCTAAGGTAATTTATAGATTCAATGCCACTCGCATCAAGCTACCAATGAGTTTCTTCACAGAATTGGAAAAAACTGCTTTAAAGTTCATATGGAATCAGAAAAGATCCCGCATTGCCAAGACAATCCTAAGTCAAAAGAACAAAGCTGGAGGCATCACACTACCTGACTTCAAACTATACAACAAGGCTACAGTAACCAAAACAGCATGGTACTGGTACCAAAACGGAGATATAGTCCAATGGAACAGAAGAGAGCCCTCAGAAATAATACCACACATCTACAGCTATCTGATCTTTAACAAACCTGACAAAAACAAGAAATGGGGAAAGGATTCCCTATTTAATAAATGGTTCTGGGAAAATTGGCTAGCCATAAGCAGAAAGCTGAAACTAGATCCTTTCCTTACTCCTTATATGAAAATTAATTCAAGATGGATTAGAGACTTAAATGTTAGACCTAAAACCATAAAAACCCTAGAAGAAAACCTAGGTAATATCATTCAGGACATAGGCATGGGCAAGGACTTCATGTCTAAAACACCAAAAGCAATGGCAACAAAAGCCAAAATTGACAAATGAGATCTAATTAAACTAAACAGCTTCTGCACAGCAAAAGAAACTACCATCAGAGTGAACAGGCAACCTACAGAATGGGAGAACATTTTTGCAATCTACTCATCTGACAAAGGGCTAATATCCAGAATCTACAAAGAACTCAAACAAATTTACAAGAAAAAAACAACCCCATCAAAAAGTGGGCAAAGGATATTAACAGACATTTCTCAAAAGAAGACATGTATACAGCCAACAGGTACATAAAAAAATGCTCATCATCACTGTCCATCAGAGAAATGCAAATCAAAACCACAATGAGATACCATCTCACACCAGTTAGAATGGCAATCATTAAAAAGTCAGGAAACAACAGGTGCTGGAGAGAATGTGGAGAAATAGGAACACTTTTACACTGTTGGTGGGATTGTAAACTGGTTTAACCATTGTGGAAAACAGTATGGCGATTCCTCAAGGATCTAGAACTAGAAATACCATATGACCCAGACATCCCTTTACTGGGTATATACCCAAAGGATTATAAATAATGCTTCTATAAAGACACATGCACACGTATGTTTATTGCGGCACTATTCACAATAGCAAAGACTTGGAATCAACCCAAATGTCCATCAGTGACAGACTGGATTAAGAAAATGTGGCACATATATACCTTGGAATACTATGCAGCCATAAAAAAGGATGAGTTCGTGTCCTTTGTAGGGACATGGATGCAGCTGGAAACCATCATTCTCAGCAAACTATCACAAGAACAGAAAACCAAACACCGCATGTTCTCACTCATAGGTGGGAATTGAACAATGAGATCACTTGGACTCTGGAAGGGGAACATCACACACTGGGGCCTATTATGGGGAGGGGGGAGGGGGGAGGGATGGCATTGGGAGTTATACCTGATGTATATGACGAGTTGATAGGTGCTGACAAGTTGATGGGTGCAGCACACCTACATGGCACAAGTATACATATGTAACAAACCTGCACATTGTGCACATGTACCCTAGAACTTAAAGTATAATAAAAAATAAATAAAATAAATAAATAACGTGAATAGAATTAAAGTTTTAGGCTGAGCACGGTGACTCACGCCTGTAATCCCAGCACTTTGGGAGGCCAAGGCTGGCGGATCAAGAGGTCAGGAGTTCAAGACCAGCCTGGCCAACATGGTGAAACTCCATCTGTACAAAAATACAAAAAAACAAAAATTAAAAAAAAAAAAAATTCAATGTATGTTCTTGTCGATTTTGTCAAAGATCAATTGGCTATAAATATGTGGCTTTATTTCCGGGTTCTCTATTATGTGCCATTGGTTTATGTGTTTGTTTTTTACATGAGTACCATGATGCTTTTGTTACTGTAGCCTTATAATATAATTTGAAGTCAAGTAATGTGATGCTTCCAGCTTTGTTCTTTTTGCTTAGAATCGCTTTTGCTATTAGGGCTCTTTTTGGTTCCATGTGACTTTTAGGATTGTTTTTCCTAATTCTGTGGAAAAATGATATTGGCATTTTGATAGGAACTGCATTGAATCTGCAGATTGCTTTGGGCAGTATGGGAAAGGACACCCTTTTCAATAAATGGTGCTGGTAAATTGTATTGCCATATGCCGAAGAATGAAACTGGACCCATATTTATCACCATATACAAAAATTAACTCAAGATCGATTATAGACTTAACTGTAAGATCTGAAACTATAAAAATACTAGAAAAAAAAACCTAGGGAAAACTTTTATGGAAATGGGTATAAACAAAGAATGGCAAAGACCTCAAAAGCGTAGGCAACAAAACCAAAAACAGACAAATGAGACTTTATCAAACTAAAAAATTTCAGCATAGCAAAATAAATAATCAACAGAATGAACAGAAAGCCTGCAGAATAGGAGAAAATATTTGCAAATTTTGTATCTGATAAGGAACTACCATTCAGAATTTATAAGGAACTCAAGGAATTCAACCAAAACCCCCTAGTAATCATGTTAAAAACTGGACAAAGGAGATCAGTAGACATTTTTCAAAAGAAGACACCCAAAAGGACAAGAGGCATATGAAAAAATGCTAATCACCAGAGAAATGCAAATTAAAATTACAATGAGATATGCCTTATTCCAGTCAGAATGACAAAAAAAAAAAGAGAAAAAAATTACCACAGTGAGATATGTCTTACTCCAGTCAGAATGGGAAGAAAAAAAAAAAAGAGAGAGAGAAAATAACAGATGTTGGCAAGGGTGTGGAGAAAAGGGAACTCTTATACACTGTTGCTGGGAATGTACATTTATACAACCTCTATGGAAAACATAAAGATTCCTGAGAGACCCAAAAGTAGAACTACCATTTGATCCAGTATTTCCACTATGGGGTATCTACCTGAAGGAAAAGAAATGACTGTATCAAAAAGATACCTCCACCTGTATGTTTATTGCAGCATTATTCACAAAAGCAAAGACATGGAATCAACCTAAGTGTCCATCAATAGATGACTGGATAAAGAAGATGTGGTATACATACCCAATGGAATACTACTCCGCCATAAAAACAAATGAAATTATGTCTTTGGTAGCAACATGGATGGAGGTAATTATCTTAAGTGAAACAAATCAGCCATAGAAAGACAAATACCACATGTTCTCACTTATAAGTGGGAGCTATATAATGTATACACATGGACGTAGAATGTGGAATGACAGACAATGGAGACTTGGAAGGGTGAGCCATTGGTGGGGTAGATGCTGAGAAATTATTTAAGGGTACAATGTATGTTATTAAGGTGGTAGATACCCTAAAAGCTCTGAGTTCACCACTATGCAATGTATGCATGTAGCAAAATTGTAATTGTACCCCATAATTTATAAAAATCAAACGAACAAACAAAAAACTGAAAGTAAATAAAAAGCACACTGACCGCTGGTGGACTTTTACTCTTCTCAATGTATGTGAAAAGTTCATACAGAACCACTCCAAAGCTCCAAACATCTGAGGCCACAGAAAACTTGCTCTCTGTCAGTGATTCTGGAGCATACCTGTAATATATGAAGAACACTTAAAAGACAGTTAATTTGATATGTGGACTCTTGATTTTACCTGCAAATCATTGTATAAATAAATTTTTAAAAAGTGTAGAGAAAAGAGTTATCACAGCAGGCCTGAGGCTTCTATGATTAAAAGGACCTTTTTGCCTGGCACCTGTGAGCTTAGATTTCAGGAGGGATTCAACAATTCCCTGAATAAGAGTGACTCACTATGCCTAGATTATTTGTGCAAATAATACGGTTTATACTAACATCTACTTTTCTTCTGGGAGTCTGTAAGTTTAGTATGTGCCAGGCAGAGAGTGCCTAATTTTGCTTTGTGTTATTTTCCTATAATGAATCATAACCATGAATATGGATATATGCTGAGTCCTGTGAGTCTTCCTAGCAAATCGTCAACCTGGGGGTGGTCTTGGGAACCTCTGACATAGAAAGATAACTAAAATCCAAAGAAATTTATTTTTGTCTCTATAGACAGCACCAAGGTTAACTACAGGGTATCTTCTAAGAAGTGAAAATAAGCTGCCCTTTGCAAGTTAAGCTTTAAATGAATCCATATAAGTATCCTGCAGAAAAAAAAAAAAAAAAATGGTTCCAAGGCAAGACTTAAAGCTGTAAAAGAAAAAACCTGTTAATCAGAAGAGGGGGTGACTATGAGAAGGAATACAGAAAGTGAAAAGTCACAGAAATGGTGCCATTGTTCACTCAAGCATTAACACTATCCAAGGGAAAGTTTTGGCCCAGTGGACTGGGAGTATCATGGTTCCATTGCTAAGTTTATCTTTATTATAGACACAGCTACAGAGATGTGTTTTGGACTGATGACATTAAAAATGTGAATTACATAGGTTTAATCTCTCCTTCAAAATACCATTTAAGTTTCCTTATTTCCACAAATCCTTCCCTGCCTACTCCAGGTCTTATTGCCCTCAGGCCATAGGTTTCCTATAGTACTGGCTGTCCACACTACATAATTAAACACCCTAATGCTATATTCTTTTTATATTTAGTCTTTACAAATTTTACATATCTAGTTATGTTAGTATCAAATGTATGTTAATTTTATCCGACAAGGGGAAAGTAATGTTCTTGAAGACAGCACTATTCATTCCCTCACTCCTTGTAAAATACGCTTTTCCTCTGGTTTTCATATAGCACTCATTGTAATTTCCCGCACATTTCCACAGCTGTTTTTTTCTGTCTGTTCTATCACATATGTAAGGGTAAATACAAATTTAAAAAGAAACAAAATTAATTCCCCCTGTTGAAAATAAGAAAAGAAAGACTCTTCCTTCTTTGTTCTTAGAGCATTCAGAAAACTTGCAAATTCTTTATCTTTTTGAAATGTATGTAAATCTTTTAAAAATCTCTTGCTTCAAAGCCTCTTGCCAGCTTTATGGCATGAATGACCCATGAATGTCTTTCTCAAGAACCTGTAACCATCTCTTGGGAATACAGTCATCAAGGAAGATAGCGCCCTTAATCCCAGTTTCTGTGGGAGCGTAGAAGCCTCACTTCAGCAGGAGCCTCCTTCCAAGCTGCAAAACTATCTCCTGTCATGAAGATATGAAAAGTGTTTTTTTACCTTTATATAAAACCAATTAGCAAAGTCACTCCAATTAGCAAGTGAATTTAGAATAAACTACGTATGCGACAAATAGTGCTGTCAAGTCTTACTTGAGGACTAATGTTTATCCTAAGAACTTCAATGAAAGGGATTGTTATATCAGGTTGGCTATATAAAAGGGTAAGATTTCCTTCTGTCTTTGCAATCTCTTAGGGGACTACTTGTGATACACATCACATCCTGCTGTAATGCTTACTCAATCATAAAATTGTTTTCCTTCTCTTCTATCTTTGTGGAAAGGTTTCCTGGGTTGGGAGATTTTGTTTTCCATTATACTTTTCCAACACTACTCTTTTCTGCCTCTTCTAATTTGAAGATTTCCCAAGGTCTCATCATCAGATTTATTCCTCTCTTGGTTAAAAGCTTTCCCTTAGATAGTATCATCCACCTATATACTAAAGTCTCCCAAATTTATAACCATATCTTTGAACTTTCTTTAGTGCTCCAGACTTTCAGAACATTTCCACATTAAAGATCTATAGGCAAACAGAATTCCAACCTCTTTCCAAAACTTGATTACTTTATGTTTCTTATGCAGTAAATAGCATCACAATCTATTTAACTGCTCAAGCTGAAAATCTTAATTATTTTTGACTCATCTTTCACTCCAGTGTCTAATGACCCACCAAGTCCCTTTAGAGTATAGCTTAGAAATATCTCAAATCAGTCTCCTAACCCATCGTTACAGTTTAGGTCACATCCTTATCTCATGACTAGTACAGAGGTCATCAAACAAGGTGAAGAATAATGTACGAAGATCATCCGATGGGTACTTCTGTAGTAAAAAGAGTATAAGGATCCTCTAGGAGTCCAAAATCCTGTTTCACCAATTTTTTAAAACATTTAAGCAGAGGCACTGTTTTCCCCTAGTTATTAGCATCAACCCCTAGGACATGCCATAACATATTGTTAGCTTAAAACAAAAGAGCATTTTTGAACAAGAAAAACAATATAGATAACAAAGTTTCTTTTAAATGAAATTGAGTTTTTAAAAAAATGATATGATGGGCCAAATCCTGTGAATAAAAATTATGTGAGTTCTTTCAGACTTCAGATTTAGTGTTTGCTATGTGTCTCCTCCAAAATTCAGGGTGTCAATGTGATGGTATTAACAGGTGGGGCCTTTAAGAGATGATTAGGCCATGAGGGCTTCTCCCTCATGAATAAGATGAAGGCCCTTTTGAGAGGCTTCATGCAGCATTTGGCCCCTCTTGCCCTTCCACTTTTGTCCATGTGAGGACGTGGCGTTCCTCCTCTCTGAAGGATGCAGCAGCAAGGCTCAATCTTGGAAAGCAGAGAGCTGCTCTCACCAGACGCCTGAACCTGCCAGCACCTTTTTCATGGACTCCTAACCTCTAGAAGTGTGAGAAATAAATTTCTGTTCTTTATAAATTATCCATTGTCAGGTATTCTGTTATAGCAGCATAAAAGCACTAAGACAGTGTTTATTATTCACTAAGTTAGCTAAAACCTATTTTATTAACTCATATTCCAAAATATTTACACAAAATTTAATGAACTTCATTGCATTGTATAAAATATTTATTCTACTTGCAAATATAAAAATAAAACTATATGCTAATTGCCTGATTTGATTTTAGCAGTATATATTTTTTGTTTTCATTAAATACATAGGAAAATTTTGATCATGATGAAAAATAAGTTATTTCTGATTTTCATATAAGTTGCTTCTAATTATTCCCCAAAGTCATACATCAGTATTCACTTCCTACCTTCCCCTAACACATTTACTGAAGGAATAACCATGTCTTTTACCACATACCCTACACTTCATAAGTTATAATCTTAGTCATATTTTACTCTGTATTATTTATTGCAAATTAAGTAATGAGAAATTATGTTTTCATAATACGAAATTAATTATGCCAGATATGTATCATCTTAAGCTTATCCTGACTGCCCTCATGATTTTTTCACATGTATAGGCAGAGATACAGGTCCCAAAGCTTATATAATTTGAAGTCTTTTTTTTTCAGGCTTTCATTATGACAAATAATACAAAATTATACATGAAAGTACATAATTTTCTATGTAAAATTAGAAAGGAACCTTGGAAGGAAGGAGCTCTGGATATGCTTCACTGGCTTCATAATAAACATACCTCCATGCATTTGTTCTGTCATTTGTTTCTCAGGTTTTAAATCACATATTATTAATATAGTCAGTGACTTGAAAAATGAAGTCCGAGTTTTCCTGCCAGAAATTAAGTGTCATTTGTTTGATGCCTGGCATTACCAAATGGGTTGTATGAAGGACATTCTTCACAAAATCTACTCAACCTTTGAGGTAGCTCAGAGGTTTGCTATGTTTAAATCATATATTTAAAACATAAAATTTTAATAATAATGTATTAATAATATTCTATTTTTCCAAACTTTTCTGAATGTATTAGTTTAAACAAGATACCTCCACGTGAAAGTGTAACATATAGTTGGAATTAATTTTAAAAACTTTTTGGTACACTTTTCATAAATTGAGAAAACAGATGAACCTGATGACTGGTTAGTAAACTCATTTTTGAAAGTCAAGTGGTTTTAATTCTCTGCTTTTAATAAAATTGAAAAATAATGGATCTGATTGAATGAAACTGCCAAATAACATAATTTTAATGGTATATTACTGTACTTTTTTCCTACATATCTCAGAAGGAGTCATAGAAATGAATGATACTGTTAAAACTCCTTCCATTCATGTCCACTTATTTACACAAACAAGTTTTCTCAGTGTTGACATCTGTAAAGTGCAAAATGAACGCAGATTTATGCTTAATCTTGTCCCATTATAGAAATAAATAATATTCACCCAAGGATATACAAACCAATTGGAGGGGAGGGATTGCTCTATTCACCAATAAAATTTTTAAAGCAATTATCCAAATGTGTTATTTACATTGCTTTGGAAAACTGTATCCTAGTAACTTCAATGATAACCCAGAAGAAAAATGTGAATAGTTACAAGTTTGTTGGTCACAGGAAAATTTTTAATTAATTTCAACTTATATACCTATTTTGGTTACAAAGAAAATAGGTGATCATAAGATTATCCAAATACAAAATGTAACACATTATGCAAAATTTGGAATGAGAAGGGAAATGGAAATACAATTTTAAAGAGAAAAAGGAATGATACAAAGTTTGTAAAAAAAAAAAAGAAAAAAGAAAAAAGTCTGTTCATATATATTTTTAAGTGGGTGATAAGTGGGTATCAAATTGATGCACAATTTATTTTGAGATGGAGTCTTGCTCTATCGCCCAGGCTAGAGGTGCAGTGGCGAGTTCTCGGCTCACTGTGAGCACCATTTAGATTCAGTTGGACACATTTAAAAGATTGACATAGCTGCTATTTAAATGTCAATATTTAAAATACATTATAACTACTTAAACTTAAAAAAAATTAGCTATCAATTTAAAAATGTATGAGGATGTGGTTTTTCAAAATTCTTTTAGTGAGTATATATACTTAAAAGGTTTGAAAACCAATGACCTAGATCCTTGTAAAATCTGTCTAATTAGCTGTTTCTCTACTATTAGCCTCTCCTTAATACAATGTCCCCTCTATGTCGGTAGTTCTCAAAGCTTTTGATCTCAGGCTTCCCTGTACACTCTTAAAAATTACTGAGGTTGCCAAAAAACTTTTGTTTCTGTGAGTTATATCTACCAGTATTTACCATATTAAATATTAAAGCTAATAAAATATAAAAGTGTTTATTAATTTATCTAAAAACCATTACCTGTTAACGTAAATAATGTATTTTATGAAAAATAACTATTTCCAAAATAAACTTTGATAAGAGTCACATTGTTTTATATTTTTGCAAGTTTCTTTAATGTTTGGTTAAATAGAAAACATATCTTGTTGCCTCTGGAAGACTATACTTATGAAAAAATGAGTGAAAAGAGCAAATAACATCCATTATTATGAAAATACTTTTTACTTCACAGACATCCTAAAAGGGAGTCCCAGAGGTCCCCACACTTTCAGAACTGCTGTTCTATAATAAAAGTAGAGCTATCTTTCTAAAATGTGAATCTCACCATGTTATTCCACTGGATAAAGCCTCTGATTTCCCACCTTACACACTGTCTACTAAAGAACGTCTGAACTCATTAATGTGGTCTACTGGGTTTGTGGTAGTCCAAGTACACTGCTATAACAGAGTACCTGACAATGGATAATTTATAAACAAATTTATTTCTCACACTTCTGGAGGTTGGGAGTCCATGATAAAGGTGCTGGCAGGTTCAGGTGTGTGGTGAGGGCTGCTCTCTGCTTCCAAGGGGAGCCTTGTTGCCGCATCTTTCAGAGGAGAGGAACGCCGTGTCCTCACATGGATGAAAGTAGAGGTCAAGAGGGGCCAAATGCTGCATGAAGCCTCTTATAAGGGCCTTAATCCCATTCATGAGGGAGAGGCCAACTCAACCAATCATTGAAATGTCATCTTAGTTATCTTACATAAACCTTCAGCTGAATTACTTGTACTGTTATGTTTTCCCATTACCTTAATTATTGTACTTACACACTACATTGCAATGATTTGATTATACATTTGATTTTTCCTAATTATGAGCTCTTAAAGGGAAGGGGCTATGGGTAGTGGACCTGTCAGTTGAATTTGCCTATCACATCAAACTTTTCTTTTTAGTTCAGCCTTCCAACTAAGGGACAGTCCTTCTTTTCTGATGCAAATCCTATCTTCATATCCCTAGCTCCCTGTATAGTATTTGGAGCACAGTAGAGTCTTAATATGTATTAGCTTGTATTCGTTAAGTATACCCAAATCTCTGGATCTTCATATACAAATATTTCTTGATTGTCAGCTAATTTTAACCTCTTTAATTTTTCATTCTGAAAACAATAAAAAATTAAATTCATGTATCACTGGAGATATGGCCAAAAGAGATGATTATTTTTAGATGAGTCTTACTTTTTAGTTTCATACTCTAAAAATAATTAGATGAAGGCAGTTCTAATGATAATGAGGACATTCCTCCAGAAGTATTTTTAATATTATGAAAAAATCTCAAACCTACACAAATTAGAGAACAATTAATGCCAGATTAAAGCATTATCATGGTTAGGAAGGCTTACAAGCATGAACTCTGGGATCAGACTTTTTGGGTTTGAATCCCAGTCCAATGATTTACTAGTCATGCCACCTTGGGTAAGCTATTCAGTTCTCCATGCTTAAAATAGAGATAATAATCATACATGTTCTCCAAGGGTTGTTATGAGGATTAAATGAGATTATCCATAAAATACATTGAGCCCAATGTAAGCCTACAATACATGTTCAGTGTTTTTTTTTTTTTTTTTTTTTTAAATTATACTTTAAGTTCTGGGATACATGTGCAGAATGTGCACGTTTGTTAACATAGGTATACACATGCCATGGTGGTTTGCTGCACCCATCAACCACATTAGGTATTTCTCTTAATGCTATCCCTCCCCTAGACCCCCACCCCTGGACAGGCCCTGGTGTGTGATATTCCCCTCCCTTTGTCCATGTGTTCTCACTGTTCAACTCCCACTTATGAGAACAAGAGGTGTATGGTTTTCTGTTCCTGTGTTAGTTTGCTGAGAATGATGGTTTCCAGCGTCATCCATGTCCCTGCAAAGGACATGAACTCATCCTTTTTTATGGCTGTATAGTATTCCATGGTGTATATGTGCCACAATTTTCTTTATCCAGTCTATCATTGATAGGCATTTGGGTTGGTTCCAAGTCTTTGCTATTGTGAGTAGTGCCACAATAAACATACATATGCATGTATCTTTATAGTAGAATGATTTATAATCCTTTGGGTATATACCCAGTAATGGAATTGCTAGGTCAAATGGTATTTCTAACTCTTGATCCTTGAGGAATTGCCACACTATCTTCCACAATGGTTGAACTAATTTACACTCCCATCAACAATGTAAAAGCATTCCTATTTTTCCACATCCTCTCGAGCATCTGTTGTTTCCTGTTTAATGATCACCATTCTAACTGGCATGAGATGGTAACTCATTGTGGTTTTGATTTGCATTTCTCTGATGACCAGTGATGATGAGCTTTTTTTCATGTTTGTTGGCCACATAAATGTCTTCTTTTGAGAAGTGTCTGTTCATATCCTTCACCCATTTTTTGATGGGGTTGTTTTTTTCTTGTAAATTTGTTTGAGTTCTTTGTAGATTCTGGGTATTAGCCCTTTGTCAGATGGATAGATTGCAAAAATTTTCTCCCATTCTGTAGGTAGCCTGTTCACTCTGATCATAGTTTCTTTTACTATGTAGAAGCTCTTTAGTTTAATTAGATCCCATCTGTCTATTTTGGCTTTTGTTGCCATTGCCTTTGGTGTTTTAGTCATGAAGTATTTGTCCATGCCTATGTCCTGAATGGTATTGCTTAGGTTTTCTTCTAGGGTTTTTATGTTTGTTTGTTTGTTTGTTTCTGAGCAGCACTGTTTATTGGGGGTGGCCTCCTGGGGTCGTTGCAACAGTGGACAGAAGGTCAGCTCTTCCTACCAACAGTGGCCAGCTCTTCCTACCACACAGCTGGACAAAGCCCTAGTGGGGAGGAAGGCAGGAGGACATTTAATGGGATTTACAGACACCAGCTTCTTGACGGTCTGTGAGCCAGTCACCATCTCATGGACCACAGAGCAGATGAACTCATTTTTCTGTTCCCATTCGGCCCTGGTCACCTCCAGGCAGCTGAAGACTAAGAAGCCAGAGCCCTTGGTTTTGCAGGGCTGCGTCATGCTGTGCCAGGCGTCTGGGAGCTGCACCTTGTTGTGCAGCAACTGCACCAAGATGTCCTTGGGCTAGAAGTTCTGGATCAGGCAGGTGAGGGTGCGCTTGTCTGGGTTCCTCGGCTCTTCTAGCATTGCAAACCCGTAGACCTCTGGGGGAGCACAGCGGTCGCTGATCTTGGTCATGGACTGCACAAGGGCCCTGGGCAGGTGGAGGTGGATCACCCTGCACTGGTAGGTCTCCCCCTCGATCCAGTCTCTGGTGCCCACCAGCAGAGTGGACGTGATGATGAACGTGCCACTGCACTGCTTCTCTTGCCTTAGGAGGACCTGGGCCACGGACTTCCCACTGGCCCGGGACCAGGTCAGCTTCACGGTCCCCTTGCTAGGTGCCAGGTCCACCACCAGACAGGTGATTGTGGGCAACTTGCGGATGAACAGGTAGAAGGGGCTGGGCTAGCTCAGGTAGGCACTCACCCCTTGCGGGTTGGAATCTGCATGCTTCTTGGCACTGTCCTCAAAGGCATTACCTTGATAGGTGACCTGGCAGGTGTAGGTGTGGTCGGGCAGCCAAAGCTTCTGGGTGAGGGTGAGCTTGCTTTGTGTGGAGGCCAGCTCGCCCTCCAGCATGGGAGAGGCAATAGAGCAGTTCACATCCACGACCTGCCCATCCTCCAGCCAGGTGATGGCACCTGGGGTGTACCCGGAAATGAGGCACAGGAACTGGATGGTCGGGGGGAAGTGTCCACTGCCATCACAGGACTGTAAGATCTTCATGGTGGGCAGGGCGAAGTCCCTAGAGTAGACGCTGAAGGTACTGACCTGGTCTGCAGACCACAGAGTGTGTACCACGCTACAGGTGAACATTTGCTTGGTCCATGCACCTGAGGTGGTCAGATGGCTGGTGGTGGCGTAGTGGCCAGAGGGTGTGAGGGTGGTGGCTGGGAAGGTCACAGCACTCCTGTTGAGGTAGCCTGTGTCCCAGGTCACAGTCACCGGCTTCAGGAACTAGCCTGTGGCCAGGCAGCCCAGGGTCATGGAGGTGGCATCGGAGGCAATGTCTTTGCAGGAGGGGAACAAGGGGAAGACAGATGGGCCCTGTCTGGAGGCAGGACAGTGAAGGTCAGCTGAGACTGGCCTACCAGGGGAGTAGCCCTCTGAAGTCCTCTAGGCCAATCTGGTCCAGCCTGGCCCAGGTCAGTCCAGCTTTTTTTTTTTTTTTCTTGATAACTAATGTTCTTTTCATTTTCCTTAAATTATGCCTAGGCACAATTTGCTGCTGGCTTTTGAAGAATAAGCCAAGTTTTCACAGCATCTCCCTCAAGTGATATGTTATGATGTCTCCACATTTTATAGTTAAGGCATTTTTTTTCTTTTCTGACAAACTGTATGTTCTGTTACTTGCTTTCAGATTTTGTTTACTGAAAAAAAAAAAAAGCTCCTGTCAGCCCAGACAACAGGGCTAAGACGCAGTTTCAGGATCCATGGGGCAGGTCACAGGGTGACATGGTGACTGAGATTTGGGGGCAAGGGGAGCAAGGCCAGTGGGAGGTGAGCCAGGGTCCCAGGGAGCTCCTGGACCCAGAGTCACCTTCCTTGCCCCCATCACTCCGAGCCTAATCAGGTCGATGTTGGCTCAATGCTGAGAACAGTTGTGTGAGGTGGGGATGTGGATGAAGCCCAGGGCCTCCAGTAGGCGTTCTGGGCCCAGCCCACCGGGCTGAGGGCCAGTGGCTTGTCCCACAGAGGCGTACCTTTCACATGTGCCCGGTGGGGTTGTGGGCTTTGCTCAGGCCCAGGTGCGCAGCTGAAAGCACCATCTGGGGGTCTCCGAACACGCCCGACACCTCACCATTTCAAACAGGCTGTTTTGGATTCACGTTCTGCTCTCGCACTTGCTGCTCCAAGTTCAGCATGACCGAGAGGGCCTCGTGCAGGATAAGCAGTTTGGTCTGGGGCTTCTCGCTGTTGAGTCCAGTTGCTACATGTGCCCCCAGCTCCTTAAGAGGCCTCTCAAGGGACCCGCAGTTGCTCCCTGGCGTTATTGGCCACCTGGCGCTCCTTCTCGTGCTCGGCCTTCTGCTCTCGGGGGAGAAGGTCATCTTTGTCCTCGTCCTCGTCTGGGCTGGTCCGGACCTGGGGGTCCTTCAGCTCCTTCTCCTCGAGTGGTCAGCCGCCGATGTATTCTCCTCATCCTCCTCCTCTGGCTTGATTTCGCCAGTGGCCTGCTTGCCCTAGCCCACTGTAGGAGTCGGGAGGCCAAGAGAGGTCGGGGAGGGCGCCTGGCTAGCTGGAGAGGGCCACGTGGATGTGCATGAGGCTGGCGCTGCCCACAGGGCCGTCCTCAGGGTGTCAGCCTCTGACCAGGCCTGCGTGCTGCCCCCACTAGCAGCATAGGGCCGGCGAAGCCTAAGCCAGCGCCCTGTGGCCGGGCAGCAGCGTGGGCCCATTGCCGGCCGTGCCCACGGTGTGGCTGCAGAGCACGTGGATGGCCTTGTTCAGGTGGTCTTCTGTCTTACTCTGCACGCCATGGAAATCCCCGTCGTAGCTGGGTGATAAGGCACCGGGGACTCCTGTTCCGGGCCAGTGCAACATCCCTCCCAGACCCTGGGGGTAGCCCACAGCAGTGGAGGAGCTGGACGAGAAGCTATTGCTTGAGTGATCCGGGGAGTAGACTGAGGACATGCCTGCCTGAGGGCGTCCCCGGAGCTGCCAGCTGTGGTCCCTCGCGAGCCCAGGAATATGTTGGCCCCGCTGACAGGTGGCCTGTGGCTGGAGACGCTCCAGCTCCAGGGGGCCAAGGAGAAGGTGGATGCAGCTGGGAGACCGCCGTTCACCTCTGCTCTGTGCAGCTGGTAGCCCATGCGCTCGTGCTGGTGCAGGCCACCAAATGTGCTGCTGCCTCTGCCACTGCCCACAGGGCAGCTGCTGGGCGGGAGAGGCGGGGGGTATGAGCCCCCACCCAGCATGGGGCCAAAGCCCGCCTGACCCGGGCAACACCAGACCTCGGCTGAGGGGCTGAGGGGTGTATGCTGCCTGCCATCTGCCATGTAGAAGGGGGCGGGATAGGCCCTGCTGGGGGTCTTGGCGGACAGGTAGGCGGCGGCATCCCTACCGTAGTCCTCACCTGAGCTGGGCAGGTACGCCGAGGATGGAAGACAGGCAGGACCTTCTGGACCTTTGTGGACTGCGTGTCCAGGCCGCCGTCCGCCTCTCTCCGCCGGAGCTGCCGGCGTAGGAGGGGTAGTACTGGGAGGTCGCCTTCATGCCCGAAGGGAACAGGGGTCCGGGGCTGCTGAGGGCCAGCTCGCCCGGCAGGAAGCCAGCCTGAGTCAGGCCGCCCACGCCTGCGTCTCTCCCAAAGGAGGCTTAGCCGTCCGGCAAGAGAGTCACAGTCTCAGGAATGTGGATGAAGACAGGCTGCTATGCGACTCAGCAAGGTGAGCGCCTTCGCTGAAGGTCCAGCTGGGGTCAAAGGAGGAGCTGTTCTGGTCGCCACTGCCCCAGGAGCCTGATTGGGCCGGTCCTCAAGACCTGAACCTCTGAATTGCGACCCGGCCAGGGAGGCGGGCCGGCCCTTCCCGTTGGCGACGGGCAGCGGGAACATCATGCTGAAGTCCAGGAGGTTACTGAGCTTCTTGTCCGTGTCCACGGATGCCATCCTCTGCGGCTGGTTCATTCTCTTGGGGCCAGGGCGGGCACCTCAGACCTGGAAACCCTGCTGGGCAGGGCGGCATGAAGCGTCTCCCCCTGCCCCCAGAAAAAGGGGCTTTGCAGCAGGGCCCCCAAGCGTCGCGCGTGGGTGGCGGCGGCGGCCCGGGCGTGGCCCAGGCCCTTCCCACCCCCGCGTGGCCAGTCCTCGGAGCAAAAAAAATAACACGGGTACTATAGTCAGCTGTTAAGGAGGTGGCAGTAAGAGTAATAGAAGGGGCTCAGGCGTTGGTTGGTATATGACAGTATTTGCAGTTTCGATAATAAGGTCTTTGAAAGCCTGTGAGGAAAGGCATACCTGTAAGTGCAAGGCTATCAATAATAACGGAAGAGGAAGTGAAGGGTAAAGTCTTGAATAGTCCTATTTTTTTAATATCTTGTTCATCATTGAGATTGTGGATGATGGAGCCTGAGCATATAAATAATATAGCTTTAAAAAAGGCATGGGTGCAGATGTGAAGGAATGCTAGGTGTGGCTGATTAATGCCAGTTGTGACTATCATAAGGCCCAGCTGACTTGAGGTGGAGAATGCTATGGCTTTTTAAATATCACTTTGTGTTAGAGCACAGATTGCTGTAAATAAGGTGGTAATAGCCCCTAGAGATAATGTAAAGGTTTGGGTTCAGAGGTTATTTTCTATTAAAGGGTAGAAGCGGATGAGTAGGAAAATTCCTGCTACAACTATAGTGCTGGAGTGGAGCAGGGCTGAGACTGGGGCTGGGCCTTCTATGGCGGATGGAAGTCAGGGATGGAGGCCGAATTTAGCTGACTTTCCTGCTTCTGCTAAAAGAAGGCGAATTAATGGAAGGGCAGATTAGAGGTAGGGTTTAGAATGAATGCTTGTTGAATCTCTCATGTGTGGGAGGAAAAGAGGAATCATACTATAGCTAAATAAAGCCAGTATCACCCATGCGATTGTGCAGGACTGCTTGGAGAGCTGCTGTATTAGCATCTGCTCGGCCGTATAATCAGCCAGTTAATAAGAAAGACATGATTCCTACACCTTCTCATCCAATAAAAGAGTTGAAAGAAGTTGTTGGCGGTAACCAGAATATTGTAATGAGGAAAATATCTAAAAAACTGATTAATGTTAGGGTCTGAGTTTATATATCATATTGAGAATTCTACAATAGATCAGGTAACAAATAGTGCTACTGGGATAAATATTATGGAGAAGTAGTCTAAAGCTTAGTGAGACTTTGGATTGTCATTCAATGTCAGTCTGAGATAATGACTTCTTCGTCTGTATATATAAACGTTGTTGGGATGAGGCTAATAGTGAAGGCTCATGTGATGGCTATTTTTACGTAATTTGGGTATGAATCTTTGCAGGGGCTGACTAAGGTAATAATAATTGGTGTGTTTAAGGGGATTAGGGCAATTATAGTAATGGAAAAATACATATTTGTTACTTTTATTTGGAATTGCACCAATGTTTTTGGTTCCTAAGACCAATGGATGACTCCAATCCTTTAAAAGTTAAGAAAGCCATGTTGTTAGGCATGGGAGCATGAGTTAGCAGTTCTTGCATACTTTCTCAGTAGATAAGAAGTTGCAGGCTTCTATTATTAGATCCACAATTTAATGGTTTGGTTAAACTATAGCTACAGCATGTAAAGCCCATAATAATTTTAGGATTTAGGATAATAGAAGAATAGGTGTAACATGTATAAATATTAATGTATTTTCTCATGTAAAGGAAGGTTTAATACTGTTAATGTAATATGTAAGTGTCCCTTGTTGTGTCGTGATTGGTATACATAGGGAGTAGAGGGCTGTAATTAGCATATTAAGTCCTGTAAGCATAATAGTGATGTTTGATCAGGAGAATGAAGCCATGATCACAGACTTCCTCTGCTAGATTTAATGGTAGTGGTAAGGCAAGGTTAGTGAGATTTGCCAGAAGTCATCATGAGGCTATCAGTGGAAGTAGTATTTGAAGGCCTCGGGTAAGTAATATGATTCCACTGTGGACTGGCTCATAGTTGGAATTTGCTAGGCAGAATAACAGGGATGAAGTGACTCCATGGGTAATCATAAGGGTGACTGCACCTGTAAAACTTCAAGGGGTTTGGATGAGGAGACTATGATGACAAGTGGTATATGGCTTATGGAAGAGTAGGCAATAAGTGATTTTAGATCGGTTTGTTGTAGACAAATGGAGCTTGTCATAACTATCCCTCATAGGGACAGTATGAGGAAGGGGTAGGCTATATATTCTGTTAGGGGGCTGAGGATAAGGGTAAGCCGTGTTATACCGCAACCGCCTAGTTTTAGGAGTACTGCTGCAAGTACTATTGAGCCGGCAATAGGGGCTTCTACATGGGCTTTAGGAAGTCACAGGTGAAGTCCGTATAGAGTTACTTTGACTATAAAGGCCATAATACATGCTAGTCATATAAGATTATTGGATCAGGAGGTCAATAGTTCTTGGTCAGTAAATATCATTACTAGCATATTTAGTGAACCTGAAGTATTTAAAGTGGTAGACAAGTGTAACAAGTAGAGGAAGGGACCCTACCAGTGTGTAAAATAGGAAATATGAGCTTGCATTGAGGCGTTCTGGTTGGTTCCCTCAGCAGGTAATAATAATTAGGGTAGCAATTAGTGTGGCTTCGAAGAAAATATAAAATATAATTAGTTCTGTGGCTGTGAATGCTATAATTTAAAAAAATCTGCAGGGAAATCAATATAGAAATACAGAGCTTTTTTCGTGGGGGTAATTCACTGAACAGATAATATTGGTTTGCTAGGATTCTAAGAGCTGTTAGAATTAGGAGGGGTAACATCAGCAGATCAGAAGAGAAAACTAGTGAGAAGTTGGATGAGTAATTGTTGAATTGGTTACAAACAATAGGGTGATGAGGCTGATGAGTAGGCTGTGGATGGTCATGTTAATTCAGATTTTATAATTTTTAGAGAATCATATTAGTGGTAACAGTATAATTGTTGGAATAATTTTTAGCATTAAGGTAAATACAGATTTTGTGCATAATCTAGGCCGTATGTGTTGGACACTGACACTAATAAGGCAAGGCCCACTGCGGTTTCACAGGCAGCAAATACTAGGAGGATAATGGGTATTATAGATGCTAGAGTAAAATGCATATTTAAAGTTATAAGGGTAATTATGATAAATATTGACAGTATTATGCCTTCTAGGCATATAGGGATGATATTAGGTGGGATTCATAGATTAATATTCCCAGTAGTGATATGGTATATGCTAATATTGATGTAAATAGAGGGCATTTGGCAAATATGGTTTATCATAATCTAATGAGTCGAAATCATTTGTTTTGACTTAAACTATTTACCAATTCAATCTAACCCTTTTTGAGTTCATTTGTAATTAAGCCTAGGATTAAAATGATAACTAGTATAAGGCCTGTGGTGATTATTAGTATTAGGTAATTTGTTTGAACAGCTCATGGCAGGGGTAGTAGTAGAGCGATTTCTAAGTCGAAGAGGAGAAATATGATGGCTACCAGGAAGAATTTTATGGAAAAGGGGAGGCGGTTGGAGGTTATTGGGTCAAATCTGCCTTCATAGGGACTGGATTTATCTATATAAATATTAAGTTGTGGAAGTCAAAATGTAATTATTATTACTAGTAGGGTCAGTAAGGTGTTGGTTACTAAGGCTAGTGTCAGGTTAATCTGTTTCAGATATTATCGAAACTAGTTGATTGAAAGTCAATGGTGCTGTTTATACTAAAAGAGTAGGATCCTCATCAGTAGATAGAGACGTATAAGAATAGTCACACTACATCTACGAAGTGCCAATATCAGGCAGTGGCTTCAAAGCCAAAGTGGTGGTTGGATGTAAAGTTTATTTATATATATATATTAAATAAAATACTGTAAGTTCTAGGGTACATGTGCACAATGTGCAGGTTTGTTACATAGATATACATGTGCCATGTTGATTTGCTGCACCCATTAACTCATTTACATTATGTATTTCTCCTAATGCTATACCTCCCCCTGGCCCCATTCCACGACAGGCCCCTTTGTGTGATATTCCCTGCCATGTGTCCAAGTATTCTCATTGTTCAATTCCCACCTATGAGTGAGAACATGAAGTGTTTGGTTTTCTGTCCTTATGATAGTTTGCTGAGAATGATGGTTTCCAGCTTCATCAACGTCCCTGCAAAGGACATGAACTCACCCTTTTTATGGCTGCATAGTATTCCATGGTATTTTTGTTCCACATTTTCTTATCCAGTCTATCACTGATGGATATTTGGGTTGGTTCCAAGTTTCTGCTATTGTGAATAGTGCTGCAATAAACATACATGTGCATATGTCTTTATAGCAGCATGATTTATAATCCTTCGGGTGTATACACAATAATGGGATCACTGGGTCAGATGGTATTTCTAGTTCTAGATCCTTGAGGAATCACCACACTGTCTTCCACAATGGTTGAACTAGTTTACACTCCCACCAACAGTGTAACGTGTTCCTATTTCTCCATATCCTCTCCAGCATCTGTTGTTTCCTGCCTTTTTAATGATCACCATTCTAACTGGTGTGAGATGGTATCTCACTGTGGTTTTGATTTCCATTTCTCTGATAACCAGTGGTGATGAGCATTTTTTTCATGTGTCTGTTGGCTGCATAAATGTCTTCTTCTGAGAAGTATCTGTTCATATCCTTTGCTCACTTTTTGATGGGGTTTTTCTCTTGTAAATTTGTTTAAGTTCTTTGTAGATTTTGGATATTAGCCCTTTGTCTGATGGGTAGATTGCAAACATTTTCTCCCATTCTGTAGGTTGCCTATTCACTCTGATGGTAGTTTCTTTTGCTGTGCAGACGCTCTTTAGTTTAATTAGATCCCATCTGTCTATTTTGGCTTTTGTTGCCATTGTTTTTGGTGTTTTAGTCATGAAATCCTTGCCTATACCTATGTCCTGAATGGTATTGCCTAGGTTTTCTTCTGGGGTTTTTATGGTTTTAGGTCTAACATTTAAGTCTTTAATCCATCTTGAATTAATTTTTGTATAAGGAGTAAGGAAGGGATCCAGTTTCAGCTTTCTACATATGGCTAGCCAGTTTTCCCAGCATCGTTTATTAAATAGGGAATCCTTTCCCCATTGCCTGTTTTTGTCAGGTTTGTCAAAGATCAGATGGTTGTAGATGTGTGGTGTTATTCCTGAGGCCTCTGTTCCGTTCCATTGGTCTATCTCTCTGCTTGGGTAGCAGTACCACGCTGTTTTGGTTACTGTAACCTTGTAGTATAGTTTGCCTCCAGCTCTGTTCTTTTGGCTTAGGATTGTCTTGGCAATGTGGGCTCTTTTTTGGTTCCATATGAACTTTAAAGTAGTGTTTTTCAAATTCTGTGAAGAAAGTCATTGGTAGTTTGATAGGGATGGCACTGAATCTATAAATTACATTGGGCAGTATGGCTATTTTGACGATATTGATTATTCCTATCCATGAGCATCGAATGTTCTTCCATTTGTTTGTGTCCTCTTTTATTTCATTGAGCAGTGGTTTGTAGTTCTCCTTGAAGAGGTCCTTCACATCCCTTGTAAGTTGGATTCGTAGGTATTTTATTCTCTTTGTAGCAATTGTTAATGGAAGTTCACTCATGATTTGGCTCTCTGTTTGTCTGTTATTGGTGTATAGGAATGCCTGTGACTTTTGCACATTGATTTTGTATCCTGAGACTTTGCTGAAGTTGCTTATTAGCTTAAGGAGATTTTGGACTGAGGTGATGGAGTTTTCTAAATACACAGTCATGTCATCTGCAAACAGGGACAATTTTACTTCCTCTTTTCCTAATTGAATACCCTTTATTTCTTTCTCTTGCCTGCCTGCCCTGGACAGAACTTCCAACACTACATTGAATAGGAGTGGTGAGAGAGGACATCCCTGTCTTGTGCCAGTTTTCAAAGGGAATGCTTCCAGTTTTTGCCCATTCAGTATGATATTGGTTGTGAGTTTGTCATAAACAGTTCTCATTATTTTGAGATACGTTGCATCAGTACCTAGTTTATTGAGAGTTTTTAGTATGAAGGGCTGTAGAATTTTGTCAAAGGCCTTTTGTGCATCTATTGAGATAATCATGTTGTTTTTGTCATTGGTTCTGTTTATGTGATGGATTACATTCATTGATTTGCGAATGATCAACCAGCCTTGTATCCTAGGGATGAAGCCAACTTGATCGTGGTTGATAAGCTTTCGGATATGCTGCTGGATTTGGTTTGCCAGTATTTTATTGAGGATTTTTGCATCGATGCTCATCAGGGATATTGGTCTAAAATTCTCTCTTTTTGTTGTGTGTCTGCCAGGCTTTGGTATCAGGATGATGCTGGCCTCATAAAATGAGTTAGGGAGGATTTTCTCTTTTTCCATTGATTGGAATAGTTTCAGAGGGAATGGTACCAGCTCCTCTTTGTACCTCTAGTAGAATTCGGCTGTGAATCCTCTGGTCCTGGACTTTTTTTGGGTGGCAGGCTATTAATTACTGCATCAATTTCAGAAGTTGTTACTGGTCTAGTCAGGGATTTGACTTCTTCCTGGTTTAGTCTTGGAAGGGTGTATGTGTCCAGGAATTTATCCATTTATTCTGGATTTTCTAGTTTATTTGCATAGAGGTGTTTATAGTATTCTCTGATGGTAGTTCGTATTTCTGTGGAATCAGTGGTGATATCCCCGTTACCATTTTTTATTTAGTCTATTTGATTCTTCTCTCTTTTCTTCTTTATTAGTCTTGCTAGCAGTGTATTATTTTGTTGATTTTTTCCAAAAACCAGCTCCTGGATTCACTGATTTTTTGAAGGGTTTTTGTGCCTCTATCTCCTTCAGTTCTGCTTTGATCTTAGTTATTTCTTGCCTTCTGCTAGGTTTTGAATGTGTTTGCTCTTGCTTCTCTAGTTCTTTTACTTGTGATGTTAGGATGTCAATTTTAGATCTTTCCTGCTTTCTCTTGTGGGCATTTAGTGCTATAAATTTCCCTCTACACACTGCTTTAAATGTGTCCCAGAGATTCTGGTGTGTTGTGTCTTTGCTCTCATTGATTTCAAAGAACATCTTTATATCTGCCTTCATTTCTTATTTACCCAGTAGTCATTCAGGAGCAGGTTGTTCAATTTCCATGAAGTTGTGCAGTTTTGAGTGAGTTTCTTAGTCCTGAGTTCTAATTTGATTGCACTGTGGTCTGAGGGACAGTTTGTTGTGATTTCTGTTCTCTTACATTTGGTGAGAAGTGCTTTACTTCCAATTATGTGGTTGATTTTGGAATAAGTGCAATGTGGTGCTGAGAAGAATGTATATTCTGTTGATTTGGGGTGGAGAGTTCTGTAGATGTCTATTAGGTTCACTTGGTGCAGAGCTGAGTTCAAGTCCTGGATATCCTTGTTAACCTTCTGTCTCATTGATCTGTCTAATATTGACAGAGAGGTGTTAAAGTCTCCCATTATTATTGTGTGGGAGTCTAAGTCTCTTTGTAGGTCTTTAAGGACTTGCTTTATGAATCTGGGTGCTCCTGTATTGGAAGCATATACATTTAGGATAGTTAGCTCTTCTTGCTCAACTGATCCTTTTACCATTATGTAATGGCCTTGTCTCTTTTGATCTTTGTTGGTTTAAAGTCTGTTTTATCAGAGACTAGGATTGCAACCTTTGCTTTTTTTGCTTTCCATATGCTTGGTAGATCTTCCTCCATCCCTTTATTTTGAGCCTGTGTGTGTCTCTGCACATGAGATGTGTCTCCTGAATACAGCACACTGGTGGGTCTTGACTCTTTATCCAATTTGCCTGTCTGTGTCTTTCAATTTGGGCAGTCAGTCCATTTACATTTAAGGTTAATATTGTTATGTGTGAAGTTGATCCTGTCTTTATGATGTTATCTGTTTATTTTGCCCATTAATTGATACAGTTTCTTCCTAGCATCGATGGTCTTTACAATTTGGCATGTTTTTGCAGTGGCTGGTACTGGTTGGTCCTTTCCATGTTTAATGCTTCCTTCAGGAGCTCCTGTAAGGCAGGCCTGGTAGTGACAAAATATCTCAGCATTTGCTTGTCTGTAAAGGATTTTGTTTCTCCTTCACTTATGAAGCTTAGCTTGGCTGGATATGAGATTCTGATTATTGAAAATTCTATTTGATGGTTGGAAATTCTTTAAGAATGTTGAATATTGGCCCTCCCTCTCTTCTGACTTGTAGAGTTTCTGCTGAGAGATCCGCTGTTAGTCTGACGGGCTTTCCTTTGTGGGTAACCCGACCTTTCTCACTGGCTGCCCTTAACATTTTTTCCTTCATTTCAACCTTGGTGAATCTGACAATTATATGTCTTGGGGTTGCTCTTCTTGAGGAGTATCTTTGTGGTGGTCTCTGTATTTCCTGAATTTGAATATTGGCCTGCCTTGCTAGGTTGGGGAAGTTCTCCTGGATAATATTCTGCATTGTTTTCCAACTTGGTTCCATTCTCCCCATCACTTTCAGGTACACCAGTCAAATGTAGATTTGGTCTTTTCACATAGTCCCATATTTCTTGTAGGCTTTGTTCATTTCTTTATACTCTTTTTTCTCTAAACTTCTCCTCTCACTTTATTTCATTAATTTGATCTTCAATCACAGATACCCTTTCTTCCACTTGATCAAGTCAGCTATTGAAGTTTGTGCATGTGTCACGTAGTTCTCGTGCCATGGTTTTCAGCTCCATCAGGCCATTTAAGGTCTTCTCTACACTGTTTATTCTAGTTAGCCATTCGTCTAATCATTTTTCAAGGTTTTTAGCTTCCTTGTGATGGGTTTGAACATCCTCCTTTAGCTTGGAGAAGTTTGTTATTACCGACCTTCTGAAGCCTACTTTTGTCAGCTCGTCAAAGTCATTCCCTGTCCAGCTTTGTTCTGTTGCTGGCAAGGAGCTGCGATCATTTGGAGGACAAAAGGCCCTCTGGTTTTTAGAATTTTCAGCTTTTCTGCTCTGGTTTTTCCCCATCTTTGTGGTTTTATCTACTTTTGGTCGTTGGTGCTGGCAACCTACAGATGGGGTTTTGGTGTGGATGTCCTTTTTGTTGATGTTGATGCTATTCCTTTCTGTTAGTTTTCCTTCTAACAGTCAGGTCCCTCAGCTGCAGGTCTGTTGGAGTTTGCTGGAGGTCCACTCCAGATCCTGTTTGCCTGGGTAACAGCAGTGGAGGCTGCAGAACAGCAAATGTTGCAGAACAGCCAATATTGCTGGCTGATCCTTCCTCTGAAAGCTTCATCCCAGAGAGGCACATACCTGTATGAGGTGTCAGTCGGCCCCTACCAGGAAGTGTCTCCCAGTTAGGCTATACAAGCATCAGGGACCCACTTTAGGAGGCAGTCTGTCCATTCTCAGAGATCAAACACCATGCTGGGAGAACCACTGCTCTCTTCAGAGCTGTCAGACAGGGACATTTAAGTCTGCAGAAGTTTCTGCTGCCTTTTTTTCAGCTATGCCCTGTCCCCAGAGGTGGGGTCTACAAAGGCAGCAGGCCTTGCAGAGCTGTGGTGGGCTCCACCCAGTTCGAACTTCCCTGGCCACTTTGTTTACCTACTCAAGCCTCAGCAATGGCAGATGCCCCTCCCCCTGCCAGGCTGCTGCCTCGAGGGTCAATCTCAGACTGCTGCACTAGCAGTGAGCAAGGCTCTATGGGCATAGGACCTACGAAGCCAGGCATGGGATATAATCTCCTGGTGTGCCGTTTGCTAAGACCGTTGGAAAAGCACAGTATTTGGGCGAGAGTGTCCCGATTTTCCAGGTACAGTCTGTCATGGCTTCTCTTGGCTAGGAAAGGGAAATCCCCCAGCCCCTTGTGCTTCCCAGATGAGGTGATGTCCTGCCCTGCTTCAGCTCGCCCTCCGTGGGCTGCACCCACTGTCCAACCAGTCCCAATGAGATGAACCAGGTACCTCAGTTGGAAATGCAGAAATCACCGTCTTCTGTATCGATCATGCTGGGAGCTGTAGACCGGAGCTCTTCCTCGGCCATCTCGTAAAGTGATATTTTAATTGGTGGAGGAAGCAGATAGTGAGAAATGTTGATCCAGTAATAACATGAAATCCATGAAAGCCTGTGGCTAAAAAGATTGTTGAGCCGTAGATCCCATCAGAGATAGTAAAAGCGGCCTCAAAGTATTCTGAGATTTGTAGGAGGGTGAAGTAAATACCTAAGGTAATTCTGATGGATAGTGCTAGAATTATTTGCTTTCGATTACCTTCTATCAGGCTGTGATGAGCCCAAGTAACTGAAACTCCTGATGCAAGTAATACAGATGTATTCAAGAGGGGTACTGCTAAGGGGTTGAGGGGAAAAATGCCTGTTGGGGGTCACTGTCCTCCTAATTCTGGCATTAGGGCTAGACCAGAGTGATAGAATGCCCAGAAGAAACCAGCAAAGAAGAAACTTCTGAGATAATAAATAGAATTATTCCATATTGGAGGCCTTTTTGGACAACTGTTATATGGTGGCCTTGAAATTTACTTTCTCGGATAATATTACATCATCATTGGTATACAGTTAGTGTGTTGATTAATAAGCCTAGGGTTAAAAGAGTAGTAGAATTAAAATGAAATCACATGGCCAGGCCAGATGTTGTTAGTAGAGCTGAGAGAGCTTCTGTTAGTGGTCAGGGGCTGGGTTTGACCATATGGCAAGCATGTGTTTGGTAGGTCATTATGTGTTGTCATATAGATAAAGGCTTACTAGTAGTGTGAAGACATAAGCCTAAATAAGGTCTACGGCGAATTTGAGAATAGTCAGTAGGATTAGAATAATGAAAGCAACTGAAGCTGTGAGAAAACTACTAGTTAATAGTACTAGTGTGGCTCCTGCAATTAAATGTGTTGCTAGATGACCAGCTGTAATGTTGGCTATTAATCGCACAGCTAATGCTATTGGTTGAGTAAATAGGCTAATGGTTTCAATGATTACTAATATAGTGATAAGTGGCATAGGTGTGCCTTGTGGTAAAAAGTGAGCCAAGGAGGTTTTCATTTTAAAGCGGAAGCCTGTAATTACTGCGCCTGCTCACAAGGGGATTGCTAAACCTAGGTTTATTGATAATTGGATACTTGGTGTAAATGAATGGGGTAGAAGCCCAAGGAGGTTCGTTGAGGCAGTGAAGATAATTAGGGATATTATTATAAGGGATCAGGTTCGTCCTTTAATGTTATAGGTAATTATTAATCTGTTTTATTGCAGGTTGGATTATTATTGTTGAATAGAAAATAATCGGTTACTAATTTGATGACTGGAGGTTGGAAATAGTGGGAAATAGAATGATTAATACTACTGCGAGTAGGCCTAGAATTGTAGGGGTAGCAAAAGAGGTGAATAGATTTTGTTCATTTTAATTCTCAGGGAGCCTTGTGTTTTTGTTTTGATTATTTTTGGTGTAGGGATAATATAAGTGTAATTTAATTTTAACTGAATAATGGAGAATAAAGTTATGATTATTGACAGGATAATAATGGATCATGTGGAAGTATCTAGTTGAGGCATTCACTGCAGAAAGGTGTAGACCCCCTCAATCTTTAACTTAAAAGGTTAATATTGAATAGCTTTACAGTGATATTACAATGTGGATGTGGATCAGGTGTTGAAATATTTTAAGGGGATTAGTTCTACGACATTAATATAAAACTGGTTAGATTCACAAATTTCTGAGCACTGTCCATAGTAAAGACCTGGTCATGTAGTGGTTAAGGTAGTTTGATTTAAGCATCTGGGGATTGCATCTGTTTTGAGGCCTAATGAGGGGATACGAGTGCAGGATGTTTTCAGACAGGATTAACGTATGGATGGGTATTTCTGCTGGGAGAATTGTTCAGTTATCAACTTCGACTCCTCAAAGTTCTCCTGGCTTTAAGTCTGGTGTTGGGGTTATATAAGAACTGAAGCTTAGGCCAGGTGCCGTGGCTCATGCCTGTAATCCCAGCACTTTGGGAGGCCGAGGCAGTCGGATCACGAGGTCAGGAGATGGAGACCATCCTGGCTAACACGGTGAAATCCCTTCTCTACTAAAAATACAAAAAAATTAGCCAGGCGTGGTGGTGGGTGCCTGTAGTCCCAGCTACTCAGAGGGCTGAGGCAGGAGAATGGTGTGAACCCGGGAGGCAGAGCTTGCAGTGAACCGAAATCACGCCACTGCACTCCAGCCTGGGTGACAGAGCAAGACTCCATCTCAAAAAAAGAAATAAAAAGAATTGAAGCTTAATTCTTCACAGTCTATATATTCATAGCTTCAATATCATTGATGACCAATGGCTTTGACGGTAAGAGAAGGATTATTAACTTCATCTGTTTTATATAGAATACGTAGGGATGGAAGGGCTTAAAATTAAGACAATGGCAGGTAAAATAGTTCCGACAGTCTCGATTTCTTGGGCATCTGTGGTGCTAATATGAGTTAATTTTGTTGTATTAGAGAAATAATGTATAGAACCAGGGAACTAATTAGGAAAATAATTATAAGAACGTGGTCATGGAAAGTGAGTGGTTCTTTTATGATAGGGGATGTAGCATCTTGAAGGCCTAATTGAACTGGATGAGCCATTAAGACATATAGGATTTAGCCTATAACTTAACTTTGACAAAGTTATGTAATGAGTTTACTAATATCTTATCGAGAAAGTCATAGAGGTTATTGATTGGCTTGAAACCAGTTTCTGAAGGTTCAATTCCTTCCTTTTTCATTTAAAGATTTAATGTAGGTTGGCTCTTCAAATGTGTGGTAAGATGGTGGACAGCCGTAAAGTCACTCTAAATTAGTAGATGGTTGTTCAGTTGTTATAGTTTTTCTTTTAGAAACAAAGGCTTCTCAGATTATAAAAATTGTTAGCATAACTGCTGTTAATGAGATAAATGAGCCTAAGAATGAGATAATATTTCATGCAGTATACGCATCAGGATGATGGGAATAACGTTGAGGCATACTGGATAGGCCAAGGAAGTGCTGTGGGAAAAAGGTTAAATTAACACCTATGAATATAATGGTGAACTGAATTTTAGTGTAGGTCCGATTAAGCGTATAACCTGAGAATAGGGGGAACCAGTGGTTAAAGCCTCCTATGATGGCGAACACCGCTCCTGTTGATAGGATGTAGTGGAAATGAGCTACAACATAGTGTGTATCGTGTAAAATAATATCTAGTGATGAATTAGCTAGTACAATGCCAGTGAGACCTCCTACTGTGAAAAGGAAGATGAATCCTAGGGTTCAGAACATTGCAGGAGATCATTTGATGCTACTGCTGTGCAGTGTAGCTAATCAGCTAAAGACCTTGACACCAGTAGGGATAGCAATAATTATGGTAGCAGAGGTGAAGTATGCTCATGTGTCTACGTCTGATCCTACTGTAAATATATGGTGTGCTCATACGATAAACCCTAAGAAGCCAATAGATATTATGGCTCATACTATGCCCATATACCCAAATGGCTCCTTTTATCCAGAGCAATACATCACGATATGGGAGATCATCCCAAATACTGATAGAATAAGGAAACAAACTTCAGGGTGACTAAAGAATCAGAATAAATGTTGATACACGATAGGATCACCCCCACCAGCAGGGTCAAAAAGTAGTGTTGAGGTTACGGTCAGTTAATAGTATGGTAATGCCAGCGGCTAGGACTGGGAGAGAAAGGAGTAGAAGTACTGCTGTAATGAGGACTGGTCAGACGGAAAGGGGTGTTTGATATTGGGATATGGCTGGGGCTTTATGTTAATAATTGTAGTAATAAAGTTAATGGCTCCTAAAATAGAATACTTGCCAAGTGAAGTGAGAAGATGGTAAGATCCACAAAGGATCTTGCATGTGTTAGGTTTCCTGCTAAAGGGGGATAAACTGTTCAGCTGGTTCCAGTGCCGGCTTCTACTATTGAGGATGCAACAGGAGTAGGAAAGAGTGGGGGAAAAGTCAGAAGCTCATATTATTTATCCGTGGAAATGCCATATCGGGGGCACCAATTATCAGAGGGACTAGTCAGTTGCCCAAACCCCCAATTATAATTGGTATGACCATAAAGAAGATTATGATGAATGCATGGGCAGTAACAATAACATTATAGATCTGGCATCTCCTAGCAGAGTTCCTGGCTGACCTAATTCTGCTTGAATTAGAAGGCTTAAGGTGGTACCTACTATCCCTGCTCATGCACCGAATAGTGTTCTGGTATCTTTGTGGTTGGTTGAAAACAATCAACAATTGATGAACATAAGTGGAAAAAAGGGTAAAATGGCTGAGTAAGCATTAGACTGTAAATCTAAAGACAGAGGTCAAGACCTCTTCTTAGCAGCCTTGAGATAATTTTTTATGTTGAATTGCAAATTCAAAGGAGCAGCTTCAATCCTGCCGGGGCTTCTCCCACCTACCACCCTCCCCCCACTTGGAGGGAGAAGTAGATTGAAGCTAGCTGATTAGGGTATTTAGCTGTTAACTAAATTTTTGTAGGTTTGAATTCCACCAATCTAGCAAGGGCTTAGCTTAATTAAAGTGGTTGATTTGCGTTCAACTGATGCAGAATAGAGTTTTGCAATCCTTGGGTTTGTTACAGAAATTAAGTATAATTCACTTACTAAGGGCTTTGAAGGTCCCTGGTCTTATTTAACCTAAACTTCTAAGTTATAACTAGAATCAGTGGAGAGATGGGTAAGAGGAAGGTAGAAGAAATAAGTGGAGGGAGGCGTAATATGGGTTTTGTGTTTTTGAATTGTCATTTTATTTTCGTATTACTGGATGTGGGGAATACTGTCACTGAGATGGAGTAAATTAGGCGTATATAAAAGTACAGGTTGAGTCGTGTTATGATAGCTATAATGGTTGGCGTAATAAGACTATTGTTTTTTGAAAATTCTTGAATGATGACTCATTTAGGCAGAAATCCTGTTAATGGAGGTAAACCTCCTAGGGATAGTAGAATTAGTGAAACTATAGGTGTTAATCATGTTAATTTGTTTCAAGTGTGAGACAGTGACAGGGTTGTAGTGCTTATACTTAGGCTAAGTGCTAGAAATGTGGTAATTGTTAAAATAAGGTAAATAAATCAGATTTATAATGGTAATGTTTGGATTATAAGTTAGTACTGGGGTCATTCAACCTATATGAGTACTTGAGGAGTAGGCCAAGATTTTGCAGAATTGTGTTTGATTAACTCCTCAACCACTTACTATAATGGATAGTATTGTAATAGATAGGAGACTGGTTGTGTTTATTGATGGGAAAATTTGAAATATAATCAAGATAGGGGCTAGTTTTTGTCATGTGAGGAGAAGTGTGCCAGACATTAGAGAAGTTCCTTGGGTTACTTCTGGGACTCAGAAGCGAAAGAGGGCTTTTCCTAGTTTTATTACTAGGGCTGTTATTATTAAGGATGAAAACTGATTAATAGTGTTTATTATTGTCCATTGCCCGGAGGACAGGTTATTGAAATGGATACCTATAATGAGAATTATAGATGCAGTTGCTTGTGTAAGAAAATATTTGGTGGCTGCTTCTGTAGAGGGGAGATTTATTTTTTTAATCAAGATTGGGGTAAGAACTAGTATATTTATTCCTAGGCCTGTTCAGGTAAGACATCATTAGCATTGTGATAAGGGTTCCTGTGAAAACAGTAAGGGAGATAATAAGTTGAGCTAATGGATTAATTAGTATGGGAAGGGTATAACCAACATTTTCAGGGGTATGGGCCCAATAGCTTATTTAGCTGAACTTACTTTAGGATATGGTTTAATACATAGCACGGAGAATTTTGGAGTCTCAGGGATGGGTTCAATTCCTATAGTTCTAGAAATAAGAGGATTTTAACCTCTATTGTTTACTCTATCAAAGTAATTCTTTTGTCAGACTTATTTCCTATGTTTGGGGTGGAATGCTGGAAATTAGGACAGGCATTGAGACATATCATATGCAGAATGCTAATGTAAGTGGTTGGAAATTTTTTCATAAAAGGTATACAAGTTGATTGTAGCGGAATTGGAGGTATACTGTTCGGATTCATAAAAACTGGGCAATTAAAAGGAGGGTCTTGTAATGAAATTTATGGTATCTAGTTCTGGTGAATACATAGTGTGTAGTGCTCCTAGAAAAATAGTAGTAGGGCATTTATTACGATAATATTCATATATTCTGCTATAAAGAAGAGGGCAAATGAACTTGCAGCATATTCGACACTGAAGCCTGAAACTAGTTCTAATTCTCTCTCTGTCAAATCAAAAGGGGTTCGGTTAGTTTTTGCTTGTGTGGAAATAAATCATATTATGGCTAAGGGTCATGATGGTAGGAGCAGTCAGAATAATTCTTGTGTTGTGATGAGTGCATATAAGTTGAATGAGCCACTTATTAGTAGTACTGATAGCAGGATAATGGCTAGGGTGACTTCATATGAAATTGTCTGGGCCACATTGTAATGTACCAATTAGTATGTAATTTGAATTGGATGCTCATCCTGATCATAGACTGGAATAGACGGCTAGGCTTGATGTGGCTAGAATAAATAGGAGGCCTATATTAAAATTAATTAGGGGATCGGGTATAGGTAGGGGAGTCCAGAAGAGGAGGGCGATAGAAAGGGCCAGGTTTAGGCCAATGATATAAAGCGTAATAGAAAACGCTGAGGGTCGTAAGGGTTCACTGAAAAGTTTTACTGGGTCAGCAAATGGTTGAAGCAGTCCATAGGGGCCTACAGTATTAGGTCCTTTGCATAACTGTATATAGCCTAAGATTTTTCACTCAGTGAGAGGAATGCTATAGCGATTAGAGTGGGAATAATAAATAGGAGAAGGTTAATTACAGGCATATTGTTAAGAAGAGGAGTTGAACCTCTGATTGTAAAGTTTAACGTTTTATGCTATTGCCAGGCTTTGCCATCTTAAGAAACCCTGTTCTTGGGTGGGGTATGTGGTGATTTCCTAGATTGAGATAGCATCATTTATGGGGGGAGGGTGCTTTATGAAGTTGGCCCTGTTTCTCTTGTCCTTTCATACTAGGAGAAATGTTAAATAGATAGAAACCGACCTGGATTACTCTGGTCTGAAATAGATCATGTAGGACTTCAATCGTTGAATAAACAAACCTTTAATAGTGGCTACACCATTAGGGTTTACGACCTCAATGTTGGATCAGGACATCCTATTATCGATATGATAGAATAGGATTGCACTGTTATCCCTAGGGTAACTTGTGCTGTTGATCAAATTATTAGGTCAATGTGTATTAACTCGCTTAGACTAGTGCGGTCTTAGTTTAGGTTGTTCAGAGGTTGAATATGCTATGAGGTCACCCCAACCAAAATTTTTAATGCAGAGATAGTAGGTTAGGGCCTGTAGGCTCTTTGAGTTTTTATTTGCATTAATTAATTAAAGCTCCATGGGGTCTTCTCGTCTTATTTGCTTGTAACTGCCTCTTCACCAATAGGTCAATTTCACTGATTAAAAGTAAGAGATAGCTGAACCCTCATGTGGCCATTTGGTAAGTCCCTATTTAGGGAACAAGTGATTATGCTACCTTTGCATGGTCAAGGTACCGTTAAACATATGTCACTGGGCAAGCAGTGCCTCTAATACTGATAATGCTAGAGGTGATGTTTTTGGTAAACAGGCAGGGTTAGATTTGCTGAGTTCCTTTTACTTATTGTAATCTTTCCTTAGAGCATGCCTGTGTGGGATTAACAGTATAAAGAATAGGGTGCTTATTGTAAAATATTTGGCTGTTAACTGTCAGTGGGTTATTCCGGTCTGATGTAAGCTTATGCAGTGGAGAATATTTTCATGTTATTTATATTAACATTATTGCTTCTATTAAATAACGGATGTTGAGTTTGAACGCTTTCTTAATTGTTGGCTGCTTTTGGGCCAACTATGGAGATATTATTTTGTACTCTCTGTAGGAAGGTTGATTCCTAGGACCTAAAGAGCTGTCCCTCTTTAGATTAACAGTTAAACTTACAGGGAGATTAAGTAATTCTGTGGGTAAATTTAAAGTTGAACTAAGATTCTCTCTGGACAACCAGCTATCACCAGGCTGGGTAGGCTTAGCACTGCTACTCATTAATCTTCCCACTATTTTGCCACATAGGTGAGTATGCTCTTTCAGCCATTCTTGTGTAGCTCGTTTAGTTTCGGGGGACTTGGCTGTGGTTCTCTGCGTAAAGTTATTTCTACTTAATACTTTATGCAGAAGGTATAAGGGCTTGTCTTTGCTTTTTAATGCTTGGCTCAGTTCTTTCATCTTTCCCTTACGGTACTGTATCTATTGTGCCAAGATAAGAATTTCTATTGCCTATACTTTTGTCTAAGGTTAATGGTTTAGGATGGTTTAATAATATTTTTAGTGGGGCTAGGGTTGGCTCAAAGTGATCAGGTTGTGATGAAATCTTCCAGGTGTAAGCTGGATGCTTTAGGTTAAACAAGACTTTGGTTTGTCCAAGTGCACTTTCCAGTACACTTACCATATTATGACTTATCTCCTCTATTCATGCGTAGAGAATTTAAATATTTCTAGAATGATATTTGAGGAGGGTGACGGGTGGTGTGTGCGTGCTTCATGGCCTTATTCAACCAAGCACTCTACTCTTGGTTTACTGCTAAATCCTCCTTGAGCTCTTAGATTTCATAAAGGTTGTCATGAAATTTTCTGGGGTAGAAAATGTAGCCCATTTCTTGCCACCTCAGGAGCTACACCTTGACCTAACGTTTTTATGTATTTACTTGTGCTTACTTTATAACCTTAGGGGATTATTATCATTAATAACAATCAGAGTTGTAAAACAAGGTTATCCTATTAGAGCACCTAATTAACTCAATTAAGCACCTAGCAATCGGCAGTATCTTCACCAGATTCCTCATCACTAACAGTATTATTCCTACTTCATCCCTCAAACAGATATACCACTCCACCTAAAGCTCACAGCCCTAGGTGTAACCACCCTAGGTCTTTTACTAGCAATGGAGCTTAATTTCATAACTAATAACCTTAAAGTACCCATTATAGACATTTAATTTCTCCAATATACTAGGTTTTTATTCAGCTACAATTCACCATTCAACCTTCAGAAGCCAAAATCTAGCTTCACTTCTAGACCCAGTTTGACTAGAAGTCTATACCAAAAACCATTTCACGAACCCAAACTTCAGCCTCTGTTACTGTATCTGCCCAAAAAGGCCTAACCTCTACTATTAATTATCTAATCTATTACCCTGAGTAATTTCAATTGCAACAAAAATACTCACAATGATCAACCAGCAACCACCACTAACCAACACCCATAACTATACAAGGCAGCCGCACCTACAAAATCCTCATGAATCAACCCCTCCCCCTCAAAAATTAATCAACTCCCTACACTATTAAAATCAACTGTGATCACCACCCCATCATATTCAACTATTCACCAAACCAACATCAACTCTATTAATAATCCTAATAATAAAGCCTCTCAAATATCAGTACTTGACCTTCATGTTTCAGGATACTCCTCAATAGCTATCACCAGAGAATAACCAAAAACAACCATTATACCACCCAAGTAAATCAAAAAGACTATTAACCCCATGAAAGCCCCACCAAAATTCAACACATACCACAACCCACAGCACCACTAATAATTAGCCCTAAGCCTCCATAAATAGGAGACGGTTTTGAAGAAAAACCTACAATCCCTATAAACAAGAAAATACTTAATAAAAATAAAGCACATGCCATTATTCCCATGTGGACTATAACCATGACTATAAGACCTAAAACAAAAAGGTTAAATGTAAGACTTAAAAGACCTAAATGTTCACTGTTACTGTAAATACAGAAATGGCAAACTATTAAATAACAACAATAAAGTTTGAAGTCTGTGCTGTAAAATTTCATTTATCATACTGAAATATACTCACCAGAATATGGGACTTTCACCAGGTTCTTTTACTTTATAGTATTCTTTGTCTTGTGGCAAGACTTTGGTTAACCCAAAATCTCCAATTTTAACTCTGTTCTCATTCTCCACCAATATATTTCTTGTTGCCAGATCCCTGTGGATATACCTTTTTGTACCAAGATACTCCATACCCTATGGATAAAACATGTTTCTTTCAGCTAGTTTTATAAACATAAACAATTTAAATGGTCTTAACCCTATATATTCCCTTTATTATCTATGAAAAAGTCTAGATGATTTCCTAACATTTACTTCAATATGGTTGCTTCATCTACAGCAAATAATCAGGATATTAGGTACCTTGCATATCTGAGATGTGTACTGCAGAAGTTTTTTGTGATCTATCCGTTCTTTATGTTTTTGAAGATAGTCTCGTAAACTTCCATATGGTAAATATTCCATAATTAATTTTAGATTACGCCGACCTTTTAACATAAAGGTGGAAACAATATTTTACTCTGCCATATTATACTGATTAAATATTAGAAAACTATCATACATAAATGACTTAAACATATATAAAATCTAAGATGACAAAACTTTATTATACATTAAAGGTGATATAGTTGTTAAGAACATAGTCTTTTTGAATCAAAAACTTGAATAAATAACGAAAATAAATTTTGAATAAAAGCTTTGAAACTACTTGCGTTTCAGTTTTCTATAACTCTAGGCAAACCAAAATAAACTGATGAGAAAACTTCCTTTCTCCTCATTTATATCAAACAAAAAACATAAAATTCAAAAATATTTTTATAGAAAATGTAAGCAAAAACCATTTCTCTAAAAATGATGCTCTCTTGGTAAACTTAAGCAAGAGGTGAAAAGAATGTTTAAACAACTAGCCAAATACTTCCTATAGTTATAGTTTATAATCACCAAACACAATCTCCAGTCATTATAGACTAATGCCTGTCCCTCTGGGCATTGGCATAAGTCCAGATCATTAGACACCGTACGTTTCTATTACACAGGATGCCAAAGACATATCTTGAATTTCAAACAGGTTTCAATGGGCAGCTTACCAGCACTGTAGCACACTCCCTTGTACTTTACAATGTTGTCATGCTGTAGGGATTTCAGGATTTCAATTTCCCTTTCAAAGTCTCTCAGGTGCTCTTCAGTACTATGCTGAAGCTTTTTTACAGCCACCACCTCCCCAGTGTTGTCCTGTAGAGGGTCATACCGGCACATCTCCACACTCCCAAAGTTACCCTAAATGACACATCACATTAGGATGGAAATACCAAGTTTTCAAGGCAAATTACAAATAAATTATATAGAAAATTCTAGTAGCTGGAATTAGCAGACATATCTTTAAGCTTAGATTAAGGAACTCTTAGAACAAGAAAAGGAAATACTATCTCAACAGGTGCATAGTAAACCTATAAATTTAATTTCTTCAAAAGGAATTACAGGCTGAAATATAAATTACTTCAAAAAAGCATTTAAATAAATGATAAGCATTAATTATCAAGATAAGCCAAGGGACATGCTGAGGAATTCCTAAACTCTTGTCACTAACTTCCAGGAAGAATTTTCCTTTTTTACAAAATACCTTTTGATATCACTGTCAGTGATCTGGATGGAATGTGTCTGTTATGGGCTAAATGTCTGTGACCCCCACCCAAAATGTATATAATAAGCCTTAACCCCATTATGACTGTATTTGGAGATAGCGCCTTGTGAGGAGGTGATAAAAGTTAAATTAGGTTATAAGGGTGGAACCCTCATGTGACAAGGCTAGTGCCCTTATAAGAGGAAGAGACATTACAGCAATCTCTCCCATGTGAGGACACAGCAAGAAGACGGCCATGTGCAAGCCAAGAAGAAACCTCACCAGAAACCAACCCCTGCCAGAACTTTGAACTCAGACTTTCCAGGCCCTAGAATTGAGAGAAATAAATGTCTGATGTTTAAGCTACCCACTCTGTGGTATTTTGTTATAGCAGCCGAAACAAATTAAGAAGTAAGAAACTTTTAGCCTATGGGATGACTCTACTCTTTTTTTTTTTTTTTTGAAGATGTCTTTAAAGAAATCCACTCTTTTACCTAAGACTCATTAACTACATAGAATTGGTAAGTTGCTATAACATTTAAATAAATTATAGGTTTTTGATATTAATCAAATTAGTGTATTTTGGATATTATTGCATTCTTACAGGATAAAACAATGTAGTTCTTGAGTTACAAGATTCTAAGTGACTATATTTTCACTTATATACTTGAAGTCAATTTTTAAAAAAACCTAGACCACGTAGGCTCAGAGTTAAATCTATAATTACACAGTTTAGAAGGCCACACAACAAGGTGGATAGACCCAGGACTCTCAAGTCAGATTGGAACTAGAATATTGATCCACAACTTGCTCTCTCTGTGACCATAGACAATTCACATCTCCCTAAAATGAGGCTTTTCTTCCTTAAAGTGGAGAATTATAAAATGTCTATCTCATGAGGCTGTTGTGAGAAATTATTCCAAAACATATTTTAGAAAACAAAAGTAGGAAATGAGTTTTATCTTCTTTCCCTCTACTTAACAATGTGTTCATAAAATTTATTTTCCAGTGCCACTATATATTCCTTGAAATTAATGATTTTTAATTATTGTATATTGTCACATGAATGCACTAATTTTTAACATTGTAAACATAAATGTACACTAAGAAAATTTTTTAAATACAGTCATGTCATTGCAATAATATTCTTATAAATAAATATTTGTGTATATCTCTATTAAGGATACTTAAATAGCTGTTCAAAAGATAAGAACATTTCAAAGGGCCTTGATACACACTGCATTAGAAGCTCTCTGGCAGTGGTTACCATTTGATGTTCCAATAAGCAGTGGGAAAATGTGTATTTCATCACATCTCTGCCAACGATGGTCATTATACTTTTTATAAATCTTTATCACTTTGATAGGCAAAAATCAGTCTCACTTTTAACTTGGAATGCCTCTATTTTTCTTATGGAAGAAGGAGATGAAGAAAAATTCAGTGAAAAGAAAGATTTAAGATAGAAAACCAGAAGAGTTTGAGATAGGACCAGAAAAGAAATCAAATAAGGGAGAGTAAAAGAACTACCAGTGATATGGTTTGGCACTGTCCTCACCAATATCTCATTTTGAATTGTAAACCCCATAATCCCCACATGTCATTGGAGGGACCCGGTGGCAGGCAACTGAATCATGGGGGTGGTTTCCTCCATGCTGTTCTGGTGATAGTGAGTGAGTTCTCATGAGATCTGATGGTTTTGTAAGTGTCTGGCATTTCCCCTGCTGGCACTCATTCTCTCTCCTGCTGCCCTGTGAAGAGGTGCCTTCTGCCATGATTGTAAGTTTCCTGAGGCCTCCCCAGCCATGGGTAACTGTGAGTCAATTAAACCTCTTTCCTTTATAAATTACCCAGTCTCGGGTACGTCTTTATTAGCAGCATGAGAACAGACTAATACAACCAGTAAGAGTCTTAAGTGCCTAACCAATGTTGGAAATCAGTTTTCAATGAAAACAATCAAGATTTGTATTTGATTTTTTTCTTACAGTGTTTGAGGGATGGAAGCACAATTTTAAAAATGCTAAGTTGTATTGTTCCCGTACTAGGAAAAGTGAAGCAGATAATCAAGGGAAGGGGGGGGTAATATAATTGTAGATACCAGTGAAAGTAGTTTAAAAGATATGAACATTTAAAGGCCCTTGATACAAACTGCTCTATGAGAAGCTCTCCAGAAAGGGTCACCAATTTACGTTCCAATAAGAAGAAAGTGTGAAAGACACTAGCAATACCAAAGATATCAAAAATAAGGCATTTATGTTGAAAAAAGCCAAAGGCTATAAAGTTATAGTCAGACAGGGAGATTTCAGGATAGGAAATTTCCTAAGGTTATTACAGGGGATTATAGAATTCAAAATGAACTCATTTAATGTAATCATAAGTTTGGGGTAGAGAAGCCAAGGAATCTTTTTTTTTTTAAGTATTGCAAGGGCATCCAAAATAACGGCAGGAAGTAAGGTGACCAGAAAACAATGAGTACTGAAAGTATTCAAGGAATGTGGGCCAAGATGTTAGCTAATGATGGGAAGAGAGGAAAATAAAAATCATATTCAGAGAAGATTAAGAGTGATGCTGATAATTTCAAAGTAGTCACACTAAGATCCTGATTTCTGAATCCCAGATCTGCACCATGGAGGAAAAAGGAATAAAGAGGATTTCAAAACAGCTGGGAGTGAAGTGAGAAGGTAAAGGATATAAAGAACATAAGAGGTTTCAGGCTCCAGGTCCCAGGAGGAGGATCACAGGCCAGAGGTGGAGCCGCCGTCTTGCCACGACTTTCAGACCATGGCCTGGCGCTTGTGGCGTGGCAGCGCGGGGCTGTTCCTGGGGCCAGCGGCGCGGAGACCTGGGTCCGGCTCCCCGAGCCTGGCGGGGCCGCCGCTGCCGATGCCTAGTGCAGGCTCATAGGCGGAAGGGACTTGACTTGTCCTATTTTAATCTTGTGACGCATTTAACACCGGCCTGTCCAAATGTATATAGTATATCACGGTTTCATCACACAACCCCGTACACTAAAACACACAGTGGTGAGAAATACCGATCCTTTCAAACTCGGTTGGGGAGACTTGAAAGGTCTGTACAAGGACATTAGAAAGGAACTGCTCACAGGGCCGGGCGCCGTGGCTCACGCCTGTAATTCCAGCACTTTGGGAGGCCAAGGCGGGAGGATCAGGAGGTCAGGAGATCGAGACCATCCTGGCTAACACGGTGAAACCCCATCCCTACTAAAAATACAAAAAATTAGCCGGGCGTGGTGGCCGGCGCCTGTAGTCCCAGCTACTCAGGAGGCTGAGGCAGGAGAATGACGTGAACCCAGGAGGCGGAGCTTGCAGTGAGCTGAGATCTGACCAGTGCACTCCAGCCTGGGCGACAGAGCGAGACTCCCTCTCAAAAAAAAAAAAAAAAAGGAACTGCCTGTATCAACAACAGAACTTAAGGAAATGTCTGAGTACTACTCTGATGTAAAAGGAAAAGCCTTTCGACCAATTATTATGGTGCTAATGGCCCAAGCATGTAATAGTCATCATAATAACTTCTGACACATGCTAGCTAGCCAGCGCGCCACAGCCTTAATTGCAGAAATGATCCACACTGCTAGTCTGGTTCACGATGACGTTATTGATGATGCAAGTTCTCGAATAGAAAAACACACAGTAAGATCTGAGGTGAAAAGAAGGCTGTTCTTGCTGGAGATTTAATTCTTTCTGTAGTATCTATAGCTCTGGCACAAATTGGAAATACAACTGTTATATCTATTTTAACCCAAGTTATTGAAGATTTGGTGTGTGGTGAATTTCTTCAGCTTGGGTCAAAAGAAAATGAGAATGAAAGATTTGCACACTACCTTGAAAAGACCTTCAAGACGACTGCAAGCCTGATAGCCAACAGTTGTAAAGCAGTCTCTGTTCTAGGATGCCCGGACCCAGTGGCGCATGAGATCTCCTATCAGTACCGAAGAAAATGTAGGAATAGCTTTTCAGCTAATAGATGATGTACTGGACTTCACCTCATGTTCTAACATGGGTAAACCAACATCAGCTGATCTGAATCTCGG
The DNA here is from genome assembly GCF_049350105.2 of Macaca mulatta. Lineage (NCBI taxonomy): Eukaryota > Metazoa > Chordata > Mammalia > Primates > Cercopithecidae > Macaca > Macaca mulatta. The sequence goes on from NC_133420.1 coordinate 94,332,135, forward strand.
GTTAGCCACTGGTCCTGTCTGGTTTGCCTGTCAGCAGTTCCCAGAAATGAATGCTATGATCATGAGATGGTTCAGTTTGCCGGGAGATACAGACAGAGCTCCACAGTATGTATTACAGAGTGATGGTGTGCAACAAACAACCTACCTCACCCAGCAGTACTGCCGTGAAGCAGTAAGAGAGATCAGTAAACTTTGACCATCCCCAGAAAGAGATACCCTCATTCAACTTTCAGAAATTGTCCTCACAAGAGATAAATGACAACTCTTTCTGTTCTTTCTGGCAGCTATCTCACCAGACTGTGCCTAAAAAATCTGGAGAATACACTTTGTTTGCTTCATCTGCAGATAACCAAATATCATTTTAACAGATATCAAACTTATTGATGGGCAATTTATTTTTTTATTGCAAAAGTTTTTTCAGAAAACTTTTAAAATGTAATTAAACCATCTGAATCTGTCATTTTAGTCCTATAAATTCTAATTGAGGTATCTTGATGGTTATATGTGGTACTGTTTACACTGTTAACATCCACATGTAAGGCTATTACACAAATAAATAATCCATGTTAAAATTAAAAAAAATAGAATATAAGCATGAGGAGAAAGGAAGAAAGCAAAAACAATCCAGATTTCAAGTAGCAAAAGAAAAGATTTCACAATAGTTTCTTGGCTCCTTTTACAAACAGTATGAAAATATTTTTTTAAAAATAAAAAATATATACCATTATTTCTCTTGGCTTAAAAAATATGAAAATAATTTTAAATATACATCCCTCTTTGGAATATTTTCACCATACCACTAATTGAAAAGGATAACTTAAAGGGATACAGTAGCTAATTTTTATAAAATGAAAAGGTGACATGCAATCATTTTTGTAGGAATGGCTTCAATAAGGCAATACAAATAGCTAGACAAACCATGGAACACATCAATTACTTCAAACAAACAAAAGATGAAAGTAAAATTATGATGTTAAATGCAGATAGGAAATATCCACATTAAAATATCTATGACTGACTAATGATTACACCATTTTCCTTTCATTTCCTACAAACTAAATTACTGAGAAATATATTTCATTGTACATATATTTTGAAAATCCCTTCTTAGACTCTCTTCAATTTACTTATGTTTAAAAGAATTTTAAGCTCACAGAAAAATTTTTAAAAGCAAAAGAAAATTAACTCAAAATTACAATAATGGGGAATGTTGTAAATAAATTATGGTGTATTCACTTTTAAAATTATGTCTCAAAAGAATATTAATGGGAAAATCTTGATATATGAAAAATAGCAAGTATAGAATTGTATATATAGAATGGTTTCACTATTGAAAGAAATTGTGTAGTTGTTCAGAGACTACAACAAATGGAATGTATCTTCATCGTAATATCTTCCAATTTCTCTAAAAGCAGTATCTATATCACTTTCATAACTAGAAAAAAATACTTGAAAAGATAACTTTATAATTTAGTCTGCTGTTTCCCTTTTGTTAATCTAAATTAGTGATCTTTTGATGTATTCTTTGTTATGTCTACTTCTTAAATACCAGTATGTATTCCATTGTTTTGACAATATATGACAAAATTGTGTGCCTAGTAATCTGTTGGGATCTAAAGGAACTTTTTTTAAGTCAAGGAAAAAAAAGGCACGCAAACAAAAACCAAGATCTAATAAACAACAAAGGACTATGTGATTAAGTTGTATAGAAGAAACAATAAATGCTGTAAGTTCCCAGAAAAGAGGAAAATCAATGACATCTGGAGATATGTCAGGAAAATATGAATTTAGGAATAGCTGATAATAACAGACAACATTCATATGGTACTTACTAGTGAGAACCTTATCCTAGCAAGCTTATGTGAAAAAGAGACAGCTTACCGCTATGGTTGGACCTACTAAGAACTGAGCATTCCCTGGTATCTTACTTACAATATGTAGGTTATACATGACTGTATGACCTTTTAATAGACAGAGCCTCTGCTAGTGAATAGGGCACAGTCAAAATCCTAGACCCTAAGCAATAAGATTAATTCTCCCTGAGATGACTAAAGGCAGAAAGGCAGATAGAAAAGCTTATGTATTCCTTTCTCTATTTCACTGAATCACTTACAATGAACTCCTGCTACCAAGAAACAGTCTCTTGGTCAAGTCAATTTGAGTAATACTGCCTAATTCATCATCCTCTTGAAGATGCTCCATGCACATTACATGTTAAAGCCTCTGAAAAGTTATTCAGTTGTAGGGAAAAGAAAGAGAGATCAGAGTGTTACTGTCTATGTAGAAAAGGAAGACATAAGAAACTCCATTTTGACCTGTACCCTGAACAATTGCTTTGCCCTGAGATGCTGTTAATCTGTAACTTTGCCCCAACCTTAAGCTCACAAAAACACGTGTTGTATGGAATCAAGGTTTAAGGCTAGGGCTGTGCAGGATGTGCCTTGTTAACAAAATGTTTACAGGCAGCATGCTTGGTAAAAGTCATCGCTATTCTCCAGTCTCGATAAACCAGGGGCACAATGCACTGCGGAAAGCCGCAGGGACCTCTGCCCTGGAAAGCCGGCTATTGTCCAAGGTTTCTCCCCATGAGACGGTCTAAAATATGGCCTCATGGGATGGGAAAGACCTGACCATTCCCCAGCCTGACACCCCTGAAGGGTCTGTGCTGAGGAGGATTAGTAAAAGAGGAAGTCCTCTTGCAGTTAGACAGAGGAAGGCCACTGTCTCCTGCCTGCCCCTGGGAACTGAATGTATAAAACCCGATTGTACATTTGTTCAATTCTGAGATAGGAGAAAAACCACCCTGTGGCGGGAGGCGAGACATGTTGGCAGCAATACTGCTTTATTATTCTTTACTCCACTGAGATGTCTGGGTGGAGAGAAGCATAAATCTGGCCTACGTGCACATCCAGGCATAGTACCTTCCCTTGAACTTACTTGTGACACAGATTCCTTTGCTCACATGTTTTCTTGCTAACCTTCTCCCCACTATCACCCTGCTCTCCTGCCACATTCCTCTTGCTGAGATAGTGAAAATAGTAATTAATAAATACTGAGGAAACTCAGAGACCGCTGCCGGTGCGGGTCTTCCATATGCTGAGTGGTGGTCCCCCCGGCCCACTTTTCTTTCTGTATAATTTGTCTCTTATTTCTTTTCTCAGTCTCTCATCCCACCTGATGAGAATTACTCACAGGTGTGGAGGGGCTGGACCCCTTCATTCAGTAAAGATAGCTGTTTATTTAACACAGCATTTCTCCAACATCTGACAACCAAACCTTTTTTTTTCTACAAGCACTCTTTAAAATGTTGTAGAAAGTGAACTTTAGAAACACTCTAAGTTTTTCCTAAATGAAAGGATTATACTCTATTTGAAAAACTTCTGACAATTTACCTTGCCAAGTTGCTGTAGAAATTTCAAATGTCTCTCTTCAAACTGTGTAGGATCCCTGTCTTCAAAGGCACCAGAAAACCCTAGGGCACCTATCCTCATATTTGGTAACATGTCATTTTCTGTTAATAGTTCATAATCTGGAGAAATAAAGAATATTACCACCTTAAGTTAGCAAATAAAATTCTCTGGACTAAACTGACATTCAAGTTGGCCAAAATAATCATGAGTTACAAATACTAAATGATACAGGGAAACTCAAATAATTTAGATTATATTAATGGGAGCCTTTAATCATTACCCATAATCTGAAAGGCTTTCAAGAGAGACTTTGCAAAGGATAAATATTTGTTTTCCAAAATAAGTAGTTTTCATATTCATAAAGTAAGGTAATATACTGATATTTATTGTGAGAAAGGTGAGTAGTACTAGGGTAGAAAGCACCTATAGGTCAAACACATGCATTTCAGCTCAGTATTTTGAAAAACGAGAGAACAAACCAAAACAAATACAGCTCATGTTTAGAAAATCAATCATTTATAAAATATGAGAAACGTTAAAAAATTGATTTTTTTAAAGTCAATTTAAGCAGAAAAAAAAACAACACTATAATTTACAACTCATTAAATGGAAAACTAAAATTAGGTTACTGAAAGAGAAAAGGTCTTTTTTTAAAAAAGGAAATAATTCTCACTCAAGGAGATTAGAATATGTATAAAGCATGAAAAGCCATATGAACATAAGAAATTAAGAGGGCCTAAATGACATCAAGAAAATGTTTTAAAGGAATTAAAAATTAGTAATGATTCATTAAATACAATAAAGATAGAAAGCTGGAAAATCAATAAGATCACTCCATAAATACATACCTGGAGTAAACAAACTGTTAAGATCTCGTATGACGGCTCTGAAAGAAGGCCTAAAATCGGGTTCATAATCCATACAATTATTTATAAGGTTTGCTAATTCTGCCCACTTTGGTGCAGGAAGCTGGTGCCTATCTTCATAAAATTGCAGCTTCTATAATTAAAGAACCACAAAGAGAATAAATTGTGTAATGCCACACCAACCTTCTTTTAAAAATTAGATGGGCTAAAAAATACAAATCATGTGAAAGTAATATGAAAGTTCAGAGATAGAGTAATTCTAACTTAGTCTATATATAAACTTACTCTTTGAGAATCCAGGGCACTTAGAGGTTTATCTCCTCCACTGCAGATTTCCCACAAAGTGGTACCAAAACTCCATTTGTCTGTTGCCAAATTTAAATTTTTAGGATTTTCAATGCATTCAGGTGGTACCCATGGTATTCTCTCCTGAAGAACTTTTAAATGATAAGAACAGAGTAGGGTTAAATAATTCACAAGTAAACCAATCTTTTATATGTAAATAGCTTTAAAGTTCAAATCATTTGAATAATCAGGTCTATTTTCTGTATTTTGGAGGGGGTGGATGTGTAAGTGCACATGACTGCATAAGCTTAAGAGCCAGAAGGGACCTTCAAGGTCATCTAGTTCAATATCTCATCTTCAACGATGACAACATGGAGACACATGATTAAGTAATCTGCCCAAAGCCACACAATTTGTTAGCAGCAGAGACAGAATTAGAATCCTGTACAGTGAGTTCTGAATCAATTAATCTTTCCATTAAACCATAGTGTCTCAACTGGCATACCATTTTTCATTAGTTTTACCTTCAAAAAAAAAAATTTTTTTTTTGAGACAGGGTGACACTCTGTCACCCAGGCTGGAGTGCAGTGGCACAATTGCAGCTCACTATGCTTTGACCTCTTGGGCTTAAGTGATAAAGCAATCAGTCTCCCAAAGGGTTGGAATTACAGGCATGAGCCACTGCGCCTGGCCAAATCTTTTTTTTTTAATATAGTTTATCCTAAAATTGTCCCATGATACTTTTTGGTATTTCTTCATAAGGTAATGTTACATCATTCAGAGATGTTCTACTGATTTAATAGCCTTGGCAATTCTCACTTGCAGATGATAAAAAAAACCAAGGACCAATAAGCGTTTATAGCTGAGGCATGGCTAAATTGCACCAAAATATTCTAGGTATATGGAATTGATACAGGTGGGCTCTGCTCAAATCGTGGAATTTCTCAAGCAAAGTTTCTGTGGTCTTTGATTCCACCAGAAGGACTGTATTCAAGAAAGGAAGCAGCAATATAACCCTACTTTCTAGTATTCTGACATAGACAGACAAATTGATTGATTGAAAACTACGTTCACCATATGAATACATTTTTTTCCATCTTCACTTCTGACTCCAAAGGATAAAATTTCCCAGAATACCAGATGTAAGACCCTGTAAGAATTTTGTGCCATACTCTTGTACTACTGCCCAATTATCACTGTCTTCACTGTCAGATAAGTCATTATGTACTATTGGCTTAAATTGATCAATTTAGAATCTAAATTTGGAACATCCAATTAGACAAATTAGCTAAGATAACAAAATTCATTTATAATTATCTAGACCCCCCAAAAAACCCCTCTCAACTATCTGACTGAAATTTGTATTTTTAACCCACTGTGTTAAGTAGTAAAGATTAACAAACACAAATGAAAGTTTTTTAAGGTTTTAAAAAGTCAGAATTAGCTGGATAATTAAACTAATTTCTTCACAGAGGGTAGAAAAAAGTCCTAAGATCTCAGGCTAGATAAATTTTTATTTAGTGATGAGAAGAAAAAAATATTTAGAAAATGTACTTGTGGCTCAAGGAATATTAGAAAACCTCATATTAAAAATAGATAAAATCCTATCCTTCATATATAGAGATTAAAACTGTTTTTAAAAAATCACCTCACAGTCCATAGTTATATGCTTATAAGAAAGAAAAATAGAGACTAAGATTTAACTAACAATTTAAATGGCTAAAAGTGATAGATACTTTTATTATTAATCAGGAACATATGAATTAAATGGAGTTCAAGGAAAATTAACAACATGCTCTTTACACCACTGCCCAAGTAAAGTTTAGTAACATTATATATAATCCCTCTAGAACTTACTGTCCTTTGGCAAAACTGTAATACTAATGCCAGGATCACTAAGTTTGATGAAAGGAGGATTTCCTGTCTTCCTGTCTTCTTCTCTGATAAGTAGAATATTTTTGGCGCACACATTCCCATGAATAAGGGTGTTTTCTTCCTATTAGAGTTAAACGCACATATATTCAAATATCAATCCACAAATATTTGAGCATTTAGTAGTTCAAGCCCCCAAAACAGATTTAAAGAAGAAAAATATATAAGATAGTATAATAAATATTAATTTGGAGGCATGCATTGAGAAAAAAGGAAATTTATGACTCCTAACTATGCTTCCTGTTTTACATTTTAAATAACACAATAATCTATGCTTGTGATGAAATGAATAAATTAAAACTACCCAGTGCCACTTAATGTGAGTTCTAAGGCTGAGATGGTTTGTGTTTCTGGATGGGAGCTGACATTAAGAAACACTACTTCAGTTCTGCAGCAGAACATAGGTGGCACCCTGAGGGGTCTGATCACTGGCAGGCCCTCTAGTACTCTTCTCTGTCAACGCTGCTTTCTCATGGACCATAATGTACAATGGCCCAAAAATAGAGAAGCACATGTTGCTGCATAATTTTTGGTTGAATTTTCTAAATCCAAAAGACACAAAATACAGACTGTCTATTAGTAGTTCTAAGATATTGATGGGATGACAAAACTTTTTTTCAAAAGTGATTTTACATACATAAACATATGCCTAAAGTAATCTCTTTTATCACCTAACACAGACTGTTTTACATGAATTGGCATCCAATTACAGATTTATTTTTTGTTTCCAGGTAAAGATAATTTGTATATTGTTTTATAAAATAAAACAGTGTCTTTTTGATAAAATGGATATACTACTTACTAGAAAATGCATGGCCCATGCCAACTGTTTCGCAACTTCAAGTTTCCATAATATATTTATACAATTTTTATTCTTTTTCAGGTATGTATCTAGTGATCCAAATTTTACAAACTCCTGAACCAGAATATCTGCATTAAAATATAAGTAATAATAAGGCTTAAGTATAAATTTAATTAAATATATGTAATTTAAATCTTCATATACTTACATGTGACTATTATAGGTAAAGAAAGTAAATTAGGCAAAACTCAAAACTTCAAAGAAAACTTAGTGGATACACAGCATTATATTTTTGGTTTTTAGTTTACTTACAACAGCAATAGTAGGAGTCTAAACAATTATATGTTATTTTTTATATATATATAACATAAATGTATAATATATAATATACCAGCACACCTTTATATATTAGTACTGAATTATGGCTGTTTTTTAAAAAAAATGAAAATTTCTCACTTAATTTATCATCCACATAACATTTTAGACATTCAAACCTTCCTGAAGTTCTTCTACACACAAAAATTACTAACAATGTCTATAGTATTATAGACATAAAGGAGAATTTGAGTTCTAGCTCCATTTAATCTTTTAATTTATTCTGAAAAAATACAAAAATGTTTTGTGCTGCTTTATCTTTAAAACTTTTTAAAAAAAAAAATATAAAACATATTTTTCCAGAAAAACAAGTGTTGGCTTCCAAAAACAATCCTGGACTCCTTCGTGGTCCACAGGAGCCTCTCAGATACCTCCATATAACAGGTTCCAAACCACTGCTTTTGAAAATACTATCAATTTTCAAAGATATGAAAAAATGTTATACAAGTGTAGATGTGGATTTAATCTGCATTACTAGTGGAAAATAGGGAATTATATAAACAATTTTCTTGAATGTAAACTTTGTGAGGCACTAAAATACAGGCATACCTCGAAGATATTACCAGTTTGGTTTTAGACTACCATAATAAAGCAAGTCATTAATTTCTTGGTATCCCAATACATATAAAACTTGTATTTACACTATAATGGAGTCTATTTAGTGTGCAACAGCATTATATCTTTAAAAAAAAAAAAACAAAGAATATACTTTTAAAAAATACTTCATTGCCAAAAAAGGTGCTAATGATAATCTGAGCCTTCAGAAAGTTGTAATCTTTTTGCTTGCGGAGGATCTTGCCTTTTGATGTTAATGGCTGCTGACTGATCATGGTGGTGGCTGCTTAAAGTTCAGGTGGCTGCAGCAGTTTCTTAAAATAAGACAACAATGATATTCACTGCAGACTCTTCCTTTCATGAAAGACTTCTCTGTAGCATGCAATGCTGTTTCATAGCATTCTACCCACAGTAGAACTTTACAGGGTCAGTCCTCTCAAACCCTGCCACTGCTTTATCAACCAAGTTTATGTAATATTCTAAGCCTTTTGTTGTCATTTCACCATGTTCACAGCATCATCACTAGGAGTAGATTCCATCTTAAGAAACCACTTTCTTTGCTTATCCATAAGAAGCAACGCCTCATTCTTTCAGGGTTTAATCATGAGATTGTAGCAATTGAGTCACATCTTCAAGCTCCACTTCTTAGTTCTCTTACTGTTTCCACCACCTCTGCAGTGACCTCCTTCATTAAAGTACCATATCCCTCAAAGTCATCCAGGAGGGTTAGAATGAACTTTTCCAAATTCCTATTAATGTTACCATTTTGATTTCCTTCCATGAACCATGAATGCTATTCCTGGCATCTAGAATGGTGAATCCTTTCCATAAGTTTTTCTACTTACTTTACCCAGATCCACCAGAGGAATCACTATCTATGGCAGCTTAGCCTTACAAAATGTATTTCTTAGATAATAAGACTTGAAAGTTGAAATTCCTCCTTGATCCATGGGCTATAGAATGGATGTTATGTCACCAAGCATGAAAATAACATGAATATCCTTGTACATCTCCATCATAGTGCTTGGGTGACCAGGTACATTGTCAATGAGCAGTAATACTTTGAAAGCAATCTTTTTTTCTGAGCAGATCTCAACAATGGGCTTAAAATAGTCAGTAAACCATGCTATAAACAGACGTGCTGTCATCCAGGCTTTATTGTTCCATTTATAGAGCACAGGCAGAGTAGACTTAGCATAATTTGTAGAGCCCTGGGATTTTTGGAATGGTAAATGAGCACTGGTTTGAATTTCAAGTCACCAGTGGCATTAGCCCTTAGCAAGAGGGTCAGCCTGTCCTTTGAAGCTTTGAAGGCAAGCACTGACTTCTCCTCACTAGCTGTGGAAGTCCTAGATGGCATATTCTTCCAACAGAAGGCTGTTTTGTTTACATTTGAAAATCTGTTTGTTAGTGTCACCATCTTCATCAATGGTCCTTGCTAGATCTTCTGGATAACTATCTGTAGCTTCCACATCAGCATTTTCTGCTTCATCTTGCACTTATGCTGTGGACATGGCTTCTTTTCTTAAACCTCATGAACCAACCTCTTGTAGCTTCCAGCTTTTCTTCTGCAGCTTCCTCACCTCTCTCAGCCTTCATAGAACTGAAGATCAGTAAGGTCTTGCTCTAGATTGGGCTTTGGCTTAAGGGAATGTTGTGGCTGGTTTGATCTTCTATCTAGAACTTTCTCTGTATCATCAATAAGGCTGTTCACTTTCTTGTAATTTATGTGCTCACAGTAGTAGCACTTTCAATTTCCTTCAAGGACTTTTCCTTTGGATTCATAACTTGCCTTTTTAGTGCAAGAGGCCTAGCTTTCAGCCTGTCTTGGCTTTCAGCATGCCTTCCTCACTAAGCCATCTTCATCAGTGGTCTTTGCTACATCTTCTGGATAACTTGCTGCAGCTTCCACATCAACATTTGCTGCTTCATTTCTAGCTTTCGATTTAAAGTGAGAGATGGGTGAATATTCCTTTCACTTGAACATTTAAAGACCATTATGGGATTACTAAATGGCCTAATTTCAATATTGTTGTCTTGGGGAATAGGGAGGCCCCAGGAGAGGAAGAGAGACAGAGGAATGGCTCATTGATGTAGCAGTCAGAGCACTCACTGCATTTATCTATGAAGTTTGCCTTCTTATATTCTCTCTGTTTGAGACACCCCAGAATAATTACAATACTAGCATTAAAGATTACTGATCACAGATCACCATATGGTTTTTTTTAAAGTTTGAAATGTTGCCAGAATTACCAAAATGTGACACAGAGACATGAAATGAGCACATGCTGTTGGAAAACTGTTGCCGACAGAGTTGCTAGACACTGGGTTGCCAAAAACCTTCAATATGTAAAAAATACAATATCTAAGAAGCACAATAAAGCAAGGTGCAATAAAATGAGGCATGCCTGTATACTATTAAAGCTTGGGGTATGATTTATACTTTTAGTAGTTTCTATGAACAACCTAAATTTAACCAAAAAATATATCTAGTATCATATCAACACAATATTTTCAGTCAGTTCCATTAAAAATTAAGTGTATCATTTATATGCTTTGTCTTCATAATTCCAGAGAAGTTTGTAATGAAAAGGCCAGTTATTCCAATGCTATGTTGAACCTGCCATAATCTCTTTTGCTGTCATGAACACAAAATGTTATAGACATTTGTTTCCTATAATACTCTATTGTTTGGGCATTGTAACCTTCTACTTTTAACTTTATTCATTGGTTTCCTTTTTCACAAGATATAACTGAACAGTCCTACAGTGTTTTCAGTTTCAAAAATATTTAATTCCTGTTAAATTATGGGTTACACTGACACCTAGCTGTGATCCTGAAACTGAATTTTCTATATAAACAAAAATAGATGATCTGAGAAAGGCATTAGAAAGCCTGTAGTTTTACTTACTCTCCTCTCCACAGACACATACTCCATAATTTAAAACCAAATGCTTGTGAGAAAGCTTGCTCATCATGCTTGCTGCTTCAAAGAAAGACTAAGGAAAAGAAAAACAAAAAGTACAAAGAATTGTTGTTTGACTGTTGTCCATAAGTACTCAGTTCAGAAAATTCTCTCTGCCATAATAAAGATGCACTTTCTCCTACTCTCAGCATGACTATAGATAAGGATACAATGTGCTTTGGTCCCTTTATATGGACCTGCAATGACCATCAACGTTCTGAGGAAACCCCTGTGTAAGTCTGGAATATGGAGATCAAAGTGAGAGACAGCAAGAGTGGTACAGGAATCATGAATGATGCCAGTCAAACAGGCTTGATGCTTAACACCTGAAATAGAGGACAGATGTACAACCAGAGGTAGACATCAGAGATAGATATAGGGAACTGAGTTAGATGGATGTAGCCTTTAAATAATACTTCCTAAAGAATTAAAAATGTGCAGATAAAATATCATGACATCTGTGTTAGGACACTAGCATAGTTTTAACATCACTCCAATTCCACTAGACATTGACTAAAACCACTGGGTATGACTGTTTAGTGAATCACGATCACCAATACTGTGGTGTTCTGGATTAGAACAACTCTTTGGCTTGAACTTTTCACATCATCTTCCACTAACACCCTTTAAGATATTGTAAGTATCATATCTTGCTGTGTTCGGAGCTCTGGCAACTGGCCACAGGGTCTGCCAGCTAGCATCTCTGGATGATGCCCAGAGGCATCCAGATTTCACTAAGTATGTTCCTTAGTACAGTGCCTTTGAAACTTTTTTTTTTTTTTAAATAAATGAAATTGTAGAAGAACCTCTGTGTAACCCATAAAGCTCTGGGGAGCCAAGTTTGAAAATCATGGCCACAGTATATGCAGAAATGTAATAACACTCCTAACATGCTAAACATAATTAGTTTGGAATTAATTTTTTGTAATCCTGTAATTTTCAAACCCTGTAATTCTATAGCCCCACAAGAATATATCCTCAGAGAAGTCCTTGATACATTTAAAACTTACAATTTTGAAAAGCTGCACACGAGTATGTTGTATGAATATGAGAGTACATCTTTAAACAGCATAAACTACATGAACTAAAGAACATACACACCTCTGAATAGTTTCTATGTGCTTTATCCAGAACTTTTAAAAGAACTTCTGTTTCATGAAGTTGACCATAGTCTCCTACTTCTCTTCGTATGCCTTTAAAAATCTTTGTGAAAGTGCCTTGGCCAAGGCTTTCATTCTTCAAGAGAAAAAGGTAAAAGTAAAGAATGAGTAAAGATGGAGAACAAAGTAGGAACAAGAAAATACGTTCAATGAGGAAGAATTTTTTTTTAATCCATAAGCAAGTATTTTCCTTAGAGTCTAAATCCAGATTTGAGACTCCAAATTAATTCTTTTATTCTGCTTCCTTAAATATTAATGAGAGACAGAAAACAAGGATTAATGAATTAAGTGTATTTTGGCTCTACTTGGTTTTGAAATCTCCTGAATGGGCTATAATTATCACTTTTTAAAAACAGAGTCAGTGTTTACCTACATTTGCTTACATGAGAATCATTTTGTTTGCCTTTCCTACTAGTACAATAGAGAATGTGGTCTGCAGAGGCAGAATATCTGACTTTTTCTTATTACCACTTTTATGACCTTGTACAGGCTATTTAATCTCTGTGCTGCAGCTGTCTTGGTTTCTTCATCTGAAAAATGAGAAAAGTAACTATTTTCCCATAGGATTGTTATAAACAGTAAGTGAATAAATACAAAAAGCCCTTAGTACAGTCCATGACACATAGTAAATGTGCATTAAGTATTAGCTATTACTACTAATACTAGTATTTCTTGCATATCTTTACAAAGTAATTGTTGAAAGCCTGCACTCTGAAGTAACGCTGCTTGTGTTCAAATCCAAGGACTACTATTTATTAGTTTTGTAATGTTAGTCAAGTTACCTGGCCACTCTGTTTCCTATTATTCACATGAGGACTTGTCTCCTTAAAGAGCTCAGATATCAGTTGTTCTTTCTCATTCTGCCTAACGCCCCTTAATCCCTCTTTCATATAACCCATTTCTTTCTCCCTAACCCCTACATTCTTAATAATTTCTTCAGATCTAGCTTGCAGTTCACATCTCTCTTCAGCTATAAGTAATTTCCTTTTCATCCTGTATATTCTGTTTTAATGTCAGTGACGATTATTTATCATTTCTATGTTTTCCTGAAATCTTTTTTGTTTGTTAAAACAATGTCTTATTTCTCCATGGTTTCAATTCCTTTTCTATCTTTAAACATGTATATGTATTTTATAGTCTGTATCTGAAAATTCTGTGATAGGAAGTTCCTGGAGTTCTAATTTTGATGTTTGTTGGTCTACTGACTCTTACTTAATCCTGCATTATTTCCTTGTATGCTTCTAAATTTTCTATTAAAAGCTCATGTTTGGAATGGTTTTATCTGTGGGAATCATGGGTTGCCTAGGTTAAGAGTATTTTTTTGTTTCTTCTAAGCACCACACAATATTAGGAGAGGACCACATTTAATTTAGAGTTTCTCAGTCTATGTAGGTAGTATAATGAAACCCAAATTCAAAAGCTTGTGATGACAAATTCTTAGGAGAGACTGCTTTTCCTCACTAGAAACCCAATTAAAAATGACAAAATTCCTTTTCTTCTCTGCTTGCCAGTGGGTGAATTTTTCACATTCTATATATTGTTTTACTGAGGATGTATTTACTTAAGGGTCCTAGTTTTATTCAGGGATAGTCTCACTTTTAACTCCTTGCCTTGTGCAGGTCTGAGACCTGGCCCTTTTAAATTGCTTTTAAGTCTTAACCCCCTTGATAAATGTGGCTGATCACCAGTCTCACCACCTGGCAGCCAAATTATCAGATCTTATGGATTACAGTTGACTCTTGAACAGCATGGGTTTGGACTGCACAGGTCCATTTATGTGTGGATATTTTTTCAATAAATCCAGTGGGCCCTCTGTACTGGCAAAGCAGGTTCTGCATCTGCAAGGAAACTCAGATGGAAAATATAGTATTTCTGCACTCCAGCCTGGGCGACAGAGCAAGTCCTCCTCTAAAAAATAAATAATTTTTAAAAATAATTACTAGTTACTTTTTAAAAGAAATACAGTGTTCATAGGATGTAAAACCCGTGTATATGGAGGGCCAACTTTTCATACCCACAGGTTCCACTTAAGTATCCTCACATTTTGGTATCCATGGGTAGTCCTGGAACCAATCCCTCATGGACACTGAGAGATGGCTGGATTTTTGTCTCAGTTTCTTCTTTATTTTTAACCCCTTGAATTTCCCTTATTTTCTTGATAACTTGAGAGTAACAATATAGGTCTTTGTATATTTTTAATTTTTAATTTTTGTGAAGAATCATTTTTAAATTTCCAAAAAGAAAATTAAGATTCCATTCTTAGGATAATTAAGATAATTAATTTTGCTAACATCTAACACAAGGTTGGTATATCTTTCAAAGGAAAAATACTTAAATCACAACTAAATTTGCATATGTTAAAACAAAATAATTCCAAATGACACATGAATGTAAATCAAGAAAACAGATGTTGTTTTAAAAGGACAAAAAAGACAGTAATCAGTATCTAATGACTTACAAATATCAAATCTTCATTTCTGATTTTGTGAAACACCATTTGGTTCATATGAGTAGGCCTCTGTAATGTTGGTGAGGTTGGTACATCAGAAACACCATTCGTTCTGAAGACTAGAAGGTTTGATTTATCTGAAAAAATAAAATACATATATATCACATCAAAATACACTGAAAATATGAATTGCGCCAAGGAGGAGTAAAATGAAATGTGTTCTATATATAAGAAATGCTTAATAACTCCTCATTGTTCTTTTTTATAATAGAAAATTATTTTAGGGGTTAACTCATTGAACTTTGATGTATTATTCTTAGTTACTTCATATATTCAAAATTATAATCACTTTCTTAACTAATGTAATTTGAATTTTGATGTATTCCTGCCAGTTATTTCATTAATTCAAAATTATAGTAACTTCCTTAACTCATACAATTTTTCAGAAATTTTAATAATTTTTAATAGTAAGCCTCATTATTTCAAGGAATTTCCAACTTTACTATCTTTATTTTTAAAATACAGCAGTTAAAATCCTCAAAGTATATGAAAATTTTTACTTAAAACAACATGAGAATTTAGTAGTGAGATCTTACTAGTTCAATAAATGACATCATACCACAAAATTATTATGTTTAAAATCTCATTTTAGAATAATTGAACTTCAAGTCACTTCTAGACCACCAAAACCAAAGTAAACAATCTTATTTGATGATGCTTGTACAACAGAATAAGATAAAATTAACTTTTAGAGCTGCTTCTTTCATATATCCTTTGAAATCAATGTACTAAAGATACTTCACACCACATACACAATCCATGACCAGTAATTTTAAAATAACTAGAAAATTATCTTACCTTTTGGCTTTGGGGGACAGCACTTAGTAAACTGGAAAATTATATTGTCTGAGCGAACGGTTTCCATCTGGTAACAATTCAAAAGATCTTTAAGACTGCTGAAGTTCTTCTTTGTCCCACTGAGGTTGTACTCTTCATTCTCATTTTTTGTAATCAAACAGTGTTTATATTCAATGACATTTTCTCGCTGTATAAGTTTAATTATAAAGAAAGGGAGGGATACTCACAATGAACATCATAGTGATTATTCTGACAAAATGATATCACAAGAACAAGCAACGGAATAAACATTTGAACCAAGAATCCAATGTAGTGCCAGTATAGTAATAGAAGTACTTAGTTCCTCAAAAGGGCAATTTACAATTTCTCAGCCTATAAAAGTGGTTTAAAAGTTGATTTTATGAAAACGTATGGAAGAAGGCAATGATAATTAATAGCAATAGTAATACCATCCTTAATAGCTTCCCATCATTTGTAAGATAAAGCCTAAAACAAATGCAGCATATAGAGCCTTCCATGAGCTGGTTTCTGCCTCCATCTCCAATCTAAGCTCCTGCCACTGCCAACATACAACCTATGTTCCAGCCATATTAAATAAATCACTTCAAGCAAATGCCATGCTGCTTCATGCCTTGATAACTCTTCATGCTATCTCTCTACCTAAGAATGTATACCCACTTCTTCTGAGCAGTGAACCTTTCTTTATTCATTCATCAAAACTCAGTTCAAGTACCACTTTTTCTAAGAGGTCCTCTCTCATGCTCACCTCATTGCACAAGCAAAGGTGAATATTCAGACATTCCACTGCACCACCATTGTATTTGTATAATTATCTTTAATATGACATTTTTAATATTTTGCAGTTTTTAAATATTTGTCTTATGCACTATATTATGAACTTGTTCATCTATTTTTTTAAGGTGCATTTTATAAACATATTCATTCTACTCAGAAACATTTATATAAAATCTACCAATACCTCAAGGTCAATCAAGTTCTTCCTATGCCAAATGACCTTTCTTGTTTTTGTTTTTTTTTTTTTCTGAGACAGTGTCTCACTCTGTTGCCAGGCTGGAATGCAGTGGGACAATTTTGGCTCACTGCAACCTCTGCCTCCCGGGTTCAAGCGATTCTCCTGCCTCAGCCTCCCAAGTAGCTGGGACTACAGGTGTGCACCACCATGCCCAGCTAATTTTTATAATTTTAGTAGAGACAGGGTTTCACCATTTCACCACGTTGGCCAGGATGGTCTCGATCTCTTGACCTCGTGATCCACCCGCCTTGGCCTCCCAAAGTGCTGGGATTACAGGCGTGAGCCAACACACCCAGCCAACCTTTCTTAATAATTGTAAACCTGTCTGTTACTGTCTATATTTGCCTATGCTAGATAATTACATGTTCGATTTAGAATTTTTTGTATACTTGAAAATTTTTGTTTGTCCAGTAGATAAGTTTCTTGAAGATAGGGCTGTAGCATAAACTCTCTAATATATAGCTCTCATATTAGGATTGGCACATACAGTGAACATAAAATATATATATATAGTTTTTGAATTGATACTTGAATATAATGTACTATTATCTGTTATAGTAAGAGGATACTTTGAAATTAGGATAGATTACCAGTTTTACACAAAGGTGAAGTGATGGTGTAACCTACTTTCTGTAATCTACCCTCTACATATGCCAAATATAAGTTGCATTTTATAAAAATTAAAATAATTGAATAACAAAATTCTTATTTTCTCTATTTTTAAAAATCAAGATAAATTTGGAAGCTTCTATAAATGTTCTTAGGATTTATACTATGAAATTGCCTCATAAGTGATAGTAAATAATCACAGATGAGATCCAAGATGATCTGTATTAACAGTGGGGTTTTACCTTTAAAACATGCATTGTAGACCACTATTCTTAATATTAGAAAATCACCAGTTAAAAGTGCTTCAATGTGTCTGTTTCTTTGTTATTGCCCTATTTTTCTCTAATTCTGTTTCCTGTAATTCTGTAACCACTGTTAATAAACAGAAAATTTACTTCCAATTTATTTTGTTCTACATCATGTGCAGGGATTTCCAGTTTTGCAAAAAAAAAAGAAACATCAAGACACTTGATGAAATACCTTTTGACACACTGGTAACACCAAAACATCAGAAAATAAAATAAATGCAAAATAAAAAGATAGACATAAATTATTTTATATTTTTATATAAACCCTGGGAATTGTATCTTATTTATTTGTACAGAATCTCTGAGGAAATTAAGCATTATACTAGTTATATCCTATATATAGCTATAATTCTGAGTATTAAAAAGGAAATATGGTAAATAATATGCAGAGGAAATTAAATGAACTAAAGTGTTACTATTAATAAGTGTGACATACTAACCTCGACAGCAAAAGTCAGAAAATATTTATTAAAGTCCTTAGGACTGCATCGAAGTACATACAGTCCAGTCTGATTACCTGCTTTCTTCAGTTTACTAATGGCAAAATCCATCCTAAAGGTAAAGAAGAAGCAATTTGAATGATAATATAGCAAGCACCATAACATTATGACCAAGTGTCGTCTAAAAAAATCAAAAGTCAAATCTAAAACTGTCAGAACTGTCTCCTCTACTTTATATGTTTAGCAATAATCCTTCAAAGGAAAAAATCAAAGTACCAAGCTATTTTGCGTAAGTTCAAACCATTTCAAGGGACAATTATATAGCTTTAAAAACCAATAAAAATAAGACAAAATCACAAAGAACAATTTGTTCATTTGATTTTTCTGCCTGCTGATTACAAAGTTAGTATTTTTAAAATCATATTCTCTGAAAACTTCATTTAACCATAAAGATAATATGTCAGAAAATATTTATATCTCTTCTACAATAGCAGTTACTGACATAGAAATCTGAATGCATGATTTTATTATTTAGTATGATAACAAAGTCTAAGAGAAGAACCATGGCAACTGACAAAGACAACTGATTTTTAAACTTTTCTGTTTTCTGAAGCTGCACACCTTGAAAGAAAAGCAAAATCTAATCTATACAAAAGCAAGAATCATTCTGTTTCACTTATCACCATATTTCTAATATATAAACCAGTGCTTGCACATAGTAGTTACTCAGTAAATATAAATAAAAGAATGTTTGAATGAATTTATAGATACATGAATAAAGGCAAGGAGTTTTAAAAATATTTAACATGTAAATTACAGACGAAGTTCAAGTAGTACAACTTTTTCATAGCAACCATATTCATTACTAAAAAAATATTAAGCATAGACTAAATCAAGTCTTTATATTACCCAAGATGTATTTTCTCAAATACTTAGGGGTAGGTTAAATGCAAAGAACATAGTATGCTCACGATCCCAGATTTTCCCTTTGCTCAAGTTATTCAAATCTGCTGTCAATATAAACCACATCCCACCTAAGAGATCATTAGGACTTAAGCTAAATAGATGTTATGCATGTTATACATGATAGCTGGCTTTACCCAGTATTAAAATAAGGATCTACAACCATGTGAGCCAATATGATAGTTACTAGCCACATGTAGCTATTTAAATGTAAAGAAATTAAAATTCAGTTCCTCGGTTGCACTAGCCACATCTCAAATGCTAAACAGCCACATGTAGCTAGTGGCTACTGTGTTACACAGCACAGATACAGAATATTTTCATCACTGCAGAAAGTTCTACATAGCACTAGTCTAGAAATGTGGACATCATATACATCTTGTGTTTGAACCTTTCAGTAGAAGATGGACTATCCAAAAATAAAGCATTTTCAAATTTTGCACTGTGGCTTCCTTACAGTATTTTAAAATTAATAACACATAAATTGGAGGTCTTTTTTTACTAACATTCAGGAGCGAATCACACATAGGCATGATTAACAAATGTTAAATTTGTACAAGTTATAAATATTATAGATTGGGATACAGATGGTAAATTATATACTAAATAATTCTAATTATTATGTAATCTGATTGCAAATAGCCTTTTGTTTAAAAAAACTTGTCAAATTAATGTTTTTTCCTAAACATACATGTATCACTCTGTTAAATCTTCTTTGTAAATATATCATTTACTTTTCTAAAAATTTACTTTTAAGTCTGTATTACTCACGAAATTGGGCCATGACAGTTGCTTTGTATATTTTCAAGCACTGTTGGAGGTGCTACTTCTTTACAGAGGTAATGATGTGCATCTGCAGTTAATCTATAATATCCATCAATTAATGACACGAAAGACAAAGCTTCCCTTAATGAGCTAAGTTCAATTTCCTAAGCAGAGAAAAGAAAAAGAAACAGCACGTTTTAGAAAGTCAACTCCATGTTAAATATTGAAAAATTTTTTCATTCCACGTTTTTAGAGTAATTCACCTAAATACATTTTCTTCTAAATTGCTCACATGTCTTTTATGGCTCAGTACTCAATATGAATTACAAATTCTTATGTCTGATATTTAAGATCCTCCTAAATACAGATTATCATACCTTCCCAGTTATAGTTCATTCTATATCCATCGTTTTACTTTATTTTCCAATGTCCTTCTTAAACTAATATACCAGTTATCTCAGCTAGAAATCTATTTAATACAATATAAAAGTTGAGATTAGAAATCATGAGCATTTCTTTTCTTTTCTTTCTTTTTTTTTTTTTATTATACTTTAAGTTCTAGGGTACATGTGCACAACGTGCAGGTTTGTTACATATGTACACGTGCCATGTTGGTGTGCTGCACCCATTAACTCATCATTTACATTAGGTATATCTCCTAATGCTATCCCTCCCCCACCACACACAATAGGACCCAGTGTGTGATGATTCCCTTCCTGTGTCCAAGTGTTCAATTCCCACCGATGTTCAATTGCTCATTGTTCAATTCCCACCGATGAGTGAGAACATGCGGTATTTTTGAGGGTCTTGCTCCATCGCCCAGGCTGAAGTGCACTGGCACAATCTTGCCTTACTGCAACCTCCACCTCCCAGGCTCAAGCAATCCTCCCACCTAACCCTCATGAGTAGCTGGGATTACAGGCATGTGCCACCATGCCCAGCTAATTTTTGTATTTCTAGTAAACACAGGTTCTCGCCATGTTGGCCAGGCTGGTCTCCCAACTCCTGACCTCAAGTGATCCACCCACCTCGGTCTCCCAAAGTGTTGGGATTACAGGCATGAGCCACAGACTACATACCAATTATATACTACTAAAGTTAAAGTATTCATGCTACAAACTAAAATGTTAGGAAATGTAGCTATGCTATGATTTTTTTTGTCCCCCCGCCCCCCACCTCCCCATCAGAGTCTTGCTCCGTCGCCCAGGCTGGCGTGCAATGGCGCGATCTCGGCTCACTGCAACTTCTGCCTCCAGGGTTCAAGCAATTCTCCTGTCTCAGCCCCCCAAGATGCTGGGATTACAGGCACACGCCAAGACGCCCAGCTAATTTTTGTATTTTTAGCAGAGACAGGGTTCCAACATGTTGTCCAGGCTAGTCTCAAACTCCTGACCTCATGATCCACCCGCCTTGGCCTCCCAAAGTGCTGGGATTACAGGCGTGAGTCACCATGCCCGGCCTGATTGTATCTTAATACATATGTGAACATATAATCAGCCTAAAATGCAGCATGTTACTTAAATGCGAAAATATATGTACATATATAAAAATATTTATATTTTTACATGCAAAAAGTCAGTTATATAAAGAAAAAAGCCCCATTTGTAACAAAAAGGATGCAATATCAATAATTAACAAAAACTTCAAAACACTCTTATACAACTTTTTATTTAAATATACAGAAGATTAACCATGTTCTTGGTAGGAAAATCCAATATGAGAAAAATGTAAAATTCCTCTCTAAATTAATTTTCTAATTTGTGTCAATCACATTAAAAATACCAACAGATACCAGAAGCTGTACCTAGAAAAACAGGGCAAACATGAGATTCAGAAAATCAGATCCAATATAAGATAGATGAAAACACAGTTACCAGGATGAGAAAGGAATGACCAAAAATTACAGCTGTACTAAATAATAGCTGTACCTAGAGAGCTTCCAGTCCACACTATAAAGTAAGACACTGTGATCGAAGAGGTACTTCTCCAGAAAAGAAGTAAAAACACTATCATATGTGACAGGTTTGATGACGTGAAATTTTGTATTGAGAAGTCCACTACTTTACAGAGTTCTTGTAGAAAATGAAAATAAAGCTAGATACAAAGGAAAAATCATAAAGCAATAATTAACCCCTGGAAAAAGTTATATAAGAATGAAAATGTGATTACAGCATATTTCTTGGCCCAGCCATGAACAATATTTACATAATTTAAAAAAATACAGAATAGAGTCCTAAATCAAAAATTATAATAAAGAGAAAAGCGTATGACATGTTTGAACGATAAAAGGTATTTAGTGGCCAGGCGTGGTGCCTCACACCTATAATCCCAGCACTTTGGGAGGCCAAGGCGGGTGGATCATGAGGTCAGGAGATCGAGACCATCCTGGCTAACATGGTGAAACCCCGTCTCTACTAAAAATACAAAAAATTAGCCAGGCATGGTGGCGGGCACCTGTAGTCCCAGCTACTCGGGAGGCTGAGGCAGGAGAATGACGTGAACCCGGGAGGGGGAGCTTGCAGTGAGCCAAGATCGCACCACAGCACTCCAGCCTGGATGACAGAGCGAGACTTCATCTCAAAAAAAAAAAAACAAAAAAAAACAGATATTATAAAAGATATTCTAAACAAAATTAAAAGACTTGGAGGTTACAAACATGTACAACAAAGGAATATACCTAACATACATTTTGGGAATAAAACCTATAAAACAATTAAAAATAAAAAAAGAAAACTAGTCAAAGGATGTGAAAAGGCAGTCCACAGAAGAATAAATATTAAAGCTGACCTATAAACACAAGGTATTGCTCAATCTCAGGTTCTAATTAAGGAAATGAAATATAACAGGAGAGCATTATTTACCCATTGATTTGGCAGAAAAATTAAAAGATTGATAACATCCAATGTTGGCAAAGGGTACAAGAAAAGAGGCGTACAGATACATTGGAAACACCTTTTGAGAAGTATTTTAATAATCTATCAAAGTTGTAAATAGTCATACCCTTTGAACTAGCAGTTCACTAACTGGTATCCCTCTTATTGATATACAGGCACATTTTGTTTACTACACTTCCCTTTATTGCTCCTTGCAGATATGACTTTTTTTTTTTTTTTTTTTTTTTTTTTTTTTTTTTTTACAAATTGAAGGTTTCTGACAAACTTATGTGGAGCAAGTACAAGTCTATCAGTGCAATTTTTCCAATAGCATATGCTTACTTCCTGTCTATGTGTCACGTTTTGGTAATTTTCACAAAATTTAAACTTTGTTACTATTATACCTGTTATGGTTATTTGTGATCAATGACCTTTGATGTAACTATTGTACAGTTGTCCCTCAGAATACAAGGGGAATTAGTTACAGGACCCCTGCATATACCAAAATCTGAACATATTCAAGTCCTGAAATCAGCCCTGCAGAACTCATATATGCAAAATGTCAGCCCTACATATATGCAAGTTTCGCATCCTGTGAATACTATATTTTCCATCAATGTTTGGCTGAAAAAATTGCATATAAGTAGACCCACACAGTTCAAACCTGTGATGTCCAAAGGTCAACTGTAATTGTTTTGGGGCACCACACACTGGGCCTATATAAGATGGTGAACTTAAGTGATAAATTTCTATATGTTCTGATTGCTCCATCGAATAGCTATTTCCCTTTCTTTTTCCCTCTCCTCAGGCCTCCCTATTCCCTCAGATACAACAATAATGAAATTAGGCCAATTAATAATCCTATAGTGACCTCTAAGTATTCAAGTGAAAGGAATATTCACCCATTTCTCACTTTAAATCAAAAGCTAGAAATGATTAAGCTTAGTGAGGAAGGCATGCTGAAAGCCAAGACAGGCTGAAAGCTAGGCCTCTTGCACTAAAAAGGCAAGTTATGAATCCAAAGGAAAAGTCCTTGAAGGAAATTGAAAGTGCTACTACTGTGAGCACATAAATTACAAGAAAGTGAACAGCCTTATTGATGATACAGAGAAAGTTCTAGATAGAAGATCAAACCAGCCACAACATTCCCTTAAGCCAAAGCCCAATCTAGAGCAAGACCTTACTGATCTTCAGTTCTATGAAGGCTGAGAGAGGTGAGGAAGCTGCAGAAGAAAAGCTGGAAGCTACAAGAGGTTGGTTCATGAGGTTTAAGAAAAGAAGCCATGTCCACAGCATAAGTGCAAGATGAAGCAGAAAATGCTGATGTGGAAGCTACAGATAGTTATCCAGAAGATCTAGCAAGGACCATTGATGAAGATGGTGACACTAACAAACAGATTTTCAAATGTAAACAAAACAGCCTTCTGTTGGAAGAATATGCCATCTAGGACTTCCACAGCTAGTGAGGAGAAGTCAGTGCTTGCCTTCAAAGCTTCAAAGGACAGGCTGACCCTCTTGCTAAGGGCTAATGCCACTGGTGACTTGAAATTCAAACCAGTGCTCATTTACCATTCCAAAAATCCCAGGGCTCTACAAATTATGCTAAGTCTACTCTGCCTGTGCTCTATAAATGGAACAATAAAGCCTGGATGACAGCACGTCTGTTTATAGCATGGTTTACTGACTATTTTAAGCCCATTGTTGAGATCTGCTCAGAAAAAAAGATTGCTTTCAAAGTATTACTGCTCATTGACAATGCACCTGGTCACCCAAGCACTATGATGGAGATGTACAAGGATATTCATATTATTTTCATGCCTGGTAACACAACATCCGTTCTGCAGCCCATGGATCAAGGAGTAATTTCAACTTTCAAGTCTTATTATCTAAGAAATACGTTTTGTAAGGCTAAGCTGCCATACATAGTGATTCCTCTGATGGAGCTGGGTAAATAGAAAAACTTATGGAAAAGATTCACCATTCTTGATGCCAGAAAGAATGCTAGTGATTCATGGAAGAAGGTCAAAGTGTTAACATTATCAGGAATGTGGAAGAAGTTGATTCCAACCCTCATGGATGACTTTGAGGGGTTCAAGACTTCAATGGAGGAAGTCACTAGGATGTGGTAGAAATAGCAAGAGAACTAGAATTAGAAGTAGAGCTGAAGATGTGACTGAATTGCTACAATCTTATGATAAAATTTGGACAGATAAGTTGCTTCTTATGCATGAGCATTAAAAGAATGGTTTCTTGAGATGGATCTAGTCCTGGTGAAGATGCCGTGAATGTTGTTGAAAATACAGCAAAGGATTTAGAATAAAGTTTAGTAGATAAAGCAGTGGCAGGGTTTGAGAGGACTGACTCATTTTGAAAGAAATTCTACAGTGGGTGAAATGTTGCCAAACAATGTCACATGCAACAGAGACATCTTTAACGAAATGGAGGGTCTATTGATGCAGTAAATGTTGTCGTTATCTTAAGAAATTGCTTCAGCCAACCCAACCTTAAGCAACCACCACCCTGATCGGTCAGCACCATCAACATCAAAGTAATACCCTCACAAGCAGAAAGATTATAACTCTCTGGAGGCTCAGATTATCATTAGGATTTTTTAGCAATCAAGTGTTTTAAATTAATTTTTAAGACATAATGCAGTTGCACACTTAGTAGACTTGATTATAGTGTAAACATAACTTTTATATGACTGAGAAACCAAAAAATTTATGCAACTCACTTCATTGCAATATTTGCTTTATGGCAATGGTCCAGAACTGAACTAGCAATATCTGACATATGCCTATATACATTTTGCAAACATCCTACAAAAGACTTAGAATCTATAGAGACTCTACAAATTGATCAGAAAGGGACAAGCCAATGAAAAATGTGCAAAAGACTGTCACAGGCACTTTGTAAGAAGGATATTCAGATGAACAATAAGTAAGTGAAAAAGTACTCAACATCATTACTCATCAGGGCAATGAAAATAAAAACTACAATGAGCTACCAGTACACATCCACCAGACACACAAGACATTTTTAGACTGACAAAATTAAGAGTTGATGGGGATATGAGACAACTGTAATTATCATGCATTATTGAAGGAAGAGTGAACTGACAGAAGTACAAAAAATTGTTTGGCAGTATACTAAAGCTATCACTATGACTCAATAATCCCATCTCTAGGTATATATACACAAAAAAATGAGTGCATGAGTCCACCAAAAAATATGTAAAAGAATGTTCATAGTAAATTTATCCCTAAAAGCCCCAAACTGAAAGCAACCCAAATGTCCATCAACAGAATAAATTTAAAATTTGAGATATAGTCAAACAATTCAGTACTACCCAGCAATAAAAAGGAGTGAACTGACACATGTAACAACATAAATGAATCTTCAAACATTATACTAAGTAAAAGAATCTAGATTTTAAAAGAAAACATACAGTATCATTCCATTTATACAACCTTTGTTAATAGATAAAACTAAGTGATGGTAGATGATAGGTACCTTAAGTTAGGGGTGGAGGTGAATAAGTGGGAAGATGCATGTGGAAACCTTCTGGAAGTAAGAGAAGTATTCTGTTCTTTGAGGTGGGTATGGCTACAAAGATGTACAAATATGTAAAAATTCATTGAGCTATACACGTAAGATTAGTGTGCTTTACTGTGTTCATGTTATAGCTCAATAAAAAGTAAAAAGAAAAATAGGCAACAAAAGTTGAACTAGCTAAAACTACAAAACTACTGTGCATCAAAGGACACAAGCAACATAGTGAAAAGCAATCTATGGAATGGGAGAAAATATGTGCAAATCATATATTTGAAAAGGGATTAATATCCAGAATACACAAATAATTTCCATAATTCAGCCAAAAAACCTGATTTAAAAAATGAGCAAAGGACTTGAATATATATTTCTTCAAAGAAGATACACAAATGGCAATACATATATTAAAAGATGCTCAGTAACACTAATCATTAGGGAAATGTGAATCAAAATCACAATGAGATACTACTTCACACCCATCAGATGGCTACTATCAGAAAACAGAAGATAACAAGTTTTGATGAGCATGGGGAGAATGTACTCCTGGTAGGAATGTAAAAATGGTGCAGCTACTGTGGAAAACAGCATGATGGTTCCCTAAAAAATTACAAGTAGAATTACCATATGATCCAGCAATTCTACTTCTAAGTATGACATGGTTTGGTTCTGCATCCCCACCCATCTCTCATCTCGAATTGTAATCCCCATGCAGCAAGGGAGGGACATGGTGGGAGGTGACTGAATCATGGGGATGGTTTCCCCCATGCTGTTCTCATGATAGTGAGGGAGTTCTCATGAGATCTGCTGATTTAAAAGTGGCACTTTCCCCTGCGCACTCTCTCTCTTCTGCTGCCATGTAAGACATGCCTTCCTTCCCCTTCACCTTCTGCCATGATTTTAAGTTTCCTGGGCCAGCTATGCAGAACTGACTCAATTAAACCCTCTTTTTAAATAAATTATCCAGTCTCAGGTAGTATCTTTATAGCAGTATGAGAACAGACTCGTAGAAGGTATATATCCAAAGGAATTGAATGCAAAGTCTTGAAGAGATATTTGTACACCCATGTTCACAGCGGCATTACTCACAATTGTCAAAAAGTAAAAAAGCGACCTGAATATTCACTGATGGATGAATGAATAAACAAGTGTGGTATATACATGACACAGAATACATGTATATATTAAAAATGAAGGAAATTCTGATACATGCTGTAATACAAATGAACCTTGAATATATTATACTAAGTGAAATAAGCCTGTCACAAAAAGACAGTATTGTTTGATCCTGCTTTTATGAGGTATCTAGAGTCGTCAAATACATAGAATAAGAAAGTAGAGGGCCTGGGCACAGTGGCTCACGCCTGTAATTCCAGCACTTTGGGAGGCTGAGGTGGGCAGATCATGAGGTCAGGAGTTCAAGACCAGCCTGGCCAACATGGTGAAACCCCGTCTCTACTAAAGATAAAAAAAAATTAGCCAGGCATGGTGGCATGCACCTGTAATCCCAACTACCCGGGAGGCTGAGGCAGGAGAATTGCCTGAACCCAGGAGGTGCAGGTTGCAGTGAGCCAAGATCGCAATGTTCCAGCCTGGATGACAGGGTGAGACTCCACCTCAAAAAAAATAAAGAAAGTAGAATGGTGGTTGCAAGGACTGGGAAGAGGGGGAAATGGTGAGTTTTTATTTAATGGGTATAGACTTCAATTTTGCAAGATAAAAGAGTTCTGGAAATTGGATGCACAACAATGTGAAAATACTTAACACTACTAAACTGTACACTTAAAAATAGTTAAGATGCTAAATTTTATATTATGTATATTTTACCAAAAATTATAAAAAGAAATAAATGCTAGAATGAAGAGGAAAACGATAGTAAAAACAAAATGTTACTAACACATAATACACTGGGAAAATGCAATAATAAGCAAAAATTATTTTCCTATATCCAAAAATAATTTGGTAGGAAAATACACAGAGAAAAAGTATTAATCTTAATAAACAACAGAAAAAGCAAAACATATCATGAATAAAATAAAAAGAAACATGATGTGTCAATATGAATAAAATGATCAAGAATTACTGAAAAACATAAAACAATACTTGGGTATAAGGAGAAATACAATATATCCCTAAAACAGAAAATTTAATATGAGACAGAAATGTCAGCTCTTCCCAATTTGTTGCACAATTCCAAAAAAATGTCAGTGTAATATTTTTAAGGAGCTTTACAGATACTCAGCAAAGAAGTTAGTGTCACACTTAAGAGCTTAGGTTTTCAAATCATGCATTTGAGTTTAAATAGCCCTACCACTTAACCAACACCGTGCCCTTGGAAAGTTACTTAACTTCTCTGTATTGCAGACTTAAAATTAAGCCAAGTCCAAATACAGTCCCATAGAGAAGTTCTTTAGGTTACTACAGTTTGTTCACATTAAGATCAATAAACTCTCCCAGAAACATTTATTATAGATCCACATTGAGGTTGAAAATTAATCATCCTTTCATGCATCCATAAAATATTTATCAAGCTTTTTCTAAACTAGGCCCTGAGTACACTGTGCAAGGTATAGGGGGTACAAACACACATAAAAATATGATCCTTACCTTCAAAAGGCTCACAGTCTACTACGCACTAGGTGTACTATCATATTTTTCTCTAAGAACAGAAAACTATGCTGAATTAAGTGAGTTGCAAATTAGTTATAATTTTGGTAATATAACCCTGGAACAGCCAGACAGGTAAGCCATATAAATACTTAAGATAAATGGATAAATAACATTAATAGGACTAGTTTAAGCCAGGAAGTGTCAAGAAGCATCTGAGTTAAAAAGAAGACAGAGCAGATAAATGAGAAACTTAAGAGCAAAGTATAAAATAATTCATTTCTTCCATTTATATTAAAATAAATTCGATTTCTGAAGCTATTTAAAAAAGAGAAAGGGTTAATCTTTTAGAATCAACTATGTCTTATAGCTTGGGTGGGGCTGACCTGGGATTGATTTACATTTTGTTATATAAGTTCCAGACATCATTGTTTTATTTTTCTCCTTTAATTAGGCAGTATAACTGGCACATATACATCCCTATTGATAAAATATTTTAGTCAGGGGTGAGCATTACATCAGAGAACTAGTATAATCTAGAGTAGAGATAGGGGAGAAAGTAACTGGTGCTTTGCTAATCATAAAAATGTGTAAAAAAAGTACGGTAATGTACAAGAAACTCTGTAGGAAGATGGTGTTGATAGTAATACAAAAAGCTAGATGTTATCAAAAAGTTTACTGAACTGATGTTTATGTTTAGAGTTATATTTAAAACTACAATCAAAATTCCTACCAGAAAATAATTTTGGTACTAAGATTCTAAAATACATATTTCTGAGAATTATAAAATGAAACCATTATTCAACCATAAAGCAAACTTACCAGATTTTTACCATCTTGCTTATGGATAGTTACAACTCGGCTTTCATCTGAACCCTCTTGGTTTGCTTGCTTAATACTGACATCAATAATATTAGGAAAATCGCAATATAACTGTAAATCCTATAATTTAAAAGCATGTAAAATTAAAAACGTAGAATTTATGGAGCCATTTTAAAACAAGACTTATGAAGAAGACAACATTCATTCCAAATTCTTTAAAATAAAAAAGGTATTGATAACAACAGATAAGCATTAAATATGATTTCCTCTATCAATCTAACCCTAAGACTATGCTGTATCTTGTTTGACTTAAAAATGAGAGCATTAAATGATGCCAGGAATCTAAAATGTGCTATGGCACTCTTCAATTCAATTAACATTAGTAGAAACCACTGCCAGAAGACTGGAAATGAGACTACCAAAGATGAAAAATTAAAAAATCATCCCTCTAAATCTCTAGTAACAATCTGTGAACAACATGGATACTAATAAATTTAAAACTTGCAATGCAAACCTAAAAAAAAATAATTAATTATTTAGCAGGTATATATTATCATAAAATCAATTAATATTAATCTTTTCTAGTTAACGAGTTTTTTTTTTTTTTTTTTTTGAGACGGAGTCTCGCTCTGTCGCCCAGGCTGGAGTGCAGTGGCGCGATCTCGGCTCACTGCAAGCTCCGCCTCCTGGGTTTACGCCATTCTCCTGCCTCAGCCTCCTGAGTAGCTGGGACTACAGGCGCCCGCCACCGCGCCCGGCTAATTTTTTGTATTTTTAGTAGAGACAGGGTTTCACCGTGGTCTCGATCTCCTGACCTTGTGATCCGCCCGCCTCGGCCTCCCAAAGTGCTGGGATTACAGGCGTAAGCCACTGCGCCCGGCTAGTTAACGAGTTTTATAATTATGCCTTCTGTTATCACTAATAGTGAAAGAAAGGCAAAACTCCTTTAAAATCACTATTAGAATTGGATACCTTTCTGAAACTGTAATATAGTCATTGCTAATTATTTTGTCATAAAAAATTAAATGAAAAAACCATTTAAGAATAGCAGGCAAAGAATTATATGACCTTGATAGCTTCACACTATTAAAAACTTCCACTTCTATCAAATGGGAGAAGTGCAAGACCATGTTGCAAATGATTAAAATTACTTTGTTTTTATTTCCATTCTACTTAAAATAACAAAAGAACAAGAACATATCATTAAGGATTACCTGTTCTGTCAGTGTCTCACTTTCTTTATGTTTCCCTCTTGACCACTGAATTCCACCGTTTCCAGTTATTATAATGGTTGCAAAAATCTCCTCACCTGAAGGACCACTTCCAGGTTCTTTTACTTCAAATTTCTCTGTGTAGAAGGCAGACTGCAGGGTTTCCAGATTTATAAGATACTTAAGTTTCAAGTTTCTGGCAGTGGCTTTGCATTGGCTGAACTGCTGAATAAATCTGCGAAATCTGTACCTTATTCGCTTCCTTGTCAAAATATGATAGTCTTGGATCTTTGCTCGAATACATTCTGGTAAGAATGTCTTGTAGCTGCAGATAAAAAAGCACATACAGAAAAACAAAACAAAAATTAGAAGATAAATCTAAAAATTGAAAAAGAAGTTACCACCTTTTTCCATGGTTAAGTAGGCATTACAACACAGTGGCCAAGTGGAGTAAGTTGCCATAACCCCCATCCATACAGTATAAAACTTTAAGATTTTGTTTGATGATACAAATATATCCACACACTGAAGTTATCATCAATGTTTACAAAAGAAGATGTTAATCTTCTTGCCCTAATGAAATGAATCCTCAGTCTAGTTAGTAAGAGTCTCTAAAAATTCCTGTTCTTTATTTCACATACCAGAGTTAATGGTTGATAAGATAATATTTTGGCACATATTGAACTGTGCTACAAATATTTCCTATGATGCTGTGCTCCAAAATTTACCTGAATTTTGGAAATTGTTACATTCTGTTGGAAGCTATTTTCATTATGGAAACATACTTCTGTATATTATTTTGTTAGGCCAGCTTCAACTCCTAATAATTCCCTTGTGATCAAAACAATTCCATTTAGAAATGTTCTGACTTTTCTGTACATTCATCTCTGTGCAATATTCTAAAGAAGGTTATTTCTCTGCTTCTAAGGAACATTTTATTTCTAAAGTACCAATAAATAATTTTCCATGCCTTAATATATGCTAATCTTTCTTCCAATCATCCATCTCCTATCTAGTTACCCATTCTACAAGGCTCAGCTCAAGCATCATCAAATCCAGGAAACCTTTCTGGACCTCATTCTATGACATATTAGATGTGGAATCCACAGATACAAAGGACTTGCTAAATTAATGTCCTTCCCATCTAAAATGTAAAACCTCTTAATCCCACATTTCCCTCTAGCCACAGCCTATCTGGCCTCTTTTTGAAAGAATGTACATAGCCATTTCCATTTTCTTGCCTTCCATTTATCCCTCAACTCATTCCAATTTGGCTCTGTTCCATTATTTCAAGAGAAACTGCTCTTGCTAAAACCAAGAAAGATACCCATGTTGCTAAAACCACATTTCCACATGGCACAAGACACAAAAGAAAAATCTGGCAAATTAGACTGCTTCAAAATTAAAACTTTTGTGCTACAAATGATACCTTCAGGAAAGTAAAACAACAATATATAGAATGGGAGGAAATAGTGGCAAATCATAAATATGATTATATGTGGAGACTTGTATTCAGAATATAAAAAGAATTTTTTAAACTCAACAATTAAAAGACAACTAACCCAATTAAAAAATGAGCAAGGAATTCAAATAGACGCTTCGCTAATGAAGGCATACAAATGGCCAAAAAGTGCATGAAAAGATGCCAAACATCAGTAGTCATCAGAGAAATGAACATCAAAACTAGAATGAGACAGCTCTTCCACCCACTAGGATGGATAAAATAAAGACAGACAGAAACAAGTGCTGAAAAAGTTGGAACTCTTCATGTACTGCTAGTGTGAATGTAATGTGGCACAGCTGCTTTTGAAAAGTTAAGCAGTTCCTCAAAAAGTTAGAGTTACCATATGTTCCAGGAATTCCACTCCTAAATGTATGCACAAGAAAAAATGAAAAAATACATCCACAAAATTACTCATATACAGCTGTTCATAGCCGCATTAGTCACAATAGCCAAAACATGGAAGCAGCCCACATTTTCATAAAGTGAAGAACAAATAAGCAAAATGTGGTATATCTTGGTGAAATGAAATATGATTCAGCAATAAAAAGAAATGAAGTACTGATACATTCTACAACATGAATGAACCTTGGAAACATCATACTAAGTGAAAGAAGTCAGACAAAAAAATGCCACACCACATTTTGCATGATTCTATTTATATGAAATGTTTGAGACAGGAAAATCCACACAAACATAAAGTGATTTCCAGAGGCTAGGGGAAAGTGGGATGAGGACTGAATGCTAATGGGCATGGGGTTTCTTTCAGAAAGAATGAAAATGTTCTAAAATTAGATTGTGGAAATCTTTATACAACCCTGTGAATATAATACAAAATATTAAATTGTACACTTTAAATGGGTGAGATTTATGATTTGTAAATTATCTCAATAAACTCTTAAAATATCACAGAATCTTATATAAGTGTTTAATATCTACACTATTTTTAAAGTAAAGCAGTAAAAAAGAATGATGCAGCATTTTGCATGGCTAAGAGCATGAGTTAAAAGAATCAGATAAATACAGTTACTAAATAGTCATCAGGTTTAGAACACTAGACTAAATAATGTAGGGAGAAGAATAATAGATGACATGATTCTCGACCTGGAAGAAACTACAATCTACATAGAAAGATTGTGCCGAGACTTTGGATGACATCATGGTTTCCAAAGCAGAAATATTCCACGATAGCATAAGTCTAGAGATGGCTTCATATTTATAACATTCATCTTCAATGGGTCAAAGCTTCTGTTCTTCAACTGTGTTCCCCTCAATTCCTTTGGTTTCTATGTAACGACATCTAAGATACTCTTCCTGCGACTATGTTCTACTATAACCTGGCATATAGCAAGTATTCAATAAGTAGCTACCAAATGAATGAATGAATGTGTTTTTTTTTTCCTTTGGGCTTTGGAATCTTTTAGATTCCTGAGTTCCTAAAATTATACCCTATGGCTTACACCGTTGAGTTAAGGCCAAATAGACATCTGAAAGTAAAACAAGAATATTTAAAACCAAAGAGAGAAATACAGAAATTGATACTCTGCAAATTGGGTATGTAACTGTTTTGATGACAGGGCAAAGAAATGACTAAAGCCAGTTATTGGGAGAACAATTTCAAAAAAGGAAGCTTTAAGCACATTCATGACATACTCAAATTTTTAATCTGGTAAAGTATGTAATATATAAAATACATATTTAGCCTTCAAACTTAAAAGTCAAACCATTCTTATATATAACTTTTTAAAAAGTAGTTTTATAGCCTGTAGAGTTTCAGAAAACTGTTATTAGCCATGATTGTCAAGTTCAATATGCAGAAGAATAATTTGAAGAATGCAGAGTTTGGATCACTTGTATAAGAATACCCTAGAGCACCTGTAAAAATTCACATTTGTGGGCTTCAACTCGGATTTACTGAATCCAAATCTCTTGGATTAGGACCCAGAAATCTTTGATTTTAACAGACACCCCCATGTGATTCTAATGCAAATAAAATAATACACCACCATTTGGGAAATACTTATTCAGGTCATTTATATAGCCAGCTAGAGGATCTACTATCAAAAAGTGTGCCTCCAGGTGTTTCTTCCATTCCTCTGAACTTACCTAGCCTTCTCAGAATAAATGAAATCAAATAATAGATATTTAATACCTATGATATTTCCTGTAATACAACTCTTTCAATAATTTCACCTTACAAAGTGTGTGTTACTCCCAAGATATAAAACTTACCCGTATGATTTTTTATTACAGGTTGACTATCCCTCTTGCAAATATCTGAAATCTGAAATGTTCCAAAACCCAGAACTTTTTGAATGTCAACATGATGTTCAAAGGAAATGCTCATTAGAGCATTTTGGATTAGGGTTGCTCAACTGTTAAGTTCAATGCCAATATTCCAAAATCTGGAAATATCCAAAATCTGAAACATTTCTGATTCCAAGCATTTTAGATAAGGGGTACTTAACCAGTATTACAAAATCAAAAGGCATGGGTAAACACAGAAAATATATAGGAATTATATAAAATCTCTACTCACACTTATGTGTAAGGATTTGCAAAAGAAAATTACCTGATAGAATTATAGATGGCCAGTGGGGTTTGATCATTTTCTTTGGCTATTCTCATCATATCTAACACTGCCATCCCAAGACATTCTTCCTGTGTTTCATGAGTCACAGGTACTTTTATCCATCCATGCACAAAATCATGCCGCCACTGAAACCAGAAATTTAGAAGGAAATATCTCATCATAAGTTTCATTAACATGTTTTAATCTATGATTGTATTTTAATCATAATTTTCAGAACATGTGCATTTACAAGCTACAAATTGGCCAGGCTCAGCAGCTCATGCCCATAATCCCAGAACTTTGGGAGGCCAAGGCATGAAGATCACTTGAGTCCAGGAGATTGAGACCAGCCTGGGCAACATAACAAGATCTCGTCCCTACAAAAAATTTAAAAATTAGTCAGGCATGGTGGCACAAACCTGCAGTCCCAGCTACTCGGGGGGCTGAGGTAGGAAGATCTCTTGAGCTATGATCACACCACTGCACCCCAGTCTGGGTGACAGACCAAGACCCAGTCTCTAAAATAATAAATAAATAAATTCCTCCTTTAATTTTCATTCATTTTGCAATACAATTTTAATAAAAGTTCATTTGCAAATGAAAACTGATTTACACTGGGTTCCCAATTACAAAGTACATACAACATTGGCCTATTTCATTGCATATATCTTCAATTTATATGTTCTACATAAAAATTACCTAAATTAAAATAGATATTACTGAATTAAATATATACTGAACTCCAATTATGTTGGAAGCATCATACTACAAATGGTGTTGGATACAAAGAAATAGCCATGTGCCCCATAACAATGTTTTGGTCAATGGCAGACCACATATATAATGATGGTTCCATAAGATTGTAATTCTGCATTTTTACTGTACCTTTTTTATGTTTGTATATGTTTAACTACACAAATACTTACCATTGTGTTACAATTCCCTACAATATTCAGTATAGCAACATGCTATATAGGTTTGTAGCCTAGAGCAATAATAGGCTATACCATATAGACTAGGCATATACTAGGCTATACCATATAGGTTTGTGTAAGTACAATACATGATAATCACAGAATAATAAAACTGCCTAATGACTTATTTCTCAGAATATATCCCCATAAGTAAGTGACACATGACTGTATAAGATGTGGTCTCAGTCATCAAGGGGACCAAAATTTAGCTTAGAAGCTAAACGGAAGCAAATAATTAAAATGCCAGACATGATATAGGAAGCACCACACAAAAGCTCCTTCAGGAACTTGGAGACGGTTAAGATTATATTCAGTTGGAGTAATCAAGGAGGGTTTCATGGAAGATTTGAAACTTCACAGTGTGTTTAAAAATAAAGAAATGTATGATGGACACAAAACAGGGTAAAGAAATAGAAGGAACAAGACACACAAAAAAGCACAAGGTATGTTCAGATGCATAAACTAATTTGATTAGGGACTGAAGTTTATGTGAAGAAATAATGTGGATTAAAACCTAGAAAAGTAAGTTGGGGTCAGACTGCAGGTGCCCTTGAATGACCTAATCCTAGAAACTATGGAGATCTATTTTCATCATGTCTCTTCCATTGGTAGAGTAGTAGCAATGACAGAAGTGCTTGAAGAAAATAAAGTGTATGCAGAGAGGCTCTTTAAGAGGCTGGTGTATGGCTCAGATATGAAATAATAAGGATCTGATCCAGGAAACATAAGATACTAAAAGATTCTGAAAAAGGCTGATACTTTATTAACTATATATTGTATAAAGAATGAAGAAGAGAGAAACACAGAGGTTCTAAGATTTTGACCTGAAGGATTTAGGAATGCAGATAAATCAGACTGAACATGTAATGGGAGAAAGAAAAAGAAAGCAAAAGTACAAATATTCTAAACATAATACCAATTTTCTTTGTAGAAAAAAGGTAAGAGCCGTATCACCTAAAATAACAATGTGAATCAAGGTTTTAAACTGGACAAGAGAAATATAGGTCCTTCTATATTCTACATCTGTATTTCCCTTCTTTTGATGTTGATAACTTGTCTCACGAACTTAAAGCTTTACTGGAACCTTTTTAAACTAATTTTATTAAAAGAAACATATATTCAAAAGTATATTTGCTTTTTTATTAATAAAATATAGAAGATATTTTCATATAAGAAAATAAACTATTAAGAAGCACACCATCATATAATCAGTATTAACCAAAACAAAGGCCTAAATGTTGCTAATACAAAATTAATTCAGGGTAGGAGACAGATTTTTGCTCAGTTTTAAACACTTATTTCACCACACTTTTGAGAACAGGCAAGTAAGTTATACTGTTTAAGTAGAAGATGATCAATGACTTGGTAGATTCTTTTTAATAGCTTGCCTTGGTTCCATATAGAACTAGTAGAGAGTCTGGACATGGTGGCTCACGCCTGTAATCCCAGCACTTTGGGAAGCCAAGGTGGGCAGATGACAAGGTCAGGAGTTCGAGACCAGCCTGGCCAACATAGTGAAACCCCGTCTCTACTAAAAATACAAAAAATTAGCTGGGTGTAGTGGCAGGCACCTGTAATCCTAGCTACTAGGGAGGCTGAGTCAGGAGAATCACTTGAACCCAGGAGGCAGAGGTTGCAGTGAGCCGAGATCACGCTATTGCCCTCCAGCCCGGGCAACAGTGGGAGACTCTCTTGTTGCGGGAAGTCAGAGACCCCAAACGGAGGGACCAGCTGAAGCCGCGGCAGAAGAACATAAATTGTGAAGATTTCATAGACATTTATTAGTTCCCCAAATTAATACTTTTATAATTTCTTATGCCTGTCTTTACTCTAATCTCTGAACATAAATTGTGAAGATTTCATGGACACTTATCACTTCCCCAGTCAATACCCTTGTGATTTCCTATGCCTGTCTTTACTTTAATGTCTTAATCCTGTCATCTTCATAATCTGAGGAGGATATATGTCACCTCAGGACCCTGTGATGATTGCGTCAACTGCACAAATTGTTTGTAGAGCATGTGTGTTTGAACAATATGAAATCTGGGCATCTTGAAAAAAGAACAGGATAACAGCAATGCTCAGGGAACACCAGAGATAAGACTTCTGGCCGCAAGTGAGCAGGACGGAACAGAGCCATATTTCTCCTCTTTCAAAAGCAAATAGGAGAAATATCGCTGAATTCTTTTTCTCTGCAAGGAACATCCCTGAGAAAAAGAATGTGCCCTGAGGGTAGGTTTGTAGACGGCCCCCTTAAGGTGTGCCGTCTTTTATGGTCCAAGCTGAAGGGATGAAAAAAGCCTCGGTCTCCTGTAGCGCTCCCAGACTTATTAGGACGAGGAAAATTCCCGCCTAATAAATTTTGGTCAGACAGGTTGTCTGCTCTCAAACCCTGTTTCCTGATAAGATGTTCTCAATGACAAATGTGTGCCCGAAACTTCATTAGCAATTTTAATTTCGCCCCATCCTGTGGTCCTGTGATCTCACCCTGCCTCCACTTTCTTTGTGATATTTTATTACCTTGTAAAGTTTGTGATTTCTGTGACCCACACCCTATTTGTGCACTCCCTCCCCTTTTGAAAATCGCTAATAAAAATTTGCTGGTTTTACGGCTCTGGGAACATCACGGATCCTGCCAACATGTGATGTCTCCCCCGGACACCAAGCTTTAAATTTCTCTCTCTTATACTCTTTCCCTTTATTTCTCAAACCAGCCAAGACACCCAGGAAATAGAAAAGAACCCACGTAACCATCGGGAGCAGGTTCTCCTGATACTCTGTCTCAAAAAAAAGAAAGAAAAGAACTGGTAGATAACAAATTCTGCTCATGTGGATATTCTGTGGAACTCATGACCAAAAGACAATAAATATATGAAAAATTAGTGATAGCAATACTAAAAACATAATCAACTATTCACTAGAGAAAAGTTACAAATAGAAGAGTCTCAAATGCCGAAACATAATACTATTCCTTAAATATTATAGTATGTACCATCAAAATTTTCATTTAATTAAAACTACTGAAAATTTCAGGCCAGGTGTGGTGGCTCACACCTGTAATCCCAGCACTTTGGGAGGCTGAGGTAGGAGGATCATTTGAAGTCAGGAGTTTAAAACCAGCCTGGACAATAGAGCGAGACCCCATCTCTACAAAAACAAAACTAAAAAAATTAGCCAGGCATAGTGGCACACACCTGTACCTAGCTACTCGGGAAGCTGTGAGGCTAAAGCAAGACAATCACTTGAGCCCAGGAATTCAAGGCTGCAGTGAGCTATCATCCTGCCAGCCTGGGCATCAAAGACCTCCATCTCTACAAAAAAAATAAGAAAGAAAACCTTCTCATCTGAGTAGCAGACAAAATTTGAGCTTAAGAAATTTACATTGCAGTATTAATGTTAGGCTAAAGTAGCTGAATGAATAGTTTGGGAAAACTTGGCTTATAAATGGGACTTAACTAGCCTGCCCCCAAAATAAACTAGCTCTGCAGGACAGGTGAATAATATACCCGTAAAAGCAACAGAAAGTTGTAACCTCATCATATCCTATTTTCAAAAGGCTATTCTCAGAAGCCTCTCTCCATCCCCCTCTCTTTTTATAATGGCTATAAAGATAAAGGAGCTGTATAAAAAAGTAAGTTGGTGGTCAAATGATTTTCAACAAAGGTGTCAAGACCATTCAATGGAGAAAAGACAGTCTTTCAACAAATGGTGCTAGGAAAACTGGATATTCACAAGCAAAAGAAGTTGGACCCTTACCTTACACGATAGACAAAAATTAACTCAAAATGGACCCAAGGCCTAAATGTAAGAGCTAAAACGATAAAACTCTTGCAAGAAAACAGAAAGAAAGCTTCATAACATTGGATTTGGCAATGATTTCTTGGATACGACACCAAAAACATAAGAAACAAAAAAGAATAGATAAATTAGAATACAGCCAAATTTAAAACTTTTGTCCACCAAAAGACAAGTAACAGAATGAAAAGACAACCTAGAGAATGGGAAAAACTATGTACAAATCATATATCTTATAAGGAGTTAAGATCCAGAATAATAATTTCTACAATACAACAACAACAAACAAACAACCTGATTTAAAAATGGACCAAGGACTTGAATAGACATCTCTGCAAAGAAGATAAACAAATGGCCAACAAGAGACATCTCTGCAAAGAAGACAAACAGATGGCCAACAAGCATATGAAAAGATGCTC
This sequence comes from Macaca mulatta, assembly GCF_049350105.2. NCBI lineage: Eukaryota > Metazoa > Chordata > Mammalia > Primates > Cercopithecidae > Macaca > Macaca mulatta. The sequence goes on from NC_133420.1 coordinate 94,372,233, forward strand.
ATGATCACTAGTTGTTAGAGAAGTAATGCATCAAAATCACAATCATACTACCTCATACCCATAAGGATGGCTATTATCAAACAAAGCAAAGCATTGTTGAGGATGTTAAGAAATTGGAACACTTGTGCACTGCTGGTAGGACTGAAAAATAGTACAGCCACTACAGAAGACAATGTAGCAGTTCCTCAAAAAAATTATAAATTTACCATATGATCCAGCAATTCCACTTCTGGGTATGTATCCAAAAGAACTGAAAACGGACTCAAGGAAATATTTGTTTACCCATGTTCACAGCAGCAACCCACGTATCCATCGACAGATGAATAAGTACACATATGCAATGAAATATTGTTCAGCCTTAAAAAGGAAAGAAATTCTGGCACATGCTACAACATGGATGAACCTAGCAGACATTATGCTAAGTGAAATAAGCCAGTCAAAAAAGGACAAATGCTATATAATTCCATTTGTATGAGGAACCTAGAAAAGGCAGATTTATAGTCAAAAGTAGAATAGTGACTGCGAAAGGCCATTGGGAGTGGGAAATAGAGAGTTATTATTTAATGGGTATGAAATTTCCATTTGGGAATATGAAAAATGTTCTGGAGATGGATGGTGGTGATGGTTGTACAACAATGTGTTTGTATTTAATACAACTGAACTGCACACTTAAAATGGTCATTTTTATTATATATTTCTTAACAAAATAAAAATAAAGTTTGTTGGTCTCATACCCCAATAGAGAAATATTTTTCCTTTTGTTGTTCATAAACTGAACTAGCCTTACTAGGCTTCTTCTCGGAAATGCGAGCCATGAGGATTTGTGGGCTTATGTCCTACAATATTAGCAAATCGGATTTAGAACTCCTGATACCTTGGGGATACCAAGTGCATATTTCTACCCAAGAGCATTAATATATTTTCTTCCTTTAGTTTCTATTCATACTAGTCTAGCAGCACATAAAAACAAGTTATTTAATGACAAAATATTTTAATTACTGTTTAAATCAAGGTACTAGAGAAGAAAGCATTATGAAATACCAACACAATACCAAAATTTGACATAACTGTATTAGTGAACAAATAACTTGAATATAGCTCTTAGACTAAGTATCAACATCCAGTCACCTTCCTATAAACAGCTACACAAACTATCATAGCTTATTTTTTATGTAGCCTACTTCCTCTACAGTTCATTGTCCATTGTGTAAGCCTGAAATTATCCAAAAATTTTTTTAAAACCCTAAAGAAATGTTACTAATATTTTAGCCACATATGCCTATATGAATCATTCTGTAAATAAACCTCAGTCTATACCTTGTGAAATCCTTAAAATGATCTAAAGTCCTAAAAAAAAAAAAAAAAAAGAAATTCAAAAGGATCAATCCAAAAAAAACTTTATAAAATAGATTCTATTATCCATAAACCATGGGATTAAAAACTAGTGATAAAAAGACTCAATTTTGTTACTTCTCTGCACCTGCTGTGCAAGACAGAACTGCAATTTTCCCATATGTGAAGTTTTTCCTGATTAAGTGACTTACTAAACAGCAAAATATTTATCATTTAATACATGTACAAGTAAGATAGTATAATCATACCTGAGCAAAGAGGTAAGACATGACAAAGTCATCAAGAAGAGGAGCTTCAGCACCTCGAGATATTCCATGCCGATAGGCTCTGTTGCTGCCGCTGCAATACCAACGAGGAAAGTAAAATCTACAAGACAATAAAAACATTTGGTCAGCTTCCAAACAGTTAATATACAAACACACTATCTATATATAGTCACCTACAGCATACTGAAAGGTATTATCCCATACTTAGAAAACACAGCTAACAGTATTAAATATAAATTCGAGACAAAAGGATATGTGGATAACACTAATATAGGCAGAAAGTACAAGAAATGTAAGTGTAAAATCAATATACAACCTCCTTCAGTGCACAAAATGTAGAAGCAATAAGAAACAAAAAATGTAGAAATAAAACCTTAACAAAAAGTAAAAACATAATTTAATCCAGTAACACCATTAGAGAATCTGAAAATGCTAATTTGGCATAAAAACAAATAATTGCTTCTTTGGAGAAATAGAAGTTAAAAACTTGTCCTTCAAAGAAACAAAGAATACTCTATATTGAGTCTTTTAGTAACACCTTTATTGAGATATAATTCACATGCCATAAAGTCCACCCACTTAAAGTGTAAAATTCAATGTTTTTAGTTTATTCATAGCATTATACAAATATCACCACACTCTAATTTTAGAACATGTGGCCTGTCTACCTTCTTTCACTCAGCATAATGTTTTCAGGGTTCATCCACATTAGAGCATGTATCATTACTTGATTCCCTTTTATTGCCAAATTAATATTTCATTGTATGAATATACTACTTTTTCCGTATCCATCACCGGACAGACATTTGGGACTGTTTCTATTATTTTGCTATTGTGAATAATGCTGGTATGAAGAGTCATGTACAAGTTTTTGTGGATATATGTTTTCATTTCTATTGCATATATATCTAGAAGTAGAATTGCTGGGTCATATGGTAACTCTGTGTTTATCCTTTTGAGGAATGGCCAAACTGTTTTCCAAAGTAGCAGCACCACTTTACATTCCCAACAGCAATATATGGCTTCCAAACTAGTCCAAATCCTCTAACACTTGTTATTTTTGTCTTTCTGATTTTTGCCATCCTTGTAGATCTATGATTATCCCATTGTGGTTTTGATTGGCTTTTCTCTAATGACCAATGATGTTGGGCATCTTTTTGGGGGGGGGGGTTCATTTTTCTTTTCTTTTCTTTTTAAAAAGCCCCTAAGTTGTATGGCTTCAAAAGAGCATCAGAGAAACGTAAATGCCATTTCTGTACACTTGGTAAAGCAAAAACCAGATTCACGGCCACCGCCCTGGGCACGGCCTCAAGCTGACCCGCTGGGGGACCGCCAGCCAGTCCTGAGCCGCCCCCAGGCCCCTGCACATACACCTACGGGGCTGAGCCGGGGGCTTTAAGGCATTTTGTCTGCGGCTGCTTGCCGGGTGGCAGAGCACAGAGACAGGAAGCCCCCTGCCCGCGCGCCCCCATGCAGCAGAGCCCAGGGGCCGAGCAGGGAGACGCCAGCCGGCCCACCCGCCTCAGGTTCTGAGGGTCGGAGCACAGCCTCCGGGAACAGGTGCCTCGAGAAGCACCCTCCTAGCAGGGCCCACCTGCCCCTCGCCGGGACGAGGCTGGGAAAGGCTGCAGTGGCCGTGACTGCGGCGCTTGAGCTTTGGTGCAGCATTTTGGGTGCGGAGCTGGCTTCAGCCGCGGCCCCACCCCTCCCTTCCCGTTTAGTTCTGGGGGAGCCTGGGGCACAGCCTCACCCCTGGCAGCAATGCCTGTGTACCTCCCAGGTGGGCCTGGGCAAGATGGCCCCACAGCACCACTCCAGGCCAGGCCTGCCCTCCCCTCCAGAAAACGGCCTTTGGATCGAGGGAGAGAAGCTAGACTTTATGAAGCTAACGGGGGCGGATGGCGGGGCTGGGGCCGGGGCCGGGGCCAGAGCCAGGCCTCAGCCCTGAGGGCCTCCAGGATCGCACTACTCACTTCAGCAAAGAAATGGAGGGGCAGGGTTGGGGGTAGAAGGGGTCTTCCCCCCCAACTTTTTTCCTTGTTTTAAATAGTTAATGCTCTTGGAGGGGCGGACTAGACACAGGTATAGAAATTTTGGCCAGTTTTATGTGAAGGAAGTGACCCCTCGTCTACGGGATGGGGCCACCGGCCGAGACAGGCGCAGGCCCTTAAGTCTGCGTCCCGGCTTCCAGCCAGAGTCTGGCCCTGGGCTGCTGTGGGTGGGCCCCAAGGGCCTCACACAAGCTCACGCCCCAAGGGGCTGCACGGAGAAGATTCAAGGGGAAGAAACAGCAGCATTTGGTTTCATCGCCCACCTCCATCTCTGCAGGCGCCGTAATAGGCGCGGGACTGGCCGGCCATGGGGTCGTCCACATTCAGCTCCCCATTGGTGGAGGTCAGCACCTGGTTTTTGCTGTGTGGCTGATCTTTGTCCCAAAGCTGAGGCTGGGAGGGTTGGTTGGTGTGGACGGTGCCGATGGGGGTCGCCAAGGGCTTCCTGGGCCAGTGGTACTCAAAGTCGAACACGAAGCCGCTTCGGTCAAAGAGGTCGGTGGAGAGGTCCACAGGTAGTCACAGTCGGGTTTCTCCAAGTCCAGGCGCCGCACGTAGTGCAGGTATGTGGCCATCTCCTCTGGAAAGTTCTAGCAGAGCACTTCGATGGGCGTGGTGCGCTTGGTGTTCCCGATATTCTGTACTGCTCATGATCGTGTCGGCCTTGAGCCCCTGCCAGGGGAGGCTGCAGCACAGGAAGTACATGAACATGTGGCCCAGCACCTCCAGGTCACTGCAGTGGCTCTGCTCCTTGCCCAGCTGCATGTTGATGTTCATGTAGCGCGCCCTGCCTGTCAAGCTCTTGTGCTCACGGTACGGGATGTGCTTCTTGGTCTCAAGGCCAATGTACCCCTTGGCCGGCCCGAAGTTGATAATGTGGATGGCGAGCTGCCGCTTGGTCCCCGGGCGCCACACCACGAAGTTCTCGGACTTCACGTCCTGGTAAATGAGGCTCTTGGTGTGCACATACTCCATGCGTGCGATCAGCTGGATGGCAATCGGGAGCACTGTCTTCAGCGTGAAGGTTGAACAGGTCCTTCAGGCTGGGCCCCAGCAGCTCCAACACCATAGCGTTGTACTTCCAGCACAGGCCGAAGTAGTAGGTAGTAGACCTGAGGGGCGCCCTCAGTGGCGCTGAGCCGCTTGTAGAACCAGTACCCCAGGTGCAGCTGTGGGGCCCGGGACTTCATCAGCTCCAATTTGACAGCCACGTATTTGTTTGTATAGAGATCCTTTCCTTGGCTCTGCCATGGCCGGGCCGCAGGCAGTGTCTGGGCGGCCGGCCAGGCTTCAGCAGCGCGGCGCGGATCCCCGCTCCAGCCCTTCTCCCACTTCCGCTTGGGCTCGGACGCCCACTGGGGCCCTGCTCCAGCTCCTGTGCCGCCTGGGCCAGCCTCCGTATGTTCCGGGCGGGAGGCGCCTGGCATGCCACACTCCCCTGAGCCCGCTCTGGGGCCCGCCTGTTGGGCATCTTTTTACATGCTTATTGGCCATTTGTATGTCTTATTTGGAAAAATGTCTATTCAAGTCCCTTGCCTACTTTTTAGATTAAGTTGTATTGTTGAGCTGTAAGAATTCTTTTATATTCTGGAGATAAGACAGTTATCAGAATGTATGATTCCCAAACATTTTCTTCCATTTTGTGGGTTGTCTTTTCACATTTTTGATAGTGTTCTTTGACGCACAAATGTTTTTAACTTTGATAAAGTCTAACTTAACTATTTTTCTTGTCACTTGAGCTTTTGGTGTCATATCTAAGAAACCACTGCCTAATCTAAGTACACAAAGACTTGTGTTTCTTCTTGGAGTTTTAATAAGTTTAGCTCTTATATATAGGCCTATGATCCACTTTAAGCTTTTTTTTTTTTTTTTTTTTTTTGTATATAGTGTGAAGTAGATGTCTTACTTCATTATTTTACATGTGGATATCCAGTTGTCCCAGCACTATTATTTAAAAAGACTATTCTTTGCCCATGAATTGTCTTGGCACCCTGATCAAAAATCAGTTACCATCAATGTGAGAAATTATAGAGACTGTCAATTCCTTTCCATTAATCTGTATATTCATCCTTAAGTTAGTACTACATTGTCTTGATTACTGTAGTTTTGTAATAAATTTTGAAATTAGGAAGTAAAGTCTTCAAACTTTGTTCTTTTTCAAGACTGTTTTAGCTATGCTAAGTCCCTTTGCTTTTATATAAATTTATGATTAACTTGTCAATTTCTGCAATAAAGAAAGCTAGGATTTCAGTAGGAATTGCACTGAACATACAGATCAATTAAGGAGTATTGCCATATTAAAAATATGAAGTCTTCTATAAGATATCTTTCCATTTATTTAGGTGTTTCCTTAATTTCATTCAATAATGTTTTATATTTCTCAGTGTATACATTTTACACTTTTTGTTAAGTTTATTCCTAAAAATTTGTTATGCTATTGTTAATGAAATTTTTTAAATTTCATTTTTGGATTGTTCGTCTGTGTATAGAAATACAACTGATTTTTATATATTGATCTTCTATTCTGCAACTGACCTGAGCTCATTTATTAGTTCTAATAGTTTTTTATTAATTCCTTGGGATTTTTAATATGCAAGGTCATGTAATCTGTGACTACACAATCATCCTTTGGTATCTATGCAGTACTAGTTCCAGAACTTCCCACACATACCAAAATCTGCAAATACTCATGTTCCTGATATACTATTTGCATACAACCTGTGCACATACTTCAGTATACTTTAAAATCTCTAGACTACTTATAATATCTAATACAATGTAAATGTTATGTAAATAATTGTTATACTGTATTCTTTAAGGAATAATGACAAGAAAAAGTCTGTACATGTTCAGTACAAGCACAACTTTTTTTCCATATATTTTCAATCTGCAGTTGGTTTAATCCATGGATGTGAAACCCATGGATACAGCGGGATGACTACAGTTTTACTTCTTATTTTCCAATATAAATCCCTTTTATTTCTTTTTCTTATTTCCCTACCCTGAATCTACAGTATAGTGTTAAATCAAAGTGGTAAGAGTAGCTATCCTCATCTCATTCCTGATCATAGAGAGAAGGCATTCAGTCTTTCACCATTAAGTACGACATTACTTTTGGATTTTTTTATAGATGCCCTTGAACAAATTGAGGAAGTTCCTTGCCATTCCTATTGTGTTGAGATTTTTTATAATGATGGGATGCTGGATTTTATCAAATACTTTTTCTGTGTCTATTGGGATGATCATGTGGTTCTGGTCATTTATTCTATTAATGTGGTATATTACACTGATTGATTTTTGGAAGTTGCACTAACCTTGTATTTCCTGGGATAAATCCCACCTGGTCATGGTATTTAATATTTCTGTAAACACACTGAGCATTCCTAATCTGAAAATCTGAAACCTGAAATGCTCCAAAATCCAAAACCTTTAGAGCACTAACCTGATGTGCAAAAGAAATATTCATTAGAGCATTTCAGACTTTAGATTTTTAAATTAGGTATGTTCAACCAGTGTATACTCTGCAAATATTCTGAAAATATGAAAAAAAATCCAAAATCCAAAACATTTCTGGTCGCAAGCATTTCAGATAAGACATATTCAAGCTGTATTGCTGGATTCAATTTGCGAGTATTTTGTTGATTTTCTACCTACAACATTGGTCTGTAGTTTTCTTTTCTTCTAGACATCTTCGTCTGAATTTGTTATCAGGGTAATACTGAACTCACAGAAATAGTTGGGAAATCCTCCTTCCTTTGCTATTTTTTGTGAATAACTGGTAATAATTCTTTTAATGTGTGACAGAATTCACAAGTGAAGCCACTTGGGCCTGGGCTTTTATAAAAATTACTAATTTGATATCTTTACTTGTCATAGACCTATTCAAACTTTCTGTTCTTTCTTTTAGCAGTTCCCATAACTTGTGTCTTTCTAGGAATTTGTCCATTTCATCTTGATCCTCTAATTTGTTGGCATTAAAAACACTATCCATTAAACAATTACTTAACGTACATGAAGAAATATTTAACAAAAGAAGAACAAATCATTAATGGCGTTTTCAAAAAATTCTCAGCATCACTAGTTATGAGACCAACAAATAGTTGTAACTATGTGCATTATTCTCATAACTAGTGACACTATTTTTTCATGTACATTAAGTAATTGTTTAATGGATACTGTGTTTTTAATTTTATACTTATAAGAATACTAACCTTTTATCTGATTTGTTGAAACAATCTTTACAGTTTGCCTTTTCATTTTAAGAGGAAACCTTCAGACATCTGAAAATTTTTATAGTCGACAATTGCAATCATTCCCATAAGATTTCTTCTGTTGTTTTGCAGCTTAAATGGTATTTTCCCAAGGACCTGAATTCAGTTCCAATTCAGACTTTTATAGTTTGATTTTCTTTACATTTCTATTTACATATCAATCTGATCTTTAATCAATCTATAATTTATCTGATATACATTATAAAGAAAGAAGCTAAAATTTTTCAAACAGCTAATCAACTATCCCATCCCCATTTATTGACTAATCTCTCCCTTTCACATTAACGTGAAAAGATTTCTTCATATATTATGTTTCTATATGTATGAAGGAGTACTTTCAAGATATACTGGCCCCAACATTCTCATTATTTAGGTTATGATTCTGAATTTAATTATGTGGCTTTAATAATAGATACCAGGCCGGGCATGGTGGCTCAAGCCTGTAATCCCAGCACTTTGGGAGGCCGAGACGGGCGGATCACGAGGTCAGGAGATCGAGACCATCATGGCTAACACGGTGAAACCCCGTCTCTACTAAAAAATACAAAAAACTAGCCGGGCGCGGTGGCGGGCGCCTGTAGTCCCAACTACTCGGGAGGCTGAGGCAGGAGAATGGCGTGAACCCGGGAGGCGGAGCTTGCAGTGAGCTGAGATCCGGCCATTGCACTCCAGCCTGGGCGGCAGAGCGAGACTCCGTCTCAAAAAAATAAAAAATAAAAAAAATAAAATAATAGATACCATTTTGTAGTTTCATATAATGTGAAAATATCTCCTGGGACAAAATATTTTACAATTCCCAGATAAGTCTTCTTTCTCATGGCTATCTTAATAATTCTAAATTAACATAGTAATGTGTCCAATTCCCTAAAATGCCTTTTTTAGGATTTTAATTGGCTTAGAGCTAAGCACATAGTGTAAGAGAAATTGATCTTTGTCATATTCCATCTGCCCATTCCAGTATTATGTCCTAATTCTTCATATTCTTCAAATAAGTTTCTAATTTTCCTATACTGTCTTGTGTTTTCTCTTATTAAAACCATTCCTGGTTAGTTAAGGGTTCTTGTAACTATATTGAATAGGATCTTCTTTATCTATTATATAAGTGGTTGCTTGCATATAATAATGCTATTGATTTTTGTACATCTATTATTTATTTGAACATTTATTGATTTTTTCACCATCTTTTCAATAATTATTTCAAAAATAATTTTTTGAACTCAGTGCAAATTATACATTAGATATCAGTAAATGCAAACACATCCAATTGCATATTTGTATACAGAATAGAGGAAGGGAAAGAAGCAAAACAATACTAAAATTTACTGAGAGAGCACGAAGTGATAGGCACAATAATAAATACTATATATACATTATCTCTTTAATGAAGTACACATGAGGTGGTTAAGAGGCAAGCTTATGAAGCAAACTAGGCTTGGATTTGAACCTGACTCCCAATTCCTAGCTGTGTGACCATGAATAAATTTGAGTAATATTGTTTCTCAGTGCTCTAAATTCTTTATCTTTAATGTGGAAATCTTAATACCTCCTTAAGTTATGATGAATTTTATGTGTGTGTGTGTGTGTGTATGTGTGTGTATATATATATATATATAAATGCTTAGAAAAATCACAGGTATTTATGAGACACAAATCAAACATATCTGTTTCATCCTTTCGAGTAAAAAAATACTATTAGATTTCTCTAAATAGGCATTACACATTACCATAAATTATATAAATTAACTTACAATTTGAAGCTGCAAATACACACTGGGAAAAGTCTCTTTTCTTCACAACAACTTTTTTAAAAGTTCTTTATAAAGATAAGATGTGAAATTGAATTTTATTGCACAAAACATTGCACAAACCAGCAATATCCCAAACATTTAGGATTTTGTTAATAAAGCCCATTCTGATTTTTTTTTTACTTATTTAATTATAATCATAAGGAGTTAAGTGGCATCCCACCAAAACAGCTTTATTCTCAGACTATTCTACTTAAACAACATGTATGAACAGTTTCTCTGATGGAGAAACAGAATCTTAAATGAAATCTTAAAATGAGTGCTAACTAATTCGTTCAGGTCTCTGGTATTAACTACCTTGCAATTTAAAAATATTTGATAATTTCTCCCATTTTGCCTTTCAGCACTAAGTAAGTTACTTTACTGAAGAAAGTACCTTATTCTGTAGAGTACATTATGCCTGGTTGACTCATCTATATGGAAGACATGGTTGGGTGGATACCAGATCCTTTCTGTTTCACTCATTAAAGCAAACATATTATGATACACAGGTGTGATACCTAGAAAAGAAGCAGAGAAAGGAATTATTAAAGATACACAACAGAACATTTACATAGCACCTATAATTTGTAATGAGGCTAAAGTAACAACTCTTAAAATCAGAATGAAATGCAGTAGCAGTCGAAATCTTTTGATATTCCACTCCCTACAACTGAATTATTAATCACAATCTTTTTTTATACAAACATACTTCGTTTTAGTGCACTCTGCATTATTGTACTTTGCAGATATTGTGGGGTTTTTTTCTTTACAAAATAAGGATTTACAGCAACTGTGAATCTGGTAGGTCTGTCAGCACCATTTTTCCAACAGCGTGTGCTCACTTTGTGTCTCTATGACACATTTTGCTAATTCTTGCAATATTTCAAACTTTTTCATTATTATTATATCAGTTATGATGATCTGTGATCGGTGATCTTCGACATTACAATTGTAATCATTTGGGGCCGCCATGAACCGTGCCCATATAAGATGACAAACATAAGCAATAAATGCTGTGTGTGTTCTGACTGCTCCAGCAATAGCCATTCCTGTCTCTCTCCCTCTCCTTAGGCCTCTCTATTCCCTGAGATACAACTGTATGGAAAATAGGCCAATTAATAATCCTACAATGGCCTCTAGGCATTCAAGTGAAAGGAGGAGTTTCATATATTGAAGAGTTTCATATCTCTCACTCTAAATCAAAAGCTACAAATGATTAAACTAAGTGAGGAAGGTATATCAAATGCCAAGATAGACTAAAAGCCAGGCCTCCTGCACCAGTCAATTAAGTTCTGGATGCAAAGAAAAGGTTTCTGAATGAAATTAAAAGTGCTACTGCAGTAAATACATAAATGATGAGAGCAAAACAGCCTTCTTGATGATGTGACAAAAGTTTGAGTGGTCTAGATAGAAGATCAAACCAGCCACAATATTCCCTGAAGTCAAACCCTAAACCAGAGCAAGGCCCTAACTGTCTTCAAATCTGTGACGGCTGAGAGGGGTGAGGAAACTGCAGAAGAAAAGTAGGAAGGTAGCAGAGGTTGCTTCATGAAGTTTAAGAAAAAAAAACCGAGGGGGCGCACCCAAGATGGGCGAATAGAAACAGCTCCAGCCTCCAGCTCCCAGCATGAGCGACACAGAAGATGGGTGATTTCTGCATTTTCAACTGAAGTACCAGGTTTATCTCACTGGGGCGGGTCAGACAGTTGGTGCTGATCCGCTGGTTGGAGTGCAGCCCAACCAGCAAGAGCTGAAGCAGGGCAAGGCATCGCCTCACCTGGGAAGCGCAAGAGGGAAGGAAATTCCTTTTCCTAGCCAAAGGAAATTGAGACACACAACACCTGGAAAATCGGGTAACGCTCACCTAATACTGCGCTTTACCAAGGGTCTTAGCAAACGGCATACTAGGAGATTATATCCCACACCTGGCCCAGAGGGTCCCAAGCCCACGGAGCCTCCCTCATTGCTAGCACAGCAATCTGAGATCTAACTGCAAGGTGGCAGCGAAGCTGGGGGAGGGGCGCCCGCCATTGCTGAGGCTTAAGTAGGTAAACAAAGCCACCGGGAAGCTCGAATTCGGTGGAGCCCACCACAGCTCAAGGAGGCCTGCCTGCCTCTGTAGACTCCACCTCTGGGGACAGGGCATAGCTAAACAAAAAGCAGCAGAAACTTCGGCAGAGGTAAATGTCCCTGTCTGACAGCTTTGAAGAGAGCAGTGGTTCTCCCAGCACAGAGGTTGAGATCTGAGAATGGACAGACTGCCTGCTCAAGTGGGTCCCTGACCCCTGAGTAGCCTAACTGGGTGACATCCCCCACTAGGTGCAGACCGACACCTCACACATCACACGGCTGGGTACACCCCTGAGACGAAACTTCCAGAGCAATAATCAGACAGCAACACTCGTTGTTCAGCAATATTCTATCTTCTGCAGCCTCCGCTGCTCAAACCCAGGCACACAGGGTCGGGAGTGGACCTCAAGCAAACTCCAGCAGACCTGCAGCTGAGAGTCCTGACTGTTAGAAAAAAAACTAACAAACAGAAAGGACACCCATACCAAAACCCCATCAGTACATCACCATCATCAAAGACCAAAGGCAGAGAAAACCATAAAGATGGGGAAAAAGCAGTGCAGAAAAGCTGGAAATTCAAAAAATCAGAGCACATCTCCCCCTCCAAAGGAACGCAGCTCATTGCCAGCAACGGAACAAAGCTGCACGAAGAATGACTTTGACGAGTTGAGAGAAGAAGGCTTCAGTCGATCAAACTTCTCAGAGCTAAAGGAGGAACTACATAACCAGCGCAAAGAAACTAAAAACCTTGAAAAAATATTTCACGAATGGCTAACTAAAATAACCAATGTAGAAAAGTCCTTAAAAGAGCTGACAGAGATGAAAATCATAACATGAGAACTATGTGACAAATGCACAAGCTTCAGTAACCGACTCGATCAACTAGAAGAAAGAGTATCAGCGATTGAAGATCAAATGAATGAAATGAAGCAAGAAGTCAAGAGAAAAAAGAGTAAAAAGAAATGAACAAAGCCTCCAAGAAAATGGGATTATGTGAAAAGACCAAATCTACATCTGATTGGTGTGCCTGAAAGTGACAGGGAAAATGGAAACAAGTTGGAAAACACTCTGCAGGATATCGTCCATGAGAACGTCCCCAACCTAGTAAGGCAGGCTAACATTCAAATTCAGGAAATACAGAGAACGCCAAAAAGATACTCCTCAAGAAGAGCAACTCCAAGACACATAATTGTCAGATTCACCAAAGTTGAAATGAAGGAAAAAAATCTTAAAGGCAGCCAGAGAGAAAGGTCGAAGTACCCACAAAGGGAAGCTCATTAGACTAACAGCACATCTCTCGGCAGAAACTCTACAAGCCAGAAAAGAGTAGGGGCCGATATTCAACATTCTTAAAGAAAAGAATTTTCAACCCAGAATTTCATATCCAGCCAAACTAAGTTTCATAAGTGAAGGAGAAATAAGACAAGCAAACGCTTAGAGAGGCCTGCCCTACAAGAGGTCCTGAAGGAAGCAATAAACATGGAAAGGAACAACAGGTACCAGTCATTGGTACCTGCCAAAGTGTAAAGTCCATCGATGCTAGGAAGAAACTGCATCAACTAACAAGCAAAATAACCAGCTAATATCATAATGACAGGATCAAGTTCACACATAACAATATTAACCTTAAATGTAAATGGACTAAATGGTCCAGTTAAAAAACAGACTGGCAAAATGGATAAAGTCAAGACCCATCAGTTTGCTGTATTCAGGAGACCCATCTCACATGCAGAGGCACACATAGGCTCAAAATAAAAGGATGGAGGAAGATCTACCAAGCAAATGGAAAACAAAAAAAGCAAGGGTTGCAATAGTAGTGTCTAATAAAACAGACTTTAAACCATCAAAGATCAAAACAGACAACAAAGGCCATCATATAATGGTAAAGGGATCAATTCATCAGGAAGAGCTAACTATCCTAAATATATATGCACCCAATACAGGAGCACCCAGATTCATAAAGCAAGTCCTTAGAGACTTACAAAGAGACTTAGACTCCCATACAATAATAATGGGAGACTTTAACACCCCACTGTCAACATTAGACGATCAACGAGACAGAAAGTTAACAAGGATATCCAGGAATTGAACTCAACTCTCCACCAAGCAGACCTAATAGACATCTACAGAACTCTCCACCCCAAATCAACAGAATATATATTCTTCTCAGTACCACATCACACTTATTCCAAAATTGACCACATAGTTGGAAGTGAAGCACTCCTCAGCAAATGTAAATAAACACAAATTATAACAAAATGTCTCTCAGACCATAGTGCAATCAAACTAGAACTCAGGACTAAGAAACTCAATCAAAACCGCTCAACTACATGGAAACTGAACAACCTGCTCCTGAATGACTACTGGGTACATAATGAAATGAAGGCAGAAATAAAGATGTTCTTTGAAACCAATGAGAACAAAGATACAACATACCAGAATCTCTGGTACACATTTAAAGCAGTGTGTAGAGGGAAATTTATAGCACTAAATGCCCACAAGAGAAAGCAGGAAAGATCTAAAATTGACACCCTAGCATCACAATTAAAAAAACTAGAGAAGAAAGAGCAAACACATTCAAAGGCTAGCAGAAGGCAACAAATAACTAAGATCAGAGCAGAATTGAAGGAGACAGAGACACAAAAAACCCTCCAAAAAATCAATGAATCCAGCAGCTGGTTTTTTTAAAAGACCAGCAAAATTGATAGACCATTAGCAAGACTAATAAAGAAGAAAAGAGAAGAATCAAATAGACACAATAAAAAATGATAAAAGGGGATATCACCAACAACCCCACAGAAATACAAACTACCATCAGAGAATACTATAAACACCTCTATGCAAATAAACTAGAAAACCTAGAAGAAATGGATAATTTCCTGGACACTTACACTCTCCCAAGACTAAACCAGGAAGAAGTTGAATCCCTGAATAGACCAATAGCAGGCTCTGAAATTGAGGCAATAATTAATAGCCTACCAACCAAAAAAAAACTCCAGGACCAGACAGATACACAGCTGAATTCTACCAGAGGTACAAGGAGGAGTTGGTACCATTCCTTCTGAAACTATTCCAATCAATAGAAAAAGAGGGAATCCTCCCTAACTAATTTTACGAGGCCAACATCATCCTGATACCAAAGCCTGGCAGAGATACAACAAAAAAAGAGAATTTTAGACCAATATCCCTGATGAACATCGATGCAAAAATCCTCAATAAAATACTGGCAAACTGAATCCAGCAGCACATCAAAAAGTTTATCCACCATGATCAAGTGGGCTTCATCCCTGGGATGCAAGGCTGGTTCAACATATGCAAATCAATAAACGTAATCCAACACATAAACAGAACCAAAGACAAGAACCACATGATTATCTCAATAGACGAAGAAAAGGCCTTTGACAAAATTCAACAGCCCTTCATGCTAAAAACTCTCAATAAATTCGGTATTGATGGAACGTATCTCAAAATAATAAGAGCTATTTATGACAGACCCACAGCCAATATCATACTGAATGGGCAAAAACTGGAAGCATTCCCTTTGAAAACTGGCACAAGACATAGATGCTCTCTCTCACCATTCCCATTCAACATAGTGTTGGAAGTTCTGGCTAGGGCAATCAGGCAAGAGAAATAAAGGGTATTCAGTTAGGAAAAGAAGAAGTCGAATTGTCCCTGTTTGCAGATGACATGATTGTATATTTAGAAAACCCCATTGTCTCAGCCCAAAATCTCCTTAAGGTGATAAGAAACTTCAGCAAAGTCTCAGGATACAAAATCAGTGTACAAAAATCACAAGCATTCTTATATACCAGTAACAGATAAACAGAGAGCCAAATCATGAGTAAACTCCCATTCACAATAGCTTCAAATAGAATAAAATATCTAGGAATCCACCTTACAAGGGATGTAAAGGACCTCTTCAAGGAGAAGTACAAACCACTGCTCAGTGAAATAAAATAGGACACAAACAAATGGAAGAACATACCATGCTCATGGATAGGAAGAATCAATATTGTGAAAATGGCCATACTGCCCAAGGTAATTTATAGATTCAATACCATCCCCATTAAGCTACCAATGACTTTTTTCACAGAATTGGAAAAAACTGCTTTAAAGTTCATATGGAACCAAAAAGACCCCACATTGCCAAGACAATCCTAAGCCAAAAGAACAAAGCTGGAGGCATCACACTACCTGACTTCAAACTATACTAACAAGGCTACAGTAACCAAAACAGCAGGGTACTGGTACCAAAACAGAGATATAGACCAATGGAACAGAACAGAACCCTCAAAAATAATACCACACATCTACAGCCACCTGATCTTTGACAAACCTGACAAAAACAAGAAATAGGGGAAGGATTCCCTATTTAATAAATGGTGCAGGGAGAATTGGCTAGCCAGAAGTAGAAAGCTGAAATGGATCCTTTCCTTACTCCTTATACGAAAATTAAACAAGATGGATTAGAGACTTAAATGTTAGACCTAAAACCATAAAAACCCTAGAAGAAAACCTAGGTAATACCATTCAGGACATAGGCATGGGCAAGCACTTCATGTCTGAAACACCAAAAGCAACGGCAACAAAAACCAAAATTGACAAATGGGATCTAATTAAACTAAAGAGCTTCTGCACAGCAAAAGAAACTACCATCAGAGTGAACAGGCAACCTACAGAATGGGAGAACATTTTTGCAATCTACTTATCTGACAAAGGGCTAATATCCAGAATCTACAAAGAACTCAAACAAATTTACAAGAAAAAAACAAACAACCCCATCAAAAACTGGGCAAAGGATATGAACAGACACTTCTCAAAAGAAGACATTCATACAGCCAACAGACACATGAAAAAATGCTCATCATCACTCGCCATCAGAGAAATACAAATCAAAACCACAATGAGATACCATCTCACACCAGTTAGAATGGCAATCATTAAAAAAATCTGGAAACAACAGGTGCTGGAGAGGATGTGGAGAAACAGGAACACTTTTACACTATTGGTGGGACTGTAAACTAATTCAACCATTGTGGAAAGCAGTGTGGTAATTCCTCAAGGATCTAGAACTAGAAATACCATTTGACCTGGCCATCCCATTACTGGGTATATACCCAAAGGATTATAAGTCATGCTGCTACAAAGACACATGCACACGTATGCTTATTGCAACGCTATTCACAATAGCAAAGACTTGGAATCAACCGAAATGTCCATCCGTGACAGACTGTATTAAGAAAATGTGGCACATATACACCATGGAATACTATGCAGCCATAAAAAAGGATGAGTTCGTGTCCTTTGTAGGGACATGGATGCAGCTGGAAACCATCATTCTCAGCAAACTATTGCAGGGACAGAAAACCAAACACCACATGTTCTCACTCCTAGGTGGGAACTGAACAATGAGATCACTTGGACACAGGAAGGGGAACATCACACACCGGGTCCTATTGTGGGGAGGGGGTAGGAGGGAGGGATAGAATTAGGAGATATACCTAATGTAAATGACGAGTTAATGGGTGCAGCACACCAACATGGCACATGTATACATAGGTAACAAACCTGCACGTTGTGCACATGTACCCTAGAACTTAAAGTATAATTTAAAAAAAAAAGAAAAAGAAACCATGTCCCTAACATAAAAGTGAGAGGTAAAGCAGCAAGTGTTGATGGAGAGGATGCAGCAAGTTATCCAAAGATCTAAGAACGATCACTGATAAACAATAGATTTTCAGTGCAGACAAAACAGCCTTCTGTTGGAAGAAGATGCCATCTAGGAGTAGTTTCATAGTTAGAGAGAAGTCAATGCTTGCCTTCAAAGTTTCAAAGAACTGAATGACTCTCTGCTGAGGAGCTAATGCAGCAAGTGACTTTTAGTTGAAGCCAATGCTTATTGACCATTCTGAAAATCTATGGGCCTTAAGAACTATGCTCAATTACCCTGCCTGTGCTCTATAAATGGAATGACAAAATCTAGAAGACAGCACATCTGTATACAGCATGGTTTACTGAATATTTTAAGCCACCGTTGAGACCTAAAGCTCAGAAAAAAAGATTCCTGTCAAAGTACTATTACTCCTTGACAATACACCTGGTCACCCAAGAGCTCTGATGAAGATGTACATTGAATTTCATGTTGTTTTCATGCCTGCTAACATAACATCCATTCTGCAGCCCATGAATCAAGGAGCAATTTGACTTTCAAATCTTAGTATTTGGGAAACACATTTTGTAAGGTTATGGCTGTCACAGTGTTTCCTCTCACGGATCTAAGCAAAGTAAATAAAAAAACTTATGGAACGAATTCACCATTCTAGACGTCATGAAAAACATTTGTAGTTCATGAGAAGAGGTCAAAATGTCAGCATTAACAGGAGTTTGAAAGAAGCTGATTCTGACTCTCGTGGATCTCTGACGGATTTAATCTTCAGTGGAGGAAGTCACTGCAGATGTGGTAGAAGTAGCAAGAGAACTAAAATTAGAAGTGGAGCTTGAAGACGTGACTGAATTGCTGTAATCTCGTGATAAAACTTGGACAGATAAGGAATTGCTTTTTATGGATGAGCAAATAAAGTGGTTTCTTGAGATGGAATCTATTCCTGGTGAAGATGCTGTGAATATTGTTGAAATGACAACAAAGGATTTATAATATTATATCAGCTTAGTCAAAGCAGTGGCAGGGTTTGAGTGAATCAATTTCCCATTTTCAAAGAAGTTCTATTGCAGGTAAAATGCTATCAAATAGCATTGCATACTACAGAGACATCTTTCATGAAAGGAAGAGTCCATTGATGCAGCAACCTTCATTGTCTCATTTTAAGAAATTGCCATAGCCACCCAACCTCTAGCAGTCACCATCCTGGTCAGTCAGTAGCCATCAACATCAAGGCAAGACTCTCCACCAACAAAAAGATTACAACTCACTGAAGGCTCGGATGATTGTGAGTGCTTTATGACAATAAAGTATTTTTCAATTAAGGTATGTACTTTTTTGGACATAATGTTATTGCATACTTAACAGACTACAGAATAATTTAAACATAACTTTTATTTGCACTGGGAAACCTAAAACTTCATGTGATTTGCTTTATTGCAATATTTGCTTTACTGCGATAGTCTGGAACCAAACCCACAATGTCTCTGAGGTATGTCAATATTTTAAAATATAACTGCTGAGGCTCTTTCAAGCAGATTTTTTTTTTTAATTTCATCTGTTTTTTCAGTTGTCCTCTGCAGAAAGGTTGGTTCAAATTTTCAAGTTTCCCTGAACTGGAGGTATAATAAAAATCCATGCTTGTATGTGGTTGTGGGGAGGGAGTTGTTTTAATTAATAGGTATCAAATTACAAAAATATTTAGAAGTCATGAATACTCTTAAAAGAACAATGTGTCAAGTTTTACACAATACACTAATAATTATATCCTTTGCGCTATTTTAATTTACAATGAAAGATTTTTAATGTCAACTTAAAATGTGAGTGCATACATAATTTCTTAAAAGATATTTTTAGAAGGTACATTCACAAATGGTTGAAAGCCACTGAACTAAAAAACCAAGAGAATACCTATACCACACAAGTAAATAATACAAGCTATTTTCAAGCATATATAGAACATTCACACATATGCATACATGTACAGACACAAGCACAAACACAACAATCATGTGAACTCAAAACAAGTCTTTAGAAGTTCCACAGAATAACCATACATACCAAGTTCTCTGACCATACTTCAATTAAATCAAAAATGAATATGTAAAAAAAAAATTTTAATCCTATATATTCAAAACATAATGCTCACAGAACACAGAAATATTTTATCCTAGCTACGTTTTCACTATTTTCCACTGTAGACAGAAATGACACAAATAACAAACTGACAACAAAGACTTAAATTCTGAATTTAAATTATTAACACGACCGTCTACTTACAGATGGGTAATATTTCAACAAGTTATTTATAATAACATTATTTAGTGGCAACTTTTAAACAGTATACTTGTATTCATTCTTTTATTTACAAATAACTTCCAAATAACTCAGAAGTCAAAGGAAAATACATTAAGAAGCATTTATAATGAATAATGATTACCAATATCATGTATTAAAAATCATGGAATACAACTAAAGTGAAACTCAAGAGGAAACATTGTAGCTTTTAGAAAATAAGAGCAAATGATCTAAGTATCTATTCAATATAGTAGAAGACAATAGAGTAATCCCAAAGAAAGGTTACAGATGGACATGATGAAAATCCAATAGGGAGAAGTGACAAAATAAAAGATGATTATTTGCAAAATAGATCTTTGTCAAGGATAGTAAGAAAAAAACAGGCACAGATAAACACTAAGAACTTTAAAAAAACATAATTATAAGTTATGAAGACAAAGAGTGCTAGAACAACATTATGCCAATAAACTTGAAAATACAGACAGATGGACAATTTTTGTAAAAATATAACTTTAAAAAGATTAATAAATTTAAAACTTCAATAGAACTATAACCATTAAAGAAACAGATTCTGGTTGGGTGCAGTGGCTCACGCACTTTGAAAGGCCGAGGCAGGTAGATCACCTGAAGTCAGGGGTTTGCGACCAGCTTGGCCAACATGGCAAAACACTGTCTCTACCAAAAATACAAAAATTAGCTGGGTGTGGTGGCGGGTGCCTGTAGTCCAGCTAGTCAGGAGGCTGAGGTAGATGAATCACTTGAACCCTGAAGGCGGAGGTTGCAGTGAGCCATGATCATGCCACTGCACTCCAGCCTGGGAAACAGAGCAAGACTCAGTCTCAGCACCACATCACACTTATTCCAAAATTGATCACATAGTTGGAAGTAAAGCACTCCTCAGCAAATGTAAAAGAACAGAAATTATAACAAACTGTCTCTCAGACCACAGTGCATCAAACTAGAACTCAGGATTAAGAAACTCAATGAAAATCGCCCAACTACAAAGAAACTGAACAACCTGCTCCTGAATGACTACTGGGTACATAACGAAATGAAGGCAAAAATAAAGATGTTCTTTTATACCAATGAGACAAACACACAACATACCAGAATCTCTGGGACACATTTAAAGCAGTGTATAGAGGGAAATGTGTAGCACTAAGTGCCCACAAGAGAAAGCAGGAAAGATCTAAAATTGAAACACTACATCACAATTAAAAGAACTAGAGAAGCAAGAGCAAACACATTCAAAAGCTAGCAGAAGGCAAGAAATAAGATCCGAGCAGAACTGAAGGAGACAGAGACACAAAAAACCCTTCAAAAAATTAATGAATCCAGGAGCTGGTTTTTTGAAAAGATCAACAAATATGATAGGCCGCTAGCAAGACTAATAAAAAAGAAAAGAGAGACGAGTCAAATAGACGCAATAAAAAATGATAAAGGGGATATCACCACCGATTCCACAGAAAAGCAAACTACCATCACAGAATACTATAAACACCTCTAGGCAAATAAACTAGAAAATCTAGAGGAAATAGATAAATTCCTGAACACAAACACCCTCCCAAGACTAAACCAGGAAGAAGTCAAATCCCTGAATAGACCAGTAACAACTTCTGAAATTGATGCAGTAATTAAAAGCCTACCAATCAGAAAAAGTTCAGGACCAGAGGGATTCACAGCCCAATTCTACCAGAGGTACAAGGAGGAGATGGTACCATTCCTTTGGAAACTATTCCGATCAATAGAAAAAGAGGGATTCCTCCCTAACTCATTTTACGAGGCCAACATCATCCTGATACCAAAGCCTGGCAGAGATACAAAAAAAAAAGAGAATTTTAGCCCAATATCCCTGATGAACTTCGATGCAAAAATCCTCAATAAAATACTGGCAAAACGAATCCAGCAGCACATCAAAAAGTTTATCCACCATGATCAAGTGGGCTTCATCCCTGGGATGCAAGGCTGGTTCAACATATGCAAATCAATAAATGTAATATAGCATATAAACAGAACCAAAGACAAGAACCACATGATTATCTCAATAGATGCAGAAAAGGCCTTTGACAAAATTCAACAGCCCTTCATGCTAAAAACGCTCAATCAATTAGGTATTGATGGGATGTATCTCAAAATAATAAGAGTTATTTATGACAAACCCACAGCTAATATCATACTGAATGGACATAAACTGGAAGCATTCCCTTTGAAAACTGACACAAGAAAGGGATGCCCTCTCTCACCACTGCTATTCAACATAGTGTTGGAAGTTCTGGGCAATCATGCAGGAGAAAGAAATAAGGGGTGTTCAATTAGGAAAAGACGAAGTCAAATTGTCCCTGTTTGTAGATAACATGATTGTATATTTAGAAAACCCCATCATCTCAGCCCAAAATCTCCTTAAGCTGGTAAGCAACTTCAGCAAAGTCTCAGGATACAAAATCAATGTGCAAAAATCACAAGCATTCTTATATACCAATAACAGACAGCCGAATCATGAGTGAACTCCCACTTACAATTGTTTTGAAGATAATAAATACCTAGGAATCCACCTTACAAGGGATGTGAAGGACCTCTTCAAGGAGAACTACAAACCACTGCTCAACGGAATAAAAGAAGACACAAAATAATGGAAGAACACTCCATGCTGATGGATAGAAAGAATCAATATCGTGAAAATAGCCATAATGCCCAAGGTAATTTATAGATTCAGTGCCATTCCCATCAAGCAACCAATGACTTATCTTCACAGTACTGGAAAAAACTAAAGTTCATATGGAACCAAAAAAGAGCTCACATTGCCATGACAATCCTAAGCCAAAGAACAAAGCTGGAGGCATCACGCTACCTTACTTCAAATTATGCTAAAGCCTACAGTAACCAAAACAGCATGGTACTGGTACCAAACAGAGATATAGACCAATGGAACAGAACAGAGCCCTCAGAATTAATACCACACATCTACAACCATCTGATCTTTGATAAATCTGACAAAAACAAGAAATGGGGAAAGGATTCCCTATTTAATAAATGGTACAGGGAAAATTGGCTAGCCATAAGTAGAAAGCTGAAACTGGATCCCTTCCTTACACCTTATACAAAAATTAATTCAAGACAGATTACACACTTAAATGTTAGACTTAAAACCATAAAAACCCTAGAAGAAAACCTAGGTAATACCATTCAGGACATAGGCATGGGCAAGGACTTCATGTCTAAAACACCAAAAGCAACGGCAACAAAAGCCAAAATTGACAAATGGGATCTAATTAAAGAGCTTCTGCACAGCAAAAGAAACTACCCATCAGAGTGAACAGGCAACCTACAGAATGGCAGAACATTTTTGCAATCTACTTATCTGACAAAGGGCTAATATTCAGAATCTACAAAGAACTTAAACAAATTTACAAGAAAAAAACAAATGACCCCATCAAAAAGTGGGCAAAGGATATGAACAGACACTTCTCAAAAGAAGACATTTGTGCAGCCAACAGACACATGAAAAAATGATCATCATCTCTGGCCATCAGAGAAATGCAAATCAAAACCACAATGAGATACCATCTCACACCAGTTAGAATGGCAATCATTAAAAAGTCAGGAAACAACAGGTGCTGGAGAGAATGTGGAGAAATAGGAACACTTTTATACTGTTGGTGGGACTGTAAGCTAGTTCAACCATTGTGGAAGACAGTGTGGTGATTCCTCAAGGATCTAGAACTAGAAATACCATTTGACCCAGCCATTCCATTACTGGGTATATACCCAAAGGATTATAAATCATGCTGCTATAAAGACACATGCACACATATGTTTATTGTGGCACTATTCACAATAGCAAAGACTTGGAACCAACCCAAATGTCCATCAATGATAGACTGGATTAAGAAAATGTGGCACATATACACCATGGAATACTATGCAGCCACATAAAAGGATGAGTTCGTTTCCTTTGTAGGGACATGGATGCAGCTGGAAACCATCATTCTCAGCAAACTATCTCAAGGACAAAAAACCAAACACCACATGTTCTCACTTATAGGTGGGAACTGAACAATGAGAACACTTGGACACAGGAAGGGGAACATCACACACTGGGGCCTGTCGTGGGGTGGGAGGAAGGGGGAGGGATAGCATTAGGAGATATACCTAATGTAAATGACAAGTTAATAGGTGCAGCACACCAACAGGGCTCATGTATACATAGGTAACAAACCTGCACGTTGAGCACATGTAGCCTATAACTTAAAGTATAATAATAATTTTTAAAAATACCCATTAAAAAAAGGGAACAGACTCTATCCACTTAAACAAAAGAAGAAAAGAAAGAAGGAGCAGGAAAGAGACAGAAGAAGGGAAGGAAGAAGCATAACAAAGAAGAAAGAAAAACCACCATCAGGCCCAGACAAGATTTATATTTGAGTTCAATCAAACATGAAAGACAATTCCATCTTAAGTATACTATCACAGAGAATAGACCAAGAAGGAACAGAGAAATTGACACATTTTGTAAATTTAGTTTGACGACGATACCAAGGGTAATCTCAACAATATAGATAGAAAAATCTTAAACTTTACTTCCATGATTATAGAAGTAAAAGAGTAACATCAGTGAAAATGGTGGAGTAGGTAGTTCCAAGGGCCTATCCTTCTCCACAGCAATAGGGGGGAAAAAATGAGTAAAAACCGTCAGAATGAACTTCATATAAACTATAGAAAATAGGCAAAGATATGCAGCAATCAGATAAATGCTGAATCAAGAAAACAGCAACTAAAAATGGCAGGAAAGTTGTGCAGCATTTTTACTTTCCCTTAACCACCCACTACCCCCACATCCTGCCTAGCAACCCCTGCTTCACTCCCCCTAGTTAACCCTAGTTAAGCAAAGTCTTGAAGATGGCAATTGGTGTTCCCAGTGTGAAACTCTGGTCCCTGGCTCTGGAGTGAACAGAGCTGACCTTAATCTCAAAAAACTGTTTTTCTCTCTTTTGACCTGACTGGGGACTGACTGAAGAAATGATGCAAAGAGCACACCTATGTTCCACTTAATTCAGGACTTTCTCGGGGCAGAAAAGCAGCTACACAGAAGACATTCATTGAAAACATTGCAAATGAACAACCTGGGACAGAGGCCTAAAGTTGAGGCAAACAATAAACACACTGAAAACCAAAAAAGACACAAGAGAGGAGAGTTTCTTTGGGAAATGACGGCACTGAAAAGCATCACTATGTATTGGAGAGTAGAAAAGCCACATGCATGCCCAAGGAATGGCACTTAGAAGAAAAGACCCTAAGCTTTCACCTCAAGCTGTTCTTTAGAGTCAGCACAAGCAGGAAGGGAAGGCTAAGGCAGAGTTGTAAATGGACTAGGTAAACACTGAATGAGTGCCCCAACATAGAGCCAATCTGCAAAGACTGAAAGAGTTGTTCTTTTCTATTATTTTCTTCTGGCTCTAGGAATTCAATAAAATCTGTCAAAAAAAAAAATCTTACAAGCTAAAAATCAGTCTTACAAGCTAAAAATCTTACAAACTAAAATCTCACAAGCTAAAATCTGACTAGCTAAAAAAAAATCTTACAAGCTGAAAAATCTTACAAGCTAAAAAAATCTTACAAGCTAAAATCTTACTACAAGCTAAAGGATCAGAGATTTCAGAGACTACACACAACAAAAAATACAGACTTTACAATATAGTCAAGATCACTAACTAGAGGTCTCTCATATCCACTTCCTCCACTAAAAACTAAAACCATGAGTATATAATCACACTTTGAGTAGATTATCCAAGAGGAACACTGGTATTCAATAGAAAAGCAAGGAAGGAGACAGAACAAGACAGCCTGCTCTGCCGGGAGTGGCAAGAAGCTGGAAGAGACTCCACATACGGAAAGGGTGAGAGATGCCCAATGGTCCACATTCCTACTGTGAACCCCTGCAATTTTAGTCACAGGAAAGACCCTAGACCCTTGCAGGACAAAAAATTAACATAGAGGGCTGCCCAGAGACAGCACAAAAGCATTTCCTATTCCAGTGAGGAAGTTCACTCTGGGTCCCACACTCCCCCTGAGTCCTAAGCAGCTACAGCAAGGTGATATTTTGGAAGCCCAGCTCACAACAGAATGCGTACTCCCCTGGGGCCCAATGGCACCATAAAAAAGAATGTAATCATGTCATTCACAGCAACATGGATGGAACTGAAGGTCATTATGTCAAGTGAAATAACCCAGGAACTGAAAGACAAATATCACAAGTTCTCATTCATGTGTGGGAGCTTAAAAAGTTGATCACATGAAGGTAGAGTGGATTGGTAGCAGGGACTAGCAAGGTTATATAGGTGGGAAGGGGGAAATGAAGAGACGTTGGTTAATGGGCACAAAAATACAGACAGAAGGAACAAGTTCAAATGTTTGACAGAAGAGTAGGGTGACTATAGTTAACAACAATGTATTGTATTTTTCAAAATAGCTACAAAGAACTTGAAATGTACCTAGCTTCCTCCAACTTACAGTTAATGGCTATTCTGACCTATACTGATCTTAAATTAAACAGAATAAATTGATGTCATCATACATTCTTATAAATACTATATTAGACATTTAATTTACCTCTACAAATAAAATCATATTACAATTCTTCAAAACAAAGCTTATGCGTCAACTAGTCTTTCTATTAAAAGAACATTTAAAAATGAGATACCATGATAATAGGCTCTATAGTAACCTCAGTGGTCTAGTAAAATGTGTTAGCTCTACAGAAAGAGTTCTCTGGTTCACAGTTTTGGTCCACAGATAATACAATCAGGTCTCAAGAGTAAAAATGATTTCAAGATACACCAAAGATGTGAGAAATATATATATATATGAGGAAAGACTGGCAAAGGTCTTCAGAAGCTAACTAGAAGAAAATGATGGTTTGTCAACCATTTAATCAAGATTTTAAATCAAATACATATTTCAAAACATTAATTCTTTGCTTTCATGTTGCTCTCAGGATCTAGCTTTAATATTAACTTATGTCATGAGATAGGCCATGACAGGATGTAATTATATATGTAATTATAAAGAATACTCAGCAAACATTTATGGCCATCAAGTTTGTTTTGACACCTAGCCCAAAGCAGATTCACCATAAGTTGTACTCCAGTAACACTTTCATTGTCTATGCATGTGAAAACACACATGCCAGACATACAAGCATTAAAAAATATATATATATTATGCATGTACCTAGTATTAGCATAGCATAATTAAAACAATAATACATGGATTAAAAAGGAAAAGGCTGTTTTTTAATACTTACCACAAGCTTTAGAAGCAGCAATACAGATTTCTTCTGCAACATACTCCCCAGATGGAAAGGTCAGATAATCTGCCTCAGATTTCCCAAGGGAATGGTAAAGATACACCTGAAGGACTGGATCTATTTGCTTCATAGAATTGGCATTTCCAGAAATATCACCATTCTGATATATAGAAGATGTGGATGTTCCCTCCATTTCTGTCATAGTAAGGCAGGCCATTCCCATGCAGAGTCTTTTTCAGAATATTTGCCTGTAAGAGAAAACAATAAAGTTACAAATGGGCTGGGTGCAGTGTCTTACACCTGTAATCCTAGCACTTTGCGGGGCGGAGGTGGGCAGATAGCTTAAGCCCGTATGTTGGAGACAAGCCTCAGCAACATGGTGAAACCTCATCTCTACAAAAAAATTACAAAAAAAAAAAAAAAATTAGCTGGGCGTGGCAGCACGCACTTGTAGTCCTAGCTACTCTCCGAGCGGAGCAGAAGAATCACTTGAGCCTGGGAGTTGAGGCTGCAGTGAGCCTCCACACTCCATCACACTCCAGTCTGGGTGACACAGCGAGACTCTGTCTCAAAAATGAATGAATGAATGAATGAATGAATGAATGAATGAATGAATAAATAAATAAATAAAGTTACAAATGTAAATAATATTGATAAGGCATCCTTCATATACAAAGAAGGACTGCTCCTTGACAGCAATGGCTGTCAAATCCATTAGCTGGATAAATAGCGTGTACTACTACATACAAAGCACAATGCAAGAAATCACACATTTTAAACTTCCTGTGGACAAAGATTATAAAATTCCAGTTAACAACCTAATTGAGGAAGATGATATAAATTCCTAACATGAACAAACAAGCATTAAACTTAGTTACAGACAACAGAAGAAGAGATCTCAAATTGAGGGAAGAGGGGTCCAGAAGGCTGACTAGAAGTATCTGGTACTAGCCTCCTCCACAAAGAAGAACCGAAGTAGCGAGCAGATAATCACACTTCGAATAGGTCATCTAAGAGAGAACACTGAAATTCAACAGAGAAGTGATAGAAAACACCTAAAGCAAGGAAGGAGAGGGAAGTGGGGCAGCCTGCTCGGCCAGGATCAGCCGGAAGCCTAGAGAGCCTGCACAGTGTGGGGAAAGAGTAAGTGAGAGACTCCCAGTGGCACACATTTTCACCACAAATTCCTGCAATCCCAGACACAAGAGAGTCCTTCAACTTTCATGGGCCCTGGGAGTAACATAGGAGCTGCCTGGAGACTGCACAATGACAATGCCTTAGAGAGGGAGCTTACGCTGATCCAACATACCCCCGATTCCTAAGCAGCTACAGCACAGTGACATTTTTAAAGCCCAACCCCCACCAGAATGCATCCTACCCTGGAGTTCAATAGCCCCCACATATCCACACCCCTAGAGCCCCACTGACATCCTCCACCCACAGTTACCTCCACTGCTGGCTGCTGCCTATGGGACCAAAGCACAAGCCATTGGCAGTAACCCCACTGCTCCCAGCAGAAGGGCTGCCATACATTTGTATGTGCCCTGAGGACAAGCTCTACCACCTACAGCTGCCACCATTGCAGGCTGCTGCCGCTAGTGTCAAAATACATGCACCCTGAGTATAGCTTCATCACATCTGCAGACTCCACCTGCAGCTGCAGTGCACACTCCCCAGCCAGCTCCCTACAACTGCTCCCACTGAGAGCAACCCCACCCCTCCCCAGCATCAGGGCACAGCACAGCCACTGCCGCCCCCACCTGTACATTCCACCAGGAAATTGGAAATCATCCTGCTCCTGCCCACCATAAACAGCACCTGCTCCCACTACTGGAGGACCTGAGGATACTCTCATCCTGCTCAGTTCAGCACCCCACTGCCAAGTACCCAAGCATGTTATCTGGGGGCCTTGGGATCGCACCAGTTTGTCCACATCCAGTGTCAACTGAGCATTCCACCTGGGGGTCTGAGGATGTGACTCACCCAACCTGCCACTACCACTACAGCTGGTTCCCACTCACACTTGCCACCTGCAGGTTTTGGGACTTGCCTACCCAGCCTATTGCTGTCACCGCCAACATAAGCACAGACAATTGGAGAGCCAGAGGTTGTCCTACCATTGCTACTGACATGGCCTATGCCATGCTCACTGCCCAGGGGCCTGTGGACCCACTCAGCTGCCCAGCCCATCACTGCCACTGCTGGTACCCAAACAAGTTACCTGGAGACCCAAAAATTGGACTGCCTGGACCCACTAATACCATTACTAATGTAAGCCACCCTGGGGCTAATGTACATGGCTGTCCAACTGCTGCCACCACTGAGGACTGAGGATCGGTCCAGCTGGTGTCACCATCCCCAGCAAAAGTTCACCACAGCCTTCACAACCACACACTATGCCACTGAGGAAATCACAGACACCACTGATGCTGTTTACAGAGGAAAAAAAATCTTACAGAGACTACATTACTGCATGCACTCAGATTCAAACCCAAAGTGCCCTGGCCAACCAACACCCCAAACAAATCTTCAGGAAAAAGTCCTACCCTATGAAAGCAAATACAAAAAAATGGAAGTGACTATTACACCAGATGTGTAAGGTCACAAGAAACATGGAAACGAGGAAATATGACATCTCCAAAGGATCACAATAATTTTCTACCAAAAGATTCCAATCCAAAAGAAATTCATGAGATGCCAGAAAAAGAATTTAAAAAATGATATTAAAGCAGCTCAGGGAGATACAAAAGCATACAGATAAACAATACGAAGAAACCAGAAAAAAAACTCAGGATATGAATGAGAAATTTACCAGAGAGAGATATCATTTAAAAAGAAAACAAGAAACCCTGAAACTGAAGAATTCATTTAATGAAATAAAAAATACATTCTAGAGCATCTATAATAGACTAAATTGAGCAGAAGAAAATTTCTGAACTTGAAGACAGGTCTCCTGAAATAACACAGACAAAACTAAAAAAAAAAGAATGAACAAAGCCTGCATGACGTATGGGATACCATAAAGCAACCTAATATTAGAATTTTCAGTATTCTGGAAGACAATGAAAATACAAAAGGAATAGAAAACCTGGTAAATGAAATAATAGCTGAAAACTACCCAAGTATAGCAAGAGATTTAGACATCCAGATACAGAAGGTCAGAGAGCCCCAAAAAGAAAATTCCAACAGGTTCTCCACAACACATTAGAGTCAAACTGTCAACAGTCTAAGACAAAGAGAGAATTCTAAAAACAGCAAGAAAAAAGTGTCTAGTCATTTCTAAGGCAAGCTCCATCAGACTAACAGCAGATTTCTCAGCAGAATCATTACAGGCCAGGAGAGAATGGAACAACAAACCTGACAAAAACAAGAAATGGGGAAAGGATTCCCTATTTAATAAATGGTACAGAGAAAATTGGCTAGCCACAAGCAGAAAGCTGAAACTGGATCCTTTCCTTACTCCTTATACGAAAATTAATTCAAGAAGGATTAGAGACTTAAATGTTAGACCTAAAACCATAAAAACCCTAGAAGAAAAACTAGGCAATATCATTCAGGACATAGGCATGGACAAGGACTTCATGTCTAAAAACACCAAAAGCAACGGCAACAAAAGCCAAAACTGACAAATGGAATCTAATTAAACTAAAGAGCTTCTGCACAGCAAAAGAAACTACCATCAGAGTGAACAGGCAACCTACAGAATGGGAGAACATTTTTGCGATATACTCATCTAACAAAGGGCTAATATCCAGAACCTACAAAGAACTCAAACAAATTTACAAGAAAAAAAAAAAAAAAACCCCATCAAAAAGTGGGCAAAGGATATGAACAGACACTTCTCAAGACATTTATGCAGCCAACAGACACATGAAAAAATGCTCATCATCACTGGCCATCAGAGAAATGCAAATCAAAACCACAATGAGATACCATCTCACACCAGTTAGAATGGCAATCATTAAAAAGTCAGGAAACAACAGGTGCTGGAGAGGATGTGGAGAAACAGGAACACTTTTACACTATTGGTGGGACTGTAAACTAGTTCAACCATTGTGGAAGACAGTGTGGTGATTCCTCAAGGATCTAGAACTAGAAATACCATTTGACCCAGCCATTCCATTACTGGATATATACCCAAAGGATTATAAGTCATGCTGCTATAAAGACACATGCACACATATGTTTATTGTGGCACTATTCACAATAGCAAAGATTTGGAATCAACCCAAATGTCCATCAGTGACAGACTGGATTAAGAAAATGTGGCACATATACACCATGGAATAGTATGCAGTCATAAAACAGGATGAGTTCATGTCCTTTGTAGGGACATGGATGCAGCTGGAAACCATCATTCTCAGCAAACTATTGCAAGGACAAAAAACCAAACACCACATGTTCTCACTCCTAGGTGGGAATTGAACAATGAAATCACCTGGACACAGGAAGGGGAACATCACACACCAGGTCCTATTGTGGGGAGGGGGTAGCGGGGAGGGATAGAATTAGGAGATATACCTAATGTAAATGACGAGTTAATGGGTGCAGCACACCAACATGGCACATGTATACATATGTAACAAACCTGCATGTTGTGCACATGTACCCTAGAACTTAAAGTATAATAAAATAAAGAAATCAAAAAAAAAAAGTGCTGAAAGAAAAAAAACCTGCAAGTCAAGGATACTATACCCAGCAAAATTATCCTTCATTAAGCAAAGGAGAAAGTTTTTCTGAAGCAAGCAAAAGCTGAGGGAATTCAACACTACTAGATCAGACCTACAAGAAATGCTTGAGAGAGTTCTACATTTGGAAGCCAAAGAACAATGTCAGGGCCAGGCACAGTGGCTCCGGCCTATAATCCTAGCACTTTGGAAGGCTGAGCCAGGCAGACTGCTTGAGCCCAGGAGTTCAAGACTAGCCTGGACAACATGGTAAAACCACATCTCTACAAAAAAAAAAAAAACAAAAGAATTAGCCAGGCATGGTGGCAGGCTTCTGTAGTCCCAGCTACCTGAGAGGCTGAGGCAGGAGGATCACGTGAGACCATGGAGGTCAAGGCTGCAATGAACCATGATCACACCACTGCACTCCAGCCTGGAGGACAGAACGAGAGCAAAACCCTGTCTCAAAAAAGAAACAAACAAACAAACAAAAAAGGACAATTACTACCATTATGAAAAACAGATGACGAAAGTATCAAACCCACTGGTAAAGCAAACACACACAGACAAGGATTCAAATGTTATCACTATAGAAAACCAACAAACCACAATGCTAAACAATATGAGAGAAAGAAAAGAACAAAGGACCTACAAAACAACCAGAAATCAATTAATAAAATGACACTAATAAGCCTTCACATATCAAGAATAAACTTGAATGTAAACAGATTAAACTTTCCACTTAAAAGATAGAGAATGGCTGACTGTATTAAAAAACATGACCCAACTATATGCTACTTATAAAACCTTGTCTCACCTTTAAAGATACACATAGACTGAAAGTAAAGGGAGAGAAAAAGATATTCCATGCAAAGGTATATCAGATACAACAGACTTTAAGTCACAAACAGTAAAGAGACAAAGAAGGTGATTCTATAATGATAAAGGGATTAATTCATCAAGAGGATATAACAATTCTAGAACTTCTAATATATCAAAACAACAAAACCTTGCAATTACTGTAACAGATATAAAACTACAAGAGTTTTGAAGTTCATCTGCGATTGGATATGCAACTTTAAAGAATTAATTTGTTCAAAAATACATAATTCCTTGAAATCTATTACATCATATCTTATAATAGTCAATATTAAATGCAGCAAAAGCAGTTATAAGAGGGAAGTTTATAGCAATAAATACCTACATCAAAAAGGAGGAAAGATGTCAAACAACATAACATTACACCTCAAGGAACTAGAAAAAGAAGAACAAAGCCAAAAGTTAACAGAAGGAAGGAAATAATGAAGTTCAGAGCAGAAATAAACGAAATAGAGACTGTAAAAATGATGGAAAAGATCAACAAATCTAAGAATTGGTTTTCTGAAAAGATAGAAAGTTAATTAAAATGAAGTTCTTAGCAGTAAGGAGTAAATTTGCTAGAATTTTATCAATTTGTGCTCACCATTGACTTTGGATTGTTTTGTGCTCACCATCGTTTTTGGTCTTCCTTCTGGACTCACTTTTTCCTGCTGAAATGTATCTTTTAGTAGAAATTTCAGTGAGGCTCTGTGGGTTTTTAAGTTGTAGTCTTTGAAAAAAAATTTGTTGCCCTCACTCTCAATATCCTCTTTATAATTTTCTTACCCCAGAACTTTAAAGATATTACTGCATTGTTTTGTGGTATCTATTAACATAAATATTGAAGTCTGCTATCACTCCTACATGTCATAGCTTTACCTCAAGTAGTTTAAAACTTGTTTGCATTAGCAGCAATGTTCTGCAATATTTTTGGAAAGGTGTTGATGTTGATTTTTCTTGATCAAAAGTGACAATATACTTTTAATCTAAAGATTCATGTCTTTTTTTTATTCTAGGAAATTCTCAGCTACTATGAAGTCAAATGCTACTTCTTTGTTATTTCCTCTAAATTATTTTACCTGAACTGTTCACTGACCATGGAAGCCTCTCAAGCTCACTTCCATATCCCTCCATTTCTTTCTTATGGTGAAAAAGTTAGGATAATGGTTAGCTTGGCAGGGTTGGGATAGTGGGAGGGCATGGAGAATAACTGGCATGAGGCACAGGGAGACCTCTGGGGTGCCTTCTGCCAGTAATTCTGGTGATATTCTATTTCTTGATCTAAGTAGTGGTTAACAAAGGTGTGTTCACTTTATGAAAATGTGTTAAGCTGTGCATTTATGAGTAGCATACTTTCCTGTTTGTGTGTTACATTTCAATTAGGGGTTTACTTACATTTTTAAATTCTATCAGGAAAAAAATTCATTTTTCAATTTTTAATTTTGTTGACTATCTTTCTTAGCACTGCGTTTCTTCATATATTTTGCAATTTGGTTTGCAGGCTTACTGCACCATTCCTCACCTTACCCTCAACACACACACATACACAGTCTGTGGTCACCCTACTCATCTAACAATTTGTGGCTGCCACAACTTAGCCTGCCTGGGCTATCTATATATATAGAACCAGGTCTTATAACAGCAGGTTAAAATTCCTGCCTCGAAGAGGTATCCGATACGATGCAGATCCAGTCAGTCACAAGGCAGGAGATACTTCGCTTTATCCTGGAGTTCCTAAATCATGTCATTTCATCTTCCTAAGCTTGCAACTTATCCAAAGCTATAGCAATAGGCAGCATTTGGCGGGAGGTTCCCCTTCCAATAGTCTATTTGGAGGGAAGCAATGGCTGGCAGTAAAAGTAACATCCTGGACCTGCCTCTAGTCGTCCATGTTGTACCACAAGAGTAAAACTGTCTCCAGTGCCTACTTCTGTACAGGAAAGCCAGCAAGCATGGCATAGGCTTTAACCACACTCATTATTTTGCACTTATAATCTATATGTATGTACAGCTTGATCTATTTTTATTCAGGATACTTTTTTCTCTTTTTATATTTTAATACGATGCAATCATGTGTTTAGAACAGAAAGGATGTTAACTGGAAATCACACTGCCTTAAACATACACACATACCCCAGAATTCCATAGGCACTCAGTAAATGTTTCCTGAATTTTAATGAATTTAGTCATTTAGAAAATGCACTGATGCTTTTCTACGAAAAAGAATCAAAAGAATTAAGTGACTCAAATTGGCTTTTTTCTTTTCCTGGAAGTACATGACAAGAAAGAAAACAACAGGATCACTTGAGCCCAGGAGGTCGAGGCTGCAGTAACCAGTGATTGTGCTCATGCCACCGCACTGCACTCCAACCTGAGTAACAAAGTCAGAACTTGTCTCAAAAAAAAAAAAAAAGAATACAATGATCACAACTACAGCCAGCATTACTGCTTTGATTTGTGCTAAGGTGCCAGCAGTTTCACTCACTATTACTTCTATACCATTTGTGTATATGTCAACTCAATGAAAAAGACATTTAACATCTTGGCATTATGATGAAAATCATTTTAATTTCATTAAACCCTGAATAGGTTTTTAGGATACCCAGGTATCCTCTAGAGACCATGTTCTGAGAACTGCTACAATTCTTCATCTAGTCACAAACCTCATGCATATTTACACCAAGAAACACATTACAAGAATATTCATTGCACCTCAGCTTCCAATGGCAAAAACTGCAAACAACCCAAACTATCAGGAAAATAGGTAAATACTTTTGTGAATTTATACTATAGAATCTGTTCGTTAAAATAAATGAACTATAGCTTTATGCAACATGGGTAAATCTTAAAAATACAATGTTGTAAAAGCAGTAAGTTACAGAAAACTGCAAGCTGTAAAATACCGTTTTTCTAAATTTCAAAAACAAGCAAAACTGAATAGTACATTGTTTAGGCATATACATGTGTTAAACCTACCCCCAGCAAAAAAAAAAAAAAAAAATCAAGGAAATGTTAATCCCAAAATACTCCTGCAAGATAGACAGGAGGATAGCTAGGGAGAAACATGTATGTAGGTGCAAATTGCTGGCAATGTTCTAGTTCCTGGGGTGGGTGGTAGTTTCATGGGTGTTTAACATATTGTCCTTTATAACTCTCATATAAGTTACATCTATTCTAGTTTTACAGGATTTTTCCCTCCTAAATACAATCAAATGCACAAATCTTAGGTGTACCAGTCAATAGGTTTGGACACTGCATATACCTATGTAACCCAAAGCCCTAAGAAATTATCAGCATCCCAAAAAGTTATTTCGTGCCCCTTCTCCATCAGTTCCTGCTCCGACCACTCAAGTGGCCACAGCTGTTCTGATGTTTTCCCACCATAGATTAGATTATGATTGTGCTCACTGTCTCATACCACTAGAATGAAAGTTTCCTGAAGGTAAGAACCTTAATGTATTATTTACTACTGCATTCAGTGCCCAGGATACTCTCTGACACATGCAAGTTGTTGAATAAATGAAGAGTATATAAAAGCTATAATTAAGTTTCATCAACATGTGTTGATAAGTAAATCTGTTGAATAAAGAGTAAATAAGAGGCTGGGTACAGTGGCTCACACCTGTAATCCCAGCACTCTGGGAAGCCAAGGTGAGAGGATCACTTGAGCCCAGGAGTTCAAGTCCAGCCTGGGCAACATAGTGAGAGCCTGTCTCTACCAAAAAAAAAAGAAAAAGAAAGAGTAAATACAAGTTATAATAAATTTCAGTCAATCTGTACACATACACTCAAAAACCAGTACCTCAAATATCACATTTTAAAAGTTCTTATTTTCAAACTTTACTCATATACTACATAATTCTAAGAGACACAGCTTTTCAGATCAATAAATATACATGAAGAAGTAATGCAGTAGATTAGAAAAATTACTAACCTGGGAGCCAACAGACCCAAAAATAAGTTTCACCCTTTCTTATTGCAAACTAGTTACATGACAAATGAATCTCATCTTCCTCACTTGTATAATAAAATTAATTAAATTTCCACTGTTCTTCCTAACTCTTAAAAATCTATGATTTATAGTAAATTATATGTTATCTAAGTACAAAATAAATTTTAAAAATTAAGTGCTACAAAACGACAAGAAGAAAATGATCATAATTACTAAAAACAAAGAAAGGTTTTAGAAGTTTCACACAATAATTAAAACATAGGCTGAACCTTAAAAGAAAAATAGAATTTTGACAAGTAATGAAAAACAGGGCATTATTGGCAGGGAGAAAAGCATGCAAAACATGGAAAGAGGAATGTACACAGCATGTTCCTGGAACAAAGTAGAGACAAGTTTGGCTGGATTGGAAGGTTCAGATAGGTTAGTGCTTCTCAACTTTTCCACAGAAATGTCCCAAAAGGCAATGGAGTGGTCTGAAGAAGCAGCCAAGAATATAAAATACATTTGAAGTATGTTTACCTTTAATATCCGTGTGATTCTGCATTCTATTGCAAGATATAACCATTTTGATTTACTTTTTTTTAGTATACCAAAATTTTATAGTCTAAGTAGATAAACTATGTTTTTCCTACAATTATTCTTATACTACTTTGGTAAAAGTAAATATGGTGAGGTAAAATGTAAAAGAATTTTGTATTGTACACTAAAGACCACTCATATGTTTTTATTATAAAAGAAGAAGATACGAGTTATTAGAAAAAAGTGCTTTGGGTTGTTTTCTTACTGAGCAAGAAAGAAAATACAAACAGAAAAGAGGTCTTAACAAGCTTTCATACTTTGAGACAAAAAAGAATTTGGTCAACCTTTATTCTTCTCTTTCTTTCACCCCTATATCCAATCCATCAATATGTACTGATAGTTTTACTTCCAAACTATATTTCAAATCCATCCATTGGCTTTTTTCTCCACAACTACCATCATACACTAAACAGCTATTATTTATTTCCTGAACTATTGCAATGTCCTCCTAACTATTTTCTCTAAGTCTGCTTTGCCTCCCAGTAACCTAATCTCCACACAGGAGCCACCCGCATATTTTACGAATGTTTAGACTAAAATTTCATTATCTGTTTGCTGCCTACCTCTCCAACCTCATCATACAACTCTTGCTATGTGCTCTTTCCACTACTAAATTATAGGCTTCAATACCTTATAATAACTCAACAAAGAACCTCATCTGCCTTGTTGAACAATATAGTCTTAGCAGGTAGAAAAGTCCTGAGATACAAATCTTACTAAATATTTAATTTATTAATGCTATGCTCATAAAAATAACAAAATAATTATTTTATTACACATACAATATAACTTCAGGATCTCCAGACCAAGGCTGGGTTGCCTCCCTTAATGAGAAGTTCAGAAAAATCATGTGCATTCTCTTCTGCCCCAAACACCAAGGAAATGATAAATAATAACAATTTTAAGTAATTTTTAACATATAGATTTTTGATAATGAGAGAGTAGTTTATACTAATGTTCCTGATGATAACAATGATAAACTTTTTAAAAATATATATTTATAAAAACACCATTTGAAGGCATTGTCAAGGAAACAAAAGCAGATACAAATCAGGGGGGATATGACCCTTGAAAGAAGGGGAATATACTGAATGAAGCCCACACTTACTCTTCTTCCATCCTGAGACAACTACACACACATTCTGTTGTGTACAGGGAGGGGCCAGAGGAGGGGACAGAGCTCTTGTAAAAAGCTGCAGTCTTACTGGGTGAAAGTATCAGAGAATGAAGTTTGAAGCTGCTAGAAAAGCTAAAAATTGAGGGCAGAAATCTCAGGAAAATAGGAGTCAGTGGGGCCTGACTTCTGAATCCCCATCCATAGGACGAAAATCCAAGCCCAGGGAGAGGTAATAGCTAGAAATCTGAAAGAACTGGGAAGAGATTTCAACAGCTATCTGGTCCTGGAGAGTCAGGGTTTAGTGTTAGAGGGAACTGGTAAATATCTCAGGCTTTCCACTGAAACTCCAGAAAAGCCACACTGGAAGAATAACAGCCACTTACCAGAACTAATGGCAAAACTGAAATAGACCTGTCCCAACAAAGCCTAAAACCAAGCCTCCCCAGGATCAAGTTGATCTGCTAGTAATTTAACTGCCTGCTAGAACAAAACTCATTACTTCAGAGAAAGATTGAAATCCACACCATCTGGAGTTTCTACACTATCACCCACAATGTACAATAGTCAGTTGAAACTTATTAAACATGAAAAGAAAAATGGAAGAGTTAAAAGAAAAATATATATATAATAGAAATGGACCCACAGCAGACCCAAATGTTAGAATTTAAAGACTTTGTTTACTATGATACATATGTAATAGAATTTACAGTAAAAAATTAATATAATGCATGAAGGTAAAGAAGCCATATATAAACTCTACAATATCAAGAAATCTAAGCCAGGAGTCATGGCTCATGCCTTTAATCCCAACATTTTGGGAGGCCAAGGCAGGAGGATTGCTTGAGTCCAGGAGTTCAAGACTAGCCCTGGCAACATAGCAAGACCCCTTCTCCATGAAAAAAAATTTTTTTTTTAATTAGCTGGGCATGGTGCTGTGTGCCCGTAGTCCCAGCTACTTGGGAGGCTGAGGTAGGAGGATTACTTGCACTCAGGAGTTTGAGGCTGCAGAAAGCCATGACCACACCACTGAACAACAACAAGAGCAAGAAAGTCTGATACATATAAGTGGAACAGAGGACATACTTGAAAAAATACTGGCTAAATGTTTTCCAAGTTTGTTTTAAAAAAATCAAACCACCAATCCAAAAAGTTCATCTGAATCCAATCTATATAAATCCATACTTACTCACATTATAGCCAAACTGCTAAAAACCAAAGACAAAAAGAAAATCTTAAAAGCAGTCACATACATACAGGAGAACCAAGACAAGAAACAGAACTGACATCTCTTCAGAACTAATGGAGGCCAGAAGACAAAGTACTCATAGGGAGTGGGGGAAAGCTGTCAACCTAGAATTCTATAATCCTGAAAAATAATTCTCATACTACTGGATCTGTTGTATTATAAAAAATAAGAATTTTCAAAATTCAAGGCAAAACAAGTATGTTTTCAGATAAATGGATGCTAAGAGAATCACCAACAAACTCACATTACAAGAACTGGTAAAGAAAATCATTTGGATTAAAGGAAATATTACATGTAAACTCAGGTTTACAGAAAGGAATGAAGAGCTCAAAAATAGTAAATATGTGAGGAATTAAAATATTATTATTCTTCCATTTCTTAAATGTATTAAAAGACAATTGACAGTCAGGCATGGTGGCCCACATATGTAATCCCAGTATTTGGGAGGCTGATGCAGGTGGATCACCTGAGGTCAGGAGTTCGAGACCAGCCTGGCCAACATGGTGAAACCCAGTCTGTACTAAAAATACAAAACTTAGCCGGGCATGGTGGTACACGCCTGTAATCCCAGCTACTCAGGAGGCTGAGGCAGAATTCCAACCCTGGAGGCAGAGGTTGCAACGGAGGTCATGCCACTGCACTCCAGCCTGGGTGACAGAGCGAGACTCCGTCTAAAAAAAAAAAAAAAAAGACAATTGACAATTGTTTAAAGCATGAATAATAACAGTGTATGGTAGGGCTTAAAATAAATATAAAAGTAAAACAGGTAACAACAATAGGTAAAAGGAGTAAAATTAACAGTTTATATAAACAAATTCATGACAGCTCTGACAAATAAGAAAAGGTGCTATCAGCAAATCAGAAATTTAAAGGGAAGATCAAAAGTAGATAGGATTAGAATGACAGAGTAGAGGAAACAGACTCTATTTAAAACATACATAGGCTAGGTGCTGTGGCTTACGCCTCCAATCCCAGCAATTTGGAAGTCCAAGGCAAGAGGATTGCCTGAGCCTGGAGTTCAAGACTAGCCCCAGCAACATTACGAGATCCTGCCTCTACAAAAAAGAAATCTAAAAATTAGCCAGCATGTAGTGTGCACCTGTAGTACTAGCTACTTGGGAGGCTGAAGTGGGAGGACGGCTTAAGCCCACGAGTTTGTGCCTGCAGTGAGCTAGGATGGTGCCACTTCACTGCAGCCTGGGCAACAGGGCAAGACTATGACTGTAAAAAAATTCTTTTAACTGAAGAAAAAAAATGTACAGAAGAAGGCATCTATAAGCATAAAAACAGTTGTCTGCACACACATAAAAAGCATAAATATGCAATGATAATCAAAGATTATTATACAGTTAGGATGGAGATGGGGCAGGGGTGGTAGGCATAAAAGAGTAAGACCAAAATGGACCAGAAAACAACTGACCCCAGAAGAAACAGATAATGCAGGGAAGAGAACTTGGTTTAAAATCTTTCTTGGTATTCTCAGAGAGATTTAAGAATATTTTTAAAACATAAAGCATCACTAGATTATGAAAAAGGAGCAGAGAATAAAAAAAGTTTACAAAATTTTTTTTAAAGTCCTGACTAGTAATGAAGAGAGCCTGGGCATTTCATAGTGTTCCTGTGCTGCTCTATCCTGGTTCTGTTTCCATTCTATATCAGATGTACCCACTATACACAATTTTGTGGATACTCTTTATGGCTTAATTCTTTATCATGAAGCAGTATTTTTCTTAATTTTGCCTCTTTTGCACTTCCTATAGAAAAAAATAAATGGATCGTTCTCTCTTTCCTTAAAGTGTTTAACACCTGCTGATGTCTGAGCCTTGGGCCACCCAATTTGCTCATTCATTCCAGTTATTTTAAGATTTGTGTTGTTCCAACTTATGTGCTACTGTTATAGAAAATGCTGCTCTAATCATGCTTGTTAAAGTTTGCAAGTGGCTATGCATAATACATTCTCTATACATTAAAGAAAAAAAGAGGCCGGGCACGGTGGCTCAAGCCTGTAATCCCAGCACTTTGGGAGGCCGAGACAGGCGGATCACGAGGTCAGGAGATCGAGACCATCCTGGCTAACACCGTGAAACCCCGTTTCTACTAAAAAATACAAAAAAAACTAGCCGGGCGAGGTGGCGGGCGCCTGTAGTCCCAGCTACTCGGGAGGCTGAGGCAGGAGAAGGGCATAAACCTGGGAGGCGGAGTTTGCAGTAAGCTGAGATCCGGCCACTGTACTCCAGCCTGGGTGACAGAGCAAGACTCCGTCTCAAAAAAAAAAAAAAAAGAAAAAAAAAAAGATAGATGACAATTCAGTGAAAGAGTTGAATAATACAACTCAAAGGACTAAATTAGTAATTTGGAAGACAGTCAAGACAAACTCCCAGTTCCTAGACTCAGAAAGAGACAAAGACAGAAAGAAAAAAATATGATGAGCATAAAAGTAAGAAATATGAGGATCAATCCAGGGAGTACAATTCTAAAGAGAAGCTCTAGATGCAGGAAGAATGAGAACACAGGGAAGAAAAATAATAGGAGAAATTTTATTGGTGTTAAAGATGCCTGGGTTCATACTAAAAAGATCTGCTGAGAGAAGGTAACATTTAATTTTTTAAAAACTACTGACACAAATCAAAGCTAAGGGTCCAAACACCAAAGATAACAAAGAAACTCTAAAAGAGTTCAATTTATCTCTGTCTACTCAGAGCTTCACCCACACATATAAAACTCACTGATGAAAACACATGCATTCAGATTGGTCCCTCTTTAGATTCATACCCAAATGGGCCCTTAGTGCTGCTCAACTATCATTTTATATTTCTTTAGATCATTTACTCTCCCACTATCCGTGACAACTATCTCATACTTTCTCCTCCTTGATCACCAAAACTGCCAGCCCTTTTCTTAAGCTCCACTTCCTACATTTGACTGAGAAATACAAGCAATCAAAAGCAAATACCAAACAACTGAAGAATGCATAACCTTTTCAAATGAAGCTGGAATATTTTAGAAAGTAGACCACATGTTAGGCCATAGAATTATCAACCAATTCTTAATGAAATCATACAAAATATAATTTGTACTCAAAACATAAACAATGGAACAAGCAAATATTTTATATATTTGGGACCCATAATATTGACTCAATGTTGCATAGACCATAAAAAATTTATATAATTCTTAAAAGTATTGAACAAATAGGAACACTGAAGAATATTGCATAAAAATGTGAAACTCAGCTTCACCATTACCCATTCATTTTATTCTGTGTAAACAGTTTGATAAGAATTCTCATTATTAGGGCCAAGCATGGTGGCTCATGCCTGTAATCCCAGCACTTTGGGAGGCTGAGGCGAGCGGATCATTTGAAGTTAGGAATTCCAGGCCAGCCAGGCCAATGTGGTGAGACCCTGTTCTCTACTGAAAATATAAAAATTAGCCGGGCTTGGTGGCGCACGCCTGTAATCCCAGCTACTTGGGAGGCTGAGGTAGGAGAACTGCTTGAACCTGGGAGGCAGAAGTTGCAAGAGCCAATACCACACCACTGCAGTTCGGCCTGAGCTACAGAGTGAGACTCCACTTCAAAAAAAAAAAAAAGACAATATAATAATAATAATAATTCTCATTATTAGGCTGGTGCAAAAGTAATTGTGGTTTTTGCCATTAAAGTATGAGCAAAAATGCAATTACTTTACTTCCAACCTAATAAAAAGTATATTAAGTTGCAAAATAGGACATATTTTGCATTCAATGATTACTTAATATTTTATAAATGTATGCTATTATTAATACCGCAACAACAACAAAAAACTCATGTATGCATTGAAAAATGTGAAGTTCTGCATCTGAGTTAATGGAAATTTGCCAATGGCACCTAAATTAAAAATCTCTCATGGAAAATATAACCACTAACAAAAGTATCACAGCATATACAGAAAAAAAAAAAACTAGAAACCCCAATATATTTGTAAATTAATCAATATACTTTCATAGAACCCATGGTACAAAGAATAACTTAAAAAATATTTTGAATCAATAATGAAAATGAGTAAAATGCAGTAAAAGTGTATACTAAGATATTCATAATCTTAAATTCATACACAAGAAGAGAAGAAAGGCTGAACAATGTTATTAAATAAATTTTCATTTCAAGAAGTTGTGAATGGAACAACAAATTAAGTCAAAAATCATAAAAATGAAAATACTTAAGAGCAGAAATCAGAGAAAAATAAAAAGAAAATAAAAGCAAAGTAAAAAGTTGGCTTTTTAAAAGCATTAAAATTGATAAAACACTAGCACTGATCAAGAAAAAAAGAAGATAAAACATAAATTAACAATATCGGGAATTAAAAAGTAGATATTACCAGAGCTTACAATATTGAAACATATAAAAGACAATAGGAATATTCTCCAATTTAAAAACAAATGAAGTTTCTTTTAAAACAATTTACTAAAACTAGCACAAGAAGAAATATAAAATTTCAAAAATTTTATATATAATTGATATGGTTTGGCTCTGTGTCCCCACCCAAATCTCACATTGAATTATGATCTTCAGTGTTAGAGGAGTGGCCCGGTGAGAGGTGACTGGGTCATGGGGTGGATTTCCCCTTTACTAGTCTCATGATAGTGAGTGAGTTCGCATGAGATCTGTTTATTTAAATTTTTGCAGCATGTCATCCTTTGCTGTCTCTTTCCTGTTGCTATATGAAGATGTACTTGCTTCCCCTTCACCTTCTACCATGATTGTAAATTTCCTGAGGCCTTCACAGCCACGCCTTTTATACAGCCTGTGGAACTGTGAGTCAATTAAACATCTTTTCTTTAAAAACTACCCAGTCTCAGATAGTTCTTTAGAGCAATATGAGAACAAACGAATACAGTAATTTAAAAATTGAATATACCATTTAAAACTTTTCCACATAGAAAATTTAATGCCCAGTGACTTTGCTGGTAAATTTTTCCAAATGTCTGAGGAAGAAACATTGTGCTTATACAAACTCTCTCAGAAAATAGAAAATAAAAAACACTTCCCCACATTCTTAAGAGGAGAGTACAAACATGATACCAAAATATATAAGGACATGAAAAAGGAAAAAAATTACACTGGAATCTCTCTCATAAACATATTTGGGGGAAAAATGCTAAACAAAATACTAGCAAATTAAATCCAATAATATTTTAAAAGAATAAGTCTTGACCAAATGAATTTACCCCCAGAAGTGCAAAGTTAACATTTAAAAATCCATCATTATACCAGATTTAAAAACATGTGCACAGCAAGGGAAACAATTAACACAGTAAAGGGACAACCTATGAAACAGGAGAAAATATTTTCAAGCCATCCATATGATAAGGATATGATAAGGATAAATAGATAAGAAATGCAAACAACTCAAAAGCAAGAAAACAAGTAACTGATTAAAAAATGGACCTGAACAGATATTCCTCGAAGGAGAATACA
The DNA here is from genome assembly GCF_049350105.2 of Macaca mulatta. Classification (NCBI taxonomy): domain Eukaryota; kingdom Metazoa; phylum Chordata; class Mammalia; order Primates; family Cercopithecidae; genus Macaca; species Macaca mulatta. Next base: position 94,417,171 of record NC_133420.1, read on the forward strand.
GGCCGGGTGCAGTGGCTTAACCCTGTAATCCCAAAACTTTGGGAGGCCAAGGTGGGAGGATCACTTGAGCCCAGGAGTTCAAGACCAGCCTGGGCAACATAGTGAGACCCTGTATCTAAAAAAAAAAAAAAAAAAATTAGCCAGGCATGCTGGCACATGCCTGTAGTCCCAACTACCCAGGAGGCTGAAGGAGGAGGATCACTTGAGCTTGGGAGGTCAAGGCTGCAGTGAGCTATGATCACACCACTACACTCCAGCCTGGGCAACAGAGCAAGACTCTGTCTCCAAAAAAAAAAAAAAAAAAGACAATATGTAAATGGACAACATGTTCATGAAAAAATGTTCAACATCACTGAAAGCAAATTAAAACCACAATGAGGTCTCACCTCATGCCTGTTAGAATGATATTTATCAAAAAGATGTAAGGATAACAAGCATTGGTGAGTATGTGGAGGAAAAGAAACCCTTGTATACTCTTGGTGGGAAAATGTAAATTTTTACAGTCACTATGGAAAATGAATGGAGGTTCCTCAAAAAATTAAAAATGGAGGACTACCATATGATTTAGCAATCCCACTTCTGGGTATTGGAACTAAAAATAATGTCAAAGCAATATCTACACTCACATGCTCTTTGCAGCATTATTCATAATAGCCAAGATAAAGAACCTAAGTGTCCATCAACAGATGAACTGATAAATAAAATACAGTATATGTACACAATGGAATATAATTCAGCCTTAAAAAAAAGAAGAAAATCCTGTCTTTGGAACAACATGGATGAACCTGGAGGACATTATATTAAGTGAAATAAGCTAGGCACAGAAAGACAAAACTGTATGATCTAACTGATCCACAGAATCTAAAAAAGTAGAACTCATAGAAGCAGAGAGCAAGTAGAATAGCAGTCAGCAGAGGCTGAGGGTCCCATTAGGAAGAGCGGGAGATGTTGGTCAAAGGATACGAAATTTCTGCTAGATAGGAGGAGTAAACTGAAGAGATCTATTGTACATCATGGTCATTACTGCTAATAACAATATATCATATCCTTGAAAATTGCTAAGAGTAGATTTTAAGTGTTCTCACCACAAAAAAATAAGTATGTGAGGTGATACATATGTTAGACTGATTTTGCCATTCTGCAATGTACACATATAATGAAATGTCATGTTGTACACCACATATACAATTTCTATGTAATTTAGAAAAAAAAATTTTTTTTTTTTTTTAAGACAGTCTCGCTCTGTCGCCCAGGTTGGAGTGCAGTGGCGTGATCTCGGTTCACTGCAAGCTCCGCCTCCTGGGTTCACGCCATTCTCCTGCCTCAGCCTCCTGAGTAGCTGGGACTACAGGCACCCGCCACCACGTCCGGCTAATTTTTTGTATTTTTAGTAGAGGGGGTTTCACTGTGTTAGCCAGGATGGTCTCGATCTCCGGACCTCGTGATCCGCCCACCTTGGCCTCCCAAAGTGCTGGGATTACAGGCGTGAGCCACCGCACCCAACCACAAGAAAAAAATTTTTAATAGTCAATATATTTTACATTAGAACTATGAGAAAACACAACATATGATCATTTCAATAGATGCAAAAACTACCTCTAATAAAATTTAACCAATGTTCATGTTTTTAAAATCTCAACAAACTAGGAATTCAAGCAAACTTCCTCACTCTGATAAAGGGTAAGAGTAAAAAAACTTAATATACTTAATGGTAAAATATTGATCTTGTTCTTCTAGAGTTCAAAAACTTAACAAGCATGTCCAAAATCATGATTTCTATTCAACACCATAGTGGAAATTGTGGCTAGTGCAATAAGGCAAGAAAACTAAATCAAAGGTATAATGATTAGAAAGGATAAGTAAAATTGTCAGTATTCATAGATGACATGTCTGTCTATGTAGGAAATTTACAAGAATCTACCAATCAGTAAGTGAATTTAGCAAAGTCACAAGATACAAGACAAATATATAAAATTCAACTGTATTTCAGTATATCAGAAGCAAGCAATTTTTTAAATGAACATTTAAAAAGAGTATCATTTATAATAATAACAAAACATCAAATACCTAGGAATACATCTATTGAAATATCTGTAAAAACTCTGCAATAAAAACTATAAAACATTTCTTCAAAAAATAAATGCTAGCTAAATAAGAGAGGGATAGACCATGCTGATATAAGAATACAGAAAAACTCAGTACGGTTCAGATGTCAATTCTTTTCCAAATTAATCTATAGATTCAACCTACTTCCAATTAAAATCCTAGCAGTTTTTGTGGAAATTTACAAGTTGATCCTAAGTCTGAAAAACAAAGGATTTATAATAGCCAAAACAATCTTGAAGAGTAAACTAAGGATTTATATTATCAGACATCAAGATTTATATTAAAGATAGAACAAGTAGATTGGTATTAGCACAAAAATGAACAAATAGACAAATGGAACAGAATAGAGTTCAAAAAAATATACTCACATACAGTTAGCTAATTTGGAATAGATGTGCCATTGCATTTCAGTGAAGAAATATTGGTCACTTCAAAACATGTTGCTTAGTCAATTGGCTATTCATATGGGGCAAAAAAATAACCTTAACCTCTACTTCATACCATACACAAATATTAATTTAAGATGGAAAACAGACCAATGTGACCACTCTTAAGCAGGATATAAAAACACTAACCATCAAAGATTTATTTATAAATTAGACTTCTTAAATATATATGCACACAATAATAGTTTCCAATTACATGAATCAAAAATGTAAAGAGGGAAATAAAACAACTATTACACTAAAAATTTTTTTTTTTTTTTTTTTTTGAGACGGAGTCTCGCTCTGTCGCCCGGGCTGGAGTGCAGTGGCCGGATCTCAGCTCACTGCAAGCTCCGCCTCCCAGGTTTACGCCATTCTCCTGCCTCAGCCTCCCGAGTAGCTGGGACTACAGGCGCCCGCCACCTCGCCCGGCTAGTTTTTTGTATTTTTTAGTAGAGACGGGGTTTCACGGTGTTAGCCAGGATGGTCTCGATCTCCTGACCTCGTGATCCGCCCATCTCGGCCTCCCAAAGTGCTGGGATTACAGGCTTGAGCCACCGCGCCCGGCCTACACTAAAAATTTTAATACTCATTTCTCAGCAATTAACAAAAAAATTTTTTTAAATCAGTAAAAATAATGAAGACCTAAACATCAACCAACCAAACATAAATGACATTCGCAGAACACAGTGCCCAACAACTGCAGAATATACACCCTTTTCAAGTGTTCACAGAACATTCACTAAGTTATACCATAGGTTAGTCCATAAACCAAGTCTCAATAAATTTGAGAAGATTGAATTCATATGAATTATATTCTTGGCCATAGCAAAACTGAATTAGAAATAAATATTTTTAAAAATCTAGAAAATCTCCCAGTATTGCAAAATTAACATAGTTCTAAATAATCCCAGATTCAAAGAAGAAATTAAAAGGGAAATCAGAAATTATTTTCACCTGAATGATAATGAAGAAACAATAAAATTTGGGGGAATACAGCTAAAATAGTGGTTAGAGAGAATGTACAGCTATAAATGCTTATGTTGGAAAAGAAGAAAGATATGAAATTAATTATGTAAGCTTTCTAGGTAGCTAGAAAACAAAACCAGAGAATGAAGAAATAATAAAGAACAAAAATTACTAATACATAAAACAATAAAGAAAAATCAAAAAAACCACAACTTTGTTTTTAGAAAAGATTAAGAAAATTGATAAACCTCTAAGATGATGAATTTACAAACAGAAAAGAACACATATTACCAATAACAGAAATAAAAGCAGGACATCAGTACAGATTTTATAAACAGTAAGTGGATATAAAAGGATAGAAGCAACTTCATGCCAATGACTTTAACAAGTTAGATTTGATGAACAAATTCCTTGAAAGACAGAAATTACCAAAACTGACATAGGAAGAAACAGAAACCTTGAATAGTATCATATCTCTTCAATAAATGGAATTCTTCATTAAAAACATACTCACAAAGAAAATTCTTGGCCAAAGTGACATCCCTGGGAAAGTCTGTCAACTATTTAAGGAAAAAACAGTACTGATTCTGTATAAACTCTTACAGAAAACAGGGGCAGAAATAATTTCCAAATCATTTTGTGTGGCCACAATTATCCTAATACCAAAACCTGGCAAAAGCATATCACACACACACACACACACACACACACAAATTACAGGCAAATGTTTCTCATGAACATAACAAAATAATAGAACATAGAACCAGCAGCATATAAAAAGGTCAGAACTCCATCACCAAGTGGGGTTTATTCCAGTAGTACTGGTTGCTTTGACATTTAAAAATGAATCAATGTAATTTACCTTATTAACAGAATAATGGAGCAAAACCATAAGATCGTCTCAATTGTTGCATGAAAAGCATTTGACAAAAGTCAACACCAATTCATGATAAAATTTCTGGAAATGAATTAGAAAAAGAAGGGAATTTCCTCAATAAAATAAAGATCATCTACAGACAACCTTCCATTACTTAATGATTACACATTGAATGCTTTCTCCATAAAATCAAGAACAAGGAAAGGACACTCACCACCACCATTTCTATTCAGCACTGGAGATTCCACCCAATGCAATTGGGTAAGAAAATTAAATAAAAGACATAGAGATTGAAAAGAAAGAAATAAAACTTTTTATTTGCAGACATGATTGTATGTATTGAAAATGCTGATGATTCTACCAAAAAATTACTAGAACTTATAAGTGAATTTACCAGTATCACAAGATACATCACAAAATAAACAAAACCAATTGTATTTCTACATACTGTACTAAGCATGTCTTTTTATTCTGTATTTTTGATGCTTTGACATCTTGGGAATTTGCTGACCAATTCCTAGAAACAGGAAAGAACCTGACAGTGAGGGCATCTTTTCATATGCAAACCAACCAATACCTTATCAAGTTCTTACCTGATATTTATACATATCCCAACCACCTCCTTTATCCAGTTCTTACTTAATACCTATATAAATATATCAAACAAGATGGTCTCTCCAATACACAAAGAGCTCCACTAACTAATTTTTTTAAAGCCACTGGAGAAATTACAGACATATTAAAACCTTCCACTAAAAAAATGTTTTGAACATATATGGAAAATTTATAAAAATTGGCCATGATGAAACATAAGCTCAAAAATTTTAAAAAGAAAACTCCTAAAAGTTGGCATAACAGAGCCTAAAAATAATTTCAAAGTTGGTATAACTGTTACTAGAAAACCATCTCCACGATGACACTATATATGTCTTTATTTCATTTTTATGTTATGCTTCTCTTTATATTTGAATCAGTCCTTTAAACTACATAAACATTTTCAAGTGTTTGTAAATACCCTTTTAAAAATTACTGCTGTTAGCTGTTCTTTATGCTTTTCTTACTGGTCCCCTTACACATTCGAAATTGGACATTTCTGACTATTTCTTTGGTATGTTTTATATCTAACTATGTCGGTTATTTCTATACCAGAAACTCTGTCAGATTGTGTACCTCCTTTCTAAACCCAATATCTAAGTGAAAAATGACAGAGGAAATAAAAGATGCATAAATTTGACTGCATATTATAAACACTATAATCAAAACAAAAAAAAAACAGAAAAATATATACTACAAAGGTTTAATATATTTATACAAGTAACTCTTACAAATTAATATGACAATGAACATAAATAGGTATTTCAAAAAAGAAATGAAAACATGGTCAACATAATGACGAATCAGAGAAGAGTACATAAAAATGAGATATTGTTTCCTCCTTAGCTGACTGGTAAACAAGAAGAATGCCAATACCCAGTGTTGGCAAAGATATGAGAAAAACAAGAATATCTAATAATTGTCCTTTCAAAAATACAAAAATTAGCCGGGTGTGGTGGCGGGTGCCTATAATCCCAGCTACTTGGGAGGCTGAGGCAGGAGAATCGCTTGAACCGGGGGAGGGGGCAAAGGTTGCAGTGAACCAAGATCGCACCACTTCACTCCAGCCTGGGTGGAAGAGCGAAACTCTTTCTTAAAAAACAATAAAATAAATGTTTTTAAAAAATGATGTATGTTGGCTTACATTATACCCTTAGTACTATATTCTCTGCATAGCACAATATGGACACTGAATATTTGTTGAATAATTGATAATTAATAATTTATTTAATGAAAGATTGATTAAAGACTGATCTGTTGAGTAAGTGGGTGAGTGATTCACTGGGAGAGAGTGTGACTGACTGATAGACCAACCAACCAAAATGCTGAGTGAGCAAGTGACCAGTTAAGAGAGCAACCAACCAAATGAGTTGTGACCCTCTGAGAGAGTCACAGAATAAATAACTCTTCAAATGACTGAGTGACTAACAAAATAAATGAGCTGATGAGTAATCATGTTATGAGTCAGTGAGTGATCGATGACTGAGTGCTTGACGAATGAAAAAAAGGAATGAATGAATTTTTATCAATGAATTGGAAAGATCTCCACAATACACTGTTGAGTTAAAATGGCTCAATTTAGAATGAACAGGATGATGCTAGTGTTATAAAACCTTATCTCAATTTGTCACTATGCAGACATTCCGAATGATACTAAAACTTGTTAAGTGGCCAGGCGCAGTGGTTCACACCTGAAATCCCAACACTTTGGGAGGCCAAGGTGGGCAGATCACTTGAACTCAGGAGTTCAAGACCAACCTGGACAACATGGCGAAACCCCATCTCTACTAAAACTACAAAAATTAGCCAGGTGTGGTGGCTTGCGCCTGTGGTCCCAACTACTCAGGAGGCTGAGGGTTGAGCCCAGGAGGCAGAGATTGCAGTGAGCGAAGATTATGCCACTGCATGCCAGCCTGGGTGACAGAGTGGGACCCTGTCTCAAAAAAAGAAAAACTTGTTAAGCATGATGGTTAATACTGAGTGTCAACTTGATTGGATTGAAGAATACAAAGTACTGATCCTGGGAGTATCTGTGAGGGTGTTGCCAAAGGAGATTAACATTTGATTTAGCGGGCTGGGAAAGGCAGACCATTGAGTGGGCACAATCTAATCAGCTGCCAGCAAATATAAAGCAGGCAGAAAAAACATGAAAAGGAGAGACTGGCCTAGCCTCCCAGCCTACATCTTTCTCCCGTGCTGGACGCTTCCTGCCCTTGAACATCAGACTCCAAGTTCTTCGGTTTTGAGATGCAGCCTGGCTCTCCTTGCTCCTCAAGCTTGCCAACAGCCTATTGTGGGACCTTGTGATCATTTAAGCTTATACTTAATAAACTCATATATATATCCTATTAGTTCTGTCCTTCTAGAGAACCCTAATACATTAAGCAAGTTCTGTCAATCACAAGAAGCATTTGTAATCTTTTTTGCCCCTTTGATTAACGTCATTTTTAAATAACTTTTTATTCACTTGAATTTTTTATATGAAGAGACATTTGGCCAAAGCTTGTATAGTACTATTGCCTATTAAAACGGCATATAAAATGCATGCAAATAAGATATTTTAACACAATGTCATGATTCTTTCACTTAAGAAACAAGAAATCTAAGATGAATACTAATTCAACTTTTAGACTTTAGAAGAGAAAAGATTAAGAACAGCCATACATTTAAGGGCTACCGAAGTCAAATGTAATCATTTTACCTTGGGCCAGTGTCAGAAGTACATACATGACAGGCAAAAGCTTAAAAGACCTCCTGAGGAGCGGGGGTTGGCTCATGCCTGTAATCCCAGCACTTTGGGAGGCCGAGGCGGGTGGATCACGAGGTCAGGAGATCGAAACCATCCTGGCTAACACAGTGAAACCCCGTCTCTACTAAAAATACAAAAAAATTAGCCAGGCGTGATGGCGGGCGCCTTGTAGTCCCAGCTACTCGGGAGGCTGAGGCAGGAGAATGGCATGAACCCGGGAGGCAGAGCTTGCAGATCACGCCACTGCACTACAGCCTATATGACAGAGGGAGACTCCATCTCAAAAAAAAAAAAAAACCTCCTGAGAAAACTGATGCCAAGAATAGAAGAAAATATAAATTATTCTGCAAAATGTATCCCTTTTCTGGTTTTGGTTTTTGGGGTTTTTTGTTTTGTTTTTTGTGGGTTTTGGTCTTAGGAGTAGATTTTGAACTACTTCTTAGAATCATGCTTAATGATGACTACATAGGAAAAGCCAGATTTATAATTCATAACACACATAAAGAAAAAGTGTGAACAAAGATGGGAGAGGTGCTTTAAATAGGCTTTAAAAGTTGGGAGTTTTTGGCCGGGCATGGTGGCTCATGCCTGTAATCCCAGCACTTTGGGAGGCCAAGGTGGGCAGATCGCGAGGTCAGGAGTTTGAGACCAGCCTGACCAACATGGTGAAACCCCGTCTCTACTAAAAATACAAAAATTAGTTGGGTGTGGTGGTGCACGCCTGTAATCCCAGTTACTCGGGAGGCTGAAGGAGGAGAATCGCTTGAATCAGGAGGCGGAAGTTGCAGTGAGCTGAGATCATGCCACTGCAGTCCAGCCTGGGTGACAGAGCAAGACTCCGTCTCAAAAAAAAAAGTTGGAGTTTTTTTTCCCTTAAGATCTCATTTCAAAATCATCATATTCCAAGCCTGTATTACCAAGACATTTTTTAAAGATTTTAAGCAGTGATGAGTTTGTCTATAAAAAATAAAATTGCACAGGAAATTTAATTAATTCTGCTGGTGAAATATTTAACACTACCCTCTGCTATTGATATTCAAAAAAATCTAGAAGTTGTTTAAATCAGTATGAATTTAAGTTCATAATGATTTTTAAAATACTGCCATGCTAGAAGAACACTGAATATTTCAGATATTCTGAAATAATTAAAGATTATCATAATGCATTCAGATAAAAAATAAAATTAGGCATCTATGGATAAACCAGGAAAGAATAAGGAATACATAAATATGGAAATGAAACAATTCTGCAGACACTGAGGCATTATGTTTGGAAGGTTTTCCAGTTACTCATCAATCAGATAGACTTATACTATCATGCACTATTTTCTTCTCTGAGTCATTCCCCAAGTCCTAAAATCCACTCCTGATGAATCCTTCCATATCAAACCTTTATAAAACCAATATATTCAATTCTTGCCTATAAAATGAGGCTGAGGGATACAGCAAGGTTGATACAGTTTGGATGCTGTCCCCTTTAAATTTCATGTGTTGCACTGTAATCCCCAGTGTTGGAGGTGAGGCCTGGTGGGAGGTGACTGGATCATGGGGGTGGATTTCTCATGAATGGTTTAGCAACATCCCCCTTGGTGCTGTCCTGAAGATACTGAGTTCTTGCAAGATCTGGCTATTTAAATGTGTGTGGCATCTTCCCCCACATTCTCTTTTGCTCCAGCTCTTGAAATGTGATATTCCTGCTCCCTCTTAGCTTTCGCCAAGAGTAAAAGCTCCCGGAGGACTCCCCAGAAGCTGAGTAAATGTCAGCCCCATGCTTGTAGGCCTGCAGAACCATGAGCCAATTAAACTTCTTTTCTTTATAAATTACTCAGCCTCAGGTATTTCTTTACAGCAATGCAAGAACAGACTAACAGGCCATGTGCAGTGGCTCCAGAACCATAATCCCAGCACTTTGGGAGGATGATGCGGAAAGATCACTAGAGCTCAGGAGTTCAAGACCAGACTGAGCAACACGGTGAAACCCCATCTCTACAAAAAAAAATACAAAAATTAGCCAGGCATAGTGGCACTCGCCTGCAGTGCCAGCTACTCGGAAGGCTGAGGTAGGAGGATCGCTGGACCCCAGGGAAGGCAAGGCTGCAGTGAGCCATGATTGGGCCACTGTCCTCCAGTCTGAGGACAGAGTGAAACCGTCTCAGAAAAAAATAATCAACAAACTAACAGAAGAGTAAAAGGACAGAACTCCCATCATGAAGACTGTTCCTAATACAGTGTTACTTTTACAGACCACCATAACCAGAGGCACTGTGAATCAAACTTACTACAATGAAGGTGTATGTCATTCTACTTCTAATAATTTTAAAATTTCATAATTGTAAATATAATCCAATTATTGCAGAATACTTACCTTTAAAAGTCTGTGGCAGGGAGGGGCAGGGGCGAAAGCAAGGATAATGTTTTTTTAACAAGACAAGGTCCTAAATGTAGGATTCCAGCAATATCATTACAACTGAAGATCTGATGCAATGAAAACTGTATTTCCCATCACCTCTGCCCCTCCTCAAAATAAACCAAAAAATATACAATACCTCATGTATTTAAAAAAATAAATTATGCATATAAATAAGTATAAATAAAATAATCAGAATAGTATTTCTATATATTTATTTATTTATCTATTTTATTTATTTATTTTTTTGAGACAGAGCTTCGCTCTTGTCGCCCAGGCTGGAGTGCAATGACACGATCTCAGCTCACCGCAACCTCCGCCCCCCAGGTACAAGCAATTCTCCTGTCTCAGCCTCCCAAGTAGCTCATATTACAGGCATGCGCCACCACACTTATTTTTTTTTTGTATTTAGTAGAAACAGGGTTTCACCATGTTAGTCAGGCTGGTCGTGAACTCCTGACCTCAGGTGATATGCATGCTTCTACTTAAAAAGCTTAAAAATATTATTCTAAATTTGACCTTCTAAAATAATAAGTTGTAAAATCCAGACTTACCTGTAATTCTGTCTTCTCTAAACTGGCCAATTAACTACAGATCTAATAATTCCATGTTGAATGAACTTATCCTTAATGGTTCCAATCTCAAATGACCTGACCTAGCCTATGAATTGCCATTATGAAATGACAAGCTTCCCTCAGTATGCAAATTTGATACAAATAAAACTATATTGTGAATTTTTAACAATTTAAGGCCAAAAATAGATTAATAAGAGCAGACTCATAAGTCAGCAAATGCCCAGTAAGTACAAAAAATAACTTAATACTTCAAAATAAAGTTTTAAAAAAGGTAACATTAAAATGGAAAACCAAGGTTAAATTCAAGTTTAAAATCAGAAATAAACAGAGAAATTAAATAGAAGTAATAACTAAATTGAAAAACTGGCAAAAAGAACTGCTTCTATTCCTAAACGCTTGATTTATTCATTTTATTTTCAAGTACTTGAATGCCTCCCATATGCTAATAAATATTATACAGGACTTGGAAACAAATAAATTAATGGAAATGTTCACTATCCAATAACTCACAATATAGTTTCACAGGAGCCATTGTTAGAATGAAACAAAGTCCAGAAATAGATCCAACTACATACACAATTCAAAACACCAGCATTTCATAGTAGCAGAGAAAAGGATTATCTGACAAATAGTATTGAAACTGGACAACCATCTAGGGGAAAAAAGTTGCATTCCATCTTATATCTTGCATCAGTATAAATTCCAGATGGATCAAGAAAACAAGGGAGAGTCTCAAAATACAATTTCAGGGTTGAGAAGGGACCTACCTAGATGCACAACAACAACAACAAAATCACAGTATCTACAGAATCAAAAAGATAAAAAGACAACCTAGGGAAAACAACTCATTTCACAAACGCAAAGCTATCTTCCTTAGTATAAGAGCTCCCACAAAGCAAAGTGAAAGGACCACAAATCCAATAGAAAGTGGGCCGAGATATGAGTGAAGAGTTCCCCCAAAAAAGGAGAATAAAAAGCAAATTAAAATTATAATGAGATTCTATTTTTCATGTCTCAAGTTGGCAAAGATCAAGTCATCTGAAACCACAATGTTAGTAAAGGTGTAGAAAAGCATAAATTGGTATTTCTATGTCAATTTGGCAATATTTGTTGAACTTAGTAACATATACCACTTTTGAATCAGCAATTCCTCATCTACTTAATCTTTAGTTATGGTCACACACACACACGCCCTGACAAATGTACAAAGATATTTACTACTTTTTGAATTCTAAGACATTTAAATGTGTTCAAAAAATAGATAATTTTTTTAAAGAAAGAATAAAGAGACAAATACAGACAACTCTCAAAGAGTTTTGTTCCAAAGAGGAGTGAAAAATGGGGCGATAGCTTGAAGAGATGTGGAGTCAAGTAATGATTTAAATTGGGAATTGGCAGAGCACAGTTCACACATACCATATTTAGCCAGTTGCCTGTTTTGTAAATAAAGCTTTATGAGAACACAGCCATGAGCCATGTCTGTTCATTTATGTATTGTCTATAACTGCTTTTGCACTACAAAGGTGGAGTTGAGTATGTGCAAGAGAAACAATCTTGCCCACAAAGTCTAAAATATTTTCTTTATGATCCTTAATAGAAAAATCTTGCCAATCCCTGGTTTAAATCAGTAATTCTCACAATCTAGGCCCCAGATCAACATTATCAGATCACCTGGGAACTCACAGATGCAAATCTTCAAGTCTCACTCCAAAGCTAATGAAACAAACTCTGGGGTGGGGCCCAGCAATTTGTGTTTCAACAAGCCCTTTAGGTAATTCTAATAAGAACCACTGAGTTAGGAAACAGTTCTAGTACAGTTAATCCTCACTGTCTTCAACAGGTTCTTGGAAACTGTGATTTTAAGTCAAACAATGTGTAACAAAATCCATTTTTCCATAGGCTAATTGAGATAAGCAAGTTCCTATGGCATATTTATGGCCACAAAAACATCATCAAACTTCTAAATAAAGACCCCAAACACTTTGATTATTAAACACTAAAATAAATGTGAGCTATACACACATTTAGGAAAGACTAACAAAAACAAGTAAGATAATTATTTACCCAATTCAGTTCAGTCACAAGTGGCTACAGCCTATTCTAGCAGCTCAAGGCACAAGGTGGGAACCAACCCTGGACAGGACACCATCCACTGCAAGACACACTCATACATACATGATCACTCAGACTGAGACCATTTAGACACACCGATCCGCCAACATACACATCTTTAGGATGTGGGAGGGAATTGGGGCACCCAGAAAAACCCACACAGACATGGGGAGAATGTTCAAACTCCACACAAACAGTGGCCCCAGCCAGGAATCAATTTTTTTTTCTTATCAACATTACGAACAAACAACAGTTATTCAAGGACCTGCTGTATAGCCAGGAACAGATAAGGACGCTTTGTGTTCACACATTTAAAGGGTCTTGAGGAAACTTCATGGGAGCCTAAGAGCCCTCAAGCAGACTGTCAGTGAGAACTTCAAGGAAAGTGACAGAAATGATAGTGAAAGCTGAATAAGAGGAGACCCTTGTTACATACTAGGGCAAAGTTTAACAAAACTATCACCTACATTAACATGTTAAATAAAATACATACCTGACCTAATGAATTAAGGACATTCTCCACAAGAACTTAAAGCAATTTGGCTTCTTCTAGCTGCCCTTATAATTGAGAGAACAGAGAGATGAACTAAAGAATGAGCTATTCACTTTTTGAGTAGAATTTCAAGGAGAGGTAATGGACTCAGAACAATCTTTTCGGCCAGCAGAGTGTCAAATAAAAAGGGCCTCAGAGCAAAGATCCAATCTAGAGTGTGATTATAAGATCCTTTCTCAAGGTCTAAATCAGTACCTCATAGATCCTTTCAGACGAAATATTATCTAAGGATCTTAAGGGTGTTGTTCCACAGCAGCCTCACACAGAGCTTAGGGGAGGAAAGAGTTCCTCTCAAGAGACTTGTGGGTATGGCGGTACAGATTATAAACTTATACACAGGAAGTCCACAAAGTTTTTAAAGGAGTTGTATTAGCTTGGAATGAAAGGGACACGTGCTATATTTTAAAAGAGGGCCTTTGGACCCTGAAGCACTACAGGCAGGAAGCAAGCTCAGGAAGTTACTCTTACAAATACAAAGCACTTTATATGGGTGGGATGTGGGGGTAGGGGAGATAAATAATTCAGAAGATAAACCCAAAAAAAGAAGAAGCCTATGTCCCATTTAGAACAACTTCCAGGAAGCAGGACTGAGACCTAATCAAGGAACTGGTAACATGTGCCCAGTGGGGTTGCAGAATTGCTATAGATTGTGCCTACCTTGTGCGCTTCTTGAGGAGGAATGTCTACTGCAAATAACCCGTGCCTTTTCAATCTTGTAAAGTATGTGGGGGACATATAAACTGTCTCTTCATGGGTCCTCAGTTCAAGAAGAACCATATCCAATTAACCATACCCAAGAAAATTATTCTGTACCTGGACCGGATTTATATGATGAGATGCTGGACTCTGAGTTACTGTCATGATGGGATGTGAATTAGGGACCTTTGAGGAGAAGCTTAGTGTATTTTGCATGTATTTCAGATACAGGAGGGATGTGAAGTTTGGCAAAATGGCAAGCTGTGGCAATAGTATTAATAATTGTCCAGAGATGGCCATTACAATATTTCCCATCTCACATGTTTTTCTTCTACAGTGTGAACTTGCCACTCCCCCATCAAATCTGGACAGACTTCTGACACTTACAACCAGTAGAACATGGCAGAAGTTATACTGTGCAACTACCAAGGCTAAATCATAAAGATTTATGCTGAGACACACTGACACGCTCACTTTCAATTCTCTACTCACCACTATGAAAGGTGACCACCCTGAAGCCACCATATTGTGAGGAAATCCAGGCCACATGTACATGCTCCAGTTAACAGCCCAGCTAACATCCCAGTCAAGAACGAGCATCAACTACCCATCATGTGAGTGAAGACACCTCCAGATGATTCCAGTCCTTTGCCTTCAAGTCACCCCTGGCTGGCAATTCTTCCCAACTCATGTCCTAGTAGCCACTGTGGAGCAAAAACAAAGTCATCCCTGGGTGTGCCCTGTCTCAATTATTGATCCATGGTATCTGTGAGCCTAATAAAGTAGTTGTTTAAAATCACTAAGTTTTGGGGAGTTTCTGTTACACAGCAATAGCAATCACTGATGGAAATAATCCAGTAGAGGGAAGAACTGAGAAGGCAAGAAAAAGAGGAAAGAAATATAATGGTAAAGCCTTTGAAGGCAAAGGGGATGAGCTCTTCTACACAACTGAATGGAGAGGCTTTAGAAGGGATGCTAAAACATTCATTGTAGAGGGGAAAAGGGCAATGTACAGAGGACAGGTGGTTGCCTGGTGAACAGGAATCAGAGACTAGAAAAGGAGATGTGGGGGGGTGGTAGGAAAGAGTTTGCTGGTTTTTGTCATAAACATTGGTAAACCATTTCTTTTTTAAACTTTATACACATTTTACCATGTGATCCCATCTTTTTAAATTCTCTAAAAAAGATTTAGTCCATTCCCTCAATAGACAAGACTCACTGATTATGTGAGTTGCTTGAAATCGTATACCATGTTGACAGCAGGGTCAGTCCTTTATCCCCTGATTTCCAAAACAGTGCACTTACTCACATCACATGGCCCTTTATATTATAAAAATATTACCTAATAGCATTATATTTCATAATCATAATTTATTAAACTAAAATCACTTAGTAAGAACTAATGAGTACTCTGTTTCCAGTAACATACCAACAAGATGAGCAGAAGAATGTTCTTGGGAAGATCAAAATAAACATGCAAGCAAAGTAAACGGCCCATGGACCATTCTAACCTAGTTAACCCCTTGTAGCTATACAGAAAGGCTTCAAAATAGATAATGCTTCTCTTTGTTCTTTCCAGTACCCCTAATTTCATCAATCATTCAACCCTCAGAGTTATAAGTTACCTACCAAGAATTTATCCTTCCTTTTAGAAATAAATATTTTATCACTTTATTCAAATTTTACCAGCACAGAAGCACCCAGAGATGGCTTGTCTAACCTCCTATCATTCAGATAAAACACAGAACCAATGCACATAGAAAGAATAGTACCTAGATAGTGTGATATGTAAGAGGATACAAACAAATGACAATCTGTTGAAAAATACCTCCCAGGTTTTATTATGCCTAAAATTCTCATCCTTAGTCCTAGTGATGGAGAGCTTTGGAAAAGTCTTCACTGATCATCCAACTGTCAAATCCAAAGGTCTTTGGTTAAACCAAAGAGAACAAAATATTAACAGTGGTTATTTCCACATAGGGAAAGTATAAGCAATTTTCTTCTGTTTTTATAGATTTCATATTAGCAAAAACACTAGTACAAATTTTTAAGACCATTTATTGGATCTGATTCTTCTCATTTCTTGCCAATGACCAACAGGTTGATCATTCCACCTCCTAACCTATCCACTAATTTGCCTCTCTCATACTAACTGTTTTTTCTTTGTCTCCTTTACCCATTTCTCTCCTTTCACCCACCTGCTAATTATGCACAATCCCCAAGGCTCAATCTCAGGTCCACTACTCTTTTCTCTTAAGTACCACAGCACCAGCCTTAATTTCGCTAACAAATTCTAGTCATATGTCCCACTGTAGGCTATCAATTTTCACTTGCCCATCCCACGGCCACCGCAAACTCAACATATCTACAATATAGGCTCAACTGTCTACATCCCCTCTACCAGCTACTAATACTGCCATAACTATTTTTGTTACTAACTGCCATTAATCAAATGGCAGTTTCTTTGTCATTAACTGAGTAACTTTGGACACATTTTAAGTCTCTCTGGTCTGAGTCCTAATATACAAAGTATATAGACTGACTTAGATGTTCTAAGCTGTCTTGGAGTTCCAACACTCTTTGATTTCCTCTGTCACTGAAGAGCAAACCTTCAAGGTAAGGTAATCTTTAATCACTCTTCTCCCGTCCATTCTCCCTTTTTATTCAATCCATAATAATGTCTTGTGACATCTCTGCAATCTGACTTATTTCTACTAAGTCCAAGTCCTCATTACTTCAGGGCTCAATTATTTTCCTACCTCTCTCTACCACTTCTCTTTCCAATTCATGTGAGATCTAGCACTGGTGCTGCTTTGATTTTCCTAAAATATTTATTTCAGCAAACTCTTTCTCAATTCAAAACTTTTAAAGCTTCTCCGTATCTACAGGTCAAAGTACATTCTTCTCATCCTAGCATTTAAAGACATCCATAATCAAATTCCAACTACATTTTTAACACAATTTCTTACTACTCTTTCACACAAACCTTCATTTCAGTCAAGTTGTTTATGTACTGCTCTCTGAACATATCATACATATATACATATTTTGCCTTTGCTTACCCCCTCTACCAGTTCCTTCCTATTATACAAAATCTCTGCTCAACTCGAAGTGGTCTCAAATATCTGTAACTTTTATTATTTAGCTTATCTGCCCAATTATACTGTAAGTCCTTAGGGAAAGGAACCTCTTTTGTATTTCTTTGTTTCTCTTTTGGATACAGCCAAGTACCTTTTACATTGCAAATATTAACAAATATTTGTTTGGTGACTACAGTTCCTTATCACACAATCAACATGTATTATTTCTTGAATGCTGCCCACGTGCTCTCCATTGTGTGTGTGTGTGTTTTTTTTTTTTTAATCTAAGGTACTGTTCCTCAAAGAATACACAATCAACTTGAAAAGATATGGCTAACACTAGGGAAATAACTATCATAAACAACTAAAGCATGGCATATAATTAAACCATGTGAAGATGTTCTAAGACTAAAGAGCCACAGAAATAGAGGAAAAAAAGAGGGATGGAGAACATAAGCAAAAATTAAAGGATAGAAGAAACATATAGCTTGTTACTAGAAAGTGTGGAAATCAGCTTATAAGCTGAAGGATTAGAGATCCTTAGACAAAAGACTAAATAAATAGGGCAGGGATTGATAATAGACTATCTTAAAAGACAGGAAAATTTAATAAGTAGAAAATGGTAAGCCACTGAAGATTTTGGGGCAAGGGAATACTATAATAAGGAGTATTAGAGTGGAATCTCTATTGAGGATAAACGAAAGAGACACTGAATTCTCATAAGTTCAAATGACTTTCAATATTCGAGGCTCAGGAAATGTGTCCTGGGATTCACACAGTAAAGGAGGGAAAGCAGAGATACGAGAAAGAAAGGAAATATGGACATTTTGAATGGGAATAAGACGTAAATGAAAAAAGTAGTTTAAAGATGATGCCTAATTTAAAGCCTACATGATTAGAAGAAAATTAAGAGGTAGAAAATGGTAACTTTCACTTTGGGCATTCTGAGTTTAAGGAGATGAACAGAAATAGAAGCAGAAGACCAGTACAGGAAAAATCAGGAAGTGACTAGTACAACAAGTTACCAATAGGATTAGTTTTAAAATCAAAGAACCGGGCAGAAGTTATAAACATATTACACAGGAGATGAAATATATTAAGCCATGATCAGCTGATACTAGCTTTATATCAATAATTTTATCAGAAAAGCAAACTAAAAGCTAAGGCAGAGGTTTCCAAACCCATTCAGGGAGCCCTGAGTCTTAGCAAATTTTTCATGACACCTCTAGGCCAAAAGAAATAGGTTCGAACAACTTACTTAGTAGTTATGTCCTTACAACTTAGTGTCTCTTGAGCACTGTAGAACTTATCAAACCTTAGAATCAAATTGGACAATACCACACAGTCATTTCCTGTTCTACATTCATTTTCATGTACTAGTTGCTTTTTATCAGAGCAACCTCTGAAAATACATCTTTACAAAGACATGACACTGTGGAAACGGATGTAGGTAGCTAATGTTGAAACCATGAACTACCTCAAAACAAAAGTTCAAGCCTAAGGCGCTCTGGGCACCTTGGCACACAGTTTGGGAAACTGGTAGCTAAGAGGAGGGGTCTAAAAGGGAGTGGGGAAGGGTGAGAAATGTAATGGGGGAGGAGCAAAAGAAAGTTCTTAGCACAGTTAACCACAAGGGGGCAGCACAATAATTGCTAGGGGCAACACAATGGGGGTTTAAGCAGAGACAAAAGTCAAACCTTTCCATACAAAGGCTACAATACCCCCTCACCAGCTTAAGACCTTAAAGTCCTTTATCTCTTTATACTAGAAAGGAAGAAACAAGAAACACTAGTTACTGGCAGATCACCTTATGCAGTCATTCTGGCCTTCTCTGAATCTCCTTTGCCTCCCAGCCACGATAGTAGCCAAGACTTTTATGAGAGCCAAGCAATTTACCACTTGGCATGTGTCTTACCCAGTTCTCACAACAATCTGATAAGAAAGTGCAGCTAAAAGAGTAATACAACTCTTTTTTTCTTTCTTTCTTTTTCTTTTAGACAGAGTCTCACTCTGTTGCCCAGGCTGGAGTGCAGTGGTGCCATCTCGGCTCACTGCAACCACCAACTCTCAGGTTCAAGCAATTCTCCTGTCTCAGCCCCCCGAGCAGCTGGGATTACAGGTGTGCACCATCACGCCTGGCTAATTTTTGTATTTTTAGTAGAGATGGGCTTTCACCATGTTGGCCAGGCTGGTCTCGAGCTCCCGACCTCAAGTGATCCTCCTTCCTCAGCCTCCCAAAGTGCTGGGATTACAGGCGTGAGCCACCATGCCCGGCCGCAAATAATACAACTCTTAAGTGGCAAGAACACCAGGATTCAAATCCAGATCTCACTCCAAAGCCAATGCACTTTTCTATTCTGCCTCAAAAGCATCCCACCTTTCAGCAATAGCCAGGTGAAGCAAAGAAACAATGTCATATTCTTTTCCCGTATCTGAGACACCTGTCTCAAATCACCAAAGGCACACACACACAAAAAACCCTAATGAGTCCCTAAAACATGCTATAAATTGCAAATACAGGATATTCAGTCAGAACAAAAACAAGCATGGTGTGCTCTTCTAGCCAGCAAGTACTGCAGTTTTCCTATTCAGGTAAATATATGTACTATTAAGGCAAGTGCCGGATACATCCAATCTG
Source organism: Macaca mulatta (assembly GCF_049350105.2). Lineage (NCBI taxonomy): Eukaryota > Metazoa > Chordata > Mammalia > Primates > Cercopithecidae > Macaca > Macaca mulatta. The sequence goes on from NC_133420.1 coordinate 94,436,951, forward strand.
TACATACATTACACACCAACAGACAAATGCATGTACAAGCAAATAATTCTCACACTTAAAGTGGTATGCGGTGAGGCGGATGGGGGAAGGGAGGCCAAAAATTGATTATTCATCTTCAAATGTTCTGGGTGTTATATCAAAATACAGGTTGAACATCCCTAATCTGAAAAGCTCCAAAATCTGAAACATTTTGAGCACCAACATGATGCCACAAGGGGAAAATTCCCTGCATAAGTACTTAATACAAACTTTGTTTCATGCACAGATGTAAAAATATTGCAAATGACTTAGTGGCTGTGTGAATAAGGTGTATATGAAACATGAATTTCGTATTTACAGTTGGGTCCCATCCTTGACATAGCTCATTTTGTATATGCAAACATTCCAAAATTAAAAAAAAAAAAAATCCAAAACACTTCTGGTCCCAAGCATTCTGGAGAAGGGATACAAAATATTTATTTGCAGTAGCCCAACTCACTGTAAAAACTTATTATGAAACCAAGAGTAATCATCTCCCTTATTCCCACTTCTAGTTTCCTTCTCCATACTAAGCCGCTACTATCCTTTCATTCAGAGAAATGGAGTTTCTCCTGACAGATTAGTATTTACCGGAAAACAAACTGGGTAAATTCAACCGACACAACAAGCTTAGGCAGATAAAACCATCACGAAGCATTCAGTGTGGTAGCAGAAACCCCAGCAAGAATAGCTAACGTGTTCTCACAAAAGCTATCTCTTATTGGTTGGAAATATTCCTCTTTGAAGGATTAAGAACCTCTGGCTGTCTAAGAAGAAAGGGTAATGGACAACGTTTTACATTTCTCTGCAAAGTCACGTTATGTGTAAAGCCAACAAAAAAAATGTTTCTTAAAGGATCCAAGACGAACAAAACACCCCAAAATTACTCTCGCATATCAACATTAAAAGTTTAGCACTGACATTTTCAGAGTAAGCAAAAATGAGCCCTGCCTGTCTTCACACGCTTCCAGCCTTCCTACGCACGCACTCCCAGCTCGCGACACCTTCTTCGCCTTTACTGCAGCGATAGAAGACAGCACACCCACCGTCGCGGGAGGAGGAGGAAGAACCTCTTTTTCTGCAGAAGAGAAACAGCTCACATCTTGTTCCTGTTGCCTTCTTCTGAAACCTAAAAAAAAAAACAAAAAAGCAGCAGTTACTACTACCACATAAGTCCAGGAGAAACAGATGCTTTCTCTAGGCTGTTTAAGTGTCTAGAAAATTTTAAAAAGGAATAAGGAGGTGGGGGGTGCGGGAATTATAAGACACAAATGGAAGCAAATATCACTAGCAAGACTCGTTCTAGGTGTCGTCTTAAAGAGGAAGATTTTTCTGGCTCAGAAGTTTGCTGCCACTAGCAGGGGGGAGGCGGGATCAGAAGGTAAGAAGGGGGTGGAGAGACAACTGCTGCCCCCCACCCAGAAGCCAGGCAGAGATAACACCCACCGGTTACACAGATGGGGCGACCAGAGTGCGCCCTTGAGCCCGCAGGGGCGGCTCCTACCCGGCGGGCCAAGGTCTGCGAAGCCCCGAGGCGGGCACGGCTCTGAGCGACCTCCAGGCTGAGCCCTCGGGGGCCCTCCAGGGTGGGCTCAGCTCCCACTCACATCCCTCCGCGGCGAGGACCAGGCCTCTCCCTGAGCCGCGGCAGCCCTCAGCCCCGACGCGCGCCGCAAGCCCGGGCCGAGGGGCCCGAGTGGCCGAGAGGCCGAAGTGACGACGAGAACACCCGAGCGAGCCGAGAGCCGGCCCAGCCTGTCAGCGCCGAGGGAGGCCGTTAGAGGCGTCCGCTGGTGCCCTCTTCTGCTCCTCTTCCTCTCTCCTTCTTGCAGCCCCACACCACTCCCACTTCGGGCAGCCGGGAAGCCCGTCACAGTTGTCTCCACCCTCTCCTGGGCCACACCGTCTTCTCAACGCCGCGGGCGACACTGACTTGGTCGCCCTATTAGCTTCGAACTCAGCCTCCAGGTTGGCCTGCAGTCTCCCCGACTGGCAGGAGACTGGGCCGGATAGACGCTGGGGGAGAGCCGGACGCGTGTTCCGCAGTGCGCGTGCGCCCCTCGGTGCTGGCCGCGGGACCTGCGGGCGCGGGCCACGCAGGGCGGCGGCTTCTCGGGAAGCCGGCGGGCGCGCGTGGAGATTCCTGGGACTGCCCCTGGGCGTGAGCGCGCAACGAAGTTAGGGCGGCGGCGCCGCCTCGCAAAACACTGGTGCCTGGCTGGAGCTAGGTGCCAGCGCTGGGCCCGGGCTTCGCTAGATGGGCGGGTGTGTGTGTGTGGCCGCCGCCCGCCAGGGAAGCGGCCGGGAGTGAGTCAGCCTGACTGGCGCCCGCCCCTCCAGAACACAGCCCGCACCGGAGGAGGCCGGGCTGCCTCCGCACGGAGACTCCCCTCCCGCACACTTGTCCGCTTTCTGCTTTTCCTTCCACTTCCCGGGTACAGCAGACCTGTACTTCCCCAGTCCAGGCTGCTAGGCGGAGGGGAAGTGGCGCCGGGGGCCGGGGACAACAAGCTTACACGCGCTGTTTCGTGGCAATGCGACCTCCAGCGCCTGACTCCGATCAGGCACCTGGCTGGAAAGGGGTGAAGGTGGGATGAAGTGCCCAGCTGTCTGCGGGTTGGCGACAAGGCCTAGCGAATGTTTCTGCTAGAGGAGAAATAACTTTACCGGCGTAGCCTGGTGTAGCCCAGGAGAGGGTGGAGACAATGGCTGTGACGGGCTTCCCGGCTGCCAAAGGACCTTATTCATTTATTCAGATATTTACCGAGTGTCTACTAGGTGCCAGGCTGTAAGTCCCCAAAGATACTAAGTGAACACTACCCCACACACTCCTTGCCCTACTGGATTGTATTCTGATGGAAGCGACAAAATAACAAACAACGCTTTAAATGCATAATGTGCGGGGTGTGTGTAATTGCCACTAAGAAAATGCGTAATTTTCTGCTGCCATATACATAATAACAAAGAAAAGGAGTAGAAAGTGAAGCGGGGCTGTGCTGTTTCATGGTGGCCAGGAATGATTTCCTAGAATAAATGACATTTGAGCAGAGATCTAAAGGATGAGAATGAACCAGTCCCATGACTATCTGGGAAAACAATTTCAGGCAGAGGGACTCCTGAAAGCAAAGACCTTGAGAAGGGAATGTGTTTGGCAGGTTCAAGGATCAGGAAAGAGATCACTGTGGCTGGAGGACACTGAAGGAGGGGGCAGTGGTAAGAAGTGAGGCCAAAGAAGTAGCCTGGCAACAGATCGTGTAGGGCTTTTTTCAAGTATTAGCCCTCTTTCTGTCAACCTAAATGAAGTGACGCATTCATAGCTCCTGTTTCCCCATACACAAGTGATGCTGCTATTCAGGTCTGTCTTGTACTTACTGGTTTCTTTAAACCTCACCAAAGCAACTCCTGCATTTCTTCTTACATAAGACCCATTGCAAAAGGTCTTTAAGCAAATGATAGCAGCATAGGAAATGACTTGAATTCACCCTGACTCTTTTAAAGTAAATAATGAACTAGAGCTGTGTAAGAGGGAGGGATTTACAGGAAAATTGCATTCCTACGGCAACTGCTTCATAGGCAATATATGGGCAAAGTTAATTAGAATTTCTAATTATTAATTGTGACTCAGTGGCTTAGAATATCAAGGCTGCAATTACAAACAAAGACTACCAAAAGAGTTCTTTTTATTTTCCTGCAAACAAAAACTGTTACTGGGGTAAAAGCTAGAACACAGACCCACACAAAGAAGGAGAGCTGAAGATGACCTTAATGTCATGGTTAAATGAAAAGCATCAGAACTGTAGAAATGGAAATGTGATCTTTTGTGAGGGGAAAAAAATGCTTGTTTTAGAACTCTGAAACAGTATTATTTCCATTATAAGTGATGTTTCTATATTTTGCAGTGATATGCTTATGTAACTAGGCATGGTATCTGTTACTATCCACAGCCTGTTTGCAGGGAGAAGCCATTTAGAATTGGTGAATATTGAGGATATTTTTGTGGGGGAGCAGAGTATTTTCTTAATATTACAGATGTGGGTATGGAAGACAAGGTGGACAAGGGGTATATTATTCATAAGCCTATAGAATTGAGAAATCTTCTGTCTACCCACAGAGAAAGATGAAGCAACTTGCCTTCTGTCATTCAGAAAGTGAAAGCCTCCCTCATCACTAAGACATGATTTTAAGTCAATGCTACCCTGGAATGTTGAGCTTTTTTCACTCTGGGTATTAACAGAACTTTTGAGCTCTTTATGTGATTCCTGGTAGTGGCATCACTAGAAATTTGCTCCTCAAGGCAAACATTTCAGGAAATTTCCCCTATTCTTTGATAATGATGGAAAGAATTCCAAGGAATTTGACCAAGTCTTTCAGAACATTCACACAATATGAAGAAACAAGAAATATGAGCTGTAAGGTAACACATTTAGATTCAAAACTTTGTGGCAAGATCCAATGGGAAAAATTAACAGCTAGCTGTTGACTATGGGGCTGTGTGTAGTGTCTTGAGCTTTTGTCTTTCCAGTGTTGGCCAGCATGGCAGCGGTGATTCTTGACTGCTATGCCCAAACCCGCCCCCAACCACAACGAGACTGCCTCAGTAAGTGTGAGATGGCACATTGGCTTCTATATCTTTTTAACATTTTTAGGTGGTTTGACATAAAGCCACAGTTGAAAATCCATGGCCAAGAGTTTACGAACTTACGCTTTAGAGTCCAGACCACCCAGGTTTCTTTCAATCACAGCTTTTGCCAGGAAAGTTTATTTAGATTTTCTAAGCCTCTGTTTCCTCATCAGTAAAATGAGGATAATAATCTCCCCTGTAGAGAGATTTTGAAGATTAGGTGAAAAAGTATTTTAAAACCCTTAGCACAGTTATCAAATGCCTATTATATCTGTGGCAGGACCAATTTACAGATATAACCAAGCTGGGAGGTGTAAGAAATTTGTTTAATTTTATTAGGAAGATTGAAGTATGTGTCACAGTTTATTGTACTACACAGGAAAGTGTGGGCTGGTAGGATAAGGGCTGAGTTGTAATAGAGATGAAGATCTCCATCTGAATTTTAAAAAATAGAACTATATCATTAAATAATGAGATTGTGAAAACATATTCTTAAGGGGGGACATAAATTGAGCATACAAAAAAAAGATGCAGGAAAGTCCTTGGAAAGGGAAACAGGCTCAAAACCAAAGGGCTGGGGAGAGGCCAGGAGTTAGTTTCTTTCCAAAACAGGGAAGGTGTACTTTTCTGAAGGCAGAAAGGAATAAATTATGGAGAGAGGCTTATTTATTCCAAATGTAGGATTATAAACCAAAAGACAAAGGCAAGGGGTATTAATCAAGTAGACAGACATGCAAGCAATGTTTTTTACTACAAATCATCCAGATATTTTAGTACCATTTATTCCAAAATTTGGTTGACTATGGCAAAGGAATTTTCCAAAACCTCCTTTGTACTTCAGCATATCCTTGTCTCTTACCCTTCCTTTCAATCACAAAAAGGAAAGGAAAAAAAAAAACAAAAACTATATTCCTAGTGAACAGATCCCTCATTCCCTTGAGATAACTGGATGTATTAAACTTTGGTGCTTGAAAACCAAAACAGTTTTCCCTTTGTAAGCCAAGAATTAATAACCTCTTTCAAGTGAGGATAATTATTTGGCAAAATATGTAAAATGTCAATTATAACTATGCCCTACTTTAAAAAAATAAAACCGGTAGACATATAGTTGCCTATTCACTAAAAACATTTTTTGTGTGTGTGAAAGGATTTATACCAACATTCACTCTTAAAAACAAAATTTCGGCCAGGCGCAGTGGCTCACGCCTGTAATCCCAGCACTTTGGGAGGCTGAGGCAGGCGGATCACAAGGTCAGGAGATCGAGACCGTCCTGGCTAACATGGTGAAACCCTGTCTCTACTAAAAATACAAAAAAATTAGCCAGGCATGGTGGCATGTGCCTGTAGTCCCAGATACTCAGGAGGCTGCAGCAGGAGATTCACTTGAACCTGGGAGGCGGAGGTTGCAGTGAACTGAGATCACGCTACTGCACTCCAGCCTGGGCAACAGAGCAAGACTCCATCTCCAAAAAAATTAAAAAAAAAAAAAAAAAAACCCTAGCATAATTGTTAGTTTACAGAGACTCAGAGACTTAATTCCTGAGTCCTAATTTAGATTAAGGATTCTGTCCTCTTTGCTGAGAACGGTCCTCTTCACCCAGAGTAGCCAGCCTCTGGCACCTATGTTCTAGTTTGTGACCCTGCTTCCCACACCCCTTGACTGGACCAAGCTGAGCCATCAGAGTCTCGCTCCTGGGGAATTTGGAGTTGGGATTCAAAAACAGCAAATCAGACTTTTCTGTTCACTTAAAATGAGGTTACCCATGCTGTAAAGTTAATGCTGCCACTATGAGGTTACCATCTTCATTCTTGCACAGAAAGCTGATTTGCTGTAGGAGAAAAGAATGCCACAGAAGAAAAGAGAGAGAGTATGTGCAAACTATGGGTCCCCATAGCTTTTCAGTTCCCTCTTCCTTATAAGGCCCAGCAAAACTTCCTGCATTTGCTATCTTGAAAATACTTCCTTATGACAAATTTCTCCTTTTGACTTAAGCTAGATCTAGTAGCGTCAGCATACTGGCAAATGAAATAACCAGGAGTAAGAGAGACATCATAGAAAGCTGATGAGAAGATAAAACACTCTGTCAAATTACAACAGGGAAAATGTATGTTTTTTTTTTTTAAAAAAAAAAAAAAAGTATGATTCACCCACAAAGTGTGGAAGTCTATTTTCAATCATAAAGCCAAGCAGAACTATACAAGTCTGAGTCACAATCTGAGATATTATATATAACCCATAGGTTAGCAGAAGATAAGCTCTCTTTGATTATGATGGATATTTACTACAGTGAAATTTTTCCCACCCACACCTCCTTCTCCCAACCAGCACACTTTTCACCCCTGTTCTGTTTTCTTTTCTCACTTGCTTCACTCTAATTTCCCTGTAACTTAACACTTTTGTCAATTTTCTGGGCTGTGGCTATAGGAATTGCTGTGTTCATTCCACTCTAGCTATGCTATTAACCAAAGGAAAATCTGATTTGATATTAAAGTATTATACTGATGTGGTGGAATATTGTGTATTTCCATTTCAACTACAAAATACACAACTGGACCAGAGAATCTGCAAGAAACAGTTTTCCATTTTAACTTCTACTCCTGCTTGGCCATATACCTCCAAATGTCCATAGTTTGTCCTTAACTAGACATTTCTCTTCTCCTTCCCCCTTTTTTTCCCCTTAATGCCTTATCTTTCTGAGGTTTGAGGCTGTACCTCTTTATCTCTATATCATGAGCGTTGGTCAGAGGGAAAGCAGGTGTTTTCCTCCTAGAAAAGGCAGCTGGTATTAAGGGAGCATCCTTATTAGGGTGGTCTTACTTTATCCACATAGTTTTAGGTTTCCCATCCACATCTAATAGTGTCTCCCACTGAACACTGATATAACTGTCCATTTGGAGGGGAAAAACAGTTCTTTGCTTTCTCCTTTTGTGTAATGGTGCTTTGTTTGTCTACTGTCACCTCCACCTGTTATAGATCAAGCATAAAATGATGTCACAGTGCTAAGGCAAGCTCTTTTGGCTGAGCAGTCTAATGCTACAAGAATTTTAGTATCATGTGCTTTCCACTCAGATGCTAATTTAGCTCTTTTACTACTCATAGGAAATATTCTGGGAATCAACAGCACTACAAGTAATAAAATTTTAGTAATGATGACTTTGGAGGTTTCTGAAAACAAGTGCTTATTACCAGAATAGATATGTTTCAATGCTCATGAAAACTTACTGTTGTACATATTAACATCTATTATACTTATTAAAGGGCTTTTAAGTATATTTGCTGAGCAAACTACTTTTTTTCATTTTTAATTTCACAAGTAAACATAAATACATAGTAATTGTGGAAAATCCAAACAATATAGAAGATAAAATGTACAAAGTAGAAATTTCTCTTGACCATCTTTCCCAGCCCTCTTCAATTTCCAGAGGCTACCATTAATAACTGTCCGAGATTTACTCTTTCAAACTTTTTCCAATGCATTTTCTTATATATTTCCTATATAGTTTTGAGCTTAGTAAATAAATAAAATGGATTATTCTACACGTTTTTCTGTTACCATTTTTTTCACTAAGAATATCTTCGAGATACTTCATGTCAATATATATTGCTTTCTCATTCATTTTAACTCTTATACTGTGTCAGTAAAATAGGTGCTAATAATTTATTAAATTATTTATGAACATTTAGGTTTCTAATTTTTCCCAATTACACAGTGTTAAATTTGAACGGCATCGAACCTGCATTTCATGGGCAAAAATGTATTTCCTGGGATAGACACTTAGACTCTCTGTACCAAAGGAAATACAAATTTAAAATTTGTTGACTACTATCAAATCAACTTCCAAAAGTTCCATAGTAGTATATCAATGCTCATTTCTCTATAATCTCACTAACTCAATATTATGAATCTTTAAGTTTAAGTAATTTGAGTTCCAAAAGATATTCATCCCAATTGTTTGACTAGAATTTATTAAACATCTATTATGTAATGGTACTCTGTAAATGCTAGATACTCATTGGTGTGTTACACAACCACTCTTTTACCCATCCTTGCCTTCATTATTTGCCTTGATTACATTTTAAAGTAGACATAATAATATTGACTATAAAATTCATCAACCATACTGATCAAGTAATTATCTAATTACCTCCAAATATACTTTTGAATTGTACAGATTTCCTGAACCATTTTTCTTACAGGAGGAAATGATTCCTTTGGGAAAATGCTGGTAAAATACAAAGACCAGAGATTGTTACTAGCTGGGAGATTTTAATCTGTTATTCAATTTTTCTAAACTTCTGTTTCCTAGTCTCTACAATGAGAATAATAGGGGCACTTGCATTTAGGATTGATTTGAGGTTATAATGAGATAACATGTAGAAAACACTCAACAAACTCCTGATAACAATAATAGGTAACATCGGAGTTCATACAACGTATCAGGCATCTTCAAGAGTTTTATACGTATCAAATCATTTGAGCCTCACCACAAGGCTATGAGGTGGTTACTTGCATTGTCCTCATCTCAAAAGAAAGTGAGGAACAAAAGGCTAAACGTCTTTCAAGTGTCTCTCAGAAATCCTGCTGGGCTAAGACTGAACCCAAAAGGGCCTGGCTGCACAACTAACTCCTCTAACAATCACACTCTACTATCTCCTAAACAGACAAGCAAGCAATAAATATTATTTCCTTTACTCTTCTTGCTTTTAGCTGAGGCTATCCAAGTATACACCCCAACCCACAGAATTTTAAACATGGTGATGGAAGATGATTCATTAAATTCATAAACTTCATATTAACATATAGGCAATCAGATAACAATATTTATGCATAATATATAGCAAAGGCTTCTATCCATGGATAGATTTCTTATTTGTTGGAATGTCTCCCAGATGCTATACTGTAGAGCAGTGGGTCTCAAAATGTGGTCCATGGACAGGCAGCATCAGCATTACATGTTAGAAATGTACATTTTTGAGCCCCAACCCAGACTTCCTATATCAGAAACCCTGGAAGTAGGGTCCAGCCATTTGTGTTTTAACAGGCCTTCCAGACAATTCTGAGGCATACTAAAGTTCAAGAACCACTGTTGTAGAGAATCCTTGAAATGGGTAAAGTAAAAGAAAATAAATAAGCCAAAGAACTTAGGTTGTCTTTCATAACAGGTGATATGGTGGGGAGGGGGTGGGGAATAAAATATAAGTGAGGCACAGATGCAGCACCTTGACTTGAAGAATGAACAAAAAGAAGAGATCTTTTTTTCAAGTTGCTGTAGTATGTAGATGGGACTAAGAAGTGGATAGCAATAGAAAATTGAAACATTTTGCTTTAAGTTATAAAGTGGACCTACTTTCATGCCCTTTATATAAAACCTTAAACTTTTACTTCAAGTATTCTTGACTATAACGCTTGTGTTTTTAATGCAGTTACTGTATATGCCAGACCACATGGGACCCAGTTTTATCAGGGCTACATTAAGTTGCAATGCAACAAATTTAAGTCAACTAGCATTGAGTACACTTATTACAAATCAATCAAATTCTAAAATCACAAATGTTGCTGCTGAAAGACCTTACAAATCATAGAGATAATTGATTAGATACAATCATCAGACATAAATACATGTACAACAAGTTATGGAGTGTGCAAAGATGAGGCAGCCCAAGAAATATACCTATTTGTTATCTGGTAGGGTAGGCGGAAGAAGAGTGTATTTTATAAGAGTCCAAAGAAACCCTTGTAGACCATGAGGGTAGAACTATATTTGTTTTATTCCCTATTGTATACCCAGTGTCAATCCAAGTTTGACACATAGTATGTGCTAATTAAGTGCCATTGTATAAATGAATTAATGAATAAGAACAATGACAGGACAAAATGAGGATCAGTGGCCAAATCATCTGTATTAATAATCTCTCTAAGCTATCAGGAAACAGGTTACCACTTAACTCCCTGGGCAGAGGTCTGGCTATAGAAAAAATTCACCTTAAGGGAGGAATTTGAGGTGCAGAACTTAGCCTGGATAAAATGACTGGGTATTAGGAGGTATGATGAGTGATAACTGAGTTCAACATAAGATGGTATTGCTCAAGATTGCCTTCCAGCCTAGCCATCCACTACCTTCCAGCAGCCAGAAGGGGAATGGGGAGAGAGGGCTATAATTAAGAGCATACCAAATAAAATACAGATATATCTAGAACCTTTATAAGAAAATAAGAGCTCAAGACAGGGCTCTTCGTGTCTCAGTTATAGAATGCAAAGAGGAAGGCACTCGACTGGGACACCTTGGTCTGAAATTGTAGAAAGACACAGTTGGTGTTTCAGGGAAGCCGACATGCATAATTACGAGAGATATGGCAGTAATCACAGCTGCAGCCAGGAATCAGAACAGTGACTCTCCCTGGCCCCTCTCCCACATCCCACATCCCCATGGCTCACTTCATCACCTCCTTAGGTGAGATGCAATTGTAATTGAAATTTCAATGCCTCTCCATCCTCAACACTCCCTACACCAAACACTTAATTTGTTTATTTCCATTGCACTTATTACCACTTCACATACAATATATTTCATTTATTCATTTGTCTGATTCTTTCAAGGAGAGGGTGAGTTCCAGCTCTATTTTATTCATTCCCATATACCTAACACTTAGGGCAGTGCCTAGTACAATAAATATTGAAATGACTGAAATTTTTATTATTTGGTTTTATACCCTATTAGATAAGTTTTATTATCTCTATTTTACAGAAAATAAAGTACAGAAATTGCCTGAATTTCATTTCAAACCCAAACTGACATAACCTCTAATATTAAAGTTGCTATTTGAATCTAGATCTGTCTCCCCACAAAGTATGTTCGCTTAAAGTAGATGTCATTTGAGTTTTAAAAATGAATAGTGCCAGGCACAGTGGCTCACACCTGTAATCCTAGCACTTTGGGAGGCCAAGGTGGGTGGATCACTTGAGGCCGGGAGTTTGAGACCAGCCTGGCCAACATGGCGAAACCCCGTCTCTACTAAAATACAAAAAACTAGCCAGGTGTGGTGCATGCTTGTAGTCCCAGCTACCTGGGAGGCTGAGGCACAAGAATTGCTTGAACCCAGGAGGCGGAGATTGCAGTGAGCAGAGATCATGTGTCACTGCACTCCAGCCTGGGTGACAGAGTAAGACTCTGCCTCAAAAAAATACAAATAAATAAATATAAACAGAATAATATTGGGGCTACTTTTGTAATTTACATCATTTCTAAAAACTTGCATTCTGTTCTGTAGCTATAATCTCCACATTTATTTTATTCTTAGTCCTGTAAGATAAGACATTCAACATTCATAAGTCATTTTGCTATAGTTTCTCTGTTCATCTTTCAGTTCATCCTTTAATAGTTTATTCAAGAAGGGTTCAGGAGAACTAATCTCTAATTGGTGCATGCATGTTTGGAAATGTTTTTCTGTTTCCTTTCTACTTAAGTTTAGCTACATGTAAATTTCTTGATTATGCTTCTTCTCCTTGAGAACTTTGAAGGTACAGTAGTCCCCACCTTATCCGCAGGGGATATATTCCAAGAACCACAGTGGATACCTGAAACCTTGAATAGTACTGAATCCCATATATACTATGTTTTTTCCTATACATATGTACTTATGATAAAGTTTAATTTATAAATTAGGCACAGTAAGAGATTAGTAATAACTAAAAATAAAAGAGAACAATTATAAAAATATGCCAGCATCACTCCTCTTGAGCTTTAGGGCCATTACTAAATAAAACAAAGGTTACTTGAACACACACACTGTGATATTACAACACTCTGATAACCAAAACAGCTATTAAGGGACTAACAGGCAGGTAGCATGTACAGCATGGATATGCTGGACAAAGGGATAATTCACTTCCTGCACAGGTCAAGGTGGGACAGTGAGGGGGACTGAGTAGAGATTTCATCATGCTACTCAGAACAGCACACAATTTAAAACTTAATAATTGTTTATTTCTGGAATTTTTAATTTAATATTTTCAGACCAAGGTAACTGAAATCATAGAAAGTGAAACTGCAGGTAAGGGGGGACTACTGTATTTCCCTAATCTCTTCTATTATCAATAATAGTATTAAGCCCTCCTCAACCTATCATTCACCTTCATAGCTATCAACATTTTGCCAATCTTGTTTATTATGCTTCCACAAAAATTTTTGCAGACCCCTGATATCGTGATTTTTTTCCTATAAATGCTTTAGTATGTATGTCTAACTACATGCATTTAAAACTAATAAGCACTTATTAAAAACATAATTACCATAAATTATCACAGCCCCCAAAATTAACAATAATTTCTTTTTATCTATAGGGACCAAGACTATAGGGACAAAGAGTAGCAACAAGACCAATGCCGGGCCTGTTGAAATAGCTAGTTGGAAAATACTTTGGATCGGACCTGGGTGATGTCCTTGGATGCAGTGAGAAGTAACAGGATTTAGAGTATATTCCAAAGATGGTCAGCAGTATTTGCTAATGGATTGGATCTAGGGTGTGAGGGAACTAAAATAGTCAAAGATGACTCAACTCTGAGGTTTTGACCCAAGCTACTGTAAAGATAAAGTTGTCTTTAACTGAGATAAAGAAGACTGGATAAGAAGCAAGTTTAAGAGCTTAGTTTGGACAAAATAAGTATAAGAAGCTTATTAGGTATGCAAGAGGAGAAATCAGATAAGCAGTCAAATATATGAGACTGGAGTTCAAGAGAGATGACTGAGTTAGAGATATAAAACTGGCAGTCATCAGCATAAAAATAGATACTTAAAACCATGGAATGGGGTGAAGTCACCAAGAGACTGAGTGTAGATATAGATAGAAAGAGAAGAGATCCAACGACAAAAACCTGCGATAGTCCAATGTTCAGAGTTTGGAGGCGTTAGAAGGAATCAGCAAATGAGATTGATGAGGAGCCAGTATGCTAGGGAAAAAAATCAATAATATTGTCATCTGAAGGCCAAGTTTTTTATTTTATTTTATTTTATTTTTAGCCAACACGCAGAAGGCGAAATATTTTAAAGAGGAGGGGAATTGACTGCATCAAATATTGCTGTGTCAAATAAGATAAGAATCGTCTATTGTGTTGAACCGTTGACAAAAGCAATTATAAACTAGTGGGTCAAGATATTGAGTAAATACAGAGTGTAGATAACTATTAGGGAGAAGTTTTTATTAAAGGAGAAGAGAGAAATGTGGAAAGTGCTGGAAAAGGAAGTGGAGCCAAGAGAAAAATTGTTCAATGAATTAAACAATTCTGAGAAATAACATGTAAGTTATATAATGATCCACTGGAAAAGTAACAATTAATGATGAGGCAAGGAGAAGAGGAATTGCTGGAGCAATTCCTGAGTAGGAAAAGGTGATCTAGGCCTTAGATGGGAGCACAGAGTATTCATCCAGGATGTGTAAGTGTGGGTGCTATGAGAAGCAGATGTCAGGATGGAATTACATGTGCAAGAGATTTTGGGAGAAACACCTGTGAAGAATAAATAGGAAAGAGAGCAGGTGTAGGTTGGGGAGATCCTTCACACTATGATGTATGTCTGAGACTTGTAAATGAAGAAAGGGAATAAAGAGGACTGGGTAGCACTTCCAAATGTTAAACATACAGTTGTCATGTGAACCAACAATTCCACCCCTCAGTATACACCCAAAGAAATGAAAACAAATATCCACACAAAAACCAGTACACAAATGTTCACTGCAGTATTATTCATAATAGCCCCAAAGTAGAAACAATCCAAATGTCCATCAACTGACAAATGCATAAATAAAATGTGATATAGCCATACAATGGAATATTATTCATCAATAAAAGGCACAAAGTACAGATATATTCTGCAACATGGATGAACCTTGAAAACATCACGCTAACTGAAAGAAGCCACTCACAAAAGACCACCTATTGTATGATTCCTTTATATGAATTATCCAGAAGGAACAGATTTATAAAGACAGAAAGTAGATTAGTGGATGTCTGGGGCCATAAGGGTTTAGAGCATGGAAAGCGGGGAATTGGTTAGTGACAGCTAAAGAGTATGGGTTTCTTTTTTGGGTGATAAAAATATTCTGAGATTGATTGTGGTGATGGTTGCATAACTCTGATTATAGTAAAAACTAGTATTGTACACTGTAAATAGGTGAATTGTGTGATATGTGAATTAAATCTCAATAAGGCTTAAAGAATGAAAATGGAGAAGAAAGACTGGATAGGAAGAGACTTAGACCATAGTGCCACTGTGGGAAAGTCTTTATCAAATCAATAAGAAACAGCAGAACAGAGGTTGCCTGTTAGGAGAATCACATGTGAGGCAAAAATTACCCAGCTCTAGTATTCTGACTGGGAGGGGCTTGAGAGTAATGTAGGAAGAGGAAGAAAGAGCTTTGAGTATAAACCCTGAAAAGAGCTTTGAGTGTAAAACCACAGGTTCATCAGCGGGAGGCTGTCAGCCAGCTACACACCTCATAGCACATTCTCTGAAGCAGAGCACCTCCGTGGCTGCCAAAGAGTAAGAGAAGATAGGTCACAAGGTACAAGACTGACATCTCATTCTTCCACTTGTTGATAGATTCTCTTTTTCTATATATAGGAAGCAAGTTCATCAACTGACAGTAAATTTTGGGGGGCTTGAGGACAATAGGTAGAGTTGTTGGAGTGTAAAGGTAAAAGTGAAAACCTGAAGTCATTAGAAGAGCAGGAGGTGAAAGGACCAAGAATATGTACTCTGATTACCAAGCAGCATTCAGAGCCCACCAGATGCCTCAGCAGCACGGTTGAGACACAGCAGCACGGTTGTGGGGTTTTCTCCACCCACATTCACCTGCACAAGTCAAAGCTCAGAATCTAAGATAAAGCAGGGTTGGAATTTTCCCTGGTGAGTAAGAAGAAGTGAAAAAAGGGTAAGGAAATTAAGAATGTATGCAAATAACTGATAAAATAATTGATCAAGAAATTTAAACTGGGTAAACCAGAAAGGTGATATGAGGTGGGTGAGGGCAACCAGAAGAGAATGAATGGTTTGTTCCAGAAGGGGGTGGTTAGAAGGATTCTTGGAGTTAGGGTACTTAAGAGAGTGACCTAGAAATAGTGGAGATAAAACTGCAGAAGACAGGGAGGTTGTAGAAAAGTTTCTCTTGCCAGCTTGCCCACCATATTTCTATCATTCCAAACACGTTGTTGCCTCTCAAATCGAGGTGTGCCTCCTACTTTGGAGAACTATACTCTGCTGGCTTAATCTAGACTCTGCAGCCGTGAGGACTCTTCTCTCCCATAGTCCCTCCTTGTATTTTGTGGTTCATAATTATAGTTATCTCCTAGATTTATCAAAAATGGCATTTACTTTTTTTTTTTTTTTTCAGACAGAGTCTTGCTCTGTCACCCAGGCTGGAATGCAGTGGCACAATCTTGACTCACAGAAACCGCTGCTTCCCAGGTTCAAGTGATTCTCATGCCTCAGCCTCCCAAGTAGCTGTGATTACCGGTGTGCACCACTACACTCAGCTAATTTTTTGCCTTTTTTAGCAGAAACAGGGTTTTACCATGTTGGCCAGGCTGGTCTCAAATCCCTAGCCTCAAGTGATCTGCCTGCCTTGGCCTCCCAAGGTGCTGGTATTACAGGCATGAGCCACCAGCGGAGCCAGAATTTGCATTTTTTGTTTCTCATTTTCCTTGTTGTGTTTGAATGATTATCAAGGACAAGGGTGGACTTTGGTCTTTCTTCCACCACCTTTTTAAAATGGAAGGTAGTATTTCAATATGTATTCTCTTTACACTGTAATATTCCTTTAAGATTTAAGAAAGCAGCTTCTTGTATGGATGTTATTGTCTGGAATGTTTAGTCTTGTCTGAAGGATGTTGATGGGAGAGAGGCCAGGAAAAAAGAAGCCTAATTCATCCCCATTTTCTTGTGAGCTTTGACAATGAATGTACTAAAAGGAGTGGAGTTGGTCAATCTAAGTGGATTGGAAGGAAAATCACTTTTAGTTATTAGTATGTGTGAAAAGAATGACGATAAAAAACCTCAAGAGAATAATGGAGGTGTGAGAAACAGTAAAACAAAGTTTTTGATTGTTTGCCCAATCTCACACAGGTTAGTCAAATATATCCTTCCAGACTGGCAGTGATGGCTCATGGAAGGGGTCTAAAAGTGACAATCTAGTTGGAAGGGCAGTGCCAGTCCCACAAGGGAATTTATACTGAAGCAACATTGTTTAGCAAGCACTCTGTTTTTACTTGAACGAAGTATTTATTGGGGTACCTTTTACTTGAACAAAATATTTATTGGGATGCCTGATACAGTTTACTGGGAGGCTAAAGCCGCCACCACCACCTCTGAGCTACCATGTAGCAATGCACTAGGATCAGGCTAATCTAAAATTTGAGGTCTACGACATATGATTGAGTAAAAGCAGCAGGTTGCAGAGCAACACACATGGTATCATCTCACTTAAAAAAAAGAGAAATGAAAGAAGAAAAAATGAAAGGAAAAAATGTGTACGTATATATGAAGAAAATCTAGAAGTATATTTCTATTAAAAGATTAACAGTGGTTATTTCTGAGGGATTACATTATAGGTAACTTAGTTTCTACATTGTGCATTTTGTGTAATTTTCTGAATTTTTCCATAATTAGCATAAATTTCAATTTAAGGATAAAAAAGTTATTTCTTCTGTCAATTTTGAATAGATCTTCCCATTGTTATTTTCATTTCCTAGAACTATGACTGACTTATAATAAGTCAACAATGAAAGTTTTTTAATGAATTATGAATGACTACATTAACCTTTTGACCACAAGCCATATCATGTAAATGAAGATTTCATATTTAAACTTAACGTAAGCCTAATTGAATTCTCAGGATAGATTTCTTATATTCTCCATACATTGAATCACAGGGTTGCAGCCCATTCTCTGAGGGACAAGAGGTTGTGTAGAAATAGTTCAGGGTTTCCAGAAACAAGGACATATTCTCCCATCAAACAGATACATATATACATATATACACATACATATGGAAAAATATGTGCCTGTTTTGTAAGTAAAATGGGATGGATCTGATAATTAAATTTGTTTTAATAAAAAGAGGTCCGATATTGCCAAAAATTTAAAAACACTGCTCTAGTACATGGAACTAGTCAATGCTTCAATCTTTTTAAATTCTTTCTGACACATGGTTCTATCTGATACATTGCAGGATTATCTGGGACTACACAATCTCCTTAATTGTCTTATTAAATTACCTAAATAAAATATGATCTCTTGGGCTGGGCATGGTGGATCATGCCTATAATCCCAGTATTTGGGGAGGCCAAGGCAGGTGGATCATTTGAGGTCAGGAATTTGAGACCAGCCTGACTAACATGGTGAAACCCTGTCTCTATTAAAAATACGAAAAATTATCCAGGCATGGTGGTATTCGCCTGTAATCCAGTTACTCGGGAAGCTGAGGGAAGAGGATAGCTTGAACCCAGGAGACAGAGGTTGCAGTGAAAACAAGATTGCATCACTGCAATCCAGCCTGGGCGACAGAGAAAGACTCTATCTCAAAAAAATAAAAATAAAATAAAATAAGATCTCTTACCAGAAATCTAAGTGCAGGCTAATCCAATATAATTAACTATTTTTAACTGTGGGTCTCTATATGAACTCCTATATTCCATTTTTTAAAAATTATTAATTTTTTTAAAAGGTTCATTCAGATGCCATTTTTCAGTGGCAAAACTCATTGCTAATCAAAGTGTGGTCACTTAGCCAGCAGCATCGGCATCACCTGGGAACTTGTTAGAAATGCAGACTCTCAGTGACATCCCTCTTGAATCAGAATCTGCATTGAAACAAGATCCCAAAGTAATCATATGAACATTTATGTTTGAGAAGCACTGACATAATTCACTCGTGGCCAGGGGCATATTTGTATTAGGTGTGAACTATTACATGGAGCGAAAGGATGCTCACCAATGGTTCTCAAACGTGTCCCCATATTGTGATTGTCTGGGGGGTGTTAAAAATTACTGATTTAGTTGAAAAAAATGCTCCGCCACAAAAAAAAAAGAAGGAAAAAAGCCTGATGTCTGAGCCTCAACCCCCATAGATTCTGATTCTTAATTGGACTGGGGCACAGCCTGGGTATCAGGATATTTTTAAATTCCCAAGTGGGTCTAATGTGCAGCTGAGTTTGAGAACCACTGCTCTACATTAAAGGTTCCTAGTCTGTGGTTGTGTATGAGAATCACTTGAGGAACTTTTTAAAAATCTCAGCACTTTAGCCTTACCCCTAGGGACTGTGATTCAATTGACCTGGGGAGGAGGCAAAGCGTTGTTTTATAAAAAGTTTCCGAGTTGATTCCAGTGTACAGATATGTTGAAAGACACAAATCTACGTGATGCTGACAAACCTACCATCAAATGAAGGAGAAATTCATAAGATTGGACTGGAATTGATAAACTATCCTCATCAGCCCTTGCCCTGTAAGGTATAGGCATCCAGCAGGCATAAAAAGACACTTATGAACACTCATGTTTAATCTCGGGGGCCCTGCATAAACAGAAATGTCTGCTGTATAGAGGTCTGTAACGGTGGCATATATTTAGTGTGGAGACTGGTTCATTCACCAGTTTTTGAAAGACTTGAGATTCACACGGAGTCCACCTGGTTTGTTTAAAAAGAGCCACACAGCTCAGAAAATTATTCACCAGAACTTACTCTGATGAAGCCTCCACCCTTTTCCTTAACAATTCTCAGCACCTTGCCTGCCTCACTACAGGAGTCCCCGGCACCCCTCACTGTGAAGGTCCAGGTCTACAAGGCAAAAATCAGGGGTTCTTGGAAGAGCATTCAGAGTAAATAAAGGTATATAAAGGCAGGAAGAAGAAACTAAAACCTTCTGTAGAATGATTGACTGAATAAAAAGAAATAGAGCAAAAACATTCTCACCTCCATTTATCTTGCAAGTATTAAGGATAAATTGTACTAAATGAAACTTGAAGCCACCAATGCCTATACCAGCAAATTAAACTACTTTTAGGGTATGACTCTTAATATTGACATGACTCTTCAAATTAGGCCTAGATGAAGTTATTTAGAATTACTCACATGTTTAAAATACTTGATATTAAAACTTAACACTGGGTGGCTGTGTGTTTGTATGTGTGTGTCAATTTTATGTTTATTAAAAAGGGCCATAATTAACCGAGCACTAGTGGCGCACACCTGTAATCTCAGGAGACTGAGACAGAAGAATCACTTGAACCCAAGGGGGTGGAGGTTGCAGTGGGCAGAGATCACGCTGTTGCACACTGCCCTCCAGCCTGGGCGACAGAGCGAGACTCCATCTCAAAAAAAAAAAAAAGAAGGACCATAAGTTACCGGCTGAGAAACGTCACTCGAGAATCTGTCCTCACCATTTCAACATAGTGGTAAGTCACTTATAAAAACATTGAGCATCTGAAGATAGCTCTAAATAAAAAATTTGACATTTGTTTGTGTAATCAATAAAAATTGGCCTGAAAATGGTGGCATTCATTTTTTTTCACTTTACGATGTCTAATGCTTCCTATAAGCCTCAATCTAAAACAACTTGCAGAACCCCAAAAGGTGGACTATCACAACTATTTGTGTGCCACATTTCCCTCTGAAAAAGATTATGTGGTAATTATTTCACAGTTAAAATAATTTGGAAACAACTGAATGGTAAGGACTTTTTATCTTATAGTTGTAGTTATCAAAATGCCTAGAACAAAAAAATGCTCCCTCAATAGATACTTATGAATTGACTTGAGACATAGACCAAATGGTGTGTCCAGGTCTTCCATAGGGAAAGAGAGAGTTCTTTCATGCCACTCTTCTAGAATTCCTGTCATAGATAACAATAAAGGTAGTCCCTCTATTATATTAATGATGATAATGTATAAATAAATTATAGTATCCAATGATATAAACTTAAAATAATTCTTATAGTATTTTATCCTTTGTTTTCCAGGACACAAAATAGATGACTAAATTTGCTACTTACCTTGATTAGATATCAACCAAATATCAAGAAATTTGAATTTGCTTAGAATAACAGTAATATTTAAAATTGGCCTAATGAAAAATAAAGGTATCGGTGAACATCTGTTTAACATAAAAAAGACATTTTTAGACATATTTGTATACTATGTAATATTTCTACAGAGAAATTCATGATACCAAAGACACTTATGCATTTGAATGAAAAAACTGAATATGTTGCCTGCCTAGATAAAAGATTGTCATTAACACTAATTTTAATATCAAAGTTCAAGCTTCAATACACTTCTTAGAGAGAGGAACTCTCTACACTGGGTATTTTAGTCAAAAGCCCAGGCAGTATCTCTAGTTTTTCTTTCTCTTTTAGCCTCCATTCATAACAATAACAAGCTTGTGTTCTTTTCTTGATCTTTGATCTAATTAGACAACTGTGGGAGATTACTTTATTTGGAAAAAAAAATTAATGAGGTTTTTCAAACTTGCTTTCTTTAAAACTCAGGAAGGGTTTTCCTACTTCATTCTTTGCTGCAGTTTAAACCTCAAACCTTGCCACTCACAGTGTGATCTACAGACCAGCAGTATCAGAATGCCTTGGGAGCTTATTAGCAATATAGTGTTTTAGGCTCTACCCGAGATGCTCTGAATTGGGTTCTACTTTACAACAAGATCCTGAGATAATCGTTATGCACATGGCAGTTTGAGAAGCATTTCTTTAAAACATTAAAAGGAAGTTAAAATATGTATCACTTCTCACAGACTTTTGCCAGTGACAAAACTATTTCAGAAAAATTCTAAGTTTAAGATTACTCATGAGGCTGAAATAAAAATCAGTACAATCTTTTTGACAATTTGATCATAATATCAGGAATTTTAAAATGATCATATTCTCAGACCTAGTAACTATATTTCTGGGAATGCATCCTAAAGAATCTGGTGAAATGGTAAAAGCTATATATAGAAAGATTTTCATTGTAGCCTTATCTAAAAAAGCAAAAAATTGGGGGCAGAGCAAGATGGCCAAATAGGAACAGCTCCAGTCTCCAACTCCCAGCGTGAGCAACACAGAAGACAGCCTCTGCTGCTGATACCCAGGAAAACAGGGTCTGGAGTGGACCTCAGGCAATCTCCAACAGACCTACAGCTGAGGGTCCTGACTGTTAGAAGGAAAACTAACAAACAGGAAGGACACCCACACCAAAACCCCATCAGTACGTCACCATCATCAAAGACCAGAGGCAGATAAAACCACAAAGATGGGGAAAAAGCAGGGCAGAAAAGTTGGAAATTCAAAAAATAAGAGTGCATCACCCCCTGCAAAGGAATGCAGCTCATCGCCAGCAACGGATCAAAGCTGGACGGAGAATGACTTTGACGAGATGAGAGAAGAAGGCTTCAGTCCATCAAACTTCGCAGAGCTAAAGGAGGAATTACGTACCCAGCGCAAAGAAACTAAAAATCTTGAAAAAAAAAGTGGAAGAATTGATAACTAGAATAATTAATGCAGAGAAGGCCATGAACGAATGGACAGAGATGAAAACCATGACACAAGAAATACGTGACAAATGCACAAGCTTCAGTAACCGACTCGATCAACTGGAAGAAAGAGTATCAGCGATTGAGGATCAAATGAATGAAATGAAGCGAGAAGAGAAACCTAAAGAAAAAAGAAGAAAAAGAAATGAACAAAGCCTGCAAGAAGTATGGGATTATGTAAAAAGGCCAAATCTACGTCTGATTGGGGTGCCTGAAAGTGAGGGGGAAAATGGAACCAAGTTGGAAAACACTCTTCAGGATATATTCCAGGAGAACCTCCCCAACCTAGTAGGGCAGGCCAACATTCAAATTCAGGAAATACAGAGAACGCCACAAAGATACTCCTCGAGAAGAGCAACTCCAAGACACATAATTGCCAGATTCACCAAAGTTGAAATGAAGGAAAAAATCTTAAGGGCAGCCAGAGAGAAAGGTCGGGTGACCCACAAAGGGAAGCCCATCAGACTAACAGCAGATCTCTCGGCAGAAACTCTACAAGCCAGAAGAGAATGGGGGCCAATATTCAACATTCTTAAAGAAAAGAATTTTCAAACCAGAATTTCATATCCAGCCAAACTAAGTCTCATAAGTGAAGGAGAAATAAAATCCTTTACAGATAAGCAAATGCTTAGAGATTTTGTCACCACCAGGCCTGCCTTACAAGAGACCCTGAAGGAAGCACTAAACATGGAAAGGAACAAACAGTACCAGCCATTGCAAAAATAGGCCAAAATGTAAAGACCATCAAGGCTAGGAAGAAACTGCATCAACTAACGAGCAAAATAATCAGTTAATACCATAATGGCAGGATCAAGTTCACACATAACAATATTAACCTTAAATGTAAATGGACTAAATGCTCCAATTAAAAGACACAGACTGGAAAACTGGATAAAGAGTCAAGACCCATCAGTTTGCTGCATTCAGGAGACCCATCTCACATGCAGAGACATACATAGACTCAAAATAAAAGGATGGAAGAAGATCTACCAAGCAAATGGAGAACAAAAGAAAGCAGGGGTTGCAATCCTAGTCTCTGATAAAACAGACTTTAAACCATCAAAGATCAAAAGAGACAAAGAAGGCCATTACATAATGGTAAAGGGATCAATTCATCAGGAAGGGCTAACTATCCTAAATATATATGCACCAATACAGGAGCACCCAGATTCATAAAGCAAGTCCTTAAAGACTTACAAAGAGACTTAGACTCCCATACAATAATAATAGGAGACTTGAACACCCCACTGTCAACATTAGACAGATCAACGGGACAGAAAGTTAACAAGGATATCCAGGAATTGAACTCATCTCTGCAGCAAGCAGACCTAATAGACATCTACAGAACTCTCCACCCCAAATCAACAGAATATACATTCTACTCAGCACCACATCACACTTATTCCAAAATTGACCACATAATTGGAAGTAAAGCACTCCTCAGCAAATGTACAAGAACAGAAATTATAACAAACTGTCTCTCAGACCACAGCACAATCAAACTAGAACTCAGGACTAAGAAACTCAATCAAAACCACTCAACTACATGGAAACTGAATAACCTGCTCCTGAATGCCTACTGGGTACATAACGAAATGAAGGCAGAAATAAAGATGTTCTTTGAAACCAATGAGAACAAAGATACAACATACCAGAATCTCTGGGACTCATTTAAAGCAGTGAAATTTATAGCAGGGAAATTTATAGCACTAAATGCACACAAGAGAAAGCTGGAAAGATCTAAAATTGACACTCTAACATCACAATTAAAAGAACTAGAGAAGCAAGAACAAACACATTCAAAAGCTAGCAGAAGGCAAGAAATAACTAAGATCAGAGCAGAATGGAAGGAGATAGAGACACAGAAAACCCTCCAAAAAATCAATGAATCCAGGAGTTGGTTTTTTGAAAAGATCACCAAAATTGATAGACCGCTAGCAAGACTAATAAAGAAGAAAAGAGAGAAGAATCAAATAGATGCAATAAAAAATGATAAAGCGGATATCACCACCGACCCCACAGAAATACAAACTACCATCACAGAATACTATAAACACCTCTATGCAAATAAACTAGAAAATCTAGAAGAAATGGATAATTTCCTGGACACTTACACTCTCCCAAGACTAAACCAGGAAGAAGCTGAATTCCTAAATAGACCAACAGCAGGCTCTGAAATTGAGGCAATAATTAGTAGCTTACCAATGAAAAAAAGTCCAGGACCAGATGGATTCACAGCTGAATTCTACCAGAGGTACAAGGAGGAGCTGGTACCATTCCTTCTGAAACTATTCCAATCAATAAAAAAAGAGGGAATCCTCCCTAACTCATTTTATGAGGCCAACATCATCCTGATACCAAAGCCTGGCAGAGACACAACAAAAAAAGAGAATTTTAGACCAATATCCCTGATGAACATTGATGCAAAATCCTCAATAAAATACTGGAAAACCAGATCCAGCAGCACATCAAAAAGCTTATCCACCATGATCAAGTGGGCTTCATCCCTGGGATGCAAGGCTGGTTCAACATACGCAAGTCAATAAACGTAATCTAGCATATAAACAGAACCAAAGACAAAAACCACATGATTATCTCAATAGATGCAGAAAAGGCCTTTTACAAAATTCAACAGCCCTTCATGCTAAAAACACTCAATAAATTCGGTATTGATGGAACATATCTCAAAATAATAAGAGCTATTTATGACACACCCACAGCCAATATCACACTGAATGGGCAAAAACTGGAAAAATTCCCTTTGAAAACTGGCACAAGACAGGGATGCCCTCTCTCACAACTCCTGTTCAACATAGTGTTGGAAGTTCTGGCTAGGGCAATCAGGCAAGAGAAAGAAATAAAGGGTATTTAGTTAGGAAAAGAAGAAGTCAGATTGTCCCTCTTTGCAGATGACATGATTGTATATTTAGAAAACCCCATTGTCTCAGCCCAAAATCTCCTTAAGGTGATAAGAAACTTCAGCAAAGTCTCAGGATACAAAATTAATGTGCAAAAATCACAAGCATTCTTATACACCAGTAACAGACAAACAGAGAGCCAAATCAGGAATGAACTTCCATTCACAATTGCTTCAAAGAGAATGAAATACCTAGGAATCCAACTCACTAGGGATGTAAAGGACCTCTTCAAGGAGAACTACAAACCACTGCTCAGTGAAATAAAAGAGGACACAAACAAATGGAAGAACATACCATGCTCATGGATAGGAAGAATCGATATCGTGAAAATGGCCATACTGCCCAAGGTTATTTATATATTCAATGCCATCCCCATCAAGCTACCAATGAATTTCTTCACAGAATTGGAAAAAACTGCTTTAAAGTTCATATGGAACCAAAAAAGAGCCCGCATTGCCAAGACAATCCTAAGTCAAAGGAACAAAGCTGGAGGCATCACGCTACCTGACTTCAAACTATACTACAAGGCTACAGTAACCAAAACAGCATGGTACTGGTACCAAAACGGAGATATAAACCAATGGAACAGAACAGAGTCCTCAGAAATAATACCACACATCTACAGTCATCTGATCTTTGACAAACCTCAGAAAAACAAGAAATGGGGAAAGGATTCCCTATTTAATAAATGGTGCTGGGAAAATTGGCTAGCCATAAGTAGAAAGCTGAAACTGGATCCTTTCCTTACTCCTTATACGAACATTAATTCAAGATGGATTAGAGACTTAAATGTTAGACCTAAAACCATAAAAACCCTAGAAGAAAACCTAGGTAATACCATTCAGGACATAGGCATGGGCAAGGACTTCATGTCTAAAACACCAAAAGCAACAGCAACAAAAGCCAAAATTGACAAATGGGATCTAATTAAACTAAAGAGCTTCTGCACAGCAAAAGAAACTACCATCAGAGTGAACAGGCAACCTACAGAATGGGAGAACATTTTTGCAATCTACTTATCTGACAAAGGGCTAATATCCAGAACCTACAAAGAGCTCAAACAAATTTACAAGAAAAAAACAAGCAACCCCATCAAAAAGTGGGCAAAGGATATGAACAGACACCTCTCAAAAGTAGACATTCATACAGCCAACAGACACATGAAAAAATGCTCATCATCACTGGTTATCAGAGAAATGCAAATCAAAACCACAATGATATACCATCTCACACCAGTTAGAATGGCAATCATTAAAAAGTCAGGAAACAACAGGTGCTGGAGAGGATGTGGAGAAATAGGAACACTTTTACACTGTTGGTGGGATTGTAAACTAGTTCAACCATTATGGAAAACAGTATGGCGATTCCTCAAGGATCTAGAACTAGAAGTACCATATGACCCAGCCATCCCATTACTGGGTATATACCCAAAGGATTATAAATCATGCTGCTATAAAGACACATGCACATGTATGTTTATTGCGGCACTATTCACAATAGCAAAGACTTGGAATCAACCCAAATGTCCATCAGTGACACACTGGATTGAGAAAATGTGGCACATATACACCATGGAATACTATGCAGCCATAAAAAAGGATGAGTTTGTGTCCTTTGTAGGGATATGGATGCAGCTGGAAACCATCATTCTCAGCAAACTATCGCAAGAACAGAAAACTAAACACTGCATGTTCTCACTCATAGGTGGGAACTGAACAATGAGATCACTTGGACTTGGGAAGGGGAACATCACACACTGGGGCCTATCATGGGGAGAGGGGAGGGAGGAGGGATTGCGTTGGGAGTTATACCTGATGTAAATGACAAGTTGATGGGTGCTGACGAGTTGATGGGTGCAGCACACCAACATGGCACAGGTATACATATGTAACAAACCTGCACGTTATCCACATGTACCCTAGAACTTAAAGTATAATAAAAAAATAATAATAATAAAAAATAAAAATTTAAAAAATTTTTTAAAAAAAGCAAAAAATTAGAAACAAACTGAATGTTCAACATTAGAAAAATGATAAATAAATTATGGTATCTCTACTAGTTAGAATGTTATTCAACAACAAAAATTATTTCCACTACAATGCATAACATGGGCTGAAAATAGCAAAGTAGAGAACTCCAGGGTTCTGTCTATCTGCAAAAGCAGCTAATGAACTAGCTAAAACTGTTTTGTCTGACTCACAGTGTTCTCAGGGCTGGAGCAGCACCCCAGGAGGCTTTTGTTGATACAATTTAAAGACACATGTATTGGACACAGCAACCTGGGACAAGGGACAATACTTTGAACAAGAAATAGAGAAACCTGGAAAGAAACACATTGGGAAAGAGATATGTGGGAGAATATAAATTTTAAAATACAGAGAAATCAGAAGGCCATGACCATATCCAGGGCAAGAAACATGCTTTAAGAAGGCCTGGGAAGACCCTAAGCATCTGCATGCAATTGGTCTGCAGACTCTGCACAGCAAAAGTTAAGGCTAAGACAGAGTTGGCAATGGCCTGACATGGCACACAGAACCAATCTACAAAGACTAGTAGAGGATTTTGGCCCTCCTTTTTGACTTTCTTGGCTCCAGGTACTTAAGGCAACTCTGTTAAAACACCACTAACAGATAGCTAACTGAACGTAGACTTCAGAGGCCACACATTAAAAAAAAACAAAAAAAAAAAACACTGTAGAAAAATAGTTCAGAAAAGTCACTAAACAAGCAAACAACAACCTTGTAACAAAGAACAAGAAACCATGGAGAGGGGGCAGAATCATATTTTCAGAGTTGCTACATTGTAATATTTAAATGTCCAGCTTACATGAGGCATGTAAGAAACAAATAAGTATGGCCCACCCAAGAAAAAAAAATTAACAGACAGAAAATGTCCATCAGGAAACTCAGGCATTGGACTTACTAGAAAAAGACTTTAAAACAACAGTCATAATGTGTTCAAACAACTAAGGAAAACCAAAAGAATAATTTCTCACCAGAGACTATCAAGAAAAATATAGAAACTACAAAAAGGAACTAAATAAAAATAAGTATTCCAGAGCTGAAAACTAGAATAACTGAAGTAAAAAATTCACTGAAGGGGCCAACAGCATATTTGAGCTGGTAGAAGAATTATTAGTGAATTTAAATATAAATCAACTGAAATTATCCATTCTGAGGAGCAGAAAGAGAAGAGAATGAAGAAAAATGAACAGAGACTAAGAGACTTCTTAGACATCATCAAGCATAACAACATGCATATAATGTGAGTCCCAGAGGGAGAAGAGAAGAGGGGTCAGAAACAATGTTTGAAAAAAATGATGGCCAAAAACATCCCAAATTGATTCAAGAAATGAATCTACACATCCAAAAAACTCAGTGACTCAAAGAAAGATAAAGTAAAAGACATCCACATGAAGACATATTATAGTCAAATTGTCAAAGGCCAAAAGCAGAGAATCTTGAAAGTAGCAAGAAAGAAGCAACTCATCACATACAAGGGATCCAAAATAAGATTATAATCTAAAATCCATCCACAAACAATGAAACCATAACATGGTAGGATGACATATGGAAAGTGCTGAGAGAAAAACTGTCAACTAAAAATTCGATATGTGGCAAACTGATTCTTAACAAAAATGAAGAAAAACTTTCCATTTCTGGAACATGAAGTTGTCACTTCATCCTAACAATAAGTTAAAAGCTGGGCAAACTGAAAAATTAATAATTCTACTTAGATGTATAAGAGAAGTGAGATTATAAGGTAAATCACTGCCCTAAAAATTAAAGACAGAAAGAGAAAGAGACAGAAGGAGAGAGAGAGAGGGAGAGAAAGGCAAATACAGAGAATAATGACTTCCTGGAGTGGAAACACATGAGCAGAAACCTCCACCAGGATCAGTGCTAAGGTAGGAAAATCTAAACTGTAACTGACAAATTGCTGGAGGCTCAGTGTGAACAAGGCTGAGATATAAAAACTTCAAAGGGACTCAGTCATTATGTTGGGAGGAGTACACTTTTGTGAGTTTTAACTCTAGGAGCTCAACCAGGTTCCATAGTGAAAATTTGTGAGAAATCATTGAATGCTGCTGGCAGAGGAGAGGAAAAGTAATCTTTTAGAAATATGCCAGAACATCCTGTTCTAAACAAGGCCTGACCTTGAGAGAAAATAGTGTACCATAACCTAAATTACTGAGGTTTTATCAGAGTGTAACCCACCTAAGAGAAAGGAAATACCCAATTCAAGCCACCTCTAGTCTTCTATGTAGGAGAAAGAAAATACCAGACTCTAGCTACCTGTAGCGATTCTGTGTGACCTAACAAAGGAGATAGGAGGAAAATTGAAAAATGTTTATGAAGTTCGTAGTCCAGAGGAAAAAACTCACTAAAAGATTGAGAACTAATTATAGGACTATACAATGCTTCCCCTGCCCCAACAGCTTGTCACTTCAAAAACAGAGGTCTATTTTTGGAGATTCTTTTACTCAGTATATCATGTTTAGCTTTTAATTAAAAATCACAAGACATATTAAAAAGAAAAAAACAAACAAACAAACAAAAAATGTAATTTGAAGAGACAGAGCAAGCATCAAAACCAAACTCAGATATGGCAGGAATGTTGAAATTATCAGACTAGGAATGCAAAACAACTATGATTAATATGCCAAGGGGTCTAATGGATAAAGTACACAATATGCCAGAACAAGTAGGCAATGTAAACAGAGAGATGGAAATTCTAAGAAATAATAAAAAAATAAATGCTAGAGATCAAAAATTCTGTAACAGAAATGAAGAATGCTCATTACTAGACTGGACATGGCTGAAAAAAGGCTTGCTTGAGGATATGCCAAAAGAAATTTTCAAAATGGAAAAAGCAAAGAGAAAAAAGCCTGAAAAAAACAGAACAGAATATCCACAATCTGTGGGACAACTACAAAAAGTGAAACATATATGTAATGAAAATATCAAATAGAGAAGAGAGAAATGAACAGAAGAAATATTTGAAGCAACGACTGATAATTTCCCCAAGTTAATATCTAATATTATACTACAGATCCAAAAAACTCAGAGACACCAAGCAAAATGAACTTTAAAAAAGGTATACCTAGACATATCATATTCTAACTGCAGAAAATAAAGGATAAAGAAAAAAAAACTTTAAAGGAAAAAAAAAACCCTTCCAAGATGCCAGAGGAAAAAATATCTTATTTATAGAGGAAGAAAAATGGGAATTGCATCTGACTTGTTGTCGGAAACCAAGCAAGCTGGAAAAGAAAAAAGTAAAATCTTTGGTGTTGAGAGGAAAAAACAAAAAACAAACAAACAAAAAACAAACACCAACTTAGAATTCTGTACCCTACAAAATTATCCTTCAAAAGTGAAGGAGAAATAAAGACTTTCTCAGACACAAAAACTAAGGGGATTTGTTGCCAGTAGACCTGCCTTGAAGAAATTTTAAAAGAAGTTCTTCAGAATAAAGGAAAATTATATAGGTCAGAAATTCAGATCTACACAAAGAAAGGAAGAGCATCAGAAAAGGAATAAGTCAAGGTAAAATTTAAAAATTTATTTTTCAGGCTGGGTGTGGTGGCTCACTCCTGTAATCCCAGCTTGACCTTTGAGGTCAAAATAGCAACAAAGTATTTAATTATGTATGTTTATATACATATAGATATATTCTATGTATACTTATGTAAAAGTGAAATGAATGACTGTATAGATGCAAGGTATTAGAGGGAGAAATTAGAATTATTCTGTTGTTATACAGTACTGGTACTATCCATGAAGCAGTATAACATTATTTGAGATTTGGATTAGCTATAAATGTATATTGCAAATGCTAAGGGAACCACTGAAAAAAAAGCATTTAAAAAAGTATAATAGTATGCTAAGAAAGGAGAGAAAATGAAATGATGTAAAATGTTCAATTAACACCATAAAAGGTAGAGAAAGAATGGCAGACAAAAATAGGAACAAAACAAATGCAAAAAATGGGTAACAGTAACAAATACGATAGAAATTGATCCAACTATATTAATAATCACTAATCAATGGTCTAAATACACCAACTAAAAGCCAACTAAATTACCAGCGTGGATTAAAAGATCCTAGGCTGTGCACAGTAGCTCATGCCTATAATCCTAATGCTTAGGAAGGCCAGGATGGGAAGATTGCTTTAGACCAGAAGTTCAAGACCAGCCTAGGTAACATAGTGAGCTCCCATCTCTACACAAAATTTAGAAATTAGCTGTGTGTGGTGGCACTTGCCTGTAGTCCTAGCAACTTGGGAGACTGAGGCAGGAGGTCGCTTGAGCCCAGGAGTTGGAGGCTGCAGTGAGGTATGATCACACCACTACACTCCAGTCTAGAAAACAGAGTGAGACCTTGTCCCCCATCAAAAGAAAGGAAAAAGGGAAGGGAAGGGAAGGGAAGGGGAGGGGAGGGGAGGGGAGGGGAGGGGAGGGGAGGGAAAAGGAAAGGAAAGGAAGGGAAAGGAAGGGAAAGGAGAGAGAAAGAGCCCAAATATATGTTGTCTACAAAATTAAAAAAGCACTTTAAATACAAAGATTCACTAGGAATTGCAAATTAAAACAGTAAGATACTACTATCTACCTATAAGAATGACCAAACTCCAAAACACTCACAGCACCAAATGCTGGGAAGGATGTAGAGTAACAGGAACTCATTGATTGGTGGTAGGAATGCAAAATGGTCACTACTAGTATTAAAAACAAAGCCTTTTTTTGGGGGGGGGTGGCAGGGGGATGCAGTCTCTCGTTCTGTTGCCCAGACTGGAGTGCAGTGGCAGAATCTTGGCTCACTGCAACCTATGCCTCCCAGGTTCAAGGCATTCTCGTGCCTCAGCCACCAGAGTAGAAAACAAAGCCCATTTTTAATGGAGAAATAAAATATATTCATAATATAAAATAAAAATTGAGAGAGTTTGTCACTAGTCGAACTGCCCTACAATAAATGTTAAAGGGACTCCTCCAGGATGAAAGGGAGGGACACTAAGAACAAGGGTAAAGGTAGCTACATAAGTAAACATAAAGGACAATAGTATCGCCTATATGGTTTATAACTCTTTTCTATATGATTTAAATGACAAATGAATAAAACAATTATTAAAATGCTATGTTAATGTGCATTCAGTGCATAACGATATAATTGTGACAGTAACAACAGAAAAGGGAAAAGGATGGGGCTGGAAAGGAGTACAGTATTTACATCCTATTGAAAATAGGGTATTGGTATTAATTTAAACTTTATTGATATAAAGTTAAGATATTAATTGTAATCTCCAGATAACCACTAAGGAAAAAACTTTAAAATATACAGAAAAAGAAATGAGAAGGAAATCAAAACAAGAAAGGTTGATCTAAGAGCAAGTTATCAGAATAGAAGATCTCTGGCTCCAGTCTACCTCACAGAAATCCAACTAGCAACTATCCCCGGACAAGAATTCCTTTGTGAATACCTCAAAACTTGAAAGTGAGACTGAGACACCCTCTGGGGCAGGAGAATGGAAAAAAGCTGCATTCAAATGGTAAGAGGAATGGCTTCAATTTGACTGCAAAGTATTCTTCCCCCAAGCCTGCACAGCACCACACAGAGAGGATTCTCCTAAGTCCACAGTTTCCACTGGGGGAAAAGAGAGTTGGAGGCAAACATTCAGCTTCCTCACCAGTCTGGAGCCCTTTGAAGACAGATCACTCTTGTCTTGCCCCATGGGGAACATGGGGCAGGGGTGGTGGTGGTATAAACAGGGATAGGCCACCTGGGTTGGGGCTCGTAGTGGCTGACACGCACATTTTGGTGGTGGCTCTGCATTCTGGCCAACAGAAGCACTTCAGAGATATCGGCCAACAGAATTGCTCCTAACACAAAGAAATAATAAATGCTTGAGGTGATGGATACCCCAATTACACTGATCAAAACATTATATGCCCATATCAAAACATCACTTGTACCCTGTAAATATGCACAGCTATTTTGTAACCATAATAATTAAAAATTAAAACATTTTTTAAAAGAATTGCTCTTGAAGTACAGTCAAAACGTCTGCCAGGCTTAGGTATCTAGCAGGCTTCCCCACTTAGTACCAGCGCTGTGCTTTAATGTTCCCTGGGCAAGGAGGAAAGTGCAGGTTCATGAATATCTGCAGATGGGAGCATCTGCCTCCCCACCCCACCCACCCCACCAACCACAGAGTCTTAAAGGTGACCCCACAAAGCCTTACTGCTCTGCTTAAGATTTCCTCAGACTGGAAATCAAGCCCACATCCACACGTATTTCTGGGGCATGGTTTCTGGTTCTGCCCCTCAGGAGTGGATGAGCAGCAACTCCAGAAACTTTGCCCAACCTCAGAGCCCAGAACAAGATTCTGCCCAACCTCAGATTTCAAACAGCAGTACTTCCCTGTAAAGAAAGTCAGTATGCAACCCTGCCTGATCAGAGGTCACTGGAGATCCCATTCAACAGCTCTAGCTAATCATGGAATCCAGCCAGTGATGTCACTGGACAACAGAGAATAGCCAGCAGTTCCACTCAACCTCAGAGCACAGGTAATGGCCCAGCCCAACTATAATATGACAGCACAGTCTGCCTGTCTGGGGTTGTTATCAGCTGCCTCATTCAGAATCCAGAGTTAGATTAATATTGAAAGCTTATCACTTCCAAGGGATATCTTCAATGGCCGGAAGAAATAGTTGCTTCCTCAAAAGGTACAGACATCAATACAAGGACAAAAGGATAATGAAGAATCATGAAGATATGACACCACAAAAAGAAACTAATAAAGCTTCAATAATGGACCATGAAACAAATGGAGATCAATGAAATTATGGACAAGAAATTCAAAATAATCCACTTAAATAAGTTCAAGGAACTACAAGAACATACATACAGAAAATTAAATGAAATTTAGATCTGGCCCAGCACACTGGCTTATACCTGTAATCCCAGCACTTTGGGAGGCCAAGGTGGGCAGATCACTTGAGGTCAGGAATTTGAAACCAGCCTGGCCAAAATGGTAAAACCCTGTCTCTACAAAAATACAAAAATTAGCCAGGCATGATGGTAGGCACCTATAGTCCCAGCTACTCGGGAGGCTGAGGCAGGAGGATTGATTGAACCTGGGAGGCAGAGGTTGCAGTGAGCCAAGATCATGCCACTGCACTCCAGCCTGGGCAACAGAGAGAGACTCTGTCAAAAAAGAAAAGAAAATTTAGCTCTTCTACAGGGGGCTAGCTCTTCTACGGGGGCTACCAAAAACAAAAAGTAGAAAAAAAAAATGAGTAAAATGAAAAGCTTTAGAAAGAAATAGAAACAACTTTTTAAAAACAAACAGAAGTCCTAGAGATAAAGACTATAATAACTGAACTAAAAATGTTAATAGAATGCTTCAACAGCATACTTGCTCAAACAGAAGAAAATATCAATAAGCTCGAAGACAAGATATTTGAAATTGCACAGTCAGAGCAGGAAAAAAAAAATAGAAAAGACAAAGAAGGACTACAGGAATTACGGGACACCATCCAGAGATCTAATCTTCACATAATAGGAGTTCAAGATAATGAATATAGAGAAAAAACCCAGAAATCATATTTAAGAAAATAACAGCTGAAAATTTCTCAAATCTAGGGAGAGATAACATGCAGGTACAGGAATCTCAGAGGTTTCCACGCAAATTCAGCCCAAAGATGAATTCACCAAGATATATCCTAAAGAAACTATCAAAACTGAAAGACAAAAGAATGAATTCTGAAAGCAGCAAAAGATAAGAAACATCACATTCAAGTGAATCCCAATATGGCTATCAGCAGATTTCTCAGCAGAAACCCTGCAAGCAACGAGAGAGTGGGACTGTATATTCAAAGTGCTAAAGGGGGAAAAAAACTGCTAACAAAGAATACTTTACTATAACCAGCTAAGCTGTTCTTCAGGAATAAGGGATAAACGAAAACTTTCCCAGACAAACAAATGCTAAAGGAGTCCACCACCACTAGGTTTGCCTTACAAGAACTGCTACAGAAATTCGCTAAGCTGAAATAAAAAGCTGCTAGTTAATAATATTAAACATATGAAAGATAAAAAACTCAAGGGTATAAATAAAATATAGTCATACTCAGAATACTCTAATATTGTAAGTGTGGTGTATAGAGCAATTTTATTTCTATATGAGGGTTTCTATATTAAAAGCAACTATAGCTACAATGTTAGGGGACACAAATTGTTAGGGGATGTAAAATTTGACATCAGTATCACAAGAGATGAAAGGAAGGGAGTGAAATTATAGTTTTTATATGCAATTTAAGTTATCAGCTTAAAGTAGCCTATTATAAGTATAAAATATTTTACAGAAGGCTCATGATAACCACAAAGAAAAATCTATAGTAGTTGCACAAAATGTAAAAAGAAAAGATTCAAAGCACACCACCACAGAAAACCATCAACCACAAATGAAACAGCAAGAGAAGGAAGAAACAAAGGATCTACAAAACAGTCAGGGGGAAAACAAAAACAAAAACAAAAAAAAAACACTTTTAATGGCAAGTCCTTACCTATCAATCATTACCTAACATGTAAGTGGATTAAATTTCCCAGTCAAAAGACAGAGTGGCAGAATGATGTCAGCAAGAAGACTGACTAGAAGCCCTTAGCACTCACCCCCAACAAAGACAGCCAGAACAATGAACCAACAACTACATTTTGATGAAAATAATTAAAAGAGTGCGCTGGAGTATATCAAAGGAGTAGCAGGAACCCTGTAGAGTGCAGAAATCCAGCACAGTCACATGGAGAATAAAAATAAATGTATCATCTCTGCCATACTTTCCTACAGTTGAGATCAACTTTGAATCAGGAAGAACTCCTCCCTGCAGAGAAAAGGTAAGCAAGAGGATCCCAGAAACCCTCTTGACCCCTTGGAAACCTACAGTACTCACTACTAGTAACTCCTAACGTATTCACAGGCACTAAGCCTAGATAAGAAAGCTGCCTAAATTCCATACAGCTATGTTTCCCCAAGAGAAGCAGCTGACACTGTGCCCCACCTTCCATAGGCTGCATCACTGCTGTGCTATGCCATCTTGGAACTAGAATCACTGCCGGAGTGTGTCCTCCTCTGGGGGCAAGTAGCCATAGCATCCTTCTGATACTGAGGCTTTGTCACTACTAAACCACTCCTGCCTAATGACCTGCCATCCTTAAGTGAAGAAATTGCTATGCTTGGCCCTGTGGGACCAAGCTGCCATAGACCTGTTCCAGCTACCCCTCCCAGTCACTGCTGCACACTATCCTCCTGTGCCTGAGTTGAGGAAGTGACTTGCCTCCCAAGAAAATAGTGCCTTGGCTGCCAAAGCAGTCATATTTCATGGTGCTAGAGCTAAAGTGGCACCCTGCTTTTCAAGGCCAGTGCCTTGGCCACCCAGAACAGCCACACACCTTGGGCATAACCTGAAGCAGTGCATTGCCTCCCAGTGTCTTGCACAAGCCAAGCAGCCATGCCTCCTAGAACAGAGCTGATGTAGTACATTCTTTCCAAGGGACGTAGGGCTGAGACACTCCAATCTCAGCTGAATAACTATAATACCTTACATCCCTAGAACTGACTTGTCCCCTAAAGACTGATTTGTTGATCAGTCTTCAAGGAGTGGAGTCATTGTTGTGCTTATCTCTGAACCCTGAAGTCCAAGCAACAGCTGTGCTTAGCCATACTGGTGTCCTTGTTGCAACTACACTTGACCTCACGGAGTCTGGGATACTGCTGTGTTTCACCATCCTGGTGTCCAGAGTTACCACTATCGGTATCTCATCCCTCAGGGACTAGTTGGCATTATGCCCTGTTGGCTCTGGTGACTGAATTGTAGCTGTACCTTGCTCTCCAGGCAAAGGCAACCCTTCTTGCCAGCAGCCAGGACAGCGCTGTGCCCAGCCTCCCAGGGTCAGGGTCACAGCTAAAACTCGGGGTTCTGGGCCAAAGCTACTCGGGGTGGGAGGGGGTGCTTTAGAGTCACAAACTACAGTTCTGTGGGAAATCTCCATCCAACTCTACCTGAGAGAATGAACCTGTACCCCAAGACCCAGGTGCCACAATATGTTAATGAGTCCCTGATGCCAGGACCCTAGCTTCATAGCCACTCTCAACACCAGAATCCTGGAACCCAGAGCTACTACAGCTGCTTGTGATCCATGTCAGACCTGACACCAAGGGAATACACTTGGCTGAGTCTCCCCATTTTGGGGAAAATGTAAAATGGAGGACCACAGAAGCTTTATCAATGAGTACCCTTACAACTTATGTTACCATTGCTGATGCCACAAACTGTTATAGCCTAGGTCACCAAAATACATACAATCTCGGCTGATGTTTATCATAGCTGAAGAATCTACACAGAGCCTATAATATTGAATTGACTCAGAATCAGAGCCAGCACGACCTTCCTTCATATCACACTAAGACCCATCTTCAGGTGAAAATATTTCTCTACAAAACCTACTCTAAAGTGCTTGGAAGTAACTATTCCACCAGATGCAATGACATCAATGCAGGGACACAAGAAACATGAAAACTAAGGAAGCATGACACCAGCAAAGGAGCACAATAATTCTTCACTAAATGATCCCAAAGGAAAGGATATTTATAAATCACCCAAAAAGAAATAAGATATAATAATTTTAAGGAAAGCAAGTGACATAAAAGACAAAATAAACAAATCAACAAAATAAGGAAAATAATTTATGATCTGAATGAGAAAATCATTCAGAGAAAATGGTTTATTATAAAGATCAAAACAGAAATCTTGGAGCTAAATAATTCAATGAATGAAATTAAAAATACAACAAAGAGCCTCAATAGCAGAGTAGATCAAGAAGAACAAATCTCAGAACTTGAAGATAAGTCATTTGAAATTAGTCAGAAGTAAAAAGAATGAAAAAGACTAAAGACAACCTATGAGATTTAAGAGACACCATTAAGAGAGTAAACTTGAATTGGCTGGGTGCAGTGGCTCAAGCCCATAATCCCAGCACTTTGAGAGGCTGAGGCAGATGGCTCACGAGGTCAGGAGTTCAAGACCAGCCTGGCCAACATGGTGAAACTGCGTCTCTACTAATAATACAAAAATTAGCTGGGCATGGTGGTGCACGCCTGTAGTCCCAGCTACTTGGGAGACTGATGCAGGAGAATCACTTGAACTCGGGAGGCAGAGGTTGCAGTGAGCCGAGATAGCACCACTGCACTCCAGCCTGGGTGACAGAGCAAGGCTCCATCAAAAAAGAAAGAAAGAAAGAAAAGAGAATAAACTTGAATTATGTGAATTTTAGAAAGAGAAGAGACAAAAGACATGGACAGAAAGCCTATTTAATGATATGCTGAAAACATTTGAAGTTTTGAAAGGCATATAAACAACCATATCCATGAAGCTCAAAAGTCCCCAAATTCAACCTAAAGAAATCTTCTTTAACTAATATTGTAATTAACTGTCAAAAGTCAAAGACAAAGAGAATTTGAAAAGCAGCAAGAGAAAAGCATCAAGTCAAATATAAGGGAATCTTCATTAGGCTCTCAGCAGATTTCTTAGCAAAAGCTCTGTTGGTCAGGAGAGAATAGAATGGTATATTCAAAGTGGTAAAAGAGAAAGAAAACTACCATCCAAGAATACCTTACCCAGTAAATCTACCCTTCAGAAATGAAGGAGAAATAAAGTATTTCCCAGACAAGCAAAGTTGAGGGAATTCATCACCACTAGACCTGCCTTACAAGAAATGCTTAAGAAAGTTCCTCAAAATGAAACAAAGGGATGCTAGTTACTAATATGAAAATGAATGAAAGTATGAAATTCATTTGTAAAGGTAAATACATATTTAAAACCAGGATACTCCAATACTGTTATGGTGGTCTGTTAATCATATATACCTTTAGTATAAAGGGTAAAAGTCAAAGCAGTCAGAAATAATGATAGCTCAAATAAGTTGATAGGACATGCATAATATTAAAAGATGTAAATTGCAACATGAAAAATATAAATCCTGAGGGAGGAGGGAAAAATTCTAGGGTTTTGTATGTGACTGAGGTTAAGCTGGTATCCATATAAAATAGTCTATTGTAACTATAAAATGCCTTGTGGTAACCACAAAGCAAAAAACTATAGCAGATACATTAATGATAAGGAGAAATGAATCAGAAGGCACTACAGAAAATCACCAAATAACAACTATAAACAAGAATAAAAGAAACGAACAAAGAATCTACCTAACAACCAGAAAACAATTAATAAAATGGCAAGTCAATTCTTACCTATCAATTACTATCTTGAATATAAATGCATTAAATTCTACAATCTAAAGACATAATGCACCTGAATGAGTTTAAAAAAAAAAAAAAAGCATATCCAACTATATGCAGCCTACAAGGGACCCACTTTAACCTTAAGGACACAAATAGGCTGAAAGTGAAGAAGTCGAAGAAGATATCCCATGTAAATGGTAAGCAAAAAACAGTAGGGGTGGCTATACGATATCAGAGAAAATAGACTGTAAGTCAAAAACTGTCACAAGAGACTTTGAAGGTGCTTATTTAATGATAAAAATCATCAAAAGGGTTTAACAATTATAAATATATATGCACTAAACATTGAAGCACCTAAACATATAAATAAAATATTATTGGATATAAAGGGAGAAATAGGTAGCAATACAGTAACAGCAGGAGACTTTATAATATCCCACTTTGACTAATACACAGATCAACAGACAGAAAATAAATAAGGAAATACTAGAATTGAACTGCACGTTGGACAAAATGAACCTAACAGATATATACAGAACCTTCCATCCAATAGCAGCAGAATATACATTCTTCTCCAGTGCACATGGAACATTCTCCAGGATAGATCATATGGTAGAACACACAAAAAAACTTAACATATTTTAAAAAGTCAAAAGCATATCAAGTATTGTTTCTAACTACAATGGTATGGAAACTATAAATCAATAATAGGAGCAATTTTGAAAAATTCACAAATATATAGATATTAAACAAATGTTCCTGAACAACCAATGATTCGAAGGAGAAATCACAAGGGAAATTCAAAAATATCTTGAGACAAATGACAACTAAAACACAATACCAAAACCTACAGGTGCAGCAAAAGCAGTTTTAAAAGGGAAATTTATAGCAATAAGTGACTACATTAAAAAGAAAAAAGCAAATAAATAGCCTAACATTATACCTCCAGGAACTAGAAAAAAAAAGGCCAAAGTTAACAGAAGGAAAGAAATCATAAATAACAAAACAGAAATAAATCTGATGGATAGAAAAAGCATAGAAAAGTCAATAAAACTAAGAGTTGGGTTTTTTTTTTTTTTTTGAGTTAGGGGTCTCACTGTGTTGACTAGGCTGGTGTCAAACTCCCAGCCTCAAGCATTCCCCCTACCTCAGACACCCAAGTAGCTGGGATTACAGGTGTGAGCCACAGCACTTGGACAGAGTTGGGTTTTTGAACAAATAAAATAGACAAAACCTTTAGCGAGACTAAGAAAAAAAGAGAAGAGACTCAAATACATAAATCTGAGATGAAAGTGGAGACATTACAACAGATGCCTCAAAATGAAAAGAATAATAAAGGACTATTATGAATAATTATATGCTGACAAATTTGGTAACCTAAAGAAAATGCATACATGCCTAAAAAAAGAAAAACAAAAAACAAACAAAACAAAACAAAACAAAAAAAAACCCCTACCAAGCACAAGGTTTAATAAGGAAGAAACAGAAATCCTAAACAGACCAATAACAAAAATATTCTAGTTAAAAACCTCCTAACAAAGAAAATCACAGGACCAGATGGCTTTACAACTGAATTTTACCAAATGTTCACAAAACTAATATCCATGTCATTTTTAATTGACAACTAATAACTGTACATATTTATAGAGTATTGCGTTTCCATATATGTATACAATGAGTAGTGATCAAATCAGGATAATTAGCATTTCCATCACCTCAAACATCCATCATTTCTTTGTGTCGAGAAAATTAAAAATCTGCTGTTCTAGCTCTTTGGAAATAAACAATAAGTTGTTGTTTGTTATAGTCACCCTATAACAAACAAATGGGAGGCATATGTTCTACTGTTCTATAGTCTAAGTGCTATAGAACAGTATTCTAAATATGTTCTAAATAAGTGCTATAGAACAGTAGAACATATTCCTCCCACTAGCTGTACTTTGTATCCATTGACCAAGCTCTGGTTCTTCCCCTTTTTCCTCTACCCTTCCCAGTATCTAGTAACCACTAGATGCTCTGATATCAACATTTTTAATCTTCCATATATGAGTGAGAACATGTAATATTTATCTTTCTGTGCCTGGCTTATTTCATTTAACATAATATCCTCCAAGCTAATCCATATTGCTGCAAATGACAGAATTTCATTCTATTTTATTGCATATACACCATATTTTCTTTATCCATTCATCGTTTATGGAAAATTAAGTTGATTCCACATCTTAGCTGTTGTGAATAATGCTGCAATAAACATGAGAGTGCAGTAAAAAACAGGGGTGGGGGGGAAATATACTGATTTCCTTTCTTCTGGCTATATACCCAGTAGTGAGATTGCTGGATGGTATGGTAGTTCTATTTTCAGTTTTATGAGAAACTACCAGTCTGTAAGCACTCCCCTTCCTCCACATCCTCACCAACATGTGTTACTTTTGTCTTTTTGGTAATAGCCATTCTAACTGGGGGAAAATGGTATTTCACTGTAGTTTTGATTTGCATTTCCCTGATGATTAGTAATATTAAGCTTTTTAAAAATATATTCAGCCATTTATATGTCTCACTGCAGCCCAGACCTCTCTGGCTCAAGCAACCCTCCTGCCTTGGCCTCCTAAAGTGCTGGGATTACAGGCATGAGCCATAGCACCTGACCAGAATTTTGGGACACATGTCTGCCAGCACAAGCTTGACAACCTTTCAATACATAAGACTTTTCTGATGAGATTGGTGGTGCTATTAATGAATGTTGTTTTAATTTTGTATAATGAAATGTGTCAATACTTGAAAGATTTGCATAACTGGATAAGCCAATATTCTGCACCAAAAGACAGTGCTAAGAAAGTGAATGGGTAAGCCACAGGCTGGGAAAAAGGTGCAAATATATATATTTGAGAAAGGACTATTATCCAAAATAAAAATACGACTCAATAATAAAGAGACATCAGGGTGCAGTGGCTCACACCAGTAATCTCAGGACCTGGGAGTCTAGGGCGGGATGATAGTGTGAGCCCAGCAGTTTGAGCTGCAGTGAGCTATGATGGTGCCACTGCACACTAACCTGGGTGGCAAAATAATATCCCAACTCAAAAATAGAGGAAAGAAAAAAAGACAACACAGTTTAAAATGGGCAAAAGATTTAAACCAATATTTCATAAAGATATGAGAATGCTATGAACACACAAATAAATGCTCAAAATCATTAGTCAAAGATATATTACTATAAATATATCAGAATGTCTAAAATAAAAAGATTGGCAACACCAATGTCAGTGAGGTGATGGAACACTGAAACTCTTACACACTGTACTATACTAAGCCATGTTGAAAAATGTGAGAGTAGTGGTTGCCTTTTGAGGGATGGATAGGTGGAGACTTTCTGGGAAGGAATGAGAGTGAACTTTCTGGGAAAATATAAATATTCTGTATCTTGACAGGAGTTTGGATTATATAAGTTTATGCATTTGTCAAAATTCACTGAATGGTATACTTAAGATTGTGCCTCGAGGCTGGGCATGGTGGCTCATGCCAGTAATCTAAGCTACTTGGGAGGCTAAGGTGGGAGGATAACTTGAGGCCAGGAGTTTGAGACCAGCCTGGGCAAAATTGTGAGACCCTGTCTCTACAAAAAATTTTTTAAGAATTAGCCAGGCCTAGTGGCCTGCACCTATAGACACAGCTACTTGGGAGGCTGAGGTGGGAAGATTACTTCAGCCTGGGAAGTTGAGGCTTCATTGAGCCATGATAGCACCACTGCACTCTAGCCTGGGTGACAGAGATCTGTCTCCAAAAATAAATAAATAAATAAATAAATAAAT
The DNA here is from genome assembly GCF_049350105.2 of Macaca mulatta. NCBI lineage: Eukaryota > Metazoa > Chordata > Mammalia > Primates > Cercopithecidae > Macaca > Macaca mulatta. Next base: position 94,480,175 of record NC_133420.1, read on the forward strand.
AAATAAATAGATAGATAAATAAATAAACAAATAAATGAAATAGAGATTGTGCATCTACTATATGTAAAATCTTACCAAGAAAAACTCATATACATGACATTAAACTCTAAAAAATGATATGCATGCTGAAGTATTGAATGAAGTATGTTGATGTCTACAACTTGCCTTGAAATGCTTCAAAAAAAAAAGATGGATTAATGGATGGACAGAGGGATTAAAAAACAGGTGGCTGAATAAATGTATAATAAAGCAAATTAATTGCTGATTTTAGAATCTAGATGGTGGTGGCTGGGTGTGGTGGCTCACGCCTGTAATCCCAGCACTTTGAGAGGCCAAGGTGGGCAGATCACATGACGCCAGGAGTTCAAGATTAGCCTGGCCAACATGGTGAAACTCCATCTCTACTAAAAATACAAAAATTAGCTGGATGTGGTGGTGCACTGTGCACATAATCTCAGTTAGGCGGGAGGCTGAAGCATGAGAATCGGTTGAACCCAAGAGACAGAGGTTTACAGTGAGCTGAGATCCCCCCATTGCTCTCCAGCCTGGGCAGCAGAGGGAAACTCTGTCTCAAAAAAAAAAAACCAATAAGACAGTGGATATATGCAAATGTGTTGTTTCTGATTATTTCAATTATTCAGTATATTTAATAATATTTATAATAAAATGTTGGGAAAACTATTCACCAAAAAACTAAACTAAAGAAACCTACCTGCCCGTGGACGCCACAAAGGAAGCATCCTCAAAGTCTCTCTTCTCCCTGCCTTTATGTCTAAGTTAGAGTCTCCTAAAGAGCTCAAACAACTGAGGAAGATCTTCATTGGAGGGTTGAGCTTTGAAACAACCAGTGAGAGCCTGAGGAGCCATTTTGAGCAATGGGGAACGCTCACCGACTGGGTGGTAATGAGAGATCCAAACACCAAGCGCTACAGGGCCTGTGGGTTTGTCATGTATGCCACTCTGGAGGTGGATGCAGCCATGAATGCAAGGCCACACAACGTAGATGGAAGAGTTGTAGAACCTCAGGCCTGTAATCTCAGCACTTTGGGAGGCCGAGGCAGGCGGACCGCGAGGTCAGGAGATGGAGACCATCCTGGCTAACACGGTGAAACCCCGTCTCTATGAAAAATACAAAAAATTAGCTGGGCGTGGTGGCAGGCGCCTGTACTTGCAGCTACTCGGGAGGCTGAGGCAGGAGAATGGTGTGAACCCGGGAGGCGGAGTTTGCAGTGAGCTAAGATTGCACCACTGCACTCCAGCCTGGGGAACAGAGTGAGACTCCATCTCAAAAAAAAAAAAGAGTTGTAGAACCAAAGAGAGTTGCCTCAAGAGAAGATTCTCAAAGACCAGGTGCCCACTTAACTGTGAAAAATATATTTGTTGGTGGCATTAAAGAAGATACTAAAGAACATCACCTAAGAGATCATTTTGAACAGTATGGAAAAAATTGAAGTGATTGAAATCATGACTGACAGAGGCATTGGCAAAGAAGGGGGCTTTGCCTTTGTAACCTTTGACAACCATGACTCTGTGGATAAGATTGTCATTCAGAAATAGCATACTGTGAATGGCCACAACTGTGAAGCTAGGAAAACCCTGTCAAAGCAAGAGTGATTCTGGAAACTTTGGTGGTGGTCTTGGAGGTGGTTTCAGTGGGCATGACAACTTTGGTCATGGAGGAAACGTCCACGGTCGTGGTGACTTTGGTGGCAGTCATGGTGGTGGTGAATACGGTGGCAGTGGGGATGACTACAGTGGATTTAGTAATGATGGAAGCAATTTTGAAGGTGGTGGAAGCTACAGTGATTTTGACAATTACAACAATTAGTCTCCAAATTTTGGACCCCTGAAGGGAGGAAACTTTGGAGGCAGAAGCTCTGTCCCCTATGGTGGTGGAGGCCAGTACTTTGCCAAACCACAAAACCAAGGTAGCTATGGTGGTTCCAGTTGCAGCAGTAGCTATGGCAGTGGCAGAAGATTTTAATTAGGAAACAAAGCTTAGCAGAAGAGGAGAGCCACAGAAGTGGCAGGAAAGCTACAGGTTACAACAGATTTGTGAACTCAGCCAAGCACAGCTGGCCAAGCAGCCCAGCTGCTACAAAGCAGACATGTTTTAGACAAACACTCATGTATATGGGCAAAAAACTCGAGGACTGCATTTGTGACTAATTGTGTAACAGGTTATTTTAGTTTCTGTTCTGTGGAAAGTGTAAACCATTCCAACAAAGGGTTTTAATGTAGATTTTTTTTTCACCCATGCTGTTGATTGCTAAATATAATAGCCTGATTGGGATGCTGAATAAATGTCTTTTTTTTTTTTTTTTTTTTTTTTTAATGTGCTGTGTAAAGTTGGTCTGCTCTGAAACCATCTTGCTAAATTTCTCCAACAGTGTGAAGTTAGAGTTCCTTCAGGGTCATGCCAGGTTCTGTTTGGAATTTATATACAACCTGCTTGGGTGGAGAAACCATTGTCTTTAGAAACCCTGGTGTGGTTGAACTGATAGTTACTGTTGTGACCTGAAGTTCACCATTAAAAGGGATTACCAAAGCAAAATCATGGAATTGTTGGTTATTAAAATGATTGTTGGCACATCCTATGCAATACATCTAAATTGAATAATGGTACCAGATAAAATTACAGATGGGAATGAAGCTTGTGTGTCATCCATTATCATGTGTAATCAATAAATGATGTAATACCTGAAAAGAAACATACAATTGACTTCAGGTGTTGACAATTTGGAAGATTTTTCAAGTTACTTATAGTGACAGATACTAATGTTATGAAGAAAAATGCACTTTTTATTTTAAAACTCTACCATTTCTATGAAGAAGAAACAAACAGGATTTTTTAAAATCTTATCGGTAGAGTATAGCTTTCCAACTAAACAATGAAATCATCTTAAATGCTAAATTTTATATTAAAGATATGAAGAAATGAACATGATTGTCCCGTAGTTAAATCATTTTACTGCAGATAAATTGCCTGAAGCACATTTTCTTTGAGTGTTCGTCGGGATTTATATTTTTAAACAGGTTGAAGTTTAGATGCCCTCAAGAGTGTCACGGTCTAATTATATCATAGGTACGAAGTAGTTGTGTGACTGTATTTAGAAAGCATAACCTTTCTGTTAGTGATATCTCTAAAATGTCTGACACTTTATAGAATACTATGAAATCAAATACCAACTCTGCTGAGATGGTATTGAAACATTTTGCTGTTAGTCCATGGTGAATACTGGCCTTTAGAAAAGCATAAATACTACTTTATGCATCTACCAAAGAATTAATTGGATCTGTTGCAGTCTTTTTGATTGTAAAAAAATGATTGCTACAACTTGTTTAATTATCCTAATTATTTTTTTTCTTAACTAGAAAAAAAATAATTGGATATAGGAACCTTGTGGATATAGGAACCTTGCCTTGCTTGATTGCATACAGAGTGTCAGGTAGTGATACTACTGAAAACTTGTGCTTCCATTCCTTAATTAGAGATAATTGCTGGTTAATCAGAATGGGCAATTTTCTTTCTCTTTGGTGAAAGGATCTAGATACTGTACTTCAAACTGATTGTTCTGTTCCAAGCAGAAGTCCTCTAAGCTGGGACATGAAATGCCAAACTCTTATGCTTCAAATGTCTCCATTTATCCATTTAGGCAAAGTTAGATAAATTTTCTGAAATGGAAATTACCTCAGCATCTTTCTCTGATATTGTCTAATTCCCACATCTCCTGTATCTATCCAAATTTAACCTGCATCTTAAAAACAAACATTTTGGAGAGAGGCCACTACTAATTTAAAAATTAAACAAACAAAATTCCCCAACCAACTTTACTGGAACCCATTACTTGCTTTATCTTCTGAGCTGTCAGCACTTCTTTCCTGGAGTTTAAAACTGTTGTTCCAATGTAAACAAATATATCTAGCTTGAACTTAGACTTTAGTTATCCCTTACTTTTGCTTTCTACACTAAAACAAAGAAATACAAAATTTTGCTGAGAAGTGTTCTCGTTTTGAAAAATTTAAAGCAGTAATATTAAGCTAAAAGCTTTTGCCTTACATCAGAGAAGAAGAAGAGGAGGAGGAGGAGAAGGAGGAAGAAGGAGACAAGCATATTTTTGTAGGGACCCATAGCATAATAAAGTTTAAAACCACAAGGAACTTCTTTTCTTGAGTCACCTCTTCTTACCAAATAGTGGTTCCTATCAAGTGATTTCCTTTCAGAGTACATTTTACTCCCTACTTACAAACTCCTATAAACAAATGTGTGTGTGTAACCCAAAGCCAGAAATCCACCTACAGGCCAGAAGCAGTGGCTCATGCCTGTAATCCCAGCACTTTGAGAGGCCAAGGCAGGTGGATCACTTGGAGTCAGGAATTCAAGACCAACCTGGCCAACATGGTGAAACCCCATCTCTACTAAAAACACACACAAAAAAAAATAAAAAAATAGTTGGGTGTGGTGGCACACACCTGTAGTCCCAGCGACTGGGAAGGCTGAGGCACAAGAATCTCTTCAACCCCAGAGGCAGAAGTTGCAGTGAGTCAAGATCGCACCACTGCACTCCAGCCTGGGTGACCAAGCGAGACTCTGTCCCCAAGAAAAAACAACAACAAAAAAATCCACTTACAACTGGACCAGTTTCTACTTGGCTAAACACCCAGAATACTCAAAACCAGTAACTGTCCTGAAAATATGTTGATATTGCGTATTCTTTAAAAGAAGTATATGGTAACAACTATTTTATTAAGTTTTCATTAGTCTAATTGAAAAATAGGATATTTTTCATACATGAAGATAATGCTACCTATTCTGCAAGTCAGTAGGTATTTCTTTTGAATTATTTAAATTAATCTGTTTGTACATTGTCCCTGTGGAAGACTAGATCATTACTCTCAATTCTTTACCCCTTCCTTCTGTCAGGTGAACTTCTAATGGGGGTTATTTCCCTCTCTCATTGATGTTGGGCATGATTACATATGTGACTTGCTTTGGTCAATTAAATGATAGCACTCATGAGCATAGACCTTAAGTAGTTTGACTTGGCCTCTTTTTTTTTTTTTCTTTGTCTACACAGGGTCTCACTCTGTCACCCAGGCTGGAGTGCAGTGGCACAATCTCGGCTTACTGCAGTCTCTGCCTCCTGGGTTCAAGCAATTCTCCTGACTTGGCCTCTTGCCTTTCATAATCCACCAGGAGAAGAATGTGCCTGAGATAGCTAATGGGATTTGGGAACATGTGAAGCAGGCCTGATCCCAGCTTGAGGCTTTGATATAAGCCCAGCTATCCTGCAAAAGAAGCAGAGCATCCCAGATCATCCACAGGCCCACGAACAAGGAAAATAAAGGCTTGTTTTTAAGAGCCACTGAGCTTTGGAGCTGTTTATTACTCAGCATTGTAACAATAGCTGACTAATATATCCCATATTTCATGTTTAGTGATATACATATGTGTGAAAATTGATTGATAGAATCATATCCTTATATTAACACTCAGTCCTGCAATATCCAATGACGAGGAGGTTTGAAGACTCAAATAATCAAGCACAACCCAATGACCAGTGTTTCTTGCTAATATCAATGGGGACCCCAGACAAATTATACACACTAAATAATATTCCATAATGAAGTTGGAGGAGAAGAAAATAGAGTACAAGAATCAACAAAAATGTAAGAAAATATAAAACCGTAAGAGCCTTGTAAAAATAGCCGGAGTGGGCAAGAATGTGTGAGTTTAACCAAGCCATCTGCCTTCTGCTTCACTGCCAAACAATTCAGTTATACAGTCCAGCTCTTGATTAAATATAAAAACACTTCTCCCACCCTATTAATGTCATAAGAATAATTTTGGTACATTTCTTGGTATACATTTTTTGTATATACTGCAAGAATTTTTCATGTGGCTAAAAACTACTGTCTTAACATTTTTCTGATTCACTACCATTGGCTTACTCCACTAGGGCAATACACATAACATATAGTGTTTTTTTCATAATCATTATTTGAAATGGCTGTATAATCTTCCATTGAGTGGATACAGCATAATCTAGTTAACCATTTCCTGTTGTTAGATTTTAGGCTGTGACTAATTTTTCACTATTATGAATAATTTCCCTGTAAGAAGTACAAACCTTAGGCATATATTTTTTTAATCTCTGGATTATTTCCTTAGTACAAATATCCAGGAGATTCTACTAGGTGAAAGGATGTGAATATTTTAAAATCTCCTGATAGCCAGGTGCAGTGGCTTACACCTGTCATTCCAGCTACTAGGGAGACTGAAGCAAAAGGATCGCTTAAGCTCAGGAGTTCAAGAACAGCTTGGGCAACATAGCAAGACCCTGCCTCTAAAAATTACTAATAAATGAAACTAAAAGATCTCAATGCATACAGTTAAATCGATTTCTAAAAGACATTTCTAATTCTACTGGTAATGTATAATAGTACTAACAAATATTAAATATTATTATAAATGTTGCTATGCTTAGTAGCCAAATGAATGGAATGGGTATCTTGTTATCATTTTACTTTTTACTTTTTAAAATTAAAAGTGAGGTAGAACATTTTTCCATGTCTGTTAACTAGATGATCTCCTCGTCTCAATATCTATTTACTTTATTATACCACGAAGGACTTGAAGAGCTTTCAAGTAGTGTTGATCAATAAGAAAACATACACTTTTTGATTCTTTTTTATGTAGGTGTTTTATGTGGGTCATTCCATGGATTCGTATGTGAACCTACTCCCACAAAATGAATCTACTGGGAACATTCTTTAAAAAAACAAACAAAAGCAACAGAGGAATAGCAAAATCTTTCTTAAAAAGAAATTGCTGGCACATTTTACCAGCATTTACCTTGATCCAAAAGCATTGAATTTAGAGAGATATCTAATCAATTTAGCAAATCAGCCAAAAACAACAACACATGACAGATGAAATTCCACTGGAACAAATACCACACAGACTGGGCAATTCCAGAGTGCAGATATAAGACAAATGAGGGGAAGTTGAAGGGAGATAAGATAGTTGGCTGATAGAAAGGAATTTCTAACAATTAATTCAAACCCCAAATAGACATGGGCTGTCCTGTGAAGGAGCAACGAAGATGCAAAGATGGTCAGGAGGAGTTTGGAGGATTCATGCAGGAGGGTGTGGGAGGCCTTGCGGTGAGTAGAGTGGATAGGACCTCTAAAGTCTCTTCCAACCCTGTTTTCCCAAGAGTGGCCCTTGGACCTGAACTTCCTGGTCCTGGGAATAGGAGACTGCTTTGTACAGGAGAGAAAAAGAGGAAGAACCTGTCCCTCTCTTCTTGAGGGTGGGGCTGACCATAGTCAGAATTTTGAAATAGAGTTTATCTTTGGCATCTTCTCACTTCCCTTTCTGTACTTTTGCTTACCAGCTGCCCAGTATTCCGATGGGGGTGTTAGCCTCCAAGCAGTGCCACTCCTGCATTACTTCTTTCTCTTTAACCACTTCAAAACTCCCATTGTTTTAACACGGCTAACCTCAGCTAGCTATTGAGAGGAAAGAAATCTGTTTGAACCATTTCACTCTAAAGCATGACCGACTGACAGGATCATGATCTTCCCAAACAGATATGAATTTTCAAAACAAGATGTTTCTAAAGCCAATGGCATCTTTAACATGTGGTAAATTAAAGTCCACTTAATAGCCCTTCTGAAGTTCAAGTTCCAGCTACATTAATTACTGTCCCTCAATATTGAGGAAATTGCTTGGCCATCCTGTGTTTCAATATTATCAGAAAATGAGGAAGAAATACAACTAAACCATATAATTTATATAAGCTGCCTGGCATAATGCTTGACACATGGGTCTTACTGTTAGTTATTACTGTCCTCTCTGCAGTTCTCTATGCGAGGTGTAATCACGTATTTCTTACTCTCATAACGCATATTCCTTGGGCTGGGAGGTGAGTCTCCAAGTCAGAGTCTGGGCAGCTGACATCCTTGTTGTGTAAAAAGAGGATTTCCTCAAGTTCAGCAGCCTCTATTATCCTTTTCTATCACATTATTTCCTGCCATTACATTTTTTCCCTTCTCTTTACTTTCTGTTTTATTTATTTGTTTTACTTTTTTGTTTAATTGATTATTGAATTGGGAAGTTAAATTTTGATTTGAAAGTTTGGTTAATTTATTTTCCATGTCTCTTCTTTTCTGACATGAAACTGAAAGCTATAGGTTTCCCTCCAAATAACATGTTGACTATACCCCACAGATTTTGTAGAGTAATGCTTCTGTGCCCATTCATCTTTATGTGATTTATAACTTCCATTTGATTTTGTCCTTAGCCCAAGAGTTATTTTATTATTAATTTGTGATTCATAAAGTCTTATTATCTCTATATTCTTATAATAAATAAATATAGCACTTTAGATATTAGAGGGCCAGCAAGCATTTGGGGGCTACAGAACCTCTTCTCTTCATCTTTATAAATGATCACTCTCAAAAATTTCCATTAAGTACAGGTACACTTTAAATGAAAATATGCTTCATTAAACATATTTTTAAAATAATACAGTTTTGTACTTTCAGTAAACCACAGCAATAGGTATCCATTTAAATGATATTCTTCAACAACAAACCAACTTTGTTCTGTTAACATGGTGAAAAACGATAAAACCTATAATTAAAATAGGAGTATGCAAAGCCAGAAAAATTAAAATTGTGTTGTGTGTGTGTCTGTGTGTGCATGTGTGTGTGTAAGAGAGACAGAGAATGGGTGAGAGAGATTTATCTTCAACAATAAGCTAAAATTTGGCAATGTCTTATTAGTGGTTTCAGCCAAGGAAATTTAATTATGTAACTGTTGTTATTTTTATAGCCACATTTGAGAGTTCTCTACTGATTTTAAGATTGCCTTATCTTAATGAGAAAGAAGAACTGACACCCTCCCAAGCTGGGCTAGTTGTTTACTTATTTGAAGATTTATCTTTTCCCTACAAGTACTGGAATCCAAGTTATCAGCATATTAATGTGACAGTTAAGAGGCCATACTCCACTGTATATTTGGATTATATAGGGTGACCAGATGCTCTGCTTTGCGCAGGACTGGGGGTTTCTCAAGATATGGAACTTTCCATGCTAACATGGGAACGGTCCCAGACAAACAGAGACTGTTGTTCACTCTACTTATTTCCCAACAAGTCAGAGCATTGTCCACGGCCCATCTTAACAAGCTGGTACACCAAGCTAACTATCATTGACTTTGTATGATTCAAGGACTACCAGGAAGACCATTCTGGCCCCCAAATTACCCACAGACTCTAACAACACTATCCTCTTTTCCAACCGGAAACTTCTACCATTAGAGTCATTCCTTCAGTTTTCTTTTTATCTAAAATTACACATCAAAGACCTGGGCATTATCTCCAAAAGGCATTTGTTACAAAGCCCAAATCTGGAAAATAAGACAGTTTCGGACTCTGACACTTACTACATGCCAGGTACATTGGACTACTAAGACAAATAAGACATTTTTCTACTCATAGGATCTTCTGGTACAGGTGGGAGAGAGACGTGTGGTAAGTGCTGTACAGAAGCAGACATAAAGTGTTCTAGCAATGGGAAGGGGGATCCCTGAGTGATGGTAGCAGAGGAGAAGTCAGGGGTTTCAGGAGAGATGTGGTTAATACAGAACTTAGGCCCACAGGACCTCATGCTCCAAAAATAGGCTGAGGGAGAAAGCCATGTCCAAAAAGCAAAATTTCCCTACTTTATCAAACTCTACTTTAAAAGTGAGTTTTGAACTCAGAAATATCTTCTTTGACCATTAAAAAACCCTAATGTAAATGTTGGAAGAAAAATGTGTGTGTGTTTAAATATATATTACATATTAACTAAATATATATATTTAAAGAATTAAAATTAAACTTAATAGTGTAAATCACTTATGAAATTCAAAGGGAACTGCAAACTCAATCAAAAACCATTGTTTCTGGGGAGAGTAGTAATTCAAAGACCCAAATACAAGAAAAACTTGTAGCTTTTGTGGGTAATGGGCTTGGCTTTGTTGTTGCTGTTGCTGTAGTTCTTGTTACTTGTATTTCTTTCTGTTTCATTTCCCAGAAATTAAAACTCTTTCTCTTTCATTATTTCCACTTTCCAAATTACATTACACACTAACTGAATCAGCTTTCATTCTCTGCTCACAATAAAAGCTTCCAACCCACATTTCCCTTCTCCTGATTTTTACATGTCAGAAACCTAACTGTACAATTGGTGCCAGCTTCCTAGTTTCCTCCTACTCTTTTTAACAGCACAACTTGGCACTTTCTTCAGGAAGCACTATAACTGTTCAAGGAGATAATGGAAATTGATATATTTTACATTACCTACCTCCAAGTTATGAGTGGGAAAACCAAGGCATACCAAAGTTCAGAAGTGAAATGAATTCTTAGGTAGCAAAAAGAATCATGCGAGGGAATTGTGGATCCTTCTGTGAATCTCTTGGCCAGACACTCTCTTGATGTTTATTTAGAAGAGGTAACCCTAGGGACAAGAACAGGGGCTGAATTGTGGAGAGGAATCACACATAGGGTAGAGGTTGTAGGTGATGTCTAAAGTCCCTTCCAAGTCTAAGATTCTGTACAATTGCTTTCTTGGGGCTTCTTCGAACCTTGACTTAATGGGCCTTTCCTTATACCAGGTATATTCTGAGCTGGGTGCCTTCCTCTAGCTGCTTTTCTATAAGGAAACAACTGACTGACCCAACTCCTAAATCTGGACTTCCTGCTACTGCTGCTCTCCCAAGCCAGAAATCAAACAAAAATTAACAAACATTAAAAGATAAAAACAAAAACAAAAATTAACAAACAACGAATGAGCATATTTTGTGTACTAGCTGCTAAACTAGGTCTGGGCAGTTTTAATAGCTGGCAACATGACAAGAACAATGAAACTATTAAAACACCATGAATTTTTTTTTTAATAAGGATAATTAAAGATGTCAGTAGGAAGTATTGTACAGTGATAGGGGGGTGAGTAGATTGGGATTCTGTGACCGTCAGCAAATTATTCAAGATCACTAATCCTTTACCACATCCGTAAAAGGGAACAATAATGGTGCATTCCTCATAGGACTGTCATGAGGTTCAAACGAGGTGACTATGTAAAATGCTTATTGAGTCTGAAAGCACAGAGTACATATTCAGACTTGATTCATCCATTGGCTTCTCCACATGCTCTCTGTCCTTCTCCAGGCTCCCTTGCCCTGGGAGGCTAGCCTATATGACTTCTGCCTGGGTATGCTTGCCTGAGAGGCCCAGTAGGAGCATGGGGGAAGGAAAGAGGGGGAACGTGAGGTATGTATTCTCCAGCTCCCTCCCTGGAGGGTTGCCATGGGACTGTCAAGGTTCCTTGACAGATGGACACAAGGCCTGCAAAGTGGCCCTTTCCACACAGCCTTCAAGCCTAGATGAGGTGATAGTACCTTGCTGTGGGTCATTGTGCTCTCCCTGGCGGTTCCTTACATACTCCCTGAACCACTGTAAATAGTCCTTCTATTAAACTCTTCTGAGATTACCCAATTGGAGTGCACCGTTTGATAGAGTAGCCAGTAACAGCCCTAGCAGAGCAGTAGCAGTTGCAGTTATTTTGAGTATGAGATTAAGCATTAAATGAATTGTAAGATATGCAAAATACATAATTAAGTAGGAATAAATTCTCCCACCTGCAGAAGGCAGCTGAAATACTTCAGCTACAGACCATCCCACATGTCTTAGACCTTTTTATAACATCCCTGAGGAATAGCTCTCTCTTTGAAGAATATTCTCTTATTAGGGTTGCCACATTTAGAAAACAATGACAAAAACAAACAGGAAGCCCAGTTAAATTTGAATTTCAGATAAACAAGAAATAGTTGGTTTTTTTCTTTTTTCTTTTTTTGAGACGGGGTCTCACTCTTGTTGCCCAGGCTGGAGTGCAAAGGTGTGATCTCAGCTCACCGCAGCCTCCGCCTCCCATGTTCAAGCAATTCTCCTGCCTCAGCCTCCCAGGTAGCTGGGACGACAGGCACACGCCACCACACCCGGCTGATTTTTTGTATTTTTAGTAGAGATGGGGTTTCACTGTGTTAGCCAGGATGGTATCAATCTCCTGACCTCTTGATCCGCCCACCTCGGCCTCCTAAAGTGCTGGGATTACAGGCGTGAGCCACTGTGCCCAGCAATAAATTGCTTTTTAAATGCATGTCACAAATATCAATGCTGTTTATCTGAAGTGTGTTCATTGTTTATCTGAAATTCAAGTTTAACTAAGTATCCTGTGATTTATTTGGCAACCCTACCTGTCATAGGAAGATTTGGACCCTTTCATTAATTATTTCTTAAATACATACTTAAGAACACACTTGCCTTTACACTGGATGGGAAAGTCAGGCTTCATGATTGACCAGTATTTCCCCATGGAAAAATATGTTCCATATCAACCTGAGTTCATAAGTGATGAGTATGGAGAAGCCAACCTCTGGGTCACATTCTATTCAAGACACATTGGCCAGGAGTGGTGGCTCATGCCTATAATGCCAGCACTTTGGAAGGGCAAGACAGGAGGACTACTTGAGGGCAGGAATTCAAGAGCAGCCTGGGCAACATAACAAGACTCCATGTCTAAAAAAAATGTTTTTTAATTAGTTGGGTGTGGTGCCACATGCCTGTAGTTCTAGCTACTAGGAAGGCTGAAGCAGGAGGATTGCTTAAGCCCAAAAATTCAAGGCTGCAGTGAGCCATGACAGAGTCACTGCACTCCAGCCTGGGCAACAGAGCCAGACACTGTCTCTATTAAAAAAAAAAAAAAAACAAAAAAAAAAAACAAAAAAAACAAGAGTCAGGCGTGGTAGCTAACACCTATAATCCCAGCACTTTGGGAGACCAAGGCAGGCAGATCGTTTGAGCCCCGGAGAACCAGACCATCATGGGCAACATTGTGAAATCCCAACTCTACAAAAAGTACTAAAATTATCTGGGTGTTGTGGTATGTGCGTGTAGTCCCAGGTACTTGGGAAGCTGAGGTGGGAGGATGGCTTGAGCCTGGGAGGCAGATGTTGCAGTGAGTCAAGATCGTGCCACTGAAGTCAAGCCTGGGCGATGGAAAAGAAACCCTGTCTCAAAAAGAGGAAAAAGACACATAAGTGGTGTCTGCCCTTCCCTTCAGCCCGTCCAATTACAACTCTCCTACACATGTCCCCTGACCAAGGAGACTATGTTAGACCACAGTTGATTGGAACAGGTAGAAGGACTACTGCCTGACAGTGACCCACGTCGTCTGGTATAGAAAGTAGAACTGGACCAACCAGATTTCCGGTATCTCTAAGGAATTTTGGCTAAAAGAATGAGTCAGTTAGTTTTGGCAGCTGCAGGAGTTGGATGAGCCTTGTGCAAACTGAATTTAAAACAGCAGAAGTTGAAGCAGAGGAAAGAAAATAATCAAAGAGAGAAGGAATACCTCTGCATGACAGGAAAAGCAAACATGGGACAGTACCTAGGATCCATTAATGATGGAAAACCAAAGAAAACTCCATTCACTCAAGAGAGAGGTATTCAGAGCCTCCCAGAAGACAGAACCAATGTCTGGCTCCTGTCTCCCCAAAGCTCAGTTGTTTTGCTTTTTCTCACATGGTTAGGGATATAACCTCCCTTGTATCCTTAAAATACCCTCCTCCTTACTTGCAGTAATTTAAATTAGTCTCCTTGTGAACAAAAATCCGAACAACTATCCTGTACCTGCACCATGGGCTGCTGGATGCCAACCAGGTGAGGCAATTGAAGAAATTCACATGCAGCCTCAGCCCTGTGGAAGTTCTGGATAGCTAGGTATTAGGAAAGAGGGAAAGTGGCCTGGGAAAAAGAGAGTAATTCATTTACTTGGGACTCTAACTTCTAGGGGATCTCTAATTGGAATCCCTCAGTAAGAGAGACACAACACTGCTCTTCTTGTCTCTCCCCTATTCCCATTTCTCCCAATCCCTTGCATGGGTGCTAGTGCTGCAGTTGGTGCTATGCCCTACCCAGAGCAGAAACTACTGCAGCAACATAACCTAGTTCTTCAGAGAGTCTACCATCAATGTGTCACCATGGAAGTGTTTTATTAGTGTGGCAATATATGCCCATGTGATGAGAACCTTCATGCGTTGCTGCTGGAAGTGTAAAATGGTGCAACAACCATGGAAAACAATTTGATGGTTCCTCAAAAAGTTAAACATGAAATTACCATCTGATTCCACAATTCCAGTCCTGGGTACATGCCCATGAGAACTGAAAGCAGAGAAGCAAACAGATAGTTGTACACCAACGTTCAATGCAGCATTATTCACAATAGCTAAAAGGTAAAAACAATCCAAATGTCCATCAACAGATGACAGATGAAAGGATAAATAAACAAAATGTGTTATATCCATACAATGCAGTGGTAAAAAGGAATGAAATTCTGAGGTATGCCACAATGTGGATTAACATTGACAACATTACGCTAAGTGAAAGAAGCCAGACACAAATGTTCACATATTTTATTATTCCATTTATATGGAACATCCAGAATAGGTAAACATGTAAAGACAGAAAGCAGACTAATTAATGGTTGTCATAGAGTGGGATTAGGGGGGAATGGATAGCAACTAGTTAATGAGTGTGGAATTTCTTTTTGGAATGATGGAAAGAATTCTGGAAATAGTCCTGATAGTTACACAACATTGTGAATGTAACTAATGCCAATGAATGGTACATTTAAAAATGGTTACAATGGTTAACTTTTATGTTATATTTTTTTCACCACAATTAAGATATACTTTTGTTATGTGTATTTTACCACTATTAAAAATAATAATAATAAACAAAAACACAATTCTCAGGATGTCTGAGCTCAGGGCTTCTGTAAGCCAAAACTTCCAGCCAGTTCTAAGGCAATGGAAAATGCTGCACATTAGAATTATCTGAGGAGCTTCAAAAAATCCCAACATGAGGACCACATCTTGAACCTACTCAGTCAGAATCTCTGGAGGTGGGCACCAATTTTTTTTTTTTTTTTTTTTTGAGACAGAGTCTCACTCTGTCACACAGACTGGAGTGCAATGGCACAGTCTTGGCTCACTGCAACCTCTGCCTCCCAGATTCAAGCAATTCTCCTGCCTCAGTCTCCCAAGTAGCTGGGACTACAGGCACATGCCACCACACCCAGTTAATTTTTGTATTTTTAGTAGAGACAGGGTTTCACCATGTTGGCCAGGCTGGTCTTGAACTCCCGACTTCATGATCCACCCACCTCGGCCTCCCAAAGTGCAAGGATTACAGGTGTGAAGCAGCACACCTAGACAGGCATCAATATTTTTAATGTTCCCCACTTTATCTCATATGCAGTCAAGTTTGAGAACACTGTTCCAAGCCTGTTTGCTACTCAAACTTTAGCATGCCTACAAATAACTTGGGCATCTTGTTAAACCGCAGATTCTAATTGGTAGCTCTGTGGTGGTGTCCAGGCAGTTCTAACAAGCTCCCAGGTGACACTAATGTTGCTGATCTTTGGACTATGCTTTGAATAGTAAAGCCCTAAGCCACCGGCCAGCTATCTATTCTCTTAAAACAGAAAATTCCATCAGCACTTAAGAAGTGATTCTAAGACTTAACAACTTTTTATATTAGGAAGGTCTTCATAGCCAACTACATTTTTATTATCCACATTTCTTCAGCCTCATAAAACATTCCTCACGGCCTTCTCCCAAAGGCCCAGATATTATCATTGGCTAGATGAATTACTGAATATAATCTTACCATCACTTCTGCTTTTGTCTGATTTCACATATTTCTATAGGTCCAAGTATAGATCCAGAAATATCCATTTTGTAAGCTAAAGTTATTTCCATATCTTGGTTGCAGTACATAAAATATAACTATGAACTTTTCAGTGAGACTTCGTGCCAGATAATTCAGGAATAAATCAGCCAAGATCTTGACAACTTTGCCACTGATGTCAAAACCATTCTTTCCTCCAATAACAAACAGTAATAAAATTGAGAAGTACAAGTGGAAAGTAGATGAGGATAGAGAGCTATGCTCCTCTCAAATCTATACACACACACATGCACAATCAAGCACCTTCTGAACTACAGAGCCATCAGTCCAAATACCATTTACAATTATTCCTTGACCTCTGGAAGATTCAGATTGTGCAAATATTTGATGACTCATGAGTTACCCTTTCCTGGGAAATTTATGGAGTAGCTCTGTGTAGACTATCAGATCTTGCACAGGCTTCATCATGTATCTGTGGAATAGTAAGGACTAGTCCTGTGTGGATGTGACCTCTCAGTGTCCAGGGCAAGTCACAGGTGCACTCTGACCTAGATTTGGCATAAGGGAAGTAGAGTAATGGCCTTTTGGGTTCTGACAAGTGTGTCCTCTTCAAGTTTTTCCTAGCACTTCCCTTAATATCTAGTGAACAAACACAGAAAGAGAGTCCTTTCAAGCTGAACTTCCAGAGAGACTCTTTAGATAATCACTTTTCCAATGGCAAGTGCCCTTTGCCACCTTCCCCTAGGAGAAAATTATCATCCATTTCAAGGAGGCATAAAAGATACCCCTCTTCGAAGGAATAGTGGCTCTTCAAGACACCTGGGTTGAGGGATGGAGTGGCGGGAGGGAATCTTCAAAGTAAGTCTGGACTCAGACTTAGAAATAAGAACTTCATTTTTCCAGAGATCAATCTTTCTCATCTAAATGTCTGCAACCGTGGCCTGACTTGAAGTCCCCTATAGTTGTACTACACAGTAGCCCTGGGTGAATATTGTTGCTGTGATTGAGAATAAAATCTAACTTTAAGCTTCGCAGAAGCCAATGTAAACAGGGAAGTTTGATTATAATTGTGTGTAGTTTGTTTTTTGTTTGTTTTGCTTTGTTTGAGACAGATTCTCCTGCCTCAGCCTCCCAAGTAGCTGGGATTACAGACACATGCCACCATGCCCAGCTAGTCATCCAAGCTAGAGTGCAGTGGTGTGATCATAGCTCACTGCAACCTCGAATTCCTAGGCTCAAGCAATCTTCCCACTTCAGCCTCCCAAGCAGCTAGGACTACAAGCATGCACCACTGTGCACTTTTTTATTTTGTAAAAATACAAAAAGTAATTTTAGTAGTGACAGGGTTTCACCATTTTGGCCAAGCTGGTCTTGAACTCCTGACCTCCAGAGATCTACCCGCCTCAGCCTCCCAAAGTGCTGGGATTACAGGCACGAGCCACAGCACATAGACAATTGTGTGTAGTCAACTGCAAGAAAGAACTATGAAAGTGTCTGAAAGGAGGCAGAGGTTTTCTTAGACAGAAGATATGCAGATGCAGAGGGCCAGCTAAGGGACTTGAGCATCCTTGGATTTTGGTATCCTCACAGGGTTTCCCCATGTATACTGAAGGATTAGTATACTGAATTCTAAGAGAAAGTCCTTGTAGGTCACCCCATCCAGGCACAGTAAGTGATTTACTGGAACATGAAAACAACAAAAGTTGTTTTTGCAAGTAAAAAACTTGAAATTAAATTGTTTTATCTTGAGATAGAACATTGATAAAAACACAAAACATAATATTAAAATTTAGGCCAGGCACAATGGCTCATGCCTGTAATCCCAGTGTTTTGGGAAGCCAAGATAGAAGGATCGCTTGAGGCCAGGAGTTCTAGACCAGCCTGCACAACACAGCAAGATTCCATCTCCAACAACAACAGCAACAAAAATAGCCAGACACAGTGGTGCATGCTTGTAGTCCTAGCTGCTTGGGAGGCTGAAGTGGGAAGATTGCTTGAACCTAGAAATTCGAGGTTGCCGTGAGCTATGATCACACCACTGCACTCTAGCTTGGATGACAGAGCAAGACTCTTATCTCTAAAAATAAATACATAAATAAAAATTTAATTTAACTCAGTGAGGGAGACTGTTCAGAGTTGAGTTGAGTTGGTCCAAGTTAACAGTCATCCAGTGGTTTAACTTGATCCAAAGATAGAGGATAAAATTAACAGAGGGGTGTATAGATGTATAGTCAGTATGTCCTTTGAATTATATCTCCTAAATTCACTTCTCTTGAAGGGGTTTTTAATAGAAACTGTAAAGGTTCAGATTATTCATGCCAGCAAGGATCTGGAGTGCTAACAGTATATACCAGTGGTCAGTAGACTATATCCTGTAGGCCAAATCTGGCCTACCATCTGTTTTTGTGTGGCCCATGAGGTAAGAATATTTTCTTTCACTTTTTTTTAAATGTTGTCCAGGCTGTCCTTGAACTCCAGGCCTCAAGCAATTCTCCCATCTCAGCCTCCCAATTTGCTGGAATTACGGGCACACACCACCATACCTGGCTTCTTTTGTATTTGTTTAAGTGGCTGAAAAAAAATCAAAAGAAGACTATTTTGTGACATGTGAAAATGACATGAAATTCAAACTTCAGTGTCTATAAATAAAACTGTATTGGAACACAGTCACACCCATTCATTTATATGTTGTCTCTAAATGCTTTCCTACTACAACAGCAGAGTAAATAAAGTAGTTGCAACAGAAATTGTATGACTGGCAAAGTTTAAACCATTTGCTATGTGACCCATTACAGAAAACGTTTGTCAATATCTGGAATATACTGCTAATTAGCAACAGATCTCTGAACGCTTGAAATCAGAAATGTAAATGACAGAATTCCCTAATGGAACTCCTTCTTAGATTCCTAAGCCAAAAATAATTTAGTGGGATTTCTTCAGAAAGTCTCATTTAATTTTTTACCACTTCATGAGAGGCTTCACTCCTATTTTTATAGATGAGAAAAGTGACCTCAAATATTAAGTGGTGGTGCAAATATACTTCCCGGTAAAGAACAAAGCAGAACTGCAGAATCTCCACTCTTAATATTATTGAAACAAACAAACAACAAAAAAAAAAGTAAAAATTTACCAAATATGTAACCGAACATAAGAAAGAAGATCAATCTTATGCCATAAACTCCAAAACTTGGTTGCTAACAAGGAAAAACCAGAAGCATGACACTGAAGAAAACAAAGTCGAAAATAATTCTCATTAATTATCCTCAATTTGTAAATGAGGGGAGAGATGAGTTAGCAGCCTGAGAAAAGTTGAAGTCAGGATTTGCAGAGACAGGAAGGGTTTCCCATGGCTTCCCTTGGTTTCCTGGGAAGAGTTTCCAGGGCATTGTGTTGAGTTGAAGGAATGAATTAAGAGCTCTTGGAAGTGGGATATACCAACCACTGGCTGAAAGGCATGAGCTCCTTGATCTCACTCTTCTGAGGTTCAACAAAACTCTGCAGACACAGAAACTAAATAAAGACTTCACTCAGCCCAGCCTAGCTCTCCTCCTCCCCTACACCCATATCTGTACTGTTGATTTGCAGAAAAGGGGATTGATAACAGTACTTTGCTCTTAAAAGGAGTAGAATGGGGATAGACAATCTAGTCCCAGTGAAGGTGAAACAACGACAATTTGAATTCCTGGCATGAAGGAAAATGCAGGAGATAAGGAGAGTTAATGCAGAGGGAGAAAATAAAGAAGTTCAGGCAGTTAGGAAAGATAATAGAAAAATGAAGACAGTCCTACATGAAAATGATCGGTACTGTTGGAAAAGTTGACAGAATATAAATAAATACTGAGAAATATAATAAAAGAAA
The DNA here is from genome assembly GCF_049350105.2 of Macaca mulatta. Lineage (NCBI taxonomy): Eukaryota > Metazoa > Chordata > Mammalia > Primates > Cercopithecidae > Macaca > Macaca mulatta. The sequence goes on from NC_133420.1 coordinate 94,499,834, forward strand.
TTTTCCCTGAAGTGATGAAAGAACGGATTAAAAGTACTCATGGTGTATTTGTTAAATGAAAATTTGACATAAAAAACATTTCATTCATATTTTAATTAAGTTATTAAGCCTCCAGTGTAAATAAATACTATTTCAGGCATACGGACAAAAAAGCAAGACACTTAAAAGGAGGAATAATCAAGTTAGACTTTAAAAACTCCTTAGCAACATTTAATGCTACAACATAAGAGAGCACTACTTACAATGTTCTGGAAAAAAAAAAAACTGTATCTCAGAAATACTACAGACTGCAAAATTGTTATTTAAAGGCAACAGGCAGACACCAAACCTTGAAATTTTAGAGAACTCAGGTCTTACAGCACCGACGAAAACCCTTCTTGGAAACACTATCCAACTATGTAATCCAGCCAAACAAAGTTGAACCAAAATAAACTCAGGAATGGAAAAGTCATGGTAAAAGGGTAATGGTTATCACTGAAGTATTTTAAATATTGAATTAAGGCGTAACAACTAAGAGAATTATAACTGCAACCCAGGATGCAAATGTTATACTTCCTGACAAAGTTAAAATACATGAGCACTGACAGAAGCCGAGTACAAGAGTGGCGGAGAAAAATGTAAGAGTTCATATTGCTTCCTTATTTCCAACAGGGAGTCAATTTGTCCTGTCTAAAGGTAAGCACGTTTTATTTTAAAAGTTACCAACTCTTAATAATTTTCATAATTTCTTTTCTTAACTTTATTCTAGAAAATATCCTTTATGAAAAAATATTATTTAAAGTTCATCAGTCCCTTCAGTTTCTATTTCTTTTAAATTTAAATATAGGTTGAGTATCCCTTACCCAAAATGTTTGGGACCAGAAGTGTTTCAGATTTCAGATTTTCCCCAGTTTTATAACATTTACATTACACTGGTTGAGCATCCCTAATCTGGATATCTGACATCCTAAATGTCCCAGTGAGCATTTATTTTAAGCAGTATTTTGGCTCTCAAAAAGTTTCAGATACTGGAGCATTTCATCTTCCAGATTATAAATAACAGTATTTATTATTTATTACATATTATTTATATGACATTTATAACATATTATTTATAACATATTGTTATAAATAGGATTATGACATAATCCTATAACATAATCCTATTTATAATTAAACTCTAAAGTATGATTTTTATTTATTTTTATCCATCCATTTTTTTTTTATTTGTATGCACAAAGGGATACCTAGAAGTATGTTAACCAAATATCACACTTCTTATTTTGAGATATGGAACCTTGGGTGGTTTGTTGCTTTTTTTTTTTTTTAATGTTTCTTGAGTCTTTGTGTATTATTTTAGTCACTTGTAAAATTTATACAGTAAAATTCATTCTTTTTATTATACAGTTCTTTGAGTTTAGACAAATGCATAGCCATATAACTACCACCAAAATCAAGACAAGAATAGTTTCATCACCCCACAGCCTTCCCTCATGTTACTTCTTTGTACTCAACCCTCTACCCACTACCAACCCCTGAAACCACTCATCCATTTCTCTATCATTTTTCCTTTTCCATTTACCTTTGAAATTTTCCAGAATTTCATATAAATAGAATAATACAGTATGTAGCTTTTCGAGTCTGGCTTCTTGTTCTTAGCATAATCCATTTGAGATTTGTTTGTGCCAAACGATGATTACAGATCATAGTTTGTTCACTTTTATTGTGGACTAGTGTTGCCTTATTTGGAGGTTCCACAGTTTGTTAATCCATTCACTAGTTCAAGGACATTTAAGTTGTTCTCATTTTTGTGATTACAAATTAAGACACTATAAACATTTGTGTACAGGTTTTCATGTGAATATGTTTTTATTTCTCTTGAAAAAATACCCAGAAATGAGACTGCTGGTTCACGTGGTAAGGGTATGGTTAATTTTATAAGAAACTGCCAAATTGTCTTCCAAAGGGGCTGTACTATTTTGCACTTCCATTAGCAATGTGTAAGATTTCCACTTGCTCTGCATCCTCATCATCACTTAATATTCTCAGTTATTATTTTTATTTAGTTATACTAACAAGTTTGTAGTAATATCTTGTGGTTTTAATTTGCATTTCCCTAAGCTTGAATTTTTAGCAGGTGTCATTTTTTAGAAAAAAAAAATTATTGAAAATATTATTTAAAGAAAGAATAGAACATTAAAAAAAGCTTTAGAGTTTTTATCAAAAAGTCGTATCAGATATCTTCACAGTACTTGCTTTGGAAGTGTGGTATACAGTCAAGCAAGGGCCACGTATCTTCTTTTCTCCAAGAGACCATATACTAGTTCCAGCTCCGCCACTCTGTAGCTGTGAGCCATATTCCCCAGAACCTCATTCCTCATCCAAAAAATGAGGGTTGAACTACATCAATTTTTCTCAGCTTTGGCTGAATCTTGAATTCACCTGGGCAGATTTAAAAATCCTGATGGCCAGGCCACACCTCAAGCCAGAAATTAAATTAAATCAAACTCTCCAGAGATCGGACCCAAGCGTCACAATGTTAAAGCTTTCCAGGTCATCTCATGGGCAACCAAAGTTGAGAAGCCCTCAACTAATCTTTAATTGCTTCAAACCTCAAAACTTTTTTTTTCTCTCCTGAGACAAGGTCTCACTCTGTCACCAAGGCTGGAATGCAGTGGCACAACCAATGCTCCCTGCAGCCTCAAACTCCCAGCCTCAAGTGATCCTCCTGCCTCAGCCTCCCATGAGGTACATAGCCACTGTGCCTGACCAAACCCCAAAATTACATTAGTCTACTTTCAGCTTTCTCTGGCCTATTTAAGTCAGGACCACTCTAATGGAGTCAGATGTTTCTTTATTGGGGGTGGGAAATCCCTTATGCATTGTAGGACGTTGGGCAGCATCATTTGCCTCTACCCACCAGATGCTAATGGCACCACCCCTGCCTCCCAGTTACCAGCTGTAACAACCAAAAATGTCTCCAGACATTGCCAAATGTTCTCTGGGATGGAAAAATCTCCCTTGATGGAGAACCACTGCTTTACTGCATGCCACAGTAAACCAAACAGAATTCAGTGGAATGTAAAAGCTTTTATAATAGCAACATTTTCTTTTGTGTTTTATCCTATCTGCTAGTGCCTCCACCCCATCTTTCTATTAAACAAACTGAAACTCTCTGTCTAGGCTTTAATTTTTCAGTTGAGTTGTCAACAACCAGCAGAGGGCACTTCTAAAAATGGATTGATGCTTCTAAGTTCCGAGCCCCAGCAGATGGTAGTAAGATAAAGGCACCAGCCCACAGCTCGGCCCCACGACCCCTGAGTGTGGGATGAGGGGCCTGCAGGAGGAAAACAAGACTGAGGGCTGAAGAAGGGATTTGAGGAGAGAAAAGATAGTAGAGCAGGGGAGTTGTCAGCCCAAGTAGTCAAAGATGTGGCTCAGTGAACCAGAAATTGGTTCTAGGAACTAAAAAGGATTCCAGTTAGGTGGAGAGCTGAGGTCACATCTAGTTTCCTACAGGGACCTAGACTTCTTTCTCCTTTTGCCTGACCTAACCCAACTGCCTCTAAAAGGGAGTGTGTGACAAAGCTGTAAACAACCCCACTCCACTTGTGACCCTGTGAGGGAGCCCAAAATATCACATTGTAACTGCCACACTGCATCACATTACAACTGCTACAATGTATTATGCTCAGGGTCTGCCATCTGGTTTTCTGGAGGGTCTGAAAGTTCCAGCAGTCTTCTCTCCACGTTCCTGTCATGCTGGTTTTGTTATTATTCTCAGAAAAATGTCACCATTCACTCCGTTTTCTTGAGAGCTGTGAGGTCTTCTAAAAATAGGTCTTTCTAACATCATCTTTCATTACACACCTCTTCTTATTTACCACCAGGCTTCATTTTCCCTCTGTTTTCTTTCTTCCAGCAACAAGATACTCCAAAGTCCTTTCAGAGGCGGCTTGGCCTGGTGGTTCAAACAGTTCTTTTTTGACACCTCTTCAGTCTTCTGGCAAAATCAGAGCAGTGCCTGGCTTACAAGGAGAAGAATGGCCACCTACGACAGTGTAATTTTTTTTCCAAAAATATATTCATCACATATTTCCCCATTTTAAAATGATATATAGATAGTAGATAAATTTTGCAAAGGACAGAACAGTAGAAAAAATTAGATAATCCCAGCCAGGGCCATTCTAGATGAGCCAATGGCCAGCGGAATCTGTGTCCACTGTGTGAGCAAGCCCAGCCAAGATCACCTAAGCTCAACCTGAATCAGAGAAGCTACATAGACTCTTGAATTAAACAAATGTTTGTTTTGCATGCTACTGAGATTTGCGTCATTCTGTTTTGAAACATGATTGTGTCAATAGATAATTGATACCAAAAAGTGTGGTACCACTGTAACACAACCTAAAACTTGTGACATTTAATTTTGAGACGAGGCAGTAGATGGAGGCTAAAAAAATGGTGAGGGAATTTTTAGAAGTGGCCTGAGAAATGGTGACAGCATTGTGTGGTCGCGAAATATTTAGCAATAGGATAGCCTGGGGTAACTCAGAAGACAGAAAGCACAAGTAGCCACCAGCCAAAACTCAAAGGGACAGAGATTGTTCAAAACGTATGAAGTCCTCAAGTACCTCACCTTTCTCTGGACAAGAAGCAGACAGAGAAAGTTGTTCAAAGAGCATACCTTGTAATGCCCTCTTCCGAAGAGGTCAAGTAGGGCAATGGAAAGTATGGGGGGCTATCAGAGGGCAGAACCAACAGCTGTGATGAATAGGCTGGCAAGCCTTTCCCAAGTAGCAGAGCTGGGCCCTAATTTAAAAACATTTCACTCCCTTAGAGTAGAGAGACCCAGCAATATTTGCTCCATAGGATTTCAGAACTACTGTGAACCTATGATATGTGCCTCTCATTCTTCCTTGGGAACTGGACTTCCCAACTGGAATTCCCAATGCAATGAAGTTCTCATTTATCTTGTCCCTGTTTTATCATTGCATATTGGGTGTCGAAACCACACAACTTATCTTTCTAGTTTACAAGTCTCTGTGTCAAGAGAAGTAATATCTTGGCTTGATGTAGCTCACAAGAACCTGAATTTCAAACCTGCTTCCATGATTGGATGACACTTTTGAGGGGTCTGGGATGGGCTTTAGTATATTCTACATATGGGAAATATGTGAATAATTTTATCAAAAGGGAAGACTGTGATCAATTGTTTAAAAAATGAGCTTAATTATTCATCCCTCCTGTGATGATTAATTTTATGTATCAACTTAACTGGGCTAAGTGATACCCAGGTAGCAGGTAAAACATTTTTCCTGGGTGTGTCCATGAGGATGTTTCCAAAAGAGATTAGCATTTGGATCGGTAGACTGAGTAAATATCACTCTCACCAGTGTGAGTGGGCATTCAATCCATCGAGGGCCTGAATAGAGCAAAAAGGCAGAGGAAAGGTGAATTTGCTCACACTTGAACTGAGACATCCATCTTCTCCTGCCCTCAGACATTAGCATACCTAGTTCCTAGGCCTTTGGGTTTGGGCTGGAATTACCCCACTGACTTTCCCGGCCTCCAGCTTGCAGATGGCAGATTATGGGACTTCTCAACCTACATAATCATATGGGCCAATTGCTCAGAATAAATCTCTTCCTATATATCTATCTATATCAAGATTTAGATCTACATATCTACATATATCCTATTGATTCTGTTTCTCTAAAGAATCCTAATATGTCTCTCTTATTCACATCTTTGCCTTGCACCTTTGAACTTTGTAATGCTCTCACACAATGACTGGAAGATCAGTCACGTAACTTGGCCTATGTCATATTAGCAAATGTGACATAAGTAAAGACTAAAATATGCTTGCATGTTCAGACTTGCTCCTTCTCTTGCACCTTAGCTACCCTAAGCCACCCCAGTAATCCCAATCACTCCAACTGAGACATCATAGATCATAAACAGCCAGCCAACCCCTGGAAGTGTAAACATACCTTGCTAAGATCAGCAGAGCCACCTGGTTGCCTCGCAGTTCATCACAGACATATAAGAAAGCCCAGGTGAACTCAGTCTAGGTCAGCTGAATCCCATAGACTCATGAGCTAAATAAAAATCTATTGTTAGCCAGGCGCGGTGGTTCACGCCTGTAATCCCACCACTTCGGGAGGCTGAGGCGGGTGGATCACTTGAGGTGAGGAGTTGGAGACCAGCCTTGCCAACATGGTGAAACCCTGTCCCTACTAAAAATACAAAAAATTAGCCGGGTGTGATGGCAGGCACCTATAATCCCGGCTACTTGGGAGGCTGAAGCAGGAGAATCGCTTGAACCTGGGAGGCGGAGGTTGGAGTGAACTGAGATCGTGCCATTGCACTCCAGTCTGGGCAACAAGAGTGAAACTCCATCTCTAAATAAATAATAAATAATACACATCTATTGTTGTATTAAGCCATTTGAAGTGTTGGGATAGCATCCAGGTATTGGTTTTCAATGCTGTTCTCCAATAAAAGGGAAGTATGGCTGCTTTAAAAAGTGACTGATTCTTGGACTGTAATAAGAAATATACAAGTTGAACCTGAAGCATCTTCTCATGCCAGAAAGGAAGTGCTCAAAACAAAAAGAAAAGAGGTCTACAATGACAGAGGCTATGTCAAAGGGTCGTAGGAAACAGCAGAAAGAGCTTCAGATGGACAAAACTAGAATAAATTAAGCAACAAATATATGCAGGAGTATTGGATTATAACCCAAAGTGCCCAAAGTAGAAAATAAATATCCATAAATTCACAATGATAAAGCACTGAATAAATAAATGAATGAGAAGGGACAGATATCCCTCACGAAAGTCCAGATAAATTACATGGAAATTCTGCTCTCAAGAAGGTGGATCGTAATTCTCCACTCCTTAAATATGGGCTGTGCAGAGTGACTTCCTTCCAAAGACTACAATATGGGCTGGGCATGGTGGCTCATGCCTGTACCCAGCACTTTGGGAGGCAAGAGGATCACCTGAGGCCAGGAGATTGAGACCGGCCTGAGCAACATAGTGAGACCCCATCTCTACAAAAGAGAAAGCTTTTTAAAGTTAGGCGTGGTGGTGCACACCTATAGGCCCAGCTACTTGAGAGGCTGAGGTGGGAGGATCCCTTGAGCCCAGGAGTTCCAGGCTGAGGTGAGCTATGAACAAACTGCTGTACTCCAGCCTGGGTAAGACAGCAAGACTCTGTATCTAAGAAACAACAACAAACAAACAGAAAATCACAGAAAGTACAGTATGAAAAGGAGAGAAAAAAGACTAACTTTATAGTGAAGACATTTGACACATTACCTCAGTCAGGTGGCCAAGATTCATATCAACAGTGATAAGTTGTGTTAATAGTACACATCCTTGATACGATGTGATGAGAATGGCACTTCGCCGCTATCCCAAAAACCCACTCTCCCAAAAAACCCAGTTGTAACCAATGTACCATAGTAATGTAAGATGCTTATAAGAAAAACTAGGTGTAGGCTATATCGGCTCTCTGTACTATCATTGTAATTTTTCTGTCTATCTAAAATGGTTCTAAAAATAAAATTATTCAAAAAATATTTAAATGTTTTAAATCTATACAGTTAGACATCCTAAAATATCCTTCTAAATAACTTTTGGGTAAAAGGGAAAATGCAAAGAGAAATTACAAATAATTTAGAAATAAATAACATAAATAACATAAGAGCATTATACCTTAGAAGTTCTGCAATATGGATAAGGAAGAATGCAGAGGAACATTAAAACTTATAGCCTTGAATGTTTTAGAAAATAATAAATTTTGAAATAAACTAAACACAGAATTTTTAAAAATACTTATCTATAAAGTAATATAAAAATAAAAATGGAGGCCAGGCACAGTGGCTCAAGCCTGTAATTCTAGCACTTTGGGAAGCTGAGGCAGGCGGATTGCCTGAGCTTAGGAATTTGAGGCCAGCCTGGGCAACACGGTGAAACCCTGTCTGTACTAAAATACCAAAAATTAACTAGGCGTGGTGGCGGGTGCCTGTAGTCCCAGTTACTCTGGAGGCTGAGGCAGAAGAATTGCTTGAACCCAGGAGGCAGAGGTTGCAGTGAGCCGAGATGGCGCCACTGCACTCCAGCCTTGGTGACAGTGCGAGACTCCGTCTCCAAAAATAAAATAAAAATGGTTAAACTATGTGAAATTGAAAAGTCATATAAAAATAGATGGAAGGAAAAGGAAAACCAAATTAAGAAAACAAAATACCTACAAAATCACTGAAGTCTTGATTAACAAATCCAAACCAAAAATGATGGCTAACTATGATCAAGCAAAAAAGAAAGAGAATAAGAGAGAAATCTCGAGAAATCTCCTCTCTTATTCCTAATATAGTATTATTTTCCCAAATAATACTACGTTCAAATGTTTTCCCAAATAATCCTATATTAGGAACAAGAGAGGAGATTTAACTGCAATTACAGAAGATGTTTTTTAAATTGTAAGAGAGTTTTCTATATTACTTCTACACATAAATTGGAAAACTTAAGAAATTTATTAGTACTGATTTGGATGCAAATAACAGGTACTCAATTCAAATTAGATGAAGCAAAAAAAAAAAAAAAAAAAAAATGACATACTGACTCAAAAACCTGAGAAGCCCAGAGGGCTGTGCTCACTCCATACCTGGCTGGGTCCAGGGGATCAATGTCTTAAGAATTCTCTCACTCTTTCCCATTACATCTCTCAGTTCAGCTCAGACAGGTCTTCTACACGTATCCAGGAAACAGCCATCTACAGCCACAAGCTCACATCTTACTAGCTTAAGAACCAAAATAGAAAAATAAAACATTTCCCCTCTGATGTCTATATATCAATCCAAGAAAAGACTCTGATTGTCCCTCCTCAGATCTTGTCTTCTCTATCCCTATAATTAAGTAGGCAGCAGATCACCTCAGGTGGCAGCCATTATGGGATCATTGTGAATGTAGGGGCAGTTTCCTAAAGGACATGATGTTGTTACACAGGCAAAAATGACTGATGTCTACGACAACAAAAATGTGATTTATCAAAACTGATTAAAGAAGAGTTCGAAAATCTGAATATGCCACTAATTACAAATTAAATTGAAAATGCTATATATCTACCGCCCCTAAAAGGTACCAGTTTCAAACTGTTCTATCAAACTAACAAAGGGCAGATCATTCCTGAGTTATTTAAATTGTTCCAGTTCACAGAAAAAGAGAAAGAGCGTGCTATTTAACAAAACTAGCGTTGCTCTCTTTCCAGAGCTAGATTAAACAATAATGGGGCATTCGGGAGAGGAAATTGTAGACAAATCTCACCTATGAATATAGACATAAAAATCCTTAATAAGATATTAGGAAATTGAATTCAATAAAGTATTAAAAGAATAATACAACATAACCAAGTAAAATACATCCTAACATATTATTAGTGTATTTTACCATAATTCACCACATTAACCGATTAATGAAGAAAAACCATATCATCACTTCAACAGTTTCCAGCATATTTTTATAAAACTCAACAGCCATACATATATATATATATATATATATATAAAAATTTTTTTTTTTTTTGAGACAGAGTCTAACTTTGTCACCCAGGCTGGAGTGCAGTGATGTGATCTTGGTTCACTGCAACCTCCACCTCCCAGGTTCAAGCAATTCTCCTGCCTCCTGAGTAGCTGGGATTACAGGTGCCTGCCACCACGCCTGGATAATTTTTGTATTTTAGTAGAGACAGGGTTTCACCATGTTGGCCAGGCTGGTCTCGAACTCCTGACCTCAGGTGATCCACCTGCCTAGGCCTCCCAAAGTGCTGGGATTACAGGCTTTAGCCACCGCACCCAGCCCCATACATAATTTTTTTTTAGTGTCCTCAGTAAACTCTAAAGAAAATGACACTTTCTTAATTTGGTAAAAAGAATCAGAAAACTAAAACAACCATCCGTTTAATGGTGAATCATTGGAAGCATTTCTGTTAGAGAAAGAAAAGAAATATGTGTATTCTCTCACCACTATCTTTCAACATTGTACACGGTCAATGTAAGACAAGAAAAGTAAAGATAAATATCCCAGAAGAAAAATCTGTAAACGTTATTATTTGCAAAAATCTAATTTTTAAAAATCTTACAAAAATTAACTAAAAACCCGTTTGCACAGATAATTTAATGACATGATAAGATGCAAGACAGACAATGCAGAAATCAATAGTTTCCCTATATGAGCAATAACCAATAAGAATATAAAGTGATATCAGGCCAGGCGTGGTGGCTCACACCTGTAACCCAACATTTTGGAAGGCCGAGGCGGGCAGATCACTTGAGGTCAGGAGTTCAAGACAGACCAGCCTGACCAACACGGTGAAACCCCATCTCTACTAAAAACACGCAAAACAATTTAGCTGGGCGTGGTGGCTCGTGCCTGCAATCCCAGCTACTCAGGAGGCTGAGGCACAAGTATCGTTTGCACCTGGGAGTCAGAGGTTTCAGTGAGCCAAGATTGCATCACTGCACTCCAGCCTGGGCAACAGAGTGAGACTGTCTCAAAATAAAATAAAATGACATCAATTATCAGGACTCATGAATGCCCACAATAACAAATAATACAGAAATATGTGTTTTATGAAAATTAATATTTGAAATGGAGGCATAAAAACCTCTATTTACCTCACCATCACCACCAATGTATCATTCCCACCTGCATACTTGGTCAGTAGAAACTCATTGTAAATTAGCTTCTCAGATTTTTACTCTCTTTGATGGGGAGTGATACCTGACAATAATCAATTGTACCATTATTCTTTGTATCAGAATTATTTGTGTATCTTATTTTCCCTATGAGATAAGAAACTTCCTCTTTGTATTCCATCCCTACAACAACTTGGGTGCAGTAGGTACACAGTGATTATCAATTTGAATATTGCATGAAGGTAAGGGACAGAGAGAAAGAAGAGTTAAAGCAGAGGGAAGAATCGGGTCAGAAAGGCTAAAGGAGATAAGTCATATGAGTCTTTCTTACTCATTTCCTTCCATGGATAAATTCTCATTATCTGAACACCTTACATTTAAAAGTGGTAAGAATTTTAGAGTAGAGTATTGAGCATTTGAGGAATTTATCAGGAAAAGACTAGGAAATATCCCCCATATCATGCAGCTAAAGTGTGGAGGCCATTCCTGATTTTTTGTAGGACTTGAATTTAATTTTTTCTTTCCCATTCCCCATAAATTCTCCCAAATACCTCTTTCTTTTTCCTTGGCCTCGTTTCTATTTGGCTTTTCTTTTCTTCTGTTTTCCTCCCCTTCTTCCTTCCTTCTCTCCTAAAACTAGGAGATCCTCCTCCTTTCTCTTCCATTAAACCTAGGCACGAAGCCAGAGGGGATTGAAGAGGCCGTGATTTTGTGTCTAACGTGACCCTCTGCTCTGTGGTGTGGGAATGAAAAAGTCAGAACTGATTAGATGTTTACTGAGTGCATCCCATGTGTGGAAAGAATGAACATTTGAGAATTAAACAGAGCTGAGTTGAAATCAAGACCCCTGCTTATAAACTGTGCCTCAGGGTTCTCATCAGGAAAATGAGGACAATAACAGCAGCTCCCAGAGAGTTACTGTGTGGGTGAAATAAGATTCTGTTGGTACAATGCCTAGGTACTCAGCAAATAGCACTCATCAGGGAACTATGTTTGAAAAACAAGGAAGGAGGTAGACAGACTCACTCCAGCTTTTTCTCCCATTCTGAAATCAAAGAGAGGACGAGAGAGGAAAGATGAAGGAAGGGGAAGTGGGTGTGGTCTAAGCAACACTATCATTTAAGACTTAATTCCCAATTTAGCCAGCAGGTTAAAACTGGGCCAGGTGCAGTGGCTCACGTCTGTAATCCCAGTACTTTGGGAGGCCAAGGCAGGCAGATGACTTGAGGTCAAGAGTTCGAGACCAACCTGGCCAACATGGTGAAACCCCCATCTCTACCAAAAATATAAAAATTAGCTGGGCATGGTGGTGTGTGCCTGTAATCCCAGATACTCAGGAGGCTGAGGCAGGAGAATCGCTTGAACCCAGGAGGTGGAGGTTGCAGTGAGCCGAGATTACACCATAGTGAGCCCTGCGTGGGCAACAGAGCAAGACTTCATCTCAAAAAAAAAAAAAAAAGAGAAAAAAAACCGATGTCGGTATAATAGTTTTTATTTTATATGTCTAATTTTGTAATTCATTCCAGAGATGTTGTCTAAGCAGTAACTTATTGTATTTGTAGTAAAAATTTCAAAAATATTCAGGGCAAACACTTTTAGACCAAAATCCAATGAAAGTGACACACCCACATTACTCACTGACTTCTCAAGAGAAACAAAAATCTAGCAATGTCATTCCTCCTCTTGCTCATTCCAATTATCAATATGCTTTCAAATTCTCAGAGAGTAACAGAAGTTTTCCTCTTTCACAAGGTAAGTAAACACAGCAAACTCAAAAACTCATAGTGTTACTCGGGTTGACGGGGAGGGGGAAAGTATATCTAATTGGTGCATTTTCCAGATGCACCAATGCAACAGATTTTATATCTGTTCTGCATACAAATATAAAAGCCTATTGTAGGCAATTTAGTCCTGATGATAAAGAATTGTAACTCACTTGGAAATCATCTTCAAAGCAGGTAGACACATTTTTCCAAAATATCAGTCCACTATATAATTATTGCCTCATTTATAACCAGTGCTGTGATTAAAGAAAATAAAATAAAAGTTCAAAAGGGGCAAGTTTCACCACAGTCCTCTAAGAAAATGCTTCACTTCTCTCTGTTGTTTTTCAGCCTTGGCCATACCTGATTTCAGTGTTAGTGAATCTACTGCATTTTTAAGTAATAAAATAACACATTCGAATTACCACTGAAGAGTTTTTTAATCAGGCTTCCTGTTAGTATGAGTCACAGAAGAGAAGAATTTGATGCTTTGCAAGAAGAAACCACAGTTTTACACTAAAATGCCTTCTAAGCCTTTATGCCACAAGAGAATGGAATCAACAACAAATTTTACTCTAAGTTTTTCTTTAAGCACCTACTATGTATACTGTTCCAGGTTATGTGGGTACTACTAAAAAAAAGTGCAGGATACAATGCCTGAGCTTGAGGGGAGTTTGACCTGAAATTTTCTTTGTAAAGAAGTCGGCATTCTTTTTATGAGTTCCCTAATGTTGAGACTTTTTCTAAAAAACAATCTAAAACAGCTCAGCCTTCGTTCATTCACCTTTATTAAAAAAGATAATGACATTAATATTAATAACCGAATTTCACCAGCTCTAAACTTCCATTGATTGGACTTCCTTCTGGACCACAGGAAGTCCAATCTTTTTTTTTTTTTTTTTTTTTTTTTTGAGACTGAGTCTGGCTCTGTCACCCAGGCTGGAGTGCAGTGGCGCAATCTCGGCTCACTGCAACCTCTGCCTCTCCAGGTTTAAGCAATTCTCTGCCTCAGCCTACGGAGTAGCTGGGATTACAGACGCGTGCCACCATGCCCAGCTAATTTTTTTGTATTTTTAGTAGAGACAGGGTTTCACCATCTTGGCCAGGCTGGTCTTGAACTCCTGACCTCGTGATTCACCCGCCTCGGCCTCCCAAAGTGCTGGGATTACAGGCATGAGCCACCACGCCCGGCCAGGGAGTCCAATCTTTCAGAATGTCTCCTTCAAAGTTATCTACTGAAGGCTGCAAAGGTGCTTACAAATGTCCCCCAAAAAGGTCATGAACATGAGCTGATGAACTCACCTGGGAGGAACAACAAAGCAGATAATCCTTAAGTGCAGAGGCCATGGAAGTGAATGTGGTGGGCTTCCAATGCCTTTCTCTGAATAGTGCCATAATGAACCCCTAATGCATTAATGATCTCTACAAAGATCCGTCCTTGGTAGAAAGGCAGAGATGTTCTATTCTGTTGTATTGGCCTAAGTAAAAAATATATAGAAGAAAAGAAGGGCAGAGATGAGATCTTGGGAAGGAGAGATAAAATGCTGTCTTCACAAAAGCAGCCGTTCCCAAAAACTTGTACCCAAATGCATCAGAATCCCTGGGGAGCTTTTTAAACTACAATCCTGGAGCCCCTTATGTAAATAGTTACATTTTAGGTAGATATTCTAATTTGGTGGGTCTGGGATAGGATTTTCCCAATCTGTACACTTTTAATGTTAATTTTAAAAATAGATACACTATATACAGAAAAATGTAAAAATCATATGTATACAGCAAGAAGAGTTTTCACAAAGTCACCGCACCTATGAAACTGAGCAGATCAAGAAACAGAACATACTAGCACTTCCAAATCCCTTTCATGTTCTTTTTCCAGATTCTGCCTCTTCCCCCAAGGTTAACCAGCATCTTGACTTCTAGAAGCATAGATTGGTTTTGCCTTTTTTTCATCTTCATTTAAATGGAATTATACAATCTATACTTTTTTTGTACCTGGTTTTCTTTGTTCAACATCATGTTTGTGAAATTCATCTGGTCACTATATTTGTGGTTTATTCATTGTCATTGCTGTGCTGTTGATGAACATTTGGTTTGTTTCCAATTAGAGGCTGTTACAAATAGTGCTGCATTGAACATTCATATACATATCTTTTGGTGCAAGCATGTATGCATTTCTATTAGGTACATACATAGGAATAAAATTGCTAGGTCAACAAATAGGCTTACGTTTAGCTCTGGTAGCTACTGCTATATAGGTTTTCTTTTTTTATTATTATTATACTTTAAGTTCTAGGGTACATGTGCATAACGTGCAGGTTTGTTACATATGTATACTTGTGCCATGTTGGTGTGCTGCACCTATCAACTCGTCAGCACCCATCAACTCGTCATTTACATCAGGTATAACTCCCAATGCATTCCCTCCCCCCTCCCCCCTCCCCGTGATAGGCCCTGGTGTGTGATGTTCCCCTTCCCGAGTCCAAGTGATCTCATTGTTCAGTTCCCACCTATGAGTGAGAATATGCGGTATTTGGTTTTCTGTTCTTGCGATAGTTTGCTGAGAATGATGGTTTCCAGCTGCATCCATGTCCCTACAAAGGACACAAACTCATCCTTTTTTATGGCTGCATAGTATTCCATGGTGTATATGTGCCACATTTTCTTAATCCAGTCTGTCACTGATGGACATTTGGGTTGATTCCAAGTCTTTGCTATTGTGAATAGTGCCGCAATAAACATACGTGTGCATGTGTCTTTATAGCAGCATGATTTCAACCATGGTTATATGTTGTATGATATATATGTGTGTGTGTGTGTATATATATGTGTGTGTGTGTATATATATATATATTTTTCTTTTCTTTTCTTTTTTTTGAGACGGAGTTTCACTCTTGTTGCCCAGGACGGAGTACAATGGCGTGGTCTCTGCTCACTGCAACCTCCACCTCCCAGGTACAAGCGGTTCTCCTGCCTCAGCCTCCTGAGTAGCTGGGATTACAGGCGCCTGCCACCACGCCTGGCTAATTTTTTTGTATTTTTAGTAGAGATGGGGTTTCACCATGTTAACCAGGCTGGTCTCGAACTCCTGAACTCAGGTGATCCACCCACCTCGGCCTCCCAAAGTGCTGGGATTACAGGCGTGAGCCACTGCACCCGGCCCATGAAATCTATTTTAAAACTGCTTCTCAGTTGCTTCTGATGCCAGGTTTGCATCACTGAACTAAAGCATGAACAATTTGAAGGCAGCCACCATGGTGCCTTCTTTCTATTGCTCACAATGTATTAGACGGTATCTTACACATGGTAAGAGATAACAAATATTGGTTAGACTGAGTTCAGATTAAATTTTCCACACTTATTAAGTAAGGAACAACCACTCTCACTTAACTTTATTTTCTGATCATTTTTTCTTGGAATTTTAAAAAATATATTCCAAATAGGAAGGTAAAAAGGAGGCATTAACCCCACCAAAGTCTGTTCTTACTTCATAGAGATCATTCCCACCCCCCAATAGGGTAAAATTCTCTCAGGTCTATGCAGAAAAAGTCCTATTAGTACTCATTCTGGTTTAACTACAGACATATTGCAATGCAATTTAACAAGCACTTAGTTAGCCTACTGGGTTTGAATACTATTTTAATAATTTTAATTGGTTCCAAAAGAAAACTGAAAGTTCACTCAGCAGGGCACCTTAGCACACATTTCAAAGCACTTGCTCACTCATTTCCAGAAAAAGAGCATTCCGATTTTTCCCTCCATCCAGGAGACACAACTTTCAGAACTATGTTCAGGTTGCTCTAAATTCACAAGTACCACAGTTGACAATACAGTGGTTAATACAGGATTTCCCTAAAGAATGATTCCAAACAGAAAGAATGAAAATGAGGACAAAGTTTTCTTTTCATGGGGAAAAGACTATTTATTATTAAAATTCTCAAACAATATTTCAAAAAAATATGCAGAGTAGAATTCTAATATGATTTTTAAGAATCTATTTATCTACCTACCTATATACACATATGCTTACACCCATAAATAAGACAGAAAAAAAAAACCTGAATGACTGAATGGGGACACAGAGACTCTCGTATATATCAGTAGGATTGGAAATTAAGTCTTTACGGAAGGTAATTTGACAAAGACTTTCAAATTTTAAATGCATATACTTTTTGATCCAGAAATTTCATTTCTAGGATCATTCTTACAGATATGTTAGCAGAGGAGCCCAACCACAAACGTACAAGGATGTTTATTTCAGCATTAATGATAAAATAAAACATTTAAAACATCTAAATGCTCAATAATGTAATGGTTAAAATAAATCATGGTACATTCATACAGTGGAAAACTAAGCAGTCTTCAGTAGGAACGTAGTGGGTAGTTTTCTACAGATATGGATGTGGAAAGCTGTCTATGGTATACTGTTAAATGAAAAAAGCAAGTCACAGAGCCATATTTAGAATATGGTCTCACCTGTGTAATCAAAGAAACTTCCTATAGATGACTCTGTGTGTGCAAAAACGTAAGAAGTCAGTCTGGAACAACAGTGTGGATCATGGTTACCTCTTGAGAGAACAGTGGAATAAAGGGCTAGGACTACCATAACAAAATACACACACTGGGTGGCTTAAACAACAGAAATTTATTTTCTCAGGCTGGAGGCTAGATGCCCAAAATGAAGGTGTCAGTTGACTTGGTTTCTTCTGAGGCCTCTCTGCTGGCCACTTTGCTCTGTCCTCATATGGCCTTCCCTGTGTGAGTGCACAGGCCACATTTTCCATTGTGGATCCGCATTTTCTCTTCTTCTTCTTTTTTTTTTTTTTGAGATGGAATCTCACTCTGTGGTCCAGGCTGCAGTGCAGTGACATGATCCTGGCTCTCTGCAACCTCCGCCTCCTGGGATAAACCAATTGTCCTGCCTCAGCCTCCCAAGTAGCTTGGACTACAGGTGTCCACCACCACACCTGGCTAATTTTTGTATTTTTAGTAGAGACGGAGTTTCACCATGTTGGCCATGCTGGTGGCAAACTCCTGACCTCAGGTGATTCACCCACCTTAGCCTCCCAAAGTGCTGGGATTATAGGCTTGAGCCACCATGCCCGGCCCACATTTTCTCTTCTTACAAGGTCATCAGATTGGGTCCACCCTAAAGCCCTCATTTAAACTTCATCTCCTTGTTAAAGCCCCTATCTCCAAATAATCACATTCTGAGGAACTGGAGCTTAGGATTTCAACACATGAATTTTAGGGAGGCACAATTTAGACCATAATAGGGGGTGACTTCTACATTTTGTTCTATATTGTCTCAATTTTTTATAATGAGAAATATTTCTTGTGTAATTTTTAAAACAATAAAAAAGATAGGAAAAAACTGACTAGAAAGCAAATTGTTAACACCAAAATGTTAATATGAGTTATCTCTAAGAATTATACATAATCCTTATATTTTTCCCTTTGTTTTTCAGTGTTTCTCTCTAATGCTTTTCAGTGAACATGTATTACTTTTTAATGAGGAAATAGAATAAATATTATTTTTTAATGAAATAAACAAACCCAACAGCTTCCCCTTCAAAAGTCTAGAAGTTAAACATACTCAAGGAACCTTTGGAATTGGCCAATGATCTCTGATAATCTAGAATGACACTTACTTACAGTCAAGCTATTAAAATATGTGATCATTTAGAAATGGCATGTGGTTCTTAGAGTATGAAAACCAACATATTTCTCTCCATTTTCCAGGTCACAATAGTAATCTAGTGTTCAGTTAGGTCTTCAAGCAATTATTCAAATTAAAAGTTTTTTCAAATGAGTATTACATTATGTCTCTGCTGTTAATTATGTGGATGGCACACTTTTTCTTAATTTACTCCATGTCATTAAGTAATGAGTCTTCACCCAACACCCAACAGTATCCTAAATATCAATAGAGTATTTCTTCCAAGAAATGTACAGTAGAGTCATTAAATAATCCCCTGATATTACAAAATTACCTACAAAAATGTGTAAAGAATAAGAAAATAAATAACTTAGGACTCCAATACTTACCCATTTGGTCTCAGGGTTTAGAATTCAAAAACACCCCTGAGATTCACTGATTCCTCAGTTCGGCAACTTTTCCTGGGGCCCACTTGAGCAAACTACAGTTAGGTGGTAAGTTTTTCAGTCTAGTTCCCAGGAGAGTTCTAGTCTGGGTGTTGAGAAACACAAGATGCTTTGAACACCTATTAATAAGAAAACTGCTGCATGTTCCCCATGTGGCTATTTGAAGGATGAAGCAAAAATGTCTTTCGAAGTGGCATCTTCTTTTTTTCTCCTTTTTTCCTTGGAAACAGTCTCTAGTTCTGGTAAGAGTAGATTTCCCAGAGATGGAAAGCAACCTAAAGTAACAAATACTGGAAATTTTGAAATTTTTCTTTTTGTGGTCAGTAATCCCAAAAATTTTCTTCCCATCAGGGAGCCACTCATAACTCCTAATTATTCATTTATGCACCGGAATGTAGCAGATTTGGAAATTACGTGTTTTTACCATGCCAAGGCTTGTCAATGACAGTAGTTTGTATTTACCAGTGCCTTTAGAAATGGGCAAGGTTTATTTTTCTTTCACATTTTTATTAGGTTGGTGCAAAAGGAATTGCGGTTTTAAAGTAATGGCAAAAACCGCAATTCCTTTTGCACCAACCTAAATAGTAGTAATAAGCCAAAACAAACACTTTGGAGAATTACTATGAATGAAACATTAGAGGAGTGAATGGTTTCCAGCATTACATCACCAAATGTGATGTTCCACAAACTCTTTGGCAATAGCAATAGGGTCTTTACAAATATTTCCTTCCCGTAAATTTTAAACTAAAAGTTGGCTTAAATTGGAAATTTTCTAACAGTCTGTCTCTGTACCCAACTCTATGCAAGCTGTGAGGGTTAAGCATATTTGTCTACTAACTGGAAAAAAAGCAGGAAAGAAAGAAAAAATGGCTAACTGCCAAGTGATTGAGAGCTACTATTCATGTTTGGATTCAATTATCTTTCATCTCTCAAGTGCAAAATCTATGCCCTTTTGTTCCCAGAGAATAAGAAGCAGACCCTTTTCCAGGATTTTTGGTAGGATTAGGGAGGCACCTGGATTAGCTGAGTGGTTCCACGAAGGCAAATGAGGAACAATCGTTTAAATGAGATGATAATTAAACGGTGATAATAACACTTACTTCATAGGCTTCATGTGAGAACAAAATGAGATAGTACACATCCTCAAAACATGGCCCAGCACAGAGTAACCCCTCAATAGATGTTAGCTACTATTTGTAATCAGTGTTTCTTTGTGTGATTTCTACCTTTGGTATCATGCCATGAAAGTTCTTTCTCTCCCTAAGATTATATATTCACTCAAATTTTCTTTTATGATCTTACATTTTTACATTTCAATCTTTTACCTACTTAGAATTTATTTGGGTATATGGAAAAACAAAGGGACCTAACTTTGTTTTTTTCCAAATGATTTTGGGGCATAATACTTTAAACAACAAGACACAATGCCCAGCAAGGATAAGAACAGGGCAGCACTTTCATAAGGGGGGGCCAGTTCAATTTTATCTTTTTAAAATTAATTTCTGGCCAGGTACCATAGCTCATGCCTGTAATCCCAACACTTTGGGAGGCTGAGGCAGGTGAATCATCTGAGGTCAGGAGTTTGAGACCAGCCTGGCCAACATGGTGAAACCCTGTCTCCACTGAAAAAAATACAAAAAATTAGCCAGGCGTGGTGGCATGTGTCTAATCCCAAATATTTGGGAGGCTGAGGCAAGAGAATTGCTTGAAACTGGGAGGCGGAGGTTGCAGTGAGCTGAGACCCTACCACTAACCTCTAGCCTGGGTGGCAGAGTGAGACTCCATCTCAATAAATAAAAAATAAATAATAAATAATTTATATAAGGGATGCTTTTTCTCAAAAGGCTATGAAATTATTGGATTTTCTTGGTTCACTTTGGTTTCCGTCATCAAAAATAATAGAAACTGATTTTATCTTCTCAAAATATTAAAGAGGAATATTCCAAAAGGAATATTCTATGAAAATAAAATAAGAAAAATAATGACAGGCTGGTTGTATCGACTAACTCCTATCTATTGCTGGCAGGAAGGAGCTGTAAGCAATCACCTCTAGATATTTAAGGATGAAGCAACATAATGAAGAGGGGGAGAAACCTATCACAAACAAATTTTTGTATTTTATTTGGTTATGCCTACTTTATTTTTTAAATGAATATAGTTTAACAAAACTACATAATAGATAATAGATTAAAAATTAAATTTTTTGGATTACTGGCAAAATGGCCAAATAGGAACAGCTCCAGTCTACAGTTCCCAGTGAGATCAACGCAGAAGGCAGGTGATTTCGGCTGAAATCCAACTGAGGTAACCAGTTCATCTCACTGGGACCGGTTAGACAGGGGGTGCAGCCCACGGAGGGCAAGCCAAAGCAGGGAGGGGCGTCGCCTCACCCAGGAAGCACAAAGGGTTGGGGGAAATCCCTCTCCTCGCCAAGCGAAGCCATGAGGGACTGTGTCGTGAGGAATGGTGCACTCTGGCCCAGATACTATGCTTTTCCCACAGTCTTCACAATCTGCAGACCAGGAGATTCCCTTCGGTGCCTATGCCACCAGGGCCCTGGGTTTCAAGCACAAAACTGGGTGGCCATTTGGGCAGACACCAAGCTAGCTGCAGGAGGTTTTTTCATACCCCAGTGGTGCCTGGAAAGCCAGTAAGACAAAATCGTTCACTCCCCTGGAAAGAGGGCTGAAGCCAGGGAGCCAAGTGGTCTAGCTCAGCAGATCCCACCCCCAGGGAACCCACCAAGCTAAGATCCATTGGCTTGAAATTCTCAGTCAGCACAGCAGTCTGAAGTTGACCTGGGGTGCTCAAGCTTGGTGGGGGGAGGGGCATCCGGCATTACTGAGGCTTGAGTAGGCAGTTTTACCCTCACAGTGTAAACAAAGCTGCCAGGAAGTTCAAACTGGGCAGAGCCCTCCATAGCTCAGCAAAGCCACTGTAGCCAGACTGCCTTTCTAGATTTCTCCTCTTCTATGGGCAGGGCATCTCTGAAAAAAAAGCAGCAGTCCAGTCAGGGGCTTCTATAGAAAACGCCATCTCCCTGGGACAGAGCACCTGGGGGATGGGGCGGCAGTGGGCACAGCATCAGCAGATTTAAACATCCCTGCCTGACGGCTCTGAGAGAGCAGCAGATCTCCCAGGACAGCATTCAAGTTCTGATAAGGGACAGCCTGCCTCCTCAAGTGGGACCCTGACCCCCATGTCTCCTGACTGGGAGACACCTCCAGCAGGGGCTGACAGACACCTCATACAGGAAAGCTCTGGCTGGAATCTAGTGAATGCCCTTCGGGGACGAAGCTTCCAGAGGAAGGAACAGGCAGCAATCTCTGCTGTTCTGCAGCCTCTGCTGGTGATACCCAGGAAAACAGGGTCTGGAGTGGACCTCCAGCAAACTCCAGCAGAACTGCAGCAGAGGGACCTGACTGTTCTAAGGAAAACTAACAAACAGAAAGGAATAGCATCGATATCAACAAAAAGCACATTCACTCAGAGACCCTATCCGAAGGTCACCAACATCAAAGACCAAAGGTAGATAAATCCATGAAAATGGGGAGAAACCAGTGTAAATAGGCTGAAAATTCCAAAAACCAGAACGCATCTTCTCCTCCAAAGGGTCACAACTCCTCACCAGCAAGGGAACAAAACTGGATGGAGAATGATTTTGACGAATTGAACGAAGTAGGCTTCAGAAGGTGGGTAATTACAAACTCCTCTGACCTAAAGGAACACATTATAACCCAATGCAAGGAAGTTAGACAGGGGGTGCAGCCCACGGAGGGCAAGCCAAAGCAGGGAGGGGCGTCGCCTCACCCAGGAAGCACAAAGGGTTGGGGGAAATCCCTCTCCTCGCCAAGCGAAGCCATGAGGGACTGTGTCGTGAGGAATGGTGCACTCTGGCCCAGATACTATGCTTTTCCCACAGTCTTCACAATCTGCAGACCAGGAGATTCCCTTCGGTGCCTATGCCACCAGGGCCCTGGGTTTCAAGCACAAAACTGGGTGGCCATTTGGGCAGACACCAAGCTAGCTGCAGGAGGTTTTTTCATACCCCAGTGGTGCCTGGAAAGCCAGTAAGACAAAATCGTTCACTCCCCTGGAAAGAGGGCTGAAGCCAGGGAGCCAAGTGGTCTAACCTTGGAAAAAAGGTTAGATGAATTGCTAACTAGAATAACCAGTTTAGAGAAGTACATAAATGACCTGATGGAGCTGAAAAAACACAGCGTGAGAACTTCGTGAAGCATATACAAGTACCAATAGCCAAATCAATCAAGTAGAAGAAAGGATATCAGAGATTGAAGATCAACTTAATGAAATAGAGAAAGAAGACAAGATTAGAGAAAAAAGAATGAAAAGGAATGAACAAAGCCTCCAAGAAATATGGGACTGTGAAAAGACCAAATCTACATTTGATTGGTGTACCTGAAAGTGATGGGGAGAATGCAACCAAGTTAGAAAACACTCTTCAGGGTATTATCCAGGAGATCTTCCCTAACACAGTAAGGCAGGCCAACATTCAAATTCAGGAAATACAGAGAACACCATAAAGATACTCCTCGAGAAGAGCAACCCCAAAACACATAATTGTCAGATTCACCAAGGTTGAAATGAAGGAAAAAATGATAAGTGCAGCCAGAGAGAAAAGTCAGGTTACCCACAAAGGGAAGCCCACCAGACTAACAGCGAATCTCTCTGCAGAAACCCTACAAGCCAAAAGAGAGCAGAGGCCAATATTCAACATTCTTAAAGGAAAGAATTTTCAACCCAGAATTTCATATCCAGCCAAACTAAGCTTCATAAGTGAAGGAGAAATAAAATCCTTTACAGACAAGCAAATGCTGAGAGACTTTGTCACCACCAGGCCTGCCTTACAAGAGCTCCTGAAGGAAGCTCTAAACATGGAAAGAAACAACAGAGATGAGCCACTGCAAAAACATGCCAAATTGTAAAGACCATTGACACTATGAAGAAACTGCATCAACTAATGGGCAAAAAAACAAGTTGGCATAATAATGACAGGATCAAATTCACACATAACAATATTAACCTTAAATGTAAATGGGCTAAAAGCCCCAATTAAAAGACACGGACTGGCAAATTGGATAAAGAGTCGAGACCCATTGGTGTGCTGTATTCAGGAGACCCATCTCATGTGCAAAGACACACATGGGCTCAAAATAAAGGGATAGAGGATTATTTACCAAGTAAATAGAAAGAAAAAGTAGGAGTTGCAATCATAGTCTCTGATAAAACAGACTTTAAACCAACAAAGATCAAAAGAGACAAAGAAGGCCATTACATAATGGTAAAGAGATCAATTCAACAAGAAGAGCTAACTATCCTAAATACACATGCACCCAATACAGGAGCACCCAGATTCATAAAGCAAGTTCTCAGAGACCTACAAAGAGACTTAGACTCCCACACAATAATAGTGGGAGACTTTAACACCCCACTGTCAATATTAGACAGATCAAAAAGACAGAAAATTAACAAGGATGTTCAGGACTTGAACTCAGCTCTGGACCAAGTGGACCTAATAGACATCTACAGAACTCTCCACCCCAAATCATCAGAATATACATTCTTCTGAGCACCACATCGCACTTATTCTAAAATTGACCACATAATTGGAAGTAAAACACTCCTCAGCAAATGCAAAAGAATGGAAATCGTAACAAACAGTCTCTCAGACCACAGTGCAATCAAATTAGAACTCAAAATTAAGAAATGCACTCAAAACTGCACAACTACATGGAAACTGAACAACCTGTTCTTGAATGAATACTGGATAAATAATGAAATTAAGGCAGAAATAAATAAGTTCTTTGAAACCAATGACAACAAAGATACAATGTACTAGAATCTCTGGGACACATTTAAAGCAGTGTGTAGAGGGAAATTTATAGCACTAAATGCCCACAGGAGAAAGCAGGAAAGATCTAAAATCGACACCCTAACATCACAATTAAAAGAACTAGAGAAGCAAGAACAAACACATTCAAAAGCTAGCAGAAGGCAAGAAATAACTAAGATCAAAGCAGAACTGAAGGAGATAGAGACACAAAAAAAAAAACTCTTCAAAAAAATCAATGAATCCAGGATCTGGTTTTTTGAAAAGACCAACAAAATTGATAGACTGCTAGCAAGACTAATTAAGAAGAACAGAGAGAAGAATCAAATAGACGCAATAAAAAATGATAAAGGGGATATCACCACCGATCCCACAGAAATACAAACTACCAACAGAGAATACTATAAACACCTCTATGCAAATAAACTAGAAAATCTAGAAGAAATGGATAAATTCCTGGACACATACACCCTCCCAAGTCTAAACCAGGAAGAAGTTGAATCCCTGAATAGACCAATAAGAAGTTCTGAAATTGAGGCAGTAAGTAATAGCCTACCAACCAAAAAAGTCCAGGACCAGACGGATTCACAGTCAAATTCTACCAGAGGTACACAGAGGAGCTGGTACCATTCCTTCTGAAACTATTCCAAACAACAGAAAAAGAGGGAATCCTCCCTAACTCATTTTATGAGGCCAGCATTATCCTGATACCAAAACCCGGCAGAGACACAATAAAAAAAGAGAATTTTAGGCCAATATCCCTGATGAACATTGATGCAGAAATCCACAATAAAATACTGACAAACCGAATCCAGCAGCACATCAGAATGCATATCCACCACGATCAAGTCAGCTTCATGCATGGGATGCAAGGCTAGTTCAACATATGCAAATCAATAAACTTAATCCATCACATAAACAGAACTAATGACTAAAAACACGTGATTATCTCAATAGATGCAGAAAAGGCCTTTGATAAAATTCAACATCTCTTCAAGCCAAAAACGCTCAATAAACTAGGTATTGATGGAATGTACCTCAAAATAATAAAAGCTATTTATGACAAACCCACAGACAATATCATACTGAATGGGCAAAAACTGGAAGCATTCCCTTTGAAAACTGGCACAAGACGAGGATGCCCTCTCTCACCATTCCTATTCAACATAGTATTGGAAGTTCTGGCCAGGACAATCAGACAAGAGAAAGAAATAGAAAGAAATAAAGTGTATTCAAACAGGAAGAGAGGAAGTCAAATTGTCTCTGTTTGCAGATGACATGACTGTATATATAGAAAACCCCATTGTCTCAGCCCAAAATCTCCGTAAGCTGACCAGCAACTTCAGCAAAGTCTCAGGATACAAAATCAGTGTGCAAAATTCATAAGCATTCCTATACACTAATAACAGACAAACAGAGAGCCAAATCATTAGTTAACTCCCATTCACAATTGTTACAAAGAGAATAAAATACCTAGGTATCCAACTTACAAGGGATGTGAAGGACCTCTTCAAGGAGAACTATAAACCACTGCTCAAGGAAATAAGAGAAGACACAAACAAATGGAAAAACATTCGATGCTCATGGATAGGAAGAATCAATATTATGAAAACGGTCATACTCCCCAAAGTAATTTATAGATTCAATGTTATCCCCATCAAGCTATCTTTGACTTTCTTCAGAATTGGAAAAAACTACTTTAAATTTCATGTGGAACCAAAAAAGAGCCCACATAGCCAAGACAATCCTATGCAAAATGAACAAAGCTGGAGACATCACGCTACCTGACTTCTAACTGTACTACAAGGCTACAGCAACAAAAACAGCATGGTACTGGTACCAAAACAGATATATAGACCAATGGAACAGAACATAGGCCTCAGAAATAACACCACACATTTACAACCATCTGATCTTTGATAAACCTGACAAAAACAAACAATGGGGAAAGGATTCTCTATTTAATAAATGGTGTTGGGAAAACTGGCTAGCCATATACAGAAAACTGAAACTGGACCCCTTCCTTACACCTTATACAAAAATTAACTCAAGATGGATTAAAGACTTAAACGTAAGACCTAAAACCATAACAACCCTAGAAGAAAACCTAGGCAATACCATTCAGGACATAGGCATGGGCAAAGACTTCATGACTAAAACACCAAAAGCAATGGCAACAAAAGCCAAAATTGACAAATGGGATCTAATTAAACTAAAGAGCTTCTGCACAGGAAATGAAATTATCATCAGAGTGGACAGGCAACCTACAGAATGGGACAAAATTTTTGCAATCTATCCATCTGACAAAGGGCTAATATCCAGAATCTTCAAAGAACTTAAACAAATTTACAAGAAAAAAACAAACAACCCCATCAAAAAGTGGGCAAAGGATATGAACAGACACTTCTCAAAAAAAGACATTTATGCAGTCAACAAACAAACAAACAAAAAAGCTCATCAAAACTGATCATTAGAGAAATGCAAATCAAAACCACAATGAAATACCATCTCACACCAGTTAGAATGGCGACCATAAAAAAAAAGTCAGGAAATAACAGATGCTGGAGTGGATGTAGAGAAACAGGAATGCTTTTACACTGTTGGTGGGAGTGTAAATTAGTCCAACCATTGTGGAAGACAGTGTGGCAATTCCTCACGGATCTAGAACCAGAAATACCATTTGACCCAGCAATCCCATTACTGGGTATATACCCAAAGGATTATAAATCATTCTACTATAAAGACACATGCACACATATGTTTATTGTGGCATTGTTCACAATAGCAAAGACTTGGAACCAACCCAAATGCCCATCAATGATAGACTGAATTAAGAAAATGTGGCATATATACACCATGGAATACTATGCAGCCATAAAAAAGGATGAGTTTGTGTCCTTTGCAGGGACATGGGTGAAGCTGGAAACCATCATTCTCAGCAAACTAACACAAGAACAGAAAACCAAACACTGCATGTTCTCACTCATAAGTGGGAGTTGAATAATGAGAGAACACATGGACACAGGAAGGGGAACATCACACACCCGGGTTTGTTAGGGGTTGGGGGACTAGGGGAGGGATAGTATTAGGAAAAATACCTAATGTAGATGACGGGTTGATGGGTGCAGCAAATCAGGCATGTGTATACCTGTGTAACAAACCTGCACGTTCTGCACATGTACCCCAGAACTTAAAGTATAATTAAAAAAAAAAAAAAAAAGACAAAGGAATGAGCACAGGGACATTATACCCTTTGACTTTTGTAAAAGAGCACCAGTGACCAAGGCAAAGAAGAAAAAATGAATCTGTGTTTAGAGCAAGAAGTTTCTGAAGGGTAGACTGAAAGGTAGACTGAAGGGACTACAGGAGCCCCACATACACTAAGGAACTGTATGTACCTATTTTGGTGGAGTTTGAGGAGGAGAGAAGGGGATCAGGAAGGAACACCATGTTAAAGTAGTAAGTTAAGTAATACTGACTTTGACAGCACAAAATGTCAAGTCAGGAAATGTTCCTCAAAAAGATATAAGCAACCAGCACACTTGATCAGTCAGGATTGAGGCCCTCCTTTGTGTACAGTATCCTGCTAAGAATTTAATGACAGACTTCTATATCCTGAACACTGACAAACTTAATAAGCTTAGAATTGCCATTCTGTGTCAGATGTTCTCTATGAGGCAAAGGCAGAAGCTTAAGAAAGTATGTACCAGCCTTCAAAAAGAGTAACAACTTGAAAAAGTGAAAACTTACAAGGAAAATGATGATAAATCTGATGAAACATATGCAATTCTTGGCAGACTAGGCAGGCATTCAATAAGCATTATTGTATGATTTAGATTTTAGGATATCAAAGTCCCAAAATATTCAATTATATGTGTGTTCTGAGTCAAGTAAAATCATTCACACAATAGTATCATGAATGTTTCTTTGAGGGTTGCTAATTTTTTAAAAATATGTTAGGTAATTTTCTATTGTATCCTCAATATTTTGAATTCTATGTTATGAAATTGTAGGTACTATTAAAAATCTTCTGGATAATAAAACAAATTTGAGTAATTAAATTGAATTATAGAGAAAAAAATTAAAATTTTTAAATGATGCAAAAGAAAAATGAGTAGGAGTATAAATAGGAGGCAGAAATGAAGCTAATCTAAAAACACTTACCACAGGGCTCTGTGCAGTTTCTATGAATAGGCCACAAATTTATTTTTTCAACGGTCAACACAGAGTCAAATATAATCTCAGTTACCAAAGCAAAGTATCAAATATCTAGAAGAAAAAAGCAAGGCAATTTCTCAGAAGCTACTGTTGGAAAATAATACACAGAGGTGGATATTGCTGGTTGTCTTTCCAGAATCCATTCTCCCCTTCATCCTTACTAACAGAACCTTAGTTTTGTTCAGGTATCTACCCTTTCTTCCTGCAGCATCTTCAACTGAAGGAAGCTGATCCCAGAGGCAGACTGATTAGCATAAGCCAACCAGTGATTGGTTCAGGAATTACTATATGATTTAATGGCAGCCAATAAGACACAAGGAGATGGCTGCTGAAAACTTTTAGGAAAGTTCTTTCTTGGCTTTAAGAGAGACTAATGAGAAACAAGGGTCTTTTACCTGAAATATATGAAAAGAAGCTGTAGTTGCTGCTGGCATTCATCTTAAAACCACAAGGGAAACCAGTCTGACAATAAAACATATGAGAAGGGAAGAGCCAAGACAATTGAGGAGGAATGGAGAAAGCCCTGATCACACTGTACCTGAAGTCTACCCTGCTGCTAGACATCTCCCCATATGAATCTCATTGTTTACCAGTTTGATTCTGGTGTCTGATGTTTATAATCCAAAACATACTGATGCATATCCCCACAAGTGTATGAAAACATGCCCTCATTTTCCCAAACTAATCATCTAAGTCAACATTGTATAATGATATACCCTCTCCCATTCAACCACCCATAGCACAAATATCTCCGGAGCGTATATCATGTGCCAGCCTACTGTGCTAAGTTCTGAGAGTATAGTGAATAATGGTGATGTAATAAGTGCTGTGAAAGAGTACTTCATACCATAGGAAGGAGATCTAAGCTTTCCTAGGAAGATCCATTTAAATTGAAATATGAATAATGAGGAAGGATTTGAAACATGAAGAATGAGGAAGACAGAGAAAATTGAAGGGGAAGAATATTCCAAGCAGAGGAAACGCATGTGTGTCAGACATAGCAGGATTCAAATTAGTCCAACAGAGCTGGGGCTGAGATAATGAAGTAGAAAATGGATTTAAATGAAGCTGATAGTCAAGAGATAGGCAAGTGTCTCCGAAGCCACATGAAGGCTTTGGAGATTTATCCTAATGGCAGTGGGATAGCCTAGAAAAATTTCAAGTGGGAATGAGATAACATATTTGCATTTTAAACAGATTATTCTGACAAGGAATAGAAAGGGGCCATAGCTGATGATGTAAGCCACATTAGGAAGTTCATACAGTAGTCAGTGTGACAGATGATGATGGCATGGACTAGATTGGTAGCTATGATGGAAGAAGTGCACTGACTAAAAAAAAGTGTAGGAAATGCAATCTACGATATTTGGTGATAATTTGCATCTGAAGAATGAGGGAAAGAACAACAAAGAACAAGCATCAGGTTTGTGACTTGTACAACTAGGTAAAATCTGGTGCTGTTTAATGAAACAAATAGTAGTAGCGTAAGAGTAGACTTAAAGGGAGTAGGAAGTGATAATGAGTTCAGTTTGGGGTCTGTTAATTTTTCCCAACATTTTATTGTTTAAAAAAATTCAAGTAAACAGAAAAGTTCAAAGAACTGTACAGTTTATGTTCATCTGCCCAACATCTAGACCCTATAATTAATGTTTTATTGTATTTGCTCCCGTCTCATATCAATCATTCTTATTTATTCACGGATTTCAGAGTAAGTTGCAAAAATGAGTACATTTCACCCCTAAACACTTCAGCATGCATATCCTCAACTAGAGTCTAATATTTGTTTATAGCTCCTTTTTTGAAGTAAAATTTACATACAATAAAATGTATATAACTTAAGTATACAATTTGATGAGTTTGGCAAATGCATACACTTGTGTAACCCAAATTCCTCTTGTAATACAGAATATGACCATTACCTTAGAAAACTCCTTTATGCCAGTCTTTTCCCAATAAACTCACTCCTCAACACTCAAGAGGCAACCACTGTTGTGAGGATTTTTCACTATAGATTGGTTTAGACTGTTCTAAAATTTCATAAAAAATGCAATCACAGTATTTACCCTCTTGCATCTTGATTTCTCCACTCAGCCTAAGGTTCTTGAGAGTCATTCCTCTGGGTGCATGGATCAGTTGCTCTTTCCTTTTATTGCTAAGTAGCATTCCATTGTATGAATATTACTATTTATTTTCTGTTTGCCCTATTTGTCGTACCTCTTTTCCTCCATTCTTGCCCTCTTTTTTGTTAATTGAATAGTTTTTAAGATTTTCAATTCATCTATTGACATTTTACCTATACATCTTTGCATCTTTTCCTAGTGATTGCTCAGGAATATACATCCTGAAATTCTCTTAACTATTTAGAGTTAACATCACACTACTTTACTTTATATAAAATGTATGACTCTCGTAGGTTGATATGTTTACTCACCTCCCCCTTATCCTTAATAATATCATTGTCATATGTATTAAATCTTCATCTTGGATGACAGTTGTTTTTTCTTTCAACACCCTAAAAATATCATTGGCCACCAGTTTCTGACGAGATGTTCACAGTCATTTGAATCATTTTTTGCTTATATGTGATGTGTTATTTTCCTCCGGATGCTTTCAATATTTTTTCTTTATTTTTCATTTTCAGAAGTTTGACTATGATGTATCTAGACATGCTTTTCTTTGTATTTCCCCTGATTAAGGTTCTTCTTGAATCTGTAAATATATGTCTTTTAGCAAATTGGGAAACACTTTGGCCACTTATTTCTTTAAATAAATTTTATGCCCCATTTTCTCTTTACTGTCCTGGAACTCCAATTACACATATGTTAGACCTTTTGATATTGCTGCACTGGTTCCTGTGACTGTGTTCATTTTATTTTATTTTATTTTATTTATTTATTTTTTAAGAGACAGGGTCTTGCTCTGTCACCAGGCTAGAGTTCAGTGATAAAATCATAGCTCACTGCCACCTTGATCTCCTGGGTTCAGACAATCCACCCGTCTCAGCCTCTGAAAGTGCTGAGACTACGCATGAACCACCATATCCAGTCATGTTTTGCCATACCTATTCTGCTGTTATGATCTCCAGTAAATTTTTCTTTAAGATATTATATGTTTTAGTTCTTAAATCTCCATCTTGTTCTATTTTATAATCTCTACTTTTCTGCTGAGATTTTCTGTTTGTTCTTTTGTGATGAGCATATATATTTATTTACCTCCATGAATTGTTATAATACTTATAAAATCTTTATTTGCTGAAACCTTTATCTTTACAATCTTTTTCTGTTAAATCCAACATCTGAGTCATCTTGAGGTTGGTCTGCATTGATTCTCTATTTTCTTGAGTATGAAATCACATTTTTCCATTTATTTGTATGCCTAGAAATTTTGAATTCTTTGCAAACATTGTGAATAATACATTGTATTGTCCCTTGATTCTATTTTTCTAAAGAGTGTTGATTTAAAGTTGGAGGACTTCAACTACTGAATTTTTGGATTTACTATAAAGCAACATAAACAGATCCCATCTGCTGGTTTCCCTTGCGTGCAAGTGAGATCTGTATACCTGCTCCCCACACACCAAAGCATGATGATGCCTTCACTGCTTTGATTTAACTTAGATCACCCATGAAAGGATGTCATATGGGTGATCTAAATTAAATCAAAGCCTTCCCAAAGATACAAATTAACTAAATATACCTTAATATTAACATTTAGTAATAATGTACAAAGTAGAGAACACAGCTAAAACAATAAGAAAGTTCTTAATCTTACGAGAAAATTGTGGGCCTACTATAGATTGATGTTCAATTTGGTTTACCTTAATGCAATATTTCCCAAAGTGTATTACTTGGTAATGATGTTTCATGAAAAGGAGAGAGGGAAGGAAGAGAGGGAGGGAGGGAAGGAGGAAGGGAGATAACTCATGACCAAGTTAAGTCTGGAGATTGCTGAGTTCAACAAACTTTATGAAATTATTGTTGCAGGACTTCCTGGAAACTTTACTATGTTAATGTGCACTGTAAGTCCCCAAGATGGCAGAGAGTAGACTTTTGTATTTGAAACTGTTTTTCTTCGTTTTCTTTAAAAGACAAGGTCTAACTCTGTGGCCCAGGCTGGAGTGCAGGATGTGGTTATGGCTCACTGCAGCCTCCACTGCCTCAGCCTCCCGAGTAGCTGAGACTATAGGCACAAGGCTCCACACTTGGCTAATTTTTTTTTTTTTTTTTTTTAGCAACAGGGGTCACCTTATGTTGACCAGGCTGGTCTCAGACTCCTGGACTCAGCTGATCCTCCCACCTTGGCTTCCCAAAGTGCTAGGATTACAGGAATGAGCCGCTGTGCCTGGCTGATTTTAAAAATAGTATTCAGTGGAACAACATACTTTCAGAAATGCTAGCTCAGGCCAATAGAAGAATACTGCAGAAATAGATTTATTATTTTCCTCTGACTCAAGAGGGAAAAGCTAATCTTCAAGCTTATTTGACCAAACCTTATATTTTAAATAATATGAAGCATTAAGTTTTTATCAAAAGTACATAGGATTTGGAACCAGGAGATGAGCTCTCTTCTAACTAGCTGTGTGACCTTGGGCAAGGATCACTTTAATCTTTTCTAATCCAATGTCTTTCCTACAGCTGCAGAAGCAGAAATCCCCTGGCTAGAGTTCTTTGTGGTAGATGAATTGAAGTGCACTTGAATAACATATAATTAAAGAGAATACAAATGTTGATTGGAAATCCCCAGACTGTCCAGTGAGAAAATCCCTTGAATTTTCCTGGTTCTTGTTTTTTGAGTGCTGACCACATTTTGGTGTTGGGCTTGGTTCAAGTGTCGCCAAAGGCAGGGTCAGGTTAAAGGTGCACACTTGCTGAGGCAAATCAGGAAAGTCAATGAAGGGCGCACTCTGTAGGCCTGCGCTATGGCTGTGCTCACTCAGATAGCCCCTTCTCAACCAGGCTTATGGGGGTAATTGTGGGAAAAAAAAAGAAGCAGGGAGGGATCTTTAAAGAACCCCAAAAGTTATAAAAATCCAGAATAATCTAGATTATTAATCTCAGGGGGGGAATCTGAAAAAAAGTTAGAATCAGAGAGTACTTGCCCTAAAATATCTCTCATCACATTTTTTTCCATTTTATCTTGTTACAGTAAATTCCACTAACTAGAGATTCATTTAATCTAAACTAATCTGGAAAATTGGAAATATCTCTAGGAAGATTAAATAACTGTTAAACATCCATCTCGAGTGTAAATTTGCTCAATCAGGCCACCTTCCTCTTAATCCTCGAATTTATTTGTAGTCAGAGAATAGGAGTTGTGATTGGCAGAGGGGGGAAGGTAAGAGGAGCCTGGAGTCGGGGTGGAGGCTTGCTCCAGTGGGAGATGAGGCATGGTAGGGAACAGGAGCAGAGAAGAGCACACAGAAGTGCAAAAATCCAAGTGTAAAACAGAAATATTTAACCAATTATCCAATTCCCAATGGCTTTGTTTTTCCTTTTCTTCTTCATCCCTCCCTCCCCTTATGGTCTCCTGCTCACGACCACCAGGAAAGCTGGGATTAGATTAGGCTACATCATGGGTGAACTTGGTTTTGTTTTTTGAGACAGAGTCTCTCTGTGTTGCACAGGCTGGAGTGCTGTGGCACGATCTCGGCTCACTACAACTTCTGCCACCCAAGTTCAAGTGATTCTCCCACCTCAGTCTCCTGAGTAGTAGCTGGGATTACAGGCATGCGTTACCACGCCCGGCTACTTTTTTCATTTTTAGTAGAGACAGGGTTTCACCATGTTGACCAGGCTGGTCTCGAACTCCCAACCTCAGGTGATCCTACCACCTCGGCCTCCCAAAGTGCTGGGATTACAGGCATGAGCCACCGTAACTGGCTTGAACTTGGTTTTTGTAAGCTAGCCTGACAAGCTAAAAACCACCTATCATTGTGATGGTCAAACGTATTCTAAATTCAAAATCACCTCCTTACATGAGAAATTTTAGGATATAACCTGTTCATGAGTTGGGAGTCTCCTATAATATCCAGTGAATAAATATTTACTGAGTGCTTACTAGGTACTGAAGATACAATGGAGAATATGAAACATCTCCATCCTCAAAGCTTAAAGAATGTATTTGCATTTCTAAGGTCACTCAGAAGTGCAGTAAAATAAGTTGAAGGGAAACAAGATTGAAGCCAGGAGCCCATCTGTCAGGCAGCTACAGAAATACAAGGAAAGACTTGGTCCTTAATGAGCAAGACTCTAGCCTTTTGCATTTTTCAGCAGAACTGGTATTTGAGCAAGCAGGATAATGAACACTCTTTGCTTCCAGATTTATAATGGATAATTGGCTTGGTTTTAAAATCTCCACCAACTCCTGTCAGTCTTTGGTTGAGGACTGCTCCCTCTATAGCAGGCGTAGCGAGGGAAAGCCCCTAGGGAGAACATACAGGGGTTGGCAGTCAGAAATTCTGTCCTGCACTGAAGTGCTAAGGGCAAGATGAGATGATTAGAGCACTGACCATATCTGTTGCCCCTGACTGGGGCACGCAATGACTTCTGGGATCTCTCTACAGGTTATAAGAAGACAATGGAACCAGGGGCACTGTCTCAGGGCCATCCACTAGACACCTCCACCAGGCATTTCTAACCCTCTACCTGAGTATTTCACATTGTTCTGATGACCTACATTTTGAGAAACACAGCTCTAGTCCCTTGCATAGCATCTAGCAAACAAACATTGGTGAAAGAGTGAACACACAGTTTAATTGTGAAGCAAACATTTGTTTACATTTTATATCCCATCTGTCTCTCTTCATTTCAGTTTTAATTTTTTCTTCTGTTAGCACTTACCCTTCTATGCTTTAAGGGGTCTTGCTCCTTTCAGTGTGTTATCATTTAGCCATCCTTCCTCTAGGCCCTAAACTCCCCCAACTTATCATTGACACTTTGATTCAACTTCACAAATATTTCCTGAGCTCCTACCGTATGTAAAACCCCTCTAGTGCTGTGGGGGCCACAAAGATGACTAGAGGGAATACATCCTTCCTTCAAAGATGACTAGGGGAAACATAGATCATTTTGACCTTTTCTGGCTCCACCAAAATTTTCTCTAATCCTCTTAATTCCCTGGCTCTCTCTAGCTCTGCCTCCTCCAGTTACCAACTGCCTCTGAAACGTAAACTTACTAGCAATGGTAGATTGTTACATTAATGGCTCCAGATGAATCCTGCACCAAATGAATCATGCCATTCCCTAGAATAGTTGCTTCCCACATTGAAACTGAGCTTGGCCATGTGACTTGTTTTGGCCAGGGAGGCATTAGCAAACATGAAACAAGTGAAGGCTTGAAAAGCACTTGTGCATTGCAGCCTTTTCTTGGAATACTGCCACTGCCATGAAGGGAAGGCTGGTCTAGACTCCTTAAGAATGAAAGATCATGGAAAGAAAGGTCCTGCTGCTCCAGCCATCCCTGCTCCACCCAGCATCCAGTGGACCTGGCTGCTGAATGTAGTGGCACGAGACAGTCCAGGTAAGACTAACAAAAGAACAGTTCCTGGACCAATCTGAGGGTTGGGCTGCTATTTCTCACGGCCCAATAATGAGACACAGATGAACTGGGGAAGAAGAGAGCTTTTACTTCTGTAACCTATTACAGAGAGAAGCCCTGGAAATTATTTCCAGACCAACTCAAAATTACAAAGTTTTCCAGAGCTTATATACCTTCTAAGCTATATGTCTACATGTAAGTATGCATTCATCTAAAGACATAAGTGATTAACTTCTTTTAATCTACAACTATGATCTGAGTCCTGAAGACCTTCCTCTGGAGCCTCAGTAAATCTACCTAATCTAAATGGGTCCAGATACTGGGGTGATTACCCTTATCTTGTCTCGTGCTAAATCACGGAGATTAGAGGAGTTCCTTAAGACCCCCAGTAAACCTGTTTGTGGAGATCTGGGGAGTTTCCTCAGACCCACAATAAAACTTGTTTAATCCCAAATGGGTCCTGTTAAGAATTCTTTTGTTATTTTGTCATGCCTTAAGGCCCAGAAAAGGCGTAGGCAAAACTCTTGATGGACTTTTGTTACATCCTAGCCTTTGTATAAGGCCAGTGGCTTTTACTATTTAACTTAACCACTCAGTCAGCACTGAAAGAGTTGTTAGTGAGACCTGGCCTGCCACAGAACCACCCAGCCAGGATGACAGAATCATAAGAAATCATTGTTGTTGAAACCAAAGTTTGGTAATTTTGTCATGCAGCAATTGACAACTGAAACATATGCCTTATCTTCAAGGCCCTCCTTCTGACATCTACTGTCCAAGTAGGAAGAGCATGCGCTCCTGAATCCACTGCCAATGATAAGTCTGGCATCAAAGCCTTCTTGATTATGTGGCTTTGGGCAATATGCTTCAATTCTCTGTGTTAGAGCAGTATTTCTCAACATGTGGTCCATCTGCATCAGAATTAGCTGGATGTTTGTTTAAAGAATACAGACTTAAGCAGTTATTTTTATAATACCCCCAAACTGGAAATGATATGGACATTTATCAGCTGGTGAGAGGATTTGATATATTCATACAATGGAATACAACTCAGCATTAAAAAAAGGACTGTTTTTTTTGTTGTTGTTGTTTTTTCTTGAGACTGAGTCTCGCTCCATTACCCAGGCTGGAGTGCAGTGGCCCCATCTCAGCTCACTGCAGCCTCCGCCTCCCGGGTTCAAGCGATTCTCCTGCCTCAGCCTCCCAAGTAGCTGGGACCACAGATGTGCACTACCATGCCCGGCTAAGGACTGAACTATTGATACATGTAACAGCATGACTGACTTAGTAGTCTGAGCAAAAAGAGTCAGACACAAAAGAGGACATATTGTATGGTTTTATTTATTTAAAGTCCTAGAAGAGGCAATACTGACTTGTGATTATCAGACAAAACAAATTGCTAGAATCAGAACATCACCTCTGAGCAGGAGACAAGAGAGACTAACTAGAAAGAGGCAGGAAGGAACTTGTTAGCATGATGGAAATGTTTTGTATCTTGACTGGGATATAGTTACGTGAGCATTTGCAAAACTTGTCAAACTGTATGCCTAAAATCTGTGCATTTTTATATGAAAATTATACCCCCATTTAAAAAACAGATTGCAGAAAACATACAGATTTGGGCTTGCCCTGTGTGCGCTGGATACTTAAATTGGCTATCTCTTTCTTTTATTTCTTTTCTTTTCTCTTCCTTCCTTCCTTCCTTTTTCTTTCTTTCTTCTTTCTTTCTTTCTTTCTTTCTTTTTCTTTCTTTCTTTCTTTTTCTTTCTTCCTTCCCTCCCTCCCTTCCTTCCTTCCTTCCTTCCTTCCTTCCTTCCTTCCTTCCTTCCTTCCTTCTCTTTCTTTTTCTTTTCTCTCTTTCTCTCTCTCTCTCTCTCCTTTTTTGAGATAGGGTCTTGTTGTCACCCAGATTGGAGTGCAATGGTGCAATCATGGCTCACTGCAGCCTCAATCTCAAGCAATCCTCCTGCCTCAGTCTCCTGAGGAGCTGGAACCACAGGCACAGGACACCATGCCTAGCTAATTTTTTTGTACTTTTTGTAGAGATGATGGTCTCGCCCTGTTGTCCAGGCTGGTCTCAAACTCCCAGGCTTGAGTAATCTTCCCTCCTCAGCCTCCCATAGTGCTGGTTTTATAAGCGTGAGCCATTGCACCTGGCCTAAATTGGCTATTTCATATCCCAGGTGGAGAGGTTGGAAAGCTGGGAATACATTTCCCAGTTCCCCTTGCAGCTAGGCTTGTGGGTGTGAACTGGTTCTGCCAGTTAGGGGTGCTCATGTGAGACTTGGGGAAGTGGAAAGAAGGCAACACTACTTTGTCATCTTTTCACAGACGTTCAGGACAATAAATGAGCTCTGGCAAATGGGAACCACTCTCTGCGGGAGGGTAGGGGTGACAATGACAACAGTGACAGCCTAATAGACAATAGTGACAGAATGACAAATGTTTCCTATTATGTTTTCCCACAGCTCTCTGTACTTTTTCCTTAGAATCACTTTCACAATTACACTTGAATAATGTGTAATTTGCCAGGCGCCGTGGCTCATGCCTGTAATCCCAACACTTTGGGAGGCCGAGGCGGGTGGATCATTTGAGGTCAGGAGTTCAAGATCAGCCTGACCAACAGGGTGAAAGCCCGTCTCTACTAAAAATACAAAAATTAGCCAAGTGTGGTGGCAGGCGCCTGTAATCCCAGCTACTTGGGAGGCTAAGGCAGGAGAATCGCTTGAACCTGGGAGGCGGAGGTTGCAGTGACCTGAGGTCACACCACTGCACTCTAGCCTGGGGGACAAAAGTGAAACTCCATCTCAAAAACTAAAAAAATAATAATGTGTAATTATTTCGTACTTCTCTTTCACATGGCGTAAGCTCAACGAGGGTAAGATTTATGTGTCTTGTTCATCATTGTATCTTGGGTGCCTGGCTTAGCACCTGGCATGTAGTAGGTACTCAGTTAACATTTAAGACTTAATGAGTGAACTAACACCTGTTCCTCCCCTCATTGCTCAGCATTGTGGCTCCTTGGGAAAGTATCAACAAGTGCAACCATAGGTCCTTGTAGAGGTCCAGTCAAGTCAGAACCAACCAACCTGTTTAACCTGCAGCTTGATGATGCTCTAGGTCCTGGCAATTGAGATGGGCCAGTGGCAGGGCCCAGGGGTCCTGGAACTGCCAGGCTGAGAGATCTGGCTCAGGTGCAGTTTTTGTCTTAGCCTCAGAATACGACCAGAAAAGTCCTGTTGGTTCTCAGAGTCCTTGTCTGCCTTTGTGGGCGCCCTGTCAGATACTTGCCACCCTCACTTCAGGCGACTGCTCCTGCAAGGATCATGTGAGACATTAGATACAGCAGAAACATTTGCTTCTGTCGTCCCTCTGTCTGAGTGGTCCTTCCACCTCTGATATCCAATGGCCTCAATGTTTGCATCCCCTCAAAATTCCGATGTTGACACCTGATCCCCAAGGTGGTGGTATTAGGAGGTGGGGCCTTTGGGAGATAATTATGTCATGGGGCAGAGTCATCAGAAAAAGATTAGTGAATATCCTTATTAAAAGAAAAAACTGGGAGGTGCCCAGAGAACCCCTGACCCCTTCTACCATGTGAGGAGGACACCGCGAGAAGGCTCCATCTACAAAACCAGGAAGTGAGTCCTCACCAGACACCAAATCTGCCAGTGCCTTGATCTTGGACCTTCCATCCTGCAGAACCGTGAAAGAGAAATTTCCATTGCTTATAAGCCACTCAATTTATGGTATTGCATATGGTTACAGATATATAAAAGACTAAGACAGATACCAAGGGGTTTAGAAAGAAATCAATCAGTTTCTGGTGGCAAGCATAAGTACCCACTTAGTAAGAACAGATTCAAAAAGTTCAAATAAATGGTGCTTTTTGTGTGGTTGTGCATTTCAAAGGTTTTTTATTTACAAGGACATAGAAGCAGATCTGACCACCACCCACAGATTTTTGGCCCAAAGCAAAGCCAGCTCTCATCTAAGCTTAGAGCATCCCAGAAAATTCCCTTAGCCCTTTTAAAGCTGCTTGGCCATTACAGTCTCCTATGAAAACACCTACCAGTGTCTCCCTGCAGATTCTACAAACCCCTGCTCTGGAACCAGAGGAAGTGAGTGAGGTTCTAGGTTCCTGCAAGGGCCTCTGAGCCATGATCCCCATTTACTAAGCACACCTCAGCCTCTGGCTAGTCTCCGGGCAGGTGCAAAGAATGAGATCTGGTACTGTCTTCAAGGGACCAGTCATTTGTCAGGATGCTTATTGTTCTGAAGAGCCAGGCTCAGCACCTATAGTACCTATTCCAAAGAGTTCATGTGAAGATTAAAAGGGGCAAGGCACTTAGCACTGCCAAGCCTGGCAGATAGTAGCTGCTCCAAAATGTTAGCCATTATCATTACTGAGGCTAAGAATTCTGAAAGCTCTCCCATAAAAATTACTTCTGAAATAAACTTCATTTCAGAAGTTTTTTTCCTAATCTCCCAGAATTCACAAGAATAAGAAGCAAAATATTCCTCCAAGAGAAAGTGTAAAGGTAAAGGCTCTTTTTCTTGTTGTTCTCTTATGTTTCATTCTTTTTGGTTTTCCTGACAAATATTCACCAAGCACCTACCATGTGCAAGAATGGTGCCCAACACAGGGATATTACACAGTCTTGGCCCTGTAGCTCTTGCAACCCAGGAGGAGGCACCTACTGAATAAATTACACAAATTTTCATTCTCAGTAACTTAATGACCAAAGAAGGAAAATCCAGAAACACTAGGAAAACACAAAACAGGGTAGGGGCTGACCTAGTTTGGGATTTCAGAAGAGCTTCTTTTAGCAAGTCATAACTGAGCTGAGCTTTAAAAGATGTATAGGAATTAACCAAGCCAAGGGTTGGATGTCAGAGGTGGAAGGACCACTCAGACAGAAGGATAGCAGAAGCAAAGGCTATGAAGGAGCAAGACAGGTTTTCTGTTCACCAATGGGGTGGGTGTGTTTGTGTGTGTGTGTGTGTGGATGTGTGTGCATAGGTGTGTTGTGTGTGATTATACTTGCTTTTTACTTTTCTCTATAGACAAGAGCCATGGAAATTATTAAGCCTAAACACGGAGTTGTAGAAGGAGCTGGAAAGGAAATCCTGAGACCCGGGCATTAATTACAGCTAAGTCATTGTCTTGCTTCTGTGTGTATGGGTGAGATCTCAAAGTCTTTAACTTTTTGAGACTTCCATTTATCTGCAAAATGAAAGTCTTAGGATAAAATGATCCTTAGGATGATTCTAGGGACCTTTTACACTTGCAGGAGATTAAAACTGACACATATTGGATCCTTCTCCTCTGGGTATGTTATGTTTCTGGTGTATGACCCCCTCCCCCAGGCACACCAAACACAATTGATTAGGGGGTGAAAATCTGACTCAAGCTGGGTCAATCAGCTTTCTTTCCTTGGACATGTAAATTAGGCTGGTCGCTTGAATGAAGAAGATAAAAACCAGGAGGTTATAGAGACACCACTTTTTTCCCACTGGGTACACTAAGAAGCAGAAAAATGAGGATTTCAGAGAGAGAGAATGAAGCATCTAGACTGAAAGAAGCTGCCAGGGTCCTGATAGCTTCCAAGTTCTCTCCAAAGACCCAACTGTATGCCTTCCCTTGTATTCCACAAGATACTCCTGTATCCTTAAGATAAATTCTCCCTTTTCTTTAAGCTAGCTGGAATATATAGTGGACTGTAGTAGCTATAGTGTTGGTCTAGTAACTTGTTTCCCCCTTCTTTGGTTTTCACCTATTTTCATGAGGTCCTATCTAGCAGGACAAGTTGTCATGGATAGCTCCCAGAGGGTGAGTACATGATCCAGACTGGCCAATCAGGCACCCTATCCCCCTGGCCACAATGATTGGTTTGTGTATGGGCACATGACTGAAGCAAGGCCAATCAATGTCTTCCCCAGGATTAATCTAGGGAGTTGGGAAGAGAAGTTCTCATTCTGCTGGGGTAGCTAAACTGAGATGATGTTTTCAGAATGTTCAGGCACCATTTTAAAGCCCTCTTTGTGAAGAGACCCTACCTGCAGAATGAA
Source organism: Macaca mulatta (assembly GCF_049350105.2). Lineage (NCBI taxonomy): Eukaryota > Metazoa > Chordata > Mammalia > Primates > Cercopithecidae > Macaca > Macaca mulatta. The sequence continues at coordinate 94,542,048 of NC_133420.1, forward strand.
ACCAAGCAGAAACAATCCAATCTAAGAGAAGGACAGGTAAAGAGAGAGCAGAGAGAAGAAAAAAGAGAGGGAGGAAGGGTGGGAGAGAGAAAGAAGAAGGAAAGAAGGGAGGAGGGAGGAGAGACACTTCTGAACACATAATTTGAGCCTTAGATTCTACTCTACCTAAAACTAGGTCCATTCCCAGATTTTTCTGGTTGTATTAGGCTGGTACAAAAATAATCGTGGTTTTTACACGAATTGAATTACAATTCATTACAATGAATTTCTTTCTTTCTTTCTGTCTTTTTTTTGTTTGTTTGTTTTGTTTTGTTTTGAGATGGAGTCTTACTCTTTTGCCCACACTGGAGTGCAGTGGTGCGATCTCGGCTCACTGCAACCTCCACCTCCAGGGTTCAAGCAATTCTCTTACCTCAGCCTCCTGAGTAGCTGGGATTACAGGTGCCCACCACCACACCCGACTAATTTTTGTAGTTTTAGTAGAAATGGAGTTTCACCATGTTGGCCAGGCTGTTCTCAAACTCCTGACTTCAAGTGATCCACCCGCCTCACCTTCCCAAAGTGCTGGGATTATAGGTGTGAGCTACTGCGCCCAGCCGAACTTCTTTTTTTAATGCTTTGTATAAACCAGCTGGAACTGAGTTTCCATCATTTGCAACCTAAACTGATTTAAGTTAATTTCTATGACTTGCCACTGAAGACTTCACCAATACAATACATACAAATACAGTTTTATGAAATCTTGGAGTTCAGACGGCTTTCTCTGTAGAATTAACAAGACCACTGTTTTGGCAGGGCTTCCAAGGTACCCACATAACACCTGGATCTGCTTGCGGCAAATCCTTCAGCCTTTGATCTCCATTATGGGTTGAACTATATATCCCCTAAAAAAAAGATATGTTGAAGTCCTAACCCCAGAACCTCAGAATGTAACATGATTTGGAAATAGGGTTGTTGAAGATTTAATTAGATAAGATGAGGTCGTACTGGAGTAGGTGGACTTCTAATTCAATATGATTGGTATCTTCAACAGAAGAGAGACATGAAGACAGAGACCCAAAGAGAACACCATACGAAAATGGAGGATTGCATCTACTATTCAAAGAACATCTATAAGCATCTATAAGCCAAGGAATGTCTGGGATTACCAGAAGCTAAGAGAGAGGCAAGGAAAAGATTCTCCCTCAGAACTCTCAGAAGGAACCAACTGCCAGCAAGTTGATTTTGGACTTCTGGCTTCCAGAACTGTGAGATGATAAATTTCTGTTATTTAAGCCAACCAGTTTATAGTACACTGTTATAGCATGTAGGAAACTGTCACAGTCCCCAAACCATGAAGCACTATTTAAGTGATGGTTTCAGGTGTGGAAGGTGCTGCACTTCCTGCCTCCCATCAGGGATGTAATTTTACTCAGATCAGAACAGCTGTCCTTAGACCACCTTTCTACTCTGCTACTCCCGTTTCACAATTTGTTTTCCTTTTGCTCTAAGGAAACTGGAGGCCTAGGTGGAAATTCTGATAGCATAGCCCATGGTCAACCCCAGTGGAATCGAGTTCAGAGCCCAGTTTCCAAGGGACTCAGACATCCAAGGAAGATGGCATTTATGACTGGCTGCGAAGCAGAAGAAAGGAGACAATCAGAACCACATGCTTTGGCTGAGCTGGCTGCAAGGCAGGCACCCAACAGCTGGCATCCAAGGCCCCATTCCCAGCCCGTGTCTGGGTAGTGTTTGTGGCAGCCGTGTTGTCCTCTTTTTCCCAAAAGCCAGTACCCTCCTCCAACACAACCTCTGCTATGGTCGACCCAGGGAACAGGAAAGGGAGGGGAAGGAAAGGCTGGACAAGAAGTAAAAACAAGCACAAACCTGGCAACTCCATCCCTAGGAGAGACACACAGGAGAGGAGACCCCAGCTTGGATGACTGTCCTCAGCTAGCTAAGAAAAGATGAAGATGACCTGGCATGACACCAGTGATGGATAAAAGGCACCCACACTGAGAGCTACACAGTTCGGCTGGAAATAGAGTCTCAGCGAGCTGCAAGAGAGATCCAGAGGTTGAACCGGTCATTGTTACTCAAGTGTTTTGCCTCTAGAGTTTTCCTTCTGAGACACCATAGTCTCCTCCCTCATTCACAAACTCCTCACTCTGCCTGTTGGGAAGACCTGCCAACCTGCACAGGACAGGCCCTTCAGCTTATCATGGGGGCAGCTGCTGAGTGCATTTCCAAGCTTCTCCAAAGGGTGGGTGGAGAGGAGACTGTGGGAGCCACTTTCCTACCAAAAATGAATAATCTAAAGGGCACCAAGGAGCAAGTTACAGCTTTAGAAAAACAAAACAGATCAAAACAATCTCCTCCGTGCAGATATTGGATACTTGATACTCCTTAGTTTCCCAGCAACAGCTCCATTAAGTTGGCATTTATTGATTTAATGTTCAAGTGAGGTCAGTACCAAGTATTAAATCAAACTGTGCCTGTCTTTAGGCCAGACAGGTTTTGGCAACTGAGCTCCTACAGGCAGCAAGTGGATCCAGGTCAGGCTTCTCCATCTGAGGCGAGCCTCACCCAGGCAGTCTCTCCTGCCCACTCCCACCCCTTGCCACGTCACGCCACACCCCACCCATGCCTCAGGGCCCTGGCTAGTCCCCACTTTCCTCTTCCCTCACCTCAGAGCCCAGGCTGAGCCCTATTTTTTAAAATCTGGGTGCTGGGGTATAGGGAAGATTAAGGAGCTCTGGGATAGGATCACACCACACCATGTTCTTCACCAGTCTGAGAAAGGTTGGTACCTCCAAGGCCACCAAAAATGATTCTTTCATGGAGATGGCCATGGAGGGGAGGAATAAAATTCTGGGTCTGAGATTTTTGGGGGGTGGGGGTTGGGAGGAGCATTGATTTCAGTTTTGGATATACCACTTAAGGGTGTGTCAGATCTTGAAGCAGAATTATCCTTAAGGACATGCCACTCCCACACCATACTGTATGCCAGCTTTGCTACAGGACGTGGGGGTAAAGAGACAAATACAACACAGTCCCTTCCAGAACCTTATAACCCTGTGGGGAAGAACCAAGAACAGGCAGACACAATGGGATAAGTCCTCTGATGCCCTGAGGGAGATATGCCAAGGGTACATCTCCATGGGGATCAGCAAAGACACCACCTGGTCCAAGCTGTCCTCAACATATTTTTAAATTCTCTGTAGCTCACAACATAGAATGGCTATATAAGATTTCATCTTATAAATGTCCTTCGGTTTGACAAATTTCCTAATATCAAATGGTTAGATTTGTCCTGTGACCATCTTTGTACTCAAACCTTTGTCCAAACATCTGATTATTTCCTTAGGATAAACTTCTAGCAAGGAAATTATACCCATCAAAGGCTATGAAGATTTTTAGAACTTCTGATACAAATTCCCTATTCCCCTTTACAGTGAAGACTTTAACAGGGAAGTGGCCTGGTAAGATTTGTTTTACTGAGATAGATCTGGAGAGCAGAGAGGAAAATGAATTGGAGGGAGCAAGACTAGAGTCAGAGAAACCAATTAGGAGACTGTAGATGCCAAAATTAATGAAATGGTTAAGTGTCCATGGATGTGGAGAAAAGGGATAATGATGAGAACTACTAAGGAGTTAGAACTAATATGACTAGAGGCTGACGAAAAGGGTGTGGGAGCCAGGCATGGTGGCTCACATCTGTAAACCCAGCATTTTGGGAGGCTGAAGTGGGAAGACTGCTTGGGGCCAGGAGTTTGAGACCAACCTAAACAATACAGTGAGACCCCATTTCTTTAAAAATTTAAAAATTAGACCTGGTGGCTCACACCTATAGTCCTAGTTACTCAGGGGGCTGAGGCGGGAGAATTGCTTGAGGCCTGGAGGTTGAGGTTGCAAGAAGCCATGATTGCATCACTGCACTCCAGCCTGGGCAACCAAGCAAGACCCTATCTCTGAAAAAAAGGGTGTGTGTGTGGTGGGGGCAGGGCAGTGGAGGAAGGGGTTGTAGAATTTGGGAAATAAGAGAGGGTAGAGCAGAAGAGGACTCCAAGATCTTACCTTGCATCTTCTATATAAATAAATAAAATAAATAGTCCAAGATTTCTGGATTGAGCTGTCATCCACCAAGAAAACAAATGTAGGCTGAGGATCAGCTCTGGAAGCAAGATGAAATGAGCTCTGCTTTGGACATTTAGCCTTCGCATTCCTGTGGGGTCTTCAACGGGGAGAAAGCTGGGCTGTAATTCTGAAACAGTTAAAGAGCTCTGGTGAGAGAGATGCATTTGGGTCATCAGAATAAGGAAGATAGTTTGTACCAGATAGGTGATTTATACAAATTGGAAAGAATCACATTTACCTAAAAATGGTGGCTCTCTAAATTTTTAACTACCTCAGCCCAGCTGAATATCAAAACATGTCTCTTCAGTGGGGGTGGACACCACATATACCCTAGAGAAAGCATATCAGAATTGAGGAGGGGGCAGGATGGAGTTTATAGCTGCTGGGATCAGAGGGAGAGAATAAATGACCCTGATACTCTTACTCTGGAAGGCATGCTTCCCCCTCCCTCCCCTCCCTCAACAATCATGGCTTTAAAGACACAGAGATGAGAAAGAGTGGATAGCCAACCTGCCCACTGCTTAGTAGGCAATAAATGAATTTGCAAGTGTTAACTTGGGAGTTCAGCTCCACCGTTTGGGCTGCAAAGACTGACCCTTCTTCCAGCAGCATCCTGGACCAAAGGCTCCAACACCGCAGCCCACATTAGCAAGAAATCCAGACTATCCACAGCATCTTTGTGTGCATACATCCCTGCCAGCACCTCCCCCATCACAGAAGCATTTGCTCAGCACAACCACCACTGGTTACCATGCTGGGAAGAGCCAGTCTACTGGGAAGTGGGCATGCCCAGGTCGCACGGGATTCTTTAAGGGAGAGCATGGCTCAGCCCTCACCTCCCCACCCACACTGCCTCCTTAGGAAGGACTTTCATTTGCTGAGTTGTTTGTCTTTCTTCCATGGTATTATTGTCTCAGATGTTTGGTAATTCTTGTTTGGTGCTCTTCTGAGTAAGTCTTGGGCTTAGACAGTTTCTTGACACAGGAGCAGCCTGGCTTATGGTTTCAAGTCTGATTTACTTTGGGTTTCCTGTCTGCATCCTTCTCTTAGGAATGCTTTGCTATTTCTGGTCCAGCAAGACAGTTCCCTGTTGTGTTTTCATGTTTGCAGTTCATTAATTAATTTATAAAATATATTCGCTATCATTTCTATCAATTTAATGCAGAAGAGAAAAAGGTCATCATGTTCCCAGTCTTTCATCTTGAAACCAGGCTGGGGCAGAGCTTTAAAGGAGAGTAAGCAGGGAACTGGAGAGCCAGAGGGAGGGAGTAATAGAAATGCAATCAAAAGGCCCCCAAGGGGACACGCAGTATATTCCTAGCCAGCTGCACTGTCCCGTCCGCAGCTTGCCTCCACACTCCTGTGCCCCATTCCTGCTCCTCTGGACATCTCCTTCCAGTGCCCATCCCTTGAAGGTTTAGAGTTCCATCTTATTCCAGGTACATCTCATTTTCAGTTTTCTAAAAGGTTTTGCTTATGTGGATAAGGGGAAATAGGAAAGAAAAGGTGAGTTTATTTTATCTCCCATCACCACCTCTTTCTTTCTTGTAGACTCTATAAGAAAAAACTCAGTGGCCCAGAACTATCGGGGTCCTTAGATTTACTAATGATTAAAAAGACACATCCATGGCTACTACCAGGCCAGTCACTGGAGATTTCACTTAGTGTCAGAGAAGAAGGGATGACGTCAAGGTGGGGATGGATCAGGCCCTTTCTGGGAAGGAATCAGCAGGGGGAGAGTGGAGCAAGAAGGTGAGTTCCAAGCACAGTTGGAACCACCAGGTATTCTCAGGTCAATGGCGTAAAGGGAGTCTCATGCAAAGGAACAACATCATCCTCAAAGTAACCAACTGGAAAAGTGAAATCCACTTTTATTTTATTTTATTTTATTTTATTTTATTTTATTTTATTTTATTTTATTTTATTTTATTTTATTATTGTTTTTAAACAGAGTCTTGCTCTGTCACCCAGGCTGGAGTGCCGTGGCACAATCTCATCTCACTGCAACCTCCGCCTCCCGGGCTGAAGCAATTCTCTTGTCTCAGCCTCCCAAGTAGCTGGGATTACAGGCACCTGCCACCACACCTGGCTGATTTTTGTATTTTTAGTAGAGATGGGGTTTCACCACGTTGGCCAGGCTGGTCTTGAACTCCTGACCTCAAGTGATCCACCTGCCTCAGCCTCCAAAAGTCCTGGGATTACAGGCGTGAGTCACTGCGCCCTGCCAAAATCCTCATTTTAACAAAGGAAACCTTTTTAATAAAAATTTAGGAAACCCTCTGTTGACTTTAGGATATAACTTATTCTTCTAGATGTCCTCAAAATGGCAAATCTATCATTTCAGGACAGATTTGATGATAAAATCTAAAGTCATTTGGAGTGAAGCCTAGACAATAAGCCAGTCATTTCCCTTTTAGGTCAAAATATAGGTGTGTTCCTTTGAGGAGGTATAGACGAAAAAAAAAAAATCTAAGTGTGGCCAGTTGAGTGACTGTTTTTCTCCTATGCCTTGTAAGATTGCCCAGAAGGGAAGTGGCCAGGCCAGTAACCATCATGTCCACCAGTCAACAGTCTTGATGGTGTTAGGATCAGTGTAGCAAGTGACAGTCCCTACTAGGGTTAGTGCCACTGAAAGAAAAGGTCCTCATCGTTTAAAGACCTTAACTTTTGGCTGGGCACAGTGGTTCACGCCTGTAATCCCAGCACTTTGGGAGGCTGAGTCAGGAGGATTGCTTGAGCCCAGGAGTACAAGGCCAGCCTGAACACAATAATTTTTTAAAAATTAGCCACGGTTGCAGTGAACCGAGATCGTGCCACTGCACTCCAGCTTGGGTGACAGAGTGAGACTCTGTCTCCAAAAAAAAAAAAAAAAAATAGCCAAGTGTAGTGGCTCATGCCTGGGGTCCCAGCTACTCAGGAGGCTGAGGTGGGAGGATCACTTGAGCCCAGGAGGTCAAGGCTGCAGTCGGCTGAGATCACACCACTACACTCCAGCCTGGGTGACAGAGTGAGACGTTTTCTGAAAAAAATAAAAATAAAGATCTTAATTTTTCTGGGTACGTGGTAGCCTTATGCTTGGGTCTGGAGTCTTCTCCCTAACGACCCTGTCCCTGAGCTCCTCATCAGAGACACTTTGCCCATCTATCTCAAACTCTGTGTTCAGGTACAAGTGTGATTCTTCCAGATATCCCACTGTGGCTCAGTACCTGCCTCTAAATAATTCCAACAACAGAGAATAGATAAAGCAAAAAGTGAAAGTACGCTTCCCAATCTCACAGGCCTATGCTACTTCTATTAATGACGCAGTGTGTATCCTTCCAGATGATCACTCTTCGGAGACTCTTAAGAACATCCTTTTACCTAAATCTGCATCCTCTGCAGAGCCTAAAATAGGGTATGATTACCTCAGAAGGCTTTAGTCTGTTCAGGCTGCTATACAAAAGACCATAGACTGGCTGGTTTCTAAACAACAGAAACCTATTTTTCATAGTTCTAGAGGATGGGAAGTTCAAGATCAAGGTGCCAGCAGATTTAGTATCTAGTGAGGACCCATTTCCTGGTTTGCAGGCAGTGCTTTCTTGCTGTGTCCTCAAGGTGGAAAAGAAAGTGGGGAAGTGTCTCTTATAAGGACACTAATCTGATTCATGAAGATTCTGCTTCTCAGACTTAATCACCTCTCAAAAGCCCCACCTCTTAATTCCATCACCTTGGGGGTTAGGATTTCACCATATGAATCTGAGGAGGATACGAATATTCAGACCATAGCAATGGCCAAAATGGACCAATTCCAGAACCTGGAGATCTTTTGGTGCTATAATCTATACCAATCTTGGGTCCTAACAGAACTTGGCTGGGTCATGGGACAAGCAAGGCTGTGCTGCTGGGCTGGCCCAAGTGGCAGGGTCAGCAGTGCTTCCTGGTTTCAGTAGCCAATGGTCTGGGAACAGGATCTGGTCTGAACTCCTCCTTATCCTGGTGGTGTGACTTGGGCCAAGTCCCTCTACTACAACTTCCTCACTTGGCAAAGACAGAGTTGGAATAAAGGGGATCTAACTGAGAAGCTGCCCAGAGTACCAAACTATAATGCAGTGGAATAGAGAAAATTGTGTTGACTGGAATTCTGAGGGAGTGTCTGGAATGTTGTTTAAAGCAGTATTTTGGTAAGCTGCCACGTGTTCGGGGCTAGAGGAACATTTCTTCAGTACAAATTCATTGCTTTGGCCTGCCCAGCATACATTTTTTTGTCTTTTGGCACTAGAAGCCATATTTCCTTGGGGACCGCCTCTCCTATTCTTAGCTCATGCAGTACAGAAGGTCCAAGTGTGCTGGGCTCTTGGAGCTGGCATGCAGCCAGATGTGGCCAATCTGACCAACCACTACTGGTTATAGTGACTGATTTAGAGTTGGGCAAATAACTAAGTCAATCCCATGATATTCAACCCTTGGGGGACATTTTCGGGAACTGTCAGAAAGATTCATTTTATTGGGGCTGCTGAGAGGATAGGATACAAGCCAAGAACTTCTGATGACTTCTTGCTACCATCAGTGGGGTGACCCTACTAGAGGACAGATCAAAAGTGATGAGTCTTGGTAACATCATTCAAACCCCTGGACTCAGTTTATGCCTGAAGTGAGGTACATCCCTGGACTTTTCCTTTAAATGAGTCAATACATTTGCTTAAGCCTGTTTGAGTTGTTTTTAGTCACTTACACTCAAGAAAAAAAATTCCTAATATGATTTCTTAGGGATAATAAAAGATAATTCATCCATGGTTAGCTGCTGGGCTTCGGTCTTTCTGAGGAAAACATGAAAAACTGGGTGCTGCCTCCACACCTTCCTTTTCTACCCTTCTTTCACAGGTGTTCATCCTCTCATCTTTAAACAGATATTGAGCAAACATTTAAATAATACCCATTTGAAAGGGCACTAAGGTATGACCTACTAAAGACACTCATATGTCATGGTTCAGAGCTATTGAAACCCAAAGTTTTGTGCTCTTGCTGCAATTTCTCCACTAATTGTGTGATCTTAAGTAAGTCTGGTAGTTTCTTTAAACCTAAACTGAGAAGTGTCTGTGAGGATGAAATGGGACAATGTTCACGGAAGTGTTCTGAAATCCATAAGGCAGTGGCAATTGTCAGTCAAGAAAAATAGGAGCTCTTGCCACATTGGAAGTCAGCTGCTTTGTGGAGGAAACATCCTGAGGGAAGGGGGCAGCACTTTATATCAAAGCAGGGAGGCTCAGCTTGGATGTTTTAGTATTAGGAGATCAGTGATGCTAAATGGAACTTCAGCCTCTGAGTGATGAGTGAGCTGTCCTCCAGTCTTACCCCTTCTTCTCTCTTCTAACCCTCCCCTCCATGCAGGCAAACAGTCAAGGTTTGTGGCAAGAAGTTCAAACTTTCCAGAACCTTTCAGAATAATTACATAACCAAGATAGGTAACCAACCAGAGATGACTACCAGGGGGCAAGCAATTTTACAATATAACACTTATTACAGCCTTTTCAAGAAAGCACAAATGTTGAGCATCTAAAATTTTCACAGACTTGTTTCAGAAGAGAAGAGAAGAGAAGAAGAGAAGAAGAAGAGAATCTGTTAATTGAGAAAATACAGGCCAGGCATGGTAGCTCATTCCTGTAATCCTAGCACCTTGGGAAGCAGAAGAGAGGGGGCTGCTTGAGGTGAGGCATTCAAGACCAGCCTGGGAAGCATAGTGAGACCCCATTTCTACAAAAAATTAAAAAATTAGCCAAGTGTGGTGGCACATGCCTATAGTCCTAGCTACTCGGGAGGCTGAGGCAGGAGGATCGCTGGAGCCCAGGAATTCAAGTATGCAGTGAGCAGCGATCATGCCACTGCACTCCAGCCTGGGCAACAGAGTGAAACCCTGTCTCAGACAAACAAAAAGTACACAATGAAATAAGTATGAATTCAATAATGCTTTAAAGTGCATTTGTATATTATTCATAAAAATGGTTCTTAAAATTTGGGAAGATAGTCTCACAAGATGTACAAAGCATATTATGTGTTAAGCGTTCAGTCTTCTTGGGGCACGCAGATCCCTGGCAAACAGATCAGACAAGTAGGACAGTTCCCGAGGGACTGGAGCAGCTAACCCACTCCTGTTCTCCCTACAGGACCCCTTACTTTGCCAAGGCTGTTTTCTTAGCATTGTTAACAAAGGTACTCAGAACACACTACTTCCAACTGAGGTTGTTTTCCACTTCCTTTCTTACTCTTCTTCTCAGGTGGGTGTCCAGGTGATTCAAGGTCTCTCTCACCTTCCATGCTCCCAAAGACAAAACTCAGGACTACAAATAGACTCACTCAGATTGTCAAGAGCTGCAAAAGTTTATCCTGGGCACACAGGTTCAACAGATTTTAAAAGCACTGACATTAACTCTACATCTTGAAGAAGACACTCAGAGAGTATTAGCCAAGCTCTTTTCTGGAGAGCCCATTAACAGAGAAGCAGGTCAAGCAGGGGCTTAAGTACAAGAGTATCTTTTCAAAAGCCTATTTAAAAAGCTCAAGCTCTCTCCCTATTCCGAGCAACCAGGTCCATTGCTTCAAGGACCATGTCTTTGCATCTCAGTGATAGCAGGTGGTGTCCTGGTCTGAATCCTCTAAAAATCTAGGTGTTTCAGGGTTCAGGCTTGGCCTAACCACAGGACTTCAAGAAACCTTTCATATCTCCTTGGTTCCTCCTCGCCAAGGATTTCTCCCTGACCTCTTCCAACTTCTTGCTGAGAACCTAAAGTGAGCTTTCCTGCTATATTGAGCCTCTGAGCTAAGAGGAAAAGAACAACAGTCTGTGTAACTCTCAAGAAAACGGGGACTTTGTAATAATCATATAAACACCACAGAATCCAACCCTATCCACATACCTCGCCCCTCTAATTTCTAGAAGCCCAGACAATAAGGGAAGATGGCACAGAGACAGTTGGGCTGATGGCCACTGATCCGAAACTCATGTGTGGGGGTGTTCAATGCTGTAGGGCTGGGGCCAGGGTTAGACATGAGTCTAGATTTTCCACTAGCTTCCTGACAACTACTTGGCTTTTCACAAATACCCCAATCAAGAATGCAAGAGTTGGCCAGGTGCAGTGGCTTACACCTGTAATTTCAGCACTTTGGGAGGCTAAGGCAGGAGGATCACTTGAGCTAAGGAGTTTGAGACCAGCCTGGGCAACAGAGCAAGACCTCATCTCTACAAAAGATTTTTAAAAACTAGCCAGGTGTGGTGGTACACACCTGTGGTCCCAGCTACTAGTCAGGAAGCTGAAGTGAGAGCATCACTTAAGCCTGGGAGAGGTTGAGGCTGCAGTGAGCTATGGTCATGCCACTGTACTCCAGCCTGACAGAGCAAGACTGTCTCAAAAAAAAAAAAAAAAGAATGCAAGAGCTTATACTTTCCGTACTCACCAATAAATCCTATAAAACCAGGAACACCCAAAGTGTGATCTGCAGATTAAGAGCACTACATAATGCGAATAGTCTCTTTCTCTCTCTCTCTTTCTTCCAGGGTAGGGAGAGTTCCATGGTTACGTGAGTTTGAACAGTACTAGGTAAAACAAAGCTTCAGTTGCAAGGCTTCTTGTAGTGTGTGCTCTGTTAATGTACACTGTGGTGGAGACTGTTGCATTTTCAAAACCTCTATTAAGCCCTTTTCAGGGAAAGCATCCCACGATGCTAGTGTATCGTGGAACCTCCTCTGGGATGCACTACACTGGACCTAATGAGACCCTAATTTGGAGGCGGAGCACAGTGCTCTCACCCAGAATCCTGGAGCCAGCCCTGGAAAATGGGTAATGTGCAGGGGCCTAAGCCACTTGTCCAGCATTGCAGCAGGTCTCCTGAGGCATCTTTTGTGGCCTCTTCTGAGGCCTCTGCCACAGGTAAGTTGCATATGTAGTTTTTGGTTGTTGTTGATTTTTGAGGGTACAGAGGAGTAAGACAAAGAGGATTCCTAATCTTTTTTTTTTGAGAAGGAGGTTCACTGTTGCCCAGGCTGGAGTGCAATGGCGTGATCTCAGCTCACTGTAACCTCTTCACCTCCCAGGTTCAAGTGGTTCTCCTGCTTCAGTCTCCTGAGTAGCTGGGACTACAGGCATCCGCCACCACGCCTGGCTGATTTTTGTCTTTTTAGTAGAGACAGGGTTTCACCATGTTGGCCAGGCTGGTCTTGAACTCCTGACCTCAAGTGATCCACTTGCCTTGGCCTCCCAAAGTGCTGGGATTACAGGCATGAGCCACCATGCCCGGCCAGGATTCCTAATCTTTATTGCTTTGAGGCTGATGGAAAATTACTGGAGTTCTACCTGGGATTCTTAATATAAACTAACATGTATACATATACAAATATATATGTGTGTACATATAACTGTAAAAAATAGTGTGGGCCAGGCGCAGTGGCTCATGCCTGTAATCTCAGCACTTTGGGAGGCCCAGGCAAGTGGATCACCTGAGGTCAGGAGTTCAAGACCAGCCTGGCCAATATGGTGAAACCCTGACTCTACTAAAAATACAAAAAAATTAGACAGGCATAGTGGCAGGCACCTGTAATCCCAGCTACTCAGGAGGCTGAGGCAGAGAATTGCTGGAACCCAGGAGGCAGAGGTTGCAGTTAGCCGAGATTGCACCACTGCACTCCAGCCTGGGTGACAGAGTGAGACTCTGCCTCCAAAAAAACAAAAAAAAAAAGTGCAAATTATTTGAAAATGAGAAGCACCTCTCACACTCCCGTCCACTGGAGGAGTCACAGGTTTAATATGTCTTCATTGCTCTTCCACAGGTAGCTCTTGACATTGTTGCCATCAATTCATGTTCTTGGCAATGGGCAAAAAATCCTGGTCTTCCTCCCCAGATCCTGAATCTGTTTTCCAGAGGTTAGAAAAAGCAGAACCATGGCCGGGTGTGGTGGCTCACACCTGTAATCCCAGCACTTTGGGAGGCTGAAAGGCAGGCAGATCACCTGAGGTTAGGAGTTCGAGACCAGCTTAGCCAACATGGTGAAACCCCATCTCTACTAAAAATACAAAAATTAGCCAGGTGTCGTGGTGGGAGCCTATAATCCCAGCTACTTGGGAGGCTGAGGCAGGAGAATCACTTGAACCCGGGAGGCAGAGGTTGCAGTGAGCCAGGATCACGCCACTGCACGCCAGCCTGGGCAGCATGTCTACACGGTGAACTCACCGAGATGCCTGTAGGCCCTCTCTTTAACTCTTGTAACATATGTCATGGGATAGTTTGACCTCAACCCATATGCAGGTGCCATAGCTTGTCTCTGGTGAAACTCTGTCTTAGGGAAAAAAAAAAAAAAAAAAAAAAGGATAAAAGAAAAGGCAGGACCATGATAGAGAGCAAGAGCATCAACTGACATTTTTCTTTACGCAGTGCCCCGACCCCTCCTCTTGGCCCACAACACCCATGATGCTCCCACACCTGGAATTGGTCATTGCCACTTCTTCCTCTGGGTTACCATCCAGAGTACTGCTCCCCCTTCTAGCCCAAGAATGCTACTGGCTAATATAACAAATATTTGCCAAGCATCCATTATAACTTTGGCCTTCTGAGTCCAATGATCTTGCCTTTGTTTGGCATCATTTGTTAAGGCGAATTCATCCTCGTTCACTCAATTCTATACCATAATGCTGGAAGACCTGGATGGTGAAAGATGGTGGTGGGCAGGCAGTATTGTGGAGCATCTTTCTGAGAATATTCAAGGAATTAGGCAATGTAGTCTACAGCAGACAACTGCTCCTTCTGCCTATCGAGTATCAACTGTCTCTTCTGTAAAAGCATTCAGACTTCCCTTTGAGAATCAACACTTCCTTTCCTCTTGGTCCATACAATTTAGGTGAGGCTGACATCATTACCACCCCAGGGATGAGAACAGGACTCAGATCTATCTGGTCAATTGGGGTGCTCTGTGTTCAACAGAGGGAGACACAATTCTGATAGCTTTTTTAAAAGTTTTTTTTTTTTTAAGTATTGAATAGAATCACTACCCAATAAACCCCAGGGTGGGTAAGATATTTCCCATTTTCAGATGAGAGTACTAAGGGTGAGAAGGATGGAGGCCCAGCTCAATGCTACTGACACAGCTAGGATTCAGTATTGAGTAGAGAATCTCTATCCAGTACTTAAGGGCTGCCAAAAAAACCATCATATGAAAAATAATACCTGCTGGAGAAGGAAGACAACACAACAGAAAGCAGAAATAGGAGAGAGTTGAATTATTGAACTCCTGGCCTGAAGTGATCCTCCTGCGTTGGCCTGAGAGTTGAATTCTGATGACATTGTTTGAACCCCTGGATCCAGCTTTACCTGAAGCTAAATGTGCTACTGAACTTAGTTTAAAAGCCTATAAATTCTGCTGTTTGAGTCCATTTCTTATTTGCAACTATATTCTATTCAATTCAAAGCCTCAGGACTCACCCAAGTTAAACTGACCTCCACATTCCTGTTGTATCTCTGAACTCATGAAACCTAATCTTTCGCTCTACCATCAGTCAAGGAGGCAACTCACAGTTTTTCAATGCCTAGTATTGCCAGGGCCTGTACAGTACGCAGGCTTAGTCTTCGTAGTCTTTTGCAGTAGGTTTTATTCATATCCTAATGAAGAAACTGAGGTTCAAAAACCTGAATGATTTGCTCAAAGGTGTGCCTTAGGCAGAAGACACAAGACCAGAGCTTTAGGGTTGTTTGACTTTTTTCTATTACGTAATGTTTCGTGCAGCCCCAGGTTGGCTACAGGAAATGTAAGCTGACACATAAAATTCCAGAATTGGCAACTACAGATTACGATTCTTTTCCTTTCTTGGTGGGAGAGGAAAGGATGGAGTTCCTTACGACTCAGTTTGGTTTGGTGTACACAGTGGCTTCAGGACCTGCCAGGTCAGCTAGGCTTTCTCCTCTGTGCCAACTAGATGGATCCTGGCACTCCGCACTGGAACACGGTGAACTCACTAAGATGCCTGTAGGCCCTCTCTTTAACTCTTGTAACGTATGTCATAGGACAGTTTGACCTCAACCCACATGTAGGTGCTATAGCTTGTCTCTGGTCTTCTAGCCGAGTACATCCAAGTACTAGATGTTAAAGATAAACATTGTGACTCATTCTGACATTAACCTGTTATGCAGAAATCTGCTTTGAATCTTTACCAAGGATCAAACAACTAAAAAGAATCCTAATCACAAACACATGTTTAATAAATCTTCTCAATCCCAGAGTGGGCACAAGGTAATTCCCATTTTCAGATGAGCAAACTAAGGGTCAGGACAGAGGGCCAGCACAATGCTACTAACACAGTTGGGATTCAAACATAGGTGTAATTCCTAAGCCTGTGTTATTTCCACAATGCACTACTGAAATTCAAGAAGCCAGCCAGCTTTCTTTTACGTATTTAAAAAAGATACCAAAAACTTCTCTCACGAATAACGTAATTGATTTTTAATAGAGACTTAAAAAATTTAAGATCACGGACACACCAAATCTTAAAAGATGGCCCCTACCACCATAGGTGAAGAGAGTGGAAAATTAAGCAATGACGGGGTGCAGTGAGTACTAAGGTAAGGACGGGGAGAGGCATCTATGAGAACTTGTAGCAGCGGGTGTATTGTGGGGATAGAGGGTTTCCTCAGGAACAGCTGAGGCTTTAAGACTGAGGAGGTGGCTCCAAGAGAGGCGCAGGCTTAGAGGGTTTTACTTTCTAGGTGTCTTATGAGAGCGTTATCGAACCACACATATTAAAACGTAGCTCAGCTGGGTGTGGTAGCTCATGCCGGTAATTCTAACACTTTGGGCAGCTGAGGTGGGCAGATTATTTGAGCCCAGGAATTTGAGAACACAGCAAAACCCTACCTCTATTTTTTTAAAAACTTAAGAAAGGAAAGAAAGAAAATAAGACGTAGCCCTATCCCAAATCTCTGAAAGACTATTTACAATTTTGCCTTTTAAACGGCTTGGTGATCAGCAACTAATTTAACGTGCTTAGCTCTGATTCCTTGGCAACCACTGCATGCACTTCTTGTGACATGCTCGTTTTGGCAGAACATATACTAAAACTATAAATTCTTGTGAAAAAAGAAATTCTCATCTATATTATTCTCAATATTTTAACAACTATGCTGAAAAAAATGAAGATAGTGTTTCATTTTGTAGATATTTTTCTTGCTCTTTTCTTTGCATAATTTATAGCCAGCATTATTTTTCCTGGTTTCTTGCAAGCATTTCATAGGTCTTTCAAAGCTTATAGATCTTAGGCACGATGCCTTTCATTGTCTAATGGGTAAATAGCAGGGTGGTCAAAACAGAGCTTAGGGCCAAGAGGGGAGCATGTGGGAGGGCCCAGGAACCAAGTGCTTGCACACAGCACCTACAACAGCCTAAGGTTGGGTTGCCACAACTGAAGCCAGGTACCATTTCAAACACTAACATACTTCCTTGAAGATTACAAAGAACTTCAGGATGGTTCAACATCCCCAGATGTAGCAGGAAGCAGCAGCTGGCCTTACCTTTGGGGCATCATTTTTTCCCAAGATGGAGACCAGTTGCCCAGATGGCTCCCAGGGAGTCCGGCAGCAGCCCCAGCACTCTATCGCAGCGATGGTAACAGGGTATTCGAGGACAGACATGGCAGCACATATCTTTTAGCCAGGCTTGTTCATTATCTGTTGTCTTTAAGTTGGCCTCTGATTTCTCTATCCTTTGAAATATGTAATGTACCAAATTGTGGCAGAAATAAATTAACAAATTAAGCAATCTGAGGATTTTTGGACACAGGCTCTTCAAAGGGCTGGGAATGAGGAGGAAACAGAATAAAGAATGTCCTGAGCCCTCAGAGGCACTTGAATATCTGAAATATCTAGGATGTTTTAAAACAGGTGCTGACCCCAGGCCTGTGCTCAGCCCAGGCCTGTGACAACCGGACAGCTTTCACTTGCTGGAGTAAAGTAGTGATGTGGGTCAGGCTTCATTAGATGCCAAACACTGATAAAGTGTTCCACTCAAATGGCCTCTTAGATGTGGCCAAGAAAAGTACAAAAAGGCCCAGCTTGCCTATTGACAATCCCATTAACTTTCAGTCATTTCTGAAGAACAGGCCAGCACCATCTGAACATGGAAATCCAAGTGCAAGCTACTTCTTGTCCACTCTGGAGCCGGGTAAGGGACAATGGAGATCCTGGGTGGGCACAGGCCCTGCAGTGCTGCATTCCCACTCATTGCAGATTAAAATTGCCACCTGTACACCCCAGGTCTACAGCACTACCAACTGGGAAGGTCAACGGAACCCCACATTCTAATCCTCATACCCTGGAACAAAGGCCCAGTAAATCCACTTATCACTCTGATTCCCCCTCCCCCAGCTGACCTCCACCCTCACCTCAGGCACTGCCGAAACTTTGGAAATTCTGTTTCCCTGGTGCTCCAGTTTCCCCATTTACCTTTGACTTCATCAACTGCTTCCAGCCTCTTGTACGCCATCCTGCCTACTTCCTTTGCCTCCCTCTAGCACCTTCAACTCTTCTACTCAGTGGCCTTAAAACTAAGTGCCAGCATTGGTCTCACCTAGCAGCCTCCCAACACAAAGATCTAACAGGAAATGGCCACCTCATGGTCTTCTGCTGTTTGGTGTGAGGACAGGCACCACGGTACAACTTGAAGTTTTGTTTTTGTAATTTGGGTCTGTGATTAGCTATCCTTTACCATTTTTTGGAAATGATTTTTTAAAATAAAGAAAACCCAGAAGGGAGAGCATCAGGATAAATAGCTAATGCACCCTGGGCTTAATACCTAGGTGATGGGTTGATAGGTGCAGCAAACCACCATGGTACATGTTTACCTATGTAACAAACCTGCATGTCCTGCACAGGTATCCCGGAACTTAAAATTAAATTGGAAAAAAAACACACAAAAACTCCAGCCTGGACAACAAAGTGAGACACCATCTCTAAAAAAATATTTTTAATTAGCTGGGTACAGTGGCTCATGCCTACAGTCCCAGCTACTTGGGAGGCTGAGGCAGGAGGATCACTTGAGCACAGGAGTTTGAGGTTACAGTGAGCTAGGACTGCACCACTGCACTCTAGCCTGGGTGAGATCCCGACTCAAAAAAGAAATTATTTTAAAAAAGAACAAAACCCCTGAGGCTTAGCTGCCCAGTGAGGCCAATGTGGAATTCAGCAGGTCCTCCTGTTGCTCTTTCCCAATCAATATGTCATGTTGCAATACGCTGGCTTCCTCCCACCCCTTACCAACTGTTTTGACCACTATGGTAAAATCATCATGATGGAGGCTGGCTGGAGTTTGCATGAAATGTAGTTAAAGGGTGTTGAAAGACAGAAGCAGGGCCTTGTAGATGACAAGGCAAAGAATGATTCTGCCATGACCCCCAACAAGTTCACCGGTTTATCTACCTAAAAAACTCACAGTCCCATTGAACAACTGCTGCCGTTAACTCAGAATGGTCTATCTCTATCAGCAGAAAGGAACAAACAGACCAAGATAGAAAACCAAGCCCCAAAATGCTGGAATCTCTCTCTTCAAGCTACCCCAGCAAGTAAGTGGACCGACCAGGAGCTAAACTAGAAAAAAGGCAGAGACTAAAAGATTTGTCAGTGACTAAAGATTTGATCTAAGATGTCCCAGCAAACAGCAAACGATGACTTCTGCCTGAAGGAATGGTACATTGCTTTTCTTGGGAATTTGAGAAGGGGCTGGGAGTGAGCTGTTTAAATAAATATTAAATTGGTCCTCTTTTTGGCAATACCATCACCTCTCCTGCCAGATGTTCCAACTCCAGAAGCAGCTTTGCCAGATGCAGGGCTGGAACCACACCAGATGTTTCCAGGTTTGAAGCGGACAGTAGCACACATCCCCTCTACTGCTTATAGTAATTTGCCTGGCCTCTATGTGCCACCCTACATTGACCAACAGCACCATTTCCAGAGCTTGTACAAGGAACAGCAGGTATGTGGTATTCCAAAAGCAATGTGGCCCCTTAGTTCAGGATTTGAGCTCTATATGGGCAGATGTGAGTTCAAACGTCAGCAGCACTAGGTAGGACTGCAGTATGTGTGGCAGGCAAAATTCTGGGATGGTAATCCACTATTCCCAGCCCCTGGTTTTTTAAACACAAATCTAGTATTGCTGTTGTCAGTTGACCTTAAGATAGGGAGATAATCCAGGTAGGACTATTGTGCTATGAGTCATTTTTAAGCAATGTTTTCTCTAGCTGGTATCACAAAAGGAAGGTGAATTCAAAGTACCAGGATTCCATGCACCCTTGCCAGCTTGAAGGTAGGGGAGACCAAGTGAACAGAAATACGGGTAGTGGCTGTCTATATGCTAAGAGGTGCCCACAGCTCACAGCCAGCAAGAAAAATCGGAAGAGAACAGGTGACTTCAGTCCTACAACCCTGAATTCTGCCAACAACCTGAATGGAAGCACATTCTTTCCCAGAGCCTTCAGATGAGAGCTGAGCCCAGCCCAGTTGACAGACACCCTGATATCAGCCTTATGAGACTCTAAGCAGAGAATCCACCTGCCTGGATATCTGACCTTTAGAACTGTGAAATGATAAAGAGGTATTGTTTTAAGCTACTAAGTTTGTGAGCACTTGTTATATACCAAGAGCACATAACCAATACAGTATGTAGAGCTCTCAGTACAATGTCATAGCCCAGAATGTCCTGGCCTTCCTCAAGGTTAACTCTCTACCTCCACACATCCTCCCACACCCCTAGACATCAAAGCACAGTCTTTCTCTAGCCCCTTTTCACTTAAAAAGAAAAAGGTACTGTGAGGGAGTGATGAGGCAAAGTTCGCCCCCGGGGGAGGACACCATTTGGAATTCTAGTAGAAAGAAGTACATATTTCCCCTTCTACAAACTTCAAGCCCATGCACATATCAAATGTGGACTCTATTAGTTGGCAGGGGAAATCTGCCATGGATCCTGGGTATTGCTGCATATTCTTGTTGCGCAGGCTTTTACCTGAGTTCTTTCTCAAAACTGTGTTTGCAGGAGGCAGTCTTAAGGGATGAAGTAATGTCTGCATGTGAAACAACAGACTTGCCATGAAAGAGGTGGAGTCCCCAAACATACAAGTTCTTTGGCTATGGTGCAAACTTGTAACATGCATAGCATCTACCTGGGCCCCTCCGTGTCCACTGTGAGACCTGGGGAGCAGGGGAAACCAATGTAGACATGAAGCTCATGCTATGCTGAGTAACAAAGTTCTTTATCTCTGACCCAGGATCCTCATGTCTTTTGGGAGCATCAACAAAAAAGTAATAATCTAACTTATTAGCTTGCAAGGGTAAAATCCCTGACTCTATTACACTTAGATCCTTAAATGAGGAGATTTAATGTCTTTACATTATACATTTCAAAGGAACGAAACACCCTTTAAGAATTTTCTCATGGAGATAGCATTTACATCACAGAGCTATTGTGAAAATAAAACAGGAATGTATAGCACACCTGGAATATAAAACACATCCCAATAACTTTACTTGGACCCCTGCAGTCACCCATCCCTCATATATACATCCAATTAACCAGATGAAGATCAGTGTCTGTGTCCATGACAGCAATCCATTCAGAAGACAAAAGATAAATAGTCTAATATACCAATTTCTGACATTTGCATAGCACTGCAGGACTCATGAAGAGCTGCCACTCATATTATCTCATTTAATCCCTACAATAAAAACCGAGGCTCAAGGAGATAAGTCCTTGCAGAAAGAAAAGTAACAGACTCCACAGGTTTGGAAAACAGCCACATGACAGAGGGCCAAGGAAGCCTATGATAGTAGGCTGAGGAAGCACAGCTGAACTGCAGCTATGAGACTGTTCTAGCAGCATGACTGTGGCCTGAAGGCACATTCTTCCTCCAGGTAAGGCAAGGGAGCTCTCACGGTGACTGGGCCTCCTGGGGAATGGCAACGCCACTGGAGAAACAGCTGGAAACACATGCTACAGAGATGTCTTTTATTTGTATATTGATATTTCTTCACAGAAAATTAAGCACGTGGCTATCCTGTCCTGCATTAATCCATTTGGACTTGGTCCCATCGGTGTCCATGGCAGTGTCTGCTTTGTCTGGAGGCACTGGGGCCTTATCTTGTGATGGTTATCACTTGAGGGTCTTGCTAAGGTTGGAGAAACCAATGCCAACACAGGTCATCAGCACTTTATCCCCGCCCTTGAGTTCTTCACCACATGGCTTGGTTTCAATTTTAAACATAATCTGGAAAAAGCTCTTCAAATGCCGCAAAAATTCTATCCTAAAAAGGAAATAAATAAATAAATAAATAAAAAGCAATTCATTAAAAAAAAATTATCCTCTACCATCTAGAATCCAAGGTTTTAATTTGCCAGACCTAGAGAGCTGAAGTTAAGAACTTCTCATCAAATCTGATTAAATAGTACTTCTTTTCAGCCAGCCAGTTTCCAAAGAAGATTGAGACAGTCTGCAGAGACACACACAATACAGCAAGATAAATTAAACCGGGGAGGGGGGAAAGGTTAGAAGTTAGCACATGACACATAAGTCATTTAGTTCAGACCTAGCAGAAAATGGACATAAATATGGTGATGACTTTTTCTTTTTTTTTTTTAAAGAGACGAGGTCTCACTATGTTGCCCAAGCTGGCCTCAAACTCCTGGACTCAAGCAATCCTCCACCTCAGCCTCCTGAGTACCTGGGACTACAGGTGTGCCACCATAGCTGGCTTAGGCAATGATTTTTGAGTGGCCTACACAAAGACAGAAACACCTATTTCCATGATTCACAGCACCATGACATACAAAACAAGCACAATGACTACTGATGCTGAAATAGACAAGTCTCTATTATTCTCTAATAATACCTTTGCATTTACTTAATATTTATCAAGTGCGTACTGTATGCTAGGCACTGTTGTTGGTGCTTGGAATATTGCACTCAAATGAAAAAAATTAAAAATAAAAATCCTTCCCTCATGAGGATTTCAATCTAGTGGTGTAGATAGAGACAAGATAAATGAATTAATTATTCCTTAAAAGTGCTATGTAATGTAAACAAAGCAAACAACAGAGATGGGGAAGAACTGTGGGTATGACAGTATTTGTACAAATTTGGCAGAAGGCAATATTAAATAAGGTGGCCGGGGAAGTGTGCACAGTAAACATGACAAGGACAATGGCATCATCACAGGGTGATGGCATCACTCCAAGAGTACCTTGGGAAGAGCAATTCTGTGGATGAACCGCAGTGCAGGTACACAGGCTTCTAATGGTCTTGCCTGGCAGACCTAGCATCACCTCAGCTAGCCTGATCATAAGACACACCTGAACAGTTCATTAAATACACAGGTTCCTGAAGGTTCTCGTGAATTTGCAACTGGTACGAAGTGTCCATATCCATATGGAAGAACCCAGAATCATAGGCCACACACAAAGCTGATCCCTTCCTACCCTCCACCAGACCCTGTGCTCCCCAGTTCATAGAGGCCAGAAATCTATTGTTAACAAGAATCCCTGGCAATTCTCATTGGGCAAGGTTAGGGAACACTGGCTTAGTGAAGAATGATGGTTTGCACACCTATAGTGAAGTATTACAAAAACCTCGCACTGTACTGTCTCCCAGTCAAACCAGCCAAACTCCCCACTCTGGCCAGATGGTTCTCAATCTCAACTGCACATGGAATCATCTATGGAGTTTTAAAAACACTGATGCTAAACACATAGATCAATGGAAAAGAGAACCAAGAAATAAACCACACAGTTATGGTTAATTTCCTCAATGAGGAAAGCATAATCATTTCAACAAAGATGCTGGAACAACTGGATATCCACAGGTGAAAGAATGAAGTTGGGCCCCTTCCTCACATCACACAGAAAACTTAACCCAGAAGAGATCAAAGTCGTAGCTGTAAGAGCTAAAACTATAAAGTTCGCAAAAAAAAAAAAAAAAATACAGGAGTATTCATTACCTTGGGCTAGGCAATAGTTTCTTAACCATTTCTTAAATACAACACCAAAAGGATGGCAATAAGAGACAAAATAAATTAACTGGACTTCATCAAAATTAAAATACTTTGTGCATCAAACGCACCATCAAGAAAATAAAAAGAACCTACAGGATTGGAGAAAAGATCTGCAAGTCATATTTCTGATAAAAGTCAGGCATCTCGACTATATAAACAACTCTTACAACTCAATAATAAAAAGACAAATAACCTAATTAAACGATGGAAGAGTACAGGCGTGGTACTTCATACCTGTAATCCCAACACTTTGGGAGGCCAAGGCACGCAAATCGCTTGGGGCCTGGAATTCAAGACCAGTCTATTACGACCCCCATCTCTACAATAAATTGTTTTAAAATTAGCCAGGCATGATGGCAGGAGCCTGTAGTCCTAGCTACTCGAGCTGTGACTGCACCACTGCACTCCTGCCTGGGCAACAGAGTGAGACTCACTAAAAAAAAAAAAGAAAAAAAAAAAAAAGATGAGAGAGCTAAATGGACATTTCCTCACAAAGATCCAATAAGTACATGAAAAGATGCTCAACATCATTGGTTATTAGGGAAATGAAAATCAAAACCACTATGAAATATCACTTCATATCCAATAGGATGGCCATAATAAAAAAGACATACAATAACAAAAGTGTGGGTGAGAAGGCAGAACCACCAGCAGCCTCATACACTGCTGGTAGGAATGTAAAATGGTACAGCCACTGTGGAAAACAATCTGGCAGTTCCTCAAAATGTTAACCAGGGAGTTACCATAGGATACGGTAATTCTACTCTTAGGAATATATAGAAGAGAAATGAAAACACACCCACACAAAAACTTGCATACAAATGTTCATAATGGCATTACTCACAAGAGTCAAAACGCAGAAGCAACCCAAATGTCTATCAACTGATGAATGCATAAAGTGTGGTATATCCATTCAATGGGAGATTTTTTTTTTTTTCTGTCATAAAAAAGGAATCAAGTACTGATACATGCTACGTCGATGAACCCTGAAAACATTATGCTAAGTGAAAGAATCCAGTCACAAAGGACCATATAGTGTATGATTCTATCTACCGAATATGAAAAAGCCACAACAGGCAAATCTATCAGAGGCAGAAAGGAGATTTGTGGTTGCCCGGGGCTGGGGAGAGGGGGAAGAATGGGAGAGACTGCAAGTTGGCACAGGGTTTCTTTCTGGAGGTAGTAAAAATGTTCTAAAATTAGATTGTGGCTGTGGTTACACAAGTCTTTAAACTGTGTACTTAAAATGGGTAAATTGTGTCATATGTGAATTGTATCTCAATAAAGCTTTTTAAAGTAAAGAAATCAATACATATTTGCCATGTTATAAAACAACTGATCCTGGTTCTCACCCCTACTCGGTGTATACCAAACTACATATAAAGCCTGAATTGATGAATTTCCCTCCCATTCCCACCCCTCTGTGCTAAGAGCACTGATCTAGTCAAAGGAAGGAAACAGCTATATGGAGAAAAGGGGGCCTGAACAATTCCTGACCCTGTGACTGAAGTGACCAGTGCATCAGGGGCTGAGATGAAACATTAACAACCCCAGAGAGCAGGAGTTCTGGTCAGTGCTGGATGCTCACAGAAAAAAATCTCCCAATTCCTTGCTTTCCTTCCATCTAGGAATGTGCAAGTTTATCTCGACCTTTAAAATAACATCACATTTGTCAACTTTTCTATGAAGCCTTTCCTAGCCCATAAAGCCCACCCCAAACGATCTTTCCCACCCCTCCAGGTTTCCATAGCATTCTCTGCTCATGGTGTCTAATTAAATGCTTATGTATAACTGTCCCCTTCCCCCTCATTAAATTATTTAAGCACCTCAAGGGCAACGCTCTTCTCCATCACTGAACCTGTTATTCAAACAAGGCACTGTATGAGGTTCTCAGTAAAGAGGCACTGGATAGAATTTAGGAGTTGGGGTAATTTTGGGAAACAACTTTCAACATTCTTGGCAATTAAGGGAAGTCAGCGTTCCCTGCTGGCTTTCTTGTCTTACTAACCAATTAAACTTTTGTTGTCATTGTTGCTTTCTATCCATCCCACCATCTCCCCCATCCTGTCCTATGGAAAAAAGAAAACACATCGAACCATAGATAAACAGTCCACATCTGCGGGCAAAGCTTCCAGCTGGCGGCAACCCGGAAAAGGTCAGCCATCTCACCCACTCATCTGCATCTGAAGGAGAAAACAAATTGGTCTCTCCTTTGCTGCTGCCTCAAACTAATACAGGCCTGGGGCATGCTCTGCTCCCAGGATCTCACCCAGCCTACTTCACTCTGAATCACTCAACTGTGCTTGAAAAACCAGACACCCTCCCCAGCTGGCAGAATTTCTACGGGGCCTCAGCTTGCTTCTGATCCCTTGGAGAAGGATGGGAGGAACACAGGCTCAAGTGTGCAGGTTTGTGTATTTGCAAGTTTGGGGTATTTGTAGCCTTTGGAACAGTTAGAAAAAGCAAAGTTAGTTCCACTTTTTACATAATGTTCTGCCAAACCCTCAGCCTGTCCAAGGAAGACTGTGTAAGAGACTGGATTAAGGTACATTTCAGAATCTTTCCCCTACCTCTAGCCCCATTCTCCCTATGTCTCTGGTAGCTGGGATATTGAAGAGCAAAAATGCTCAGAACCTGAAAATTCACCACAGACAATATTAAATCCCAGCAAACAGCCTCCTTAAGAAAATGAAAAGCAAATGAAGTGTAAGCTCGCCCTGTATCTACATGCACTAACAAAGTCTCATCCAGTGCTGATCCACATCCTTCTCCACAGCCCAACAGCTAGCTCTCCACAGCTGCAGCTGCACTGAGGCACCGCCTTTGGAGTTCACATTTCCCTGCCCCTCTCTTCCACAGCACTATACTGGAGATTCACACTTCCTAGATAGAACCACAGAGCCACACAGCCAGGGCAGAGAGAGACCCACCGCTCACCGAGAGCAGCTCTGCCCCTCAATGAGCAACCACCCACACAGCGCAAATAGTAGCTTTTCAGAAGAACCATTCTGGGCAGCAGGGGCTCTATGCAACTCCTGTGTAAAGGATTTTAACACCTGACATGTGATTATCTGCAGTGAGGCTTTTTCACCCCCGCCAGGACAAAACGATTTTCAGAAAACAAAAAGCAACTGACTTTTCTACGAAAGCCTCTAGTCTATCTGACAATTAGGTTTCAGAGAATTCTGGAGCACAGAGATAACTTTTCCTATGTATTTTATTTTATTTTTATTTTTTATTTTGTTTTGAGACGGAGTCTTGCTCTGTCGCCCAGGCTGGGTTGCAATGGTGCGATCTCAGCTCACTGCAACCTCCGCCTCCCAGGTTCAAGTGATTCTCCTGCCTCAGCCTCCCAAGTAGCTGGGATTACAGGCATGCGCCACCACGGCCAGCTAATTTTATATTTTTAGTAGAGACGGGGTTTCACCATGTTGACCAGGCTGGTCTTGAACTCCTAACCTCATGATCTGCCCGCCTTGGCTTCCCAAAGTGCTGGGATTACAGGTGTGAGCCACCGCGCCCGGCCTTCCTATGTATTTTCAAAAGGTGAGTTGTTCCCACTGCCACTGCTGGTCAACAGGAAAGGCCATGAGGCTCATGGTCATAGGTCCATTGAATCCCAAGTGACCAGGATTTAACAGGCTGCCAGATCCCACCCTTAAACACAGCCCCTCCCACCAGACCCCTATTTTGACGCATGTGAGAGAATGGGGTGAGGGCAATCATGGGGTAAGCCCTCTCTCTGGCAGCTCCCACAGGCACAAACCACAACAGAGGGTCCTGCGTCCTGCTCCATCAAGCCACCTGGTTTCTATGCCACTGGATATGGGACAGAGCTGGGGGTATCTACATCTCAGGTGTAAAGAGATGCTCTGCAAGTTGAGGGGAAAAATCTGGAGATAAGAAAAGGATCTGCTGGATGGAGTCCCTATAGTCATTACATGGCAGCTTTTAAATATACTGCTGATGCTTGTTCTGCAAAATAGTGGCTTTTCCAAAGACCAGCTGACCTCTCCTCCAAAAATGAAGTTACTACATTGTTACTGGGGCAGCAGGAAACAGAGAATCAGGCTAGCTGCACTGTCAGGAGACGGGGTCCCAGGCCCAGTTCAGACAGGATCTCACCATGAGCAGGTCACTGACCTCTTTTTTATCTGAGAAGGAAGCCTATCACTTGCTTTTACCATACACCAAATATGTTCTGGGGCTTAAACATCAGGTGATGGGGCTTTACAGTATTTAAATGCTTCACAAACCTAAGACACAGTGGTACTGTGCAAGCTCACGGAATGCAGTGAGGCCACTGACCCCAAGGAGTGGCAGGTTTGGCTGGCAGTTCCCAGTTTCCCCATTGGTTTCCTCATGGGTTCTTCAGAGGGCTGTGCTTTAGACTGAGTGGGCCAGGAAGCCCCAGTCAGTTTGTGTTTAACAAGGACAGTGTCTTCTAGCTCCTTAGCACTTCCACAGTCATGGAAAAAGGTCATTAATTAAAGTCAGAAAAAAAAAAAAAGTCATGGTTTATTTTAGATTTCCAACTAAAGATAGAAAGAGATCATTTTACAGCAGAATTTGAAACAAGGACTTTGCTGAAAAGATGTAGCATGGCATCCTGCCTCAGGCAAGGTGCTTTGAGTCCAGTGATATGGATGGAATCCCAGCTCTTACATAAAAGCACAGTGGGTAAGGGAAGCAGTGACTGGAGGAGACTGTCCAGGTCTGAACCCCACTTACTGTCTGTGTGATGTAACTTGGCATGTAACTTGACCTCTCTGTGTCTCTCTGTGTCTCAATCCCACCACCTGTAAGATGGTGCACATGATAGTACTTGCCTTTTTTGCCCTTATAAAGTTATGATGAAAACCAAATAAGCTAATATGTGTGAGCACTTAAAACAACATCTTGCACACAGTAAACATGGTGTTTTTTAAATAAACATCTACCTTAGAGAATTCTTAGGATCAATAAGATGTGTGTAGTTTGCTCAGTAATGTGACTAGGGAAAGTCAGTCATAAAAATAATAACTAGAAATTAAAAATTTTTAATCCATAATTTAAAATTAATGGATATAGATTTATAGGTAGCTGGGCAGACCACTTACAGATGACCTAAACCCTAAAATCACCCAAAGCAAGTTTACCAGGCCTCCTGGGGTTCAAAGTGACCTGACCGGGCTACTGTGGCCACACTGCCTATGGGGTAGTCCTGCTCCTCAAGGAGCAGTTTAAAAAATTAAAAAAAAAGTGACCTGACCAAGGGACTGGACTGCAGCAGGGTGAGGGGGTGTCCAGGCAGAAACCACAGCACCCAGCGCTGACAGCTCCTCAGGCACATTGCCAGGAGCATAAGCATCTGAATTCATCTAAGCTTCATTCCATTTCCACAAGTCCAGGACTTCAGGACCATGCACCTTATCTACAAATGACACCAAGGCTCCAAGATGCTAAACACCATTTCCATGGTCTCCTGGTGGCAAGTGGCAGAGCCTTAAGTCCACATAGGCTGGACTCCAAGGCCTGTGCACTGGCAGAATGCAGAAGCTCTGTAACTGCAGTCTCATTCCACAAACAATTTCTGAAAGTGCTAATTAAGATGCATCTTAATTTTTGCTATTTTTCTTGCTGTTAATCCAAAAGTATAAATCCTCCCTCCCTAAACTGTAAAATTAAGCTTGTTGAATGGAGGGTGCAACTACTGTCACTAACTGTAAGCCACCTAAAACTCAAATTTAACAGAAATAGAATCTTCATATACCAGTGATTATCCAATAATATTTTATTCTACTGAAAAAAAAGTCTCTTGGGCCTTTCTAAAAGAGTTTCACATTGGCTGGACGCAGTGGCTCACGCCTGTAATCCCAGCACTTTGAGAGGCCGAGGCGGGTGTGTTACGAGGTCAGGAGATCGAGACCATCCTGGCTAACACGGTGAAACTCCATCTCTACTAAAAATACAAAAAATTAGCCGGGCGTGATGGCGGGCACCTGTAGTCCCAGCTACTCAGGAGGCTGAGGCAGGAGAATGGTGTGAACCCAGGAGCCAGAGCTTGCAGTGAGCGGAGACGCCACTGCACTCCAGCCTGGGCAACAGAGCAAAGCTCTGCCTCAAAAAAAAAAAAAGTTTCACACATACAGACTTACTTTCTCAAGTAGCACAGAAAACCACCAACAGCAATCCCAATGCTCTTTAAATAGACATTTAAAAATCTATTTTATACAAATGAAAACAGGTCCAAACTGCTTGAAGAAATGCTTTTTTTTTTTTTTTTAAACCAAGGAAGGTCTTGCTTCTGGTTTTCTTTAGAAATCTGAGGTTTCACAAAACAGGTTTCTATGACTTTAACTGCACATAAAAATAAATGTGTTAGTTTGGTCTCCAAAGCTCTTGAATCCATCTAGAATAAACTGTTCCCCCACTATGATGGTCCTCACCATGGATTTCATCCCTTTTTTATCCTCAACTATACTCACAAATACAATGTTAACTTTGCCTGCTGTGTCCTGCCTTTGCTCTTCATCTCTTTGTGCTGCTGGAGCTGTCCACAGTGATTAGGGGCAGAAAGAGTACTAAACAGATCCAGCTTTCTTGAAAATAGACTCCCTTACCCGTCCTTATGCTAGTTTATCAAAAAGAAAGGAGGCTTCCCTTTCCCACCCCGGCAGACCCCTCTGCACAAAGCTCTGGGAGGCAGCAGAATGTCCAGCCTCAAGATACATCATCTTACAATTTGTGCTACTCCTTTAAAGCTCCATTCAGAGCAGGACACTTTGTCTTCCCAGGAAAGAAAGTCATTTTAGGCAAGTTTTCTGAAGAAAAGACACTACAATTAATGTTTGGTGAGAACATGTGTTGAAGAGGACACAGGAACTTTAAAAAATGTCCAGTCACATCTTGAGCATCTCTGCAAAGCTTGAAAAGATTATACAGGTCCTGGGGTCAAATTGAAAAATCTCCAAAAGCAAAAGAAAAAAGTGTCAAGAAAAAAAAAAAAAAATATATATATATATATATATTCCATTTTCACAGAATGTTCTGCCAAACCCCATGCTCCAGGACCACACACACTCAAGACAACACCCCACACCCCATACCGTGTGTGCAAGCAGGACTTCTCCAGGCCTGAAGCAAGGGCTGGGAAACGGCAGCTATGAGCCCAGCTACAAAGCTGGCAGGGCCATGGTGGTCACACAGTTGGCAGCCGCCTCCAGTGAGCTCTCTATAGGAAGCGAGTCTCTGTACCTAGGGTGTCGTTCTCCCAGCCCTCATCTCCTCTCCAAGTACTTAACTACCAAGTCTATTTTAGCAATGTTTACTACTGATGTTACCATGCCATTTAGGATTACTCAATCTTAGGTATCCTGTCCTGCAAAATACTTTTACACAAGCTATCAGGAGATAATGTGGTCCTCACGAGTTTCCTGTTTACCAGTCTTCCCTCTCTGCTAACACAATGTATTCTCTTCCATTTTTCTGTTCCAAAAAACCCTCCTACCACCAATTCAAAAAAAAAAAAAAAGCCTCCAAAAGAATTTATTTCAAGCTCCTGGTTTTCATGCCCCCAAAGCCACAGCCCAAGGCTGCATAGCTCCACCACAGTCCCCAACCCTTTCTCAATGTGATGGCACCACCATTCTTCAGTTATCACAGTACTGTACCTTTCAGATATACAGCATCGGTACCATGATAACCGAAAAAGGACAGTTCAGTCTCATATCTACCTGAATATTCCCCGCCACCCAGCTCACCACCCTCAGATGGCCCATATGATGATCTCTAAGTATGCAAGCACGTGAAAACACACACACACACAAAATGTCAGTACTCAAATAGGCTGTTTTTCGCAACCTCATTTACTATCAACAGGAAATGCTTCTTTCACGGTGTCATTTATAATTCAAGTCTTCTGACACCCTATTCTTTTTGAAGAGTGCTTGCTTTCATTCCACAGCAGTCAACTTCTGCTAACATTCAATGGTCCAAATTCACTTCTACAATTCCCTACTAGTCCAGTAGCATTAATACAAACTCTGTCTTTTGTCATCTTTTCCAGTGAGCTCATACCCCATCATCTTAGACAAAAAGCCTGTTTTCCCACAGTAAGTTAGACAGCTAAGGAAAAGAATGATTTAAAAAAAAAACTAGTAATAAAATCCAAGCTACACCAAACCAGGAGTTTCCTCTAACCTGGAAACAAAACCTAAAGCACGAACAAAGTAACTGTCCAATAGAGATCATGCAACTTTAGTTACATGGGACTGAGGAAGGAAAGAAGGCAAAAATCCTTGTATGTAAAAATAAACACCAGGTTAAGAGTGACAACTGCTGGCTGATTTGAGGATAAATACAAGCAGGTGTTCATAGTGCAGGCTCTGTGCAGCACAACACCTTTGTCATTTTGGGCAATGAGAAAATTAAACTGGACAGAATAACGAGGTTGAAAAAGAGTAACTTACGTGTAGGGAGACAGAGGGCCTAGCAGGACTTTGGAAACATCCTGCTGTCCAAGGGTCATGAGTAGTAGTGCCAGGCTTTGGTTGGTTGAATCTACACATCCACCCTGTAAACACAAATTAATAATTGTACAAACCAGAAAATGGAAAGCCAACAAAAGAGAGGAGAAAAAAAAAAAACAGAAACATACACTCACAATATCAAAATCCAAAGTTCAAGCAATAATAAAACAGAATACAGGTCTTATAAGAGTAATCCTTACATCAACTGACTGTAGAGGGTTAAACTAACAATTAGAGCAACTGTAATAGTTGAGACTATCAGAATGAGACTATCAGATTCAAATCTTAAGTGAATCTAGTAAAAAAAAAAGAAAGAAACTTTCCCTTTGTAATTAAAGCAGCAGCAGGAGGACATCATCTTTATTGAGTATATGCAAAAAAAAAAAAAAAAGTTTAATCAGTTCTACAAGATGTAGAGTTAATTCCAAGGGTTAAGTGGATGACGCTCATATTTATTTAATCTGTCACAGAACAACACAGTCTATCTGACATGAAATGGCCTTTTCATGGCCTTCCTTTTACACTTATTCAAATACATTCAGGAAACTGCTTGCCATGCTCTATTAACTTCTCTCCTTTATCTCCTCCTGAGTTCCTTAAAACTGAAGAATCATTAAGGTCAGATCCCTTCATTCTTATTACTTACGTATAAAATTATGCCTTCCACCCCTTTTTCCTTCCCTTTCTCCCAAATTAACAGGCAGAACAGACTTCTCTTCAAACACTTTCTCCTGAGTTACAACTGCTTAGGTTGCCTTTCTAATTTTGTTTTTTTCTCAGTCATTTTAGCTGTTTTGCTTCCAGTAGATGCATACCTAAGTATACAAACATGTTCTGATCATTCTTTCAGGAATAACTTTATTTAAAACATATTGTACATAGTGAAAGAAGGATGACCTTGAATTTCTACATATTTTGCACAGGTCACAATTAGAAATCCAGTCTCTGACCAAGGCACGTTACTATCCAAGGCTAGACTGAACAGGATAGGTGGCCAGCAGTGCTGTTCATGTGGGTACAACTGCCCCGCCTCCTTTTTAAGGCATGTAGGGTAGGAAATAAATCCATTTTCAGGTGCATCTCTGGCTGTCAGAAATCATTTAGTAGCCCTAATAATGGTGAAGGAAATAAGGACTGATCTTAACTGCTAGCCTTTATGAAAATCTATTGCACGTCCCTAAACTACCTAATAAAGAACAGGGAACAACATTTATATCACATAGCAAATTCCAGGACAAGGACAGTTCATTTTCCTTTTCTACCCAAAAAGAAAAACCTGACCCATGGAAAATACGACAACCAACGAAACTGTTTTACAGATCTTGCTCCCTTTCGTAAGACAGCCTAAAATTAAAGTGTTCTCTTCAGTCTCTGCTTCCTATCACTGTTGTTATTTCACCATTCACTGGACCAATATTTTAATGCAAGAGATATGCTAAGGTCCCTGTACAGGACATCATGGAGGAAGTGGTAGGAGCTATCACCCTACCTATGCCAGGGTGGGTAGGGAGGTATCACCTGCCAGATACGAGAGGGGGGGCTTTAGGAGTCAGGACTACTTGAGACAGCCCTGGAGGGATGAGCAGGGTTTGGGGAGGAAGGAAGAACAGAATGATGGGGAAAAACAAAATGCCAGGGCCAGCAAGGAACGGCCAGGCGACCAGCCTGGAAGGCACCACTTCTGCCTGCGGAGAAGCACATACAGCATAGAAAAGGTGGGTAGCCCAACTAAGGCAGTGCTTTCTGAAATGGGTCGAGAATTCTGACTTTGTTCCAGGAAAGTGAGAAGCCAGTGAAGGTCTCTGTGCACACAAGCGAAGAGATCAGATCAGGATTTTAGGGGAAGATTTAGACTGAAAAGGATGTTAGGATTTGGAAAGAACTTCTCCGCTGGAAGTGCAGAGAGCCAGTAGCCATAATCCAGTTGTGGGGTGGAGCAGGGAGGCAGACAGTGATTAGAGCAGAGGAACAAAAAGGCAGTTCCAGAAAGCCTGGGACAGAATCAAGAAGGCTTGGTAACCGATGAGGCATAAATGGAATAGGAGGGATTAGATCAGAGGCTTAAAACTTGATAAACAGCGCCTTCAAAAGGTATGGATTTTTTACCACTCATTCAATCCATGTCACATCACAACTCTACAGAAAATTAATCAGAAAAACACGAAGTATTTCCATCCTTTTAATAATTAAAGATCACAGACACACAAAGGAAGTTTTCTGAATAACTAAAAGAAAATGAAACTTGGTCCAGGCACAATGGAAGACTGAAAGTAGATCTCAACTAAAGAAAAAAAAAATTGCCAGGCACAGTGGCTCACGTCTGTAATCCCAGCACTTTGGGAGGCCGAGGCGGGTGGAACACCTGAGGTCAGGAGTTTAAGACCAGCCTGACCAACATGGAGAAACCCTGTCTCTACTAAATATACAAAATTAGCCAGGCATGCTGGCGTATGCCTCCAGCTACATGGGAGGCTAAGGCAGGAGGATCACTTGAACCTGGGAGGCAGAGGCTACAGTGAGCCAAGATTGCGTCACTGCACTAGCCTGGGAAACAGAGTGAGACTCTGTCTCAAAAAAAAAAAAAAAAAAAAAAAAGCAAAGAAGAAAAAGAAAAATATTAAAGAACCTAATTTAAACTGTATGTTTTTCCTCTTGTCGACTAGTAGGCTGTGCTTTCACCCTGAGGCTTATAACCTATTTATAAGGATATAAACCTCACACTCTAGCTATGCCCATGGCTCCCACTGGACTATTGTATAACGTGATGCTTCTAATTCTCCTAAGGTCTATTAGAAAGAGATGGAAGTGTCCCCACAGTTAGAGAGAGGGCCACTACAGGACCAGCCACCGCCAGACACTACAGGACCAGGAAAAGAAATCCTGTACAACAAGGGACCCACGGAGACACATCACACGCACTGTTTCCCGCCCCCCGCTACAAATAAGTAGATCACAAACTTAAGTAACTGGCAGGGCAACCTCTTGATCATCTCCCCCAAACTTTTAGTTACTATCCATCTTTCACAAAATTATTAAATTTTAGTATAAAAAAATTAAACTGATTTAGCACGAAAAAATCTGAGGCCAGATCGTGACTGCGCAAGACTAGTCAAATAATACCTCCTCCTTCAGGAAGATTTCATCTCCTTCTTCCACTATTTCCCAGGTGAATGCCGAGTAGAGGGGCTGGAGCTACTCTCCTGAAAATAAAACCATAGGCCCACTGTCTTCCATTTTTAATTAGATGGTCATTAAATAGAGCCATTTAGGAACTGGACATTTTAATTAATTCTGAAACAGCTCATTCTCACATGTTCCATCTTGGACCAACGAGACGTTTTCAAGAACACTGACTTGGATCAAGGGAGTAGACTATAAATATAAGCTGTTTTCCACCGTGAGGCCGGTCTGAGGATCAATACCTACGGATATTCAGGCTTTACTCTACCACCCTGATTAATAAACTGAACCAGTGGCAAAAGGAAGAATTAAAAGAAAAACTAAATTGCCACTTTATCTGTTTTACTGATTTTATTTCACTTGGCTCAGATGTGATTTTTGCTACCTTAAACAGGAAAACTCACTTGGAGACCAGAGAGATGCCTGACAACTGAGAAGAAATACAAAGACAGAAGTCTCTTCAGCTCCTTAGGGGAAGAAGATGATTTACAAACATTATACACCATACAACAGCAAATCACCTAGAGTATAGTTCCTGCCGATGCTCAGTTCAAGAATCTGGGACCTAACACACAGAGCAGAGAAATGACCACCCCTCAGAGCCTTTCTGACAGTCCAGGATCTGTTTTCCTGGACTCTGCGTGTCAGAGAAAAGGTTTCACCTTCTTGATATGGGACCAAGGCAAAAGACAGTGCAGATTAACAGAAATCTTGGACCCAGATTTGTGATCCTCTTCTAACCAAGTATAGGGGACCTTGGGGAATATATTTTTTAGACAACTGTATCTTACTCTTTCTGCCATCATCTTTCCTCCTAATTTCTCTCTTACTTTATGTCACCTCACCTATTTTGAGGAAACAGTAGAAGTGTGCGCATATGTGCCCGCTGCGTGAAAGGATCAACAGAGAAAGACTGTGGCAACTGAGAGGGCAGATTGGTCTGAGCTGTGTCCCACCAGCAGAGTTGCAGAAGCAAAATGACAACCGGTTGAGTCTGTCTTCAACATCAGTTCACCCCTTTTCTGTTCCATGTTCTCAGGTTTTCCAAAGCTTCTGCCATGCTGTTCCGCAGGCCTGCCTTCCCTAGTTATTCTGTGCTTTTTTTAAAAAATTTTTTTCTTCTTTTTTTTTTGATACTCATCTGTTAACTGAGATTCTGTGCTCTACAATGCACTGCAAAATCTAGCCTGTTGCCATTGTTTTATATATGAATCAGCTGTCACATACAAATCCAGATTTCTAGCTTCTCTTGAAAGATCTAAAAAGAATGAGTCTACCTTCCTACATGGCAGCAATTGGGGGGTGCCGGGATGGTACTCTCTTTGGTTAGGGCAGTGTGTCAGCCACCACCTTACCTTACCTGCTTCATTTTTTTAACCTTTCCTTTCCTTTATGACTGTTCCAGTTCTTTCCTTGGCTCACTGTTAAAACTTACCTGCCCTATGTCTCAACCCAGTGGGGCTAGATCTCTACTCACTGACTAGTTCAACTAATCAATTAAACTAGTTAATGCTGAACTGCTTAATGCATAGGAACAGGTTACCTCCTTGGCTTGAGCCCTTGGAAGAGGATGAAATCTGCCAAGGGATGAGAATGAGAAAACAAACTGCTTCCTGGTCACTCCTCTATCAGAGGAAGCTATGGACATACCCTATAGATTTCCTCCAGCAGCAGCCAGGCACAGTTCCTGCCAAGGTCCTCTGGAAGTACTGCTGCTCCCTGGCCCTGGGGGTTGGAGGCCAGTTCGGCACTGAGGAAGGTGCCACTGGTGGTCTCAGCAACCAGTGACAACCCAAAGCCTGGAGACCTGCGGATACAAAGGCACAAACACTGAGTAGGGTTAACCAAGTGAGGTTTCCACTCACCGGCAAACAGAAAGAGAAGACAAACATTTTTTTTGGACGGCACTGTATTCAAAGGCTTCTTTCTGGCTGCATTAACCTCATAGAGTTGCTACTAGTTTACTAGCTGACCAGAAAAGAAAATCAGTCCAAAAATAAGCATCTCCCCACAAAATTTTAAGATTTGACAGCTCAATTCTACTTTCCCAATGCCTGTTAAGCAGACACATCATCAGGAAAGGTGTGGCGGCCTTCCCAGCAGTACAATCCATATGCAAACACAACACAGACCTGCCCCCTTTAACACAACTCAACACACGTTCACACAGTACTTTCTATGTGTCCGGCAGGAGACTAGTCAAAATACTTGTTTCAGTAAAACTATGTATAAAATTAATGATGCTTCAAATGCACTATATGAGCTCACTACATATGGAAGAACTATATTAGTCAGTCCTTATATTCTTAAGGAAAAAAAAAATTGCTTGTCTATGCAGGTGAAGGTTAACAACACCTGCCAAGGGAAGGGGGTGCAGTGAGTTACCCTTTCGTCAAAGGTTCTGGGAGGCACTCTGAGTTATGTTTAACAATCTAACACTGTGCTATCCACCTATCATCATGGGACACCTAGAAAATTTTAGGATAATCCCAAGCTGCCTTTGAGTCACTGGACCAGCAGGAGTGAGAGGGTGTCCAGCAGTGGCTCTAGGCAGTGGCAGGCAAAAGTGAAGAGTTGAAGATGAAGGGGAGAGAAAGCAAGAAGACAAGCTGCCACTGCTGCTTTACCCCATTTACCTGCATTTCCCAAGAACTTCCATCTCTGTGAGTTTTCTGAGGTGCATTTGTCATTACAATAAACTTTATATTTAATCAGGATTATTCCATTTAACACAATTTAAGTAACTTCAGAAAAGACAAAGAACATATACTAGGTTCTATGTAAATTACTCTAACTTTTCTTCCCAACTTGTGGGAAATACATGTTATCAGGCCTATTTCAAGTTAGGCTGACCAAGCTGCTGGTCATCAGGTGACCTCATGAGAGATCTGCACTGGTATAGTTTGTAAAGGCCAGCCTCCACAGCTTTCCTTGGTAAAGGATCCAATTAAGAAAAAAAAAAATTACTGTGAGAGTTAAAATGGGACCACACTGGACTGATGTGCATTCTGGCCAAAGCGCTGACACAGGCCACCAAGAACTGCTGTCTGCTAAGGTTCTAGGCCATGGCCACAACAGAAACTCTTACATCTGAACAAGCCTAACTTGCTGGATACTTCACTGAATCAGAAGAGAGAAATACCCATCCATGACTTTATTATTTTAATAACAGAGAAGGAAGAGCACTATTAGTCATCTGTAACTGGAGATTAAAAAAAAAAAACAAACACAAATTTAAATCCCACATTGGTTTTACATGTAATTTTTAAAATGGGGCTTGGAGTTGATGACCCAGTCTACATCATGTCCGTGTCTTGATCTACGTGTAAGGTTTCTACTCACCATTAGTAAGTATGGACTTGACCACACTCTAGGGTCAGCTGAGTCAGTGGTATTACAAAAAGCCACACTATAAGCTGGTGGCAGGATGGCCGTCAGGCCTGCTCTGCTTCATTCCAGGACACTTTCTGATAAAGCGAGAGGCAAAGCAGAGAAGGGACTATCGAGATGAAGCCACTTAGACAGCTTCTGCTGCTATCTGTCCTCCCCCATCCCTCGAAAATCCCCTTTCTCCAGAAAATAGCTGACACATAATTCCAGACCTGTGGCCAACAAGGGAGAGTAAAGGAAAGAACAGCATCAGGAGCTACCATTTCTGTAGGACCTATTATGTGGCAAGCAAGGTAGTAACGGCTTATATATGTGATCTTTACAATAATCTCAAAACATAGGCATCATCATCCTCAATGTATAAATGAGGAAAATACTGTTGTTACTAGAATATAAACCAAAGGTTTAGGAACATCATTGACTTTTCCAAGCCAGAAAGGCCAGCTTTGCCCACAAATCCTTTCCCAATCCCAGCATCTGATGCCACCAGCTTTGTTGCTTTGGACTATGAGCCTCCACTGTATTTCTAAAACCACCTTCATCTTTCCATTGGGCCTTATAAAGGTCAAAGATTGTATAAAACACTCACCCCCCTCCTTTACTCTCTTTTCCTCTTTTTGCTGAAATTAAAAGAAACCACAGGTGAAACAGCTGTGGAAAAGAATCAGCTGTGGTATCACTTAAGAAGAAGTTGACTTCTTAACCTACAACAGTTAACCCCAGACTCTAATATTCTTATTTTTAAGAGACACAACCTGTAAGCCTCAGATTTGAAGTGAAATTATGCCATCATTCACACTGAAATGATTCAGTAAAAAACAAAAACAAACAAAACCCACAAACAAGTAAAGCAAATTTGGCAAAATATTTACTGTTAACTATAGGCAGCAGAAGTATATCTCAGTGTTCACTGTACTATTCTTTGATCTTTTCTGTAAGTTTAACATTTTCCTAATTCAAGAAAGTGGCTTTAATTGCTTCTCTAACTTCCTAGTTGCTAAATACACAAGCAAAGCCTAAAACAGCCATCTTCATTACATAGAGCATCATTTTTTAAGAACTTATTTTCCGTATTTAGGATGTTTTTCTAATTTTTAAAATTTTTATTTTTTAGCAAAGCAAAGGTTTTCACTAAACCAAATTCAAATCTGCAATAGCAGCTTTCTCGGGATGTAAATATGTTGTTTCCACTGATGAAGAGAGATGTCGACTTATACACTTAGATAACAAAAGATTTTAACCCTATACTGTTACTTACTCAGGGTGGAAGAACCTGTTCGCTTTAATTTTTTTGTTGGAACAGAGGGAAGATGGAATTTAAAGCTTAAAGCATTGTGTGTTAATAGATAAAGGTTTTAATTCCCCAAGGCTAGGAACGAGACCCTCAGCTTCCAGCTCTAGTCACTGGGATGCTTTCCATGTGACAGGCACTCAAGAAATGCCTGTTGGTGACAACAGCAAGAAGTCAGAAGGAAATTAATTCTGAAATTGTTCTTCCTCTGGCTGCGCAACCTCAGAGCTGGCAGTTTTAACTTCAACTAGAACAGGCATGTGAAAAAGCTGCAGAAACAGACTTCAAAAACACAGATACTTACTTCCCAGAGTTGACTCCTTTCATGTGATCTGTGTAAATATAGATATCAGGTATGAATTTGTTGAGGATGCTCCTTGCAGAATCCACAATCCGGTTCGCCATCTGAGGTGACACACGTACAGAGTACCTGCAGCCTGGAGTTAAGGATGTCATTCTGCTTGAACTCCAGAACAGAAAAAATCACTTACAAAGCTGGCAAGTATTCGTGGAACTGTAGTAACAAACTAGGACTTCCAAATCTATTGTTTTCCAACTGTATTTACTGAATTAGTACCGTAATTAATTTTTTTCATTATTATAAAAGGTCATGGCGAAAACATCTAAACAATAAAGAGAGTGGAAAGTATAAAGCTGGAGGTCCTCAACCCCACCCCTCACTTCCGACAGACATGCTTCCCCTAGAAATGGTTCAAGTCAATTTTGGAAGGCATAAAGACACCTGCCTCTCTGCGGGTCATGATCCAGGCTCCCTTTGAAGTACAACACCTAAGAACACTTTCTATTCTCTGTCCATTCCCACTGCTGTAGCCAATGAGTCTCTACACCACACAGGACCTGGGCGATCCCAATCCGCCTCCTGGTATGCTGACGGGAGAAGCAGAAAAAGTTCAGTGAAAGAACATGGTTGCTGCTATTTATAAATATATAAAAAGGTTTTTCTAACTTACAGGGCCTATTTTCTACTATTTAAGAATTAATTACTCCACTTGTGGATAACACAGCCTCCTCACACCTGCTACCTTATAGTTAAAATGTTAATAATTAGCACTCCTACAACAGGGCACCCCAGAAAAGAAAGAAGGAAGATATCAGTAACTCAAGTGAAAAGACTAGTGCTTGAGGAAATGGAAATTATTGCCTAAAACTAGACTTATAACAGAAGCTGGCTTTCCCCAACCACACATGTCAAAGAAAAAATAAGTGTGTATTGAACACTTCAATGTGCAATATGGTCAAGAGATGGCTATATATTTGGAACTAAAAAAAATGGAGAAATAACATGTGACCTTCCCACTATCCTGATACAAACCCCACGTGACAAGTTCAACAGGTAAAACGAGGTATGTGATCTGCCCATTCCAGCCCAGTGAGTGTTCAAGAACTGCTGTCAATAACATATTTAATTTTCATTTGAACTGCAGAAACAAAGTGCTCAGAGATGATACATGACCTGATCTGGCATCTAGCTCCCTTTTTGACCCATCCTGAACATCATACTAAAAGACCAATCTTCGTCATGCTGGTGACAGTCTCTCGGTGGCTCCTGATCCTCCCATATCTTGTTGTTAGAACCCCCAGCCTGCTCAGTGTGTCCATCTTCAGCTCTGCACCATCAACCCATCCATATTGCCCAAATTCCTCAACCTGAGCTGCTCTGCCCCATTCTCCCAGCCCTGAGGTCCCAAACTCTCTCCTGAAACCCTCCAGCCAGCACCCAAGTGTTGGCTCCACTTGAACTTACCATACATCTCTCTTCACATACACACATTTTGTTCTTGATCTTCAACAAGACCACACACTCTATAAGGGCAAGGGCTTTACTTCTGTAATCCCTCCCAACTCTCTAATACACTACTTTTGTACTCAGAAACGCTCAATAAATATTTAACTTGACTCAAAGGACAAACCTGAAATGAGGAAAGAGCAAAGAGGGATTTTTCAATACACACACAGCCCAGTTACATCACCATCTCTTCAGTCCAGAATGTACTTTTGACCACAGACGGCTTAGACAAACAGTCCTAGGTCTCATACCCTTTGGACCAAGTGGGTGCTGTCCTTCCGAAGTCTGAGGCTGCCTACTCTCCCCAGGAAAGCACAAGAGATGTCACCATCCTAACACATAATCCCACAGAGCTCATGGCTCCCAAAGTTCTTTCACATATATTATCACCTTACTTTATGCTCACAGTAACCCTGTGTTGAGAGCCATGGTTCTGAGTTCTAGGACTTAACATTAAAGACAACTAAGACAAAAAACTAAGACACTTGCTCAAAATTAAACAGATCTGACTCCCAAAAAGCATCTTCCTCCTCTCATCCATCCCAATATGGAAACACGAAGGGTACCGCACAGTACAAATTCAGGGCCAACAGAACCCTGTATTAGAACTCAGGCAGTGAAATGAAGAAGGCAAAGGAACTTTAAAGCCAGATACATCGAGTTGCTTAGAACCATTGGCTTGGTATGCATGTCCTACTAAAGAATGGCTAAGAGCCCCCAAGTTCTAGAATGAGATTATCTCTGTTCAAGTCCCAGCTCCAGCAACCTGCATCATTCCAGGTTAATTGTGCTAACTTCTCTGACGTCATTTCCTAATCAGTAAAAGAAAGATAATCATAACACATTCCTTACAGAGTTTGGAGGCGCAAATGAAATAAAATGCATGTAAAGCTCTTAATGCCTAGTGTGTAGCAGGAGCCCAGCAAATGTCAGCTATTGCTTTTCTTATTACTCATCCAAGATTCAAATCCCAAGCAGAGGTTCTTATTCTTTCAGGAATCAGAGAACTCTCTGGGAATCTGATGAAAGCTATGGACCCTCTCCTGAGAAACATATATACTTACAATTTTGCAGAAAAATTTTCAGGTTTATGAACCTCCTAAAGCCCATTTATGAAAACCATATTAAGAACCAATACCAATGTATAAGTCCATAGCTACAGTCCATATAGGACTCCCACTCTTCCCCTTCCCCAATGTTCCATGTCAGAGAAAGCTAAGAGGGATATGTGTATGTGTTACAGTAGGTGGAGATAAAGAAAGATAGCTTGATTCTCAAAGTACCTTCCCTACAGTCAAGGAAAAGAAACTAGATTATCCCACAAATTCCAACTTAACCCCCTTTACTGCCAGCTTTTTCACTTAATTCTCATGTACCAAATCATGAGCTCCTAGGATAGCACTGCAAAACTGAAACAGAATGCTCCTTTCTCTTACGCCCCACATAAGGCAAGGGTGAGAAACAGAGTGGGTGGCATTAAATAAAAGGTAACTACTGTCTAGTCACAGCTGCTGGCAGGAACCAACACCGGCTCCCTCTGGGCCCTGGCTGGTAGGTCATCT
Source organism: Macaca mulatta (assembly GCF_049350105.2). Classification (NCBI taxonomy): domain Eukaryota; kingdom Metazoa; phylum Chordata; class Mammalia; order Primates; family Cercopithecidae; genus Macaca; species Macaca mulatta. The sequence continues at coordinate 94,584,945 of NC_133420.1, forward strand.
TGTAGAATGCAAGAGGGAAAAGATACACTTTGGAAGTAATTCAGTTAAGACCACAAATGCACACAAGAGAGTGAGCCTCATTCTCCCAATCTGAGCCCTCCTATGGGAAATACAACCTCCAAGCTTAGTCCAGTAGTCAATAAGCCTTGCAAGGAAAAAAACCACAAAACCAACTCAAGCTTTTTCCAAAGGCAGCTCTTTTTTTCCCAGGCTCCAAAACTGGAGAAGAGGGTGATCTCCATTCAAATCAACATTCCTTTGAGGTGTTTGTGAAATGGGCAGCTCTGCAGAGCAGTGGCTGAAACATTTGGTTTACAGACAGGGATCTGAGCAAGGGCACTGTGTCAACTCTCCTGGGGAGCTGGGAGGAAACCTCTACCAATCAGAGATATACTGGGAATGATTTCTGTGTCCTATCCCCTGCCTCCAGGGAGGGAAAGAACTTGGGACCTCACAATTATCTTCCTGGCTCAGGTTCTACACAGGGAAGCTTCCAAGAACATTAGAGGGAGAAGTCAGGGAGGAACAAAGTTACACCCAAGGTGCCCGGCACCGCAGCTCTTTTAACTTTTATATTCTCCCCTGGAAAACCCTTCCCCATTTCCCAGCACCATCATCAAAGGACACGAGCCATCTGTACACCCAGAGAGAACAAGGGGGACCCCACTGTGATGAAACCCATGTTGTTATGACAAGATTGTGTCAAAACAGAGCACACTGCCAGAAATCACATTTCCAGACTACAGAGACTGGATTCCAAACAAAGTTCACTGCCGCCAATACAACATTAAGGAAACACATCTCAAATAAGGAGGAAAAAAAACAACCACCCCCTAGACAAACCCAAAATAGTACTGAAAGTGTATTCCTGTACACTTATTGGAATGTATTGGAAGGTGTATTCCTGTACACTTATTGCACTTTTTTTCACCATTGCCAAAAATGTTGCGGTTAAAGCCATTAACCGCAGTGTATTTGGCAATGGTGAAAAGCAAAAAACAACTCAATGGCCATCAACAGGGTTTGATTTTGGGTGACAAGGATGGTAAAGATGTGCCTTCACAGTGGGGCATCAATGGTGGAATACAATGCATCTGTTAATAAGAATGAATTCAAGTAGAAAAGGCACATTGACTTTAAAAACACACCCTAGTTACACTGCATTTCCATTTCTTTCTAACCTCATTAACCTTATTCCAGCTCCTCTGATTTGGATATTAGAGTTGAACATCACCTTAGAAAGTTGCCTGGGCAATTTAACTATACATCAACCTCGGGGCTCCTAGGAAAGGAACATTTCTCCTTTTGCCCATTCTCTCCTGGTACACACAAGGCTTGACACTTACATGGGCTAGGGGACAACCATGCAAAGAACAGACCATAATCCAGGAAGGCTTTGTTATTATGTATTCCTGTGCTTTTGATAATCCTTAAAAAGAATGTCAGGCAGGACCCCAGGTTTGAGCTTCTATCTTAACTAGCACTCTCTGCCCATGACTCTGCAGCCCACCCCACTCCCTGCCCTTCACCACTTACTGTTCAAGCTATTTGAGGCCTCTGACAACAAAGTCCACACTACACCTCTCTTCCTCCAAGTAAGACCATCCCCAAACATCCTGAGAAATACAAAACCTGACCTTAAGGATCCACTCCAGCCCTGAGAAGCCGGCCTTCTGGTCTACCCCTCCTTGTCACACCCCCGCCAGGAAAGTCATCCCACAGCCCATCTTGCTCTATGGCCTCCAACACCTGTCCCCACCCAGATCCTGTCAGCACCTAGAATTTTACTTTCAATATCTGAAATCCCAAAACAAAACTCCCTAAACACAATCTCTTGTCCTACACAGTACATGTATCTATTTCCACTAGACCTGATCTTTAAACCTGTTAAAAGTTTCTTGTCCCTTGACCTGCTTTCTCCAGGCTGGTGAGCCCCTGTGACGATCCTCAGTGAGGAATGTACTTCCCGATGCTCCAGCACCCACCCTCCAACTGTCCTCCTGTAGGACCCACCCACCTTGCCAACCTGCATCCATCCTTGGATGAAATGGGTCCTCCCACGTTCTCTACTCCTCCCTCTAGGCTGCCAATTGCCACTGGACATAGCCACATGGCCATGCAACTGGCACTATGTTAACATTTCACCTTCGGCCAGGACCTTCGTGCTGTTCTACAGCCTTTTTCTTATCTTCAGTTATGATGCCCCACTGTGAAGACACATCTTTACCATCCTTGTCACACTTTCTTATCCTACCCTGCCCATCCCCTTACCCTCAATCCCATCCTAACTCAGTAACAACTGAAAAACTCACCCCAACCCCCTTCCACTCACCTCCACACAGCTCTACCTGGAGCCACCCTTACCGTATGCCTGTGGCCTTGAATCCATCCCCTCTCAAGTAAGAATAAAAAGAACAGTAGCAACCATTTACCCAAAGCTACTTACACACCAGTGCCTGCTACTGTGCAACTATAATCTCACTTTACCTTCATGAGAGTCCCACACAACAGTTATAACAGGACCAAGATATATAGGCAACCAAGGCTTAGGGCCAAAATGCTTCCATTGGTGAGTAGCACAGTCAGCATCAGCACCCACGTCTTTCTGACTCCAGCACCCGGGCTTTTAATCAGCTCATTACTTTGCTTCATTGGCATTAACAACCTACAAAAACACTCAAATCCTTACCAATCTTTCTGTAAAAGGGAGGGAGTCTCCCCCACTCTCGCTTCATCAAGTTACCACCTCATCCTTCCTTCTCCTTCTCTTTCCTGTCAAGATTCTGTAAACAGTGGTCCCCACAAGCCACCGTTTCCATCCCCTTCACTCCACAACCCAGAATTAGTCCCCTCAGGATCGAGATCCAGCACTCTTCCCCAGGGTATCAGTGGCAGCCTGCTGCTGAGTCCCTCAGCTTTTCCCCCACCCCAATGCTAACTCGTCAGGGCCTTTTAAGGTGCTGACCTGAGCTTCCAGGAAGCTATGTTTTGTGTATCCTCTTCCCCACTCTTACTTCCCTCCTTACTTAACTCTTGCTTTCAAGGTTTGGTGGCCTCACAGGGTTCCACCATCCTTTCTTTGCATTCTGCACAGTATCTGATTCCAGCCACCTTCAGCTCTTCACTGGCTCCTGCCTGTCTTCATGCCCCATCCTACCATCAAATGCCATAGACCAACCTGAAATCCGGTCACACTTCATTACTTGCCATTCGCTAGAACCACTGTGCGCTGCCACCTCTGCTCAGGCCCATTTTTCTACCTGAAGCACTCCTCCTTTCTCACTCTACTTTGCAATCCTCTGTTCTTCAAGGCTCCTTTCTATGGGAAAAAGTAAAAATTAAATGCCTCTACTTCAGAGTCACACAGACAAGGTTCAAATCCTAGCTCTGCAGTGTGGTGTTATTAACAAATTCCTTAAGCTTTTGAAGTCTCAGTTTCCCCATCTGCAAAAAAGGATGTAAGTGAACTCAAGAGTCAATCTGAGGCTTAAAAGCATGCAAAGGGACTACCGCAGAGTAAGTACTTAATAGTAGGTATTGTTCATTATGATTACTCCCGCCTCCCTAGGTCCTCCAGACAAAATTGACCACTGTCTACTCCAGGCCCCCACCCCACTGCACACATCATTTTGCATGTTATATCAGAACAGTGTGTTTTCATATTTGGCTCCTTCACCGAATGATGACCTCTTCTGAGGGAGGAACTGCAGTATATTCATGGTCCCCAAACCAAAGCACTTGAGAGAGGATCACATACATCAGAGCCTAAATGTTAACTGGAAAATTTAAAAAAAAAAAAAGAATGACTCAATCAATCTAGTCATGGTGAGGCAGATAACAGAACATCCTAACTCAGCCAGCAATTATGATTTCACTGTTAAGACTTTTCAAAGTTGTAGTTTAAAATGTAAATAACGTCGGGAAGAAGTAAAGCTGTTAGTCATTCTTATCTTAGTGAGGCAAGAAAAAAAAAAAAGAAATCCAAATAAATGGAAAGGATACGCCATTCCTCTAATACGTTTGATTTTTCCTGGATCTGTGAGTTGAATGGGCTTCAAGACCTTCCTTACAGGACATGAGAAAACCACTTCGCCTCCTCCTCCAGGAGGCATTCCCCGTCGCACAATCTACACAGAGAGTGAGAAAGATGAGGCGAGGATGCAGCAAAGCAATGGATTACCCTGACACCCTGCCCAGGAAGGTTTACACCAGCAGATGCTTCCTTACAAGGCATAGCTCTTCCATATTCAATCTGTCATTCCCTTCAAGACCAACAGCACCTTATGTTGGCTCCTAGAGAGTACACGCTCAGCATGTGTCAAAGTCCAAGTCCATTACCCAAGTGGCTGTGCCACTCACCTCTTTAACCCTGAACAGGTCACTTCTTTATCCTTAAAATATGGAGCTGACCTAGTCCATCATCTGAGCCCATTTCTTAATAATCAGAAACCCCTTTTTCTCCTCCCATGCAAATAACTGATCTACCAAAACATTATTAAATAAAAATGAAGTCATTTCCCCCGTTTAAAACATGAATGTAAACGGCAGAGATGCTAAATGGTTTACCTCATTGGACTGATATAATTCAACAATATACAGATGCTTAAACTACTTCTACTAGATTTTGGAAATACTGAAAATTCTCAGGGACATCCAGGCTGGGAGCCCCTGAACATAAATTATATCCAGATCATTTAGATCAGAAAGCCAATATGGCCCAAATCTATTCTCCACTGCTTGCTAGCTGAGGGACATGGGCGGAGCTGTTGCGAGGAGAAAAGGAGTTAGTCTTTGTAAACTGCTTAGAACAGCCCCTACCGCAAAGTAAGTGCAACAGAACTGTCAGCTACGATTGTTATTACTAAAGGGTCCCTTGCAGTTCTAAGTCTGTAGCGTTTACTTCATGAGCCCTGTGAGTCTTCTGATAACTGGTAACCTCAAATGTGACACACATACACTGAGTCACACAGCTCTTCCAATGAGTCAGTGGGAAAATGTTCTCCACAGGAACATATGGTCAACAGTTCAAACATTCTTACCTTCAGTTCAAATGATTCACCATCAATCCCAAATTGTTTCAACAAAGGGAGTGCTGTCGCCTTAAGAACATCAACCTATGAAATTATTTCAGAAAAGAAAAGTTTAATTAAACCTTTGGCAGAATAGAAGAGTCAAAAAAACAAGTGAGGCTTAGCAACCAGGTAGATGATGCAGTGTGGTAAACAGAAAGGATGCTGGCATACAACTGAGAGAGTGGGCTGGCTCTGCCTAAGCAACACTGATTTCACAGGCCACTGGGCTTCTCTGAACTGCACTTTCCTCATTTATGACATGGAGACCTACCTTACAGTCATCATGAGCGTCAGAGGCATAATACAAAATGCATGGAGAGACTGGACTGTTGTAGAAAACAAATGGATGGAGACCCCTACTCATTTTTTTTTTTTTTTTTTTTTTTTTGAGATGGAGTCTTGCTCTGTCGCCAGGTTGGAATGCAGCAATGTGATCTCGGCTCACTGCAACTTCTGCCTCCCAGGTTCAAGCAATTCTCCTGCTCAGCCTCCCGAGTAGCTGGGACTACAGGTGCACGCCACCACACCCAGCTAATTTTTGTATTTTTAGTAGAGATGGGGTTTCACCATGTTGGCCAGGATGGTCTCGATCTCTTGACCTTGTGATCTGCCCACCTCAACCTCCCAAAGTGCTGGGATTACAGGTGTGAGCCACCACGCCCAGCCTGGAGAACCCTACTCATTCTTATAGATATAAACGCTACAGAAGAAAATAATATTTTCATTAACATTTGTCCAGTATGGTTATTTAATGTTTAGAGCTGGTAGCATTCCGAGTCAAAGCAAACCAAATGAACTATTCAGCAGCTCACCTAAGAATGCCAATGATGAGCACCACACAAGCAGCTAAAGGGAAGGTGATGGTTTTACATGGGAGTTGGGGAGTGAGGGTGATGATAGCCTCAAACTACAGGAAGCAGCACAAACTCAAAACTACAATTACAACATCCACAGTTAATGGCAAAACTTTGCCACGTGTTACTGTTATCTCCTCCTGCATTCAGAGCTCCTAGGAAGTCTGGGGTCTTTCTGATCCATTTGTGGATTCCTGATAAGGGTATAAAGATGACATTCAAATCATGTACTGTTATCTAACGAGTTGGCAAATGCTGCCTCAACTGCTACATGGGAAAGAAAATTACTCCATTACTTGTTCCCTTCTTGGACCTGTCAGCTGGACCTGTGAGGGTGGGCACCACATAGAAGGCATAGGAAAAGCCCTAGTCCTGGTTCCAGCTCTGCTTCTAATTAGCTATGTTGCCTCAGACAAGAAAATCACAACTATCTGAATTTCCTTATCTCTAAGGCAAGGGGCTCAAGCCCAGCTACCTCCAAGTTGCAACCAACTCTAATAGGCTAAGAAGCCGGAACTAAATATTGTGATATCAGAAAATTACCAGATGTAGGAATGACCTGTGAGGCCTAAGAACATGCTTAGAATGGATCAGGTGGGGCAAGGGAAACTAGGAAAACCATTAAAGATTAGCTAATTTTAAATATTAAAGCTACAGCCTGAGCAACATAGTAAGACCTCATCTCTACTAAAAAAATTAGCTGGGCATGGTGCACACCTGTGGCCCTAGCTACTTGAGAGGCTGGTGGGAGGATCACTTGAGCCCAGGACTTTAAGACTTCAGTGAGCTATGATCATGCCACTGCACTCCAGCCTGGGAGACATAGTGAGACCCTGTCTCTAAAAATAAAAAAATAAAGCTAAGCACACTCAAAAACTTAATATATGCATTTAGCATTGCCAGATAAAGAAGAATACAGCTGAGGCTTAAGGGCAGCTGGGGAGAAGGCCAAGTCAGATTCTGAAAAAGCAGGAGATGCTTTTACTGCAGTTACTCTGGCCAGCCACCGGCTCTCCTGAGGGGAAAAAAAGGTGAAAAAACACAGCCTTTCTTCTGGCTCATCCTTCCTATACCTTGAGTCACAAAAGGTGAAGCCAAATTTACTTAGTTCAGCCAGAAGCCCAAGGGTAACTCCAGGTGTAGTCCTGTCCCCTTATCACTCTCCATCTGACATGGAGGACAAGCAACTTGGTGCAGTGGGACAAGAGCAGGAAAAGCAGATAAGGGCTTGGGACCTACTCTGCCTCTCACTGGCTGTGAGACCCTAGACACTTCCCTGTCTCCTGGGCCTCAGTTTCCTCCTGTGTAAAATGAGAGGCGGGGCTGAACACTCTACAGTCTCCTGCAGCTTTGCACATTCTAGTTTTAGCAGAGTGATGGTGGCCTGCAAGTTCTGCTTAAGGGAAACTGATTGGTCCACTCTGAGGTCAGAGAGAAAAGGCAAAGATCTCACCTAAGTGGCAGCTCAGGGCAAAGGCATTAATATTACAGTGCAGTCAATCAATCAAAAGGTAAACATGTAATCAATCTATGCTTAAAAAAAGGGGGGAGGGCGGGGGAGAAAACTGCTCTCCAGTTACCTTGTCTGAAACACCCGCCTCACTGGGTTGGTAGAAGAATTAAATATGGATATACACATACATACATATGTACACCTAGAATAATGCCCAGTACACGGTAGACATTATTGTACTTCTTTTTCTTCTCTAAGAGGGAAGTGGAAAAGAATGGAATCTTCACCCACCATTGGAGCAGCTTGTTGGCACCAATAAATAATTACTGGGAGCTCTGGTGCCACACCACTAAGAGTCAGGAGACCTCCTAAAACTTTTCTTCTCTTTAAAATTTCTCCCCACTTTCTATTCTCTTGCCACTAAGGAAAAAATGTCTTCTTCCTTTTCATAAGGCTCATTCCATCACCTCTGTTTTCAATCCTTATCCCCTCTGGACTTCGGCAAGGACTCTCCGCTCTTTGAATTCTTTTCTTTTCCATCACAGCTTCTCCTCAGCCTACAAGCAAGTTCAAACTTCCCCTAGCCTAAAAAAAATTCCCAACCTCAGCTCTTAAGAACTTCTGGGGCCGGGCGCGGTGTCTCAAGCCTGTAATCCCAGCACTTTGGGAGGCCGAGGCGGGCGGATCACGAGGTCAGGAGTTCGAGACCATCCTGGCTAACACGGTGAAACCCCGTCTCTACTAAAAAATACAAAAAACTAGCCGGGCGAGGTGGTGGGCGCCTGTAGTCCCAGCTACTCGGGAGGCTGAGGCAGGAGAATGGCGTAAAAACCCGGGAGGCAGAGCTTGCAATGAGCTGAGATCTCGCCACTGCACTCCAGCCTGGGCGACACAGCGAGACTCCATCTCAAAAAAAAAAAAAAGAACTTCTGGAAGAATCTCCTAACTTTCCAATAGCTCTAGTTCCTACTCATTCCTCAGTCTGTTCCTGTCCTTATACTCCAATGATATTGTTCTCTCAAAGGTCAATAAAAATGTCTCACTGCTGAATCTGACTCAACTCCGGCAAAGAGTGATTCTGTGGATTATCCCTGACTTCTTAGAACTTGATTCCTGCTTGGCTTCTCCAAATACTTCTATCTTCACAGTCACTCCATCTCTAGCTCCTCTTCTCCCACTCACACCTTAAACATTCATTTCTCCTTCTTCCATTCTCAGTCCCTTGGACCATGGGGCAGAAACTCTAATGCCCATAGAGGGCAGAGAGGAAGCTTAAATGAATGATGAGGTCGGCTGTGACCTGTGTCCAGCTGAAAGCTCACACTTTATCCAAAAAAGGCAGCTGCTACTCACCTCCAACTGATGGCTGTCGTGGAGGAACCACCATTCAGTATTGTCACACTGCCCTATTATAATGTAAAATCTGGAGTTTCAAACATGAACAATCAATTCAGATACATACACACACCACCAACAACCACCACCACCGCCGCCACCACTGCCACACTGTACATGTCAAAGGAAAAACACGTGAAAGATGAATTCAGCCAAACCCACCAGTGTTCAGCCTCAGCCTAATCAATCTCATATTCCTAGAGGCTTAAGTATCAGCAGGTAAGATTCTGATGACCTGTCTCTGAGGCTCCAGACAATAATTTCTAACTGCCAACTGGAAATCCTGATATGGTCAGGCTGCCAACATCCCAGGGAACAGGACCACAATAAAAAGCATCACCCATTATCCTACTGCAATTTTCCTCTTCCCTTTGTCAAATGGGAATGATCTTTATGATCATGATCCTTTATGGCAACCAGGACAGAAATTGTGAAGTCATCTATGGCCCCTTCCTCTCATTCCACCTCCAATTAGTTGTCCTATCTGCTCCTTCCTTTCTCCTTCCATCTCCATAATGCCCAAGCTAGTCTATCACCTCTCCATTCATCTTTCACTCAACCTCCAGAATTACCTTCCTAAAACCCAGGCTGACTCTGATTTTCCCTCCTCAAGAAACCCTTTCTGACACTAAGCACTTTGCTTCTACCTCTATCAGAGCCCAAGGGTATTCATCCTTGTAATCTCCCTAAATGAGTTCCCAGCTGTCCACCCCAAGAGACTAGGAGTTTGTTAAGGACTGAATCACTCATTTCATCCTTGTATGCAGAGTAGATGCAGACATGAACTAATGAGGAAACCACACAGAAAAGAAGAAGCTAGAAATGAAGGAGCCATGGAATGAGCTGAAGAAGTCACTTTTTATTCAGGATTAGGTATATTTATTTTACTCTGGCCTGGAGTCAGATACCAACCAAGGTCATTTTAGTCATGCAGCTGGCAAAAGCAGATACTCCTACAGCATAAGAAAACAGATTTTTGGGTACCACTTCTGAGAAATTCATCAACTGATCTTTTGTCAATGTTAGCATATAAAATTTTTAAAATATTGCCAGTGAGAAAAGCTTTTAAGATAATTAGCAAGTGTAGAAAAAAAGTACAAAACGGATACACACACTGCTGTATACTTCAGGGCCTTTTCCCACTGTTTGAGGCACCTTCCCCTCTTCCAACCTAAAGGTATTTATACCTCTTCTCATTCTTTTATGCAAAGAACTCATTTCCTATAGTCTTCTAGAAAATGCAAAAAATAAAAATAAAAAAACACTTAATTAAATATTCTAAAGAGTTTACGCAACATTCCTTTACAGCTTAAGAATTCCAGATCTTGTACTATACTCAGTATCCCAGGAAAAAGAGTTTATGCAGCTAAATTTCCAAGAATTGAAGAATAAGTTTTTATTGCCTAAGAACATATTAACAACGTTTATACCCTAGTAGGTATCTTGGTGAATACCAGCAGTCTCTACTTTGGGGCTCACAGCATCACCTCATTGGTCCTCCCTGAGTAGAAAAGCTACATAATTCACATTCTGCCTCAGAAGCTACCCATTCATTGGTCTTGGCCTGTAATGGTAAAGACAAGCATACTACCTCTGTCTGGACTTTGCATCATGGCCATCAGTTTTAAGGTATCTTCTCTGACAGCAGAGCATCCAAAAGCAGGGAATCCACGCCTCCCTACAAGGGAGGAAGGCCTGGACAGGACTTCTCTAGACTTCTCTAATCTCTCTGTATCTCTCTGACATACACACACACACACACACACACACACACACACACACACACACCCCATCCTAGAATGGCACGAAGACAGTTGTGATCATAATAAAAAGTTTTGCTTGATATTAAACCATTCTCTCCATATCTGCAGAAAAATTAGCATGTTTAATAAAAAGTTTGCTCTGGCATGGCTCTTGGTGAAAAAAATAAAATAAAAATGAAAAGCTTGCTGACACCCACAAACTACCAAATCTCACACATTCCTTTCCTGACTTTATGCCCTTTTTCTATCTGCAAACTCTTCTCAGAAAACAAAAGCCCTTGAGTTTATGATTGAAGCCTGGGTAAGTCAAGATTATGCTGTAGCAATGCCAAGGAACTATGATCTCCTGCCCAAAATTTGATAGGCTGCCCTCTAGCCTCAGCTACCACAGGACCTTACAAAAACTCCACTCTGACATACTACAGCCAACAGAACTATAGTTCATGTCAACTATGACTGCAAGCAACTGTTTTGAAGGTTCTTAGATAACAACAAAAGGCGCCTGGGTAACTGTTAACAATAGTCCTGAATTTGATGACCCTAAGTTTTGGTTCATCTGCATCCTGGAGTGATTAACCTCTAAATCTCAAGGTAAATAACAAAAAGAATATACATTTGAAATAAAACTGCTTTATGAGGAACTTTTGTCTCACAAGTCGGGTTGTGACAAGAGACAAAACAAAAACCACACCACGGTTTGTTCTCAATACTCACTGAAGGGTCAACCTGATCATTGGTCACTCCTCGTAGAACTATTTTTAACGGGTGCTTCATAAATGGAGCCAAGCAAAGAAGACTCTCCAGGTAATAGCCAATGCCACGAAGGACGCTACAGTCATGTTCCACAGATCCACCATACAGGAGGCCAGGCTGATAATATAAGGTTGTTCCTTAAACCAGAAGAAAAAGAGCCACATTCAGCAGGAAAAAAACTAAAATGTCACAAAGGTAATGAAGGCAGTGAGTTCCAAGGGGAAAGTCTGACAAGGGCATCCAAGAGCGCCTGAAATGCCATCGCTAAGAGCCCACACTTCACTCCAAAAGCTGACTCACTACTGTCAAGCCCCTGTAACAATAATAAACTGTGAATGTAATTTAATAATCAGTAATAAATTAAGCCCCTCCCTAAGCCATCTGAGTTGCCAAAGTCATGGCAGGGCATAGAATAGAGATCCTAATAAGCACCCTAGTCTCCCAACAGCACACTAGGCTGACCACAGAGGGGAATTACAAATGATGTGCTTAAATCATCACACCAGCAACCAGCACCCTCCAGGGCTGCTGAAATGAGATTTCTCATACACCTCATTCACCAAACATGATGCCAAGAAAAGGCAAGTACTTTATGGCATTCAATGCCATTAATAGTAGCTCATTTAATTTAATATTGATACATGGAAATGCCTAATATGTTATGACTTTAGTGGAAACTACTATCTTTATTCACTTTTCACAAAATCATATCATTCAAAAAGCTTTGTTTTGAGACAGGGTCTTGCCCTATCCCCTAAGCTGGAGTACAGTGGCATGATCACAGCTTGCTGCAGCTCGACTTCCAGAGCCCAAGCAATCCTCCCACCTCAGCCTCCAGAGTAGCTGGGACCATGCCCAGCTAATTCTTTTTTCTTTTTCTTTTCTTTCTTTCTTTTTTTTTTTTTTTTTAAGAGAAAGGGTCTCACTACGTTGCCCAGGATGGTCTTGAACTCTTGGGCTCAAGTGATCCTCCCACCTCAGCCTCCCAAAGTGCTGGGACCCTAGGCACATGCCACCACGCTCAGCTGATCTTTTTTTTTTTTTTTTTTGAGAAAGGGTCTCACTATGTTGCCCAGGCTAGTCTTGAACTCCTAGGCTCAGCTTCCCAAAGTGCTGAGATTACACACATGAATCACCGTGCCTGGCTATCCAAAAAGCTTCTTACGCCCATCTCAGCTTCCCAAAGTGCTGGGATTACAGGCATCAACCACCATGCCTGGCTATCTAAAAAGCTTCTTACTAGATTTACATATCAATGTAAAAAATTGTAAATGATCTAGGAGGACATAAATGGTGGAACAGGGTATTTCTGCTGCACAAAATATTTTGCAATGCCCTCTGGCACAATTTACCAAAAATATATTTAACATTAGAGGAAGGAGGCATGTTCAGTCACTTAAATGGGAAAAAGTTCTTGGGACTTTCATAAAATAAATTTAGGCTTTACTATAATCCAAACAATCACAATCAGGACCATATTCTTATCAAAGTAATGAACACTTCTCAAATGGATTCTGGGTCCGTTATTTGAAATAGTTGTAAGGGTCACAAAACCATTCTTTAGATCAAAAAAACAAAAAAAAGACTATATATTCACTACATCCTTCAAATCTGTATGTTTATTTATACAAATTAACCAAATGAGAAACTTGCCAGATTATCAAAATGAAGGCTTTTACTACTCTGATGGGGAAAATTAAAAGGACATGTAGTGGGAGCAGAATCACGTAAATGTCTTACTCCTCAATCTACATTGCAGATATGACTAGAAAAGAAGAGAATTGGGCCAGGCGCTGTGGCTCATGCCTGTAATCCCAGCACTTTGGAAGGCTGAGGTGGATGGATCACCTGACATCAGGGGTTTGAGACCAGCCTGACCAAAGCGGTGAAACCCTGTCTCTACTAAAAAATACAAAAAAAAAAAAAAAAATTAGCCAGGCATGGTGGCAGGCACCTGTAATTCCAGCTACTAGGGAGGCTGAGGCAGGAGAATTGCTTGAACCTGGGAGGCAGAAGTTGCAGTGTGCCAAGATCGCACCACTGCACTCTAGCCTAGGTGACAGAGCAAGACTCTACCTCACACACACAAAAAAAAAGAATAGAAATATCTGTCTTCCAGATCACCAAAAAAGTTACTGAAAAAACCTCCAGCAATTTCAAAGCAAACAAGCTAAAGGAAATTAAGGGACTCATAGCTGGCAAAAGACATGTGAGCACCTCATTCCCAAAACCTGTTCTCTATAAGATATGGCTGAATGCAGCTATAGATCAGAATATCTCACGTGGTCCAGGACCAAATATGAACCTGAGCTTGCCTTAAGAGAGCCAAGATAGGGAAAAGATCAGAGATTTGTGGAATGCGTGTGGAAAGGTACAGAGTTAATGGAGTCAGCCAAAGGATGTTTGCCACGGTTTTCCATACAGTGTAGACACAAGTTTCTAATAGAAAAACTAAAAGCTAGAAACAACCTAAATGTTTATCAGTGGGGAATAGTTAAATAAATTATCATGCATCCATACAATGGAATACTATACAGAAATATTGAGGAAAACCTGCATGTGCTGGCAGGGCAAGTTCTCTGAGACATTTGTACTAGCAAAAAAAAAAAAAAAAAATGCTGGCTGAAGAACAATATGAAGAGAATGATGCTGTTGATGGTCTGCATTATGCAAATGTCCATGTAAGCAAATGCTGTGACAGTGGCTACCCCTGGAGAGCGGAATGGAAGAGGAAAGAAGTGAAGGTATGTTCACATCTTTTGCATATACTCGCGTGAACTTATTTTAACAAACAAAATTTTAAAATAAATAGAATTCAGCCCATAAACTACCTCATAGAGTTGGTTGAAATAATTTAATGTGATAATATAATAAATGGACTTCAGAAAGTTTCATGTAAACATTATGTATAAAATATTTATTGCTAAAAAAAAAGAGGAGGGACTTGCTTATGGATCTGAAATTTTCTGTCTTCTAACTTCCTTAAATCAAATGTATGCCCTTCAAATTGGGAGACTTCATGTACATCTTTGGAAAATCATATCATAGAGAGGTAACTGGGTCTTTCCATAGGAACACGGTATTTTTTTTTAATGATCTAGAATGATATGCTTTTATTATGATCTACATTCACAGCTTCCTCATATAACTCCAAAGTTATACGGTGAGTTCCTCATATAAGTCCCCCCAAAATTCTAATTTAATGGTGATTTATATAATACAAAGTGATTAGTGAAGTTTTAAACATAATATTTATACCATTAAAAAGAGTGAGATGGATAAGCAGAGACTGACTGGAAAAAAAAAAAAAAGAAAAGAAAAAAAAGAGGGAGAAACAGGAATGCTTTAGTGCACGGAAGTGCTTTTAGGAATCTAAAAGGAGCTTACCTGTTTGGTTTATTTCAATTCGAGAACCATTTGTTATTTTATCCAACAGTCTTATGAAGCTGGCTTCGAAATCTGTGAAGAGAAAAAAAATCTGTGAAGAAAAGAGAAGACAGACTGGCCTCATGTCAGGTCAACATTTTCAGAGCACACGCCTGATTCAGGTACTATGGCAGATGGCAGGTTACTTCCTGCATCACACCTACGCTTTCCTAAAGGACTGGGTAGGTTCACGGGTTGAGGAACCTCAGGCAGTTGAAAAGCACTGACTGGTACATACATGTTTAGTAGAACTTAGAAACAATTCAGCTTTCGCACTGCGCGCGCGCGCGCGCACACACACACACACACACACACACACACACACACACGCACAAAATAGCAGCTCTACCAGCAATCTAATGGGATATTAATATCGGCAGCATAAAACCCTTGAGACCTATTCTTCTGAACTCAGGAGGGCATGTCAAATAACGGGGTAACGGTAGAAGGTAGGGAACAATTTTAAAGTCAGATTCTTCCCTGCTCCAGAATGCCTGGAAGGAAAGATTAAATTGAGGACCACCCTTCAGTCTCAGAGACAG
Source organism: Macaca mulatta (assembly GCF_049350105.2). Taxonomy (NCBI): domain Eukaryota; kingdom Metazoa; phylum Chordata; class Mammalia; order Primates; family Cercopithecidae; genus Macaca; species Macaca mulatta. The sequence goes on from NC_133420.1 coordinate 94,600,203, forward strand.
TAAGAGATCACTATCTCTGCCTTTCAGCAAAGTGTCCCTCTCTTTTCCCTTCCTCTACCATCTTACTGATTTATAACTATCTAACCAGTTCAGTTTTTTATTTTATTAAAAGGGTGTTTGAATGTATAGTATTACTGCCATCTTTTTTTTAGTGCATGAGAAAAGACTGGAAGAAAAAAGGTGAAATGTTAGTAAATGTTTTTATCTTAATGATTGGATTTTATATAAATTTAATTTTATATTAAAAGTTTATTTTTAAGAGACAGGGTTTGTTGCCCAAACTGGAGTGTAGTGGCATGATCACGGCTCACTGTAACCTGGAACTCCTGGCCTCAAAGGATCCTCCTGCCTCAGCCTCCCAAGTAGCTGGGACCACAGGTGTGCACCACCACTCCTGGCTAATTTCTTATATTTGTAGAGATGGGGTCTCATTATATTGACCGGGCTGGTCTTGAACTCCTGGCCTCAAACATTTCTCCCACCTCAGCCTCCCAAAGTGCTGAGATTACAGTCATGAGCCACCAAGCCTGGGCAAAAGCTCGTTATTCTTTAAAAGAGAAAGAGAGGGGGAGAGGAAAAAAGAAAGGGAAAGGAAGAGAATAGATATTAAATGTAAGATTATGGGAGGAGAAGTGAAGACTCCTCTAGCCTTCCTTCCCCTGAGCTAATCTTACACACAAACACACCCCTTAGTTTTAACTTCCTGCCCATGAACAAGGACAGAAAGACCAACTCTTCTGCCACTGAAGACACTGTGACTGCCTGACACTTTTAGACAATTCTCACTCCTGTAATAAACCAGCAGAGTTTATGGACACACAGTCCAGCAGTCACCTAAACTGATCCCAAAGGGTGAGTGGATCGACCAAGCAATTCCCATCCACCTAGTCTGTTACTTAACACTGTCCCATAACTCTTGTCATAATGGATTCTGCAATTTGTACAAAGGACATTGGGCTAGAAATCAGAGAAACTCCATTAAATCCTGAAACAAATAACAATGGTTAACAAAGCTGCTGTGTGTTGCATGCTTACTTTACACTAGATATTCTTTCATTTAATCCTCACATCCCTGAGGCACGGAGTGTCATTCCTATTTGCTATGGTTTGAATATTCCCTCCAAAATTCATGTTGAAACTGAACTATCATTATGACTATATTAAGAGATGGGACATTAAAGGGTGATTAAGCCGCAAGGGTTCTGGCCTCATGAATAGATGAATGCCATTATCACAGGAGTGGACTTATTATTATATCACGTGAGTGGGCTGTTATAAAAATGAGTCCCGCTAGGGGTGCAGTATCTATAGTCCTGGCCACTCAGGAGGCTGAGGTGGGAGGATTGCTTGTGACCAGGAGTTGAAAGCCAGCCTGGACAACATAGTGAGATGCCCATCTCTGGAGGGCGGGGGGAAATGAGTCTAGCTCTCTCAGTCACGCTCGCTGTCCCTCTCTTGCTCTTCCACTTTCTGCCATGGGAAGCTGTGGCAAGAAGGCCCTTGCCAGATACTAGCACCTTGATATTGGATTTCCTGGCTTCCAGACTGTGATAAATTTCTTTTCTTTTATAAAATACCCAGTCTGTGCCTGTGACATCGTTATAGCAACACAAAATGGATTAAGATGCCATTTTAATTTTACAGAAGGCTAGGATCCAAGAATGCCAACTAGATTGCCCTAGTCAAATGACACTGAGACCCAAGAATGCCAAACAGATTGCCCTGATCATGTGACCAGCAAGTGGCAAAACCAGGATTTGAGCCCAAGTCTGTCCTTCTCCAAAGTCCATGCTCTCTCTCTCTCTCTCTTTTTTTTTTTTAAAAGAAATAGGATCTCACTATGTTACCCAGGTTGGTTTCAAACTCCTGGCCTCAAGTGATCCTCCTACTTTGGCCTCACAAACGCTGGGATTACAGGCGTATGCCACTGCACAGAACCTAAAGGTTCCACACTCAGCCACACCATGACACTAGTTTGCCTCTGTTCAGTTTAATTCCTTGGAGCCAATCTCTTCCTCTAGAAAATCATGGCACCTTCAACTATAGGCACTGATCTCTTGAAGGACCTTATAGTTAATTTAATGGATCCCTAATCAACATTTTTTAAAAAATAAAAATACAACAGAATAAACTACATTGGAATAACTGTATATACTAAGGATGCTGTTTATGAAACTTTAGTCTGTTTTACACATATGTGTATGTGTAATAGGTTGTGATGTAAGTAGCATCACAGGAGTTTGAAAGTATCTGAACGATGAAATTCAATTAGAAATTATTTCTATGATCTTTTTAACATTCTTTACAAATCAGGCACAATCTCTACCACAATGCCACTTTCTACTTAGGTTTATAGAAAATCTAAGGTGCTCTGCAGAAAACAGGAAAGCCCTTGATTTGTTCAAACTTTCTAAGTGCCTAAATGGGATAGAGGAACAAGCATCTACAAATAAAGCCTAAGATTAAACCCCATAGATTTTACAAATTAGAAAAGAAAAAAGAAACCATGACTTTACTTTTTAGATTTTGTTTTTTGCAATCCACAGGGGCTCTTACACACAAACAAAACCAGAAATGCCCCCCAGAACCAAAGTAGAAAGAGAATGGGCATAAAGAGAACTCCAGGCAGGACCATCCCTGATCATGGCAAACATGTGCTGCAGAAGCAGCACTTCAGAGAAGTAGACTCAGAGCTAGTTCTGGAGCCCTGGCAACTGTGAAGATATGGCTCCATCACCTGGTACAAGAAAAGATCTCAAGTCCACCTAATAATGGTGAGATCGAAGTCCCCAAACTTCACTAGACCAACCTGTGTAGAATTCCTTGCCCATTCACCTCCCACAGACCCTGCTGACTCCTCTTCTTCAAGACTGCTCCTGGGGCTACAAGATTTCAGGTATCTAAAAGCGTTCAGGGAAAAGATCCAAAAACAAGCACAATTTTACTACACTGTTTATGAATACATAATTAGGTTATAAAACTATAAAGAGAATCAAAGTCAATGCTATAATGGTGAGGATAGTGGCTACCACAAAAGGCATGGCAAGGAGCTGTGAATGGCTAAAAGATGTAGAGATGTTGGCAAACTTATATTTCTTTTTGTGGTTGGGGGTCACACAGATGTTCATTTTACAATCTCTTATGCACTACTTTTATGTCTTATGCATTTTTTAATTTGTACAAATTTAGTGGGCACAAGTGCAGTTGTATTACACGGTTCTATTGAGTAGTGGTAAAGTTGGTAAAGTCTGTGTTTTGTTTTGTTTTTTTGAGATGGAGTCTCGCTCTGTTGCCCAAGCTGGAGTGCAGTGGCGCGATCCTGGCTCACTGCAACCTCCGCCTCCTGGGTTCAAGTGATTATCCTGCCTCAGCCTCCCCAGTAGCTGGGACTACAGGCGTGTGACACCATGCCCAGCTAATTTTTGTATTTTTAGTAGAGATGGGGTTTCACCGTGTTGGCCAGGCTGGTCTCGATCTCCTGACCTCATGATCCACCCCACCTCGACCTCCCAAAGTGCTGGGAATACAGGCATGAGCAAAGTCTGTGTTTTTAATGTCCCATCACCAGATAGTGTACACTGACAGTGACCATTTCTGCGGAAAAAGAACAAGTGTACATATATGTATATATATTTGCTTATTTATGAAAAAGAAAAAGCCTGGGGAAAAAAAAAACAACAACAACATACTAGTAACACTGTTTGCTTCAAAGATTCTCTAAACCAGCAGTCTCCAACCTTTTGGCACCAGGAACCAGTTTCGTAGATCAGATCAGTGATGGCATTGGATCCTCATAGGACTGTGAACCCTATTGTGAACTGCACATGCGAGGGATCGAGGCTGCTGGCTCCTTATGAAACTCTAACGCCTGATGATCTGAGGTGGAACAGTTCCATTCTTCAACCATTCCACCAATCCTGCCCTGTCTGGGGTTGAGGAACCCTGCTCTACAAACCTTTTTATTCCCTTTGAATTTTGTGCCATGTGCATACTTCTTAAAATACATAAAATTTAAATTAAAAAAAACAAAGGTACTGCAACATGATTTAAATAGCCAACAAAACTGTTTGCATTGAATGGCCTATGACAGATCTTTATAATACTATGTACCCCTAAGAAAGCTTTTTTTTTTTTTTTTTTTTCTTGAGACGGAATCTTGCTCTGTTGCCCAGGCTGGAGTACAGTGGCATGATCTCGGCTCACTGCAAGCTCTACCTCCCGGGTTCACACCATTCTCCTGCCTCAGCCTCCCGAGTAGCTGGGACTACAGATGCCGGCCAACACGCCCAGCTAATGTTTTGTATTTTTAGTAGACACGGGGTTTCACTGTGTTAGCCAGGATGGTCTTGATCTCCTGATCTCGTGATCCGCCCGCCTCGGCCTCCCAAAGTGCTGGGATCACAGGCATGAGCCACTATGCCTGGCCCGATTTCAATTTTTTTAGGGAATAACCAGAAGACAAGACAGTGAACTGTTAACGTGCAAAATTAGGAGTCATTACTTTCCTCATTAAATCCAAAGAGGTAGACATTACAAACAAATACTCAATTCCCAGAATAAATTAAGACATCTCCTCACTTGGAAATATGTATGTTTATTTCTATATGTGCATTATTATATACAATGTGATAAAAAAATTTTAATGTAAAGAACCAAATATCTTTCCTAAATTATACTGAGGTCAAGAAAAAAAAATTGCAGAACATAATAAAACATCTTACATAGAAATAAAAATTTCATCAGAATATATGAGACTCTACCAAAGAAAAATTTATCACTTTAAAAACCTTAGACATTGGGCCTGGGTGCGATGGCTCACGCCTGTAATCCCAGCACTATGGGAGGCTGAGGCAGGTGGATCACCTGAGGTCAGGAGTTCAAGACCAGCCTGGTCAACATGGTGAAACCCGGTCTCTACTAAAAATACAAAAATTAGCTGGGCATGGTGGTAGGCAACTAATCTCAGCTACTTGGGAGGCTGAGTCAGGAGAATAGCTTGAACCCAGGAGGCAGAGGTTGCAGTGAGCTGAGATTATGCCACTACACTCCAGCCCGGGCAACAAAAGCCAAATTCTGTCTCAAAAAAAAAAAAAAAAAAAAAAAAAAAAAAAATATATATATATATATATATATATATATATATTAGAAAAGCAAGAGCAAAATGAACTGAGAGTTTAGAAATGACACAAAATTACAAGCCAAACAGTAAAGTGATAATCTCAAAAGAAGAGAAAAAGAAAATAAAATATAAAGTTGGGTGTGGTGGCACACACCTGTAATCCCAGTACTTTGGAAGGCTGAGGCGGGCAGATCACTTGAGCCTAGGTGTTCGAGACCAGCATGGGCAACATGACAAAACCTTGTCTCTACAAAAAATACAAAAATTAGCCAGGCATGGTGGCACACACCTATAGTCCCAGTCCTAGCTACTCAGGGGGGCATGGTCAGGGGAGAGCTGAGGCAGGAGGATCCCTTGATCCCAAGAGGTTGAGGCTGAAGTGAGTCATAACGGAGCCACTGCACTGCAGCCTGGATGACAGAGCGAGACCCTGTCTCAAAAAAAAAAAAAAAAAAAAAAGGTGAAAAAATAAATCAAGCTAATTAATTGAGAACATACAACACAAATCAACCACTTATTTGTAAAAGGAAATAAGATGTGACTCAATAAAATAAAAAAGATATAATTAATAAAAAAGATTAAGAGCTTTATGGTAAACGATTCTCCATTAGTTACCAATATATTTGGAATTTAGACAGGAAGCTATGTAAAAAATGACAAACCAGATAAATGAAAAAGACACAAAAAGACCTAAAAAGAAAACAAGAAATTTTTTCAAATAATAAACAGAAAAGGGCACTGATTAAGTCACTGGAAGTTTTTTCCCCTAACATTCAAATAAAAAAAATAATTACTGGCCAAGCACACTGGCTCATGCCTGTAATCCCAGCACTTTGGGAGGCCAAGGCAGGCGGATTATGAGGTCAGGAGATCAAGACCATCCTGGTTAACATGGTGAAACTCTGTCTCTATTAAAAATACAAAAAAATTGGCCAGGCGTGGTGGCGAGCACCTGTAGTCCCAGCTACTCGGGAGGCTGAGGCAGGAGAATGGCGTGAAACCGGGAGGCGGAGCTTGCGGTGAGCTGAGATCGCACCACTGCATTCCAGCCTGGGCGACACAGCAAGACTCCATCTCAAAAATAATAATAATAATAATAATAATAAGACATCTCCTCACTTGGAAATATGTATGTTTATTTCTATATGTGCATTATTATATACAATTATTATACAATAATTATATACATACATAATTATGTATGTATGTATAAATATGTATGTTTATTTCTATATGTGCATTATTATATACAATTATTATACAATAATTATTATTATTATTATTTTACCCAAAGTACAAAAAAGAGTGTGTAAAGATGGCTATCGTAGCATAGTTAAGAACATCACTAAAAACCATCTGAATTACAAGCTAATCTCATTTAATGAGAACAGATGAAAAATCTTAAATAACATCTCAGAAATGATGTTATTCTTAAAAATTACTACTGTGATTAAGAAAGGTGCATCCCAAAAAGGGGCTATAGATAAAGCACAACGAAAACTACAACATTAGTTAAATATAATATTATATAAACAGGGGAAACAATTCAACTAACTGGCTTAATTATTCCAGGAAAAGCACCTGATAAAATTCGGTATCTATTCCTCAGTAAAATTCTATTTTAAAAAGAATGGCAAATGAGTTCGTTAAATGTAAGAGTTTATATTTTAAAACAGAAGGCTTTAAAGTTCACGGAGAATGTCTTCATGGTAAAAGGATAGACAAGATTTATAAATTGGATATTAAAACTATAAACTATTATTTATCAAAAGACTACACTGAAAGTGTCAAAAGACAAGACACAGATATGTGCAATCCTTTAACATATCCAGAATATACCAATGAATCAACAGTTAAATAAGAAAAAGACAGAAAAATAAGCAAAATATCTGAATGGAGACTTCATAAAAGAGGATATCCAACTGACCGATACATCAAAGAAAAGGTGCTCAGATCAAGATGGCCGGCTAGAAATCCCTCAAAAAGACAGCCAAAACAACAAATAAACAACTAGACTATAACACAAATAACTGAGGAAGGGTGCCAGAGTGCATCAGAAGAGTTTATAAAAGAAACTCGAGATGACCACATAGAGAGCAGAAGGAAATGCCAAGCTTCTATCACCCCAATTCCCAACCAGGATCAGCTGGGAACCAAAAGGACTACTCCCTTCTGCAAGGAGGTAAGAAAGAGGAGCCTAGCGATCTGTATCAACACCTTGGACACTTACAGACCTCACCATTGAGGAATCCTACAGTCCTCACAGGCCTAAGCTGCCTGGAGTATGCATAGCTGTGCTCCCCACAGAGAAGGAGTCAACCCTGTGCCCAGCTCCCTGTGGCCTGTGCTACACCATCTTGGAATTAGAACAATGGCTGGAGTGTGCCTTGCTCCAGCAGCAAGTAGCAAAAACTCCACTTTTCCCCTGAGGATAAGTCACCACTCAGACACCCTAGACCAGTGGCCCAACATCCTCAAGCCGAGTTTCAAGTGGCTACTGTACCTTTCAGCATGGTGCCAAATGAAGATGGAGCCACCTACCCCTATCCCACCCCACTGGGCCATATTTGATGCTTCCTGGGTTAATTTTAAAATTTACAATGTGTTAAAAAAAATCAACAAAGGGATACAAATCATTTTTTAAAAATACACAGAAATCCTGCAGCTTAAGACTTCAATGAATGAAATAAATATAATAGGACTAAAATAGCAGACATGATCAAGCATAAGACACAAATCTCTAACTTGAAGATAAGTCTTTTGAAATTACCTACTCAAAGAAATAAGAAATGAGAATGAAAACGAAATGAGAACACCTACAAGACTTACAGGAAATCATTAAGCAAACAAATGTTCATGTTATGAAAGTTCCAGAAGGAGGAGAAAAAAGGAAGCACAGAAAGCCTGCCAAATGAAATAGCTGAAAACCTCCCAAGTCTGATAAGAGGTATGAACACACAGATCCAGGAAGCTCAAAGGTTCCGAAATAGATTCAACCCAAAAGGGTCTTCCCAAGGCATATTATAGTTAAACCGTCAAAAGTGAAAGATAAGAGAATTCTAAAAAAGGCAAGAGAAAAAAGCATCAAGTTAATACAAGGAAATCCCCATTACACTTAAAACAGATTTCTCTGGAGAAACCTTACAGACCATGAGAGAATAAGATGATATATTCAAAATGCTGAAAGGAAAAAAAAAAAAAAATGTCAACCAAGAACACTATACCCAAAAAAGCTGTCCTTTAGAAATGAGGTCTTTCCCAGACAAGCAAAAACTGAGGAAATTCATTACCATTAGCCAGGTCTTACAAGAAATGCTCAAGAAGGTCTTACATCTAGAAATGAAAAAACGATAACCACTATCATGAAAATACACAAAAGTATAAAACTCACTGGTAGAACAAATACACAAAGGACAAAGAGAAAAAAAAATCAAATCTTATCACTATAGAAAACCATCGAACTACAATGATAAGAGAGGAAGAAAAAAAGGATATACGAATCAACCAGAAAACAATTTTTAAAAGGACAGGAGGCTAAGCACTGTGGCTCATGCCTAGAATCCCAACACTTTGGGAAACCAAAGGAGGAAGATTGCTTGTGCCCAGGAGTTGGAGACCAGCTTGGGGAACAAAGCGAGACCCCCATCTCTACAAAAAATACAAAAGCCGGGCATGGTGGCACACACCTGTAGGGAGACCAGGCTGGAAAGACTGCTTGAGCCCAGGAGTTCAAGGTTGCAGTAAACTATGATTGTATCACTGCACTCCAGCCTGGGCAACAAAGTCAGACTCTACCTCTAAAAAAATTTTTTTTTAATTTCAAAACCCCCTCATGACAAAAACTCTTAACAAGTTAGGTATAGAAAGAACACACCTCAACACAAAAAAGGCCGTATATGACAAACTCACATCTAACATACTGAATGGGGGAAATTTTAAAGCTTTTCCTCTAAGATATGGAACAAGTCAAGGATGCCTACTATCACTGCTCCTACTGAACACAGTACTGGAAGTCCTATCCTAGCCAAAACAATTAGGCAAGACAAAGAAAGAAAGAGCATCCAAATTGGGAAGGAGGAAGTTAAACTGTTCCCGTTTGCAGACAACATGATCTTATACATAGAAAACTCTTAAAATACTGTCATAAACTCCTAGAACTGATAAACAAATTCAGTAAAGTTGTAGGATACAAAATCGATACACAAAAATCAGTAACATTTTTATACACTAACAATGAATTCGCAGAAAAAAGAAATCAATAAGCAATTGCACTTACAATAACCAAAAAAATAAAATAAAATACCTAGAAATAAATTTAACCAAGGAGGTGAAAGTTCTCTAAAAGGAAAACTATAAAATCCTGGTCAAAAAAAAATTGAGGACACACAAAAAATTGAAACACATTCCATCTTTATCTACAGATTCAATGCAATCCCTATCAAAATACCAATGACATTATTTACAGAAACAGAAAAAAAAATCCTAATATGCATATGGAGCCACAAAAGACCTTTAACAGCCAAAGCAATTCTGAGAAAAAAAAACAAAGCAAGAGGCATTACACTATGTGCCTCTGAAATATACTACAAAGCCTGTAATCCCAGCCTTTTAGGAGGCTGAGGCAGGAGGATCATCTGAGCCCAGGAGATTGAGACCAGCCTGCACAATATAGTGAAACTTTGTCTCTATTTCTAAAATTTAAAAATAGACATAATGGTGCTGGGAAAACTACAGCCATATGCAGAAGAAAGGAACTAGATGCCTACACTCATCATATTTAAAAAAATGAACTTAAAGACGTAAACGTAAGGTCCAATACTATGAAACTACTAGAAGAAAACATTAGAGAAACATTATAGGATGTTTGTTCTGGGCAAATATTTTCTGGAGAAGACCTCAAAATCATAGGCAACAAAAGAAAAACTAGGCAAAAGCAAAAGGGATTACAACAAACTAAAAAGCTTCTGCAGAGCAAAGGAAACCACTGGAGTGAAGCTATGAAAGAAAAATACAAACTATCCAACCAACAAGGGATTAATAACCAGAATATACAAGGAACTCAACAGCACATACACAAAAATACAAATCCAATTTTAAAAGTCAGCAAAAAAGCCAAATAGACATCCCTCAAAACACATACAAATGGCCAACAGGTATATGAAAAAGTGCTCAGCATTACTAATTATCAGGGAAATATAAATCAAAGCCACAATGAGATATCATCTCACCCCAGTTAGAATGGCAATTATCAAAAAGACAAAAAATAACAAATGATGGCAAGGATACAAAAAAAGGAACTTACATACACTGTTGGTGGAAATGTAAATTAGTATAGCCATTATGGGAAACAGTATGGATATTCCTCAAAAACTAAAAATAGAACCACCATATGATCCAGCAATCCCATTACTAGGTATATACCAAAAGGAAAGAAATCAGTGTCAATGAGATATCTGCACTCTTAGGTTTATTGAAGCGCTATTCATAAACACACACAGTGGAATACTATTTAGCCATTAAAAAACAACAACAACAACACGAAATTCTGTCACTGGCAGCAACATGAAGAGGCTTTTGGAGGCCATTATGTTAAGTAAGATAAGCCAGACACGGAAAGATAAATACCACGTATCTCATGGAAGCAAAAAAGGTGATCCCATAGAAAGTAGAGGATAGAACAGTGGTTACTAGAGGCAGGGAAAGGGAGGGGAGAAGGAAGAATAGCCAAAGGCTGGTTAACAAATACAAAAGTACAGGTAGATAGAAGAAGTAAGTTCTAATGTTCTATAGCACTATAGAGTGACTGTAATTAACAATAATTTATTGCATATTTTCTTTTTTTCCTTTATTTTTTAAGAAACATGGTTTTGCTCTATTGCCCAGTACAATGGTGTGATCATGATTCACTGAAAACCTCCAACTCCTGGGCTCAAGTGATCCTCCCACCTCAGCCTACTGAGTAGCTGGGATTATAGATGTGCACCACCACACCTGGCTAATTTTTTATTTTTATTTTTGCGGAGATGGGGTCTGCTATGTTGTCCAGGCTGGTGTATATTTTTAAATAGCTAGAACAGATTTTGAATGTTTTCAGCACAAAGAAATGTTTGAGGTGATGGATATGCTAATTACCCTGATTTTATCATTATACATTGTAGACATGTATCAAAATATCACACTGTGCCCAATAAATACTAAATACCTACAATTATTTGTGATAATTAAAAACAAAGCAAAAGAAAGGGTGCTTAATCTCATTAGTCATAGGGGAATATAAATTAAAACCACAATGAACGACTACAACACACCTACAAAATTGGTTAAAATTAAACAGACTGGCAATACCAAGCACTGAATAGGATGTAGAGTAACTAAGACCTCAGATATACTCACAACCACTTTGTACAATCACTTGGGAAAACTAAACATAGGCACACCCTATGACCCAGCATTCAGGCAAGAGAAATACATATATATGTACACCAAAAGACTGTACAAGAATATTCTTGACCTCACTGTTCTTAATAGTTAAAAATGGAAACAAGCCAAATTTTCATCAAAACTAAATTGTGGCACATTAAAATCAGAATAACATGACGTAGTAAAGAAAGTCAACAAACTACTGCTACTCCAACACGGAGATCTGTCACAAACACAGAGCTAAAGAGGCCAGGCACACAAACAATTACATACTATATGATTCCATTTACGAAAATTATAGTTAATATTTTAGAAACCTAATCCATGGTGGGTTTTTTTGTTTTTAAGACAGAATTTCGCTCTTGTTTGCCCAGGCTGGAGTGCAGTGGCACGATCTCGGCTCACTACAACCTCTACCTCCAGGGTTCAAGTGATTCTCCTGCCTCAGCCTCCCTAGTAGCTGGGATTACAGGCATGCGCCACCACGCCCGCCTATTTCGTATTTTTGGTACAGCCGGGGTTTCCCCATGTTGGTCAGGCTGGTCTTGAACTCCCTACCTCAGGTGATCCACCTGCCTTGGCCTCCCAAAGTGCCGGGATTTCAGGCATGAGCCACCGTGCCCGGTCAATCCATGGTGTTAAAAATTTAATGCTTACCTTGGCAGTGGGAGGGAATGGTGTGGCTGGGCACAAGCATGGGAGGAGGCTGGCATACTCTGTTTTTTTTTCATGGGTAATAGCTACGTGGGTATGTCCACAGTAATAATTCATCAAACTGTACATTTATTGGTTACACACTTTCTCAGTATACAGTATGATTTAGTAAAGATTTATTTTAAAAAATGAAAAACAAAGTTGAAAGAAAAAATACTTTTAAAAATACGAAAAGCGGCAGGATGCGGTGGCTCAGGCCTGTTAACCCTAGTACCTTGGGAGGCCAAGGCAGGCATATCACTTGAGGATCACTTGAGGCCAGGAGTTCGAGACTAGCTTGGCCAACATGGTGAAACCCCGTCTTTACCAAAAATACAAAAATTAGCTGGGCGTAGTGGTGCACATCTGTAATCCCAGGTACTTGGGAGGTTGAGGCACGAGAATTGCTTGAACCCAGGAGGCAGATGTTGCAGTGAGCCAAGATCGTGCCACTGCACTCCAGCCTGGGCGATGGAGTGAGACAGCATCTCAAAAACAAACAAAAAAACGAAAAGCAATTCGTGATAATTTTCACAACCAAGGGCAACCTAATTCTCTGATTTATGCTGTTTTTACTGCCTTTCAAGTTTCTTATTTATATCTAAACTCTTCAAAACTAGTCCTCATGAACACATTGGAAGAAAGTAATCTCTCTCTATCCCTATTTTACTACAGCATTTCTTCCACCCTAAAAAACCAGTAGACAGTGGCTCACGCCTATAATCCCAGCACACTGGGAGGCAAAGGCAAGTGGATCACTTGAGCTCAGGAGTTGGGAGACCAGCCTGGGTAACATGGCGAAAACCTGTCCCTATAAAAAATACAAAAATTAGCCAGGCGTAGTGGCCTGTAGTCCCAGCTACTTGGGGAGCTGAAACAGGAGGATCACTTGAGCCTAGGAGGTGGAGGTGGCAATGAGGTGAGATCGCACCATTGCACTCCAGCCTGGTTTATGAAAGAGAGACCCTGTCTTAAAATTAATAATAAAAAATTTAAAAATACTAGAGACAGAGTGACACATTATATAAGAAAAGAGTCAATGTAGCACTAAGAGGATGTAGCAATCCTAAATGTATCAAACAAAGCTGTAAAATATGCAAAGAAAAATTGATAGAAATGAACAAGAGAGACAAATCTACAATTATTGTCAGAGACCCCTTTCTCAATAATCAATAGAACTAGACAGAAAAATCAGCAAGGACAAAGAACTCAGCACCACTATGAACCAATAGGATCTAATCAACATTTATAGAGCACTCCATCCAACAAGAAAAGAATATATACTTGTTCTAAGTGTCTACAGATTATATATCCAAGATAGACCATATCTTGGGCATTAAAAAAACCTCAATGAATTTAAAAGAACCAAAATCATACAGAGAATGTTTTCTGACCACAATGGAATGAAATTAAAATCAACAGCAGAAAATATCCAAACACATGGAAACTAAACAACACACTTATAAATGACCCATAGCTGCCAGGCGCTGTGACTAACGCCTGTTAATCCCAGCACTTTGGGAGGCTGAGGTGGGCAGATCACCTGAGGTCAGGAGTTCAAGGCCAACCTGACCAATATGGAGAAACCCTGTCTCTACTAAAAATAAAAAATTAGCCAGGCATGATGGTGCATGCCTGTAATCCCAGCTACTCAAGAGGCTGAGGCAGGGGAATCACTTGAATCTGGGAGGCAGAGGTTGCGGTGAGCTGAGATCACGCCATTGCACTCCAGCCTGGACAACAAGAGTAAAACTCCATCTCCAAAATAAATAAATAAATAAATAAAGGTCAAAGAGTAAGAGTTTCAAAGAAAATAAAAATTACATTGACCTAAATGAAAATTAAAATGAAATATACCAAAATTTATGTGATACAGCTAAGGCAATCTTGACACAAAAATGTAATTGCTTTAAATGTATACACTAGGAAACAGAAAAAGTTCCTAATAATCTATGATCCACCTCAAACACTTAGAAAAAGAGAAAGACAAACTCAAAGCAAGTGAAAGAAGGAAATAAGAGCAGAAATAAAACGAAAAACAGAAAAGCAAGATAGAAAAACCAGTGAAACAAAGAACTGGGTCTTTAAAAAGATCAATAAAATTGACATCATCTAGGAAGACTGACCAAAAAGGTGATGACACAAAGAAAGACACCCCCGCCCCCCAACAGACAGACACAATTAGCAACATCAGGAATAAAACAGGAGATATCACTACAGATCCTGTAGACATCAAAAGGATAATAAGGAAATACTGTAAACTCTACACATATTAATTCAACAAGTTAGATGAAATGGACCACTTCTTCAAAAAACACAAACTACCACAACTTACATATACAAAATACATCACTTGAATAGCCCTATAAACATTCAGGAAGTGAAATACATAATCTAAAAACTCCCAAAAAAGAAATCTCTTGGCCCATATGAAATTCTGCCAAACATTTAAAGAATTAAAAACAATTCTACACAATCTCTTTCAGAAAACAGGAAACTTTCCAATTGATTTTAAACTAGTGCTATCCTGATACCAAAACCAGACCAAAGCAGCACAGAAAAAAAAACTACAGACCAATATTGCTCATGAACATACAAAAATCCTTAACAAAATATTAGGAAATAAAATTCAGCAATATATATGTATGTGTACACATATGTGTGATTGATATATATATAGATCTATATTGACATATAGATCTATATTGATATATAGATCTATATATATATAGAAATGAACAAGAGAGACAAATTCACAATTATTGTCAGAGACACCTTTCTCAATAATCAATAGAACTAGACAGAAAAATCAGCAAGGACAAAGAAGAACTCAGCACCACTATGAACCAATAGGATCTAACCAATATTTATAGAGCACTCCACCCAACAAGAAAAGAATATATACTTTATATCTGAACTCTTCAAAACTATTCCTCATGAACACATTGGAAGAAAGTAATCCCTCTCTATCCCTATTTTACTAGAGCATTTCTTCCATATATGTGATATATATATCTCAAGTAGAATCTATTCCAGGAATGCAGGGCTAGTTCAATATTTAAATATCAATCAAGACAATACACCATATTTATAGGCTGAAGAAGAAAAATCACATGGTCACATCAATTGGTGCAGAAAAAGCATTGGACAAAATACAACATTCATTCATTGTTTTTAAAAAAAAAAACTTAGAAAATTTGTAATAAAAGATGACTTTCTCAACTTGACTTTTAAAAATCTACATAAAATTTATAGCTAACATACTTAAGGGGATGCTTTCCCCCTAAGATAGGGAACAAGGCAAGGATGTTCCCTCCCACCCATTTTACTTAACATGGTGCTAGAAATTCTAGCCAGTACAATAAGGCAGAAGAAAATAAAAGGCATACATATCAAAAATGAAGAAATCAAACTGTTACTATTTGTAGAAAACATGACCAGCTACATAGAAAATAAATTCCAAGGAAATGACAAGGGAAAAAAAACCTACTAAATAAATTCAGCAATGCTGGAAGATACCAGATAAACATACACACACACACACACACACATACACAAACCCCAATGGTATTTCTATATACTAATAATGAACACAGAAACTAAAATTTAAAATATGATACACCATTTAAAATTGCTCCAAAAAAAACCCCAACATATTTACAAATAATTCTAACAAAACATGTACTGGACTTGTATGCTGAAAACTATATAACAGCAACAAAAGAAATAGACTCTGAGTTCCCCAGAACTTGAGCTCTCACCTCAAGAAACACCTGCAAACCTACACAGATGAGAAACCTTACCACTGGGCCTGAGATGGCCATGAGTGGAAATCTGTCCTCTCAGATGAACTGACCAGTCACTATCGCCAACACACAGGGAACAGCCCGTTTAAGTGCCAGAAGTGCAACCCTGCATTTTCCAGGTCAGACTGCCTTGCCTTCCACATGAAGCACTTTTAAATCACAAACAGTGAATATGACCCACACTGCCAGAAGAGAATTCAGTACCTTTTTTTTTTTACCTTTCACACTGTCTCTCCAGTGAGACAAGGAGTCGACCTGGGAAGCACTACAATCATGGTCAAGTGCTGAACTAAGTCAACTTGTGAGTGAATAATCAAGAAAACTTAGGAATCCAAAAGATAAAAATCAAAGAACAGGTGGGATCTGTGATTGGATCTACTATCACTCCAATTCTAAATCCAACTTGAATATTCCTGGACTTAGAAAACACCAAACAGGTGACTGGAAGTTGTGGATATAAGGGTATAAATGAAATCCCTAAGTTGAGGGGAGGGAAGACTAGAATTCCCTTGAATTGTGTTTTATTTATTTATTTATTTTTTTATTTTTTATTTTTTTTTTTTTTGAGACGGAGTCTCACTCTGTCGCCCAGGCTGGAGTGTAGTGGCCGGATCTCAGCTCACTGCAAGCTCCGCCTCCCGGGTTTACGCCATTCTCCTGCCTCAGCCTCCCGAGTAGCTGGGACTACAAGCGCCCGCCACCTCGCCCGGCTAGTTTTTTGTATTTTTAGTAGAGACGGGGTTTCACCGCGTTAGCCAGGATAGTCTCGATCTCCTGACCTCGTGATCCACCCGTCTCGGCCTCCCAAAGTGCTGGGATTACAGGCTTGAGCCACCGCGCCCGGCCGAATTGTGTTTTAATACAATATAAGCATGAAGATCACCTTGTATTCTCTTTGCCTTCTAAAAATCATTATTATGATGTTAGAAGAAGAAATTCAGATACAGAAAATGTGTGTTAATATCCTAAATAATGGTGCTTGGTGAGTCTTGGTTCTAAAAGCACTAAATAAAGAAGCCAAAGTTCTGAAACGCTGCATACTTTGACAAGGAAAATCTACTTTTGTCTTCTGATCTACATTTATGATCTAAGTAAGGTAAATAAGCCTTGTTTATGTCTTTAACATTTTGGTCAGATGTAGTGGCTCAACACCTGTAATCCTAACACTTTGGAGGACTAAAGTCCCCCTCAACTCAGGGGGACTGCTTGAGCCCAGGAGCTCCTAGATCAGCCTGGACAAAACAGTGAGCCCTGCCTCTGAAAAAAAAAAAAAAAAAGAAAGAAAGAAAGAAAGAAAAATACCCAAGTGTAGTGGTACACACCTATAGTCCTGGCTACTCAGGAGGCTGAGGCAGGAGGATTGCTTGAGCCCAGGAATTCAAGGTTGCAGTGGGCTAAGGTCACACCTCTGCACCCCAGCCTGTGCAAAAGAGCAAGACCCTGTCTTAAAAAAACAAAACAGACAGGCGTGGTGGCTCACGCCTGTAATTCCAGCACTTTGGGAGGCCGAGGCAGGCGGATCACGAGGCCAGGAGATTGAGACCATCCTGGCTAACACAGTGAAACCCCGTCTCTACTAAAAATAAAAAAATTAGCTGGGCGTGGTGGCCGACGCCTGTAGTCCCAGCTACTCTGGAGGCTGAGGCAGGAGAATGGCGTGAACCCAGGAGGCAGAGGATGCAGTGAGCCAAGATCGTGCCACTGCACTCCAGTCTGGGCGACAGAGCGAGACTCCGTCTTAAAAAAAACAAAAAAAAAACAAACAAAAAAACTTACCATTTTTTGAAGTTTGTTATGCACTGTGGTTTCAGATGTGCAACAATTTGTCAAATGGTTTATTCCCCAGTATGCTTAAGACAGAACAAAATTTTTTTCCATGTAGTTACCTGCCGTAATAAATACGTAATATAAATTTCAGTAAACTACTTCTGTATATTTGTAAATTACAAAGTAAAAAAAAAAATGAACATTTTGTAAACATTGAAAAATGAACATTTTATGAACAAATGAACATTTCTCATCGCAAGATGAGAATTATGTTTTAAATAAACCTATAATATTTCATCTAGGGAAAAGAAACAGATTTAAGTAAGTAGAGAGACAGATCACGTTCATGGATTAACACCTCAACATAATAAAGACGACAATTATCCCCAAATGGACATATAGGTATAATATAGTTCTTGTCAAAATATTGGAAAGCTTTTTTGTATATTAGATAAGATTATTCTAAAATTTATATTGAAAGGCAAAGGAACTGGAATAACTAAAATGATTTTGAAAAATAAACTGGGAGGAATCAGTCTAACCAACTTCAAGACTCATTATATGGCTACAGTAAGTAATCAAGACTGTGTGATATACTGGCCAGGAGCGGTGGCTCACACCTGTAATCCTAGCACTTTGACAGCCCAAGGCGGGTGGATTACTTGAGCTCAGAAGTTCAAGACCAGCCTGGCCAACACGGTGAAACCCTGTCTCTACATAAATACAAAAAAAAAAAAAAATAGCCAGGCGTGGTGGCACACGCCTATAATTCCAGCTGCTCTGGAGGCTGAGACAGGAGAATCACTTGAACCTGGGAGGCAGAGGCTGCAGTGAGCCAAGATCACACCACTGCATTCCAGCGGCAACAGAGCAAGACTCCATCTCAAAAAAAAAAGACTGTGTGGTATTGACAAGAGACAGACATGTAAATCAATGCAACAAAATGGAGAACCCAGAAAGAGATCCACACAAAAATGCTAAACTGATTTTGTACAAAGGCACAAAAGCAATTAAATGAAAAAAAGATGGCCGTACAGTCAGGATCTTTCTGCATTATTTATTATAACAGCATGTGAATCTACAATTATCTCAAAATAAAGTTTGGTTTTTTAAAAAAGATGGTAGGTAGTTCCATCTGAAGTAGCTCTTATGGCCAGGCACTGTGGCTCATGCCTGTAATCTCAGCACTTTGGGACAGGGAGGCAGAAGGATCACTGGATGCCAATAGTTTGAGATCAGTCTGATCAACATAGTGAGACCCCCATCTCTAAGAAAAAGAAAAAGAAAAAAAGAGAAAGAGAAAGAGAGGGAGGAAGGGAGAAAAAGAGGAAGGAGAGGAAGGGGACGGAGGGAGGGACAGATGGGGAAAGGGAGAGAGAGGGGGATTGGGGGAAGGGTGAAGAAGAGAGGGAGGGAGGGAGGGGGAGAGAGAAAGAAAAGTAAAGAAAAGGCATTTATACAACAGCTTCCAAACAACACTGTATCTGAAAATTGGTCATTAGGATTCTTGGCATTTGTCTGTCAAAAAAAAAAAAAAAAGAAGTCTTATTTTGGGCAGTCAAAAATCATCTCCTGGAAGCACACTTTGCCATAAGAGGCACAACAGGGTATGTTCCTTATTAACAGGACATATTCAATCTACAGTTAGTAGCACAGTTATCTGCCATGCCCCAAAACCAGTTGTCCATCAAGAATTCTGGGTCCCAAACCAGGCTGAAATAAAATATAGGCACATCCTCCCTTTAAAAGATCCAATTTGGGAACAGACAGATTTATTCCCAGAACAATGCATTGGTTTACCAAAACATGTTTGACCTTTCAAAGGACCTCTTTGTGGCGTGCTTCCTTAACACATTTTAGAGGACCCTTTTGATTAAAACTCCACTTAGCTCTTCTTTTTCAGAATCTTATCTGCTTAAGCCATATGGAGCACTCCCCCATGGGACCAAGTAACTCCTCTGTTTCACAGGGGAAGACACTAAGGCTCAGTTCCGTGACCTGCTCAGGATCCTGGGTAGTAGCAGTCCTGTCTCCTAACTCCTATACCACTGCTCTTGTTCAAGTCCATTATTTCTGCTATTCCAACTTTAAACAATTATTCTGGTGGGATTCTCTTCCATTTAGACCTCACACTATACAGAGACTGTTAAACTGAACCCTGCAAGACACAGCCCTCATGAAATCCAGAGATAGAGACACTTTGCACAGCTGCTTTATAATACTGATGAGGAACACCCAGGTCCATCACGCTGTGAAATGAGAGAGAACAGGCCCTTCAGGCAGGAGCTGGCCACATTCTCTTTCCAGCTCTGTCCCTCAGTACACATTCGCCTTCACCAACTATCTTACTAACTACGTGTTGGCTTTTTTACCTTGAGTAAAACAGTAGCAGCAAGAAAAAAATATTTACTTCCTCTTCAATGAAAGGAAGAGTACAATGAGATAAACGTAATTGTTCATGTTCCTCAAAACTGAAGCATAAATTATACATGTGGCTGGACAATTATAACCACCATCCTGGGACCATCCTTCTTTGGGGTTCAGATCCTTTTCAGTATTTACAACCCCTTTGCAATGGAAGGGCACAGTTTTAAGAGATTCACTGATTTGCCTGAAGTCAGAGTTTGACCTGTGTCTCATTTGTTTCTAAATCCTTGTGTAGTCTTCTTCGTGTCACATGCTGCTATTCCTAATCACTCAGGGACACGTGGAAAAAAAAAGGCTTAATAACTAATGTCAAGTAGGCCAGGATTTTCCTACATCAGCGCTACTGACATTTTGAATGCAATAATTCTTTGTTGTAGGGGGCTGTCCTATAGGATATTTAGCAGCATCCTTGGATTCTGACCACTAGAGGCCAGTCGCATTCCCCTCTGCCAAGCTGTGACAACCAAAAATATCTCCAAATGCTCCCAGATGTCCCCTACTGAACAAAAGTGCCCCTGGTTGAAAACTACTGTGCTTTACATATAACATACAAATACATGGAAACAACCACCTAAGAAGATAACTTTACAGAAGGCATAATTCTCTTCAAATATTTGAAAAATTTCCATATAGAAGCAGGAATGGATTTGGCATGCCAGGGAGCAGACCTATACCCAGTGGGTTCAAGTGGGTTCAAGTTAATAATAAAATCAGCTAACATTTATTCTTCCTATGTACCAGGCACTGTTCAGTACACTTTGAAGTATTATTTCATTTAGTCTTCACAATAACCTTGTAAGGTCAGTAGTACTGGCCCCACTTTACAGGTGAAAAAGCTGAGGCTCAGAAGAGAATAGTTAAAAGAATTTGCCCAAGGACCAAGAGCTAACAGCAAAAGGCAGAACTCGTACTCAAACCAAGGTCCAATACTGAGCCCAAGCTCTTAATTGCCAAGTATTATGACCATGACAAATTAAGGATTTTACCTCAGTAAAATAAAGAAAATAAAGAACTTTTTGACTTAAAAACTGTTTCTTTCATATGGAGATTTCTTAAAGAACTCAAAACAGAACTACCATATGACCCAGCAATTCCACTACTGGGTATCTACCCAGAGGAAAAGACATCACTATACAAAGAAGACACCTGTACTTGTATGTTTATTGCGGCACTATTCACAATACCAAAGTGATGGAACTAACCTAAGTGTCCACCAATGGTTGACTGGATAAAGAAAACGTGGTATATATACACCACGGAATACTACACAGCCATAAAAAAAGAATGAAATCAGGCTGGGCATGGTGATGCATGCCTGTAATCCCAGCACTTTGGGAGGCTGAGGCAGGTGGACTGCTTGAGTCCAGGAGTTCAAGACCAGCCTGGGCAACATAAACAAGACCCCATCTCTACGAAAAACATTTTAAAAATCAACCAGATGCTATGGTACACATCTGTAGTCCCAGCTACTCAGGAAGCTAACGTGAGAGGATCACCTGAGCCCAAGAGGTTGAGGCTACAGTGAGCCATGATCACACCACTGCACTCATGACAGAGTGAGACCTTGTCTAAAAAAAAAAACAAAGAAAAAAAGAATGAAATAATGTCTTTCGCAGCAACACGGAGTTAGAGGCCATTATCCCAAGAGAACTAATTCAGAAACAGAAAATCAAATACTGCATGTTCTTACTTATAAATGGGAGCTGAATGATGGATACACACGGACATAAACATGGAAATAACAAACAGTGGGGACTCAAAAAGGAGGAAGATTGAGGGAGGTTGAAAAATTACCTATTGGGGCCGGGCGCGGTGGCTCAAGCCTGTAATCCCAGCACTTTGGGAGGCTGAGATGGGCGGATCACGAGGTCAGGAGATCGAGACCATCCCAACATGGGCTAACATGGTGAAACCCCGTCTCCACTAAAAAATACAAAAAACTAGCCGGGTGAGGTAGCAGGCGCCTGTAGTCCCAGCTACTCGGGAGGCCGAGGCAGGAGAATGGCGTGAACCCAGGAGGCGGAGCTTGCAGTGAGCTGAGATCCGGCCACTGCACTCCAGCCTGGGTAACAGAGCGAGACTCCGTCTCAAAAAAAAAAAAAAAAAAAAGAAAAATTACCTATTGGGTACAATGTTCACTATTTGGATAATGGGTACACTAGAAGCCCAGTCCCCACCAGTTGGCAATATATCCACGTAACAAACATGCACATGTACCCCCGATTCTAAAGTAAAATTTCTTTAAAAAAAAAAAAAAAAACTTTATTTTGCAAACAATTATTTCCGCAGCCACCATCTCAATCCTATCTCTCCAGATCAGACCCAGAAAACCTGCCTTCCTTTGTAACTTTCAGGGAAGTCTGCTCTGAACTCCACTGAGCCCCTGTACAATACTCAATCCTTCCTATTTCAAGTTACTCAAACTTAGTAACATCCAACTTAGATGACAAGCTCCATGAGAGCAGGGGCAAGCAGCTTCTCACACATATTACACGCTCCCATACAAAGCCTTGCACATACTGGGGCTCAATAAACACTTTCTAAATAAATGTTCCTGAGGCCGAAAGCCTCCCATACCACCCCTACCCTCCAAAGCCCACACCATGAGGGATGCTTAAGCAAGCACCTTTAAGAGATGTGATTCTTGCATTAGAGCTGAAGATTTTATTGGATATGCTCTGAGTTTTTTCCAACTCTGAGAATCTGAGTCAGGAAAAGGCAGAAAGGGACAGATGAGAGGCAACACAGCCTTCCGGCTACATCTTCAATCAAGCTACCAAGGACTCCCTTGACTATGACCAGAAATCATGTGTCAGGGACTACATCTATTTATGTGTGTACGTATATGTATATACACTTACATGTACACACATACAAATACACATATACATGTATATCTGCAAATGCATATCTATCAGTTCCCTCTGTAAGAAATTAAGCAGACAGGCCAGGTGCAGTGGCTCACACCTGTAATCCTAGCACTTTGGGAGGCCAAGGCAGGTGGATCACCTGAGGTCAGCAGTTTGATACCAGCCTGGCCAACATGGTGAAACCTCATCTCTACTAAAAATACTCTACTAAAAATTACCTGGGCATGGTGGCAGGCACCTGTAATCCCAGCTACACAGGAGGCTGAGACAGGAGAATTGCTTGAACCCGGGCGGCGGAGGTTCCAGTGAGCTGAGATCGCACCACTGCACTCCAGCCTAGGAGACAGAGTAAGACTCTGTCTCAAAAAAAAGAAAGAAAGAAAGAAAGAAAGAAATTAAGCAGACAAACATCTACAAGGTTTCTGAGGCCCTGAAGCCAGCACAAGGATGTACAAATAATCAGGAGTCTCTTTCTTCCCCTGGTATATGAACGAGGTAAGGCACATAATGCTCTAAAGTAACAGTCCCCGTAAAACACCAGCACACCTGCCAACCAGTTCTACCTCCCTCAGGTATCAGCGTCTGACACCCTTTCAAGAAAGTACCAAGTGGCCAAGCCCTGTTCCTGGAAGAAATGGGAGCTCATATGTGTGAGATGCTTTGAAGAGATGCTCACATATAGTAGAGGAGGAGAAGGAGAAGCACACTTTGCAACATTAAATATTAAATTGGAGGCCACCTGTCAAGAGAAAAACTCTAAATAGAATTAGATTTATTTGAGAGCCCAGATTTCCAGGCTATACTTCCATTTCTCTTAAAAAAAAAAAAAAAAAAAAAAAAAAAAAGTTATGCCTAGTATTTATACAAAGTAGAAGCCCATCTTCTTACCATATCCAGCTAGTGGCAAGTTCTCTGAGCTAACCTGAGGGTAAAGTGGATGGAGAGCTGGCTGAGAATGCCACAGAGCAATCAAGCAAACACTTTGCCCAAGGGTCAAACTAAGTGGAACAGTTGTTGACGGAAAAGTCGTGCCATAAACCATTTGTGGTCTCTCCTTAACTTTCTCAGTGTTTTTGAGCAGTAGAGAGAGGACAGGAACCACCAACACAAGTTTTTCCTACCATCACTAGGTTTTTTACCACTGTACCTGGGATATTCTGGTTCTTTCCTTCCTAACTTCTATCTCCATCAATAGCATGGCATCTTCGCCCTTCATGTGCAACCAATCACCACCCAGTAGAGGCAGAGATCTAACTATCCAAAAAATGCATTCAGACAGATAAAACAAGAGCCAGTGCAAAATAAAACACATCACCACCACCCAGGAAGCTTCCAGGACCAACCACAAACACTCTCTTTCAATTTACAGACAGGTTTTTCCTTTTTCACCTGACTACTGACTCGCCCAACTTGGGATAACCACCAGTCAGAAGTTTTTAAATGCATGTATCTCATTCCAGGGGGCCAGGTGTAAACCAAGGCCAGTTGAAAACCGGCGCCATTTAATGAGATGTCGGTTTAAATGGGCCTATTTTTTTTTAACCTACCATTGTAGAGCAAGAAGTGAGCTTGGAAGCCTGCAGTTTAGCGCTTGTCACCAACCTTTTTTCTAAAGTCAAGGCAATTAGGCCCATGACTGTTAAAAATCTATCTCAAAGCTCTTGTCCTGCGCACATCAATCACAGTCACGGCTGAAAACAAACAGAATTTTAAAAATTTCTTTCTCCACACCCAAGGACAAGTGTGAGGGCAGCCGAGAAATCATGGCGACAGGAACAGCCGGTGTCCAAGGGGGCAGCTGCTTCTGAGACCTGCTTTGAGACGGACAGAGAACCAACCCGAGGTACTTTTCTCTCCCAATGTCTCTCCCTCGGCTCATTCACCATATTTTGGTCCAACAAACTGTTTTTCTCCTTTGAGAGGTTTATGGCGAGGGCAAGAGGGACTGAAGGGAAGCGAGGGGGCGACGCCAGGGATTTGTTGCTACACGTAAAGCTGGAAAACGTGCAGCTGTTTACTACCAGCGCCCCGTAGACTCTGAGCGCAGCTTGCAGCTGAGCGCTCCCCTCGGGCGCCGACCCCGCCTCCCCCACCGTTCGTGCGCCTTCGGCTTTGGAGGCGACGCACCACCTGCCCTCCCCGACGCGCTCGCAGGACGCCGAGCGCCCAACCAACGCCGCGCGGGCCCCCAGGGCATCAGCTCGGTCTCCCCTCAGCCCCCGCGCCCACGCCGCGCGCCACTCACACCAAGTTACCTCGGAGGCCCGGGTTGTCGTCTCTGGCCCGAATCTTTCGGATTTTGACGGGGCGCCCGCTCAGGGTAGACAGGACCAGACGTTGGCGCAAGAAGTTGCACCCCGCGTAGCTGAGGGAGTTCGCCTGAGTCGCCATGTGCGCGCCCTCCGCAGAGACCTGAGCAGCCCGAGTGCGGCGACTTCGGACAGACGCGGGACCCGTGACCCCGGCGGTGGTGGTGGCTGCGACACCGACGGCGGCAGCTGGGGCTGCCTCCCGCAGCCCCGACGCGTCCACGTGGTTTGGAACAGGAAGACGGAGAGACTAGACACCGGGTCAGAGGGGAGCGGGGCGGAGCCAGTGGCCACCTCCCCGCCTCCCCGCCCGACCGGGGCGGCCACCACGCCGGGCCACGCCGCTATTGGCCCGCGCCGGATCAGGGCGGTGCCCGCGCCGCGCCTCCATTGGCTCGCGCTGAAGCTGGGCGGTGCCCAAGCCGCGCTGCCATTGGTCCGTAGTGGAGCTGGGCGGTGCCCGGGCCTTGGCAACAGCGCGCGGCTGGAGGCAACGCGTGAGGGTGGCCCGGGAACCCCGGCGCGGGAGTTGCCAGTCAGGGCAGTCTCCTTTGGGTACCTCCTGGCGTGGTAGCAAGGGGAGATGGCGGACTGAGATTGATGCCTACGACGTGCCGGATTCTTAGCATCACTACTTACGGCAACTACTGGGGTGAAGATGCTATTATCTACCCCTCCTCTTTCTTTCTAAGGGAGAAAACAAGGGTTGGCACACTCACCCTATCGCAAGGATGCTGCTCAGCGCACTGCCGGCGCAGTCCCCCAGCTCCATGCTGTAACCTTGCAAGGTAGAGCCATCCTGTCTTATGAAGAAAGGGTCGAGGAATATTGCAAAGCTGACAGTGGCAGCCTGTACTGAGACCCGAATCCTCCCACAGCAGGCCGTTGCTTATTTTATTAAGAGACACCTCTTTGCCCCTTTCTCACGGGTCCCTTCGTTTATCGTCACTGCGTTTCATGGCAATTCAGGCCCTCCTACCTCGCATGCCTCGAGATAGATAGTTGTAATAACTTCCCACGCACACACACGCAATGATTTTCCTTCCCGTCCTCCTCCAGTCCTGCACAAGAAAATCTTCCCAAACGTTGGATTGTTTCACTTCTCTACTCAAAAACCTTCTAAAATTTACAGTTAACTAACAAATGGGCCGGGCGCGGTGGCTCAAGCCTGTAATCCCAGCACTTTGGGAGGCCGAGGCGGGTGGATCACGAGGTCAGGAGATCGAGACTATCCTGGCTAACATGGTGAAACCCCGTCTCTACTAAAAAGACAAAAAACTAGCCGGGCGTGGTGGCGGGCGCCTGTAGTCTCAGCTACTTGGGAGGCTGAGGCGGGAGAATGGCGTGAACCCGGGAGGCGGAGCTTGCAGTGAGCCGAGATCACGCCACTGCACTCCAGCCTGGGAGACACAGCGAGACTCCATCTCAAAAAAAAAAAAAAAACTAACAAATGACTACGAAAGTAGGAGTCCAATATCATAGTAATGTGGGTTTGTAGCCATTCTTGGACAACACTCACCAGACCATGAGTTCCAGAATGCATGGGGGTGCTCGGGGTGGGAAGGGGGGCTGGGTATGATAGTGTCTGAAAGAGGTGGGAGCTTAAATAAGATTAGGGATGTAGCTAGCCTTATGTAGAAAACAGTGTGTTATAAAGTGGAGTGTAATGGCATGCTCATGACTCACTGTAGCCTCAACTTCCTGAGTTCTAGCAATCCTCCAACCTCAGCCTCCCCATTAGCTGGAACTACAGGTGTGCACCACCATGCTCAGCTAATTTTTGTATTTTTTATAGAGATGGGTTTTTGCCATGTTACCCAGGCTGGTCTCAAACTCCTGAGTTCAAGCAATTGGCCCACCTTAGCCTCACAGGCATGAGCCAGTACTCCCAGCCTTTAATCCATTTTTCTTTGATTTTTGTAAATGGCAAGCGATAGAGATCTAGTTTCATTCTTTTGCATATGGATATCCAATTTTCTCAGCACTATTTATGAAGAGACTGTCCTTTCCCCGACGTATGTTCTTGGCAACTTTGTCGAAAATGAGTTTACCGTAGATGTGTGGATTTATCTCTGGGTTCTCTGCTCCGTTCTACTGATCTATATGTCTGCTTTTATGCCAGTACCATGCCATTTTGTTTACTATAGCTCTGTAGTATAATTTGAAGTCAGGTAATGTGATTCCTCCAGTTTTGTTCTTTTTGCTTAGGACAGGTTTAGCTATTCTGGGTCTTTTGTGGTTCCATGTAATTTTTTTAATTTTTAATTTTTGTACCTAGAGAGTACATGTATATATGAGGTACACGAGAAGTTTTGATACAGGCATACAATGTGTAATAATCATATCATGAAGGATAGGGTACTCATCCCCTCATGCATTTTATTTTTTGTGTTATTATATAAACAAAACAGTTATACTGTTTTAGTTATTTTAAAATGTAAAATTGTTATTGACTACAGTCACCTTGTGCTATCAAATAGTAGATCTTACTCATTCTTCCTATTTTTTTGTATACATTTATTATCCCCACCTGCCCGCCATCATCCCCACCGCCTATATGTTTTCCAGTCTCTGGTAACCATCCTTCTACTCTCTACCTCATGAGTTAAATTGTTTTGATTATTAGATCCCACAAATAGGTGAGAACATGTGATGTTTGTCTTTCTGTGCCTAGCTTATTTCCCTTAACATAATGATCTCCAGTTTCATCCATGTTGTTGCAAATGACAGGATTTCATTCTTTTTTATGACTGAATAATACTATATTGTGTGTATGTATCACATTTTCTTTATCCATTGATCTGTTGATAGACACTTTTATTGTTTTCAAATTTTAGCTATTGTGAAGAGTGCTGCAACAAACATGGGAGTGTAGATATTTCTTTGATATGCTGATTTCCTTTCTTTTGGGTATATATGCAGCAGTGGGATTGCTGGATCATATGGTAGCTCTATTTTTAGTTTTTTGAGGCACCTCCAAACTGTTCTCCATAGTGGTTTCACTAATTTACATTCCCTCCAACAGTGTACAAGGGTTCCGTTTTCTCCACATCCTCACCAGCATTTGTTATTGCCTGTCTTTTGGAAATAAGCCATTTTAACTGGGATGAGATGATATCTCAAAATGAGTAGTTCGCAAATATTTTCTCTCACTCTTTGGGGTTGTCTCTTCACTTTGTTGATTTTTGCTTTGGTTGCCTGTGCTTGTGGTTTATTAATCAAGAAAAATTTTGCCCAACCAACGTCCTGGAGATTTTCCCCAATATTTTCTGTAGCCATTTCATAGTTTGAAGTCTTAGATTTAAGTCTTTAATCCATTTTGATTTGGTTTTTGTATGTGGCAAGAGAAAGTGGTCTAGTTTTATTCTTCTGCATATGGATATCCAGGTTTCCCAGCACCATTTATTGAAGAGATTGTCTTTTCCCCCATATATGTTCTTGGCACCTTTATTGAAAAGGAGTTCACTGTAGGGTTATAGACTTTTTTCTGGGTTCTCTATTCTATTCCATTGGTCCATCTGTCTGTTTTTATGCGAATACCATGCCATTTTGATTACTATAGCTCTGTAGTATAATTTATTTTTATTTTTATTTCTTTTTTGTGGGGGACAGGGGGACATGATCTCAGCTCACTGCAACCTCCACCGCCTGGGTTCAAGTGATTCTCATGTTTCAGCCTTCTGAGTAGCTGAGATTACAGGCATGTACCAACACATCCAGCTTATTGTAGTATAATTTGAAATCAGGTAATGTGATTCCTCCAGTGTTGTTATTTTTGCTTAGGACAGCTTTGGCTATTCTGGGTCTTTTGTGGTTTTATATAAACTTTAGAATTTTTTTCCTATATCTATGAAGAATATTATTGGTATTTTAATACAGATTGCTTTGGGTAGTATGGATATTTTACTAATATTGATTCCTCCAACCCATAAACATAAAAAATCTTACTATTTTTTGTGACCTCTTCAAAATCTTACATCAATATTTTATAGTTATCATTGTAGAGATCTTTAGCTTCTTTAGTTAAGTTCATTTCTAGGTATTTTATTTTCTTTTTAGCTGTTGTAAATGGGAACACTTTCCTGATTTCTTTTTCAGATTATTCATTGTTGGCATAGAGAAATGCTACTGATTTTTGTATGTTAATTTTGTATACTGCAAATTTACTGAATTTATTAGTTCTAATATTTATTTGGTGGACTTTGGGTTTTTCCAAATATAAAATTGTATCATCTAAAAACAAGGACAATTTTTTCTTCTTTCTTTCTTTCTCTCTTTCTTTTTCTTTCCCCTTGCCTTTTTTTTGTTTTTTTGTTTTTTTGTTTTTTTTTTTTGAGACAGGATCTCACTCTGTCACCCAGGCTGGAGTGCAGTGGCATGATCATGGCTCACTGAAGCCTCAACTTCCCAGGCTCAAGTGATCCTCCCACTTCAGCCTCCCTAGTAGCTGGGACTACAGGCATGTACAGGCATGCTCCACCACACCCAGCTAATTGTTTAATTTTTTGTAGAGATGAGATTTCACTATGTTGCCCATGCTTGTCTCAAAGCAGTCTGCCTGCCTCGGCCTGCCAAAGTTCTGAGATTATAGGCATGAGCCACCCACACCCAAGGGTAATTTGATTTCTTCATTTCCTATTTGAATCCCCTTTATTTCTTTCACTTGTCTGATTGCTCTCGCTACAAACTTCCAATACTGTGTTGAGTAACAGTGGTGAAAGTGGGAATCCTTGTCATGTTGTAATCTAAGGGGAAAGGCAGCCGATGTGGTGGCTAACACTTATAATCCTAACATTTGGGAGACCAAGGCAGGCAGATCACCTAAGGCTAGGAGTTTGAGACCAGCCTAGCCAACATAGTGGAACTTCACTTGGGTGTGGTAGCATGCACCTGTAATCCCAGCTACTGGTGAGGCTGAGACATGAGAATCATTTGAATCTGGGAGGCAGAGGTTGCAGCAAGCTGAGATCGTGCCACTGTACTCCAGCCTAGGTGACAGAGCAAGACTCTATCTCAAGAAAAAAAAAAAAAAGAGGAAAGGCTTTCAGTTTTTCCCCATTCAGTATATTAGCTGTGGGTATGTCATATATGGCTTTTATTATATTGAGGGATGTCTTTCTATACTCAATTTTGTTAGGGCTTTTATGAGGAAGGGATATTGGATTTTATCAAATGCTTTTTCAGCATCAATTGAAATGATCATTTGATCATTTTTGTCCTTCATTCTCTTGATATGATGTATTACATTAATTAAATTGCATATGTTGAACCACCCTTGCATCCCTGGGATGAATCACACTTGGTCATGATGAATGATCTTTTTAATGTGTTGTTGAATTCAGTTTCATTGAGAATTTTTGCATCGGTATTCATCAGAAACATTGGCCTGAAGTTTGCTTTATTTGATGTGTCTTTGTCTGGTTTTGGTATCAGGGGAATACTGACCTCATAGAATGAGTTTGGAAGTATTCCCTGCTTCTCTATTTTTTGGAATAGTGTGAGTAGAATTGGCATTAGTTCTTTAAATGTAGAATTCAGCAGTGAAACCATCAGGTCCTGGGCTTTACTTTGCTGCTAGACTTTTTATTACTTCTATATTATTACTTGTTATTGATTTGTTCAGCAGTGAAACCATCAGGTCCTGGGCTTTACTTTGCTGGGAGACTTTTTATTACTTCTATATCATTACTTGTTATTGATTTGTTCAGGTTATGCATTTCTTCATGGTTCAGTCTTGGTAGGGTGTATGTATCCAGGAATTTATCCATTTCTTTTAGATTTTTCAATTTGTTGGTATATCGTTACTCATCATAGCCACTAATGATGCTTTGAATTTCTGCAGTGTCAGTGGAAATGTCTCTTTTTTAATCTCTAATTTGATTTATTTGTGTCTTCTCTCGTTTTTAGTTAGTCTAGATGAAGGTTTGTCAATTTTGTTTATCTTTTCAAAACATCAACTTTTTGTTTTTTTGATATTTTGTTTTCTTCATTTCAATTTCATTTATTTCTGCTCTGATCTTTATTATTTCTTTTTTTCTACTAATTTTGGGTTTGATTTGCTCTTGCTTTTCTAGTTCTTATTATAAAGATATATAGAATTATATGTTATATATTATTATATACATTAAAGATACATATATTATTAGATAGATATATGTTATTAGGTATATATATATATATATATATATAGGTGTACCAGTGTTGGGTGCATATATATTTATAATTGTTATACCCTTTTTCTGAATTCACCCCTTTGTCATTATATAGTGACCTTCTGTGTCTCTTTTATGGTTTTTGTTTTGACGTCTATTTTGTCTGATACAAGTATAGGTATTCCTGCTCTTTTTTCAGTTTCCATTAGCTTGGAATATCTTTTTTTCCATCTCTTTATTTTCGGTCCATGTATGTCTTTATAGGTGAAGTGCGATTCTTTTTTTTTTTTTTTTTTAAACTTTAAGTTCTGGGATACATGTGCAGAACGTGCAGGTTTGTTACATATGTATACATGTGCATGGTGGTTTGCTGCATCCATCAACCTATCATTTGGGTTTTAAGCCCCACATGCATTAGGTATTTGTTCTAATGCTCTCCCTTCCCTTGCCACCCACCCCACGACAGGCCCCGATGTGTGATGTTCCCCTCCCTATGTCCATGTGTTCTTATTGTTCAACTCCCCTTTAGGAGTGAGAACATGCAGTATTTGGTTTTCTGTTCCTATGTTAATTTGCTGAGAATGATAGTTTCCAGCTTCATCCATGTCCCTATAAAGAACATGAACACATTCTTTTTTATGACTAGAAGTGTGTTTCTTATAGGCAATACATTCTTGGGTCTTTTTTTTTTTTTAAATACATTCAGCCAATCTATGTCTTTTGATTGGAGAGTTTAGTCCATTTACATTCAATGTTATTATTAATAAGTAGACTTACTCCTGCTATTTTGTTGTTTTCTGATTGTTTTGTGGTCTTCTCCTCCTTCTTTCCTTCTTTCCTGTCTTCATTTTAGTGAAGGTGATTTTCTCTGGTGGTATTATTTAATTTCTTGCTTTTTATTTTTTGCATATTTGTTGTATGTTTTTTGATTTGAGGTTACTATGAGGCTTTCAAATACTGTCTTATAACCCATTATTTTAAGCGATTACAACTTAACACTTTGCATAAACAAGCAGAAAAACCTAATAAGAATTCTATACTTTAACCTCATCTCTGCATTTTTCACCTTTTTGTTGTTTCTATTTATGTCTTATCGTGCTGTCTATGTCTTGAAAAGTTGCTGTAGTTATAATTTTTGATTCGTTAATCATTCTTTCTACTTGAGTAGTTTACACACCACAATTACAGTGCTATAATATTCTGTGGTTTTCTGTGTGCTTACTATTACTAGTGAGTTGTGTACCTTCAGATAATTTCTTCTTGGTCATTAACATTCTTTCTTTCAGATTGAAGAACTCCCTTTAGCACTTCTGTAGGACAGGTCTGGTGTTGATGTAATCCTCAGCTTTTGTTTTTCCTGGAAAGTCTTTATTTCTGTTTCATTTTTGAAGGATATTTTCACTGGATATATACTCTTCTAGGGTGAAAGCTTCTTTCCTTCAGCACTTTAAGTATGTCATACCATTGTCTCCTGGCCTGTAAAGTTTCCACTGAAAAGTCTGTTGCCAGATGTATTGGAGCTCCATTCTTTGTTATTTGTTTATTTTCTTTTGCTGCTTTTAGGATCCTTTCTTTATCTTTGACCTTTGAGAGTGTGATAAAATGCCTTGAGGTAGTCTTCTTTGGGTTAAGTCTGCTGGGTGTTCTATAACCTTCTTGTACTTTGATACTGATATCTTTCTGTAGGTTTGGGAAGTTCTCTGTTATTATCCCTTTGAATACACTTTCTACCCCTATCTCTTTCTCTGTCTCCTCTTTAAGGCCAATAACTCTTAGATTTGCCCTGTTGAGGCTATTTTCTAGATCCTGTAGACGTGCCTCATTGTTTTTTATTCTTTTTTCTTTTGTCTTCTCTATGTATTTTCAAATAGCCTGCCTTCAAGCTCACTAATTCTTTTTTCTGCTTGATCTATTCTGCTATTAAAAGTCTGATGTGGCTGGGCACAGTGACTCACACCTGTAATCCCAAGACTTTAGGAGGCCAAGGCGGGTAGATCACCTGAGGTCAGGAGTTCGAGACCACCCTGGCCAACATAGTGAAACTCCATCTCTACCAAAAATACAAAAATTAGCCAGGTGTAGTGGCACATGCCTATAATCCCAGCTACTCAGGAGGCTGAGGCAGGAGAATCATTTGAACTCAGGAGGTGGAGGTTGCAGTGAGCTGAGATCACAGCCACTACACTCCAGCCTGGGCGACAGAGTAAGGCTCTGTCTCAAAGAAAAAAAGAGTGATGCGTTCTATGGTGTGTCAAGTGCATTTTTTTAACTCCAGAATTTCTGCTTGATACTTTTTAATTATTTTCAATCTCTTTTTAAAATTCATCTGATAGAATTCTGAATTCCTTCTCTGTGTTATTTTGAATTTCTTTGTGTTTCCTCAAAACAGGTATTTTGAAGTCTCTGTGTGAAAAGGAATGCCGTATCTCCAGGATTGGCCCCTGGTACCTTATTTAGCTCACTTAGTGAAGTCATGTTTTATTGGATGGTCTTGTTGCTAGTGGATATTCGTCTGTGTCTGGGCATTGAGGAGTTAAGTGTTTATTGTAGTCTTCATAGTCTGGGCTTGTTTGTACTTGTTTCGTTTGTTTGTTTGTTTGTTTGAGACGAAGTTTCACTCTTGTTGCCCAGGCTGGAGTGCAATGGCACGATCTCGGCTCACCGCAACTGCACCTCCCAGGTTCAAGCAATTCTCCTGCCTCAGCCTCCCTAGTAGCTGGGATTATAGGCATGTGCCACCATGCCTGGCCAATTTTGTATTTTTAGTAAAGACAGGGTTTCTCCATGTTGGTCAGGTTGGTCTTGAACTCCCGACCTCAGGTGATCTACCCGCCTCGGCCTCCCACCGTGCTGGGATTACAGGCGAGAGCCACCGTGCCCGGCTGTACTTGTCTTTCTTTGGAAGGTTTTCCAGGTATTCAAGAGGACTTGGGGCTGGGTGCGGTGGCTTACGCCTGTAATCCCAACACTTTGGGAGGCCGAGGCGGGTGGATCACCTGAGGTCAGGAGTTTGAGACCAGCCTGGCCAACATGGCGAAACTCTGTCTCTACTAAAACTACAAAAATTAGCTGGGCATGGTGGCACATGCTTGTAAACCCAGCTACTCCAGAAGCTGAGTTCAATCGCTTGAACCCAGGAGGCAGAGGTTGCAGTGAGCTGAGATCATGCCACTGCACTCCAGCCTGGGCGACAGATCAAGACTCCATCTCAAAAAAAAAAAAAAAAAAAAAAAATCAAAAGGTCTTGGGTGTTGTGATCTAAGCCATGTCCGAATTAGAAGGCACCCCAAGCCCAGTAATGCTATGGTTCTTGCAGACTTGTAGAGGTACCACCCTGATGATTTTGGATAAGATCTGGAAGAATTCCTTGGATTACCAGGCTGAGAATCTTGTTCTCTTCCCTTACTTTCTCCCACCACAGGTACTGTGCTGGTTCAGACCTGAAGGCAGCACAGCACTGGGTCTTACTCAAGACATGCTATAACCACTACCAGGAGAATTGCTTGAACCTGGGAGGCAGAGATTGCAGTGAGCTGAGATTGTGCCACTGCACTCTAGCCTGTATGACAGAGAGAGACTCCATCTCAAAAAAAGAAAGAAAAAACAACAACAACAAGCATTGGTGATGATATGGAGAAATTGGAACCTTTATGCATCGTTGGAGGAAATGTAAAATGGTGTAGCCCCCTGGAAAAAATATGGCAGTTCTTAAAAGGTAAAAATTAGAATTTTCAAATGACCCAGCAAGTCTGCTCCTAAGGTGTACACCAAGAAGCTTGAAAAAACATACGTTCTCAAAAAATCTTACACAATAATGTTCATAGCAGCCTTATTTATAACATTCAAAAAGCAGAAACAACCCAAATACCCATAAACTAAGGAATGGATAAATAAAATGTAATATATACATATAATGAGATCAGTCATAAAAACAATGAAGTATTAATATACCTACAAACAGATGGACCTTGAAAACATTATACCAGTTGAAAGAAGCCAGACACAAAAGGCCACATATTAAATGATTGTATTTATATGAACAATACAGAATAGGCATATCTATAAAGATTCCAGGGGGTAGGTGTAGAGGAAATTGGAGCAACAAAGTTTCATTTTGGAGTAACAAAAATGTTCTGGAATTAAGAAAGTAATCCTTGTTGCACAACATTGTGACTATACAAAAACAAACAAACAAAAAAAATCCCAGCATCTGAGGATTAGGAAAAAAACAAAACAAACTCCACTCCATTGTATACTTTGAAATGTTTAAAATTGTGAATTATATGTTGTGTGAATTTTCTTTTTTTTTTTTTTTTTGTCACCCAAGCTGGAGTGCAGCAGGGGGATCTTGGCCCACTGCAACCTCCACCTCCCTGGTTCAAGTGATTCTCCTGTCTCACCCTGCTGAGTAGCGGGACTGTAGGCATGCACCACCGTGCCTGGCTAATTTTTACGTTTTTTTTAGTAGAGACGTGCTTTTTGCCATGTTGGCTAGGCTGGTGTCAAACTCCTGACCTCAAGCAATCCACCCATCTTGGCCTCCCAAAGTGCTGGGATTACAGGTGTGAGCCACCACACTTAGCCTGTTGTGTGAATTTTATCTCAATTTAAAAAAAAATGTGATTTGAAAGTTAAAAAATAAAATAAGAAAAACAATACCTAGCCTAATACTGGAACATAAGAAATGCTACATAAATATTTATTGAATAAGTAAATGAAACTTTAATGATGTAAATCATTACCATGGGGTTGCTTTCCATATTTAAAATTTGCTGCATTTGATACTGCCACAGAAATCCTGGATTTGACTTATACATATGTGGTATTAAATTACATATTTTATCATTACTATAATGGAAAAAAGAAAGAACAAATGCTAGATATACTTTACGTCAAGAAGTTCCTATTTTCAAGAAAAGAGAAAGGATTACCTTTTCAAGAAAGGATCAAGCAATTCTCCCACCTCAACCTCCCGAGTACCTGGGACTACAGGCATGTGTCACTATGCCCAGCTATTAATAATTTTTTTTTTTTTGTATTTTTTGTAGAGAGGAGGTTTCACCATGTTGTCTAGGCTGGTCTCAAACTCCTGAGCTCAAGCAATCTGCCTGCCTCAGCGTCCCAAAGTGCTAGGATTACGGGCATGAGCCACCATGCCTGGCCAATAATGTTATCTGGGCATCCATTAACCCAGTCAAGCTGACACAAAAAATAAACCACCATAATACGGGTCAAATCATTTTGCATTCTCACCTACAACATAGGAAATTACCTCTTTTTCCACAATCTCACTAAAAAAGTATATTGTTTAACATTCACATGTTTGAAATTGTTTTGGTTCCTCCACACAGCTGGCAACCTTAGAAATAAAAGTCCTGGCCAGGCGCGGTGGCTCACACCTGTAATCCCAGCACTTTGGGAGGCCGAGGCGGGCGGATCATGAGGTCAGGAGATTGAAACCATCCTGGCTAACGCGGTGAAACCCCGTCTCTACTTAAAAATAGAAAAAATTAGCTGGGCGTGAACCCGGGAGGTGAAGCTTGCAGTGAGCCAAGATCCTGCCACTGCACTCCAGCCTGGGTGACAGAGTGAGACTCCGTGTCTAAAAAAAATAAAAAATAAAAAATAAAAGTCCTACCGTCATTGTCACATATGTTCATGGCGATTTGCAAGGTATGTCTTTTTCTTTCCTTTTTTTTTTTTTGAGGCAGAGTCTCACTCCATCACTGAGGCTGGAGTGTAGCAGTACAATCTCAGCTCACTGCAACCTCTGCTTTCCCGGGTTCAAGCAGTTCTTCTGCCTCAGTCTCTAGAGTAGTTGGGATTATAGCAACGTGCCACCATGCCTGGCTAATTTTTGTTTTTGTTTTTGTTTTAGTAGAGACAGAGTTTCACCATATTGGCAAGGCTGGTCTCGAACTCCTGACCTTAAGTGATCTGCCTGCCTCGGCCTCCCAAAGTGCTGGGATTACAGGAGTGAGCCACCATGCCTGGCTGAAAGTGATGTGTTTTCCTTTTCGTGTTTCGGATTTCAAGACCCTTCTGAGTATCCTCCGGGCTTAGACATATTTCTCTATTTAAAGAAAGCCAGGCCAGGTGTGGTGGCTCACAACTGTATTCTCAACACTTTGGGAGATACCTGAGGTCAGGAGTTCGAGACCTGCCTGGTCAACATAGCGAAACCGTGTCTCTTACAAAAAATACAAAAATTATCTGGGCGTGGTGGGAGGTGCCTGTAATCTACCTGGGAGTCTGAGGCAAATAAAAAAAGAAGGAAAGAAAGTTCAAAATAAAGAAAGAAAAAGTGTTCAAAGAAAGAAAGATTAAAAGAAGGTAAGTTCAAAAAAAAAAAAAGAAAGTTCAAAATAAAGACAGAATGTTCAAAATAAAGTTCAAAATAATGTTCAAAAGAAAGCTATGTTCAAAATAAGAGTATCATATTGATAATTAGTTATACTGATAATAAAAGTCAGTGATCTTATATAAAGTATATAAGATTAAATTTTGTCCTGAGCGTATTTTATTAATGCCTTTCTCTTCCGTGCTGCCTAGGGAGACTAGATATAGCAAGCCCACTGCTTCTCTGAGCTTGTGCTAAATTTTATTTATTTATTTATTTAGAGCTGGGGTCTTGCTCTGTCACCCAGGCTGGAATGCAGTGGCATAATGATAACTCACTGCAGCCTCAAACTCCTGGGCTCAAGCGATCCCAAGTAGCTTGTACTATAGGCGCACGCCATCATGCATAGCTAATTCTTGTTATATGTTTTTGGAGACGGATCTTGTTATATTGCCCAGGCTGGTCTCAAAGTCCTGGCCTCAAGCAGTCCTCCTGCCTCAGCCTCCCAAGTAGCCGAGATTACAGGCATGAGCCACTGTACCCCACCTCATGGCACATTAAATGTCTGTTCAGAGGACTCAACAACTGCACTGTGAGTGAGAGAAAAGAAGGATGTCTTCTTAGATTTTTTAAAACTTTACACATGTGCTTGGCATGGCATGCCTGGGAGCTTTGAATTCAGGTCGGTCATTCCTTTCCTTGTTAGATGGCTTCCTCCACCATAAGCCATCTGCAAGCTAAAGTCCCAGAAAAACCAATGGTGTAATTTAGTCCGAGTCTGAAGGTTTGACAGCCGTAGGCTCCGAGGTCCGAGGGCAGGAGAAGATGGTTATCCTAACTAAAGGAGTGAAAGATCAAATGTGTCTTTCCTGTCACCTTTTGTTCTATTTGGGTCCTCAGCACATTGGATGAGGCCCACCCACATTGGTGAGGGAGATGTTCTTTACTTAGTCTACTAATTCAATCGTTAGTCTCTTCTGGAAACATTCTCACAGACACACGTAAATAATGCTGCTGTTGTAGAGACAGGGTCTTGCTGTGTTGCCCATGCTGGAGTGCAGTGGCAGAATCTCAGCTCACTGCTGCCTCGACCTCCTGGGTCTACAGGCATGTGTCACTATGCCCAGCTATCTATCTATATATATATATTTTTTTTTTTTTTTTTTTTGTAGAGATGAGGTTTCACCATGTTGTCCAGGCTGGTCTCAAACTGCTGAGCTCAAGCAATCCGCCTGCCTCAGCATCCCGAAGTACTGGCCACTATGCCTGGCGTGAGCCACCGTGCCTGGCCAATAATGTTATCTGGGCATCCATTAACCCAGTCAAGCTGACACACAAAATAAACCATCACAGTAGAGGTCAAATCATTTTGTATTCTCACCTGCAACATAGGAAATTACCTCTTTTTCTACAGTCTCACTAAAAAATAGGAAATTACCTCTTTTTCCACAATCTCACTAAAAAAGTATATTGTTTAACATTCATATGCTGCCAATCTGACAAGTGATAAACAAGATTTCTGTGTATTTTTCATTGACTGAAAACTTTTTCTCTCAAGAAAAAGGACATAGTTTCAAAGTACAATACAGCCCTTTGAATTGAATACATTTAGATTTATGCAAACCTCACTACATGTTCACATTTTTATTATTTTTCTCTAGGCTAGTGAAGACTTGTTCACAGATCAGCATCAGTCTGAAGAATATAGAAACCGTTGCTCTGGCCAGTGCTTCTCAACCACACAGATAATATAATAATATTTGTATGCACTCTGGGGTAGAAGGGTGAGGATGCTCATGACCAAAGACAGTAGGCTCAAGAGTCTGAGCACCCCACGACTCTGCCTCACCACCCCAAAGAGAAGACCTTTAATATTTCCACACATCTGGAATCCATACCTGTTGCAAATCTCTGTATTAGAAACCCAACCCGGTCCGTGATACATGGATTCTTGTTAGTGTCCATCTCAGAAGTATGCCTTTTCCTTACATTGAGTTAGGACTACATCTTCCTCTGGGGACTTTTGTCCTCTAACTGCAGTAATACTGAAACAACTTAAGAGGAGAAAGACCAAATCGTTTTCAAGCCCCATGATGCATTTCAAAAGTTCTGCTCACATCTAAGTTTTTTTCTCTCTCTCTCTTTTTTTTTCTTTTTATTTGAGACGGAGTGTTGCTCTGTTGCCCAGGCTGGAGTGTAGTGGCGCGATCTCAGCACACTGCAACCTCCACCTCCTGGGTTTAAGTAATTCTCCTGCCTCAGCCTCCCAAGTAGCTGGGATTACAGGCGCCTGCCACCATGTCTGGCTAATTTTTTTTGTATTTTTAGTAGAGATGGGGTGTCACCATGTTGGCCAGGCTGGTTTCAAACTCCTGACCTCAAGTGATCCGCCCACCTCAGTCTCCCAAAGTGCTGGGATTACAGATGTGAGCCACCGCACCAGGCTCACATCTAAATTTTTAAAAATTATAAATTATATGCTATTTATAATATAAGTATTTTTATTTGCCCTTTTAAATAAGGCTTATGCACTACGTTGCCTGTCCGATTTTAGGTGTGACTATGTGTTTTGCTTTGACCAATGAAATGTGAGCAGAAGTTACTTGTGTCACTTTCATGCTGAAGCTCCTCTTTTCCTTTGTCATGGCAACCAGTATTTTTCCAGTTAGCTACTCCATCAGCCTGGGTCTTGGAGTAGGAACTACTATGTTGCAACAACCAACTCCCCAAGGACAAGCAGCCAGAGTGAGAAACGAACCGAGGTTGTTTCAAGCTACTGAAATTTGGTGGTTGGTTGTTAGTGTAACATAACCTAGCCTATCTTGACTAATAAAGTGAAGAGTCTTTAATTTGGCTCTATATTATGGAGACCCCAGATTTTGATGCAATTGAAGACATTGGAAAAGTATTATCTTTGAAACAGCACAGAAGTACCAAACTATTACTCTGTAACTGAGAGAAAAACATGTATGATCTATGGAATTAATATCAGCTTACAGGTCAATTAAGTTGTTAATTATTCATGAAATCATAGGTTTTCAGGGCTTGAAGGATCTTGGAGATGACCAAGCCCAGTACTCTATCCAACACACAGCTGCCCTATACACCATACCCAGAGCGTGGTCTTCTAGGGTCTTATTGTAAATCCCCACAGATTGACAGCTTATGGCACACGAGGAATTGTGCTCCATTTCCTGATATCTCTGTTTAAATATGTTTTTCTGCATAGCAAGTTGACTTCTTTCTTCCTCATATTGCAATGCATTGATTATGGGAGCAAACTTAACCCCTCATGCTATAAAGCCCTAATACGCCACCTTCTCATCCTAGTGAAATATACCTGGTTTTGTATGCTATTCCTCCATGTCATTCCAGATCATTGTCTTTCCCAGTCATTGACCTGGGGTCCACCTGTAAGTCTGGTAGACCATTCTTCAGTCCGATTAAAAAAAAAAAAAAAAAAAGCTCTGCGAGGCCGGGTGTGTTGGCTCATGCCTGTAATATCAGCACTTTGGGAGTCTGAGGCGGATGGATAATGAGGTCAGGAGATAGAGACCATCCTGGCTAACACGGTGAAACCCCGTCTCTACTAAAAATACAAAAAAATTAGCCAGGCGTGGTGGCGGGTGCCTGTAAACCCAGCTACTTGGGAGGCTGAGGCAGGAGAATCGTTTGGACCCGGGAGGCGGAGGTTGCAGCGAGCCCGAGATTGTGCCACTGCACTCCAGCCTGGGCGACAGAGTGAGACTCCATCTCAAAAAAAAAAAAAAAAAGGTCTCTGCTGTTCTCTACTCCCCTTCCTTGTCCTGCCCCCAACTCCACCACGTCCCAAACTGGTTGCTGGTAAAATGGAAGCCCTAGCACAGTAAAGCAAACCCATAAAAAACACCTTTCATGTGACAGTTGTCTAAGAAATCAAAGCCGCATCAAGAAGAGTGGCTAATATTTAGGTCTGGAACTGTAATAATCAAAAAAAGGACAATTCTCTGAATTTTCCCTTCAGGGAGAAGTTTGGAACAATGGGCTTATTAATTCCAGCCGAATTAGTTTTGGGACCAAAGCTGTCTGAAACCAGAAAAGGGAAACCAGCTGCAATGAATTCCAGGAAATATCAACATGTGTGTACTTCTTAGAGGGAAATTTCCAGGGATTTCTGGGAACGTTTTGTAGCTTCGGTGCTTACATATGTTTAGTGTATGTAAGGCAAAAGCTTAACCCAAAAATACTCAGAAATTGACACAGTGAGTCTTTTCTTTTTCTTAAAAAAAAAAGTGTCCTATTTTTTCCTGATTTATAAAAATACTACATTATCATAGAAAGTTTAGAGAACACAGAAAAATATACAAAAGTAGAAATTAAATCAGGGCAGATACTCTTACAATAAATTCTTTGTATTATCCAATAGAAAATGGTATACTTATTAATTGTCATGTTTGATGTAAAAATTATAATAATAATGGAGCCAGGTGCAGTGGCACAAACCTGTAATATCAACTACTCAGGAGGCAGGAGCAGTAGGGTTGCTTGAGCCCAGGAATTCAATGCTGTAATGCACTGTGGTCATACCTGTGAGTAGCCGCTACACTCCAGCCTGGGCAACACTGTGGGGCCCCATTTCTAAAAATAAAAATTTTTTAAACTAGGTTGAAAATTACTTTGGTTGTGTTCTTAAATTCTGTTGAACAGAATTTAGAATTCTTAGAAATTTAACTCTCTTCTTCCTGCTAGAATTATAGAATCTATGTTAATTTCTTGAACTTACAAACAAAGAAATCAAGAATGATAAACTCCATGATTGTTTCATCGCTGACCAAAATGTCAAAAAAGGTTTCCAGCTAGGCTTTTTTCAGCAGCCCATAGAAAATATTTACGGTCATTTCAAACTCAACATGTTTAAAAACTGAGATCATCTTCCACTCAAATTTGAGGTTCTTCCCAGTCATGCTGTTTTTTAGAAGGACAGGTAATGCTATTTTTCTGGCCCACCAGACTCACAACATCAATGCCTCTCTCTCTCTTCTTATCAACATATTCAAGGGCCTGGTGTGGTGGCTTATACCTGTAATCCCAGCACTTTGGGAGGCCAAGGCAGGAGGATCACTTGAAACCAGGAGTTGGAGACCAGCCTGGGCAACATAGCAAGACCCCCATCTCTACAAAAAAAAAAAAAAATTACAAATTAGCAGGAAATGGCAGTGTGCACCTGTAGTCCCAGGAACTTGAGAGACTGAGACAGGAGGATAACTTGAGCGCAGGAGTTGGAGGTAGTAGTAAGTTATGATCGTGCCATTGCACTCCAACCTGGGTGGCAGAGCAAGACCTTGTCTCTGAAATAAAT
This sequence comes from Macaca mulatta, assembly GCF_049350105.2. Lineage (NCBI taxonomy): Eukaryota > Metazoa > Chordata > Mammalia > Primates > Cercopithecidae > Macaca > Macaca mulatta. The sequence goes on from NC_133420.1 coordinate 94,643,444, forward strand.
AAACAAGTCATATTAAAGAAGATAGCAATTCTTTTTTTCGGGGGGGGGAGGCAGACAGAGTTTCGCTCTGTCACCCAGGTTGGAGTGCAATGGTGTGATCTCGGCTCAGTGCAACTTCTGTCTCCCTGGTTCAAGTGATTCTCTTGCCTCAGCCTCCTGAGTAGCTGGGGCTACAGGCGTGCAACACCATGCCCAACTAATTTTTTTTTTTTTTTGAGACAGAGTCTTGCTCTGTCACCCAGGCTGGAGTGCAGTGGCGCGATCTCGGCTCACTGCAAGCTCCGCCTCCTGGGTTCACGCTATTCTCCTGCCTCAGCCTCCTGAGTAGCTGGAACTACAGGCGCCCACCACCACGCCTGGCTAATTTTTTGTATTTTGTTTTAGTAGAGACGGGTTTCCGCCATGTTGGCCAGGATGGTCTCAAACTCCTGACCGCAAGTGATCTACCCGCCTCAGCCTCCCAAAGTGCTGGGATTACAGGCATGAGACACTGCACCTGGCCAAAGAAGATAGCAATTCTGTTGATTCTTTCTTTAAACCCTCTATAGGATTCCAGCCCTCCCTTTGAAATTTCATGCCACAACCTTAGGCCCTATCAACTGGGAAGCTATTAATAAAGGAGAACCAGAATTAATCTTCATCCAGCTGCCTTTGTTATTCTTTCTAAAGTATCCTTATGTTTTCAGTCCTTTTTTTCTTTACAATGTGTGTTAGCTCCAAATTGTTTAGTGACTCAAATCAAAACTCTTTGGCCTAATGCCATTCACCCAAAAACTATTGATTTAACTACTCTGTGCCAGGCACTGTGTTAGGCAGGAAGGATACAATGGTGACCTTAACAGACAAGATTCCCTGCCTCGTGGTGCTACAGTCTAGTGGGGGAGACAGATAAAAAAATTGAACAACAACAACAAAAGCAACAAAATAAATATTTAACTTGTGACAAGTGCTCTGAAGCACATCAACAGAGCGCTGTGCCCAAGAATCACAGAGACAGTCTATCTACTCTGGCTGCTGTGTGAGGTGCAGATTAGAGGGAGTTGAAAGAGGACATGGGGAGAAAAATAAAAAGAACACTACCATTGTCTGTGTCTGAGCAGCAGATGACAATGGCCTGGATCATGGTGATGGCAATGGAGAGGAAGGGACATGGTCATGTTAGAGATGTAGTTAAGAAGTAGAAGTGATAGAACTGGCTCATGGATCTGATACAAGAGGGTAGTAAGGAAAAAAGCTGAATCAAAGACCATGTCCTGCTTTCTGGTTTGAACAATTGGGTAGATGGTGGTGCTAGTTACTGAGATGAGAAATATAATAGAAGAAGAAATTTGGGAATTATAATCAAAGGCCGCGCAGGGTGCAGTGGCTTATGCCTGTAATCCCAGCACTTTGGGAGGCCAAGGTAGGTGGATCACCCTGAGGTTAGGAGTTCGAGACCAGCCTGGCCAACATGGTGAACCTGTCTCTACTAAAAATACAAAAATTAGCCAGGTGTGGTGGTGCATGCCTGTAGACCCAGCTACTTGGGAGGCTGAGGCAGGAGAATCACTTGAATCTGGACTTCAGTAATTCTCCTGCCTCAGCCAGAGGCAGAGGTTGGAGGCAGATGTTGCAGTGAGCCAAGACTGTGCCACTGCACTCCAGCATGGGCGACAGAGTGAGACTCCATCTCAAAAAAATAAAAAACAAAATAAAATCAAGGGCTCCATTTTTGGACGTAACCAACCATATAAGGAGCAGAACCAGCTCTGGCATCACAACGATAGTAGTGGCCACAAGGAAGCATGTTCCTGCGGTCCCTCCCTTCAAGCCCAGCTCTCCCAGAGAGAACCCAATCCTCTGAGCAGCCAGTGGTTGATCCTTATCCCAGCTGGGGACCCCGTTTAGAGAAGCTTTGACCTTGGCCTATCGAATTTGTCTTCTGCTGCTTTACAGGAGGTTCCAACCCTCCAGAGCAGAAAGAGGTGTGACCAAAATACCTCCCCAGATTATTGGGCAGGAGGGACAGGAGAAGGGGATTTCTCCTGAAGATGCCCTAGTTTAGCAGGGCCACCCTCTCTTATGACTGCCTGTGGAATGGAAAGAGGGGAGCCCCCATCTTCCATAGTTCGAAGGGTGGGATTCTAAGAAGTCCCTTGGAAGCAATTTCATCCAAAAGGAAGCATTGCCATACCCCTCTCCATCCAATGCTCTGTTGAACAGGAAGAGGTAGGTCTGACTCACATCTGGAGAAGTTGCTCTCCCTGCTAGGAGCAGAGAGAGGCAAAGTCAGCCCCTCCTGGTCCACAGCCATATTGAGGCTGAGTCCTGGCACCCTGTCCTGTCTAGTGTTGTTGGTCAGGGCCTGCCCATGGGAATAGGGCTTCTGGCTGGATGACTTTCCTCCCACCCCCCTAGGTGGCCCTCCCTGGACAAGCTGAAGCAGATCTGCCTCCCTGACTGTGACGTGTTGTGTGGCCCCTAGAACCTGTCTCAGGCTGGCTTCTCTCACCTCAGGCACCATGGCGAGGTCCTCAACTTCCTGGACAGAGAGATTACTCCCTGCACTGCTACCATTATTACTCAGGCTGCCCAGATCAGGCAAAACTCATTCTCTGAGGCCAAGTGCTCAGTCCAGCCAGAGAACATCAGAGCTATCCGGAGCTAGGAGAGACAGCTCGGCTCCCCTGCTTACAGAGTCAGCTCCCTCAGGTCCAGAGCAGCCCTTTCTCTTGGGTTGGGACAGGAGACATTGGACAAAGACAGGAACATCTGCCACCTGAGGCACTCCTACTTTGTGCCTTCCACCCTAGTCACTGACACCATCCGGAGGTAGCTATGGTCTGACCCTTCATCATGAGGGCAACAAAGCTGCTCACAGGAGGTACCTGGGAGAATGCTCTTGACTGCTACTCTGACTGGGAGCAGGTCACCAAGACCCAACACCACTCTTGTTGCAACCACACTTCCAACTCCACCCAAGATGAACACTTTGGCCTTTGGACTCCTTACCTCAATCATCACTAGGACAGCTTACTTCCTGACCTCCTCTGAGTCACCCCAACCTCATGGGCCAATTCTGTGGATATCAAAGAGTTATTGCCAGGTGTAAAATGATTCCTGGGATGATCTGGGACTTGACTGTCCACTGCCTGACCAGCGCCTTCCAGAGCAGGTCTCCTGTATTGAGAAAGTGAATCAGCCTTCATCAGTGACCTGTGTGTCCCCAACAAGACTCCGACAAACCATGCTCCCTGCTATAACCAGAGAACTGAGTGTATCAGTCAGGGTCCTTCAGAAAAAGAACCAACAGGATGTGTGTGTGTGTGATTATAATAAATATATTTTATATATATATGATGTATCATAAGAAATTGGCTCATGCAATTCCCAATATCTAGAGGGTGGCAAGTCCCAATATCTGGAGGCTGAGTCAACAAGCTGGAGATCCAGAAGAGCAAATGGTTTAATTCCAGTGTGAGTCCTAAGGCCTGAGAACCAGGAGAAGTGATGGTGTAGTGCCTGTTCAAAGGCTGGCAGACTCACTTACCAGGAAGAACAAATGCTTCAGTTCGAGTCAAAGGCAGAAAAAAGCTAATGTTCTAGTTTGAAGGTAGTCAGAAAAAGGAATCCCCTTACTTGGGAGAAGGTCAGCCTTTGGTTCTATTCATGCCTTCAACTGATTGGATGAAACCCACCCATGTTAGAATGAGCAATCTGTTTTATTCAGTACACCCAATGTAAATGTTAACCTCATCCAAAAACACCCTCTCCAAAACATTCAGGATAATATTTGACCAACTATCTGGGCACCCTGTTGTCCAGTCAAGTTGACACATAAAATTAACCATCATACCTTAGGATGCAGACTAACTACCTCAACACTCTCTGAGATGAGAGTATATTAGGGCCCAAGATGAAAGAGTCTAAAGTGAAATACATTAGACCCACTGCAGAACCGCAGAGGGATTAGATAGTGGGCAATGCCCTACCCCAACCACCCCAATAACTCACTAGCTCTAGTTTTGATATGCTAACTTTGAGAAACCTATGACTCCTCCAAATGTCACTGTCAAGTAGGCAGTAAAATGTTGGAGCTAGGCAGTCAGATGAGAGAGAGGTTTGAGACACATATTTGGGAATCAGCACAGAACATTAAATCAAAGGGTAGTAGGGCCAAGTGTGGTGGCTCACACCTGTAATCCCAGCACTTTGGGAGGCTGAGACAGGGGGATTGCTTGAGCTCAGGAGTTCAAGACCAGCCTGAGCAAGATGGTGAAACCTGTTCTCTATAAATTAATTAATTAATTAATTAATTAAGCAAACCATTAGAGCTAGTTCTCTATTAAAAAAAATCAAACCAGTAAACGTAACACAAAAATAAATAAATAATTTTTTTAAAACCAATAGGTAAAGATTATAGAGACAAGAGAGAAGAGGGTCCAGAATGGATCCCTGGAGAACTAAACCATCTGAGATTGAATAGGGGAAGATGGATATAGATAGGTGAAGAAAACTGAGAAATGCCAGGGTAAGGGGAGGAAAACTTGGAGAATATGGGGTCACTGAAGACAAGAAAAGAGTACATGAAAATGATTGTACCAAATGCCACTGTGAGGTCAAGTAAAGAGGAGAACATACAAAAGCTCATGCTGTTTGACCATTTTTATTTTATTTTATTTATGTATTTATTCACTACTGATCAGAAGGCAAGACCATTTTCAAACTTCTACAGTTTGGTTCCATTTCCCCTAAATGACCTGATCTCTTGTTGAATTCTAGCTGGAGTCACACATCCCAGTTTGCTAAGGGCAGTTCTCCAAATAGTCATGTGCTCATGTCAAAATGTAATTTTTAAAAGTAGTTTTATTTATTTTATTTTCTCTTTATATATTGTTTTTTCTTAAGAGGTCACACTGAAGACCACATGTAATTATTAATAGTGCTCTCTTTCATTATCAAAAGTGCATTCGTCTGCATGATAAATTACATGGTTGGCCTCTTTCTAACACAAGCCATTTGTGCCAGGTGAGCAGGGATAACTTTCCTCCCAATTCCTGCCATTCTTCTTCCTCTTTTAGGGCTTCTTCCCAGGGTGCTCCCCTGACACCGGAAATGCTTCTGCTCCTTTCTGACAAACTCAAGTCTCACCTCTCCATGCTTCTTCAATTCCCATCCAACCAATGGCCTACTCTTTCTTCCTCTTTATTTTCTTAACGGTGTATTTTTACTCCAAACAATATCCAATTTATAGAAAATTTGAAACCATAGAGCAAAAGACTTTTTTCTCCTCATGTATTTGAGAATAAGTTGCCAACATGGTGTTGGTGGCCCCTAAATACTTTAGCATTCTCTTATAAACAAGGACATTCTTCCTACCAAAATCAGGAAATTAACACTGATACACTGTTACAGTATAATTCTCAAACTCATTCAGGTTTCACTAACTGTCCCAGTAGTGTCTTTGTAGCAAATAAGTGCAGTTCAGAATCATGCATTACATTTATTTGTCATAGCTCTTTTAGTCTCCTTCAACTGAGAACATTTCCTCAGTTTTTTTCTTGACTCTTGTGACTTTCTTGACTCTTTTGCAGTTACAGACTAATTGTTTTATAAAATATCTCTCAACTTGGGTCTGTCTCATGCTTTCTAATGATTAAATTCAGGTTATGTATCTTTGACAGAAATACAAAAGAAGTCGTGTGTTCTTCTCATTGGATTCACACTTCAATATGTCCTATCACTAATGACGTTAACTTTGATCATTTCATTAAGGTGGCATCTACTGTGCTTCTTGGCTGTAAAGTTACTCTTTTATCCTTTGTAACAAATAGATGTTTTGTAAGGAAGAACTTTGAGAATATGTAAATTTTCCATTCCTCTTCAAAATTAATCTTTATATCACTTTATATTAATAGGGACTCATGAACTATAAATTATTCAATGGGTATATTACTATCAATGGGTTATATTACTATCATTATTAAGTTTGATGTTCAGATTGTCTCAGATTTGACCAGCAGGAAATTTCAGGCTGGTTTCAGTGTCCTTCTTTGAGCACTTTCTTTTTTTTTTTTTTTTTTTTTTTTGAGACAGAGTCTCGCTATGTCGCCCAGGCTGGAGTGCAGTGGCCGGATCTCAGCTCACTGCAAGCTCGGCCTTCCGGGTTTACGCCATTCTCCTGCCTCAGCCTCCCGAGTAGCTGGGACTACAGGCGCCCGCCACCTCGCTCGGCTAGTTTTTTGTATTTTTTAGTAGAGACGGGGTTTCACCGGGTTAGCCAGGATGGTCTCGATCTGCTGACCTCGTGATCCGCCCGTCTCGGCCTCCCAAAGTGCTGGGATTACAGGCTTGAGCCACCGCGCCCGGCCTCTTTGAGCACTTTCTTACTTTCTGACACCAGAAGCTATCCCAGACTCATCTTTTACTTTTCATTTATTAACTCCTAGAATCAACCAGTTCTCTTAAGGGGTCTTGGTTCCTGTAAGTGAAGAATGATATTTAGAAAGCAGGACTGGGGCCAGGCATGGTGGCTCATGCCTGTAATCCCAGCACTTTGGGAAGCGGAGGTGGGTGGAACACCTGAGGTCAGGAGTTCGAGACCAGCCTGGCCAATGTGGTGAAACACTGTCTCTACTAAAAATACAAAAATTAGCCAGGCATGGTGGTGGGCACTTGTAATCCCAGCTACTCGGGAGGCTGAGGCAGGAGAGTGAGACTCTGTCGCAAAAAAAAAAAAAAAAAAAAAAAAGCCCACACACCCAAAAACCAGAAACCCTGACTGGGCACGGTGGCTCATGCCTGTAATCCCAGCACTTTGGGAGGCCAAGGTGGGCAGATCACGAGGTCAAGGGATCAAGACCATCCTGGCCAACAGGATGAAACCTCGTCTTTACTACAAATACAAAAATTAGCTGGGCGTGGTGGTGCGTGCCTGTAGTCCCAGCTACTCGGGAGGCTAAGGCAGGAGAATCGCTTGAATCTGGGAGGTGGAGCTTGCAGTGAGCCGAGATCGCGCCACTGCACTCCAGCCTGGAGACAAAGTAAGACTCCTTCTCAAAAAGCAAACAAACAAAATAGAAACAGAAACCAGAATTGGGACCAGGCACAGTGGCTTATGCCTGTAATCCCAGCACTTTGGGAGTCTGAGATGGAGGATCGCTTGAGGCCAGGAGTTCAAGACCAACTTGGCCAACATAGCAAGACTCCATCTCTTTTTTTTTTTTTTGAGACGGAGTCTTGCTTTGTAGCCCAGGCTGGAGTGCAATGGCATGATCTCCACTCACTGCAACCTCCACCTCCTGGGTTCAAGTGCTTCTCCTGCTTCAGCTTCCTGAGTAGCTAGGATTACAGGCATGCGCCAGCACTCCCGGCTAATTTTTTGTATTTTTAGTAGAGACTGGGTTTCACCATGTTAGCCAGGCTGGTCTCAAACTCCTGACCTTGTGATCTGCCCACCTTGGCTTCCCAAAGTGCTGGGATTACAGACGTGAGCCACCATGCCCAGCCTGACTCAATCTCTATTTTTAAAAAATAAAATAAATAGAAACCAGTATTGGGCATCATTGACCTCAGGCCCTCTCAGGGCACAGAAGTAGGGAATATAAGGATGTATGTATACACATTATACACATACACACAATCATACATGCATTTACACTTATATTTCTCTACATATGTAATAAAATATAGATCTTATTAGTTTGTTTATTGAAAACCATGACTTCATACCAATACTTCTCATTCCAACCCAACACAGATTTCATTAGAGTTTTCTGTCCATAGTTTATTTTTTTGAGATGGGCTGTTGCTCAGTTACCCAGGCTGTAGTGCAGCCTCAATCTCCTGGGCTCAAGTGATCCTCACACCTCAGCATCTTTCCTTGAGATGGCATACAGGTGCATGCCACCACACCTGGCTAACTTTTTTTCATTTCTGTAGAGATGGGATCTCACTATGTTGACCAGGTTGGTCTGAAACTCCTGGTCTCAAACAGTCCTTCCACCTCAGCCTCTTAATGTGGTGGGATTACAGGAATGATTTGTTAACTCTCTTCTCCAAGAGCGAGAAACTTTGCTCCCATTATCCTTAATATTATATATTTACATACACATCCTTGGAGATACCTTTCTCTCCCCACCGGGACTCCAACATCCCGTGGCAGACTGCCTCTCTGCTGGGGCACCCCTCACTGCTCTGACACCCTGGCCTGGACTTGCCCCTAAATGTATGCTTTCTGATCCTGGTCAGGTTCTGGCCACCACAGCTCACCTCCACCCTACTCATAGCTGCCTATCTTGCTTGACCCCGCCCCTGATGACTTTTGCACTTGAGTTTTCAAGGAAGGAAAAGAGGAACTGTAACTTCTCTCTCATTACTTTTAAGCACTTCCATTTCACTTATACTTGGTCATTCAGAAATTAATAGTTATTTCGACTATGCATTGTTCTTAAATTGTGTGATGCCTTTAAAGAGCGCCTCTTCAGTGAGATTGGGCCTATGCTGGGAGTACAGGTCCTTTTTCCTGTCCACCACACTTCTCTGTTTACCCAGAGTTGGGAAGACTGCAAACCCTCCCCCTGCCTCCCTCCTAGAAGGTCTCTGGCTGAAAGCTCTGTCCTGCCAGGAGGAAACCGACTCAGCCTCCAGTTCTGGCCTGGCCTGATAGTCTGCCCAGTGGCCAGGCCAGCTCTATCAGTTCTGTACACAGGGATGCCCTGTAGGGAGGGGGAGGGAGGAGGAGGAGAAGGAGTTGTGTGCAGGGCCCCAGGCGTTTGCTGTGCCTCACTTCCCACACCTCAGAAGAATAAAGTACTCAGCCCAGAAGAAAGATTCAGGCTTTCAGACTGGTTTGTTAGAGAAACGACATTCAAAGGTTACTCACGAGGCACTTAACAACCTGTAAAGGAAACTGGATGACTAACAGAAATTACAGGATGGCTCCACCCTCTCACTGAAATGACATATTCATTTGAATGCTTGGGTAATTTCACAACAGGGAGTGCTGGCAGGGAGCAGCTTTTCCTCACTGAAGATGGAAATAAGGGTCATTGCTAATTTCCTTCTCCTCTCCTTCATTACCTGCCCAGCTCTCTGCTGCCACCAGCCTCCTGCCCCGGCTTTTCTTGTCTAAGGCTTCATACCTTAATAAATCAATTTACTCAGCTTTGTTCTGGGCTAGGTGAAAAAGAAAAAAAAAAAAAAAAAAGATTAATGTATTCACACAAGTGGGACAATTGCAGACAAACTGAGTAAGAAAAAATAAATTCAATTATGCAGTATTTGAGGCTTGAATTCCAGTAAATCAACCAAACTTCTTCCTCCTCCCTTCAGGTAAAAGCATTTGTGTTGACACAGCGCCGCCTGATGGCAACTGGAATCTTAGCAGGAAATATTCACCTTACATTCCAACGTTATGCTGCTCATTTCACGCTTTTTTTTTTTTTTTTTTTTTTTTTTTTTTTTTTTTTTGAGACGGAGTTTCCCTCTGTCTCCCAGGCTGGAGTGCAGTGGCGCGATCTCGGCTCGCTGCAACCACCGCCTCCCAGATTCAAGCGATTCTCCTGCCTCAGCCTCCTGAGTATCTGGGATTACAGGCGCGTGCCGCCACGCCCTGCTAATTTTTTGTATTTTTAGTAGAGACGGAGTTTCACCGTGTTAGCCAGGGTGGTCCCGATTTCCTGACCTCGTGATCCGCCCACCTCAGCCTCCCAAAGTGCTGAGATTACAAGAATGAGCCATCGCGCCCAGCCATCATTTCACACTTTTTATTTTTAAATTTCAGTTCCCTTTCAAGCTCTAGACTCTTTCATTCAGAATCCATTCTCTGTGTGCTTATGGTAGATGCTAAAGGTCTAAGAATATATAGCCACTTCATGTCTAGTGTGGTAGTTCTTAAACTTGACCTTGCTCAGGTTGGAGTGCAGTGGTGCAATCTTGGTTCACTGCAGCCTTGACCTCGTGGGCTCAGGTAATCCTCCTGCCTCAGCCTCCCAGGTAGCTGGGACCACAGGCGGAGCCACCACGCCTAATTTTTGTTTTGTAGAGACAGGGTTTCGTCATGTTGCCCACATTGGTGTTGAACCACTGGGCTCAACAGTCTGCCCATATTAGCCTCCCAAAGTGCTGGGATTGCAGGCATGAGCCATTGCCCTGACTGAGAAAGTTTTAAAATGCAGACTCCTAGGCTCTGCCCTGCAAAGATTCGGAGTTGGTGGGTCTGGGGTATATCCCAGGATCTTGTGTTTAAACTCCCCAAGTGATTCTGAAACAAGGAGTTCACAAATCACATGTTGAAAGGAACTAAAGATGGAGAAGTAGACTGGAATTTGCAGTCTGGAATTGTTATTGCAGTGTAATTTGGCAAATGCCACAAAGTACGAACAGGGTCCGCTAGGGACACAGAGAAGGGATGCCTAATCAGATTAAGGAAAAGAATAGAGCAAGCTTCCCAGAAGGTGAGACTCTAGATGAATCAAAGTTGGTGAGATGAAGAAGGGGAGCAGGAGAATCAGACATAGGGCATAAACTATGGAAGGTAAGAGGGCATGAAACTCCATGGGCCCTGTGAGCAGTGCGGGAGGCTGGAAGGAAGGAGAATGTGGCAGAGTGTCAGAAAATGAAGGGCCTGGGGCTGGGGACAGTGGCTCACATCTGTTATCCCAACACTTTGGGAGGCCAACGCAGGAGGATTACCTTGAGGTCAGGAGTTTCGAGACCAGCCTGTCCCATATGGCAAAATCCTGTCTCTACTAGAAATACAAAAATTAGCCAGGTGTGGTGGTGGGCACCTGTAATCCCAGCTACTCAGGAGGCTGAGGCAGGAGAATTGCTTGAATCCGGGAAGCGGAGGTTGCAGTGAGTCGAGATTGCACCACTGTGCTCCAGCCTGGGAGACAGAGCAAGACTCTATCTCAAAAAAAAAAAAAAAAAAAAAAAAAAGGGAAAACAAAGGGCCTGGAATGCCAAGCTATCTTTCTCCCCACAGATCCAGGGAATACAGAAACTTTTAAGCAGGCGAATGACTTGAGCAGATCTGCATTTTAGGAAGATCTCTCTTGGCAGCAATGCTGAGGGTGCAGGACATCCGGCTTGGGTGATCAGATGTCATTTTCTAAGGGAAGGACAGGGTTGGAGGCAGGGGGTCAAGGAAAAGTAAAAGAGACACAAAAGGGAGGCTGGGCGTGGTGGCTTACCCCTAATCCCAGTTACTTGGGAGGCTGAGGCAGGAGAATCGCTTGAACCTGGGAGGTGGAGGTTGCAGGGAGCTGAGATCGCACCACTGCACTCCAGCCTGGGTGACACGGCGAGACCCTGTCTCAAAAAAAGAAAATAACAAGAGAAACAAAGGGAAAGAGGAGGCCAGGCATAGTGGCTCATGTCACAGGAGGAAGAAGTTCAAGAGAGGAGACTGTAGTTAGTAACAATGTATTGTATACTAGAACATTGCTAAGAATGAATTTTAAGTGTTCTCACCACACAAAAAAGAAATGTGAGGTAATGTATATGTTAATTAGATTGATTTAGCCATTCCGCAATGTAGATGTATATCAAATATCATGTGGGTCACCATAAATATATACAATTTTTATTTGTCAATTAAAAAATTTTGAAAAGGCAATCATTTTATAGTTTTCCCAGCTTGTAGCCACGAGGGCTTACATGGGTGTCTTTACGTCCACAAGAAGAGAGGCACTGAGCAGGCAAAAGGACAGGTGCCCAACCCACAGCTTCTGCTTATTCCCTTCCTTCCCCTTTACCAAGCTGAACTTACAGCCTGACCACAGAATGACCCAACAAAGCTAAATTTAATTGCGTTTGGAACCTAGGAGCAGACTCAGTTTGATCTCCAAACCTCCCGAGAGCAGCAGCGTACCCAAGGCCATCTATCGTATGGAGTGGATAAAGGAGTGTGTCTTCTTTCATTTTGTCAGGGAGTTCTGGGGTCTGTGTTCATTTCCCAGTTGTCCTTGACAACCCTGTTTTATGCTAGACAGCAGAGTGGGAAAAGCACTGGTCAGGAACCAAACGAATTACCAAATTGTCTGACACTGTCGCTTAAGCTGGCTGTCTCTCAGTTTTCTATCTTTAGAACAGGGATAACAGAGCCTACCCTAATCATTGCTTGGTTGGTCCAAGGATGAAATGAGATAGTGCTCTCAAAACTGTAAAATGTGTCGGGCGCAGTGGCTCACGCCTGTAATCTCAGCACTTTGGGAGGCGGTGGTGAGTGGATCACCTGAGGTCAGGAGTTCAAGACCAGCCTGGCCAACATGTTGAAACCCCGTCCCTACTAAAAACGCAAAAATTAGCCGAGCATGGTGGCAGGCACCTGTAATCCCATCTACTTGGGAGGCTAAGGCAGTGAGCCCAGATCGTGCCACTGCACTCCAGCCTGGGTGACAGAGTGAGACTCCGTCTCAAAACAACAACAACAACAACAACAACAACAACAAAAACACTGCAGAAAGCTTTTAAGATAGGTACAACTAAGAGCTGCATTACCGGATTTAGGTTGGGAGAAATAATACAGGAATGGCGCCCCCTTCTGTGCAACTCAGGAACTGCAACACACGCTGGAGGCAGCCTTCATCCAGGGTGGGGTCCGAGACTCAGGCATCACCAGGCTTAACTCCTATTTCAGGTCCCCTCCCTGTCCGTCGTTTTATGACTTTCCTCCTGGTTCTATTTGTGCCACCCTCCCCTCAATTTGATCTCCAACTGGGCCTGGCATCTTCACAGCAACTTAGAATTCTCAACCACGACCTTCTATCCCCACTTCGGGGCTCCATTAGTCACAGTGGGTCTTTCCTGCAGGAGACTCCAGCTGAGATATTTAGGCCAGATGCATTTTTTTTTTTTTTTTTTTTTTTTTTTTTTTTTTTTTTTTTTTGCGTTTCACTCTTGTTGCCCAGGCTGGAGTGCAATGGCGTGATCTTGGCTCACTACAACCTCCACCTCCTGAGTTCAAGTGATTCTCCTTCCTCAGCCTCCCGAGTAGCTGGGATTACAGGTGTCCGCCACCATGCCCAGCTAATTTTTGTATTTTTAGTAGAGATGGGGTTTTACCATGTTGGCCAGGCTGGTCTCGAACTCCTGACCTCAAGTGATCCACCTGCCTCGGCCTCCCAAAGTGCTGGGATTACAGGCGTGAGCCACTGCACACAGCCTAGCTTCTAACAGAGTCACTTTTCTTTCTTTCTCTCTCTCTCTTTCTCTCTCTCTCTCTCTCTCTCTTTCTTTCTTCTTGCCAATTAATGCTTGTGTCGACCTGAAAGGAAGAAGCTGAGGCAAAATTGCTATAGCGAGTTTATTGGGGTCAAGGTTGAGAACTGCAGCCTGGGACACACTTTCAAGTTGCCTTGGGGAGTGCACCCAAGGAAAAAAAAGAGAGCCTCAAATTTTTAAAGAATATAAGACGAATCAGGAGAGGGGGCGCTTACGAAGTTGATCATTAGGAATTCTCATTGGTTTACAGAAATAACAGTGGTTTGTGATTGGCTAGACTTTGTTGAACTGTAGGGTGTATGGCATTTTATGGCTAATTGGCATCAGTTAGTTTAGAGTCTGCATAGCAAGAGACTTCAAGAGATCATTATTTAGCTCAAGAAGGAGTGAGATGTGACTACAGTTACATCCCAATGCCTCTCTGGGCCTGATAATGTAAAGGGGTTCAGATTTCTCTGATAAAAAATGTATCTTTTTTCAGTGGCTCTCGCCTGTAATCCCAATGCTTTGGGAGCCCAAGGCAGGCAGACTGTTTGAACTCAGGAGTTCGAGACCAGCCTGGGCAACACGTCAAGACGCCACTGCTACAAAATTAGAAATTAGCTGGGTGTGGTATCATGCACCTGTGGTCCCAGGTCCTGGAGAGACTGAGGTGAGACAATCAATCACTTGAGCCCAGGGGGTTGAGGCTGCAGTGAGCCATGTTTGCACTGACGTGGGTGACAGAGCAAGACTGTCCCAAAACAAACAAACAAACAAAACCTTTTCTTTTCCCTCCACACTTGATAAGAGTGTTTTTTCACCTGCTTATCCACAGATTCCATGACATTCTCAGGAAAAGTGAATTACAAGCCCGAAGCAAAACTGCAGAGAGGGCAGGGTTTGTCTGGAGGCTCCTTCCCCCATTTTCTATACAGTTTTCTTTGAGAGCATCATGAGCCGAGAGCCAAAGTATTCCGGATTCCTTTACAATCCCATCCAAGTCCCAACCTCCCTGTGCCCAAAGCATAGTGACTCTGCTGTCTGCTATGACTAATTTGATTAATTAACTTTTAAAAAGTTATTGCTAGGTGATAATATCTTAATGTGCTAACGTATTTGTCTTTTAATAGCAGTCTTTAAAACCTGGAGCCGAAGATGGGGGAGAGAGGTAAAGAGAAGGATAACTTCAATGTCAAATTACGCAATTTGCCTGAGGAGATTATTTGTAGACAGGCCCTCTATTTACATAATGATAGGGCATGCCAGCAACAGGAACCTCACTGTCCCTCTGTGACAGGCATGATCTTCATTGTGCTGTTGAGAAAAGCGTGGATCAGAAAGGTCAAGTGCTCACCTAGGTCCGTAGAGCTAATCAGTGATGAAACCAGGATGAGGAGGCAGCTACCTTAGGCTAATTTGCACTTCATTTCTTTGCCACCTTATTCTGCTGTGAGAGAATATTTAATGAGGTGGAAGTTGCAAATATTGACTGAAAAGAGATACTCATATTTTTAAAAATTGTCTGCAGATTTAGATTATCCTTTGCTTTTTTTTTTTAATAACACTTGTTACTACATTGAAAAGAAGGTGGGAAGAAAGGAGAGAAGACAAGATAAGCAGAGCAAAAAAAAGAGAGGGAGCAACCAATATGTACCTAGCATTTTACACATGCTAAATAAAAAACATAAGAGGTCATTGTTTTAGACTGTTTCTGCACTAGGCCCCAGCAGACCAGACTAAAAACCAAATGCTGAAGTTCCACATCCATGTCACCAAACCCAAACTAAGTTGTTATCTGACTTTCCTAGAAATCCGAAGAGATAACAGCTGATTTTCCAAATAGGCCAGTCTTCAATTGGCAGGATAATGAAGTGCCTTCTGCTTTAATTCCTACCTAAAAGAAGTAGCCTGCAGTAACCTGATGTTAACTAATCAGTTCTTTTTCTATTGTTCTATCTCCACCCCACAGGAAAGCAGCTTTGCAATGCCTGGTACACACCGTTCTTTGCCTCTGCTTTCTTCACCTTACCCTGTCTGTAAGCCAGCCCCTTCTCAGCTCCTGGGAACACTTATTCTATTTTATAGAAAGAAGTGTTGTCCAACTCTAGAATCACAAATAAAACCAGCTGTGATCTTTAAATTTGCTGTAATTTTGTCCTTTGACACGTATATAATCTTATTTAAATCTTGCAACAACCCCATAGAGTAGGTATTATCATTCCCCTGTTTCATAAAGATAGGCTGGTGAAATTAAAATAGGTTAATTATTTTGCTCAAGGTCACTCAGCCTGTGAAAGCCAAACTCAGCTGTGTGTAACTGCAGATCCTGTGATCCAGGAAACCCTTGAATTTCAAGGAGGATGATTACCCTCATGGGAGTAAATGATTACCTTTGTAAACTAAAAATAAAATCCTAAGCTCCCCAACTGATGGATTGGACCCTTTCTTGGCCAAGAGAAATCTGAAAAACTGAGTCCCTGGCCATGACAGGATGGGAGGTCAGGCATGCCTCATTATACTCCCTTGCTTTTGCAGTTTAGACAAAACAAATGCTCAGCATTTGTGTTAAAATAGAGATCATGAGACTTAACAAGAGGGACTCTGTGAGAATAAGATACCAAATTATAAACAAGACCTGAGGCTATGCCCGACGTTAAGTCACAAACCCCTGCAGGTCACTCTGACCTAGACTTTCTTATCTTGACTTAAATGTTCCTTTCTGTGGACTTCAAATTTTTAGACAAACTTTTACTCCTTCAACCAATTCCGATTTTTCTTTTTCTTTTTCTTTCTTTTTTCTTTTTTTTGAGACAGGGGTCATTTCATTACCTAGACTAGAGTGCAGTGTTGTGATCACTGCAGCCTTGACCTCCTAGGCTCAAGTGATCCTCCCATTTCAGCCTCCCGAGTAGATGGGACTACAGGCACATGTCACCACACTAATCTAATTTTTTAATTTTTTGTAGAGATGGAGTCTCACTAGATTGCCCAGGCTAGTCTTGAACTCCTGGGCTCAAGCCATCCTCCTGCTTTGGCCTCCCAAAGTGCTGGGATTATAAGCATGAGCCACTGTGCCCAGCCCAATTGCAAATTAAAGAATATCTGAGTCCGCCTACGACCTGTAAGCTCCTGCTTCAAGATATCTCACCTTTTCCGGCCAAACCAATATGTATCTTCCATGTATTGGTTTGTCTTTGCCTGTAACCCCTGTCTCCTTGAAATGTCTAAAACCAAACTATAACTGACGACCTTGGGCTCACTTCCTCAGGACTGCTTTGAGACTGTATTTCTAGGGGCCATGGTCACACATATTAGCTCAGATTAAACCTCTTTAAAATCTTTTACAGCTTGTTTTTCTCTGTTAACACATTATACCTGGGATCTGGGATAGAAATACCCTGGATGGACCACAGCCTCAGAATTAAAGGGACATTATTAGGATAAAGTGATGTCTCATTTCTGGAGGGAAGTCAGTGCTACGGTGGGGGATGTTTTATATCAAAGGACAAGCAATGCCTCAGGCTAAGAGAAACTAACCAAGGAAGTATGCTGTATGGCCAACGTTACGGTATTTGACATGTCAGGAATGCCAAAAATAGATATGTGAGATTTGTAGAAAATTCCAAGAGAAAAAACTTCAGAACATGAGTTACCTCCATTCCAAAGGAAGTCACTACCTGTACTTAGATTTCTATGAGCTAATCAGAGAGCAGTCACAATTTATAAAAATAGAACCAGTCATTACACAACCAGGTTCATTTGTTTTATTTTGTCTTTGACTTTCAGGAGTTGCTTTTTAAAATGTTTTAGAAAATGGGCCGGACGAGGTGGCTCGTACCTGTAATCCCAGCACTTTGGGAAGCCAAAGGGGGTGGATTGCTTGACCTCAGGAGTTTGGGACTAGCCTAGGCAACATAGTGAGACTCATTCTCTACAAAATATACAAAAATTAGCCAGGCATGGTGGTGCGTGCCTATAATCCCAGCTACTCAGGAGGCTGAGGTGGGAGGATCACTTGAGCCCAGGAAGTGGAGGCTGTAGTGAGCCAAGATTGCACTACTGTACTCCAGCCTGGGTGACAGAACGAGACCCTTTCTCAAAAAAAAAAAAAAAAAAAAAAGAAAAAAGAAAAAAAAAGAAAGAAAAAGAAAGGAACGGAGGGAGGGAGGAAGGGAAAGAAAGAGAAAGAGAAAAAGAAAAAGAGAAAGAGATGAAAGCAGGCAAGGAAGAGAGAGAGAGGAAGGAAGGAAGGAAGGAAGGAAGGAAGGAAGGAAGGAAGGAAGGAAGGAAGGAAGGAAGGAAGGGGAAGGGAAGGGAAGGGAAGGGAAGGGAAGGGAAGGGAAGGGAAGGGAAGGGAAGGGAAGGAGGGAGGAAACCTTGTTGCGCAATTAACAAAGTGAAATCTTCAGAGACACATGGCCTCCATCCCTGTGCCTCAGCTCTATTCCCTTCTCCTCCTAGAGGTAATCAGGGTTTTTGTTTGTTTGTTTGTTTGTTTTTGGTTTTTTGAGATGGAGTTTTGCTCTTGTTGCCCAGGTTGGAGTGCAATGGTGCGATCTTGGTTCACTGCTACCTCTACTTCCTGGGTTCAGGCGATTCTCCTGCCTTAGCCTCCTGAGTAGCTGGGATTACAGGCATGCACCACCATGCCTGGCTACTTTTGTATTTTTAGTAGAGATGGGGTTTCTCCATGTTGGTCAAGCTGGTCTCAAACTCTCAATCTCAGGTGATCCGCCTGCCTCAGCCTCCCAAAGTGCTGGGATTACAGGCGTGAGCCACTGTGCCCGGCCTGGTAATCAGGGTTTTTTGCTGTTCATTTTCATTTTATTTTTCTATTTCTCTGCCTCCTGGGCTCAAACCATCCTCCCACTTCGCCCTCCTGAGTAGCTGGGACTACAGATGAACACCATCATGCCCGGCTAATTTTTGTATTTTTGGTAGAGACGGGGTTTCACCATGCTGCCCAGGCTGGTCTCCAACTCGTGAGCTCAGGTGATCCACCTACCTCAGCCTCCCAGAATGCTGGAATTATAGGTATGAGCCACGTTGCCTAGCTTGTTCTTCTGTTTTAAAAAATGTGAATATAAGGATATATTCATATCCTCTTCTCTCTTTAGTTAAATGGTAGGATATTACCTTCATTTTTTGCCACCCTACTTTTTTCAGTGGCTATCATGCCACAGAGATACTTCTTATGGGTTCTACAAATGCATATTTTACTATGTTAGTAAATCTTAGTTTATTCAATCATTCTGTGCTGAATGAACTTTGGGGATGTTTCTGGTCTCTTACTATTAAAAGTAGTGCTTACTGAATAACTTTCTGTATATGTCTTTTTGTATTTTTGAGATAGATGGATCAATTGACAAATGGTATATAAAATTTTGCTAGATATTGCCAAATTTCCCTTGAGAAAGAAAAGTAGCTCAGAGCAGTCTGAAGAATGTGAGGTATGCAAAATTTATTAGGCCAGGAGGCGGAGGTTGCAGTGAGCCGAGATCGCGCCATTGCACCAGGCTGGGCATGGTGGCTCATGCCTGTAATCTCAGCACTTTGGGAGGCCAAGGCACGTGGATCACCTGAGGTCAGGAGTTCAAGGCTAGCCTGGCCAACATGGTGAAACCTCTGTCTTCACTAAAAATACAAAAATTAGCCGGGTGTGGTGGCAGGTGCCTGTATCCCAGCTACTCTGGAGGCTGAGGTAGGAGAATCACTTGAACCCGGGTGGCGGAGGTTACAGTGAGCCAAGATCGCACCTGTGCACTCCAGCCTGGGTGACACAGTGAGACTCTGTCTTGAAAAGAAAAAAAAAAGAATGAGTCTTCAATCACAGGCCTGCCCCCTTCCCAGGTGTCATCCTCTCCCTCACCAGGGCAGCTGCTTAAAGGCAATTTATTTTTCTCTTTCTTTCTTTCTCTCTCTTTTCTTTTCTTTCTCTTTCTCTCTCTCTTTTTTTTTTTTTTTTTTTTTTTTTTTTTTTTTTTGAGACAGAGTCTTGCTCTGTCGCCCAGGCTGGGGTGCAGTGGCCGGATCTCAGCTCACTGCAAGCTCCGCCTCCCGGGTTTAGACCATTCTCCTGCCTCAGCCTCCCGAGTAGCTGGGACTACAGGCGCCCGCCACCTCGCCCGGCTAGTTTTTTGTATTTTTTAGTAGAGACGGGGTTTCACCGTGTTAGCCAGGATGGTCTCGATCTCCTGACCTCGTGATCCGCCCGTCTCGGCCTCCCAAAGTGCTGGGATTACAGGCTTGAGCCACCGCGCCCGGCCTCTCTTTCTCTCTTCTTTTCTTTTCTTTTCTTTTCTTTTCTTTTCTTTTCTTTTCTTTCTTTCTTTCTTTCTTTCTTTCTCTTTCTTTCTTTTTCTTTCTTTCTTTCTTTCTTTCTTTCTTTCTTTCTTTCTCTCTCTCTCTTTCTTTTTTTTCTCTTTCTTTTTTTTAGATACGGAGTCTTGCTCTGTCACCCAGACTGGAGTGCAGTGACACTATCTCAGCTCACTGTAACCTTTGCCTTCTGGGTTTAAGCAATTCTTGTGCCTCAGACTCTCAAGTAGCTGGAATTACAGGTGCACACCACCACACCTGGTTAATTTTTGTATTTTTTAGTAGAGATGGGGTTTCACCTTGTTGGCCGGGCTAGTCTCAAACTCCTGCCTTCAAGTGATCCATCTGCCTCAGCCTCCCCAAGTACTGGGATTACAGGCACGAGCCACTGCACCCGGCCTGCTTAAAGGCATTTAGTTTTTTCTTTCCTTCCTTGTAGTTTCCAGACTAGCTGATGAATTACCTAAAATTCTATCATAAATTGCACTATGTGACCCTCACCCATTATATTCATGTTCTTGGCATTAGTGATATAAAAAACAATGTATAGCCAACCAATAGTTCATGTTCAATTTAGGAACCACCCCGTTTTTGCCTTTGGAAACCCACTTGTAACTTCTGCTAATTGGAGCATATATTTCAGGGCAACTTGAACATGTATTTCCCAGATTAAAGTACTCGAATTTGGCCCAAATAAACTTTTGATTTATACTAATTTTACCTCAGTTTCATTCTTAAGGCTGACATCCTCCTTATAGATGGTACCATTTTTTGCATTCCCACCAGCAAAATATGAGTGCCTCCTTCCTCACCGCCTTGTAAACACATTATATTGTTGACCTTTGAGATGTTTCCCAATCTGATACTTGAAAAATGGTATCTCATTTTAGTTTTAATTTGCATTTATTTTACGGGTAGTAAGATTTGACATCTTTTCATATATTTAAAGGTCCTTTATTTTCATTTTGTGCGTATGTGTGTGAACTGCGAAGTGTTTGGATCTCTTGCCTATCTTCCATAGGATGGGTTTCCTTCCCTTTTCCATCTTTAGAAGCCCATCATATATTAGGAATATTTGCAGCAGTGTGCTGAAGCTGGCTAGTGCCAGCTTGCAAGTGCTGACTGTTAAATTTTTAGGAATTTTGCAGTCCCACTGATGTAGCATTAGTGCAGCTGATGTTACATTGGCAAGTTATCATTGGCTATGGTGGGAGTATTTACTCCATGGAAATTGGCAAATGCGATAACACCCTCCTGACCCCCACCCCTGGGAAGAACACATCACTGGACATTCACCCATTGCCTATGACATACATTGGAAATCATATCCCGGTTTGTCATTTATCTTTTCATTTTGCTTATGATGTCTTTTGCTATGTGAAAATGTTGTTTTGTATACTTCAAATTTTGGTCTTTTCCTTTATTGCATCTGGATATTGAATTAAGAGTTAGAAAAGTTTTCCCAATTTCTTGATTATAGAAAAATTTCATCATATTTTCTTCTAGCATTTATATAGCTTTACTTCTTTCAAAAAATTAGATATTTGATCCATTGGAATTTATCTTACAGTGGAAAAACAGATATGGTGGTGCTCCGGTTTGAACATGCCCTTCTAATTTCATGTGTTGGAAATGTAACTCCCAAATTTATAGATTGGTGGCATTTGCATGTGGGGCTTTTGGGAGGTAATTAGGATTAGATAAAGTCATCAGGGTAGGGCCTCCATAATGGGACTGGTGGCTTTATAAGAAGAAGAGAGACCTGAGAGGTTGACATGCTCTTCCTCTCTTGCCATGTGATGCCCTCTGTCATATTATGATGTAGTAGGAAGGCCCTTACCAGATGCCGGCACCCTGCTCTTAGACTTCCCAGGCCCCAGAATCATGAGCTAAACAAACTTATTTTCTTTATAAATTACCCAGTCTGAGGTATTCAGTTATAGCAACAGAAAACAGACTAAGACAGATTGTATCTTCTTCCACTGGCTACCCATTTATCATATGACTATTTATTAAGAAGGTCTTTTTCTCTGTTGATTTGAGATGGCATCTTTACCACTTATTAGACTTCCAGATGCCATTGTTTATTTTTCAGTTTTCTTATTTTTAAAAAATTTTTGGCTTTTCTATTCTGTTTTATTCATGTTCTGCCATGGGTTTGAACATTTATCCCCATCAAAATTTATGTTGAAATTTATGCCATTGAGACAGTGTTGGGAGGTGGGATCTTTGGGAAGTATTTGGGCCATGGGGCTGCACCCTCCTGAGTGGGTTTAGTGCCTTAATGAAGGGCTTTCGGGCATGGTCTCTTTCTCTCTCTCTCCCACCAGATGCTAGCACTTGGATTTTGGACTTCTCAGCCTACAGAACTGTGAGCCAATATGTTTCTTTTTCATTATAAAGTATCCAGTCTCAATATTTTGTTATAGCAGCACAGAATAGACTAAGATATGTGTCAATATTATCTTCTTATTCTACAGGCTTCCTCATTGTCCGTCTTTCTTAGGGCTTTCTCAGATATTCTTATTTATCCTTCCAAGTGAACGTCCTAATACAATTGTCTTAGCTCTAAGGCTCCCTCTTCTGTTTCTTTTACAAAGTGTTAACAGATATGACATTGTAGTATCTGAGTTCGACCTTCTCTGTTCTGTTCCTTGACTTTTGTCTAGACCTTATCTTTCTTTTTTCTTTAACACCCTTGTCTGGATAATTTGAATTCTACTCCCAGAAGTTTCTCCTCAGAGAAAGCATTTCCTGTATGCATCCAGTACATTTTGAAATCACTAATTTAGCTGCTGAATAGTTATGGAATTTGCGGCAAAATTATCCTCATTTTTTAAATCTATAAATTGTAAATGAAATGTAATTTATTTCATAAGGGGTTTTTGGACAACTAGAAGTAATTTTCTTTTTTTTTTTTTTTTTGAGATGGAGTCTTATTCTGTCACCCAGGTTGGAGTACAGTGGCACGATCTCAGCTCACTGAAACCTCCGTCTGCTGGGTTCAAGTGATTCTCCTGCCTCAGCCTCCCAAGTAGCTGGGACTACAGGCAGGCGCCACCATGCCTGGCTAATTTTTTGTATTTTTAGTGGAGACGGAGTTTCACCATACTGGCCAGGCTGGTCTCAAACTCCTGACCTCGTGATCTGCCCGCCTTGGCCTCCCAAAGTACTGGGATTACAGGCATGAGCCACTGTGCCCAGCCTAGAAGTAATTTTCAATCAGTTCTTAGTTCTACCTATCAGCAGAATTTGACTCATTTAATCATATTCTTCTTGAAACACTTTCTTCAATTGACTTCCATGACATCATACTCACCCAATTTTCTTCTTAATTGGCCTCTCCCTCTCTTTCAAGGTTTTTCAATGTTTCTTCCGTATCTTCCAACCTCAAAATGTTGGAGAACCTCAGAACTCAGATTTCAGACTTCTCCTCTCTATCTAAAGTTGCTCCCTAGTGAGCTTGTACCATCTCATAAATTTAAACATATTGACAACTCTCAAATTTATATCTCCAGCCTGGACCTCTACCCTGTGGTCAAAATTTATACATCTGCCTGCTTCCTTATTTTCTCTGCCTGGATGTCCAGCAGGCATCTTGAAGTTGACTTATTCCAAAACAACTCTAATATTTTCACCCACACCTGTCTTTCTTATAGTCTTCCCAATCTCAGTTAATGACAATTCTATTCTCCCAGTAGCTCAGGAGAAATCTCTTTTTTTCCTTCACTTTAATCCATCGAATCCACCAGGGACTCCTGTATGGTCTACATTTAAAATATATGCAAGAAGAGGGCATCTGCAGAGGAGAGCTGCCCGGCACAAGTACCAGTGTCTGACTGGAGTGAGGAAGATGTCTCCACATAGAGGGCAGTACAGTGTGGCTCAGGGTTTTGGAGTCTGCACAGGGTGAGTAGAATGCTCCTAGCGATAAGCAGCCTGGTCTGTGATCAGAGCCCAGAAGGGGTGAGAAGGATGTCTGTGGAGGGGGTGGTCTGGTCCAGCAGAGTGTCAGAGCCCCAGCCAGATAAGAGTGTCTACATATCGGGCTGATGAGTGGTCGGCAGGGAATTCTGTAACCCAAGTAGGGTGAGGAGGACATCTGCATGGAGAAAGGGTAGGCTGTGGTGATGGAAGGTTGGGTATACACAGGGTGATTGATCATAAATATGGATACATGAAGGACATGAGAGTCTGTTAGAGACACTAACTCAAAATCCAGAAGCAATGTGTGACTGTGTGTTAGGTAGATAAGAATAAAAGAAGACTGAATGTAGCGGTTCACACCTGTAATCCCAATATTTGAGAAGCTGAGGTGGGAGGATCCCTTGAGCCCAGGTATTTGAGACCAACTCGGGCAACACAGCAAGACCCTGTCTCTACTAAAAATAATAAATAAATAAATAAATAAACAAACAAACAAATATTATTTGGGAGTGATGTCATGTGCCTCTAGTTCCAGCTACTTGGGAGGCTGAAGCAGGAGGATCACGTGAGCCCAGGAGGTAGAGGCTGCAGTGAGGTATGCTCACGCCACTGCTCTCCAGGCTGGGTGACAGAGTAAGACTCTGTCTCTAAAAAAATAAAATAAAATAGGCCGGGCGCGGTGGCTCAAGCCTGTAATCCCAGCACTTTGGGAGGCCGAGACGGGTGGATCACGAGGTCAGGAGATCGAGACCATCCTGGTGAACATGGTGAAACCCCGTCTCTACTAAAAAATACAAAAAACTAGCCGGGTGAGGTGGCGGCGCCTGTAGTCCCAGCTACTCGGGAGGCTGAGGCAGGAGAATGGCGTGAACCCGGGAGGCGGAGCTTGCAGTGAGCTGAGATCCGGCCACTGCAACTCCAGCCCGGGAGACAGAGCGAGACTCCGTCTCAAAAAAAAAAATAAATAAATAAAAAAAATAAAAAAATAAAATAAAATAAAATAAAATAAAATAAAAATTAGTGGCTTCAATGTATGAGGAGAAGACCAGACTAGGATTGTAGTGAAGGATGGAAGGGAAAAAATGAAAATGAATCCTAGAATGTTAGATCAGAATTGAAGGTATCAGTGTAAACTCATGGCTTCAATAATACATAGATAAACATAGAAATAAATGTAGATGTAAACGTATGTGTAAATGAATACAAACATATTTACATGTTCCTTAGCTCTGTCCTCTGAGAGGGCCTTAAAGCAGCAACACATTAATAGTAATGAGCACACTGAATGCACAGGCCTGAGTTTCTAAATTCCATATTCCACTAAAGGGAACCAGGGATTCTTGGAGAAATGGTTGATCTCAGCCATCTCAATGTGTTGCTGGGTCTAGAAGTACAAGATGAACCTGGACCTTCTTATGCTAGAAAGTAAAGAAGTGCACAAAGAGTAATGGGGACATGCCAAAAGGACACAGATGCTAGCTGACATGAAGGAGATTCCATTAGCCAAATCTTAAATGATTTGAACATCAAAATAAGTAATAATGACAAGGGCTTACAACCTGTTTAATAAAATAGGAAACCATATAAATAAATGTAAGATAGTGAGTAAATTAGAAGTTTGATGAAAGACGAGGTATTTACAAAGTCTGAATTCAACTACCCTCTCACAGAATACTTTTTTTTTTTTTTTTAAAGACAGGGTCTTACTCCGTTGCCCAGGCTGTAATGCAGTGGTACGATCACAGCTCACTGCAGCCTCAACCTCCTGGGCTCAAGTGATCTTCCCACCTCAGCACTCCTCTCAACCCACTCCCTGAGAGGCTAAGAATATAGGCTGGGCCACCATGCCCAGCTAATCTTTTTGAATTGTTACCCAGCTGGTCTTAAACTCCTAAGCTCGAGCAATCCTCCCTCCTCAGTCCCCCAAAGTGCTGGGATTACGGGCGTGAGCCACTGTGCCGGGCCTAGAATACTTGTTAATTACAAATGGAAAAAGAGTAACTTTACAGTGGAGAGATCCTGCAGACACCACCTTAACTAGGTGATCAAAGTTAGCATCATCAATAATACAACACGTTAAAATCATATGCCATCTGATGGAACATAACAAAATCACAGCACTACTTCTGTAATTTTCTCTACCAAAGATGAATAAGCTGAATATAATCATGAGAAAACATCAGATAAAGAGACGGTGTTCTACAACATAACCTTCCTATAATCTTCAAGAGTGTGAAGGTCATTACGTCGGTATAGTATGGGAAGTTAAAAAAAAAAAAACAAAAACAATGAACAAAGAGTGTCAAGGTCATAAAAGTCAAGGAAAGACTAAGGAATTACTCCAGCTTGAAAGAGAACTGAAAGAGAATAAAGACATGGAAACTGAATGCAATGTGTGATTTTGAAAATCACACAACTAAAATTTACTGTATGATTTCATAACTTCTGTTATAAAGAACATTAGTGGAACATTTGGGGAAATTGAATAAGATCTGATTAAATGTTAGTCATGTGATTTTTTCTTATTTTAAAAGTTATATTGTAGTTATGCAAATATGTCATTGTAGGAAACATATATGAAAATATTCAAGAATGATGGGGCATCTCAAATGGCTCAGAAAAAAAGAATCTTTGTACTGTATTTGCAACTTTTCTAAAAGTTTGAGATTATTTCTAGAAAATGAATATTTGTATTCAGAATCCAACTAATTCTCATCACCTATACCATGCAAGCCCAAGTCATCATCCTCTCTCACTTGCATTATTACTTGAAACCACCACGATCACTTTATTTTCTCCCATGGCTTCTGTGGCTCAGGAACTTCGGAAGGGCTCAGCTGGATAGTTTTGGCTTGAGGTATCTCATGCAAGTGCAGTCAGATGGCTAGAGTTGGGACACCCAGGGAATAAAGCACTGCTCTCTCCATGTCATCTCAGGAAGTCCCTAAGTGGTTTCTCCATGTGGGTTAATCGGGACTTCCTTACAGCCTCTTGGCCTCGGGGCAGTCAGATTCCCCATGTGGCAGCTGTAGGCTTCCAAAATGAGTGTCCTAGTGAACAAATCAGAAGCTGCTTTGTCTTTTATGACTTAGCCTTGGAAGTCACATAATACCACTTCCACCATACTCAGTTGGTCAAAACAGTCACAGAAGTCTATTCGGTTAAAGGTGGAGGGGACAGGGACCTCACTTCTTGATTGGAGAAGTGTCAAAGATAAGCTTATGGACTGGGAGTGGGCGTCGTGGCTGTCTTCGGACAATACCATTTGCCACAGTGGTTTGTTAGGCCGTGTAAGGTCTGGACCCTTACTACCTCCCTGAGCTTTCTTGTTGAATAACTTTCATTTCTTGCTCTCTGTTCCAGGCAAATGGCTTCTTTGGAAACTCCAGCACACTCCTCCCTCAGGGCCTTTGCGTTTGTTCTTTTCTCTCTAGAACATTCTTCCCCCAGATATTTATTTATTTTATTTTTTATTTTGGAGACAGAGTATTACTCTGTTGCCCAGGCTGGAGTGCAATGGTGCGATCTAGGCTCACTGCAACCTCCGTTTCTCGGGTTCAAGTGATTTTCCTGCCACAGCCTCTTGACTAGTTGGGATTACAGGTGTGCACCACCACGACCAGCTAATTTTTGTTTGTTTATTTATTTATTTTTGAGACAGAGTCTCACTCTGTCACCCAGGCTGGAGTGCAATGGCATGATCTTGGCTCACTGCAACCTCTGCCTCCCTGGTTCAAGTGTTCAAACAATTCTCGTGCCTCAGCCTCCCGAGTAGCTGGGACTACAGGCACACGCCATCCCACCCAGCTAATTTTTGTATTTTTAGTAGAGTCGGGGGTTTAACCATGTTGGCCAGGCTGGTCTCAAACTCCTGACCTTAAGTGATCCACTCATCTTGGCTTCCCAAAGTGCTGGTATTACACGTGTGAGTCAACACATCTGGCCAGAATATTTATTATTCATTGAGACAGGGTCTTGCTCTGTTGCCCAGGCTGGAGTACAGTGGTGTGATCACAGTTCACTACAGCCTCAACCTTCCAGGCTCAAGCAATCCTCCCACCTCAGCTTCCCAAATAGTTGGGGCCACAGGTGCACACCACCACACTGGCTAATGTTCTTCGTCTTTTTTTTTTTTTTTTTGTAGAGAAGGGGTGTCATTATGTTGCCCAGGCTGGTCTCAAACTCCTGGACTCTAGTGATCCTCCTGTCTTAGCCTCCCAAAGTGCTGGGATTACAGGTGTGAGCCACCACGCCTGGCCTGGAGTGGATTTTTATAGTAGTGGATAACTGATGCACCTTCCTTGTCTTTGTTGCACTACAATCACTACAATCCCAGTAATTATTTCTCAAACATGAACCCTTCTATTCTTTTGTTCTCATCTAGGTAACACATAGTGTGAAGCAATATACAAACACATATACATACTTCTTGGAAACAAGCTGTATTAGTTCCCTAGACCTACAGTAACAAATTACCACAAACTAGGGGGCTTGAAACAATAGAAAGTTATTCTCTCACAGTTCTAGTGGCTACAATTCATAGTCAAGGTGAGGGCAGGGTTATTCTCCCCCAAGGATCCTAGGGGAGAATCAGCTTTGTGTCTTTCTCTTGGCTTCTAGTGTCCCCAGCAATCTTTGGTGTTCCTTGGCTTGCAGCTGTTTAAGCCCAATATCTGCTTCCATCATCACATGGCATTCTCCCCCTATGTTTTCAGGTCATATTGGATTAAGAGCTGACCATCTTCCACTATGACCTTGTCTTAACTATGTCTACAAAGACCCTATGTGCAAGTAAGGTCATGGTCTGAGGTACTGGAGGTTAGGACTTCAATATATCTCCTGGGGAAATACAATTCAACCCATGACACATGCCTATCATTTCCCCCTCAGTTGTACATTCTAGAGCCCTTAAACATTTCAGTCTTCAATGTGACAAAGGCTGGGCATGGTGGCTCATACCTGTAATCCCAGCACTTTGGGAGGCCAAAGCAGGAGGATCATTTGAGGTCAGGAGTTTGAGACCAGTCTGGCCAAATTGGCGAAACCTCTACTAAAAATACGAAAATTAGCTGGGCATGATGGTTCAGGCCTGTAGTCCCAGTTACTTGGGAGGCTGAAGCAGGACAATCCCTTGAATCCAGGAGGCAGAGGTTGCAGTGAGCCAAGATTGCGCCACTGCACCAGCCTGGGTGACAGAGAGAGACTCCAGCTCAAAAACAAACAAACAAAAGTGACAAAACAGTAATTCTTAGTATTTAATCAACAAAGACCTATTGAGTGCCTACTATGTGCAAAGCACTCATCTGGGCTTTATTTGCTTCAAACTAATCTGTATAAACACTTGATCATTAAATTAGAATTTGAATGAATTTGACCTCAGTGTTTTTCCGTTGGAACAAGGTAGGCAGTGAGGAACAGATCCATACAAATGCCTGTGAATGGTGAAATGACTATGCCAGGCACAGTTGCCAGGAGATTTCACAGACTGGCAGTTACTCATTTGTAATCAACAACCTTTCGCAAAGCTAAAGTTGATGGGTGTTTTGTGGGCCTGTTAATATGACCACGACACTCAGCTTTTCGCCCCTGCGATGAGAGGATGATTCCTCAGCTATTTTTGTTTGAACACTTTTTTTTCTAAACCAAATTTCCCCAGGATTTTCTTTCTGGTTTCTTTTGGAGCCAGAACCTCCTATGTTTCCAGCTTTGAGATTAGAAGTACTTTCTCCACACCTTCAGATTTTCTAGTATTGCATAAGTTGTACTTGTCCAGACTCGTTCATTCTTTAGTTAGTTGTTTTTCTCATCCTTTCATTTGTGGTGTTTACTTCATCCCTTCCTCTGCTTTCCATGGGTTATTTTGATGTCCTTTTCCCAATTACATTAATTCAATGTTTAATTCATTTATTTTCATTATTTCTTGCTTAGTAATGAGTATGTATGAGCTCGGCTGGGCACAGTGGGGTGGCTCAAGCCTGTAATCCCAGCACTTGGAGAGGTTAAGGCGGGCAGATCATTTGAGGTCAGGAGTTTGAGATCAGCCTGGCCAACATGATGAAACCCCATCTCTACTAAAAATACAAAAATTAGCTGGGTGTGGTGGCGGGTGCCTGTAATCCCAGCTACTTGGGAAGCTGAGGCATGAGAATCACTTGAACCTGGGAAGTAGAGGTTGCAGTGAGCTGAGATCGCTTCACAGCACTCCAGCCTGGGCGACAAAACAAGACCCTGTCTCAAACAAACAACAAACAAAACAAGGAAGGGCGCAGTGGCTCACACCTGTAATCCCAGCACTTTGGAAGGCCAAGGCGGGTGGATCACCTCAGGTCAGGAGTTTCAGACCAGCCTGACTAACGTGAAGAAATCCCGTCTCTACTAAAAATATAAAATTAACCAGGTGCGGTGGCACGTGCCTGTAATCCCAGCTACTTGGGAGGTTGAGGCAGGAGAATCACTTGAACTCGGGAGGTGGAGGTTGCGGTGAGCCGATTGCACTCTAGCCTGGGCAACAAGAGCAAAACTCTGTCTCAAAGAAAAAAAAATGTAGAAGGTATGTATTTTCTTTCTTTTTTCTCCATATCAGAAAGTAAAGGCTAATGTCTTTTCTAAGTACCAGGCTGTCTATCTATTGAAATCCCCCATCCATTCACTCAGCTAAGATTCACTCACTGTCTCGCCCTGACGTCATTTCTATCTTCTTTGAAATCAGTTCTGGACCTCTGAGGAGAATGGTAACTGTGTTTATTTTCATAGAGCCTTCTTTCTGCCTTCACATAGTGTCACAGCACAAAGCAATGATAATAAATGGACAACCATTATTGAACATTGACCCTGTAGCTGGCATTGCACTAAGTACTACATTAACTCCTCCATTCTAATCCTCTATGCCCAGTTTGCAGACAAAATGATACTCACTCGAATGTTTGTCCTCTGTTTCCATTCTTGAAACACGCCAAACCTCCAGTTTAGGGCCTTCCCCTAAAACTGGACATAGGAAGGGCCTATGTCTTTCTCTTCCACATTCTAATTAAGTACTCAGCACAAATGCCATCTCTTCAAAGCTTTTCCGACCGCCTATCTACAACAGCCTGCCTCCACAGTTTCACATACTCTTTTATGTTACTTATAAAAGAATCTCACTCAATGAAACTCGGATTTCCTCTCCTGTAAAATGAGGTAGGCCCTCTCGGCTCAAGGTCACTCCCTCTGGTTCTACACAGACGAGTGGGAAGAGAGGGCCCTTGGCAGCAGAGGAAGAGGAGGAAGGAGGGAAGGGAAGAGGAGGAAGGAGGGAAGGGAAGAGGAGGAAGGAGGGAAGGGAAGAGGAGGAAGGAGGGAAGGGAAGAGGAGGAAGGAGGGAAGGGAAGAGGAGGAAGGAGGGAAGGGAAGAGGAGGAAGGAGGGAAGGGAAGAGGAGGAAGGAGGGAAGGGAAGAGGAGGAAGGAGGGAGGGACAAAAGCGGGGGTGGGTGCAGAAGCGGGGGGTCTGGCGGTCCAAGGGAGTAGAGGGGAGGGGGGACTCGAGTGGGCGCCAGGTGGAGCGGGGACAAGGGTTGTCAAGGGAGCACGGCAGGGGGCGCGGTGTGTCCCGCAGGGACTGGGTAGGGCAGCGCCTGCTATGGACTAGGGGCCCAGACTACAAAAGGGTTGTTGGAGGGATGGGTGCGGGTGGATTCCGAAACCAAGAGGCTCCGAAGGGCGACTAGAGGTGGCGGGGGCGGGGGGCGCGCAGGAGTTGCCAAGGTCGGACAGAGGGGAGCTCGGTCTATCCGGCTGGGACTCGGCCAGACACGGCGCGGGGTTCGGGAGTCGCGGAGAGGCGCGGAGGTAGATCTGAGCTGAGTGGAGGGCGCGTGGGGGTTGGTGCAGAGGGGCGCCGAAGGGACTGGGCCCAGCGGCCGGTGGAGAGGGGCCGCGGAGAGGCGCAGGTGGCAGCTGGGCGGCAGAGCGAGCGCAGAGGCGGCGCGGTTTGCGCGGCTGGGCGGGGCCAGGCGCCGGGGACTGAGTGCGCCGGGGTCGCCGAGAGGCGGGAGCAGCCGCGGGGTCGGTCGCTGTCTGGGCTGCCCCAGTGGCTGTCGGCGCACTTCCGGGAACGCCTGGGAACCTCAGTAACCGCCTGATAGCGGCGCTGCCAGCTGGCCGGCGCGGGCTGCGAAGCGGGTGAGAGCGCAGGCCAGGCCAAAGCCCTGGTAGCCGCGCGGCGCGGGCCTGGGTCTGCGGCCATGGGGGCGTCCGCGCGGCTGCTGCGAGCGGTGATCATGGGGGCCCCGGGCTCGGGCAAGGGCACCGTGTCGTCGCGCATCACCACACACTTCCAGCTGAAGCACCTCTCCAGCGGGGACCTGCTCCGGGACAACATGCTGCGGGGCACAGGTGGGAGCTCTGGGCCCAGGGCCGGCCGTGCGCTGTCACCCGGGTCGGACTTTGCGTGCGAGGTGGCCGAAGCTGGGCACGCGGGTCCCAGGCTGCGGGCGCGGCATTTCCCTCCCGTCGCCCGGGACAGAGACCTCGGGCTGCTGAGCGACTGCGCCCCGAAACCTCCGGCCTCCGTGGGCCGCTTCGGGCGGGTTATGGGAGAGTGGGGCTGGGGAAGGTACTGGAAAGTTAGGTCAAGCTCGAAGTTCAGAGATGAAAGGAAACCACCGGGCTTTGTTTCAGAGGCACTAGTCTTCCCAGTGGCAGCCACTCTTGGGGGTCCATCGAGCTGAGCTGCAGCTTATTCAACGTGCTGGTGCATTTAGAAGACTGGCATTAGCCCTGCTAGAGTTTGCTTGTTTTGTTCTCTTCTCTTCTTTTCTCCTCTCTTTCTTGTTTTCCTTTTTTTTTTTTTTTTTTTTGGTGTGGTTAAGCTCTATGGGATCTTGTAGTTCTGACCTTTCCCCCATATTCCGAAGGCCAAGTATTATTTACCCTTGTTGCAGTCATAAAATTATCTCAAATTTTGATATCCCTAGATTTCGTAGACACGGAGGCTATTCTTACGCGTGGTTACATAAAATATTTTGTTTCTCATGCCAAATGAATTCTTACAGCTCAGCACGAAAGCCAGTTAACAATCTACACTATACAATGGGTGAATTTGTGGTATGCAAATTCTCTCTTAAGAAGGTTGTTTTTGAAAAGCCAATAGCGGGAGTTTTTTTCTCAAAAAATGTTGACCTTTTCAAAATAGAACCTGTTTTGAAACTCATTTTGAAACCCATTTACTATATAGAAATAATGCCTACACAAGGCCTTTTTCTTTCTTTTCTTTTCTTTCTTTCTTTTTTTTTTTTTTTTGTAAGGATAAGAAACAGGATAGACGTGTATAGCATAAAAAACAACGCCGTCCTTCGTTCCCTACCTCAGTCCCATTCTTCGGGGGGGGGAACAGAGTTTCCTTCTAGAAAGGTTTACTTTGTAAGCACAGATACGTGTATCACTTATTTTCTTTTTCTTTTTTTGGTTTGTTTGTTTTTTGAGACGGAGTCTTGCTCTGTCGCCCAGGCTGGAGTGCAGTGGCGTGCTCTCGGCTCACTGCAACCTCTGCCTCCTGGGTTCAAGCAATTCTCCTGTCTCAGCCTCCCTGGTAGCTGGGACTACAGGCGCATGCCACCACGCCGGGCTAAATTTTGTATTTTTGGTAGAGATAGGGTTTCACTGTGTTAGCCAGGCTGGTCTCCATCTCCTGACCTCGTGATCCACCCACCTCGGCCTCCCAAAGTATTGGGATTACAGGCATGAGCCACCGCTCCCGGCCAAGGTGTGTCTTTTCTTGTATGTAATATGTGATCATACTATGTATATATACTCTGCATCAGTGTGGTTTCACTTCGTGTCTGGGATATATTTCACATGAAAACGGACACATCCGTTTCATTCTGTTTTTGTAGGTATGTATTTTCAGAATCTAGTATGATTTATGTAACCAGTTCACACCTGTAATCCCAGCACTTTGGGAGGCTGAGGTGGACAGATCACTTGAGCTCAGCAGTTCTAGACCAGCCTGGGCAACATGATGAAACTGCGTCTCTATAAAAAATTCAAAAACAATTAGCAGGGCGCGGTGGCAGGCGCCTGTGGTCGTAGCTACTCGGGAGGCTGAGGTGGGAGAATCACTTGAACCTGGGAGGCGGAGGTTGCTGGGAGCCGAGATTGCAACACTGCACTCCAGCCTGAGCAAGACCCCATCTAAAAGAGAGAGAGAGAGAAAGAGAGAGAAAAAAAAGTTGTTTGACTTGCTTGCTAAATGTTGTTAATGCAACATATTGAAGTAGTTAGGTAACATTAAACAATCCCAGATACTGATACTGGTTGGGGTCAGGTTAACCAAAGTCTAAGAGAGTAGGCCTGGCACAGTGACTCATGCCTTTAATCCCAGCACTTTGGGGACTGAGGCAGGCAGATCACTTGAGGTCAGGAATTCAAGACCAGCCTAGGCAACATGGCGAAACCCCTGTCTCTACCAAAAATACAAGAAATTAGCTGGGCATGGTGGCTCGCGCCTGTGATCCCAGCTACTCAGGAGGCTGAGGTGGGAGAATCACTTGAGCCCGGGATGCAGAGGTTGTAGTGAGCTGAGATTGTGCCACTGTACTCCAAGCTGGGTGACAGAGTGATACCCTGTCTAAAAAAAAAAAAAAGGAAAAAAGTAAAGCATATTTATTATAAAAGAAGGAAACTATATCTCTTTCATGCAAATATAAAAAAGGTAAATTAAGATCCTTTATAATTCTGCCTTGCCACACAGAGATGATTATAATTAACCCTTGGGTGCATTTTCTTTTATTCTTTTTTTTTTATTTTTCTTTTTTATTTCTGTTGCATTTGTATTTGCAAAATGGTTAAATTCTAAAAACAAATTGTCATATTCTAAATGATAGGTTACTTTTTTATTCTCATTTATAGTGAGCATGTTCACGCATCATTAACCAGTCTTAAAAACGATGTTTAAGCTGGGCGGGGTGACTCAAGCCTGTAATCCCAGCACTTTGGAAGGCTGAGGTGGGTGAATCACCAGAGGTTTGAGACCAGCCTGACCAACATGGCAAAACCCTGTCTCTACTAAAAATACAAAAATTAGCCAGGCATGGTGGTGGGCACTTGTAATCCCAGCTACTTGGGAGGCTGAGGCAGGAGAATCACTTGAACCTGGGAGGCACAGGTTGCAGTGAGCTGAGATGGTACCCTTGCACTCCAGCCTAGGTGAAAAGAGTGGAACTCCATCTCAAAAAAAAAAAAAGATGTTTAATTTTATCAAAGTTGTATGGTTATATTTATTTATTTATTTATTTATTTATGTATTTATTTATTTGTTATTTTTTGAGACGGAGTCTCGCTCTGTCCCTCAGGCTGGAGTACAGTGGCGCGATCTCGGCTCACTGCAAGCACTACCTCACGGGTTCACGCTGTTCTCCTGCCTCAGCCTCCCAAGTAGCTGGAACTACAGGCACCCGCCACCATGCCCGGCTAATTTTTTTGTGTTTTTAGTAGAGACAGGGTTTCACCATGTTAGCCAGGATGGTCTCGATTTCCTGACCTCGTGATCTGCCCACCTCGGCCTCACAAAGTGCTGGGATTACAGGTGTGAGTCACCGCACCCGGCCAAAGTTGTATTGTTATTAAACATTTTTATTGGACATGTATGTTGTTAACCATTGTTTATTATAATAAATACTGTTATGACGATCTCTGTACATAAACATTTGGCACATCTTTGCTTATTTCCTTCAAATAAATTCCTAGTATGGAATTTCTACAAATATGGTACTATCAAATACTACAACAGAAGGGTTGTTCCAATTTACTTTCCAGTCACTGTTTTATGAGGGTGCTATATTTTATAGCCCATGGCTGTATTTTATAGCTAAGGTTTAAAATCATCCCAGGAGATATGATAAGAACACTGGAAACATTAGGCAACTCATTGACAGTAGCAAAGCTGGAATGTAGATCATTACTGAAACCTGGAGTCAGGGAACTTGAATCTGACCTTAAGACATTTAGTCCAGTTCTCTCTTTTATTTTGTTTTATTTTTTTGAGACAGAGTCTCACTCTGTTGCCCAGGCTGGAGTGCAGTAGCACAATCTCGGCTTACTGCAACCTCCGACTCCTGGGTTCAAGCGATTCTCCTGCTTCCGCCTCCCAACTCAAGTAGCTGGGACTACAGGCTTGCACCACTGTGGCTGGCTAATATTTGTATTTTCAGTAGAGACGGAGTTTTGCCGTGTTGACAGGCTGGTCTCGAACTCCTGACCTCAGGTGATCCACCTGCCTCGACCTCCCAAAGTCAGGCCTCTCTTGAAGATGAAGAGACTGAGTTCAGGAGAAGAACCTGCTTGATAGTAAACAGTGTT
The DNA here is from genome assembly GCF_049350105.2 of Macaca mulatta. Classification (NCBI taxonomy): domain Eukaryota; kingdom Metazoa; phylum Chordata; class Mammalia; order Primates; family Cercopithecidae; genus Macaca; species Macaca mulatta. The sequence continues at coordinate 94,679,211 of NC_133420.1, forward strand.
TATTGGGGGATGAGGGTGAAAACGTAGATTTCCTTGTGTGCTAATTAAATACTCTTTTCTCTATGCAGTATTTCCCATACTGAGATTCATGAGATAGATGTGAATTAGACAATGAGATTCATGAGATAGACATTTTAGATAGATAAAAACTTTTTATCTATCTATTTCAAAGTAGATTTGAAACAGACACAAATCTAGCACACCAAAGCTGTATTTCATGAAAATTATAGCTATTAATTTTTAAAGCTAAGTCACTTTAAAGAAAACTATATAGTAAAGAACTGTATAGTAAACTATATAGTGAATAGTAGTTCAGCTATGGTAGAAATCATGAGGTTGACATGTGATTGCTCAGTCTGAGACACTGCACTGTAGCATAGTACTTCTCAGAGATGTAACCTTGGCTAGGTTTGGTGCCTCATGCCTGTAATCTCAGCACTTTGGGAGGCTGAGGCAGGAGGGTCATTTGAGCCCAGGAGATTGAGATTAGCTTGGGTAACATGGTGAGAACCCATCTCTACAAAAAATAAAAACATTAGCTGGATGTGGTGGCACACGCCTTAAGTCTCAGCTCTCTGAGAGGCTGAGGTGAGAGTACTGCTTGAACCCAGGAGTTCGAGGCTGCAGTGGGCTGTGATGGCACCACAGTACTCACAGTGACAGAATGAGACCCTGTCTCAAAAAAAAGGGAGACATAACCCTAGACTAGACGGCCAACCCTTATGAATCTCCTTTATCCTCATCTATATGCTGGGGCAGATGAATGTAGTGGATAATCTTCAAGACTTCTGTCAGTCCCTGGATTCTATATGTCTAACGAAACATTATTATGTATACCTATGGCACATAGGCATGCATAATTAGGATACTGATGGCAGGGCGGATTTTTTTTTTTTTTTTGAATGGTAAAACATTTAATTTGTAATAGGCAATTCTAAAAATATAAAAGGATATTTCATGAAAAGATTCTTCCAAGATATTTTATGCTTATACAACCAAAGATTTACCTATGCTTCTCTTTGTGTATGTGTTTTTTAAAACACAGATTATAGCATGCTGTATATACTGTTTTATGCCTTTAACAATATTGCTTTGCATATGGAGTACCCCATTTCATTTTTTTCTGATAGCTTTATTGAGATATAATTAATGTGCCATATAATGTATCCATTTAAAGTATAAAACTCAGTGGACTTTTTGTATATTCACAGAGTTGTGCAGACATCACCAAAATCAACTTTTTTTTTTTTTGATATGGAGTCTCACTCGCTCTGTTGCCCAGGCTGGAGTGCAGTGGCACAATCTCGGCTCAGTGCAACCTCCGCCTCCCAGGTTCAAGTGATTCTCCTGCCTCAGCCTCCTGAGTAGCTGGAATTACAGCCATGAGCCACCATGCCCAGCTAATTTTTGTATTTTTAGTAGAGATGGGTTTTCATCATGTTAGCCAGGCTGGTCTCGAACTCCCTACCTCAAGTGCTGGGATCACAGGCGTGAGCTACTGCGCCTGGCCTTCATCAATTTTAAATTAATATATTTCTTCTTTTAAGAAATTTTTTCTTTGTTCTTTTTAAAATATTTTTTTGGCTGGGCATGGTGGCTCACACTTGTAATTACAGCACTTTGGGAGGCCGAGGAAGGTGGATCATTTGAGGTCGGATTTGAGACCAGCCTGGTCAACATGGTGAGACCCCGTCTTTACTAACAATACAAAATAAAATTAGTTGGGTGTGGTAGCGGGTACCTGCAGTCCCAACTACTTGGGAAGCTGAGGCAGGAGAATGACTTAAGCTCAGGAGGCGGAGCTGCATTGAGCCAAGATCATGCCAACGCACTCCAGCCTGGGCAACACAGCAAAAACTGTTTTAAAAACAACAACAACAACAACAACAACAAAATATATATATATAAATACTTAATTTTGTATTTTCTTTCTTTTGTTTCCTCATAATCAATGGAATCCATTTTTCTTTTTTTATAATGGAGATGGGGTCTCACCATGTTGGTCCAGGCTTGTCATGAACTCCTAGCCTCAAGTAATCCTCCCTCCTTAACTTCTCAAGGTGTTGGGATTACAGGCATGAGCCACAGTGCTCAACCTTTTAAAAATTAATATTTTTTCTTTAATAATCAATTTTAGAACATACCCATCACCCCATAAAAGAAAGTTCATACCTATTAGCAGTCACTTCTGTTCCAACCCCGCTCCCCTCCACCTGAGCCTCTGGCAACACCAACTCTCCTCCTGTCTCTCTTGAGTTTTCTATACTGTACATTTTACACAAATGCAGTCATACAATATGTGATCTTTTCTGACTGGCTTCTTTCATTTAGCTTAGTGTTTTCAAGGCTCATCCACACTGTAGCATGTTTTAGTACTTCATTCTTTTTTATTGCTGAATACAATTCCATTTTATGGATGGGCCGTGTTTTATTTATCCATTCATAAGCTGGTGAACATGTGGGTTGTTTTCTCTTTTTCTGTTATCTTATGGGTGTACCATAGTTTGTTTAAATAACTTAAAGAACAATTTTTAAAAGGTAAGCCTGGTCGTGAATACTGTCTCAAAGAAAGTAGGCTTTTGCTAGATGGATATTTTTTAACAAAGTAAGTTAGGCCTTTTACAATTCCATGGCTAGAATCTAGTAGAATCCAGGGAGCTTGTCTGTCCATCTATCCATCTGTCCATCTAACCATTCATTCAGGCAACTATCCATGGATCCTTTAAGCATCAGATATGTGCTAGGTAGTGGAGACACGGAGAGGAACTGATTTCACTAGGTGCTCACAGAGTGTAGGCATGGGGGCAGGTGGGCAGATGGACATGTGTATTAGTCAGCTCAGGCTGCTGTAACACAATACCACACACTAGGGAAGGCTAAACCACAGGATTTATTTTCTTATAGTTCTGGAGGCTAGAAGTATAAAACCAAGGCACTGGCAGAGTTGGTTTCTGGTGAGGCCCTTCTTCCTGGCCTGCCTAGTTGCCTTCTCACTTTGTTCTCACATGGCCTTTCCTCTGTAAGCAGGCACCCCTGACATCTCATCCTCTTCTTATAAAGACACCAGGCTTATTGGATTAGTGCCCTCCCCTTATGACCTCATTTAATCTTTTTTTTGTTTTTTTTTTGTTTTTTGTTTTTTGTTTTTTTTTTGAGACGGAGTCTCGCTCTGTCGCCCAGGCTGGAGTGCAGTGGCGCGATCTCAGCTCACTGCAAGCTCCGTCTCCCAGGTTCACGCCATTCTCCTGCCTCAGCCTCCTGAGTAGCTGGGACTACAGGCGCCCGCCACCGCGCCAGGCTAATTTTTTGTATTTTTAGTAGAGACGGGGTTTCACCGTGGTCTCGATCTCCTGACATTGTGATCCGCCCGTCTCGGCCTCCCAAAGTGCTGGGATTACAGGCATGAGCCACCGTGCCCGGCTCCATTTAATCTTAATTACCTCCTTTAAATCCCTATTTCCAAATATCGTCACACTGGGGGTTAGGTTCCATCATACAGATTTAAGGGAGACGTAATTCCGTCTATAACAACATGTAAACAGATAGTCATTGGTGTGATAGGTGTTGCAATAGAGACAAGTCTGTGACATTTGGAAGTTCAGAGTGGGAGCTTCCAGTTCCATAGGAGGTTGAGGGACACTTGACCATGAAGGGCCTTTTAGGATGTGTGTTGAAAAATGTGTAAGAGCTTACCATGGGGCTTGGGTAAAGGCTAGGAGGATCCATGTATATAGAGCTCCTTGCTGGGGTGTGGTTTCAGGCTGAAGTGCCAATGGGGAGGATGAGGGAGGAGGAGAAATAAAATGAGGCTGGACCCAGGTGGGCATTTATGTAATTGTCAAAATCAGGATTTATCCGAAGCAGAGTGAACGGGAAGGGGAGTATAGGCCTGGAACAGGAACTCTTTCTGGATGCTTCACTGAAGAGGAGAGCGATTGGGTGATGGTTAGCGGGAGGAACAATGGTCAAGGGAGGTTTTCATTTTTAATATAATTCTTGTGAAATATTCCATGCATCAGAGTATTACAAGGTCTATGTATGGTTAGAAGAATAATAAAACGAACATCATTTACCTGTCACCAGAGGGAAACAAGGACTTTGGGGGCCTTCCAGTTCCCCTTCCATGCACATCTCCTTCCTGCTTCCCAGAGGTAACCACTTTGTTGACTCAAGTGTTTATTATTTGAGAAAAGTTTTTTTACAAGCCCATGATAGGGCATAAAGCTATCATTTAATTTCCTGATATTCTCCTAGTTTTATTTTGTTTCAACACAGTTTTAAAGTTAAGTTTTATGTCATTTATAATGATTTTAAAAGCAATTTTGGCAGGAACTAGGTTAATTCTCTGTAGCCTTTTCTCTTGGCACATGTGAAAGAGAACTGCTGGTTGGGGGGTGGCTCACCCCTGTAATCCCAGCAATTTAGGATGCTAAGGCAGGAGGATCACTAGAGTCCAGGAGTTTGAGACCAGCCTGGGCAACATAGTGAGACCCCTATCTCTATAAAATAAATAAATAAATAAATTAGCCAGGCATGATGGTGCTTATCTGTAGCCCTAGCTACTTGGGAGGCTAAGCTGGGAGGATCGCTTGAGCCCAGGGGTTTGAGACTGCAGTGAGTTATAAACATGCCACTGCATTGGCTCTTTGAAAAAAAAAAAAAGAGAGAGAGAGAACTGTTATTTACAGTTTGGTCAGGTCCCTCTTTTGTGCTTCATAACTGCTCAAACAGTAAGTTTGAATAAGCTTATTCAGATATGAGGTGTGGTTGATTTGGGTAACATGAACTTTAAAGGGAGCTACAGAATTTAAAATGACTTTTTATGTAATATAAAGGTTTATTTCTCATAGTAATGTCTCCATGTTTTAGGATTTCTAGTTATTATCCTCAAAAGTTGGTTTTGAGTTTCCCTTTCTCTAACCTTCTTTTCTTATTTTTGTGTATAACATTGTAGAAAATTAGCTTATTATAAATAATTTACTTTTGAACTGCCTTTTGTGTTTTGTGGAAGTGCCCAAATTTGTTAATTTTTGAATCAAAAAAGGAAATATAGTTGGCCTTGAACAACTTCCGGGTTAGGGCTGCTGATTCCTAGTGTAGTCGAAAATCCACGTGTAACTTCTGACATCCCCAAAACTTAAATATCCTACCGTTGACCAGAAGCCTTACCAATGACATACACAGTTGATTCACACATATTTTATATGATATATGTATTGTATACTGTATTCTTATAATAAAGCAAGCGAGAGAAAAGAAAATGTTATTAAGAAATTATCAGCCATGTGCAGTGTCTCATGCCTGTAATCCTAGCACTTTGGGAGGCCAAGATGGGAGGATCACAAGACTCCATCTCTACAAAAAATAAAAAAAAAATTAGCCGGGCATTGTGGCGTGTGCCTGTTTTCCCAGCTACTTGGGAGGTTGAGGTGGGAGGATCACTTGAACCCAGCAAATCGAAGCTTCAGTAAGCTATGATCACACCACTGCAGTCCAGCATGGGTGTCAGAGCGAGACCCTGTCTCTAAAAACGAAAATCATAAGAAAAGAAAATATATTTACTGTTTGTTAAATGGAAGCGGATCATCATAAAGATCTTCATCCCCATTGTCTTCATGTCAAGTAGACTGAGGAAGAGGAGGGGTCAGTTTTGTTGTCTCAAGGGTGGCAGAGGCACAGGTGGACCCATGCAGTTCAAACCCATGTCGTTCAGGGGTCCACTCTAGAATTTTTATGAGGAGTCTGTTAAGATGTAATATTAAATGTAGGTAATCAAATGGATAAAACTTTACCATATCTCCAGAGAACATGCTGGTTGTCTTTGCATATAATTTTGGGAGGGGGTAAATATATTTGAAAGGTAGTATGCAAACTGCTTAGACTCGGAATTAGGGAGTTAAGTCTTTTTTTTTTTTAATAAGCTTCAACTGAAGCATTATAGGCTCCAGGTTTTAATAAATATTGTGGATAAATGCTTATTGATATAGAAATATGTTCATTATATATATACCATGAAGTACTGTGCAGCCATAAAAAAGAACAAGATTATGTCCTTTGCAGGGACATGGATGAAGCTGGAGGCCATTATCCTTAGCAAACTAACGCAGGAAGAGAAAACCAAATACCTCATGTTCTCACTTATAAGTGGGAGCTAAATGATGAGAACACATGGACACATAGAGGGGAACAATTCACACTGGGACCTTTCAGAGGATAGAGGCAGGGAGGAGGGAGAGGATCAGGAAAAATAACTAATGGGTACTAGGCTTAATACCTGGGTGATGAAATAGTCTGTACAACAAACTCCTACAACACAAGTTCACCTGTGTAACAAACCTGCACATGTACCCCTGAAAATATAATAAAAATTATAAAACAACAACAAGAACAATAAAATAAAAACACTTTACATTTGAAAAAGAGTGACAATATCAGTAGCTAAAACCAACATCAACAGTTACAAGACCATCCTTTCAGCCAAGTAAGGCAATCAAAAGATGTACAGATCAGGTAGCAGTCTTGATCAGTCAGGCATTCAAACTGGGTCCATAATGATCAAAGTGAAAGTTCACAGAGCAATTATAATTGAGAAGGTAAAAACTCATGTAACTTCCATTCAATACTGCAATTTAAAAATAGATTTTTTCACAATAACCATATACAAGATAATATATTTAACACATAAAAGAGAAAAATAACAATTCTTTCTCATCACACAAAAATCTCTTTGGAATGTTAAAGATAATCTATTCTCAATGTCTTTCTTGTTCTAATTAAATCATACAAACATAAAAAAAGTTCGTGATAAATGAAAAACAGATTACTAGACTACACGTAGGATTATCTATCTATATGTTAACAAAACTAAAAAATACCTGGTTTTTGTTTTGTTTTTGTTTTTCCTGAGACAAGGTCTTGCTCTGTCACCAAGTCTGGAGTGCAGTAGTGCAATCATGGCTCACTGCAGCCTTGACCTCCTGGGCTCAAGCAATCCTCTCACCTCAGTTTCCTGAATAGCTGGGATCACAGGCAATGAAAATTTTTATATTATCATTAACAATAATTATCTCTGAGTAGTGATGAGACTATGAGTGTTTTTAAATTTTTTTTCTTACTGGGAATTTTTCATCTGTTCTATTTTTTAAAAAACAACATCGATTTAATTCACATACCATACAGTTACTCCTTGTAAAGTGTATGATTCAGTGATTTTTAGTGTATCCAAAGTTGTGAAACCATCACCTCCGTCAATTTTAGAACATTTTTATCGCTCCAAAAAGAAACCCTGTTCTCATTAGCAGTCATTACCCATTTCTCCCCAACCCTCCCAGCCTTTGGCAACTACTAATCTTCTTTCCATCTCTATAGATTTGCCTATTCTAAACATGTTATGCAAATGGAATCATACGATATGTAGTCTTTTGTGTCTTGCTTCTTTCACTGAGCATGTTTGAAGGTTCATCTATGCTGTAACATGTATCAGTACTTCATTTCTTTTTTTGCTGAATCATATTCCATTGTCCTGATATATCACGTTTTATTTATCTGTTCATCAGTTGATGGACATTTGAGTTGTTTCTACTTCTTGGTTATTTTAAATAATGCCACTATGAACATTCATTTACAAGTTTTTGTGTAGACATATTTCTTTTTCTTTCTTTCTTTTTTTTCTTTTTAAGAGACACAGTCTCTCTTTGTCACCCAGGCTGGAGTGCAGTGATGCCATCGTAACTCAACAGCAGCAGCCTTGAACTCCTAGGCCCAAGTGATCCTCCCACCTGAACCTCCCAAGTAGCTGGGACTACAGGTGTGCACCACCATGCCCGTATTTTTTTGATTTAGATGTAGGGTCTTGCTGTGTTGCCCAGGCTGGTCAGGAACTCTCAGGCTCAAGAAATCTTGCTGCCTTGACTCGCAAAATGTTGGGATTACAGGCATGAGCCACCATAGCTGGCCATATGTTTTTATTTCTCATGGGCATATAGCAAGGGGAGGAATTGCTATCTCTTATGGTAACTGTCTTTTTTTTTTTTTTTTTTCCCGAGACAGGGTCTTGCTCTGTCACCCAGGCTGGAGTACAGTTGTGCGATCATGGCTCACTGCAGCACTGAGCTCCTGGGCTCAAGTGATCCTCCTGCCTCAACCTCCTGAGTAACTGGAACTAGAAACACATGCCAAGCACCCAGCTAATTTAAATAATTTTATTTAAGCTGGGTGTGGTGGCTCACGCCTGTAATCCCAGCACTTTGGGAGGCAGAGGTGGGTGTATCACCCAAAGTCAGGAGTTCGAGACCAGCCTGACGAACATGGTGAAACACCATCTCTATTAAAAATACAAAATTAGCCAGGCGTGGTGGTGCATGCCTGTAACCCCAGCTACGCGGGAGACTGAGGCAGGAGAATCACTTGAACCCAGGAGGCAGAAGTTGCAGTGAGCCAAGATAGTGCTATTGTGCTCCAGCCTGGGCAACAGGAGCAAAACTCCTTCTCAAAAACAAACAAACAAAATTTATTTGTAGAGACATGGTCTTGCTGTGTTGCCCAGGCTAGTCTTGAACTCCTGGCCTCAAGTGAAATTCCTGCTTTGGCCTCCCAAAGTGCTGGGATTGCTGGTGTGAGCCACCATGCAGGGCTTGGTAACTGTGTTCAACCTTTAAAAAAACTACCACACTGTTTTACAAATTGGCTACACCACTTTATAATCCTACTAGCAATGTATGAGGGTTATAGTTTCTCGACATTCTTACCAACACTTGTTTTTATTTATTTTTTTGTTTGAGACACAGTTTCACTCTGTCGCCCAGGCTGGAGTGCAGTGGTGCGATTCAGCTCACTACAACCTCCGCCTCCCAGGTTCAAGCAATTCTCCTGCCTCAGCCTCCCTGGTAGCTGGGACTACAGGCATATGCCACCACAGCCGGCTAATTTTTGTATTATTCGTAGAGACAGCATTTCACCACGTTGGTCAGGATGGTCTCGAACTCCTGACCTCAAAGTGATCCGCCTGCCTCGGCCTCCCAAAGTGCTGGGATTACAGGCATGAGCCACCGTGCCCGGCCTAACACTTGTTTTTAAAGGCATATATTGTTTTATTGTGCCTCACAGGTACTGTATTTTTTTTTTTTAACAAATCTAAGTTTTGTGGCAACTCGGTGTCGAGCAAGGCTGTTGGCCCCGTTTTTCTAATATGTGCTCCTTTCCCATTTCTGTTTCACATTTTTGGTAACTTTTGCAATATTTAAAATATTTTCATTATTATCATATCTGTTAAAGTGATCTGTGATCAGTGATCTTTGATGTTACTATTGTAATTGTTTTGGGGTGCCATGAACTACACCCATATAAGATGGCAAACTTAATTGATAAATGTTGTGTGTGTTCTGACTGCTCCACTAACCAGCCATTCCCTTGTCTGTCTCCCTCTCCTCGAGCCTCCCTATTCCCTGAGACACCACAATATTGAAATTAGGCCAATTAATAACCCTACAGTGACCTCTAAGTGTTCAAGTTAAAGGAAGAGAGTGGCACATCTTTCACTTTAAATCAAAAGCTAGAAATGATTAAGCTTAGCGAGCAAGACATGTTGAAAACCAAGACAGGCTGAAACTAGGCTTCTTGCACCAGTTAGCCAAGTTGTAAATGCAAAGGAAGACCTTGAAGGAAATTAAAAATGCTGCTCCAGTGAACACTGGAGCACAAGAAAGTGAAACAACCTTGTTGCTGATACGGAGAAAGCTTGAGTGGTTTAGATAGAAGATCAAACCAGCCACATCATCCCTTAAGCCAAAGCTCAATCCAGAGCAAGGCCCTAATTCTCTTCAATTCAGTGAAGGCTGAGAGATGTGTTGAAGCTGCAGAAGAAAAATTTGAAGCTACCAGAGGTTGGTTCATGAGGTTTAAGGAAAGAAGCTGTCTCTGTAACATGAAAGTGCAAGTGCTGATGCAGAAGCTGCAGCAAGTTATCCAGAAAAATCTAGCTAAGATCATTGATGAAGGTGTCTACACTAACAAACAGATTTTCAATGTAAACAAAACAGCCTTGCATTGGAAAAAGATGCCATCTAGGACTTCCATTGCTGGAGAAGAGAAGTCAATGCTTGACTTCAAAGCTTCAAAGGACAGGCTGACTCTCTTGCTAGGGACTAATGCCGCTGGTGACTTTAAGTTGAAGCCAATGCTTATTTACCATTCCAGAAATCCTAGGGCCTTGAGAATTATCTAAATCTGCCCTGCCTGTGCTCTGTAAATGGAATGACAAAGCCTGGATGACAGCACATCTGTTTATAGCATGGTTTACTGACTATTTGAAGCCCACTGTTGAGAACTATTGTTCAGAGAAAAAGATTCATTTGAAAATATTACTGCTCATTGACAATGCACCTGGTCACCCAAAAGCTCTGCTGGAGATACACAAGGAAATTCATGTTTTCATGCCTGCTGACATAACATCCATTCTGTAGCCCTTGGATCAAGGAGTAATTGCAACTGTCAAGTTTTATTATTTAAAAAATACATTTCATAAGGTTCAGCTGCTGTATAGATAGTGATTCCTCTGATGGATTTGGGCAAAGTAAATAGGAAAACTTAGGGAAAGGATGCGCCATTCTAGATGCCAGGAAGAACACTCATGATTCAGGAAGAAGGTCAAAGTGTCAACATTAACAGGAGTTTGGAAGAAGTTGATTCCAACCCTCATGGATGACTTTAAGGGGTTCAGGCCTTCAGTGTAGGAAGTAATTACACATATGGTGGAAACAGCAAGAGAACTGGAATTAGAAGTGGAGCCTGAAGATGTGACTGGATTGCTGCAATCTCATGATAAAACTTGAATGGATGAGGAGTTGCTTCTAATGAATGGGCAAAGAACGTGGTTTCTTGAGATAGAGTCTAGTCCTGGTGAAGATGCTGTGAGCATTATTCAAATGGCAACAAAGGATTTAGAATATGACTTAAACTTAGTTGAAAAAGGAGCAGCGGGTTTGAGAGGATAGACTACAGTTTTGAAAGAAGTTCTACTGTGGATAAAATACTATCCCACAACACTACATGCATCAGAGAAGTTTTTGGTGAAAAGAAGAGTCAGTTGATGAGGCAGACTTTATTGTTGTCTTCTTTTACGCAATTGTCATAGCCACCTCATCGTTTAGCAACCTCTACCCTGATCAGTCAGCAGCCATCAGCCATGGAGGCAAGACCCTCCACCAGCAAAAAGATTAAGACTCGCTGAAGGCTCAGATGATCATTAACATTTTTTAGCAATAAAACTATTTTAAATTAAGGTAGGTACATTGTTATTTTAGACATAATGCTATTGCACTTAATAGTCTACAATGTAATGTAAATATATAACTTTTATATGCACTGAGAAACCAAAAAATTTGTGTGACTCACATATTCACTTTATTGTGGTGGTCTGGAACCAAACCCACAATATCTCCAGGGTAGGCCTGTATGTGTCTTTTTGACTATAACCATGTTCGTGAATGTGAAGTGGTATCTCATTGTGGCTTTCATTTGATTTCCCTAATGATTAAGGATGTTGATCATGTGTTCATGCGCTTATTGGCCATTTGTATATCTTCTTTGAAGAAATGTGTATTCAGATCCTATGCCCATTTAAAATTTTTTTAAATTGTTGAGTTGTGAGAGTTCTTTAGATGTTCTAGATACAATTCCTTACCAGATACATGATTTGCAAAATTTCTCTTCCATCCCATGCTATGCATTGTCTTTTCACTTCTTTTCTTTTCTTTTCTCTTTTCTTTTTTAAGAGATAGGGTTTCACCATGTTGGCTAGGCTGGTCTTGAACTCCTGACCTCAGGTGATCCGCCCACCTCAGCCTCCCAAAGTGCTGAGATTGCAGGCAGGAGCCACTGCACCCGGCCTCACTTTCTTAATGGTGTTTTTTGAAGCACAAAGTTTTTAATTTTAATGAAGTCTAATGTATCTATTTTTTTTCCTTTGTTAGTTGTGTTCTTGGTTTGATATCTAGAAACCATTGCCTAATGCATAGTGATGAAGATTTATATGTGTGTTTTCTGTTAAGAGTTTTTAGGCTGGACACAGTGGCTCACACCTGTAATCCCAGCACTTTGGGAGGCCAAGGCGGGCAGATCATGAGGTCAGGAGTTCAAGCCTGGCCAACATGGTGAAACCCTGTCTCTGCTAAAAATACAAAAATTGGCTGGGCATGGTGGTGGGCGCCTGTAATCCCAGCTGCTTGGGAGGCTGAGGCAAGAGAATCACTTGAACCTGGGAGGGGGAGTTGGCAGTGAGACAAGATTACATCATTGCACTTCAGCCTGGGCGACAAGAGTGAGACTCCATCTCAAAAAAAAAAAAAAAAAAAAAAAAAAGGTTTAGTAGCTTTAGCGCTTACATTTAGGTTTATGACCTATATTGAGTTAACTTGTATACATAGTAGAGGTCCAACTTCTTTCTTTTTCATCTGGATATTTATTTGTCCCAAGAGCATTTGTTAAAAAGACTACTTTTTCTTCATTTATTTTGGCATCCTATTAAAAATCAGTTTACTATAAATTTTAAGGTTATTTCTGGACTTTCAATTCTATATTTTTTTTTGTTTTTTGTTTTTTGTTTTGAGACAGGGTCTCACTCTGTTGCCCAGGCTGGAGTGCAGTGGCATGATCATGGCTCACTGTAGCCTTGACCTCCTGGCTCAAGCAATCCGCCCGCGTCAGTCTCCTGAGCAGCTGAGACTATAGCCATGTGCCACCACACCCAGCTAATTTTTAAATCTTTTGTAGAGATGGGGTCTCACCATGTTGCCTAGACTGGTCTCAAACCCTTGGCTTTAGACATAGGTTTACTTCTTTTTTTCTGGATGCTTTTTATTTCCTTTTCTGGACTAATTGCCTTGGCTAGAATCTCTAATATTATATAGAAGTGGCAAGATAATCTTTTCTTACTGCTTGTTCATATACTGATAAAATTAAGTACTTTATTAATTAACCCCATCTTCTAACCCATCTGTTGCAGCTGGTTGGGGATTTAGAAGAGGGCTTGGCCTGAAGAGTGAGAGGTGAGGGGAGAGGCCAATAACAGGTTTTTTTGGGAGTTGGCCCTAGAGAATTGCATGTTTTTACATTTTTTTTCCCAAATGCTGTTGATGAGGTTGAAGCTCTCCCTCCCGAGAGCAGTGGTCAAAAGCCTGGAGACAAAGAAGTTCACACATTAATATAAGGCTGTTTCAGTGTGTCCTGAGCTCTACATCTACCAAACCCTCTTCTAAGTGCAGTCTGCAAATCCAGCAGCACACCTGCCACATGACAGCCTGTGTCCATGCAGTTACTGTTCTTAGTTAAAAGCCTAAAGTTTCATGAATCTGACAATTTAGAATCTGTTTTGGGGTCAGTATGGCAATTCATACCAAGAGTTAGGAGAATGTTCATATATACCTTGACCCTTTAATCTGACATCTGGGAATTTATTCATTGCAAACAATCCCAAAGAGAAATAAAAAAAAAAAGAAAAGCAAAAAAACAAGAGTCTTTGGTGATGAGGAAAAATCAAGACTAATTTACACAATTTAAATGTCCAACAGTACTGCTGTAATAAAGTGTATTTTTATATATTTATTTCTAAATATATTTGGAGTGTAATATCGTTACCTGAAACAACTATATAAAACTACTGAAAAGTATTTACTAAATAATGCTAAGTGACAAAAAGAACATAAAATTGTAGATATGCAGATTATGATGGTATTACAGTTCTGAAGGTATAGAAATAGTTTGGTAAGGGAACATGAAGAAATTAAAATGCTCTTGCATAAGAGTGACATATAGTTGTAGGTAATATTATTAAATTGTTCATAAATCATTTTCCAGAGTGTTTTGTTAATAAAAATATGACATAATCACAATGCTAATCTGGTTAAAAATGGAACTGTGTCACAATAGCAGCACCTGTTTTACAGGATTGGAAAAGTCTCTACAATAACATGATAGCAGGCATTTAAACTGAATCATTCAGAATAATGATGATTTCAAATTCTTATTTTAAAAGAAAATAATTTCAGCTATTTCATAGTTTTTTCTGGTAGAAAATAAAAGCCTTTGTTTTTATCAGAAAAGTTGGTGATGCACATTTTCACATAAGTATGCCATACAGACTTCCCCTTTGGGCAACTCATTCCGAGGTGCCTGGAATGGGATAAAACAAATGCACTTACTGATTTTTTTCCCCCTTTGCTGTAGAAATTGGCGTGTTAGCCAAGGCTTTCATTGACCAAGGGAAACTCATCCCAGATGATGTCATGACTCGGCTGGCCCTTCATGAGCTGAAAAATCTCACCCAGTATAGCTGGCTGTTGGATGGTAAGTGGAGTGTCGTGAGCATTTCACCTGCCCAAAATAATGAGTGCTGACAGGAGAATGAGCATTTCATGAGCTTCGGACGGACTTCAAGGATGGCGTTTGCAGGAGAGGGGTGCTTGGGACTATCCTGAAACCGGTCTTCTTCTCTGGGACCAGTTCTATATCCAAATGGAAAGAGGGAAGTGAATTGCATGATTTCTAAGATCCCATCAGTTATAACTTTAGTTCCTTTCCCCTTTCTTTGATAATATTCTGTGATATGGGAGGATCACCACAGAAGAAGCAGGACCCAAGAGTAATTTACAATAATCTGTAAACTTTCTCTAGCCAGAGGTATGGCAGAATCCTTGAGGGTAGGTTGATTTTTAGTTTTGTTAATATAGAGAGGAGACGAGATTTGTTTCAGTTGAGTCCAGAGTTCTCACTAAAACTGGGATAAACTTGGGATAAGCCTTTTCTTCAAGAAGATCTGAGTCATAATATCCTTTTTTGGAAGAGGGTAGCTAATCTAGTCTTCTCTCCTACTCAACCCCATTCACCCACCTTTGCACACAGGCATGCATGCACTCAGTGCTGCCCTCACCAAGCCCTGCAGCCCTGACTTGCTTGCTTTATCTAAGAAGGTTCTGAAGTCCTTGTCCTTGTGGAAAGTACATTCTAGTAGAAGACAAGTAGTAATCAAGTAAACGAAAACTTGGATAAGCCCAGATATAAGTGCTAAAAGGTAAATTAGAAGTTGATGTGGACCAGAAGCAGTAGTTCACGCCTGTAATTCCAACACTTTGGGAGGCCAAGGTGGGTGGATCACCTGAGGTCAGGAGTTCAAGAACAGCCTGGCCAACATGGTGAAACCCCATCTCTACTAAAAATACAAAAATTCGCCAGGCGTGATGGCGCACACCTGTAACCCCAGCTGTTTGGGAGGCTGAGACAGGGGAATTGCTTGAACCAGGAGGCGGAGCTTGCAGTGAAACGAGATCGCACCACTGCACTCCAGCCGGGGTGACAGAGCGAGACTCCGTCTCAGAAAAGAAAAAAAAGAATTTGATGTGAACAGGGAGTAATGTAGTGGAGAGGTAGGCAGTTTTTTTTTTTTTCTTTTCAGTTGAGACAGTGCCTGGCTCTGTTGCCCAGGCTGGAGTGCAATGGCGTGATCTCTCACTGCAACCTCCTCCTCCCCAGTTCAAGTGATTCTCCTGCCTCAGCCTCCTGAGTAGCTGGGATTACAGGTGCCCACCGCCACACGTGGCTAATTTTTGTATTTTTAGTAGCGATAGGGTTTCACTATGTCAGCCAGACTGGTCTCAAACTCCTGGCCTCAAGTAATCTGCCCTCCAAAAGTGCTGGGATTACAAGTATGAGCCATCACACCTGGCCTCTTCCCCTTTTTAAAACAAAATATGTTGTATGGTTCAGAATTAAAAATTTTGTTTTAAAAAGTTTAATGAAAAATCTTGCTTCTTTATGAGATGGAAGGGCCTGAAAAACATTCCCGTTTGTGGGAGGTCTTGAGGAATGAGTAGGATTACATGGGTGGAGAGACAGGTCATCTTTGGCAGCAGGAAGAAGGTAAACTAAGGTAGGTTGGTGATGCTGCCCCAGGAAAGTGTCAAGTCATGCATGACACCAACCCACAGTAAGCAGTAAGGGTCTCGGGGGAAAGCCAAAGACTGAGCCAGATGGGACAGGCCGGGAATGTGAAGCACTAATGTTTGTGATTTTGTCATTGTTCTATTGCAAAAATACCTTTTCCTTTTAAAAAATTAAGAAAGTTGTAAATGTTTCACAGAGAGGCTCAAAATCCTTAATGATCGCATCCTTTAGTAACAATTACTTTTAATTTCTTGGTATGTAATTCATCAGGATTTTTTGCATAATTAGTGATTTAAAAACATATACATACACATTCAGAAATGTATAGTTGTCCCTCAGTAGCCTCAGGGGTATCGATTCCATCCACCTCCTGTGGATACCAAATCCATGCATGCTCAAGTTCCTTATATAAAATGGTGTAGTGTTTGCATGTAACATCTGCTTAGCCTCCGGTGTACTTTAAATCATCTCCAGATTTCTTGTAATATCTAATACAATGTAATTGCTATGTGAAGAGTTGTTATAATGTATTATTTAGGGAATAGTGACAAGAAAAATAAGTCTACATCTTCAGTACAGGTGCAACTATCCATTTTTTTTTTCTGAATACTTTTGATCTGAAGTTGGTTGAATGCCCAGATGTGGAACCCACAGATGCTACTATATTTGGTATAAGATGTGAGTTAAGTTTCTAGCTCCCCTCCCCACAAGTAGTATCTAATATTGTTATATATATTTTTGTATAATACACACACACATACACATACCATGTTTTGCATTTTGCTTTTTCATTGAATAAATCTATATTTAACACATAGATTTGCCTCATGAAATAAAAGATGCATGGGCTTGCATTTTGTGTCTGTATCATAATTTGACTAATCTACTGAGGAACATTTGGGTAAGACAGCTTGTGTTCAAATTCCACTTCCATCACTTTGTGAGCTTTGTGAGCTAAAGTAAGTTACCTAGCCTCACTGTACCTCAGTTTCCTCATTCATAAAGTGGGAATAATAAAGTATGTCTCTTAGGGTTGTTATGATGGTTAAAAGAAATGATCCTTGTAAAACATTTCACATACAGTACTTTGCATCTAGAAAGTGCTCAAGATTTAGCTGTTAAACTCCATTTATTATTATTAAATGTACTAAAATTGTTTTCACCAGGATGACTTACTTCAGTGTAAATTTTATAATATTTTTATTTTATAAAATTATATAGATTGAGATTTTGCCATTATAAGCTTTCTTTGGGGGCTATTATTTCTCCCAAATCCAGGTTTCCTGGGTATAGTTTTAGTCATTATCACTGTCATTTTAGCACATTATAAGGTCTGTTTTTCCACATTTCATTGTTAATAAGAAAATGTAATTTTTCAGACATTATTTTTGCTCTAACAAATTATGCATGTGCAGTTTTAACTTTTTTTTTTTTTTTTTTTTAATGGAGACAGTGTTTTGCTCTGTCACCAGGCTGGAGTACAGCAGTGTCATCATGGCTTATTGCAGCCTTGATCTCCTGAGCTCAGGCGATCCTCCTGCCTCAGCCTTCTGAGTAGCTGGGACCACAGGCATGTGCCACTATGCCCTGCTAATTTTGTTGATGTTTTTATTTATAGAGAAGGGGTCTTGCTATGTTGCCCAGGCTGGTCTCAAACTCCTGGGCTCAAGGAATCCTCCTGCCTTAGCCTCTCAAAGTGCTGGTATTACAGGTGTGAGCCACCATGCCTGGCCTAACTTTTGTCATTTTTGAAAATATATTATTTTGGCTGGGCGCGGTGGCTCAAGCCTGTAATCCCAGCACTTTGGGAGGCCGAGACGGGTGGATCACGAGGTCAGGAGATCGAGACCATCCTGGCTAACATGGTGAAACCCCGTCTCTACTAAAAAATACAAAAAAACTAGCTGGGCGAGGAGGCGGGCGCCTGTAGTCCCAGCTACGTGGGAGGCTGAGGCAGGAGAATGGCATAAACCTGGGAGGCGGAGCTTGCAGTGAGCTGAGATCCGGCCACTGCACTCCAGCCTGGGCGACAGAGCAAGACTCTGTCTCAAAAAAAAAAAAAAAAAAAGAAAATATATTATTTCTACTAATTTTAATTTTTTTTCTGGTATTCTGGACAAAATGTCCTTAGTAACAACATTGCAAAGTCAAAAGTTTGTGATCAAAGTATTATTTTAAATT
Organism: Macaca mulatta; assembly: GCF_049350105.2. NCBI lineage: Eukaryota > Metazoa > Chordata > Mammalia > Primates > Cercopithecidae > Macaca > Macaca mulatta. The sequence continues at coordinate 94,697,325 of NC_133420.1, forward strand.
CCCTAATATGTTTGGGTGTATTTCTGAATTCACTCATCAGGTACATTTGCCTGTCTATTTTTGAACTACATTGTTTAGCTATATAACACATCTGCTTATCTGTTAGGGTTTTGACCTTTTGCATTAATAGTGTTTCTTTAGCTGGACTTTAGTTTCATTTTGTCGTATTTCAGAAATAGCCTCTGGAGTGTTTGTTTGTTTTTGAGAAGGAGTCTCGCTCTGTCACCCAGGCAGAGTGCAATGGTGCGATCTTGGTTCACTGCAACCTCCCCTCCCGGGTTCAAGCGATTCTCCCACCTCAGCCTCCCAACTAGTTGGGATTACAGGCACCTGCCATCATGCACGGCTAATTTTTGTATTTTTTTAGAGATGGGATTTCACCATGTTGGCTAGGCTGGTCTTGAACTCCTGACCTCAGGTGATCCGCCCTCCTCGGCCTCCCAAAATACTGGGATTACAGGCGTGAGCCACTGCACCTGGCCAGCCTCTGGAATTTGAGTGAAGATCATGAGTTCAGTTTGAGTTTAAAGGCAGGAAAAGTCCTGTGTCCCAGTTAGAGGTAGCAGGCAGGAGGAATTCTTTGTTATTTGGGTGAGGGTCAGCCTTTTGTTCTATTCAGGCCTTAAAATTGATTAGATAAGGCCCACCCATATTAGGAAGGGCAATATACTTTATCAGTCTGCCTATTTACATGATAATTTCATAGTAAGAGCAGCCTGACAGATATACCCAGAATAATATTTGCCAAATATCTGGGCACTCATGCCCTCGTCAAGTTGACAGGTCACCATCACAGTTGCACTGCAGCTGTGATCAGCCTGCCTGGTGAGCCTCATTCCTTTTGTTCAGATTGTCCAACATTAATGCTTTTTCTTTCTTCTGTCTCCACCTCCCCCTCCACCTATACTTCCTTTCTTTTTTCTTTTTCTTTTTTACTTTATAAAGGTTTTCCAAGGACCCTTGCACAGGCAGAAGCCCTAGACAGAGCTTATCAAATCGACACAGTGATTAACCTGAATGTGCCCTTTGAGGTCATTAAACAACGCCTTACTGCTCGCTGGATTCATCCCGCCAGTGGCCGAGTCTACAACATTGAATTCAACCCTCCCAAAACTGTGGTGAGTAGTTGTTGTGGCACTGTCATATAGCATACTGTCCCTGAGTCCTCTTGCCCTAACAGACATAAGTTTAGTGAACTTGGAAATCTTCTGCCAGACCAAAACTCCCGAGGGTATATTCTCAAGTTACTTGGTATCGTTGACTGATATAGTCCACTGAGCTTGGTGCTAAAGGTGCCCCAGGAGCAACAGGGGTTTGTTACTCATTCAAAAACATTTGTTGATTTCCTACTCTGCCAAGGAGTGTGTTAGGAGTTGGGCTGATAGAGATTCATAACACCTTGGTTTATTTAGGACTTGAAGTTAAAATTCCCAGTTTATAGCTGAATCTTTTTGTATATATACGAACTTACTTAGAGGCTGCTTAGAAAACCTTTTACTCTAAGGCTAAAGTGACTGATAACTGTGGAAATGAAACTGGCGTCCCCTGTTTCTGTTGCGATGATCTCTCTTGAGGTTGAATTCCATTTACTTAAAAGTTAGCACATTTTTGTGCTTGGTACTTGCACAGAGATGTTTGTTTAAAAATAATTGAACTGCTTATGAAAATATCCTTCAGAAATATGATATCTGATACTAGTCTCTTCTAATCCTGTTTAGGGCATTGATGACCTGACTGGGGAGCCTCTCATTCAGCGTGAGGATGATAAACCAGAGACGGTTATCAAGAGACTAAAGGCTTATGAAGACCAAACAAAGCCAGTCCTGGAATATTACCAGTGAGTTTTTGCTTTTCAGAACTTCTCTTGCATAGTGGTGCACTAAGTCTAGTTTTGATTTTCCTTCCTCTACAGCTGAAATGCTAAAATGCCAAAAGGCCCAGTTCACATGGGCTTAAGTAATAAAGGAAATACATTAACTTGTGTAACAGAAGTCCAGAAGGTAAGTTGGGCTTCAGTCACACCTGGGTTTGATCAGTGTAGCCATTCTCTTGGTTTTGCCTTCCTGTGTGTATTGGCTTTGTCCTTAGGCTTCCTGCATGGTAGCAGACATTTGCAGGAACAGCCAGGGCTTCCTTTTCTATGAAGGGCTGAGGGGTAACCTTTCCTCCAGTGAATAGAAGCCCAGAGCACCACTCAGATGGAGCCAACTTTAACTGCAGTCAGGGAATGCCTGGCACTTACTGTTACAGGCTTGGGTTACTGCCCACTGCAGAACCAGTCATTGGGGTGGGAATGGTTACACTAATTACACTGACCAGTCCACATCTAGAGTTGGTAGTGCGACAGTCTCACCCAAACTCTGCTATGTGCAGATGTTCCGCAATTTACAATGAAATTACGTCCTGATAAATCCATTGTAATTTGAAAATACCAAGCACCATAACTTAGCCTGCCTTAAACGTGCTCAGAACACTTAGATTAGCCTACAGTTGGGCGAAATCATCTAACACAAAGCCTGTTTTGTAATAAAGTGTTGAATATCTCACATAATTTGCTGAATATTGTACTGAAATTGAAAAGCAGAATGATCGTACAGGTGCTCGAGGTACAATTTCTACTGAATGCATGTTGCTTTCGCACCATCATAAAACTGAAAAACCCTGCATTGAATCATTGTAAGCTGGGGATCGTCGGTAGCAGAGGGAGGGCTGGAATGAATGCTGGGAAGGCAAACCTAATATTGCCCACCACATTTGCCAATACAGGATGCTATGGTGTGGAAGAATGTCAGATGGCGGCTAATCCCTCTGACTCTGTAATTGGCTAGCAGTCTTTAAAAGCTTACATTTTAACATTGTTTTGTCTGCAACACATACAGGAACTGTACTGAATGAGTATTTGACTTAGGCTAAGAAATAGTCCAGTTTTCTTACTGAGCCTTCCCACTTCTTACAGAGGATTTACTGCCTCCCCTTTCATTTGTGTACTTACTGAATACTGATCCTGATCAGGGCAGAACAGTATCATGGGCAGAACACAGACTCTGAAGCCAGAATACCTAAGTTCAAGTCCCAGCTCACCATCTTCACCTTCACCTTCTGCTTAACCTCTGCCTGTTTTTTCCTCTATAAATTGGGGAAGAGAATAAAGGGTTAAAAGATTAATATGGGTAACTTTCTGTGACACATAGAAAGCACTATAGAAATGTTAGCTATTATTATTGTTGTTGTAATAGGGCACGTATGCAGTAAAAATCTGAAGCAACCATTTCCAAACATTTATTTATTTATTTATTTATTTGTTTATTTATTTATTTATTTTAGAGACAGAGTCTCACTCTGTCACCCAGGCTGGAGTGCAGTGGTTCTATCATAGTTCACTGCAGCCTTGAACTCCTGGGCTCCAGCAATTCTCCTGTCTCAGCCTCCCAAGTAGCCAGGACTACAGGCCCGTGCCACCACACCTGGCCAATTAAAAAAATTTTTTTTTAGAGATGGGCCTCTTGCCATGTTGCACGGGCTAGTCTCAAACTCCTGGCTTCAAGCAACCCTCGTGCCTCGGCCTCCCAAAGCATTGGGATTACAGGTATAAGCCACCATGCCTGACCTTTCAAACCATCTTAATTGTCTCTGGAGCATAAAATTATGTTGGCAAACCACTTTTTATAGTAACTGTTACTATAATTTTGTCATTTGTTTAATGAGACTGGTTCTGAAAATTACCATCTCTTTTGCCCTAGGCAAGCTATTTAACCTCCATGCTGCAAATCCCTTATTTGTAAAGTCAGGCAATATTAAATAGCATCTGCTTTACAGGGTTGTTAAAGGAATTAAGTGAGAGATCCTGGGAAGTCCTACAACAGCCCTGGTGTCTATTAAATCATTCATTGTCAGCAATTATTGTTTACTCTCTTGACACTGTGGTAGGCCCTTGGTCCACATGGACAATTAGATCCAGTCCCTGTCAGGCTCCAAGAAACTATGTATGTGGGTGAGGTGGGGAGCTGGGTAAACAGTATTTATCATACAATGTGATATGTGCTTATATTAACTAAGAACCTAATTCACACCAGCTTAAGCAAAAGGGGAATTTATTGGTAATATAACTAAAAAGTCACAGATAGATGGATGGGTCCAGGTGTTCAAAAACACCTATCATCAGGCCTCAGTCACTCAGCTCCATTGTTCTGTGTTGGCTTCAGTCCCAGGTGTGCCGTCCCTGTGTAGCAGCCCCTCAGCTTTCCAGTTTACCTCCTACTAGTCAGAAACCCCAGCAGCAAAGAGCCTCTTTTGCCAGCAAAAGTCTTGGGGTTGGCATCGATTAGCTCTGATCATGTCCATCCTTGAAGATGGGGAGTAGCGACAGTCTCTCCTGAACCTCGTCAACTGAGTTTAATGGAGAGGTTGTTTCCCAAAAGTAACCAGAGGAAGGGAGAATGCATTGTTGCTGGGCAGATAGCACCACCACTGCAAGGCTATGAATAGAGAATCCCCCAATGCAGTGAAGTACCAGGGGTTGTTGGGATTTGTTCTGTCAAAATATCAAAATATGGGAAGGGGCCTGGGACGGTGGCTCATGCCTATAATCCCAGCACTTTGGGAGGCTAAGGCAAGAGGATCGAAGAGGCGGGAATTCAAGATCAACCTGGGCAACGTGGTGAAACTCTGTCTCTACAAAACATAAAAAAACAAAAATTAGCCAGGCATGGTGGCACACGCCTATAGTCCCAGCTACTGGGGAGTCTGAGGTAAGAGGATTGCTTGGACCCAGCAGGTCGAGACTGCAGTGATCTCTGATTGCACCACTGCAGTCCAGAGTGCAGGTGTCAGAGTGAGACCCTGTCTCAAAAAAAAAAGGTAGGAAGGGCAGTCGAGGAAGGCTGCGAAGATGAAGTGAATGATGCGGGTCCTTATCTTAGGAGATATCTGAGAAGTCTTTCTAGGCTGCTTCTGGCTTTTGCTGCCTCTTGCTGTTAATTCAAGCTTTTGCTTTTGCTTTCTCTCTCTCTCTCTCTCTCTCTCTCTCTCTCTCTCTCTCTCTCTCTCTCTCTTTCTTTTTTGAGACAGAGTCTCACTCTGTCAGGCTAGAGTGCAGTGGTGCCCTCTCAGTTCACTGCAGCCTCTGCATCCCAGGTTCAAGAGATTCTTGTGCCTCAGCCTCCCCAGTAGCTAGGACTACAGGCGTGTGCCACCATGCGCAGCTAATTTTTGTATTTTTAGTAGAGACAGGGTTTTGCCATGTTGGCCAGGCTGGTCTTGAACTCCTGACCTCAAGTGATCCACCCTCCTTGGCCTTCCAAAGTGCTGGGATTACAGACGTGAGCCACCACACCTGGCCTAATTCAAGCTTTTCATTCTCAGCTCCCACACATAGAACTAGGGCGAGACTTAACTAAAAACTGAAAGTTTATTTGCAAGAATGTTAGTAATAGCATTGTTATTTAAAAATGCTGATGGTTGTATTGTTGGTTGTTTTAGAAAAAAACTCTTAGCTGTGGGACATTGTAATTGGTCTATGTTTACAAACAACACGATGCCCTTACTCTTTGGAGGACCAGTTGTTGAAGCTGGTTCCATTTTATTACACAGAAATTAAAATGACAAATGTTCACCCACGATTTAGGATCAAATAGGTGCCTGCAATTGTGCCCTCAGTAATTAACCCACTTGTGACACTGGTTTGATTTTTAAAGTGGCTCTTCAAGAGGCTTACAACAGTTAAGAAGCTTGCTTCCTTGAAAGCTGTACCAGGTGCCAGTGAATTTAGAAGCAGGGGGGTTTCTCATACCCTAAGAATGCTGTATTTGCATAATTTCCCTCCTTAGCAGATGTTTCTTACCAAGAAAACAGTGGGTGATATTTAAGTTAACTGTGGCGAATTTTATGAGGTATCAAGAAGGAATACTTTTGTCCTTAGTGAAACCCCTGAAAACCTAGTAAGAAGGGCTGCAAAGGTATGAGGGATCCTGTTTTCATAAAGTAATAAGCCAGAGTTCTTAGGTTGCCCTTTTGCAGCCTTTAAACCAGTGTGTATATGTGTAGGTGTACACATGGACTAGACGAGGGGTGTTAGCAAGAGGAATGCCAGAATCTCTGGAGGGAATCTGTGTGGCTTGAAAAGCAACCCCAGGATTCTGATTCTCACTCCTCACCATATTATCCACAGGAAACTGGAGTAAATAAAATAGACTTTGGCTGCTGGTCTAGTGACAAGCTAGACAAATCTGCCTGTGGAGAAATGAAGACAGTCAATAGGAAACCCAGTAAAACCAACACCTTTTATTCCCCTTTCTGTTAAAATTCAGAAGAGTGGAGTAGACGAAAAAATAAACGTTGGCCTAGGCAAAAAGGAAAGATACTCAAGTATTAGAAAGTAGCTTTTGCAAAGGAGTTAAGTAGAAAAAAAAAGCTGACGGGTGTTCTGGTATCTTAACAGGTTCTGTTTGGAAATGTACTACCAACTTGGTGATTTGGGCTAAGTTACATTACAAAGAGATGTTTTTAACAGTAAAATAAGAAAATTTGAGCTTTGGAAAGGATTAAACAAACTATTATATGTAAAGCATGTAGCACAGCCTTTGACACACAGTGCATGCTCAATAAATAAAATAAATGATAGGTGCTGTTATTTTTTTAAGCACCCATTTATGTAAGCCAGAGAGCACAACTGAAACTAAAATCTAAATTTTCCAATGCCTGGCCAAGTGCCTTTGTCTCCTGATTACACAAACCCATACTTACCAAGACTCCTAAATCTACATTATCATCGTTTACAGAAAAGCTTTGAAAGAGCTTATTAGGAAGACTCAGACCTGTGTTTGTTTGTTTTTTGTTTCATCTTTAGGAAAAAAGGAGTGTTGGAAACATTCTCCGGAACAGAAACTAATAAGATTTGGCCCTATGTGTATGCTTTCCTACAAACTAAAGTTCCACAAACAAGCCAGAAAGCTTCAGTTACTCCATGAGGAGAAATGTGTGTAACTATTAATAGTAAGATGGGCAAACCTCCTAGTCCTTCCATTTAGAAGCTGCTTTTCCTAAGACTTCCAGTATGTATGAATTCTTTGAAAATTATATTACTTTTATTTCTATTGATTTTATTCTGGATACTAAGGATGTGCCAAATGAGTCGGATACTAAGAATCATCCTTTGAAGTCATCTGGTGTTTTATGCAGTTATCCTCAAAAACATCAGCGATGTCTGAACTTTTCAAACATCTGTTAGAGCAAAATTGAAAGAGCATTTGGTAGTAGTCTTTTTGTTCAGTTAACAAGTGGTTGATAAAATTTCCATATTTTTCTGGAAAAGTTTAAAAAAAGTTACATGTCATTTGGAGAAAATATATAGTCAGAAATTTTTGCATAGATTGATGCCAAAAAAGACATTTCTAGCATTGTGGAACATGGTGAGACACTATATAAAATTTCAGAAAGAAAGCAACTGGATTTACAGATTTATTGTGAGACACAAATTCACTGCTGCCTTTACACTAAGAAATGTATATGTTAACCATATATGCTGTATTTATTTTGTTAAGCATACTTTTAGTTTACTCAGAATTTTCAATTTGCTATAAAAATGTATCAATTAGCATATAGAAAAATATTACTTTAAGATGACTTGTTTCCTTTGAAAATACATATGTACTGAGGGTTATGATTTATGTCAGAAATTGACATAAGTGCTTTTACAAGCACCAAAGTTGAATGAATTTTCAACAAAATGTAATTCAAGTCTATGTTTTCAGATGTGACTCAGGTTAAGAAATGTGTTTTAGGATCTACTTGCTGGTTTTTCTTTTTGATCCAAATGTATGATCTGCCCTGATAAATAACAAGTTATAGTACCATCTCCCCCGCCAAAAAAAAAGAAAGAAAAGAAAAAAGAGAAAACCTGTGGCACTATGTAAATAAAGTAAGCATACTTTGTCGTTAGTGAATAGATGAGGCATGCCTGGGAAATGCTCCCTTGGCATAAATAGCAATCAATCATAATTAGTAAACAAGTGTACCAATAAAAAGAATTTACATGATAGGTTAACAAGGACCAGGAAAGTAAGTGAGTTTCCTGAAGGAGTTCTTTGTTCCTGATCAAATAAATCTGTACCTGTGAGCATTCACTGCCACCATATTTTAAGGAGAAAGAACTCTATTGGCGTCATCTGAGCAGCCATTTAAAAATTGGAATCTGAAGGATGGTTGCTGATGTACTGTGTGGTCTGGTAGAAGTGGGGAAATATGAGAGGTGGAAGAAAAATTTGATTATGTCTTCCATGGCATATTTACTCTTACTTTACTTGATGCCAAGTCAAATGAAACAAGCCCTCTTACAAGCTGTTACTGCCTTTAAAAATCCGTTCCATTTTTTCCCCAGGTACTTAAAATACAAGTGCCAGTAAGTGGTTCTTATGTATTTTGGGGGAAATTTTTTATTTCCCTTTTCTTCTGATATTTAAAAAATTCATCAATCTTTCAAGATGAACCAAGGTTTTTTAAAAGAATTATAGTAAACACTTCATTCTTTATAAAACTTTCTATAATGCCTTATTTGAATGTTAATCTTAGGTGCTTTCTAAAAACTGTTGTGAAATACCAAACTTATGGATTATCACTAGGTTATCGGCATACATCAGTCTTTATCAGAATAAAATGAAATGTCGTAACTGTGGCTGTTGTGGTCCTTTGCAGGGCCTGCTCCATCCCACCTTCCTTTCTGCTGCCTGATGTCTCAATGGCTTCCGAATGACTGTTCTAATAAATGATCTTAAAACAGTCCATAGGCTGGTTTCGGTTTATGCAATACTTCATCTCCTGCTATGGTAGCCGTGCCTGCCTTCATAATACCCTTAGGGGATCTGGAAATCAAAGTGAGGAGTGGAAGAACATGACTATGAGAATTAAGACTATTTCCTGTGACCATTCCCTTCCCACCCCCAAAACAGCCCAAAGTTTGCACGTACATTCATTACTTTAGGAATGAATATGACTGTAATACAACTTTTTCTTTATTTTTTTTAGACAGGGCCTCACTCCATTGCACAGACTGGAGTGCAGTGGCATAATTGGGTCACTGTAACCTTGAACTCCTGGGCTCAAGCGATTCTTCTACCTCAGCTTCCCAAGTAGCTGAAACTACAGGCGTGCACCACCATGCCTGGCTAATTTTATGTTTTGTAGAGATGGTGTCTCGATATGTTGCCCAGGCTCGTCTCCTGGCCTCAAACAATCTTCCCGATTCAGCTTCCCAAGTGCTGGGATTACAGGTGTAAGTCACTGCTCCCACCCAAAAAAATAATTCTGTAATGACTATCATTAAGATTTATGTACTACATGGAAATACATGTATGGAGCTGAATGCCATGGCTAGGAGAAACTATTATATTTTTGTTAAAAGCCAGTGAGAGGCTGGGCGCGGTGGCTCACACCTGTAATCCCAGCACTTTCAGAGGCCAAGGCGAGTGGATCATAAGGTCAGGAGATTGAGACCATCCTGGCCAACACAGTGAAACCCCATTTCTACTAAAAATACAGAAAAAAAAAAAATTCACCGGGCATGATGACAGGCACCTGTAATCCCAGCTACTCGGGAGGCTGAGGCAGGAGAATGGCGTGAACCCAGGAAGTGGAGGTTGCAGTGAGCCGAGATGCCACTGCACTCCAGCCTGGGCTACAGAGGGAGACTCCGTCTCAAAAAAAAAAAAAAAAAAAGCCAGTGAGAACAGCACCTCAACCCACTTATTTTATAGAGTAAAAGTTATTTTGCTATACCTTTTGTAAGCAGAGTGTACCGTGGGAAATGCAAACTGGCAGTTGTTAACACCATCCAGAAATTTGTCAGTTCCATTTGAAATAGTTTAAATACTGGCTCAAATTTCTAAACCTCACCCTGTGGCTATTTTCCCCCCAGCTATATATAATGGCATTCTAGCAAGATACTTTGGATCCTCATAACTTGTGACAAAACTGCCCTATACTAACAACAAATCATTGTAATTATAGATCTCAAATTATGTTAAATTGCTATACTTGCAACCAACAGCAAGAATTTATATTTTAGAATATGTTAAGTCTTCTCATTGACCAAAACAAACAAACAAACAAACAAAAAACTTCAGACCCTGATAAATTGTAGAAATATCTTTCCTATCTTTGCAGTTAAAGATTTTCATCTTGAAAGTTACGGTTAAAAAAATTTTAAACAGTTAAAATAGTGTAGCTGTGCTTAAAGCTTCTGGTAAAAGCCAATATGCTTTGTAGAGCCCTTTTCCCCCTCCTGCTTTTTGTTTTTAGCTCACTAAATGATATAAACACTGAGTTTTTCCATATATAGCACTGAATAAACTGTCACGCCAAAGTGTCAATCAGTCCAGCACTGTGTCATCTTTTTCTAAAGGATTCCAAGTTAAATGTCTGATGTGTAAATAACATGAAGAATTATGCTGTTAACTATGTGAAAGATGTGGGAATTTTAAAAATCATTTTCTATATTTGGAGAAGATCAAACAAGTCTAATTCTTCAAAGCTTATGAGACTGGTTTCACTTCATATTAGATGGTAAACAATCAAGAATGAACTTATATTCACCCTTGTGTCCCCCTCCCCTGACCCCCTTGGCTCACACAGTAAGCAAATAATTTTCAGATAAATCAACTTCTCAGAGTTATGCAATTGTATATACATGTCCATGTCCATTACAGATGAGAAATGGGTGGATTTAAGGGTTTTGTTAAAAGTATGTTTGCTATAGTGGCAAAATTGAAATGGAAAGCCTAACCTCAACCCAGACAAGTACCTCGGTTCTGTCCCACACCAATTTAAGAACTGAAATACATGACTGACTTAGAAAAGTAAACTGACATTTTGTTCTCCTCTGAAAATACCCCAAGGTTAACTTCAGGATCACCTTGCCTAAACCTACAATCAACTTTTTTCATCCTGTAAGAAAATCCACTTACTAAAACAGATTCATGTTCTTTGGGCAGCATGTTCATTCATTTTTTAGATGGAGTTTCACTCTGTTGCCAGGCTGGAGTGCAGTGGCGCCATCTTGGCTCACTGCAACCTTTGCCTCCCGAGGTTCAAGCAATTCTCCTGCCTCAGCCTCCCAAGTAACTGGGACTACAGCCACGTGCCACCATGCCCAGCTAATTTTTGTATTTTTGGTAGAGACGGCATTTCACCATGTTGGCCAGGATGGTCTCGATCTCCTGACCTCATGACCTGCCACCTCTGCCTCCCAAAGTGCTGAGATTACAGGTGTGAACTACCGCGCCCGGACGTTCATTCATTTTTAAAAGGGTAATATGATATGCCAGTCTGAAAGAAGAGGAGGACCTGGTTTTCCTAAAGAAAAGTTATAAGAGATTGTGAGCTCATTAGGCAAAATTTGAAAGAGTCCACTTAATGGTATACTTGGAAGAGAATGTTACCCATCTACCTAAGAGTAATAATTTCAAGTCAGTATTATCTTCACTACCACTGAAAAAATGACAGAGTTAACAGAGAATAAATGGACAGCTATTTGATTAAAAAAATTTTTTATTCAAATATTAATTTTATCAAATGAAACAAGAATCTTTGATGATATTTTGATGTAAAAAAAAAGTTTCATTCATGTGTTTGCACTTTCCATGGTTTAATTTGTTTAGGGTAAATTGTCCAACCTGAAATATAAATTATCCCTTTGCTTAGTATACTCTTTATTTCTTAAGAAACCAAAAAAAGGACATTTCATTTGATAGGATTTAGTTCAAGGATGTCAATTTACTGTTTCTAGTACTAAAGTACGGGTAACTATGTATGGTCTTTAAGTGCAAATTATGGCATCAGTCAATGGTTCCCAAAACAAACCAAATCACACTTACATACTCAAAACACAGTATTTTCTTTTGCAAGTAAAAATATATAAAACAAGTTTCAAAGAACGTCTTTTCAGTAATTCCCGTTTTAGAAACAAAACCCCTCAAGAATAGTTTACTCAGTTTGTTGATACTTTCTCTCCTGCCAGTCTTCAGTCATTAAATACCTGTAACTTAAAGAAGGCAAAATGAAATTCAAAACCATTTGAATGCTTACAGGCAAATCCTGGGAAAGAAGGGAAAATAATAATTCAAGTAACATTTCTGTGAAACTGGGAATATGGCTCCTGTGTCTGCCCATTCTCTCAATTTGGTAGAAAGGGAAAAATAAGAGCTTGCTTCAGAACAGAACAAAAAAGAAAAAAATGTCTATGACTAGGTCATGGGTTAAAAAAAAAAAGTACAGGCTGACAAACACTACTATGTAAATTAGTCAAACATTTTATTATAGAGTATATATTTATATCAAAAGCACAAAAAGACTTTTATTCTGAAAACCAGGAAGATTGTGATGTTACAGAAGAAGATTCAATAATTCCAGTCCATTTCTAGGGTACTAAGTGTCTGATCACCTCAGTTAAAACAAAATACAAATGAGGCCAAGGTCACAGGTCTGATCACCCTGAGTCCCTTAGCACTATTTGGTTTCTCAAGTTGAGACATGTATTCCCAGTCCCAGTTAGCCACCTTCCAAGTGTTTGCTATTAGTCTTAATGGGTACTTAGCCAAAGACTACACCCAAATATAACCAAAGCTCATGTCTAAGTCATAAGATTAATCCTTCAATAATAAGGATAGCATAATTAGCTTTGTTACCTAATTCTACATAAACTAAATCGTCAAATATCCTGGCATAATTGAAATGACTTACCGAGGAAATAGTAAAGCTTGGAAGCATTCTATGGTAACTGAGCTGAAAAACGGGAAATGCCAAATGTTGTAAATGCCGTCATTACCAATAAGGGTCACCAAATTCTCAGAAACAGGTAATTGGCAGCTCAAGGCAGTTAGCACTACAAGATTTCTCTTTAAAAAAAAAAAAAAAATCATTTTTAAGAGTCCTTTTTTAAAAGGCTACATCAAAAACCAAACCAAAAACAAACAAAAAAAATTAAAAAGGCTACATGAGTGAAACAATAACCACAAATTTAAAAATCAGATTATTATTCCTGTTTGTTCTTACGAGTCATTAGTATTCTTTTAAAACTTACTCCCTGAGAGATCCCAGACTATGTTAAGAAAGAGTGAGCTTGAAGTTATTCTTATTTAAAGAGAAAATCTATATTAGCTCATCACTTTTGATATTACTATAACTCTTAAAGTCAGCAGGGTAAAATCAAATTCTAAGGAATATAGTTTTGAGAATCATTTGAGGGTAAATGTAATGTCTACATCAAATTTGTATTATAGTCAAGGATTTAACTGATGGTGCCGAAAGTCAAGTATTTAAGAGTTAAGACTTTTAAAAATTGTACCCCCCAACTTACTTAGTAAAGTAGATTACCAACTACTGATTTATTGCTTTTAATGTGATGAAATACCAGATTTGACAGCTAAATTAGCAGTGGGATACAAGTACGTTTTTATCTTTAATCATTTTTGTAGAATAGGACATGTACATATCCATATAAAAAGAGACTGTAGCAGATGCCTCCCAGAATCAACCAGTTCTTGTAAACATTGCATTTGTGCAGATTTTCATACTTGATTCCAAAATTGAGAACAATAAGATTAAAGGCAAATTTAGTAGCCACAAAAAGTCCAGTTTGACTTCCTGCAACATATGGTACCACTCCTCTCTTCAGAACAAAACAAAACAAAAAACCTAGCAGCACATTAAAAAAAAGTTTACAAAACATTTCAGTACTCTTTCCCTCCCATCAAAAACCAAACAAAAATAAAGTGCAGCACCCATAAAAGTGTCAAGAAAATAGCCAAGTTCTTCCTTTCTTGTAACAAAATAGCACTTGACCTCAGCAGTCTTAACCAAATTATACAGTGTCCATCATTTTGGGTTCATCATCTTCTTTATGTACCACTGAGTTTAAGCTGCAGAGAGCTGTATTGATAGAATACTGAAGATAATCTGGATTCTGGGGAAAAAGAAAAGGTGGATTGGGGGGGAGAAAAAAACGCATTATAACCAGTTTTATGACAGCACATACATATATATTCAGTTTCACAGTCCTATTTCTCTGCAGTGTAGTAGAGCAATAGGAAAGAAGATGGACTTTGGAAAGAGACTTGGGCTGAATTCCAAGAAAATAAAGAAAAAAATAGGATGCTATCACCTATGAGATGTGATAAAAGAATGATACATGTGAAAAACAGAAATGTTAACAAATACCACCTTTCTTCTCCATTTAATCATACAAGGCAAGGCTACAACTTCCATGTGATTATATATACACAGCTACTGATAATTTAAATATGGTTTGAAGTCAGCGATGCATTTTTAAGATTACCATCTAATTATAACAGTAAATACAAAAACTGCAAATCATTTGAATGAAGAAAAATATTTGCTGGGTAAAAATTGTGGATATCTTCAGGGTCTACTATGGTTTCACAAAGGTTAAAACAAACGCAGTGAGAAATCTGTATGCTTTTGAGAGGTATTTACATCCTTATTTTTTAAACAGAATAAAACCACGGGATTTTTTAAACAAGCATCACTCATAAATGTTATGTCAATTTCAAAAAAAAAAAAAAAAAAAAAAACTGGGAATAGAAAACATAAAATCTTACTCAATAAATGCAAAAATAAAACCATTATTTGTTAAAGCACCATGAATAAGGGTATAGCCCTTAAGATCCAGAACTTTAGAAAATTCTTCCCCAATTCAATTTTGTCTACTCAATTGTTACGAATGTCTGCTAGTTACTTAAGACTTTTACCACTTGTATTACTAGTTTTACTTGTATTTATTTTATTTAATAAACACCAACGAGGACAATAGTCAAACAGGATAGATGTCTTAAACCTCACCATCCAATAAGAGGTTGGGAGGCAGGGTTTTCTAAAGATCCTCCTAAGAAAGTACAACACTTTGTGAGATTCCTTTATTCTAAAAGTCAAAAAGCTAGCTGGAGTTTGGATTATTCCCAATCAGGTCTTTATGAAGGAAATAGCAGACACAACCGAGATGGGATATTCACACTGGGCCTCAGTTTTAATCCTGCCTCTATTTAGTAAAGCAAGCCTCAAGGAGAACAAAATTCACAATTTAGTAAAATTAAAAGCTAGCCTATAGGATAAACCTAAAGTAACTGTTATTATATCTATATCCAAAAGGCCTTGGATTAGACCTCTCAAAACTAAGGATAATGAATGGTATTTGGCTTATTTCAAACAATTGCTGTCAATTATTTAAAAAAAGAAATTAAAAGCTAAATGGTTACCCACACTTAAGCTTTATCAAAAATGACCAATATTCTTGCTACATTGTCTCATTCTCCTAAAAAACAGCTTTAAGTCCTTTTTCTGACAATCCAAACCTAATTCTCTGGAAGAGAGCTTACAATTACTCTATTAAGACTGGGCTCCAGTTTTCCATGACACAATTTTAAATAACAGAATTGGCTGAGGAGATTCTCCAAAACTCATCCACCCATCTTCCTAAGAACTGTAAGATACTATCATACAGAGACTTTAAAAAAATAGAAGGAATCAGTATACCCAACCTAACCTATACTTAAATTTCATTGACTGTCCCATATTTTCATCTAGTAACATTCTCAACACATATGACTCAACAGTCTGTGGTACAGGTGAATAAGCAGTGAAGTATAACAGAAATCCAAAAGTAGAATATTAGATTCATCACTTATTGTGTTGACTTCAGGCAAGTTACTTAAGTTCTATGAATTTCAGTTTACTCATCTATAAAAATCAATGAAAATGAATCACAGGGTATTTGAGAAGATTAAATAATATGTGTGAAAGTGCTTTGCAACCTATAAACTGATATAAAAATGAGATGTTATTATGGTAAGATTTTTCTTCCAAACCTCTAAACTGATGATTTGGTCCCTCAAGTGTCCTCTCATTTTATTTCCCTCAATTAGTTGATAATCCTTTCTGCACATGTAGCAAGCATCTAACTGAAATTTTATCCAGCCCTTGTATCCTTCAGAAGGACTACACCAGTATGCTCAAATTGCTTACCATAAGGAATTGGTCTCCCACCATGAGGAGATTAGCCCAGCTTAATTAAATCTGAATAACCCTGATAATATCAGCAATACAAAAGTGTCAGAATTGTATAATTCTAGTCCCCCCATGACTATAAGGGATGCCTAGCACCTGATATCAGTTGCTATCTAATATGTGTAACAAGGACTTACTTCTCTCAAACCAGAGGAAACTTCTTGATAACAAAGGCTAAGATACTATAATGTGTACCTTTCCCTCTTATGTTTAGAATCAGTTACACCCTTCCAAAGTCTCTTTTTTTCCTTCCCATGCATTACGTGACATTTTAATTTCAGGAGGTTTATATATTGGATTTCACAGTGACTTGGTCCCAGAATTCCCCTGGAAAAACTACTTCCCTATGGGCTATTTCTTAGGAACTGAAGAGAAAAATCATAATGAATTTAAATAAAATTAAGAGATAATCTGTAGGAAATTTGTAGAGGGAATATTTCTTACATGTCTAACTAAGGAGGAACATTAGTAATTATTTAAAAATCAAACATTTATTTCCATCCTTGAGACTTTTTTTTTCCAGGCAGCCTCTAGAGCCAGAGTAGGCTCAGAGACTCCTGAGAATAATATTTTTGACTGGGGTAAATATGATCAATCGCTTTCCTTAAAGGACATACATGTAATTGGAATGGTGAAATTACAGTGACATAAGGTCGAGTCATTGAAAATCTCAATTTTTAGCACTTTATGAGGTTTAAAACTAAATATAGGACTCTCCTTGCATTGTCTTTTGCATAAGACTTTCCTTCTCACAATGTAGGCAACAGATTAAACTGGCTAAAGCTGGTCTTAAAATCTTGGAGCCTGGAAATGAGAGATGACTGGGCTCTATTAAAGTGCTACTAGTAAAATCAAATGGGTAGGAATTATCTAATAACTTAAACTTGTAATCCTAACTAGCATCAGGAAGACCAGTGGTCTGATCACTTCTCCTTTTTGATGTAAATTTTTTCTTGCTGCCTATATGACATGGTTTTACCTTGATCAAACCACTGAAGACTTCGAAGAGGCTCAAACAGTTGGCCAATATTACCAGATACAATATTATCAGCTACATTAGTGTGTTCTAAAAATGTTACATCTTGTAGACAATACCAACATTTAACAAGAAAATACTAAATAAACTTAAGCAACAGATCACACTGGTTCCACTTGCATGTCCACTTTGAAGCTAATTCATCTAAAAAAAATCAAAATGGCATAGTTCTAACTCAGGATGAGATGTTTTAAGGAAGTTCCTGAGGGAGCCATCTTGAAGAGTTTATGACTGAGAGGATCAATAGCTAAGATTTGTTCTTAAGAATGGTTAGGTATAACTAGTCATTACTACATTAAAAGGAGAGGAAATCTGGTATCTCTAAATACTTAAGAGGTGAGATTCGGTACCAAAACATGGCATGAAGTAAGATTCAACAGTTATCTTCTGAGGCAGGAATATGTAAAATAGTAACACACATTAAAAAAAAAAAAGTTTGGCAAAATAACAAAAATTATGTGAACTAATATGCTTATAAAATAAATATTTACTTTTCCAACTTACCTGTGGTAAGGATTCTAATAAACCTATAGATCCAACACCAGAATGGGGAACATGATTCTGAAGTGTCATAGGATGAAAACTTTGTGATTGAGAATAAAGTCTTACTCTTGACTTGAAAGCTTCAAGTTCATTTTTGAATGCTTCAAAATAACCTTCTTCCTCTGCCTAGAAAAAACAAACAAACAAAAAACAAAGACTGTGTTCTTCAAGATTTCTAGACATAGTAAATTCCAGAAAGCATATAACAGGTTTGAAGTGGAGGAAGTAATGACAAGGTGAATAGTCTAAATACAGAAACCACCATGATCCCTGTCACATTTGTGAAAACTACCTGATTTATAGGAACATTAATAATTGGTTTGCTCCATTTCCTTCTGCTTCAGCAAAATAAGCTAATAAAAAAAAACCCTCCCTATACATACGCACACAACTAAAAGAAAAGAAGGTTTTCTCTGTATTTTCCTTGATTTATCTGGCTCCTTAACAGGATCCAAAATAGTCCTCATTTAATCTGTCAAATTCATTCTGTCTTCCTCCCACTACCAAACAATCAAGGGATATTCTTAAAACCTTTTAATCCTCCAACAATTAATGAAGGTGCACTATTACCTGTTCCTAGTAATTTTCTAACTCTATATTCCCTACTTGTAAGAGCTATGAAAACCAAATAGAATTCAACAGTCAACATCATTATGGAACTATCTTCTTGTTCTAGTTAAGCAAGTACCTTCTTTTCAATATTAGAGAAAGAAAAAGTATGATAACTTAGGTCGAGGGAGTGGAACTCTTAGGCAACTCTCTATTGGCAGCTGCCTCTGTTTATGTTTCTTCTGAATATAGAGAAATGATACAGAGATTTATCCTACCAATAGAATGCAGGCTTTAAGTTCAAGTAGCAGGAGAGATCTTGTCAAATGGATTTTAGGTTGTGTAATCAGGTTAAAACCTGTGGATTACTTATCAGCATCAGCATCTATTGAAATAACACAGAGAATGTTCTGTGCTGCCATCCTATCTTCTTGTAAATTTAGGAAGAACTTCCTTAATTACATTTTAGCACCTCGCTTTATAAGAACTTGTGTGGACACAGAGTATGTCATATCCAAAAGTATTCTTTCTGAAAATTGAGAGGCACAATTGCTGGCCTCACTGCATGCTTAAGGTTTAGGGATTTAGATACAGTGATGACAGATTTTGTATTATTAAGTAATGTGTAGGCCACTTGCTTAATTTCTTTATGCCAATTTCTTCACCCATAAGATAGCAATAGTAATCCTCATAAAATATTATATGAATTTAATGAGTTAATCCATGTAAAGTGCTTAGAATAGTCCCTGGAACAAAGTAAGCATACCATGAAAGTGATTATTTCATAATTTTAAAAAAAGTATTATTAAGAATACAATGTTAAGATTGAAGACCAGTGCCTTTCAGTTTTACTTTGTTAAAGTAAATGTCAAACAATATATATGATTTGGCCATGTTCCATTATTTTATTAAACACTAGTTTAAACACATCCATTAATGTAAGATGAAAAGGAAATTATGTTTTTAACTACTCCTAAGTGTCAAGTAAAAATTCAGAAGAGACGAAGTGTGGTGGCTCATGCCTGTACATTTTGGAAGGTTAAGGCAGGAGGACAGCTTGAGCCCAGAAATTCGAGACCAGCCTGGGCAATACAGTGAGACCATGTCTCTACAAAAAATTAGCTGGGGATGGTGGCATGTGCCTGTAGTCCCAGCTACCTGGGAATCTGAGGCAGGAGGACTGCTTGAGCCCAGGCGTTCAAGGCTGCAGTGAGCAATGATTGCACCACTGCACTCTAACCTGAGTGACAGAGCAGGACCTTGTCTCTAAAAACAAACAAAAGTTTAGACTAGTCACCAGAAGCAGCCTAGCTAAAATACCAAGTCAAGTATTTGCTATTAAAGTTCAACTGTTTCAGGAAAACTTCGTGTTTCGGTTGCATTTCAGAAGAGTTTAGGGTATTTAAGTTAGGACTACTGCCACATTGACAGTTTTTTTTAAATATACAAATAATAATTTTATGTTTATAAAAGGAAATGTTCATTGTAGTACATGAAAAAGAAAATGGAAATTATTTATAATTCCACCACACAAGTATAACCGAAGTTAAACTTTTGGTATATTTCCTTTTAACTTCTAATTGTATATGTTCAAATATATCCTATGTGCAGAAAAGCATGTAAAAGACATACACACAGTTTATTCAGCAACACCCCCACTATGTGCCCGTAGAAATTAGGAAATAGATCATTACTAGTATCCTAGAAACCAGTTCCCAAGAGCATTTCCCCTCCCTCCCTGAGGTTATCATTATTGTAACTTTTGTCTTCTTAATCATTCCTTTACTTTAGTTTTACTGCTTATATATGCATCCTTCAACAATATATTATTTAGTTCTGCCTGTTATTAAAAAAATACTTTATAAAAAAATACAAAATAAGAACGTTGATACTAGATATATCCATTTAATATCTATCTAAACAGATACATCACTCTGTGGTTTGTTTGATTCACTCTCTTGTTTTCCATCCATGCTGATGTTGGCTAGTATTTTACCGAATGAATATACAGGTTGCATATCTGAAATGCTTGGCACCAGAAGTTTTTCAGATTGTGAATTTTTTCAGATCTGGGAATATCTGCATTATATCTACCAGCTGAACATCTCTAAATTGAAAACACAAAATCTGTGAGTATTTCCTTTGAGTGTCATGTCAATGCTCAAAAAGTTTCGGATTTTGGAGCATTTTGGATTTTGGATTAGGAATACTCAACCTATACCACAATTTATTCATTGTTCCCAGGTTTTTGCTATTATGAACAATCTACTATAACCATTACGGCAATCTAGTACATATGTGTAAGAGTTTCTCTAGAGCAGCAGTTCTCTTTACGTCTTGAAAATTACTGAGGACCCTAAAGAGCTTCTGTTTATGTAAGTTATAGCTGTCAGTATTTACTGTTAGAAATGAAAACTGAGGAATTTTAAAAACATTAACTAAAAATAACAATGACAAACTCATTACACTACCATTAATAACATTTTAATTTTTAAAAAAATTGTTTTCCAAAACAAAAAAATTTAGTGAGAAGAGAGCTGCTTTTTCTTTTTCCTTCAATTTTTCTAAATCTAATGTCTGGCTTTACAGAAGATGGCTAGATTCTCATATTTGTACTTCCGCATTAATCTCTATTATACACTACTGAGAGAATGAAAATGAAAATTAAAAATAACATCTTGATATTATTATGAAAATAGCTTGGACAGAGAACCTCCTGAAAAGGTCATGAAGCCCCTCGGGGTTCTTGGACCACACCTTGAGAATCTACTCTCTAGGGTGTATATACCTAGGAGAATTTCTGGATGTTAAGGCAGGCACTTGTTCAACTTTACTAGGAAATTTTGTAAAGTGGTTGTTCCAATTTATACTTCCACTAGCAGTGAATGCAAATCCTCATTGCTCTACTTCTTGGGCAGCTTTTAAATTACTGCAAATCTTGTCAGTGTGAAAGGGTACTTAATCTTTCTAGACATCTATTTTTCTTCAACATGGCCAACATCATCTAATATGTACTGCTTCCTGTGAATTTATAGCATAAGCATGTCTTCAGCTCACTACAAATGTTCCATAAATATAATTTTAAAGGGTACATAATATTCTATGTACCATGGGTATTTTTAACTATTCCCTTAATTGCTGAATTTTTAGGTTGCTTCCTATTTTTTCTTTATAAAAGTCTGATTTCTCATTAAACTGCTGAGTTCTACACATGAAGAATCCTGTATCTATTTTGCTCAATAATGCATCCTGAGCATCTGAAACAGCTGTGCTTTGCATTAGGCACTCAACATTTACTGAATGAATTAATGACAGAACACAAGTTTCCTGAATATACACATTCATTTAAATGGGTCTCAATTTCATATACATGCTGTAGTACAGCCTCTTATATAGCTCTTTTAAGTTTAAATTAGCAAGAAATTAGCAATATAAATTTTCTTTTCACAAGAAAATCTACAGAATTTAGCCTGTGGCATCCTGCTTGGATGCCTTCTATTGATACGAATAGAACAAAGAGGTCTCAGCTGGGACCAAATCTTCCCATTTATCATATCAAATAATTACTTACTTTGGCTTTCTGGAAAAATAAACGAAAACACCCTCTTGGATCCACATTACAGTTTTTGGCCATTTCCATAATAAACTGCATTACAACAGCTTGATGTGCTATTTGTTCCATTAAAGCCCCTTTCTGAAAAAGATTTAAATGATATGAGAAACAAATATATAAATATATTTAATTGGCATACTGATTCAAATTTTGCATTTTTAGAATATTTCTGATTTTACTCTCTGTAGTTATAAGTCAAATACTTTACAAACATATAAAGAGTATATCTTAGTTTATTATTATTATTATTATTTGTATGTGGACCAGAATAACTAAAGGAAGACCATGCTCTGAACTTGATTTAATACCATGATTACTGTCTGGATTTTTAAAATACGACTTTCAAATTAGTTTGAAAAGGATTATAGCAATATGAAAATAAGAGAGATGGGGGTGGAGTGGGAGAGAAAGCATAGTGGAAAAGTTTCTGTATGCTAACTGAAACAACAACAACAACAAAATCCCACATTAAACTCAAGGAGATCTGAAAGAAAAAAATGGTAATTTCATCTAATGACCTTCCTGCTTTCTTTTAAAGGACTTAATGTAGAAAAGAAAACAAAACAAAACATCAATAAAGTATGAAATCAGATTTCCACTAAGGTTCCCAGAAACTCAAGGTTCACATAATAATACCTTCTCAGCTTCTAGGTGAAAACACCATAAAATAAGATATTTAGCAGTTTCTTCACATACAAGGTATGGATGGTCAGACAAAAATCTCTGACTATCATCCCATCGACTCAACATACCTGTAAAAAAAAGAATTGAACCATAAGTGTTAAATATTTTCCTTCTTCCTATAAGGGAAGAAATACCAACAATTCTTAATTCATTAATCTCTTAATAGTATTTTAAAATGATTCTCTTTAAAGACAATTCATATTACCAGAGCAACAGACTATGGTAAAAGAGCAAGTGAGGGACAATACTCTTTAAAGCAATACTTAGTAGACTGGAAAAAGCTCCTAAAATTCACAGAAAGTTTTATTTCAGATAATTAATCAGGCCAGAGTTCACTATTAAAAAGTCCTGCATCCACGAATGCCTGCAGTCTTGGGCAAATTGAGAGTTAGTTATGTAAGCCATTTACTCATGATGTCTTTTATAAACAAAGTCTTTTAAAAATTAGTTAAGCGTATTTGAAAATGGTTGTCATTTTGTTTCAAGATGTCAAAGAAATCCAAATACTATTTAAGTTATATCTACACTTTTATCTAAATTAGTAGGAAATTTGGTCAAAGTCAATACCACCAAGAAATCACGGAACCAGCAAAGTGTTGACTTTTTAATGTTGTCTCTACTAAAAATAGAAAAATTAGCTGGGCATGGTGGCAGGCGCCTATAATCCAGTTACTTGGAAGGCTGAGGCACAAGGATTGCTTAAACCCAGGAAGCGGAGGTTGCAGCGAGTCGAGATTGCACCACTGCACTCCAGCCTGGGCGACAGAGCGAGAGACTCTGTCTCAAAGGAGATAAGCCGGACATGGTGGCACATGCTTGTAATCTCAGCACTTTTGGAGTCTGAGGCCAGAGGAATGGTGGAGTCCAGGAGTTGCAGGCCAACCTCAGCAACATAGTAAGACCCTGTCTCTACAGAAAAAGTTTAAAAATTAGCTGGGCAT
This sequence comes from Macaca mulatta, assembly GCF_049350105.2. Classification (NCBI taxonomy): domain Eukaryota; kingdom Metazoa; phylum Chordata; class Mammalia; order Primates; family Cercopithecidae; genus Macaca; species Macaca mulatta. Next base: position 94,720,759 of record NC_133420.1, read on the forward strand.
GGCAGTGTGCATCTGCAGTCCCAGCTACTTGGGAGGCTGAGGGGGCAGGATCACTTGGGAGCCTAGGAGCTGGAGGCTGCAGAAGGTATGATGGAACCACTGTGCTCCAGCTTGGGCAATACAGTGAGACCCCATCTCTTAAAAGGACTTAAAAAAAAAAAAAGGATAAAGACTGTAGCATTTTCTCATAGAGTATTCTAAGCTTTATAAAGTTATTTCCCCAATGCTTTGCATATAATGATTAGGTCACTTGAAGTTCTGAGAAACAGAATGATTATGGAAGTTACTTAAAACTACTTTTTAAAGTATAAAGAATATTGCCAGGCATGGTGTAATCCCCACTATTTGGGAGGCTGAGGTGAGAGGACAACTTGAGCCCAGATGTTGGAGGCTGCAGTGAGCTATGACCTCACCACTGCACTTCAGCCTGGGTGACAGAGCAAAACCCTACCTTTTAAAAAAGTCTAATGATTCCTGGGACTCAGATTTAAAGAAAGCACAATCCTTATTTCTTACACTTGAACCCATAAAGTAAATCCTATGAAGCAGTTTTGCCTTAGCTTTCTTACACTTCTGGAGAGGTAATATTTTCAACTCTATCTACCATCCACGATAAAGCATTGCTCCTCTTGTTTACTTCTTCATGGCAGCATTGTGACTCACTGAAATAACAAAAGCCTTATCCATTCTGATTTATTTTGCAGGAAGGATAACATGAAAGGGTTCCTGACACTTGGAGCCATGGGGAAAGGTATCACTAAATGTTAATTTGTTTTTTCTTTTTGTTGAGACAGGGTCTCACTCTGTTGCCCAGGCTAGAGTGCAGTGACACGATCTCAGCTCACTGCAACCTCTGCCTCCCAGGTTCAAGCGATTCTCCTGCCTCAGCCTCCTGAGAAGCTGAGATTACAGGTGTGTGCCACCACACCCAGTTAATTTTTGTACTTTTAGTAGAGACAAGGTTTCACCATGTTGGTCAGGCTGGTCTCAAACCCCTAACCTCATGATCCACCCGCCTCAGTCTCCCAAAGTGCTGAGATTACAGGCGTGAGCCACCACTTCCGGTCAAATGTTAGTATTTTTTAACTACCTATTTAATACCTGAGACAAATTAACACTTGACATTGAAAATATATTTTTTTTAAATCTGAGAAATACTATCACTTGATTTCAAAAATGCACATTGAATTAGTATGAAATTGATAAGTTCAGTTACAGGTAGTTGATACAGACCTTTGTGGAAACAGTGTGGAATTTTATGAACAAAACAAAGACAGGTGGGGTGCAGTAGCTCACACCTGTAATCCCAGTGCTTTGGCAGGCTGAGGCAGGAGAATCACCTGAGCACAGGAGTTTTATGTCAGTCTAGGCAACAAAATGAGACCTTATCTCTACACAAAAAGATAATTAGCCAGGCGTGGCCTAGTACACCTGTAGTCCCAGCTGCTTGGGAGGCTGGGGCAGGAGGATTGCTTCAGCCTAGGAAATTGAGGCTGAAGTAGCTATGATCTTGTAACTGTAATCCAGCCTGGTGACAGAAAAAGACTCTGTCTCAAAAAATAAACACATAAAGAGAATCAACAACTCAGTGGAACAGCATATACCTCAAATTACTGACATTATTTTGGAATTTGTAAACAAACTTGTATACAAATGGAGAGTAACAACTTAAAAGATGGTGGCTGAGAACACAGACTAGAGCTAAATGGCCCAGGTTCAAATATTGGCCTCACCATTTTACTATTGTGGGCAAGTCCCTTTATAGGCCTCCATTTCCTCATCTGTAAAATAGGGCTGAAAACAGTACCTAACTCAGGATTTTTGTGACAATTAAATGCTATTAATTCATATAAAGCCCTCAGAACAGGGCCTGAGACATAGTAAATACTCGATAAATAATAAACACCCATTAAAAATGTTTATTTAGCTAATCCTTTGGTTAAGGATAATACAGTCATTTTAAACTAGCCAAACAATTTATCTGAATGCTTGGAAAACCTCATTTTGACAAGTTTAGATATTTTAATCATATGCTTTAACCTATGTATTTCCCTAGTGAACATCTAAATCTCAATCCATCATCAACCTTCATATGCCACCTGATTCCTAAAATGGTCCTGAAATACACATGTCCTTATTACTGATTTCCGTTTCCTCTTTCATTATACTTATAGAATTATTATTATTAATTTATTTATTTGTTTATCTTGAGAGACAGGGTATTCCTCTATTGCCTAGGCTGGAGTACACTGGTGCAATCACAACTCATTGCAGCCTAACCTCCCGGGCTCAAGAGATCCTCCCACCTCAGCCTCTGCAGTAGCTGAGACTACAGGTATAAGCCACCACACTCAACTAATTTTTTTTTTTTTTTGTAGAGATGAGGTTTCACTGTGTTGCCCAGGCTGGTCTTGAACCCCTGGGCTCAAGTGATCCTCCAGTCTGTTTCTCAAAGTGCTGGGATTACAGGCATGACCACCATACCAGGCTTAGAACGATACATTTTAACAAACTGCACTAATTCATTTTAATTTCCATGTGTACTAAAAATCTCCCAGCTAGTTTGTGAATTACTTGAGGAAAGCTGTATGATCATTTCCCATATTCCTAAACTCCAGATCTCCTATATTTCCAATCATCTACCACCATATGCATTTCTACCGATATGCCTGCACATAAATCCATCTTACTTGAAACCAAACCTATACTTGTCTCTCTGCCATCCTACAGTGCTTCCTAGGCTCCATGTTACCAAATCAAGCGTTCTAGAAATTCCTCTGACATTTCCATTTCTCCCACATCAAACTGATCACCAAGTCCTGTGGTTATACTACTATGATCAGTTAATATGGTGAATCACATTAATGAGTTTTCTAACATTAAGCCATTTTGAATTCTTAGGATAAACTCTTTGAAAATTTTTTTTCGCATTATAAAAATAAAGTTAGTTTATCGTGAAGAATTTTTAAAATCCAGAAAATAAAAGTTATCTGTAATTCTACCACAAGACATTATTGTTAACATTTTGATGTATTTCCTTCCAGGCATATTTTTGAATGACTTTTTAAAAAAACAAAATTAAGGCCTGGCGTGGTGGCTCACACCTGTAATCCCAGCACTTTGAGAGGCCAAGGCAGGCGGATCATCTGAGGTCAGGAGTTCAAGACCAGCCTGGCCAAAATGGTGAAATCCCATCTCTACTAAAAATAAAAAAATTAGCCAGCGTGGTGGCAGGTGCCTGTAATCCCAGCTACTCGGGAGGCTGAGGCAGAAGAATTGCTTGAACACGGGAGGCGGAGGCTGCAGTGAACAGAGATCACACCACTGCACTCTAGCCTGGGGGACAAGAGCGAGATTTCCTCTCAAAAAAAAAAAAAAAAAATTAAAATCATATGCATTTTCTATTCATTTCACTTCATATGTAAGAATGCTTTATATCAAATGTTTTTCAAAAATAAGATATTGATTTTTTTTAAAAGCAATAAACAATTACATTGAAGAGGTTGTAAATACTCATAATCAGTACAAATGAAAAAAATCCTATCATAGTATTTGCGCAAATGTTTATAGCTCTTGGTAAAATTTCCAGTGACAACATCCTACACAGATTAAAAAAAGCTGAATCACAGCTAACTTTGGCTAAAACTGAAGATGATGTGCTCTGAAAATTAGATGACTCAAAAAGCAGCTCTGATGATCATAAAGCCAGTGATGTCAAACATGCATATAACGGTTTGAATGTAACGGTTGTAAAATGTAAGAGATAAAAGGCTTTGTTTCTAAATTAATATTTTATATTTATAAAATGTGAATTACCTAAATTAATAAACTAAATACAAATGTAGAGGAAAAAATCAGATTTTAATGCTTTATACTATTCCATGATATACTGTACCATTTACTATTAGGTGGTAAATTCTACCTAATTGTAAGGGTAAAAGCAGCACAAGAAAGGTAGTCAATAAATTGTATAAGGGAAAAGCTAGGAAAAACTCTGAAGAATATAAGCACAAATAAGACCACAGAGAAGCACTGGTGGGAAGGCCGTATAGCCCTACACAGCCCCCACACACACCAGGCCGATGTCATCCAAGGGTCTGGAATGCAATCCAAGTCCAGAAAGCCTCCAACTGGAAGCTTTAATTACATCTCCTATTGCAGATGTGTTTAAAAGAGTATACCAGAAGCCATTATCCTAAGCAAACTCACATAGGAACAGAAAACCAAATACCACATGTTCTCACCTATGTGGGAGCTAAATGACGAGAATACATGCACACATACAGGAAAACAACGCACACTGCAGCTTACCGAAGGGCGGAGGGTGGGAGGATCAGGAAAAATAACTACTGGATACTAGGCTTAATACCTGGATGATGAAATAATCTGTACAACAAATCCCCAAGACACACGTTTACCTATGTAACAAGCCTGCACATCCTGCACATGTACCCCTGAACTTAAAACAAAAGTTAAACAACAACAAAAAACCAAAATAAAAGAGTATACCAATATAGTCATCATTTTGGTAAGCTTTCTTCTTTCATCACAATAAGCATACATCAGAAATCTTCCATCAAGCAGGTATAGCCACAAATTTTCACTGTCTTGTCTCACACTTCTATCAATTCAGTGCCATAATTCAGTCCACAGGGATTTTTATTATCTTATTCCCCATGACTACAAGTTGGTCCACTCTCCACTGATGGAACTTGGTAAAGCAGAAATTGCAGGTATTCCAGGTCCCTTATTAAGATTTCCAGAGTGGGAAATAAAACACGTGAAAATTTTGGGAGCCTACTACCTTAGTAACATTCCTGGGGATCCAACATGCTGTGGCAAGTAATATATCTCCTCTGAAGTTAGAGTCAATATGCATTTCCAGTAAAAAACAGGCACAATGTGACTCCGGGAGTGGCTATTGGTCTGGTTGGGTGTGAATACAGCAAGGTTCTGGTATTTATTACAAGATAGTATATTGGAAGTTCATAACACATAATGGCAAAATGATTGCTTATTAATCACCTGTGGATGTTAAGTCAGTTTTTTTCCTCAACTATCTCATTATTTGCACAACAGTTTCATAAATTCAGGGGTCACGGTGGCACAGGTTTGTGATTATGCATAGATTTGACAGTGTAGACTTTCCCCATCAAGGATGTTCTAGTATCCTAATCCAGTTTAGCCACTGAACACCTAATTTGCCAGTAGCAAAAAACATCAAAATCTCACTATGGCACAATGCACTGCAGAGATGAGCCAGCCATCAAGTAGCAGGTTGATTACCTTGGCCCCACTTCATCTCAGAGGGACTGGTAATTCTCACTTGAACCAGCCCACTTTAGATGTGGAAGTGCCCTCCCTCCTTGCCATGCTTCTAATCAGTAATACATCTGTAGTCTTACTAAATGAATTATTCACCATACCACATTATTTTTTGACCCAGAAACTCATTTTACAGCAAAAGAAATGCAGACTGTAGGGTTCATGAAATTCACTGTTCTCATAACGAACATCACTACCCAGAAGCAGGTTTTATAAAACGCTGAAGATACATAGCACCAGATGGGTTACAACACTTTGTGATATTTGGATATTTTCCTACACAAAATTGCTTCTGAACAAGGCAGTCAGCTTACAGCAAAAGTGAAAGAACTGTTTCTCATTTACTAGGTTTCTCGTGGCTTCAAAGCAACCAACTTTCAGAGTGCCAGCTGGGTGAAAACACCTTGAGGAATGTTGTTTTACCAGATGCAGTACATGCTCTGAAAGAGCAATCAGTATGGTACTATTTTTCCTTCAACAGAAAAACATGGGCCTAGAAAGCAAGCACTGTAGGCGGGAGTGGCAATTCACATATCACAACTAAGATTCATGTGCAAATTTTTTGCCTTCTATCCTTATGACTCAAGGCTCTGCTCATTTCAAGATTTTACTATCTGTCCAAGGGAGGCCTGTGTATGCATTTTTTTTCTATTATAAATAATACACATTGATGATATGTAGAAAAACTTCGTCTTTATTTCTTCAGGTACTGTTCTTTTAGTTAAATACAGTCTTTTTTCTTTATTTAAAATGAAAAGTATGAGCAAAGTGAATTTTATGAATAAATTACATAAAAGGAAGGGAAAACATTGAAAGTAATATTTATTGTATTGACATAATTGAAGCATAAACGAAATTCAAAAAATTCTGAGTAAATAAACACCAATAGGAAAAAGATTTCAAAATGCCATTTAAAAAGTTCATGAATATATTACAAATAAAAACCTTGTTTACTAAATTAACATACTACTTGGAATTTTTTTTAAAAAGTTTTTACTTTGGAATTAAAAAAAAAGTTTTAAACCTTAACTCCTAACAGTTCCTAGTAGCATTTTCATGCCAGCGGTATCATGCTGCCTATAATTCTCAGAACACACCATGCTGTTTCCTAACTGCCCGTCTCATGCTGTTGCTGTTGGCTTGCCTCCCTTATACATGAAAAACTCTTATCTGTTCCTCAAAATCAAGCTCAGATGCTGGCTTCTCTGGGAAGCCTTCACTTGTATCAAACCCCCTCTTACCCTTTTTCCCCAATAGAAAAAGCCTATTTTTCAGTTCTTTATATATACATTTCTATTACTATATTTATCTGAGTAACAGTTCAAGGATCTGCCTGAATTATAAAGCATCATATCCAAAACCTGAAAAAAAATGAATAATCTTTTAATCATAAGATAATCAGATTCCAAAGAAGCAAAGAGGAGAAAGAAAAAAGCAAAGACTAGTTGGGAAATGGAAAGAGGCTATGGAATACATAAAGTTGTCTTAGAAGGTAGTACTATATAATAATACTTTTGCTTGTCTTTACCATTTGGTAGGCTCTGTCAATTAATTTTATTTATAACCAAAAAAAATTCTAAAACAAGATCTACACAGCTGTGCCAGAAGTAGCTACAAAATTGGAGTTTGCTACTTTTCTTTTTGGCTCTCTTTTTATAAGTCCGTTTTTTGCACATGTACATATGATACTAAACATTACAAAGAAGGAAACCCAAGTAGTAGACTTACCAAAATGTCTGATTTTTTGCTCATATTTTTGCATAAATGATTCTGATTTATCTTCATCCTCCGTGTCTTTTCTTTTATCTTGATTAATAAAACTCTAAGAAAAAATTTTAGAAATTTAAATCAGATTTTAAATTCTAATTGAATCTTCTTTCTCAGATACTGAATACCTAGCAATTCTTCCTGTAGACAATATTTGTGGTATAGTATCATACTGATATTACATGATTAAATTCATCTGTTAAACTATTTTTAAAAATTAAAATTTTCTTGTATGGGAGTCTTATTAATTTTGTTTAAAATGATATATGAGGCCGGGTGTGGGGGCTCACGCCTGTAATCCCAGCACTTTGGGAGGCCGAGGCGGGCGGATCACGAAGTCAGGAGTTGGAGATCAGCCTGGCCAACATACTGAAACCCCGTCTCTACTAAAAATACAAAAAATAGCTGGGCGTGGTGGCGGGTGCCTGTAATCCCAGCTACTCGGGAAGCTGAGGCAGGAGAATGGTGCGGATCCAGGAGGCAGAGGTTGTAGTGAGCTGAGATCACACCATTGCACTCTAGCCGGGCGACAGAGCAAGACTCTGTCTCACAAAAAAATACATATGATATATGTGTGGATATAGGTTTATCTTAGAAATCATGCAGAAAAACAACTGAATTACCCTTTTTGGTAAGCTGAATTTCCCAATTAAAAGCAGGTATAGAAACATCCTTTATATTTTACATGAATAATTTACTTGTGCATTATTTAATTCCTGTAAGTATTTGCAACTCTTGCCTAATCTTTCGAGTTCTTGCTGGAAATAAACTCAGAAATTCAAAGCACATAAACTATATTTACTATAAATTCTTTATTAAGACATAAACCAGAAATAGACCATTGTTGTTGCGTGTCTTTTTTTTGTTTTTTTGAGATGGGGTCTTGCTCTGTCACCCAGGCTGGAGTACAGTGGCACAATCATAACTCACTGCAGGCTCAACCTCTTGGAGTCAAGTGATCCTCCCACCTTAGCCTCCAGAGTAGCTGGGACTATAGGCGTGAGCCACCATACTCAGATAATTTTTAAATTTTTTGTAGAGACGAGGTCTGGCTATGTTGCCCAGGCTGGTCTTCAACTCCTTGGTTCACGCAATCCCTTCACCTTGGCCTTCCAACGTGCTGGTATTATAGGCATGAGCCACTGTGCCTGGCCCTTTGTTGCATTTCTAATAAACTTCTTAGAAGAGACCAAACAGTTTGATTTTTAAAGTCAAGTACAAATTTCTATTAAGGAAGTACTTATTTTCAGTTAAATAAGTCATAAAATATACCAAGAATAAAGTTTGTATCTAGCTAGAAAAACTGGCAGAAGTTTCCTAGAACATTCTGTAATCGTATTTATACCCTGTTATCATCACTGCCAAAAATAAAAATTGCAAACTAGATGACTGCCAGTTTATAATCAGGAAGCACTCAAAAGTTTACATATTTCAAAATAAAAGATTTTTTCTTTATACAGTCTGCCATCTAGACCAGCACTGTCCAATAGAAATACAATCCAAGTTGCAAATGTAATTTAAAGTTTTCTATTAGCCACGTTAAAAAGCAAAAAGAAACAGATGACATTAATAAATTATTTATCCTAACATATCCAACCTATTATTTCAACACGTAGGCAATACAAAACAATTATTAATATTTTACTTTTTTTGGCACTAAGTCATTGGAATCCGGTGTGTATTTTACACTTACAGCACATCTCAATTCAGACTAGACACATTTCAAGCACTCAATAGCACATGTGGCTAGTGGCTATCAAGTTGGATAGTGCAGATCTAGATCAGTCCTCTCAAGTCTCAAGCTCCCAGACAAAACCAGTGTAGGACTTTGAGCAAATGACTGGAACATAAAGATAGTCCTAATTAATTTGTGAGATAAATGTAGGCTATCTTAGAACCTAAGTTTAAAGAAATAATTAAAAGCAACAACAAAATGAAAATATTTTTTTTGTGACCACTGTGTTAAAGAAGAGACATCTCTTGCAGTGAGCCGAGATCACGCCACTGCACTCCAGCCTGGGAGACACAGCGAGACTCCGTCTCAAAAAAAAAAAAAAAAAAAAAAAAAAAAAAAAGAAGAGACATCAACTTTACAAAACAAGAAATATTACTTTGAACATTTCTGGAACCTTCTGGAAGAAAAAAGTTATTTTAAATAGTTTTGGGATATAAATGCAGAACAGAAAATAACACTTAAGATGTACCCCTTAAAACAATATATACAGATATAGCAAATGACTCAGATAAAGAATGATCCCATTGTGGAGGGGGAGAAAAAGTATATGTAAATTAGTAGAGGCACAGAGAAAGTCGAGAAAGATAGGACTCACTGTTAAAGTACTGATAGGGCTAGTGGCGAGGTGTGTTACTGACTGCTGTAGCAGAACTAGAGCTGGTCCAGGGAAAGGCAATTTAAAAAGCTCATGAGAGTAGGTGAAAGCAGATGCCAAGAGGACAATTAACAAGTAGGTTATGTGCTGAGAAGTCTAGAAAATAATGATGGTTAAAGATAAGGTTCATTGTGGACTTAGACAAGAATGAGCAGTCTCTCCCTGAAACTTGAGGGTGAAGTACAAATATAAAGAAGTATCACTTTACAAATTAGTAGAAAATGACTGAATTTCATTGCCCCATAGGTTACAGACTAAAGATTTAAATACTTTTTTCCTAGGTTCTACATTTCATATATTCAAAGGATTGTGGACTACACAAATGTATCTATTTGTTAAAATTTTACACTTAAGATTTGTGCATCTCAAAGTATATAAATCTTACCCAAAAATTAAACAAAAAATAACAATAAAATGCAGGAATGGGTGTAGGGGAAGGTACAGATGAAATGAAAATGGCAGAATGATGACAGTCATTGATGTGGACTGTGGGGTTTATCTGTTCACTTTGTGTATGTTGAAATTTTCCACGATGAAAGGGCTGAAAACAGGTCTAAAGTCCAAATTCACTCCTAGATGATACATCCATGGGCTAATTAAGGAAAATGACGACACTTGAAGGCCTCTTTCTCCCTATTCTCTGCATGTTTCAGGCCTAAAGAACACTCATAGTGGATAACATACAAAATCTACCTTTGTGGTAAAGCTAAAAGCTTTCAGCTTTGTGAACTGTGTTTCCTTCAGCCATTATGGGATAGTGAAAAAAATGAACACCAAAATATCTGTATCCATCAGCATGTTCATAGACTTCTTTATAAATGGTTCTCCAAAATAAGGCTTAATACAAACTACAATTTTTCTTTTTCTGAGACGGGGTCTCACTGTTGCCCAGGCTGGAGTGTAGTGGCGCAATCTCGGCTCACTGCAATCTCTACCTCCTGGGTTCAAGTAATCCTCGAGCCTCAGCCTCCTAAGTAGCTGGGACTACGGGCACTACAGGTACATGCCACCATACTCAGCTAATTTTTGTATTTTCTGTAGAGACGGGATTTCATCATGTCACCCAAACTGGTTTTGAACTCCTGGACTTAAGTGATCTGCCTGCCTTGGCCTCCCAAAGTGCTGGGATTACAGGTGTGGACATCTAAGCCTGGCCTATTTTTCAATAAATATCATTTTATTCCACATTTAAAACACTAGTTCATGAAGTTTTGCCTTTTATCCCCTTTTCATGCATCTGAAAATTAATCTCTAGAAACTCTAGTTTTCAAATGGAAAACTGAGGTATTAAACCCTGAAGTTTGAAAAACATGGGATTTTAAAAGTCTAAGCCTTCATTCTTAAAGGCACTGAATAAAGGATATTCAACACTTCTCATCTTATCTCTCCATCCCAGTCAGTAATTTCTCACATTTAACCCACCACTAAGTTATTAAGTCACTCTACTTAGTTTTCTACTTAGTTGATTCATTTATAAAAATAAGGTAGTTGTATTAAAGGAACTCTAAAGTAGTGATAATCAATGTAGGGGGTACAAAATATGAGATGTGGAGGAAAATATTTCACAACTGATCTATTTTCCCATCGTTATAAATATCAAATTTTTGTGAATGTTTTTTAATACATGTAATATTTGTTCGGCAGTACATTTATATAAATATGTATTTCAGACTGCTCAATTAACTGCCTGGAGTCTGCAGCTCTACAACAAAAGCTTTGAGACTTTCTGACTTTCATAACTTTTCAAGCACCTTTCATAAACTGTTAAAATTGAACACCGTTTATGGGATTCTGCTGCTTTGCTACCAAATACGCACAACTGGTTTGTACAAACACTTCAGTTTTTCTTCTTTCATTATGGCTCAATACAAGGTCATACCTTATTAAAAACATCCTTGCTAATGGCATCCATGCTCCACAGACACATCTTCTCTCTTTGTACTAGAGCTTCTTCTTTCTGTCGCCACTCTTCTTCCCGTTGCCTCAGTTCTGATACTGCTGTTTGTGCTTTGGCATGCTCCTGATCCAAGGACTCAGAATTATGCAGTGCTAAGCTACCAAGTTTCTGTTGAGCTTCAGCAAGATTCCATTTGCACGCCACAGAGCTCTTTACAAACTCTTTCTGCTTTTGGCAAGCCAATTCAATTCCATGGCTATACATCTGGATAAAAACAATATTTGCAAGAAATGAAGAAAGCAATGGATGTTTGTGCAGCACAGTTCAATTTTTTTTAATTCAAAGGATTTCTGTACAATATTTTGGAATATAGTATATCCTGTGTTCTAGGTCTGCAGTCATGTTTTTATATCTTAGTCCTTGTTTCATCAACTAAATTCTAAACTGCTTTGTTAATTTATGTCTATCCCCTGACAACTAACAGCAACAAAAAGCCTGGCAACTATCACAGTGTCTTGCATGAAGCTAGTGCTTAACAAACATTTAATTAAGTCTTCATAATCCTGAACAAGCAGAATAACGAGAACAAAGCTTAAATCTAGTTCATCACTTCAATACTCAACTTGCTGACAACCAGGCCTTTATAATTTTGTTCTCCAAATTCTTCACTACAAAAAAACCTCCTTTTATCTAGAAGTAATCATTTCTTGGTTTCTATTTTCTATCTGTATTTTTCTAATCCTTGGTGATTTGAGAAGTTCTTATTGGATATTTCTATTTATAAATGATTATATCAGACAGACATCCTTTAATTTATTCCTAATCAAAATAGGCAAAGTTATATATCTATATCTATCTATCTATCTATATTTTGAGATGGAGTCTCGCTCTGTCACCAGGCTAGAGTGCAAAGGTACGATCTCAGTTCACTGCAAACTCTGCCTCCGGAGTTTACATGATTTTCCTGCCTCAGCCTCCCAAGTACCTGGGACTACAGGCACATGCCACCACGCCCAGGTAATTTTTGTATTTTTAGTAGAGGCAGGGTTTCACCATGTTGGCCAGGATGGTCTCGATCTCTTGACCTTGTGATCTGTCCACCTTGGCCTCCCAAAGTGCTGGAATTACAGGCGTGAGCCACTGCACCCAGCCGCAAAGTTACATTTCTTAAAAGTAGCAATGGTCCACCCTGCTGACTGTACTAGTCAAAAGCAGTAGTAATTAGTTTTAATATTTACTTAATTACTACATGTAAAATACTGTGATAGAGATTCAATTCCCTATATTCCTTGGCTCTATAAAACAAAAGCTGAAGGCACATTCTTTATGACTTCTTAGTCAAATGTAGATCAACTTCAGAATAATTTCTCTCCAATCTATTCCCGTATCTTCATCACTATTCAAGCCCTTAGAATCTCACATGTGAATTATACAAATGCTGACTCTCTTATCTCAAGCCATTCTCCACTCCACTAGACTGGAGTGATCTTTCAAACAAATGAATCTGATCTTTTTTTTCATTCTTAGCTTTGGGATAAAGGACATACTCTGTGGCATAGCCCTTCGTGGTGGCATAGCCCTTTGTGATATCATTTCCCATTACCTCTCCAGACTCAGTTCCAATTGCTCTTCTACTTGTTTGCTTATTCTTCCCTTTCCTACCCTTGTCCCTCACTTCAATTTGGCAATCCTCTTTCTTCGAGGTAACTCCTACGGAAACTCCTATCTTCATCCAGATTCTGGCAGACCCTAAACTTTTTCTTACCCAGTCTCTCCCCACCCAAGTTATGTCTATTTCTATTGTGGTGTTTTTCATACAATATCATGCTTATTTGTTTACTGACTGGTGATGGTAAACAATTCTGAGGCAAGTAGCAACCAAGGACCCTACCTCTTAGCTGAGTCTTCAGGCAAACTCAGGTTTGTACTGGGACAAATGTGGACACTGTTGCTATTCAGATGTTTTATTTGCTCATTCAGCAGGTCTGGAGCCCAGGTACTATAAACAATGTCCCTAACTAACCAAATAAAACATTTATTTTTACTTTTTGTTATCTTAGAATAGGATCAAGAATAACTGTAGAGTAGCTATGCTTAAAACAGGGCCAGGAAAAGGAGAAAAATTAAGCTATAAAACTTATTTTGTAAGAAAAGATATAAGAAATTTTGTATACAAAACTTCTTTTGGCTGGGTTCGGTGGCTCACGCCTGTAATCCCAGCACTTTGGGAGGCCAAGGTGGGCAGATTACCTGAGGTCAGGAGTTCGAAACCAGCCTGGCCAACATGGCAAAACCCCTTCTCTACTAAAAATATTTTTAAAATTAGCTGGGCATGGCCAGGAGCGGTGGCTCACACCTATAATCCCAGCACTTCGGGAGGCCGAGGCAGGTGGATCACGAAAAGGAGATCGAGACCATTTTGGCTAACATGGTGAAACCCTGTCTCTACTAAAAATACAATAAAATTAGCCGGGCATGGTGGCGGGCGTCTGTAGTCCCAGCTACTTGGGAGGCTAAGGCAGGAGAATGGTGTGAACCCGGGAGGCAGAGGTTGCAGTGAGCCGAGACTGCGCCACTGCACTCCAGCCTGGGTGATACAGTGAGACTCCATCTCAAAAAAGAAAAAAAAAAATTAGCTGGGCACGGTGGTGGGCACCTGTAATCCCAACTACTCAGGAGGCTGTAGCAGGAAAATCACTTGAGCCTGGGAGGCAGAGGTTGCGGTAAGCCAATATTGTGCCATTGCACTCCAGCCTGGGCAACACCGCAAAACACCGTCTCAAAAAAAAAAAAAAAAAGGAAAAAGAAGACAATATATCAAGAAAAGTAATATGGTTATATGGATAAACAGAAATTATCTTGCATTTTCAAATTATTTGGGAGTAAATATTCTTTTCTCAAATCAAACAATTCTAAAAATAATTTATGTTTTAATTCTCCACAAACTACCCAGACAACATTTGGTCATTTGGCAAACTATCCAACATGTATTCAGATGATTAAATAAAATATTAGGTCACATTCTAATCCATGACCATACAGAAGTTTTAGAAAGACATTAAACATGATCTGCCTTTACATTAATTGGATCTAAGAATTACATATCACATAATACATTAAGAAATCTAGATCCCCCTTATTTGATAAAATTAAGCCAAAGCTGTTTTTTAGGATTATAAAATGTTAATTAAACATTTTATTTTTTTCCAAACATTCCAATCCAAAAATTTAAGTCTTAAAGCCAGCAAAACCAATAAGTAGGTCTGTAATAAACACATGAACTTAGAATTAATAATCACGTTGCAAATTTTTTTTTTTTTTTTTTGAGACAAGAGTTTCGCTCTTGTTGCCCAGGCTGGAGTGCAATGGTGTGATCTAGGCCACGGCAATCTCTGCCTCCAACAATTCTCCTGCCTCAGCCTCCTGAGTAGCCAGGATCACACACACCCACCACCACACCCAGCTGATTCTGTATGCACCACCACGCCCGGTTAATTTTGTATTTTTAGTGGAGACGGGGTTTCTCCATGTTGTTCAGGCTGGTCTCGAATTCCCGACTTCAGGTGATCCACCTGCCTCAGCCTCCCAAAGCGTGGGATTATAGGCGTAAGCCACTGCACCCGACCCACTTTGCAAATTTTAATACCATTTAAAGGTAGTTTCAGACAAAGTTTTACAGTACTTCACAGGGTGGGCAGTGCAGTAGGTGGGAAAATATACTGGACTAGGAGTCATAAGTGGGTTCTAGTTTTAACCTGGCCACTAACTAGTTACACGGTCTCAGGGAAATCACTTTTAATGAGAGAGATAAGCTTACTCACTTCTAAAAATCTTTCAGTTAAACAAATTTATAAGTGCACAAGTAAGAAATTAACATACAGATATTTCTCTAGATTACTTCTGTAATTCAACCACAATGCACTGTAATTCTTGACACCCTTTTTCCTCTTCATATGCCTTCCAAATTGACAATGGCACCTGCTGTTCACTCTTTTTTTCCTCCCTAACACATCATATGCTTATAATACATTTTGTATATAAAGATGACACTGGTGATCCAAAATTAGTGGGTGACTAATGATGGACCCATCAACTCTCATTCTATCCTCCTAAAAAATGTCTTATAGTTCCCCAGTGACTAGCTGGCCAAAGTACAGACAGTGGTTATGAAACAGCATTTTTCTCTGTGTGAAGCCAACTAACTCTGTTAGCTGGGCATAAGACTGATAATCTCACGCTTACTGGCAAACAATTTAACTCATCCTCATTAACATCTAGCAAAATAAGTTGAGAGGAAAACTACTATTAAATCTGTTACACTCTTGGGAACCCCATTTTGCAAGGAGGCGACAGACACCTATGATCCATTGAATATATTAGTGTTTAGACTGTGATCCTGAAATATACTTCCAAAACACACAGGGATTCGGAGGAGAAAAAAAACAGGAAAAGGTGATGCGAGTATGTAAGTATCCCCTAAGATAGGTCCCTGAAAAATCCTTAGTAGTATATCACATTTGGATACGTTTCAATGGCAGGAAGGCAGGAAAGCTGGATTGAAAACACAAGTAAATACCAGGAACCTAAGAGAAGTCTGAAGGAAAAGGCAAGTATATGCGTATATATTTTCACTGGAGAATGACGTGAAGCAAAACTAAACAGTAAGGCAAAGATGGTCACGCGAATGGGAGAGGTGTACGCCAGCGTCAAAAGCGAGGTTTGAAGAATTTACTCAGTTGTCAACATGGGTTGAAATCGCATGTGAAATCTTTGTGAGGACTCGGTGTGACGTTGAACTACAATCATTCACTGTTCCTATCAACTGTGCACAAGTATGCTAGAGCCTTTAACAGAATAAAGTGCTCCGGGAAAACCTCTCACAAGAGGACAAAGGGTCAATGTTACACCATGAGCCGCCCCAAATCTGGGTGCTGTCAGGAAGGGGAGATGGAGGAACGTCTTCCAAGGGTGAACAGCAATCAGCCAAGGTGAAAGAAAAGGTGTGCGTGGAGGTGGAGGTTGGTAATACATGGCCACCCCGTCTCCATCCGAAAATGCTATAAAAGGGGTGGGATGGTATCAGGCATCAGATCCCCGGGCCCCGGCAGTGAGGTGGGCGCAGAAAAAGGCTTAGAAGAGGGTCTGGGAGACGCGGCATTCCAGGGGTTTGGGGACAGCACCACTCCATCCCTCGGCAGAACGCAGGCCCCCTCTCACCTGGGCGCCGCCGCCCGGCAGCTGCGGGCAGCGGGGAGAACTGGGGAACACGTCCAAGTCACTCTCTTCCTCAGCCTCACCCTCGGCCCGAGGGAGGCTCCAGGGTCCCGGAGGCGGCCACGGTTGCTCCATGTCCGGCTGCTCCGGGTCCTACAACCGCCCCCGGCCCTACAACTGCCACTGCCAACAGACTTGGCGTGAGTGGAACCTGCTGCGCCGAGCCAGAAGCCCAGCCGGGGGCCAGGGCCGTTACCCAGAATCCCTCTACTGGCCGCGATGCCGCTGCACACCCCGCGATAGCCTGGGCCTCGCCACCGGCGGACGGCGGAAGAAATAGTCGGCACGGTGCGTCACTTCCGGTTGGGGCGGGGCTGTGAAGGCGCGTCCCGGGCTCTTTGCGTGTAGGGGGTGGATCTACAATTGTATTCCTGTTTTAAGCACCATTCTCTTTGAGCTTTTCGGCACTGCAAACTTAACGGCTAATGGCGCTGTGGGTGGAGAAATGTTTGTTAGGTAGCGTTAGGTATTGCTATCTGGTGTTCCCTATACCGAAAACGGCGGGTCCTGGCCGCCTGGAGGTACGCAGCCCAGGTGTCCACTTTGCATGTTCCTTGGAAATTGCAACTCGTTCCTTTACGTTGACATTTAAACCAGTGATTCTAAGGCAGAGTTGGGGCGGAGGGAGGAGAATTTTGAGCAAGCGGAGCCAGTTTTCCTCTCATTTCTAATTACAGGCAACAACAGAATTCTGTGGTTGGTTGGTTGGAGGAGTACACCAAAAATAAAGTACCAGAGCGAGCACGGCTTCAAAAAAATTAGGATCAGTACCGCTAGTAGCGAACGTATAAGAAGGGCTTCCTGTATTCCTACGTATCTTGTTTAAGCCTAAAGATGTGTGCCCTCTTTATCCCCTTTTTTGGAGACGAGGCAATAGACCTAACAAGCCTGAGACCACACATTTTACAAGGAAGAGGTAGCATCCAGCCCCAGGGAGTTTAACTTCAGAACTTGCACGTTTAACAATCAGGTCTTGCTGCCCTACTCATAAAGAGACCCAAATAAAAACAACATGACGCCATTTTTTTCCATGTATTTAGATTGGCAAACTTATGAAGTCGCTTAATACCAAATGTGTACCAAGACGTAAGCAAATGATGTAAGAATGTCATTAGTGTAACCTTTTAGGAGGAGTAATTTGACAATATGAGAGGCTTGAGCGGATTGATTCAGCAATTTCACCACTAAGGAAGTATGCAACAATTATTTTTGCGCCAATATCCAAGGATTTATCTACAAAGATTTTTGGCAGCAATTTTTGTGTGTGTGTGGCAAGAAAAAAAAAAAGTATTCTGATTGTCCATCTATAGAGGAACTTAAATTACGGAATATTAATACAATGGGATATTACCCGTTTTTAAAAAAGTAAATTGTATCTAAATATGCTGATACATAAATACCTCCAAAAGGTATTGAGTTTTAAAGCAACTTGCAGAATTAAACATATGTGTACGTATACAGAGAGAGGGCAAGAGAGAGAGATGGTATTTGCGTGCATGTGGGGGTGTGTGCAGAACATTCCTGGAGGATATACAAGAAACTGTTAATGATTACCTCGGGTGGGTGAGCCTAGGAAGAAAAGCTGCTGAGGACCTTTACTTTCCACATTTAGCTTCCCTGTACTGTGCTGTTTGAAATTTTTCCAATGAATGTACATTAGTAATTATAACAGTACAAGATTACTATAAAATTAATTACAAATAAAAGCTGAGAATCACTTTTGCACCTAAACCTTTTGAATTTAGGGGTGAAAGTAACAGGAGAGACTGGAAAGGGAAGAATAAAAGAAAAACATTTTTCTCTTTGCTTCCATGAAGCCACCAAGTGCTTTGAATATGCCTGGCATAAAGTAAGCCCTGTATAAACGCTAATGCTGTTGGTTTTTCTCCTACCTCTTTTACTACTTCTCCTCAGTCTTCTTCCCTTCTAGCTGACCTCTAACTTTAGAGTTCCTCATATTTTGGCCAGTGAGGAGAATTCTGTGGCTTTACATAACATCTGTGTATCTATAATTCTCAAATTGAAATCCAAGTCCTGACCTTACCCCTGTGCTCCAGACTCATGTCTACCCGCTGATTTGTCATCTCTTTTTGAATGGTTCATACACATCTTAAATTTAACACATCCAAACCCTTGATCTCACTCCCTTCCCCAAACTTCTGTCTTTTCTGTGTCAATCAATGGCATCACCATCCAGTCCAAAACCTAGAGTTCAGCCTTAGTTCCTCCCTCTCCTTTACGTCTCACACCAACAGCAAGTCCTGCTGTTTTTACCCCCAAATACGTCTTGAATTTATGTTCTCTCCTGCTTTACTGCGTACTCCCTAGGCCAGAACACTATGATTGCTTCTCAGAACTACTGCAGTAGTCTTCCATGCTTCTGTTCCATTCTTGCTCCTTACAATCTCTTTATACTCGTCCCAGAGAGATATTTAAAAAAATATATATTGTGTCTCACCCCTACTATATCAATTATATGCTTTCAATGCAAATAACTGAAACCCCAGCTAAAAGAAACCTAAACTATAAGGACATTTATTGGCTATTTAACAAAAACAATGATGCCAGGATAGGCTTAGCAGTTCAAAGATGTCATTAAAGATTCAGGTTCAGGCCAGGCGTGGTGGCCTACACCTGTAATCCCAGCACTTTGTGAGGCCAAGGCTGGTGGATCACTTGAGGCCAGGAGTTCGAGACTAGCCTGGCCAACATGGCGAAACCTTGTCTCTACTAAAAATACAAAAATTAGCCAGGCATGGTGGTGCATGCCTGTAATCCCAGCTACCCGGGAGGTGGAGTTTGCAGTAAGCTGAGATCGCACCATTGCACTCCAGCCTGGGTGACAGAGCGAGACTGTGTCTCAAAAAAAAGAAAAAAAAAAAAAAAGAAAGATTCAGATTCTTTCAATCCCTATCCCCCATCTCCAGCATCCTAAATCTGTTTACTTTCATTTTCAGGCTTGTTACATCATTGTTGCAGGATGGCTGCTACAGCTCTGGACATCACATCAAAATATGGCAGAAGCTAAAGCAGGAAGAGAGAGGAGAAGGCAAAACAGCTGTATTCACCTGTGATTCTCATATGAAGAATAAAGGTATTTCTCGAAATCTTTTAGTGAAATCCTTGTATCTTATTGGCCAGAACTGGCTTAAATAAATTATGATTTGTTCTCTGGAGCTGGATGCATTGCTACCTAAACAAAATTGGAGTTCTGTTAGCAAGGAGGAAGAGTTTGTGGCAGTAAGGTAGGCTATCACATTTTCTGCCATAACTGATAAAGTTCCTGTGAAACCTAGTGGCAGCCTAATTCCTAAGTGTCATTCCTGTCTTTATTTTTTTTTTTTTTTTGAAATGGAGTCTTGCTCTGTCTCCCAGGCTGGAGTGCAGTGGTGCCATCTCAGCTCACTGCAACCTCCGCCTCCTGGGTTCAAGCAATTTTCCTACGGGATTACAGGTGCACGCCACCACACCCAGCTTATTTTTTGTATTTTTAGTAGAGACAGTTTTCACTATGTTGGCCAGGCTGGTCTCAAACTCCTGACCTCAGGTGATCCGTCCGCCTTGGCCTCCCAAAGTGCTGGGATTACTGGTGTGCACCACTGCACCCGGCCCTGAGTGTCATTTCTTAAACCCTCTCCCTAACACCTTCCTTGCCCTCTCCCACCCAAAATTTCTCTTGGACTCCTTTCATTTCCTCAAACATGGCAGTTCCTTTCCTAACTCATGGCCCTTTCGAGTTGCTATTCCCTTTACCTGAATATCTTTTTTCTTACTTTGAAAGGCTTGCTAGTGGTCATGCTTCTCTTCTTCGATCTTAGATCAAATCTCATACTCTTAGGCCAATCCGGCCAGTGAGTCTAAATGAGGTTCTCATTTCTTCTTCAACCTGTTCTATTTTACCACCTTGTATATTTCCTTTCTACTATTTATCATAGTATTATTTTATGTTCACTTAGCTATGTTTCTTCCCCCAATAGAATGTAAGCTCCATGAGAGCACAAACTGTTTCTTATTCACTCTTGTACTTACATGGCTCAGAACAGTATCTGGCTTACAGTAGACACTCAGTAAATGTGGGCTGAATAAATGCATAGAGAATGAATGAATGGAAACAAGGATAAAAGAAAAGATTAAATAAAGGCAGAAGATGGTGAAAAGGGAACACAAAGAAGTATATTTTGGTAGGAGATAAGGAGTGGGTATAATGATATCAGAAGTAGCCTCATCTTGAGCCATTGCTGACTTCAGGATCTGAATCCTGTGCCCTGACATAGTAAACACTTATTTTTAGAAACAGTTTTTGCTATGTTACCTAGGTTGGTCTCAAACTCCTGGGCTTAAGAGATCCTCCTGCCTCGGCCTCTCAAGTGGCTGGGATTACAGGCATGCACCACCAGGTCTAGCTCCAGTAGACACTTTTTAAACAAGTCTTGGAACTTAATCATACTCTTTTACTTTCTTATTTTGGATAATAAATAAAACTAGTTGGAAAATGCTTTGGGTCATAATTTGCCTATTACTCCCGTGGATGTAGAGCTAGCCAGCTGAACTCAAAGGAGCAAATTAGGTTTTTTTCTGAGTAGAAATTACTTTTAAATGGAAAGACTATGTAATCCAAAATGCCCAAGGGCAGCCCTTGTAGAAGGACTTGTGTTGCATCATTATGTAAGCATTGAGCCTACAAATGCCAGTAAATCAAAGCACAAGCCAAAGAGTAACATATGAGTCTGACTCATGAACTCTAATAAAGTTGTGTGAAACAGAACCCATGTGTGGGTCCAGATCCCAAATGACTTCAAGATTGTTAAAAGCTGTGCAATTGCAATTTGATTCCTTCCTTGGAAGATTCCTGAAAAATTCTTGAGAAGTGTGTATATGTAAAGAAATACTCAAATTGCCAGCTGCTGTTTTGGATATTCATGCAGAGATCACTATTATAATACAGCACTACTTTTTCCCTTTAAGTGGATGTCCCTCTGAATTACTTGTAAAATATTATTACACACCACAATAATTTTCTCATCTTATCTGCATTTGAGGTGAACAGATCCACTATATTTTCTTTTTCAGTATGTGTAAGACTTATATTGAAGGGAATTTTATACATTAAAGATTTTTTTAAATTGTTATTACGATTTTTTTTAAGAGACAAGATTGTGCTCTGTCGCACAGGCTGGAGTGCAGTGGCAAGATCATAGCACATTGCAGCTTCCAACATCTGGGCTCAAGGGATCCTCCCACCTCAGCCTCCTGAATAGCTAGGACCATGAGTGCATGCTGCTATGCCCACCTAATTTTTTTAAAATGTAGACATGGGTTCTTGCTATGTTGCCCAGGCTGGTCTTGAACTCCTGACCTCAAGCAATCCTCCAGCATCTGCCTCACAAAGCACTGGGATTACAGGTGTCAGCCACCATGCCCAGCCTATTATGAATATTTTTTAACACACAAAAGAATAGAATTACAGAAACCCCATTCATCCATCACTCACAGTCAATAATTATCAAGATTTTACAACATTTGCTTTATCTATTCCTTTTATTTATTGACTGGAATATTTAAAAGCAAAATCTTAGATGTTAAATCATTTTACCACTACATACCTTAATATATGTCTCTAAACAATGTTAATATTTGCCTTACATAAACACAAGGGCATTATCATATATATAAATTAATGGCTTGGTGTTATCAAATGCCCAAACCATAATCAAGTTTCCCTGATAGGCTGGGCGCGGTGGCTCACGCCTGTAATCCCAGCACTTTGGGAGGCCAAGGCAGGTGGATCATCTGAGGTCAGGAGTTCGAGAACAGCCTGACCAACATGGAGAAACCCTGTCTCTACTAAAACTACAAAAAAATTAGCCGGACATGGTGGCGGAGGTTGCGATGAGCCAAGATAGTGCCATTGCACTCCAGCCTGGAGCAACAAGAGTGAAACTCTGTCTCAAAAAAAAAAAAAAAAAAAAAAAAAAAAAAAATTTCCCTGATAGTCTCAAATATTACATTTGGTTTGTTTGAATTAATGTCCCAACAAAGTCCACATATTCCATTTGGTTGTGAGGTCTCTTAAGTATCTTTTAATCTAGATCAGTTCCCTCACCTCTTCCTTTTTATTTTTATTTTTTAAATGCCATTGACTTATTGCAGATTAACTGGGTTAGGGTCCTATAGAATGTCCCAGATTCTATTTATTTATTTATTTATTTATTTATTTATAGACAGAGTTTCGCTCTTGTTGCCCAGGCTGCAGTGCAATGGCACGATCTCGGCTCACTGCAACTTCCGCCTCCCGGGTTCAAGCGATTCTCCTGCCTCAGCCTCCCGAGTAGCTGGAATTACAGGCTTGCACCACCATGCCCGGCTAATTTTTTTTGCATTTTTAGTAGAGACAGGGTTTCTCCATGCTGGTCAGGCTGATCTCGAACTCCTGACCTCAGGTGAGTCGCCCGCCTCAGCCTCCAAAAGTGCTGGAATTACAGGCGTGAGCCACCGCGCCCAGCTCTATTTATTTATTTATTTATTTGTTTGTTTACTTATTTATTTATTGAGACAAGGTCTCACTCTGTGGGCCAGGCTAGAGTGCATGGCACAATCATGGCTCACTGCAGCCTCAACCACCCAGGCTCAGGTGATCCTCCCACCTCAGCCTTTCAGGTAGCTGGGACTGCATGTACATGCTGGAATGTCCCGCATTCTGTTATAGATATGTCTGCCTGCTTCCTTGTGTTGTCATTAACATGTTTTTCTATCCTCCATGTTTCCTTTAAGTGAAGTTAACTCTAGAACAATGCTGCCCATTAGAACTTTCTGTGATGTTGGAAATATTCTGCCAGCATTATCTAATACCAGTAGCCACTGGCAACATGTGGCTATGTGTGCTTTAAGTGTGACTAATGCAAGTGAGGAACTGGATTTTAAATGTATTTAGTTGGACAGGTGCGGTGGCTTACACTTGTAATCCTAGCACTTTGGGAGCCTGAGGTGGGCAGATCACCTGAGGGCAGAAGTTCGAGACCAGCCTGGCCAACATGGCGAAACCCCATCTCTACTAAAAACATAAAAAATTAGCTGGGTATGGCGGCGAGTGCCTGTAAACCCAGCTACTCAGGAGACTGAGGCAGGAGAATTGTTTGAACCCAGGAGGCAGAGGTTGCAGTGAGCCAAGATTGTGCCCCTGCACCCCAGCCTAGGTGACAAGAGCAAGACTCCATCTCCAAATAAATAAATAAATAAATGTATTTAGTTTTAGTTCAGTTAAATAACTATAAATGACTACCGTATTTTTATTATCAGACAGTGCAACTCTCAGTGTAGTTGATTAGATTCAACTACAACTTTCTTGATAAATGTGCTTCACAGGTACTTCCTATAAATCACATAGGGAAGCATACCTATAATGATGTAGAGTGGGGCTGGAATTGATCAGTGAGTTCATATGGTGACAGCCAGATTCTGCTAATGTAAAGTTTGCCCAAAGGATATAATGTAAAGTCTGCCTAAAGGATATTAACATTAATATATATAAATTATATATGTGTATATATGTATGTATGTATATATGTATGTGTGTATGAACTATATACACACTTCATCTTTTTTATTTATTTACTTTTTTTTTTTGAGATAGAGTCTCACTCTGTTGCCTAGGGTGGAGTGCAGTGGCGTGATCTCGGCTCACTGCAACCTCTATCTCCTGGGTTCAAGAGATTCTCCTGCCTCAGCCTCCCAAGTAGGTGGAACAGGCCTGTGCCACCACACCCCGCTAATTTTTGCATTTTTAGTAGAGGAAGGGTTTCATGTGTTGTCCAGGTTGGTCTCGATCTCCTGACCTCGTGATCCACCCACCTCGGCCTCCCAAAGTGCTGGGATTACAGGCGTGAGCCTCTGCGCCCTGCTATACTTCATCCTTAGGCAGTTTGTTAGAACCAAAGAACGAACTCAATGTAGTTCATTGAGCTTTCTTATACATACAAAAGTGAGAAAGGTAAAACTTTCTTCTCTGTATATCAGAGTTTGAGAAAACTAAACTATTACAGAAAATTTTAGAGAAAGACTTTAGAGAAGGCCAAATATAAGACAATTATTTCTTGGGTCTTGAGACTGGGCCCATGCTTTAAAAGAAATAAAAAATCAGTGACCTGGAAATGCACTACTACTGAAATAATCCAGATCATTTCATGTTCTTGGGTGTTTTTTCGTTTTTGTGTTTCTTCCTTTTCAGGCATTTCTTACAAATGCAAATGACTAACTCACTTTGGAAACTCAGTCTGCTGGTGTTATTCATACTTGCTTATGAATAATTCACTGCTCAAAAGATTGTAGGGCCTGACAAATGAGTCTGTTGAGTCCAGACATAAACAAATTGCTTAGAATAGGACTTTGAGGGTCTTTTTGTTTTTTTAATCACTTATTATTAAATACAGCTGCCCTTTTGCTCTAATAAGGGAGTATGGATGTGATGGAGAGAACAGGCCCTCTTTTCTTACCTGTCGGCTTGTCTGATAACTCAGGTGGGGAACCAATGGCAGGAAGAGGACTCAGCATGCACTGAACAGTGCCATAAAATCTGACTTGACTAACCTTTCCTCTTTCAGATTATGAAAGCTAGACTCTTCCTGGATGCATATATGCACATGTAGGAAATGTTGCCTATCATTTCAGGAGGTTTAAGACCCCTGAGATAGCTAGGAATCACAGGATAAGAAGCCTTGCACTGGAAGCAGAAGTGGCAGACACACTTGCATGGATATTTTTATGGCATGCAGTATATAGGAGCTCCAAAAGCTGAAGAAGTCAGTTCCTGCTCCTTTCTATATTCCCAGACCAATCCTTTCTATTATTTTACATTTTCTACTTGTTTTAATGCGGTTTCCTTTTTGGACTAAATAATGCAAGTACTTGGCAAAAATATATTTTTTAAGTACCTAAAGATATTCAATGAAAAAATAACTTCCGGCCGGGCGCGGTGGCTCAAGCCTGTAATCCCAGCACTTTGGGAGGCCGAGACGGGCGGATCACGAGGTCAGGAGATCGAGACCATCCTGGCTAACACAATGAAACCCCGTCTCCACTAAAAAAAATACAAAAAAATTAGCCGGGCGTGGTGGCAGCGCCTGTAGTCCCAGCTACTCGGGAGGCTGAGGCAGGAGAATGGCGGGAACCCGGGAGGCGGAGCTTGCAGTGAGCCGAGATCGCGCCACTGCACTCCAGCCTGGGCGACAGAGCGCGACTCCGCCTCAAAAAAAAAAAAAAAGAAAAAATAACTTCCTCTCTGCCTCCCTATCCCAGGTCCCTCCCCAGAGGAACACATTATTAGCACCTTCTAGCATATCTTTTCAGGGATATTCTAAGCATATATGTAGATATAATATTCTCCTTCTCTCCCAAATGGCAGCACAGTGTATACATTTTTATGCCATTTTCTTGACTCTGTATTTTATAGACTATTTACTGTTAGAATGTATAGCTCTGTCTGCCTCATTCTTTTTCCATGCTGCATAATATTCCATCATAAGGCTAAAACATAACTGATTTAATCTGATCCTACCTAATGAACACTTAGCTGGTTTCCAGTATTTTTTCAAATAGAAATAATTGTGCACCATATATTTTTGTGAAAGTATACCCATGGGATAAATTCCTAGCAGTGGAATTGCTGAGTCAAATTAAACAGTTTGATAGACATTATCAAATTGCTCTCCGGATAAGTTATATGTGGTAGGCAGAATAATGGCCCCCAAAGATATCCATGTCCTAATCCCTGGAACCTGTGCATATGTTATCTTACATGGTAATGGGGAAATTAAGGTTGTAGATGGAATTAAGGTTGCTAATCAGCTGACCTTAAATTAGGGAAATTATCCTGGATTATCTGAGTGTTTTCAGTGCAATCACAAGGGTCCTTACAAGTGAAAGGGAGGCCAGGCACGGTGGCTCACACCTGTAATCCCAGCACTTTGGGAGGCCGAGGCAGGCAGATTACTTGAGATCAGGATTTCAAGATCAGTCTGGCCAGTATGATGAAACCCTGTCTCTACTAAAAAGACAAAAATTAGCTGGGCATGGTGGGACATGCCTGTACTCACAGCTACTCAGGAGGCTGAGGCAGAAGAATTGCTTAAACCTGGGAGGCAGAGGTTGCAGTGATCTGAGATTGTGCCACTGCACTCCAGTCTGGGTGACAGAGCAAGACTCTGTCTCAAAAAAAAAAAAAAAAAAAAAAAAAAAACCACAAAAAAGAAAGAAAGGGAGGACCAGAGAGAGGGCAGCATGAGAAGGACTTGGCTCTATGTAGCCAGTTTTGAACATGAAAGAAGAGAACATTAAGCCAAGGGAATATGAGCAACCTCTGGAAAAGCAAGGAAACAGAAAAGGCAAGGAATGTAGCCCTGCTGGCACCTTTATTTTAACCCAGTGAGATCTGTGTTGGACTTCTCACAAAATTAAATAATAAATTCGTATTGCTTTAAGCCCCTAAATTTGTTATGTAGCCATAGAAAACGAATACATTGTATGTATTTACACTCCCATCAGTGTGTTTTCCCATACCCTTCCCATTAGTGTTGTCTCTTTAATAGTTTTTTCCTTTCATATGAATATACTTATTATTTGAAATATTTATGATTTTTGTGTCTTATAATTAATTTTTTTAGTTAAAAAAATCTGAGCCATAATTATCTGCCATATTCTTGTTCTTTGTTAATTTACTCTTTGGAAAATCCCCATTTGGGGCATGTTTCATTTTCTTGTCTGGGGCCAGGATGTGAACAGGATGTGCTGCTGTATCACTTCTGCAATGCTGATGTCACTAACTGGCCAAGCTGCACTGCAGACACTCTCTGGAAACAGAGGTTGTTCACTGAAATCTGTTTGCTGCCACCAAGAGGTACCTACCCAGTTAACAAAGCCTTTCTCTTGTAGTGGTGACAGTCCAATCCTTAAAAGGCTTTGTTGGCCCCCTGCAGAGGTGGACAGCCTCAATGATAAATTACTTTGCAAGATGAGTGAGAGGCATTGGGTATCTACATCTCCACAGCAGCTGAGAGCCTCAGGTAACCATGGTGGGGACAATTAGGAGAGTGTGAAGTATCCCCATCAACTCATTTAATATCACCATAGAAGATTAGCAGAAGTAGCTGTGCCTGGTCCTTTCTAATTCTGCAGATTTCTTTTACCCCATGTGATGGGACCTCTCTTTACCCATGTACATTAACCCCCACAGATTGGCTTGACCATCTCTGCATTTAATATTCAAAAATATTTATTATCTTCTATCCTATTTAGGGTATAAACACTTAGCCATGCAGAGTTTATAGATTATGGAGACAAATAGTAATCAACAGTCACAGGAACAAATGTAGAACTGCTATTATGGCAGTTGCTACAAAGAGGAGACACATATATGTATGATATAAGATATGATATTGAGATCCCACCTTGTCAGGGGCAGCAGAAGAGAGGTCTTGGTGGGGTATGTAAATCTGTGTACATGTGTTAATCAGTACCTGCAATGGATGACACTCTTAAGTAAAGGGTACAGAGTGAGGAAAGGAAAGGACCTAGAAACATTGCTTAGCCAGACAGAGGAGGATAAACAGACAAATAAAGAATGGCCAGAAAGTTGGAGGGAAACCAGAAGAGAGCTGTGCCCTAGCAGCCAAGCAAGGAGAGACCAGTTAGATCAAGAGTTAAGACTAAGAAGAGCATATGATGGAACATTGTGTCTCTGGAGATCAACAGGATGTCTATGTTGCAGACCCAGTGATGTGGTAGGGCACACCTGGATTCAAATGTGGCTGCTCCCTTATTAGGTCTGTGGCTTTTAGTAAAAGGCTATCTAGCTTCACATTCTGCATCGTAAAATAGGGATAATATCTCCCTGATAGAGTTATTATAGGGATGAGATGAATTAGCATATGCAATGTCCCTAGCACTTTGCAGATCCTTAATAAAGACTGATTCTTCTCTCCCAATACAACTCTGGCTATTTATTAATTTGTTCTGTTTGTCACTCTCCTTGATTTCTTAGCATTGGTGTTGGTGACCTACCTGTTAGGATCATCACAGGTCCCGTCCCACATCACTCGGGGTGTCAGCAAGTTGTGAGTGACAAATCAATGATCTGGACACTATAGGTAGCTAGATGCCCACCTGTATCTCTTGGTATGCAGAGAGACACAGCACTAGGAACTGGATAAGGACACAATATGCCCTTCTTTATCATACCAAGTTTTTCCCTTCCAGGGAAATAAACTTCAGTTACCAAAATTAATACCTAATCTTTGTCTTGACCATCCTTCTGCACTATATCCAATTGTATAACTCTCTAATGCAAAATACTAGTAATAAATGACTGAACACAATTTAGGGTTTTTAATTTTTTTTCGGAGACAGCATTGGCCTTCCTAGATTTTTTGGATTGCTAGAAGGAGCCACTACCTGCTCCTTTCCTTCATTTTTGTCTATTATATATAGTGAATGTCCCCTACCCATTCAGAACTCTTGCTCTGCCCACCACCTCTGACGGTTTTTACAGTGTAACTGTGATTATGGCAAATACAGTAACTACCCATTGGGCTACTCAACGCTTGCCTTAAACTAAACCCCAGAAAAGGCTGGACACTGTTATGGAGAGACTGACATACTTCTATTGTTGCTAACAGGGGGTACCTAACTTTTAAATCTGTTTAAGCATTAACCTTGTGTTTCTAATTAGCACACGTTTGCTACTGACGGTGGCCATGTTTTCCGAAGCAAACATAACATCTAATAAGCAAAAGAGTATTTTTAGGAACAGACAACTATATTAAATGAGAATTGTTACAGAAATTCCTAGGCTTGGGGGTCGTGCAGCTACTAAACATGTGTACTATTTAAATTATAACAGACCTATGATCTCATTCTACTTTCAGAATGGAAACGGTAAACATTTTAACATGGTAATTGGGGATAACAGGAGCTGATGGAAAGAAAGCTGGGATTATCGGCGTTTCTCTATCCGCCTACCACGCCAGACAGGGCCAGTCTCTCCAGTTGGGGGCACTGCGTGAGGGACAGCGACCGCGCCCCCAAGCGGCGCACCGCGAGTACGCGCGTCTGCGCTGGGGCCTCGCGCGCGTTCCACGATGGAAGACTGCGCGTTTGAGTGTCCCTGGCAACGCCACGCTTCCGCCTTCTGGAAGCCTGCACTCCAGCTTCGAGTGTGAGAGACCCGTCTCGGTGGGAGGGACCTGGGCTGGGGGGGACGGTGGGGGAATAGGGGGATGGGGACTGGAGAAGCTTCTGGGAACATTTGCTCTAGGGATTGAGCTAAACTAAGAAAAATTGGTCCAAGGCTCGGCACAAAAGGATCTTTTCATTCCAGTCCTTTCGCCCACGCAGGGAACGATGCCTCTGGAGGTGGTGGTGGAGCTGCAGATCCGGGCGGTAAGAGATTGATGAACTCCCCCTCCTTAACCTCAAGTCGGACTCTTAAATAGTCTCAGGTGGTTTTCAACAACCCTCCCCCACATCCTCCACTTACCACAAACACATCATTATCTTCTGGGACAGATCGTACCTTTGTCCTTAAGATTCTCCGTATTGGTTTTCCCTGACTTCTTAACATTTAATTCAGCTCCACCTGTTCCCACCTTTTTTTTTTCCCTGTTCTAAAGTTAACATGTTTCTTATCTTTATCGTGATTTTTTTTTTTTTAGTATTTTCAAACAACCCTGCATTAAGTCCAGGTAGAATTTTATTTTCTTCTCCTGGATAAAATTTTGTGAACGGATTTTAAACTTCTTTAACCAGGGAATAATTTTAAAAAGCTCCATCACTTCCTGATTATTTGCCAACTCTATGAAGCAATCAGATATTTTCCTATGCTATTCTCCCCTTAGTGATGGCTCTGGCTTGCTAATTCCAAAAGGGAAATCAATCAATCAACAAATATTTTGTAATTATCAAATCTTTCCTAAGTGAGGTGCTGTTGCAGAGTGACTCCATGGTTTCTACTTGGGCGTCTACCATTCCCTCTTATTTCAGTTTCCATTTTCCAATCCTTCCATGTAGTTAGTAACAGAATGTCATGCCACCTTTCCTCTAGGGGCTTTTCTACTGGCTATGATTACAAGCATAATGCTAACAGGAAATTGTCATGGAATCTGGTTGGCCTCCATACAATTGGCAAATGCTGTGGTTTCATCATACATGTGGGTGTGAAAGGTGATCAAAATTTCCTGGATTTGTCCCACTTTGCTGTCAGCAAATAGGGCTAGACCATATTCAGTCATACTATACCAGTTTTAAGCTCTAAAAATTGTGCAGGAAGATGAAGGAACTCTTGAGAAGCTAAGTGATAAATCAGTCTCCCTCCTCATCAAGGCAAAAATTAAGTTTTCATCTCACTTCATTCACCATTATTGGTTAATTTTATTTTGATTTTTAAAAGGCATTCCTCAGTGTACAATTAACAAAGAAATCAGTTTTCTACTCTACAGTACTTAGGATGCTTCAAAAACATCAGGTGAAATTGATCTATGCTTTAAAAGTCAGAACTCAGGCCCCAGCAACTAAAACAGGGAATTCCAAAATTGTAATTATGAACTAGATGGTAAGCCTAATTTCATGCCCCTCATATTCAGATTTGTGGACACGGCAAGAGGAAATATCATTTGCTTCCAAATATCCGGCCTGAATATTGCTGCAGTTAAAACAAAGGATCTCACTAAGGTTAAACAACAAACCCAACCCACTTAGAGCTTCACAGTTTAGCTGCTTTAGCAAGTGAAGAGGTAGTCGGTGTTCAGGATGTTGTGGGAATGCAAATGATTTGATTTTGAGGCATGGCTGTTTCTTTTTCAGTGTGCCCCTCACTCTGAACAAGCTCATGCTTTCACTCAATCAAAACCTACTTATCACAGCCATTCTCCAGGTTCCTATCCGAATCTCAGTATGGTAGATCAAAGTCCATAATAATTTCTATTTATAAATGCCAAAACAGTCATTAAGATTATCTAAGGACATCACTTCCATAGGTAATTTAAAGGATTTATTTTCAGGTAGAGCAGTATTTAAAGCATATGCCTTCTCCAGTCTTTCTGGGTCAAAGAATAATGAGCAGAGTCTACCCTGCGTTTGGTGGTCTTTGGTCTTATGATTTGGGGAGGCACCATGGATGAACAGCTTTAAATGTAAAGATCAATGTAAACAGAAATTTTGGAATTATACCTTGTGCCTGGTACAGCAGCAGACTCCCCTGATGAATTTCAAGTTAAATACTGTTACCTAAAATGTGCTGTACCTCAGAAAACGGAATTCCATGTGAAAAACTGTAGCATACAGGTATATACAAGAAAGCTTACGTTCTTGCATTGAGAAGACGTTCTTTCCCCATTTTATTACCCTGATAG
Source organism: Macaca mulatta (assembly GCF_049350105.2). Lineage (NCBI taxonomy): Eukaryota > Metazoa > Chordata > Mammalia > Primates > Cercopithecidae > Macaca > Macaca mulatta. The sequence continues at coordinate 94,752,807 of NC_133420.1, forward strand.
AGGAGCATTATTCTTTATTCAGTGGAGATGACTGGCAGCAGGGCCCCTCCTGTTATACTGGTCACTGGCATAATATATGGTCAGCCTATTCCCAAACTTTCAGTTCCTCTGACTCTCCCCAGCAACTTAGTTCCTCTGCCCTCTCTCATGCCATGTTAGGTTGTAAACAGAAATAAGCATGGGGCTATGTCCCATTCTTCCTTTTCTATGAGCATCTTAGATATGCCTACCTTTTAAGTGTTTCCTCTTTAAGCAAGTTCTTGGCTTTTTCTCTGAATGCTAAAAGACAGGGAGTAGTGGGAAACACATAAAGATCTTTTGAGGGGTGGAGGGAGAGGAGAGAAAAGACAAGTATCATAATCTCTTTTCCCACTACCCGATCCACAAATATGGATAGAGATAATAAAGAGAAAATAAAGTAAAAAAGCTTACCAAGAAAATCAGGATTAAGAAGAAATCGTCCCAACTATGGCAACAGATCTTCAGGGAATAAACTAGAAAAACCTATGTCTTGAACTTTAAAAATACTGTTTAAAATCTACCTCAGGAAAAGGACTAGGATTAGTACATGGCCTGTCTGCATGTATATTTACAGAATGAACATCATGTTTCTTTCTCAAAGTTCAGTTTACAAGTGGTATGTTGATTTAGGGATTACCACAAAACACAAATCTTATTGATACCAACTTTTAACAGCAACAGTATAACCACCTCAGCTTGGTTTCTTTGCAGTTGTCCTGGAGACATAAACAATTGTTGAATAAATATGCAATAGAGGGTTTTTTGCTTTCCCTAATATGGCTGTGTTCAGTAATGGCCAGCGTGTGCTCCAGCCTAGCAGCACATCAAGATGGTGGGACACCTGAAATCCCAAAGGAAGCCTGAAATGCCTAAGAGGGACAAGCGGGATGGCTGCTGGTTTAGGTTGGCATCATCGAATGTGGAAACCTTCAGACCTCCTGGTGCCATCATCAATGAGATGGTGTCATCGTTGACTCCACAGTAAAAAGAGGACCGGAGCATTATGGGGTGAGAGCCAGCAATAGTCCACGATGCTGTACTGCATGTAGCCCAGAAAAAAGCCAAAAACCACGTCGGTGACATTGTGCCGCCCCAGCATGACCCTGGAGAGGCCCAAGACGAAGGCCCACAGAACCACCAGCACCCTCAGTGGAATGGCCAGTACCAGGTGGTTCAGGATGAACCTCGACATCAGGGCAGCCCTTGTGGCATGGCCCGACGGGAAGGAGTACTTGTCCACCGAGAGAGTGACAAACATGTCCATCTGGTTGTGGGCCGGGCGGCGCCTGCGGACCAGCCCTTTGATCAAGGCCACCAGCAGCAGGTCCAACAGCAGGGCGAAGAGCAGGTTCATCAGCACCTCGCGCCCGGCCCAGCTGTCGCTCCTGCACAGGCAGTAGAGGGTGCCCAGCAGCCAGGGGATGCCATGTCCCGAGATCTCCAGCAGCTTCATAAGGGGTCGCACGCTGCCCCACGACGAGCTCTCTCCCGCGCACACCCCCAACTTCTTGGACAGCCACAGGTCGATGGCCAGCAGGGAGCGCAGGGCTATGCCCAGGAAGGACGGATTCAAGTCCATGCGGTCCTCCTCGGGCAGCGGAGGCGGGGGCGCCTGGGAGGGGCCCGCCGCGGCCAGGGGGAAGGAGCCGCGGCGGTGCACTGGGCTCTCCGAGGCACGGAGCCGGGCGCAGGTGGGGTCCACGCCGGTAGCGCGGCTGCTGAGCAGGGACTGGAACTCAAACCTGCTGCCGCCGCCACCGCCGCCATGGGCTGGGCTGCCGGGGCTGCTGCTGCTGCTGCTCGAAGCGGAGACGCCCAGCGGCCGTCCCTCGACGCTCCTCCGGGGACTTGGCATCGCGGATGGCGGCCCGGACCCCGGTACCAGGCCGGACTAAACAGAGGCTTCCCGGCCCTGCAGCCTCTTCCGCTTCCGCACTACCATCCTGGAGGGGCGGGGAGAGGAGCCGGCGAGAGCGCGATTGTGACACCTGGTGGAGACGTGTGAGGGAATTGGAATTTCCAATGTGAGGAGAGCAGAGGGGAGGACGTTGGCGCTGGGAGGTACAGGTGAGGGAATGAGGTGATGGGGAAAATGTCAGTGTTTGTAGGAACTTAAAAGAAATAGAGCCCCGTGTAACAAAACAAAGGAAAGCCTGTTTTCTCTCTCTTGTTTGTTTTCTTTCTTTTTAAGATTTCTTGCCCAGGGGTGTTCCTGCCTGGCAAGCAAGATGTGTACCTCGGGGTCTACCTCCTGAATCAGTACCTGGAGACAAACAGCTTTCCCTCTGCGTTCCCCATTATGATTCAGCAGAGCATGAGATTTGAAAAGGTGATCTTGACTTTCTCATTGGCTTTTGTTGTCTGAAGGTAACCTAAAAGTTCTTATAAAGAACACAGGTCTTACAGCATTATTTTGTAAATTTCCTTCAAAAAAATTATCCAAAAGCACTTCAGCACAGTACAAAACCGCAGTCGGCCTTGAAGCAAAACCACAGTTGGAAGACTTGCTTTTGTAATGCAGGTCTGAGCCAAGTTCTGTCAATCTAGTGCTAAATACCCCGGTTGATGTTTCCTATTCTTGGAACTCCCATGGCATTTTTTAACTAGAGCAAGGAGAGCATTTCTGAATGTTTTTGGAGGTGTTAGAGGTAGTTGCATTATATTTATGAAAGGGATTATTAATAAACTGTGGACCTTATAAAAAACTGTATTAGACCAAGAAAAATAATGAAAAAAATGAAATTAGTTAAATCCTGTAATTAAAATCCTGTAACAAAATAAAAAGGCTGTTCAGATTTACTGTTTCCTCAGCTCACACCTGGTTTACTTAGCTACAGTGATAAAAGCTAGATTCCATTCTGGTGAATAACATGGTGATATAAATAATCACAACATTACCAGCCCTCTTCCCACCAAATTATTTCATAGAATATTGATGTTATTACTATGTCATCACTGACAATCTCTTAACATTTTTGTTTTGGAATTTAGAGATGGAATCAGTTTTAACCTTAGTAAGTCTAATGATGTTGCCCCAAACAATATCACTAAGGGAGATCTGGGGAGAAGGAAGGCTACAGAGTAGAGCATGTCATTTTTAAAGGTCTGGAAATTGAGGCCCAGAAAGTGACCTATCTGTTTCAACCTGAGGTTGAGAGAGATGAAGATCAATTTTCTGAAGGGCTAAGATTGTATGTAATATTTTTATAAATCACAACCTATTAATTTAAATGAAGAATGTACCAAACTGGCTGGATAAAAGAAGAGAGAAATAAATGGCTATAACCTTGGTACATATAATCAGAATCTAAAGGAACTTAGTTCTCCCATTTAGATGTTGGAAGTGGTAAAAAAGAGCCTGGCACGGTGGCTCACGCCTGTAATCCCAGCACTTTGGGAGGCCGAGGCAGGCGGATCACGGGGTCAGGAGATGGAGACCATCCTGGCTAATACGGTGAAGCCCCGTCTCTACTAAAAATAAAAAAAATTAGCCGGGCATGGTGGTGGGCATCTGTAGTCCCAGCTACTTGGGAAGCTGAGGCAGGAGAATGGCATGAACCCGAGAGGCAGAGCTTGCAGTGAGCCGAGATCATGCCACTGCACTCCAGCCTGGGAGACAGAGACAGACTCTGTCTCAAAAAAAAAAAAAAAAAAAAAAAAAAAGTGGTAAAAAGTTGATGGTAAAAAGTTGGTGGTAAAAATGCAGTCTTCCCCTCCCCCCCAATAATTTTCTTTTTTTTTTTTTTTTTGGAGACAGAGTATTGCTCTGCCATCCAGGCTGGAGTGCAGTGGCAAGACCTTGGGGCACTGCACCCTCTGCCTCCCAGGTTCAGGCGTCTGCCACCACACCAGGCTAATTTTTGTATTTTTAGTAGAGACAGGGTTTCACCATGTTGGTCAGGCTGGTCTCAAACTCCTGGCCTCAAGTGATCTGCCCACCTTAGCCTCCCAAAGTGCTGGGATTACCGCATGAGCCACTGCGTCTGGCCTGTAAAAGCCTTTAAAAATATTTTTATAAGAAGCCCTAAGATAGAAAATCATAGAAGCACACGACTAGATAACTCCAACCTCCTTGATTTGTCAAAGAGAAGAGTGAGCCTGAGTCACATTTCAGATGCCACTTCTGCTCTGTTGAAAAGCTGTACATTTGAGATTACTAGTCAAACAAATCATGGAACCATTTTTTCATTTTATAAAATTCACTCAATTAATTGTCCTCTTGCATGAGTTGTTTGGGTTCATATTCCTTTCTTCCTGTTGGTTTTAGCTTCCTTGTATCTGTTCCCTTCTCTAGCTGCAACTACTTTCAGCAGGTGGTAAAAATTTTCTCTTCCTTGGATCTTCTGTTTAATTCAAAGTGGAATTTTCTGAGGCATTTGGGTAAACAAATTACTCATAAGAATATATGAGCCATTGTTCAAGCAGTTCATGTTGATCATTTACTCCCCAAGATCATACTTGAGAAAATCCTTAGATATGGATGTTAGTTTCTTAGAGCTGCTATACAGAAGTACCACAAATGGAGTGGCTTAAACAACAGAAACATGGTTTTGCTGTTCTGGAGGCTACAATTCTTGAAATCAGAGTGTCAGCAGGGACATATTCCTTTTAAAGGCACTAGGGAAAGACCTATTCCAGGCCTCTCTCCTAGTTTCTGGTATAGTTCCTTGGCTTGTGGCAGTGTAATTCCAATATTTACATGGCATTCACTCTGTGTGTGTACTGTTAAAAAAGACTGGGGTGGGGGAAGTCATTAGGCTGGGGCGGCTCCAGTGCTTTAAATTCCTGCGTAAGCAAACTGAAGCCCAATGTAAACAGTAAAACTATAGACTTTTACCAAACGGATGCCACCAATGAACTTCTAACTGGAGATTTTACCGATAAGAAATTGCCAACTAACCTTTAACTAGAGACTTTACCTATCAGAAACTGCCAATGATCTCTTAACTAGGGTCTTTCTACTCCAACCAATTAAATGTATTTTCTTTGTCTTATTTTCATGTCAGCCTGTAAAAGCTTGCTGTCCATAATGCAGCAGTGGAGGTCTCTGAACCTCTTTTAGTTCTGAGTGCTGCCCAGTTTATGAATCGTTCCTTGCTTAAATAAATTTAATTTTGCCTAAAGTTTTTTTTCTTTTCTTTTCTTTTTTTTTAAAAACAGTTTCTGTGCTCAAATTTCCACCCCTCCTCAGGACACCAGTCTTATCAGAGGCCTACCTTATCCCAGTATGACCTTATTCTAACTTAAGTAATTTTATTTGCAGTGACCTTATGTGCAAACTAAGGTCATATTCTGAGATACTGGGTTTAAGACTTCATCCCATGAATTTTTGGGGGGACACAATTCAGCCCATAACAATGGGTAAAATGAAAGGATTATTAAAATAATTTAGGCAAAAAAACTCACTTACCCACATTTGCTTGATAAATCCAGTCAGTAGGACAAAAATTGATTATATGAGACACTTTCATTTTTGTTTAAGTTTAAATACCATTTAAATCAGAACTTTGAAGCCTGAAATCAAGCTCTGCTGAAAACGTTTTGTTTTTCTTAGGGCCTAGAACTTAGGGGGAAAGGCATGGTGTACCTTTATTTCAATCCCATCCCAGGCCCTTTTATTTCAAGAACAAAATATAAAGATTTGGCAATGGCTAGATAGATATTACAATGTTTTTCTTGTGCTTCAAGATACACTTAAAACTTTTGAGACTCTCCTCTCTTTCTTTTCTTATTCTATGTGAGTGTAGCTGCTAGTACTTAGCTTTTGTTTTGTGTTACGCATAGGTAAAATTTCTTTTTATGTTCCTTTTCAGCACAACCAATTGCTTGGGAAGAGAAACCATTCATTCAGTTAACATTTAATGAGTATCTGTTGTATACAGAATGTTTTGCTAGGTAGTCAAACAAGACTCTTTGAGGTTAATTCAAGATGGGCTTTTAACACAAACAGTAGAGCTAGGTCAAGTTGATGACATTTTTAGCATGTGGTAGATTTATCTAATTGAGATTTTTTTGCACTTATTGTTGTGTTAACCTTCATTTATTCTATAATCAATTGTTGAACTTTTAATCAGACACTTATTAAAGGTACATCTGCTGAGTTCTAAAATGTTATGTGACTGGATTTCACATATGTTAATTACTTGGAAGAATTTAATTTACCCTTCCTCTCTCTTTCTTTCCTTCCTTCCTTCCTTCCTTCCTTCCTTCCTTCCTTCCTTCCTTCCTTCTCTCTCTCTCTTTTTCTTTCTTTCTTTCTTTCTTTCTTTCTTTCTTTCTTTCTTTCTTTCTTTCTTTCTTTCTTTCTTTCTTTCTTTCTGTCTCTCTCTCTCTCTCTCTCTTTTTCTTCTCTTCTCTTCTCTTCTCTTCTCTTTTCTTTTCTTTCTCAGGGTCTCACTGTTTCTCCCATGCTGGAATGTGGTGATGCCATCTTAGCTCACTGCAACCTCTATCTCCTGGGCTCAAATGATCCTCCAGCCTCAGCCCCGCAAGTGGCTGGGAATACAGGCAAAAGCCACCAAGCCAAGCTATCTTTTGTATTTTTTGTAGAGAGAGGATTTCACCATGTTGCTGGTCTCAAACTCCTGAGCTAAAGCAATACACCCACCTTGGCCTCCCAAAGTGCTAGGATTACAGGTGTGAGCTACTGCACCTGGCATTTACAGTTTCTATATGCACTTATTAATACAACTTTGAAAATTTATTTTCTCCATTTTTCTCTGCAGGTATTTGAAAGTGCAGTGGATCCTGAAGCTGTAGTAGACCTTTTGGAAAGTAGGTACTCTGAAAAACAAAACAAACCAAAAGACTGTTGTGTGTAATTCACAGATTTAAAAGTCTGCTCTTTTCTAGACTGTGATATGTTCATGTTTGGTAAATATTTATTTCAAGACAGCCTATGTAAAATTTGAATCACATTTTTGATTCTGCTACATACCCTTCCTAAATATAAATGGGCTTGGCTGGGCACGGTGGCTCACGTCTGTAATCCCAGCACTTTGGGAGGCCGAGGTGGGTGGATCATTTGAGGTCAGGAGTTTGAGACCAGCCTGGCCGGCATGGTGAAACCCCATCTCTACCAAAAATACAACAAAATTAGCCGGATGTGGTGGCACATGCCTGTAGTCCCAGCTACCTAGGAGGCTGAGGTAGGAGAGTCACTTGAACCCAGGAGGTGGAGTTTGTGTGAGCCGAGATCGTGCCATTGCACTTCAGCCTGGGTGGCAGAGGAAGACTCCATCTAAAAAAAAAAAAAAAAAAAAAGCTAGATATAGATGGGTTTTGATGGGGGATGGTATGATTCTGTTTGGTTGTTTATTTCTAAAAATTGTTTTTGTGTATTTCATTGTTAGAATATTTTTATCACTACAAAAAGCAGCTCTATGCCCATTAGCAATCACTCCCTATTCCCCAGCAACCCTCCTAGCTATCAGTAACCACTAATCTTTCCATCTCTATAGATTTGCTTATTCCGGATATTTCATATGAATGAGGTTATGCAACATGTGCTTCTTTGTGATTGACTTCTTAGTATAATGTTTTCAAGGTTCATCCATATTATAGCATGTGCCAGAACTTAAGTTTTTGTTTGGCCAAATAGTATTCTATTGGATGAATATATCACATTTTGTTTTTCTAGTCATCATTGATGGACATTTGTATTGTTTCCACTTTTAGGCTATGATGAATAATGATGCTGTGAATATTTGTGTGTAAGTTTTTGTGTGAACGTATGTTTTAATGCCTCTTGGGTATACCTAGGAGTGAAATTGCTGGGTCACATTGATACAGGAGTGCTGGGAAGAGAGATAGTGGTACCTTTAAATAATATGGAAGGAGGAAGTGCTGGGTAGAGGAAGGGTGTGATCCCTGGCTAGGGCTCCATCCCCACGGACCTAGATGAGGACAGGCACTCCTGCTTTCCCGCCCAAATATTGCATTTCCCAAGACCATCCTGGCCCACCACGTCCCCATCCTGTGCCTATAAAAACCCGAGACCCTAGCAAGGCAGAGACAGAAGCGACTGGACATCGAGAGGAGCACATTGGCACTAGCAGAACAACACGGAGTTTGGCTGGGGCGGTTGGAGGAGAGCTGGGGCCGCCAAGCGGCCCAACTCCAGGGGAAAACCATCTCCCTTCTGGCTCCCCCATCTGCTGAAAGCTACTTCCACTCAATAAAACCTCACACTCATTCTCCAAGCCCATGTGTGATCCGATTCTTCCAGTACACCGAGGCAAGAACCCCGGGGATACAGAAAGCCCCTATGTCCTTGCAACAGGGTAGAGGGTCTAACTGAGCTGACTAACACAAGCTGCCTATAGACGGTAAACTAAAAGAGCACCCTGTAACACACACCCACTGGGGCTTCAGGAGCTGTAAACATTCACCCCTAGATACTGCCATGGGATTGGAACCCCACAGCCTGTCCCCCTCTGTCTGCTCCTCTAGAGGTTTGAGCAGCGGAGCACCGAAGAAGCAAGCCACACCCGCGTCGCACGTCCTGAGAAGGGGAAAAGGGAGCTTTTCCCGTTTCAATATGGTAACTGTATGTTTAACCTTTTAAGGAAGTTTCACATTATTTACCAAAGCAGCTGAATCATTTTACATCCCACCAGCAATGTATGAGGGTTCCATTTTCCCACATCCTGGCCAACACTTGTTATTATCTGTCATTTTGATTGGTAGTCATCTTTGTGGGTGTGAAGTGGTATCTCATCATTGTTTTGATTTGCATTTCCCTGATGGCTAATGATGTTGAACATTTTTTCGTGAGATAATTGGCCATTTGTGTATTTTCTTTGGGGGAAATGTCTATTCAGATCTTTGCCTACTTTTTAATGGGATCATTTGTCTTTATTTTTTTGTTTATTTTGAGACAGGGTCTCGCTCTGTCACCTAGCCTGGAGTGCAGTGGCACGATCATACCTTACTGCAGCCTCAACTTTCTGGGCTCAAGTGATCCTCCCACCTCAGCCGCTGAAGCAGTTGGGACTACAGGCACACAGCACCATGCCTAGCTAGTTTTGTTTTTGTTTTTGTTTTGTAGAGACAGGATGTCATCCTGGGTAGAAGTCAGAATGGGAGCAGGCTAGGTCTCAGGCTGACATACCAGGTAGATTAAAGAGTTTGAAATTAGGCAAAGAGTGAGTCAGTACCTACAGAGGTAGCATAGATTAGGGTAGTCACTGAGCAAGTATGTGTCTCAGGAAGCCATCAAGGTAATTGGGTATAAAAAATGATGCCTTTGGCATTTGGCCTTTTAAAAAGTAGATTCAATACCCAAGTTGATTTACTGCATTTATATTTCTACCTGAATCTTAAAAAACAGGAAGGTGAAACATCTCTCTGAGATGGGTCACATCTGTAAGAGCACTGATTCTCTCAAGCCTCTTTAAATTCAGAAAAAAATCCAGCATTTCAAATGATCCTGCAAGAATTGGGATATTTTCATTTCATTTCCCAGTATTAACCCTGGGAGGTAGAATGAAGCATAAAAGAACATAAGAACAGTTCTCTAGGTCACTCATTAATGATTTCCTTTTGTCCTTGATATTTAAAGCAAGTGTGAATTACGTGATGCCATTCCAGAAGGCAATTAAAAGGTGTAGTTATTTTATCAAGCATCCTAATTAACTTGCTCTATGGAAGAATAGGATTTTTCAATGAAGTATCTTGCGGATAAGAGGACAGGCCCTGAGAACACACTACTTGGGTTCCAATATAACCCTGTTACTGTTAGCCAGTCTGACCTTGCCCACATTACTATAGTTTCCTCTTTGAGGTTTAGTTTCTTCATTCATAAAAATGAGGATAGCCATTGCATTGGACTCATAGAGTCACGATGAGAATTAATTGACTGCATAGAATTTAGAGCCTGACCATAATCAAAAAATCAAAAATAGTAGATGTTGGCATAGATGTGGTGAACAGGTAACACTTCTACACTGCTGATGGGAATGTAAACTAGTATAACCACTATGGAAAACAGTGTAGAGACGCCTTAAAGAACTAGAAGTAGAACTACCATTTGATCCAGCAATCCCACTACTGGAGTATCTGTCTACCCAGAGGAAAAGAGGTCATTTTATGAAAAAAATACTTGCACACGCATGTTTATAGCAGCACAATTTGCAATTGCAAAAATGTGGGACAAATCCAAATGCCCATCAATCAACGAGTGGATATAGAAACTGTGGTGTGTGTGTGTGTACATATATATATACATATATATATATATTCCATTATATATATGTATGATGGAATACTAGTCAACCATTAAAAGGAATGAATTAATGGCATTAGCAATGACCTGGATGAAATTAGAGACTATTATTCTAAGTGAAGTAATTCAGGAATGGAAAATCAAACATCGTATGTTCTCACTTATAAGTGGGAGCTAAGCTATGAGGATGCAAAGGCAAAAGAATGACACAATGGACTTTGGGGACTCGGGAAAAGATTGGGAAGGGAGTGAGGGATAAAAGACTACAAATAGGGTGCAGTGTATACTGCTTAGGTAATGAGTGCACCAAAATCTCACAAATCACCACTAAATAACTTATAATCAAATACCACTTGTTCCCCAATAACCTGTGGAAATTAAAAATTAAAAAGAAAGAATTTAGAGGCTGAATCAAACTAAGTGCTTAAATTACCATCAGGGTGATGGTTGGCAAATATATATTCCCTCCTCTCATTTTGAAAACCTAAAGTGTCAGGCTGTCTTGGCTTTTAAGTTTCTTGGCATTTAAAGTTTTGTCATATAAATTCAAAATTTTTTCATAAATCTACAAAGTTAGAATTTTACTTTTGTTGTCTATTTAAAATGTTTTCATGTCTGGGCACAGTGGCTTACATCTGTAATCCCAACACTTTGGGAGGCTGAGGTGGGCAAATCACCTGAGGTTAAGAGTTTGAGACCAGCCTGGCCAACATGGTGAAACTCCATCTCTACTAAAAATACAAAAAGTAGCTGGGCATTGTGGTACGTGCCGGTAGTCCCAGCTACTTGGGAGGCTGAGGCAGGAGAATCGCATGAACCTGCAAGGTAGAGGTTGCAGTGACCCAAGATCGCACCACTGCACTCCACCCTGGGTGACAGAGCGAGACCCTAATTCAAACAAAACAAAAACAAATAACTAAAATGTTTTCACTTGTTATGTTATTTTGTGAGAATTATCTTCATTGATTTTTTTAATTGTTATAATTGCACCAACCTAATATATCATTTAAGTTATCTTAAAGATCTGAACTTTATTCTTGTCCTTATTTTAATTTTATTCTTGTCATTGTACATAGGCTCGCTATTTCTAAATATATTTTGAACTCAAGAAAATTTAAAAAGTTTATATATATATATATATATATATATATATATATTTTTTTTTTTTTTTCTTTTTAAGATGGAGTCTCACTCCATTACCGAGGCTGAAGTGCAGTGGCACAATCTTGGCTCATTGCAACCTCCACCTCCCGGGTTCAAACAATTTTCCTGCCTCAGCCTCCTGAGTAGCTGGGATTACAGGCATCTGCCATCATCCCCGGCTAGTTTTTGTATTTTTAGTAGAGACTAAAATACATGTTTAGTAGAGACTAAAATACGTTCACCATGTTGGCCAGGCTGGTCTCGAACTCCTGACCTCAGGTGATCCACCCGCCTTGGCCTCCCAAAGTGCTGGGATTATAGGCGCGAGCCGCCATGCCTGGCCTTACAAAGTTATATTTTATGTTTAATTTGTATAGTCATATTGCACACTATTTTAAGCAAGATAAACTTTTGTACATTAATGGATAACAAGTGGATTTTGAATATTTAAGATGAAAATTGCATTGTTATTTTAGAGCTCTATGTATATATACACTTACTTATTTATTGTATGCACTTTTAGGAGACAAATATTGCATCTTTTTTTTTTAATACTTTTCAAGAGGTGAAGTGCTATTTTTTTTTTTAACTTTTAGGTTTAGGGGTACATGTGCAGGTTTGTTATATAGGTGAACCCGTGTCATGGGGATTTGTTGTAGAGATTGTCACCCAGGTATTAAGTCTAGTATCCAATAGTTATTTTTTCTGATCCTCTTTCTTCTCCCACCCTCCACCCTCAAGTAGGCCCCAGTGTGTATTGGTCCCCTCTGTGTGTCCATGAGTTCTCATCATTTAACTCCCATTTTTAAGTGAGAACATGCTGCATTTGGTTTTCTGTTTCTGTGTTAGTTTGATAATGACCTCCAGATCCTTCAAAAGACATGAACCCTTGTTCTTTTTTATGGCTAGTGAAATGCTATTTTTATAATTCTGTTACTCTCATTACACTCTCTTGATTGATTAATTCTAGAAATACCTGATTTGATGTTGGTTTGGAGTTATTTTTAATTATTATTTTTATTATTATTACTATTAAATGGATTTTATAACAGTTTAAAACTTAATAATTATTGAAAGACTGTGGCAATTTTTGGAAGTATTAAAATCTCATTTTTTCCTTTTTAGGCTTCCTAACCAGGTTTGAATTAATACAGCTAGTTCCTCCAGGTAATGTGCCAGTAAATACATTTCTAAATTAGCTTAATATAATTTTAAAATAAATTTGGCCTGAAAAAATGGGTACTGTACTTAAGAGTTGTGTTTTAAAATAACACATAACTTTATATATCTATAAGTTTATATAACACATGCCTTTTTTCTGCCAATCTATTAAATTTTGTCTATTTTCAGAATAATAACTTTATGGTGTTTGGTGGCAGGGAACATAACTTAAACAGACTCCTTGTCTTTCCATTTTTTAATAACTTTATTTAATTATTAAATAATTTTTCAGTCCTGGCTTAGCTGATTTCAAGTTTTGACCTTTGGCTGTGTTCTAATTTGTGGGGTGTGTGTGTGTGTGTGTGTGTGTGTGTGTGTGAGAGAGAGAGAGAGAGAGAGAGAGAAACCCTAAGACATTTTCTTTGTTAGTTGCTGGAACAAGGTTGGTAAACTATAGTCCCTAGCCAAATCCAGCCTGTAGGCCATTGTTGTATGGCCCGTGAACTAGAAATGGTTTCCACATTTTTTATTGCAATTTAAATCATATACAATTCATCATTTTCAAATGTACAATTCAGTTGGTTTTAGTATGTTCATAAGATTGGACTGCCATCACCACTAATTCCAGAACATTTTTATTACCCCAAAAAGAAATTCTGTGTTTATTAGCAATCATTTCCCATTCCTTCCTCCTCCAGGCCCTGGCCACCACTAATTGTGTCTCTGTTGATTTTCTCATTCTAGACATTTCATATAAATAGAAGCCTACAATATGTGACCTTTTATGTCTGGTTTCTTTCACTTAGCATAATGTTTTCATGGTTCAGCCATGTTGTAGCATGTGTCAGATTTTAATTCCTTTTTGTGCCTGAATAATATTCTTCTATATGGATTGGGTAATGAGGGCTCTGCCGTTATGAATAGGTTGATCTATTCATGGATTAATGTATTGATGGGTTATCATGGGAGTCAGACTGTTGGCTTTATAAGAGTAGGAAGAGAGACCTGAGCTACCATGCTCAGCACCCTCACTATGTGATGCCCTGTGTCACCTGCCTACTCAGCAGAGTCCCCACCAGCAAGAAGGCCCTCACCAGACACAGCCCCTCAACCTTGGACTTCTCAGCCTCCATAACTGCAATAAATAAATAGCCTTTTAAAAATAAATTACCCAGTTTCAGGTATTCTGTTATAAGCAACAGAAAATAGACTAAGACATTTCTACTTTTTGGATGTTTATAAATAATGTTGTTTTGAATACTTGTGTACAAATTGTTGTATATTTGCTTTTAGTTCTTCTGTGTATATACCTAGCGAATGGAGTATATGATAACTGTTTAACTTTGTGAGGAACTGCCAAACTATTTTTGGTTTTTACATTTTTAAATGGTTGGAAAGAATTTTTGAAATGAATATTTAGTGATGTGAAAATTATATGAAATTCAAATTTCATTATTCCTAAATACAGGTCTTTTTGGAACATAGCCATACTCATTCGTTTAAGTAGTATTTATAGCCACTTTTGCAGAGCAATGACAGAGGTGAGTAGTTTTGAACAGATGGCCTACAAAGCGTAAAACATTTAGCTGTCTGACCCTTTACAGAAAGAGTCTGTGACCCCTGTGCTAGAATCATGAGATTCTAGGAGGAAGCTCTTCTGTGGTACTTTTGCTTTGCAGTATGTCTTGAGTGACATAAGACCTGAGCTGGTGAGAGAGGTTAGGACCTGCCACTCAGTGGCACCAATTCTCATAAATAGTCTTTCAGTATAGCTATCTAGTTATTTTAGGGTTGTTGGCATAGAAGTGCGTGTGCGTGCACGCTTGTGTGTGTGTCTGTGAGAGAGAGAACACTGAAAACTCAGAAAATTCTCTTCTGATCTTTGTTATTACACATTTCTGCTTTTTTTTCTTTCTGAAAATGAAAATAGCTTCATAATTTTTACTTGTAAAAATTATGTAATCCTGAGAGAACCTTTATTTATATTTTGGTGAACATATTTCTTGATATTTCTCTGTAGATAGAAGAATACATAGATATGGAATTTTTGCATAGCATCACGTACTTTTTTTTCTGTTATTAGCTTTCCCCATTGTATGTCACTGTTATATTGTTGTTTAATTTTTTTTAATTTAATTTTATTTTTTATATGTATCTTTTGAGACAAGATCTCACTCTGTCACTCAGACTGAATGCAGTGGTATGACCTCCTGGGCTTGAGCAATTCTCCTGCCTCAGCCTCTCAATAGCTGAAACTACAGACATGCACCATGCCCAGCTAAATTTTTATTATTAGTTATATTTTTTGTAGAGCTGGGATTCCACTGTGTTGCCTAGGCTGGTCTCAAACTCCTGGATGCAAGCAATCCTCCCACATTGGCCACCCAAAATGCTGGCATTAAAGGTGTGATCCACCATGCCTTGCCTATGTTGTCATTTCTAAAAGCATAAATCTACGTTTTAAAAAAAATTTAGTTTTTTATTTTTGAGACAGAGTCCAGCTCTGTTGCCCAGGCTAGAGTGCAGTGATGCAACCTCAGCTCACTGTTCCATCCGCCTCCTGGGTTCAAGTGATTCTCCTGCCTCAGTCTCCTGAATAGCTGGAATTATGGGCACCTGCCAACACGTCCAGCTAATTTTTGTGTATTTTTTGTAGAGTCGGGGTTTCACCATGTTGGCCAGGCTGGTGTCGAACTCCTGACCTCAGGTAATCTGCCTGCCTCGGCCTCTCAAAGTGCTGGGATTACAGATGTGAGCCACTGCCCCCAGCCTACATCATTATTTTGATAGCTATAAATAATTTTATTAATTTATGTATGTGTGTTTTATAGGTCTCTAAACAGTATTTCCATAGTATTTTGAGTTTTACTTTTCTTACTTTACATTGTTACCTATAGTTTACTTGTCATTTTCAATAGCTATGTATTTTTCCATAGTGGTGGTGTTATCCATAAATTGTTGAGCATTTAGATTTTCTTTTCTTTCACATATTTCTTGGTATATTTACAAATAATAGAATTCTTAGATTGAACCATGCCTTTTAAACTGGGGTAAGCTGATCCCCAATAAGGTTCCAATACTTCTACTGCATCCAGGAGTGCATGGCATTCCCATTCCCCATATCCTAGTTAATGCTGGATACTGTCAATTGGATTTGTTGTGTTTGCAAAGTATGTCATGGCTCACGCTTATAATCCCAGCACTTTGGGAGGCTGAGGCGGGCAGATCATGAAGTCAGGAGTTCGAGACCAGCGTGGCCAACATAGTGAAACCCTGTTTCTACTGAAAATACAAAAATTAGCTGAACATGATGGCAGGTGCCTGTAATCCGAGCTACTCGGGAGGCTGAGGCAGGAGAACTGCTTGAACCCGGGAGGCAGAGATTGCAATGAGCTAAGATCGTACCACTACACTCCAGCCTGGGCGACAGAGCCAGACTCTGTATAAATAAATAAGTAGATAAAAATATATTTTATCCTATTTTATGATCTGTCTCCTTTTTAGATATGACTGTGACAACCTTAAATTTAAAACTTCTTAAAATTTTTCATTTTCCCATATTATGATTTGTTTTCTTTCTTTCCTTCTGTATCAAGTGACTGTCACTGTCCTTTGATTACTTATGGAGTAATGTCTGACATAAATGTTGTATTTTGGTATAGATTCTTATTTTTAACAAAGTTTTAAATCAGTTATGCTTAAAACAGTTACATTTTCCCTGTTTTGTTGTGTTATTTTGATGTTTTATGGTGTGTGCTTTTCTTTTTCTTTAGAGAGCATGGGAGAAGGAAGATGAGACTAGCAAATGTCTCAGCTAAAGCAGAGGGGACTGAGGAGGCTTTTGATAGGGATCGTAGTCCTGCCTGCTGTGGATATCACTGAAGCAGGTCAAGGGCCCAAGTGAAGTGCAGTGAACCCAGGAGTCTGTAGTTCTTTCTTGTGCTTCTTGGTTCTTTGGCAAAGGCTGCCGCTGGAGACAGACAACAACCCCACTCTGTGAATTTAAAAACAGGTGCTTTTGGAGATGTCATTACCTTCATAGATAGATGGAACTGAGCAGGTGCCTCCTGCCTGCTTTTCAGAAATTCTCACTGAATGTTTTTCAGCCTAAAAGTGACAGGCTGAAATCAGGGCACTGAGTTTTTTTCCATAAGTTTTTTATTCTTATTTGACCCAATTTTATGTTCAAACATATATCACTGCTGGCAAATTATATTTTAGTATGCTGAGAAAGTAGAAGCATGCCCACTTTGGTCTTATTTAATTTTACATGGGTTTTTAAAAAGTTACCCAATACCTAAGTAATCTCAGTATAAAAAATTTAACTAACATGAAAGTATGTAAAATAAAATGTCAAAAGCCCCTTCAACAATCCCTGACAGATAATTACCATTAACAATTTGATGTGGGCCAGGTACGGTGGCTCGCGCCTGTGATCCCAGCACTTTGAGAGACAAAGGTGGGGGGATTGCTTGAGCGCAGGAGTTCAGGTACAGCCTGGGAAACATGGTGAAACCTCATCTCTACTGAAAATAAAAAAATTAGCTGTGTGTGCTGGTGCGTGCCTGTAGTTCCAGCTACTTGGGAGGCTAGGGAGGTCACTTGAGTGGTTAGGGAGGTCACTTGAGCCAAGGAGGTTGAGGCTGCAGTGAGCTGTGATCTTGCCACTGCACTCCAGGTTGGGTGACAGAGTGAGACCCTGTCTCAACAAAACAGAACAAAACAATTTGATGTGTATCTTTTTAAACCTTCTAAAATACGTTTGGTATATTCAGCCAACCCTAAAATATACACATATGCATGCACATGCCTTATATATAGTTGGACCTTCTGATTGTCAAGTTCCACATCCATGAATTCACTAACCATGACTCGAAAATGTATTTAGGCCTATGATGGTTGTGTCTGTACTGAACATGTACAGACTTTTTCTTGTCATTAGTCCCTTAACAATACAGCATAACTATTATATAACATTTACATTATATTAGGTATTATAAGTAATCTAGAGATGATCTGAAGTATACAGGAGGATGTGCATAGGTATATGCAAATATTACACCATTTTATTTCTTATTTTAAACTTTTTATTATTATGCTCTTTTTACCTTCAACCAACTCACCCCAACTACACCATTTTATATCAGGGACGTGAGCATTCATGGATATTTTCTTATCTGCAAGGGTTCCTGAACCAACCTCCTGTGGATACTTAGGGATGACTGTATATTAAATACAGTATATATAAAGATAAATATATTTAGTATTTAGCATATATAGTTGTGTGTGTATATATTTTATGGTTGGTTGAATACACTAAATGTTGGTTTTCTGGTCTCTCGAAAGACATATGACAGTCCAAGATATACCACATTTTAAAAAGTCAAGTGCAGAATATGTATTTTCAGCATATATACACACACACACCTATATATATGTTGACTATAAATATTCTGCAACTTCCTTGTTAAAACTTAATATGTCTTGGAGTGCTATAAGTTTTTCATGTGACCAGAAGCCCATCTCTGAGAAGGTTGGGAGAATAGTTGTTTGAAAAGAATGATTGCAGAATATTCTAACTGAGTGCGTAAATACTGGTTATAACTCAAAAATTAATCAGATGCAAAATGGGAGCTGTGTTATACTTGTTTTTTTTTTTTAATTTACAATCTCTCAATTTCAGATTGTAATTTTAGTGGAATTAAATTTGAATTGCGCAAAATAACAATTGATTTTACTTAGCTTCGGATGTAGTACAGATTGATCCATTAATTTGTTCCATATATGTTATTACAGGCATACTTTTGCACACACGATCTACACTGTGCCAGTCTTCCTAGTGTGATGCTGGTGGCACCCACCGGGCATGTAGCAGTGGCAGTGAGCCCTCGTGATCTGCTGATCCTTGATACTAGCTAATTTTTTTTTTCTTAAAGTCTCCTGCGGACTGCGCTGTGGGGTCACATGGCCCACATTTGGGTTCTCAGGGACCAATTTCTCTGTTGGCTGAATTGTTACCTTTTCATTTAGCTGTATTTATTGCTTAATATTTTTTCTCATTGCTTTCAAACACACATACTCAAAAGACATGTTATGATCATTAAGTTAATAGTACAAATAAATTAATAATACAAGTAATGATATCCAGATGTGCATATGGCTTTACTGCTAAAGAATGAAGTCCAGTGATCTTTGCTGCCAAGAAATAAGACCCTTCCTGTTCTTCAGTTTGCAAAGGTGGGAAAAGGGAATGGACACAGGGGGGCAGCGTGATCCTATTCCACAGTGAGCTTGACGCTTTCTTTTTATTAACCTCTGAGATAAATACCTTCACTTTGGGTAAGTCAGGTATATTCAGTCCAACTGTAAAAGTCTATTCTCATGGGCCCCCATTCACTTAACAGAGCTTAATTTTATACTTTTATAGCAATGCTTTTATAGCAATATTTTACACTTTTGTAGCAATGCTTTTATACTTTTATAGGCATTAGCAAGGAAGGACCTTTTGTCTCAGATGATTTGGTTTTGAATTCCTACTTTGCCATGTGGTATCACTAGCCATGTGGCATCATGACAGGTCAAACTCTCAGAGCCTCAGTTTCCTTATCTGTAAAGAGGGAATCAAATGTGATCCTGTATCTGGAAGCACACTGTCAATTCTGACATGCTCTAAAAATGTTAGATATTCCTCCAGCCAATGTTGTTATTACAATTGTTATTTCTTTTGAAGTCTAATTTGTTTCCTTTTTGGGGGAAAAGTTCATTGATGCCATTGATGATGTCACTGTCTGTGTAATGAACTCTTAAGAACACTGAGTTCTCTCAGATACTTCCCTTGACCTATAAGACTTGTTCAGCCTGTGAATATGTTTATTATTTCTAACCTAGGCTCTTGCTGTACCGTCCTCTTAATGTGCTGACATTTTCACTCTGGGTGGCAGTTTGGATTTCTAGAAAGTGACCACACCAGAGAGACTGTCTTGAGAAGCTTCATAGCCTTCTATTTATTTGTCTAACCCTGTTTCAGTCTATTTTTATTCCTGTGATTCTAAAGATAGGGTATGAGCTCACTTTCAATTTTCTAGCCTCTTACTTTTATCTAAATTCTTGCTAAACACAGGAATAATAATTTGCAGCTATCATTTAGATGCAGTGACAAGAACTAGCCAAAAGCATATGAAAGGAAAGAGGGAAAAGGAAAGGCCTCCTGTGTAGAACGTCATCTCAGGAATCTAGGTGCTTGTTCCCGGTAGGAACATAATGATGTTTACAGAAGCCAGAGCAGTTCTGGGGCCACTGCTGGGCTGGTGTCAGAGAGCAATCCTGGTAATGGTAGGCAATGTCAGGTGCTGTGCTGTGCATTATACATGGCTTTGTCATTCGTCTTCAGAGTAGTCTTAAAGGGCAGGTACAATGACAGTTTTTACATTTTCTTGAAGAGGAGACTGAAGTTAAGTAGTTTACGTAATTTGCCCAAGATCACATAGTTGGTAAGTGGTGGAGCAGGGATTTGAACCCAACCTTGCCTGACCCTAGAATTTGAATTCGTGGTGCACGTCTGTAATCCCAGCTACTCGGGAGGCTGAGGCAGGAGAATCACTTGAACCCGAGAGGCAGAGGTTGCAGTGAGCCAAGACTGAGCCATTTCGCTCCAGCCTGGGTGACAGGGCGAGATTCCATCTCAAAAAAAAAAAAAAAAAAAAAAAAGTTCTTAGCTCTATACTATAGGCTTCAGGAGTAAGTTGTCTTTTGTTGCTAGTGATAGCTGGGGAAATTGGCACATCACTTTCCATTTGCAGGTTGTACTTCAGAGTTTCTGGATGGAGGCAGAGTCTGTTTTTGACCAGCAAAGGTGGGAGGATTATGCCCATCACAGGGAGCATTGTAAGAGGAGCATTAATGAAGAAGGCCAGGATGAGACTAGTAAATGAAGCAGAGAATTAATGTTAGAATTACACCCATTGGCTGAGTGTAGTGGCTCACGCCTTGTAATCCCAGCACTTTGGGAGGCTGAGGCCAGTGGATCACTTGAGGTCAGGAGTTCGAGATCAGCCTGGCCAACGTGGTGAAAGCCCGTCTCTACTAAAAGTACAAAAATTAGCCAGATGTGGTGGCAGGGTGCCTGTAATCCCAGCTACTTGGGAGGCTGAGGCAAGAGAATCGCTTGAACCCAGGAGGCGGAGGTTGCAGTGAGCCCAAACTGTGCCACTGCACTCCAACCTGGGCAACAAGAGCGAGACTCCATCTCAAAAAAAAAAAAAAAAAAAAGGAATTACACCCATCTTCTCTCCTGTCTTCCTACCCTCTCTATCTCTATTCCTAGCAATTTACTGTTATGGAGCTTAATTTTTAACTATGCATTTATTTGTATAATTGTTTAATACTTATAGACTATAAGCTCCAGGAAGGCATTGATTATATTTACCTTCTTCACTAGTATACATCCAGTGTCTGTAAGTCTTACTACATAGGAGGTTCTCAATGAGTGAAGTGTTTTTTGAATATATGAATGAAAATAAATTGAAAAATGAATGAAGGGTAAGAGTTGGAAAAGCTTTTAGAGAACATTTAGTCTCTCTTCTCCTTTTTTTAATAGTATGGAAACTGAGTCTCAAAGAGGGTAACTAATGCTTATTGAGTGGCTAACGTAAGCTGGCACTTACGCTAGTTAACTTACTTTAGTCCTCATGTTCATTCATTTAAGAAGCATTTATCAGGTACCCATTATGTCCTAAGCATTGTTCCACAGGTTTAGGGGCAGCATCCAGGATGCTGCACTTCACCACTCGTCTCTGAACATCATTGAAGTTCAATTTTAAAATGTCTATCTTTAGTGATATTTCAAGGGGCTTGTTGAAGATGCTGACAGTGAGGCCCCTTTTCAGGTGTGATTGTCTTGGCTGGACCCTGTACTGATTGAACTGCTCTGAGTTCACACCTTTCTAGGGACAACCCTGCCAGCAGTAGAATAATGTACAGAAAAGACAAAGTCACTGCTTTCATGGAGCCTTGTTGGAAGCAGATCACGAATAAATACATGAACAAAAATATCAATTAGTGGTAAATCTTATGTTGAAAGTAAAATCAGGTGATGTGATGGGGAGTGTCTGGGAAGGAGTGCTCTTTTGGATTGGGTTACCACCTTCTGATAAGATGACATTTAAACCAAGCCTGTTATTCAGTAGGAAGGAGCCAGCCCTGCAGAGACCCGGGGAGGGAACTTTACAGAGAGGAGAATGATAAGGCACAACCCTTATGTGGAGGTGAGCTTGGTGTGTTTGAGGGACAGCAAGAAGGGTAAAGGATGACAGGGAACGACGATCAAGGGGAGAGTGGCAATAAATGAATTAGGAGAGATTATTAGAAGCCTGATTATATAGAGTCTTGAAGTCTAGGGTAAGGTGCTTAGATTTTATTCTAATGCGATGAGAAGCCCATTGGAAGGTTTTAAGCAGAGAAAGGCACAGTCTGATGTATTTAAAACATTGCAGTGTGCGGATAGTGGATTTGAGTGCAGGAGAATGGAGGCAGGGAGATCAGCTAAGGCCATGGCAGTAATGCAGGAGAGCATGCATGGTGGAAGTACATTGCTCAGGAGGGAACATCAATCCATTGTGGCTGGAGTGTGGCTGGGAGTGCACGAGTGGAAAGAAATGCTATTTATGATGAAAAATATAGAATAATTTCTTTTTGCACTTTGATTCTTTCCTCAGTAGAACCGAAACATTCGTATTAAATGGAGTTAGTAGGAGGAAGAATTTAATGCATCATATTATGTGATGTAAGGTCAATTATGTTCTACAGTTGATGTACTGAAAACGAAGCAACCCTCATCAGAATTCTTCTCATAAGTAAAGTGGCAGTCACTAAATAGCAAAACTGCCTCATTGGCTACAGTTACTTTTTTGATGGTCCTCTAGGCAGGGACCACTCTCAGTTCAGATCACTTCTGCAGCACCTGCTGTGTGGTCAAGGATGATTCAGATGGTAGCTTTCTGTCCTTCGGCTCAGTAATTGTTCATCCTATTAGACCCAAGATCTTTTGGTAATGAGTATTTTGTAGTATCCCTTTTATGATACTAAAAATATTTGTAGTTAATATAATCAACTTATACAAGTCACTGTAAAAAATTAACATAATCTGATTGTAATATAAAGTAGAAATGAAAGTGGTGTATGATAAAATGTATATGTTAATATGTAAGTGTCAAGCATAATGAAGCATTTAGATGGGACATGATTTTCAAAATATCAAACAGGTCCAGTTAAAGATCCAAACAAAACAAAATACAATTGTTCCTTGATTTACACAGTACTTGGAAAAATTCAGTGTATTTCCAAATCATGCAAAAAAAAAAAAAAAAAAAAAAAGCTTCGTCTTTACATATAACATAGTTACATAATTATTTTCAATTACATAGTTAGTTAAGTTCTAGGCTCAGATAATTATAAAATAGTTTTTAGCCTGCAAGAATGTTTGCAAGATATTAGAAAGTCATTGGGGCTGGGGGAGATTGTGTGATGTGCATGAGTGTCTTGAGCACTGCAGGACTCCCTCACACCTCTGGCTCCTGCCCCTGAAATATTTCCACAAATGTCCAAAATGTCCCTGGGATTGGTACCCCTGCTGAGAACCACAGCTGTAGCTGTCATCTGGGCCCTTGGCATCCATGCATCACAGAACACATTGAACCCCAGTCTAAACTGTAAACTTGTGTGAACAATGCTATGTTCGCCTTGTTCCTATTCTATCCCCGGTACCTGGCTTAAGGGTTATCATTAGTAAATATTTGTCGAAGGAAAAATTGGATGGATAGATGGAAAGATAGATTTTCCTATTTGTTCTGTTTTGTAGAACACCTCTTTAGTCTTTTTTTCTCTGTTATGACTTTGGAAGGCTTTAAAAAATTATCCAAAAGATAAAAAGTAATAGAAATTAGTCTCCTCTTGAATAACAGGTGCTAGGATCAATGTGTCTATTTTTACCTGAGTGCCATCTCTGCCATCATCTGCCTGAACTTTTATTTTGTTAAACCTGAAGGTGTAAATACAGATATTTATACTTTTTCTCCTTTCTTTCTAGTGTGGGATGAGTTGGCCTACTATGAAGAAAACACACGGGATTTTCTTTTCCCAGAGCCCAAGCTAACACCTTCGCACCCTAGGAGGTGTAGGGAAGTGCTCATGAAGACGGCTCTAGGTTTTCCAGTAAGTGATTCATGTCCATCTGGGCTTCTATTAGGAGAGAAAGTCTTGGGACCTGAATGTTTTATTCCTGAGGAGGGTTTGATCTTTATTTTGGTTAGTACCCCTGCTGTTCTGTTTAGTGGCTCCGTTTAGATGCCCAACTCAAGGTACCAAATTATACTGATTTTCAGTATTGATCTGAGAGGTGGAAGTTTTATCTAATCAGGCTAAAATCTTTTCCATATTTACATTGTCACATAGTTATAAAAGCCTCCTTTTGTTGCAGATTAACAGAAAGATTAGTTTGTTTAATCATAGCTATTATGACTAAATAGAGTAGCAATAGCAGTTATGTTATTTTTCATTTATTTTGCACTTTCAATTTTTTCTCCCAACAATTCTCAAGTTAGCCAAGGCAGATATGGTCTCCATTTAACAGAGAGGAAACTGACAGAGGCTCACAAATTGATATTACTGAAGAATCTTGAAGGATATAGCAGATATTCCACTGGTAATTTAATTCTTTGGGGGGCATTATCTGAACCCAAATTCAAGGTACGCATTTTGATGTTGTCTTTGACAATTTCTTTTCCCACGGCAACCCTGATGATTTTCTTGACCGTTACATCACTTGAATGATCTCCATTTAAAAGGCTATGCCTTTGAGAATTATAAAAAGTATTTTGATACTCAGCTTTTCTCATATTGCCCCATGAATTACAATTACTATAATTTGTTATCGTTTCCTACTTTGTTGAGAGTACTGTGCAGAATATATTTAATATAACAGTCAGGACCTCTGTTTCTATGAAGCTTATCATGACAGAGCTTCTAATACTTCAAACAGCAAACATTCATTAAAGGTTGCCCTAATCAGAATTCCTAATAACTGTAACCCCAAGCCCTTCATTATCTTTGAGAGTTTGATGAATCTCACTGAAACTGTCTTTGTTTCTCCAAGATCTTCATGTATCATTTAAATCCATGGTACATGTGATAAGCTTGCCTTTAATTATTTTATTTTGAGTTATTGGGATATTGCTCTTCAGAAGCTAAAAGTTTAGGATCAAAAACTGATGAGAATCAGGTAGGGGATACTCTATTATTTTAACTTTGGTTTGCCTAGTTCTCTGCTAAATAAAAGGCATCTACAAACACTGAGCTGGTATCCAGTCAAGTATCAAGATAAAAAGAAGCAAACGTTCTTATATTTTCTTGATTGTTATCTCTGTTCAACTTTATGGTCATAAATAGGAAAAATAACCTATAGGAGGTTGTATTTATAGTTATTTATACATGCAGTTAGTCATTAGAGAATAGATTTTTTAAATATGTGGAAACACCTGCATGCATTAGAGGTAGAGTATTCTTACAATTAAGTTAATCAAATTATATTTTAAACAATTTGTGAATAGATAGAGGGACTCAATTTCTCTCAACCATTCTATAAAGCAAAATAAAACCAATTGCATAGTAGTGGTTTTTGGAGTGTGGGATCTGATCTTATTTGTTACTCAAAAAATTTTATTTTTGACTGGACTCAGAAGTAGAAGCTTGCAGAGAGGGCCGCCTACATCTGTTGTCAATCTATTCCTGGCATTTTTCTTTGGTCTCCTTCATTCTTTTGGCCAAAA
The DNA here is from genome assembly GCF_049350105.2 of Macaca mulatta. NCBI lineage: Eukaryota > Metazoa > Chordata > Mammalia > Primates > Cercopithecidae > Macaca > Macaca mulatta. The sequence goes on from NC_133420.1 coordinate 94,778,178, forward strand.
GTTTAGCATATTCTGCAGCCTCTCTCTTATTTCCCCTAGTAGTCTCTTTCGTCAGAGTAGTATGCCAGAGTTTGTGTTACAGGATATGTGGAGTAACGAGACACTGAATCTTGGGTGCTTTGGTTCTAGGTTTCTTACCTTCTTTGTTTAAGGGCTTTATTACAATATATTGGCAGATATCGTCTCTTTTAGAGTGACTGAAAAGTGCAGATTCTGCTAGGTCTTTTGGGCCCCAGGCGATGAGGCACCATAGTGTCAGTCAGTCCAGGAATATCCTTCTCTCCTTTTTTGATGATAACCAAGTTGAGAATGGTCAGATTGGTGACCACATTGTGACCCTGAACAGATTTGCACTTTCTTTCTCCAATTCTCCTTGGTCTATAACAGGAATGTCCCTTCTCAGCAGCAGGTGGACATAGCCATGGGTCAGGACACCCTGCTTTATGGGAAAAACTTGTTTGTCATTCTCATCGCTGATCTGGACCACATAACCCTCCCAATCTTCACCCAGAGCATCTCAGTAGTAACTTCTGTGGCCATATGCTTCTCATAAAAAGTATGAAGTTTGCTTTCATCATCCACTTCAATGAATTTCTGGCAGCCAGTGGCTGGAAAGGAAATATTCAGCTTCATCTTTTTGTTTGTTTGTTTGTTTTTGTTTTGATGTCTAACCAAGTAACTGTTACGTATTTATTTGTATACAATAAAAGCGTCATGAAAATTCTGTGTTGGAGATCACATCCATGTTGCTTTCACACATAAATAAGTATTATTCTGAATAGGAGAATATTAGTTATGTCCTGATTAATGCAATACATACTTCCTTTGTCAAGTATTTCCTCTGCTTTAATAGACAATTTCAGAAAGACATGTTAAGGGGGGAAAATCACACAATACTAAGGATCTGAGGGCCATAAACATCACGTATGTTGAGTTTGCTTTTAGTTTTGTTTCCAGTAGCTCTTAACCAATGTCCCTGGCTGTAATCTACGTGCTAGACACATTGCAAATGTTCAAAAGTGTATAAGATGAAAGAGCAACACACTTAATTGTTGTTATTATTTTTTGAGATGGAGTCTTGCTCTGTTGCCCAGGCTGGAGTACAGTGGAGTGATCTCGGCTCACTGCAACCTCCGCCTCTCAGGTTCAAGCGATTCTCCTGCCTCAGCTTCCCAAGTAGCTGGGATTACAGGCACTCACCACCACGCCTGACTGATTTTCGTGGAGACGAGGTTTCTCCATGTTGACCAGGCTGGTCTCGAACTCCTGACCTCAGGTGATTCTCCTGCCTCAACCTCCCAAAGTGCTGGGATTACAGACGTGAGCCACCATGCGCAGCCTTCAGCTTCATCTTGAAGCAGCTGATTGCCCCCGAGATACCACAAAAAAGAGCTATCACTTTAATAATAGCTGATGTTTCAGCCTGGCCAACACGGTGAAACCTCGTCTCTACTAAAAATACAAAAATTAATTGAGCGTGGTGGCGCATGCCTGTAATCCCAGCTACTGAGATGCTGAGGCAGGAGGCAGAGGTAGCAGTGAGCCAAGATCATGCCACTGCACTGCAGCCTGGGTGACAGAGTGAGACTCCATCTCAAAAAAAAAAAAAAAAAAAAATAGCTGATGTTCACTGTGTGCTCACTGTATACCAGGTACTGTGTTGAGCTCACTATCCTGTTCTTTCCCCACTATAAAGGAGAGGGAAGCTGGTGTAAAGAGTTTCAGAAATGCACTTAGGGTCACAGAACTGGTGAGTGATGGAGCAGGAATTCTCATGCTGGCCTGACTGGCTTCAGAGCCTGCGCTCTTACTCACTGAATGATGCTAATTTTCTCATATTTATTTCAGCCCACTATCTGATTTCTTTTCATTAATATTGTAGGAACTAAGAATGAATATGTGAGACAAATTCACTTTATTTTCTCCTAATTTATCAACTTATTAACAATTAGATTTATTTCCTCCACTAGCATGTGGCTTTTCTTTGTATTTCTGTATTTTGCTGTTTTATTTCACTTGATACTTTAACAGTATTTTTTATTTCCTGGTGAGGTCAAGAATTTTTTTTGTTTGCAATATTATCTAGTCTTATCTATTAGATAATAGATAATATTACTGTCTCATCTATTAGATAATAGATAATAAAAGATGATAATACTGTCTCCCTGTGAGGCAATGAGAAGATTGCACAATTATCTATTATTTTATTTATTTATTTATTTTTTTTGAGACGGAGTCTCGCGCTGTCACCCAGGCTGGAGTGCAGTGGCTGGATCTCAGCTCACTGCAAGCTCCGCCTTCCGGGTTCACGCCATTCTCCTGCCTCCGCCTCCCGAGTAGCTGGGACTACAGGCGTCCGCCACCTCGGCCGGCTAGTTTTTTGTATTTTTTAGTAGAGACGGGGTTTCACCGTGTTAACCAGGATGGTCTCGATCTCCTGACCTCGTGATCCGCCCGTCTCGGCCTCCCAAAGTGCTGGGATTACAGGCTTGAGCCACCGCGCCCAGCCAATTATCTATTATTATGTTAGGTTAAGACTGACTTTGTAAAGTGAGCATAAAAAGCATTTAAAAATTATTTTTATTTGTTTATGTTATTATGTTATTTATTATGTTAAATCCTTTCATTGACCTAACTGTTATCAACATCATTCCATTGGTAAGGAGACTGGTTGAGATATAGTCTCTAAATTTCAACTCTAAAGTAAAATGTTATGCTAAAAGCAGCACGGTATGAAAAAGAAAATACATTCTTCTTTATTGTCTGTAAGTCATGGCAAGGAGTGGAGGTCATATAAGGTGAACAAAAATGTGTTACAGAATGTGGGTTCCTTACCAGCAGGGGACTTCCTTCCTCCTCTCTGGGCAAAGTGGATCAGGAACTTGAAAATCTATTAGGTAGCTGCATGTACAGTGGTTTAGTATGGAATCAGATTGTCTGGGTTCATTCCCAGTTTTGTCATGAATGGCTATGAGACTTTGGGTAAGTTAATCTCTTTGTGCCTTAGTTTACTCATCTGTAAAATGGGACTGTAATGGTACATCCCTCACAGGATTATTGTGAGTGTTAGATGAGGTAATACACAGTGTTTAGCATAATACCTGGTATATAGTTAAGTGTACAATAAATCTAAGCTGTTATTATTTATTGTGCTGTCATCCAAGGGTTAATACTGTCTCCCTGTGAGGCAATGAGAAGACTGCACAAGACTGTGGCATGAGAGATGACTTGTTCAGGCTCAGGCCACTGGGCTGTGGGGGACCTGAGGCTTGGCACACATGTGAGGGTCATATGATTCTACCAGTAGCACTGTGGACACTGAAATTCTCCTTGCCTTCTTCTTCTTGTAAGCCATCTGGTTAAGAAAAGATGAGGCTGTACTAGTCATATGATTGTACATTCTTTATCAAATGTCCCTCTGCATTGTCTGACTCTGTGTAGCATCTTGGCCCCTGTGTTTATAAGCCTAGAAATGTTTTCTTGAGTTGTCTGTCCAAGCTTTGCACTCTTGTGTGCATACTGTGCATTCTACAGGCAATATAAAAAGGAGTTAAGGATATAGATTGTACCTGTGAGGACTTGTGTAGACAGGATGGGTGCACAGGAATGAATGAATGCACAGGAAACAAGCTGACTAGCTGATTCACAAGGCCCCTGAAGAGATAGCATGAGGAAATGGAAAGAAGGTAGGTTTTGTAGTAGTTCAGCAGAGTTTCTTTTTTCTTTCTTTCTTTTTTTTTTTTTTCTTGAGTCTCTCTCTGTCATCAGGCTGGAGTGCAGTGGTGCGATCTCGGCTCACTGCAACTTCCGTCTCCCGGGTTCAAGCGATTCTCCTGCCTCAGCCTCCTGAATAGCTGGGATTACAGGCTCACGCCATCACACCCAGCTAATTTTTGTATTTTTAGTAGAGAATGGGTTTCACCATGTTGGCCAGGATGGTCTCGATCTCTTGATCTCGTGATCTGCCCGCCTTGGCCTCCCAATGTGCTGGGATTACGGGTGTGAGCCACAGTGCCTGGCCAATTCAGCAGAGTTTCAAATCCTGGGTCTACCCACCTGTGTGACATTGGGCATACTATTAAACCTCTCCAAGTCTGTTCCCTCCTGTGTAAAATGGGAATACAGTGGTCTACTACACAGGTTGTGTGAGGATTAGATGAGATCGTGCCTCTGGAAACCCTTAACAGAAGCTGGCACATGTAATAAGCATGCAGTAGATGTTGGCTTCCTTTCTTTCGAGGGCTTCAGCTGGGGCAGACCCTGTTATGGAAGCACCTTGAGTATAAGTTGTATAAATGAAAATGAAATATTAGAGACTGGAGGGAGAGACTACTATAGGCTTACCTGGAGGAGTTAGAGTGAGATCAGACATTGAGAGATGGGTAAAATTTGGATGGAAAAGAAGAGAAGGAAGGTGCCCTCAGGACAAGAAGTAACTTGGCCAGGTGGTGGTCTCTGGGGGAGAGTAGAGCAGAGAGGTCATGCAGAGGGGCCACTGGTGAGTCGATGGGGTCAGATGGAGACAGTGTAATTTAGTCAGATCCAGGTCCTGTCGCTGTGGTGCCATTTATAAGCCTTGTAAATTTGGGAAAATTGCCTTAATGTCTCGTTAGGCCTCATTTTTTGGGGAAAGCAGTTGTATTTTAAAAATTATTATACAATAAAATTGATGCTTTTTTGGTCTACAGTTCTGTGAATTTTAGCACGTGTATAGATTTGTAAAACCACTACTACGATCGGGATATAGAACAATCCCATCACTCCTAAAATCCCCCTCATGTTACCCCTTTATAGGCACACCCTTCCCCTGACCCTAAGCACTAGTTTTTTCTCCATCACCATAGTTTTGTTTTTTTGAGAATGTTACATAAATGGAATCATACAGTCTGTAACCTTTTGAGAATGGCTTTTCTCACTTAGAAGAACGCTGTTGAGATCCATCCATGTAGTTGTGTGTGTCATTCATTTGTTCCTTGTTATTACCGAGTAGTTTCCATTATGTAAATACACCACGGTTCATCTGTTTACCCATTAAGAGTGTTTGGATTGTTTCTAGTTTTTGCCCATTTTTCAGTTTTAACATCTGTAAAACAGGATGATTATAATAATTGTACCTACCCTATAGGATTATAAGAATTAAACAGGATAGGATATATATACACACACACATATATATATAACCCAATATTTTAGACAGTATGGTACTGAGGACAAAAAATAGAAATATCAAATCAATGAAACAAAATTAATTTGGAATTAGGTCTAATGAATACAAATATCTGATATGAGATATAAAGCAAGTTTTTCAAAGCAGGTAGGTAGAGAGGAAGACTCTATACATTATACATACCTCTCTCTAGGTAATCGCATTCAATTCCATGGTGCGGTGTTTTAAATAGAGTAGCTAACATCATGGACACTGGAGCCGGAATGCCTGGGTTCAATTAATAGCCATCATTACTAGATGGACATGTTACTTAAACTGTGTCTTAATTGAGGAGTACTATTATAAAACCTGCCTCATGGGGTTGTGTTAGGATTGGATGAGTTAATATATATGAATTACTTAGGCCTGGCTCTGATACATAATATATATTACATAAGTATTTAGCTATTCTTATTACATATATATTTTAGATAATGTGTGTGGATTATGCCAACCACACAGAAGAGCAGTTAGGTTCTTGTATGATTTTAAGTTAGAATGAGATGGCCAAAGAACTGTTTCTAGTAATTTTATTTGCTTTTCTTATACTGTTTTATTTTTAGGGAATTGCTCCTAAAATAGAGTTTTCTACAAGGACAGCCATCAGAGAATGTGTGTTTCTGCATAGAAACAGATTTCTTGTAAGTACAATACAAATCTAGTGATAGAAATGACCGGATTTTTTTTTTTTTTTCCTAATTTAAAGAATTTTTGCCCAAACTCAGTTTATCAAGTTTACATGAAACTAAACAAGTAGAAACCTGGAAAGTTTTTACTAGGTTTGAATTTCTGTAATTCAAACTGTTTACTCAGCCAGTCATATTAGAGTATGTTTGGCACATATGTTTGGCAGCATGATGTAGCTGGAAGCAGGGTGATTCAGAAGCTAAAATTACAAATTTGATGTAACTGAGCTAATTAGCTTTTGTTATTGTCGTTCTATGACATTTACTTTTGATCTTATGAACAGCAGTTTCCATCTTTCTTTTTTAAAAGTTCAAAAATTTTAGGCTAGGCATGGTGGCTCATGCCTGTGATCCCAGCACTTTGGGAGGCCGAGGCGGATGGATCACCTGAGGTCAGGAGTTAGAGAACAGCCCAGGCAACATGGTGAAACCCCATCTCTACCAAAAATACAAAAGTTAGCTGGGCATAGTGGTGTACGCCTGTAATCCCAGCTACTTGGGAGGCTGAGGCATGCAAATCGCCTGAGCCTGGGAGGTCAAAGCTGCAGTAAGCCAAGATGGCTCTACTGCACTTCAGCCTGGGTGACAGAGTGAGACTCTGTCTCAAATAAAATAAATAAATAAAAAATAATAAAAATAAAATAAAAATTTAGAAATTTTATTTTTTCATGGATACATAATACCTATATATATTTATGGAGTACATGAGATATTTTGATATAGGCATACAGTGTGTAATAATCACATCAAGGTAAATGGTGTATCTGTCACCTAAAACATTTATCCTTTGAGTTACAAACAATCCAATTATATTCTTTTAGTTATTTTAAAATTTACAGTTAAATTATTATTGACTATAGTCACCCTGTTGTTCTATCAAATACTAGATCTTACTCATTTTTTCTATTTTTTTTTTTTTACCCATTAACCATCTCCACTGCCCCTCAGCCCCCACAACCCTTCCCATCTTCTGGTAACCATCATTCTACTGTCTGTCTCCATGAGTTCAATTGTTTTAATTTTTAGCTCCCACAAATAAGTGAGAATATATGAAGTTTATCTTTCTGTGCCTGGCTTATTTCACTTGATATAATGACCTTAACTTCATCCATGTTGTTGCAAGACAGGATCTCATTATTTTTTGTGGCTGAACAGTATTCCATCGTATGTATATAATATAATTTCTTTATCCATTCATATGTTGATGGACACTTAGGTTGATTCCAAATCTTGGCTATTGTGAATAGTGCTGCAGTAAACATGGGGCCATCTTTCTTTTGCTGAGGCTGATGCTCAGATTGTATTCATGGTCCATCTTTGGTAAACGTGAAGCGTCTTAGGGCATCCATGTGTACTACCTCAATTTTACTCTCTTCTTCAGTCCTAGTGTCCCCCTCACCCCAATTTCTTTCTGTTTTGCTTTTACCTTATTGTATATAATGTTGTTGCCACTTAAAATCTTTTCTAGAACAAGATAGAGAAGGAATAAAGGTAGTTTGTGAAGCTTCTTCAAATACTCTGGGACACGGTAGAGTAAAACCTGTATGTGAAACAAAATGCTTATCCCAGATCTTATGTATGGTCCTAGAAAAGACCTTGAAAATGTGGGCTGTGTGTTATGGGATTCTGAATGAGAAAGAAGGGCCAATAATCTCTGCAAATCTATCAAACCTCGCAGCATAATAACTCATGTAATGGGAGACCAGTGATTAATTTTAAGGAAGGCGTTATCTGCTTTTTAGTTTCACCTTATTTATCCTCTTTTCTCTCCAATTTATTTGTGATATGTTCATAGCAATTTTTCAGTGTTTCTTTCTCTTCTGTTCTACCATTTTAATTCTGTTTTAACTTCCTAGGTCTTCCTTTCAGTGTTAACTTTTTAAACAAATAGTTTTATTGTTTTTTTTTTTTTGAACTCCTGGCCTCAAGAGATCCTCTGCTTCAGCCTCCCAAAGTGTTGGGATTACAGGCATGAGCCACCGCACTCAGTCTGTTCTTTTTTTTTTTTCTTAAAAGTATCACTTTATTTTGGAAAATTAGAAAACAAAGATAAATAAGCGAAAAGGACCCAAAATTTTAAAAACCTGTCCCATTTTTGCCATTTAGAGATCAGCATTAATTTTTTTGGTATATTCTGTACACACACACACACTTTTAAAAAAGATTGAGATCACACTGCATTGCATATTATTTTGTACCCTTCTTTTTTTTACTTAACTTATCATAAACATTTTCTCATGTCCTCAGGTATTCTTGTGCCAGACAATTTTTCATGGTTTCATAGTATTCCATTATATGGAAGTACTGTAATCTGTTTGGCCATTCATTTTCCTTTTGTTGAGCACTTAACTGACATATCAGCCAGGGTCCAGTCAGGAAACCACACCAAACTTGTGATTGTAACAGAAAGATTTAATTTAAAAAAATGGCTAAACAGGGGTTGAAAGACTGAAAGGTAAAAGGGGAACACTGAAATGAAGAGTAACTGCAGGAAGCAGCTTCCACCCCTAGGGCTGGGGAAACAAAGGGAAGATGTTGGGTCAGCCAGAACACAGAAGCTTAAAGAAGAGACTGAACAGAAATGGGACCCAGACCTCTGGAGAAGGGCTGCTTTCCTGGATGCTTCTTCAGGAATTCGAAGGTGGGACTCTGATGAGCTGGGACTCAGATCTCTAAGGAGGGGCACTGCTCCCTGCTGGTGCCACAGGAGCTTGGAGGAAGGTTCCTGTGAGTCTAGACTCAAATCTGAACAGGGGGCTCTGGCCCGCTGCTGTTGATATGTCTGGAGGGGTGCAGTGGGGCTAGTTCTGGCATAATAGGGGAAAGGCTATAATCTGGAGCCACTTGCAGCTGTTAAGGGGAAGAATTGTTGCTGGAATGATGCTAACAGGAATAGAATACAAAACTGGAAGTAGCCAGTCACTGTATCTCCTCCAGCCTTGCGCTTTCTCTAGCACCTTCTAGTGGCAGAGCCTACAGAGACCAGCTGGAAAAGCAAAAAGGGGGTTTGTAGAGTCCCTGGGTCAGTATTGTATAGCTGAGGTGGATTTGCAACTGAGCGCAATTGCTTACTCACCAGTACAGTTGGTTTCTAACTTTTGAATTACCATAAGCATTTTTGTAGCTATACATATAGCCATAGTTATTTCCTTATAGTACATTCCTGGAAGTGAAATTGCTAGACCCCTGTATGTGTCAAATTCTCTATTATCTATCTATTGGAGGTGTCTGACACTTTCTAACTTTCCCGTTATAAATAAATCTCACTGTTAATTAGTTGAATACATTATACTAGCAAGGTATAAATACTAATGATGTTGAACTGAATAGGAAAAAAATTAGAGAAATGTCCTTCCTTAAGTTTATGTTTTATAAATCTGAGGTGTTCTATCTTTGACCTTAATTTTTTAAAGTTCAATTAAATACAGTTATATTCTGATTGAATTTTTTTTCTTTATTTATTTTTGAAAATATTCTTTTTTTTTGTTTATTTCAGGAAGAAAGACATAAGTCACGAAGGCCTTTATCTACATCACATGAACCAATATTTCCCTTAAATACTATAAAGATGAAACTAAAGGAGAATAACCTCAACAGACTGCCCAAAGGCATGCAAGCCCGGGAGCCCTCTCCATGTTCTACCAGGCATTTCTTCCAGGACCAGCCAGTTCAGTTGAACCTTGGAAGTAATTTCAAAATCTCTGGAGGAAGCAAGCCTCCATTTGTTGTTAGACATGTGAGCCTAAAATTATTTTTTAGAGTATTTTGCAATAGTGAGGATATGGATGAGGGTGGAATAAAGGAAGTTTGAGCTATAATAACAAATGAATAATATTAAATAAAAAGGTACTTCAAATTGAATAAAAATTGTGATTAAATTATGTTAATTTCCTAGATCATTGTCAGGAAACTCTTAGAAAGGTGCCCTATACAGTAGACTTGCTCAGTAAATGTCAGCCATCCCTATTTTTAATTTTTGAAAATTATTAGCAGAGTATAATGTCTACACATGATAACTTGCTGTTATCTTGAAGAGTCAGTGAACTGACAGAGGTTGAAAACGCGTAACGAAGGTTGGCATGCACTCTGTATCAATCCAAAACTAAAGCTTCATCAGTTTTAAAGAAAACTACATGAGTTTTCTTAATGAGATTGGTGCTCAGTGGCCATATGTTGAAGAGCCAGAAAAGTTTGTTTGCAGGAAGAAGCAATGTTGTGCGATACTCAAAGCACTTAATTAAAGTCATCTTAGATTATGTCCTCTGGCAATGGTGGGCAAATTTAATCACACTAGTTCTCTTAGTCTCTTTACAATTTTTTTTTTTTTTTTTTGAGACAGAGTCTTGCACTGTTGCCTAGGCTAGAGTGCAGTGATACAATTTCAGCTTACTGCAACCTCCGCCTACCACGTTCAAGTGATTCTCCTGCCTCAGCCTGCTGAGTAGGTGGGATTACAGGTGCCCACCACCACACCCAGCTAATTTTTGTGCTTTTAGTAAAGACAGGGTTTTACCGTGTTGGTCAGGCTGGTCTCGAACTCCTGACCTCAGGTGATGCACCCACATCGGCCTCCCACAGTGCTGGGATTACAGGCATGAGCCACTGCACCCGGCCTACAACTTTTTTGCTACTATAAAAGTAATGGAAAACAGAAAAGTTCAGGAAAAAAATTAATCCATTGGCTCACCAGCATAATAAAATCATTGTTTGATTTAATTTGACTCAATTTCTCTACATTATACTTGCATTCATAGGCTTTATTTTTTCCACAAAGTTGTAATTATACTGTATATACAGATTAGTTTTCCTACATATTCCGATTAAAATTATATTTAAAAAATTTCCTGTGTTATTTTGCAGTCTACAGGAACACCAGTTCATGTTCTAATTAATGACTTATTCTCCAGAATGTTAACTATTGATAGTATCATTAAGTTGATATTTTGATTTAAAGTCACCAGTGGTGATGTTTGTGTATTAGGCAGAGACTGTGAAGTGTAGTAAGTCTTGAAGTGAAGGTGCTGCTGAGATGACTGTATGTAGAATTGGTTTGTAGAACTGTTTGGCTAGAAACTGCAGAACAGCTATCTACAAAAAATACACAACAGCTGTTGTCTTGGTGGCCTGGGTAATGACATCTGGCAAAAATCTAACGACCAATCTTTAAACATGGGGCCATAAAAATATCGAATTGAGTTCATTTATTTCATTTTGTTGAATATATATCTGATTTACTTCATTTGATATAAATTATTGTAAAATACAACTTTAGTCCATGCCATTATGAACTAAGTAATCTTAAAATCTTGGTAGATTTCTTAGGGGATTAAAACTTGTTTGATACTTATTTTATTTAACAAATTCTTATATAGTTTTTCCTATGCGCCAAAGTCTTTTATCAGTGATTTGGCATATTTAATTTTTTTATTTAGTCAGATTTTCTGATGATATGTGATGTTTCCTTAAGTAGAAGCATTAAAATTTAGAAAACCTGATGTTATAAAGACTATAAATTCAAGTCAATATATTAAAGTAAAATGAAAAGTAACATTATAACCTGCCTTATTAAAATTTTAAAAAACAGAAATAAAAAAAATTCAGCACCTCTATATTGTAGATATTTGGAAGAGTCCCTAGTTCACGTGTTTTGACCTGTTTGCAGATCATGTTTACCCAATTTTTCCTTAGGAAAATATGGTCAGTCACCATAGATAAAATAATATAGTTGCTATTATTATTATTTATTATTATTATTTTTTTGAGATGGAGTTTCACTCTTGTTGCCCAGGCTGGAGTGCAATGTCGTGATCTCGGGGCATCACAACCTCCGCCTCCCAGGTTCAAGCGATTCTCCTGCCTCGGCCTCCCAAGTAGCTGAGTTTACAGGCATGTGCCACCACGCCCAGCTGATTTTTGTATTTTTAGTAGAGATGAGGTTTCTCCATGTTGGTCAAGGTGGTCTCGAACTCCTGACCTCAGGTGATCCTCCCTCCTTGGCCTCCCAAAGTGGTAGGATTACAAGCGTGAGCCCCTGCACCCAGCCTAGCTACCATTATTCTTTTTTTCAAAAATGTAGACACTTGGACCAGAGAGGAATGTGGAAAGTAGAAATGTCATCTTGTGGGAATCCCTTGCTGTCAGTGAGGACCCCACTTAGGCCACCACTACTCACACTGTTTAAGGAATGTGAAATATTGTCCTATTTTAAGAGATTGTGAAATAAAGCTTCACTTGCCCTCTTTCTGTGCTGTATCCTTACCAGTTGTTGGAATGTAATTTGTGTCTAACTTTAGTTCCTTATGCTAATGTTTAGCCTATGTCCTCATGTTCTAGCCTCAGTGAAGGACAGAGAGTTTCTCCTTTTAGGTGTAACATGTAGCAAACTTGGAGACTGTGATCTAGGTGGTTTTCCAGCCTTCTTTTTCCAACCTGTGTAATCAGTGATTGAGGGGGAGACAGGCATTACCAGTGATGAGGGGAGGGTACTAGAAGCTATAGTGGATTCTAGTCTTATTTCTTTCCTTTACTTTCAGGTGGACAGTGCAAAGCCCTTTGGTGAGAATATTTCAGAGCATCATTTGAGGAGGTGTAGAAGAAAATCTAAGTTTTCAGACTTTCCGTTTCCAATGAGAAGAGGTACTTGAGTTTCTTGTTACTCCTGTACATTTCCCTGTGGCAACAAATGTGTCCTGTGTATACTCTTTCATTCTGAGGAATCACAGGTTATGTTCGGAACTGTGGGCCTAATTCTCAAGTCCTCTCCAGCTGTGGAATTTCCAGGGCAGTGGTCCCACGAAGCAGAGTCAGCTGAGAAGCTTCTGTCTGAGAGTTCCCCTCGTCATTGAAGGGGACCGTTCTGAGCAGCGTGCTGAGTGTGCTGTGGTTGCAGTTGTTCCCTGGCTGTTCCCTGGCTGGGCTGGGAAAGCAGAGTGCAACTTGTCCTGCTGTGAACCCTTTGCAAAGTCACCATTGATGCCTAACAAATAAGGCTTTCCATTTTTCTGGATGGGAAAAAACAGGAGATTGATGGTGATCAGGAGATGTAACATTTGCTTTACAAGATTTCATGTCAGTAAGGTGGGAAGCCAACTCTATCTGAAGCAGTTAGATGAAGGCAGGGTATTTTTAAACCTTTAGATTTCAGGCCCTTTTGCATTCTTAATATTATTGAGGAGCCCAGAGAGCTTTTCTTGATGTGGATAACATCAGTAGTTAGCATGTTAGAAATTAAAACTGATACATTTTTAAAATGTAAGAATAGACTACGGCCAGGTGCAATGACTCACGCCTGTAATCCCAGCACTTTGGGAGGCTGAGGCAGGCAGATTACCTGAGGTTGGGAATTTGAGACTAACCTGACCAACATGGAGGAACCCCATCTCTACTAAAATTACAAAATTAGCCAGGCATGGTGGCGCATGCCTGTAATCCCAGCTACTCGGGAGGCTGAGGCAGGAGAATTGCTTGAACATGGGAGGCAGAGGTTGTGGTGAGCCGAGATTGTGCCATTGCACTCCAGCCTAAACAACAAGAGTGAAACTCAGTCTCAAAAAAAAAAAAAAAAAAAAAAAAAAGAATAGACTAGTATTTCTATTCCATTAGCCATCATCATCATGATGATGTCATAACATCATTGTGGCTTTTGGAAAACTCCATTGTGCAGTGGTGAGAGAATGGGAATGAAAGAGGCAAATCATGTCTTAGTATTACTATGAAAACAGTTTGACCTTGCAGATTTCCTGAAAGGTCTTGGGGACCCTTGGGGGAGATCCCTGGACCACACATTAAGAGTCACTGGGTTAAGGAATTCCTTGTAGGCTTTTGACTGAAATCCATGAATCGTGTTGTTAGTGAAGGTCGTGTTGGTGAAGATCAGTCATTCCTGAAATTAATCAAAATTCTTAGGCTGGAAAGGAATGGTGGTGGTCCATTCTCTTGCCTGCTGGTAGCACTGAACTTTCCATCTATTGCCATCCCTGACAGTAGAGTTCTTTATCTTAGGCTTAAAGGTTTACACTTTTAAGGGTCTACTTTTAAGCCTCTTATGGTAACTTAAGCCAGTGTTCTTAGACTGTGGTAGCTCTTTGACAGCAGCTGGCCAAGGACAGAGTACCGGGTTTGAAGCAGAATGTGCTTCATCACATCTGACATTTAATTTAAGTTCTTTGAATTGAAAGTCACCCGGGTAGCTTATAAAGCAGCATTGTCTTCTCTACTGCAGTGAAATCACGCAACAGCAAATGTCCTTTCCTGGGGCGGACAAGTTGGGTTTAATGCAGGCTCTATTATGATGGGACTCACACATCACATTGGTCTCGGCCTTTGTCTTTTCTTAATCCTCACAGGTGGAGAACTAAGGTTCCAGAGAGGTTACAATGTGTGTAAAGGTCACACACCAGGTTTTTGGCATACCTACATTTAGAGAAGACATTCAGACCTCTGGCCTCAGATCCTTGGAATCCCTGTAGCTTTCAAGCCAGAACTTTGCTTATGTCAGTAAGGTGGGAAGCCAACTCTATCTGAAGCAGTTAGATGAAGGCAGGGTATTTTTAAACCTTTAGATTTCAGGCCCTTTTGCATTCTTAATATTATTGAGGAGCCCAGAGAGCTTTTCTTGATGTGGATAACATCAAGCTCATTCATCCAGGCCTAAGGTAGAACACAGCAGTGCTTCTCAAACTTGAATGTGCATTTGAATCACCTGGGGCTCTTGTTAAACTGCAGATTCTGATTCATTAGGGCTGGGGTGGAGCTTAGGTTTCTCCTTTTCTAACAGGCTTCCAGGTGATATGAATGCTACTGGTCCAGGGACTGCACTTTGAGAAGCAAGGGAATGAAGGCGAGCCCCCCTGTGAAAGGAAGGGCTCAAAACCAGTAGGTAGGAGTTTCTGAGGCCACAGGGTTATGAGGCCACAGGAGGAAGGAGGTTATGAGGCCACAGGTTATGAGGCCACACTGGAAGGAGGTTATGAGAAGGGGGTTATGAGAAGGAGGTTATGAGGCCACAGGGCAGGTTTGTGGCTATAGCTGAAAGGGCATTAGCATTGCTGACTCCCTGCCCAGCTGGGGGTGGGTGCAAAGAGAGCTCCTGGGACAAAGTGGTACCTACATATCTATATGCCTAAAGGATATGAAAATGGTCTGGCTTTAAAAATCTCTTTTTATATCTACCAGTGACATGGGGAGGGGGATCAGTAGTCCAGAAAAAGTCCTTTGTCATTGCCTGAGCCCCGGTCACACTGGGGGAAGCCATGGTGACCTTAGCATTGTCTTACAAATACTAATTTTAAAAACATTTTTTAATCAACCTGGAAAAATCCAACCTAGTCTTCACTTTCTCTGTGTCTTTATTACCTCATTTCCTAGTCATCCTTGCCATACTTCGGCATTAGGTCTACTTACCTATCATGATCATTTACAGTCATGATAGTGATTTCCATTTTTGCTATGTTCTGTATTTCTCCAAGCTTTTACGTATTTGTTGTCTCAATTTAACATTTGTGTCTACCTTGGACAAATATATTCAAGAGCTCCTGCATAAATAGGATTCCATGAAAACCAAAGAAAATGTCAGAGGAGACAGTTTACAAATTTTATGTTAGACACATAGTACTTTTTTTTAGGTTCTGGGCACCTACTCAAATACGAGTTTTTCAGGCTGCTTAAGGGTTATTGAACTTACTCATTCACTTTAGACTTGCTTTACCCTTCCCTCTTCCATACGTGCTGTCATTGAAGACAAATCGTCCAGAGGCTCACACCTGTAATCCCAGCACTTTGGGAGGCCAAGGTGGGTGGATCACCTGAGGTCAGGAGTTCGAGATCAGCCTGGCCAACATAGCAAAACCCCATCTCTACTAAAAATACAAAAATTTAGCTGGGCGTAGTGGTGGGCACCTGTAATCCCAGCTAGTCTGGAGGCTGAGGCAGGAGAATCGCTTGAACCCGGGAGGCGGAAGTTGCAGTGAGCTGAGATCGTGCCATTGCACTCCATCCTGGGCGACAGTGTGAGACTCCATCTCAAAAAAAAAAACAAAAACAAAAACCCAAAAAACAAACAAACAAAAAACCCAGAAAACCTCATTGTTAACCTCAAAAAGACAAAAACAAAACAAAAAAACCCCACGACCCAGAGAATTGAAGTGGCGTAAGGGAGACTTAAAAGTGGTAGTGTAACTTACAAGGGAGCATTTAAGTTTTTAAATAATTCATTCATTGTCTAAAATTTTTGTACCGCTGTAGAATAAATATAATGGCAGTTTTAAAGCTAAATGGTAATAATGAGTCATTGAAACACCTGTTCCTCTTTCTTCTAGCTTCTTCTCTTGACAGCCTTGCAGCTAATGTAAAGGTAATTTTAGAAATAGAATTTGTAAAATGATTTACTTCAAGCTATCTTATGTCAATTATTGTGCTTTTTCCAATCAGTGGTGGATATTTCTAGTTAGTCTGCTTAGGTGGAATTGCTGTAGTTTAGTGTTTGTTTGAAGATGTGCCCAGACTCCATGTTATACTTTGCTTTGGGGTTAGCTGGTTTGTGCCCCTCATATAAGTAGGATGAATCACCACGGAGGGTGTATGTAGACCCAATACCTACTTTATTGGTAGTGATTTTTATTGCTTTTTCTCCAAGCAAATAATTTTATACATAGAGGTGGTAAATCATTTGTTCTTGAAGTTTGATTGGTTTGTCAAAGTGAAGGCTCAAACTTCTGTGTAACAACATGAGAATAGATTTATGCAGAGAAAATGGAATATACTATGCTTCTTATGCCATAGCACTTAAATATTTTGTTAAAGTTATATTTTTCCCAGATCAATAATCCCTAGTCCTCAGAAATCAAAGTTTACAGCGTGAGTTTATTTTGGTTTGTTAATATATCCCAAACATACAGACTTTTGGTTATTTTTATCAGTCTTAACTCCTGAGCATTTTGTCACTAGTCTTCACTTCTCCAGATCCTCTTCTATTTGCGGGAGATCCCTGGCGCAAATGTTCTGTCATCTTAGCCCTAGTTGTCTTCCTTGTTCAACCCCACCCCCAGCTCTAAATTAAGCAAACAGAAGCAAAATTACAATTAAATAATGCGCATTCACTCAGGTTATCAGAGAGCCAGATGAACGGATTATTTTAAGGAGTGACTCATCATCACGTTTAGATTCAAGTCAGTTTGGAAAGTCCTCGTCCAGTAAACAAGGTGATGCCGATTTCCACCGGAAAGCTTCATTTGCCACCTCCCAGCATTCCAGCTCTCTCGGACCCTTGGATCAGCCCCTTCTCAGAGAAAGGTCAGTATCAAGCACCCATCTGTTTGCCTGAAGAGTGCATTGTGGCCTGGCAGGGGTAAAGCTGGGTCATTTCATCAGCTTCCTTTCTTAGGAATATTCAGCTGGTGACACCTTGATATGAAAAAATGATTATTTCTTTTAAAATCTACCCAAAAGCCAGAGGCATATCTCAGAATATTTGCTGTGAATGGAATAGACAACTAACTTTGACATAGGTACTATTTATCTACCCATTTTTATTTGTCATACATTTAAAAACTAAACCTTTTTATTTTACCAGTATAGAAATGTTCACTACAGAAAGTTTGAAAATGACAGAAAAAAAAGGGGAAAAAAATTACCCATAGTCCTACCACCCAAAGACAAATGTTAACATATGGGCGTATATTCTTTTTCTAGACATGGTTTCTTTGTTTACATTATTTTCAAAAATAACAAAATTATATTTGCATATGTCTGGAGAGCAGGCCAGAGAGTAAGAACAGAAACCTTTATTTGCCAAATGGCACACTCTAGTAGGGTAAGTAACCATTCGTTTGCTTGAGTCTGCCTGATTTTAGCCCTGAAAGTCCTGCATTCTGGGAAACCCTTGAGTCTTAGGCAAACCAGGACAGTTGGTTACTTGAAGTTCAGGGAAGTGGCACTGACAATAATATTTATAAGATTGTTATTTTGAATGAAGGATATGCCAATCTGCTTTTCTCTGCATTATTAGTGATGAGAATAAGAAGCAAACTGTGCATACCAGAATAACACAATTGCTCACAAGGGACTCAGAGTAAATATATCCCAGAACCACAGTGGCCCTGAAATTTTTACAGGAATTATATTAACTTCGAGGTAGACTAAGAAAATGGCTGTCTATTCTTAGCGTTTTTCAGAAATGACAAAATAACTGTATATTCAAATGTTAAATCATGGATTTAAGGAAGCCAGATCACATATTTTAATAAAATCCATTAATATATGGTGAGCTTTTGATTAGTTACTTTATTAGAGGAAAACAATACAACATAGATTAAAAAAAAACTGGCTCTGGGCTGGGTGCGATGGCTTATGCCTGTAATCCCAGCACTTTGGGAGGCCAAGGCGGGTGGATCACCTGAGGTCAGGAGTTTGAGACCAGCCTAACCAACATGGAGAAACCCTGTCTCTACTAAAAATACAAAATTAGCCAGACGTGGTGGCATATGCCTGTAATCCCAGCTACTCGGGAGGGTAAGGCAGGAGAATTGCTTGAACCCGGGAGGCGGAGGTTGTGGTGATCCGAGATCATGCCATTGCACTCCAGCCTGGGCAACAAGAACAAAATTCCGTTTAAAACAAACAAACAAAAAAACTGGCTCTGGCACACAGAGACAGGTGGTCAGAGACACACTTATACCTCTCTGTGCCTGGCCTCTGTCCCCTCCTGTCTTATGCTTTTGCCACCAGCCTGGAATTCAGCAGACTGGCAAAGCACAGGAGGTTATCCTGGATTTAAAGACTTGTAAAGGATTGATTTTAAATGAAGAGTGGAAAGAACTTTCAATTGGCAGTGGTCAGGAGACATGGGCTCTAGCGCTCATGTGTCTCTAAGTGCTGGGTGATTTCACACAGCTACTTGACCTAATTTTTTTAATTAATTAATTTCTTTTTTTGAGATCGGGTCTTGCTTTGTCACCCAGGTGGAGTGCAGTGGCACAATCACAGCTCACTGCAGCCTTGACTTCCCCAACCCAAGCAATCCTCCTGCCTCAGCCTCCTGAGTAGCTGGGACTACAGGTGCGCACCACCATGCCTGGCTGATTTTCGTACTTTTATTTTTGTAGAGATGGGATCTCACTGTGTTGCCCAGGCTCTTCTCAAACTCCTGGGCTCAAGCAATTGTCTTGGCCTCCCAAAGTGCTGGGTACTGGCATGAGCCACCGTGCTCAGCTTCAACCTTTTAAACCTCAGTTTCCTCATCTTTAAAATGGATGTGATGATCAAAGATCCATCTGCATACAGCCACAAAGTGCTTCTCAGCTGCCAGAACTGGGGAAAACCCGTGGTTTTTTTTTGTCCCTGTGCTTTCTATCTATAACACCTCCCAAACTCCTTAAAATCAGTACTGCAAGCTTTTCTGAGAGACTGTATTGAGCATGCTGTTATTGGGTAACTGTTGTGGACAATGGACACCATCATGACACATCTCTGCTTTCCACTGGCTCACATACTAGACAGGAAGGCAGGCATACACCATGTCACTGAATATGAGATAGACTGTGGTAGGCACTTAACACTTAACAGAAGTACAATCCAAATGCAGGGGAAAGACAGAGTGGGAGGAAATCAATTCCATCAGGAGAGAGATCTGAGAAGGCGTCTTTTCTCTTTAAATACATGTTAGATAGTTTATGCATTCATTCAGCCAGCCTTTCCTGAGCGTCTTTATGCAGCAGGCCAGCAATTCTCAACTCTGGCCAACAGAAGAATTGCCTCTTGTTTACTGAGTCAAAATCAACTAGGATTGGAATTGAGTGTGTGGGCGGGGAGTGCATGAAATCTGTGGTTAAGAGGAAAGTAGGATTGATACTCAATCTGCTAGGCCTGGAATGGGAACACTGACATTTAAGACATTTCTCCTGATCTCTGAAAACTTGCAACCTAGTAGAGGATATAAAAAATAATAATAATAATAAAAAAGAAGCATGCGAAGAGCTTTCTACAAAGCAGAACTTTGTGAATAGTGTGGAACAAAAGTTACTGGAGTATAAAGAAAAAGGGTGGAACTTTTGGAGTGTTTTAATGGAGGAGGTGATGCTTTCATGTGGTGGTGAGGGGAGAAGATTGGATTATGATGGGGTTCATGGAGGTGAGTGATGGGAGGTGGGAGGCAGGGGCACTGTCAGCTTCCAGCAGTTAAGAAGTTTGGAGAAAGTTGGTGCCAGTACTCAAAGGTTTGAGGGGGACCTTTGTTGCTTGACCTAAGGAGTTTGGGCTTTGCTTGGAAGGAGTGAGGAGCTCTGTGATATTAGTCACAGGAGTTGGCATAAGTGACTTTAGAAAGATGAGTCTTAGCTGCAGACCAGAGTTTTACTGGCCATCTCTGATGAGGCAGCAAATTCTTTGTGCCCAAAGTCTCTCTAAACTGGTAGCTTGGGACTTAGTTGGACTATGAGTTTGTAAATAAGGCCATGATTATCAGTGACAAAGAATAACACAGCCACAGAAAGGCCATCCAGTTTGCCCATAGCTGTCCTGGTTTTAGTACCAAAAGTTTGCATTCTGGGAAACCCCTGAGTCCCCCTGAGTCCCAGTTAAACCAAGACAGCTGGTCACCTTAACACTAGAGAAGTGGCTCTGAAGATAATATTTTAAAAACAGTTCTTTTGAACGAGGGATATGCCCTTCATGTCCTTGCAGAACACATTGCCCGTTGGCTTTAGAGTGATCACCAGGGCAGATTCCTGGGACCCTGGGGGTTGCTAGCACTGTGTCTCCACTCACTCAGTGTTCTTTTCACACCAGCGTTATCAGGACCACTCTTTCTCTGTGCCCAGTTCACAAGGGTGCATGAGAATACCTGTTGTGTTTCTGCTAACTTAATACTGAAGTCAGTAAGGATCAATGTCTTAGGGATGAGTTGGGAGACAAATTTTGGAGTGAGAGTCAGCCCAAGGTTTTGATGGACGAAGTAGAAAACACTTTATCAGAGTGAACAATGGGAGTACTAAAGGAGGGAGAAACACTGCCAAGCCTGTTCCCTGTATCCACCATCTGAATAGTGTCATGCCCCTTCAGCACACCCTCTCTCTGCACGTTACTAAAGGAGAAGGTAGATCCCATGGAGAGGGCTCTAGTAAAGGCATAGCATTGCTCCCATCTGTTGACTCATCAT
Organism: Macaca mulatta; assembly: GCF_049350105.2. Lineage (NCBI taxonomy): Eukaryota > Metazoa > Chordata > Mammalia > Primates > Cercopithecidae > Macaca > Macaca mulatta. Next base: position 94,799,221 of record NC_133420.1, read on the forward strand.
TCTCTGAGATCTTCAAATGTAAAAAAATAAATTGCATGTAACGATAATGGTAACAAATACAGGAGTCGCTTTGGTACTGGTTACTCTAGATCTATGAAAAAACATTTACAGTATCCAGCTGGTGGCTGTTTTTAAATGCTAGCTTCATTTATAGCTTCAACATATTTCTATTCCTTCCTCTTGAACATTCTTAGAGAAGGGCCAGGCGCGGTGGCTCATGCCTGTAATCCCCGCATTTTGGGAAGCGAGGTGGGTGGATCACTTGAGATCAGGAATTGAAGACCAGCCTGGCCAACGTGGCCAAACCCTGTCTCTACGAAAAGTACAAAAATTCGTTGGGCGTGGTGGCATATGCCTGTAGTCTCAGCTACTTGGGAGGCTGAGGCAGGAGAATTGCTTGAATCTGGGAGGCAGAGGTTGCAATGAGCCAAGGTAACGCCACTGTAGTCCAGCCTGGGTGACAGAATGAGACTCTGGGTCAAAAAAAAGAAAAAAAAATTCTTACAGAAGCATAGAAATAATGTTTGTAGTGACATGGGCAGTGCTTTAGGTGGTGCTTCCATTTGCTATGAGTTGTTTTCTTGGGTCGGCAATGGATTTGTGTAGATCCATTCATACTCTTGGTCTTGTCTCCCTGGAAAAACCAGCGGGACATGCTTGTCACAGAGAGAGCTGGAATGGAGGCCCGGATGTGGGCCGGAACCAGCCAAGCAGAGGGGCAACTGCACAGGGTGGTCATTCATATGGTAGCCATAGTAACAACTGGATTTCCAGATGTTCCTGTCATTTCCAGTGTGTACCGCACATTAATTAAAGAGAACCATTTTCTTTTCTTTTTTTTGAGATAGAGTCTTGCTATGTTGCCTAGGCTGGAGTACAGTGGTGCCATCTCGGCTCACTGCAACCTCCACCTCCTGGATTTAAGCAATTCTCATGCCTCAGCCTCCCAGTATCTGGGACTACATATGTACCACCACCACACCTGGCTAATTTTTTATATTTTTAGTAGAGATGGAGTTTCACCATGTTAGCCAGGCTGGTCTGGAGCTCTTGGCCTCAAGTGATCCACTCATCTCAGCCTTCCAAAGTGCTGGGATTATAGGTGTGAGCCACTGCGCCTGGCCCCAAGTGGCTATAATTCTTTGGGTATTTTTAGAAAACCGTATCTGTGCCTTTCATTATCAAATTGCTATGTACACTTTTAGATTAGTTATATACCTCAGACTTTAGGATTTGGTAACCATCCGCCTCCTGAATATGAATGGATGTATGAATGAATGAATGAATGAATGAATGAATGAGAGAATGAATTCAATCACTCAATAAATATTTATTAACTACTTACTGTGCTATTCAGTTCCTACTCTGCCCTGGGATGAGCTATTAAGCAAAGAGTCTCAGTCTCAATTTCACTCTAGGAGTAAAGACCGCCATTAACCAAATAATGACAAAATGTCCACTGGTGCAAATGGTATTAATGAGGTATAGATAAATGAAACTGCAAGTGCGTATAACAGAGAAGCTGACCTCCTCTGCAGGAGAGGGCTCAGAAAGGACTTTGCTGAGAACTGAACAATTGAACTGAGCTCTGAAGGGTGGGTAGGAGTTAATAACAGTAGTGAGCAGGGTTGGGAGGTAGAAGAGGGAACAGTGTTGCCAAATGCCTATGGAAGGTAGAAAATGCTCTATGTTTGGGGAACTGAAAGAGACTATCAAACCTATGGTTCAGTTTGGAGTCTGGGTGGCCTAAAGTAAATGAGATATGAGATAAAGTCCTGGTGGTAGGAAACAACCAGGATTGGAGGCTGGGTGTAGTGGCTCACACCTGTAATCCCAGCACTTTGGGAGGCTGAGGCAGGAGGATCACTTGAGTACAGGAGTTTGAGACCAGCCTGGACAGCACAGGGAGACCCTGTCTCTACAAAATACTTAAAAGTTAGCTCCGCATGGTGGTGCATACCTGTAGTACCAGCATTGGAAGATTGAGGTGGGAGGATCCCTTGAACCCAGGAGTTCGAGACCAGCCTGGGTAACAAGACCCTATCTCTTAAAGAAAAAAAAATAGCCAGGCATGGCAACATGTACCTAGTTGATCCTCTGGGAGGCTGAAGTTGGAGGATTGCTTGAGTCCAAGAATTCAAGGCTGCAGTGAGCTATGATCATGCCACTGTACATTAGCCTGGGTGATAATCTCTCCCTAAAACAACCACTGGGATTAAATTTTATATTAAAATTTTTTGGATTTAAATTTCATATTAAAAGTTTTTATATTAAAATTTTAAATGTAAAAGTAGGGTTTGTTCATGAGAGAAATATCTGAAAAACACAGGAAAGTACAAAGAAGAAAAGAATCACTCATAGCCACACATAGAAACACGAAAAATTCTTTTTTTTTTTTTTTTTTTTGAGACGGAGTCTCGCTCTGTCCCCCAGGCTGGAGTGCAGTGGCACGATCTTGGCTCACTGCAAGCTCCACCTCCCGGGTTCATGCCATTGTCGTGCCTCAGCCTCCTGAGGAGCTGGGACTACAGGTGCCCGCCACCACACCCAGCTAATTTTTTGTATTTTTAGTAGAGACAGGGTTTCACCATGTTAGCCGGGATGGTCTCCTGGCCTTGTGATCCGCCCGCCTCGGCCTCCCAAAGTGCTGGGATTACAGGCGTGAGCCACTGCGCCTGGCCAAAAATTCTTAACATCTGAGCAGTTTTTATTCCCCAGTGCTTTTCCTATGGGTAGGTTTAAGAAAGACATTGAAATCACACTATGTTTACCATTTTGCATGCTGCTATTTTTTATTATGATTAAGTTTTAAATATCAATCCATATTGTCATGTGCTTTATTTAAGTGTCGTTTTTAGTAGCTGCTTAATATTCCACCCTGTTCCATCTGTTGAGCAGGTTCCATCCTGGTTCTCAGTCCACTTGGAAGAATATCCATGAGAGGGTATGCAGTCTTCTGACATCCCACAGAGCACAGCAGCACCAAAATAAGGTTAGACTTTCTTATAAAACTAAATCTTTGCTCACTAAATAATATGGGAACAGGGACCTATAGTCTAGTCAGGGAGACAGACATTAATCAAATAACCACAGAAATAAGTGAAAAATTGTGAGGCTTACCAAGGAGATTACCTGTTGTCCTGAGAGTGAATGGTGGCGGGTATTTGACATGGCTGAGAGTCAGGGCTGGCTTCCTGAGGATGAGACAGTGGGACTTGGATGCAACGGAGGAGTAGCAGCTAATTTGGTGCATGGCACTCATCAAGTGGAGGTCCTTTCAAAGGACTAAGAGAAAGCAGGCTAACTGGCCCACAGAGCATTCCTTTCCCCTGCACACATGAATCCCAATCCAGTGAAGAATACAGTTGTGTTTGAACTATGTAAGGCCACAACATGGAAGAAAGTTGTTCTAAAATTTAATAAGGTGGTTTTTGGCTGTATGACTTTTACAGGGGTATGGGGAGTGCTTCTGATCCATTGGTAGGTATTCCCAGTACTTTGTCACTGCTTCAGACACACAGCTAAATGGCCGTTTACCAGCTCCAAAGAATTCAAATAAAGGATAACAGTGCCCCCAGTGGCTGACTTTAATGATGCCATGTATTTGAATTAGTCATCTTGACTTATTAAATACTGGCATATGCTAGATTTGCAGGATGATGCTTAAAAATAAATGTTGTTTGCCCTAACCATGAGGGTACTGAACTACTTTACTTCTTTTCTGCAAAGTCATAGGCTTTGCTTTAATTCCTAACCTTTTCGGGCAAGGACTCTCTTTAAAATGTAAACAAAGGCCTGGTTTGGGGCTTAAATCTATAATCCTAGTACTTTGGGAGGCTGAGGAGAGAGAATCTCTTGAGGCCAGGAGGTTCAAGACCAGCCTGGCAACATAATGAGACCTCGTCTCTACAAAAAAAAGAAAGATTCTACATACACACGTATATAGTGAACCCCATATAACAGCATAAATTGGATGCACAGACCTCCTACATGCAAAACTATACCTCTGGGTATCATCCATCTCTATTATGTTATGGGTAACATAATTGCTGGATTTGTTTTTATTGTAGGAAGAGTCTACCTCTGAAGTAAATTATATCATTGAAAGACCAAGCTGCCCTCTGAAGAAATACCCACTGCATGAACAGAGATATTTTTAAGCTGCTGTCTTATATAAGTAAGCAGCTTAAATACTTCTCCTTATCTTGGTTTGCTAAAAGAATTTCAGTTTTCTCCTATCAATATGAAGTAACTAGAAAGTATGGAGGACGGGAGACTTGGAGGAGACTTGAGAACCATGTTCTTCCCTTGCTCTGTATAATGGAGCTCTGATAACGGCAATGCATGTGTCTTCCAGTTCTCTTGCCTTTTGTAATCATCTCTCCTGCCCCCAACATCACCCTTTGTCTAAGGACCTTCCAGCCTTCTTTCAGCTCCTTCAACACGAGCTCTTTCCTGCCATGGGGTCTTTGCACATGTTGTTTTCTCCATCTGGAATTTGTCTTCCTGACTCTGCCTGGATAACTTCTATTTGTCCTTCCAGGCTCGTGATTTTCTGCGACACGACACTCCGTCTCTCTGTGATGCATACCGTTTAGCACACTGCATTTTTCCTTCATAAATTATAACACAATTTATTATTATATTTTTATCTGGGCTGATTGTTTAAAATCTGTCTGTTCTACTGGAATGAAACCTTTATGAGATCAGAGAATCTGTCTCTGTTGCTCACTGCTTTATAATCAGTATTTAGTGCCATACAATGGAATCACATTTAACTTTTCAAACACATGTAGTAGGTGTGTGCACTGAACAAGAACCTGCCTTCCCATCTCCACCCTGCTGCTGTCCCTGTATCACCTGACCCTCCACAATGGTTGCTGCTCAGTAAAGAGAGTTTTGTTTTGTTTTGAGATGGAGTCTTGCCCTGTTGCCCAGGCTAGAGTACAATGGCATGATCTTGGTTCACTGCAACCTCCACCTCCCGGGTTCAAGTGATTCTCCTGCCTCAGCCTCCTGAGTAGCTGGGATTATAGGCGCACATGACCACGCCCAGCTAATTTTTGTATTTTTAGTAGAGACAGGGGTTCACCATGTTGGTCAGGCTGATCTCGAACTCCTGACCTGGTGATCTGCCCGCCTTGGCCTCCCAAAGTCCTGGGATTACAGGCGTGAGCCATTGCGCCTGGCTGCAGTAAAGGGTTTTTATAAATGCATGTTGAATATGCATTTATTATGAATGCATGTAACAAGGAAACTCTGGAATTCAGATCTGTGGCAAATAGCCACATTGTGGGACATCATAGTTTCTCATATATTCTTTTCTTTTCTTTTCCATTCAAGCTCAGAATAATAATCGCTATTCCTTATGGCATGCGGCCTGAGTGCTGAGACTAGTACACATACTTCACATGTATTAAACAAGTTCATATCTAATTCTCAGGACAACCTGATGAGATAGGTACTATCATTAGTTCCATCTTACAGCTAGGGAAACTGAGGCATAGGTTAGGTCCGTTGCTCAAGGTGACATGGCTAGTGAATGGTGGAGCTTTATTCTCTTAACTGCTACATTCTATTGCATTTTCAAAGCTGAGTGTAATCATACATGGAAATCCATGCAGAGAAAGAGCAGGTGTGTGAAGGAGGGCCCTTTGGAACCCAAGCAGAGTTTGTGGGCATTGCCTTCAGAAGGCTCCCACTAGGATCCTATAGCTTTGTAATGTATAGTCCTCATGTCAGCAGGATCAGAATAATTATGCATCTTTCTAAACAATAAAGGAGTGTGGGATAACCTGCTAAGTTTTCACTGTAGTCAGGCTCCTGAAAGTCTGGTTTGAGGGTCACGCGTGCTTTACAGAACAAGTTGGTTTGCCCTAGGGGTGGCCAGGGCTCCCTACCTTCAGCACAGAGGAATGGGGAGGACAGCTCAGTAATTGCCCATTCTGCAGGCTTCTACCTTAGAACGTTCTGCTTGCTAGATTAAAGGACGGATTCTGGGCCATTTACTCTCTGGTTACCAAAGTAATTGCTGTCTAGGCCATTATTTAGGTGGTTATACAGAACATAGCCCACATGATCATCAAATGCCAAATTACGCTGAATTTCAACATGGGTAATATCAGGTTACACAGAGCCTTGAACCAGCTGATATGTGGACACTGATGTCGGGGGATAGAGAGAAAGTAAGAAAAGAAAAAAACACGTCAATTCTGTCTTGGAAAATAGGTTTCATACATAACAGGAATTCCCACCCAGTGGTTTGACATAAGTTTAGAAGACCTTCTCTGGAAGTCTCCATACCATCCTCCCTGACACCACTTCTTGAGTCATGGATTCCTGGAGAGGCTGGGATCCTGGAGGGTCATTTTAGTGAAGGTTTAGTGATTGTAAAAAACCCAAGTGACTCTGGCTAGTCTTAAGCAAACAGGGCGTTTATCTGAAAGATGCTGAGCATCCATCTCAGTGAGTCCAGGAAAGATCCAAACAGGCAAGATCAAATAACTGAACAGGACAGCCAGAGCCACTCCTGTGGGTTGGGAGGACAGACCCCAGGCAGGAGGCATCCGCCACACACAACCCAGTGGCTCCCATGGTGTGTCCCAGTTCTGGCTTTTCTTGAGGACTTTCTTCTAATGGCAGCACCAATACCTGTCTCTCCCTTTCTCCATATCTGTTTCACTGCCAGGTCCTGGCTCCCCAGTGATCTCGAGATCCCAGGGAGATGAAAAAGTAGATTCTTACCACAAAAAGGTCAGGGATTCTTTAGCCAAAAACAATGAGTCAAATTATCTGACCAGGTAGAGGGAGGGAATGAGTGAAAGAAATGGGTTGAAGGGGTTGGAATACATCTACTTCTGGATCTTTTGGGACTTGGTGGTTTTGGTATAAACAGAGTATCCCTTGTATATTTAAAATTGGTGAATTTTACCACACAAAAAACAAACATCCAAAAAACCAAACAAAACCTCCCACAAAGAAACCCATCAGATTATCCCTAGTTCTCTTGGAAGGCATGATTGCCATGACATCATGGCCCCCAGTGTGCAATGCCAAATTACAGAGTGAGACTGCATCACAAAGAAAGCAAAGAAAGGAAGGAAAGGAAAGGAAAGGAGGAAGGAAGGAAAGAAAGAGGAAGAAAAGAAAAAGAAAAAAAAGAGAGAAAGAAAAAGAAAGAAAAGAACAGAGAAGGAAAGGAGGGAGGGAAGGAAGGAAGGAAATTTGTTCAGTAGAATATAGTTGATTGGAACATGTTTAACAGGTCAACTGAATAACACCTATTTTGGCACATTTACTATGTAGCAAGGACTGTGCTAACTCTTCACAATAATAGTAAGAGGTGGATACTCTGTCATCATCCTGATATTTTACAAAGACGTCAAGTAAATTGCCCAAGGTCGCACAGATGCTCACTATGCTCACTGGGTTATTCTGTTGTGGGAATCCGGGGAGACTAAGTGATCCCAAGGCATAGCTACATGCCAAGATTGGGGTAGTATGAAATTATCTTTTTCTCCTTACTTGTATTGGTTGTTTGCCTTTTTCTCAATACCATATGTAGAATATATTGCTTCAAATTTTGCAGGGGAAATTAATGAAAGCTGAAGGAGGATCATGAAGAGCTCACTCACTACGACAATTGAAGCATCCTTAAAGAAATGAATAATTTTTGTTGTCTATGTTGAATCACTGATGTCTAATCCCCTTTAAACCAAATGCTGTACTCAGTCTTTTGTGCCCAGGTAAGAGTTGTTGATTAAAGTGTTTGCTGTTTGGGGGCTCACATTTTCTTGTCAAGCTGGAAAATTTGTGTTTTTGCATGTTTATTTTAAACATGAAAGAGGAAGCACTGTAGTTGGGTGGCAGGTGCTTATCCATTTGGAAAGCACTTCTTAGAATTCTAACAGGCCGGGTGCGGTGGCTCAAGCCTGTAATCCCAGCACTTTGGGAGGCTGAGGTGGGTGGATCATCTGAGGTCGGGAGTTCAAGACCAGCCTGACCAACATGGAGAAACCCCGTCTCTACTAAAAATACAAAATTAGCCAGGCATGGTGGCGCATGCCTGCAATCCCAGCTACTCGGGAGGCTGAGGCAGGAGAATCGCTTGAACCCGGGAGGCGGAGGTTACGGTGAGCCGAGATCGTGCCATTGCACTCCAGCCTGGGCAAAAAGAGCGAAACTCCGTCTCAAAAAAAAAAAAAAAAAAAAGAATTCTAACAAAAATGTCGAGATGCCTTTTAAGGTATTCTTCATTTTTGACAGTGGATGTGTTCTTGAAAACTTCTTTCTTTCTCTCTTCTTCCTTCTGATCCCTTTCTCTCTGTCTCTCATTAATTATATATGAGCTAGAGGAAGTTGGTATTCACAGGAATAACCTGATAAATCCTCCAGAAAAGACTGTCAACCTGACTTTCTCTTTTTGGTATATCCTTTTTTTGTTGTTGTTTATTTCTTAGTGTTAGGCTTGATTTACATGAAGCCCACTAAAAACCTTGGAAAACAGAGCATTACATCTGGATAATTCAGATCTTGTTTTAAATGTTGAATTTCTGTGATAAATTTGTAAGAGGAGGCTAGCTCCTTTGGAGTGTAGTTTAAACTGCTCCTTCTGTTTCCTACTCCTTTGTTCCAGCAATTCTTTGTAAATTTAGATGAGGAACAAAACCTTCCTCAAATATTTCTCCAAAAGAGCTACACATTAAGTAAATAGGTTCTACAGATAGGACTGCCAATGCCAGGTTTTAAAGTTAGTTAGGAAGGTGCATTTATGAAATGCTTACACAGTGTGAGGGAGCAGGAAGAGGAAGGGGATGGGATAAAGGGAGACTAGAGGCACATTTGTCTTCATTGATACAGACCCAGAGAAGAGGGGCCTGAAAATGGAAACTTATGTCCCTCCTTCATAGTATAACCATAGCATTTTCCTCTACCAGCCCTACTATAGTGTGAATGTTTGTGTTCCCTCCAAATTTGTATGTTGAACTCCTAACCTCTAAGGAAATGGGGCCTTTTGGGAAGTGATGAGGTTGTGAGGGTGGACCCCTCCTAAATGAGATTAGTGCCCTATAAATAGGCTCAAGGGAGCTCGTTTGCCCATTTCCACTGGCGAGGAGACAGCGAGAAGGCGCCATCTCTGAACCAGGAAGAGGGCCCTCACCAGATTCTGAATCTGCCAACATTTTGATCTCGGACTTCCCAGCTTCTAGAACTGTGAGAGATAAATTCCTGTTGTGTGTAAACTACCCAGTTCATGACATTTTGTTATAGCAGCCTGAATAGAGTAAGACACTACCCTAAAACTTGTTCAGTTTTTAGAAGATTCAGTGAGAGACAAGTTTTCTTTTCTCATTGTGATCATAGGGATTGGTTCATTAGGTAAATTAAGGAAATGAAATTAAAAATTAGAAAAGGAACTCCAAAAACAAAAACAACAAAACAAAATTCATTTATCCTCTTCTCAGAATTTCAGCCAAATAAAGGTATATCCAAGTTGAACCTCCCAATCTAAAAATCTGAAATCTGAAATGCTCCAAAATCCAAAACTTTTTGAGCACCAATATAACACCATAAGTGAAAAATTCCACATCTGACCGCATGTGGCAGGTTGCAGTCAAATGCATTTGAAACTTCATTTCATGCTCAAAATTATTTAAAATCATGTATAAAATTACCTTCAGGCTATGTGTATAAAGTGTATATAAAACATAAATGAATTTCATGTTTAGACTTGGGTCCTATCCCCTATCCCGAAGATACTTCATTGTGTTTATGTAAATATTCCAAAATACAAAATCAAAAACCAAAACCCAAGTTTAAAACACTTCTGGTCAGTCCCAAGCATTAAAGATGAGGGAGACTCAACCTGTATCACAACCAGTATTCCACCTTGGCAAGGCCAACAGCAAGCTTAAATTACATATGCTAATATATTCTCAGTCTCTCTGAAACTATAGTTGTCCATTTGTTATTCTGATGTTACCTCTAAGTAGTCATCAAAAATAAGAAAATACTGTGTTACATTAAGGTTATGCTATAAGTCTCAGCTAAAGGAAAGCAGCCCTAATGAATTGGTATCCCATTTCATTTATTGTTAAAATATACACCATGCATTCAATATTCAGTGTTTTTTGAAATGGTTTGAGCATAACTCTTTAATTTAATAAGATCTTAAATACACATTCTTATTTAAAGTCATTTTTGGTTTTCACACTAAATTATACTTTTTTCCCTCTACTTTCGCATTTATTAACTCTATTCCTTAAATTATAATCATTTTTACTTTTTATTTCTCAAGGAGTTATCTCAATTTTGAGGAATCATGCTGGGGCAAGGATTGCAGTTGAAGTATTTTGCTTTTGGAGTATATAATAGTATGAATAATTTTGTGATGTTTGGGGGTTTGGATTACTTTGGGAAGGTCTGTGTCATTAAACATCATAAAAATAATTCCCATATGTCTTGCTTCAGTTTCTAATTCCTTTCTTGACTTTTATGGTTGCAGATCTGTCAAAGCGTGGAGCATATTTTATGGACATGTTTCATGGGGTCTTGGTTTGCAGAGGCTCCTAAGAAAATATCCTTTGTGGAACCTAGGCCCTCCAAACAAAAGCTGCTGTACAATGAGGCCAGTTCTCTGTGGTCACCTGACGTAGCTGAAGCCTGTAGGCCATGAGTTATAAAAGAGATTTTTTAAAAATGAAAGTGCAAATCATATGTTTGACATAAAAGAGGTGGTTGGTTTTAGGTGTAATTTGAGAAGACTGATGGGTATGTGTGTGAGTTTAGCCCTAGCGCCCAAATGCCAGGCTACTCTCAGTATAGCCAGTACTCCCCCGAGTTGGTTCCATCAAAGGAGCCCGCTGGGTTCTCTGGAGGGCAGCCTGAGGAACAGGATATGCTCTCTAGTCCGTGCTGTGACCAGAGAACCCACTAGTACCACCGGATGGGGCTGCTGTCTTTCTCTGGTTAGGGGACCCCTCCTAGCACTACTTGGGGGACCTGCAGGTCTTGAGGAGACCTCTCTTCCCTTGTGCTGGGAACCCTGCCAACAGTAAGAAGAGTCCCAACCCTTTGCTCCTTTGGCCTGGGAGCCTTCCATCCTCCACACTGAATCTAGGGGCACCAAATTATGGTAATAAAGTTACTTTATTTATCAAAGGAAAGAACCTATGCTTAATTTCACATAGGGAATTTGGTCAAAACAGGGTCATGTCTAGGACAGGAGCTATTACTTGGTGCAGATGGGTCCTTTTCTTGATAGCTGAGTTGATGGAGCTTCTTCAACAAAATGAGGAGTTTCTGGTCCAAAATTTTTCCTTGGGATTCTGCATCTTTTAGAGTGATCCATTAGCACCGCCCCACCTCACCCCCCACCCCCACCGTGTGTGTGTGTGTGTGTGTATTTTGTTTTCTTTTTTTTTTTTTTTTTAATATAAAGAATAGAGAAGAAGTCTCCCTATATTGCCCTATATGCTGGTCTTGAACTCCTGGCCTCAAGTGATCTGCCGTCTTGGCCTCCCAAAGTGCTAGGCTTACAGGTATGAGCCACCGCACCCCTCCTAGTACCTGGATTTAAATCCTAGTTCTGCCATTTACAGGCTGAGTGCCTTGGACAGATAATTTAACCTTTTTGTGTCTCAGTGTCCTTATGTATAATATGGAGGTAATAATAGTATCTATCTAATAATGTTATTGTTGATAGGTAATACATTTAAAGTACATTAAATCAGTGCCTGGCACAAAATGAGCACTCAGTGGGCATTAGCTATTCTTATTCTCATCTCATTTAATTTTTTGAGGAAAGCATTGTTCCCCCTATTTCTGGCTAAGGACACTGAGGCTCAGAAAAGCAAGTGTCAGAGCCAGTTTGCAAACCCTGCTCTGTGTTGTTTCCAAATCTCAGGTTCTCTGTACCACTTCCTGTCACCCCTTGGCTGCCACCTGGTTGGCCTTGAGGCATCCCAGATAATTCAGCCTAAAGGGTTTGAAAAACATGAACTCAGAACATTTCAGAATAACAGAGCAACTGAGGTCTCTTGACAGAAGTTGGAACAATTAACCACTTCTTATTTAGGCCAACAAGAGAGGCTTTCTGCTCTTATTTCCTGTCATTGGAATGTTATGTTTGTAAACCGCATTTTTAGGAAGTCCCCTCCTCCCCACCACCCCCAAATAAACTTTCCTGTTCCTTTTTCTCCAGGAACTGACACTCACTGAAATTGGAATTTTGAACTGGGATAAACATCATACTTGTTTTACTGGGATGACTTCCAGGAACAGACCGTAGGCAGTGGCAGTAGGTGTTATTGCTGGAAGTGTTGCATTCGCGGTAGGAACTCTTCATTATGAAAGCTCATTTGTTGTTGCTTAAGGGATAGGATGACGTCCTTTGTTCACTGGGTCTCCTCCCAGCCCTGCAGTTAACCAAATTGATTCCACAGCCTCGCGTGGACCTACTCAACTTGTATTTGTTAAACTTCTGTGTGCTCACTATTGCGCAGGACCCTGTGGGGTAGGGAGGGGTCACACTAAGGGGTATAAAAAACAACCTGTGCCCTCTTGAAGTTTCCAGACTTACTGGGGCAATGAGACGTTAAATGAGATATTTCAAGTGTGATTCCCAAAAGGTGTTGCAAACTCGGATGTCTTTAGGGCCAGGCAGGATTTGTGACTGTCAGAAGCAGTGGAGTTTGAAATAATGGTGAGTGATGGGAGCTGGAGTGAAGTGGAGCGTGTAACACCCCACCCTCCCACAAGGTGTTCATCTTCAAATTCAAATCTAAACCAGCCAAAGGCTCTGTGGCCCACATAAAGCTCGTCTGAAGCTGGGTCTTGCCCAAAGCCACCAGTTTTGACTCCTGTTTAGTAGTATAAAGTAATGATATTGATTTACAGTGAGGTTTGTGGAATTCAATTTCATTACTTTATAGTCAAGTCTCATTGATTGACTTAATAATATAAGGCAGTATCTGATTATGTACCAAGATACTGTTGCTTCTGTGTGTTTCAGGAGGTTAGAAACAGGTGGTATTGGGATTGGAGGCCAAGAATTTATTTTCAGGGTTTAAAAAATAGGCAGACCAGGTAGAGAAGAGATTTGGGAGAGTGAAGCAATTGGGGAGAGTGTAATGAAGCATGTGCGTATGGAGAAGAGGAAATGTCTTCCGGAGTATCTTCTGAAGTGTCCTAAATATTCAGGTGAGTATTTTCAACTTTGTGCTGTAGACAATAAGAAGCCATTAGAGTTTTTGAGCCAGAAAGCAAAGTATTAACCTGATGATCTTGTGCAGGATGGTTTGGGGGTAGGTAGAGGCTGGCAGTGGGGAGACTCTGACAAAGCCTTTGAAGAAGTCTGAAAATTAGGGCAATAGAACCTGAACTGAGTAGGAGAGTCACAGGAAAGAGAAGGGCTGATTAGATACCAGGGCTGGGAAGACATCATGAGACAACTTATTTTAGGGGTGCTTAAAAACCTGTGGGTGTATGGGGGAGGTACCTGGCCCTTTTAAGGAAGAAGTGGTTAAGTCAGGTGGCCTGGGCTTGTTACAAAGTGAAGGTGAACTACTTAGTCAGCAGAATAAAGTATTGATGGAGAGAATAATTGCCCTGCAGAAATAAGGACACAGTGTCCTTCATTTTGTGGATTCATATTCTTCATGATGTGTGATGCAAGATGAACTGAAGGACTAAGAGAACAAAATAGGAGCTCAAATGAAATCCTTTAGGGACTTTTGTTTTTGTGGTCTCTTTTTGGCCAGGGAGATAGAATAGGGAACACTCAGAATTAGTAGGGGGCGGGGTGAGTGTTTCAGAAGCAATGGAGGCCTTGTCTGGGATTTTGTTTCGTATTTTTTTAATCCCTCTGAATCTTGTTCTTATCGTGAAGGCCTCATGGTTGTAAATAGAATTTAGAGGATTATCAAAATACAAGTTGTTTATTCAAGAATTACTTGGGAAGAGAAAATGCAGGAGTACACCACGTCCAGTGATGCACGTCTGGACAGAGGCTAAGTCTTGGGTCACTCACTTCACAAAGAGGCATCACTGTTCACTCAGGGGCTCCCACCTGAGGCCCAGAGCAGAGGGATTCAAATAAATGGACCAACCTCTATAGACCTGCCTTGCAACCTCAAACCTTTTGGGGACAAAAGCAAGAAGAAATGTTTATGATCCTAGATTGTAGGAGAAATAATGGTGATTTTTAAAAACACAATTCCCAATCTGGGAAAGAGAGACTACAGAAAAGATTGATGAGATTGATTTTGGATAAATTCAGTTTAAAAAGATGGTGGAAAGGCCAACAAGAAGTGGTCAGTAGAAGTTGGAAGTGGGGATCTGAGATTTGGCTTGGAGATCAGTGCAGGAGAAACCAAGGGCAGCTGTAGATTTTGTGGATACGCATTGTTGTTAATCATCTGCATAGAGATGGTAGCTGAATCCATAATATTGGAGGAGTATCTAGTGGAGAGAAAAAGACCAGAAGCATGTGAGCTTGTTCATTCATTCCACAAATATTTGAGGGGACCCTGTGTGTGTGGCACAGGCAGAGATGAGACCCACAGCAAGGGAGCAGCAGGAGGAGGAGGTTACAAAAGTGATGGAAGAGTGGTGGGAAAGGGTCAGGTGGGGCAGAACCTCGTAATGTCTTGGAAGCCAAGGAAAAATAACTTAGTGGAATATAAAGCTAACCGATAGTGACAAATGTTGCAGAAGAGTAAAAATTGACGACTGAGAAAATGCCTTTTGGATTTCATGAGCAGGGCATCGATGACCTCAGAGTTTCAGGAGTGCTGTGGAAGCCTGACTGTAGGGGATTAGGTGTTTGTGAGTGGGGAGGAAATGGAGTCACAGCATAAAGAACAAAAAGCAGCCCCTAAAATTTTGCAAGAAAAGGAAAAGAGAAATAGGGTTCCAGTTTTTATTCTGACTCCCCATCCCTGGTTTTGGAAAAGAAAGGGATTTTGGGGAGAGTTAGGATTTGAGTGAAACATTTAAAGGTGATATGAGGGAGGGACACAATGATATTGTATACCATAAAGGAGGTGAGGCTGGGCAGCTAGGTGAGATGGGAGATAATCTAGACATATTTAAAATTAATTTTTGCTAGAATGGGAAAACAAACAGGCAATTTGAGGGAGCAAATTTGGTTGTATCAAATAAAATGTTATGATTAGAAAAGATAAACAGCTTGTAAAGAGGTGACGATTGGATACTATCATGCATTTCCTCTTACTTTTTAGACATTTTGAAGCACTATATCTTAATAGTTAGGAAAAGACTTGGAATCATGTGAGTCCCAGCTCTGTGAACTTGGGCAAATTACTTAACCTCCCTAAGCCACAGTTTCCTCAACTGGGAAACAGACGGTAATATGACCTGCCTAATAGAAGTGTTAAGAAGAATGCGTGAGACTATGCATGTAAAGTCTTTAGTACAATGCAGCATATAATTAGCACTTGGTATTAGCAGTGATTCATTTTTTCTTAAACCACTTTATTCAGGTGTGATTGGCATACTAAAGGTGTACATATTTAGCATGTACAACTTGGTGAGTTGTGAAACAATCACCAAAGTCCATGCCATAAACCTATCATCTTCAAAAGTTTCCTCTCACCTTCTTTATTAATTAATTATTTTGGGGGGTATGATAAGAACACAATGTAAAAGCTACTATATTAGCAAATTTGTAAGTATACAATGCAGTATTAAGTATAGCTACTATGCTATGCAGTAGATCTAGCCAATGATTCTTATCTGCTTTGAACATTTAGACCACCCCACACTTGAGTTATAATTAATATTTTAGTACTCCTGGCACTCTCTGCCTTATAAGGCCTGGTGAAGAACAGTGACACTGCAGCCAAATGGCTGAGCCATCTATTTGTTGTGTGGTCTTTGGGGAAGTTGCTTAATATTTTGTGCTAGTTTCTTCATTTGTAAAAAGGAGATAATAATAGTACCCACTTTATGATGCTGTTATGAAATTAAATGAATTCATATTTACGTGGTAAGAACACTGCTTGCCACATAGTAATTGCAATGCCAACATTTGCTGAGTAAATAAAAATGTTCTTCCTCTGTGTCTTTTTTTTTTTTTTTTTTTGAGATTGAATCTCGCTCTGTCACCCAGGCTGGAGTGCAGTGGCGTGATCTCAGCTCACTACAAACTCTGCCTCTAGGGTTCAAGCCATTCTCCTGCCTCAGCCTCCCGAGTAGCTGGAACTACAGGCATGTGCCACTACAGCTGGCTAATTTTTGTATTTTTAGTAGAGACGGGGTTTCATCGTGTTGGCCAGGCTGGTCTCAAACCCCTGACCTCAGGTGATCCACCCGCCTCAGCCTCCTGAAGTGCTGGAATTATAGGCCTGAGCCACTGTGCTCGGCTTGTTGTTGCTGTTTTTCCTTCTGGGCTCAGGACATCCCACTTGCTTGGACACTCATCCTGGCAGGGAGGAATCTCAGGGGATACCTGCAGCTGTTAGGTCAGCACCTTAAAAGAAACTGGACCTTGATTTGCCTTAGAGTGTCATCTCTAGGAAAGGAAATGATGCCCAAGAATAGGGTAGCGACTGCCTGGATTGATATAGAAGCAAACATTTTCTTAGTGGCAAGAAAAGCAGACTAAATATCCTTGCAGGCTGAGTCAGCATTGTTTGCATGTCTAATTTTTTCATCAACTTCTGTGGCATGTTTTTCTAACTTAACTGTTCTCCTCTGATGGAGCAGAGAGCCTTGGGTTTGTGATTCATGTGAAATTGACACATTCTTTCTACCTTAACCTTTCTGGCTAAAATAGGAAATGGGAGGATTAGCTCCAAAGTACCTGAGAGGTAAAGCCAACTTGGCATGCTGGGAAGGCAGAAGCAGGTGTTGAGGATGAATCAGCCAGTGTCCCTCCATCGCCGACTGGTATTGCCTTCTTTTATCACATGAATTTATACAGTAGCACTTCTCTGACATCCGTCAGACTTGCCTAGTTTCCTAAAGACCTGGACAGGATAACCTCGGATTCATTTTGGAGAACCTTTATAATTTTTTTTAAGCCCTTGGCTCAGAAAGGCCTTTTGGCTGGCCTTTTGTTATTCTTGCCAAGCTAAGCTAATAGCCTTGGAAACACAACACAAGGGCTCTTTAAATAAAAGTTATGTTTGAATGCTTGGAGGAGGATCAAAGTCATCTTTAAAATGTGCATGCCTTGAGCTCTTTGTGAAGGCATGCTCATAAACTGGAAGGAGTAGTACCTTTCTCCAGCGACTGCCCTCCCAAGATGACTGAAGTCATTTCAATCTGTCTTACCTTCACCTTGGAAAAGGTAACTTTCTACGGGGCACAGACAAAGACAAAGCAAATCCTGGCTGGTGTTATATCTCCAGACCTCTTGCACCTTCCCCTGCAGCCAGACCCTTGACCCTGAAATGCTCAGATGATGCAACTCTGTATCACATTCCCTGAAGTGCCCTGAAGCCTTGGTAATGGCTTTCCTGCGTTATGGAGGAACGGCAGCTATCAGAGCCTGCAGTCTGACAGGAAAACGCAGCTTCTTGGAGGGAAAATGGAGGACAGGCATCCAGATACTACTGCTCAGTTTAGTTGATTCTGCATTTAGTTCCAGGGTTATTTGCCTCCCTCCATTTTTTGATAAACAGTACTTTTGTGAGGCAACTTTCTCTCTAGGTAATATCCTGGAGTTGTCCCCATGGAGCTAGAGCTTCCGAGCTGCACGCTGCCGGGGCCTTCTGGAAACCAGTGGAATTTCTCTAGAAGAGGCAATGGTATTCCTTTCTCATTTTCTACAGCCAGAATAATCAAAGGAATGTAAATGTTTATCTTGTCTTTTGGGGGCTTATTCATAACTGTTTTGAACTTGGTGTGGCAGGCCAAGTGGAGATTTGTAGATGAAACTATAAGTGTCACCCTAATTCTGGAGAGACACCTTCCAAATCACACATGACAGTGGTTTGGCCTAGTGAGGGAAGAAATGGGACATCAACTGTGTGGTTA
Organism: Macaca mulatta; assembly: GCF_049350105.2. Taxonomy (NCBI): domain Eukaryota; kingdom Metazoa; phylum Chordata; class Mammalia; order Primates; family Cercopithecidae; genus Macaca; species Macaca mulatta. The sequence goes on from NC_133420.1 coordinate 94,817,224, forward strand.
GATTTCACTGCTTGCTTAGGAGTTTTGTGGCACTGTGCATGCAGCCTAGGCCATTGAGAAATGTCCTGATCATTTCCATCCCTGATGGATAACTTTATACACTTAGGTACACTCACCCAATTCCATATACAGGTCAATGTGTTGTTCCCAGCCAGGGACGGTGGCTCACGCCTGTAATCCCAGCACTTTGGGAGGCCGAGGCAGGCAGATCACCTGAGGTCAGGAGTTTGAGACCAGCCTGGCCAACATGGCGAAACCCTGTCTCTACCAAAAATACAAAAATTAGCTGGGCATGGTGGTGCACGCCTGTAATCCCAGCTACTCGGGAGGCTGAGGCAGGAGAATCACTTGAACCCAGGAGGCAGAGGTTGCAGTGAACCAAGATCGCAGCACTGCACTCCAGCCTCGGTGACAGAGTGAGACTCTGTCTCAAAATATATAAAGATATAGTTCCCAAAGCTAATTTAACAAGGCCTGCTTCTTCTTCTTTATATTATCTGGCTTTCACTTTAAAAATCTAAGATTGCAGAGAGGTACATTTCCTCCCACAGGGTATATTAAAAAGCTCCAGGTAGGGCCCTGCTTCCATCAGGTGAGGAGACTGTTTTTGAATAGTCACACAAGATTTATAGGCTGACTGCAAAAGTGAACTTCATGCTGGACTCTCATTTTCAGGACGTATGGAGGGGTGTTATGTGAAGGTACATCTCAGCTTCACACAGCCCAAGCATCTCAAATCCCTGTCTGTGTCTCAGGGCATAGGAAATGGCTGCGAACACTTATTTTTTGCTTACCTCCTACATAACACTTTATAGGAAAAATTTCCGTTTGCTACCCTTTAGATTAAAATGTCCCATTTCTGGAAGAGTTTCACCTTTATAGAATGGGGGCTGTTTACGAATCTCACGAGGTTGGGTATACTGTTTGCTCTGAGAACTCAGCCAGCACCAAGTGGTAGGAGCTTCATTCCTTCACCACATCAGGGACACGGATCCTAAAACACTGGAAGAGCAATTGCATCTCTATGGATTACCCATGTTAATAAATGGGGGAGGGAGAAGGGTGTAGTTTTTTCCCAGAAGCAGGGGTGGGGAGAAGAGACACTAGCATTTATTAGACATAGTCTGTAACAGAGTCTTTGCTACATGCATTTTCTCATTGACCACTGAAAGCAGTCCCGTGAGGAAAGAATTTTTATTCCTATTTCATGGAAGAGGAAACCAAGGCTTAGGTTGTTGGCAAGGGACACAAAGCTGGTAAGGAATCAGAGCTGTGTGCATACTCATTGTATTCCATAGTCCCTTGCTGGGCAGTTGGGGAATACAGAATATCAATCCTGTTGCATAGAAGCTTCTAGCAGCCTTCCAAGGCTCTGAAGGATCACTTCCTGTCTCCTGTTCCAGGAGGGAAGATTCTTGAGCCCCTGCAAAGCAAACACTGCAGCCGGCCTACTGCCTGAGTATAAGCCAAGCACACTCCCCATGGCTCTTCTAAGAATCGGGGTGTGCTTTAATAAAGGGCCTTGTACCCACTGGACTAATAAAGATTTGCTGGAAGAATAAAGTCATTTGTCAGCTGATAACACCATTTCTCTATTCATGAGTAAACTCTAGGCAAAATCAAAATCACATGGAGACCCAGGGGCACCAGCTCTTCCAAACAAGTATCTTTTTCTAAGGAATTGTGTTGTTGAGTATTTTCTCCCATGTTGTACACAAAGGAAACTACCCGGTATTCCTTTGGCCAGGTAGCAATAGGTATTTTTCTGAGGAGATAGGATCCTCTCAGTGGGAAATAGGGAGCTGTTCATTCCTTTGTTGTCTGTCACAGCAAGTAAGTCCATTGCCCCCTGCAGAATCCCCTCATGTCTGAGGTATTCTAGGCAGGACTGCACCATCCCATCAGAGATCACTCTGAACACAGCCATTTGTAGCTTGTAATCTTACTTCAGAGGGCAGGATTGGTCCTTTAGTGAAACCAAGCCACCATCATATTGAGAGGTAAGACTTTTTTTGTTGTTGTTAAATATAGGGTCTCTGTCACTCAGACTGGAGTGCAGTGGCGCTATCACAGCTCACTGCAGCCTCAACTTCCCCAGGCTCAGGTGATCCTCCCACCTAAGCCTACTGAGTAGCTGGGACTACAGGCACACACCATCACTCCCGGCTAATTTTTGTATATTTTTGTAGAGACAGAGTCTTTCTGTGTTGCCCATGCTGGTCTTGAATTTCTGGCCTCAAGCAATCTGCCTGCCTCGGCCTCCCAAAGTGCTGGGATTATAGGGGTGAGCCACTGCGTCCAGCCGACTATCTCTTACTGTAGTAACTTCTAACAAAATCCTACTTTCATCTCCGCCACAAAATATGCATGCAGCTGTTCATAATGGCACTGTATTTCCGCCTTGTAATCCCATTGGCTAACATGAACAATCGGATTATCTTTCCTCAAGCCTCGCTTTTTCATTCTTGGGGTAAAAAGTTTTGAAAACAATAATCCAGCTAGGCACACTGGCTCACGCTTGTAATCCTAGCACTTTGTGGGGATGAGGCAGGGGAATCACTTGAGGCCAGGAGTTCAAGACAAGTGTGGGCAGCATATTGAGACCGTGTTTCTACAAAAAATAGAAAAATTAGCTGGAGTAATGGTATGTGCCTGTAGTTCCACCTACTCAGGAAGCTGAGGTTTGAGCCCAGTAGGAGGAGGCTGCAGTGACCTGAGATCATGCCACTGCACTCCAACCTGGGTGACAGAGCGAGATTATATCTCAAAAAACAAACAAACAAAAAAAACACTGTGTAAAATCTAATTCAACTGATCATATCTCTGCCTTCCCACACCCATCCAAGTAAGTTAAAACAACAGATAACAAGAAGAAAAAGGCGGGGGGAAAGAATGAGGGAAGTGTTTATTGAGACTGAAATGGAACATTGTTCTCTTTTATGAGTTAACAGCAGTGTGTTAAGAGGCTGGTTACAAACTGACTCCAAAATGATAACTCGCAGCTCATGAACAGCTCTGCCAACTCTAGTGCCACTAATTGGGGCATCCTAGTAAGGGGTAGAACCATTTAGCCCAAGAGAAATTACTGATTCAATTTCATTTACATTTAGATTTATTTCTTATAAACAATAGCAATATTTGCATTTTAAAATTCACATTGAATCATTATTTACTATTTATGATGTTTACATAACAATTCAGTATCATTATGTTGTAGATTTCAGATGTAGGTGGTCAATACTGAGTACTTATTTACTCTTCTGCTATCTTTGGCACAATTTCTCATTTCTTAAACATGAAAGCACAGGTTTAAGTTGGCTACACAATACTGCAGAAACATGACTATTTTGGATCTCAGTGTAAGTACAGGTTTATGTTAAGCATTATTTACAAGATGAGAACTGAAGCACAGACTTTAATAAACTATCTTCATAAATTAGCAGAATGACAAGCAGAGAATGTAATGAATAGGGCCAAGATTACCGGTTAGAACAGTCCTCCCTGGAGGAGGAGACGAGTGTCATAGAATGGAACTATTTTCCCTGAACCACTGATATCAGTTTATGTCATGGGATTTACTCTGCAAGAACCCAGGTTAGGGGCAGGTCTTTTTCTGCAATGTGGCTTGTTCAACCCATGGAATCTTTATTAAAATACAACTTAGTTGGTAGCTGGCCAACATTATTTGGGCCCTGATAACAGAAGTGCAAGGATGGCAAAGTACTGGCCTCTTTGAGTACGAATGAACTTGGAAGAATAAAGCCTTCCAGTTGGATGAAAGCACATCCAGCCTTTTGTGAGTGACAGCTTTGTATATAATCTTATGCAGAGCTAATATGGATTGCCTCGAGGCAGCTCAAATCTGGAAATTGTAAATGAATGGCTATGCCACCTTGGAGTATCACCATAGTACATCTCTGCTTTAGGGCTGATATACAGATGTGAAACGATCGAACAACATGATTTCTCATTCTAGTGCTCCTGAGAAAGGAGTTCTGATAAGCCCCAAAGCAGACCTGGGTTGGAATTGTGGTTATTATTCAAGTACAAGGAGAACTCTTTATTTCACATTGACGGTTCAGTTCTGATCTCTGTCTGGCAAATTATATGAAAATAATAAATATATACATATATATATATATATATAGCTCTACGCTGAACACTGGGTTAATAGTTACCAGCGTCCCAATACAGTACATTGAAAAAAGAATCCTTCTCCCTTTCTTCCAAACCCTATGCCCATCTTAAAACTTATTGCAGAACTATGCTGGTCTGTTTTCTTTGAAATTGGCTGGAGATAAGTTAAAAATGGACATTTTGGCACATTAACTGGGGAGAGGTGGTTGAGATGCATTATAATTTATAAAAAAGTGAAAGGTCAAAGGAAATTCATGCCAATAGAAAGCCTGAGTAAACATATGTAACCAATGACAGAATATTTTTTTTAACCCAAAACACTTGTCTATGCACGAGAAAGCATTTTCTTTTTCATATCCATTACCTAATTCTAATAGTTATTACTTTATGTACTTCCAAACTTTGTCTCTTATAGAATTTCTAAAACTCAGATAATAGAACTTTGCTTTTAATGGATTTCCCTTCATCTTACCCCACACCCAAATCCCAAAACCCGGAGAGCAAAGGCTGTGAATCCAAATATACAAAATAATCTGGAGGTCTGTATATCAAATCAAATGAACACCTGGCCATTAGCATTTTTCTTTTCCTTAACCAGTGTTTGAGATGACTCTCATGGAAATGTCCTTCCTTGTTTTCAGTTATCTGCAGCCAGGGGCCCTAGAACTGTGAGGTCTGGGTGAATGAGATGGTGTCAGACTTGTCTACTGCAAAGCCTCCATTGACATAAGACTTCTTGGTGTCTGAGTCTTCGTTGTCAAGGATTGTAGATTCCAAGGCAAAGGGATTCACAATGTTTACTTCAGATGAAACATCCATCTGCTCCAGCTCCTTCTTGGAGAGCTTTTCCACGATGCCTGTCCCAAAAGCATCACCAAGGACGTTGACCATGGTCCTGAACCGGTCCCTGGGGAGAGATGGGAGGCGTCAGAAAGGAAGCCCAGATTTCATTTTCCTTCATCATCGGAGAGATGCAATGACCTGACATGTTCAGTTTAGATTTAAGTAAATGCAGAAAGTGCTGTCCTTATGACTGACTTACTGAAGGCTCCTCACAGGCCTGGGGTTGTTCATAAAGGCATAGCATGAGCTCTCCCAAAGTAGCAATGATTTCCCTAAGTCTCCCTAAATTCCCTCCTCTTTCCCAAAGAAACATGAATAGAGTTGTTCCAGATATTTTCTGGGGGAACTGAGGGAGGTTCAGAATTCAGTAAGTTTTTCAGCCCTAACCTCTGTCTTGTGGTTTTCTAGATTCAATGCAAATGCCATTGTGGGCTGTCTTTGGGCAAAGGTCAGAGAACTTGGGTGTTTTGTGGGTGGTGTATGTACCATGTGCATGTGGGGTATGCGTGTGTGTGTTCAGGTCTATGGTGTACTTGTTTATTTACCAATCTAGGTCACTCTACTTATGAGCAAACCAGGAGGCATGGCGCAGAACATGGGGTCAGAAAACACAGGTTAGCCCAGGAATGGATTTCTCCGTGAGCCACCCTCATCCGGTCTTAACTCCCAGAGAGCCTGGGGAAGAGACCGGTGACAGGAAGACAGGTAGAGAAGGCACACTGCAGAGGAGAGGATCCATTTTGATACTGGTGCTTTGTTGATAGCAACTGCATGCAGGGGGAATCTTGTGAAAACTACATCTGCAGAACAGAAAAGGCTGACAATGCTTACACATGGCCACACTGGATGCCCTTCTGTTATTTAGAACAAGTCCAGGGATTGAACTGGACCTAGTGTCTTTTTATCCCATACCTCCAATTGGACCTTTGACTCATCCGGGTATCTTGGCAGTGAAGGTAACTGGTTCTAGGAAGACTCAGGGAAAGGAGAAAAGTGCAAATCCACCATCATCACTAGAAAGAACCAAATCTTGCCTCAATGCTAGGATATCTTTGCAAGAAGGGTGCCACCTCATTTGGGCCTATAGCCCAGTTAGCTACTGAGGCCCCCCCAACCCATGACACAGCTTCCAAGCCAGGTGCAGAGGCTTTGCCATCTGAAATGTGAATCTGTGTTTTCAAGCCCACATAGGATGTCGCTGCTTCCCTTTCCATCTTATCTATCACCTGCAAACTACAGTACCTAGCACTGTACTCCCCAGTGAGCCTGAGCTGGTTCTGAGCAAAGGCTCCATGTGGAGTGATACTTACCTGCAATGCCAGGGGACAGAGCCAGACCTAGATGCTGCAAGACCCATGCACAGAAGTGGGCATCAAGGGTAAAGCTAGGAGCCAAGCTGGTTCTGACTTTAATCTTGAGGGTCACTAAAGGTACATTCTCACACAGATGTTCTGCTGTATTCTGTGTGTGTGTGTGTGTGTGTGTGTGTGTGTGTGTGTGTGTGTGTGTGTGTATGTGAGAGAGAGAGAGAGAGAGAGAGAAAGTGTTGTTGATTGGGGCCTGAATAGTCCAACTCATTCTAATCATAACAATGAAACTTGCCATTTATTGAGTATGTATGGGCTGCCCGATACTATTCTAGACACTCCATTCACATAAGCTCACTCAGTCCTTAAAACAACCCAATGAGATAGGCAGATTTTTTCCCATCTCACAGATTATACAACTGGGCCTCAGGTTACGGAACTTGCTCGAGGTCAAGGAACTTGCTCAAGGTCAAGAAGCTGGTAAGACACAGGATGGTGATGCAAACCCAAGTGCTCATGCCACTGTCCCTAACAGTTCGGAAGATGCTTAGGAAGATGGACTGATTTTGAACTAGGTGGTTCTGAGCCTATGATGCTGAACCGGGGCTGGGATAGGCCAGGATGGCCCCGGGGCCCTGCCTGGCTTCTCACCTTATTGTTCTGTGTTTATCTTTGTTCCACACCCAGCTCCTAACCTTGAGCATTACCAGGTATAATGAGCTGATGGAGCTCACTGGCTTTTTAAAATCACTACTCCACATTATGAGGAGTTAATTTTTAAGCACATTATCAGATGGCCTGGTCAGAGGAAAATTAAAGTAGCAACAGGTGGCTCATTAGGCAATCTGAGGAGAGAATGATGACAGACTGCAGAGCCCGCGAGGCTGGGAAGCCCGCCTGCACATCCGGCTGAGGCAGTGCATTTATTTCAACTCACAGGAGCCAGTCGACAGCAATGATCAGGGTGACATCCTCGGCGGGCAGGCCCACGGCACTCAGCACAATCACCATGGTCACCAGGCCAGCCTGGGGCACACCAGCAGCTCCGATGCTGGCAGCTGTGGCCGTGATACTGCAGAAACATACCAGCAGGAAAGGAGTTAGACAATTACCTCTCCCGTTAAAGCGTTGGCCTGAAATGGTTAGTCCCGCTTAGTCGCGATGGCTATTACTGCTGTGTCCCTAAGTTGGGCAGTTAGAATCTGTGACCTGCTGAGCCCCAGCTCTGCCTCATTACAGGATTAGAGCTGCAGGGGGATGGGGGCTGGGTGGGGTATGATGCCATCTCCTTGCAGAGAGAGATGTGGCACATCACTCTAATGCAAGGAAGAACTGCATAAGTGGCACCAAAAAATGAGCAAGAGAGATACTCAAGAGGAAAGCAGGAGTTTACTAAATGGGGTGTTAATAGAAGGCTTTGTGTACTCATCTATGTATACATACACTCATCCTAAATAAGTGCCAAGTACCTCTGCACCTGCCTTCCTACTCCCTTCTTCCATCTACTCACCACCCAATAATTTACGGAGCACCTAATGTATGGCAGGAATTTAAGTTGCCCTGAAGAATGGACAGAGGGATAGCTGTAGGGGCAGATGGACAACGGCATTTCAGGTGAAGGCAAAGGAATGAGACAATGGTTAAGCAGGCCTTATGCACTCTCTTGACATCACAGGACTCTTTACCTCTGGGAACTGCTCTTTAGGGCACTGGATTGAGAAAGAGCTGATCCTGTCCAAGATGCAAGCATTTACTCCTGACTGCTCCTTTTTGCCAGTAGATGTACTTTGTGGGAAAGAAAGATCTGGAATCCAGGAGACGCAGCCAGGTGAACTTTATTACCAGGTATTTAAAAAGATTCCTCTTGGTAAGATCAGGTGAGGCAGTAGGGATTTTTCTCTTTGTAATGTGCAGTCTCTTTATCAGCAACATCTTCCTTATTTTAATTGGATCATTCTGAAGGAAACAAGGGCTCACCCTGCCCTGAAAAGTCCCTTGACTTAGATAAGCTTGAGACCACACCCACGATGCTTTCTGGAGACAAGTCCTTGCCCTTGGGCCAAGGCCTGAACTGCTGCCCAGGTGCCACTGGGTTGAAAGGTGAAAATGTAAAAATTGCCAATTTAAACTGGAAGAATCCCTGATTCTATCCACAAATTCATATGCTTTGGGGCTAAAAACGTCTTAGAGTTCTTAGGAAGCTGATTCTACTGCCCATTCATCTGCCTACTGAGGTGTTGCAGAAAGCATTTGAGGGTACAAACACAGGCCAGAGTTTTTTGACAAGTGTATTTTCATTCAGTGGTTTTGACCACCAAATTACAGTAAATTAGAGATTTCTGGGGCTGTACCAATTACTCCAAAGGTTTCAGGCCTCAGTCTCAAAGGTTTCTGGCCTCTATAACCCTTTGGATCTCTTCTGACATAATCACTCTTTGGAAAGCCGAAGATTATTTTAATGCTGGTTGAAAAAAATTTAAATGGAATGCATCAACAGGTTTTCTTTGTCAGAAGTGATTTGTATCCATGCCAGCTGCTCCCTCTTGGAAACCCTGAGGTGTCACAGTTATCCATGTTGCTATAGCCTGAGGCTGGGCTTGAAACTCAAAATTCATTTAGTCCAAGAAAACTCTGTCCTTGAGCCTTGACCTTGCTTGCTAGACTACGGCTGTTTGACTGGCATTGGTCTGAAACTCAGAACTATGAACCTTCAGATGGGAGAAAATAATATAAAAACCTACTCCTGCTGCTTGAACATATTCTACTTTGAGTTAGAGGATTTCCACAGAAGAAAACATAAATATCAGTGGCACAAAGTTCTTTCCTCACACTGAGGCCTAGTTTTAGGACCAGCCACTGGACTTGGCTCTCTATATGGGTTGAAGGATGGGTTGTGACTTGGAGGGAACACAGGTTTTAGTGTCAGACACACCTGGGTGATGTACTTTAGGCTGTACCATTTCACTGATGGCATTTCTTTAGGCAAGTTACTTCTCTGAATCTCAATTCCTTGCCTGTAAGATGGGGACAGTATGTCTACTACAAGCTGCTGGGAAGATTAAATGAGGTTAATACATGTAAGGCATCTGGTATAGCACTTGTAGATGCTTAAAAACATGCCATTTCCACATGTATAGCTATGTAACAAACCTGCATGTTCTGCACATGTATCCCAGAGCTTAAAGTAAAACAAAAAACAAACAAATAAGAAGATTAAAAATGTGCCATTTCTGCTGCTACTTCTGCAACAGCAGTAGTTGCTGCTAATGCTTCGTCTATTGCTGTTGTCGCTGCCACCACTGGTATTATTTTTTGTTTTTTTTTTTTTTTTTTTTTTAATTAAATTATGGAGAGTTTATTACACACCAGCAATAACTTTTTCATATACTCCATTAGATAACAACACTGAGACATTTCAAATGTAGTTACATTAAAAGTCATGTTGGAATGTACTTTAATTACCATGATGATAGTGGCAGTGCTTACCAGGAAAAGAAAAGCATTTTGTTCAATTAGTGTTCTACTACTGCTACTGCAGCAACCAGAACAGCAACTATTATAACAACAACTACTACTACTATTACTACTGCTACCTTTTTTCCTCTCTGCTCTTTCTGGGCCCCAAATCCTATAATTATCTTCTTTATTTTATATATATATATATATGTGTATATATATATATATATTTTTTTTTTTTTTTCCCCAGAGACAAGGTCTCACTCTGTCGCCCAGGCTGGAGTACAGTGGCATGATCACAGCTCACTGCAGCCTCCACCTATTGGGCTCAAGTGATCTTCTTGCCTCCGCCTCCTGAGTTGCTGGGACCACAGGTGCGCTCCACAACACCTGGCTAATTTTTGCATTTTTTGTAGAGATGTGGGGCTTCGCCATGTTGCTCAGGCTGGTCTTGAACTCCTGGGCTAAAGTGATCTGCCTGCCTTGGCCTCTTCAAGTGCTGGTATTACAAGTGTGAGCCTCTGCGCCCTGCTGTATGATTAGCTTTACTTTTCTTTCTTTTTTCTTTTTCTTTTCTTTTCTTTTTTTTTTTGATGTGGGATCTCACTTTGTTGCCTAAGCTAGAGTGCAGTGGTGCCATCTCAGTTCACTGCAACCTCTGCCTCCCAGGCTCAAGCAGTCCACCCACTTCAGCCTCCTGAGTAGCTGGAACTACAGGCACATGCCACCATACCTGGCTAATTTTTCTTTTTTAGAATATTTTTGGTAAACATGGGGTTTTACCATGTTGCCCAGGCTGGTCTCGAACTCCTGGACTCAACCGATTCACCCACTTAGGTCACCTAAAGTGCTGGGATTACAGGTGTAAGCCACCGCTTCTGGCCCTAATTATTTTTATAAGACAATTTATCCTTTTTTTTTTTTTTTTCATTTTGACACGTGTACTCACACCAATTTTCAATCAGTTGTAACCTTTGAGTATTATGATAAAGCCACAAAAGGGTATGTTTTGGGTAGATAGTACCTATGTTTCTTTGACATCCAGTCCACAGAAATATACTTTGGGTCTAAAAATCTCTTTAACCGTTAGTTACGTGAACTATAACGGTAACTGTCAAGTAAAACCAACCTTTATTATTTCCCATGTAGAGCCAGTGAGGATTTTAAATTTTAAGCGAATGATTACTTTGGGTCTCACAGTTGTTATTGGTTCTGGGCCAGTAGTTACCAGCAAATCTGATTTAAGAACACACCAGAGAGTAGGGAGAGAGGCTTTAATGTGAATTGACTAGCCTCTAGGCCCAGCGTTCATTCCTCTGGCAGTGAGGTTAAAAAATGATTAGAAAGATCTAGAAAACTTATAACCAAAAAAGAGGGAGGGATTTCATCATAAAGTGGCAAATACACAAAAGAATTGGCACCTCATAAACCACTCCTTGGAAATCAGTTCAGTGAAGACTGGGTTCCACATGCCAGGGTGAGGGAAGTGGGAAAAAACCCTTGGAAATGTAAAAGTAACAACTGTTGGAAGCACAGGGGTGGTTGTGGAGCAGAAACTTTCTCAGGCATGACTCAAGGTTTCAATTTTGACATACTCTCTGCTGTTATAATTACATGACTTTACTCAATCTCTTTGGCACAGGCTTCTTTAGCCACTAACACTTTTTTATAGATTACACGGCATTGGGATAGTTCTCCAGCTGGTGTGCCAAATGGTGTATTTTGCACTTGTCTTCAGCCAACAGAAATACTTCGCGATTTAGGGGTGGGGAGGATTTAAAAAATGCATTGTGTTAGAACATTGTTAGTTAACAAACTCTGATTTTATGCCTAGAATTTATGTTTAGGCTGGGGATACAAGAATGAATTAACTCTAAAGAGTTCAGATTCAACCTTGAGCAGGCCTAGGGACGAGTTTAGTCTTAAACTTCCATTCTAAACTGAACAAAAGTCTTCAGGTTAACTCTCATCCCAGCCTATTACTCTAACATAGCGCTATCCAAAATAACTTTCTGCAATGATGAAACCATTCTATGTCTGTGCTATCCAATTCAGTGGGCCACATGGCTAGTGGTTACCGTATTAAACAGTGCTGTCCTGGAGAAACAAATCTGGCAAAATCCACTTATGACAGTTCTACCATCTACTTGGGCAGACAATTTCTATCCTCATTTCATTAGAATTCTCTGCAGCAACTGACTCTGTGGACCATTTCACCCTTGAAAATCTCTCTTTTCTGGGTTTCCATGATACCAAGGTTTACTGGCTTCCCTCCCATCTCTCTGTCCTTCTCCCTCTGCCTCTTGGGTTTTCCCTTCTCTACCTGCTTCTAGTATTAGGATTTTCCAAGCCTCAGTCCTTAATCTCCTTCTCTTCTCTACAAACTCTCCCTACGTCATGTCATCCACTTTCAACATTCACTGAGTGCTCACTACATAGGCACAGTTATAAGCATTTTATATGCATCTTACTTAATTGCCACTATTTGAATAAGTTGTAGGTACTATTACTCATTTTACAGATGAGAAAACAGGAGCTTAAAAATTCAAGTCACTTGCCCAAGATCACAGCTAATCACGATGTAGCTGTGATTCCAATACAAGCAATAACTTGTGACTCATACATTTGAAGACCATCATTAAGCTCATGTCCCTGATGTCTGTATCTTCAGCCAGACCTGTATTTCTCATTGCATGTGTCCACCTAGAAGTCTTAAAGGCATTTCAAATTCAGTGTGTCAAAAAGTATTAACTATTTATCTTTCCTACCTATATGTGCTTCTCTTACACTAGTTCCTGTTCTGGTAAGCCCCACCCCCCAATTTGGAATCATGTACCAATCCTGGGAGTCATCCTAGCATTCCCTTGCTTTTCACCCTGAATCCAGCTGATGCTTCTTCCATTCATTAGCTCTTCTCCAACCTCAGTGTCAGTGCCTTCTAATACCCTGCCTGGACTTCTGCAATGGTCTCCTAACTGGTTTCCTAGATTTGGTCCCTGCTCCCATCCAATACATCTGCCATATTGCCAGTTATCATTGTAAAAGGCAAATCTGCCAGGCGCGGTGGCTCACACCTATAATCCCAGCACTTTGGGAGCCTGAGGTGGGCGGATCACCTGAGGTCAGGAGTTCAAGACCAGCCTGGCCAACATGGTGAAACCCATTTCTACTAAAAATTCAAAAATTAGCCAGGTGTGGTGGTGCATGTCTATAGTCCCAGTTACTCAGGACGCTGAGGCAGGAGAATTGCTTAAACCCAGGAGGTGGAGGTTGCAGTGAGCCAAGATCGTGCCACTGCACTCCAGCCTGGGCAACAGAGCAAAATTCCATCTCAAAGCATAACATAAATAAATAAATAAATAAATAAATAAATAAATAAATAAAATGCAAATATGTCCACAATGTGACAAAGCATCTAAGAACTTTCCACAAACTTTTCGTACAAAACCTTTCATGACATGACCCCTGTCTCCTCATTCCTTTATGTTCTCCACATTGTATCCTTTATGCCAGCCATAGCAAGAAATCTGTATGCTGTAACTAGCCTATGGCTGCATCACAAGCTATTTCTGCCACCCCAGATGCTCTTAGCTTCTTCCTTTGCCTGCTAAATTCCTATTCTTTTAAGATTCAGCTAAATGTTCCCCTCCTCTGGGAAGCCATCCTTCACCTTCACAGCTAGAACCAGCCCTTCCCTCTCTGGAGTCCTCTGTGAACACCATACAGAGTTCTCTTACATCCCTCATCAGGGTCTTCAGCATTCATTTGGATATGTGCATCCCAATCTAGCAGGGATCTTTTGAAAGCAGGGACTGGCCCTTACTCAGCCTTGAGTCTTTGTGCTGGCCTGTGCCTAGATCCTACCGGCTTCAGTAAACCGAGCACAGGTGATGGCTTTGGCTACCCAGACCCCGAAGCAGAAATCTTGCATACCAGGATATAGTTGTATTTAATCTTGGGAAGGTACTTTGTAGATCAAGAAAAAGAATTCATCACTGGGACATTCTTGGTGTCCCTTCACAGACCATTTTTACTGGCAGTAATCCCCATATCACCGATGACAATGAATGTGACACCACGCCCCACCTGATGGTGATGATCTGCCCAATGCCCAAATCCAGGTCATTCAACTGTGCAATAAACACCGCTGCCACTGCTTCATAGAGCGCGGTCCCATCCATGTTGATTGTTGCACCAACGGGTAACACGAATCGAGTGATCCTCTTGTCCACCTGGTTCTTTTCTTCAGCACAGCGGAAGGTGACAGGCAGTGTTGCTGAACTGTGTGATAAAAAGAGAAAGGAACTTATGGTCTAGAAATGCTGGTCCTCAGTCCCTGCCTGAAGCCATGCCTCTCTTCCAAAAAGTAAATAAAGGGTCCTTTTGGGTAATCTTGTCAAGAAAAGTAAAGAAAATAACAAAACAAAATGAAAGAAAGGATCCAAAGCATGTTGGCCCTTTAGGCAGGTCCACGAATCAGAAGGTGCTGTGCCCACCGCTGCTCCCAGGTATGCCATAACCCCTTCCTGAGCTGCAGGCCATGCTAAGAGGGCAGGAAATATGCAACAGCGTGAAGCAATGTGTTCAGGGCCAGGGACAGAGAATATGGAGGCCATTTCTCAAAGGCAGCTACAAAAACCGCAAGCTGGAGTCTGTTTTGTAAAGTGAGGTGAGAGTTGATGACATTGAGTCTGGAGGCTTCTTCCAGAAACCCCTCTTCTGTTTACCTGGAAGAGATCATGAGAGCTGTCAGGAGAGCCTGGGCCATTCCCATGGCAAATCGGAAAGGGTTCTTTCGTACGACTATGAAATATATCAGTGGGAGAATAACAATGGAGTGGATTGCAAGCCTGTAAACAAGAAAGAGAAATTAAAGTTTCAAAGATAATACCACCTCCCCACACTGAATCCTTTTATCAAACATCTTTTTAATTTATAAAATTGACTTTCATAATGGCCCAATGAGAAATGGGAGTAGGGCAGGAATATACGTCCCCATTCCATGTATGAGAGTGTAGAGGCTCACTCAACAAATGAAGCATCTTGTCAGAGTTAATGACAAAGCCAGTAGCTGAATCCAAATTTAAGGCTTCACAGAACAGAATTATATCATGCTGCCACACCCCTGGGTGTGCTATTCCTGCCACATGCACAAAAATGCCCTTTTTTCCTTCTGTTGCTGCTGAATTCTTCTCCTCTAACACTCAGCTAGGCATCCCCCTTCCTCCAGGAAGCCTTCCCTCACTTCCCCAGGTAGGGCTGAGCCTTCTTTCCTTTGTACCCTCTATGTCACCACTACACTATACCTCATATACCTCTTATCACAGCGCTCAGTCCTTACCCCCTCCACTCCTTGCACCAAGCTGCTGTCTTGCTGGTGGCACCCACTGTCTAAGAGGGAAGTCAGATTTACAGTAAGGAAAAAAGTCTCAGCTATTCCACAGCCATAATTTGGGATGGACTTTCTTTTCTTTATTATTCCTGCCTTTTCAAACTGTTCCTTATTTCACATGGAAATACACAGGTTACATGAACTAGGGGGCTTAAGAAATGAGACTCATTTGGCAGATAGATATATACGTAACTGGCAGCTTACAGTCTACAGATCAGTTATGTGTGTTTGAAATAATAGGAAATGGTCATCAAAATTACAGATCCTGGAGGTCTGGAGAGAGGATCTTCTCGATAGAGAGCTTGTAGCTAAAAACCATGAGGAACTGACTTTTAGTTTTCCATTAGACACCTAGCTGGGGTGACAGAATAGAAACCAGCAGAACTTGGTTATGAAATGGCTCAGCTCAAACACCCCAGCCACATCACTGCTGAGACACAATCCCTGGCACTGCCTGTTTCAGCAGCCCTACAGCAGGGTGGCCTCCAGTGAGGTGGAGGTCCCGCCTCCCTTGGCACCATGGTCCTCACACTGTAGGGACCAAATCTACCTCTGTGTTGGCTGGCAGGGCTGTGTTTTTGGGAAACACAGATTAAGAACCAAATGTGCTGTGTTGGAAATCTCCAATACGATCAAGTTCCAATAGGTGAGGTGATTGCTCAAGTTGGGTGCTTGTAGGTATTGACTTGTGGGAGTCAAATCAATAATATTTACTTATTCCCTTAGTCTATATTTCTTAGCATATGTGACATATTCTGCCCCTGGCTAGGTGTCCAGGGGCACCATTCATATCTTATCCCACCTCAATAGCTAGGCTATAATAAATATGCAAACTACCCAACCCCTACTGCCTTCCTGTTTAATGGCTTCTAAAAAGGCCCGCACAATTCCTCCTAGCCTCGAGATTCTCCTGGCACCCTCTCTGACACTCTGATGGTGCAGGCCATGGTGGTGGTTAACAGCCCCTGCTTTGAACCAACAGCCATCCTGCTCCTACTTGCTCAAGTCTGATTTCATTTAGGCCCTTGCTAATTTCTTTCAGGTTCAAGGTGCATGGAGGCTATTCTTACTTGCCTGGCTAGTTTACATTCTTAAGGAAATGAAGGCCAGGAGAGAGCCAAGGGAGGCTACAAGTGGGTTTCTCTCTTGTTTTAAAAAATTATTTTAACATAACCAATAAAGGCAGTGACAAAGCCTGGTCCAGGCTGTTCTGCCAAGAGCTGACAATTAGCACAGCATGATCCACCTACAGTATAGCTGTTAAAGGGCAGCCCTCCTCCCCCTGCTGTCTTATCTCTGAACCCTATCTTTCCCAGCACATAGGGGAGAAGCCAGTTTTAACCAACTGAAACCCAACCTCCCAGTGGCCATCCTATTGGATTAAAGGAACTTTCTGTCTCTTCTCTTGAGTCTGACATACCCAGTCAGGACTGTGGCCATGTAAAGGCCCAGCTTGCGGAATATTTCCCAGTCTTCAACTTCTATGATCTTCCCAGCAATCAGGAACAAAATACCCAGTGGCATATAACTGGAAAGGAAGCACAACAGAGGCATGATTCCGTCAGCAAGTGTTTTCTCATGCTGGGTTGGTGGGGAAGGAACAGGCCAGTGTGCGCACCCTCGGCTTGGCATGCTCGCTTGGTGGAGCACGGGATGCAGAATTGAAGCTAAGAGCTGTTTCAAGTCCTGGGTGAACAATACTGGCTCTAGTTTTCAGTACCTATGTGCACCTTAAATTCTACCCATCCAAACTACCACAGGATAGTTTGCAAACTTGGCAAGAACATGTGGTTCTTGTTGATCTGAATAGATCCACATGATGATCTGAACAATTTTCATGGTTGCATCACTCAAAGCATTGAAGAAATCCACCAGAATTTATGGATGAGGGCGCATACCTCATGCCATGTTCCTAGTGCATATATATCCTGCTGATTGTCATATCTGCAGATCTCACTTGAGCTTGATCCTCACTGACAAATACGGCTCTTTCTAGCCATGGTCATCTGTTTCCCAGGTATCAGCAACAGAGGCATTAGTATTAGTACTGGAAGTGATCATCATAGCTCTATTTGTGGAGCTCTCATTACATCTTGCGTTAGGGAAAGTATTTTATGTGCATCATTTCATTTAATGTACTTCTCCTATCCCTGGGGGTAGGTTTTATTATCCTTTTTAACAGATGATGAAGCTGAGGTTTCTGCAGTATTAAGTGACCTGTCTGTCCATTTTTACTGAACCCTTTACACCACAGTCAGACATCACTGTCCGTATCTACACTTTGGATTAAATAATGTTGAACCAATTAAATATGAGGTAAGTGAGGCAGATGCCTCCTAAGAAAGGTGGACTTTTTGGCATTTCCAGGGACAGGGCAGACACTCAAGTGGTGTCACTGGTATGCTCACGGATGGCAGCTTTCATTCAGATGGGTTAGTGCCCATGCTGTACCAGTTATAAATATTTTGAAACTCACTTTTGCATGGGGCACAATAGGGAAAGCACTTTGTGTTCTCACATACAATGAACTCCTTCTAATCATTTTTTAAAGAATTGCTTCTTACATGAAGGCTGACTGGGTGTAAGATGATCTCGCAAGGCTTTGAGGGAAAAGACAATGGTTGATAGCTAGACTTTTGTTCATGAACTAACTCCTGGGTAATATGTGGAATTATTTAATACTCTAGTGGTGGCTGGGTGTGGTGGCTCACACTTGGGATCCCAGCATTTTGGGAGGATGAAGTGAGTAGATTGCTTGAGCCCAAGAGTTTGAGATCAGCCTGGGCAACATGGCAAAACCCTGTCTCTTCAAAAAATACAAAAAAATAGCCAGGCATGGTGGTACATGCTTGTAGTCCCAGCTACTCAGGTAGCTGAGATGGGAGGATCACTTGAGCACAGGAAGTTGAGGCTGCAGTGAGCCGGGATTGCACCGCTGCATTCCAGCCTGGAGTGACAGAGTGAGACTCTGTCTCAAAAACAAAAACAACCAACAGCAACGAAAGCCCCCACAAAATACTCTGGGGGCTCAATATTAAATGTCCAACTTCTCTAGCATGAGGTCAGTTGAGAAACATAAAACCTCTTCTAATTTTGAGGGGACAGAATTGTCAGGGGAAGCAAAATGATATTAAACGGTGTCTGCTCACCACATGATGATCTGAACAATTTTCATGGTTGCATCACTCAAAGCATTGAAGAAATCCACCAGAATTTGTCCCTTTTCTCCCATTTTTCCAATGACAAGTCCAAAGACAAGGCAAAAGACAATCAAGCCCAGGACGTTTATGCCATCTGAATACATGCCAATGATTTTGTATTCCTTTGTTTTGTTCTGTGGATCAAAACCAAGAAAACATATTGACTCATGATTATAATCTTGTTAGAAAGCACAGGTTTGGAAATGAGAAGATACAATGACCAAACATAATAAACTGGTGATCTCCCAGGCAGAGTCAACAAAACTATAGAAAATATAAAAACAATAATAAAAACACCTATGCATGTAACAAACTTAACCCTTGCTCCCCGAAGTTAACATGCTTTCTCTTCTTTCAACAAGTCCATATTTGAATATTTCTTATAAAGATTTCTTATTCTGGAACGGTTTATATTTTTATTATGAATTTTAGAATCAAGGCGCTTTTCAGGGTCATTTTAACTACTAGCTACATTTGGAGTCTGCTTAAAAAAGACAGGAATTAATAATGCAGGAAGTACAAAGTACTTACCAGTGTGAACACTTTTACCATCTGTTTTACCCTGATAATGAAGCACAGTAACATTCTTTATGCCTGTGGTCTTGGATGACCAATAGGATTATTTATTTATTTATTTATTTATTTATTTATTTAGAAATGGAGTCTCTCTCTGTTGCCCAGGCTGGAGAGCAGTGGCACGATCTCGGCTCACTGCAAGCTCCGCCTCCCAGATTCACGCCATTCTCCTGCCTCAACCTCCCCAGTAGCTGGGACTACAGGCGCCCACCACCACGCCTGGCTAATTTTTTTGTATTTTTAGTAGAGACGGGGTTTCACCATGTTAGCCAGGATGGTCTCAATCTCCTGACCTCGTGATCCGCCCACCTCAGCCTCCCAAAGTGCTGGGATTACAGGCGTGAGCCACCGCGCCTGGCCTATTTATTTATTTTATTTATTTTTTTTGAGACAGTTTCACTCTGTCGCCCAGGCTGGAGTGCAATGGTGGTATCTCAGTTCACTGCAAGCTCCGCCTCCCAGGTTCAAGCAATTCTCCTGCCTCAGCCTCCTTAGTAGCTGGGATTACAGGCATCCGCCACCACACCCAGTTAATGTTTTGTATTTTTGGTAGAGACAGGGTTTCGCCATGTTGGCCAGGCTGGTCTCGAACTCCTGACCTCAGGTGATCTGCCTGCCTCAGCCTCTTGAAGTGCTGGGATTACATGTGTGAGCCACCACGCCCAGCCAGGATTCTTTTTTTTTTTTTTTTTTTTAAACTTCTATATTCAAGGGTACATGCGGTGCAGGATGTGCAGGTTTGTTACATAGGTAAACGTGTGTCATGGGGGTTTGTTGTACAGATTATTTCATCACCCAGGTATTAAGCCTAGTATCCATTAGTTATTTTTCCTGATCCTCTCCCTCCTCCCACCCTCCTCCCTCTGAAAGGCCCCAGTGTGTGTTGTTCCCCTCTATGTGTCCATGTGTTCTCATCATTTAGCTCCCACTTATAAGTGAGAACAGGCAGTATTTGGTTTTCTGTTCTTGTGTTAGTTGGCTAAGAATAATGGCCTCCAGCTCCATCCATGTCCCTTGCAAAGGACATGATCTTGTTCTTTTTTAATGGTAGCATAGCATTCTGTGGTGTATATGTATACATTTTCTTTATCCAGTCTATCATTGGTAGGATTTTAGACATACAAAAATTAGCTAAATACTTACTACTGTGAATCATGTATTCGTTTTTACTTTTTTTTTTTTTTTAAACAACAGGGTCTCATGTTGTCCAGGCTGGGGTGCAGTGGCATGATCATAGCTCACTGCAGCTTCAGACTCCTCAAGGAGGGCTCAAGTGATCCTCCCACCTCAGCCTCCCAAGTAGCTGGGTCTACAGGTGCATGCCACCATGCCTGGCTTAATTTCTTCACTCTATCCTGGGTACAAATAGCCTGAGATTTACAGAGAGATAACTGAGTGATGCCAACTAGGTTTGTAAAGAATTATGTTAGCTAGGCACGGTGGCTCACACCTGTAATCCCAGCAGTTTGGGAGGCTGAAGCAGGTGGATCACCTGAGGTTAGGAGTTCGAGACCAGCCTGGCCAACATGGTGAAACCCCGTCTCTACTAAAAATACAAACATTAGCCAGGCATGGTGGTAGGCGCCTGTAATGCCAGCTACTCGGGAGGCTGAGGCAGGAGAATTGCTTGAACTTGGGAGCCGGAGGCTGCAGTGAGCCAAGGTCGCAGCACTACATTCAGCCTGGGTGATAGAGCAAGACTCCATCTCAAACAAACAAACAAAAAATTATGTTGAGGAGCCACTGGGCTACCAGTCATTTCTTACTTATGATCAAACATATATTTAGGGCAAAGCTAGAGTATTACTGCAATGGCTATAGCATAAGGTCTTCAGATTCAGTTGGAGATAGCCGGGCGCGGCGGCTCAAGCCTGTAATCCCAGCACTTTGGGAGGCCGAGACAGGCGGATCACGAGGTCAGGAGATCGAGACCATCCTGGCTAACACGGTGAAACCCCGTCTCTACTAAAAAAATACAAAAAACTAGCCGGGCGAGGTGGCGGGCGCCTGTAGTCCCAGCTACTCGGGAGGCTGAGGCAGGAGAATGGCGTGAACCCAGGAGGTGGAGCTTGCAGTGAGCTGAGATCCGGCCACTGCACTCCAGCCTGGGCAACAGAGGGAGACTCCGTCTCAAAAAAAAAAAAAAAAAAAAAGATTCAGTTGGAGAGACAAGACTGTGAGAAGCATGAGCCAATAATAGCAGGATGGTATGTAATTAATTGTGCACCCAAACTATGAGATACAAGTGTCATATGGAGAGTGGGACATGAATGAGGGTTTTGAAGTTAGGGAAAACTATGGCTGAGGAATCAGCAGCCAGGAGAAAAAGCATGTTTCAAAAAGATGGCAAGCAAAGGCAAAAATGATCATGCACTAGGCCTTTGTACCCTGCTTGAATAATTCTTGCTCATTCATTACGGCCTCCAGACTAATTTAACAACCCTTGTTGAATGCCCCCCAAACATCCCACTCTTCCTGATTGTAATACTCATCATTCTTTGTATGAGGACAGAGGCCTGGCGTCTGTCTTTTCACCATTATAATCCCAGTGCCCAGCAGGGCCTGGGGTATGGAGGGTGCTCAGAAAATATTTATGGAACAACATCAAAAGGCAAGAATAAAGAGTGATGGAGGAAGTGGATCTGGAAAGAAGAGAGGCGCCCACTGGAAGTAAGTTGTGAAAACTAGAGAGAAGCCAGGTCACGCAGCGCCTCTGAACCCGGTCAGAGGAGTTAAGGCTTTCTGCAGTAGGAAGCAGGGAGCCAATGGTAGTTTATTTAATTTGAATTCTTAAGTCTAATGAATACTCCTTTTCTCCTTAAATCATTCCTTCCTGTGTGAAGTTGAGAGAACATTCAGGAGAAATCACTACAGGCTTACAAAGATACCACTGCAGGCCCACACATTCTGATCTCCAATTCTGAAATCCCCAAAGCTCTCAAAGCATGTGGATTTTATTGATAAGTTTATAGCAAACTCTTTTGGCAGCAAAACCTATCCTAAACTGAGATGAGGCTACTGGCTACTAAGGGTTCATTTCTCTCCTTGGCAGAATATTTATGAGTTTGTTATAAAAACATTGATGTGGTTGATTCTGGCATGTTGTTGCCCTTCTCACTTACGAAGGTTGCATAATATGCAGTACATACACCACATGGCCGTTCTAAAGTCTGAGAAACTCTGAACTCCGAATTACATCTGGGCAGAGAGATTCTGACTAGGAATTGTGGACCTGCATTGCATGCTTATGTATCTGACAAATCTACAGCAGTTCCTAGAGATGGCCAGCTCTACTGTAAGCAGACCCGGAGAGGAAGAGGCAACAGGGCTCATTTATTTGCTCTTTGTGGTCGATTCTCTCTATTCCTGGTAATTATGTTTTGTAAAGTGCCCATGAACACTGCATTAGCAAATACTGAACCGTTGCTCCTGGGGGAAATGCAGGGTTATGTTTCTGGGAACCTTGGACACATCCTTTTCAGCAAACAATCAATATATAACATTGTTGTATTTCTTTTACAGACACCTTGTTTCATATAGATTGTTGATTTATTAATATTGACCTCACAGCCAACAGCACTATAACTCATTCCTGAATGAAGCTTTTCTAAAGCACAAATTTTCTCCCTAAGGCACATCAAATGCCTTAGGAACATCTTGTGCTTAGGAACCCTGGAGACCACTTCAACATGATGCTTACTTTTTTTGAAACAAGAGTCTTGCCCTGTCACCCAGGCTGGAGTGCAGTTGTGCAATCATAGCTCAAATGATCCTCCTGCCTCAGCCTCTCAAGTATCTGGGACTACAGGCATGTGCCACCACACCTGGGTTATATTAAGATGTTTTGTAGACATGGGGTCTCACTATGTTTCCCAGGCCAGTCTCAAACTCCTGGCCTCAAGTGATCCACCTGTCTTGGCCTCCCAAGTATTGGGATTACAAGTGTGAGCCACCATACCCAGCCTGGTCCTTTTTTATTTTTTGACACAGGGTCTCTGCTATCCAGGCTGAAGTGCAGTGATTCAATCATGGTTCACTGTAGCCTTGACATCCCTAAACAAGCGATCCTCCTACTTCAGCCTCCCAAGTAGCTGGGACTATAGGTGTGCACCATCATACCCGGCTATTTTTCATTTTTTTAGAGGTGAAGTGTCACTATGTTGTGCAGACTGGTCTGGAACTCCTGGGCTCAAGTGATCCTCCCACCTCGGTATCCCAACGTGCTGGGATTACAGACGTGAGTCACTGAACCCTGCCCTGGTCCATTTTAAACAGCAAAATCAGCAAGGAAAATCACAAAAATGCAAAAAAGATGATACTAAACACAATGCAAAATGGACACTTGTTTCCAGTATGAGAATCAAAGCAAGAAAGCAGAGCACAACTTTGTTCACCTTAGCTGGGAACGTGCCTGTCGGGTGACTCAAATATTTTGCTGCTTTTTATGTACCTGTGGATGACCACGAAAGCCCCATAAGTGTGGATTTTGGGGTCACAAATAAATTTTAGCAAGTAGGTGAATTCACAAATGCAGATTCTGTGAATGACGAGGATTGACTGTATTTCCTACTTGGTCATGAGTCAGTGCCTGTCTCCTGGGGAAGAGGAACAGGAAACAAGAATGGTACCTTGGAAATAGCAGTTGTCATGACAGCTGTGAAGGACTCTTCTGTCATGTTCGTCTCTGGATCTCTGGGAGGCTTCACTTCTTCACGCTTAGTTTTGTACTGCACGTTGGAGAAAATCAAGGACAAGCAAACAAAATGTTTTTTAAGCTTTTGAGACTAAATCACAGGAACATGTTATTTTGGTCAAACAAGTGCCACTGAAGGGATCTACCTCCAATGCCTCTGTTGGCTCCAGTTGTCAATGGTACCTCCCATCAGGTTTTGGAACTAAAAGCAAGGCAGAAATGTAAACCCCTGACTCCCACAATCACCATTCACTTATGTCAAAATGTTCCTTCACTTTCACAATAAGCGACAAGTTGATGGAGGAATAATACAAAAGAAAGTACAGGCTTGATCTGCAGGTGCTTTCAGAGACAGTCTCTGTAAGGATTCCTGTCAATCATTTTTGTTTTTATTAATTAATAAATTATTTTTAATTTGAGCAAAAACACTTCATCACTTTGATAACATCACCACGACTTTAATAAGCATCAAGAAAGGTTTAACAATGTGGTTGTTCCAAAATCAACAGTCCCCTTAGGGCTATTCAGTGATACTGCTGTTGAATTCTCTTCTTTCAGCCCTGTTTGGTTCTGTGGAGCTTCCACATGGGGGTTTAAGAAGGAGTGAGTATATTATTACACCAGGCATAAATGTTCCCCCTACAAGGCTCTGCCAACACCGAGAACCTTACAAACAACCACTGTGACTGATTTGCAAAGGCCCCGCTGTAATAGAGGAGGTTCTGTCCCTCGTGGAGGTCTGCAGAGAGCAACAGAGTTGCCATTTTTGTTGGTATACACAGAAGCCTCTGTTCATGTAACTTATGTAAATGAATACAGCAGTTTGTG
Source organism: Macaca mulatta (assembly GCF_049350105.2). Taxonomy (NCBI): domain Eukaryota; kingdom Metazoa; phylum Chordata; class Mammalia; order Primates; family Cercopithecidae; genus Macaca; species Macaca mulatta. The sequence continues at coordinate 94,841,656 of NC_133420.1, forward strand.
ATGGACTCAGCTGTCTTAAAGCACATAAATAAATAGGAGGGAAAGGCTTGAAGTAAATGGAGTGAAGAGATTGTTCAATTTTCCTATAGAAAAAAAATCATGGCTTTGATACACTACGTTGTGGAGCTCCAGCAATGGGGATGCAATGATTTTTTATTATTTCTTTTTAGAGACATGGTCTTGCCATGTTGCCAAGGCTAGTCTGGAACTCCTGAGCTCAAGGGATCTCCCACCTTGGCCTCCCAAAGTGCTGGGATTACAGGTTGAGCTTCCACACCTGTCTGGGACACAATGATTAAGGAGAAGACTGTGAACCTAGATGTGGACCACACCAGGAGGGTTAGATCCTGGGTTCTAATACCAGAGGAAAAGCAAAGAGGAGATAAAGAGCTACCTTTTTTCTGTAGAAAGTTTAAACTTCTATACAAATATACCATGGTTCTCCAAAAATAGGTACTGGAGGCCACATTTTAAAATACTCATTATTTGACAGATTTCTGACTTGTACCATTTGAGCCCTTTTGGGGGGAAAAGCATAAAGGAAGAGGAAGCAGTGTAAATTGTGACATGCACCTTACTGTGAGCCAGAAAGGCTAGATACAAAATAGAGACATCACCTTAAACTCGGCCAGTCACAGGTGTACGTCCTGCTGCCATTTTTGCGGGGCTAATTCCATTTCTTGAATCACAGCAGAAAAAAACATTTTTTAATTGATAATGGGAAGAGGGTAGCAACTTAAGAGCACAAGTAATTAATATTACCTGCTGAAAACAGGCCTGGACAAGATTCTCAGGGAACATATTCCTGTTGGAGACATGAAAGGCAGTATTATGTTAGGGCAAAAAGTATTGTTTTGTCATACCTAATATATTGGTAGAAATGAGTATAATATAAAACTAGTACTCTGGTTTCTCTTCTGGCCTCTCCTTTGCGGAATACTTCATGTATTGAGATTTCTTTTTTCCTGCAGAGCTTCACCCAAGTATAGAAAGCTCTCCTAATCAACTATCACTTAACTGATTCACTGAGTAACTGACATGCTTGCTCTCCTTGGTAAAATGGACACTCACAGTCAAGAGACTATTTATTCTTTAATATTCTGAACATTTCTGTTTTCATCAATGACGTTGTATGCTTACTGATATGGTTTGGCTCTGTGTCCCCACCCAAATCTCATGTCAAATTGTAATCCCCACATGTCAGGGGAGGGGCCTCATGGGAGGTGATTGGATCATGGTGGGTGGTTTCTCCCATGCTATTCCTGTGATCATGAGTGAGTTCTCACAAGATTTAGTTGTTTGAAAGTGTATGGCACTTCTCCCTTTGGCCTTGCTCTCTCTCCTGCAGCCATGTAAGACGTGCCTTGCTTCCCTGCCTTTGCCATGATTTTAAGTTTCTTGAGGCCTCCCCAGCCATGCGGAACTGTGAGTCAATTAAACCTCTTTCCATTATAAATTACCCAGTCCCAGGTAGTTCTTTATAGCAGTGTGAAAATGGACTAATACACTTACCATGGGTTCATTGTATTTGTTCCCAAATTCTTTATACCAGTTGCAAATATCATCATAATTACTGAATTTCATATTATGTAAACCAGTGAAATAGGAGCATAAAAAGGAAGGTATGGTTTCTATAAAATCTAAGCCACATGCCTGGAAACTCAGTAAAGGCCAGTGACTAAGATTTTTATGGTTAGATTAGGTATGGGAAGATTATTGAAATTAAAAAGAAAAACTGGAAAGATTTACACTCAGCTTTCTTTGCAATGTCCAAAGGTTTTGGTGCTCTGTTCTACAGAAACTTTATCTGGAACTTGCAGATGATACATTTATAAGGGCTGTACACGCAACAGAAACTTTAAGAAATTACCATGAGCTAACAAACTTGAAGAAAAGACCTTGACTTTATGTCAAACAATTGGTGAATAAATGCACTAAGTGTTAAGTGAAAACAAAATATGTAATGTGTATCTTATGTCCTTTTTTACGAGTCTCTGCTTTAATTGGTATTTTTTATTGACTGACCTATTTACAGCTCTGGTTGCTTTCAATAAGAGAGTTTCTCCTGTACAATTAAAAAATGGATTTATCTAAGTGCGCTTCAGAACTGACTACCAATCCATCCCAGCATCTCTCTGGAACATGTATCTGCACTTCTGTTCATCCTAAATCCTGATTCAGAAGCCTGTTTCTTCTCTTCCCTCTTGGAACCAAGACTTGGCAAGCAGTACTGGCTATGTAATTTGTGGGTTCCTGAGCAAAATGAAAGTGCACAATAATTCAAAAGTTATTAAAAATTTCAATAGAGTAACAGCAGAATATTAAACCACGTACAAGGCCTTGTGCTACTATAGGGTTGCATGTCCTTGAAGCCACCTTGTGGCAAGACACTCACCTGATGAGATCTAACATGGCATCCACCGTACTGACTTCAGGGGTGCTGCCTGTCCTGTCGATTTCAGCCACTTTCTGGGTGACACCAGGCTTAATGCTCACCACCAGCACAATACCTGTGGCCAAGAACAGTGTCCACAGAGCATTAGGAACCTTCCAGGGCACCTGGCACAGCTAGTACCTTTAGAACAGTGGGCATGGTTATACCAGGCAATAGTGTGATGGGGAGGACCCTGAGGTCCAGCCAAAATGCTGAGCCTCCTCTGGAATCTCAGCAACCACTTTAATTACTCTTCCATTTAAATGAGTAAGCAGAAAGAACTCCGTGTGCTTGCGTGCATGTGTGTGTGTGCATGTGTGTTTAAAATGAAGGGGCTGCATCCCAGAATTGCTTCTGGAAACACCTGCTGATGAGAATATTCTTTTTCTTGAACTTACGAGATCAGCCTAGGAAGGTGTTAGGGTAAGGATGATCCATTTTCCAGCCCAGAGAATGCATCTGATGTCTTTCTGCAACTTTTACCCACCGATGCTGGTTATCCTCCTGATAATACAAAACCAGCCTTGCCTTCCTTCCACACCATAGGTCTTCAAGTATCTCGAAAGCAGTCATGTGGGAAAATGCTGTTCCAGGGGTGGAATGAGGACAAATAGATGGGAGTTATAGGGAGAGAAGGTTCATCTCTCTGTAAGGAAGAACTGTCTACATGGCAGAGCATCTGACATCACCATTGTGGCCTTGGTAAGTAATGGGTTCCTGTCACTTGAGTGTCCAAGCCAAGGTGGGAGGCTGTAGAAGAGACCAAGACATTGGAGGGTGTTTGACTGGAGGGAAGTGAAGAAGAAAAAGGTCCTTATGCTCCTTATTGCTCCTCCCTCAAGAGGAGGCAATGGTAATCCAAGGGGTAGGGCTCTGGTATGCTGAATGGGTCCGTTTTGCTAGTGGGAGGAGTTGCTGGGCAATAAGGGGCCATGAGTGGGCATGGCCCACTCTTTTCCTCTCTCAGGGTTGTAGAAGGGCTATATGCCTCCAGCTAATAAGAGAGCAGGATCTTGCTTCTCATTGCAATTTTTTCTCTGTGTCTGTCTTCCTCAGGAAACTCATGAGATGATGTGGTTTTGTTTTATGGCAGAGTTCAGGCTCTCCTGGGTCCCTTGGCCTAATACCATTAAAGCCTCACCACATCCCACCTCTTCTTATCAGCTTATTGAAGCAGGGCTACAAGGGCCGAACTGCTGCCACATCTGAGTACATGCTCTTTCTGTCTTCCCCCTCTGGACATTCTTCTTAAAATGTCACTCAGGGTTACAAAGACCAAGCATTCTTCAAAAAACCATGCTAAAGGTATAAGAGCAGCTACTCCCTTACTAGAATTTTCTCCCTCTTACAAGTGGGATTTATCCTTAACAAGGATAGCTTAACAAGGATAGCTGTTAGCTCTTGTTACTATGTGAAATGCACTAAAATGCTATATTTCTGGAAATATTTTATAATTATACTCAACTTCACTATTATAGACCAATTATCCACTTTAAGAATTATGTAAGTGGCTGGGCACGGTGGCTCACGCTTGTAATCTCAACACTTTGGGAGGCCAAGGCAGGTGGATCACCTGAGGTCAGGAGTTTGAGACCAGCCTAGCCAACATGGCGAAACCCTGTCTCTACTAAAAAAGTACAAAAATTAGCTGGGCATGGTGGTGTGCACCTGTAATCCCAGCTACTCGGGAGGCTGAGGCAGGAGAATCGTTTGAACCCAGGAGGCAGAGGTTGCAGTAAGCCGAGATCATGCCACCGCACTCCAGCCTGGGTGACAAGAGTGAGACTCCTTCTCGAAAAAAAAAAAAAGTAGTTAGGGTCAGGCACCGTGGCTCATGCCTGTAATCTCAGCACTTTGGGAGGCTGAGGCAGGCAGATCCCTTGAGCCCAAGAGTTCAAGACCAGCCTGGGCAACATAGCAAGACTCCCCACGTCTCTTTTTAATTTAAAAAAAATATATTTTTAAAATAGTTGAGCTTTTCTTAACACACAATTTTTTTTTTTTAATCAGAAAGTAGTATTGTCAAAGTACCATAAAGTTTTCCCTTTGAAGTCTGTCTGCCAGGTTCAAGTGATTCTCCTGCCTCAGCCTCCCAAGTAGCTAGGACTACAGGTGCATGTTACCATGCCCAGCTAATATTTTTGTACTTTTAGTAGAAACAGGTTTTCATGTTGGCCAGGCTGGTCTCAAACTCCTGACCTCAAGGGATCTGCTCACCTCAGCCTCCCAGAGTGCTGGGATTACAGGCCTGAGCCACCGCGTCTGGCCACCAACTACTTTTTGAATGAAAAAAAAATTACCATTACATAGAGGAATAAGGATTCAGAAATAAATATTACCTAGAATAACAGCAATGAGAGTGGTACAGAAATAATACACGACAGCACGTAGACCAATTTTTCCAGATACGTTGGAATCCAGTGCAGCAACACCTGAAGGGCGAGACAGAAACCAAATTACATTAATTTTAAAAGACAGGTTTCCCGCAATTTAATCCTCAAGGTGTGAAATAAAGAGCTGAGAGGTGTTCTCATCTACAGACAATGGGCAATAACATGCAATCGGCAAAAGCAACACTTCAAAATTCCAAACAGATGTAAAAGAGGGAAGCCCAGTCAGGTGCAAGTTCCCCTGCAGGCAGCTTCCCACAGCCTTGACCTCCAGGAGTGCCCTGCCTTCAGATCTTCTTGGAGTTGGTCAGAAAATGATCATAAGGAGTCCCCCTCCCACATTTGCAGTAAGAACTTTACCAAGATTTGTATTATATCATTCAACATCCCTTATGATAAACTTCCTTTGGAATTCAGTTATCTAGGAAAAGTTTATCTTGAAGATCTGAGATCGTTTTGTTGTTGTTGTTGTTTGTTTGTTTGTTTGTTTTGAGACAGAGTCTTACTCTGTCACCCAGGCTGGAGTGCAGTAGTGTGATCTTGGCTCACTACAACCTCCGCCTCCCGGGTTCAAGCGAGTCTCCCGCCTCAGCTTCCCGAGTAGCTGGGATTACAGGTGCACACCACCATGCCCAGCTAATTTTAGTATTGTTCGTAGAGATGAGCTTTCTCCATGTTGGCCAGGCTTGTCTCAAACTCCCGACCTCAGGTGATCCGCCACCTTAGCCTCCCAAAGTGCTGGGATTACAGGTGTGAGTCATCATACCTGGCCTGAGATAGTTTTTTTTTTTTTTTTTTTTAACACTTGAGAAATCATATAACTCATGATAGTTTTCCTTTCTGCCCTTTCCAGGAAGCTTAGGCTCAACTGGAAAAAATAATGTTTATATACAATTATAAAAGTAATATACATTCATTATAACTATCTGAAAAAGGAGAAAAGGTAAAGATGACAACAAAAATCACATCATCTCATCAACCAAGTTAATATTCTGGTGAATTTTCTTCTAATATTTTTCTCAATTTTTTGTAAACAGCTGAGAGAATTTTATAGTTTTTAACCCTCTCTCTTCTTAATATTGTAGTTGTAAGCATTTTCCCTCATTGTTACAAACTCACCCTGAGGATAATTTTAATGGCTCAATAATCTGTCATGTGGCTATACCAGAATGTATTTAATGATCCACTTATTGCTGGATCTTTAAATGGTCCTGGGGCCAAATTCACAGTAATGTCATTATCCATTCTGGTTAGTGTGTTTCCTTCCTCTTTTCATGATTTTCAAATTGCTTCTGTGTAAACAACCTTATTGTGTATAGCTTTTATTGTGAGACATCTTAAAATTTCTATTTGAAAGAGGAAAGATATTAATAAATAATTTCCCAGGGCACAGGTAATGTCAGAGACTTACGATCATTTGGTTAGATGTCACTTCAAATGGTTCTTGGCTACCAGTAATATGACTAAGTGTTGCCCAGATTTGAAAGGGCTGTCTGGAGTGTCAAGGACAGCTGGATTAGAGGTGGAAGGCAGGCATCCCTGCTTGCCAGAAACCCTTGCTCCCTGTCAAAGATGCTCATATAAATGGAGTCAAAAGCCGTTCTCCAACTGGACTTGGACGTGGGAAATGGGCCAAGTTGAGAAACAACGGAATCATGTTTCAGCAAGCTGTCATTGGAGGTTTCAGACACTACCCAGCCTGATTTCCAAAATGAGGGTCATATTTTGAGTCAAAGGATCATTATAGAAAATGATTTTGCATATTCAGCACACATGAGTTGTCCCATAACCATTTGCAAAGCCTAAGGTACAGGGTAGCAGGAAAAAGGAAGAGGTTGTCACAAGGCAACCCCAAGGGAAAGGCAGTAAACCTGTATGGCTATCAGCATGCATAGGTAACTTTTATGTTCATTTCCCACACTAAAAGGCCTATCCATTTTTTTTAAGTGACTGGGGGATTATGCTTCTCATATATAATCATACATATTTGATGTACAGGAAAAATCTGCAAGGAAGTGATCACCATTATGACGACAGAACAAGTCATTTCTCACTCTAAACACACCATTTCTCTGGCTGTTGATTGCTCCTTTGGAAGTTAATATTTTGAGAGAAGGTGCTCTGGCCTCTGTAGCAGCCACCCCAGAATGTTGTTAAGGGGCCATTCATCAATCTCTGGGAAAAGATTGTGCAATTGCCATATAATGGGCATACTGCAATAGTCACATTCTAGAATAATTTTTATGATAGATTTTATTTGATTTGAGAAAAATGCAGTTTGCTGTGTTGAAGAGTCTTTCTTTTCCTCACAGTAAGACAACGAAAGGTAACAATTAGGCAAGCAACAACAAAAAAGTCAAGAGAGATTGAAGGCCAAAATTTAGAAACAAATTCACTATCTCATGTTTAGTTTAGGTCTCTTAAAGAGCAAATCATAATGCAAATATGTAAGCTTGCTAAGTATATTATATGATTATAAAATATGTGCCTATTTCATTTTAGAGCTCAGTATATCGTTTTGATAACTATAATAATTATTTCAAACAAAAATCATAGGTTAAAAAGAAACAAAAAGAATCACCACCTTAACAGACTCCAAGTAACTCATCTGTAGCCCTAATATGGGATCTATTTTCAGATATATTGTCCTTCTTTGGTAGATGTCTAATTTAAGCAGATTCCAGCCCCTAAAGTGCTGACAAGTGAGAGTCACAGAGCGGTTAAAGAGCTGTTCTTGGAGGTGTATTTGGTGCTCTTTCAGGATTTTCTTCCAGCAGTGAAACAAATTAAATCTATGTGGGTAATTGTTTCCAGCATATGTTAATATGTCTTAATTTGTCTTAATGATTTGGCCATGGGCTGGTGCCTCTGCTTGTACTCCAGGACTCAGCTGGCAATAAAAGGCTTGATAATAATGAGATCTTGGTGAAAATATCTTAAACAAATACATCCCCAAGTAGACATCCAGCTTCCCCTCTGTCCTGGAGCACAGCAACTATCTTGCAGTAACTTTCGCATAGTCCTTTGTTTTCCATTCCTCTAATCTACCTCCATCCTACCGTTTTCCCGGATATATCAGATATTTACTCAAATCAACAATTATACTTCTCTGCACTGTATAGTTACCTCTACCTCTGTACAGTTACCACTGTATAGTTACCCTCTACCTCTCTAGTCATCAATATGGGGGCAGAGCTGGCCCCCAAGTCCAGGCTCTTGCATGATTTATAATGCATTGTTGGGGATAAGAGTGGTGACCACTATAGAGGGAGAGAACAGATACAGGGAAACAGCCTAATCTTTGAAAACCTCTGTAAATAGGAACATTACAGAACTTAATGACCATAAAATGTCTGTCTGGATGGTTGTAAACACCCCACCTGCCACTAATATCAATAATGATGAGGATGATAATTATAATACAAATAATGATAATGACAATAAACACTATACTGACTGCATGTTAATGCATCATCTTTAATTCTCATTATAACCCAGGGAGGCAGGCATTATTACACCCATTTTACAGAGGACAAAACTGTAGCTCAGAAAGGCTAAGTACCATATAATCATAAAGCTGGTAAGGTGAGTGGTAGAGCTGGGATTCCAATCTACGTTTTACCTCAAAGGCCATATTCTTAACCACTATTCCATATTGACTCTATCCATGTGCTACAAAATTCTAGACTAGCGCTGCCCAGTAGAGCTTCCTGACAGAAAGGTTCTGTTTTTGTGCTGTCCCCTGCAGTAGCCACAAAGTGCACATGGTTAGCAAGCACTTGGAAAGTGGCTAGTGTGACTGACGAACTGAGTTTTCATTTTAGTTAATATATATTTATTTAATTTTTTTTTTTTTAATTTTAAAGATGAGGTCTCACTATGTTGCCCAGGCTGGTCTTGAACTCCTGAAATCAAATGATCCTCCCACCTTGGCCTCCCAAATTGCTAGGATTATAGGTGTGAGCCACCACACCTAGCCAATTTTAATTAATCTCAATTTAAGTAGCCACACGTGGCTAATGGCTATCCTATTAGACAACCCAATGTCTCTAGACCCTACCAGTGTTTAGCAGTTAGTGCGTGCTCAACAATGTTGAATGAACAAACTATAGCTTAACTCTATTATCAAATTCAGGAAAAGTTCTTTGCCTTGCAAGCATGGGCAGGGGAAAGGAAGATGCTAAGCCCAAATCTCCTGGCACGTAGTTCTATCTACTGCACTGACTGTATTGCTCTAAGGCCTGAAGCTTATTGTTCACTGGGCCCCCGGTGCCTTAAATAAGGTGCTCTACGAATGTTTGTACTTGAAGCTTTCTACAGGACAGAAAGAGCTGCATTTTTTACAAGTAATCCTCTCCTTACAAATGACCCCATTTCAAAGATCCACTTGTGGGTTTGAAACTTGGAACTCAGCAGGTAGTCTCCTTAGAAACCACTTATACATGGTGGTTTAGTTTGGTTCCCAGGGCAGCCAACGAGAACACTTTTCGCCATAAAAGACTCCACAGGGGAACATATGTAACATCTTAGTCTTTTTCAACCTTGTTTTGTTGTTGCTATTGTGCAACCCACCCCCCAAAGCCTTTTTCCTAATCACCACCCCTGTGAAATTCTAAAACCACAAACTGTGTATATAGTAAATGTATATAGTAAATGATACATGTATTTTTTACATAAAACAAGTAAGATTTTCTCCCCCAACTCACCACCACCAAATAAAAACAGCTTTTGCTACCTTGGGGACAATATTGTCTTGGTGAGAACTTGTGGTCTAGCTCAATGAATGTTGACTGAGAATGAGAATCCAGGCACTAGACTCTTATTGGCGGGACATCAGAGAGCAGGCCCACCTTAGTCCCAGACAAGTAAAACCTCATTTGTACTTTATTTCTGAGTTTTCACTCTCAATGGCCACCTGTGTTTCTTGCTCTCAGCCCATCTTTGGTGGCTGGCAAGGTCTAAAGGACCCCCTTGCTTTATAGTTCACTATCAGAACTCGTTTCTCCTGGGAGCTGAAAGCTGTCCTATAGGAGGTGATAAATGAGAGGGAACCAAGCAGGTGTGATGGCATCTGCACAGAAATCAGCAGTGAGTATTTAAAATGTTTATAGTAATTGGACAGTAACTTTATTTCTGTTGAATGTAATAATAAAAAATAGGGGCCGGGCGTAGTGGCTCACGCCTGTAATCCCAGCACTTTGGGAGTCCCAGGCAGGTGGATCACCTGAGGTCAGGAGCTTGAGACCAGCTTGGCCAACATGGTGAAACCACATCTCTACTTAAAACACACACACACACACACACACACACACACACACACACACACACAAATTTGCTGGGCGTGGTGGCGTGCATCTGTAATCCCAGCTACTCAGGAGGCTGAGGCAGGAGAATCTCTTGAACCTGGGAGGTGCAGGTTGCATTGAGCCCATATCATGCCACTGCACTCCAGCCTGGGCAACAAGAGTGAAATTCCATCCCCACCCTCTCCAAAAAAAAAAAAAAAATAGGGCTAGTATTTCATATGTCTATTTTTAATATAATTTTTCTAGTAATTTGCTCTAACTATGGTTTATGAAGGTTATTGATCTGTAACAGATCAGAAATTTTAACAACTGGATTTGCTCCATCCAGTTGAAAAACTAGATGTTTTGTGAAGCCCTGGTGCAGAGACTAGGTACTGTGGGTTTTCAGAGGAGCCTGAGCTGTCACCAGATTGAGATGACCAGGAGAGGCTTGATGGAACAGGTGGCATCTGAACTGGGCAGAAAAAGAAGAGCACGGTTCCAGTTCCTTGTGAGCCCAGAGTTGTCCATTAGAACCTGGGACAGTTTTGAGGCTGGGCTGTGGCCTAGAAACAGGGATAAAATCCCCAGTTGTCCTTGGAAGTCAGGGGCACCTGCTAGCTCTTTATTTTAGGAAAAGGCATTTATTTGCTTTTTTCACCTCAGGAGAAGGCTCTGATGAGCAAGGGTGTTGGCTCCCAGCCAAAGCAGTAATCATCTGAACTTTTTACAAAAACACTCCAAAGGAAGCAGTTGCCTGGCTAAACAATAGCATGTTTTAAAAATAAACATCCGAGGGCAAAAGACTCCTCCTAGAGCTCTCTGATTAAGCAACCACCCACTGAGAACAAAGCTTTCGTGACAATCTCTCCACATTGCTGTTAAGGTATCAAAATTCAGTCCCTTATTGGAAGTTCTTTTAGGTCTGGCATTTGGCGGTGTTACGCCATTATAAGTGAACACCACATCCAAGAAACTCACTGTTGCATAGGAGTTAAAACTCGCCATGTGGATGACTCCTGTCTCTGTCACCAGCAGAGAGGCCACCTGTGCAGAGAGAAGGCATGGGCTTTGGTGGGACAGACTGGGCTCAAATCCCAGCCTCCTCCCAGACTCAGCTTCTCCATCTATAAATTGGAGGATCTGAAATGCCTCTATCACCTTTAGGTTAATTGTGAGGAGCAAAGTGAACAACCAACCTCAGCTTGCATAGCTGTTGTGAGGATTAGAAACAATGTATAACAGGCCTAATACAGTGCCCAGGACACAGTGTGTTCGTAGTAAATAGCCTCCATGGTTACTGAATAAATGATAAAGATGATGCACGTCACTGAGCAAATGGAAAGCATTCAACAAGCATTAACTGATTCATTCCTTCACTACACAGTCACTAAAGAGATCTTTTAAAAACGTAAATCAGGTCATTTTATACATCAGGATAACCCTTCAGTGGCACTGAAGGTAAAGAAAATCCTTACCTTGGCCAACAGGCCTTGCAGGGGAGACACCTGCCTGCCTCTCCAGCCCCGCCTCGTGCCATCTTCCTGTCTCATCCTCTCCTTCAGCCTCTTCTGGATCAGACCAAGCTCCTTCCCACCCCAAGGCCTTTGCACAAGCTCTTCCCTTTGCCTGGAGCGCTCTTCCTCACTCTTCATCTGGCTTTTAAATTCTTTCCTCAGAATCCTTCCCCGATTATCCAGCCTAAACCAGGGTGTCCTGATTTCCTTGCTTGGCATCCTGTCTCAACAATTTTTATCATTGGTTCATTATTTTACATCTCTTTCTTGCTAGGTTTTAAGCTCCACGAAGGCAGGAGACCTAGATATCTGCTTGTTCACGAATGTATACTCAGTGCCCAGCACATAGGAGATGCTCAATAAACATGTTGATTGAATGAATAACAGTTATTTAAGTATGGCTGCCTGCCCTGGATCCCTCTCCCAGGCTCTGGCCCCTTGGCAGCAGAGTGCTGCCAGAACAAAACTTGCCAGTTCCAGCTGCTGCCCTTATGATCTGTGTGATCTTGAAAAAGTGGCTTAATCTGTCTTCAACCTCCTGTTTCCTTATCTCTAAAGATGGAGTTAAGGTCCCACCTACTTGACGACTTCATAGGGCTGCTACGAGGATTAAATAAACAGGTTCACAATTTTTAAATTCCAAAATGTTCCTTTTATTCCCCAGGGAAAACAAAGCAGGATATGATCTTACTTTGTTAATCCAGGGCATAGGGAAATCTCTGCAGCCTTGATTAGTACTCCCTGGATGTTCAAAGGGAAAGGAAGAGGCAAAGGGGAGCATGCAAAAGCTTTCCGTGCATGTGTCACCTATCACATCTACTTTTCTCAGAGACATTAAGAACTCTCTTAAAATAGGTAATATCTCCACTCTAGGCTATTTGGTGATGTTAACAAAATAAACTGGTCCTTAAGCAGAATCAGCTAAAGGTCCCCTTGAAGGTAAAGAAAATCCTTACCTTGGCCAACAGGCCTTGCAGGGGAGACACCTGCCTGCCTCTCCAGCCCCGCCTCGTGCCATCTTCCTGTCTCATCCTCTCCTTCAGCCTCTTCTGGATCAGACCAAGCTCCTTCCCACCCCAAGGCCTTTGCACAAGCTCTTCCCTTGTCAGCTGGTCCACATTTGAAGTTCAAAACATGCATCAAAAAGCAGTGGGCTCTCCAGGCGCAGTGGTTCACACCTGTAATCCCAACACTTTGGGAGGCTGAGGCAAGTGGATCACTTGAGGTCAGGAGTTCAAGACCCAGCCTGGCCAACCTGGTGAAACCTCTTCTCTACTAAAAATACAAAAATTAGCCGGGGGTGGTGGTACACACCTATAGTCCCAGCTACTTGGGAGGCTGAGGCAGGAGAATCTCTTGAACCCAGGAGGTGGAGGTTGCAAATGAGCTGAGATCGCACCACTGCACTCCAGCCTGGGCAACAGAGTGATACTCTGTCTAAAAAAAAAAAAAAAAAAAAAAAAAAAGAAGTGATGGGCTGTGTCCTGGTTTTAGCAGTCCAGGAGCTGTTTTAGCATTTTTTTCATTACTGTGGAACACGGTGGTATTTGTAGTTAGGACAAGTTTTTCAGAAGACTCCATGAACTTTTTGATTCCCTGAACTTATTGTCCAGTGAAAGCATTAAACACACCTCGAAGAATCTGAGGAACTCAGCTATTCTTTTCCAAAGTCCATATGAATGCTCTGACAGCAGCAGCTAGCAAATGGCTCGGTGAGACTTTTCTGGGTTTTTGCCACAACCTAAATATGACTGAGCTGTCTCTTTGCTTCTCTTTATTCATAAAATTGGTATCTCAGACTTCTAGGCAAAAGCTTCTTACATGCTGGTGAACTTTACAAACTGATGGCAGAGCAAGTCTTTTTATATTGTTCTCATTTCCAGAATGAATGCATTCAGTGTGTTCATATCTGCGTAGCTCAATTCTAATATTGGCCCTGTAGATTCTGCTGCCAGTTCAGGTACTTTGTAGGAACTTCTGAAGGTCTCAGACAAAAAAGAGTAAGTAAAAAAATTGTATAGCATTCTAGATGTGCTATGAAACATTATTATTGTTCATATTTTAAAACCGAGGACAAGTTAAGTAAAATCCAAGGTTTCACAGCTAATCCACGGCAGAACCAGGATTCAAACCGAGGCAGTGTGGCTCCTGTCTGTGCTCTTAACCACTAGACTCTCCTGCCCCTCTAGGATAGATACTTGTTCAGGTGTCCCTCTGTAGAGAATGGCACAGGTGGGAGTCACTGCTAGAATTGCTTCCCTCGCCTACAGGCTCAAGTCCAGTACCCTTGGCAAGGCACACAAGGCCAATAAACCCTTGTGCTCACCCCTTCCATCCCATTCCTCTTCCCCACATTTCCAGCATTCCACTTCCAGTCTCACTGTCCTCCCAAGATGCTATTTTGGGAGGACAAAGATGCTATTTTCTTCTGCCTGGAATACCCACCCTCATCCGTTCACTTGATTTTTATGCTTCCTTCAAAATGGCTCCTTCTAATGTCCCCTGTGCTGTCCTCATTCCCAGAAAGTGCTTATCACACAGCATTGAAATGTACTCTTTCTTTCTGAGATAAGACTTAATTTTACACGTTGTGTGTCTAGCAGAGCCTGGCTCATTAAAGATGGAATGAATGAATAAATAAATGAACGAATGGTCTCCCAGGTCCATGCATCCAGTATATAGAAGGTCCTTAAAATCCCTTTTTAAATAATAAAATCAGGTTATCTTACAGCTGAACAGAGCTATGAACAAGTCTAGTACCTGTTTAGTCAGAAAGAAGGCTCATGCATGGTTGATTCTCTGGGCTTCAGTCTCAGGGAAAGACTAAAGCAGGGCATATTTATCTCTTGCCACTATTCATTTTATTACTTGCAAATGACATGTTCATTATGGGAACTCTTCCTTATACACTATGTGGTTGTTTTGTCTTTGGAGGCCAGGCATTACACAGATCAAACTGATGCAGTAAGTCCTTTGGTTTCAACAGCTGTATTTTAACTCAACACAAATTTCTTGATAATCTTAGGGAAAGGAGCACTTAAAGTGCAGGAAGAGCCCACTTGTTCCAGATGTTGCAAATGAGGCAAGAAGTTCACTCTCAGACTGTACAGTCTTAGGCAACAACCTTGTCTTCCTGCCTGGAGTTTTAAGTTTATAAACCACCTCGAATGGCAATTTTCATAGAAACTAAACTGTATAACGGACCACCAATGTTTCAAGAAAAGAATGCATACTCCTCCCCCATAGCTAAAATTGACATTAAATGCTCTTAGCCACCTACATTTATGAACAGTAGCTTATATTTAATAGCAAGTCGTACAACAAAGTGATGTGCGTCTTCAAGTCTTACAATTCTTGCTAACGAGGGACTCCTGGACCTGACTATCAGATGACCTCAGCTCTGTGACCATGTGAGTGGTAGGCCCTCACCCTCTTATATGTGGTTTTCTATTAGTCTGTTTTCATGCAGCTGGAGTTAACAAATGTTAGCTGAATAAAACTGAACCTTGTCTCGGGGAGGCACGTGGCATGGTTCTTTTCATAGGAGGATGTGGGACTGTTTCCAGATACACAGCTGCCTCTGAGTAAATGAATACATAGCCTTTAAAAAAAAGCCTTCCTCAGCTCCAAATATTTAAGTGTGTCATCTGCTGTAAAGCCTGAGTTTACAAATAAGGTGTTCTAAGACTATCACCAACTGCACTTTATTCTGCTCATCCTCTATTCTTCAGTCTCTTCAGTGCATTCATACTCATTGCCAGATGTAGTAGTTTATTTTATTACCTGGATTCAACCTCAACTAGCTTGTATCTGGAGTGTCAGAGTCTAGCTGGGCAGGGGTCAGCTCCTGGCTGGCCTCCTGTTTTTGTAAATGAATGTTTTGTTGGCACACAGTCACCCTCAATCATTTACATACTGTCCGTGGCTACTCTCCCAGGACAAACAGAGTTGGGTAGTTGGGCAAAATACACAGGGCCTATAAAACCTAGAACATTTACTATTGGGCCCTTTATAGAAAAACCTTGCTTGAAAGGCAACCAACTCACATATGTATTCTACATCTGGCTGTTGTTTAATAAATACCGAATATACCTAAGGTTTTATAAGGCTTTGAACTTTTTTACTTGGTTAAAAAGTAGGGCAGGTGTGGTGGCTCATTCCTGTAATCCCAGCAATTTGGGAAGCTGAGGTGGGAGGATCACTTGAGGCCAGGGGTTTCAGACCAGCCCTGGCAATATATCAAGACCCTATTGCTACAAAAGTAAGAATTAGTCAGGCATGGTGGTGTGCACCACCTGTAGTCCCAGCCACTAGGAAGACTTAGGTGGAAGGATAGCTTGAGTCCAGGAGTTCAAGGCTGCAGTGAACTATAATGGTACCACTGCATTACAGCCTGGGCCACAGAATGAGACCCTGTCTTACACCGTCTCCCAACAAAAAGTAGTAGAAAACCTCTGATCTTATGGTTGAGGTCAAGCCCTAAAATTTTGAAATCCTAATGTGAAAGCTGGAGTAACAATTATCTAAAAGTCTGGAACTTTTTTTTTTTTTTTTTTTTTTAATCTTCCAAGGGTAGAGTGTTAAATTTATCTTTGGAGAAGCTCCTCAATTGTAAATCCAATCACCCAACCAGTGTCTGGTGGAAACTGAAAGATATTGATAAACAAAACACAAATATTTTCTCCTGACGTCTAGTGTTTAGTAATGTGACTTGTCCAGGAAGCAGAATGAGTACTAGGACTCACACTCAGTGGCCTGGGGGAGAGAGGAGGGAAAGGAGGGATTTTTCTTGGCTTGATATCTGCTTGGCTTGACATCCACTGAGCTGCAAACTGGTGCTGTTTCTTAAGGAGCTGTGTGTGCCCTTGTTTGAGCAGGTGTTTATAGGAAATCCAGAGCTGCGACATCACAGGAATGGTTAGGAATGAGCTTCTCCTTGCTCTGGAGGAAGAAATGTGCACAGGAACTGGCATGGACTTGGCCCAGCCTGACCTGGACAGACTCCCAAGTTCTACAAGCAGGATGGTTGCAATAACCCAGCAGGTACTATGGTATGGAATCTACTGAAGGCTCCTGATGGGGTCCACGAGGAAAGGCTACCCCCTGTGGCTGTGAGGGGGGTTTTCTCTGAAGTGGATATTCCATAATGGCAAGCATCCCAGGAAGAGGTCACTCCAGGTCAGGACAGGATGGCCTGTGTGCTAGTGGAATTTTTCCTTCTTAGAACCTGGTGTCAGGTTCTGGGATCTGGGGTGCAGGAAAGCTTGGAACACCTTTAGTGGAGAGATGAACTCCAGCCTCCTGAAGGCAAGCTGGCAGCTAAGCAGAGGGGCATCTCTGTTAAGGGACCCTGGGAGCCCCTTCAGGGAGCAGCTGGATGTCACCATTGGTGTTTCATCTGCTTTTGGTTACCTTTAGCAAAGATCATGTCCTGAGTAGCAGTGTGGTCTCAGCTACACTTTGGAGAATTAAGCTTCTGTTCCTGTCTTAGGATGGAGGAGCAAAGAGGGGAACTCCTTAGGTCACAGGGGTAGTGGCAGCCACAGCAGACACCAGGAGGCGCAGCTGTGCCCACTGGAGTGCTTCTGGCCCAGGCGGGGGTGGCAGAGGCTAAAGTGTTAGAGCTGGAACCTCTTCCTGAGCAAAGTTACGAGCATCCAGGAAGGATGCTCAGGGGACCTCTGGGAGTGGGACTGGAGGTGCTGTTCTGTTCCTGTGCCGGTCATAGGAGGCTCCAATCATCATAATTTAGTTTTGGGAAGTATTAAAGAAAATGTGACCTGAATTTAGACTCACTGGCTGGTGAGACCTGGACCAGGATTTTTCCAGAGCCACAATTCTCAGGCATATTCATAAGCTATTTCCTGTTATTTCTCTGGTGGTTTGATATAAATACAGCTTACAAGCCTAAATGTTAGCAGACCCCAAACACAGATATTCCTCAGCATGGCAGGAGCGCGTTCTTCACAATGTAATTTATGGGTAGGATTCTATTAGTACCCACAATGACTGTCTCTGAAAATGTCTTGAGTTTATATTGACTGTGCCATTTTTTTTTCTGTTTTAAAGTAACTTTGAGACATTATGTCATTTCATATATGCATTTAAAAAGTAAGGACATTTTCTTATACAACTATATGCCATTACCATCTCTAACAAAATCATTAACAATTTATTGATACCATCTAATAGACAGTCTGTATTCAAATTTCTCTGGTAAATATGACTTCTTAACCTTATTACATAAAAAGGGGTTCTTCCTGTTTTTTAGAAAAGCTATAAAGTGTTTTTTTAAATCTCACCAGAGGCTTTTGATGGCAGAATTTTTTTCTACCTGTTAATTTGGCAAGAGAGTTTCCTTTCTGCAGGAGCACAGATTATTAATCTTGGGTCTGAGTTCCAGCTGTGTTTCTGCTTCTGATTTACATATCCTTAGGGGACTCATTCAACCCTCCCCAGCTTCCCACCTGCATCCTCCTTCGGCCTAATAACTGTATACATTAAGCTACCAGCCTGCTGGATTTATGAGGGCATTTGCGATGTGAAATGGCCCTTCCTGTGTGTTTTCCATGGCCATCTTCTGGGTGGGGAGGCTGAGGACTACCTCAGAGTTTGGAGGAAGGAGCTGTGTACCAGGTAAAGGTGGCACTGAGCTGGCAGGGGAAGGGAGCAGAGATGGGGCAGAGAAGCGACCAGAGGCAAAATTGGAGGAGCTCAGGGCAGAATCCATCCCCATCTCTTTTATTAAAAATACAAACCAAACAAAAACACATGTCCAGTTGAAAATGTAAAGAAAGCACAATGGATCATGTTTTCTTACTTTCCGGATGTTAACCTTTTGGTTTTGATCACAACTTTTAAAAATGTATATACATTTTAATAAAATTTGGATTGTACACACTATCCTGTTGTGTAATTTTATTTTCCCATTTTATACTGTATTGGGAATGTTTTCACATGTAATTAAATATGGTTCTAAAACAAGTTTTTAACAGTTGCTTAGTATGAAAATTTGTATACTATGTATACATATGTATACAATATACATTTGTATACATTTAGGTTGCTTATAATTTATCACCATTACAAAAAAATGTTACCATGAATATCCTTGTACTTAGGAATTTGAACATATCTCTGATTATTTCTTTATGATCAATTCTGAGAAACAGAATTACTGGGTGAAGAGATCAGAACATGCTCCAAACTGTCCTCCAGAAAGTTTCTTCCAATTTATAAGGTAACTGAAAGTGTATGAATGAACTTATTTTCCTATAACTGTGCCAACACTAGTCTTGTTGCTTTTCCTCTCTAATATGACAATTTAAAGCATGGATATGCCATCATTGTCCCCACCCTGCTTTGTTCATATCCCTGGAATCTTTGACTATTTCATTGCTCCAAATCAAAAGATGGGGTGGTGGTTTTGCTCGCTGTCTCTAGTTCTTGACTGGCTGCTGCGGGTTTGGTGGAGGAAAAGTGGAGAAACGACTTGACCCATGCTATAGCTTCAAAAGTAGCTGGGCTATGTCAGTGGAATGCTGAGTTGTAAATTATTTTCCTAGATTATTTACAAGACTGAGCTAACACACAAAACATCCAGACTGCAAAAATCTCACTAGAGGAAGTACCTGTTTCTGGCTTCTGGCCAAAGGATATGCTTCCCAGAAAAAAAACCAAACCAAACCAAAACAAAACTCACTTATTGACTGCCAAGAGTGGCATGTATTTTTCAAACATCTGATATTACAGAATCAGTATATTCATACATGTATTTTTACCTTTTCTTCTAAAACCTATTTTACCTCAAGTTTTGGGTTTGCTGCATAATTTGGATCAATCTTCTATACTTCCCCTCATAGATACATGAGTTAAATAGTATTGCTCATCAGGTAGTTTATGCACCTTGTGCAATTGCATGCAAAATACAGTATATACATGTACAATTGTGAAGATTTTTCTTGAAAGGAAGTCCAAAGCTTGCATTGTGTTCTCAAAGGAGCCCAAGAAAAGATTAGGAATCTTTGGCTGAGTGTGGTGGCTCACACCCATAATCCCAGCACTTTGGGAGGTTGAGGTGGGCGGATTTCTTGAGCCCAGAAATTCGAGACCAGCCAGGGCAACATAGGAAGACCCCATGTTTAAAAAAAAATTTTTTTAAAGAATCTTTGATATGGAGAAGATTCTAAGGGTTATAACTACAATCCTTATAGCGGCCAGGCAGGTAACGTAAGAGTGAAGTGGACAAGGTATTGGGCAACAAGGAGTTGTGAAGACTATAGCATTCTTAAATGCATTTGCTCCAACTAAATGAAGTAGTTGTCTCTTGGTTTCAGACCACTGTTGGTAGGTGGGAATATTGGGCCAGTGTTCCCAGATCTTCATTTTTTTTTTTTTTTCAGAGAAAGCCAGAAATTTGGATATTTACATGAAATCTTTCCAATTTTAAATGCTTATGACAATTTAAACAAATAAATATTATTTGGGACAAATAATTGGTCTGCTGCTGTGTCAGTCAGGCTGCTAGGGTTAAAAGGAACCAGGCATTTCCAAACATAATTAAATACATTCATATAAAAATAATTAAATGCTCTCTTTAGGTTTCTCATAAGCCGAGAACATCAAGACCATTTAAGGACAAAGTTCCCAAGGGACTCTAGTCTGGTTGGAGTTTGGCAATTGGGAAATTCAAAGGCCAAATGTGACAGCTCTTCAAGCAATGCAGTTCCTGAATGCAGCAGATCCTGACCCCCACCTTCTCTTCCCCTGACCAATGTCCAGTACTCTACCAGGGCCAGTCCCAGGTCTTTACAGTGGCAGTGAAGAAAAATGTTCTAGAAGGGGACATGTCATGACATCTAATTGCGTGTTTACATAAAACCTTGATTTTCAAGCTAACAGCACCAGCTACTGTCATGCCACGTTTTACCAATTGCCAGAGTTAAGTACAAGAAACTGTGCAATGCAGATAAACTTATCACACCCAGACAAATGATATTTTTGTAAACCAAATTCATCTCTATCTACCTAAGGAAGCTTCCTCTTCAAAGGAACCCTGCAATATAATGATCAATATGGGAAAAGTCATTTCCAAATGCAACTGTGTCACAAGTTTTAAAAATACTGGGCCTTTCAAATGTGGTGCACATCCATATTTAAACCCTTCTCACAGAATTTGACTGCTGGTCCCCATAGCAAATATGTAGGGCAGATACATAGCAAGTTCTGGGTTTCAGTAGAAAGTGGGTAAGGAGTAGAGAGACCCTGAAGGCAGCTGTTGAGAGGCTGAGGGCAGTACAGCTGCAGTTGGGAAATAAATGAGTGAATGACTGAAAACATGATCAAAATTGACAATCATATTTTTCCTGAGGACACTAGCTAACATGTCAGTGACTAAATAAGCTTTTTTTTTCCATGCCCCAGATAATGTTTTGTTTATGTTTGAAAATGACATTTTCCTCCCAAGACATCATATGCTGGTCAAATGAAGATTTGAGCAGTGGTGGACAGCACTGTAGGCACAGTGTATGACAAAGCAATGCCATGTTGAGAACAGTGAAATGTTTCCACAGAAGCAAATATAGACATTCCAAGTGGAGAGAGGTGGAGAGGGAGAAGGAGAGGGAGAGGGGGAGAGAGAGAGATGCATCTAATGTATTTCAATTTTTCCCATAATTAGAGAAGAACAACTTAGGTGAAAGCTTTTTAAATAATCATAGAGAATGACATGGTTAGGCTTTGTGTTCCCACCCAAATCTCATCTTGAATTGTAATCTCCATAATCCCCACGTGTCAAGGGAGAGACCAGGTGGAGGTAATTCAATCATAGTGGCAGTTTCTCCCATGCTGTTCTCATGATAGTGAGTGAGTTCTCACGAGATCTTATGGTTTTATAAGGGGCTCTTCCTGCTTTGCCTGGCCTTTCTCCTTCCTGCCGCCTTGTGAAGAAGGCTGTCTTGCTTCCCCTTTGCCTTCTGCCATGATTGTAAGTTTCCTGAGACCTTCTGAGCCATGCTGAACTGTGAGTCAATTAAACCTCTTTCCTTTATAAATTACCCAGTCTTAGGAAGTTGTTTACAGCAGTATGAAAATGGACTAATACAGAGAACATCAGTTTTCTCAAGGTACCTGTAATCATGCTGGATATAATTAATGGCAAAATGATGAGTTTCAGCATCCGCATTAGAATTTCTCCAGGAAAAGCAAAGTAGAATTTCTCCAGAGTTGAGAGGTTGCTGTGTTCTCGAACCAAGACTCCTGTGGTAATGCCTAAGGAAAATAAGAGTTGGAAAGAAGGAAGAGGAACATTATTGAGTTCTCCTATATCCATGTCTATGGAAAAATACCCCCAAATGCACATTTTAATGGCAAGAAAAATAGTTTAGATCATTTCCCATGAGTCTGTAAAATCTAGACTGAAGTTATATTTTAAAATATAGTGAACAGAAAGTACACATTATTTAGTAAGTCTATAAAAAGTATTTTACACATGAAAGCTTTGTTGTCATTTCTTCCCCATCAATTATACTTATTATAATGACAAAATATTAAAGAACACTGTGAGAAAAAAAAATCTTAGTCAATCCAATACAGCTCTTTTGCTTTCACATACCACCTTTGTCTACCTGCAGAGATATTTGACATATTTTATTATTTTTATTAAGACAGGGTCTCTCTGTCACCCAGGCTAGAGTGCAGTGGTGCCATCTCAGCTCACTGCAGCCTCGACCTTCCAGGCTCAGTCGATCCTGCCACCTCAACCTCCCAGTAGCTAGGACTATATGCACACCACCACGTCCAGCTATTTTTTTTTTTTTTTGGAGAAATAGGGGTTCATCAGGTTTCCCAGGCTGGTCTCGAACTCCTGGCCTCAAGCGATCTGCCCACCTCGACTTCCCAAAGTACTGGGATTACAGGTGTGAACCACCATGCTTGGCTATTTTACATATTTTATATTTACATATCAGTTTGTATTTTTGTCATATTTTTATTATAAGTACATTTTGTAGCATATTTGTATAATCTTTCCTGTTTATGCGACTTTTATAATTTTAATAGGAATATAATATCCTATTGATTTATTTACCATATTATCAAATGACTGTTATCTAATGTTTTGCACTCTTTTCAGTTATTTCTAGGTAATGATATGTTCAGGTTTATCTGATTAAAAGGCTTTTTACAAAGTTTCTGATCTTGAGTACCTTGTACATGAAGTCTTATAATTATGTGAGTGTAGGGACATGTTCACTATTAAGAAATGTTGCCATTCTCTGAAAGCTTTTCCTTAACAAGTTGCCCATATTGAAATCCTCCAGTTGTATGGATAACACAATTTAATGATGACTTTGATAACTAAAAATCACAAATTTTTATTTCTTCTTAATTATCTTCCAAGTATTTCTAATAACATCTAACTGCTTTACCCTTTCCTTCTCCCAATACACACACCCTTATTTTAAGGCAAAAAAGGAAATGGCATGACTTTTGCATCATTTTTCCTTCATCAGCCTCTGTTGGATGTCATGATACTTGGAAGTAAAATGACTAAATGGCAGAAAGATTCAAGGAGGATATCACTGGATATGTGAATCTACAAACTCAAGCTATTAGTTTATGAATACCGAGACTTATTTGGGCACAATTAAAAACTCTAAGGCAATGAAAGAATATGTGAATTATAATCAGTACTAGAATTTTCATTTAAATTCAGGCATCCTTCCCATGCCCACTAGTAGACCAAATAGATGAACCTCACAAGATGCATTTTGTGTACTAACCTTATCCTTAGCTTAATTTTATTTCTCTAAATATTCTACCTTTGCCTTGATTTCTATTTTGTGCATACACTACTGGATGCATTTCTGGTGATTCAGTAGTGTTTACACACTACTGCATTGTGAATACACAATTTTAAATCATTATTGGAACAAACATATACACATACACACATAAACATTTCCCAAATTGTAGCTAAGACAAAGATGAAACAAAACCCTATTATCAATGCTATTTGGTTTCTACTTTACAACCCTAGTGTTAGAGACTCTTGAATGGATAAGAATACCAAGAATTCAAAATATTTTAAGTAAATTTAAAAAACATGATGTGCTCACTTCCTGCTTTATAAACTGCCTGTGTTCAGCTGTTCTATATAAACATACCCATATTATGCCCTAATACTCTGTAATTCCCAGGACTTTAAAAAACAAACAAACATTCTCTCTCATACTATTCAGGTTGCTTCAAGTAAATTTTTGGCTTGTATGTCAAAGAAAGCTCAGTGTGTAAAAAATAAAGATGTGTCTGTGCTCAAAAACTAGCCACACAAGGACTCTGTTGAATAGCAAAAGCAGCCCATGTGCCCCAATCTCAGGGCTTATATTACTAATGATTAACTGTGCCTCTAATTATCTCTATGCTAAATTAATGTAGGGTCATTAGAAAGATATGCACTTGCTATTTTTCAGCCTTTAGCCAGATATAGGATTTTTTTAAAGGGAGAAATAAAAGAGCTGTCAGGTATAGTAGCTTGAAAGCAATAAAAGGCGACATGCATGCCAAGCAGGTTACTGTATTTGGCAATTACAACTTTCTAGCTTTTTTCAAGCTTGTTCTTGAAATTGAGTGCCACAAATTGTACTCCAATATTTCTATTTTCCTTCCTTCCTCCCTCCCTCCCTCCCTTCCTTCCTTGCTTCCTTCCTTCTTTCCTTCCTTCTTTTTCTTTCTCTCCCTCTCTCTTGCCCCTTTCTCTCTTTCTTTCTTTCTAAAAAGAAGAATAGAAATACCAATCTAGCGCTGGAAATGAAGTTGGGATATTCAGAGATGTCACCCTGAGACCCTCAAATACAAGAAATGGCTAGTGAGAGGCCGGGTGCAGTGGCTCACACCTGGAATCCCAGCGCTTTGGGAGGCTGAGGCGGGCAGATCATGAGGTCAGGAGATCAAGACCATCCTGGTTAACATGGTGAAACCCCGCCTTGATTAAAAATAACAAAAAGTTAGCTGGATGCTGTGGCAGGTGCCTGTAGTCCTGGCTACTCGGGAGGCTGAGGCAGGAGAGTGGCATGAACCCAGGAGGCAGAGCTTGCAGTGAGTCGAGATCGCGCCACTGCACTCCAGAATGGGAGACAGAGAGACACTCCGTCTCCAAAAAAAAAGAAAAGAAAAGAAAAGAAAAGAAATGGCTAGTGAATGACCTCACCTAGGAGTTATGCCTTGTAAATTGGTGTGCTTTATCTTGGTCTCAAGCAGTTTAGAAACAGCAGATTCAGGATGAAGAAAATCACCAGAAGATTTTCCAGGTCCCAAGAAGAGGTCAGAGTCTCATAGGGCAAAACCTTTCTTTACCCATTAACAGAGTCAGAACCTTGGACTGGATTAAGGATTATGGAGAGGTCCTCAAAGCCAAAGGCTGCTAGGAAGAACTGCCCTTCTGGGATTATGCAGGCCAGGCCCACCTGGTAAGGCCACTCCCAGAACTAAGAAAGGTGGAGATTATGAAAATAAATAATTCAAAATCTCAGCTGTTGAAACTTTATTTTGAGCCTTAAGGGAATGTGATTATGGAACCTGAGTTACATAAATAGGCAGCTGTAACCTTTGTTTCTCTGATTATAGATTAGCCTTTTCCTTAACTACATTGTTTGGTAAAATGTTGTAAATGACTAAAGGGTGCCAGGGAAGACCCTTTCTCTCTAAGTGTGGATCTTCATTATAGATTAGCCTCCCTCTTTCCTCTTTCACACAAAGTCTTCATAGTTAGCACACGATCTAGGATGGAATGTTAAACTTGCTTTTAAATTGGAAAGGAAATGAAAAGCTGTATGGAAAAGAAAACAAATTAAATTTTTGTCACTCATAAACCAGCCTTGTGTAGAAAATACTCTAATCCTACTAAACTTCTTTGTTTGCTGTATAGAAACAAGTACTTAACTTTTAACTTCGAAGCACTGACTCCATTTCTCGGAGTCCATGTTTCTTGGATGGCCATTACCAGCTTTTTGCTTGAATAAACTCTTTAAAACTGGATTCTGATCCTTTTGATTATTTCAGGTTGACAAGATCAACAATTTCCCTGAACGGCGTAGCAGGAAGGACTTCAGCAGGGCCAACAAGGAATTCCCAGTAAACTAAGTACCTGGACCCCCAAAGCCTCAGCAATGGACACAGGACACCATTCTTGGGCTTCCTTCCCACCACAGGCAAGGTGATTTCAAGCAGATGCTTGGGAAGCTTGGGAAAGACACTGGTATTAGGCAAGCAGGCTCAAGCCTGGTTCCACCAATTGTGAGGTGTGGAACCTGGGCCATAACTTTAACTTCTCCTATTTTCAAGGGTTAGATTAGCTGCCTTCAGAAGTCCCTTCTAATGCCTCTAATCACCTCTGAGCCTTGATGTCCTCAACTTTAAAATGAGATCACATTATCTCATTTCCAAGAAAGCTGCCTGTGCTTTTGAAGCAGGAAATTTCCCAGACACCTTTGCAGGTAGGAACTGGAGTGCACGGATGCTAGATCTAGCTGGCCGCTTTGGCACTGGCGGGGGCAAACTCCACTCACTTGGACCCATTGCACTTCATCCCTTGCAGAAGGGAGTCCACAGGTGAGCAGGTGCGGGAGCTGGGGGTGAGGGCTTCTGGGCATCAGCCTGAGCAAACTGTGTGTGGAGTCCTGAGGCAGTGTCTAGTGGGTGCCCACTACCCCTGAAGCCTCAGACAGCGTGTGTTTTAGTCAGCACTCTTTTAGCTTTTGCCAGCCACAGACGGCTTAAGTGTTAACAGTTCAGTGGGCCCTCTACCTTTTCGTGTGAGACGGTTGCTGTCTACCGAGAGCAGACGGTCAGTGTGATAGCCTTTAGCATCCTCACCCATGGCATCCAAGCTCTTGTTTGGTGTCCAGGAATAATCAGGTCACATGAACAAATTGAAGGGTGGTGAATATGGAGGATTTTATTGCTGATGAACGTGGCTTTCAATGGAGGGGAGCTGAAAAGGGGATGGAGCAGGATCATCTTCTCCCAGAGTCTGGCCATCCCTGGCCAGACTCCTCCCCAAGGTAACACTGTCAAGCCATCCCTCTGAAGTCAAGCTGCTTCTCTCCAATGTCCAGGTGCTTCTCCTCTCTCTGCTGTTGGAGCCTGGGGTTTTTATGGGCACAGGATGGGTGGCAGGGGGCCCATGGGTGGTTTTGGAAAAGGCAACATTTGAGTGGGAAAACAAGAATGCATGTTCTCACTTTGGGCCATGGATCCAGGCTTCAGAGTGAGGCCTTTGCTGGGGACTGCCCTCTTCTGCCCAGAATTTCCCTGCCTCCTGTCCCTATTGCTTTCTCCAGCTTTTATGCTAAATATAAGTAAGCTGGTAAGGCCAAGTGCAGTGGCTCATGCCTGTAATCCCAGCACTTTGGGAGGCCGAGGCAGGTGGATCATGAGGTCAAGAGTTCAAGACCATCCTGGCCAAGATGGTGAAACCCCATCTCTACCAAAAATACAAAGATTAGCCAGGCTTGGTGGTGTATGCCTGTAGTCCCCCGTAGTCCCAGCTACTCAGGGGGCTGAGGCAGGAGAATCACTTGAACCTGGGAGGCAGAGGTTGCAATGAGCCGACATCACGCCACTGCACTCCAGCCTAAATGACAGGGCAAGACTCCATCTCCAAAAAAAAAAAAAAAGTAAGTTGGTAAAACACGAAGAAAGAAACATGGGAGGAAAACACCCATGATCTCAACTAGGGATTATTTAAGTTCAAAGGTGAAGGTTTAAAAGAGAAGATGCACAGAATGTCATTTCTTCCATGATGTCTCAAAAAAAACAACTGCCAGTTCATAGCCTTGTCTCAGAGGTTCTGAGGTGATTTGTTTTTTTGTTTCTAAGTTTATTAAAAAAGTATTGTTCAGGAAACAATACTGGGAATCAGAAAAGAACAACAAAAAAAATCACATATCATTACATCAGTCTCTCTCTCCCTCTCTCATTTTTTCCAGGTCCTAATCAGTCTTTGTTCTTATGCACACACACTCTTTACAGTTATAAAATTAACCTAGGGATAGTAGTTGAATTGCATTTGACTAAGATTTATGAAAACAGCATTGTCATTCTTTTGGGATATTTGCAGAAAAGAGATTAAAATCATCTGTGGTTTTTTAAAATGAAAGCCATAGAGTAGTTCTCCGGTACATAAATTAATTTTGGCTTGATTAAATAAGAATTACTGGCAAAGGAAAAAATCTTTTTAATTATTGCTGAAACAGATATGTAGCCATGCCATCATGCTAGGCACTACATTAAGCAAATTAATTACGTGCCTTTTTGCCTTTTGGGAGCTAATCTAAATAAATGTTGATGATGAGTAAATAAGTGTAGAAGAACACTTATTGACAAATGACTACATGCATTCAGTGGATAAATAGAAGGATAGTTTCTCCATCCTGCCCTCATGCTGTATTATCTGTAGCCCTTTCTCATCTCTTTCTGCCTCGCTAAAGAGCTGAGTAGCTCCACCAATATAGGCTCTTCATGAGAATTCCGGCTCAAAGCACAGATGGTGGAGTCTGCAAAGCTTTTATTTTTTTGTTTTAAAATCCTTTAAATAAAGTATTTACTACACTGGCAATATATTATAGCAGCTCTGCCTGAAATAAAAATAAATGCAAAAATTCATCCACAAACTCACCAACTCAAATATATCCAAGGTTGAATTGTTTCTATTTTTCCTTATACTATTGCAGTTGTGACAGGAAAATAAATCTTGGGGCCCCCGAATCCCTAAGCTAAAGGTAAAAGTCAAGCTGGTAACCCCTTAGGGCAAATCTGCCTCCCATTCTATTCAGAGTTACCCCTCTGCTCACAGAGATAAGTTTATATCTGATTGCCTCCTTTGGAAAGGCTAATCAGAAACTCAAAAGCATGCAACCATTTGTCTCTTACCTAACTGTGCCTGCAGACCCCCTGCCTGCTTCAAGTTGTCCCGCCTTTTCTGGACTGAACCAATGTAAATCTTATATATACTGATTGATGTCTCATGTCTCCCTAAAATGTATAAAACCAAGCTGTGCCCTGAGCACCTTGGGCACATGTCCTCAGGACCTCCTGAGACTGTCACAGGCACGTCCTTAACTTTGGCAAAATAAACTTTCTTGATTAACTGACACCTGTCTCAGATATACTGAACACATACTATATGTCAGGCCTTGCACTAAACATTTCAAATAAATTCTGTCTTGTATATTATCTCTTATAATTTTACAAATTATAATCTGTATTCTGCTGAAATGTCTCATAATTTTTAATGGCTATATATGGAGTTTTTTGTAAATGTTTTATTGAGATCAAATTCATATAACATAAAATTTACCATTTTAAAGTATATAATTCCATGATTTTTAACATACAATGTTGTACAACTGTCACCAATGTCTAGTTCCAGTGTTTCCATTACCGCCCAAATATTCCACACCTGTTAGTCACTCACCACTTCCCCCTACTCCCAAGGGCTCCTGGTAACCACTGATCTACTTTTCTGTCTCTATGGATTTGCCTAATCTGGCATTTCATATAAATGTAATCATACAAGATGCAGCCTTTTGTATCTGGCTTATTTCACTTAGCATGTTTTCAAGGTACATCCATGTTGTAGCATGTGATTTTTTGAAAAAGCACTTTTCATTTAATGTTATGTCATAAGCATTTCCCCCACGTTAAACATCTTCATCTTTTTATTAAAAACACTGAGTAATAAAACTTTAGCTGTTTGGAAGGACTTGCCTCTTGACCATCAGCCAACTACTAAACACTCCAATCCTTGACAATTTTGCTGAATGTTGCTGACTTTGCCTAGCGACCAAAGAGGCAATCATGAAATACCAAGCAAAGGTTCATATTAGCATACATTTTTAGGTTTAAGTTTTAAGGTAAGAAAGTACAATAAACACATTCTTTGTAGTAGGTTAATTCAAAAAGAGGCAATAACACTTTTGTGTTTATTAATATCCAAATATATCCCAAGCACTATATTGAGTGCTAGAGGATTTGAAGGGGAAGAGTTAAAAAATAATATAATTGTGTTATTAAAGCAATAAAAATGTTTTCCTTCATGGGTGACTCCACCATCAACAGGAAATGTGGTTTGCACTGTTTTGTCAATAGCAACAATTGTTTACATTGAGTCATCTATCCCTTTTGGTCTACCACCTACAATTAAGAATTCGGTCTGACTGAGGAGAAAAGTTGATTTTGGTAAAGGTCGAATGGATTTCGCTAGGGTAGGATTTGGGCCTGCAGGCAAAACTGGTTTTCTCTGACACATGACTGTGTTAAACCAGCATCTCTGTGCCCAGGAAGAGGGACTGCTTCTTCTCACAGGACCCTTGGATCTTGAAGCCGCTCCTGAATCAAAGGTTACATTGTATTCTGCATCATTAACATACTGAGTACACTTAGTTGTGTTTTCAGTGCTTTAATTAGTGGTCCATATTGGAGGGCTTTGACAATTCAATTATCCAGACTTTATCCACAATATTCCATTGCCCACCATCAGAGATCAGAGTTAGTTATATTACGGAAATTGAGAGAAAGGGAAGAATTGGGCCCTCTTTTTGCATGCTCCACCCTTTTCATATTTTCTCCCCCTCTGCAAACCTCCTTCTTCCTGTCAACCCAAATAAAAATAAGAGCAAAATAAGGGAAGGAGTCAAGTCATTCACTTTCCATTATTTATGGTGCATTTTAAGGAAGCTCTTAAATATTCAAGTTACTCTCTCAGCCTATTTGGTCTAAATAAATAAGAAAATACATGCACAATATTTGCTTCATTGTCCAACTCAACTTTATCACCTGGTAGCATTCAAGGCATGTATCTTACAGGTAACTGAGAACTCTAAAAGCGACTAGGCCCACGGATCATGAGCAAAATGATACTATTGTGGTGAAGTAATCAAGTAAATATATATTTTAAAAATGAGACCAAGTGTGGTAGCTCACACCTATAATTCCAGTACTTTGGGAAGCCAAGGTGGGAGCCCAGGAGTTTGAGATCAACCTGGGCAACATAATGAGACACCATCTCTACAACACATTAAAAAAAAAAAATGAAAGTTTCATTTTGACTGATGGCAGAGGCTACTGATTATCTAATTCATCCTTCATTCCTCCTTACACTTATTCATCCGTTCATCTGCATATTCATTTGTTCACTCATACATAGGTGTATTATCCTAATATATACATATCAAACACTTATTGAGCACCTACACAAATAGGCATCATGGCACACTGTGTGACTACAAAGACATCTGGATGCATGGCCCTTGCCCTCAAGGATGGAGGACAGAACAGTTTCATCAAGAGAGTAGAGACATTTGTCTGGGAAAGGAAGAGTATGAATTCGTAAGACTACTGCAAAGGCTTAAAGGTCAGAAATCTGGGGTATCTTGGCACATTTAAACAGCTTCAAGCAATTCAGTATGGCCCGTGATTAGGTAGGTGGACCTAACTGCACAAGTAAGAAGAAGGATCACATATGCCAAGCTAAGGATTTGAAACTGATTCTGAAGGCAGTGGGAAGCCTCTGAAGGATTTACTCCTTCATTGGAAGGAGTTTTGCAAGAGAAAGCAGTGTGCGAATCCTGTAAGTGGTTGCTGTGATCCAAGGTGGGGGGTGTTAAAGAGTGGAGAAGGGGAACAAATTTAGGAGGTGGAAGAGTTAGTATTTGGTGATAAATTATATGGCTGAAGGTGGAAGGCAGTAGAGATGAGGAAGAAAGTGAAGTTCTGGGGTTCTTGTTTTCTAGCTTGGGTAACAGGGTGGGTGGTGATACCTACCACAATGGGCAATATGGATAGTTCTAAGGATGATGAGTTCATTTTTGTATGGGACACTGAGGGGAAGATGCTTAATGAACACACGGATATGTGTATATAGAGCATAAGAAAGAGACGTGGATGAGGTATGTTGATATGGGTATCAGTGGCACAAACAAAGAGATAAGGGTAGATGAGGCCACATATATTACAGCCAACTCAGATTATAGACTGAGAAGCATGTACTGTTAAGGTTAGGACTCAATTTATCAAAGCTCTGGTATTATCTCTGTATACCTTAGATCCTCAACCAATTTTACTTCTTCCCACCTTCTTAAACCAGAATACTCTCAAACTATAAAAAAAATCTAACTTGCATTTTTTGTTTGTGTTTTTGAGATGGAGTCTTGCTGTGTCTCCCAGGCTGGAGTGCAGTGGCGTGATCTTGGCTCACTGCAACCTCCGCCTTCTGGGTTCATGCCATTCTCCTGCCTCAGCCTCCCGAGTAGCTGGAACTACAGGCGCCCACCACCATGCCCGGCTAATTTTGTTTTTGAATTTTTAGTAGAGATGGGGTTTCACATGTTAGCCAGGATGGTCTCGATCTCCTGACCTCGTGATCTGCCCGCCTCGGCCTCCCAAAGCGCTGGGATTACAGGCTTAAGCCACCGTGCCCGCCCTCTAACTTGCATTTTTAATAAAATCAAACTCCAGTCCTCCAAGATTTTCCATGCAAGAAGTATCTTCTTGTGAGAAGGGGAGGTGGGCTGCACAGTTTTGGTTCTTGTTCTTGGAGATGCCTTTCCCGTGGGGAATTCTCATTAATTAACACTGTCATCACGCATCGTGGTGTGCATCAAAGTGTCCATGCTCCTAATATCCCTAGCATAACAGAAATTACACTAGAAGGTTTAAATGAGACTTTACTAAAAAGTAGGGGGTGACGAGCAAAATAAACACAGAGGATAACATGCACAGAATAAGCTGAGTAACAAGAGGCAGGTATTCTTTCATTCTTAGTTGGTGACCCCAATAATGGGGTCTTCTGATGTGCTCCTGGTCTTACTCCAGGAGGGTTTTACTTCTTGCATTTTCTAAAGTTCAAGTTCAGATTCCACTTCTTTTCAGAAGACTCACCACTTTGCCATGACAGATACCCAGAATATCTACTGGTTGAGTGAAATGAGCCCCATAGTATGGCTTCAAAACAATAACAAAATGGTCTCAGAACTCAAACTCCATATAATAGAGATGTTCGCATAGACATTAGCATTGGATAGGTGCTGCCATTTTTGTTATATAAGCTTAGAAACAATTTCTGTAGATCTTTTGTGGGAATTTTATCTAAAATGAGAACCTGGTTTGGTTATCTCAATCAAAATACCAATCAAAAGAAAGTATAGCAGAATGGCAAACATAGTACACCATGACAGTCTAGTGTATTGATCATAGTGCTCAGATAAAATGTGAATAATCAATGCCATAACAAAACCAGCACTTTATAGAGCATGTCATTTTACAAACTGCTTTCATACAACAGGGTAGATAGAGCTACTGCATTAGTTTTCTATTGCTATGTAACAAATCACCACAAATTTAGTAGCTTAAAACAATACACAGGTAATATTTCCAAATTTCCTTGGATCAGGAGTCTGAGCACAGCTACGCTGGGTCCTCTGATCAGGGTCTCACAAGGCTGCAATAAGGTGTCAATCAGGCTGTATTCCTTCCTGGAGCTTAGGGTTCTCTTCCAGGCTCATGGGGCTGTTCTCAGGATTCACTTCCTGGTAGTTGCAGGATTTCTTACTGGCTGCCAACAGGGGCTTCTCTCAGCTCCTACAAGTCCTACTGTTCCTTGCCATGTGGCCCTCTGACAACACAGTGGCTTCCCTCTTCAGAGTCAGCAGGATGGGCCCAGTCTCTTTAAGGGCTTTCACTTGATTAAGTCAGGCCTACCCAGGATCATCTGTTTTGATTAACTCAAAATCAACTGATTAGGGACTTTAATTACATTTGCAAAAGTCTCTTTGCCTTTGCCAAAGAATGTGAAATACCATCATATCCACACTTAAAGTAAGGGGATTTTGCAGGGTATTTTTGCCAAGAAGTAGGAATCTTGGGTACCATCTCAGAACTGCCTACTACATCTACTGTAGATCCCCTACCACAACCAAACCGCATGAATAAAAACCTCATGTGACACTGGCATTAACTTTATTTCTTAATTGTAATTTTGTTAGAATTCTATTCAGTGTACAGAATCCGAATTATTGATTCTTTGAAAGACTATTCTTCTGAAATGTTTCAATGAAAAGTAAAAAACCATAAACATGTATACATCCACCACATGCAGACTGAAAAAATCCTCCTCAGATCTTTTTTTACAAATAAAACATTATGGTTGAGGGTCCATCGTATCCTCCCCAATTCCATCCTCTCTTAGATAGATTAGATAATCACTAATTTAAGCCTACTTTTTGTCCATGACTTTGTACATCTACTACTCATGTTTCTATCCATTAAAATGTCTTATGCTGTTTGTGCTTGAAAAATCTAACTCACATGGTATCAGTCTGGATGTATTCTCTTACCTTGCATTTTTGAAATTTTTTGTGTTTTTAATTATTTATTAATTATTAATATTAATACAAGTAGATCCAGTTCATTCAAAGTGCTCTTCAGTATTCCATATCACATTCCCTATTTTGTTTTCTATATGACTAAATCCTGCTCTTATCTGATAAATTCTTTCCACCTAATTTTTAAAGGTTTACTCTGTTATTTTTCTCACTTTTGGAGTTGATTGCTTAGCTCATTATCATTATCTTTGTGAGTTTTTTTGTTGTTGTTTTGTTTTGTTGTAGAGACAGGGTCTCACCATATTGCCTAGGCTGGTCTCAAACTCTTGGCCTCAACTGACCCTCCTGCTTCAGCCTCCCAAAGTGCTGGGATTATAGCTTTGTTTTTGTTTTTCAGTATGTGCATATAAGGCATTTCCTTCTAAATTCTGTGTTGGTGTCCTGTGAATTATTTTACAGTACTTTTACTTTTATTTAGTTCTAAATATCTTATAAATCTCTATTGTGATTTCTTTCTTTGAATTGTAAATTCTTTAAAAAATATATGCTTTTCAGTTTCCAAATGTATGGGTCCTTGGAGGGTTTTTATATATTCCTGATTTTTTATCTCTCTGTGATGCATTGACTGATTTGTCTCACACCTATCTTGCAGTTTCCAATCCTTACATCAGTTGCATTTCCTGGATGTTTAATTTATTCACTGAATTTTTAATTCCGGTCTTTCTAAGTTTCATTTCTAGAAGTTATAGTATCCTTTCCACACTATCATTTTTCTATTATCTAGTTTCTATTCCGCCTATTTTTCTTTAGTTATTCTAAACATATTTAGTATATATTCTTTCAGACTGTTCTATCATCTCCAGTGGGGGACACCTATCCTCCTACTGGGTCTTTTCCTGTGTAGTTTGTAATTTCTGATCATAGGCTTGTCTTTTGAGGAGGGGGTTGACTTTTTTCTGAGTTTACCTACAGGCTACTTGTTTTTCCTGGGGACTTAGGAGTTTCAAGTCCTCCAGGACAGTTTTCATATTAATTTTTCAGCTTGATAAATCAGCATTACACAGTGCTGTAAATTTAGATCATGCACTGAGGGAATTATCAGTCTGGATTTTAATCCTCTCATGGGTACCAGCTTTACCTCTTACTTTAGCCATGGGCAAATGGCAAACTTTCTTAAGGTTTTCCTGAGTCACTAGGTAGAATTTCTCTGCTCTTGTTTCCAAGGGCAGGGCCAAATTTTGTGGTTCCAGACTTTAGGTCAAGGTTTGATTTAAACTCCTTCACTCACATGGGCCAAGATCATATCTCCTTTCCCCATGTGGATATTAAAACCCCTATCTCCCATTATTAAAGCCTGTAAGTGGGTCTTGCTGTGGTTGGTTTGTCCTCACCAAAACTTATGCTGAAATTTCATCCCCACTGTGGCAGTATTGGAAGGCAGGTCCTAGTGGGAGGCACTTGGGGTCATGGGGCTGGATCCCTCATGAATAGTTTGGTGCTATTCTTGCAGTGGTGAGTTCTCACTCTGGCAGGACTGGATTAGTTCTCATGGGAATGGATTAGTATACTCAAGAGTGGGTTGTTATAAAGCCAAGATACCCCTCAGGTTTCTCCTCTTTGTATAGATCTGCTTCCCCTTTGACCTTCTCTACCATATTTTAAAAATAATTTTATATTAGTTATTAAAATTAAATTATATACACATGACCCAAGATGAGATGACTCTCTCTACCATATTTTGATGCAGCTCGAAAGTCTTCACCAGAAGCCAGGGCCATGCCCTTGAACTTCCCAGCTTGCCGAGCTGTGAGCTAAATCAACATCTTTATAAGTTACCCAGTCTCAGGTCTTCTGTTACAGCCACACAAAACAGATTAAGACAGGTCTAGACCTTAGCATCAGATCTTGTTTATACTTCCGGCTTCGAGTTCCCTTTTTATTTCTGGCACAAGGGGATTTCCTTTATTGCTTTTGAGTTTGGGTTTGGCTCTCCTTTAACCTGGAGGGGACTTTTATATATCTATGTGTTTGAGATGGTGGGAGAACCCATTCATATTAGCTCAACTACCATATTAATAGATGTGTGACACAACCATCAATTATTTATTCCTTATCCTTTCCAATATGCCCATTTTAACATGGATAATGGAGTCAGTAAATATTAAAATTGAGAGTTCTACACTGTATAGGAACGATCTTGCTACATCAAGAACTCATTATATTAAAACAATCATTGCTTTTCTAAGTATTCCCATGTATGCACATAGGATCAATTAGCCAACAATTATTTACAGATCACCTAATTTATACAATGCATTGGCTAAACGGGTAAATATAGATGAGAGTAATGTATAAACAAAGGGCCTTTAATATACACAATGAAATAAGGCATGTTAAATCACATGAGGCATTTTGAAGGAAGAAAGGAATTCAGCAGCAATCCTTCAGGAGGCAGGCTCTTTAAGAAGAGACTGTGTTCAAATCTTGGCCTCACCACTTTATTAGCTGTATTATCTTGGACAAAATACCCTGTAGCCTGTGCCTCTGTTTCCTCATCTATAACAATGGGAATAACAAAACATCAACCTCATAGAGTCATTAGGAGATTTTAAAATGAGACTATATGTAAAGTACTTAGAATAAAAAGTACCTGGCTCACACTGTAAGTACAGCTAATAAATGTTAGCTATTATTGTAGGCTACATACTCTTTATAGATTTTCTCATGAAATGCTCAAAAGTGTTTTGGCTCTGACAGGTAAGTCATGGTTACAGAGCTAAAGAGCAGCAGAGTCAGAAGTTGAGGAGAGAAATTAATGTTAAATATTTTTGATATGACCAAATTAACAAAATTCTTCCTTCTGTCTATGACATTTATTTTGGTAGAGAAATATTAACTTTTGTTCTATAAATTAAAAACTTCAGAGTTAAAATTATGATATATAATATAATGTTTGTTAATCTTTATACCACTTGATATCAACAAAATAAATGTCTTAGGGTCTTAATGGTACTAGAACACATGGTATGTGAAAAAGAAAGAAAGAAAGAAAGAAAAGGCATTTGGTATCTTCTGAAATAATTTCTAACGTGACTCAATAACTTAATTAAACTCTGCAAATATTTACTATGTCCAAGGACCTGTGTTAGGTTCAAGGGGTGGGAATCAAGGTATAAAAATGGATGATGTAAGACCCTTCCCTCAAGGAGCTCACATCTAATGAGGGTCAATCATAGATGCAACTCAACACAGGCAGGAGTCACAGTGGGGTGCTGAACAATGGAAGGTGGAAGTATTGAGCTGTGGGAAGACAGGGAGGGAGAGGAGGAAGAAGGGGAGAGGGCTGGGGAAGGCTCAAGAGTAAACACAAATAGGTACCTACCTCAGGATTTTATGGAATTTTTATGGAATTTTATGGAATTGTTTACAAGTACTTTGGGGAAATGCTAGTTGATCAAAAGATCGTGTTTCTTCATCCAGTAATGAAAGGAAGCTGCAGCCAGTACTAGGATGGTGATATGGTTTGGCAGTGTCCCCACCCAAATCACATCTTGAATTGTAATCCCCATAACCCCCATGTGTCAAGGGAGGTAATTTGGTGGGAGGTAACTGGATCATGGAGATGGGGGTCTCCCCCATGCTGTTCTCATGATAGTGAATGAGTTCTCATGAGATCTGATGGTTTTATAAGTGTTTGACAGTTCCTCCTTCACACACTCACACTCTCTCTCATGCTGCCTTGTGAAGAAGGTGCCTGCTTCCCCTTTTGCCATGATTGTAAGTTTCCTGAGGCCTCCCCAGCCATGCAGAACTTTGAGTTAATTAACCCTCTTTCCTTTATAAATTACCCAGTCTCAGGTATTTCTTTATAGCATTGTGAGAACAGGCTAATACAGATGGCATCAAGAGTATACCAGGTGAAATCCATGGAAACCATGAAAAGAAAGAGGAAGACTGACTCACACGGAGGTTAGGCTGAATAACCATGTGAGATGTGAAGGGATAGAGAAAATATAATGTAAATCTATGCTTCTTAAACTCTGATGTGCCCTGAATCACTTTGGGGTCTTGTTAAAAGGCAAGTTCAGGCCAGGCGCGGTGGCTCACACCTGTAATCCCAGCACTTGGGAGACCGAGGCAGGCAGATCACAAGGTCATGAGATTGAGATCATCCTGGCTAACTCAGTGAAACCCTGTCTCTACTAAAAATACAAAATATTAGCCGGGCATGGTGGTGGGCACCTGTAGTCCCAGCTACTTGGGAGGCTGAGGCAGGAAAATGGCATGAACCCGGGAGGCAGAGCTTGCAGTGAGCCGAGATTGTGCCACTGCACTCCAGCCTGGGCGACAGGATAAGATTCCATCTCAAAAAAAAAAAAAAAAAAAGAAAAAGAAAAAGAAAAGAGGCAGGTTCAGATTCATTAGAACTATACTTGGAATAACAAAGAAGGAAATGAACCTAGCAAGGGCATCCATAAGACCTTGCTACCAATGGCAAGCACTCACTTTGAAGAGCATAAAGATGCTGCTGCAAGCCTCAAGCAACTGGACACTAAGGTATGGTTCAATCAACATGCAAACAAGTGGGGCCACTCCCTTTGTAAAGGTCCTGAATAAATAATTGTCTTTGCTGACTTTCTCTCCCACTTAGCTGCCACCATCAACTGTACTTCCCCCTTCCCTCTTCTGCCTCAGGGTGCGGCTCCAGGCCTTCCATAAGGTACGCAGACATAAAGTCACAGTTGAGCCTAAATGAGGGAAAATCACACTAGCCAGCCATTATCAAGCTTCTAACCATACCATCTCAAACAATGAACTCATCATGACAAGAAAAATGTGCTGCAAATATTCTTCCTGGATGATGATGGGGTTCATCTGCCCCAGAATTTTTCTTTAAGAGCAATTTTGAAGCAAAAACAAGGTCTCCATCCCACCATGGACAAAAATGTGATAAACCCACAAGCTTCCTCAGCCACCATGGCACTTTCTACTATACCAGATGTGACCACAGCTTTCCTTCAGGTGGCGGAGAGGATTAGTGCAGGGCCTCAACAGTAAAACCCTCTCCAAACAAAGTGCTTCCTTCTCACTCCAAACTCCATTTTTGAGCATAAATCCTGATGACCTTTGAAATACTTGTGGGTAAATAGGAGGTAGGACCTGGTAGAGACAACCAAGCTTCACAATATGGCAGAAAAAATTTAAAATTTTCTTGAAATATATTGCTTTGCAATTTATTCAAAAATGAGAAATGTGCAAATTATGTATCTGGTAAGGGTCTAGAATACATAAAGAATTCTTACAACTCAACAATAAAAAGACAATCAAATTGTTAAAAATAGACAAAAGATTTGAATAGACATTTCTCCAAGGAAGATATACAAATGGACAATAAGCATATAAAAAGATGTCCAACATTATTAGTCATTATGGAAATACAAATCAAAACCACAATAA
Organism: Macaca mulatta; assembly: GCF_049350105.2. Lineage (NCBI taxonomy): Eukaryota > Metazoa > Chordata > Mammalia > Primates > Cercopithecidae > Macaca > Macaca mulatta. Next base: position 94,881,118 of record NC_133420.1, read on the forward strand.
GATGTCACTTTATACTCAGTAGAATGGCTATTTTGAAAAAACACAAAAAGAGAAAATGATATATGTTGGTGAGGATGTGGAGAAATTGGAATCCTTTTGCCTTTTTGGTGAGAATGTAAAATGGTGCAGCCTCTGTGGAAGACTGTTGGGCAATTCCTCAAAAATTAAACATAGAATTACCATGTGACCCAGCAATTCCATGCCTAGATATATACCCTCTGGAACTGACAACATGTCCTTACACTAAAACTGTACAAGAAATGTTCACAACAACATTATTCCTAATAGCCAAATGTGAAAACAATCTAAATGCCCAACTAATTGTTGGATAAACAAAATATTGTATCTCTATCCAATGGAATATTATTCAGCCATAAAAAGGAATAAAGCACTGCTGCATGCTATGGTATGGATGAGCCTTGAAAACATTACACTAAGTGAAGCAAGCCAAAGAAGCCAGTCACAAAAGTACATGTACTATGATTCCATTTATATGAAATGTCCAGAAAAGGCAAATCCAGAAGCAGAAAGCTAACGAACCAAATTGATTTTTAAAATGGGAAAAAAGAAAAGTAGACAATAATAATATTAAAAGGGATTCATTCAATTTTGATTGGTTGATAATTTGATGGCTTTTTCACGAGGTGGGAAAGCTGATGACATCACAGTGAAACTTTTCTTTTTCCTTTAATCATCACACTAATAGCACAAAGATTGCCAAAGATGTGACATTTTGCTCAAACTTCCACTTGGCAGGATGTATGTGAGCCTATCAGATCTGAAAGTCTCACCATCTGGAAATAACAATTTGAAAACCCAAATGAAGCCAGACATGTTTATTAACAGCTCAAAAGAAGATGATCAATTTAAAGAAAAGTTGTGATTACAGATTGTGGAGCATAGCCTGTAAAGGAGATGCTTAAGAGCTTAATTTCCAATTACAGTGTCTAAAGATAAATCAAAACAGCCAACAGAAAACCAGGATTATTTTGAGAACAGTGTGATATGAAAATCCCTGTAGAAAAAGTAAAATAAAAACTAATGGCCTAGAAAAAATCAGCTGTCATTAATTAATGACTTGCATACCTGTGCATACAACCACTTTGCTAAGCTCTGTGGAGGATATGTGGTCTGGGTCCCCATGTGGTTTACAGTCTAGGTGAAGATATAAGACATAGCAGAAATTTCCATGAGTCACCTATCTGGAGTTGAATATGTCCCACCAGTTACTAGCAGTGTGACCTTACGTAAGTTACTGAATCCTTCTAAGCCTCTGTATCCTCATCAGTTAAAGAGAAATGAGAAGGGGACCTATGTCATATGGCTGTCGTGAGCATTAAGTGAAATAATGAATGCACAGGACTTAGCCCTGCCCTTGGCCTGCAGGAAGGCTCAATAAATATCTATGATTGAATAATAACAACAGATAATAACAGCACAAGTAGAGAGAGCAGAGCTTCCAAAATTATTGCCTGGTGTAAATAAAAACCAAGCAGGATCAGATAATGAAAAGAGGAATTAAGAATCTGGATTCTAATTCCATTTCTACCACATACATACTAAGCTATGTAATTTAAATCCTCTTGCTTTTTGATTGCTTTATCTAAAAACTTCAGTGAGGGTATCTCAAGAATGTTGGGTGAACCCAAAGAGAAAATGTACATAGGAAACACTGTGTGATCTAAACCAATGTCATGCATTATTCTTATTTTACAATGTATTTATCTATTATTCTTATTTGTTTCCATTTCATTGAAGACCACTCAAATTATACAAACAGTTATGGTGTAAAATTTAGAGGCCTAAAGACACACTCCCTGTGGAGGATTGAGCAGAAACTTCTCTTTAGAGCAAACAGAAACCAAAGTTTTATTTCAGCTCAGTTTATAGTTGTCTAATAAACAGTTCTGCAAACACCAGTCTTATAAATACAGCTGAAAGGGGTTGGAGATCCTAAGGCAGACAGAACAGTGGAAAAACATGACATGATTAGACACCATCGGGCCCAAACCACTCATCATTTATCTTCTAGCTTTGGGACAGAGCACAAATGACAGCCTCTATGTGCCTTGATTTTGCTATAAGTCAAGAAGGAATGATACACGACTCAGACTCAGGGTGAGTATTAAATGCAATAAATCATAAAGTGAGAAAATTCTCTTCTTCTTTCTTCCTTCCCTGTCACTTCTGCCTCTCCCCTCAGGGAGTGGAGCCATCAGTGCTGAAAGGTGGTACAGGCAGCAGAGTGACCTGATATTTTTCAGTCTACCCCGATGACAGAATGGGACTGATGGCTTCTGCATCTGAAAGAAGCTAGAGACACTGCATTGACAGGCAGCTGGAGTTGGAATAGGGCATGAGGCCTCTATCACCACAGATTCTAAACAAATGAAAGATGTCTACAGAGGGAGAGCACAAAGATATTTAAAAACCATGCTGTAGGCTGGGTGCAGTGGCTCACATGTGTAATCCCAGCTATTAGGGAAGCTGAAGTGGGATGATCGCTTGAGCCCAGGCTGCTGAGGCTTCAGTGAGCTGAGATCATGCCACTGCACTCCAGGCTGGGCGACAGAGCCAGACCCTGTCTCAAAACAAACAAACAAAAAGACCATGCAGTAGAAGAACCTTTTCACCACTCAAGGAAATAACACCTCCTTGGTCATCTTTCCTAAAACCAAAAAAAGTAATGACTTCATTCTTTTTTTTTTTTTGAGACGAAGTATCACTCTGTCACCCAGGCTGGAGTGCAGTGGTGGTGCAATCTCAGCTCACTGCAACCTCCGCCTCCCAGGTTCAATTCTCCTGCCTCAGCCTCCTGAGTAGCTGGGATTACAGGCACCCACCACCATGCTTGGCTAATTTTTTTTTTTTTTTTTTTTTTTGTATTTTTAGTAGAGATGGAGTTTTGCTGTGTTGGCCAGGTTGGTCTTGAACTCCTGACCTCAAGTGATCCACCTGCCTCAGCCTCCCAAAGTGCTGGGATAACAGGCCTGAGCCACCGTGCTCGGCTACAACTTCATTCTTAAAGTAGAGTTGAAATAAATTTCAACAATTTTCAGATGACATCAAAGACTGCAAATGTACAAGGCTACAGCGGTCAGGGCAGAAGTGAAGGAAACAGGCCTGTGGGTCTGTGGTGGTCCTGATGTCTCTGCCCAAGTCCCATCACATGAAAGTGAGGGTCCATGGTGGCCTTGTCTCCTGAACTTTTAAAGAGAAACTAAAAATCTAGGTCTTTGTGTGAGACCACCCCATTTTAAATATGTTAACAAAAGCTTAAAAACAATTGTTAAAGTCTGTGAGCTCACCCCAAATATCTCTGCAAGCCAACTTCCTCCTGGCTGTCATCTTTCATTCTGTTACACAATAACAGAAGAGGGAAGGTGACCAGTGTTCAGCCGAAAGCAAATATCACAGCAATCAGGAAATGAGCACGTGGAACACATGAAGCCTCCCGTGGTCTTGAGTCAATCTTACAAATGTTTTCTGGGTGACTTCTTTGTGCCAGCACCATAGGAGGTGCTATGTTGTGAGGTCAAAGAGAGGACGCTGCTCCTGCCACTGAGAAATTGTATTCTAGTAGGCAGGACAAGACAGAAGACAAGAGAACAAGCTAGTCTATAGGAATGGCCACCCCAAAATTGTAGGAGTTCAGAGCTACCCTTGAAATTCACATTAGGTGGGATTAAGAAAGGAAGAATTTTAGATGAACCTTGGATGTGAGAGTAAGAAGGAATTCACTAGGTGGGGACTATTGAGGACAGTGGAGAGTGGAGAGAACACCTAAAGACAGAGGGGCAAGGGAAGAAGAAACTAACATGTGTCAGGTGCCTATGGCCCAAACACTTTTATAATACATTATTTTATTTAGTCATCTAACAAGCCTGTTATTTACAGATAAAGACAATAATGTAACAAAGGTTAGGAAACTTGTCCAAAGTCACATGGCCAGCCTCGATATCCAGTTCTGTTGGACACCAAAGTTCTGTTTCTTCCATAAAGAGGTGATAAGAGTGTGTTCAGTCAGTAGTTTGGCTAGTGCTTGAGGGGTGGTTTAGAGAACCAAGACTAGGAAATCCCTTGGGGCACACCATGGAAGGCCTTGAATGCCAGGGAGGAGAATTTATACTTCTCTGACCCTAAGTTCCCTTCCATATAACGGGTTCTTTGTGAGAATAAAATGAGATAAACCATGTGTTAAACGATAAAGTAATATACAAAGATTAGCTATTAAGGATAATGAATAGCCATTGAACATGTTTATGTAAGAGCCAGCCTGGATTGGAGGAAAGCCTGGTTAAAATGTGTAGAATGGATTAGCATAGGGAGATCAGGTAGTTGGCAGCTGTTTACAGGCAGGAAGATGAAGGCCATAGGATTGGAAGATGGGAAGGAACTTCATCAGGAGTGGGATAGATTGAAGGCAGGAGAAGAATGAGAATCCCAGATCCGTAGTTTGGGTCAGGTAAAGGTTTGGTGAGATGATAAGGGTGGTTTATTTCAGACTTTGGGTAAAAGGGAGTATGAATCAGTTCATTAATTCATCTTGTTTCCCAGAGAGAAAAGAAAGATCAAGAGACTCCATTCTGGCTCTGCCACATCCCCACAGCCAGCCCTGTTTTATTTCATCTGCTTGCTCAAATTAAACCCACCACACTGGAGTGCAATCTGCCAGGAGCCAGCTGGGGTGTATTGTGTTCAGTTGTTCAAATGTTCAGGCCTGTTCTGGGTAAGTTCATGCTGGTGTCTCTTGGAGGGATGCCTAGGGTGAAGGGCTGAGCTCTGAAGTCAGACAAATCTGTTTTAGAACCTGGCTCTTTCATAGATCACAGGTCACTTCCTCTTTCTTTATGGCAACTCACAAAAGAGGGACCAGGGAAGCTCCTGTACCAATGTGGCTCTCTAACAGGATCTGGAACTGAAGACTAATTATTTGGACATGGCTTACATTCAAAAGGACATTTCGAAGTGGTTGAAGAGGAGAAACTTTGCTAACAACTTGTTCAAAGACTCTTTTACTCCAGGGAACATATCTGACTGGGAAGAGAGTGGAGGATCTAGTGCCTTGTGCCATACTGGAAACACACAGGACAGAATGCTCCACAACACAGCCTGGCCTTGGGAGGAAGGTAGGAGGTTCTGACTCAGCAGCCAGCTGAGAGAGGTGGAAGAAGACCCTTGATCTGGGCAAGCAAGGGTTCAGTCCTGCTGGAAAGTTGACTCTTTTACCAAGAGAATCCTGAATCGCAGAGAAAGAAGTCTCAGACTGCAGTACTCTAGGAGTGAAACCAGATGGATGCCTAGAGGAACTCAGCCAGCTGGATAAGCTCTCATCTCTCCACCTTTGACATTGTGCTTCACACGGATGTTGATGTTCACCAAGGGTTTTCTCTTCCACCCTCTTCTTGGGCAGCACACTCTCCCACAGGGATCCCATCTGCTTTTATAGCTTCCATTTCCATCTCTATCTGTTGCCTCATGCTGCTTCCCCAGTGACAAACTCAATATACAATTACCTGCTGGGACTCTACCTGGATACCTGCACATGAGGTCCAACAAGGGAAAAATAAACTTATCTATCCTCCCTTAAGAAAACCTCAGACTTTTCATCCTGGGTCCCCTGGTGATTTAAAAATAGGCCTATTGAATATCTGAAACTCTTTCCATCAGAAAAATGGAGGCTCTGTCCCTGTCTCTTCAATCTGGGTTGGCCTTCGTGATCACCTTGATAGACAAAATGCAGCAGTAGTGAGGTTATGTGGAATCCGAGATAGGTTAGAAGAGGCCAGCATCTGATGAGTTTTCTTCTTGGGACACTCACTTTGAAGCCCTGAAGCATCATGTAAGAAGTCCAGCTACCTTGAAGCTGCCATGCTGGAGAGACAACATGGGAAAACCAGAGCAACAGGGAGGGTAGTGGGGTGGGGGTTGGGGGAGAGAGAGAGAGAAAGAGTAGGGAAGAGAGAGAAAGAGAAGAGGGGGGAAGAGAGAGAGAGAGAGAGAGAGACAGACAGACAGACAGACAGAGAGAGAGAGAGTCAGAAAGAAAAGGGATACAGGAGCCCCAGCTGCTTGAATCCTGCCAGCCCAGGCAGAAGACAAGTGAGTGATGCCCTTTACATGATCCCAGCCCCAGCCACCAGCTCCCTGCAATCACAAGAAAGAACTGTGAGCAATAATGATATGGTCATTATTATTTTAAGCCACTAAATTAGGGGGTGATTTGTTACCTAGAAATAGATACCCCTAAATTGTGTTTTTATTTGCAAACATTTTTGGAGGGCTTACCGTGTACCAGACCCTGGGCTAAGCATAATTAACTCTGATCTTCACAACAACTCTATGAGGTAACTTCATTTTCAGGTGAGAAACTAAGGCACAAGCAAATGAAATAATTTGTCTAAGACCCCACAGCAAATAACTGATACAGCAGATATATTGAAGCGGTTTGGGTCTGAAGTGGTACACTTTTGGAACATTCCAACTGACTCTGTGTCCCATGCCACATACCAAGTTCTGCTGTTATTGGCCAAATAACTCTCAAATTCATCTCTTTCCCTTCTACCCTCACTGACACTGCCTTGGTTCAGGTCTGCCGCATTTCTCACCAAGGCTACTTCATCAACTTCCTAAAACTCTTTCTGCATACAATCTTGTCTCTGCCAATTCGTTCCGCAAACTAAGTCAGAGCTATCTTCCAGGATGCAAATCTGGCGGAGTCACTCTCCAGCTTAAAGCCCCTTCAATGGTTCCCTAACATAGGGTGGCACGCAAGCTCCCTGACCATCCTAGCCCCAGCCCCAGCCCCAACCATGCCCACTGTGTCAGTTCTGCCCTGCGCTCATGTCTTTGAGCCTTTATTTATTGTTCCCTCTGCTCTCTCATTTATCTGATTACCATTTCAGTGACTTCAAAACTCAGCTCAAGCATATTTGGAAAGCCTTCCCAACCTCCTCCATGATCCGTGTGACATGTGTGTCTCCGAGCCCGATAACCAGGGAGGCTCTGGCTGGCCCTGTGGATGTTATCTTAAGAAGTCGGTGAACCTTCCATGCCCAACAATATCCAAAACAATCAGGTCAGATATCCTCAGTGGGAATTAGGGCAGCATCAGGCCACTCAAGGTTCTGCTCTTTGCAGGGATGAGAACTCACTAGAAAACAGGAATTCCCCACCAGTAAACACAGACCCCCTCTTGCAAATGCCAGACATGTATGCACCAACTGACTCTTAAGGTGATGTATGTATGTGTACATGTGTTGATCATATAATAAAATTGACTATTTTAGTGTACAGTTCTATGGTTAACGGTTAACATGTTAAAATTCTTTTCTTTTCTTTTTTTTTTTTTTGAGATGGAGTCTCGCTGTGTTGCCCGGGCTGGAGTGCAGTGGCTCGATCTCAGCTCACTGCAAGCTCTGCCTCCCGGGTTCACGCCATTCTCCTGCCTCAGCCTCCTGAGTAGCTGGGACTACAGGCACCCGCCACCTTGCCTGGCTAATTTTTTGTATTTTTAGTAGAGACGGGGTTTCACCGTGTTACCCAGGATGGTCTTGATCTCCTGACCTCGTGATCCACCCGTCTCGGCCTCCCAGAGTGCTGGGATTACATGTGTGAGCCACTGCGCCCGGCCAACATGTTAAAATTCTTATAGCTACCGTCAAAATTATAATATAGAACAGCTCCATCAGGCCAAAGAGCTCTCTCATGCTGTATCTTTGTCGTCACACCCTTTCTCCATTCCTAACCTCTAGCAACCACTCCTCTGTTTTCCATCACTACGGGTTTGGCTTTTTGAGGCTATCATGCAGATGGAATCATATTCTGTGTAAGTTTTGAGACTGGTTTCTTTCACTGAGTATAATGCCTCTGAGATTCATCTGAGTTTTGTACGTATCAATGGTATGTTCCTTTCTGTTGCTGAATGGATCACATTTTATGGATAGACTGCATTTACTTATTGAAGAATATTTGGGTTTCCCATTTTGATTGATTATGCATAGTGCTGCTATAAACATTCACATGCAGATTTTTGTGTGAACATGTTTTCCTTTCTCTAGGACCTATACACAGGAGTGAGACTGCTGGGTCATATCATAAAGCTGTATTTAAGGTGAGAAGAAAGCGCCAAATTGTTTTTTTAGAGTGGCTGTACCATTTTATACTCCCATCAGCAATGTTTAATAGTACCAGTTGCTCCACATCCTCATCAGCACTTGGTGGTGGTGTTTTTTTTTTGTTTTTTTTGTTGTTTTTTTTTTGCCACTCTTAATAGGTATTTACTGGCATCTTATTGTGGTTTTACTTTTCCCTAACGGCTAATGATGTTGAATATCTTTTCATGTGTTTATTTGCCATCAGTATACCCTTTTCGGTGAAGTGTCTGTTCAGGTTTTGCCTATTTTTAAAGTTTGATCGTTTGTTTTCTTACTACTTAGTTTTGAGAGTTTCTTTATATATTCTGGATACAAATTTAGACAAGTTGGATATGTGATCTGCAATTCTTTTCTCCCAGTCTGTAGCTTGTTTGTTCATTCTCTTAAGTGCCTTTTGTAGAGAAAGAGACTTATGTTTTAAAGTCCAACTTACAATTTTTTTTTCTTTCATGAATTGTGCTTTGGCATCTAAGATCTCTTTGCCTAACTCCAGTTCATGAAGATTTTCCCCCTATGTTTTCTTCTAAAAGTCTTATATCTTTCTCTTTTCCTTTTGGAGTTAATTTTTGAATGTAATGTGATTTTAGGTTGCGGTTCATTTATTTTTTTTTTTCTGCATATGATGTCTAGTTGTTCCAATACCATTTGTTGGAAAGACTATCCTTTCCTCTTTGAAAAGCTGTTGCACTTTTGTCAAAAATCAATTGGAGGGCCAGGTACAGTGGCTCACACCTGCAATCTCAGCACTTTGAGAGTCTGAAGCAGGAGGACTGCTTGAGCCCAGGAGTTTGAGGCTGCAATGAGCTACGATCATGCTGCTGCACTCCAACCTGGGAGACAGAGTGAGACCCTGTCTCAATTTAAAAAAAAAAAAAAAAAAAAAAAAAAGACCAACTGGGCATATTTGTGTGGGTCTATTTCTGGAATCTCTGTTCTGCTTCATTGCTCTATTAGGTTGGTGCAAAAGTAATTGCACTTTTTGCCATGTCTATCTTTTCACCAGTATTATACTTGATATGTTGATAACCATATTGAAATAAGATAGGATTATTCCTCCAACTTTCTTCTTTTTCAAAATTATTTTAGCTATTCTAATGCCTTTGTATTTCCATATGAATTTTATTTTTTGTTTGGTTTTTTGGAGACAGGATCTCACTCTGTTGCCCAGGCTTGAGTGCAGTGGTGTGATCATGGCTCACTGCAGCTTCGATCTCCCGGGCTCAAGCAATCCTCCTACCTCAGTCTCCCAAGTAGCTGGGACTACAGGTGGATGCCACCATGCCTGGCTAATTTTTGTATTTTCCTGTAGAGACGGGGTTTTGCTATGTTGCCCAAGCTGGTGTTCAATTCCTGAGCTCAAGCAATCTGCCTGCCTCAGCCTTCCAAAGTGCTGGGATTACAGATACGAGCCACAGCACCCTGCCTCCATATGAATTTTAGAATCAGCTTTAGAATTTGATATATCTACAAAAATCCCTGCTGGGATTTAGATCAGAATTGCATTAAATCGATACATCAATTATGGGAGAACTGACATCATTCCTATGTTGTCATCCAATCCATGAACAACTTATGTCTCTCCATTTATTTAGGCATTCATTGATTTCTTTCATCAGTGTTTTATAGTAAGAGTACAGATCCTATATATATTTTGTTAGCTACATACCTAATCCTTACTTTTTGGAGCTATGATATACAATGTATTTAAATTTCCATTTTCTGTCATACATTGTTAGTATATAGAAACAGCAAGTGATTTTTGTGTGTTAACCTTGTATCTTTCAACCCTGCTAAAATCACTTACTAGTCTTAAAAATTATTTTGTAATTTCTTGGGATTTCCTGTGTAGAAAATCATGCCATCTGTGAACAGGGACAGTTTTCTTTCTTTCTTTTCAATATGCCTTTTATTTCTTTTTCTTGCCCTGTTGCACTGGCTCAGGCTTCCAGTGAGATATTCAATAGAAATGGTGAGAATGGACAGCTTTGCCTTATTCCTGTTCTTAGGGGGAAAGCATTCAGACTTTCAGCATTGAATATAAGCTGTAGTGTAGTATGTGTGTGTGTATGTGTGTGTGTGTCTGTGTGAGTGTGTGTGTGTTTGTATAGAATTCTTCAGAGTTTAAGGCAAAACATGCTTAATTTTTCTCCTCCTCTGCTATGGTATGAATGTGTGTGTCCTCCCTCAAATTCATATTTTGAAACCTAATCATCAATGTGATGGTGTTAGGAGGTGGGGCCCTTGAGAGGTGATTAGATCATGAGGGCAGAGCCCTCCTGAATGGGATTAGTGCCTTTACAAAAGAGTCCCAGAGAGCTGCCTTGCCACTTCCACTGTGTGAGGAAACAGCTAGCAGGCATCATTCATGAGCCAGGAAGTGGGCCGTCTGCAGACATGGAATCTAATGGCACCTTGATCTTGGACATCCTGGCCTCCAGAACGGTAAGAAATAAATGTCTGTTGTTTATAAGCTACGTAGTCTGTGGGATGTTGTTATAGCAACCAGAACAGACTATGATACCCTCTCTCAGCTTTTAAAGTGATTTCTGTCTCAGTTCCATCAATTTCAAACCATGTGGTTAATAACTAAACAACTTCACTGGCTTTTGTAACTATGAATTCAATAAAATTTAACTTATGAGTGTTGTATTGATTGCTTTCAGTAAATAGCTCAGGAACATAACAGATAAAAGGCAGGTTTGTTGTTCTTGTTAAGGGACAGTATCCCTTGTCCCTGCAGTAAACAGCACACCTCCTCTCAATTTGTTTACAATGGAGCTGAAGCCCTAACTAGTCCAGAAGCTTGGGGGAACATGGTAGGATGAGGGAGTGACCCTGGTCTCGCCAATCAGCTCACCACATTCCTTTGGTCCCAAGACTATATTGAAGAATGGAGCTCTGACTTAGGGCTGAGTTAGCCTAAGGTTAAGGCCATGGAGTCTTGTTTGAACTAATAGGGATCAGAAAGTTTATCTCTCCTGCTGGGTGTGGAACTGGGATAAAGAAACCTCGACCTGTGCTGGCAGCTATCTCACCACCAGGGAAGAGTCTTGCCTGGGAGTGAAAACGACACAGGTGTAAAGAGACTATATGTAAAGAGAGAACAGGTCCAGATGATACTAAACCCCTGTACTGGAAGCCAGGTACTGTTTCTAGACTCTTACGGTATCTGAGCCATAAATTTTATATGTTACCCCCACCACCTTCCAACTTTCTGGATTAAACCTGTTTGAACTGGATTTTCTGTTGCTTACAATTAGATGAGTCCTAAATTATAGTGGGGAGACAGAGAAACTGCCACTGGTATTCTAGGTGTCTTCTCCACCAACCACATTTGCCCTCCTTGCATGGAAGAAAGGCTGGTAGATGCAGGGCCAATGCTCTCTAGATGTGGAGGCCTAGGGCTAGGCCTGTGTGACCAGCCGGAGATGGTCCTGCTGGTATATAGCTAGAGGCTGTAGGAGCCATTCTGACCTCTCATTTCCCACAATGCCCTTAAGCAGCAGCCACCAGTATCACCAGATGTCATCAAAATAGACCAGGTGCGGTGGCTCATGCCTGTAATCCCAGCACTTTGGGAGGCCGAGGTGAGTGGATCACTTGAGGTCAGGAGTTTTAGACCAGCCTGGCCAACATAGCGAAACCCTATTTCTACTAAAAATGAAAAAATTAGCCAGGCATGGTGGCACGTGCCTGTAATCCCAGCTACTTGGGAGGCTGAGGCAAGAGAATTGCTTGAACCTGGGAGGCAGAGGTTGCAGTGAGCCGAGATCATGCCACTGCACTCCAGCCTGGGGGACAGAGCAAGATTCCATCTCAAATAAATAAATAAATAATAATTTCCTTGCCATCATTTCCTAGACTGTATCTTTTCAACACTTCTTGGTGTCCCAAGAAAACCTTTCAGCATGGCACTTCATTCCATATGGCTCTGTGCTGGTCACTCTCCATTTGCCCTCAGATTCACCCTCTGTCTTTCTTTGTCTTGCTCTGTGCACTGAGAGGACTGATCCAGGGTTCCTTGCCTCTGGTTTTGGCTGGGTTGAGCAAATGAGAGGCAGTAGCTGTAGATCTTAACGGTGGAAAGAGACAGAGGTTGGGGTTTTTAAATTTTCTTCTGCCCTCCCTGCCTGTGTTCCTCTGCGGCCACATAGGCCCTGTCTTTTGGTCCCTGCTACAACTCAGCTCTCACTGTACTGTGGAAACCCCATTACCCTCCCTTGCCTGTTCAGGCCTAGAGGAGCTAATAGCTTCCCAGTTATTCATCCCTGGGTGCCTCACCATCCCTTGCTGATTCCTTTTACCCTGCTGAACTCTATAAATAGTCCCTTGATTCAATTCTGCTCAGTGAAACCCTTTTGAGTGAGTGCACCATCTGCTTCCTGCCAGGTCCCTAACCAATACAGGCCTGCATGTCCTTCTCACCCCCAATCCCAGCAGATCCAGTCACAGCAAACTCCTTGCTATTTCTTAAAAGATGTTCCACGCTTTTTTGCTTACATGCTTTTTTGCTTTCACACTCATGTTCACACAGATCCCCCTCCCTCGAAAGCCCTTTGCCACTATCTCTGCCTAATAAACTCCTACCCATCCCTTAAAGCCTAGTTAAAAAGCCGTCTCCTCCAGAAAGCCTTTCCCAGGCTCTCTCCCCAGGTGGAAGGAATCTCTCCTCTGGACCCTACTCAGTTTTATCTGTATTTCTATTACCCCCTCAAACAGGTCTAATTCACGCTCTCCTTCCCTTTCATCTCAAGCTCCCAAGGCAGAAGCATTTGTCTGCTCATTCCTGTACCCCACCACCCCTGGCATCAAGCTTGACACACTGTAGGTGTTTGATTGACACCTGCCGCATTGAGCCGAACCAGGAATGCATTTTAATTGCTATTTAATGCACATGCCCAGGAAGCCACTGCATTTTCTACTCTTTGCTCATCAAACCTGATTGTGAAAGGCAGGAAAAAATCACTGAGGGAGGATGTCATGAGCAAAGCATGAAAATTGGGCCACAGGAATGCAGATAAATTCTGTCACACTGTCTCAGGGCCATCCAACCCAGAAGTGTGTCATAAACACAAGTCTCTCCAGTAACTCCTGACTTGTGAGATGTTCTCCTTTTACAATGGCTATGGTGCTGTACACATGAGAATTCAAGTGTCCAGCTCCTCACCTGGGGGATGCCTCCTGGGGATGGAGTCTTAGGAGTCCTTTGGGCTCAAGTGAGGGTGAGCTTCGTTGGGAAAATTAGGACCAGCCCACAGGAATCTAGTCTCTTGAGCAAGCATCCGGCTGGCTTAGAGTCCAGCAGGTGGGTGAATCTATCAGTCTCGGAACAACCAGACTCTCTCTCCCACAGGTGTGTCAGTCCCATACATGTGTGCTTGGATTATTTCCCAAGATACATATCTATGACTTGACTTGTGGATTCCAAAGTCTTGCATTTTCTACCTGTGGTTGACTCTGTTCTACTTTTTTCCTCTTAAAGCGATTTGTTTGCTAATCTCATGGGTGATTCTACCTATCATCTTGTTTGCATTCCTGTGAAAATCCTTTATCTATCCTATGGTCACGTTCCACTCTTTCCCCTCCTCAATATCTGGGCAAATATTTGGGTTCCAAGCCACTGACGGAATTTCTGTCCCTTTGCTCAGACTTGTATGGTTTGGAGAGGGCCTGGAATCCTCTGCTTGAAAGGTACACCTTTTCCTCCAGTTTAACTAACATCACGTGTCCCAGATCACTACCTCTTTACAACAGCCAGTTTCACATGCCTGTAAACACCTTCTTGGTTCACTACACAATCTTAGGAAGCCGTCTCCCTGTGTGTAAATAAAGGCTGACCATCTCTCCTGCAGCAGGTTTTAGTCAGGTGCAACTTAAGATCAGATTGACCTCTGGGAGAAAGAAGGTGGCCCATCGTTCTGGATTTTCTAGACCTGCTGCAAGCCTGGAACTCCTGGATGAACCCTGAACCCAGAATGCTAAGTCTAAGTACCTGGGTCTCCAGGACATACTTCAGTCCATTCCTTACGTCTGCTTACAAAATTTGTGTCATCTTGAATGCTCTTCCTCATGACTCTCAACTATGCTGCCTGCCTGCTAACTGTTTACCCTTCTCTCTTAACTTTTGTGGAGCTATAACTTTCCCCACTCCCAGAAGGACCACAGAAACATTTACTTTTATCTTCAAGTGAGTTAAGACATATTTTAAGAATTTAAAACACAATAGCAAACATTCATAAGGCACTTTATAATTTCAAAAAGTAACTCCATGTGGATCAGCTCATTTAATAACAATAGTGGATTAGATTGAAGGTCTAGAAATGATTGTGAATGCATCTAGGATGACCACCAGAGACCAAAAAAATCAAACATGGTGAGTATAATCTTTCCACAGTAACACTTGAGGATTTTGTTTACTCCTGAAATTTTTTTTTTTTTGAGACAGAGTCTTGCTGTGTTGCCCAGGCTGGAGTGCAGTGGCACCATCTCGGCTCACTGCAAGCTCCGCCTCCCGGGTTTGTGCCATTCTCCTGCCTCAGCCTCCTGAGTAGCTGGGACTACAGGGGCTCACCACCATGCCCAGCTAATTTTTTTTTTAATTTTATTTTTAATAGAGATAGGGTTTCACCGTGTTAGCCGTCTTGATCTTCTGACCTCGTGATCCGCCCACCTCGGTCTCATGAAGTGATGGGATTACAGGCTTGAGCCACCATGCCCAGCCTACTCTTGGAATCTTTTATTATATGTTTGTGAAAATCTTCAGCCCCCTTAGTACTGCCCTCATGGAAAACAGATGTTCCCTGGGAAATGAGGGGAGGTTCTAAGAGGGGAGAAAGAGAGAACCTAAGAAAAAATTACTGGCTGCATACTCCACGCACTGTGATCTGCCAACCCTTTTCCCTGGTACACAGGGCCCTGAATAGGCTTCAGGGAGCCTACACAAGCTCAGTGATGAGCACCAATTCAGATAACTTCAGGGTTCTAGATCTTAGGTGCAGTAAGTCCAGTCTTTTGCAGTTATTGACTTGAGGTTAAAAAAGCAACCAAGCATTACTCAATTATTTCCACTTAAGCAAAAGTAGATGTCGATTTCTATTTTTTTTTTTTTCAAAATAAATTAGCTGGAGATTATTGGGAAATACCAATATTCAATGCAGATGTTAAACCAGATACAGAGGGGACCCAGGCATGCTATTTAAGGTTATGGTTTCTAAACTGGCAACAAGATCTTTTCTTAGGTTATATCAATTTACTTCACATAGAACAGCATATTTCAGGCCTTTTCCACTTCATAACAAAACCATCTGTACACAGAACCCAAACACAACCATATAGCATTATATGTAAAATGTGAAAATGTACTTTAAAATGCAAGTGGCTCTAAAGCACTTGCAGGATAGAATTTCATAGTAATCTGGCCAGGCATGGTGGCTCATGCCTGTAATCCCAGCACTTTGGGAAGCAGAGGTGAGTGGATCATTTGAGGTCAGGAGTTCAAGACCAGCCTACCCAACATAGCAAAACCCCCTCTCTACTAAAAAAATACAAAAATTAGTCAGGCGTGGTGGCAGGCACCTGTAATCCCAGCTACTCGGGAGGCTGAGGCAGGAGAATCACTTGAACTCGGGAGGTGGAGGTTGCAGTGAGCTGAGTTGGTGCCACTGCACTCCATTCTGGGTAACAGAGACTCTCCATCTCAAAAATAAATAAAATAAAATAAAATAAAAGTACAAAAATTAGCTGGGCGTGTGGCACATGTCTGTAATCCCAGCTACTCAGGAGGCTGAGGCAGGAGAATTGCTTGAACCCAGGAGGTGAAGGTTGAAGTGAGCCAAGATCATGCCACTGCACTCCAGCCTGGGTGACATAGTGAGGCTCCATCTCAAAAAAAAAAAAAAAGAAAAAGAAAAAAAAAGAAATATACATATATGTACACATACACCCCCACATCACACACACAAAACTCCACATAATCCAAACCAAGGCCATTTCCTTATTAGCAAAGGTATTTCGTGACAGTTAAATATTACAGACTTATTTACCACTTGTTTTGGTCAATCTTGCTACAAAAAGACACTGAAACAGACAATTTTCTTCTTCAAGGTAAAGATGATGTCTAATTTAGAAAATCTTCCTCTTGCGATTGCACAGTGAAAGGTATCATTTAATTAAATATAAAAGCTTACTGGGAGAAATTATTTAAATCTACACAGAAGAAAACATCAACTTTTTAAAAACCAGTAAGAGCACTGTCTATAACACAATCCAAAATCTTTCAAACCCAATCACAGTGCTCTTTGCTGTTTTGTGACAACAAGATCTTTATCTCCATCACTTCATAGAACTCAGAATCTCTTCAGTCTGGTGAAACCTCAGGAAATTCTCCACATGCAAGAAAGAAATCCAAAAAGCGGCAGCAGAAATGGAGCAAGCCTGTTACATCTCCTGGTTGACAATTAACTTTTGCTAATAAAAAAGTAAAAACTTATTTTCAGACTCTGATGACCACATCTAGTGTTTACCCACGCGGTTGTTCAAAGTCTCCTGGAACAGGTAGCACAGACAGGCTAATTAATTTCTTATCATAGAAATAATCTCCAGACAGGGAGAGAAATGGGCAGAATTTGGATAAGGATGTGAAAGGATACTTGGAGGGGGAAAATCCAGAAATAAATTCACTAAATGGTGTAAGAGTTGCTAAATACCACAGCTGAAAAGGCTCTACCATCCAGGGTTGATTCAGCACCAAGCTGTGGCCCAATTATGGAAAAATAGATGGATCTTCCATTTTCTCTAATTAGCCCAAAGAATTCTCTGGAGATCAGGCTGGTTCTGGTGCTGCTTTCTTGGGAAGATCAGATCTCCAGTCTGGGAGCTTCAGGGCCATGCTGTGCTCACACTAAAATGGCTTCAAAACTGCTAGTAACCAGACTTGTTCCTCTGGGGTCCCCAGTCCAGGAGTTAAGTATGTTTGGGATGACTTAAGCTAGCGTAAGAGTTCCTCATGGTCTTCACTCAAAAACCCATACAACTGGGTGGGTTTCTAGGGGATGAATGGGATTGGTTCATCAAAGATTTACTTGTTTTAATTCTTCGGTGAAGAAGGTTGTAATCAGTCAAAAATATTTGGGGGCACCTCCTGTGAAGTAAGTACAATGCTGGATGCTATGATGTGACAGACCTGTGTAGTATTGCATTCTTGTCCTTAGAAAACAGGTAAGAAAAAGTGTGAAAGAACAGCAACACATATATTAAATTATAGTTCCATGTAATACTGAAACTGAACCTAAGAGACAATCCTCCTTACTCATATCATCACCTTTATGCAGACTTGCTCTTTCCAATCTTCAAGCCCAGAAATCCTACCACACCTGCTCAAGGCCATTCCAATTATGGCCTCCTCCAGGAACTTTCCCAGTTACACCATTCTTTGAAGGCCCACAGCATGCTGCAGCCTCCTTGCAGCATTTACCACACTCAGGATCATGTTAGTGATTCTGCATGTATTGCCATCAATAGACTGAGAGGACAAAACACAGACTTTGACTCTGCCTCTCTTATCAGTAACATCAGTGCTTGCGCAATTTAAATTCAGTTCCTAATTGATTGCCAAATGAATAAACTTTTCTCAGCAACAAACAATACTTTTCATCTTATGCGCCAATTCTGTTTGATCAACAGTGGTTGCCTGGAGCAAAGTTTGGAGGATTCTGAGACCACAACAGAGCTCAGTAGTGAAGAGTACTGTAATCAGTGATATCTGCCACAGAACAGGCCTGGGAATGGTGGTGCTAATGGTGATAATTTAATGCATATAAATCAAGGGTTAAGAATGCAGAGAAGGGAGATTATCTCCAACTGCAGTCAGAGAAGTCTACAAGATAAAAGTGGGAATTAGATCCATCTTCAAGGATAGGCAGGATAACAGTGAGTGAAACATTTGCGCAAAAGGATTAGGGCATGAGAGTACAACAGTTCTGGGAAAGCAACTAGATGTGTTCCACTAGAATGCGAGCTCAAAGAGAAGGCTTATGTAGGAGAAGCGTAGGGGAAAGGACTAACCACACACAATAAAGAAGAGCTACAAGACTGACAAAAGTTGAAGCAAGGAGGAGAATAGGTTTTATTTGGCTACTTTGCAAGAATGAAGCCTGTCTGCCAGAATGGTTCTACCTACCAATTAGGTGTATCAAGGTTTGCTAGGAAGGAAGACTTGCTTAATGGTTAATAATTAGTAACCTAAGCTTTAATCAGACAGTCCTGGGTACTAATCCTAGCTCTGTGTGCTCAGCTACATGACCTAAGCCTTGTAAATTTCAGTTTCCTCATCTGGTAAAATGGGAACCTCCTAACTCATTGTACTGAGTGTCAAATGGGAGGTAAATGTACATAAAACTTATAGTAAATTCTCAATAAATATTGATATTAGGTTGGTTAGCCAAAGAGAAATTTTCAAGGGAGAAAATATGTCACTCTCACTCTCTCTCTCAATGTCTCATACTTTGGGGAATCTTTTTGTTTTGTTTTGTTTTGTTTTTTCCTGGAGACAGGGTCTCATTCTATCACCCAGGCAGGACTGCTGTGGTGTGATCTTGGCTCACTCCTGATTCAACCTCCTCCCGGGCTCAAGTGATCCTCACCTCAGCCCCCTGAGTAGCTGGGACTACAGGCATGAGCCACCCATACCTGGCTAATTTTTGTATTATGTGTAGAGATGAGGTGTCATCACGTTGCCCAGGCTGGTCTCGGATCCCTGGGCTCAAGCAATCTGTCTGCCTTGGCCTCCCAAAGTGCTAGAATTACAGGTGTGAGCCACTGTGCCTGGCCCATAATTTGGGGAAATCTTAAATGAGACCTGCAAAGTGGCTAAGTGGCTCAGAAAACAAGTCTTTGAGATACCCACAGAAATTGAGCAGTATCAGTTTATTTTCCAGTAATGGGGAGAGGCTCAGGGATTAGGCTCTCTGTGGCTTAGGCATTTCTGGTGATGGTGCATTTTTTGTTGTTGACTTAATTCCTTACTGAGTTATAAGTAACTAGATAACTCTTAAGCAATAGAACAGTGGTAGAAAAATAATTATACAATCTCACCCAAGCTCTCTCCTATAAGGATTTCCCCCTTGTTTGAGTCAGTGCTGTAGTTTTTTTGTTTGTTGGTTTGTTTTGTTTTGTTTTGGAGATGGAGTTTTGCTCTTGTTGTCCAGGCTGGAGCACAATGGTGCGATCTCAGCTCACTGCAACCTGTGTCTCCTGGGTTCAAGCGATTCTCCTGCCTCAGCCTCCCCGGTAGCTGGGATTATAGGCATGCGCCACCATGCCTGGTTAATTTTGTATTTTTAGTAGAGATGGGGTTTATCCATGTTGGTCAGGCTGGTCTTGAACTCCCGACCTCAGGTGATCTGCCCGCCTCAGCCTCCCAAAGTGTTGGGATTATAGGCGTGAGTCACCGTGCCTGGCCAAAGTGCTGTAGTTTTAACCATCTGAAAGTGCTATACCCAAACAGTTGTCACAGAGAGATTATAAGAATAAACACACTGTGTGGCCATGTGGACCCTCTCTGAGGGTGTTTCTGAAGCCAAGTCCCAGTCCCCAAGGCCGCTATTACTTCAACATGCAGACCAAGCAGAGAGTCACATGATGATAGCAGGAGAATCATTTGAATCTGGGAGGTGGAGGTTGTAGTAGCCGAGATCGCACTACTACACTACAGCCTGGGTGACAGAGTGAAACTCTGTCTCAAAACAAAACAAACAAAATAGAAAAGGCCATTTAAAACACTTTCTACTATCAAGAGCCTTCCTAGACATGTGGAGATCTGCTGTGACAACTGCCCTGTCTTGGACACAGTTAGGGACTCTGAGATTAAGAAAGGGCTTGGGAGTGGTGACCTCAGCATGAGTGCAGGGCTGGTGGGACATCTTATCTTCTCAGGGCTGGTTCTGGGGTTTAGTGGTAGAGAACAAGGCACTGTATCCCTCCCTGTCTTGGCTGAGTGGGGACCGCTGCCCAGAGCTCACATAGCTGAGGCTGGGCCTGGGAGAGGAACGTGAAGCATCTGTGAGCTGGGAAGAGATCTGTCCATCCCAGAAAGTATAGGACTATTTACTGGAAAGGAAATATTCTACCTTTGGTAATGGAACAGGCAGTCAGCAGATAATTTTCAAAGTAAAGTAGTAACATTTCTGGCAAAGAGTGAGTCACTGAAACACTTCCTTTCCATTAACAGAGGTGTTACTGTGGGTGTACTAATTACAACAGGGCACTCTTTGTTGCAGTTTGGGGCTGTTCCTTCAGCAAGTGTAATGTATTAACTCTTTCTAAATCAATCTCTTGGGCGCAGCATGGTGCCTCATGCCTATAATCCCAGTACTTTGGGAGGCTGAGGCGGGCAGACTACTTGAGGTCAGGAGTTCGAGAGCAGCTTGGCCAACATGGTGAGCAGCTTGGCCAACATGGTGAAACTCCATCTCTACTAAATATATAGAAAATATTAGCCAGTTGTGGTGGCAGGCGCCTGTACTGCCAGCTACCTGGGAGGCTGAGGCAGGAGAATTGTTCGAACCTGGGAGGTGGAGGTTGCAGTAGCCGAGATCGCACTACTGTACTCCAGCCTGGGTGACAGAGTGAGACTCTGTCTCAAAACAAAACAAAACAAAATAGAAAAGGCCATTTAAAACACTTTCTACTTTAACAGACACTGCTATGGGGGGTTTAAATGGGCCACTCAATGTCATCTAAAATGAGTTCATTTTCTTCGAGAGTTCTTGAGTTGTCACAGCATATGTAACCCCAAATCTCCAGTGACATGGGAAATTTGCAGTACCTCAGGCGAACACAGCTTCCCTGGCACCAGGCCAGTGTGTCACGGACTCCCTAGGACAGTTATTTTCAGTCTCGGCTCTGTTAAAGGTAATCACAATTTCTCACAAGTAATTAATGTGGAAAGATTTCTCTCTTTATAAGCAAGTGCTCTCACATGCATGCATGCTCTCTCACAACTGAGTCCTAATCCTACCTTGTCTGACGTAACCCAGGCTTTACCCATCTGAGCTCCACCACATCCTGAATTTGCACACAAAAATTTTCTACACAGCATGTTTTCATTTGAAGCTTGCTTTATTTCTTATGCCCAATGCTCAAATTTTTAACAGGTTAGCAACTTCAATTGTGTAGTGTTACTGTCCTAAATAAAACACCATATCTTAAATTAAGCAACATCTAACAAGATATTCAAGATTTGCCAACCATTAGTAATTTATATTCAAAGTCTTCCTCATAGGAGGCATTAAGATTGTATATACCAACCTGCATGTGCAGAGTCTAATATGTAAAATCATTTTAAAGATTCATTTTATAATTTTGTGTTTAGATCATTTTGTTTGGGGTTTTGATTTGATAGACTTGAGTTATATATACCTTGCATAGAACAACCAAAAATCAGAATCATTTCAGTGATGCTTCAAATCTGATTCTGATTTGGTTGCAAAAATGAAAACACCAGGCATAAGCATTCAAAACCCAGTTTCTTTTCCTAATTCTTTAATATGTAGAATTTTGGCTAGGCCAGAAGGATCTCTAAGGTACTTAATTAAGGAGATAAGATAGATAGATGAGAGATAGAGATACATAATATAGGGTCGGGCGCAGTGACTCACGCCTGTAATCCCAGCACTTTGGGAGGCCGAGGCGGGTGAATCACCTGAGGTCAGGAGTTCGAGAACAGCCTGGCCAACATGGCGAAACCTCGTCTCTACTAAAAATACAAAAATTAGCTGGGCGTGGTGGTGGGCACCTGTAATCCCAGCTACTCGGGAGGCTGAGGCAGAAGAATCGCTTGAACTTGGGAGGCAGGGGTTGCAGTGAGCCGAGAACGTACCACTGCACTCCAGCCTAGGTGACAGAGTGAGACTTGAAAAAAAGAAGCCTGGATGACAGAGTGAGACTTGGTCTCAAAAAAAAAAAAAAAAAAGATACATAATACATACACATATATATTATGTATGTAATACATAATATATACATACATATATAATATACACACATATATATGTATACATAGAGACAGAGACCACGTATCTCAGTATTTTAGAGAACGTATAAGCAATATCATATATATACACATACACACACACATATATATGTATTTTCAAATGAACTTAAGTCACTATCAACTCCCAAATTTCTAGAAAATATTATGGAAACCAATTAGTAGTGCTCAGTATTTTGCTAATATTGTCATGTCTGTGGCATGCTATGGAGTAAATATATTAATACAAACTAAATATATATGACTAAACTAGCAACCTTGTCTGTTTTCATCAGTTTTCAGAAATATATAAACATAAAGCTATATTCCTCATTAAAAGCAAAAGTCCCCATTATATAGGAATAACTATGGCTTTTTTTGTTTTCCCTATGTCAAACTGATTATTTATTGTTGTGGAAATCACTGGTTTTGAGGATATAGGAACTAGGCTACTCCTGTCATTTTAAAGAAACTATTATTTTGTTTAGTGTTTTTGGAGTATTGTGTACTTTGCAAATATTTTAAATTAGAGACATATAAAGTCCAAAAACATACATATATTAGGTCTTCTATTACTGTTGTAATAAACAATCTAATAATACTGACCTAGAACATATTACCATGGTAAGAGCCCCGTATACAATTTACATTATTATCCCTATGTCACTGATCAGCAGTTCAAACACAAAACAGTTAACTCAATGTCAAGGTCATTTTATCATCCTGTAATGCCCTTTAACCCCCACTTAGCTCCTTATGGAAGAGTTCCTCTGGCTCCCAGCAATGAACTGTGGAATGAATACACAGTCATAAAGCTAAAGGTTCTTAAAGCTATAGGACTCTCAGAGGTTTTATAACCCAAGTCAACAATTACTAGCACACATACCACTAGTTCCGGACCCTAAGCCAGTGGAAGACAGCAGTAATCAATTTCAGAACTTTTGTTTTCAACTCTTTTTCAACAAACATCATACCAGATAATCCACTACCTATAAATGGTAAAAGATGCATGAATAGAATCTTCTTTGCTTTCCTAGCTAATCTAAATCCCTTTCTTCTTAATAAGAACCAAAGACTCAGAGAGTATAGGTAGCAGATACACTTTTTTGAAAATTAAAAAAATAGTTTTTAAGAGTCAGTCTCATTACTTTATGGCTCATTTTATTTTTTAGTGCCTGTGAAATGTAACAACAGGGACCTCAAGGGGTCTGTAATCTAGTTTTGAGAAAGAAAAGATTAACATGCTTGATATTTATATAGACTCATTCAGTGTTAATCTATGTTGCTGACATAGATCAGAGGGGGCTGAAACACACAGAGCAGAAGTTATGGAGGAAACAGAGTTTGATCTAAGTTTTAGGCTCATTTGTTCCCTTGACAAACACGGACAACCTTTTACTAACTCTCTGGGTCATAAATGGCTCAACAAT
Organism: Macaca mulatta; assembly: GCF_049350105.2. NCBI lineage: Eukaryota > Metazoa > Chordata > Mammalia > Primates > Cercopithecidae > Macaca > Macaca mulatta. Next base: position 94,904,730 of record NC_133420.1, read on the forward strand.
TCAACAAATGTATTCACCTTACTGTGCAATGTGACAGGTACTGTGGGCACAGAGAAGAGCAGCACAAAATTCCTTCCCTTAGGGTTCATGAGTTTGTGAGGGAGGCAGAAAAATCAGAATACACGGTAATAAATATCACACAGCAGCAGGAGAGGACAGTGGTTAGAAGCAGAGTCTCTGGAGCCAGACTTCCAGGGTTTGAATCCCAGCTCTGCCCTTGACCTTGGGCAAGTTTCTTAACTCTCAGTTTCCTGAAAATATGCTTGATGGAAAGATTAAATGGTTTAATACCTATATAGCACTCAGAACAGTACTTGGCACAGAGTAATGGATACATAAGTCTCAAAAAAAAATTTCTGTTTTTTTAAACCACCCAATTTGTGGTAATTTGTTATGGCAGCCACAGGAAAGGAATACAATGCTTCACCCTTAACTCCTCCCTTCCATCTCAGGAGTATAAAGTCCTGTTCTCTGTTCAGGGCCAATCCCCGACCAGGTCCCTCCACTTCACGCTGTCTTCTCCACGCAACATCACTCATTGTTTTCTCTCTCTTCTGCATTTATTATTATTATTTTTTAGAGACAGGGTTTGCTCTGTCACCTTGGCTGGAATGTACAGTTATGTGATCATGCTCACTGCGGCCTGGAACCCCTGGCCTCATGTGATCTTCCCACATCAGCCTCCTGAGTAGTTGGGGTTACAGGCACACACCATCATGCCTGGCTAATTTAATTTTTATTTTGCAGAGACAGGGGTCCTGCTGTGTTGCCCAGGCTGGTCTTGAATTCCTAGCCTAAAGCAATCCTCCCACCTTGGCCTCCCAAAGTGCTGGGATTACAGACATGAGTCACCATGCTCAGCTGCATTTTTATTTTTAATGATCACTTTTCTTCAGGTTCGGTCAGACTCAAGTCTCCTTAAAAAACAAAAAACAAAAACAAAACAAAACAAAGCTGGGTGCAGCGGCTCGCACTTGTAATCCCTAGCACTTTGGGAGGCTGAGGCAGGAGGATAGCTTGAAGCCAGGAGTTCAAGACCAGCCTGGGCAACAAAACGAGACCCTGTCTCTTAAAAAAAGAAAGAAAAGAAAAGAAAATACTCTGGATCTTAAATATGACTTCCACTTTCTCTGAATTCTTTCACATCTAAGTGCCTCCAAATAAAAGCCCAGAAGGTCACATCCCTGTCCTTTGTATCCCCAACGCTGTTGAACACCCTCCCCAGACCCCCTCACTCCTGCCCCTGAACCTGTCACCCATCACTGTTCCTGTTCTTAATTTCTATCACACCACTTCCGGTTTCTCCTATGGGGCCCTTCTCTTCCCAGGCCTCCAATGCTGGGGTTGTCCAGAACTCTGTCTTTGGTCTTCTCTTCTCCCTACTCTCCCACGATAGGTTCATTCATTCCCAAAGCCTCAATCAGGTCCCTGACATGTTCTCTTAAGTCGACACTCCACTCCACGTTTGTCTCCTGAGCACCAGACTTACTTAGCCAGGTGCTTGCTGCCTACCTTTGCCCAAACACCCCTCTGACTCCTCAAACTCAACATGTCCACCGTGGAACATGCCATGTTCTTTTCCAAGGCAGTGCCCCTTCCAGGACTCTCTGTTTTGCTAGAGATGGCCACTGCCTTCTCCCTTGGACCAAATTCAGCCAAGCCCTGCAGGTTAACCCCAAGCAGCTATCTTTCCATTGTGTTCCACTCCTGGCTGCTCAGCTGAGGCACCCATCTCCCCTTTCCTGGACCTTGGACCTGAACCATCCTACTGCTCTGCCCCCAGCCTCACCTCCACTTCACCTCCTCCTACTCTCTCTCTCCCTCATTCTACTCCTTGATGTTTCTCACACAAACTAGGATGTTCCCCAGATACCTGTGCAACTTTTTCCTTCACCTCTCCTCAGTCTTGATTCAACTGTCACCTTCTCAGTATGGCCTCTCCTGTCACCCTGTTTAAAACTGCAACCCCCCACCTTGCCAGCCCACTCCCTGCTCTATACTACTCCAGAACACTATTCCCATCTAACATACTCTATACAGTAGGTTACCTATGTATTCTGTTTATGGTCTTCCTCTCTCTACTTGAACATTAAGTCCCATGAGAACATGCCGTATGACCCGGCTCTAGAACAATCCCTGGTGCACAGTGGGTGTCTGATACATATCCGTTAAATGAATGAATGGCTTAAGTGTTGATTACTATAGGGATATTCCTAAACAGTGCTGAGCCAAGGTTCTATGCAGGTGAGGGGCTGAGCCTGGAACCAGCGTGAACTGCTGCTGGGCCCTGTCTTCAAGGGCTAGACAGACAAAGCGGGAAAGCCTATGCAACGTCTCAAATTAGCACTTCCAGATGCACGCTACATGAGGCTGGGCAAGGGTATTACTAAGACCATGAAGGAGCTGTTTCTGATTTTAGATAATAGAATCAGAATCTATGCATGATTGCTTCCTTAGTGCTCCAAAGAAAACACTTTAGAATGAATAAGCTTGCCAGCTCTGTCATGTAAATGCCAATACCTATTGCTGTTTCTGAGTAGCTCTAAGTTGAAATCAGAGTTTTCAAATGACTGAAGTAATGGCATAACTGGTCTGGAGGGAAAGATTAGGTTTTATATTGTGTGAATAGGGTGAGGATATAAGAAGTGCCTTAACAACATTATATACTATATAACCATTATTGGATGACCCGAATCAGAAGGCTGGTAGAATTCTCACTCAGTAACTCTGCTTGGACAGAATTCCCACTTAGAGCATAAAACCTTCTTTCAGAATTTACATACTTAAATTATATTTATATAAATTATATATTTAAATAATATATTTAAATGAATTGAGGATTAGCGATTAGCCTGTGGGGTACAAAACAAAATGATTCATTCTTTCCATTTCCCCTTTAAAGAAATGAATAATGCTATGGAGACAGTTACTAGCTCAGACAGAGCAGGTCATCAAAACACTTGAATCACCCTAAATTATAGGTGGGACACTAAGCAGAACAGACACAGAGACATAATATGAGATAATTTATTTAATAAGAAAATATTAATTTTCTCATAATCAAATTATTCATATTTACCTTAAAATAACAACTATTGAGTGCTGAATATATGCCAGCCACACAACTGAGTATTTTTCACATTATCTTAATCACCTCTAATAACAAATGAGGTAATGACTAATATCTCCAATTTCCAGATGAGGAAACTGAGGCTTGTAGGGAATACACAATTTGCCTACATGATAGAGCTTGATAGTACCAGAATTCAAATCCCAAGGACTTTTCACTCCAGGCTCTCTGCTCATTCTACCATTCTATGGAAGTAAAGAATAAGCCTATAAGAATTATAATGAAAGCCGTGAAAATGTTCCTAGTGGTATTTTAGTAGGGGATAGAGGATTTTCCTGTGAAAATCGAAGATATTATTTTCAGGAAGCATGTAAGGTGTCACAGAAATTAACCAAGATGGTCACCTAACTATTCAATCCCTTCATCTTGTGAACAAGAATTTGAGAAATGTTTGGTTCTTAGCATTTCCTTGTCCATGAAAAGAGTGAACTTCCACTCCTGATAAAGATGACCTTTATTACATTTCCCCTCATGTGCTATATCTTGAAAAATCAGACTTTAAGCTGGCTCATAAAAATCTTTGCCCCTTATTTCTATAATCAAATATTTTAAAGTGTCAGGGCTACTAAATTATAGTAGTGACTGAACATCTCATTTCATTATTATTTCTTTAAATTTTTTTTAGAACTAGAGATGAGATCAGGCCAGTCTCAAACTCCTGGACTCACTCATTCCTGCCACCTTGGCCTTCCAAAGTCCTAGGATTACAGGTGAGAGCCACTGCACCTGGTCAGGGACCAAACATTTCAATGGCTATAATCAGAAAATGATGTTTTGTCAGGATAGTTAATAAATTTCACAGTTTTTTTCTTTAAGGTCCACATGCTGAAAAGTCCAGAAGGGAGGCTGCATCAGAGCTCCTGTGATTTTTCTGGATCAGTTAAGGCAGTTATAAAATAAATTCTTACTATCATGATCTAGCAAGGGTTTATGAATAGACTCAGTGCCACTGTTATAAGTCACTGGAATTTCACTGCCAGTTAAACAAATCAGCCCTTACAGACTACACAAACAGAAGTATGATTTTCCACTCAGGCCCAGTACTCTGAAGAAAAAGGAAAAGGAAAGGATCCCTGTTAATGGGCACATTGGGGGTGGTCTAGGTTTGAGACTTCTCAGACCGGAAGCAGGACTGCCCTTTGTTGCCATCTGAGGGAGCAAATATCCAGGAAGATTTCAGCTGGACACTTGATTTTTAAGTGGTGACTTTCCTTTCTGGAGAAAAGTACTCAAACCAAGCTCTTGGGGCTCACATACATTAAAATTGGAGGAAAGTGCCCATCTGAGACCAAAGGCCATGTCTGCAAAATGGGCATGTACTTCTTCTTGACCCTGAAGACGTATTCATGCAACCGATTCCAAAGGCCAGGGAACAATTGCTTAAAATCTTTTCCAAACCAGTCTCTAGTGAATTGCATGCTGACCGGTGGTGTGCAACACTTGGGTAACAAGTGAGTATCTCTGGAGAGCCCCATGCTGAAAAGGCAGGATAACTCCACTTTCACAGGGAATCAAGAGGGAGGCACAAGCCAGTGTTTACCCTGCAAAGTCTTTTTTTTTTTTTTTTTCCTTTTAGACAGGGTCTTACTCTTGTTGCCCAGGCTGGAGTGCAGTGTTGCGATCATGGCTCACTGCAGCCTCCACCTCCCTGGGCTCAGGTGATCCTCCCACCTCAGCCTCCTGAGTAGCTAGGAGTATAGATGTGCACCACCACACTATTTTTGTACTTTTTTGTAGAGATGGAGTTTTGCCATGTTGCCCAGGCTGGTCTCCAACTCCTGGGCTCAAGCAATCCTCCTTCCTTGGCCTCCCAAAATGTTGGGATTATAGGTGTAGTCATCTTTTTCTTTCCTTTTTTTTTTTTTTTTTGGTAGATTCTTGGTCTCTCACCCAGGCGGGAGTGCAGTGGCACAATCTTGGCTGACTTCAACCTCTGCCTTCTGGGTTCAAGCAATTCTCCTGACTCAGCCTCCTGGGTAACTGGGATTACAGGCGTGAGCCACCTCGCCCTGGCCCTCTCTCAAAGTCTTCAAAAAGAGCTTTAACAATTAATCCTCGACTCTTATCACTAGGAAAACAAACAAAGCCATCTCTTCTCTTTGGCCTAAAGGAAATCAAGTCGTTCTTTGTAGCATATGCTATTTAAATATGGTGGAGTAGGATAAACTTTCCCTTAAAAATGTCCAAAACCGAAGGAAAAAAAAATTCCAAAACCACTTGGCACTTGTTGGGGGAAATAGTCAAGATTTGCTTCTCTACTTCTCTCCTTTCCTCCTACAAATAGCCTCTGCTAGGGTCATTCCAGGATGTTATTTATTTACTAGAAACCTGACTTTCCTTTGCACAAGGTTCTGGAGAATCCAATCTGACCCCAACAATCCCATTAACTTCCAAAGGCCATTTCCCTGCCCTATTCCCACCCTAAGGGGAGGGGGCGGTTCGGAGGGGAAGCAGACAACAGCAAATATTCTGAGATTTAGGAGCAGCAACTGGAGAGGAAGGTACTCGAGTTTGGGAGGAGACAAGCTGTCCCCACTTGCCTTTTCAGCAAACACAGCTGCAGTTTCCAAAGGGAAGGTGGAGCCTGCCGAGGAATCCACATTCCTCAGAGGGTGCAACAGCCCTCACCTGCTGAGGAGCTATCACGGGAAAGGAGATAGATATGGCCCTAATCCCAAGGAAGCGCATCCCCGGGCCAGAGCTAGAAACACACAACCTTGGCAAAAAATCAGAATCTAAATAACTCATACCTCTGAGCAATGGCTCAGACATCCACCTGGTCCAGTGATCTGTGAGGGGTGGATCACTTAAATACACACTTGTTTAAAAACAGGCAAGGATGGCTTAAACATTATTTTAAATACAAAAACAACGTGGAGAGCAAGGAAGGCAGGAGGGGAGGCGGCTGAGTTCTCTTAACTCTATTCCCCCGTGACCTCCCGCGGGCCACAATGGCACATCCCAGAATTCAGGCACGAATGTGGCAGCTTTTCAGAGCCCGGGTGCAGGCAGTCGACGCTCGCCGCGTGGGAAGGCACCGTTCCACGCACTGCCCATGGTGAGCGGCGACAGCGTTCTCAGCCTCCCTCCCCCAAGGGTCCGGCCCATCCCGGAGGCCAAGGTGCCTCTTCCAATTCGACGGAGAACTGTAGTCCACACTCAATCTCTGTCCGGGCAGCGTGGTTGGGGGTGTGGGGGTGAGGAAGGTGGCGATGTTAGGGGGAGATACGGTGCGGGATTAACAAAGAAAAAAATCGAACCCTGTTTTCAAACGAGCAGAACCAAGAGCTACTTGCTTCCCTTTCGACTCCCAAGCCCCTTTGATCATTTTGGGTAGAGCAGGAACCAGCAGCTCAAGGAGCACTCAAATGGGAGTCCCTGAGGAGCTTTGTTCTTATTGTGCAGTAATTAGAGCGCTTGAGGGTGGGGGAGGGAAGGCCCCGCGGGGGACTCGAGGCTAAGGCCGAGGGGGCATTGAGGGACCCTGCATGGAGTGCGCCAGCGCCAAGCCCACCCTCACAGCCGCACGCGGCCTGGGCGCAGAGAGCGCGTGAGGGTGCGCTCATCGCCCACCCGCCGCGCCGCTCACCTAGCACCACCGCGGCCACGGTGGACAGTAGCAGCCAGTTATTCTTCAGGAACCGCTTCCACTCGCATCCCTTCCTCGCCGGTTTCCCCATGGCTGTCGCCGCTATCGTGCCCTGGGCTCGGCCGTGAGCGCGTGGGCTGGGCGACCCGGGGACTGCTGGCTGCTTGGCGGCGCGGCGAGATGCTGGTGCACAGGGGATAGGTGAGAGCTGGCCGCTGCAGTCGCCGCGGTCACCACCGCCGTTGCCGCCGCCACCCGGGATCGCGCACCGCGCCTGCCGCCCTGCCAGCCCGGTGGTTTTGCGTGGCAGGCGCGCCCGGCTCCTCCTGCCGCCGCCGCGCTCTGCGGCGCCCGGGCCAACCAGCGAGGAAGGAGGGAGGAGCGGCGGGCCCGGGAAGGAGGGTGGGTGCGTGCGTGGGGCGCCTGGGGTCCCTAGGGAGCAGGCGTGGGAGGGCGCCCAGCGCTGCGGCAGGAGCTGGGGCAGCCTCTCCGGGAATCCTGAGTCCCGCCCCACAACCTTCCACTGGAGTCTGTCTCGCTTTCCACGCCCCACTCATGCTAGGTCTTCGGGTTCAGGGTTTTCTTATGTCCCTAACCCAGAGAGGCGGAGCCACTGCCCTCCTTGGCGTGGGCTTCATCCTGCACGTCTCCCTCTCCGTTCTCCACACCAGCTATTTCCAGTGCCGGCACCCTAGAGAACGGGTGCCCTTTCGAGTTGGGGGAAGCTGATTCTGCCTTGGGTCCCTCTTGCCCCGCTACGCAGGCTGGGATGTGCCAGCAGCCGCGAAAGCCTGAAGCCTCTGGGAGGAGAGAAAGGAGTCCTGGGGCAGAACAGGGCTCTGGAAACTTTCACGCGGAGCCTCCAGTGCCCCCCCACAGGGATTATTAATTCTCCTCTTCGAGTCGCTGGAGGTGATTTGTCTGTGGACACTGGGCTTGGAAGTGTTCCCTGCACAAGGAGATGGTGATTTCTCTTAGAACTTTACTTCCGCTCCTTGTGACCACAGGCCCTGGAGCATGGAGGCTTGGTGCAGTAATTAGGACTGAGAACCGGACCCGGGAGCTGTTCTGGGGAGAAAGTGGGCGGTCCATCCCCTAAGGTCCAACGGATTGGAAAGGCAAACACAGGAGAAACTAGGTTAGTGGTGCCAAATATATTTGGTGTTGCTAAGTGAATTTCTGATTCTCTTCCATTTTCTACCCAGTTCACTCTCACATATACAAACTCTTTCCCTCCGTATACCGAATCAGTACCTCCGCAGCTGCAAGCGGTCTTCTTATCAGCTTTCCTAAAATTAGTGAGCCCGGAACTCTTTTTGCTATTGTAGAATCTACTCTGATTGTGGGTAGGGAGAATTTCCCCTACTAGATTTTCTGATGACTAAATCCTCACAATTTGAGCTTCATTCCTTTGGCGTAAATTGATAGAAGCATCTTTTAAGCGATAATGGATTAAGATTTACAACCTTGTGGACTTTAGTATGAGTGAGTTTATCAGCTCTTTCCAGAAAGCAAACTTTGACAGAAAGGTTAGAGGGATTTTAAGGTCTTTGGGTGTCTGAGGAAGATCTGAAGAAATGTCAGAAGGGGGGCCGGGCGCTGTGGCTCACGCCTGTAATCTCAGGACTTTGGGAATCCGAGGCGGGCGGATCACGAGATCAGGAGATTAAGACCATCCTGGCTAACACAGTGAAAACCCGTCTCTGCTAAAAATACAAAAAAAAAATTAGCAGGGCGTGGTGGCACGTGCCTGTAGTCCCAGCTACTTGGGAGGCTGAGGGAGGAGAATCGCTTGAACCTGGGAGGCGAAGATTGCAGTGAGCCAAGATCAAGCCACCGCACTACAGCCTGGGCGACAGAGTGAGACTATCTCTAAAAAAAAAAAAAAAAAAAAAAAAAAAAAAAAATGTCAGAAGGGAAACTATCAAGAAAGCGAGAACAGTGCCGGGCACTGTGGCTCACACCCGTAATCCCAGCACTTTGGGAGGCGAAGGCAGGCGGATCACTTGAGGTCAAGAGTTCGAGACCAGCCTGACTAACATGGCAAAGTCTCGTCTACCAAAAATACAAAAATTAGCCAGGCTTAGTGCCATGCGCCTGTAATCCCAGCTATTTGGGAGGCTGAGGCAGGAGAATCACTTGAACCCAGGAGGTGGAGGTTGCAGTGAGCCAAGATCACGCCACAGCACTCTAGCCTGGGCAAACAGAGGGAAATCCTATCTCAAAAAAAAAAAAAAAAAAAAAAAAAAAAAGCGCACGAGAGAAGACTTGTCCCACAGTAAAAAAACAGCTGGAAAAAACCCAAATGTCCAACATAAATGGAATGGTAAATATATTATGGAACTGCCAAGCAACAGTACCTTATGCAGCCTACATAAAGGAAGTTTATGAAGTTTTTAACAGCATGGGATAGCACGTTATAAATCTATATTTATAAATATAAAGGGAAGAAAGAAATACTAAAATTGCATATACAATTTGATCACATGTATGTAAAATAAACATATTGGCTGGGTGCAGTGGCTCACACCCATAATCCCAGAACTTAGGGAAGCTGAGACAGGAGGACTGCGTGAGCCCAGGAGTTTAAGACCAGCCTGGACAACATAGTTAGACCTCTGTTTCTACAAACATTAAACCAACCAATTAACAAGCAGATGAAATAAAACCATGTGCTTAGAAAAAAAGACCAGAAGAAATATGTCAAGATTTTAACAATGGTCATCTTTGCCTTCTATCTTTTGTATTTCCAAAGTGTCTACCATAGAACCGGGAGTGTTGGCTCACACCTGTATTCCCAGCACTTTGGGAGGCTAAGGCAGAAGGATCACTTGAGGCCAGGAGTTTGAGACCAGCCTGGGCAACTTAGTGAAATCTTGGCCCTACAAAACTTAATAAATAAATAAATAAATAACCTGGGCATGATGGCACATGCCTGTAGTCCCTGCTACTTGAAAGGCTGAGGTAAGAGGATGGCTTGAGCCCAGGAGTTTGAGGTTGCAGGGAGCTATGATTGCACCACTGCACTCCAGCCTGGGTGACAAGAGGCCTTACATCACCCATAGCACCTTCACACTGGGAGGCCAAAGCCCTTGGTCCCCTGAAGGTTTGCTTCAAAATCACTGACAGGCAGATTCATTAATAGGAGAAAAGGCATACCAATGTATTTAACATACACACAGGAGCCTTCAAAATGAAGACCTAGCCTCCCAATGAGGTACAGAAGTTTGTATACCATCTTGAGGTTACAGAGAGAATGGGGGCTTGAATCATGGTAAAACAGGTTGTGGGAGGTGGGGAGAACAGGAATTGCTGAGGGGATTAGGAGGGAGAATGAATGGATCGCTGAACAGAGATTAATTTGTGAATAGTTCTCTTTGATAGTGAAAGTGTCTGTTCAGGTGTGGTTACATTCTTGGTCTTACAGGAAGGGGAAGAACAAACAATTACTTTCTTTGATGGGTCTGAATCTTAGGCAGATAAAGGAACTTCCACTTCTTTGTGAGAGACCTTGAGGTTTCTCCATGTCAACATGTCAAAATGCCATATTTTGGGGTGTTGGATTCTGAGCCCAACAACACCTAAAGCCCCTATAGTGCATACTTGTTTTATGTTCATTTAAATTATGCATTGAAAATAGTGCAATATAAAAGATTAAAAAAATTTCAATATATACAAACATTTTGAAATAATCAAAATCTCCCTGACTAAAAGCAAAAGTCAAGCCAGGTGTGGTGGCTCATGCCTGTAATCCCACCTCTCCTCTTTGGGAGGCCAAGGCAGGTGGATTGCCAGAGGTCAGGAGTTTGAGACCAGCCTGGCCAACATAGTGAAACCTCGTCTCTGCTAAAAATACAAAAAATTAGCTGGCCATGGTGGCAGGCACCTATAATTCCAGCTACTCGGGAGGTTGAGGCAGGAGAATTGTTTGAACCTGGGGAGGCGGAGGTTGCAGTGAGCCGAGATTGCGACATTGCACTCCAGCCTGGGCAACAAGAGCAAACAAAACTCCGTCTCAAAAAAAAAAAAAAAAAAAAAAAAGCAAAGGCAGGAGTCTCAAAAGTTCAACGCTGGTAGTACAATCCCCTGATGGGTTCTTGCCTGCCACACAGGTAGAGCTGATTCACTGAGACACTGGTATTGTTGTAAAGATGGAGCTTAATTAATACAAAGCTAGTCACATGGGGAGACAGGAGGTTATTACTCAAATCAGCCTCCCTGGAAATTTGGAGGCTGGAGTTTTTAAGAATAACTTGGCAGTCAGGGTTTAGGGAATAGATTCTGCTGGTTGGATGAAGATAAAATCACAGGGGTGTGGAAACTAGTCCTTATGCAGAGTCAGTCTCTGGGGTGGGGCTACAGGACTGGTTGATTTGTGGATCTGATTGTGGTCAGCCAGTCCTCAGAAATCCAAAAGTCTGAAAAACATCTCAGAAAACCAATCTTAGGGCTGAGCACGGTGGCTTACGCCTGTAATCACAGCACTTCGGGAGGCCAAGGCGGGTGGATTACTTGAGGTCAGGAGTTCAAGACCAGCCTGGCCAACATGGTGAAACCCTGTCTCTACTAAAAATACAAAAATTAGCTGGGCATGGTGGTGAGTGCCTGTAATCCCAGCTACTTGGGAGGCTGAGGCAGGAGAATCGCTTGAACCCAGGAGGTGGAAGTTGCAGGGAGATGAGATTGCTTTACTGCACTCCAGCCTGGTCGACGAGAGTGAAACCCTGTCCCCCCGCCACCCCCATGCCAAAAAAAAAAAAAAAAAAGGAAAAAGAAAACCAATCTTAGGTTCTACAACATGTGATGATGTTATCTACAGGAGTACATTGGAGAAGTTACAAATCTTGTGTCCTCTGGAACAATGGTTGGTGATCATTTACGCCTACATCTTAGCAGAATTCAGGCTCCCTTCATAATCCTGATCTTTTGTCTTTTCATTGGTTCTATAAAGACGATTCCTATTCTCCAATGAGGAGGGGATAGTTTTGGGAAGGGCTATTACTATCTGTACTTCAAGGTTAAACTGTAACTTCCTCCTAAAGTTAGTTTGGCCTATACTGGGTACAGTGGCTCACCCCTGTAATCCCAGCACTTTGGGAGGCCAAGGTGGGTAGATCACCTGAGGTCAGGAGTTCAAGCCCAGCCTGGCCAACATGGTGAAACCCGTCCCTACTAAAAATACAAAAGTTAGCCAGGTGTGGTGGCAGAGGCCTGTAATCCCAACTACTCAGGAGGCTGAGGCAGGATAATTGCTTGAACCCGAGAGGCAGATGTTACAGTGAGCTGAGACTATGCCACTGCACTCCAGCCTGGGTAACAGAGCAAGACTATGTCTCAAAGAAAAAAAAAATTAGCCTAGCATGGTGGCACATACCTGTGGTCCCAGCTACTCGGTAGGCTGAGGCAGGAGAATTGCTTGAACTTGGGAGGCAGAGGTTGCAGTGAGCCTTAACCATGCCACTGCACTCCAGCATGGGTGACAGAGTGAGACTCCGTCTCAAAAAACAAAACAAAACAAAACAAAACTTAGTTTGGCTTATGCCCAGGAATGAACAAGGATAGCTTACAGGTTAGAAGCAAAGTAGAGTCAGCTATGTCAGATTTCTCTTACTGTTATAATTTTTGAAAAGGCAATTTCAGTGGGCCAAGTGGATTTTAAACTGTATTTATACTATTGCTACATAGAAGTTCCATTTTAGCTGGTAATAACAAACAAAAACAAACAAACACATACAAAGCACTTATATACCAGGCACTCTTCTAAGCACTTGGCCCAAATTAATTCACTTGGTCCTCTCAGTATCTCAGTGAGGTAAGGATTATTGTTTCCTCATGAGGTTGTTGGAAGAATCAAATGAAATATTATGGCTTATCATTCTTATCTTACAGCCGAGGAAACTGAGGCACAAAAAGATTCAGCTCCTTGTCTAAGTTTCCCCTTTTAGGAGGAGAAAGGGTTGAGCCAGATGGTCTGGCTCTGGAATTTGTGCATTTAACCAACACCTGTTTTTTTTTTTTAATTTTTTATTTTTCCCGACACTGAGTCTCACCCTGTTGCCTAGGCTGCAGTGCAATGGCACTCAGATCTCGGCTCACTGCATCCTCCACCTCCCAGGTTCAAGTGATTCTCCTGCCTCAGCCTCTTGAGTAGCTGGGATTACAGGTGTGCACCACCACACCCAGGTAAATTTTTTGTATATTTAGTAGAGATGGAGTTTCACCATGTTGGTCAGGCTGGTCTCAAACTCCGGACCTCGTGATCTGCCCACCTTGGCCTCCCAAAGTGCTGGGATTACAGGCATGAGCCACCGCACCCAGCCACCAACACCTCTTATGTAAGGAACAAATATAGAGTTGTTACAAAAAGAACTAGCTGAGTTACATGTTGTATTTTGTGCAAGGTCTTTAAGAGTCCATTCACCTGTATCCAGCAGACACTTGGGTCTCTAATGTGCTGTGCTCAGTAGGGCACTAAATACATTTTATGGGGCAGTGGTTGGACTCCTGCATCGTCTGTAACTGCTGCTGGCACCCAATTCTATGACATTTCTCTGCCTAAAGCAAAATACAGGATATGAAGCATCACTTTGGGGAGATGTCTAGTGATACTGGTCTTTAACTTCAATTCTTTTTTACTTTATTGTCTTCTAATAGTCATGGACACAAATGATCTTAAATTGAACAAAAGTTGAGAGGCATTTCCCTTGTAAGCTCTACTTTGAAGAACTTGGTCACTCAGCTCCTGGAAGAAAAAGTTCTCTCTCCAAGTCAAATAGAAAGAATTGTTAGAATTTTTTTTTCCTTCCAATAAATGCTAGCATCTCTCTTTTTCCCCCAAGTCCTTCAAATTCCACCATCCAAATAAACCTTTGACTAGTTTTTATTAATTACATTTTGCTAGTATGCTGCTGCTGCTTTTTAAAGATTTAAGTAATTCTGGCATTTCCTTCATTGTTATTTTTTTCCCTTTTTAAAAAATAGTTGACTCATGGCCTCTCCTGTTAGTTATTAAAGGAAAGAGACTTTGACTTTGCCACACGAAGTTGTATCAGCAGGCCTTATATATTAATTGGGATATAAATGAAAAAGGCATTCAGAAACAAAAAGTAAGACATCAGCTTCTGAGTATCTCTAGAAATAGTTTCCTAGTTGTATTCTCTCATCATAAAACATTTATGGTTGGTTGTTTTGTCCTCATGCAGTGGCAAGGGAGGAGGAGGTCATGGAGTACCAGAGTCTCCTTCAGCATCTCAGCTGCACAGAGTTTCATGATCCATGGATGGGGAGAAAGATGGTGTCAGCACACCTAGACACGCTTTTTTTTTTTTTTTTTTTGAGACTGAGTCTGGCTCTGTCGCCCAGGCTGGAGTGCAGTGGCCCGATCTCAGCTCACTGCAAGCTCCGCCTCCTCCCGGGTTTACGCCATTCTCCTGCCTCAGCCTCCGGAGTAGCTGGGACCACAGGCGCCCACCACCTCACCTGGCTAGTTTTTTGTATTTTTTAGTAGAGACGGGGTTTCACCGTGTTAGCCAGGATGGTCTCGATCTCCTGACCTTGTGATCCGCCCGTCTCAGCCTCCCAAAGTGCTGGGATTACAGGCTTGAGCCACCGTGCCTGGCTCTAGACACCCTTTTTAACAGTTTCTTCATCTTCCAATCTCAGTCTAGATATAACTTACCTTGGAACTATAAATTGAAGAAGAAAAGAACTGTAACTCGTTAAACTTTCACAACAATTCTCCAAGTAATATTTTATAAAGATAATTTGACTGGAAAGAACTTATCTATTAGTTATATGACCTTGAACTCTTGGCTTCAACAGAACTTTACCCCACGGGCTTTATTGCTCACTCTGACAAAGTGAAGAACAATTCCGTTTCATTTTAGGATATGAAACAAAAGTTCTCTGTCTGCCTCACATAAGCCGTGTGTCCTTGACCAAGTAATTTAAACTTTCTGAACCTCAATTTTCTTATCTGAAGATACCATTTAAATTAATAAATGCAAATAGTCAATACATATTTAAAACATGAAAAAATCTTCAATCTCACAAGAACTAAATACAAATTTAAACCAATATTTACCAGCTAGGTAAAGATATTTCGACATACATTTTTAAAAATTTACAATTGCAAAATTTATACTTTTAGCATTATAAATTATAAACTTAGAGAAGGTATGGAGAAGTGGGCAGTGTCATACCCTGCTGGTAGACCCAGAAAATGCTGTGACTTTTCTGAGGTTAGGCAATTGGTGACATCAATCATAAGTGCTTGTATTCTCTAACTCAAACACTCTACCTCTAGAAACTTATAATGAAAAAAATACCCAAAGATGTGCACAAGGGCTGTTCACCCCAGCTCAGCTGGAAACAACTTAACTGTCTAGTAAAGTAAACTGGCTAAAGATTAAGTGTGTAAAAGTACACTAGACAATGGGACATCACTTAGAGATTGAAAAGCGTATTTTAGCTTTGATCTGAATTACATGAGAATTACATAGGAAAATGAATTACATTGGAAAATGGTACACACACACACACACACACTCTCTTATGTTATTTATTTATTTATTTATTTATTTATTTATTTATTTTGAGACAGAATCTTGCTCTGTCATCCAGGCTGGAGTGCAATGGTGTAAGGCTCACTGCAACTTACGCCCCCCACGTTCAAGCAATTCTCCTGTCTCAGCCTCCTAAGTAGCTGGGATTACAGGCACATGCCACCATACCCGGCTAATTTTTATATTTTTAGTAGAGACAGGGCTTCACCATGTTGGCCAGGCTGGTCTCGAACTTCTGACCTCAGGTGATCCGCCTGCCTTGGCCTCCCAAAGTGCTGGGATTACAGGCATGAACCACCACATCTGGCTCAATTATGGTTTTAAATGCAAAAGTAAGTTATAAAACAGTAGATGGAACTGGGTGAGGTGGCACGTGCCTGTAATCCCAGCACTTTGGGAGGCCCACTTGGGAGGATCACTTGAGCCCAGGAGTTTGAGACCAGACTGAGCAACATGGAAAAACCCTGTCTCTACAAAAAATACAAAAAATTAGCCAGGTGTGGTGGTGCTTGCCAGTGGCCCCAGCTACTCTGGAGGCTGAGGTGGGAGGATCGCTTGAGCCCCAGAAGTCCAGACCTGCAGGAAGCTGAGATCAAGCTGCTGCACTTTAGCCTCAGCAACAGAGCAATACCCTGTCTCAAAACAAAACAAAACAAAAAACCAGTAGGTGGGTTTTTTGTTTTTGTTTTTGTTTCCAATAAATATGTAGTAATTTATTACTTGTATACTTGAAAATATAAAACTTACAATATACATTCTACAATTGCAATTAAATATGTGTGTGTAAGAGTAATATGAAAATTATTAATGTGCTTATTTTTCTTTTTGCCTTTCTGAGCACATGCGTTTTGCCCTGGTAGAGGTCAAGGCATTCATATGCTGAGGATATTAGGATTTGTTACAGAGGAATGTTAAAAATGTGGTAACATTCCACTTCTATATGATATATAGTGTTAGATAGCAGGAAAGAGGATTATTGAGAAAGAATGTTCCATATTCCTTCATTTCTTCATTAGAATATCAAAAGCTTGGCTGGGCATGGTGGCCCATGCCTATAATCTAGCGCTTTGCGAGGCCGTAAAGGGAGGATCACTTGAACCTGGACTTCAAGAACAACCTGAAAAACATAGTGAGATGCTGACCACAAAAAATAAAGTTAGACAGGTGTGATGGCACATGCCTGTAGTCCCAGCTGCTTGGGAGGCTGAGGTGGGAGGGTTATTTGAACTTGGGTAATCCAGATTGCAGTGAGCTGAGATCATGCCGCTGCACTCCAGCCTGGGCAACAGAGTGAGACTTCATCTCAAAAAAAAAAAAAAAAAAAAAAAGCCCAGGCTGGAAAACCCGTCTCACAGAATTCTTCTGTAGTGTAAGAAAGACACCTCTCCACCTATAACATCTGTCACTCTATCACAGCAGGAGGTGAAAACATAGGGAATCAAAAGAAAATATTTTCTGGTCAATGTTGGGCATGGTGGCTCATGCCTATAATCCTAGCACTTTGGGAGGCCAAGGTGGGCGGATCACCTGAGGTCAGGAGTTCGAGCCTAGCCTGGCCAACATGGCGAAAACCCGTCTCTACTAAAAATACAAAAAAAAAAGAAAAAAAAAAAAAGAAAAAAAAAAAAAAAAAAGAAAAGAAAAGCTGGGCGTGGTGGCACGTGCCTGTAGTCCCAGCTACTCAGGAGGCTGAGGCAGAAGAATTGCTTGAACTCAGGAGACAAAGGTTGCAGTGAGCTGAGATTGTGCCACTGCACTCCAGCCTGGGTGACAGAGCGAGACTCTGTCTCAAAAGAAAAAAAAAAGAAGAAGAAAATATTTTCTGGTCAAGAGAATGATGGGAAGAAGGAAGGGAGAGAGGAGAAGTGATGGTGGTCCTGGTTTCTCTCTCTGAGCTTCATCTAGGAAGGAGTGTATGTTAAAAAAAGGAGGGTAGCAGCTCTGTCTCCCACTAACCTGGAGTGCAGCCGCAACCACACCAACACCAACACAGCAAGGCAGTGTGGCCAGGTGGAGAGATACTCTGAGATTTCATTTCCTAACCACCCTTGGTAACTGGAGGCAGGGGTGCTGACTTGAGAGCCACAGGATGGTCATGACTGGGTGAGGCGATCCTCCTTAGACTCTAGGGAACCTCTATAAACTGACCTGATGTAGAGACTTGCATATTTGTTACTAGCAGTAGCTGAAGTGAGGTGTAGGCCTTGAAATGAGGTGTAGGTAAATGCCCTGAGCCCTAATTGAGCCAAAAGACAGGAAAGAATACATCTTCACAGCTGTAGATTTTATCCACAAAGGCCCACAGGGAATGTTGCAAGCAGGGACATGAAGGACAATGCTCTGGACACCAGGATCTAAATAAGTCCACACGTGACATTTGGTTAAGTTGTAAAGTATCTTTTATTCTATCTTATGTGTTTGTTAAAGGGACTAGGTTGAGGCCTGGTGCAGTGGCTAACGCCTATAATCCCAGCACTCTAGGAGGCTGAGGCAGGTGGATTGCTCAAGCCCAGACTTTCAAGACCAGTCTAGACAAAATGGTGAAACCCTGTCCCTACAAAAAATATTAAAAAAATCTGCAGGGATATTGAAAAATATGTATATTTAAAAAAAAGGTACTTGGTCATTTGTCCTACAAAATTCTGCTTATTCTGGATTTGGCTAATTCCTTCTCCATAGTGGAAATTAATTTGTTTCTGTATCCCCAATAGTTCCTATAAGTTGGTAGTTAGATGTAGAGGTTTGCTACTTCATAATGCTAAGATTGAACAGTGGATTCTGATGTCAGCCTGATTCAACTATGATAAATTCACCATCAACACTTCACATATGGTTTTAGCATCTATTGGTGACAGTGAAGACCATTTTAAAAAATTCATTCTAATTCTATCATTTGTACTGCATGTATTTTCTGTAATCAACTATTTGGTTACCCTGAATAGATTTTATATGGAAAAGGCAGGATAAATGCTTAATTTCTTTCTTTGGTTGGTTTTCTCAATAATGAATTAGTGCACCAGCAACTTCCAATTGTGACTACTGTGTTTTTTTTTGAGATGGAATCTCTCTCTGTCGCCCAGACTGGAGTGCAGTGGTGCACTCTCAGCTTACTACAGCCTCCACCTCCTGGGTTCAAGCGATTCCTGTGCCTCAGCCTCTGGAGTAGCTGGAATTATAGGCACCCCCCACCACGCCAAGCTAATTTTTGTATTTTTAGTAGAGAGGGAGTTTCACCATGTCAGCCAGACTTGTTTTGAACTCCTGACCTCAAGTTATCCACCCGCCTTGGCCTCCCAAAGTACTGGGATTACAGGTGTGAGCCACCACGCTGGGGTTTTTGTTTTATTTTTAAAATATTAGTACGAATACATGGATTTATATGTGTTTTGGATAGATTTATGTGTTCCAATCGGTTACAATCATGATCCTTTCCCATGCTCAAATCATCCTGTCTTTAGCCAATGGGAGCCCCTTCATTTTGGCAGCTGTGTTTTTTTAAACAACCACTTGTCTTCAATAGTGTCTTTGTTTTCTGACTCAGCAAGATGTCCCAAGACCACCTTGTGTATTTTTTGCCCCGAAACTGGAATCAGTTACTTCTCTAAAGGGTTCAGATTCTGGTTCCTGGTAAATAGTATTCAGGAGCTACAGTCTTGGTAATGGTGGCTCATTGCTACATTGTTTCCAGGCCTTTTTAGTGGACAAGGCTTAGAAATATGTATTTCATAGCAAGAGACAAATACATAATAAGTTCATATTGCTATTTCTGATTTCATTTTTTCTTATAGTGTAATATACATAATAAATTTTACAATTTTAATTTTACCATGTTTTTAAGTGTACAGTTTAGTGACATTAAGTACATTCATATTGTTCTGCAGCTGTCACCACTATCCATCTCCAGAACATTTTTATTCCTAGGCTGAAACTCTGAGCCCGTTAAACACTAACCTCTAGCCAGGAGTGGTGGCTCATGCCTGTAATCCCAGCACTTTGGGAGGCCCAGGCGGGAGGATCACTTGAGCTCAGGAGTTCAAAACCAGCCTGGGCAACATAGGGAGACCTTATCTCTACAAAAAATACAAAAATTAGCTGGGCGTGGTGGTGCACATCTGCAGTCCCAGCTACTCCAGAGGCCGAGGAGGGAGGATCACTTGAGCCTGGGAGGTTGAGGCTGCAGTGAGCCGTGATCACGCCATTGCATTACAACCTGGGTGACAAAGAGAGACCCCATCTCAAAAAAAACCCAACCCCCCAAAACCCACTAACGTCCTATTCCCCACCTCCCACCCCCACCCCACCCTAACTCCCAGCAAACACCATCCTACTTCCATATCTATGAATATTTGTTCTTTTGTGAGTGGCTTATTTCACTTAGCACGATGTCCATTAGGTTCACACATGTTGAAACTCGTGTCAGCATTGCCTTCCTTTGTAAGGCTAAATAAGATTGCATTGTATGTATTTACCACATTTTTGTTTATCCATCCATTTGTCGATGGACACTTAGGTTGCTTCCAACTTTTGGTTATTGTGAATAATAATGCCGTGAATATGGATGTACAAATATTTGTTTGAGTCCCTGCTTTAAATTATTTTGGGTATATACCCAGAAGCATAATTACTGAAGCATATGGTAATTCTATATTTAATTTTTTGAGGAACTGCCATACTGTTTTCCATAGCAGGTGTACCATCTTACATCCCACCAGCAATGAACAAGGGTTCCAATTTCTCCACATCCTCACCAATATTTGTTATTATATTTTCTAGTTTTTAAAATTCTATTAAAAAAACAGCTATTCTAACAGAGATGAATCAATTCAAATTTAAGATTATAGGATTGTGGCTACACTTTAAAATTTTTTATTCTTATTTCTTTTCTCTTTACCTTGAAAATGTTGGTTCCTAAAAACATTAATTCAAGTACTTATTTCCTAATACTATAATGTACACATAATAGTTAAAAAAAAACAAGACCCATATTGTTTCTAATAATAAGATCACTGGGCCGGGCATGGTGGCTCATGCCTGTAATCCCAGCAATTTGGGAGGCCGAGGAGAGTGGATCACCTGAGGTCAGGAGTTTGAGACCAGCCTGGCTAATGTGGTGAAACCCCATCCTTACTAAAAATACAAAAATTAGCCAGACTTGGTGGTAGGCACCAGTAATCCAGGCTACTTGGGAGGCTGAGGCAGAGGATCACTTGAACCCAGGAGGCGGAGGTTGCAGTGAGCCTAGATCCTGCCATTGCACTGCAGCCTGGGTGGCAAGAAGGAAACTCCGTCTCAAAACAAAACAAAACAAAACAAAACAAAACAAAACAAAAAGCCCCCACTGAATTCAGTTTAAGATTTCTCTGTGGATCTTGTGGTCCCTAAAGATACATCAGTAGAGATATATAATCAAATTACTGCATTTAAAAGTCACTGTAAATAATTATTTTTCCTGTTATTCTATCAATTTGATATAGTTATGATTATATTCATTATATGAATATGATTTTATTCAACAATAGATTATATTCATCCATTTGTTTTCAAATGTCAGAAACTGGTTTTTAAGAATTTAGTATTTTTTAAATTATGTAAAACATTTACATAGTTCACTCAAAACTATAAAACAATACAATCAGGCCAGGCACGGTGGCTCACATCTGTAATTCCAGCAATTTGGGAGGCTGAGGAGAGAGTATCACTTGAGCCCAGGAGTTCGAGACCAGCCTGGTTAGCATAGTAAGACCCTATCTCTATTTCAAAAAAATAAACAAACAAAAAACTGGCACAATCAGAGAATTCTCACATTAATATCCAACCCCACTCTTCTTCTACTACCCTTCCTCTCACTGTAGGTAGCAACTAATTATCTGTTAGAGTTTGGTTTATTCTTCAGTTGCCTCTTTTTAGAAAATATAAACACGTACTTATATTCATATTCCCCTCGCTTGTACACAAAATGGGAGCTTACAAGCCCTCTTCTGTGCCTCTTTTTTTCATTGAACAGTATATCCTGGTGCTCACTGAGTATCATAATACTGAAATCTTCCTCATTTTCTTTTCTACTTAATATTCTTCTGTGTAGGTTTATTATAAAGAAGTCTTCCTCATTCCTTTGCACTGCTGCAGAATAATACACTGTGTGGGTGCATCCATAGTTTATTTAACAAGTTCACTAGTGATAGAAATCTGGTTTGGTTCCAGTATTTTGCTATTACAAATAATACCACAAAGAATAGCATTGACCTCACTCAAGAATGCTCTGGTAAATGTTTGCCAAGAAGCTCTCTGGAAAAATAAAATGAAATGAGAAAACAACCCTGATTGAGCACCTTTTCATAATGTTTAGTGGGCATTTGGATAGCTCCTCTTCTGTGAAGCATCTGTTCAGCCTCCTCTTACTTCGCTATAAGGTTGTCCATCTTATTGTTTCCTCTATATGAGCCCTTTGCTGGACATATGTATTTCCAATACTCTTTCTCATTATTCACTGTCTTAGTGATTTCTTCTGAATTTCTGAATTTAAAAATTTTGACTGGGTGCAGTGGCTCATGCCTGTAATCCCAACTACTTGGGAAGCTGAGGCAGGAGAATCACTTGAACCTGGGAGGCGGAGGTTGCAGTGAGCCAAGATCGCGCCACTGCACTCTAGCCTGGGCAACAGAGCAAGACTCTGTCTCAAAAAAATAAATAAATAAATAAATAAAAATAAAAATAAAAAAATTAACATAGTCCAATTTATGAAAAGTTTCCTTTAAGTTTGGAGCAGAGTTCTGTTTAATAAATATTTGCAAGCCTGGGCAACATAGGGAGATCCCGTCTCTATAAAAATTTTTTTAAAAAATCAGCTGGGTGTGATGGCAGGTGCGTGTAGTCCCAGCTACTCCAGAGGCTGAGGTGGGAGGATCACTTGAGCCTGGGAGGTTGAGGCTGCAGTGAGCCATGTTCACACCACTGCATTCCAGCCTGGGTGACAGAACAAGACCCCATCTCAAGAAAAAAAAAATTGCTTTGGACTTCACATGAAAAGTAAAAAAAGAAAAAATAAGTAAAGAAAAAAAAATTGTTTACTCCAAAGGTATGAAGATATATGTTTTATTCTAGAAGCTTTATTATTTTGCTTCTTTCATTTCAATCTAAAATCTATCTGGAATTCATTATTTTGTATGATATGGATGAAGATTCATTTTTCTCCATATGGATATCCAATTAATCCACGAGCATTTATTGAAAAGATCATCCTGTCTCCACTGCATTGCAATGTGACTTTGGTGTATGTGTATGTGTGGATCTGTTGCTGAATTTTCTATTTGTGTGGTGCATTTGGGTTTTTGTTGTTGTTTTGTTTGTTTGTTTTTGTAGAGATGGGGTTTCACCATATTGCCCAGGCTGGTCTTGAACTTCTGAACTCAAGTGATCTGCCCACCTTGAACTTTCTATTTTGTTTTATTGATCTATTTGTCTATCTTTTCACTAATTTGCTCTGTCTTGATTATCGTAGCTTTATATGTAGCTTTGATATTTGATATTGTAAATCCTCTAACTTTTTTTAAGATTGTCTTACTTATTAATCATTCTTTGAATTTCCGTATAAAACTTAGAGAGCTTATGAATGTACACAGAAACACTTTCTGAAATTTTGTTTGGGAGTGACTCGAATCTATAGATAGATTTGGGGGGAACTGACATCTTTACACTACACAGGTTCATGAATTTCGAGCCTTCTGATACATGAAGCTAGTCTATTTTTGCATTTATTTAGGTCTTTTTTAGTTTTTCTAAATAATATTTTGCAATATTCTACATAGAAGTCTTGTGCATCTTTATTAGGTTTTCCCCTCAGTATTTAAGGTGTTTTGATATTTTTGTAAATAGCATCTTTTAAAATTTTTATTTATTTATTTTTATTTAACTTTTAAGTTTAGGGGTGCATATGCAGGTTTGTTATATAGGTAAACCGATGTCACAGGGGTCTGTTGTACAGATTATTTTATCACCCTGGTATTAAGCTTAGTTATCTTTCCTGATCCTCTCCCTCCTCCTCCCACCCTCCACTCTCTGATAGGCTCCAGTGTGTGCTCTTCCCTTCTATGTGTCCATGCCTTCTCATCATTTAGCTCCCACTTGTAAGTGAGAACATGTGGTATTTGGTTTTCTGTTCCTGCGGTAGTTTGCTAAGGATAATGGCCTCCATCTCCATCTACGTTCCTGCAAAGGAGGACAACATCTCGTTTTTTTGTTTGTTTGTTTTGTTTTTTGTTTTTTGTTTTTTTGAGAGGGAGTCCTGCCCTGTCATCCAGGCTGGAGTGCAATGGCACGATCTCGGCTCACTGCAACCTGCACCTCCTGGGTTCAAACAATTCTCCTGCCTCAGCCTCCTGAGTAACTGGGATTACAGGCGCCATCATGCTTAGCTAGTTTTTGTATTTTTAGTAGAGATGGGGTTTCACCATGTTGGCCAGGCTGATCTCATTCTTTCTATGTCTGCATAGTATTCCACTCCATGGTGTATATACATAATATTTTCTTTATTCAGTCTATCATTGATGGCCATTTAGGTTGATTCCATGTCTTTGCTATTGTGAATAGTGCTGCAATAACTGACAAGGTTGCAGAGAAAAAGAAATGCATATACACTGTTGGTGGGAGTGTAAATTAGTTCAACCATTGTGGAAAGCAGTGTGGTGATTCCTCAAAGTTCTAAAAACAGAACTACCATTAGACTCAGCAATCTCATTACTGGGTATATACCCAAAGGAATGTAAACAGTATTTTTTAAAAAGATTTTTCAATTGTTTGTTAATGATATCTAGAAATATAGTTGATTTTTAAAATATTTATCTTCATATCTGCAATCTTGCTAAGTTTATTTAATATCAATAATTATATAATTTCTGATTTTTTGTATATACAACATGTTATCTGTAAATAACGACAATTTTAGTTCTCTCTATTTTTTTTATTATACTTTAAGTTCTAGGGTACATGTGCACAATGTGCAGGTTTGTTACATATGTATACATGTGCCATGTTGGTGTGCTGCACCCATTAACTTGTCATTTACATTAGGTATATCTCCTAATGATATCCCTCCTCCCTCCCCCCACCCCATGACAGGCCCCTATGTGTATGTTCCCCACCCTGTGTCCAAGTGATCTCATAGTTCAGTTCCCACCTATGAGTGAAAACATGAGGTGTTTTGTTTTCTGTCCTTGTGATAGTTTTGCTCAGAATGATGGTTTCCAGCTTCATCCATGTCCCTAAAAAGGACATGAACTCATCCTTTTTCATGGCTGCATAATATTCCGTGGTGTATATGTGCCACATTTTCTTTTTTTTTTTCTTTTTTTTTTTTTTTTTTTTTGAGACGGAGTCTCACTCTGTCACCCAGGCTGGAGTGCAGTGGCCGGATCTCAGCTCACTGCAAGCTCTGCCTTTCGGGTTCACGCCATTCTCCTGCCTCAGCCTCCCAAGTAGCTGGGACTACAGGCGCCCGCCACCTCGCCCGGCTAGTTTTTTGTATTTTTTAGTAGAGACGGGGTTTCACTGGGTTAGCCAGGATGATCTCGATCTCGTGACCTTGTGATCCGCCTGTCTCGGCCTCTCAAAGTGCTGGGATTACAGGCTTGAGCCACTGCGCCTGGCGTGCCACATTTTCTTAATCCAGTCTATCATTGATGGACATTTGGGTTGGTTCCAAGTCTTTGCTATTGTGAATAGTGCCACAATAAACATATGTGTGCATGTGTCTTTATAGTAGCATGATTTATAATCCTTTGGGTATATACCCCGTAATGGGATGGCTGAGTCAAATGGTATTTCTAGTTCTAGATCCTTGAGGAATCGCCACACTGTCTTCCACAATGGCTGAACTAGTTTACAGTCCCACCAACAGTATAAAAGTGTTCCTATTTCTCCACATCCTCTCCAGCACCTGTTGTTTCCTGACTTTTTAATAATTGCCATTCTAACTGGTGTGAGATGGTAACTCATTGTGGTTTTGATTTGCTTTTCTCTGATGACCAGTGATGATGAGCATTTTTTCATGTGTCTGTTGGATGCCTAAATGTCTTCTTTTGAGAAACATCTGTTCATATCCTTTGCTCACTTTTTGATGGGGTTGTTTGATTTTTTCTTGTAAATTTATTTAAGTTCTTTGTAGATTCTGGATATTGGCCCTCTGTCAGATGGGTAGATTGCAAAAATTTTCTCAGATTCTGTAGGTTGCCTGTTCACTCTGACTGGTAGTTTCTTTTGCTGTACAGAAGCTCTTTAGTTTAATTAGATCCCATTTGTCTATTTTGGCTTTTGTTGCCATTGCTTTTGGTGTTTTAGTCATGAAGTCCTTGCCCATGCCTATGTCTTGAATGGTATTGCCTGGGTTTTACTCTAGAGTTTTTATGGTTTTAGGACTAACATTTAAGTCTTTGATCCATCTTGAATTAAATTTTGTATAAGGTGTAAGGAAGGGATCCAGTTTCAGCTTTCTACATATGACTAGCCAGTTTTCCCAGCACCATTTATTAATGGGGAAAGGGAATGTGGTATTATTTCCGAGGCCTCTGCTCTGTTCCATTAGTCTATCTCTCTGTTTTGGTACCAGTATCATACTGTTTTGGTTACTGTAGCCTTGTAGTATAGTTTAAAGTCAGGTAGTGTGATGCCTCCAGCTTTGTTCTTTTGGCTTAGGATTGTCCTGGCAATGTGGGCTCTTTTTTGGTTCCATATGAACTTTAAAATAGTTTCTTCCAATTCTGTGAAGAAAGTCATTGGTAGTTTGATGGAGATGGCATTGAATCTATAAATTACCTCGGGCAGTATGACCATTTTCACAATATTGATTCTTCCTTTCCATGAACATGGAATGCTCTTCCATTTGTTTGTATCCTCTTTTATTTTATTGAGCAGTGGTTTGTAGTTCTTTTTGAAGAGGTCCTTCACATCCCTTGTAAGTTGGATTCGTAGGTATTTTATTCTCTTTCAAGCAATTGTGAATGGGAGTTCACTCATGATTTGGCTCACTGTTTGTCTGTTGTTGGTATATAGGAATGCTTGTGATTTTTGCACATTGATTTTGTATCTTGAGACTTTGCTGAAGTTGCTTATCAGCTTAAGGAGATTTTGGGCTGAGATGATGGGGTTTTCTAAACATATAATCATGTCATCTGCAAACAGGGACAATTTGACTTCCTCTTTTCCTAATTGAATACCCTTTATTTCTTTCTTCTGCCTGATTGCCCGGCCAGAACTTCCAACACTATGTTGAAGAGGAGTGGTGAGAGATGGCATCCCTGTCTTGTGCCAGTTTTCAAAGGGAATGCTTCCAGTTTTTGTCCATTCAGTATGATATTGGTTGTGGGGTTGTCATAAATAGCTCTTATTATTTTGAGATATGTCCCATCAAAACCTAATTTATTGAGAGTTTTTAGCTTGAAGAGCTATTGAATTTTGTCGAAGGCTTTTTCTGCATCTATTGAGATAACCATGTGGTTATTGTCATTGGTTCTGTTTATGTGATGGATTACGTTTATTGATTCACAAATGTGAACCAGCCTTGCATCCCAGGGATGAAGCCAACATGATCATGGTGAATAAGCCTTTTGATGTGCTGCCGGATTCGGTTTGCCAATATTTTATTGAGGATTTTCACATAGATGTTCATCAGGGATATTGGTCTAAAATTCTCTTTGTTGTGTCTCTGCCAGGCTTTGGTATCAGGATGATGCTGGCCTCATAAAGTGAATTAGGGAGGATTCCACCCCTTTTTTTTATTCCAAAAAAACTATTTTTTGGAATAGTTTCAGAAGGAATGGTACCAGCTCCTCTTTGTACCTCTGGTAGAATTCGGCTGTGAATCTGTCTGGTCCTGGACTCTTTTTTGGTTGGTAGGTATTAATTATTGCCTCAATTTCAGAACCTGTTATTGGTCCATTCAGAGATTCAACTTCTTCCTGGTTTAGTCTTGGGAGGGTGTATGTATCCAGGAATTTATCCATTTCTTCTAGATTTTCTAGTTTACTTGTGTAGAGGTGTTTATAGTATTCTCTGATGGCGGTTTGTATTTCTGTGGGATCGGTGGTGATATCCCCTTTATCATTTTTTATTGCATCTGTTTGATTCTTCTCTCTTTTCTTCTTTATTCATCTTGCTAGTGGTCTATTGATTTTGTTGATCTTTTCAAAAAACCAGCTCCTGGATTCAGTGATTTTTTTTAAGGGTTTTTTTGTGTCTCTGTCTCCTTCAGTTCTGCTCTGATCTTAGTTTTTTCTTGCCTTCTGCTAGCTTTTGAATGTGTTTGCTCTTGCTTCTGTAGTTCTTTTAATTGTGATGTTAGGGTGTCAATTTTAGATCTTTCCTGCTTTCTCTTGTGGGCATTTAGTGCTATAAATTTCTCTCTACACACTGCTTTAAATGTTTCCCAGAGATTCTGATATGTTGTGTCTTTGTTCTCATTGGTTTCAAAGAACATCTTTATTCTGCCTTCATTTTGTAATGTACCCAGTAGTCATTCACAAGCAGGTTGTTCAGTTTCCATGTAGTTGTGCGGTTTTGAGTGAGTTTCTTAATCCTGTGTTCTAGTTTGATTGCACTGTGGTCTGAGAGACAGTTTGTTGTGATTTCTTTTACATTTGCTGAGGAGTGCTTTACTTCCAACTATATGGTAAGTTTTGGAATAAGTGCAATGTGCTGCTGAGAGGAATGTATATTCTGTTGATGTGGGGTGGAGAGTTCTGTAGATGTCTATTAGGTCCGCTTGGTGCAGAGATGAGTTCAAGTTCTGGATATCCTTGTTAACTTTCTCTCTCGTTGGTCTAATGTTGACAGTGGGGTGTTAAAGTCTCCCATTATTATTGTGTTTGTGTCTAAGTCTCTTTGTAGGTTCTAAGGACTTGCTTTATGCATCTGGGTGCTCCTATATTGCATGCATATATATTTAGGATAGTTAGCTCTTCTTGTTGAATTGATCCCTTTACCATTATGTAATGGCCTTCTTTGTCTCTTTTGATCTTTGTTGGTTTAACGTCTGTTTTATCAGAGACTAGGATTGCAACCTCTGCTTTTCTTTTTGCTTTCCATTTGCTTTGTAGATCTTCCTCTAGCCCTTTATTTTGAGCCTATGTGTGTCTCTGCATGTGAGATGGGTCTCCTGAATACAGCACACTGATTGGTATTAACTCTTTATCTAATTTGCCAGTACTTGCCTTTTAATGGAAGCATTTAGCCCATTTACATTTAAGGTTAATATTGTTATGTGTGAATTTAATCCTGTCATTATGATGTTAGCTGGTTATTTTGTTCCTTAGTTGATGCAGTTTCTTCCTAGCATCGATGGTCTTTACAATTTGGCATGTTTTTTCAGTGGCTGGTACCTGTTGTTCCTTTCCATGTTTAGTGCTTCCTTCAGGAGCTCTTGTCAGACAGGCCTGGTGGTGACAAATCTCTCAGCATTTGCTTGTCTGTAAATTATTTTATTTCTCCTTCACTTCTAAAGCTTAGTTTGGGGAATGGGGTATCCATCCCCTCAAGCATTTATCCTTGGATTTACAAATAAGTCCAATTACTGCTAGACTTGTTATTTATTATTATTATTTTTGTTTTTTTTCTTTTGAGACAGAGTCTTGCTCTGTTACCCAGGCTGGAGTGCAATTGCGTGATCTCAGCTCACTGCAGCCTCCGTCTTGTTGGTTCAAGAGATTCTTGTGCCTCAGCCTCCCTAGTAGCTAGGACTACAGGTGCGTGTCACCATGCCCTACTAATTTTTTGTATTTTTAGTAGAGATGTGGTTTCACCATGTTGGCCAGGCTGGTCTCAAACTCCCGGCCTCTGGTGATCCCCTCGCCTTGGCCTCCCAAAGTGCTGGGATTACAGGCATGAGCCATTGTGCCTGGCCTACTATCATTATTCAGACTAAGAATGTATGCAATATATATGTAAATTTCCTGCATTCTTACAGGATTATCCCTTCTCTGGTCATGAACAGAAAAATGTGCTGAAACATCTGTAATTGATGGGCAATCCCCAAGGAAGAAAGAGGGAAATGCTGATTCTGGTAATGCTGTTGGTTAAGTACGCAAATATAAGGCAGAGTTTCTGAAGAAATGTGTCACTGAAGTTTGTTATTGCTAGCCCTTTGGCCACATCCATTTATAGCTTGTGCAAATATGTCTGTTTAGAGGAATACACTACACTAGCTACCAGTGACAGGTTTGTGTTTTATTTTAATACCATTTTGGGGGATTTCTTCTCATATTCACATGTGTCTTTCCCATCGGGTTTAAACTCAAATGTGAAGTCTATTCAGACCAGCATTTCCTGGCTTCAATATTCTGCATACAACGTTTATAATTCTTTTCTTCTTCCATATGCCACTTATATTACTTGCCTAAGGTTTTCTTTGAACTCATTTTCTTTTTCTTCAATTAATGCCTTTTAAAAGAAAATATCAGGCCAGACATGGTGGCTCATGCCTGTAATTGCAGCACTTTGGGAGGCCAAGGGAGGTGACTCACCTGAGGTCAGAAGTTCAAAACCAGCCTGGCCAACATGGTGAAATCTCTACTAAAAATGCAAAAATTAGCCTGGTGTTGTGGTGGCACTTATAATTCCAGCTGTTCGGGAGGCTGAGGCAGGAGAATCGCTTGAGCCTGGGAGGTAGAGGTTGCAGTGAACCGAGATAGCGCCACTACACTCCAGCCTGGGTGACAGAGCAAGACTCTGTCTCAAAATAAATAAATAAATAAATAAAATTTAAAAAAATAAAGAAAGAAAGAAAATATTACTATCACAAATTGAAAATCAATACTGCTTGTCAAAATCATGGTAAAAATTAAAACAGTGAAACTGAAATAATTTTATTAAATACTACAAAGAGATCATCGCCTATTGAAGACTCTGACCCCCAGGCAGCCCTCTTTATTAAAATAAGCAATGTTAGAGAGGTTTTAAAGCCTAAATAAGCTGAGCTATTCTCCTTAATATAATAAAAAACCTGACAGAAATGAAAAGGGAGGGATTTTTTCCTGTGTGATTCCACTTTGTTCAGTGATTTGCCAGTGTACCACATGAAGGCTCCTCATGTTCTACTCTTTAGGATACACTGGATTGGATCATCTCCAAGATGTCTTTCAACCTGCATCTATGACATTCCAAATTTTTTTTCTTCGAAGTATTTTTGTATTTCCTCCCTCAGTTCTCACTCATGGAAGCTGTCCTTGACCTATACCACATGTACAAATGACTCCTTTCTAGCAATGACCGCTTGTACTCCTGCACTCTTAGTGCTGAATGTCACTATGAAAACACTTGGGAATTTTATATAAGAAACAGAAAAATGGAGAAAACTGTGTAAAGTAGGAAGTAATTAGGAGACAATAGCTCAGACAAAAGACATCCTGCATCTTTGACCTGGAACATTTTTATCTGTTTTCCCCAATATTTTTTCACTTTCTTGTACTTCCCACTTGAGGCTTATTTGGGTTAAAATAAGTGTATTCTCCTAAAACAGCAGATATCTCTAGGAGGATTAAAAGACCATCAGCTACCCACACCTTAGTATAAATTAATCTAATCGGTTTGGTTATTTCCTTGATGTCTGAGATTGCCAACATTAAAAGAAACAGAAAGAAATAATTTTGATGAGTAGTATATTTTCAGGGCCTGGGGGAGCATAAGAGGAGAGAGGGTTGGATGAAAGAGCATGAAGAGATAGAAGAGAAACAATAAAGGAAGGTCAGAGGGTCCCAAATAAAAGTTTAAGAATAGTTTAATGTTTTCTCTCTTTCCCCATTTTCTTGCTCTATCAGCTTAATTCCTGTCATACAGACCCAGAAGTCAGGTGAGTATAGAAAATGACACTTAAGTTACTTCTTAAAGTCAACTTTTATAGGCTAGGACTTTCCCCACCATTAGTAAAATTGCTTCTAAGGAAAAATGTATTTTGTGTTTGTGACAACCAACATATTCACTGCGTTCTATTACACAGTATTTGATAACCTGAGAACTATCTGTATGGATTCTGCATACAGTCAGTAACTAAGAAATACTATTTATCTCTCTGCCTTTGTAAATCTCCAGCGGAACAGAAAAATGCCAGGAAGATTGGTACAGACATGG
Organism: Macaca mulatta; assembly: GCF_049350105.2. Lineage (NCBI taxonomy): Eukaryota > Metazoa > Chordata > Mammalia > Primates > Cercopithecidae > Macaca > Macaca mulatta. Next base: position 94,936,123 of record NC_133420.1, read on the forward strand.
ACTTCCCCAAGAGAATGGTTCAATTTTACATAAAGTGTTCCTGTGCCCTTTAAGTCCTATATTAGGTTTCCCATCACCTTAAGTGCAATAGTTCTATTGATGACTTTCAAGCAGGTTCTAGGCCAGTGCTTTTCAAACTATCTGTGATGAAGGACCAGACTTTTTCTTCTTCTTCTTTTTTTTTTTTTTTTTTTGAGACAGGATCTTGCTGTGTTGCTCAGATTGGAGCACGTGGGCACAGCCATGGTTCACTGCAGCCTCAACCTTCTGGGCTGAAACAATCTTCCTTCCTCAGCCTCCTGTGTAGCTGGGACTACATACACACACCACACCCAGCTAATGTGTGTGTGTGTGTATATGTGTGTGTGTGTGTGTGTCTGTGTGTGTGTTATAGAGAAGGAATCTTGCTTGTTGCCCAGGCTGATCTTGAACTCCTGGCTTCAAGCAATGCTCCTGCCTCTGCCTCCCAAAGTGCTGGTATTACAGGCATGAGCTACTGCTCCTGGCCACCTCCTTTTTTTAACTCTTTGATCCGTGGTGGAATCCAAAAATGCAGTTTGTGCCACATGTGACTCAGCATACAAGTCTGAAAACACCCCCACTGGTCTCTTACCTCAGTCAACAAGACAATTTCACCAATCTTGAGCTTGGATGTTCTGGCAATGTCAAGTTGCTATAAGAGTTTCTACACACTAATTCCTAATTTCTGAGCTTATCTTATTGCAGAATGGTGAAAAGGTTTACAGATCATACATTGAATAGTGATCTTGTAGGTGTGCTCTGAGAATCCTTCTTATAAAATGACAAGACCCCTGCAGCCCTGGGGAGTCCTTTCATTGACCTAGAGTAGATGTAATCTAATGGTGTGGCCCATGGACAAAAATAACCTGAGAATTATTGGTCTGTAACACAGACTTGCCAACTCACTTGGTGTGCTCTTCTTGCTACTTCCACTCCTTTGAACTGTACCAGAAAATTTGGAGATTGTATAGTTTTTACCAATTATTATATTGCTAACTAAGTACATAAACATAATATGTAAAACAATCTGCAAAGCGCTTTCTCACTGTCAGATTAAGTTTTGCTGCAGTAACAAAGGATCTCTGAAATCTCAGAGCTTGACAACAATAAATCTTTCATTTCTTATTCATGCTATATTTCCATCAAGGGTCAGTCTGAGCCAGCTCCACTTGATCTTCATTTTAGGACCTATGCTGAAGGTGTAGTGCTAGTTGGGACATGGCTGCTGGTATTGGGTGAGGGAAAAGAGAAGATGGTGGCCATGTGATAGTTCTCAAGGCTTTATCCCAAAATGTCCATATTATTTTCTCTCATCTCTCATATCTCATTGGCCAAAGCAAGTCATATGACCAAGCCTGAAGGAGGCAAGGATGAACAAACTCCCAGAGGAAGGATCTTGGAGGGAGGGGCAGCAAAGAATCCAAACCCTAGTAACACCTATTGCAATCATTTTGAAAATTTGAGTGAGAGTTGAGGAAAGAGTAGAGGCATTTCAGAATGTGAAAAATCTATCCCATAAACAAGGAAGATAAAGTTACTTTTACTAATTTTAATACCAATATGAGAACATTTTACTCTGATTTTAAGGCTCTGTGAGAAGAATTGGTTATTTAAGTGCATCATTGAAAAATGTATTCTCTGTAAGAATTACAGATGATTCATATTAAAAAGAAAACCATCATGGGCATTGATCCATCTTTCTGGAGTATATAAGGCTGACATACAAATATACATGAAGTAAACACAAATGAGAATGTAGTCCCACCTGATACAAAGTTAATTTGTGCCTGAGGTTTGAAAAGTTTAAGATCTTTTCTTTTGATTTCCATGGTTCATTTAAAAGGTGAGAGTATCACAGAAAAAGAGTGACATATTCATTCTCTGAGGCTTGTTAGAGAATTCCTCATTTGGTAAAATAAGAGAACGTCTCCAACTCCCAGAGAAGAAGTAAGACTGGTCTTAGTAGTCTTTAAATATTCTTAATTCTCTATGGATGAGAACAAAATTTTCTCCCATCTTTCTTCAAATAGGAGTCATTTTAGTATCAAAGAATTAATAAGCCTCCTTAAGTACCAAACGTACAACCAAGGAGTAATTGGGCTCATTTGATGTTAGAGCTCTTCAAGGTCTCTTTTTATATTAAAAACACTCCAGATTGGAAATGCTTTGTCAGAACTAGAAAGAAAGAACAAGGACAAATCCCCACAGCATGCAGACATGTAGAAGAAAAAAGGAAAGAGTACTCCTTTATTTGCTTCTTTTCTTTCCCTCTTTGCCCATGATTTCTTATTTTTCTTTGGAGCCTTACATTACTACTCTTTTAAGCTCCTCTTGGGATGGCTTCTTCTGCTTCTGTTTAGTGAGATGTTAACAGCACATTTTTCTAAGAGCTCCTCATATTTAAACTCGGGGCAGTGGGGGAAATTGTGTTTTTCCTGCACTAGCCAGGACATCAAGCTAAACTTGGAGTATATATACCTACAGCTTCTTCATGGGGCACAGGAATGTGGCTGGAGAAGTGCCACATGGTGTGGACTTCCATTATGGCAACCTAATGGTAACCCATTATGCTTGTGTAGAAGTTACAGTATTTGCAGAGTTCATTCACCACATTTTCTTCTTTGATCTGATTTTGACATCAGTTCTGTGAAACTGGAACTTTCAACCCCATTTTATAATTAAAGATTAAGTGATAGAACCAATGGAGGGGATCCATGCAGATGTCATCTTTCTTTTCCAGGAATTGCCTCCTTTCTCTATCCACATTTATATCTCAAAAATGCCCATGATCTTCCAGGACAGCATGAGATTCCCCACTGTTGACTGGTCCACCACTGAGTCACCAAATTGCCTTTCCTCATGGCCATAATTGCTTGATCTACAGATGGGTACCTGACCTGAACCAAGTTAATCAAGAACTGTCTTTAGGATTTTACAGATTGGAATGGGCCAGGCGTGGTGGCTCAAGCCTGTAATCCCAGCACGTTGGGAGGCCGAGACGGGCGGATCACGAGGTCAGGAGATCGAGACCATCCTGGCTAACACGGTGAAACCCCGTCTCCACTAAAACATACAAAAAACTAGCCGGCCGAGGTGGCAGGCGCCTGTAGTCCCAGCTGCTCGGGAGGCTGAGGCAGGAGAATGGCGTAAACCCGGGAGGCGGAGCTTGCAGTGAGCTGAGATCCGGCCACTGCTCTCCAGCCTGCCAGCCTGGGCGACAGAGCGAGACTCCGTCTCAAAAATAAAAATAAAAATAAAAATAAAGATTGGAATGGAAAATTCAGCACCCCTTTAGTGGCACAAACTTTTAGAGCGTGCCTCTATCATTCTACTGAAACAGCTCTTATTAAGGTCATCTGTGTCATTCCCTCTCCCCTACCACGGTGATATCTAGGGATCAATTCTCAGGCTTCATTTTTCTCCATCATTCAGCAGCATTTAGCATGGTTAATCACTTCCTCCTCCACTTTGTTTTTCTTCCCCCACAATTTTTTTTTTTTTGAGACAGGGTCTTGCTCTGTTGCCCAGTCTAGAGTGCAGTGGTGTGAACATGGCTCACTGCAGCCTTGACCTCCTGGGCTCAAGCAGCCCTTCTGCCTCAGACTCCCAAGTAGCTGGGACCACAAGCATGTGCCACCATGCTCAGCTAATTTTTAAAAATTTTTTCTAGGAATGAGGCCTCACTATGTTGCCCAGTCTGGTCACGAACTCCTAGGCTTAAGTGATCCTCCCACCTTGGCCTCCCAAAGTGCCAGGATTACAGGCATGAGCCATTGCTCTTGGCTGCCTCTTCTACTTTCTGCATCTGCTTTCTGGGATACCACTCTTGTTTTCCCTCCTACTTCACTGGCTATTCCTTTTCAGTCGCCTTTTCAGGTTTGTTCCCCGATTCCTAGTCTCTAAAGATTGGAGAGCCCCAGGGCTGGGTCTTGAGACCTCCTGTATCCTCTGTCTGCCTTGGGCTGTCTTTGCTTTTCTCTTTGTCCTATAACACCACATCCAGTACTTCAGCATACAATGCTGACAACCTTCATGTATATTCAGTATATGGTCACTTCTCATCAGCTTTATCACCTGGTTCAACTTTCACCATCTCTTACAAGGATTATTCAAATGATCTCCTAAATAGTCTCCGTCTCCACTCTTGCCCCCTACACATGGCAGCCAGAGTAGTTCTGCTAAAACAAATCAGATCATGTTATTTTTCAGCTCATTATTTTCCACTGACTTGCCATACCAGAGTAAAAGCCCAAATCCTAACGATAATCTTAGATCCATGTGGCAAGGCCATTGCTACCTTTCTGCTCTTGCCTCTTAGCATTCTTCCTGTCACCCACTTCTGCTCTAGCACACTAGTTCCCTTGCTTGTCTTTGAACATGTCAATCACTTTCCCACTTTAGGGTCTTTGTATTTGCTGTTTCATCAAATATACTTATTACTTCCTCCCAAACATTTTCCACTTGTTCAGATGTAATCAAGTCTCACTCTGTTGCCCAGGCTGGAGTGCAGTGGTGCGATCTCAGCTCACCACAACCTCCGCCTCCTGAGTTCAAGTGATTCTCTTGCCTCAGCCTCCCGAGTAACTGGGACTACAGGCACACACCACCATGCTCAGCTAATTTTTGTATTTCTAGTAGAGATGGGATTTCACCGTGTTGGCCAGGCTGGTCTCGAACTCCTGACCTCATGATCTACCTGCCTTGGCCTCCCAAAGTGCTGGGATTACAGGTGTGAGCCACCACACCTGGCCCCTGGCCACCTTTAATAAAGTAATACACTCTACTTCCACCACCATCACCATCACTACTTGACACTCCCTAACTTTATGCTTGTTATTTTTTCCATAGCAATTACCACTACCTGGCATGTTATTTGTGCATTTGTTTATTATTTGACTCTCTCCACAACACATGAGCTCCTTGAGGGGAGTCCTTTCCTTGTCACTGCTATGTCCTCAGTGCCTAGAACAATGCATGCCATGCAGTTGGGCCCCAAAACAATAGCTGATTGAGTGAATAAATTAATGTAACCTTCTAGAGCTGTGGGAGGCTGTGTTTTCTCCCAAGTAGAGCAAGATAGTCTGCAATAAGAGAGAACAAAGTTGGCATGACAGGAGGGTGGAGATCTGGTAGGGAAGATGAGTTCTGGCTGAGCTTGAGTCTCCAGTTTTTCCTGGTGCTCAGGTGCATACCTGCTCTCCTATGGGTTGGTGGTTCAGTCCTTCCATGGAGTTAATGGGGCTTTGTGTTTAGCAGCTTTTAGTGGGATTTGTGAAACCAGCATGGTCCCAACAAGTACACAAAGTTCAAGTACACAAAGTATATAGAAGGAGCTATACTTAGGGTCAGAACTTAGGTCTTGGATTTTTAACCTAGTATCATACTGCAGTTTCTGCGATTTCTTTCTCTCTCTCTCTTTCTCTCTCTCTCTTTCTCTCTTTCTTTCTCTCTTTCTCTCTTTCTTTCTTTCTTGACAGAGTCTCGTTCTGTCGCCAGGCTAGAGTGAAGTGGCGCAACCTCAGCTCACTGCAACCTCTGCCTCCCGGGTTCAAGTGATTCTCCTGCCTCAGCCTCCCAAGTAGCTGGGACTACAGACACGCGGCACCATGACCAGCTCATTTTTTTTTTTTTTTTGTATTTTTAGTACAGATGGGGTTTCACCATGTTGACCAGGATGGTCTCGATCTCCTGACCTCATGATCTACCTGCCTTGGCCTCCCAAAGTGCTGAGATTGCAGGTGTGAGCCACTGTGCCTGGCCAGTTTCTGCATTTTAAGTCGTTATTTGATTACAGGGCCCAAAGATATATGTGCCCAAACCCACCCAAAACAAGGCCACAGAGGGTGTTAAGAGTGAATAATGTTCAGCTAGAGCTCACTGAATATCTGTTTTCCTCCTTTCAGAGGGTGCAATCAATGCAATCAATTCCCTTATAGATGCAGACAAATCTTGCTTTTTTTTTTTTTTTTTTTTTTGAGACAAGGTCTCACTCTGTCACCTAGGCTGGAGTGCAGTGGTGTGATCATAGCTTATTGAAGCCTTGACTTGCTGGGCTCAAATGATCCTCCTGCCTCAACCTCCTAAGTAGCTGGGACTACAACTGTGTGCCACCAAGCCAGGCTAATTTTTTATTTTTATAGAGACAGGGTCTCACTATATTGGCCCAGCTGGTCTCAAACTCCTGGCCTCAAGCAATCCTCCCACCTCAGCCTCCCAAAGTTCTGGGATTATAGCTGTGAGCTATTGCACCCAGCTCAAATATTACATTTCTTATAAATTGAAGGTTTGTGGCAACCCTGAGTAAAGCAAGTCTACTGGTGTCACTATTTTTAGCAGCATGTGTTCATGTCATGTCTGTGTCACATTTTGGTAATTTTTGCAATATTTCAAAGGTTTTAATTATTTAATCTGTTATGGTGATCTGTGATCAGTGATCTTTGATGTTACTATTGCAATTGTTTTGGGGCGCCATGAACCATGCCCATATACAACAGCAAACTTAATTGATAAATATTGTGTATGTTCTGACTGCTCAACTGGTCAGCAGTTCCTCCATCTCTCTCCCTCTCCTCAGGCCTCCCGATTCCCTGAGACATAGCAGTAGAGAAATTAGGCCAATTAATAACGCTACAATGGCCTCTAAGTATTCAAATCAAAGGAAGAGTTGCTTTAAATTAAAAGGTAGAAAAGATTAATCCTAGTGAGGAAGACATGTTGAAAGCCAAGATAGGCTGAAAGCTAGGCCTCTTGCACCAAATAACTGTGAATGTAAAGGAAAAGTTATTGGAAGAAATTAGAAGTGCTACTGCAGTGAACACACAAGTGATAAGAAAGCAGAACAGCCATATTGCTGATAGCGAGAAAGTTTTAGTAGTCTAGATAGATGATCACATCACTCACAGCACTTCCTTAAGCCAAATAGCATCACATGCTACAGAGAAAGCTTTTGTGAAAGGAGGAGACCATCCATGCAGCAAAATTCATTGTTTTATTTTTTATTTTAAGAAATTGCCATAGCCACCCCAACATTCAGCAACCATCAATCTGATCTGTCAGCAGCCATCAATATGGAGACAAGACACTCTACCACCCAAAATTTACAACTTTCTGAGGGCTCACATGATCATTAACATTTTTAAGCAATATTTTAAAATTAAGTTATGTGCATTGCTTTTTAAGACATAATGCTATTGCAAGTACAATAGACTACAGTATAGTGTAAACATAACATTTTTTTTTTTTTTTTTTTTTCTAGACGGAGTCTCACTCTGTCGCCCAGGCTGGAGTGCAGCGGCATGATCTCGGCTCACTGCAACCTCTCCCTCCGAGGTTCGAGCCATTCTCCTGCCCCAACCTCCTGAGTAGTAGCTAGGAGCATGCACCACCACACCTGGCTAATTTTTTGTATTTTTAGTAGAGATGGGGCTTCACCATGTTGGCCAGGCTGGTCTTGAACTCCTAATTTCAAGCAATTCGCATGACTTGGTCTTCCAAAGTGTTAGGATTACAGGCATCAGCCACCACACCTGGCCTAAACATAACTTTTATATGTACTAGGAAATGAAAAAAATCATGTGAATCACTTTATTGCAATATTCTTTTTATTCTGGGACCGAACCTGCAATATCTCTGCAGTATGCCTTTCAGGATCTGGAAAGAAACAACCAACGCATTATCTTTGAATGTCCCATTATTGATCACTTCATGGAGATATTAAAAATAGAGTGTTTTAAAAAATTAATTGCATAAGTGACTGGAGAAATCCTACAATGTTAGGTTTGGAAAGAATGTTAGAGGCAACTTCATTCACCCAAACAAATGATATAATCCACCCAGGGTAACTTGTTTAGTGACAGGGCTGGAACTAGAATCTAAGATCCTATGTCTGTTTGATCCTCAGTGCCGGCTCTTTTTACTATACAAGATGCCTGATTTTTTCTTGTCCTTCCACTTCCATCCTGTTCTTGGAGGCTGCAACCACATAAACTCTATTAATAATCTCTACATTAATAACTTGTGGATAATGCTATTTAGTTGTCTACAAAGAGTGTGGTGACACATTTTAAATGAACTGAGAATAACTGAAGACCGTAAGATGGAAGGCAATCTCACACTAGCCATGAATTAAATATAAATCAATGTAAAGTCAGCAATTTATGGACTCACCCATGTGAAAAAATAATAACTTTAGAATATGCCACAAAGGTAGGCTTAAAGCTCTTCATGAGTACTCTTTTTATATTTCTATTTTAGAATGAGAAATTGATTATTATCTTGGAGCTAAATTCTACTTTGCCCTATGCACCCAGGACTCTGGAAAAAGGTATAAATTACCTAGTAAAGTGGAAAAACACTAAGCACTTCTTAATTCTTAATAGTTTTGAGGAGGTAAATGGTATAAGAATAAAAAAGAGTTATTAAGAAAAATTAAGGAAAAACATAGAATTAAAGGCACATGTGAGTGTGTGTATAATTCTAGATTATATGAAATAAAAATTTCTTCAAATTTGTGAGGTCCCCTACCTTAGGGTGCCAGTAAAGAAATGTATCACCTCTAACTATATGCTTTTTCTTGAATAACCCCCCTCATTGTGAAATTATGAGAGAGAGACCCTAACTGTCCCAGCCTGGAACACATCAAACCCACAGACCAGAGGAGGGCAAAATATATTCCCTGAAATAGAGGAGAGTAGCTCCTCAAAACAGAAATGTAGATGCATTTACTAAAATAAGAGGAGATACATGCTGGAAAGAGTGAAATAACAAGTGTCCACTAGTATCTCCTAGATTTGCCCTTTCATCTTCCTTCCCATACTATCATAATGTGTTGGGAAACAGCAAGATGTAGGGCAAAGGGACCTGGACTTGGATTTGACCTTTGGCTCTCTATAACTTTAGATAAGACATATATAACCTTTATGGGCTTTATTTTTCTCATCTGTAAAATTAGAGGTCTTTAGCATATTATTGCAAAGATATCATTCTTCTGCAGATGATGAGTCTATCATGCACACTTTGGTGCTGTCCATGGTTCTGCCAACTTACAGTGAAATTCGGTAAATGTGCTTCAAAGACTAGAATTTATCAGGGTTAAACAGCAAGATTCTGGTGCAGGGCAGATCAAACAAACAACAACAACAATGACAACAACAAAAACAAGCAGTAAGATTCTGAAGGCAGGGAGTCAAATAGCTACTCATTTTGAGGTGACTGAAAGCTGTGGAACTAGGTTCTAGTTCCAGTCCTGTCACTAAACAAGTTATCATGGGTGGATCGTATCATATCAGTCCTGGTCCAGGAATTAGGAGGTGTAGTGCAATGCTCATCTGTGCTTTTGTCTTTGTGGAATTCATTTGCCCTTCCTCAGTTAATAGCACCACAATTTTCCTTTGATCAGTCATCTATTAATCCATGTGATTCAGGTAGGGTTGATCTCCTTCCCATCTCTCCCACCACCCTTTATCCCTCATTGTCACATTGAGGGATTGTAGTTGTGTACACAAGTCCAACCCTGGAATGACTTAAGCTAAAGACAGTCCTGGGATTTCAACTGAAATAATTTTAAATTCTATTTCAACTGAGGTTGATAAACTAGTAACATGTTATCTTGGACCTACTTGGGGAGAAATTTCATGAGAGTAAACACAACATAGAAAAAAAATCAAACATGAGAAATGGAAAGAAATAACAGTCTTGAAGCATCTGGATCAAGTTAGGCCTGGAACCCATAACTCATACCTGACTATTTCAGTTTTATGAACCGATAAATAATAACAATTTTTCTCCTCCTCTTCCTCCTCCTCCTCCTCCTGATTTTTACTCTTTTTTTTTTGTTAAGGCAGTATAAATTTGGTTTTAATTATTGAAACTAACATAATTATGCCAAAGTACATCTAGAATAGTGTCTAGGTCATTTACCTTCTCTGAACTTCCACCCACTCACCTGGAAAATAATAGAATAATCAATTATGCAATTCTTTAGTTCTTCATTGAACCAGTATACTTTCTCAAAAGTCTTCTTTCAATGAAATACAATTATTTAAAGATACTTTTTGGAGAGATTCCATTGATAGATGCAGGTAATTACCCTTAGAGATAAAAATGCACGTGCCAACACTGAGGTAAAATTTGAATACCAGGATAATCCCAGTCTCTGCTAATGGTTCAAGAGCTTGAATGAAGTGAAATTAGGGATTCTGGCCTGTCAGAAATTTGTGACCTTCTACTGCCTTGATCAAGTAGTCATTAATTTAGATTGGTATAAATTTGTGTTAACCCAGAATCCCATATTCCCTGTTATGGTAGAGCCGCCTACTTTTTCTTTGAGGAATAGTTTGTTTCCCATTTCGTGTGGTCTTGCTAAGACCGTCAATCAAGGCATCCCACCACCCTCCTCCAACTGGTCAAGACTTTGAGAGGAATGTGAGTCTTGAGTGATAAAAGGTTGAAAAACAGCTGTAGCTGATTCCTTCTTTATTTATAGTGTATTGTGAACACATTTTAAAACTTTATTTTGAAATAATTATAGACTTACAGAAGATTTACAAGAATAGGATAAAAATTCTCAAATACCTTTCACCCAGATTTCCCAAATGAAAACATTATACCACTTTTCTTTTTATCTCCGTTTCTCTTTCTCTCTCTGTCTCTCTGTATCTATCTACTTATCAATTATTTATGTATCTGTTTATATCTATCATCTAGTCTGCATCTACATCTATCTATCTAGTTTTTTGAATCATTTGATAGTAAGATATAGACAAAATATCCTTTTTTTTTGAGACAGGATCTCACTCTGTCACCCAGGCTGGAATGCAGTCACATTATCCTGGCTCACTGCAAACTCCACCTCCTGGGTTCAAGCAATTCTCTTGCCTCAGCCTCCTGAGTAGCTTGTATTACAGACACCCACCACCACGCCTGGCTAATTTCCATATTTTTAGTAGAGATGGGGTTTCACCATGTTGGCCAGGCTGGTCTCGAACTCCTGACCTCAAGTGATCCACCCACCTCAGCCTCCCAAAGTGCTGGTATTAAAGGCATGAGACTGGAGTGCAGTGGTGTGAAATGCAGGACAGTTGTTCTAAAGAGTTAGCATCATAATCTCAGACATTGCAGAAATGAAAATATAAATACTTGTGGTCTTAAACCATGAGATTATGGAGTTGATTTGTTACCACAACATAGTTTACTTTATACAAAGTAGATACCCAGTATCCTTCCAACATTTTTCCTTGGTATAAGTTAGCTAGGGTGGGCTTCTTTGTTCATGCAAAATTAAAGAACCCTAAGTGCATACACCATGGTTACTGTAACAGCCTCCCAAATGGTTTCATTGCTATCTGTCTAGTGTCTGCTCACCCTGATACAACCTCCAAACTTCTGCCAGTGTAATCTTTGTACAACTCAGGATGGATCACTCACCTGCTCTCCACTGTTTACTGCATGAAGTGAACTCAAGATTCTTCCTTACCAGGTTGGCTCTATCTTTTCTATCACCTTTTCTGTAGACATATGTTGCTACTCTTCATTTCTCCAGCATGAAGCTTTTAGAGATAAGGGACAAAGTTGCGTTAATCTCTGTACCTGTCAGCCTTTGCCATCACTAGCACAGGGCATTGCCTATTGGCTATTGTTTCTGTCTAAACCCATGGTCACAAAGTTTCCATAACTCCTCCTGTTGCCTTGACAGAGGCTCTGGCCAGTGGGCAGGAGCAGATGAGATAAAATGCAAGGAGAGAGTCTGGGCAGAACTTCCACTCTGGGTTAACACCCCAGTTCTACCACTTACCACCCATACAATTACTTAACTATGGAGAGCCTCATTTTCTTCCCATAGGTTGAGAATGACAATATTTAACTTGCAGGGCTTCTGGCACAGGATGGTGGAGGTACCAAGGAAAAAACAATCACATTCCTCTTCCTCACCAACAAACCAGAGATCAGGCAAAGCAACTGAACTCTTGGCTTGAGTTATTTGAAGATTAGCCTCTCAGTAAACATGAAATTTAAACTATACTGCAAACTACTCTGCAAACTTTGTGAATTATGAACTAGTTGAGGTATTTCTAGTTCCAGATTTTTTTTTTCAGAATTTCCTTTTCTTTCAGACAGAATATATACCTCATGTAGAAGCTGTATGATCTCCTGATTCTGAACTTTTGGACATTAAGACAAAGAAAGGAAGAATTTTACTATTAAAAATGAAGCATGTACTTCTTGATTAAAGCAGAGTTGTTACAAAGGTTGGAAAGTTATACTGATATAAGTGTAGATGCTGCTAACGAGACATGTCTTCCACTGTATGAGCATTTATAAAATTGATTAAGTTTTATGTCAAAAAGGAGGACTCATTAACATCTCAAATGTAGAAACCTTCAGGCTATATTTCTTAAATTGCAAATTATGATAGAAAGATACTTTAAAAAAAAGTAGCCACTTGGGATTTAAAAATACAATAAAACCAAAAATTTTCCAAATAATTCTTTTATACATTAAAAAAATATTTTTAATTAAAAATAATAGAGATAGGGTCTTACCATGATGCCCAGACTTGTCTCAAACTCCTGAGCTCAAGTGATCCTCCTGCCTTGGCCTCCCAAGTGTAGGGATTACAGGCACGAGCCACTGCACCAGGCCAATAATTCTTGAATGATCGTGGAAAAAATGAACTCTTGTGGTGAGGTCCCATATAGAAACTATAAGACTTTATAATAATTTATGTGTGTATAACCAAGATAGGCTAGACTCAATTACAAACAATTCCAAAATATTTGTTTCTTTATGGAACAAGAGGTTACTTCTACATCAAGGCATATATCCAAAGTAGTCTGGTGGCCAGTTGTGGTGGCTCATGCCTGTAATCCTAGTATATTGGAAGGCCAAGACAGTAGGATCCCTTGAGCCTAGGCGTTTGAGACCAGCATGGGCAACACAGGGATACCCTGTGTCTAGATTTTTTCTTTTTTTTCCTTCTTTTTTTTAATCATCATATACATTTGTCAAAACTCATCAAACTGAACATTTTAAACTGGTGGCTTTTATTAGATGTGGAATATACCTCAATAAAGCTGAGTTTTAAAAGAAAAAGTAAAGATGTTTTCTTTCTTTTCTTTTTTTAAAAAATTTATTTTATTTTTATTATACTTTAAGTTCTAGGGTACATGTGTACAACGTGCAAGTTTGTTACATAGGTACACACGTGCCATGTAGGTTTGCTGTACTCATTAACTCATCATTTACATTAGGTATTTCTCCTAATGCTATCCCTCCCCTTCCTCCCACCCCATGACAGGCCCCTGTGTGTGATGTTCCCCACCCTGTGTCCAAGTGTTCTCATTGTTCAGTTCCCACCTATAAGTGAGAACATACAGTGTTTGGTTTTCTGACCTTGTGATAGTTTGCTCAGAATGATGGTTTCAAGCTCCATCCATGTCCCTGCAAAGGACATGAACTCATCCTTTTTTATGGCTGCATAGTATTCCATAGTATATATGTGCCACATTTTCTTAATCCAGTCTATCATTGATGGATATTTGGGTTGGTTCCAAGTTTTTGCTATTGTGAATAGTGCTGCAACAAACATAACATGTGCATGTGTCTTTATAGTATCCTTTGGGTATATACCCAGTAATGGGATTGCTGTGTCAAATGGTATTTCTAGTTCTAGATCCTTGAGGAATTGCCACACTGTCTTCCACAATAGTTGAACTAGTTTACACTCCCACCAACGTGTAAAAGCGTTCCTACTTCTCCACATCTGCTTCAGCATCTGTTGTTTCCTGACTTTTTAAGGATTGCCATTCTAACTGGTATAAATGGTAGCTCATTGTGGTTTGATTTGCATTTCTCTGATGACCAGTGATGATGAGCATTTGTTCATGTTTGTTGGCTGCATAAATGTCTTCTTTTGAGAAGTGTCTGTTCATATCCTTTGCCCACGTTTTGATGGGGTTGTTTTTTTCTTGTAAATTTGTTTAAGTTCTTGTAGATTCTGGATATTAGCCCTCTGTCAGATGGGTAGATAGCAAAATTTTTCTCCCATTCTGTAGGTTGCCTGTTCATTCCGATGGTAGTTTCTTTTGCTGTGCAGAAGCTCTTTAGTTTAATTAGATCCTGTTTGTCAATTTTGGCTTTTGTTGCCATTGCTTTTGGTGTTTTAGTCATGAAGTCCTTGCCTATGCCTATGTCCTGAATGATATTACCTGGGTTTTACTCTAGAGTTTTCATGGTTTTAGGTCTAACATTTAAGTCTTTGATCCATCTTGAATTAATTTTTGTATAAGGTGTAAAGAAGGGATCTAGTTTCAGCTTTCTACATATGACTAGCCAGTTTTCCCAGTACCATTTATTAATGGGGAAAGGGAATCCTTTCCCCATTTCTTGTTTTTGTCAGGTTTGTCAAAAATCAGATGGTTGTAGATGTGTGGTGTTATTTCTGAGGCCTCTGTTCGGTTCCATTAGTCTATCTCTCTGTTTTGGTACCCGTACCATGCTCTTTTAGCCTTGTAGTATAATTTGAAGTCAGGTAGCATGATGCCTCCAGCTTTGTTCTTTTTGCTTCGGATTGTCTTGGCAATGTGGGCTCTTTTTTGGTTCCATATGAACTTTAAAGTAGTTTCTTCCAATTCTGTGAAGAAAGTCATTGGTAGCTTGATGGAGATGGCATTGAATCTATAAATTACCTTGGGCAGTATGGCCATTTTCACAATATTGATTCTTCCCATCCATGAGCATGGAATGTTCTTCTATTTGTTTGTGTCCTCTTTTACTTCGTTGAGCAGTGGTTTGTAGTTCTCCTTGAAGAGGGCCTTCACATCCCTTGTAAGTTGGATTCCTAGGTATTTTATTATCTTTGTAGCAATTGTGAATGGGAGTTCACTCATGACTTGGCTCTCTGTTTGTCTGTTATTGGTGTATAGGAAATCTTGTAATTTTTGCACATTGATTTTGTATATTGAGACTTTGCTGAAGTTGCTTATCAGCTTAAGGAGATTTTGGGCTGAGACGATGGAGTTTTCTAAATATACAATTATGTCATCTGCAAACAGGGACAATTTGACTTCCTCTTTTCCTAATTGAATGCCCTTTATTTCTTTCTCTTGCTGATTGCCCCAGTCAGAACTTCCAACACTATGTTGAAGAGGAGTGGTGAGAGATGGCATCCCTGTCTTGTGCCAGTTTTCAAAGGGAATGCTTCCAGTTTTTGCCCATTCAGTATGATATTGGCTGTGGGTCTGTCATAAATAGCTCTTATTATTTTGAGATACGTTCCATCAGTACCTACTTTATTGAGAATTTTTAGCATGAAGGGGTGTTGAATTTTGTCAAAGGCCTTCTTTGCATCTATTGAGATAATCATGTGGTTTTTGTCATTGGTTCTGTTTATGTGATGGATTACGTTTATTGATTTGCAAATGTTGAACCAGCCTTGCATTGCAAGGATGAAGCTGACTTGATCGTGGTGGACAAGATTTTTGATGTGCTGCTGGATTCAGTTTGCCAGTATTTAATTGAAGATTTTCACATTGATATTCATCAGGGATATTGGTCTAAAATTCTCTTTTTTTTGTTGTATCTCTGCCAGGCTTTGGTATCAGGATGATGCTAGCCTTATAAAGTGAGTTAGGGAGGATTCCCTCTTTTTCCATTGATTGGTATGGTTTCAGAAGGAATGGTACCAGCTCCTCTTTGTACCTCTGGTAGAATTTGACTGTGAATCTGTCTTGTCTTGGACTTTTTTTGGTTGATAGGCTATTAATTATTGCCTCAATTTCAGAGCCTGTTATTGGTCTATTCAGAGATTCAACTCTTCCTGGTTTAGTCTTGGGAGGGTGTGTTTATCCAGAAATTTATCCTTTTCTTCTAGGTTTTCTAGTTTATTTACATAGAGGTGTTTATAGTATTCTCTGATGATAGTTTGTATGTCTGTGGGATTGGTGGTGATATGCCCTTTGTCACTTTTTATTGCATCTATTTGATTCTTCTCTCTTTTCTTCTTTATTAGTCTTGCTAGTGGCCTATCAATTTTGTTGATCTTTTCAAAAACCAGCTCCTGGATTCATTGATTCTTTGAAGGTTTTTTTGTGTCTCTATCTCCTTCAGTTCTGCTCTTATCTTAGTTATTTCTTGCCTTCTGCTAGCCTTTGAATGTGTTTGCTCTTGCTTCTGTAGTTCTTTTAATTGTGATGTTAGGGTGTCAATTTTAGATCTTTCCTGCTTTCTCTTGTGGGCATTTAGTGCTATAAATTTCCCTCTACACATTGCTTTAAATGTTTCCCAGAGATTCTGGTACATTATGTCTTTGTTCTAATTGGTTTCAAAGAACATCTTTATTTCTGCCTCCATTTCCTTATGTACCCAGTAGTTATTCACAAGCAGGTTGTTCAGTTCCATGTATTTGTGCGGTTTTGAGTGAGTTTCTTAATCCTGTGTTCTAGTTTGATTGCACTGTGGTCTGAGAGACAGTTTGTTGTGATTTCTTTTCTTTAACATTTGCTGCGGAGTGCTTTACTTCCAACTATGTGGTCAATTTTGGTGTAAGTGTGATGTAGTGCTGAGAAGAATGTATATTCTGTTGATGTGGGGGTGGAGAGATCCATAGACTTCTTCTGGTCCACTTGGTGCAGAGCTGAGTTCAATTCCTGGATATCCTTATTAACCTTTTGTCTCGTTGATCTGTCTAATATTGACAGTGGGGTGTTAAAGACTCCCATTATTATTGTGTGGGAGTCTAAGTCTCTTCTCTTTGTAGGTCTCTAAGGACCTGCCTTATGAATCTGGTTGCTCCTGTATTGGGTGCATATATATTTAGGATAGTTAGCTCTTCTTATTGAATTGATCCCTTTACCATTATGTAATGGCCTTCTTTGTCTCTTTTGGTCTTTGTTGGTTTAAAGTCTGTTTTATCAGAGACTAGGATTGCAACCTCTGCTTTTCTTTTTGCTTTCCATTTGCTTTGTAGATCTTCCTTCGTCCCTTTATTTTGAGCCTATGTGTGTCTCTGTACGTGAGATGGGTCTCCTGAATACAGCACACTGATGGGTCTTGACTCTTTATCCAATTTGCCAGTCCTTGCCTTTTAATTGGAGCATTTAGCCCATTTACATTTAAGGTTAATATTGTGTGTGAATTTGATCCTGTAATCATGATGTTAGCTGGTTACTTTGCTTGTTAGTTGATGCAGTTTCTTCCTAGCATTGATGGTCTTTACAATTTGGCATGTTTTTGCAGTGGCTGGTACCTGTTGTTCCTTTCCATGTTTAGTGCTTCCTTCAGGAGCTCTTGTCAGGCAGGCCTGGTTTTGACAAATCTCTCAGCATTTGCTTGTCTGTAAAGGATTTTGTTTCTCCTTCACTTATGAAGCTTAGTTTGGCTGGATATGAAATTCTGGGTTGAAAATTCTTTTCTTTAAGAATGTTGAATATTGGCCCCCACTCTCTTCTGGCTTGTAGAGTTTCAGCTGAGAGATCCCTTGTTAGACTGATGGGGTTCCCTTTGTGGGTAACCGACCTTTCTCTCTGGCTGCCCTTAACATTTTTTCCTTCATTTTAACCTTGGTGGATCTGTCTTGGGGTTGTTCTTCTCGAGGAGTATCTTTGTGGTGTTCTCTGTATTTCCTGAATTTGAATGTTGGCCTGCCTTGCTAGGTTGGGGAATTACTCCTGGATAATATCCTAAAGAATGTTTTCCAACTTGATTCCATTCTCCCCATCACTTTCAGGTACACCAATCAAATGTAGATTTCGTCTTTTCACATATTCCCATATTTCCTTGAGGTTTTATTCATTTTTTATTACTCTTTTTTCTCCAAACTTCTCCTCTCACTTTATTTCATTAACTTGATCTTCAGTTACTGATACCCTTTCTTTCACTTTATCGAATCGGCTATTGAAGTTTGTGTATGTGTCACATAGTTCTCGTGCCATGGTTTTCAGCTCCATCAGGTCATTTAAGGTCTTCTCTACAGTGTTTATTCTAGTTTGCCATGCATCTTATCTTTTTTCAAGGTTTTTAGCTTCCTTGTGATGAGTTTGAACATTCTCCTTTAGCTCGGAGAAGTTTGCTATTACTGACCTTCTGAAGCATACTTCTGTTAGCTCATCAAAGTCATTCTCCCACCAGCTTTGTTCTGTTGCAGGCAAGGAGCTGTGATCCTTTGAAGGAGAAGAGGCACTCTGATTTTTAGAATTTTCAGCTTTTCTGCTTTGGTTTCTCCCCATCTTTGTAGTTTTATCTACCTTTGGTCTTTGATGCTGGTGACCTACAGATAGGGTTTTGGTGCGGATGTTCTTTTTGTTGATGTTGATGCTATTCCTTTCTGTTTGTTATTTTTCCTTCTAAGAGTCAAGTCCCTCAGCTGCAGGTCTGTTGGAGTTTGCTAGAGGTCCACTCCAGACCCTGTTTGTCTGGGTATCACCAGCGGAGGCTGCAGAACAGCAAATATTGCAGAACAGCAAATAGTGCTGCCTGATCCTTCCTCTGGAAGCTTCATCCCAAAGGAGTACCCACCTGTATGATGTATCAGTCGGCCCCTCCTGTGAGGTGTCTCCCAGTTAGGCTACACAGGGATCAGGGACCCACTTGAGGAAGCCATCTGTCCGTTCTCAGAGTTCAAACACCATGCTAGGAGAACCACTGCTCTCTCTAGAGATGTCAGACCGGGACGATTAAGTCTGCAGAAGTTTCTGCTGCCTTTTGTTCAGCTATGCCCTGCCGCCAGAGGTGGGGTCTACAGAAGTAGCAGGCCTTGCAGAGCTATTGTAGGCTCTGCCCAGTTCGAGCTTCCCCAGCCACTTTGTTTACCTACTCAAGCCTCAGCAATGGCAGACACCGCTCCCCCTGCCAGGCTGCTGACTCACAGGTCGATGTCAGACTGCTGCACTAGCAGTAAGCAAGGCTCTGTGGGCTTGGGATCCCCCGAGCCAGGCATGGGGTATAGTATCCTGGTGTGCCATTTGCTAAGACCATTGGAAAAGCACAGTATTTGGACAGGAGTGTACTGATTTTCCAGGTGCCATCTGTCATGGCTTCCCTTGGCTAGAAAAGGGAAATCCCCCAACCCCTTGTGCTTCCTGGGTGAGGTGACACCCCACCCTGCTTCTGTTTGCCCTCTGTGGGTTGCACCCACTGTCCAACCAGTCCCAATGAGATGAACCAGGTACCTCAGTTGGAAATGCAGAAATCACTGTCTTCTGCGTCCATCACGCTGGGAGCTGCAGACCGGAGCTGTTCCTATTTGGCCATCCTGGAATGGATTATCAGTTTTTTTCTTTTTTTAAACAAACAAACCACAAAGTAAGCTGGTAACAAAATTTAGCATAGCCATCCAGGCTACTGTAAACTTCAATTCAGCATGGTTCCAGGGATCGAAAGGACATGATGATTCTCACACAGGCTCTTAGAGTTTCTGCCCAGAAGTGATGTAAGTTACTTTGACTTATAGTTTATTTTCCGGAACAAGTTATATGGTCACACCTACTTCAAAGCAGGAGGAGAAATACATCCCACAGCATGCCCACAAAAAGATGCAAATATCTGTAATTATCTCTAATGACAACCACAATGTGCAAAAGAAAGAACATGAGGCTGAAGTGGGGAGATCACTTAAAGACCCGACTGTCTATAAGCCACTTTGCTAGTTGGCTCAGCTTTGAGAAGTGGCTCAACTTCTCTGCCATCAGGAGATACTGGAGCTGCTGAGACACTTTCAGCCTCTGTGCTCACAAGCATGGATGGGTTCTGGCTGCCTGAGTAGCTAGGCTGGCCAACTCTAGTTTTGTGGGTTTGTTGAGAATGGATTTGCCCCTAGGTTCTCAAATTATAGGAAAACACTGGATGAAATGATCCCAGATGAATAGATAAATGGGAATGGGGAGTTAGCAAAGAACCAGATTATACCTGCAGCTAAGGAGATTGTCTTAGAAGACAATCAACCTTAGTTGGGACAGGAAAGAAGGAATCATATGAGAGCTTTAAGGAGCTGACTGGTACCAGTCAAGGAAAGCTGGGCTCTATCAGAGTACAAATAGAAACAGGTAGGTTGCAGTGGCTCATGACTACAATCTCAACCCTTTGGGAAGCTGACATGGGAGGATCTCTTGAACCCAAGAGTTTGAGGTCAGTCTGGGCAACATATTGAGAGCTAATTTTTACAAAAAATAAAAATAGAAATAAATTTAAAAGGGACAGAAACAAACAGTGAAAAATGTAAAAGGGAACCAGAAAAAAAAGGCCAGAACATGGAACAGACCAGTCTTAGGTGTTGAACAGAGGACTGGGCTCAAGAGGCTGGCTGCTTTCCATAACCTCTTGGCAAAAGAAGAGGTGAAGTCATCTGAGTCCTTGGGGAAGCTGTCTTCCATGAAGCCATCTAATGGAGAAAAAAAATTCAGCACCTCTTTCAGCAGATCAGCAGTACTTAGAGGCAAAAATCAGTCTGGAAGCAGACTGAGGTTCAGGAAGGGAGATTAGTGGTCACTTCTAAGTAAGCATGAAGAGTTTAATTTCAATTTAACATTCACTGAGATTCCACTTGGGACAATAGGTACAAAACAAGTACCTGTAGTACTATGGGGTAAATGAAATAAGACATAGCAAGACATTGTGAGAATATAATGGGTGAACATGTCGGTGGTGGTGTTGTGGTTGGGAGATTGTTCAGGGACTACTTCCTGGTAGAAATAAGATTTGAACTATCTTAAAAGAAATTTAAGGCCAGGCATGGTGGCTCACTCCTGTATCAGGCACGGTGGCTCACAACTGGCTCAATCCTAGCACTTTGGGAGGCCAAGGTAGGAGGATTGGTTAGATCAGGAGTTTGAGAACAGCCTGAGAAACATAGTGAGACCCCATCTCTATAAAAAATAAAATGACTAGCCAGGCATGGTGGCACATGCCTATAGTCCCAGCTACTCGGGAGGCTGAGGTGGGAGAATCATTTGAGCCCAGGAGTTTGATGCCGCGGTGAGCTGCGATTGTGCCACTGAATTTCAGACTAGGCAACAGAGTAAGACCCTGTCTCTATTTAAAAAAAAATTAAGCGTTATGGCATAGAGGTCCATTACAGGCATAGGGTACATCATGAACACAGAGCAAGAGTAGCGGAGTGAGAATAATTTGGCATGTTTGCAAAAGTTGGTGGATGTGTTCGTTGAATCACAAGCCATTCAGTGCAGCTGGAACCTAAGTACAGGCAAGGAGAGGTAGGAAGTGAGCTAAAGAAGGAAGCAGAGGTCACACAATGAAAGCATTTTCACATCATAAGAAAGAATTTGGGACCAGATGCAGTGGCTCACGCTTGTAATCCCAGCCCCTTGGGAGGCTGAGGCGGGTGAATCACCTGAGTTCAGGAGTTTGAGACCAGCCTGGACAACTTGGTGAAACCCCATCTCTACTTAAAAAAAAAAAAAAAAAATTAGCCAGGCCTGGTGGTGTGTGTCTGTAATCCCGCTACTTAGGAGGCTGAGGCAGGAGAATCGCTTGAACCCAGGAGACAGAGGTTGCAGTGAACAAAAATCATGCCACTGCACTCAAGCCTGGGCGACAGAGCAAGACTCCATCTCAAAAAAAAAAAAAAAAAAAAAAAAACTGGATATTTTCCTGCTGTCTTAGTCCACTCGGGCAGCTACAACAAACTGACGTACACTGGGTAATTTATAGATAACAGAAACAAATTTCTCATGGTTCTGGAGGCTGAGAAGTCCAAGATCAAGGCATCAGCAGATTCAGTGTCTGGTGAACGCATAGCTTCCTACTTTATTGATGGTACCTCTGGCTGCATCCTCACATAATGGAAGCAGGCAAGGGTGTCCCCTTTAACCTCTTTCATAAGGGAAATAATTGTATTCATTAGGGAAAAGCCCTCATGGCTTAATTATTTCCCAAAGACCCCACCTCTTAATATCACCGCCATAGAATTTTGACATGAATTTTGGAGGGACACATTCAGACCAGAACATCTGTAAATCAGAGATTACAATCTGGTAAACCAGGGGCTGGTTTTGACCCTCAGATATTTTGTTTGGCAACACAACATTATCTTAAAAATTGAAATATAATTTAAAAATTGGGAGATTTCATATATTAAAAAATCTAAAATTTTGGTATTTCTAGGGAAAATGAGAAAGTCTGGCAATCCTGGGCCTGTATTCTGATATGGTGAAAACTACCTGGAGACAAATATTAGCTGTCCTCCTGGATGGGACAGGTCCATTTCCAGTTCTCTACAGTCCCCACCATGCTGTTGATTCCCCAACTGGCAGCCAGCTTCTCTTTTTATCTGCATGTCCCTCATAGTGAGATGTATACTTAAGAAGGATTCAGACATCTGCCTGGAAAGTCTGAGTTGCCCCTAACATGCTGTGTCCATGAATAGGTCATTTAGTCCCTCTTGTCCTCAATTTTCTCAATCCTTAAATCTAGACTAGTTTATTTTTATTTCTTATTTTTATTTTTAGAGTTAGAGTCTTGCTCTGTCACCCAGGTTGTAGTGCAGTGGTGCAATCATAGCTCACTATAAGCTTGAATTGCTGGGCTCAAGCAATCCTCCTCCCTCTGCTTCCCAAGTAACTGGGACTACAGGCATATGCCACCATGCCTGGCTAATTATTTTTATTTGTATTTATTGTAGAGACAAGGTCCCACTGTGTTGCCCAGGCTGATCTTGAACTCCTGGCCTCAAGCAATCTGCCAGCCTCAGCCTCCCCAAATGCTGGGATTACAGGCATGAACCACCACACCTGGCCTAGACAAATTTTTTTCTATTGTCACTTCCTACTTCATCACTCTATGACTTTATATAATAAAAATAGTGATGAAAAATGCTACAGCACTTTACAGTTTTCAAAGGTTTCATATACATTTTTCACAGTCTTTGTGAGATAAATAGTATGTTCCTGATCGAGCACATGAATAAACTGAGGTCCAGAGAGGCAAAGAAACAAATCCTGTGCCTTTTGTCCCACACCTCATTGCACCACTGTGCCATGCTTGAATTTCTCTCTTTCTAATATTCCTCAGAGCTGATGCATAATGATTAAAATAATGAAATACAACCAACTAGCATATATGAGATAAAATGTATGAGATATAACTCCAAGGCAACAGGAGAGGTTCCATGTGAAAAAAAAAAGTCATATATTTTTTAACCCTCATGTTTATTGTAAGATGTTTTGACATCTTAGGCAAGAATGAGCTAAACCGAGCCTCTATGGAGATTTTTTCACTTACCTCTTTTCAGACAATTTATCCAAGCATGAAATCTTTGAAGCAATTTTGTAATCAAGTCTGAAAACAAAATTTCAACCCCCAGATGCAGCAAAGCCTGTGGTAGTTAGAGAGAGCGGATGTGTGTAAGGAATGCAAATGCCACTGGTTCCATGTACCCCAGGGGCTTTGGCTCTTCATATGTGTTCATCTGAAGGGAGTGGAAGCCAGACTTCTAACGATGGGATAGCTTGCTTTCTTCATGATAATCAACAAAGTTATCAGATTATCAGACCTGCAAAGTCATGTCAGCAGCCAGGTGTTTTACTTCATATGTGGGTGAGTTTGAAGTTGTTAAATACAAAAGAATTACAGGAGTCTGGCTTAATGATTCGCATAGGACAGACAGATTAGAGCCAGGAGCTTATCATTCTGTTCATTCAAAAACTGTGTGTACTGAAAGATAATTGAGCTAATGATGTTAACTAATGCAGACAGGAAGTTTAGGGGAAAACATAAGCTTAGCATGTGATTACATAATATCTCTGATGGGGAGGACAGAAGGACATTGTTTAGATGTCTTTATTATTGTGTATGAGAAGCATACTAATTATTATGCAGTTCTTGTGAATTAAGATAAGTGGTATATCTTATTTTGCAGAAAAGCCTTTGTATGTCTTTGTATGCTGGTTGGTAGAAGGGCATTCTGAACTGAATGAAAACTGGATCACATTTCAAACAAATAGCTCCCATCACTTTGTCCTCATCATCACT
This sequence comes from Macaca mulatta, assembly GCF_049350105.2. Classification (NCBI taxonomy): domain Eukaryota; kingdom Metazoa; phylum Chordata; class Mammalia; order Primates; family Cercopithecidae; genus Macaca; species Macaca mulatta. The sequence continues at coordinate 94,960,123 of NC_133420.1, forward strand.
TCTATAACTGACCACCAAATCAAGAGGTTACTATTCTTTTGACCATGGTCCCACTCCTTATTTTTTCCTGGGATGCCTCGTCTGTGGTGAATTACCAACACATTACACAACTTTAATTGAGACTCTTTGACTGTATTGTAGAGAAGCATGGGATATAACCTCTCTACACCAGGTCAGTAGATAGAGACACACACAGTGGAATTTGTAGAGTGTCAACCTGAGACAGATTAACATAATTTTTACTTCTTTGAGCCAACCTTTTTGACACCAGGCCCGCTAAGCTATTTCTTCTTGCATTTGGGGAAAACAAGGACCTTTCTAAGTTCCTGGGGCAATCTAGAATTTAGGTAAAAGCTGTTTTGTTTGCAATCACTTGACATATAAGCCTATTATTCCTTTTCCTGTTCCCCACAGCCACTTCTTGAACTGGCCTCTAGAAACATGCATTGCAAGTGATTTCTCTAACAGTGTGCTCTTGCTTCCTTTAATCTCATCTTGCTTTCCTTTTCAACCCTGGTTACTTTCTCTTCCATCATTGCTCCCTCCTATGTTAGTCTCCTTAAACGGGTGACACTGCTTTCCCTTGTTCGTTCTCTCTGACCTTAAGAACATGCATCTTCAATGTTTATTTTTCTGCTAGTCAACTTCTAATTTATTATGAATTAGAATTTTATTTTCTCATTCATTCATTCATTTTCTATTCTCATTCATTCATTCAAGGGAGAGAAGAGATTTCCAGTCAAATTGGAAAAGTAAATTTATATTTTAACACTTTCTCGCTGCTCTGTAATGCAGACATGGACAGAAAAAATTAAAGAAAGTCCTTATTTATCAGAAATGAACAGTGTAAGTGGTGAGTGGGGCTGGAATTACAGGCTTGCTGGGCTCTGGGTCTAGAAGCAGACAGTAGCTTGTTACTGGAAACAGGGACTCTAGAACGCTCCATGAGAGTTGGAGGCCTGGACACAAATTTGTTACTTGAAGCTAGTACTGGAATGGGACTCAATGTTTCATAAAGGAAGACTGGGGCGGGGAAATTGCTACCAATCAATGCTGGAGACTACATCCTGGCAAATGCTTGACTTGGGAGGTGGGAGGACATAGACTCCACAGCATGACCAGCAGCTGAACCAAGCTGCCTGCTGACTCAGTGCCTTGATTTGTAACACTCAATTATCACCCTAGGGAATCTCTAAACTATTCTTACGAACTTGTGTTCTGGATTGGGGTCTGGGAAACTACATGGAGACAACTTCAAAACTCCTGTAGAGAGGGAAAGCAAAGAGGGAGAAAAAAAAATGAAAACAAAATCCATTCAATTTAAAATAAACCTTCATTTTAATATCTGTAAATATGTAAAGGAATCTAATAGCAAAAAAGAATGGATTAATAACAGATAAGATTAATTTATTAATTTTATTTTATTAACTTGGTCTAACCAAGACTTTGAACTATGTATGTTTAAGGTATTTAAGGAGAAAAAAGGAGGCATAAAATTTATGAAAAATAAGAAATCATAAAACAAAAGCAACAAAAGTGAAATCTGAACTGAAAAGGAATGAGTTAGAAATTTTGGAAAATAGAGCAGTGTCCCTTACTATCTGATCGTGTTTTCACTCCCAAGTTCTGGAATACTTAGGGTGGTAAACTTGCCACTGGATGATTACCAGTTGAACTTCTTTGGGGCGTGGGGAGGGAAGAGAAGGCAGAGAACTTTCAAAAAGATAAACGAAATCAATAAATCTTTATCTAGATTAAGAAAGAAAAAGAGAGGACCCAAACAAATAAAATTAGAAATGAAAAAGGAGACATGACAACTGATGCCAGAAAAATACAAAGGATCATAACAGACAATTATGAACAATTATACACCAACAAATCGGAAAATCTACAAGAAATAGATAAATTCCTGGGCACATGTAACCTACCAATACTGAATTGTGAAGAAATAGAAAATCTGAACAGCCCAATAGTGAGTAAGGAGATTGAGTCAGGAGTAAAATGTCTCCCATCTAAGAAAAGCCTGGAACCTGATGGTTTCACTGTGAATTCTACCAAACATTTAAAGAAGAACTAATAACAGCTCTTAACTATTCCAAAAAACTGAAGAACAGGAAATTTTTCCTAACTCTTCCTATAAGGCCAACATTACCTTGACACCCAAACCTAACAAAGACAACAACAAAAAAAGATGGCCAGGTGCAGTGGGTGGCTCACGCCTGTAATGCCAGCACTTTGGGAGGCCGAGGTGGGCAGATCACTTGAGCCCAGGAGTTCCAGAACATCCTGGGCAAATGGCAAAACCTCATCTCTACAAAAAAACACAAAAAATGAGCTGGGTTTGATGGTGAGCACCTGTACTCCCAGCTACTTTGGAGGCAGAGGTGGAAGGATGGCTTGAGTCCAAGAGGTGGAGGTTGTAGTAAGCTGAAATCACACCACTGCACTCCAGCCTGGGTGATAGAGCCAGACCTTGTCTCAAAAAAAAAAAAAAAAAAAAAAAAAAAGAAGAAGAAGAAGAAAGAAAACTACTAGTCAATATATCTGATGAACTTAGACACAGAAATCCTCAACAAAACAGTAGCAAATCAAATTTAACAACACTTTTAGAAGATTATTTACCATCATCAAGGGAGATCAAGATGAATCCACTCCAGGCAAAAGAGGATGGTTCAATATATGCAAATCAATAAATGTGATTCATTAACAAAATGAAGGACAAAAACCATATGATCATTTCAAAAGATGTAGAAAAAGCATTTGGCAAAATTCAATATCACTTAATCGTAAAAACTAACAATAAATTAGGTATAGAAGGAATGTGCCTCAACACAATAAAGGCCATGCATGACAGATCCACAACTAACATCATATGGAATAGGGAAAAGCTGAAAGCTTTTATGGTAAGATTTGGCTAAGGCAAGGATGCCCATTTTTACCACTTTTATTCAACATAGTACTAGACGTCTTAGCCAGAGTAGCTAGGCAAGAGAGAAAAATAAAAGGTATCCAAATTGGAAAGGAGGAAGTAAAATTATTCCTGTTGGCAGATAACGTAATCTTACATATAGAAAATGCTAAAGACTGCACCAAAAAACTGTTGGAACTAATAAATGAATTCAGTAAAGTCGCAGGATACAAAATCAACACACAAAAATCAGGAGCATTCCTGTATGCTGATAGCAAACTATCTGAAAAAAAACATTAAGAAAACAGTTTCATTTATAATAGCTACCAAAAATACTTAGAAATAAATTTAACCAAGGAAGGGAGAGATCTTTACAATGAAAACTACAAAAAACTGATGAAAGAAATTGAAGAAGATACAAGTAAATGAAAAGATATCCTGTGTGCATGAATTGGAAGAATTAGTATTGTTAAAATGTCCATATTACCCAAAGTGATCTACAAAATCAGTGCAACCCTTGTCAAAATACCAATGACATTTTTCATGGAAACAGAAAATCCTAAAATTTTAATGGAACCACAAAAACCTTGAAGAGTCAAAGCAATTCTGACCAAAAAGAACAAAGCTGAAAGTATAACACTACCTAATTTAAAAATATACAACAAGGCTAAAATAACCAATAAAAACAGACAAACTAATGGAACAGAATAGAGAGCCCAGAAATAAATCCACAATTTACAACCAACTGATATTCGTCAAAGGTGCTACGAGCACATTTTGGGAAAGGTCAGTCTTTTCAATAAATTGTGTTGAGAAAGCAGTATATCCACATACAGAAGAAACGAACTAGACCCTTATATAAAAAATGAACTAAAAATGGATTATAGACTTGAATCTAAGACCCCAAATGATGAAGCTACTATAAGAAAACATTGGAGAAATGCTTCATGACATGGGTATGGGCAAATACTTTTTTGGATAAGACCTCAAAATCACAGGCAACAAAAGCAATATTGGAAAAATGGGATTACAGCAAGCTAAAAAACTTCTGCACAGCAAAGAAACAATTAGCAGAGTAAAGAGACAACTTATAGACTGGAAGAAAATATTTGAAAACTACACATCTGACAAGAGGTTGATATCTGAAATATAAAAGGAACTCAAACAACTCAATAGCAAGAAAACAACTGTATTAAAAAATGGGCAAAAGACTTGAATAGACACTTCTCAAAAGAAGACAGGTAGGCTGGGCAGGGTGGCTCATGCCTGTCATTCCAGCATTTTGAGAGGCTGAGGTAGGCAGATTGCTTGAGCACAGGAGTTCAAGACCAGCCTGGGCAACATTGTGGAACTTTGTCTCTACAAACAACAACAACAACAACAACAACAACAACAAAACCCACAAAAATTAACCTGGTGTGGTAGTGTGTTCCTGTAGTCTCAGCTGTTTGAGAGGCTGAGGTAGGAGGATCACCTGAGTTGGGGAGGTTGCAGCTGCAGTGAGCTGTAATTACACCACTGCACTCCAGCCTGGGCAACAGAGTGAGACTCCGTCTCAAAAAGACCAAAAACCAAAAACAACCACATAATCTCTCATGTGAAATCCAAAGAAGCTGATCTCATAAAAGGAGAGAGTAGAATGGTGTTTACCAGAAACGGGGGTGGTTATGAAAAAGAGAGGATGAGGAAATGTTGGTCAAAGGATATACAATCAATCACAGATAGAAGGGAGGAGGAAAAAATTTTTGCCCAGAATAGGCAAACATATAGAAACAGAAACTAGACAAGTGAGTGCCTATGGCCAGGAGGTACTGGGGAGAAGACAGGAGGAGAAGAAGAGAAATGGGGAAATTACTGCTAATGGTTGTGGAGTTTACTGGATGAGGAAAATGTTCTAAAATTTATCATGGTGATGGTTGCATAGCTCTGTGAACATACTAAAAACATTGGAGTGTGCATTTTAAATGTGTGAATTGTATGATATGTGAATTATATCTCAACGAACCATTTTAAAAATAGAAATCTTGAAAAATAGAAAAAATTATGGCTTTTGGAATACAAAAATTTTATACTTACCAGGATGATTAGGGAATTGGAAGGTGGTAATGAAGAATGCCCTCAGCATGCAGCACAGAGAGAGAAAGGGGTAAAACATGAAAGCGCATTGAAGAGACAACAGGTGCTAGGTGGTGAGGAATCAACATTGGCCATTATATTTTGATGGTACATTATAACCCCATGTATGTAATTCTTAAAAGCTGATCAAACAGTGCTATATTTGAAGAAAATTGACATATAGAGTAGGATTATACAAAACATGTGTATTAGTCTGTTCTCATGCTGCTAATAAAGGCATATCTAGGACTGGATAATTTATAAAGGAAAGAAGGTTAATAGACTCAGTTCCATGTGGCTGGGGAGTTCTCACAATCATGTCAGAAAGGGAAGGGGAAGCAAGATATGTCTTACATGGCGGCAGGCAAGATAGAGCTTGTGCAGAACTCTCATTTGTAGAACAATCAGATCTTGTGAGACTTATTCACTATCGTGAGAACAGTATGGGAAACCTGCTTGCATGATTTAGCTATCTCCACCTGGCCCTGCCTTTGACAAGTGGGGATTATTACAATTCAAGGTGAGATTTGGGTGTGGACACAGTCAAACCATGTCAATATGCAAAGTAATGAAGAACACCAGATTCAGGATAAGCTATTTCTTCTAATGTGGGATGAGAGTGCAGGGGAGAAAATCTTCACACTGCTACCGTCTCATCATCCCTTTGACTCATCCCACCCTCCTTAGGTAAATGATTATGGGGCGGGGAAGCTTCTCTGCGACATGAACAAATGAAGTCTATTCGTCAATTTGCCTTTAATTGCTTTTAATTAATATAACCTTCATTACTAAAACATTTTAGCTATATCTGCAATTTTTTCTTTAGATATTACATATGTAAACAAAATATCACAAAACATTAAGATTCATTAGGGTGGCATGAGGGGCACCTGAGCATTCATCACTTTAGCCTCATTCTTATACTTTTTTGTGGAAAAGAAATATTTTATTTGAAAACAAATTTCCAAAATACAAAAGAAGCCATTTAGTTAGCCTAAGTATTCAGAGCACTGGTTCTGGTGTTAGGTTTCTTGAGGTTAGTTCCTAACTTCTCAACTACAGTTGACCATTGAACAACATAGGAAGTTAGGGGCACCAACCCTTATACGGTCGAAAATCCACGTATAACTCTTGACTCCTTGAGAACTTAACTACGAATAGCCCACTGTTGAACAGAAGCCTTGTTAGTAACATAAACAGTCAACACATATTTTCCGTGTTATATGTATTATATGCTGTATCCTTCAATAAAGTAACTAAGAAAATATTAATAAGAAAATCATAAGAAAGAGAAAATATATTTACTATTCATTAAGAGGTGGATCATCTTAAAGGTCCTTATCCTCATTGTCTTCACAGCGAGTAGGCTGAGGAAGAGGAGGAAGAAGTGGGTTTGGTCTTGCTATTTCAGAGGTGGCAGAGGCAGAAGAAGTGGAGGAAGTGGAAGGGAAGGCAGGCACAATTAGTATAACTTTTATTGAAAAAAATCTGTGTATAAGTAGACCAAGACACTTCAAGCCCATGTCGTTCAGAGGTCAACTAAAATAGTTTTGTGACTTTAGGCCAGCTGCCAAATCTCTCTCTATGCCTCAGTTTCATCATCTGTAAAATGAATGTCATTATGGTGCCAATTCTTGGAGGTATTTGAGGATTAAATGAAAGATAGATAGATAGATAGATAGATAGATAGATAGATAGATAGATAGATAGAGATATACATACAGTCAAATATCTAGAAAATTTAGAAAATATGAATATGTAAAAAGAATAAAACAATCTCATTCAAATCATACAAATATTTTGATGGTTAAAACTGCTGTCTTTTATTTCCTTGTGGTTTTGCATATAAATATAATAAATCCAAGAACCTCATGCAGTTGGGGGTCCAGCAATCAAAAGTAATATTTAAATAACTCAAATTCTTCATTGCCACTTCTCCAAAACCATGAAAAGATTCAAATACACTTTCATAATAAACGTTTCAAGACTCTCCTCCTCTTCTATCCTATTTCCTCATATGCTAATGCTGTTGCACATCTTCTAGAAAATTCTTCCTCTTCTCCAGCTCAAGATACCTTCTCTCTATACTTCTACTGCAGCACTTTGTTATGTAGATTTAGTTGCTCTTTTGGTGGAAGTCTTGCTCCTTTTTCTTCCTCTTTAGTTGCTGTTCTCTCTCCATTATTCTGATTACACATCACAATAACTTAAATAATTTGTCTGAGAAAACAGAAAACCAGGCAAATTCTTGTTTTCTCTCTCTCTCTTTTTTTTTTTTTTTTTTTTTTTCTGAAATGCAGTCTCACTCTGTTGCCCAGGCTGGAGTGCAATGACCAATGGCGCAATCTCAGCTAACTGCAACCTCTGCCCCCCAGGTTCAAGCAATTCTCCTGCCTCAGCCTGCAGAGTAGTTGGGATTATAGGTGCCTGCCACAACGCCCAGTTAATTTTTTGTGTTTTTAGTAGAGACGGGATTTCACCATGTTGGCCGGCTGGTCTCGAACTCCTGACCTCAGGTGATCCACCTGGCTTGGCCTCCCAAAGTGCTGGGATTACAGGCTGAGCCACCGGGCCCGGCCCTTGCCTTCTCTTATAGTAAAATGTCATTGATGGGGATGGTGAAGGTAGCTTGGGGATCATGGTGGCACACATGAAGAACCGGAGCAGATAAAGATTGAATTCACTTTGGAGGTAGAAGGAAGAATATTAATATTATCGTGTTACAATTTTATCTTATTTCCTATTAACATAAGTTAATATTGTTTATATTAATATACAACCAACTTTTAATGTATTACAAATATTGCCCTTGTCTGTAATATTTTTCTATAACACCATGTTTCTTTGCATAATATCCCGTAATATGTATTGAAGGTTTCCCTATAGTTGTTTCCAATTCTTTATTACAAAGCTTTGTGATCATCTTCATATCTGTAACTATGGTCATACATAAATTCTTAGAAGAAGTATTGTTGAGTCCAAGGATATAGCAAATGTCTAAAATATTTCGGCATCAGTGCTGTGAGCCACAAATGCACCTTTTTCAAATATTAACATTTACAGCTAATATCCTTCATATATTACAAATCACAGATAATTTAAGGGAAGATTTTTGTTTGTTTATTTTTGTTTGTTTTTTGAGACGGAGTCTCGCTCTGTCACCCAGGCTGGAGTGCAGTGGCGTGATCTCGGCTCACTGCAAGCTCCGCCTCTTGGGTTCACACCATTCTCCTGCCTCAGCCTCCCGAGTAGCTGGGACTACAGGAGCCCGCCACCACGCCCAACTAATGTTTTGTATTTTTAGTAGAGACGGGGTTTCATTGTATTAGCCAGGATGGTCTTGATCTCCTGACCTCGTGATCCACCTGCCTCGGCCTCCCAAAGTGCTGGGATTACAAGCGTGAGCCACCGCGCCCAGTCTAGGGGAAGATTTTTGTCATCAGCTATTGTCTCAGCTTTCTTGGCAGAGATTTAAATGTAAGAGTCTTTTCAGTGGAGTGATAAATCTGTCTTTAAGTACTAGGCAGATCCAGGATGGTACAAAATTAACATCAAAGGAACTTTGTAAAACGATGCCTTTTGATGATCTTGTGACAAGGGTCAGGAGATGGGGAGAAGGTAAAGGGAATTGGTCTGGCAGGCTGAGGAATGCACTCCACATGCAAGTGAAGAAGCGAGGATCTGTTAAGCTCCCGGAAACTCTGCCTCTTGATTAGTCATGCTGGGACTTTACCCAACCTTCCTTGTGTCTGTTGCTGCTAAGTTTCATAATCCCATTCAATCTACACTATAATCCCATTCAATTTACACTATCCATTGTAATTCTGAGTATGAAACAGACATTTGGGGAGTGGGAAAAGGAGAAGGGAAAAAGCAAGCAAAGAAAGTGTCTTCCAGACCAAGCATGTAGTCATTGAGAGGAAGAATCTGGAGTTCTTCAGATTGACCATATTCATACCCTGTCAACCAGCTCAAAGAATCTTATCTCTATGTTGTCCCAGAGAATTGTCTTTGAGAGACAAACGCTGAAGCTTCTGCTGTATTAATGGTTGTGAACAACCCAAATTCTTGTACAACTTTGAGTCCAAATCATATAATTTGGTACCTGACAGCTTTGTTTTATTTCTTGAGTATAACTCTTGATTCTCTAGTGAGGTGATAATTTATTGGTGGCCGGATCACATCTTCTTTGAATCTCTCTAGCACCCAGCTCAGCACTGGTCTCACATGGGTGGTAGTCAGCATCCCACTTGCTTAAAATGGGCATTAGAATGAAACCTCCTCAATGTCAGGATTCTTAAGTTTTAACTTAATGGAGTGAGAAAAGTTAAATGTCTTCTGGGGAAGCTGGAATCAAACTTCAAGACACACTGGAGATCTGTAAGGAAGAAGAACTGTCTTACATCTGGGTTGAGGGGAGTCTTGGAAAATACACAACCTCTAGAGAAGGTTTCTTCACCTCCATGTATCCATCCATTCATCCATCCATCCATCAATCCATCCATCCATCCACTCACCCACCTATCCACCCCCTCAGTAAACATTAATTGAATATACACAACACTCCATAATCACGTGCTTTGGGTATCTGCTGGTTTCCCTGCCTGAGATGCTGTTCTTTCATTCTCCTCAAAGCTTCTATTATTTTTAATGTCTCAACTCAGATATTATCTCTTAGGAAATATTTTTTGAGCCCATAGACAGTTTTAGGTGCTTCTTTTCTCACATACCACTTTGACCTGGACATACTCCCATAAAATAAATTATAATATTGTCATGTTAATGCTTGTTTCAGATCTGACTCCCACAGACTACTTCTACTACCACTAATACCAGTAGAGTACCACATATGTGGAATAAATACATGGACAAATAACTATATACATTAAATGTTAGAATGTGGCATTGGCCTGAGTACCCAAACCTGAGGCTTTCTACACAATTGCAATTTAGGTAGACCACTCTTTCTTTCTTTCTTTCTTTTTTTTTTTTTTTTTTTGAGACAGAGTCTCACTCTGTCACCAGGCTGGAGTGTGGTGGTGTGATCTCAGCTCACTGCAACCTCCACCTCCCAGGTTTCCTCAGCCTCCCGAGTAGCTGGGATTAGAGGCTTGCGCCACCACGCCCAGCTAATTTTTTGTATTTTTAGTAGAGACAGGGTTTCACCATGTTGGCCAGGATGGTCTCTATCTCTTGACCTCGTGATCCACCTGCCTTGGCCTCCCAAAGTGCTGGGATTACAGGCATGAGCAGCAGCGCCTGGCCAACCACTCTTGAATATCAGAATAAATTGCACCACTAGCAAGTGGAAGCAGGGATTTCTGTGCAAAAGCCAGCCAAAGTCAAGCTTTCAACACAGATGGGCTCTGACAAAGAATCCCAACAGGTTTGCATCACTTAGAGATAAGTAGTTCTTTTTAGGGATCTAGAAATGAAGGCTTAGCTACACATATTTCTGACTTCATATTTCACCTTATGCAAATCATTTCTCAGTATCCAAATGAGTTGGCAAAAAATGGAGTCCATATTTTATCATGGCACACCCTTCCAGGAATTTTAATAGTTGGCTATAAATCTCTGTATGTGCTAACTGAGAAACTTCTCCTATGAAAGCTCATTTTATTGATTTATTTATATTTTATTTTCTGAGACAGAGTCTCACTCTGTCACCTAGGCTGGAGTGAAGTGGTGTGATCTCTGCTTCCTGCAACTTTCGCCTCCCAGGTTCAAGTGATTCTCCCACCTCAGCCTCCCGAGTAGCTGGGACTACAGGTGTGCACTACCATGCCCAGCTAATTTTTTTATTTTTAGTAAAGACAGGGTTTCAACATATTGGCCAGGCTGGTCTCAAACTCCTGACCTCAGATGATCTGCCTGCCTCAGCCTCCCAAAATGTTGGGATTATAGGCATGGGCCATAGCGCCTGGACATTTTAGATTAAGATTATGATAATCAGAGCAACATTTATATAGCCTGATAACTGAAATATTTTCTGGGTATGCTGGTTGAGTAAAACAGTTCTCCTTTGCAGATAGGTAAGGGTTATAAACACCTGGGAGGCAGGTTTCTGTGACTTGAACTCCCATTGCTTACACTGTGTTAGAAAACATAGTCTGTGTTGCCGGATGTGGTAGCTCACACCTGTGATCCCAGCACAGGGAGTGATGGGAGGATGAGGTGGGTGGCTTACCTGGAGTTAGGAGTTCGAGACCAGCCTGGTCAACATGATGAAACCCTGTCTCTACTAAAAATACAAAAATTAGCCGGGCGTGGTGGCCGGCGCCTATAATCCTAGCTACTCGGGAGGCTGAGGCAGGAGAATCGCTTGAGCCCACGGGGTGGAGTTTGCAGTGAGCCAAGATTGTGCCACTGTACTCTAGCCTGGGCAACAGAGCAAAAATCCATCTCAAAAAAAAAAAAAAAGAAAAGAAAAAGGAAAGAAAAAGAATATAGTCTGTTTTTCAAACAATGAATTTACAAACAGATTTTTGGAATACAAGGCTTGTGTAATACTTCTCAACAAATTTACATGGCTCCCTATTGCTGCTGAACATCTTTAAACATGGTATTTGAGGCCTTCTTACCTTTCCAGACTTATCTCTCACCTTGCTCCGCATAGCTGTGTTATGGCCAAACTGAACTACATGCGCTTACTCAGCCTACAACACTCTCTTGCTGCTATACATTTGCTCATGCTGTCCCCCCACTTCCGTTTGTCAAAATCCTACCCTAGCTTTAAGAATCAACTGTGGCCTTTCCTGATCACTTAAACATGATCACTTCTTCCTGTAAGTACTAAAGTTACTTTATCATTTAAAAATGATGACAGTTGTCATTTATTGGCAACTCCTATACACTGACCTTTGTACAAGGCACTTTAGAAACATTGCTTATCATAATCATCATGACATTATATGGGGAAAGGCATGAATTTCAGATGTGTTTCTTCAACGGTGCTCTCCCTTTCTCTACTGACTGGCCAAATGCGCAGGAGGACAAGGTTTGAGAGCAGAAGTCAGCAAACTGTAGCTCACGGGCCAAATCGATCCTGCTGCCTGTTTTTGTGAAACAAGTTTTACTGGAACGCAGCCATGCCTATTCATGTACATATTGTCTATGGCTACTTTTGTGCTACAGCGGCAGAGTTAAATAGTTGTGACAGAAACCATAGGGCACACAAAACCTAAAATACTATATGTTTGTTTGTTTGTTTTTTTCCAGATGACTTTTTGCTCTTGTTGCCCAGGCTAGAGTACAATGGTGCCATCTAGGCTCACTACATCCTCCATCTCTCAGGTTCAACCGATTCTGCTGCCTCAGCTTCCTGAGTAGCTTGAATTACAGACATCTGCCACCACGCCCAGATAATTTTTTATTTTTAGTAGAGATGGGGTTTCACTATGTTGGTCAGGTTGGTCTCGAACTCCTGACCTCAAGTGATCCACCTGCCTCGGCCTCCCAAAGTGCTGGGATATCAAGCATGAGGCACCATGCCCGGCCTTATATGGCCTTTTACAGAAAACATTTGCCAACCTCTGGACTAAGAGTATGGTGGAACCACACACAGGATGAAAAGATCCTGACTCCCTGAATGACTACATAGAGCAAAACTCCTCGTCCTCCCCAATCCTGTCAATCTACGCTGAAATGTAATAGAAGTGAGAAACAAGTTTTTATTCTGTTAATACACCAAAACCTCCTAGTTATTTTTTCCAGTAGGTAACCTGGCTTCACTAATACAAGAGCAAAGTAAGAATGCTAACTATCTGGATGGCAACCAAACAATTCCTTTTTCCATGATTCACGAATATCTAAAGTTTGTTGCTAAATTATTCTATTGGCATCAAATGCCTTTTAAAATTAGAGGCGGATAAGGGAAATTCTAAGACTCAAAACAGGAATGTGCTCCACAAAATAACTTTCATGAAGGGTGTGGTGATTGAGTTGCTTGTGATTTAACTGAGTCAGTAAAAACTGTAGGAAAAAAGGCCCAACAATTTCTGATCCAGGTACTTGGTTGGGATTCAATTGAGGAAGGAAAGATTGAGAAAATGTGTGAAGCTCTTCTGTATGCCAGGATCCTCCAGAGTTAGAGGAACTGAAACTGAGGAGCAGGTATTCACTTCTCACGGCTTCTCTCTTGGAAGAGCAGTTTGTGACATCCTTTTATTTCTTTAATGAGAAATGTTGGGGAAATGAACCCAGAGGTAAATATGAACTTTCCCCTAATTTCTGGCATGTTGAAAGTGACTGAATGTCCTAAAGGGAATTTGAATTAAGTTAACAGCCTTTATCTGCTTATCTCTGGATTGTATTTTTTTGAAAGGAGAATAGCAGTAATTTACACATTCTCCAGTGGCCATTGGGACTCCTAACCCTTTGCCTTCCTTAGGGATAACAGAATGAAGATATCTATCCTCTTGCTAGTTGTTCTTTGATTTATCAGAACACAGTGATCTTGAAACCATAAAGCCAGTTATAAATTAACTGATCCTAGCTTCTCAGTTTCATGGAATCATCAAAGTTCAAGTTGGATAATGATTGCTAAGATTATTTATGAGGGCCCTGCCCAAATATTTTCCGTGAAACACATACGCATAGGTGACTACTGGCAGCAATGCAGCTTCTCTGCTGATCTCCCATTCATCTAGACTGGGAGCTGCAAAGTAGTATCACATTCCTCCTGCAGATATGTTATGTGTGATCCACATAGTGTTTCAAAATCAGAAAGATTTCACACAAAAATGCAGCTTTGAACTTCTCTAAAAAAAAAATAGGATGACCTAAAAATACTGGACCCATAATCTCATGCATAAGTTGGAGCTAGAATTAGATGGGCATGCATGCACCTTCTAGCTAGGTGTGGTTTCCAGTGCCCTCTCTTATCTTAGCCCTGACCTGCTAGTTTTCACATTACCTTTCTGGCATCTGTAGGCATCGGAGTTCCTGGATCTCATTCCCGGTCTCGTTTTTGTCTCCTCTGCTTGCCTTGAAGTTTTTTTTTTTTTTTTTTTTTTTTTTTTTTTTTTTAAATAGAGGACAGATTTTGGATTCAGATAACCTGGATTGGCATCTTAGATCTATCATTATGTGACCCTGAACACAAGTTATTTGGTGTCTGTAGTTTCCTTGTTTATAAAATGCCTAAAACAAAAGATGAAGTGTTCAGAAGATTATCCAAGGTAATGCATGGAAAGCCTGCTTTAGTTTCAGGCCCTCATCTTCTCCTGTAGGGCTACTGCATCAGTCTCCACCTTGGTCACCCTGCCTACAGTTTCGTCACTCTTCCATTCCATAATTTTAAATATTTTATTTATTCAAAAATATGTTGAGCACTTACTCTGTGTCTGACACAGAGGTGAGGATTCAATGTTTGGTGAAAACACACTCAGTCTCTATCCTCATGAACCTTACAGTGCTACTGGGGGAGGCAGAACTAATCAAATAGTCACGCACATAGATGCAAAATTGTCATGGGGTCAAGCACTATGAAGTGGATGACCTTAGCATTAAAAGAACATGTGACAAGGTTCTTGACAAGGCCAGGGGGTCAGACAAGGCTCTTGTGGGGAGCATTGCTAAGTTGAGATCTGAAGGTGAGAAGAAATTTTTCAGTTGAAGAGGAGTGAGAAGAATATTCTAGGCAGTGGGAACCACATGTGCAAAGGCTCTGTGGGAAGAGAAAACATGGAAAACAAGGCACTAGAAGAAATCCGGTGGGTCAAGAGGAGGCGGAATAAGGGAAAGTCGGGGGGCATGAGGCTGGAGAGAGAGGGAGGTAGGGGCCAAATGGCATTGCAGGTGATGCTCAGGAACTTTATCATCTTAAGAATAGCAGGAAAGCCACAAAAGATTTCAGTGAGGGGTAGGTGCAACAGGATAAAATTTCCTTTATGAAAAGGTAACTCAATCTGGAGTGTGGAAATCAGATGGGAAGAAATATTACGTTGAATCCTATGAAATTGCCACTTTCAGGCTGGTTTTGACTTACAAGATAGCAATTTTATATGGGACCAGCTGATAGAGTGGATGCAGGGTAGACCAGTTAGGAGACTGATGAGAGATGATAGTGGTTTGAACTAGGATGAGGTTTTGGAAATGGGCAGATTGGACAGATATTTAGAAGGTAAAATTAATGAGCCTTAGTGATGAATTGGTATGGGGTGTCAAGGACAACTCCTGTGCCCTAATGGGGTCATTTGTGAGTACGGTACATTGGCACATGAACGGGCTTGGTAGGCATGAATGATTTCCCTTAAGCTAAAAGTGCCTTTGCAACAACCAAGAGAAGATGGTCTCTCAGTGTCTCTATAGAAATATCTTGCCTTGGCTTTTGCTCGATTCCTAGGGCTTTGAATGACACCATATACTATGTTAAATTATCAGTTTAAGGTTCCACACCATGAAAGTTTTATCAGTTAAGGCCCCAGACTTGTGGGTAGTATTAGCTCAGAGTTTGGTTTTCATTGGTGAATTTTTTTTAGCCCTCTGAAACCACACATAATAGCTTGTTTATGCAGATAGCTCAATTTCATTTTTTCCCTCCTTTCGGCCTGAACTAATTTTTTGTTTTTGTTTTTGTTTTGAGACAGAGTCTCACTCTGTCACCCAGGCTGGAGCACAGTGATACAATGTTGGCTCCCTGTAACCTCTGCCTCCCGGGTTCAAGCAATTTTTGTGCCTTAGCCTCCCAGGTAGCTGGGACTACAGGTACATGCCACCAAACTTGGCTAAGTTTTGTATTTTTAATAGACATGGGGTTTTGCCATGTTGGCCAGGCTGGTCTTGAACTCCTGGCCTCAAGTGATCCAGCCACCTCGACCTCCCAAAAGGCTGGGATTACAGACATGAGCCACCACGCCTGGCCTTATTTATTATTATTATTATTATTATTTTGGTAGGCATGAGAAACGTAGCTCTCTTGCCCTAGGGGGTCCATATTGCCATATGAAACTCCCATGGCCTCCTGTTATCAGCTCATGTTTATTCATCTGACTTGATTTCATGCTATTCCTGGCACTGGAAATTTCTTTTTTTCTGATTGAACTTGGTTATGTGGAAAATATTTTTGCTATATTTTGTTCAGGATTTCTGTATAGTAAGGGGCCTGTTTATGTCAACTCAGTGGCCTGCGTGGTCAGAAGCAGTCTAGTAAATTTTCTACATAGATTAGTACAACTATTTTCTAATTGTGCCTCTTTTTGTTTAGATGGAGTCTCTTGCTCCATCACGTAGGCTAGAGTGCAGTTGCACAATCTTGGCTCACTGCAACCTCCGCCTCCCGGATTCAAGTGATTCTCGTGCCTCAGCCTCCTGAGTAGCTGGGATTACAGGTGCACACCACCACACCCAGCTACTTTTTGTACTTTTAGTAGAGACAGGGTTTCATCATGTTGGCCTGGTTTGTCTCAAACTCCTGGCCTCAAGTGATCCCCCTGCCTCAACCTCCCAAAGTGCTGGGATTACAGGCGTGAACCACTGCGCCCAGCCACTGTCTGCCATTTGACATACGTATGCATCTCTTGTCACATGGCAGGGAAATCCTGCAGACCAGTTGTTCTCTGGGACTGGGCTTCAGGCTCAAGGAATATAAAAGTGTGTATACATCCTGGGTGCTGAACTTGAAGTTTGATGTGAGATGGAAGTTGCTTTGCAAGACCTTCAGAAGGACATCTCTGATTCCCACCCCTTACCACAGTGTCTGGCATCTAATAGTTGCTAAATAAATGTCTGTGTCATTGAAACAATTATAGGTGGAGAAGAGGGGAATTCTTGGCATATGCTTCACGATGATATAAAAATCCTGTGATTGGAATAGAGAATTGCAATCAGGATGGTTTTTCCAAACCCCAGAATGATTTGTATTCTCAATGGAGCATCCAACTTACTGTTCCATCACCTCTCACCCATGCATAAAATATAGATGGCAACAGTACTGTCTGAAGTTCTTAGATAAAACTTTTATGGATAATTCATTTTCATTCACATGTCATACACTGATTATTTACTATGTGCAAAATTTGTTTGCTAGGTTCTATCAGGTACAAAATGGTGACTAAGACATGGGCTCTACTCTCTGTCCTCTTCCACTCTACAGTTTAACTGTAGTGGGTGTGGGCAAAAGTGTATAAGTAACTGAAGTCAAAGTAATAATTCCTTATCAGATGCTTTCAATATGCCAGGAAATGTGCTAAGACTTTTTCTTGGATCAGCTCATTTAATCCTTACAAACTCTGTGAAGTGGGAACTGTTATTGTCTCCATTTTGCCAGTGAGGGAACTGAAGCATAGAAACGTTAAGAAACATCCACAAGGTCACACAGCAAGAAAGAGACAGAGCCAGGACTGAAACCCAGTCATTCTGGTTTCAGACCTCAAAGGTTCAAATATTTTGCTATATGGTTGCCCAAATAATCCATGGTGGACGGTGATATGTTCTGGAACAAATGTTCAAGCTCAGGCTGTGTGCACAAAGGAAGTCTCAGGAAAAGCTTTATAGAGAAATCTGTTTTTCCACAATCTTAAAGAATGAGTAATATTCTGACAAATAGTGATGGGCAAAGAGGTGTCCTAGGAATAGGGAATTGCCTGAGCAGAGACGGAGGGCAGATGAAGGCATCACTGCAGGTTTGGGAAACTGAAAATAAACAGTTCAGCGTGGCTGAGTGTGAGATAAGGGAGGAAAGAAGAGTTGGTTGGGACTTAAGTTTCAGGTGAAGAATTGTGGAGCAGGAAGTGGGGAAGAGGCAAGTGGCATTTCTCTCACTGTTGGTCATAAAAACAGTAAATCCTGCGAACAACTGAAGCTTCTAAAATCGACTCAGTCTACTCTCTGTTTGGGAGCAGTAATGGGGCATTTATCCCAAGGAGGAAATCAGATGACTTTAGAGGTTTCAAAATCTTTTCTGGAGTTCAAAGGCAAGGCTTCTTAACCTGGGGACTCTGGACTCACGGATGGCTGTCAGGGCACTTGGCACCTCAGGAAATTCCGGGCCAAGTTTTGCGTTGCATGAACATATGTGCTTTTTGTCAAGGAAGATGGTTCATAAGATGCATCACTTTCTCTAAGGGTACTTGATCATATAAATATTGCAAACCACTGCTCTGAGCACAGAGTCAGCACCCATCTTTCTGGGGCCTTCCTTGGACTAAGGAACTGGGACCAACGTTCTGCAAAAGTCAGAACTGAGAGTTTAAGTTCCAGATTCACAAGTAAAACTTTCAAGGGAAATACCACTGCTGTGCATCAGTGGAGACCTGAGTTCACCTTTGCCCTGGGATTGTAGGCTACCCTGCTGGGCAGTCCCGAGCAGGTGGTACTAGGTAAAGCAACATCTCATGTGAGGTGTCAGAAGAACTGGAGCTTCTGTCCCAGGAGGTTTACAAGAGTATTAGGAAGCTGAAGTTTCCAGGCAGATGACAGGTCTCTGGAAGGATCTCTACAAGGATCTCTGCATTGCAAACCCAACCCACTGGCGTCACTCAGCAAGGAAGCAGTCTTGAGAATGAGGCAATCTGTGGGAAAAGCCTATGAGAAAATCCTTCATTTCCTTCTCTTTGTCACATCATTTCAAAACTTGCCCGGCAGGCCTTGCTATTCCTAATACCAGCTGAGGTGACTAAGGGCAGGAAGGCAGATATGCCAGAGATGAAAACAAGGTCTCCAGGCAAATCCTTTGATTCACGGAAATAGTTGCGGTAGAGGCTGGTTTGGTCATTAGTGGCATATTTTGCATAATGATATCTTTGATAAAGAGAAACAGTCCTGTGTAAATTACTTAGGATTAAGACTCTCTGCATGTGACAGAAAATTCAAGACAGCAGTGCCTTAAACATGATACAAATTTATATTGCTCTCCTGTAAATCAGATTTGGAGTTGGGCAATCAGGGCTGTTTTGGCAGCTGATTCCATGATGAGCAGGGACCCAGGCTCCTTCTGGCTTGTTCTTCTTCCAAACTTCGGGGGCTGCTTCATGATCCAGATGACTCCTCAACTTCCAGTCATGTGTTCATATGCCAGCCCAGAGGAAGGAAGAAGAGGGGAATACCGGAGCTCCCTTCCTTTTAAGGACACTTCCCCAGAAGCCTCAAGTTTCAGCCTGTTTACATTTCATTGTCCAGAACATGTTGGCCACAAATATAACGCCCAGTGTGTTCTTTTCATCAGAAAATCTCTGATTAAAAAAAAAAATGGTCAGGCACAGTGGCTCACACCTTTAATCCTAGTGCTTTGAAAGGAAGATCGCTTGAGCCCAGGAGTTTAAGACCAGCCTGGGCAACATGGCAAAATCCCGTCTCTGCAATAAATAAAATAAAAACAGCCAGGCATGAGGGCAAGCGCCTGTAGTCACAGCTACTTAGGAGACTGAGGTGGGAGGATCCCTTGAGCCCAGGAGTTTCAGGCTGTAGTGAGGTGTGATCATGCCTCTGCACTCCAGCCTAGATGACAGAGCAAAATTCTGCAAAAATAAAAAAAATAAAAAATAAAAATAAAAAATCCACTATCTGCTACAGTTTCCCAGTGAATGTGGCAATAATCAAGTATTCTCTAAGAGACCACATTAGGCCTTTAAAGATTATTTTCTAGGGTCACACTCCTGTTAGGGATCTAGGCTAGAATCTGTTGCCTGGTACTTACAGGCCTATTCTAATTAAAGAGGCAGAGATTCATAGTGGTTTACAGCTTCAAGAGGGCTTAAAAGGTATTCCTTCTAACTGCCTAATTTCATAGACAGGGAAAGAGAGGTCCATAGAGACTTAAAAATACAGAGTGAAAGCAGGTTGGGGTGATGAAGAAAATCAGTGGCAGAGCTAGCTCTGGAAGCTACATCAACTGATTTTAAGTCCAAAGTTCTTCCTGCTACCTCATAGGCTTCTTTTGAAATATCACTTAAAAAAGAAAAATGTTTACATTGATGGTTCACTAGAAATTCAAGGATATTGGGAGTTTTCTTGTAATTGAACTTTCTTTCAAAAGTCCCTTTGCCTCAATTGATTTTAGAGAATATTTCTAACATCTACCAATTCTTTTTCCTGTCCTCATTCAAGTTAAGTGTGATAGATGGAATTTGCCTTTTAAGTTTACACTATTTTGTGGTGGATTAGGGTCATTGTTTGATCATCAGCTCACATTTTCTGCCTCACTACAGATTAAAGATTAGCAATGTTTTCTAAGAGATGCAAAATCTTCACTGATTTTTCTTCTGACATTTTAAGTATGTGTGTGTGTATATGTGTGGATGTTATGAACAAGAATAAAGCAGCCGAAGGTCTAGAAATACCAGGAAAGATAGCCTGATAGAAGCAGTTGGCTCATTTTTAATAAAAATGATTCCATGTACCCCTTATGGCATTTGTGCAATAACTTAGCCAATATTTATTATAGGGCATTGGGCTGAACGTTCTGTGACCTTGTGATATCCTCTAGAAATTATTGGTTTTTCAAAAATAAATCCCTTATACGAACTTGTTTAATAGCTGCTAGGTAGAGTTTTTGTGGGTTTTAATAAGGTATAAGTGATGCCCTGTAGGCTGCTGCCAGATAGGAGCTTTGGTGTCATTTTTTATTGGGAAAGAGAGTGGTTTTTCTAAAAGTCTGGGGGAGGGGTGCGGAAAGGTGGGGGAATGAGTAGCTTTCTCTGGATCCAGCTGGGTCGAACCCCTGTGCCCACCAGGAGGCCTTGGGAGCTAAGACTAAGATGCAACTCAGAGGGAAATAGCTGCCCTTCTGTGTGGTAAAGTTTAGTTTCAACTTCAGCTCCCTGAAAATTAGGGGACTTGGGGTCTGTGATGTCAGGTGACAAATATTTGTGGACCCTCTCCTGGCCTGAGGAAGATCCTCTGATAATCGGAACTTGTTGTTTAAAAGGCAGATGGTGATGAACCGGGCTAGGAAACACTCGGAGTTGTCCAGAGGTAGGGAAGGGCCCCTGACCTTCTTCAGCGGACCCCGCCCATGGAGGCATATACTCGAGCACTCAATCCATGTCCCCACTGCTGCTTCTGGCCCCTTGTGTCCACCTGACCCTTAGACTACACCTAGTTTTCTCTTCTGACTCCTGTGATGTGCTTCTTTCTCCAAAACCAGGGCATAGCAAGGCAACAATGACCACTATTTAAGAAGTCTGGGGGGCTGGGCGTGGTGGCTCATGCCTGTAATCCCAGCATTTTGGGAGGCTGAGGCGGGTGGATCACAAGGTCAGGAGATCGAGGTCATTCTGGCTAACACAGTGAAACCTTGTCTCTACTAAAAATACAAAAAACAAAAAAAATTAGCTGGGCGTGGTGGTAGGCGCCTGTAGTCCCAGCTACTCAGAAGGCTGAGCCAAGAGAATGGCATAAACCCTGGAGGTGGAGCTTGCAGTGAGCCGAGATAGCGCCGTTGCACTCCAGCTTGGGCAACAGAGCAAGCCTCCGCCTCAAAAAAAAAAAAAAAAAAAAAAAAAAAGAAGTCTGGGTCCTAGGGTTCAAAGGAACTGAGGGTTTACTTTTTCCATCTCAGGGTCTTTGTCTTGTGTCTTAAATGCATCCTTCAAATCTCTTCCTCTAGGTCTCAGTGCAAATGTCACCTCTGCAACAGACCTTCCCTGTGCTGCCCCCAGCACCCTCTGACATTACTCTTTATGTCATTATCCTGCTTTACTTTCTTCAGGGCTCTCATCTCTAACTGAACTTATCTGAGATTTGTATTTCCTCATGTGTGGTTTGCTCTGACTTCCCCCAGTAGATTGTTAGGCAGAGATGTTGTATCCCCAGTGCCCATACAGGACCTGACATAGGAGAGATATGTAACTGATATTTTTGATGGACTTGTTGACTGCAGCAGAATATGGTATTTTCCTGGGGAAACAGAATCCAGGTGGATCCCACTAGACTCCTGCGGGTAGCTCTCTGGAAGGATCTCTACCCACCTGGGGGTAGCCTACTAACCCCAGATCCTGGGGGAACCATGTCTTCTTTTTATTCTCTCACATACGTGGACTTTTTCTTTAGAGATCTTAGAACTGTCTGTAAGTATGTATTTGTAAGATTATTTCTTTAAGGCCTGTCTCTCTTTCTAGGACAAGGATTCATAATCATTTTGTGCCAAGGTTAGCTTTGTTATCTGATGAGGCTTATGGACTCTTTCTCAGAACAATGAATAAAATAAAACACATAGGATTATAAAGAAAACCAGTTATACTGAAATACAATCATCAAAGTGTTGAAATACAAATTTATGATACGGTTACATATGTGTTTTTGCATTAACACAAAATCTGGTGGAAGATTTAAACCTACCATAATTCTTGAGTGGTGATGAGCACAATTGACTTTTTGAGAAATCTGCAAACACTGTAACTTGATATGAACATGTCTGTGGTTTCTATTGGTGACAGAGGCACTGGACCTTTTTCACTGCTGTGGTTTGTTGCCTACATTCACAACTGAGTAAAATGCTCAATGTCAGTTAGAGATGAGTGAAAATAAAAATCTGATTGTTTTCCTACTCATGTTTAATGACTCCCTGAAGCTGATCCATGCATTCTAGGGGGCATCCCTGAGCCCCAGGTTAAGAATTCCTGCACTAGAATATATCACTTAGGTTTAGTTCACTATTTTAACACTAGCACCTAGGACACAGCTGGTGCTCTTTACATATTTGTGAATGGAAGAAAGGAAGGGACTTTTCTGTGTCTAACACTATTCTCAGAACAAGTTTGCTGAATGAATGAGTGAATTCTGCAGAAAAGGCAGTGAGCTATTCAGTAATAAATGAGAGTGCCCTCTTCCCCTGCCAGTTCCAATGATAACTGTATCTTGGATGAGGTCCTTTTTATTCTAGTGAAATCCATTGAGTGCCTCACCCACAACTAACACTGAATAAGTATTTGAATGACAAAATGCCACTAAACTTGGGCAAGACAAGCACCACCTGTAATTGATCAGGTATGATGGATCAGTGCATTGGGACTTCCATCAGACCAGCCAGCTTTCTCTTTGGGCTGCCTTTGGTTTCCTTTCTCATCAGCAGCATCAGCAGCTTTTATTAGCCAATGTCTTTTACTTGACAGCATCTTTCAGTTGGAACCAGACTTGCCTTCACCACCTGCCCTTGGTGAACTGTCTTGGATGGACCCCCTTTCCTGTCCTGTGGGAAGAGAGAGTCCTGTGGGATAGCAGGCTCACTAGGAAGCTGGCCCCGTCATGTGACAGAGATTATTTCAGCCTTTGATGAATATCAACTGGAAAGACCACTGCTATGTAGATTATTGCTTTCACAGTGCTTTACAAGTCAGCAGTCACTGACAGTACTTAAAGGGAAACTCAGTGCTAGTGAAGATGTCAAATTCACTATTCAATGTCTCAGAAAAATTCTTAATATGTCAGCAGTGCAGAAGCAAACATGAAACTCTTGGTAGCAGACACTTTTTAAGAATTTTGTAATGCTTTTTAAGACAAGACTAAATAAACATTCATGCAAGTGCTACAAAAATGAAGGCTCTATTTCTTAATGGGGGAGATATAAGTAGCTTGGGGAAAATATATAACAATTTCAGGTGGCTGTTATAACTAGATGTTATACATGGACTAGCTTTATTGTAATTGTAAGGTGCAATCCATCTTTCTATGTTATATAGTCAACCTATGTAATATCATCTCTTTTCTTTGTAATTTACCCAGTCTCAGGTATTTCTTTGTAACAATGCAAAAACGGATTAGTACACTGGGGCCCCGTGCTTCTTGTTCAAAAGAGATTAGCAGCTGTTCAACCAGATGAGCACCTAGTGGATTCTTTCTCCCTGATTTAATCAGAAGGATTAAACATTTCAGAGAGAAAACGAGCAGATCAAATGGTAAACATGCTCTGGTATTTCCCACCTGCCTTACCCCTGAGTTTATTGACTTGCTTAACATGATACTAAGTGATGACTAATTATACTTTCCTTGGATCACAGCACCTTATGAGTAATGGTTTGAGGTTCAAGATGCTTGTCTAGCTGTATAATCATCTAATTATCCTTCTTCTCATTAGGTTAGTGGGATATATACGGTCTCAGATAAGATACTCAAGGTAATA
This sequence comes from Macaca mulatta, assembly GCF_049350105.2. NCBI lineage: Eukaryota > Metazoa > Chordata > Mammalia > Primates > Cercopithecidae > Macaca > Macaca mulatta. The sequence continues at coordinate 94,984,206 of NC_133420.1, forward strand.
GAATACTGCTTCAGTGATGGAAGAAAATGATGTCCCCTCTTTTTAAACTCCTTAAAACTCCTGGCCTATTCTGCAAATGTGGCACTCAGTGGACTTGCGGATTCTCAAATTGCATCTTCCTCTCCATGTGGCCCCCTCTTCAGTGATTCTTTGAGAATCTGTGGTTTTCTGTTTTGGTTGCCCATTAGAATTACCTGGGAGAGATTTGTTTTTGAACCACACATGCCTGGACCCCTCTCCAGGAGTGAGCACCACAGGTGATAGCCTTGAATAGCCAGGCTTCAGGACATTGCTCTAAATCCCCCGTAACTACTCTCAGTGTATTTCTGTTCAGATCCCTGTAGATGGTTCTCAACCTGGGTGATATGGCTTAATTCTGTGTCCCTGCTCAAATCTCATGTTCAATGGTAATTCCTAATGTGGTAGATGAGGCCTGGTGGGAGATGATTTGATCATAGGGGCAGATTTCTCCCTTGGTACTGTCATCGAGATAGTGAGTGAGTTCTCATGAGATCTGGTTGTTTTTTGTTTATGTTTTTGTTTGTTTGTTTTTGAGAAATAGCCTCATTCTGTTGCCCAGGCTGGAGTGCAGAGGCATGATCTCAGCTCACTACAACCTCTGCCTCCTGGGTTCAAACGATTCTCCTGCCTCGGCCTCCCAAGTAGCTGGGACTACAGGCGTGCACCACCACGCCTGGCTAATTTTTGTATTTTTAGTAGAGATGGGGTTTCACAGTATTGGCCAGGATGGTCTCCAACTCCTGACCTCAAGTGATCCACCAGCCTCGGCCTCCCAGAATGCTGGGATTACAGGCATAAGCCACTGCACCCGGCCAGATCTGGTTGTTTTAAAGTATGTAGTGCCTCCCCTCCTTCTCTCTTGCTTCTACTCCCACTTTGCCTTCTGCCTTCTTGGTAGGTTTCCTGAGGCCTCCCCAGAAATCAAATTATGTTTCTACAGCCTGCAGAACCGTGAGGCAATTAAACCTCTTTTCTTTATAAGTTACCCAGTCTCAGGTATTTCTTTGGAGCAATGCAAGAACAAACTAGTACACTGTGGCCCATGCTTTTTGTTCAAAAGAGGTTAGCAGCTGTTCAACCCAGATGAGCACCTAGTGGACTCTTTCTCCCTGATGTAATCAGAAGGATTAAACATTCGGGAGAGAAAGTGAGCACAAGTTTCTCATATTTGAGGTCAGAAAGCGAAACTCATGAAGTACTTCTAAGAGATTTTAAAATTCCAGTTCTCAGCAATGGTGAAGGTATTTTATAATTTATTGGATTTTAATCTGATTGCTTAATGACAGATCGCAAGGCCTGTGTCATATTTCCAAAAGATTCAGGAATTCAGTTTCCATCCCCCTCTCTAGCCTTATCTTGAGTTGATTGCACTTCACACTCTACATTTCTACCATTCAGGGCAGCAACTTGAAGAAGGTTTGAATGTTCCCATCCCCTGTCCTGGCTCACATTGCTCCTCCTACATACAATACTTTTCTCTTCATCTCTACCACTTGAAATCTTACACTTTCTTAAAGACCCAACTCAAATACTACTTTTTTTCATGAAGGTTTTTCCTCCCTCCAATTCTGGAATCAACATCTTTCTCCAATATTTATTTATTTATTTATTTGAGATGGACTCTGGCTCTGTCACCCAGGCTGACGTGCAGTGGTGCGATCCTGGCTCACTGCAACCTCTGCCTCACAGGTTCAAGTGATTCTCCTGCCTCAGCCTCCTAAGTAGCTGGGATTACAGGCAGCCACCACCACGCCCAGCTGATTTTTGTATTTTTAGTAGACACGGGGTTTCACTGTGTTGGTCAGGCTGGTCCAATATGTTTTTATACCACTTTTATATCTGTTCTAGTCTTTGCAAATTCTTACAAAGTCGTTTCCAATACTTAGTTCAGAGGTTTTACAGATAGAGCAAATCCGGTAACATCCTCATTTTAACCTACCCATTTGGGCAATGTTGTGACTTGCATAAGGCTACGATCTGCATGTCTATCTTTCCCTCCTGAGGCCAATGACCTCAATAGTTAAAGCCCAGTCTCTTTTTTTGCAATACATATTTGTGGAATTAAAAATTGCCTCAGTCATCTGTAGCAGAGTTTAGGTTTCAGAATAGCTTCTTCAAAGGACATCTGGCTATATCCAGTACACTTGTTCAGGATGGCTCATGAGTGACTGTTATGTGTTAGTAAAAAGATTGAGACCTCTAACCCAGCGCTTCTCAATTAGGCAGTGCATTCCTAAGATGGATATGTGTGGAATGTTTTTTGATTATCACAATGACTGGAGGTGTGATCGGGTTTTAGTGGACACGAGCCAGGAATGCTAAATATTTTGCAAAGTTTCCTCACAAAAAGAGGTGTCACATTGAAAATATCAATTGTTCCCTAACCCCTATACCTATATTGACAGATATACCAATCCACATTACAAAATAACTTAAAACAAAAAAAACAAAAAAAAAACCTTGATTTGGAGAAAAGGGGGAAGTTCCTAAAACTCACTTTAAAGTCATAAGCAAAATGTCCTGGGCTTGTTAACAGATAGGCAAAGATTACAAAGTTCAATGATACCTGGTTGGTGAAACAGGAATTCTCACATAATGTAAGTGAGAATGTAACATTAGATAACCTTTTTGAGGACAACAAAATTTATTGATATTTAAAATGCACATTTTTTTGACCTAGCAATTTCACTGCAAGATGTTCGACCTACAGATGTATTTACACAAGGGCCCCAAATTACATTTACAGGAATGTTCATTACAACATTGGTTGACATTATAAAACAGCAAGAACAAACTATATATCTATCAAAAAGAAAACTATGTATCAGTGTTGGTACATCCAAACAATGGTATGTGACTGTATGAAAAGACTGCCAAGATACATTAAGTGGAAAAAAGTGAAGCATGATATACAAAATATGATTGATTTATCTTCAAAGTATATAAGTGTACATATATACAGAGACAGTCCTTGCTTTTCATGGTTTGATAGGAACAAAATTCAGTTACCATGTTTTAGTTAAATAATATCAGTCCCCTACAACACAGTTCAAATTCAGTCACCACAGCATGTTAACCGTGAGTCATTAGATAAATCATAAACTTCACTTCTGGTTCTTCAGTCCACAAATCACTCTATAAATAATCGATACCCTTCAAAGTCTACCCTTGATTGATCATCAAGTATTTTTTATTCAGTTTACCAATAGACGGAAAAGTGTGTAATTGTGTCGCCTGTCTCCAGTGATAAACTCGTGTGATGTTTTACAAAAATGCATAATTGAGAGAAGGAATTAAGCCCAACAAATAACAGAACAGAGATAACACTGGCAGATAAATTCACAGTGAATGTAAGTGGGGTTATAGAAGAAATCACTAGGCTGAGGCAGGAGAATCGCTTGAACCCGGGAGGCAGAGGTTGCAGTGAGCCAAGATCGCACCACTGCACTCCAGCCTGGGCAACAAGAGTGAAACTCCATTATAAGGAAAAAAAAAACAAAAACAAAAACAAAAAAGAAATCACTGACCATGGAAATGTTGACCATGCTGCCATTTGAGAGACTCTAGATATGTAGTCACAGGAACTTAGTGGAGGTGAGTCTGTCAACCTTAATAAGAAAAATGGTTGTGATGAAAAGGAGGAAGGTGTCCCAGAGGAAGTCACACCAGCCAAACAGCCAAATACTTCATATTTAAGGAACTCTGGGAGTCACTTTGTAACACTGAAAGTATGAAGGATAAAATATTGGAAGCCGATCCAAATTTAGAAAGAAATACGTTAATTTGGCAAGGCATAAAAAATATAGTTCATATTATTAATTTATATGGCAAAAAGAAGGCAAGCACTGTTTAAATTAATCTTTATAAACCTTTTAGAATAAGATACTTTACTTCTCAATGTTCCTAACGTTTTACATTACGGTGTACTACATAGCAATATTACTATTTTTTTGTTTTCCCTTACATTTATAACCAACAGTAAAAGAGGTTTTAATATTTTGACAAAAAATTGTAAAGGAGATGGAACAGTTGTGATTTTTTCATTGAATATTAAGATCAATTCGCATGCCTTTTGTTTTTTGTTTGTTTGGTTTTTTTTTTTTTTTTGGTGACAGGGTCTCACTCTCTCAACCAGACTGGAGTACAGTGGCTCAATCTCAGCTCACTGCAGCCTCAACCTCCTGGGCTCAAGCGGTCCTGTTGCCTTGATCTCCTGAAGTGCTGGGATTATAGGTGTGAGCCACTGCACCTGGCCACTTTGCATGGTTTTAGTTAGTGCAGTCATTTGATCCTGTGCTCTGCAAAGTGAGGTCTGCTTATATATGTAAAATACAAATATATTATATACATTGTTTATGTATGTAAATATATAGATGTATATAATATATTTGTATTTTTTTAAATGGCAGTGTATATTCAAAGAATTGTTAATAGTGGTTACTTCTGAGGAGTGGGGCTCAGGGAGAGGAAAGACAAAGGGAAATTTTATTTTCATTTTATACCCTTCTGAACTGTCTGACTGTTCCATTAGTATGTATTTCTTTTTGGTATAAAACCTAAATAATTGAAAGAAAAGAGAAAGGTTAAAATTTTTTTTTAAATGTGTATATGATCTGTGATTTTTTGTTTTTGTTTCTGTTTTCTGGGGACATAATCCGAAGATTTGATCAAGAATTTCAAAAGAATTTGACATCAAAAAGGTCAAAATCCATTGTTGTAAGGTCACATTTACACTGTTTCCTAGCAGAAAGATTGCAAAATATGCAATTTTTTCAGGCTTGCATGTGATCTGAGCTGTTAATTTCATTTGTGTATGGGAGAACTGGCCTGAGAACAAGACCAGCTGATGGTGATGTTCAAGTGCAATTTGCAAACAGATGCCCTAAACAAAATGCCTCTGCAGTGTCTGGTGACTAACATTCATCTGTTTAGAAGCCAGAAAGACTGAAGCAAAGTATGACCTTGTGCATAACTCTGAAAATTTACTGGCTGGCAAACCAAATGTCAAATGCATGGTGATGAGCATTCGGAAAAATAATGTTGAGGTTTCTGATATATTTACCCTGCCTGGACTTAGATAGTGAGCGAGTGAAGGGTACCAAGTGGATGAGGCTGAGAACTTAACCACTGATCCAGGATGGGCAACTGAGACTTTAAGGGAGTCAGTGGGGTGGAAAGATCCTCACAGATCCCTAGTCCACTTACACAGTGCATTTCCACCTTCTATCATAGTCTCTGGATAGATGAGGAGATCCTTCAGAAAATGTAAGCTTATTTTAACCAGTGTCAAAGAAAACCAAAGTTGAATAGTAGTTGAAGCAGTTCAAACAGAGTTTATTTAGAACTATTGGAATAGGAGAAAAGAGGCCTCTGTGTAGAACTAGGCTCAATTCTAAATACAAGAACAAGTGGGGATTTACAGCTAAGGAGCAGGGTGGGGATCAGTGGATAGAAAATTACTAAAAGGAAACATCAGGAGTAAGGAGGATTTTAGCTCAACTGACCTAAGAGAATTCTTGGTGAAGACAAGCCACGGTGATCAGACAACATCTGGAATACAGTGGAAGATGAGAAACCAAATTGGACATTGAGGATGATCAGATATGCAGGATGGGAGAATCTGGCTAAAACAATTTAGCAGGGTTCTTGCTAAAACTGGAATTTTCAAGGAGGTGCACAGATGGGCCTAGGAGGAGGTTGAGCAGCCTGACTACAGATTGGTCAAACAGTGAATCCTTGTTACCCAAAAAAGTTCTGAAAAGACCAGTCAGTGGTCAGGAATGACCAGGCAATGCTGAAGCAGGCAGGATGAAAGCTATCCACCAGCATTATATAGGCATAATATTTTTTAACCCTTAAAACAATCCTATAATTGTTTGACCACCCCAATATTACTAAGACAACTGAGGTTCAACCGAGGTTTAAGGTTAAGTAACTTGTCCATTGTCACATAGGTGGTAAGTGGTGGGCCTAGAATTTGAAGTTTAATTTCTGAAGTTCTGAATATTCACACTGAGTTATGGTTTCTCTGAAGTGCTTGAAAAATGCCTCTCAGCCATACATGTTTTGCCATGTCTTCCATTTATCAGAAATCTTGCTCATGCTGCATGATCTAATCTAAAATCTGTCCTTCCCTGCTACCTTGCTCTGAACTGGGCTGACCTGGTGCTTGCCATTTTGAGTATTTAAACCTTTTGACTCTCAATTCTACCCTTTTGTGTTTCTTTCATATGGTCTCTGTGGCTGGGGATCATCTCGCTTTTGCCAACTTCACATTCCAATTGATTCAGAGGAAATGTGCATGAGTCTTTAGTGTTTTCCCTAGAAATATGGCATGGTTCTGGCTTTCACTGACTTGGCTGAGGCTTCTAAGCCTGAAAATAAGAAACATCTGACCACAGGTCTGTAAAGGCAAGTGACAACCTTGGGTAGAGTTAAATTCTATAATCTGGTGAAGTTAAGCCATATTTGGATAGCCAGAACCTCATTTAGCAAAATCCAAGTTTTCGGTTGGATTAAATTTTATAGGGTTTTAGTTAATAATTTGAAAAATGAAACTGGCTCTTTTGGGGTTTTTACATAGTGGTTAAAATGGGCAGTGGAAAGCATTCCCTACCTGATATAAGACTTAGGGAACATGGGTCTCAAATGAGTCCCCCATGTTAGGCAGCCATATGACGTCTGGGTGGCAATGTTCAGGATGCTACTAGGGTTCCTTCCTAAGTCATGGAGTCAAATCTGGGCCCTTTACAGAACTTTTCAAGTCAGAGCACTGAAGAGTTTGGCAAGCTAATGATTGCCCACAAGCAGGATATACTGGAGAAGATGATTCTTTAGAGGTGGAAACTGGAGCTTGCACAGCTTTGAGAAAATATGTGTTTGAAAAATAACCAGAGTTCAAAATGTGCAGGCTTAGAAGCCAAGTCCAAGTCTTATGGAAACCCTTTTGTTGATTAGAACAGGGATTAAGAGTATGGCCGTGAGATTGGAAGAGACCAAGAATGTGTTATTAAACAGAGAAGATGATACTTCTTACAGTCATAGTAAACACAATGGTGTGATTTAATGTGCTAGGCACTATGCAAGGGTATGTCCATATGTAATCTCATTTAATTCTCCTCAACAACCCTGATTTGGGATTGTGGTATTAAACGTATATCCAAAGTCTCTGAGTTAGTGGGTATTGGATCCAGAACTCAAGACCAGGTCTTATTCTATTTGGCACACTTAACATTATGATTACCTACATTTAATAAGCCAAAAAGCATCATCTATTGAGCATGTCGTATTAGTTAGGGTAGTGCTAGATGTTGAAACAGACAAACTCTAAATCTCAGTAGCCTAACAAGACAGAAGTTTATTTCTTATTCATATTAAGTGTAATTGCAAGGGCTGGCAAAAGAGACTGTGCTCCACATGGTCACCCCAGTATCCAAGCTGACATAGGTCGGTCATCTTTGACACTAGTTTCTAAGGTAACTCTGGATGCCAACAACAAGAGGCAGATGGAGGAAGAGAGATAGGGATGGTTCATAAGGTAAGTTTTTATGGGCCAGGCCTGGAAATGGCACATTCATTTTTGACCATAATCTACAAGTCAGGTTCAATTTTATGGCTAAATTTAACTGGAAGGGAGTCTGGGAAGTGTAGACTAGTTATGGCCCCAGGAAGAAAGGGATAAGGGTTTGGTAAACAGCCAGTCTCTACCACATTTGTGCTTTTTTACAATGATCAGAATTTAAGTATAATAAATAAATATTGCCCTTCATCAAGTGCCAAATACCATCCTAGTTTCTGGGGATATACATACAAGTGAATAAGCCGAAATCCATGTCCCTAAGTCTAGCAGGGGAATAGACAGAGATACAAATGCAAGAGTGATATCCATTCTTACCTAGATTAACTGTTCTAGACCACTTGTGTCTTACGTTACACCAGGTATGATGGAATACTCTCTTGTTCAGAATGAATTATTTGAATGCTTTTAGTCCCAAGAAGTGTCTGCTTCAAGATCTGAATGTAGGCGTCAGTCTAAGGTAACTTTTAGTCCACTAAAAAACTTTGGTTAAACGCATTTGTAGACACCCCCAAAAGTAACAAAGTCACATTGTTCACCTCTCACAACTTAATTCCATATTACACCATTAAGCTATCATAGCAGGATAAACCCTCCACCTTGCTAGGCCTGAAGGTATGCCTTCTTGGAAGAGCGCCACCTAACCTTCAGGATGGCTGTTGGGCTGTGTGGGTGGTAGGATGAGTAAGGCATTTTCAGAAACTCACTGAGGATAGAGATGCTGTTTAGAGACTTAGACAATTTTGTTAGAGGATTTGAAAACCTTCTCTCTTGATACCCATGTTAAGATTGTGTACTAACTCTTAAAATAAATATTTTCTATGTTTGAAGCTCATTTAGCACTAGGCCAGATTATTTTATCTAAACTAGTTAGGACCATAAATGAGCCAAAATGTTAAATGGCACTTTTTAACCAAAAGTGTTTTTAAACATTATTTTATTAGCTTTCTCTGACTTTGAGACCACACATTGAAAGCTTGTAGGAGAGGAGGATTGCAGGGAAAAATGCAAAAACTTCAACATAAGACTGTGGTGGACGGTGTTGTATGCCAATTGTCCATGGGTTATTTCTTTGGGAGCATGAGCCGTGAGTTTGTATTCTGTAGTTTCAGAAGAGAAGTTAAGCTTGTTTACCATACAGCATACAGCACCATAAATCAAAAATATGGATTTTCTAAAAATAAGGTCAAATGGAAGATAAAAGCAGAATGAGAAGATGGGACCAAAGGGAAAATGTATATGTCACTATCTCCCAAATTAGTGGTTCCCAAACTGGGATACACAGATAAATTCTGAGGGATTACTAGTTTTCTGTGAGTATTTAATACGTTTGCATATTGATTTTCATGACAACTAAAAAATATGTACAAGAATATTATCAGTCATCTGTATCACGACCTCATAACCTAGTACTGCTGCAACATTTTGTGCCTGAGGTTGTATTTCTGTTTACAGTTGGAAGGTCGGGTGGACTAATGAAAAAGGTGTAGAGATAGACCTAAGATCTAAATGGTATGTTTGCACCAAGTGAAGGACAGAAGTCATTATAACACATTGCAGAAGTGAAATTTTCACAGTAATTTATTTTTTATTTTTTATTTTTTTTATTTTTTATTTTTTTTTTTGAGACAGAGTGTCGCTCTGCCGCCCAGGCTGGAGTGCAGTGGCGTGATCTTGGCTCACTGCAAGCTCCGCCTCCCGGGTTCACGCCATTCTCCTGCCTCAGCCTCCCGAGTAGCTGGGACTACAGGCGCCCGCCACCTCGCCCGGCTAGTTTTTTTGTATTTTTTAGTAGAGACGGGGTTTCACTGTGTCAGCCAGGATGGTCTCGATCTCCTGACCTCGTGATCCGCCCGTCTCGGCCTCCCAAAGTGCTGGGATTACAGGCTTGAGCCACCGCGCCCGGCCCACAGTAATTTAAATTGAGAAAAAGTGTGAGTGAATTAAGTTACCACATCACACATGTAAAATTAGGCCCAAAATTCAAGAAGACATTGTGAGTGGTAACCAGTTTTGACAATATCACTTCATCTGTTGTGTTTACTAATATTATTTAAATAAATTGTACTAGTTTTATAATTTTGTTTGCATTAAATTTTACATACTTGTTTTGGGTCTTACAAATGTGTAAAAGTTGTATACAGAAGGAATTATAACCCTTTTTAGGCTTATACACAATTTAAGAAAAAAATCCAAGAGTTTGTGAGAATTACATTTCTCACAGTGACTAAAGGTGGGCCACAGAAATCTGCATTGACCTTCTGGTGGCTAAAACTAAAAAAGAAACTTGATCAGCTAAAGATTAATCTTATCGGTAAGATTAAAATATCCCATTTGCTCAGAAGGACAACTTTGGCTGGCAGTTAAATATGAGCTAAATTTTGCCAAAGAGTACCTATCAGAGAGATGCTGATGAATGCAAAGTTGAGTATCCTTGACAACATCCCAAGATCACTAAAACAGTGAATTTAAAGCTGCTATTTCTATAGCATCGTTTTATGCAAAACAATGGAAGCTATGTGGCAATTAAAATAACTTTGTGCTGGATCAAAGCAAATGTACAACCATCTGACCTCTTTCAGTTTTTAATAAATTCAATAAAATTTTAGCTGATTGATACGAAATTCTTATGAATTTTTTCAATTGGAGTTTCAATAGATGCATGAATTCTTTATATGTACTTAAAATCCTAATATTTTACTTTCAAAATTCATTTTTTCCTTTTTGGCCTACAACTGTAACTAAAGAAATAAGGATGGTTTTTTTTCCACAGCTCTATGCTAAAGAGAAAAAGTAACGGCTTTTCTGTTGTTCTAGGTTTTTCTTAATATTCGAACCCTGATAAATAACTGAATTTTTCAGGGCCGGGTGTGGTGGCTCATGCCTGTAATCCCAGGACTTTGGGAAGCCAAGGCAGGAGGATCGCTTGAGGCCAGGAGTTTGAGACCAGCCTGGCCAACATAGCAAAACACTCTCTGCTGAAAAAAAAAAAAAAAAAAAAAAAAAAAAAAAAGCTGGGCGTGGTGGTGCACGCCTGTAATCCCAGGAACTTAGGAGGCTGAGGCACTAGGATCGCTTGAATCTGGGAGGCAGAGTTTGCAGTGAGCTGAGATCTTGCCACTACACTCCAGCCTGGGTGACAGAGTGAGGCCCTGTCTCAAAGAAACCCCCACAAACCTCCCCAAACCTAGTTTTTAAACCACATTATTTCTGTGTTTATGTATACTGTCAAAAAAGATAGTAAAAATAACTTATAAGCATTTGGAGAGATGGGGGATCTTCCAGTAGCCATGTCTGAAATTGGAACTAGCCAATAACAAACAAGTCCAGGTTTGTTTTTCTTTTGGCCAATACATTTTTTCTTTGACAGCCTTTGTTTTATGAGAAATTCCCTTTTCTTCACATTAATAGTTTGTGATTTATCACTTGTTTCTTGCTTCTTCAACTCATGTTTAATAATTCCCCAACCAAATGACTATTTGCATCTAAAAGCATAATTTGTTTGAAATTACTAGAATCTTCAATATTTTCTCTAATTATCTTTGTTTATGATATCACATTGTGACAATAATTCTCATTATGTATGTTCCATAGTAATCATTATACTAGTAAACATGTTCATCTGATAATGAATGACATAGGAGACTGCCTGTAATTATGACAAGGGAAAATTGAGCCATAAGTATATTAGTAAAGTGATATTTGGAGATCATTGTTAGAATATTTTAGATAATATATCTAAGTATATTATAGTAATATCCACATCCCTAAGTGAAAAATGGAGAACATCATTCTCACGTCCCATCTCCCTCACTCACATCTCATCAATTAAGCCCTGTTAAAGTTTACCTTGTCAACCTGAAATAATTTAAAGGATCAGAATCCAGTTTAAAAGAGTTCATTCAAGGGTAAAGCTGATAATAGCCATTCTGGTAACAAGAGACTCCAAAAGAATGGTCTCAGTGCTCCAAGAGGAGAAGTTAAGGTCTTCCTTATATAAGCAGAAAAGGAAGAAATTTAACAGGATTACATTTCCCGTACAAGACTGGTTTATAAGTTACAGAAATTTGACAAGTTACACCTTGTTTTTTTCTTTTCCAATTTAAAAGAGTTTGTGTATACATATATACATATATATTTAATTTTTTAATTTTTATTTCTTGTGGGTACATAGTGGGTTTATATATGTATGGGGTACGTGAAATATTTTGGCACAGGTGTGCAGTGTGTAGTAATCCCATCATGGAAAACTGGGTATCCATCTCCTCAAGCATTTATCCCATGTTACAAACAATCCGATTCTACTTTTAGTTATTTTAAGATGTACAATTAAATTATTATTGGCTATAATCCCCCTGTTATGACATCAAATACTAGGTCCTATTCATTCTCTCTACTTTTTTTTTAATACTCATTAACCATCAACACCTTCCTCCCTACCCCCCAAGGTAACCATCATTCTGTTCTCTATAGAGAACGGTCCAAATCTTGGCTCTTGTGAACAGTGCTGCAACAAACATGGGAGTGCAGATATCTGCGCAATATACTGATTTCCTTTCTTTTGGGTATATACTCAGCAGTGGGATTGCTGGGTCATATGGTAGATCTATTTTTAGTTTTCTAGGAACCCTCCACACTGTTCTCCATAGTGGTTGTACTAATTTACATTCCCACCGACGGTGTACGAGGGTTCCCTTTTCTCCACATTCTTGCTAGCACTTGTTGTTGCCTGACTTTTAGATAAAAGCCACTTTTACTGGAGTCAGATGATATCTCCTTGTGGTTTTGATTTGTATTTCTCTGATGATTAGTAATGTCGAGCAGTTTTTTATATACATTGGCCATTAGTATGTCATCTTCTGAGAAATGTCTATTCAGGTCTTTTGCCCATTTTAAAATTCGATTATTAGATTCACAGAGTTGTTTGAGCTCCTTATGTATTCCAAAGGTTATTTATACTTTGTCAAATGGGTAGTTTTCAAATACTCGCTCCCATTCTGTGGGTTGTCTCTTCACTTTGTTGATTGTTTTCTTTGTTGTGCAGAAGCTTTTTAACTTGATGTGATTCTAGGTGTACGTTTTTACTTTGTCTGTGCTTGCAGGGTATTATTCAATAAATTTTTGCCCAGACCAATGTTCTGGACAGTTTTTCCAATGTTTTCTTTTTTTCTTTTTCTTTTTTTTTTTTTTTTTTGAGACAGAGTCTCGCTCTGTCTCCCAGGCTGGAGTGCAGTGGTGAGATCTCAGCTCACTGCAAGCTCCACCTCCCGGGTTCACACCACTCTCCTGCCTCAGCCTCCCGAGCAGCTGGGACTACAGGCGCCCACCACCACGCCCAGCTAATTTTTTTTGTATTTTTAGTAGAGACAGGGTTTCACTGTGTTAGCCAGCATGGTCTCGATCTCCTGACTTCGTGATCCACCTGCCTCAGTCTCCCAAAGTGCTGGGATTACAGGTGTGAGCCACTGCACCCAGTCAGTTTTTCCAATGTTTTCTTACAGTAGTTTCACAGTTTGAGGGCTTAGATTTAAGTCTTCAATTTATTTTGACTTGATTTTTGTATATGGTGAGAGATAAGGTCTAGTTTCATTTTTATGCATCAGGATATCCAGTTTTCCCAGTACCACTTATTGAGAGACTATCTTTTCCCATTATATGTTCTTGGCACCTTGGTTGAAAATGAGTTTACTGTAGATTTGTGGATTTGTTTCTGGGTTCTCCATTCTGTTCCATTGATCTATGTGTCTATTTTTATACCATTACCATGCTATTTTAGTTACAGTAGCTCTGTAGTATAATTTGAAGTCGGGTAATATGATTCTTCCAGTTTTGTTCTTTTTGCTCAGGATAGCTTTGGCTATTCTGGGTCTTTTGTAATTCTATATAAATTTTAGAATTGAATTGTTTTTCTATTTCTGTGAAGAATGTCATTGTTATTTTGATAGGAATTGTATTGAATCTGTAGATTGCTTTGGCTAGTATAAACATTTTAACAATATTGACTCTTCCAATCCATGAACATGGAGTATCTTTCCATTTCTGTGTGTGTCCTCTTCAATTTCTTTCATGAGTGTTTTATAGTTTTTATTGTAGAGATCTTTCACTTATTTGGTTAATTCATAGGTACTTAAGTTTATGTATGGGTATTGTAAATGGGATTACTTTTTAATTTTCCTTTTTAGATTTTTCACTGTTGGCTTTCATATAGAAATGCTACTGGTTTTTGTTTGTTGATTTTGTATCCTGCAACTTTACTGAATTTGTTTATCAGTTCAAATAGTTTTTTGATGGACTCTTTAGTATTTTTCCAAGTATAAGATCATATCTCACCAACATGAAGAAACCCCATTCTCTACTAAAAATACAAAATTAGCCAGGCCTAGTGGTGGATGCCTGTAATCCCAGCTACTTGGAAGGCTGAGGCAGGAGAATCGCTTGAATCTCGGAGGTGGAGGTTGCGGCGAGCCAAGATAGCACCACTGCAGTCCACCCCAGGCAACAAGAGACAAGAGCAAAACTCTGTCTCAAACAACAACAACAACAACAACAACAACAACAACATTAAAAAAAAAAAAAAAAGATCGTATCATCTGCTCATCTGCAAATAAGGACAATTTGACTTCTTCTTTTCCAGTTTGGATGCCCTTTTTTTCTTTCTCTTATCTGATTGCTATAACTAGGACTTCCAGTACTATGTTGAATAATAGTGATGAAAGTGGGCATCTTTGTTGTCTTCCAGATCTAAGAAGAAAGGCTTTCAGTTTTTCCCCATTTGGTATGATACCAGCTGTGTCATATAGCCTTTTATTATATAGTCTTTTATTATACTGAGGTATGTTTCTTTTATACCCAATTCTTTGAGGGTTTTTGTCATGAAGGGATGTTAAACTTTATCAAATGCTTTTTCAGCATCCATTGAAATGATTATATGGTTTTTGTCCTTTATTCTGTTGATATGATGTGTCACGTTGATGGATTTGTGTATGTTGAACCATCCTTGCATTGCTGGGATAAATCCCATTTGATAATAACGAATGATATTTTTAATGTATTGTTGACTTTGGTTTGCTAGTATTTTGTTGAGGATTTTTGCATCATGTTCATCAGAGATACTGACCTGTAGTTGTTTTTTTTTTAATGTATCTTTGTCTGGTTTTGGTATCAGGGTAATACTGGCTTTGTAGAATGACTTTGGATTTATTTCCTCCTCCTCTATTTTTCAGAACAGTTTGAGTAGCACTGGTATTAGTTCTTCTTTAAATGCTTGGTAGTATTTAGAAGTGAAGCCATTGGGTCTTGGGCTTTTCTTTACTGGGAGACTTTTTATTACAGCCTCAATATTGTTACTTGTTATTGGTCTGTTCAGGTTTTGAATTTCTTCCTGATTCAATCTGAATAGGTTGTATGTGCCTAGGAATTTATCCATTTCTTCTAGATTTTCCAATTTGTTGGCATATAGCTGCTCATAGTAGCCACTAATAATCATTTGAATTTCTTTTTTTCTTTTTTTTTTTTGAGATGGAGTTTTGCTCTTATTGTCCAGGCTGGAGTGCAATGGCATGATCTCGGCTCCCCACACCCTCTGCCTCCTGAGTAGCTGGGATTATGCACCACCATGCCAGCTAATTTTGTATTTTCAGTGGAGATGGGATTTCTCCATGTTGGTCAGGTTGGTCTCAATCTCCTGGCCTCAGGTGATCCGCCCTCCTCGGCCTCCCAAAATGCTGGGATTACAGGCATGAGCCACCATACCAGGCAGGATCATTTGAATTTCTGTGGTATCAGTTCTAATGTCTCCTTTTTCATCTCTGATTTTATTCATTTGTGTCTTCCCTCTTTTTCTTAGTTACTCTGGTTAAAGGTTCATCAATTTTGTTTATCTTTTCAAAATATTAACTTTTTGTTTTGTTGGTCTTTTATATTGTCTTCTTCATTTTAGTTTCAGTTATTCCTGCTCTGATCTTTATTATTATTTCTTTTCTTCTACTAATTTTAGGTTCAGTTTGTTCCTGCTTGTCTAGTTCTCTAAGATGTATCATTAGGTTATTTATTTGAAGCTCTTCTTCCTTTTTGATGTAGGCATTATAGCTATAAATTTCCCTCTTAGTACTGCTCTCACTGTGTCCTCTATGTTTTTGTATACCGTGTTTCCATTATCATTTGTTTCAAGAAACTTTTCAGTTTCCTTCTTAATTTCTTCACGGACTCACAGGTCATTCAGGAAATATTGTTTAATTATCACGTGTTTATATAGTTTCCAAAATTCCTTTTGTTATTGATTTCTAGTTTTATTCCAATGTGATTGGAGAAGATGCTTGATATTATTTTAAATTTTTTGAATGCTTTAAGACTTGTTTTGTGACCTAACGTATGGTCTATTCTTGAGAACAATCCATGTGCTGAGAAGAATGTATATTCTGCAGCTGTTGGATGACGTGTTTTGTGACTATTCATTAGGTTAATTTGTTCTACAGTGCAGATTAAGTCCAATGTTTATTTGTTGATTTCCTGTCTGGCAGATCTGTCCAATGCTGAAAGTGGGGTGTTGAAATCTCCAGTTATTATTGTATTTGGGCCTATTTCTCTCTTTAGCTCTAATAATATTTGCTTTATATATCTGGTTGCTCCAGTGTTGGGTGCATATATATTTATAATTGAATCCTCTTGCAGATTGTCCCCTTTGTCATTATTTAATGACCTTATTTGTCTCTTCTTACAGTTTTTGTCTTGAAATCTATTTTTTCTCATAAGTATAGCTACTCCTACTCTTCTTTGGTTTCTATTGTCATGTATTATCTTTTTCCATCCCTTTATTTTCAGCCTATGTGTGCCTTTATAGGTGAAGTATATTTCTTGTAGGCAACAGATCATTGGACCTTATTTTCTCATCCATTCAGCCAGACTCTGTCTTTTGACTGGAGCATTTAGTTAATTTTCATTCAATATTATTATTGATAAGTAAAGACTTACTCCTGCCATTGTATTATTTGTTTTCTGGTTGTTTCGCAGTATTCTCTTCCTTCTTTCCTTCCTGTCTTCTTTTTAATGAAGGTGATTTTCTCTGGTGGTATGGTTTAATTTCCTACTTTTTATTTTTTGTGTATTTGTTATGTTTTTGTTTTGAGGTTACCAGGAGTCTTGCAAATACTATTTTATAATTCATTATTTTAAACTGATGACAACTTAACACTATATATCCAAACAAACAAATGTGCAAAAAGAAAACTAATAAAAACTCTCCTCTTTATAACTTTGTTCCCCTACTTTTTGACTTTTTGTTGTTTCTCTTTATGTTTTATTGTGCTATCTACGTCTTGAAAAGTTATCGTGGTTATTATTTTTGAGTGGTTCATCATTTAGTCTTTCTACTTAAAACAAGAGTAGTTTACACACCACCATTACAGTGTCATATTATTCTGTGTTTTTCTGTGTGCTTACTATTACCAGTGAGTTTTTTACCTTCAGATGATTTCCTCTTGGTCATTAACATCCCTTTCTTTCAGACTGAAGAACTCCCTTTAGCATTTTGTGTAGGAGAGGTCTGGTGTTGATAAAATCCCTCAGTTTTTGTTTTTCTGGGAAAGTCTTTATCTCTCCTTACTGCTTGAAGGATATTTTTACCAGATAGGGTAAAAGTTATGTTCCTTCAGCATTTTAAATATGCCATGCCATTCTTTCCTAGTCTATAAGGTTTCCACTGAAAAGCTTGCTGCCAGGGGTGTTGGAGTTCCATTGTATGTTATTTGTGTCTTTTCTCTTGCTGCTTTTAGGATCCTTTCTTTATCCTTGACCTTTGAGAGTTTGGTTAATAAATGCTTTGAAGTAGTCTTCTTTGGGTTAAATCTGCTTGGTGTTCTATAACCTTCTCATACTTGAATGTTGATCTCTTTCTCTAGGTTTGGGAAATTCTCTGTTATTATCCCTTTGAATAAACTTTCTACCCCTATTTCTAGCTCTATCTCTTCTTTAAGGCCAATAACTCTTAAATTTTTGAGACTATTTTCTAGATCTTGTAGGCATGCTTCCTTGTTTTTTATCCTTTTTCCCCGTCTGTGTGTTTTCAAATAGCCTGTCTTCAAGCTCAATAAGTCTTTCTTCTGCTTAATCAATTCTACTATTAAGAGACTCTGATGCATTTTTCAGCATGTCAATTGCATTTTCCAACTCTATAATTGCTGCTTGGTTCTTTTTAATTGTTTCAATCTTTTTGTTAAATTTATCTGATATAATTCTGAATTCCTTTTTTGTGTTATCTTAAATTTTTTCAAGTTTCCTCAAAATATCTGTTTTGAATTCTTGGTCTGCTAGGTCACATATCTCTGTTTCTCCAGGATTGTTCCCTATTGCCTTATTTAGTTCATTTGATAAGGTCATGTTTTCCTGGATGGTGTTGATCCTTGTAGATGTTCATCACTGTCTGGACATTGAAGAGTTTGGTACTTATTGTAATCTTCATAGTCTGGACTTGTTTGTGCCTGTTCTTCTTGGGAAGGCTTTCCAGGTATTTGAAGGACTTGGGCCTCAAGCCCAGTAATGCTGTGGTTTTTGCAGATATGTAGAGGTACCACCTTGGTGGTCTTGGATGAGATTTGGAAGAATTTTCTGGAGACTTTTGTTCTTTTCCCTTACTCTCTGCTAAAATTGCCTGGAATTGGGAATGTGGTGATGCAAACACCCCTGTGGCCACCACCACCTGAAGCCAAATAGCACTGGGTCTTGCCCAGAGCCTTTCCTTTCAGGATGCTGAGGTCCCCTAGGCCCTGGGCATGTCCATAGATGTTGTCTGGGAGCCAGGGATTAGAGTGAAAAAACTTAGCAGTTTATCTGTTGTTCTATTCTACTATAGCTAAGCTGGTGCTCACACCACAATACAAAGTGCTTCCTGCTCTTTCCTCCCATTTCCACAGGCAGAGGGGCCTCTCCCTGGGGCCATCACCACCACTGGTCCACACGAGTTCTGCCAGGCCACCACCAATGCTCACTTAAATCCCAAGGACACCAGCCTAGGCAACATGGTGAAATACTGTCTCTACTAGAAAAAAAAAAAAAATTAGCTGGGCATGGTGGCATGCACCTGTAGTCCCAGTTACTTGGGAGGCTAAGGCATGAGAATCACTTGAGACTGAGGCATGAGAATTGCTTGAACCCAGGAGGCAGAGGTTGCAGTGAGCTGCTGAGATTGCACAGTTGCACTCCAGCCTGGGCGACAAAGTGAGACTCTGTCAAAAAAAAAAAAAAAAAAGACAGGCACAGTGGCTCACACCTGTAATCCAAGCACTTTGGGAGGCCAAGGCAGGTGGATAACCTGAGGTCAGGATTTCGAGACTGGCCTGACCAACATGGAGAAACCCCATCTCTACTAAAAAAAAAATACAAAATTAGCTGGACGTGGTGGCTCATGCCTGTAACCCCAGCTACTCAGGAGGCTGAGGCAGGAGGATCACTTGAATTTGGGAGACAGAGGTTGCCGTGGACCCAGATCATGCCATTGCACTCCAGCCTGGGCAACAAGAGTGAAACTCTGTCTCAAAAAACAAAACAAAACAAAAAACCAAACACAAGATCTCTTCTGTCAGCTCATGGTTAACGCTGCCAGACCTGGGACTCACCATTGAGGGAAGTGGGCTCTCCACTGCCCCAGGACAGGTACAGAAATGCTGTGTAAGAGCCTGGGTCTGGACTTAGGGACCCCAAGTGCCTGCTTGTTGCTCTGTCCTACTGTGGCTGAGCTGGTACCTAAGGTGCAAGACAAAGTCCTCTTTACTTTTCCCTCTGCTTTTCTCAAACAGAAGAAATGTTTCATCATAGCAACAATAGCTAAGAATGTGTTAGGTTTCCCCTGAGGCCAGCACGTCTCAGAGCCCGAGGCCTAAGGCATACTCCCTCGGTATTGCTGCTGGTTATTCAGGGACCAAGGGCTCTTTAGTCAGCAGGTGATGAATCCTGCCAAGACTGAGTCACTGCCTTCAATGCAGTAGATACCCTTTTGGCCCAGGGTGCATCTAGAAATGTCATCCAGGAGCTAGGGCCTGGAGTGGGGTCCTCACAATTCTGCCCAGTGTCCTATCCTACTGTGGCTAAGCTGGTATCCAAGATGCAAGATGAAGTCCTCTAAAAGAGTATATTTAACATTCCATTTTAGATAATGTGATAGTTACGAGGTTTTTGTGTAAGAGAAGTAAAGGAAGTTAATCTACAATGAAGATCAAGAGTGAAGAGGAAAGGAGTCTTCTCTGGTGCCCTTTGGTCTTTTACAACATTTGACAAAACAGTATAGGTAAAGAAATGGCTAATCTATAAGAAGAGGAACAAAGGTTACAGCTGTGTAGGTTATAGCTGGCTGTCACATAACTCATGTCTCATAATCACATTCTTTTAAGGCTCAAAATAATTTAAGTTCCAACAGCTTTGATTTTGAATTACTTATTTTTACAACCACCTAAAGAGCTCTACCCTTTGCTTCTCTAGCCTGTCTGCTTTTATTCCAGTTCAGGTCACCATCATTTCTTGTCTATAGTATTTCAACTGCCTCCTAACTCTTCTCCATCTTTCTTTACATGCCCTCCCTTCAATTCATCATCACATGGAAGAGTGATCTTTCTCCACTTGATCTTAGCCAAAAGGCCGAGAAGCGATAGGGGAAGAGTCATCTTTCTCAAACACATGCACCTCCTGTGTTGAAAACGTCAATGATATTCCCAGTCCTTGGGATTAGGAGTGAACTCCTTACATGGCTTCCAAGGTTCTTCATAATCTGAATCCTGCTTGTCCTGGGGCCTTGTCTCATCCCATTGCCCATCCTCCTCACTCTCCATCTCACTCCCACCTCCTATTTCTGCTCCAACCATGCTGTATTGCTCTCTGTTCCTTGAAAAGACCACGTAGTGTCTCACCTCTGGCCCTCACACTATTTCCTCTGCTTAAATATTCTTCTCTCCATCTTTTCCTTCAGGTATCAGCTACAGCATCATGCCTCAAAGTAAACTTAACCTCATGCCCCAGGCTAGGTTAGATGCCTCTTCTTGGCTGCTCATAGCATCCCACACATTGCACCACTGTAGCATGTATCACATTTTATTTTACTTTGCTTGTTAGTAACAGCCTCCAGATGTGGGATGCTTGAGGAAAGGGACAAAGTCTTGAGGAAAAAAATAACTCTTTGATATATAGATTTAGATAGAGCACTGAATAACAAATCACAAAATTACACCTGGCATTATGGTTATAAAAGAAAGGCAGCATGGTATAGGGGAAATGGCAGACCAGGACTTGATCTTGCCTCTGCCTCCTGGCCAACTATGAGACCTTGGGAAAATTATTTCATATTCCTAAGCCTTAGTTTCCTCATCTGTAAATGGGATGAAACTATCTACTTTCAGGGCTATCGTAAAAGAGTCAGTTTGATGATACATATAAAAGAGCTTAGCACAATGCTTGGCACGTATTAGAATACTCAGAAGAGGCAATTTTTTTTTTTAAATCACTATGTACCCCATGTTGATAAATAATATATACATGGGGTACATAGTGACATTTTGATACATATAATCTATAGTGATCAGATCAGGGTAGTTAGCATATCCATCATCCCAAAGATTTATCATTTCTTTGTGTTGGCAGCAGTCAATATCCTCCTTCTAGCTATTTGAAAATACATGTAAGTGTTAACTATAATCATCCTACAATGGCATAGAACACTAAGAAGTGGTTGTTATTGTAAAATATTATGATCTGCCTCACCCCAAGCATGAAATATATGAAAGCAGAACAGAAGACAAAGGAATCTGAGAACTTGAGCAGGCTGGGTATGGTGGCTTACGCCTGTAATCCTAGCACGTTGGGAGGCCAGGGCAGGTGGATCACGACGTCAGGAGTTCAAGACCACCATGGCCAATATGGTGAAACCCAGTCTCTACTAAAAATACAAAAATTAGCCTGGCGTGGTGGTGGGAACCTGTAATCCCAGCTACTTGGGAGGCTGAGGCGGAGAATTGCTTGAACAGGGAGGCGGAAGTTGCAGTGAGCCAAGATCGTGCCACTGGACTCCAGCCTGAGTGACAGAGTGAAACTCTGTCTCAAACAAAAACAAACAAACAAACAAAGCGCTTAAGCAACTGCTTCAAAGTCCAGAGAATGATAGTGGATGGGGGGTAGGGGAAGAGGGTGAGTGAGGAGACACTTTTAGCTAAAGGGAGAGCTACTGACGTAGGCCTTAAATTGAGCTGGAGCAGAGGGTGGAAGAAGAAAGAAGAAGGAGGCAATGTTCTCCAGGCCCCCACCCCCTCAATGTAATGTCCAGGACCCCAAGGCAACTCCAGCATGGGTGGTAAGGGTATGAGAATAGTGGTAGAGGACACTTTAATGTGCACTTGAATCACCTGGGAATGCTGTTTAAAATGCAGATTCTGATTCCATAGATGTGGGGTGGAATCTGAGACTCTGCATTCCTAATAAGCTTCCAGGTCATGCTAATGCTGCTAATTCAGGGATCATATTTTGAGTATCAAGGATGTAGAAAATAACCACTTATGCTATTTCTTATTGTGTAATGATATTAAAAAAAACCCATTCGCCTCTTAGCAATTTTGTGAGGATTCCATTGGGGAAGAATATTCCGTGTGTTTGGGAAAAATATTCTGATAAATCACTTGGTATTGAGGTGTAGGTGGGATGACTCACCAAAGCATGCATTGAAATAGTAACTGAAGATCTTAAACTACTTTCTCAGGAAGGGGCCCATTGACTCAAGGTCTTTTTGTCTCTGCTTCAGAATGAGAGGGGCATCTGGGTTTGAGGGCAGAGCAGAATGGCTATCTGTAGGAGACGGGGAACAGTGTGAATGGGGAACTGGATGCAGGGACCTACATTGGAGGAATGTCTATAGAGATATTCAGAACTCGTTTGCTTGACAGTATGCTCATTTTTCTTCATCCCATCCAAGGAATACTTTGGATTGTTCAGCAGTGCTTCTGTGTATGTAATTTTCCTTCCTTCCTTCCTTCCTTCCTTCCTTCCTTCCTTCCTTCCTTCCTTCCTTCCTCCCTCCCTCCCTTCCTTCCTTCTTTCCTTCCTTCCTTCCTTCTTCCTTTCTTTCCCTCCCCTTCCCTCCCCTCCCTCCTTCCCTTCCTCCCTCCCTCCCTCCCTCCCTCCCTCCCTCCCTTCCTTCCTTCCTTCCTTCCTTCCTTCCTTCCTTCCTTCCTTCCTTCCTTCCTTCCTTCCTTCCTTCCTTCCTTTTATTTCTTTGCAGGGGCAATGGGTTTGAGGAGATAGATGAGGGGACAGCACACAGCAGGATTACTCTAGCCTTGAAGGCTCTTGCTTGGTTTTCTTGAACAGTTTCTGGGTGGTAGGGAGTCAGGAGGAAACAGTGGGACACATCCCACCTTCTATTGTTGAGTATTCTGACTGTACTGTTATCAAAATCAGTAACTGAAGCAAAGAACAATAATGTATTGGAAAATATCTTCAAACTTGCAATAGGTTAAAAACCAAATGGTCAAGCGTGGTGGCTCACGCCTGTAATCCCAGCACTTTGGGAGGCCGAGGTGGGCAGATCACGAGGTCAGGAGATCGAGAGCATCCTGGCTAACACAGTGAAACCCCGTCTCTACTAAAAATACAAAAAATTAGCCAGGCGTGGTGGTGGGCACCTATAGTCCCAGCTACTCGGGAGGCTGAGGCAGGAGGATGGCGTGAAGCCGGGAGGCGGAGCTTGCAGTGAGCCAAGATTGTGCCACTGCACTCCAGCCTGGACCACAGAGCGAGATTCTGTCTCAAAAAAAAAAAAAAAAAAAAAAAAAGGAGAGGATTGACAAAAACAGAGGGGAAGACAATGACATGGGAGACAAGAGAAGAGGCTGCTTAAGAAAAGGTTAACAGTGCCTGGGCGTTTTCCCAGAAAACAGGAGGTGAAGGAGTAACACTCTCATAAAATCAAACTCGATCAGACATATTCAGGCTTGCTTTATTTCAGAACTTCACAAGCCCATGACTCAAGGGACTGGCACTAATTTTAAAACAGAGTTATAACCTGGGTTCCATGAAAGGACTAAAGAGGTGTATCCTGGAATCTCCTGAAATCATATGTGAAATTTATGTCTGTACATATACATATCATTCTAGGGAGAGGCTACTTATCTCTCATCAAATTGCATATCCAATGGTGATATTAAAATGGTTAAGAATCACTGACTTCAAAATTAAAGCTAGCTAGAAGTCCATCTTCAATAATCTTGTCTATGAAAACAATGAAAAAGTGGAAATGACAGGAAACTAGAAATTTTGTCACTAAGAAATCAAAGTAATCAGTCCAGAGTTACATTATCATTATTTTAAAGTAGTGAAGTCCAGCTAGAGGATGATGAAATGTTGATAACTGCTTAGAAAAGTAAAAATGGGCTGGGCATGGTGGCTCACGCCTGCAATCCCAGCACTTTGGAAGCCAAGGTGGGCAGATCACTTGAGTCAAGAGTTCACAATCAGCCTGGCCAACATGGTGAAACTCTGTCTCTACTAAAAATACACACACACACAAAAAAAAAAAAAAAAAAAAAAAAAACAACAACTTAGCTAGGCATGGTGGTGGGTGCCTATAATCCCAGCTACTTGGGATACTTGGGAGACTGAGGCAGGAGAATTGCTTAAACCCAGGAGGTAGAGGTTGCAATGAGCTGAGATCATGCCAATGCACCACAACCTGGGCGACAGAGTCAGACTCCATTTCAAAAAAAAAAAAAAAAAAAAAAGTAAAAAGAAAAGGAAAAATGGCCTCCCTTGATGCTATTCAATAGAAAATGGTGACCAGGCTGGGCACAGTGGCTCACTCCTGTAATCCCAGCACCTTGGGAGGCTGAGGCAGGTGGATCACAAGGTCAGGAGATTGACACCATCCTAGCCAACATGGTGAAACCCTGTCTCTACAAAAAATACAAAAATTAGCTGGGCGTGGTGGTACATGCCTGCAATCCCAGCTATTCAGGAGGCTGAGGCAGGAGAATTGCTTGAACTAGGGAGTCGAAGGTTGCAGTGAGCCAAGATTGCACCATTGCACTCCAGCCTGGCGACAGAGCGAGACTCCATCTCAAAAAAATAAAATAAAATAAAATGGTGACCAATTATTCTCAATGTCCATAGTAAATGACAACAAAAGCTTGACATCAGACATAAAATAAATTCAAGTTAGAGCAGTTAGTTTTGCCCCCCAAAGAGCACTTGGCAAAGTCTGGAGATATTTTGGTTGCCTTAACTAGGGCTTTGTACCTACAAGTGG
The DNA here is from genome assembly GCF_049350105.2 of Macaca mulatta. Classification (NCBI taxonomy): domain Eukaryota; kingdom Metazoa; phylum Chordata; class Mammalia; order Primates; family Cercopithecidae; genus Macaca; species Macaca mulatta. The sequence continues at coordinate 95,009,072 of NC_133420.1, forward strand.
GTAGAGGCCAGGGATGAAGAAGAGGTATCACCTTCCCAGGCACCAGTACCAAAATGACTGAGGAGTTACAGGAGATTCTTCTTCTTTAGCTAGAGCACCAGAGCTGGATTTCGGTAGCAGCCACCACCAGGTATCTCAGGCTGCTTACTGGAGGCCTAAGAAGGCAGGTGGATTGAAATCTCTGTAAGGATCAAACATTCACACTAAAACACTGCAGTAAATGAGAAGGGGAAAAAGAAAATCACGTCAGCACCTCAACAAAATACCCAGACCGCACGCAAGACTCACCTCATTTTGGAGGTCATGTAAATAATTATGAGTCAATGAATACATTTATATTCTACTTTTAAAAAGTGCCTTTTGCCGGGCGCGGTGGCTCACGCCTGTAATCCCAGCACTTTGGGAGGCCGAGGCGGGCGGATCACAAGGTCAGGAGATCGAGACCACGGTGAAACCCCGTCTCTACTAAAAACACAAAAAATTAGCCGGGCGCGGTTGTGGGCGCCTGTAGTCCCAGCTACTCGGGAGGCTGAGGCAGGAGAATGGCGTGAACCCGGGAGGCGGAGCTTGCAGTGAGCCGAGATCGCGCCACTGCACTCCAGCCTGGGCGACAGAGCGAGACTCCGTCTCAAAAAAAAAAAAAAAAAAAAAAAAAAGTGCCTTTTAAGGGAGAAGATGTGACTAGAGTTTAATATGCTGAATTACTAAGACTTAAATTCATGGGCACAATTTGTAAATGCGTGAACATAGTCTGCATAAAACCCTTAACATTAACCTTTAAGTATGTTGGAGACATGCAATAAATGCCCCTTTACTTCTTAATGAATAATTAGAAAACATTTTACACCATTATAGACACTCTAGATTCATGGTTCCGAATTTTTAAGTCAGCAATTAGTCATCTACGTGATATTCAGTGCAAGAATAGCACTCATAAATAATAGTGTATTTTCCCTAGCCAGACTGATTAGGTAGCTATTTATAGTGCTAGCTATTGCGGCTGTGGTCTCCAAGTATAAAGATATTCATAATAGTTAGACATGGCTATATTTGGCAGTGTTTTGTTATTGCTATAATACAGGGAGAGCTATATGAGGTTATAATTTTTCTCATTAGTGGTGAAAGGAATGGAAAATGTGCTTGCATAAGTCTGTACTTGGTAAAAACAAATGTAGAGTCAGATATGCAAAATTAGGTTTTCTTCAGAACAATGAAATGAATGCAGTGGGCTTCCTTTTCTGAAAGATTTTGGTATAAGATATGAAGCTGACCTTTTGAATGGCTATGAATTGTTTCTCAGATATATTTAAACTGACTTAAAGGTAAATCTTCCTTCCACCCACTCAACAATACATGGTATCACCAAATTAAAGCTTGACAGTTACAGGTTTCCTGTGCTTGTTGTTCAAGAACTGCGACCATAAAGAATTCTTCTATATTTGACGCACAGATCCCAAAGCCTAATGCCATGTTTCCTGAGAGAATGAAGACTCACCATGACCCCACATTGCTCCTTTAATCCTTGAGCTAGGGGCTCTGAGATAAATAATTTTTAAAAATTGAATCAAGATCTCCTAAATGAAAATCTAAAAATCTTCAAGCCATCCTGGGCTTTATGCACTCCTTGAGAAGAATTCTGGGTCCTCAAAGTTAGCAATCAAGGGGGTCATAATAAATTTAGAAATAAATTCAGTCAAAAACTCTTTTTTCTTTTTTTTAAATAGACAAATTTTCCTGGGATTGGGCCTTTAATGGAACTGGGTTCAGCAAATCCAAATTCTGCCCCCTACTGGCTCACTCAGAAAAACCGTTTTCTGTTTCAGTTTTGGCAGCTCTGTAATTAGGGTAATAAATTCAAACTCAGGCCCACTGGGTCATAAAGGTCGTAGAAAAGATAATTATATCATTGGCAGTAAAAAGCGAATCAGATTAAAACAGAGCCCTTCTTACATGTTTAACAACAGTAAAAGAAAAAGATCATCTCTTAACTAATCAAAGTTAACATTACTAAAAATGGAGAAACTAACATAATATACCTCCTGATATGATGTATGGAGAAGGACAGCAATTACTTCTTTAGTTTTCCTGCCAAAAATGCATAACCTTAATCTAATCACAAGGAAACATCAGCCAAATTCAATGTGGGGGACATTTTACAAAATAACTGCCTTTTAATCTTCATAAATATCAAGGTCAGAAACAGAAAGAATGACTGAGAAACTGTTCCAGACTAAAGGGGACTAACAAAACATGACAACTAATGCAATACGGGATTAGATCTTGGGCTGAGATCTAATGGTTAGAAAAGATATTATAAGGCAATGGATGAAGAGAGAATATGGAATGTGGGTTAGCTAATGATACTGTATCAATGTTAAATTTCCTGGTCTTGATAATCACAGTGTAGTTATATAAGAGGATATCATTTTTTTAAAAAAGTAAAATGTACACTGAATATTTAGTAAGGGGCAGAGTGTCTCCAAACTTACTCTCAAACGACTTACTCTCAAAAGCCATAACTAGAGTTAGAGCTAGAAATAGAAATAGTAATAGAAATAGAAACACAAATGTGTGTGTAGAGAGAGACAGACAGGTATGTATAGCAAATGGAGAAAACAGAAAACGTAAGCAACCAGTGAACCTGTGTAAAAGAGATACAGAGTTCCTTCTACTATTATTGCAAAACATACAAATTAATTTATAATATAAAAAAGACGCCAGGCTCGGTGGCTCACGCCTGTAATCCCAGCACTTTGGGAGGCCGAGGCAGGTGGATCACGAAGTCAGGATATTGAGAGCATCCTGGCTAACACAGTGAAACCCCATCTGTACTAAAAATATAAAAAATTAGCTGGGCGTGGTGGCGGGCGCCTGTGGTCCCAGCTACTCAGGAGGCTGAGGCGGGAGAATGGCATGAGTAAACCCGGGAGGTGAGCTTGCAGTGAGCCTAGATCGCGCCACTGCACTCCAGCCTGGGCGACAGGGCGAGACTCTGTCTCAAAATAAATAAATAAATAAAAATTAAAAAATAAAAAAGACTGCCATTGATTACAATAAACATTTTTGTACACCATTATGCAAGTCATTTTTTTTTCTATCAGATCTTCCACAGTGGGATTGGTGGATCAGGTAAAACTCCCTCACTTTTAAAAATAAGTTAAGATCCAACGTGTGGTGATTCAGGAAGAATAGTGATCTAAAGAAGTAGTTCTGGATTTTTTTCCAGTTATTTCATTCTGGCAAAGGGCATCTATGCGTAACGTACTCTTGTGTGTTTCTACTTATCATTATAAGTACCTGTAGGATTGACTCAGAGAATGGGGCTATGCTGAGGTGCTCCCTTGGGAGATAGCAGAAGCAAATAATTAATTCATTCAGAAACATAAGAATGTCATGAATAGGGTGTCCCTTCTCCCGTAGTTTTAATACTTCAAAAGATGCTGCATTTACCAGGTAATTTGGGAGAAAGAAGAAAACATTAAAGTCTGGGACAAGATACAAAAGAAAAAGCTGGAACTGTCCCCTGTCAGAATCTAAGGTTTGGGGCCATACTGAAAGGTAATTGGCTTCAATCTACCTTCCCCAGAAGGGGTTACAGATACCAGCGAGGTGGAGAGGAGGCAGGTTCTACTCAGACTAGTGCATCCCTAAGATCCCCTGGGAAAGATATGCATTTGTTATTATTTTTTAAAATTTTATTTTATTTTAAGTTCCAGGATACATGTGCAGGATGTGCAGGTTACATAAGCAAACGTGTGCCATGGTGGTTTGCAGCACCTATCAACCCATCACCTAGATATTAAACACAGCATGAATTAGCTATTTATCCTGATGTTCTCCCTCCTCTGATCCCCCCGACAGGCCCTAGTGTGTGTTGTTCCCCTCCCTGAGTCTATGTGCTCTTATCATTCAGCTCCCACTTACAAGTGAGAACCTGCGGTGTTTGGTTTTCTGTTCCTGTGTTAGTTTGCTGAGGTTAATTGCTTTCAGGTTCATCCATGTCCCTGCAAAGGACATGATCTCATTCCTTGGGCTGTATAGTATTCCATGATGTATATGTACCACATTTTCTTTATCCAGTCTATCACTGATGGGCATTTACATTGATTCCATGTCTTTGCTATTGTGAATAGTGCTGGAATGAACATACGTGTGCATATATCTTCATAATAGAATGATTTATATTCCTTTGGGTATATACCCAGTAATGGTATTGCTAGGTCAAATGTTATTTCTGGTTCTAGGTCTTTGAGGAATCACCACACTGTCTTCCACAATGGTTGAACTAATTTACATTCCCCCCAAAAATGTGTATATTTGTAAGAATATTAACAGTACCAGGTACTGGATGTGTGTTTCATTGTACTAAGTGCTTTACCAAAACCCTATTGACAGTACAAACCTCTATCTGAGTTTCCTACTCTTAATGGAGATTTTTAAAATGTGATTTTTCCCCAAATTTCAATTAAATATTTACACATCTGGTAGAATAAACTGAACATCTCAACCCACCCCAGCCCCACACACACACACACACACACACACACACACACACACACACCCCTCTTAGAATGGAAGAAATCTAGCAATGAGGAAGAAACTACTTGAACCTGGTGCCAGGTGACACAGGCAGAGTGATTTTTCAGTTATTGGGTAAAACAATGAAAACAGGATCAGAAAAAAAGTCTATTGTTATTAATTCAAAAGAAGTAGAGTTAAAGCTATACCAATAAGAGAACACACCCCCTACTTAGACTAGACAAAGCAACCTTTGGAAGAAATTGCTTTTCTCACAGATAAATTTGATTGTCTCTAAGGAATTTCTGAAGGAAATCTGGGGGCAGGCTCTTCTGGAGGTGAAGTACCCCCCGTGTCCCCACTGTCCCTTCCACCGGAGATGAGTGTATCTATGAAAGGGGGATCAGAGGAAGCTTTGCTGGCCTCCAGGTAAAGCCAGAGGCAGCAGAATATTACAGACTGAAGAGGTGACTGGGTCTAGGGCTTTCTATCCTGGCAGGGACAGCGAGCAGAGATAGAAAGGGAGAGCGAGATGGAGAGGAATGACATCCAAACAGAGTAGAAGAAGACAGGAGGATAAGGAGACAGAGAAATAGGCGGGAAGCAAGACTTTGTGGAGATACTTTCTGAAAGGCACCAAATGTGGAGAACTTGTTTCCTTTTTGAGACGTAAGAAAGGGCATTAACTTTTTAAAAAAGGTACAATTCCAGTTTCTGCCTCCAGCTCTCTACTGCTTTGGGTCATACATGAATCTTTCAGAAAGACCATGATCTAAACCCTCTCCCAGTGGAGTCCAAGGAAGGTAGAAAGTTGGGATAAGGAGAGGTAGCCTCATTGTATAGAATGGGTATCTGTCCTGTCCCACAGTGGACTACTGGGTGGGGAAGAGCCACCACCAACTCTGGATCTTCCAGCCTGAGAGAAATGTGATTTCCTAACTCCCTTGACTTCTCATGGGTCACCACAGATATCTGTATGAGGCCAGAGAGACTGGGCACTCCCATGGGTATAAGCATATAAACGCTACTTGCAGTTTAAGAAGTTTATCAAGCACCACTGGATATGATGGTGTGTGCCCATAGTCTCAGCTACTCAGGAGGCAAAGGCAGGCGTATCACTTGAGCTTAGAAGTTTGAGGCTGCAATGAGATATGAATGTGCCACTGCACTATAGCTTGGAAGGCTGAGTGAGACCCTGTTTAAAAAAAAAACAAACAACTTTTATCAAGTACCTAATGTATAAAAACAATGTCTGGGTTTGGACTGCCTCAAAGTCTACTTGTGCTGTTTCCTGCACATAGTCCAAAGTATTGCGCCCTATGCATATTATGCATGATTGCTCTCAGTACGTAGAAATGATTGCATACTTCAGCTGCAGCTGCTGCTTTCCCCCTCCAATTTTATTCTCCACAATTTGGAATGTTTCAGAGATCTTCAAACATGTCATGATCCTTCAGGCTTCTATACATGTCTGTGGCTCCCTCTACCTCAAATGTCTCTCTTTTCTCCTCTGCCAGAAATTTTTTATTAATCTGGGTTTTAGCCCATTGCAGCACATAGTATTTGTTCAGGAAGTGTTGATGGAATGACAGAAAGAATGAATGAATAATTCCCTTCTCCACTGTCTTAGAACCTTCTGTATGTGTCACTCATTTTACTTATCACACTGTGTTGCCTCTTACTTATCTGCCACAGATTCTTGATGGCTAGCACTGTTGCCTGGGAGGATAAACCAATAGAAGAGTGCTTGAAATATAGCAGATGTTCAACAAATTATTGTTGAATCGATCTGAATTGTTCACTCACTCTTGGACATCTGCTTATTCACTGCACTTGGACACCTGTATGTCTGTGTGTGGTGTAGTCTGTGTCTTTCCTCAAACGCAGGTGTTTTTATAATATGGCTTTCTGGCTTGACATGATATGATTGTCCTGGGCAGAAGTCAGCATACTTCCAGTGTCTAGGACTAAGAAGTATATTTGGCTGGTTATTTTGATTTAGATTCTTCTCTTGAACTCCAAATTTTTAGTTAGTTCAAGATCCAAGACCTTTGGAAATGCAGACTCTAAAGGACCATATTTCACAAACATGGGCTTTTGAGTTCCAGCAGCCTTTGGAAGTCCTACATGGCTCTATGCACTGTGGGATGTCCAGGCAAAATGAATCCCCTTCCCTCACAACCTACAAGTTCTGGGCTGTGAGTCATGTCACTCCCTACATTTGTACAGGAGGGAAATCCAGTACTTCCTTGAAGGGGAAGAGATATTCATGAATGAGCAACCTAGATGAAGGCAGGATAGCAGAACTGTTAGGAGAATTGATTTTGAAGTTAGCCCTGAGGTTGAATCTTATCTTTTCCGCTTGTCAGATGTGCAACTTTGGACAAGTTACTGAACTGCTCTTAGCCTCAAATAATACCTATGTCACAGGGTTTTCCTAATGATTCAGTGAGTTAATGCACATCAAACATGCAGCTCAGAGTACGTACTCACTAGCTGCTGGGTCATTCATCCAATTCACGCTTACGGAGGCTTTGGCACCTCAGTCGGCTTAAGTGCTCTTACTTTGATTTTGTATATAGAATCCCCTTAAAATAAACAATCATTGGTACCCCCACCCTATCCCCTTTTCTTCGTTTTCTGACTTCTTGAAAAATCTAAGAGCTTAGCTTTTCCAAATGTGTGATCTGGAACATCTCTTCTGTTCTAGGAGCAGCTTACAACCCCAAAGCTATCTAAAGTCATTTGGAACATTTTGGCCATTATTATTTCAAATACTTTATTCTTACTGTCTTTCTTCTGGGACTCTAATTACATATATGTTAGGTCATTTTATATTGTACTATGAATTCTGGAGGCTGTTTTATTTTTTGTCAGCTTTTTTTTTTTGCCTCTCTACTATTTTTACTTTATTATTATTATTATTATTATTGTTATTTTTTTTTTATTATTTTGAGACGGAGTCTCACTATGTCACCCGAGCTGGAATGTAGTGGTGCCATCTCAGCTCACTGCAACCTCTGCCTCCCAGATTAAAGTGATTCTCCTGCCTCAGCCTCCTGAATAGCTGGGTTTACAGGTGCACGCCACCATGCCTGGCTAATTTTTGTATTTTTAGTAGAGACAGGGTTTCACCAGTTGGTCAGGCTGGTCTCCAACTCCTGACCTTGCGATCCGCCCATCTCGGCCTCCCAAAGTGCTGGGATTACAGGCTTTAGCCACTGCGTCCGACCCTGCCTCTCTACTCTTAAGATAAACCCTGGAGGTAAAGCTAACCAGGGAAATTTCTCCCAAAAGAGGATGGCATCCTTGATGTGAACAGCTTTTCCCAAGTTCACAGATTAAGACTTCTATCATGAAACTTATCTTTGAATATTTTTTCTTGCTTATGCCTCTATGAACATAGAAGTGGAAAAGGGGTCTGTTATGTGCACTTATGGGGTATACTTTTACTTGTGAAGGAGTTTGCAGTCAGTCTTATACGTGGATAACCTTATACTTTGATAGATAAAAGACAAAGGCCCAATGCAGGTAAGAAACTTTAATGGTACACGTGTTGCCTCATAATCAGTCAAAAACAAAACATTGGTTTACTCCTCTTAACCCGCATCATGGGTTAAAGAGAACATTGCCAGAAGGCCTTCACTCTTCTAAAAGGGCATCATTCGTTAGGTCCTTTTTCCACGGTTTAAAATAAAAAAAGCAATGATTAGAAATTTATCCCTCATGATAGGTTCTAGAGCAAATTCTGCTGTAAAGGCTACAGTTACACAACAGACTTTTAAATTCTCTTGTGAAAGTTATGCTAAATAATAGAATTAGCTAAACAGAAAAGTACCTGTGCAGCTGCTGGCAATTGTGGCCTATGGGGAAATACATCAAATGAAGATTATAGAAATTCAGTGGTAGGGGATTGACGAAGAAATTGCTTAGTCAAGTGAATAAACTCTTTACCTAGCTCATTCTTTGATCTATTTAATTTTAGGAGGTTTGGTTTATGGGGACCCTGGATAAGGAGCATACTCCAAACTCTTGGTATTATCCTCCCAATAGTCACAGTAATAGTCTCCCTGCTGCACTGTATTCTCTCAAAGATTTTAAATACTTGCATGCAGCCCTCTCTAGAATGTCATGTAGTCTCCCTCCAATTTGAATGACAAGAGCTGAAAGAAATGTGCAACCATGAGGACACCGTGACCTATGAATGACATGCTGAAATCGGAAACCCAAAATGATGGCAACTGAGAGTGGCGCTAAGGCCACAAGTTTTGGTCACACTCTCACCTAAGTAAGAATCTGACCAAAAAGAGGAGGAATTAAAAAAATAATTCTGGCAGGCCATTGTTTTGGATTAAGCTCATACACTAGGCCCCCACAAACCAAACCAAACCAAACCAAAATGGAATTGCTCATGCTAAGACTTTAAGGAAACACATAGATTCTAGAACAGACCAGGTTTTGTTTTTTCCCTCCTGCAAATCTCTATAACAAACATTTCTGACAGCATAGGTATCCACCCCCTGAAGTTCCCATTAAATCTTTTAACCAACTTCATTTCCTGTTGCCTAGAGACCATCAAGCTTCAGATGATCATGCAACAAAGGTTCCAGCCAGTTCCAGGGGAAGACACCACCCCTGACCATTAAGGAGCTACCCTGCCTCCACTAGACGGAGTAGGGTGAGAGTTCTGTGATCCTCAATAGGGAGGGACTATGCCCCAAGCCAGCATGAAGCAGTTACAGAAAAAAGGCCATCGGTCCCTCTGCCTCCCATAAAATTTATGGGCATCATGTCTCTCAGTGGGGAAATGAGGCAGGAAAACAGGGTCTGGAGGCAGGGAACATGAGGTCAATTCACACTTTAGCTATGACAGGAAATATCCTCTCCATTGGGCGTAGGGTCAAGTAAATGACTTTGTAACTTTATTTTGTCCTTTCCATTTACATAGGGCATACCCCAAGTACCAAATGGCATCCTCTAGAGGTTATTTCAACTCCCAAAAATTCTGTAACGGGATCTTTTAGCTCCTATGCTCAGGCCGGCTCCCAAACCATGGAGTGTACTTTCAGTTTCAATAAAACCCTTCTTTGTTTGTGCGTTTTGTCCAATTCTTTGTTCAACACGCCAAGAATCCGGACACCTTACACCATTAACACATATACTAAAATTGGAATGATACAGAGAAGATTAACATGCTCCTTGCACAAGGATAACATGCAAATTTGTGAAGTGTTTCATTTTAAAAAATTATAATTTTTTTTAAAAAGGAAGAAGAAAATGAAGAAAAACTAATAAAAATAAAAACAAAGATAAAAATATTCCTGGCTACACACAAAAGATTTGGCTATGAAAATGTTCATTGCAGCCCTATAATACACACTTGTAGACACAATTTTTATTATTATAGTGAGGTAACTGTAATATAGCTTAGTAACCAAAGCTCCTTCTGAGTAGGGTGGTTAGAGGAGATTCTATTTTTATTCTCTCTCTATTGTTTTTCTCCCTTAATTTCTACTGTGGACATGTGCTGTTACAGTAAGAGAATAATCCAAATAAGGCATTTAAAGAAGGGATAAATTCCTCACCCCAGAGGTAGTTTGTCACTGGTTGGCTGTGAGTGATGAGGCAGCAAAGATGCCATCAATAGATGGGAATAGGGATCTCAATATATTTGTGTCCTGAAGCATTCTCTGCTAAATGTTTCATGATTGGTACAGATGGTAAGTGGTACAGGAGATTAGAATCTCTCTCTGGATGGGCTCAGGGTTGGGGTGAGCCTTGTGGACCAGGAAAAAGAACTACATTTTCTTTTTTTCTTTTTTTCTTTTTCCTTTTTCTTTTATTTTTTATTTTTTATTTTTTTTGAGGTAGAGTTTCGGTCTTGTTGCCCAGGCTGGAGCACAATGGCACACTCTTGGCTCACTGCAACCTCTGTCTCCTGGGTTCAAGTATTTCTCCTGCCTCGGCCTCCCGAGTAGCTGGGATTGTAGGTGCTCACCACCACACCCAGCTAATTTTTGTATTTTTTAGTAGAGACAGGGTTGTGCCATGTTGGCCAGGCTGGTCTCGAACTCCTGACCTCAGGTGATCCACCTGCCTCAGCCTCCCAAAGTGTTGGGATTATAGGTGTGAGCCACTGCGCCTGGCCAAGAACTGCATTTTCTAGAAGCCCAGGCTAGGTCTGAGGTTCATGAAGGAGTCTAACATCTATATTGCTTGGAAAATGCAGCTTTTAGGTTTTAGGTATCAACTTCTATCTTTGGGGTTGGGAAAATCCTTGAAATTTTTAGCTGCAGAGGGAATCCATGAAGAAACAGAATGTGGGAAATCCAAGGGATTACAGAAACAGTCCTGCAGGCAAGCTGCAACCCATGAGATCCTAGCCACTAAAAATTCACAGTATATAGTAAACTGTTCTGATGAGTGTTAGGAGATTTTTCCTTTTTTAAGAAATTCAAAACACACTTCAAAGTATATTGCTCCATTATTGTTTTACAAGCAACTTCTAAAAGGCTGAGGCATCTGCCCTTGGTTTCTGCTCCTCTGTTGGGCAACATTATGAAGCTTGTATAGCTGAATGCTGACAGGTGAGTTGAAACTGTGACAATGACAGTTAGGAGCCAATGTTGTGCAACAGCGTCTGGCTCCAGGTTCCCAGTTTGGATCTCAAGGAAAGGAAAGTCTTTTATCTGATATGTTTTGGATGTGTTCAGGGGCTGGAGGTTGAGTGGGTGGGAGTGGGAGACATGGGACGGTAGGAAGAGGAAGACACACGACTCTGTGGATATTAACCAGCTGGTGAAGGAAATTTTTTAAAAGGAAATGGAATTTATTACCTAGCCCTTGAATAAGCAGTAAGCTGGGAGACCATGATTTAGGTTAGGGGTAAGGCAGTGGGTGACATCTTGCTGTCCAGGGAAGAAATTAGAGAGTCATAAATATATTTGCATGTATATATATTATATATAAAAAGGAAAGAAGTTATATGTATAGAATATATATATTAAGGAAAGAAGGCAGAAAATGGAAGGAAGCAAGGAAGGAAGGAAGGAAGGAAGGAAGGAAGGAAGGAAGAAAGGAAGGAAGGAAGGAAGGAAGAAAGACAGACAAAGAAAGAGGAAAAGAAACAATTTCAATGCCATTGGCAAACACTCGACCATGAGTAATAGTACTTGTTGAAGAACACAAAGCTGATATTGACAACTTAGAAAATAAACTTTTATCTTCATTTGGAATTTCTAGAAAGTTTTTTTTCCAATGAAGGTGAGTCCTGGCTAACGGAACAGTATTATCTAAAAAGTAGTTCCATTTCCCCCCCTCTGGCAGCATTGCTATTGTTTCAAAAGATCCCTCCATGATGGAAACCCCTTATAAGGTCCAGCACCCTGTGTTCACCACCAGTGTGCTCCACAAAGTGAGTAGGAGGAAAACATGTACACCTCATTGGCACAATCTGTGTACAGTGTGCTGGGCAGTAACTAGTTAACCCCCAAAGGCCACAACTTCTTCAGTGCCAAGTGGGAAATAAAGGAGACCACTCTCATCTGCCCTGTAAATGAAATGCCTGATCAGCAGCCAATGGCATACAAACTCCCCCAGCAGATCACTGAGAAATTGGGGTGTTCCCATGGATATTTAAGGCTGTAAGTCTTGAAGGAGAGGAATTTAGGGGTTCCTGCTCTCTCCAGGGCCATCTAGCTAACAAAGGCCTTTATTCTAGACAAGAAGCCCATTTCAACTACTGGAGATCCAGTTACCATTCAATACCTCACTCTTAATTAAAGTAAACTTCTGAACATAGAAGCTTGTGGTCAATCAACACAAAGAGGTTGATTATCCCGAAAATCGACTTTTCTGGAAGTAAGTGTTCAAATGGAGATGATCAAGTCATAATATTATCTAAGAAAGGCTATAGGGGACATTTGGAGACTTCTTTTGGACTTATACATCTAGCTTTTATTTCCTTTTAACCATCTTAATAGATTTTTAATACATCCAGAGAATTAAAATTTAAAAGTGTTGAAATATAGCCAGGTTTGAGCTTGTTTAGAAACTGCTTTTGGAGCACACGCTGTTCTTAATTTGTTAGTAATTGGAAGTAATTACTAAACAGCTTCTGCTAGAGGTGAAGGGTTCTATGTTATCTTAGATGATGCATAATAAATGACTCATGGTAAACCCACATTAGTTCGCTTATCCATGGTTTAAGAATAATTTAAGTCAATAATAAGAAAGTAGTAGATAAAAAGGAAAATTAAACTTTCAAACAACAGCTCCAAATGTTATGGAAAATGAATGAGATTGTAAAAGGTGAATAAAAAATGCAATCTGGTTGGAATTTGGTTTTGCTTGCAAATTCGTTAAGCATTTATTTCTAAACTTGTTCTATAGAATGTTAATGCCGAGAAGCTAGTGCAATGAAATCTTAGGCCTTGGGCCAGTGGGAGGCCTACTTCTACTGGTTTTAGTTCTTGCTTTCTCACATGAAGTCTGGCAGCCTCAGGCCATGCCATCATTTCCTTTCAGAAAATCCAGGTTATTGGTACAGTTGAAGTTTTACTGTCTATTTTCTTGGCAAGGTTTCTGCAACTCCCTCTTAGAAAATAGACAGATGGGAAGGTGGATTGAAGCACACAATCACTGCATCCAGGGAAGGTCAAATTTTGTTTTGTGAAATGCCCTTCCCTGGGCCAGAAATATTAATTAGGCAGTAGTGACACCAGCTGGTCTTCCTGGGAATCCTCCCTCATGTAATTCATTAGAAAATGAACAGATTGCTGTGGTCTGCTTAAACTGTATTAGGTACAGTAAAAGCTACATAAGAAAAGAAAAGGCCCTAGGCCGGGCGCGGTGGTTCAAGCCTGTAATCCCAGCACTTTGGGAGGCCGAGACGGGCGGATCGCGAGGTCAGGAGATCGAGACCATCCTGGCTAACACGGTGAAACCCCGTCTCTACTGAAAAATACGAAAAACTAGCCAGGCGAGGTGGTAGGCGCCTGTAGTCCCAGCTACTCGGGAGGCTGAGGCAGGAGAATGGCGTGAACCCGGGAGGCGGAGCTTGCAGTGAGCTGAGATCCAGTCACTGCACTCCAGCCTGGGCGGCAGAGCGAGACTCCGTCTCAAAAAAAAAAAAAAAAAAAAAAAAAAAAAAAAAAAGAAAAGGCCCTGATCTTGAAGGGTTTATCATCTGAGAGGTATAAAAATATATATAGATGCTGTCTCAACCCTATACTACCCATCCCTCACTCTAGAATTTTGTCTCAGGAGGTTAGGACAAGGAGAAGGTCCTGGTATCTATATTTTTATGAGGATTCTGATGATCACTCTGGTTTGGGGAGTGATCAAGAGAAAAACTGATTGCTAACATACCTGAATAAATACTCTAGAAATCAGAGAATGAAAGAACCATAGGAATTCAGAGTAAGCAAGATCATGTTTGTGTGAGGTAATCAGAGAGGCTTCCAGGAGGAGGAGATTCTTGTAGATTTGTGTGAAAAAGCAGAGAAGTTAAAAAACTATCACAGTAATAAGGTAATATAATCAGGGAGGTATCCCAGGATGGGGGAAAGGCATTTTATTCCCTACACATACTGTTTAATAATGCTCTAACTCTCCAGTGGAATTTCAGTTTTCATTCCGGATTCTTCTGGAACAAACAAAATGTTCTCCAATCCGTACTTTCAATACCTAGTGTAATCATATTTACTCTGATTTTTCCAGGTGTGTCATTCAGTGTCTGGCCAGAAAAACAGAAACCACTCTAGATGTTTCAAATAGAAGGGATTTACTACAGATTTTGGTATTAGGGACATTGAAACAGATAAGCAAGGGAGTTAAAGAAGCAAAAAGGGAAAAGGGTGACATTCAGAGATTAGTATCTGTAGAAAGCAGTTACCAGCCTTAGGAACTAGGGGAATAAAATTGAAGAGGAGTTGTCAAAGTCCAGGAGCAAGCTTTAAGGGATTCCACCCAGCCTGTGCTGGGACTGCCAAGGATGGTCTCCCTAGCCACGGCTGGGACCAATAAAGAACGGCAGTTCCAGCAGAACCTTGGGTCACTGAAGGGACACAGCTGTTTCCAGGAACAACAGCAGAAACAAGAGAGTATAGGAAAGAAATAATGGCTCTTCCTCTTGCCAGACATAACAGAAAGACAGGTAGTAAAGGCGTCTGGAAAATGTAGTTTGTGGATCCCCACAGCCCCAGCAATACAGACAGGATGGAATAGCGTGAAAGTGGAGCTGAGGGGCAACAGGTAGACAACTGATGCACCAGGTACAATGAATCAAGAAGTACTTCTTTCAGGAAGACAAACGGGCATGCCCCAGTTGGAGGTTCATGCATGCAGATATTAGTACCAAAATATGCCTGAGTGATGTGTCCATAAAATCAGAGAATGAAACCTGTGAGGTTTTGTGAGTACTATGTGACCATTCCATTCTTGTCTCATCTTTTCCTGTGTTAACTTGATTTACCCATCCATTTGTCCATCCGGTTGGTGCCTATTGTATATCAGACACTGTCAGGCTCCAAAGATAATGCCATGCAGCCCTCTTTAACTACCTTATGAGCCAGGCAGATAGTGAACAAATTTGATAATCACAGAAAATACTGCAAGTAATAATCATGTAATTCATTATTTATACTTTTCAAAGTACTTTCTCATCTTCTATCCTAAAATTCCTGTAAGATATTTTTAAAGATATTTTCACGTTGAGCTCATTTTATTTCCCCACCAACAAATTTTCCGTGAAGATTGCATGTCATTTTCTTAAAAATGTAAAGTCATTCACGTTTTTGCTGTTTTCTCACTTACTTGGTTCTTCCTCTCCTTTTTGATGAGTAAGATTTCCCCTCTGACCAGTGACTTTGCTGAATTTTTCCCATCTTTTTACCTATCAACAATTCAACCATCCCTGAGACTAGATATCCTGTGGCCGTTTCTGCCTGTCCTCCCACATTCTTCTTCTAATTTTATATGGCTTCTTTTCCTCTTGGGTTGGTACATTTTCCTCCATTGTTTTCACTAACTAGCTCTTGTAGATCCACCTTGGAGACATTTTGAGAGATAAGACATTGCAAGGAGTCCTTCTCTTCTCGCTCCATTCTTGGGAGGGTCTTGCCTCTCCCATCCCAAAACTTTATATTGAATTAAATCCACATTCTCCTTTCTACCAGTTTTTCTTACTTTATTTAAAAATCTTAACTGTATGTTCATATTTGATTGGTAATGACCAATGTTTCTCAAAGTATTCTCAAAGAACTACTTGCCTCTGAATCAACCAGGTAGCTTGCTAAATATCTAGATTTCTTGGACAACTTCAGTCCTATTGACTCAGAATCTCTGGTGTGGGGCCCAGAAATCTGCATAGTTAACAAGTTCTCCTATGTGATTCCGATTATGCAAAAGTGTGAGATGTACTGATAGAAATCTTTGTCTTCAGCTCTGACATTTAAATTTTTATCTCCTTGGGTGCTTTTGAAAATATTTTTGTTGTTAACAGAATACTCTGACTTCCTTGATGGGCAGTAATAATTTGAAGTTTGCCCCCTTATTTCTGAAATCATTTTGCTCAGAGCCAATTGCTATCTTTGTGTATGTGTGTGTGACAGAGGTTTTCATTACATATAATAGAAGATTTCAAATAACAGCAGAGACTTATTAAAAAAAGAAACAGAGTTAAATACGTGTCTAATTAGCAGGCAAGAAGGCAGATTTATTCTGTTAGAACTTCTTAAGGAAGAATCAATAAGGAACCAATTATAATTCCTTCTCCTACAGCCAAGATGCCTTCTAGGTTTGAAACCTTGTCTCAAAATACTCCTGTGGAATACTGCAGGTATTGATGCACTACAGATAGTGAAAATGAGGCTCAGAAAGAGTAGGGGACTTGTGGATGGTCACATAACTAGTTACTTGCAAAGCCAAGATTGGAACCCAGTCCTCCTGGGGGTCTTTCACTCTGTCTGTCTCTAAGACAGACCTCCTTTTTTTTGGTTTGATGTCTGTGCTGAAACACATACAGATGCATACACACACACTTGCTCCTATTCTTCGCAATGTAATATAACGTGTGTCAAATATTGATCCTTTTTGCGCCTATCTTTTGCAAAAGCAAAGTGAGCTCCTTTCTTCAAGAGCAAAAAGATATTTGAACATACCTCTGTCATTGCTAGGGACACTGCGAATGAATATGTTTTATTCCGAGTGGTGCTGACTGCAAATGGAGTGGGATGGTGTACACTGAAGTGAAGCAAATAGTCATGATAATTTCAAGGTCCACTGAAACAGCAGAAAACAAGTCAACTGCCACCCCCCAAAAGAAATGAAGCAACTCGAGGTTTAGCTCCCAGATCCCGAAATCTCATCAACTCAAAACAGCTTATAAGCGTTTCCACATTTGATCTCCCACTTCTAGATAATTTGCGCTAAGAGAAGGGACTAACGTTGTCAATCTTCCAAAATGGCTGAAAAATCCAGAGTCATTTAGAGTCAGCTTTGCAACATGTTATCTTTAGCATTTGAATTTGGGATTAATATATTTTGAGAAATTATAACATTTTAAATAACAATAGCATGGTGTTTTGCCAAACCCTTATTAACCTCAGTAGGGAAGGCACCACGTTCAAGAGGCTGAAGAGACCCATAGCCAGCAAACGAGACATGGGGTTTTATCAGGAGCTTATATAGAGGGGAGAGAATGCAGTGGTGGTGGGCTGGACAGGAGAACAGCCTTGTGGACAGAAATGGTACAGTGGTGGTGGGCTGGACAACATATCCGCCTTCCTACAGTCCAGTGGTGGTGGGATGGATAACATAACCACACAGCCCAGAGGCTGCAGACTAGGCAGGAAAACCACAAGCACTTGCAAACAGCATGCAGCTTATATAGCATTTTCACTTAACATTCTTCCCTTAACAATCTCCACCTGTCAGCCTTCATTTAACCCAAAACACTTGGCCTCAATCCCCTTCATTTAACCCAAACACTTGGCTTGATGGGGGCTCAGATGTACCTCATAGAGGAAGAATCAGTCTCCAGGTTGGCCATGCCCGGACTCCCTAACTTGGAACACATATTCAGGTGCTTCTGCCATAGAAAGTCATTCTAAAGGTTTAAGTTATTGCTCTCAGGGAAGTTTACCCTACACATGCTATTAAGAACCAAGAAATAATATGTGCCTTTCTCATTCTGCCTCTGGATTTAGGATTTCCTCCTCTACACAGTCCATATTAGGAATAGCGGGTGATTTCCCATTGCACCAACCAAAGTGGAATATTTCTCTCTGTTTTCATTATATATATATAGTTATTGTACCTATTTCATAGGATTGATGTAGGGGTGCCAGAGAAAATACAGGGTGCCTAGTCAAATTTTGATTTCAAATAAACGAATAAATTTTTGCTATAAACATATTTTAAGGCCTTCTCTTCCTGGTTTTTCCCAGAGTCAGGAAAAGCTGGACTGAGAGGGCAAAAGAAAAAAACAAAAATATGTTTTAAATATTTCAGAGAAACAGTGAATACATTTTTAGTGTATCTGAACTATTTCTGATGAACATTGAATAATTGCACCTGGGATATACTTATACTGAAAAATTATTCATTGTTTATCTGAAACTCAAATGTAACTGGCATTATATAATTTTATTTTCTAAACCTGGCAGCCCAGACTGAGGATTAAATAATATATATATAGTATCTGGCACATAGTAAATGTTCATTAAAATTATTTTTATAATTGAGTTTCTACACACCCTAATAAGTGGTAATAATTAGCATTTGTATATTACTTTACTGTCTCCGAAGTCCTCTCATATTCACGATCATTCTGATCTTTTAATGGTTCTGTGGTATCCCCATTTACCAGATGAAGAAATTAAGCCTCATACACATAAGTTTTACTGGCTGCAGAGTAATCCATGGTATGTTTTACAATCTTTTACTTTATTGACATGTATTTTTGAATATTGATTAAATATTGGTTGCTATTATAAATATTATTAAATGAACATCTAAGAGCATGCTTTTTACAACTACGTTAAAAACTTCTTAGGTTAGAGATCAAGACTGTTTTTTCCTCCATTGCCACCTAAAAGTAATACTCAGTAAATATTGCCTAAACAAATGCAACTTTAGATTATTGCTAGCTTTGTCTAATAATGAAAAAATAAAATTAATAACATCTTGTAATACTATATAACAATAATATTAATAGCATCTTGTAATACTGTAAAGCCAGCCATATTCTAGATGGTCTACATTTCATAATAGAATCTTCACACTACTCTGTGAAATAAGATAGCATTATTACCCTGTATTAGGGTTCTCCAGAGGGACAAAACTAGTAGGATATATGTATATATGAAAGGGAGTTCATTAGGGAGAATTGGCTCACAGGTGAAATCCCACGATAGGCCGTCTGTAAGCTGAGGAAGAAAGAAGCCAGTAGTGGCTCAGTCCAAAGCAGGGAAGGCAACAGTGCAGCCTTCAGTCTGTGGCCAAAGGCCTGAGAACCCCCAACAAACAACTGGTGTAACTCCAAGAGTCCAAAAGTCAAAGAACCTGGAGACTGATGTCCTAGGGCGGGAGGAATGGAAGGAAGCATCCAGCACGGGAGAAAGATGAAAGCCAAGACACTCAGCAAGCCAGCTTATCCCACCTTCTTCCTCCTGCTTTGTTCTAGATGCGCTGGCATCCAATTGGATGGTGCCCACCCACATCGAGGATGGGTCTTCCTCTCCCAGTCCACTGACTCAAATGTCAGTCTCCTCTGGCAACACCCTCATAGACACACCCAGAAACAATGCTTTACCAGCTATCTAGGCATCCTTCAATCAAGTTGACACCTAATATTAACCATCACACACCCCATTTTACAGATCAGGACTTTGAGGCACAAAGAGGTTAGGGAATTTTCTGCCCAGTTATTGGGCTAGTAAGTGGTGGGGCTGGGAGGCAATCTCAAGTGGTCTGGCTCAAAGCCTGCATCCTTTGCCATTGTACTATTCAGCCTCCAGCAGTGGAATCAGTGGCTCAAAGAACACGCACATTGCAAACATCCTGATGCATATTGCTAAGTCACCTTCCGGAAAGACTGCGCCTGTATATTCTTCCACCAGAACACATGAGGGTCTCAGTGCAGCCTTTCCAGCACTGAGTAATCTCATTGCAACTTTTTTCTCATGTTTGATAGGTTAAAAATAGTATCTAATAGTTTTTGTTACATTTATTTGATTACAATAAGTTGAGCTTTCTTTTTCATCGGGTTGAAAAAGTTATATTTCTTCTTTTATAAGATGTATATTTACATTAGTACCCTCTGGCATATTAGGATGGAACCAACCACCTACGTGACTTCGATTTTCATGACTTGCTAATGACTTGCAAAAGTCAGGTTTGCTTGTCTTTTAGCTTTGTGTTTGGACATTTGGCTTATAAAGTTTAAACATAAATAGAGAGAAATATGTCACTCTTTTCTTTTGTGATTTCTTCTGTTGCTCTTGTGTTTGGAAAGACAGCATATAGATTCTACTTTTTAAACTGAATATTGTCTTCCATTGTTTTTTCAAAGGCTCTCCCCAGGAAAAACAATCTTCAGCCTTTTAAATCTCTCCTTGGATACTCCTAATGTTTTAAATTCTTGACACCTGAAAAGATGAATTAATTTTTCTTTTGTAAGCTTTCCCCACCAACCTGTTTCCTTCCTAACATCTTCTCCTGAGAGGAGCCCTTTGTCTCTGCTTCAGGGACAATCTCTCCACCAGGGTCATGCCTGAGAACTTTGAAGGAGCGCACACCAAACCCCACTCCTACTTTTTTTCAACCCAGATTGCTAACCCAACTGTTCTGAATGATCATAAGGCTTTTTGTTTTGTCTGGTGTTTTAGCAGAATTCAGCATTTGTCTCATATGTGATCTCAGCATTCCTGAGAAGCTCACAGCTCAGGGACTGTCTTTCTTTTACAGATGAACAAAGACTGAGAAGTTAACCCAGCCAATGAAACGTGTAGCTGACACTAGAAACTGGTTATTCTAATGCCTGCCCTTGTGATCTTTGTACTATTCCAAAGTTTCTTAGGAATGACTTACTATCACAACAGGAGAGCTAAAGCCTCACACAATCACGTTTTCTGTCAAGTACTAGTGTTTTAGAAGGTTCTAAAACTTTCCCACTCACACCGAACTGTTATTGGTTGGCAACAGGAAATACTCTTAACATTTGTTTTATGTGCACATCTTTTTAAAAGTCACTAGACAATGATGAGCATGTTTTATTACTGTAGAAGCAAACATTCCCATAAGGAGGGGCTTGTAGTTCTACTTAGTTGTTACTTTTTACATCCTTGCTCATTAGAAAGCCATATGTCTGTGGATTATCTTTTATGTCAGCCACAAGATGGTACCATTGCACAATCTAGAGAGAGCATCAGTCAGCCGAAAACATCTTCAGAAAGATTAATGTTCAATGTAGCACAAACACAGAAGAAACTTTACATTTATATTATAAAACAGCCCCAAATTGTTTCCTTCCTTTATTAAAGGTATAAAGGAAACTTGTATATGCTATAATTTGATATATCACTTTTCTCTCTACACCCACACTCTCAATCTGAAAAAAGCCAAAGTTCTGTTTGCTCCACGAGAACACTGTGATCTCCTTTACGTCTACTGAAGGAGATATTTGTCATTCTGATGTTGGGAGTTCATTAGACTTGATTGTAACTCCCCTTCCCTTCAAATCTCTTTTGAACGAGGCTGGTTATAGGAGGTCAGCACTCCTGAAAGAGTTCCAAATTCATTTTTGCAAAATGGGAAATGACTAAGAACAGTGGGTTGTGTCAGGATAAGATAGGATTTGCATTTAAGATCAAGCAGAGAGCAATCAAAGCATCATTTTATTATAATAGTGAAAAGTTAGAAACAACACACATGTCCAACAATAGAGGGAGTGAAACAATCATCTAGAGGCAAACTTTGCAGATTGTAAGTAACAAGCTGCAGAATAATATTTCACCACATAGAAAAATACTCGAGATGAATTGTTAGGTGGAAAAAATGGATGGCAAAACAATATATTCAATTGTGTGCACGTATGTGCATGTGTGTTGATGGCAGACATGTGCAATAAATGAGTGACAGTGGTTCTCTCTGAGTGAAGCTAATTGACTTTCTTGGACCTTTGAGTCTTGTCTACATTTTTTATTATAAGCCTGCTTTATGTATGTGATAATTCGTCTAGAAGGTGAGAGGGCTCTGCTGCCAACTTAGGTCTCATTCTCTTCCCGGTGGGGAAGACAAGATGCCCTGATTGATAGCCTTGTCAGAACCACACAGAGGAGGAAGGGGGAATAGTTCCCCAAGAAAGGGATGTGAGAGAGACAGCCACCATGTGTGATCTTTGCCTGGACAGGGTTAAGGGCATTTTAAGGGCTTCAGGCTGGGCCTGTGTGAGGGGCTCTTTTAGAGACTGGCCAATAATTAGTTGGAAATCCTATCCATATTAGACCCAATATTGATTCTTTTGAAATATGCTATAAGGTGGAAGTTTCAAGATAGCAAGGAGCCCGGAGAATAGTCAAAAGTATCCACACCAGCCCTTTCCATCTTTTTGCTTTACAGGGATAGATAAAGCAGGGAGTAAGATATAGAGGATTTAGCCCATAACAGCCATTGCTTCAGAGAAGGGGAGTTGTTCTAATTCATTCTGTAGCTTCTCTTGGAGGAAAAATACCTGACGGTGCTGGCATCCAATTAGAAGGCAGTATCACTGAAGCAGTTTCAACAAGCAGGTCCTTCTCTGCACTTCAGTAGCAAAATTAAATCGAGGAATACAGGGGGACAGAGATTTTGTGATGCCCCCAAAGCATCACCATTACCTATTCCATTCATTTCAAGATGTGAAATGTAACTGTTTAAAAGGTGCACATGTATGAAGTAAATTGTTCAATAGTCACAGTTTGAAAATTACATTTTTGGCCAGGCGCGGTGGCTCACACCTGTAATCCCAGCACTTTGGGAGGCCAAGGCAGGCAGATCACGAGGTCAGAAGTTTGAGACCATCCTGGCCAACATGGTGAAACCCCGTCTCTACTAAAAATACAAAAATTAGCTGGGCATGGTTGTGTGCATCTGTAATCCCAGCTACTCGGGAGGCTGAGGCAGGAGGATTGCTTGAACCCAGGAGGCAGAGGTTGCAGTGAGCCGAGATCGTGCCTTTGCACTCCAGCCTGGGCGACAAGAGCAAGACTCTGTCTCAAAAAAAAAAAAAAAGAAAAGAAAAGAAAATTATGTTTTCCCTTAGATAGCAAAAATCATTAATTTCTAAGTGTTAGAAAGTATTTTTTAGCTCCCAAAAGGAGAATTTGGCCAGGGAGTTTGTACCACATTTATATAATTCAAATTGATTCCTGGTGCAAATTGAGTGGTCCCAGAAATATGTGCTGCTTCAACAGTTTGTCACCACAGAGCAGTCTGTACCCCGATGCTGGATGTGGATCAACTCGATCAGAATCATGTGGAAAGGATTTAACCTCCCACCCCCACCCCCTACCACTCTCAGATTCTGAATTAGTAGTTCTTCAGTGAATCTTGAGATTCCCCAATTTCTCCCAGGTGATTCTGAAATACAGCCAGGATGGGAAACTACTGATTTAGGTGACGGGGACCTGGAAGCTGTTAACTGCTCATACTCCACCTTAATGCATGCATGATCAGCGATGTCTGAGAATGGCATTCTGGGTACCCCAGGTGCTATCACGGTGCCAGGAAAGTTCAGTTTTATATAAGTAAGCATCATTTTGAGATGTGGAAATCACAAAACCCCATATTTTTCTGTGCTTGGAAGTTAGGAAACAGGGAAGCCACTTTTCTGGTGGTTATCCCTAGTTCTGAGATATGCCATTTAATATTCCAACTTGTGTTTTTCTTTCAGGTACATTTTTGCTTTCTGCAAACTTTTGTGCAGTACCTGCTAGTACCAAGCACAAGGCTCTGAGGTAGATAGAAATATCAGCCATTCTCCTTGTTCCTGAGAAGTCACTGCCCATTAGAGGCTAGGGAAGAATGGTGGAGTCCCTACCATTGCGTAGGGTAATACCTGCCAAAGTGGCAGGAGGTGGGAAGAACATAGGTGAAGTAAGGATAATAGCACAAGATTCCTTCAAAAGTTAGATGAGCTGTCATAACTTTACAGCATCTTCCCTTGATTCTATTTTTAGGAGTCTCTAGGAAAATAATGTATTTAAGCAGATCTGGATCTCCCCAAGCCATAAGACTTTCTCCTTTTAGTCATCAGTCCCTAAGATTAGTTAAATTTAGAAAGTCTTGAATTTGAAGCAAATTAGAACTTAGGTGCACATGCTGTGTGATTTTTTTTATTGGAGGGTCACTGTGCAGAGGAATATCACCTCCTGAAGTGTAAAAGCCACACAGAGGAGGTGATTTGAAGTATCGATTCTGGACTGGGTGGTTTGCATGTTGACGACATGCTCACAGGCAAGTTGATGTTTACTATATCTAGGAATTAGCTAACCATGGGAGGGGCAGTCCCACCCCAGGTCCACAAAGCCCCAAGATGTCAAAGCACTGTAAAACACAGAAAATAAAATAAATGATTAATACAACCTGGTTAAAAAATAAAGTTATTAAAAGTTTCAAGATGGCAACAGCAAAGCATTAAACCAAGCCCATCTGAGCACAGGGTCCTGGCGACTGAATGGGTGGTACATACATGATGAAATTCTTTCTAGACTAAATCCTCCTGCCTCAGGACACTTCAGCCACCCTTCACAGCATAAGCAGAGCTGGTTCAATAGAAGTTACACAGTCACATCTTCAAAATAACAGGAATCCCACAGGAGAGGAGGGGACAAGACCCAAGACCAGACCTATTCATGGAGGCTGGACCAGAACGGGGCTGACAAAGACCCAGGTGCAATTATGGCCGGGGTAAGCAGACAGGCAGAGCCGAGCATGCAAGTGGCTGGGAGGACACAGTTCAATTCTCGATGCGTTTATTGTGTGATATTCAAAAGAACTAAGAAGTGGCCTCTATGTTTGAAACAAAAGTTCAGATCTTCAGGGCGACTGGAGCCAGGCTAAGGATTTTAAATTCATTTTGTAGGAGATGGGGACCCACTTTAAAGCATAAGAGAAGTAACGTGGTGTGATTTCTATGTTTTGGAAAGATGACTTTGCCACAATGGAGTAGTGAGTAGTGAGAGAGACGAGGCAGGGGGCAGAGGCCAGTTGAAAGGTTGTAGTGGTAGTCCCATACCTAGTGGATCCCAGTGAGAGATCAGCAAGGAGGGGCACAGGCTGGGGGTTGGGGGTGGAAGGGTGTCCCCATTGGCAAGGCTAGGTAGGGAAAACCATCAGAACTGCTCTTACTGGGCCAGGATTTGTGAACAAGACTCCAACCTTTGAGTAAAGGAGTTTGCAGAGCAACACAGGCCACATACAGAAGCTCAAAGGAAAGGATTAGCACTTATGGGGAGGAGGAGCCTGGGGCTTAGGACTGAGGTCATATCCGGTGGAAGAAGTGTAGTGGGCCTTCAGGGACAGCCCGTAAAAGGCACTGACTCTGCCATGCCTAGTTCCCAACAATGCACTGTGGCTACTTCAATGCCTCCTGTCCTCGTCAGCTGGGATTTGTCCTGAGCATGTGCTGAATCAGCCAATGGAAATTGTGTTTCCCCTTGTCAGGAACAGAGGAGCTGCCAAGCCTAGGAGCCAGGCCTGACCAAATGGTTTATGCATGCTTTTTAAAAAGAACCAAAAAACTATATTTTTTTCTTATTACAAAAATTAGAATTTTAGACAATACAAGTGAATACAATGAAAAAGCCAAGAAAAGTATAATTCTACCCATCCCAGGTCACTGTTAACATTTGAGGGCTCGCATCTTCAGTAGCTTCATCTTTGCAATTTTCCTTCTAGATTTACAAAAATAGCAGTCTTGTTTGCTATTTTGAAGGGATTATGATATCTTTTACCTTTTGAGGTTTCACTAATTTGTGGTTCCTATATATTCATATGTGTTTATTTTGAGTCTTTCTGGAAGCAGGAGCAGGTCTGCTGTTTTCTTTTGGATTTCCAATGTACATTGAGTATGGGTGAACTTCATACTTCAGTTTAACGAAAAGATATAATATTACACTAAATTTAATTAATTAAAAATAATATATTTTATTTATATATTACAGTATATAAAATACACTCTGTTATGTATATTAAATACATATTAAATATAGCATATTTGATATTTAGAAATACTTATATTATGCAGCTTCTGTTCTTCTGTCCTTCCACACGAGCCACAGTTTCAGATTCATCATGATCCAGAGGAAAAGAGGCTGTGATCAAATCAAAATCCTCAAAGGTCTTGACAATTTGGAATAATGAAGGAAAGGAACCAGACTTAAAGAGATTTAACTAAGTGAGATGAAGTCCTATATTTACAGCTGAAAATCTAACAAGAACCCAAGAAGCACGCAACACTGGGCTAGAGACAAGGCAACACCCCAAGGCTCTGAGGGAAGGGTGGGAGGAGCAGGGCTGCTGTCCTGGAGGAGTCTGAGGAAGTGATGTTGCTCACTCATCTGAAGACTGTCACGTGGAAGGGAGAGCCACACTGATCCAGAAACCCAGGACAATATGAACTTTCAGTTATACTGATTTTTTTTTTTTTTTTTTTTTTTTTTTTAGGTGGAGTCTTGCTCTGTTCCTAGGCTGGAGTGCAGTCTTGGATCACTGCAACCTCTGCCTTCTGGGTTCAAGTGATTCTCCTGCCTCAGCCTCCCGAGTAGCTGGGATAACAGGCATGCACAACCACATCCGGCTAATGTTTGTATTTTTAGTAGCGACAGGGTTTTATCATGTTGGCCAGGCTGGTCTCGAACTCCTGACTTCAAATGATCTGCCTGCCTTGGCCTCCCAAAATGCTGGGATTACAGGCATGAGCGACCATGCCCAGCACGATTCTCTTGAATTCCTTTTGCTATCTCTCCATTCATGTCCTCCTGCAATTGCATGCTTCATTTTTAACTGTTTATTTTTGGCCATTAATATAGGATTTTATCTCTATTAGATAGTCTCTTTTTAGATCTAGTTCATGGTTCCAACGTGTCAAGGTCCTTTGGGATTCTGATAGTCAGTGAGCCTCAAACCCAAGTCTTCCAATAAAAAGCACATTTGACCATCAAGCCATTGTTATATCATAATCCTCCATGTGCATGTGAAGAACGGAGGGCCAAAAGGGATAACTGCTTGTACGAAGCCCTACAGCCCAGTGAGGGTGTATCAGAGCCAGGACTACACCTGAGTCTTCTGACTGTCAGGCTAATGTTCTTCCTATGGCACCATGCTCTCTCAAGACAATTTTGATCATATGGTAGAACTTACAGGTAGAAGTCCTAGAAACAGTATAACCGAAACCTGCCCTTAGAGTAGTGCATGCATCAACATTTTGCAATCAATTCTTCTGACAGAACTAGAATTGGTATTATTGTTCTTATTTTACAGATGAGAGAATCAGGAAGGTTAAATATTTTTATTCCATGTCAGAGAGCAAAGTGGATGCTCATATCCAGAAAACAATTAGATTAGAAAGATTCTTAAAATATCTTCGGGAATGCTTCTTCAGAAGATCTAGAAAGGCGGCTGAGTAATCCATCAGGCATTATTAAAATGGGAGGACCTCAAGGTCTGACTGGTGGAGATACTAGTCTTAACAATGTGCAAAAATTCCAAGATGAAGCTGATTTTCAAAGAGACACATAAGAAAGCATCTAAGTACTTGTGGTCTGATTAGAATTCTGAGTCTAGTTCTCTACATTTAGAAATAGAGAAATGGAGAAAATTTTCAGGAAAAAAGACATCATTCTTTTGCCCATTATTTGTTCTGTTTAATTAAGCCCTTCGTTAACATAAACCAGGTTTAGATTATTCTCACCGAAGAGCTTTGAAGAGGTCTTTGAATACCAAAATTGCCACCTTGCTTTAAGTATAAACCAGCAAGTTCTTAGAGACCAATTCCACTTTGAATTAGAACAGAATTTAAGAGCAAGAGGGGTCCTTCAAAACCGGCTCCAGGCCATGCTACTATCCTTTTCTTAAAGCTGAGGAGCCGAGGTTCAGAGGTATGAAATGGCTTCCTCACAGTCATCCATTAGGCTTTGGCCATGCTTGGCTTAAGAATAGGGGTCTTGTGCAGGCCGGGCACGGTGGCTCACGCCTGTAATCCCAGCACTTTGGGGCGCCGAGGCGGGCGGATCATGAGGTCAGGAGATCGAGACCATCCTGGCTAACACGGTGAAACCCCATCTCTACTAAAAACATAAAAACAAAATTAGCCTGGCGTGGCGGCGGGCGCCTGTAGTCCCAGTTACCCGGGAGACTTAGGCAGGAGAATGGCGTGAACCCGGGAGGCGGAGCTTGCAGTGTGCCGAGATCGCGCCAATGCACTCCAGCCTGGGCACAGAGCGAGACTGTCTCAAAAAAAAAAAAAAAAAAAAAAAAAAAAGAATAGGGGTCTTGTGCACTCCCTACCCAGTGCTCTTTCATTTCTCTGCCTCATGATGCTCTACTGCCTTCTGGCTGAGAAAGCTCTATAGTAAGGGCTTTCCAGGATGACTTAGTTATTTTCTTTGGAGATACTGAGAACATTAAAATAAGTCCTTTTGAAAACGTAAGGATAAAAACACCACTTAAAAGCTGATATAAGTGATTTTAGGGTTATTCATTATTTGAGAATAGTCATACCATGTGATACGTTCATTGACATGAATAAGCAAGAATTGACTGGTTAACTTGGGTTACCTAAGAGGAAACAGCATACAGTAGAAAGTCCAGGGGCTTTGGAATTACACTTGGTTGCAAATTCTGGATTTGACGTGTTCTTTCTTATAGGTTTGGCCAAGCTACACAAACCCCTCTGAACTTAACTTTCCTTACTATAAAATTGAAAAAATTTTCCTTACTATAAAATTTAACTAGTTGTATTAAATGAAGATTAAATGAATTGATAAATGTGTGAGTACCTAGCCTAAAACCTGGCCCATATTTGGCATATAATAAATGTCTCTTCTTTTTTTTCCATTCTAGAATTTGCTACTTCTTCAAATGTATTCTCTCAATAAATATGTATAGTACTTGTGTTAGGTGTGGATAAGGAGGTAAATGATAGAGTATCTGCTCTCATAGAGAACATTTTTTTTTTTTTTTTTTTTTTGAGATGGAGTCTCTCTCTGTTGCCCAGGCCGGAGTGCAGTGGTGCGATGTTGGCTCACTGCAAGCTCCGCATTCCGGGTTCAAACGACAGAGAACATTTTTAAACAGGGAAGATAAGCATCAAATAAGCAATTACGATGGAATGTTATGAGTGGTTAGCTAAGGAAATTCAGGAGGCCCAGGGGGATCAAGCAGGAAGACCTAGTTTAGGGGATCAAGGAAGGCCTCTGGAAGGTGATGGTGTTTCAGTTGAATCCTAAAGGATATATAAGACTTAGCCAAATTAGATGGGGTGAAAGTGGGGAAGGGAAGTCACAATTATCCCGAACAGAGGCAGCAATCAAGTGTGAAAATGCTGAAGGGAGAGAGTTCAACAAATGTAAAGCGAGAAGGAGAGTGGTGACTGATGAAGCTGGAGAGTGGGCAGGGGATATACCGTTGGCCACTTACAAGCCATGATAATGATTTTGGAAGTTGATTTCAAGGGCAATGGAGGATCATTGGAGAGTTTTGACTAATATGATTTTTGTCATTGAAATTAGAAGGGTTTTAATATTAGCTCTCTGGAAAGGTGTAGATAAAAGCTACTATTCAAACAGGCTGATAGGATTGTTTTAGGAAGTATCCTCATCCTTAATTCATGGAATTCAGGGATGGATGTCTTTCTGCTGGAAAGTGGCAGAAATTTAGCCATTGTGCTCGACCACAAGAGGGAGCTAGTGGTCTTCCACGAGTCTGTAATTACATTTTCTTCTGGCCCATTGTTTCCTGACAACATGGTGGCACTGGCAGTTGGCTCAACTGTTTGGCCATTTTCCAGTGACAAGACCGTTATGGCAGTTGGTGGTTCGTAAATTCAGTCCCTGCTCTCTGTGCCCAACCATATGTCCAGACCTTACTGGCACTCCTAGGCCCGGAGCCTCCAGCCAGCTCAGAACAAAGACAGTCTGAAAAGGCCTCTCCTCGTCGCCATCGCAATCACTTGAGCATTTATGCTCAAAACAGCTCTCTTACAGGAAAACGTTTGTGTTCCTCCAGAATGTGAAGGAAGGTTCATGGTTTTTAAAATTCATGAATTGCGTGGAATGGAACGTTCCTTCTCTGAGTACAGGAAAGAAACAGAGAGGCAGTGTCTTTACGACACCCAAGCTGTGGGTCATCTCAGGCAGGAAAAATCTAGTCAAGCCAATTATTTGGCATGGTGTGTGCCTCTTTTCCTCCCATCCCAGGAAAAGGTTGTTTTTTTTTTTTTTCACGTTTTAAGTCGTTGCCTTGGATTCACTTGAAAGTACTCAGGCTTAGGCAATTAGCTAAAGAAATCTACTCTTGTCTATTTAAAATTATTTGAAGAAAATGATTCTGGCTGGGTATATGATCAAAGAAAAATCTAATTAAAAGATTCAGGTGAACTGCTTTGCTTTGGTTGGTTTAAATACAGCCATGAGGATAGGATAGACCAAATTAAGGATGGTTAAAGCTAACTCCACATTTCCCTTTATATCCTCTGTCTTATCTCATTGGGCCCATTTCTTCCTGTCTTCTGGGTGCCCCATACCCTTATGCTCCAAAATCAGTCCTCAGTTCCCCACTGAAGCATTTATTTATTTATTTTTTAAGACGGAGTCTCGCTCTGTCACCCAGGCTGAAGTGCAGTGGCGCATCTCTGCTCACTGCAAGCTCTGCCTCCTGGGTTCATGCCATTCTCCTGCCTCAGCCTCCCACATAGCTGGGACTACAGGCACCCACCACCATGCCCAGCTATTTTTTTGTATTTTTTTAGTAGTGACAGGGTTTCACCGTGTTAGCCAGGATGGTCTCAATCTCCTGACCTCCTGATCCGCCTGCCTCGGCCTCCCAAAGAGCTGGGATTACAGGCGTGAGCCACCGTGACCGGCCCACCGAAGCATTTTCAATAGCCTTTCCTTCCCTGCTAGCTCTCCCTCCTACACTTTTCAGTAACACCTTAGAATGTGAGTTTGAAACAAAGAATTTGGTTAAACAGATTTTAACAGACTCTAGAGTGTGAATATAGGAACACTCATCACACTCTCGTAGCTCCTTGACCCTTTGGGGTGCAGGGGTGTTGTATTTTAAAAGAAGATATTGATACCTCAAATGAATACTTGGTGGTGACATTTTAGATTTGAAGCATAACGTGATTTTTCCACTATATTATGTAAAAGAAAAACTTTGGCAGTCAGTGGAGTAGGGTCAGTTGGAGCAGAGCTTTGCAGCACTGCAAGCAAGTAGTCATCCAGTTTTTCAGATGACATTTTTGGAGTCTCAACTTTTGTCCATCCAAGTGAGCAAGTCAGGGTGATAAGATGCAATGCAAGGTTTTTATTATGTTTGATTTCATCTTTCTTTCTTTGTTGTTGTTGTTTTGAGATGGAGTCTCACTCCGTCACCCAGGCTGGAGTGCAGTGGTGCGATCTTGGCTCACTGCAACCTCCACCTCCCAGGTTCAAGCAATTCTCCTGCCTTGGCGTCCCGAGTAACTGGGACTGTCAGCACCTGCCACCATGCCAGGCTAATTTTTTATACTTTTAGTAGAGTCAGGGTTTTACCATAATGGCCAGGCTAGTCTCAAACTCCTGATCTTGTGATCTACCTGCCTCCACCTCCCAAAGTGATTACAGGCATTAACCACTGCACCCGGCCTTATTTGATCTTTCTAATTTTCATATGACCTTTCTCGTATCTTACACCGTGCATGTGATCTTTTGCATAATCCATCTCTATTCCAACTACCTTTCTCCACCCACACATAACACTTTGCAGTATGTGGAAACTGGAAGTACTGCTTGCTGATAATATCTGATGACCTACACCAGGCACAGGATCCTCTGAACAAAGATATTTCTCTCTTATAAAGAAATTGTCTTGAAAGAACATGGACTTTTTTCATAAGTTAAAAATATCCAATTTCTTTTCACTCCAAAATAAAAATCACTGTATAGTTTTCTTATTTTAAAAGCAATAAATGCCAGGTGCAGTAGCACACACCTGTAGTTCTGGCTACTTGGGAGGCTGAGGCAAAAGGATTGCTTGAGCCCAGGAGTTGAAGGCTGCAGTGTGCTATGATTGTCCCTGTGAATAGCCACTGTGCTTCAGCCTGGGCAATAGGGCAACATAGCGAGACCCTGTCTTAAAAAAAAGCAATACATGATGACAGCATGAATACATAATATATATATAAAGTGTAATAAAAATATAAAGAAAATAAAAAGATAAGCATGATCCCATCTTTAGAAAATAATCACTGTTAAAGTATTAACATTTTGGAACATAATGTTTGAGATATTTTTCTATGCCTACATAGATATTTTGAGCCTCAGCAATATTGCATTATGGATATTGTTTTGTAACCTGACTTTATTCACTACTTACATATTGTGAGCATCATTTATACCATGATTTTAATTGGTAGCATACGATTCCTTTAACTGAAAATATTATCATTTATTTAGGCAATTTAACCAATTTCCTATTAATGAAACTGTTCACACTTAAAAATGGCCAAATATTGTACCCTAAGACTTATCCTTACCCAAGGTGTGCTACACACTGTTTCTGAAGAAGGAATTTTTAAATATAAACTAAGAATATCCAGTTTTTCAGAATTAATTTCAAAGAGACGACCAAAGGTCTACAGAGATTTCAGGAGGGATTAGTTGTTCTGTTTGTTAATAGTTCTTCAGTAGACTCAGGGATATATCTGAAGATCAAATGAAAATTATTAAGTATTTCTACTTTTAGGATGAGACCCTTGGATATTTTATTCAGCTAAAGGACAGACTTTGTGACTTGACCACACATTTTGCATCAATGGTATATGCTTTTAATATTTATTAGATAAGTCTCTATAGGGATTATATGCTACCTGCTGTTGAACCAAGGCTACCAAAGGGAAATTTAAGCCAAAGATTGTGAACTCTTGAAACCTCTTTTGTAATATTGGACTACGTATAGTCCTGCCCTGCTTCCTCATAACTGGAAACATTCTTGGAGCCTAGCGTTAATTGTTCCAAGAGGTTGTAACCCAGCTCATTAACCTCAACAGCCATCCAGCTCTTGTGTGATTATTTAGCTGGTACTAAGGGTTGATCAATGATCGTTGCATATTTGTATGCATGTCTTTTCGGAGAAGACGAGTGAAATGAAATTTCTATGGGTAGAGCAAAGACGTGAATGGAAAACCAGTGTACTTAGAAATGTTGCTGAGTGCCTATCTGTTGAAAATTGATAGAGGTGGGGAGAATCTAGTTCTGGATGCTAACTACTCAGATTCTAGGAAACATCTCTTGGACAGGACTCTTGCTGCTGCAATATGTATTGCAGAATTTCTACACTGAAATTTGTGTTTAATTTATAAGTATCTTAAATATGTTTGAAGTTTAATTGCTTTTTTAAAAAAAGCAAGTTAATTTTAATCACTTATCCTAATGATTCCCAGTTTTTTGGTGTTAACCAAGTTATTGAAAACCTTCTTTGCTTCTTCTGGGTCTCATTCTGTCACCCAGGAGTGCAGTGGTGCCATCTCGGCTCACTGCAACCTCTGCCTCCCAGGTTCAAGCAATTCTACTACCTCAGCCTCCCAAGTAGCTGGGACTACAGGCATGTGCCACCACACTGACTAATTTTTGTATTTTTAGTAGAAATGGGGTTTCACTATGTTGGCCAGGCTGGTCTTGAACTCCTGACCTCAAGTGATCCACCCATCTGGGCCTCCCAAAGTGCTGAGATTACATGTGTGAGCCACTGCAACCAGCCACCTTATTCTTAATTATTGATTTTTGATCACTTCTATTTTTGGTGGTTTCCTAAGTCAAAGCTGTCTCTTGGGCCTAATGGAACTGATCTCCAATTCACAGAGTAAATAATGGACCAGTGTTCTCTTCTCTCCTCTCTTATCCTTTCCTGTCTTTTTTTTCTGCCTCTATCTTCTCTTTGATTGCCAGCATTTCTCCTTTGCTACCTTCTTCATCTCTCTCCTTCCTCCCTCTAACTCCTCAAATTCTACCTCATTCTGATCCAGGCTCCTTAAAATTCGGCATTTTGGATGCCTCTCCATTGTTCTCCAACATGATAGCGGGGTTTTCTGGCAAGCTCTCTAGGTCCTGCAGAGTTTGCTCTATTTGCGGAATGAAGTGATGCAGCAAAAGCTGGGCCCCTAGTTCCTTTGTGCTTTTCCATGCATCCTCCTCTTTGATGGGGCATTACCTGAGGGTGCAAAAATGTTTTTGACCACAAGAATAATATCCAGGCATTGACGCATAAGGTAAGATCCCTTTCCCACTGAAGTCCTTGAAGGCAGCAAACACATGACCATGAGCAACTTTGAGGGAAATTCATCATAAAATGCCTGTTTTTGAGTGCTGTTTGATAAATAAGCCGTTGCTATAGGAGTTTAATAAAACTGGCCCCATGCCAAGATGGAAAGCGTGTGGTCATCAACTACAAAGGGAGCTTCAGCTGAGATGGCTCATTTTGGGATGAAAATTGTCTTCCTGTTTTCTTACTACATCAATGATACAGCAATTTCTTTTATAATTTCCAGTTGTGCACAAGCCAGTCAGCAAAAAGAATGAGAGTTTCCTTCCTAGCTGAGAGAATATTCTTTTAAAAGAAAGGAAGTAGGTAAAAAGAAAGAAGGAAAGAGAGAAGTAAGGAAAAAAATCCATAGCAACAAATGCATTTAAAAAATCTCCCCGCTTTCCACTGGTTTCAGGGAAGAGACATACAACGGCCAGTCCTGGGTTTTGTCTTGACAGTTGCCTCCCCAGGAATGTGTGGCTCTTGAGGGGAACTGGTGAGCACCCTTTAGTGATCCAATATTTTGTAAATAGATTTATCCCCCCTTGCTCACCATTTATTGTTTGCTAACCTAGGGAAAGGATATCAGTTGATTGTTGGAATTTCACTTAGCTTTTTCTCATTAAACTGCTTGCACATTGCATTTCTTTTGGACGAGGAGAAGAGAGATAACATTCCAAACTTGCAAAAACAACATACAAACTTCAAAGATTACAAGGTCCTTCCCTTTACCATTGGGGAAAGAGCTTCAAATTAGGCTGTAGATTTTCTACTGATCTGCAACCAAATTTAGGGTTTTAAGATGTAATAAAATCATCATGTTACAAAAATGTCAGGAAACATGGTTAGGAGCCTTCACTGACTTTTAATGCTGAATCTTCCCATTATGTTTGCAAGATCAGAGCAAGGTCAAATCACAACTGCTTATAGACTGGCTAGGGTAGAAATGTGGGGACCTGAAAGCTTGGGCTTCTACTTAGATTGTGTTCCAGGATTGATCTTGGTATCTCAGGTGAGTGACAGACAGAAGTGGTTCATACACCATAGCCTTGTAAATCTAAATCTCCTTGCATGCAGAGCATTACTGATTAGAGAATGGAAGGGAAAGGGACCAACACTATTGTATTTATACGAACTGTTGTCTTAGATTGGGTTCCACAGGAAAGGGAACAGCATCTTTAGAGGAGTAAGAGAAGCAAGACTGGTCAGAAGGAGAAGGAGAAGTTTAATGCGATTGCAAGAGAGATTTCAGCTAATCTCACAGGGACCTTTGGAGCTGAGATGACCCCTCAGAGGAGTCCCTTCTTGAGACAAGGAGGTCAGTCTTTGGTACTGCCTTACATCCACCAGTCATTACATTAAGGCCGCCTAGAGGAAAAAGTGAAACTGCTCCTTTCTACAGAGGACAGTTTGCAAAGAGGTTCAGCTGGCAGCTGGCAGCAGCAACACTCCCAGGAATGAGTGCATCAGCCCTAACGTAGGGACCAAAGGTGTTCCACAGCATCCAGTAACAAGTGTTCAGTTTCATGTGTTCTCTTGATTGATGCTTAAGTGGGGCCTGTTTCAGAAAGAAAATGTCAAGGCTAGAATAAAGGCACTGGGACAATGGGAGAATGAGGTCAAGGCTATTTGGAGGCTGGCTATTGTGGAAATAATGCCATCAGATGTTCCTCTGTTTCCTTTTGTCATGTGCCTCCCTGAGCAGCCAGCTCCTCCACCTCAGTGGCATCATTCCCAAATACACATGGCTAGGAAATGCCTACTCCCAAGTGAACACCTCCTTCAGCAGCACCCTTCAAGGTGTCTGTGCCTCAACACACTCAACACAACTCTTTCTGTGTCAGGAAAAGGCAACCTAACACAATTTTAGGAACATAAGCTTTGGAATAAAAAAACATTGATTCAAACGTCAACCCTGAAACTTATTAACGATGGCCATGAGCAAAGGACTGGACAGCTCTCATCCTCAATTTTTTCTTTTATAAAATGGGTCCAATAATATCGACCTCATGGAGTTAAGGTGAGGAATAAATGAGATAATCCTTGGAAAAGGCTAAAGTGGTGAAGTAAATGCAAAGAGCTTAATGTATGTTAGCAGTTATTGAAATGACAGCAAATTAATATTACTAGTAATATTTGTATTAGCATTACTGGCCATGAGTCACATCTGTCTGAGCTGGTGGGGATGATTTTCCGGGTGCAGAAAGCAGGTGGACTTTGGCTGGGAGCGCTGCAATCTCTGAGATGGATCACGTTTTTCTCATAACGACCAAACATAGTCCGTTGCATGCTCTTTTGTTGCTGCTTCTCTTCACATGTGGAAAACATGCTGAGACACAGAGCACTTTGATGTTAAACTGACTAAAAACCACAGGTGGGTCAGGCAGTTAGGTGATGATTCCAGTCGTTCTCAGCCTGCTGCCTCACTGGAACAAATAGCACGGTTTGCATAAAACCTGTGCCCTCATTTGAGTAAAAACAGCAGAGGGAAATGATGACTTCATTAGGAGATGGGGAGTACCTTAGGTGGGCTTCAACCTGTGTAATTTTTTTTTTTTTTTTTTTGCAGATCCTGACATTCCAGTAAAATGCTTAAAATATATGTATATATAAACACACATAAATATATAAAGAAAATAAATTTGTATGTTATATACTTAACATTCATCTCAGCATAGAACAAAGGAAGAATACATATATTGGTGCCCACTTTTATTTAACATCAAGATTAATTATTTTTCAAGGTAAATATTAACTAAAGTGGAGACCAGGGCAGTGTGTACCTCTCAGTTCAATAATTCTTGATGTTAACTTCAGCAGAAATCAATGTCTGTTTATTTACTCCCAAGAGCCAATGCAGGCAATGTTACCATTTTAAATACATTTTAGTTCTAAAATTAAATTAAAATCCAGGTCTTGGTTCTCACGGGTACTATATGCTCCCAAGTTCTTTCTACAAAATATTAAATAAAACATTTACTGGGTCTGTTGCCCCTGTCCACAGTCAGAAGCTATTATTCCTCTGCAGATGAGAGGGAATCACTTAAAGGTGGTAGGAGGTGGGCTAGTAGCTCACAAAAGGGTCAGCTGAAAGATTGTTGGACTTAGTCTCATTATAGTAGAAATAGCATTCAGAAGGCTGTCCTGCTCTTTTCTGTGAAGGAAGGTAAGCAGCTATTTCTAAGGCCAGTGGTTCCAAAAGTAGTTTGGGTGAATCCACTAGGTGAAGGCAGGTATAGTAAAGAGAAAAGATCTAATAAGTCATATGCCAGTTCCAGCCACTCAAGCAATGGAGCCAGGAAGCAGGAGGTGCTCAGGGAGATTCACACACGCACATCTTGGTGTATGCACAGCGGTGGGCATTCCTGGACCTTTAGGGTTTGGAACATGCTGGAACAACCGCAGCAATTGACTTATCTGGAAGAAACCACTTTCAACCCCAGTAGAGTAGTAAACCTGGATGACCAACAAGCCAGAATGAGGTACTTGGAACCTCCCTTTCAGGAATCTTTGCAAGCTTCTGCCTCTACAAGCCACCATGGTCCTACCAGTTGGGAATGTTGAGGATGGGACTAGTGAGGAATGTTAAGGGATTAGGAACCTAGCCACGTCTTGAACTGCAGCCAGCCTGAAAGTCTTGGAGTGGAAGAGTGGAGGCAGCAGCAGTGGTAGCCCACACTGAGTTCTATAAGATGACTCTGGTCATTAGTAAGATTTTATATCTTACAGGGACATTTTACACGCCTCATCTGCTTACCATATAGGTTATCTGTTGAATGCCAGTCAGACTGTAACCTGGATACATATCAATTACACACAAACACATATGTGCACACGTACACACGTGTGTGCCCATTCCTCTGGAGCACTTGTAGAAA
Source organism: Macaca mulatta (assembly GCF_049350105.2). NCBI lineage: Eukaryota > Metazoa > Chordata > Mammalia > Primates > Cercopithecidae > Macaca > Macaca mulatta. The sequence continues at coordinate 95,047,015 of NC_133420.1, forward strand.
GACTACTGCACAAGGCATGCCAAGGCCATGTGAATGTGGTGCACAGACTGTAAAATTCCCATCTAAATAGGGAGATGGTAAGAATTACGAAGTCCAGGGTTTTCTTTTCTTGGGCACTGGTGTATCCCCAGCAATAAGAAACGTGCTGGAACATAGTAGGTGCACAAAAATGTTTGTTTAATTCACCACTCGTAACATCAACACCAATTATACTACCAGCAAAAACTATGCCAACAAATGAGAAAATTTCACTGGACAATGAACATTTCAATTTGTGAAGATACTTCGTACATTGCTTGGTACCTGATAATTATTGAATAAATTGATCAACTTTGTGTTAGTCTAGTTTTTTTTTTTAATTACGAAAGTGATACTAGGCCATGGTAAAAAAAAAAAAAAAAAAGAACATGAAACGAGTATACAACAAAAAGTAGAATTCCTTGTTACTCTGGCCACCAGTCTCACTTTCTAGCAGCAACTAGTATTTACAGTTTATGCAGGCTTCTGGAAATTTTCTTTGCATATGTACACACATACACATATATACATATGGATATGTACACACATGCACATATATATATATATACACATACACACAAATGGGAACATACTGTACACACTATTCTGCCCTTGTCCTCACTTTTCTCATTTTGGGCATCTGTTCTTATCAGATCATATAGACCTATCTTATTTTTTAAAAAACAAAGGCATAATATCCACAGTATCCTATAATGTAGAAGTAATATAACTTATTTAATCCTCCTCCAATGGTGGAAATTTGCATTGTTTGTTTGCCATTTCAAACAATTTAACAGCAAACATCTTTGTCCTGCTTCAGAGGCACCGTTGACACAGACTCACTGGGAATGGTGCCTCCTGACACTATGCAATGTGGTGGCCCTGATCCCTGTATTCAGTTCTTTGACCATGTCCAGGTATTTCTGTAGGATAAATTCCTAGATTTCTGTAGGATAAATTCCTAGAAGGCCACTAGTTGGATCAAAGGCTATGCTCAATGTAAATTTTGATACCTAATCCCCAAAAAGTTGAAAGTTGAATGATATTCACATGAGTCAATGAGTCATTTGAGGAGTTTTCTAGAGAAATAGAACCAATGGAAGACACATACACATGCACGCACATACACACACACACACACACACACACACACACACACACACACACAGGAATTAGTTCACATGATTCTGGAGACTGAGAAGTCCCAAGATCTGCAGTCAGCAAGCTGGAAACCCAGGAGAGTTTATGGGATAAAGTCTGAGTCTGGAGGCCTGAGAAGCAAGAGAGCCATAGTGTAAAATCCAGTCCAAACTGACAGTAGGAGAAGACTGATTTCCCAGCTTGAAAATAGTCAGAGAGGGAATTCTTCCTTACTCAGGCAGTAGTTCTGTTAAAGCTTCCAAGGGATTGGGTGAGGCCCACCCACACTTGGGAGGGGCAATCTGCTTTACTCAATCTACTGATTCAAATGTTAATTTCATCCAGAAACACCCTCACAGACACAACCAGAATAAGGTTTAACCAAACATCTAGGCACCTTGTGACCCAGTCAAGTTGACACAAAATTAACGACCACAGGGTTATTCCCCAAAGATTTTAAATAAGAACAAATTCCACTCATTTTTAAATGCAACTTGAAACTAAAATAGAACTTTTGTTTCAGTTCTGTTTGCATAAGTAAACTCACTAATATTCAATGATTTGTACATGCTAGATTTTGTTTCAGATTTCTAGTCTTTGGAAATAATAAGATTTAGTACCAGTCAATATATTCCACCTTTTGAAACACTTATTAAATATTATGAAAATGCCAATTCCAGCTCCTGGTATAATGCTCTCCCCTGAAAGTCCAATTGAACTTTTTTGCATGTGTAATCTTGCAAACATTGGTGGGCATTTTACATCCAAAAGACTTTGTAATCAAACCTTCAGAGATTTTCTTACTGATGTTTTTCAGCTTTTGGTTCATCAGCAAATTCCAAATTTATTCTTGATGATCTTTGTTGCTCTAATAGTCATGCAATTTCATTTATAAATGAAACAAGTGGTCTTTGATCACATACTCTTTGTAAAATCTGATGCACTCTGTTGAATCTGCTGTGTTCCCTTTGTATTTTAAAAGCAATAGCTGCAATAGAGACAGCTTGACCTTACCGTGAGAAATAGCATTTTATCATGAAACTTGGCAGAGCCTTCAATTTCCTCCCATCTAATATCTGTCAGTCATTCCCATTGTCCAGGAAACATTTTCTCTGCTCTCCATGTGAAAGTTGTTATCTCTGGTGGCAGATACAACTTTTCTGAAGCCAGATCATTCCCATCCCGTGGCTCAATCATATTGCTTTGTCGGATCCCTGTGGAAAACCAATCATGCTCTTTAAAGTGTAGCTGGAGAGTTAGTGATACAAAAGAAAGACACTGGATCACTTGCACATACCAGTCCCCAGTCCCCCTAAATTGTGTGCCAGTCTCTCCAGCTCTGTTGCTGAACTCAGTGTGAATACAATAGCGACTGAAATGAAAGAAAGAGGTCCTGTTTACCAAATCATATTGTTGAGCTAGAAGGAACTTTGTCTAATTATAACACATCATTATAAGGAAAGGTAAAGCCAAGAGAGTTGACTTGGATTGACTTGGCCAAGACCACTCAGCTCATTAGTGTCAGAGCTGGGGCTGGAAAACATATTTTTTGACTAACTAATTTTACTGATGTATAATTTGTGTACCATAGAATGCATGGAACTGAAGTGCCCAGTTGATGCATTTTGATAAATATGTATATCTGTGTAACCATACCCAATACGTGCCAATCAAGATATAGAACATTTCATTGCTCCCAGGACTTTCCCACATGCCCCTTTCTAATTAGAAAGCAGGTGTTTGATTCCTGATCCAGTGTTTTGCCACCACTGACTCTTTCATCATTGTATAGGTGCAACGGTCAGTTGGTGAAAAGCGTCCATGGCTGGAAACAGGGTGTATAGGCTCTCATTCCAGCTGCTCAATTAACTATGTGACATTAGGCAAGAGGTTTGCTGAGTTAGTGTCCCTAGCTGTCAGAAGATAGGGTATGAGTGAGAAACCAGATTGTAAAAGGTGATAAAGCTTGTCTTTGACTCCTCCTTCCCCTCTTTTCTGAGATACTTCTTAATAGTTCCTGTAAGGTGTCACTGAGGTGTCACTAGGACTGTAGCACCCATTTCATTCTTTACCTGATTTTGAGCTAGCTAGGTATCATGTCAAAGGAAACTTGTCTATTTCATGCCAAGTTATTGTTCCTAGAAGTGCTTGTATTTAATAATCATAGTGATACCTATAGTTTATTGGGCACCTGTAAGATATCAGCCATGTGCTTACCCCTCTATATGCATTGCCTAAATGAGCCCTGCCTTACAGGAGCCCTGTAAGTTTATACAAAGCCTATCTGAGGCTCAAGGAGGTTAAGTTGCTTGCAGATAGTCAAACAGCTGGTAAGTGGCAGAGTTTGCTTTGGGACCCAGATGTGCCCAACTCCAAATCCAGGACACTTTCCAACTCTACTACTTTGACTCAGGGAACTTTTTTTCTTTTTTTTTTTTTTTCTTTTTCAAAATGGAGTCTCGCTCTGTCACCCAGGCTGTAGTGCAGTGGTGTGATCTCAGTTCACTGCAACCTCCGCCTCCCAGGTTCAAGCTTCCAGGGTTCAAGCGATTCTCCCACTTCAGCCTCCCGAGTAGCTGGGACTACAGGCGCGTGCCACCACGCCTGGCTAATTTTTGGTATTTTTAGTAGAGACAGGGTTTCACCGTATTAGACAGGATGGTCTTGATCTCCTGACCTCGTGATGCGCCCAACTCGGCCTCCCAAAGTGTTGGGATTACAGGCGTGAACCACCTTGCCCGGCTACTCAGGGAACCCTTAAAGGTGACAGTAGCTTGTCCCAAAGGAATAACTGTTTGAAAGTGGAATTTGAGGTAGCATGTCTTCCTAGAGGGAGAGTATCATCTGATCAAGGAGCTCAGGGACACTTATGCATCACTCCAGTGCTGCCAGTGGGGTTACTCTCCTGATCCCAGGACCACAGGAGACCTGAGAAAGCCCCTTGAATAGTGCACTGTTCCATGTGAGTGTGATTGTGCTTAACTGTGCCTGGGACAATCTTGTGAACTGAGGTTTTGACTTGAATAAGATGAGTGACATGGATTCTGGAGGATAAACAGTTATTATAGGGAATATAGTCTATGGAAAGTGAGATCCTGGGATGTAGTGTATAATTCTTGGTTAAATATAGCAAAAGCAAAGAAATAATCACCCACTCACTCAAGGAGGTGACTCTGGTTAGGGACCCCATGCCTGCTAACAGGGTGCTTATACCCTCCTCCATATGGCGTGAAGAGAGGTGTCCTGTTTAAAGAGTGCAAGCTAAATCTCATTCAAACACACAAAAAGGTCTCAGGAAGTTTGGCTGGAGAAAGTACTCAGTTTCAGATGGGGAGTCTAATTCCACGTGCCTTCGCTTGCCATTGTCTGATTTGCAAGTTTAGCATAACACTCTTTTTTTAAAAGCCCTCTTGGCTATTTAAGAGTTTTCCTGCAGTTGGCCGGGCACGGTGGCTCACGCCTGTAATCCCAACTCTTTGGGAGGCTGAGGCGAGTGGATCACGAGGTCAGGAGATCAAGACCATCCTTGCTAACACGGTGAAACCCCATCTTTACTAAAAATACCAAAAAATTAGCCCGGTGTGGCAGTGTGTGCCTGTGGTCCCAGCTACTGGGGAGGCTGAGGCAGGAGAATGGCGTGAACCCGGGAGACTGAGCGTGCAGTGAGCCGAAATTGTGCCACTGCACTCCAGCCTGGGTGACAGATTTCCTGCAGTTGTTCAGAGGAGACTGTGGGAAACAAAAGCAAATCAACAGCTACAGGCACCAAATTAAGTTCAACACATATAATTCAGAACACATATCTTTGTGCACTGGATAAGCAGGTCCCCAGAAAAACGACAGACTATTCTGCTGTGTGGTTTAGGGGAGGGATCTGGCTCTATCTCCAGATCATCTTAGACTTTAGCTTACTCAAGATTATGGCCCTTTTTGGGTAACTTCTTGACTTTGGACCTGCTGAGAGATACCCTTCAGTAAGGGATCAGAGTGCAGTCCTTAGTTTTGTTGGCAACACACAAGTACACATGCCAGTGCCCAGAGGCAGTTCTGGAAATGCCTTACTCATTTCTTGGCTGGGCTGAGTCCAGAGACAATCCGTGGCCCTGAACTTTGGAATCCTGATACTCAATGGACTTGATTAGTTTTGCTGCTGGTTAACTCCCACACCTCCTTCTCATGGTTTAAAGAAAGCTGCCTGAAATCAAAGGACTGAGACTTCACAAAATCAGATCATATAGCAAGCAATTTCATGCACAAAAAGACAGTGGAGTGTTTGAGGGGTTGCTGGGCTACAAACATCTGTACCCAGACTGTGGTTTTGCCTGGCTGGTAGGGCACAGAAGTCTGCTCACTTTGCCTCAAGTTTTAGCCTTTAACGACACAGGGATGTCAAGAGAGGGAACTTCTCAGAGTCTGAGAGAAACAGAGATTTGGGTCAAGTTGTATTGTTCACCCAGGAATCCAAAGACAAGGCTGAGTCTTGAGAGGTGGCTACCACACCCCAGGCTGAAATAACTTTCCAGAGAGCTAACTGGCCTCCTAACCAAACCAATGAGCCAACAAACCCCTGAGGGTTGGAACCCTGAAGGAGTGAGAGGACCCCATATCTCAGCCTGACAACTGGCTACTTACACCTGCTAAATGTGTAGAAAACTGGATTTTTTCCATGCACCACAGGACATGGTTTTCTTTCAAAGTTCACAAATTCTCTTCATGGTTTACCTAACTATGAAGATTCATTTTTGGCCAATGTCCAAGAAAATTTATTTATGACCAATTCTGTATTTTGATCTCTCTATCCAAGTATTGTTTCCAAGAGCCAGCAGTACAAAGGCACAAGGGCCAGCTGAACGGCCCATGGCCACACATAGCCCTTCAGCCTGCATTGGTTTTGATCGTCTCCCCACTAACCAGGTCTGTGCCCACAAAAGCTGGTGGTGGCCAAAGGAAGAAACCTCCCTCTACAGAAGTAGCCTAACCCAAGACAGAGTTCACTTAAACGGCCATCTCTAAAGGGCATGGTTGTTTGGTTTCCCTTCTGTGCTCTCCGATCCTGGGAATCAGGGGATGCCCCACCATGCCTTAGTCCTCTGTATTTCTATGTCCCCATACCCTCACAGGCCAAAAGGACCCAAGGTGAATTGTGAACTATTTTAATTTGGAGATAAATGACCAAGGGACCCTACACAAAGGGCCCAGTGTAATTTTAGTAGTCATAGGCCAACCTCAGGTGGCTCTCTTGTTCCTGAGCCATGTTCCTGCATGACTTTGAGAAAATCACTTAGCCTCCACAAAGAGAACACAACTGGGTGTTGCCTGAGTTTTACTGATGTTGGCAAAGTTTAATACAAAGACTGTATTTTTTTTATGTAAAGGAGACAAAGAGTGGATTGAGACAAACTTTCTCTATAATAACAAAAATCTCCTTTTCCATCATAGTTGTGAGTCTGTCTTCATGAACACTATAGCTTGGACTTACACTGACGTTTACCTCATGAAAAGAGATTTTAGAAAATTGATCTTGCTTATTTACTTTTTAACCAAGAGCAGCTATTAACCCTCTAGGAGTTACATCAAATTCTTTAGATCCAAAATGCAACTCAAATAGAAGCACTACTAGTTTTATATTTTTCTCCAGATTCAGAATCCTGTGTGCCTTTTTTTTTTTTTTTAAAAGAAAACTGTGCATTCATTTTCTCTGAAAATGACTTCTTTGTGCTCCAGTTTTCTAGCTTAAAGATAAAATTGGATTCTCTGAAGAGGCTCAGAAACTAATTTTAAAAATCTAAGGCCCATCAGTAAGTGACAGAGAGTCCTTTGGGTATCATTTTATGCTCCCTAGTTCAAGGAACAACAACATTTTTTTTTTAAATGAAATCTTTCCTTATCATTTGATGTTCATCATTACCAAATTACATACTTTTATCTCTTTTTGCCCATGAAAATTTCAATAATTCTAAACAGTTAAATGGAAAGTTCATTTTCAATTAGTGTGATAAACTGAGTAATAAAGAACTCTTAGAGAAAGATATTTTTGTGTTTTTAAGTATATATTCTAAAATTTTGTAATGAACTCAAGCACTAAATATTTTATGAGATATGTAAAAGATTTCTCCTCACCCTCCAATTTTTTTTGTTTTGTTTTGTTTTTGTTTTTGTTTTTGTTTTTTTTGAGACACTCTGTTGCCCACACTTGAGTGCAGTGGTGTGATCATAGTTCACTGAAGCTTCAACCTCCCAGGCTCAAGTGATCCTCCCTCCTCAGCCTCCCAGATTGTTGAGACTATAACCACACCCAGTTAATTGTTTGTTTGTTTGCTTGTTTGTTTCGAGACAGAGTCTCACTCTGTCTCCCAGGCTGGAGTGCAGTGGCCTGATCTTGGCTCACTGCAACCTCCACCTCCCGGGTTCAAGTAATTCTCCTGCCTCAGCCTCCTGAGTAGCTGGGGCTATAGGCGCGCAACAAGAAGCCTGGCTAATTTTTGTATTTTTAGAAGAGCTGTGGTTTCACCATGTTGCCCAGGCTGTTCTCGTACTCCTTCTGCCTGCCCTGGCCTCCAAAAGTTCTGGGATTACAGACGTGAGCCCCTGTGCCTGGCCATTTTTGTATTTTTTGTAGAGATGGGGTTTCACCATATTGCCAAGGTTGGTCTAGAACTCCTGAGCTCAAGCAATTCGCTTACCTCGGCCTCCCAAAGTGCTGGGATTACAAGCATGAGCCACGACGCCCAGCTATCCTCCAAAATCTTGATTCTTTTTTTTGTTTAATCTTTTTATTTTGGAAAATAAAAAAATACAGAACAGTATGAAACAAACCTGCACGTTGTGCACATGTACCCTAGAACTTAAAGTATAAAAAAAAAAGAATGATAAACAACGTATGTACCGACTACTCATTAATATTTTATTATTTTTGTTTTTAGTCTTTTTTAACTAAAAAATAAAACATTACAGATTAAAGTCCTCTTTGTTTCCCATTCTGTCTCATCTTCTTCCCAGAGACAGTTAATGTTACGAATTTAAGGTGCATTGTTAAAATATTTTTGAATACTTTTTACATGCATTGTTATGTATCCAAGAACAATATATGCTAGTGCGTGTGTGTTTTAAATGCACGTAAGGAACAGTTTATCCTACATAGTTTTTTGTATATATCATTTTAGAAGTTCCTTTTTAAAAATGTAACATTGATTGATCCATGGATATCTCTATTAGTGAGTGAGTCTTATTTGTTTGCATTATTTGTGATATCTGACATATTTGGACTCACTTATGCCATTTTAGTTTGGTGGGTTTTGTTTGCTTTTTACTGCTCTTCTCATCTTCTATTGAATTGGTCAATTCTTCTTTATTTCCTCTTCTAGATTAAAAGTTACACATTCTACTTCTGGTCCTTCAATAGGTACCATTAAAATGTTATTATACACAATTCACATTATTTTTGTTTTTATTTTTCTGAGATAGAATCTCCCTGTCACCCAGGCTGAGTGCAGTGGTGCAATTATAGCTCACTGCAGCCTTTACCTCCTGGGCTCAAGCGATCCTCCCACCTCAGCCTCCCCAATAACTGGCAGCACAGACTTGTGTCACCACACCTGGCTAATTCACATTATTTTAAAATAAATACTAAAGTTTGTGTATATTCTCCTAAACAAGCAAGGAATTGAACACATTTGTATTTTACTCTCAACAATCTCCTTCTGGCTCCTATGTTAACTATTGTCTAGTGTTTTAGTTCTACCTTGTTTTTTTTGGTTGTTCGTTTTTGTGGGGTTTTTTTGAGATGGAGTTTCGCTCTGGTTGCCCAGACTGGAGTGCAATGGTGCAATCTCAGCTTACCGCAACCTCTGCCTCCCAGGTTCAAGCGATTCTCCTGCCTCAGCCTCCCGAGTAGCTGGGATTACAGGCATGACCACCAAACACAGCTAATTTTTGTATTTTCAGTAGAGACGAGGTTTCTCCATGTTGGTCAGGCTGGTCTCGAACTCCCAAACTCAGGTGATACGCCTGCCTCGGCCGCCCAAAGTGCTGGGATTACAGGCATGAGCCACCACAGTTGGTCAGTTGTTTATTAGTGGTAGTTCACGTATTTTCTTTTCTTTTTTTTTCTTTTTTTTGAGACGGAGTCTTGCTCTGTCACCCAGGCTAGAGTGCAGTGGCATGATCTTGGCTCACTGCAAGCTCCCCCTCCCAGGTTCACGCCATTCTCCTGCCTCAGCCTCCCGACTAGCTGGGACTACAGGCGCCAGGGCCACCCCACCTGGCTAATTTTTTCTATTTTTTAGTACAGTTGGGGTTTCACCGTGTTAGCCAGGACGGTCACGATCTCCTGACCTCCTGATCTGCCCGCCTCGGCCTCCCAAAGTGCTGAGATTACAGGTGTGAGACACCGCGCCCGGCTGATTCACGTATTTTCACCAGATTTCCCCCCCTTTTCTCACCATTGTTCTTGAATTCCATCTTTCATCCTGGCTTTTTCTTTTTTGTTAAAATCTTACTTTTGGTAGCTTTTTGGTGAGAGTCAGTTAACTAACTCTTGGACTTTGGATGTATTCAAAACATATGCTGGTCATGCATGGTGATTCACGCCTGTCATCCCAGCACTTTGGGAGGCCAAGGCAGGCGGATCACTTGGTGTCAAGAGTTCGAGACCAGCCTGGGCAACATGGTGAAACCCCATCTCTACCAAAAAACATATGTTTAAAAGAATTAGCCAGGTGTGCTGGCACATACCTGTAGTGCTAGTACGTATACCTTCAGCTACTCAGGAGGCTGAAATGAATGAATTGCTTGGGCCAGGAGGCAGAGGTTGCAGAGAGCCGAGATTGTGCCACTGCACTCCAGCCTGGGCAATACAGCAAGACCCTTAAAAAAATAAAGGAAAAGAAAAGAAAAATGTAATGCTATTTTTACTCTTGAATGATCACTTACTTTGGGATAGAATTCTATTGTGTCAGTTTTCCTCCCTGATGACTGTGAAGATAGAATTCATTCTCTTCTGGTACCTGCTGCTTCTGAGGAGAAGTTTGTTGTCAGTCTAGATGTGTGATTGTTCATTTGGAGATATTTTGCCTTCTCTTTTCTGTTTGCGTCTAAAATTTTCTCTTAATATTTTATAGTTTCACTGTAATGTGTCAGTGTTTGAAAATTTTAATTTATCCTGCTCATGACTCAGTGCGATTTCTTTTGTTCTGAGAAATTCTCACCATTGTCTCTATTCTATTCTTCTGGAATTTCTAATAGAAATTCTAGTAGAAATTCCAGAACGGTCTCTTTCTAACCTCCATGTCTCTTAGTGTCATGTTCCTGTTCTTAATTTCTTGATTTCTCTGTGCTATGTTTGTTTTTTATTTTTGCAGCTTTCAATTCACTAATTATCTTTTCAGTTGCTTCTTTTTTTTTTTTTTTAATTTTAATGGGTATATTTTCTTTCTTCTTCTTCTACTTCTTTTTTTTTTTTTTTTTTTTTGACAGAGTTTTGCTCTTGTTGCCCAGGCTGGAGTGCAGTGGCACAATCTCAGCTCACTGCAAACTCTGCCATCCAGTTTCAAGCGATTCTCCTATCTCAGCCTCCTGAGTAGCTGGGATTACAGGTGCACGCCACCATGCCTGGCTAATTTTTGTATTTTTAGTAGAGTCAGGGTTTCAACATGTTGTCCAGGCTGGTCTCGAACTCCTGACCTTGTGATCTGCCGGCCTCAGCCTCCCAAAGTGCTGGGGTTACAGGCATAAGCCACTGTGCCCAGCCAAATTTTCATGGGTTTCATTTTTGAATGAATTAAATGATATGATGAATTAAATGAAAATTTAATTCATTCAATTTTCAATGAATTAAATGAAAATTTTAATTTCATTTCTTAGATTTCTACTAAATTATTTTTCAAATGTAATTGCTCTTGTTTCAAAATCTCCTAATCTTAGATCACTAATTTGGATTCTTTCCCTTTGTACAAAGGATACTATTTTTAAACTACTTCCAGATGTATTATTTTATTTTCCTATCCTGAATATCTTCACATCACATTGTGGTGACTAGAGGGCTTCTAGAAAGAGGCAGAGAAACATGTATTTTTATTTATTTTTTGAAAAAAATACATTAACAGCTTTTATCTTCAAATTGGATTTTGTTTGACTCTGCACTAAAAACAAAAAATAAGCTTGAAGTCCAGGTCCCTGTAAGTGTAGAGAAGCTATCCCAACCAGACTTAATGTCTAAGAAAGAGGCCAGAATCAGAAAGAAATAGGTTATTATATAGAGAAGTGAAGCCCAGAGCCCAGCACTTCAAGGCCTTGCATATAACAGGACAAGCTTCAAGGGGGTGTGACCTACACAGACACACAGGGCCCCAGGCTTAGAAGAGCCACAAATGGTTTATTGATCAAAGAGACCCTCGTTCATTTTGAACTGGGCCCCAAAATTACGTAGCTGGTTCTGGTACTAGTGGTACTAGGGAAAGTCCTGAGAAGACAGAAAGAGGAAGAAAAGAAAAAGAACAAAAACAAAAACAAAAAGACCCTGATGTTTTTGACCCCCAAGGCATTTTGGGTAGAAGAGACATAGAGGCAGCAGAGACACATCAATCCCAGCTCTTCCTTGGCCCAGAATGACAGAGGATATTGCTTGATTTGAGAGGAATACCAAAGATGGGGTCCTTTTGTCCAATTTAACATTTTGGATTCTGGAAGAAGAGTTCAGTCTCCCTTGTCACCACCCCAAAACAGAGATAATAAAGCAGTTCTGAAAGCGACTTTAAAATAAAAATATTTTTAAAAATTTCAAAGAGGTATAGTACAGTAGGATAATAAATTTACACTGTGCACAGGTGAATGGTGAAAATGCAGTTTAAAGAAATTTGCTGTTACTTGATTCAATTTGTATCAATTGTTTCTATCCATATAAAGGTGGGAGGAAAAAATATAAATTTTAAGTCAAATCCAGTAAATATGGCCCAGTGCAATAACTGAAATAGTCCCTTTAAGTTAATTTTCAGTCTTTTGATTTAAACGTGCCCAGTTCCTCACGTTTCCGCCTATTCCGTCTTTGATCTCCAAGGTGCTGTTGAATGGGTGCCTGTGGTATAGCAAACATGGCCATGCAGTGGTGGAGGAAGGGAGTCTCCCATCTCCACTGGGCCTTGTGATGGCTCTGGGTCTTCCTTGACCTCTGCAGTGATAGAACCCCTATGCTTGATCCCTTCTCACTATGCTGCTATCAGTTGTCTCTGAGCTGGTGTAACTTGCATTCTGACTCTCTCAGTTTGGTCAAAGTCAGTTTTGCCCCACTGCTCTTGGCCCCTGTAAATCTCTTTCACATTCCCTAAGCCAGCTGGCCTGGGCTGCTCACCCACAGCCTCTGCAGCAGATTGTCTCACTCTTGCCAGGACAGGCCCCACAGAAGGTTCACCGATTTCTAGTTCAACTGGCTTCCAGATAAACTGAAGGCTAATGACCAATTCAGGACACCCCGAAGGCTTCATGGCTTCATTTCCTCTTGCCACTGCGAGTTTAGGTTTCTTCTTCATTTCTGGTACTTAGATATTTTTCCTTTTTGCTGTCAAGCCCTGCTTAAAATATTTTTTTTCCTCTTTTTTTCAGTATTTCTGTGTGCTTAGAGTGATGCTTTGTGTGTCATCTTGTCTGGAAGTCCTGGAATATTATTTTTGCTAGTAATTTGCTTTAAAAACCCTCTTTTCCAGAGGTCAAGGTAAGTACTTCAGTTCATTCTCTAAGTAAATGCAATCTGAGTTAACTAAGTTTTGTTAGGCATTTTTTTCCTTTTTGGTCATCTAGCATACGGGAATTTTTTTTCTGTGCAGTGACTATTTCCATTCTTTTTTCTACGCATCAATATAAATCCTCAACACCAATTAGACTCTATGAGAGGATATTGTATACAATGTACGTGCCAGGACACAAATAAAATAATTCCAATTAATTATTAAGTAAGTAAATATAGAAATATTTACTATTATAAAGCATTTATAAGAGTCAAATGCCTGAACTTTATGGATCATACAATCTACTTGGAGAAATATGGTTGCATAAAATATTTAAATAACATTAGTCTGCAGTTCAGCAAGTGTGCATACCAGTGCCACTAACACCACCTATTGTAAACTTTTGTGGAAAGGAGAGATTGTTATCAACTGGGGTGTTCAGTGAAGCCCTCATGGCAAAGGCTTATTTTAAGTTGAAAGTTGAGAGATCAACTGATGTTTAGTAAGCTTAGATAAGGAGTAGTGTTGCATTCTCCTATTTTTGTGCTGTATTCTCTTATTATTTTATTATTATTGAGTTTCATGAATGTTTTCCTCCTTAGGCTTCTTTTCCAATTAGAAATAATGTTTACTGGATATCTGCTGAATACAAATTAATACATGTTTCCTGTGGAAAATATGAAAAATTATAAAGAAGAATAAAGCACCATCCATAATTTTACTCTACAAAGCCAACAGACATAATTTTGATTTTATAATTTCAGTATTTTATATGCACATTTGTGTTGAATAAAAGTTAAATCATATTGAGCTTATATCTCTTTAATCCGTTTTTTTTTTCACTTACGAGCATTTTCCTTTTTGAATAAGATTCCTCTAAAATGTAACTTTTAATGACTGTATATTTATCATATTTGTTTAACAATACCATATTGTGAGTCACTGGGAGAAAGTCAGGTAGTTGAGTCCTCAAATTTCATTCTCACCTTCTTTCATAATAAGAGAACCCTTATTTCAATGGGACTATATTATGTCCAGTTAAAAGCCACATCTCCCAGCCTCCTTGGACTAGGTGTGGCCATTGACCAAGTTCTGGCCAATGATATGTAAGGAGAATAGTTATCAGCAATTTAAAGAAAAAAAAGGGGGCTGACTCAGTTGAAAGCAGCATTCTTTTGCTTTTGCCTCCTATCAACTTCCCACTGCATGGGATGAGGAGGCGATGGCTGGAGTTCCAACAGGCATCTTGGATCACGAAATAACCTCAGAAAGCTGTTTCCTGAAGATGCTGAACTGGCAAGAAAGAAACCCTAGTCCTTGATGATATTGTGAAGACACCATATTAGCATGGATGGCCTATTTCTGAATTTCTTTCAGGTGAGAAAGAAATATATTTATATTTTATTTAAATGTTCTCTTATACGCAGACAGACCTAATTCTAACACAGATACTTAGACTGATTCCGATTTTTGCTGTTATAAGTTATGCTGTAATTAACATACTTGTTCAAAGGTCTCTGTGCATTTGTCTGAGAAAGTTGAAGATGTATTTCTAGAAGTTGAATCATAAATTAAAAGTTTTATGAACATTTTAAATTGATTTTTGGCATATCTTGTCTAATTTGGGAAGAGATTTTTAATGAGGGTACTCCTGGGCAATGAACAAATCAGTAAGAATACACACATCCTAAATGTGCAGCTAAAACTCCACTCTATTGTTCCCTTTACTAGAATGGCTAATGAGCCACAGTCAAAAGGCTAAAAAAATTACCCAGTAAAATAGTTGTGTTTCAAGCCTTTCAGGTAGTTATTCTTAAGATTTTTGTCTGAATTAAATTGTAAAGCGATAGACTTCCCACCCCCCACCAAAAATCTCAAAAAAAAAACCAAACCAAAAACAAACAGAAAGCTACCATGTGAGGTTTATTTCTTTCCCTGATTTTAGTTTGCTCTGGATTATTTGAAAGATGATTATTATTGGTGAGTTATGTGAGTCAATAGTTCTCAAACTTCAGCACATATAAAACTTCATCTAAAGCTCATCAGAAAATGCAGATTCCTGAGCTCCACTTCCAGGTCTTCTGATTCAATTGATCTGGAGGGGGTGCAGGAATATGCATTTTAACAGGCACACCACTGAGAGTAGCCCTGATCCAGATAAGTTAAAGAGTTTTTCAGCTTGTTATAGTTTGGATGTTTGTCCTCCTAAACCTCACGTTGAAATGTGATCCCATATGTTAGAGGTGGAGCCTAATGAGAGGTGTCTAGGTCATGGGGGCAGATCCCTCATGAGTAGATTAATGCCCTCACTTAGGAGGGGTAGTGTGTGAGTTCTTGCTCTATTAGTTCCCATGAAAGCTGGTTGTTAAAAAGAGACGGACACTTCCCCTCTCTCTCTTGCTTCCTCTTGTCATGTGATTTCTGCACAGGCCAGCTCCACTTTACCTTCTGCCATAAGTGGAAGCAGCCTAAGGCCCTCACCTGAAGCCAAGCAGATGCCAGCAGCGTGCTTCTTGTATAGCCTGCAGAACCGTGAGCCAAATAAACCTCTTTTCCTTATAAATTACCTAGCCTTAGATATTTCTTTATAGCAACACAAAATGGACTAAGATACAGCTATTGCCTGAAATTCCATCCATTAGTAAATCTTGTTGCCACTGCTTGTTAGTCCTTCTAGAGAAGCTGACCAAGGATGGGCATAAAGGTGCAACTGAGACCGGCAATTCTGCTCTTTTCTATCAGTTGATTGACATTTTGTGGCTCTGGATGTAAAGCAATGGCCACACTTATGAATAATGGATATAATACTTTAGAAATTATTTAATGTATTTTTTATTCTCCCTAAATCGAGATGTCATATGGCTCTTCATCCTTTTAATCAATGAATTTTAATGCTTCAGGGGCAGGGCAGTCACTGGCTAGAACACCAAAGTCATTGCTCAGCTTTGACTGTCAAATGAAGCTTTTTATGTATTGTATCCCCAGGGAGAAAGTGCTGTTGAAAGCTAGGCTGCATCAAGAGAGAAAGGAATTTCTAAATTTCCAAAGCTCCCTTTATGTATCATTTATTTCTAATCTTATTGGATTCCTATTAGAGAATGAGGTCTGTAAAATCTCTACTTTTCATACTTTCTTGAGGTTTCTTTTACAGGCAAGTACATGATCGATTTTTGCAATATGTCTTTCTTTCAATGGATGTCAAATTCTTTAGCTATTAAAACAAGTGAGTTGATCATAATTTCAGTTCTTCTGTGTCTGTATTTATTTTTTGTCTCCTAGATCTCACTGATTTGAAAGAAGTGTATTGGAATCTCCCACTCTAACTGTATTTTATTTGTTCTTTTTGAATATTGAATATTCTTTTTGAATTTAATTTCATTTTTATCAAAGCAATATTCTTTTGCAGTCAAATTGTGCTCTGACGCTTAAAGCAACAAGAAAAAAAGGCGTGTCATTCCCTGCCTTACTCCCACTTCCCCAAATTATCACTCCCCAGAAGCAATCACTTTCGGCTCTTTTTGCTTTATCTTCTTGTGGTTACCTATATATTTCAAATTCCATGTATCTTTGGCTTTTAAATTTTAAATATTACCTATCAACATTCTACTTTGGAAAATGAGTTTGGAGGGAAAAGAAAACAAATTCCTGTATCCAATCTGATACATTTAAAGTTTTTAAGGATGGGGGAAAGAGGAACAAGAGCAATTGGTAAGAGACGTGGAACCTGTTTCTTCCTCCCCAGGCCAAAATCCCAGTTGCAGGTTTGATGAGTATTCAAAATTATGTTACATTTAAAAATATTTATTGAGCACTTACCATTCTACTAAAAATGACCTCATGAACTTGCATTCTAATGAGAGAGCCAGAAAATAAACAGATATGGAAACTATATGTCAATTGGTATAAAAAAGAAAATGCTATGAAGAAAATAAAATAAGGTAGATAGGATGGGGGGGGCGTTAAGTAGGGTCATTATAGAAGGCCTGACTGAGAAGGTGGCATCCGAGCAAAAATGCCTGAAGTAGGTGAGAAAACTGGCTAAGTGTGTTCTGAGAAGAGCAGAATGAAGGAAGGGCAAAGGTAGGAAATGAGGTCACAGAGGCAATGCAGGGGCCCAGTGGCAGGAAAGGATGAGAGTCAGATTGTGTAGGATCTTGTCAGTACTTAGACTTTTACTCTGAGAGGGAAACTTCTGGAGACTTTTGAATACAGGAGTGATCTGATTTAACTTAAGTTTAAAGGAATCACTTTCACAGTTGTATTAACAATAGACTGAAAGGAGACACAAAGTGTGGAAGCTGGAGACCAGCCAGGTAAGTAATGCCATAATTCAAGTGAGAGATAAGTACAACTTGGACTGGAGTTCAGTGGGGAAGATGGTGAGAAGTATGAATTCTGGATATATTTTGAAGGTAGAGCCAATAAGATTCGCTGATGGGTGAGCCGTGGCAATCCGAGAGGAAGAGAACAGACAAGGAATTCTGGCCTAAGGAACTGGAAGAATAGAAGTGCTACTTCCTGCAATTGGGAAGATTGTGGTTAGGAACCTATTTTAGGAGGAGAAAATTCAGCTGTGGATATGTCATGTTTGAGATGCCTCTTGGTCATCCAAGTGAAATGGTGAACTAGACAGTTGTATATTTAAATCTAAAATTCACTGGAAAGTTTAGACTGAAAATGAAATTTGGAAGTTATTAGCATAGATGGTATTTAAAGCCAGAAGACTGGATGAGAACACCCAGGGAGTGAGCGAGTATGAAAAAAGAGAAGGAGGCCTAAGGACTGAGCTCTGGGTTACTTCACACTTAGAAGTCAGAGGAGGAGGCAGAGAAGACTTGATAATGAAGTCAGAAGAAAACTAGGATTTCCAGGAGGCCAAGTAAAGAGTATTTCAAGGAGAAAACACAACTTTGTCAAATGCTGCTGATACATGAAATAGGATGAGGACTGATCGTATTGACTGCTGGATTTACCAATATGGAGGTCATTAGTAGACTTGAAGAGAGCTGTTTCAATGAAATGGTAGTGGGGGTGGGAGGGAGGAGAGGAAACCCTGGGGGAAATAAAAATGGTGAATATAAATTTTATCAGGGGATTTGCTGTAAAGGGGACCAGAGAGGTGGGGTGGTAGATGGAAAGGGATGGAAGAGGATGTATGTTAAGGTACGAAATAGAATTCTGTGTGTTTATTTATTATTATTATTTTTCTTTCTGACTCTTATTTTAGGTTTAGGGAGTACATGTGCAGGGTTTGTTATATGAGCACATTGTATGTTGCTGGGGTTTGGAGTACAGATTATTTTGTTACGCAGGTACTAAGCATAGTACCCAATAGGTAGATTTTCAGTCCTCACCCTCCTCCCACCCTCCACTCTCAGGTAGGCCCCTCGTGTCTGTTGTTTCCTTCTTTGAGTCCATGTGTACTCAATAGTTAGCTCCCACTTATAAGTGAGAATATGTGGTATTTGGTTTTTTGTTCCTGAGTTAATTCACTTAGGATAATGACCTCCAGTTGCATCCATGTTGCTGCAAAGGGCATGATCTCATTCTCTTTTATGGCTGCATAGTATTCCGTGGTGTGTATGTACTACATTTTCTTTAGCCAGTCCACCATTGGTGGGCATTTAGGCTGATTCCATGTCTTTATTATTATGACTAGTGCTGTGATAAACATACATGTGCATGTGTCTTTATGGTAGAATGATTTATATTCCTTTAGGTATATACCAAGTAATGGGATTGCGGGGTTGAATGGTAGTTCAGTTTTAAGTTCTTTGAGAAGTTGCCAAACTGCTTTCCACTGAGGCTGAACTAGTTTACATTTCTACCAGCAGTGTATAAGTGTTCCTTTTTATCCACAACTCTCCCAGCATGTTGTTTTTTCACCTTTCATAATAGCCATTCTGACTGGTGTGAGATAGTATCTCATTGTTTTGTTTTGTTTTGTTTTGTTTTTGAGACAGGTGCTAGCTCTGTTGCCCATGCTGGAGTGCAGTGGCAAAATCAGAGCTTACTGAAGCCTCTAACTCCTGGGCTCAACCGATCTTCCCATCTCCGCCTTTCAAGTAGCTGGGACCACAGGTGTGTGCCACTATGCCTGGCTAATTTTTTAATTTTTTGAAGAGACAAGGTCTTGCTGTGTTGCCCAGGCTGGTCTCAAATTCATGGGCTCAAGTGATCCTCCTGCCTTGGCCTCCCACAGTGCTGGGATTATAGGCATGAGCCACCATACCCCGGCCTCATTGTGGTTTTGATTTGAATTTCTCTAATGATTAACAATGTTAAACATTTTTTCATATGCCGAAAAGCTCCTAGATCTGAGAAACAACTTCAGCAAAGTTTGAGGATACAAAACCAGTGTACAAAAATTAGTAGCATTCCTATAACCAACAATGCCCAAGCTGAGGGCCAAATCAAGAACACAATCTCATTCACAATAGCTACACACAAAAAATAAAATACCTATGAATACAGCTAACCGGGGAGGTAAAAGATCTCTACAATGAGAATTACAAAACACTGCTGAAATTAGAGATGACACAAACAAATGGAAAAACATTCCATACTCATGGATTAGAAGAATCAATATTGTTAAAATGGCCATACCGCCCAAAGCAATTGAGAGATTTAATGCTATTCCTATTAAACCAACAATGACATTCTTCACAGAATTAGAAAAAACTATTCTAGTATTCATATGGAACCAAAAAAGAGCCCAAATAGCCACAGCAATTCTAAGCAAAAAGTATAAAACCGGAGACATTATGTTACCAAACTTTAAACTATAGTACAAGACCACAGTAACCCAAACAGCATGGTAGTGGCACACAGACACATAGACCAATGGAATAGAATAGAGAACCGAGAACCCAGAAATAAAGCCACACACCTACAGTCACCCAATCTTTGACAAGGTCAATAAAAACAGGCAATGGGGAAAGGGATGAAAGCACCAGGCCATAAATGGTGCTGGGATAACTGGCTAGCCACATGCAGAAGATTGAACCTGGATCCCTTCCTTTCATCATAGACAAAAATTAACTCAAGATGGGTTAAAGACCTAAATGTAAAACCCAAAACTATAAAAACCCTGAAAGTAACCTAGGAAATGCCATTCTGGTCATAGGCCTTGCCAAAAGATTTTATGACAAAGGTGCCAAAAGCAATTGCAGCAATAATGAAAATTAACAAATGGGACCTAATTAAACTAAAGAGCCTCTGCACAGCATAAGAAACTATCAACAGATTAAACAGACAACCTACAGAATGGGAGAAAATATTTGCGAACTATGCATCCAACAAAGGTCTAATATCCAGAATCTACAAGGAACTTAAACAAATTAACAAGCAAAAACAAACATCCCCATTAAAAGATGGGCAAAGGATATGAACAGATACTTCTCAAAAGAAGACATATATGTGGCCAACAAGCATGTAGTATGTTTAACTGTTATGAGATCTAATCAGTAATGTGAAAAAAAGGTAATGACAGAGAAAAAAGGGGAGATCCCATTTGTTGGCCATGGAGTCTAATGCTGAAGTGGAGAAATTTTCCTTAGAAGAATTGATTGCTTGTTCATAGGAGGGAAGGCAGAGTACCTGGGCACAGTTATCAGAGCCGGGCAAAGGCACTGATGCAAGACTGTGGTTTTTTCTATTGGTTTTGAAATTATCAATAAATTGGATGGAAGTGACTATAAGTGAGGAAGTGCAAGGGGTCTGAGGAAAGAAGAGAATGAGGGAAATAAGTCCTGGAGGAGAGTGGGAGAAAAACTGACACAGGGCAGCATTAAGGGTCTACTGGAGGTCAGTGACCTTGAATATGAAATGAGGCAAGTCTTCACAATGGTGAGTTTTTCTCCAGCACACAGTGAGCTGTGTGGACATCAGCCTAGAGAAGAAGGAGAGTTGATTTGAACAGGGTCAGATGTTGCCAGATAACTACAAGTGTGTAATCCCCGGGTAATAGAGTTTATCTTTCACTTGTGTGAGTGCAAGCCAGGAGAGCTTTAAGCTCCAGTGATGCCAGATACGTTGGAAATGGCTGAAGAAGTGGAAGTGGATGGATAGAGAGCAGTCTTGTTTTGTCCTACAGAATGTTGCACATGCCTGTGGATCAGATAATGCAACTAGGAAAGTCTGTCCCCCAAAAGCAACACAGAAGTTCTAAGGATACCAATGGACCAGAAGAGATAAAAGATCATCTGGATTACAGATAAGAAAGACTTGCAGCCCAGAGGCTACCTCAAGGATGTCAGATGCCAATTGTGGGTGTTTGCAGAATTTCTAAAAGAATTAGGTGGGGCCAGGCACAGTGGCTCACACCTATAATCCTGCACTTTGGGAGGCCGAGATGGGCGGATCACCTGAGGTCAGGAGTTTGAGACCAGCCTGGCCAACATGGCAAAACCCCATCTATACTAAAAATACAAAAATTAGCCGGGCGTGGTCATGCGCACCTGTAATCCTAGCTACTTGGGTGGCTGAGGCAGGGAGAATTGCTTGAACCCAGGAGGCAGAGGTTGCAGTGAGTTGAGATAGTGCCACTGGACTCTAACCTGGGTGACAGGTGACAGAGCGAGACTCTGTCTCCAAAAAAATTAAAAAAAACAACAACAAAACCAAACAACAATCAGGTGGGATCGGGTTCCGACAATGGTCTCCAGGTTCAAGTGGTTCAAGTGTCCATGGTGGTCAATAGCATGGATGTGGTGATGAGCACATGGACCATCACCCTCACTCCCTCACTCCTGCTGTCCTGCCACCACATATACATAGAAGCTTATCTCTAGACCCAGGAACCATCTGGGCAAGGAGAACAGGGATGGAGGATGCATCCTGAAAGATGGGGAATTTACCCCAAAGACACTGGGTGAGACAAAATAAAAGAATGTTTCATCCTGGAATTGAGTTGCCTTTTAATTGGGAAGTTGAAGTTTTCCCCTACCCCCTCACTTCTATTCAGCTCAAAAGTCAGATGACATCAGTCATGGGAAATAAAGGAAAATGACATACTTTTTTTTTTTTCTCATTTGATTTGTAATTCCAAAACTTCTATCTGGGTACAGATGTTTTGGATCATTCAGAGATTTAAAACATACATATTACTTCTGTTCCCCTGTGGTAATTAAAAGTTGGCCATGTAAGAAAATATTAAAAGTATGGAGAAGTCTGTAGAAAAAGGGAATAGATCCAGAGATTCTAGGGGAATATCAACCTCATGCTAAGCCAAGCCATGAAGACATGGTGAATTCACTGATGAGCAAGAAGCAAAGCCTCTTGTCAGCTGGTATTAAATGTTGACTTCTCTCTAGTCTTTGTGTCTTGGTCAATACCAAATATGAAAATGTTTGCTCTTAAGTTCTCTCTAGGAAAGTATCCGCCAAAAACATGCTTTGCTTTACTTTTCTTTCTCTCCTTCCTTCCTTCCTTCCTTCCTTCCTTCCTTCCTTCCTTCCTTCCTTCCTTCCTTCCTCCCCTCCTCCCTGCCTTCCTTCCTTCCTTCCTTTGTTCCCTCCCTCCCTCTCTCTCTTTCTTTCTCTTTTTCTTTCTTTTCTTTCTCTTTCTTTCTTTCTTTTCTTTCTCTTTCTTTCTTTCTTTCTTTCTTTCTTTCTTTTTCTTTCTTTCTTTCTTTCTTTCTTTCTTTCTTTCTTTCTTTCTTTTCTTTCTTTCTTTCTGTTTCTCTCTCTCCCTCTCTCTCTTTCTACCTCCCTACCTCCCTCCTTTCTTTCCCTCCCTCCCTCTCTCCCTCCCTCCCTCTCTCCCTCCCTCCCTCCCTCCCTCCTTTCTTTCTTTTTTTCTTTCCTTCCTTCCTTCTTTCTTTCTTTCTTTCTTTCTTTCTTCCTTCCTTCCTTCCTTCCTTCCTTCCTTCCTTCCTTCCTTCCTTCCTTCCTTCCTTCCTTCCTTCCTTCCTTCCTTTCTTTCTTTCTTTCTTTCTTTCTTTCTTTCTTTCTTTCTTTCTTTCTTTCTTTCTTTCTTTCTTTCTTTCTTTCTCTCTCTCTCTCTCTTTCTGGCAAAAACTGCCACAGACTTCGGAGCATCATATACATTAATGAGATTTCCAATTTTGAACTTTGACCCTGGCGTGCATTAATGATCCCCCCCACATGACTCATCAGCTGTTGGGATGCATCCCAGATGTCTGTCACCAAGGCCTGATAGTGCAGTGTCCTGTGCGTTGATACTGCCACAACTGTTTGAGAATTTTGCCTTTAGTCAATCTGAGCCAAAGGCCATTGCAGCTCAGGGGAACTGTGTACTGAAAATTGGAGGGGAAATAAGGGCAAAGTGGTTTCACCAAGGGCTCTAGCAGAGTTCAAAGTTGTGTATTTATCCAGTAATCCAGTGGGAAGAAAAGGGCATTGAGGAGGCTTCTCTGTAGAATGCAAGGCAATACTACTTGAGAAAATGGGTCATCCAGAACTATCTTGGGTCACATCTTTACTTTCACCAGGGGCTCAGCATGACAGAATGTTCCTCCTTGGAAGTGGAGCTGTTTTATGTTAAATGGCATCTGGATTTGGACAAATCTGCTATTTTTCATGCTGTCTTACTCCATTTAGGCTACTATTAAATAATACCCTCAACTAAGTAGCTTGTAAACAACAGAATTTTATTTCTCATAGTTCTAAAGGCTGGGAAGCCCAAGATCAAGGAGACGGCAGATACGGTTTCTGGAAAGGGCTCATTTTTTGGTTCATACAAGATACTTTCTTGCTGTGTTCTCACATGGTAGAAGGGGCAAGAGGTTTCTCCAGGTCCTCTTGTATAAGGGCACTAATTCCATTCATGAGGGTTCTGCCCTAATGACCTCCCAAAGTTCCCACCTCCAAATATCTCATATTAAGGATCAGGCTTCAACATATGAATTTTGTACAAACCAGCGGCTCTCAACTTTTGCTGCATGTTAAATTATTAAAATAACCAGGGAGCTTATAAAACCTACAGAATCTCTGGGCATGCAGACAATGGTCTTTAAAGAGCCTCATGGGATTCTAACGTGCCACTAAAGTTTCTTTTTTTTTTTTTTTTTTGAGACGGAGTCTGGCTCTGTCACCCAGGCTGGAGTGCAGTGGCGCGATCTCGGCTCACTGCAAGCTCCGCCTCCCGGGTTTACGCCATTCTCCTGCCTCAGCCTCCCGAGTAGCTGGGACTACAGGCGCCCGCCACCTCGCCCGGCTAGTTTTTTGTATTTTTTAGTAGAGACGGGGTTTCACCGTGTTAGCCAGGATGGTCTCGATCTCCTGACCTCATGATCCGCCCGTCTCGGCCTCCCAAAGTGCTGGGATTACAGGCTTGAGCCACCGCGCCCGGCCTAAAGTTTCTATACTTTGATTCATACCATCATTATCTGAGGTGCTTGTCAAAAATGCCCATGCCCAGGCCCTACTGATGCCATATTGAGTCAGATCTCTTTGAGTGGAAGCCCAAGAATCTGCATTGTAGCAAAGTGTACAGGTTCATATGAACAATTCTGACAACCACGGTTCAAGACAATAATGCTCAAACTTGGTTGCATGCTGGAAGCACTGAGATAATTTAAAGAGTACTTATAGCCTGATCCCACCCCTAGATATTCTGACTGAATTGGGATGGGGTGTGGCCTGCTCATTAAGATTTTTAAAGCTCTTTAATGTCCAACAATGCTGAGAGCCAGTGGTAACTGCACTAGTAGCATCAGCATTATCTTTTGAGAATTTGTGGAAATGCAAATTCTTGGGCCCCACTCCAAACCTACTGAATTGAAAACTCTGGGAGTGGAGCCCAGCAATCTGTGTTTTAACAAACTCCCCAGGTGATTCTGATATGCAGTAAGGTTTGAGAACCAGGAGATTAGACCTAGCCAATTAGCACTAATCAGCTAGGAAGAGTGAATGGATCAGATTAGCTGGTGGGCACTTTCGAGTCTCAGCCCAGTCAATTTCAGTTGGGGGTTAGGGGAGGCTGGCAGGACACACCCCTCTATGAGAGGTGCCCAGTACGATGCAGTTTGGCCAGAAAGGTCAGCCTCAGGGTTTATGAAGAGCTCTGATCTCTGCCCTGAACAACTGACTCTTCTTCAGCTGAAAGCTGTGCTGCTCCGCAAAAAGGGAGCCCAACCCACCATTCAGGGCAACCCAAGGGCTTTCCACAGCTGCTCCTAGGCTTTGGTGAGAATAACCACTAGCCACCACTTGCAGTGGCCTGTTAAAATTCACCTTCCTGAGCCCCACACCTACGGTTTCTGGTTCTCTGGGCTCGTTTTGATCCCAGTGAGAAGCTTCTTTTGTACCAAACTTCCCAAATCCCATCACTGCATTGCTATCTGGCTTTGAAATGCCACTGTGGCATCTCCACCCTTGCTTGGGAAACTTTGCTGAATGAAAAGTCTCATTAGCTTTATCTGAACGTAAATGCAAAGGGCAGAGACGGATCACAGGAGGACCGGAAGCAACAGGTTGGAGAGGCTCTTTCCGGTTAGCAATCCAAACTTCTGCACGTATTTGGCCTCTAGGCGGCGCCAGCCCTTCAAAAAACAAGGCTGTTTATGTAACAGATTGGCAGTTTGAACGTCTATATAAATGTCATTCTTTAAAAATAAAGACGAAACTCTCAGTTAACTTAAACAGGAGCAAATTAAAAAGTAGAGTGAAGCTTGTATTTCATGAGCACAATTCATCGGCTGTCTTTGGTACTTCAAAATGATACATTTTCTCCGAATAACTGGCACCCTCCCACTGGCTCTAGCTACATAGTGACAAAACAACAGGTCAATTGACTTCAGTGAAGAAGACAAATCCAGTCAGTGAGGACCGGCTTCATGTGATTCATACACCTGGGGACAGAATTCTATCTATGCCACCAAATACGTAAGCCAAGCCACTAAACTATGACTGAGGTGTTGAGTTTATCCTCAACAAAATATCGAGGAAGTTTTGTATGGACAGTCTCAATTGTTTTGAACATGATTATTTTGCTTCATGAACTCACCAGGAGGGTCCTTGAAATGCCACTTTTCAACACAGTTTTAAGGGTAAGTCTGTAACACATAAAGCCATCTCATTTTGAGGGCTTTGTGTCCTTGTGTGTTAATGCAGAATCACAGTCTTAGCTTAGAAATAGAATCACCTGGGGAGCTTTAAAAAAAATCCCAGGGCTCAGGCACATACCCTAAACCAATTAAATAAGGGTCTCTGGAGCTGGGACCCAGGCAACAGTTCTTTTTCCAAGCTCCTTACGTGATATAATATGAGGCCATCTTTTTGGTTCCTCTACTTTCTACTTGCCCCTCCTTCTCCCATGGGGCTGGCTACAGGAACCAGTCTCCAATACTTACACTGCTTTCCCCAGTTCCTTTTTCACCTTGGGTCTGTCCCCAAACTTCATGCAGAACAATGCCTGTGAACAAGTCACATGCCTTTGAGATTCTGTCCAGACCTAATTGAAATTCAATGGTAGCCACATCTTGACTTCAAGTTTGGGGCCCTACACAGTCATTGACTGGTAGATATCAACAGTACTTCATAGGTTGTCTAGTATGGTGGCTCCCAAATGCCAGTCCTGAGACAAATTCCCATCCTGAATAAGAATAATCCAGGGAGCTTGTTTAAAAAATTGTGTGTGTGTGTATACATATATATAATAGAAATCCATATATATATATATATATATATATATAAAATTTCATTACCGGAAAGTCTCATTCAGTAGGTCTACAGAAAGACCTGAAAGCTGTGTTTTAACAAGCTAAGCTTAAAGGAAACTGATCTAGTCCAACACTGCCAACACATAGCAGTAGCAAGATCTCAATGGGATATGCCTTGTTCAAGGAAACTTGGCGAGTCAGGAGAAGAGATAGGATTAGAATCAGGTGTCCTGACTTCTGTGAAAAGAAGTCATGCTGTGGACAAATACAGTTTGCATTTCAAAACTTAAAAAAACAAACAAACAAACAAAAAAACCACACAGTCAATGAATGTACTTGCCAATCTTACCAGTCAGACATTAGAGAAAGAGCAAAGCATCCTGGGAAATCAGATCTAGGACCTAGCTCCTGTTTGGTCACATAAGCTGTGTGGTTTGGGGCAAATATTTTCATCTCTTTGAACCCCAGTTTCTTCATCTTTCGAATGGGGGTAATAGTTGCCTCATAGAGTTTTGTGAGGATTAAATGATACAACATATCTAAAAGGTGGGTAGTGGAGCCTGGTACTGAGTAAACAAAACTGTTTGCTACCACTTCTACTATTATGATCATTATTATTAATGTTAATCAGCTTTTGTCTGACCTTATGATATGGTAGAAGGAGTCAGATGTTGGCACAAAGGGATCCTGCATGTTCTTTTAGTTTAGTGATGCTTGAGGCCCTTGTCCAACTCAGCATGTCAGAAAAAATGACCTGAATGAGGCTGAAGCTTTTTGTTTGTTAGATATATTTTTTTATTATAAAGGAAATACACATCATTGTAGAGTACATAGAAATGTTCAGTATCATTGCAAAATATTGCTTTCATTCTTTTAAATCAAAAGTATGATAATACTATCCATATAATTTTGTATCTTTATTTTCAAATTAACATTTCCTATGTTATTAATTTTTTGACAATATCACTTTAATAGCTGCATAATATCTAATCATATTGCTGTATTTAATTAACTATTTTCTGATTGTTAGACACTTACATTATTTCCAGCTTTGTTACAATAATTAACACTTTGATGAAGGTCTTTGTAGATAGATAAAGTATTTTTCTGAGCTTCTGATTATTTCCTCAGGACTGAGTCCCACAATGAGAGTTTTGGGGTTAAATGATTTGCACTTTTAATGATTCTTTCTGTGTGTTGCCAAATTACTTTCTGGAAAAGTTGTATCAATTTGTTTGTGCTCTAGAAGCCAATGACACTACCAATTTTGAGTATTTTCTTTTTCTAATTTCATGGGTTAAAAGTAGTCTCATTTTAGTGCATTTAAAAACACTTACTAGTAATATTAGATTTTTAAAATATTTATTAGTCATTTATATTTTGTCCCCTGGAAATTGTCCATTTACTTGACGTATTTTTCTCTTGGAATTCAGTGAGTTAGTATCTTCCTTATCATATTATACAAGTATTCATGTAGAATTGACAGATAACTTTGTAGACCTCTTTTCATAGATCTTTTTAGCAAATCTATAGTGTAATTAGTATGTACATCTCTCTACTATCATAAAAGTTTGCCAACTAAAGGAATTAATATACAAATTGTACAGGACTTGGGACATTAGCTCTGGAGCAGTGAACATCCCACGTTTCCCGTAAGTGATAGTTTGGTGGAATGACAAGGTTTGGAGTTAGGTGGATCTGGATCTAAATCCTAGTTTTGTTGCTTACTGGTTTTGCAGTCTTGGTTTTGTTGTTTTATATTCCTGTGTCTTACTTTCCTTTTCCACAAAATGGAAATTATATGTTCAGTTTCAGGACTCATGTGAGGATTCCAAGAGATAGGGCTGATATCAACACCCCGACACATGTATCAGTGCCTTCAGGGTCTGGCACCAGAAACTGTAGCAATGATCTTAAGGAATCCAGGTCCCTGGCCCAGAACTGCCACCCAGGGTATTGGTGACCTGGCCTGGCCTGGTGGCTTTGGCCCTGTGGAGCAACTTTAATGCTAGTTATGCCAGCACCAGGGGCTTAGTGGACAGCAGATACCTTAGCCATGGAGATCTCTGAAAGTATTCAGAGCTAAAGAAGAGGAAACCCATATATCTCATGTGGCCATGGAGAGGACTGATTTCAAATCCACATGAGATGCTTTTTGGAGACTCCAAAAATTAGGGCAGGGAGAGGATTTTGCAGTGAGCTAGAGCCAGAGAACTATTGCTTTCTACTGCTATTGTGACCCTACTTTAACATCATGCCATGTGGCTTATGGGTAACAAACAGATTGGGAAATGGAGGCCCACAGAGGTGTAATGACTTGCTCAAGATCTCGCAGCACATCATCTCCAAACTCAGGTTTTCTAACTGCTTGCTCCCTGACCTTTCTTCTTCATCACCTGTCACAAAGTAAATTTACCCAAGTCAGCAAATTTTTACCTTAGGTTGTCATAGCTCTGTTAACTAATTGAATTTATTGGAACTGGATACAAACACCAAGGCTGGAATGAGGAAAGAATCACCATATCCTCTTAAATCTGGTTCAATGGTGGAAGGACCCTGGGGCCATTCAGAGTAGGTCAAGGGACCCAGGGGAGGTCAACTGGGTTCTGAGGCTTCTTGAAAGGGTTGGATGCCTCTAAGAGAGGTCTAATAGATCCCGATGTTTCAGGTTTAAACTAAAACCCTAAGTCATGTTGAAAGTGCCCTTGTTTAACCCAGGGCTATCTAGGGTACTACAGGTGAGATGCCAGGTGTAAGCTAGGTTAACGCCATCCCCAGGGCTGGTGAGGGGAATAGTCACCAGAACCACGGAATTCTGCCTCTCTGTTTTTCACACTTGAAGGCTTTGTCTGCACAGGAGAGCATGTGGAGCAGAAGTGACATTTCAGATGATTAGAGCAGAAGCCCTTTACGGAGTAGCATTACCGGATATTTTTATTTGCTATATCTGGCAAGTTTATGAGCAACTGAGGATCTACTTTAACTGAACCGTTTGGTTTAGCTGTCTACAATTAATTGATCAATTTCACAGGTTAATTGGCTTAGGGCTTCATTTCACTTTGTGGTATAGACTTTGATCGCCACCAGAGTTATTTCTTATGCTTCTAATTTGTTTCAATTATGGCACTAAGATGCTCAGTAAAAATGGGTGGTAATGAGGCCAGGCGTGGTGGCTCACGCCTGTAATCCCAGCACTTTGGGACGCGGAGGCGGGCGGATCATGAGGTCAGGAGATTGAGACCATCCTGGCTAACACAGTGAAACCTCGTCTCCACTAAAAATACAAAAAATTAGCTGGGCGTGGTGGCGGGTGCCTGTAGTCCCAGCTACTCAAAGGCTGAGGCAGGAGAATGGCTGAACCCGGAAGGCGGAGCTTGCAGTGAGCCAAGATCGCGCCACTGCACTCCAGCCTGAGCAACAGAGCGAGACTCAAAAAAAAAAAAGGGCGGAAATGATTTCTCTTCTGAGAGCTGCTCTTATTTTAGTTGTGGGCTGAAGAGAGCAGGCATGACTGCCCATGACTGGCCATGCTTTTGAAGGTCAGAAATACAAAATGGCCCTGGACAAGCCCCCTTCTGCAAGTGGCCTTTTGTAGCACCTTTGTGTGTGAGAATGAATGCTGTCTCTCATAAGGGCAATAGTGTGGATTGAGGGAGTGAGGAAGTATAAGGAGAAGACAGGCAAAGCAGCACGGGGACAGTGGCTGAACAGGCCCATTCATTGCTCATTGGGCCAGGTTGGGCTGTTTGGTGTTCACCTAGGTAACCTGTTGCCAGGAGGACAATAATAACTTCCCCATGACAACGCTGGAGCAAGATCCCTGGCACTGCAAACAGAGCCAGAAAAGTCTGCCCTAGCTTGAACTTGCTGATTAATGAACATGCATTTGTGCTACAATTGTTTCAGGAAGGGTGGAGGGGACAGAGGGCACTGACCAGCTTCCTTGCCTCTCCAGCCACCAGCTCCTTGACAGCCAACCTTTTCTGTCCACCTACATACTCTGGAGCTCCCGTTTTTTTAATTGTTGCTTGTTTTGAGAGGTTCTATGATCTCTCTGTAATTTGTAGAAGGACCAAATGTTATATCCAGAAAGCTCATTGGAAAACAGATTTAGAACCTGCCTGGAATTTACACTATCAGATGGTCTTTCACTGTCCCCCTGACAGTTTCTTTACCTGTAATAGCATCAATTCCTATTACCTAAATTTGGGTGAATTTATATGAGATCACACTGCTCAGTCACACTTGCTGTAACTGTTTGTCTTGATACTCAAATTCAAGCCCTCTGAATTATGAGACTAGCATATTGTCTGCCTCATGAAGAGGTCACTTTTGTTTCCAAGCACTTAAGCTCCTAATAGGAACCCTAGTCCTTTCCTCTCCTGCAGAGGTCATCAGAGCAGACAAGGTGGCACCATTCCAGGTAGGATTTAAGGAATCCAAGAAATTCCCAATGCAAAATGGTTTTCCCTGGCATTGCCTGCAATTCCACCTTTTTCTAAAGCATTGTTTGGAGCTTTATGATAATATAGTTTCTCTTGGGAGGATATTTCCAATCAGGTGTAACATCTGGAAGTGATGGGGAATCAAAACAGATGAAATCGTTGGGGGTGAGGGGGGCATCACTTGCTTTACAATTACTTCTAGAGCCACCCTTCACAAATTCCCATGGGAAGCTAATAGCATTATTTGACAAAGGGGCCTCATAGCCAAGTATGTTAGGGAAACATTGGGTTAAAACAAATTGAATAGATCCCTTTTCTGAACTATTGTTTCATGTATCAAATTTGGGAAACTAGCCCAGAGCCATGTTGAAAGGTCATTGAGCAAAATCTTGTTCTGTCACTTTTAACAGCTCAGAAAACTAGAAATCTCTCCTTCTGTTTTAAGATTAGATTATTTGCTTATTCTTAAGCAAATTAAAGTCAATTTTTTAAAAAGGCGTAGTTTCTTTCTTTCTTTCCCTCCCTCCCTTCCTTTCTTCCTTTTTCCTTCCTTCCTTTTTTTTCTTTCCTTTCCTTCCCTTCCCCTTCCCTTCCATTTCCTTTTTCCCTTCCCCTGCCCCTCCCTTTCCCCTTCCCCTTCCCCTTCCCATTTTCCTTTCCTTTCCTTCCCTTTTTCCTTTTCTTTTTCCTTTCCTTTCCTTCCCTTTTCATTCTTGTCTCACTGTGTTGCCCAGGCTGGACTCAAACTCAAGTGATCCTCCTGCTTCAGCCTTCTGAGTAGCTGGGACTGTAAGAGTGCAGCACCTGGCTAAGGTTTAGCTTCTTAATTTGTAAAATTGGAGTAATAACCTGTCTTATAAGGTTGTTCTGAAGATTGGAGGAGATGACTTAGATAAAGCAGCTGTCACAGAGTAAGTGCTCAATGTTATAAAAATTAGAGAGCTGAAGACGTTAACATTGAACCAAGATTAATGTCAGTCCTGTTAGTGACCATAATAAAGATTGTAAACAAAGAACAATAATACTGCCCATCCCAGAAATATTGATACTATCATGTATAAGGTTCAGAATACATAGTGTCTACAAACCAGTAGATATTTTGATATACTTACTGAATAGATGGGTAGAGGAACACCTGTCTCCATTTGTATCAAATTCAATCTGTATAAATAGAGAGCACATGAGGCTGACTCCCACGTATTAGCTACAATAGTTCAAAGATTAGAGAACTTTCTATCTCATCTAATAGTCCAGAGGTAGGTTGGTAGTTTAGAGTGAGTATACTGCTCTCTGCCCTAAGAAGGCATCCAGAGCCCCAGGTGAGCTGGTCTGTTTTGCTGTCTTCAATGTGGAGCTTCCATCTGGGTGCAAGTCTGCTACAGTTGTCACTGTTTCAGCCAGCAAGACAGGGGAGAGAGGAAGATGGAAGTAAGTGGTTTTGTTAAAAAGATTCTGTGCACTAGAACTTAGTCACATGGCCACATTCAGCTATAAGGAAGGCAGGGATGTTAGTCCCCAGCTGAGCAGCTGTGTGCCCAGATAAAGCTTGGGTGCTTCTATCACTGAGAGGAAGAAGGTGATAGTGGGTAACGAGGGCCAGTTAACAGCCCCTGCCTCCAAAACCTAGCCCAGTTCTACACCTGGATCTGGAAAGGAAAGGCACTGTCAGTGAATGTTGACTATTAGGGTCAGCATGTCGATCCTATAGCATTGAATTGGGGTATTTTCTTCTATGTTGGGATTTCCACTTCAAGAGATTTAGATAAGCTGAAGTGGATTCGCAGAACTACAACCAGAATAGTTAGTGATGGAATGGGAATCCAAAGGATATGAGAAATCCTTGGAGGAATTAAGTCTTTTTAATCTAAAAGAGAGAAGATTTAGGGGTAACAGGTTTCTGTCTTTAAGTACATAAGGACTCCCAAGTTGAAGAAGAGCTAGGAAGGGCTCGTGCTTTAGTCTCCCTAGTATCTTTCCACTCCACCCCTTGCACCAGTCGACAACCTGGGCATTGTGAATTTCTTTTTGTTCCTGTAATAAATCATATTTTCTCTTGTTTCTGGGCCTTTGTCCATGTGTTCTTTCTGAACCACTCCCAATTTCTCTCTTCCCACCCAGATGTTCATCTGGTTGTTTCCTGCTAATCTTTCAGGTCTCACCTTAGACATTCTGAACTTTGGGAAACTTTGGCTCACACCCAAGTCTTTGACCAGTGCCTGTCTTCCATATTTCTTCATCGTAACCCATCACACTCTATCATCATTGTGTAATCGGGTGAATTTACCACTGACCACTGTCACTCAAGTACAGACTCCACAGATTTCCCTGCAGCTCCATTATTTCTCTGGTTGTCAAGAACTGCAACTTCTGTTTCAAGGGACCAATCAGTGTCATGAGCTGTTGAAATGGGAGAGAAAGGTCAGTGATGGTAGCTTGGGTGGTACAGTGGGTTGAATAGTGTCCCCCCAAAATTCATGTGTACCCAGAACCTTAGAATGTGACCTTATTTGGAAATAGGGTCTAGATGGAATTAGTTAAGATGAGGTCATAGTGGATAAAGGTGTGCCCTAAAACCAATGATTGATGTCATGAGACAAGGAGAGGACGCAGAGACACACACACACACAAAAGAAGGCCCTGTGAAGATGTAGGCAGAGATGAGAATTATGCTGCCACAAGCCAAGGAATGCCTGTGGCCTTTAGAAGCTGGAAGAACAAAGGATTCATCTCTAGAACTTTCAGAGGGAGTGTGGGCCTGCTAACAACTTGAGACTTACAACTTCTAGAACTGTAACAGAATACATTTCTGTTGTTTTAAGTCATGCAGTTTATGCTAATGTGTTATGCAGTCTTAGGAAACAAATACAGGTGGCTCAGGGCAAGATGGGCCTCTTTGCTCCTGGACAGTCTTATGGTGACATGCATGTAGCTGCCAGTAAAGGGTCCTAACCACACACTGCAATGCGAAGCACAGCTAACGCGATCCTTCAGCATGATGACACACAGTGCTTGCTCAAATGGCAAAGGTGATCTGCAGGCATCAGCTTAACCCACTCCTGGCTCCCCTGGTGCTGGTGGTGGATGATCCTGAAAAGTCTCTCAGCATTGATTCCATTTTTTCTAAGTTATTCCCTGAGTTCAGTCCCTCTTCTCAGCAGGCTCCCATTCCCTCCCAGGTATTGCCTCCGACTTAATCTCCACCTCTCTTCATCTCCATCTCAACCTTCATCTCCACCTCTCTTCATCTCCATCTCAACCTTCATCTCCACCTCTCTGCATCTCCATCTCAACCTTCATCTCCACCTCTCTTCTCCATCTCAACCTTCATCTCCACCTCTCTTCATCTCCATCTCAACCTTCATCTCCACCTCTCTTCTCCATCTCAACCTTCATCTCCACCTCTCTGCATCTCTATCTCAACCTTCATCTCCACCTCTCTTCTCCATCTCAACCTTTATCTCCACCTCTCTTCATCTCCATCTCAACCTTCATCTCTGCCTCCCTTCATCTCCATCAACCTAAGTGGAGGTTGTTTAATTTCTCTGGGATTTTGACTGACTGGGTCCTTCTCTTTTCAATTAACTATCAAGGCGTAAACACTACCCCAGTGGTTTTCAAAGTGTGATCCTTGAACCAATAGCATCAGCAATACCTGGAAAGGTTTTAACAGTGCCAACTCGCAGGGCCTATGCCAGACCTACTGAATCAGAAACTCTGGATGGGTACCAGCAATCTGTGTTTTAATAGGCCTTCCAGATGATTTGCATGTGCACCAAATTATGGGAACCATTTGTCTACACCTTGCTGTCTTGGGATCCCTGCTTTTTGATTTTCCTTTCCTTCTATTGGCAAAATGCAGACATCACAAATCAAAAATGATTTGGCTTTCAAAACGTTTATGATATGGGTTTTGGGAGTATACATTGCATTTCCTAAAAGTAAGTTTTGGCCATTTCTGTGTATTTGCATTCCTGATTAAGTGTTAATTTTCATTAAGGATATGTGAAAACCTCCAGCTGATTTGGGAAGGGCCCTGTTCAAGGAAATATGGGAGAGAAAAACACAAAGATTAATTGAAATTAATTGATATACTAAAATAAACATAATATCACCCTGCATTCATTTATTCACCTATGTCCCCATCTAGACTTAGAAGCTTTCTGAGGGCAGGAACTGTTTCAGTCTAATTTGCCATTGTATTACCAGCCCCTGAAGTAGGCCTCGACACTTGAAGAAATGACAGTATTAATATGTTATAAAGATTGTGAGTTCCCCATTGCTAGAGGTATGTAAACACTGGCTAGATGCTACTGGCATGGACATGCTGGAGGAGGTTCGCATATCAGGTGGGTGGGCAGACTAGATGAATTTTAAAGTTCTCTCTCATCCTGGAATGCTGTGATCCTTTGTTATAGAACCCTGTAGAGATAGAGGGTGGGGTTGTGCTGTAATTGGCACTGTGTGTAGCACATTCTTGTTAATAAATGCTTTCTAGCCTGTTGACTTCTCCAGTGAGGGTGAGGTAGATGGGGTTATGGTGGTTTTATTATAGACCCCCAGATACCATCTAGTTCTAGGACAAATGAAAGGCATTTGAAATACCATTAAGGGTCATTTTACCATTCGGAGGTATCTGTTTTTTTCAGTTGTCAATATTTGTAAATTTGGAGAATTAATAATGTCAAAATGAAAACATTAATTATCAGAAACAAGCTAACAGAGAAAAATCTGAGAGTATGAATGGGAAAAAATGGCACTGCACACACACACATGCGAGGTTTCCCCTAACTGGTCAACATGCAGGCCTGGGGGTTGTGGACTCAGAACATTATCTCGAGAGTGGGCTTCAGAGAGCTTTTGGTTCAAGGAAATGGAGGCCCACAAAGGTAGAACATTTTTTGATCTCACACAGTTGCCCAAGTTGGCAGTATATTAGTGGATTGAAAAAGGTCTAGGCTGTTTCTTTAAGTGTTAAAACGATAGCCTGGCAAGCAGGCAAGATTTGAGAGAATCTTATTAATCATTCTAAGCCTTTTGTAACAAATGCTGTTTGGTGCCCTTACACTGGCCTCAAGAGCTGTGGTCACTGGAGCTTATGAGAAGCAGTTAGGGAAGCCTGTGCCAGTCCCTATGTACTTGTTCTTCTAAACCTAGCCCCAAACCTTTCTCCTTTGCAGGTACTTCCAGCCTATGTTTCCAATTCTGTCTTATTTTTTTCTTCTTACTGTTGCTGTAGATTCCATTTTTTATTGTGATAAAATACATATAACATAAAATTTACCATTCGAACTACTTTTTGGTGTGTAGTTCCATGACATTAAGAACATTCACATTGCTGTGCTGTCATTACCACCATCCGCCCTCGAGAATTTTTCATCATCCTAAACTGGAACTCTACCTATTAAAATTAACCCCCATTCCTCCCTCCCTTCTGGTAGCCACTACTCCATTTTTTGTCTCTAAGAATTTTACTACTGAAAATACTTCATGTAAGTGGAGTCTTACAGTATCTTTTTGTGACTCAGCTATTTCGCTTAGCATAATGTCTTCAAGATGTATCCATCTTGTAGCATGTGTCAGCATTTCCTTGCTTTTTAAAGCTGAATAATATTCCATTGCACATATATACCACATTTTGTTTATCTATTTATCCACTGATGGACATTTAGATTGTTTCTACCTTTTTCACTATTGTGAATGATGCTACTGTGAACATTGGTGTATATATATTTCTTCAATAGACTATTTTTTCTTCAACTTTTATTTTAAGTTCCAGGGCACATGTGCAAGATGTGCAGATTTGTTACATAGGTAAATGTGTGCCATGGTGGTTTGATGCACAGATCAACCCATCACCTAGATATTAAGCCCAGCATCCACTAGCTGTTATTCCTGAAGCTCTACCTCCCCACCAACCCCTGACAGGCCCCATTGTGTGTTGTTTCCCCCAGTGTGTACATGTGTTCACATCATTCAGCTCCCACTTATAAGTGAGAACAGGTGGTGTTTGGTTTTCTGTTCTTGTGTTAGTTTGCTGAGGATAATGGCCTCCAACTCCATTCGTGTCCCAGCAAAGGACATGATCTTATTCCTTTTCATGGCCGTATAGTGTTCCATGGTATATATGGACCACATTTTCTTTATCCAGCCTATCATTGATGGGCATTTAGGTTGATTCCATGTCTTTGCTATTGTGGATAGTGAACAGACTATTTTTAATGACGTGCAATAATTATGAGATCAAAGGATATCTCCCTCCTCTTCATATAACTGAGCCTTAAAAATTTTTTTTTGATATGAGGTCTTGCTGTGTTGCCCAGGCTGGTCTCAAACTCCTGGGCTCAAGGGTTCCTCCTGTCTCAGCCTCCTGAGTAACTGGGACTGCAGGTATGTACATCCATGCTTAGTTGTATAACTGAGTCTTGAACTGACTATTTACTTCCTTCCAACAAGTACCTGCTAACCCTTTCACCTAGCTGGCTCCAAGTTAGACACTGTCCCCACTGAGAAACCAAACAAGCACAGAGAAAGTCCATGCCCTAAGAGTCTTACACTTGGATGAGGAAACAGACTTTGTGGAGTTTTGAATGCTATGTTGTATTTTCAAATTCAATCGAAATTCAGAGAAGGAGAGATTGACATGGACCTGAGTGTTAGAGAAGGTGTGTTAGTTTCCTATGGTTGCTGTAGCAAATTACCACAAACAGTGTTGTAAAATAACACAAATTCATTATCATTATTATGGATGCCAGAAGTCTTAAATCAAGTTTCACGGGGTTAAAGTCAAGGTATCAGCAGGGCTGGTCCCTTCTGGAGGCTTTGAGGGGAGAATCATTTCCTTGCCCTTTTCAACTTGTAGTGGTCTCCTGTATTCCTTGGCTTGTGGTCCCTTCCTGCATCTTCAAAGTGCAGCAATCCAGTCTTTGCTTTCATCATCATATTGCATTCTCCTCTGACTATAGCTCCTCCCACCTCCCTC
This sequence comes from Macaca mulatta, assembly GCF_049350105.2. Lineage (NCBI taxonomy): Eukaryota > Metazoa > Chordata > Mammalia > Primates > Cercopithecidae > Macaca > Macaca mulatta. The sequence goes on from NC_133420.1 coordinate 95,084,938, forward strand.
TTATAAGGACCATGATTACACAGGGCCCGCTGGATAATCCAAGATAATCATCTACCTCAAGACCCTTGACTTAGTCACATCTGCAAAATCCCTTTTGCCATATAAAGTAATATGTTCACACATTCTGGGGATTAGGATGTGCGCTGTGGAGTCTGCCCCCAACTAGACAGTAGGCTTTGCAGGATCCTCCTCCTCTTATATAGGATTCAATGAACATGTGCCCAAGGTCCACTGTGAACCTAGACTCCCCTCATTGCACCTGCTTGAGTGTTCTGTATCCTGAAAGTGCCCAGCAATTATTTCTGACAAGTGGGAAATCCCCTGATCCCTGAGAGCACAGCAGCAATGGAGAACATTGGCAATGAATGCTCACAAGTCTGTGACAAATTCATTCCTCAGAAACATTTATAGAGCTTCTGCAAGTGCTGGGCACTCTGTTAAGCTCTGTGGACACAGGTAACTGGGACATAGCCCCTATGTCTAGAGCATCTTTTTATTCTTTTTTTTAAAAAAAGAAAAAAAAAACTTTGATCTTAAGGTCAGAGGTACAAGTGCAGGTTTGTTACGTAGGTAAACTTGTGTCTTGGGGGTTTGCTGTACAGATTATTTTGTCACCCAGGCATTAAGCCTGGTACCCATTAGTTATTGTTCCTGATCCTCTCCCTCCTCCCACCTTCCACCCTCTGGTAGGTCCCAGGATGTGTTATTCCCTGTATGTGTGCATGTGTTCTCATCATTTAGCTGCCACCTATAAGTAAGAACATGCAATATTTGGTTTTCTGTTTCTGTGTTGGTTGGCTAAAGATAATGGCTCCCAGCACCATCCATGCCCCTGCAAAGGATACGATCTTGTTCTTTTTTTGGCAGCATAGTATTCCACGGTGCACATTTACCACATCTTCTTTATCCAGTCTATCATTGATGGACATTTAGGTTGATTTCATGTATCTTTTTATCCTTTATTTCTCAAGCTTCACATCATGAGCAAGATTACTTTGATAGATGAAAAAATAAAACCAAACATGATATATATCTTTAAAAAAGGGAGTTGATTTTGGCTCAAACTCTAGGTGGACGTGAATCCCAAGTGTACCTTGTCTGGTTCTAGTGCTAGTGAAGGTTAAAAGAAAGTAGAAAAGGAATCCTGGAGGTTATTAGTAGAAATGTGGATATTTTGCAGGAAAGGGAAGAATCATAGGGGAATCGAGAACAACTGGAAGGTGAAGTAGGGATGGTTTTGAGGGAAGTGGGCTTAGTGAAAAATTTCAGTGGGCTCTGAAAGTCTGTCACAAATGCTGATTTAAAGATGAACTGTATGTTGTTCCTTAGACCTTTATTTCTTTCATGTTTGTCCAAACATTATGCCCTAGCACATTTTTCAGGGTTCTAGTCACCACATTAAGGGGTACTCTACCCTTTTTAAGTGGTTTCAGGGGGAACTTGTCACTCATCAAGAACACATAAACAGCCCGAGAATAGGTCCTGTGCTAGCCTCAAATGTAAAACATACAGTAGAAAAAATGTGATTGTATTTGCAGCTTGGAAAACTCACATTTATGCATTCAAGGGTAGAGAGTTGGGTGCAGCTATGGGCTTTATAGAAATACCAGGTGGGTTCAGGTCCCAGTTTGAGGACTTACCAGCTGTGTGTCCTGGAAAAATTATTTAATTTCTGAGTGATTCTGTGGTCTCAGCAATTAACTGTGGACAAAAATAGTACCTACAGCATCAGGCTGTTGTTGAGGATTAAATGAAAGTATTTGACATATTATCCAGCACAGAGTAAGTTCTCAGTAAATGTTAGCTGCCATTCAGCATATAAAGAATCTACCCAAGGTCGTAGGGGTACAACTTTTAGTTTTTAAAGCAAGGTAAGAGAAAATGATGATAGAAGTGATTATTTTATTTTATTTTATTTTTGGAAACTTGAAACAAGTCACTCAGAGCCAAAGCAAATCAAATGACTTACAGAAAATAGTACAAAGCAAATCAAGTGATTTACAGAAAATGGTGCTTGCTGAGTCATTGGCAGACTTCCCGCTTCCTTGCATTTTTCTTAGTGATTTATTTGAATCCTGGACTATGTGTTCACATTGACCTCAGTCTCTTTATGAGAAGATATTTCAGAATCCAAATCTGCTGCCAAACTTATGTGCAAGAGGAGGAGAAAGAGTTTGAAATCATCAAGGAAGAATACGAATCATAATAATAACTACCATAATATAACTAATGTGTATTGTCTCTTACTGTTGACAAAGAACTTTTCACCTGTTTTATCTCATATGGTTCTCAAAACAATCCTGTGAGGTGTTTAGGGCAGATGTTATTGTCAATTCCATTTTACTGATGAAAATACTGAGGTCGAAAGAAGTTAAGTAACTTATCTAAGATGACACTGAAAATAAGTGGCAAGGGTCATGACTCCACATCCTCAGCCTATAGGAGAAGTCAACATCCTAAGCTCTCAGCATCACTATGAAGTGATCTTTAAAATAAAAACACCAAGCTTTATGTAGCCATTTTCAGAAGAGGGCACAGCACAAATAAAGATAAAGTGATGGGAAATTATCATGCACAGTTTAGGAAACATAAAATGCAGCTCTTCTAAATATGAGTTATGTGTGCAGGAGTTACGTAGGGTTGAGATGGCATATTGAGACAAGCACCGTTTTCAAAGAAGAATTAACAAAGGTGAGCAAATGAACAGATGTGAAGGGTCACAAAAAGACCAGAAACAGACCTAATATCAAAATTTTTGAGATTGAGTAAATGAAAGAATGACGATGGTGCTAAAAATATAAGAAAGTCATGCAGAGAGAGTGGTTTCACAGTTACTTATTTCTTAATATGTTTAGTTAGATGTACTGAATAGTAGAGATAAATGCTTCTTTTCATGATTCATTCAAACAACTTCTGCTGAGCCCCTATGATGTGCTAAAGGCTGAGGATTTAATAGCAATCAAAATAGACATGGTTCTGCCTTTAAGGAGCTTCCAGTCAAGTGGAGGAGATAGGTCCCAATCATACAAGCATGCAAATGTGAGGCTGCTCTGGTGGTAATGACCACAGAGGGGACATACATGATGCTTTGAAGGTCTATAATAAATAAGGGAGTTTGACCTAGTTATGAAGGTCAGAAAATATCTCCTGAAGAAATGACACCCAAGCTGAGATCTGAGAGGTAAGTAGGAGTTAAATAGGTTAAGAAGACAGAAAGCATTGCAGGCAGGAAGGCATTCACATAATGGAATATTACACAGTAATATAAGTGAATGAATCCCTGCTATATACAGCTAAATGGATGAATATGGACAACATAACATTGGGTGGAAAAAAGCAAGTTCTAGAGACTATACACAGCATAATACTCTTCTTATGAAGTTTAAAAGCAAGGAAAATGGAACAATATGTTGTTTACATATATAAATATATGTGATAAAATAAAACAGCACTTTGGGAGGCCGAGGCAGGCAAATCACCTGAGTTCAGGAGTTTGAGACCAGCCTGACCAACATGGCAAAATTGCTGTACTACAAATATCTGTACTACAAATACAAAAATTTACCAGATGTGGATCATAATCTCAAGATGGCCAAATAGGAACAGCTTTGGTCTGCAGCTCCCAGTGTGATTGACACAGAAGATGGGTGATTTCTGCATTTCCAACTGAGGTACCTGGTTTATCTCATTGGGACTGGTTGGAAAGTGGGTGTAGCAATGCAGGGTGGGGCATTGCCTGTCCCGGGAAGCACAAAGGGTCAGGGAATTTCCCTTTCCTAGCCAAGGGAAGCTGTGACAGACTGTACTAGGAAAATCAGGACACTGCCACCTAAACGCTACGCTTTTCCAACAGTCTTAGCAAACGGCACACCAGGAGATTATATCCCACGCCTGGCTCAGAGGGTCCCACACCCACGGAGCCTTGCTCACTGCAAGTCTGAGATTGAACTGTGAGGCAGCAAGCCTGGCTGGGGGAGGGGAGTCCGCCATTGCTGAGGCTTGAGTAGGCAAACAAAGCAGCAGGGGAGCTCGAACTGGGTGGAGCCCACTGCAGCTCAGCAGGCCCACCTGCCTCTGTAGACTCCACCTCTGGGGGCAGGGCATAGCTGAACAAAAGGCAGCAGAAACTTCTGCAGACTTAAACATCCCTGTCTGATAGCTCTGAAGAGAGTGGTGGTTCTCCCAGCTTGGTGTTTGAGTTCTGAAAATGGACAGACTGCCCCCTCAAGTGGGTCCCTGACCCCTATGTAGCTTAACTTGAAGACACCTCCCAGTAGGGGCCGACTGACATCTCATCCAGCCGGCTGCCCCTCTGAGACAAAGCTTCCAGAGGGAGGATCAGGCAGCAATATTTACTGTTCTGCAATATTTGCTGTTCTGCAGCCTCTGCTGGTGATAACCAGGCAAAAGGGGTCTGGAGTGGACCTCCAGCAAACTCCAGCAGACCTGCAGCTGATGGACCTGGCTCTTAGAAGGAAAACTGACAACAGAAAGGAATAACATCACCATCAAGAAAAAGGACATCCACACCAAAACCCCAACTGTAGGTCACCATCATCAAAGACCAAAGGTAGATAAAACTACAAAAATGGGGAGAAATCAGAGCTGAAAAGCTGAAAATTCTAAAAACCAGAGTGCCCCTTCTCCTCCAAAGGATTGCAGCTCTTCGCCAGCAACAGAACAAAGCAGGACGGAGAATGTCTTTGACGAGTAGACAGAAGTAGGCTTCACAAAGTCAGTAATAACAAAGTTCTATGAGCTAAAGGAGGATGTTTGAACCCATCGCAAGGAAGCTAAAAACTCTGAGAAAAGATAAGACGAATGGCTAATAAGAATAAACAGTGTAGAGAAGACCTTAAATGACCTGATGGAGCTGAAAACCATAGCATGAGAACTTCATGACACATGCACAGGCTTCAATAGCTGATTCAATCAAGTGGAAGAAAGGGTATCAGTGATTGAGGATCAAATTAATGAAATGACGTGAGAAGAGAAGTTTAGAGAAAAGAAAGTAAAAATAAATGAACAAAGCCTCCAAGAAATATGGGATTATGTGAAAAGACCAAATCTACGTTTGATTGGTGTACCTGAAAGTGACAGGGAGAATGGAACCAAGCTGGAAAACACTCTTCAGGATATTAACCAGGAGAACTTCTCCAACCTAGAAAGGAAAGCCAACATTCAAATTCGGGACATACAGAGAACACCACAAAGATACTCCTTGAGAAGAGCAACCCCAAGACACATAATTGTCATATTCACCAAGGTTGAAATGAAGGAAAAAGTGCTAAGGGCAGCCAGAGAGAAATGTTGGGTTACCCACAAAGGGAAGCCCATCAGACCAACAGCAGATCTCTCAGCAGAAACTCTACAGGCCAGAAGAGAGTGAGGGCCAATATTCAACATTCTTCAAGAAAATAATTTTCAACCCAGGATTTCATATCCAGCCAAACTAAGCTTCATAAGTGAAGGACAAATAAAATCCTTTACAGACAAGCAAATGCTGAGAGATTTTTGTCACAACCAGGCCTGCCTGACAAGAGCTCCTGAAGGAAGCACTGAACATGGAAAGGAACAGCTGGTACCAGCCACTGCAAAAAGCATGCCAAATTGTAAAGGCCATCGATGCTAGGAAGAAACTGCATCAACAAATGGGCAAAATCACCAGCTAACATCATAATGACAGGATCAAATTCACACATAACAATATTAACCTTAAATGTAAATGGGTTAAATGCCCCAGTTGAAAGACACAGACTGGCAAATTGGATAAAGAGTCAAGACCCATCAGTGTGCTGTATTCAGGAGACCCAACTCATGTGCAGAGACACACATAGGCTCAAAATAAAGGGATGGAGGAAGATCTACCAAGCAAATGGAAAACAAAAAAAAGCAGGGGTTGCAATCTTAGTCTCTGATATAACAGACTTTAAACCATCAAAGATCGAAAGAGACAAAGAAGGCCATTACATAATGGTAAAGGGATCAATTCAATAAGAAGAGCTAACTATCCTAAATGTATGTGCACCCAATACAGGAGCACCCAGATTCATGAAGCAAGTCCTGAGAGACCTAAAAAGAGACTTAGACTCCTACACAATAATAATGGGAGACTTTAACACCCCACTGTCAATATTAGACAGATCAATGAGACAGAAGGTTAACAAGGATATCCAGGACTTGAACTCAGTTCTGAACCAAGCAGACCTAATAGACATCTACAGAACTCTCCACCCAAAATCAACAGAATATACATTCTTCTCAGCACCACGTTGCACTTATTCCAAAATTGACCACATAGTTGGAAGTAAAGCACTACTCAGCAAATGTAAAAGAACAGGAATCATAACAAACTGTCTCTCAGACCACAGTGCAATCAAATTAGAACTCAGGATTAAGAAACACACTCAAAACTGCATAACTACATGGAAACTGAACAACCTGCTCCTGGATGATTACTGGGTAAATAACCAAATAAAGGCAGAAAAAAAGGTGTTCTTTGAAACCAATGAGAACAAAGACACAACGTATCAGAATCTCTGGGACACATTTAAAGCAGTGTGTAGAGGGAAATGTGTAGCACTAAATGCCCTCAAGAGAAAGCAGGAATGATCTAAAATTGACACCCTAACATCACAGTTAAAAGAACTAGAGAAGCAAGAGCAAACACATTCAAAAACTAGCAGAAGTCAAGAAATAACTAAGATCAGAGCAGAACTGAAGGAGATAGAGACACATAAAACCCTTCAAAAAATCAGTGAATCCAGGAGCTGTTTTTTTGAAAAGATCAACAAAATTATAGACTGCTAGCAAGACTAATAAAGAATAAAAGAGAGAAGAATCAAATGGACGCAATAAAAAATGATAAAGGGAATATCACCACTGACCTCACAGAAATACAAACTACCATCAGATAATGCTATAAACACCTCTATGCAAATAAACTAGAAAATCTAGAAGAGATGGATAAATTCCTGGACACATACACCCTTTCAAGACTAAACCAGGAAGAAGTTGAATCTCTAAATAGACCAATAACAGGCTCTGAAATTGAGGCAATAATTAATAGCCTACCAGCCAAAACAAGTTCAGGACCAGATGGATTCACAGCTGAATTATCCAAGAGGTACAAAGAGGAGCTGCTACCATTCCTTCTGAAACTATTCCAATCAATAGAAAAAGAGGGAATCCTCCTTAACTCATTTTATGAGGCCAGCATCATCCTGATACCAAAGTCTGGCAGAGAAACAACAAAAAAAGAGAATTGTAGGCCAATATCCCTGATGAACATTGCTGCGAAAATCCTCAATAAAATACTGGCAAACCGAATCCAGCAGCACACCAAAAAGCTTATCCACCAAGATCAAATTGGCTTCATTCCTTGGATGCAAGGCTTGTTCAACATTCACAAATCAATAAACGTAATCCATCACATAAACAGAACTGAAGACAAAAACCACATGATTATCTCAATAGATGCAGCAAGGGCCTTCAACAAAATTCAACAGCGCTTCATGCTAAAAACTCTCAATAAAGTAGGTATTGATGGAATGTATCTCAAAATAATAAGAGCTATTTATGACAAACACACAGCCAATATCATACTGAATGGGCAAAAACTGGAAGCATTCCCTTTGAAAACTGGCACAAGACAGGGATGCCCTCTCTCACCACTCCTATTCCACATAGTGTTGGAAGTTCTGGCCAGGGAAATCAGGCAAGAGAAATAAATAAAGAGTATTCAATTAGGAAAAGAAGTTAAATTGTCCCTGTTTGCAGATGACATGATTGTATATTTAGAAAACCCCATCGTCTCAGCCCAAAATCTCCTTAAGCTGATAAGCAACTTCAGCAAAGTCTCAGGATACAAAATCAATGTGCAAAAATCACAAGCATTCTTATACACCAATGACAGACAGAGAGCCAAATCATGAGTGAGATCCCATTCACAATTGCTACAAAGAGAATAAAATACCTAGGAATAAAACTTATAAGGGATGTGAAGGACCTCTTCAAGGAGAACTACAAACCACTGCTCCACGAAATAAAAGAGGACACAAACAAATGGAAGAGCATTCCATGCTCATGGATAGCAAGAATCAATATTGTGAAAATGGTCATACAGCCCAAGGTAATTTATAGATTCAATGCCATACCCATCAGGCTACCAATGACTTTCTTCACATAATTGGAAAAACTACTTTAAAGTTCATGTGGAACCAAAAAAGAGCCTGCATTGCCAAGACAATCCTAAGCCAAAAGAACAAAGCTGGAGGCATCACGCTACCTGACTTCAAACTATACTATAAGGCTACAGTAACCAAAACAGCATGGTACTGGTACCAAAACAGAGATGTAGACCACTGGAACAGACCAGAGGCCTCAGAAATAACACCTCACATCTACAACCATCTGATCTTTGACAAACCTGACAAAAACAAGCAATGGGGAAAGGATTCCCTATTTAATAAATGGTGTTGGGAAAACTGGCTAGCCATATGTAGAAAGCTGAAACTGGATCCCTTCCTTACACCTTATACAAAAATTAATTCAAGATGGATTAAAGACTTAAATGTTAGACCTAAAACCATAAAAACTCTAGAAGAAAACCTAGGCAATACTATTCAGGACATAGGCATGGGCAATGCCTTCATGACTAAAACATCAAAAGCAATGGCAACAAAAGCCAAAGTAGACAAATGGGATCTAATTAAACTAAAGAGTTTCTGCAGAGCAAAAAAACTACCATCAGAGTGAACAGGCAATCTACAGAATGGGAGAAAATTTTTGCAATCTACCCATCAGACAGAGGGCTAATATCCAGAATCTACAAAGAACTTAAACAAATTTACAAGAAAAAATAAAACAACCCCATCAAAAAGTGGGCAAAGGATATGAACAGACACTTTCAAAAGAAGATATATATGCAGCCAATGGACACATGAAAAAATGCTCATCACCACTGGTCATCAGAGAAATGCAAATCAAAACCACAATGAGATACCATCTCATACCAGTTAGAATGGCGATCATTAAAAAGTCAGGAAACATCCTGGAGAGGATGTGGAGAAATAGGAATGCTTTTACTCTGTTGGTGGGAGTGTAAACTAGTTCAACCACTGTGGAAGACGTGTCACAATTCCTCAGGGATCTAGAACTAGAAATACCATTTGACCCAGCCATCCCATTACTGGGTATATACCGAAAGGATTATAAATCATGCTACTATAAATACACATGCACACATATGTTTATTGTGGCACTATTTGCAACATCACAGACTTGGAACCAACCCAAATGTCCATCGATGATAGACTGGATTAAGAAAATATGGCACATATATACAATGGAATACTATGCAGTTATAAAAAAGGATGAGTTCATGTCCTTTGTAGCCACATGGATGAAACTGAAAATCATCATTCTGAGCAAACTATTGCAAGGACAGAAAACTAAACACCACATGTTCTCACTCATAGGTGGGCATTGAAGAATGAGAACTCTTGGACACAGGGCGGGGAACATCATACATGGGGGCCTGTCATGGGGTGGGGGGATGGCAGAGGGATAGCATTAGGAGAAATACCTCATGAAAATGATGAGTTAATGGGTGCAGCACACCAACACGGCACATGTATGCATATGTAACCAACCTGCACATTGTACACATGTACCCTAGAACTTAAAGCATAATAAAAAAAAATGTGAAAAAAAAAATATACTGGATGTGGTGGTCCACACCTATAATCCCAGCTACTCGGGAGGGTGAGGCATGAGAATCACTTGAATTCGGGAGGTGGAGGCTGCAGTGAGATGATATCATGCCACTGCACTCCAGCCTGGACAGTGAGACTTTGTCTAAAACAAAACAAAACAAAACTGCCAATAAAACTAAACACAAAATGCAGGGATGGTAGTTACCTTTGGAGGAGGGATAGCAGAGAAAAAATGGGAGGTTCACAAAGTGACATGTAAATTATTGGTAATGCTCTAGATACTGGGGTGGGTGGGTGGGGAGTTCTGAAATATTCATTGTCTTATGTTAATTACATAAATAGGGAAGACCATGCATTGGGTAATTTAATAGCATGGCATAAACCAAGGATTATGATTAATCCAATTCTAGGCACCTGAGATTTTTAAAAAAGGAGAGACCATGCTGAGTACTGGGGACTTAAAGACTAGCAGGATGGCTGGAAAAGAAGAGCAGAGTAGGGAAAGGTGGGAAATAAGGCTGCAGAGATGGCTGGGGTACAGACCAAGCAGAGACTTGCAGCCTTTTCAAGCAATGTTCCTTTTATCTCGAGAGCTGTGGGAGCCATTGAAAAATGCTCAAGCAAGAGGCAGACTTTCAAAACTTGCATTTTGAAAAAACTTATCTGCCTTCAATGTAATGATCAGATTGAAGAGAGACCAGAATGAATATGGATGGACCACTTAGGAAGCCTTCTTAGACATAATATAATACTGGGTGCTTGGAATAGTGTGGTGATGGTGCTGAAACTAATAGTAGTGATAATGATGGTGATGGTTCCTGTGGTGCTGGTAGTGATAGTAGAGATAGTAGTAGTGGTGGTGATGGTGGTGATGATGATGGAGGTAGTGATGGTGGCAATAGTAATGATGGGTGATGATGGGTTTTGTGTTGGAAATAGAGATAAATAGACAGATTTGAGAATATTTAAGAAGTAAAATATACAGAATTTAGAAATAGATTTGATAGATGTATTGACAGAGAGAAAGATGTCAAGGATAAATTCCTAGGTTTCTGGCTTGGCAATAAAGTGGGGATGGGTCAGGAAGGGGAAACTAAGAGTTCAGTCTGAGGCATAGTGAACTGAAGATGCCTTTTCAGTCCCACCTCCTTCTCAACTCCCTTCCAGAGGTGATGGTCTTACTTTCCTCTTTATTCTTTATTATCTAAAAGTCAGCTCACAAACTCAAACTCTTTTAGGGGCTAGGCAGGTAACTGGAGTGAATGAAGCATGCAGGGTCAGGGGGACATTCAGAGACATTCAGAATGGAAAGGAATTTGGTGACCTATAAAAAACATGACATGTCAAAAGCAGGGTGGCTGTGACTCAGATAAGCCCGTTGGGAAGCCAAAGGTTGGCAGCTTTTGATTTTTCAAAAGAAGCTGAAAATCATGATTTTTATGTTTCTTACTTAACAACTAATTTGACTCTTATGCGCGCACGCGCGCACACACACACACACACACACACACCCACACCCCACCCCTACTAACCTACTATAAGGACCATTCTATAGGCCAAAAAAAAAAAAACAAAAAAAAACACCAAATCTGTGAGCCATGCAGAGCCAGATTAGAATTCTGGTTCTAAATCATTCATTAATATTTAGTTTACTCATATGACTGATCAAGCATATTTCAATAATGTTATTGGGGTAGAAATTTTCTGATAACATTTTAAGAGGTACTAGTGGGAGACTGAGGCAGAGGATAGCTTGAGGGCAGAGTTCAAAACCATCCTGGGCAACATAGTGAGACCCTGTCTCTACCTCCCAAAATAAAATCAGCCAGGTGTGGTGGTGAACATCTGTAGTCCTAGCTACTTAAGAGGGTGAGGCAGGAGGATCACTTGAGCCCAGGAGTTTGAGGTGACAGTGAGCTGTGATCATGCCACTGCATTCCAGCCTTGGTGACAGAAGAAGAACCTGTTTCTAGGGGAAAAAAAAGTTTTAGTATTTGGATTTTACCAAAACATAATAAATTTTAAAACGTCATTTAAAAATGTTTAAAATCATTTCTTAGAAAAACGTCAAGTTCTAAGAAAAGTTGCAAGAATAGAATAATGAGCTTCCATGTACCTTCACCCAGATTCACCAATTGTTAGCATTTTGCCACATTTGGGTTCTGTTTCTTCCTGCTCCCCCATCTGGATCATTTGAGAGGGAGAAATGGATATAATGACCACAAAACTTTAGTATTTTGCCCCTACGTACAGTGATATTTTCTAACATAACCACAATATGATCATCAAATTCAGGATCAATACAATACCATTACCTAATATACAGTTAATATTCAATTTTGTGATTTTTTTTCTCATTCAGAATCCAGCTGAGATCACTCATTTCATTTTGTTGTCATGTATATTTTGTCTCCTTTACCCTAGAATGGTTCCTCATGTCTTTCATGACATTGACATTTTTGAAGAGTACAGGCCAGCTGTTTTACAGAATGCCCTTCCAATTGAGTTTGCTTGATCGTTTCCTTATGATTAGATTCAGGTTGTGCATTTTTGGCAGGAATACCATGTAAGTACTGTTGTGTCCTCAGCAGCTCACTCCGGGAGGCACACGATGTCACTTTGATGAACCCACTGTACAGGAACTTCCCCCCTTTGCAATCAGCAAGTAATCTGTGGGGAGATATTTTGAGGCTCCGAAAATATCCTGTTCACCAACAAACTTTCACCTAATAGTTTTAGCATCTATTGAAGACTGTCATCTTAATTTGTTATTACTGCAGAGGCTGCAAGTTTGTGATTTTTAAAACAAATATTTCTTCTATGTTTGTTAGCATTTCGCTGTAAAAAAGAGGTTTATCTTCCCCATTATTTACTTATTTATATATATTTTTTATCTCTGAACATCTGGACTCTTTTTGCTGCCAATGTTTTATAACTTATCATTGTTATTTTGATGCTAAAATTGCCCATAATTGGCCAGAGGGAGCTCTTTCAAGCTGGCTCCTATGTTATTTTGACACTGCCCCTTATATTTTTGAGGGTTTGCTTTCTGTCACAAGATGCGTACGGCTCACTTTGTACTTTCCCTGCCCTAGCCCTGGAATAAGCCATTTATCCAAGGGGCCCTGCTTCCTTTCAGTGGGGGATGTATTCAGAAATGAAACTCTGGGCCCTAGGTATGCTCACGACTACTGAGATGTCATTGATTCTAGGTGCTTTTAGTGAATAGAACTGGGAAATATACATTTCTTTAAATTTGTGGGTTCATCCTGGCCCCTCGAATTCCAATCAAACACAAGAGAACTCTTCCTTACCTCCCCACTTTCCATCATTGTAACTGCCCTCCACCCACCACCTCTCCCGCAGAGAGTGCCCCGGCTCCCAAGAATACCAGTACATTTGTTCAAAGCATGCATTTTAAAACATGCTTCCTCCTTTCCCAGCTGCTGAAATAACTTATTTTGACATTCCCCAGTTTCTATAATTTTTCTAGTTACTTTTCTCACATTATACACATGTTCTTTCTAAGTATATCTTCACAAAGATTTTACCGTGTAGATGTGCTATTTTAATATTATTTATCATCAATCACACAAGGAACAATTCCCTTGGCTTGAGTAAGGCTGAAGAAGGTTATTGATAATAACTTCCATCTGCTTGGCAGCTTCAAGTTTACAAAGTACTTTTTTACATGTGCTACTTCATTCACTCTCAATGGTTTGAATTCTTCAGGTCCTAGACAAAATGAACAATAAATAAATTCTGAGCTTCATAAATGTTTCACATAGAAGGAACTTGAACAATGCCTGCTCATTTTTTCTCTTAATTTTTTCTGTAGACCACCTCTGTGATCAACCTGCTGATTTTTAAAAAAGATCCATTTAGAATCTGTGACTAATGAAAATAGGTATCATATAAAAGGATGAATAATCTTAAGCAATAGGTAATCTAAAATGTTTTATACTCACTTGAGCATTTTTTTGCCATTGTTATTTCATAGGGATTTTGTGTCTTCTTTAGACTGATATTTTTAAAAAGACATCTGCTTCCTAAAGACATAACAATTACAAATGCCTTTAAAGCAGTGGTTCTCAAGTGTGGCTGCAAGAAGAATGTCTCGGGGAAATGTGTGTGGGGGCTGCATCCCACAGTGATTAAATCAGAATCTTTAGGATAGGCATCAGTACTGTAAAAAACTATTGGGAAGATTTCACTGAGAAGCCACTGCATGGGTAAGGAAAGGCTGTGCCAAGGACTGATGAGGGTAGCTTGGGTCACAGGTTAAGTACAAGAGAACTTGATCTCTACCTCATTTCTGATGTGAAGACCAGTACTTAAAGTACGCAAGAATATATTTTGAGCTTAACCTTGTCGTTGAAAGGCACAGAATACATTCTCTTTTTTCTTAGCCAATATGATATCAAAGACTATCTTTTCTTTATTCTAAGTGCCCTGCTCAAGCATCCTCATCTTTCAACTAGATTAATCTCCTTGAAGGGACAGCAAGTCTTCACTTAACATTGTCAATAGGTTCTTAGACATTGTGACTTTAAGCAAAACAACATATTAAAAAACCAATGTTACCAACGGCTAATGGATATAAACAAGAGTTAAGTTCCTACGATGGTTTTCTGGTCACAAAAACTTCTAAATAAAGACCACAAACACTTCTTATATTAAACACTGAAATAAATGTGAGCTATGCATACATTTTTAAAAGATTAATAAAAATAAATAAGATAATTATTTACGTGCTTATTCCAGTTCAGGGCTGCAGATGGTCGAAGCCTATCCCAGCAGCTCAGGGTGCAAGGCAGGAACCAACTCTGGGCAGGCTGCCGTCCCATCTCAGGGCACACTCACACACATGCCCATACTTACTCGCACTGGGACCATTTAGACATGCTGATTCACCTAGCATGCACACTTTGGGGTGTGGATGGAAACCAGAGTACCCAGAGAAAACCCATATAGACATGTGGAGAACATACACACTCCACACAGTGGATCTGGCCAGGAACTGATTTTGTTTTTCTCATCAATGTTATCACAAAATGATGTTGAATGAAATGGTGATATGTAAGGACCTACTGTACTACTTTGTCCCTAGCAAGTAGTAGGAGCTGCTAAAATATCTGTTGACTTGCAATAAAGTCAGTCCAGTTAAGGACCCACAAAAAATGAAGATGTATTTTAAACAAAAAACAAGTTGTGGGACCTTATGGGAGAATCTGTGAAGGGGTTATGTGAGCAATCATCAGATTTGCAAAGGTAGCTATATGAGTTTAATGATTATTCTTTAGAATTTAGCTTGTAGGAATCCTACCCTCTCTTCCAAAACCAGAAAAAGTTGGAGAAATCTTTTTTGTTGAGGATAGACTGACGGTGGCATTAGGGGAGGTGTGATGTATGCTTCATAAAGGGGAATGGCATATACATACATACATATATATGTATGTATTTAAAATTTCCATTGTGATCATCCCAGATAAGAATGTGTTTTATTTTAAAAATACAATACGTAATATCCTGCTTCCTTTCTAAAATTTAGAGTAGCAGAGTTTTGTGAACAACTTGGTGTTTCAGGGCAACAGCATCCCAAGAGGTAACATGAGATTTCTGGTCTAAGAGGTCTGCATTCTAGAAGCCCATACCTGGAAGAACATGTCCAGGTACCTCTGAGCTAGGGTCAGGGCTAATGCTGGGGAACGCGCGCCACCTACTGACAGCCCAAGTCAACCTTTCTCCTTCCAGGAACCTCCCTCTTGGTTTGGCTAAGAGCAGGTATCTCACAGAGGTTGGCCCCAGAAGACCCAGGGAGGTTGTCTGCAGTCCCCACTGTGTTTCACGGGGAAGTTCATGAGAATGTAGCCACACAGAGAGAGGTGTTCTGAGTGTATGTCTTCCATGAAAAGTTTTCCATTGAAAACTCTTTCATTGCACAAAGTATCAACAGGCTTGGTGCGGAAAATAACAGAACCAATATTTGGTTGAATGCTGTTATGTAAAATTATGGTTCTGCAACATGAGATCTAAAGACAGTTGTATTTCTAAGGCATGTAGGCGGCAGAGGGTGAAGTTTAGGAATTAACTCTGTTTTAGAAGGGTTTGAATCAATTTAAAGGCTTTAAAAAAGTAGAGGTTCATTTTATTTAAAAATAAAACTTAAACTTATTATTAAATGGAGAGCATTTAGAAAAGTGTCATCGCATATCGAGTTTTAGAACATGGACTGAGTGATCAAGCCCTGAGATACTAACAGTAAGGACCCCAGAGTCTCCCGGCAAACCATTCAGTCTCAGGCTTCTTGTGTAGGAGATAGGCATGATCGCTTGTCCTCTCAATATCATGTTGGGTCAACTTGAAAAGTGCACTAGAGACTGACAAGATGACGAGCTTTGTTTCTTTCACTAGGAAATGCATCTGGGACACATGATTTTAAGTGTGAGAAAGTCCATTTCCCAAATTAACTGAGATCCGAAATTAGACTTCTTTCTCTTCTCTTTGGTGGGAGTTGTATCTCCGAGAAAAGACACTCTGGTTGAGTCAGTACACAGAGCAGCAGGAGAGAGTGGAAGGACCCCAAGGGTAGAGAGGAAATATTCCTTCAGCAGCTGGGCTAGGGAATGGCTCCACAAGCTATGGTCTTGGCAAACTGGCTTTCGAGGCTTCCCATTTTCACCCTCAGCAGCACTGAATCCCTGAGAGTTCCAGCACTACTCATCCCAAAGGAATCGAGCTAACAGCAGGGTTTGCTGGGTGCCTGGCACTGAGCTTAATGCCTTTTGAAAATTGGTTCAACCATTCTGCCCACAGCCCTATGAAGGCTCAGGGACAGAGGTTAAAGGAACTTGCCCAAACCCCCAGAGCTAATGAATGAGAAAGTTGACATCTAAACCCAGTTCTGCCTGGCTCCAGAAAAATCAGCGTTCTTTTCCATGTGAGTTCTGACCTGTCATGGTGGCTTTTCAGAAACTGCTAGTGGAAGTATCTTGGAACTAGAGAAGACATGAAAGCCTCCATAGCTGTTTCTTTTCTTGTAAGAGGCTTATCCTGCACTGTGGGTGACAGAGAATCCCCTACTTTCTTTCTTTTTTTTTGACTGAAGACCACATAGCATCATCAAAGTTCTAGACTACCTTAAATGGAAAAAGCAGTATTTACCTATTGACTTGAATGTATATGCATATGCAAACATATATCATGTGCATGCATCTTTTTTGCATGGAGTAGGGAAGTTGAACAAAGAGTAAGGACACTGAGGAAACAGAGAGCATTGAGTGGCAGGTAGCTACACAGTGCCAAGACATGGAGCCTGGGAGAAAGAGCACTGGACTGGAAGTCAAGGGTTCTTGATTCTAATTCGGGTCCTGCCATTAATGAAAAAAAAAAAAAAAAAAAACTAGCTAACATTTGAGTGCTTACAATGTATTAAGTACCATTTTGAACATTTTATAAGTATTAATTCACTTAATCCTCATGACCATCCTATGAGATAAGTACTATTATTATTCCCACATTGCTGCTGAGAAAACTGAGGCACACAAAGGTTAAGTTACTTGCCCCAGGTAACACCAGCTAATAAATGCTAGAGTTGGCTTAAACTCAGGCAATATGGCTAACTACATTTTTATGTAATGCCATCTCTCAACTACCTGATTTATTGATTTTGTCAGTGAATCTTTCTGGACTTCAGTTTTTCCCATTTACACATTTATATTTTTAATAAATATTGAGGCCCAAGCCTGTGTAAGACCTTATAAATCAGTTAGAGGTGGAAAAGACCATGCTCACTGATCCCCTACCTCCCACAACACACACCCAGTGCAAAATGCAAGGGAGAGGAAGTCCAAGTGCACTTGAGACTCCCAGGGAAGGCTGTGGGAGGAGCTGGCATTGGAACTTGATCTTAAGGTGGGAGATTGGCCTAGGAAGGGCATCTCAGCAGAGGTGAAACTCAAGGTGTGTTTGGAGACTCTAGTAACTAGTCCATTTTGACTCAAGAACAGAGTATTGGGCAGGGGACACTGCCAGAGAGAAAAATCAAGGTCCAAGATCAAAGAGTCACATCCAGGACCATTAATCTGACAACTGCATGTCAGCCAAATTTGTGTGGGGAGAGACTGGAGGCCAGCAGACCCATGAGGAGGTTAGCGAACTGGTCTGGCTGAGAGAACTGAGGACCTCAAGTTGGGTGGTGGGAGGAGATGGGTTCTGAACAATGGGAGCTGATGCCAGAAACATCCAGAAAGCAGGCAGGGTGAGATGGAGGGGGGAGGTGGCACAGTGAGCAGAATGGCTGAAGAGGGAGCAGCAATGGCTCAGAAAGAAGACAGCTGCTCAAACTAAGATTCCTGTGGGCTATGGAAGCAGACACACTTGCCAGAGTTAATGGAGTTGTGCGGAGGAAGCTTAGGGTGATGCTCATTAGAGGAGTGTGATGACAGCTAGACCTACTATGTGCCGGGCATTCTGTATGTCCAACCTCCTAACATGGGAGGTTAGAGATAACCTCCCATGTTATCTCTAATCAACAAAAGAGTACTGTTACACAGGTATGTGGAATTCAGTTTGAGACTTTTTTTTCTTCCCCAAAGAAGCAGCATAGCATAGTGCTAAAAGGACAGACTCTGAAGCCAGAAGACTAGAAAAAGTAGAGGAGCTACTATCATTGTCTATCCTGGGGAAGTGATTTAATTTTTCTGTACCTCAGTGTGTACATGTGGGGCTAACGTTACCAATCTCATAGTGTTATTGTGAGGATTAAATGAACTAATATATGTAACATGCCTGGCCTGAGTAAGCACCTGCAAAATGTTAGCTCTTCCTATGGATGAGTAAACTGAGAAGCAGAGATTAAATGATCTGGCTGGAGACACAGCCCTCAGGGCTGGCATACCCAGCTCCACCTGCCCCAAGGCCTCCTTCAGTTTCACTAAGCCACAGTGAAGTGAGCAGAGCCATAAAACAGAGAGGGAAAGAATAGAAGAGGCCTAAGGTAACAGCACAGTCAGGTGAAGAGAGGAGGACAAGGAATGCAAGCACGATCAAGAAGAAATTGGGAGGAAGAGCAGATCTGTTTTTCATATGTATAACTATACTGCAAATAATTTATTGGCAAAATTTGCATGTATGTACATGCATGCTCATATGGGTGCCTGTGTATGTGTACAATTGGAAAGTTTCTTTTTTTTTTTTTCCTTTTTTTTTGAGACAAAGTCTCACTCAGTCACCCAGGCTGGAGTGCAGTGGTGCGATCTCAGCTCACTGCAACCTCCCACTCCCCGGTTCAAGTGGTTCTCCTGCCCCAGCCTCCCCAGTAGCTGGGATTCCAGGTGTGCACCACCGCCTGGCTCTTCTTTGTATTTTTAGTAGAGATGAGGTTTCGCCGTGTTGGCCAGGATGGTCTTGAACTCCTGACCTCAAGTAATCTGCCAGCCTTGGCCTCCCAAAGTGCTGGGATTACAGGTGTGAGCCACCACGCCCAGCATGTAAAGTTTCTTTTTCTTTCTTTCTTTCTTTCTTTCTTTCTTTCTTTCTTTCTTTCTTTCTTTCTTTCTTTCTTTCTTTTTAAACATTTATTTTAGGTTCAGATGTACATGTGCAGGTTTGTTATACAGGTAAACTCATGTCATGCAGGTTTGTTGTACAGATTATTTTGTGATCCAGATACTAAGCCTCGTACCCAATAGTTATTTTTCTCTGCTCCTCTCCCTACTCCCACTCTCCACCCTCAAGTGAACCCCAGTGTCTGTAGTTCTTCTCTTTGTGTACGTGTGTTCTCATCATGTAGTTTCCACTTACAAAAAGAATAGATTTTTAAAAGATCTTTTCTGTTTTCTTGATCATTTAAGTAAAATGGGCTTACTCTAAAAATGAAGACATCATGGAACCAAATTCCTGTCACCTAACCACCTCCCCTGCTCCCCTGTCAGACGACCACTGCTGACAGTCTTTAAACATACAACCCAAACTCCCAGGACAAGACAGTGTTTTATAGAAGGCAGGGGAGGTGACTCTAAAAGACGGGGGCAGTGATAAGTCTGATGCAGGAGGGTCAGGGCCACCATGTTGCTGTTGGGGAAGACAGACGGTGGAAGTCAGGGTAGGGGGTAGGAGTTGGGGGGATGCAGATCTGGTGTCTGGGTGTAGAGTTATTCTGGCTTGGGAGGGAGGGGGAGTGGGCCCTGACAGTTGCAGGGGTCAGTAACTTACCGTGGAATGGATTCCTTTGGGAGTCTGGTGAAGCTTGTGGACTGCTTCTCATAATAAGGTCTAAAATGAAATACATGGGATTACAAAAGGTAAACACTTTATATTTATTTAGTTACTTTTTTGAGACAGGGTCTTGCTCTGCCACCCAGGCTGGAGTGTAGTGGTGCTATCTCCGCTCACTGCAACCTCCACCTCTCCAGTTCAAGTGATTCTTTTGCCTCAGCCTCCCAAGTTGCTGGGATTACAAGCATGTGCCACAATGCCTGGCTAATTTTTGTATTTTTAGTAGAGACGGGGTTTTGCCATCTTGGCCAGGCTGGTCTTGAACTCTGGGGCTCAAGTGATCCGCCTGCCTCGGCCTCCCAAAGTGTTGGGATTACAGGCATCAGCCACCAGGCCTGGCCAAAAGGTATCCACTTCTATCCACAGACTCCTTAGCATTAAGAACTCCTGCAAAGACACTCTAGCTTTAGGATTAGGCACTTCTATAAAGTTTCCATCCTTAGAAGTTGTGCACTGCCCTCCAAATCCTCTACACCTTGTCTGTATTGAAATCTGAAGATGCACCCTGAATGCAGAATGGATCCAAATCTCTAGCTTCAGACTATGATTTTAGACAAATACCTACCTTTGGGTGATTTAGATGCCCTAAATTGTAGAGAAGTGTAAAACATCAACATCACCACCCCCATTTACTTATTTCAGAAGGATGTGGGCAGAGTGGAAAGTGCTTCAGAGACTGTATGTGCTGATCAAGTCCTCATCACCTTTCCAAAAAATCCTACTGAGACCCAAAAGCGGATAATCCTGGGTGATTGGCTCATTGTAGGAGGTCCTTGGTGTGTCGCACATGCTTGCAAGATGGCTGGTGCATGTCCTCATGGGACTGGATCTGCTGCCCCTGTGTCTGCACCTTCACACACATATAGTTTAGCTTTGGAGGCAGGAAGGGGCACTGCAAATGTGATTCGGCATTGAAACTAACGGATATATTTGGGGTTTAGGTTTGCAAATGAAGTTCAAAAAATCGGCAGTGACTCTTCTTGGACCAGGTGGAGAGCAGGAAGAAGGCCGGCAGCAGGTGTGTCTCGGGTAGATTGGAGAGGCACACTGGGGCACGTTCATTTGACAAGCGAGTTTATGAAATTTTCCGTATTCCCCATTCACTTGGAAACTGGCTGAGTCTGCCTAAGAAGTCTATCAATACAGTATAGAAGGGGGATTATATCAAATAATTCCATTTACTGTTCAATTATATTTTTATATATATTTCTTGGGCCACATGAGCATGTCAGTAAGAAAAAGGCCCATCTACCCCTTGCCTGTAACTAGATGTGAAATTATCATACCAACTACATCCATTGTTGGAAGTACTATTTTGGGTTGGCCCTATGTAATGTGAAATGAAGAGAAAAAGTGTGTAGCAGAATCCTGATATGGAAATCCAGACTTAAAAACATTCTCTGATGGTTTGGCATCCTCAGGATAAATTGGTCATAGTTTTCAACAACTCAGATCAAAGCCAAATGCTGTTTGCGTTCAGACAGTGATTCAGGGACCACGTCTTACTTGGTTTCTTTGAAAATAAAGCACAGACATCTTTTCATACCTTTGAGAGAAATCTTTTGGCCGCCGAATTTGTGCATTACAAATTTTCTTGTACTCTAATACAAAGTTCTACATCTTGTCTCAAATGTCTCTTTCGGAGTTATCCCAGCGCTTCTAAGCTGAGTTGCTTGTTGCAATGATGATCTCCTGATGTCATGTGAAGAAAAAAAAATAGGCCAACTGGTAAAGATAAAAAATAAATGAGAGTAAATAAAACACATATGGAACTTCTACTTTCAGAGTTAAAATGTATATGAGTGTGTATGCAAATCAGTCATCAAAATAGAAATGTAGACTGGGCCTGCCTTAGGCACAATGATAAAGTAGTAAGTTTGCCTTTTGTGGCCTTTTATTCCTCTGACCTGGGTATTTTTTCAGAACTTCTACCTCTCTTCTTTCTTCAGCCTACTTTATGACCTTCTGTAACCTCAGTTAGATATCAGAATTGTCCAATTTGAGAACCACTCAGGACTTTTCCTTGTGCCACACATCTCCTGTTACTGATACTGTTCTCCCCCTATCCCAACCACTGCCTAAGACCTTTGTTCATAAGTGGAAATTGTTTAAACGACTTTTTTTTTTTAAAGTATTAACTCACAGCCAAGTCTTAATTTTAATGAACAGGTTATATATATTTTGGAATTATTTCTTGCTTCTTCTTTGTTCACTTAACAGACTGTGAGTGCCTATGACGCAGACAGCAATGGCTTTGGTGTGGTGGGAATGACAGAAGAGGGCAGTTGTAAACCGGGCACGGGCATGTACACAAAAGGTTAAACAGCTTGACAAGATAGAGTAACAATTCGGAGATGATGCAGGCTGATTTTGTTTTATCTAAAAAAATGCTTTTATCATACATTATGTGTGGCAGCCACTGTTCTAAGCACTTAACAAATATTAACTCAGTCTCCAAAACAATGCTGTAAGGCAAATACCTGACTATATTCATTCTCCTTTTGCAGATAGAGAGACAGGCAGAAAGAGCTTAAGTGACTGCCCTAAAGTTGCTCAGCTATTAAATGTGGAGTCAGGACTAAATCCCAGCAGTTTGGTTCTGGGGTCTGGGTTCTAAAATTGTATCAGTTCAGTCTCTCCAGCTGGCAAGTGTGAGACCTACATGAGGGCTCTGAGTTTGACTGTAGGAGCCATCCCAGGTGGGACAAAGAGATCAAAAAGGGCTTTATGACAATGGTTCTTCACCCTGGCTGCCCATTTGTCTCCTAGGAAGCTTATAAAAAGTCCTGATGCCTAGATCCTATCCAGGCTGATTAAGTAAGAATCTCTGGCGGGGGTGGGGGTGGGGGTGGGGGGGGGAGTAGGTTGGGGCCTGGCAAGTTTCTCCGGGTATTCTAAAGAGTACCCAGCACTGACAGCCACTGCAAGGAAGAGGCACTAGGACTGGATACTCACGGCTGGGGGAGATTTCAGGGAGGAGGGAGGAGAGGGTGTTCAGGTGGGAGATGGGTGGGGGCAGAACAAGGTCCCTTTTCTTCATTCTCCCTTCTCCTCTTCGTTGCCATCCTAACTTCTGTGTCCTCCTCCAGCGCCCTTCCTTCTTTCTCCTCTTCTTTGACCATGTCTTCCCCCTTCATTCCTTCCCTCTCTGTGTTTTCTCACCTCCTCTCCTCTGGTAATCCCTTTATCCTCCTCCTTCCTGCATCCCCCTGCTGCTCTCCTCTTACATCCTCTTTCTCCTGCCTTTTCTGTTCCTTCCAGTTCAAGGGCTGTGGGTCCTTTCACTTCACAGTGCCTGTCCTTGCAGCAGAAAGTGGGTGGTGGCAGGGTTAAGGCTCTCAGGTGGGTGGTGATACCAAGCCACAATGCTCCTGAAGAAGCTAAGGGAAGGATGGGATATACATGGCCAGGCCCCAGATAGTATCAATAGCATTAAATACTATAAGGACAGTGTTCTGTGGGAGCTGAGAGCCAGCAGTGTTTGGGTCTGGGGGAGAAGGGAGAGAGGAAAGTTGAGAAAGTGCATTGCTGCTGTCACAAATTACCCTAAATAGCATCCTAAACAACCCACAATTGTATCTTACAGTTTTGTAGTATACAAGTCTAACACAGGTTTCCTTGGGTTAAGATCAAGGTGTGGCAGGGCTGCATGCCTTTCTGGAGGCTCTAGGAAGGAATTATTCCATTGCCTTTTCCAGCTTCTAGAGCTGCCCACATTCCTTGGTTAATAGCTCCTTCCTACACCTTCAAACCCAGTAACATAGTCTCTCTATGGTTCTGCTTCCCTGACTACCACATCCCTAATCCAGGGCTCACTTGCATAGTCCGGGATAGTCTCCCTACTTTAAGGGCAACTAATTAGCAAGCTTAATTCTGTCTGCAGCCTTAAGTCCCTTTTGCCATGTAATCTAACATATTCATAGGTTCCAGGAGTTAGGATGTGGATTTTTTTGTTGTTGTTGGGGCACAGGGCAGGGACATTATTCTCCCTATCAGAGAAAGCTTCAGAGTAAGAGGAGGTGGATAGTAAAGGTCATTCTGTGTAGATAAAAGAGCAGGCTCGGAGGCTCTGGAAAGTTTGCAAAGCAGGCTTTGAGGAACTATAAGAAGTTCAGTATCACAGGAGTGTCATATAAACAGGTCATTACATACATAATTTATACCATATATCTTGTTCTTAATTTTTACATAAATTATGTTTATCACCTATCTCATCAACATGTATTACAACAAGCATACTTTATGGAGGCAGTAGAGTATTACAGCTAAGAGTGTGTGCCCTTGAGCCAAGTGAGGCTGGGTCCTACTGTCACCTCTACCACTCATTAGCCCCTATACTGTGAGAATTAAATGAGATCAAGAGTCTTAAGTACTTTGCTCAGCCTGGCACATAATAAGCCCCTAATAAATCTGAGTTGTTATCATTGCCATAACTAAACTGTGTCTTAAATTGATCACTCATAACTTGCCACCTTCACTTTCTCCTTAATGTCCACTTCTTGCTGGAAGGAAAAAGAAAGCAGTGACAGGGAGAACATTTCTGACTTATGCAATCTGCTGAGATAACATCGTTATTATCAAGTTCCCATTGTCTAACTGCTGGGGCCTAAATTCAGTCTAGAATCTAAGGACTCTCTGCCCCTGTTGCTTATATCAGCAGGAGTATCTATAGCTAGAGTTTCAAATGGCATTTAGTTATGAAACAGAAGACAGAAAAGCATGGGGGTGGGGAGGATATTCAAGGATGAACTGAAACTTTCCAAGGTAGGAGTAATAACAGCAGCAACAGCAAAAAGGCATGAGACTCAGAGATGGCTGGGCAGACATGTCTCTATGATTCCTTCTCTATTTCTGAATGCCATTCCAGGAAAATCTGGGTGTCTCCATTTTATCTAGGAATGAGAAAAATCCGATTTTAGTAGGAATTTGGAAATGAATGTATTTCCTATTAGATGCTGAATTCTGGGGCAATATTTGTTAACCAGTAACTGAGAACATGTAGAAATGGCCTGGATGTTCGAGGCAGTTGTCTGACAACCAAATGGATAAACTACTCTATCTGACCCTCACAGGGTTGACTAGCTGGTCTGAAAGGGGGCATTGTGTAACTACTGGGGAAATGGAATTTCTCTTGCATAATATCAAACTGACCAAATGGTAGGAGGGTCCTGAAGAGAGTATGAGCCATAACTTTACTTGAAAAACCCACAACCTGGGAAACATAGCGAGACCCCCCTGCCTCTACAAAAATAAACAAAATGAGGGCATGCACCTGTAGTCCCAGCTCCTTAGGAGGCTGAGGCAAGAGGATCACTTGAGCCCAGGAGGTCGAGGTTGTAGTGAGCTATGATCACACTACTGCATTACAGCTTGGGCGACAAAGCAAGACCCTATTTAGAAACAAAAACAAAAAACAATAAAAAAAGACTAAAATGATGTCATAAAAGCTAAATATAATATTTATTAGGTGGTGAGCCCCTTGAAGTTTGTCTTGCTTATCTTTGTATTCATGATGGTGCCTTAATACCTTAGGTACTTCTATAAGTTGCTGTAATTATTTGTTTAGAAATTAAAAGGCATTTAGTAACTCGTACAAATGAAAAAGTTAACAGGTCAGGTAGAAATTAAGTGTGGTTCCATCAGGGCTATTCTCTGTAATCTTCTCCATCCTTCCCTTCACCAAGTGTGAGCCTTCTGTGTAGGCTGAGAGGAAATCAGTTTCGCTTTTTTTTTTTTTTCTCTCCACAACACATAGAGGAGAAAAGGCTACCTCTCCAGCAGCTCTCTAGAAAGAAGAGAAGTTACCTTCTTCAGAAGCTATCTAATAACTTTCCTGCTCACATCTCATTTAGCCCAAACTGGGTTACATGCCCATTTTTTAACCAATCCTTATAGCCAGGAGAATGTCTTGCACGGATTGACTTAGGCCCAGATTTATGAGCCATTCACTTTGACCAAGGGAGTGAGATTCCTCTCTGAATCACCAAGCCCATCAGTGGAGCTGGGGCTGGGATCAATTTCCCCTGAAGATCTTGGGCTGGGCTCCTTATCAATAGGGGATGCCCCTGGTTTTACATGTGTGCTGGCCAGTGTCACAATTCCCATTCTACCTTTGCAATAACTCATGTAGTGGAATTGAAGTTCCCCGTGGTTTAGGAACCAGCTCAAGGTCTCTCGGTTAGTGGTGAAGTTGGGATTCCAGGATTTCTGATTCCAAAGTCCACTCTTCTTCCAACATACCACCTGCCTGAGTGAATAAACAAATAATTGTCTGGTGGAAGCAGGGTTTCCCGCCCTGAAAAGATAATAGAGCAATGGCTAATAGGTAGAAGTTTGGCTAGTCCCACATGAGTTGGGTGACAGTGGGGAGATATTCCACCTCTCTCTGCCTCTGTTTTCTCATCTGTAAAATGGAAGTTGTGCTAGATCTTACCTGATTCGGATGTTGTGAGAATGAAGTGAAAAAAATGTAGATCATGAACTTAGAGCAGTGCCTCCAGCCTGAAGGAAGTCAACACTCTTACCCGGGGCAGGTCTGCTTTGGGGGCAACTGGTCATTTGTTCCATGGACAATAAAATGACACTCTTCCCTGCTGTATAGAGTTAAACAAGAAAAGAAATGTGTATACATGTGAAAATCTCCTGTGTGCTTTTAACATTGTGAGAAGTTAGGATTTGTGGAAAATCTCTGAGTTTCTTCAACCCCCTTTGCAGGTATATCTAAGACTCGAGGTAAGTTGGGGAGGAGTCTGAAAAGCCACTGAATTGCTTTTGTTCCAGAGCTTAATTCTGCCCCAAACTAACTCGTTGCTCTCAATTATCCTGATGTACCAGTGCTGTGCTGCCTTCTTCACTTCCACTAGTTTTTAAATAATTCGCCTTCTCTGCACCCTAATTCCCTATTTTCCATTTCTTTTCTTCCCTTTTCTCCCCATTATTTAAGTATATATTTTTATTTTGAGGCTAGAATTCAGGGTATGATGCAAATGACCTGGTTTAGTAGTGGGTGTCAGACAGGAAAGGGTCACTGGAGCAGGGCACAGACTGGCTCTCCTCTTTAAGCATTGCATAAAGTCTTTGAATTTTCTTCAAAGAAACTGAATTTTCTTCAAGAAATAGGAGGTAATAGTTAAATCTTCAGTTTATAATAAAAAGCCTAGGGGTACAGAAAGCTACTTCATATCACAGTGTAAGAAATCATTCCTGCCTCTTTCATACTCCCTACACACTAATTGTGCTCATCTGACATTGATAACAAGATGCCTTGTACTTTGTATACTTGCAATGTGCTTTGCACACATTCAAAGAGCATCTGTTAGCCTCTTTTGGAACACTGAAATGATTATACACATATGTAATAATTAGTTGTGTTATTTATCATCTCTGAAGGTAAATAAACCATTCTTTCATTCTCTCATTAATTAATCCATTTATTAGATTAGCATTAGTTACTTACTAGTGCCCAGTACTATTTCGAGGCCATGAAAGGCATATGAAGAAAAGTAAGTTATGGTCATTAAGAGGCACTTATAGAAGGCAGTTATAGATAAGATAGCATTGGGATTAGGTAATTAATTTTACAACATCACATATAGTTGGCCAGCATAGATGTTAAATTGTGAAAGAAGAACTGGCTGCCTGTGGAATATTGTATATATCTATGAATTTATGTTTGTTATGGTAAGCTCTTTGTAGATATACCTAAGTAATATGTCAAGGAATACCTCATCAACCTTTCTCTGAATTTTAGATACATCTCAGCTTGGTTTGTATAAAAAAGGAAGAAACATTTCACCAATTAGACAAGATTGAGAGAGATTGTATGGAATAAAATATTTACAGCTTTGACTTTAGAAAGGAAAAGAGGTATGATGTTGTGAATGTGATAGGTGTAAATAACAATTTTTTAATAAAAATTATATCACTGATGTGTATGTGAGCCAAAGAGTCTGGGCTGAACATACTTGTGACAAATTAGTAGAAAAATCAGCTTAAGTTTTCTTAATATATCACACACTGATAACATAATGTGAAATTTGCTGCATTCCACTATTTGTACTACTCACACAGGAAAGGAAAATGGAAATTTTCCATTTTACACATTTAGTTCCCCCTCTTAAAGTTGGCAAACACTAACTTTTTCCGCTGCATTTCTACGTAACTGGACTCTTGCCAGCTTTTGTGTGTGTGTGTGTGTGTGTGTGTGTGTGTGTGTGTGTGCGCGTCTGTGTTTTAATAGCTAGGCATACTATCACTGGTGCTATTAGCTCAATTTCTCTGCATTTTTGGGGTTCAAACTTGTTTCTTTTCATGGACACTTTATGGGAGTAGGAATCTGATTATAGTTCTTTGCAAGTTTGTAAGTAGTTTACTGTCAGAGCACTCAAAGTGACTCAAATAACAGTTCTGAAGTTTTGCTGTTAGGACGTTCCTTCTGGAGGGTTTCATTGCTATGAGACTGTGGATGTTTCTATTTTGTACTCTAGCTTTGAGTGAGCTGCTTGCTATGCAGGACTTATGCCTTCTGTGCCCCTTCTGATGCTGATTCTTCTACTTGAAATGGTCTCCTCTGCTTATCAGTTCTCTGCTCATTCTTTGAAGTCCAGCTCAAACAGCCAAGCTACCATGTCATATTGCAGGAAATTATTCGTGCCTCCTCCACACTCCCTACAAACTTCACTGTGCTCATCCAACATTGATCACAAGATGCTTTGCACTTTATACACCTGCAATATGTTTTATACACATTCAAAGGGCATGCACAATTATTTTGTGGTACAGTAATGTTGATTGAACTTGGGGCTTCTAAACTGGCATATCTGGCTCTGTCTCTGACTCTCTTTAACTGTTTACTGAGCTTCAACTTCTTGGCTTCTAAATAGGAGATTATCCATATCCACCTCATACAATTGTTTTGAGGATTAGACAAGGTAATATATGGAGAGAGTCCTCATTTCTTGAGGGTTTGCTATAACTGAGACACTGGGCAAAAAGTTTTCCGTAATATCCTCACATGTAGAATGCATACACGTGTTAATTCCTTTAGTCCCAATACTTGGACAGAGTATGTACTCACTGAATATTTCTCAAATGAATGAGAACTGGACTGGAGCTGGCAGCAGGGGCCTGTCTGCTGAGTCAGCTGCTCTGAGTCAGCGGTTGAGGCACATACAACACAGGTCTCTAGAGAGGGAAGATACAGACTGGGCTGCAGTTCCCACCTATCTGGCTGAAGGGCTGCCAGAGTATGATTCCTAAGCACAATGGAGAGCTCATGGGTAGGGGAGAGTATCATTTCCGAACTACATGATTTCCTTTCTCACTGTCTCTCATTACCACCCTCCCTCACCCCTGCTGACCAATTCAGCCCAGAAGAGGTACAGATCTCATTCTGAGTCACTCCAGGGTTGTATTGGTACAACAACAACTGCATTTTTACTATAACCCATGGAATATAAGAACATTGCAGATCTACATTCTTGGCCAGAAAAAAAAGAAAAGAAAAGAAAAGAAAAGAAAAAAATCCAACCAAAGCACTATACCTCTTTAATGGTAAATATTTTAGGAATGTTAGATGTTCATGAAAATCACACCTAAATAAAATGACATTCCCACTCTTGGGCTCTTATAAATGAAGAGATTTTGGGGATCTCCAGGTCAATGACTCATAACTTTCCCAGTGTTTTTTTCCATGAGCCATTGATTAAAGTTGGGTGTAGCACTATATATTTTTTCTTTTCCAGCTAAGCTGTTCCCATCATTTGGGAAGTTTTAGAAGCTCTGCAAGCCCCTAGGATACCAGTCTATGCATCAAAACCATCGTATTTGAAATGATATTTAAGGGACATTGGAAAGGTTTTTTGCAGCCTCCACCCAGGCTTGTCTTGTTCCTGGGGAGCAGTTGTTGTACAGTACAAGAATCTGATGAACAGAAGTTCCCATGATGCATTGAAGGGTTAGTGTTCCCATCTTGCTCTGTTCCTGAAGGCTGGAGTTAATGAGGAAGAGTTTTTATGTGAATGTCAGGCATGTTGCAATAACTAGCCACAATGGAATAGTCATGGCAATTTCCACCACTTGGTTTCTTTGTTTTTGTGATGTTGCTGCATGCTTCATTTTATGAGTATTTTCTTTTCTTATGTGTGGTTGAGCCCATCTATTGCCAATCTTGGGCCTGGATACTTGTATTTAAAAGAGATGAACAGAGAGAAACTGGAAAATTGACAGAATGACATATCCTAAACTCTTATTATTTTTCTTCCCCTACTAATGCTGACAAATATTCTGGTGATTAATATTCTGATGAGTTTGTGTCCCGAGGAGAAGGAAAAGAAAAAGTACTGTGGAAACCAGGCTTCTTTTGGTTATGTTAATATCATGGATATAGACCAAACCTAGTAATATTCCTACTGAAATTAGATAAATGAAAACTGCCAACAGTCTTTTAGTTTTGGCTTTCTGGGGTAAGTCATTTGTGTCCTTGAGGACTTCTATCTTGATCAAAGCATCTACTACCTGATTGCTAATTTATATTGGAGTAGGAACAATAGAATAGAATATAAGGACTTGTGAAATTCTAAAAGTGTCTGGTGGCATCCTCACTCATTTAATTCATGAGGGTGAAAAATACTCTCAACTATTGTGTGCATTACATACCTAGATTCCCAAGATAGAAGTCCTTGCATCTGTGGCAATACATGTGATGAACTACTAAAAGTAGACTTTCTTGTAACAACCTTTTGAGGGCTCTGATCAACACAAGCAGAAGGGATGGTGGGTCAGAGCTTAGGTGGGGTTTAAGGCTGAGGATGTTGAATTCATAAAGTGCCACTTTGTAGATGTAACATATGCAGGGAATATACCTCCATTCCTAACTGCCTGTGTTAGGAATTTTATACCCTTCCAACACTTCCATCACCTTCCTCTCTTCTCTGCCTATACTTGGAAAAGATGCCAAACGCTTCCTTAGTGCTTTACCTATCCAGTTTCGAAGTTGTTATGTGCATCCGATCCCAAATTTCAAAGCAACCCTTTTGCCATTTTTCACTGTGTTATTCTCTCTGTGTTACTACCGGATTTTTTGTTGTTGTTGTTTATTTATTTTTTTATGACCTGACATCAAATCCTGGCTAAACACTAACATCTTTTCATGTTAAAATAAAAGTCAGTTTAACAAATAAGGCCTGGAAGAAGGCGAAGTGTCTCCCTGCTATTACCCTGTTCTGGAATTCTGGAATTCCTCGACTTCTGGCTTACTGGGAGTGTGAGAGTGTGTGTGTGTGTGTGTGTGTGTGTGTGTGTGTGTGTGTGTGTGTGTGTGTGTGTGTGTGTATGCGTCAAGAGGGAGACACAAGCTCAGCCTTCGAATTGGCCAGCCTAGTGACCAGCGAGCCCGCCCCCACTCTTCCCCCTCCCCCTCCGGCGCTCACACTCAGGAAGCAGCTGGCTGCAGGCCGGCCCTCGCGGCCGCACACACATCCACACTCCTCGCCGGGCCGCCTTCCTCCCTCCCTCTTCCCCCTTCCCCTTTCCCTGCAGCCGCGTCCACACTGCGCCGCCCGGGCAGCCCAGAGCGCGGCGCGCACGGGCACCGGCGCCGAGTGCCGCGGCCACTGCCCCTCCTGGGACCCCTTGTAAGCCGTCCGCGGCCGTCCAGGGTCGCACCGGCGACGGAAGCCGCCTGCAGCAATTAGCCAGCATCCCGGGGTCGGCCCCCAGAAGCATTCCCCGGCCCAGGACAAGGATGAACAGGACAGGCGAGGCGCAAAGTCGCAACTCAACTTTTTAGAAACATTATTTGCGTGTGTATGTGTGTAGCAGGGGGGAATGAGCTGATGCCGAGGGTCCAGCCGCCCCGCCTCTGCCTCCTCCTCCCCCTGCCGCCGCTGCCCTCGCAGACGCGCGCGCACACACGGCACTTGGGCCGGGTTTCCGCGCTCCGTCCCCCGGCTTGGATGGGGGTTTTCATTTCCGAAGGAGGCAAAGCCCGCGGAGCGCGCTGAAGGGCTGGAGCCCCAAGTTACTCCTCGCCAGGGCTGGCCGCCCGCTGTCACTCGCGCTGGCTGGCCGGCGGAAGGGACCCGCACATCGGGCTTTGTTGTGGAAATCCCGGTTACCTGGTAAGTGGATGCCATAGGAACTTTGCTCGCAGGCGAGAGACGGGGAGAAACCGGGCGCTTGAGAGTGTGGGGGAGTTAAAGCTCAGAGACGCAAACTAGGGATTAGAAATAGTTTTCCACGCTGAGCCGGTGGCGTTCGCGCGGGTTTAAGGATACGCGCACCCCAATCCCCAGTCATAGGTCACTGAGAGACCTGCGGTTACTGAGACTGATAGCAACAATTAGGGTTCAAACAGTGTTCCTGTCAGTGGCCTAACAGCGCCCAATGTAGAAGACAGATCAACAGGGTTTTAAAGTTTCGCTAATTAGGAACAGTTTTTGTTTTTTTCATTTTAAGTAGAGGGGGCAGAGGGGTACACAATCAGGGCAAGTTGCAGGACGGACGGGCGTGGGGCACGCCACTCCAGAGCCCCCACTGAAGGGAAACTTTGGCGAAGTGGGAATTGATGGGGTGACGTGAGGTCTCACGCGCACACACGGGGCAGTAGTTGTATTTTCAAGTTCCACGTGTTTGTGGAGATTCACGAAGACTGTTGTCCACGCCTGTGTCTCATCCAAGCCGGTGTCCCTATGATTGCAAGAGGTGGTCGGGTTGAGGGTACCTACACTCCTCGCCGGTACCGGCCCGGCGACCCGCAGCCGCCGGGTCTATAACTATAACCTCCCACGCCGCCAGTGCGCAGACACAGCCAGACACGAACCCTCCCCGCCGGGTTCGTCACCTCGCGTTTACATTTTATGGGGCCCGACAAAATGTCAGCACTGTTTGGAAAATGTCTCAGTCTCGGAGACTTTGTCCTGCGCACGGCTCCAGTCCCTATAAATGACCCTGTGTGTATTTTGAAGTCGGCCCGGGTCGCTCTCTGGAAAGCGTGAGTGAGCTGCCGGCTCTCTCCTAGACACACACCTTGCCCCGAGCGACAGTTCCAAGTTACTCACTGGAGCTGACAAGTCACCTCGGGGACAAGGAAGTCACCCAAGTGTCTGGAAATCTTGGCCCTGGCTGATTTGTCATCCTATGGATGATTCAATTAGGTACCTGGCGGGAGAAACTTTGGGGAAGGGTTTCTGGCTCCGCGTTCGCGCCCTCCGACTTGTTGGAGGTGTTTGGGAGGCGAGAAGCGAAGGGAAACCACAGGCTTAGGACACTGGCTTGGCGGGGGCCGGTGGCCGGCGTGCGGGGGCTGTGAGCCCGGCCATGGCTACTCCGGGCTACAGGCTCCGGCCGGGCCGGGCAGCGCGCGCGGGTCCCGGCCGCCCGGACTTCCCAGCCGCGGCGCCCTTTCGGCCCCCGACTTACTCAGGAGCGGGTTGCACAACAGGAAGCCGGCACTAGTTTGTTTTGTTTTGCTGCGTTCGCTCGCTCGCTCGCGCACAGGGCCGAGGGTTAGGGGCGGAGGCGGCGGGGGAGTGACGGGGTCGCAGCCGCGCGCACCCCGCCGGGCGCCGTCGCCTCCGCCTCCGGACCCGCCCCTAGTTCCGCGCCAAGGAACCTGGATTTCCGACCCCGGCAGCGAAGCTAGTGGGATAGGGAACCGATAAGGGCTGCCCTCCTCCTGCCTTGTCCCACGCGCCTCTCCCCCGCCTGGCGGGCTCCCGGCACCTCTCCCGACTTCTCCTGCCCTCCTCTTGGCAGGAGCGGTCTCAAGGACTG
Organism: Macaca mulatta; assembly: GCF_049350105.2. NCBI lineage: Eukaryota > Metazoa > Chordata > Mammalia > Primates > Cercopithecidae > Macaca > Macaca mulatta. The sequence continues at coordinate 95,118,705 of NC_133420.1, forward strand.
AGGTCTCCGTCCCCCTGCTCTGTGTGCCTCCTTGAGCCCCCCGCTAGTCTGCCCTGGTATAAGCTTGGCCCTCATCTCTGGAGCATCTAAACCCGGGGCAGGGGTAGGGAGCTACTTCCGGAATCTCAAGGAGCAGGGTCCGTAGAGACAGGACTCGTGCAGTCGCGGCCCCGTTTCACAGAGAGGCCGGCAGAACCACCTTCCTCGAGGACTTCAGCATCTCTGGAGAGTTGGGGCCCCGGGGCCCTGGAGTTTGTGAGAAGGAAGTTCTGCAGCTCCCCCCAGTGGACCAGTTCCCGTTAGTATGGGACCGAGAATCTCAAGGATAGACTATTAAAGCTAGGGTGGACCTTGGAGTCACCTACTGATGAGGAAACCGAGCCTCAGAGACGTTAAAGGTTTTGCCCAAGACCTCACAGCCAGCTGTTACAGACCCAGGACAAACCCTTAAAGTTCTGTTACCAGTTAAGAGACCATTTCTTGGCTCGAAGATGAACTCAAGACAAATGCAAAGTCTGGTTCTGTCCCTTCTGAAAGCTTTGATGAGTCATGATTTCTACCTTGGGAGTTAGCCAGACGTGTCTGTTTCCCCCTCTGTCTTGTTTCTCACTGGCCCTCCCTTTTTAGACTAAACCTTCTTATTTTTTTGGTACAAAATCGATTTGTGTTGGTTTAAACCTTCCTATTTCCTCTGTCTCCTCCTAGTTTGCTTCCAGTGGTTCTGTGTGAAGCAGGTGCAACCTGCAAAGGTTTGCAGAAAAAGAATCCACCACGATGAAGGTCGTTTTGAGAAAGTTTGAAGCAATTTAGACAGGAGAGTGTTACATTATGTGCATTTTTTTTTCCAATTGAGAACAAGCTAAAGTGTAAGGATCATCTATAACCGTACTGCAGTTTTCATATATTTTCACTAGTTGTCTGTGAAGCCAGACTAGCTCTGACGTTACTTTTGAGAGGAAGGGTAGGGGGCATTTTTTCCACTATTTTCAAAATACCTTTCCTTATTGGTAGTTTGTTAATTGCTTTCTTTTCTTGCCCATAAGACTGAGTAATCCTTGAGTATGAGTAGATCAATTTAACTGCTGCTGTTAACTTCTCCCCTTGGGTCACCTTAGGCCAGTTTGGGGACAGCATCTTTAATCCCCTAATTCCACTGAAGTTCCTTAGTAGTAGGCAGGTTATCAGAGGTTGAATACCTAGGGTTTGTTGGTTTGCTTGGAAGAAGTGATCATTGCTTCAAATAATGCAATCTTTATTGGGGTGGTGGATGAACTCCAAGGTCCACCTAGTGGGTGAAATTCCTACTGAGCTAAAATAGGCTGGGTAGGGGAGGTTAAATAATAGCCAGAAAATGTTTTGTATCAGCCCTGCCTTCATTTATGCAGGAGAAAGTGGTCTTTCTGCCATTTCAGAAGAGAGCTCAGTGTTCTCGGTCTTTTTTTTTTTTTCTCTGACTGTTCTTTCCTCCTAGTACATTAAGCCCAAGGACGTTTATTCTTTCCACTGTTGTCTCTCTCATATCATAATTATTGATCTTTGGAGTTGGAGTGTTAATTTACTCTTCTTCCAGATTATAGAAGATGTACTTCTGGAAGGAGATAACTGAGAAAGTGGCATCACGTGCACATTTCTCATCTCTGGAGAAGTCATTTTCTGTGTTTCTGTGATTATTATTTTCTGTAGGGGGCATTATATTGTAAATAAGGTGGAAATACAGGACTTAACTGTCTTACTTTTCCCTAAGTTTGGTTGGTTCATAGACTGTATCAGGACTGCAGAAAAAAGACACATAGGAAATCTGTGTGATTAAAAAAACTTGTTGCCATTCTCATTCAAGGAAGATCACACATAACAAAACCTTTGAAATGACATTGATACATAGTTTGATTAAAAGATGCCCAAGTCCCCAGCTTTTGTAGTTTCCCACTTACTTGAGGCGGAGTTGACACAAAAGCCAAATTTTCTATTGAGATAAAATAAGATATCCTTATGGAAAAGCACACTTATCTTAAGCTTGATGCATTTTTTTGCAAGTGGAACACACCCACATAACTAGCCTCCAGATCAAGAAACAGAGCATTATTAACACACCAGACACATCTCTCACACTCCATTCCAGTTACCACCTCTGCCTAAGGTAACCACTGCCCTGGTTTCTAACAGATAGATTAGTTTTGTCTGTTTTTAAAAAATATCTTATGTAAATGGAATAATTCAATATGCACTCTTGGGTCTGGCTTCTTTCGCTCAACACAACAACCTTTTATTAGGTCAAATAATTTGGACTCCCCCTTTAAAGATGATGGAAACAGTCTGGCTTGCAGAAATTAGTGAGGCATTACTTAATATGATAGAATTAAGGAAAAACACTAACCAAACTGAAGCCATATTTATATTCTGATGACAGTCTGGTTAGGGAGACCAAACAGACACAAGTGAAATGTCTAATGTGACACCAGTGTAGGTGAGCAGGAAAATTCAGAGGAGTTCCTTCCACTAAGGCAACCCAGAGTGTATTTCACAGTCCCTTGGTGAGGGGCAGCAACCCCCATAATAATAATAAAAAAGTGCCTGGTTTCAGTACTGAACTGTTCATTTGCAACTTTTAGCTGGGATTTTTCATTGTTCACCAGTAGGCCAAGATAAAGGCAAGAATAAAATGCCTACCCAGAAAAGTGGAATATAATTTTTGTGCTACATTTTCCTAGTAGAGAAAGGAATAGACTAGGAAACTTGCAACTGTAATTAAACTGGTTCCATAAGCCATGGGATTCATGATTATGGTCACACCTCACTTGTATTTATTCAGGCAATAAATTATAGATGTGGGGTATAATTGTGTATTTCACTTATGCCACGTTTTTCAGTATGAAATATCAGTGTACAGAATGAACAATGTAAATAGAATAAATGTATGTGAATATATAGATGTAGCATAAATATAAATGTATGGTGAAAAATAGAAATATATAGGTATAAAACAATCTATGTACATGTAAGGGCTGGGGAAAGTTCAAAGATAAACTATCTGTAACCCCAGAACTCAATAAAATTAGAATTTAGACAGGGAAATGAAACACGGGCAAAAAACTGTAATGCAGTGTAGAAAGTTATGAATGTTGAAAGAGAGGTGTGTAGAGTAAAATAACATTTATAGGGTCCTTTCATGTACTGAACAGTGTGCTAAGCATGTGATGTGGATTCTCATTTATTATTCTGTAATTTTTTTTTTTTCGAGACATAGTTTCACTCTTGCTGCCCAGGCTGTAGTACAATGGCACAATCTCGGCTTACTGCAACCTCCCCCTCCCAGGTTCAAGTGATTCTCCTGTCCCAGCCTCCAGAGTAGTTGGGATTACAGCCATGTGCCACCATGCCCGGCTAATTTTGTATTTTTAGTAGAGATGGGGATTTCACCATGTTGATCAGGCTGGTCTGGAACTCCTGACCTCAGATGATCCACCTCCCTTGGCCTCCCAAAGTACTGGGATTACAGGTGTGAGCCACCATGCCTGGCCTACTATTCTGTAATGTTATGAACTATGCACAGTAGCATTACATTATCCCCATTTTACAGGTCAGATTTGTAGAGACTAAAAAAGGATCAAGGAGGGCCTAAAGTGGGTATTTGGAGTGGGCTTAGAGGGTAAGTAGGATCTGGATTTGGGGGAAAAGAGAGCAAAATAAAGGAGGAGGGGAAAGACCATCTAGCTGGACTCTAAGGCAATTTGTAGAATTAACAGAAACAAAGATGCAATCATGTTCCACTTTGGGAAGAAAATCAAGGAATTTGTAAAACTTGAATTATGAGGTTCTCAGTAGCTGAGGGCAGACTTGAGTCAAGGAAAGCTGGTGGGGCCAGCCTTGTCTGACGTGATCTCTTCAAAGCCAGGAACAAGAATGACTGCATGTTCCTTCAGGTGCAGCAAGCCTTGCTGAACTGCAGATGGGCAGATGATGTCACAGTGCAAGATCATAACCTGTCCTATGCTCCATGATAAGGAGATCAGACTTTCTGAATATCAGTGATTTCTAAAGTTCTAAGCCAGCTCCATCAAATTTCTTTTGTAGGCCTGCTGAATATTGTACACAGAAAACCAACCAGATGCTAGGGCTAGTTATGAATTCTTGTTATTCTTGTGTGTGAAGAAATGGATTAATGTTTTCCCAACCTTTTCAGCATGACCGATAGATTCCACTTCTGTCTGTAACTTGGCTGAGTCATTCACAGAGGTTTTCAAAAAATCTTTTTAATAAATATGTTGTCATGTTGGTTAAGGGCCTAGTCATTGTTGTGGACGTTCATACTTCCGCAGTGATGTCAGTGAACATAATTTAACTTCTGTAAAACTGCTGTCTACCAACAGCCAGAAATAGTTACATTGGTCACTTTTATACAATAACCATGCTGAAGGAAAAAAATCACTCAGTTACATATGTGATGGGAACACAATAAGATGCCTGAGTATTTGGTTTAGGGAGTGATAAATTTTATTTCTAGAATCTTCCATAGATAAATGTTTGTTACCCTTTTTAAAGGATTGTGATCTTTAGCCTTGCAAATACCTAGTCATGTGGACTGAGTAGTTAGTTATACAGACTAAAGGATAATGAATGCTCTTTTCATTTGCCACATTTTATTCCCTATGTACCCTCTTGTGTGAGGATGGGCTTTTTTTTTTTTTTTTTTTTTTTTTTTCTTGAAAGAAAAATCTCCAGCCAGTTATTTTACTTTTATATTTCTGAAGAAGAAGCCTTTGTGTCTCAAACCCTGGCCATGTGCTATTCACTCTTTGCAATTCAGGTAATTAATTCAGCAGTGACATCATCGGGAATGTGTTCATTTTTCCATTTCACATTCCTCTTTTCAGAATCTCATGGCTAACTCATATTAAGAACACATTTTGAAAGACTCAGTTCTCAAAGACATTGTGTGTTAATTTAAACTTTATCCACTTTAGCAGTGTAAGAGGGGGGTTTTATTCCAGGGAAAGTTACCTGTCCACTGCAATGAAGAAGATCCAAAATTTTCGGTAATTTTGATCCTGATTCTGTCAGTTGGTTGATCAATTATTACTTATTGAGCACAATGGATCAATTGATATTTACTGCACAGTGAAAGATAGCAGTGGTAGGAATGAAGGTTTGTATCATTGAATCCTTATGTTTTATAAAGCCAAAAATGTCAAACCCTTAAATCTTTTCTGTTCTTCATTCCAGCTATATTTTATTATTTATTTTACTTTGACTGTTCAACTCTGTCTCTACCTCCAGCTGTTCTTGGTAAGTACTTGGGTAGACAAGTAGTCCAAATAGTCCACTGCTTTTTAACAGTGACTTTTATGCTGTTTTGACTGTGACTCACCCTACGATTTATTTTTTGTCTTACCCAGAAGACGTGTATGCATACAAATGGGCAGATAGGTATACCTACAAATAACTGAAGTAAAACAGATACTTCACCATTAATACATTTGATGTACTCTAATAGCTTCTATTTTATTCTAGTAGTCCTATTTCATTAAATAATGCTTTCTCTGTTGAATAATTAATTTCATGGACCACCAGTGAATTGCAATCCAGTTTGAAAAACACTACTTTAAAATGAATACTTCATTGGTACTTTCTGAACCTATTTATGTTTTTCTTAAAAATCTTTTTGGTTCCAAGTTCATTTTCATTTTGTGGGATTTCTTATAGCTGACCGAGAAAATCCCTAATTTTCCTCTTCTCCCTTGCCATTTTTGGTAGGACCATGGCTCTCTAGACCTTTCTGTACTCATTGATGAGTTAATGACTGGGGCAAAGTAAATGAAACACTTCTAAGTAATTACTACTGAAAGTAGTGACATTTAGTAAACTAGGAGGATATGAAAGTTATATAGATGCACTGAAGAGTGGAAAGTAGATTCTAAGAGAGGTTATTGAACTTTTAATACTGCCCTCCAGCAGTATATTCCTGAAGGTCCTGAATTTCCTTCAGCAATCTGTAGCCACTATCATTGTATGGAAGGCTCTCAATGCTGCTTCTGATTTTTAAATGAAAATTGACTAAGAGTATAAATTCCTGAATTGGATGTGGTCATTCTTTTTTTCCTACTCCCTTCCTTTTCTCTCCTTTCTTTCTTTCCTCTGTGTCCTGTTCATATTTACTACTCATATTTTGAATGTCATAGTCATTAATTTAAATTTAAAGTGATATGGCCAGTCCTTTCACTCTATAAACTTAGAAAAGATTATTTTAATTTTTGAGAACATTTTATAAAATATAAAAATGAAAAGTTAAAACATGTATATCTCTAATTAGATAGCAAAGGGTTTGAATTCACGGATAAAACAAAAGTCAGAGTTTCTATTAGGTGAGCTCCCTCATGTTCATTACATTATCTTTTCTGAGTGGTCTTTGGAAGAATGGTCTTGAAGAATCTCTGCAGAGGACACTAAATTGTATTCATATTTTTCAATTGGTATAACTCATAAGTGAAACCTCTTTTATTTCATCTTGTTGGTGATTATATTGCTTAAGTAACATTTGTACATCTTGGTGTTCAGAATAAATATATTCATTTTCTTAGAATTACAACGTTAGGCCTTGGGAGTACCCAAGTGAATAGGTCTGCACATACTAGTTATTAGGTGTAACCTCCCTAACTTTCTCCTCCACATTTCAATAATGAGGAATTATCTCAGTTATGTTTCTGTGTAACTTCCGTTGTAAATTCTATGAATTTGTTAGTTTCATGAATAAAGTTATGGAACCACAGAAATGATCAAACTCTACCTTGTTATGGGTTATCATATCATGATATAGTATCCTCCAGTTTCAATTTGGAGAAATAATATTGTACACATCCAATATATTTCCTCTATAATATCCTCCAGTTTCACAGGCACATGTTTGCACTTTCCTCTTGTTAAAATTGCAGACAAGAATAATTTTGATTTATTGGTGACATCTAATATAGCTGTGTTTATATTGTTGCCAATAAAATGACTTACATGATTGGTTTTTGTTTATACAATCTTTTCTGAGGAGTCAGTCACCTGTGTTAGGACAAGGTACATTCTGCTTATTTAAATGAACTCCTAGGATCTAAGAACATTCAGCTCTATCTGTCCTCGATTGAATTGCAAAATGTGCTTCACACTGCAGCCGTGCATGAGAATAACTTATATTATCTATCAATAGGCTTTTCATTTCTATATTCTTCTGGCTACAAAAGCTGTAACAAGAGAAGCCCATGGGAATAGCACGGGCCTATTAACAATCAAGGCAGCGATGTTGAAAAGGCGGCATTAATGAAATTATACAGTCATGAACCCGAAGGGAAAAAATAAAAAGGATCAATAAAAACTCTTATTGTAGATAGCTTAGACAGATATATAAGAAGTAGAGTCAGAAGCAGTTTGTTTGCTGGCCAGTATTTTGTGCCTCATTATCGGGTTTTCTATGCAGAGTAAGAAGTGCTTGTGGCATAAGAAATGGAAAATGTAACAAAGGCTAAATGTAGCCTAAGGAAATGAAATGATGTATGAAAATTAATAATTAACTGGCTCATCAGATGAATTATGACTCTAGATGAGTCTATTAATGATATTTACTAAGAAAGGGCCTTTGGCTGTAAATAGGCATTATGGAAGTCATGTTCTTGAAATTTTCTGGAATGGATGAGTTAACATTGCTTTTCGTTTGTTTAATCTTTTAATCCATGACAAGCAGTGCCTGGAGCCTTGGGTAGAAGGTAGAGTCATGATTTTATATTTTGACTGAAGTCATGCTTTTTCAGAAAACTCATGGAATTACTAAATGGTTTTGTGCCTTAGTTTCCTTAGGGGTTAAGTAATTTTCTCTCTGACCTGATTTACAGAAGGGTGTTCGAAGAATTTGAAAGTGGTCAAAAGGAAAGATTTATTAACTTTCATGCTGACTCATATTAGCAGAATTAACATTTTCATTGTAGGAACCAATGTAGTATTAAAACTCTAAATATGTCACTATGTCAGATCCAAAATATCCTAAATTTTTACCTCTGGATGCTCCTTGCTTTTTCTTCTTGTTTCTTTTGTTTTTGTTGTTGGTAGCCTGGGGGAGAGTAGTTGGATGGAGAACAGAGGAGAAAATGCTGACTAGAATATTGTGATTGGATTTTTAACTAGAAAGGTGCTCTTCCAATGGAATCCCATCAGTTAAGTTTTTGACACTGATTAGTTGTGATTTTACCTTTTTGACAAAATGTATTCTTCATGGTTAGCATTGCCATAGACGCATTGCTGATGGGCAAGCCTTTGTATCAGCTTTCACTTTGATGGGGATAGTAGAGAATGCTATTGTTTTTTGCTTCCATGTCTACCCTCCAGATTTAAATGCCATAAGTATAAAATCTACATATTTATTCTTGAGTATAGCAAATGGGTGTTCTTGATAGTCTTTTCTAAATTGCCTGGAGTAACAGAATTTCAAGAGACCATAGTGAATAGATCCAAATTCCTCAAACTTTTATGGATGAAAAACTGTAAGTCCAGAGAAGTTATAAATGATTTGTCAGAAGTAGAACCCGGGTATCTTGACTTTTTGAGTGCCATTTCACTCAGACTCTATGAGTGCTTTTCTTAAAAGTTATAATAGCATTTTATCCCTTTTTTCTTACCAAGTGCCTTAGAATTATATATTGATCATATGGCCTAGCTAAAAAGTATGCAAAATATTATATAAATAGATGAAATTTATTTTTACATTCTAATATCTAATGTTTGAGAAATCTGTTGGCATAATTAATGTGAAAAGTGGAATATTAGCCATATTTTCATGTTTAGTTTCTTTTATTTTTGTCTTGAGGCTGGTTTTGCTCAGCTCACATGCCATTGGCCTGTTGGTTTTTCTTTATGGTATTAATCACTTTACTTTCTGGCTGTTGCTTTCTTAGTAATAAAATTTAAGTACATTTTGTTGTTGTTCTTACTTTCAACCTAAAACTATTTAAAACAGGAGTGTAGTTTATAAAAAAAAATGAAATAAATATTCATTGCAAGACAGGCAGGTGTGAATGCCTGATACTTAATTAAGTTCTCAGTGCTCTAATTATTTTTCCTTCTTGCAAACTCACCTTCTTAATGATCATGCCTAATGCTAAGTACCTCCTTATGTGTTTTTATCCAGGTTTTTGATGAGAATTCCTGCTCGTATATGATCTTGCTGCCAAAAAATGACTCCCTTATTTTTAAAAACCTGGAAATGGGCACAGTCTGAAAATCTGCAGACACTTGTCACTTGGACCGTGGTCTTACTGACTCATATTTCCAGTCATGTTGAACAATTCTTTATTTTAAAAAATTGGCTAATATGACATATTTCTTTTGCCTTTTTTTGGCGGGGGGGTTTCTGCTGAATAAGTGCTTTCTTCTGCAGGGTTCAGAGTGCTCAGAAAACACTATTTTATCAATGAGAGGAAAATAGATGGCCAATTTTATCTGGCAAAGTACAGAGACATTAAATGACTATTGCTCATGATCTACCAATGAATGGATCAGCATACTGACTGGTGACACACAGGAGTTCTCCTACATAAATGTACCATAAAAAGCATTGGAATTTTTCCAGTGTAAGAATTGAGGTTATCTGGTCACTCCTGCTTTGTACTCATGGGAGAACAGGGCAGGAGTGAGACCTGACCTAGAGGAATATGGTTGAGTGTTTTCCAGGACTAGATGGCATGATAGTATTAAATGTCACAAACTGATGTAATTCTTAGTGAAAATAGAGAATTACTAAGAACGAAGAAAACATTCTAAATTTTGTATTGTTAATTACTTTTGAATTTCCTCAACATAGACACACACAGGAAACTTTGCAGAAGGCATAGTGCTTGAGTTAAAATTAGATATTTTTGATTTTCTAAAAATAAAAAGAAAAATAAACTCTTCACAAAAAGTTTTTCTCCTTGATAGCCTTTTCTCAATTATTTATGGAGTAATTTATTTGGAAGTTGAGTTGAAAAATGTTTGTTCAACACTTTGAGTGGATCATACACAAAAAGTAAGAATCATCCATTTGAGGATATCTGATCACTCCTGCTTTGTACTCAGTCCTTATTTCCTGTGTTTGTCGAGCTTTGGCTTCTTTCCATGACTGTCATCTCTAAAAGACAGATTGTGACAGTGTCTATAATACATTTGGTGTAGTGGCACAACCATGGCACTTTACCACCTCATTGCATACATTTTGGGGAGCTATTGGTCAAGGGAGGGAAGGGCCTTCTTCAGTAATTTACAACCCGGCGTCATCACGTGGGTGGGTGATGACATCCTGCTATCATGTTCAGTACTTCTCTTGGTTCTCGTTCTGCTTCCTTAATGTTAGGAAGCTTTATGGAACTATGGTAGATTTACTGAGTGTCATGCATCATGTACATACTGGACAGGTCGCTTTTAGAAGGGACATTCTCTCCTTATGCTCCCCGTATGGCGTTTTGCACACCCCTTCTCTTTTCTAGGATTTTAGTAGAAGGTTACAGTATCGTGGTGTTGATTCTCTTCCAGTCTCCATAACTCAGGATCATTATAGAACCAATACCCTAATGCTGCCATGTATATTTGAATATATGGATATATGAAAATTTTGTGGTATTCCCAGGCCTAGGTGTTTATCTTTTTCGAATCTAGGGACTATGAAAAGATAGCTCTTAAAGTGAAAATCAGAGATGGTTTAGTGTCCCCATAGTCTCATTTAGAAGCCGTGTCTGCTTTGTGGTTGTTTACTGGAACTTTGAAGCATTGGTCTCACAGCTCATGTAGGTGGTGCTTTTGGGTTTCCCAAGACCTGCTGTAGCAAAAATGAACTAGTATGGAAAGATCCTCCAGGGAGCAAAATAAATTTTGTTTTGCAAGCTGGCACCAGTAGATTGTTGTAGTTGCCAAGAGCGCTGTATTGAGAAGGGCTCAGTGGCAAACAAAACAATGCAGTGATCCATAATCCATGTCCACCGTGAATGCAGAAGGGGAGAGTGCCTGCCAATGAGCCATGTATTTGAGGACCCTGTTCTACATAAAAGGCCATCTTGCTAAGAGTGCTTCTTTTCTTCCTGATATGAATGATATACAGGTTGAAAAACTCACCGTATCTTATTTTCATTTTTGCTTTTAAAAATGCCTGCATTTATTTTTTTAAACAGGCTTATAACCCACACCATGGATAACTTATTGGACTTTGCCTGAAAGGAGTCATTAGTGACATTGGATATTTGACCATCTTGGCCACAGGTTTTTCAGAATGAATGGAAGATCATGCAGCATGAGTCTCCACCGGACATCGGGAACCCCACAGGGGCCTAGGATGGTCAGTGGCCACCACATTCCTGCCATCCGAGCCCACTCCGGGACTCCTGGCCCCTCGCCCTGTGGCAGCACATCAAGCCCCACTATGGGAAGCCTTGCTAACAACCTCCATCTCAAGATGCCCTCAGGAGGAGGGATGGCTCCTCAGAACATCGTGGCTGAGAGCCCCATTCATCTGCCTGCCTTAAGCCCCAGGAGACAAATGCTCACCAATGGGAAGCTGCGATTCCAGGTCACCCAGGCTGGAGGCATGTCAGGGTCACATACTTTAAAGCCAAAGCAGCAGGAGTTTGGAAGCCCTTTTCCTCCAAATCCTGGGAAAGGTAGGATTGTTTTTCTGGGACCTTTTAAAAATGGAAACAATTTTTTTCTCCCCCATCCCATTTTCTGCCAGCAAATCCTATGGAAAAATACATGATTCAGTGTCAGGGTCAAAGTTGATGGTCTCATAATGATATATAGCTTGCTCAGTAAGGGAGTGGGTGTGTATATATTGAAGGGGAAGGGACCACAGTGGTAAATGCTGAGTATGAGACATCTCCTGGGACTGTGAAACAGAGTAACAGTAAGATAGAAAGATAAGAAATAGGGAGGCAGGCTGGGTGGTTGTGGTGGAAGGGTAAATGCTGGTTTAGCAAGATTCTGCCCTCCAGATACATGTAGCTCTGTCCTGGTTCCCTGGGGGCTGAATGCTCCAGGCCATGGACAAGAAGAGTGACTGGAACTGTCTTTATGCCAGTGCTAAAAGTTCAGTGTAGAAGGAAAATGATAAAAAAAGGGAGAAATTTTCATAGCCAATAAAATGAAGAATCAGTACATATCAGTGATAAGAAAAATTACTTTAAGAGCAAAACCTATAATTTTTATAATACAGCAAGAGGGAAGCAAGCTAGAAGGGAATAATGAAAAGATGTATTTTGTGCTTGTGGAGAACTAGAAAACCTGGTCAATTTGAAGTGCAGAGAGAATGTGCTTTTAATTCAGTAGCGTTTGAATTACCATATATTTTAAATTAAAGAATAATTGTTGGTGAATAGCAAGTTATTTGAATGACACACTATTTCTAGAAATTGATGTTGAATTAATGAGGTTATATTGTAGATGACGTATGTATTTAGAGAAAGAGCATGTACCCCACGTGAAATACAGCTTTGCTGTATAAAATTGCACAATTATATATTCCTTAAGGTAGTTTTAGCATTCCGTCTTAAATGTTTATGTTAAAAATGCTTACACCACCAAATAGAATTACTAGCAACCTTCAGAATAGCCACTCATTCAGTTAATTAAGATGAATAATGATTCCTATCAGGCAAGTAGCCAAAAAGTTGTTTGTTTTAGTGTCAGTGTATTTCTGTGTTTGGATTGGTGTAAATGGGCAGGTTTAAAAAAAACAATAGCACTAAACATACATGCGCCTTTTAAGTTAATTAATTTTTTGAGATAGGATCTCACTTTATCACCCAGGCTGGAGTACAGTGGCATGATCTTGGCCTCACTGCAGCCTCATCCTCCTGGGTTCAAGTGATCCTCCTGCTTCAGTCCCCCAAGTAGCTGGGACCACAGGTGCATGCCACCACGCCTGGCTAATTTTTTTTTTTTTTAGAGACAGGATTTCATTATATTGCCCAGGCTGGTCTCCAACTCCTGAGCTCAAGTGATCTGCCCGCTTTGGCCTCCCAAAGTGCTAGGGTTACAGGCGTGAGCCACCGTGCCCAGCCTTAATTTATTTCTTCTTCTTCTTCTTCTTTTTTTTTGGTCTAGATTAGTTTTGAATCATTTTATTTCTTAGAGGTACTGATATTTAGTATAAGTATGGGAAAAAGTTTTCCTGGGGCTACATCCAAAATAGGTTTCTCATTGTCGGATTGCTATGTCCATGGTGTGGCAAGCTAAGTTCCCTCATGTTAAATTTAGGTGTTTAGATTTTCAGGGGCTGAGGCCCGGTAAAACCTTTTAGCTCATGCTTGACTAGTGAACTGTAGCTTGCTTTTATATGTACTTGTGTTTGCAATCCTGACTGACAATAATAATGGTGATAATATTAATAACTTGCCTTTATTGTATCATAACAGCATATGTCAGGCACCGTGTTAAGTGCTTTCCAATACATAGTCTCAGTTATTCCTCAAACAGCACTGAGTTGTATGCTATGGTTATTTAACTGATAAGCAAACTAAGGTCTAGAAAGAGTAAGTAACTTCAGAGGCACCAGCCAGTAAGGAGCTTGGGAATACTAACTTTGATGGCAGTCAGAAGTGGCTGTAATTAAAGCCATGTTTTTAAAAAAACCTCATGTGCTTAAGGGCTAGTGAATTCTCAGGGTCGATATACCTTGAAATGCCTGTCAGAAGTAGTGCTGCTTCCTGATTCCTTTCCCTGTTGCTTTTTGTTTCCTTGCTCAGCTTCCTAGCTTACAGCGTTCCTCCTGGATCTGCATGGTTGGGACATGCATAGGCACAAATGATGGGTGGAGGACAGCTGTATTATTATCACCTCTAGCTTTGGAACTTAGATACCATCAGTGGTCTAGATGGTACGAGAAGTGTCTGAATGTATCATTTCTTCCAGGTCTTGGTTGACAATTCCTATACTAAGCCAATAACTGGTTGAGGGTGGTGATCTAGGATTGTTTGAATTTTGATCATTTACTCTACAAATAATTATTGAGCATATATTGTGGGTGAGCCACTGTTCTGGAGATGCAATAGCCAATAAAGCATAGTCCTTTCCCTCAAGGAGTTGGATAATTCATACAAATAAATGGCCAGTTAAAATACAGCACAGGAGGTGGGTGCGATGGCTCACGCTTGTAATCCCAGCAGTTTGGGAGGCTGAGGCGGGCAGATCATTTGAAGTCAGGAATTTGAAGCCAGCCTGGCCAACATGGTGAAACCCCACCTCTACTAAAAATACAAAAATGAGCCGGGTGTGGTGGTGGGTACCTGTAATTCCAGGTATTCGGGAGGCTGAGGCAGGAGAATTGCTTGAGCCTGGGAGGCGGAGGTTGCAGTGAGCAGAGATTGTACTCCAGCCTGGGCAACAGAGCAAGACTCCATCTCAAAACAAAAACAAAAACAAACAAAACAGTACAGTAAGGACTCCAGTAGGGATACACTCAGATTGATATGGCCACATAGAAGGGTTTCTGGCCTGTGCTATATAGGCAGATAATTGGAAGGGGAAGAGCTAGCTTTGCAGTCATGCAAAGTGCATGTCCTGTGTGTGTGTGTATGTGTATGTGTGTGTGTGTGAGCACGCATATGTGTGAATTGGGGGGGTTGTCTGGAACTTATTCTGGGAAGGGAGAAAAATGCACTCAAAACCTGGAGGGGAGAAATCCTGGTGCATTTCATGGACTTCCACTTGGTTCCACATGGACAGGGGTACAGAAAACCCTGGTAAGAGATGAAGCTGGAGAGGAATCAGCAGAAGCCAGAGGAAGGGCCATGAATGATGTGCCAAGGAGTTTGGATCCATTTTGAGGACACTGATGGAACATGGGACTCTTGTGGGTTTATTAGTTAGGGTTTTCCAGAGAAATAGATGAATAGGATACATATCTATATGTGTATATTTGTGTGTGTGTGTGTGTGTGTGTGTGTGTATATGTATATATAAAGAAATTTGTTGTAAGAAATTGGCCCTTTGGATTATGGAGAGTGGTAAGTTCCACGATCTACAGGGAGAGTCAGTCAGTTGGAGACCCAGGGGTGCCAATGGTTTCATTGCAGTCTGAGTCTGAAGGCCTGAGAACCAGCAGAACCCATGATGTAGTCCCTGTCTGAAGGCTGGCAGGCTCAAGATCCAGGAAGAGCTGATGTTTCAGTTTGAATTCAAAGGCAGGAAAAAAACCAGTGTCCCAGTTGGAAGGCAATCAGGCAGGAAGAATTTTCTCTTGTCAGGGGCAAGGGTCAACCTTGTTCTATTCAGGACTTCAACTGATTGGCTGAGAATCACCCACATTAGGGAGTGCAATATGCTTTACTCAGTGTACTGACTAAATGTTAATCTCACCCAAAAACACTCTCATAGAAATGCCCAGAGTAGTGTTGGACCTAATATAGGGGTACCAAGTGGCCCAGTCAATTTGACACATAAATTTTAACCAAAGCAGTATCATTGCTTTGGGGCAAGGTACAGTTTACATGGCAGCTAAGAAAAGGCATTTTCTAAGCTTTAAAAATGATTATAGCAACTCTTAGGGAAGCAGTAGAGCTGTATACGGAGAATTTAAGTTACCTAAGAATTGCTACACAGACAAGCATCTGACTTGAAGACTGAAGAATCTTTGATGGAAAGCTCATGAGAAGTATACATTTGATATTAATGTTTATATTATTTAAAAATTGAGTTCTGCTCAGTTGAAAACTCAAATAACAGTGGCTTTAACATCATGGATTGTGGTTCCCAAACAGTGTATTAAGGTCACTGGAGTGCCACTGTGAACTTGGGGAGTCACAGGGTATTTTAAATTTAGAAGGAAACAGGGATATGTGGTATCCTTTGGACACCGGTCAAACTACTAGGTTGAGGAGGTTGACAGTTTCAACAGTAAATTGCGCTATGTTCCTTTTGGTGACATCATATCTTTGAGAAGCTCTGTTTTCAGGAATTGTAATTTAGAAGAAGCAAGTACTTTTTACACCCATGTCCACAGCAGCATTATTTATGATAGCCAAAAGGAAGAAGCAACCCAATGTGGTATATACATACAATGGAATATTATTCAGCCTGAAAAAGAAAGGAAGTTCTGACACATGCTACAACATGGATGATCTTTGAGGAAATTATGCTAAATGAAATACACCAGTCACAAAAGGACACGTATTGTATGATTCCTCTTGTATGAAGTTCCTGGAATGGTCAAATTCATAGAGTCAGAAAGAATGGTGGTTGCTGGGAGTTGGGGGAAAGGGGACATGAGGAGTTAGCGTTTGATGGGTATGGAGTTTCAGTTGGTGAAGATGAAAAAGTTTTGGAGATGGGTAATGGTGATGGTCGCACAATAATGTGAATATACTTAATGCCACCGAACTGTGCATTTAGAAATGACTAAGATGATCACTTTTATGCTGTATATATTTTACCACAATTTTAAAAGAGCAAATACTAAGTGAAATCAACGTGGAATGGGTGATGGTGTCCAATCTTACTCCAAAGTTTGAGAAACATTAGAGTGCACAGTTTAACACACATCCCATTAGTATTTGGGGTTATTTAAGAATGAAATAAAAATACTGTTTTTCTTTTAATTTATTTGTATTATTTTTTCAAACAACTAGTAAGCTGTTAGTACATACGTGTTATTGAGTTGTTTATACCTAACTACTTGATAAATGCAAGTGTAGGTGTTTCTTTTGGCCTAGGGGTACCATGAAAAACTTACTGAAACACTGAGCATGCCATGAACTGAGAACATTTGGGAACTTTTGTTGTAGGAGTTTATTTTTATTACACAGAGAAGGCTGGAGTAGGTGCTTGCCGCTATTGGTTGGCCACTCCGCTCTCTCTGGTCCAAGGTCATGGAGCTTTCTCTAGTCTTCCTCTAGATTGCACAACATCTGCCTCATTCCAGATCCAGCTATCTAGTCTGCCTTCTGAGAAGAGTGAGGAGGAAGGAAGAGGACAAAAGGCAAAAGACAAAAAGAAGGACTCCTCCTAGATCTGTTCCTCTTCAAACACCTTTCCCAGATGCCCTGCCCAGCTATTCCCATTTAAATTAACCAATCATCGCATAACTTATTTCTTAAATACAATTCATTCTTTGATGCCGAATTCATCATTTTTTGAAGTTTGATCTGGCCTTATGCTGTTTTGTGTTGTATTATACTGTATTTAGCTTTTTTTTTTTGTTTTTTGTTTTCATTTTGCCTCTTTTATCTCTCTCAAGTAAGGTGAACCATTTGAAAGTAGGTTGCAGACATTGTGACATTTCACCTCCAAATTCCTAAGCCAGTGTCTTTCATGTAATATAACCAAAATATATTAATCATAACCAAGGAATTTAACTTTCAAAGTATTATTTGTATATAGTTACATTTTAAAATACAGTCCAGGCTGGCATGTGGTTCACACCTGTAGTCCCAGCACTTTGGGATGCCACGGTGGGAGGATGGCTTGAGGCCAGGAGCTCAAGACCAGCCTGGGCACCAAAGTGAGACCCCTCTCTCTACAAAAAATAAAATAATTTGCTGGGTGTGTTGGCATGTGCCTGTAGACCCAGCTGTGTGGGAGGCTGAGGTGGAAGGATCACTTGAGCCCGGGAGTCTGAGGCTGTGGTGAGCCATGATTGTGCCACTGCTTTCAAGCCTGGGTGACAGAGTGAGACAAGAGACACCAACCTTAAGTGACACAAAATAGTTTTTTAATCCCAATTAGTTTGGTGTCCTTTGTTTGATATTATTCTGTTTTTTTTTTCTTCTGGTTCCTCTACCTTTCTTTGTGTTTCATGAAAAAATATGCTGATATATATATATATATAACGTATATATAATACATATGTAATATATATTATATATAAAATACATATGTAATATAATATATAAAATACATATATAATATATAATACATATATAATATGTATTTATGTTTATGCCTCAAATATAAATAAATTATAATCCATATTTAAATTTTATATTATTTATTTCATTCTACTTGTATTATTAATATTATGATATAAATTATTATTTTCTTTCCCCACTTATTATCCAAATGTCCTTCATAGCTGTTTTTTTTTTTCTAATCAAAGATCATATGTTACCTTTGGTTGTCATATCTCTTTGGCCTACTTCAACAGACTTTTTTCATTGTCTGTTGTTTTCCCAGGGATAAATCTAAGTAAAGGAATGATAGAGGAAAATAACATTTTAAATCAGTGTCAGTATTGTAAAATTTATGATGTGGCAGTGAGAAAAACACACAGCTAGCTAACCCACTGACCAAGCAAGCTCTAATCTAAGCTCTAGATTAACACCAGTTGAAATATCCAACCACAAGCAGTAAAATATAAACATGAAACTTGATGTATTATTTAAAGTGCATTAATTTTTCAACCGCCCAGGTTCTCACAATACATTATCTTTCTTAAACCAGGTCTTTACAAGAGACACCAACTTTAAGTGACACAAAAGAGTTTTTTAATCCCAATTAGTTTGGTGTCCTTTGTTGATATTATTCTTTTTTTTCTTCCAGTTCCTCTACCCTTCTCTGTGTTTCATGAAAAAATACACTGATATATATGTATATATTATATATGTATATAATATATAATACAAAAATATATAACTATATATAAATATATATATATATATATTTCGAGATGGCTGCACAGTCGCCCAGGCTGGAGTGCAGTGGCGCAATCTCAGCTCACTGCAACCTCTGCCTCCCGGGTTCAAGCAGTTCTCTGCCTCATCCTCCTGAGTAGCTGGGATTACAGGTGCCTGCCACCATGCCCGGCAACTTTTGTATTTTTAGTAGAGACGGGGTTTCACCATCTTGGCCAGGCTGGTCTTGAACTCCTGACCTCGTGATCCACCCGCCTCGGCCTCCCAAAGTGCTGGGATTACAGGTGTGAGCCACCATGCCCAGCCACGCTGATATTTTTAAAGAGTTCAGGTGAGTTGTCTTTTTCCACACTCTGGTTTGTCTGATCATTTCTTCATGATTGGATTCAGGTTAAACATTTTTGACAAGAATACCATGTAGGTGATTTGTGTATCACCCATTGCATTATACCCAGAAGTACTGAATTTTGCTTCCTTCTAGTATTTGTGATGGTATATTTGATCACCTGGTTAAGGTGGTGTCACCAGATCTCTGCATTGTGAAGGACAATTTTCTTTCAAAATGTGTAAGTAATCTTGTGCAAATATCTTGTCCTCCAACAATCTTTCATAGCATCCATTGATGATACTGGTCAGAATCAGTTTTTACATGGTTGGTTGCATAGTGGGGATTTTCTGATTCTTTTATTCCTGCTATGTTTATTAACTGGTATTCTTCTGGAGAGAGGATCTTCTCTCCCTTCTCTTTTTGTGAATCACTACGGAATCACTCATGAATTTTTTTTAAAATTAGTGTGCTATAATTCATTACCATCATTATTGTTTGTGATGCTCAAATTGTCCCAAATTTGACCAGTAGGAACCCCTTGAAGTCAATTATTGTGTCTTTATGTCATGGTCCCATTAAGTACTTCCATGCTTACAGGCATAACAAGATGTTCTAGGCTCATGTGTACTTGCATGCCCCAGACCTGGAATCATGCATTTTCCCAAGAAGCTCAAGTCCCTCTTAGTGGGGAATATTTGGAAAACTGGTGGAAAGGGTGTTCTTGTTGACTGTGGGATGTCGTTGCTTGTAAGCCCTTTCCACGGACAGAGTTAGGAAATATATTAGAGAAAGATAGTGAGTTCCAATTAAAATATGTTACCGAGTTCCTCCTCACACTCTCTTATTGCACACTTGTCAGTGTTTTCAGAAACATCGTGTATTTTTATTTGCTCTATGACAAAGAAGAGTTACTTTTAGTTTTATGTTTCTAAGATAATAGAAATTAGTTTTAAAATTGATCACTTACTACATGTAAATTTTTAATGAGGGGAGGTGAATGTGTTCTTATTTATCTGAGCCACTGGGTGAGCAGGGAGGACAGGGTGCAGTTGGCAACTTACTAGCTTCGCTAGGATTTGTGTGTGAAGGATCTTGGTTATATTGTTATTTCCCCTACTTCTTGCTCCAACAGTTACTCGCTGTAATTAGACTGGTAGAAATGCGTTTTTCAAAGCATCTGGGAAATCAGTTTTATGATCCCCACTTGAAGCACATTTGACACAACTATTTAAATATTTAAGACAATTTTACATTTGTAGTACCCGGAGGAGTATATAATTGGGAAGATTTTCATTAGAAGAGTGTTTTATTTTACTTCAGGGCTTCTGACATTTCTTGCTGGGCTCTGCTGTCCTTGGAGACAAAGAGAGTTAGTTATTCATTAGCGTCTGTGGGTTACTCATTATTGTTGGTCAGGAAAAAAAGACAGAATAATATCAACAGAGGACACCAAACTAATTGGGATTAAAAAACTCTTTTGTGTCACTTAAGGTTGGTGTCTCTTGTAAAGACCTGGTTTAAGAAAGATAATGTATTGTGAGAACCTGGGAAGTCGAAAAATTAATGCACTTTAAATAATACATCAAATTTCATGTTTATTTTTTACTGCTTGTGGTTGGCTATTTCAACTGGTTTTAATCTAGAGCTTAGGTTAGAGCTTGCTTGGTCAGTGGGTTAGCTAACTGTGTGTTTTTCTCACTGCCACATCATACATTTACAATACTGACACTGATTTAAAATGTTACTTTCCTATACTTAGGAAAAGTATTTCCTTTACTTAGATTTATCCCTGGGAAAACAACAGACAATGAAAAAAGTCTGCTAACACTGGTTGTGTACCGTGTTGAATGCAACACGGTTAGAACTGGGATAAGAGTGACAATTGGGGTCCCGCAGTTTTGAAGAGATGCGGTTAATGTATCACCTAAAGAAAGTTGGGGCAAAATCCTTGGTTATTTTTTTTCACTTCTGCTTTTTAATCATTTATATTTTCTTGCACTTCCAATGTGGCTTCCTGCAGAATTAGAGCAAATAAAGTTAATATTCCATAAAAGGTTCCAAAAATAACCAAACAGCAAAGACCAAAGGCATTATTCCAGTTGAAGTAGCCAGAGTTTTCATTTTGTCTCACCAACAAGTCAGGTGAAACACAATGTTTACTTTTGTTTGCTCTCTGAGCTACACAGGGTCCACTTTGTATGATTTATTGATGCCGTGTACCAATCAAATTGATGATGGATTTCCAAGTGATACTCAATCGCAGGCATGATTTGTTCCAATTATAAAAGGGGATTTGTCAGTCTTGTAACTACATCTTTAAAATAATCTACTCCGTTAATACCCTTCCCCACTTGAAATGCTACAGGATATGAAGCTGAAATGTAACTTTCATGAGTCACCTATAGCATTTTCTTTTTCCCCTTCCCCTTCCCCATCCTCTTCCCCCTTCCCTTCCCCCTTCCCCCTTCCCTTACCTTTTCTTTTCTTCTCTTTTCTTTCAGTTTTACTCTGTTGCCCAGTGCAGTGGCACTATCTGGGCTCACTGCAACCTCCACCTCCCGGATTCAGGCGATTTTCCAGCCTCAGCCTCCCAAGTAGCTGGGACCACAGGCTCGTGCTACCACCGGCTAATTTTTGTATTTTTTGTAAAGATGGGGTTTCTCCATGTTGCTCAGGCTGGGCTTGAACTCCTGAGCTCAAAGTGATCCATCTGGCTTGGCCTTCCAAAGTGCTAGGATTACAGGCATGAACCACTGCTCCTGGCCAACCTGTAGCATTTTCTAAGGCGGTTAAAGGACTTGGACTTATAGAGTACTTTGTAGTTCATAAACTTTCATGTTGATTATCTCATGTGATTTGATTAAAGGCAGCATCCTGTGAGATGGGGCAAGTGTAACTGGCCACATTTTAGGGATGAAGACACCAAGGCTCAGGTTGCTGGTGATCTCATTCTTTTTAAAAATATTTGTTTATTTATTTACTTACTTATTTATAGAGACTGGGTCTTGCTCTGTCTCCCAGGCCAGAGTGCAGTGGCACGATCATAGCTCACTGCAGCCTTGAACTGCTGGGCTCAAGTGATCCTCCCACCTCAGCTTCCCATGTAGCTGAGACCATACGGGTGTATCACCACACCTGGATAAATATATATATATATAAATTTTTGTAGAGAGGGGATCTTCCTGTGTTGCCCAGGATGGTCTCAAATTCCTAGGTTCAAACGATCCTTCCACCTCGGCCTCCCAAAGTGCTGGGATTACAGGTGTGAGCCACCGTGCCCTGCCCAATCTCATTCTTTATGTGCTGTGTGGTTTTACATTGAGTAGGACCCAACGATCTTAGATCTTTTGC
The DNA here is from genome assembly GCF_049350105.2 of Macaca mulatta. Taxonomy (NCBI): domain Eukaryota; kingdom Metazoa; phylum Chordata; class Mammalia; order Primates; family Cercopithecidae; genus Macaca; species Macaca mulatta. The sequence continues at coordinate 95,141,001 of NC_133420.1, forward strand.
TATAGGAGTTCGGAGAAATCTTTCTCCTTCTCTCTATTGGAATAGAGGGTGCTGCCATTCCTTAAAAAGTATACTTTTAAAAACTCAAACCATTTAGCTGTCGTTTCCATCCATGAGCTGAGGAAATGGGCACTTACTCCTGTTTTTGAAAATTTTCCTTGACAGTTTTCAACAATTGGCCCCTCTGAGCGTGGAGAGCGTTGTCTACTTGGGAGGAGTTAGGCAGCTGTTTTTGTGTGGCCACCTGAGTGACACTGGTATATGCATAAGCACCTTTCCATACCTTTATCTATATGAAGTCTGTAAACCCAGGCAGGCAGATACTATGAATGTGAATAGATTTGCCACTTCTGACTTGTCACGTTTTAAAGACACAATGGATGGTGACTTGTATTTAGTGCTTATTTTCATGGCTGCCTTATTTGAATAATGAAAGTCGTAAAAAGTTTGTAATTGGATCTGACATAATAAACAAGCTACAAAATGCAACTGGTGGTGTAGGAGCTTGCTACTCAAGTATAATCTGAGGACCAGCAGTTTTAGCCTCCTCCAGGACCTGGTTAGAAATACACAGGGCCACTCCAGACCTCCTGAATCAGAATGTGCATTTTAACAAGATTCCCAAGTGATTCGTGTGCACAGGGCTGGCTTCATGGATGTGTGAGTAGTCACTTCACAGGGTCCTGCACTCAGAAGGGGTGCCCTGTGCTTAGGGTTTAGTGTTCTGTGGTCACCTTCTTGACATTCTTAATAATTTTGTTTTTGAATCTGTTTTTTGCAAGTGAAGTCCCATGGGACACTGGAGCAGTTAATGCGTGGTCTCATCCCATGCCAGGATGAGCACTGACTCTTCCACTTCCACCCAGTATTCACTGCCACCCTCTGCTTCTGGCAGGGATGGGGCCTTGCAGGTGGGTATGAGGAAGGTGTGGTGGGGTGTGTGTGCCCCATGTGCCCAATTGCCAGTGAGGCTCTGGGCACCTTTGGGGGTCTGCACTTGCCCTGAGAGTATCCCTGTGCAGAAGGAACCCAATCAATGTTCAGTAGCAAATGAAAAAACACCCCAACAAGTCCAGAGAGAGAGACCTAAGAAGAAAGGAAAAAAGCTTCTTTCTTGCTTTTTGATCAAGGGACGCAGCATTTTTATTTTGCACTGGTCCCCACAAATTATGTAACTGACCTTGCAAGTGCACATTGACATTCAAGAAGCACTGCTATAGGGAAACAACATAGACATTGGAGCCAAGACCCACTGTCCAGTTCAGGCTTTACCACTATGGTGACCTTTACAAGGTACCAGGCCTCCTGCCTCAGTTTCCTCATCTGGAAGATGGGGGATAATGTATTATCCTCATTCACAAATGGGCAGAGTCTAGGCAAAAGGCAGACTCGGCCACATGTCCTGGAGTAGGAGAATGTCCTGTGCAAGGACATGCTCTTTTCTTTGGTTTCATGAGGCTGATGAACAAAGCTGCACATTATGGCCTGAAGGTGGAACGGAGGTGCAGGGCAGGGTACGAAATGGGATAAGAAGGCCAAGCACCAGGTTTTTCAGATTCATGGGAGCATTTGGAAATTTGGAGTCAAGAAGCTGAGAAAGACAGAGATTGGGGATCTTAAGTAGGGAGGAGAGTGAACATCAGAGAACCTTCAAGTTAGGTGGATTGACTTGTCAAGTAGTCACCCACTTGCGTGGAAATCTCTGGCACACGTGAGATGGTGGAACAGAAAATGGCATTTGCTTTTGAGGTTGAAGTTAGATGATAAATACGAAAATACATTTTATTTATTTATTTATTTATTTATTTATGACAAGGTCTTGCTCTGTCACCCAGGATGGAGTGCATTGGCGCCATCATAGCTCACTGCAGCCTTGAACTCCTGAGCTCAAGTGATGATTCCACCTCAGCCTCCCGAGTAGTGGGGACGACAGGCTTGAGCCACCATGCCCAGCTAATTATTTTATTTTTCTGTAGAGATGGGTTCTCCCTATGTTGCCCAGGCTGGTCTCAAATTCCTGGGCTTAAGTGACCCTCCTGCCTCAGCCTCCCAAAATGCTGGAATTACAGGCATGAGCCACCATGCCTGGTGGGAAAATGCATTTTAAGTGGCAAACTGGTAGGGCAGGTAAAGTGTTGTCATTTCTTGATTACACATCCCTGTGAGGTAGTATAGATCTCTAAAAACCACAGCAACTGCGCTGCACAAGAACGCCTCTCTCTACTTCCATCTTCAGTCTTGTGACTTGTCTTTTGAAATAAAGGCCTACAGCTTAGTCATAACTCCCCAGTCTAGGCAGTATGAAAAGCTACTTGATATATGAATTTAGAATCCTAAAAGCTCTATATTTTCAGTTTACTTCAAAAACTAAGAGAAAAAAATATAAACCACAGTACCCATGCACTGAGGTGAAATAAAGTATTTTAAACCTGTATCTCCCATCTAAAGATTTTACTTTATTTAGGTAGGGTGATCATATAATTTGTTATACAAACTAGGACACTGTCAGGACTTAAACGAGGTCCTATTAATAATTATGCATGGGACTATCCTGGCTGAACCAGAATGTCAGGTCACCTGACATTTGGGGAAAGTTTCATTACATTTAGATTCAGAATCTTAACGGCCTTCAGGTCAAGTCATTCAACCTACTTTAAAGGATTAGGCTCATGTAAGTTAATAGTAAAATTACTTCTTGGGGCCAGTGAGTGATTATTAGTGTATTACAAAAAACACACAAGTTTTTGGTTATTCTAGAGTTGAAAATAAAACAGCTAGCAATTATTTAGCATTTTATATATTCTAGAACTGTGCTTAGCTTTATATATCTTAATTTAATCCCCTATAACCCTGTGAGGTATTCCTGTTGAAAATAAGAGAACAGAGAGGCTTGAGAAGATTAAGAAACTTGCCCAAGCACACCCAGCAGGACGTGGGTATTTTTTACCCCATGTTGCGCTGACTTCACAGCCCTAAATATTTCCATAGGATGTTGGTTTGTTTTTTGGCAGAGATTGCCTCAAAAGGTTAGGTTCTTGGCAATTGGGAATGATTTCCTGAAAGATACATTATGTCTACCAGAATTTCTACTATGTGTGGTGGTGTAGTGTCTGGTATATATTTATTTTGAAAAGAACAGCAAGCTGAAGCAGAGAAACCACTGCCAATTAAATTGTTGCAGGTGTTTGTGTCTATTTGAGTTAAAAGTGCCACTCGCAACTTGCTTAAAATAGTGGTTTTGGTGCAGTCAGGTAGGCAATTAGAACTGAAAGGGAAAAATAAAGTAATGGCTAACTTTCTGAGCGCTTACTCTGGGTTAGCCATTGCACTGAGCTCAGTTGCTTGGCCGCGTGATGAGGGCACAATCGGCAAGGCCTTCTATGATGGCCCTGGAGCTCATTTTCTCCTTAATTCTCATAAATGAGAATTTTATGAGATCCCCTGCATTATTAGATTAAGAAAATGAAGTGTTGAAGAGATGAAGTAACTTAGCCACGGTCACATGGCCAGTATGTGGCAAAGCTGGGAACTGAATCCAGGTTTGCTCTGACCCCATGGTCTTGTATCTTAAACATCTTACTGTGTACTGTTGGGATGTCAGAGAGCCTTGTTTCTGGTAGCATTATGGTGAGCAGAGCGGGAGATCAGTGCTTTCTACTGCAATGCATTGATTCCCCAAGTACCTTATTCAAGACTTTTGGTCTTGCAGGTACCTGAAACCCACTGTGCTCCCTTATGTAAAAGGGGATTTAATTATACAAACCCAGGGGGTGTCTCATGGCACCTAAGAGGAGGATGTACAGCCAGATATTTTGAGAGACTATAAGAATATGCCACTTCCTTATGCTCCTTCTTCCTAGGCAACATGATCTTTTCTGTGGTTCTCTTTATACATCATTTCATTCTTCTCCCTGGAGATAACTTTTCTGTTTTTTTAGTGTCTGTGTTAGTCAGAGTTCTACAGGGGAACAGAACCAATAGGATATATACCATTGACCTTTGAACAATATGGAGGTTAGGGGTGCTCACACCCCATGCAGTTGAAATTTGTGTGTAACTTCTGATACCCCCAAAACATAACTACTAGTAGCCTACTGTTGACCAGAAGCCTTGCTGATAACATAGTTGATTAACATGCATTTTGTATGTTATTGTATGTATTGTATACTGTATGCTGACAATAAAGTAAGCCAGAGAAAAGAAAATGTTACTGAGAAACAGAAGTTACTTCCTGCCTTCCCGCTCCTATATTTTGCCTATTTTCTAATATTATTATTAATAAGAAAAATATATTTACTGTTCATTAAGTAGAAGTGGATCATCATAAAAGTCTTCATTCTCATTATCTTCACATTGAGCAGGCTGAGGAGGAGGAGGAAGAGGAAGGGTTGGTTTTGCTGTCTCAGGGGTGGCTGAGGCAGAATAATTTATATTTAAGTGGATCTGTGCGGTTCAAACCTGTGTTGTTCAAGGGTCAGTTGTGTATATACACACACACACACACACACACATACACACAGAGAGAGATTGAGAGAGAGACTGATTTATTATGAGTAATAGGCTAATGCAATAAAGAAGGCTGAGAAGTCTTATCATCTGCAGTCAGCAAGCTGGAGACCCAGGAGAGCCACGGGTATAGTTCCAGTCTGAGGCTGAAGGCAGAAGGAGACCAGTGGTCTGGCTCAGAGATCATCAGGGAGAGTGAATTCATTAGGCTGCAAAAAGTTTGATTTCTGTTTATTATCAGACTCTATTGTCTTCTTGGTTTGTGTGCTTCATGAAGCAAGCTGCCATGCTGGAAAGGCCCGTGTGACCTCTGGCCAACAGACAGAATAATAGGGGGCTCAGTCCAGCTGCCTTTGAGAAACTGCATTCTGTCAACAACCCTGTGAGCTTGGAAGCAGATGCTTCCCCATTTGAACCTTCAGATGGGGCTCTAGCTGACAACTCAATTACATCCTAGGGAGACCCTGAAGCAGAGGACCCAACCAAGCCTTGCTCAGATTGCTGACCATGGAGACCGAGATGATAAATGTGTATTGTTTTAAGCCACTAAGTTGATGCTAATTTGTGGTGTAGCAATAGATAATTAGTACAGTTATTGTCTGGGCTTTCCTCTTTTAAGATATACTAGAAAATTAGGCAAAATGTAGGAGCAGGAAGGCGGGAAGTAACTTCTGTCAAGGGCCTGTGATACACCAGACATGGTGATAGGCTCTAAGAGTCAGCAGTGCCAACTGGCAAGGTTTTCTCTATTATCTCCATTTTAGAAATGTGGAAACCAGTATTCAGAGAAGCGAAATTACTTGTTTAAGATCACATGGCTGATAAGAGGCATCTAGAGCCAGGGTGGGAATGCATGTCTGTCTTACTGCAGAGCGCTGGTTTCTTCCACACATTTGGCTAATTCCCATGAACCATTACAAACACCTGTGTGGCATTTTTGCCTAGAGAAAAGGACTAAACAAAGACAGTTGATCTTTAAGCATTTATATGTACTTTGTTTGGGCTTGTTTCCAGGTCTCACTTTCCACCCACCTCATTGTGTGTTCCCACCAGATATTTGTTTGTTTCTCCTGTCCTGCCCTCCATCTAAACCTGTGCTTCACAACACTATTTTTAAATCCTCTTTATTATTCTCAAACAAAATTAATAGACAGTATTATTTACCAATACTACTAATCCTAAATAAGAATCACGAAATAAAATGGACATAGGTTTTAAACTTGGATCAAGACTGGTGGGACAGGTCTTGTCACATGATTTGTGCAGATGGTATATAATATCTGCGGGCAGGGAGGGTATGTCTATGGTTTACATTGATGACAGGCTGAGAAAAGAAGATCACAAATCTCAAGTGGAAGAATTGAACTTAGACATTGAGAGGAGCTCCCTTAGAGTGATGCAGAGACATTTAACATGTTTCACGTGAAGGATTGGAGTTGCTTTGTCTGTCGATTTTAATAAGGAGTGATTCTCTTGGACATGGTTAGGGGAACATCACACACCGGGGCCTATTGTGGGGAGGGGGGAGGGGGAGGGATGGCATTGGGAGTTATAACTGATGTAAATGACGAGTTGATGGGTGCTGACGAGTTGATGGGTGCACCACACCAGCATGGCACTTGTATACATATGTAACAAACCTGCATGTTGTGCACATGTACCCTAGAACTTAAAGTATAATAATAATAAAAAAAAAGGAGTGATTCTGTGTCGTATGAGAAAGCTTGGATTAAATGTCTGTGTGATGGTATATTAGCCAGCATCCAGTCAGAAAAGAGGCTACTATGATTATTTTTAACATAGTGAATTTAATACCAGAGCTTTGTTAAACAGCTGTTGAAGTACTGAACAGGAAGAAAAAGAGAACTGTAAGGAAATGTGTAGATAGTAGCTGCAGCAAACAGCTACTGCTCTAGTGCTGGAGGATCAAAAGGAGGGGGTTGGGAGATACCAGAACCTAGAGGCTTGGAGCTGGGACCCAGAGCTGAGGAGGTGCTGCCCAGCTGGTATTGGAACCTTGGAGATCTGGAATAAACCACTCGTCTAGTAACTTCGAGAATCAAATCAACAAGTGTGGGTTCCTACTGTCTGTGGTGTTGGAGTACTCTATATGGGTGTCAATCAATAATGATTCTTAAAACAGAAGTCAGGGATTATACCTTTGAATAATAATACCTTTCCTACCTTTTATTCTTGCTCTTACATTGCCTAGAATGATGGGACTACTTAAGTCTAGGCAGAGTACGCTAAACCATATATTGAATTCCTTTCAGAATGCTCTATATCAAATGAAGCTGGTATATTTGAAAAGTGTTCAGAACATTCCCAGAGAAATAATGCAAAGCAAGACCATGACCTCCTTTTCAGAATTTCTTTATAGTCTCAATTATATTTGAAAGAATAATGGTAGGTAATACTTAGATAAAACACTTATGATATGGTAGATGCTATTGTAAGTACTTGAAATTTTAATTTTTTTAATGAGACATCTCATTTAAGCTGTCCAAAAACCCAGTGGAGTGGGTAACATTATGCTAGTAGTTGTTGTTATTATGATTCCCCCTGTTTTACAGATGAAAAACTAAGGTATAATTGAAAAATTTTCACAAGGTCATACAGCCTGTAAGTGGCAGAGCCAGGATTTGAACCATCCACTTTGGCTCTAGAGTACATGCTTTTAATCACTAAGCCATACTGGCTGTGTGTGTGTGTGTGTGTGTGTGTGTGTGCATATATATATAGACATCTATGTGTATATACACACATATATACATACACACGCACGCACACACATACATGTATACACACACACACGTATTTTTATAATCTGTTTCTTACTTATCTGTGGATGGATGACTGGATAGCAAATCTGTTTATTTCTTTAGCAATGATGTACCTAGTAGAAATGTTGTCTTGGGGATTAGGAGAATGAGGCTTAAAAAACTCAATCTTGGCACTAACTTTGACATTTTAAGAGACTAACATTTGAATCTTGACTCTTTGTAAAGTGAGGAAGTTGAATGAAATGACTTAAGATATTTCTTTCTACTTATCATTGTTTTATGATTTGTGAGGATCCTGGTCACCTTTTAGGAACTGGGAGCTAGTGATGAAACCTGATTTTCATAATGAGTTAGCAAAGTTTCCTAACATATGCCAGACATAGACTTGGTAGTGGTGGTGCTATCGGTAGCTAAGTAGCTAGAGACTGTCAGGGACAAAGAGACTAAAGACTTGTTTTATTCAGATATTTGGGTACTGTGGGGTTGGCAATTTCAATTTCCATTTTTGCTGTATTATTACTTTTTTCTGCATCCAGAAATTAATCTTTTGAGGAACTGGCAAAGCACTACTTAGAAGCCATTTCATCTCAAGATTTAGCCATGAGAGGATAGTCTTTTCTGGTATCTTCACTTTACCCTAAAGGGCTATGTACTCTCAATTTATAGATGATCTGTCTATAAACTCATCTTTGATCTGAAGACTGGAGACCTGGAGTCCAGATACCAGAAATTGCCCAGAATAGTCCAGCAAAAACACTCACAAATTAGACGATGGAAGATGTGATGGTTTAGGAAACCCTGTGAGGTTAAGGAAGGGGACATGGGCGTGTGTGGGAGTGGGTGTCTGCAATGGAAACAGCTTTTCTTTTATTCTCCAAGCAATGACACTCACCTTTACACTCATGCATTCTCCATTTTGCTTCATGATTCTTTTCTCAAACCAACATTTTCCAAGTCTTGATTTTTAGGAAAGAATTGAGTCCATGAAGTCTTCCCATAAACGGGTTATATCACAGCATGTAGCACTTATCAGAAGGTCTGTAAAATTTATGGGTTTATTTAGAGTCAAAATGGATTTCAAATTAGGTTCTGAGAATTGCCAAATGTCATATTTGATGTTGTCTTTGGTAAATTTAGAAGAAAAGAATAGCTTTGGCTCCTGTTCAGCAGCAAAGTTGAATGCAGATGCATAGTTTGTTTTCCAAGTAACTTCTAATCTTTGAATTGCATCAGGATAGCTTTTACTATTTATCATATTTTGCAGTAAAATAACTATGTATCATTATCATGGTGGATGGTATTCATTCTGTACACAGTCAAGAAGCATGAGGTTGCTAAGGCGAGTGTGTGTGTGTGTGTGTGTGTGTGTATGTGCATGCGCATGCATGTGTAAAATGTAGGCCTATATTTGTGTATGCTAAAGAGGATGGGCAGTAAGAACCAGTGGTACCTTAAGAGGGAGCACAGATGGTTTGTTCCTAATTACAGGAGAAGAAAGAAACAAAGTCACTATTGCATCTCTGAACTTGTGGTGATGGTTCTTTTGTCTGGAGCTGGTTTTGAATTCAGCTGTAGGGTCTCAGAAAATTTTCTTAGAGCCATGTCAAACTGAGAGGGGTCCATTGGAGGCACTTCATCCATCCTGCACAGTCAGATACTGGAAGTTTGAGGCAAATAATTTTGTTTTTTTTCTTCATGAGCCAGGTGGCTCATTTTCCTGATGACACAAAAAGTTAAGAAGCAGAGTGAGTGTGGGCCAGGTGTGGTGGCTCACGCCTGTAATCCCAACACTTTGGGAGGCTGAGGCGGACGGATCATGAGGTCAGGAGATGGAGACCATCCAGGATAACATGGTGAAACCCCGCCTCTACTAAAAATACAAAAAAATTAGCCGGCGTGGTGTTGAGCACCTGTAGTCCAGCTACTCGGGAGGCTGAGGCAGGAGAATGGTGTGAACCTGGGAGGCAGAGCTTGCAGTGGGCCGAGATCGCACCACTGCACTCCAGCCTGAGTGACAGAGTGAGACTCTGTCTCAAAAAAAAAAAAAAAAAAAGAACCAGGGTGAGTGCATTTTACTAAAACATTCTGCTTTTGGTTGACACTCAGTTGTGAGGTTGTCACCCTTGGTAGTTCTTGTTTATCATTTTAAAGGGGAAAACTCATACTGTGGGTAATATGATGATGAAATGGCATGACAGAAGTTCCATTTGATGCCTCAGCACCCTAACGTGGCACTTGGTCTCTGCGTGTGTGCTTCTGCGTTAGTCTGTGGCCAGCTGTCTTTGTTGAAGTGTATTTGGATAAAAGAGTTCTTGTGACTTAACATAGAAATTAAATTTCAAGCAACGCAGGTGACAGCATTTTTGTTTGTTTGTTTTACGAGGTAGAATCGAAGCATTAGAGGTAATTCTAGCTTGATCATCCCACTTTCTGGAAATGACGGATAGAGGCAGTATATAGCACAGCATAGTGACTAAGGGTAGAGAGTGTGACGGATGTGATATGGAATCCCAGTTCTTCCTGACCAGCTCTGGGACCTTGAGCAAGTGACTTACCCTTTCTAAGGGATAATATCTATACCTACCTCATAGAAACCTGAAAAAATTAAATAAGGCAATACATTATGCTAGAATTTTAGTATAATGCCTGGTACATGAGAAATGCTACTATGTTAAGTAGCATATTATGAGATTAGCACAGATGGTAAACCAGATCTTTTCCTATCACATTTCACCAGATGTAGACCCTGTGAAGGCAGAAGGTTGTTATTTCTTTTTTTCTTTTCTTTTTCTTTCTTTTTTTTTTTTTGGAGACAGAGTCTCACTCTGTCGCCCAGGCTGGAGTGTGCAGATACGCGATCCCGACTCACTGCAAGCTCTGCGTCCCGGGTTCATGCCATTCTCCTGTCTCAGCCTCCCAAGTAGCTGGAGCTACGGGCGCCTGCCACCATGCCCGGCTAATTTTTTTTTTTGTGGTAGTTTTAGTAGAGACGGGGTTTCACCGTGTTAGCCAGGAGGGTCTCAATCTCCTGATCTCGTGATCCACCTGCCTCAGCCTCCCAAAGTGCTGGGATTACAGGTGTGAGCCACGGTGCCTGGATGAAGATTATTTCATCGAGTATTTCAGAGTCCACTGCTTGCTGTGTGAATAGTAAGGCAAAGTAACTGCACTCATCTTATGTTCTAATGAAAATAGCAAAAGTGAGTAAATACCTATGATGTAATTTCTTGGGGATTAATAAGTGCTATAGGGAGAAACAAAGCAGAATAATGGGTTTCAGAGGGATGAGGAGAATATTGTAGAAAGGACATTTAGGGAAAGCTTCTCTGATTTGAGTGAAGAGTGTGGCATCTGCAGACCTAAGGAATAGTGTTCCCAGAAGAGAAAAAAAGCAAGTGTATTATGTCCTGATTTGATTCAGGTACAGCTAGGTCATTTTGGTTTTTATAGACTGAGATAGGAAGTTCAGAGATTTCAAATGTGATACAGACTCTTCCAAGGGTTTTAAGTAAAGAATTAACATGATGTAACTTACATTTTAAAAAAGGACATCTTGTCACTGTGTTGAGAATAGTCAGGATGGGAAAGCAAGAATGAAAACAAGAAAACCAGTTAGGTTACTGTAGCAGCCCTGGGGAGAGAGATGGTTGCTGGGACTAGCATCATGGTGGTGATGGTGGGTTTAGATTCAGAGTAGGTTTTGAAGGTAGAGTCAATGGGACTTGCTGAGGATTGGTTGTACAGCAATAAGAAACAGGAGAATCAGTGAATACCTCTAGGTGTTTGGTTTGAACACGTAGTGAATGGCAATACCATTTCCTGAGATGGAGAAATCTGGGATTGGGGGTCAGAGATCTGGTTTCTGTTCTGAAAATATTGTATTTGAAATACCTGTTAGTTCTTCAAGTGGGGATGTTGAGTACATGGTTGGATATACAAATCCGGAGCTCTGGAGTGAAGTGGGAGATAGAGATAGAAATATAGGACTTAATAGCATAGAGATGGTATTTGATGTCATAAGACTACAAGGGATCACCCAAAGGAGAGTGTGAGGATGGAGAAAATGAACTGAGCCACGAGGAAATCAACATTGGAGGCTAGAAAGAGGAAGAAACTAAGAAGATGCAGGCAATGAGGCAGGAAGAAAACTATGGTAGAGGGTGTCTTAGAAACCAAGTGAACAAGTGAAAGGAAGGAAGGAGTGATCAACTAGGCCAAATGTTGCTGAGAGGTCAGATAAGATGAAGTCAGAAAATACTCCTTTGCATTGGGGAAGATGAAGGTCACTACTGCCCTTGACAGGAGTTCAAAGGCCATGTTGTGGCTGACTTTTTCACTTCTGTGTCTCTGGTGACATACAGTATTTGGAACATGACAGAAACTTTATAACATCTGTAGAATGAATGGATGAATGAATGAGTGAATGAATTGACAAACCTGAATTTCCTCCTTTTTTTGGCCTCAATGTAATCTTTGCTTGTCTTAGACTTTATTTTTCTTTTAGTCTTACCAGGGGCAAAATTATATGATTATCAATAAAACATACACATGGCACCTTCTTTCTGTTAGTCTGTATTTACTTCAACATTTATCTCACATGTCAATTAATGAAAAACACTTTTTGGGTAAATCACTTACCCAAAGGATGCTGTGAATTGAATGTGGAACACTTTTAAAAAGGCAGGGCAGAGGTTAGTTCAGAGGTCAAGCCCATGGCCATTTCAGTGTGGGTTACATTTTTCTTACTGTGAAATGTAAACCAGAAAGGATACTCTTAACTGGTTGCATTGGGAAGATTCTAGCCTTGCCTTTTTCCAAACTATTCTCTGAAGGCACCCTGGGGTGCCACAGTGAATTCGTGGAGAGGCTGTGGGAATTTTTTTTTTTTTTTTTGAGGCAAACACTGAAACAATCAGCATCTGTCAGCTACCATGTGAACTACGGGCTTAAGGTAGTTCATAGTTTTAACATTAGATCACTACATTCCTTTCAATGAAGTCATATCTTTGAAAAGCTGGGCTTTCAGGGGTTGCTGTGATAAATAGCCAGTGTGGTATAAAAATCAATGTGAAGCAGGAAATGGGGTGGCAGAATCCCATCTAATTCCAAAGCTAGAAAAGCTGCATAGTGCCCAGCAGCATGTAGGTCTCATTAAAAATTATGGCTATATAAGAATGAAATAAAAATATCACCTTCTCATCAATTTATATCTTTTTCTTTTCAAATAGTTACTAAGTTGTTAGGACATAAGTATTTATTGAGTTGTTTGGATCTACCTGTTTAACTCATGGAACTGTTAGATATTCCTCTTTGCCTAGAAATATCATGAAAAAAATACCTGAGACGCCAGAGTGACATGGACTAAGAACATTTGAGAACCTCTGATTTAGCCTCTTAGGCCCCCATCCCGCTGCCCTCTCCAGCTTGCTTGTTTGCTGCCCTGCATCCTTCCCAAATCCATGCCACTCAGCACTCTGTCAAGTGTTTCTGTGAGCCACTGAGTGAATTTGCAAAAATAGCGGGTATCAGTGAGCAGTGCAGGTTCTCTCAAATGAGGATTTTTACCTTATAGCTTGTTGGGGACCTCAAGAAATGGCTAGTGACACCTCCCATCCAGGAGGTAGCCAGAGAGTTTTCAGTCTCCTTTTCCTTTTTCTCCCCCTTGCACTGCACCATGGCTCCCAGATCCAAGAGCACTCTTCAGTTGCATAGTTTACACACATGGTTAAGGAGACTTTTTGGACTAGACTGGGTCTCTTTCTAGCCATTCATTGCTGTTTTATTTTCCTCTCCATGAAAATATGTTCTAAGCACTAGGCAACCACCTTACACAGGAACTTTTAGAACACAGCCCTTTGTATCATGGGGACCCCCTGCATCTGCTGGAGAGCCCTCTCTGGAGACAGTATTATAGGGTACAGTAGTTGCGATGTGCTATAATTGGCTCTTAAAAACTCAAAGAAGTCCATATCTGTTCAGAGCAAGAGTATGCTTTTTTTGAGATTCAAGATAAGAGAGTGAAAAGGACCTATTTTCATGGGTTTGTGAGGCAGTGCTGCTTGCTTTAAAGACTCTCTGAAATGGGAATTGCACTTAGTGAAATTGCGGGTATATGGCCATTGACAAAGATGAAAGGCAGAGAAGTGAGTGAGTTACATAATGTGACTGCATCCATTTGCTCAGGGGCATTCTAAGGGCTGCCTTTCTTTGCTGAGTGGAGTAACCCTCTTGAGTTCTCTCTCTGGGCCATTGTCACTTCATTTTTGATACTGGCCTTCTCAGTTTTAGCCTTCAGAATTACTCTGAGCAGTAAGAAGAATGCTAGGTTTTATTCTACCATAGAGATATTCTTCCCTACCTCTGTTTCTTCCTAATCTCCATGTTTCCATCCATACTTTCATTATCCCTTCTATTCTCTTTTTATCTTAATCTATACCCTCCCCTCTCTCCCTTTCTTGCCTCCTCTTCCATCCCTGTTTTCCTCTCTTTGCTTCCATTATGGCGGAATCCTCAAGTCTCACTTCTCACTCTCATGTATCCCCAGAGGAAAGAGCTGCTCACATTGAATTTGGGAGCATTTATTCTGGACCTGAATGGAGCATCAGAGCTTTGCAATATTTTCTGTGTTGAACTCATGGATAAGAGTCAGATGATCCCATGAATGAATTTTACCTTGGGATGAGTTAATCAAGACTCAGTTCCCCAATCAGTTTTCTAGAATGCCATAAAATTTAGGAAGATTAGCTTGTACTTGCTGCTTGGGCTTAAATATCTCTAATTCTAGTACTACATTATCTTTAGAGCAGTGTTGACCTGTAGAAATGTAATTATAGCCACAAATGTGAGCCATAGATGTAATTTTAATTTCTTTAGTATACACATCTTAATTTGAAGTAGCCACATTTCTGTTGCTCAAAAGCTACATGTGCTAGTGGCTACAGTATTGGACAGTACAGCCTTAGGCAGTAAGACATGGAGAGAAAGAGAGAGAGGTTTCAGGCCAGTAATGAACCGGAAGTATTTCTTGAGTGAACAGAGCAAGTGTTTGACAAGTAAATGGGCCTGGGAGACACCTTAAAGTTCAATGTCAGTCCTTTTTTTTTTTTTTTTTTTTTTTTGAGATGGAGTCTTACTCTGTCACCAGACTGGAGTGCAGTGGCACAATCTTGGCTCACTGCAACCTCTGCCTCCCGAGTTCAAGAGATTCTCCTGCCTCAGCCTCCCAAGTAGCTGGGACTACAGGTATGCACCACCACGCCCAGTTAATTTTTGTATTTATCTTTTTTCTTTTCTTTTCTTTTCTTTTTTTTTTTGAGATGGAGTCTCACTCTGTTGTCCAGGCTGGAGTGCAGTGGTGCAATCTTTGCTAACTATAACCTCCGCCCCCCAAGTTCAAGCAATTCTCCTGCCTCAGCCTCCGTAGTAGCTGGGATTACAGGTGTCTGCCACCACGCCCAGCTAATTTTTGTAGTTTTTTTAGTAGAGATGGAGTTTCTCCATGTTGGCCAGGCTGGTCTTGAACTCTTGACCTCATGATCCCCCACCATGGCCTCCCAAAGTGCTGGGATTACAGATGTGAGCCACCACGCCCAGCCTGATTTTTATATTTTTAGTAGAGATGAGGTTTCACCATGTTGGGCAGGATGGTCTCAATCTCTTGACCTCGTGATCCACCTGCCTCAGCCTCCCAAAGTGCTAAGATTACAGGCATGCATCACTGGGCCTGTCCCAATGTCAGTCTTTTAAGAACCTTAATCAGACAGCTGGTCAGCTGAGGGGTATGGGGATTTGGCCTGAAGTGTGTAGATCAGAGGTCACTATCATTCCTTCCATAGAGCCACCTAATTCTCTTTCCTTTCTCCCTCTGTGTTTCCACCTCCCTTGCTGACATTTCCCCACTTCTCGGAAGTCTAGGGCTTACACAAAGACAAGGTCTGCTGGTGAAAATAACTCAGCAGTTAAGAGCATAAGTAGGTCCTTTAAATCCTGAAAACACATTTTCTCCCTTTTACGCCTTAGTTCACATGGCAAAGAAGGAGATTTACTTTTTTTCCTTGAAATTGCAAAATGGCATCTAATTCCAGAAAGGCTCAAAAGCCAGCAATTGGGATACATTTTCTTAGCTCACTTGTCACAGTGACAAGAGGGTGCTGCCCACCCCACCCCCATCTGTGAATAGAGCAAGTTTGAACAGGCCCTGCTTCCTTCGCTAGGTTAAGCATTATCTTGTGGTCTTTGGGTTACTCTTATGTAACACCATCGCAAGCAAAAACTGAAAGCACCCCCATTTAACTTTGGTCTGAGTTTGCCCTGAGGACGAAGGGATAGGAATATGCGGGCGGGGGGGAGTTAGTAAGTTGTCAATAGCCTGGTAAATAAAATAAGAATATAGTCAACTTTAACTCCTCCCACCTTAGTTCCCCCACTCCTAACTTTCTTGTATTTTCTTCCCTATGAAATGAGGAGTTTGAATTAGATGAGCACTCACCAGTGTTTTTCATGGGGAGGATCTGTTTTCAATACCCCATATGTGAAGGGGAAGGTGGAGGGGATCTGACTGTGCTAGTGGTGGATTGGGGGCTCTTGGTTCTGCAATCAATTAACTCCTCTTAGAAATAAGCAACTAGCGACCCTGACCCTTGGATCTCACGAAATCTGAAGTTTCTCCATAGTACCAGTTTCTAGGTTTCTGAGTCTTGCAGAATACTAAAAATGTTCAACTGTGCTCTTGCAACGAAGAGATAGGATCCAAGTGGTGAGGTCTTCATTAATTAGAGAAGTATCTGGAATGTTTGGGGAGGAGTTATGGAGGGAGGCAGCAGCAGGCAGCAGATGGCAAACCCATGAGGGTCCATTGGCGTTTCTGGAATAAAATGGTTTGGTAGGTTATTTCTGGGGCTTTGTGATAGTAAAGTCTGAAAAACTGTGTTTATAAATAAGATTGGAAAAGTACAGAGGTTGAATTATTACCACATGTTAGGAATGTGGAAGGTTGCTTGGATAAATGAGAAAAGAAAGAAAAGAATGCAAGTAATATCCTACTGGGGTAGTGCGGTATTTTGTTTCCAGATACCTTCAAAGTATTAAATATATTTACAATTGACCCATGTAGCTATCAATTAATAAAACAAATCAATAGATGAGAACATAAAATCACCCCCAGTTCTGCCACTCAAAACTAACTGATGTTTCTGAGGTTTCTAAGGGGTGATTTACAAGTGAACATGGTTCCCCTTGGTGATGATGTCCTCAGAAGCAAAGCCCGTCTTCCAGATATGAGAATTCTTTACCCATTATGAATCTTCTTTTGTTAAAGTAACTTTTTCTTTTAGGATAATTTTAGATTTACAGCAAAGTTGCAAAGATAATAGAGAGACAAAGCCCCAAAGACAAATTCCCAACACTTCCTAGCAGGCCAGTTCTCTGACTAAGGTAACTGAACTTTAAGGTATTTCCCAATACTGTCTTACTCACTAATATTACCTAAGTTACCTTATATTACATTTCTCAAAATTAAGAAACCAGCATTGGTATATATATTACTGTAAACTAAAACTATAGGCCTTATTCAGATTTCACTATTCTTTATGGATCTTTTATCTATGAATTTAAGTCCTTTTTTGAATTCTGATATTGTCTGTAGTAACTCTTTATTTAAATAATGCTGTTTTCCTCCCTCTGAAAACAAAATATATAAATATATGTATTTATTTTCATTGTAGAATTAGGAAAGTACTGAAAATATAAAGAATAAAGTAAAATTACCTCTAGCCATATTGCTGTTCTAGTTTTCTGTTGCGTGCACATAGGTATACATTAGCAAATGAAGTTCATTATGCCTACAGTGTTGTTTTGAATTGTGTGTTTTCTATATAATATTAGCTTGGTAGAAATTTAATAAAAAATCTTCAAATTAGATATAAATATATATTTTTTATTGTATATACTTAAAGTGTAGAACATGATGTTTTAATATACATATTAAACATATACATGTTAAGTTGCTTGACAAATTAACATGTCCATCATCTCATATAGTTACCTTTTTCTCTTTTGGTTTGCTTTTTATGATGAGAGTACCTAAAATCTTTTCCCTTGCCAAATTACCAATACACAATACAATATTATTAACTTTAGTCCTTATGCTGTGTGTTAGACTCTAGACTTGTTTATCCTACATAACTGCAACTTTGTGC
Organism: Macaca mulatta; assembly: GCF_049350105.2. NCBI lineage: Eukaryota > Metazoa > Chordata > Mammalia > Primates > Cercopithecidae > Macaca > Macaca mulatta. Next base: position 95,158,486 of record NC_133420.1, read on the forward strand.
CCTTTGACCTGCATCTCCCATCCCCACCCCCCTCATCTACTCTCTTGCTTCTATGTACTGTATTCAATTTTTTAAAATTTTAGATTCCATGTTTGAGATCATGCACCATTTTTCTTTCTCTGTGTGGCTTATACTTAGCATACTATTCTCTAGGTTCATCCATGTTGTCATAAATGGCAGTATCCCCTTCTTTTAAAGGCTTAGTAATACTCTATTGTACATATATGTACATATCAACAGATGAATGGATAAAGAAGTTGTGGTATACATACATGTATACATACATATGTACACATAATAAATATTACTATAAATATGTACAAATATGTATAAATATGTACACATAATAAATAAATTAATACATATATGTACATATGTACATTAATATTAACACATATATATGTACTGTATATGTATTAATATGTATGTGTACCACAACTTCTTTATCCATTCATCTGTTGAGGGACATTTCAGTTGTTTCAATATCCTGGCTATTGTGAATAATGCTGCAGTGAACATGGGAGTGCAGATATCTTTACAAGACAGTGATTTCCTTTCCTTTGGGTGTATATTCAGATGAGATATTGCAGGATCATATGGTAGTTCTCTTTTAATTTTTTTGATGAGCTTCCATACTTTTTTGTGAATGTGTAATTTTTGAAAAGTCATATTCTACTGTGTAATTACTCATTCTCCTATTGTTAAACAGCCCTTAGGCTCTTTCTACATTTGTCTACAATAAAGTGAATTTTAATGTGAATTGTGTTACATAGACCTCTTACTACCTCTCTGATGATGTTCTAGAAGTAGAATTACTGGGTCATTAGGCCTGGTGTTTAATATATGTTGCCAAGTTACCATTCAGAAAGATTATACCAATTTCTATTTCCAAAGTGTCCTTTAGGATATTCACCAAACTTCAATTTTACCAGCATTCAACATCATAATTTTTAATCTTTCACAATTTAAGAGGTGAAAAATTAGATGTCTTTATTATTTTAAATTGTGTTTCATTGATCGTTACTAAAGTTGTCCAGATATTTTCTAAGCTTACGCAAATTAACATTTCATACTTAACGTTAAAACATTAACATTTCATACTTAACGTAAAACCATCACTAATTTAATTTGCTGAATGGTATGATACAAAGATCTAAAAGCACTCTTTTTTTGCAGTGTTCCCCCATATTATAATTAAATATTGCCTCTCTTGTTCTCATTGAACTGTGAGGCTCTTTTTAGTAGAAGTGTGTTACCTGGGGTCACTTATCTGTTCCAGTGACTTTTCTGTATCTTCATTCAATACCATTGTTATTTTACCTTTATAACTCTTTTAAATAAGGGCTTGGGCAAGTTTGTTATCCTTTTTTTAAAAAAAATAGATTTAGTTTTTAGAATAGTTTTAGGTTCACAGCAAAATTGAGCAACAGTTACAAAGATTTCCCATATACTCCCTGCACTCACATATACATAGCATTCGTCATTATCAACATTCCCACAGAGTAGTACACTTGTTACAGTGGATGAACCTGCATTGACATATCACGATCACCCAGAGTCCATAGGTTACCTTAGGGTTCACTCTTGTACATTCTGTGAGTTTGGGCAAATTTATAGTGACATGTATCTACTATTATAGTATGATATAGAATAGTTTCACTGCCCTAAACATCCTCTGTGCCCTGCCTGTTCATCCCTCCCTTTCCCCTAACCCCTGGCAACTACGATCTTTTTACTCTCTACAGTTTTGTCTTTTCCAAAATATCATATAGTTGGAATTATACAGTATGTAGCCTTTTCAGACTGACTTATTTCACTTAGTAATATGCATTTAAGTTTTCTACATATTTTGTCATGGCTTGATAGCTCATTTCTTTTTAGCATTGCATAATATTCCATTGTCTGGATATACCGCTGTTTATCCATTCACCCACTGATGGGCATCTTGGTTACTTCTAAGTTCTGCCAATTGTGAATAAAGCTGCTATAAACATCTATGTACAGGTTATTTTTTGTGTGTGGACCTAAGTTTTCGACTCCTTTGGGTAATTCCAAGGAGCACAGTCGCTGGAACATATGGTAAGGGTATATTTAGTTTGGCAGGAAACCACCATACTGTCTTCCAAAGTGGCTGTACCATTTTGCATACCCACCAGCACTGAATGAGAGTTCCTGTTGCTTCACATTCTTGTCAGCATTTGATGTTGTCAGTGTTCTGAATTTAGGTCATCGTGATAGGTTTGTAAAGGTATCTCACTATTATTTTCATTTGCCTTTCTCTGATGATGTATGATGTTGCAAATCTTTTCATATGCTTATTTGACATCTGTATATCTTTGGTGAAATGTCTGCTAAGGTCTTTAGCCTATTTCTTAATAGGGATGGTTGTTTTCTCATTGTTGAGTTTTAGGAGTTCCTTATATATTTTGGATATTTAAATATACTGCATATAAACAGTCCTTTAACAGATGTATTTTTTGCAAATATTTTCTCCCAGTCTGTGGGTTCTATATTCCCTTGAAGGTGTCCATCACAAAGCAGTTTCTTACCTATTTTTTTTTTTTTTTTGAGACGGAGTCTTGCTCTGTCGGCCAGGCTGGAGTGCAGTGGCATGATCTCAGCTGACTACAACCTGTGCCTCCCGGGCTCAAGCTATTCTTGTGCTTCAGCCTCCTGAGTAGCTGGGATTACAGGCATGTGCCACCATGCCCTGCTAATTTTTGTATTTTTAGTAGAGAAGGGTTTCACCATGTTGGCCAGGCCGGTCTCAAACTCCTGACGTCAGGTAATCCACCTGCCTCGGCCTCCCAAAGTGCTGGGATTACAGACAGGAGCCACCATGCTGGGCCGTTTCTTATCTTTTTATTCCCAAAATGTTTTAGCTCTTCTCACCCTTCCAGATGAACTTTGGCACATTTTGTCAGTTTCCGTAAAGGAACTATTTACTGTCAGGACTTTCACTGGAATTGCTTTATGATGGCTAGTCTTCTCCATCAGTAGTATAGTATATGTCTCTATTCAATCTTTAAAAAAATTCTGTATTTCTCAAGATGATTTGTAATTTTCTTCAGACAGATCCAACATATTTCTTGGTAGAGTTGCTTTGTGTTTAGTTGTTCTTGATGTATCATGAATGGACTCTTTATTCTCACATATCTTCTGATTGGTTTTACTAATAGAGGTTATTACACAGGGCTTTAATCTTATCTATGTTTGTACCCCTTGTGCCTACCCTGTTACTTGACATGCAGTAAATGTTAAATAAATGTTTGTTGAAATGAACAACCAGTTTTAGGAAATTTGTCTGGTTATCCAGTCATTATTAAATTCTCTTCCTTGAGGTGACTGGCAAGATGGCCAAATAGGAACAACTCAGGTCTGCAGCTCCCAATGAGATCAATGCAGAACGCACGTGATTTTTGCATTTCCAACTGAGGTACTCGGCTCATCTCATTGGGACTGGTTAGACAGTGAGTGCAGCCCATGGAGGGCGAGTCGAAGCAGGATGGGGCATCGCCTCACCTGGGAAGCACAAGGGGTCGGGGAACTCCCTCCCCTAGCCAAGGGAAGCTGTGAGGGACTGTGCTGTGAGGAACGGTGCCACTGTTCCAGCCCAGATACTACGCTTTTCCCATGGTCTTCACAACCTGCAGACCGGGACATTCCCTCGGGTGCCTACACCACCAGGGCCCTGGATTTCAAGCACAAAGCTGGGTGGCCGTGTGGGCAGACACCCAGCTAGCTGCAGGAGATTTTTTCATACCCCAGTGGCGCCTGCAACACCAGTGAGACAGAATCATTCACTCACCTGGAAAGGGGGCTGAAGCCAGGGAACCAAGTGGTCTAGCTCAGCGGATCCCACCCCCACAGAACCGAGCAAGCCAAGATCCACTGGCTTGAAATTCTCACTGCCAGCACAGCAGTCTGAAGTTGACCTGGGATGCTTGAGATTGGTGGGGGGAGGGACGTCCACCATTACTGAGGCTTGAATAGGTGGTTTTCCCCTCGTAGTGTAAACAAAGTCACGGGGAATTTCAAACTGGGCAGAGCCCACTGCACCTCAGCAAAGCCAATGTAGCTAGACTGCCTCTCTAGATTCCTCCTCTCTGGGCATCTCTGAAGAAAGGCAGCAGCCCCAGTCTTATAGATAAAACTCCCATCTCCCTGGGACAGAGCACCTGGGGGAAGGGGTGGCTGTGGGCGCAGCTTCAGCAGACTTTAACGTTCCTACCTGCCAGCTCTGAAAAGAGCAGCAGATCTCCCAGCACAGTGCTTGAGCTCTGCTAAGGGACAGACTGCCTCCTCAAGTGGGTCCCTGACCCCTGTGACTCCTAATGGGGAGACATTTCCCATCAGGGGTTGACAGACACTTCATACAGGAGAGCTTTGACTGGCATCTGGCAGGTGCCCCCCTGAGATGAAGCTTCCAGAGGAAGGAACAGGCAGCAATTTTTGCTGTTCTGCAGCCTCCGCTGGTGATACCCAGGCAAACAGGGTCTGGAGTGGACCTCCAGCAAAACTCAAGCAGACCTGCAGAAGAGGGGCCTGTTAGAAGGAAAACTAACAAACAGGAAGGAATAGCATCAACATCAACAAAAAGGACGTCCACACAAAAACCCCATCCAAAGGTCACCAACATCAAAGACCAAAGGTAGATAAATCCACGAAGATGAGGAAAAACCAGCACAAAAGGGCTGAAAATTCCAAAACCCAGAACACCTCTTCTCCTCCAAAGGATCACAACTCCTGACCAGCAAGGGAACAAAACTGGACAGAGAATGAGTTTGATGAATTGACAGAAGTAGGCTTCAGAAGTTGGCTAATAACAAACTCCTCTGAGCTGAAAGGGCATGTTCTAACCCAATGCAAGGAATTTAAGAACCTTGAAAAAAGGTTAGAGTAATCTAGAGTAATAATCAGTTTAGAGAAGAACATAAATGACCTGATGGAACTGGAAAACAGCACAAGGACTTCGTGAAGCATACACAAGTATCAATAGCTGAATTGATCAAGCGGAAGAAAGGATATCAGAGATTGAAGATCAACTTAATGAAATAAAGTGTGAAGACAAGTTTACAGAAAAAAGAATGAAAAGGAACGAACAAAGCCTCCAAGAAATATGGAACTATGCGAAAAGACCAAAGCTACGTTTGATTGGTGTACCTGAAAGTGACGGGTAGAATGGAACCAAGTTGGAAAACACTCCTCAGGATATTATCCAGGAGAACTGATAGCAAGAGAGGCCAACATTCAAATTCTGGAAATACAGAGAACAGCACAAAGATACTCCCCGAGAAGAGCAACTCCAAGACATAATCATCAGATTCACCAAGGTTGAAATGAAGGAAAATGTTAAGGGCAACCAGAGAGAAAGGTCGGGTTACCCACAAAGGGAAGCCCATCAGACTAACAGCGGATCTCTCTGCAGAAACCCTACAAGCCAGAAAAGAGTGGGGACTAATATTCAACATTCTTAAAGAATTTTCAACCCAGAATTTCATATCCAACCAAACTAAGCTTCATAAGCGAAGGAGAAATAAAATCCTTTACAGACAAGCAAATGATGAGAGATTTTGTCACTGCCAGGCCTGCCTTACAAAAGCTCCTGAAGGAAGCACTAAACATGGAAAGGGAAAACTGGTACCAGCCACTGCAAAAACATACCAAATTGTAAAGACCATCGACACTGAAGAAACTGCATCAACTAATGGGCAAAAATAACCAGCTAGCATCATAATGACAGGATCAAATTCACACATGACAATAGTAACCTTAAATGTAAATGGGCTAAATGCCCCAATTAGACGCAGACTGGCAAATTGGATAAGGAGTCAAGACTCATTCGTGTGCTGTATTCAGGAGACTCATCTCACATGCAAAGATACACATAGGCTCAAAATAAAGAGATGGAGGAATATTTGCCAAGCAAATGGAAAGAAAAAAAAAGCAAGGATTGCAATCCTAGTCTCTGATAAAACAGACTTTAAACCAACAAAGATCAAAAAAGACAAAGAAGGGCATTACATAATGGTAAAGGGATCAATGCAACAAGAAGAGTAAAGTATCCTAAATATATATGCACGCAATACAGGAGGACCCAGATTCATAAAGCAAGTTCTTAGAGACCTACAAAGAGACATAGAGTCCCAAATAATAGTAGTGGGAGACTTTTAACAGCACACTGTCAATATTAAACAGATCAATGAGACAGAAAATTAACAAGGATATTCAGAACTTGAACTCAGCCCTGGACCAAGTAGACCTAATAGACATCTACAGAACTTTCCAACCCAAATCAACAGAATAAACACTCTTCTCAGCACCACATCACATTTATTCTAAAATTGACCACATAATTGGAAGTAAAACACTCATCAGCAAATGCAAAAGAACAGGAATCATAACAAACTGTCTCTCAGACCACAGTGCAATCAAATTAGAACTCAGGATTAAGAAACTCACTCAAAACCACACAACTACATGAAACGGAACAACCTGCTCCTGAATGACTACTGGGTAAATAACGAAATTAAGGCAGAAATAAATCATTTCTTTGAAACCAGTGAGAACAAAGACACACTGTACCAGAATCTCTGGGACACAGCTAAAGCAGTGTTTAGAGGGAAATTTATAGCACCAAATGCCCACAGAAGAAAGTGAGAAAGATTTAAAATTGACACCCTAACATCACAATGAAAAGAACTAGAGAAGCAAGAGCAAACACACTCAAAAACTATCAGAAGACAAGAAATAACTAAGATCAGAGCAGAACTGGAGATAGAGACACAAAAACCCTTCAAAACATCAATGTATACTGGAGCTGGGTTTTCAAAAAGATCAACAAAATAGATAGAGTGCTAGCAAGACTAATGAAGAAAAGAGAGAAGAATCAAATAGACACAATAAAAAATAAAGGGGATATCACCACTGATCCCACAGAAGTACAGACTATCATCAGAGAATACTATAAACACTTCTATGCTAATAAAGTAGAGAATCTAGAAGAAATGGATAAATTCCTGGACACATACACCCTCTCAAGACTAAACCAGGAAGAAGTTGAATACCTGAGTAGATCAATAACAAGTTCTGAAATTGAGGCAGTAATTAATAGCCTACTAACCCAAAAAAGCCCAGGACCAGATGGATTCACAGCTGAATTCTACCAGAAGTACAAAGAAGAGCTGGTACCATTCCTTCTGAAACTATTCCAATAGAAAAAGAAGGACTCCACCTTAACTCATTTTATGAGGTCAGCATCATCCTGATACCGAAACCTGGCAGAGACACAACAAAAAAAGAAAATTTCAGGCCAATATCCCTGATGAACATCGATGCGAAGATCCTTAGTAAAATACTGGCAAACTGAATCCAGCAGCACATCAAAAAGCTTATCCACCACGATCAAGTCAGCTTCATCCCTGGGATGCAAGGCTGGTTCAACATATGCAAATCAATAAGAATAATCCGTCACATAAACAGAACCAATGACAAAAAACACATGATTATCTCAGTAGATGCAGAAAAGTCCTTTGATAAAATTCAACACACCTTCATGCTAAAAACTCTCAATAAACTAGGTATTGATGGAATGTATCTCAAAATAATAAGAGCTATTTATGACAAACCCATAGCCATTATCATACTGAATGGGCAAAAGCTGGAAGCATTCCCTTGGAAAACTGGCACAAGATGAGGATGTCCTCTCTCACCCCCTTATTCAACATAGTATTGGAAGTTCTGGCCAGGGCCATCAGGCAAAAGAAAGAAAGAAAGAGAGAGAGAGAGAGAGAGAGAGAATTCAAATAGGAAGAGAGGAAGTCAGATTGTCTCTGTTTGCAGATGACATGATTGTATATTTAGAAAACCCCATTGTCTCAGCCCCAAATCTCCTTAAGCTGATAAACAACTTCAGCAAAGTCTCAGGATACAAAATCAATGTGCAAAATCACAAGCATTCCTATACACCAATAACAGACAGAGAGCCAAATCATGAGTGAACTCCCATTCACAATTGCTACAAAGAGGATAAAATACCTAGGAATACAACTTACAAGAGATGTGAAGGACCTCTTCAAGGAGAGCTACAAACTACTGCTCAAGGAAATAAGAGAGGACACAAACAAATGGAAAAACATTCCATGTTCGTGGATAGGAAGAATCAATATAGTAAAGATGGCCATACTGTCCAAAGTAATTTATAGATTCAATCCTATCCCCATCAAGCTACCATTGGCTTTGTTTACAGAATTAGAAAAAGCTGCTTTAAATTTCATATGGAACCAAAAAAGAGCCTGTATAGCCAAGACAACCCTAAGCAAAAAGAACAAAGCTGGAGGCATCACGCTACCTGACTTCAAACTATACTACAAGGCTGCAATAACCAAAACAGCATGGTACTGGTACCAAAATAGATATATAGGCCAGTGGAACAGAACAGAGGCCTCAGAAATAATGCCACACATCGATAACTATCTGATCTTTGACAAACCTGACAAAAACAAGCAATGGGGAAAGGATTCCCTTTTTAATAAATGGTGTTGGGAAGACTGGCTAGCCATATGCAGAAAACTGAAACTGGATCCCTTCCTTACACCTTATACAAAAATTAACTCAGGATGGTTTAAAGACTTAAAACATAAGACCTGAAACCATAAAAACCCTAGAAGAAAACCTAGGCAATACTATAGGCATGGACATAGGCATGGGCAAAGACTTCATCACTCAGACACCAAAAGCAATGACAACAAAAGCCAAAATTGACAAATGGGATCTAATTAAACTAAAGAGCTTCTGCACAGCAAAAGAAACTATTATCAGAGTGACCAGATCACCTACAGAATGGGAGAAAATGTTTGCAGTCTATCCATCTGACAAAGTGCTAATATCCAGAATCTACAAGGAACTTAAACAAATTTGCAAGAAAAAAACAAAACAACTTCATCTAAAAGTGGGTGAAGTATGTGAACAGACACTTTTCAAAAGAAGACATTTCTGTGGCCAACAAACATATGAAAAAAATCTCATCATCACTGGTCATTAGAGAAATGCAGATCAAAACCAAAATGAGATACCATCTCACGCCAGTTAGAATGATGGTCATTAAAAAGGCAGGAAACAACAGATGCTGGAGAGGATGTGGAGAAATAGGAATGCTTTTACACTGTTGGTGGGAGTGTAAATTAGTTCAACCATGTGGAAGACAGTGTGGTGATTCCTCAAGGATCCAGAACCAGAAATACAATTTGACCCAGCAATCGCATTACTGGGTATATACCCAAAGGATTATAAATCGTGCTACTATAAGGACACATGCACATGTATATTTATTGCAGCACTATTTACAACAGCAAAGAGTTGGAACCAACTGAAATGCCCATCAATGATAGACTGGATAAAGAAAATGTGGCACATATCCACCATGGAATACTATGCATCCATAAGAGAGGATGAGTTTGTGTCCTTTGCAGGGACATGGTTGAAGCTGGAAACCATCATTCTCAGCAAACTATCACAAGGACAGAAAACCAAACACCACATGTTGTCACTCCTAAATGGGAGTTGAACAATGAGAACACAGGGAAACAGGGATGGGAACATCACACACTGGGGCCTGTTGCAGGGTGGAGGGCTGGGAGAAGGATAACATTAGGAGGAATACCTAATGTAGATGACAGGTTGATGGGTGCAGCAAACCATTATGGCACGTGTATACCTATGTAACAAGTGTGCATGTTCTGCACATGTATCCCAGAACTTAAAGTATAATAAGAAAAAAGTTGAATTCATAGAAGAATAATGGTTCTCAGAGGCAGTGGGTAGGAGAAGAGTGAAGGAATGGGGAATTACTGGTCCAAGGGCACAGAGTTTCAGCTAGACAAGAATAGTTGAGATCTACTGCATAGCAGGATGACTGTAATCAATAATATGTTGTATATTTCAAAATAACTGAGAGTAATTTCAAATGTATCACCACAAAAGTATCAATGAAGTTAAGTGATGGATATGTTAATAAGCTTGATTTAATCACTCTAAATTGTAGACATACATAAAAACATCACATTGTACCACATAAAAGTAAAATAATTATGAAAACACTGCTCATACTTAATTTAGTTTTTCAGTTTATAATGTTGGGATTTTCTCAGTATAGCATCATATTCTACAAGTAATAATAGCTCTATTACTGCTTTTACTATTTAAATATTTGCTTTTTTTCTTACTGAATTGTCTCTCTCTTTCCCCAAATGGTAATTTGTAATGGTGGTAGTAGGCATTCTTGTCCCTGATTTTCATAGGACATTTCTGGTACAGGAATGAACATTCCTAGGGAATCTATGGATGGGCTTTAGAGACAGTCTGTTAACCCCCAGAACATATGCGCAAATTTGATTTCATGAGACAGGGTGCATGAGAGGGCATATTTATAGATCTATTCTTATAATTATTTTTGCATACTTTATATTAGGCTTCTAATTTTAACCATGTAAATAATAAATTTTTTTATTCCTGTACTTCTTTTTACCATGAGATTATTATTCTTTATTTGAGTTCACCTTTACTTTTGTTTTAAAACAACTGTTTTCAGCTTTAAGGCTATATCCCCTTAAAACAACTGTTTGATGAGTCTGTTAGCATAGGGAAAACAGCTATTAAGAGAATCCAAGTAGTTGTGAAATTTAAACTTTGTGGAGGCTTGAGATACTTACAAATGGCATCTGTTTTCATCACACTTTGGTATGCACCGAACTCAGGAAGACCAAGGCAAGGAGGGCTGACAAAAGCCATCCATGACTTTTAAAACCCGAGGTGGTTTAAAAACTCAGTTGTTCTAGTGAAAAAATGTGGAACAGAGAATTCAACCACTTTTCACAAATGTATTATGCTTAAATCAAACTAGCTGTGAGCTGACTTTATCTCCTTTATTGCCAGTGTTTGGGTAAACATGTGAAAAAGCCTGGAGAAAATAAGACATTATCTCATTGGACAGTATTCATTAAATAATATTCATAAAAACCAATGAAACACAATTTACAGTTTATGTCAGGGGTCCAAAAGAACAGAAGTTGAAAAACCCGTTTAAGAGCTCCAAATAGCTACTACAACAGGCCACATGCAGTTTTGTTTTAGGAAATGATAGGAGGAAAAGGATGAGACCAGCTCTTACCTATAACTTTAGCACATTTCATATCAGGTAGCTGCCTTGAGTCAACAGCAGTCAGCGGGGATACTGAACTGCAGTCTCAGTTTGGAAAATGCTTTGCTGCAGTGATGGGCTATGGCTTCTTAAGCGATTACTCACAGTTTACGTTTTAAGGGAGACGTTAGACATCCTGAAACAACTGCAGATGGCACTTAGAGAAAATGCATGGAAATGGTAGCCATATAAGACCATACCTCTTGAGTTGTGAAAATATCTGACCTTAAATAAGATCCTGAGAAGTCCACTTCCTCTTTACATTCTTGGGAACATCAGTGGCCTATTTCTTCCTCTGGGCAGTGACTAACTTCATATAAGTTGGTTTGTGTATGCAAAGGCTCTTCATTGCTGATCAGCGAAAGCGTCACTAACCATTTAAATGAAATAGTTATTTAAAATTGTGTTTTATTTAATTTTTTTCTTTCGAGACTGGTTTATGAGACTGGCTAATTTTTGTATTTTTGGTAGAGACAGGGTTTCATCATGCTGTCCAGGCTGGCCCTGAACTACTGGCCTCAAGCAATCCACTCACTTCAGCATCCCAAAGTGCTGGGTTTGCAGGCGTGAACCACCATGCCTGGCCTGAAATAGGTATTTTAAGAGGACTTATTGCTTCTTAGACTCATGAATGAAATGGGTCCTACTCAACAATGGATGTTTCCTTTTCTGGCAGGCAGAAGAGGTAGAAACACAGCCAAGAATTACTTTTCTCTGATTATTCTTTATATGTAGTTTGCTAAGATAGTCTGAAAAAAGAAAAATAAATACCAGAGCAAGGAATGGAAGATATGAAAGCCAATAAAACTTATGAGATTTACCTACTTTGCTAGTCAGTTGAAATTCTGTGTTCAGGCCAACCTTGCATCAATACAGGGCACTTTATTATTACTATTATTATTTTTAATGGGCACATAATAACTACATATTTATGGAGTATAGTGGTATTTATATACCCATATATAATGTGTAATGATCAAATCAGGATAATTAGCATATCCATCACCTCAAACATCCATCACCTCAGACACTGAAAATTATGTCGACTTTCAAAACAATCCTTTCTCTGTGCCATTGGAGTCTTAGGGAGTTGCTTGTTTGTTTCCATCGTTCTTTACTCACTCATTTCAGAAAAACGTATTTAGCATCCACTGCACAGCCTTACATGTATGTAGCTCTTTGCACTTTTCAAATTGCCTTTCTAATATTGTCTACATTGTTTCCTGTACATACACCTTGAAGTAAGTAGATCTAGTGTTATGGCTCCTGTTTTATAACATGTAGAATCTGAAAATTGCTTATAACTGAAATTTGGCAAAGTGGTGAGTTTGCACCCGCATTTGGGTCTTCCAATTTCTAGGCAACTGTGACTTTTACCTTTTGTAAAATACTTGATCCTGTGTGGAATGCTGACGGCTGTGGACCAAAACAGTCTCTTCTCTGAAAGAGGTAATAATAATCATTGTGAGTTTGAGGCCACATACCTACGAAAACAATAGAATCCCTCTAAACCAACATCATCTGGACTGATTGTTGCTCAGATCATTAAGAAAACATGGTTCAAGTGGGAAGTCATAAGTCTGTGATACATACATACTTAAACACATTACAGCAACTTAAAGCATCTAGATGTGTATTTATTTACCAATCTTTTGATGTAGAACCAAGATCTTTTATTTGATTAAGGATCTTCTTGGGGTCTACATCAATCATTTTCTCTTGGATAACTCTTCTATAATTTAAAAGTATTGATTGCTTTAATGTAGAATGAGAACTTAAAAATATTTGTAAACCACTCTTGAGTGTAGAATCATTTTAGATTTAAAAATTCCTTGTGGTCAGGCATGGTGGCTCACACCTGTAATCACAGCACTTCGGGAGGCCGAGGCAGGTGGATCACCTAAGGCCGGGAGTTCCAGACCAGCCTGGCCAGCATGGTTGAAACCCTGTCTCTACTAAAATACAAAAATTAGCTGGGTGTGGTGGCGGGCACCTGTAATCCCAGCAACTCAGGAGGGTGAGGCAGGAGAATCACTTGAACCCAGGAGGTAGAGGCATTGAGCCGAGATTGTACCATTGCATTCCAGCCTGGGTGACAAGAGCAAAACACCATCTCAAAAAAAAAAAAAAAAAAAAAAAAAATTCCCTGAGATCGTTAACAGCAGCAGTTTTTAAAAAGCAGTTCACCTTTAAAAAAACTCTTTCCAATGTAGTTTTCAGAATAAAGCAACCTGCTTTCTTTTTGTACTCATTTTATGTAATATTTAATTAAATTATGTAAATACTAACAGCATACACCTGTCATAAGCATGTCTATGTCTGACATTAACAGGTTTGGGAACAAACAAACACAGTGACTCTTGGTAAGTATCCAGCTCAACTGTTAGGAGCTGAAGTACACTGGCATATTAGAAAGTAACTTCCTAGCCAAGTGTATTTACTGTGCCATGTACGTTTCACACAGGGAATGAAGGACATGAGCTATTCTGGCGAGCTGGTTGAGAGATTTAGCTGCAATGTAATCTACAGGTGCATATAACACTAAAGAGGTCCAGAGTATGGATGAGCTGAGGTGGTCCTGAAGGATTTATAGAAGGCTTGGAATGTTAGTTGGGGCTGGAAAGATGAGTGGGATTCAGTAAGGGAAATTTTAGTGTGTGTGTGTGCATGTATCTGCATGGGGGTTGAGGCGAGAGTAAGGAGTAGGCAGGAAATGGCCAGATGTTCTCAGCAAGGGAAAGGAGTTCATTTTCTTGTAATACAACAAAGTGGAACAGTCATGTAGACCCTCCTCTATTCCACATCCTCTTCTAAGCTCCACCTCATGAAGGAAATCTTCCTGTACCAGGTGGGTTAGGTGGGGATTTTGATTTACTTCCTAATGTAAATCATTGTGGCAGTTACAAACTCGACAGCTATTTAGCCTTTCACCTTCAGTGTGGATTACACCTAATCCATTCCAGGCAGATGAGAGGCTACACTATTTTAAGAAAGCTGCCAGGGAGGTATTTTGATTTTCCTTAGTGATCCACTCTGATGTACTGACACTCTGTAGTAACCCTTCACATATTTGAAAATGGTTATTAAATCTTTCTTCCAATGTCTAGGCTGTATTATCCCAAAGCAAAATAACCATCTTTTCATGTATTCTTTATTCTAAATCACTAAGTAGAAAGAATGAGAAATTAAAGTGCTTACAACCATTTCTCATTGGCAGTTTTCAAGATTACCCTGGTGTTAGTGCTAAATGTGTATACCTGTGTTAGTACTCTGTGTGTATGTGTGTATGTGTGCGTGTACATATGCATGTGTAAACATAATGTATATTGAGGTTCTGTCTACTGGGATCACCTGACTGCCAGGGAAAGTTGATTTTTTGATACCCTCTCACCTCAATCACTCTGACTGATCCTTTCTGGCCACTTCCTCTTCCTCCTTCCTGTACTGTACTCTGTCACAGGTTAAACAAGATCTGACCCTCATATCAGCTTGCTAAGCTCTCTTAGTTATTAAGTGGATTTGATACCAAAAATGGATTAAGATGTCAGTTTCCCTAGGATTGTTTCTCAAGAGAGGATTCTTGGTGATGGAAGGCCTTGAAGACCCAAGGCTGGAATCTCTAATGTAGAACCAAGTGGTTGAAGGATTAATCATGGTAGATTATCTGGAATATACTAAAATCTCATTGATGTATATACAAAGCTGGGATTTTCTGTGTTTAAGGCTTATCAAGAGTAATACTGTCTAATAGAAATATAATGTAAGCTACACATATGAACGGCATACATAATTTAAAAATTTTAGTAGCCACATCAAAAAAGTAAAATGAAAAGTTAATATTAATAATATATTTTATTTAATTCATTGTTATATAAAATATTATTTCAGCCCATAATCAATGTAAAAATTTGTCAGTGAGATATTTTACATTATTTTTGCGAACTCTTCTGAATCTGGGGTGTATATTATACAGCACACCTCTGTTCTACTAGCTATATTTCAAGTGCCCAGTGGCCACATACGGTTAGTGGCTTCCTATTGGATATGCACAGATATAGAATGTCCCATGATGAGGATAGGGAGCATGTTACCTTTTAAATCTTGGAACCCACTGGGTATGGGGAGTCTGTTGTGAGACAGCCTCCATCAGCCAGGGTGGTTCCATGGTATGCGTTGGTCATGCCCAGCAGCTAGCCGGAATCAGTGTTTGGTGGAACGTGGGGCTTTGGAATGCCACTGTGCTTGGTTTCACCTCAGAGAGAGCAGCTGGATTCCTATAGAGCTCTGAATAAAGGGAATTGTTCCTCAGAAAGCAAGTTGTTGAGCAACAAGTATAGGATTTCCTGGCTAACAGCCAAACCTGGGCAGGTTTTCTATAGATTGGTTGGCACATTTTTTCCTCCACTTCCTGGAGATGTCCTAGAATTAGAAGATGAAAGACAGCCCTGTGTTACTGTGGGGAACCATAAATGGTAGCGTTTACCCCAAACTGACCAAGGTGGAAACTGTTTCATGGGGTCCAGGTTGGATCAGAAAGTATACACAGCAGCAAGCCGGCTTTCCCTTACTGCTCAGACTCCTGGGGCACCCCGTGCGCTCCTTTTCATTGCTGAGAGACCCAAAGCAGCAGGATAAAAATGGCATAATTTTACTCCAACATGTAAGAAGAGAATAGTAATATGACTTTTGTATTAAAGCAAATGTGCTATGGGGCCAGGAGCGGTGGTCCATGCCTGTAATCCCAGCACTTTGGGAGGCCGAGGCAAGCAGATCATTTGAGGCCAGGAGTTTGAGAACAGCCTGGCCAACATGGCAAAACCCTATCTCTACTTAAAAATAAAACCACTAGCTGGGCATGGTAGTGCATGCCTGTAATCACAGCTACTTGGGAGGTTGAGGCACGAGAATCGCTTGAACCCAGGAGGCAGGGGTTGCAGTGAGCCATCATCACACCGCTACATTCCAGCCTGGACATTCCAGACAGAGCGAGACTCTATCTCAAAAAAACAAAACAAAACAAAAAACACAAAGAAAGCACAAATGTGCTGTGAGTATGATATAAAATTCCCTTGCATTAAATTTTTTTAAAAAATTGATAATAGCTGTACATATTTTGGGGATATATGTGATAACTTAATACATTTAGGTAATTTATAAAGATCAAATCAGTGTAGTTGGGTTGTACATCACCTCAAGTATTGTTTTCTCTTTAAGCTAGAAATGTTTGAATTATTCTCTTGTAGCTCTTTTGAAAATACAATAAATTATTATAAACTATAGTCAACTTACTGATGTATCAAACACTGGGTCTTATTTCTTCTATCAAACTGTGTATCTGTACTCATTAATCAACCTCTCTCCTTTGTATTTTAAAACATAAAATACAAGTCTTGCAAAAAAAAGAGTTGAGCTGACAGTGAATTGCTTTGGGACACACCATCTTTTGCCTCAGGCTTGGAGGGCATTTTCCTTTGCTCTTGCTTATGCAAGTTATTCCTTTCCTTTCCCATCTACTCCATCACACTTCATCCAGTCTGGAGTTGAACGTACCTTTAGATTTCAGAGTGTGCACAAACAAGCAAGGAAGTTCTGGTAAGGTCATAATCATAAAGATGGTTTGTCCAGTCGGGGAGGGATGTTTATTTGAAATCAGCATTTTGAAAGAACAGGATAATAAATGCACGTTAAGATTCATTTCAATACAAAAATAGTTTAAAATATGTACACACATGTACACACACACACACCCCCCCATACATATTTTCTTAAGAGTATCCAAAGTTCTCTTTTTTTCTCCTATGTCATTAATTTTTATTTATATGGAGTTTTAATTTATTTTACTTTTTAACTTTTATTTTAAGTTCAGGGGTACACGTGCAGGTTTGTTACACAGGTAAACTTACATCATGAGGGTTTGTTGTACAGATTATTTCATCACCCAGCTATTAAGCCTAGTATCCATTTTTATTTGAATATTGCTTTTACTGTGATTTGATGAACAGGACTATTTTAGATAGTTGTCTCATTCTTTTTAGGATTCCAACTTGTATTTGAATTTTTTCTAACTTTTTAACTTTTCTGTGATTTTAAGGCTAATGCATATTGATTATGTGAAGAAGATAAAGTATAATATTAGTACCCCCTTGTAATCTTCCCTTGTAATCTTGTTTATAATTATTACTAGTTTTTTTTTGAGATAAAATCTCAGGAATAGACCATTGAAGTTATGCTTTAGATCAGGGGTCCCCAGTCCCCACACCGTGAACTGCTACTGGTCCGTAGCGTGTTAGGAACCGGGCCCCACAGCAGGAAGTGAGTGTTGGGTGAGTGAGCATGACTGCCTGAGCTCTGCCTCCTGTCATATCAGCACTGGCATTAGATTCTCATAAGAGCGCAAACCCTATTGTGAACTGTGCATGTGAGGATCTAGGTTGCGTGTTCCTTATGCGAATCTAACTAATGTCTGATGATCTGAGGTGGAACAGTTTCATCCTGAATCCATCCCCCCGCACCTCCCCCACATCTGTGGAAAAATTGTCTTCCACAAAATTGGTCCCTGATGCCAAAAAGGTTGGAGACCGCTGCTTTAGATGGTGAATTAATTGTAAGAAGGATAAAATATGTGTCCACTGCTTACATACTATAATTTTATCTGTTTTCAGTTGGAACTGAAAAAGATCAAGTTAAATGGTTGCAGAAATAATTCAACATAAAAAAAAAGTGAAGTTAGAAAAAAGTAACTTAATAATGATTAAAATAAGGCAGATGAGTTTGAGATGGGGCTGTTACCCTTTGCTCCTGTAAAGGTCTAATGATACAGAGTCAGGAAATACACAGTACCATTTGCAAACACTCCTGAAATCTAATGACCATGGTAGATGATACAAATCAACCGCAGTCCTTTTATCTACTGCACTGAGACATAGCCTCAAAATACTTTGTAATCAGCTGTTGGTATATTTAAATGAAAACCTATTTAGTGTTCTAGATGCAATCTAATATGGGAGGGAAGTAGGTAATGGAAAAGTCAGAAACAATCTTTAGATCACTTATTCAGGTCCAGTACAGCCTCCAAAGCCTAGACCTTCTGTTACATTGAATTTATAGAAAGCTAGAGTGCATCAGTATGGTGGTTCTCAACCGTGATACCAAGATCTCAATGACTGATGTGTTGGGATGGTTGTCACAAATGTTTTCTCATTAATGATGAAGTAGAGTCTCTAGGAATAGCCCCAACCCTTTGTCAAAAAAAGCCTTTTCGTAATCTAGGTTCGTTCACTGGAATATGAATACAGAAGTCTGAGAACTTCATCTTCCTCATTGCAGAGAAAAAAAAAGAAGTCGTGAACTTCTATGGGTTAAGAGAACAACGTTTGTTTTGAATTGGCCTCCTCTTGGTGAAAAAGTCACTGCAGTAGCTGCTGCAGCTGTAGTAGTCTTAGTTAGAGTCCATCTCTCTGCTGGTCATTTCAAAAGTCTTAACCCCAGGAAAGCCTGACTCACAGAATGCTTTGGGACATTAGTGCCGAAGGATTTAATTAAAGAAAGCCAATTCTGGAGGAAAGATGTCAAGTGGGCACACAGTATAGTGGATAGAAGGTGTCTGACTCATGAGGAATGACACACAGAGAGAACATTTGCTCAGTAAATTTTTTTTTTTTTTTGGTTATGAAGAACTGAGAGAACGCTGGCAGAACTTTTATTCTACTTCCAAGAAAGGGTTAAACTTTCTTTGGTTGCTTCACAGCGGCCTTCTGAGTTTAGGTAGCCACAGTGGTTTTAGCACTGTAAGTTGGGGGCATATTTGGCACTTTTTAAAAATTATTGTAAACTGGTAGGTCTAGGTGTATTTCAGGAAGGAAGTTAGAATGTTGGGGGATGATTTACATTTTCTCTTATGTGGGTAGGCTCTCTCATTCTCAAATAGAATGGAGTATATTCACGGTCATGTTCCTCTTCTCTACCAAAACAATTCCCAATCCTTCTGTGTCATCTATTCTGGGCAGAGGTTAGGGGTGGGGGAGGATTAAATACTGAGTTCTATTAAGAGATCACCTCCCTCCTTTTGGCCTTCCTTTTAGCCACATTGTTTCAGTCTCTCAAGAAGCTCTTTGCGGGGCAGGAGGGGGCGGGGAATAAACTTTATGTGAAGTAGGAATGAGAAGTCACAGTTACTTTTTTAGGGAGTGGTCCTAAAGGCTTACTCCTGACATTGTGCTCATTGGTATAGAAGCAGGACAGGTGACAACAGGAAATTCCTGAGGAACATTTTTGCTCTAGAACATTCTTAGGTAGAAATTCTGAGGAAGTTCTGGACAGTCCCCGCTCAAAGGTAGAATAAAGGGAACATGGAAAGGATTCATCCTGTCCCTTGAAGCTGCTGGGCTAGTGAATTAACTAGGGAAGGGAAAGTTGTTTAAAGCCACAACAAACTGAATAAAATGCTGAAACTGGAGAGAATGGAGAAAGACAAAATGTGCTTACAGTGTGTCCCAAAACAGGAAGAGAGAAATGAACCTGTCAGTAGTTATTTTCTCAATTTAATCTCAAATGAAACAGTGGGGAAAATACTTCTAAACAAAAGGCATGCCTGATTAATGAGAGGGTTAATCAGGTCATGAGAATCAACAGTTTGACAAACTGTACTTCTAAATGTACATTTATGGAATTAGGGGTAAAAATGGTAACAGAATTTGGTAAATGAAAGTACTACATTGAAATAGCTGGTTTAAAAAAGTACTATCATCTTGAATGATAATGATGCCATTTGTAGGTTTTCAGCCATGCCTCAGGGCTCAATAGACTGAGCCTGAAGTAGAGATTTCATCTATCTTTCATGTAAAACTACTACTTTCTTATTTTGTGCAATATTTATGTTAAAATACTTGTAGTTATATTATAGACTTAATTCTGCATTCTGATTTTTTTCCCAGTTAATGTAAAGTTGCCATGAGTGGTTATTCATTCTTCATGTTGTGTCATAATTTTTGTGGCTGTGTAATATTCCATCTAGAGACTGTACTGTACTTAACTGGCTATGCCTTTAATATTTAAATTATTTCAAAGGGCGTTTTAGGTTATTTTGAAGGATATTTTCTTTATTCTAAATAACCTGCTATAATACGGAATATGCTTTTCCCTTATTTTGGATTATTTCCTTAGGATTATTTTTGAAATGAAATCAGTGAAGGAAGTGAACATGTTGGTGATTCTTTATACTTATTGCTAAATTGCATTCTAAAACATTTCTGTGATTTCCACATGGCAGAGTAAGAGTGGCCACGTGTGCCTAATGAGGCTACAGAGTGAAGGATTCCCTAGATTTAGTGCAACTGGAAATGATTCTCACCAGAGAATGCTAAGCCCATCCTGGTTGCAAAAAAATATTTTTAATGAATTGTTATGGAAAAAAGTCAGAAAGGCATCTGCCAATCAGAAGGGAAGTTTTAGCCTCAGCTGGAAGGATTTGTTTTTCCAGTTTGCATTGTCTTATGTAATAGATTTGGGGCCTAAAAACTTAGGGATTAAATGAAACTTTAATAAAATTAATCTTGTTTTATGTAAACAGCACCTAACATTGCCTTACAGATAGTGGGGGCTCAATAATATTTATGAGTAAATGAGGCACTGTGGGAACCTTGTCATTGACAGTAACCCTGAAGTGAATTATTTTTGGTCATATGGTGGAAATTAGACTGCTGTGCTTTAAGTTTCAGATATTTTTTCCACTCAGGTTTTCTTAAAATGATATATGCCTCTACAGCTCACAGTTATAGCCGATATTTGCAAATACTGTAACAAAAAAACTGTTTAACTTAAAAACAAATATTAAATCCTTCACATCCCAACCCATGTGGAAAAGGGAGGAAAAGGGAAATACTTTTAAAAAGTGGAAATTCTTAAATACTATAATCTGTTTGTTTGGAGCAGAAACTATTTAAAAACTCACAACTTTAATAAGTGAAGGAAACATACTGATGTAAACCACAAACATGTTCAGGGCATGAGATCATTCAGGCTCCTTCTCACCTTCAGAACAAAGGTTTCCCCTCTTCTCTAGTTTTTCTTTTTTTTTCTTTCTTTCTTTCCTTTTTTTTTTTTTTTTTTTTTTTGACAACCACGTCAAGTTTTCCTAGCTGTGGCCAAGGAGCAGTACTCCAGCTATTAAGCTGTGTGAGAACAGTGAACTTGGTCACCAAGGATCATTTGTCTCCAGTTGTCAACAAAGGCTTGTTTTACTAGGAACAATGACTACACAGGTTTGTGTAGAGTGTTGTGTGCAAAAGCGTTAATCAGTAAGCAGCTTGAGCCATACTCAGAATCTCTTTTACATAGTTATTTTGTTTTTTAGAGGTGATCATTGTTTCTGTCAATTGGCACCATTTGAAAAAGAAGTTCATCAGTATGCCGGGATGCTTTCTGCAAGCGAGATTGACTCAGTCCTCTGTTTCTTTCTTTTGGTTCTCTTTAATCAGTTTTCACCAGAGCACAGCCCTGTTATTATTGATGTTTAAGTACAGCAAAGTGGTTAAATGATAATGATCTTGGTTTTCATCCAAGATAGCAGATTTTTTTTTTTCTAGCTTGGGGAATACTTCAGTGCCCTGATGGAGTTTTTACACACTCACACTCGCATTTATACATTCACAGTCACAGAAGACCTTGGTTCCAAAGAGGACAGACAGGAGGACTGCTGGCTATTGGAAAGGGTGCTAGTCTAGAGCCGGCAGGAGTAACTGGGGGTAAATGAATTCTTCTGCTCTGTTTGGCACTTACCAAAAGAACTAAATCACTGTAAGGAACCTTCTGAGCATAATTCCAGCATGGCTGAATAACTGAGATCAAGTTGTTAAAAACTTAAAGTTGATAAAAGTTGCATTTTGAGCCTTAAGCAGTGGCACATGCATGAGCCTTCTGTACACATATTTCAGGAGACCCTTCCCAACTTTACCCACTCAATGACTCCCCCCATCACTTTTTTTTTTTTTTTTGGAGACACAGTCTCATTCTGTCACCCAGGCTGGAGTGCAGTGGTACAATCTCGAATCACTGCAACCTCCGCCTCCCAGGTTCAAGCGATTCTCCTGCCTCAACCTCCTGAGTAGCTGGGACTACAGGCACGTGCCACCACGCCTGGCTATTTTTTTTTATTTTTAATAGAGATAGGGTTTCACTGTGTTAGCCAGGATGGTCTCGATCTCCTGACCTTGTGATCCACCCCCCCTCAGCCTCCCAAAGTGCTGGGATTACAGGTGTGAACCACCACGCCTGGCCCCCCCATCACATTTTTATTAAGTCCAGTGAAGTGCACCTTTTCTTGTCTAACTGAGGCAGGACTGATGCCATGGAGTGTATGTGGCGATGCCTTTTTGAGTCCTTCCAACTCTAGGGACTCTTAGGGAGCAAAGAGCTTGGACTGAGAGGTCCATAGTCAGATAAACCTGTTTTCTGAAATAGTTGCATAACCTTGAGCAGGTCACTTAAGCTCTTAATGTTAACAATAAACACACAAATACAAGCATACCTCATTTTGTTTTGCTTTAGTTTATTGCACTTTGCAGATACTGTGTTTTTGACAAATTGAAGGTTTGTAGCAAACCTGCATCAAGTAAGTGCATTGACACCATTTTTTCCAAACAGCCTGTGCTCACTTCATGTCTCTGTGTCACATTTCAATAATTCTAGTAATATTTCAAACTTTTCCATTGTTATTATAATATGTTATGAAGATCCATGATCAGTGATGTTTCATGTTACTATTATTATTGTTTTAGGGTGTCATGAACTGGCCCATATAAGACTAAAATGACAAACTTAACCAATAAGTGTTGTGTGTATTCTGACTGTTCCACAGAGTGTCCGTTCCCTGTCTCTCTCTCTCCTTGTGCTCTTGTGTTCCTTGAAACACAATAGTATTGAAATTAAGCCAATGGATAACCCTAGAATGTCCTTTAAGTATTCATCTGAAAGGAGGAGTTGCATATATCTCACTTTAACTCAAAAGCTAGAAATGATTAAGCCTATTGAGGAAGGCATGTCAAAAACCAAGATAGGCCTAAAACTAGGCTTCTTGTGTCAAACGTTTAGCCAAGTTGTGAATGCAAAGGAAAAGTTCTTGAAAGAAATTAGAAGTGCTCCTCCCATGAACACAAGAAGGATATGGAAGCAAAATATCTTCATTGCTGATATGGAGAAAGTTTGAGTGGTCTGGATGGACAGTCATACTGATCACAAAATTCCCTTAAGCCAAAGCCTAGTCCGGAGTAAGCCTTAACTTTCTTCAATGTTATGAAGGCTGAGAGAAGTGAGGGAGCTTCAGAAGAAAAGTTGGAAGCTAGCAGAAGTTGGTTTATGAAGTTTAAGGAAAAAAGCTGTCTCCATAAGATAAAAGGGCAAGGTGAAGCAGCAAGTGGTGATATAGAAGCTGCAGCAAGTTCTCCAGGAGATCTAACTGAAATCATTGATGATGATGACTACACTAAACAGACTTTCAATGTAGATAAAACAGCCTTCTATTGGAAGAAGGTGACATCTAGGACTTTCATAGCTACAGAGGAGAAGTCAATGCCTGGCTTCAAAGCTTCAAAGGACAGACTGGCTCTCTTGTTAGGGGCTAATGCAGCTGGTAACTTTTAAGTTGAAGCCAATGTTCATTTACCATTTTGAAAATCCTAGGGCCCTTAAGAATTATGCTAATCTATTCTGCCTGTGATATGTAAATGGAACAACAAAGCCTGGATGAGAGCACATCTCTTTACATCATCGTTTACTGAGTATTTTAAGTCCTCTGTTGAGACCTTCTACTCAAAAAAGAAAGATTTCCTTCAAAATATTACTGCTCATTAACAATGCACCTGGTTACTGAGGAGCTCTGATGGAGATGTACAAGGAGATTAATGTTGTTTTCATGATTGATACATCCCTTCTGCAGCCCATGAATCAAGGAGTAATTTCAACTTTCAATTTGATCCTGGTATAAAGTACAAGCCTACTTGGAGGGGGCCTGGATAGTGCCTAGATTGAGGGTTTCTGTGGTGACAGTGACCAGCTATAACTTTGGGTGCTTGAATGGAGATGATCACAAGAGAAGCAATAGCTAACCAAGAGCATCAGGGTGTCACCTTATCTGTCAGGTCTGAAGATCAAAGACAGTCTGGGAACACTCTCTCTTTGGAAAAGATGTCACCTTTGTATTTGTATCATTGGTATCAAAATTATGTAATTGGCCATTAGAGCTCATCCTCCTTATTAATATAGGAATTGCTGTCATGTGGTGGTATTAATGGTTTTGGAAATGGAGTAGCAGATGATAGTCTAGAAACAGAGAAGAACCTGGCTCAAATACAAAAGCATTTTGTCTATACACTGATTCTACCACTGGAGGTATAATAAGATTAACAGTCTACTCGTTGGGATGGTCAAAGTTCCCTGAGTATTTTTAACTTACCACTATTTAGATCTTAGTGCCAGTTGTTTAAATATTACTTAGTGGATGGACATTTTAGGAGGAAAAACAAAGAATAGGAATGACACAGATTGTCTCTTAATATTAGATAATTTTTCTCTCTCCTCCAGGCTTCCTCATCTTTATTATGGGTACTTCCAGAAGCCTCTATTGATAATGGTAATAATAACTACTATTATTTTGTAGTAGCCTACCTGTTACTAGTACTGGTATAATGTTTAGGAAATTTCTTGTATATTGACTTCCAAACAAACCAGTAAGTTAGAGATTATTATCTATATTTTCAATAACACTTTGAAATTCAGAGTAGTTATCATATTGCTCAAAGTCAAACAGCCAGTAAATGGCAGAGTAAACATAGGACTTGAAGAAGTGTTGTGCTAAAGGTAGGTATCTTTGTTTCTTTGTTTCTTTTTCTTTCTTTTTTTTTTTTAGAGACAAGGTCTGCCTCTGTCACCTAGGCTTGAGTACAGAGGCGCGATCATAGCTCACTGCAGCCTTGAACTCATGGGCTCAAGTGATCCCCCCGCCTTGGCATCTCAAATAGCTGGTACTACAGGGGTGCATGCCATCATGCCTGGCTGATTTTTGAATTTTTTTTGTAGAGACAGAATCTTGCTATGTTGCTTAGGATGGTCTTGAATTCCTGGCCTCAAGCAGTCCTCCCATTCAGCCTCCCAAAGTGCTGGCATTAAAGGTGTGTGTCACCATGCCCAGCCCTGTTTCATTTTTTTTTTTTTTTTTTTTTTTGAGACGGAGTCTCGCTCTGTAGCCCAGGCTGGAGTGCAGTGGCCGGATCTCAGCTCACTGCAAGCTCCGCCTCCCGGGTTCACGCCATTCTCTGGCCTCAGCCTCCCGAGTAGCTGGGACTACAGGCGCCCGCCTGTTTCATTTTTTAAAATATTTTTTTGAGTTATGAAACAGCAAGTTAAATTTATACAAATCCTACACAAAGCTAAATGTTTAGTGAAATTATTTTTCTTGATTTCTGGTTACCCAAAAAAAGTATTGGTTGGGCAAATTGCCTATTGTAGATCAGAGGGAAGGGCTTTAAAAGGAACATAATGACAACCACAGGGCTTTGTTGATTGCCTTTGTTGCAGGCTGTCCATTAAGTTCATTTGAAGTATATCCTTTAATATTCCCCATATGGGCCTGTGAGTAGTAGAACCATGTACTTGTACTTCCTACAGGAGAAAAGTGAGTGGTAAAAATTTCTATCTTTGAATGCCTGAAAATATTTTATTTTGCCTTAATGATTGAATAATACTTAGTTGGGCATAAAATTATTGATTTACAGCTATTTTCCTCAGAACTTCGAAAATTTTGACTTAGTTGGTCTTGACGTTTATTTTTAAGATGTTTCCTAAGCATCTAATTATTGTTCCTTTAAGAGTTTTGCTTTATTCTGATGTTTTTCTGTTCCATCATAATGTATCTAGATGTGGATTTATCTTTCTCCTGATCATGCTTTCTATCTAAGGACTTCTTTCTCTAATTCTGGAAGATCTCTCCAAATATTCTATCTTCATAATTTTTTTCCATTCTTTTCAGAAATTGATATTAGATATATATTGGAGCTGGCCAATCTATCTTACAGCCCTTTCAGCCGAACCTTAATTTTAAAGAACAGACTCTTCTCTCCTATGCTTCCTCTTAGATAAAGTAAGATAACAGCTCCTTGGCATTATCTTCAAATTTACTGTTCTTTTTTAATATGTCACATATATATTTGAACTCATCTGTTGAACTTTTCTAGTTCAGTTGACTTATACTTTTATTTTCTAAGATTCTTAATTGTTTTTTATATCTACCTGTTCTTACTCTGCTTTTTAATGTTCATAAATTTGTAATTATTTAAATAGATGTTTCTTTATTCATCTCATTAATTATCCTAAACATATTTATCTTATTTTAGTTTTTATTTTTTTTTACAGACAGTCTCATTCTCTTGCCTAGGCTGGAGTGCAGTGTCGCAATCATAGCTCACTACAGCCTCAAACTCCTTGGCTCAAGTGATCATCCAACTCCAGTCTCCCAAGTTACTAAGATTATAGATGTGAGCCACTGCACCTGGCTCTAAACATTTTTATTTTAAAGTCTTTGTATGACTGTTCTATGCAATTAATTTCATTTGGGCTGAGTTTATAATTGGATGGGGGATTTGGCTTTCTTAGAATTAGATTCTTTTACGTGTTTTGGAATTTTAGTTTGCAGGTTCATTTTGAACTTAAGAGATTTTTGCTTTTTATGTTATTTCTTTTATTCTCCCTCTTTGACGGATGCTTTTGTAGTTTCACAGTTACTTTCACCTGGTTCCCCATGCCCATTCCATAATTAGGCATTATAATGGTGTTTCATGTTTCCCTGCTCTGTGATGACTTGGGCAATATCACAGATGCATTGAGTAAGCAGAAAACCTGACTCAATTCTTTTCCTAAGACGTCTTTCCTTCTTTTCTAGGTCCACAGCTGCTGGGGCCCCAGAGAGTAGGTCCTCCATCATTTTGTACAGCTTTCTTTTATAAATGTGTGGCTATCTGGGTATTTTCAGAGAAGGGAGGAGGCCCTACCTCAGTCTTTGGCTTGAAAGAGTGAGCCAGACTCCCTTCCCATCTATTCCATGGCAGTTTGGATTCTCATACCCCTCGGAAGTCCAGTTCTCTACTGCCCCTGCCTGCTTCTGGCCTGCAGTTTGAGTTAGGCATTTCATTGACCTTAGCCCCACTTTCTTTATTTCTGTTTCTTTCTTAGTTGGTAGAGATTTATCTGGCCTTTAAGGCTGATGACGCTTACTGGTTTTCACTTTTTAAAATTAAATTTTCAAATATAAAGTATGTGTTTAGATCAGAGGGGCTGTTTTGGAGCTTGAAGTTACAGGACTGACTTGACCTGAACTATACCATTTCACTTGGCCTGCCTGCCTTTCTTTAAAGTCCTTTCCCCAGGAATGCCAAGAAACTATTTTATCGCTGTCTCCTGTCCTTTCCTCCTTCTCTTACAAAGTTTCTTAAGAAATTAAGGGATTTACTTTCTTCCTAGTGTTACCTTGATTGGGCAATGTTCAGAATAAATTTCAAAGCTCCACCTTCAATGTAAATATCAGTGTTATCCCAAGCTAGGGAGAATAATATTAAGAAATGAGTAAGTTTACAGAAATTATTCTCAAGAACCAATTTTCAGGAGATGTGACATTTGATATGATGTGTATTCAAGTATAAACTTCCACTTAGCTTTCATGTGTGTTATAAAATAGCTGAAAGAGCTTCATGTGTTGTTAGAGTTCTCTTTCTTTTCCTTTTGAATAAGAAAAATAATATTGTAATAAAAACCTTCTTTATATCAAAGCTCTTTAAAAAGCAAATGTTAATAAAACTGGAAATACTTTTTTCTTCATCTTAATAAATCCAGAGAACCAGAAAATACCCATGCTTCAGGGCACTTTTAAATGTACCCTGAATACTTTAGGCTTAAGGATAGTATTGTGCTGGAGACACTTCTTCAGCCCTCCTCGAAAATCTTTCAAAGACCCACTATAACTTTTCGGTCATTCCAGTAGGTTTGCTCTTTTGCTCAGATCCAGAACTCTGGTCATGCTAACCAACCAAAGTTAGACAACTTGCAATTCTTTCTTTATGTACAATAGTTTAATATTGACTATTGTTTTCAAAATTAGTATTTATTTTTAAAACAATTATTCTTAAAATCGTTTGAAAGTATGTGCGCATGGTAAAATTTTTGCACAAAGTGAAAGCGAATTCAGTAAAAGCAAATCTCTCTAATTCCAGCCCATGCCTTCAGGCTTCCTCCTCAGAGATAGCCAGTGTTGCTGTTCCCTCATGCATCCTTCCTCACATCTTTTATGCATGGATATTACCTTTTTCATCAGTGGTTAGCATATCATACGCACTATTAGGAACCTTGTTTTTTACACGTAACAACTAATTTTAGAGCTCATTCCCCATCCGTATATACAAAGCTGCCTCATGATTTTTTACATTAAAACAGTTAACTATTGCTAGAATCTTGCTGTACTTAACAAAGCGTTATGTAGGAGTTGTTAATGTCCATGACATGTTTGTTTTATTTTAAAGTAGGATGAACCCTCTTTCTCTGCCCCTTCTGGTGGGTAGATTTTTAAACTTCATACTCAGAAAGATCACAGAGCAGAGTTCCACTGTGTGGCTCTTCAGTTCTGTGTTTTCAACAATAGGTGGCACCAGCAATTTCTGTATTTGGGCTGTATGTAGAGAGGAAGCATCATCATTTTGATAATTTTTCATTTCATATTGTGTTCACAGATTATTAAGAGCAAAGATGTGTTTATCTGAAAGCCTAGAGGCTTACACATGGATACATGCATACGTAGGGATTAAGAAGCACCTTGTAGAAAGGTACCTGTACTACGATGCTACAGCTCTTCCCTTGCCCTGGCCGTAGTTGCAGCTTCATCTAGTGAGACCAGACACTTAGTTAACACATGAGATTTTATAATGATGAATATGATTTTATATACAAAGGAGATCTTTGCAGGTGCATCCTTTTGAGATTTATCGTGGTAGAAATTTGGTGTTGGCCACACACATGAGAATGTATCATTGCACTGGAGGGTTATGTACTCTCAGAGCTTCACCTGTTACATTCGCATGGACAGTCCATCTCTGGCTCAGCCCCGACTCCTCCCTCATGCTCCCTGTCGGTTGTGTCTAGAGGTCCCATCAGCATTTAAAACAGCATTTTCAAACTAAATTCATCATTCTTGAGAGCGGTTCCCTTCCTCTTCTTCTTCTCCTTCTTCTCCTTCTTTTTTTTTTTTTTGCCACTTTAGACTTCTCTTTATGAATTTCTACTTTACCCTTTTGTCTTTCAAAAAATTTGCTTTATTTCTATTTCCTGACAACAAGGCCCTGATCTCTTGATAACCGTGTGATTCTCCTGGCCACTTCCCTTTTGTTCTTATAAGTATGGGGAAAAAAATTCTCCTGGTTTGAGGATGAGAAATGAATACAGTGGTCCTCATCAAAGTTTTCTAAGTTAAACATGTACTGATCCCAACAGATTATGTGATCCCAAACAATTTCGACACAAAGTACATGCTGATGTCACCACTCTTTGCCTGTGTCCCTCGGGTCCCTGGACAGACCTCGGAAATGAAGTGAAGAAGGTTTCGTTCTATGACCCTTAGCAGCATTGTTTTTTAATTGAATCAGTATTGCTTCTCCCTTGCTTTTCCTTCCTCAAGGGAGTTCAGAGCTCCTTGGCTTCACCTGGCTTTATGCAACGGTTTCATCCCATGATAGTATGTTGGGTTTCTGTCTTAATAGAACCTTTGGTCTTATAGAAGTCCCAGATAGATCTGCTGTGTATCTTGATCCCAAGACTTTATACATTCCAGAGTTCCTGAAAGCTCTTGCAGTTACTGGCTTTTCCAGGATTCCAGTCACTCTTGCAGTCAATAGGAGGATGCTCACATGGAAACACTACAGCACACATAGAGAATTAGGAGTATTCTTTGTGCCCAAAGCTTCTGACTGATTGTCCCCATATTTTGCCATTGTGCTAGGATGGAGCTCCATATCAGAGAGGCCAATACAATCTGAAAGTCACTGCCTCTTCCATAAGTCCTGCTTTAAAACCTTCAGTAGCTTTTCTTAATTTTCCTTTCAAGGCTATCATTGTGTAGGCCTTTCTTTCTTTCTTTTTTTTCTTTGTAACATAACGTGACCCAGAACCATCTTTAGGAGTGTGGCAAGTTCAGTCTTGTCTTTCTAGGACGGGATAAGATAACCTGCCTCAGGGTGGAACACCCAACCCAGGGAGGAAGAGAAAACTAGGGGTGCTTGCTGAGGTTGCCAGTTGCTGCAGCAAGACCTGAGGCTCCAGTGCCTCCTTCTGTGCCAGTCCCCATCTACAAAGCAAAGGCCCAGAACTGCTGTATCATTCTTCCACAGACCTCTCCCCGCACCAGACTTCCTCCTTACATGCTAGAACTCTTGTTTTCCTTCCTAGGATGCTCCTATTGCTAGTTCTCACCAGATTTCATCTCTATATGGCTGAGGTCGGTCAGCTGTGCACCTCTTAAGCATGAATAATTCTGATTCCCTTTAAAACTGGATGGGTCAGTTTTCCAGGAATTTACTTCAAACTAATTAATAATAATTGCTACCACTTACTGAGGCCATGATGTAAATCAGATACTTTGCATCCACTGTCTTTTTTGTCCTCACCAATAGCTCTTATGTGATAAATATTGTTACTCCTTACTCATTTTTCAGTAGAGGAAACCAAGATTCAGGAGAACAAAGTAACTTGCCTAAGGTCACACAGATAAGGAGCAGCCAACTAAGGAGACTTGGCTTTTCTCTTGAGACTTCGCTATCTCCAAACTTTGAAGCAATGCTATAAAGTTCTACTTCAGAAGGAAGCAGGAAGCCATGTCATTTTCTTATCTTGACCTCTGCTTAGCTCCACCTTACCATTCCCTCTCCTTTAGGCATAGTCGGATTGTTTCTGTGAGGCAGAGTTTGAGCCAAAGCATAGCACACTTTAACTTTCCCTCGGGAGGAGCTCATCTTTCTGTTTGAGTTTCAGATGTTGTCTCTGTTGGTAGTTTCTTCATTTATTCAACATATACTTAGTATAATGACTATATGCCTAATACTGAGTATAAAGTTGTTAAAAAGATGTATATGGATCTATCTTCATGGAGTTTTATAGATTAGTTGGGAAGAATGCATGCTGTATCTAAATAAGAAAAAAATAATTAACCAAGCAAGAGGTCAGTTTACTTCTGTTCGTTCTTACTGTCAAGATATTGGAAAGCAGAATTAATTTGAGTATCCAATACGTAATCTGTTGAGAAGAGCCACTTATGTGAATGTGACTGTCTCAGAGGCAGGGATTAGTAATTTAAACCAGCATATGTTTGAAGTTGATTAAAGGAAAATATTCAGATTCCTGAATAATGATTTAAATGTGCTGGAACATTACCTATTACCCACACATTACAGAGCAATATTTTAAAAATCTGGCCAGTGTTAAAATGATAACATTTCAGGTAGGTGGCGCCAATAAGTGTTCTTGCACTCATAGAATGTTGAGTTAGAAAATGTTGTGGGTTGCTTTGACCTTCTCCTTCCTCATTTTCCCTGAAGAAATTAAAACTCAGAAAAATTGCATATGCAGTCTTTCCCTTACTTCTCAAATTCATGACTCGTAGGATGAATAGACTCTGGTTTATTCAAGGTCTCAAGAGTTCAAGTTGTCAACATTTCACCCTCTCATACATTAGCAATGTCAATGACTTGGAAATTAATATGATTTGAACTTCATGATTCCTTCCCTTAGATGTGGTTGAAGTACTGTGAGCTCATCATTAAGAAGCAGTTAGTTAGCTTTTCTCTTTAGCCTGCCTTGTCTAAATTTCATCTTCTACTACTAAATGGTTTTACTAGTTCTAGTGACTCAAGAGGCAGTTTTACTCTGTGTGACTACTTTAGCAGACCACATTAAAGCATTTATGTTCCTTGTTAGGTTGCAGGAATGAGTTTTCTTAATGCCATCACTGAATTCCAATGGAGGAAAGAAATTACTCATGCATTTTCTAATGGTTAAAAAATTTTCCAGTGTCTTGGCTGTCTAGTTCTCATCATGCAGAGGTTCCATTACCAAAGAGTAATTGTATAATTTTGACTAGCAGGTCTATACTACTTAGAAAATCAACCAAATAAAACATTTGAGTCATAGGTCTTAGGCCAAAATTTTAAAGAATGAAGTATATGAGAGTCAACCTTTTGTAGCTGTAGGGGACAATGCAAGACTTAGAAGAAAAAAACTGGTCTCATTAACTTACCAACTTTGTATATATAGGCAAGCTCCTTACCGTCTCTGAGGCTCATTTTCCTTATCTGTAGAGATGAAGACAGCCATAATAATGCCTGCTTTAACTATCTTGTGTGATTATTGCGCAAGTCAAATGAGATTGCAAATGTGAAGGCTTACCAGAAAAATACTAGGAAGATCTATATAAATAGTATATTATTATAGTTTTAAAATATTGTAGTAATGATAATGATACTCATAGTGATAATTGTGATTAAATCTTGGCATAGAATTATGTTCACCAGAGCATTACATTGGTGGCATATTGACAATGTTTGAAAAATGCAAGTCACTGAAAGAATGATTTTGCTGTTCAACATTGATGTCAGTAAATGAAAATAACTTGAAGTACTTCCTTCGTTTCAAAAAGAGTTAAAAGCGGCTTTCAAAGATAGAAAAAAAAAAAAAAACAGAAAAAGGTGAAAAACAGGTAAGTGAGGGAATAGGAGAAGGGAAAGTGGGATGTAACAAAGGGTGAAGTTAGGACTCAAAATGCATCGCATAAGCCCTGTTCCATTTACTAGAGGTGTGCCAGAGATTTGGTTCTTGGTTTTCCTGTAGCCAATGTGGTGAGAAAACATAATCAGCTGTGTAGAATCTTAGTGTCCATAAGGTTAAATAGTGATGCACAGAACTCTTCCTAGTAATGAGACAAAAGATAGTGATTTTCCCAGGGAGTCCTCATAAAGAGAATGGTGTATGATGAACAACATCTCACAGAACATCTCAATGGTAAACATTCATACACCTTTGGGAGCTGTCACCGGTGAGATGGCCAGATGAGAAATCATTGAAATATTCACAGTTTGTTAGCAACCTGTTATTTACTTGGTTATCATCATGATTGAATATTTTTTTAAAACTGGAAATACTCTCTTCACCTTGGTCAGTCCCTTTCCTTTCTAGATTAGGAAACTGAGCCCTACAGGAGTTGAGTGAAGGCTCAGGGTTATAATGTGGGTTTGAATCGGAGTGCAAGGGGCTCCAGATGCGAGTGTGCAGTTTGCTTTGAGCCCACTGTGTGTGATTTGGGAGCTTTCCTTGACTCAGTATAAATACCATTTGGCACTTTCAACATGTTTCTAATTGTGAATTTAGCAGTTTACTCTGGTGGGTTTTTTTTTTTTTCTGGATGTTTATTGTAGAAGTGTAGAATCTATTGAATTTGATGGCATTTTCCCCATATTGTTTATTTGTTTGTTTTGTTTTCACTGTAGGAACGACAGTGAAATTGGATCAGAAATTTATTAGACAACAGGTCTTCACATGTAGAATTCCCAACATTTGTAATTATACTGCCTGGGATGCTCCTTCTCAGAAAATATCCTTAGTACTCAAAACCAGAAAATGTAGAAAAAAGCAGTATTTTAAGCAAATACAAAAATCCAAAACCTTAATTTTGAAACATAGGTGGAATTTAAAAATATTGGCCAGAAGCCTAAGGGAGTTTTAGGTTAGCTTTTCTAGCAAACTTGTTTGCTCACATTCATGGGAAGTGACTTCGAATGTGAGTAGTGGTTGTTCACGTGGTGTTTTAGAGGCCAATTAAAACAAACTTCTTTCATCAAGGAACTTAGATCAACCCTGAGAATAAACAGGGGACCCAGGTTCTAGAGAAAATAAGGGTGGGTCTCTAAAAGGAGGAGGCAGTGGGCTTGAGAAATATTAGAGAAACTTGGCTCTGTATGATTTGTTCGTGAGGCAGTCCAATTGAGTCTTTGAGGGAGGCACACTTACAGGTTTTTAATCTCAGGGGAGTAAATCGTAGAATGTAAATATTAGAAGCAGTGATAGGTTGTGTATCCTTCTCACCCACCAGATTAAATAACGTGTCCAAAGTGACACAGTAGAAGTGGTAGTAAGTCTTGAGTCTTCTTACTGCAACTTCAAAGTATGTGGGAATGTGCTGGGGTAGAGAGGAAGAAGAGGCAGTGCAGATGTGAAATTCCTTTTTTCCAGCTGTCATTTCGATTTCTAAGTTGTAAAATGAAAAATTTGGACCAGATTATCTCATAGACACTTCATAAATATGAAAAGGTTTCTGCTTGTGAAGTGTAGATGTGGGAGATGTCTGTACTCAAAAAGTGATCTTTCTCTTTCTTGGAATGATCCCAGCCTACCTAAGTAGTGCTGTTTGTTTCCCTAATTCCCTAAGGAACAACAGTTAAAGGAGTAAACCTGAAGGCTACTGAGATAAACAGAACAGAGCATAATCCATTATTCCCCATTCCCTCTGCTCAGTGTAGCCTTATAAATGAACATTTCAGCCCGAGAAATGGAATGCTAAAATCTTGCTGACAGCAAAATGAATCTGATGTCTTTTATCTCAAACATACGCACTTGCTAAACAAATTTGTTAAGATACAAAATGTATACCACATTTTTAACTCAAATTACGAGCTCACAGTTAAAGTATAATGCATTCCTCTGGACTTAGTGCTGCCTATATCAAGCCTGGGTGATGTTTTTATTCTTTCTTTTGAAGTAGCACTGTTCTTTGACCTTCACATCCAAACACTTGCCTGCAGAATTAGTGATCTGTGCATGCACTTGACATTAGATAATGACACTGTGACTTGAAACATTTGGCAACTCCAGTGCTATGGGGTTAAGCAAAGTCTTGGCTGGGTCTATTTATGTTTATTGTAGGTGGTGAGTGTTAAGTGATTCACAAAAGAAAGGGTCAGGTAAACACAGGGGGATGGGTAGTCCGATTCTAAGCATCTCATTCCTGCCTGTCCATTTTCTAGGTCCTAAGATGAATCAGCATATGGCTTTCTGGGAGAACTGAGTCATGAGAAATGTGATGCAGAGAGAATTTGTTAAATAAGCAGGTAGTGGGAGGAAGTTTGGTAGAGAGAATAGTATTTTGTTTGGGGTTGCAACAGGAGAAGAGAAGGAGGAAAGTGTACTTTGCTACAGTGTTTAGTGAAGAAACTGGTACATAATGGCCTATAGCTGTACAGCACTTAGAGCTTACAAAGTGATGGAACAGTCATCATCTAACTGACCCTGGTGGAGAAGAGGGAGGGAGGAAAGGAGCCCAGAGGTGTTACTGGCAGCATGAATGGTCAAAAACAGATAAATCTGGATGCTCCCTTGAGGCCTGTGGCTAAACTTCAACTCAAGAGCCAAAGTAGCTTCTCCTTCTTCCCTTTCTGGTTCTGTGCACAGGCAACTGATTGGGTCCCAGCGTGCTTTGCAGAACGGTACCTAGGATGGAGCCCAGACTCTTAAATAAGTGGCATGAAGTCTTCTTGGATTTGCCACACAGATGGATCCCGAAATAACTATTTTGCATAGAAGATGGAGATATGGTGGCCTGAAAGGCAAGAGTTCTGGGTTCTTGTCTCAGACTGGGGACAAGTTGTGGCCTCTTTCTTTCATTGGAGGCACACAGTGCTTTTCTCCACCATTTCTGCTCCTTTGTAATGCATTTCCGTATGTTATCTTTGCCCCTTTCTTTTATGGTATAACCCCATGGTAACCAAAGGCAAGTATTAGATTTTCCATTCCATGTACTGGTAGTTCTTTATTCAGACATTCTTTGATATTGAAGGGGGGTCTTGAAAAAAAATGAAGTCAGGTATCTGAATTAAATTTAGAGAAATTTCAAAGCCTCTTGCTTCACTAATTGATCTTTACATTTCCATTCATCTAAGGAGAATGGGAGAAGAATATGTTCCAGCTAATTCATGGACCTTGTATGATACATGTGTTTTGCACATGTTTGAAGTTTCCAAGAAAATGCCAAATAAAAATAGTTTATTTCTTTTTCTTTTCATTTGTTACCAATATATTTTTGGTTAACTTTTAAATTTTTAAATAATTTCAAACTTACTGAAAAGGTTTAAGAATAATATAAAGAATTCCTATATGCCCTTCACCCAGATTTCCTGAATTTTAATATTTTACCTCATTTCTACCTTATCATTTTCTCTTTCTATTCTTCAAAAATGACAGAAGTTTTTACCTATGCATCTATGTATGTATATTTCTTTGCTGAATCATTTGAGAGTGAGTTGTAGGCATTTTGTCTTTCAACCTCAAAATACTTCAGTGTGTAGGTCCTAGAAAATGAAAAAAGAAAAGAAAAAAGACATCCTCTATTTTTCCCTTTCCTTTTTGCACTAAGATCCAACCCAGAGAAACACCTATTAATTAATTAATTTATTTATTCGAGACAGGGTCTTGCTGTGTCACCCAGGCTGGAGTGCAGTGGTGCGATCATGGCTCACTGCAACCTCCACCTCCTGGACTTAAGCAGTCCTCCCACCTCAGCCTCCTGAGTAGCTGGGATTACAGGTCCCCACCTCCATGCCTGGTTAATTTGAGACACATATTGTTGCTGTCATGTCTCTTTAGGCTCCTTTAGTGAGGAATGGTTCCTCAGTCTTTTATTTTTTATTTTGATGACATCTTTTCTTTTTCTTTGAAATGGGGTCTCACTTATGTTGCACTGGCTGGCCTTGAACTCCTGGCTCCTGGCTCAACTCTACTGCCTCAGCCTCCTGAGTAGCTGGGACTCCAGACATGTATCAGTGTGCCCAGTTTGACTTGGCATTTTTGAAGACTTGCCACTTACTTTGTTGATGTTGCCTCATGGGGAGGCCCAGGCTATATACTTTGGGCAGGAATACCACAGACATGATGTGTGTTCTCAGTGCATTACATCAGTGGGCATCGATCTGTCTAATGCTGGTGGTGTTAACTTCTATCCCTTGGTTAAGATACTGTGTGCCAGTTTTCTCTACTGTGAAGTTAATTAATAAAGATTTCATGCCCATGAATTTATAAGTGATTAATAAGTTTTTGATGTGAAACTATTTTGAGATTATTTAAATATCTTATTGCTCATCAAACTTTTACCCTCTGCTTTTAGGGTAAAAGCTAATCATTTTCTAACTCCATCATTCTTTCTAAATTTATTAGTTGTACTATTACAATGTTTTAAAAAGATTATTTATTTATATAATATGCCATGGATTTTTACTGTTACTTCATTGCGTTATAGTCCATTGTTATCAGTAGTTATTTTGATGTTAGAAAGTCCTGATTTAGTCAGTGGGAGCCCTTTTATGCAGCCTCTTGAGTCCTATAAAAATGTCCCTATTATTCTTTGATGAATTCCTTACTTATTGGTACAAAAAGATTTTCTGAGCTCATCCACTGCTTTCTTGCCTTAGCTCTGGAATCAACCATTTCCACAAAGAGCTCTGGTTCCTTTTAGTGGACAGTGGTATTTAGAAACCAAGATCTGAGTGCTAGGTGTGCTTATTGCTACTAAGGTATCATTGCTTCTAGGCTCTCTCAGCAGGGAGACCCAGGAAATATGTAGCAGCTGGACAGACTCCCACCCCCACTTTGCTCTGCTTGGGCCTGCTGAATGTGCTGCCTATACCAGCCAAAACTCCCCACTTCCTCTCATCTCAGTTGCACTATTTGTAGGTTTTTTAAAAAAAGGTATTCATGTTTTTTTCATTGAAAGATGCTCAGAACAGTGACTGCCTTAACTAACATCAGATTAGGAACTGGAGGTATTTTATCTTTCTTTCTGTTCACAATGGTTATGAGAGATGTGACTGTGTTCCAAATATTTGAATAATAGTTTGAAATTGCTGGGTTTGGTCACATTTATTGAGGGTAGGCGCAGTGGTTTAGAGTGCTTCTTAACCCTTTTTGTATCCTGATGTGCATAGGAAATAGTGATATTTGTATACTACACTAAGTTAAATGGATATAATTTGTAGAGGATGCAGTCAGTGGGCCTGGGGGCTGTGGGTGTCCAGATTACCCTTGTCTTGTCATAACACAGTAAGAATACAGTGTTTAAAAAGTTCTAAGTTAATACATGGCACTCCTAAGATGCTAAGATTGTTTGAAGACATAAATCTTGTGTCTCTAGCCTATGTACTTGATGTTGGTCAGGTCTCATTGTGTCAGTGGTCACAAGGGAGACCGTGGAAGAGGACATGGATGTCTCAGGACAACCTACTGGCATGTCAGGTTCAGAAGCTCAAAGCACTTGGCTATATTACTGGAGGATTCACTAATCACCTCCATTAGTGGAGGATTATGGTAAATCAATCATTTATTTCTGTTCTCAATTCATTTATTCATTTAACATTTATTCACTGGGCTCTTACTTATATGCCAGGCAATGTTGGAGATAATAGGGATACAGTAATGACCAATTTTATCTTTCATGAGGCTCACATTCTAGAAGAGGAGAAAGAATAAAGGAAGAGAAAAGGCAATTGTTGATAGTTATGAGTGATCTGTGGAAGATAAAGCCATGAAAGTGTTTTAAAGTTGGGAGCTGTGATTTACATTTTTAAAAGATCAGCTGGGCTTTGGGAAGTGAAGAGTGGTTGTGAGAGACTAGGAGAAAGATGGTGATGATGACTGAGAGTTGGCAGTCCAGTATGGTAGCCATTAGCCACATGTGGCTA
This sequence comes from Macaca mulatta, assembly GCF_049350105.2. NCBI lineage: Eukaryota > Metazoa > Chordata > Mammalia > Primates > Cercopithecidae > Macaca > Macaca mulatta. The sequence continues at coordinate 95,197,480 of NC_133420.1, forward strand.
TTTAAATTTAATTCAAAATTAATAAACATAAAAAATCAGTTTTTTCCCCAATTGCACTAGCCACATCTCACGTGCTCAATAGGCACACGTGGGTGGTATCTGCCAGATTGGACAGTAACATGTAGAACATCTCCATTATTGTAAAAAGTTCAACTGAGCAGCTCTGGTTTAGACCATGGTGGTTGCAGCGGAGATGGGGAGAAGTAAATGGATTTGGGATAGATTTGTGAAATATCGTCAAAGACTTGCTGCTTTATATGATGTGTTAGTAGAAGGGAGGAGACAAATTAAGGATGGCATGTGGCTTTTCAGCTGGAGCAACCGGGTAGATGGATAAGATTGTGGAGGAACAGGATTGGGTTTGTGAATAAGGAGATCCACTTGGACATATTATGCTATCTCTTTTGTAGCAGAATCCAAATAAATCTTAATGGGAGTGGAGGGAGAAGGAAAAGTCCATTTTGATGAGCTTTTCAATCTCATAGCAGATGCTAAATAAGTCCCATATGTTTGTAAGTCCTCATCTTGCATTAATTTTAAAGAGGCTATTATTGTCTGTTGGTTGTTTTATTAAATACTATTTCATGCTGCTGCAGAATTTAATTCCACAGAAATCCCTTTGTTTATTTTAATTTTGTTTGAATTGTGATTTGGGATGCCAGCTGAAAGTGACCTGAAAATGAGGAGTTATTTTTGCTCACGGCTTACTTATTAAGAGACCACAGGTTATAGAATCCTGCCCTGGGCCTGTGACAGGTAAATTAAACCATACCGGCTTTATCTTTTTGGAGTTCAGCACTCTAAAATATATACATAAGGCATTCTTTTAAAGGAATAACTGTGGAGAGACAAGGGTACTGCAAGTAGCCTGCCTTAAAACACAATGACATTTCTTGATCTCTTTATAGACAGATGATCCCTTGAGATAAATGGACAGTAGTCCATGCTGTGTACTATATATAAGTGCACTTCACTCTTAGAAATATATGACCATGATGTACCTGCTTGGAAGGAGTCAGTTGCCTTTGTTGTGACTGCTCTTAGTTGGGTGAGAGGCTGGATTCTGATAGACATGGGATGAAGAATAAACAAGTTTTTTAAATTTTTATTTTTAAATACCACAATGCTTTTAGGGCAAATGGTTTTTAACCAGATATGGAGCCTGAGCTGAGTGAATGAGTCCACATGTATACCCTGTGTTCTTCCCAGCACACATTCTTCTGAAGCATGAAAGTCCTCTTTGGGTACTAGGGTTTTGGGTTCACGACTATGTTCATGAGCCTGTCACCTTGGTTCTCTACTTCATGTTTCCAGACCCCATTTAATTGTTCCATGATCATGGGAGAGATCACAGAAGGGGCCAATAAATGCAAACTGGAGTTAACCTTGGAACCATGACCATCTCTTTTGTTCACTTCACTCTTGGATTTTACAGAACCACCATTCCTGGTAGCAGCTGAATCCCCTTAATGTGGCTCATTCTCCTTTGAATGTTAGCTTGTTAATGTATTGAGGTCTCCATGCTCTTAGGCTATTGTGCGAATCAGATCAATTTCAATTTGCTATTCAAGAGAGGAGGTTTTGATTTTTAATGTAATGCACATGACATTCCTTGTCTGCTTCATCTCTGTTTGTTATGATAGCCCCTCCCCCACATCCTGCTCTTCAGGTAGAGAATGAACAGCTATAGTAAGAATAAGTTTACTAGTAAAGTGTTGAGAGTTTCGAAATCTGAATCCTAGGCCACATTGGACTTTGAGTGCACTGGAAAGCGTAGGCATATTGGGATAGAGCTTAAAACAAGAAACAACTAGGTGTGCATCACCATGAACTCATAAACGGCAGCTGAACATTGGCTTTCCCCAACCTTCCTTCAGAACCCTGGCTGGGGCTTACTAAGTCCAATGAATTTTCCAATTCAACCCACATTTTCTTCTTGCATGGAATTAATTTAGAACTAAGGAATAAAAACTACCCTGGCATCTATTTAAATGGAAGAAAAAGTCAAAGTTTTTTTGTAAACAATCTTCTCTGTGTATATGTAGTCAATTTATGTGGACCTAATTTTCTCAAACATTAGGAAGGCCACAACTGGACCATCACCCCAAGCAACATGGAGTCCAGCATCAAAATAAGAGTTATATTTGAATTAGTAATTTCATTAGAATCAGCTTTTTTAGTTTTAAATTCTTATATGTCTATCCTGATATTGCTTGAACCATTTTTGAAAAGGATTTTGAAAACAACCGAGTGTGCCTTTCTTTTAAAGGCAGGCAAATACCAACCAAGTATTGTCATGCTATTGAAGAAGACAAACATTGAAAACTGGAACATGACTTTGTAGTACCACAATGTTATGAAGAAACTTTGAAGTGGTTAAATTCTATGGGCATGTTTTCAGAATCTACAGCTTTCCGTAGGTATTGGAAATGGAAGCTGATGATGGAAACATTCATTTCATAGAAACTGAATCATAGAAAGATGATTCTGTGGAATAGACCCAAGCAATGGCATTATAGTGAAGCTCCACGGTTTTTGATGGACACTTGGAAAATGAAAGCAGAGCACTGGGAAATTCAGGAATCTTTTCTTAGTAGAGTTGTAATAAGGCCAAACAGATTTTTTTCTTCACCATAAATGATAGGCTGTGTGGCATCCCCCACAACACTTGCAATCATGATTTAAAAAGAGGTGAACTTCCTCTCCAACTGTAAGTTTAGTGTATATGTAACATATGCATATGTATTTATATGCGCGCGTGCGTACACACACACACACACACACATACACACACACACACATTCCTCTTATCTCTCCCTTCACAGGCAAAACTATGGCCAATAACCATGCATGTGGATGTTTAGACCAGTTTTAATTGGAGACTTTCAGAGGGGGAGGTTGGAAGTCTTTGATGTAAATGTATTTGCTTGTATATTAATCCACTTCTTGAAGGAGGAGGTTGGAAGTGGTCTTAGAGTTTTGTCATTACCTTCATGAGACTGCATTTCCAATCTCTCGTCTTTGCTCCACTCTTTGTGAATCTGTGCATCATCAACTAATGCTATAAGGGTAGAGCCATCGTTTTTGTCCTAATCACTGTCTAGGGCTTTTCAAAGTACCAGAAGAGCTGTCTCACCCTCTCTCACTTAACTCTCACAAACAGGTGAGGTGAGCAAGTAATTTTAAAGTCCAGGTGAGCCTGTCTGTGAATCCCCTCTTGGATAAATGATTAGTTCAAGTTATATGCCATTGACCAGCCTTGCAAAGCTAATTTTTTTTCCAGCCTATGAAATGCATTTTATATTCTGACATGTTTCCCAGCTACGCAATTTGTTATCTTAGTGGGTATAAGCCACAGTAGCTAAGGAAAATTTCGTTTTATTTAAGAAGTGAAATTGTGAAATAACCTTGGTCTTAGGAAAGAATACAGCATCCTTAGAGACTTTATGATGGGGATGAAGAACATTAAGGAAGTTAAATGAAAACCAAAAGAAAAGAAGTGACACTAAGCTGCGCCCACATTGTCTTTCGTATTTTATGTGTGATTTCTCTTGTTCTTCCTGGCGTGGGAGCTTGGGGAGGGCAGACACCAAAAGGTTTCTGTCTTGGGACTTAGCATAGCCCTGGCACTTAGGGAGAGTCTCAGTAAATGTGGGGTGAATGTTATTGCACACAGAAGACATATGTGCAGATGGAGATATTGATTGGCTGCTGATTTCGACACATGTTGTGACACTAAGTAATCCAGAAGATGTTTTTCCTTAAAGTTTGCAGAAATTCTCCGCCTGCTGGGGCCAACTATTTGACACATTAATAGCTTTGAAACAGAATATGGGTCAATTTTGCCACTGCCTCCTTTCCACAAAAATGTGCACTTGAAAGCTTTTATGACAAGATGATCAGAGAGCAGAATTTATTTTTGAGCAATTATCCTACTTTCTGTTAAAGTTTGTTCCATTAACTTTCATCATGAGTTTTGTTTGATATGTGTTAAAATGCAACCTGTGCTGGGCAGCAGAGGCTCTGGCAAAGGCTATTAGTGAGATGAGGTGTCACTAACACCACACATACTCTCTCTAGCACTGTCTCTTAACTTTGCCTTACTTACTTTTTTGATAACACCTGTCTGTCTCTGAAATGTTTTTTTTTTTTTAATGTTTTTGTTCCGTTTTAGTTTCTGTTATTTGTTTTTTTTTTTTTTTTTTTGCTTCTGTGTTTATTTTCTGCCTTCCCTATTAAAGCATAACCTCCACAAAGGCAGGACACTTGATCTGTGACCCTGATATCTAGAACACTACTAGGCTCATTATAGATGCTTGATTAATGTTTGTTGGATGAATGAATAAATGAATAAAAATATGTGCACTCAGAGCCCGTGTATATTATGCATTAATTCCCAAATATTTATCAAGTTTCTGTTATGTGCCTAGTGCTTTTCCGCATGCCGGGGTTTCAGCAGTGAACAAGATACACAACCTGTGCTTACAAAATGTAGTGTGTAGTGTTGTGCTGTTCAATATGGTAGTCTCTAACCACATGTGGCTATGTAGTTAAAATTAAATAAAATTAAAAATTCAATTTCTTAATTATACTAACCACATTTCAAGTGCTTCATGTAGCTAGTGGCTACCATAGTGGAGAGTGCAAATGTAGAACATCTCCATCATCATCAGAAGTTCTATTGGACAGTCCTTGTTTAGTGATAAGACAGAGAAGATCAACATGGGGATACTTCCATTGCAAAGGGATAAAGTATATGCTATGTAAAAGAACACGTACAGGTTTTAAAGGGAGCATCTAGGAGAGGCTACTAGCCCAGATTAGGGTGTGGCTGGGTTGTCAGGGATGAATTCCTGGAGGACTTCTAAACTGAGACAAAGATGCATAGGGATTCGACAGGCTAAGGGAGACAAAGGAAAGAGAATATCTACATCAAGGAAACAGCTGGTGTAGAAAGGGCTAGAATAATAGATGTTTTATCTAGTCAACTCTAGGAGGCCCTGGTATTTTATACCAGGGACTAAGGAGGGGTCAATAGATGCCACGTAGGAACAAGCTGCTTCTCATAAGGGAAATCGTTTTTTTCCAGAGCAGTTTCTGCCCCTTCTCCAGCCTAGGTCACAATCTCCAACAGCCTCCTAATGAATGGGTCTTCCTGCTTCTAGTTTTGGCTTCTTCCATTCATCTCCAGCAAACCCCAAATCTGATTATGTTATTCACTTGCTGAGAACAGTGCATTGCCTCCCCATAGGGGTACATTGCCTCCCCCTGAGGGCTACAGCCCCAACTCCTTAATGTGCCTATGAAGCTCTTTGTCATCTCACCCCCATTAAGTTTTCTGAAACTTCTCTTCTACTCATCACCTCTAACACTGTGACCCATTGAAATGGAGTAGCTTCCATTCCTCACATGTTCTGTCTCTCTTGCCTTTAGGCTTCTGCACCTGCTGTTTCCTCTGCATGGAAAACTCTTTTCTTCTCCTGCCTCATCCTTGTTTCCATAGTTGCCTTTTAGACATCAGCTAAAAGTTAGTTTTTCAGGAATCTCTGATATCAAAATCAAGGTGAGAGGCCCCACCTGTGTGCCCTGTGTGTCCTCCCCACCATCCCCGTCCCCATTGTAGCACACACTGTGCAGTATTGTTTTGCCTGCTTATGTCTGTAACCCTCAGCCCTGGGACTGCAAGGGACCACATTTGCCTTGTTTCCTCTTTTGTCTTAAGTATCCAGCACAGTGTCTGGCTCATACAAACATCTCAGCAAATCTTTTCTTAATGAATGAATGAATGAATGAATGGGTTCCGTGATCAATCCATTGTTAAAGTGTGATCCACCACAAGTGTGGCTGTGAAATGAAGCTGCAGACATCACTGTGGATCATTAGAGGAAGCCCCCTAAAACCCAACCATTTGGGAAAAAGAGATGAAACTCAGTCCTTGAAGAAAGCAGATCAATGACCCTTGTTATTTGTTCTTATATTTAATTTTTAAAAATTGAGGTATAATTTACATATATCATTCACCCACTTGATTTATATGATCATGACTTTTTGGTAAATTTACCAAAGTGTGCAATCATGACCATAATCCAGTTCTAGAATCCCAGTAAGATTCCTCTGCACATTTACAGTTAATCCTCTTTCCCACTCCCAGCCCCAGGCAACTACTAATCTACTTTCTGTCTCTATGGATTTGCCTTTTCTGGGCATTTCATACAATTGGAATCACACAATTTATGGTCTTTGTGTCTGGCTTCTTTCACTTAGCAAAATGTTTTCAGGGTCAATCCATGCTGTACCATGTATCAGTATTTCATTCCTTTTTATTGTCAAATAACATTTTATTGAATGAGTATATTACATTTTACTTCTCCATTCATTGGTTGATGGACATTTGGGTTGTCCCCCCTTTTTGGCTATTATGAACAATGCTGCTATGAACATTCACATAGAAGTCTTTCAGTAGAAGGATGACTTCATTTCTTCTGAATAAATATTTACAAGTGGGATTTCTGGGTAAACTTAAATTTAATGTTTTAAGAAACGACCTGTTTTGCAAAGTTACTTCACCATTTTACATGTCTACCAACAATGCATGGGTCAGCCCTTAGCCTCAGGGCTAACTTTAACCAAGGCTATATGCCCTTTCATCCCTCCATCTGGTGGTGTGTGCTGGTAATTAGTAACACAGTGTCTCTTTCCTCACAGAAAAAGGTGTATGCAGGATGAGGTGAGATGGTGGCAAGGCTTGATAGATCTCTTTCTACACTGAGTGTGAATGAATTTAGGACCTTCTCAGTGATACTGTCTTAGCAGCCTGCTGGAAAACCCACTGTTGACAGACATCTGATAATTATATTGTTTGGATTTTATTAAAGTAGAGCCAAGTGGACCTTAAACTTACACAAACACATGGAATCCATGGAAATGCACCTAAAGATTAGGAAACAAGTTCATATATTCAGCACAATCTGGAATAGTCCAGCCAACAAATTATTACTGGTTACTTACCATGTGGCCAGGATGGAGCTAGATGCTGGTGGAGTGTGGATAGTGCAGATGCTCAAGAAATTTAGCCTTGTTGAGGGGGCCTGTTTAATTCCTAGGAAATCACAGCCTAACCTTGCAAGACAGGATTTACTTAAGTGGAGAAGAGTATGGTACAGATTCCAAACTTATCAATATAGTGGAAACTCTGCACGGAGAATGGCCCATGGTGCTAAAGCTGTCAGAGAAGCTTCCTAGATAAGGGAGGGTAGGTGTATGTGGAATTTACCTTGGAAGAAGAAAAATGGCAGACATTCCAAGTCAGGGGACAACACAAGAGAAAGCTCAGAGGTGGGCAGGCCCATGACTTGCTTATTGGTGAGACCATGAGGAGACTGGCTCTAGCAGGTGAAGCTGCATGGAAGCGTACAGCCAGTGGGGCCTGCAGGTACCCTGCTTCCTTGGACTAGCAGGATAAGCATTGTATTTCTTTCCTTATTTGAAGCTCTGTCATTGCCCAGAGAGTCTTGCTTATTTTTAAACTGAAGACTTAAGTTTTCTGCATTGTAGAATTCCCACATAAGAAAAGAGTCCCAGGGCAACTCACTAAAATTTGCTCTTAAAAAAAATCGCTGCTTAGCAGTCATAAATAGCTTGCTGGATATGAATTTAAGCAGGCCACATTTGAAATTCTATTCTATTCTAATTCAGAGCATGTTGCACAGCCCTGTTTTCGGATTGGCAATTCAAATGCTTTCCCAGATAATGCAGAGGGATGTTAAGATAAACTAGGGCCACCACAAAATAGAAAAGGCAATTGGATGCCGAACTTTGCTGATAACAAGAGGCATGATAATCTGATGGTTACTTTCTGGTTGGATTGTTCAAAGATGGAATGATTAACCATACCACAAATCCTTTACATATTGCAAAGCTGTCATAATAGGTACTTTCTGATGTTTTCTCAAGAAGGTCTTTGGGGCTTCTATTACTGGAATTAGGCTCGTTTACTAAGGCTTGATTTAACTAAGGTATCTATTGTTCTGAAGAAAGCTTCTTTCATTCAGTAAATACTCAATGGGGTGCCCACTCTGTGCCAGGTATTATACCAGCACTGTGGACACCAAGCTGAACAAAATATCATCCCTACATTTCCTGAAATGTGCAGCCAATCTTGATGTTAAGCCATAGACTGATCTTGATGGAAAACATTAAGAATGAGGGGATGGGATGTTTTGGCTCCTTTATGTTTGTATACAGATCCTCTTGACAGTCTTGGCCTAGAGCAGTGGTTCTCAACTTGGGGTGATTTTGGCAATGCTTGGAGACATTTTGATGGTCACAACTGGGGGTGGGGGAATGCTACTGGATTCTGGTGAATAGCGGACAGAGATGCTGTTAAACATCCAGAGATGCACAGTATAACCCCCACAACAAAGAATTAGCTAGCCCAGAATGTCAATAGGAGTGATGTTAAGAAACCCTGGCAGAGAGGAACATGATAGGAATTCTATGAAGGCTCTAGCAGTGAGCCTCTTCCTGACAACTACTGTCGTTAACATTGAAGAGAAAAATGAAATTGAATTAATGTGATTTACAAGAATCCAAGAGGATGGCAGGCACAATGAGAATAGCACAGACTTGTTGCTGATGAAGTTTCTATTGGGAAAAGTAAGTCCATCTTGAGAAAGTTTCTTCAAACCAGCTCTTGCCACCTGGAGTAGGAGGGTTCTTTGTGTGTGGGACTGTTCTACAGATTCCAAGATGTTTAGTATCCCTGGTCCACACCCATGAATGCCAGTAACATGCCCTGACATTATGAGAAATCCAGATACCCTGGTGCATCAAAATGCCCCAGAAAGCAGGTAGCACAAGCACCTGCTGAAAATCTTCAGGAAGGAGCACCGGTCTATGGGTCAGGATGTGTGTGTTCTAAATGAACTAAGGGTAATTTTACCTCTTTGAATGAGCATCTTCATTTATAAGATGAGGGGTTTGGGTTGGATCCAGAGTGGTGCATGAGCATCCATTTTGATGCAGGAAGAAAATCTTAGGACTTATGTAATTTATATGTCATCTTTAAAAGTGACACATATATATCTTATGATACACCTGGCATGAGCAGTAGCATGGGTGCAACTTTATATGAAAATGTACATTTATGAGAAGTGTTCTCAAGAATGCTTTACTGAAGAAGTGCACCATCAGAGAAATTGGGGACCCAGACCTCCTCCCATCCAGACAGCCTGCATTATGAAAAGGAATATCATGAAAGCTGGAGGCTTTCTAGCCACAGATTCACCTCCTCTGAAGGGCAGGCAAGGTGTTGGTCACTGGTGTCACCAAGAGCCAGCCACCCATTGAGTTCCATCTCCAGGCATTTAGAGGGTGGCATAAGGCTTTGGGCAAAAAGGGACATGTATCTTTGTCACATAGAGTCAGAATCTTTAAAAACTAGCAACCATCCGGGGTTTTTCAAATTATTCTCTACCCAAGTGTGGAACATAATATTCCCTAATAGACAATTTCAGTCACACTTTACAGAGAGCATGGGGACATGGTTAAATTGTAAAATCCCCTCTCCCAAACGGGCCCTCAGTAGAAACGGCTCTTCCAATCCTGCCCACTCTAGCACTGGCAGAAGAGCACACTTGTTTTCACACACTCATGTTACACCATGTTGAGCAACTTAGCATGACTTTATATTCTTAAGACCACTCTCTGGAAGCTGTTCAGAGGCATGATCCTTGCTCAGTCCCCTTGCCATTGACGTCAGGCCGAGCTGCAGGGAGATGTGCCCACTGAAGATCAGAACTTGTTCGTGGCCATTGCAGGCTCGAGATTTAAAACAGAAATCCTCTCCATCCCCCATGCCCAAACCTCTTAATTATCAGATCTCCTTTGTCATTCAACTTGGGGAGAATGTGTACTTGTTGTCATATAAAGAAGCCATATTTTAGAAATCAGTTTCTTAGATTACTTATGTGTGGCAAGAATCTGCTTTGTCAAATAAAAGCTTTTCTCCCAGGGGACTGAACTCAAATGAAAACTGCAGGCCTGGTTAGGCCTGCTCTTGGCAGGCAAGGAGGTTAATGTGACGTTAGTGGAATAAAAGTAACTTTCCTGGTGGTGTATAGAATGGTTATTGAGTTACACACACTAACTGTGCTGTTTTAAGTACACTGTTGCCCCCAGCGTGGTTCAAGGGACATATAGCATTCTTGTGGCAGCTGAAGTGGAAGTATTTTAGCCAGACAAAGAAAGCGAAGTTAGAATTATAGAATCAGTGACCCAAAAGTGATCTTAAAAAAATCATTCCCTTTGCTTTTTTGCCTCATACCCCGTTTGGAGGAAGTGAGGTATAATAGTTAAGGACGCAAGCCCTGGGCCCGGCTGCCTGTTCTGGGTTCCCCCTCTGCTACTCATGAGCTGTGTGGCTTTGGGCAACCAGTACATCCTCCCTCTCTTGCTTTTTTCTCATCTGCGATGCAGGCACAATGAGAACAATTATGCTTACGTCACACATAGTATAGACTGTGGAGATTAAAGACAATAATGTCTGTGAAGATCTTACTGTGTATGAGGCACGTAATAATATGTTAGCTATTGGTTTAGCTGTTATTATCAACTTTAAACAGGAATAGTCATGAATCCTCTCAGATTTGTAACCTGTCTCTAAATTGTTCCATAAGCATCATTTTGAGGTGAAGGTGTAATGAAAGATCCAGTGGAGGGGCATAAATCACCAACGATTATTTGCCTTGGGCTGAATGGAAATTCCTAAGTTAAGGGTGCTCCTCTTCTCATGCTGGCTGTTGTAAATGTTTTGTGTGCATCCTTACGTTTAAGTGGGGCCGGCAGAAGCCACCTTCCCTCTGCACAGTGTGGGGACAAAGTGGGCAACTTCAGCACGTGGCTGCTCTGTGTCAGGAGGGGAGTTGGGGTTGGATGATAAAATTGGACTGGGTTATGAAAGATGTTATGGATTATTCTCCACATACCATTATGGATGGGGAAGTGTAGCCCAGAGGTAGGGATGAATGTGTTGCCTTTGGTAGGGGCCCTCTGGTCTAGGGATTCTGTTATTTTAAAAGGGCAAGTTGTCTTTGTTGGCTTTCATCCCTTCTGGCTCCACAAAATATGTATTTGGCATCGGTGAGTGTGAATGTCCAAATAAGGATATTAAGCAGTTGTTGTTTGTCAGTATCGCGGACTTCGTCCTCCCCCCTTCTTCCCTGTGGGATATGCCAAGTATCTACATTGAAATGTGAAAACTATGTTAATCTTTCAGTTGTACTCAGATTTGACAGGTCGCATTTCAATAGACAGTTAAACAGTTCAGCTCTTGGTAAACTGACCCAGAGTTCCTATCTATCAAAGATTTTCATTCAAGCCGTTACCACAATTCTACATTTTTCACCAATATATCATTTCATTTGTGGATGATTCACACCCCTTATTAGACCTGAAAATTTAAGGTGTGAGGCCTATAGTTCTTCCAGTCCAGCAACATGCTTTGGGAGAGATTATAAAGTATTCTCTTGTTTCATTGACCTCAGAGGTCAGGGAATATGGTAGTTTATTTAAATGTCCACTGCACATAGGCTGTCTGGGATTTTCCAAAACAGTTCATAAAGCTATGCCTCTATTTTCTGCTGATAGGCAGTCTGAGTTTTATATTATCATGACTTTCAGTTGGAAAACGTAATTCCAATTTCAGTTGGAAATAGTAATAGAAAATAAGCCTCTTTCAAGGTTAGATGTCAGGCAGTCTTCATACACTACAATTTGGTGAAAGAGATCCTGTGTAAGCCAGTCTTTTAGTAATTTTTTAGAACACTCTCATTACAGCCTCTCTGAGCTTTTTTCTTTCCACAGTGAAACATTTCGACCTCTTTTTAAAATGTCTTCAATAAATATATAGAAGATAAAACTCACTTGCAGTATTCCTTGGTCACTATTAAGATTGCCTTTCTAGATAGTTCTGTTACAGATTTTCTTAGATCTAGTGACCAGAAAGCATGTAGAGTTTGCCTTCATAATTTGAAAATGGGAGGATCTTGTACCAGTTATACATTTTCCCTTCCTTACCTTCAACTCTTATCTCTTCTAGATCAGTTCTGTCAGTTTCTAAATCAGATTCAGGTATCTTGCATCTTGGAACAACCAAGCAAGCAAGCAAACAAACAATGAACAAAAACAAACTAAAAAAAGAAATCCTGTTGACCACACCTGATCCTTTGAGTGCAGCCTAAACAGTTTACTTTTATTCATATTTCTTAAAGGAAAAGTCATCCGTATTTAATATGTCCACCTATCCATTGAAACTGCTTTCATTGAGGTCACTGCTGACCCTCTCTGTCAGCCTGGATTCTTTGTCTTGTCTTGTTGGAACAGTTTTAACTGGCTTAAACAATCATGGAGAATTCTTGGCTCAGGTAACTGAAACATTCTAAAGTGGGTGCTGGCCTTAGGTGAGGTTTGATCCAGTGCCTGGAATGATTCACCAAGGTCCTGGATTCTCTCCACATCCATGTTTTGGCTTCATCCTTCAGCTCCTCCATGTTACTCACTCACCTTCCAAGCCCCCACCTCTAAACTTTCCTCTCTTATAGCACTAGGCCTGCAAACAGCTCCAGACATCACATTCTCACATCAAATCTTCCAGGGAAGGGAGATAGCATGTCTTTTTCTCAGAATCCCCAGCACATATCTCCTTGTATCCCATTGTCTCTGCTTGAGGTCCTGCCTATCCCTGAAGCAATTTGTAACTCTGGCCAGGGGCTTTGGAATATGAGGATTGACTGAAACCAGTCATGGCTTATCCTTGGAGCTGTAAATCCAGATCACGTGACTACAAGTGGGGAAAGAGTTGAATTGGGGTCCTGTACATAAGGAGAGAGAGAGAGAGGGTTTTGAGCAGCAATAATAGTGGCTTCCTGTCTTGAAATAGTCATAACTGATTCCTTCTTCTTCTTCTTCTTTTTTTTTTTTTTTTGACAGAATCTCATTCTGTCACCCAGGGACTGGAGTGCAGTGGGGTCATCTCAACTCACTGCATTCTCCGCCTCCCGGGTTCAAGCGCCTCCTGGGTTCAAGTAATTCTCCTGCCTCAGCCCCCCAAGTAGCTGGGATTACAGGCATGCACACCACGCCCAGCTAATTTTTGTGTTTAGTAGAGATGGGGTTTCACCATGTTGGCTAGAAACTCTTGACCTGAGGTGATCTGCCCACCTCAGCCTCCCAACTGACTCCTTCTTTTTATTGAGATGGAGTTTTGCTTTGTCGCCCAGGCAGGAGTACAGTGGTGTGATCTCAGTTCACTGCAACCTCTGCCTTCCAGGTTCAAGCAATTCTCCTGCCTCAGCCTCCCAAGTAGCTGGGATTACAGGTGCCCACCACCATGCCCAGCTAATTTTTTTGTATTTTACTAGAGACATGGTTTGTGCTGTCCAGGCTGGTCTCAAACTCCTGAGCTCAGGCAGGCTGCCCGCTTTGGCCTCCCAAAGTGCCAGGATTGCAAGTGTGAGCCACTGTGCCCAGCCTGATTCCTTCTTGATACTTGACTCTCTTGGTATAAACTTCCTTCCATCTTGGTATGTCTTACCTCCCTGATTCTCTGCATTTTTCTCGGACTGTCATACTTTAGTTCCTTTGTGGGCTTCTCTTACTCTGCTTGTTAATAAGTATTGGTTTCCCTAGGATGCAGCCTTTTCTTCCTCCTCTTGCTTTCACTGGTTCCTTTCATATTCTGTATCTTCTCAGCTTCTGCTTGCAGATGTATGCATGGAGTCTCTTACTCTCAGACCTAATGAGTTCCTGAAAGTCTATCAGATGGCTATATGTACAAAAACCAAAGCCAAATATATTCTAGAAGTCATTGGCATGTGTGTGTGAAAGAATCGTTATAAAATCTCTAACTATACTCCTCTTTTAACATATTATCTTCAGTCAGAAGATATTTTCAAAGTCGTGTACATGTTTTGTTTCATTTAGTGCTTTTTCCTTCATAGTAGATCATTCTTTGATCAGCTTACATTCATTGGCTATCTGACATTTTAGTAATCTCTTTTTTAAGTAATTTCAACTTTTATTTTAGAGTCAGAGGACCACATGCAGGTTTGTTACCTGGGTATATTGTGTGATGCTGAGGATGGATCATGTCACCCAGGTACCTAGTCTAGTACCCAACAGTTTTTCAACCCTTGCCCCATTTCTCCTTCCCCACTCTAGTAGTCCTCAGTTTCTGTTGTAGCCATCTTTATGTCCATGAGTACCCACTGTTTGGCTCCTACTTATAAATGAGAACATGCAGTATTTGGCTTTCTGTTCTTGTGTTAATTCACTTAGGATAATGGCCTCCAGCTGCATCCATGTTGCTGCAAAAGACATGATTTTGTTCTTTTTTATGGCTGTGTAGTATTCCATGGTATATATGTAACACATTTTCTTTATCCCATCCACCAACGACGGGCACCTAGGTTGATTCCATGTCTTTGCTATTGTGAGGAGTGCTGCAGTGAACATACAAGTGCATTATGTCTTTTTGTATGAAAAATTTGTTTTCTTTTGGATATATGTCCAGATCCAGTAATGGGATTGTTGGGTGAAATAGTATTAATAGTTCCGTTTTCTTTTCTTTTTAAATTTTTATTCACTTATATTTTAAATTTAATTTAATTTAATTTTAAGTTCCAGGTTACATGTGCAGGATGTTCAGGCATGTTACATAGGTAAATGTGTGTTCTCTTTTAAGTTCCTTTAGAAATCTCTGAACTGCTTTTCATAGTCGCTGAACTAATTTGCATTCCCACCGACAGCATATAAGCATTCCCTTTTCTCCACAGCCTCACCAGCATCTGTTTTTTTTTTCACTTTTTAATAACAGCTATTCTGATTGGTGTGAGATGGTACCTCATTGTAGTTTGGATTTGCGTTTATCTGATGACTAGTGCTGCAGAGCATTTCTTCATGTCTGTTGGCCACTTGTGTGTCTTCTTTTGAGAAGTGTCTATTCATGTTTTGTACCCTTTTTTTTTTTTTTGGTAAATGGGGTTGGTTTTTACTTGTTCAATTGTTTAAATTCTTTATAGATTCTGGATATTAGATCTTTGTCAGATACATAGACATAGTTTGCTAATATTTTCTCCTATTCTGCAGGTTGTCTGTTTACTCTGTTGATAATTTCTTTTGCTGTATAGAAGTTCTTTAGTTTAATTAGGTCCTACTTGTCAAGTTTTGTTTTTGTTGCAATTGCCTTTGAGTTTAGATCTTAGTCATAAAGAGTTTAGATCTTAGTCATAAATTCTTTCCCAAGGCAATGTCCAGAATGGTGTTTCCTAGCTTTTCTTCTAGGATTCTTACAATTTGAGGTCTTAAATTTAAATCTTTAATCCATCTTGACTAAATTTTTGTATATGGTGAACAGTAAGAGTCCTGTTTCATTCTTCTTCGTTTGGCTAGCCAGCTAGCTCAGTATCATTTATTTAATAGGGATTCCTTTCCCCATTGCTTATTTTTGTTGACTTTGGCAAAGATCAGATGGTTATAGGTTTGAGATTTTATTTCTGGGTTCTCTATTCTGTTCCATTGGTCTGTGTGTCTGTTTTTGTACTTCCACCATGCGATTTTGTTTGCCATAGCCTTATAGTGAGGTTTGAAGTTGGGCAATAGGATGCCTCCATCTTTGTTCTTTTTGCTTAGGATTGCTTTGGCTGTTTGGGCTCTGTTTTGGTTTCACGTGAATTTTATTTTATTTATTTATTTATTTATTTATTTATTTATTTATTTATTTATTTTTATTTTATTTTATTTTATTTTTTGAGACAGAGTCTTGCTCTGCCACCCAGGCTGGAGTGTAGCAGCGCAATCTTGGCTCACTGCAACCTGCACCTCCCGGGTTCAAGCAATTTTCCTGCCTCAGCTTCCCTAGTGGCTGGGATTACAGGTGCATCCCACCACACCTGGCAAATTTTTTGTATTTTTGGTAGAGATGGGGTTTCACTATATATTGGCCAGGCTGGTCTCGAATGCCTGCCCTCAGGTGATCTGCCCTCCTTGGCCTCTCAAACTCCTGGGATTACAGGCATGAGCTACCATGCCTAGCCTCATGTGAATTTTAGAATAGCTTTTTTCTAGTTCTGTGAAAAATGAAGTTATTAGCTTAATAGGAATAGCATTGAATCAGTAGATTGCTTTGGCCAGTATGGTCATTGTCATGGTATTGATTCTTCCAGTCCATGAGCATAGAATGTTTTTTTCATTTGTTTGTGTCACCTATGATTTTTTTCAGCAGTATTTTATAGTTCTTGTTGTAGATATTTTTTATCTCCCTGGTTAACTCTATTCCTAGGTATTTTATTTTTTTGTGGCTATTGTGAATGGGATTTTGTTCTTGATTAGGCTCTCAGCTTGAATGTTATTGGTGTGTGGAAACACTATGGATTTTTGTACAGTGATTTTTGAATCCTGAAACTTCACTGAAGTTGTTTATCAGTTCTAGGAGCCTTTGGTAGAGTCTTTAGAGTTTTCTAGGTATAGAATCAGATTGTCCACAAAGACAGACAGTTTGACTTCTTCTTTTTCTATGTGCATGCCTTCTCTTTCTCTTGTCTGATTGCTTTGGCAAGGACTTCCAGTACTGTGTTGAATTAAGAGTGGTGAAAGTGGTCATCCTTGTCTTGTTCCAGTTTTCAAGGGAATGCTTTCAGGTTTTGTCCGTTTAGTATGATATTGGCTGTGAGTTTGTAATAGATGATCTTATTATTTTGAGGTATGTTCCTTTGATACTTAGTTTCTTGAGGGTTTTTATCATGAAGGGATGTTGGATTTTATAAAGAATTTTTTTCTGCATCTATTGAGATGATCAAATCGTTTTGTTTTTAATTCTGTTTATGTGGTAAATCACATCTATTGATTGCATGAACCAATCTTGCATCCCAGGACTGAAGCCTAACTGATTATGGTGAATTAATTTTTGATGTGATGCTGAATTTGGTTTGCTAGATTTTGTTGAGGATTTTTGTATCTGTGTTCATCAGGGATATTGGCCTATAGTTTTCTTTTTTCAGTGTGGTTTTTTCCATGTTTTGGTCTCAAGGTGATCCTTGCTTCACAGAGTGAGTTAGGCAGGAGTTGTTCCACTTTGATTTTTTTGGATAGTTTCAGTAGGATTACTATCAGCTCTTCTTTGTATGTCTGGTAGAATTTGGCTGTGAGTCCTGTGAGTCCATCTGGCCTGGGGTTTATTTTGGTTGGTAGTTTTTTTTTGTTTGTTTTTTTGTTTGTTTGTTTTTCTGATTCAATTTTGGAACTCGATATTGTTCTCTTCAGGGTTTTAATTTCTTCCTGTTTCCATTTTGGCAGATTGTGTGTTTCCAGGAATTTGTCTATTTCCTTCAGACTTTCTAGTTTGTGTGCATAGAGGTGTTCATAATTGTCTCTGAGGATCCTTTGTGTTTCTAAGGGATTGGTTGTAATGTTGCCTTTATCATTTCTATTTGTGCTTATTTGGATCTTCTCTGTTTTTTTTTTTTTTTTCTTTGAATAATCTAGCTAGTAGTCTACCACTCTGATGTATTCTCTCAAAAACCAACTTTTGAGTTTGCTGATTCTTTGTATGGATTTCTGGGTCTCAATTTTTTTTAAGGTCTCAATTTTTTTTCAGTTCTGCTCTGATTTTAGTTATTTTTTTCTTCTGCTAGCTTTGGAGTTAGTTTATTCTTGTTTCTCTAGTTCCTCTAGGTTTGAGGTTAGTTCATTAATTTGAGATTTATAATTTTTCAAGGTAGGTGTTTAGCACTAAAAACTCCTGTTAACACTGCTTTTTCTGCGTCCCAGAGATTTTGGTATGTTGCATCTCTGCTTTCATTTATTTTGAAGTTTGTAAAAAATTTCTGCCTTAATTTTATTGTTTACTCCAAAGTCACTTTGAAGCAAGTTGTTTGATTTCCATGTAATTGTGTGGGTTTGAGAGATCTTCTTGGTATTGATTTCTATTTTTATTCCACTGTGATCCAAGAGTATGATTGGTATGATTTCGATTGTTTTGAATTTATTGTGACTTGCTTCATAGCTGAGCATGTGGTTGGCTTTGGAGTATATTCCTTGTGTAGATGCAAAGAATATATATTCTTTGGTTGAAGGTAGAGTATTCTGTACATATCTATTAGGTCCAATTGGTCAACTGTTGCATTTAACTACAGATTTTCTTTGTTTGTTTTCTGCCTCAATGATCTGTCTAATGCTGTCAGTGGGGGTGTTGAAGTCCCCCACTCTTATTATATTGCTCTCTAAGTCTTTTTTGTAGGTCTAAAAGTACTTGTTTGATGAATATGAGTGCTCCAATGTTGGGTGCATATGTATTTAGGATAGTTAAGTCTTCTTGTTGAATTGAGCCCCCTTTTTGAAATTATGTATTACCTTTTTTTGTCCTGTTTTACTCTTGCTGGAAAAGTCTGTTTTATATGATATAAGTTATATCATATAAACTTACCATAAATAACATATATATAAACTTATATATAACTTATAGATGTTATAAAAGTCTGTTTTATATTATATAAGGATAGTTACCTATGCTCTTTTTTTGTGTTGCATTTGTGTGACAGATCTTCTCTAAACCTTTACTTTCAGCCTATGGTTGTCATTACATGTGAGGTGGGTCTCCTGAAGACAGGAGATAGATTGGTCTTGTTTTTTATCCAATTTG
Source organism: Macaca mulatta (assembly GCF_049350105.2). NCBI lineage: Eukaryota > Metazoa > Chordata > Mammalia > Primates > Cercopithecidae > Macaca > Macaca mulatta. The sequence goes on from NC_133420.1 coordinate 95,216,174, forward strand.
CCACTCTGTGTCTTTTAAGTGGGGGTATTTAGGCCATTTCATTCCAGGTTAATACTGAGACATGAGATTTTGACCCTATTATGAAGTTGCTGGCTGGTTGCTTTGTAGTTTCTATTGGGTGGTTGCTTTGTAGGATTTGTGGGCTGTGTGCTTAAGTGTGTTTTTGTGGTAACAGGTATAGTTCTTTCCTTTCCATGTTTGGAACTCTCTTATGGTTATCTTCTAAGATTGGTCTAGTGGTGGTGAATTCCCTTAGGGCTTGCTTGTTTGGAAAAGATTTTATTTCTCCTTTGCTTATGAAGCTTAGTTTGGTGGGATATGAATTTCTTGACTGGAATTTCTTTTCTTTAAGAATGCTGAAAATTGGCATCTAATCTCTCCTGGCTTGTAAGGTTTCTGCTGAGAAGTTTGCCATTAAACTAATGGGGTTCCCATTGTGTGTAATCTGACCTTTTTCCCTAGCTGTCTTTAAGATTTTTTCTTTAGCATTGACCTTGGACAGTCTGGTGACTATATGTCTTGGTGATGTTCGTTTTGTATAGTATCTCATAGGTGTTCTCTGGATTTCTTGTATCTAAGTGTCTACCTCTCTAGCAAGATTGGGGAAATTTTCGTGAATTATTCTCTCAAATATGTTTTCCAAGGTATTTTCTTTTTCTCCACTTCTCTCAGGAATGCCAATAATTTGCAAGATTTGTCACTTTATTTACATAATCCCATATTTCTCAAAAATTGTTCTTTTTAAAATTCTTTTTTTCTTTATTTTTGTCTGATGGAGTTAGTTTGAAAGACTGGTTTCTAAGCTCTGAAATTCCTTCTTTTGCTTGGTTCAGTCATATTGATGAAATTTTCAATTGTATTTTCAAATTCCTCACGTGAGATTCTAATTCTAGCATTAGAAATAGAATCTCACGTGAGGAATTTGAAAATACAATTTTTAGAATTAGATTAATGATTAATTTCTTTTTAAGATGTTTGTCTTTTCTTTCATTTCCTGGATTGCTTTACAAAGTTTCTTTGTGTTGATTTTTCAACCTTGTCTTGGATCTTGTTGAGCTTGCTTGCAATCCATGCTTTGAATTCTTTTATCTGTCATAACTGAGTTTCCATTTTGGTTAGGGGCCATTGCTGGATAGTTAGTGTTATTCTTTGGTGGCGTTACTACATTCAGATTTTTCTTGGTGCTGGAATTCCTGCACTGGTTCCTTCTCATCTGGAAATGCTGGCACTTCTAATTTTTGTAATTAGTTTCATGCATGTAGGATTTTTTTCTTTTTCTTTCCATATATATTTTTGTTCTTTCTTTTTGTCTCATTCTCTTTCCCTCTCCCTTTCCCTTTCCCTTCCTAGGGGGTGTGACTGTAGAGAATGCTGGGTAGGGTCTTTTGGCTTTACTTCCATGGCCCTGTGCACCTTGGTTGTCAGGTTTTATATTGGGCTGTGCAGTTTGACCTACCAGCCAGTAGATGGCGCAGATGAGTAAGTGCTGGCTGTGGCCTTTGTGGCTTGGTATATATTTGATCCTTGTTCACTAGGAGAAACTCTTTGCTGCCTCAGACAGCAGGCTAATTCATGGAGTGCATAGTGGTCTGAGTTCCCTTCTCAGCCCCGATGGAGTAGTTGGCAAGATGGGCAGGGAAGGACTGGGCAGGTTTGCCTACACTTCCCCCAACAGCAGGCACAAGCACCAGCACCAAGGGAGAATCCAGTGGGCGGCCACCAAATGCCCAGACATGTGCCTAGGCATGGAGCTGAGAAGCCTCTTTGGCCTTAAGTTCTCTGCAAGGTGATGGAGTGGGGGGTGGGGGCAGGGGGGTGGCCTAAACTTCTAATCCAGGAGAGTGAATGCTCTAGATGCTCAAAGATCTGCCTGTATATGGAGCAGAGAATGCCTCCCTATACCATGATCTCTACACAGGAAGGGTAGGGCAGTTCAGGCTGCTGATTCAGGCAAGTGGGTGCTCCAAATGTCTGGAGATTTGCTTGGGCATGGAGTGGAGAGGGCCCCCTTGCACAGCATCTCTGCATAGGGAAGGTGGGCAACTCAGACTACTAGTTCATGTGAGGGAGTGCTCCAAAGGCCTGGAGATCTGCCTACTGCCTGTGTGTGGAGCAGAGATAGCCCCACTGCACCACAATCTACGCACAGGAAGGGTGGGGTGCTCAGGCGGCTGATCTAGGCTAGGAGGGGCTCTGAATACTTGGAGATCTGCCTGGGCATAGAGCAGAGCCCCACTACACCATGATCTATATCCATGAAGGGTGGGGTGGCTCAGGCTGCTGGTCCAGGCAAGCAGATGCTCCAAATGCCTGGAGTTCTGCCTAGGAGTGGAGCGGAGAGGGCCCTACTGCACCATGATCTCAGGGGAACAGGCTGGAGCACTCAGCAATGACACATGCAGATTGGTTCCAGGTTGCCAAGCTGGACTTGGCAGCACATCTCATTGTCTAGGAGAAACTGCAGTTGTAGGAGCTCTTCTCCTGCCCCTGGCTTGCATGGGGGAGAGCACAATTCTAGTCCTACTGCTGAGACACTTCTCACAGTTCTGGCTGCTCCAGAGAAGGCACTACAATCTCTGGGCTGAGACTAAAATGACTTTGTGGTTACACTGCCAGGTTACCACAGAATGACTGACTTTGTATGTACTTGGATTAAAAATGGCCTCCTGCTCTTGGTCTGGGAAAACATCTGCAGCTTTTCCCAGTGTTTTTCCCTCACAGTATCTTCAAGCCTCTCCCTAAGTTAGCTCCAGGGCTTGGGAAAAACAAAGTATACTCCCTCGGCCGGGGTTGCCTGGACCCCCAGTGGAAAGGTCTGTCACAGAGGGAGACTCCCTCCCTCTCTCATGTACTGGGACTTCACTCACTGTTATCAACCAGATGCTGCCATGGTGAGCTGTTTGTTTATATTCTCCTCCCTTGGATTTGGGGTGTCTATATATTTCTGGTGGATTTCCATTTTCTTTCTTGAATTAAAGCTCACAGAGTTCATCTTTATGCACTATTTTGCTATTTCCAAGTGGCTGAGGCATGCTAAAATCCTCTCACATAGGCAGATTTCCAGGCATCTGGATGAGAGAATCCACCATCTTGGAAAAATTTTTAAATAATTTTTGACATTTATGAAGCTTATATTTGTTACTAGTTTCAACATTTTAATTTTATTCTTATTTTTTACCTCTCTCTGTCTTTTAAAAAAATAAAGTGGCAGGCTGGGTACGGTGGCTCATGCCTGTAATCCTAGCACTTTGGGAGGCCGAAGTGGGCAGATTGCCTGAGTTCAGGAGTTTGAGAGCAGCCTGGGCAACACGGTGAAACCCCATCTCTACTAAAATACAAAAGAAATTAGCTGGGCATGGCAGTGTGTGCCTGTAATCCCAGCTACTCGGGAGGCTGAGGCAGGAGAATTGCTTGAACCCAGGAGGCGGAGGTTGCAGACAACTGAGATTGCACCACTGCACTCCATCCTGGGCAACAGAGCAAGACTCTGTCTCTACAAAAAAAAAATAAATAAAATAAATGAATAAATAAAAATAAAAAAATAAAAATAAAGCAGCAAGGCCAAAATGTAATAAATACCAGCAACCACAAAATAACATAAACATTGTTAGGTAAAGAGGTTGCTGTTACTGCCAGAACCACAACATCTGGTTGCTAAGCATGCTTCACTACATGATTGGTCAAAATGTTCATTCGTCAGCCAGGGAAACAAAGTCCATATTTGGCATATGAAAAGTGATTTATGGATTTTAGTGTATAATGTGCAGAGGTGAAATGAATGGGGGTTCGTTGTAGCCTGCATTTTTAGTCGATGTATTTTCATTTGCCTCTAAGACATCTGCACAGACATGTCCTCAAGAGCACCTCATTCCTCCCAGCCTCCCTCCAGCTCAGGTGGAGATACCACCATCTTTCCTAGTTATTCAGAACAGAAACCTGAAATTATCTCTGACATCACCTCTGTTCCCACACCTTGGAGATTTTGTACCTTTGTCATTGAAACTGCCCTGCCCTTTCCATTCCTGTTACCACTAACCTAGTTAAGTCCGGTGTCATTTTTTCAGCTGTCTATTGAGTTACAGAAGCCATCTTACTGATCTTTCTTCTTTTATCCATCTTCTATAATAGGGGTCTGCAAACCTTTTCTGTAACAGGCCAGATAGCAAAATTATAGACTTCTTAGGCCATATGGTTTCTGTTGTAACTATCCAACTCTGCCTTTGTGATGGCAGCCATTGATACTATGTAAATGGACAAATATTGTCTGTGTTTCAGTAAAACTTTATTTATGGGCACCAAGATTTGAATTTCATGTAATTTTCATGTGCCACAAAATATGATTTTTCTTTTGATTTTTAAAAGCCATTTTAAAATGTAAAAAAATTCTTAGCCCATAGGGCCATACAAAAGTCTCACAGGCTATAGGTTTGCTGACCCAAGTTCTACATGGTTACCAGAATTAGCTAAGTAAAATATAAGTCTGAACATTTCATTTGAATGCTTAAACCCATAAAGGTTTGCCAACAGGGACTAAAATAATAAGGCTTATCTTACTTAAAATGGCTTATTGAGTCCCTCATGATCACAGGTCCAGCATCATAGCTTGCCAGTTCATAGCTTGCACTGCACTCTTCAGAATGCTGACCTCCTTGCAGTATCCTGCCCACACTGAGATCCTTCTTTTTGAGGCCTTGGCCTCCCTTCCTGGAGTGTCTCCCATTTACATTTCTTTTTCTCTTTCTTTCTCTCATGGAACAACCATGTCTCATTCTATTCTGTGTTCCTATCATTTCACCTCCTGCCCAGGGCCCTGCTAAAGTAGGCTCTTCATAAATATTTGCTGAATGCATGTATACGTGCATGCATGCATGAATGAATGGACAAATGAATAAGTGGAATGGAATAGTTAAATGAGCCAATTTTGCTATTTTGCTAACAACCCTGACCAAGCTGTTGGTGAGTTCACAGGTTGAAACCAGTACAGGCAGTTCTTAACATAGGAATGGGTTGAGTTCCAAAAGTTTGTTTGTAAATTGGTTGTTCAGAACTTGGAACATGTTTTCCCATATAAATGATGTTATAAACTATGCTTAACTATTCAGCTTAGTCCACAAAAATATTATTTGAGGCATCATGTCACTGAAATAACATTAGAAAATAATAACTGAGGTATCACCTTTTAAATTTTATTAAAATATTTTAAGCCCACTTTTCATCTCAAGAAACTCTGAAAGACTTTTTCTGGCACAGTGTAACGTTATAAATGAAACAAAACTGAATGCTGGTAAAGGCTTAGTGTGGGTAAAGCAGGGAGATAAAGAGATTCTGAAATTTTTATGGAAAACTCAGTGTTTTTAAGAGAATCAATTCTTTACTATTTTTGTTCTACTCCAGAAATTGTGGTTTTCTTTGCCATACTCAAGGTTTATCACAAGAACTCCTTCTGAGATCATTGGAAAGATTATGGCCCTGTTTTGAGAATCACATATAAAGATATATAGACACATTTTAGAGACCTCCTCCAAAAAAAAATTCTTTTTAACCACTCACTTCCTACCTTCTTTAGCAAAATTTTATTTTATCTAATTTGTTTCTCTTGCTTTAGAAATATTAATATTTAATAATAATTTTCTTTTTCTTTTTCTCTTCATTTTCCTTTCTGATTCATCAGTATTTTTCATATGGTCTTCAGTTTCCTTAGACCTTGTAGAGGATCAGGTAGGTACCAGTGGGGCCAATGATTAAACCACGTTCCTCAATTTATTTTCATTTACTAATTTACTTGTTTGTTAAATCTTCCCTCTATTTAACACATATTTATTAAAATGCTTTCTAAATGTAAGGCAGAAGGCCAGGCTCTCTATCAGTTAGGGAAAAGGGTTTGGAAAAACAGAAAGAAGTTAATAGGAATGAAAGGAAGTTTGAAGAGGAAGAACAAGACATGGTATTCAGAAACCACAAAGATCTAGGTCTTTCTTGGTAATAGGATATGCTCATTGTAAAAAATCCTAAAATTACAGAACTGTTTAATGTAGACAAGTAAATTCCATCTTAAATCCCCTTCTTGCAGATGAGGCATTTATGTCCAGATTTTATTTCATGCATATATGGACATTATTATGCATTGATGATAACAATTTTTATGAAACTGGAATCTTTCCTTTTTTCATCAAATCTGGAATGCTCAATTGAAAATACACCATTGTTTTGTGTATCACTAAGAAAGAAGAAAGCTCTGCCAGTTTAGCTTTGACACAGTGCGCCAGATATGTATTCTGATTGTCCTTCCATATCCATTCTCCACCTTGCCCTCTTCCCTGAAAGGCTAGTTTGTGTGGTCCATGTCATTGGGCTCCCTTGTCCTCCAGCTTTCAGTTGGATCTGGCCAATGGGGAACTTTTGCAAGAGGCCGAAGGAAAGGAGAAGAGTGAGGGAAGGCGATTCATTCCTGTAGCTTTGTCCCTAACTGATGCCTTGTGCTGAACGTGGTCCTAGCTAGAAGAGCACTTTCTTCTCAAGGCGCAGACTGTTATCCACATGACTGACTGACTCCCTTCTTCTTCAAACTGGCCATTACCTTTATATTTAGTCCCCTTATTAAATCTTCCTTAAAGCATTGTAATTTGAGTGTGCCATCTGCTTCCTTATGTGATGCTGATGGATATGTAAACCATCAACTGTAAGGCACACTCTAATTTCCAGGAAGTTAAAATATAAAGCTCTTAGAATTGTTGATATTCTACAACTTTTTTCCCCTACAAAAAAGTATATATTAATATGTTAGCACAAAGACATGCATGTGAATGTTCATGGCAGCATTATTTATAATAGCCCAGAATAGAAACAACCCAAATGTCCATCAGCTGGTGAATGGATAAACAAAATATGGTTTAGCCATATAATGGAATACTATTCAGCAATAAAAAATAATGAATTCTAAAACATCTTACATCATACTTCAAACTTCGTGCATCATACAAACTTCAAAAAAAATTATGCTAAGTGAAAGAGACCAGGCACAAAAGACCACATATTGTGATTTGCATTTTTCATTGGTACAAAATGTTCAAAAAGTCAAATTGATAGGGACAGAAAGTTGATAAGTTCTTGCCTAGGGTTGGAGATGGGAACAGGGATTAACTGTGTATAAGTATCATGGATCCTATTGGGATGATGGCGTTGGTCTAATCTTAGGTTACAGTGACAGTTACACAACGTGGTAAGTTTACTCATAACCAAAGGTGAATTTTATGGTGTGTAAAATGTACCTCAATAAAGTTGTTGTTTTTGAAAAAGTACACATTGACTATCTTTTTATGTCAGCAACTGTGGCTCTAATGTAACCCATATGTTTAATGCTTTTGTATATAAATCATTGTTTTTTTTGCTATGTAATGTTGATGGATGCACAACCTCAGTTCCTTTTCACTCCATCCTCCACTCCACAATAATCTACTTACATAAAAGCACTAAGTGGGCCGGGCGCGGTGGCTCAAGCCTGTAATCCCAGCACTTTGGGAGGCCGAGACGGGCGGATCACGAGGTCGGGAGATCGAGACCATCCTGGCTAACACGGTGAAACCCCGTCTCTACTAAAAAAATACAAAAAAATAGCTGGGCGAGGTTGTGGGCGCCTGTAGTCCCAGCTACTCGGGAGGCTGAGGCAGGAGAATGGCGTGAACCTGGGAGGCGGAGCTTGCAGTGAGCTGAGATCCGGCCACTGCACTCCAGCCTGGGCGACAGAGCGAGACTCCGTCTCAAAAAAAAAAAAAAAAAAAAAAAGCACTAAGTGTATTGTAGACTTTATCAAATGTTGTACAGGGGAGAGTTAGTATTCACACAGAGAAATCTGCTGTTTAAGTCTCTCTAGATCTCCCCAGGGGGTCCCCCAGTAGGAACTCTTCACCTACATGAAGTACCAACCTGGGCTGGGTGCTCTTTTCTCGTCTCTCTCTTTTAAGCAAACACATTGATCATGCTTATTGCAGACCAGTTCTACCTGTGTCTCTTAGTCCCAGATTCGAGTGGCTCCCTCAGTCTGAGATGCCCACCAAGGGGACTTATCCAAGCATTTGCCCAACAAAAGCAAGTCTCCCTCTTTCGAGTCGGGGTATTCAAATACAGCTGTTAGGAAAAGTAACATTATATTACTATATTCTTTATTTGGTTGCTGCATGATATTTTCTTTTATAGATAAAATAAACTTTTAATCAAGTTTTCTCCTTAACAATATTCTTGTGCAGTCACATATCTTCATACAAGGACACAAGGGCTCCCTATTGTTGAATTTAGGTTAGATTTAGTGTTTATCCACAATTGTGCTTAAGCCATGCCCTCCACATTGCCAAGGATAATCAAGAGTTGGCCGTAATTGCTTATACTCTTGATTTTGGAATGTGTGATTAATTATATGTAAATATTATTTCCTGTTAATTGGTGTTTTCAGTATAAATGGCCTAGTTAAAATATTTTTTCAGTGCTTGTTTCTTTTATAACCATAAGATCATTTTTCGTGTTCCTCATTGATTTCCTATGGAAATAAAAATAAAACGCATTGAAATTTGTCACATGAATTTAAATTGCAACTACAGCTAATTTAACTACTTAGTTTAATTAAAATGCCTACTATGCTAGACAGCAGCAGTATATTAGAAGGGTCATTTATAGTTCTCTGCCCTTAAGGATCTGAAAGACTAATTGAAAGTCAGACATGTAAACAACTAACCTGCGAAAGATTCAAATAAACATTCAGAATCATGACCAGGCAGTAAGAAATAGAAGGAACTCTTTAATCAGTTGTCATGTAAAGCTAGTCTAGTCGAAAGTAATTTAGGAAGTATTATTATTTTTTAAATTTTTATAAGAGGTAACTAACATTAAGAAGATGAAGCTGAAAGAGACCTTTGAAGTAAATCTAATCAGTGTCCTTAGGTAACAAATGGAGAAACTGGGAGAAGGACTTTATAAGGTCACACAGCTTGGAGTCAAAGAACTAGGGCTCAGAAAAAAATTTGTGGACTTTCAGGATTGCTACTTCCTGCAGTATAGTGTGCTGGACTATGCAACTGAAGCTAGATTAAGTTAATGAAAATGAGGCTAATTAATGAAAAAGGCATGGAGTCTTTGCTCAGGATATCTATTATATGAGTAATAAATGGCATGGAAACATCTGGGTGTAGGAACATGGGTTCCTCTCAGAACTCTTGAGCTTATGGCTAATGTTGCTTTCATAAAACCATGGACTCTTATGGCTGAAGTGACCCCAGCAGTCACTGAATTTCTCCTTAAAGTTGTATGCTGAATTGGCTGGGTGCAGTGGCTCACACCTGTTATCCGAGCACTTTGGGAGGCTGAGGCAGGCAGATCACGAGGTCAGGAGATCGAGACCATCCTGGCTATATGGTGAAACCCTGTCTCTACTAAAAATACAAAAAATTAGCTGGGCGTGGTGGCGGGCGCCTGTAGTCCCAGCTACTTGGGAGGCTGAGGCAGGAGAATGGTGTGAACCTGGGAGGTGGAGCTTGCAGTGAGCCGAGATCACACCACTGCACTCCAGCCTGGGCAACAGAGGGAGACTCTGTCTTGGGAAAAAAAAGTTTTATGTTGAATTTAAATTTTTGTTCCTATGAAATCTACCAACTGGCTTCAGAATCTACCAACCTGTTTCTCAGAATTAACATGGAAGTCATGTACTGTTCTTTCATTGTGGTAGTGCCTTAACAACCCAAAGATAGCTATCTTTTCAGTCCTCTCCAGGCCAAATAGCATCACAGGAAATGACTTCCAGACAGCACATGGGCTTCACCACTATCTGTGTCGACTACCCATAACCACCCTCCACTGTGACTGAGAAAGGGGGATTAGAGTGTGAGCAGTGGGGTGCCATTTACGAGCTTTCATGTGTCCTTTGGCAAGTTCCATATATTTCTGCTTCTCAATTCCCCTATTAGTAAACTAGGAGTTGTTGGGAGAATCAGACAGGGTGATGCATACAGAGCACTCAGATGCTTTTATACATGGTAGGTGTTCAATAAGTGGTAGCAATTGTCATCACCCTTGAGTGATCCTGATCATCATTTCTCTTGCTTTTTAAAGACATCAGTGGTAGCTAGTCTCCAAGATAGTCCCCGGTTATCTCATATATTATCTTGTGTTTTATTCCTTTGTTGGGAGAACCATGACTCATGGAGATCTTGCCCATATAAAAGAGGAAGATGAAGAGTGAGTGCAATTGAATCTCTTTCCCTGTGAACGTTCTCCAAGATAATTGTGGTGATACCTCCAACTCCCCATGCCTTCTCATCATCTTTTCTCGGATTTTAATCCATTTTTCAATTCAACCTCTGCCCTATACTGTCACCAATGATAAAATATCCCCAACAGTGTGGAGAAGATTCAGGTTTTCTATACCTAGTGTTCCATAATTTATTACCCTACCTGGTTAAGATTGGGGGAAAATCAGGTATTTCTCAAAGCCATGCAGGTAATTTAAGAGTGTTGAAGGAGTACGGACTATACCACTGTAGAATGATGAGGACTGTGGCAGAACTGAAGAATACATGCCCCTTCTAAAGGGATTCACATTCTAAAAAATTTTTAACACACTACTGCTCAAACTATTTGTCTATAGAATTCAGCCAGATGGCACCAATTTGAAAACTCAGATCAAAATGAACAACAACATTAACAAACCCCAAAGGAAAAAACAGTCCTTACAGGAACCTTTTTATTCTCTGCTTGTTTTCTGGTTGGCATGTGATAGCTCAACATAAATATACTTAAAGAGTGGATGCATTTGCATCTTCAAAAAGCTATACTTGCTTTATCAGTTATCTATTGTTGCTTAACGTCCACTCCGAAACTTTGTGACTAATACAAGTTTATTATTTCTCACAATTCTGTGGGTTGGCTGAGTGCTTCTTGTGGTCTGGGCTAACTCATTTGGGGCTGGATGGCATAGGATAGCTTCATCTATCTGGGCCCTTAGCTTGGATAATTGGAACGGGGTCTGTCTCCATGTGACTACTCAGTCTCAAGGATGCTAACCTAGACTTCTTTGCCTGGTGATCACAGGACTCCCAGCAGCAATAAGCTCCAATGCTCAAGCATTTTTCAAGTCCCTTCCTCTGCATCATTAACCAAAGCAAGACTCATGGCGAAGTACAGCTTCAAAGAGTACATAGATAGATTCCACCTCTCAATGGGAGGAATAGCAAAGTCACTTGAATGTGCATGGCAGACTGTACAGTACTTTTAGCTTCTATAAGGAAAGAGGGCTGTGCTTGGTGGGAAAATTTCTAAATATAGAAAGGAGATGATGATGATGGTCAAGCAAGAAGGACAGATGTCCACTATAGTGCCTTTGGGTCTCACCCCTCTGTGTAAGCCAGCAGGGCAGTAGTAGCCTAGATGCCATGGAGCACAGTCATGCTGGAGTACCTGGCTGTTATCAGTAGCGAAGCAGAGCTCAGAGAGATCAGGAGGAGTAGGCAAGGGAGCCAAGTGGCTGGAATGGGTGTAAGGATGGGTGAACGATGGAAGACCAGAAATAAAAGAGTGTCTGCATAAGGTAAGTGCTGTCCATGGTCAGCCCTAGTGTCCAGGAGATGGGTAGGGCCTGGCCAATACCTGTGGATCTTTAAAGGAGCATCTTTTAATGATGCTTGCAGAAAGGAGCTATGCCTGAAGCCCTTCTCATTACCATCAGGGAAAAGCATTCTGAGGAGCTGGCTGGCTGCCAGGCATCTGCTCATCTTAGATTAGGAATAATATGCCTGTGCCTGGAAGTTTGACTCAGCTCATCTTACCTGTCTGAGGTGGACATCTTGCTTCAACATCCAAAGGCACTTGTTAGCCCCTTGTTCCCCACCTCCAAAATAGAGTGACATTCAGGATGCCCAGGGAGATGGTGGCAGTCATGGAGTAAAAGGGACCTATACTTGGGTGGGACCTGTACTTGGGACCAGCACCTGTGCTTGGGTAGATCAGAACAAAACCAGTTGGAAATTTTACTCACTGGTATTTTGCCCTCTGCTATCCCGCCACTCCTCAGTTTGGGACAGTGGTGAACTTACCTCTAGTTTGTGACTGTCCAATTTATAACTCTCACATATGTAAAATAAAATCAATGCACAAGAATTGGGGGTTTGGCTTGCATATAAGATAGAAGGATTTTATGCTATCCCCTTTTAAAATCTACTATTCTTCCATGGAGCAGGAAGGACAGAATCCTCGGATTAAAATTGGAAAGAGAAAGTTTACAGAACCTAAATACTTCGGATGATAGGCCTGATACTTGGTGAGTGCTAGCTATGTGCAATACTGGGCAGTATGTCACAAAGGAGGTTTCATTTGATCCCAAAATAGCCATAAAAATTTAGGTGGGGGCATCCTTGTTGATGAGGAAACAGAGGCCCAGAGCAGCTGAACAGCCCAGGCCTGCCTTACTGAGCTAGGAAGAGGCAGAGAGGCTTTATTCTTCCTGTTGTGGCGTACTTCCTCCTGCAGCTAAATTGGTGAGCAGGGTTGGAAAAATGTGAATGGGGTAGGGTCATTGCTGACCTAGGACCGGAGTAGCTTTGGAGATCATGCCAGTAGGAAACTGTGTCCCATACTCTTTGCTCCCAAGTCTCTCTAGTCCCCATCCTCTCCTTGTGTATGGCCCCCTTGTAACTCTCATCCTGTTCTCTATCCCAGGACCTCTGTCACTGCCCCTCACTGACTGTCCCCAGCTCAGCCTTGACATGGGCAACCATTGCTAACTTAGAGGTGGTGGAGTCTCTAAAATCAGGTATCCATCAAATGGCATAAACAACGTGTGGGATATCCAAGAAAGTGAACCAGGCCCATGGAGAAATATCAAGTTTTAATTTCAAGCCTACTTTTTCATAAAAATGCTGTTACATGGCTAGAAATTATTATTATTATTATTTTTTGAGACGGAGTCTTGCTCTGTCACCCAGGCTGGAGTGCAGTGGCACCATCTTGGCTCACTGCAGCCTCTGCCTCCTGGGTCCCAGCAATTCTCCTGCCTCAGCCTCCTGGGTAGCTGGGATTACAGGCACGCACCACCAAACCTGGCTAATTTTTTAATTTTAAGTAGAGATGGGGTTTCACCATGTTGGTCAGGCTGGTCTCGAGCTCCTAACCTCAGGTGATCTGCCTCCCAAAGTGCTAGATGAGCCACCGCACCTGGCCTAGAAATTAACTTTTACATGGTGATCTTTAAAGGCTTATATTTCTTCTCTCTATGGGAGAGTGTGTCCTGGGTTAAAAACTAGAGAGACTTAATAAATAGGGTTTCCAAATAATGTATCATCTAAACAGGGCCCTTTTGAGGGTAAAGGGATGCTATTAATAACACTCCAGGACTATCCCAAACAAATAGGGACATATAGCTACCTACATAAGGGAATCTTAGAAGACCTTTGAAAGCCTGGGATTACTTGCATATATTTTGTAATTTGACTGCTAGTTGTTTCAGATGGTGTCTTAATAATTTTAAAGAAAAATGCATGCATGTCTCCAGGGCAAACCTCGACACAGGGAAAGAAGAGTAACTTTTTGACTTGCTCATTATTAATAGCCCCTGTGCTCTCAAATTGCCAATAAGTTTCTCTTGTTTGGTTCACACATTTGGATTCAGTCTTTCCTACTGAACATTTTCAAACTATCCAAATGTAAGCATCTTTAATGAAGCAGTAAGATACTGAGGCGAAACAATGTCCAAGGTGTGAATTTTTGCACCATCCAAAACTGAGGCTGAAGTGTGACTTTTTGTGATTGCAGAATGGCTGTCTGCCAAGTTGTATAACAAAACTTGGGTAATTACAGCCCTAAATAATTCACATTATCTTTAAACTACTATCTATTTATAAGTTAGTAGAAACTGTAAAATAAAACCCAAATAGTAAAACCTGTTGTCAAATTTTTAAATTTATTAATATTTAAATAACTAATGTTTATGCTAGATACCCTCAAAGATGTTTGTTTCTTTTCTTAGTGATTTTTGTGAAATATTATTAATGAATAATGGGCGTGGGGTAGGTTACCGAAAAATATCTTTAGTGAAATACTTCTGATCAACCTATATACATCAGGAAAAATTCTATACACTCTAAAATGGCATAATCATTCTGAATTTCTGTAGAAAATTTGGGTTTTTATTTTCATGTGTTTATGGTAAACAGTGGTTCCTATGTCAGGGGTTATATTTGCACTCACATGTTTGGAATAGCTGGTATATGTAGGTCAAGCCCTAGGCAAAACCATGAAACAGGCAAAGCTCAGCAAAGCTCTATTAACTATTTATTTGTATTCAGCAGCAGTCTAGACACTGGATGTTCCTAGCTGCGGATTTTTCTATTATCTTGCTTCCCTTCCCCTCCTTCTCCTATCTCATTGCCATAAGAGTCGCATCTGTACTCGACCTAAAGACTGTTCATAAGTGATAATAGGTCATATGATCTCCTATCCAACCTCTTCCACCCTCCTTTGCAGGATATCTTTTAGAAAAGTGACCTAGAAGAGTAAGTAGGTATCTCAGGCATGGTGGCAGAGTAAATTGTGGGGGCAGAAATTTTTGGAGCAGGGCTGTCTTACTCAGCAACTCTAAGATCTCTTTGTGTAAATGCCTAGTCCATCTACCCATCCTGCATTGTGCAACTGACCAGAGTCATTCTAGTTCACTTGGAAATAGGTACATATCTTTAAGAATAAGAAACAGTCCTGTGTAAAGATGTTCTGAAATGTGGGGCTTTTGAGAAAGGATATAATAATTGCTAGCTTCACTCCATAAATTACTGTATTTCCCCAAAGGTAGTGATAATCAATGTGCTTTGACGCTCAGTTTCAGCTGGAAGAATCAAGGAAGAAATATTTCACGTGGATTCATCTCATCCAGGACCCAAGCTGTGATGGGAGTTAGTGAATTCTGAATAATGGTTGATACATCTGCTGGAAACATTCAGCATTGTGAATACTGTCTTTCTGTCGCATAGCTTACTCAGTACTGCTTTCTTTATTGGCACCAACTGCATTTTCAGAAAGGAAAAAAAATACCTCCAAACCCACCAGGAATACTTTCCATATGAAGATTTCTTACTATGTCTCTTGGATGCTGGCTTTCCAAACTCATCCAATCTTAGTGTAGTTTCTAAAGTTTCTTTTTACACCTGGGAAAGGTTGGTTTCATAGAAGCTAAAATAGATCTTAGAAATCAACAAGCTCAGTAGGATTTTATTTTATTATTTGAAACTCTAGGGTTCCTCTGTGGTGTCTCAGAAGCTATGCGAGGAGTTGAGTGAATGAGGAGAAGGTGGGGTGTCTTGCTTCAGCTCCAGCACCTTCATCTGTATCTGTTTCAGACATTGGGCTCTGTGTACAATTTCCATTGACCGTGTCAACCAAAATTTGGGGCTGATCTAGAAGTGATTAGCCCCAAGTGTTTCAACTAGTTAATGGCAAGGCCTAGGTCTCCTGATTCTGTGAACCTGCTGTTTTGCTATACTGGTGCACCTTACAAAAAGATAATTCAAGGTCATATGTTGCCAACCAATAGATAAATGGGCAGAGTCATGAAGAGACCACTCATAAAGGGGAAATAATCCTTTGGAGAAAACTGAACTCAGGAATATAAATTAAAGCAATGGTGATTTTGTTGTTTTGTTTTGTTTTGTTTTTGCTCATCAAATTGACAAGATAACACTCAGTAGGTTAGTAGCACACCTTGAGACTAGGGTTCCCATACATTGGTAATGATGGTGTAAATTTCAGGGGATACCCATACTGTCAGGGGTTAAATGTATTGATGTTGCTCTAACACATAACCCAATAACTGCATTTCTACTAATTGATCCTGAAAAAACCACTTGAAATACAGTAAAAGAGGTCAGGTGTGGTGGCTCATGCGTGTAATCCCAACACTTTGGAAGGCCAAGGCGGGCGGACCACCTGAGGCCAGGAGTGTGAGACCGGCCTTGCCAATGTGGTAAAACCCCGTCTCTACTAAAAATACAAAAATTAGCCGGGCGTGGTGAAGGGTGCCTTTTATTCCAATTACTCAGGAGGTTGAGTTAGGAGAATCGTTTGAACCCAGGAGGCGGAGATTGTAGTGAGTTGAGATGGCACCATTACACTCTAGCCTGGGAGACAAGACATCTCAAGATAAAAAAAAAGAAAAAAGAAAAAAAGAAATATGGTGAAAGAAATGTGCATAGAGATGTTCTTCGCAGTATTTTTTTTTAGTAGTGAAAAAATTTGCTCCTACCCTAAAAGTGCAATAATAAAGAAATAGTTAAGTAAACTTAATGCTGAATGGTAAACTATTAAAATTAAGTCTACAAATAGTTTTCAAGAAGTATTAAAATAATTTTAAAGTACAATTAAATGGACAGAACTTCATGCAAAATTGCCTATAAAATATAAGCTGAATGTTTCCAAACATGTATAGGTGGAGAGGACAGACTAGAGAGAAATAGCCTAAAGTGTTATGATTATCTCTGGGCAGTTGTATTACAAATCGTTGTTATTTCTCCTTTGACTTTAAACATATTTTCCCAATTTTTTACATTGTTTTGTGTTACTTTTGTAAGAGAGGGGGAAATGAGTTTTTTCTCTTCCTGACAAGTCCACCAAAAGTGCCACCAGATCTTGATTCTGGGTTATTTTCTGATAGAATCCAGGAATGAGGAGGGAGCTAGAGCCTGCCTTTCACTGCATGGTTTTGGTTCTGTGAACAGAAGAGATTTTCTTGTGTTGTTTGCCACACTTGCAGGTCTCTGTGTGCAGGGCTGGAGCTCAGTCAGGACTCAACAACATAAAGGCACTTTCATTAGCTCAGAAAAAGGAGAAGCCCTGGATTTCAATTCTAGCTATGTCGTCTCCTATCTATGATACTTGGGCCAAATTGGGAAACCTCTAGCCTCAGTTTTTTCATCTGTCGAATGAGGATGATGATACTTCTTTTATGGGGTTACTGAACCAAAAAAAGACACATAATATGCATAATACGGTGCATGAATTGATGTAAAAGAAATAATGTAAAAGAAATATTCAATCCCTGTTTGTTACATTGCTTCACTTCCTCTGGGCCTTCTCCCAGCGTTATGGTAGTTATGCATGGGGGAAAGTACTTGGACTTTGAAAATTTATTTCTTATCCAGTACAGTGGGGACTTGGGTAGAATCAGAAGTTTAGTTCCAGAAGGATAAACCGTTCCAGCATTGCCAAGAGAGTAATGAATGGCAATTTCTGATTTTCAGGGTCTGTGGACCACCACGTTAAGAACCTTGTGTGTGTTTATGTGTGTGTCTCAAAGGAATATATAAAAGTTAAAGTTATTTGTCTTCAGTAGCTGGAGGTCCAGCTTTTTATTATGCATTCATGACTAGGAGAAGGCCTAGTATGGGATAAGTTCCAGAACTGTGGAGGAGACATTTCTTTTCAGACCTCTTTCTCTGCCTCCATTCACCCAGTGCCCAGCTCCCTAAAGCTCTCAGTCTCCCTTCT
The DNA here is from genome assembly GCF_049350105.2 of Macaca mulatta. Taxonomy (NCBI): domain Eukaryota; kingdom Metazoa; phylum Chordata; class Mammalia; order Primates; family Cercopithecidae; genus Macaca; species Macaca mulatta. Next base: position 95,233,682 of record NC_133420.1, read on the forward strand.
TTGTCCTTTCAGAAAACTGCTGTCAGATCCTTCATTCTGACAAAATAACATTATCAACAGATTTTGATGTTACCTTTCTTCAGTGCATTTGCTTTTAATAAGGAGGCTTAGGGCTGAGAGTATGAGGTTCTAATGGAGGAATTCTCAGGTCCAGTTAGCAAGGGAGAATTTTGGATGTAGAGAGACATCCAGAAAGTCCTGGAAAGAACTATTGAGGAAACTCCCTGCTTAAAATGCCTGCTCTTTAAAAGAAGGAAGAAGTGCTGAGCTCAGAAAACCGTTTGCTTGAGGAGGGCCTGCCCCTGTCAATTAAGTGCACTCTGATCCCTTCCCTTTGCACCCTTGACCTATTTCTGAGCTATGTCACTCCTTCCAGCATCATCAGTCATATTTGCTGTGAAGATGGTCAGATCTAGATTCTTGCAGGCCTATTGTTGGAATAAACTAAAATTAAACCAGGCTAGATGCCAATGTATAAATAAAATGCAAATGAATCATTAAATAATTAAAAGTGGAATCAATGTGTACTGCCTCCTGGAATATAGCCCAAGAACCTGAATATGAGATTGGCATACGTCTCCAAGATGAAGCAACTGCAGCATGGGATTTAAAAGCCAGTATTTCCAAAGGAACAATTAATTAAAAAGGAGGTTAATTCACAGTTTACAGACTTAGCATCTGCTTGTTTAGCATATGCAATAAAAGGCGAAGTAGTGGTAGATTTGTAAAAATGTCAGTTAGATAATTGATTATATATATAGGAATCATTTTTTGCATAATCCAAATCCTCTTTTTCTTTTGATGATCCTAAGATAACAATTTAGAACAGAATGTGGTATTTGTACCCTATGTATTTTATGATTTAATTATTCTAAGTTGAAATAATTTATATATTTTTTGTATACCACATTTGTCACTGGATTTCTGGACCTTTTTTAAAAAATTGGTGAATTGGAAAATATCTATTTGTATATTTTCCTTGGCATGTCCAAGCAATATTTTTTAGCTGAAGTTCACAGGTTATGTTTTAAGTAGGTATAATACATGAAACCTGTTTACTTTGCTGATAACAAGGATTTAAATGCTGTTTATTTTAATATGAAGAAATTCATGTTATTGTTTTACCTTTTGCATATTTATAGTTACCTTTATTCTTTGGGGGTAGACTATTATTTTAATTTCTTTTTCTGCTAGAGTGATGTCTCTGCTACGAAAGGTGTTTACGGACTGACCTACTTAACTAGACTTTCCTAAAGAGGTCTAAATATACTGAAACATGAGAGGAAAAACTGAGATAGAAATGTGGAAATTAAGTTTTTCTAACAAAAATTATTTATAGGAGTATTTAGGTTACTTTTCTATGCAGAAATGCTTGTGTTTGAGTGTGTGTGTGTGTGCATGTGTGTGTTTTAACTGGGTACTCGGACTAGGATTCATGTCTTCTTTAGCTAAAGGCCCAAGAACATAAATCATTTCAAAAAAAGATTTTCCAGTATTTTCCAGTGTTAAATTTTGGATATAGAACTTTTCAGTAACACGTATTGCTTCAGAAAAATCTTACCCCTCAGGGATCACATCTTGTTTTAAAAATACGTAGTTCTTTAGCTGGGCATGGTGGCACATGCCTGTAGTTCCAGCTACTCTGGAGGCTGAGGTGGGAGAATCGTTTGATCCCAGGAGTTTAAGGCTGCAGTGAGCCATGTTTGTGCGACGCATCCTGGTCTAGGTGACAGAACAAGACCTTGTTTCAAAAACAAATATATATATACACACACACACACACATACATATTCTATATATATAGTAATACACTTGCCTTTAATTAGAATGTGAACATCTGAAATACTTTATTTGTTGGAATTTACTTATGCCCCACCTTGTTCCAAGAATTTGAAGCTATTTACAAGACGAGAAGAAGACATATGTGGCATGGTTAATAAATAGGACGAGTCAGGGATGAATTAGGGGATGAGAATAAGGGTGAAAAAAATAGGAGAAAACATATTGCCACCTGAAGCTTGAGCATAATTGCTGAGATTGAGGGCATTAAAGTCTTAATATAATACGAGCTTTTACTGAAATGTAGCCACTTAAAAGCTCTGCTTGTTTTTCCTACTTGTGTTCCTGTTTTGGCGAATTTCTTTGGTGATATTAGTATGACACCACCACCTCCCACCCTTTGCCAGATTTAAAGATAAGGTAAAAATAAGCAATGAGTTATTGATATGTAGAAAGATTTAGAGGCAAGGTTCCAATTCCATGGGTGGAATGTGGCCCACAGCTGTGCTTTGTTAAGTTCACATAGTGTTAAAAAAAAATAAATACAGAGTGAACATTTAGAAAGGAGAGGATTTTACAAAACAATTTAGAATTTGGCTTTTCTCGTAAAATCGAAAGAGCAACCAGCCATCTGGCCTGCTTGCCTACATGATAGCCTGATCTTTAGATGGAGCCTGTACTATTTCCATCCGCCTGGCCTTGGAGAGCATTTGTGAGTATGGCCCCTGATTAAGAAGCCCTTGCTTGCAGGGAGCTTGCAGTCTTTCTAACAGTGATTGGTATTGCATAGCTTGAGTATATTTCCTAACGATTTAATGATTTTTGCCTTCTTATAGACTTTCCTCGCCCTAGCCTGTGGAGAGGACATGCAAAGCCCTTTTGTACCATGATTCATTTCAGATGACACATCCTCATTTAGTATTAATTCACTCATTTATTCATTTATCATTCATTAAAAAATATTTATATCATGCTTGCTATCAAAACCCAGGTCCAGATAACTGTCTATAGTTGGTATTTCTGAAAGTGCCAAATACCCTATATAAAAGGGGACTTTAAAAATACTGTACGTTTGGATTTGGAATAATCTCAGATGTTGAGAATCAACTCTAGATTCCCAATTAATGTACTGTAGAAAACAAGGAGAAACTGCTTGCGTGTGTCTTACTCAGTATGGGGACCTAGTGACTTTGGTGGAGTGGAGCATCCTATACCTGTGTCAGTGCCCTGCTTGCCCTTAGGAATAGAGTTGTAGGTAAGGGGTTGCACATATTGAGGACTGGAGCTGAGCCACTACCCTGGAAAAGAAAGCTCACTGATAGTAAGAAAGACAGATGCAAATACAAGACTTTCCAAGTAAATAAGAAAATACATATTCATGTGAATTTATTCCAAGCCTGAATGTGATTCATTTTGGGGGCACATATTTTTTCCTCAGATCTTAGCATTTGGAGGCAGAGCTAAACTTCATTTCTCATATACCTTTAAATACAAGAATTTGGTATAAAAGAGGCATTTTACAAAAAGAGAAATATTTAGCAGATATGTTAATTGTTGGAATTAAAAAAAAATCTACCACAAAAAACCCTTTTGGTTATTATCACCTCAAGTAAAATAAAACAGAATAAAAAGATATTCTGCCACTTTCCGACCTTTGGTTGTTGGTTTCCCTTTAAATGACTTTTTAAATGTATTCCTTAGCAGCCAGCCCTCTTCAGTTGTTTAATCATCAGCCAATTTGACATTTAAGTATTTGTTCTGCGTATGGTACTGTAGTTCCAAATTACACTCATTATAAATCTGCAATGTCTAACCACTGTAGACCAAGTTCTAAGCTTAATCTATATCAAAAGAAAAACAGTTCAAGCCATCTTAGATTGCTTCTATATGATTGCTTTTGTCATAAAATTGTATATCGTGTGATGACTTATCAATCCACTAAAGGTCACACTAAATGATGTAAGCAGTTCTCCCCTCAGATAGCTAAAGATAAATTCTTTAACGAAATCAACCAGCAAGAATCTTTCCTTATTCCAAATTTTGAAGTCTGCATCTGATTTTCAAATTAAGTGAATGAGGTTTATTCCATCTGTGTTCCTTTCTTTCTTTCTTTTGACACTAAAAATGGAAGCTCAAAGACAGAGTTTAACATTTTTTTTTTCAAGTTGGAGAACAGAATGTGATAGGTTAAATTTCAATCTAATCTCTCTCTAAGCAGTATGTACAGAATCTTTCTTATTACTAGGCTTGGGTAAAACACATTTCATTTTTGAAGGCTTAACTTAAGCTATTCCCTAGACTCTCTGTTAGTGAATAAATAGAACCCTTTTATCTTTATACTGTTATGGTGAATAGTGTACTCATATGTATGTGTATATTGCCATGCCCATCCCTGAAAAACTGAATGGTAATAGCCCTTCAATGATGGACACTGATAGTATTTCAGAAGTGAATATCTGGTATCCTAAATATGACTTACAGGTGATACTCATTAAAGTGCATTCACTATATATGTGGGTATCAAAAAATCTCATCTTTTTAGAGAAGCCTGATTGTTTTCCTATGATTCCCTTTGTGTGATCTGCATGTGCTACCATGACACAGTTCTAAGTATATGATTTCTTAATTAAATAATTGTTAATTGAAATGAAATGACAACATTTTCTACTTCATTGTGTTTCCCGCCTGTCTCTATTTAGGATTCCCAGTTATGAGAATTCATGAGGATTTCATGAACATTTTTTACTAGTATTTGCAGTGGAAGTCTTTTGAATGTTCCTTCCGCCTATGTGGATTTAGATAGTTTTTAATAAAACACACACCCTGAACATGTAGGAAAAGTCAGATGGTATATGGATAGCCTTGCCTTTCAAAGTCTTTCCAAAATGGAGAAAGGAGTTCCACTGTACATTGGGTGTAAGCCTCCTGATGGAAGCTTACTGTTTTAGGGTCAGAACAGTGTTTGTTGACTGCACACATGCTTGATCTTTGGCATGTTGTGTTGGGTATGTGCTTGGAGAACAAGATTGAAGTGTGCTCCTAAATGACTGTCTCAGAGACTTCCGTACACTGTACATGGCGTGTGGAATTGGAGATTTCCCATAGAGCTGGGAGGGCATTCTGACACCATGTCCCATGCCTTAGTTGCTGACTCATGTGTGGTTTTGGAAAATTGACTGGAACAGTGCAGATCTGTTGGCCAGCCCAGCTTCACTCATCCTAGCCATCCATACATACTTGCTTGGGCATTCTGGCAAGAGACTTCCTCCAGCCTATTTCCATTTCTCTGTCCAAAAGAGTCGCCTTTTCATAAATTTTTCTCTAATTTTATTGTTAATTCCTGTCTTCACAGCCTTTGAGAGCCCATTTGAAACTCGTATTTTCAGAAAAAGTTTCTTCAGATCACTTTAACTCATCCTGGACACTGATTTCTATTTTATCACTTCAGCCTTTCTGAAGGCAGAAAGCATGTCTATTGTTGTTATTGTTTTCTCCATATGGTAAAGGGCAATTACTATATCCATGATTTACTACTTATCACAGAATCAGAGACAGTTTGGGCTAGCCAGGTTTTAAACAATTCTTTGGCATATCCCTTTTTCGTTTTGCATGTGAGGATACTTGTGTCTAAGATAAATTAAAGTGACATTTGGTGAATATTTACTGATCGCTAATTATATTCCCATGCATCATTATATTTTAAATTTTAATTTTGACATAATTTCAGACAATAGAAAAAAATTGCAAGAACAATACACTGAAATCTCCTATACTCTTTACCCAGATTTCCCAAATGTTAACTCTTTACCACATTTGCTTCGTCATCCCCTCCCTGTGTTTTTTTCCTGAACCATTTGAGTCGGTTACAAACTTGATGTCCTTTTACCTCTAAATGCGTTACTGTGCAGTTTCTACAAACATACACATTTTCTTATGCAAGTTATTCTCTTAACTACAGTACAATTGTCAAAATCTGGAAACTAACATTGATAAATACTATTACCTAATATACCTTGTCTATACACAAGGTCTGTATAGACCCTGGTGATTTCACCAATTTTCCCAGTGTCCTTTGTAGCAAAGGAAAATACTGGATCACAAGCACAGTGTTTAAAGCCACACGGCACATTAAGTGGTAGCTGTGAGACTGGCACCCAGATCTTCCAACTCATTCTCCTGTGTTCTTTCTGCCTCATTAAATTAAAATGACATCTGTCGACCTCACCTCTGACAACACCCTGGAGTTATCTGAAAGCTTTGTTAAACTTCTTAGGGTGTTCAGACTGATTAGTAACTTCCAGAATCTGAGGCTAGTAATGATGTTATTTTTTTTTAAAGGTCAGTGAATACAAAGTAGAAATCCTGATGACTTTCCTCATGCTTTCTTTGTGTCTGCCAAGCAGTAGAGGTCTCATTTATGAGATAAAAAGTCAGAGGAGTACCAGTTGATAGTTAGACAGCTGCCGAAAGCTTGACCAACAATTAACTAGGGTTGGAGACTTCTAAAATGTAGAGACAGGACAATCAGCTCTCCTATCTTCCTCATTAAAGGTGGTGGTGATGATCTGTGACCCACGGAAAAAATGTCAAAATACTACCTGAGACTTAGTTTTAAAAGCTCGTCACTTATAAATTAAATAACTCATATTTTTTCTACATTGCTGCCATGATTTGCATAACGAAATTTTCTCATTATCTAACAGTTACAGAATCTAGAGTAAACAGATTGATGTTTCGACAATTAGGCCTAACGAGGGACCAAGGCTTCTGTCTATTTTTATAGAGTCTGTTGTTTAATTCACCATAGGCATCCCATTGTGGCCTTCAGCGTTAAAGAGGAAATACTATAGCAGAATGTTCGACTGGAAAAGTATTTGGCATTGTTGAAAGGTTTGGAGGACAATTACAGCACTCATAAAACCAGAAAATGATAAATAAATCTTTTTTAAAGTAAAAATGTTGGCTTATTTCTCAAAGTGTTTTTATTACTTAATAATATGAGTATCAGAGCCTTTGTTTAGCACATAATGTTCAGGATAATTTAGTAGACATGAGCTAAAGAGTCTTTAAACAACTTGCTTTTATCACAATTCAATTTCATTCTTCTATTCAAGCATAGTGACGTTCATTTAGTGACTTTGTTGTGGGAACATTTCTTTGCATATAATATACAGAACCACTCAGATGTAGTCTGCTTTGGATCATTATCCATTTCTTTGGGCTTTCTTGGATGGAACAAATAGAGTCCCGTTAACAGTCTCAAGTCAAAAATATCTTAAAGACATGACTTGTCTTACATGTATAATTAGGAAAAAAAAAAACCTTTATTTTTAAATATACTTTAGACTGATTTACAACAGAGAGATAATCCGAAGCTTTCCCGTGTGTGTGTGTGTGTGTGTGTGTGTGTGTGTGTGTGTAAGAGAGAGAGAGAGAAGAGAGAGAACATAAGAAAGGCAACAACTGGTCTCATTTGCTTGCTGAGTTTTCAGTTGAAAGCCTTTGCTGTCAAGGAGGTGAGGAAAAGATTGCATTTAACCAGGCCAGGTATGTTATCTCCACTTGATAGGAACAGACTCCAACTAAAGCCCTAGGCCAGGGTGCTCCTCCTGTGGTTCCTTGCCTCCTTGCTGCTGGCCCTTAGAATGCGTCCTGGTCAGAGCCTTTGGAGATTCTGATCAGGCTTGGCCAGTGTAGAGGAGTAACCAGACCAAAAGTGGCACCTTGAAACAAACACTTTGAAAGAGGAAACACTCACCAAGAGGACCTGGAAGCCATAGGTGCCTTGGAAACCCATCAGTCCGTCTGTTAGAAAATAAGTATTACTGTTGGATTTGCAGAAAATATATGAAAGGCAGCCTGTTCAGTGAAAGGAACATGAATGAGCTGTGGTATCAGGCAATCCCAAATTCCAATCTTGATACTGCCACTTGTGCTACCAACATGTACACCTTGAATAAGTTTTTTAATCTCTCTAATCCTCCCTTTATGCACCAGGAAAAGTTTGCATTCATTCAGCAAGCATATATTGGGCACCTATTGTGTACCAGCACTCTGTCAGGCATGGAGAATGTATTGATGGGTATGACACTGCCCTCTCTTCAAGTGGCTCAGAGCCTGCTAGACTCACAGAGTAGCAAGCTTGTGTGAGGATATATGTGAAATCACTTAGCATAATATTTGGCACATAGTAGTGGCTTAATACATTTATTTTTCTTTCCTGTTTGTCCTCTGAGCCTTTCATGAACATGGGGAAATAAAAAAAATTCCCAGGAATTTAGCAATTTCAGTCAGTTACCTCCCACACAGGATCTCTTAGCAGGAATTGTCATAATTTGGAATTTGACCAATGAGATACATACTTCTATGGAATCTGTACTGGACTGAGTCAGCAAACAGGAGCTCCTGTTGCAGCTTTGCTCTTGGGCAATTCCCTTATCCTCTTTGGACGTCATTTCTGTCAATGGTACAATGAGGGTTTGGGATTAATTAGGCATTATCTTTATCCCTTCGAATCCAAATGAGCTGATTTTACTTTTGATTCTCCACTTGCATCAGTGTTTTGTTCACTTGTCTGTCGTTCTTATATCCACCTTCTCCTGGCCCTCACACTCAAAAAGCGTTCTGGAATTGTTGGCAAACAGGAACACTCATGACTTTTTGTTTTCAACCTTGATTTAGCTGCTTTTATCCCCTTCCTCTCATCTCTGGTTTTGGGGCAAATGGAAGAGGAAAGAGGAGGAAGACTTGGCTGTCTCTACATCTTACCATCTGCCCTCTTAATTACCCTTAGGTGATTCTTGAGTCCTCTGTTTCATGCTGAGAACACATGCGGCTGAAGACCTTCTGTTCCCTTATGTCTTCATCAGAGTAACTGCTTTCATGTGTAGCCACAGAATCCTTAAGTGAAGTTATAGAACACCAAAAATCATAAATGGTGCGAACTGGAAGGGACTTTAGTGGCCATTTGGGAATACATAAAACTGAACTCCTGGAAGGAGAAGGGGCCTTTCCAAGGTTGGGCAGTTGGTTAGTACTCAGGCCAGCACTTGAACTTATATCATTAGTGCGGTTCTCTTTCACTCTGCACTTTGCTGTAAGAATGGTTATTTCTTTGGTTTATTCTTCCCATCACCTCTTAAGTGATCAAATACCATGTGCCTCTTTTTATAGTAAAGATTAGCCCGAGGCCCCCATCTGCCTTGTTCTGTGGTTTTTCTTGTCCTTACAGGTTCTTGCCCGTGTCTCCTGGGCTGCAGCTTTCCTTTCCACCCTTCACTGTATCAAAATGTATCCTGGGAAAGGATCTGAGTTGCTCCTAGTCACTGTTAACCCTATAGATCTCTTCAGTTCCTATTTGCCTCTTAATAAACAGTTTTTGGATGCTTAATATGAGCCTGACACTGTGTCAAGTACTTTCCCTCAGAACAATTGTGTGATGTGCTATTGTTTTCTGCATTTGCCAGAGGGAGTAATTGAGGTGCAGAGAAGTTCCCCCACTTTGCCTGAGGTTCCAAGTCTAGTAAGCAGTAGCCCAGGCTTTGAAGGCACCTGGTCTCACCTCAGAACCTGAGCTGTTAAATATTGTGCTCTGTTCCCCTTCCACCCAGCTCCCTCCTACTCCCCGTCCCCAAGCACAACAGACTTTCTCTCCCTTGTTTGCAGATTCCTTTTTTCCTGCCTCCCCAAACATTGGAGATTTCCAGAGTTCTATCCTTGTCCCTGTTCTTCATCCCCTGTATGCATGATGCCTGAGCAATCTCACCCACGTTGAAGACTCTATCTTATTGTTATCTCCAGAAACTGGTTCTAGCCCCATTTCCAGGCTCTCCTTTCCAACTCTATATTTGTAGTTCTATCTGGATATCTGCATAGGCACATCATACTAAACTTTGTCAAAACCACGTGGCATCGTAGGTGACTGGAGTGACACCCATCAGGCATCAGCCGGGAGCAGGAATTTTGGAAACCTTCCTGATTCTGCTGCAGTGAAACTCGGAGTGTAGCTTTATTTCAGACTCTATGGGTCTGGATAGTAGAAACTATTTTTCATAAGCATTTATCTATAAACAAATAACTTAGAAAATCTTTTTTCCCCCTCTGGAAAATAACGTAGGATTTTGTTTTGTTTTGTTTTTGAGACGAAGTTTTGCTCCTGTTGCCCAGGCTGGAGTGCAGTGGCATGGTCTCAGCTCACTGCAACCTCCGCCTCCTGGGCTCAAGCGATTCTCCTGCCTTAGCCTCCCAAGTAGCTGGGATTACAGGCATGTGCCACCACACCCGGCTAATTTTTGTATTTTTAGGACAGATGGGGTTTCACCATATTGGCCAGGCTGGTCTTGAACTCCTGACCTTAGGTGATCCGCCCATCTCAGCCTCCCAAAGTGCTGGGTTTACAGGTGTGAGCCACTGCGCTCGGCTAGGAATGTAGTTTTAAAAAGAATAGGCTGATTTGTTTTTTGCCTTGGGTAGTCAAGGAGGTGTTCATATCATCTCTGCAGAGATGATGTTGGGAATGGTCTATTTGCCATGTTTGAGGGCCCCTCCAGCCTCTGTTCTCCTGCGTCTGTGGACCCTCAAAGTATGTTAGAGCCTCTCACAGTGTGGATGAAACACAGCCTACGTGGGTTTCCACAAGTCCCAGTAACCCAGTGTACCAAAGCAAAGCATGATACCTTAAAAAGGAAACCAAGAACAAAATTCAGAATCAATCTATCTTCACTTCCCTTCACTTCCCCTAGACTCCAGCTGCTCTGCTATCTTTGGTTTAAACATTGCTATTTTTGTCAAGATTAAGCATCTTTTTGTTTCTTTTAAGTCTGGTCTTTGCTTTGGTTGGGAGTGTTCATCTGAGTTTTACTGCCTTCCTCCCATTTTCGTTCTTCAGTAAGCCTCTCACTTTATACAATATCTTTTGCTTTCCAATATTGTTTGTTCCATGCTTATGGGATGTCCTTTGCCATCTAATTTTAGATCATACACAATGCCCTCTAAGCAGCCTTTCGTTTGGAGGGATAAAAGCCATGGTTAAGATGTCACTTCCCATAAATCAGTTTTGGTGAAGATGAAGGCAGCTGTGGGGAGAAGCGAGAGGAGCAGGAACTCACGAAGTCTGACCCTTTCAAAGTCGAGTTAATCCTGCCTCTTATCCCTGTCGTCTCCATGCTACTCTCTGGAGGGTGGACAGACCCTCTTTAACATGAAGAAATGAGCTTTTGCATTGTTCTTCTTTGTCACAACAACAAAAGCTCTGGAAAATTCCAATTAATTAGCAAGCCTTGGGCTAATGAAAGAATCAAACTGAAAGCGAAGTCCTCTAAGCTTTCAGAGAGGCGTAAGTACGGGAGGACAATGCTGATTTCAAATATTTGGGGCTGTTTGTATAATTTTCCCAGGGTTTGCCTTCCTGAGACAGAGATAAGCCGAGAGAGACAAGAGCAAGGATTTGTCAGAGTCAGGATGTAATAACATTGTTGGCTTTTAAGGACACTAAATGACCCACTGTCATTTGAAGGAGGCAATTAAATGTGGACTCATACCATCCGGGAAATTAAAACCAGCATATAGACCTTTGCATATTTTGTGTTTAGAGGAATTCCAAAGTGATAATTGGATGGGCATAAAGTAGATTATGAAATAAGGTTAAAGTTAATTCTCATGAAGGACCAGGAAATAACTGTACCATGGTATCCATGAATGAGGGCTTATAGCCAGTGTGGCTGCTAGAAATGCATGGTGATGAAAAGCACTGGCCTCTCTCATTTGTAGCCTTTTCATTGTATGTTGTTATTATTATTAACAGTAATAATAGTGTAATAAGCACAAGAAAACCACCACCACCAACTAACATACTGAGCGTTTACTGTACACTAAGCACTATTCTGAGCACATCTAATTTTCTCAACAATCCTATGAGACACTAAATACTATGTGGCTGATGCTTTTATTACCTCCATTTAATATTTCAGAATACTGAAGTGCAGCTACTCAATGACTGATATATGACACATATATGTCATATGACAATGACACATATATAAGCAATGGGCCTAGATGTGAATCTGTGCAGTCTAATTTCAGTGTTCACACCCCAAATTGCCATGCTGTCCTGTCTGTGAAATGTGGTCTACTGCCTGGGCAGAAATACCACTTGAGAGGCTGTGTGTGGTCAGGCTGGACTAGAAGCCAGAAAGTCTGAGGACTTATTCTCAGTTTGGTCACAAATTATTCCCATGGTCTTGGACAAATCACTTGCTTATCATTTCTTGTTCATCTGTAAGATGAAATTGTTATGTTGAATGATGTATTCTTCAGCTCTTAATATTCCATGGATTGTGAAAATGATGAATTTCAGACATAGGTAAATTAAAGAGGCATGCTTGAGAAACGGTGTGTGTGTGTACGCATGTGTGTGTGCGTGTGTGTGCATGTGTGTGTGTGTGCGTGCGTGTGTGTGTGTGTGTGCGTGTGCACATGCACGCGCATGCTCAGACATAAAAAATGAGGCAGCAGCTATGGACTCAGTGTTCAAACCCTAACTCTCCTGTATGACTTAGAGCTGATTGCTTTATCTCTTTGAACTTGAGTTTCTTTCTTTCCTAGTGGAGGTGTATTATATGTGTAGAGTCCCTAGCATGATGCCCAGGCATTGTTGCTACTTCCCTTCTCTATCCTCATGTGGATGATGAGAGGGTAGAAAGTACCCTACTTAGGGAACTGGGTCCAGAGAAGAGATTAGTTCAGTTAAAAAGAACATTTTCTTGAAGAGGTGGCTGTGTAGGTATTTTTGCATCGATGTATCTGTTGGTGATTGATTTTTTTCATTTTTTTTTTTTTATTTTTTAGACAGAGTTTGCTCTGTCGCCCAGGCTGGAGTACAGCGGTGCAATCTTGGCTCACTGCAAGCTCTGCCTCCTGGGTGTAGGCCATTCTCCTACCTCAGCGTCCAGAGTAGCTGGGATTACAGGTGTGTACCACCACGCCCAGCTGCTTTTTTGTATTTTTAGTAGAGACGGGATTTTACCATGTTAGCCAGGATGGTCTCGATCTCCTGACCTCGTGATCTGCCTGCCTCAGCCTCCCGAAGTGCTGGGATTACAGGCGTGAGCCACCGCGCCCGGCCGGTGGTTGATCTTACAAATGAGAATCTTCCATTCTGAAACCATCAAGCTTCTGGCACGTTTTCCTGATAGACTTCTTCATTGAATTATATCACCTTCCTTCCATTGTTCTTGCTTAGGTAATTACTTTGTCTGCAAATGTTCTTCAAATTCCTTGGACCAAGTGATAATTGAAAGGATACTGGCTGCAAATCACACTCGCTTGAAAAATATGCCCCCAAATTAATGCCCACCTGGAACCTCAGAATATGACTTTTGTTTTTTTGGAAATAGAGCTTTTGTAGATGTAATCAAGTGAAGAAAAATGAGGTTATACTGGATTAGAGTGGGACCTAGTCCAATAATTGATGTTCTTATAAAAAGAAGGAAATTTGGACACAGAGACGAGAATGCAGGGTGAACACAGAAGACACACAGGGAGAACACCACGTGATGACAGAGGAGGGGATGGGAGATCGCATGTCTATAAACTGAGGGATGCTCAGAGTTGCTGGCAACCACCAAAAGCTGGGAAGGAGCAAGGAAGGATCCTTTCCTAGAGGCTTCAGAGAGAGCTTGGGCTTGCCAACACCTCGATTTCAGACTTCTAGCCTCAGCCTGGGTGCAGTGGCTCACGCCTGTAATCCCAGCACTTTGGGAGGCCGAGGCAGGTGGATCACTTGAGGTCAGGAGTTTGAGACCAGCAGAACCAACATGGTGAAACCATCATCTCTACTGAAAAAACAAAAATCAGCCGGGCGTGGCATGCACCTGTAATCCCAGCTACTTGGGAGGCTGAGTGGGGAGAATGGCTTGAACCTGGGAGGCAGAGGCTACAGTGGGCCAAGAATCGCACCACTGCCCTCCAGCCTGGGCGACAGAGCGAAACTCTGTCTCAAAAAAAAAAAAAAAAAAGACTTCTAGCATCCAGAACTTAGAGAAGAAAATCCTTTTGTTTCAAGCCATTCAGTTTGTTGTACTTTTCTTATGGCAGCCCTAGAAAACTAACACAGCAATGAAGTATCTGCTTTTCACCATAATAACTGGGGCTAGATGAGTTGGAGAGAGACAAGTAGACACTGACTAAAGGGGAAAAGCAAGTCCAATGCATCCAAGAAGAGGTGTTTTTGAAACCCTTTATTTGTCATGGGTCTCCTCTTCCCCATGTGTATAAGCATTCTTTTTATTCTTATTGACCATGATCAGAACAGGTGTTGTGGCAATGCTAAAACAAAAATTTTCAAATTGATTAAAATTTGAGGCTAATATTATTTTTTATTACAATTTTTAAAATTCTTATTTGTTTATTTATTTTTGAGACAGGGTCTCTTGCTTTGTTTCCCAGGCTGGAGTGCAGTAACACGATCATGGCTCACTGCAGCCTTGGTCTCCTGGGATTAAGCAATCTTCCTGCCTCTGTCTCCTGAGTAGCTGGGACTACCACCATGCCTGACCAATTAAAAAATTTTTTTTCGTTTTTTATTTTTTAAGAGATGGGGTCTCACTACATTTCCCAGGCTGATCTTGAACTCCTGGGTTCAAGCAATCCTTCCACCTTGGCCTTCTTAAGTGCTGGGATTATAGGCATGAACCACCACACCCAGCCAACATTACTTTTTAAAATTTGACTTTCATAAAAGTAATATCCTCTAGACTTCAGTGATTACCAGTACAGATATGGAAGTGTTGCACGCACAATGAGTATTGAGACAGGTGCCACTACCTGGTTTACCAGCTGATTTAAATATTCTTTTGAAGTCATCTACATGCCTCCAGAAGTTAAAAAAGAATATATCTGAAACCCTAACTTGGCTATAGAATAGGTTGGAAAGTACAGAGTTTGTTAGAATTACATTATTATTTGTAATCTGGGATAAATCTTGAAGTTCTAATGAGAAAATAAGTCTTACCTAAAATACAAGGACTTTGAAGAAAATCACATGATAAGACAAAACTGTCAAACAAGCTCGGGTTAATGTGGACTCAGTTGGTTCCAGAAAAGCTCAGAGTGAAGACAGCTCGTGAATTCTGTCATCAGGCAGTAAGGCCTGTATCGCATGTCACTTTGCTTTGTTTTTAACATGTGGTTCAAGCTATGCCAGGCCTGCCGCTGTGCGGGAGATGTACTTTCTGACAAAATAAGGCATTTTCCTGGCATCAGACCCTATTGGAATTTTTACTGGTTTGCATAAACCCGGCGAGTTTCTATTTCCCACACATATCCAATGCAGTCACACTTGGCATTGCGGATTTATGGTGGTCTTGAAGCCTGTCAGTGCCAGCGTGGTCAGTTCCTTATCACCACTGGAGGTTATTCTGAAGAAATGAAACCAGGTATTCGTTCATCCATTATTTAAAATTTGTCTCCCACCTACTATGCCTGTAGTGAGGAAGAAATAGCAGAGGCAAAATAGATAGACCAATTTTGGAAGGACTGAAAATATTTTGTGGAGTGGAAAGCATTTCTAGCAGGCTGTCTCTTTTTCCTCTTTCTCCTCATCCTTTATGATAATAAAGTTCACTGGAAAGGTTCGTTTGCATTATTTTGTGTTCCTCAAAGAGATAATAATGGTGATGATGATCACAATGATGATACTAATACTAACATTCATTCTTGGTTGTCTGTTACTGGCTGAGTTGAAATACTGTATAAATAAACAAGTCTGAGGACATGAGTCTGAACTCTTCTGAGCTACTTTGGAAACCTTATTGGCTTGCCGTCTTAACTCCTGGCTCTTGTCTCCTGAATGTATTTCATTGTTGGTCACAAGAGACATCTGTGGAACTACGTGGGCCAACCCCCAAGCACAGATTTATTATCTCTTTTCTTTTTTCTTTTTTTTTTTGAGATGGAGTCTCACTTCTTCACCCAGGCTGGAGTGCAATGGCACAGTCTCGGCTTGCTGCAACCTCTGCCTCCCGGGTTCAAGCGATTCCCTTGCCTCGGTCTGACCAGTAGCTGGAATTACAGGCATGTGCCACCACGCCTGGTTAATTTTTGTATTTTTAGTGGAGATGGGGTTTCACCATGTTGGCCAGTCTTGTCTCGAGCTCCTGACCTCAAGTGATCCACCCGCCTCGGGCTCCTAAAGTGGTGGGATTACAGGCGTGAGCCACTGCTCCTGGCCACAGATTTATTGTCTCTTATGGAAAAATAACTATTAAGTACCTTCTCTAGCATTGGGAACCTATGGTCTATTTGCATAGAAAGGGTAGAACATGATCATCTGTGATGAAAAAAGGGGCCAAGACAAGGCAGAGATTGTACAAAATGCTAGAAAACTCTCCAGTATTTCACATATGACCTGGACATGGTTCATCTGGTTCATTCATTCCACCCACATTTGTTAACCATGAGAGCCATATATGGGATGGGGACTAGTGATGCAAATTCAAGTAATATACAGCCCCTGTTCTCTAGGAGCTTGTAGTCTGAAGTGGAGACTGGTGAGCCATCTGCAAATTTATCTGGTACCACACTCTCCCTTGCCGAGTACATTCCAGCTAGCCTGGCTTTTTTTTGTTGTTTTGTTTTGTTTTGTTTTTTTCCTTTCTCTAGCATACCAAGCTGGTTCGGCCTTCAGGTCTTTGTACTTGCCATTTTTTTCTGCCTGGGACTCCACCCCATATTGTTGCATGGCTGGTTTCTTCTCACTATTTGCATCCCAGCTTATGAGCCACCTCTTCCACAGGCCTTTTCTGCCACTCAGTTCAGAGTAGCCCTCCATCCCATCTATCTATTTTATGTCTTTCATGGCACTTATCCTTGTTTGAAATTATCGTGTTCACTTATTCATTCACTCATATTACTGTGTATTCTCTCACCACTACAATGTGCACTTTATGAAAATGGGGGAATGTTACTTGTCTTATTTACCATTGTATCCTTGGTTAATATGTTTTATTGAATTAATGGATGAACACATGAATGAATGCAAATGAATGCCCTCATATAATACATTTAGTAGTGAAAAACCTTAACAAAGTGCTATAGGAAAATGAAGAAAAGTGTGACAACTTCTGTGTCTGAGCATGTTGGGGACATCTCTACAGAGAAGACATGTGAGCTGGATCTGGAATACAGGAGACAGTATAGCAGAAGGCATTCTTCTGCTTAGGTAAATGCAGCTCTTCTTTCTTGATCTTGACCCTTCCTGCCTGACTCACTTCATCCTGGTATTCAGTGAACAGCCCAGATAATTCCCTGACAGAGGGGACAGTAACAGTCCAGTAACTGTGACCTCTGCCCGCTTTGGACACATGTATCAGGGATATGGCAAACATGTGTTTACTCAAAACGTCTCTTTCTTGCTACAGAAAGTTGCTAAAAGCTCGTCTTTCCAATAAAGAGAAACTCAGAATTGATGTAATGGAGAAAGGAGCTTATGAAACAGAAGTAGGAATTCTCGACAGAATAAAAATAGAAGCTTAAAAGAGGCATCATTTTGGAAAGGAAAAAAAAAGATTTTTTTCCCCCTCTACTGTAAGAAAATATGTGTGGATGAGGCATGTGTGTTAAACTACAGAATAAAATTTGCATGTTACTTCAGGGTGCTGCAACCATGGCAATTCAGAGTTTTGTCGGTCCTGATAGGCATGCTTGCAATATATACATCCACTAACAAGATTATCAGTTGAAGAGACAATCAGATTTTTACTGAAAAGGTTTTTTGAGGATAAAATTTATTGATATTTAATGAAGCATGAAGTTTCTAAATGAACCATGAAAGCAATAGCTAAACTAATTAACTGCACATAAAGCCTCCCAGAATGCATACGTGATGTGGGCTGTGTGCTTATCAATTGTGCCTGGTTACAGTGACATCTTGGATAACATGCTCCTCATATATGCTTTGTGGAAGCACTAGTAAATCCTCCTGTAATGCATGCACTAAAGGAGGAAATAACCATTTAGATTTCCTGCAAATGTGGATTGAATATTTAAGTCAAGCACTGAGGGTTTATAGGTTATAATTTAGCAGAGTTAGGACTAGTAATAATAACATATTATTTCCACATACTTGATTTAAGGCTCTATGTATGCTGTTTCACTGAATGATAAATCGTTCTCTGTGACTAAAAATATGCATCTTCCTCCCTCCCCTCTGCTCCCTACCCTAAAGAGAGACCAAGGATGCTAAATAACATGAGATGAACATTTCATTGTGCAACAGGGATTCATATGGGCCTTTTTCAACTACATGCAAAGTCGTGCCCTGTTGACAGCTCTGAGAATTTTCAAAAGCAGGCAAAATCAGTCCTGCTTTGGTGTTCACTGTAAGTCACACCAATTTGGGAGGCAGATGACTAACCCTAACAAAACTGTTAATGTTCACCTTTATCAATGGCCATCTTCCTTTCATCTGGTGTCTCCTTATTCTTAGCCACAGGCACCTACCTCTACCCCATTGCCACAGAGCCTAGCTCTTAACAAATAGCTTATAATTACTGCATGCACCTTTCTGAAAATAATATTCATACACTAATGAAGGAGTTTGACAAATTATTAGGACCTGTAGTAATCATATATGTTAATGGAAGAGATACAGGGACTGTGACAGATGTTAGAGCAGTGCTTTTTAAACTTAAGTGTTGAAAATGCCAATGGGGTGACCCTACTCCCAGGTTTCTGATTCAGTAGATATGGAGTGAGGACAGAAACTTTGCATTTCTGACAAGCTCCAGGATGATGCTGATGCTGTTGGTCCAGGCACCACACTTTGAGAACCACTGCAAGCCAAGCTAGGAGAGGGCATTTTTTTTTTTTTTTCTGGGACACTCTTATCATATACTCTTTTGTTCCCTAAGGGTTGTTTCTGTTCTTCAGGATATCCAGGGTCCTCCTCATCAGATAAGGGTATGAAACTTACTGACACGTAAGCATAATGACCCTTAAAGGGCTACCCTTCACAAGGATATGTAAATTTTAATGGGGTAAAATCAAAGGAATGAAACTCTGAAGAAGATGTTTTATCTTCCAGTGGGTTGAAGTGTTTTGGGAAACATAAAATTTAGGCCTGAACCCACCATTCAGACCAAATACGCTTTGACCATGAAGCATCTGTGTGGCCTAGTTACCTCTAGATGATCCCACCTTTGCTTCCACATTCTGTCTGTAGTGCTTAACACAGGAATTGTTTACAGCTGGCACCTGCTAAGTGTGTATTGGGTGGATGGGGAGGATGAATGGATGAATGCGTACGGGGACAAAAACTTGTGTGATTTAGTGCTTCTCTCCTGAGGTTTAATCAGCTAATTAGTAAGGGAAGGAGAGGCAAGGAAGTAGAGAAATTTGCGTAGGAAAGGGCAGAGACTGCATTAAAGGAAGAATGAAGATAATGGAGGAAGAAGGGAGGGAATAACCTTATTTCTATGTGAATGTGAGGAGAGTTTGTTTTGTCATGTGAGAGAATGGAAGAGTGAAGGAAGGCTTCAGGGTTGCTCAAGGGTATAAGAGTTGTCAATCAAGAGGAATGGCCACACAGGAGGTGATTTTTTTTTTTAATCCATTGCTGGAATTGGGGTTTGAATGTACTTCCATACCCGAAACTGGTATGAGGAGTTCGGGGATTTATTTGGGTTATGGATGATTGAATGTGTTAACAGATACCAAATAATATACTGTTAATGTGAATAATAGGGGATAAATGAATCACAGTAGCATGTAGTGGGAAGATGCTTAGCTGTTCCTATGATCTTCTTGAGCAGTGGTTCCCACAGCAGAGGACCTGCAGCATCAGCATCAGCATCACCCGGGAACTTGTTAGAAATGCAAAATCTCAGGTCCCACCCTACACCCACTAAATCAGAAACTCTGGGGGTGGGCCTAGCAACTATGCTTGTACAGCCCTCCGTGAAATTCTGATGCACACTTAAGTTGGAAAGCTGTGGGCCTGGGGAGTTGCTCGACTTAATTTGAAGGAGAAGTAGAGACTGTACCTGACTCAGACCCTCTGAGATTCAGGAGGGCTTTTGGTTAAAAGATAACTGGTGACTAATGTCCTATGTGTGAGTACAAATTATTGCTAAATATTTCATCATTTAAAAGGCCTATGAAGACAGAAGCGTTTTGAGTTTAGCAAAGAAAACAAATATGCCAAATATTGAAAGGGGTAAGAGAAAAGTTTAGGAAGCAGTCACAACGCACAGCTGCCTAAGAATCTACGCCATGGCCAGGTCACGAGCTTGGGAAAGTTACTTGATTATGGACAAAATGCGCCATGTAATGGGTCAGTGGTTCCAGGTGTAATCCACTGCTGATGTCATTTGCTGCACAATCATGCTTATTCTCCTGCTTTTTAACTTGCTTTTTAAAAGTCTTTTGGCAGTGATCCAGTAACATGACCTTTTTAGTGTTTTACCCATTAACACTAGTATTGTTTTCTTTAAATAACATTTTTTTCAGTGTAGAAAAATCATGTATATTTACTGCAGAACATTTTTTAAATACTGAAAAAAAGAATAAAATAAAGTTGTCTACAAGTACTTTGTAGATGCAGATATCAATTGTTAATATTTTAGTAAGCAAAGACATGCGTGTATCTTGTGCCTTTATTCTAAAGTTTCATGTTCTTTTTTCCACATTATGTTACAGTCTTTCCCCATGTAGTTCAGTATTCTTTGAAAATATAATTTTTAAGTGCAGCAGAAATTTTTTATGTATACAGAAAGTGTACTATAATTTGTTTAATCAAGTTTGCTTTCTTTTTTATTAAAATTATATTGTAACAAATATCTTTAAAAATGATGGTCTAAAGTCTAAATATTTTCATATGGTAGATTATTTGGTCAAATGAACATTTTAAATGCCTCTGACTGTGTTAGCAAGTTCCTTTCCCAAAGGTTTATATAACATATTACACTCTCAACTCAATCTACTGGCAGAATATTGTGTCCATTTTATGTCTCATCTACTAGATTATTTTGTGAACTGGTTAGGCCCTTTGTTTTTCCCCCTACGTGAATGTTTATCTTTATCATTGATTCATAAGGACTCTTCATTTAAGTCTTTAACTCTTTGTGATATAGAATGCTAATATATATCCTGGTCTTCTGTTTGCTTTTTCATTTTGTTTGTGGTGCTTTTTGAGCTAAAGTATTTTTGTAGTTATATCTGTTTATCTTTGCCTTCTGCATCCTAAAATGAAGTAAAAAATTCAAATACATTTGCTTTTAGTTGTTTTACATTTTATTTTAATATTTAGCTCTTTATTTCCCTGGAATTTCTTATGACATATTTTGGCTGATTGTATTTTCCAATGATGACTGAAGCCATAGCTCCCATTCTATATTCTCTTCTGTGGTATGACACTGCCACTCTCATGTCAACAGATGGAGTCTATTTCTCATTTCTCTACCCCCTTGAATTTGCATGGGCCCCAAGGCTGTTTGGGCCAATGATATACAGAAGAAGTGATGCTGCATCTGTTGGAGGCATGTTTCTACATGGCCCGAAAGCCCCCTCTTTCTGCCTCTGGGAAATCAGCCACCATGCTGCGGGAAGCTCAAGTCATGTGCAGAGGCCATGTGTTGGTGTTCTTATTGACAGCCCCAGTGTAGCTCCTAGCTGATAGCCAGCATCACCTGGCAGCGTGGTAGTGTGCCACTTAGATGTCCATCCAGCCCACCCTTCAAATGACTGCTGTCCTAGGTGACATCTGACTGCAGTGCATGAGAGAGCCCAAATGAGAAGCATCCTGATGAGCCCAGTCAACCCCTAGAACCACAAGAGATAATAAATTGTTGTTTTAAGGATGCTGAGTTATCGAGTGGTTTGCTATGTAGCAGTAGATAATCAGAACATCTATACAAGTAATGTGAGTAAGCATCTAGCTTTGATTTTTCCTTCCAAACTATAGTAAACTCTTGACCCACTACCATTTGTTGATCTCCTTTTCCCCACTCATTTGTAATGCAATAATATGCAAACTTTACTATATATTTGGGGTCATTATTTTATGCTTCTATTCTTTCTTTGTTTAATTAGTTTTCCTTCTGTGTTCCACAAAATATATATATCTTTTGAGACAGAGTCTCACTGTGTTGCCCAGGCTGGAGTGTAGTGGCATGATCTAAGCTCACTGCAACCTCCGCCTCCTGGGCTCAAGTGATTCTCCTTCCTCAGCCTCCTGAGTAGCTGGGATTACAGGAGTGCACTACCACACTCGGCTAATTTTTGTATTTTTAGTAGAGACAGGGTTTCAGCATGTTGACCAGGCTGGTCTCGAACTCCTGACCTCAAATGATCTGCCTGCCTCAGCCTTCCCAAGTGCTGGAATTGCAGGTGTGAGCCACCGTGCACAACTCACAATTTTTATTTTCATATTTTTGACTATTAGTACTATTTTATTCTTCCAAGTTAGAATCCCATTGTCAAGGTAGCGAATAAGGAAAGGCCCATTAGGACTTTGCATTAATTCAGTGGTTTTCTCTCTGCATGATATTGCTCCTTGGGGACATTTGGCAATGTCTAGACAGAGTTTAATTTTGGTTGTCACCACTAGGGGTGCTACTGGCATCTAGTGGGTAGAGGCTAGAGATGCTGCTCAACGTCCTACAATGCACAGAACACCCCTGTTCTTGCAACAAAAAACTATGGAACACAAAATGCCAGTAATGCAGAGACTAAGAAGCATTGCATTCAACTTATAAAAAAGTTTGGAAGCATGAACATATTATATATAGCTTTCTTGGCCAGAAACATTTACATATCTATGTTTATTTAGGTCTTCAGAAGCAGGTAGTTTTCTTCATATTATATGCCATTCTTAAGAATTTTTAATTCTTTTTTTCCATTATATTTTAAAATTCATAATTGATGGTATATAAGAAACCTATTGCCTTTGTAAAATTTACATTGTGTCTTGTCACCTTATTGAATTTTTGTTTATAGCAATTTTTCGTGGATTCTGTTGAATTCTAGAGGTAGAAAGAATTTCTGAAATTTAACTTGGTGAAAAGGGGAGAGAGATTCACTCTCTCCCCTTTTTAAATCTAATCTCTCAAATCCTTTCCAGCCCTGTTTACTTAGAAAATGGGTTGGAAAGGATTTGAGAGATTACTTAATTCCTTGCCTGAATTTTAGTGGTGATAAATCTGAGGCCTAGAGAAGTTAAATACTCTGCTTCATGTCACATAATTTGTGTATGATCCTAGAATGGAAAGTAGTACAAACCTTGGCATTGTGTTTAAAGCCTTTGAGATGTTATAGAGTTGGGAATGGCCTTAGGGATTTTTCTCTTCCATTCCCCTCCCCCTACATTCTCTACAATATCCTGGCAACCCCGCCCTGTATTCTTCCTTGGACAAGAACTCTGCCTCACAAAGGTTCCCCGTCACTTCTGATTTCTAGAAAGTTCTTCCTTTGGTTCCTTCCTGAGGCTCACACATCCTTTCTGGTTAAATGGTGTTGGAGGAAGCAGAGCTTTCATCAGCTGCTGAAGTGGCAACTAATAGAGATTTGAGTGGCCGTAGAAAAATATTGTGTTACTTGTTGGTTGTCTAGGTGAGATATGAGACTGGGAGGGTTTGAGGTTCTGGTTTCTTCATACAAGACCTGCGCAAACTGGAGATGCTATAAATATTTGTTGAATAACATTGAATTTTACATGATGTTTGTATGTCTTCTTATTCTTTTTTAAGAGAGTCCTTTGGGTAAGAGTTGAGCCCAAGGAAGACTGAGGGTCTTAACCTCGAATGCCCGTCATTCTGTCACCTTCGAAAGGTTCTCTCCTGCTGTGGAAGGAACAGATGATTATTATGCTTCCTTACCAGGCATGGTCTCTGTGCCACAGGACTTTATCCAAACTCATAGACATAATGAAGAGCCCTTTCATTGTTCAGGACTCCTGAAGGCAGAATTTTTCTTTAGAACAAAGATGAAGAAAGTAAGTCCACAATCCAAAGAAATCCCCTCAGTGCACAACTGTGAACTGGACAATTGTTCTGCAATTATTTTGCCAGGAAATAATAGCCTTAGAGCCTCACTTACTGCTGGTAAACTTTCTTTGAGATGAGAATCTTTGAAAAAATTATGCTGTCAAGTTCCATATGCTTAAATTAAACTTTCCCCCTTTCTAAGCAAGGTGCTTGCTCTCCCTGAGCAGTCTGAATGTTGGTCCAGTGGCAAATTCACATTTGGTGGATGAATAAGCAGGCACCAGTTCTAATAGAACCTGTGGTTTAGCTGTGCTTCTACTTAAACCTATGGTTTAAGGAGATAGAGGCAAACTGAGACTGAACCTCTTTTTAAAAATGTAACAATCTCATTTCTTTTTTCTCCTGAAGAGTGGTACATTTTGTCTGATCTGGGAGAATGCAGGCTTTTGTATCAAAGACACATGGAAGACAGAAGTCTCTGGCGGGGTTTTCAGATTCAACTTGTGGACTGAAACAGAGTAGATCTCTAGGCACAGTTGTTAAGTAGGCATCTCTGTGTCGCTTTTCATCCTGATCTCCTCCTCTGTGCTTACCCCTTTTTTCCTTCAACTCTTTATCTCTTTATGGACGCTCCTGTCCCCAACCCAATGCTCATTGTGTAGGAGTCGATCATCTGCCATCTTCACTCTATTTTGAAGGCAAAAGACATTTTTAACTGCCTCAGAGGTATTTGCATCATTAAGCACCATTTATAACTGACAGCCCCAAAAAAGTAGTAGGATACATTAGAAAGTGGGTTTAGTTGGGTGCCCAAGTACTTGGATTTTTGTCCTGATGCTGCCATTAACTAGCTGTGTGACTGGGTGAAAGTCACTTTACATCTCTGGACTTGAATTTTACAATTTATACAATAAGGAGGTTGGACACATGATTTCTAATCTTCTTTCTTGGCCTCTAAATCTATGAATTCAAAGCATGGTGGGGGCAGAGATACATCTTTTTCTTATGACGGAAACCCTTGAAATTGTTTCATCATCTATTCTGATTTAAAGATAGTCTTTTAAGATAGGCGAGAGTAAAGGTTTTCTGATGTGATTTGCAGATGGGAAGAGGAATCGATATTTACTGAGCATCTGGTTTGTGCCATAGTATGTGAATTTACGAGGCTGAATGTCGTGATTTGGCTGACTCTGCCACAGACTGAACTTGGCCTTCTGGCCTGCGACTTTGCCCTGGCATAGATTTCTCTTGCTTCCATATAGCTGGCCCCATCTACCTACATATTTATGTTTTCCTCCTCCTTATATGAATATTTTTATTGGTTAATGAAAGCGGAGGACAGTCAGTGGCTGGTTGGACTCTGCTTTTAGGTCAGTTCAGTTTTATAAGATCAAAATTTGGGCTACTGAGGCAGAATTTTAGAAAAGACCCCCTTTCAACTTTATTTATATTGTTTTTAAGGTAGGTTGGTTTCTAGTAGAAGGGGGTCCTATAAAAGTTTTGGGTCTGTATGGGAGGTTGCTTCTCTGGGGAACCTCCTGTTTACCTTTTATTGTACCAGATTCATTGTGAAATTGTCTTTGTGCTCATCTGTGTGTGTGTGTGTGTTTGTGTTTATGTGTGCATGCGTGCACCCGCATGTGCCTGTTCTTATAACTCTAACATATATCCGTATGAACTGTGCGCACTCAAGACTATTCTTGAATAAAAAGTTAGTAAATCCCTTTTGTAGTAAGATATATGCAAGTACAGATAAGATATTTCATATCTTGTTTCTAAATATCACCATCATTATTATAATCATCATCATCTCCTTCTCTGTGTCTCAGTAGCTTTTTTATCCTACCTTATTTCACCAGACATTATTTTGTGCTGTGATTCTCTTGATCTCTGTTTCACCTGCTCTTACCATGCAGTTTTTAACTCCTGAATGAATGAAAGAACAAATGAATTTCATGTTATGCATCAAAAATTCCTGAAAGTAAGAGGGGTTATATAATAGACACTTAACCACTACTTTAAAGGTTAGACTAGTGTCATCTATTTATACTTGCATGCCTGACACCATTTATGGTACCTACACAGAATAAATTAAGGTGTCATGCCTGACTATTGCTTATATATGGAAACTAAGAGGTTGGAGGCTCTGGGTGAGTGTGAGTTCCAGCTTTGGGAGAAGAATGGCAATTGTCCTGTGTTCTCTCCATCTAGGAGTATTTGTCCAGTTATGTGGAAGGTGATGGTTAAGGGAATATGAATGAACTCATAGCCACCTGTGTGTGTGTTTTGAGTTGGGCTAGCTGGTATTTGAATACTGACTCTTAGCAAGTTAATATTGTCTTTGAACCTTAGTTTTCCTCCCCTGTGAAATGGTATGGTAATAATCAAGGTTGTTGTGGGAGCTAAATGAGTTAATCCAGGAATACAGCCAGGCATCCTCCTCTGGCACCAAGTAAGCCTTCCATTAAGCTTACTTTAACTTCCACTTCATTTTAAATGTATAGATGAGTCACTATCATTATTATTGTTAGTAGTAGTAGTAGTAGCAGCAGCTGTAATAATACAAGTTCTTGTTGAGGAAGTATGATCACCACGTTGATAGCTAGGTAAACTCTGCACCTCCTTTGTAGTATTTATGAATAGCTAAGAAAGGGGAGAGGAGACAGAGGTTTGTTATAATCTTGTTTCCACGGAGGGCTTCACGGGAAAGGTGACAAGTCAAACAGTTTGGAAAAGGCTGTGTTGATAGGGAGGAGCTTTGTGTGCAATGAGGTGTGGAGTCAGCCTGGGGAGGAGAGAGGAGAATGGGTTAGGAATGGCCAGGACAACAAAGTGGCAACTCTGGCCACATTACCCCCACTCCAGGCTTCTCAGCAATTTCTCTGTTTATTTTATTTTTATTTTTCCCCCTATTTTGAATTATACAATCCCTTCCTCCTTGTAGCCCTCTCTCCACCTACCTGTGGAAAGAAGTTCTTTACTAAAACTTGCTACAGGTATGGTGTGGGCATTACCTGTTCATAGGCATTTAGTGAGTGTCTGGCCTCTGCAGGAAGCTGAGGCCTGATATTCTGGGGGTGATGGGGAGGGGTCCAGGTGGGTAAGATATAGTCCCTGTCCTCATGGACCTGCCAATTTAGGGAGAAAGGTGAGATATAGATAAACAAGGTAGAATTGATCCACAGCATAAAAGACAAACAAATAACTATGTGGGGGTTTAGAGGAGGGATAGAGCGCTGTAAACCTGGCATCAGAGGAAGGAATCTGGAAGGTTTGTTTCAAGGAGGCAGCATTTGAACTGATCTTTTGAGAATGGAAATATGGGGAGTATGGGGACGTGGGGTATGGTGACCAGGGATTTCAGGCTGCCTGGAGTGGACTATGACTGAAAGAACGGTAGTGGTGAATTCAGGCTGAAATCTAACCTCCTGTGAGTGCAGCAAGGAAACTGATGTAGCCAGATCTCATCTAGAATCAGTAATAATTAGTAAGAGTTTTCCTGAAGCTATTTTTGCTATAATAAGAAAAAAGGGGGGAGGGATTAAGAGCTCAAGCATTCCCAGTGTTCAAGTTAAATGTTAACTCCTTTGTGTAGTTAACCAGTAACTTACTCTTTCCTATGCAAAAGAAAAAAAGGAGAGGGAGAAACGTAATACAGTGGTAACCACCTCACTTCACAAAATCCTGGTTTGCATATGTGGTTGCTTATTTTCAATGTAATACATATGTAGCTATTATAGAGATGTGTGCAAACTGAAACAGCAGACAGTAAGTTGACTTACCTTTGTGAATTCCCTGGATGTCTTATGCAGGGTTTGCAGAGAGTTAGCTATTTTCAGACACATTCCTAGTTTTGCCATTAGAATATTATAGTTTTTTTTTTTTTTTTTTTTGGTATAAACTCAGCAAGTGAAATTTTGCTTCCAGAAAGGTGGGTGGGTGAGCTCACCCACCTGCTCTGACCCAGGCAAGTTAATGACCTGCCCAAGTATTGTTCGCGCTGGCCAGCACTGGCTGACTTCACCAGCAGTTCCATTTGAAGGGAGTCATTGTTTCTTACTCTGCATTTGTCAGATGCTTTCCTCTCTGCACACCAGCCTTTGCTGAATGTCCTAGCAGTCCCTGAATGTTCCTGCTGCCTGCATTTTATAAAACCACAGAGCAAGTAGCCCTGGAAATGTATGCACAGTACTCTGCACAGCTGTCTGAGGCCCCCAGCAAAGAGCAAGATGTAAACAACTCTATACCCACACAGGTACACAAGCAGACACTGCATATGGAAGCCCCGCAGTGCAAGGACTTCTTACTTCTAACACTTTAAAATGTCAGTGGCTAAGCAGCCCGGGAACATGAATAATTTAAGCATGAGATGCATTTGCTGATGATTTTGATCATTATTCAGGAAGAATAATAGTAATGTATGGAATGGAGGTATGTGAAGGAAGAGGACTAGGAATTGTAGAATTTGTATTTGCTGTAAGAAATTAAAATATAGTATGACATTGAACTTTCAGAACTTCTTAGGATATTGCCTGCATAATATTCAATTTGGGGAAGAAATGAATGGCCAGAGGAGATTAATTGCAGTAGGCTTAAAATTCTAAATGTCAGGTGCTATGGCAGGGTGGCTAGAAAATTAGAGGCATATGGTGAAATGCCTTTAATTTGGTATAAGATCTAGTGCATTTGATTCTAAAGATGCTTTGGGTCAATCGAATTGAGAAACAATAGCAAGATAGTTTTTAAAAGTCGAATGTAGTGCTTTTCAGAATGAGTGCCAAATAAAATCCTGGTACACTGCTTCTGGCCTGTTTTAAATGAGTAGCTCTTGTAGCATCCTCCCTCTTTGCTGTGTTTATCTAGAGAACTGTTTAATTTTTATTAGTAGGCTAATTCTTGCATTAAAGACATAAGAAATTGCGTATTTAGGTAGGAGAATAGGCATTTGAGATGAAGTTTATTCAGGGTTCTATCCATACTGCTGAAAAATCTAATTCACCATGGAGTGGATCGTAACTGCAGCTGCTAATTTAAAAGTCAGTTCGCCAGATTCCAGTGACTTTGATAAGACTTTTATTCTTTTCAATCTTATGTATTGGTGAACACATTCTTGGGAAGATTGCTGCTGGGTAGTGTTGCATGTCAGAGATGAGGACAGTTTAGTCATTAACCCTAAATTGAGGGTAAAGACTGGCAACAGGCGGCCTGTGGAATGAGGAAAGGGCCAGGTTGAAATATTTCCAAAAGGTATTTTTGTTGTTTACCCTTGTTAATTATTAATACTAATTATTGATGAAAAATAGTTTTGAGTTACATGCCACACATTGTTTAGGAATAAATTATCAAATTTCTTATCTAGAACTATAGTAGATATTCAACTGTTTCAAATAATCGATATTTATTAATTTAGTAAGATGTTGCCCCTTCCTTCAACATTAAAAACACAAATCCGTCAAGTTCTGGTGCATAAATACTTTGTTTCATGAAAGTGCACTTTCCTCCCAGCTTTGGGTAGCTTCTTGCGCTAAATGAATATGTTAAGAACTGAATTGGACAAAATCAGGTCAATAATTTAAAAAGTGTCTTAGAGCAAAGTACCTATCTCATGTAAGACATGTAGATAATATATAGGTTTTGTAGGTCAAAATTGCCAAATTAGTTATGAATGTTGTGCTTTGTCTCAATTCTCCATGCCTTTTCAGATTTGTACTTTATAGTCATGTTAGTTTCTTGGAAATGACCTTTTTAGGAATTTCTATATTTTGTAGTTTACCATACAGGCTTAAATGAAGTATGTTGTTTAAATTCTACTGAGCGGGTATGCACTTTCCAGAGAAGATTACTCTCTCTGGGAGTCAGAACTGGCTGATACTAAAGGAGAGAGATGGAGAGAGAAGGAGAAAGGGAGGGCGGGGGGCAAAAGGGAGGAGGGAAGCTGGCAGGAAGAGAAGAGGAGGAAGGGAGAGGAAAGAGAGGGAAGTTTGAGATGTTAGATCCCTCTGACTGAGGGAACTGATGTGACTTGGAGACTGCTCTCAGAGTCAGGCTGTAAAAGTCGGTGTTCATGCTTCTTAGGCATTATGGGCTTTTTGAATGTTCTTAGATTCATTTTAGCCTAATTCTTAAGAACTGCGTGTTGGATATCCTATGGGCTTTGGTCCTTTTTAGTTTTAGATCGTGTTCCAATCAATTGGCTGTACTATGTATCACAGCAGTTGTGTGCGAAGGTGCTAGCCTTGGCAACCTAAAGATATGTTTGGTTACAGAAAATAACACACACAATTGAACTACCTTTGGGTGTAGTTTTTCATTTGCCAGGGTGTTCTCCAGAGGTACCCTGCATTGGTGTATTTTCCCAATAGTGGGAGGTTGTAGTATTGGCTTCAAAACCTTACCTAACAAGGAGTAAGTAGGCTGATCCTGGATCAGTTTATTTTCTCTTGTCATCCAAAAGACTTGCCCACTGACCTCATCCATAGCGTGGTGTTTGGTCTATGAGCAGTTGATTCACCAGTTTTCAGAGCCCAAGTCTAAAATCACAGATTCTGTGGGGGATTTGGGAACATCTGCCTTACCTTTATGAAGGTTATGGTCAGTTAAACCTTGCTTTCAATGGGCTCACTTCACTATGGGAAGAAAATTCTGCAGTTGTTAAAAACGAAAGGACACTACCTTTTCAAAGGGAGCTGACAGCTATTGGTTTTTCCAGAGAGGATTACTGGTGAAGACAGTTATGAAGAACAAGTAACTCTTGTAAATGAACAACATGTTCTTGCTTAAATATTTCCCAGAACAATTCTAAAGAAATATAATACAGGTAAGTTTTGTTATGTTCTCATTGTGAGTTATGTTTACGAGAAGCAAAAAATAGGATTAGAATCATAGAGGAGGAAAAAAAGCCTTTTCATACCAGTGGCTTATGTTTTATTGAATTCTAACCATTTATAAAATTATCTGGTTTCTTGCCCCTACTCATGGTTGATTTTGTTTCTCTTTTTCCATCTAGAGACCTTTGAATTATTTTTATTCATAAGTGAAAAATGTATTACAGCTTTATTTCCTTTTATTAATAGTTCCTTCTTGCCCTTAACCACATCTCTGACTTTTTGGCATGTAGAGTCCAATGAGCTCATGCTTAATCATGTATAAACAACCATCTAATTATATGGTTTTGAATTTTCATTTGACCGACTAAACAAAAATGACACAGAAACGAGAAACCTGACAACTTTCCTGTCTTCAGATACCTGGCCTTTTTCTCCCTCACTCTCTTCATGCATTTAGTAAAATGCGTGTTATAACCTATCAAAAAATATCACTTTGCACTCGCCAAGTTTCTGAGGTAAAACTGTTCTTTTCAAGGCTACGTGTCAAAAAACAAGTCGGTTGAGCTGAATTAATCCACCTTCCTTTCAGATTTCTTTCAGACTCTATTCTTTCCTCCTTTGGACCGAGGTGTTACTCGCATTCCTTGTGTTGTGGTGTCAGATGACAGGACAACATTTATGGAGCAAGGTTTCTCAATCTTTGTTCACTTGCCTTCTCCCCTGAGGTCCAATAACAACTCTCCCATTTGCCCTGTCGTCCCACCCTCCCCCAAACCATGCTGACACATTTTTGAAAGAAGATAATGGGAAAATCTTTCCATACAAAGGTGCTCACTGTGTTTAAACAGGAAGGGAGAAGTCGTCTATTCTCTTTTCTTTCTCACTGACTTGATCCTAGAATTCTGAAGATGATGGAAAATTTCTTTCGAACATTTAGATGGTTTCACCATAGATAGTTCAGTGTGCTTGATAGAAAAAGACAAAAGATACTACAGAAAGACAAATACTGGCTGATCTCACTTAGGTGTAGAATCCAAAATACTGGAAACTCATAGCAGCAGAGGGTAGAATAGTGGTTGTCAGAGGTTGGGAGGTGGGTGAAATGGGAGATATTGGTCAAATAGTACAAAGTTTCAGTGTATGAAAGATGAGTAAGTTCTGGAGATTGCTCATGCACAATGTGGTGACCATAGTTGACAGTACTGTATTGTTTACCTGAAATTTATTAAGAGAGTAGATTTTTATTTTATTTTTTTTTGAGACAGAGTCTTGCTCTGTCACCCAGGCTGGAGTGCAGTGGTGCAATCTCGGCTCACTGCAACCTCTACCTCCTCAGTTCAAGCAATTCTCTTGCCTCAGCTTCGTGAATAGCTGGGGTTGCAGGCACCCGCCACCATGCCCAGCTAATTTTTGTATTTTTAGTAGAGACAGGGTTTCACCATGTTGGGCAGGCTGGTCTCGCACTCCTGATCTCAGGTGATCTGCCCGCCTCGGCCTCCCAAAGTGCTGGGATTACCGGTGTGAGCCACTGTGCCCAGCTAAGAGAGTAGATCTTAACTTCTCACTAGACACACACACACACACACACACACACACACACACACAAATACACACACGTGCACACGCAAAGGTAACCATGTAAGGTTATGGGTATGTAAACTATGGATTGTGGTAATTGTTTCACAATATGCACATATGTCAAATCATCACATTATACATCTTACATTTACACAGTTCTGCTTGTCATTTATGCGCCAGTAAAGCTGAAAATAGAAACATATCTTTATTCTTTTTTTCTGGATATTTTACAAGGTGAGTATGTCAGAGAGTAGGTTTGGCTAACTAGTACTCAATAGCTATAAGAGAGAAGAAAGGGAAGTGGATACCTGTGAATTTTTGCCAAAATGATTTATTTCCTCAGTGATCTTTCAGCCTTAAAACATAATTTGATTTCTCAAAATTTCTCTGAAACATGCATATCCTTAAGTGTGAAAATTTCTTACACTTAGATGGGTTAGGTTTGGAAGGAAATTGTATTGATTCCATTTTGAGAATTTAGAGTTAGTACTAGCTTGCTGAGATTAATGTCTGACAGCCTTCCTTATTGGAAATATTTTGGAGATCTCTTCATAATTTTTCTGCCCATTGTAAGGTGCTAATATTACCCAATGACTTTTGGGGATTTATAATAATATTTTATTTCAAACTGTGGATTTGTTTCAAGGTTTATATTCCACTCATTGTACAGGAAGATCAAAGTGAGATTTCTGCCTATAGTTTTGTTATTTTTGTTTTGCTATGGAATGTTTAGAACACAGGAGACCACATCCTGGCAGAGTTTATAATTTGATTCACCTGGAACAGTTGAATGAAGAGTCACTCTAACCCCCAAGCTAAGGCCTCTACTTAATTGACCCTTTGATAATTAGGAAAGGATTTTGTTTCTCTCCTTCTCATTAACATTGAAAACCATAGGATCTTATGTTGTTTATTATGTGTTATTTACTCTCTTCTAAGACTTTGTATATTATTCAGGGTATAAGCTATCAACTTGATTAGCATTTAACTTTTATTCATGTTTATTCTCAGCTTTAGCATTCAAATTCAGATAAATAACTACCACTACTTTTAAAATCGTATTATTTTAGGGAGAACATAAGCACAACTCTTAATTTAGATTTTTTTCATACTGGCATCAATATGTATTATGGTTGCTTTTTCATTTTGATGGGAAAGAATTTAGGTTGGAAGTGAGCACCTACTCTGTTCTTCCTCATTTTTTGACCTAATTTCAGATATGATTAGTTGGGAGTTATTGCTGGTACAGTATCTGGATTCGCATCTACAGGGTGCAGAGATAAAATGTCACATTTACTTTGATACTAACTCATGTTCCAATCATGTTTACAGAAACATTACTCTAGTTCTCTTATAAGTTAAAAAATAGCATTAAATAAAAGAAACAGAAGGGAATTACATTATGTAGGCCTCAGCCAGATTGCCTGTGTGTTGAGATTTGTGATGTTAAAATTTTATTTTTATATTTTGTTATTTTAGTTAAAGTTAT
The DNA here is from genome assembly GCF_049350105.2 of Macaca mulatta. Taxonomy (NCBI): domain Eukaryota; kingdom Metazoa; phylum Chordata; class Mammalia; order Primates; family Cercopithecidae; genus Macaca; species Macaca mulatta. The sequence continues at coordinate 95,267,332 of NC_133420.1, forward strand.
GTGATTTTATACAATGACAAGTTTTCTGAGCCAAAAGGTAGATATTTCAGCCTTCCTACCTCTCCAATTTTCAGCGAATCTGTAGTGAGTATGACTTATTCTGCCAATTTATGTATACAAGAAGTGGTTCTTTAAATTATTTTCTTTAAATCACAATAAATCAGATGCCAAGATCCCATCTTACTTATTAGTGGGAAATTTAATCTCAGTCATTGCTAGTTGGGGTGGCCTGATACGCTACCAAGGTGACACAGAATCCCAGGGTGTTTGTAGAGAGCAGAACATTCCAGGAGCTTTTCTGTTCTTGCTTCTTCAGGTTACTGCTGAGATGCCCTTTGACCAAGCCCCCCATGGCCTCTAGCAGTCTGCTGCTCTGTGCATTGCTTGGACACAGGAAGTTTTGCTGGGTCTGGAAGCCCAGGCCCGAAGGTCTGGCCTTTGTATTTTGGTCATGCAGCCATACCTTTTACCCCCACTGCCTTCCTTGGGAGCTACCTTGCTACTCAGGGACCATCAAACTGTTGTTCTTCCCAGACTTTGGGCAATCCCATCTCTCTCTTTCCTTCTTCTGTCTCCCTCTTAGAGGCACTCTCCTCTTTCAGACGGCTCTGCCACCTTCAGAGCACCTGGAATAATCTCAGTGAATTTAGAATTCTACACAAGACTGTAAGAGAGGATGAACTTGGCCAGGTGCACTGGCTCATGCCTCTAATCTCTGAAATTTGGGAGGCCAAGGAGGGTGCATCACCTGAGGTCAGGAGTTTGAGACCAGCCTGGCCAACATGTTGAAACCCTGTCTCTACTAAAAATACAAAAAATTAGCCGAGTGTGGTGGCACACGCCAATAATCCCAGCTACTCAGGAGGCTGAGGCAGGAGAATCACTTGAACCTGGGAGGCAGAGGTTGCAGTGAGCTGAGATTGCACCACTGCACTCCAGCCTGGGCAACAAGAGCAAAACTCTGCCAAAAAAAAAAAAAAAAAAAGAATTCAAGCAGTGTCTACTCTTGGCTCTTTTATAATAATCTCTCTTGAGACAAAGGAGCACAAAATACAAATAATAGCTCACTGAATTTTCTTGCTATAAGCGTGAGCTGCTGAATGGGCTTTGGAGCTCAGAGTTAAGAATTACAGTCTAGAGGAGGAAAGGGTATCTGGCCTTTGAGATAGTTGAGCAGTTCTGGGGGACTTCTGGGAGGAAGCTGGGTACTTTCCATTTCTTGGAAATATGGGTGACTTAATTTTAATGCAAAATAATGTAATCTTCATTACTATTTTCCTTCCCTCTGGGTCTGAGGCTTCTGGGCATCCCATCTGGACTTGCAAGCCCATGCAGAAGATGGAACAGAAACGATTTATGATAGAGAATGTGTCTTTTTGGCCAGCAATGGGAAATTACTGCTTAGGGAAAAACAAAGGTAGTCTGGTGGCTTTTTTGTTCTGTTTTTGTTTTTTTTGGGACAGGGTCTCACTTTGTCACCCAGGCTGTAGTGCAGTGGTGCCATCCTGGCTCACTGCAGCCTTGACCTCCCAGGTTCAAGCAATTCTCCCACCTTAGCCCCACAAGTAGCTGGGATTATAGGCACATGCCACCATGCCTGGCTAATTTTTGTATTTTTTGTGGAGACAGCGTTTCGCCATGTTGTCCAGGCTGGTCTCAGACTCCAGAGCTCAAGCGATCTGCCTGGTCTGGCGGCTATTGCAACTATGTAAGATGTACCTTTTACAGACTAAGTTATATCTAATATGAAGAATTGGCTGGGATTTTGCCTCTGAACCAGCTCTTACATACTGAAAAAAAAGTCCCATTGATTTATATTGAGTGGCTTAGACCAGGGGTCCCCAACTGCCGGGCCGTGGACCTGTATGGGTCAGTGGCCTGTTAGGAAACAAGCCACACAGCAGCAGGTGAGCAGCAGGCATTACAGCCCAAGCTTTGCCTCCTGTCAGATCAGCAGTGGGATTAGATTCTCATAGAGGCAGAAACCCCATAGTGAACTACGCAAGTGAGGGATCTAGGTGGCGTGCTCCTTACGAGAATCTAACTAATAATGCCTGATGATCTGAGGTGGAATAGTTTCATCCTGAACCCTACCCAACCCTCTTTGCCCCTTCCATGCTTTCCATGAAACCATGAACCATGAAACCAGTCCCTGGTGCCAAAAAGATTGGGGACTGCTGGCTTAGACTACCCTCCTTTCACACTGAATGTGTTCGTGTGTATCTGTATGTAACAGGAGGGAATATGGACAGAGGAGGCGAACGAGTAATATTTCTGGCTGTTCAGTAATTTAGAGACATATAAACAGTTGTGTCCACCAGGGACCTCAGTCTTCTTCAGTATCATGACTCACATTTCAGAGGAACTGCTCAATTTGATTCATGGCCTTTAACTATACTTGACTTATGAATTGTTCTTAAAAGTTGTATTCATTGCCTATTAATCCAACAGATATTCGGTGAGCACTTGCTGTCTGGGGGATACCCAGTCATTGCTCCATACAGTGAGGGCATCTCACCCAGAGGCAGCTTTGCCATTTCTCACCCAGCCTCTGCTTTTGTTTGGCTTGGGGCAGGGAAAAGCAGGTTGGGAAATATACAACCTTGATTCATGGAAGAAAGATTCTAAATCTGGTACTTCTTAAAGGCACTTCAGCAACCATCTTACTTGTTTGCTTAATAAGATAAGTTGGGCTTACCCTGTTTGCTCCATTTGCTCTTCCCGGCCTGGTCTCATCCTGAGATTATGGCAACATCTTCCTAGCTTGGTTTCCTGCCTTCAGCCTTTGCTCTGCTTCCAAATGTACTGGTAATAGTTAGACTGTTCTCTTCTTTCTTCCTCCTCACAACATATCCATGCTTACAAACCTACTGTAGCTCTTTGGGGTGCCCGGTTTTGGAGGCTGTGTGCAATCTGATAACACCTTAGTAAGAATATGCATTCCTACAGCTGATATAGTACTTACCGTGTGCTGGAAACTGTTCTAAGTGGTCTACATACATGACTTATTTAGTACTCCAAATGGCCTTATGAAGGTGGGAGCAATTATCGTTCCCATTTCCCAGACAAGGAAACAGAGGCACAGAGAGCTTAAGGCATTTGCCCAAGGTCACACAGCTGCTAAGTGAAGCTATTCTGGCCCTAGTGTCTCTTTCTTTCCTGCTTTCCCCATGCTGTCTCCGTAATACTTTCTCAGCACATGCCCCTCCCTTCATTTTGGCTGTCCAACTCTTCATATTGCCCCCTGTTCTCCTGCTGTTGAAAGGCTCAGATGAAGTCTCACTCCTCTACTAAGCCTCCTCCAGTTTATTCAATCATTTGAGCTCTTTTTGTACTCAGCAGCGAAGTAACTCAGTTTAAGATTAGTTGTTTCCCAGTTGTTTCCTGTGTTAGTTAACACTCTCCAATTGGTTGGAAGATCTTCGACCAAGGGCTAGCTGTATGGCCTAGGGCCAAGCCTAACACCCAGTAAATATGTCTTTGGGAAACTGAGGCAATTTTCTCTCATGACAATATGCGTTCTCCCTTCTTTCCATTCATTCTTCCTTATATTTGTGGAAGTCCTCTTTTTCCACAGTAAGTAAAGTAATTCCACTTTTATGTATTTTCACAGATGAGTCCACCAGATGAGGCTTGATCTAAGCCTATTAAATTAGATGGTAGACAAGAATGATTTGACTCAGCTGTATGTCCACAGTCCCTAGAGTATATAGTGTAGCACAGAGCAGGGACACAGTAAACAAATACCTGATCTGTGAGCAATAGATTACTAAGTTGTGCCTCTGCTGGTGTTTCAGTTTTTCAGAGTATTTGTTTGCTTAGTTAACAAATGTATCTGCTTTCTTCCCCTGGGATTGCTAGAAAATTTGTCCAGGGTGAAGCAGTAAAATGTGCTTACATTTCCTCTTTGGTTTTCCAGGCTAATTGTTGGTGAACTTTATTTAACACTCTTGCTATATACTAAGAGTCTCTATGGAGCAGAGCAGCTTTCAGTTAACTTGGCAAATCATTACAAGAGAGAACAGAAGGGTCAGCATAAGCACTCTCTACTAATTAGTTTATAATTGATGTACAATAGCTGACGGATGGGACTTTAGAATATAAACTCCAGGAATATTGCTTAATTTATCTTTGCATCCTTATGAAGTGGCTCAGAACTGTGGGTTCTTAATATCATCTTATTGGGAGTGCCCAGTGGTGGGGAGCAAGATTGAGGCTTCATGCACAGGACTCCAGGGCACTGAGTGGTACAGAAAGGAATATGATACGTTTTAATCTCTTGGGTATAAATGTGATTCCATTTAATACAGGGATAAATTGCAGTGAGTAATGCTGGTGATTCCATACTTGGTGGACAGCATTCCTGAATGCTGACTAAGGTTGGAAGAATGCTGGTATGAAAGTTACATTCTTTGTGGGATAAACATGGAAGATTCAAGCTGAACTCCTGCAGACAAGGTGGTGGGAGATTGCATGATTCATGTGAATCTCCCTGGGTTCAGACTTGACCTATTTATTGGCTGTCTTTGTAATGATGTCACCAAATAGACCCCCCTCTCCCATTTAAATGTGATCGCCTAAATCTTTAGCAACTAGTTATAAAATCCTTACTCTAACTTGCTTCATAACCATTGCTTTCTTATTTTGTCATTTACCACCCTGTGGCTGCTCTGCTGGCTGTGCAGCTGGTTCATGTGCTCCTCCAGCCTTTCTCCCCATCTCTTCCAGATTAATCTTGGGTGAACTCTGCTTCTAATGGGATGCGCCTCTACCTACAGCACAGGGTCCCAGATGCACATCAGCTGACTAGTTATATCAGCATCATTTGCTTTAGTTGGTTTGCAGTGGAGCTTAGGGATTTGCATTTGAGAAGCTTCCCTGATGATGCTAATATGCTAGTAGCCAGGTTTGAACCACTGTTGGATAAGTAATGTCCAGTTTTTAAATCAGTTCTTCAGGGGTGACTGAACCAACCCTCTAAGCTCTGTCTCCTCCCTTTCTCCTCTTGTAGGCAGCCCTAGCTCATCTTTATTTCTCCAGGATGCATTGTGCCTCCTCCCTTTCATTTCTGTATCTACACCCTACTACTTCCTTCTCATTTGTGTGCTCATTCTTCCTTCATGTTTTAGCTTATTGTTTTCTAAAGGGTATTCCTTAGAATGCCAGTCTTAGGTGAGTCTCTTGGGAAAACCTCCCTAAACAAATGTACTTTATATATTATTTGGTCTTCTGAGAGATTTATCACATACATTTACATTTGTAAAGGCTCTGAGAAGACTTACAGTAAAAAGTTTAACTTTGTTGTATTAGGGGTTCCCAAAGTTACTGGACCCTGGACATCTCCATGAGGCTGCCTTAATAGTCATTTAACATCTTTGGACATCCTGAAGGACTTTGGGAAATGTGTTTGTAGTTCATACTCTTCTTCTTTCATAAATTACCTAGTACAAAGGAATTGGCCTGCTCTTCTGAGCTCCTGTCTCTGTGATTTAGCTTCATGCTTAATTCTGTACAGTCTAGCGACATTATCCAATTGTTCCTAGGCGAGCGCATCTTATCTCTTCAGAGACTGTGAACGCCATGGAGGCAGGATGTTATATCCAGCATTCCTTACCTCCCATAGGTTTTGCACAGTTTTGAGCATTTGTCACAATTGCCAAATTGGATTGCTTTGTCCCTGAATGTAGGAGCCTGTTATTTCATTCTAAATGTCACCCTTTGGTGTTCACAGCCATTTAGCCATGCCTTACTGTATTTCAGAGTAATACATTCACATATATTCATTAAATTGTTACTGATATATCTCAGCAGTGAAATATTACGAATTTGACAAAACACTACATAACAAGCCCAGGGTGTTTGTATGCAGGATGTTTCTAGCTCTAGGGAGGAGTATTCATGAAAGGTGAGGGAATTTGATGACCTGTGCTTACCTTCATTGACCTGTTTTTGCATAGCAGATGGGAGAGAAGGGTACCTGTTTCTTTCTGTGGTGAAAGAATATACTTTTCAAAGTTCTTTCATATACTTGATGTTTCTCCCATTTGAGAAAAGAGGAAAGTCTTGGATTGATACTATGCCTTGCCTAAGATTCTATTCTTTCTTTATTGGTGGGCACCTATGTTTCATTATAAGAATAAATGTGTTATAAGAATGTATATTCTTTATATATGTATTATAATAGAATTGTTATATTATAAAAAGAAATGTATATTAGATATGTTATTTCAGTATTAGAGACATTATTCTTTGTCAAAACCGTCATAGTTTGATGACTTCTCTCAAGAATATAGGGGTCAATGTGTGCCTAACTCACATTGCCTTTAGAATTAGAACATACATACTCATATTTGAATGAATTTAGAGAAGAATGTGGGAGGATACACATTCGGCTGTTAGAGTTCATTACCTTAAGGGAATGATATATGTGGGGGGGTGTGTGGAATATGAGCTTTTTCTTTTTATAACTTTGCATTATTTGCCTTTTAAAGCACATGCACACATATACAAATACATATTATTTTTAAATTTAAAATAGCAATAAAGGTAATCCCAAATACAAAAGAGATAATGCTATCTAAATAGACAATTCTAGACAATGCTTTGACATGTGCTAAGCTCATAAACCTCAGGGATGAAATGTATATGCCATAATTCCTCACATAATTTGGGGTCTATGAGGAGACCCACAATAAATAATACATTTCTTTCCCACCAGAATCTCTCTTTCTTTTTTCTGATAGAGGATGTGTTGGAAGGCATAACTTTGTGTGAGAGTCCAGTGGACCTGCTGACTGGACCGTAGGATTAGGCCATCTTATCTCCCTAGTCCAGGGCAGCTCTTTCAGGACAAGCCTCCTAGGTAAGGCATATACCATGTGGTAGGTAAGCTTCATGGTAGGTAAGCTTAGTCCCCAGAGGAAAACAAGAAGGGTTCCCTGAACTACTCATCCCCACTTAGTCTTTCTACGTTGGCAGAGAAGAGCTAGGGCGTACCGAGAGACAATTCCTTTCTTAAAAGATGGCTAGAAAGAAGTGTTCCCACCATTTTGCACACCTAAGTTAGGTATTCATTCTCCCCATTATGGCTCAATTTGCATTACTAAAAATATCATTCCATAATGTAATAATGACAATAACATTAACAAAAATTATAACTACTCTTTACTGAGCAGGCACATCATATATGTTGGGTCTCACTAATCCTTGAAGCAACCATGTAGAGTGTATAGTATTATTTGTCTTTTAGAGATGGAAGAAACTAAGACTAAGAGGTAAAATTACTCTGCTAAATGACCAAAGTTACATCCACAAGCTGGCTGTGGAGGCCAGCCCCCATTTCCCATGCAAAATCAAAATATTTTCCAATAGCATCTGGGACTTACTTGCTTTTGAAGGAGGTGTAAGACTCATTATTTTATATTAGGCATTAATTTCATTATTAAAGGAAGCCTTGCCAGTTAGGGATAGTTAGGTGCTTAGAACTGGAAATAATGGGAAACTTTGAGCCTCAAAGTTGCAAAAACTTCATTTGCAAATAATCTAAATTGGCTTTCAACTCTACTTCAACTGTATGTTGAATTTGTGCTTGCTAGGAAATAAAAGGGCCAGGCTTATATAAAACAGGTTTGCACAGTAAAAGGGTATGGTTGAAAGGTTTAAAAAAATATTCCTTTCAGTCTTTCTTGCCACGTTTTGAAATTTTACTTGTTTTCTATTGTATTATTGTTTTGTAGTAAAATGTTCTTGAGGTATTTTGCTAGTCACTGCCACCTTAGTTTGAAGTAATCATTCTTTTCTAAAATAGCTGAGAAAAAAAAGAAAATGGATACGAGGAACAAGAATGGCCTAAATAAAGTCTGGAGCCCGTTCAGGCGAGGACAGATGTACGCTGTGTGTATGTGTGTGTATGTGTGTGTGTGTGTGTGTGTCTGTGTGTGTATGTGTGTGTAGAAGGTCTTGGGCTGGAAGGCATCAGCATGCTGTTTCTGGGCACTCAGGAGAAGAGATGCTAGAAACAATATCAGAAAGGTACCATACGAGAGACAAGTTCTTTAATAAAATTTAAGTAGAACTAACAGTGAATTTATTAAGTGCCAGGCACTATTACATATATTAGACTTTTTAATCCTCTAAACTGAGGTAACTGCTAGTGTTAACCTCATTGAGAGATCAGGACACTGAGGCACAGAGAGCTTAAGTAACTTGTCTAAGGTCACACAGCTAGGCAGTGGTGGAGCCAGGATGGAAATCTATGGCTCTTAACTACTGCGCTATGTACTGTTAACCTCTCACTTCTTTCCTTCCACCATCTTTTCCACTTTTCTATCTGCTTTTAGTGCCCAAGTGTCGAGTGATATCCCAACCCTAGTTGGTGATATCCCATTCTTGAATGCCCACCTGAATGTGAGTCTCAAAACCTGTGTTTCTAATGCATGATCCTGGATTGGAAAACAATTGTTCTATAAGTAACATTTGAGTATAGATGGTATATTACATACTACTACTATATCATTACTAAGTGTCTTGAATTCAATGATTGTATTATGGGTATATATTTAGCAATGAAAGACATGAAATCTGCAACTTATTCTTAAATGTTTCAAAAATTAATACTCCTAATACAAAATAAGTTTATATAGAGAGATGGATAGATAGATAGAACATTAGATAAATTGAAGCTCATCTTACTATTCTTGTGACTTTTCTGTAGCTTTAAAAATGTTTTCAAGGAAAAGTTAGGGAAGAAAACCAAACCCTGCTGCCTAGAGGCAGTGGGGCATATATTAATATTTACTAACCCTTTTAGTCCTCAGAACAACCTTATGAGTTAGGTATTATTACTGTCCCCATTTTAGAACAGTACGCTGAGGCACAGAGACCTTAAAGACCTTAAGGACCTTCCAGCCAGTAAGGGTGGGAGGCAGGACTCAAACCCTAATACATATATTTCTGTTTCTATAACACCTTGCGTGTGTGTTAGGTTGAACCATATAGAAATTGCTCTTATATGATCATTTTAGACCTATTAAGAATATCTTTTTATATGACCCAGCCTAGTAGCAGGGATCACCTCTTTTATAATGAATAGTTGGTTTAGTGTGCATCTTCATGGCTAGACTGTGGGCTCCATGGGGGGACTGGGTTAATCTTGCTCACCATTTTCTCTGTGGACTGCCTGGCTAGTGGTTGGCATTTGATAAGAGTCAAATAAATGAACAATAACAATGTTACTGTTGGTTACTTCTCTCTGCTCTTCCCAAATATATTTCATTTTTGTTCCCCCTGTATCTATGTCATTTTTAGAACCAGTGGATACACATAAATAATTCTGAATGATGCAGCCTCAGTAGTGATAATTGTGACATAATCAGCCATTTGACTTCAAGAGAACCCTTTTAACTAATGAAGACATTAATTAAAAACATGCCCTGCTAAGATGAACTGTAGGTTCAGAAATTTGAAAATGCAAAACGTTTGCATTCCCTACTAGCATACACTGATTTTGGCTAGAATGTATGTGGTACTCAGAATGCCATCCACTCAGGTACTCATTTGAGCAGTAAACACAGTTTTAAAATACATTGTGTAGTCTCTAAAAATAAGGAGTGTTTCAAAATGAAAACCAGTGCACAAGTCGTTGGCACATCTGGTAGTCAGAAAAGTTGTATGGTTTGTTTTCAGGAATAACAAGCTAAGGAACATTCAAACTTGGCCAATTGAAAACTTTTCTTCTGTGATGACACGTGGTGTTTTTTAAAAAAATTGGCTGTAGACTTAAAACAGAAAGAATATTGGAAATGAGAAGAGAATTAAACAGCATCATTTACTATCTTGTTTTGTGCAAGGAATTGTAAAGGAATGTTTTCTTTAGAAAGAGAATGGAGCAAAAAAGCAATGACAGGCATGTAACAATCATAGTATCAATAATAACAATAGTAGTTAACATCCATTAAGTACCTACTATGTGCTTGATAGTGTGCTGAGTCCTCTATGTATGTTGTTAATACTAGAGGCATAACAACCTTATGAAGTTGTATTAGTCTGCTCTCACATTGCTGTAAAGAAATACCCGAGACAGGGTAATTTATAAAGAAAAGAGGTTTAATTGGCTCACAGCTCTGCAGGCTTAACAGGAAGCATAACAGCATTTGGGGTAGCCTCAGGAAACTTTCAGTGATGGCAGAAGGTGAAGGTGAAGTAGTCACATCTTACATGGCTGGAGCAGGAGGAAGGGAGAGCCGTGGGCAGTGCCACACACTTTTATACAACCAGATCTCATGGGAACTCTTAACACGAGAATAGTACCAAAGGGACAGTGCAAAACCATTCATGAAGGCTCTATCTCGATGATCCAATCACCTCCCACCAGGCCCCACCTCCAAAATTGGGCATTACAATGGAACATGAGATTTGGGTGGGGACACAGATCCAAAGCATATTATCATACCCTGACCCCTCCCAAATTTCATGTCCTCACATTGCAAAATACAATCATCCCTTCTCAACAGTCCCCAAAGTCTTAACTCATTACAGCATTAACTCAAAAGTCCAAAGTCCAAAGACTCAGATCTGAGACAAGGCTAGTTCTTCCACCTACGAGCCTGTAAAATCAAAAAGCAAGTTAGTTGCTCCTAAGATACAATGGAGGTACAGGCATTGGGTAAACATTCCCATTCCAAAAGGGAGAAATTGGCCAAAATAAAGGGACTATAGGTCCTATGCAAGCCTCAAACCCCATAGGGCAGTCATTAAATCTTAAAACTCCCAACGATTCCCCTTTAATTCCTTGTTTCACATCCAGGCCACACTGGTGCAAGAGGTGGGCTCCTAAGGCCTTGGGCAGCTCTGCTTCTGAGGCTTTGCAGGGTGCAGCCCTGGCAGCTGTTTTCATGGGCTGGCATTAAGTACCTGTGGCTTTTCCAGGTGCAGGGTGCAAGCTGACAGTGCATCTACCATTTTGGGGTCTGGAAGATGGTGGCTCTCTTGTCACAGCTCTATTATGCAGTACTGCAGTGGGGACTCTGTGTGGAGGCTCCAACCCCACATTTCACCTCCACACCTCCCTAGTAGAGGTTCTCCATGTGGCCTCTACCCCTGCAGCAGGCTTATGCCTGCACATCCAGGCTTTCCCATACATCCTCTGAAATCTAGGCAGAAGCTCCCAAGCCTCAACTCTTGCATTTTGTGCACCTACAGGCTTAACACCATGTGGAAGCCACCAAGTCTATGGTTTGCACCCTCTGAAGCAGAGGCTTGAGCTATACCTGGGCCCCTTTGAGCCAAGACTGGAGCTAGAGCAGCTGGGATGCAGGGAGCACTCTTCGGAGGCTGTGCAGTGCAGCAGGGCCTGGACCATAAAATCATTCTTGCCTCCCTAGGCCTTTGGGCCTGTGATGAGAGGTGCTGCCAGAAAGTTCTCTGAAATGCTTTTGGGGCCTTCCCCCATTGTCTTGGCTGTCAGTACTTGCCTTGTCTTTGCTTATGCAAATTTCTGGAGCCTGCTTGAATTCCTCTCCTGAAAATGCTTTTTTCTTTTCTACCACATGGACAGGCTGTAAATTTTCCAAACTTTTACACTCTGCTTCCCTTTTAAATATAATTTCCAGTTTCAGGTCATTTCTTTGCTCACATATATAAACACAGGTTGTTAGAAACAGCCAGGCCACATCTTGAACTCTTTGCTGCTTAGAAATTTCTTCCTTCAGATACACTAAATCACTCTCAAATTCAAAGTTCCATAGATCACTAGAGCAAGGGCACAATGCCTACAACCTCATTGCTAATGCATAACAAAAGTGACCTTTGCTCCAGTTCCCAGCAAGTTCCTCATCTCCATCTGAGACCTCCTCAGCCTGGACTTCACTGTCCGTATCATTATCAGCATTTTGGTCACAATTCAGGCAGTCTCTAGGAAGTTCCAATATTTTCCACATCTTCCTGTCTTCTTCTGAGTCCTCCACACTCTTTCAACTTCTGTTCATTACCCAGTTCCAAAACTTCTTCCACATTTTCAGGTATCATGGCAATGCCCCACTCCTTGGTATTAGTCTGTTCTTGTATTGCTATAAAAAAATACCCGAGCCTGGCTAATTTATAAAGAAAAGTGGTTTAATTGGCTTATGGTTCTTAAGGCCTAACAGGAAGCATAGAAGCTTCTGGGAGTCCTCAGGAAACTTTCAATCATAGTGGAAGGCGAAGGGGAAACAGGCATGTGTTACATGGCTGGAGCAGGAGGAAGAGAGAGAGGGGGAGGTGCCACACACTTTGAAGCATCCAGATCTCATGAGAACTCTATCATGAAAACAGCACCAAAGGGATGGTGCTAAACCATTTCTGAAGGATCCACCCCCATGATCCAATCACCTTCTACCAGACCCCACCTCTAAAACTGGGCATTACAGTTGAATGTGAGTTTTGGGTGAGGACACAGATCCAAACCGTATCAGAGGGAGGGTTAACTTTATTCCTGTTTTGCAGATAAGAAGACATAGACATGGAGAAATATAGCACAAAAATGTTAAGTAATTTGCCTAAATCCCCAAATAGCAGATCCCGGGCAAGCTGTCTCCAGAGCCCACACTCCAAGACACTGCACAATTCTGAGTAGTCTGGAGGTATAGGTGTTCATTATGCTTCTGGCATTATGAAAAAATTTAGATGGCTGTATTGAGCACAGTGGCTCTTGGTCACACTTGTTTGCCTGCATGTGTGAGACAGATGATGCTATTTTCCATTTACCAGAACATCCTCATAGTTGTACCACAAACATTTATATGTTCCCAAGAAGTTCACCATTAATTTTCATGCTTCAAGGATACCATTTGTGATACCATTTGTGCTTAGATGGGGTTAAAGTTGACCAGTGATTGCTTCTTGGCCTTTTGGCTAAGATCAAGTGTAAAGCTGACCACTGAATTTGGGAGTAGGAGGTGGTATAGTAAGAATGTGGAGATATTAGGGAGATAATTAGCATTTCTTCATTACAAAGCAAGAAACAATGTGGATGTATGAATCCAGAGTAGAGAGTTACAGAGGCAGCCTTGACCAGTGTAAAATTCTGGCCCAGAAAGATAGATTTATAATTACTACCCCCACTGACTTCATATTCCATTCAGATCTAGTTAGCAATTCTGTGGCAAGGCATCAAAGGATTGACTTGGAGTTTTTTTGTTTTTGCTTTTTGAAAAATGGCACTGTGTATCAAAAAAGATAACCAGGAGAGTTTCAGCAGAATAATTTGTCAGTATTTAATATTCACTTATATGGATCTTTTATTTTCATTCATTCATTCTAATTTCACTGGATAGACTTTATTATGTAATGTGCGTTAGACCCTAGGTTAGGTGCTAAGGAAGTAGAGATGCCTCAAATAAGGACTTTGTCTTTAAACAGCAGTGAAGTATAAAAATGAGAGGATGGCAGGCACATACAGAGTCCAGTTCCCTGAAGTGCTATGGGTGCTGAGGCACATATGTGATGGCAGATGTGGACAAATGAAAGAAGCAGTGGTCAGATCTGCCTATCAGGTAGTGGAGGAGGAGGTCATATAGGTGGTGACCCTTGAATTGAGACCTTAAAGATGCAGAGGTGCTCACTAGGTGGATAAGTTAGGGTAAGGGCATTCCAGGTAGACAGAAGAGCATGAACAAGATAAGGGTTAAAATAAATGTTTCAGCGATCACATTAGTTTGTATTGGCTCTAAGGTGTGCGTGTTTTTACATTACAACATCTCTGAAATCTGGACATCATGCACTAGTTGGACTGGCAGTTCATGTTCTTACTGGTACATAAAATAATGGTACACCTTACAATATGTGCCACTTTAGTTTTATGAAATTATCTATTAGTATGTTTTGCCATCAAGTAGTATTTCTTGGATGCTGTTCCAGCTGCTATGTCTTTGTTTTAGAGGTAGATAGGTATTAATACCTTTTTACTGAAGAGGAAATAGGCACGGAATGACTGAATTCCTTAGATAAATATGTGACATGAAATTTGACAGAATACTTGATATTTGATGTTGCTTTTAATAGTAGTGGCTAGTAGCAATGGGACCCGGGGAGAGAATTCATATAGAGAATTCATTCATTCAGTCTTATATACTGGACTAGGCTATGAACCATCACATTGCCTTTTTTTCAAGGTAAAAAGGGAGTTTGAAAAGCTAATGCATGTAGCCTATTGAGATTTTTAAAGATATTGAATTTATGATGCATTACATAAAAGTGTACCTACTATTCTTGGTGTCAAGATGAAGCCCTGATAAAACAGTGCTTTATGACTTATGAAAACGGAATATCTGTAACTCATCTTTTAAGGCACAGAAGATGGATCAGATATAAACTGCAATGGGAGGGGTAAAGGAGAGGTTCTGGTTTATGTATCTGGGAAAGAAAATCAGAGAAATTTCTTTTGGAGCGAATAATCTTGGAAAGTGTACAAGGAAGAAACTAGGCATATCAGAGCCTAAATTTAAGCACACAGGTGTCATCAAAATACACTCTAGTAGAATCAGTTTCTGTTCTCTCTTTGAATCCCTGTGTGATTTTGTGCAGGTCAATTGCCACTTGGATTTTAGTGTCCCATAAGTCTGCACTAGACCAGGATTCCTGGCAGCTAATAATGCTGTGACTCCCCAGCATTTCTGAGATAGGGCTGCATTGATGGAAACAGTGATTGCTCCAATGTCTTGTTTGTTCTGTTGTTTGGAGGGCTCTTGGGAAGAATGTTACAAAAGATGACAAGTAAAGGCACTAAATCAATAGATTTAATTTTGGGGAAAACAAAACAGGAAATTATGAACCCCTGCAGCTAAGAAAACTGACAGTGACACTTTTCTTCCTACTTCGATCCCAAATATATCAGTGAAAAAGATGGGAAATATGCTGAGAAAAATGTAAAGCTTAATTTGTTAAAGACTGAGATCGTGTATATTTTTGTTTGCTAGAGATGAAAACAGACTATAGTTACTGAGACTTGACCAGGTAGTTGACAAAAAAAAGTTTGAAAAAATGCATCCATGTAAAAAGAATGTCTAGAATGATTCGACTCATTATGATTTTTTAATAAATGAGTCATGGCAGTGTTTGCCTTTCTCAAAGTCTTTGCTTTTCACTTTTCCATAACGACAGAGACTCTTGTGGGTTCCTTTTTTTCTTTCCCCTTTGGGTATGTATCAGCTTTTATTACACTGATTGTTACTAATGAAAATGAAAAATATATGTCCAATTTGGTTACCATGCTGTTTTTCAAATGAGCATTTTGTTTACAATTCTGTCATCCTGATTTTTTAAAAAATTGGGTAGATGTCCAATGACAGTGTGTTGAGATGAGGAGAAAAAAGTCAAGAGCAGAGAGACACAGCCAGACTACATCCTTGTAAAGAGACTTTTTCGAAGTACAGATTTGGAATGAAGTAAACCAGTTAAACAGGTTTTTTCCAGTAGTGTCAACTTTCCTTGCTGGGTGATTCAAGATATTAGCTATTCTAGGAAAAAACTTGGTTTGATACAGGCAATCCCATCTACTTACCACCTTAATCCTTTAGGGAAGGATATTATAAAATATGATTTTTAGTATAACTGGACACTTATACATAGAAGGAGTAAAATTTAAGCACATTTTGTATGAGTGCTGATTATGGGAAGTTTTCTCTTATAGCATTATGGCTTTGTCATTAGAATTGGAGAAAGCTTTTTGCTATCACCAATATTAAAAAAAAATAAAGAAATGATCTGAGGACTGTCTCTAAAGATGGGTCCTGATATAAGCATGCACATGTCTGTGTTTACTGATTTCTGATGTAAGGGACATGAAAGCTAACCTGATTCATTTGTTTTTAGGGGCTCTTGGCTTTGGGCCTCAGTGCAAGTCCATTGGAAAAGGCAGCTGCAACAATCTAGTGGTCACCAGCAGTCCCATGATGGTTCAGCGACTGGGACCCATTTCACCTCCAGCAAGCCAGGTCTCTACAGCATGCAACCAGATCAGTCCTAGCTTACAGAGGGCAATGAATGCAGCCAACCTGAATATACCTCCTTCAGATACCAGGTCTCAAGTTAACTTTTTTTTCCCCTTTCTTTATGGTATAAACACACCCCATGAGTGTTTTCCCTCTCTTTCTGAATACACACACACACACACACACACACACATATGCACACACACACAAACACACACACACAAACACACACACTCATACACTTACACACTCAAGCAACTCTCTCTATTTGAGGTTTGTAGGGGAATATGTCTAAAACTAAGAATGTGCCATCATATCATCTTAATTGGGAGGAATGGTTTAATACCTACTGTCTTGTGGTGTGAGTGAAATGAATACCTAATTTGAGATTGTGGGGCCTCAGTGACTGAAACACGGTGTGTAAATTTGTCAGTTTCTGGTGAAGCAGTCATATCATGGCCTAGCAAATTTGCATGGTCCATGTACACCTATCTTACCTGCCAGGTTTTCTATGAATATGATGCATAGTTTCCAGGCAGCTCTACAATCTGTTTTGTCCACCTGTGCATCCATCCAGCTACCCATCTACTTAAATATTTGTTAAGTACCTACTGTCTGTGTAATATAATAGTTGAAGTTTAGGGGCCTAGTAGCGAGAGTAACGATACAAAGCATACATTTTAAGACTTTCTGATGTGTCTGGAAAGGCATACTTTCGTGTTTGAGTTATATAACATTTCAACACAATGTCGATTAGGTTCCAGAGTAAGTAGGTAGTATAAATGCCATGTATCTATCTCCAAAGGAGGGAATTGAATAGAAAAGGGAAATCACCCCTCAGACAAAGTTTTACCACTCTCAAGGTTGATATTAGGTGGGAGGGGCATAAAACTAAAATACTGTACAGTGTTTAAGGTCTATTTTTATGTTTGAAATAAATTATTTTATCGTCTGGAAGTTATTTTCTTGGAAAAACACAATCCATAGTTTCTGCCTCTTAGTTCTGGTTCTACCATAACTATGGTCTTGCACAGGAATTTTACTCTCTAAGCCCCTGCTTCCTCTTCTTTGGGATTGGTAACCTGCTATGTGCCTTGCAATTCTGGGATCTTGTGTTTTCTTCCTTTCCTTCCTTCCAACCCCGTTCTCCCCTCTTGTATCTCTGTGCTGTCCCTCCTGGTCACTATTTAAGACTCTGAAATCATAGTTCCTAAATCATTTATTTATGCTTATTTTTTCATGAGATAGAAACTTGTTTTTCACCTGAGACTTTTTGTGATGGGAAGCTGCTGTCATTTTCCCATTGATGATTATGCCTTAAGGGACTCCTCAGACTTGCTGAGTGCTGCATGTAAAATGAACTCTGCTCATGCAGTGGGTGTCATTGGGAAGCCTTCAGCTTCCTTTCTGTGGCAAGTCCAGCCCATGCCTTGAAGGCAGAAGTCATAATTAATGGTGAAACTGACAGTAGTCAGGGCACAGACTGCTTAAGCCATGTATCTTATGCAGTCCCTTTTATGGGTCGGCCAGAGAGGGGTCATTATCTCATTGTTTTCTGGCATATTTGATTCCTCAGCATAATTTTATAACCTTAAAAGACAGCACCTTAATGGTTCACTGATAAGTGTTTTTGACTATATATTTATTATTTGAGTCCTTCTATGGAATTTTTTTTTTTCAGGATGAGCAAAGAAACAGGAATTGGGAATTGGCTTGGTGAAATATGGAACTTACTTTTAGCAATTTGGAATGGTTGCATTTATTTGTGAGCCTTGGTTTGTGTATTTCATCAATGGAGAGAAAGAATAAGGGGCAACAGTTCAATAAGAGGCAAAGTTCAACATTTTACTAGAGATAAAGAGAAGATAGAGAGAGAATCAGCTTAGTGTTTTATACATTGGGGGCACGCTGGGAGTGGATGGAAGTAGAAAAGGAGGCATGAACTGTCCAGTTTGAGAGATGCTGCCCTATGAAAAGCTGCAAAATGTATTGTTTTTCCTGATTATATAATTCTTATTCACTGCAGAAAATGCGGAAAACATGGAAAAGTACCAAGCACTAAATGACAGTCATCCTGAATTCTATCCGCAGAGACAACCATGGGTGGAATTTTGATATACATCCTTCTAGCTATATTCAAACATATACAATAAACATAGGCTTTCCTTGCCACTAAATTGATCTAGTAATCTACATAGTTTTTAATTACCTTTTTCCAGTTAACAATTATAAGCTTTTATAATAAAATCCTCTTTCAGCATCATATAATGGCTTCTTCCTGTCCCGGATTCCACTTTATAAAGAAAGTTTATAAATAAAATTATAATTTTAAAAATCAGTCTTTTGTTAGTTGGCACTTACTTGTTTCCCATTCTTTAAATATTATAAATAATGCTTTAGTGGATCAGCTCTGTACATCTTCTGTGCACAATTCTGATTATTAGAATAAATTCTTAAAAGTAAAATGTGTTAAAAGAGTTTTGAGGCTTTTTATACATATTATCAAATTGTACTGCGGGAACTCACTAGCAATTTATAAACTAACCAGCAGTATAAGAGAGTGCCTGTTTTCTAAGACACCATTCATTAGTAGGTATTATTATTTTTAGGACTTTTGCTAATTTAGAACTTTGCCAGTTTGATCTGTAAAATGTTATTTTATCTTAATTTGCAGTCTTAATTATTGACAATATTGAAGTTTTCATAAATAAATCTATGAAGTTTCATAGATTTATTGGCTGTTTGTATTTTTTCTTTTGACCTCCTTTGGGTATGTTTTTTGGGTGTGCTCATCTTGGGAAAAGCTCTTTTTCCTTAGCTTTGTTGGATTCTATTTAATCCAATGATAAGAATCATGCCTTAATGCTGTATATTTGCCTAGATTAATCTCCTAACCATTTCTGATTACCTGTGCTTAATGATAAATGCAAACTATATCTTACCATCTTGAAGATCCAGGAGACATTCTTGATTTAGGCATTGCCAAAACTCGAATACGGAGGTCATTGTATATATTTCCCCTAAAATGACAAGGCTGAGGTGCTGATACAATAGCAGTTTCATAGAGCAGTCTTAACAAACATTGAGTAGTAGAAGAGATCAGATGCTACCTGCATGGGTTTTGTAGCATACTTAGCTTTTCTAGTGTTTTCACATGCATCGTAATCCGGCATTTTATGATTAAATATTCATAAACTACCTGCAAATATTTCTGTTTAAGACCCAATGGAACCAGGACACAAAGTCCAGGTGCTTAGCTTGTCAGTGACAAAGTTCAGCCATCACAGAATGTCATTCCAGATCCAAAAGGGCACTGTATTTAGATTTTTATTTCCTAAATCAGAAATTCTTGGGCATGGTTTCCTTTGAGAGTATATCCACAAAGGTGAGAGAAGGCTAAGGGGGCTGAGGATGCACTCCAGGCTCTCTGTAAATCGTAACAGTTTATAAAGCCATCCTGTCTTTAAATACAGTACTAATTCTTTTGGGGAATTTGCTGAGGCACATAGACATGAATTTCCAGACAGACTACGACCGGCCATCTTTTTCATGATCTACATATATAGGAAATACATCTTTTCTTTTGAGGAATTCTCCATGTGATCTATTAGAACTTATTTTGAGCTTGGCATTGAAGCAAACATCTAACATGGTCATCAGGCCTCTCATGCTCTTATGGCCCCATACAAGTTACTGAGTTCTTGCTTGACCAGCCACCCTACTCATTTTTGCTGATGGTTTCTGAGTTTTCCTATTAGTTTTATTTTGTTCAAGATGTATCTCCTTTCCTTTCACATATAGTTCCAAATTAACCAATCACCAGAAGTAATATCATTAGGATCAGATGAGCATATGGAAATGGAGATTGCTCTCAAATGATGATACAGCTGCCACTTTCTTTGCCATGGGCCTGGTGTGGGTAGCAGCAGGAGTTAGAGGTGAGAACCCTTTGGAACCATTCTCATTCATTCAACATGTTATTGCAGAAAGAACAGAAAATTTGGGTGCCCATCGTAGCTTGTGTGACTTTAAGCCTGTTATACCAGGTCTTTCAATTAAGCAGAGCACTGTGGGTCACATGTGGGATACAATGTAAAGAAAACAACAGAGAATATGTATCATCCAGTAGGTCACTGCCTATCAAGCACAGCTTCATTTGTATTTCTCTAAGAACTTTGGGGTGTATGTATGTATGTATATGTGTGTGTGTTACTGGGAGAAATTTCCCAAACCCTGTTTTATTCTTTGTAAAATAGAAGTTATTTTTAAAATCCAGTTTACTTACCTGACAGGTTGTATCAAATGAGATCATATATAGCGAAAACGCTTTGTGAGTGCTATAAATAATGCTCCATTGTCATTATATTGATTATTTATTTACTTTCCTAATCAACAGTTTTTTGAGTACTTAGTATGTATCTAACATTCTAGTAGGCACTGGGAAGATAAAAACGATCCCTTCTGTTAAAAGACTTTGAAATTTATTGAAGAATAGAACACCCACAGATGCCTGAAGTTAGCTACATTTAAGACATGTTGCAGACAGTATATAACTTCTTTGGGAAGAGAACTCTCACTGGGAGCTAGTGTATTGGGGAGAGATGTCAAGGATTAGAGCTTTGAAAGATTAAAAGATGTGAGTAATCACACAGGAGGGAGACTGGCTGCTAGGCAAAGGCCATTTGGGGAAGTTTTGTTCTTATTAGGTGTTTGAGATAGGAGAGAGTTCTCTGTTCATATTAATACTTTAATGAATAGAATATAGAATTTGCTTTCTGAAAAATATATGATAATTGTCTTAGAAAACTCAGATATCCAAGAAGTTATAGAATGTGCCTGCATGGCTTTATGCTCAGATTTAAATTGAGCCATATTTAGGTATAATTTGAGAGAAATGAGAATCATCTCTCAACAATGGAGCAAATGAACGTTTCACTATAGGCTGCCCTGAAACCAAATAATACAATTTTATAAGCAAAGTATATATAGGTGGATAACATACTTCTGTCTGTTAGTCATGACTTAACAATCTAATATGCTCCAGTATGACAGTGACAGGCAATTGTAGCACCTGAGAATGTGCATTCATTCAGGCATGTAGCTCTGCCAAAGCTCTGGTTCTTTATGTTCTATGAACCTTCTCAACCTCCGGGTGTAAAGCAGTCAGTTGTCTCTGCCTTATATATGACAGGACTACTAATTTAGTTTGGGTCTGAAAGCAATTCCTGGATCTTGCTGGGGAAAAGACCAAAAGGCCCTTGACATCCAATCACCAGGATCCTTCAGCTGAGCTCTGCAGGAAGAGCCACATGCTGCTAAGTATGCTGGGAAAATAATTGAAAAGTGTCCTTGGGGAATTAAAAACTAGATGATTCCCAAACCACTTTGGGGCTTGCAAAAAGACTACAACCTGAATTTAAGGATGTGGACCAAGAGGAAAATCTATGTCAAGGGCAACTGGATATAAATTCCTGCTGTGTTTGTCATTGGTAAACATCACTTCACTTGATGGTAACATCTCGTTGATCATGGTGTTATCACCTTGTACTGTGCATTTTGGAGCTGAGATGTTTTTCTTGCTATATCACATGCTTGTAGGAAATGGTGTTTGTGGCTTCCATTTTGTGAAACGGAGTAAGATGAACAGGTGGGATGAAAATGCTTCTCTTTTCCCTCAGTTCCTTTGCGACAGGTTGATGTTTAAGAGCTGGAAATAATTTGTTCATTTTGAGAAGACACACGTTTTATATAACGTTTTGTTGTGATTAACTTTTTTGTTAGAAAAAAAGATCTCAGTAGAGAGTCAAGGCAGGTACATATAATAAGCCAGGTTCTTCTGATATACAACATGTCTCAGTCAAGAAATACAGTGTGTTATGTCTTGCCTTTGTGGCAAGTTTTCATCCAAGGGACGTATCTTTTCTCCTCAATTATTTTCACACTTGATATTAGCCAAAAGATTGAGAAGTGATTTTTATTTTCAAGGCAACAATGTCACAGTAAAACAAAATGAATTTTAAAGTGACCAGAGCTACATTATGAACCATTTTGATATGCAGATAATATATTGTGAGAAATAGGGTGTGTTTTTTAAAGGGTAAGAAGAATAGGACAGGAATTGTTGCAAAAGTGAACTACAGAAAGTGAATGATCTGCTCTTGGCCCAAAGCTGCTTGGATTTAAGGACGAGAGTTCACAAAAAACCCAGCTAGCAAATGTGATTAAATCTTGCATGGCTCCAATGCATTAATTCCAGATATGACTTGTTATCAGTTTGTTACTCCTTTATATATTATAGCTGCTTTTTATATTTTTTTCCTTTCTTGGGGTGATTTGATGTGACTAAGTACTGGCAATGTGAATTACTATCTTTAAAAATATCAGGATAATTCCTTAATATCAGTGAAACTAAATTGTGAAATTATTAAGTCCCCTGGACAACCCTTTGACTTTGAGGGTTTACTTTTTTTCAAATAAAGCATGAGTTTATATGTTACTTTCCCAAATAGATTTTACTTGAAGGCTGGGATTCTATTTAGATTTGTATTGCCTGAAAAGCCTGTCATAACATGCTGCACACAGTAGGTGCTTAACAAGTACTTATTTGGTTGGCTTTAACAGGTATCAGTAATTTTTCCCTGGTCTCCAATTTTTCCCCCATATTGAAAAAGTTATTTAAAAATAAAGCAAGGACTATTTATTACTAAAGTATTAAGATTATTTATAACAATAGATCTTTTGTTACATTATTTCAGTGAGCATTAGGTTTTATTGTTCTTCTTGGTAAGATGTTATTTACCTGGAACTAGAAGCCTTGGATTTTATCTTAGCCCAAGAATGTGTGTTTAGCGCAGAACGTAACTAGGGGAAATACTTAAGGGATTGTCAATGCAGTGTTCTTTTAGCTCTTAAGCAATCCATATCCTGCTAAAATGTTTATCTTTTTTTTTCCTTCCTTTCTGGCTGCTGTTCCAGGTCCCTTATTTCGCGTGAGTCTTTGGCGTCCACGACTTTGAGTCTGACGGAAAGTCAGTCGGCCTCGAGCGTGAAGCAGGAGTGGTCTCACGGCTACAGGGCCCTCCCTTCGCTTTCCGCCAACCACAGCTCTCAGAATGGCATTGATCTAGGGGACCTCCTTAGCCTTCCTCCCGGGACATCCATGTCCAGCAATAGTGTCTCTAACTCATTGCCATCCTACCTTTTTGGCATGGAAAATAGCCACTCTCCTTACCCTAGTCCTCGGCACTCATCCACCAGGTCCCACTCGGCCCGCTCTAAGAAGAGAGCACTGTCCCTGTCCCCGCTGTCGGATGGCATCGGGATAGATTTCAATACCATCATCCGCACGTCGCCCACGTCCTTGGTGGCCTACATCAACGGGTCGAGGGCTTCCCCGGCCAACATGTCCCCGCAGCCAGAGGTCTACGGGCATTTCCTGGGCGTGCGCGGCAGCTGCATTCCCCAGCCGTGCCCGGTGCCCAGCAGCCAGAAGGGCGTGCTGGTGACCCCTGGAGGCCTGGCGCTGCCGGCCTACGGCGAGGACGGGGCCCTGGAGTACGAGCGCATGCAACAGCTGGAGCACGGCGGCCTCCAGCCAGGCCTGGTCAACAACATGGTGGTGCAGCACGGCCTGCCGGGTCCCGACAGCCAGCCGGCCGGCCTGTTCAAGACCGAACGCCTAGAGGAGTTCCCGGGCAGCGCCCTAGACCTGCCCCCCGCGCCTCCTCTCCCTCCTCTGCCGCCGCCCCAAGGTCCTCCACCCCCTTACCATGCCCACCCGCACCTTCACCACCCGGAGCTCGGGCCCCACGCCCAGCAGCTGGCCTTGCCCCAGGCCGCCCTGGACGACGACGGGGAGATGGACGACGTCGGGGGCAAGCATTGCTGCCGGTGGATCGACTGCAGCGCCCAGTACGACCAGCAGGAGGAGCTCGTGCGGCACATCGAGAAGGTCCACATCGACCAGCGCAAAGGGGAGGACTTCACTTGCTTCTGGGCCGGTTGCCCTCGAAGATACAAGCCCTTCAACGCCCGCTATAAACTGCTGATCCACATGAGAGTCCACTCCGGGGAGAAGCCCAACAAGTGTACGGTGAGTTTCCGAAGTGCAAGGGGTGGCCTTTCTTGAAGGCCCGGCTTACTTTGCATACGTGTATTTTTTCCCAACTCGGCCCATGGGACAGAGGACCTTTTCTTCTTGTATGGAGTTTGCATGCGTGGTGGTCTAGGTATCCATGAGATGGGGTTCCTCTTCAGCTTGAGGAAGGGGAAGGTTTATTCCATGATTAGTGGCTCTCCATTTCTATATTTCCTCCTGCAAAGGTACATGATCCATCCCAGCAGGTGATCTTGGAAAGGAGATGCCAGCCAGGTACCAACTATGAATTTCCTTACTGTGAATGGATGTGCAAGAGCAGAAAGACACAGATTGCACATCAGCAAGCTTTAGTTCTTTTCCAAAGCAAATATTCAGTGACTTTTCCTTCCCTCCAATAACCGGCTAGAACTGGGATGGGGAGAAGAGTGGTTTTGGTATTTGAAAAGGAACTCACCATTTAGCAGCTTGGCTAGTAAAAGTGTTCCGGCATGCATCCACATGCCTGCACTCTGTACCTTCCGGGGTTGAGAGACTAGCTAATGATTTATAGTCAGCATAAAATCACCCAGGGGATACACAGGAGCAGAGTCTCGCAGGATCTTGACTAATTTTAAGAGGCAATTTTGTAGAGCGGTATGAGGAGAAAGAGCAGGGAAGCCTTTGGTGCTGAGGGAAGTGGGCCTGATGTCTCTTTGTTCCTCGCCTCTGCCTTTCACAACATCCATCCTGGAACTCTCTCTGTTTCTTGGCAAAATGTACTATTTTTGAATAATATGATTCTTAAATGATTTCACAACAATTTCACACCTCACAGAAACCCTCAGGGTTTATAAGCAGGGCATCACCCTTGGGATCATGAGATGGCTTTGCACAATCTCAGACAGCTCACTTAAGTCTTGGAAAAAGAAGAACATATGTTTTATATTAGTTTAGATGGACAGAAATATTTCATTTAGAGTTGAAGTCTAAGATTTCTATGTATTCCCTGGATATTGAGTATGGTGCAGGTCACTAAATATGTGAAATATATAAATCAATTTGAACAGAAATTTATTTGTACTGTGGTTCCCCAGCCCGAGTTCCTTCTTTCTGTAGTATGTCAGTGATGAAAAAGAATCTGGACTATGTGTATGTTTGATTATAGATTGGCCAAGGTTTCTGATTCATGTAAAAGCAAACCAAACAGGTGATAGCTATAATGCAAGTATTCAAAGCACTTTTTCACTGCCCAGTAGGTATTTTTGAAAGAGTTTTAAGAATTTCTTGTGGAATGGAATTGCATTTCTTGTCACTACATTATGCACCACATTGTGATTTTTCTCAAGGAAAACCTGAAGCTGATACCTTGCGAGAATGCCAGGTTATATGAGTGAAAAGAATAATTACTTTCCAGACGGCAAAACCTTGCTCTGTCACTAGGGTTCTGCATTAAAAATGCCAGAAAGAGACAAGCAATTGAAGGCAAATCCATTTACTCTGGAACACACCGGCCTATTGCAGGCAGGAAAGACATTCAGCCTCTGAAGGAAAACAGTCCAACCTTTTAGTTCTGACTAATCCTGGCTGAAAATAGTTTACTGGATTTGGCTTTACTGAAATAAACATAAAGGCTCGAATTATCCAGAAAAATATTTTTTGCATTGCAAAATTAATTTTTGTGCAATAGGATTTCCCCATTTTCCTACTGTTCCCAGGCTTTGCAAAGACATGTAACTTTATAAAGTTGACTTTTGCTGAAGTGCATGATGAATATCAAAAATAGAAATAGTTCAGTGAAATAATAAGCTGATAGGTTAATGTTTGCAGGCTTATGCATAGCTTCTCATTGTATTGTTAAGGATGTATGGGAGATAATTTCTCTCCCTCTGATCTGCCCACTCCCCGCTTCTAGATGGAATCTTTATAAAATTCAGATTGGTGATTTAACAGTGTATCGAATCTAGGACCACAAAGCATTTATTTACACATGTAATAGTGCAAATAATAAACAGGGTTTCTTAGGAGCTCACTAATGCTGCAATTCTAGTTCTGGGGCTATATATTTTTAGCAGGAAGCCTTCATTTTCTTCTAAAACATACATATTATGGGCAGTATGTCTTCTGAAAACTGTTATGTTGCTACATGTCATCTACTTGATTTGTAGGGTGATAGCCAACTGGCAGCAATTAATTTTGCTGTGAAAGTTTAGCAGTCTTCTTAAGTTGTAATCCAAGGATAGAATACCCTGGTTTTTAAAGTAGATATACACCTGGAAAAAATGTATTTTTCTGCCTTTTGCAAAATGCATATTTATAGTCTTGGAGTCCAGACACATACAACTGTTACAACTAAAATGTTTCATCTCCTACTGATTTAAAATCTGATGGTAGTTGACTCAAAGCTCAAGATCTTGGCCAAGTAAAATGGCCACATTCTTCTTTTGGAAATGCGAAGTGATCTTTGGTTTTTGTGGCTTGTCATACAGTGCAGGGCTCGGAGCAGTCTAAATTGTAAGACCCAGGCCATTTTTTGTTTTACGTATGTTTAACTGCTATTTTCTGTGTATTATAGTTAGAGTTAGTCATTTTCACTTGCTTAGCTTATTGACCTAAGAAAGAAATGATGACCACATTGTGTTTGGTGACCATGACTACAAGCAGCACAAAGAGCTTCTGGAAGTTATGGTAAAATAGGGGTGTGTGAGAGGGCTAACTCAGTGACGGCTTGCTTACAGTAAGCGGCTGCCACTGGTATCCTCCCTCATGCCAAATTCCATGTCATGCATGAGAGAACGTATTCTCAGAATCTCTGACCATGACTCCCTGGACTTATCAGAACCCTGGGATTCACATCATTCAGGATTCTGGGTGGCAGAACTGGGGGAGGGCTGTGAATTTATTATTTGGTTAACTTACTGGAAGAAGAGAATGGGTTCTTTTCCTTTCCCCCCCCAACTCCACCCTTCTATAGATCTCTTTCTTACTGCTTCGGTGGAAAACCCAACCAACTGCTCTCTTTCCAGGCTTGGTCTCGATTGCAGAGACATTCCCATCCAGTGGCAAAGGGCTTGAGAAGTAAAGGCCTCTGTAGACAGGCAGGCAGACCTCAGCTAGTCAGAAACCAGGATATGCCAATATTACATTTAAAAATACCTGACTCTATTCACTGCTATTAACTATAGTAATTTCTAGGTGCTAAATCTCTCTATTTGGACCTTCCTGAGCTTAGACCAACTGCAACCTTGGTATATCTCAGAATTATCAAATTATTTGAGCATTGTCAGCTGTAACTGTGGAATTCTATTAAGTTTTTCTGAGATGGTAAGGTCACAGGTCAGAACAAGTCATGGAGTCTCTGAATTTGTCCCTTTCCCAAATCCCTGTTTCATGTTCCTAAAAGGACAACATGAAGTGTAACCCCAAACCATAAATGTACACTAATCATCCCTAACAGTATCCATAGTAAATGGTTCCAACAGAGTGCACCCTGAGAATGTTTTTACTGTAGATCTTTTTGCTATTAAGTTGAAGAGCATGAGGTGGCTGGGTAACGTGCCCAGTGAGTGTGTTCTGAATGAGCTTAGGCATGCTTTGTCTGTTGGTGCTTCTCACGAGAAAGCCTGTCTGCCTATCTGGGGCAGAGTGAGTAGAGGGACACAGGGTTCTGTTGCTAGGATCAGAAACACGGATGACTTGCCTTCACATGTGATTGAAAGCAGTTGTGCTAGCAGGTTAGGAAGTGCTGATAAGGGAATTAGGGGGAATGTGGGTCTCCACTTAAATTTTATTTTTCCTGGATGAATTTTATCCAATGGCAAAAAGGAATTTTTCAAAACTTTTACCCACCCACGGATTTTCATGAAAATATCACTGACCAAAGACCAGTTTTGAATTTTGTATGAATTGACTCATTTCTCCACAGGCATTTTGCCTGGCAAAATCCAGAGTATTTGCTTTGGCTTGAATATTGGGCAGTGGTGCTTTTTAAGTAACATTGGATTATGATTTCAAGAAAATAAATACAGAGCTGGAACCATGTCCCCATTCCTCTTTTATGGCCTGATGTATGGCTTCACAGGCCAGCTTTGGCCTCCTAAGACATGTCTTGAGGAAATGTAAATTCATTGTAAGCTATGGAAGAGCTTTTTCACATCCACTTTTATTTTGATAAGACTTGGTGTTGATGTGGTCTATGACCAGAAGGACCTTAGGAAGATATCATCTAAGCATAATTCTTAATTCCCACTTCATAATCCTCATATTGGCAACAATGGATAAATTATCATAATACCAAGTATCAATAAGGGTATGGAGAAGTGGATATACTTTAACATTGTTGGAGAGAGTAAATTGGTGTAATCACTTTGGAGATCAATTTGGTAATACCTAGTCATGTTGAAGATGAGTCTATCCAATAAAACTGTGTCAAGGTGCCTACCCTAGAGAAGCTTTTGTATATGGTGGCAGGGAGACATGAAAAAAGGTGTTTATTGCTTTTGTTTCTCAAAAAAGTGTAAATAACATAACTGTCCATAGATAAGTCAAAAAACTATGGCTTATTCCTAATGAAATATTATAAAGGAGTTTAAAATTAAAATATGCACACATATATTACGTATATATCTATTAACATGGATACATTTCAAAGAACAATGTTGAGTGAAAAAATATATGCACAAGGGTGTATATGGTATTAATACAATTTATGTATATTTAAACACAAACCGGGCAATATTATACAATAGATAAATAATTATGTGATTAAACAGTAAAATCATGTGGGCAGGGTAATTAGTAACTTTAGGATAGTGGATACCTCTCAAAAGGAAAGAAATAGAAAGAGATGGGATGTGAGGATTTTACTTTCTCTTTTTTTTTCCAGAGAGAGAATTGAAAGAGATATGGCAAAATACTGTTATTTTAACTTGATGGTGGTAATATAGGTGTCATAGGTGTCTGTTGTAATATTTGGTATGCTTTACTGCCTATTTGAAATATTTCATAGCTATAAGGATATATTTTTATCTAAAAATAAATGAAAGCCAATTACTATCACATTCCAATTTCTTTCCACCCATATCATTTTTTTAGATGAGAACAAAGCCCAGAGAAATTGATTTTTCCAAGACTGTTAAGTTATTTAGCTGTTCCATACTTAGAGCTTCTGAGGCTGCAGTTCTTAACCCTGGCTGACACTGGAATCACCTGGGGAGTTTTACAAAGTACCCCTACCTGGGTCCCATCTTCAAAATTTGTGATGTAATTGACCTGGGATGCGGCTTCCAAGGTGATTCTAATGAGCACTCAAGGTTGATAACCAGTATTGTAAAAGTTTTCCAGTTTTGACATTAGTGCTAGATAAATAAAAGCCTACCCGGTTACTTCTGTTAAGATGCAGGGATGCAGTGTTTAGTAAAGAGTACGTGTCTACTTATTCTCAATGGCCTGACAGTAATCTCTACATTATTATCAATGGCCTGACAATGATTAGGGTAGTTTAATGTTCTCTTGTAATAAAATTCAGAGACAAGATAAGATATTAGAGTGATTGGTAGTGTCAGAAGGCTTTCAACTGAGTGTCCATTTCACGTTCAGTGTCTCTTTCTTTACAATTATTAGTCAAAGTTTGGGAGGAGTCTTGCACTGAACCATGTATACGTTGTCACCACCTCATTGCCTCCTTCATTTAGCAGTGGAGCTGGCAAATTTGTCACACTGTTCCCATTTTTAACGGTAAGATAGAGTGTTCGCTCTTCCAAACACAATGCAGACTTTCAGCTTTTAATAGAAAATGATCTTCAAAACACTTTTGCTACTATGGACATTTCTGAAGAGTTGGTAAATTACCAAAATATTGAATTTTCTCTTTTATCAAATCTGCCTGATGTGATTAAATAAATAAAATTAACATTAATATCCTCTTTGTCTCTTGAGGCTGAAACACCACCAGTGAACATCTGGTAAAGATCAGAGTGAGTGTAGCTTCCAAGTCATATCCCACAAGGCATCGGTCTGTCAGATATTAAAAGCAAACTCCATGATTTAAAAAATAAAACCAAATCTTAAGATTTCTTTCCCAGCAATTTTATGTAAGAGATACAAACATATTTATCTATGTAAGCACATGTTCAACATACTGTAGACACATATATGTCACCATAAATTACAAATCCCTTAGTGTAGGTAAAAACGAAACCACAGAAATCCTCATTAGATGGGGCATTGACCACAGTCTATAAGGCATCTGTCAAACCAGATTTCATATCCCAAAACACAGTTTAGAAACCTGCCATTTGGTTAAAGGTTTAATTTGGTTTCCCTTTAGAAAGCATTTAATTCAGTTTACCTGGGGAACTGATCTTTCATGAACTTTGTCCTGAAAATAAATTCATAGCAGATTTGGGCAAACATTTCAAAGCTAATCGTGGTTTATGTTTCTTTGCCCTGTGATTCTAGGATTAATGAAAAACAATAGATAATGAGAGCAACCCTAAGAGGTTAAATATTTGAGGCTTTATCCTCATTAAACAAAATCATTAACTACATGATGGTTAATGTTCCTTTTAGTTCATATTTGTTTTGTGGTTTTTCTCTAATTTCATGCCTTGAAATAATGTCTTTCAAATTAGAAAGAATTATGTAAATCTTTTCATAAATGATCTGATTAAGGGAATGTATGTCAAACCTTTGGAGATTTGTTCATATATAGATTCTAAAATGTGTTTTTCTCAGTTCTTTCAGACTGCACCAGTGTGGAAAATTAGTTTGGCAATGTATTAGAAACACCCTTTGTGACCTTTGGAGTATTTCTTGATTGCCTTTTCTTTTGATTGGTCGTGTTGTCATTTTTGGGTCCAGATAGAATTTGAATGTGTAGAGTGAAAGACCAAACACATTTATTTTTCCAAAAAGAAGAGGTCATCTGATTCTCTTTGATCTTTCAGAAATGTTTTCTTCAAGTTCTGGGTAGAATGATTTGGAAAATAGATTTTTTTTTTTTTCCAGGCAAATTTATTAGTTTCTACTGTAATTGCTGAGTCAGGGCTTCTAAGCTGTCAATACAACAATGCTTGTTGTAACCCTGGACGGTGGATCTGTGGTTGGTTAACCCAGAGCCTGCGTAGGGAAGTCTTGATTTTACGTCTGCTCTAACTCTGGGAAGCCTGTGTCCTTCATCCAGAGGGGAGACCAATCTGTCCAATAGGTGTCATCGCTCATATAGGAGGTTGGTGTAGATAGGAATTTGGTGAGAAAGTAGAATGAAACCTGTGTGTTTTCATTTTGCAGCACAGTATTTATTTTCCTTTTCTTGGGCCACAGGTACAGAGCTTGAGTAGGGAGAATACTTAATTTGTTAGAAGGAGAATTTTGAATAATTTTTTAAATGATTAGTTAGAAAAGTTGTTGAGAAATTGGAACATGATATGACCAGCTTCTGGGCAGGCAGGAGCAATATGCTTGGGTAAATATATACCCTAATGCTCTAAAATTAGGGTGAGCATATACTTTATTTTTCAAATCAGCACACTTTTGAGAGTGAAAGTGGGTTTGTCTCACTGGAACGTCAGTCTAAATCAGGATTGTCCTGAAAAAAATTAGGGTGTATAGTTACGTTACCCAAATAGTATGTGTCCTGATGTGTTCACTCATTGTGTGTTCATTCATTCATTTGATCACTGAGTGCAAACCATGTACCTTATCTGGGGGGTACAGAAATAAATGAGACATTCCCTTTGGGAGCTCACAATCTATTGGGGTGACAATTGTGTAAACAGTAAAACAAGGGCTGTGATATATGGCTATGCAAACTTTTAATGGGAAAACTAGGGGAAGAAGCTCCCAAGTATGCCTGTAGAGATTGGGCAGGCTTGTTAGAGGAGGTAACTGCATCCTGAAAGAAGACAGTAATTCTTACAGAGAAAGGAAAGGAGGCCATTTAAGCCTGCACATCACCATATGGAATAGCACAGGAGTATGAAAGAGCACAGAGGAAGAAACAATTCTCAAGTAGTTTGATGGTCCAAGACTAGGTAGTAGTGGAAGTGAGGCTGGAAGAAGTCATGAAGGACTTATACTACCAAATAGGGATCATTTTTAAGAATTGGAAACCTAGTTAATATAAATGCAAATGTAGTCAATAAAAAATATCTTAGGAGGGTAGCATCACTTAGGTAGCAAGCACTGTGTTTCAGTGGATGCGAAATGAAACTTTGACTTCCCCAGGCCTTCTCCATTATCTCTTAAAGTTTATAGTTTAATTCCTCATTAAAACATATCCCTTGGCAGCTATCATATGAAACACACGTTTATCTTATGCCAAGTGATCAGCTAGGGAAACACGTCAATGTAGTCTAGCATGAAAGCATTTTCTGTTGTGGACTTTAAAGAAAACAATTAAAAATCTGGGGAAGACTAGAGACCAGAGTTATTTGATCAATTATGTAGAATGATTAAGATGTGGACAGAGGCTGCATACATTATCCTAAGTATGAGTAGCTTTCCATTAGTTAAATATTTCCTTTTATAATCTGTAAAGAGAGTGAAGTATTGTACTGTTAAACAAAGGTTTGGACTGGTGCTCATTATGCTGAGTTTGTCAGCCTTTTCAAGATTTTTTTCCTTCACTGCTGAGATTTACTTTGGAATTTTTTTTTCTGCTCAGACTGAATTAATACAGAACAGAGTGAAATGCTTGAGCTGTTTAGAGGAGAACAAATTAAATCAATTCCCATCAAAATGGCACCCGTTCCCAGTGACTCAGTCCTGAACACCATAGAACCCCATGTCTCTCTAGACTGGGGAAGGCAGCTTGAAAGGAAGACTTGCCTTTTGTTACTTGAGCTTCTTTCTCTGGCAGCACGAGCCCTCCCCTGGGTTTGAGCCACCCAAGTTTGTAGAGTCATTTGCCTGTTGACCGGAGAGCACAGCCAAAGGCCCAGGTCAGTGGACTCAGGCATTCAGAATGTTCTAGAGAGGGCATCTGATTGGTCCTGGATCCTTGCTTTTAAAATTTATGAGGCAGATTCTCAGGCTTCTCTCACCAGACAGTTTTCTTTTCTGTGTTTTAG
This sequence comes from Macaca mulatta, assembly GCF_049350105.2. Classification (NCBI taxonomy): domain Eukaryota; kingdom Metazoa; phylum Chordata; class Mammalia; order Primates; family Cercopithecidae; genus Macaca; species Macaca mulatta. The sequence continues at coordinate 95,300,442 of NC_133420.1, forward strand.
AATGTTTGTTTGAAAGTGCTTTCATTTTTAAGTAGGGGCCTGGGTATTGGGCCTGTTGCATGTGTTTTTGATGAGACATATTGTTACTACTGACTCTCTTTTGTCACTGTCTCCCCATCCCTAGTCCCAGTGTCTAGTATGAAAATTGCCCCGAAGAGCAAATGGTGATTTATTAGCCAAGAGAATGGATTTGGGGTTGGGAGAACAGTTGTAATGAAGCAAAAATGGAGGACTTGGCCTTAAATAAAATTCTGAAATAGAAATTTGTCTTTCATCTCATTTGTGGTGAACCCTACTGCCTTCTTCCCTCAGAGTTTCCATGCTGCTTCACAGGCCCCATGCCTTGCTCCTTATTTTTCCTCTCCATAGAATTTAGGCTTGCTTTTGGGAAAGAACTGCAGGAAAGAGAAATTCATACATATAATGAACAGCTGAGAAAAGATTCAGTGTGCTGGCTCTCCCAAGGGTATCTACATTTTAACGAGAAACAAAGTATCAAACCTCTTCCTTAGACCAAAAACTTGTTCAGAGAAGTGGAGGTGAAAGAAAATGACTATGTTACACGAATTCTGAGCTACTATGTTACTTTAATTCGCACTATCACCCTCAGAGCTAAGTAATTTCTGGGATTTGAGATTCAGACTCTCTTCTTCCTACTACATATTCAAAGATCATTAATTATTCACCTTTGAATCCTACCCACAGCACGTGGCCCAATGATTAACCTACTGTAGACCTCAAATGTGCACACATGCATGCACGCACACACACACACACACACACACTTGAAGCTAGGTGATGGATACATAGAGGTTTATTATTCTGTTATTTGCACTGTGTGAAGGTTTGAAATTTCCCATAAAAAATTTAAAAATAAAGAAATAAAATGATTTTGTGTGAATTCATAGGAAAGAAAAGAACAGTTTATTCTCTCTGGCTCCTCAGAAAATGATGCCGGCCACGTGTTTTCTTTAGGTAACCTGTGTTCTTATGATCTGAAAACAAATTAATTTTTCCATTGCTCTTGATGGCCTCTGAGATCACTCTGCTTAGGAATGAGATGAAAGATACTCTTGGGCAGTAACATGATATTTAAAAAGGCAAATGATAAGAAGGGAGTACTATTGGAATACATTAAAATAATTTAACCCAAATCTCAGTGGCTTGCTATGATAGGAGTTTATTTCTTGTTTTTGTTCTAATATGGCTAACTCTTTATGATTGTATAGTGACTCAGGATCCTTCAATCTAATGGCTCTGCAATCTGAGTCTAGGGTGAAAGAGATGTTGTTGAGGATTGTGGAGAGGTTTTAGGAGCCAGGCGTGGAAGTGACAGGCTTGACTTTTCTTATCCCATTAGGTAGCACTCAGTCACATGACCTCAGCTAACTGCAAACACAGTTGGAAAGAGTGGTCTTCCTGTGTGTCTAGGAGGACACTTAAACACAGAGTATTGGTGAACACAGAGTATAGTATCTAACACAAGGAACTAGAAGTGCCCCCTGCTTCTTCTCTGACTTACCCCTGTTTTCTATATCTCCTTGAAAAGAAAACACATTTCAATCTTGATCTTGGAGCTTTCTGTGAGTGGCGACCTGGTCTCATCAGAGAGCTTTAAAGACCATTTATTTTTTTTTCTTTCCAGTGCTGGCTCCTATAACTTGCTTTTCAACTTATTAAATCTTTCCCAGCCCAACCATTTTTTTTTCTTATTGACTCTCCAAGGATTCCATTGCCATACAATCACCACTGTTGGGGAAATGCTCCTTATCTCAAGTGGATTACTCAGATTTTCCCACCTTGTCCAAATTACATGTTTTTGGGGCACAGTTCCCCCCTGCTTGTCATCTTTCTAAGCCATGAGTATGTGTGATGTCTTCTTGTCCCACAGGCACTTACCCTCAAGGGAGATCTGCTCATTATCAAGGGCAAGGTTATAAATGAATCACTGAGAGTTCTACCATTGTGCACAGAAATTTGGTGTGAAGGGCTGTTTTACTAAGACCCTGAAACACAATACTCCCCATCTGTTCATAAAGTAGCTTATTTGATACACACAATGTGGTCATAAATGCTCTTCTATTCTCTGAATGCTTGCTTTTGGTCATGAACTGGCACACACTCAAGGAAAAAATGACAATGTGCCTCTATGGACACTTTTGGTCCATTTCCATAAATATATTCAAACAAAATGAAATTGCCTGGCTCTTTATAATATGTCCTTTAGTGTGTTTAAGCTTGCAAAATTACCCCCAAGGATGACAAATTGTAAACATCATGCAATACCACAGCCCTGGGTCAAGGCCTGTCTCAGTGTTCTACCGACATTCGCCCTTCTTAGAAACGTTTAAAGTGTTTTAGGAAAATGAAGCTAGGCAAACAAGCTTATCGGGAGCGACAATAAAAAAAATCATTGATTCTAATTAGGAGGCGTCACGTATACAGAAACAAAGCTGCTTTTGTGTAATGAAAAGTCTACCTGTTCCCTGAAACACATGGAGTGCTTTCCAGTGGCTTTAGATAATCACGCTGACAAAGTTTCAGGGCCCTGACCTTTTGGCCCATCTCAAGTGATTCAGCAGCACTTGTCGAAACTTGTCTAAGGTGTTGGTGGAAGGTGTGCTGGGATACAAGTTGTTATAAAGGTGTGACAGTGGGACAGGTGCCGTTTGTTTCTGAAAGTCCCAAACTGCATCATAAATTGAGGTGGGAAGAATTCAGGTTCTTGAGGCGTGGATTGAGTTTATTGTAATTATCTCTAGTTGTCCCTCCCTGTAGCAAGTATTTCCCCCGGCAGCCTAGTGCATTGACGCATTGCTGGTGAGGACTCCAGCTTCTTATGGCTTGGGTCACCCCGATCCTGTTCTCTTGTGTGTCCTGGGAAGACCAGCTTTAGATTGTGACTCTGGTTTTGTGCTGTGCCCGTAGAATGAGGCTCTATGATGGAACCAGTCAAGAAAAGAGCTATATAATCTGAATAAGGGAGAAATCACTCTAATTGCTTACTCTATTGAGATAGTAAATCAAAATAAACAACTGTGTCACTGTCACTTTTCATGAATTCAGAACCTCAGAAAAAATGAATGTCATTAGACCACAGAGTCAGGAAAATAGATCTTGGTAAATCAATGGGCAATTTAGTTTAAAATTAAGAGCACATATTGACCATTTGCAGTGTCAATGATTTATTTTCAAGGAGGAGTTTCATAAAAGGCATTTTTAGTTGCCTGATTATACATTTCCTCCAAAGATGGTTTGCTAATTACCATCAGTGAGTAATAGGGGTTGCCAAAAAGGAAAAAAAAAGTCCATTGTGTTCCAAAGGAATGATGCTGCCAAGTGTCTTGACAGGCTCCTGCTGCACTTGTCAAACAGCTGTGCCTGGGAGTGAAATTATGAAGTTGGATTCTCACTTAGCCAAGATTAGAATAGGCTTAATTGAAGGTGTCTGCAATGGGGGACAATTTCAAATTCTTAAGTACAGAATTCATGCATTTCTAAAAACCATTCTACTGACCATCTCTAAATCACTTTGTTTTGTCTCTGCCTTCATTTTCACTCAGATAGGAATGATACAAAATTTAAAAGAGGAAAGGAAATAAAAGAAAATTGTCTTTACATGGAAAAATTCTAAGGTTATTAACATAATTGTTTCATTTATAGATATTTTAGATCTTTAAATATTTGGCTTACATTTTAATACTGAGTTGTTCCTCTAATTATAGGTGTGCATTTTCTCTTGGTCTCCAGATGTGACTTTCAGGTGCAAAACAGCAAGTCCTCTGACAACTATCTCTGTTTCACTCATTTAACTGTTTATTAAGCAACTATTTCATGCCAGTCTCTCTTCTAAGCTCTGAGGGTACAGCAGGGAACAGATCAGACCCCTAACTCCCATCCTCCTGGAGCTTACACTCTGGAGGGGGAAGATAATAAATAATGCAGATACCTGGGGGAAGAAAGTTCCAGGCAGAGAGAATAGCAAGTACAAAGGCCTCAAGGCAGGAGTGTTGGCCAATTGTGTTCTAGAAACATCAAGGAGTCCAGGGTGGATGGAGAGGAGTGAAGGGGAAGAAGAGAAGAGACGGTGACGGTGACGGAAACATGGGGGCTAGATTGTTTAAGACCTTGGAGCCCACTGAAACGATGCTTTTGAGTAGAGGAGTGATAGGGTCTGACTTACGTTTTAATAGAATCCCTAAATGCTGTGTGGAGAATAGATTGACGGGGAACAAGGAGTAGAAGTTGGAAGACCAAACCTCTTAGGATTGGGAGCACTGTGGTAGCCTTCTGTCTGGTCTTTCTTCTTAATATCCGGTGGTAGAAGTTGGAATAGCTGGTTGGATTTTAGCTATATAAACATATGTAGCTAGACCTGAATTGCGTATGAGGTGTAGAGACAGAAGTGTTAGAGGTGACTTTAAGGTCTGGTTCATGCACCTGGAAGGAGGCGGGTTATCTTTAACTGAGATAGGGATGATCCTAGGAGATTTAGGGAGGAAGCAGATAGGGTGATTTTGTACTTGTTAAGTTTGAGGAGCCTTTTAGACATTCAAATGGTGAATCTGGAGATCAGATGAGAAGTCTAGACCGATGCCATTTTTGGGACCACCTATTTCTAGATAACATTTAAAATTATGAGACTGACTTACCTAATATAAAGTGAGATGAGAAGTAGAGTCATGACAACATTGGTGCCTACCTTGTATTCCATGGTTGAGGGGCAGGTTGGTGGAAGGTGAGAGGAGTAGAAGAACGAGTGAATTTCTCTTTACCAAACACCCAAACACCATGTATCTCCTTCGTCCTGCATTGTTCCGTTGCCCTGACCCCACCTTGGGTGTATCAAGGAGAATTGCAAGGGGCCATTGAAAGCAACAAGGTGGAATGGAAGCGGTTGTTCCAAGTTAGCCTGCCATTGAAATCCCTGTGTTTATGCTTCCAAGCCAGAATATAGGCAAACAAAAAACAAGGGGGACCTCTTCCAAGAGAATATGTTGATTTCCACCCTCATGGTCTTATGCTCTTAAAATTGGTGAGCATTAACAACAGTATCCATACATCTTAGTTCCTACAGACCTCAACAGTGTGTAAGCAGACACTCTGAGAAACGGTATTATGTTAGTTCTACCATGCAGGTGACATGATGATGACAGAGTCCAGGAACAGACTGGAAGACTTTTTGGTCAGTGTGTGTTGAGAGGATTCAAACAGCAATTGGTAGTTTTTTTCTGTTTTTCCAACAGTGAGATTCTAAAATTATATCTTTTAATAAGTTAATCTGTCAGTGAATTTGGTGGTATCTTGCATTCCCTGAATGCATCTTCTTAGTTGCCTGGCTGACTTCTCCTTAGAGTGCCTGCTCTGGTAATGTCTCCATGGTGTTGATGAGAAACAATATGAAATGGCTACTGGCTGAAAGGTCTTATGGGTTGTACTCAGGTTCACATTCTAAATGTTCAAGGCTCATGTGCTGTTCTTGACCAGTGAAGCCTAATGAGTCTGTAAAAATAATTTTAATTTCAAGATCACACAATTATATTTCTTCTTACTATAGAAACAGCTAAATGAAAAACCTTTTGTGTACTATGTGTTGAATTTGTTTACTGTGATTATGATAGCTAGGGAACAAAACTTTGTGTTTTAGCTTTTGGAAAATTTTATGATGTTCATGTCTATGGCAATAAAACTTCATTGGCTTCAGCGGGATGCCTCTTTTATTTGACCGGAGTGTTATGTCATGTCCAAACACAGAGAAAGGATAGGGATTTTTTTTTCCTTTTACATGTATTTGTCCTTTCTATTGTGTCCTGTCTTTCCAACATCTCCTTATTCCTCTGTCTTTTCCTTCTATGTAAAGCTCTTAAGGATGACATAGAAAAGAAAATGGAGGTTGCAACAGTGCTTGAAAGGCTTATGTGTGTGTGTTTGTTTGTGTGTGTTTTCCATCCAGTGACTATGAAAAAAAGCATATTCAGTGCTTAAAAACAGTGACATTTAGTATTTAAGACTATATCTGAGGGACTAGAGATTTATTTGAGGACTGTCTTATATTCTCTAGTAAGATATACTATCCTACTAGTTAGGGCAGTGCTTTGTAAGCTCAACACTATTGACATTTTGGACATTTGGACTGGGTTTTTGTTGATGAAGGGCTATGTTGGGTATTGTCAGTTGTTTAGCTGCATCCTGGGCCTCTAACTACCAGATGCCACTACTTCTGTACCCTCAGTAGTGACAAACATGTCTTCAGGCATTGCTATATGTCTCCTATGGAGAAAAACTGCCCCTGGTTGAGAACCACTGGGTGACAGGAATGAGAATTTATAAGCCTTATTTATTGTAGAGACAGGGCCTTTATTCTGAGATTTCAATCAGTGCCTGAAATACAGATACTTGGCTTAAGAAACAACTTCGCTTAGCCACTTCCCTAGCCTCACAGGGACCCTGGTTATGACCTCTGCAGCTTCTGATGACCAGTTGATGGGGGAAGTAATCTTTTATGCTTCCAGAATTGTAGTAGGAAGGAATGTGAACTGTTCCAAGTACTTAGTTGACACTGAGGTTTTCTTATAGAAATACTGATATAAATGGAGAATTGTCTTAGAATAATTATTGTGTCTAGAATTTATCTTCTTCTGGTGGAGAAACCCTGGGGCGGAAATAGTGCAGTATTTTAAGCCAGATTTCTAGGCTTAGATGGAGAATAATCCTTATAAATGATCAATTGCTCATCCATTTCAACATTGATATTAAAACAGTAATATACTGAAAATATACAGAAAATTCGTGGTCTAAGTTTGCAGTTTTACAGCATCTGTGTCCTTGGATGCTCTGCCACTTTGTTCTAGAAGTGAAACCCAGTTCATTCTTCTGATTGGAATAAGTTGTGGAAAGGGTGCGCTTTTGGTGCAAGATGGCATGAGATATAGTGACTCATTAACAGGAAAGAGTTATCTTTCCATCATGACCCAACTTTGATAAGAAAAGCCAAAAAGAAGCTTGAGATCTACGACTGTGTCAAGCCGGCAGTGCTTATAAGATTAAAGTTTTTTTTTGAAACCAGCTAATTGGAAACAGTTTAAAAACAAACAGCTTTCTGAATCTTAATCAGGAAAATAGTAAGTATAATTATTGGTAGTTACATGTATTACCCTAGAAAAATAATTTCTAAATTATAAGATTGTTTAGCTAACGTGTTCCACCCAGGAGAGTTGGATCTAGACTGAGTTTGGGGATATTTTGTTTAGAACAACTAGTAGCAATAATCGACACTGACAAATGATAACAGCTTTATATGGTTTATACAGAATAACAAATATCCCACTATGCTCATGAAAGAACAAAAATTAAGTAAGAGCAGCTGCATTTCGACATTTACTTTTGGACCCCAGAGAGAAAAGAGTTCCGTAGTTTGAGACAGACTGTAGGGAAGCTGTACTATACCCCAGATAGTAACATCTTCCATTGAAGTCAAGTTTACAAAGCACTGTCCCATACATAATCTCACTGGACTCTCACAGTAATCCTTTGCAGTAGAAAAGATAGTTGCAATTTTTATTTCCATTTTAAGGCGAGGAAACAGCTCAAGTGATTTTACGTAAGGTTACACACCAGTACGTACTGGGTTGTGAACCAGGACGCAGGGTTGTTGGGTTCCTTGGCCAGTACTTTTTTCTGTTCCACCACAGCCTTCCATGAAGTTGCTGTGATTTATGTTTCCTTCATTTGATACTCTGCTGTTTTCCAGGGCCCCCCATCCCAGTTCCTTCCTCCATTCCCACCAGGGTTGGCTATTACATTACGTAACTCCAGTGGTGCCATTTATTTTGTGTGTTCCCTGATATTGTACAATATTCCAGGAGGGGTGCCATGCACATAGATTACATAGAATCCCATCTGTGGGGGCAGTTTCTACCCCAGTGTTAGTTAAAACTGTAGAGTGGTAGCACAGATGAGTAAAATGGCTTCTATGCTCGGGAGACTTACAAGAATTAGTTTTTTTCCTTTGTCCCCCACCTCAATATTATACCACTTAGAACACTAAATAATTCTATAATACTACTTGTAAAAACAGCCAACTGAGTCCTGCTAAATTAAAAAGAAAGGGATACCACTGGTTTATTCCTTTGGTTAGAAAAAGGCCTCAGAATTTGACACAGAATTGTTTGATACTGTTTAAGATTATGTAATTTTGTCCTTTTGAATTCAGTTATTCTAGAAAATGTATGGTTTTACTTAATACAAGAAACTGTACATCTCTCAATCATATTTTCAAGGAGTATGAGAAGTGAGCTTTTTTCCCCTTTGTTTTCCCTGATTATCCAGGTGTCTTTTATCCTATGTTATTGTACACGCCCATTTAAAAAATACAAATACTCTCTCTCATGTTTCCAGAAGTTATTTGTCTTCTTTCCTTGGGACTAAAATGCATGAAAGTGTATAAGGTTAATGACTAGGATAGTGTGTGGCTTAACAGTTCAGCCCTGGCAGGGAGCAGGGCCAATTAAGATGGAAGGGAAATGACTTCCCAGTGTAAACCTAGTACCTGCATACTACACCACCTGTTCTGGTTTCTGTTCTAGGAACTCTTTTACCAATATATAACAGAAAGAAAACTATGTCAGATTGAGAATACCATGACCTTTTATTGTTACACAATTTTACGTTTCAAAACATTCTTCTATAGTATGTGTCATTTTATTCTTACAAAATCCAGTATGGGAGGCAGAATGGGTGGTCTAATTGTTTCCAGTTTACAGGCTGGGAAACTCAGAGTTAGAGAAATTATGTGAGAGAATTGCCCAAGTTAAAAAAGTATTAAACAGATGACAAAATCTTTATGTTATGATGTAAATCTTTTCATTTTCACCCAAAATAATCTTAGGAATTTGAAGGTGAAAACAAATCTTAATCAATTTAAATTCTCTGTGGAATGAGGTGAGGTATGAGTACAATGCAGACATTTTAAAATATGATATTTCTCTTCCTACTTAATATGCAACTTATTGTATCCTGCAAAACAGAAGCCAATAGAAACTAGGTTTGGAAGGGACTTAGAATCAAACCCCATTTTGGAGGAGGACTTTGTTATGGGTTGAATTACATTCCCCTAAAAGAGGTGTGTTGAAGTCATCGCCCCAGTACCTCAGAATGTGATTTTATGTGAAAACACGGTCTTTACAGAGGGAATCAAGTTGAAATGCGTGCATTAGGGTAGGCCCTAGTTCAGTGCAACTGGTGTTCTTATAAAAAGGAGAAAGTTGGACACAAAGACAGGTGTGCATTGGGGGAAGGTGATGTGAAAAAACAGAGGCGTGGGGGACAACTCCAAGTGAAGGTGAAGGCAAGGATTGGAGTGAGGCATCTACAAGCCAAAGATTGCCAGCAAACCACCAGAAGCTAGCAGAGAGGCATAGAACCGATTTTCCTTCAGAGTCTTCAGACCCACACCTTGATTTCAGACTTCGAGCCTCCAGACCTGTGAGATGATACATTTCTGTTATTTTAAGCTACCCATTAAAGATGACACATTTCTGTTATTTTAAGGTTATGATGCTTTGTCACCGCAGCTCTAGGAATCTAATTCAGACTTCCCTCTGTGCCGGCCACCTGCAGGCTGATGCAGGTGCCCCCGCCTCTTGTTGCTTCTTGCTGTCATGACTGCAGTAAGCCGTGCTGTGGGACATTGCACTTTGTCTTGCGGGCAGTGGGAAGGGTCAACCAGATGTGTGTTCGGGACACATTCTGGTCTGTTATGCATCAGGGCTTCAGACTTACTTGTAGTATGTGTTTTCTGAAGCTGACTACTGGGAATTTCGGGATCAACACATTGAGACCTGGATGTGAGTATCTCTTACTTTGAGCTCTGCATGCAGGTTTTTGTCTGTTGGCAGTACGTGAGAACTAATTTGGGGTGAACAAATGAGTAAGTTTCTAGGGAAAATTAATTCAAGAGTATATTTTTATTTAAATCATGATCCTTGGAATTTTACATCTCCATTTTGATCATAACTTTGTACTATAAACAGAAAGTAAAAAGGTAAAGAAGTATGACATTACAGCAAAGGATGAGGCAGAATATTTCGATCAATTTGAGATTACGTTTTTAGAACTACACTGATGGTTTTAAGGCACAGTTGTAGGATACATGGTTGGGAGAAAGAAATGCTGCAGAGGCCTTAGTTCACATCCAGTTAATCTCTCAGGGTAATATGTTTACTGGATTCTGCTGCCAAACCTATGGGTTGCTTTCTTCAGGGGTGAGGGTTAGTTGATGAAGCCGTTTGTTATGTAGCCGTTTGTTATGTTTCTGTTACGCAGCGTATGGATCTTGCTCATGGAAAATGTTAGTGGCGCCCCTTCTATATCATTCATCTTTCACTCCTCCATTCATTATTTCCAGCCCCCCATTAGTAATTCTTGTGTCACAGAGGGACATCTCATTAGGAATATACCAAGGTCAGTGAATGACATGGAGTTGTGTTGCTGCAAGATTTTTTTTAAAAGCAGTCATTACTCAGAATCACAAAAGGGAATTAGCATTTAAGTCAGAAAATGTTACAAAGTTTTGAAAGTGAATTCTTCCATAGCTTCAGTGAGATCCTGAGAGATGGAAATTCGTTTTTATTTTCATATGTCTCAACTGCACCAGCTCTTCTTTCTTTAATCATCCAGTGTCCTGCCGTGTGGAAGACTCTATGGGCCTTTCAGTGTGATGCTGAGACCCTGATTTTAAAAAGTTATGAACTATTTCTGATATACATAAAGCTGTAAGAGTAATATGACAAATACCAAAATAGACTGATGGAACAGAATGGAACCCAGAAATGGCCCACAAAATAAATTGAAACTTAATATTTTAGAATTCAGACTTTTTTGTTTTGTGGGGTTTTTTTGTGTGTGTCTTAATTGGTTAGTGGGCCTTCCCACTGCTTTTGTGGATGATGCAAATCTGGCACCAATGGGGTTCTTAGGATATGATCTCAGTAAACTGCCTGTGTTTATCAGAGTCAGGATTTAACCAGGAGATATTTTTGATACTGAGCAATTCAGTGTGCTTCACATTCAACAGCAATAGCACTGCACATACCGATGGTTGTTTTTATTCTAAAATATTTTATCCTGGCAAAATATTTTGGTCAGTATATGAAGCTGGTAAAATCTCTGGCATTTTGCATTGAATTACCCATAAATTCCTGAGGTCTTTAATCAAAAAAGAGGGAGGAGGCTGGCGGAGGTGGTCCTAGGAGATGCCTCCTCCCTTCCTGTGCCTTCTCACTGAAGGGTGTGCTGGTGACTTCTAGGAGAGAGTGACAAGACCATCAGCTGAGCCCACCCCTTCTTGCCCAGGTGGGCACTGAGGCCCAGGATTTCATCTGGGCCTGCGTGTTTCCCTATTCCTTCTTCTAGGGTAGACATCCCGTTATGTTATAGACCTTCACTCAAGCAGAGACTCACTCATACTTTCTTTTACTTTGAATCCTGGAAGAATATTTTCCTTTTGACTCTTAATTTATGGTAGAGGCAATATCAGTTCTCTGTGGCTTCAGGTGACAGGCAGATGGAAGAAAGGATGGTCCTGCCCCTACAAGTTGGAGATTTGCAGCTCGCCACACCTTTAGGGCCCTAATGGGAGGAAGATGTCTGCAAACAGAAGCCCTCCCCATGGAGTGAGGAGTGACTTGCGTCCAGCATATCTCACCCTTTGTTTCCTTTCCTCCTTTATTTGTTTATTTATTTATTTGAGACACAGTTGTGCTCTCTTACCCAGGCTGGAGTGCAGTGGCATGACCTTGGCTCACCACCACCTCTGCCTCCTGGGTCCAAGAGATTCTCCTGCTTCAGTCTCCTGAGTAGCTGGAATTACAGGTGCCCGCCACCGTGGCTGGCTAATTCCTGTATTTTTAGTAGCGACGGAGTTTTGCCCTGTTGCCCAGGCTGGTCTTGAACTCCAGGGTTCACACAATCCACCTGCCTTGGCCTCCCAAAGTGTTGGGATTACAGGCGTGAGCCACCACGTCTGGCCAACCTCTTTTAGTTTATAAGCTGTTCTCCGCCCCCTTCATTTCTGCCTCTCCCTTCTCCTCTGCCTCCAGCCTTGTTTAGAACACTGGATCACATCACAGATCACTCTCCTGAACTCAGGGAGGGAATCGTCCACACTAGGAGTAAATTCAGATTAAATGTAATTTTAATTTAGTCCTTCAGTCACTAACTTTAAGTAAATTCAATAAGGACTCCACCACCCCCAGCTCCAACCCCACCTTTAGAAATTATAAATGATTACTGAATTAAAGAAAGGGCCATTGAGAACTTAGAGTTCTGGAGTTATTTGCAGGATGAATGTGTTACTTTTGTTTTTCGTATGAGTTAACAATACAAATGACCTTTCAGTTGAAAACTATTCCTGGACTACGTAGGAGTGATTCACTGTATGTCCTTGTAACACAACTGGTAGGAAAAAAGAACCAAACACCCAAATTTACCTTAGTCTAAACAGAGTTAACTAACCGCACATCGTCTGGTTATTTTAACACTATGTAGAAACATAGATTTTAAGTCACTTTTGGTGATTCAGAGTTTTGGTTGTTTTTTTTTTTTTTTTTTTTTTTTTTAATGTGAACTGTTTAATCCTTTGGTTAATGAATTTATCTTTGTTTTTTCTCCTTATTTTCCTTTAAAAATATATCTCTCTTCTTTGCATTTAGATGTGTTTTTATTGTGACAAAATCTGTGATAGAGACTTTTTTTTGTATAGGTTACTGGGTGTAAAGAAAATACACCAAAGAGCAAGGAGCCCATTTTTGTAGGCAGAACCATTTAGGTTTGATTCCTTGCTCTGTAACTTGTTGGCTTTGAAACCGGGACAGTGACTTCTCTGAATGTCTGTTTCCTAGCCTGTAAAAAGAGGATAATCATACTTACCTTGTGAAGTTGTTGGCAGGGTTAAGAGACATAATGGAGAACTACAATGGCAAACAATTAGTAGGAACTCACTTCTTACATGTTAATTCCTTTTTCCTTTTGTGTGGGTTTAACTCAGTTTAGCTGTAGTATAGATGGATCCTTAAACATGAAGCAAATTTATAGCTCGTTTACTTTCATCATTCACGGATGAGTAGTGGTGTCTTGTTCAAGAGGAAAGAATTGTTGGTAGAGGAAACAGTAGAACTCCTATGTCCCTTTCTTAGGCCCAGACTCTTCCTCTTCTAATATAGCTTGACCCATCACTCAGTAATCCTTACTGATGAATTCTATAAAACATAGCAGCCGCTTCGGCAAACCTCCCAATCTAGTCTCATCAAAAGATTTAGAGTTATGAGCAAATACAATCTCCATGTATTTGCTAGTGAAGGCAAAGTTATAGTACATATAATTTGTAGGTCCTGTGGTTGTTATGAAACCCTTCATTACTCTCTCTCCTGAAATTTAGAAATACTCAGAATTTGGATAGCTTTTTAGTATAGCATGAGTTGACACCCAGTTAAAACATTTATGTCCATGGCCGGGCGCAGTGGCTCACGCCTGTAATCCCAGCACTTTGGGAGGCCGAGACGAGAGGATCACGAGGTCAGGAGATCGAGACCATCCTGGCTAACACGGTGAAACCCCGTCTCCACTAAAAATACAAAAAATTAGTCGGGTGCAGTGGCGGGCGCCTGTAGTCCCAGCTACTCGGGAGGCTGAGGCAGGAGAATGGCGTGAACCCGGGAGGCGGAGCTTGCAGTGAGCCAAGATCGCGCCACTGCACTCCAGCCTGGGCGACAGAGCGAGACTCCGTCTCAAAAAAACAAAACAAAACAAAACAAAAAACATTTATGTCCAGAAGTAGAAAGCTAGTTCAAAGGATGTGTACATAGAACAGAGAATACTAGAGGCTAGGAAGGGTAGGGGGAAGGCGGAGATAGGGAGACATTTGTTAAAGGATACAAAATTACGGTTAGATAGGAGGAATAAGTTCTAGTGTTTCATTCATCTGCAGGATGACAATAGTTAATAATAACATAGTGTACAGTTTCAAATAGCTAAAAGGAGGATATTGAATGTTCCCAACACGAAGAAATGATGAATGTTTGAAATGATGGATATGCTAATTACTGTGATCTCATCACTATGTATTACATGTATTGGAACATCACTATGTGCTCCATGAATATGTACAATTACTATGTTAAATAAAAATAAAATTAAGCAATTAAAAATACTTCATTTGATATGTAGAAAATATCTTTGCACTGTGATTTTAAAATTTTGTCTTAGTTTGTGAGCAAAATAACTTCAAGTGGCTACATTAAAATAAGCCATCAGATCTAAGATCATTAATTTTAAGACCTCCTAATTTTAGGAATGTTAAATGAGAACATATTGCCTTTAGAATAGAAGAAATGTACAGGCATGGTCCTTTAACATTGGCTAGTTGAGAAATTAGAGTATTTGGATTTTGATATGTGCACATAAATACCCTTATAGGTTTTATGACTTTCATTCAGTTATTTATGAATGTTCAATTGTATTTGCCATAGTAGTAATGGAACATTCCTGTTATAGGCTGAGGATTGTAAAATGTTACTAATCTAAATTGTTCAGGATCATACTATCCCACTTTGACCTTTATAGCGCTGGCATATAACCTGTCTCTAGAAATAGGAACTAGAAAGAATATTTTATTTAGAGTAAAAAAAATAAAATAAAATGGAGTAGATGTTGGCAGATTTCACTTACAGAGGAGATTGTACTGATTTGCACTCTCACTAGCCATATATGAGCGTATCAATTTCTCCTACGTCTCACCAACAAAGTATATTAGCAAGATTCTGATATTTACTAATCTGGTAGGTAAGAAATGTTTGTCTTTTTAATAATTTGATGACCCAGCTTGTGTTCCTCGGTTCTTCTTGTTCCTCCTTTCCTCTTCTCTTCCATGTTCCATTCCCATCTCTTTCTGTCCATCTTCAGGTATTTTTGGTTGAGATTTTCAATTGCTTAAAGCCATTTATTGGGAAACATCCACTGAACAGATGATCTGGAAGAACCCAGAGTTCAGATCTTTGCAGGAAACTGAATTCAACGAGGATGAAAAAAAAAATGAATCACTCTTAAGAACTAGTCAGCAGCAAACTATTGATTCAGTACACAGTTGACCTAAAATTCCACAGTTTCTGAGATGCAATATTATAAGGTGAGATCTCAGGGTTTCTGAAGTATTGATAAGGACTTCTGGTCAACTTGTCTTGTCATAACCAAAGAATACATGTTTGGCCTTAAATGGCCTAAAATTTAAAAATATATATATTAAGCAGCATGAAACCCAACACACATAGCTGCAATCTAGAAGAGTTGCAGACATACAAATCAAACACAGCCAGTGGGTTAGCAAGGAAGCTGAAGGTATCTTGTCCTGTGATAAGCTTCCTCAAGACCAGTATCCAGTCTTCTGAGTATTTATAGCCCCTTATCATACCACTAGAAGGCTAAGCCCATAATAATCATTTGATCCTTGCCAGTTTAAAACATGCTAGAAAACCAAGTGACTTTGGATTTAGGGCCAGTACCCTGAGTTATTTTTAAGCCTCCAGGCTACCCTTCTCTTCAGGCTTTGGCTGAATAGCCCCTGCCACCCTAGGGAGGAAGCACCGAGTCTCTTGAGTCTGCTCTCCTCTGTCCTCCACATGCCTTGGTTCTTCCCTTATGCACGCTTGGCAAGAGCTGGCCTTACTCAGTGAAAACTTTGGAGGCAAAGTGACTGGCTCTTTTCAGTATTTTTCCAGCAGGAACATTCATTCATTATATTAACTTTTTTTTTTTTTTTTCCAGACAGCATAGCATAGTGATTAAGAGCATGGACTCTGGAGCCAGACTGCCTGGATTTAAATCATGACTCTGCCACTTACAGGCTGTGAGGCCAGCATGTTACTTTTCCACTTAGTGCCTCATTTTTCTCATCTGTAAATGAGGATAATTTAATATACATGCAGGCATGTGCCACATAACAACATGTTGGTCAAAGAGTGGCTATGTACACATACAACAGTGGCTCCACAAGATTATAAAGGAGCTGAAAAATTCCTATCACCTACTGACGTCATTGCTAATGTCACATCATGGACAATTCATTATTCACGTGCATGGGGGTGATTCTGATGTGAACAAACCTATTTCACTGCCAGTTGTATGAAAATAAAGCACATATAGTTATGCACAGCACATAATACTTGATAATAAAAATCTGTGTTACTGGTTTATGTATTTACTATACTACACTACACTATACTATACTATACTATACTATACTATATTATACTATACATTTTGTTATTATTTTAGAGTGCTTTCCTTCTATTTATAAAAGAAAGTTAATAAAACATCCTCAGGTCATTCCTTCAGGAGGTATTTCAAAAGAAAGCATTGTTATTATAGGAGATGACAGCTCCAGGCATGTTACTGTCCCTGAAGACCCTCCAGTGGGACAAGATGTGGAGGTGGAAGATGGTGATATTGATGATCATGACCCTGTATAGGCCTAGGATAATGTGTGTGTTCATGTCTTTTCAACAAAAAATTTAAAAAGTTTAAACAAATTAAAGAAAAAAGCTTATGCAATAAGGAAATAAAAGAAATATTGTGGAGCAGCTGTACAGTGTGTTTGTGTTGTAAACTGAGTGCTTTTACAAAAGCATCAAACAAAAAATAAAGTTTATTGGGAGGCTGAGGCAGACGGATCACGAGGTCAGGAGATCGAGACCATCCTGGTTAACACGGTGAAACCCCGTTTCTACTAAAAATACAAAATATTAGCCGGGCATGGTGGTAGGCACCTGTAGTCCCAGCTACTTGGGAGGCTGAGGCAGGAGAATGGCATGAACCCAGGAGGCAAGGCTTGCAGTGAGCTGAGACCGTGCCCCTGCACTCCAGCCTGGGCGACAGGGCGAGACTCAAAAAAAAAAAAATTATAAAGTAAAAAAGTTACAGTAAGATAAATTTATTATTAAAGAAAAAAATTTTTAAATAGATTTAGAGTAGCCTAAGTGTACAGTATTTGTAAAGTCTACAGTTGTGTACAGGAATATCCTAGGGTCTCACTTTTCTTAGCACTTGCTCACCCAGAGCAACTTTCAGTCCCACAGACTCCATTCCTGGTAAGTGCTCTATACAAGTGTACCATTTTTTATCTTTTATATGGTATTTTTACTGTACCTTTTCTATGTTTGGATACCATACCATAGTATGTTTGGATACGTTTAGATACACAGATACTTACTGTATTATTCTGTTCTCATGCTGCTATAAAGACACTGCCCAAGACTGGGTAATTTATAAAGAAAAGAGATTCTGCAGGGCTGGGGAAGCCTCAGGAAACTTACAATCATGGCGGAAGGGAAAGCAAACACATCCTTCTTCACATGGTGGCAGGAAGGAGAAGTGAGAGTTGAGCGAAGGGGGATGTTTGCCATAAGCCATAAGTTCACTTGCTGTTTATACAACAAAATCACCTAAAACGTTTCTCAGAACATATCCCTGTCATTAAGTGACACATGACTGCACATTCATACTTATGTTGTGTGTATGTGTGTGTGTGTGCATGCGTGTAGTCTAATGAAGTACCTGGCTTATAGTAAGTGATCTGTGTTTGTTGTTATTGTTTGTATTTTTATTTCCACTAAGGATAAATGGAAAAATGCTTACTGTGTACTGATCTTACAAATGTTTAATTATTTTTTTAACTTAATTTTTTTGAGACAGGGTTTCACTCTGTTGCTCAGGCCGGAGTGTGATGGTCTGATCATCGCCCACTTCAGCCTCGAACTCCCAGGCTCAAGAGATCCTCCCACCTCAGCCTCCCAAGTAGCTGGGACTACAGATGTACACCACCACATCTGGCTAATGTTTAACATTTTAAAAATTATTTTTGTAGAGATGGGATCTCACTATATTTACCAGGCTGGTCTCCACCTCCTGGACTCAAACGATCTTCCCACCTGAGCCTCCCAAAGTGTTGGGATTACAGGCGTGAGCCACCATGCCCAGCCTCAAACATTTTATACATACTAACTTTGCTTGCAACAACTTAATGGATCATCCCCTTTTTTATATATGGACGCTAAGGCCCAAAGAGGCTAAATAAATTGCTCAAGGAACTTACCTAAGTTAGAAAATGGCTGAGCTGGGGTTTTCAGTCAGATTCTAGAACATGCAGTTGTAACCACTGTGCTATGCATGAAACTTCTCTTGCAGAATGTGCTGTCTAGTGACTCCAGCATACCAGCAATATTAATAGTCGCAGCCTCAGCAGTAGCAGTTAATAGAGGGTGTGTTTTGTGCTCTGTTCACCACTTCACATGCCTCAGCTCATCTCTTCTTCCCGGGGCCTTATGAGGGAGCTACTATTGGGGGAAACTGAGGAACACTGGATGCCTTGGCCGTCAAGTGGTGGAGCCATAATTTGAGCCTAAATCTGTCTAATTCCAGCGTCATGGCCCTGAATACCACCCTGAGTGCTTGCAGTTGGGATTCTGTGTCTTGGACCAGGTGGTCCAAGTGCTACATGTTCAGTGGACTTGGAGGCTTTCCCTTTTCTTTCCACTCTTAGCTTTGTCTCACTTGATTCTGCCTGGAGAGTCTCATTAAATTTTTTTTTAAACTTTAAGTCCCAAAGAAGGCAAACTACAAATTCTGTGTCACATCCTGGGTACTGTAACCAAGTCTTATTTTGTTCTTATTGAGTGTGAATCACTTTTAGATCCTCGAGGTGAATGAATTCAAGGGCTTTTCTTAAACTCAAATCAAATATTTATTGAGCCAGGACCACAGTTTGAATCTGTCGGGGCTGTAGGCAGGAAGGCAGCACTAAGGAGAAGTCTAGTGTTTCCCAAAAGATAATGAGGACAGTGGGCCTGTGTAGAAGGGAAGGGGCAATGCCAGTCACCTGTGTCACAGCTCTGCCTAAAAATGGGTTTTAGGGATGGGATCCACTTCTGGGACAAGTGCTTCGACAAAGCTGGTATGGGAATAGGAATCATACCCCCTGCAGTCCCTGTGAGCCCACGCAGGACAACCCACTGACACAGGGGAGAAGGGAGCAAGCAAAGAGCAGAGTTCTTGGACATTGCACCCCTCTGCCGAGGGCATGGCACACAGCGGGAGGCACCATTTTGTCTGAACAAAAATAAATACTCCTCTTTATGATCACCCGGAAATGTGGATTTTTCCCCTCGTCACTATCTAATTAGTGGAGACACCTGAGAATTCAATTTTTATGTTTTTTTTTTTTTTTTTTTTGTCAGGGTCTTGTTTGTTGCCCAGGCTAGAAGTGGCATGATCGTAGCTCACCATAGCTTCGAACTCCTGGACTAAAGCGATCCTCCCACCTCAGCCTCCCAAGTAGCTGAGACTACAAGTGTACACCACCATGCCTGGCTAATTAAAAAACAAAAATTGTAGAGATGGGGTTTGCCCAGGTTGGTTTCAAGCTCCTGGCCTCAAGAGTGCTGGGATTACAGGTGTGAGCCACCACACATGGCCAGTTTTTTATGTTTTTAACATTTTGGCAATGTTCTTCATTAATAATTCCTCAGCAATTTTATTATAATGTTTTCCTTTTTTCATATTTATGTTGATTGAATTTGTAAGGTCATGTATGTAAAGACGCAGTTTTTTATTAACTTATGCACACACATGTACATTTTTCTCTTAAAATGTTTGTGAAGGGAAAAAAAGTATCCACTCTTCAAGATTAGACTGTTTAGACATCTTCATTTTTCATTTTTGAGATACACCAGCATTAAACAGCAATTTTCAGAGGTGGTATGTGTCTTGTTAGTACTGTTCCATTTATACAGTGGATCAATGCATCCCCACAAAACCTGAGTTTAAACTTCCACACTGCAGTTGAGACGGACATGAATATTTGGATTATTAGGAAACATAAAAAACTAGGCCAGATCAAAATATTTGGGACTAATTCATAAAAAATAAAAGTAAAGCAAACATTTACAGTTTGTTTTAAAGCAAGTTGTTGGGCAAAGTCTTTCTACCAGCTTTGTTTTAACACAGCTCATGGATATAGATGTTTCTGTCAAAATTAAGTCACTGGTAACTCCATTTGAGGAGCTATTTCATTTTCTTCTCGAGGAATGGAGACAGGCCTTTTGGGGTGAAGCCCTTTGGACTGGCAACCTGCCATGTAGAATTTTGGCTGTGAAGTGTCTCAACCTTTGAAAAGAAATATCCATTTTGGCCTTGGCTTTAAAATGTGGGACTTCATAAATGTGAAACTACATGATTTTATTTCCGTCATAGTAAGAGGCACTAAAATTCACAAGGAATGCCACGCTAGACTGTAGGATCCTTGAGGAGAAGGGACAAGGTCACATTTATTGCTTTACTCTCTGGCATTAGGAATATATCCTATATATAGTTGGTGCTCTGTAAATATTTATTGAAGCGAATTCCATCTGCAATGGGGAATAGCCAGTTTTAAGAAATAAGATAATTTTGCTGTGAATTTTGACTTGTAATCTTTCAAAGTTGGTTTAAAGGACAGGCACAAGAGCAAATCACTTAGGACCAACTTAGGATAAGGGAAATAAGGGAGGATTGCACTTCTTTTGACTATCATTCATCTCTCCTTTCAGTGGGCACTAATAAATGAGAACATTTATTTTTCCTACCTTCTCTCTTCTTTAATTATTTGTTTCACTAACTAATCATTAGCCTAAGCATATGTTTTATGCCAAGGATTGGGCTAGACCCACAGGACTGCAAAGGTAAATAAAAACCAACACCTTCTCCCAAAAGGAGGCAGGTCAGTAAATTAAATTAAGTGTGGCAGGTGCCCCGATAGAAGGATTGATGTACATGATACTAACCTCTCTTTTTTCATCTCCTTTCTTTACCTTCTTCTTTATTCTTTCTCCCTTCTGGAAGCTGAATTCTTGTACGTTATGTTGGGGTTGAAGACAAATCCTGATCTGCCATGGCTGTGCTCACACCTTGTCTAGCCAGTGAGCTGAGTTCGACTGTGTCAAAGGCATTGAGGAGTTGTTAGTGCATGAATGACATGTGGAGTCTGTCTAGGGCAGTCTAAAGTTCATTTGGGGGCCAGTCCATGTACATAACTAGCCATAAAGCAAGATGGACAATAGTAAGTAAGGTAACCAAGGTATGGATAAATTCTTGTGTTGAGGGGCCAAAGAGAGTAGTTCCTTGTGGGTGTGGATGGGAAGAAACTGAAGGCTTCATGGAGGAAGCGGTCAGGCCTGGACTGTAGCAGGATTGGTACCTCACCCTTAGTTCATATAGGAATATGAATACTAAAAATTTCAGTATTAGGTACTCAATGAATATTTTTTTTACCTATATGAATTCTATGAGGATGTACCTTTCCCCCTTAAATCTGTTGTTTTTTAACTTTTCATGTGGATGTTAATACAACTCTATTTTAAGCTCAATGAGGACAGAGCTCACATCCTGTATGTTTTGCTTTTCTCCATATCATGGGACTTTCAAACTGTTCCCTGGCACTAAAGAATTTAGTTGGGATATTTTCACTGGAGGAGGGAGGCCTTAGATCTATCTGGAAATTGCTGATTGTTTTCCTGCTTTGTTTATGAGGCTATCATTTCAGAATCCGTTTTCCTTTTCTTCTTTCATTTCAAAACTTTTTTCATCTTCACTCAATAGTAGTTCTGTATTGTTTTGGATGTGCATATATTTAAGGCTCTCACTTGAAAGTATGTTTTGCCACCACAAGTGGAGAAGAAATAATAAATATTTATCCATGACCTAAATAAGGGATGAAAAAATAGCTGATACATTTTTATAGCTATTCTACCTCTGTACTCATCTGACCATAGTAAACCTAGTATTTATTATTATTAATTATTAGTAATAGTTTAGGTTTTATCTTCTTTGCCTCCACTTAACATGATTTATTGGCTGCAAACAAGTATAGTTATTCTTTCTATTTTCATTTCAGACTTTGCCATTTTTTCAGGGCCAGTCCAACTCAGCTAAACAATTACAAGCTGACTGCCACATGTACACATAGCACTAAACTAGGATTTTGTAGAGGATGCAGAGGTGAAGAGTAGGGAGCCTCTGCCGTCTAGGGGTTGGTTCAAGGTCCAATGTGGAGGACATGTCTCTAAATCATGCCGTTATCAGTTAGACTGTGGAGAATGCTACAACTCAAGAACAGCGAGACTCTGTGGGACTTGAGGCGAAAAAGAGATTAATCTCCACGGGGTTATTCATGTTCACGGATCTCTCTAGTTAGTGAAGTTGTTCATGACACCGAAAGTTCCCCCTGTGCACAGTGCCAGGCACATGCTGTAGAGCCTCCTCAGCACTGTTTTGACAAGTGGTACACTTACATGGTAAAAAAAATCTAAAACTCTCCAAAAGGACATACAGTGGAAAGTCAGTCTCCTAACACATTCCGTCATCCTTCCTCTCTGGAGACACACTCTTTTCACAATTTCCTGTGTCTGACTGATTGTTAAAGATTTGTTTTCTGGAAGATCCTTTTTCAATTTTATTGAATTCAACCCAATGTAATAAACATTCTGCATATGTGCCAGGTGCTGTGTTAGGATTCTGGTCTCTGAGAGCTAACAGTATGATACACATAAAGATATAGCTTGGAATATGACATGTTCAGTGATATGTTGGAGATATGGGGAAGTGCTGTGATAACTCAGAGGAGGGAATGAATGACTCATTGCCCCAGGGTGGGGTTGGGGAAGTTTCATAGAGGTCATGATTCTTCAGTTGGGACTTGGGGGATGAGGATTTCACTAGACTGAGGTGGAGACAAGTAAATTCTAGGCCAAAAGAGTGATATGTTCAAAGAAATAGAATACTGAAAATACCTGTCTGAGTAGGATATGTGCAGTGGTAGTTACATCCAGTGATTGAGGTCAGATTGTCAGAGATACTGAATTTCTGATCCTGTGAAGTTTGGACAACTCGTGTAAGGACAAAGAAATGGTTAAAAGCATGTGCACATGGGAGGCACATGAGCATAGCTGTCTTTTAGAAGGATAATTGTATTAGATAAATGCAATTCTTGCATTGCTATAAAGAAATACCCAAGACTGGGAAATTTATCAGAGAAGAGGTTTAATTGGTTCCCAGTTCTGCAGGCTTTACAGGAAGCATAGTGGCATGTGCTTCTGGGGAGGCCTCAGGAAGCTTCTACTCATGGTGGAAGGTGAAGGGAAGCAGGCAACATGAACATCACTTAGCAAAAGTAGGAGCAAGAGAGAGAGTGAGGTGCCACCATTTTTAAACAACCAGATCTCATGAGAATTCACTCACTATTGTGAGGACAGCACCAAGGGGATGGCGCTAAACCATTCATGAGAAATCCACCCCCATGATAAAGCCAGTCACTTCCCACCAGGCCCCACCTCCAACACTGTGGGGGATTACACTTCAACATGACATTTGGGCAGGGACAAATATTTATAATATATCAATAATTTTGATGGTTCTCAGAAGGATAGAATGGGCAGGGGAGAAAGGATCAGTGTAGAGATCAGTGGGGATTTTATCTCTGGCTATCACGTGGACAGGATAAAATGAGAAGGTGGCAGTAGCTGTGAAGAAAAGTGAGGTCCGAGAGAGACTACAGGAGGAGAAGTGGTGAGCTCTGCTGGTACAGGAAGATACCAGCAACCTGGAGAGAAACAAAGCACCTTCAAAATGCAGAGTAAGAAATGAGGAGAAAAAAGAACCCTGAGAAAATATCACTGTTTAAATGGAGGAAATATAAAAAAAGCCATCCGTGATAGAGGCAAACCGATTGATTATAAAGGCAGAATGATAGTAGAGAATAGCACAGTGGTGGGGGTTTGAGCAAGGAGTGTTCCTTAGTGTCTGACCATTGCTTTACTTAACTTGAATTTACAAGATTGAGAGAGAGCTTTTTATTTATCCATTCCTTCATTTGCAAGCTGTTTTGTTGTTTCTGTTGAGTATATAATTTTATGTATAAACACGAACAAGATCATTTTCTACGTCCTTTTTTTTTATTCCCCCAAAAAGTTTTTGCATTGCTTTGTTTGTAAAACTTGATAGTCACTTTTCATCCAGGATGGAGTCACTCTTATCTGCGTCTTTTTGACCTGCATCAATGTGAATGCAAGAGGCTTCTTTAAGAACACGGTGCCAAGCATTTTGGAAGATTCCTGTGCATGGATTGAGATGTACAGATTAATGGCCACAATCCTAACGTGATGTTCTAGAAACAGCGTCAGTCCACACGAGAAGGAAGCCAAGGAGTTTGTTAGGTCACCAGAGCCCGGAGCTTGAAGCGCAGCTTTACTGTACGGCATGCTTCTGTTGTTTATAACTTTCTGTAATGTGTGATAACAAAGAGCAGTGTGTGGTAACAAAGAACACTCTGTTACCACAAGTTATTTTAACCACCATCCTTCGGCTGCTCAGCCTTTTTTCCCCTTCTTCCTCACAGCTCTGTTTCTGGCTCCATGTCTCCGTCACCCACTTCCACCTCCTCCCCAGCTGCTCCTCCTCGTCTCCTTGTGTGAAGTCCTTTCCCGTGGCTGTTTCTTCTCCACCACGCGAACCTGCTGGAGGCTCTTGGCTTGATAGCATTAGCAATTTGCCATTATTTTTTCCTGTCCTTGCACATGCATTTCTACCACAGGTTTTTCAAATGTAGAGAACGACAAGATAAGAGATATCCCACAGGCCCCTCTAAGTTTAAGGGGAGAGTAGGAATAGAGGGGTGTGTGTGTGTGTGTGTGTGTGTGTGTTAGAGAGAGAGAGAGAGAGAGAGAGAGGAAGGAAGGAGAGAAAGATTACACATTGCTGGCATCATATCACTCTGCTGTTGGTTTGAGGGCTTCGTAGTCTTTTTCTCCCCTCCCAAAGGAGTTCTTGCTGTCTTTTTAATGCTACCAAGCCAAAAACACATAATGGGACTTTTAAAAACAGACCTGGAAACGTTGCTGTGTTTTGTTCTAAAAATTCTGACCTCAGACTCTGAATGGTAACGGAGCCTTGAGCAGCTCCATCTGAAGTCCTGGAGAGAGGCAGGAAGTCATCTGCAATAGTGTAAATGGTGATGAACCCAGAGTAGTTAAACAGAGGCAGTTTCTTTCTCTAGAGGTGATTTCTACATGTGTTGGCTTTTATTCTGGCATGATGTAACAAGTGAAATCAGAAATTATTGATGTAAGCAAATGGTACATAGGGCAAGAGTACTGTAAGCTTTGCTGGCCATTTTGCATAGATTCCAAGGTAGAGCGTAATTTTGTAGCTCTCCTTGCACTTTCTGCAGTGGATTTTTTCTTGTGGTTTTGGCTTGGTTTATAAAACACACCTGAGATATTTTTCTTGACCTCATTACTTACTCTTAAACCTTGTCCTACACATCTTCAGTGGTATAAATCATACCAAGAAGGAACATAAAAAATGACTCAAAGAGTTTAACGAAAAAGTCCCTACAGATTGACTGTATGATCTATGGAAAGTAAATTAATGTCTAAATTTCTCAGGTTTTTTTGCCCATAGAATGGGAGAATTGAACAACATAAATGCCAACATCTTCTCCATTTCAAACATTCATTAGTAACAGGACAAATTCAAGGCTGGGAACTGCATTTCACCTAGTATTTGAATTCCATGTGTCTAGTAGCAGCTACCTAGAGGGCTATGGTAAGGATTATGGACTGCCAGGCTCAGTTAAAAGAGTAGGATATTGATTAGTGATGTCTGCTTTGGTGCAATGAAGAGGAGTAGTGGCACATGTTTTGTGCTCTATTCCTGCCCAAATGCTAGTAAGAGGGTCCACAAGACAATTGTATTTTCATTAAACACACATAAACACACCCACCACTTGAACCAAATTGTGGATGAAACCACAGGCATGAGTTCTATTCCATTTTCAGATGATTCAGCTTCAATTAAATCAAATTTCTGTTCCCTTATTTATATATCTTAAACCTAAACAGAGAAAAGGGTTTGTGGATAACTCAGTTTAAACACATCACCACTTCAGACCTAGGTCTTCTAAAATCTTTGGCACTTGCAGAGAACAAGGTACTAAATTACAGCTAGTTACCCATCTAAAATAGCATTGAACCCCAAAACATAACTTTTTTTATGACCATGGGCCTTGGAACAAAAAGAAGTGTCAAAAAATACGTATGGGAAATGATACAAACTCCATCTTAAGTCTGTTTCGAAAGTGAATATGAACAGTTTTTAGAACTGCTTTAGTATGTCTGACAAAATTGTGTTTCCAGAATATCCAAGTAAAGAGTGGAGAGTTACAAAACAGTGTTTGTAGAATGTTAGATGAGATGGTGAAGTTAATCAGATTTCAGGGTTCATCTTGACCCACTGCCTCCCGGGACACTGATCAAAGTTTCGTGAATCCTTCTGATGCAGAGTTATTCATTAGAGTTCTCAGCACATAATTATGGACTGTCAGAAGATTTCAGCTTCGTGTAATAAATGAGAAGCATGCCTGCAGCTTGCTGAGGTGTTAGCTTAATAGTCTCATAAGATAGGTTGTTTTTCTTCTCCCTCAAGACCTGAGCAAAATGGCTTATATCTTGCCCACCTCATTTCAAATGAAGATGTAATGTTTAGGACTTAAATTTCTTTAAAAGTTTATTTCTAAGGGGAAGAAACACAGCTTCTTATTTTATTTCCCTTTCCTTTGTTCTATCTTCTTTTGAACTGGAAGTGTAACAGATTTTGTTTTTATGCCTGAATCTTGGTAAGGATGTAGAAGTTTTTCTTCTACCACACGTAGTTATATACAGTAAGATGTTAGTAAATTGGTGCTGATAAGCAGTGCCACATTTAAATTGCTGCCTGCACGAAACTCTTACTCGGAGATG
Organism: Macaca mulatta; assembly: GCF_049350105.2. NCBI lineage: Eukaryota > Metazoa > Chordata > Mammalia > Primates > Cercopithecidae > Macaca > Macaca mulatta. The sequence continues at coordinate 95,327,318 of NC_133420.1, forward strand.
CAATTATTTCCCTTGGTTTTGACAAGATGTCAACTGTGATATGCACAGAGCACAAACATATCCTAAGACACCATGGTGCATTTAGAAATCTTTCCAGAGGAAAACTCAAGTTATGTGTCTGGGGGGCTCCCATTCTGATTCCGTCCTCTGTCTTTGGATGTTTGTTTATGTTTAGATTATTAGCTGATTATGCATATCAAGTGGCATTTAAGAAGCATGAATTTTTCTATTTAGTGATCATAATTAACAGTGGCTTCTAGGAATATTCTGCCTTCATTTTCAAGTTTGAGAGTACAAAAAGGAGAACAATTTATTATTAGTCATTTTCTTGGTAATGGTGATAGAGGTGCTTGTATATAAGAGCTTCTGGAGGGAAATTATGGTGGCTAATTTATGATAGAATTGTACTGCAATGCAGCTCACTGTTGAGAAAACAGAGATGCATCCGATTCAGAGTCTGGCAGTGAGGAGTTTATGGTCTAGTTGGAGAAATGTATTAGTCACGATAGGCTGGTTGCTATTACAGTCCCCCCCAAATCACAGTGGCTTAGCACAATCAAAGTATATTTCCAACTAGTTGGGAGGGCTTTACACGTGTTTATCTAGGAACCGAGGCTCCACCCACCTTAGATTCTGCTATCATGGGGATCCACAGTGTTTTCTCCATTTAGCCAGATAAAGAGCAAAGAAAATGAGGATTCCTCATGAGAGGACTGACAATGGGTAAGTCGCTCTCCTCACATCCCATTGGCCAAAACCCAGGTACATGGCCAAGTATAGGTGCAAGGGAGGCTAGGAAATGTAGTCTAATTTACTACACAGCTGACAGCCTCTGCCATTGCAGTAATTATATGCAACAGGATAGAAAGGGTTAATGTGGTAAAGACAAAGGACTGCAGAGGCCTGGCTGGGAGGGTCCAGATGCTTAAGAATACTTTGTGTAGAAGGTAAGTGGGTCATTTTTGTACCAGCTATGTCTGGTAGTCATGCTCCCCTCTAGCACAGTATTCCTCAGTGATGTGCAAGAAATTGAGTGCCTGGCCTGCATTGAATATGAAGCTCATTGTGTAACCTAGGAATAGCGAATGCCAAGCAGTTCTGGAGCAGATTCTACCCTCTACTGCTGTAATCAAGGACCAGCCAGGCAAGACTGGAAAAACGCCCTGTGGGGTAGAAACCCTGCTCATGAAAATCAGTTGCCCTGTGTTGCTGCAAGTGTACAAGAACTGTGGTGAGCAGACCCACCTCAAACACCGTTTCCTTGAGAGGTGGAGGGGGTGAGAAGGTTGTATGATGTATGCCCAGGGGTCAGGATGATCCAGCGGAAGGTCTGGCTGCAAGTATTGCCACTGAAGAGCCTTGCGATATCTGCCCCCTCACTTTATCTTTCTTTGATATATGTAATGTATTTTAATGCCCCTAGACTTCTCTCTTTTGTTGACGTTAGTATTTCAGGTTTCAGCCAACTACAAAATATGTCCTATTCAGGGCCAGGATTAGTGTCAGAAATCTAAGGGGGCGCCAAAAGCTCAATAATGAAGATAAATAATATTTTAATGTAATATTTAATCAGTATTAATTTTTAAAATCCATGGTGAACAAAATATCAACATTTTAAATAGGATAGACTACACATTAGTGATTTGTCCTTTCGCTCAACTCCAGTATGGCTCAACACAGCAGTATTAAATCATCTTGTCTTTATTTAAAATTTTGATATTTTGTTCATCATGTATTTTTTTGTACTAATGTTGATTATTTTAAATATTGCATCAAACTGTTTTTTATCCTGATAGCTGAGTTTTTTGAGCCCCCTTAAGTGATTCACCTATGGGGAATACATCATGCCTCACCCTAATCTGAGCTCTGGCACTTACCTCTGTGTCTCTAGTGCCTAGTACAATGCCTGAGACATGGTGGGTGCTCAGGAAATTCTTGCTTACAAATGCAAGAATGCTGGAAAAATAAATGGGAAAACTAATATATGAGGTGTCTTGGAATTGGAAGAAAGGATAGTATAGGAACCACAGCACACAATTTTCAACCCAATCATGAAGCCTGGCTGCAGGGGGGGCTCCAATATAGTCAGTCATTGAATTTGACAAGCAGGCAGATTGCTGCACACTTTTACGACAGCATTTTCCAAATGGATCCTGTGTGTCACCTTCTTAAATCATTGTGCATATTTTCCATCCTTAAGGAAGAGAGTATTCAGAGTGTCCTTTCTTTTTTCAACAAGTATCTGTTAAATAACTACCTTTTTCTTATTTCTTCTATTTTCTTCCTTTTTTTTTTTTATTTTCGGAGAGCAATGTTGATGTTTGCTTATCAGTAGCTCCAGTTCATTGAATTTCTCTTACATGTTGGGTGTTTTGAATGATTACAGAAACCTGTTTCAGGTAGGTTTTCTTTTCTTTTCTTTTTTTTTCACATCCATCTTTCAAAGGTAGAAAAGGGGGACTTTCCTTATTTTGAGTGAATTTAAAGCTAGAATTTTAAGCCAGGTTTCTCTGGCTCCATAGCCATGCTCTTCCCAGCGCTGAGGACATGCTTGGGGATAAAGGCGTTCCTCTTATTGTGACTTTAACGGTGTCCCAAAGGCAGAGGAACAGAATGCCGACTTTGAAACTGCCGTGACCTCCGCTGATTACAGGAACATTCCTGGACAGGCAGATGAGAATCTTATCAGTGGGATGAACTGCTCCAGACTTGCAGAAGCTTTCAGGTGGTGGGCTCCCTTTTTGCTTTCTTCACTATAGCTTGCAAACACTGCAGGAGTTTAAGGAGCAGCATACCTCTCAGAGGAAGTACAAGGCAGTCTTTTTCCTAGTTTGCCTTTGACTAGGATCTTAAGCCAGTCAGACTCTTTGGGCTTCAATCGTTTAGTTTGCAAAGAGGGAATAATTCTAATACCTTTTGACTATTGTTCAGTATTTGCAAGGCATAAATGTAATCTGTGCAAAATTTAAATGTTTAGAATTTACTCCAAAAGCAATGGGACCCTATTTCAGGGAATCAGAGAAAGTAATGATGATATAAGGTGAAACCAAACCACAGTAGAACGTAAATGCAGGAAATACCTTGTTTGTATTAAGATGTTTTACCTTGGAAGAGTTTGGTTCTATGTAGCAATTTCCTAAAGAAGAAAGGCTATATTTTCAGCCAAAGACCTGGAAAACATTTGTTTTTAAGAAAGGTAGCTTAATCATTTTTCTGATGTTGGGGGTGGGGGGTGTGCAGAGGGGAGGTATTTCAAAGCACAGATTTCTCTTATTCTGATCTTCCAGTGCCCTCTCTGAGTTCTAAAGTAGCTAAACACATTCTTAGTAGCTTCACTGAAAGAAAGGACAGCCTGGAGCCAAAACTTTCATGCCAAACTTTAAGCTAGGGCAGATTTCTATAGCCATGTTAGAAACCTCTGAAAGAAGGGGGATTATAGTGAAAAATGCTGACCTGTCCTTAACCTAACAGCAGGAATGGCAGCACTAAAACTGTAATGGTTTCTCCACTGCGTTACCCTGCCTGACTGGCAAAGATCTCTTGGCTTCCTTTTGTGGCCTGATCTGTAGATGGGACAGCTGGTGAATACCAGGCAGCCTGTGGCAGTTCCTGTGTTTTGCTTGAGCTGTTATTGGGCCATATAGATCTCCAGAGAGCCTTGAGGCCATGCAAGAAGAATTACATTGTTACAGAAACAGAAGATTTGGAAGTGTACTTGAGTTGTCGAGATCAGAAATTGTCAGACAAACCCCTACTGAATCCAGGGTTTCCCAGAAGAATGGGGCAGGAGCAGGACTTTGCAGAAGCATCTGGTGTAATGGGGCAGGCAGGTAGGGGCAGGATATTCCATACCTCCATTTTAGTCAAAGCACTGCTGCTTTTATACATATAGGGTTTGACGTAATATTATATTTGCAAAAATGATTGTATTGAAAAAAATGATTTTAAAACCACTGGTCTGGTGCAACTTACTTTTGGTCCAGGAATTTCTTTTACAAATTCTTAGGCCAGAGGTAATTCATTCTTAATTTACTTAGCTCCCGCAATGGGGGACCGTATCATTCAGGGTCCAATGAAGAGACTGGAATCACACCAGTCATTTTAACAGAGAACTCACTATACTATAAAGAATTGTGAACTAGGTATCAGAAAACTGGGACAGTAAAAAAGGGAAGAAAGTGCTGTATAAAGTAGCTGTTCCCTCTTGAGATAGAAACAAAGGGAAGAGGTTGGAATTATTAAACCTTAGCTCAGAGGAAGGTATGGAGCTGGGAACCAGATTTCTGAGGAAGAGACTGCTAAGGAGGCTGGTTCCGGAAGTGTTGGAAAAATGACAAACTGGAATCCACTGCTGCGGCCAAGATGAAGAACCATTAGTGGAGGGATGCTGACAAGAGAACAGGATGAGTCAGCCCTTTCTCCTTCCTTCAGTTATTCCCCCAGCGCCCCCTGTTGGTAGAGGCCGACAGGGAATCACCTGGCAAAGGAGAAATATTGTAGATTTCCAGTGTCACAAAGAACAACATAGAAGGATATTTTTAAAGCTGAGATGCAATAGCTTAACAGCCAATAGCTTGACAGCCAACCCAGCCAATTATGTTTCCTGTTCTGTTGTTGAATCAGCTTTAAATGAGAAACAAAGAAGCCGACAGAAAAACAAAATCTCTTTCCTTTTTTTGAGGAAAAGTCTCTTTCCTTTTTAAGTTTTCTTTTCTCCAGGACAACTATGCCCAGTCCCTCTCATGTCTCAAAAACATGCTGCATGGATGTTTTGGTTGCCATCCTTTGGGTACATGCCAATTTGTCAACATCTCTTTTAAATGTGGGTCTCAATTTGTCAGTGCCAATTGAAAGCCTTAAGAATGTGCATACTTTCTGTATTAACAATTACACTTCTAGGAATTTATCCTTATAAATTTTTGTCTGCCTAGAAATTAAGCTATAAGGTTATTAATTTCAAAGTTGCTGATTTTTTTTTAAAAAAACATGGAGAAATAATAAATGTTCAGTAATAGGGGATTGCTTTAGACTTTGGAGTACTCAGCAGATATCAATGACAAATAAGAAAATTGAACATCATTGTAGTTATTGTTTTTTTAGACAAGGTCTCGGTCTGTCACCCAGGCTGGAGTGCAGTGACGTGATCTCAGCTCACTGCAACCTCCACCTCCCTGGCTCAAGCCATCCTCCCACCTCAGCCTCCCAAGTAGCTGGGACTACAGGCATGTGCTTCCATGCCTGGCTAATTTTTGCATTTCCTTGGTAGAGACAGGGTTTTTGCCATGTTGCCCAAGCTCGTCTCAAACTGCTGGGTTCAAGCTGTTCCCTTGCTTTGACCTCCCAAAATGCTGAGATTGCAGGCATGAGCCACTGTGCCCAGCCAAAAAATTTCACATTATGAAAAGAAAGTCACGTTATATTTTTAGGAAAAATAAGACAGGCTATGAAGTGGCATCACAGAAACATTCATTTTTTTTTACATATTTAAATTCACATTTTTAAAGGAAGACTGGAGGATATGTACTACAGATAAATATCCAATGTATGATTGGTGGCTATTTTGAGGTAGAGAGGTAGTGGTCAGTGTTCTTTTTTTTCTACTTATTTGTATTTTAAACTATTTAAACATAGTTTACAATTTACAGTTCATTGAAATATACTAATAATAGTACATTTTCCTTTTGTAAGAAAGAAAAATTAATGTGGTACTCAATACAAAACTTTAGGTATAGGAGCATAGGAATCTGTCATAGGAGATAACACTATAGGTATGCGTTGATGAATGCATAGTATAATAGGATCACAGTTTCCCTTCATCTGAGAAACATAGTTCTAGTAAGACAACCTAAGATGGCATTCTTTCTCTTTCTTTCTTTTTCTTTTGCAATTATATTGCTCCCTGGTAAATTTATAATCATTTAAAATTTAATATATTTTTTCACATGGAGATTATAGTTCTTACGGGATAGTAGATGGAACTCATTAATCAAGTCTTCCTACCCTCTACAGATTTAAAATGTATTATTTAATCAACTTATGGGGCTATAATTTACATTAAATAGAATGTAAATATTTTACATTTTAAATATAAAGTTCCATGAAATTTGACCAACGTGTACACTTGTGAAACCACCACCACAGTCAATGCATGGAACGTTTCCATCACCTCACAAAGTACCCTTGTGCCCCTTTGCAGTCGATCCTTCTGTTGGCTCTGGGTCTAAGCAGCCACTTCTCTGCTTTATATTCCTATAGATTAGATTTGCCTTTTAAAGAATTGTACATAAATGGAATGATCCTGTGTGTACACTTTTGTTTCTCGCTTCTTTTCCTCAGTACAGTGTTCTTGAGATTCATCTGTTGCTGCACGGTTAAGTAGCTCCCTTTCATTGATGATTAGTGTTCCGTTGTGTGACTGTGTCACAGTTTGCCTGTGGATACACTTCTTGGTGGGCACTTGGGTTGTTTCTAGTTTTGAGCTATTTTGAATAAATCTTTTGCAAATATCCTAAAAACTATTTTTAGCACCTATATCTAGGCTATATATTGACCCCTATTGAATATATATATATATTTTTTGAGATGGAGTCTTGTTCTGTCACCCATGCTAGAGTGCAGTGGCACAATCTTGGCTCACTGCAAGCTCCACCTCCCGGGTTCATGGCATTCGCCTGTCTCAGCCTCCCTAGTAGCTGGGACTACAGGCGCCTGCCACCATGCCCGGCAAATTTATTGAGTTTTTTTTTCTTTTTTTTTCTTTTTTTTTGTATTTTTAGTAGTGACAGGGTTTCACCGTGTTAGCCAGGATGGTCTTGATCTCCTGACATCATGATCCACCCACCTCAGCCTCCGAAAGTGCTGGGATTTCAGGCGTGAGCCATTGTGCCCAACCTGAATATCTTTTTTTTTTTTTTTTAAGTTTTCAATAAGTCTTACTGACATCTAATTGATAAAAGTTGCACATGTTTAATGTATACATTTTGATGAATTTGGACATATGCATACACTCGTGATACCATCACCACAGTAAATGTACTAAACATATTCATCTCCTCCCAAAATTTCCGTTGTTGTTGTTGTTGTTCATCTCAGTCTTTTAAAGGCTGAATTCTATTACTGAATGATTTTCTCATCCTTTTCTTCCTATGGCTACTTATTTGATGAGTACATCTGTTATCTTCATCATGAGGTCAGAAAACTATATGCTGCTCCCTAACTACGTGACGGTGAGCAAGTCTCTTAAAGGAGAACTTCAGTTTCTGTATTTGGAGAATAAAGAAGGTCATGGTAGATGATCCTCTTGAATTGGCATCAGGCTCTAAAATTCTATAGTTTGGTAAAAATGCCTAATGACCAAATGGAGGCAAGATCTTGTTACCAAGATCATAGTGGCTTTGGAAGTGACAGAGATGGCTGAGACCAGGAGGCTGAAATGAAATTAAGTCCTATGATGTTGCTTTAAGCTAATGCTATCCAGAAAAGGTTCGGATAGAGGGGTGGGGCCCCAAACTTGGCTTCAATGTGATGGAGTTTCCAAATCACTGGAATAGGGAAAGCACGTCTCCTATGATACAGTAGATGATTCAGTTATAAAATATAGAGCCATAAGAAAATATAATACAATTGGGTAGAATCTTTGTATCTGACAAGGGAGGAAACCAGCTTAGGACATTGACCACAGAAGAGACGGAGAACCGGGATGGAAATTTGTCTGAATCTCTCAAGACTGTGGGGCTTGATGACATCATCCTTCCATAAATTACTAACAGGAGGAGTAAGTGAGTGTGTTTACAGATATGTGAGCCACAAAGGGCATACAAAACAAGTAATCAGAAAAGAGGAGAACTAAATTCCTAGAATTTCTCTGACAAAGCCCACATGATGAGGACACCAAGTCATGGCTTAGGTGGGGTGCTGTTTCAACCTGAACCCAAACTGTGGTTTGGGGACCCACACTGAAATGACCCTGCTCCCCTGAAACCCCTGGTTCCTGATATTGACCATCCCTAGGCTACAGCTAGCTTGACAATAAATTAGCAAGAAGACTAACTTGTGACTTGGATTGGGATGAGCAACCAGCCAGGTGGAAGGGACCTTGAGAAATAGAAATACCAGAGAGTGGGAGGAAATGCTTGGAGTGCATGCCTTGTACAAATTTGAATGAATAAAACTTCAGACTTGCACCTTGGCTCTCAGTTCGTATGATGGCCTTCTACAGCTTACTTCTTCAGTTACTCTTTTCTATTCTGCATTGTAAGCAGGAGTTTGTGTACTTACACACATCAGACACATGCAGAACAATTACTGAGCACCTCCTGTATGTCAGGTGCTGCTCTATATACACTTTCATGCACTATTTCACTTAAATAATTTATTTAAACAATTTCTAATAACTCATTATTATGCCCATATGAGAGGTGAAGAAACAGAGGCAGAGAGAAGTTAAGCTATTCGGGGAGTGAGGATGTGAATTCAGGTAATCCGACTGCTGCAGAGGTGGTATGTCCTGGTCAGGGTTAGGGAGGAGTGCTTCGAGGGAGAGAAATGTGATATGACAGCAACATCCACCCTTTCATGAACCACCAGTAGGGGCAATCCTGAGTTTCTGCTTTGCAGCTGTGCGTTGTATTTCTTAGCTAGCTTTGCCTATGTGTCTCACTCTGAGTGTCTGTCTACCAGCTCTGTAAGCCTGGGCGTGGAGATGCAGGATCCACTTATGAGTGACTCTTAGAATGTGGGAGCCCATGATTGCTTTAGAATGACCTGGGTGTTCATTCAAAATTCTAGGCCCCATCCAAGATTTTCTTCTGAGTCCAAAAGGTATGCGGTGAGACCTGGTGATTGGAAGATACAACAAATCCCCAGGTGATTTGATTGTGCACTGAGGTTTGAGACGCATTACTTGAAGCATCCCGTATTTAGATGAGTGTTGCCGTCAGTGCTCTGTGCTAGCCCAGCTGTAGTGATCACGTTTGTAAATTGTGGCAGATGAATGTATCTTTGTCTCTACTCTGTTACAGATTTCAGTTGGTGAGTGTTTGAGGAACAGGTGTGCAACTCAAATGGTTGAAAGGTTATAAGCCTGCTTTCCAATTTGAGATAGGGAGCCATTTTTTACCGAAAAGGGGTGTGTAATTACTTAAGGGACCAATATATTTTTTAAAAAACAAAGCAGTAAACCCAAAGTGAAAAAGAGTTATAAATACAAACATCATGCTGTATGGTTAAAGCGTATGCTTTTATTTAAGAGTTGCTTTGCTCTTAATTTGGGCTTTCAGTTCTATTTGGGGCTGCACTTGAACTATGAAATGATAAGTATGACTTGGTTAGGCTGTTCATGTGTATTACAAGGTTCTCTTTTTAATTCATTCTACTTATATAGAAGAAAGAAACTAAACAACAACAGCAGCACAGTGATATAACAATAACAAAAAAACACAGTTCTCTTTAGAAAGCCAATACTCTGTCATGTGCAGAAATCTTGGTAATAAGCAGGATGTCATTAAAAAAAAAAGTTCATGCTTGGCTAAACTTTTCAGTGAATTATAAAGAGGAAAAATGTCATGTTTTATTTACAGTGAATGCATTTTGTACATGGGAATCAAATCCTGATAGCTCAATAATGACTATTTTTAAATGTCGCTGGAAGTTTTAAAGAAACACCCTCCTCAAAAAAAAAAAAATTACCCATTACTGCCCAAGTGTTATGGATAGATTAAAGATATTCTGATTCCATTGTCATGGGAGAGTTGACCTGGGATGAGACTGTATCCACCCACCACATGGGAACATTGTATACTCTGTACTTGTCAACCAAGGGCTTCAAAGTTTGAATATTTTCACAATATTTCAAACTGCAATGATTGTGAATGGCATAGAGAGCCCATCTTCGACAGGTTTGAGTTGTATGTGAGCCTAGACTTAGAAAATGGTCAAGCCTAAATAATATTATCAAGGTGACCTCTAAGAAAGGAGATGAGTAATTTGAAAGCAGTCCGTCCCATAAAGGAAAGACCCCTAAGACAAAATACAGAACTGGAAGTAAAGGATGCGGGGTTGATTTTCATGATTTAAGAAGACATCCGTGCGCAGCTTTGCCTGGACTTCTTCAGTGGCGGAGACAACAGGAAGACCTAGCATATGTTGAGCTGAATCCTTTATGTTGTACAGAGCTGTCTGCCTGCTTCATTCTCTGGCCAAAGTGGGTGCTACAAATGTAGGTCAGTGTTACCTATTGCCTTGCATCTTCTGGTGTGTTTCTTGATATTCTATTGTTTATCTTTTGCATTGTTATGGATACATTCTTGTAGCTCTTTTGAAATTCTCAGGGTGACTTTTAAAAAGATATATTAGGAAAATACTTTAAAATTATAAAACCACCTTAATCATTTTTCTCCCAAAGAACAAAAATGGCAAATTAGAAATTGTGGGTTTCAAGGAAGATGGCAAATGGAAAAGTGAATTTTGTCCTTCTTTCCTCTGATTTTAGCAGTTCTGGGAACAGGCATGTAATAGTAAGATCTCCTAAAGGGTACCAATATTGGCAGCTACCATTTAAGCTTTTGCATAGTATTCTTTTCCTTAGCATGTAGCAGATATTCATGCACTCCTTTTAAAACTCAAAATCTGATATCCAGGATAGAAAAATAAACATTGGTGGAGTTTTCAAGGTCATGGATGAATCAGAAATTAGTTTATTTCAAATCCTTATTCTAATCTAACCCCATCGTATCTCATTGGCAAAGTTAGTGTTTAGTTTGGCTTCAGGAGAGTTAATTGATAGTATTTTCTGTTTCTCTAGGATCATTTTGGATTGTGGAAAGTGTTCCTCTGTACCTTGAAAAGTTGGGGGGCGGGAGAGAGAGAGAGAGAGAGAGAGAGAGAGAACTGCAAGGTTTTGATTAAGGACATCTACTTATGAGTTATTTCCTTATTCACATTGGCCCAATGGTTACATAACAGTTATCTGCTGGGAACATTTCCTATACATTGTACCTCTGAAATGTTTCTATAGGCATTTGAAGCCCATACCTCCCAACATTGCATTGTCTCCTTATTTAAATTCAAGGACTACTTTGTGACAATTGCTAATTCCTGAGTGGTAACTTCTAGTGTATTAGTTCAAACCGAAAGATCTTACAGACCTCTTTGCATAACATTGGTCAAAGCATCATAAACAAGTTTTAAAGGAAGAAAAAAGACTTCAGTGGTGAAAGGAAAAAGTAATGACAGAGCTGTTTCCTATGAGTGTACATGTGCATATTTCTGAGTGCTAACATACAGGTACATAAAGCAGGGTGCTTTAATTTTGCTACTGTGTTGAGAAGCTCTTTTTTTATCTTACCTAGGGTCTTGTACATAGCCCATAAAAGAACTGTAAAAAGCATTCTTGTAAATAATTGGAGACTTGCTGGCAACAGATGTCTTAATTGATTAGTTGATTGCATAATTATTTAAATATTTGAGTGCTGATTACTTGCTTTGGGATATAACAATTTGAATATTTGGGGCAGAGTAATAACAGAATAATAACACAAAGTCTTTCACCTGGATATGTAAGAGAGAGAATTATGTACAGCTTACATGTACACACACACACACACACACACACACACCCACTACCCACATATACACCCTCCTTTCTCTCTCACTTGCTCTCCATCTCTCTCTCTCACACACACAAACATGCACACGTACACACACAGAGTAACCACCACTTCCTTTGGAGACTTTTTGGTCACAGCGTATAGAGAGACAATACTGTGTCTAGGGACATAGTCTCAGATGTCTGAGATACCTTCTTTAACAAACAAAACTTCCTAGTAAGCAGTCTTTGTCAGGTTGCTTACTAGTTTTCCTTGGTGCAAACCTGAACTTACCCTAAGTCGTTATCCATTAAATCATTATCCCCAAGAGAGGGGAATTCAGCTCAGAATGGATCTGTATGGAACCTTCTGATAAGGAGGGGTGAACTAATTGAAGAATCGGAAATACTGTTCTATAAAGCTGACTCAACCACAAAATCTCAACTTAAGCAGAGGTAGTGAGAACAGAATTAAGATCCAATATGGAAGAGTCATATTACATATATATATATATAGTATATATATCAGACTGTATATTTAAACTATATATGTATACACATAAACGATATATATATAGTCAGAATCACTTGAGTATTTTAATTACAGATAAAAGTGAGCTGGACCAAATGAACTGTGGCTGAAATGGCTGCCCCGTGCCTTGATACCGTAGACCATGTTCCCTGGGTCTCTCCTGGCCTCTGACAGTCATGTCAAGGACAGCTGGAGAATGTCCAAAGCTTCTCTTCCTGACATCTGTAGGCTTCCACTTGCAGATGGAAATTCTCAGAGTTACACCTCAAGCTGGAGAAGGCATAGTGTCCTTGGAGTTAGTTTTTCTTCTAAAATCCACCACGGTATCTTAGAATGATTCCCAAATCTTTCATAAAAGAGCTTTGGCAAAATAGCAAAACAGCAGTAAAAGGCTCTTGACTAAATTTAATGGCTTAATTTCCCTGTAAGTATGCACTGTAGACCAAAAAAGCACCTCTCCACATTTACTTTCATTTCAAGGCACTTCTCACCTCAATCTGGAGATAGGTATGCAGTTGAAAAAAAGAAGCTGTTTTATATTCTCGAAAAAAACAACAACAAGCTAGTATTTGACAGATAGGTTAAAAAGAAACCTTAGTTTCACAGATAATAAGAATCTGTGAAAGTCACTGCTAGCTGTTTCAGACTTGGGGACCGGTCTTTTAGTGTGTGTTGAGGCTCATGTACATTTTAAATATAGAAATGATTTTATGTATAGATATCTTATCTCCAATCTTGCTCTCTCCTGGAGATAGCAACTGGAAGATTTCTGAGCCTGAGGTCTGGAATGGCTGAGAAGCCAATCCAATAGCTCAGCTGCCAGCCAGGCAGGCTTTCCAATGGTTTCAGGCCAGAATCCGAAGGAGACCCAGAAGAGCAACCTGTAAGTCTCAAAATCTGGAAGACAAAGTAGCCAATTAATTCCCCCAACCATAAAGTTTTAGAGCTGGCCAGTATCTTAGAAATCTCTGCTTAGCAGGTTCCTACATATTCAACAGGGCATTTTTATTGAGCCTTATCCAAGGCCCTCAAGGCTTCATAAAACTATGAGTTTTATAGTATTCCTGCTAATCCCATACATTTATTGGAACTAACTCTATTGGCCCGACATGAACAAGCCACTTACTTTTCTGGGCCTTAGTTCTCCATGGGTAGGGCAAGGGGGTTACATTATGGTTGATTTTTTAAATCCCTTATTTTTCTGAGACCATTTAATCAGTGGACAGACCAGGATTTATTGCACAAGTGTGCATTGCGAGAAATTGAATAGACATACTAAACACACACACACACACACACACACACACACACAAAATAACAAAAACCTGTAGTCAAGAAAGAAAAAAATCCCTTGACAGCACTCTTTTTCAAGGTTTTCACTGTGTGACTAGGCTCTGTCTCCTTACTTGGTCTTCTGAGGCCATTTGTAGGTACATGTTGACTGACTGACTTTGCAAGTAGATGACAAATGGGAATGTCTCTTCTGAAATTCTTGCTCTTTGAGCCCCAGGATTTTCTCTAATATTTATTTTTGGTTTCTGATTATACAGGTTATACTTGGTCATTGTAAACAAAATAGAAAATAGCTATAAAGGATATAAATTCACTGCTGAAACACATTTAAAAAATATCATTAGCCTTTTTCCTTTGCCTACATAAAATATTTCTTTGCCCTTTTTGCCTTTTGCAACTTGGAAGTTATAAATCTTGTTTTTTGGTTCAGATTAATTTTCTAATTAAATATTTTTCTTATTTTTCTCTAGTTTTCAAAATCATGAATAAAATACTATTGATTCTCTGTAAGACAAGAAATGTAGCATCTTTTCTATAACTTTCTTGTACTGAAGCTTTAGGATTTGATTATTACAATGATTTAAAAATTATTGTTTTTATTACATTTTGCATTTTAAATAAAAAAATGGTTTTTAAAATTTGCCTTAAGTTTTTACAGTCTTGCAAATGACATTAAATTTTAATTAGAACATTTAAATTCAGGCTTACTACCAGCCCTTTTATAGTAACACTTCTCCATTTTCTAAGCTCTTAATTTTGAGTCTTTTCTCTACTAGTTGCAGGTTTTTTGAGGATTTTTTTCAGGAAAGATACATAGCATAGTGCTCTTCGACTTCATATATTCTGAGGACTTTTTCCATTCTCTTTACCCAAGAATGATGGCAGTACTGGATATTGAATAATTGCATCATAATCTTTTTATTTTACAGGTCAGTGGTTATTGCCTTATTTCTATTTCTAACTATTATTGTTATGGAGGAGAAGTCTGGGCTCAATCTATTCTTTGCTGGTAACCATGTTTTTTTTCTTGCTCTAATGTTTATGGTTTTTTTCTTGAAATGACATATTAATTTGTTTTCTCTCCTGTAATCTAATCTGCAATTCATGTCTTTATCGTGTTTTAAATTTGGCAAATCTGTTTTTCATCTCTATACTGTCTTTGGGAGTTCCCACTTTGTGTTTGCTCTAGCTTCATACATAAAGTGGCTGCTTGAATCTTGTTGAATTTGAGGAGATAAATTGGAAATTCTAAAAAATATTCTCCTTTTTTTGCAGTAGAATTATTTCATAGGGATGTTTTTACAATGATTCTTCATGGCTGTTGCATTCTTTTGACCTACAGCATCTTTTTCTATGTTTGTGCTCTTTCTCTCCTTGTTCACTCCTATAAAGGAGCTTCTCTGCTTATGCAACATTAAGTGTTAAGGCAGTGTATCAGTCAGGCTCCAATCAGGAGACAAACTTCACCAGTCATTTGGAGAGAATAATTTTAAAATAAAGTATTATTAAGAATTATAAGGAATATAATACTTTATATTAAAGAATTTTAATATAAAGTATATTAAAGAATTTTAATATAAAGTGATTCTTTAAAGTATTATGATACTTTATATTATACTTTAAAGTAATATAAAGAATTTTAATATAAAGTATTAGCCAGTCAAAGGTGTTAAGTATTAAAAAAAAAAAGATTCTAAGTCTACATGAATGGCAAATGCAGGGAGCAGTTTTTTCTCCAGGGCAGAAGGGGACTGTGTAAGGAAGGAACTGGGAATTTGGAAGAAGGATAACTTCCTGTTCAAACAAAGTTGAGAATTAGATCCCATGGGGGAGGGTCTGGCTGCATGTCACTGTGTGGTGGACAGGTTTGTGAGTTGCTGGTGGGCCAGAGCTGTTGAACAAGAAGCTCCCTGCCTGGGTGTCAGTGGGCTGGGGCTGATCCACAGAAAGATGCCCACTGGGGTACTGGAGAAACTTGCTGCAGAGTTAAGTACCACTGGGCGTCCCACATGCTGCTGCTGCAGTGCAATGAAAACAAGCAGAAAAGCACATTAGAACAAGGATGAGAATCCCTTCTTCCACTTCACCTTGCAGTGTCCCTCTAGCTTCCTTTATTGGCAAAGCCTGATGTTTCTCCAGCTGGCAAAGGATAAATGTTACAGGGTCCAGCTGTAGTATGGCAGAGCAGGACAAAGAAGGGTGGAATTGAAATTGACAGTCAATAATTTGACAACTGACACAGATGGGTTCTCTAAGGCTCAGATGAAAGAAGGAGGAGTTTTAGTGCAGTTTTACATTACCCAGTCAGAAATCCAGCAGCCTAGAGTAGTAGGGAGAGAAGTGGGGTTGCAGCAGCAGTGGTAGGGAGCTTCACCTCTGGGCTGGTAAGTTGGTTTTATACTCTTGTTTCATAACCAGGAGGTGGCTGGAAAAACGCATGTGCTCTGCAGAGGGTGTACCTATCAGCATCAAAGACAGGAATATGCACTCCAGAGGATTTCCCACCCAGGGTGCCTCCCTGCATGGATGCTTCTGGAAACACTAGTGAGGTTCAGATAGGCTCCCATCTGCCGCACAGCAATGAGTGTTAATGATCTGCTGGAGTCTCTTTTACTTCTGTGCTGGGGTATTGCGGATAGGCTTAGCCCTACCTACAAACAAGTACTATTTGCTCTTTTATTAAATAGAAATGCCGGCCGGGCACGGTGGCTCAAGCCTGTAATCCCAGCAATTTAGGAGGCCGAGGCGGGCGGATCACGAAGTCAGGAGATTGAGACCATCCTAACACTGTGAAACCTCCTCTCTACTAAAAAATACAAAAAAACAAACAAACAAACAAAAAAAAAACCCCAAAACCAAAAAACTAGTGGGGCGTGGTGGCGGGCGCCTGTAGTCCCAGCTACTCGGGAGGCTGAGGGCTGAGGCAGGAGAATGGCGTGAACCTGGGGGCGGAGCTTGCCGTGAGCCAAGATCGTGTCACTGCACTCCAACCTGGGGCACAGAGCAAGACTCCGTCTCAAAAAAAAAAAAAAAAAAAAAAAAAGAAATGCCTTGAATTTCTGGTATGTGATATTTTTTTTCCCTTACAAATTCATTAAAGGATTTAATGAACCAATTTTTTTTTTTTTTAAATATTCTTTGGGTCATTTTAATGAGATGTTAGAAGGAGGCAGAGCGATATATGTATGGTTATACCACCTTTTCACCAGGAAGTCTCATATTTTTTATGTGCCAAAAATGTATTTTCCTATCCTTGTTTTAATCTTATATTTAAAATTACAGTCTTCTTAGCCTGTATTTCCTTTGTCCTTTCTAATTAAAGTTAGAACTACATGATATAAACTCAGGGCTAAAATATACTGTATGCTGTAACCATGTAATTTTTATGGATGTCATCTATACGTCCATAAAAGTGTAGCCAAACACTGGCATCTTAGACCTCTTCACCTGGAACATTCTATGCTTGTCAGTTTAGTTAATTAATATCACACTGCTTTATGGATTTAGAAACATTTGGAACTTGCTACTTAATTTTTTTTCTGGCCCAAAGGAAACTTACACAGTTAATACATAGAGTTCTGTTTTCGTAAGCCTGTTTGCTAATTGGTAAAACATGACATTTGTGTTACTTAATACATTAAGGCAGAAGAGTTGGGAATTTGTATAAAACAAGCAAATTTGATATTAAATTTTGAATAATGACAGAAAATTTCTCACTTTGGCTTTTTACAGCATTAGTATGAGAAGACTAAAAAGAGGTAAAATAAAAAGCAAAGGGCTTTATACAGTGTGTGAAAATAAAACAAATATTGTAGTACTTAAAAAATAACTCATTCCTCTTGCTCTTGAATCATCCTTTGTTCAGATTCTCGAATGCTCCTTTTTCTGCCTTGGGCTGTGTTGCTAGCACAGCAGAACTCTGTGGAGGGTGGCTGTGAGTTCGGGAAAGCCTGAGAAGGGGGTCCCAGAGGTGTTTTTGCCCCTAGGAAGGGCTGGTTTGTAAACTCTACAGAATGGGAGAGTTCTGGGAAAAATCAGAAATCTAGGCCTACAGAAGAAAAAATAGCCAGCTTTATACTCTTGACTGGGAATGGGACTAGTCATTGACCTTTTGTAGTTTCTAGAATCCAACATTATCCCTTTTCTAAAAAATTAGTAACAGTGCCAGCTTTAATCTTCAAACCTCTTTGCCTTGCCCCCAGAGGATGAATGGTGGTGCTCCAGTCACATCTACAAATCCTTACAGCTCCCTGGGGATTCAGGACCCCTCTGTATCAGGCCATTGGGACCTAGTTAACATGCTCTCTTGCTATTTTTTTCCTTCTGAATTAGTCTTCAATTTCAGTTTGAAGCCTACTTCCCTATATGAGAAAATGGAAATGAAATAGGATTTAAGTAGTTTCCTCTCTGACTGGCACAGTCTCAGCTCATTTCAACCTCCACCTCCCAGCTTCAAGTGATTCTCCTGCCTCAGCCTTCCAAGTAACTGGGATTACAGGCGTGCGCCACCACACCAGGCGTTTTTTTGTTTGTTTTTTTGTTTTGTATTTTTAGTAGAGACAAGGTTTCACCATGTTGGCCAGGCTGGTCTTGAGCTCCTGACCACAAGTGATCCGCCTGCCTCGGCCTTAGGATGTGAATCTTGCATAACCATTATTATAAATCCAGTAGGTATATTTTCTGAAATGAAAATTTCAGAACCCCATAGAAAATCAGAAAATCAATGAAAATCTTGAACTAATGCATGCATTTTATGTAAGTGTCATTTCTGTGCTTTGTTGTATAAAAGCTTTAAATTTTTGGTAGTCATAGCTATCAATAACTTCTATGATTTGTGTATTTTTATCTTATTTAAGAAGGTTTTCTTTAGCCTATTTTAAAAAAATATGTGTTTTCTAATACTTTTATAACTTTTCTTCATCTCTCTTTATTCCTTGTAGAATTTATGTACTGTATAATACAAGGTATGAATCTAGTTTTTTTCTCAGTAAATAGGTTTTCTCAGCATAATTAAATAAGGTCTATCATTTTCCTATTGAGATAATATGATACCTTTAGCATAAACTATATTTTAATGTTGCCTTATTCTGTAACTTGATTCTTTCCTCTATTTCAGTGGTCTAGTTGTCAATTATTGAGCTTCTACATTTCAGAGTTGGAAAAAAAAGGTCTTTAAAATATATTTGACATCTGAAACAGGACCTTTTCTGTTTCACTAAACAGGAAATTTTGCGATTTGTTCTTCTTTACTTATGTATTTCACTTTTTTCAGTACGTGTATTATTGAATATTGGGAACTCACACACGTACACTGAATGAGATGAGATCCCATTATACCTTCACTTTTTAATTAGTTGGGAGTGTGAAGGAGTTATTTTTCTATGATGATTTTGTGTCTGACCAACCTACTGAACTCTCGTTTGCTTTAATTTTTCTCAATGTATTTTCTAAAATGTTCTAGGTAATTCTTTCTAATATTTATATCTCATTCGTTTTCTTGTTTGTCTTATTCAGGACCTTTTATACATTATTGAGTTCTAGTAGTGAGTTAATAGTGAATATGCAGTACTTCTGATTTTAGTGAATATGCTTTTAATACAACACCATTTTTTTTTTTTTAAATCATGAACTTGCATGGCTTTTACCAAGAGCTTTTAAAAGCTCTATTGAGACAATCACCTGGTTGGTTTTCTTATTCTTTTAATGTGCTAAATTACATGAATAAATTTTTCAGATGTTTAATCATCATTCATTCCTGGGGTAAGCCACTCTCGGTGGTAGGATGTGGTTTCAATCATGTTATGCTTTCCTGAACCGGCAGGCCAAGCATATCATCCCCTTTCCAGTATAGTTTGTTACATGCCCATGAAAGTCTCTTCTATATTGAGTTATCCATCATATTACATGTTTTATAAAAGTTAAATTTCACTTAAGTGAGGGATAAAAACATATATGAGTAATAGGTAAGAAAGGACACATCTCATACATTTTGCTTCTGGAATATTGTGAAATGTGCAAATCAAATCCCTAGGCAGACATAAGGTGGTGTTGACTCAGATATACATTTTTCTTTGTGCATTGTTTTTTTGCAGAAATGGAACCCAGTTTGCCATCTGTATATTAGTCTGGTGAGATAAAGAGTCAAGAGAGTTTATTCCAAAGTGTTTGGTTCATATAACAGCAATAAGAATTTGTATCATTTGCATACAGCACTTCCTGTGTACTTCACATTCTTACATATGCTATTTCATCTTCACAGCAATGATGGGGTAGGCAGAAGAGTTATAACCCCAATTTTATAGGTATGAAACTGAGGCTTAGGGAAAGTAAGTGCCTTAA
This sequence comes from Macaca mulatta, assembly GCF_049350105.2. Lineage (NCBI taxonomy): Eukaryota > Metazoa > Chordata > Mammalia > Primates > Cercopithecidae > Macaca > Macaca mulatta. The sequence goes on from NC_133420.1 coordinate 95,347,066, forward strand.
CCTAGATCAAACAGCAAATATGTGATATAGTTGACAGTAGTCCCTCAGCCTCGAAATCCTAAACCAGTATTCATTCTATCTCTGCCTTGGATATTTTGTATGATTACAGCTAGGCCTTATATGTAGCCGAAACTGGCACAGAAGCAAAACAAGTTTAGAACCCTTTCTTTCTTTTCCTTCCTTCTCTCTCCCAATTCCACTAGTATTTTCAATATGAGAAATTGGCAGTCAGTCCTCAGGGAACACCTTATACAACATCATGAAGATTTTCATTATGAAATGCCTTTCTCTCCTGAATTAGTCACTAAGGCACAGGGGTAATGTATCATTTTAATATGATTCTGCATTCGTTGAGCTCCTTTGCATCAAAGAACACACAGTCCTTTGCAGACATTAACTTTCACAACCTATGTACTTCGTGTGATTGGCAAGGAAGTAATTCAATCTTCCTATTGTGGTAATGAAATTATGTCCAGAAAAGATGTTGGGACAGCCTGAAACCTTGGGTAAATGAAGTGAGGACAAGGAGGATGAGGAGTCCTGCCACCTTCCCCATTTTTCATGCTCCCTTTTGTCACGTGACTTAAAGAAGCTCAGATCTCCTAGGCAGAGGAAGCTGTCTCAGGACACCCTGAACACTGATAAACCAGGAGGAGCAGAGTAACATGTGCATTGACAGTTCTTATTTCTCACTTGTGACATTCTAGCACAATTCTTCATGGACTATGTGCAGTACAAGCTTGCATAAAGGATATCATACTGCTTTTTTTCTTTAGAAACATTTCAGGGCGTCATGTTGTTGGCCATCATGAAGCTTTTGATAATTCAAATATCTTGCTGAACTTTCATGTATACCTCAGACTCTAAAAAAGTATCAACATCTCATTTTTACACTAAACTTGTTAATATATATCCTTTGTAGTTCAGTCTTTTTAAGTGTCCAATTAAACCATTCTATGGCTATTTACGTGAGGTTCCAAGTCTAGAATGGAAAGTCCTCCTTTTTATTCTCTTCTTATGTTGTGATGTAATGCTAACAATTGATCAGCAGCCATTATGAGGCAGAGGATGTGCAAGTGTAACTGAACAAGAAGAATGGGCAGAGGATGTGTAAGTGTAACTGAACCAGAAGAACGGGGTATCGGAAGCATGCAAGAGATAGGCCAGAAAGTAGGAACTAGCAGGTAGGTTCTTAGTCTAGAAAATCCATGGGCAAAGTGGGAGAGGTGGCACATTCAAATGGTACCTGTGAGCAGAATTGAGAATTTTGATTCCTGGGCAGAGGCGGCATGACCTACAGAGAAGAATAAATTAATATGTCACATGTCTTAGTCCATTCTTCTGTTGTTTATTAAAATAACCCCCAAAACTGGGTAATTTAACAAGAAAAGGAAATTGTGTCTTACACTTGTGGAAGCTGAGGAATTCAAGGTTGAGAGGCTGCATCCAGTGAAGGCCTTCTTGTTGGTGGGGACTCCCTAAAGAGTTCTGAGGCACACAGGATATCACCTGGCCAGGGGTCTGAACGAACTAACTCAGGTCTTTCTTCTCTTTTCATAAATCTAAAAGTTCCACTCTCATAATCACCCATTAATACATTAACCCATCATTCATGAGGGCAGAGCTGTCATGACCCAGTCACCTCTTAAGGCTCTACCTCTTAATACTGCCACACTGGGGATTAAGTTTCAACATGGGGACAGATATTAAATCATAGCACCACCTATTAGTGAGCTGGGAAGGAGCAAAGTTAGGTTCAGTTGAGAGGCATGACCACTGAAGATGATGAGAAACAGGCCGGCTAGGAGGAGAATCAGGAACCAGATTTGAGGTTCAAAAGACAATGTTTATTGAATTGGAAAGTTGAAGTAAAGACATAAATGGGAGGTTTAGTCAATTAAATAGGCCATTAGTCTTGGATAACTGAGAGTAGTATTAAGTGAGATATGGGAATTCCATTGAGAGGTTCAGAGTAGGCTGCGATGTCCAAACTCATAGCTTGGCTGAGACATCTTTCAGTAAAATGCCTGATATGTGCTACCAGGGCTACCAAATGGGCTCACATGAGTTGACCAGTTTGGCCAGGAACCTTGGGTTCCAGGAGGAAGGATGCATTCAGAATTCAACATGTCTTAAAAGTAGGGGTAAGGTTCTGATTCAACATGTGTAGAAAGTTGCAAGGAACTTTCACACCTGCCTTAAAAGTAAGAGTAAACAACAAAATCATAGATTTTTGATTTTTTTGAGCTAGTAGGAGAGCCAGTCTCTCTCTCTCTCTCTCTCTCTCTCTCTCTCTCTCTCACACACACACACACACACACACACACACACACACACACGCACACACACAAATAAATTTGAGAAAGTGACAAACCCTTTGAGGAGAGAACAAGCTGAGGCCTGCTTTCATCCCTGGCAAAGTACTGGCAAGAGGAGGAATCTGTCATTTTCAGGGTAAGAAGAAAGTAGCCCAACTTAACTAATTTTGAATGGCCACATGTTGGCTGTTTAGAATCCTAAGGATCTCCAACCACAGAGCAATCCCTGCATCATTCTCCAAGTTATTCCCATGGATGTTCAAGTGCAGAAAGGTGGTAGGCAGAAGGCCAAGAATAGGCTAGAAAAGCCAATAGAACTTCTCTGTAAGGTATGTGTGGTTTTTCCACAAAGCAAGGCAATGGCCTGGTATAGGCTGAGAACAGGGCAGGAGAGCTGAGAGAAATCCCATCATGGCACTCTGGCAGTTTTCTGTAGTCACTATCTGAAGGATGAAGGCAGAGCAGCAGTGCAGAGATCTCCAGAGGTGCAGAAAGTCAGGAGTGTAATGGAGAATGAAGATAATTTTTTAATGACTTAAAAAGCAGCCTCCTGCGCTTTAAAGCTGAGATAAATATTCCCTAGTTTGGAAAACTGACAGCTTAGCCATAAAGCATAGAGAAAAAATCTCTGAAATCTTGTCTGTGCTCAGGTCTCAAGAGCTGCCAAAAGGTCAAGGCCTGATCCCACCCTCAAAATATTTAAGCAAGTGGTGATTTGAATCTAATTAAAGCTGCAGTAACACTCAGACCTAGATCAACTGTAGATTAGATGACTCAGGGCCCCCTTCCTCAACTAGTGGCTTGATAGAAGAAGGTGTGAGGCCTTTTCTGTAAATAAATGTTAACTTAATCTCTATGGTTCTTTTACACAAAATGTTTGGCACAAAGGCAGTTTTAAGACATAAGAAGGAGCAAGCAAATGTCACTCTTGGCCAAGAGAGGAAATAGTCAATAGAAGAAGACACAGAGATGGCCCAATTTTGGAATTATTAGGGAGAGTTTAAAATTATTATGCTAAGTATATTCCAGGATCTATTGGAAAAAATAGATAAAATGCAAGAATAGATGGGAAATTTGAGCAAAGAGATGGGAACAATTATTTTAAATATGGGAAAGAAAATATGTCTTGGGAGTCTGGAAAGTCAAAGAGATCAGTAGGCAAAGAAAGATACTGTTGAATAGAGCTATGATTTCTGAACCCAGGGCAGTATCTTCTTACTGTCTGCCATGCTTTTTTTATGCCCTATTGTGTATGTGTGGCTCATAGTTGTTAATTTTAGACAAGCAAATAAAAAGCAAAGCCAAAACAAAACAAGGAAAAGTACAAGGCCTGCAGACAATCACTGGCTGGAGAAATCAGTGACCCAAGAAGCTAGGCTCATAGCTAAATCCTGGATTTACTTCCTTTTCCTTTTCTCTAGAAACAAGGCTTGTGATATAGGTACATTTGTGATTCAGTACAATCCGTGCATCAGGGGATGTTCTCTTTGTCTTTTGTTCTTAGCTTTGTTTGGAGAGGTCACTCATTCAAAAGACCAGGTGTGCTGGAAGAAAATGTTTGAGTTCCAAAACCCAGAATAAAGATAAACACCTATACGTATTTTTAGAATATTGTATTTTCTTTACAGTTTGGGCTTTTTGTTTTTTTACCTGTGAAAAAGATCAAGGTTCATAGCAAAGCCGTGTACATTTTGCATAAGCCCATCATCAAGGCCTCTCTTCTGAAGTTTTCTCAGTGAAGATCCTTTTTCTCTTATAGCATTAAAAGTATTATCATGTCTTTGCCAAGAAGTGTCAAAGGTTCCTTTTGGTACCATTGAAAAAGTTGAGTAAACTATTTTTTTTTTCTAGCTGCATTCTTCTGTTTCCTAGGAAGTTGATTTGACCTTTCTTTCTTTTTTATTTCTTTTTCAATTTTTTTCATTTGAAGAGGAGTAAACTGGTTCACACAAAATGTGACTTTACATTGTGCTTTTTATTCAAGGACAAATAATGATTCTGAAACAAACCCCAAATGCCTGCTGAACTCAAGCTTTTTCCAGGAAATGAAAAAAGTACTGCTTTTAATTTTTCTGTGATTATCCATTTAAAAATTGTGCATTGTTACCTGTTTTTGTGCTTTCCTATCAAGCTCTTTAGCATAAAAATGTTTTGATGTCTTTATTAGAAATGTTTTTTAGGGATAGATCCAACCAGAGAGAATTTAGTCCTAAATAAGGGAGAATGAGTTTCATAATTTCAGGATCAAATGCATAATGAAAATGTGGGTCCCCTTGTTGAGAAATGATTAAGAATTTTAAAATGATGACAGCAGAGCATTAGACCTAGTGAGGAGCGTTTCTAAGGGTAGGGGCTGATGGGACTGCACAGCTTTTGATGCCCATGAAGCCAACCCTGGAATGAGTATTATCTCTACTTCTGGTTCCTTAGGGCACTGTTGACTCTTCATGAACCTGCGCATCCAGGTGTTCTAGAATCATGGTCTTGAATGAGATGAAATTTAGGAGCCTAGTTGTAGTGGGGGATGCATGGCCAGTATGTACAGCCATGCAGATAATGCACTGGATAATTCCAGGGAGCACGATTCACATTCTTAGTCATCATAAATTTAGATGATTATTGTGGCTTTTTTCCCTGACAGATGGCAAAAAATGTGTCTTGAAGAGGAGCAGCTTTTTCTATTACCCAAAGATGATCTTATTTGGGCAATTAGTCGGCTGCTTTTGCCAACTCTTTTCCCTATCCATTAATATTTTCTCTTTTCCTTATAGATCGATTCCACTTTTTTACTAAGTGCCATTTGACCTCACAGTTTGTGTGTGCATGGTGGGGATGTGTGCGTCACTGTGTGTATATATGCACACGTGTGTGTTTGTCTGGATTTGTCTCTCTTTTCTCCTTTCTTTCATATCCTGTCTCTCACCTCCTCTCTGTTTTCTTCCCTTTGCTTTTTCCTCTCTTCTCTCTTCAACCTTTACTTTCTTCCCAAAGTCTGGCTTCGTAGAAAGTCTCCTGCACAACTGGCATTTGAATCTTAGGTTGAATTTCATTTCATTTGTTACCTCTCCCAAGGGTATTCCATTTGAAACTCTGAATTCTAAATAGGAAAAGGAAGATTTTAACAACTTAAAGGAAACCCTGTGAGCAGATGGTGCCCATCTCAGCCACTCTTAAAACTAGTAGCTTAAAAAGGAGTCTTGTATTTGAGGCTGCATCCACAGAGAGTTTACGTTATGACAGTGAAATAAGAATAAAATCCCCAAGAGGACAGTTTTATTCCCATGTCTTCAAGGTTGGTCCTCAAATGTAGGCTCTGTGAGCTGGAAGGGATGTTAGAGATAAATTAGAAATTCTACTTTGCAGGACACCCTGCTATTAGAATTGCTATTGCAAACCCTGTTTGGTGCTATTCTTATACGCTAGGATGAATCGTATCTAGGCTCCATATAATCAGGGCCAAATGGGGGCTGGATGATGCCTACAATAGGGACAGACGTAGCTGATGTGTGGAACTACACAGGGTCTAGTATTAATTGCACATGATCATCCTATTGACCTTTCACCATTCTCCCCATCACTTTGGCAAAGGAGGAAGAGAGTTTCCTTTGCCTGCTTACCCTGTTCAGAATATAGACTTCCTTCCTTCCTCTGTCGCTGCCATCAACGTTCATTCAACTCAATTTTACCTGCAAAAGAAATGTTCTAAGAAAGGAAGAGAAGTCCTGTTCTGAAAGGCAGACCATTGATAGGGCTCCTTTACATCCCTCCAGTGAAGCTGGAAGTTGGCTGTTGTTGAACTTGAGCCAGCTTGCTGTGGTTGATCCATGGAAAACAAAAGCCTTTGTGTGTCTTGTTTTGGATCTGATCACAGAGGCCTGCCTTTGAAAGTGATAACACCACCATTCCTTGTTTCCTCTGCAGGCCTTTGAACATGCAGCAGAGCAACATACTTGCTTCACATTTCAAGTTGAACCTTCCGTAGGAAGGTCCTGTAAGCCTTCTTACGAGGTTTAATGTCGCAGATTCTCTATAGTGTAATGATATATTTTAAGCTTTTATACATCTCAAGATTGCAAGCTCCTGAGAACTTACTCAGTGTTGATCATCTTGGAACTCCCATGGTCAGGCCCTGAACTTGGCATATGGAAAGAGCTCAGTAAAGGGGCTTTCCAGTGATGCTGAGGGACATAGAAAAAATAGGATCAGGAACAGGGATGCACAGAGGCACCCTTGATTTAGTTGCACCTGGAATTTAGAGTAATCTGAGGCCAGATTCTGCTTAGTCAGACTCGACATCTGTAGCTACATTTCTCAGAATAGCCCAGGAAAGAGAAAACAGAGGCTCTTGCCAACTCTATTGATGTCAAGAATGACAACTCCATATGCTGAGAAGCAAGGAGCCCCAGTTGTACTGTTCATTCTTGGTTCAGGATGCAGAAGTAATGGAAAGGAGAAAGATGAAAAAGGCCTTGCCTTCTCTCATTCTCCCTTTACTCACTGGACCACGAAAAGAGGAAAATACAGTTTTAAAAATCAAGTACCATAATCATGATTTTTTAAAAACTCTAGATATCAACATTAGCCAGATCCTTGTTAAATCCCAGGAAGGCTCATTTGTAGCTCCTGTGGCAAGACTTGGGAGACCATTATTTGGACCAATATCTTCATTTTAACAAATGGAATCTTCTGAGCTCTGAAAACCCATTGTGGTCAAGCATATCAAGGGGCAAAATGTGGAAAACTGACAGTTTCTCAAATGTTTTGCTCAAGAACACACATGCACACACAGAGAGAGACCATCAAACAAGACATAACAAAAAAAAAAAAAAAATCCACTCCGGCTTCAAAACGTTCTAGTTTGACCAACTGCAATGTGCTGTTACTTTTTTTTGTTGTTGAGAAACAGCACAGTTTTATAGGGGAAATAATTAAATAAGTCAAATTTCAGGAAGAATGACAATTAGATCTTTAAGCTCTGAATTATCATGGAGGAAACTTTGTGACCAGTGTGACTTGTGACCTGCTCTACACTGATGAGACCTATGTTCGCCTCCTTCTCTGTAGACTGCTATTTCTGTACCTGCAGAACCCATAGGCCCTGACTCAAGAATTCACTCCAGAGCACATCCTCCTGTGACTCTCGCCAACATGTTTATAACCAACCGTTTAATTCAGGTGGTTCCTCCGAGCTTGGGAAAATATGTGTTATTGATCTGTGCCTTTGAGAGCTCGGAAAGGTGGAGGTCTTGTGGAGTTGTGGAAACATCTATAGAGTACGTTGTTTGCAGGCTCTGGTCTGTGCTGAGAATAGAGCAGTGACCATGAAGGGTGAGGTCTCTGCCCTCACAGAGCTGATGTTCTGCTGGCGAGTGTGAACAGGCTTCCTGCTGTGCCACCAGAGAGCCCTGTGACTTTGGGTGGGTTTTTAACCTCTCCAAGCTATTGTGTCTTCATCTTCAGCTCGTCATCTTTGAAGAAGTTAGACCTTTTGAAGGCTTTGTGTTTAACTCATACATTTTTTCTTTGTTCTCCTTTCTCATTCAAATAGCAAGAAGCTATTCAAAGAGTAACCTGACTTTTCGTTTTGACCTTGAAGTAAGATATTGGAGGCTTTTATTTGATAAACAAAACAGAACAAAACAAAATCTCAAAGCCTGAAGCAAACTGTCTTTACCTCAGGAACAAAAACAACAGATTGCCATGTTTGATGGTCTGTGCAACGTAAAGAAAGGCAGAACTTTAGAAGAACATTGGAGATATCAGCAGTCTACAGTTTGCCAGTTGTGTCACTAATTGGGTGGCCTCTGGGGCCATATTCCTTTCTCTTCATGGGGCTTTGCTGCCAGTTGCTATCCAGAATTGTTTTTTCTTTTTTTAAATGAAGAAAGAAAACAAATAGGCACTGAGTCTGGCTCTTCCTCTGTCTTGTAGATTTTTTGTTTTTTTGTTTTTTTTTTAGCTTTGAGCACCATTGAGACATTTATCCACTAGAGAAAGACCTGCTATGTGCCTGGGACTGTTTTAGGCTTAGGGAGATACTGTGTCGAACAAGACAGGAAGAGTTCTGCCCTCATGGAGTTTAAGTCTGGAAAGTAAGAGAGGTAGACAGTTAACTAGTGAATAAATAAATGATTTGGGGGAATCTGAAAGTGCTGTGAAGAGATTGAACCAATGATGTCAGCAAAGTGCCTGGGGTGGGGAGGAGGAGCTTTGTAACTTGCTTGACCAAAAGGTTCTGTCTCAGGAGGTGTTTGGTGAGCTGGGCCTGGATGATAAGGAGAAGCTATTGTTTGATCCCACAATGGCCCCTCATGGTAGTTAATACCAGTTATAAAATTAAACATGATGGCAGGTGCTGTGAACCACTCCTGTAATCCTAGCACTTTGGAAGGCCAAGGCAAGTGGATTGCTTGAGGCCAAGGGTTCGAGACCAGCCGGGCCAACATGACGAAATACTGTCTCTACCAAAATATACAAAAATTAGCTGGATGTGGGGGTGTGTGCCTGTGATCCCACCTACTCAGGAGGCTGAGGCAGGAGAATTGTTTGAACTTAGGAGGCAGAGATTGCCGTGAGCTGAGATAGTGCCACTGCACTTAAGGCTGGGCAACAGAGTGAGACTCTTTCAAAAAAATAAAAATTAAAAAATAATTAAGTTAAACATGAATGCAAAATGGCATAAATGCTGTGAAACACCATTTGGCAGTTCCTCCATAGGTTAAACTGAATTACTATGTGACCCAGCAATTCTACTCCTAGGTCTATACACCTAAAATAATTAAAAACAGACATTTAAGCAAAAACGTGTACATGAATGTTTTTAGTAGCACTACTCATAATAGGCAAAAGATGGAAACAACTCAAATGTCCATCAGTGGATGAATGGATAAACAAAATGTGGTATATCCATACAATGAAATTTTAGAATGAAGTTCTGATACATGCTGCAACATTGATGAACCTTGAAAACACTGTACTAAGTGAAAAAATGTGGACACAAAAGGCCACATATTGTATCATTCAGTTTCTATGACATGTCCAGAACAGGTAAATCTATAGAGACAGAAATCCGACTAGTGGTTGACTAGGGGCCAGGGTGTGGGTGGGAATGAGGAATGGCTAAATGGCTATAGGACTTTCTTTCAGGGTAATGAAAATGTTCTGGAACTAGATGGTGGTGAGAGTTGTACACCATTATGAATGCATTTAATATAAAGTATATACTTTTAAATGGCTAAAATGGTAAATGTTAACGTGAATTTTACCACAGCTAAAAAAAATTAAACCCAGTTGTGATGTTTGACACCAGTCTTTATGAAGTGACATTTATATGTACTTGAAAAATATCCTGCAAATGAAACATACCTATCTGTCTTAGTTTTTTATTTCAGGAGGATGGGGAGAAAGTTTTATTTGGTATTTATTTAGGCCAATCCCTCTGAAAGAAGGCTTTCATGGACTTATCAAAATATAAGTGAACCTAAACACAGGTACGCAAATATTCAGGTGTGCACATCTCTCCAATGATTCTTTTAAGCCTAAAATTATTTAGAAGTGAACAGGATGTGTTTTATACCTGGGCCTCTCCCAGTGCACTCTGATCTGTAATTGTGTTCTACAAATGAGCAATGAGACAGATTCAGCCCCTGTATATATGCGTGATACATATACATTTGCCTTGTATGTATCATCTATAAACATTAGTACCTTCCGCTGGTCCAGCCCCTAAAATAAATACAAATGGCAAAAAGTCCATATTTGACTGAACATTAAAATATTAGCCACAGCAGTTGTGCCCTATTTGTTAATGGAGTTTGGTGTGTCATGCATCTGACATATGGGAGAAATTGGTGAAAATCCTGCAGCCTAGAAACGTGTTTGATGACATCTGAAGAGTTTTCAAACTTCTGGTAAAAATTAATGCTATGTTCTCTTTTAAAAACAAGCAAACAAAACTCAGTTTTCAAATAATACACATTTAGTTCGTCAAGTCTTTATGACCCTGTTCTTTCTTTGAATTACATGAATAAAATACTAGTTAGGCCTCTTTGACCTTTTTGTTTTTTTCTTCCAGTTCCTCTGATCTACATAGTTATTAGGAGGTGGAGATATGTTTGGCTACATTTTTCAAGGGGTAGATTTTGATGTATTTAGGCTTAGATACAAAGCTCTATACCAGACTGTCCTAGAAAATGTTGAGACTATAGCCATTTCCAGCAGTCCAGAATGATCCCGATAGCTTCTGTCTACCTAACCACTTGTAAGTGGTAACCCCCGATCCCCACCCCTGCCGCACACACCTTTCTTTTTCCTTCAGATACTTTTCTACCACATTCCACATTAGAAATAAATAATTCTATGTCTTGTTTAAGCCATGTTTGAATTTCCTGATAAACACACACGTGAGAGAAGAGAGGCTCAGTCTGCTGTTTGTTTGAGGCTCATTGTCTGCTTCCATTTTGACCCAGTTTCTTTAGGGGCTGGGAGAACAAGGGCAATTTTAGGCGTCACGGGAGTTTATCAATGGATGCTTTCAGACAGTCCTCTGAAACATGTGCCTTAGTAGTAATTATTTGCCTAGGATCCTACATTCTTCAGAAGGAGTTTATTGTTCTCTAACAGGAGGAAAAATAAATCTTTGTAGTTTATTGTGAAACCTTCAGCTTCCCCCAACTGCAAGGACCCTGACTATCAGGTTTAGGATTTCAGCTGCAGGTGTGAAGGCTTACAGTTTTTATCTCCTCTTACATGGAGGCCCATCTCTGATGGGGAGGGGTTAGAGCCTAACCAGTCTTGTAAAAGTGATGCCAGTGACTTTCAGTGGACTCCAGTGTTTGAAGGCTTTAAAAAGTTAGCACTGAAATATCAGAATCCCACAGGAAAGGTATAAAAACAATAAAGGCCCCTAACATGACATAGCGTGTTCTGTACAGATATATATACTCCACATTCTTGAGACATCCTTGGAAGATTCTTTTTTTAATTTATTTTTATTTTTATTATACTTTAAGTTCTAGGGTACATGACGATTTGATGGGTGCAGCAAACCAACATGGCACATGTATACCTAGGCACATGTATACCATGGCACATGTATACCATCAAATCGTCATGTACATTAGGTATTTCTCCTAATGCTATCCCTCCCCCCTTCCTCCATCCCCCGTCAGGCCCTGATATGTGATGTTCACCACCCTGTGTCCAAGTGTTCTCATTGTTCAGTTCCCATATATGAGTGAGAACATACGGTGTTTGGTTTTCTGTCCTTGTGATAGTTTGCTGAGAATGATGATTTCCAGCTTTATGCATGTCCCTGCAAAGGACATGAACTCATCCTTTTCTATGGCTGCATAGTATTCCATGGGGTGTATGTGCCACATTTTCTTAATCTAGTCTATCATTGATGGACATTTGGATTGGTTCCAAGTCTTTGCTATTGTGAATAGTGCGGCAATAAACATACATATGCATGTGTCTTTATAGTAGCATGATTTATAATCCTTTGGTATGTACCCAGTAATGGGATGGCTGGGTCAAATGGTATTTCTAGTTCTAGATCCTTGAGGAATCACCATACTGTCTTCCACAATGGTTGAACTAGTTTACAGTCCCACCAACAGTGTAAAAGCATTCCTATTTCTCCACGTCCTCTCCAGCATCTGTTGTTTCCTGACTTTTTAATGATCGCCATTCTAACTGGCATGAGATGGTATCTCGTTGTGGTTTTGATTTGTATTTCTCTGATGACCAGTGATGATGAACATTTTTTCATGTATATGTTGGCTGCATAAATGTCTTCTTTTGAGAAGTGTCTGCTCATATCCTTCACCCACTTTTTGATAGGGTTGTTTTTTCCTTGTAAATTTCTTTGAGTTCTTTGTAGATTCTGGATATTAGCCCTTTGTCAGATGGGTAGATTGCAAAAATTTTCTCCCATTCTGTAGGTTGCCTATTCACTCTGATGGTTGCTCCTCGTAAGATTCTTAATGCAGGAAGTTTATTCCTATGTGTGCGCAAGTGTGTTGGAGGTGGGGATGTATGTATGAAAGAGAATGAAGAAAGAATCAGACTATGAATAGCTCAGTACAGGACACTCTTGCCAGCATCTGTGGGCTGTGGGCATTGGCAGTAGTTGCAGCCTTTAACAGCCAGCCTGGCATCAGCACTGACCAATTGGAATGGGCATCAACTAATGGAGCAAGGTCCTGGATGGCCCGTTTCATGCTAGGCTTTTATCTTTTAGCAGTCATGTTGTAGGGAGGTGAGGAAGGGGCCCTGCAGAAGGAGTCCAGATGGCCAGGCCAGTAGCAGGGGGATCTTAGGTATTAAGACAGAGGTTATTTACCAACCAGTATGGTTGTATTTGAGTATTTTGACAAGCAGTACACTGGCTGAAGCTCTGGAAATCTCTCTGTATCCTAGACTTCTGGAGTAGTTCCTATCAAGGTGCAGCTGTTGTTGTTATCTAGATGTGTGTGTGTTTGTTGCATTGTGTGCTTGTGTGAGAGTTTGCTCAGACATCATTGGTGTGTATCTGAACTGCTATTTGGTTAGAACCCCAACATTTGTTCTTAGCCTTCTCTGTATGCCCATGGTGTTCAGTGCAGATTGAAGTCTGCTGACTTGGTTGGATCCCCAAATAATTTCCTGTCCTGCCACATGTTGGTGACTATTTCAAAGTGAAAGCATGCAGTAGGGTCACTGGCATTCCAGAGATGGTGGTTAGGAGGTCTACATTGCCTCTTTCCAGAAAAGGGTTCAAATGTTGGAAGTGACAAAGTTGTTGGTCACATATTTGTGCAGGAATCCTAACAGGTACACAGGCTAGGCCTAGTCACCTCATTGGTGGCTGGAAAGACAGCCCTTGAGAGGGGCGAAATTACTGAGAAAGTTTGCTTCATCTGAGCCCCACAGAGAGGACTTCAGTGCTGGAAGAGACACTGCCATCTATTGATCATGGTCTTAAAAGATGCTTTTGTGCTCTCTTTAAAGAGATGCTTCTCTCTTCATTAGGTCATTGGCTTCAGAGCGATTTGAAGCAATTTAAAAATAAGCACACAGTTGAATACCGTAATGTGTTTAAGCCAGCTGTTTCTGACTGTGCTAGTTACTTTTTTTTCTATTTATGAGAACGGCTTATATTATATTATGCACATACTGAGCCATGGCATGGCTATATGATAGCCCCATATAATATCAGCATTTAAGGTGGACTATTTAGAAAGATCCACATGGTAATAAGTTTCCAGCAGGATCCCTTACAGAGCATGAACCATCTAACAGCTTGATTTTTACCCTTCCATCTTCTGCTAAACATGTTTTCTTCTCTTGATCCTCACGCATATCATTCTGAATCTAAAAATACCGTTTACTTTCCTTTGTTTCATTTAAATGTTGCATTATGTTTAACTCTAGCCAGCCCTACATAATAGAATTTTCTGAAAGGTTGTTACCCCTCACTCTTCTTCGGGGACTGGATAAATTCAGTGTGAACACACAGAACTGCAGTAAATGGGGGCAAAGTACCAGTTTTATTTAGGGCTCTCCAATCATGGGTTCAATTGGAGAACACAGTGAGGCCCCTTTCCTCACTGCCTGAGTCCTGAGTCTTGTCCCCACTTCTTACCCAGAGATTGTTGGAAAAGTTAGAACCAGAGAACAAAGACCTCCTTGGGCCTACCAGCTGGTGAAGTAGATTTCTGCTGTCCCAACAGAGTTCATCTCACAGAAGTTCACTGGCCTTGCCTACACTAATTGGAATTATTTTTCTGTGTAACCGGAAAAGCAGACAGAGAGGTCAGGAACGCTGGCTCTGGAGCCATAACACCCAGGTTCATGTGTTTTCCAGAACTTTCCTGAATCAACTAGGGTCCCCTTTTCTGTGCTGGCATGGGGTAGCACTGAGCCAACTCCCACCTTTTTTCATACTGACATCGTTATATTACGATTTTTTTCTTTCCCTAGACTGTGAGCATCTTGAGGTTAGGAACCATGTGTAAGTCATTTACGTATCTCTGACTCCCGGCCTAATAGGTACTTTATTATATGTGAAGCTAAAATGCAAAGTAAATGAACCAGAAAGGGTAGGTCACAAGGTGTGGATTTAAGTTTGTTCGTAATTTGGAGCAGTAACAGGTTTCTGAGATTAGTGAAATGATCAGAACTAGTCTTAAAAAGTAATATAGGCCGGGCGCGGTGGCTCAAGCCTGTAATCCCAGCACTTTGGGAGGCCGAGGCGGGCGGATCACAAGGTCAGGAGATCGAGACCACAGTGAAACCCCGTCTCTACTAAAAATACAAAAAATGAGCCGGGCGCGGTGGCGGGCGCCTGTAGTCCCAGGTACTCAGGAGGCTGAGGCAGGAGAATGGCGGGAACCCGGGAGGGGGAGCTTGCAGTGAGCCGAGATCGCGCCACTGCACTCCAGCCTGGGCAACAGCGTGAGACTCCGTCTCAAAAAAAAAAAAAAAAAAAAAAAGTAATATAAAAATAAAGACTCTTAAGATTTAAAAGGACCTTAAAAGATTACCCAATTATATTAGTCCGTTTTCACACTACTATCAAGATACTACCTGAGACTGGGTAATTTATAAAGGAAAGAGATTTAATTGACTCACGTTCTGCATGGGTGGGGTGGCCTCAGGAAACGTACAGTCATGGCAGAAGGGAAAGTAGTCACGTCTTAGATGGTGGCAGGTGAGAGACAGAGCGAAGGGGGAAGAGCCCCTTATAAAACCATCAGCTCTCATGAGAACTCACTCACTATCACAAGAACAGCATGGGGGAAACAGCCCCCATGATCCAGTCACCTCCCAGCAGGTTTCTCCCTCAACACATGGGGATTACAGTTCCAGGTGATCCTTGGGTGGGGACACAGAGCCAAAGAATATCACCAATTCAGCAACCCATTTTAGAGTCTACTCTGACAACTTTCCCATTAGTGGTTGTTGGGCCTTTGAGCATCTGCCAGGGCTTACACTGTTTTCACACTGAGGCAAAATATCCTTTACAACTTTCATTCCTAATTGTGCCCTCTGGCAATACCTAGATGAAGTATTGCCTCTCTTCACTTTTCATGTATTTAAAGAAGAATTGCCATGTCCCCCAACCCATACTTACCAAGTAAACATACCTAGTTCATTCAGCCTTTCTTCATATAATACAATTTAGAGTTCCTGCATTATCCTGGTAGGGGAACTCTAAATATATTCCAGTGAATGTACATCCCTCAAAAAATGTAACACTAGAAGTGAAGATGATATTTCAAGTATGGCACAGAGTAGAAAAGATTTATTACCTACTTAATTCTAAAAATCACATGTGCATTAAGTACAACTTCTCTTATTAGCTTCATTGATTGCCTGGCCCCACCTTTGACTCATGTTCAGCTTTCTGTTGATGAAAACATAGCATTTCTTTATACTGCTGCTTAAGTCATGTATCTCTCAGCCCCTACTTATATGGTTGTTTATTTGGGCCCCAAAATGTTATCTCCTGCTAGATCCAACCCATCTCTCATGCCTGCCAAACCTCTCTTTGGATCCATACTGTGCCGTTCAGGGTCTTTACTATTTTTCTCAGCACTGTGCCTCTGAAGATTTGGTAGGGTTGCCGTTACTATCTTCAAATAGGTGCATGATGAAAATGTTCAACTGGGCAGGTCAAGAATAGAGCCCTGTGGTAAGCTACTAGAATCCTCTCTTAAGGTGAGTATCAACTGTGAAAACAGTTTATAACAAGTTTTATACCCCCTCCATAATTTATAAGACTACCATAAGAGACCTTATAAAACACATTGTTGAAGTCCATATTTTGGTACAGCAATATAAATGAAGGGAAGAATGAGCTTAGGCTGATGTGGCCAATTCTGAGTAAAATTAAAATTTTGCTGCCTCCTGGCAATTGCACTTTTTTTTCTTTCTTGTCATGAGCATCCTAATAAACCATTTATGACTTCCCCCCAGATCTCCCCAGGTGACCTCTATATGATTTTTAGAATCTTTCTTCTTCGGTTTAAAAATATGAATGACATTTGCCAGTCCTCCAGCTTTTGGCACATCCTTCATTTTCCAAGATTACTCGAAGATTTCTGACAAGGCGGAACATTAGTGATCTCTGTTGCAAGGACTCATAATATCTAGAGCTGTGATTGCAAGACTGTTTAATTTCACTTTCAGCCTATTGTCTGATTCTTTCCAGGCATCTGCTGTTTGGGCCAGGACTTCTTTTTCCAAGTTGTTACATTGCATGTACAAAAGAAAAAATTCAGCCTGGTGCGGTGGCTCACACCTGTAATCTCAGCACTTTGGGAGGCTGAGGCAGGAGGATCACGAGGTCAGGAGTTCAAGACCAGCCTGGCCAATGTGGTGAAACCCCGTCTCTACTTAAAAAAAAATACAAAAATTAGCCAGGCGTGGTGGTGTGTGCCTGTAATCCCAGCTACTCGGGAGGCTGAGGTAGGAGAATTGCTTGAACCTGGGAGGTGGAGGATGCAGTGAGCCAAGATTGCACCACTGCACTCTAGCCTGGGTGACAGATTGAGACTCCGGCTCAAAAAAAAAAAAAAAATCATTTTTATAGCAAAAAGTTCAGAACACTTCATCTTCCTGCAGCTTTCTAGTTATGTGAAATCCACAAGGTCCAGTGTATGCATCAGTTTCCTTCATTTGCAAGGGGACCTTCTTCAAGTAACAGAGCTTACGATAAGGATGCAGTATCAATATGGCCAAAATGGCCACTTGGAAACACAAAATTGAATCAATAAATGTCAGGACTTGGAATTCGAAGATCTAAGGCAACTCTAGGTGCAAGGTTATCTGGCCACACTGTTGGCCACCGTTCAGTGACTTCCACCCTAGTCCTATGCTAAAAACAGACTCTGCTCTGTTCTCTGGCTGGTTTTTTATTCCTGCACTACCAAACGGCTTTCTGAGTCTTTGCTTCCTCAGAATTTACATCTACCCTTGCTTTTGGCTTGATCAAAGATATTTCCTCACCCGTTGCATTTTGTAGTCTGTTTCTTACTCATTCTGTTATTCTGGGGGACTTTTAAGATGGTGTCTGGAAAAATTTAGGAATGGATCTGCCCAAAGATAGAAAGAAAGTGAAGAGTCTATGTTAGTCCCAGGTTTTTGCTTTTCTTTTCAAAGAAATATGAGAAAGCTTGCTAGTGTCTCTAACTCTGTGACAGTACCGTGAGCAGTCACCCTCAGTCACACCCATGACCTCTTTCTGAGGTAATGGTTCACCTTATAGACCACCAGGTCTACTGTACCCAACCTGGACTGCAGATGTGCGCCTGACCCAAAGACAATCAATGCATGTGCTGGCCAGCAAAAAGCTCTTTCCCACATAGGATAAGATGCACCCATTGGATTCCTTCTTCGTGAATGATTTTCACTGAAAACCGGGAATAGGACCAGGCATGGGGTAGCAGGAACAGAAAATGAGAGAGAAATGAGAGACTATGAGAGACTGGAGAGAGACTATGTGTTATTTTCCTAAAGGAAAGGAACAATCAGGAAAACAAATGTTGATATTCTAAGGGGCTTTGGGAAATTTCTTAATATCTCCTACAGTCTTGGTACAGATCTGTATAATCATATGCATAAATGCTTTATGCCTGTTTAGTCGACCTTGGCACTAGGAGATGGAGGGTGTCTGGTTTCGCAGGTAGAGTTAAGAGCCACACACTGTTCCTAAGACTTTGATCTTTCTTTTGTTGTAAGAACTTCATTCTCCTCTTGAACAGACTCCCTCCCCCATGTCCTTTCTCTTGGGCATCCTCAGAAGGTTGCTCAGCTTCTCTGGGACACTGAAGGTGTCTGCCAGTTTTTCTTTTCTGTACCGGACCCTGTTGGTGATGTTTGCTTGCTCTGCCCTCTTGGCCCTTACCTGTGCTCTTGACAAGGCCCATCATATTGCCTTCCGTTGTTGGTGACAACACCCGACTGTGGGTGCTGACTAGTGCTCCAGGTATCAGGGTCTGCTGCTCTGGCAGCTGATATATCTGGGACCCCCCAACCCACAGCTTGCATTGTGTTCTCCAGAACTACAAGTGAACTGAAGATGCATCCTGTTCTTGTCTTCATAGGAAATAATTTCTCTCTTTTGTGTTACTCTGTCACATTATTCCAAAGAGGTACTGGGTCAGTTCCCACCAGCTCAAAGATGGTGTGAAAACAGATATTTCTGTTATGTTTTCAGGCTTATTCACATGTCCATGACTTTTGGGACTTGTAGAGAAGAAGGTTTTCCTGGGAGCAAACTCAGCAATAGAATAGTGTACTCAAAGCCACCTCCCCAGCCCTCCAATAACTGAGGCATTGTTTGAGACCAAACTCGTGGTGCTGACCTTCTCCTTCTTTAGGATATGATTTAAAGGCCCTTTCCCAGCCCTTCCTGCAGACTGACTGATGGAGCCTTGAGCCTGCCAGTCACCCCAAACCAGCTGTACCTGAGTATCTCCTGGGAATCCAACCACAACTCAAGCCAGCACTGCTCCCCACCCTCACCCCACCTGCCTTAATTCTTAGAAAATACATAAAAAAACTCAGTGTACCTCACCCTAATCTCCCACCTCAAAAGTAAGAAAACTGGATTTCTTGCTCAACACTCTACAGTTCATACTTGAAAAAAAATTAATTCTGACAGAACCACCTCTGGCCCCTTTCCAAAGACGTAAAGTCTCACTGAAAGTGATTGGGAGGAAAGGAACAAATGAATGTTTAAAAGGATTAAAATGCAGGAGTTAAATTGGGACCTTGAGTGGGGCTATGGGAAGGGGAGGGGCTGGGAAGCTGTGAATGCAGAGAGAACCACAGCTGAGAGCATTGTGGCTCCGGGGGAGAAAAACCATTTTGGGTTCTTAGTAGAAGAATAGCCATTTCTTTTGATATTTCCAAGATTGCCACTCTTGGGGTTTGCGCTGTTTTTCACTGTACCTTTTTTTTTTTTCTTTTCAAGTAAGCCCTAATGACTTGGCGTCCTGACACATAGCTGCATTCTGCTTATAATAATGTGTACTTTCAAGTTTTTACTCAAACTCAATATAATTTCCTTTAGAAAAACGTTTTTGAGAAACACAGTATTAAATCAAGAAAGCCCTTGCTGCTTTTATTGTCACTAAAATCATATATTGTTTTCCAAAGAATACCGCCATTTGTTTATATTTCCCCACAGTTTTTGTTTTTGGGAGTTTTGTTTTGTTCTAGTGGCAGCTGAAGTGATTTTGAGTGTTTGCAGCATGATGTTAATTAACCAAATGTTTCAACCTGGAACTTTGAACACCTGGGCTTACATAAATTGCTCAGAATCAGTGTGGAAATCTTTGGAACAGTGGATGTAGAAGATTTGGGGTAAAACAGGTACTAGATGGTGAGGGGTTTTATGCTCTACTCATTCTTTAGGCAAAATAAAAACAGACGAGTAAGTGTCAGCCTCTTTGGGACAGTTGATTACCAGCAGCAATAGGCGTGTTTTATATACTCATGGGTTAACCGGAAGCAGCTCTCAGAATCCATTTTAATGAAGATAGTTTAGGTTTAGTCTATGTTTGGCTGACAGTTAACCCTGTTCCCATTTCACCTCTCTATTCTGCTGACCCTTGGGCTTCATAATATTTATATCTTGTATACTTGCAAATGAAGAATCAAGGCTGGCCGTGGGAATGACTAGGGTGTCAGAGTGAAATTTTGGTATCCAAATCTCTCCACTCATCCTTCTTTCCTTCAGGAATCTCCTCACCAAGAGAATGTTGACTAAAGAAAAAAAAAAGCTTTTGAAATGACTAACATTAGTTCTATTCAGAAGTCTTATTGAGGATTGTAGATGAGGCCTGTACCTTGAGAATAGCTCTCTTGAGAGGTTCTGTCAGCACAGTTTCAGCCCACTGCATATATACAGGTGGTGGAGGTTCAGGACGTGCAAAATCACATCAAACTTGCCCAGAATTACGCTAAAGCAGAGTCATATCAAGGTTTGGGCATAAGAGTATACCTAGATATAGATTACAGAAGCATAATCACTAAGACTGTCAGATATTATCTTATGTGTAGAAAAAGGCAAGGACTAGGATCATTTATGTTTTAAGGAAATAGTGACTCAAGCAAGAGACATGGGGGGTTATGTGCTCTATCTGGTTTTGTCTTCAGAACATCTTTCTGGAGAGCTTCACATTGTCAAGAGAGTCAGGGACTTTGTGACATTAGGTTCCCGAGGAGCAGAAATGAAACATGGCATCTTACATTTGTTACTTTGTCTCACAAGAGCATAGGCAAACAAGAACCGTACTGACTAGGAAACGAAGCACCATTTTATGAATAATTGAGCAGGCACCTGATAACATCACAGAGACACACACACACTAAAAAGGGAGCTCCGGTGAGGCAGAATTGAGTCTCATTGGTGGTGCCCATGAAGTTAACCCAAGCTTTTTCCCACCAAGTCTAAGGTGCAAAAACTAAAACAAATTGAGATAGTTGATTTGCCTAAAGCAAGGTTTCTCAAAAGCAGCATTAGTAACACTGGGGGCAAGAGTTCTTTGAAGCAGAGGCTGTTCTGTGCACTGCAGGACGTTTGGCAGTTTCCGTTATCTCTAGTTGGTAGAGGGAACTAGAGGCCAGTAGCAAACTCCCACTCACACCCCCTTGTTTTAACAACCAAAGATATCCCCAGTCATTGCTAGACATCCCCCGGGGCTTTTAATGAGCTTCCCAGGGATTCCTATGTGCAGTCATATTTGAGAACCAGTGTTTTAAAGAAGTACAGTCACTACTGGACATGGCCAAAATACCTGCCTTGCAGATGTCCTGTGTAATGAACAGCTTCTTGATGGTACTCACTCCACATAACTATCTGTCACTTTTAAAGTTTAGCATGCATCAGAATCATGGGGTGGGGCAGGGTTAGAATGCTGAGAAGGAAATCTTTCTCATTCACTAGGTTTGGGGTGGGTCCTGACGTTTTGCATTTCCAAAAAGTTTCCAAGCGGTGCTGATGCTGCTGGACCAGGAGACCACCTTTGAGAACCACTGTTGATGACCTTCACTTCAACTCTTACCTAAAGAACAATGACCCAATTGACCCAGTTGACAGCACCACTCAAAGACTGTGGTAGAACGATCTACTGAACACCTCTTTCCATCACCTGTTTTCATCTTTTTGGAGTGTTTTCTCCTTTTCTCCATCTTTTGTAACTCACTGCCCACTTAGTTCCACTGAAGGAACTCTGTCTTTATCGTCCACTTTAATCGTTCTCCAAAGTGCTGGGGGTTCCCGTTGAGAGTTTTTCCATTCCTTCCATGTCCTTATTCATTGAATATTTTTCTTCATTTGCTAGCATTAAATATTTTAGGGAAAGATCTAAAATCTGGTTTTGTTGTTCAGATTGTCCTTATTTGGTGATATACCATCAGTGAGGATTTCTTCCTTTTCTATTGTAAATGTAGCATGCTGTAATAGTTTGTTATTGAAATAGACTTTGGGAGTTCATTTAAAAACCTAACAACCATTTTCAAGCAATGAATTAATAATTTTTGACAGAAAACCTTTGTAACTAGGGGACAATGTAGCAGGTTGTTTTTTTTTTTTTTTAACCTTGTGAGGTAAAAATGTTTTGTAATTTAGACATATTATTTAAAACCCTTTGACGTTTGCAAAACCCTTTGAAGACCAAGGCTGTGATTCACATGTCCCCATTTATATTTCTATTAAAATCACCACCCCTCCATAAATCAAGGTCTTAATGGGTAAATATTTGGCCAGTTAAGTACCAGGACTATGTAGGAGGCTTTCCTGCAGATGAGCAGAAGATGGAATTTCATTAAACGGTAGGTCTCAGTTACCCTCTGTTTGGAAT
This sequence comes from Macaca mulatta, assembly GCF_049350105.2. NCBI lineage: Eukaryota > Metazoa > Chordata > Mammalia > Primates > Cercopithecidae > Macaca > Macaca mulatta. The sequence continues at coordinate 95,369,240 of NC_133420.1, forward strand.
CCATGAAGCAGGGCTTCCCTTGGCTCTCCTTTTAAGACTCAAATCTTCCAGTTTTGGCCTCCACATTTGTGATGCACTGGCCCTGGGCTTGGCATTCACCCATTAGCCTTGTCGATCCTCCAATTTATACTGTGCACTTAAATTCTAAAATGATACTTTTGCTCCATCTGCTCCTAACTTGAGTGCCCTAACTCCTGTAATACTTGACCATTGTGACATTATATTGTAGTAGTCACTGAAAAACACTCAACATCTCCCAGACATTTCTATGACCCTAACAGAATCTGGACAGATTGTAGAGGAAAACACATGGATCTTAGAAAATATCATGGGAAAGAGCACTGGGCTGGGAGCCAGGCAGGCTCTGGGTCAGGCTCTGGCACTAAATAGTGGTGCTTCCTTGGACAAGTCACTTCTCTCACCTGGCCTCTATTTTTCTGGCCTAGAAAATTGAGGGAGTTAGACGAGGTGGTCTGTAAGCTCCTTTTTGAGGCTGCCCTCCTGTGGCTGTGAAGTTTTGTATTTTGTGGGCTGGAGACCCACCAGAGCATCCTGTTTCTGAGAAGCACAGGCGTTTTCCACATAGCTCACAGGGAATACATTGTCTGGAAGAGAGAGAGAGAGGTGCTTGGATACCTATAGAGAATGTTTGGTGGCTTCTCTGTTTTGCTCTTCAGTGGCTAGATAATGCTGCATTGGGCAGCAGGGAAGAATAATTTTTTTTCAGTGAAGTCTTCAAATTTTGGTCCTCGGCACCAATTACGTAATATATGCAGAAATACCTTTATGAATAAATATGTGGGACCCTCTCCAGAGAATAACCAGATGTCCTATTAAATTCCATATGAAGTGGGTAGAGTGTGGAACCACCCTAGGTATGAAAAGAGTCCTTAAAGTGTTCCCAAAGGGCAGGCTTATAGCAACGTATGGTGCCCAAGCTTATTACATTGGTTTTCTTTTTTTATTCTCCCTCCTCAAGTTTGTAAGAGACGGATGATTCCTATTGTTGTGGCAAGCTGTTCAGCTTTACCCTATGGTTCACAGTGAAAGAAGACATGGAGTGGGCAGGCAGTTCCTCACTTGGGGAAATTAGGCTTCCTTGGAGGTCACTGGGGGCAAAGGTGATCAGAGTTATGAGGAGCCCAGTCTGTGATCTTCATGATGTTTCTGCAGACAGAGATACTTGAATGCATAGTGTTGAATGCATTTAAAGGCTGGATTCACACATTTAAGAAATCAGGATTAAGGAAGCTGCACAGTTGTAAACTTTGAAGAAAACAATGAAGAAAGAATACTGGAGAATTGAATGCATGTGGCCAAACTATGTCACTCACCAAAGGGCCGGTCATCATCTTTTATAACATGCTAGCATGGTGGTTTGCAGAATGTATTCTCATGCCCACTTTCAGGATAAAAACATTAAAGAGACATGCCCAGGAAATTCCTTTTCCTTTTAATCAGGATAAAGCGGCCTGTTGAGGCCTGGGAAAGTGTATTGGATTTCACCTTTGATCTCCCATACGTCAGTCTCTTTACAAGTGGTCATTTCTCTGAAAGGTACAAGCTGGGACTATTTGGCATTGAGTTCCAGAATGGCCTTTATCATCTTGATGACAATTTTTCCAGTTTCGTTAACAGTTTATTCAGTTGTAAAACTACAGTGACTCATATAATTAGAGGTTTCCCTCTGTGTCAACAGAGGATTTTTGGAACCTGGTAACAAGTTGGACAACTTTCCTACCACACTTCAAAAGAAGTAGTCAATCATGGGATAATATTTTTAGAATGTCAAAACTGGAATATGGCTGGCTGCTAATCATCCACGAATAAAACCCTTGATTAATTACAAACAAATTAATCCAAGAGTGACAAAATTTACTTGGGCCTCATTGAAGTTTTACCAGGTTGCTTCCTCCAAGCCAGGTGAACAGGAAGAGGGGAAAGATGTTATTCTTCCTCATTAAAGTTCCACTTAAATAAATAAAAGCAAAAACACTCTGAACTCACAAAGACAGATGGGCTATCTTGTAAAACATTTTATCCAATGAAGTTACTTTTTTTTTTTTTTTTTTTTTTTGCCCTTCCTGGATTTTCTATCTCCCCTGAATGTGGGTAGCTGAAAAGTGTGTATAAAATATTCCTTCAGGAAAACACCAAAGTGAAATTTCTCCACAGCTGTCATAATAATAGTTCATTAAATAAAATGGTGTATTAAAAAAAAACACTTGAACATTTCATAAGTAACTCTTGGAGAGATACTGCAAATTAATGAAGTGACCATAAGGGCACGATGACAATCTGAGGTTTGAAATTCAAGAGAGTTGTGACTACAAGTCTGTTGGCAAGGTTAGTATCTATTTTTCTGTTCCTGAGAAGTTTATCTCCTAGTGCTTAGATCATGGATTAAAATGATGCCTGGGCCTGTGAAAGTTCCCCCAGGATTTATTCTGTGTGTGTGTGTGTGTGTGTGTTGTGTGCGCACACGTGTGCCCACTGCAGCACTCAGCATGGAACTTGGCTTGTGGGGTATTCTCAACTGATGTATTTATAAAACATGTGTATAATGTTTATTATATGCCAATCCTTGTTCAGGTAAAAATGTAGCTAATTTAATCTCATGATAACCTATCAGATATTCACTTTTACCATCCTATTTTACAGATGAGAAAACTGAGTCACGGAGGGGTTAGTAACTTGCCTGTGGTCACAAAGCTAGGAAGTGACAGAATTAGAATGCAAGTCCTAAGCTTTGGTTTAGGTATCCGTGATCTAGGCTCCTGTGCTATGATTCCTCTCTCAAGAAATCTTTCTTGAAATGAAGTTAACAGCTTTGTCTATGAAGAGTTTATAAAGCGAGTTCACATGTCATTTCATTAAGTCTTCATAGTATTCAGTAAGGAAGGTAAAGCTATTCCCATTTGCAGATGGGGAAAACTGGTGCTCAGAGAGTGGGGTGATTTTGCTCAAGTCACCTTCCCTTGTAAATTATACGGCAAAGGTTAGAACATGGACACCCCTGTCTTCAGCTCTGGCTCTCTTTTTGCCATAGCTGCAGTGGGGTAGTAACTTTGATAGGACTAAGAATCCTCTGCAGTCTGCCCCTTTTATTTTTAGACCCTCTACTGGTCTTTATTTCTCCTGGAGATCAGTAGTTATACTCAAACGCAAGGAGTAGGGAGGGATTTTGGTATCAATGAGTCCTCCAAACACTGGCTTTCCTGAAGTTCCTCCTGGTAGATCACCCACAGTTTTTTTCTCCCACCTCTGTCCTATGAACAACTAGTAATCACTATGGTGGGAATGAATTTGGGAGTCAAAGTTCAAGGAAAAAATTCTCAGGTAATGCGCCGTTTGCTGGGCGCCTATTTAGTATGTGAGTCTCAGTGCTTAAGGCTGCAGGTCTTCACAGTAGCCTCTCTGGTTTCCTCTAGCACTCTTGGAGTCTCAGGGAGCAAACTGTTTTCTGGTTTGAGTCTTATATCCTCCCATTTTGGCTATTGATAGAAACTGTTACCAATTTGGGCTGAGTTCTCTACTTCTTTCCCAACAGGAGTCTTGCTTTCAATTCAAGTTGTCAATCATTTTTCAAAAACCCACTCTTTATTTATACATCTGTTTATTCATATCCTATCTTGTTCTACAGAAATTAAGGGAAGCAGAGAAAAGTGAAACTACAAGTATAAAGTAGAAAATAAAGATTAGAGAGGATTGAAATTAGAGTAGGGCAAGGCCTGAGAGAAAAAAAAAAAAAGATTTGATTTCTGTTTTCTTAGCCAGAAAAAACAAAACAAAGAAACAACAAAAACCAAATGTAAAATGCAGTGCAGCCCACAATTTTTGTTGCCGCTGAGGAGTTAAAAAAAGTCTTCAAACTGTGAAGGAAAATCCTCACTTGGGACTTTTTTCAGATGGTAATTCCCTGTGAAAAGCACTGAGGTCTTAAAGATGACCTTGAATCTTTCAGCATAGCAAGGAATCAGGCAAATTGAAACCTGTAGAATAAACTCCAGGCACCTCAAGGCCAAATCAGCTGATATAGGAGCATGTAGGAAAGAAGGATTCATTCTGACAGAGGGATCTGGGCAGGCAGCAAGAGGTTCCACCTGAGTGAGCCTGGAGTGAATGGATAGATTTTGACTGAAAGAGTGAAGACGTGAGCATTCCAGTCCCAGGAGATGAAGGAGCAATGGTGAAAGTTGTGGGCTTGCATTTGCGTGGGGCAGGGATCCAATCATTTGGGTCAAGTACAGGAAGACCGATGTGGTGGAAGGCAAGACAGGAAGGAAGGTTAGTATGAGTCTGTGCCTTCTAGGAAGCTGGATAGTTTCTGAGGAGGGGCCATCCCTGACCTGTGCTTTCGGAAGCTTATTCTGGCACCAGGTGGAGGATGTATAACAGAAACGAGAGTTATATGGAGGAGATGAGTTAGGGCACTGCTGCAGTAACAGAGAAGAGAAGTGGCTAGAGCCTCAACTAGGCTACTGGCAGGGGGAAGGGAAAGCAGAAAATGGAGAATCCGTGGGAGCTAAAGTTAAAGAATTTGGCCAGATGTGGAAATTTAAGTAGGAGACAGATAGAAGGTGGAATAGAAGATAGCTAAGAGGTAGCTTTGGAATATTATGAGGTTGTCAAACATGCAGGGATCCAGTTGGACCTTCCAGAGCCTTCTGTTTTTGCTGCAGTACCATACACTGGTCTAGAGTTTTACTTTAGTTAACTAGACCTGGTTTTGAGTCATGGCTCACTCTCTGTAGGATCTTCTAACAAGTAATCCAAGTCTTAATGCTTTCACCTATAAAATGGAGATAACATCTGCCATAAATGTTATAGTAGAGATGAAATGAAAACGTGCACGTTTGGAAACTGCTTAGCACTCTGTACAGCTGTAGTAAGTGTCTTGTTGAGATTATTTCTACTCCTAGTACTTTTAGGCTAGTGTTGCTGCTTCTTTTCATGTTTCTGCTTTATTGTCTCATCTGCAATTCTTCTATCAGGAGCAAACATATTCAGAAACTCCATGTCCTGGCTCACCTAGCAATAATAGTACACATAGCAGCGTGGTGAAGTCAGGCACCCTCTTGCTACTACAAGAGTAGGTGAAGTAATGAAGATTCCCCCTGCCACACACACACACACACACACACACACACACACACACACTTGTGTTTTGGTTCCCCTCACCACTCACCCTCTGAAGAGGAAGGTAATTCTGAGACACCAAGTGACATTCAAGTTCTGAAGCAAGATTCCATACTCTAGGATGTGAGGAATTGTGCTGTTGAACTCTTCCCCCAAGAAGTGCTCAGGTTGAGGTTAAAGGACTCCTAAGGGCAGAAAGGCAGATACTGTAGAAAAAGAGAGTTCTTATGATCCTGGCGTCATGTGGCTCCCCAAACAATTTCTTGAAGACTTGTAAATGTGACAGTCTGCAAAAGCAGCAGTGAAAGTGACAACTGGGAAAAATTGTGATACCGCTTTCTGTGAATCCCCGAGGACAGCCAACACAAAAGGGTCCCTGAAGGGTCAGTGAATTGTTATAACATTCCTAATTATCAGATGTTGTGGGCTGAGCTTCTTATTGGGAAATTCTCTCCTTAGTTAACATGTCCCTTCTCTGAACATGCTTACAGGTCTCTGCTAATTCAAGAAACAAGGGGGAAAACATACCAAGAGCTCTGGTTTAATTGAAAATATAATAATTAGGTTATGGAATCCTGCTTTTGATTATAGAAACAGACTTTTTTTTCCTGTTTCTAACTTGTTTTCTGTTGGTATTATGCCTTGATAGAATTAATAAAGTTTCTGGGGATCTGTTACGACTTTTTTTGAGACAAGGTGCTACTCTGTTGCCTAGGTTGGAGCACAAGTGGTGTGATCACAGCTCACTAAGACTTGACCTCCTGGGCTCAAGCAATCCTCTTACATCAACCTGCTGAATAATTGGGACTGCAGACATGCACCACCATATCCAGGCAACTTTTTTACTTTTTTTTCTAATAGAGATGTGGTCTCACAATGTTGCCTAGGCTGTTCTTGAATTTCTGAGCTCAAGGAATCGTCCTGCCTCAGCCTCCCAAAGTGCTAGAATTATAGTATTACAGTTTTAAAAAACCTTATGGCTTAATCTGAACCCAGAAATGCAGATAGGACCTATCTCATTCTAGTTTTTTTTTTATCCTTCGCCTATGTTTTTGGGGCACTTTAACAAATCCTTGTGTTGCCATGTGCATGAGTGGGATTTAGTTCATCTTAAATAGCTGACATTCATTTAAGGAGTTAGTAGTCTCTAGATACGGTGTCACCCTTTGATTTGTGTCACCCTTTGATTTGGACAAAATGGATGCCTATTTTAGTACCTCCCCTTGAACTTGAATGTGCATAGGAATCACCTAGAGATTTTGATTGAATAGGTCCAGGGTGGAGCCTGGGATTCTCCATTTCCAGGAAGCTCCCAAGGGGGAGTCCATGCTCCTATTTGGAAAACACTTTAAGGAGCATAGCTTTGAAGGGCCCTATTCTCCTTTTCCCATGAGACAGGGAGTCTGCAAGTCCAAGGAGGTGTGGCTCCTTCAGCCTGTGCTTCCTCCTTCTAGACCTTTCTGTGGATGTTTGGGGCCTTAAAATTCTCTGCCCAAATGGCCTGGAGCCTTCTTCTAGGGTCTTCTCTGGCTTTTTCTTTAGTTCCATCTTCCTGAAGTGGGTGTGCCGCAGCCTTAAGGGATGACCAAGGGACAGCTGTTTTGGGTGAGGAAGCAACACCCTTCATGCTATAAGATAGATTTTAGGGTGGAAAGAGAAAGGGTCAAGTCGGGTATGGGAAGCTTTCCCAGCACTGTGCCATTCTGGTGCAGAACTCAGAAGTTCAAGAATTCTCAATTCCAGCTGGGCACAGTGGCTCACACCTGTAATCCCAGTACTTTGGGAGGCTGAGGCGGGCGGATCACGAGGTCAGGAGATTGAGACCATCCTGGCTAACCTGGTGAAACCCCATCTCTACTAAAAAACAAAAAACATTAGCCAGGTGTGGTGGCGGGCACCTGTAGTCCCAGCTATTTGGGAGGCTGAGGCAGGAGAATAGCGTGAACCCAGGAGGCAGAGCTTGCAGTGAGCCTAGATCGCGCCACTGTCTTGAAAATGTTGAAGCATGTCTGAGTGAAATCTTGTATTCCTTTGTCACTTGACACTTTGCATATGTTTTCCTTGATGCACATTAAAAATACTCAAATTTGTTAGGCTGCTACATGATATACAGCTCTACACTTTCAGTTTGTTTTATTAGCCATTCTGCCATTTCTAAATATATTTGTCAGCTGACAGCTTCTTTTAAAAATAATATTTAAAAAAAATACATAAAACAATATAAAATTTTGAAAAAAGCATTCTATGAAGAAGAAAGTGAGATGATACGCTTTTGCATTTTGTAATTTTTGTAGACTTGTGTGAAAGTTGGTTCTTGGTGATTACACTGCTAAGGACCGAAGTTCCTAGCTGAAATGCAGATTTTAGAGCCAATTCTAAGAAACTTGGGAAGGAGTAAAGGGTCTTCTGCTGAAACCAGCCCCTCTTGCTTTGCCTTAAGTGTTCACCTGCATTTTTGAAACCTCCTCCTGTGTGTAGTGAACGTTCTTCTGTGGTTTCAGGGTTTTCACATCCATACATCAGGCAGGCTGCACAGGACTGAAGGCACTTAGATCTGCCGGACGGTGTGTCTCACCTGGTGTCCCTTGTTGTGCAGGGCTGCTCAGGCTGCCTTTGTCTGACCTCCTGATCCCTGTACCCTACCTGCCTAGGCTAAAAGGACCTCCTGGGCGCCTTTGATTTTGCTCAGCCTAACCTCCTATCTGTCTAGACTCTTGCTATCTGCTAGGTTTTTCCTGGCTAGCCAGAGTCTAGGCTCCTTGACCTGTATATATTGGCATGAAAAAATGAGGGTTTGAAAAGAATGATTTAAAGACAAGGGTTTAAAAGAACCTTTATTGTATTGCCAAAGAGAGAGGGACTGGAACCATTGGAACAATTTCTAATTGACCTCTCAGTTGCATTGCTTGACTGTTCTGTCATCACCTTTATACTTTCAGGAGTATATTTTTCCTTTGGTACCTATGAGCAGTGTCTTTTTCCCCATCTTTTTGGTTTTTATTTATCTTTCTTGACATTTTAAGAATGGAAGTGAAATGCACATGGCATAAAATTAATCGTTTTTAAGTCTGTAGTTTGGTGGCATTCAGTACATTTGCAGTGTTGTGCAACCGTCACTTATATCATGTTTTAAAACATTATAATCACCCTAAAATAAATCTACCATCAATCAGTAGTTCTCCCTTCTTACCGCCTCTCAGCCCCCAGGCAACCACCAATCTGCTTTTTGTCTCTATGTACTTGCATATTATGGGCATTTCATATAAATGGAATCATGTATTATGTAACCTTTTGTGTCTGGCTTCTTCCACTTAGCATGTATTCAAGGTTCATCCACATTGCAGTATGTATCAGTGCCTCATTCCTTTTTTATAACTGAATAATATTCCATTGCATGTACATATCACATTTTGTTTACCTATTCATTCATCTGTTGATAGAAATTTGGGTTATTTCCACATTTTGACTATTGTAAATAGTACTTCTGTAAAGTATTTGTTTGAGTACCATTTTCACTTCTTTTGGGTGTAATATCTAGGAGCAGAATTGTTGGGTCATATAGTAATTCTATTTAACTTTTTGAAGAACTTCCAAAATGTTTTCCTTAGTAGCCGCACCATTTTACATTCCTACCAGCAGTGTACTAATGTTCAAATTTCTCCATTTCCTGGCCAACACTTGTTATTTTCCATTTTTTTGGTAGTCCTCCTGGTGGTTGTGTTATCTATTGTGGTTTCGCTTTGGATTTCCCTAATGACTAATGATGCTGAGCATCTTTTTGAGCAGCTTTTGATAATGTCAGCACATGATGCTATGATGTCAGTGACTAAGATTCATTACATTGTAGAATATTTGAAAAGCAGACAACTCAGCATTTCTGTCTTCATCCTAGTGTCCTGTACTCTTTGTTGACCTCTCAGCGAGTAATGTGAAGTTGCAGTTATGCCATCAGGCGCCTGTAGTCCCAGCTACTTGGGAGGCTGAGGCAGGAGAATGGCGTGAACCCGGGAGGCGGAGCTTGCAGTGAGCTGAGATCCGGCCACTGCACTCCAGCCTGGGTGACAGAGCGAGACTCCGTCTCAAAAAAAAAAAAAAAAAAAAAAAAAAAAAGAATGATGGGGTCAAAGGTGCCAAGAACACACTGGGGAACAGACAGTCTCTTCAATAAATGGTGCTGGGAAAACTGGATACCCATATGCAGAAGAATGAAACTTGACCCTTAGCTCTCACCATGTATGAAATTCAAATCAAAATGGCTTAAAGACTTAAATCTAAGACCTTAAACTATGAAACCACTACAAGAAAACATGGGGGAAAATCTCCAGGACACTGGTCTGGGCAGAGATTTCTTGAGCAGTACCCCACAAAACACAGGCAACCGAAGCAAAGATGGACAAATGAGATCATATCAAGTTAAAAAGCTTCTGTACAGCAACCAACAAGTGAAGAGACAACTCACAGAATGGGAGAAAATATTTTAAACTACCCATCTGACAAGGGATTAACTACCAGAATATATAAGGAACTCAAATAACTCTCTAGGAAAAAAATATAATAATCCAGTCAAAAAATGGGCAAAAGATTTGAATAGACAGTTCTCAAAAGAAGACATACAAATGGCAAACAGGCATATGAAAAGGTACTCAACATCATTGATCAGCAGAGAAATGCAAATGAAAACTACAATGAGATATCATCTCACCCTAGTTAAAATGGCTTATATCCAAAAGACAGGCAATAACAAATTCTGGTGAGGATGTGGAGAAAAAGGACCCATCATACACTGTCGGTGGAAATGTAAATTAGTACAGCCGCTATGGAGAACAGTTTGGAGATTCCTCAAAAAAACAAAAATTGAGCCACTGCAAGATCCAGCTATCAATGCCACTGCTGGATATACCCAAAAGAAAGGAAATCAGTATATTGAAGAGATACCTGCACTGCTATGTTTGTTGCAGCACTGTTTACAACAGCTAAGATTTGGAAGCAACCTAAGTGTCCATCAGTAGATGAATGGGTAAAGAAAATGTGGTGTATAGGCCGGGCGCGGTGGCTCAAGCCTGTAATCCCAGCACTTTGGGAGGCCGAGGCGGGCAGATCACAAGGTCAGGAGATCGAGACCACAGTGAAACCCTGTCTCTACTAAAAATACAAAAAATTAGCCGGGCGCGGTGGCGGGCGCCTGTAGTCCCAGCTACTCAGGAGGCTGAGGCAGGAGAATGGCGGGAACCTGGGAGGCGGAGCTTGCAGTGAGCCGAGATCGCGCCACTGCACTCCAGCCTGGGCAACAGCGTGAGACTCCGTCTCAAAAAAAAAAAAAAAAAAAAAAAAGAAAATGTGGTGTATATACACAATGGGATACTATTCAGCCATAAAAAAGAATGAGATCCAGTCATTTGCATCAACATAGATGGAACTGGAGACCATTATGCTAAGTGAAATAAGCCAGGCACAGAAAGACAAACACCACATGTTCTCATTTATTTGTGGGATCTAAAAATCAATACAATTGAGCCCATGGAAACGGAGAACAGAAGGATGGTTACCATAGGCTGAGAAGGGTGGTTGGGGGCTTGGGAGGGGGACAGGCAGGGATGGTTAATGGGCACAAAAAAATAGAAAGAATGCATAAGACCTACTATTCGATGGCACCACGGTGTCACCATAGTCAATAATAACTTAATTGTACATTTTTAAATAACTTTAATTGGATTATTTGTAGCTGGAAGGATAAATGCTCAAGGGGTTGGATAACACATTCTCCATGATGTGCTTATTTCATATTACATCCCTGTATCAATGCATCTCATGTACCCCATAAATATATACACCTACCATGAACCCACAAAAATGTTTAAAAAATGGTGGGGAGCACCCATTTTTGTCTAGGGGGAGGAAAAGGTCTGATGGAATTTCTAATCCTGAAGGGCAAATACTGTTACATTTGACTAGATGAGAATTTCCAAAGTTAGTTTTCTAAGGGTTCCAAGGGTTTCAAAGGTAGTTTTTAAGGTATTGAGGAGGCTATCAGTGAGGTTTAAGACTTAGATGTATTTGGGGGAAAATTACTGGTTTGTATTTTAAGCTTGGGCAATGGAAACTACTTTTAGAATGAGATCTTTTTTTCTTTTTTCTACAAAATACACTTCCTTCTTCATCATCATCTTGGAGTAATATGTCTACTTCTCAATCAAGGACCACACAGACAGCACATATGATGCATCTTACCATCTGAATGTGTAAGATTTCTCTGCTTGTTCGACAGTGTTTACATAAGGAATAAGAGAAAGGAGGGAACCTAACAGTCCTGGCAATATTTATTACCTTTATTATCTTCTTTGCTATCAATGTATATATTTCTTTTTATAATTTATTATGTCTTTGACTTAGCTAATTAGCTGCAAATTCATATAAAATGTTCTGTGTTTCCATTTGCCATTTGTATGAGCAGATCTAATTAAAATCTTACTTAACTCAAAAGCAGGCAAAAGTGATCTATAGTGCTGGGATTCATTTAAGGAATTAGGGTTGGAAAAAAATGGCTGGAATTGGGCACAGGGGGCTCCTGGAAGGCTGCCCCCTGTGCCCAATTTTGATCTAGGCTACACAGGTATGTCACTTTGTGAAAATTCAGTGAGCTTTACCTTGATGATTTATACTCTTTTCTATATGAATGTTATACTTCAATAACCATTTTACTGAAAAATAAAAAGAGAAAAGCCCTGTTTCCTTCTCAGTGTCCTATATGCTCTTGATTTTAATATAAAGGCTGCATGATTTGAGAAAATGGGAAATCCTTTGGTCCCAAGAAGAGAAGGAAACAAGAGGATTGGTGTTTTATTAAGTGGCTCTTTATGAAGTAATGCATTATGCTAGATGTCTTACAAAATGAATGATCTCATTTGATCTTCACAGAAATCCTGTGAAGTGATGTATGTTATCACCATGGTGCAGATGGAGAAACTGAGGCCCAGAAAATTTAAGATACTTAGGCTCCTATATGTGCATTGGAGTCAGGAATGAACCCTAGAAATTGTCTAGCTTCAAAATTCTCTATGACACATGGTGTCTTTGTGACCTGGTTGATGTTTAATTACTATTTATTTAAAGGATGAATGAGTTACAGGAAGATAAGTACTATGCTGCCACTGTAGTGGATCCGGGTTGCGCTGATTTGGTCTGGCATACATCCTTGCATACAGGTCCCTTGGAATGGACTTGACAGGACTCTCACCCACTGTGTTCTCCCTTGATCAAGGCTCTGAGCTGGCCTTCAGTTGGACAAGACTAAGGGGGCTTAAGAGCCACTGACAGATTGATGGCCTATTAGTTGGAGCATACCTCTCCTACGAGGGTTCCGCCAGGGCTGTCTGTTCTCATTTAGAGACAGGTGTCTGAATGCCTCGTCTGCCTAGAAACTGGCAGAAATAATGGACTGGTTAGGAGGCTGGAGAGAACAGGATTCTAGAGAGCTGTCAAATGTGATTGCTGAAATGATTTCAATATGAGCTTATCAGACTGTTTAGGAACAGAGAACAAGCACAGTACATGTTATTTATGGCATTCACACTCTTGCAGCTAGAAACAAAATATAGCATGTTCCAGGCTCAGATTTAAATTAGAATATTCTGGCATGCATGCACAGATTAACTGAACAATAGATTTGGGAGAAAAGAAGAGCCTCAAACCTTTTGGGGTGGCGGGGGGAATATGTCTAATTTTACAGTGCACTTTGAAAATGTTTCAATCCTCAAATGAACTGGTTGTCTTTTACCAAATCTGGGAATGAGAAAAGCATCCTAGCGTATCCAATTGCGAACTGTTTTAGCAAAACTCCTGCTGTGAGTAACTGCTAAATTACAATGTTTGTGAATTACATTGTCTTCTTGTGGCTTAAAGACCTGGTTGGATGGATCTTTCAAAATCTTCTGGAATCATTGTAGTGACTCTGAAATGGCTAAGCATTGTTCAGTTAAATAAGTGTATACTTTTAACCAGGTTACTAACATTGCATCCCAGTGGATTGTTAACTACTGTGTGAGTAGAACTGATTACAGTGCAGTCAGTCAGGTTGTGTTTGTGTCCAAAGGTTTGGCTCACATTTATTGCTGAGAGAAAGATGGGGCAGGGTTGAAATGTAAACAATCCCCATTGCTATCTCCCTCTCCCTCTCCCACATGTACCTTTAAATCGTGAGACTCCATGGAATTCAGTGTCAGACAGTCCTAGGTTTGACTCCAGCCCCACCTCTTCTCAGCTTTATAAGTTTTATCTTTGTTTCTCTCTTTTCATCTATAAGAGAGTAACACGACCTTCTTGAAAGGATAGTGTGAGGATTAAATGGATCATATTTACAGTGTTTGGCCCATAAAAGTTAATTTCATCACTTTTACCTCCTTTCCTCCTGATAATTTGAGTGGATAAAATGATATTGGTAAAAGTGCTTTAATGCATATCTTAAATAGTCCAATAAATATGCTTAAAGAAAAGAAATGTCAAAATATCTACTAGTTAGGTTTAGAAGTATATTATTTATCACAAAATGATCTATGCTTTATTGAATTGCTTTACTTTAAACTATATTATGTATGCAGATGAATTTTTTTCCTTCTGTCTCATATATCTATAGATAGAGAGATAGATAGATAGATAGATAGATAGATAGATAGATAGATAGATAGACTTTTTCCTCTTTTTGGGTCATCTCAAATGCTTTTTGGAAAATGGAGAACAATAAAATTTAAAGTACATAGATTTTTATGCTTTTGTTGAGCTTTCATACTTCAGTGCATGTTAATGAAACTCATTGTAGGCATTGTTGCTTCATGATAACAGAAAAGCATTATTATTCAGATAGTACAATGATAAAAATAATTTGTGTTTGCTAGGAAAAAATTAATGGATTTATGTTTATGTGACTTGATAATTAGTCTGGTCTGTAGTCTATCTAATGACACTATTTCTCAGTAAATACTAAGTGGGTAAATCCACTCTCTTCAACTAAAATTGAGATAGCCACTGGAGTGTTGAGGGCCTATTTGGTAAAATACCTGTGCATTTATAATCTAGATGTTGGAAGAAAGCCTTTGTAGACAAGTCATATAGTCGCAGGTTTTTATTATTTGTAATTGATAATGTTAATGTTCTAGGGATTATGATTAGACTAAAAGCATAGATTATGTTGGCAAATTTGTTGTTCTCTATCATGACTTTTACTTTTAAACATTACCTGTGGCATTTTGTCCTAATTGTAATACAGAATAATCCAGGTCTCTTTATTATTTCTCAGTAATCTATTGATTATTCCAGAAAAGAGAGCTATTTCATTTATAAAACTCCCCATGGGCAAGAACCATGATTTAAATACTCTTAGTATATTTCTTACCCCTGAATTCTTAGGAATATTTTCTTTTGAGTTAATAATAAGACCTCTGTGGCCTATTCTCTCTTCTTAAAAATTTTAATAATTATGTGAGACTCATGATTAGTTCTATCATTTGATCTAAAACATGGACCAGGCTGGGCACAGTGGCTCACATCTGTAATCCCAGCACTTTGGGAGGCCCAGGCAGGCGGATCACAGGGTGATTGAAACCCTCCTGGCCAACATGGTGAAACCCCACCTCTACTAAAAATACAAAAATTAGCCAGGCGTGGTGGTGGGTGCCTGTAATCCCAGCTACTTGGGAGGCTGAGGCAGGAGAATCGCTTGAACCAGGGAGTTGGAGGTTGCAGTGAGCCGAGATTGTGCCACTGCACTCCAGCCTGGCCACAGAGCGAGACTCAGTCTCAAAAAACAAACAAACAGAAAAACAACCAAGGGTCAAAGTGTTGTATATATGGTCTGATATCTAGAGGCTTTATTTTTCCATCCATCCATCCATTTACTCATCCTTTATTTCAGCACATGTTTATTTGAGTCCTTTCTTTTTTCTTTTCTTCCTTCCTTCCTTTCTTTCTTTCTTTCTTTCTTTCTTTCTTTCTTTCTTTCTTTCTTTCTTTCTTTCTTTCTTTCTTTCTTTCTTTCTTTTTTTTTTTTGAGATGGAGTCTCACTCTGTTGCCCAGGCTGGAGTGCGGTGGCACCATCTTGGCTCACTGCAACCTCTGCCTCCTGGATTCAAGTGATTCTCCTGCCTCAGCCTCCCGAGTAACAAGGATTACAGGTGTGCACCACCATGCTCGCTAATTTTTTGTATTTTTAGTGGAGACGGGGTTTTGCCATTTTGGCCAGGCTGGTCTCAAACTCCTGACCTCAAGGTGATCCGCCTGCTTCGGCCTCCCGAAGTGCTGGTATTACAGGCATGAGCCACCGCACCCGGACTTAAGTATGTTCTATTACTCATCACTGTGCTTAAGCGCTAGGGATCGAGCGATGAATAGGACAGGCATGATTACTGCCCTGTGGAGATTACTGAACTGTAGGGGAGATGGATACCAATCTAAGAATCACAGAACTAAATTGGTATATCTGTGATAAACAGGAGGAAGCAGTCTAATCTGTGAACTTGGGAAAGACTGTGACAATTGAGCTGAGATACAAAAGTTGAAGAATTAAGTAAATCTTGCCTGTAATCTTAAAAGTCCTGGCCTCTATCTTTGTCCATGTGAATCGGTGCCGTTTTATCAGCAATTAGGAAGAGCAGACCTCCTCCCATGCACTCCCTGTGTTATGCGAGACAACCTATCTGTCATACACTCTGAGCTCCCCACCAGTAAATCATTGTGGAAAACAGGAGGAATGAAGAGACCGAGTTTCCTGGGCTTCATTTAGTTCTGCCCTAATTAGGTTTAAGCAGTGGCCACATGGAGTAGCCCCATCTGTGTCTGCTAAGTTGGCTGCTCCAAAAACTAATGGGGCTGATTCAAGAATAAGTGTGTTCCTACAGTGATGCAAAAAAATTAATTAATTCTATCCACACAGTCATTATCATGACCTTCATTTTGATTCTTGATGTGATGACAACTGTATTTGCAGCTTGTACAGCCGTGATGCTAATTAGAATGGAAACATAGCACTTTGGATAAACTTCCTTTTTGAGAAGGTTTATTTAATTCACTGTACAGTCTCAATCTGAACACCTGCAGACAGACCGGGGGTTGCATGGATTTGACTGGCTATTAGAGAATTGCCTCTCTCTGCCTCTTGCCATCATCACTTTGGGAAAAATTAACTTTCATGGACTAAGCAGCACTATGCAACTCTGCCTCTCAAACCATCTTTGGAGGAGGACCACTTTTATTTTTCCTTCTTAATTTTATCCTCTATGAATGAAACATGGCCTTACTCTTCATGACTAGATTCACCACCCTTGTTTGACAACACTGGATCCAGCCTATACCCTGTTTAATGAGCATTGAGGCCACTGATCACAGCAAAGTCAAAATGCTGTATGAGTTTCTAAACACTCTCTCAGTTTCTGTACTTACCTAATTGAGGGTCAGTAACAAAGTTTGTGAACCAGCACCTTCAGTCACATGGATAAAGGCTTCTGTCTCATTACAACAGGAAGGAGAGGAGATGGGAGCAAACCCAGAGCTGCGAATACTTTCTGGTCTCTGACCTCTTGTGGGATGAGCTCTGTATTGTCACCTTCCTTCCCCTTATCCTTTGTCGTATAGAGAACCTGAAAGTTCAAGCACACAAGATTGCACTTGGCTTTCAGGGGCAATGCTCGCTCTGTGGGCCACAAAATCTAACATGTCTCTTAACATAAAAAGGATTTTGGAAAAGTTCTGAGACTTTCTTGTAGGTGATTTTTCACCCACCGTCTGGAGTTTTTGGCAATCTTTATATGTTTAGGAACAAAAGCAAACATTTCCTTGATGACACTTTTTTAGGGTCTGTTGGCCAAGCTGGCAGCTCACTCTAGATTCTGTTCCCAGGATTTCTTTGGAAAACAATAAAAAATAGCAGGATGGGGTTTTGTTTAAATTTTCTGAATACTTTCCCTGCCTAATGTTATGTTGGGTACTGCACAGGACTTAAACTAAAAAGGAAAATTTGTTCTTAAGTACCAGGAACTTAGAATCTAAAACAAATAATGCAGATAGCTCAAACCATGTGTAGCACTGGATAAGGACTGGGCACTTTAAAAAAATATTTAAGTATGTTTTAAAAAAAGATTTGATCACTGGAGTTCAATATATAAATGCTTTCCTTTACAAACCTATATAATTTGTTTTCAAATATTTGGAGTTTTATCTGTGTATAATACATTACATTCTTTTAGAGAGAGAATGCAATGGGGTTTGTGGCTGTGTACCTCCATGAAATCACCACCATAAACAAGACAATAGAGAGAGCATTTTTATCACCTCCAAAGTTGCCTCATGTCTCTTTTTTATCCCTTCTTCTTTCAGCCCCTGGCCCCAGACAGCCACTGATCTGGGTTTTGTCACTGTAGATTAGTTTGCATTTTCTAGAATAAATGGTATCATATGGTGTATACTTTCTTGTGTCTGGTTTCTTTCACTACTGTAATCACCTTGAGATATTCATCCATATTGTTGCCTGTATCAGTAGCTTATTTCTTTACCTTGTGGAATACTATTTCACTGGGTGGATACATATCATATTTTGTTTACCCACTTCCTTATGGGACCATTTCCAGTTTTTGGCTATTGTGAATAAGGAGTCGATGAACACTTGTTTACAGGTCGCATTGTGGACAGATGTTTGCATTTCTTTTGGGCAAATTACTAAGAATGAGATGGCTGGGTCATAGAGTAGGCGTACGTTTAACTTTTTAAGGAATCAGGACAGGGCATTTTTGCTAAATCCAGCCACCAAGCAGTGCATACGTATTTGTAGTTTAGAAAGTTTAATTTTTTTGCATAAATGGATAGAACCAGTTTGGGGAATGGATAAGGATTTTTTCCTAAAAATGCATGCTGAAAATGTGCTCTTATAAAATATGCTCTCAAAAAGGGGAGAAGCCTAAGATATGAATGGAGTGAATTATAATCATCGAGGTATCAAACCAGGCATAGGACCTGAGATGTAAGCTGTAGCATTTCCTAGCCATGCAATGTGCATCAGCTGCTTAATCTCTCTAAGGCCTCTTTTTGCTTATCTGTGAAATAGGGATGATATTAGTGGACTGACATTTGAGCAGGCTGCTGTAAGAATTAAATGAGAAATTCTATCTAATGGTCCTAACACAGTGCTTAGGCATAGCAAGTCTTCAGACATTAAGTTGTCACCACCTGTCATCTGAGAAGTGCTTAAGTGCTTTGGAGACTAAAAACAAAACAAACAAACAAACACAATAACCAAGCCACTATTTAATGTGTTTTCTTTGTGACTGTATGTATCTGGTTTCTACTCTTTGGCTAAGGAGGGCACCCAAATAACTGCTGTGGGAGCTTCAAATTTTAGATATGTTGTTCCTGATAAACTGAAAAAACTATTGCTTTGTGAATTACCCAGGTGAAACCCAGCTGGTCACATGCTGGAAAGTTCAGAAAGCTTGGCAAGTGTTTTGCAGCTTGTTTCTGACAGAATACCTGGAGACTTCTTAGAGCTAGCTCGAGGAAAGTCTCTAAGCCCTAAGGTATCCCAGGAGGAGTGTGGCAATAACCTCATATTGCTAAGTGCAATGCTATATTAATTGAGAATGAGATTCTACTAGTGTTCAACTGTTGAACAGGAAATCTGACTAATGTACAGTGGATGCTTACATTTTAAAGCATAAAATAAAGAATGAGAATTTACCCAAGCCTTGAAGTCACCACATATCAAGCAGATATGAAGCTACAGATTGCCATATTCTGTGATGATTTGCTGTGTATAGGATACAATCTTGTTTCTACCTGATGGTGGCATTAACTTATTAAACTAAACATTAGTTAGCTAAGTTTGGTAGTTTGGTTAGGATAGTTTTTACAAAGGACCATGAGAAATCTCTTATTCAGTTATATCAAAACCACATATAAAATGTTATAAATCATTTAAAAATGAATACGAATTATTGATTCAGGTTTGTTCTTTGATAGCCCACATTATGTAGTTTGAACCATCCTCCAAAGTTGGTTTTTATCTCTAATGTAGTGTCATATAGTGTATATACACATATACATATACATGTACAGATATTATAGCATACTATAGTATATGCACTTTGTATGATGTAGTAAAATGCTAAGGTGACAGTCTCAGAGACTTTGTGAACTCTTTTGGGGACTTGTCCCAGAACTGCAGATGCTCAGTTCCTGTTACTCTTTAACAAGTCCTGCATCTGAACTGTGTCTTTTTCAATCCCTAAGACTGACTGCTTTCTCTAGCACACAGAAATCTCTGTGCTGCTCTATTTTTGGAACTGCGAGCAGGTGGAAGTTGATTTGTGGTGAGTGTTACTGTGGCTGTGATCAGGAGATACACGACCAGTATCATTTGCTTACATCAGGGTGGCAGCAAGACAGAATTTGAAACACAGTCCTCCATGTGTGGTGCTGGTAATTATTTGCTTTGTTCTTGCAGCTCGATACTAATTCTTATAATATGAGACATTTATAATCTGACACTATGTAAATAATTGGGAGAAGCCTAAAATGCATCTCATAGCTGGAAGCTCAGGCTTTTACTGCAAAATCTATTACATCTTAAGATTAGAACAAAGGTGAAAAGCCTGGTGACAGAATCCATGTCACTGCGTAAGTATGTGGTTTGTGACTCTTAGATTGCACATAAAGCCAACCTAATTGGTTTAAAGCATGAAAAACACACTATGCTCTTATACTAAACAAAAGGGTTGGTGAAATTTCTTCAAATTGACCAGGTGTTTGGGTATGATGTAAACGTAAGCACTCAGTGAACAGCATGCTTGGTTTGAGAGGGGTCTTGACAACCCAAATCTCTGCCAGAAAGAATGGCAGTGTGCCCATAGCACCCAAGCCTTTTTTGCACCAGTCTTAAGAAAAACAAAAAACAAAACAACAACAACAACAACAAAAACCAGAACTTTCCCTTAAGTTACCCTTCCCTTTTACAGCCATTCCTACCACAAGGGCAGCTCTTCCTGCTGCACACCAGGAGGAATGCCCCTGACTTAGCATCCTTGCATGGGCTGTTCCCTTTGCTTTGTACTGTCTTCTCCTGTTACCGGCTTTCTAACTCTCTCACCTCCTTCAAGGCTTTGCTCAGACATCACCTTCTCCGTAAGGTCTACTGTTACTATTGTATTTAAAATTGTAGGCTAGGTGCAGTGGCTCATGCCTGTAATCCCAGTGCTTTGGGGGGAGGTGGATCACTTGAGGCCAGGAGTTCAGGACCAGCCTGGGCAGTATAACAAAACCGCATCTCTACAAAGACTTTTACAAATTAGCCAGATGCTAATTTTTTAAGTGGCGTGCATCTGTAGTCCTTGCTACTTGTGAGCGACTAGTGGTGGCCTGAGGTGGGAGGATTGCTTGAACCCAGGATTTTGAGGTTACAGTGAGCTGTGATTGCCCCACTGCACTCTAGCCTGGGCGACAGAGTGAGACCCTGTCTCTAAAAGTAAATAAATAAAAATAAAATTGCAGCTGGCACCTTCCCCTGACCCTCACGTTGTCGATCTCCCTTACTCTAATTTTTCTTTTCTTTTCCTCCATAGCACTTAGCAATGTGTAGCATGCTATCGGCTTTACTTACTTACTATGTCTCCCGCCTGTTGTTGATTTCCCCCGCCTTTCCTCTCCACCACTGTCTCTGAGAGGAGAGGTCTTTGCTGCATTGTTCACTGACAGATGCATGTGGCACATAGTAGGCACTCAATACATATTTGCTAAGTGAGCATATTTATGGTGTGAGTGCTGAAAAAATATACATAGTAGGTGGTACAGCTGCCAGACAGTGAGGCTGTGTGATATAATCAGAGAGCTGCATGTGGCGTCTATTCCTACCTCTGTATTTCTTTGCTGGCTTTGTGATGTCAGGCAAATGACAACCTTCTGGGCCACCATTACCTTCTAATGATCCTCGAGGATGATTGTGAGGGACAAAGGAGTCACAAAGATGAGAGCACCATTTAAACTTTAAATGCCATTCCATAAGAACTTCCATCTTTTGTTATCAAGCTTTAATGTTCCAAAGAGTGAACATCGTTTATATTTTCATCTAATTCCTAACCCCATCCTTCATCCTGCATCAAATGGATTCACCTAGTGTTCATCAACTGCCTGCTCAATGACACTGTGCCAGGTGCTTGACTCACATCACCTCCTTGCCCCTCACCACCCCTGTGTGAAGTAACTGCTATTACCTCGTTCTTTAATAGGAATTCGAGACCCAGAGGGGGCACACGCAGTAAGTAAAACTCCTGGAATTTGAACCTCAGACTGTCACATTCAAAG
Source organism: Macaca mulatta (assembly GCF_049350105.2). Lineage (NCBI taxonomy): Eukaryota > Metazoa > Chordata > Mammalia > Primates > Cercopithecidae > Macaca > Macaca mulatta. Next base: position 95,390,712 of record NC_133420.1, read on the forward strand.
ATTATTCACACTTGCTTTTCTAAGTGAGAACACAGGGTCTTTCTTTTCTAGTCAGGGAAAACTGGTCTCATTAGCTTGTCCCCATTTATATTCTTTCCCTCCATTGCAGTGATTCCCAAGGGGCATGGATCAGCATCACTGGGGAAACTTTCTTTTTCCACGTGTGTATACCTGCCTCCCAGGGGATTGGGTGTCACTGACAAAGTTGTTCCCAAGGGACTGTCCAATCCCAGAGTTTAGGTGGAACAGTTGAGAGCCATTGCATCTTTGATTTGGAAACTACTCTCTGTCCTCTTCCTCAGCTTTTCCCTTCTTGAAACCCACTAACCCCAGTCAAGATCCCAATGATAGCTAAGAACCTGTGAAGCCCCTTATATTTTCTTCTGTTTAACAGGCCTAATTTAATTCAAAGATGATAAACAATGACTTGAAAAATACACCCCAAGTGTTCCTTTAGTTTATGGGAAACAACCAGCAAGAGAAGTAATTCATCTTGCTTCCTTCCTCAGTGACTTCTCTTTCAGCTGTGGGTTCTGAGGACAAATATGTGCATCCCTGCCCCAGGGCTGCCAGAGCCAGCCCCATGTAACCAAGGAGAGAGTTTAGATAAAGAAGCAGAGCCTAGAAGTTATTTCTAAACCTCATCCTAATTGCTCATTTTATATTCAGTCTTCCTCCTATGAGGATGTGACAAAGTCCTAGCAAGCAGTCAAGTTGATTTCAGTTTTCCTACCTCCTTTCCTTTCTTCCTGTCTTCCTCTTGGGATGTACTTTATAATTGTGATTCCTTTATCAGAAGAGTTTTGTCTCTCTTTCAATCCAAGATTCAAAAATGCACATGTTTATGAGGATTATCACAGCACTGAGATGTGGTTGTTTTATTAGAAGTAGGTTCCCCAGTATGGGGCTGGGCCTTGGTACAAGGCCTGCCCCCTTGGCTGGTGGGGAAGCTGCCAGGTTAAAAAGACATTAGTTTCATTCAGCATGGTCAATTCATCTCACAGTCCTACTGCCCATGTTCCAATTACATACTGAACTGACTGACCTTTGCAATCACACAGCTTCTGCTGAATTCTTTTCATCAGCGACTTACTGCCCATCCTTCAATATTGTTGAAAAACTACCACTTTGGAAACATGTATTTTTAGGAGGGATTTCCCCTGCACATTCTTGGGTTTCTCTGCCAGCACTGTGATATCAGGCTATGCATCCTGGATTCTATCTTTGTCTGTGACTCTTCCCCTCCTGAGAATCCCCACAAACTTAACTGTGTATCTAAACCCTCACCACCTTTCACAGCCTCTCTCTGATCATCTCTACTCTGGGAAGACTTCTAAGACTACTTCTGCTCAAAGAGAGGTGTCTCCCTTCTCCAACTGCTTATGTTTCCCTGCTTTCTATCCCTCACGTGACATTTGTATACTGCCTTGTATTACCTGTGTGTGTGTGTGGGTGTGTGCACGTGTGCGTGTGCAAGCTTCCACAAATAGATTGCCAACTTCTTGGACAGTGTATCTTTTGTCTACTTTGTATCTTTGGCATTCAGCACCCAAATTACATCTTGTGTTGGTTGAAGAAGGACATGCTGCTTGCTATTCCTGCTGCAGAGTGTAGACCAGTCAATGAACAGTTAAACCACTCTGACTAATTATAGTTATTTCTCTAGAACTAAACCGGCATCTCTCTTCACCTAAGAAAATGCCCAGCTAATGTACAGAGTCATATACAAAGCCAGTCTGTAGTAAGAACTGACTTTTGCAGATATCTGGGTGGCAGTGTTGTGGGAAGAAGTCTAGAAAAACGTAGTGGTTTCTGAAAGAGAAAGGTTTGCAGAGAATAAAGGGCAAACTGCCCTTCTCAGAAGCACTCAGGACCAGATGACAGGCACATGATGGCCAATTGAATGGTTGTTCCTGGACATTGAAAGCATTTTGCAATGTAATTGTTTGGCTTGTGGATCGGGTGTCAGAAAATCTCTTGGGCTGCGTTACCCAAGAGTGAGACCTCAGCAGTTCCTTGTGCCGTTTAAGTGTTTGTGTTCACTTTAGTTATCATCTGATCATATGCCAGCTAGTAATGGGATTGTAGTGACTTTGCACAATGGAGTCCTAAAAGGGCTGAGAAAACCTGACAGATATGGTGAGTGGCAGAATCCTTAGATGTCTCATTTAATGCTGGGTGATTGAGTGCATCCATGTGGAGGAATTTTTTTCAAGTCCACATCAGAGCAGAGCAATTGTGGAAAGACATCAGAGCCTTCCCTGAACGAGATGGGTTGGGTGGGCAAAGGCAATTATTGCAAACAAGCTCAGAAATCTCAAGACAGAGGAGTTGCATTGTTTTTCAGCATTGGGGAACCTCTCTGTCACTTCACATGAAATCTTCTGAAATGCCCCTTTGGCATTTCTGAACTGATGTATTATGTTGAGCTCATCCAGTCTCTTTGTTCTGTTTAGGAATGTATAATTCTTCTTATTTACTTAATGTAGAATAGAAATGAGAAAGTAAAGGAATCACAAAACTTAAGGTCCCACTATAGAAAGAAAAGACAGCTTGGCCAGGAGCTCATTTAAGAAACAAAGGGAATTTCAGTAGTTTTTGAGTCTTCCTGACTTCTTGATTAGATTCCATATAAAAGAGCTTCAGATATGCAAGGATTTTTATGAGATGACAGTGCTGTGTGGCCATTGACTTTCTGGGTGAGGAGTGTTTGGGGTTAGCCAGTCATTCACTCACTCAGTTTACTTTGAATGTAATGAACTTGAAGTGGAAAACATGACCCATTTTGAATTACCATTTGGTGACTTATTCAGAGAAAAAATTCTGTGTGTAGGACAGTTGTAATAGTACCATACATTTAATAGCCTTCCACAAACAACCTTTGAATTCCACAGGCATGTGTAATTGCGATGATTTATTAGCTATACAGTATTTACCAAATTCCTATTTATGACGGCCAGGTTGGTTTATGACGGTCATTGTGGAGGAAAATCTTTTTTTTTTTTTTTTTTTTTTTTTTTTTGAGACAGAGTCTTGCTCTGTTGCCCAGGCTGGAGTGCAATGGCATAATCTCGACTCACTGCAACCTCTGTCTCCTGGGTTCAAGCAGTTCTCCTGCTTCAGCCTCTCAAGTAGCTGGGATTACAGGCACCTGCCACCACTCCCGACTAATAATTTGTATTTTTAGTAGAGATGGGGTTTCACCATGTTGGCCAGGCTGGTCTCAGACTCCTGACGTCAGGTGATCCACCTGCCACAGCTTCCCAAAGTGCTGGGATTACAGGCGTGAGCCACCACGCTTGGCTGGAAAATCCTTATTATTGTTGTTGAACTTCTTTTGCAGACAGGATAGATTTAACTTCATATATGGTATGGGAGGATGGGAGAGGGTGTTCTCAGCTTCGCAAAAGGTGAAAATTTTCAGATAGCATGTTATGATATTTCTAGGGTAGACATAGTTCAGTGCATGCTGCAAATAAGAGTTTCCTCTGTCTTTTTTAGGTTGTAAATATTTTATAGTTAACATCTCATTAACATTTTTTGAAAGAACAATGACATTGCCTTACTTTGGTATGAGTTTCCAGGAAAGGCAGTGTAGAAGAAAGAAGATTGAGGGGAAGGTTAGACTCTTTACTTGGGCTGTTCTCTAATACTACCTATCTACCCCCTCAAAAACCTCCTTCCTCACATGCCTGCACACATAGCCTTCCATGCCATGGTCAGCTAATTCTAATATATCATTTAGATTTCTTTTCAAATGTCACTTTCTCGTGGATACTTTTTTTTTTTTTTTTTTTTTTTGAGACGGAGTCTCGCTCTGTCGCCTAGGCTGGAGTGCAGTGGCGCGATCTTGGCTCACTGCAAGCTCCGCCTCCCGGGTTCACGCCATTCTCCTGGCTCAGCCTTCCGAGCAGCTGGGACTACAGGTGCCTGCCACGACGCCCAGCTAATTTTTTCTATTTTTTTTAGTAGAGACGGGGTTTCACTGTGTTAGCCAGGATGGTCTCAATCTCCTGACCTTGTGATCTGCCTGCCTTGGCCTCCCAAAGTACTGGGATTACAGGTGTGAGCCACCGTGCCCAGCCTCTCATGGACACTTTATCTAATCCCCAGGTTAGGTCAAATCCCCATGTGCTCTTATTGGAACTTGGTTTTCTCTATAGCTTTCACTTTACTGGCAATTAAATATTTGATTGTGTAAATATTGGTTTATTATCTATCAATTCTTTTAGAATGAAAGTTCCATGAAGGGAAGGGTCTTAGTGTTCTTTAATCATTCCCAGAGTCTGGCACGGTGATCTCAGAAAGAGCTCAGTGAATGTCAAAAGTAATGAAAGAACCAGCGAGTGAATGGTTGAATCGTCCTAGCTTTGCCAGCATTCAGCCCTGTGACATTGCGTAAGCCATTCAAGTCTCTCCAGGTCTGAGTGTGTACATCTGCACTTTGAAGGCATTGGACGAGGTGATTTCTATATTAGTTTCCTGTGGCTGCCCTAACAAAGTACCCCAAATTAGGTGGCTTAAAACAAATCTATTCTCTTTCAGTTCTACAGGCTAAAAGTTTTCAATGAAGTTCATGGACAGGGCCATGCTTACATTGATGGCTCTAAGGAAAAATCTTTCCTTGCCTCTTCCTAGCTTCTAATCATTGCTGGCAATTCTTGGCATTTCTTGGCTTGTAGCTACATCATTCCAATTTCTGCCTCCATTTTCACAAGGCTATCTTTCCTCTGTGTGTCTTTGTGTCTCTCCTCTTCTTATAAAAACACCATTCATTTTGCATTAAGGGCCCTCGCTACTTTAATATGACCTCATCTTAACTAATTACATCTGCAGAGACTTTATTTCTAAATAGGGTCAAATTCTGATATCCCTGGTAGACATGCACTTTGTAGTGGTGGAGAGGGGGTGGGCACCATTTAACCCAGTACAATTTCTAAGGTCACTTCTCAGTTTTCTGATTCTGTGACTTAGCCTTCTACAGTTATTTTCTCCAATATTCAAGGCCCCATTCTCTCCACACTGGTTTTAGAAACCTCATAGGTTTCCTTGAGGCCAAATCCAGGCATTGGTTTTGCCACCAGAAAGGCACGTATCAAAGCTTACTGGCTGGGAGAAAATGTTGAGTTCATGGGGGTCTTCTTGATTCTTGGGCCACGTGTGAAACCTTTTCCACAATTTGTCTGTGTTTTGTCTTTCAAGGCTCTCTCAGAATCACGGTGAGCCAGATAGTACCATTACATGAAGAAGTAAAAGGCATTCCCCTGTCTTTGTGATTTGAGCATTCTTGTGCTGAATACAACCTGCCCAATTGTACATAAAGGCACTAGCCTCTCTAAATTCTTAACAAGCGCTACCTGGACTTAATGTTCATGTGCTTTGCCTTGTCCCTTCACAGTTAGGTCATCCAGATTTTATCTCCTACCTAGCCTGCCTGTGACAATACTAATTCGTGGAGGAGTTCTGGCCCTCAGACTCTTTTGACTCAAGACTTCCTCTTGCCACTGAAAGATCAAACACTGACTGGAAAAGTGAAGAAAAGGTGGCCTACTACTTTCTACCCGGAGAATAACTTAAGCCAATAATAGTAGTTCTTGAGCCCTCCTGTGTTCTACATTTGATAGAGAAGCCAGATGAACACTTACTGAAGTCCTGCTCTGTGCCAGGCCCTGTATGCAGGCTATAAATGTATAGATGTGTACACAAATTAGTCTTTTATTCGTATTAACTTATTTAAATGCTACAGTCGTATAGAATGAAACAATGAATCTCCAAGGACAGACAATTGATTATATCATAAGAGAGTATACCTTGAATCTTCACATAATTATTACAGCTTCCTTGGATATTGGGAATAAAAGTCACAACAACCTTTAAAAAAGAAAATATGCAAGGAAGAGAGTTTGCTATGGAAGCAGTATTTAAGCTCATAGGCTGTCTAAAAGTCTGTCATGTAAGTCTTTAAGCTGCTTAAAGTCTGTAGTGGCTCTTCCTCTGGGAAGTGCATGCACTGGTTTTTGGGAGGTTGGGGATGTGGGATGTCACAGGCCAGCAGAGAACCCAAATTTACTTACAGGCATCACCAACAACTACACTGTCATAGAGAGCTGAAGATGCCCAAAGGACACCAAATTTTTGCTCTATTTCCATATAAAAAACCAGAGGCACCTGTAATCCCAGCCCTTTGGGAGGCTGAGGTGGGAGGATTACATGAGGTCAGGAGTTCGAGACCAGCCTGGCCAACATGGCAAAACCCTGTCTCTACTTAAAATATGAAAAATAGCTGGGTGTGGTGGTGGGTGCCTGTAATCCCAGCTACTCTGGAGGCTGAGGAAGGAGAATTGCTTGAACCAAGGAGGTTGAGGTTACAGTGAGATTGTGCCATTGCACTCCAGCCTGAATAATAAGAGCAAAACACTGTCTAAAAAAAAAAAGAAAAGAAAAAAGAAACAGGAGATATGTGAAGATCTAAGATGTGAACAAATAGAAGACAAAGATCAGGAGAGATGGTGACTAGGCTCCACCAGCACCCCCCCACCCCCACTTCCTGGTAACTCTTAAAAGAACATAGTGGTTTTCACAAAAATGTATGGAAGAATATTTTTACACACTAGTCCAACAGAAACATGAATCACAGTGTCCTCAAGAAATTGCTTGAATATCTAAAAAGCACCAAGAAAAGTTTATGTGCCCAGTGTCCTTTAGAGAATTATTGGAAGGAAGTTAGAAATGATCATTGACTGTTTTTTTGTGTGGGTATGTGTGTGTGCGCGTGTGTGTGTCCCTCCCCCCAATACAAGTAAAAGAAGACATATAACCATCACTAAAAAGAATTTGATTTGCTAGATGTTCTATATTGGTTCTTCAAAATATACATTGACAACTTTTAACCACACTCTTCCAATACCTGATAGAAATTCATTGGTTTGTTTATTCACCAGGCATTTATCGATGTTGCTCATGCCAGGCATTTTGGTGCCTGCTGTAGAGACATCTGAGCTATGGAAAACACTGCCCCATACTTGCAGTGTTTGCAGCCTAATGAGTAGGTATGAAGAGGTAATGGGATGGTGGTTTAGTCCCTATACTTAAAAAATTTCTCTGAATAGCACATAGAAAAGTTAGAAGGAGTTTTGTATGTTTTACATTTTTGTCTTTCTTCCCATGATGTTTGTTTTACAGGAAGGCTTTCTGCAAATGGAAGAAAGATCTCAGAGCCTCTAATACCTCCCCCTCCCCTGTCACCTTTCTGACTTCTGCTGCCAAAAGTAATCATTTTTAATGAGAATTCTCAACCATAAAAATCTGACTTTTGAAAGCAGTACTGGAAAGAGAGACCAATCTCTTGGCGGGTATGTCAAAACAATTAAAAAAAAATGTGAAGAGAAGATATGCCCAGTTTCCCATGAATACCTAGAATTTCAGGAAAGGTACAAGCAAATGAAAATGAAGTGTGAGAGTAAGGTGTCTGGCCTACCCAAAGCAAACTGGCCAGATGAAGGTAATTTACCAAAAATCAGTTAGAAAATAAAGATCAGAGGGCAACTCCCTCCTATTCAGTGAGGTCAGCTGGACTAGAGACGGAGGTCCAGGGCAGTTCAGCCACTATTCAGCAGGTAGATGGGCTACCAGGTCTTAGCTTGGGCAGCTTTATATTCTAGACCCTTTGTGAATGGGCTGCCCGTACATCTCTGTGAATCAATGAGAGTACCATGCACACCACACAGCCCAACATCTGTTCCCCAAGACCTTGCTAATAGGACCTAAGACACTCAGGCCACTGAATGCCGAGTGCCTCATAACAAAACACATTTCTATATTCTCTTTGTTTTCTGGTCATTTGCTTCTGTTTTCATCTGCCATTTGACCACACACTCCTTGAGGACAGAGACTGTGCTTCTTACTCACCCTGTTCTCTTCCCAGGGCTGGGCAGAGCACTCTTACAAACCTGATTCTACAGTGCCACACCTCAGCAGCTCCTTGCCACCCTCTTTGTGCTCTGGGCATGCTTTATTTATTTGAACTTCTGTAGCGCTTCCTATGCATAAAACTGGCATGCATTTTGGACCCTGCTCTTGCTAAAGGGATTTGCAAATAGGGTGTTTCAGAACCTTGGCATTCTACAGATGGGGGGAATAAAATGTAAGTTTGTGGTCAGTCCATCTACCTCCACTCCCCACTGGGCTCCTATCCATCTTGAGTAGCTCAGCGTTGACCTATTTTCTATTTTGTGATTTTTTAAAAATAAAGGTTCTACTCTAAGTACATCCATACACATGCATGCATATCTGCATACATACCAGTGCGTGATTACTCCCAGGAACATTTTCCTAATGGTAGGACTTTGGAACCTCCATCAAGTTAATGGGTTCACAAGTCAGAGTTTGGTCTAGAACACGGGATCCACTATAGGTATGAAGAGATTTAGTAAAATTTGATGCATGAAGAGATTTAGTAAAATTATGCCTTACAGAACTATTAGAAGGGCTGGTGGAGGAGGACAGGGAAAACTGTATCTGGCTTTCTGAAGATTAGGAGGCTGCAGAAATCAAAGGAAAGAGCCACAGATGATCTCAGTCACTCATGACGCCAAAGCAGGTGATTTTCATGAGAAAGTCTGGAAGCTGAGGCAAATTATTGTCTGTTCTTTCACACGGGCCTGCCTGCTATTACCGGAGAGGAATTGTGGCTGCTTCTTCACTTCTGCTTTCCAAGTTGTACACAGATGCCTCTCAGTGGTAGACCGTAACCTGGAGCCCTGCGGTAAGGGACTTGGAGAAATGAAGTATTCCTGGGCTTCTAAAGGGGAGAGGAATGCTAACTCTGGGCCAGTCTGAGGGCTTTGCCTGCAGGAAATAAATTAATATTTGCAACTGTCCTATAAAGTGATTGATGTTATCATCTTCCCATATTATAACTGAAAACACTGAAGCACATCAGATTGAAGAACTTGGTGGAGGTTATATGTCTAGTAAGTGGCAGAGTTGGGATTAAGAGTCCATGCCATCTGGGACCCAAGCCTGTGCTCTTGACCTCTATACCTGTGGCTTTCCATTGACAGCTATTCTATCTATCTTGTTACCCCTGCCCTCATCCCACCCCAGGGGGGATCCCTGGAGATATTTTTGATTGCCACAACTTGGAGGGTGCTTCGGAGTCTAGTGGGGAGAGGCCAGGGATATTGGCCCCCCACCACAATGAATAATTATTTAACCCAAAATGTCAGCAGTGCTGACATAGAGATCCCATGCTGCACACTCTGCTGAGCAGTTTGGCAGAGGAAAACTTGGGAGCAGCAGGGGCTACTGAAAGCCCCTACTACTTGAGAGCCTCCTTTGTGTCCTATGACCAGGGTGGCCAGACCCCTCCTCAGACCCCACCTCTAGCTGCGCAAGGGGCCACTTCTCCATGTTGGTGAATCCAGGTGTACCTGCCCAGGTTGGAGGGCAGGAGGCTCCTCCTGCACCTGAGGCTGTCAGATCCCTGAATGTTCAGCCCACTGCTCTGATGGTGCCTGACGTGTGTTTCAGATTCAACTCTTTGCCTCTTATTTCTCCTCTTTGCTCTTCTGGAACTGCCATTCTTCTGCCAAATGTAACACAGAGCCTTGGGGAACATTAGAACAACCTTTGGCTCTAACCATCACCCCAACCACCTGGCCAGCAGTAGTGTGCTGCTGCCTCCTTCCCCCAGTCCCCAGTACAAAGCTGGTCCCAATTCTGCTCTCTGGTGGGAAGTTATGTGGAGGGCTGCAGGTCTCAGGGCTGGGGCCATGGCTGTACCTTGATGGCCAGCAGGGATGCCGCCCATCTTCTTGAGTGGCAGCTGGTGCCTGTCACACGTGTCCTGGTGGTGTCTCTGTTGGAAATGAGGAGTGATCTGTGCCAGCTGGCTTGTCAGCTGTCACAATAAACAATAAGCATGAACCACCTTGTGTCTGCAGCACAGCTGAGGGGCTGTCTTTGCACACGGGCTATGCGAGGGAGGTGGGCAGCCTCCTCATGCTCCATGTGAGCAATTTTCATTCTGTTGTTTTCTCTTGCACATGGTGTTCTGGAACGGCTGTGGAAGGAGAGAGAAAGCGAGCAAGACTGACTCAGTGTTTGAACTTAGATTCTATGACATTAATCTATAAAGTCATCATTTTCTTGTGAGTAAGAGAAGAGAAGGAATATCGGAGGGTCAAGTGAACGAGTTGCATGTGTGACTCCAGTTCAGGAACGTATCTATCTCATGCACCGCAGAATGCCAACCTGTGAAGAACAGATGCTATAGTGGAAAGAGTCCTAGGCTGTGAGTTAGGGGACCTGAATTTTACTTCTGACTCTGCTGGGTCAAGTGCATGACCATGTTAAATTACCTCATTTCTCCTCATCTCCATTTCTTCACCTATAAAAGGTGGATGTTGGAACAGAGTCATCTCTAAAATTTCTTTCAATTCTAAATGTCACTGGCTTTAGAGTTCAGTTGGTGGCATTTAGATCTGGGTCAGAAGCCTCCAGATTCCCAGCCCGTCGCTCTTTTTATGTCACAGAATTCACATAATCAAGCACACGGAGCATGTACTTTGTGAATTACTCACAGTCTAGGTGGGGAGAAGAATACAGAGTCTTCTGAGAGTCACCAGCTGGCCACAGAAATCAACTCTTGCCCCTCTGTTAAAAGATGTCAAGCTAAGGATAAGGGAACACCTGGAGGTATGTCACCTACAGAGAATTCTACAAGCCCCACTTCTTTTATCTAGGGGTCTTAGTAGGGGCTGGATTTTGAATGTACACGGGGAACATTTTGAACAAACACATTCTGTCCCCCTCTTCACCTTGGTGCAGAATGAGGGCAGGGAATGGCACTGGCCACTCTGGGACCGGTGTTCTTATTGGGGGCTGATGGATATTTCTGAGCCTGCTTAAGATGCTAGACTTGTCATGGCCAAGCGGTTCAGGGCCACTAAACAAATATAATTTTAGGGCCTACTCTGAGCTAAGCAGGATGCATTGCTGGGCCTGTGGAAATGAACCTCAGGGATCTTATAGCATCCTTCTGAGCTGTGTAAAAACTAGGCCAAGCCCTCTGTCAGCCACTCTCAGGTCTTTTATGGTCAACAAACATTTCAGGTACTGGGAGCATTTGTTAGATAAGTTTAGATAGAATCTAAGAAACTGTGGAATTAAGGCCTTTCTTCAAGCCAGGGGGATCTTAGGTGCAGAGGGAGTGTGGATATGCAACCCTGGTGTACACAGAGAAGCACACTGACAGAAGACTGGTCTTTGGGCTCAAGGGTGCAAGCTATCTGGAGTGACAGAGGCTGGAGTGACCCCTGCGCTCTGCACCTGCCATGGGTATTTGGAGGTAAGCAATAGCCTTAAGTATGTCTGTGGTTGCTACCCAAGTCCTGATCCTTACAAAGCAGGAGAGCACATATGTACTTCTTGATTTATGTGCTCCAGATACACTTTCTTTTATAATTACATTTGTGTGTGTTATCTTTCTTTTATGTATTTCTCGTGTGTGTATGTGTGCCCATGTGTGCCTACAAAAATTTATATATTTCATGTTTCTTTTTCAGAGTATCTGAAATTCTACCATCAGATATGCATTATTTTAGTGTCTTTAGGCTTTTTTCTTAAGTTGTTGATGAATCCCCACTGAAATTCCAGCTATCCCTGAGACTGTTAGTACCATATTTCTTTTGTAGCTGACATTTTAGCAAAGATTGATACATCTCTTCCCCGTGGCAGAAAATGGAGAGAAAGACATTCAGAAAGAAGGATATATCTGGTACCAGGGTAAGGAAGGGGACCTTGAACCAGCAAGAAGGAGAGGGATGAAGAGAGCTTTGGACTTCACTTCCCTCTTCAGCCTGAGGTCGGGGGGCAGAGAAAGATGGGGTAAAAGCTCAGATCTCTACTGTCCAATCAGAAGGAAGGCAGCCAGGGCTTTTTGCTACTGTTCCTAATCCTGATGTCCCCCCTATTTTAGGGGCTTCTGAGGCCAGGCAGCACCAAGAAGGCTCAAGCAGGGCTGAACCAAGCACTGTGACCCTGTTGGGTGTTTGGATGTGCAGTGGGTATCCTGGGCTTCTCTCCTATTAGTCTTTTCCTCTAGAAAGATGAATTGGATTCTTGGTCTCAAGGCTTATTCCTTGTAAACAAGAATTTCTGTGTCAGTTTCAGTAATGCTTAGATCACCAATATATCATCACTTCATTTTGGCCAACAGTAAAATAACTCAATGACATTGGGCCTTGGCTATAACCTTTGCTTCTTTCCTAGACAGCTTGCATCCAGGACTTTATGAAACATCTGTTACCTTGTAGCATTGCTGAGTACAGCAGCACCATAGGAGTTTTTGATAGAACTATTCCTTCATCCTTACCTTTAACTTTTACCATTATGGAAATCTAATAATAAACTCTTACCTGGACATATTGGTCTTTAGAAGAAAGAGCAGGGTAGTTTTAGAACAAGCCAGCTTGGATTTTAAATATAAGCTGTATCCGTTTCCTGTTCAATAAACATAGGCAAGTCTTTAAGACCACTAAACCTCAGTGTTTTCATCTAGTGCATGGAGATGACAATGCTCCATTCATAAGATTGGTCTGAGTACTTAATGCATATAAAGGGCTAGGTGTGTCAGGTGCGGTGGCTCATGCCTGTAATCCCAGCACTTTGGGAGGCCGAGATGAGCGGATCATGAGGTCAGGAGATCGAGACCATTCTGGCTAATGTGGTGAAACCCTGTCTCTACTGAAAATACAAAAAAAAAAAAAAAAAAAAAATTAGCCGGGTGTGGTGGCGGGCACTTGTAGTCCAGGCTACTCGGGAGGCTGAGGCAGGAGAATGGTGTGAACCTGGGAGGAGGAGCTTGCAGTGAGCCGAGATCACGCCACGGCACTCCAGCCTGGGCGACAGAGTGATACTCCGTCTCAAAAAAAGAAAAAAGAAAAATAAATAAATAAATAAATGGCTGGGTGTTCGGTCGTCAAGGAACATACCTGCGTTCCCTGTCCTTTCCTGCACCCCTCACCAGCAAACCATCCTAGGTCCTCAAATGTTCCTCATCTCAGTGATGTGCTCAGGGCACAACTTCAATTAAATAATGGCATGTTTTTATAATCTGGCCTGCAGGTAAATTATATTATTGACTGGTTTACCCATTTACTTTATTTTTTAAAATTTCATATGTATGGCTGTTTGCGATTTAGCAATACTGCAGTTTTTTTTTTTTTGAGACATATGAGTAACTTTAGTTAAAAGCAGTGTTCAGAATAATCTGTAAAAGGAGCTCTCATGCTGTTTACCTGTCAGGCAAGGAGTGTGAAAAAGAGAATTTACAGCAAAGGGCCTAACATTATAGATCCAGGCAGGAAAACATGCATTCTACCAAATTATTTTGGCAGCCTTTGTGGAAAGTCCGTTGAAAGCGGAGGAGAGAGGAAAGTGGTTCACAAGTTTTCTTCCCATAGTAGCTATGAATTTCAGAGTGAAACAGCAGGTAGGAAGGACCTGTGTGGGTCTGTAAAGATGTTATGTCCATGTGCAAATACACTCACATTTCTGTCCATGCTGAACCACTTCAGACTACAGTAGTACTATACTAATTCAACAAATGACTAGCAGACAACTGAAGGGAAGAAAATCTCCAGAGAACCCCAGAATAGAATTATTTGCCTAACAAATGTTTTTTTATTCTCTTCTGGGCAAGCCACTCATGTAGATAATTTAAGTATCTTTGATGGCATTATCATTTTCTTTTATATGGATATACCATCATGAATTCATTCTATTCTTGGCAGATGTTTAGGTTATTTTCAGATTCTTTTGCTATTACAATGTTTGATATTCGCGACAACAGCTACCATGTGTATAGTACTTAATAGTGGTTGGCCCAACTCCTTTACATGTACAATTAATTTGGTCCTTTCAACAAACTTATGAAGTAAGTACTATTCTTATCCCCACTTTGTTGATGATCAGACTGAGACTAGAGGTCCAAGAGGCCAAAGGTCACAATTAGAAAGTGGTAGAATCAGAATCTGAACTCATGCTGTTTAGCTCCTAGGGCCATGTTCTTAGCTGTGTGCTACTCTGCCTCCTATTAGCCTCTTGTGAGTATGAATATGTATGTATCTGTGGATGTATGCATGATGTATATATATAAACATATCTGTATATATGCATCCATGCACACATGAATGAATGAATGAATGAATGGCAGGACATGCTCTTATTGTCTAATAACAGGTTAAGTTTATAACAGTGGGATTGTTAGAGTATGCACATTTGAAATTTTGGTAAGCATTGCCAAATTGCCTGCCCTACCCCACCCTCCAAAACAGAATGCACCAACTTACTCTCTTACAACAGTTATTTCAAGACATTTTGGGTGCCACGAAGAATACCAAATGCAGAAATGACACAAACATGTGAAAGTAGGAGCTGTAGTTTGAATGTTTTTGATGACAGTTTCAGAACAGAGTGGAGAATTCACCACTGGGGGCATCAGGACTCCGGGGCCTAGATTCCTGCCTGTGAATTGAGGAGCTGTAGAATTTAATCCTACTTCGGCTTTGTTATGCTTCACTGGGAAGGTTACTTCTTTATTCAATTACATTTTTAAGTGTATGTCATTGTTAAAACAATATATGAAAGAGCCAAGACTCAAATATAAGTATATTTAAAAGTCCATATTCTAGAGTCTACTAAATCGCGGTCACTAATAAGTATCTCACAGGGTCATTGAAAGGATTAAATAGGTTTCTGTAAGGACCACGCAGTATATCTTCTCAGTAAATGTTAGTGTCCATCTGTTTCAGTGTTCTATGAAACTTTGGGGCTAATAGGCGATACCCCCATTTCCATTGTGTCCCCTAAACCAAGAGAACTGCTCAGTGGCCTTGTCCTGGATATGCCGTAGAAATGCTCAGTGATGCCAAACTTCTCCAAGTTGCCCTTTTCTTTTTTCTTGTAGATCAACATTCCCAGTCGCTTGCCAGCTGTTTGAGTTGACTTCACACAACAGTGTCTGGCTGGATCCTCCTTTCATCCCTTCACCTTTTGGATGACTTTGCTGCTAGCTGTTAACTCATGCCCCAGCCTCATCATCAAAAACATTTTTTTTTTGGTATTTGTAGAGGGATTTAGGTGATTCATGTATTAAAGTCCTTCCCTGGCCCCATCACTTCCATCCAGTCTGTTATGTTTCTTTACTCAGAACAGTCCTTCTCTATTGACCTACCAAATATCAAGGAGTCTTTTTCTTGTTTACCTCCCTTGGTCTGGTCATCAATTGGTCAATTGATAAAAAGGAGTTGTTTTCCTCATATTCTTAATTTATTCCCTTGTTCCTCCAAAATAACTTGCAGTTCCTTTTTCATAACCTTTAACATATCATATTTATTTGTTCATGTCTGTTACTTCAATAAGAATCTGAAATTCACAAGGACAAGAACTGTGGTTTCCTTTTGCCCCAGTTTCTAACACTTTACCTGACATGGAGTAAGTACTTGATACAGGTTGTTTATTTCAGCTTCTGAATGTTTTGGTGCACTGGGGCATCATAATAATAGTTATCATAAGTGGAATGTACTAATGACAAAGCCCTTTTAAGATCTCTGCCTTAACCACGTAAGATTTACCGAATACCTTTAACAAATCTTAAATCTCATAGGGTAATCCATGATACAAGCATCAAAGAGAGAATTTTCAAAAGTTGCAAGAGTAAGCATCTGTCTTCATAGACACTAATTTCCATGAGACAGCTCACCATCATCCAGATGACTGTCCTTGGAACTTTATTATTCTCCAGCTCTCTGGAGCACCTTATTTGGAACCAGTGAATGAAGCTCCTTTTAGCAATTCTTTGAGTTACTTTGGTATTCAAATGTGCAGAATGGTGATGAAGAGACTTAGAGACACTCAGTACATTGAACAAGATGTTAGAAGGGATCGTTGGAAGTTTGGAACTCTCAACCTGATTCTCATCATGGTTCTTCAGTGTGTATTTATAGCATGCAATTCTGTGAGATTGAGACAATTAAGGGGGATGCCACTCTATTCTTAAGGATTTCTTTTTCAATTTGTGGTTTGGTAGCAGTGACTCAAGTTCAGGTTTAATTTTTTTCCTTCCTTCTCTCCCTATTCTGTCTCCTACCTCTATCTCTGTCCTCTTTCTCTTTTAAATATATATATAGCAATATTTATAACTATGTGCTACAGAGAAATCTGTTATATACTTTCCTAAGCCTCAATGGTCCAGTTTCTTGTAGTATAATGGGGGCTACCAGAGAAAGATAGTATGCTAAATTTTTAAAATAGAGATGGTATCTTGCTCTGTAAATAGAGATGGAGTCTTGCTCTGTTGCCCAGGCTGGTCTCAAACTCCTGGGCCCAAGTGATCCTCCTGCCCCAGTCTCCTAAAGTACTGGGATTACAGGCATGAGCCACTGTGATCAGCCTATATGTAAAACTTTTTTAAAAGTAGTATATTAAATTAGAAATACTTTCAGCTTCAGGTAACACCAAACCATACTAAAGTGGATTAAACAAATATTGTTCTCACAAAACCAGATGTTTCCAGAAGTATGCAACTATGGCTTTAGCTCAGTGACTTAGCAAAATCAGAGCCATGTCATTGTGGATCTCTTGACCTTTGGCTCATGGTTGTGACAGCTATTGCAGTTCCAACCAGCACACTGGTATTTAAGGCAGGAAGACAGATAAATGGTAACATTGGTAATATCTTCCCTTTTACCAGGGAAACAAAAGTTCTCCTTAGACATTTTCTTTCTCCCAGCAGACATCCATATATGCCTCGCTTTTCCAGAACTGGGTCATATTGCCATCCCCAGTTGCAAGAAGGGATTGGAAAGAGTGTTTGCCTTTCCAGCCACTGCAGAATGAGGCAGCAAGAGAGAATGAGTGGGGAGTGACGTCAGGTGACCAATCAATAGCCTCTGTCACAGGTGAGAAACAAGTATCAGGTTAATACAAATCAGAGGATTACCAATGAGGCATGAAAACAGTTTCAAATATGAGAGAACTGAGTATTATGTAGGGCCCAGAACAATGCTGGGGCAAGATAATGCAAGCAGGGGTGAAGCCTACTCAGTGGGTGAATTAGTTTTCTATTGCTGTTGTAACAGCTTATCACACATTTAGTTGCTTCAAATAACACAAATTTATTGTCTTCACATGTCTGGAGATCAGGAGTCTGAAATGAATTTTACTGGACTTACTGGATGAAAGTCGGAAGGGCTGTTTCCTTCTGGACGCTCTGAAGGAAGAATCTGTTTCCTTGACTTTTTCAGCTTCTAGAGGCCACCTGCATTCCTTGGCTTGTGACCTCTTACTCATGTCACTCCATCCTCTTGCTTCCATTGTCACATCTACTACTACTCACTGATCTTCCTATCTTCCTCTTATAAAGACCCTTGTGTTGCATTGGGCTCACCCAAATGATCCGGGATAATGATAATCTGTCCATATCAGAAATCCTTAGTTTAATCACAGCTGCCAAGTCCTTTTTACCATGTAATGCAACATATTCACAGAGTCTGGGGATAGGAAGTGTACATTATTAGAGGGACCACTGTTTATAGTATCACAGTGGGACTAGTAAGACCCACCCGGGCGGGCCAGAATAAGATGTATATGGCAGAATGATGTATTAATACATTTGTCTCGCCAAAGAATAGAAACCAGTTTGGGAAGAATGAAGATGTATCCAGATGGCATAACCACATTATACAGATGATCATTACTTGCTTTCCTGTATTTGGTTTATTGAAAGCTGGTATCTGCAAAATACATCATTGAAAGTATTCCTTGGCATGTAATATTCATAAATGGTAGATATGATGACTGCTTACTTAGATGACTGAAGCTATTTAGAAATTAAAAATTTTAAGAGAAGGCTTAATTTGAAATTTTCCTTGGGAATTTTTTTCCTTTTAAAGAAAATGAACAGTAAGTAACCATGTTTACAAACACAGCTTTACGTGGGAGAGACCAAAGAGGAACACTTTCATTAACATTTTCCATTCATACAACTTGTCTTGTGTTATTGTTTGGTATTGTGTGCTATAATGAATCTGAGTTTTAATTGGTTGGCTAAATTTATTTGTTTCTGGAATTTCTATGAGAATAATTAAAATACACCCATTAAGATAAACATTTGGTGTTTTTTCCTTAGGTAAACTTTAGTCTTTGACAGGCATATACAATTTACAGCCTTAAAAAACAATGGATAAACGCCATTGAAAGCGTGATTCATTGCCAAAAGATTTTTTTTTTTGAATAAGAAAGGGGTAATTATTCTTTCTCTCTTAATGTGTTCATTTATTCGTCAGACATAATTTAAGGATATGCAACATGCCAGGGATTGTAATCAGCATGAAGAACACTGACATGACTATGACTAGATTGCAAGCTGTTTGAGGCTAGGAAGTAGGGCTTACTTGTGATAAATTCAGTGCTTGCCACAGTGCATGACATAAAATTAACACACAGAAAATGTTGGCTTAACTGAGCTAAAAACACAGCTCTTGGCTACAAAAATGTCACAGGCAAAGGAGGAGAGACATATAAACAGAAAAACTGACATATAGCTTTGTGAAAGTACGGAGGACAGAGTGACCATCAGAATGATCAGGGAAGACTCCACTGAGGAGCTGGCATTTGCTGATTTTGGAAGTGTAGGAACTGGCCAGATTGAGACATGAGGAGCACATGCCTGGCAGAGGGAGATGCAGGTATATAGCTCAGCTACGGGCTTGGGCATCTGATAATTCGGCGTGTCACTAGAATGCAGGTGAGTGGCAGGGAGGAAGCTGCAAAGGTAACTGGAGGGCTGATGGGGAAGATTCTAGTTTGCCTTGCTAGAAGTTAGATTTTGTCCTGTAAGCAGCAGGGGGCCACTAGAAGCTTTTAGGCAGAGGACTGAGAAAATAACCTTTTCTTTTTCTTTAAACAAACTTTGGGTGTAGATACATTTTCTACCCTCTGGTAGATAAATGTATTTTACCTACCAGAGTGAATATAACATATGTATATTTTAAGTAAGAATAATAAATAAAATAACACTGATGAATCCAACATCCAACTTCAGAGACAGATGATTCTTGATCTCTTAGAATCTCTGTGTCTCTTTCTCAAATCCTCTCCCTCCTCTCATCAGAAGACATTACTACTTTAATTTTCATTTTGTATTAACAATTTTCTTACTTTTCCTTAAAGTTTTACCACATATATAGGCATCCTTAAAAATACATTGTTTGGTTTTGCCTGCTTTTGAAGTGTATATAATAGGATCCTACTAAATATATTTCTTCTGTGATTTCCTTTCATCACTCAGCATTGTTTTCAAGAGTTACCCATGTTGATGTGTGAATCTATGGATCATTGATTTTTTATACCTGTGGACTATTTATCAAGTAATTATACCAGATTTTATTATTCATTTAACTATCATGGATCTTTGGACTTTTTCAAGTTTTTTCTTACTCTGAGTAACATTGCTCTGATCACTTCTAAACTTGTTTACAGGAAGCATATGTACGAGAGTTTCCCTTGGAGAGAAATCACTCTTTTGTACCTTTTTCATATGTTAATAGTCCTGTTTATGGGACCCCTTATTCTTTTCCATTTCTCTATTTTTCTATTGCCACACTTAAATATTGCATTGCGTAATGACTATGTTTTATTATTTGATGGGGCAAGTTCCCCACCCTGTTCTTCTTTAAACCTGACTTGGCTGTTCTTAGCTGTTAATTCTTCCAGATTCATTTCAGGATAAGTTCATTAAGGTACTTGAAAAATCCTGTTAAGATTTTGGCTAGAATTTATTAAATATGTAGATCAATTATAGAATCATTGACATGTTTACAGTAGTGACTCTTCCTATTGAATATGCTGTCCGTGAATATGCTTCGTCTCTTAATTGTTATCTTTGTTAATTTCTTTCAATAAACATTTATACATTTATTATTTAAAAATCTCATACAATTTTTGTTAGTTTTCCTCCCATGGTATATTATAAATTTTCATTATTTTTTTGTACATGGTAATTTTAAAAAATTAAATATTAAACTCTTCATTGCTGGTGCATAGAAATGCACCCTTTCCTTTAAAAAAAAAAAAACACTTTTGGAGACTCTAGAAAAACAAGCATTCAGACTCATTGTTAGTGAGAATGCAAAATAATTACAACCTCTATGGAGGGAAATTGCATACAAATCTACGTCTTTCCAGCTAACAATTTCACTTTTAAAGGTTTACCTTGATGAAACACCTCTACAAATGTGAAACAATAGCAGTATCAGTTATTTGTTGTAGTAGTCTTTGTAATAGCAACATATTGAAACCCAAATCTGCAATTATAGAGATAGGTTCAATAACCATGGCATAGCCATACAGTTGAATACTATGAAGCTGTAAAATTATGAGGAATATTTCTATAAGCTGATATGGTGTGATATCTAGGATAATTGTTAAATGGAAATAAGCAAGGTACAAAAGAGAATGTATTTTATATCACTTTTTTTTTTTTAAAGAAAGAAAGGGAAGTAACTCTACATATGTGTGTGTGTATGTCCTGGTATTTATTTGCTTAATTTTGCAAAAAGAAGTACAGGATAGATAAGCCAAAACATAATAAAAAGGTGGACTAGATGGTGTCAGTGGTAATTGTATTGGAAGTGATAATGATTGCAGAATACCTACTTATATAGTTTTGACTTTTGAACCAATACATATTTTAATAAAATACTTTTCTATTAACAAAATATTAATATTTAATATTATTTTTAATAAAAATAAAATTGAAACCATAAAGGATAAAAATTAGTAAACTTTAAAACTGAATGGAAAAGAAAGAAAATACTTCTAACTATATACCAAATAGATTACATGGCCACAGAGTAATTAATTAATTCACACTATTTTTAAGCATAGTGCTCTGAATATATATTTTTATGGGACAAATTTTAATGACAAAAAATCTGCAAAGAAATCTTAAACTCTACTTACTGGGTTTATTGTTAGTGTTAGTATTTATATTGTAATTACTAAAAATATATACAGTAGTATAAAGTAGGTAAGTACATTAATGTAATTCTAAACCACAGTTTTTACTACAAAAGAGATATAAATATAAAGGTAAGAAAAACTCTGTGATATATTTGAATTGACTCTATTAAATGAATTGATGATTTTAAATAATGTATTTCCCAGCTCTGTGCATTGAAGGTGCCTGGAGAATGACACCTCATTAACAATATACACATTCAGCACTAATGTCTTGATTTCTAAGTACCATTTTCTACCCAAAAGAAACAGTACTTTTAATAGAAATGGCTGATTCCAGATCTGGATTAAGGAAAGACTAAGATGAGTCTGGATCATCTTTTTGGACCAAAAAGCAAGGAGATGCTCAAAGAGTGATGGGAACCATGTCATAAAGATGCTTGAGCTGGCCTAAAGGGATTTCCACAGGCATGTTAGGTAATTTAAGCACCAAAAAGAACAGTGACAATAATGGATTATCACATAATGATAAAAATGAATGAAGCTTCTTCGAACTCTTAATTCTGATAATTTGCATTTTCTTCAGGGGTTTATGTATAAAATTATATAATCTATATACATTTATTTTTATGGCTTTTTTCTAATCCTGATATATTTTATTTCTTTTCCTTATCTTATTATATAAACTAGAACTTCCCAAGGTGATGCTGAATAGAAATACTCATAGCATAACTTTTTCTTATTCCTATTTCCTTTAAAGACATTTAAAGAAATATTTCCCCACTAACTTTGATGTTTGCTACATATTTTTAACAAGTTAACAAGTTCCTTTATATGCTTAGTTTGCTGTGAGTTTTTACCCTGAATACTTGCTGCATTTTATTAAGCTTTTATTTTTTCCCCTGTAGAGATAGTAATATGATTTTCTCCCTGATTTCTCAGTGGCATGATCAATGAACCTTACTTTCCTAGAAAAACATTCACCTTGGTCATGATGTATATATTTTTAGCATATATATTGAATGAGTTAATTTGCCAATATTTTTCTTAAGATTTTGGCAGTATGGTCATGAATGGGGATCACATAAAATGTTCATTTCTTGTCCCATTTCTATTTTCTGATAAATTTTATGTAAATTTGAGCTTTTCTGTTTATTGAATGTTACAGCTCAACTTTTCTTTTCTTTTTTTTTCTTTCTTTCTTGAGATAGAATTTTGAGTTTTGCTCTTCTCGCCCAGGCTGGGGTGCAATGCAGCGATCTCGGCTCACCTCAACCTCCGCCTCCTAGGTTCCAGCGATTCTCTGACCTCAGTCTCCCGAGTAGCTGGGATTACAGGCATGCACCACCACACCCAGCTAATTTTGTATATTTAGTAGAGATGGGGTTTTTCCATGTTGGTCAGGCTGCTCTTGAACTCCCGATCTCAAGTGATCTGCCCGCCTCGGCCTCCCAAAGTGCTGGGATTACAGGCGTGAGCCACCGCGCCCGGCCCACCTAGCCCTTTATATGCATTAAGTATTCAGACCAATCTTATGAACGGAGCACTGTCGTCTCCATGCACTAGATGAAAACACTGAGGTTTAGTGTTTAATTTACACACAACCATTTTCAAAGTTGTTAAGTCTCTCTTTAGCTGTGTCTTCTCCACTGTTTAATTCATAAATTAAGCTTTTTAAAAATAATACGTTTTTATTTTTAGAAGTAGATTTTATTTTTTAAAACTTCTTGGTCAATTTTTACAGCTTCTTGTTTCTTTGTTATATATTCCTTTTTCCTTTTTCTTTTTTTAAAAAATTTATTTATACTTATGTATCTGATAATTCCATACTTACATAGTTGATCATCTTTTCAGTTATTTTCTATACTGTGTTTTCTACTGGCTGTTTCTGCTATTATTCACGGTGGTAGTTATTAGTATATGCTGCCATTCTTTAGAACTTTATCTTTGGGAATTCCTTGAGACCTAGGTTTAGATGCATTCTTCCACGGAGTAGTTGTCATTGTTGCTACCTGAAGCATAGAGACTATATTAACGCTATATAAACTTATACTAAAATGTCAGCTTTTGAGTGTTTGGGACCACATGATAAAAAACAGAGTTCAGGATTCAAACCCAGGTTTTGTGGTGAAAAAATCTTAAGAGACTAATTTTTCCCTTCTCCACCAACAGCCAAGATGTCTTTGCCAACTGCCTCACTCTGTAGGTCAGGTTTTGTTTTGTTTCTCCCAGTTTATTTGCTGACTGTGTTGCCATGTAGAAGTTCTTGCTTTGTGAATGTGGGTGTCTGTTTAAACTCAGATCCAATTCTAGACCCATGCTTTGATTCTTCTTCTCAACTGGCCCCTTAGAAGCCAAGCTCTCGGGTACCTGGAATTGTTAGAATAGCTCCAACTCTTGCTCTCTACTCCTGATTGCTGGGCTTTTTTGTTTGTTTGCTTGTTTCTGGCCTCTGAGGCATTCCCTCACTTTATCTCTAGGTCAGCCATGCATTAAAAAAGATATTCTTTTAAACACTTTAGCTGCCATTTTTAGACGTGCTGTGTCAGAAGTGGTTTCTCTGAACGTTTCGTTTGCCATATTGCAGGGGACAGAAGTAAATAAGGAATAAGTTTTGGTTTTTAAAAAGACAATGTTGGTGGCAGAGTTGAGCACAGGCTGACATCAGGGGGAGGCTGGAGGTCAGGAGACAGGTTTTAGTTACGATAATTTATTCACACAATAATGTAGAAATTCCATGTAAATACTTAGATCTCATTATACAGGCAAATTGTGTAAAAACTCAAAAATATATTTTAATAATTATTAGCTACGGAAGTAGTTGTTTACTTCTTGTGGTGTTTTAAGCTAGGTTTGTGAGTCAGAGCTATTTTCAGCCTCGCTTTAAAGAAGACATAGACTTGCCAAACCCTGAGTGAGAAAAATGAATCCCAAATCAAGGTGTAGGTGTCAAAACTGCATCTCTCTTGCCAGCATTCCTTATTTGCCAAATATTTTCAACCTAAAGAGGGCACCTGTGCCCATTCCAGGCCATGGGCTGTACTGTGAAATGGCAATTGAAGTAGCTTTGTATTTTTCAATGTAAAGGAAAATGAGACCATAATGAGAAACTGCTGGCTGCATCAGTTTCATAGATCCAATGGGTGCTTTTTTAAAAGGCAGATTTGTATGATCTGAAGAGAAACCAGAGTATAAAGCAGGTGATTCTTTGGAACAGTGGTTCTCAAAGTGTGGTCCTAGACCATGGAACTTTTTAAAAATGCAAATTCTTGGGTCCAACCCAGACCTTCTCAGTCAACAAACTCTGAGGGTGGGACCCAGAAATCTGTGTTTTAACAAGCCCTCTGGATGATTCTGATGCATATTAGAGTTTAGAAACAACTGCTCCTAGGAAGGCTGCGTTAGAACAGAAAGGAAGTGAGTGTTTAGAAAAGATAAGGCAATATTTCCTTTGTCAAAATACTTTTAAAATGCAGTGTGCAAATTGTTTATAACAGAGAAAAAATGACAATTTTTGTGACACTAGCAGTAATACAACAGTAGGCCAATAGTAATCCAGCAGTAGGCCAATATTAAATGAATTATGGTATAGTCATTTGCTGAAATCATGCAATCATAAAAGTTATTTAATAGTATTTAGTAATGAGGAAAATACTTATGATAGAATGTTTAAATGAATGTTGATATATACAAATAAACAAACATGCCTCTGGTGGCATATATAGGCATATATGGACATTCATTAGGACCCTAGGAAATTCCTTACTTGTCCTTGGAAATATAGGAAAATGATGTATGTTAGTTTTCCTCAGACAGTGGGTTTATTGTGGATTTTTACATATACGTGAAATGTACACATACATTCATATTTTTACATATTTCTAAATTGTCTATATGATAAAAAAGTTTGTCATATTTGACTTAGTATTCATAGTATTTTAAAATGCTACTAATATTAACAAGAAAATAAGCTACTTTTACAGTTGTAGTTGAATTCCACTGAATTTCAGGCTTCAGAAGATTAAAGATTACACCTGCCTCTCTGGCTTCCCTCAGAACTGTCAGGGGAAGCAGCAGTACAAAGAGATCCTGATCTGACAAATGGTATGAGGCGATGGCAGAGTCAGGTGTGTTGTCAGTGGGTTTTAATCTGGGATATTTTCAGGCCAGTTCATGACACTGTTGACTGGCCATGAATCTTGAAAGCTTGAGAGCTGGAGTGAGAACACAGGAAATGCAAAAACCTTTTTCCCCACGATCCTGTAGCTCAGTAAATCCCCAACATCTGGCTCACGTGTAAAGCCAGGAAAGATATGATTTACCCTGGCAGCCAGCCTTACTGAGAGCCTTAGCTGGTTGGCTCCATGTCACACAAGGAAAACACTCGACAAGGATTTGCTGAGGATTTTATTCACAGGTGGAAAAACTTCATACACCTCAAACTAAACTAAAGAAAATTTTGTGTGACACCTCCTGGGGGATAAAAGTGTTTGACCTTATCAGAATTGGTCATGGTAGAGATTATTAGAGGTCACACTGTCTGATCTTTTGTGTTCCACCAGCCAGATTAAAACTGGAGAAATATTGAGAGAGGAATACCTTTACAAAGGTAGTGAAGACACTGTTCATTTTTTGTTTTTACTTTTACAATGAAAATATACAAAAAAATGGTCAAAAGTTGAAAAAACAGTTATGTTGGATATGTCCATCATCCAGCTTTAACACTGTTTACTCCTTAATAATGGAAATAAATACAGTTGTTCATATCGAGTTTCTGGGAATAGCTGTACCAACTCTATCCCATAAACAACCATCTCCTACTTTACACTGAGAAGGATTTGGTTTAGTACCTCTGTGCATTCACTGTTTACCCATGAGGAAGGAGAGAAATGCAGTTTTTTTGAACTCTTCTCAGCAGAACCTTTAACAAGCAAACACCTTTATTTCCCTCATTCCTAAGAGAAGCAACTATCATTACATAGACAACTCATTTTTATTATTTCCTTGTATTTGCTTTCTTTAGTTTTCTTTCACGTTTCGTATAACTGAAATGAATCACTTTTTCCCCAAAAAATTACTTCTGGAAAACATATTTTTTTACACTAAGCATTGGTCTAGGTACCATATAACGTGAAAATAAATGCCACTACTCCTGTCCTCCAAATGTTACATTCTAACATTCATTGTGACTGTGACATGGACAGACAGAGCTGCCCCAAAGCAGAGTTTTAAATGGGAAATCTTATTTTCTTATTTACTGTATATTATAAAATCTGACTTCAAATTGTCTAAAAGTAATTAGCCTTAAGATACAGTGTCTCATTTAAAATTTCAGCCTACTTAATGAAATTTTGAACTACATAATATAACGGTAACCCCAAGATAAGCAACAGTTAAAATATGAAAGTATAATTAAAACAAAAATGAAAATATCAGTAGTTCCATTGATCACCATGTGAAGTATGGCAAATTAAGATATAGGAAGTTAAGACTCCAAGACGTGTTTAATTTTTCTGAGTTTCCCAGCATATTAAACCTCCAAATGAAGTCACAACTTCAGCTCCAGGTTTTTTAATTGATTCATTTTGTTTTATTTCTGCTGTCTCCTGTACTTAACTAATGTCTCTTCAGACTTGCACCCAATGACATCTGCTGAACCTTGTTTTTTTGTTTTTTTCATCTTAATTAAAGAGGCTTTGAGGGGAAAGTCAAAGTCAAAGTCAAAATGGACATTTGTCTTAGTGATGGCTACTGTTGTACCCATTTGTACACTCATCTCCAAGACATCTCAATAAAATGCCTTCCCATTTTAAATGCAAACACAGCTTCCTCCTACAATATGTCTGAGATGACTCCTTTTTACCTAACATTCTCTCCCTACAAGTGGTTTCAGGAGCTGGGTGTTTCTGCTGCTATGCTGAGAGCAACCTTTTGCTTGAGAGCTAGTCGGGATAAAGAGACTCTAAGGTGTTTGTCAAGTTCCTTAGCCCTAATTTTTGACATCAGAAACATCAGTCTGACTCCTGGCTAAACAAAACTGCTTCACTTTGACATTCCATATTTCAAAGAACCCCTTGGTTGGTTAGGCCTGTTTTTCAAAATTGAGGACATGCTTGATGCCAGGGATGATCCTGTATATTTTGGAAGAGAAGGAGAAAGTTCTGTCATTAAATTTGCATGAAATTTAATTTGTAGAAAATTTAACATTTTTAAATACTAAAATAAACATGCATACATTTGGCTATTTGAAAACTAATTTCAATGTTATGGCTGCACAGTTTCAGGTTAGTTACACCTCGGCTGTCTGAGTGTCAGATATTCCTTCCCTCTTTTGTATAGTAGAAGACAAGTGCTATTCTGGAGGGAACCTTTAAGAAGTAGGGATTCAGACAATCCTCAGGGTGCCAGGAAATTTCTGTTCATCCTACAGAACCAGAATATTGTAAACTCCTACTTAATGGAAACGTCTTTCGTATGCCACAGATTAGATTGTCAGAAAGGTTATGGATGAATGAGGTATGAGTTTGTTCCTCATTCACTGATCAACACTACTGGGTTTCTTTCCATCATGAGCCAAGGACTATGCCAGGTGCAGAACTATCTTTGGTGAAGCAAACAGATGTGCCACTGCCGTGTGGAACTTAAGATCTGTTGGTATCAGTAATTGCCAATTGATTGGTAAGATGTTTGCTAGCATCTACCTTCCTCTGGAATGATTCTAGTATTATGTTAATGTAACATTCCCTCCCCTTGCTCTTAGGAAACGGTGGCTTTTTGGTGATGATTAACAGAATGATGAAGAATTATGCTAAAAAGCAGTTTGCCCATGGCTCTTTCCACATTGTACAGCAGGCCTTGGTGGTCACATGCCATGTTTGAAAATGAACTTCATGGTAGAAATATATCCTGGTTTCATCATTCACATTGTGATAGCCTTCAAGTGTTTGTTGAGATAATTGTATATTCACATGCACTTGTGAAAAGTAATACAGAGTGAGCCCTTGTACACATTGCCTAGTTTCCCCCAATGTTAGTATTTTGCAAAACTCTACAGTATGATATTAGCCTGAATATTGAGCTTGATACAAATCATGACCTAGTCAGGCTTCCTCACTTTTGTACTAGAGTGTGTGTGTGTATGTGTGTGTGTAAGTTCTATACAATGTGTTGCTAGTGCAATTTCTTGTGTTCACCATCACAGTTGAGACAGTAAGCATTTCCAACACCACTAATATCTATCCTATTTCCCTTTCATAACTACATCCACTTACTGCCTATCCACGCCATCCCTAACCTTCCTGGCAACCACTCATCTGTCCTCTAGTACTAATTTTTTTCATTTAAGAACTGTTGCATACATGGAATTATACAGTATGTAACTTCTTTGGATTGGCTTTTTCACTCAACTGAATTCATTGGAGATTCATCCAAGTTTCCATGTATTGTATTCCTTTTTATTGCTGAGTAATATTCCGTGGTATATGTTTATTCCACAGTAGTTGACATTTTGGTTAACTGTCTACCTGGTGAGAGACATCTGGGCTGATTGTAGTTTAAGCTATTACAAATAAAGCTGCTATGAATATTTGCAAACAGTTTTTTGTCATAACACAAATTTTCATTTCTCTGGATAATTACCCACCACTACAATTGCTGGGTCATGTGGTAATTTTATGATTAGTTTTATAAGAAAACTGTTTTCCAGAATGCCTGTACCTTTTTACATTTCTATCAGCAATGTATGAGTGATCCAGTTTCTTCACATGTTTGCCAGTATTTGGTATTGTCACTCTTTTTAATTTTTAGCCATTCTGATAGGCATGTAGTAATATTTCATTGTAGTTTTAATTTGCCTTCTCCTGATGGTTAGTGATGTTGAACATCTTCTCATATGCTTATTTACCATCTGTATATCCTCTTTAGTAAAATGTCTTTTCCCATTTTCTATTTGGATTGCTTGTTTTATTACTATTGAATTTTGAGATTTTTTAATAATATACTTTATTTACTGGTCCTTAGCTGGCTATGTGGTTTGCAAATGTTTTCCCCTGTCTCTTTGTATTTTCATCTTCTTCCCATGAAGAACTTTTAAAAAATTAAAAGTTTTTTAATTTTGATGAGAAAAAATTTATAAATATTATGGATCATGCTTTTGATATCAAGTCCAAGAAATCTTTGCCTAACTCTAAATCCCAACAAATGTGTTTCTGTTTTTTTTTTTTTTTTTTTTTTTCTAAAAGTTGTATGGTGCTATTTTTTACATTTAGGTCTATATTCCATTTAAAGTTCATCTTCGTATAAGGTATGAGGTTTAGGTCAAGATTCTTTTTCTTTTCTTTTCTTTTCTTTTTGTCTGTGCATGCTTGAGGGCTCCAGCACCAATTGTTGTAAAGACTATTCTTCCGTCACTGAATTGATTATGCATCTTTGTCAAATACAAGTTGAGCATATTTATGTGGACCTGTCTGGGTTGTCTGTTCTGTTCAATCGATCTATGTATTCATTCATCAATACCACATTGTCTTGATTACTACAGCTATACATTAATATAGGGCTGTGCCTGTTCATATAAATTTTGAGTGAATTATGGGAACCTCACTTCCATTTAGGTTTCTTTACCTTTCCCATTTTTAATTGTCATCATCTTGAGTATCAAGGGGTATTACAATTTTTATTTCAGTCATCAACATAACAGTAAGTTTGCTTTTTTCATTGAATCTTCTTCCTTCTTGATGCACCAGGATTCCTTCTTTTATCATTTACTTTGTGTTGGAAGATCTTTCTTTAGCCAGTCATTAAGGGTGAGTCTGCTAGTGACAGAGTCTTTTTCTTCATTGAGAATTTTTTTTTTTCATTTCTGAAGGATAGTTTCTCTGAATATAAACTTCACAGTTAAGTCTCTCCTTTCCCCACTTGAAAGCACTTGATTCTGGACTACATGGTTACATATTAAAAAGCCCAGTCATTAGCTTGATTGTGGTGAATATTTCATAATGTATATATATACCAAATGATCAAGTTGTAGACCTTAAATGTATACAATTTTAATCATCACTATACCTCAGTAAACCTGGAGGGAAAATGTGCTGTCGTTTGAATTGATGTTCATTTATCCTTTTTCTCTGGATTATTTCAAGATTTTCTTTCTCTTTAGATTTAAAATTTTTAATTATGATGTGTTTTAGTGTATATTTTCCTGAGTTTATCTGGTTTGGATTCACTGTTTTCTGAATCTGTGGGTTTATGTGTTTTTTTTTTTTTTTTTTTTTTTTTTGCCAAATCTGGGGAGTTTTCAGCCATTATTTATTTTCTTTTCTTTTTTAGTTGTTGTTTCACTCCTGTCGCCCAGACTGCAGTGCAATGGTGCTATGTTGGCTCACTACAACCTTTGCCTCCTGGGTTCAAGTGCCTGCCTTAGCCTTCTGAGTAGCTGGGATTACAGGGGCCCACCACAACGCCCAGCTAATTTTTGCATTTTTAATAGAGACAGGATTTCACCGTGTTGGCCAGGCTGGTCTCGAACTCCTGACCTCAGGTGATCCACCCACCTCGACCTCCCAAAGTGTTAGGATTAAAGGCGTGAGTTACTGTACCCAGCCCATTATTTCTTTATATACTCTTTTGGTTCTACTCTCTTTCTTCTCTTCTGGAACTCTGATGATACAAATGGTGGGTCTTTTGCTAGTGTCCCACAAGTCCCTGAAGTGCTGTTAATTTTTTTCTCAATATGTTTCCCTTTTTTATTGAAATTGGATAAATTTTATTGTCCTGCCCTCAAGTCCACTAATTTTGTCCTCTCTCACCTCTACTGTTGAGCCCTTCCAGCAAGTTTTACAATCTCTGTTACTATTATTTTATTATTATAGTTTATGCTTTTCATTTTTTTATAGCTTCCATTTCTTTTCTGGAATTTTCTAATTTTTTCCCTTTGTTTCAAAAGAATTTATAATTTGTCATTGAAGCGTTTTTATGACAGCTGCTTTAAAATCCTTTTCAGATCATTTCAAGATCTAATTCATCTGATCCATTTTGGTATTGGCATTAGTTGATTGTCTTTTTTTACTCAAGTTGTGAGTTTTTGGTTCTTAGTTGATGGGTGATTTTAAATTATATCCTGCACATTTCGTATGTTTGGAAACTCTGGGTTGCATTCCAAACTTACTTTAACAGGCAGACACCCTGTTAAGTTTAGCACATGGGTCTTTGCCTATTTTAGTGGGCTGTGCTTCCAAGGGCAGTGATTTTCAAAGCATTTGCTATTTTTGGTTGGCTCAGTTTATTGGATGCTGCTGGGCCTTCCACTGGCCCCTACTGGTACCACCTGAGAGGGCAAAAGGGTTTCACAGTCAGGCCACCAGACGACTTTCAGTGGAGGAGGCATGTGGTGAGATTTCCCTGCCAGTGCCCCCAGTAGGGGAGGAGAGCATCCGGCTCCAGGGGTGAAAGGATCCCCTGATTGGAAGACTTGCTGTGTCTGGGTCCTTACCGCTGGTTCCACTTGCCCACCCTGAGTATCTGCTTAAAAGCATGTAGTCGCTTTCTTAAAGGTTTTTCTTTTTTGTACCTTTATTATAAGTATTTATGTCACAATTATTGATACATTTGTGAGCCTCATTCCATCCTCCCCTATTGAGGCAAAAGTTCCATTAAAGTCAGTGGCATATTGGTTTAAGTGGCATTAGGCCTACAGGATCTTATCCAGGTTGATTTGTAATCATCTGTGAAGTCAGCCCCTGTGCTTTTGATTGTGTGTGTGTGTGTTATTGGATCTGGTCCTGTTTGCTTGTCCCTAAAACCTTCCATCTCCTCCATTCCCCCATTTCCTAGGCCACAGTGCAGCTGGCATGAGGCTCATGGCCCTTCCATGTGGATGGCCTCATATCAGCAAAAATCCCACTAATATGAAGCTTCTTCCTGGTCTATGCAATTGCCATTATGTTGTTGGCCAGTTATCACATATTACTCAACATTGGACCTGCTCTCAAGACATTTAATATTTAATTAGGAGAACAGTCCCGTGCCTCTGGAGAATAGCTTATATGAATTGGGAACTCATTGGTGCCAATGGAACTGGGGAAGAAAGATCAGAGGACAGGATTAATGGTGATAGAAAAGTATTCCTAATTGTACACAGTTTTCATAAATCTGCTTGAGAGATCACAATGAGGGTGGTGAGAAGGGAGTGGAATTCTCTGAATTACTATGACACAAGGAAGCTTCAGTCCGTATTTAGAATTTAATTCATAGTGATCATCAAAGCCAAGCAAAATTATCTACAGTTGTATCCGTACCTTTATTTTTTAGTTATGATGGGCTCCTAAACTGCTGAGTGAACACATTTACATCTGCTCTGCTCATGAGAGGTATTAGCAGAAGACAGAGGGTATCTCGTTGGAGGAAGTGCGTGCCTGCAATGTAGATGTGCAAAACACCATTGTTGACCAAACCCAGTGGCTCGAAGATATTGAAAATGCATTTTGTAGTTTTAATTTTCTATAAATTATTCTGTAATTTAACTAAAGAAGACTTCCTTTTTCTTCAGGAAAGTCCTTCTTGACTGTTTCTTGCTTAATTTTCTTTTTAATTAGCATGGCTGATTTATTTCTTTTCTTTTTCTCCACAAATGAATTTATAATTGATGTGGGTAGAACAAACTACATAGTTTATAGTTTAGCAATATCATAAAGTTTTCATTTTAACTGGGAATGGCAGGAACTAGAGGGAAAATAACTTTTACAAAAGTAGATTGTTCTGTCACGAAATTGTTTGAGTTTGTACAAAATGCTCCTAACACGGATGACCTCTGCTTCTGTTGAATGTTGCATGTGAGGAAAACGTTTCTTTCCCAATCTTAGATTTCTCACATGAGCTAAAACTTTGCTTCCTTTGCTAAAATTTTTTATTGAAAAATCTCTTCCTATTACTAATCGACACTGTTTCTTAGAAAATAGTGAATCTAGTAGTAGCTGTTGTATATCCACACAATCTGTGGTAGAAGATGGCATTCTAGAGAGGAGCATACATCTGCCTTCTGGTCCCAAATATTCATGTATGAAGAAGCAATGCTTTGTAATTAATGATTCCTCAAACTGTAGAAGTTTCATTCTGACAGGATACTTTAATTTTGACTGGGGCTGGGTGCAGTGGCTCACACCTGTAATCCCAGCACCTTGGGAGGCTGAGGCAGGCAGATTGCCTGAGCTGGGGAGTTTGAGACCAGCCTGGGCAACATGGTGAAACCCTGTCTCTACAAAAAAATACAAAAAACAATTAGCCAGGTGTGGTAGCACGCACCTGTGGTTCTAGCTATTCAGGAGACTGAGATGGGAGGATTGCTTGAGACTTGGAGATGGAGGTTGCAGTGAGACAAGATCTTCACTGCACTCCAGCCTGGACAACAGAGCAAGACCCTGTCTCAGTAATAATTAATAATAATAATAATTTTGACTAAAATGGTGAGGAAAACATTTTTTTTCTTTTTTGTGAATTAAGCTCTGTACTAGTCTGTTCTTACACTGCTGATGAAGACATACCTGAGACTGGACAATTTACGAAAGAAAGAGGTTTAATGGACTTACAGTTCCACATGGCTGGGGAGACCTCACAATCATGGCAGAAGGCAAGGAGGAGCAAGTCACATCTTACATGGATGGCAACAGGCAAAGAGATCTTGTGCAGAGAAACTCCCATTTTGAAAACCATCAGATCTCGTGAGACTCATTCACTATTACGAGAACAATGCAGGAAACACACACCCCACAATTCAGTCACTTCCCACTGGGTTCCTCCTACAACATGTGGGAATTGTGGGAGTTACAATGCAAGATGAGATTTGGGTGGAGACACAACCAAACCATATCATTCTGTCCCTGGCCCCTCCAAAATTTTATGTCTTCACATTTCAAAATCAATCATGCCTTCCCAAGAGTCCCCCCAAGTCTTAACTCATTTCAGCATTAACTCAAAAATCTACAGTCCAAAGTCTCATCTGAGACAAGGCAAGTCCCTTCCACCTGTGAGCGTGTAAAATCAAAAGCAAGTTACTTACTTCCTAGATACAATAGGGGTACAGGAATTGGGTAAATACAGCCATTCCAAATGGGAGAAATTGGCTGAAACAGAGGGGCTACAGGGCCCATGCAAGTCCAAAATCCAGCGGGACAGTCAAATCTTAAAGCTCCAAAATGATCCCTTTTCACTCCATGTCTCACATCTAGGTCATGTTGATGCAAGAGGTGGGTTCCCATGGTCTTGGACAGCTCCGCCCCTGTGGCTTTGCAAGGTATAGCCTCCCTCCCGGCAGCCTTCATAGGCTGACGTTGAGTGTCTGCGACTTTTCTAGGTGCACAGTGCAAGCTGTCAGTGGATTTACCATTCCGGGGTCTGGAGAATGATGACCATCTTATCACAGATCCACTAAGTGGTGCCCTAGGAGACACTCTGTGTGGGGGCTCCAACCTCACATTTCCCTTCTGCACTGTCATAGCAGTCCCTAGGCTGCACACAGCATGGGGATCCTGGGCCCAACCCATAAAACCACTTTTTCCACACAGGCCATGGGGCCTGTGATGGGAGAAGCTGCCTTGAAGACCTCTGACATGACCTGGAGACATTTTCCCCGTTGTCTTGGGGGTTAACATTTGAATCTACATTACTTATGAAAATTTCTTCAGCCAGCTTGAATTTCTCCTTAGAAAATGGGATTTTCTTTTCTATCTCATTGTCAGGCTACAAATTTTCCAAACTTTTATGCTTTGCTTCCCTTAGAAAACTCAATGCCCTTAACAGTACCCAAGTCACCTCTTGAATGCTTTGTTGCTTAGAAATTTCATTTGCCAGATACCCTAAGTCATCTCCCTCAAGTTCAAAGTTCCACACATCTCTATGGCAGGGGAAAAATGCCACCACTCTCTTTGCTAAAACATAACAATTGTCACCTTTGTTCCAGTTCCCAACAAGTTTCTCATTTCCATCTGAGACCACCTCAGCCTGGACTTTATTGTCCACGCCACTCTCAGCATTTTTGTTAAAGCCATTCAACAAGTTTTTAGTTTCAAAATTTCCCACAGTTTTTTGTCTTCTTCTGAGCCCTCCAAACTGTTCCAATCCCTGCCTGTTAACCAGTCTCAGAGCTGCTTCCACATTTTCAAGTATCTACAGAAGCGCCCCCTCTACTGGTACCAATTTACTGTACATGGTGCTGATAAAGACATATCCGAGACTGGGCAATTTACAGAAGAGGTTTAATGGACCTACAATTCCACATGGCTGGGAGGCCTCACAAACATGGCAGAAGGCAAGGAAGAGCAAGTCATGTCTTACATGGATGGCAGCAGCAAACAGAGGGCTTTTACAGGGAAACTCTGCTTTTTAAAATCATCGGATCTTGTGAGACTCATTCACTATCAAGAGAACAGCACAGGAAAGACCCGCCCCATAATTCAGTCACCTCTCACTGTGTTCCTCTCATGACACATTGGAGTTGTGGGAGTTACAGTTCAAGATGAGATTTGGGTGGTGACACAGCCAAACCACATCAAGCTCCATGTACAGGAAATATACCAAGTGCAAGAGAATGTTGTTTCTTGGCCAAGAGACCCTCAGTCAATGCCCTTCACTTTGATTTTCACTCTAGTTTCTTCTAATTCTAGGAATTATGAGGTTGGCTTCATTTGTGCTTATATTTAAGAGCCAGTGACCCTATGGTGACTTAGGCCTCAATTATCCTACCTTCTTTCTGGGTAGCTGCCTGAAGCCTTCCATATAGGATAGAGAAAATAAGAGAAGTTGAGATGCTAGCCAAATTTTTGTTTTGGCGAGAAAGTTTTGATGAAGAAAAGAGTTTGAAACTATCTGTTGGCTAAAATCAAGTGAGCAGACATGTAGTATCTTTGCTAGACTTGGCCCTTCTAACTGGCCAGAAAGAGAAAGGATCTTATAAATTGTATTAGTTTTCACTTATTTTGATATTAAATATATAGCAAATTTTTTCCTGCATTCATGAAGTGATCCAGCTTTTGTCAACAAGAAAAAAAGAAGTTTCTCCTTTGTTTTCTGTCATGGGCTACTTGTTAAAGAGGAATGCAGTCATTCATATAAACACTGTAGTATGTAGCAAAACATTTGATCTTTACCATTCCAGATGACTAGAGTTGTAATAAGCTGTGCACAACCTGGTGAGAGTAAGTAGGACTGTACTGGGGTAGGAGAAATGTGGGAGAGATGGGGCCTACTCTTCATATAGGAAAAGTAATGAGTAGTATTAGAGGCATGGTCATTACTCTTAGAGAATTTACAGCTTAATAAGAAAGATGAACCTGAAAAATTATAATCGGTTGATATGGTCACACATGGAAAGTACTTAAATGATGTAGCAAAAAGGAACATCTCAAGGAAACAGAGATATAAGAGATAACAATTATTGGTCTGGGTGTATCTTATTAAAATTTGCCTGGCTTAAGGGTATTTTACATTTTCATGATTTAAAGGGCTCAAAATTGATTCAGATGAGTAAAGTACAAGTCCATCACTAATCCCAATATCTCAAATTTCAAGCAGGATCCAGGAATTTTTTTCTTCCTTGCTACTTTAAACAATTTTTTCTTATTTCTTTCCCAGGACTTTCTATGGTCTGAATGTTTTTGTCCCCTCCAAAATTCCTGTTGAAACTAAACCTTCAATGCAACAGTGTTGGGAGATGGGAGCTAATGAAAGGTGGGGAGAGCCCTCAGGACTGTATTAATGCTGCTATATCAAGGGCTTGTGATAGTGGGTTCACTTTCTTTTCTTTTCTTTTTTTTTTTTTTTTTTTTTTGAGACTGAGTCTTGCTCTGTCGCCCAGGCTGGAGTGCAGTGGTGGGATCTTAGCTAGATTCAGCCTCTGTCTCCCAGGTACAAGCAATTCTCTTGCCTCAGCCTCCCAAGTAGCTGGGACTACAGGTGTGCACCACTACACCTGGCTAATTTTTGTATTTTTTAAAGCAGACTTGGGATTTCACCATGTTGGCCAGGCTGTTCGCGAACTGCTCCACCTGCTTCAGTCTCCCACAGTGCTCGAATTACAGGCCTGAAGAGAGTGGTCTCACTTTCTTCTGCACTTCCATCATGTGAGGACACAGCACTCTTCCCCTCAGGAGGATGTAGCATTCAAGGCGCCATCTTGGAGGCAGAGACAGAGCCCTCACCAGACACCAAACCTGTGGGTGCCTTGATCTTGGACTTTCCCAGCTTGTGAAGAATAAATTTCTGTTCTTTATAAATTACCCAGTTTCAGGAAGGTTGTGACAGCATCACAAAATAGTCTAAAACAGGTCTCCACAGAGATTGGGGAGATGGGGCCAAATTAACATATTTGTTCATGGTCCTCATCAATATAGAGGCTTTTTGGAGGCAGGAACTGGGTCTCCTCACAGGCATGGAGTCAGTGCTCTGATCAAGTTGATACCCACTGCTGGGCAAAGCTGTGCTACCACTGTGAGTCATCCTGAAGAATACCGTCACATTAACAGGCTTGATTTAACCATTCCACAATGCATACATGTTAAGAAAAAACATGTTGTACATGACAAATAGGCACAATTTTTGTCAGCTAAAAAATGAAGAAAACAAGAAGAACCTCATTCCTTTCTTCAAACAGCTTACCATTGTTGTTGAGGAGACAAAATGAGAGCATAAGAAACACAGAGAGAATAATTCAATGTTAAGAGTTTTGGGAGATTAAGGTGAAGGCAGTGAAAATTGAGAGAAGGGAGTTCATAAGTCAGGAGGATCAGAAGGATCATGGGGGAGTTAAGACTGAGGAAGCCTTAAACAGTCTGTTAGGATAAAGGATAAAGTTCACCTTCATTGAGAAGGAGACCCTGGGAAAGGTGGGGGAGGCACTTGGAACTGTATAGGGAGGGGCTGGGGTACAGGGGAGAGGCCTGGCTGCTAAGAAGGGATAGGAAGACATGGGTTGAATATAGAGAGCAGAAATTCCTATCCACAGACCATGGGAAACTTCTAGGCTCAACAGGGAAAGTTGGCCCACTGTGGAATCATTTCTTGAAGAAATCCCCCTCCCAGTGTCCCCTAGGCCTTGACTTTCATCCGTACTTGAAAGAATAAGATTAAAATGCAAGAAGTAGGAGGCAAGATATGGAAACCTATGCATACTAAATGTTCAGCAGTCAAGGAGGCCCAAGGGCTGATGTCAGAGTCACTTCTGTCAGGGAACTGGCAAGGGGCAAATAAAACTGAAAGGCTTTGGCTAAGAAGAGAGAAGGAGCAACAGCGGGCACCAATATTCGATCTCTGAGGTAAAACGCAACAAAAAGGCATCAGGAATCCACTAGTCACACTCTGAAGGCTTGATATTTTTCCCAGGCTCCCCTTCAACAGAGTGAAGCCAGGGGGACTTTTATCCTGTTAACCTGGGTGCAGCCCTGCTTCCCACGATGTGTGAAGAAGTTGTTTATTCATTTGAGGGCTGGTTTACAGCCACATTACTCATAATGTTGTCAGTGTACCATGGTATCTGTTATTCTGGAAATCAAGAAGCACTTAGAAGCTAACTTTTACATACTCTCTTAAAAATATGTCTTATTAATAAATAGTTATGTGGGACACTTTTTGTGGGAGGGAGGGAGTTAACTCTTTCTTGGGTTATTAACACAGCACTGCAACAGAGGTGACAAAACACACTAAAATACAAGGCAGTCTATGGCCCCTTGATGACTTAATAAAGCTGGTACATCTCTCAACACTCTGAACAAATAAAAAATTCAAAGCCCATTGCATGGATGGATGGATAAGTAGACAGATCGAAGCTAGTATATTCATCCTTTGTGCTAACATATCCACATTTCTTGAAAGTTACCTCACTAGAGACTCCACAAAAGAATCTTAGTTTTATGACTAAGTTTAGACTCCATAGTTTATGATAAATCTAAATCCAACCTAAGAACTCTGACTAAGTTGGGGCTATGATGTGGCTGGTTTTCTGGGGCTTTGGAAGACATCATAGCTAATACTTTTCATGAGACCTCTTGTATCATATAACCTTGCCAAGCACATCCAGAAGACTAGAACCTCCCCAGGTGGATGCCTAGCCACTTTCTGGCAAATTGCTTTCACAGGACATTCCAAACCCTGAGAGCTATTTCAAAAGTTTCTGGAGAGCTTTGGCAGGCTCTGAGCTCCAGTGTATCTACCACAGAGGGAGGGAGGGAGGGAGTCATGTTAACAGTTTTAATCTTATTCCACCTGCAAAGTAATTGCTTACACTTAAAAAAAAGTGCTGGATTGGCCTAATTTTATTATACCTTTAAAGAATGGCACATTTTAATTCCTTTGCTGTTTCCGCATAGTGCTATTGTATTTACTTGATAATGCAGAGAACAGAAAAGAACATGACATTCTAAAATGTATTCTTTCCCATGATTTGCCCTTCCTCTACCAGCATGAGGTATCTTTACCTCTGTGTGTTTTATTTTTTTTCCTACATAGCTACATAAATTTTAAAAAGAGATCATCTGACTACACTGCCTCTTGTCATCTCTTTATTCACTCCTTTGTATTAAACATAGCTCCTATCCAAGGCAATCTTGGCAGGAAGACCCCATCTCTCCCACATTTCTCCTACCCCAGTACAATCCTACTTACTCTCACCAGGTTGTGCACAGCTTATTACAACTCTAGTCATCTGGAATGGTAAAGATCAAATGTTTTGCTACATACTACGGTGTTTATATGAATGACTGCATTCCTCTTTAACAAGTAGCCCATGACAGAAAACAAAGGAGAAACTTCTTTTTTTCTTGTTGACAAAAGCTGGATCACTTCATGAATGCAGGAAAAAATTTGCTATATATTTAACATCAAAATAAGTGAAAACTAATACAATTTATAAGATCCTTTCTGTTTCTGGCCAGTTAGAAGGGCCAAGTTTAGCAGAGATACTACATGTCTGCTCACTTGATTTTAGCCAATAGATAGTTTCAAACTCTTTTCTTCATCAAAACTTTTCTCGCCAAAACAGAAAAAAACTCTTCCATTACTCTTCCTATACTCTTCCTATATTTCCTATATG
Organism: Macaca mulatta; assembly: GCF_049350105.2. NCBI lineage: Eukaryota > Metazoa > Chordata > Mammalia > Primates > Cercopithecidae > Macaca > Macaca mulatta. The sequence goes on from NC_133420.1 coordinate 95,430,805, forward strand.
AAAACAAATATTTAGGGTCTGGTATCTCTGTGTCACTAATTCTGATGATTTTGTATTTAAAATGCCATTAAGGTGAGTGTCCTAATTGCATTTCTCAACTTCAGATACAGCCGTAGGTGTCTGGACCTAATCATATTCCATCCATGAGGTAGCTAGAGAGGAGATGGGGATAGAGGCAGTGGAAGAAGTTTGGGGTGAGGAAAGCAAAGATATTTTGCAAATTTTTTCATTATATAGATAGTTATTGCCTCCCATGTGTCAGAAACTTCTAGTAACCTGAGAGTACAGCTATGAACAACATAAACAAGATCTCTGCCTTCATGGCACTTGCTACCCTATGAGAAAGATTGATAGTACAGAATTATTTACTTCACCTGAGAATACAGCTATACACAACAAAAACAAGGTCTCTGTCCTCATGGTGCTTGCTGCCTTGTGAGAAAGACTGATAGTACAGAATTATTTGCTTATGATAAGTTAAGAGCCACAAATGAAAAATAACAGGGTGCTTTGAAGCCATATAAGGGGAGGGAGGCTTCTACCAGAGTTTCACTGAGAGATCCATCAAGATTCAGCTGGCCTGAAACTAATCTGAAATGTTTTTTCTCAGTGTCAGGGAGAAGCACCATTCTCATGTCAGGAAGAATTTTCCAGCATCAGGAACCAATGGCATATTTATAGCCCCTTTTACGTCAACTTGTCAAACAGCATCTTTAACACAGCCTGCTCCCTAGACGCATCTCATGCTTGTTGAAGGCTGTGGTGACATTGAAGCCAGACATTCTGTGGTCTCCGTTTCAGCATAGCAGGGAATGCTGGGAGTTAATCTGCCTGTAGCATATTGTTAGCACAGTTGTCCTGAGCGAGTCAAAAGACAATGGGAGTTCTGATTCCCTAGAGTCCAGAGGTACTTATTTGGACAACTGGTATCATATGTAAACCTCTAGACCTTGGAACTAGATGTTGGTAACTGATCAAGAGGCTTAATTCTATGGTCTCATTTGTGTTTTTTGAATGGTGATGATGACATTCAATTTTTTGGACTCTGAATACACCTCCAAGGGTAGATTGTTAGAATTTTTGCTGCATGATAGTGTATTGAGTCTAATTTTGAGGAGTGCAGTGATGCTTAATGTTATTCAAGTGCTTCATGTTACGGAAATGTGCACATTTGAGACATATTATGTTGCAAGAGAATTATATTATTCACAAAATGAAACCTCAAACAGAATATAAAATTGAAGACTATGAAGAAAAGATCAACAAAAAGCCAGCCTTGGTTACGCAGCTACCGTGGCTTAGGAATCCAGCCAAAAAGGCTCCACCATGGACTAAGTTGAATTAGCTCTCACTAGTAATTAAGGTGACTAGACTTTGTGCACGATTACATATAGGAGAGCTCAGAATAAGAAATCATATAATATTGTTTATGAAAAAATCAAAGTAGCTTATAGCCTGTCTATAAGCCCAATCCCAGTTTGATCTGTGCAGAGAGGAAACTATATTCATACAGCTGTGCTTTAAGCCATCTCAGATCTTCTGTTCAAAGGAATGGAGCTTTCTTTGGGCTTTCTTTGTCGAGTGTCGGAAACCTGGATCCAGCACAATTGAATAGAACTTTGAATCATAACCATTGTGAGACCTGGAATTAGGAGGGTGGGACTGCCTTGGTGGGTCGGGGGAGGCTTCTCTACGGAGGTGACATTTGAGCTGCATTTTGAGGATATGAAGGTTATGCTCAGAGCACAGAGGTGGACAGAAGAGTGTCCTTTACAGGGGAGCACTGTGTACTAAAGCACATGGGTACAACATATATAGGAAACATCTTATAGCTAGGGGTGCCTACAGGTAAGATCATGGCAAGAAGAGGTTGAGTGTTGGTATTTGACACCTTCCTATGCTGGCCTCAAGACTTTCTCCTGGAAGCAATGAAGATGCATGCAGCCTTTTTCAGCAGCCAAATGATAGAATCCCATTAGTTTTTCAGAGAAGTGTGGTGACAAGTGAAAAAAACTTACAGTAAGAGTTATGATGAGGGTGAGGTAGGAGGTGCTAAAAATCTAAGGCCTTTGTGGTAGTGGAGAATGGAGGCGGGAACAGAGGGAAGAACCGCTTAGGAGAGGTCTTGGTCTCCTAAGAACCGCTTAGGAGAACCTTCTTCAGAAGAGGAAACTAATATTCTAGGAAGGCATGGCATGTCCATTGTAGGAGGCCAGATAGGGAGAATTATTGCGAGAGATGTAACCAGCTATGACTTTCATGCCCTTTTAGACCTGGGTACCTGGGATCTGGAGATTTTTCTTTTGAGTTCCAAGACTGACAATGGGAGAAATTGTTTAAGGTTTATTAGGCAACTGGCACTGTGCTAAGCATAAGCACCCTACTGGTATTATCTAATTGAATCCTTACCACAAAATGACCCTATAATATAAGTATTCATGTGCTCTCCATTTTGTAGATGAGAACATTGAGGTCTTCAGAGGCTAGATAATTTATCCAGAAATGTTCACATAAAAAAAGAGTTGAGATATATTGTGCTGCAGGAGAGTGATATTATTCACATAATGAAACCTCAATCAGAATATAAAAATGAAGACTATGAAGAAAAGATCAACAAAATCCAGCCTCGCTTATGCAGCCTTGGTTATGCAGCTTAGGTAAGTTATCTCAGATCTTCTCTTAGGTAAATTATCTTCTCTTAGGTAAATTATTTAGGCTTTTAGACCTCAATGTTCTAATCTACAAAATACCTTTCTTAGAGTATTTGCTTCAAGATTGGGTGTCAGAACCTAGAGCTCAACCTCTTTGCCCTTACACCCACTGCCCAATGGAAACATTTCTTTGTTTCTCCACAGGAATATAAAAAAGAGAAAGTCTCAGACAGAACCTTCTGTGTGATCATTGCATCTCTCTCTGTATTAGTCTGTTTTCACACTGCTGATAAAGGCATACTTGAGACTTGATAATTTATAAAGAAAAATAGGTTTAATGAACTCACAGTTCTATGTGGCTGGGGAGGTTTCACAATCATGGTGGAAGGTGAAAGGCACATCTTACATGGCAGCAGGCAAGAGAGAGAGTGACAGCCAAGCGAAAGGGGTTTCCCCATATAAAACCATCAGATCTCATGAGACTTATTCACTACCATGAGAACAGTATGGGGAAAACTGTCTCCATGATTCAGTTGTCTCCCACCAGCTCCTTCTCACAACATGTGGGAATTATGGGAGCTACAATTCAAAGTGAGATTTGGGTGGGGACACAGCCAAACCATATTACTGTCCTTCTCCTTTTTCTCCTTGTCTTCATAATGACCAACACCCTTTTCTTAGTTACTAAAACTAGAGAACATGAAAGTCCTGACTCCTCCTCTGTCTCCTCTTCCTCCTTGTGTATCATCAGTTAGTCACCAAATCTGAACTCTTTCTGCTCCTAGATACTTCACATAGGTGATACTTCACATAGGTATTACTTCACTAAGAACCAGTCTCTCTTCTCAACCCCTCTGTCCTTCATAGGTGATTGGCACAGTCCATGAATTACTTCTGTCTTACCTTCGCTGTTGGATTATAAACTCCTTAAAGGTAGACTGTGTTTTATGTGCGTATTTTGTATGTCTTGTGGCCTCTAACTAATTCACTCTGTCATAGCAACAGTAGAAGTTTAAAATATTTTACTGATTGATTTAGTCAAGGGAGCTCTTTATAATGAAACTTTTATCATGGTTTACTATTTATGCATTTAGAGTTCATCCAAATTGGGAGTGTAGTTGTGGGTGTGTGTGCTGCAGAATGACCAGAAGGTTTTGTATGAGTTTTAAGTAGAGAACAGCAGATGCAATCAATGGGTTGGACATAGAGCCAAAGATTGGTTCCCAGACCTTCTCAAAAAGGGAGATTTCTACAGGGAGGACTTGGAAAAAAATATATGGACTTCATATGTGGCTCAGGTCTTAGGCAGTTTCAAGGCTTAGCATGAGGTATGAAGTACTGGAGTGCTCAGACAAGAGTGCAGACATGTCCCAACTTCAGGGGACATAAGTTGCATTACCAGACATTACTCAAAAAGAGGATCTGTTCTCTTTTTTCTCTCACATTGTCCATCCACTTGGCCTTTGAAAGTTATATGTGACGTTGTTTGCATTTTTAATTAAGAAGAAAAATGAGTTTCATAATAAATTACTTTAAAATTTGCAAGCATTATTTTCATAATGAAATAGCTCCATTTTATTTACAAGTGAAAATTTAATTTTCTCAGCTTTTCTATTCTGTATTTAATGATCATCTAAAATCTATCACATGATCTCCATTTTCATTTTCTCTCTCATTTTTTTTCAAACTTCTACTTTAGTGTCCCTTGGCAAGGGCTAACAACATTCTGCTCAATCATTAGAACTGTGGCCAATGCTGAAGATTTTCATGCTGTAAAAACTCATTAACTTGAATTACATTGCTTTAGATTTGTGATAATTTGGGCCTGGCAAGTGTAACTGACTTTGAGTCGAAAGTTTGGCCTTTAATGTATAAAATTGTCATTTTTTCCAGTAATTTTCAGAATGGTAGAGCTGAAGGAACATAAGCCTTCTTCACTGATACCTTAGTTGACAGATGAAGAAACAGAAGTACAGAGGATGGAAGAATGCTTGAGAGTAGCCAAGTTCTGGACCTCTAGCCTCAGACCCCATAATACTATGTACAAAGGAAATACCTTTTTGTTAAGTCCTAAATTGTTCTCATGTTGAACCCTGTGCTGATGTAAGCAAGGCTTTCTTTTCCATCATTTTCTCACCCCTCTCCCATCTCACATTATTCTAACTGTGCAGTTATCCTTATGTGCCAGTGGGGCTTTAATCAAGCCACACATACTCTTGGAACCTTCAGTATACTGGAAATGCAGACTTTTCTGTTTTTTGTCTTCAAAGACAACCTTAAGTCATCACTTCCAGTTGAACAGACAGAGAGGACAAACCTGTGTGGTCCCCTCTCCTTCATGGCTGATGGTGCAGCCTGTAAGCAGACTGTTTCCTTCTTGTACAGTAAGCCTTTGGTTGAGCCACCAGCTCACTAGGCTGGCTACCAGGTTGACCTTGTGATCCGGAAGGTTCTTCAGATGTGGGCAAGCTCAAGGAATTGCTGTGAGCTGCAGCTGCCCTGGGGGCTATTTCCATTTTAAGTGCTGTCCCAGAATCTTAGAAGAGCACTAGATAAGGTTGAAAACAACTTGACATCTTTCCCTGCAAGATCTAGAGCAGTGGCGTGCATCTGCATCTTTTGCGGGGGATGGATGGCTTTGTGAATCCAAGACAGACTCTGGACCGCTCCTCCTGCCCCAGCCCCATATATAGAGAATCATGCACACACCTACATTCACACAGTTTGCATGCTATTTCAGAGGGTCTATGGATTTTCTGAATGCCATCTATGGAGTATAAGAATCAGGCTCTCTAAGCTAGAGTTTTCAAACTTATAATCAATACCACCTAAATTTGTATAGCACTACATTGTAATGATCCCTTTGACATACAGTATAGCATTTGATCACGAATGTATTCATATGGTACATACATTTCTCCCATTTAATAGATGTGAAATGATAGAACATAATAATGGTAATAATAATAGTATTACACTCATTATTATATATTGTTGTTAACATTTATTATTTGCCATTTGCCAAGCACTGCCCCGAGCATTTTCCAGGTATTAACTCTCCTTCATAATGTCGTTCTGAGGTAGGAACTATTATTAACCCTAGTTCAAAGGTGAAGTGACTAAAGGATGGTGGGGTGACAGGATCAATGGGGGTCTTGAGGACCATGCGTGGGATTGAGTGGAACCCAAGGCAGTTTTCAGAGTTTGTGAATGGGTCTGTGAAGGTGTTCAGCACACCTTCCCTATGATGAACAACCTCCAACCGATTCATTAACAGTTGAATTACTTATTCAAAATGCAGTGCCCAGGGGAAATTATCCATCCTACAGTGGCCCAACTTTTAATAGATATTATGTCCAACCCCTGGTTGAACTTGCCTCTTTGGTTGCTATAGAGAGTGACCAGCTCCTGGATTTATCCTTGGACTCATACTGTACTTACTGGAGAAGAGCTAATTCTCCCAAAAGAAATTGTGGTAAATTAGTAAGGCAGAACAAATGTTGGGCAGCTAAAAATGATAAATGGACTGATGGTCTGTTGCTGTCTCTTCCAGCCATGGAAATTTTGACTTAGTGATTTGATGCCATCTCTTGATTGAAAAATTGAATGAATCAATAGTGATTGAGTCTATACCAGAAGTCTGGTGCCAGCAACTGGAACTGTTGCTGCATCCAGACCCAGGGCCCCAAGACGCCACCACATGGTCTTGGAAGGAGATAGGAAGCAAAGCCTATTTTCCTTAGGAAAAAAAAAAACTTGAGCTAATTGCCATATTAATGTAAGCTATTTTCATTATTCTTGGAGAAAGAATTATATGCGTTGTGATAGTGGGCCATAGTAGAAATTTTATTTTTATCTTTAATTAGATGCTGGTTTTTCAGATGCTTTGGGTCATACTAATCTGTCAAGAGTAAATTCAGAACTTACTGGGTTTTTACAAGGATTTTTGTATAAGAGCAGCTTCTTGCTCCCCTATAATTTTTCCTAATGCCTGATCACTTTAACCACAGCCAACATGCTGGGGACTGAGTTTTGTACTCAGGACACAACCCCACATCTAGTCATGTATTTCAGCCCAGATCCGATATTTATATCGTCAATATAGACTTCTTTCTCTCTCTCTCTCTCTCTCACACACACACACACACACACACAGACACACACACACACTCCCCTCCCTGTTTAGGGCTCCACAGTAAACATCACCCAAAGTAGCCACCTCAACGAGGCAGTCAGATGGTGGCAGTGAAGGTGTGGATTAACCACCATGGAGCTGAAGTAGCATGCCAGGGTAGGAAGAACACAAGCTTTGAAGCCACACATAACCGGGCTGGCTCGCAGATGCTCTGATCATAAAATACTCTTTTCTCTTTGTGTTTCTTTTTAAAACACAATTCTCTTTAAAATTTCTCTCTTCTTTTTATGTTTCATTTTCAATATTTCCTATTGCTTTGTCTTCAATGTGACTAATCTTTGCTTCTTCAGTGTCAGCTCTGCTGATAATGTCTTCCAGTGTAATTTTCCTATCAGACATTGCGATTTTCATCTCGACAAGTTTGATTTTTTGAAATATATCTGTTATGTCTCTTATTAACTGTTTGAATATATAAGGAATACAGTTATAACAACTAATTTAATGGCATTGTCTGCTCACTGTAACATCTGTGTCAGTCATCACATCCACCAAAGCTGGTTTGGTTCTTCACATTCGGGGTCATTTTTTCCTGCTGCATTCCATGCCTGTTCGTTTCGGAGATTTTAAAATTATTTTTAAAGATTTTAGTTTTTTGGCTGGGTGAGGTGGCTCACGCCTGTAATCCCAGCACTTTGGGAGGCTAAGACGGGTGGATCACAAGGTCAGGAGATAGAGACCATCCTGGCTAACATGGTGAAACCCTGTCTCTACTAAAAATACAAACAAATTAGCCGGACGTAGTGGTGGGCGCCTGTAGTCCCAGCTACTTGGGAGGCTGAGGCAGGAGAATGACGCGAACCCGGGAGGAGGAGCTTGCAGTGAGCCGAGATCGCGCCACGGCTGAGCGAGACTCCGTCTCCAAAAAAAAAAAAAAAGATTTTAGATTTTTAGAGCAGTTTTAGGTTCACGGCAAAATTGAGAGGAAGGTACAGAGATTTCCCATGTCTCCCTGCTCCCACGCATGCGGAGCCTTCTTTATTATCACCATCCCCCATCAGAGAGGTACACTTGTCACAATTGATGAACATACACTGACACATCGTAATTGCCCAGAATAGTCCACAGCATATGTTAGAGTTCACTCTTGATGGTGAACATTCTGTGAGTTTAGACAAATATATAATGACATGTATCCATCATTATAGTACCATACAGAGTCATTTACTGCCTAAAAATCCTCTGTGCTCCATTTGTTTATCTCTCCCTCCCCGAAACCCTGGCAACCACTGATATTGTCACCATCTCCATAGTTTTGCCTTTTCCAGAATGCTATATGGTTGGAATTTTACAGTTTGTAGCCTTTTCAAACAGATTCAAGTTAGCACTATGAATCTGAGGTTGAGGTTCCTCCATGCCTTTTCATGGCTTGATAGTTTATTCCTTTTTAGCATCAAATAATATTTCATTGCCTAGATATACCACAATTTATCCATTTACCCACTGAAAGACATCTTGGTTGCTTCCGAGCTTGGACAGTTATGAATAAAAGAAACCTTTTCTTTCTTTCTTTGTTTTTTTTTTTTTTTTTTTTTTTTTTGAGACTGAGTCTTGCTCTGTTGCCCAGGCCAGAGTGCAGTGGCGTGATCTTGGCTCACTGCAAGCTCCGTTTCCCAGGTTCATGCCATTCTCCTTCCTCAGCCTCCCGAGTAGCTGGGATTGCAGGAGCCCGCCACCACACCCAGCTAATTTTTTGTATTTTTGGTAGAGACAAGGTTTCACTGTGTTAGCCAGGATGGTCTTGATTTCCTGACCTCATGATCCACCTGCCTCGGTTTTCCAAAGTGCTGGGATTACAGGCGTGAACCACCATGCCTGGCCAGGAAGCCTTTACAAAATGACTTTTTAAGTTAGCACTATGCATCTGAGGTTCCTCCGTGCCCTTTCATGGCCTGATAGTTTATTCCTTTTTAGCATCAAATAATATTTCATTGCCTCAATATACCACAATTTATCCATTTACCTACTGAAAGACATCTTGGTTGCTTCCAAGTTTGGGCAGTTATGAATAAAATTGTAATAAACATCCCTGTGCAGGTTTTTGTGTGGACATACATTTTCAACTCCTTTGGGTAAAAACCAAGGAGCACGATTACTGGATTATATGTTTAGTTTTGTAGTATGAATGTGTTTGAGAGTTAGTAAGTATGTTTAGTTTTATTAGAAACTGTTAAATTGCCTTCCAAAGTGGTTGTACCACTTTGCCTTCCCATCAGCAGAAAGTGAGTTTCCATTGTTCTACAGCTTCACCTGCATTTGGTGCTGTCAGTGTTCCGGGTTTTGGTCATTCTAATAGGTGTGTGTAGCGGTGTCTTATTGTTGTTTTAATTTGTATTTTTTTGAAATCATATGACATGGAGCATCTTTTCATATGCTTATTTGCCATCTGTATATCTTTGGTGAGGTGTCTGTTGCTTGGTAGCTTTTGATTGAATGCCAGACAATGTGAATTTTATCTTTTTGGGTACTTGATATTGTTAGGGACATTCCTATAAATACTCTTGGACTTTGCTCTGGCATGAGGTAAGTTATGTGAAACTAGTTTGATCCTTTCAACGTCTTGTTTTTATGATTTGTTAGGCAGCTCTGGGGCAGTAATCATTCTAAGGCTAATTATTCCCTCCTGAGGCAAGACTGTCCTGTGAACTGTAGTCAATCCCTGTGAATTAAGTGTTTCCAGTCTGGCTGGTAGGAGTAACAGGGACCCTGTCTGAGTGTCCAGCATTTTTCCCTCCAATTGCTTAGTTTGTTCTTCACACTCATTTTACTCACATGCACATACCTACCAGTTCTCTGCTGAATACTTGAGGGGGATCCTCTGTAAATCTTCTCTCTCTGGGGGGATCTCAGTTTTGTTCTTCTGTCCTGTGAGCTCTAGTTTCCTTGACACATGCCCTTGCTCTTCTTCCTCAGCTTAGGGGATGTGCTGCATTCTGCCTGGCTCCTTCTTCCTTGTGCTGCTGCATGGAAACTTTCTCAGAAAGTAAACCATGGGAATAGTGGGTCTCATTTCATTTTTAAAAAATTATTATTTTTCTTTTGGGAATCACTTTCTTTCATTGACCAGTGTCTAGTGTTTTGAAAAACGTTGTTTTATCTATTTTGGATTGTGTGTGTATGTGTGTGCATTTTAGATCAAAAAGTAAATCCAGTCCCTGTGACCATCTTGGATGGAAGCAATTTGTATATTAATGGGAAGCGAGGAGGCATACGGAGGAGGTAGCATCCCACTCAGGAACATGCAGCCTCCTTGCATGTTAGTTATTGATTTCACTCCAAATAAAATTCCCATAGTAAATTATTTTCATGGTTAGTACTCTTTTCTTTCCTTTTTTTTCTCCGTAAAATGCAGTAGTGCCTTAGCATGGGCAGAATAGTGAAACTGAGTTGCTTGCTTATTCACATTTTCACAAATACTGATTGAATGTCTACTAGATGCCATATACTCTGTGAGGCATTGGCAGCTCTGCGATGTGATGGGTCCTGCCTCAGACTAGCCATGATGTGGTCATTGATTGGAAATTTACCCCAAAGCACTCATAACCCAATTTCTTGCATGTAGCCCATGGGTTGCTTTTTTGATTGGAGAAAGTAAAGACTCTTATGGGAGGAAGAAAGAGAATATTTGAATAGTGGGTCCTTTGGACAATGCCTGGTAAAACACTAGGTACTCAGTAAATATGTGTTATTTGAATGGATGAATTAATAAAATGTTACCTATGAATTTAATAATCATATTGATTTTAAGACCATATGTAGCTCAATGTGGCTTAAAGGAATTTGAAAAGGCTTTATCATCTCACTGCAAAGCAGTTTAGTTGGAACTATGTATCACACCCCGATATGTTTCAGGTACTGTGTTTGGCATGGGACAGTCTCAGTGAGTAAGACAGGGTTACTGTCCTCTACGTTTATGGTCTAGGACTGGCTGCATCAGAACCACCTAGGAGGGCACTTAACCTGGACTCATTGGGGTCAGGGAGGGCTTCCAGGAGGAGGTGATGGCTAAGCTGCAGCCTGAACACATCATCCTTATGGTGAAGAGGCACATTTTGAATTAGACAGTTCTTCCAAGGTCTAAATTACAGCCTTGGAAGCTGGAGTCAGACTTTTGCATCCAGTGTCTACTTCTGTCTGACAAATAGCTTTTGTATAAAATTGGGTAAGCTTATCAAGGTGAACTCACTTTTTAATTCATGTGTAGTGCAATATTCTGGCAGTACCTGGTTGAAGTGAAAAGACCTAAAGTCCTATCCCCTTTAATACAAAATTCATTTTTAAAATGTCCCAGTAGAGGGCTGAGCACAGAAGGCTAAGGTTTTAACAAATCCTTGTTTAATTGAAATGAGAAAGTGAGCTTTTGTTGTTCTACAGCTTCACCTGCATTTGGTGTTGTCAGTGTTCTGGATTTTGGTCATTCTAATAGGTGTGTGTAGCAGTGTCTTATTGTTGTTTTAATTTGCATTTTTTGATATCATATGACATGGAGCATCTTTTCATATGCTTATTTGCCATCCGTATATCTTTGGTGAGGTGTCTGTTTTCCAAGAGGTGGTGAGGAGAGAAGTTAGGGAATCTGCTGACTCCCTCCTCTCAGGTCAGGGCTGCTGCCCGAGTTCATCTTTCTTCAGTTTCTCCAGCCCTGCAACAAAGGAGTGCTGCAGTTCAACAGAGCAGCATAGAGCTTGCACGCATGCTGAGCAGGAGGGCTGTCGAGAGAGACCATGTAGTAAATACAGAGCGCTCATTGAAATGCCAAGTGTCACTACTTTGGCATTTAATTATCTGACTTGCTGGCAGCTGGAAGTAGGGAAGCAAGCAGAAAAGAAGAAGAAGAAAAAAGTCGGTGAGAAGCAGAAGGCAGAACTGGACAGTGATCTGATGTAGAAATTGGGCCAAGAGCAATACTTTCTAGGCACATTCTTAAAAAACGTTTACCTTGTATTTACTGTTTAGAACTACCTGCATTTTTTGAAATGAAATTCTAAATAAAATGCCTTCTGATTAAAAAACATTACTACTCTGAACATACAGAGGCACAATCAATGAACTCTTACGGTGAAGACCATTTTAGGTATGTTCAATATGGACTGTCAAAGGTGTCTAAACACACAGCAAGGTCATCTGGGAAGCAAACTCGAACAAAGCAATACCAATGCTGTGGCAGCTCCATCAAATTTGAATTAAAATGACTTGGCAGCCTGCTGGTCTGGCTGGCTTACATTTCAGGGTAGAGGAGAGAGATGTGGACTCTGGAGGTAGCAGACAAGGAGTTTAATCCCAGCTCTGCCACTTACATCTAGTGTGAACTTGGGCCTCCTCTCAGTGTATCAGTTCTGTCAACACTTACGTGCTTCTCACCAGAAGCTTTCATTGTTTGGGGAATTATGCCAGCTTTAAAGTCACACTATATAGTGCCTAGCACAAAGCCATTTACGCTAGAGGCTACGTTTGGATTTTTTTTTTTTCTTTTTAAGCAGCAGACCTCTTATATTAAACAAAATATGATATAGGGCTTGCGTTTCTGAAACCAACAGGAAGAAGTCAGCTGCTCAAAGGAAACTGGTCTCTCCCAACTCTAGACCTACCAACAGGTCTTTCTCCTGGGGTCATTTTTTGGGGGAGACCTCTGACCCCACACTCTTAAAACAGCAAGTCCACCCCACCCTCTCTTTTGCCTGCCTCCATGGTAGTTACCATTATCTGCCGTTCCTTACATTGACCTATTCTGCTGTCGGTCTGCTCCTCCCCACTGGAATATATGCCACATGAGAGTGGGGACTTTATCTGTTGTGTTCTCTGTTGTATCCCTAGTTCCTCCAGAGATACCATCTGGAACTTAATAATTATCTTTTTAAAGTAGGCACTCAATAATTATCTTTTTCAGTGAATGGCACATAAGTAGTGACCAAGATTGATGCCTGTGGATCCTACTGTGTTAGTCTAGTGTTGGGGAAAACAGGTACCAGGCATCCATAAAACTGTGTGGTAAGCGTTGTGCTGAGTGAAGTATGGAGTGTCATGGGGACACAGAGAAAGGCCCTAACCTAGACATAAGAGGTCCAAGACTCAGAACAGTTAAGAAACTGAGGTACAGAGAGGATGTCACTGTTCCAAAGTCACATAGCCTGAAACAAGGCAGAGCTGTTGCAGAGCAATGAAATGGCATTGGCACATGGGCTGTGGTCTTCACTCGAAGCGTGTGCTATTTAGATATTGCAGAAGTCAGTGTTAAGACAACATGAAGGATGTTAGTCATGTCTATGAGGAGTCAATACAACTTTGGCTACACCATTGAAGGTTGACCAGAACAGTGAGGGAGACTTGCAGGGACTGGGTCCGGAGAATGTTCAGATTATTCTGGGGAGTGATGAATAGCATTGCAGAGGAAGTGGAGATAGAATTGTGGATTTGAATGATGCTGTGAAAGTGATAGTAACAGGTTTAGAGTGTTTTGTCAGGATCTGATCCAGGAGAAGATGCTTCTAAAAAACACATTCTGTGCCCATTAAAATAGTGAAATAATATATGGTTTTCCCTCAGTATCCATGCAAAATAGGTTCCAGGGTCCCATGAGGATACCAAAATCCATGGGTGCTCAAATGCGTGATATAAAATGGTATAGGATTTGCATACAACCACACACATCCTGTATACATTATATAATCTCTAGATTATTTATAATACCTAATGTAATGTAAATAGTTGCTCTACTGTATTTTTTTTTTTTTTTTTGAGACGGAGTCTCGCTCTGCCACCCAGGCTGGAGTGCAGTGGCCGGATCTCAGCTCACTGCAAGCTCCGCCTCCCGGGTTCACGCCATTCTCCTGCCTCAGCCTCCCAAGTAGCTGGGACTACAGGCGCCCGCCACCTCGCCCGGCTAGTTTTTTGTATTTTTTAGTAGAGACGGGGTTTCACCGTGTCAGCCAGGATGGTCTCGATCTCCTGACCTCGTGATCCGCCCGTCTCGGCCTCCCAAAGTGCTGGGATTACAGGCTTGAGTCTACTGTATTTTTTATTTGTATTATTTTTATTGTTGTATTTTTAAAAGATATTTTTATTCTGAGGTTGGTTGATTTTGTGCACATGTGGAACTCAAGGATATAGAGGGCGGACCGCATATGAAATCTTCTATAAAAATGCAGATACTTCGACCTGGGAGTGCCAGCTCTAATAATTTATCCTAAGATAATTTATTCTAATATAATAATCAAATTATATAATGTGTGTGCATAATACATATTCATATATAGAGAGTACATGTTCATGTACTCTATATTAGTATTTATATATATACACATATACACATGCCATTGCAAAATAATTTGAGATCATCTAAATGTTCAGCAAGAGGGGATTGATTAAATAATGTATGGATTATTTGTACAATGGAATAGTATGTAATTGTTAAAATGATGACATTGATATATATTTATTGACTTGGAAAATAATAACCATATTATTAAGCAGAAATATTAAGCAGAAATCTTTACAGTATGTATAGAATGGTTTTATTTTTTAAAGAAAAGTGTACATACATATTCCCATCAAAGTGTGGAAGATGTATACCAATATAGTAATAGCTTCTCTATACCAATAGTGTTTATTTATGTAATATTTATTCAGCCAGTGTGTTTATTCACGTAACAAGAGTCAATGTAAAGAAGTAAAATGACAACTCTTCATTATCCCCACCCAGTTTAAAAAAAAAAAAAAAGGTTGGACTTTAGCCAGTTTTTCACTCTGAGATTACCATCCACTTTCCTGTACCATCTGAGCGGAGGAGTGTTCACAGTTAAATGGGAACTTCTCTAGGGGGCTTCACCCTTCATCCCAAATTGAGTCCTCCCTTCATTCTCTGGGAGCTTTTAATGAGAAAGATCCGTTTGTTTGTCAGTACTCAACCAAGACCTCCCATTTGTCTCTCAGGTTTGGAGCAGCGGAGGGTGCACCCAGCGGTGTCAACTGGCCTTTCGTTGTCATGAAATATTACCGTTTCACACTCACAAATAAAAGTTAGCAGCACTTCATTGCTGCGTGGTATGAAATTAGACCTCCTCACCAGCTGGATGCAGCAGCCTGCTGTAGAAACGGTGATGACTGCTAGTGTTCCTGGTTCAATTCAATTAAGAATATTTTTTTCTCCTCTTTGGTGAAAGGGGTAGTCAGGATGAATGCCTTGCAAACTTCTGAAATATGTACTTGTATAAAAGAACTATTAAAGTAAAGTAACATCTCTATGATCTTTGAACTAAGCCGTCATTCTGCCATTATTGATGTGGCTGCTTTAAGCCGTCTAATTAAAATCGGAGTGACAGATTTGTTATTGAAAATCTGAAACCCAGCTCACATCCCATACAGCACATCTGAGCAGGGTATATATCTGCTGTTTTGATGGGCTCTCAAAATTGCTAAGCTGTGCCGGGTGCCAAAAGGAATTCAATAAATCTTTTCTTTTCTTACCGAACAGCTCTCATTAGTCTTTTTAATAATAGCACTAGTGGATATCAACCTCAGTTCTCCAAAATAAATTAAGTGTGTCCATTAGGGTTGTAATTATAGCATCAGATATGAGTTTATTCTGCTACAAAGAGATGGCAAGGCTGATAGAGCCAAGAGCTTTCCTCTCGGTCCTTACATTTTAAACATTGCTTGGTGTATAAAATGTAGATCTAATATCTGGGTGGAGGAGGGGTGGCCTAGCAAGGTCTTTTGTCATCTGCACTGATAATATTTCTCCCCACTTGGAGTTCTGAGCATACGGTATCAAGTGGTGTGAATTCTCCAGATCCTAAATGAAAACTGGTCATCAACTAGCAGTATGCGGTTCAGAGCCTGCTAAACAAACTGCATAAACCTCAGAGTAGGAGAACATGACAGAAGGCTGCGTTATCTGAAATTTTAGCTAATTTTTTTTTTAACTAGCAGGAGCCATCTGTCATGATTATTCTGATTCAAGGGCTAAATTGAACGGAAGGCATTGCTGGGCGATTAAACAAGTTCTCTCAAAATATTTTCATACCTTTCTGTCTTGTCAGAAGCTTTTTTTTTCCACCAAAGATGTCATCCAATTGTGGGATTTTTTTTTTTTTTTTTGGCGGGGGAGGATTTCTGTCTCACATGCCACAGAGAAACCTTGTCACTGTGTTGGCACTAAGGAATGGGGTGAGATGCAAGTAAATGGGTGTGTCGTGTTTGAAGCTTATTCTTCACTTCTGGCTCTTGCAGCCTCATGATGATGTTACTCTCGGTCCTGATTAAGAGGTTCTGAATTCATCCAGATGTTCTAAATTAATCAATTAGAGGTTTCTTCAGAAGGCGTCAGAGGGGAGCATTTCAACAGAGTCCTTTTCCTTCCCATATTTAGAAAGGGGAAGGAGTTACTGAGCAGAAAAAAAAAGGCAGTGGGGCAGAAGACTGCATTTGGCGGCAAGAATCTGCCATCACTTTCTTGTCATTCCAGTTATTTTTCCACTTCAGCCTCCAATTTGGAAGAAACATTTCTGTGATTTCCTATGTCATGAGCAGTAACACAGATTTTGGAAGCTCTGTCCTCTTGGACAAGTGTGGAAATATGAAGTTTGGAAAGATATTTACATCTTTTAACAATGTATGGAAGATAACCAGCCTCCTCTCTCATCTTCTAACTTCATTATTAAAAGAAAAAAAAAATTCACGTGTTGATGTGTAGGCAACTGGGTGTCATTTTCCTTTAAATAGTACAAAACATATGGGGGCAGGATTGCATTTGTCACAAATTGTCAAAATATTTTTTTAAAGAAACCAAAATCTTCTAGGGACGGTTCCAAATGTGCCTGATTTCCCTGAGCAGTGAGCAGTGCGACCTTTACATTAGCAGATATATTTATAAATACACATATGGCCCGCCAGGACCTGATTGGCTCCTGATCTGATGAGACAGTGACAGATTTATGGTGTTTCACCTACGTGGGGTTTAGTTTTTTTAATTACTGATTTACCTTAGCAGTTTTCACTTACAGTCACCTAATTTATCTGTGTTTTATTGACAGGTGCAATTTTTTAATGAGGGCTTTGGAAGCAGAGAGAGGTTTTGAATTTCTTGATGTTTTCTGTGGGGTCTTTATATGATGATAGCTTGATATTTTTTCCCCCTAATGAATCTGTGAGACTTGTCAAGATGGACAAAAACCAGTGACATAAAAAAGAGCCAAATATATTTATTTGGAAGAATGCAAGTAAAACCTTGAGGCATGTTACTGGTTTCTAGCCTATTTTAGACATTTTTTTTAATTTAAAAGTTAGCACCTGTAAGGTACTTTGTGCTTCTCAAAAAAAAAAAAAAAATGATGCTATGCAAATGCAGAAACACAATAAAGCACCCTATCCAGAGGTCAGCTAGGTTCCAGAAAAGTGCCAGAGGTTGAATTCCAAAAAGTCAAATGGCCCAAGGTTACTTTGACAGATACAGCAGTAATGGCTCTTACTAAACATGGTTCTGAAGGTGTTAGTAATACTTTTAGGATGACTTTGGACAGTGTTATTCAATCTTTTAAAACACTATGCCCTCTTCCGATAAGACAAATCAAATCTCAGTCCTTTGCCTATTCCTGTGCCCCCCTGGGGGTATACTTGTTTTGTACATTACTCTTCCAACTGCCCAATCCCTCTCCTGTTGAGAATCTTCTTGGCTGCTAGTTTAGAATGGGCTTATCTCCATCAGCCAAGAAGATTTCATAGGGCTAGACTCAACCAAGGTTTGTGTTACAAAACTGAAAGGTATTTTTCTGTATTTCACAATATAAGATTATATTGTTTAATGTCCTTTTACAAACTACACTGCAACCCCAGGAAATTCTAATCTTTTCCCATCCCAGCTGCAAATCCCTGATTTAGGAGGCTTCTCTCCCTTCTCCGCATGCCTCTTCCTCCAAATCCCACACATCTCCATGTGCCTTATCACGTTTCCAGTCCTATCGCCTTTCTTTTTCTTTCTAATGTTAACATTTCTGGTGCTTTTTGATTCCTGAATATTCACCTTTTCCTAGCCAATGACATCAAAGGACATTTTCTCATACACTAAGACAATGAAATTGCCTGAGCGAACTGCATACTTTTGCAACTGAGTTCATTTCTTTTGCAGCTTTGCAGGCACAGTGAAATGTGTAAATAGAGACTTTAATTCTCCCTCAGCTGCAATTCATAGTCTTTAACACTTCCTAGGTGGAAAAAAACATGAATGCTGTTCTTTTAAACTTGTAATAGTTTCATTGTAAATTCCCCATGTACTCTCTGTCCTCTGCATTAGGGAGCGATTGGTTTTTCTGCGGGCACAAATGGTGCTGATTGACTTTTAGAAAATAGCAGAGGCCCCATATGTCTGTCAATGGGATAGTTTTCTGCTCCCAGTCAGTGCCTCGATTGCATTAAAAGCACTAAGCAATAGAGATTTCAAATAGGGACAGAGATTCTTTATGGAACTTACTACTTTTTTATATGTGTGGACAAGGTAATGCAGCAGCTTCGGTTGATCAGAAGCACAACCCCACTGTTAACTTCATTCGAGGGAGGCTCTGTATCTAGAATTTAATTAGAAAAGAAGGAAAAAGGTAAAAACTAAACCATAGTCTCTTTGTATTCACTGAATTTGTTGATTGCAGTAGAAACCATTCATTAATTTATTCAAACTCAGTTCTTGACCTGTCACTGTATGTAATTCATAAAATTTCATGTTGGGAAAGGAAAAAAAAAAGGTGTAAATCCCGAACTCTTTCCTCTGTTTTCATGTATGGTAGGGAAGGTCTTGAAGAGCTTTACACATCTCAGTTGCAAAATAAAGTAGAAATGAGTGAGAATTTGTACCATATGTCCATTTATTTTTTGCACTTACAGGAATCATAAGTGATCTGAGCTCATAAATGTTTGATTTTTATAAGAATTTTCTTTTAAGAAATCTAACATAGATCTGTGAGGCTTGAGATTACAATAAAAAATTTGGTTAGCTTTCAGCAGCAACATTTAGTAAACATGTAAAAGTTTTACAAAAATAAAATGTTGAAAATTTTAATGGTTTCCCTTCTTACTTTTGTGGTTTGAAGTGGTGTATATTTTTCAAGCTCTCATTTTATTTTTAACTACTATTTGGATGTTGCCTTCTGGTTTTGATAGTCTTAATTTTATGTTATTAGAGATATTTATTCTTAGATTTAATTTGCTTCTCATTTAAAAATTTCCCAACAATTTTGTGTGAAAATGATTTTTATAGTGAAGTATCATAGTTAGGAATAAGCTAGGATTAGCACAATTAGTAATAACAGGTATATTTTTTGTGTAATAAAGAACTTGACCTTGCCCAAAGACAGTTCTCCTTGCCCTCAACTTCTGGGAGGTAATTCATATTCATATCTGATAGGAGTGTCTTTGTTTAATTTGGGAGCTGGCCACACCAGATATTAGGTTGGACCAGCCACACCCAACAGTGTTAAGGTGGGACAGGCCATGCCAGGAAGACCAACCAGGTAATTTAGAGTGGAGGCTTTGGGACACACAATATCAGTCAACTTGGAGACTGAGATCTACCACATGAGCAATTGAACAATGATGCAATGGAGCCCTAGTAAAAACTCTAGACACAAAAGCTCAGGTGACCTTCCCTGGATGGCAGTACTCCATGTATATTGTCATATGTTGATCCCAGGAGGATAACACACTCTGAGAACAATGGCAGCATTTGCATTTGGAACCCCAGACTTGTCCTACGCATCTCTTTCTTTGGTTGATTTTAATATGTATCTTTGTAATAAACCATAACCATGAATATGATAACTTCAGTGCGTTCTGTGCGTCCTTCTCGTGAATTATTGCATCTGAAGGTATTTTGAGGACACCCCCCACCACAGACTTACAGGTGGTGTCAGAAATGTGGAGGAATATGCCCTCAAACTTTGCAGTTTGCTTAACTCTTGTAATCAGCGTCAGAAGAGAGATTCACTAGAACTACCGTGACTCATTCTAACATGTGTTTTGGGGAGAAGTATTACAATGCAAAGATCAACATATGCTTTTCTGTAAGTGAAGTCTCTCTTAAATCATTTTTAAAACAATTTGAGGAATAAATTAAAACACATATACTTACTAATACCAGGAAAGTAAATATATAAACACGCAGGTAGAAAGAGTTTTCAAATAGCACTATAACCTCAAGTCCCAAAGCTTTTGTGCCCACTACACTTCATAGTGGTATTTTACAAGGAGAAAAGTGCTTAAAGACAGTTTATCTGAAATGTGACCCTATGATAATCTATCAGAAACCAAACCAAAAAAAAAAAAAAAAAAAAAAAAAAGCCTTTTGAAACTACAGTCAAGAAACCAGAAATAGGGTGGAAACTTGCCAGCCCAAATACTAAAGGAGAAGCTCAGGCTTCCTTTGGGAGGCTCCCCTTCAGGACCCCATTATTTGTAACACAGGGCCTTTGCAGCTGGAAAAGGCTAACGTGCCCTCCAAAACTAAGCAGTGATCATACTCTCCCTTCCCATTTATAGGATCCAGAGGTAACCAATAATCAGAGTATAGAATGAGGGAAGTCTGAAGTTACATTAGGTAGAGGAATAAAGAACTGGGATGATTTGTCATATGCACAGATGTCATCCTAAAAAGAGAAGAACCATCTTAAGCCTTACTGGAGGGGGAAAAAAAGACCTATATCAGTTTCATCTTCCCCAAATCCAGCAGTACTCATCAAAGCAGTTTTTTGTAAACAACATAGACTTTTACTCTTCCATAGGAAAGCATACCCTTATATGGCATTCTGATCTAGACATAAAAACTAGTAGAGATGGCCGGGCGCCGTGGCTCAAGCCTGTAATCCCAGCACTTTGGGAGGCCGAGGCGGGCGGATCACAAGGTCAGGAGATGGAGACCATCCTGGCTAACACGGTGAAACCCCGTCTCTACTAAAAAAACAAAAAACTAGCCGGGCGAGGTGGCGGGCGCCTGTAGTCCCAGTTACTTGGGAGGCTGAGGCAGGAGAATGGCGTAAACCCAGGAGGCGGAGCTTGCAGTGAGCCGAGATCACGCCACTGCACTCCAGCCTGGGGGATAGAGCAAGACTCCGTCTCAAAAAAAAAAAAAAAAAAAAAAAAAAAAAAAAAAACTAGTAGAGATATGAAATGCTAACACACTAGTGTGTTATGTGAGCAATAAAGTGTCCCAAAACACCTTTCTAAACAAAAGCCCCGTCTTGGACCACAAATAGCAGGATCTTGCCTGTTACTCACTGTTTTCTCCATAGCAAACACATGCCACTCAAAACAGCAATATCCTCAGTATCCCCAGCACTGCCTCCAGTGCCATTGCTGACCTGGAGTGAGATGGGTGAGATGTGAGTCAGCTCCTTTCTTTCTAACTCTGGGAAGCAGCAGAATAGTCCAGCATTCTAAAGTGTAGTAGGATTTAATTGCTGGAGCCAATCATCAGTTAAATACATGACAGTGCTTGTCAAAGAACTATTATTAAAGGCTTAAGTGTAAATACATGAAATAGAGCAGTTACGGTGTGCCAATCAGATAGGCCTGTCATGCTACCGGGTGTACCATGGATTAGTTTGTTGTGCTTAGACCCAGCTTTGCATCCTGGCAGTCATGTGCCAACAGAGCCCTTGCATGTCAGTTGTGTCTGTGTCTTTGTTGTGCAATAGATCTCTTTTCATTTCCCTTTCTCTCTTCTTCTCACAAACCTGTTGTTAGTTTCCCCCAATGGCTTATTTAGAATTTTCTTATTTCTGAAAAATACCATTTTTAGGTGTAGGGGATGACTGCATAGGGATCAGATAATGACTTTTTCTTTTAAGGCTGGGTTACTTTTCCCTCAACCCAGTAAGGGCTGCTTTGTGCCAGTGACACCATTAAAACATAAAATAGAATTCAGCCTCAAGCTCCTTCTGATGTGACATAGCCAGAAAGTGTGCAGTGTCTTCATGTGGACAGGAGATCTGGAATGAGCTCCAGATGTTCTCCACTTTGAGAGGGGTGGGTGACATGGCTATTTTGCCATTGCTCTATTCTTTGATGGTGATGGAAATCATAAGGCTCCCTCCCCTCCCCCACCTCCTTCCCTTCCTTCCCTCCCTCCCTCCCTCCCTCCCTCCCTCCTTCCCTCCTTCCCTCCTTCCCTCCTTCCTTCCTTCCTTCCTTCCTTCCTTCCTTCCTTCCTTCTTTCCTTCCTTCTCTCCCTCTCTCCCTCCCTTTCTCCATTCCATCCCTTCCTCCCTCCCTTCCCTTTCTTCTTCCCCATCCTTTTTTTTTATTTCCCCACAGAAGACTAAAGTCATATAGCAGGACAAATACAGTCAATGTTGTGCCTCTGAACCTGCTTTGAATTCATTGTTTAACTTTGGGAAGACTAGTCTTCTCATCCTTCTCTCTTCAACTGCCAACTTCACACTAGGATATTTACTTGGTAAATTGTTCTCCGAAGTTTAGAAGAAACTGAATTGGTTGAGTGAGAGGTTTGTGTGTATGATCAACTTGATCTCAGTTTCTGCTCCCCTGAGTAATCCTGCAACTCCATGCTATAGGACAGGGCTTCTCAAACTCTACATTACTAATATTTTCAGCCAGATAGTCCTTTGTTGTGAGGGCTGTCCTGTGCATTGCAGGATGGTTTAGCAGCATCCTGGGCCTCATTCGGGGCAAGGTAACACTCATTGTCTCTTATTTCTGTATTTTTAAAGAAGATGTCTATGGCAGAGTTTTAGGTTGATAAAAATACAAATTTCTTCTTCAAGTAACGCATTTGTTTGCCCAGATTGTCTAGGAAAGAAATTGCATTTTGGACTTCCTGTTCCATGATACCAAGAGTTTTCTATCAAAAAAGAATCAACATGATTCATCTTCTTATAATATAAGGACTGTAAGATTACATTGCTTTTGAGTTTTTCCACCATTAAAAAATCTTGTTTATGACTATTTTAATCCCTTTACTAGCATCAGTGAAACAGAGAGGGTCTTGTTTACTCTCCTCTTTAGGAAATCTCTGAGCTAAAGTAGAAGGATCTGTGCCAGATATTTGGTGGTTATATGTGTGTACCAGCTCTGAAAACCACCCTTAATAATTGTTTTCAAATTACCTTATGTGCCAGATTTTTGCATTTAGGCAGAGACGAAAGCTAACACTGAATTACTGACTTCCTGGTTGTGTGTGAATGCAGTAAAATTATTCACTTGGAACATGAAATGACTGTACAATTCTAAATAAAATATTTTAACATAGGTAGCATTTGTCCACCAAGTTGCAAGATTGGCCCCTGAAACAGGAAATAACAGAATTGATCTAAAGCCCCTCACCTAGCTTCCTTGCCTGAAAGTATACTGTAAAAATGCCACTTTTTGAATTTTACTCAGTTTCTGGACAGAGATGCTGGATTGCCTAGCTTTCCTGCCATTAGGAATGTCTGAAAGCAACCCTCTGGGGCTTCTGACAAAGTGGGCATGGAACTCAGAAACAAGGGACCCAAGTTATTTTGGTTTCTTCATACACAGCAAGCTGAGTTCTTCACAGTGGCTCTATTTGGTTGGGAAAAAAAGATCTCCGGAAGAATCAAAGAGCTATCCTGGGCTTTTGGAAGCTTGAGCCCAGCTGAAAGTGCCGTGTACCATAAGCAGCAATCACTTCATGGTCCATATTCCTGAGATCTCTGCTTTCATGAAATTGATCTTGATTACCTTATATCAGTTCTGATCAAGTCAGCAAATAGCTATGTATCTGATATGTGCAAGACCAAAAGAAGGTCTACTTTGGGTGGAAACACTGGGCTTTAATAAATCCTTTCCGCAGACCTCTTCTTCTCTGGAGATATTTCATGCGAGGTGTAGGGAGTATATAGCACAAGGTTTGCTCGCTTTTGAACTTCTGCATTTCTAACCTAATGTGAATTATAAGCAACCTTTTATTCAAAGAAAGAATAATAGACTGAAAAAGAGATTGATATTTCAGCCTTCTGAATCTTCACTTTGTGCTGACAAATTAATCGTCTGTTTTACCTTCTTTGAACAGTGAGGCTCATTGTTCCGTTTGCCAGGTCATATGCATTTCATTACACTACACCTTGGTGACAAAGGAAACAAGGGTAAAAATGAACCTAGAGATGAGTCAAGGGTTTGGCTTTAGCTCTGTGATTCAAACATGGACAAGTCATTGGTCCTGACAATTGCTCCTGTGACACAATGGAAAAAAAATGCCAAGCCTTGTTGATGGAGCCTTTTCCAAAGGATGTTTTGTCCTAGACTCTGTAGAGTCATATTTAAATTTGCTCACTCACTTATATTTAGATTTTTACCCAGACAGTCCAGTCTAAACCCCACTGGATGGAGTACCTCCCTCAATGTACCAAATGTATTTGGTAATTTAGACTTTCTTTCCTGGAATTAAAGATTGAATTTCCTTTAGGAGTAATAATGAAATGTGCTATTTCTTGATCTATGGTGGTTACATGAGTTCTTCAATTTATAACAATTAACTGAATTGTACACTATCATTTATGTAGCTTCCTGGATATAATACTTTAAATTAAAAGATTTACTGTTAAAAATGATGAAATTGACAAGAATAACATTATAAAGGTGAAAAAACCTTACCTATGGAAGAAATAAAAGTACAGTACCTTAGTTAGCTTTCTGATATAATTTGTATAATTTAATTAAACATTTTCCTTAATATGTCGCTATTAAGCATTTGTATAGGTGGATTATCACACAAATATGTATTTTTCGTATGCATATAGTCAGCATTTCATTTGGTGATACTGAAAATGCTACCTCCTGTAAAAAAAATTTTTGTTTGTTGCTTAACTGATATGCTTTCTGTATGATTTAATTAGGCTACCATGAGTATTGAGACAAGTGCTGTTAAGCTCCCTATGATCAGCACCGGGAGTGTAAGCATTTACCGTATCTCCACTGTCCCATTCAGTTAGAAGAACTTTGAAAGCCATTAAAGGCGAGGCTTCCTGCTGACAATGATGGTGCTCCTGCTACATGATAAAATCATGCTGCCAAAGTCTTCACCCTCTTATACTAGTGACAATACATTTAAAATCCAGTTTTGAAAACTCTAAAATTATAACCCAGAGATCTCAAGAATCCACATCATATTTTAGCCCACACCTTAGGACAGATTGTGTGAATTTAGATTTATGGCAAAAAGGAAGGGATGAGAAAGTTAACCTGAGTTAATGGAAAGTGTAATTACAGTTTTTAAGGATATGATTTATGGGGTCTTTCTTTTCAAACAACAAAGCATTATTTGCTCACAACAATGCACAAAGTATTTTCCTCACCTCCTGAGCCTCCATCACTCTCCCGCTTAAAATAGTAAGTGTGAAGAGCTTGGTGTCTGTCCTTCTGCACATTCTTTATGGTTGTAGAAACATACAAATATACACACATACATGATTTTCCTTACAGAAAATGGGATCATATTATGCATCTTTCTCATGACATTGCATTTGTCTCTTAGCATCATAATATGGATCTCTTTCCAGGTCACTTCATGTAACTCTAACACATTCCTCTTAATAGCTGCATCACAGTCTGTAGTATTGATATATTGTAACCCAAGGATTCAGGCATGTGTCCTGTTTCTGCCCCTATAACAAATTAAGCAGTAAATATGCTGGTATACTTATCCTCATATACTAATATCTTTCTTTCTTTTTTTTTTTTTTTGAGGTGGGGTCTCGCTCTGTTGCCCAGGCTGGAGTGCAGTGGCGCCATCTTGGCTCACTACAACCTCTGCCTCCTGGATTCAATTGATTCTCCTGCCTCAGCCTCCTGAGTAGCTGGGACTACAGGCGCGTGCAACCACGCCTGGCTAATTTCTATTTTTAGTAGAGACAGGGTTTTACCATGTTAGTCAGGCTGGTCTTGAACTCCTGACCTTAGGTGATTCGTCCACCTCAGTCTCCTAAAGTGCTAGGATTACAGTCATGAGCCACCACGCCCATCAGGATAGATAATTTTTAAAGAAAAATTGATTTCAAAATGATTTTCAGGTACACAGTAACTGAAAATGAATTGGCCAGGTGTTGGCAGATAGAGATCCTTGCTGGACTTCTTTACTAAATGCCCAAGAAGAATTGCATGTACTGTATCAATCATGTACCTGATTGAGAAATCCTCAAAGTGTCTTTTTTTGTTTTTTTTTTTTTCCCCAGAAAGAAGTTTTCTGGAGTTGAGGGTGGGAATAAGGATTAACTGTAAATGGATGTGAGGAATCTCACTGGGGTGATGAGAATGTTCTAAAACTGGATTGTGATGAGAGTTGCAGACCTTAGTAAATTTACTGAAAATATCATTGAATTTCACTTTTATATTGGGTGAATTTTGTGGTATGTAATTTACACCTTAGAAAAGTTGTTTAAAGAGGTTATTTATTTTTTTTCTGTCGCCCAGGCTGGAGTGCAGTGGTGCCATCTCAGCTCACTCCACCTCCCAGGTTCTAAGTGATTCTCCTGCCTCAGCCTCCTGAGTAGCTGGGATTACAGGCGTGCGCCACCATGCCTGGCTAATTTTGTAGTTTTAGTAGAGACAGGGTTTCACCATGTTGGCCAGGCTGGTCTCAAACTCCTGACCTCGGGTGATTGGCCTGCCTCAGCCTCCCAGAGTGCTGGGATTACAGGTGTCAGTCACCATGCCTGGCCTAAAGAGGTAAAATTTTAAAGCAGTTCATGTGACATATTTTTTTATATCATCAATTAGCATTATCTGAAAAAAAAAAGCTTTGCATCATTGAAGTCAAGTTTAACCTATCAACACCTGTTTGATTTATTACAATGTCATAATTCTTGGAATTTGCTCAATAAATATTTTCTGCATTTAATAGGATACACTTTAGTGCTCCTGCTTATTACAATAGTCGTGTCCCATAATAGCATCCAAAGAAGCCAGGATTTTGTTGCAACAGTCATGGATTTCATCAGTCCCATTCAGTCATTCATTCAACAGTTATATAGTGAGCCTTCAGTATGTGCCAGGCATGTGTTCTAGTCATTAGGAACATATCAGTTTCCAATAAGGTGAAGATATCTTCCCTCTTGGAGCTTATACTCTAGCTTAAAGTTTAAGAATGAACAAAAGACCATAATTTCACATTTTAAACCGGACTTTTCTGTTGAAATGAAAATTATCATTCATTAGGAATTGGGTCTGGAATTCTGAAATTCTGCCAAGCTTCAGGTGACACTGGTGCTGAAGCTGATTTGAAGGCCACACAGTGAAGAACAAGGTTTTAACATGCAATGACATGTGCATACATAGTGGTTTTAGTTATGTGAGGTTGTAGTGTATCTCTTACCTTTTGTTTTCTCCAACTCTCTTCATTTCCTGGGGTCCAAATAAGCAGCACAGAATGAGAGAGGAGTTGGTAAGTAAGTAGCTCTGGGTCATCACCTGGTACATCTGCAGCTTGTCTTTGCTGAATGAGAGATCACTGCCTGCTGCAAATACTAGGAACATAGCTGGGTTTGGAAGCATGCCTTCCAATCCTTCTGCTGCACTGGCCTTCCCCATGCACATGTTTCTTCAGGAGGTTAGAGTGTTTAAATCTTCCTACAAATCTTTTACAACTCTTCTTTAGACTGTTGATGATAAAGACATAGGATTTGATTCAAAGTTATGAACCAGTGGATTAGAGTGATAGAATTAGGAAAGAGAGATCGGGTGCAGTGGCTCACGTCTGTAATCCCAGCACTTTGGGAGGCTGAGGCAGGCGGATCACCTGAGGTCAAGAGTTCAATATCAGCCTGACTAACATAGTGAAACCCCCTCTCTACTAAAAATACAAAAATTAGCCAGGAGTGGTGGCTCACGCCTGTAGTCCCAGCTACGCGGGAGGCTGAGGCAGGAGAATTGCTTGAACCTGGGAAGCAAAGGTTGCAGTGAGCCAAGATAGCACCATTGCACTCCAGCCTGGGCACTGAGCAAGACTCTGTCTCAAAAAAAAAAAAGAAAAGAAAATAGAAATAGGAAAGAGGCAGGGTGAAGGAAATTCCTATTGTTTGACAACCTACTGTGTGCATTTAAGCACCACAGAAACCTTAGGAGAGATTTATTATTTTCATTTTCAAGCATTACAGTTGTGAAACTGTGACCCTCAGAGTATTTTATCTCATTTTGCTAATTTTCTTTTTGTTTGTCCAAGATCACACAATTGGTAGTTAACTAAGTTTAGAATAGAATTATTTGTATCTGACTTCAAACAGGCAACAATACCCTTAGCTCTATATCCTGCTAGAGATTTTCTTAGTTCAGGAACATTTCTTTTCTCTTTAAGATAACCTTCACTATTTACAACTTTTGAGCACCATAATATCCTTAAAAAGCGTTGCCTCACACTCATGTCCTACTACTGCCCAGAAACACTGAAAATAAAAGGTGTTGACTTTTGCTATTATAAATCATTTCACCTGATACCTATTGTGAAGACAAAATATGAAAAAACTCTGTCCCTGTGTCTTGTTCTTTTCCAATATTCCAGCATGACAGGCAAGATATGTTTTAGACACAGGCAACTTTAGAAATACAGAAACATCATCTGCTGGAGAATAATTGATCCTTGTTACATGTCTGATCATATTTCTGGCTAGTCATCTTCAGAACATCAGATTTAATTAAATGTAGTAACTAATTAAAGGACAGAGTGTGTGATTGAATTCCTAGAAAATTAGAAAAATAAAATTTCAGATAGGTAGAATTCTCTTCATTTGTTCCTTTTTTGGGGGGTAACTTCTTGACCTTTTGTCAAATGCAGTGCAAAGAAAATGTAATTAATGCAAGTGTGTTTTGTACACCCAGTAATAGATTTTTTCATTGAAACATAACCTTTATAAGATGCTTCTGTTATTACTAGCTGTCAGGAGAAAATTAAATGAGCTTGCTCTGAGCTTCAGATTTATCTTTCTGTCTACAAAAGGCTATGTGAGAGACTGAGGAGATACATAACATTTACTGATGATTCTGTAAATTAGTCCCATCAATCTGTGGTAAACATAATACATCCTCTCCCTGAAGCTAATGGCTTGGGCCAGCTGATACTTTGCTGCCCAGCATTCTCTTGGTGTCTGCTTGGAAAATACCTCTAGCTACCAGGAGCTTCTATCAGTTAGTGTGCTGATGCAGTTGTTTACTCGGAACATGCATGGCAGCCTGAAGCAGTGCATGCACCATCACAGATTGGAAAAAGTGTCCAATTCAACCAGTGGAATATAGCGTTTGGTTCATTGTAGTTTCATGGCAATTAGATTCAGAAAGGAAACATGACCGACTCAAGTCATATGGAAAGCCCTTCCAAGCACTGTCTCCGAAGGGCTAGTTCTTTTACAGTTTCCGTACCAGGGACCATCATCCTTGGTGTCTCAGTGAGGCCTGATGCCACTTCAGCCTCACAATCAGATTATCAGTCTGAATTGGCAATGAACCCAATCTGTGCTTTACCTGCATTTCTAAAGCTGAAGAACAAAGCAGAAGTTAACTCTTAAATGACCCCCCTGCTTGGAGAGTCAAAGAGGAAACTTCTATCATTCAGCAATTAATTTTCCTCTCGTTTGGTCTCTGCGTTAGAGGATGGTCCCAGTGTACAGAGAGCTGACTTTTACTCTGGCTGAGTCACTAACAGTTTGGAGATGGGAAGCCACTTGGCTAAGCACCAGCGGTTTTCAGTTTCCTGTGATAACTCAGACTTCAGAAGGGTGCAGGGTTTGCCCTAACGTCTTATGAGAACAAGCGGCACATCTCCAGCAGGGCCAGTGATACTGGGGGAGCAGTCCTCACTTCAGTATTCCAGCATACTCTCGCTGCCAGTTTTGTTCAGAGCTCCAGAAGTGCAGGGGATGTGTGAACATGTCGAATTAATGAAAAACAAAGTTAAACATTTCAGAACCTGCAAAAGGGTTCAATTCCAGAAATGAGCAAAGGTTTGGGAAGAGCCTTATTTTTTTAAGTGAGGTTTATTCATCCTCCGTAGACACAAAAATAAGTCTTTCAAAGAACATGAATATTTGAGGCACTTGGCAACATGCAGTCTTTGGCAACCTCTCCCTTATTTATACCATGTAATTATACTTGCCTTTATATGTGTGTCCTTTTCATTATTGAGCTTAACATGGTCTTTTGTCAAATTCCAGTTATTGATTAGCACTGGCAACTCTGAAATGTGGCTTTTTATACCTCAATAAATCTCTTTCCCCCCTTCTTAAATCACAGCAGATCTTGTTGGACATTTGGGGAGAAAACAACTTAAAATTCACATCCAGATCTTGGCTGCCAATTCAGGACTTTGTTACTATGCCATTTGCCAAGTTTTTAGCTTACTCCTCCTGAAAGTGCAGGGTGTGGGGGTGTGGGATCCCTGTTGCTAGAGTGAAGACCAAATGACATCATTAGCACTCAGCTGAATCTGCGACTCCCATGGAATTCTGGCCTTCACATTCCCCCCTTTCTCTTGTTTCTCCCTATTTGCTGCTCCTCAACCCATCCTGTAATCTCTTCTCAAACAAAAAGCAAACAAAAAACTGCTCAAAGGCATGACATCAGTGACAAACTATGAGCCTACAGATTTGTTTGAATAAATATAAGTAAACAACCAAAGACTTGGCTTTTTGTCAAGAGATTTAATCCTTTTGCCAGTTGTACACTTACAGTGTTAATTTTCATTAGGGAACTGGTACCCCCTTTAAAAAGAGAAAATTAAGATTGCTGGGGAAGAAACTAGTGAGGCATGAGTGTGGGCACCAGGTATTTCTAGCCTCTCTTTATTATTTAAAGAAAGTATTATTGTGTCTAATCTATACTGCCACTAAGAAAATTTAGTTGCAGCCAATTATTCTAAACTCAGTTCTATTTAGGGTTGCATCTTTTTAAGAAGAAAAGAACAAA
This sequence comes from Macaca mulatta, assembly GCF_049350105.2. Lineage (NCBI taxonomy): Eukaryota > Metazoa > Chordata > Mammalia > Primates > Cercopithecidae > Macaca > Macaca mulatta. The sequence goes on from NC_133420.1 coordinate 95,461,555, forward strand.
AGTTCTTTGATACTGCTATTTTCCTCTTTCTTCTTCTTCTTCTTCTTTTTTTTTTTTTTTTTTTTAAAAACAAAGCTCTCTCTGTTTCCCAGGCTGAGGTGCAGTGACACCAGCATGGTTCACTGCAGCCTCAAACTCCTGGGCTCAAGTCATCCTCCTACCTTAGCCTCCCAGGTAGCTAGGACTACAGGTGTGTACCACCACACTTGACTAATTTTTAAAATTATTATTATTATTATTTGTAGAGACAGGATCTCACTATTTTGCCCAGGATGGTTTCAAACTCCTGACCCCAAGCAATCCTCCTGCCTCGGCCTCCCAAAGTGCTAGGATCACAGGCATGAGCCACCATACTGGACCAGTAAATGCTGTTTTCATATTCCATGTTTATATCAAGATACTTTGAGATCGTAACTAATTTTCTTGAAGGTTTCATTAGTTTTTATATTAAATGGTACCCTTCAGTCTGAAAAGAGTTAATGCAACTTTTCATGATGCTTGATTGGCAGTCACTGAAGATCCCCTCATCTTTTTGAAATTTATAATAGATTTGTTCTTACCTTTGTCTAATTGTGCAGAGACTTGTGTATAGACTCACTAAACCTGCCAACTTTAGCAAATGGTGTGTAACTATTCTCAATATGGGAGAGCCCACAAAGTACTGTTTCAAAACGGGATGCTATTTCCTCACAGCAAGTTTCCTTCTTCCTATTGAATGTTGGCAACCTTGATTTTGGAATATTTTTGCATTTACAATCAAGAAACTTTCAAAGAATGTTATTCTGACTGGTTTATTAGAGACCCATGATTTATGGCATGTTTAATTCCACCTGACTTCCATTGGATGGTTGCATGGAGAGAACATGTAATATATTCGAATTTTGTCAAAGCTGGAGAATAGTATATTTTTGTCACATATCAGATTCAAGCCTGTATTCCAAGCATTTATTCATTCTACCTGTTTATTTATTTTTAATAACACCACAATGATTAGTGAAGGGGTTTTGTGACCTGTGTCACTTATGGGATACTGTTTCCACGTCTTCTGGGGTCAGAAGGCCATTCTAAGGCAACAGCAAGAGCACAGTGGGTTCTGATGAGCCATTTACTTTCTTATAATGCAAGAGCCTATTCAGGGTGATCCTTGTGCTGCTGTCAGAGCAATGAGGGTCAGCAATTGTGGTGACAGATTAGTTTTGACAAGCTTAATGACCCCAAAGAAGAAAAGTCTGTGGCTCTGATAGCAACTGGGGAATAATTGGTGAGCTCAGCCAAATGGGGAATGTGTTAAAATTCCCCAATTCTTTATGGCAGGCCAATTACACCATTCAGCAAAGAGGTGGAAGGTTGCCATCCACTTCTTTAGTCTTACGAAAGCATCAGCAGGCTATATTTCAATCAATTGAATTTGGTTGGGCAGAACATCAGGATATTGAAAGAAACAACTGGATCTTTCAAACTATGTTCATATGAAGAACTTGGGCAAAGAGCTACATTTTTGTAAGGCACCAGTAGGTAGTGCTGACCTCACTACGGGTGAATTCTGTTGATTCACCAAGTGCTAGTTTTCTCTCATCTGCCCAGGGTGGGTAGGCCCTGTGACCAAGTGTAGGTTCATTAGAGTACATGACAAATAAATAACTACCAATTATTGGTCCACCAAAACACAGTCTTTTCATTAATTTATTCGACATACTGTGGACCCACTATGTGCCAGGATCATCGTGAGTGTCAGAGAATGATGAACAAAGCAAGAGAAGACCCCTGCCTGCATGGAGACAGCACTCTAATGGATAGGTATAGTAAGAGACAAGTAATAAATAAACCAGACAATTCCAGATGGTGGCAAATGCTGTAGAAGAAATAAATGGAAAATGTGGCAGATGAATTAGTTTGCTGGGGCTGCCATAACAAACTACCACAAACTGGGTGCCTTAAGTAACAGAAATTTATTGTCTCACAGTTCTGGAGACTGAAAGTCGGCAGGGTGGGATCCTTCTGAGGGCTGTGAGAAGAGATCTTCTCCAGGCTCTTCTCTCTTTGGCTTGTAGATGGCCATCTTTGTATTCACACAGTGTTCTCCCTGTATTTTCACATCATCTTCCCTCTGTGTTTGTCGCTGTGTTCAAATTTCCTTTCTTTTTTTTAGGTGGAGTCTTGCTCTATCGCCCAGGCTAGAGCGCAGTGGCTCCATCTCGGCTCACTGCAACCTCTGCCCCTGGGTTCAAGCAATTTTCCTGCAACTGAGATTATAGGCACACGCCACCATGCCCGGCTAATTTTTGTATTTTTAGTAGAGACGAGGTTTCACCATGTTGACCAGGTTGGTCTCGAACTCCTAACCTCAGGTGATCCGCCTGCCTCAGGCTCCCAAAGTCCCAGGATCACAGGCTTGAGCCAAGGCTCCTGGCCCAAATTTCCTCTTTCTGTAAGGAGACCACACATATTGGATTAGGATCCACCCTAATGACCTCATTTTAATTTGGTTACCTCTGGAAAGACCCTATCTCCAAATAGTCACTATACTCTATTTGGGAGGCAGTGATAATAAAGTTGAGACTCTAGGAGAAGAAATACTCCTGAGAAGAGTCAGAGGTAAAGTGTTGGGGCAGGAAATGGCATGTGAAAGGCCCTGAGGAAGGAAGGGCTTTATGCCTTTTAGGAAGAGAAGTTACAGGGCTTGCGAGGATGAGGGAAGGGATTTTCTCACAGATGTGGCAGAGACCAGATCACATGGGCCTTGCTGGGCAACTGCAAAGAGGAATTTGGGGTTTCTTGTGAGTACTGTAGGAAGCCAGTGGAGCATTCTAGTCAGAGGAGTTACATTTTCTGATTGTCATTTTAAAGCTGTCTTAGTCCTCTCAGGCTGCTATAACAAAAATATCATAGGCTGGGGGGCTTATAACAACAGAAATGTATTTCTTACAGTTTTGGAGGCTGGGAAATCTAAGATCAAGGTGCCAGCAACTGCAGTGTCTGGTGAGAGCCTACTTCCTGGCTGATGGACAGCACCCCCTCGCTGTGTCCTCATGTGGTAGAAGGAGCTAGCCAGCTAGCTTTCTGGAATCTCTTTTTATAAGGGCATTAATCCCATTCAAGAGGGCTCTGCCCATTAATCCTTGCAGAATGCCCTTGTGGCCTCCCAAAGGACCCACTTCCTAATACCATCACCTTAGAGGATGGGGTTTCAACATATGCATTTTGTAGGGATGCAAACATTCAGACCACAGCAAAAGCCCATATTCATAGAGTGCCTACTGAACACAAAGCAATGTGGCAAGTACAGAGTAGATCCCAAGGCTTTCCTATAGTCTTTATTGAAGACTAACTCAGACTTCTCACCTCATATTTAACCAGCAAGAAGTTCTTGCTGTTCTCTTATGGCTTCTTCCAACAGCATGTTGTCTATTTTTCCACCTCTGAGCTTTAGCCAGTATTATTTCTTCTGTCTGTGTTTCTCTAAGCACCCACTCTGCACATTGAACTCCTGTTTATACTTTGACACCCACCTGTATAGTATCCCAGATTTACATGGTCTCTTTCTATTTACTTATGTCTTTTATTATATCTCATTCTATTGCATTTGTTTGTTTACATGACCATCTGGCCAAATACTGGGCGAGTTTCCTGAGAGCAAAGACTCTATCCCATTTATCTTCGTGTGCTGAGATCCTACACAGCGTCCAGCCCAGAGTAGAAGCCCAACACCTGTTTATTAAATGAAGTATAAGACAGGGCCCTGCACTTAAAAAGAGAAGCCTATTAAGAATCTTGGAATAGCAGAATAGAGTGGGGAGAATGAGGAGATTTATAGGTACATCAGTCTGACTCCAACCCCAACTAGCATTACTTGTGGGCATTATTGCTTAACTTCTTTGAGTCTTGATATCTTTATTAGTAAAATAACTCTAATGATTCATGACGTTTTTTGAAAAAAGAATTGACTTAGGAAACTTTTATGAAAGTGTCTGGCCCATGGCATAGCACATGCACACTAGACGCTCAATAAAAAATGGTGCATTTTTCTCTTCCTCTCATCTTCAAAAAGCCTTATTGTTATTATACATGTGGGAGGAAAAGCTCCTGAAGACTCATGAAAACTCTGAATTGTGCAGTTGTTCACTTAAGGGCTTGGTAGTCATATATGGCAGACATTTACCTCCAAAATATGTTTCCAGGGAACTGAGAGAGTGGAAGGCAATGTTGGAACATTCTGGTGGAAAGTCAATCAGGGGTTAGGATTACCAAAGGAGCCACAGCTTGCCATTACCAATCAGCTTTTCATAAAGAACTTTAAGAGTGTGACGTTTGCTGCCACTAAATTCCCTCACTGAAGATGTGATTTATTAACCATGATAATCTCTTTGTTTGGGGTCTTGTTTGCCAGTCCCACGAAGCTCTCTGATTTGCAACATGGGGATTTCAGGCAGAGCATTTTGCACAGCCTTGCAATATCTATGGTGTGTGTCTTTGTGTGAATCTGAGCAGGTGATATAAATGCCTAATTTTTTCAGACAAAAGGAAAAACATGAAAAAGCCCTTTCCTTTGTGCATCTGAGATGGACTGGGAATGACAATGAAAGAAACCTCACCAAGAAGTCTGTTGATGCTAACATTTCTTTGTCTGTTTTCCAGAGTCATGGTATACGTATGTGCCTAATAGCAAGATTTTAAATGTGGCTTCTATTTAAAATCGCTGTTCTCTAGTGTTGCCTCTGGGGTGAGGATCTAATTTTCTATGTCAGTACTGCCCTGGTGGTATATCCTTAGGGCTGCTTGATAAGTCCCTTGGTTGACAAGTCTGCAATATGCAAATCCCATCTCGTGGTTCATCTTGCAACTCCCTGTAGTTTGAGTCTTTGTTCCTCCTGCACACGCAGGCTCAGTGCCTTCTCCTCACTGCCACCTCAATAGCAACTTTTTAAATCTTCTTTTAAATGTGCTAATTATAAAGGTGAAAGCAAAGACATTAATTGGCTAGGCAGCCAAACTGGGGAAGTGTTATTCAATCCAAATACATTGATTACTGCATAAACAAGAACAGGTTTAATGTGTAGGCAGTGTAAAACACTCTCAGGAAAGGGCTCCAAACCCACTGCTTGGTGATTATTTTATCCTGCTTTTCCATTTGAGACCCCTAGGCCACACCTTCAAAGAAATAACAGATATATACTGTAGATAGGGAGCCACTTTGAGATTTTCTTCCCATTCCGCCGCACTGTGGGAGGCAGGTGGCTTAGAGGCCTAGTAAAGATTTTTCAGGTTTTAGTTCCAACTGCTTATGCCATGCTGTGAGTTCCAGGGCAAGTTCTCAAGGATGGAGCTCTTAGACGATTTGCCAGGGAAGATACGGGGGCTTAATCAGCTTGTGACTGCAAGTGTAGATTGTTCTTATTATTGATGTGCCTGAGAGTTGAGGCAGAAGCCTGCCCTTTTTGGGGAGCTCTCATCATGTCAGTGAAGCTGCAAAAGAAAAAAGCCAGATAAAGACGAAACATCCAAAGTCATTACAGCCTGATCAACTGAGATCGTTTCTGTAATGAAATTACTGTTTGAGGATTATTCAAAGTTGGCACATGGAAGGAGTTACTTCAGTAATGAAAGGAGGAAGAAAATACAACTGGTCTGTGAGATCAAAACGGAAAAAAACAAACAAAAAAAAAACAACCCTCCATGCAACGTCTTTTGGTGTACTCTAAAGCTAGGGGTTAGATCCAGTGTGTTGAGTTACTTAAGAATGGGCTGAGAATCAGAGCGATGTCTCCAAGCCCTTTGGCTTCCTGGGAAAGGCCTTTATTTGATGGGCCAAAAATATTCTACTTGAGGATTGGGTCTCCACAGAATTAGACAAAGAGCATCAAAGCCCGTTGCGTGGTGATCTGAAGGCTTCTGTCCAGGACATTTCTGTTAATTTGGATACCATCTATAGTCTCAAACTCATGGCGGTTGGTTGTAACATTTTAATAGCCAGTCTGGGTTTTTGGCAGGCTTTTGTTTAGTTTATTTTTCTCGAAGCTTGAGACTTGAGAAACTGAAATTTGAGAGCATTGCCGTGTCTTGGAACTGAAAATATAAAACCTATTGGAGGTGATTTTTTTTTCTTTCAACTGGTATGCTAAAGAATGAAAGTCGGCTTTTATAAATGACCATTAGGTAATGTAGTAGCCACAACAGTTTTTTCTCATGGACAATGTAAGCAGGTGGTTTGACCACAGATCAAGAATTCTTTTCGTTTTTCTTCTCTTTTCTTTTTTTTTCTTTTTTTTTTTTTCTGAATCTGGAGAATGTCAATTGTGGTAGGAAATACTTATGAGGGCAGTCTATGGTATGATCCTAGCCAATCACTTGTATGTATATACTACTTCTTTCAGGTGCCCATCTTTCCCCATAGCTGTCATTAAAGGGAGACTTCTCATTGCTGATTATACTGACACTTTTTTCCCCAGATTTTTCCTATTTATGGTCTTTTAGGCAAGTCAACTTATCATGAAGATTTCTGAAGAGCTTTTTGTGTTATTCAGTCACTAGGTGAACAGTCTATTCTTAACTATAATTTCTCAATTATTACTCTCTATGGCTTTTGAATCCCTAAATTAATTAATTTAGGAGAGAAAATTAATCTGACATTTTGCTACTTGTCATGCTTAGTTCTTTACAACCCTGTTTGGTAAGAATCTGTTCCAAGATCCTGGAAGCATCTTGGCTATTTCCTGTTCTTTAATCCAACGCCAACCATAACTACTGCTCCTGACCCCTTTTTCATCGGTATGATGTTTTTAGGTTTGTAAAATATCATCTATAATATCTCTTGTGGTGTCACAGCAGCCTCTTGAAGCAGGCCATCCTCAGGGTCAGAAATTCCTTCTCAGGCACCATGACACCTCCATCCTGTCTGCCAAGGAACTCAAGTTCAGGGATCTTTTATTTCTCTTTCTCTCTTTCAATAAATAAACAAATAGATAGAAAAGATCTGAAGCTGAGTTGAGAAACTGTCTTACTTTAAGCACAATTTGACCTTCAACTTTCAATTTAAAACCTAACAGAGATAGGCAGAACACCACGTGTCTTCACGGGTGCAGTGACTAAAGATGGGAAGGCCTGACTCATGCTGGCCGTCTTCCCTGACTACTACCCTGGGAGGCCATGCGTTTGCAACATCTCTCTGATTTACAGCTGTGTTCCCCAGGTTGTCTTCATTTGGCACAGCCACTAACTCCAGCCTGTGCTGTCTCTACGCAGCCTGTCCCCTTGTCCTCTCTACGTCGTGAATTCCCTTGCTTTTGCAGAACTTCTGCTCACCAGGTGGGGCCTTTTGAGCTTTCGCATCTCTCTTTTATTTATTTATTTTTACCCACCAGCTTATTCCATGTGCACCATTGTCTGAATTGTCACGCATTTTGGATTTAATTCCAGATCGTCAAAGGCATGTTTTCAGCTGAACAAACCAAATGAAGTAAAAAGCTTCATCCTCTTTTACTTTATTCTCATTACCCATCCCAGCGGGGAGGATGAGTAAAGAATGCATCCTCTAGATCCTGAAAGAATTTCTAATATTCGTTCTTTCTCCATAAGATACAGAGCTTAATCCTTCCTTTAGACATTTTCTTTTTTTCTAAATAAACAGGGCCTAATTGGAAAAAGCTGAGAGAGCTAAGCAGAAAAGAATAGAAAACATTTACTGAGCTTGGAAGTGCATATTGAATACTGCAGGAAATTTGCATATGGATTACTTGGTGAAAAAATAGAAACATTCTCAGCCCATTAGTTACTGTGATGGACTCCCACTGAGTAAAATCCAAGTACTTTTGCCTTGTTTTCTCCAACTGTTCTTTTCTGTAATCATTTCTCTTTAACCACGGGGCAGCTATTCTGTTACTGCACTTTGTACTAAGGAAAAGACAACATAGAGAATGTAGCTGTGCCTAGAATGTGAGCAGACTGGCTCTGATTTAATCCTCCAGTGAACATTGTACCATTATTTCTAAGCTTTGGCAGGAGGGTTGCCTCTTTATCGAGGAGCTTCTAGGTCACATTTGCAGCTCTACAGTTGGGTGTTAAGTGACAAACCATAGATTTCTCCCTGGTGCCTCAGTTTCTCCAAATGCAAAAAGAAAGGTAATTTTTAGCACCATTAATAGAGATGGAAAAAATCAATGAATATTTATAAAAGTAAATTGAGACCCTGGAATATAAGATCCCACAGAAATTCAAAGCATAATTAAGGTAGGGAGAACAGATTAGTGTTAAATATATGTGTGAAACACATTTTACATTTCCTTCCAACAAAGGCTGAATTTAATTTACTCCAAGTGAGGGGGAGAAAAAAGGGAAAAAAAAAGTGGTATTGTGAATTAGGATTCTAAATTTGGATTTTGATATGTTGATTGGTATACTACAGACATAAAGCCACATGTTTACTTTTTCAGCAAATGCATGTGTGTGTGTGCGTTTGTGTGTGTGTCTGTGTCTGTGTGTATGTGAGATGAAGAAGATATATTTATATATATATACATATATATATATATATAGAGAGAGAGAGAGAGAGCGCAAATCTAATTATCATTGGCAATATTCCTCCAGGAGAGCCAACAACAAGTACTAACAAAAGAATTGTTATCAAAAATATGTTTTCAACGACTTACTTTTAATCCATTGAAAAGTCATTAAACCTACATTATCAGCTCTTTGCATTGTGATATGAGGCAAGACCATTTGTACAAAGAAATATTCAGATATTGCCTGCAGAAAACATCTATATTACTGTGTCATTGTTTGAAGAAACAACTCAAACCCTCACTTTACAAGGGGGAATCACTGAATATTAAGAGATATGGAAGTCAGTGTAAAGATCAAAATGTTGATATCCATCGCCCATTTTAGTCTATCCACAATAGCTTAGAAACTGTTGGAAAGAATGATCTGTACAATATTGATCACGTAAGTGGAAAGAAATCCTAAGAGATAAAGGAGACCTTCTGTACATTATAAATACTTAAGTGCTGCATATGTAACAATTTCTCAAAAAACCAACAAAACAAGGCAAAGATTCTACCATAAAAAGAATACCCTATGGAAAATCCAAGTTCATTTTTTTCCGCGCCTGATTCCCTTGATAGAAGTGAATCTTTCATTGGGGTACTAAAGATATGGCTAAATTTTCTGGTGAGAGGCAGAATTTATCAGACAATATGTGTAGTGCAGATCCCTCAAATCTCAGAAAAAAACAAGAAGTGGTGACTTGGCTCTTCAACAGCTCAAGAATACATCTTTTTGAATATCTGAACCAGGAACTGCCTAGGTTGCAATCACAATATGATTTTTTTTAATGAAAAATAAATAATATTTGCATAAGGGGAAAGCTGGGTGGCGTTGTCAATTAGCTTCCCCAGGGTCTTGCCAAACAAAGTGTGGCCTGAAGACCAGCTGCATCAGCATCGGTTGGGAGTGTTTTTAGACATGTAGCATCCAGACCCCATCCCAGACGTACTGAATCGGAGTCTGCTTTATAAGGAACTCCCAAGGAGATTAAAGTCCAAGAAGCACTGCGCTAGGATACCGTTTGGTATTATTGTTTCAGATGTTATGTGTTGTTTCCAGACAAAATTTACCTGATAAAGTCTCAGTAATTGACTTTTGATCATTGAATAAGTGAAGATCCAAAGGGTAGCTTTGACATTTGGATAATCTGACCCATTATTACTCACCAATCCCAGAATTTGTGATTTTCGTGCATTGAGCACCTGGCAAGTTCCAGGCACTGCGACAGGCTCTGGAAATAGATGAACAAAATAGATGCAGAACTCAGGAGTGCTGTTAAGCAGATGATTACTGAAATTTGTACTTAATGGCAGATAGGTAAAGAATTAGAAAGGAAAAATACAGTGTGCAAAGAAGGTGCAAATTGAGTGAGCCTGGTCAGGTCCAGTCTGGAGCATCAGAGAGTGCCAGGGTTCCCCTGGGTGGTGGTACCTCTGGGCGGCTTCTGGTTCAAATGGGTCATAAGTAAGCAGAAGAGCAGAGAGGTGAATTACGATTTCCCAGTAGTAAGGTGACCAAAAAGTAAACCTATGTCAGTGAACTAACTTTTTTCTCCCTCAACAAATACTTTATTAGCCATATGATTTTATTTTTGAGATATCAAAAGCTTACATGGTTTGCTCAAATTAGAAAAATAACAAACACCAGAAGTCCAGGGAGTATGCAAACAGAAGCGTAAATAGGCATTTTTTCCCAGATCTGCCTTGTGAATTGTCATTCTTCAAATTATCTTGGCCTGGGGGAACCTGTGGCTAGGCAGTTTCTGGTTTCCCCTCTCTCTCTCACCACGGTTGTCTAAAAGTTCAGTCAGTGTGCCAGTGATCAGCTGGATCCCAGATCTGTCTTTACTGTGTCTTCAGCTAACCTCAGATCATCCAGAAAGGCCAGTGTGTGTGTGCGTGCGTGCGTGTGTGTGTGTTCATGCTTCTTCCTCTCTTTCTCTCTCTCCTCTTTTCCCTGTTGAGGTTGCTTTTCCATCTCAGTCATTTCAAGTTCGAATTTGATTTGCATTTCTAAACTGCTAATTATGCCAATTACTTGCAGTGCTTCTGCATTCCAAAAAGAAGTCTGAAACTGACCCCTTTTATTAAAGTCAGTGTCAGCTCACCCTGAAATTTAGAACTATAGAGTACAGGTCCCTTTTTTAATTTTTAATTTTTTCTTATAAATATATTTTTCAAAAGACCAGCTGCCAGTGGTCTATTTTTCAGGTCTCAAATGCTCATGTTTCTGGTCATGTTTTTCTGTAGTCCAGCATACATTCTTTAACTAAATACTACTCTTGAAAGATCAAAAGGAGTACTCCCTGCTTTCATTTTGTTCTTGGCTGTAGCTCATGGATGGCTTGCTTTTTTTTTTTTCTTTCTTAATTTACAAAAAGCTTTCTTTCGTTCAGAAGAAAAAGAAGTGGCTCTGTGGATCATAAAGAGATCATTAGCGTTTACTAATACAGTATGTTCTTAAGTTGCTTTACTACCACGTCTTTTCAGTATTATTTACTGAGAAGCTGAAATAATTGGGCTTTGAATTTTTAGATTACTATAAAGCAAGACCTATTGTCACTTATTGCTGGGTGTAATTGCACCATATGTATTTAGTGAAGCTATTTATTCATCTCCCTGGTGGATAACTCTGTCAAAATGAGTTGAGATATTTCTGTGTGTGCAGTTAGAATCTAGAAAACATGCATTTCGTGTAGAACTTAGAAATTATAGAGGGCTTCACAAACATTTTTTTTTTTTTGTCTCCAGACCTGAGGGTCTGTTCTGTAAGTTTGTCTCATCTTTTATTATTCCCCATTGTTAGACCAAGCACTGTTCCTGTGAATTTATGGTTATTCTGAGCAGATTTTAAGCCCTAGAAGCATAGTTTCAAAAAGAGAAAGAAAGAGAGGAAGGGAGGAGAAGTGAAGAAGAAAGCATTTTAATACGAATAACTTGCATTTTAATGGACAAGTGACTTGTCCATTAGTCAACACATCTGCATTGGATGCTTACTGCACAAGCTGCTGCATCATGAAAAGGGACAAGCCTGGTTCCTGTCCTAATGGACTCATGTCCCATGAGGATGCTTTAAGGGTGTATATGTGAGATACCGAACATAACCACTGGGACAGAGAATGCTTTTCTGAAAAAGAAATATTTCAACTAAGCTGTAAATAATGCCTAGGATTTAACCAGGCAAATAAGAGGAAAACATTTTTCTAGGCAAAGGAAATAGCATGTGCAAATGCCCTGAGGTGAGAAGGGGCATGGCGCCCTTGAGAAACTGAGCTGAGGGAGCAAAGGGAAAGGGAGGAGAGGTGAGGATGAGGCTGGAGAAGTAGGCGGGGCCACATCAAGCAAGACTTATGAGCCATGGCGAGGCTTTGGACTTTATCTGAAAACCAGTGGGAAATCTTTGAAGAACTCTGCACAAAAGAGGAACATTATTAGATTTCCTGTTTTCGAAAGTGACTCCAGCTTCAGTGTGACACTAGATGGTGGGTAAGGACAAGAGTGGATGGGGGAGACCTATTAGGAGATCATTGAAGTAGACCAGGTGGGATGCCATAGTGGCTTAGCCTGGGGAAAGTCAGATATTGATGGAGAGAAGTATTCATGTTTGAGAGATGGTTGCAGACTTGGAGATTAGAGGCAGGTATGTGGGAGAGGGAAATGTAAAGAATGACTTGTAGGCTTTGGGGCTGAACTGCTGGGTGAATAAAGAGCAGGCAGTGAAGACTCTGGGGGAAAAGGTTATTGTTAAGTGTTGGAATATGTACCTTTGAGATGCCTGTGAGCCCTCAGTATAGAGATATTGAATAGGCAGTAAGGCTTGGGGTTCAGAGGAGAGATCTAGGCCAAGTTTAACAATGGAACAGTCAATAGCCATGTGTCTTCTGATATGATGCAGATTGGATTCTTATATCCACCAATGGAAAATAGCAAAATGAACTATTTTTCTCTTTCTCGAGGAATTTTGCCTCAAAGAGAATTGAAAGTGCTACAACAAATATTTAGGCAGATATTCCATTGATTTATCATTTTTCCAGGAAAAGACAGTTTGTTGAGCACCTAATATGTATTAGGCACCTGTTAGATTATGGGAACTTCTAAAACATCTTTCTTTTTTCCATCAGTAAAGTTACTTTGAAGAAAAACTAAACTAAGTATACACCTAAGAAGGGCCAAGTTTTGTTACTGTTGGTAAATTGGTAGTAATTCTTAGGATCCTGTATTTGATAAGATGAAAAGGGATCTTTCTGTAAGATATTTCATTGTTTGGCTGAATGTGCAATCTTGTAGGTTCTTCTAGAATTGCCATGTTGACTCTTTTATGCCAGGTATCACTTTGCATTTTTTTCTCAGCAGCCCAGGCTTCTGAGTGGCTCACAGATGCATACCACATTTGTTTTTATTTGAGAAGTATGGTTAGTTAAAAAGGAAGATTGTGTCAAGAACATAAGCCTCACAGTACTTTCTCGTCATTGCTAATGGTTTAACTCTGTGCTCAGATTTTGATAAGAATGATTAGTGTAATTTAGGATAGTTGGTCTTTGTGAATTTAAATTATTAATATATTTTACTTTGTAAGAGAAAAAAAGAGAGCAACTGGATTCCTTCTAAGACATGTTTCTTTTCTTATCTCCTTGACCTCTTGAAAAATAACATTCCTTTGGAATTACACGGAGGGAATACTTGGTTAAATAACTGAGCCAAAAGGCCATGATCCTAGTTGAGGCTCTTCACTTACTAGCTGTGTGACTTTGGCAAGTCACTTAACCTCTCTATGTCTCAATTTCCTTCACTTGTAAAATGGGAACAATAAAATAGTAGATAATTTGAATATATATGGATGTTGATGATAATGGCTCACATTTATTGAGAATTTACTATGTGCTAAATACTTTCCAGCCAAAATTGTTGGCTCTGTAAGATGGCGAAGAGATGAAATAAAGGAAGAAACGTATCATGGAAACAACTCATTTTACTAATTCTTTTACTTTTTATGGAAATAATAAACAATAGTACTTTAAATTCAATGCAAAGGCCAACTACTCTAAATAATTAGACCCATATTCTCATCAAATTTAAACTGAGATGAAATGTTTTCATCTACCCTAGACTTTATAATTTTAAGCAGAATTTTTCATAGACCTGTTATTCTTGTGATCATTGGAGTCAAGTTCCAGAGAGAGGGGATGGAAGGTGTATTAAGTAGAACAGTCAGGGGGATTGAGGTTACAATTCTGAGCCAAGGTATTTTTCGTAAGAATTATAGGGATCAAAGTGCAGTGCATGCATAACAGTGATTGAATAACTGTGAGTGTGGGTCTTAAGACTTAAAAGGTCATCAATAGAAAGAGTTAATGGATTTAATGACAGTTTCTTACCCATGAGTGAACATATAGGATGAAGGGCATGTAGGAAGAAGGGGTAAAATGTGAGAGAGATTTCCTCATCAACCAAAAGAGAAAGACATTCAGAAATGGGATAGAGTAGTTTAAAATCAGGACAAGAAAAGAGAAGAGCAAGTGGAAAGAATGAAGGGTTTTCTGAGTCCCTGCTGTGTGCCAGCTAGGCTTGTGATGGGAAAGCTATGCAGAAAAGTTGCACCTTGAAAGAAAAGAAACTGGAGGTGATGCATTTTAGAAGCAAGTGAGTGGTTTTGATGAACCAGTGTGGGTTGTCACAAAAGATTGTCAATCCTAGGACGATGGAGCTGCAGTGAAGGCATCACTCTGAGATCACCCCTTTGTAACGGCCGCCAGGGCTAATGCAAGGTTTTGAGTTCCATTATTTTCATATCTCTTTCTTTTTTAGGCAGCCAGTCACAGATGATTTTTAACAAGAAGTACAGGATTTATATTTAAGAAGTGCATAGTGGAAATCGATGGCTTTTTGTTGAGAAAAGCACAGTGTCAGGAAAATATCCCTGCCACTCTCTTTCCCCCTGTCACAGTGGTGGAAATTTTACATTTGAAAGTGAAAAGGCTTAAGATATAATTTTTTAATCCCATCTTTCCTGCCCACTTGCATCTCTTCCAAAGCTTGTCAGGGCCAGATCTGGAATAGCAAGAGCCATTAAAAATTTGGCATCTTGCACTCCGTTTTTTGGAATAAACTCAGTGTGGGCCAATTTATGGTAAATTATTCTCTTCGTGTGTGAATTTCCTTTTCTCTCTTGGCAAATTCATGCTTGCTTCTACACCCCTGCACACAGATCTTAAACACACACATTTATTACAGAATCTGTGTGGGATATGTGTGCAAGTGTTAAAGTGTGTGCCCATGACTGTACCCACAAATGCATATGCACATATTTGCACCTATATGCCTATATGATAAGCAAATTGACTTAAACAGTTTGTCTTGGAGGTTTGTGTTGCTGTATGTATGTTAGCATACATTCTGTTGCAACCCGCAAACAGTTTCTCAGTCAAGAGATGACAGAATTCAGCAATCATTTTGGGAAACACCATAGTAAATAAATATATTGCTTAGTTCTGTTAAACCAAGCATGCCAATTCTTAATAAAACTGAAGGCAAGCAGTGGCAATTCTCATCTTTGCAGTCAAAGATAATTAATTACTGGGCAGCCAAGTCCATTGCCAACAGGGAAGACAGAGCCAAGGCTTTGCTTCAGCCCATGTGCTTTGAACACAAACCCTGTAGCCAAGCATAGTTATAACCTGGGACACAGGATTGGAGTCTCTGCCTCCCATTCTGAGAGGTTGGCTATAGGATGGTTGACAGAGGCATGGCATCATGGGAAACTGCTTGACCTGCTGTGTGGGGACACTTGACTCAGGGTAATTCAGGGCAAGGTCAAAAGATCTTTTTTCTTTGCATGAGAAACTCTGATGAGAGGCTCTTTCCTGGCATATTTGACAGCATATTAGCTCAGCTTTTAAAAGGCAATTTAAAACAGTTTCTTTTCCTTTATGTATGAAGAAGGCACACATTTGTGTGCCTTGAATTATTGCTAATAACATGTTCCCAATAGATCTGTGTGTTTAGCTCAGATTTGGAAAAGGGAGTGGTAGGAAAACAGCTCACTTACTTCACCAGTGTTGCTGCAAATTTCTCAGAATATCAATAAAGAAGTAAATGCTTCACATTCACAAAAAACACAACCATATGTTGTTATTAGTATTTTTCCTCACATGGTTAAATATTAAAATAATTAAAGATATATTTTACAGTAGTTCTATAGGAGATTAAAATTCAGCATCTAAAACCTATAAATACATTTTATAAAAGCTTTTGCAGTGTTGACCATTTGATGTCATCATGAGCAGTAACTAACCCTACCTAATTAAAAGGCCTTAATGAGCTTACTGCACAGGAAGTCTAGGAAATCAATATGCTTTCTTACAAAGAGTTCATTCTCTCCATTTTCCTTAGCATTTATTTAGCAAATAATCTACAATCACTTGGCAAGTATATGCCAAGCCCTGTACCTAGTGCTGGCAACAAAAGTATTAATAAGACTCAGTACCTTGTCCTTATAAAGCTCACAGCCTAGTTGGGGAAACAAACAATCCAATTACTATATTTCCAAGTGTTAGCAAGGCAGTAGGCAAAGCATGGTGGGTATGTGTGGGCACTGATCTGTTGTGCCTTGGCAGAAGCCTAAAGGAAGGCTTCCCAGAGGAGGTGGCACCAAGCTAAAGGGTCAGTAGGATGTTACCAGGCACAGGAAGTAGTATATGCAAAGGTAAGAGGCAAAGAGCAACATGCTGCTTAATTAGGGAACTGCAGCTTGGCTGGCCTGGAGCCCAGGTAGGAGATGTGGGGGGATAGGTAAGAGGGGACAGGCCTGATCACATATATGCTAAGCCATAGGTCTCATACTTTCTTCCTCCCCCTTCCCTTCTTTGACCTGTAGTGTCTCTTTCTCTCTGTTTTTTGTTTTTCTACTTCTTGTTTCGTTTTGCTTAATTAGTTGTCTTTTACTTCATCTTTCCCTATCTGACTTCTGAAAGTTGAAAGTATATTTCTGAGGCAGATGATTTGGAGAAACTAAAGTTATAGAGAATGTTTCTGAGTTTTTTTTAATACAAAAATATTGCCTAAAATTGAAAGGATGAATTATCCAAACTTCTCTTGGTTTCCTCACCTTTGCAATAGTCATCTCATTTTTATATATAAAAAATAATATGGGGGTATTGGAGCAAGCAGGGTCAGATTCCAAATTTATTCTGCGTGTATGTCTATCTCCTGCAACACATTATGAGCGCAGGAAAGGTAAGATGAAAACCAATGTTACTTTTGCAGAGCCTAATGAAATACTCATTGTGCGAGAAACTCAATATGTGCATGGTCTTCATGGAGGAGGTCACTTGGTATACTGCTGTACTTAGAGTTTGAAGTAATTCTTTTCTTTAATATAGAGTAGTAAAACAGCTGAGCACTGCTTTTATTTGTATGCTTTATACTTCATAGAAGTATTATGCTTATATATTATAGATACATGTACATGGATTATACATGGCTACATGGTGATCAGAAACACAGGTACACAGAAAATTAAATACTTTGGTTGCTTTTAGCTGTTTCTACGGTTTGAGTATGATACCTGGAGTTCATATGTTGAAAATTTGGTCCCCTCTATGTGTCAGTGCTGAGAGGTGGGCCTTAAAAAGTGGTTGGATTGTTAAGAGGAATTAATGCTGCTCCCGTGAGCCTGGGCTAATTGTCACAGGAGTGAGTGAGTTCTCACTCTAGTGGGACTGCATTAGTTGTCTCCAAAGCAGGCTGTTGTAAAGTGAGGTCACCTCTTGTGTTTCGCCCCCTTTTCTCACATGCCAACTTCCCCTTTGGCTTCTCTGCCATGATATGACACAGTATGAAAGCCCTCAGCGAATGCTGCTGCCATGCCCTTGGACTTCTCAGTCTTCTGAACTGTGAGTTAAATAAACCTCTATTTTTTATAAATTACCTAGTCTGTGGTATTCAGTTCTAGCAACAGAAGATGGACTAAGACAGGTATGTTTAGCAGAGCTAATTACATAGCCATAAAACATTTGCTCTACTGGCATGTTATCAAATGCATTTTTTGTTGTCTATCAGCCCCTGAAGTATACGTGCTCTTGTGGATATGTATTCACAGATTGAATGAAATCAATGCTAATAAACAACAGCAGCAACAAAAACTTATTGTTGTGTTTACGTAACCTCCAGACAACCAGTTTTCATTATTTACCCACTCACAGAAATAATTATTCACTTGAAATTGTAGTTTTCTGGCATTGTATTGGTATAACATCAATAATATATGATACCTTATATGTGTAGAATATCTAGAGAGGGCCATATGATATATCTTAAGTATCAATGTTGCACTGTGAATATTCTTTTTCCAGTCATGGTATAATACCCATGATGAGGTTCCATTTGTCCTCAGATCCTTTCAATTGTTACAAACCAGACACTTGATAATTTCCATAAAAATTTAATATGGTTCAAATGTTGCAACAGAAATAACATATTTCTCTCTACATTGTCTTGTGGCTTCTTGAAATGTTTTTTTCATTTTCGTTTTTTAAGTTGAACTCTCATTAAATTTGCTACCTCATTTCAAAGACCCTTTTAGGAATCAGCTGCTTACTCATGACCCAAATGTTAAAAAACAACATATTCCTTTAAACCAATAAGAAACGTGTATGTACTGTCCATTTCAGTAAACCTTGTTTTATACAGATTTCTTCATCAAAAATAAGCAGCACAAGAAGCCAGGAAGTTATATTTATGAGCTAGTTAATAGGCCCATTTTGTACACCAGAATAATAAGGAAAAATGTAGTAATTTGAATCTCTTTATTACAGTTTAGGAAAACATTACAGAAAGAGTTTGATATTAATTCTACAAAAATTTTAATAATTCCAGATAATCTGGGTAAATGAGGACTGTAGGCCACTTCACAATGCCAGATGCCAGATGACTGGCACGCACTCAGTGAGTGATTGACTCATTGAGACAAAGTGTCGCAGCCTTTTCTCCCCTCCTTCTGCCCTAGCCAAACCCAGGGTCAGGGAAACTTTGAAGATTGTTGTAGGAAATGCAAGTGCAAATCTGTTTAGATACTTGGAAACTTTGGAGACTCAGTTTGGGTTACACTGATTCCCCTGAAGTTAAGAGGACTCTCAAATTAACCAGGGACAACCTTATCACAACTTTAAATAAATTTCCAGTGAGGCTGTTATTACTCTGGGTAGAATCTTTGAAATGTTATAAAATCAGATATTACCTTTTACCAAACCAAAGGGAAACCCAGTAACTCCTGAATACAATGCTCTGTTAAGAGCAAGAGGGTGATTTGACTGCAACATGAGTAAAATCACAAAGCAAGAATATATAGAGACATGTTCTCTGTCCCCATTGTGGAGTTATTAGTCTGAACAAAACAAGGAGCAGGAGGAATTCCCTATTATTCCACAAAATTGATTCATGAATTAGATACTTTTTAAAAGTCTTAAAACATTTGAATGATTTTCTTTTTCCCCCTTATGTAGCACTTTCTACAAACTGATGTAAATATTAAGATTTGCTAGAGCATCCAGTACTATTAAGAATGCACCGGAAACAGAAGCCAGAGTGGCATGAGGTGACCTGTATGTCCAAATGTGAAGTCCGTGGAAGGAGAAACAAAATCCGATGGCCCCAGTGTGCTTCTGCAGTCTTTCTTGTGATTCTTGGTCCTTCTTTTCTGACTTTTCTTCTACGTTTTTTTTTTTCCCTGTTATCTTCCCACTTAAATTTTAAAATTAGATTTAACTGTTTCACAACCTAAGGTGTGAAACTGCCACCGTTTGGTTCTTTCTTTTCTTCTTTTATTTATTTTCTAGTTCTTTTGTTTATTTTACTTCTTCTTTTTAAAATCCCACCAAACTGTGCCTTTTTGAGATTAGAGTGACCTAATGATCCCTAGAATGTTGCTCCTCAAAGTGTAACCTTCAAACATTCACCATTTAGAAGTATCACCTGGGAGACTGTTAGAAATGCAGGATCTCAGGTCTGACCTAGCCCTAGTGAGGCAGAGTCTGTGTTTTAACAAGTCTCCCAGGTGAAGCTGGGAAGCAGTGGTCTAGAAAGAAGCTTCCAGAACTAAATCCCAGCTGAATTCATGCGTCAGATTTCTCACCTCTCCTCAAGTGTGTAAGGTGGCCCTTTGACCATCTTTTTCTGAGTCACAGAAGTCATCTTTCATTTACAGCTTTTGAAGGTACATGCTTGATTCAAGTGGACTTGAACTCTTGGACTTATTGTGGAAGTCACTTTGACAGTACCTGCAGGATTAGAAATATTTGCTGATCCTCCTGCCCATGCCTTTCTTCTCTGTTATCTTTGGGCTGTATGTGGAGATGTGAACTGGCATATACTTCATCAGTCAGTTCTTGCTGTGTATCTTAGCATCAGCCATCGCTAATTGGATTAATTGGTCTTAATTGACGGAATTGTGAAAGTGTGTACCTCCCAGGGTCATAAACACTAAGCCTTAATTCAAATCAAATGTGTATTTTAAAAAGCATGTCCGGCATCATAGACTCCTTTCTGTTTGGGTTTAGTTGACATTAGCAATGGTATGGAAACCTGATCAGGAAAGGTTTGCTGTTATTACTGCTTTGAATATGAACTTATGCTTCTCAGCACTCTAAGTAGCTGATTAGGGGAGGGAGTAATATTCTACTTAATTATTGGTTACACATATGGAATAAATCCTATTTTAATGGTGTCTAATGAGCCTTTCATTTTTAGAACCTTACACAAAAGCCTCTAATAGAAAGGGAAAGTAATATTTCAAAGGTCATCTTAATGCCACTTAATGTCAACAATCTGTAATCAGCCAATATATATAGATGGTGATTACAGTCCAGTTACAATTCTTTAAATATAAAATAATCTAAATTAGCAAAGTGATACAAGCTAAGGTTCTTTAGGTTTGCAATAACTTAAACTTTCTAATTAAAGTTTGTTGCTTGAAAACAGCCTCAGAGTTAAAGAAATCCTTCTCAGAGTGAGGCTTCATGCAATGCAGTATTTTCAAGACCCATGAGTGTAAGTTCTATCACTTAACAGTTTCATGCACCGTTCCCATATGTGTCCGCAAAGCCACTGAAATGTGCAAACAGAAAATGATGGCTCCCCTTCTGTGCTTTTTCTCAACAAGAGAATGTAATGGGCAGAAGTATGGGATGTTTTATTGGTCAGGAGGCCACCGAAGGAACTTGTGGGCACACCTATTTCAGAACCAGGTATCTGCCTAGTGGCAAAT
Source organism: Macaca mulatta (assembly GCF_049350105.2). Classification (NCBI taxonomy): domain Eukaryota; kingdom Metazoa; phylum Chordata; class Mammalia; order Primates; family Cercopithecidae; genus Macaca; species Macaca mulatta. The sequence continues at coordinate 95,482,351 of NC_133420.1, forward strand.
TAAAAAGTTGGGAATTTAAAGAGTCTCCAGTAAGAGATGGAGATTCTGAGATTTTGTCCTTTTTGCCCCGCTCTGGAATGGAGATGCCTTTTCCATCCTAGGATGGTCGCTGCTACACTAGACCCTATGACCCTTGTCTGAATTAGAAATGGGTAAATTCTGCAAAATGCTTCACTTTTATCACAAGATTTTCATCAATAAGTGGACAGTGATCACAGCATGAATGGCATTCCCTGACTCACCTGCTCACAGTGTAGTAGTGTTCATCAGAATATCAGAATCTTCTGGAGGGCTTGTTAGCAGTCAGATGGCTGGACCTCACTCCCAGCATTCTGCTTCTATAGGTCTGGGGTCAGAGAATGTGTATATCTGACAGGTTCCCAGGCGCTGCCAATATTGCTGGTCTAGGGACCCCGTCTTTGAGAAACACTCCTCAGGGGTGCATCAGTATGTAACCTGCCCAGTCGTACACATTGACCTTGCTTTCATGCACATAGGGCTTACTCAGTATTTGCTGGGAAAAAATAATGCTATTTAGATAAAATTACTAACATAGGGGAGATTTTCTAGCAAGGAGCTTGGTATGCCAAATGCACACCAGGCCCCTTTTCTACCACTGCTGCTCCCCACACTGTCACCCTGCGTTTGTCTCCCTTGTGCTCTATTCAGCCACCTTCTGTTTCCCCCTTGGATTCTGAGAGTTTGCTTGTTGGTTAGTGTTTCTCTTGTTTTCCTGTTCGTAGTCTGTTTTTGAACCTCGGGCAAACTCTGGCCTGATCATTCAGTCATGTGTCACTGAGTCCTGGGCTCATGGTTCTACAGTTAGTCCAGGAAGCAGAAGATCTGAAAATAGGATATTGTTCAATTTGGGTAGGAGCTGTCCAGTGGCAGTGACACAAGCAGTCAGTTAACAATTTGGACCTTGGATCTCAGGAAGGGCTTGAACTTTAGGAACCTCGAAGAGAAAGCATCTGGCCAGACCCAGGGAAACATTCCTAATGTTCCGTGCTTCCCTAAGTGTAGATGTCAGTTTATAAGGTGAGACTTGCTTCCTCATTAAAGATTTGGAAAACATGAAAAAAATAAGAAGGATAAAAGGCATCCATTTGCCCAAACAGTCAAAGAATCTAATTTTGGTATATTTTATAAACAGTCTTTTATAAGCCTACCTAAATGTTGTTTTATTTTTAATGCATTTGCATTTACTTGAACTTACAAATCTAGGGGTAAAACTGCCTGAGGGAGGGGAAATTCTTGTGATGAATTACAGGGTTGTTCCCATAATAAATGATAATGATTCAGGATAAAATTGTTTGCTTTCAAGTTTCATCCAGATGCCATTAGAGAAATGAATAGCACCTCCTTTCTCTTTTGGCAGAATTGTCAATGTGACAAGTTCATTCAGGTGTGGTGCCCTGCACACTCCTGTGAGGAGCTGGATATTTTGTGCCTCACCAAGGCATTTATTAATCCTTTAGTGCGTGATTTTACTGGTCTTGGGTTCTATGGTTCCTGCAAGTGAATTCTTCAACAAGAGTGAGTTACAGGTGTATGTTATGAGCCCCTGACTACATGAAATTGCCTTTCTTCTTCTGCCTTTATTCATACAACATAATGTGGTCAAACCCTTCATTCATAAACTTTTCCCTTAAGAATACTGTAATGCTATTCTATTGTCTTCTGCCCTTTCTTGTTACAGAGGAAACATCATCTGGTATCAACTGGATTTTGATTATTTTACAGATAATCTTTTTGTTGTCATTTTCAGTCTGGGTGCCTATATTTTCCTCTGTCCTTGCTGTTTGAAAATGATCAGGATATTCTGAGATATTGTTCATTTTGCACTGATTTGCTTGGAATCCAGTAAGCCCTTTGGTCTTTGATTATTGCTTCTGTTAAGAGTAAGAACAGCAATTAGTTGAGTTTTAACTGAATATTTAAGTGGACATTTAACTGGAAAGACTTGGAAATGGTATTCTTACATATAGTTTATGTCTTATCAAGTGAACAGTTTGAATTAGTCAGGGACATGTCTTGGATCCTTCTAATCCCTCTATGGTAGAACTAGCGATGTTGTTTTATCCTGTACTCACAGAAACCTCATTAATCTTATTCTAAAGTAGTTCTCCACTCTCATCCTGGTGCTGAAACAATGCAGCTTTCTCTCAGACCAAGATCTGAGGCGACTGTGGAACAGAGTGGATATGGGGCCTACTCAGGTTTGGGTATGTGCCCCTGGAGCTGGCCCCAAAATGGAATCCACCCTACAAAAGAGCCTTGCTAGGAACTAGGCTACAGACTTGGTGTGTCTAAAACCACAAGCTCATTTCAGACCTAAGTGTGGTCCACCAGGTGATTCCAAGTCAAATAAACTGAGCTCCAAGAGTTTTCTCTGAGTCGTCATTCAAAGAGAACCCTAAAAACAGAGGTTTGGTCAGCAGAGGCCTCTTAGCTATGAGTTGGGGTTTAATTTTGAACCCCTTTATTCTTAAATTTGAGAGTCACTTGAAAAGCTGCAGAAATGAGCCCCTTAACTCCTCTCTCCCTCTAGTGACGTTTCCTTTCACTCTGCTGAGAAAGTACTTGGCTTCGTCAGCATTCATCTTCTGCTCAGGCTAAATTTATTTTTATGTGAAATAGGAATCAGGAAAACACCAAAATTATTTTAAGCAAAATATCAAAATTGAAATAAACCAACATATGTCTGTGAAACATGTATAACTCTCAATCAAAAATAAGTACAACTTTCATAAATTTCTTAAAATACTCCAGCATGCAAAATCTGGACAACTTAAATAGATGGAGTTATGACATGTTTAATTTTTTTTTTTTACTTAGTTCATCCTTTACTTAAAGATGAAAATTCCAATAACCAAAACCTGGCTGGCTCTAGATCATTCTGTTGTGAACAATGTCCTCTACCATCTATTATAGTAAGTAAGAGAGCCAAAGAGTTTTATAAAATTTCTTGCAGCAAGGTTAAGTTATACCTGCTAATTTTGAATGGGAACCATCTGGAACTTACCTTCCTTTTGTACACACCCTCACCCCACTGCATTTCTCTGTAAGAAGTGAGGCTTCTTAATTGCTTTAAATGTATTTTGCTTCGTTCCAGTAGGTTTTCCATATTTCTCCATTTCCCTTCCAGTGAGAACTCAAATGGGATTAAAACTGTCTAAGTAACATAAATATTCTGGGGCTTAGCACCAAAGGGAGAGTTAAAAGATAAATCCCCATCTTACCTTTATGCTTCATTTATAGGCTTTCTCTAACACATTTTCTTTATTAGATTGTTACTTCAAGGATTGGAATCACTTTAACCCTATTAATAGGAGCTGATATTTTGCCCTCAGAAGACATTGAGTAAATATTACTGTCAATAAAAACTATTGACAAACCAGTGACACATTTATTGAAATCTTAAGTCTTTTATCTTCTTTTCCTCATGAATTAGATAACAAAATGTCTGAAAAGTAAAAAAAGATTAAAGTATTACAGTACTTTATTTGGAAAATGATTTCGCACTAAATGAATTGTCTTTTAGCTTCCTTTATAAAAGTGTGTTAAAAACTTTATCTCATTAGCCTTGTCATTACCATATACATTAACATGGTCACTCTTTTGAGAGTTGGAAAAACTTACAAATTTAGTTAAGGAAATGTGTGATCATATTGATCTAGTGGATGCATGTCTTTTTCATCCTGGGCTCTCAGATCTTCAATTCTCCTTTTTCTCATATATCACTCTGATGTTTTTTTCTTATTAGCTTATTAGTTGTCAGAAAGTTTCTTCTTTTCCAGTTCCTTCAATTTAGACCAATTTGGAAATGGAAAAGTGTGTTAATTTTTAATAAATCTTTAAGACACACATTACTGTATTTTTATTAACAGAGCCAGATGGCTCACAGTGAATTTTCTCTGACATAAGTAATCACAGAAATCAGTTTGGGACCCAAATCTGGTACAGAAAGTGGCATGTATATTCAGTGGAAAAATGCAGTTCACGTAAACATTTGGATATTTTTAGGAGCAATATTTATTAATGTTTGGATTTGATTTTATTTTATCATTTTCAGCAAAGTACAAACTAAGGACATTTTCTTTTTCCTGTCCCCCAGACTCAAACATCCAGGGCTCTTCTCAACAACCAAAAATTATTTTCTTTTTGCAGTTTGAAGGTTGCAAGAAGGCCTTTTCAAGGCTTGAAAATCTCAAGATCCACTTGCGGAGCCACACAGGCGAGAAGCCGTATTTGTGCCAGCATCCGGGTTGTCAGAAGGCCTTCAGTAACTCCAGCGACCGCGCCAAACACCAGCGGACGCATCTGGACACTGTAAGAATGGCAGGAGCTTTCCAGTTTCCAACCCAGAACCTGGTGTGAGGAAGTGCCTGCTTGATAGTGGGCTGGTGAAGTGTTTGCTTTATGGTCTGCAGGTTACAGGGACAATGCCAAGGGCAGCAGTGGAGCCTGGTAAAAGGCCAGATGGGGCCCTATTTGGCTGTTTCAGTTTTCTGTAGTAGCAGGTTATTCTAAATATTACAACCTCCTGGGACAAAAGGGTGACTTGGTCACCGCTGTGTACAAAGCAAAAGCAGTTTAGGGGCTGTCCTGTAGTGGATTTTAGTACAGAGAGTGATCAGTAGAGACGGCATTAAAATCAGTATTCAGATATCAAGTTGGTAATGTATGCTATTGCTAGGAATATCAAGCAGTTTTTGTTTGTTTTTCTTTGTTTTTTTCTACCCTGGTTCTTTTCCTCTTGACATAGAACTTTGCGGCTGGAATGATTTTCAAGAGTGAATTTGGCCCTTTGCTTTAGAAACCACCTGGTATTTTCACCTTCAACTGATCTAAGAAGAAACAGCAAATCTTTCCCAAGAGTTCAGTTTCCTCATGCTTTCTATCTGTTAACAGCCGCATATTCTTTGACATCGACCCTATGAGAACAATTGATTTTCATTATTACACGCTTAACTCCCTTAATGCTACAACATTTTGCTCGTTCCCAAATGCCTTTTCTATGATTCTTGTCTTTTATTTTCTCAATTACGTTGATAGCCCTCCTTTGCATTTCCCAGGTTTTGATGCCATTTTCCTTACACTAGGCCAGATAGACTCTATGTAATTTCACTTTGCTTAACAAAGCCATCAGGATAAGTGTATTATACACATCATAGATCTCTTATCCCACATTCTTGCAAATAATGTATTCATGACAGTACTTTTTCGGTGTTAACATTCTGATGTCTATTATTAAACTACACTAGAGTTTGAATTTTGAAAAGATACTGTTATTTCTACACACCTTCTCATACATATTTAAGATCCTTCTGATGTTATAGTTGACATATTTATTAAATTTTATATTAGTCTCTATTAGTCATATTCATAGAAGTCATTTTAGCTATATGTCACATAACCTTTCTAAACAGAATTATCCCTGAATATGCATAAATGTGATGGTTTGCCTAGTAAATATCTCAAATATAGTTAGAGCAGCATGGGTGTAGGATGGACCCAGTTTCTACTCTACCTGAATTCAGTGATTTTAGGGCCAATAAAATAGAATACTATGAATAAATGTGGTGAATAGTGGGATTTTTCTAAGTAGAAAAAGAAAAAAAAAGAATAAATTGTGTTAAAATGCCCTATTTTGTTGTGCCTAAAATGCTCTTGGTGGGATCAAACAAATTTTCCAATTTGTCATTAATCTTTATCATGGAATAATGAACATTTATGAGACAAGATTGTCTTGAGAAATTGCTTCTACTCCACCTAGTTATCTGTAGTTAGAAAGAACTATTGTGAGGCTAAGTGTTATGGTTTCGCACTGGCCTCCTTTGCTTGGAGCTAATTTTAGCTAACCAAACTAAGAGCATTTTCAGAAATCATTTTGGAGTAAAAAAATATATCTTTTTAAAAAACGTTTGAGGAAAACTACCTAATACAGTGATTTCCCAATTTTTGTTAATGCAATAGCTTTTAAAACTCAGCTATTTTTGTTTTTTTGGAAAAATTATTTCTCTATTAAATATTTTTAAAGCATCATTTTTTCCTGTAAGCTCCAAACTAGCTCCTGTTTAAACTTTTACTACATTTAACAAATTAGTAAGCTCTTTTAAAATCCTATAGAAACCACACACTTGATTTTAAAAACAAACTGTACTTGCTTGAAGAATTTATTATTTAAATTTAGGTCCTTGTTCCCTTTCATTAAGCACTCCTTATGCTAATACTGTCAGAATTTTGGATAAAGTATCTTTCTTCAACTAAGTGGATTCCTTATTTGTAGAAAAAATGGTTTTCCCATAAAGATTACTGAGTTCCTAATTCTAACCCTTAATAGTTGTATTAATTAATTTCTCTATTAGCATCTTAATATCTAGACAGGGAAAGTAATTGTACAGTACAGGTGGAAAATAACAAAATATATAGTTGGATGAAGTGTAGCATGCTAGTTAAAGCTTAGGTAACCTGAGATAAAATGACAGGTGCAGCAGTACTACTTAGATCAGTCCCTGACATTGCTATTTTGGCATACCAGTCCCTCCCTGGTGGCTGACAACAAGAGAAGAAAGTGAAGGTCAGCTGAGAGGAACAGTGAGTGTGTAGTCAAGCTTTCTCCAAGAACATCTCAAAATCAAATAGAAAGCCGGGCACGGTGGCTCACGTCTATAATCCCAGCACTTTGGAAGGCCGACGTGGGTGGATCACCTGAGGTCAGGAGTTCAAGACCAGCCTGGCCAACATGGCGAAACCCCATCTCTACTAAAAACACAAAATTAGCTAGGCATGGTGGCGCATGCCTGTAATCCCAGCTACCTGGGAGGCTGAGGCAGGAGAATCTCTTGAACCCGGGAGGCGGAGGTTGCAGTGAGCTGAGATCGTGCCATTGCACTCCAGCTTAGACGACAGAGTGAGACTTTGTCTCAAAAAAAAAAAAAATCAAATAGAAAATGACATTACCAACCTAAATTGTAGTGACCATGGTAATAATAATGGCATCAATGTATATAATTTGTTAATAGTCATCAAGTCTTTTGTACATGTAACATCTCCTGTAATGCTCAAAGCATAAGCTTTTACAATGGGATTGCCAGTAAAGATCTTAGCTAGTTGCGCTCCTGAAGCCAGGGCAGGGTGGGGAAGGCTAGTGCAAGAAGGCTATGCGAATTCAGAAAAGATTCCCAGGTTAAAGAAAATCTTTGCTTACTCAGTAGAAACTAACTGGCAAGTGACTTTAGCCAATAATCTCACTATTTTGTAGAAACCATGAGGTATCGAGAACCTGGTTCATCTGTTGTTCACTTTTAGATCCCTAATCTGAAACACAGTGCCGAGCACATCCCAGAAGCATACTTTTGAGTGATTCAACCAACCAGACAGTCAGTCAGTCAGTCAATGAACACAGCAGATGTCAAACATAGAATTCAAGTTTGGTATGTCAAATTAAATTATATATTCATGATTTAACCTTGTTCTTGGAATCAAAAATGACACACAAAAAAGGAGTGAACCATAAATATGGCTTCTAGCAGGTCAAATAATGTAATCCACTTATTTGTTGGCTCACAGAATGACACACATGCACATAAAAACAGAAGCAACAATAAAATCAGATTAGTCAGATGATGATGATTATTATTATTATTTTACTATAACAAGTTACTAGAGCAAGAATCCCGAGACAGGGTTTCAGGTCTGGTCCTTACATTTCACATCATACAAGCACAGCTCTAATACCTTGCTTGATGAGACTCTAAGCAGATCAGTTACTATTAATATATGTTATAAACACAGTTAATCCTGTGATTTTTAAATTTTTCATTTCTTGAAAAAGCAGAAGATTTTGATTTATCTCACAACTGAAGAGTCATAGCCTCAAACCTTTGATAAGTTTAAGGGTCATAACAGTAGGAATAAGTGCTGAAATGTGAATGGATGTGAGCTGCTGTTATTCATTCATTCCTGTTATGTACCAAGCACGAGGGGTACAACAATTAAAAAATGCCAGGCATGGTGGTGCACACCTTTAATCCCTGCTACTCAGGAGGCTGAGGCAGGAGAATCACTTGAACCCAGGAGGCAGAGGTTGCAGTGAGCCAAGATTTCATCACTGTACTCCAGCCTGAGCGACAAGAACAAAACAACAATATATATATTGTTATATATATATAAAAAGAACAATATATATATATAAAAGCCTAGACTCAGCCTTAAGCACCATACCTCACATCTTCTAGGAGCATGGGGGAATTGAAATAGCCAAAATGTGTGTTCTGATTGCACTCAGCCAAGAGCTTATTCACTTAACTCAGGCTCAACACTAGGACACCTCTGCAACTAATATTATTAATGCTTCTCTGGATGATTTTTCACGTGTCTGTTTGAAACCTACTGTCTCTTACTCACTTTACACTAATTTTCTCTTCTTAATTCTCTCCCTTTCTCTTCTGAATCAGGTTTCTTCTGAAAAATACCCAGTTTTTTTCTGGACTTTACTACAGCTTCTTTACCTGAACCCTTAAAGAATATGTGTTTACTAGTTTCTGACAGTACCAAAGATTATTCTCAGGGAAACATAACTGTAAGTATGACTAGAGATGCTTACTAATAATTTCCACATTAAAAAGTGCCACAAGCGGTTTTGTGGTTAGAGTGTACACTAAAGCAATCTCTTAGAAATCATCAAGGATAGGGCATCTCTTTGTTTCTTGAAAGTTTACCCTTATCTTAACCATCATGTGAAGTTACTAGACTTTGTAATTAAAATGCATGAGTATTAGCTAGCATTTCACATCAGTCAATTGGTAACAGTTCATGCTCTGAAGTCCATAGTCTTTGAGTGAAACATTCCCCAGTTACCTTTATGATTTAACCACAGCTGTTTCTTTCTTTCTTTCTCATTTAGAAACCTTATGCTTGTCAAATTCCAGGATGTACCAAACGCTACACAGACCCAAGTTCCCTAAGAAAGCATGTGAAGGCACATTCTTCCAAAGATCAACAAGCAAGGAAAAAGGTAATTTTTAAAAGAGAATCTTCCAGTCGGGAAAAGCATGTTCAAATTATTCTTGTAGTACACAAAGCTTCTGCAGGGCACTTGAAATTCTTATACTTCTCATAGTGTAACCTGCTTTAGACCGTTTGAGGAGGTAAGTCTCCCATGAAGTAACAGCGAGGCTATGGTTTGCATAGCTGATATAGCTATGCAAATTTCTGGGGAAGGCTTGTATAATAGGAATCAGAGAAAAGTAAGGAAGGTCCATTAAACTGGAAAGCAACAAAAAGCTTTTGTGGAAGTTAAGTTCATATAGCTAAAGATAATTGAATTGGGGAAAACACCACCACAGAAATCTTTCTGGAAAGAAGTGCTTTTTCATAAAATATCAATTAGCCAAAATCGTGAAGCTCTAATGAAGAAGATAAGTAAGTCTGTAGGACAAGTAGAGAGCATTCTTTACGCTTAGAGAAAAAGCAGATTTCTGAATTTGTATGAAAATCTGAAAAAGGAATTGAACTTAAAATCACTTTGACATTAATGAGGGGTTAATGCATTTTCAAAGTTCATAAAAATCATAATATCTCAGATTTGGAAGAAATGTTAGAGACCAACCAGCCAGTCCACCTGGCTTGCTCTCCTAACTCCATAAGATGTCTAGCAAGTGGTTGACTGCACTGTGCTTCAACCCCTCCAGAGACAGAGAGCTTACTACCTTTCAAGGCATTTCCTAGTAACTAAGTTTTTACATTTTTGGATCAATGAGTATCTTCTATTCATGGCAGAAAACATGTTGAGCTGACCTTGGCTTTTCGAGTGTTTCATTGGTATTGAGATGGGTTCTTGATTCATTTAAGAGCCCTTTATAACAAATTTAAGGGCAGTTTAAGACTCAACGTGTTTCAAGTGATTGAACCCCATGGCAAGGGTTTTCAGGTCACCGTGGCTTCTACTGAGAAATTTTGCATTCTTTCATGGTTTATAGGGATTTAACACTTTTATGTTGGGAAATGCTCTGTAGTCTTCTTGTTACTTGAGATTTTTTTTTCTTCCTTGAGAAGTGTTAGCACAGTGCCAGCCAAGGGTGCGTATATGGAAAGAATTTGACCTTTTCCCTGTGAGTTAGAAAAATGCTCAGTCAGGGGGATTTGATACATAGTCTTAATTGCATACAAACCCACTCTTGTAAGTTAATTGTAAAAATCATTTTCCCCTAGAAATATAGTTAAATTTCTTTAATTGGAATCCCAGTAAATTGATATCTGTGATCATTAGACAGACACTGGATTTGCTCTTGTGTTTCAGAAAAGCAAAGGAACTGCTAAGTTAATTAATAATGTAAATAAAGTGAGAAAGCATGTGCTTAATCTTCTTAAAATAACACACCCTTTTTGCATGGTATTAACTACTTTCAGCAGGACCACTGTCCATTGTTTTGTTATCATCTATATATACCTTACAAATTTGAATTAGTAAAAAAAAAAAAAAAAACACACCTTCTAGATGAGGGGGTTTTCTTCCCCCTGAATCTGATCATTTTCTGCCTCCAAGTTGTCCAAATGTGTAAGGTTTTATTGTAATAGTGAATCTATCATTAACATCGGAGAGTACCCTTGTAGAGATTAACAATTGTCATGGACATGAAAGAGTATCGGTCCCCTATCTAGACAAATAAGCAACACTGTAATGTTCACGTTAAGAAGGTAACCTAGGTTGACAGATTTGGAAATGTAACGGGATATTTTCAGGAATTATTAATGGTTTCTCCTGTTCAAACTTGATGTGTTTCAGCCTCTGTATAAAGAAAGAGTAGTTTCGATTGTGTGAGAGATTGTTGAAGCACTAAATGAAAAAAGAAAACCAAATCTTGAGACTATAAAATATTATTTTACTGACAATTTGCAGGCACCATTTAACAAGCAATCTAAATAAACAAGGGTGTACTTTCAAGGAGCAGTATTGTAATCTCATGTCAAATATTGCAGTGTTATCTTAATTTTGTCTTATGTAAAAGAAGGCCCTGTCTCTCAAATGGCTTAGCTTTTGATGTTCACTGTTTTCTGCAAGTGGTTGAATTGGATTTCATTGACTTGTTGACTTGCATTGCGCAGCCCTTAGTGATAAGTTTGCAGTGTTTACTTTCCGATTTTAGCCTGCCTTTTTATCCAAAGATTTTAAAAATTCTTTATGAATCCATGATGGATTAATTTGTGGAAATTGAAATGATGAAAGTTGCTCCATCCAACAAAAAAAGGAAATGTCACTCCCAGGAGAAGCAGTTGCTAATAAACCTGAAACTAGTCAATCCATATTTCCAAATCTTGTGCTGATATACCAGTGTGTAATATTTACATGGTACAATGTTGTTACTAGACCTTGGAGAGATTCTAATTGCTCACTCACATCAGGACTTGGTATTTGAAATATTTCCTGGCAGCAATAAAAAAAAAGAAACAATAAACCTTTTAAGGCAGAATTAAGATTATTTACGACTTTAATTAAAAATTGAAAACTGGCATCATTTCAAAAAAGCCTTTACAAAAATGTGAATTAATCAAAAATAACCATAAAAATTCCAAGGTGATAAAGGCACAGTGGAGTAATGGTCCTAGTCTGAGGGAATTGTTTTGTTGAAAAGAATAAAACCCTTTTCTGTCACACTCTGTTAGTCATGGACTTATTTAATATACCCTGCTTGCCTGCCTGCCTCTAATCCTCTTTGTAACCTCCCCCTAGACACTAAATGACATTATTTTGGTCTTAACGTTGCCAGTTTTATGAGTCTTACTGTGGAATCAGGGCCAGTGACAAGACACCCATAGCCATAGATAAATGCATGTGAGGAGAGGCAGGGATCTCATAAGTGATGCCCTGACCGTGGGCATGTGGCCCTTTCCCACACCTGTCAGATCCTACTGAAAACCAGAAAAACCTGAAATCCCAACTAAACATTATTCAAGCTGTGAAGAGAAAGAAAAAGAAGAAGAAAAAAAAACTCTTCTGCAAAGGAATGGGGATAATTTGGTTCATTGCATGCAGAAGAGTAACTTTTCTCTTTGCATAATTCGTGCACACCCACACATCCCATCATCCGATGTACAGACTTCTTTCATGGAATGTGCTTTGCAGATCTCGAGTCCATTAAATCAAGGGTTACACAGAAAAATGGGTAGCAAAATACTCAAATCACCAACTGTGGTCTCCACAGAGAATAGAAGAAGTTAGCCTATAGAGCAAAAGGCAGAATCTGTCCTTCAATTCTGTCTGATAATGAGTAAGTGAAATAAGAGAAAACTAAGGCAATAAGCCACTTGAAATTTTCCTCAAGGCTATGAGCTTTATCAGAATGTTTCATTTTCACCTTGGAAGTGCCATAAGCGGGAGGGTTTCCTTTAACTCTAGCCTGATATTGAAATGGACTTTTTAAAAGTGCATGCAAAGAATGCCTGACCAGAAGTTAGAGGTTACATGAATCTTTCATCCATTTCACACTTCCACAAAGATTCAAACTTTATTTGTGATTTGTTAAATGTTTGTTAAACATTGACCTATGATCCACTGTGGTTGATGGCTTTCACTTTTGTGACCTCAAAACAGGCTGTTATAAACCAAGCATAGCATTTGAAATGGGTGCAAATGCAACACACATTTATATTTCCTACGTAGAGAACAGCTCTGTATTGCTTTCTGGCAAAATTAGGGCAGTCTATTTACTGTAACTCTTCATAGAGAACTGGTAACTTTTGGGAATCGGTTCAGAGCCACCACCACCTCTCCCCGCTATATACTCAAAACCAGAAAATTTTCATTAAGTACCACATAAGCTCACCTTGCTTTGTACAGTTCTTTGGATCTTTAAGAGCTATGTGAAAATATATATTTTCCTTTAAATTGAAGCATATATTAAGTGGACTAATAAGGCTCACTTTTTCTGTCAGTTGCTTTCAGTCATGGTCTAGACAGCAGATGGTTTATGCACAAGTAGGATACATGACCAGGGGCCGCCCCAGATTTTGTAATCCCTTTTCATTTTTTTCCTTTCTTGTTTCTGCTCAGGAATAAATTAAAAATCAGTTATACTATTAATAGAATATTAGTAATAGGCACATATCACAGACATATCATCTCAAGATGAACTAGTCCACCTCTTCCTCTCACATTTTAGAAACTATATTGGAATGCAGGTGAGGGAGAGTGATGCTGTTATAGGGATGACATTCAAATAGCACTGATTTTTAAAAGCGAGTCACAAACTTCTGTACTTTAATCATTGTTGATGATGCATTACTTACCTCACACCTCAAAATGATGGTGAGACATACCTGAATATCCTGATGCTCTCATTTGAAAGTAACTTACTTCAATAAAGGCTCTGGGAGATGCTTTTGTAAAACAAGTGCTTTTGGTTAGAAATTTTTATGCTAATTAATAATTACACTCAAATGAAAAAATAAGCCATCTTAAATTTAACGCTGTGCCAATAGCACTGATTTGAAGTTGAAACCAGTTGCTTGGAGGCTTCCCTTTTAAGTAGACCCAATGTGATGCCAGCTATGCTTTCCAGAGCATTTTGATGCTACATGGTGATGGGAGCTATTTAACAAGAGGTAAGAATCCATAATTTGCAGGAATTGGGAGAGGTTGTGAATGAAAGTGACCACTTAGTGAGAATAAGCTTCTCTTCCTTTCTTGAGTGATCAGAGAAGCTGTCTTTGGCCTTTCAGTAAATATAGAAAAATATCAAAAGATGTCTACCACCATCTCTGGGGTAATGGTCCAGGATCTTATTTCGTGCTTAAAGCTTTTTCCCAAGGTGTGCGCTTTAGAATACATTCCACAGAATGTTATTAGATATTTCTTTTAAAAAGATTTTTTGGTCATGTAAGTTTAGGACACACTAAGCTAAGTATTATTCAATGGTTTCTTTCTTGCGAGAGTTCTCAGAGCCTTGGATATACGAGTATTCCAGAAGGAAGATAGTGTTAGGCGTTGCTCAAAATTACTTGGCCAACTAAACCATCTTTGTTTTTCTGTAGGATCTCAACAAACTACTCTTCTACTAAATTATTTGCAAAGTACAATCTCAAAGAATTCCATTTATTCTACTCAACAGATATTTATTGAGTACTTATTGTGTGTCAGGCACTAGGTTAGATCCAGAGATACAAATGTGTATAAGACAGACATGTTCTGTGCCCTCATAGATTTACATTCTCTTGATGAAAGTCCAACAACAGTAAAAAAATAAACGGAAAATTAGCAACATAAATACAGACAGGGAAACAATAAGGGTACTGATATGGATATTAACAGAGGGTGGCCTATTGAGGTGAGATGGGCAGGAAAGGCCTCTCTGAGGAGCTGAGCATATTTTTAGTGGGAACACATTCAAATGACGAATTTAGAAACGAGGCCAGTCCCTCAGTGGCTCACACCTGTAATCCCAGCACTTTGGGAGGTCGAGGTGGGTGGATCACTTGAGGCCAGGAGCTCAAGACCGGCCTGGCCAACATGATGAATCCCCTTTTCTAGTAAAAATACAAAAAAATTAGCCAGGCATGGTGACGTGCACCTGTAATCCCAGCTACTTGGAAGGCTGAGGCAGGATAAATCCTTGAACCTGGGAGGCAGAGGTTGCAGTGACCTGAACCGTAGTCACGCCACTACATTCCAGCCTTTGTGACAGAGTGAGAAAAAAAAAAAGAAAGAGAGAGAGAGAGAGAGAGAGAAAGGGAGGAAGGGAGGAAAGGAAGAAATAAATGAAAAAAATACAGATTGATTGCACGTTTTTAAAAAGCATTGCGGGCTGGGCGCGGTGGCTCATGCCTGTAATCCTAGCCCTTTGGGAGACTGAGATGGGCGGATCACGAGGTCAGGAGATCGAGACCATCCTGGCTAACATGGTGAAACCCCGTCTCTACTAAAAATAAAAAAATTAGCCGGGCATGGTGGCAAGTGCCTGTAGTCCCAGCTACTCAGGAGTCTGAGGCAGGAGAATGGCATGAACCCGAGAGGCAGAGCTTGCAGTGAGCAGAGATGGTGCCACTGCACTCCGGCCTGGGCTACAGAGCGAGACTCTGTCAAAAACAAACAAACAAACAAACAAACAAAAAAAAAACACTGCTTTAGTCACAACACTGTACCTTCCTGTTTGAGCTTTAAAAAAAAGAACCTGATACTACTAACACTACAGCAATAGATGTTAGGATCATCTTAATTTGTTTTAATTGCACCTTTCTGCAGCCTGTCCTTCTTAAATGAGATGGCACTCAATTGAAGGACTGCATGCTAGACAGTAAAAAGCATAGCTTAGTGCTCCCGTCTAAGAAAATGACTCAGATGGTCAGCATTTGTGATTCTCTGAGTACACTCTGTCCTCACTTAATAGCCTTGATAGGTTCTTGGAAACTGCAACTCTAAGCGACATGATGTATAACAAAACCAATTTTACCAAAGGCTAATTGATAAAACAAGAATTAAGTTCCTAGGGCATATTTCTGGTCAGAAAAACATCATCAAACTTCCAAATAAAGATCTCAAACACTTTTAACATTAAACATTGAAGTGAATGTGAGCTTATGTACATTTAAGAAAGATTATTAAAAGCAAATACCAAAATTAGTTTCCCAATTGTTTAAGTTCAAGGTTGAGGGTGGCTGGATCCTACCCCAACAGCTCAAAGCCTGGAGAGGATTCCATCTTATCACAGTGCGCGCACACGCACACACACGCACACGCATGGACCATGTAGACACATCCTTTCACCTAATGGTAACATCTTTGGTACATGGGAGGAAACCAGAGTACCTGGAGAAAACCCATATAGACATGGGGAGAACACTTCACACAGACAGCGGCTCCAGTCAGGAATCAATTTTTTTTCTCATCAGCACTATAAAGACACCACGTTATTCCAGGACCTGCTGTGCTCAGTACAGGCGAGGCCCCATGCCAGCTCTGAGGATTTAGAAACAAGACCTGGCCCTGCCCTCCTGAAGATTACATTCTACCAAGAGACACCAGTAGATGTCTGCTTTCAGTACACTGGGGGAAATGCTATGATAAAGTCACACAGAGAGAGCTTCTGGAACATGGTACTTGGGAGTTCCTTGGCAAACGATAGAGATTGTTAAGGAGTAGTCTTGTATTTACTGTCCGAAAGCAATAAGGAAATCAATATTATTCTTTATTACATTACAATATTTTGTCAAATATAACAAAGTAGTTTTATTTCTATTCCCCCTGAAAATGGGTAATTGGGACCAAAAATAGGTTTTTGGGGCACAGTTCTGGCCAACTATGTAAGGAATGAGGACCCTCTGACAGGTGCTTTAATGAGCTATTCAGGCTGTACAGTGCCTAGCACAGCTACCTTATGGAAAGAGTTCCTAGATAATTGTTTTTCTGATTGACTGACTGACAGAAGCCTTCTAAGCTTCTTATTCCCTGTCTCTTATTAAATTTTATGCATTCTTGATGAAAATCATTTTGGAATAAAAGCTAATTTAGCTCAGGCTCTCTGCTACCTAAATATAGTGTCCTAAAATCTCACAACACAGCTCACTATTGCCCTTCTCAGGCACTCCCTCTCCATCCCCATCAAAGTATTCGTGTCCCTTGTGCAAGTACTGCTCCCTCTGGTAATTCTCTCTTGTCTTTCCTTTTCAGCTTCAGTTGAGCTGTGTCATTGATATCCATGGGCAGTATCTTCCCATTTGTTTGTATCCTGGCTCTCTGATCTGTGAAGATTTGTTTTCAGGGTGACTTCACACAAGGGCATGGATAAGCCTAATACGAAAATTTTTCATGGTGCATACCAGGCAGATGGCCTTGTCTTAGAGTGGTGTTTGGATTGGACATCAGAAGGTGTGGACTTCTTTTAAGCAGTGCCATGAATTGCTTCAGGACTTAGCTCAAGTTACATTCCCCTGGTTTTTCCATTTTCCCTTCTTTGCAACTAGCTTAAAAGGCAACATGGGGCCCCAGAAGTGAAAGGGGAGCTAGTTCAGTAGAAAGCATTGTTATGCCACATACCTGCAAATCCATGGCAGTCTACTGTGACTGACAACAGACCAGTAGTATCCTTGGAAATATTTTCCTTCCTAAGAACTGAATATTCTTTCAGTGATTACTAGAGCCAGTCTTTCTGGGTCATATAGATACTCAGACGATAGCACAACAGAAGATCCAGACAAAGGAAAGCAAGCTGGAATCCAAACTAGAGGGAATTTAAATCAAATTTGAACCTGTGAAATCTAATTATATTCAGGGGTTTTTGACTTGGGGCTCATAGACCATGGGCAAAGGCCCATGGATGGCTGTGTTTCAGGAAGCTCACGAACTCCCAGAAATTATATGCAAAATGTATTTTTCTGAGGAGAGGCTCCATAGATTTTACTGACCTCAAGTGATCCACCTGCCTTGGCCTCCCAAAGTGATGGGATACGGACATGAGCCACTGCACCTGGCCCACGGCTATTCTTTTAACTATAATAGAAAGGCATGGCTTTTAGGATGGTTGCTTGCCACACTGCCACTACAGGAGGTCTAGGCTATAGCCCATCAGCACTATATGCATCCTTAAATGTCACATCATCCATCCTGCAGCCTAGTATGGGAGTCACATTTAGGAAGTCCCAAAAGATATTCATAAAGCTTCTTCATGTCATCTTAAACTTTCTGACTTTTGTGACAGTCTTTTTGGGTATTCCTGTTACTTAGCAACTCTAATATGTTCAAACATCCTTGTGCTATAAAGAAAAAACACAACATGCTTCTGAAACACCTGCACATGGGCTTTACTTCTGTCTTCCAAATGTGCTGCTGCTTTTCCATGGTGACTTTGCTGATGTCTGTGAATTTCTCCCTTAATATCTCTAGTTTCCCACAATTTTTTCTTATTACCCAGGTTCCAGATTTTTTGGCATATGGATTACATTCATCTCTATGCTCTATATTTCATTCATGGTGTAGAGTACAGTGTCAGCAAGGGTGACATGAGGCTTGCAGTGTCATTTATTGGCTATTGAGATAGGCATTGAGGTAAAAAGGTCGACAAAGGAACCAGTGCTAAAGGGCCTTATATGCCCTGCTAAGGTGTTAAACATATACAGTGGTCAGATCTGTGATTTAGAAAGATAATTATAGTGGTAATGTGGGAAATGAATTAGGTATTTACAGTGAAAGGAGACAAGGCAATTAGTTTAGTTGGCATATTTCCATTAATCAACAGTCTTTAGATACAGTGGCTCATCCACCTATGACTGTACCCAGCCATGGTGTCATCAGTTCTAGGTTTCTCAGTCTTTTTCAAAATGCTGTCATGAGAGACTGCTAATTATCTTGGAATTCTAGGAGTGGCTTTCCGCTAATGGTATCTAAAAAGGAAAGGAGGATTCCCTCGTTGTTCCCAATAACCCTATCCTAACTCCAACTGACTTCCTTCCTTCTTTACTGCTTGGCAACCCATTATTCTTCCTAGAATCTTTCCAACCATAAAGTTGAAGCTTTCTGGTCATTAGATACATTTTTAGCCTCTATCTTTTTTACCTCATTGAAATTTGGGATATGCATCTCTTTCTCCATTTTTTGGCTTTATCTCTCTGTATTTTTTCAAAGCATACTTTTATAATCACATTTACAAGTGTTTTTAGTAGCAGTTTGTGAAGACTTAGAACCTTGAATTCCCTGACTAACTAGATGAGCTCTCTTGTTAACTTCTTTCCTATCCTTCCCCACCTTACCCCCAGCAATTATTTTTGCACATTTCCCCTTCACCACTCCCTCCTGTGGAAAAAGTACACATAAGCCAGGTAGTAGCAGTGTTGTGATATCATGCTCAGAGTCCATTCTTCTTTTTAAAATTACATAAGTGATGCCTATCTGTGTAAAAAAAAAAAAAAAAACCATGAGGACATATGCAAACTTTCATTGAAACCAAGACACCATTGATTGTGAGACTTGTGTTGATTTCAGAGATGTTAAAATGTATTTTCCAATCAATGAATCACAGTGGCTTAACTTTGGTGCCTATCTTTCTATATATTTTCTCCTATCATATGCAATCATATTATAGGTCCCTCTGTTTTGATTCTTCTAAGCGGTATATGGAGAATATATTGCCTTGACAGTAACTGTATTTTTAATGGCTGCATTTTAAAGATACACTGCATATCACTTAACCAATTTTCTGTTTTCAGACAATTAGATTATTTTAAAGATTGTACTATCATGAACAATTCTATAGCACATATGCTAGTATATAGATCTTAGTACACATCCTAAAGTGCTTCAAATAAATTCCTTACAACATATTGCCAAAATGACTTCCCCAAAATTTGTAACAGTTTATTTGAATTTCTGTTAGGACTATATAAAACCAACTTTTTTCTTACACTTTACCAATGTGACGTGAGAGAGAGAGAGAGAGTGTGTGTGTGTGTGTGTGTGTGTGTACACAGTATGATGGTTGAATAATAGATGAACTATTGATATACATTCTTAGATTGCTGGTAGATTTGATTTCTTCAAAATTTATTAACCATTTATATTTCAATGTTATATTATCTGTTGTCTTTTCTCATTTTATGGATAATTTTTATATTGATTTGAAGCAACTACATATAACAGATATTAATTAGTTAATTGTCATAAATATTGCAAATATTTTAGTAGTTTGCCATTTGTGAAACTTGATTTGCTGTGTAAAGAATTTTTTAATCATAGAAAATCTACTATAGATATATTTTTATATATTTTTTGATTTTTCTCCCCCATCTAAAGGTTTCTGTTCTGATGTCACTTTTACAAAGGCCAACTCATTATTCCACTATTTCTTTAAACTCCAGCTTTCTCCCATTTTAGTGAAACTGCTCTTCTGACGGGGTAGTTCTTGTTTTTTGTAAAGAACAAGTAAGGCTTTGGAACTGTGCCTGACTGAGTGTGAATCTTAGCTCTGACTCTGGGAGAAATTACTTACCTTCTCTGAGCTTCAGGTTCCCATGCTAAAACAACCTACCTCCACAGGGTGATTGTGTGTTTCAAATAAGACCATGCATGTGGATGGACTTAGTGAAAAACCCAAACTGCAGAATATAGGAGTGCTCCGCACATAGCTTTTTTCTTTTCTCCTGGACACAACTTAGTTAAATGAGAAGGGTTTCTTGTGGGTAATCTGAATACAATTTTAACTGTCCTCATTTTGAGATACACGTTGCAGGCAGCTGTTGAACTGTACACCTTGTCTTGAAGGAATAATGCATGACACCACTGTGCATAATCAAAACTTTAGTTCCAATTTGCGTTCAGATTCAGTAACAATGATACGCAAAGTCCTGTAGGGTGGTGATGCAGAATCATTAAGTTTGGTGGTAAAAAAGATAAATTACTGTAATGAGAAGTTTTCCTCATTTCAAATCTCTAAGGACATCACGGAGCTTTGAAAAAGGAGACTCAAAAGGAAAAATATAGGTAGAGAGCTGGCAGGGCAAGAAGACAAGAAGCTCTGTTTCACAATAGTGCTTTGGGCTAGCCTAGCACACAGTCACCAGCTAGGCTATAGGAATTTAGATAATGTTTATCCATCATAGCCTTTGAATAGAAACTGTATTTTGAGATAATAGTGCAAAGGACATCCTTGACATTTCATTTCCTCATGTGTACATAAGCAAATACAGAAATCGGATTTCATTTCTATGTACTCAAAATAGCAACCAAGGATCCAAAGATGATCCCCCACCTCTTCTTTAAAAAAAAAGAAAATCCTCTTCTTTTATATTCAAAAATATGTCAAGAGTAAGTTCCTGAATTTCTGAGTCACAGACTCAGACACATAGGGAGCCCTAAATCATAGCATAAATGAACTGAGGAACCTGATGCTTCATAATATTTTACCCATCTCCCATCTCTACCCTCATGATGATTTCCCTTCCCCATAGAATGTTAAGCATGAAATTGATTAGAGACTTTCAACGTAGCAAAAACACTCACAAACTCAGTACCACTTTTATCTCTTCAACCATCACCGAAAGCAAGAAAGGGTGATTTGATATTTAAAACAGTCAGTAATAACATAATGGATGCCATTAGCTATTTTTATTCTCTTTACTTACGAAATAATAGTTTAAAAGAAATGGGAAGGCCAACAATAATAATCACCAAATACCAGTTTGCTGGGTATTTTCATGTGTGTTTACTTTTTCAGTCTTCAAAACAATTCTACCAGGCTAGAATTACAGTTATTCTTGTGGCCTTCTGTTAGAGATGGTAGAGCCTCCATGCTTTGAAGTATCTTTTCCGAAATTCTTCAAGCCCCTTTCTTGGTAACTGGGCCAATAGTACCATCCAGTTGGGGTATCCTGATCCTATTTCATTTCATTTTAGAGATGAAAGACCTCAGGTTCAGAGAAGTTAAATGACTTACAAAGCACATTCAGTAAGCAGTAGAACTGTACTCAGGCTGCATTTTTCTAACTCAACATCCAGTGCTCTTTTGGCTTTACCATTCTGACTATGACTCTCTGATTTCCCAACATTGAAGATTTTATAACTTACCAACTAGTTCTTGGCATGAATTCTATTGTGGCCTCTGTTAGAGATGGTGGTAGATTTTCCCCATGCTTTGGAGTACCTAATTCAAAATTGTGGAAGCTCTCCTTTTGGTGGCTAGGTCAGCAGTACCATCCAGGTGGGGCAACCTGATCCTACAGTGAGATCCACGTGATCACTGGCCCCCATTCCATCCTTCAGGGCACTTTCCCACCCTCTTCCCTATATGTAGGGTCAACTAAGTACCCCAAGGAGCTCTAGAACTCACACCTATGGGGTCCTCCTGGGGTCTTGTAGGCAGGCCCTAATTCCAAGGTGTTGGTTGGTGAACATTGGTCATTGAGGCATTTCTTTAGCTGAATTGGTTGAAAATTGGACCTTACAGTGGTTCTGGCATACTGATTGGGAGTGACTCAAATTGATGATATAGATAAGAACCCCACAGTTTTTGTTTTTTGTTTTCAATGCCATATGTATCCTAGGGGTGGCCCTTTAGAGGGCAAGAATTGCAAAGAGTCTGAGATTTTACCCTAGGTTACACGTTAGCAAGTTAGCCTGCCACAGTTTCATGGATACTGGCAGAAGACATGAGACTCCTGGGTCAGAGTCTCAAAGGACAGTGTATTATTTATAGTAATAGTGGTAGCTAGAGTATCATCATTTTCTTATGCCAGTTTTTTAAGTCCTAGTTCCCATAAGGTACCATGAAGAGGGCCAGGCACTAGGTTTTATTATAAGAGGGAAATTCTGAGCTTAGGGAATTTGAATCTTTTATAATGGACATAAACATGCTTGCCTTTTGATCAGAAGGGAGGCACTGTCATGGTTTTTCAAAGCATCTTTGCAAAGATAGTTCAGAAAGATTGCCAGTGTCCCTCCCTGCTCAGAAGACACATCATGGGGAATTACCTCTCAATGTGAAGTTCCTGTTGGTCCTTCTTAATTGCAAATGTGCAAGGACAGCCAAACAGTAATCCCAGCCTGCCCTCAAATGACCCTAAATATTCAGGATAGTCCTGAAATAAAAGTAGTTTCCAAAAGAAAAGACTGAAACCAGGAAGGAGGGATCATGGATATTTGAAAGACATGACTCTCTCTCTTGCCAGTCTACATTTAGCCCTAAACATTTTCATCCACATTCGTTTGAGAGTCTACAGTCCTGCCCGTGAATGCCATCAGTTATCTCATGATTTGATAGATGTTCCTCACTGCCCCCACCTGAAATTATTCTTACCACTAGCCTTCTACAAAGCATAAAATTGCCGCCATTACAATCATTCTTTTTCAGTTATAGGATTATCTCCAGAAGATCCCTATTAGTTATTTTTTCATTGTATAGCAAAGGCAGTGCAACAGTCTCTTCGCTCCCATTAATATCTCAATGTGGGTTCAATTACCAATTTTCAAGGAGCAACTATGTCTATTTTCTATGGCTACTATACAGGAACGGTGGTTTCAATAGGGATATGGGGTTGAAAGAAGTCAGAAATAGAGTATACTTGGACCTGGGTGAGGCCATTTCAGTGGGGCCCCAGAGAATAAAGGAATAACTTGAAACCAGTAGATGACAAGGCAGTGAAAAACTCGGAAGTAGAAAGCATTGGAAAAAAAAAAAAAAAGGATAGAAGAGTGATTTAGAAGTCACTTCGCAATTTATACTGGAGCTCATCCTGCTATTGGGCTTTAAGAATAGAAGTTAAAAAGGAGTTTTATTATATTCCATCTCCTCAGTTTTCCTTGGCTTTTTAAAGGAATGTAGGCAGTATATTCTAAAATGAATTTCAATGGAGTGCTTTTAGAGGAACAATTCAAATGGAGTTGTGTTTGCTCACTTGTCAATGTCACCCTTTCTTCTGGGTGCCTAACTCAGCCTCAGCTGAGTGCACTGTTCATGCAAACATCTTCAGCTCTGACAGCACATGCTGTTCATGGTGTTGCCCCTTTGGCCACACTCATACGACATGCTGGTACCAGGAACACTAGCAACTTGGATACAAAGCAATGATATTTACATTGTTATGGTTAAGTTAACTTTGTGGTAGTGAAAACCTCAGTTTTTCATTTCCTGGCTACTAATTCCAATTTGGAATTGCAACACTGCATTTACATGCATTTTTGCCTTTTAAATGTTCTGTGGTATTGCAACATTTGAGAAATTCCCAGGGACCCTTAATCTTCCTACAAACCCTGGTTTGTAAGCTAAGGACCAGCTCACTATCTCAGAGTTATCTCTTTGTGCCCTTGCTGAATAATTCTGATTTTGCATTGTACGTCTTTAGAGTCCCCGTGCTGTCTTTTAGTTCAAGTTTCCCTCTTGAATATACTAATAAAAGGACAAAGAAAAAGGATTTTAAAAAGATTTTAGCTGCTTTTTTCAACAGCAATTGAACTTAAAGCTACTTTTCCTATTGTTTTCCATGAAGTCTCATTTAAAATATTTTATTAATGCAAAGAGATGTGCATTCAGGGCTAAGGACCACTGAACAGTAGCCATGGCAACCAGGAAGCCATTCGGGAGGAGAAAAAAAAATGCAGTAAAGAGTAAGTGTTTTAATCCTTAACTTTAATCCTTTTACTTCCTGTTCTCAAAATGAAATATAAATCAGGCACCATGCAGCGCTGCAATTTTTCTCTGAAAGGGATGTTGGCAAAAGAGGATTAGCAATGGACAGACGTGTTTAAGGAATTTAATCACACAATTTGTTGTAAAACTTTGGAGACCACGAGTGACCAGTTCCTTTGAGTGGCATCAATGAGAACCAACAAAACATACTTTGAACCTGATTAGAGAGTTGGCGCAGGGGGACACCCCTGTTTGCTGTTATTGTTACATCATTTCAGGCTGTGGTAATGACATGAGAAATCAAGGAATTTGCTTGGTCCCCCAGTGGGGAGGTAGAAGACTTGGGGTGTCTCCTTGGTAGAATAGAGATATTCTTTTGATCTTCGTGATGCCAGGGAAAAATTAAGTCGCCCGTATTTCACATACTACCTTTCCTTGATGTTCGATTACTATAGGAGTTTCACAAAGGCTTGTGCTTTCTATTGTCAACAGACTCTTGGGTTTCTGCTAAAAAGCATAGGCTTTAGTTTCTGTGGACAGTAAAACAGCATTCTCAGAAGGACTGATTATTTCTTAACGTTTCTACTCTTTGTTTCTAAGATTTTCTTCTACATGGACTAGAAGACTTGTTCTACTTGTTAATTTCTGATTTTTAAAAAATCTGATTTTCTTTCTTTTAAGTCAGATAAAAAAAATATGGCCCCCACACTGACTTGTCTTCCCTAGTTCTTTGGAGGATGGTTGGGGAAGAAAGAGAGATATGCCTTTTAATGGCATTTTTCCTTCCTTCAGCATATATATGTGAGAGTATTTCTTTGATAAATTTATTTTTAGTGAACTAAAAGTTACCAGCATACATGGCTCTTTGCAGAGATCTGAGGTACCTACAACTTGTACTAGCTTCCTGCCATGTCAGAATGTGAAATTACTTCCAGTAATAGCATCTTTCCAGGGGACTGCTGATAATTATGACAGACAGGTAACATCATGAAAGCTGGAGCATTTGCAAATGGAGTTAGACATAGCAGACCGCTGAGTTTGGAGTTTCTTGTAGACCTCGAGAGCAAAAGTTTACAAGCTAAAACCTGCAGACAACAGGACATCTGGACAAGAAAAATACTATCCTGTCCTCTAGCTTAGAGGACAACGTGCAAGGTTGATAATACCTGTTCCTGATTCCTCGTCTTGACCCGGTCTTGTTTCTCCCCATTCTGTCAGAACCAGCAAGACTAATACGATCCTGGACAGTGCTTCGGAGATCTGTATACCGTGAGCAGCCACTAGCAGTCCTCTTCACCCTTACCACACTTTTCTTAGATTTTTGACTTTCTAGTCTGAATTTCTGGTATGGAATTTTGTTTTTTTTGAGAGGGGATTGGGATAATTGGAGGGGGTGGATGATAAGAAGAAAGACAGAATGGTGTCAGTACCTAAAGGAGGAATGGTAGATGATGAACATGAAGATGACTTTGGCAGAGTCTACACAGGCTACAGGAAGGCTGTAGGAGAGTCTAGTCCCTGTCTTGGGCTTCACCCTGAGGCACTTCTCCAAGCCAGGCCTCCTTTCTGATGACCAAGGAGAGGAGCTTTATTTCACCAAAGCATCAAAAGGTCATGTGATTCATACATTGCTCTAAGACACACAGTCCTCAGACAAGAAGAGGGAAATTACTGACAGTAATTCTGTGCATTGACGAAAATAACACCACAGGCAAGCTCTTACTTTGGTGGCATTACATCAGGGGAAAAAGGCTTTGGGGCAGTGTTAAAGACTGGATGTGGAGCAGGGCCAGTATGATCAGGTTTACCAGCTGATCACTTACTCAATCCCTGGTCAGAAGATGAAGGTTCTCATCTTGGCTGTGTAGTCCATCAAACAGGGGACTGGGATGTATAATTTGGGACCCAGTCAGCTTGAAATATCTGTTTTCTACTTATCAAATTTACACTAGACATTGAATCTTTAGAAGAAAGGTGGAAAATTGGATTTGTTCCCAGCCCTTCCAGATGAATGAGAGATATGAAGTATAATGTAGTGAATTAGCATTTCCTGTTGGAAGGATTGCTCATTTGCATATTCCAAGAGGCAACGTATAAATGTGGATAGTGTTATCTAGTGAAATTTGGCATGAATGTGGGCTGAATATTATAAAGAAATAAACTTTGTCTGGGCGCAGAGGCTCATGCTATAATCCCAGCACTTTGGGAGGCTGAGGCCAGAAGATCACTTGAGCCCAGGAGTTTGAGACCAGCCTGAGCAGCATAGTGAGACCTTGTCTCTCCGTTAAAAAAAAAAAAAAAAAAAAAAAACTTAGCCAGATTTGGTGGTGTACAGTTGTAGTCCCAGCTACTCAGGAGGCTGAGGCAGGAGGATAGCTTGGGCCTGGGAATTCAAGGATACAGTGAGTTATGATCACACCATTGCATTCCAGCCTGGGTGACAAAGCAAACACACTATCTCTAAAAAAAGAGAAAGAAGGAAAGAAAGAAAGAAAGAGAGAAAGAGAGAGAGAGAGAGAGAAAGAGAGAAAAAGAAAGAAAGAAAGAAAAAAGAAGGAAAGAAAGAAAGAAACTGCCCACGTGTCTTTTTAAAAAACTTCTGTTCAATTTCACCTGGCTGTTTACCATTTAATTAGGCATATTTAAACTGCCCCATTCTTTTCTTCCCCTGATGTTGCATGTGATGATTTCATTTGTCTTTGGGGCCTACCCCAAAGGTTAAGCATGGATTAATAAATACTCAGCAGCCATTGACTCATTTGTCATTCATTCATTTACTTGTTCACACATTCCCTAAACATTTATAGAGTACCTTTCATGTAGAAAGAAGGACTATTTTAGGTGGCATGATCAAACACTCAAGGGTTGTTTATAAAGCCTTTTTTTGTCTTTTACGATGTGCACACATATTGATACAATTTCTAAATAGCTATTATAAAATGTACAAAACCATGAGTGCCAACAGCAAGAAGAAGAGAAATTGTTCTTAGAATATGAAAAAGAATAAAATTATTTTGGAATGGAAAGGCCTGGGAAAACTTCAAGGGACAAGTGACATTGAATTGGACCCTGGAGAATGTGCAGAATTTATTGTAGATATGTAGAGTCCAGAGAAAAGGGGATTCTAGATGAGGGAGGTTTGTGGCCAGAAGTACAGCATTAGACATCAATGGGAATAAACAAAGATTACAGGAATGTCCTGACTCTGCATGACCTCAATCATGGGACACGAAGCCACACGAAGCTAAGTGAGAGCCAGTGTGTTAAAGCCCATGAATTTGGGCTATAGGTAATATTTAGGGGAGAGTCACTAAAGGGCTTTGAACGAGGAGAAAAGCTAAACTGACTGTTGAGTATAGAATGGATGGGAGAGCAAAAAGCAAGTGCTCTCCACTGAAACGACAGCCTTCAACTTTTAGAAGTAGGTATTTTTAAAATTGTCCAAACACTCAAGCACATGAAAATCAGCCTTAAATCTTCTTCACTCAATCTGTTTTAATGAAATGAAAGGCAAAAGAAAATGAGATCCACTGACTTTTACATTGAGTCCCTCCCCACACTTCCTAAGCTGTAACATAGGCAAGGGCTGTAGTCAGAAATCAATTCAAGGGAAGACAATACGGAGCTGGTAAGATGGACGGGGGAAGTAATTACTAGATAGCTGGCTGCTTTAATTAAACCTTGAGAATACTTGAATAGAAAGAAAAATGCTACACTTGAATGGATGGGATGGAATGTGTGTGGTCACATTAGTGCAATGAACCAGTGTCAGAGGAATTTATGAAGCTGTGATAAAAGTAAACCCTTCATTTTGCTTTGAGTCTTCACAACCCAATAACCAGGCCCCAAAGGGTGAAGGGGGATGTTTTTCATGGCAAAGTGAAATTCCATATTAACATTTCTCTGTTTTTATAAAAAAAGAAGAATACATTCTTCAGTTTAGTCTTCTGCTTTTAAGATGTACTTCTGAATGAAGCTTGAATTCACCTTTGACTGTGTCATTTGTGTATCATTTTCCAGTTAGAAAAAAAATGTAAGATTCTCAGTGTCAGTTTTAGAAAAATATTGACTTAGGAAGGAAATTATGTTTTTACAAATGTAACAATACAAAAATTACAAGTTGCATGCCTTTCTGATTTCAACATCCTTTTGAACCTCAGCTCCCCAGCTCTGTCCAGCATAGCTAGATAGTGGGACAGATTTTGGTAAAAGGACATCTAAATGAAGTGTTAACATTCTCAGAGTGCTCTAAAAATGTTTTGTTGTTGGTTCTGGTTTCTAATATGTTTTAATCTCTTCCAAGAGGGTGAACACTGGCTACATTCTCCTGAGATAGAATAATTCCAGGGCACTATGCATCCTTGAAAACTGTGCTCATATCTTGATTAGGACACTGGCCCAGGACGCTAGTTCTTAGGCTAATAAGCAAGACCCCAGTGTGTTACTAACAAAGGTCTCACTCTTAACGTACACAATAGCCTCTTCTTGAGTAAAAAAGAAAATCAATTATATGCAACAAGAGCCATTATCCTTAGGTCACCTGATGTAATTATGTTATAAGCCTACGGAGTTAATGTTATCACTCCATTGTACAGAGAAAGGTTCTGAAGTCTTGAGAGGTTATCTTGCCAAAGGCCACATAGCAGTAGGGGCAGAGCTGAGATATGAACCTGTGTCTATTTGACCCCAAAGTCTCCATCCTTTCCCCCTTGCCATGTTGCCACACTGTGGTACACAAAAGGAAGAAGCTGATAAAGAAATAGAAAATATGTCCCCAAAAATGGGTGGGAGAGAAAGGAAAACAGGAGTGCATGTTATGGAGTGGTAACAGTGCTTCTACACTGAATATTAATAAAAATAATAATAGAAATGGCAGCACGTGTTTCACATTGATTATATACCATGTATTGGTGAAATGCTTTCTTATCACCTAACAACAGCCTTATAAATTAGGTGCCATTATTATCCACATATTACAAAGAAGACTAAGGTAAAGAAATGTTAAACAACTTTCTTGTAGTTGTCTAACATTTCATTAGTAAGGATACAAAAATTCAACTCCATGTAGTCTGGGTCTTATATTTTATGATCCATATTGTGGAGAGGCTATTGTAAGTGGTTACTAATGTTGTAGTGTAATTCATAGGGTAGAGACAATTTTTGTAGATAACTCACTTTGGGGTGGCCATTTAACATCGGTCTTAATGCCAGAGAATGTTTTAATCAAATTTTCACAAGGCACTGAAGAAGGGTACACGGTAGCCAGCTGAGTGCTTGAGTTGAATGATACGTAGCCAAGAAGAGGTTCTGTACCACTCAACAGCAATGCAGCTTTAGAAAGGTAGCCTCCCGGCCGGGTGCAATAACTCACAACTGTATTCCCAGCACTTTGGGAGGCAGAGACGGGCAGATCACAGGTCAGGAGTTCGAGACCAGCCTGACCAACATGGTGAAACCC
This sequence comes from Macaca mulatta, assembly GCF_049350105.2. Lineage (NCBI taxonomy): Eukaryota > Metazoa > Chordata > Mammalia > Primates > Cercopithecidae > Macaca > Macaca mulatta. Next base: position 95,511,919 of record NC_133420.1, read on the forward strand.
CATCTCTACTAAAAATACAAAAATTAGCCGGGCATGGTGATGCATGCCTGTAATCCCAGCTACTCAGGAAGTTGAGGCAGGAGAATCACTTGAACCCGGGAGGCGAAGGTTGTAGTGAGCCGAGATCTGGCCACTGCGTTCCAGCCTGGGCGACAGAGTGAGAATCTGTGTAAAAAAAAAAAAAAAACAAAAAAACAAAGGTAGCCTCCCAGGATACAGTGCCATCAGAAACAAAGAGCATAACATATGGAAAAAGATCTAAGGATTTTACTTGATGATGACCTTTATTCATGCCACACTGTAAACTGTGTGAGAGCAGGGAACTTCAGTTGTCTTATGCACCACTTTATCTCCTAGGCGTAGCATAGTTTGGGGTACATGGTACAGAACCAAGAAATATGTGCTGAATGAATGAAGGAAGGAAGAAACATGAATTTTAAAAAGCTATTGACTATTTAGGTTGTATGAATAGAGACAGAAAGCCTAGAATAAAGGGTATGTTTGTTCTGTTGTATTTATCCTGTCCTGGTCAGACAGCTGGTTAACTGTATTAATATTTGGATGTCATTTACGCGTAGGCCATTGAGCTTCAGTATTGAGAGTAATTAAGGTGCTGAATGGAATAACGTGTTATATGAGAGAGCAGGGACTGACGTTTTAGTAAGTGACTTCTGTGTCCAAGCATAGTGGTAGATGCGTTCTCTATCTTATCTGATTTAGTTCTCAAAGCAGCCAAGATCACTAAATGGTATTTTATCCTTATTTTACAGAAGGGAAAAAGCTGCTCAGGAAAGTGAATATACTTGCCCAGTATCACACAGTAGTTGAACTAAAAGCCTCAAGCTCTTTCTACCTAAGTGTCCTCTTATCTGTGTAAAAAACTTGGCCTGCCTGTAATCTCAGCACCTTGGGAAGCCAAAGTGGGAAGATTGATTGAGCCCCGGAATTCAAGATTAGCCTGGGCAACATGGTGAGACCCTGTCTCTAAAAAAATTATTGAAAATTAGCTGGATGTGGTGGCCCATGCCTGTGGTCTCAGCTACTTAGGAGGCTGAAGCAAGAGAATTGCTTGAACCCAGGAAGTTGAGGCTGCAGTGAGTCATGTTCATGCCACAGCACGCCTTCCTGGGTGACAGAACAAGACCATCTCAAAATAAATAAATAAATAACAAAACAAAATTTTTTCAGCCTGAAGAAAAACCTGCTAAGGGGGGAGGGTCAACAAAGAAGCTAAACCATGCCCCTTCCATGGCTGAAATTCTATAATACTACAGCATTTTGAAGCTTCTCAAATACTAAAAAACAGTAAAAGACTGTGAGCAGTTATTCTGTGTGGTCTAGGGGAGGAGGGGAGGAATAAACCCCAGGAGGATGGATCTATAGTTGACAGATTATAGTTCAACTTCAGGCAAAACTTTTTATATGATGAACTCTGTTTAGCAATGGAGGGTGCTTAATGGTAAGGAAGGAAGTTCTCTGTCATCAAGAGGATTTAGACAAAGGCTGGACTGCTACCATCGTATGTAGTAGTGCTGTGCACTTCATTACTATAAGTTTAAATTAAAATTAATTAAAATTAAATAAAATTAAAAGTTCCTCAGTTGCATTAGCCACATTTCAAATGCTCATTAATCACATGTGGCTAGTGGCTACCAATTAGTGCCGTGAAGAACCTTTCCATCATCACAGAAATTTCAGCTGGATAGTGTTGCTACAGAGTTGGCAGGAGAGGCTTTTGGACCTTAGTTCCTTTTTGCTCTGAAATTCTATGTTTCTTTGAACAATTTCCATAAATCATCATTTTTTACTAAATAATCATTAGTTTTGTTGTGTGCATACTGACACTGATTTTTCATGATCTTATTGAGATATGCCCCAGCATATGTACCCATTCACATATTTTGGAATGTTCATTAATCACCTATGGATAAAATTTGGGGCCTTTGGAGTCACTGCTAACCAAATAGGTATCCCCTATACAGATGTTCAGAACACCCAACTGGACACTTATGTTCCCAAAGAGATTCTTCCAATGCCATTTCTCTAAGTCTTTACTCTCATTTCTCTTTGCAAATTGGTCCTCTTTGCAAATTGGTCATTCCTAAAGGAAATGAATTTGATAGCAGATTGTTAGAGATTAATTACCTATCATATGCCAAAGCCACTTCCTACATGCCAGTGCTATGGAATCCCCTAAAGATGGAATTCTTAGATTCAACTGAAAATTAATTGTAATTAATATAATAGGTTAATTCATTGTAATTATTTTTAAGCCTTTTGGCAATGAGTTAATTCCCCAAGATCCACATTGCTTGAAGTGTCACAGAGAACACTTGATGAGAATGTACTAGTAATAAACCTTAACCCTCTGGGAAAAAAAAAATCCTACTCTCTTTCCTTCTGGCTTCATTTCTTCAGAAACATATTTTGGTGGCATTTGATTTCTGGAGAACAAAGGGATCCCTACAAGGTGATACATAAACATGCATGACCCAGATGGACTGTGCTCATTGGAGAAAGGGAAAACAAAAGGTCTTTGATTGTGCCTCGTTTTCTTTGGAAGTATGGCTTGCTTCAGACTAACAGAATGCCTTTGCTCCTAGAATAAAATGTAATGGAACTGAAAATTGAAGAATCTGGGCCTTTTTCCCTTTCCTAATTATTTCCACTTGACTCTCTTAATCTTGAACGATTATTCAATCATATCTGAAATGAGAAAATGATGGGAGTAAAATTTCCGTCTCTTGTTACAAGAGCTTATAAACATCAACAGGAATAATCCTGTACAAAAAAAAAGAAAAAAAAAACAAATACAAATCACAATTGATGGTGCCTTTTTTCATATATTAGAAAAATATCCCCGCATTGTTAGGGAAGCAGCTCAAATTTCAGCATGCAGGAACCTTGTCAAACCTTGATAGGTGATTTCACTATTAAGGTTGAAAAACTTTCATTTTAAACAAATATTTCATAATGGGAGATTGTATAAAAACGAAGGAGCCAGTTTGTTTACTTGCACCTGGATAGGTTGGGCAATTAAGCCCTAAAATAGTTCCTTGAAGATCAGAATCACTAACACTCAGAGGCTCACAAATTGTTTTCCGAGACTCAGAGTTGTCACAAGTCTATGTCCATGAGCCTTCATGCAGGTGTATGAATAAAAGGATTCAAGCAATTCTAATAGTTTCTGAGGGTCAGATTAGGACTCAATATACAAAAAAGTCTTTTTGACAATTGGAACTGTCTGAAGTTGAGGCTAACAACTGAGATGAGGACATTGCCCCTTACTATACAGTATCAAGCAGCAAAGACTGACAAGCCACTTACAGGTTGCTGTCAGGGAAGTTGGGCATAAGGTGGAGGTTTGGACACAGTGACATCTGAAGCCCCTTTCACTCCTTATTGTTCTGGCAAATTAAGGTCTTATTTTTAACTTGGTCTCCCCAATAATGCTTTTGGTATTATCCAGGATGGTTCACCCCACTTTCATTAAACATCTAGTTTCCACACTCCTGGTGTACAAAGCTGGCAAAGCAGGTACAGAAGAGAAATGAATGAATGTGATGAGAGCATCTTTTTAAGTGCTGCTGATTGCTTCTCGACATTCTTGAACCAAATCAAAGTGAGTTTAGAATGTTTGCCAAGTTGGCTGCCCCACAAGCCCACTGTGAGCCCAGGATTCAGGGGCATGTGATTTATGAAGCAAGCACTTGCAAGAGAACTCAGGAGAGGATGGGGAAAGAGGAAAAAGCAAGGCACGGGTGCCAATTCAGGTGGTCTTAGCCTAGCCCAATCCCACAAGGAGCTGTGGAACATAACATCTCAGCATTTGTCTCACTTTGAGGCAAAGGAGCACTGTTTAGTAATTGGGGTGTGTGTGTGTGTGTGTGTGTGTGTGTGTGTTTTGGGGGTGGGGGATGCTAGCCATTGACTCTGAAGTACACAGAATATGGGGCATGGACACACCAAAGCTGAGGTGTGGCAGCACATTGCCAGTCGAAGGGATCAGAGAGGTGCTGGGCAGGGCATCAGTAATTTCTGCCACATCTATATCACCTGTAATCTTTGAAAATTCTCTATTAGGAAGGTAAATTACGAAAGGACCATGTTGTCTATTTTAGACATATTCACTCACCAAGAGATTGTAGCTTCCTTTCCATAAAGAACTGTGACTCCTTCTTACAAATCCAATTGGCAGTTAGTGATTAAATGATTTACCATGATGCTGGTCCCATACCGCTGGCTGCTGTGGAGTTTTAAAAGCTTAAGAGGCAGTCAGCCTGGTCCTTGTGGACTGACCAACATAGTTGTACAGATTAAATTTATAACAAGAAACAAAGTCCCAGTGCACGTGTCCAATCACAGGAGTGTTGAAAGTGGATTCTGCAGTTCTTCCTGTACCCTGAGAGGCCCAGCGTGGACGGGTTTGGTCAGGGGAGGCTTCACTCAGGAGGTGAGTCATAAACAGGATCTTGGAGGAGTTACATTAGGAGGAGGGAGTCCGTTCCGGGCAGGACGAATGAGCAGCATACTACGTGGGATGTTTGCAGACAGTGAGGATAGGCTCTTCTCAGGACCCGAAGAAATATGCATTCGTGGGACATGGTGCGGTCACAGTATGGAGGTGCTGAGTGTCTTAGCCTTTTGAGACTTGTGTGCTAAGCAATACATGAGGATATTTGTACCTTGGGTATAGCATGATAAACTTAATTTTAGGAGAGTCCATTTGATATCACAGGATGAACTGGTGAGAGAAGAGCCTGAGGCAGAAATGCAGCAAGGAGTTGGTATTCGTGGTCCGGCCCCATCGTGCTCTGTGAACCCACCCTCTGTGTGCAGGTGCCTGCAGGTTTTCTCCACCTGGAAGTCTAGGAGTCATCTCAGTGTTAACACATTCAGAACCAAATTGCTGATTTACCTCCAACCTGCTCCTTTTCTGTTCTCCTTTGCTGTTCCTTGGGCCAAAACTTAAGGCCATGTTTGGCTCCTGTGTTTCTCTCATATTACACAGTGAATTCAGCTTGACCTTCAAAAGAGAAACTGACCACATCTCACCCCCTCTGTTTCCCCTAAGCCGTTGGCATCTCTCATCCAGATTGTTGTAATAGCCCCTAACCAGACGCATCTGTCCTCCTCCTGTTTTCTGCACAGTAATCAGAGTGAATCTTTTATAAGATAAACCACTTGCTTTCCTGCTCACACACTTCCAGTGGTTCACCATTGCGAGGAAAGCAAATCCGGAATCTTCATGTGCTTGAAGGCCTCACACGGCCTGACCTCTGGCAGTTTCTCCAGCCCCACATCCCGTACCCTTCCTCTTGCTCCCTTGCTTACTCCTCTCCAATGACTATTTTCAGAACCCATCAGTTTGTTTCCTTGGTAGATTTCATGTCTTTCTGCATATCTTGCTCCATCGCTTCATTCAGGTTTCAGCCCAGAATGTTCAGTCTACAGAGGCCTTCCCTGACCTCCACATCTAAAATAGCATGTGGGGAGCATGTAGATAGAGGTGTGCATCATTCCTACAGAGTCTGACTGAACTCTCTGGAAAGAGTGAGGACCGAAAAAATGACAGTGGAAGAATGGGAGGAGGAAGAGAAACCAGGGAAGGAAGTCAGAATCAGGAGAAAGAGCAAAGGGAGGTATCCTCTCTTAGCAAGGGATACTGAGTTCAGGGACTCCCTGGGTCAAGATCATCTCATTCAGGATCAGAAAGTTACCATGACAGTGCCCCCATTCTGAGAACCAGTGGTGATCATCAAGGGAATGGAGACAGGGCCCTGGGACCACTGTGTGTGTGCTTAGGATGCAGATGGTGAAGAATGATGAGCACCATGCTTTATTTTTGTCAACTGCCGACATTCATGTTACTAGGCCAGGATGGAACCAGGTGACAAACCTGCAGGGGAGGGGACAGTGAAAACCAAACAGAAGTGGTCCATTCCGTTTTATTGCTTCAATCTCTACTCCAACAAAGACCACTTTCCCTAAAGGGCGTGGTGTCAGAATATACACAGTGGTGACAAGGTATGCTAGAGACTTTTCCAGAGAACTTGACTACCCAGGTTCTTTCCCTCCTAGAACAAGCTCTGAATGACAGGCTTCGGGCTAGAATATAAAAGAGTCAGGCCAGGCACGGTGGCTCACGTCTGTAATCCCAGCACTTTGGGAGGCCAAGGCGGGTGGATCACGAGGTCAGGAGATCGAGACTGTCCTAGCTAACACGGTGAAACCCTGTCTCTACTAAAAGTACAAAAAAAAAAAAAAATAGGCGGGTGTGGTGGTGGGCGTCTGTAGTCCCAGCTACTCAGGAGGCTGAGGCAGGAGAATGGCGTGAACCCAGGAGGTGGCGCTTGCAGTGAGCCAAGATCACGTCACTGCACTCTAGCCTGGGAGACAGAGCAAGACTCCGTCTCAAAAAAAAAAAAAAAAAAAAAAAAAAAATCATAAGACGAAAAGAAGTGTGTTAACCTGTGCAGTGTAGTGTGGTGTGGACACAAGGAAAAAGTTGAGGGTGGGCTATTTTATGAGCCAGTGTAATGTAATGTCTGAGAGCATGATTTGGGATTCTAACACACCGAAATCCAAGCCTGACATTTAGTAGCTGTGTAATTTATTTTAGATTTCTCATCTCTACAATGGAAGTCACAATAGTATGTACCCTACAGAGTTGTGAGGTACACAGTATCCAACACACTGTAGAGATTGGTGTATATTTATTTAATTGAAATGCAGTCTTTAAAAGTGTTTCCTGTTGACTATGTACATCCAGCCCTTTTCTGTGGGATTCAGCGGCACGATGCTCTCTCCTTCCTGACCTGAAACAAACCATCATATGGTAGTGGTTTTAAAGTGCATTGTAATAGTATCTGTATCAGTCGGGGTTCTCCAGAAAAAGAGACTCACCAAGATAAATGTCTATATATTATGTGTGTGGGAGTGGGGAGAGAATAATTTCAAGAAATTGGCTTCTGAGATTATGGGGGCTGACAAGTCAGAAATTTGTAGGGCAGGCCAAAAACTCTTGGGCAGGAACTGATGCTGCATTCCAGAGGCAGAATTTATTCTTTTTTTAAGTGAAACTTTAGTTTCTTTTGCTCTTCAGGCCTTTCACTGATTGGATGAAGCCTGCCCAGATTGTAGGGGATAATCTTCTGTTTTTAAAGTCAACTGACTGTAGATGTTAAGCCCATCAACAGAATTCCTTCACAGTACAGCAGTCACACACCTAGATGAGTGATTGAATAACTGGATACTAAAGTCTAGCACGTTCACACCTAAAACCAACCATCACAGTAGTCACACCTCACAGCTCATATGGGCTCTCAAAGAAGGGGAGACGAAGTGCCTATGAGACTGTGGGCATTTATGGTGGAGCCCCTGTAAGAGTTTCCTATTGCACCAAGACCAAGAGCCTTACTGGGGGCTGCAGGGTGACCTCAGATCTCATTTCTTACTTCTGTCTCAGTGTTATACCCCACCCAGCCATGCTGACCTCCTTGAAATTCCCTCCTTCTGGAACTCTCTTCCTCTTCATCCTTAGCTAATTTCTCCAACTCCTCAAGTCTTTCCTCAAATATCTCTTCTCAAAAAGGTCAAAATTCTCCCCATCACTCCCAATCTCATCTACCTTTATCTTCTTTTTGTTTTTTCCATAGCACTTGCCACCTTCTCTACAATTTACTTAATTTACTGCTTATTATCTGACTTCTCTAGAATGTAAACGTCTCTGAATGAGTCTTTGTTTTGATTGCTGTTGTATTTCCGGCTCCTAGAACAGTGCCTGGCATATGGTTGAGGCCCAAGAAATATTTGTTCGACAAATGAATGAGAAGGATAAATCAGGGCAGAGCTGCTTTGGAACCAATGGAGTGTGGTTAGGGCAGCTGAGCTGAATGATTCCAGGAACGCCGTTCACATAGATTACGATGTGAACAAAGGTCCTTGGTGTCATGCAACACAGCAGTCCTTTGAAATAGGTGAATTGACAATCAGTGGTTTCAAATTCCATTTTTTTCTCCAAAGAGCAGTCAAGACTTTGTAAAGGGCAAGTCCTCTGCTCTCTGCTAAGAGCAGGTAATAAACTAGATTGCAATTTTTTAACCTTTTTTATCCCTGTGAAAGAAAATACAATCCAAGTTGTTAAGAAATGAGCCGCATTTAACCATTTTTTATTATGAAGTCTGAAGAAAGTCAGATGTGTTATATAGGAAAGTTAATAGTTTTTTTTGTGTGTATGGCCCTAGGCTTAATGGTTACTTCTCACAGGAGATAACACTAAACTTTTAAGGTCCAGATGTCCCAAGGAGGCATCTTAGAAAATTGCCAAGATATTTTATGATGATAACAAGCTACAAAACATGACACATTCATCCATGCATAAGTTGGAACTTACCTTCCCAGTATCTCCAAGTCCAGTGACTTGCAGACATTCCTAGGATTTGTAGGTATCCTCTCCTCCCGTGACTTTTCCTAGTATCTGCTAACTATAGAGGCCCAAAGTCACTACTTCAGAAAGATCTTTATTAGTCACAGCTAATCAAGGAAGATGAGATAACAAGGTTTCTGTTCGTACATTAAAAAATGCTAGGTTTTTATAATTCGCTGTTTCCACAGTTCATTTCCTCTTTCCATAACCAGAAAAATCTTAGTTTCTCCTCATAAAATTTCTTAGAGACTAGTGGCTCCAAAATTGTAATACCCAGACCAATAGAAGCATCATCACCTGGGAACTTAGAACTGCATCGCAGACCTACTGAATCAGCAGCTCTGGGTTGGGACACTGCAGGTGATTCTGATACATCCCCAAGATTGGGAACCACAGGTGAAGACCCTCCCTCCTGTCCTTGAAAAATTTCCCTCTATCTTCTTTATTCCTAACAGCTAAGAAGATGTTGGTGGCAACAGAGCAAGACTCTGTCTCAAAAAAAAAAAAAAAAAGATGTTGGTAAAATATACATTATGCAATTTTTTAAAAATAAATAGTTGGGCTTCTTATTCCAAATATAAAACTATGTTACATTGAAAGACACCCCTCCCAAGAGATTCTGCTGTGTGCCTCCTGCCTCACCCTTTAGATCATTCCTGTACTAGAGAATGCTTAAAAACCTTAAGGGATCTAGGCCGGGCGCGGTGGCTCAAGCCTGTAATCCCAGCACTTTGGGAGGCCGAGACGGGCGGATCACGAGGTCAGGAGATCGAGACCATCCTGGCTAACACGGTGAAACCCCATCTCTACTAAAAAATACAAAAAACTAGCCGGGCGAGGTGGCGGGCGCCTGTAGTCCCAGCTACTCGGGAGACTGAGGCAGGAGAATGGCGTGAACCCGGGAGGCGGAGCTTGCAGTGAGCTGAGATCCAGCCACTGCACTCCAGCCTGGGCGACAGAGCGAGACTCCGTCTCAAAAAAAAAAAAAAAACCTTAAGGGATCTGAAAGCCCCTTTCCTGGTCTGAAGATCTGGGAGGGATACTACACTTCCATATCATGACTGCATTTCTATGCATATGGCTCTCCTTTGGAAATTTAACTTAAGGTTCCTAAGCTTGTTCAATTTGAGAAGCACTTTCTAGAACCATGCCTAATCCCAGAGAAAACCAAATTAACTCTCACCACAAAGTTGTATGGACTCACACTGTTGGAAAACATGAATATTTAGTGAAGCTAAGAAAGAATTGCCTGCCTTTGATGCCAGGAGTAACCCTAGCCGTGAAATTCCTTGCAAAGACCTCATTGGTACTGATAACTGTAAAACCCTAGAGTAGTTGGTAATAGAAAGCAGAGAAGCATCCATGTCTGCCCTTAGTAAAACATATGGACCCCAGATCATATTTTAATGATGGAAGATAAATTAAAAGTGATCACCAGAACTCATTCCAAACCTTGAAATTTTTTTTCCAGTTTTTCTTACATGCCATGTGTTAGGTTAGTACCAAAATAACAAACATACCTTCCAAAGGTCCTGAAAGAGTTAGGCACTAATACAGACAGTCCTGGTCAGAGATTGCAATGTGCCACAGCTGAGGAAGTTACAACAAAGTTATGTCTCAGTCACTACCTGTGTTAAATGTCCCTTCCTTACGTTTAGGGTCACTGTGCCACTTTCATATTCTTGGGCTAAGATCTGGGCATGTGTTTGTCTCTTTATGAAGCTTTCTGAGACCCAGGAAATACTTCTTTCTAAATAGTAACTTACTGGTGTATGTGTGTGTTTGTCTTTCTTTCTGATCAGAATTTGGTCATTGTCATTGCCAGTGGTGTGCTGGTAATGTTTAGCAACCAGCTCTTTAGATGAAAAAGCCTATTTGTAGAATTACCAATTTCCATGGTGTAAATACTTTCACTATGACCGATTTCAAGCTATCAGTCTGTCATCATTGCATGGAAGGTTTGGAAAAGATGCACAAAATTAACACCTCAGATTGGTGCAAGCCAGCTTTGGTACATCATTGGAATATAGAAAATTTGGAAAGTGTTATGCGCGCGCCTAATTGAAGAGACTACCCAAACAGGCTAAGTGTGAGCAGTAAGGCTGTTTCTTCACTCGGGTGCGAGCGAGCTGTCTGTAAAGGGAGTCAGCGAGGGGTGGTGGGAGTGGAACTGGTTTTATAGGTTTGGGATAGGTAGTGGAAAGTTACAGTTAGGGGCAGTTTTTTCAGGCAGGGGAAGAATGTCACAAGGTGCATAGTCACGAGGTGGAGGGAGGTCGCAGGGCATAGTATCAAAGGTCGATTGATTCTTTAGGGTAGGGCGGGAACATATCTGAATGGTGGAATGTTGCAGGGTCTGTTAATCAGTGAAGGCAGGTACTAGCTGTTTCTTCTTCTTTAGTGGTTCTCCTGTTGCTCCAGCCTTTGTGACTCCAGGAGGCCTGTACTTGTGGGTCACAGGGGTCACAATGGCTCCACCATGGTGTAGCCCATTCAGAGGACCTTACAGAAAGCAGAAGAAAGGATTTTAAAAAAGGGAAGGAAATAAGTTTGTAATAGTGCTACTAAAAGCAAAACTCAGTTTTAATGTTCAATTACATTACTTTCTGATATTTTATCTACATATTTTTATGTAATTATCATTTTGTGTATATATATATATAAAAAACTTTGAGTTTTGCTTTTATGTTCATAAATATCATTTTAACGGTTACATAATATTCCATCAAATTGAGGTAAAATAATTGATTAGCCCTACTTGTAGACATTTAAGACATTTTAAGTTACATTTTCTGATTAGGTATTGCTATATATAATGCTATTTATTATTATATATATGTGTGTATTTTGGCGGGGGTAAAAATCTTCTTTAAAATTTCTGGCTATTTCCTTAAGACAAGTTCTAGAATCAAATTATTTCAATTCTGGACCTTGAAAAACATATTACCACATACCGTCTAGACTGTAGCAATATTCACTGCTATGAACAGTGTGAACAATGCCTCTCTCACTGTACCTTCACTACTACTGTTTTTTTTTTTTTGATAATTCAGCAAGTAAAAAGACATTTTAACATTGCACTTCTTTGCAAGTGTGCCAAACATTTTTCACATTTATTGTCATTTCTGTTTCTCCTTTTTTTCTTTTTTAACCGTTTCTGTTCATGTCAAAGCTTTATCCAACGTCTCCTTCCCATTTCCACCTCCCCACCTTTCATCCCTGGTTTCATCTATTTCTCTTCCCCAGGCCCCAGGCCCCACGCTCACCCTACTTGACTCTTACTTCTCCGCACAACATCCAGACACACCGCAGGGTAGGCAGGGTCTTCCCCCATAGGTCTGCACAGCTTATTCCTCACTTCTTTCAAAGCTTTTTATGAATGCCATCTCCAAGAGGCTTTCCTATATCCCCTATCTAAAGTCACCATCCCTTACTCCTACTCACTGTCTCGCTTCTCTGCATCACTTTTCTCCATAGCATTTATCACCATCTGAGGTTGTATATATTTTATTTGTTCATCATCTGCTTCCCCATCTAGAGTCTAACTTTGACAAAAGCAGTCAGCATTCCTAGGGTCTAGAGAAGTATGTAGCAAACACTCAATAAATGTTTGTTGACTGCATAAGCATACTCTAGCTCTATATCTAAAGGTTTAGTCTTTTTATAAAATCAATTTATACACGCACTCTTTAAATACCAAAGATGATTACCATTTGCAATATTTGTAACAAATATATTTCTAGATTGCTTTTAAGGTATTATGTTTTTGTACAAGCAGGGCGTTAATATTTTTATGTCACTAAATCTTACATTGTGTTTTTTTCCATTTCAATTACACTTAAAAAATTCTTATTCATTAAAAGATCAGACAACTTTTCACCTACAGTTTATTTTAGCATTTTTTATTGTTTGACTTTTTTTACATGTAACTCTTTAATGTATAAGACTTAAATTGTTCTGTTTTTATGTAACTTACTGTTGGAGTTTTGTTGCTGTTAATCACACTGTTTTATCTTTGAATCATGTTCCATAATATTTTAAAATTTAACCCGAGTATTTTCCCTTCATGGAAAATCTATAGGAGTTAAATCTCAATGGGCATTTCTTAATCATCTCTGGGATGTTTTCATGACAGTGTTTCTATTTTAAAAGCACTTTCCAAGATGAATTAAGTCTACTTGAGTTTGTTGTTGTTATCGCTACAAGTTCTGATAAGATATAGAACAAATAAAAGGAAGTATAATAGGAAGTTGAGTTCCCGTAAGTGGAAATATCAAGGACTGAAGTCAAATCCGCCTCTAGCCACATTTTTCCAGAAGCTCTTGCCAGGTGTTATTAGGATTGGAGAACTGACCCTTTTATTGACACTCTGTTAAGACTCTGTGCCTTACCCGTAGTTGCTACTTGATAAATTTTTGTGGGTTGAGTTGCACTGATAGAGCATGATGCCTTCCCAGGAAAATATTCCAAGGACTAGCTTTCCTTATCAATGTCTCTTCCGTTTTCTCCTCTTAGTTGCGGTCCAGCACAGAGCTCCATCCAGACCTGCTCACGGATTGCCTCAGCGTGCAGCCCCTGCAGCCGGCCACTTCCCCTAGAGATGCTGCTGCTGAAGGGACCGTGGGACGCTCCCCAGGACCTGGGCCTGACCTCTATTCAGGTAAAGACAGCAAAGGCAGAGCCAACCACAGCTACCCTTCTTTAGGCCTTTTATTCTGGTTGAAAGGAATGCTCCCGTGAGAAAAAATTTTCCTAAGATCATCTGTGTTGTTCTTTATCAATGGGCTGCAAATTGCTCTCCACCCCTTCTGATTCCTGAGCTAGGTGTGGCAGCAGATTGTTTTTTCTCATAAAGAAATAAAATAAAATAATGCATTACCTCTTTTAGTTGTGGACTTCTGCCAGAAATTCAGTGCACCCAACCCTCACAGGTATGTTAAATTTACTCACTTGATTTAGAGTCGAAGGAAATGTTTCCTCCTTAAGCAGGTAGCAGGCTGCGTGTGGATTTCTTAATGAAACAGTTGTCATCTTTATGTTTTAAAAGGAAGCCCCAGGTCTCTAAGGAAATTTTCACAACAGCAGACCAACTTCTAAGAATGTTCATTTATGTTTGCCAACCGTTGTGGGAAAGGAGATGGGATGACACTCTCAGACCAGCTTCCATCTGCCTAGGTTTGAATAATAGGTGACTATATTTGGAAAATTACATGTATGTAGTAAAAAACAAAAAAAAAAAAAAGAAGAAGAGATTAATATGCCATAAGGAAGTTATTTTTCTTTTAGTCAGCCTGGATTTTTATGCATTTTCTACTCTCTGTAATGGTGATATACTTATGCAAACATAATTAGTGATTGTCCTTACATATGGAACACTCTTACAGTCATGCTATGAAGATGAAAAACAAGATTTACCAGCTTCACATTCCAGACAATGAGAATTTTCTATTTTCTGTGGGTTGCAGATACCACCCCCACCCCCATCTGATTCCAGAGCCAGGTTTGGCAGCAGACTGTTTTTTTCTTTTGAAAAGTATGAATAAGCCATTATAATTTAAAATTTACAGATGCATTGCAGTGGAATGGGAGAAAGACATCCTTGTATAACGTTTTAAACTTGACAGTTCCCAGTTGATTCAGATGCAGGGAGAAAAGGCAGTAAGCAAATATTTTGAGAGCATCAGTCATCAAAACTGGGCCTTAATAATGGCCCATTGGACCTTTATCAGTTGCTTTAAGCACTTACTGTTAGGGACAACATAGCCTCTGCTTTTTGAGACACAGGGAGATGAGATTAAGAAGCGTTGACCAGTCTTACAGAGGTTTCAGGTACGGGTGCATACACACATCAAATATATCAATGTGCAGTGTTACCAACACATACATAAATATTTTGTATTAGATATATATGTATATGAAAAAGCATGACTAGCTTTTGTTTTTGTATGTCTGATTTGTTCAATATTTGATATATAAACATTTATTTCAGCACATTAAATTAACAAACAATTTTAAGCAGCCTGTAAAGCATTCCCCTACTACTTTAGTTCATAAATCTATGATCTTACTAAGACCTGGAACCCAGTAGTCAACAGTCAACGCTAACCAGAAATGACTGAAAAATGGTCTAACATCCAATATAAATGGTTTCTAGTGATGGGCTGGTCTGGCTATATTGAAACCTCTCGGCAATGGGTTTGGGAAGCAATGCTATCCATATCTATGGAAAACATTAGTACCTTTGTTGTATGTAGCATACAGCATATGGCTCATTTTCCAAACCGTCACATTTGTCTTGGTGTCTGTTTTTATATGTCTGGTAGTGTTTTTAAAGTTTTAGAGTTTTAAATATTTTAAGGTTCAGCTTGAAATGTTTTTGTCATTCCAAGCAAATGTCCACTTTTTGTCCATGACTCTTTTCTATATTTGGTCCTCAAAAAGATGTTGAGCTCTGGAATTTGAGCCTCCGGCTGTGGTAGGTTTGCCTCCTAAGGGGCAAGGATACCTAAGTTGCTCCAGCCATCAGTGGAGCGTCTTCAGGTTGACCCACATTTTCCGTAACTCTGAGAGTACTTGAAACACTCAGATGACCATCTTGCTCAACTTTGTTCCCAGAATTGTACTTCTCCAGGTAGCTTATCACTGTGAAAGTTTACCCCTCTCTACTTCTTTCCTTTTTTTTTTAAATTAAGATGGAGTCTCGCTCTGTCAACCAGGCTGGAGTGCAGTGGCATGATCTCAGCTCACTGCAACCTCTACCTCCCAGGTTCAAGCAATTCTCCTGCCTCAGCCTGCCTAGTAGCTGGGATTACAGATGTGCAACCACCACACCTGGGTAATTTTTTGTATTTTTTCAGTAGACACTTGGTTTCACCATGTTGGCCAGGCTGGTCTCGAACTCCTGACCTCAGGTGATCCACCCACCTCGGCCTCCCAAAGTGCTAGGATTACAGGCATGAGCCACCGCGCCCGAGCCCTACTTCTTTCCTTATTCCTCCTTCCCTCAGGTATGATTTTGCTTTCTCACTTTCTTCCTTTTAAAAAATGAATTATGCCTTTTGTTTTGGAGAGTAGTCAACAAACCAAGAGGCAGAACCAGGCAGGGGAAAATATTACAAAACAAAATTTGTAAGCCTTTCTTTTAAAGTTCTATAAATGTGCTTGTCGGGAGTACATATTAACATCCGCTGCAAACCTTTGCCCTAGATCTATGGAAAGAAGCCAAACCATGAAAATGCCAAAGGTGCAAAAGGAAACTTCATCAATTAGTTAAATGTAAAGTCTGAAGTGTTAAGACAATTTGATGAAGATTAAGACTTGGCTAAATAGCAAAAGTACTTGGAGTTATTCCCTTTTATGTTCTATTATACAAAATCAAGAAAACATTTGTTTAATGATTGTCAGTCACTTCTACCTTTAAGTGCTAGTAAATTAATTTATCACAAAAATATTTTGATGGAAACCCATTGAGTATGTATGGGCATAGAATAGGAGGCAGTAAAATTTGCCTTTGAACACCATAATCTTTCAGAAGCCACACTGATTGAGGACTTGTGATGTGAAGAAGTCATGGTTTTGCAATGGAAATTCTTGTCAAGTATATGATGCTTGATAACATTCTAAGAGAAGGATAGTTTGCATAGCATGAAGATGAACAGGGAAGATAGCAGTTCTGGAACATACCAGTCTTGCACATCTCCTGAAGTGTTGCCTTCCCTCATTGAAACAAATTTGTCAGGTTGAAAATACAGAGCTTGATTGGAAAGGATTGCCTGAAAATACTTTTATTTCTGTGAAAGATAATAGTGTCCCAGGTTAAAGTAGCCAAATATCACTTGAGGCCATGCTGAGGATGACTTTAATAAAATTAAAGTGTTTACTTGTCTACTATTCTGAAAATCCCAGGGCTCTCCAAGCCTGCTGCTGAGCTAACCTGAGAGCAATGTTGTAACCTAACAGGAAGGCCAAGGCAGCAACGAGCAGGCCTCAAGGATGGCTCATTTATATTTCTTTGCCCTTTCGTTCAAAGGTTCTGTGTTCCATATAATAATGCCCCAGGCCAGGCCTGTAAATTTAGGTGATTTATCTGATAATCTAAGAGGGACTATTTCATAGCCTGTAGATCGAAGTGTGAATGCCACTTTCAAGGCTCAGTACTTGTATAGATCTTCTTGTGAACACCTGTGATGAACTAATGGTATATAGAAGCCCACACTTGGTGAGTCTGAGATATCATGGACAGTGTGGACCAGTGCCTGGTCTTGGCCATTTATTAACAGTGAATGCTGTATGGAAGATCATCTGTCCCATGAGTGATCACAAAAATTATGGCTCCTTTCAAACAGAAGCTGTACTACAGATTCAGTAAAACATGACCTTAGCAGATGACCTAAGCCATGAAGACATCATAGAGGCCAGTGTGGTTGAGATGTTTGAGTCCCACAGAAACTACTCATCAAGGATGAGCTAACACAGCTGGAACAAGAGAAATCTACAAGAAGAAGGGAATTTTATTAATTCCAATTGTATTGGGTTATAAAACAATTGTTATGTTTAGAGCTTACAAGTCCTGTTGAATTATCCAAATTTTGAATGTAACCTTAGATTTTTCTGAAAAAAAAAATAGGTGTTTTTTTCAGATAATATAGGGAAATGTAGAAGGAAAAAGACTTTTTTGGGAGGAGGATTATTTGAAGTCATGTGTTGTTCTCTTCCCTCTACCCTCCTGACTGGGAGGTGATGGCTTCTCTCTTACAATATTATTACTTTTTATAATAAATAGCACCATATAAAAATCTATACAGGATTTAACATAAATTTGTGAAATAGTTAATATTTCATTTTAATGTAATTTTATGGTATATGTTTTAGTACGTTTTCTACATTCTTAAATTGGGTATATTTGCTGTCATGGGACGGCTTGCAGAGTTGTGTTAGAAATAATTTTCTGTAAAAGTGCCTCATATAGTCTGTTCTCAAAAAATGGTTATTAAGTTAGAGATTTATTAGAGGGTTCTAAACTACCACACACATTTCCCGGTAGGTTAAACTTTATAGGAGAGTTGTGAAGATTAAACAACATAACTATGTAAAAGTCTTTAAAAAGACATAGAGCATTATAAAAATGCATAGTTATTACTTGCATTAACTTCAAAAGCACTGCTTTGCTTGGAATTTACAAAGGTGAAAAAGCAGCAGAACAGTTTTGGAATTGGTCAGAAGGAGGTGGAAACTTGGGGCACAAAAGGGATTTAAAGGTAAACATTTGGCAAAGTCTGTGTGAAGCATTCCTTTGAACTGCTATCAAAACCTTGCAGTTTTTGTAACCTCTCTTGCATCTGTGGATGGTCCACCGAGCAAGATTGGAGAATGCTGAGGTCAGGAGCAAGCCTCATACTTCTCTGTTGTAGGCACTGGTCGTTTTAACCTGTTAATTGTGCCCCCCCCAGTCCTGAGCCAGTCCTTCAGTATGCATCAAATCGCCTGGAAATCTTGTGAAAATACAGTTTGCTGGGCCCCACCCCCAGCGTTTCTGATTCAGAAGGTCTGAGTGAGTCCCAAGAATCTGAATTTCTGCCAGACATTTCTAACAAGTTCCCAGGTGACACCACCAGGTGCTGCTGGTCCAGGTGCTGCTGCTGGTCAAATGTTTTCACCCTTTGAAAGCCATTGCTCTGGATCATAAAATGTAGGCATATGACTTCTGGGAAAACATGACCTGAATCTTGACTGGGAGGAGTTAGAATTAGAATTGCACTGTAGTGTCTATTTCTGTTTCTCACTACATAAAACCTATAGGTGGATATTTTGCTTGTCACCCCACAGCAGCGTTATAATGGCACTGCTCATATTTTGATTAAGAATGAGATCTCATAACCACTCAGCTGAAGAAAATGAAGATTCTGATTCCCAGCCAGCACAGGGCACATTTGCATGTATGCAGCTAATGTTAATGCCTTTATATGTTTGCAGGCTGCTTAATTTGGTGTTTCAATTTTTCATATCCACTTATTCCCTTGTATTCATGTTAGTTTTTCATGCAAGATTAAGCTGAAATACCCAGTTTTACAATATGTGCAAGTTTTGCTGTAAAAATATTTTTGTGGGTGAGCAAAAACAATTCCATACCTCATTGAGGAGGAGAGGCAAGTAGTGAGGCTGGGCAATTGTAGCTTTATCCTTATTGGGAAAAGTATTGATTATTTTTATATTATTATTTCTATCGGAAGGTGGAGGGTGAGAGGAGGGAGAGGATCAGGAAAAACAACTAGACTTAATACCTGGGCAATGAAATAATCTGTACAGCAAACCCCCATGACACAAGCTTATCTATATAACAAACCTGCACATGTACCCTTGAACTTAAAATAAAAGTTAAATGAGTATAATTTCACCAGTAATCAACTGGAATATGAGAAGAGAAGGTTGGGTCTATTATACTTTGAGGTGTACCTGAAGCAGGTCTTAAGGGTGGCAAAACAGAGAATTCAGGATAGAATTTCTGAAATGAGAAGCTAATACTTTTTATGGTTAAGAAGTTATAGACCAGACTGCTGAGTCTAAAGTTCTGACTTTCTGCTTCAACTGAATTTACCTTCCAAGGAAAGAAAAACATAGATGATTATGTCTCTTTCATGTGAAGAGTAAAGAAAAAAAAAAACTGTTCATATTCAGGGTGTTTGTAGCCACAGTGAAATTTCATCTTTTTTATATTTGTATGGGTACTGACAATGTTAACAATAGCAAAGACTCTAAATTAAGGGACATTAATGAATTATAACTTGGATATTACTTGCCATATTTTACAGTAATAAGAGAGCATATTGCAGGCACTGAATAGAGAGAGTATTGTGGAATTTATTCATTCTACACAGCTATCAGCAGTGTCCCAGAAGACTGGCTTTTATGGTATCTTCCTCAATATTGTCATGGGCTGATCTGCCCTGCTCAGGTGCCCTGGCCGTGACTCAAACCATTAACGCTGCCTTCACAGCAGGCATTGATTCATCAGAAGTTGCAGCTGCCTTCTTGGAGTCTTAGTTTTTCTACCTAAATTTCCACGCTGCTTTTGCCTTGCTTCCAGAACTCCCTGGTTCTAGCTGTGACCTGGGTTTGCTCCTGAGACTCCAGTCCTGTTCTCTCTAGTGAACTTAGCTGCTCGTGTCCTGCTTCTACACTCACTACCCATCAGCTCTGGATTTCAGAGTCGAGTCTTACCCTGGAGTTTCTACTAACACCTAGCCCCACCTTAGGAAGTGAGGGGTCTGTAAGCTTCACTGGAAGCTTTTCCGTGGGGACATAGAGAAAGTCCTTATTTCTGCCTTCTAGGAGTGAGTGGCTTCAGAAAAGGGAACTCTTCATGATTAAGAAGAAAATGGGATGTAGTCTCATCAACGCGCATAGGAATTTGCTCCTCAAGCTGGTTAACAGGGATACCTATCAAACATTTCTGAGAAGTGGATGTACTTCATGAAAGATGCGACGCATCAGCTACCCTAGAAGATTTTGCAGTTGGGAAAGTAATGATCTAGGATTCATAGTTCTGGAGGACTAACGCAGTTCAGAGTCATAGCTATACAAAAAGCAAGAATGGACAGTATTTTGTGTCTTTTCTTTTGAGACAGGATCTCACTTTGCCACTCAGGCTAGAGTGCAGTGGTATGATCATAGCTCACTGTAACCTTGAACCCCTGGGCTCAAGTGATCCTCCTGCCTCAACCTTCTGAGTAGCTGAGACTTCAGGTGTGTGCCACCCCACCTGGCTTATTTATTTTTAAAATTATTTTGTGTAGAGACAAGGTCTTACCCAGGCTTATGTCAAACTCCTGGCCTCAAGTTATCTTCCTGCCTTGGTCTCCCAAAGTTCTGAGATTACAAGCATGCACCATGGCAGCGGCTTTTTTTTCTTAAATTGCATTACTGACTATGTTTTGTACAATCCCTGTGATCATAGGTTTAGCCAATCTATGCTCAAATGTAACATTTATAAATGGAAATGATACTTCTTCCTGTAACCTAACTTTTCCTCTTAGTGCGATCAATTGCTGGATTAAATTACATAAAGAGTTCTTTAAACATAGTAAGTGTTCAGCGTCTAGTAGTTGTAATTATTGTTGCTTTTATCTAAATACTATAAAAATACATGCTATAGTTCTGAAAATTAGAGAACAGGTGCCACAGATTACCGATTACCTACCTTCTTGTCCTCCTCTTCTTCCTCCTCCTTCTCCTCCTCCTTCTACTTTCTTCTTCTTCTCCTTCTTCCTCCTTCTTCCTCCTTCTTCCTTCTTCCTTCTTTTTTCCTCCTTCCTCCTTCCTCCTTCCTCCTCCTCCTTCTTCTTCTTCTGGAAAAGTGGAAGCCTAAAATTTTGGGAATATAATCAACATCATTCAGTAGAATAAAAGAAAACTGTAATATGTTTCTTTACATTTCGTATTCCACTACTTTGCCAGTAGTTCACATGGCATTTTTTAATTAAAGAAATCTACTGCAGCTCTCTAAAGAAAAACAAATTGGGATTACAAACCCATCACTGGGGTGGCAATGCCCCCATATTCACAATGTCAAAATTGTGTATTGATGGTTACTAGGGTTTGGTCATTCAAAAATAGTATTGTTGTTGTTGTTGTTTTGTTTTGTTTTGTTGGTTTGTTTTGTTAGAGACAGCATGCTATGCCAGAAAGAACATGGAGCTAAATCTAAAGTCCAATTCCGGATCTCCAGTCCCTAGATATTCAGTTTGGGGAGGTTATGTTTCCTTTTCTATAATGATGATAATACTGACTTCATAGGACTGTTACGAGAACTAAATGAGATAGCGTAAAAGAGTTTAGGACACTGCCCGGCAGTTGGCAGATGTTCACGTTCTTTTCTCTTTTTTTCTTTCCCCTTTGCTTAAAATCTTAGATAATTACTTGTGAACCAAGTCAGTGTCTGTGGCAGTGAATAGAAACCCTTCTATCCGTGTCTTTTATGCTGGGTGCTACTACTTGGTAGTCAGTAACAGATGTGCTGACATAAAGAGTTCCTTCCAAGAAGAATTTAAGTCAAGGTGAGGACTGGTGCCTCTGTATTCTAAGGCCCATTTTCTGATCTGCAAATGAGACTTTTTTTTTTTTGTTGCCATGAAGAGTAGAAGTATGCTTATACTGGTTGTACAGAGTGCCATTGCCTGCTTGAAAAATGAATTTAATGAACAGTGAATTTGTGACAGTTAGGCAGGTGGAGAAAAGGAGAAATGGGATTGATGGCCTTGGCCAGTGCAATTTTACACACTCCTTGTTTTGGTATTGCTGGGGTGTGGCCCCTATCCTGAGGTCATTTTGTAAATAGGCTCTTCCAGTCCATGTCATTTATCTCAAAATATACTCTAAGGTGTCTAAAAAAGCTGTTCTTGACTGTTGCTTACCTCAAATTTAGTTTTCATATTTCAAAAACAGTTCCCTAGTCTTTTCATGATGGTTCTTAGTAGTTAGCATGCAATGGTTATTACACTGGGAATCAGCAAACTATGGCCCACAGGCCAAATCTGGCCTGCCCCATGTTTTTGCATGACCTGAGAACTAAGGATGGTTTTAGCAGTTTTTAATGTAAAAAATTGTTTTAAGTTATTAGCCTTTAGGTGAGAACGGTTGCCTGAAGAATGTGAACATTGCCTCTTGCCTGCAAAGCCTAAAATATTTACTGTCTGCTCCTTTAAAACAAAGGTTTGCCAGTCCTGTTTTATACTTACATCTGAGACATTCATCAGAATGACTGAGTGAAATCAAGGCATCCGTAAAGTTGATTAATTGAAATGAATTAAAGAGGAGAATGTATTATAAGACAGTTTAGGATCATGTAATACATGCGGGTTTTATCATTTTATTGATCCCCATAATATTTTAGATTTAGCAAATACTTTAGTAGTCTTCTAGTCCATGGGTTTTTGGAGACTTCTTAAGGCCCAATATTTAAAACAGATAATGGCAGAGCTGTTTCCATTGAAGGCATCCAGAACACATGTACCACCCAATACTCGTAGTTCTCCCAGGGCACTGTATGGAACCGCAAAAGTAGTGGCCCTCAAATGGAACTATTACTGGTTAAAGTCAACAAATTGCAAGAAGACACCTGCAGAAGCAGCCTGGGCCATTGTGGCAGCTCTGACTAATGTGGCTCTCACTTAGGAAGAAGCTGCCGCAGGATGGGTGGGGCTCCATTCTAGTTATGAGGTGCTAAAGGCTGGCAGAGAGATCAGAGGCAGGAGCAGTCCTGGTTTTATTCTGCCCAAGATTTTTTTTCCTAGAAAGGAAAGTATCTCAAATTCTTGAATATCAAGGATTATGTTTTCGAAAATCTAAGCCTCTCCTAGACATATAAATTAAATCCTGAAGTAAAGCAAGTAATTGAAATATTGAACTTTAGGGACCCAGCTAGTCACATTCTAACAGGGATATCGCTTGCTTCCTCAAAATATATTTTCTACCAGCAACAAGGATGTTTGAAATAGATATAACTGAAGGCTGAACCCTCCATTCCAGATACAGATAAAAGCCTTTAAATAAAAATGATTTGAAAAAAATGTTGTATATGGGCATAAATTCATGACAGCATGTAAGTGCCTTCTAGCATCTATCTTGAGAGTAAAGTAAGCTAGGAGGTGACATGAAGTACCTGATGGCCAAATGGAAATATGGTCAGAGTGTGAAAAAAGGAGGAAAGGGGGTTCTCTAGAGTCATAATAAAACCAGCTTATAGATGCCATTTCGCCCAGGGCTCATGATAATCAAAGCTGTGAGTTCCTCACTATACCATAATTCTCCAGAAGGGCTGTTGTCACTTCATTTTACACATCTAGGAAAGGGAGAGGCTCTCTGAGAGAGTTCAGAGTTGGTAGGTAAACCCTTGACTTTGGCTAGAATAATAGTGCATTAAAAATCAGATTGGCTGTCTATGCTAAAAATCTATTTCCAAGAAGCCTTCACTGTGAAGTGATTTTAGAAGTCACGTGAAAGTAGAGTGGGTGGGATTGTCCCAGCACGCTCTGAAAGGGAGGAAATATCTTTTGTGGTTAACATGGTACAGGTAGGAGATAGTTGAGGGATGAGTAATGAGGAGATTGGAAGCCCAGTATTTTGTACTGCAACTTTGTTTTTTGTGGCCAAGTAAAACTTTTATTTCCAAAAAAAGGTGAGGGATCTTTCTGTGAGAACTTCCAGGAGTGATTGGCCACGTCTGCCCCATCTTTCTCCTTTTTTTCTGCCTTCCCACTCTGCCTAGTGAGGGTTAACATAACACACAGACCAGGAAGAAATGACAGATTTCCCACAGGGTAGTCTGAATTGTGTGCTCGTTCTAGTTGTTTTATTGACTTTCTGTGTAATGAATCCTTTGAAGGTGAGTAGCTGGTAGGTTGGGAGGTGGAGAAAAGACAGAAAAGGTAGGAGATTTGAGGTTAGCTGTGTCATGCATTGTTTGGAAAGATCTAAGAGGGCTGTATGAAAGGTTCGTCCCAGAGAAGTTGATAGAGCTGCCAGATGATGCCATTCTACTGGTAACAAAATGTCTTTGTTCTGAAATGCAGATGTTTCCGGAGCTTTTCCTAACATGAAGTTAATTAGACCTGGTATTTAGGAATGCTTGATGGTACCTTTTGACGTTTATGTAGATGGCATCAGCCATTATCTTCTAGTTGTATTGTAGGGAACTCCAGAAAAGCATATAAGCCTGTATCCTCTTCCAAACACTAACACCCCTTCCCTGGCTATAAATCCAGCTGCATGATGTGGAAATGTAATTGGGCAGCCTACACAGAAGTTTGGAGCTCATGGGGGAATATCTATTTGTAAGAGAACCTGAATATTCATGTAGCTGTCCAGACATCAATAAATTCTCATTTTGCTTTATTTATTTCTGTTCCCTAGAGAATAGCAGCACGCTTAAGCTCAAAGTTAATAGGCATGTTCTACAGAGCCGTGCCCTCACTTACCTTAATAGAATGCCTCCCTAACACACTTGTTTATCCGTTGCCAGGTAGCTCTCCCATCAGGTGACATGAGTATGTTTTCTTTGTCTTCGTGTACCGGAGACAGTTGCCAATGTTTGCCATCAATTAGCTTAGGGTAGCATGTCAAGGATGTACGGGTGGTGTCATTTTAGTCTGACAGTCGCCCGATCCAGTTGAGAAGGGATTGTTTCATTATCCTCTCATCAGGGCTGCTGGATAATGATACTCTATCCCGCAAAGTGGGAAGGAAAAAAAAGACAGGCAGAAATAATAGATTTTTAGGGATTGGCAATATTGAAAGTATTCATGCCAGAAGGAGAAGGGAAAGATTAGAGAGATGACTGTGCAAACCCTTAAGAAGCTACTTTTTCCTAATACAGGTAGAATATGGAATGATGCCCTTCCTGATGCAGAGGCAGGGGAAGGGGGGAAATGCTCAGACATTAAGAAGAAAGAAAAAAGAAAACTAGTTCCTTCTACTCATTGTCAGCAAGGCTAAGATTAGCTGAGGCCTCTCTCCTGTTCTCCAATTAACCTCGATACCAAATGCAGCCTTCCAAGTGACCCTGACAGGGTATTTTCCTTGCTAGAAATCTGCTTCTGGTTTGTGAATTTAGGTTCAGAGAGCATTTTTCATTGAAGGACAACACAATTAAATTGCTCCAAGGTGAAATGAAAAAAAAAAAAAAAAACCACAGAGGATATCAGACCCTGTATTTTCACTATTGGGGGCCAAAACCTGAGTCACCCCCAGTATTGGTAATTTTCTTCAGAATGCCTGAAGGGAAAGTCTTTCTTGAATCCTGAAAATTCTGAATCTTTATGCTCTTGGAGAAACAAACAAAAAGAAGTGCTGAAAGTGTAAAAATACTTCAAGATAAACTAAGCTTCAAGAGGGACAATTGTGTTGACATTTTAGTAACAGCCCATTTTCGCTCCTTAACGAAGTACAGTCATGCATGAAAATGACTTGTTATCTTTTAAACTGAAATGCATTATGGGTTGTAACTCAAAGGTGTGTACTACTCTACTCCTGCAAAATAAAGTACATTTTAACCCTTGAGGATTCTTTCATAGGCCCCACTTTATAGCAACTCGTATAAAAAAAATGGAACAACAAAAAGCTTATTTGAGTATGATGTGTAAACTCTTCTGCATTTTTAAAATAACACCACAGTTTATATTTGTGTGAATTCTTCCATCTGTAGTTTATATAGGAGGTCATACTTTATTCAAGATTTACCATTTGGGAGCAACAGGTACCCTTATCTTTCCCTAGTTCTATTAATAATGGTAATAATCACAATAATATAAGTAGCCAAATAATAGCAACAATGGTTTCTTGAGCACTTGACTGGCGTTCAGGCGTATGCTAAGTGTTTTCTGCTCCTGCTATAATCCTCCTCACAGTCCAGTGAGGTATTATCCTTATTTAAGACGAAGAAATTGAAACCTTAGGCTAAGTGATTTGCCTAGGACACATTGCTAAGGCTAGGATTCAAATTCAGGTCTGTCTCACATTGTGTATGCTTTGTTCTGTTAATAACCACGCTGACACTATCTCTATAGAGTGCCCGATTTCGGATGAGGCGGAGGGAATCAGAATTTCTATTGTCCAGTTGTTCCTGAACTTTTCCCAGCTCTCAAATTCTCCAGGGAGAGAGACAGAGAGACAAGATTCAGCTCACCATTCACATGGGGCTTCCCATTCATTTTAGTGCCTCTGTGAACGCTCATTTACCCTGATGTCATTGATTAGCTTATCTTCTGTGCCTTGACCCTGGAAATACTGCCCAAGAGATGAATGGTGAGCCAGTACCTCTTCCCATGTTCCAGCCACCAAGCAACTAATGTGATTTGTCAGGATCTCAACATTACTCTGGCACTACTTACATGTGAATTCACAGTCTGTGGGTAATACCGGTTCCCCCTTTTCTATGAGAGCAAGCCTTCATGAGGAGCAGCACCATGGCCATAATGCAACCATGAGTGACTCCAGTGCAGATTTACAAAGCAGCTCAGTGGTTGCAGATCCACACAGTAAACCTCCCCTTGGTGCATTATTGACAATTGGTGGCCTTTCAGCCCAGAACATCATTCTTGCTTGTGGTAAAGGATGCATATAACTAATTGCTCATGAATAACCCTTCCCTGCCTTTCGTCTTTTCCCAACAGTGGATCAATATGCCTCTGGCAAGTATCTGAAATTTTTATTTGGGAAAAAGCACATTTCCTACCAGCTGTTTGTTTTCTAAACCAAATAATTCAGTTAATTTCTTGCCTGAAATAATTTTCAGAGCTGGAAAACTTCTCTCTTCAATGTTAAATTGCTTTCAGGATGGGCAGAAACAGAAATGGGAATATCCTTTTTGCATTCTAACCCACAGTTTGATGGCTAAAGCTACTCATGGGTTGTTTGTGGTGGGGGATTAGTGGCCGTTGGCAACAAGCAGCCTTTGCAAACAGAGTGTTCAGGGGCCCTGATACAACACTTCTATGCCTTTTCTTGAATCTTTCTTGCCTTTGGGAGGCAATGTAGGGTGGTGGGCAGGGTCATGGGATCTATTAATAAAATCAGGCTTCCCGGGTTTGAATTCCAGCTCCACTATTTGCCCGCCATGTGACCTAGGCCAGGTAACTTAACCAGGAACCAGAATAGGCCCAAGTTCCTCATCAGTAAACTGGGGAAATGTTTATAAAGAACTTTGCACATTATAAATGCTCAATAAATCTTAACTATTGATTCCAAGGTATCAAGGGGCAGCAAGAAGATGAAATGAAGCTGAGACAGGATCCCCAGCACCTACTACTCAAAGTGTAGTTTCCATACCAGCAGCCTCAGCACCACTAGGGACTTTGATAGTTTGTTAGAAGTTCAGAATGTCAGCACCCCCAAGACTTAGTGAGTCAGAATCTATATTTTACCTTGATGATTTATTTGCACATTAAAGCTTGAGAAGCAGGACTGTTGCTGCTCACATAGTTTTAAACAAGAATTCATAGTGGCTGTTTTTAATATGCCTTAGCCCAGGTCTTCACCTTTTCCTTCTAAAAGGATGAAAACACTGTTACCAAGCAATGCCTATGGTAGCCTTCCTCCGCTCTGGCGATGGCCTGAGACAAGTAATCTTTATTTGGGGATGCTACTAACACTCTTGGCCTCCCTCCATCCACACAATAAATATATTACAGCTGAAGTAACCCCAAGGATGCCCTGTTTGTACCCATTAGAAATACAGATTAGTAGTTTTCATTTGGACAAAGAGAGAACTGCATACTAACCAAATTAACCTGAGCTATAGGTGCCACCTAGAATGCCCTGGTAGCTGATGAGATGACACCTGAGAACCACATAGATCAACAGATGCTGCTTTGTTAAAATTATAAAGCTCAACTGAGTTACTTCCACCTACCTCTACTGTAGATGGATGAGAGACTGCAGTGAGCCAGGTCACTAAGAGAGAGAAAGCCCATGGCAGCAGGGAGGCCAATTCCTGGCCGTCTGATGAAGACAGGTCTCACATATTCATCTCAAGAACAGGCTTTTATTTCCTTAGGGAGACTACCATCTCTTAATCACAAAAGCAATAAGAATTTCCAACATGTTCCTCTGCTGTGCTTAATCAGTTGTTCCAGCTGCCAGTCATCAGCTATGTCTGGAAGTTCACTTACAAGCCCTCTTCCAGCCTTAAAAGCAGTAATGACCCCTGAGTTGACACAGACAATGAAGGCTGCTCCTGCGGGGCAGCCTGTGTGTGTCAGCTGATTTGATCACAACAGTTTTGTTAATATTGCCTGGTATTCTGGAGGGATCAGCTCTCTTCCTTATGTTTTGGTCGATAGGCCACATTGTGTGCTCTATTGGTTGAGTTTGGAAAATTATTTTGAATGTGTATGGAAGGAGGTTTTTCCTTTTGCAAATGGCATTGCAGGTTTACTCTAAGGTGGAGATTTTCTTCCTGAGGTTAAAAATCACTTGGCAAAACCTGAACATTTGTATGGAACCATATGTTGTGGTGGGAAAGTCTGTATGAAGTCGGCAGGTATTCAGACTTAGAACATTAATAGACATTAGCACCTGCCTGGTGCGGAGTAGGTGCTGAAAAATTGTGTTTGAAAGGATGAATGAATAAAAGAATATTCCTACACTGTAGTAATAAAGATTGAATTCTGGATGCGTGACTGTGGTATGGTCAGAAATTCCTAGTAGTCAGGGTAAGTAAAAGAGGCATTTCCTGTGCCACAGTGGATCATTGGCAGAGACAAAGGACAATTCTGTTGAAGCCACAGCTCTCTGACTCCAGAGTGTTGTCCATTTTTTTTTTAAGGGTATGTGAGATGGGGATTGGATAAATGTTGGAAAGCATGCTTGTGTCTGTTGTTACTTCCTCCAAATTTCTGGTCATCATCTTGGTCACAAGCGATGTCTACAATGAGCAGTCATGGCATGAACTTGGCATGCAAAGTGCTCTCATGTAGACACTGACTTACAGGCTTCTACTAGGTTGTAATCTCACCAGAAGTAAGATTTTCCTATAATATAGAAAACAAAGGCAAGGCATAGACCTTGTTTTCCAGAGAAGTGATTCCCTACACCCTAGATAAGAAACTATTCAGTACATTTTCCAAATCGAGATTTTAAATCGAACCCTAAAGCCCTCCCTTTTTTATTCTCATGGGGCCCTAAAAGAGGACCACTGCCCTTTTCTGTCCCCTTCACCAGCCATAGCATTCAAGGGAAGGGCTATGGATGTGGGCTTGACTGCTGGTCAGTCAACACCAGTTGACGTGGGCTTGATTGGCAGTCAGTCAACACCAGCACAGCTGGAAGGCACATTCTGGAGCCTTCAGCCCTATACCAGACACCTTGTGTGCCCCACCTAACATCCCCTTCACCACCTGTTTCTAGTGGCCTTTGCTAATGCAGCCAGCTGATGCACCAGCCATAGCTTGGTAGCACCTTTCCTCAACTGCACCATGTCCCTCTGGATTTCTGCCCTGAGGCTTCTCCGATACCCTGATGTCGGGCGTCTGTGAGAACATTTAGCCACTCTGGTACATGTGCCCCTGAAAGTGTGAGCAAATTAATCTTGACCGATGGGGCAACTGTCGACAGATGAGGAATAGGAGTTGGTGGATAAATGTTCCTTTCTGTCCCTGTCCTAGTCACTGAGCCCCAACATTCCATTGGCATTTATATCTTGTTCATCATTGTTTACTCAATGAACATGAACTGATGCTATTTGGAGATACCAGGCACCAAGGATGTCTTGTTTCCTGTCCCAGGACCTAGCTTCATGTCTGCCACATGATAGGTACCCCATACATATTTGTGGAATAATTGCCTGCTAAGAGAAGAATAAAAAGAACACTGTTAACTCTGTATATAGAGCAAACATAATAAAGTGAGTAGAAAAAGGTAGAGGACATCACAGAAAAAAGCTCAGTAGTATAAATTGTCATAATACATGAGTGTGGTCAGTTGTCTGGTTTGGCCAGATACATTGTGGGGTCATAAATAAGACAGTGCGTTAAAGTGCTTTTAACACTGTCCAATGATTTACACTAATAGGTCTTGGTATTTTGGTAAAACCGATATAGAGAGGTCTACTCGCTTCACTAAATTACAAGGACAGGGACCCACATATAGTAGAGTATCAAGCACGTAATAGACACTTAATCAATATTGAATATTAAAATAATGGCTGAATGATAGATGGGTGAACAGATGGATGATGGACAGGCAGATGATGGATGGTTGTTCCTGGCTGTTAAATGGGATGAAAGAGAGGTCCTAAACCAGGCTTAACTGAGCAAGTGGCAGGCTACAAACAATCCCCAATTTCCCAGCCTGTATCATTGTAGCTAATGCCAAGTGTAACTAATATAGACCTCTGAGAAGCAGCACACTTTCTGTTGGACCGTAGAGTAGAGCACAGAGTGTGCACACCAAGTTTCCTTGTTGCCCATTGGGTTGTAAACAGCAGGGGCAAGGCTTCCCTTGTGATAAACACATGCACATACATACAAAAAAACCTCCGGGGAAAAATAAATACCGGGTGCATTCAGCAGCTACAACAAAATAAATAGGAGAGCTCACATTTCTACACTGAAGCAGAAAAAAAAAGTTAGCTGTGTTTTCACAGTATCTCTGTGACCTTTATTATTCCATCAGATTTTGGAATAGTATATAAAACACCGAGCTCCATGCTGACAAACACCAGTTTTGAAACTATTGCCACAGTCAATCCAAACAGCCTTCTCCCCTGGGTAAAATTATTATTTGGAATACAAGCAGAATTGTGGTTCCCTGAGCTAGCTGAGCATAAATGAGGTTAGTGATTCATAAGGTGACTCTAGCGAGTTTGCAAATATGCAACTTGTACGGAAGCTGACGCACACAACAGAAGCTCAGCCTTGCCTTTCTGAGCTGGTAAGCATTTTCAGGCCTCACCACCTCTTTGGAGGACTGTGGTGGGTACAGGCTTCTGAGGACAAGAGTTAACCTGACAGAATGCTGATTTACCAGAAATAAACCCTTCAAATCAGATCACACCCTTGTCAGTAGCTTTTTGAGCGGGAAGATGGTAATTCTGCCTCTTTACATGTTCCTTGAAATACTTGAACTCTTGTTCCTTTGGATTAAGCTTTTGGGGGCTAGGTCATCTGGGGTACTCATTCTATCCTGGAGAGGTTGGGGGAAAGTGGTACTGGTATAAAAATACAACTCCCTGAACTTTTAAACCCTCAAATCTTTTTGATAATGTGGCTTCTCTTTCTTAATCCTGAACCTGATTTATTTTTTTTAAAAAATCCATTTATTCTTTGATATTAGGAGAGTAAGTTCAAAAAGAACAGAAATGGGTATGGAGCTCAGCATAACTTTTTACAAAGAAGGAAGTTGAAGAGAATCAGCCTAATGCTGCTGCCATGATTGCAGCATAATGAGATGTCTACGGAGTAGGTCCCAGACACTGAGGGAACCTTTCTGATAGACTCTGAAAGTGACAAGCCCCAGTTTCTTCTATGACATCGTACCAATTAGCTGATCTAAATGGGCACATATTCACATTTGAGGTCGTATACAGTTCTCGAAAGCTAGGCTGCCCCTGCGAATGGGGCTGTAACTCACTCTCTGTGTCATAACGGGCAACAGTGGGGGAAGATCCCAGAGCTGTTTTTTCGTAGTTTGAGAGACTCCTCTTTGATGAAGGCCAAGTATATTCATCACACCATCAGGAAAATTCCCTGGGTTAGTTAGACTCTTAAGTTAAAAGGGTGTAGGATCCTACGTTCACGCTAGGATCAGGGAAGCTCCAGTTCTCATTACGTTGATTTAGCAGTGACAGAGAGGAACCCCAGCTGACCCACTGTGGCTCACTGCAGCAGTGAGAAGAGGAAGAAGGCCTGTGCTGTGCCCTTCTCGGTGAGCTGACCATTCTGTTACCTGACTCTCATCCCCTGTGACTGAAAAGTGCTAATACAGAGACCTTGGCACAGATGCAAACAGTGCAAGATTGACTAATTATACAGTGTCCAGACAGGGAACTGGCAGGGCATGGCAACACTTAGGAGACAGGCAGTGAACGTCAGCCTGAAGTGAGTCAAACGTGAGCTCTGGAGGAACCTGTTCCACCACGAAAATAAAAGCTGTGTGTACCCAAGAAGGGGAGAACTGTTCCCTGAAAACCACAGAGAGAAAAACAAACAAGCCCCTCAAATATGCTTGCTGTCAGCCTTTGGTATTTAAAAAATGTGGGCTTCCTTCGGGGCACGGTCTCATGTTTGTTCTCCCTTGATTTCAGCTCCCATTTTCTCCAGCAATTATTCAAGCCGAAGTGGAACAGCTGCTGGGGCCGTGCCACCCCCACATCCTGTCAGTCACCCTTCTCCAGGACATAATGTACAGGGGAGCCCCCACAACCCCTCCTCCCAGTTACCTCCACTCACAGCTGTGGACGCAGGAGCTGAGAGGTAAGGCCATCTGTCTCTCTCTCCTAATAGGTGTCGCCGCCAAACCTCCCTCCACAGAGAAGTGCTTTGACAGTTGCTGAATTTTATTAATAATCCGTTGGTGGGTTGAGTTACCCAAAGGTGACATTTTAAAAGTACATACACAAAGCACGTGGACCAAATATCTCATTATCTGTTTCATTTTTCTATGGGAAAACAAATGAAATGATATTGGCAATAGCCAGCCGAAGTTTCAGATGCTGGAAACACACCAGAATTTCCCTTTCTACCTTTCCTCGGTCTGTTTCAGAAACCCAGTTTTAAGGTAATGTATGTGCAGGTCAAAACACTTCCCGATATCAGATGGTGCCCTTGCCACATAAATCAGTATTGTTAGGGCACAGGATTTTATATAGGCTGCTCATTGAATACTTAGTGTTAATATCAGTCTCATAAAGGACTTCTGGGAGAAAATTTTTAAACAACCATGATCTTCATGATATTTTTACTCCTGAATGCTTTATTGGCCCCAGAGACCTTTCAAAGCCCTTCATACTTCTGTTTCCCAATCTGTTGTGTGTTTCTGTGGACCACAAACCAAAACAAGAGTCTGCATCTCTCGCTTCTCCATCTCCTTCCCCTTTTGTGGACCAGGTTCTAATGAACTTCTTTTGCTCAAGGGCAAGTGTACGGCTGCATCAGTACAGGTAGCTTTGGAAGAAGGTTGGACGCTTCAGTCCTCTCCGAGCTGCCCAACACACCTCTTGTCACCTCTCTCCACTTGTCGTCTGGCTTGAGTTAACCTACCTGGTTACTCCCAGACATCCAGAGGAAAAAGAAGTTCTTGTAGGAGCTCTGCGCAAGCTTGGAGTAGTGGGCAATTGTTGAACAAAATAACGGGTTGAGTAGGCAGCAGGAATAAAAGTTTTGAATCTTTCATTTCACCAGCAGTCTCTGGTTCCATCATTGTTGACCTGACCTATGAGTTTGGTAATCTGTGGTTTTAATTCTGATAAACCATATATTTTATTGTTTATGCCTTTCTCCCTTTATTAATATTATTTTGTTTAATGAACGTCTGTTGAATACCTTCTATGTGTCAGACTCTGTGTTGGATGTTGGAGTCCAAAAAGTTATTAAAACATGCTCCTGTCTTTACAGGTTTGAATGGTGAGGACAGGCATTCAAATGAAGTATCATAAGGCTGTTTGGTTAAATGATGTAATAGAGATACCACAGGAGCCTAAAGAGGATATCTCTAAATCTGTCTCAGGGAGCGAGGGAAAGAAAGACACAGTGATGTAGGCATTGAAGGAAGACTAAGGCTTTTCTGGATGCCTCAATAGGGCACAGCATCCCAGGCAGCAAGAAGAACGTATGCAGGATGTGAGGAACAGAGGGAACAGAGAGGACACCGTCAGGGAAGGTCTCAGTAGCTTGGGATGACAGCATCCAGGCATACATGGCTAATGAAGTCAGATAATAGTAGGTTGGCTCATGTGGAATTGTGTATTTGATGCTAAGGAATTTGTCTCTTATCCTGCTAGGAGTGAAGAACCATTATAGCTTCTTTGTTAAGAGAGAAACACAATCAGATTGACATTACAGCAAAAGAATTCAGGTGACAAGATAGTTGAGTAACTGAACTTGGAAGGAGAGACAGGAAAAACAAGGAGAAGAATATTGCAGGAGTCCTTGTAAGCAATATGGTTACTTGAAGGAAGGCAAAGCAGTGAGGATGGAGAATTTATTCAAGAGCAATTATTTAGGAGGCAGAATTACCAATCATTAATATATATGTGGAGCAAAGAGGAGGGACCAAAATTCATTTATGAGTTTTACCCCCAGACACCAAGATTGTGTCATTAATAGAAACTGAAAAATACAAAAAGAGTGTGGTAGTGTGGAGGATAAAACAATATTGAGTGGAGGAGAAGGGGAAGAAGAGGGAATAAGAAACTGACTTTAGGAGTTTGAATTCTAGGTGATTTATAAAAGATCCATGTGTATATGTCTGATTGGCAGTTAGAAATATGAATCAGAAGATGTTGGACTTTCGTAAAACAGTTATATGCACAAAGTAAAGTGTAAACAAATCATTAGCCTCCTCCCACAGGATCTATTAGCAAAGTAGCGCAAATGATAACCATCCATTAAGTTCACAGACATTGGAGACAGGAAATCTTTCCTTTCATTTATCTGATATATTCCTATAAATTAAGATTAAAAAAAAAAAACACATTTGCTGTAGTTTTCTGTTGGGTTCTAAATGATATTAACCATGGACTTTTCATCGTCTCATTTCATTCTGCCTGGCTGAGAATCTTACTCCACAGTATCGAGATGCTCAGGAATGATCAGTCGGAACCTCCATTTGCTGCACCTCCTTATCTATAGTCATAAGGACTTTTAACAAGAATATAAGACAGAAACAATCATTGAGTCTCCTTTTTGTACTCCTTTAAAAGAATACATGTAGAAAAAAGATTTTAACTATTATCAGAGTCAAAGACAACGACTATCACAACCCAAATGCCTGAAGTTTGCATCCCAGTTCTGACAGTTGCTAACTGTTTGGCTGTGGGCAAGTTCCTTAGCTGCTCCTGCTGCTTGAGTTTGTGTGTTTGCCTTTTTTAAATATTTTATTTTGTATTTTTTATTGTTCCTTTTGAAAGTGTGTAACATATTTTAAAAAATGGCAAGAATAGTACAATGAATACCCATGCATATACCCTGCATTCATATTCACCCATTGTCAATATTTTTGCCTGCCTTCCTTTTTCTTTGTCTTTCTTTCTTTTCTTTCTTTCTTTCCTTTCTTTCTCTTCCTTCCTTCCTTCCCTCCCTCCCCCCTCTTTTTTTCTCTTTCTTTCTTTCTCTCTTTCTTTCTTTCTTTTTCTTTCTTTCTTTTCTTTTCTTTCTTCTTTCCCTCCCTCCCTTCCTTCCTTTCTTTTTTCTTTTCTTTCTTTCTTTCTTTCTTTTCTTTCTTTTTTTTCTTTCTTTCTCTCTCTCTTTCTCTTTCTTTCTCTCTTTGTCTCTTTCTCTCTTTCTCTCTCTCTCTCTCCTTCTCTCTCTGACTTTGAGAATTCTTTGTTTTCTTGCCTATTGTTGCAGAACCATTTGACAGATGGTTGCAGATAACTGAGCAACCCTAATTACCCCTAATTACTTCAGTAGCAATCTCCTAAGAAGGACATTCTCCTACATAAACCCAATATAATAATCATACTCAGGAAATTTAACATTGATATAATACTATTCTCTAATAGTTACTCGCTATTCAGATTTCCCCAATTGTGTGAATAATGTTTTCTATAGCTGGAGATTTTTGTTTGTTTTCCTTTTTGTGATTCAGGGATCTAATAAGGATTTCCCAGTGCATTTAATTTTTATTTCTTTTTCACCTTCTTGAATCTAATGAAGTTCTCCAGCTTTTTGTTGTTATTATTATTGTCTTTCAGGACATTGACAATTTTTGAAGAACTCGGGACATTTATTTTACACAGTGTTCCATGGTTTGGATTTGTGTAACTGTTTTATCCTAAGCAGATTCATTGTAAATATTTTTGGCGGGAATACCACATAGATGATGTGGTGTTTCTTAGCTTTTTTGAGATTTAGATTGCACCTTATGGAGAATTAGGATTAAATAAACCAAAGTAGATAAAGTGCCTCGCAAGTTATATGGCATGAAGCAGGCTTTCATAGCTGTGGATACTAACATAAAGACGGGCAGCTTTGGCATAGCTGAGTGATTCAGTTTGGAAGTCAGAGGATGTTGTTAAATGATCATAGGGTTTGATAATGTAAATAATCATGAAAGGGGAAATGAAGAGGAAGGAGGTACTTTATATGATGGGAGAATGAAATGGACATTTGCACTTTGTGGTTTTGCCTTGCTGCTATATTCTCCCGTACTTGGATGTGTGCCCCATCCCTTGCCTTCCCAGCTGGAGTGGGCAAGTGTGAGTGTGACAGGTTCTCTCTTCCGATCAGCTTTGGAAAGGAGGATGACATGAAACAGCCCTGACTTATTCACCAGGTTTGCATTAGTGTCCAGCATAAAAACACTAAGAAGAAATGTGCTTACCTTCCGCTTTTGGTTTGTATATCTTTGCCTCTGTTTGCCTGGGAAATCCCCCAGTAAAAACTCCAGCAGTTTTCTTAACGGAAATAGGTTTATCACACTCTGCGATTTTTAGTGGGAAACTGGCATCTTTTCCTGCTTTGCGGGCATTGATTCATCATTTACTTAGCTTTAACATGGTAAAAAAAATGGGCTGAGTCACTGTCAGAAGTCAGGAAAGGTCCGCCAAATCTACCCAGTTAGCATCGAGTTCTTTGATCCTTACCATCATAAAATAAAATTAATGCAAGTTCTCTCAATCTGACAAGGTTCCATTTTTATTTTGAAATATTATCTGAATGACACATTATTTCAGTGATTTAAGCTACACACCACATCACCTAATGTTGATTTAACTTATTACGGGAAGTGGTGTTTTACTATGTCATGTTGAATGAGCCAGTGGTACTTTATGACAGTGGCTTCCCATGAGAGGAACCCAGCGTCTTTGGAAATGTTAATTCATTGAGTTTCATAGTATGTCTGTTAGACCAGAGAAAACAAAAATATTGATGGGAGCTTCTTTTTGAAATGCAGAAATCTGAGTTTGTGTTGTTCATCTTTTACAAGAGAATGTCAGCTGCCTCTCTTCATTCTGAAGAAGGCCACAAACATGGTGTGCTTTGTCGTGTAATAGAGCTGAAGGAGGCCTGTAGATTGACCACAGTGGAGAGGCTTATGAAGAGCTTCCTATGAGCCCATGGCTGAGCCAGAAAAGACTGAAAAGAAAGTGTAAATATAAGGAAAAAAACCAAAGTGTTTTTTCTGTTCTCTCACTTAACAATAATCAACACAAAATGCTTCTGTGACCAAATGTATGGGGGTTTTTCCCCAACCCACTGAGCATGCAGTCAGTTCTGCAGTAGACACCATCTGGGTGTCCTCTCATTGCTATCTATTCTGACAGTCTCTTCTTGGAGAGAGTGTCAGATTCCACAGGTTGAGGACACAGTTCCACAAGACTGCCCCCTACTTCTGATGCCAGTTGCAAGACCTGGGTTATTTTGCCTGTACATCTGACTGACTGACTATAAATCAGGGTTTCCACAGCCCCTTCCTCGGGTTCTATTAGTTTTCTGGAGCAGTTCACAGAACTCAGGGAAACACTTACATTTACTGGTTTATTATAAAGGACATTATAAAGGATACCAATGAAAGATGTATAGGTCAAGGCATATGGGAAGGGGCACAGAACCTCCATTCCCTCTCCAGGCCTGCCTCCCTCTAGGAACCTCCATGTGTTCAGCTATCCAGAGGTTCTCTGAACCCAGTCCTTTTGGATTTTTATGGAGACTTCATTACATAGGCATGATTGATTAAATCATTGGCCATTGGTAATCAGTTTACTCTTTGGCCCCTCTTCCCTCAGAGGTTGGGGGTTGAGGCTGAAAGTCAACACTCTAATCCTGTCTTGGTCTCTCCAGTGGCCAGTGTCATTCTTTCAGGCAGCCAGAGGCTGCCAGCCATCAGTCAACTAATTAGCATACAAAAAGACACTATCATTTCGAAGATTCCAAGGATTTTAGAAGTTGTATGCCAGGAATGAGGAGGAAAACCAAATATATATTTCATAATATCACAGAAAGAAGGGATGTATAGTCTCTTCAGAGAGTATTCAATCTAGTATATGAATCAGCAGCAGCAAATGTGAGGAATAATTATTTTTGAGAAGTAGTCAAAGCACCTTTACCAAATAAGGAATGACAATTTTTTTTAGTCTCTGTGGAGTATTGGAAAGGCTTATTCTTTTCACCCATAATGTATTATTTCAGATATGGCATTGCTGGAATTCTAGGTACTTTTATACGTGTATAATATTTCTAGGCCTTTCAGTAATTTGCATGAGTAACTTTGACATTTCTTTTTTTTTTTTTTACTTTATTTTCTTTATTTTTTATCTTTATTTTAGTTTATTTTTATGCAAATTTATGGCCATATGATGTGAAATTTTGTTACATGTATATAATGCATAGTGATCAAGTTAAGGTAATTTAGGATGTCCAACACCCAAGTACAATATGTTTTTTGTTTAACTATAGTCACCTTATTCTGCTACCAGGCATTGAATTTATTCCTTCTATTTAACTGATGATCATATGGTTTTTTGCCCCCATTCTCTTGATGTTATATGTCCCATTTATTGATTTGTATATGTTGAACCTTCCTTGCTTCCCTAGTATAAATCGCACTTGTGCTGTTGAATTTGGTTTGCTGGCATTTTATTGAGGATTTTTGTGTCTATGTTCATCAGGGATATTGGCCTGCAGTTTTATTTTTGTTGTTGTTGTTGTTGTTGTGACTTTGTCTGGTGTGGGTATCAGGGTGATGCTGGCCTCATGGAATGCCTGTGGGAGAATTCCTTCTTTAATTTTTTGGAATAGTTTCCAGAGGATTGGTATTAGTTCTCTGTACATTTGGTAGAATTTTGCTGTGAATCTATCTGGTCCTGGGCTTTTCTTTTGGGGAGACTTCCTAATACTGATTCCATCTCATTATGCATTATTGGTCTGTTCAGGTGTTTTATTTCTTCCTTATTCAGTCTTGGTAGATTGTATGTTTATCAATTGTATTTATATGTTCAAATAACCAGCTTTTGTTTTGTTGCTTCTTTGTATATTTTTTAGTTTCTATTTCATATTATTCTGCTCATATCTTTATTACTTGTTTTTTTCTGCTAATCTGGGGTTTGGTTTGTTCTTCCTTTTCTAGTTCTTTGAGGTATGTTTTTAGATTGTTTATTTGTAATCTTTCTACTTTTTTGATATAAGCATTAATTGCTACAAACTTCCCTTTTAGCACTGCTTTTGCTGTATTCCACAGGTTTGGGGACTGATAATAGTTTGGCTCTGTGTCCCCACCCAAATCTCATCTTGAATTGTATTCCCATAATTCCCATGTGTTGTGGGAGGGACCTGTTGGGAGATAATTGAATCATGGGGATGGTTTCTGCCATACTGTTCTTTTGGTGGTGAATAAGTCTCATGATATCTGAGGGTTTTATCAGGGGTTTCCACTTTTGCATCTTCTTCATTCTCTTTGCCTGCTGCCATCCATGTAAAATGGGAGTTGCTCCTCCTTACATTCCGCCATGATTATAAGGCTTCCCCAGCCATGTGGAACTGTAAGTCCAATTAAACCTCTTTCTTTTATAAATTGCCCAGTCTTGGGTATGTCTTTAACAGCAGCATGAAAACAGACTAATACAGTAAATTGGTACCAGCAGAGTCGGGTGCTGCTGTAGATACCTGAAAATGTGGAAGCAACTTTGGGACTGGGTAACAGACAGGGGTTGGAACAGTTTGGAGGGTTCAGAAGAAGATAGGAAAATGTGGAAACATTTGGAATTTCCTAGAGACTTGTTGAATGGCTTTGCCCAAAATGCTGATAGCAATATGGACAGTAAAGTCAAGGCTGAGGTGGTCTCAGATGGAAATGAGGAACTCGTTGGGAACTGGAACAAAGGTGACTCTTGTTATGTTTTAGCAAAGGGAGTGGTAGCATTTTGCCTCTGCTCTAGAGATTTGTGGAACTTTGAACTTGAGAGTGATGATTCAGGGTATCTAGCAGAAGAAATTTCAAAGCAGCAAAGCATTCAGGAAGTGACTTGGGTGCTGTTAAACGCATTCAGTTTTGAAAGGGAAATAGCATAAAAGTTTGAAAAATTTATAGCCTGGCAATGCATTAGAAGAGAAAATCCCATTTTCTGGGGAGAAATTCAAGCTGGCTGCAGAAATTTGCATAAGTAACGAGGAGCCAAATGTTAATTCCCAAGACAATGGGGAAAATGTCTCCAGGGCATGCCAGAGGTCTTCACAGCAGCCCCTCCAATCAGAGGCCCTAAGGCCTAGAAGGAAAAAGTGGTCTCCAGGGCCTGGCCCAGGGTCCCTGTGCTGTGTGCAGCCTAGGGACTTGGTGTCCTGCATCCCAGCCGCTCAAGCAATGCCTGAAAGGGGCCTGAAGTTTTGACCGTGGCTTCAGATGGTGCAAGCCCTAAGCCTTGGCAGCTTCCACGTCGTGTTGAGCCTGCGGGTACACAGAAGTCAAGAATTGAGGTTTGGAAACGTCTGCCTAGATTTCAGAAGATGTGTGGAAATGCCTGGATGCCCAGGCAGAAG
This sequence comes from Macaca mulatta, assembly GCF_049350105.2. NCBI lineage: Eukaryota > Metazoa > Chordata > Mammalia > Primates > Cercopithecidae > Macaca > Macaca mulatta. The sequence goes on from NC_133420.1 coordinate 95,552,530, forward strand.
TTTGCTGCAGGGGCATGACTCTCATGGAGAACCTCTGCTAGAGCAATGCAAAAGGGAAATGTGGGGTCGGAGAGCCCACACAGAATCTCTACTGGGATACTGTCTAGTGGAGCTGTGAGAAGAGGGTCCAGACCCCAGAATGGTAGATCCACCGATAGCTTGCACTGTGCGCCTGGAAAAGCCACAGATGCTCAATGCCAGCCCGTGAAAGCAGCCAGGAGGGAGGCTGCACCCTGCAAAGTCACAGGAGCAGAGCTACCCAAGACCACGGGAACCCACCTCTTGCATCAGCATGACCTAGATATGAGACATGGAGTCCAAGGAGATCATTTTGGAGCTTTAAGATTTGACTGCCCAACTGGGGAAATTGCGTGTGCCCTGTAGCCTCTTTGTTTTGGCCAATTCCTCCTATTTTGAATGGTTGTATTTACCCAGTGTCTGTATCCCCATTGTATCCAGGAAATAAGTAGCTTTATTTTGATTTTATAGGCTCATAGGTGGGAGGGACCTGCCTTATCTCAGATGAGAATTTGGACTGTGGACTTTTGAGTTAATGCTGAAATGAGTTAAGACTTTGGGGAATGGTAGGAAAGCATGATTGGTTTTGAAATGTGAGGAGATGAGATTTGGCAGGGGTCAGGGGTGGAATGATATGGTTTGGCTTTGTGTCCTCACCCAAATCTCATCTTGAATTGTATTCCCATAATTCCCACGTGTTGTGGGAGGGACCTGTTGGGAGATAACTGAATCATGGGGGTGGTTTCCCGTCATACTGTTCTCGTTTGAATAAGTCTCACGAGACCTGATGGTTTTATCAGGTTTCTGCTTTTGCATCTTCCTCATTCTCTCTTTGCCTTCTGCCATCCATGTAAGATGGGACTTGTTCCTCCTTACCTTCCGCCATGATTGTGAGGCTTCCCCAGCCACATGGAACTGTAAGTACAAATAAACCTCTTTCTTTTGTAAATTGCCCAGTCTCAGGTATGTCTTTAACAGCAGCATGAAAACGGACTAATATAGGGATGTTGTATTTTCATTTTCATTTGTTTCAAGACATTTTTTAATTTTCATCTTAACTTTCTCTTTGGCCCAGTGGTCATCCAGGAGCACGCTGTTTAATTTCCATGTATTTGCTTGGTTTCCAAAGTTCTTTCTGGTATTGAATTCTTGTTTTATTCCATCATAGCCTGAGAAGATACTTGATATGGTTACAATTTAAAAAATTTGTTGAGACTCATTTTGTAGTCTCACAGGTATCATTTTCTAATTAATCATGGGGAATGTAATGTTGGTTGCCTGGGTGCTAAAGAGTCAAAGACAGCAACTGTTTTGAAGTCAATGGCTTCGCAATTCTGTAAAGTTCTTTAGCTCCACTCAAACCAGTCTGACTTCTGACTTAGTTTCCTTTTTTCTGTGTCTCAATTCGGGCTTTGTTTCTATATAAAAACTTCCTTTTTCTTCTTATCCTTAACTAAGTGTTACTCATCCTTTGGTGCTCAGTTTTAGTTCTTAATGCGGGAAACCTCTCCTCTGCCTCTCACAGTTCACAAAATCAAGTTCCCCTGATGAATCCCTTGGATCTTATCATCTGTTTCGTGTATGTACTATTTACCAGATGTCACCATGCTAACCGAATTGTTAACTTTTGGTGAACAGGAACCTTAAGTTTCCTAGTGACCTCTATACTGCCATGTACTGAGTAATACAGTGACAGGTTCCAAGGAAGGTTTGAGAAAGGAAAAAGACCAATGAGGGGAATGCCTACGAAGCAAGAGGTCATTGTCAGAAGCCCTGCCCTCTCAGAGTATCCAGTCTAATGGAAGACACCAAGCCAATAGGCAATCATAGTTTAGAGTATTATGAAGGGGTGATATAGGGGCCTGTGGATGCATACAGAAAGAGCACATAACCCAAAATTGGGGAGAAAGGACTAGAGAAAGAAATTTTTTCCTGAAAGCTGATAACCTACAGGCAAGAAGACTATGTACAACAAGTAGTTGTATACAAAAGCTAAGGAGGAAGAGAGCCAGCAAGGGTGGAATGTAGTGTAGAAATTAGGGAGTAACCTTATCAGCCACATTTAGAGGTTTGGGCTTTAACTTGAGGACAAGAAGTTGTGTGTTGGGCCAATAAGGGGGATGTAGTGGCTCTTGCATACATTCCAAATTCCTCCCTCGTCTATTATCCACCCACAAAGAGTTCAGAATGCATTCTCTGCCTGATAGAAGAAAAAGGACAAGGAATTGAAAAATGGTTCATCTTGTTCTCAAATAGCCAAAGGCATTGTTTTGCACCACCTGGACTAGTGAAGCAGCACAGTAGGGATTGTGTTATTTTCCTTTTTAATACCATTTGTAAAGACAGTTTTGTCTCTTGCAATTTGAAGCTTGTATTTTATGTAGTCATGAACTACCAGGGTTTTGAAGAGTCACTGAGTGTCACAAAAAAAATTACTTCCATTTTAAAGGCAAAGTGATGAACATTTGAAAATTAGAGATCTAATCCAGCAGTAATTTTGTCTCACTTGTCTCCATTATATCTGAGAAAACTTGGATATGACTAAGAGTTCACTGCATGACTGTGTGTCATCTTATAGTTGCAATTTGTCCAGTGAGCACTGCTCTGTGGCCATTGATGCATATCACAGAGACTTTCCGACACATATAGAAACACATCTAACTTAGAGGGTAACAGATAAACATAGGCAATTAAGTTTGACAATGTTGATCATTGGAATAGTTGAGAAAAGTCATAGTTAAAAGACAAATATAAGCCTCAAATAACCATTTTTGTCAACCTGCATGTTGACATCCACATCATCCTCTGGTAGAGTCTGTCACTCTGGGGCTCACCTTGTGCCATGTCATCATGAACATCATTCTTTCTCTTTGGGCCACAGCACTTTTATGTAGAAGTCAAGCTGTTATCCTCATTTAGCATCCCATGAGGGGACCAGTTTCTCTCTACAGAAAGGTAACTTCCACAGATATTCAAAATTAAGAGAGGTGGGGTCCAAAATCCATTCCCTACCCAACACATTTGCATGCACACGCCCACGCACACACAAGAATTGTTGAATGTAATAAAAGTTGCTCCTGATCTCAATGTTGTGAGCAGTACAGAGGCAGAAAATTCTGATATCCTATTTTTGAAAATGGAGATGAGAGCTTTGGGTTTTAGATTAGAAAAGGTTGGTGGCCTGTCCGTATTTTGTTTTCTTTAAATCTATGGAAAGTTCCTGGTACTTCTCAATGTTTCTTCCAGTGTAGAATGGCCAGCCAGTCTTTAAGCTTCCTAACTATTGAGGATCCATGGCCAAAGCCATGCTTCATCCTCTGTGGCAAATATCAGTTAGGTCTTTGGTCTTTTGAATGAACTTTCTTCTCTTACTAATAACTTCTTAAATACACTCCCCTGATATACTCCTGGAAGTCACACATATACTTACAAGGAAATAGATCACATTGGTTACTTTCTTTTTACCAGTCTAGTGATTGTGAATGGCTCCAGAGGAAAAGAAAAAGATAAAATAACAACAGCAACAACAACAACAAAAAAACATAGCTGAACTGGCTTCCCCAGTCTTCTCTGACCTATCTCTGATTTAAATGTCCATGTGTTTCTCAAAACTTCTATGAACATAATTTTCAGTCTAATGTGTTTCTCGATAATGGAGGAAAATCAAGAGCTAAGTCTATATAGTTATCTTCAACTTACTGTTAACAACCTAAAAAACCCAGGAGTCAACTCGGATTCCTCCCTTTGCCCAAACACTCTCATATCTAATTCATCTGTAGGTCCTGTTGGCTCTATCTTCAAAATACATTTCAAGACTAATCGACTCCACTCCTCCACCCTAGTTCAAGCCACTGTCCCCTCCCATCTTAAGCAAAATACCTCTAACTGGTCTCTCTGCATCAAATCTTGCCTACATATGATCATCTACCCTCATCCCACCAGCACACACATGACATTGCTCTACACCACGAGAGTTACCCTTTAAAATGTAAATGGAATAATCTCTTTTCTGTTCACACCTCTCCCTGGCTAATACTTGGAATAAAATTCAAACTCCATTTTGTAGTGTACATGACCCTCTGTGGTCTGGCCTCTGCTAAATTCATCCATTGTCAATTCCCTTGTTTAATCTGTTCCAGCCACACTGGCCTTGTTGGAGTTTCTAAAAAACACTCACTAATCTTGCCTTGGGGACTTTGTACTTGCTGTTCCTGAGACCTGAAAGCCACTCTCATCAGAACCTCACATGACTTGTGCCTTCCTTTCTGGTGTCTGCTCAAATAGTACCTCCTCAGAAAGGCCCTTCCTGACTATCTAAAACTTTCCTTTCCCACCTCCCTTTCCTCTTTAACTCTGCTTTAATTTTCCTTCATTGACTTCTCGCTCCCTGAAGTTGCACTATTTGCTTACCGATTGCTTCTATTACCCTACAGGGGTCCCAGTCTCCCTGAGCACAGAGACTATGTCAGGTTGATGGCTACCTTGTGCAGAGTGCTTACCGCTCAGTGCTGATAGGAGAAACCTAAGGAATTTTATAAAATGAATGAATGTGGATGGAAACAAGAATACTACTCTCATTCCTTTGTTATTTCAGAGAGTGGTTACAGTATCCCAGAGCAGGGGATTGTTGTTCTTCCACCTCCACACTCTCCTCCAGGCCACTTCCTGGGAAGACAGGAGACACTGACGGGAGCCTCTGTGGGACAGTCTCCCAAGCAAACAGCTCCACTTGTGGTTTCAGCGTTTGTTATATCAGATTCTGATCCATGTATGTTTTATTTTGAAATGCACTAGTTCTTCATTTTAGATTAATTATAATCACATATCAAAAACCAACTATTAGGATGCCTGTAAAAGAAACCATTTTTGAAGTGCCAAGGAAGTCATTTTACCTCCAAAAGCCAAATCAACCATCTTTGTTTTGTTTCCATATTCCAAACAAATCCACCTCATGTTAAGCACAAGATGATGTTTTCTTAGTCCCCTTGGATTTTCAGTCAGGAAAGTGAGTCATGACAGTAACAAGAAAGGCTTAGGTGAAATAAAATTTCTCTTCTTGCAACCTCTACTTCATTGCATTAGCATGAAGCAACAAGGGAGGTCACACTAACTCATGGTGTTATTCCAACTTGTTAGTGTGTTCTTGTTATCTGCTGTTTCTGAAACAGCAAGTCATATGTAGTCAGAATTCTCAAAACAAAAGCCAGCCATTCTAGCATGAGTCAAGACATCCACATATTCCAAAGTGCTTCCTCTCTGACATAGAATAGGCTGGTCAAAGGATTGCCTCTACTTAATCTTTTAAAGGTATGATCCAGAAATCTTCATGGTTTTTTCCTTTCCTAAGTAGCGACAGTCAGGAGACCTAGCTGCTAAGAGATTATCTTTGTGCAAGTGAAGAACTATGTTGATTGGTGGTCAGGAGAGTATTGAGGTGAGCAGAAACCAAGAGGCAAAGTTCATTGGATGAGCCTTTTGTGTTTGTGTCCTTTTTGGAGAAATAGTCTTTGGTTGCTTTTCTGTTTAGTTAGAAGGAGAAAAAATCTGTTTTACTCATCCTTCCCCTCAGAGAAAATGATTAGGCTCATTCTCTTGAATAGATATTCTCCCCTCAGAGCCAGAGGCTGGGCAAATATAATATCCAGCTGGACATTTGCACCAGTTGGGTAAATGTATCATCTACCTGGGCACAAGAATTGGCACCAAGTTGAGAACCAGGTCTGTGGAACCATGTTCAGCAGAGTAATTCTTCATCTGCAATGACCTACATTTGTTAAATACTTACCTTCTTAGAGAACTAGGTAAGATTGTTGGAGATACACATTAGTAGCAAGTAGCTGAGGGTTTATTCTTTTTCCATCTATAAGAGCCAAAAGCCCTTCACTAATTGTGAATTTTAAAAATATATGCTGTTTCCTTCCATTCATTTCTCTAGTCAAATGTTGAGTCGAGTCTTTAAGAGAAGGTGCAGAAAATTCCTGCACCTGACATTCAATATATGGGGGGAAAGAAAAGCACATATAAACAGCACGTGTTATTAATGACTGAAGCATCACCCAGCCAGTTTCTTTTCAAATGTATGGATTATATTGACTTTTGAAGTCTTCTATGGTTGTGGCTTCCAAAGGCACCTGACCACACTTGGCAGGAGTACTGCATTTAAAGTTGGTTCTTGAAGTTCTTCTGTTGTGTTCAAAAGACTCATGTTTGCATTTTGAAACCATGAGAAGGATACTGGATAGTCCATTTTTTGTAAGCTTATGCCTCCCTTTCTCATGCTTAGACAAAAATAACACTGATTTTTTTGTCTTATTTCTCATCTGACATTCTCATTACACTCTCTTCTGAATGTTTTTCTTTCATCTAATGCATTCTATTGTAAAGTAGATTGAACGCTATGTGTGACACCATGCTGAACAAGAGAAAGATTCTTGCCTTTGCTACAGGACTATGAGTTAATCCCCTTGCTCTGACCTACTCAAAGAAACCCAAGAGATGATATCATTGCAGATTTTTTTTTTCATAGTAGAATTTTTTACATCAAATGTCTAGGACCACACTGGATACATTTTCTTCAGTTTGGTGCTTTTTTAAAGAGAGGATTTGGCAGAATCAGCCTTTCTTCCCTCTCTCCCCATGTCAGATTCTGAAATAGACAAACAACTGAGTCACAGCCAATTCTGCAGTCAGGATATTCCAGAAAACTCCTCTCTTGGTCCTGCATAATTCATTTTTCTGACATACCCGAGACGTTCTCCCCTCCTCCCTTTTTTTTCCACAGAGGAGAAACATTGCAATGCTCTGGGTCCTATTTCAGCATTTCAAAGAAAAAAAAATAACACTGCTCTGCCTTGGGCATTGATTACTTTGTTTTTTGACTTACAGCTTGCTCCCTATACCCAAGAGGAGAAACTTTCCTCCAGAACACTCTGTCCTTTCTGTTTCTCACACTCACTCACTCATGATATATAAATTCAAAAAGCATTTGTGATCATTTCACCTACAACCAACTTCACAGACTTCATTTTGTCATGCTCAATGTAGGTTCAGGCAATCATTTTTGAGTCCTGGTCTTTTCCAACCGAATGAATTATTTGCAGTTAATATTGACCCAGCCTCTCATAAGCAGCACCAAGCTCTTCCAGGGGACGGATTCAGTTCTTGGACTATTTGGGGACAGAGTCCTCAGACGGACACACAGCTCTTGGCCTGCCCCGGTCCTGCCCCAGTGGACAGTGTTGCAATTACCCACACTTCCCAGCGGCTGTTCCTTCTTTACTGAAAGCTGGTCTTGATTGTCTCAGAAGCCGAATTCAATTTGCAGTTCCCCCAGTAACGTGCTGTGATTCATTTGGGGACAAATCTGGATTGAACTGAGTCCAAGTGTCTCTTTTGTGAGACAGAAGGGAAGTATAAGTAGATACTATAGTCACCCAGATGAGTCAGCCAGGAATTCATGAAGTGATTCATAAATCGTTATAAAGACCACTAAAGTCTACTAAAATGGAGTGCTGTCTGGCTATACAAAGTGGGGTATTATCATTGCGGGGTTTTTTTAGATGTTAAATCAGATGTGAAATCCTTAAAACTGGGCTTTTCTTTTTAACTTTTGAAAAGGATTCCTTTCTTCCCCCTCTGCAGTTGGCCAACTGCTACAGCCATTTTTCATTGATTAGTTTTCACAGATGAATTTTAAAACCACCACAGATGATACCCTGCAATTCTTTGGGGAAATAAAAAATACCTCCCCAAATCCATCGTAGACTAGTTTATATCCATTATTTCTACTCCCTGGCAGCAAGTCAATAATATTTTTCGTGTGAATACAATGAAACAAGCTGTTCTAATGAATCCTTCCTTCTTCAGGAGGTCTGTAGCTGCCGTGGAAGAGACGGGGGGAAAGAAACTATCCAGAACACATACTAGCTTTTAATCTAGTTGATCATGTAAACACATAAATTCCTTCTTTTCAAAGTGTTAACCCCCAAAGCAGTGGTAAAACACACAGTCCTATGTTGCTGGCTAGAACTGCTTGTGGGTACAGCACAAATGAAGAAAAGTAAGAAATATTTATGACATGCTTGACTTGCAACACAATCTATTAGTAAATTTTGTTAAAGAAATAAATGTGGGCATTGACAAAGAATTACTTTGGACTTATACACAGGGGAAAGAGCCCTACCTGAAAGGAATTACCTAGTTAGAAAGACTAAAGGTATATTCTATGTTGTGCATGAAGAACTCCGGTTCGGGACTGAGCAAGTTCACCAAAGTACACTGAGCTACACTTGCCATTGCTCGATTTTTTAAAGGTAGTATGATGCTGACACGCCCTCCCACCAGCCCATGATAAAGATGAACATTTCAGATGCCCTCAGGAATCTTCCTCGTTCCTCCCTCACCCCACCACTCTTGCTTGCTTTATATCTCCACTAGAGAAGTCTTTCTCACCTTTGTGACTTTAAGCAAATTATTTTACCTTGTTGGGCATTTTTTATTTCATCCAAATAAGATGGTGCTCCAGTGCCCTTTCCAGCTAAAACATTCTATAATTGTATAAATTTGTGGACTCAGGATATTCCATTGGGAAACTCAGCACCAATGTATGAGACCTACACACGAGACCAAGATTAACTACTTCTAGAACCAGAAAATCAGCCCCATGAGTAAATGCTCCACTTTCTTTTTTTAATTCAATTTAATTTTATTTTAAGTTCTGGGATACATTTGCAGGATGTGCATGTTTGTTACAGAGGTAAATTTGTGCCATGGTGGTTTGCAGCACCTATCAACCCATCACCTAAGTATTAAACTCTGCATGCATTAGCTATTTTTCCTGATACTCTCCCTCCCCCACACCCCCTAACAGGCCCCAGTGTGTGATGTTCCCCTCCCTGTGTCCATGTGTTCTCATTGTTCAGCTCCCACTTATAAGTGAGAACATTCGGTGTTTGGTTTTATGTTCCTGCATTAGTTTGCTGAGGATAATGGCTTCCAGCTCCATCCATGTCCCTGCAAATGACATGATCTCATTCATTTTTATGGGTGCATAGTATTCCATGGTGTATATGTACAACATATTCTTTATCCAGTCTATCATTGATGGGCATTTGGGTTGATTCCATGTTTTTGCTATTGTGAATAGTGCTGCAGTGAACATACATGTGCATGTATCTCTATATGATTATATACCCAAAGTAATGAGATTTGGGTATATAATGGAATTTCTGGGTCAAATGCTATTTCTGGTTCTAGGTCTTTGAGGAATCACCACACTGGCTTCCACAATGGTTGAACTAATTTACGTGCCCACCAACAGTATGCCTCACTTTCTTTTGAGCCTTAGTGTTTATATCTGAATAGTCAAAGAAGGAAAGAGTCTTAAGATTTTCTAAGAACTCTATAGATGTTCTAATACATTGCTGGGATCACAGTCTTACACAGCTCTCAAACACTGGGGTACATGTTAATGTCAGGGATGCCTTAAATGTACATTCAATCAGTCATTCCATAAACATGTATTGGCCACCCAGAAAGCATCAGACATTTATTGTATTAAGTACTTTGATATTCCTGACTTCCCAATTTAAAATTATTCCTAATCCACCCCACCCTTTGCTGTCTCCATGATTTTCTCCATAGCACTCATTTTCTCTAGCCCAGTAGATACGTTGCTTACTTAAATTACGTCACTGCCTGCCTCCCCTTACTAAAATGTAGGTTCCACAAAGACAGAGATATGTGTCTTTTGTTGCTCTATCCCTAGTGCTTAGAACAATGCCACACATTTAGTGTTCAACACAGACCCCTTGAATGAATAAATGTCACCATGGACTTTACAACCTTCAGTGAAAGTTGAGATTACCTTTGTTTTATGCTTAAAATTGATCCTGGGAGAAAGTGGGGAATTTACTTGTTTACCCAGCTAGTAACAGACAGACCCAGGATCCAAGCCTAGGTGGGTGTGACTTGTGGCCTGTCTGTCTTCTTCTTTGTCCATCTGCTTCTCCTGCCATTCCCACTTTTTCTGCACATGAACCTAAGCAGTTTTCAGTGTCTCAGTGTCTCAGTGTCTCAGTGTCTACGCATCTCAGTTGGGAGCAACCGATCTGAGAAACAGTCTAAGATTGAATGTTGTTGGGCCGCGCCACTGCATGGCTGGGGAGCTCAATGATAACAGGGGGTTGTGGCTGAGAAAGCAGAGGAGAAGGGCGTAGAAGGGAAAGAGAGTGGCCAAGTAAATACCCACAAATAATCAGACATTCTTTGAGATAGGCAGAGATACATATTTGCAGAAATGTTTTAAATGTTTCTTCAACCCCCAGAGGATTTTTTTTTTTTTTGACGGAGTCTTGCTCTGTCACCCAGGCTAGAATGCAGTGGTGCAATCTCGGCTCACTGCAAGCTCCGCCTCCTGGGTTCATGCCATTTTCCTGCCTCAGCCTCCCGAATAGCTGGGACTACAGGCGCCCGCCACCACACCTGGCTAATTTTTTGTACTTTGAGTAGAGATGGGGTTTCACTGTGTTAGCCAGGATAGTCTCGATCTCCTGACCTCAGGATCCGCCCACCTCGGCCTCCCAAAGTGCTGGGATTACTGGTGTGAGCCACTGTGCCCAGCTCCCCACAGAGGATTTTTTATGAGGTTTTAAAATCCTTCCCCTTCCCTTTCTTTTTTTCTTTTGCATACCATTGCTCTTGGTAGGGTTATACAAACTCCTCTACCAAACGAGTGGAAATGTTTGACTCAGTTCTTTGGTTAGCTTTTGTGCGATCTGTTTCTGTTAAGCAGTAATTTTTTTTTTTTTTTAGGCTGTTATGAGCCCATTTACAGAACAATCATCTATTGTTTCAAAGAAGTTTAAAATGCTAAAGAAGAGACTAATAAGCTATGTCCAATGAAAGCTCTGAAATGTCAACTGCAGATCAGCAACCAGAGAACAGGGTTGGACCTAGAAAAGATGTCAGAAGGTGTCTCTTCTGGCTCTTGGACACACTGTAACTCAAGATGAATGAGAGTGATGTCATCTTGGTCTGACATAATTGGGGAATAAGATACTCCGTAAGAGGGAAAATGGTGAAAAACTACAATTTATCCTCGGCATCACCATGTTTTATTTTAGCATCAAAAAAATTTAATTCACCTTCATTTGATTTAAAATAAAGTCTCACTTAACTTTTGGGGGCAGAATATTCAGGGCATATTCATTTTGATGTGTGTGTGTGTGTGTGTGTGCGTGTGTGTGTTTGAAGAAACAGGGTTGGAAAGTAGGTGGAGACACTTAGAAGATGGGATTCTGAGGCCCGTCCCTTGCCTTCAACGATAGTGAAAACAGTTTATTTTTGCTTAGTGAGCATCTAAGCATGTGTGTTTTCTGTTTGTTGTTTGCTTTTGCACCAAATAACCTTAGACTACTTGTTAGCTTGTTGAATCATTCTCCTGGCATCTCTCTTGCTAAGGGAAGAGTTGTCCATTTTTGTGTTTTGACATTCCCAAGGACTTTACCTCGAACAGGAAGACTCTCTTCATCTTCCCCATGCCTCTCCTGCCCTCTCACCCCTGATTTTACTTTACTATTTCTACTCTACTATGAGCTAGTTAACAAGTAACTAACTTTATAAACATTAAATTTAAATTAATAAATTTTGAAATATTTTAAGTATGGTACTATGTGGTGTTTTTACACAGCAACAAAATTGATTCTGTCTGCTGTACTTGAAAATCAATCCTATATATACACTCACTTCTTATGCTGGACTTTTTAGTGGTGGCTTCCTATCTACTTCCTTGTTCCTAGCAATTGTCTGGATAATTGTGATCACTTTTTGTCCTTTTTTTTTTTTTTTTTTCTTTCTGCTCCATATGTTTAAAAGTTAACATTTCTGTATTATTTCTTTCCTTTTCAAATCAAAGCCTACTTTAAATGTGTATTTTACTTAGAATAGTTTATATTTAAATTTTCATTAATACTTTATATGGGGTGGCATACTGTGTTTTGAAATTATATTAACTTTATATTATATAAATTCATTTATTTGAATAACATAGAGGAAAATTCAGCCTGAATTAGGAAGAAGCAAAATCTTGAGTCAATTGAAGCCATGATATTTTATTCCTGCGTGTCATTGAGATAGCAGTGCTAAAACCATGATTTGTACCTATCATATTTAATACTGGGTAATATTTGGTAGCCAAGAGAGCATGGCCCTGGTTTGGAGCTTCCCTGAATGAGTACATAAGAATGATTTAATTAGCATATAATTATATAGAATCATATATATGTAGGATCTAGATATAGATCTACTTGCTGACTTGCCCATTCACACAGCTGTGTGTCCCATCAGTCCTCAACAGAAAGAGGATAGCAGACGTTCCAGAAGAAGGGACTGTAAAACCATCTAGAGCAAGTTGCATCTTTTCTTTACAACTGAGGAAACAGAATTAGGGAGCCAATCAAAGGATCTTGCTCCTTTGCCCAAAAAAATCCAAAATTGGGACACCAGCAATGACTGTTAAATAGCACCATAGGTTGCCTTGAAATTCAGATCCTTCCTCCTTCCAACCCTGGGGATCTTTAAGTACCAGGGGATTCGGGATTAGGTGGTAACCTGGATTCCTTCTACCCCTAAAGTCTGTGATCTCACAATTCCTCATCCCTCTTCCACAACCTCAGAGCAACTTGCGAGACACGTTAAAGACATGTTCCCCCAGAAAATAGCCTCCATATGAGGAATCCTGGCAAATGAGTTTTACTAGATGTTCTCAGGGCAGTGCCAGGGTTTGCTTGCTGTGTTTTCTCTCCAGCTATTCAGCACATCTTTTCAGGGTCATCCCAATTAAGATGATATGCTCAGACAATGTGTATTTACCCAGCACGGGACAGTCAGTTACTATTCTCTTTCAGTGGAATGAAGATGTAAATGATCAATTACACAGGCATCCCAGCCCAGCTGGTTTGTTTAAGCTCCTCGCCTTGACCTCTTTTCCCTAGAGGTTAGCAAGTCTGACTCCTTTCTTGGTTCTTAGATTTACCTTCTTCTATAGTCTCATCACACCTCACATGGGAAAAGCAAAAAGAATATGAGATTTTTGTCCCATGCTTTCTTACTGCTATAGTACAAACATAGAAGCTCTGCCCTTATTAAATATTCTGGTTCAGAATGTTTCCAATCACTTTATAAACTTGACTGGTTCATCTTCCCTTTTTATCATCTATGGCCCTCCACAAAAGCCCAGCAAAGTTAAAGTGATTTGTTCCTGTGAAATAAGCAATGTAAGCAGATGGTGACCTATACGTGTTAGTGCAAAACAAAGCCTGTCTTTCTACACACTGTAAGGAACAGCTGATTAAAAGTTTTCAGCTTACTGGGACTTTTTGAGGAAACTAAACAATTCATTGCTAATGTAGTTTTCCCCAAAGTTATTTTGCTGCTTCATTTTACTGCACTGACAGACTCCTTGCTCCTTTCTCCCTTACACTTGTGCCAGTCCCCTACTGAACTGGCACCCAGAAGATTATTTTGATATTTGATAGACGTTGCCAAACTGTAACGTTGTTCTTACAATTCCATCTTGCCTTCAATGGTAGAAAGCATAAACTGTCATTTTAAACATAGTGAGTCAAGTCTTTCCAATTTTCCTTTACAATTGGAAGATCAATGTACAATCATCCATTTCAAATCCCAGGTTTCTTGACAACATCACCTTATTTAAACACCAATATGTCCCCCACCCCAGAAACCACCAATAGTCTTACTGTGATTGGCATATGTGACTCCTACATCATGTTCCTATCACACCCTTAAGAATACTCTTTGCCAGGCACGGAGCCCACGCGGATCTCGTGGGTTCTGGATTTCAAGCCACACTTGACCTTTGAGGTTTAAGTTAATTCATTCTTGGCAAAAGAAAATGCATTGTTTAAAGAGAATAGGATTAGAGAGGCTCATAATAAAGACTTGTAACAACACTTCTTGGACCTCAGATATATCTTACAAAACAAAATGTTTATGAGCTAAGTGTAAATGATTCAGAAACATATGGATCAAATTTCCCCCTAAAATGCAAATGGATTTTAAAAATTAGCAGAAAAAGGGCTTGGCAAAATATGTACTTTGAATTTCGCCAAACATAGTGTACTTGAAATGCAGCTTAGAAATCTTGAGAAACCCAAACTGTGAGTAGGTTTTCCCTTTATTGTTCTTGTTTATTCCCTCTGTATCTCAGTTGAGAATTCAGTGGTTAAATGGGAAACGGCAGTGGGGAGGGAGAGGGTAGAGAAAAATCCTGAAGGATTTTTTTTTTAAAAAGCTTGTTGTCACGCTCTTGTTTAGCCAGAATGGGAGGTGAGAATTTGGCTTTGGAGAGTTTGTCTTTGTTCCTGCTGTTTTATGTCCCTCATGTTTCCTTTTATAATTGTTTTCTCAGGTTTGCACCTTCTGCTCCATCTCCTCACCATATCAGCCCCCGGAGAGTTCCGGCTTCTTCTTCAATACTGCAAAGAACCCAGCCTCCCCATACCCAGCAGCCATCAGGTTCACACCTGAAGTCCTATCAGCCAGAAACAAACTCTTCTTTTCAACCAAATGGTATCCATGTCCATGGTAAGCAAGAAGCTGGCAGTCCCTTGAGTTTTGAAAAGTGACATTGTGCTGTTGCTTTTCATCTTAGTTACCTGTCGTGGATTTCAGATGTTCTGTTCTGCACGAGGCTTAGGCTTTCATTTGCCTCTAAACTTTCACACTTGGTAGGCATGAAATCCTATGGTATTTTCCTGACTTTGGCCTGATGATGATATAATTTATTATACCTCGCACTGGTCAGCTCAAGTTGTTGGTTTTTTCATTGACCAGGGCTCTAACACCAGCAATAGCATCCTGTTTCTAAACAATAGACAGCCCATGGAGAAAGACATGACAGGAGTTCTTGTGCCCAGGTGTGCCTCTGCTCTGCTAGGTTTTTGCTCTCGTTCTCATAGGTTCACATCCTCGCTAACCTTCAAGGTGCAGGCAGAATGACACCTCCTCTCTGAAGCCTTTCCCGATCTCCCAGCCAACGTCATCTCTACAGGCTCTAAACTCTGATTCTGTTTCGCCTTTCTCTGGTAGTATTTATGCTTCCTCCACCTTGTGATTTACTTATCTGTGAATAAAACATGGTTTCACTATGAATGTACAAACTTCTCTGTGAGCATTGACTGACCCATCAGAAAACTGTATCTTTTAGGAAACTTAACACAGCTTTTTACAAGTGGCAAAGAGACGGATACTTGTTAGGTGAACGGATGATGAAACGGAGAAAAGGAAAGCAAGAGAAATCATAATGATTTTCTAAATTTGCAGATCTTGTGTTTAATGGGGAATATGCATAGAGAACTAAGTCTTAGTTTCTTTTCTTTATTTAAACTCATTTTGCCATTTCAGGCACCTATCTTAGTGAGCATCCATAGAAAGCTGAATTGCCAAATCATATAGATTTGAACTGTCACAGGCTTTTACTTCCTAGGGCAGTCAGATTTGTATAAGCAGAAGAGATACTGTCCTTTTAGGCTGAATGTTTCAATTACTAAAAAATACAACTCTCCTCTACCTGCCTCTTGCTGATGCCTGAATTTTCTCCATATGAGTTATTACTTGAAATTAATGGGTGATGTTCCCAAACAAATCTAAATCAATATGCAAACTGAGCGTGAACAATTTTCCAAGATGGCAAAATCAACCAGCAGTATGGAGCTAGGCTTGGACAAGAACATCAAAGTAAAGGCCTGAACAGCAAAGAGGAGGTGATACAAAAACAGCAGCCAGCTGTAGGAAGGAAGAGACCTTTAAAAACCAGAGTTATTGGTTCTGCCTCAAAGTTCTATCCATCTCATCTCCCCACTTGCCTGGTGTAGGCACACAAACCCCCATCAAAATTTGCACTTGTACCATTCTGCAGGCCTATGGTCATTTTTACCTTCTGCTGGCTATAAATTGTTTCTCAAGCTTTAGTTATGTATTTATTCAACCAAGAAATACTTCTTGAGTATCTACTGTGTACAAGGCAAGGCATCAAGGCACGCAAAAGACAGGCAAATTGAGCCCTCTTCCCTCTGAGGAGGGCCTGCCAGTCCAGTCAAGGAGTTTATCTACTGCGAAAGAGACCCGAGTCCCCTGCGCCATGAAGCCATCCTCACCACTCCAGGCAGGAGGTGCACAGCCTGAGTGTGGGCTGTGTGAAATGTAGAGTAGGCCATTGATTCCAAGACACAAATTTTTCACCTTCACATTTTAACATCACTGAAATCTGGACATAGCTCATGGTGGCACCATGTAATTGGCAGTGATTTTTCTTTCTGGTGCTATCTAGAGTAATGGAGCATTTCACAGTTGATGGTATCAAAGTTCCAAGAAAATGCAGTGTAACACATTTTGATTACAACTGTGAAACACATTTTTAAAAATTTAAAAATTGACCTATGTGTAGAAGAAAAATTGGAAGGAAGTTCTCTAAAATATTGACGGTTTTATATCAGGATGGTAGGATAATGGGTGATTTCTTCTTTTTTCTCTAAAGAAATCTTCAAAAAGGGTTTTGAAATTAGACCAATTTGAATGCAAACACTAGTCTACCCTGAACTGTGTAACTCTGGGCAAATTATGGAGTCTTAGTTCACATTCGTTAAGTTGGGGGCATTTCATCTATCTTCTCTCTTCAGTTGTTAGGAAGATTTGACAGGAAAAGCACCTGGCACAGAGTAGGAGCTTAATTAATTTAATGCTCTTCCTTCTATCCCCTTCTATTTTTAAAATTAGACTCTTTGAGAATAGGGATAATGTTTGTAGCCCTAGGGCAGGCATAATACTTGGTGCAAAGTAGGCATTTAGTAAATATTTACTGACTAAGTGATTGACACTCTCTCATTCAACAAGTGAATAATGAACAAGAGGATACAGAAAATGGGATCTACCCTATTATTTTCCTGCATCTCTTGGCAAAATACTCTTCTTCCACATTTCTCTTTTTTTTTTTTTTTTTTTTTTTTTTTAGTTACATAATGAATATATTGTCAGCTTGAAATTGTTGGGATTTTTTAAACTTTCACATTAAAAACAATTTATTTTTAGAGACGGGGTCTCACTCTGTCCCCAAGGCTGGAGTGCAGTGGCACAGTCATAGTTCACTGCGGCCTCAAATTCCTGGGTTGAGACCGTCTTATTTTAGCCTCCCGAGCTGCTGAGACTGCAGGCACACACCACCACACCTGGCTAATTTCGTTTATTGTTCTTGTAGAAATGGGGTCTTACTATGTTGCCCAGGCTGGTCTTGAACTCTTGGGCTCAAGTGATCCTCCTGCCTCAGCCTTTCAAAGTGTTGGGATTATAGATGTCAGTCACCTGTGCTAGGCCTGAACTTTCACATTCTAATTGTTAAAAAAGTTCCCATGGCCAATGAGAAACTGCTAATATCAGCCCTAAAAATAAGTTTAAAATGTAGTTAGGCAAATTGAGAAATCATGACTTTCTCCAGGAAGATGGGCAAGTGACTGTTGCGATGAGGTTGCAAAGGGCATGCCCCTGTATTAGCCATTGGTCCACTGCTAGTAGTTAATTGGTAGGTATCCAGATGTAGCCTTACTTCATTCTCCAAGCACTTTCTGAATTTGTTTTTCTGGAACTTTCTAGGCAACATTTCTAGCAGTTCTTGTCAACTACTCTTTATAGTAAGGACAAAATGTATCTTACTGTTTTTCAAGTGGGCAGTACAATGCTAAGAGTAAAAATGAGACCTTCTTAATGAGTTGCATTTATTGGTCTTGCAGTTCAGCTTTTGTTGGATGAGTTTGCGGGAGTTATATAGCATCTTGGTAACAGGGAACACCGTCCCCTAATAAAACTTGATTTTTAAAGCCCAAAGCAGTGTCAGGGTTGCTAATGCAATAGTTCAAGTGAGTGTTTGTTCTCTCTTTCAAAAAGTTCGTGGTTTTAATGAGTGTAGTCACCCCCATTTCTTCTGTACTCCTTGCAGTAGGTAGAGGTCAGGGAGAAATACCATCACTGTATTTTTAGAGACAACAACTGAGACAAATAAGATTATAAAACGTCTAGGCATTGCTGCCTTAGCAAACTATGCAGCTGCCTTTATCAAGAGGTCTAAATTTCCAAGCCATATTCTTTGTTTGTTTGTTTGTTTGTTTGTTTGTTTGGAACGTAGTCTCACTCTGTCACTGAGACTGGAGTACAGTGGCACAATCTTGGCTCACTGCAACCTCCCCCTCCCTGGTTCAAGCAATTCCCCTGCCTCAGTCTCCTGAGTAACTGGGATTACAGGCGCACGCCCCCACATCTGGCTTATTTTTTTGTGTTTTTAGTAGAGATGGGGTTTCACCAAGTTGGCTAGACTGCTCTCAAACTCCTGACCTCAGGCAGTCCACCCACTTTGGCCTCCCAAAGTGCTGGGATTACAGGCGTGAGCCACCACTCCCGGCCCCAAGCCATATTCTTAATCAACAACATGTTTCTAAGTCAAAGGCACACTGAAATAAATATACATTTATATTTTTCTGTGGGGAAATGTAGACTCCTGGGTGTAGACGTTGTTGCATTACAGAGAGCTATGAAAGGTTACAAGTCAGACGGGCTTTGGTCTTCCAAATGAAGATGAGGCCCATTGGGTTTTGTTAATCGTGCTGTAATACTAAATGATACTGAGCCTAGACATTGTGTGCTCTCTCTATATTTTTATTGAGGCATTTTGTAAAAGACATACTTTGAAAGATTACTAGCACTGCTTTTTCAAGTTTTCTCACCTAGTGAATGACCCAGGACCATTGCTCAGGTTTGTTGACTCTGCATCCATCTCATTCATTCATTTTGCTTTCATTAGTACAGGGAATGAGGTATCATTTCCTTTAATGTTTGAATCTTGGTAGCATTTATGGGTTTCTGTTCGGGTGAGATCTCCAAGACAACTTCTTAGTACACTTTAGTCCTTTATTTTAGATGTAAACATAAGGACACTCTGCAATCATGTAAACTTGTTCTTTGGTCTTTTCTTTTTCCTTAGGACACTTCTCTTGCCCAGACAAGCTTCAGAATGTTGCCTGGATTAGTTGCCCAAGAGTTGATATTTGTACGTTTTGTTATTGGACTAATGGATCATTTCTTTCTAAATGCCCCAATCACTCCAGGATTATTAGCATGCCGTGAGAATTCCTACAACAGCATTTTCCCAATCTTCCTGCTTCTGGGCCCATCAAGGAGGCACCAAGTTCAGTTCAGCAAGTGTTCATTGGTCAGCCACTATGTGCCAGGCAAACATGAATGTCATTTAATCAATGCACTGTGACATATGCAATAAGAGAAGGTACAAAAGGCACCTGATTTATTCAGAAGAAGATGTCGAAGAAAGGTCTGTAGAGGTGATGCTTGAAGAGGGTTTTGGAGATAAATACCTTATTGGGCAGGCATTCCAGGCAGAGGGGAAGCAAAGAGCACAGGTGAGAACACAAATGACAGTGTGGTGTGTGTGTGCACAGAGGGAAGAGCCAAGGGGATGGCTGGAGTACACAGGTTAAGCCATGGAGTAGAGGAGGAAGAGGATGGAGAACTTACAAGGCCAGCTCATGAAGGGTTTTGTGCCATGCTAAATGTAACCTACCGAATGAAGAAGTCAGCCCAGTATTTTAGGACAATCAAGTAGAGTGCTGTGTAGAGACTGGAATGAGAGAGGTAGGAACATTAAGCTCTAACTGTTGGGATTATGTTGGGCCACATGTACAGAACACCTAAACAACAGTGACTTATTAAAGAGTTCCGTTCACTCAGATGCAACTGGTAAATAGGGGAATGATGTCAGATTAATGTGTAATTGTGTTTGTTCACACACGGTCTTTCCTAGACAAAAGCTGGAATAGTAAGAGAAGAGAACAAAAACGTCCTCCGCCTAGCTGCTGTCCAGACAGGAGCCCTTTCAGCTCTATTTTAATAACATTTGAAATGAGCACAATCCCGGGGGGGTCCCTCCCAGATAGGTGCACATCCAGCCTTGCATGGTCCTCAGCTCATGGCAGACCACACACCTTCCTGTGCACTGGGCCCTGCTGTCAGTTGTTGTCTCAGTACCTGTCAGCCAGCCTTTCCAGTCTATTTTTTGTGATTTTTAATAACCACCCAGGAGCCTATAGCCACACTGAACTGCCCATCTAAATTTCCTCTTGACTATTTTGTTACTGCAGTAATTAGAAGGTATCGAAGATTTTCAGTGGTCTGACCCAATTGTAGATTTCTCAAAGACCTTATTTTTAATACACATTTGTGCAGAGGACAAGATTTTTCAGGGTTTATTTATCATGTTATAGCAACAACACCAACAACCCCAGTGTGCAATTTACTCTTCTCTCATGACAAGATGTCTTTTTTTTTTTTGAGATGGAGTCTCACCCTGAACGATCTATGTTCACTGCAACCTCTGCCTCCTGGGTTGCAGCTATTCTCCTGCCTCAGCCTCCTGAGTAGCTGGGACTATAGATGCACACCACCATGCCTGGCTAATTTTTTGTATTTTTAGTAGAGACGGGGTTTCACCATGTGGGCCAGGCTGCTCTTGAACTCCTGACCTCAAGTGATCCACCCTTCTCAGCCTCCCAAAGTGCTGGGATTACAGGCATGAGCCACCGCCCTCAGACTTCTCTCATGACAAGATGTCTAATAGGAAACAGTGCAAGGTGGAGAAGGAGCCTCACAGAGTCCACAGTGCCCATGCCTCCTCCCAACTTTGTGCTTTGTCATTGTTAACAGGTGGCTTCCATCCTCCTGATCACAGCATGAATGCTGATATTCTACATCGTGTACCCTTAGTCACACAGCAAGGGGGTCTGGGAAGATGGATATTTTAGTGCATTGCCATAGTTAACGGAGATTCCATTAACAGTGTTTACTGGATAGGCACACTGAAGGGGCTGCCAAACACACTCTAGGATGGTTTTCTAATCTGTAAAATGGGACTAATATGACCTGTCTCACAGACAGATTCATTCATATCCTCCCTTGGAAGTCAGAGTGGAGCTCACAGGCCTCTTTCTGAGGGTTCTACCCTATGTTTTCCCATCTCTTCCATTCTCTTAGGTTTCCATACTTTCCACTGTGTGCTCTTATTTTGCATCCCTCTGGAGTTTCCAGTCGCCAACACAGAGATTTCTGTCATC
The DNA here is from genome assembly GCF_049350105.2 of Macaca mulatta. Taxonomy (NCBI): domain Eukaryota; kingdom Metazoa; phylum Chordata; class Mammalia; order Primates; family Cercopithecidae; genus Macaca; species Macaca mulatta. Next base: position 95,573,733 of record NC_133420.1, read on the forward strand.
CACGTACCATTTATTAGATTTCGTTAGGAAAACACCTTGAAGCTACCTCCTCAGCCTGGGCTGTTTGAAATCAATGCAGCAGCAGTGGGAAGGGGGCGCCCTCCCTGTTGGTCATGGCTTCTATGGTTCCTGAGCTATCTTTCCCATGATTTAAAGCATGCCCTGCCTGTAGGCTCCCTAAAGCAGGCCAGTCAGCTCCCAGACAATGGTGGCATTTTCTTACCTCAGTATGGAGCTGTAAGCTTGTCAGTCCAGTTCAAATTGAGTGCAACAAGAAACAAAGGGTTTCCAGACACCAACAGGACTCCAAGAACAAAACATATTGTAAACGGCTTGTCCCACCAAGGAGCCAAAGCATCTTTCAAACTGTAGAAATATCAGAGCATTGATATTTAAATGGCAGTGAGGTGGCAAATACAAGTTTAGCTAACTTCTTCCTCAGTTGGCTGTTTACTCACGGTGATTGTGCAATGGTACTTTCCAACAAGATTCCAATGGGCTGTAGCCAAGACTGATTTCATCACTGCCGATTTATTGTGTTAAATATTTAAAAGTTATTTTAATTTTAATTTTATTTATTTATTTTTTGAGACAAAGTTTCGCTCTCGTCGCCTAGGCTGGAGTGCAGTGGTGCGATCTCAGCTCACTGCAACCTCCGCCTCCAGGGTTCAAGAGATGCCCCTGCCTCAGCCTCCAGAGTAGCTGGGATCACAGGCATGCACCACCACACCCAGCTAATTTTTTGTATCTTTAGTAGAGACGGGGTTTAACCACGTTGGCCAGGCTGCTCTCGAACTCCCGACCTGAGGTGATCCACTTGCCTTGGCCTCCCAAAGTGCTGGGATTACAGGCGTGAGCCACCGTGCCCTGCTTAAAGGTTATTTTTAAAGGCTGATTTTAAAGACAATAAACATACTCCCACAGAAAATTTCATCACAACTACATATATGAGGTTATGAAATAATAAAGCAGTAAGTCAAGAAATTGCATTGCTTAGAACTTAAGCATTGTGTCACGTCTTGAAATCCCAGAAAGACAAATATAATTGATTATAAATCAACAGTGTAATAGATTTCATGGAGAAAGTTGTGACATATTCACAAAAGAAATGAGCCGATGAGTGCACTTAATGTTATTCCGATGTTATAATCAGCAGTCATAATCAGGAATAATTTTCCATATCAGCCATGATGTTATTAATGCTTACATAGTAACAGGGATTGATGATTAGATTCGGAGAAGTCCTTAATTACTCTCGTATACTTAATTACTACAAAATTACCCCAAGAACAGTTTTACATAAGTAATACTTGGGAAAATCTGACTGTGTTCTAATTCTAAAAAACAAAAGTTAATTTTAGGTGTATACGCCGAGTGCAGTGAGCATTTCAACATGCTGAGTTTTGTGGGAGGGGTGTGAGATGGTCATCTGAACCAGAAAAGATGTTGGAATGATGGATTATGGAAATGACTGAACTGTGAATAATCTACATATATAACTAAGCATCTGCACACGCAAGCATGAGTGCGTGTGCACCCACACAGATTAAACTCACTATGTTAATGTGCTATGTTTGATCATTAAGAGTATTAAATGATTGAATCAACTCTTGCTAAATTGTCTCAGGACAGGGACTGCATTGTCCCACAATATTTGCACACTGCAAGTGCTTAATAACTGCTCATTAAATAATATTAATGAACAGAAAGAAAAGACAAGAATAAAGGGATTTTTGCTCATGGCATCTTAGACTGATTGGCAGAGTCAGCCCTTGGCAAAATTGTGACTTACAGTCAAGTTTATTTGGGCCCTCTTTTCTCTGGGCACTTCCTGCCTGTTTCTCTGCCCCCCTTTTTATTTTATTTTATTTTTATTTACTTATTTATTTATTTATTTATTTTTATTTTTTCTGAAACAGAGTCTCGTTCTGTCGCCCAGGCTGGAGTGCAGACACGACCTTGGCTCACTGCAACCTCTGCCTCCTGGGCTCAAGCGATTCTCCTGCCTCAGCCTTCCAAGTACCTGAGATTACAGGCACTTGCCACCGCGCCTGGCTAATTTTTGTATTTTCAGTAGAGACAGGGTTTTGCCATGTTGGCCAGACTGGTCTTGAACTCCTGACTTCAGGTGATCCACCCGCCTCGGCCTCCTAAAGTGCTGGGATTACAGCCATGAGCCACCTCGCCAGGCCCTGCCCCCATCTTTAAACACCCAGTGCTGACCAACTGCCTGAGACCTCTTCCCAGAGGAAATAGGATGAACGATTCACTTACACGTTGAGGTAAATTTAATATATTACTGCTTCTTGTGAGTATCTGAATAATAAAAGAGGATACTGAGACACAGCTGGTACTGAGTGTGTAGTAGTGAAGCACTGGGCCATGGCAGCCCTGTGGAAGAGGAATTGTGAGGAATTCACAGTGCCCATAGATACCAGTCCTTTGCTTAAGAAAGCATTTTCAGTTTGGAGACAGGAAGATGGCAGTTACTAACTGGAATCCTATGATCAGGTCATGCAATGCCCTGATTCTGAGGTTCTCAAGTTTAGTAGATGATACTGACACCCCTGTTTCAGACTTGGCACAAGAATGAGAGAATGCCTGGACTACAGTAGATGCTCACTTCATTGCAGCTGTTATTGTTATTTTTCTACTGTGTATCAGATACTTGGTGCTCTAAGCAAGTCCAGAGCAACCTCCTAGGTGAGACTATGGAAGAGCTTAAGCACCATGCCCTAATTCATATACCTACTGAGTATCAGAGGTGGTTTTATAAACCCAGTCTGACCCTAAAGCCCACAGTCATACTTTGTGATGGTGCCTGTTGAAAAGAAAAACAGTATTATGGAAAGTTTTAGTTAATTGGGAATTGTTTTTGCATGAAGGTTAAGTATGGAACCATAAATTTGCGGTTCCTTATAGGGTTAACATTCTGTTGTCAATAGAAGTGCTGTGATTTGCAAGATAAAGTAATTTCCCACCAACTGCTTGACTGCATGTCTTTGGACACCGATAGCTGAAAAATCACTTTTTTCTGGGTGAGGCAGTGTAGTGAATGCCTGTCATGCCCTTGCTCACTAGTCCTCATAACAACACTGTAAAGAAGGCATTGTTTACTCCCATTTTACAGGTGGGGAATCTGAATCACTGTAGTGCCCAGAGTGTTTAAATCTTAAAACAGTGGAGCTGGATATTGCGCCCAGGACCATCTGACTCCAGATCTGTGCTTTTAGCCATTCCGTGATGCTGCTATTAAGCCTTTGATTGGGGGTTGTCCCTGTTGGGAGTGGAGAGCTCCCTATCTAACGGCTCCCATTGGGATTACCCCATTGTGTGTGTGTGTGTGTGCGCGCATGTGCACGTGCACATGTGTGTATGTGTACATGCCCTTATGCACTGTGCTTGCTCAAGTACAGGTATGCTGGGGGAAACTTTGGAAGCCTAATTACTATAATAAATCAACATACCTGGGTTCCTGGGCTTTTAGTACAGTCCTTACATACAATTTACAAATTCTTACTGACTTCTTATATTATAAAGGAAAAATTTTACCTGTCCATTTTTTTAAAGTCCTTACAGTACTGAAACTATATTATAGAGAGTTTAAGTCCCCTCCCAGCCTTATGTTTGTCCCAATTCCACTGCCCAAAGGTAATGACTATTAAAAGATAAGCAAGTATTCTTTTAGACCTTTTTAAATGCTCATAGAAGGAGACATATCTGTGTCTATGTATATGCCCATATGCCCTGTTATAAAAATGGCCTCACGTTCTGCACCTCACATTCTACATTTTGTTTTATGACTTGATTTTTTTTTAAACTTAGCAAAATACATGCTTTTTCTTTCCAGGTCATTGCATATAGAGTCTTCTTAATTGTATAACTCTCATAAGAATAGGTCATCATTTTTTAAATCATTCCCCTATTGATGAACACTTTTTTCATTTTTTACATTTTCTAGCAATGCTATGTTAAATCTCTTCATATATACATATTTATACAAACACTCCTATACACACACACACATATGTATATGTGTGTGTGTGTGTATATATATATCTTTGCACAGTTTCTTAGGAAATATTTGTAAAAGAGAAAATGCTGGATTACTGAGTATGCACATTGTAAAGTCGGATAGGTGTTGACATATATTCTTTTAGAAAGGCTATACTAATTTAGACTCTCATCAGCAGCACGTTACAGGGCCCCCATTTCCTCACACTGGATGTTAGTATTTTAATTTTTGCCGATTTGTAAAGCTAAGATTGGTGACTTATTTTAATTTTTCCTTTAGCTAGTAATGTAATTGAGCATCTTTTCATATTTTCATTGAACACTTAAAGACAGTATTAATAGTAACAGGGATTAAATAACAAGAGCTACGACCGGGGTGTTTTACATTATTTAAGTATCTTTCACCCTGTCGGTCAAGCTGTGTCATTTGCAGCAAGACAGTTTGTTTTCCCGACTGGAACTCAGAAATTTGTTGATGAGGAAGAAATATCCAGAAAAATCTCTACCTCATTGACCATCATGACTTCGTCAGTCAACTTAAAAATGCCTATAGACAGTGTTTAATTAATACTATTATAGATTTAGCACTTTTTCTTTCTTTGGGGGAAAGAATGACATCTTTCTAGAAGCAAATGTTCTTATATCTAAAACTCATGAAGTTGGCCTCTAATGAAGGAACTCTTAAAATGAATTAATTATTTTTCTGATAACACCATTCTAGGTGTTCCTCTGTTGGACTCTTCAGGGCTAAACATGTCAATGGCAATCTATGTCTTATAATTCCTATATTTTAAACTGGAATACCCTTATAAATATGGTAAACAATTGATGGTTTAGAAGAAGAAAAAGAGGTAACAGTTGTAGGTGGAGCTTCCTTAAAATACATCAGTAAACATCTGGGTTGCTGGTAGCGAGGCCACTCTCTTCATAAAACAGAACAACAAAAACAATAGAATACTGGAACTGGCTTGATCTGTCCCCATTCACATCCTCTGAGCTTAGCAACATGTTACAAAACAATCCTAATTCCCTTAGAATTTCTTGTTGGTTTACTTAGAATTGTGAGTGCTCTTTCTGACTACAGGAATTTCCCCTCTCTAACCAGATTGTTCAGACTAAACTCTTTATTTCATTCTTTTGTGAGGTCTTTGAGAACTATACCTTACAAGATGTAAGTCTATTGAAATAAAAACATTCTGGTATTTCTCCAGATCACTTAAGTATAACTACCAAACCCTCCCTTCTTATGTTCATCACCAAACCCAACCTCATCTCACACATCCCAAAACAAGTTCTTAAATTTCCTTGCCATTGTGGCAAAATCATTCAGGGAATCTGAATTAGCCAAATAATTACCCAAGGTTCTTTGCATCTGTGGATCTGGGCTGATGCGGTATTTTTGTCAATACCAGTGAGGTCCGTGGCAGTGCCTACATTCATATATCAGTATATGTTTTATAAATCACTCTTACATACATAATTTTTATCAGTGCCTAGTAACTATGGTTATATAGAAATTGCCCAATAAATACTTGTTGGATGAGTGCCTGACAAGATACAAAGGCAAGCTTCCTGGTAGCCAGATGGAGGTAACAGAGATCCCGGGATCCAGTGATGTATGTCAGGTTTCCCAAATACAACATCCACTCTCCTATCTCAAAGTCACTTATATAGGTTTCTGTACTCTTACTTCGAGCCCAAATGTAATCTTAACATAACGTTCTAGGTAGTAGGTTTTGGGGAAGCCTAACCATGTATAACAGAGACTCAGTTATGAAGCAGAGGTTCAGAGGGAAAAATAATTGAGTCATTGGATCACTGGCAAGGATGAGGTAGGGGCCCACTTTTAGATTAGAGTGCTGGAAATTTGTGTAATAACAGACTTGGATTCGAAGAAGCAAAAAATCACCTAGTTAGTAAAGCGGATGTAACGTGGGAGTTTGGTTACAGCTGGACAACAGAAGTCTAAGCCACAAGATCAGTATGGGACCAACAGTGAGACCAAGACTTCTGAGTCATTCAAATTAGGTCCCATGATTGCACCTTGACCAAGAACTGACATGTGAGAGACAGGCATTGAGAGAAAGAGCCAGGCAAGTCATCTGGAGCCATATCTGCTGAGAGTGTAATTCAAGGCCCTTTTGGAACAATCATCACCACCTTATCCCCAAGAGCCTCATCTACCAGCAGAAAGGGCTGGGAGCCTGCCGAAGGGGAAGAGATGCCCATGGGAAGAACTCCCTCTCTCCATTTCAAATGAAATTAGAGCTGTTCTGTTGTTGTTTTAAATTGGTATTTCACTTGGAAATCTTTCAAATGCTTGTAAATCATCTAAATATGTTCTCTTAGAGCCTCTCAAACTTTAAGAAATACCTTATTAAATATACAAAATTCCAGACCCTTCTTCCAGAGTCGGCCATCGAGCTCAGGAATGTGCATGTTCAACACACATGCTAAGGTGGAGCTGATGCCTCAACCCTGGTAAGAATCACTGGCCTAGACACCAACTGTAGGGCTCAATGCCCTCTCACCGTGGCTTCCCAGTCAGAGATAACCCAAAGGAAACAATTTGCCTGTGACTCAAGAGGTTAGAACTCTCCAGCTTCCTCCTCCCTTTATCTCTTGGGGACGCCTTTTTTTTTTTTTTTTTTTTTTTTTTTTTTTTTTGAGACGGAGTCTTGCTTTGTCCCCCAGGCTAGACTGCAGTGGCGTGATCTTGGCTCACTGCAACCTCCACCTCCCAGGTACAAGCAAGTCTCCTGCCTCAGCCTGCTAAGTAGCTGGGATTACAGGCACCCGCCACCATGCCAGATTAATTTTTGTAGTTTTAGTAGAGACAAGGTTTCACCATCTTGACCAGGCTGGTCTCAAACTCATGACCTCGTGATCCACCCACCTCGGCCTCCCAACGTGCTGGGATTACAGATGTGAGCCACCATGCCCGGCTGGGGAAGTCTTTTAAAAAGCTGTGGAGAACCAGGCTGGCTCACACAGATTTCAGGCGAGGCCGAAGGGAATTGAGATGCAGCAGCACTTCCTTTTAGTAATCCATGAAATCTCTGTTTGGAATCTTCTTCTCTGCCCGACCTTTCTTACAGCAAAGCTTAGTTGGAAAGACAAGGGCATTTAAAATTAAATCTTCATTCTTCACCATACTTCCCTTTTTCTGTTTTTGGTCCAGGTAGCCCTGGTCAAAAGATTGCTTGTGCGTTTATGGGAAAATGACTAATACAACCATGGGCAGATTTACCTTTCTACTCAGAGAAGGGAGGATGACAGGTCACACCAGGCTTATAATGAGACAGTAGGAGCTAGAATTTTTAGTGGGTTTTACTGTTGGCAAAATAATTTCATGTTTATTATTTCAGTTGATCCTTGCAGCTACCCAGTAGGGATACATGTATACTAGCAGCGAGCAGTCCCCCTCATAGAAAAATTCCCAACTCCTTCTTATTAACCTTGGCGAAGTGTTTGCCCCACACTGCATCAGATACAGAATATCCAAATCCTCCACCCTTCATTTTGATCCTTACTTGTATCCAGGATTTTTGAGTTATAGGGAGTAGTTGGCAGGTGATGAAGTGTGGGTGGCTACTCATGGGCAACTGGGCACTGAATCCTTTGTTCCCTGTGCTGCTTCTCCTTCCCACGTTGAGGATTCTGATGCCACATGAGTGTTATTATCTATTTTTATAAATAGGGATCATAGGCTCAGAGAGGCTAGAGTTCCCTCAAAGTCACACAGCTAGTACATGGCAGAGGTGGCTTTCAGATCCATCTTGGATCCCGCAGGATTTCTTGGTTTTGAGAATCTCTATTTTATGTAATTTCCGAATGTGCATTATCACCATCAGGACTCACTGAACCATTTTGCTATAACTGCGTATATCCACACATGGCAATTACTGAGACACATTGCAATTAGTTTATTTTGGCAGCTTATCATTTTGAGAATTTGGAAGCCATAGGCCACCACGCGCTAGGGTTTTGGGTGGTTTGGGAATATTTAAATGAAAATTGATTACATCTTTTAATCAAGAGTGTTTTAAGCATGCTGCCTTCTCACTCTGTTTTTTCCCCCTATTTCTCTATTGTCCCTTTTAGCCACCTGCTCTGCCCATTCCCATCCCCTTGTTTGAACCTTTTGCAGATGTGAGTAGCAGAACCTCCTCCTTCTCTGCTACCTAGTCCCTGGAAATGAGTATATAAGCCTAAAGGCCAAAATGTGTTCGCAGTGATAAATGCTGTTCCCAGCTTGCTACAGACCAGATGAGGTGCTGTGAGGGGCACAAGTGGAGAAAGTACCCAGCATGTTCAAAGTGCATCTCACAGTGGCCTGCAAGTTGGCAGCAAGAGCTATAGGTGAAAATGGCCTTGCTTCTTGGACCACGTGGACTTTTCTAATTAGAAGGCTTCATGCTACAACCCATCTCTCTCTCCAAGGACAAAGGGACCAGGCAGTTGCTCCAGTGGTCAACTTTTGAACCACTGTCATGGGTTCCTTCAAAAGAAATGTGCCTAAATGGAATTTTCAGGGTTATTATTTCCATTGTCTTCCTCTTTCTTAGTAGAGTAGTTGCTTAAATGTCAGTCGTAAATAGCTTGAGTGCTTTGCAAGCTGGTTCAGTTCTCAGCCTGAAGAAAAATCTGTCTTCCTAACACAGTCTGTGAGCTGTTCCTGCAGCTTCCCCATTTATAGATTCTGTATTAAAATGAAGAGTCAGTTTTTATACCTCTTCCAGGAGGATGCTTAGTAGAGTCCTACCTCAGATGAAGACCTGGATGGTACTGATGGCCAAGGCAAGCAGCCAAGGCAAAAATGATAACCAAATTGTGGCAATTTCACTTTTAAGAGCAGCATGATTTTATACTTAATGGTAGTAGGTTGTGTGATAAAAATTGCTTAAGAACTACTTATGTGTTACACAGAACCTCTACATATTTCTAAGCTTGTTTCATGGTTACATAATTGAACTGAAGGCCTACTATGTGCCAGAGAATGCATTAAATGCTTTTATAAACACTATTGTACATAATATTTTCCACAACCCTATAAAATTTCAAAGAAAATGGGGCTCAAGAAAAAATCATTCATCCAAAGACGCACAATTGGTTAATAAGTCATCTGGGATTCAGACCCAAATCCAAGTTGTTCATGCAATGGATGGAAATAAAATAGGGGCTAAATCAGCAAATCGGCCTTGAGAAATTTCTGAAATGTCTCTGTTTCTACACTCGAGGGTTTGTAGAATTTTTCAGTTATTAGGTGATTTGATCAGTTTTACTAATTAATTAAATACTTTTCTTCCTAATGAGAATATTTGTACTTTCCAAAATGTTGATGCAGTCTGGGTAACTTTGCCTGCAATCTGGCAGTGAGACACCTCAACAAAAGTGGCAAGATTGTATTTAAATTGATTTGGTCAGAAGCCTGAGCCCCAGTAATCTGACATGAACTATGTCCCTGAATAGATACAGATTTGAGTCCTGGTTCTGAAACGTCGTAGCTATGAGGATTTGGATAAATTTAGTTATTTTAACTTCTCCCTCTTTTTTTTTTTTTTTTTTTGGCTATATTACTTAACCAAAAAGTTGTTTTAATGATGAAGATTTTCTATGTAAAACACCTGGGGCAATGCTTGTCTCTGAGTAAATAAATATTAGTTTCTTTCCTTCCTTATGACAGAATTCTGAGTGGTTGGTGTAACAGTGACCAAAATATTTTTCCAAAACGCCAAAGCAAGGAACCCGCCAGTGAGAAAGCTCTGGACTTAGTAGGAGACTGTATGATTGCTGTTTTCATTCTGCTGCCCATTTGTTTTAATACAAAGGCTATATCCACAAATAATTCCAAATATCTGTATATTTAGAAATATTAGAATGATTGGATGAATTTTGCACCTTTTGACATGATATCATATAAACAAAGTATTGGTTATAAAGGCAAGGTACTCAGTATTTCCTCTGCTTCCATCTCATTGTCTAAAATGGGAACATTTGTTTGAAGTACCTGCTTACAGGACAGAAATGTCAGGAGGCTACTTAAGAAGAAATTTTTAAGGTAGTCTAATATTAAGGTACCATGTAGGTAGTGAGTGTATGATTCCCTGGGCCTTTCTCTGAATTCAAAGTTTGAATGTATAGAATTAGGCTGAGCAGATGCGACCACAAAGACTGTATTCTTATGACCTCTAGGAGCTTTTTCAGAAACTTACCTATGTGTTCTTTTTTTCTCATTGGCTCTGTCGTGGATTAAAGAAGGTTTTCCAAGGCAGCAGGTCAAGGGTCCGCAGAGAGCAAGGGCTCCACAAACATCCTGAGCATTGGAGAAGAAATGAAGGGAGCCAAGGGGAGTGAGGACATTTATCTTCTTTATACTCTGTCCCTTATCTTTTTCTTTCCTATCAAAATTTGTATTTTCAGAGACTGTTTAGTGTGGTTGGTTGGGGGAATTTATAACTGCCATGATTGAGTGATTGAGAGCTTTAACCTGGACAGGGAGCGTTGAATCCCTGGGAAACACCTAATCGACCCAAGTAAATCTCCCACTCCTAGGCTGTGTGGAAGTGTATTTTTAGCAGGGGTTCTTCTTATACTTGCTGTTGTCTTTGTCATCTGCTTTCCCATGCCCATTCCATTCACCAGGAAGCAGAATCCCTGGATTCAGCAAACCTTCCTTTATTCTACCCTCTGACTTTGCACTCCAAGGCTGAGTGAAACCAAAGAATCTTCTCAGCAGGAAGAAAGTGTGGGTTGGCCAGGGATGAGCCAGTCCCACAGAGAGCTGAGGACTGTAGGTCTCTCTTAAGTACTAGGGTGTATGGAAAGAAGATAGATATCATATCAGTAAAACACCTGTATTTTAATTCTTATTAAAGTAACTAAGATTTCATTACATTTATTCAGTCAACAAATATATATTGAATGCTTACTACATGCCAGGTACCAGTCTCAGTGCCATGGATACAATGATTAACAAACTGGACAAGGTGTCTGCCTTCATAGAATACATATTTTGGTGGGGAAGGCATCTAATACAGAGATACATAATATAAAGGGATACATGCCCACTCACTTATTTAATAGACTATTTTAGAGCAGTTTTGGGTTTACAGCAAAATGTAGTGGAAAGTACAGGGAGTTCCCATATACCCTCCTCCCCCCGCCCCCTCCACACACAACCTCTGCCACTACCAACATCCCACACCAGAGTGGTGCATTTGTTAAAATCAATAAACCTACAGTGACACATCAGTTTCACTCAAAGTCCATAGCTTATATTAGGGGTCAGTCTTAGTATTGTACAGCCTATGAGGTTTTTTTTTTTTTTTTTTCTTTTTTTTGAGACAGAGTCCCGCTCTGTCACCCAGGCTGGAGTGCAGTGGCTGGATCTCAGCTCACTGCAAGCTCCACCAGCCTATGAGTTTTAACAAATGTATAATGGCATCTATCCACCATGATAGCATCATACAGAATAGTTTCGCTACCTCTGTGCTCATCCCTCCCTCCCCACAAACTGTGGAAACCATGGACTTACACTGTCTCTATAGTTTTGCCTTTTCCAGAATGTTGTATAGTTGGAGTCATGCAGTATGTAGCCTTTTCAGATTGGCTTCTTTCACTTAGCAATATGCATTTAAATTTAAATTCCCTCCTTGTCTTTTCATGGCTTAATAGGTCATTTCTTTTTAGCGCTGAATAATATTCCATTGCCTGCATGTACTACAGTTTATTTATTCATTTTGCCTACTGAAGGAAATCTCGGTTGCTTCCAAGTTTTGGCAGTGATGAATAATGCTACTATAAACGTCCATACAGAGGGTTTTGTATGGACATAAGTTTTCAAAACCTTTGGGTTTTGAAAGAGGACACAATTGCTGAATCCTATGGTAAGCATATGGTTAGGTTTGCAAGATACTGCGAACCTGTCTTCTAAAGTGGTTGTACCATTTTGCAGCAAAAGAGTTCCCATTGCTCCACATTCTTGCCAGCATTTGGTGTTACCACTTTCAGTTTTCACCATTACAATAGGTGTGTAACCAAAGATGGTCCAATTCCTCTTAGTAGTGTGAGGGGCCTTATATAGTATAAGTCAGTGCTTCTTGAAAATGGCCACCTTTTCAGACCTGTCATAGGTCAGTGCCTTTGGTTACAGTGGATGTGACATATGAGACTTGGTGACCCTGAAGTGAATTGAGCAACAATATCCTCCTTCTGTGCAAATATTCCAACTTGTAAAGCAGCCCAGAGGCATAGGGTGAATTCTTTTCCAGGTGACCAGAACTTCTAGACTTGCACATTAGGCTGGGGTCCTCCAGATCCAGATTTGTTGTCCTTCATTTGCTCTGGCTTAACTAACAAGCAGAATGCTGAGATGGTCCTTTAACATAGGGTCACAGAGAGGAAGAAGAGGAGGAACAGCAGAAGTATGGAAGGGGATGGTGATGAGCAGTGGTGAGATGTTGGCAGTTGGTTGTAGAAGTGTGGAGCCACTAGTATTTGGGGGAAACAGCAACCCTGGTGTGGCCATCAGCATATGGCTCTTGTCTTGCTGGGTCTTAGGGGATGTCACCACTGTCCCTAAACCAAGGAACGAGTTGCCCTAGGGGCTTCACTGATTATGTACCATCTTTTCCTCTCTTCTTTCCCTGGACTTGGTTTATAGGAATTATTCAAAGGTGGTAGGCCAAGGGCCCCAAAAGAGTAGGAGAATCCACAAAGAGTGCTGGAAAAGAAGAAATCTGGAGGCCAAGGAGAGTGAGGTCATGCATCTTCTGTGTCCCTGTCCTTGGGGTCCTGGTTTGAGCCCACCTATTTATCACTTACACTTCTCCATGTCCTTGCATATGCAGCCACCATATGACTGGGGCCAAAATCGCTACACTTCCTAAAGTAGTAACCCACAAAATTATAGTCTGTGCGGAAAAATAATTAGAGCTGTAAAGCTCATAAATATACATCCTTCCTTCCACTTGGCTAGCAAACAGCCATACGACCAAGAAACTGAGGGACTGCCAACTCTGCCTCTGCCACTGATATCTGCTTATTCTTCTACCCAGGCACAAACTGCTTAGCACCAATGGCAGGAAATCTGCTCTGGCAGGGCTGGTTCTCAGCAGAGCTGTGGGGTGACCTCCTGACTATACCTGCCATCAACAGACAGGGCCAAACAAAGGGAACCACAGTCAAAACTTCCTTATTTGTTCTGTTTCATTCTTCCTATCTTGAATGCATTCTGGAAAAGAGAATTGCATCTATGTATCCATTAAAGAAAATTTTCTTTTTGTTGTCATATGTAGTATGAAATTATGTTACCTGATTTCTCATTTATATGTTTTTCTTTCTTTCTCATTAAAATGCAGGCTCCAAAAAGGCATGGAATGTGGTTTATGTACCACTATATCCCCAACACTTGAATAAGTGCTTGGTAAATAGTTGTCAAGTAAACGAATACATAGAAATTGAAATGCTTATGTTATTAGAACAGAAAAAGAAAAAAGTAAAAGTAACAGTTATAGAATGTGAACTATGTGTCAGGCACATGCCCAGCACTTTACATTGGATGGTGTATGTTAATCCTCTGTAGTCTTTGTGGTTACCTTGCAAGTAGATACTGTTAACACCCTCATTTTGCAAAATTACAATGATTGCAGCAAAGGCAAGCACACACATTAGTCACTGTTTCTTCTGAAAAGTCAAAGGAATAGATGACTCCTGAGATTTGGGTAGTGGCTGAAAAACTATAGCACGGCCTGGATCCCTGAATTGATACAGTCTGCATCACATGGAGTTAAAGGGTTTTCCCATCTGACATATCAAGGGGTCTTGGAACCCCCCAGCATTGTTTCCAAGGAGTCTCCTAGAGGATCCTGCCAAGACTGATTAGGTCACACTCTGGCGGGGGAAGTTCTGGGGAACCTTCCTGATGTTTTTGAGGGGTTCCTGTTGTCGTATGTGGACCTTTTGGACCTATGAGTTGTCATCATGGTCCAGGCTGAGCCTACAGCAGGGAAGGGGCCGTCTCGATTCTGAGTGTTATCCATGTAGCACTTTTCCTAGTGCCCACAGTTTGGTGGTGGTTCCCCAGCCTCACTGTAAAGGAAAACAAGCATTTTGTTTTGCAAGGCCATCTGCTGCATAGACAAACCTACTAAGTACACAGATCATGAGTTATCCCCTTGACGAGGTGTACGCTGATGGTAGTAATCACCATCCATGTTCCTCAACAGTTGGGTAGAGCCTTCTGTGTTGATACTCCACCATCAGATGGTAGGAAAATGGAGACCACAAGGGCACATCGCCACCCTGGTGTGCATGGAGAGCTAGGCCTGCAATCTGAAGTGAAGAGAGTGGGTGACACATTTCTTTCTCCTCCTGCTGCTTCCAGAAGGGAACACGGTACCTCTAGGAGGGTTGGAGTGCCCTCGCAGTTTAGCCTAAAACATTCCTCAGCTTCTTGAGGGGTTGAGAGTTGAGGGACCATTCTTTACTTATTAATGTATTTATATTCTGGTTCCTTCCACAAAGATTGAAGTGACAAATTTGCAAGGAAGAGATAGATGTATTAAAAAATCTAATATACTTTCTATCTTGAAGGCCAGGAGCCTAAGATTAGTTATGTTGCTTTATTTAAACTTGAGGTGGGTCATGTGTTTTTCTTTCAAGAATTTAATCAGAATTACTCTTGAAACAAAGTTGGCTAGACCTGGGAATTCAGATTGCCCTAGAGCTGTGCTGTCAGGTACAGTAGCCATGAGTGGCTATTTAAATTTGAATTAATTAAAATTCAATAAAATTTTAAAGTCAGTTCTTCAGTCACACTAGCCACATTTCAAGTGGCTGAAATGTGATGTGATAACCACATGTAACTACTGCATTGGACAGCACAGATAAAGAGCATTTTCATCATCATGGAAAGTTCTCTTGGACAGCATGGCCCTAGAAGGTATCCTTCTATTATCATATTTAGTCATGTAATGCCTTTCTCCTCTAACTCCCCCACTCCCTTTCTACTTTGGGAAGGAAATCCAAAGCTTCATGGGGCTGCTTTATCATCATTAGCAAAAGGGACCGTGAACTCTTTAACCTATCATCACAGAGACACTGGTTACTCCGTGACTAAAAGAAAAAGAAAAAGCCTTCTAAGAATGAATGCATGTGAAGAAATTCATGCATGATATTAGAGGCAAAAACAGAAGATAAATATATAAAACATTTCAGTTTTGTGTGTATATTCTGAATCATGGAAATAAAAAATAATTTTTGCCTTCTTTGTTTATATAGTCTGCACGTTCTACTTTATAATTAGCCTCAAATATTCTTATAATTTAAAAAAAAGTTTTTTTTTAGAAGGGGGAAAAAAAAAACTTCCCAAAACTGAGAGGAGGAAGAATGATTCTCCTTGACCTTTGAAAACTGCAGTTTAGGTAGAATACATTTATCTGCAAGTTCCTCCCCTCCTCCATGAAGGCAAAATAACTTTTAAAGTAGAGGGGTGATTCTGTAATTAAATGTATAATAAAAACTAATATTTATTGCCAACTTATATTTATGTATATGTTCTTATGCTATTACAAATGCATGTGTTCTCACTCCAACTATATTATCAGTCCTCAAAGACAAGGATGTTGTCTTACATTTCTTTGGTTTCGGCAATAGCACCCTAACCAGCACTTGATAGCCACTTTTGACTGACGGACAGATTGGCTGACCTTGCCACCACTCTCGGGTTTTATGCCCACAAAATGTGTTAACATCTTGCCTCATTTTGCTTTGGGTCCGAGAAGTAGTGTTCTTTCCAAATTTGCTACATGAAATCCAACCGCTGGAATACAGGAGCCATTCATCAGAAAACGAGTTAGGCCTTCTCTGGGTTTGTGTGTGTGGTAAGACCCTAACGGAATTTAAAAAAAAAAAAAAATGTTAGTTTTGTGAAAATAGCACCAGGAAAAGAATATGTGAAAACTCTTTGAGTGACCGCAACCATCCACACCAGTGTATTTGGCATCTCTAGTAACTGGCTACTTGGAGGGAGAGATTTAATAAAGAGGATTTTCTTTTCTTAAGTTGGCTGTTAGAGTGATAAAACATGCTTCTGGGGCCATTCTGGTTTTGACAGTTTCCTGTGTCAGCCAAGACACCCACAGGCAGGAATGAGAGTCTACTCTGCCCTCCTCACTCAGATCCAGACTAGGAGATGAAGCCCAGAATGTTGGATTTGATACTTAACTTTCCCAGGTGTATTTTGCCACATCACAAACCTTTTATACTTATATATATCACAACACTTGAATATAGACTGAAGCATGTGACACTTCTGTTCCCTCTTAGAAATAGGAGAGAAGATAGGAAAGGGAGAATAAATTGGTTTTCACAAAAGGTCAGTGAAAGTCTCTATCATTGTCCCTGAATGATTAATGTCCCTATTTGTGAAGTTGTGGGAGTTTAGTGAAAAAATATCTTCTTTTCTTGGAAGGGTGATATTATACTGAGGAGGGCTATCAGGAAATTTATGGGTGACAAATATGAGGAGAGCTTGCATAAGGGTATAGATAGCAAATATTGTCTCTTTTGCTCAGGAGACATTACATTCTAGTAGACCAGCCATGGTGGTTTATGATAACGTTTTCCTCCTCATGGGTATGCCATATTTGCCGGTACCTGGCTTCCAGGTACCAAAGTCAAGATCAGGCCAAGGAACTACCGAAACCATACATCTCCACATTCCAGGTTCCCTCAAACCACTTAGACATGTTGCTGTTTGGAGCCCCCAGTAGGGTGAATGAAGAAATTAGTCTGTGTGTCAATTAGCACAGGATTGAGGAGCCATGAGCAAGAAGAGGTATACAGCTTAGGTCTTCAAAAGGCCAAAACTGTTCAAGATTCCCCCTGGAAACAGGGGGTGTGCCACATACCTGCTGCTTTGTCCTTTCTTAGATTGGTTATTGTTAAATAACTTCCTTGTTATTTTTGGAAATTTTATTTCCCTCAATAAACTTTTATTTTTAAGAACTACATTGTCATTATAAAATAATTTTATTTTTTATTTAGCGAACATATATACTATGTAATTTATATTATTAAATTATATATTACATAAATGTTAATTATAAAATTATATTACATAATATGTAAATATTAACTCATTTAATCCTTATAACTCAGTATGATATAATTACTATCATTAACCTCATTTTATAAATTGGAAAACTGAGGCACCAGAAGCTAAGTAATTTGCCAAGACTACACAGTTGGTAAGTAGTTGAGCTAGGATTTGAACCCCAGGATCCAGAGTACTTGCTCTTCACTATTGCTAAAATTCAGAAAAAATATAAAGGCCAAAAAAAAAAAAAATACCCAAAGACAACTATAGATATGGTAACTTGCCATCTTTATTCTGTAACATAGGCATCCATACAACTGATCCTAGGCTTCATATTCAATTTTGTATCTTGCTTTTTGAAACATGAACCTTATAATGGTCTTTCCATGTTGTTAAAAGGTCATTATAAATATTGTTTTAATACCTATTTAAAATTCCCATCACATAAATGTACCACTGTTTGCTTAGACATTCTCTTATGGTTGGCCATTTTGACTCTTCAGTTTTCTATTTTGATCACTAGCACTGCAACCACTGTCCCTGTGCAGAATTTCTTAATGTTCTTCAGAATATATTTTCAGGATACTTTATCAGAAGTGAATTTCCTTAATCTAATAGCCTGAACACTTTTAGGGTTCTAAATACAGGTTGTCAAACTGTTTTCCAAAAGGCTTGTACACTCTTGCAGTGTCAACAACACTACATAGAAATGCCTTCTTCATTGACACTTCAGCATTGAGAATGATTTTTAGAAATCTTTGCCAATGTGATAGGTAGAATGTGACATTTTATCATTGTTTTGATTTGTGTTTCTTTGTGGGCTTGAGAGTTTACAGTTTGCTCATGTTGGATGATCAATTATATGAGTATTTATGAGTGGTCTGTTTGGGTCCTTTGCCTGCCTGTCTATTGAAACCATGCCTTTGGGGATCAAAAGGAAAAGAGACAATAGTTTTCCATTCTTTCTTCTTCTGGCCTGATGTGGAATTTCCTTAGGTATTTTCCTTGTCTATACTAACAACAAGCATTTAATCTTCTTCCAAACCTTATGTGGATTTTTCTGTTGATTCTATATAAAGTGCACTCTAGTCTGCTTATAAAGGATATTATCATTTTGTTTTCCACTATGAATGTGCCCTATCCATAAATCTGCATTTGATCTATCTTGGATCACAGACTCCTAGAGGGCCAGTATGTGTCTTTATGGACGGTTAAGCACACATTCTTTGGCAATATTCATAACAACCATAGAATAGGCCTCCCAGCGTCCCAGCAAGGGTGATCTGAGCAGTTACACAGTCTACATTGTGGGTCCTAATGGGAAATGAGAAGGGTTGAGAGCATAGTACGTTGGATGTATCAGTTCACTCTGGTTTTACTTAAAGAGAGCTAAGAAGAAACTCAAATAGCACCTCCCCTCTCTTTTGATAGGTGGTTCATTTCTTTAATAAGGGATGAAGCTTTCCAGTCTCAAGAAGAAGCAGTTCTAGTAGAGGAAGGCACACAGGATTAAGGGTCCAAAGTCCATGGGTTTGTTCTGCATTCTCCATTATTTAGTGTTTGTGGAAAAAATCCTGGGGTACTTTCTCTATTAATCCCTTTTTTTCATCAAAACCAGAATAGTGATATCAATAATAACTGACATTTATAAAGTACTTTAACACGTTACAGATGGACTTCCTTATCCAGTGACTCACTTAATCTTCACAATAGCCTGCTGAAGTAGACAAGGACATTCACATTTTACAGTTGAGGAGACAGACACAATGAAATGTAGAGAGTTAACAGCAGAGCCACAACTCTCCCTCCAATAAAGTATGGAACTAAGATTTCATTATTATATTTTCAAAAGCATATTACGCTCCAAGAAAATAATCTGTTGACTTAAATGTATTATGAGGCAAGGAGAAAGAAGAAAAAAGTAAGCCAGCCATCATGAAAGGAGTGGAGGATCATAGAAAAGAACCACATAGGACCCCAAGGAAAACTACATTGAATGGAAAAAAATTGAAAGGAATAGATGAAATAAAATTATCAAAAGGTTGATGATTATTTTCAAATATTACTCTTTTCTCATATTTTTCCTTTTTTGGAGTTTTATTTGTATTTCATTTTTATTTTCTAACATTTTCATAACATTATTCACTTCCAGTTTTTCCATTTACTGCAAAGATCAACAATAGTAATAGTTAAGTACATCCAACTATGGAATACTGTCTACCTAGCCAGGATAATAAGATCTAAATGTGCATATATTTCTCTATTGGAAAGACAGATAGATGGATGCATTTTTAAGTGGGTCTTTTTAAGAGCATTCTGCAAGATTTTAACCAGTGTGTAAACAGAAGAAAATATAGGATAAAGGAAGTTAAAGAAGATGCATTTAAATGTCAGTGGGAGAATCTGGGGTAGAAACCTCCCCTGAAGGTCAGGCCTTCAATGTCCAGGACTCTTCAGAGAGTCTAGGGAAGGTAAGAAGGCTTCCCACTTCAGATACTAAAGCACATAATAAAAATGTTACACACTAACCAGCTTGGAAATCCCTCTAAGGTAGAAGAGCTTCAGCCCAACAGTGCATTCCAAATGTTTGCTTGGAAGATTTTACAAGTGGCCTTAAGAGTTAAAGGCATTTGTCATATGAAGCCAGGCTGAGTGAGGTTCTAGCTGGGTTGGAATGATCTGTGGAACTTGTGCCTATAGGAGCTCAATGCCATGCTTGTATTTCAGGATTTTATGGGCAGCTGCAGACGTTCTGCCCCCCACATTATCCCGATTCCCAGAGAACTGTGCCGCCTGTCAGCTCCTGCAGTGTGGTGCCTTCCTTTGAGGACTGCCTGGTCCCTACATCCATGGGCCAGTCCGGTTTTGATGTTTTCCACAGAGCCTTCTCGACTCACTCGGGCATTACAGGTGTGTTGGTTGTCTGTGACTTAGAAAATCCTGTCAACTGACAGGAGAGACCAGGTGGGCTGCCTGTGACTGACCTGGGCTGGACTTGACCAAGCACGTGACCGCATCAAATCCTGTTGAATGACCCCTGAAATGTCTCTTATCTTCACCTTCCTCTTCAGCCCTCCCTCAGACCCTCTTCTTCCACCGCCCTGGTGCAGGAGCCATCATGTCTCTCCCAGACTATGGCCATAACCTTCTAGTAAGTCTCCCTGACCTGATTCCTTATCTTTACCATTCTTCCCTCCATACTACTATGAACATTGCCTCCCCAAAATGAAGGATAAAATATGCCTCTTTTCTGCTCAAATATATTAAATAGTTTCCAATTGCCTAGAGAATAAATTCGATTCTCCAGCATGGCATTCAAAGCCCCCATGAGTTAGGCCTGATCCAGCTCTCCACACCTGCCCACACACATTTTTCCCTACATACTCTTCACCTGAGCTTTGCCAGCACTCTTGACCCCACATGCCTCTCCCTCTCTGTCTTTGCTCTTTGTTTCCTCCTTCTAGAATGTTCTTTCCATATTTCTTCATCTGTGAGCATTCCATTCTCTTTATGACTCAACTTTAACACCACCTCTTTTCTGAGGCCACCCCCAGCCTTCCCTGGAACACTTTTCTTTTACTTCTTCTCAGCCTGTCTTTTGTGTGGTCATATTTTAGCCAGCTGCCTGCAAGTCGGCCTCCTCCCTCACTAAGGTCGTGGAAAACAGAGACTCACTGTAGGGCCCAGGGTGGCGTGGTTGCCTCCTTAGCTCCCAGTCCTCACTTGCTGAGCTGCATTACTGGAATGCACTTCCAGTGGGTGTGGCATGGGGCAGGAGTTGCTGACTTACTGTGTTCTTTCTCTTCCAGTGTATGATTTACCTTCGAGTTCCTCGAGCCTTTTTGGGGAGTCTCTCCGCGGTGGGGCTGAAGACGCCACCTTCTTGCAGATCAGCGCTGTGGACCGCTGTCCCAGCCAGCTCTCCTCTGTCTACACCGAAGGCTAAAAGCTCTCTTGGCCACTCCTGCACACCCAGGACCTTGATGTTGCTTGCTACCTTTTGTTTTCGTACTCTCACAGACTGCATGAGGAAGGATGTCAGCCCAATCAGCGGGACCTGCAGAGTTACTGATGTTCTTTCGGAAGGCAGGACTGAATGGCAGAGTTAGCTTTGCAGGAATCATTGCAGTTGCTCCTTTTTCTCTCTGGGTTTCCTGGACTAGGTGACCAGCAGGACTATCTTTTCAAAGGGAATTTAGAGCCTCACTCTACTGGATACCTGTTACTTCCTGGCTGTCAACACTTAAAGGACACCAATGAAATGATGTGCATGTGAAAATGTAGTATGGGGATGACCCTGTCTGAAAACTCCAAGCAGGGAAAAAGACCTCAATTACCAGAGGCATAGTGACCTGCCTCACCTAATCCTCACCCTCACTGCTCCTGATACAAAGCCAGGCACAACAAGGGAAATCCATGTCCAAAGCATAGTGTGGTCTCAACTCTTAGAAACTCCCTGGGTTTCCCTTTTCTCTTAGCCGCATGCTAACCAGTTGCTTCTCGGTGTTTCTTCAGTAGCAGAGTAAGGTTTTATATGCCAGCAGCCTATCTTTGTTTTTGCATTTTAAAGACTTGTTATTTATACGTACTTTAAAATGAAAAAAAATATGTAAATATCTGTTCTTTGGATGGAAATCATTATTATTGTAATCACCCCAGCTACAGACGTTTTGCACAGCTGTGGTTCCGCCTGGCCCCACCTCTGGCATGTTAGTTTTGCAGTTAGCAAAGGCTACCTGAGGGAAATGGAGTGGGCACCTCCCGCACCAACAATCCTGTAGCTGGAACCTTCCTGGGTTGACTGTTTAGTGACTCCACCTCAAAGACTTTGTTCAAAGAAAAACACTGTTTGATTGGTTTACCCATTGCCTCCACTCTGGTGCTGTGCCCAGAGAAGTGCCAGATGTGAGAACCGGGACAGACTGAGTCGTGTGCCGGCTTCCCTTGGAAAACCAAACCTAGTGATGCTTGACTTCCAGTGCACAGATTTTACTAACGTTTTTCAGGATATCCACTCATCTGTCTGTCTCTTCCCTATACTTCTCTCCACCCTCCTTTTGCATCCCTCTTACCCTCTTCCTGACTGTCATTCAGGTACCCCCCCAGCCGCCATTGTCTGATCATCTTGGGAAGGAAGAGGTGACAGTTCTCGAAAAGTCTACAGAAAGGAGCAATTCTTTTTCTGAGTTCCAGGTTTGAAGGCCTGGAATTTTCCCAGAGCATTTGGTTGAAAATATCAAGCCTAAATAGGAAGTCATTTTCTGTGACACCTCTTGCAGATCCCAAGTCCTAGGGCATCAGCTATAAAAATTGGCCAGTCCCAAAGATACAGTAAGTTCTAACATTCTGGTACAATCATATTTCAAGTATTTTTTCTCACTTTTTAAAAATGTTTTTCTGAACAAAAGTGAAACAATGCCATTTGTCAAACTGAGATCATTACAATCTTCAACAAGACAACTAAAACAGCTTGATGTTAGATGAGATTCTGTGACAGTTTGTATATAGACAGGTCCTTCCAGTCTCCCTCCACAGTCCCACAATCAGAAGTATTCTACCTGATTCTAGAGTTCATTCCAGCATGTAGTAGAATGAGGTGAATGAGGAACCAAGTATGGGTTTCGTTTTCACAGTGCACTTGGTCAATCTAGTTTCTCTGAGTAGTGGACTATATTCTAAGAAAAGCTTTCATGTAGACGTCAAAGTCTGCAAAAGAGGTGAGTTAGCCACTTTAGAAAAACCAGCTCTGCTTTACAAAAGATGCACATCAGGCTTCCTTTACAAGTGAACTCCAAGGCTGCTTGTAAAGTACCACCCTTCTTGCAGCTTTGTGGGTCGTGTCACTTGGCCTAAGCAAGTGGCCTAACGTATGCATGCTCACAGCTGGTAGCATCCCTCATGCGTCCTTTGTCATACTCTGGAAAGAAAGAAAAACTCTGCTATCTTCAGAGAGACCATCTATTCATACTTAAATAGGGAAGCCTTTACAAGGAACTCAAAATACATTTCATTTCATTTGTACAATGAGAAAAAAGATGAAAAGGCAAGGTTGTTATTGCAGTTGACATTGTCAGTCCTGCCTTTTGGCTTTATGTAATTTAAAGTAGAAAGGGGGAAGGAGGACAAAACAGAAGCTGAACTTTAGAAACCATGGACATTACCTCCCTCTTTAAGAGGAGCTGCTTGTGAACCAGGCTCCAGTCTTCCGGTGGCCTCTCACAGTAGCCCTGCCCCTTTCTTACCTCACGGGGGCTAGAGGGACTCTATAGAGGGCCTAAGCAGTAGAGGCACCTGCAGCCCTCCTTCCTCAGCAGGAAATCATTGTGGAGCCCCTGAGGGACATTTGCATCTCAGAGCGTGCAGGCAGCAGGACCCGGTGCAGCCCTGCTTCCTGCACCGTGGGTCTTTCCTGATAGCTGCAGGCTTGAGATTGTGGCCTCAGGATAGGACACGTTCAGATGCCTTCCAGACTACACACTATGCTTAGATTCTAGAGTCTTTCCTGACCTTAAAATTTGTCCCTTGCTTACTTTCACACTGCAGAAGATTTATATATACTTTCATCAGTATTTTTGCAGTAGTACAAGTGGAAGCTTCGAAAAAATCATTCCCTTTCATGTCCTGGTTTTTTAAAGTCTTGATATGCAGCCATTTTCATAAACATCCAAACAGAGATTGTCATTCCCCTTAAAAACAGAAACAAGGCCGGGCGTGGTGGCTCACGCCTGTAATCCCAGCACTTTGGGAGGCCGAGGTGGGCGGATCACAGGGTCAGGAGATCGAGACCATGGTGAAACCCCGTCTCTACTAAAAATAGAAAAAATTAGCCGGGCGCAGGGGCGGGCGCCTGTAGTCCCAGCTACTCGGGAGGCTGAGGCAGGAGAATGGCGTGAACCCGGGAGGCGGAGCTTGCAGTGAGCCGAGATTGCGCCACTGCACTCCAGCCTGGGCGACAGAGCGAGACTCCGTCTCAAAAAAAAAAAAAAAAAAAAAAACAGAAACAAAACAAAAAACTAGTGCTTGTGAAAACACACAGCACAAAGACAATTATCCTATTGCATTAAAAAAAATCAGTCTGCCTAGAGATAGTTCACTGGCTGCATTGTCTTAATTCCCTAACGAAACTGCATCAAAGTGTCAGTTATAATTTAGCCTCTGATCAGCTGTTAAATATTATTTAAATATTTACTGGTCCTGTGGGGTATCTCCCAGTACCCACGTCTCCCTCAAATTACATAAGCGATAATAAAGTAGAAAAAAATAAGGTCTTTAGTAGATCACAGCAGAGTTACCACTGATAACAGAGTGTTGGCTTTGTTCAGTTGTTTCTAAATTACCAGCCATCAAGCACAGTAGCACCCTAAAACCAATTTTGAGCAAGGATAAATTCAACTCCCTCATCTGAGAACCCTGACTTTCCGGTTGCCTTGAAGTATTGGGAATAGCGACTGTACATGTTCAGTTTAATTATTCGGTATTTTATTTGACTCTCTTGGCCATGTCATTTTATAGAAGCATTTTTAAATAGCACTTTTTGTTAGTGGTATGGAATTTCTGCGGTAACAATTTTTTTTTTTTTTTTTTTTTTTTGTGCAACAGATGAAGCAAAAAAAAAAAAACACTCATTGGAGAAATAGTGAGTGTAAAAAAGAAGAGATTTATTTTGTACAGACAGCAAAGTATCCTGTGTAATGTTGCTGACATAAAGCACTTTGGGGGAAAAAAGTGGAAATCTGTTTTCCATAAATCACACAGACTCTTGTACATAGTTATATACACTCACGTAGAGAAATGAACTGCATATATCATACTGGATATGGGGCCGATTTTACTCTAGAGGCACATCTGGTGCTTATTGTCATAAATCTTTTAAAGAATTAGGTACACTTTTTTCTATTAATATGTATAGTTTTGTGATTTGTCACAGTTATGTTTCATATAATCATAAGTTATTTTGTCTTGTTCATGAAGTCCTTTTTTTATGTCAAAAGTAAAATGAAGGGATTGTGCACTTGGTACAGAATAAAACTGGAAATAGAGGAGACACCCTCCTGCCTAAAAGCCTCCTTCAGCCTGTCGCTTTAAAACACAATGGCAACCATCATTGTTTGTTTGTTTGTTTGTTTGATTATTTTGTTTTGTTTTACCATCAGCCTCCTACATACTGGGAATGGTAATTAAAATTAAAGGCAGATGATGGGGGAGGGAATGTTCAAGTCCAGCTTTAAAATGCCGCATTGCTTTGGGCCAGAGCTGCAGCCTGGATTTAATTATAGATATGAGGACGAAATGGCAGTAAAAATGAATGTCTCCCTGAATCCTTTACATGTTGGGAGTGTCCATAAATAAAACATGAAGTTTTATTTCATCAGATTTAATTAAAGCTTTTATACATGTTTTATTGGTTATTCTATTAATCCGCTTCACAAACTGGATAAATGTGTGCTAGGATTTGGGGTTTATTTGTGCCTTTTCAAAGTAGCGCTACATCATGCTTCAGAAATGCCTCTAGTGCTTGGTACTCCCAGTGCTGGGGTTTCAGCAAACTGACATTTGGAGGAGGGGGTCTTTTCAGCCCTGTTTTCCCAAAACCGTTCAGAGAAAGACACAAGCGTCAGCTTCCCATGATCTGATACTCTGATCATATAATCTGATTCCCTGGAGAAATGGGCAGGTACCATTTCCTTGGTTTCCTCATCCTGTCCACTGTGCATGCTTTATAATACCACCTGCCCCATTGACTGTGATGAGCTTTCTTTCTCAGCTCCCATCTGTGGGGGGATGGTGTCAGAATTTTCTCACACCTGGTTTACCTGCTAGCCAAGCATGTGAATCCAGAAGAGATCACATTTCAAGGACCAGTCTTAGAAAGGTGACTGTTTCCTTGCTACTTTGTTTTTTTAAGACTTCAGAATTATTTTAAGAGAAGATACAAAGTGGAAGGGACGAAGGTCATGTCTGGTCCCTGAAGGTCAGAGAGCAGGCACCATTAGGTCCAGGGTTGTGGAGGTAGAAATAGTGCTGATAACATACAAAGAGCTCCTCAGCTTCCTAAAAGGAGGTGGCTGGTGGGAATGTGATTTTGTTCAGCCTCTTCCAAGAAAAATTTGGCATTAAGTGGTAGAGTTGAAAGTCTGCATAGCCTACAGCCCAGCAATTCCACTACTTTTGAAAGACTCTTAAATCAATGATGGCCCAAGTACGAGATGTTTATGGCAGTGTTATTCACCATAGCCCCAAACAAGAAATGATCCAACTGTCCACTAACAGTAAAATGAACAAACGAAACTTGCCTAAGTAACATAGTGAAATGCCATGGAAGTGACAACAGAGGAAATGACAGGACGATAGCCACACACAACTCAGAGTTGAGTCTCACAAATTTGAGAGAAAGAAACAGATGCAAAGGCAAATATACAGTGTTATTCTGTTTATATACAGTTTGAAAACAGGCAAAACTCAGAGTTTAGGTGGTAGAAGTACAAAGAACAGCAAGGAAAATGTCACAAAGGCTCATAGCTCTAGTGGAGGAGAAAGAACACATGGAAGACTTCTGGGTGCTGATTGATGGACAATGTTTTATTTCTTGACTCAAGTGTGAGTTTATACAAGTGTTTGATTTATGATTAGTTAACTGTGCTTATATATCTTACAGTTTTTAGTTCACATAATAGTGAGAGGCAACTCTTACATTTCCTATTCGAGGGCTCTGCAAACTTTTTCTACAAAGGGCCAGATAGTACACATTTTAGGCTTTGAGGGCTATGTGGTCTCGTGTCTCAGCTACTCAACTCTGCCACTGTAGTTCAAGAACAGCCGTATATATTATGCAAACAAATGGATGTGGCTGTGTTCCAATAAAACTTTATTTACAAACACAAATTTGAATTTCATCTAATTTTCAGATATTTGTGAAATATTCTTTTGATTTTTTTCAACTCTATACAAAAGTGAAAAAAAAAATTCTCAACAGGCTGTACAAAAATACAAAACTCAACTAAAAAGGCAGCAGGCAGGATTTGGCCCATGGGCCATAGTTTGCTGACCCTGGTCAATTGAAAGGGTATTCTCCAAAGTCCTTCCCAGAAATATCCACTAATAGAAAACCATGGATAGGAGCCCCTCTGCTTATTCTTCTGCTACGTTGGGTCCTATTCCTAGAGGGAATTCATGAATTCTATTGATTAAACTTTTCTTTGTTTAGATCCTGGGTTCTGCTCCCTGGGATACAGATGAATGCTTAGAGCCTGCAGTGCCATTCGACTTTATCTCTGGATTTAAAGTTTTTAATAAAAAGAACTGGGCATAGAGAAATCTGTGAGAATTGGAAAATGAGCACCCATTCTTTCCAAGCTAACCAAATATTTGCTGGATCTTGGCAGCCACCGCCAACCTTTTTCCTCTGAAATGCTGAGAGGTTGTAAATAATGGGAGACTTCATTTTTCTTGGGCCACAGCTCTTGTGAGAAGCCAAAGCTGCCTCTCAAAACCTGCAGGGTTCTCACGGAAAAGAGTCAAGGGTTATATATTCAATGACTCCACTGACAAGTGACCATAGAAGAGGCAGGGGGCCCTAACGGTGCTAACAGTGTGTCCCCTCCATGCCACAGGAAGGCAGCTAAACACCCTAAACAGCTCCCTGGACCCTGGTTTCCCATAATGCATAGCTCTCTAATTCCCAAACCTAGGGATTTTTCATCCCTGATGGCGTGCCCATTGGCTACTCACACAGGAGAGAATGAGACTGAATTCACATGGCACGAGTGTATGCCCCTCTTTGTGTCTCTAGCCTGCGATGACGTTACTAGTTTCAAAAATAATGGTTATTCATGAGTCCTGGGTCATTGATTGGATATTAGCTTAGACTAAATCCTCTTCAGCATGTCTCCCTGGTTGTTTCATGTGCTTGAGTTTGTGTATTGTATATGGTTCTGTTATTAAAGCTGCCAAGAGTGTAGAATTTTTGGTAAAAATAACCTAAATCACATGAAGTTTAAGCCAAGAAAAGCTTAGAGGACATCTGGTCCAAGCTCATCATTTTTCAGAGGAGGAAACAGATTATTTCATTCATTCACTCATCATTCATTTGTTCCTTTGCTCACTCATTCACCATTGTTTCATGCCTACTATGTGTCAAATAAACAGGGGAGAATTGACTGTTATCCTCACAGAGCTAGAGGGGATCACAAGAATCATCCGCCTGAGAATATTGCCTGAGGCTTGTTAAAAATGCACATTCTGGAGCTGCTACTGAATGCGCACCACAAAGATACTGAGTTGGAATTTCAGTGAAATGGAGTTATCTGCATTTTTAATAAACTCTCCAGGTGATTATTTATATGAACTAAAGTTGCAAACTGAGGCTGACCACATTTGATACAGCGGAAGAAGCAGGCAATTTAACAGGGCCACACTGTATAATAAGGGTTCAGTAGAAGAGGAGCTCCTAATTCCTGTCTGGAGAGATAGGAGAGCAGGGTCAGAGTTCCCTGAAGGAAGGGGAGCAAGAATGCCTGAGCTTGTCCTGAAACGTAAGTAGAACTTCAAGAAGCAAAGAAGCAGAGGAAAGGTAGAACAGGTAGAGAACACAGCATGTGCAGAGCTGCCAAGAGAAGGAAAGCCACGCAGCAGGCTAGTTGGAGGGTTGGAGGTAATCCCATCTCTGTCTCCTCTGAGTAATACTTCCACGACCCACTGGCCCTAGGTCACAGTCCTTCCTATGTAGGCCTGCTGAGCTTAAAGCATTGTTTCCCAAACCAGCAGGGACTTTTATATTACCAGTTACTCTGCACAAAGGGTTTCACAATCACATTAATTTGGGAAATGGCCGGTTAAAGTTACATAGGTGTCTTTGCTTCAGGACCTCGCATATCCTTTACTGTGCCAATGTGCATTGTAACTCTCCAAGAGGGAATCAGAGGATGCTGTGTGTTGACCAGGGAGCCCTATTTCCAAAAAGCACCTTGTTAGTAACATGGAAAGAGTTGAGCAATTCCTAAAAATAGTTAAACATAATTACCATATGATTCAGCAATTCTACTCTTAATTCTAAAGAATTGAAAGGAAGGACTCAGATACAAGTACATCAGTGTTCATAGGAGCATTATTCACAATATCCAAAAAGTGGAAATAACCTAAATGCCAAGGAACAGATGAGTGCATAAAAAAAATATGATATATACATACAATGGAATAGTATTCAGCCTTTAAAAAGAGGGAAATTCTGACACATGCTAACACATGGATAAACCTCAAAGATATTGTGCTGAAATAAGTCAGACACAAAAGAGATATTCAAAAGGACAGAGCATGATTCCTCTTATATGAGGTAACTAGGATAGTCAAGTACATAGAGACAGAAAGAAGAACAGTGATTAGCAGGGGCTGTGGGGAAAGAGGAATGGAAAGTTGTTATTGAAAATAAACACAGTGTGTGAGAAGATGGAAAAGTTCTGGAGATGGATAGTAGCGATGTGTGCACAAAATTATGAATATACGTAGAAGCACTGAATTGTGCTATTCAAAATGGTTAAAATGGTAAATGTTATGGTATGTTTATTTTACTGCAATTTTTTAAAAAGAGAATGTGGGCAGAGTACCTAATACTGATACCTAGCAGACAATTTTAAAGGTTTAAAAAGCACCTTGTTAGGCCAGCAGTGCTCTTTAGAATTACTTAGGATGCTCTTTGGGAACATCTCCTACTCCCAGGAGGATGGGAGTAGAGCCCATCTCCTATTCTGAAAAGGATGGGAGTAGAGGATGAGTCAGTATTTGCTCCTGATTGGTGGAAATGGTGGCTGTAAATGGCCCCTCGCTTCCTGAGAAAAAGAAAAAAGAGAAGCTGAAAAGGAGATGAGATGGTGGTTTGGAAGAACTGCAGAAGGTGTTCTGAGCACGTAGCACTGTGCCTGATATAAATTCTCAGGAATTGAGGAAGGGAAAGAAAGGAAAGAGGATAAAAAGGGGACTGGATGTTGGTGTGACAGGAGAAGGTGGTAATGAAATAGAGGGTGATGGAAGAAGAACTATTTAGACTCAGCTGATCCCAACATGAGCAAATGCCAAGATTTGTTTGGATTTCATTCATTCATTTGACAATTGTTTAGTGAGCTCCATACCCAACATGTGTCAATGACCATTCTAGGTGCTGGAGACTATTCAGAAAAAAACCCATACATATTATATTCTAGTGGATTGGCATTAGTGTTTTATTTTGGTTATCTGTGAAGTACAAGACTCTGCAGAAGGTTGGGTTAGCCAGGAAGCAGATGCTGAGACAGAGTTGGGAGTGTAAAAGATTCATTGGAGAGTTACACCACTGAAAAGAACAGAGCAGAAGCTGGATTAGGCAGAGGGCGCCATTAGACTGTGATGCCATCCAAACAGAGGCCAGCCCACTGGGATGCTGTAGAGCAAACATTGCTGTCACGCAGTAGAAGAGTTCTGTGCTGGGTAGAAACAGCTAGGCTGTCATACCACTCCCTGCAGAAGCCCACCCTGAGAAGAGTGTGTCTTTGCTATCACTGTCTTGCTCATTCATTGAGTAGAGTCCTTCCCGGGAGCTGGAAAGCTGAGGTGGACCCTGAAAGAATTAACACCATCAATGAACCACAATCCATGTAGCTGGAGATCTGAGCAGCAGAGCTCTGTGTCTGCACAAGACATTGGGGGAAACCATAGGCCCCCTATCATTATTTCCCAGTTTGTAATAAAGCATGAATTGGGCACATACACTTTTGAAAGTGGATTTCTGCCTCAGCTCTTCTCCTGTTGGCTTTATCTCTCTCTCTCTCTCTCACACACACACACACACACACACACACACACAGAGTCACTGGGATTTCAAAACCTCTCAAGACTGTTCTTTCTTAAATCTAGAGTACTATTCCTCCTTGGAGAATAGTGGTGTGTGTGTTTGTGTGTTTTAGTGAAGGGTGGTGACCTGTTGCTTTTTCTTTTCTCCCAGGAGGCACCAAGAAAGGGCACAAGCTTTAGCATCAGGCAGACCTTGTTCTCTACTTTGTACTTTGGAGTCCCCAAAGCAAGTCCCTAAACTCCACTGCTCTGAGCCCATTTCTTCATCTTGCAGCAGGCATCTCATCTCATATGCAATGAGATAAAGGCACAGATGATGTGGCACAGTTCCAGGTGTATGTTAAGTACTCACTAAAGGGTCACTGGCATCTTTTAAAAAGCACTGATACTGCACCCTGTGTGGAATAATTGTGAGAAGACCATAGCAAGGACCATAGTTCTGAGATTAGTGTACAGAGGCACGAAGGAAATGCACTAGCTCAGCATGCACCCAAGTTGTAAAATCCTCCAATGATATTGCCTAAAGAGTCTGTCTTTATATTAAACTCAGTGCAACCTATGGTTCACACAGATGTCTTTTTGGTACCTTCCTGGGGCCATCAAAAAGGTGGTACCACTTTTAGAAGCAACAAGAGGACCTCTTGTACTGGGCCCCGTGTTTCAAAGGGCTCCACTCTGACCATTCTCCAGCCATGCCCAACCCCACACAGTAGGGAGTCCATGTGGCCGAAGTGATGTCACCATCAAAAACCCACTCTTCTTCTCCTTGTGGATTCACTCCAGGTATCTGGAACCCCAGAACTCCCTGTCCAAATGGGCTGTGCTACTTCTGGGGCCAGCATGGACTTCTTTCTCAAATGGATTTGGGATTGTCCCCCCAAGAGTGGATCAGGTCTCCAGTGTGTGCATCCTGAGGCCTGAGGAGTGGCCATGGGGTGGCTATTTATGGAACTGTGGATGAAGCTAGATGTGGAGATGCTCATGGTTGAAGGTGGAACAGGGGTTTGAAGAGAAGGGGGTTGGGTCACAGGCAGGAGCTCTCCTTGTGCCAGCACATTCTAGCCGAGATATTCAAGGAGTCTCTGATCATTCTAAATCAAACCTGGCCTTCCAGGTTGCTGTGATAGTATATTTGTTAAGACAAGAGATGAAGACAAGAGATGAAAACAGGTTTTGTTAGCTAGCTTTGGAATTTTTAAATATTTAGATCTATGCGTTTATTGGTCTCCATTTGCAATCTTGCCCCAGGCACTGTAAATACTAGAGGCAGGCCTGGGAGAATTCTCACAGCCTTAGAGTCAGTAGACCTCAAATACCAGGAGAGAAGATGTGCAATGCAGATTCTAAAATCCATGAGAAATCATTAAGGAGTATTAGTGCATCGGGACTCAATGAATACCTTGACAGTTGCCAGACAGCAAATGGTGCACCATGCAAACATTTGTTGTAGTCTAATACATTTTAAAACAAAATAAAGCATTTTTATTTCTAATCCAAGTGCTTCCTGACTTGGCTGTGCTCTATAGCCAACAGTGAACATCTGTAGACCATGTCCCCGTATATGGACCATCTGTACAACACAGTCCTTTGTGTTGCCCATTATACAGGATGACCCATTATACTGAAGAGTGGCTTTATGGAATGACCCCCTTTCCCCTACTGGAAATCTGTAAGGCACATTAAGCTAACAGTCTCCTTGGGGTACTGTTGGGCATAGCTGTATTGCCCAACCACACAGCTGCGTCTTTCATCATCAACTCCAAATCATCTCTCTCCCCACTGCATGTAGCCAGTACTCTCTTCTGCCTAGATTTTTAAAAGGCCAAATTCCTGTCCACAGAAAGGGTTCATGTGTGAGGCCAAGGGCCCATGGTGGAAGCGGCCTATTTGTGCCCCAGCCTCCCCTGACTACCAAGGAAATTCAGAGCCCAGTCAGCAAATGCTATCCAGTCCAGATGCCTCCTTTGATACTGCACAGTAACTGAGATGCTAAGGTAGTGGCTTATTCAGGGGAAGAGCTAGCAAATGAGACAACCAGGAAAAGAAGCCTGGGTTCTTTTTTTGCTCTGTGATTACTTCCTTTAACCCTGCCTGTTCTAGGACCTTAGCTTGTATTAAAACTTGACCTGGCTGTGCTGAACTATTATTAGGCATACTTACTCATAACCCTCAGTGGAGGCAAAGCTGCCATGGGAAATCCTGGGCTCTTGATCCATTTTAGCCTTTGCTGTAGATACCAAGATGCTGGTTGCGCTCTGGCCAGCTGGCCTAGGATTAGTGCTGCTCCAGGCATACAAGCTGTATCATGACAGAGGCAGTATGGCAAGATATAGTGAGTACTGATCTGGGAATCTAGAGACCAGGCTCTAATTTGGTGACTAAGCCAAGTCAAATCTGACTAGAGCTTGTGCTCTGAAGTGAGGAGCCTTCAGAATCCACTCCATCTCCACCACATAAGCAAATTACCTGACCACTCTGAACCTCAGTTTCTTCATCTATTCAACAAGAATCATACCTGTGTTACAAAGTTCTTGGGGGATTCATGTGTTTATTACAAAGCTGGCCATTAATAAATATTGATTCCCCTTCACTTTTAAAATTCAAGGAGTTGAATCAGTTGATCTTTATAGCTCTGACATGCCTTTATGATGTCCCTTGGCTTCATATTCCAAAATTTTCTCCAGGATCCATGATATATTCTCCGCTTGGGCCATTTTCCTCCTCAACCCAGCTGTGTTCATTGAAAAGTTTGCAGCCTGGGCTAGTCCACCTGGCAGTTGGCACTATTAATGATTCACCAAGAAGATGGATCCAGGAAGTGACTTATGACAAGAATACTTTCTGTGTGGTTTGAGAGAGGTTCCAGTAGGGCTTAGAAGTCAATGGGCATGCCATCCTGAGGCATAGGAACCACAGCGATCACGCGTGCAGGGGAAGCTCCATTCAAGGAGGCTGCAGCTGCACAGAGCAATGCCAAGTCTTCATCTCTTAGTATTACTTCCCCTGGGCTTCAGCCTCAGGACTGGTGCATAGAGCAGGGTACTAAGGGGTAATCCTAAGCTATCAGAGAGTGAAAGAGAAATTCTATACCACCAGACTGAAAGCCAGCAACTCTTTTGTTTACAAATAACAAAAAACCAATCTGCGTTTGCTTCAGTTGAGAAGGGAAAGATCTTGAAAAACATAGGGTACAAATGCAATGAGACATCAGAATGGAACTGAAATGTTAATCCAGCTCCCTCTCTCTTCATCTTTCGTCTCTACTTATTTTGACTTGGTTGTTCTATTCTCCTACCTCTGCAGACCTGCCTCCTCTTCTTTTCTGATTCACGTAAGTACAAATGATGTCTATCTCACATTCTCAGGTTTACACTTCACCATCCTGAGGAGGGAAAAGGGAGTAAGTCAGCCAGTCTTTCCATATGCATGGATAAATAGGCAGGTGTAGTTGTAGATACAGACATAGACATAAATATGGATACATATCAATCTGGATTTCAAATCCACAAAGAGGAGGTTCTGAGGCATCCATCTTGGTTCAGGTACTCACCCCTCTTCTGATCAATAACCTCCAACATTTGGCATATTTATTAACAAGAATCCCCACAATGACTGAGGGGGCAAGAAGTAGGTGAGCCTGGCATATGATTCAAAAGGTATTCACAGCAGCCTAATGAGTTGGGCCACTATGAGGGCTAGAATCACGATTCTAACAGTCAAAGGGAGCCCAATAGTTACAGGATTGCCACATACCAATAGTGAATAAATAGTGAACCTCAGCCAACAGGAAAGCCTGCCTTGATTAAGCTATCATCATGGACACCTGCTTCCGGGCCCTTATTATCATGAATTTTTGCTGCAGCATTTACTCTGAGTTCAGACTGTCAGTAATTCAGACTTAGGTCTTCATCTTTTGTGGGCTGCCACAAAAGACTGTCTACACAGTGCCACAGCTCACCCTCTCTCCCTAACCTGAGCACCCTGTGTGACTTGTATTCTCTCTAGAAGCTGCATTCTTTCCGAAGAATCATTATTCTGAGGAGCACTGAAAGGAGGAGCTTAAAATACTTTGGGTGTCAAAAGTAGGAGCAACAGATTGCCATTTGTGTATCTTTTCTCTATCTAAAACTTCCAATTTAAAAATCCTTTATGGGAATGGAGAGCATTAGGACAAATACCTAATGCATGCGAGGCTTAAAACCTAGATGATGGGTTAATGGGTGAAGAAAACCACCATGGCACATATGTAACAAACCTACATGTTCTGCACATGTACCCCAGAACTTAAAGTAAAAAAAACTCTTTACTAAACACTTCTTAACCATGTAACTACCTCAGCACCACCTTAAACAAAGAACTACTTATTAACATATCAAGAATTTAACATACATTCTTCATTGACCTTTTTTATTCTCATCCATTGTGCTTACTATGTCCAACAGCATTCCACTGAACTTCTGCACTTGATTTCTAGGAAGATCTGATGTCCTTCTGAAGTTTATCTCTATGATCTCCCAAGTTGTTGAGTTAAATCAGAGACAACATTGTCCCTCTAATCATTAATAGTTCTTTCTGAAAATCCAAAATCACTTTAGAAAACGTTTTCATAATGAACTGGGGGCAATGTCTTAGCATCCTCCGTCACAGTGGGAACAAGAAGAGTACCCACTATCAATGCAGTTGATACTGTGCTGGAGATTCTGTTCAGCACAGTAAGGTCAGGAAAAAGAACTAAAGGCTTCTATTCCTGTGATGATGGTGAACGACTATGGGCTGCTGCTTCACTCTTCAAAATCAAATCCATGGGAATCATAAAAGTGAGAGGAAAATTTGGATTACAGAAACAGCAACAAAATCTGGAATACTGAGAAACTCCTGAGGATGTTGAAGTCAGTGTTAAACTAGAGTGAGAGGTGGAGTGTGGAACGATGTGGGAGGAAGGTAACTAAAGTCCTGAGAAAGGATGACCAGAGATGGTAAGAAGACAATTAAGATTCCAGGTTGCATTCTTGCCTCTCCCTTTAATTGCCTTAGGCCCTACATTGGCTGCCTTTTCACTTAGAAATCAGCTGACACAACCCAGTCCACCAATGCCAGGGAGTATGAGAGTAATAGGAAAGTCCTTTTAAGATAAGAAATTAATGAAAACTGATAGGGAGAGACCAGCCTCCCTAAACTTTCATTTATCTGTTCGCTTTTACCTCACTACACCTAAAACTTTTTAGTACAGACTTAGGAGATAACTACTTTCTCCAAATACTGTTTTGGCCTAATGGTCTAAAGTCAAAACCCTGTGGATTAAAGTCAAACCCAGGCAACTGCCTGGTAGAGTGGCAAAGAAATATTAATAGTCAGCAGTGGTGCTATGGTTGTTTCTGTGACACTGTACCTTGGAACTAAGCCCACTCTCTTTCTTAAAGTTTCCAGCACTGACAAAGACGAGGACTGTGAATAGACCTT
Source organism: Macaca mulatta (assembly GCF_049350105.2). Classification (NCBI taxonomy): domain Eukaryota; kingdom Metazoa; phylum Chordata; class Mammalia; order Primates; family Cercopithecidae; genus Macaca; species Macaca mulatta. The sequence continues at coordinate 95,610,127 of NC_133420.1, forward strand.
TTTAAGTACATACTACCTGACAGAGTCCATGACCACTGAATGGGTCATGAGCTCACGGGCTAAAATAAACAGACTCCTGTTTAATACCACAGACTACAACATATATCATTCAAAGCAGACCTATTAGAACAGAGGACAAAGCTTTCAGTAAAGCCTGCTAAGATATTTAAGGAAATGAGAAAAAATATTACCAATATGAAATAAGAACCAAAATAATAATGAAAATAATCAAGTGGAAGTATAGCTATAACAAATAGAATGGTTGGAAAAAAGAATACAGTATGATAGATGTGGCTAAAAATGAATTAATAAAATATAAGATCATATTGAGGTTTCATAAAAGATGATGAATAAAAGAAAGAAAATATGAAATAAAACCTAAAATAAATGGATAGTATAAGTCAAGATGCCAACACCCAGAAGCTAGAAACTCTAGAAGGAGAGGAAAATAAAAATGAAGAAAAATACTTGGAGAAAAAAAATGAAGATATATTTCTCAGAATTTAATACAAATGACATAGATTAAAATAGCCCATACATTGTCAAATATAAGAGATTAGGAAAAATTGACACCTAAATATAGTAAAATTTAAAGACATCAAAAGCAAGAACAATTACCCATACTTTTAGAAAGAACAGCTCAACCATAGAAGAATAAACATCAAAATAACATCAGACTTCTCAACAGCAACACTGAATGCAAGAAGATAACAGCAAAATGGCATAGCACTTTTAAAGTAATAAAGGAAAGAAGGAAGAATAAAGAGAAAAAGCCAAAGTAAGTATAATGGCTGGAAAATATTAAGAAAGATGACAAAAATATGTTCTAACATAACAATAATAATAATAAATATAAATGTATTAAACTCACCATTTAAAAGACACAGATTCTCAAATTTGATTAATAAAAGAGGCTTCAAATATAGTTACTAGTGGAGCTCACTCAAAACAAAAAGATACAAAAAGACTTAAATAGATGGAAATATATAACAAGAAAATATTAGCCACAGAAAGGCTGCAGTAACAATCCTAATATTTGATCAGATTATTTAAGAAAAATATGTCTTAAAAAAACAAAAAAGATCTCATATACAAATAAAAGGAAGTAATAAAAAGACATATTTATTATATACATATACACACCTAATTATACAGACTCAAAACATACCAAGTAACAACTAACAAAACCAAAGAGAGATAAGTGAAGTAATGTAAGTTACCAATTTTAACCCACCACTTTCAGAAACTGAAATTTATAGATCAACCAAAGAAACACATGTAGATTTATCAAAGATATGTAAAGAATTATGCAACACACAAACATAAAATCCATAGAATTCTTTGAGTTTATACAGAAGAATTTTACAAAAATAAATCTTTATGATGCCAAATTGGCTTGGCATTTCAAGGCTGCTTCAGTATTATGAAACCTTTACATTAACACTTTTTTTCACAACTGCCATGACTGAGGAAAGAGTGTGGAAATTGCACTCGGGCTTTTACATGCTTTCATCTGGAAATGACACACATCCTTTCACTTACATATATTGGCTAAGGAAATTAACAAGGTTATGCTTAACTTCAAGAGGCAGGAAAATAGAATTCTCCTATATCCTGGAAGAAATGGAAACTAGATATGAGTGACAACAGCAATGTCTACTAGGGGCAATTTTAATGAAGGTGAAAATCTACAAGATTTAAATATGCATGTAGCAATATTGAGAAACCTTAAAAAACAGCTCTGACTAAAAAAATTAGAAAACAAAGAAAATAAGCTACAAAACACAATATTATTTACATAAATATAAAATTCATGCATATATTGAAAATACATACATATTTAAAAATATTTTAAATGGTATCTATAGAGAAAAGGCAAATAGCAGTAGAATATGGGATAAAGATAAAGAGAATAAATAAGTCAATAAATAACAGAAGGGCTTTGTAAGACCAATGATAGTAGCATGCTATGAACAGAAGAGCATGATTGACTCTACCCTCTGATGCTGAATTGCTGTTGTTGTTTTTTTTTTTGTTTTTTTTTTGTTTTTTTTTTAAATTTATTTATTATTATTATACTTTAAGTTGTAGGGTACATGTGCATAACGTGCAGGTTTGTTACATATGTATACTTGTGCCATGTTGCTGTGCTGCACCCATCAACTCGTCATTTACATCAGGTATAACTCCCAATGCAATCCCTCCCCCCTCCCCCCTCCCCATGATAGGCCCCGGTGTGTGATGTTCCCCTTCCTGAGTCCGAGTGATCTCATTGTTCAGTTCCCACCTATGAGTGAGAACATGCGGTGTTTGGTTTTCTGTTCTTGCGATAGTTTGCTAAGAATGATGGATTCCAGCTGCATCCATGTCCCTACAAAGGACTCAAACTCATCCTTTTTTATGGCTGCATAGTATTCCATGGTGTATATGTGCCACATTTTCTTAATCCAATCTGTCACTGATGGACATTTGGGTTGATTCCAAGTCTTTGCTATTGTGAATAGTGCTGCAATAAACATACGTGTGCATGTGTCTTTATAGCAGCATAATTTATAATCCTTTGGGTATATACCCAGTAATGGGATGGCTGGGTCATATGGTACATCTAGTTCTAGATCCTTGAGGAATCGCCATACTGTTTTCCATAATGGTTGAACTAGTTTACAATCCCACCAACAGTGTAAAAGTGTTCCTATTTCTCCACATCCTCTCCAGCACCTGTTGTTTCCTGACTTTTTAATGATTGCCATTCTAACTGGTGTGAGATGGTATCTCATTGTGGTTTTGATTTGCATTTCTCTGATGGCCAGTGATGATGAGCATTTTTTCATGTGTCTGTTGGCTGTATGAATGTCTTCTTTTGAGAAATGTCTGTTCATGTCCTTTGCCCACTTTTTGATGGGGTTGTTTGTTTTTTTCTTGTAAATTTGTTTGAGTTCTTTGTAGGTTCTGGATATTAGCCCTTTGTCAGATGAGTATATTGCAAAAATTTTTTCCCATTCTGTAGGTTGCCTGTTCACTCTGATGGTAGTGTCTTTTGCTGTGCAGAAGCTCTTTAGTTTAATGAGATCCCATTTGTCAATTTTGGCTTTTGCTGCCGTTGCTTTTGGTGTTTTAGACATGAAATCTTTGCCCATGCCTATGTCCTGAATGGTACTACCTAGGTTTTCCTCTAGGATTTTTATGGTATTAGGTCTAACATTTAAGTCACTAATCCATCTTGAATTAATTTTCGTATAAGGAGTAAGGAAAGGATCCAGTTTCAGCTTTCTACTTATGGCTAGCCAATTTTCCCAGCACCATTTATTAAATAGGGAATCCTTTCCCCATTTCTTGTTTCTCTCAGGTTTGTCAAAGATCAAATGGCTGTAGATGTGTGGTATTATTTCTGAGGACTCTGTTCTGTTCCATTGGTCTATATCTCTGTTTTGGTACCAGTACCATGCTGTTTTGGTTACTGTAGCCTTGTAGTATAGTTTGAAGTCAGGTAGCGTGATGCCTCCAGCTTTGTTCTTTTGACGTAGGATTGTCTTGGAGATGCGGGCTCTTTTTTGGTTCCATATGAACTTTAAAGCAGTTTTTTCCAATTCTGTGAAGAAACTCATTGGTAGCTTGATGGGGATGGCATTGAATCTATAAATTACCTTGGGCAGTATGGCCATTTTCACGATATTGATTCTTCCTATCCATGAGCATGGTATGTTCTTCCATTTGTTTGTGTCCTCTTTTATTTCACTGAGCAGTGGTTTGTAGTTCTCCTTGAAGAGGTCCTTTACATCCCTTGTAGGTTGGATTCCTAGGTATTTTATTCTCTTTGAAGCAATTGTGAATGGAAGTTCATTCCTGATTTGGCTCTCTGTTTGTCTGTTACTGGTGTATAAGAATGCTTGTGATTTTTGCACATTGATTTTGTATCCTGAGACTTTGCTGAAGTTGCTTATCAGCTTAAGGAGATTTTGGGCTGAGACAATGGGGTTTTCTAAATATACAATCATGTCATCTGCAAACAGGGACAATTTGACTTCTTCTTTTCCTAACTGAATACCCTTGATTTCTTTCTCTTGCCTGATTGCCCTAGCCAGAACTTCCAACACTATGTTGAATAGGAGTGGTGAGAGAGGGCATCCCTGTCTTGTGCCAGTTTTCAAAGGGAATTTTTCCAGTTTTTGCCCATTCAGTATGATATTGGCTGTGGGTTTGTCATAAATAGCTCTTATTATTTTGAGGTACGTTCCATCAAAACCGAATTTATTGAGCGTTTTTAGCATGAAGGGCTGTTGAATTTTGTCAAAAGCCTTTTCTGCATCAATTGAGATAATCATGTGGTTCTTGTCTTTGGTTCTGTTTATATGCTGGATTATGTTTATTGATTTGCGAATGTTGAACCAGCCTTGCATCCCAGGGATGAAGCCCACTTGATCATGGTGGATAAGCTTTTTGATGTGTTGCTGAATCCGGTTTGCCAGTATTTTATTGAGGATTTTCGCATCCATGTTCATCAGGGATATTGGTCTAAAATTCTCTTTTTTTGTTGTGTCTCTGCCAGGCTTTGGTATCAGGATGATGTTGGCCTCATAAAATGAGTTAGGGAGGATTCCCTCTTTTTCTATTGATTGGAATAGTTTCAGAAGGAATGGTACCAACTCCTCCTTGTACCTCTGGTAGAATTCAGCTGTGAATCCATCTGGTCCTGGACTTTTTTTGGTTGGTAGGCTATTAATTGTTGCCTCAATTTCAGAGCCTGCTATTGGTCTATTCAGGGATTCAACTTCTTCCTGGTTTAGTCTTGGAAGAGTGTAAGTGTCCAGGAAATTATCCATTTCTTCTAGATTTTCCAGTTTATTTGCGTAGAGGTGTTTATAGTATTCTCTGATGGTAGTTTGTATTTCTGTGGGGTCGGTGGTGATATCCCCTTGATCATTTTTAATTGCGTCGATTTGATTCTTCTCTCTTTTCTTCTTTATTAGTCTGGCTAGTGGTCTGTCAATTTTGTTGATCTTTTCAAAAAACCAACTCCTGGATTCATTGATTTTTTTGGAGGGTTTTTTGTGTCTCTATCTCCTTCAGTTCTGCTCTGATCTTAGTTATTTCTTGCCTTCTGCTAGCTTTCGAATGTGTTTGCTCTTGCTTCTCTAGTTCTTTTAATTGCGATGTTAGAGTGTCAATTTTAGATCTTTCCTGCTTTCTCTTGTGGGCATTTAGTGCTATAAATTTCCCTCTACACACTGCTTTAAATGTGTCCCAGAGATTCTGGTATGTTGTATCTTTGTTCTCATTGGTTTCAAAGAACATCTTTATTTCTGCCTTCATTTCGTTATGTACCCAGTAGTCATTCAGGAGCAGGTTGTTCAGTTTCCATGTAGTTGAGCGGTTTTGAGTGAGTTTCTTAGTCCTGAGTTCTAGTTTGATTGCACTGTGGTCTGAGAGACAGTTTGTTATAATTTCTGTTCTTGTACATTTGCTGAGGAGTGCTTTACTTCCAATTACGTGGTCAATTTTGGAGTAAGTACGATGTGGTGCTGAGAAGAATGTATATTCTGTTGATTTGGGGTGGAGAGTTCTATAGATGTCTATTAGGTCTGCTTGCTGCAGAGATGAGTTCAATTCCTGGATATCCTTGTTAACTTTCTGTCTCGTTGATCTGTCTAATGTTGACAGTGGAGTGTTGAAGTCTCCCATTATTATTGTATGGGAGTCTAAGTCTCTTTGTAAGTCTCTAAGGACTTGCTTTATGAATCTGGGTGCTCCTGTATTGGGTGCATATATATTTAGGATAGTTAGCTCTTCCTGTTGAATTGATCCCTTTACCATTATGTAATGGCCTTCTTTGTCTCTTTTGATCTTTGATGGTTTAAAGTCTGTTTTATCAGAGACTAGTATTGCAACCCCTGCTTTTTTTTGTTCTCCATTTGCTTGGTAAATCTTCCTCCATCCCTTTATTTTGAGCCTATGTATGTCTCTGCGTGTGAGATGGGTCTCCTGAATACAGCAGACTGATGGGTCTTGACTCTTTATCCAGTTTGCCAGTCTGTGTCTTTTAATTGGAGCATTTAGTCCATTTACATTTAAGGTTAATATTGTTATGTGTGAACTTGATCCTGCCATTATGATATTAACTGGTTATTTTGCTCGTTAGTTGATGCAGTTTCTTCCTAGCCTCAATGGTCTTTACATTTTGGCATGTTTTTGCAATGGCTGGTACCGGTTGTTCCTTTCCATGTTTAGTGCTTCCTTCAGGGTCTCTTGTAAGGCAGGCCTAGTGGTGACAAAATCTCTAAGCATTTGCTTATCTGTAAAGGATTTTATTTCTCCTTCACTTATGAAACTTAGTTTGGCTGGATATGAAATTCTGGGTTTAAAATTCTTTTCTTTAAGAATGTTGAATATTGGCCCCCACTCTCTTCTGGCTTGTAGAGTTTCTGCTGAGAGATCTGCTGTTAGTCTGATGGGCTTCCCTTTGTGGGTAACCCGACCTTTCTCTCTGGCTGCCCTTAAGATTTTTTCCTTCATTTCAACTTTGGTGAATCTGGCAATTATGTGTCTTGGAGTTGCTCTTCTCGAGGAGTATCTTTGTGGCGTTCTCTGTATTTCCTGGATTTGAATGTTGGCCTGCCCTACTAGGCTGGGGAAGTTCTCCTGGATGATATCCTGAAGAGTGTTTTCCAACTTGGTTCCATTTTCCCCCTCACTTTCAGGCACCCCAATCAGACCTAGATTTGGTCTTTTTACATAATCCCATACTTCTTGCAGGCTTTGTTCATTTCTTTTTCTTCTTTTTTCTTTTGGTTTCTCTTCTCGCTTCATTTCATTCATTTGATCCTCAATCGCTGATACTCTTTCTTCCAGTTGATCGAGTCGGTTACTGAAGCTTGTGCATTTGTCACGTATTTCTCGTGTCATGGTTTTCATCTCTTTCATTTCGTTTAGGACCTTCTCTGCATTAATTACTCTAGCCATCAATTCTTCCACTTTTTTTTCAAGATTTTTAGTTTCTTTGCGCTGGGTACGTAATTCCTCCTTTAGCTCTGAGAAATTTGATGGACTGAAGCCTTCTTCTCTCATCTCGTCATAGTCATTCTCCGTCCAGCTTTGATCCGTTGCTGGCGATGAGCTGCGCTCCTTTGCCGGGGGAGATGCGCTCTTATTTTTGGAATTTCCAGCTTTTCTGCCCTGCTTTTTCCCCATCTTTGTGGTTTTATCTGCCTCTGGTCTTTGATGATGGTGATGTACTGATGGGGTTTTGGTGTAGGTGTCCTTCCTGTTTGATAGTTTTCCTTCTAACAGTCAGGACCCTCAGCTGTAGGTCTGTTGGAGATTGCTTGAGGTCCACTCCAGACCCTGTTTGCCTGGGTATCAGCAGCAGAGGCTGCAGAAGATAGAATATTTCTGAACAGCAAGTGTACCTGTCTGATTCTTGCTTTGGAAGCTTCCTCTCAGGGGTGTACTCCTCCCTGTGAGGTGTGGGGTGTCAGACTGCCCCTAGTGGGGGATGTCTCCCAGTTAGGCTACTCAGGGGTCAGGGACCCGCTTGAGCAGGGAGTCTGTCCCTTCTCAGATCTCAACCTCCGTGTTGGGAGATCCACTGCTCTCTTCAAAGCTGTCAGACAGAGTCGTTTGCGTCTGTGCAGAGGTGTCTGTGTGTCTTAGTTTACTGTGCCCTGTCCCCAGCGGTGGAGTCTACAGAGACAGGCAGGTTTCCTTGAGCTGCTGTGAGCTCCACCCAGTTCGAGCTTCCCAGCAGCTTTGTTTACCTACTTAAGCCTCAGCAATGGCGGGCGCCCCTCCCCCAGCCTCGCTGCTGCCTTGCCGGTAGATCACAGACTGCTGCGCTAGCAACCAGGGAGGCTCCGTGGGTGTGGGACCCTCCCGGCCAGGTGTGGGATATGATCTCCTGGTGTGCCTGTTTCCTAAAGCACAGTATTGGGGTGGGAGTTACCCGATTTTCCAGGTATTGTGTGTCTCAGTTCCCCTGGCTAGGAAAAGGGACTCCCTTCCCCCTTGCGCTTCCCAGGTGAGGCAATGCCTCGCCCTGCTTCAGCTCTGGCTGGTCGGGCTGCAGCAGCTGACCAGCTCCGATCGTCCGGCACTCCCCAGTGAGATGAACCCAGTACCTCAGTTGAAAATGCAGAAATCACCGGTCTTCTGTGTCGCTCGCGCTGGGAGTTGGAGACTGGAGCTGCTCCTATTCGGCCATCTTGCTCCGCCCCCGCTGTTGTTGTTTTAAGGCATAGGGTTCAGCTTAGAAAAGAATAAATTGACTTCATTATTTTCAGATGACATTACAATATTCCTAGAAAACCTAAAAGAACACACATAGAAATTTTTAAAATTAATAAGTTTATCAGTGTTCTTGGATTCAAAATCAATGTAAATAAATTTGTTGCATTTGTACTAACTGGCATGATTAGTTAGAAAATGTAATTTTATAAAAGATTGTTTGCAATGATAAGTTTAAAAAACTTTAAGGGCCTAAAAATAAATCTAACTGAATATGGAAAAGATTTTAATGAAGAAAAATACTAATTTTATTGGAGCACTCAAAATCATAAAGCTGCCTGTTATTACTAAATTGATCTATATATTTAATACAATCTGAATTTTAAAATGCCGACAAGTCTTTATATGTGTATGTAAGGGAAGAGGGCTTAACCCGGCAAAAAGAAAAAAAAAATAGTGATAACTTTGAAGCAGAAGGGAAAGAAAAAACAGGAGGAATAGGAAGATGAAAAGAAGAAAGAGAAAAAGAGAAAGAGGAGAGAAAGGAGAAGTTGTTTGGAATAGTGATTACTGACCTTCACAAATATTAAGAATTATTACAACATGTGATATTATCACAGGTGAGTAACCAATGGAATTGAACAAAAAGCCAAGAAACAGACCCCCATGTATGTGAAAACGTTTATAACAAATCAGATCAGTGGAGGAAAAAATGGAATTCAATAAAATATGCTGAGACAATTGGTTATACACACTGAAATAATTAAAATTGGATCCCTATCTCACTCCACACATTAAAAATAAATAAATCTCAGCTGGATTTAAGTGTGAAGGGCAAATCCTTAAATAAAGGGGAGTGTCTTTGTGACATTAAGATATTTAAGAGTTTCTTAAACAAAATGAAATAGTACAAACCATAAAGAAGATAAATCTGCTTCATTCAATTTAATACTATGTATATTTCCAGACTCCTGAAGAAAGCATAAAGACAAACTGCAAACAAGAAGAAATTATTTGCAGCATTAAAACTAACAAAATGATAGTATTCAGAATATATGAAAAACCATATATCATTAAGAAAACAAGTAACTCTTGTTTGCCCAAAAATGGGCAAAAGTCTTGAATAAGCACTTACGAGAAAAGAAAACTTGAATGGGCAATACATTTATGAAAAGATGTTCAGCCTCATTATATTTTAAAGAAATGCAAATTTAAATCAAAATGAGGTAACATTTCACAGACATCAGATTGATTTAAAAAATGTATATGTACTACATTTATCCCTTAGTATCTGCAAGAAACTGGTTCCAGGACCCACCACAGATACCAAAATCTGAGGATGCTCAAGTTCCTTCTATAAACTGCCATAGTATTTGTTTATAACCCATGCACATCCTCTTGTATACGTTTGTATTTTAGTTTAGTTTAGTTTAGTTTAGTTTTTGAGATGGAGTCTTGCTCTGTCACCCAGGCTGGAGTGCAGTGGCACTACCTCAGCTCATTGCAACCTCTGCCTCCCAGGTTCAAGTAATTCTCCTGCCTCAGCCTCCTGAGTACCTGGGACCACAGGCGCATACTACCACAATGGAGATGGGGTTTCACCATGTTGGCCAGGCTGCTCTCAAACTCCTGACCTCAGGTGATCCACCCACCTCGGCCTCCCAAAGTGCTGGGATTACAGATGTGAGTCAGTGCACCCGTCCTCTCCTGTACACTTTAAATCATTTCTAGATTACTTATAATATCTAAGACTATGTAAATGCTATGTAACTTGTTGCTGTGTCATATTGTTTTTACTTTGTATTATTTTTATTACTATATTGTTATTTTTTCTGAATCCATGGTTGGTTGAATCCATAAATATAGAACCCATGGATACAGAGGATCAACTGTAATATCATCTTGGTGAAAATATGAAGCAACCGGAACACTTATACTTTGCTGGTAGCAGTGTAAATAGGTACAATTGGCAGTGCCTAGTAAAATTAAATATGCACACACAACATTACCCAGCAATTCTACTCATTTTATGTCCTAGAGAAACTCTTTCACATATGGCCAAGAGATAAAGAATACTCAGAGCAATATTTTTGTAATAATAAAAAACTGAGAAACAAACCATCTGATCATCACAATCAAAACTGATACAGGTTGAGTATTCTTTATCTGAAGTGCTTGGAACCAGATGTGTTTTAGATTTCAGATTCTTTTCAGATTTTAGAATATTTGCATATATATAACAAGATAGCTTGGAAATTAGATCCAAATTTAAACACAAAATTCATTTATGTTTCACATACTCCTTATACACATAACCTGAAGGTAATTTTATATAATATCTTAAATAATTTTGTGCATATTACAAAGCTTGTGTATATTGGACCATCAGAAATCATAGTGTCAATATCTCACATCTCCATCATGGCTGACTCTCCATTTATATGCTACCAATAAGTGATCATTTTTCATACTTCTTCACACATAAGTATTTAACAGCAAAAGGTATGACATGCCATTAATACAGTGAAAAAATAATGTGTTCAGGGTAACTAAGCAGCCTAGAAACATCACCAGAATACCTGTATGAACTGCTAAACAATGCTAACAACAGTGACAGGCTTTCAGTCTCCACCTATGATGCTGTGTTTTGAAAAAAAGGTTATTGTACATTGTATTTTATTTTTTTTAGGTGAGAAAAAAACATCAGAAGCAGTTGAGGGACCAGGAAATAAATACCTAGGGATGACAAGGCATTCCAGCAAATGGCTTTTTAAACAATTTCCTCCAAAGTCACCTGCCTCATTAACAAGGCTTTATCTTAGAAGTTTTTTCTTAGATTTTATAAATTGACATGATTTCTTGTTTTGTTATGAGTGCATTCTGCCCTAGTCCTTCAAAAGCCCCATCACACATTTTCACCATGTCATCTACAGGCACTTTTTCTGCTGACAATGTAGTCTTTATCATCACATCATCACTATTACCACAATCTCCTTGATTCAGAACCATTTCAGCTCTTTCACCATTGGTCAATGAACAACTGGAGCTTCATTGTTGATATTAAACACTTCCCCAATATTTCCTTCTCCCAGTTTACTGATGAACTCTGAAGGTATTTTTTTTTTTGCATATGCAAGGAAGTCACACATAATTTTTTTTCTCACTTGACATATGAAATCCTTCAAAGTTACCATCTTGATCATCATCACTGAATATGGTTCCAGGCCAGAACTTGTGCCAGGCATGTCCAACTGTGTCTTTAATCACTGTGTTCCAGGCCCTGACAACAGCATATAAAGCATCCTTCATGTCAAACTCCTATTGAAAAACTTTCACACCCATGTTTCTCTGTTCACTGCTGTTAGCATACTGTTGAGGAAAGTGTTTTTATATTTACTTCATTGATCTAAGAGAACCTGGACACATGGCTGAATTAATGAAATCATATTTGAGCGAAAGTACATGGCATTAACATTATTTTTGATGAGAATTTCAGCTGAAGGATGAACAGAATGGTTGTCCAGTAATAACAAAAGCTTGCGGTTGTCATCTAGTCTGGCTTCCCTGCAGTGAACATGAGCCAATGGTACAAAATGTTTGTGAAACCAAACAGAAACGATGTTCTTGGAGGTATATGCCTTTTTGTTAGCATAATACAATAATGAACTGGTATGAAATTCACTCTTTGAAAACAGTGAGGATGCAAGCTTTTGCCTGTCACAGCAAGTTTACACTTAGGTGTGCCTGTTGCATTAGCACACCCCAGCACAATCATTCTATCTTTGGTATCATTAATTCATGTAGGGGCTGTCTCATCAGATATAGTCTATGCCTTTCTGGGGCAGTTGCAACAACAGAGCGATGTTTCATTCACATTATGTACTTGTTCTGGCATCATTTTCATCAATGACAATCTTGACAAACCCATCAATGAATTTGTCCACTTTGTGATCAGCAGTTGCTTCATCACCACAAGTCTTTACAGATTTAATGCTATGTCCTTTCTTAAATTTCTGCAACTAGCCTGATGAATACTCACAGTTCCCTTCAATTTTCAGTTCATTGTGATAGATCTATGCTTACTTCATAATCAACATACTATTAAATGGCATATGTTCATTGTGACACTGATCCATTATTTTAATATATGACCAAGATCTTCAGTTTCAGCTTTATGCAGTATTTATTTTTCACTGACCTTCATATGTCACTTTCAGCATAGAACTTCAACAGTTTATTCTTCTGTTTCTTCAGATCATATATAGTGGTCATTCCAAAACCATACTCTTCTGTAAGATGTTTCAGGCTTACACTGCTGCATATTTTCTCCAGCAACTTGACTTTCTGTGCTGTAGATAAACATAAACACTTCCTCTTTTTCTTATCACTGTTACCCACAGGGATATCTGCAGATATTTTTGACATTTTCCACAACTTCTTTACAACAGAAAGCAGAAAATAAGCAAAAACAATAACAATAACAACAACAACAAAAAGTGAGTAATGCACATAGTTCTTGGCCCCATATAGGGCATCATGTGGAACCTAGCATCGGCATGTCCCACCTGCATATGTGTATGTGCCATTTTATTAGCCTTTGTGAGTGTGCTCACATAGGGGAATCTGGGCATGTGCAGAAAAGATATTTTGCAGCTGAAATAGGAAGGGAGAGTCTTTATTCCCTTAGGAATGTGGAATAAATTGTGTTTTGTGCACCTGGATAAAGGCTGTGGCCGATCACATGAGGTCATGTGTGGAATTTTCCACTTGTATCATTGTATTGTGCTCAAAATGTTTTGGAATTTGGTGCATTTCAAACTTTGGATTTCATATTAGAAGTGTTCAACCTGTACATTCGTTGGAAAATATTCATATAAAGGAATATTATGTAGCATCAAGGGATGAGTTATGATTGCACACAACAGAAATTGGCCTCAGGAATACACTTTATTGAAAAACCAAGTCAATCACAATGAATATAGAATCCCTCAGCTTATGATAGGATTACACTCTGATAAATCCATTGTAAGCTGAAAATGTAAATCAAAAATTCATTTAGTACACCTAACCTACCAAACATCTTAGCTTAGCCTAGCCTGCCTTAAACACGCTCAGAACACTTACATTAGCCTATAGTTGAGCAAAGTCATCTAACACTAGGCCTATTTTATGATAAAGTGTTAAATATTCATGTAACATATTAAACGCTGTGCTGAAAGTGAAAAACAGAATGATTGTATGGGTACTCATGATTAATATACACAGCAGAAAGCACCTTCATGAAGTTGAAAATTCCCAAGTTGAACTATTGTAAGTTGGGGACTGTCTTTTTAATACAATCCCATTTGAGGATACAAATGTGGTAAAGGGATAGGGAAAGCAAAGGGATAATACTCATGAAAGGCTTGTGGGTACCTTGGGGAGAATGGGAAGAATATGGGGGCTTGTGGGTACCTTGGGGAGGTACACAGAAGAGGCTGCAAAATATATTGAATAATGGGCAAGGTCTTGTTATATCATTATAAAATATGTATATGTGTTTTAGCCTTTGTGGTTTACTTTCCATTTTCTGTATCTTTTATCCCTACAATTGTCAATGGGTTATTCTCAAATTTGCCTATGACAGAATTCTTTCTGTTCTTTTCAATGTATTTTTCCTTAGCTCATTTTAATCAAAAATGGAATTTTGCATCTGGGAAAAGTTCAATTCAAAGACTGTCTATATTTAGTTAACAGGTAGCATGGCCAAACAAAAATAGGTTTCTTCAGGACAGATACTTACAGGTAGTGAAAGACTGGATGCCTCCTTGACACATTGTGGGTCTCAGAAGTGTAACTCACACAGGGTCCACACAGGCTGAATTTCTCTACACAATACCCGACAGGGTTTTTTGACTCGGGACTTTATGACAAATGAGAAAGCAGACGTTTTAAGAAACAGTGAGCCTACAACCTATGATAATAATTCTATGCAATTTGTCGTATATTGGTATGCACAGGTGGCAACCAATAGAAAGGGAGATACAGTTAAGTCTTTCCCTCTACTAAGAAGCAACTGATGACTGTCACCAGGGAGGTAAGGAAACAGACTTGCTGTCAATGTGGTCAATATCTTTGTCATCATGCCGTTTGGTTTGTACTCTGGTGTCTACTTCTTGATTCAGGTATTGACTGTTGTCTCTGAATTTTTTTTAAATAAATTTTTAAAGATCTCAGTCTTTATCTGAAGATCTTTATGGAAGCTTCTAGTTCCCTCAAATAGCTCTGAAAGTTTTGGCTTTGTTCAAGTTGTACTGCAGTAATCTAACTCTACCCTGAACACTGCAGGTCTGTGTTCTTTTGGTGGTCAACGAAAATCCCTTTGTGAGGTCAACATTCCTTGAAGAACAATCTGATCTGAGGACTGTCATTGATTGGGGTAGAGTCAGTACTGCTTAGGCAACCTTCCAGGGTATTGCTGTTTAATTATTTTATTCAAAATTTAACAAACACTTACTGAGTATCTATAGAACAGGCACTTTTCACTTTCCTAAGCACAGATTATAGTCTTCCTTCTCCCAGTAGTTCCCCAGTATTTAGTTCTCCCCTTCAAAATGAATGAATGAATGAATGAATGAATGAATGAATGAATGAAAAATAAAGTGCTTTAAGAATTAAAGACAGGGAGAGAGATTTTGAGACAGAGAAGGAATAACATTTGCTGCTAATGGGTTAGGCTGTTTACATTCTATATATACTGTATTACCTTTTCTATCTAAATAGAGTTCAGAATCCAAGTATCACTGGACTTAAGGAAGAAGTATTTGGCGGCTACTGCTCCTGTCCTGGTCACTGCTTGCTTTGATCAGTGTAGTAAGCAGTAGCCTTGCAATTTCATCCTGTTGGTCAGGTAACATTTAAAAGAAAAAAGAAGTAACAATAAAAGAGTGAGGGCTAACTAGGCTTCTTTACTCAGTATAACTCATGTACAGTAATTTAATTTTTCTTTATTTCTCCAAGACAAATCCTGGACCCCTTTGACAGATGTCCCTTTCCCTGCCACTGACTTAATAATTGTCATTTACAAGCCGGCAATAAGTTGTGTGTGTGTGTGTGCATGCGCTCACACGCGTGTGCTTGTGTGCGTGTTGGGGAAGAATCAGAAAAGAAGGGAAGAAGTTTTAATGGGGAAAATGTTTTTTATTGATTTACTTCTCGAAGTGTGTGCATTACACATACATGATGGGGAGGGAATGCCAGTGAATACAATCTGGGGCACCTCTTTTAACTATCATGCTTTACACACATGAATATGTACACTGCAAGAGATTTTATCAGGCATTTCTTATGTACTTGAAACCTGAGGTTAAGACTTGAGAATCCCATAGGGATGTTGTGAAGTTTGAATGCGGTTAACACAGTGATTATCAAACTTTAATGTGCATTGAATTAGAGAAGGATCCTAATAAAACACACATTCCAATTCAGTAGGTCTGGGGTGGGACCTGAGGTTCTGCATTTCTAACAAGCTCCCAGGCCATGCTGACACTGCTGATCTGGAACCATTGGGGATGACATGTAGAGAAAAAGACCAGCACCTGAGTCAATAAGTGGACATCACAGTAGTAACCAACCCGCCTACACTACAGAGATACTGAGCACACCACAGAGAGGCGATTCCCTTGGACACTGCGGTTAAGGTCATCACTTGCTTCTGAGTAAGAAGAAAGTAGACTTAAATGTACCCCCTTTAGACTTGCTGTCCCCTACCTATTCCATCATTCACATACTACTTAGAAGTCCAAAATTTTCTGAAATTTTGGCTAAAATTCTTTCATCAATGGGTTTCAAATCTCTACACTTTTGCTTACACACACAACAGGCCATGTTGAACAATTTACTATAGCTATTGCTGTGTGTATGTACAAAAATCCCCCCACATTGCCCCCTCAGAGAGGAAGACAAGTACTAAAGTTGGCCAATTTTTGACATAATATGGAGATTATTTTTTTCATATCTTTAAATATTCATGATACTTAATATCCTCTGCGTTCAGGGTCCATCCTATGTGACTTGGTTTATCCAGCTCTGTGTTGTTTTCCTTCTGTTTTAGGCAGAGATGCCCACCAGACACCAGGAAGCATGAAACCAAAGCAAATAGATCAGTAGACTCATTCCAGTGTGCATCTCCCCTCTGAAAGCTTTCCCTGGCACCTTTGCCTTCCCCAACCCCAGCCACCGTTCCTAAAGAATAAGTTACTTTTTGCTGCCACAGGTCTTCAAGCATGTCCTCGGGGAGAACCTGCTGAAATTTATTGTAGTTATTTATTGATGTCTCCCCTACTCCACTATGTTGTGAACTCCTCAGAGAGAGACTTTATGACTTATTTATCATCATATCTCCTGAGCATAGCAGTGTTTGGCACAGAAAAGGTACTCAGTAGACTTTGTTAAATTGAATTAAATGAATTGAATTGCAGGTTAAAGAAAAAAATATTTTCAAGTTCTTTGTAGAAAATAAGAATTGTAGCTTCTAAAGTGAGAATGGGGCAGGATCAGATCTAGAATGTAGAGCTGTGAAAGATCACCTGTGCAGGGAATGTCAAGTTATTCAGTCTTGCTGGTATGAACGATGTGCGTGGGTGGGAGGAGAGAAAGGTAGGTAGGAAGTAGAGCCTCAGGGGCTATGGACCCCCACTAAATTATTTTGAATATATCCTATGCGATCTGGAGAAGCATAAATTTAAAGTGTAAGCAGCTTGATGCTATTTTGTTTATAGACAGAACACTGGCAGTAAAATTAAGGATAGTTGGAGCAGATTGAGACTAGAGGCAGGGATTTAATAATCAAGACCCTGGTCCTTGTAGGGTTGGAAGCATAATGTTTAATAGACCTGGGGTAAACATGCAAATGTGCCTGCATCTCTAGTACCATCCTAGTGCTACCCAAAGATGTTCATTTTCCCAGAGTTTTGAGAGCCTATTGGATTATGTCTGAAAACAACAAAAAATGGGCCTCTCCTCCAAAGACATGAGAAATTTATTTTGTGTTAAAATAACATAAATATATGTAAGAATATGGGGGTGGCCATTTTGGCAAAATGCATTTCCCATCAGCCTACTTGATTTCACTTCCTGCCTTTCGTGAAATATATGTATATAGAAAGCATGAGACTCCCCACTGGGCTCTGCACTTTACGCGCATCTGCCGTCCAATTTACAGCTTGCAAAGGAGGTGTTAATTAGTTGGCAGAAGCACCTGAACAGGGAGTACTAGGTTGACTGAGGGGGTGGGAAGGTCTCTGGCATTTCCTTATTCACATAGGCGGAAAAAAAGAAGAAAGGAAACTCACATTGCTGTCCAAAATGGCAACCTCCAAGCCAAGGCAAGTGGTGCAATTATGGCAGGTCCACTTTTCTCTAAAAAGAGAGTCTATTTCTGGAGTCATGTGACTGATATCAGATGCTCATGAGAATTTACTTTAAGTTTTATCTTTATATCCTACTCTCTGAATTGTAAAGATCTTTCAGAGAAACATGGGTAAGATTTTTGCTATTGAATAGGGTAAAATTAACACTGCAGAAGGAGTAAGACTAATTTCCACAGGAGGAAAAGCAGAGGATATGTCTTACAAGAGAAAGGGCAGTGATCCAGAGCCAGGAGCGTCTAGGAGGTAGAGGGTGGAGAGGGGAAGTCACAAATCCAGGTGGAGCTCAAAGGACTTTTCATTCGTGGTCAATAAAAATGTTGGCTGAGTTGAAGGAGGTGGTTCCAGGCAACCATTTGTTGGGGGTGGCAGGAGGAGAGCAAGGGTAAATGAAGATCAAATCCAGCTTTCTTCAATTTGTATATCAACAAAATTCATCCCATCTCTGTAGCTCCAAACCAACAAACAGTTGATGAGACAAAATGAGGAAAGAATTACAGGATGTGATCTGGTAAAATATTTTCATTTTAGAGCTCGCACAACTGAGAGGCAGAGAAGGGAAGTAACCTCCCCAAGGATACTGATGGGGGAATCATGCATGCACCTTGGGTTCCTGACTTTCTGCTCATTATTATTCTTGCCAACACACCATACTGTTTTTCCAAAGGTCTCTGAAACATTCCTGGGGGCAGTACCCTCCCCTCAAATGTGATCCAGCCCAGCAACTCTTAACAGCACTGAGCTGTACGGTATTGTTGCAGAAAGAGCAGCAGGGCAAAAACAAAAAGACATGTCTAGGAAAAAAGATATGGACACACAAAAAACTTGAATCACATAGTTATTTATGTCTCTAGTGACCATCAAGAGGAAATCAATCAAAAAGTTGGTGAAATAGAAACTTGCAGTTGGTTAATAAATATTGCATGCACCAATGGGGCAGAAGACATTGTGTTAAAAATTCAGAGGTGCTCGGATTACATATATAAAGAATACAGGGAGAGCGCTTACTTTCTACTTTGGAAAATGCCACTGAAACTTCATAAAATACAGCTTGCACTGAAGCAATGCAAAAAGGAAAAAGCAACATAAATTGAGCTTTTAGCACACTCAGCAAGCACTCTTTCAGGCTGCCAAAGTACAAGGTACCTGAACAAAGAGAAAAGAAATACTTTTTATCCAACCCCAGGATGGCTGCCCCTAGCTCCTGATGAAGTTAAGGTGTCCAAACAGAGAAAGCAAACAGAGTAGAGGAAATTCGGTGAGGCAAACAAATGAGGGCCGGGCCTTTCTAGGAGATCAGAGGGCTCCAAGCTCTGCTGCTTCCTTCAGCAAATGCTAATGAGCCCATGAGAAGACAAAACACAATGTGTTTTCTGAACACACATCCCAGACAGAAAGGAATTCCTGAAGTATATAATTAGGAGCAATTAGCGAGGACTAGAGAGGAGCAGGGATAGGATGTATAACTGGCTGATCCCGTTACACTTCCCCTAAGAATTGTGGGAGGTGGACTGCTTAGGGCTTTTCTGAACTGAGCCAGCCATGGGCTGTGTGCTCACAAGCTTGAGGATAGATACTGGAAAATCAAAGGTGATGTTCTTACCCAAGTTTACTAAATATTTTCTCTGTTAATTATTTTAAGCCCCCAGTTCTCAGGCCAGTCTGATGGCAGATTTTCAGTAATATTTACCAATGAGGACATGTAATGAAATGAAGTGATAAAGGAGATACACACATTTCCTGTCCCTAAACTCACCCTCTGTACAAGTTGTGAAGGTTTTGGCAGAGGTAGGGCAGGCGGCCTTTAGTTAAAAATAAAGCCTTTCTAGTTGTTTTGTACTAGTTCCACATAGACTGTAAAACCCAGCAAAGGGAAACCAGAGTAATGTTTTCATTGCTTGAGGATTCATGAGGTGCAATAGAAGATAAAGGAGAGAGGCCCTCCTATAGCCTATGGGAACATGTATTGGAGAGGGTTGGTTCAAATCCAAGATCCTCTGCTCACTAGCTATGCAAACTTAAGAAAGCTATTTTATCTTTCTGAGTCTTGGTTTGCTCATCTGCAAAATGGCCCGAATCATCCTGGATTATTGTAGGGATTAATAAGACGATGGCCCCAACTGGCATTTCTGAACAACATGAGGCAACAGGCTAATACATTCATTTACCCAAACATGTGCTTTAGAGTCAGTTTATCTTGGAGGGTTCACCAGGAAACTGCATTGCTGAAAATTAAACGTTCTAAACCTGGGAGATTTATTGGGGTTTTTTTATGGCCAAGGTGGGTGTTTGGCAATGCCTACTTTTAAAGGTTTTCAAATTAAAATTATTGTGGGTAAGCATTAATGGCATCATATTTTGGAGCCAATCATCCTTTTTTGGAATGTTCTTAATGTACTTTTCTCATTTTGTAAATTGTGATAAAACATACATAGCATAAAATGTACCATTTTAGTCATTTTTAAGTGCACAGCCAGTGGCATTAAGTCCACTCACATTGTTGTGCAACCATCACCACCATCCACCTCCAGAAGCATTTTATCTTCCCCAGCTGAAACTCTGTATCCATTAAACATGAATTCTCCACTCCCCACTCCTGCCACCCCATGGTCACCCCCATTCTACTTTCTGTCTCTGTGAATTTGACTACTCTAGGAACCTCATATAAGAGGAATCACACAATATTTGTGTTTTTTCTGGGGGGGGGGAATAGGGGACAGGTGGGACGACTGGCTAATTTCACTTAATGTCTTCAAGGTTTATCCGTGATGAGGCATGTGTCAAAATTTCCTTCCTTTTTAAGGCTGAATAATATTTCATTCTCCATGTGTGTATACCACAGTGTTTTTATCCATTTATCTTTCAATAGACACTTGGACTGCTTCTACATTTTGGCTATTGTGATAATGCCATTATGAACATGGTAGTAACCCGAATTTTATCTTTTAAGGAAAAGTATTTGTTTCAGTTCATAGGTGCTCTCTTGATTCATATCTGATAATTGCTGGGTTGGTTTTCTCTTCAAGCAGATTGCCTCCTCAGGTTCTTAACATCTTACAAAAATGTCAGTCCTAACCCTAGCTCAGTCAGCTGTTAAAGCATATGAATTTGCAATTAAGAAAAAAAAAACAAAACCTAATAGCTGCACACCAGGTACTTGTCAGAGAGTATAATCCGAAATTTAATGCACCTCAGTACCCTTCAAAAGACTTGTTGAGAAACACACACCTTATTAAATGAGAGCTGCTTAAAGGTTTACTCTTTCCAATTTAGTCCTAAATTAAGCCAGACAACCATGGAGCTCAGTAACTGGCAGCTATTGATTAAGTCTTCATACAAGTGATCTGCATCCTGCCTTGGTAAAAGAGTTGCACTTAGCTTTAGTCTTACTCATCGGTGGATTTATGAAACCGTATTGTATTTGCTGTGTAGATATTTTTCAGAATGTTGTTTACTTTCTCATATTGTGCCCTCTTTAGAAGTACCCATGGAAGAAATAGTTCTTTGGTGCAGCATCAGCTATGCCTTCCTGGAACTACTGGTTTATTTTAATTCTTGTAGGTGCAGAATTGTGTAACAAATTGTGTACTGATCATTGCTTTGGCTACTAGAAAGCTTCTATACAGATTAGTTACACACCTGTAACAAAAGCCATGGAAATGTATTTTATTTATTAAATTGGTATGAATTTTACATATTAAACCCAGCTCTGGTTTTATCCTACACTTCCTACCCTTTGTGATGATTTTCTCACTTATTCCTTATTGAGGTTGTGTGTTTGTGTAAATAACTCTGAAAGACAGGCAGAGAGAAAGAGAGCAGATTTCTTTTAAATCGCAGAGAAAATGAGAATATCATTCAATGTTCTTGGCTGCAAACACAGAAACCAATTCTAATTAACTTCCATACAAATTAATTAATTAATTAAAAAAGGAATTTATGGGAAGCTATTAGTTTAGCTCACAAAATTATTGGGAAGAGTGGGAATGAGGATTTAAAAAATAGGCAGTATTCCAGAGAAGCTAGGCAATTGGCACTGCAGGCATGCCCAGTCACAGGAACAATCATAAAAGACATCGCAGCTTAGCCCTGTCTTCTCTGCAGCTTTGCATAATTCTTTTCCTGCTAAGGGCCCAGGAAGAGTGCTACTTGCTGGGGTCTTTTTACTGGGGGTTGCGGGGCTTTGCTGGGATTTCTCTGAAATAGGATAGGTGTTTAGATCATTCTTTGCCCACAAACAATAAATATCCACTGTAGATATCAACAGACAGAGAGGGAGAGACATTGGGATTATGGAAAAATCAAAAAGAATTGAAGTAGCATGGTGGCCTTATTCCTGTTGAAGAAGGATGGTTGGCAGAGAAATGATCTAGAAATTAAAGGTGTACATAACTATCTGATATTATTTGGCTATGTGCCCACCCAAATCTCATCTTGAATTGTAGTTCCCATAATCCTCACGTGTGGTGGGAGAGACCTGGTGAGAGGTAATTGAATCATGGGGGTGGCTGCCCCCATGCTATTCTCATGATAGTGAATGAGTTCTCACAAGATCTGATGGTTTTATAGAGGGTTTCCCCCTTCACTCAGCTCTCAATCATCTTCTTCCTGCCACCACGTGAAGAAGGATGTGTTTGCTTCTCCTTCTGCCGTGATTGTAAGTTTCCTGAGGCCTCCCCAGTCATGTTGAACTGAGTCAATTAAACCTCTTTCCTTTATAAATTACCCAGTCTTGGGTATGTTTTTATTAACAGTGTGAGAACAGACTAATAGAGTAAATTGGTACCAGGTAGTGGGGTGCTGCTGTAAAAATACCTCAAAATGTGGAAGCAACTTTGGAACTGGGTAACAGGAAGAAGTTAGAAGAGTTTGGAGGGCTCAGAAGAACACAGAAAAATGTGAGACAGTTTGGAACTTCCTAGAGGCTTGGAGGGCTCAGAAGACAAGAAGATGTGAGAGAAAGTTTGGAACTTCCTAGAGACTTGTTCAATGGCTTTGACCAAAATGCTGATAGGGATACAGACAATAAAGTCCAGGCTGAGGTGGTCTCAAATAGACATGAGGAACTTCTTGGGAACTGGAGTGTATTAATTCGTTTTCATAATGCTAACAAAGATATACCCAAGACTGGGTAATTTATAGAAGAAGAGGTTTAATAGACTTACAGTTCCACATGGCTGGGGAGGCCTTGCAATGATGGTGGAAGGCAAGGAAGAGTAAGTCGCATCTTACATGGATGACAGCAGGCAAAGAGAGAGCTTGTGCAGGAAAACTCCTCCTTCTATAACCATCAGATCTCATGAGACTTATTCATGATCACAAGAGCAGCACGGGAAAGACCTGTTCCCATGATTCAGTTATGTCCCACTGGGTCTCTCCCACCACATGTGGGAATTCAAGATGAGGTTTGGGTGGGGACGCAGCCAAACCATATCATTCTGCCCATGGCCCCTCCCAAATCTCATGTCCTCACTTTTCAAAAACAATCATGCCTTCCCAAAAGTCCCCCAAAATTTTAACTCATTTCAGCATTAATTCAGAAGTCCACAGTGCAAAGTCTCATCTGAGATAAGGCAAGTCCCTTCTACCTATGAGCCTGTAGCATCAAAAACAAGTTAGTTACTTCCCAGATACAATGGGGGTACAGGCATTGGGTAAATACAGCAATTCCAAATGGGAGAAAATGGCCAAAATAAAGGGACTAGAGGCCCCGTGGAAGTCCAATATCTAGTGGGGCAGTCAAATTGTAAAGCTCCAAAATGATATCCTTTGATTCCATGTCTCACGTCCAGGTAATGCTGATGTAAGAGGTAGGTTCCCATGGTCTTATGCAACTCCACCCCTGTGGCTTTGTCGGGTATAGCCTCCCTCCTGGCTGCTATCATGGGCTGGCGTTGAGTGTCTGTGGCTTTTCCAGGCACATGGTGTAAGATGTCAGTGGATCTACCATTCTGGAGTCTGGAGGACGGTGGCCCTCTTCTCACAGCTCCACTAGGCAGTGCCCCAGTAGGGACTCTGTGTCAGGGCTCCCACCCCAGATTTCCCTTCTGCAATGCTCTAGCAGAGGTTGTCCATGAGGATTCTGCCCCTAAAGCAAACTTCTGCCTGGGCATCCAGGCATTTCCATACATCCTTTGAAATCTAGGCAGAGGTTCCCAAACCCCAATTCTTGACTTCTGTGTACCTGCAGGCTCAACACCACATGGAAGCTGCCAAGGCCTGGGGCTTGCACCCTCTGAAGCCACAGCCCAAGCTCTTTGTTGGCCCCTTTCAGCCATGGTTGGAGCAGCTGGATCACAGGGCACCAAGTCCCCGGGCTGAACACAGCATGGGGGCCCTGGGCCCAGCCTATGTAACCATATTTTCTTCCTAGGCCTCTGTGCCTGTGATAGGAGGGCCTGCAGTGAAGACCTCTGACATACCCTGGAGACATTTTCCCCATTGTCTTGATGATTAGCATTCAGCTCCTCATTACTTATGCAATTTTCTGCAGCTGGCTTGAATTTCTCCTCAGAAAATAGGATTTTCTTTTCTATCACATTGTCAAGCTGCAAATTTTCTGAACTTCTATGCTCTGTTACTCTTTTAAAATTGAATGCTTTTAACAGCACCCAAGTCACCTCTTGAATGCTTTGCTGCTTAAAATTTCTTCTGCCAGATACTCTAAATTGTTTGTCTCAAGTTTGAAGTTCCACAAATCTCTAGGACAGGGGTAAAATGCCACCAGTATCTTTGCTAAAACATAACAAGAGTTACCCTTGCTTCAGTTCCCAACAAGTTCCTCATCTCCATCTGAGACCATCTCAGCCTGGGTTTAATTGTCTATATCATTATCAGCATTTTGGCCAAACCCATTCAACAAGTTTCTAGGGAGTTCCAAACTTTCCCACATTTTCCTCTCTTCTTCTGAGCCCACCAAACTATTCTAACTTCTGCCTGTTACCCAGTTCCAAAGTTGCTTCCACATTTTCAGGTATCTTTTCAGCAGTGCCCCACTTCTTGTTCCAATTTACTGTATTAGTCTGTGCTCACACTGCTGATGAAGACATACCTGAGACTGAATAATTTATATAGGAAAGACGTTTAATGGACTTACAGTTCCATGTGACTGGGGAAGCTTCACAATCATGGTAGGAGGTAAGGAGGAGCAAGTCATGTCTTACATGGATGGCAACAGGTAAAGAGAGACCTTGGGCAGGGAAACTTTTCCTTATATAACCATCAGATTTCATGAGAATTATTCACTATCATGAGAACAGCATGAGAAAGACCTGCCCCTATGATTCAATTACCTCCCACTGAGTCCCTCCCACAACACATGGGAATTCAAGATGAGATTTGGGTGGGGACACAGCCAAACCATATCATGGAGCAAAGGGGACTCTTGCTGTGCTTTAGCAAAAAGACTGGTGGCCTTTTGCCCCACCCTAGAAATCTGTGGACTTTGACCTTGAAAGAGATGATATATGGTATCTGCAGGAAGAAATTTCTAAGCGGCAAAGGGTTCAAGAGGAAGCAGAGCATAAAAATTTGGAAAATTTGTAGCCTGAAGATGTGATATAAAAGAAAAACCCATTTTCTGGGGAGGAATTCAAACTTTCAAGCTGGCTGCAGAAATTTGCATAAGTAATGAGGAGCCAAATGTTATTCACAAAGACAACAGGGAAAATGTCTCCAGGGCATGTCAGAAACCTTCACAGAGTCTCCCATCACAGGCCCAGAGGCCTAGGAGGGGAAAATGTTTCCTGCACTGGTCCTTGGCCGGAACTGTGTCCCAGCCATGGCTAGAAGGGGCCAAGGTACATTTCAGGACATTGCTTCAGAGCATGCAAGCACCCAGCTTTGGAAGCTTTCATGCAGTGTTGGTCCTATGAATGCACAGAAGACAAGAATTGAGGTTTGGGAACCTCCACCTATATTTCAGAGAACGTATGGAAATGCCTGGATGTCAAGGCAGAAGTCTGCTGCAGAGGTGGATCCCTCCTGGAGAACCTCTGTTAGGGCACTGCAGTAGGAAAATGTGGGGTCAGAGCCCCTATGCAGAGTCCCCACTGGGGCACTGCCTAGTGGAGCTGTGAGAAGAGGGTCACCATCCTCCAGTCCCCAAAATGGTAGATCCACAGACAGCTTGCATTGCATACCTGGAAAAGTCACAGACACTCAATGCCAGCCTGTGAAAGCAGCCAGGAGGAGAGCTATGCCTTGCAAAGCCACAGGGGTGGAGCTGTCCAAGTTCATGGGAGCCCACCTCTTGCATTAGCGTGACCTGGATGTGAGACATGAAGTCAAAGGAGATCATCTTAGAACTTTAAGGTTTAATGACTTCCCTTTTCGATTCTGGACTTGCATGGGGCCTGTAGCCCCTTTGTTTTGGCCAAATTCTCCCATTTGGAATGGGTGTATTTACCCAATGCCTGCACTGCCATTGTATCTAGGAAGTAACTAACTTGCTTCTGACTTTACAGGATCATATGTGGAAGGGACTTGCCTTGTCTCAGATGAGACTTTGGACTGGACTTTTGAGTTAATGCTGAAATGAATTAAGACTTTGGGGGAACTGTTGGGAAGGCATGATTGGTTTTGAAATGTGAGGACATAAGATTTGAGAAGGGCCAGGGGCAGAATGGTATGGTTTGGCTGTGTCTCCACCAAAATCTCATCTTGAATTGTAGGTTCCCATAATCTCCACGTGTGATAGGAGGGACCTGGTGGGTGGCAAATGAGTCATGGGGGCAGTTTCCCCATGCTATCCTTGTGATAGTGAGTAAGTTCTCATGAGATCTGATCATTTCACAAGGGGCTTCCCCCTTCACTTGGCTCTCATTCTTCTCCTTCCTGCCACCATGTGAAAAGGACATGCTTTCTTCCCCTTCCACCATGAGTATAAGTTTTCTGAGGCCTCCCCAGCCATGCTGAACTGTGAGCCAATTAAACCTCTTTCCTTTATAAGTTACCCAGTCTCAGGTATGTCTTTAGTAGCAGCATGAGAACAGACTAGTACACTATCATATGTAACTTCCCACAGAAAAGTGTCGTTTTTGGAGAAATTGTAGCTCCAGAGATGTTTGTGTTCACAGAGCTATTAAGGATAGAAAAGGAAAGTGTGGTAAAACTCTAAACCATTGAATCTCCAAACAATTTTTATTTCATCATCATTTTTACCTAGCTCCCAGGGGAAATATATAACATCGGAAAGCCTGCCAGGTGAATGAATCCTCTATAATTTTTTTCCCTTAGAAAATAAAACACATGGGAGCTCAAGGACTCCTTCTGTCCCTCTAGCTAAATATTTAGACCAGAAGCAGGCATAAACAGTGAGCTCCATGATTTTTCTCTTGGAGTCCACTTTAGTTTCATCTGTTCTTCCCAGAAAGGGATAAGGAGAGACACCTACCCAGATTAGAGGAGACATTCAGTCCACCTATTGCACCCACCAAATAGGAAAGAAGGGAATGGAAAGGAAGGGGAGGGGAAGGAATAAGAGGGGAAGGAAGGGGAGGGGAGGGGAGGGAAGAGGAGGGGAGAGAAGGGGAGAGGAGATGGAGGGAAGGGGATGGAGGAGAGGGGAGGGGATGGAGGGGAGGGGAGCAAAGGGAAAGTAGAAATGGAGAAGGGAAACTAGAAAGGGAAGAGAAAGGGAAATTTTAAAAAAGGGATCGGAATAGAAGAAAAAGAAAGGGAAGGAGACAGGAGGGGATGGAAGGAAGGAGGAAATATAGAGGAAAGGATGGCAGGTGCTATGATTTAAGTGTCCCTTCCAACAGTCATGTTGAAATTTAAGGCCATTGTGATGGTATTAAGAGGTGGGGTCTTTAAGAGGTTATTAGGTCATGAAGGCTCTGTCCTCATAATGGATTAAGGTTGTTTTCAAGGGAATGGGCTCGTTATCTCAGGAGTTGGACCCCCTTTTTCTCTGTCTCATATGCACTCACCTGCTCTCACCCTCCTCACCACATAAGGCATCCTCCATGTTACGATGCAGCAGTACATCTCACAACAGGTGAGGCCCCTCGGTCCTGGATTTCCAACCCTATAGAAATGTGAGCCAGCCAGGCGTGGTGGCTCACACCTGTAATCCCAGCTCTTTGGGAGGCCGAGGCAGGTGGATCATGAGGTCAGGAGATCAACACCATCCTGGCTAACACGGTGAAACCCCGTCTCTACTAGCCGGGCGAGGTGGCGGGCGCCTGTAGTCCCAGCTACTCTGGAGGCTAAGGCAGGAGAATGGCATCAACCCGGGAGGCGGAGTTTGCCATGAGCCAAGATTGCGCCACTGCACTCCAGCCTGGGCGACACAGGGAGAGTCCGTCTCAAAAAGAAAAAAAGAAATGTGAGCCAAGTAAATCTCTTTTTTTTTTTTTTTTTTTTTTTTTTTGAGACGGAGTCTCGCTCTGTCACCCCGGCTGGAGTGCAGTGGCCGGATCTCAGCTCACTGCAAGCTCCGCCTCCCGGGTTCCCGCCATTCTCCTGCCTCAGCCTCCCGAGTAGCTGGGACTACAGGCGCCCACCACCTCGCCCGGCTAGTTTTTTGTATTTTTTAGTAGAGACGGGGTTTCACCGTATTAGCCAGGATGGTCTCGATCTCCTGACCTCGTGATCCACCCGTCTCGGCCTCCCAAAGTGCTGGGATTACAGGCTTGAGCCACCGCGCCCGGCCATCTCTTTTCTTTATGAGTGTCCCACTCTATGGTATTCTGCTATAGCATCAGAAAATGAACCAGGGCAGGAGGGAAGGAAAAGCAAAACAAAACCAAAAGAGAGGACTTCTGAGGAAGCTTCAAGGAAAGGAGAAATTTAAACCCCATTGCTTCTTCCATGTAGAGCCCAGATTGATGGCAGTCCTCTCATCTGTATAGGCTTTGGCATGCCTCAGCAGACATCAATTTCTTTGTCCCTTTCCAGGGTCATCTGACACATTTTATGATTGGAGGTCAGGCTTCACTGAAGATTGCACATTCTAAATAGATATTTTGACTTCATATCCCCACTGCCCACCATGACAAATAATCTCAAACATCTGCATCCAACAAGTTTATTTTTCTGCTTACCTCTCTCATATGTGGTAACCAGGTAACATGAGGATACCAGCTCTACTACTATGCTCACCAAATAATTTTCAAATGGAAACTTGACATCTGATGTAGGTTTGCATACTAGGGAAGGATACACTGACATGGTAACACGAATATCTGGTGCCCCTTTGCCTGTTCTAATCTTACTATAAATTAAAAAAATTGGCATAGGCACAATTAACTCTTCTGTCAATTTCTGAGCTTGGTCTGTATGGAGTAGTCTCTTGAACTCATTTAGCTATTCATGCACTGAGTACATCACATTTTTAAAACTACAAAGCTGTGTATCCTACCAGGATGCTCAAGGGTCATGATGACTTCATCCACTTCCACCATCTGAAGTCCTACAGGAGTGGCTGACAGGATTCTAGAATAGTAACAACACTTACCATTTATCGCTTATATACCAGGCACTATTCTACACACCCTTTTATAAAAAAAGAAAATTAATTTATTCCCACAACACCAGTGTGAGATAGGTACTATAATTATTACCATTCTACAGATGACAAAACTGAGGCACAAAGAAGTTAAATAGCTTGCCCCAGTGGTGGAGACAAGATTCACTCCCACGTAATCTGGCTCGTAAACTTGCATTCTAGAGTGTTACACTACAATGCCTCCAGGGATTGATGACATTTATATCTTGGCTCTATGAATGACTACAAATAGCACATCTGGAAATCATTGATCTGAAGTCTTTGGAGAAGCTATGTCTAGTGGCTTAGAGTTGCTTTGATATTGAAAAGCAAAGCAGAACAATGGCAAAGAAACAAAACAAAACAAAACACATCTGGCATGTGCTAGGTTGTTCTGCAAGCTGTGCACCAAAGTAATGTCTTCAGCATGGGAACCAACCAAAAAGATTTAGTCAAATATACACATGGATGTTGAAAGATTGTTCCAGAAGAAACACTCCTGCTTAATTGGCTCAAATGGTCTTTCTAGACCTCTGCATGTGTAATTCCAATGCCTCTCCAGTTATCTGTGATACCTGCATTGACAGGCATCAAATATGTAGCAGGGAGTGCAAAGAATGAACTGCCAACATCAAACCTCATCACATAAAAGGGAAAGACGACAATTTGGTGGGGATCCTTCTACTAGGGTCTTCTTCCTTAATTGTCCTCCCATGTTCAGTATGAGTCAGAGGTTCACTAATGAGCCGTGTTGGTGACTTTTAGTTTCTCCATTCAGGCACATCAACAGAACTTTCAGCACCAACTAGAGTCTGGCCCATTGTAGCCATTCTTTCTTTGTTATGTTATAGCAAAAGGCTGAGAATTTCAAAGTTAGAGCATGTGGATTCCCACCACCACAAGTCCCACAACTGAAGTCCAGGTCATCCACAAATCAGAGTAAAGCCTGGGTTGGGATGTCCCCATCAATACTAAAGTCACTTCTCCTATGGTGACTGGCCAAAACCCAAACTATTGGATTAGTGACTCTTCTCTGGTGGCATCCACAATCATCTCTCTGTCTATACCACCTGAGTCACCAAGTCGAAGTCTATGCTCTTCTCCACTAAGCTATACTGCCTCTCTTTCAGCATTTTTATATTTAATTGTACCCTCTGTGGTATTGGAATATAGGATTCCTATAGCTAAAAACAGTTTTCATCAATAAGCTGTGTCAGAAAAATTTACTATTAAAAAAAACACTAAAGCATTCCACAGTGTAACTTATAGCTTCCTATCCTAGCAATTAGGCCTGAGAACAAAGCCTGGCACTGCCTCAGGCCTGGCCTGTTTCAGCCTCCCAGGCTTTTCTTGCTCAATTTCCAACCAGGGTTTAATCTCTTTGACCCATTTCACTGGTCTTGCTTTCTCCACCCATCCATATCTCAGGCTACTGGATCCTTTCTTAATCTGGGATGAAGCATTCATTCTTGACTCTCCTACTCTCTGGAACTCTCTTATTATTTTATCCTCCCTCAACTTAAACATAAAGTGACCCTTGTTGCCCCAGTTGCTGCTAGCCCTGCCTCTGAAGGGGAGTCAAGCTCCCTGCCTTTTTTCTCTCCCATTGATCCCATATTTTTGAGTGACTCATTAATTTTTATTTCAATATCTAAGTCCTAGAGGCAAAAATGCCCTCAAGTTGGACAGGCCCGCCTCCCCCATTTCCATTATCTAAACAAAGGAATCTTATCTTTATGGATGATTAATCTGGTTCAATTAAAATTGGATTTATTGGGTGTTTTGCTGCTTACAAAACACTACATACTTACTGTAGAAAATTCAAAAATTGCAAGTATATATAACAGAAAAATGTGAGAATTCTTATTAACATCCACATGACACAACTACTGTTAACAGTTTGGTATACATGGCTCTGTGTGTGTGTGTGTGTGTGTGTGTGTGTAAAATATATAAATGTTCTCAACTTACAATGGAGTTACAGCCAGATAAGCCCATCATAAGTTGAAAATATCATAAGTTGAAAATACATTCAATACACCTAAACTATCAAACATTACAGCTTAGCCTAGTCTACCTTAAATGTGCTCAGAACATTTGCATTATCCCACAGTTGGGCAAAATCATCTAAAACAAAGCCTATTGTATATTAAAGTGTTGAATAGCTCATGCAATTTATTGAATACTGTACTGAAAGTGAAAGTCAAAATGGTTGTATGGGAACCATCATAAAATTGAAAAATCCTAAGTTAAATCTTACTAATCCTAGGACTACCTGTATATACAATATATATAATATATCTCTATCTATATAAAATTAGAGTCTCTTGAAACTGTTTTGAAGTTGTACTATCTATACCATTTTGGAACTTGTGGTTTTCTCACTCAATATATTCTAAACATATTTTCCTATCAGAACATATAAATCTAGCTCAAGGTTTGTAAAAGGTTATGCAGTGTTCCATTGTATAAATATAGCATAATTTATTTAACAAATACCTAATGATGAATATCTGGTATGTCTTCAATTAATTTCCTATAATAATGCACAATATACATCCCTGGACATCTAGTTTTGCTTACTTGTCTGTAGAGCTTAGATTTTTGGACATGGTAAAGTATCTCTGAGCCTCAGTTTCCTTTTCCATAAAATGAGGATAACTTGCAAAAGGTTGTGAGAATTAAATGAGATAATTAACATTGTAGTGAATGTGTCATTCACTCTAGTTTTTCAGTATCTAAACCTCTACCTAAGTTGAGAATTCTTCTCTTATGAGTCTTCAGAAGTACCAAAAATACCAGCTACTCCCCTTCCCAGACTCCCTTGCAGCTGGGAAAGCTCACATGACCAAGGCTCCACCAATCAGATGCGCTCACAGCACACTTAGATTTGGAAGCTAGCTATGCAACAACCAAGGGTCAAGGAGCACACTCACCCTCTCTCTTTGGCAGCCGTGGCGGTAATGGTGAAAGCAAGATCAAGTTATCAGGAGAACAGCAATGGTGCAAACTGTCCATGGAGTGTGTGGTAACTGACAGAAGTAGGGGCTTCTTCATTAGAACAGTTTTCAAGCATGGTTTTGGGCATCGTTTCTGGCAGCTTAACCTCAAGTTTCACTCTTCAGAAATCCTGACAGCTCTGAAGTACTCAAAATCTGTGAATAAAGTCATTTTCTGGTTAAATTAGACAGGGACATTTTCTGTTGCCTATAATGAAGAACACTGCTGCATATGCATAGCTGCAAAACAACGTATGAAAATAAGCAATGTGGCAGATGCTTTTGGATGCTTTCCTGACGACCATTCCTCCTCCCTCCTTGCTAACAGGGTGAGTATTTGACCCAATTCATCTAAGGTGATAAAGGGAAAAGTCTTCTTGGGACTTCTGGGGAAAAGTTTTCATTCCTTCCTAATAACAAAGAAGCATGTGAAGAAAAAGCCTTTCTTTGTATCTGCCTCCAGCTTTCTATTTGAGATGCTGTCATATGCGATTGAGTTTCTTGAAAATCTGGCAGCTGTTTTCTGATCATGAGGAGAGATGCTGCCTTTGACAAAGCTCAAGATTCTAAAGAGTCTGGATATTTTATAATATCATGGAATTTCCAAAGCAAACTTGGAATGCCTACTTCCAGATCATCTGTTAAAATTTAAAATAATTGCAACTTAAGACATTAAAAATCAGGTACTTTGCTACTTCCAGCTGAACACACTTTAATTGGTACAAGACATTTTTTATATCTTTATAGTAGCTGAAAGAGGCTGGGTTTAGAGGTTTTAAAACCTCGGCCGGGCGCAGTGGCTCACGCCTGTAATCCCAGCACTTTGGGAGGCCAAGGCAGGTGGATCATGAGGTCAGGAGATCGAGACCATCCTGGCTAACCCGGTGGAACCCCTTCTCTACTAAAAATACAAAAAATTAGCCAGGCATGGTGGCGAGTGCCTGTAGTCCCAGCTACTTGGGAGGCTGAGGCAGAAGAATGGTGTGAACCCAGAAGATGGAGCTTGCAGTGAGCCGAGATCCTGCCACTGCTCTCCAGCCCAGGTGACCAGCGAGACTCCATCTCAAAAAAAAGAAAAAAACCCCTCTACTGTCTGACCCTAACTCCAACTGCAAAACAACCACAAATTACTGATAATATAAAAATATTTGTATTTTATTTATTTATTTATTTATTTTGAGGTGGGGGATCTTGCTGTGTCACCCAGGCTGGAGTGCAATGGCAGGATCATGGCTCACTGCAACCTTGACCTTCTGGGTTCAAGTGATTCTTTCACCTCAGCTTCCTGAGTAGCTGGGATTACAGGCACCCACCACCATGCCTGGCTAATTTCTGTATTTTTAGTAGAGACAGGGATTTGCCACGTTGGCCAGGCTGGTCTCAAACTCCTGGCCTCAAGTGATCTGCCTGCCTTGGCCTCCCAAAGTATTGTCACCATGCCTGGCTGACATTAAGGTACTTTTAATCTAAAGGAAGCTTTTGGATAGTTCAGTCTGTTGTTGTTGGAAGCCTGATCTCATTGAAGTGCTCTTTGGGAGATTATTAAATTGTCCCAAACTGACAGAGATCAAAGTAATCTTACATACTCTGGAATTTAGACTGATAGGGCTGTCTGGTATAAGAATGTCTTGTGCTCGGGGTCTCTTGACAAAACTGTGGCTGACTTTCAGGTCTTGAACACACATTATATGACTGTTATCACTATTCTAGTTTCTAGACAATTGTTCAGCTTGACGTTATTCAGCATTCTTCTACATTCATCTTTTTTTAGCCTCAAAACAAGCTGATGAGGTAGGTATTATTTTTTCTTATAGACATGGAAAATAATGTTCAGAGAGATTAAATAATACTTCTAAGTAACACAGCTGGTGAGTTGTGGAGATGCAGTTCAAATCCACAGGTTTTTCTCTACCTTGGTTCTCCTGGGCTGCCCATTAAAATAGCTGGAGAAGCTTTACAAGATGCTGATGCCCGGGTCCCAGCCCCAAAGATTCCAATGTTATGGGTCTGGAGGGAAGCCTGGACAACAGGATTTCTTAAACAGCTTTATTGAGGTCTACTTTACACAGTATAAAATTCACCCATTATAATGGTAAATTATATTATTTAAAATATATATATATTTAAAAAATTGTGCAGGCATCACCACAATCTGGTGTTTTTTTATTGATACATAATAGTTGCACATATTTTGGGGGCACATTTGATATTTTGATACATGCACACCATGTGTAATGATCAAATTAGTGTAACTGGGATACATATCGCCTCAAACATTTATCTCTTCTTTATGTTGGGAACATTTTAATTCTTCTCTACTAGCTATTTTGAACTATATAAAATACATTATTGTTAACTATAATAATCTACTGTATTATCAAACACTAGATCTTATTCCTTCTATCTAATTACATTTTGTAACCATTAACTGACCTCACTCTTATCTTCCTTCCCCCTTTCGTTTTCTGCCTCTGGTAACCACCAACTTTTTATCTCCATGAGGGCCACGTTTTTAGCTTCCACACGTAAGTGCAAACACGCAGTATTTGTCCTTTTGTGCCTGGCTTATTTCACTTAACATAATGACCTCCAGTTCCATCCATATTGCTGCAAATGACAGGATTTCATTCCTGTTACAACTGAATAGCATTCTATTGTGTACATACACATTTTCTTTACCTGTTCATCTGTTGATGGACATAGATCCACAGCATCCATATTTTGGTTATTGTGAATAGTGCTGCAATGAACATGGGAGTGCGGACATCCACACAATCTAGTATTAGAACATTTCCATCACCCAAAAAAGTTCCCTCTTGCCAGTTTGCGGTCAATCCCTGCTCCTACCTGTGGCCTCAGACTGCCATGATCTGCTTTCTATCGCTGTCAATTTCTCTTGTGTGGACACTCACATAAATAAAATCATAACATATGTTGTCTTTTGCATCTGGTTCCTTTCATGTCTCATAATATTGTTGAGGTGTATCTATGCTGTAGCATGCTCCTTTTTATGGTTGAACACTATTTCACGGTACGAACATATTACATTTTGTTTGACTTCTCAGCAGTTGGTGGGCATCTGGGTTGTTTCCAGTTTGGTGCAATTATGAAAAATGCTGCTATGAACATTAGCACAACATGCCTTCGTATGGAAATATGTTTAAATTTCTCTTGCGTATATTTCTAGGAGCAGAATTGCTGGGTTGTATAGTAAGCTTTCGACTGACTTATTTTAAAAAACTGACTTTTCCCATTTTACATTCCCACCAGCAATGATTGATGGTTTCATTTTCTCTATACCCTTACCACACTTGGTGTTGTTTGGATTTCTAATTTTGGCCATTCTAATGACTGTGTAGTTATATGTAATTGTAGTGTTAATTTGTATTCCTTATATTCTTTGGATTCCTCATTACACTGAATATTTTTTCAAGTGCATATTAGCCATTTGTATATCTTCTTTGGCGAAACTTCTATTCAAATCTTTTGCCCCTTTTAAAATTGAATTGTCTTCTTATTACTGAGATGTAAGAGTTATTTTATATATTAACAAGTACTTTATTAGATATATGACTAGCAAATATTTTCTCCAGTCTGTGACTGAACTTTTTGTTTTCTTATTTTTTTTTAAATACAAACATTTTAAATTGTGAAGTATAAAATATTTATTTTTCATTTTATGGATTGTGCTTTTCTATTATATCTAAAAACTCTTTGGTCAACCAAGGTCATGAAGGCTTTCTCCTATGCTTTCTTCCAGAAGTATTATAGTTTTAGCTATTATTTTGATATCTATAATCCACTTTCATTTTTGTGTGTCTTGTGAGGTTTTGCATATGGATACTTGTTCCAGAAACATTTGTTGAAAAGATTGTCTTTTCATTAAATCGTCTTGTCATCTTTGTTGAATGGGCACTGGAATTTTAAAAGCTCTCCTAGTGCAGCCAACGTTGAGATTCAAGATGCCTGAAGATGTTAGCATCCATAGGTCTTTTCTGCCTTTTCGTATTAGGTGAAGATCTTGATAATGTTCTAGAATCCAGAATACTTCTAGCCTGATGAGAGACTGTGATTTTTCCCTAGAATTTCTGCAAATAGTGTCACTATCTGGACAGAAACCACCAGAGGAAACAGACTATACAAAGGCAATCTTAAACATGAAAATAACCACAACCCATACTTGTAACCACAACCCATATTGTTCTATCTGCATGAATCATACCCATGTCTGGTTTTCGCATTAGACTGTGAGCTCTTCAAAGGCAGGCACAGTGATTTAATAATAATAACAATTTGAGTAGCTACCATTTTAAGAACATGACATGTTCCAGTGCTGTGCTCTATATCTATTTATAGATATTGTCTCATACAATCATCGTTTTCCAAGACTCCTGAGTTGTGTTTCACAGAGGTTAAGTAACTTGCCCAAGGTCTCACAGCCTATAAATGGCAGAGCCAGATTTCATGCTATGGAAAGTCTCCCTATTAAATCATAAAAGATAACCAAGCAAGTGTTATGGATAACCCAGTCCCTTACAGGAAATGGCCTTGAGTTCTCCAACCTCTTGTATACCAATAACATAGTTGTAGCATATATATGTATAGTCAAAACAGACAAGAAGGAGAGGCAGGCAGAAACCTTGAACTTGACTCTTGAGTGAGCTTGGTCTATCTAAGAGGCTGGCGGAAAGCCTACAAGGAAATGTGTAGACTTTGTGTTTATTTTCTATTGTGTTGACGATTTAGAAATTTTATCCCACTGGAGGGAGTGGTAATTCATTTCATGTTTAACATGGCTGGCTTACAGTCCTTTTGGCAGTTTTTCCCCCATTTTTGATAATTGCTGATATTGATCTTTTCTCCGGAGTGATGGATATTATACTGAGATTGGGGGATGATGTGTTCTTTTGCGCTAGCCATCCACAAATGCACAATGCTTGTCTGTATTTCTCTAATAGCCTCTTCATTTTGGAAGATGACGGCTATGCAATTCCTGACTCTCCTGCTCAGACTACATTCCCACACACAAGGCCATACCTTTGCTCCTCTCAAAAATAGGGCCCTCTGTCAGTTTCTTGTCAATCATTATAATTATAGCTGTGGAACCAGGGCTGCCTGTACCAAGAAAGCAGTATACAAAGGGACAGTGACTTCCGCAACTGTTCTACTCTGAATGGCTTGTGCTGCTGCCCTCTCCAGCTCCCACTGCCTTTTAGACCATGACTCTTGCCCACCTAACCCACCAGACCAACCCAGACTAGCCCTTCCTGTGCTGGCTTTGCACAGGGCCTTCCGTGCCTCTGCTCAGGAATTTGAAAGAGTCTTTAGCTCAGAAGCCCATAGGAAAAAAACTAACCATTCCAGCTGTCTCAGCCCAGTGACTTCCAAGCAATTGTTTTTCTAGATCTTGGGTATCTGTCAGCTATGCACATCTGCCCTACCAGTCTGTGTGAGTAAAACAGAGGGCTTCTCCCCTTAACTTTTTTATTTCCTGATAAAAACCGGGGGGCTGTCCTCTCCTTATGAGTCACAGCTCCAGTAAGGAAATAACCTGTCTTAAAACTCAGTCCTCATCAATTTATTGAAATGTAATTAAAGGTCCATTAATTATTGGATGTAACATATGGGGGCTATCTATGGTGGCCAGTTGTGTTTTTCTGAAACAGATTTTTCCCAATAATTTGTACATGAATGTAAAATTCACTGTGAACACTTGCTACTCACCATTCTTCAAGGCTAATGAGTTGGTAATGTCCTGGTCACATAATAGTTATAGTTAGATTCATGACTCTAGATAATACCTACTAAAAACCAGGACAAGGCTCACTGTTTCTCTTTGACCCTTGAGCCTCAGGATTTTATGTGGGGAAATTAAAAGAGCACTATTCTAGTGATGAAGAAGTCTGACTTCTTATGGTAGCCCTGCCACTCTCTAGCTATATTACTTTGATCAAATCTCCTAACTTCTGTAAACTTTAATTTCTATGTTTAAAATTAGCTTGAGATCTGTATTTCCTAAGTGCTGCCCTATGTGATACAAACCTATAATATTCTCTAATACAACTAAGCTAAGTGAGTATTTAAATTGGGAAATCTCTGGAAATCTGCCTTGTCTACTTGGAAACCTCCTATTCCTCCTTTAAAGCCCTCCTCTGAACCTTGATTCCTATGAATCTTACTCTCATCCCTCCTTCCCAACAGAATGCATCCTTTTCCCTCTCCTTCTCCCATACTACTTTTCAAATTCTACTACAATTCTTGTTCCATAACACCCAGTTTATTTTTGCATGTCTATTTAGCAATAACTCAAACTCTGAAAGGCTGGGATCTTGTCCCATTTATCTTTGTATATCCAAGATCTAACACAGATATGACATGTAGTAGGTACAAAATATACGTTGATAGGAATAACTAATAATTGGTGCTACTGGAGGACTGGGGATACTTTTACACTTGGCTGGACTCCTGTAACCATTTTGCTAGTTGTACACAGAAAAGTATGTACCTTTCTCCCTCCTCCTCTTTGGGAAATAGTTTCTCCCTGCCTCTAGTTGTGTAATCTTGGTGGGGCTGTCAGTCATTCATAGTACTTGGTCCCTCCCCACAGGAATAGCCATGATGTGACTCAACCTGGCCAACTGTTGTACCTTGTCCTCCTTCCCCAGTGACAAAGCAAGTGGGGATTGTGAGCACAATACCCAGGCTAGGCCCACCACTGCCCTTCTGGGTTTATTTCATTGTTGTTCAGCAGTCTTTTATCAAAGCTTGTTTCTATGTTAATTAATACTTTTTAACTACGTAAAAGCAGCTTTACAAGGAACCATAAATTTATGGGCAGTTGCCCAAATTGATGTTTCCAGTGACGGCATTAGGACACTAATATTCAAGAAAAGCACTGTGATATGCTTGTTTAATATCCACACACTATGTGAGCTGATAAATGTGACATTAACTTTTTGTGTGTTGCAAACCTTGTCAGGAATGCTTCCATCACACTCTACTTCATCCCTCTGTAGTGTCCATTGACCATTGTCTTTTCCTTGAAATTCCATCCTTCTCTGGTTTCTGTGGCCATAGCCCTCCCTCTCCTACTTCCAGATCACTCTCCTCTCATCTCATTTATGCAGTCCTCTTTCCCTGGGGTTTTTCCTCAACTGGAGAAGGACAGAGTATGTTGCCTTTTGAGTCATAGAAATTGAAGGGCATGAATCGGGAGCTGCTGGTGGCCATCTTCTGCCATATTTAAAAATCTGTGTTTAGCAGAAGACAATGAAGAATGGAGATAGGGTGAGATGGATGGAGGGAATGAATGTGAGTGAGTGGGCCTTGGCAGTGGCAAAGCCCTAAAGCCCAGACATTTCCCTCCCTTTAATTCCATTAGCCTCCACTCCGTTTCTCATATATCCCTTTAATACGTGACTTCCTGCTAATTACAATCTAACTTAACTAAAATAAAACCCCAACACATCCTTTAGCTGATATCATTCTAGGAACATAATTGCTGTGATGGTTAAGCACAATGAAATAAAGATTCATTCCAGGGTCTCAAAGAGGGAGGCGAGTGTCCTAGGCCCAGATATGGTTTTTCCAGACCACAACTCAGGAAACACACACATTGTGCAATAATTCTTTCTTCCTGTATGGACTTTAAAAAATCAACCTACTCCTTGCCTCTAGCATAGCCCTCTGAGAAACCTGCAATCCTTCAGAAGGATTCCTATATTTGGATGCTGACTCAGCCAAAAAAAAATTTTTTTTCTTTCTCCCAGCTAGTTTAATTCTGCAAGCCCCACCAGTGACTGACAGTGTTCCAGATTGGGAGCACTGTAACTGAAGGCAGTGAGTTGCCTGCTGTTATTTTCTGCTTTGTTCTAGCTTAATTGCTTTTGTACATGTGCCTATTACATGAAGAACTAAATGAAAACTCTATAAGACTGAAAATCGCACTTAAAATAGCATCTTGTCCCTTCAGAGTCTCCTATTCGACTCTGTAGCCAGGCAGGCATTTTTCAGCAGAAAGAAAGACTTTAAAAAAGTTACTGTGGATCTGGGGAAACAGGTAGCTACCATTTCCCTTTGCCTACACCACTCTCTGTAGCAAATTATCTCACTACAATGACAGGCTCTGCCATGAAGCTCACCAGTAAAAACATCAAATTTAATGGTGACAAAAGAGATAAAAAGTTGTGTGACAATCCCCAAGGTAAATTGTCTTAGTGGCATTTTCTTAGTTGAATGGAGTTGGATTTGGGTAATGGGAAGCTATGACCATAAAACATACTTCCGTGTTATTTTTATACTGTCACAAACTTGCCTCAGTGTCCAAGGAATAATGGCCATTACGGTTAATATACTATCAATTGGTCCTCTTCTTGCCCTTTTTCTTCTCTATTCTGGATCACAGTAGGTGACCCCCGCAGACTGTGTTCTTTGAGAAACTATAACAGCATGCTTTCTAAAGACTTTGGCCAGTGAGAGAAAGTGGTTCTTGTTTATTTTGCCACCAGGATCTAAGAATCTGTTTCAGAATGGTTCAAATAGAGAGGACACAGAGGCCAGAGTTATAGAAAGAAACTTTTTTGAGCTTCTGGTTCATGCCATGCCTGAAGTTAGACCATCCTTATACTTTTCATTGATATGAGTCAATAAATATCCTCTTTGAATTGGCCTGTATGAGTTGATATTTATTTGTATTATTATTTTTATCACTTGTAACTGAAAGAATTTTGATATTGATCACTTCACTCTTTGGGTTCTTTCTTGATGAAGAAAGATCTTTTAAGGAACCCTAAGGAACATGAACTATAGCACATTCTCCTCCACACCCAGACCTCACTTGATACCAGCTCATTCTTCTGCTGCTGTTTAATTTCATAGCTGTTGACTTTGCTAATTCTACCCAGTTCAGTTCTAAATCAACTGGTTTTGGTTTTCTTTTTCTTCAAGGAGCAATCAAAATTGAAAGCATAGAACAGACATTCTCAAAGTAAGATCCCAGAGCCAGCAGTGTCAGCTTTACCTGGGAACTTGTCAGGAATGCAAACTTTCCAGCCCTACCCCAGTCTTCTTGAATTAGAAACTCTGGGGGTGGCAGAGTGATCTGTACTTTAACCAGCCCTTTAGGAGATTCAGACACTAACTGAAGCTTGAGGACAGGTGGCATAGAGGGTGTCCAAAATCATTGTATACTATGGGGCAGGCATGATTGGCATTTATAATGAAGAAATTGGAAAAAGCCATAGTAAGACCAGGGTGGTATCTTGTTAGAAATGTTTTTTTATGGAGGATGGGAATTTCAACTGGTGAAGTAGGTCAAATATGACACTTGGCAAGTCTGGAGACCAAAACAGCTTTCAGATTTAATAGACCCTTGTGCTATTCTAAACACCAATACAGGTGAACTGGGGGTAAAAATAAAAGGTGTGTGTATTGTGTGTGTGGTAATGAGGGTTGGAGTGCGGGACTTAAATGTTCCTTCTGTGGAAGATACCATTGTAGCATTGTATGTTATACGAAAATAAATTTCCCAGACAACCACATTTTGGTATCATCTTAGGTGGTTGTAAATCTAGCAACTTTGAAAGCTTGGGGGTTAATAATTTGATTTCTGTGCAAAATAAATTTAGTTTCTTTTGGATAAGCAGGAGCTTATCCAATAGCCTCCTCCCTTATAGTGATGCCTGTGATTTGAAGAAAACCAGGAGGAAACTTTTTATCCCTTTTGGTCATTAAGAGTGCTTGGTGGCCTTACTCATTTAACACATCAGCACAACTAGAAGGAATGATTCCTTTCTAAATACGGCATTCAGTGGAGCCCATGCATTTTAGGAAAGCATTCTTTCCCTAGTATTCTTTGGAGTCTTAACATGTAGAGTAAGCCTAAATTTAAGTAAAAA
Organism: Macaca mulatta; assembly: GCF_049350105.2. Lineage (NCBI taxonomy): Eukaryota > Metazoa > Chordata > Mammalia > Primates > Cercopithecidae > Macaca > Macaca mulatta. The sequence continues at coordinate 95,652,137 of NC_133420.1, forward strand.
ATCTAACTACCGGCCAGGATGAGGCCTGGTTTTGACTTTTCTGTTTGTCCCATCTCCTCGCAACCCAGCCTTCTTTCTAGACAGTGTTTCTGTGGTAGTGGCAATCTCTCAATACTAGCTGGCAGTCCTCAGCATTAACCAGTGGAAGCCTGGAGCATGAAGAAACAGCTAACTGGATCCCTGTGCCAAATCCCAATGGCAGGTGGTAGCAGCAGGCACAGGTACTGAGCAGCAATTCCAGAGAAGTCCAGGCAGAACTGCCTAATCTTGAGGCTCTTGTCTGCAATGTCAGCCCTGCCTCTCAAGGTCAGAAACCTTATAGGAAATAGTTTCTTCAAGACAAACATAATGCAGCACTTGTTGGTGACTCCTTCTGAAAGACATCTGTGAATGACCAACATTTCATCCTATCAGGTGCGCTCCATACCGATGCATCTCTTGGTCTCTTCCTCTGTTGCCAGATAATTCACTGGTATTCAATAATCCTGCCTTTGTTAAATGCCTGCCAAATGAGGTAAGGCTCTAGGATGGAGGCCAATGCATCTACATACACATGCACACACGCACGCATACAGGATGTCTTTTCAGTCACGAATTTTATTATTTAAAAGAAAAAAGAGTCTGCAGCAACAAATTGAGCAAGGATAGCTTGCTCTCTCCTTCACTGCAGCATTGTCTATGCTGTCCAGTATCAGCATGAGTGGTATAAAAATCCCACCACCAGTGCTACCAGCATCAATACTTCAACTGGTTTTCCTTTCCCACTCAGGAGTGATGGCACGAGCCACTGGGCAAACTTGAGTCCAAATGCTGGCTTTACCATGTATTTGGATAATCTACCAAATCCTCACTCCCTACCACTTGATAAGTAGTTATCAAGCACCTCATCTATACCCAGCACTGATCTGACCACTTGGAATTTTTTTCAAAGCAACAGACAAGGATAGCCACCCTCATGGAACTTATATTCTAGCAAGAAAAGACAAACAATAAACATAATTAATAAGAAAAATATACTATATTAAAAAGTGAAAATTGCTAAGAAAAAAAAAACAGAATAGGCCAAGGAGGGTAGATTCACAGGTTGATGGGTCACCAGGTTGTGAAATGAAATAGGGCAGTCAACACAACCTTCAAGAGCAAAGATCTGTAGATGAGAAACGTAGACGAGGGATACTTGGAAAAAGAGTGGAAGCTCCAGGCACTGGGAACAGCTGGAGCAAAGGTCTTGAGGGAGGAGTGTGTCTGCCAAGTTTGAGGATGAAGTAGGAGGCCAGTGTGGCCAGATCAAAGTCAATAGTGTGGAGAGGAGTAAAAGAGGAGGTCATGAAATACTGTAGATGTGGAATTAGCTTGCTCAGTGAAGTCAAATGTAAGAACGTCAACTTTAGTGATGTGGGGAGTCATTGCACTATTTTGAGCAAAGCCATTAGGAGATTTGACCTGGTTTGTAAAGGGATCTTCCAGGCTTCTGTATAGAGAATAGTCTGTAGCGGGCAGGAGAGAAGCAGATGCCTCTTCCAAGGCTGTGACTGGAATAGGGGAGAGAAGAGAATGGGCTGGGCCAGGCTGGCAGTAGTAAAGGGAAAGAAGTGGTTGAATTCTGGATATTTTGAAGATAGTGAGCTCACACTTTTTGATGAACTCCCTAACAACTTATGCTCAATTCACACCAAACAACGTGTTTGTCTTCCCAGCCTCTGCATACATATTCAGACTGCAGAACATGGTCCCACTCCCTCTGTCCTCTAGAATGCCCCCTTCCTGTCTCCTCTTCCACCTCCGAATGATGTCCTACTCTTCCTTTAGTACACGGACCAAATGCTACCACCTCTATAAACACTCTTTAACTCCACCAGTTATTTTTCCTTCTCTGTACTAGTACTGTGGAGTGTACACATCTATCTGGTTATACTTCCTACACATCACAGAGCAGGGATGATATTAAAATATTTAACGGTTGGTATAGCCCAGACACCAGCCAGTCAGAGCAGACATCCGCCATCACCAGCCTGTGTGCACCAGAGAAACATCAGCCTTCCCACACAGCATTTTGCATTGACCTGCCTGCCTCGCCTGTTTCATTCCAAGGTCCCACAGGCTAGAGAACACCACTTATTTATCTCTGCACCCCCAAGGAGTGTCTGCCACCAATTAGCCTCTCTTTATTCATATATCTGAATAAACAATTACATGAAAAAGAGAAGCAAAGGTCCTGGCCTCATTTGAAGTCACCTCAGCACGAATTTCTCGCTCTTGGCACTTTCTGAGTCAAAGTGTCCGTCCTTTCACCTTGTCTTCTGGCTATCGGAAGACCAAATCCCCCACCGCTTTCCCCATCTTCCCTGATGCTCGATTTCAATCAAACACTCATATTGGAGCTGGAGGTGGCTTCCCAAGAGCAAGTTTTCACAAGTAGTGAAGCCAAAACCCACAACATCCTCCTCTGCCATCCGTTCCAGAGCGTACACTTGGCCCCAGATGCCAAGGGAGCGCAGCAATGGGGAGAAGGAGGTTTCCTGAATTCACAGCTTCCAGCTCAGCTCAGCTTTGGCAACTTCTGTTGTCTACTTTTCCTCACTTGTACACTCACCTTTTCTAGCCCCAACTTGAAAGTGTGTTTTATAAATTTATTCCCTCTCCGTCAGGAAAAACAAGCTCCAAATAGGCCAAAGTAAATTGGCTGAGCATTTGAATAAATGATTATTTTTCCTAAGTGGCCTCTCACACATAGCCAAAGTTCATGATGTTAGCCAAAAAATAAATAGAGGGAAAGTGAGAAAAATTAGATTAAAGAGGGTTGGACAATCTACATAACATTCCCCAAAGTTCAAGCTGGAAGAGGCCCTTGAGATCAGCTACTTCAAGGTTTCTCAAATTGTGTTCCAAGGAACTAAAGGAGTTTCAAGTAGCCCCATCAGGGAGATAGGGCTCCAGTATCCTCATCACCCCTCTAAGCAAATTTGGCGAGGTTTTGTCTGTTTTGCATAAGAGTTTACTTGAATAGAGAGTTTTGTGGTTAAAAATGCTTACAAATTACTGTCCCAAGCCCAATCCACATGTTTTACAAATGAGGAAACCAAGGCTGAGAGAGGTGAAATACTTTGCCTGGACTTTCACAGCAAACTGATAATAGAGTTAGAATTCAATTTCAACTCTTCTAATTCAAAGCCAATACTTTTCCTTTGGTACATGGCTGCCTCGTGGTATTTTATATCTGTTGTCACTTGCCCAGAATTCCCTTTTTCTCAGTCAAGAACTCTGTTTCCCCTACCACAGGAGGCTGAGGAGTCATGAACTTCACTCAGGCTGACCTCCCAGAGCCTCTGATCCCAATCAGCAAAGACACAGTGATTGGTCCAGGGAGGGAGAAGATGTCCTTCTGAGACTGAGGGTAACCTGGAGCTGTTGTAGGCTCTGTTGCAATCACAGGTTTTTGCATTTGTCTGAGATTGACACCAACATAAAAGAGAGCAAATCAGAATGGTGGAGAGAGATGTGGCAGATTCCTGATGGCATTGTTTAAACTCTCAGACCCGCCCATGTGGAAAGTTTGTGCTATCTCTGGGTTTTTCAATAATGTAAGTCAATACATTTTTTTTTTTTTTGCTTAAATTTATTTGATTCAGTTTCTATCATTTGTTGCAACATTGTCCTGATTAACATGTATTCTAAAGTTACTTTTATATATAAAGTATCATATACTTTACCAAGCTTTTCCATTGCTCCAGGTCATAGAGGTGGGTGGAGCCACCCTCCCTCATCCCTGGATGGTATCACCTCCTTCTTGTATAAAAGTTGGCTACAAGGACACATGAAACCTAGGATGTCACAACATGCCAGAGAAACTCATGTGTCCAAAAGATATTCTTTGAGAGCCCTCTAAGTGTCATTGCCATTTCTCGCACACTTGATGTGATCCTATAGTCCAGGAGGTAGCCAGATAGAGCAGGAAAAGTATTGACTTTTCAGCTAGATGAGTTGTGATTGTGTTTGATGTCTTGCCTTCCTGAGTAGCAACATTACAATAAAGGGAAGAATACATATGTATCAGTCAAGGTCTAATCAGGTAACAGAAACCACTTCAAGGGTTGAACCAGAGTAGATTTATTCAGAGAATTGTTTACACAAATGATAGAAGAGCTGAGAAACCAAATGAGGTGGTGAGACAACCCTGAGATTAGCAACAATAGGAAGCACCTACCTACCACTCCTGGGACTGCAAGGGCAAAAGGAGGGAGTGGTGATACTGGAGAATCAGAGATAAGAAGAACACTCAGCCACCACTGGAGACCATGTAGATGCAGACAGAAGGCAGGTAAGGGAAGTATCTTGGGTGGGTTCTCTTCCCCTGCTATCTTTGGGCAAACAAGAACCAAGACATGTTCACCATGATATGTCTTTGGTAGAAATTCACAGGTGGGATTTTTTGATGGCCCTTGATCTATTTGCTGCATTTCAGAGTTGAAGTGGAAATGATGTTTCAACCGGGTCAGAGAAGTACAAGGTCTTTCTCCATGATTTGGAGGCTTCTTCAGTCTTTGCTAGTTTTTGTTTGGGAAAACTGTGTTCTCTTTTCTTTTCTATCGCTTTCACACCGAGCAAACACTTGCTACTGAGTTATATCAGCCATGTCCTGGAAACATGCAGGGTAGTTGGGAACAGCCACATCTCCCGAAGCAGCTGACCTAGGCCTTTTGTTCCTCGCCCATTGTGGACAAAGTCCTGGTAATTTTCATTAAGCCAGCTGAGGAGATCAGCATTTGGCTATAGGCCCACCCATCCCTATAACTTCATAGTTCTGAGCCTGCCAAAGTGTAATTAAAAGACAGGCCATCCATGGGAAATAACCCCATCGACAAATTCCAAGAAAGGAGACAGAACTTCCTGAAACTCTTTGGTCATCTTCTCTGCCTTGTTTTATTTCTCCATGGGATGTGCCAAGCCAAGAGAGCTAGAAGGTCATTGAGCAAAGTTACTCATTTATGGGTTCTTTATTTGGTCCAGCCCCAATTTGTTATAGTTTGCTTCTCAACAGCAAGCAAGTAACAGCCTCAGCCTGGCAAGGAAATACTGCCTAATCTTTGTTGATATTGGGAGGGCCTGCAGTTCATCAAGTGGAAAATTGGGATTTAATGGGAAATGACTCTCAGGGAGGAATTGAGACATCTTCTTGTGTTTTACATGTTACAAAGGGTTGCGTGACTTCTAACTGCTTAATTATGGAGCCATTCATTCACGAAACATTTGTTGAGTAATCTGTTAGTGAGTCTTCTCAGTTTTTCCTCAGAAAACAAAACTGACGTGGGCAAAACCATGATAAACCTTTGGTAAAGATGAGAGATCCCCTTCGATATTTTTTCTTTTCAAGAAAGAGAAAATCAGTTTCACTAAAATCTGAGCAATTTTTAAGAACAGCTAAATTTCAGGTGAGGAAGATGTTTTACTAACTCAATCCCACAGAAGGATGATGTTTCCAAGAGGAAGGAGTTCATACTCTGAAGGCAGAATTGGATCTGATTCCTGAATCTGCCATCATCAGCTGCTTGGATATGAGTGAATCACATCCTTTCTGAACTTCAATTTTCTCGTCAAAAGAATGACCATCACAATATTGGCTATGTAAGGGAAGACATCGAGATAAAGAAATTTCTAATATGTTAACAGTCTATTAGGCACATATTAAGTGATCGCATAATTATGAATATTATTATTTACTCAATATCCTCAGACATGCCTCTCTGCCAAACTAAAGTGCGCTCACAGTATTTCTCTCTGCCCCAGACCCATAGCTTTCTCCCTTCACTCCCTCATTAGATTAACCGGGAACCCAATGCTGTGTCCTCTCTGATCAAGCTCCTAGTGCTGCATTTTATGAGCAGTTTTCACCCTTCCCCCACCTCCAAGTAGCTGATGCCACTGTGCCATTCTTGGTTTGTATAAATGCAAAAAGCATAGTGCCTGGCACGGAGTAGGTTCTTGGTAAATATTTGTTGAGTGAGTGAACAAGTAATCTGACCTAATAAGAGAAATGATGGAACAGCATGCAAATTTCTTATTAACTCTAAGCACCTTGGGTATGTTTTAGGATGAGACTACTGACACTGGCAAATAACCCAAAGGAGGATCACTAATTGAGAATTGTGAGAATTCTCATATTAGAATTGTGGGGCAATGAGTAGGGCAAATCCTTTTGGGAGAGGTAATTCTCAGATGGGTGTTCTTCAAATCATACCCTGACATTGTACTCCCACACCCTCTAAGAAGCATTGCTTATTCTAGGAAGTATAGAAATTGGTGGTTGGATAATTATTGAATAATTACTAGGAATGACTTATAAGGCTTTAAAACAACTTGTGGAAAGATATATTCGAATGCCTGAGTATCTTGCCTCTAACATATACCTAGTACACACACTGCAAAATTATTTGGGGGGCAGTGGCAATGGATGTGCTCAGGCCTCCTTGTAATAATGGCAGGACACCAAAGCCTGGACTATGTAGTCTGTGCCCATATAACTCTGGTGCCCATGTGCCTGAACCTCCTAATTTGTCCTCATCACCCTCCAGGCTCTGACCAAAAGAGCTACCCACCCACAGACTGGAGACAAATAATCAGAGTTCCAGGTTTGTCACAGTGTCCCTTTTTGAAAAAAAAAAAAAGCCAAATATTGAATATTTGGTGTTTTCTCCTGATGTTGAATATGGGAATTTTGGGGGGACATAAAAGTTATAACTTATATATTTTATATTACTCTTCTATGCATTTTATACCCCACAAAAATAAACGGGGTGGATTGCTGGTTGTTTTTCACTTGCAGCCTCCCATCTGCTCTCTGCCCCTCTGCATCCTACTCTGTGCTTAGAGAAGGATGGAGTGGACTCTCCAGACTGTATCTCCCAGGCTCCCTAAGCCCTAGCTTCCGGTTGTTCTCAGCCAAAGGAAAGCACCAGCAAGAGATTATAGGGCAAGAGAGAAGGGTCAGGGTATTTTTTCCTTTACTGCCTTGCTGCTCTGCTCTTTGTTCTGGCAGTAACTGCATCTGTAAGTCTATACCTTCTCTAAGGAACCCTCTCTTTACAGCCTCAATTCTCATCAGGCTCCAGAAACACTTTTCTCACTTGCTCCTTTAGGGCTAGGGGATAATGGCTTCTCTCTGTTGAAAGCCACTAAATTCCCTGACATTTTTTGTTGGTTTCTTAAATCTTTCCCATACCTGTATAAAGACTCCCTAGTAATTAATTTTTTTCAATATCCAAGCTGAGTACAGCTTCTGTTTTTTGTTGGGATCCTAAATCCTATAGATAATTATAACATTATATCTGTTTTGTAGTTAAAGTGTCATGCTCAGAATGTCTTGCACAAGAACATCCAACTTAGAATATAGAAAATACAGGAACTGACCTCAAGACTTCAAACTGAATACCCTCAACTTGTCACTTTATGGACAATAGAAATTGTCTCCAGATTACAATGCTCTCTGTGTCCTATAGAACACACCCATTTCTTATATCATTGAAAGGGTCTCACCCTTATGTGGTTGTACCAAGACCAAATACATTTGTAAAAATTCATCCATTCATCTAACATCCAACATAATATTTATGTAGTGCCTACCTTGGGGCAGAATTTGGAGATGTAAGACAAGACATGGCTCCTGTCTTTAAGGAACTTTTCCATTCTAAAATATGGAAGTAGATCTAAAAAATGGGGAGGTATCCTTGAATTGAGTCTTGAGGATTAGGTAGGTAATCATCAGATAGATAGGATCAGAGACAGAATTCTATCAAATTCCCAAGGAAGGGAGCAGTTTAACAATGATGGAATAAAGAGATTGAAATGACCCAATTTGTTCAAGGTACTTCAGAATATCTACTATTGCACCTAAGGTGCAAACAGAAGAGAGAAGAAGGGGACAAAATAAGAGATTTGATTGCAGAATTAAGAAAGGACCAGAGCGGCCGGGCGCGGTGGCTCAAGCCTGTAATCCCAGCACTTTGGGAGGCCGAGACGGGCGGATCACGAGGTCAGGAGATCGAGACCATCCTGGCTAACACGGTGAAACCCCGTCTCTATTAAGAAATACAAAAAACTAGCCGGGCGAGGTGGCGGGCGCCTGTAGTCCCAGCTACTCGGGAGGCTGAGGCCGGAGAATGGCGTAAACCCGGGAGGCGGAGCTTGCAGTGAGCTGAGATCCGGCCACTGCACTCCAGCCTGGGTGACAGAGCGAGACTCCGTCTCAAAAAAAAAAAAAAAAAAAAAAGAAAGGACCAGAGCATAACAGGTCTTATATTTGATGCTTAGGAGTTTAGACTTCTTATTTAGGTTAGTGTATCAACTGAGGGCATTTCCATTGGAAAGTGGCATGATGGTATTGATAGGATTTGAGATAGAGTAATCTGAGGTTATTATGAAGGTTATATTAAAGGAGAACTGTAACTGGACACTTGGAGACCAACAAGATGTTACAAGAATATTGTAGCAGTCCAAACCCGGTATGATGGATATGATGTCAGTTGGAGGAAGCTGGTAGCTAAGCAGGTGGAAAGAAGGGAAAAAATCCAAGAGATGTCAAATGCAACAACAAATCCAAGTGACAGCCAGGGTCTCATCAGGAGACAGAAGCCACATAGTAATTTGAATGGAAAAGTTTAATATAATTATCTATAAAAAGAGATTGTGGTAATGAAGAATTGGCTAGTAAAGAGAATTCTAAAGAATATAAGGATAGCATGTACAAGGATCACATATACCCCCTAAAACTCAGAAAGATTGCCCAAAGAAAAGGAAAATGACAGATCTAATTAAAAAGAAAAATCATAATTTAAAAAGTTAACAAAATAGACAAACTACTAGTTAGCTTGATCAAGAAAACAAGGAGTAGGCACAAACATATCAACTAAGAAGTGGCAAGGGAGATAAAACTATAAAAGCAGAATAAATTTAAAATATAATAAAAAGCCACTTCACAGGTTTCTAAGGCAAAAAATTTGAAAGCCTAGATAAGGTGGATAATTTCTTGGGTAAATGAAGATTACCAAATTTGACACCATTAGAGTAAAAGCTTAAACAGACTAATTTCTAAAACATGTAAAATTAATAAGGAAGTAGCCTACACCAAAAACGTTACCATGCCCTCTTGATTTCATGAGTGATTTCTACCAAATCTTCAAAGACCAGATTGTTCTAGTAATTGTTTTAAAACATTGAAAAGAAAGAAGAAATTCATAATTCCTTTATGAGCAAGCATAAAACTGATACATATATTAGATAAAAAGTATCAAGAAAGAAAACTACAGAAAAATATCATTTGTGAACATTCTTGTAAAAATTCTGAATGAAAAAATCCCAACCCAGTTGGGATTTTGAAAAAAAAAAAAATTGGAATGGAGTCTTTTTAAATGTATGGCAAAAGTTAAGGGATTCAACAAACAAAATATTAGGAAATAGAATCCATTACCACATTAAAAAGAAATACAGGTCCGATGAGGTGGCTCATGCCTGTAATCCCAGCACTTTGGGAGGCTGAGGCGAGCGGATCATGAAGTCAGGAAATCGAGACCATCCTGGCCAACAGGGTGAAACCCCGTCTCTACTAAAATACAAAAAAAATATTAGCTGGGCGTGGTGGTGCGCGACTGTAGTCCCAGCTACTCAGGAGGCTGATGCTAGGGAATCACTTGAACCCGGGAAGCAGAGATTGCAGTGACCTGAGATGGCACCACTATACTCCAGCCTGGCAACAGAGTGAGATTCTGCCTCAAAAATAATAATAATAATAATAATAATAATAATACATGACCAAATAGCATATATTTAAAGAATACAAGTTGGCTCAATATTAGGAAATCTATTTATAAAATACACTATATTGATAAATCTAAGGAAAATGTATATGTCTATTTCTATAGATCCTGAGAATGCCTTTGACAAAATTTGTTACCCATTCATAATAAAAACCCTCAAGGAAATAGGAATTGAGGGCTACTTCCTCAACATTATAAAGTATGTATATCTCAGTCCTAAAGTTAGTATTTTATTTAATGAGGAAACACTAGAGGTATTTTTATTGTAATCAGCAACAAGCAGGATTTAAACATTGTACTGAATGTGTTGGCCAATGCACTTAGATGAGAGATCAATTAGAGGCATAAGAATGGGAAAAGAAGTAGTAAAACTGCTTGTATTTGTAGGTGATATAATAGTATACTTTGAAAAAACCAGAGAATCAATAATAAAACCAACTCAATAAAGTAATTCAGTGAAGTAGCAGGTTATAAAATTAACATACCAAATCAGTAGACTTCATATATAAAACAACAGTTAGAAGGAGTAAAAGTAAGGAATGCCCATTTATATTAGCAGCAAAGGAGATTAAGTGCTTAGGAATACATTTAACCAGAAATGGGCAAAACCTGTATCTGGACAATTTGTAAGCACTCATGAAAGACACAAAAGCAGACTTGAACAACTGGAAATTCATTTCCTGTTCTTGGCTAGGATAACAAGATTAAGAGATATCAGTTCTTCCTAAGTTAATTTCTAAATGCAATGCAATTCCAATAAAAATATCAAGCTATTTTATAGACAAGTTGTACCAAAGGTCATACGGCAAAACAAACATGCAAGAATCACTAGGAAACATTGAAAAAGAACACCTACAAGGGGGGATTAGCACTAACAGACATGAAAACATAATATAAAGCTCCTGTAATTAAAATAGTGTGGTACTGGGACATGAATAGACAAATACTATAGTCAGTAGAATGGAATAGAAAGTTCAACATTTGACCCAAATACGTATGGATCTCTCTGTACTTCTCTCTTTCTGCCACGTGAGTATATAAGGAGAAGTCAGCAGTTTGCAGTCTGGGAGAGGGCCCTCACCAGAACTCCACCATGTTGGCACTCTGACCTTGGGCTTGCAGCCTCCAGAACTGCTATAAATATTTATTATTTAAGCCACTCAGTTTATAGTAACTTGTTATAACAGGCCAAACTGACTAAAACATGAGCCCTCATACATTGCTGGTGGGAATATGAAATGGTGTAACTGCTTATAGAAAACAGTTTGACAGTTTCTCAAAAAGTTAAACATAGAATTACTATATGACCCAGAAATTCCTCTCCAGGTTATATACCCAAGATAACTGAAAACAAACATTGACACCAAAACATGTGCATGAATCTTCATAGCGTTATTATCTATAATAGCCAAAAAGTAGAAACAACCCAAATGTCCATCAACTGAATAATTAAAAATATAGATAGACAAAATATGGCACATCCATACCATGGAATATTATTCAGCCAAGAAAAGGAATGAAGTACTAATACTTGCTACAGCATGGATAAACCTTGAAAACATTTTACAAAGTGAAAGAAGCCAGATACAACAAAAGGTGACATATTGTATGAAGAGTCAAATCTACACAGACAGAAAATAGACTAGTGGTTGCCAGGGGATAGGTGAAGGAGGGGGCAATTGGGAGTAATTGTGAACAGTTACAGGGTTTCTATTGGGTGATGGAAATGTTATGGAATTAGATAGTGATAATGGTTACACAACTTTGTGAATATACTGAAAAAGTTGCAGAATTTCATATTTTAAAATAGTAAACTTTAGGTTAAGTTTCACCTAATAATTAAAAAAACACACACATGCACACAAACAAAAAACATTTTGCCATCTAGCAAAGGAAAAAATATTTATAGAAAGGGTAAGCTCCAGTTTCACAGAGGCCTAGATTTGAAGAAGAGACATGATACTAAATTGATCAATGGAAAAATCTGCCCCTTTGGTGACTCACTTTCCGTATGCACTCTACACATTTGAACTCTTGTTCACTCTGAAAACAGAAAGTTCAACATAAATGTGAATAATTTCACAAGATCTGCTTACATTCTGATATCCTTTTCTCTGCCTATTCTCTCTCTGAAAACAACTCCATTTGAATTCCAAATTCTTTAGGATCCCATAGGGTGATTTTACATCACTGCACCACACAAAAGGAAGAGATAAAGCTTATATGCGACTTTTCTATCTTTAGTGAATCTAGAGCCAAACACAGATAAAACCAAATGAGATAGGTAGTGTGGGTGAAATCGCCTGGGAAAGCCCTGAACTTTTTCAGTCTTCAGAATAAAAAGGGGCCTTGCATTCACCCATCCTGTGTTCTTAGTAAAAGGAAAAATTAGGAATAGCAGGGCTGCTTATCCGCCCCTGCCCATCCTTTTTCTGGACCAGCTCTACAGATTCTCAGTCTTCCTTAGCAAGGTCAGACTATGCAGGAGTGGCGGGGAACTCAGAGCTGTGGCTTCAAATGGAAATGTGTAGAATAAAGTATTATATATATTTTTCCTGCATACTGACGAGCTTGATGATAATTCCATTAGAAACATTGGTCTTTCACATCTTCCTCTGCATGTTTGATTGTTCGTTGTTGTTGTTTGCCCTGAGAAGCCTATTTATGCATAGGCCGGAGTGAATTCACTCTGAAAGTGAGTAATTCTTGATTGCCAGGTAACATAGTGAGGTCTATTGTCTAATTCTGCATGAAGCCCTTAAAAGATTTGTATTCATGTTAAGGTATATCAAGCGGTGAGTATTCCTCATAAGAGTGTGTCCCTTCTCCTTGTGGCGAGGTAACAAAACAGATGGCTTTGGTGCGCATTTCTCTCACCTAAACTGTCAGTGAACCAGCCATCTTGTCTCGATTACACCAACATTCCAGTCCTTGCAAGATGTAGAACAACTGAGGGTCTTCATTCAGCATTGGCTTCAGTTGTGAAAAAAACAGAAAGCATTTTTCCTTTCACATAATAGTGATCACCTAGGAGGTGCTGTATTTTCCTATAAGTTGATTTGAGTGATTTTGTTTTCAAGTAACCTTTTTTTTTTTTTTTTGAGACAGAGTCTGACTCTGTTGCCCAGGCTGGAGTGCAGTGGTGCCACCTTGGCTCACTGCAACCTCTCCCTCCTGGGTTCAAGTTATTCTCTTGCCTCAGCTTCCTGAGTAGCTGGGACTACAGGCACCCACCACCACGCCTGGTTAATTTTTTTTTTTTTTTTTTTTGGATTTTTAGTAGAGACAGGGGTTTTACCCTGTTGGCCAGGCTGGTCTTGAACTCCTGACCTCAAGTAATCTGCCAGCCTTGGCCTCCCAAAGTACTGGGATTACAGCCATGCACTGCCGGGCCCAGCCACATTTTCGTGATTATAGGAATTCAGTCTATTCTACTTTTCTGAAGTAAAATTTTCTACCATCATTTTGGGTGGACAAGAATTGGGTGAGTGGAAGAGAGTGGAATTTCAAGCATTCACCATCAGTTTTAACGAGGACCTTCAACCAACAGGAACTTCCCTCCTTTAGGAGAGGGAGCAAAATTTTAAGAACTCGTATCAAAGAACTTTAAACAATTTTTTCCCGAGTATTTCTTGGGATCAGTTTACCTTCTAGATCTCTATCTCAGAAATAGATCTTTTGAGCCTGATGTTCAAAAAGATAAACCTAACTAACTAGAGGATTCCCAGTGATCAAAAGAAAGACTTCAAATGTGGTCGTTCTACTACTCTACTGAGTAAGACATGAAAGATGGTTAATGCATTTATAAAAACTATTCAGTGATAGTGGTTTAAATGAGAAACTTGGGGGTTAATGTTTAATTAATTATCCAATTCAGTTGATTTGGCCCACAAACTTTCTGAGTAATTGAGATTTAATGAGGATTTATACATAAAGCTGTGTACATACATGCCCTCTTTAAGAATTCCTAGAAACATTTATTTGACTATAAAGACCTTGCCCTAAAAATATGGTATATAATTAAGTTACTTTTTTTTTTTTTTTCAGCGACAACATTCATTCAAAGATAGTGCCGTGTTTTAATCTGGAAACATTATTTAGCCCTTGCTTTGTTTGAGAGAATCCTGCCTTGGCATCCCTCAATAAACCCGCATTTGACTTCCACTGGCCAAAATCCATTGATTAGAGGCCCCTCTGGGAGTTAATGGGGCAAGTGTGGGGGCAAAAGGAAAATAAAGGATGCAATATCCAGTTCCCACCACCAATTCGCCGGCCCAGGCTTGTCTCACAAGCTTTGTGATTAATCATGCTCCTTCACCTACCCTTTGTTTACATTTGACAGAGTCCCACTGAACAGAAAATAGCTAAAGTAGCAAGGAGAAGCAAATTTGGCAGAGCTCTTCAATTAGAAGCTAATGATTAAATTCATTTGGTATTCTTTGCGCCATAATGACATTATTTATAAGAAATTCCTTTGGTGGGAATGTAGCTGCCTTTTACTCTTCCAGCAACATTTCTCATCCATTATCACTAAATAATCTTTAGTTCTTGTAAATCCCTTAGCAAAGTCTTCTTATAAAAGAACGTAAAAAGGAAAAAAACCTCTGAGATATTACAGGGTTCTTGCTGTGTACCTCCCATAGACTTGGATGAGAACTGCTCAGCTTAAACCCTGTACATTGCTTTGAAAATCCAATTCATGTGCCCATAATTCAGGAGGGGAGAAAAAAAAAGACAGCCATAAATATTTGCAACAGAGCTAACATCTGCACTGGTTTGTGGTATTTTTGGGATGGAAAAAATAGGAGAGTAAAACTCTGAGGTTTTTTTGCAGCCCCCTTTTTGGGGAGAATATCAGTGTATCTCTTGGGTGAAAGGAATTAGAATTTACTTTGGAGAGCGTGGATTGGGCAGAACTGGAAGACTAGGGTGGGGATAGAAATGAGAAGAAGAGAAAGTAAATAATGTTTGACATCTAACTTTTATTATTAAGAAGCCACTTATATGTTTGTTCATATATGCCTCTGAAATGTAGTCTTTTTTCCCCAAAAGGGCATGGATGAACACCTGTCACACGCTGCTTTCTGCAGCTGCCAGTGATTTCAGCTTCCCAAGGTATGGTCTTGCAGCTGCCAGATGAGCGACTTTCATGATTGCAGAGTTTCCTATTTTTAGTCAGACTTGCAGGAAATTGCGGGCATCTCTGTTTTATTTACTTGGTTTTAAAATGTTTCCTGCATGAGTTTCTTTTTTCAGCAGAGAAAATAAATTGTAGACAATATTATCTGTGGACTTCAAAAACATTGTCCGTTGGGCAGTGAACTCCTCTTTTTACAGTCTGTAATGTAGGTCTTGAATGTTTAAAAAAGTCCTGAGTTTCTCACCATCAGTTTCTATAAGTGATTTTTCTTCCTTTATTTCAGAAGTGAAAGAAATAATCTAATAAATGGAATTTTTACTGGGTATATGTTGAGTAGTACTGCTTTCTGCTGCAACACCAGTATGGTCAGGAGAGAGCTAGATAACTTCCTCTCCACTCCACCATGCTGAGTAAATTCTCATAACACCGACTCAGCAAATGAAGGCTCAGGATCAAGATTGTTAATTACTATATTTTATCTATGAGGCTGCTAAACAAGAAAAAAAACTGCCAATTAATTCTGATGCCCCATCAATTGAATGACTGATTTCACTGTTGAATGTAACAAAGTGTGTATCTTTGAATTGAAGAAAAGTCGTAATTAGTCTACAATTATTTCCTGAGCAGTTTGTGGGCCTGCCCCTTGGATGCTACAGTGGAAATATGAGACATGGCCCTGGTGTCAGGGAAAGTATGAGGAGATAAGACTATCACACATGGACCTAAAAGACAAACAGCCGCCCAAATATAATGAACAAAACTGAATGCCGTGAGACTGCAGAGAAAGCAGAGGTGGGAGTTGGGAGAAAATCTCAAGAGAGTAATTTAGAGGAACAATACAAACTGCATCTTAAGGATAGCCCTATGGGTAGAGGAGAACATTCTAGGGAAAGACAAAAGCTCTAATAACAGGGGAAATGACAGGCAAAGATGTAGTGTGGACAGGCTCCAGAAGCAAGCTACCTGAATTCAAATCTCAGCTCAGCCTTGCTTTAACCTCTTCCTGCTTCAGTTCACCCATTTGTTGAAGGGAATTAAATTTATTACTGTGGTTATGTTACTTTATGAACAACAGGTAATTAATAGGAAATAACTCAAAAAGTAATAACAATGGCATGTGTAGAGGAGAAAAAATACTTTTCTGTCACTCTCTTAGTTGCAGTCCCTAAGGTCTGTGAAGTAAACTGACAAAAGACAGAATAATAGGAGAAAAGGCCTACACTCTTTATTGATGTTAATATGTTTGCATAAACAGAGGCTTCACAGAACAGAAGTAAAAATCCAAAGAAGTGGTTTGACTTAGGGGTTTCTATATCATTTTTACAAAGGGTGATAAATTGTGGAAAAGTAACTAGACAAAGGAAAAGGGGTTGGGCTTCTAGGGCCAATAAATTGTGGGAAAGTGACTAGGAAATATATTGGGAGGAGTAACAAAAGGTAAGAGTTATTTTAGGAAGATCTATTAATGGACACTCTTCTCAGTGCTGACTTTCCACCTCTGGGGACGAGGGTCATTTTCCTCACTGTGGTACAGAAAAATCAGGAGTATTCATGCTATCTTCACAATGGGAAAATTAGGCCTTGCTTCTAGGAAGAAAACTTTTCCTTTATGTGTTTATTCTAATTGTCTTGAGTAAAAATAATCAATATGCCAAAGTTGCATATTTGGGGGTATTATATCCTGGTCCTTTTCACATATAAATGACTTAAGTGACTGGAACATGAAGGTAGAGGAAGAGAACCTGGTAGAAAGAATTGTTGTTGGATATTTGGAAGGGTGAAGCTGCATTGACCTCTATACTATTCCGTAAACACAGGAACACATTGAAGCGCCAGGGCCTTTGCATAAGCTAATTCCCTGGCCTAGAATGCTCCTTCTTTAGCTGGCCATCTGACTTGCTCCTTTATATTTCCTTCTGGCCTTTGTTGAAATTAGGTGCAATCTTTTTTTTTTTTTTTTTTTTTTTTCCTGAGACACATTCTTACTCTGTTGCCCAGGCTGGAGTGCAATGGCATGATCTTGGCTCATTGCAACCTCCACCGCCTGGGTTCAAGTAATTCTCATGCCTCAACCTCCCAAGTAGCTGGGATTACAAGCGCCCGCCACCACATCTGGATAATTTTTGTATTTTCAGTAGAGACGGGGTTTCACCGTGTTAGCCAGGCTGGTCTCAAACTCCTGACCTGAAGTGATCTGCCCACCTCAGCCTCCCAAAGTGCTGGGATTACAGATGTGTGCCACTGCGCCTGGCCTGGCCTGTTGAAATGCAATCTGATCAGTGAGGCCTTCTCTGACCACCCTATATGAAATAGTATCACTATCTCTGCTCTGCTACTTTCCATTTCCCTTATCATACTTAAAAATTAGTTCTTGTTAATAAATATTTTATGTGTATATTTATTTGGTTAAGGGGGTGTGTGTGTGTATATATATGTTTGTGTGTTATTATTCTCCAACAACTAGAATGGATTAAGAAGGCGGGGCTTAGATGGATAAGAATAATAGGAAAGAACAAGTCTTCAAGGCTGAAAGACTTGGAATATCTGTATTAATAAAACACCAATGGATTCCACTGCCTCTGATATATAGTTTACTTTTAAATAACAACAGCAAAAACTGTGGAGCCACTTGAAGGCAGAGAGTATACCAATTTTTGTAACCTCAGTACCTACTCATATCCTATTCTATGAGCGAATGAAGAAGCAGCATCTCCCTAGATGGAGATGTCTCCATGGGAGAGAAACACATTCTCCCGGCTCATTAATTGACACCATGGCTCAGAGAGTTTGGGATTATTCACTGTGATAGACCAAATGATGGCCCCTCAAGGTATCCAGGTTCCAAACTCTGGAAAATGTGAATGTTACCTTATAGGCAAAAAGGACTTTGCAGATGTAAATTAAAGATTTTTGAGATAAGGAGATTATGCTAGATTATCTGGGGTGGACTCTAAATGAAATCACAAGTGTTCTTGCAAGGGGGAAGTAGGAGATTTGACTATAAAAGAAGAAGCCAATGTGATGACTGAAGCAAGATGCTACATCGCCAGCTTTGAGGATGGAGGAAGAGGCCAGGTGCTAAGAAATGCAAAGAATGCAGCTCTAGAGAACGGAAGGAAGAGAAGGAAATGGATTTTCCCCTAGAGCCTCAGCAGTGTGCGTGGCCCTGAGCTTCTGATCTCCAGAGCTGTAAGAGAATAAATGTGTGTTGTTTTAAGCCACAATTGGTAGTCATCACTAATTTGTTACAGTGGCTATAGGAAGCTAATACACTCACCACATTACTTTGGTGTTACTTCATAGACATCATACTCAGTGTGCATTTGTTCAGGCAGTCATAGTTCAAGATAACACACCTAGCTGTCTTAATGAGGACGTTTCAAATTTTGTGAAGGCTTAAAGTGGAACTTTATTTTACACTTCCCTTCATCAAAATGTTCAATCACTGGCTATAAATAGTGGTTCTCATCGTTTTTCAGCTTGTCCTACTTTAGGACAAAAGGCAATGTGAACCAACCAATGAGAATTATCTGAGGACCTACTATGTGTTGGCAACTGAGGCGTAAAGGAGCTTTTGACCAGTTAGCCTAACCTGTATTACACTGGTAATGGAATTGGGATGTGAAGAACTCATTAAAAAAGTACATAAAGAAAGCTTTGAAAAAGAAAATGCTACACATATAAATGTATTTTTATTGGCTAATATTGTGTCAGGCCCATGTACAGAATCAATAAATATAATATTTAAATGACACAAGTTCTGTTGTTAAGATGTTTACAACTAGGGAAAAATATTTACATGGGAAATAATAGAGTTTCTAGATAATAAAATATTTTTCAAAACCCTAACAGTTGAAGCAATATGATCCTGGTGCAGGAATCAACAGATAACTGGAATGTCACAAACCTCTAAGAATAGAATAAGAATTTAATTTATAACATAAGAAGCATTTCAAATAATGGAGAAAAAACAGATTAGTATGACAAAACCATGTAACATTTTGGGGGGGAAAGTTTGGTTCCCTATTACATACCTTATATCACAATATCTTATCAGGGTTATGGATTTTAAAAAACACATGACACAATACATTAATAAAAGATTACAGGTTAATATTTATTTTGGAGTTCAAAAAGTATTTTTTAAAACAGTGCTCAAAATAAAATGCCATAAATTAAAATTTTTTAAAGTTTTATCACACAAAAAATTAATTTGTTGGTTTGTCCAAAGACGTCATACCTATTCCAAATACAAAGAATCTAAAAACTAATTCAGAAGTGTGAAAGTATTTAGCTGTAAGAGGTTCATTGCAATATATACAATGTGTGTGTGTATTTCTAGGTATAGACATAGATATGTGCATGTATGTATAAAAATGTAGAAGAGAAACATCAATATATTAACAGTGGTTATATTCTGTTAGTAGAATTACAGTAGACTGTGTCTATCTATGTATTGAGACATATATATTTCGTTTACTTGTTTATCTGATAATTTAACTCCTGGTAAATGACGACTCCACTATCTCATTTAATTTTTGGAGCAACAAGCACATCTCTTAACATGGATTGAGGTTTTGGTTTAGTATGAAAATGGAGTAGAATGAACTCTGAAGGGAAGCAGAAAACACTTAGAATTTTCTACTCCTTCCTCAATTTATTGCTAGGGATTTCATTGTTATTTTAAAGGCAGAATAGTTGGAGCGACTAGACAACTGCATATGGGTTATTCTTAAATTCCTTCATTTATTCTGCAAAATGAATTTCAAATCCTGGTGTGATTAATGTTTAATTTACTATGGGTGATTTAAAATATTTTGTGAGTTGACTTTAGAAACAAATCCTACATATATGCAGCTCCACTGTATAGGTGAGTTTTCTTGCTTTTTTAAAAAACAATTATTTTAGGCTGGGCACAGTCTCTCATGCCTGTTATCCCAGCACCTTGGGAGGTTGAGGCAGTTGGATCAAATGAGGTCAGGAGTTCGAGACCAGCCTGGACAACATGGTGAAACCCCATCTCTACTAAAAATACAAAGTTAGCTGATCATGGTGGTGCATGTCTGTAATCCCAGCTACTCAGGAAGCTGAGGCAGGAGAATCACTTGAACCCAGGAGGCAGAGGTTGCAGTGAGCTGAGATCAAGTCACTTTACTCCAGCCTGGGCAAAGAGCAAGGCTCTGTCTCAAAAGAAAAACAAAAACAAAACAAAACAACAAAAAAAGAAAATGTATTTTAATGTGAAAAAAAAAAACAAACCTACTTTGCTTTTCTTCTTCTTTTTTCTAATTTGTAACATTTGAAGGCTAAAATTGAGAGGCAGGAATAGCACACCCCAGAGGCTGGCCTACAAATTCCTTCCCGCAAAGGAGGATAAAGATGAAGCCCTAGGGTTTTCTTATTGCTAGCGATTCTGCTACAATCATAGTGAAATAATCGGCATATGAGCATAGTGAATAATGAGTGTAGTGAATAATGCTCCAAATGTGAGATGAGAATTTGGAAATGAGGGACCAGGTAAGAAGGAGCAAGCAGGAAAGTCCTTGACAGATTCCCATGACTCTGGGAGTTGATCCTGGGAAGGCAGCCCCAAAAATGGGAGAAGCCAAGTGGACCTGGAGAATGGCCACTCACAGGAACACTATTCAAATGCCTATGAGAGCCCAGTATTTCCCAACAAAGTGCCCAGACCCATAGAGTGGCATCTTCTGTTACCAAAATAAGGGGCCTCATGCCAGCAGATTCTCTGGGTGGGAAGCTGGTTGCTCGGAACCTCCCCAGTTATCTGACCATCGGGAGTTGTGCCTGTTCCTGTCCCAGTGCTTGATATGACACCCCCGTCTACAATATCCAAGATACTTTTCAGCTCAGAAATTGTGTGTCAGGGCTTGGGAGGACTGAATTCCTACATTGGTGGTGATGAGCATGCCAAATTGAGTAGTTGGAAAGAACTGGGCTGGGTTATGGTTAGCAACACCTCTGACGTGCGTTTTCTAACTTATGCAAGCGTTAAATAAGAAAAACCTTAAGCAATGAATAAATCACAGAGGAAAATATCTATATATACCTTAAAAACAAACAAACAAAAACTCTCTGCTTCCACCAATAATATTAACCAGATTAAAAGGCACACAGTATAATGGGGGGAAATAATTGCAACCGCTCTACCTTCGTATCCCCAGATGGCATGAAGTATCTGCTAGAATTCAGACTGACAACAGGGATGCTGGTGTGGGAGGCTGTTTGTTTTGGTTAATTGCTGGAATGACTGGGGATTGGCCTTCATTTTCTGAGCACATGAATCCAGAGACCTTGAAAATTGGGAGGTACTAGAGAGCTTTGCCTTTTCCAGTGGAAGACAGAGACATACTAGGATACTGTCTGATGAAGATCTGATCCTACTGGGCCAAAAAGGAGAACTCACTAGCTGAGACTGACTACAATGAGAAATTGAGGAGGAGGAGGAGTACAGTCTGATTGATTTGTTATTGATGTAAACTAGACTGAAGACTTTATTTATAGGACTCTGTGAATTTTATAATGGGATGAGTTAATGTGTCCAAATTTAATGTGCTTTACTTAGACGTATTTTGAGACTTTTAGTGAAATATGTTGAATAAAATAAATGACCATAATTTGAAATAGAAAATAATAAATATTATGGAGGCAAAGTACACGATAGTATTAAGTGGTTATCTGGATACTAAGATTAGGAGTGACTTTTTGTCATGTGTGCTTTTCTCTTTTCCTATGTGTTTTTTTTTTCAGATTCCTCAATGTGCATACATTTTATAATACAAGCAAAAAATTGTTTTAAAAATTTAAAAACTAACTAACCCACAGCACTGCAGCACATCTATATTTTTCCTGTATTGTTAGGACAGTGCAAAAGTAATTGCGGTTTTTGCCATTGATAGGAAGGCAAAAACCACAATTACTTTTGTACCAACTTAATACTTGCCATCATTTAAAGGTTATTATATTATTCTATGCTTAAACTGCATCTGTTTGCTCAATGGGGAATATTATTTGTTGGAAAATTGTTTTATGTATACTGTGATACAATCTGAAAAACATAAGCCTCATAAACTGCCAACTTTTTATGTTTTTCCTTATTGCATTTCTTCTGCATGGAGTAGTGACCTTGTCTTGGTGCTAGTTCTTTCATACTGCCAGGATGAGTAATTTACCCAAGACAAGAGAACAAAAAGAGTAAAGTGGAAATAAAGAAAATTTAAAGCAAGTAAAAACTTTTTAAATGTTACAGACAAATCTTGATCTCATTTGAGGGCTACCGAATCAGTGTTATCCTTTGCCTTTTAATAGAATACATGGAAAGAGAAGCCTCCACTCTCCCCCTACCTACAGGACCATGCCTATACCAAAGTTGTGACTATAAGAATTCAATTTTTTTCTCTTTTGCTTCCAGGAAGTGCATTTGTACTAGATGACTGTAGCATAACAAAGGTTACCCTAGAAGCTGGTAACTAATTTATATGAAAGAATTTGTGGAATTTTGTTGTTCCCTGATTTTCTTGTTGAAAGAGAGAGCAAAACAAGCAAAAGCCCTAAAATCTCTTTGAAATGAATATTGGAACAGGTTCCAACTTTCAAAACAACCACCACCGTAAGGCAGTGTGCTCCTGCGGTTTGGTCTGTGGCGAAGTTGCCAAAACTCACCAGCCTGTGGCTTCATTGTTCTGTGCTAAGGAGGGACTGAAAGAATGAAGTGAGCTTTTTGAAATCCCCTTGCTTGTTTTCACAGTTATTTTCCAGTCAGTGTGTTCTTCCAACTTGGCCACAACATACCCTTGTTTCTACAAATGGGGTTAGCTCTCTCAAGGGCTTACCATAAAATAGAACGTAGCACATCTTTGGCTGGCCTCTCTGGGTTGCTGTTATGAATGAAGCCTTCCGTGTTTTATGCGGAGTTTTCTGATTTTCAGAGAAATTTTAGGTCTTCTGTCTCACTAAGATGAGATAATGAGGACGTGAATGTTGCTACCCTTCATTTAACAGGTGGAAAAAACCCTGGAGGTTCTAGAACTTCTATAGGATATTGTTGCTTGGGCCCTTCTGGCATCCAGAGCCCCCTTCCTTTTACTTGGTCTGCCTCTGGGAGGCCCCAAACTATGGTTAATATCCTCCCTCTCTCTGCACTGGTACAGTTATAGGCACATGGAGTAGCCTCCCCCAGTAGGATGCTGTCTCCTGGGACGTTGTATCTTGAGTGTGACCCAAAGACAATTGTTGTCCCCAATTCCTCTCTTTTCATTCTCTCTCTCTCTCTGTCTGGGTCCTCTTTCATTGGACTTTTAAAAAAATTCATTACTTATAGTGAACATTCATCGACATGCAGAGAAGTGCTATATTTAAAGTTTAACCTGACCAGGCACAGCGGCTCATACCTGTAATCCCAACACTGTGGTAGGCCAAGGTGGGTGGATCACCTGAGCCCAGGAGTTCGAGACCAGCCTGGGCAACATGATGAAACCCCATCTCTACAAAAAAATGCAAAAATTAGCCAAGCGTGATGGCATGCTCCTGTGGTCCCAGCTACTAGGGAGGCTGAGGTGGGAGGATCACCTGAACCTGGGGAGGTCAAGGCTGCCATGATCACGCCACTGCACTCAACCTGAGCGACAGTGAGACTGTCTCAAAAAATTTTTTTTAAGTTTAACCAAATATTTTAAAGCAAACACACATATCACCACTATCCCAGTCAAGAAATAATGCTTTGCCAGCCCCCAGAGGTTCATGTTATACCCCTTCCAGTCTGCAATGTCCTCCTTCCCCAGGGTAACCATTAATCTGATGTGTAGTAATCACTCTCTTGCTGACTTTTAATTTTATCATCCAAATATGAATCCACAAACAGTATGGTTTAGTTTTGTCAAATTTGGAATGAAATCAGACACTGTGTATTCTTTTGTGTCTGGCTTCTTTCACTCAGCCTTTTATTTGCGAATTTTATCTGTGTGGTTGGGTAAACCCACAGTCCATTTATTTTCATTGCTAAGTAGTATTCTATTGAATGAGTCTAACACAATCTGTTCATCTATTCTACTACTGAATGTTATCTGGGGTATTTAGGCTGTTATAAACAATGCTGGTACAAACAGTCTTATACATTTTATCTTGATGCCCATGGACACAAATTTATCTAAGGTATCTATGGCCAAGAATGGAATCAATGGATCATAAGTTTTACATATATTTAACCTTACCATGTGATGCCAGTGTTTTCCAAAGCAGTTGTTCCAATTAACACTACCACCAGCAGCAAATGCGTATTCCCATCATTGCATATCCTCACCAATACTTGAAATAGTTGTATTATTTTTAATAGTATCATATGATTCCTACATTTGTAACCACCTGATTGGCATGAAATGAAAGTGAGTTAGAATACTTTCCTCACAGTCTCACAAGTAGAGGGTAGTGTAGTGCTGGGAGAGTTGTCTTTGATTTAGTCTGTTTGAGTTGAAATCCCAGTTTACTGCTTAGCTGTCTGACCACAGGTAAGTTACCTAACCTCTTTGTGTTTCATTTCTCACATCTGTCAAATTGGATAATAATAATGCCAAACCTCATAGAGTTATTGTAAAGATTAAGTGATTTAAGAAACCTAAAACATTTAGAACAATGCTTGGCACATAATGAGTACTATATATGTCTTTGTCATTGTTATTATTATGGTAAAAGCAAAAGAATGTTTAGGATCAGGTATTGCTAAAGAATAGTATGCTGATGTATTGGAAGGAAAAAGTGGTTATTTATTCATTCATTCATTTATTAATTAACAAATATTAAAGAACTATGGGGTATGAAATTGATAAGAGATGTAGTTTGCCCCTCGGAAGTTTCATAATTTAGGGGGACAGGAAGATATTCAAACAAGTACCAACAAACTCAAAATGGTACTATAATAGTTTTATATACATGGAAGGGAAAACTATTATTGAAGCTTGGGAACAAGGAGTTGGAACAAAGAAGACTTTATATTAGTTATAGCAATTGAGATGGTCTTCACAGTTTGAATAGGAATTCAGCAAATAGAAATATGGGGGAAAGAACATTCTAAAATGCAGTAAAAGCCTGAGGAAAAAACTACAGAGGCATGATAGTAAAGAGCCTATCTTTTTTAAAAGTTAGAAGCGAGGCACCACAGCACATGCCTATAGTCCCAGCTACTCCAGAGGCAGAGGCAGGAGGATCCCCTGAACCCAGGAGTTCAAGTCCATCCTGGGCAACATAGCAAGACACTGTCTTAAAAAAATAAAAATAAAAGAATTAGAAAGTGGAAGAAAATTAGACTAAGTTTAGATTGTAAAGGGATTCTGTGTAATGTTAAAAAGTTTGTAAGTTATTCTTTACCTGATAGGGAGTTGCTAGAGGTGGCTTTGTTGTTGTTTGTTTGTTTTTTGTTTTGGGGGGGTTTTTTGAAGGTGTCTCACTCTGTCCTTCAGGCTGGAGTACAGTGGCACCATCCCAGCTAACTGCAACCTCTGCCTCCCGGGTTCAAGACATTCTTGTGCCTCAGTTTCCCAAGTAGCTGGGACTACAGAGGTGCACTACCACGCCCAGTTAATTTTTGTATTTTTAGTAGAGATGGGGTTTCGCCATTTTGGCTGGGCTGATCTCAAACTCCTGACCTTAGGTGATCCACTCACCTCGGCCTCCCAAAATGCTGGGATTACAGGCGCGAGCTATTGCACCTGGCCTCGCTAGAGGTTTTAATCAGAGGAGTAGCCTAGAACTTTATGACAGAGTAATAAGTCATCATATATATAGTAGCTTGGAAGGGGAAAAGATAAAAGGAATCCTACTATATGTCAGTTTCTACTAGGGGATTAGGATCAAGTGTACTTTGTCTGTGCTGGCTCCATTTTCAGACATGGCTCTCCAGTTGTAAGACTCCTGTATTAACTCTAGATCTTCCATCCTCTTATCTTTGAATCCTTGAGAAAAGAAAGAGTTTCTCTTCCAAACAGCTAAACTGCTACTGGTTTACCAGAGTGTAAATACTTAGAAGATGGGCTGCTAAACAAGAGTTGCCCCTTTACAATGGGGAGATCATTTAGGAGGTGATTAAACAGATGGGGCAATAAGGTGCTAGAAAAATTAAATGAAAAGAAGGGGATGAATAGCAAGTATGATCAGATTTGACAATTGACGTGATATGTGGGGAGCCACGAGAAAGGACAAGAAGGCTTAAGATGATTTCAAGGGTGAAGGCCAGAACATTAGGGAGGATGATGATGTAATTTTCTGAGATAAGAAACACAGGCAGAGGAACAGGTTTGGGGGCCAGATGAGTTTTGTTTGCTGAGTTTGTAGCCCTGGAAATCTATCTCTGTGGAAAGGCTGACCAGGCAGATGGATGAGCAGGTCTGTAGGAGGCACAATACCCTGTACACAGTTTCCCCATAAATGTTTATCAAATACAAAATAAACAAAGATGAAACCAGTTTCCATGTTAGCATTCCCACAGTGATATTTACTGGTTGGGTCCTTGCCGAAGTGAGGCTTGAATAGCTCCAACTTAAAAATAATTGCTTACCACTTCTGTGCCCTCCCATATGGTCTCCTTCTAGTTCCTAATGCAATTTTTTGAAAAAATAATTAAGATTTTGAAAAAGAAAAGCACCATTCAAACACATTGTCATTTTTGCCCTAATGTTATTAATTATCAGAAAGGTAGGATTTATCAAAAGCATTTTCAACCATGTGCAGTGGCACACAGACTGGCAAGGGTCCTTAACTTAGCCTTGCAGTGAACACGCTTTGCAGCCTCATTGTGCTGGGGCTACTGCAATCCTCTGTCAGTCTCATACTTCAAAGATTTTGTCTTCTTGTCATATTATGTTAGATAATGGGTTCCCATTTTTGATTCTGGAAATATGCTTGGTATAAATGTAGGTGTCCAAATATAAGGTAGCTTGCATTCTTTTTTCTGGCCCTCAAGTTACATTCTAAAGGCATCTCCAACAAAACACGTCTCATTCCAATTTGAAAGTATTTTGAGCCTGACAAATTCAATCCTCAGACTGCATTCCATGAATTCATGCCACCTCCCACCCTATCCTCTTTCCCATTATTGTATTATCTGTATGTTTGTCCCCTACATTGACCTATGAATCCCTTAGATGGAAGGCTGAGCTCTGCTCATTTTGGGGTCCCTTACTCCAGTTAAGTGTTTTGCATGGGAGTTACTCAGACAAAGCACGTGGGGGAATAGACTGGAAAAACAATTGTTTATCTGGTCTGGTCTGCTATGACAGCTTCATGCTGAATGTTTCTTGCTTCTGTTTGCCTGGTGTAGTGGGGCAGTAGCTTTGCCCAGACCCATTAGAAGTTGAGATGATTTACCGGGTAGGGTAAAACAATGTCATACATTTTCTCCTAGTAATAAAGCTGGTCTGGTCATAATTTTTCTCAATTGGACTCTGTTTGAAAGATTCTCTGCTAGTGTTTCCTTTTTTAAGTTTTCAAGAAAGAGGTTCTCTTTCACCCCCAGCCCTACTCATCTTAGCCAGGTGCCAGAACACCACAACATGGGAATGTCTGACTCATCCTCACAAAAGTAGAACTGTATAATAGGACACATTCTTCTCTGACTAATTTCTTCTTCTCAGCACATGTTGACTCATTAGAAATTGTGAGAAGAAATTTAGCAAAAGTCATTGGCTTTTATTGCTTCCTTTGCAGAAAAGTTTTTTTTCTTTATAACACATTAATTTGCATGCTGGGTGCCATATAATTCCACACCCATTTTAAGAGCACCTACTAGGAAAAAGGCAAAGGGAAGTGCTTCCTTTGGAAGTCATAAAAATTAAGAAACTAGGGGGAAAATCTTAGCAGATTTTTATGGCTACAAATACAGGAATTTGGTAAGAATGAGGGAGACCTTTGAAGAAAAATAAGGGACAGACTTCCATGTAGAGGAAATCTTGCAAATGAACATTGAGCTGGGGAGTGAAGAATGGCAGGTACTTCTTAGAACATGGAGATGGAGGGCTGGGTGTGATGGCTCATACCTGGCCTGTAATCCCAGCACTTTGGGAGGCCAAGGGAAGTGGATCACCTGAGGTCAGGAGTTCAAGACCAGTCTGGCCAACATGGTAAAACCCGTCTCTACTAAAAAGATACAAAATTTAGCTGGGTGTGGTGGTGTGCGCCTGTAGTCCCAGCTACTTGGGAGGCTGGGAAACTGCACACTGCACACGGTTGAAAATGTTTTCGATAAGTCCTACCTCTCTGATAATTAATAATATGAGGGCAACATTAGAGGTGGGAGAATCATTTGAACCCAGGAGGCAGAGGTTGCAGTGAGCCGAGATGGTGCCATTGCACTCCAGCCTGGGCAACAAAGTGAGACTCCATCTCAAATAAATAGATTAACTAATTAATTAAAAAAGAACATGGAGATGGAATAAGGATGTTTGCTCCTCAGTGGTCTCTTTCAGGGTGCTGCAGAATGAAGGCATTCTTCCTCATCTCAAAGGCAACAATTCTGGTCTTTGATCTGTTTTCTCATAATTTTGATAACTTATTGTCTGTTGTGTTTTGCTTCTAAGATAGGACAGGTGTTCCCAGTAGGGGTAGAGGCAGGATTATGGAAACTTTTTCCTCAGGGTTCACTCATCTCTTTAAGGTTCATCTCAAATTCTACTTATTTTTTGAATATCTCTCAGATTACTCCAAAAAGTCTCTCTTTCCTACAGGTATTCCCATGGTGTTTTTTAAAATCTCTGATGTTTATTGTCATACAATAGCCATCCCCAAGTTGATGGCTTAAAGGAAAAACATTTTCTTGCTCATTATTCTGTGTGTCAGGAATTTAAGCAGGGCTCAGCAGGGACGGCTTATTTCTGCTCTGCGAGGTAACGGGTGGGAGTGGCTCCACTGGGATTGGAGGATCCAAGATATCTTTTTTTTTTTTTTTTTTTTTTTGAGACGGAATCTTGCTCTGTCACCCAGGCTGGAGTGCAGTGATGCAATCTTGGCTCACTGCAAGCTCTGCCTCCTGGGTCCAGGCCATTCTCCTGCCTCAGTCTCCCGAGTAGCTGGGACTACAGGCGCCCGCCACCACATCCGGCTAATTATTTGCATTTTTAGTTGATCCCATGTCTGGTGCCTCAGCTGGAGAGGCTGTGATCTTTGGAGGATGGCAAAGAATCACTTTCTAGAAGGGTAGTTCAACTTCTTTTCAGAGTAACTCAAGACCCCAACAGAGTAAAACTGGAAGTTCTTAGGTCTCTTAAGAAGTAGGTACTGAACTGACATGGTGGCACTTCCATGGCATCCTATGGGCCAAAACAAGTCACATGGGCAGCCTAGATTCAAAGAGAGGAGAAATGGATATGACATCTTGATGGAAGGAGTGCCATGCCCAGATGGGGAAAAATAAATTGTTAGTGGCCATCTTTGCTGACAGCCCACTACAACTTCTTTTGTGTCTCTGTGATACTCTTGTTCCTAATATTCTCTTATTATTTGTCAGCCTACACTATCATTCTGTGAGCTTCTCAAAAGGCAAAGTCAAAGTCGTATCCTTTGCAGTGTCCTGCCAACAGTAGGGTCTCAAAGACTATTTGGATAAACAAACAGATTTCTATAGACTGGGGACAGAAAGTGGGGGAATATCTTGCAGAGAGCATTGACTTTGGAATCAGATGATGTGGGTCTAATTCCCAAATTTTGCATATATCTATGAGCTCTAAAAGTGCTTTTACTTTTTATTTCTATTTCCTCAAGTGTAAATAGAGGTGATGCTACACAGCTCATAAAGGAATTGTTAACAGTAAACAAGTTATTGTTTGTAGAAGTGCCTCATCCATGCGGCAAGGTTGGGGGAATGAGTCTTGTTCTCAACTTTTGCTTAAGTCCTCTCTGTTCTCCTTAAATGTTCAGACACATTTCAACATAGTTTTTGACACATTTGAGGGAAAAAGCTTTCTCAGTAAGTGGTTAAGAGTAGAATAATATTTTAAACACAACCCAGGATATAACCACATTAGAAATAAATGGTGTAATTGGCACTTAGCAGAGATGCTGAGGAAAGACACTGCGGCATTCTCATTAAGCCCTCAGGCATGAATGCACATATGGATATCAAATTAAGGGTCCAGTTGTGCCAGCGGTCATTGTTTTTTAGGAGTAGCTCTCATGTCCATGGCTGACATATCTTTCAGAAAACTGTCTATGATCTGTCCATAGATTACCCTAGCAAACCATAACTAATGAACATGCACTAGAGGACAAAAGAAGGAAATAGGCAGATGCTTAATATAATGGCCTTCGCATCACAAAGAGCAGAGAGCCATCTCTCCCTGACTAATTTTCAGTCAATCTCCTGCACAAAACTGAGGACAAATAGCAATTACTCACATTTCTGTAGTGTAGTAGTTCTCAACATTCTCAGTCCGAGCTCTCCCTCCAGAGAGTATATATTTTGTGTTGGCCCTTTCACTACTCTGAAATTTACTTCATAGATAAAATAGTTTATCTATAAGCATAAGTTCAAAAACACCCATATAATGCTTTAAATGTACTATAAAGACAATGAAGAGAAAGGTGATCTATAATCAAATAACGTGTTTCAATATGTATGTAGGTACAACTACACTAAAGAGAATAATAAAGTAGTCAAATGCTTACATATACTTAAAATTTGTAAAGTTTGAAATTAAGGTAATATTCAACCAGTATCACTCTATTTAAATTTTTCATGTGCTTAAAATAAGGGTAATATAAATACATATATGTGTGTATTTATGCATGTATGTAAATACATAGATATGTGTAGATATGAATATGTGTATGTTTATATATAAATAAACAAGTTCATAAATCACTGTGAATACTAGTTACAAACAAAAATTGAAACAGGTGTGTTACATTTGTGACTCAGATACCACAAGAAGCATCAATGATGTAAATTACAAAATGACAAATAATCCTTGGAAAAGTTCTGAACAAAACTAAATTCTGTATTCTTTCAATTTACATGGGAATTTTCATCTGGAAAATTCAGTGCATGTTACAGTCATGCAAAACTATTTGCTGTTTATATGTTAAACCAAGTAATAGTCTATGCTTGGATTATTAGAAACAAGTTCTTCACTTATCAGAATGCCTAGCTTCTCAAATTGAAATATCCTTGACTTTAGAAAATTCACTTGAGGCAGGACAATTCTTCATCATACAGGATTGTCTGCCCCTTGCAAGGTGTAGAGCACCTCTTATCCCCACCAATGGAATGCTCCCTAAACCATGAGTGTCCAAAAGCATTTGTATTAGTCTGTTCTCACTCTGCTAATAAGGACATACCTTAGACTGGGTAATTTATAAAGGAAAGAGGTTTAATGGACTTATGATTCCACATGGCTGGGGAGACCTCAAAATCATGGTGGAAGGCAAAGAAGAAGCAATGGCAAGTCTTACATGGCAGCAGGCAAGAGAGTATATAGAGGGGAACTCCCCTTTATAAAACCATTGGATCTCATGAGATGTATTCACCATTACAAGAACAGCATGATCATGGGAAAAACCCACCCCCATGATTCAATTTCCTCCCACCAGGTCCCTCCCATGAAACATGGGGATTATTACAATTCAAGGTGAGATTTGGTTTGGGACACAGAGCCAAACCATATCAGCATTGTAACCATCCGTATCAGTGCTGCACAGGTTGAAATCGTCAAATTTTGTATGGTTAGTTTCTAAAATGGCTCCCTCTTAAGTGATATTGTCTCATTGGATCATCACAATGAGAGATACAATTATTTTCAACTTTTGTCAATAAGGATAGAGGCTCACAGAGGTTAAATGGCTCCCCACATATTGTAAACAATAGTGTTGACCCATATATATTGTACTTGATTTAGGATTTGCCCTCATGCTCACGTTTTATGTGAACATGAAGGTTGGGGGAGGAAGAAATGAGTAGGTGGAGAACAGAGGATGTTTAGGGCAGTAAAACTACTCTGTATGATACTGTAATAATGGATACATGTCATTACACATTTTCCAAACCCATAGAAGGTAAGAATGCCAAGAATCAACCCTAATGTAAACTATGGATTTGGGTTGGTTATGATGCATCAATGTAGGTTCATCAATTGTAGCAAATGTACCACTCTGGTGAGGGATGTTAATAACTGGGGAGGCTGTGGTTTTGTAGGAGCAGGGGAGATATGGGAAATCTCTGTACCTTCCTCTCAATTTTGCTGTGAACCTAAAACTCCTCTGAAAAATAAAGGCTATTTAGAAAAAGAAGGAGAAGAAGGCCTGTTTCCATCAGTGTGGGAGTCTTTTCAAACGGTGTTGAGGGACTATATTAAGGGCTGCAGAGTCAGCACTGCAGAGGTTAGGGTTTGCTGACTCACAGAGCAGGGATGTAGTTCTCTGTCCAGCTATGACTTCTGGCTTTTCCTCATCTGGTCTCTTCGTTTTTGCTTACCTGCTGGAAATGGTTGGGGCTGCTCTGAGTTTAAGGAGGTTAAGGAGGAAAAATGACTTGATTGCAAGATGCCTTAAGCTAATTACATGAATTACACTAGTTGACATTACACTAGTTGATATAGGCTAAATGCTTGGAATAGTGCCTCACATGCAAAAAGTCCATAAAGTTAGCTTAATAAGTGTTATCTATTACTACCAAAACCTTTGAGAAAAGACATAGGTCTATGACAATGGTGGCAGACATGGTGATAAATAGCTTTCTTGTGTGATCAAATTTAGTTTCAACATCTTTGTTTTGATCACCTACTATTTACAAGTCTCTGTACTAGGGCATTCTTTGAATAGAATCCAGTCTTTGCCCTGAAGGGCCTTATTAGTAGTGCTGGGGAGAAGAGCTGAGGTGAGGAAGAATGAACAACACAAATAAAACATACAGAAAGATAAATGTCTTGAGAGGCAGAAACACAATATTTATAAGGCATTAGGACTTCCAGCTTCTGCTAATAGCAAGGATCAAAAACAGGAAGAAATCGCATTTATCTAGAAATAAAGAAAAGTTGAGGTGACTCTGAATGATGGTATTTGAAAGTGGAATTGGAGGAGAGACCCAGAAGGATTAAGAATTACAGGAGGAAATTGCTGCATCAACAAAACCACCAGGAGGCTTTGGGAACACATTCACCAGTGGAATTAGAAATAGAGTTGCTGTTCCCAAACCGGCTAAACATGAGGATCACCTGGGGAGCTTTAAAAATAGAGATTCCTAGCACCCAGCCAGCCTTACTGAATCATAACCTCCAAGAGTAGGTCTAGAAACTTGTATTCTTTTATAAACTTCTCAAAGAAATTCTACTCATCAACCAAGTGTGGTCCTTAGACCACCAGCGGCAGCTCCTGTGTGCATTTAGGAAATCCAGGCTCTCAGACCTACTGCAGCAGAAGCTGTGGGACTGGGGACCAGCAATCTGTGTTTTAACAAGCCCTGCAGATGACTCTGAAGCACATTAAGTTTGAGAACCACTGGACAGGTGCAGAGTAGAAAAATGTCTGTCGTCAACTGTCATCTTGGCAGTAAGGGAGTTAATGAATAAATAAGTGACAGAAAAGTGGAGACATGAGATATTGACACAACCTTTTAACCATTTTTTTTTCCTTCCCCTTGCCCCAAGAGCTTTAGTAGTGAAGAGTATGGAAAAATGTAAGGTGGAATTCTTCCTCTCCATTTAATTATTGTAGAACAACTATAACATTAATAATGCTAGCTACTTCCAGTATATTTTTCTCCAAGTCTCATAACAACCTGAGAGGGAGGTTGATATTATCTCTATTCTACCCATGAGAAAACTGTCTCAGATATTTTAAATAATTCGCCCAAGGTCATATGGTTAATAAGTAGCTGACCTGAGATGTGAATCTAAAGGTTTTTCACACTATGCTGAGCCGCCTCTCCTCTGATCTTTCTTTGATCAGGACACTAGATTTGGCGGAGAATTCAGAGACAAATGCCAATCTCCTAATTTTGGACACCGAAATCTAAGGCCTAGATGTGTAAAGTGAATTACTCCAAATTACCAGGCAGATGGGAGGTGGAGATAGGGTTAGAAGCCAGAGAGAGTGTCTATATTCCAACCTAGGGCTCTTCCCAATATGCGATGTTGAAGTTCATTCTCAAACCGCTGGGACACTTGTTACATAATGTTTAAATTTATGTAGGAATGTGACTAATCCACATTCTTTGGTATTTGATCAGATGTAGAATATAAATGAGGCAAGCACGTAATTGAAAAACTCAAGAAGTGGGAAGGCTGAGGAGTTGTCTGATACAGAACAACAATGAAATGCAGGCTGCATGAATATTTTTCAAGCTGTTATGGCTAGGAACTACAGTTTACTACCTCTGCCGAGATTGGTTCATATTACAGCTAAACAATTGCAGAGTTATGTGGCATCTATGTCTGACTAGTAGAGGATTTGGTAATTACTAATCTTCCTAACTAATACCTTCATGTGTGAATCAAGCAAAAATTAAATATTTGCTGTATTCCTACCCGTCTCCAAACAACTGTCTGAGTTGTTCAGCAAAGCAGTGATCAAAGCAATCTGTTCATCATTTCAGATTTTCTCTTTTAAAAAGTCATTATTTAAAATTTATTTTTTTGCTATAGAAAAGATAGCAAAGATAGCAATGAATAGAATTTCCTTTCTTAAGAAGCACCTGTCATTTGAAGAAGCACAAAGACCGTAGAAGGAAAATACATATTTTTAGTCATAGTTTTGTGTCCTTTTAATTATAATTATCTCAGAGTTCTGGTATGAAAAGATAGAATGTTTCACTAAAATAGATGAACAGATCTTCTAAATGATGCTACTAAAAACTCTGTAATTTAATATATTATGTCTAGCTGGTTTTAAATGTCAGACAATAATCGCCAAAACTTTAAAATGTGGTGATCTTTAGGCTGCCTTTGACCTGAAATTTTAAAAGGCTAGGAAGTGAGAATGATAAGATTATTGAAACAAATTTACAGACTTCAAGTTGAAGTCCTTATGGGGCAAAGAATTTGCTGCAGCATGGATCCACCATCTTCATGTTTGTAGCTGGCACTGCTGGTAGCCTATGCAATACCTATACCCCAATACCACCTCCTTTCTCTGCTTTCTTCTTCCAAAAAGAATATTGTTTTTATTCAGGTGTGCTTCCTCCTGGGTATGGCCATATGGCAGTGGGTAGGTCTTGATTAGTGTCAGCTAATCACATCAATCTTATCCAACTTGGCAGTAACTGGCTGAAGACCTGATCAGGTAACAGGATTCTGGCCTTTGAAACATGAGGGCAAGGCTGTTGGGAGGATTTCTGGGAAAGGTATCTCCAATCTTTGAAAAAGACAAAGAGATGGCTCATTTTCTGCTTCTGGGTGTGGGACTACAAGGAGAGTCAGTCCAAGGAAAAGTGAACATGTGGAGAAGAACAGAGTAAGAGAGTTATGGGGAACAGAACTCGGCCCTGATCCTGCTGTACCCAGAAATACCCTGTCTTTATACTTCCTGCTTAGTGTGAAAGTGAATTTCCTTATTGTCTGAATCACTGGTTTTCAAAGTTTAGCATTCATTAGAATCACCTGGAGGGCTGGTTAAACCACAGAGCACTGGGCTACACCTCCAGAGTTTCTGATTCAGTAGATCCAGGGTAGGAGTGGAGAATTTGCATTTCTAACAAGGTCTCAGGTGATGCCGATGTTGCTGGTCCAGGGGTCATACTTTGATAATCACTGGTCCACAAGTCAGTTGAGTCAAGTTTCAATTACTTGCAGCTGAAAACATCCTAATTTATATGCCTAGGTGCTGAGAAACACATAAAGATGTAAAAGCCTACTGCCTTCTGGGATGTTTCAAGGCTGATTTATGTTAAGCTAACCAGGAAGAAACATTCTATCCTGCCTTTCCTTTCCATTAATGATGACACTCCGTGAAAACACATTGATCAAAACCTTGAAACATAACATATTTCTAGAGTAAAGAACACAGGAGTTGGAGTCAGTCTTGGACTTAAATGAGAGCTCTACAATGCTGACTTTACTTGTAAATTACTTGGATTGTCCAGGTTTTCTATTTATAAATGAAAATTAAGACCTTGTTCTATAGACCTACTGGCGGGGGGGGGGGGGGATCAAATGAAATAGCATGCAAAATGCTTCTAACATAGCACCTGATATAGGGTAGGTGCTCAGTACACATATCCCATTTTCATTTATTTTTCTAACTTCCTAACTGAAAGATAACATATAGGGTAAAAATCCTCATTATCTGAAACTTTGTTATCTAAAATCCTGTACTTAAAAGGTTTTATATGGAAACAAGAGTCTTCCTAATGTAAAAATATTTACTAATGAATTGCCCACTTATTAGTACCCATTTAAACATCCTTCCCTCTTAAAAAGTAGTATCTATTTCTATACATCTGTCATAATATTTCTAGATGAGTCTCTATAGATAGTAAAATGTAAACATCTGGTAGTGAACTTGATTGCAAATTGAGGTTGCAAATCTTGCACTTGGTACAAGATTTCATGAGGTTAATTAAAGTGCTGTCAGAAAATTAATCATATCACACTCAATGTCCCTGACAAATGAGGGTCTGGCAGAAGTAGACCAGTGAAAATTTTGAAGTGAAACATCTGGAATTTTGATGCTAGGATCAGGTCTTTAAGAGAATGATGTGGATACCAAAGGCCTAAGAGAAGCTCTTAGTAAAAGTGATGCATATTTTCAAATAACCTCTCCATGATCACATAGCCAAAGACAAATAGAAACAAAGAATGTCCTATTATTAAATCATATTATATTCTCATTTCAATGTCATCAAATTAAATAATCAGCACTTAACTCATTCTTGGCCAAAAAACCTAATAAATAATTGATATTAAAACCTAAATCATATTAAATATAAAATAAAATATGCTTTCACAATTTTAGTATCATTTTTCATGGTAAAATTCCACTCAAAACTTCCCCCTTACCATTTACTATAAAAACTTGGTATCTGCTTTAAGTAGGTTTGCTTTAAAATATTGAGGGAAACAGATATCAAGAGAGTAGCATTATGTTTGTTGTTTTGTATAATACCTAAATCCTGTTCAGGAGAAACTTCCAGTTACCTCCCAATATCTAGTCTTTTCTTCTCCGATAGTAACAGAAAGCTGAGTTTTAGCTGGGCCAATGTTGTCCAGGATAATGGCTAAATTTTCTGGTCTTCTTTGAATTTATAGTCTGATGAGATGTAATAAAACTGTTTTCTGAGAATTCTAGTAAAGCTACTTAAAAGTGGGAAGGTGTGCCTTTTTTTTCCCTTCCTTCTTCCTGCCATCCTGGAGTAGGCAGGAGCTCCAGCAGTCATCTTGGACCATGATGGGAAAACCACATACTGAGGATGGTGAAAAGGAAAAGTAAACATCTGTAACCTTGAAACCACCATGGAGCTTTCATACCAGTCCCCAAATACCTACTTTTGGATTTTGTTATATAACAAATAATTATTCTATCAAACTCCTGATATGTGGGGGCTTTCTGGTATATACAGCACAATTCTATCTCACATACCCTTTACGTTGTGCTGAAAATATATTACTAATTTTTGAAGTGCATGTTCACACATTGCTTTGGACTATTAGGGTAGGGGAAGTGGAGTAACGATGTGTGGGGGTGGGGAAGGAAAAGTCTCAGGTTTGATTCTAAGTAGACTTGCAAAAAGCAAGGCAGTCATATTTAGTCATCTGATTTAGCTTTGAGTATAAATGTACTCAATAGGTTGCTTTTGTAGATTATTTGCATCTTATTTTGTTATCTTTATTTATTTATTTATTTATTTTGAGACGGAGTCTCACTCTGTCACCCAGGCTGGAGTGCAGTGGCCGGATCTCAGCTTACTGCAAGCTCCGCTTCCCTGGTTCACGCCATTCTCCTGCCTCAGCCTCCCGAGTAGCTGGGACTACAGGCGCCTGCCACCACGCCCGGCTAGTTTTTTGTATTTTTTAGTAGAGACGGGGTTTCACCATGTTATCCAGGATGGTCTCGATCTCCTGACCTCGTGATCCACCCATCTCGGCCTCCCAAAGTGCTGGGATTACAGGCTTGAGCCACCGCGCCCGGCCAATTTTGTTATCTGTAGTCCACAATGTTTGATCAAGTTAGAAGAGCCTTTGTGATTATCCAAGGCAATATCTGTCTACTTCAGGAATCTTCTCTACAACATCCCTGTTGCGCTATCCACCCTCTGCTAAACGACATTGGTAAGAAAATATTTAAGGTCTAAGACACCCAATCCATTGATAGGAAGGACTTCCTTGTGCTGATGCTGCACCTGCCTATTCAAAACTTCCATCCACCAGGTTATGGTTCTGCAGAGCAGAACTTCCTCTCAATAGCTCCTGTGGCTATTTAAGAAAGCTATAATAGTATGTTGCCTTAACGTCTTCTCAGCTTTAGGCTAACCACTCCCAGTTCTTTCAATTATTCTTCTTTTCAGGTAGTTCCTAGATCTCTCTATTGCTCGTTGACACATTTTAGATTGTCAACAGTCTTCTTGGCTAAAATAAGTTTTGTTATTCTGTGTCTCACAGAAAGCAGAGGCACATCATCTGCTATCATTACACTTTTATAGTCGATGGCTATGATCTCTGCCCTCTGCAACCTTCTGTTCTTCTCACAAAACAGAAACTTACTTATTTTCCTTATAGTTCCTTAAAGCCCCTTAAAAAACATTTAATCTCTTTCAAATAGGAGGCGCAGAAACACCCTCCAATATAAAAACAAACAAGCAAACACACGATAAGTTAGTAGAGAGAACAGAATTTTGAAATATATTCCAAAGTATTTAAGCCCCCCAAATTAAAATGAATTAAGACATATGCAAATAGATCATGTTCCCAATAGTTTCTACTGAACATACACACA
Source organism: Macaca mulatta (assembly GCF_049350105.2). NCBI lineage: Eukaryota > Metazoa > Chordata > Mammalia > Primates > Cercopithecidae > Macaca > Macaca mulatta. Next base: position 95,691,002 of record NC_133420.1, read on the forward strand.
CACACGCACACACGCACACATGCACACACACACCAGCAGCAACTAGTAAAGCCTTTTGCAACTTGTGGTGTTTCCCAATCATCTAAATATACGAAGCTATGAGCAGCTCCAGGCTCTCTTATCTCTCTCACAGACATCTGCCTCCTCTTGGTCCTGGGATTAAATCTTCTCTTGATCACTATCTCACCCTTCAGCTATTCAGTTCCCCATTGACAATGTAAATGTCACTTTGAAATAACTGTCCCTGTGACTTGCTTTGAGGATGCTTGAAAAAGTAGTGCTTTTGCAGAAGTTGATGTTGGGTTATATTATTTCACTTAAAACAGAATGTGGTCAGTGAGCAAGTTCTGCTTTTCAAGGGTTTTCTAGTTCACCTTTTAAGAAAGATTTTATGCCAAGAGAAAATAAAAAGTAACTGACCCTACCTTGGGCCACCCCTCCTTTTTTCATGATTATAACATCCATATTATGTCAGGAGACTAACAGGTCATAGGTAGTGGGATTTTTTTTTAACTAAAAATTAGTGTCCTCCACTGTTGTACATTTTGCCAAAATGTTTGTTCCATACTGGTGTGGAGTGGAGATTTCTGATGCTTCATGATTCTTAGGAGGCCTTGCCTAACTGTTTCCCCACCTTCTATCAGCTCTCACAACCCTCTCTTAATAACAAGCCTTGGCCAGGCACGGTGGCTCATGCCTGTAATCCCAGCACTTTGGGAGACCAAGGTGGGTGGATCACCTGAGGTCAGGAGTTCGAGACCAACCTGACCAATATGGTGAAACCCTGTCTCTACTAAAAATACAAAATTAGCCGGGCATGTTGGTGCACGCCTGTAATTCCATCTACTATGGAGGCTGAGGCAGGAGAATCGCTTGAACCCAGGAGGTGGAGGTTGCAGGGAGCAACCTCACTCTGGCCTGGGCAACAAGATCGCACACTCTGGCCTGGGCAACAAGAACGAAACTCCATCTCAGAAAAAAAAAAAAAAAGATAAAAGCCTTAGTAAATCTCTTCTTTTGTTAACACAACCATGGTCCCCATGTGTCCCGTGGTATTTTTATAGCATCCCTGACAAGTCTATAAGAAAATGACCAGTAATCTTTGGAGAGAGGAGTCCTAAGTGCTACCATGTGCCCTGGGTTATCTCAAGAATGCTCAGAGCTAAATTTATCAGCTGTGCCATCTGTCATAGCTGACTCCCTCCTCATTCCATAATCTTATTTGCCTTTTTCTATAATATTACCTTATGTATTTTGTATTGTTAAGATTTCTCCACATCTTATTTGGAAACTGGCAGAGTGCAATAGAAATAAAGAGACTAGATCCATTTTGTCAGCAATGAACTTGAAGCAGTACTTACCTTTCTAGTGCTCAGTTTCCAAACATATAAAATAAGAGGGTTCAACTGAATTTTGAGGCCACTTCTAGCTCTCACATTCTCTGACCAGGTGACTTTGGGGCTCTAATCGTGCATTTTAAAATAGAGTCTAAAAGGAATGTAGATCCAAGGTTTCCACCTGAATAACAGGGCTGTTTTTCTGCCAACTTTGGGGAAGGAGGAAGGGTATGGGGAGATACCACTGATTCATGAATAGAAGCTGTGTCACCCTGGGAAGAAGCTATAAGCTGAATCCACCTCTCATTGTGGCTGAAGTGTGTCTCACTTTTGAGCTTTTGAAGGATTCAATCTGGTTTATTCAGAGGGTAGAGGTAAGAAAGTATCAAACTACTTGCAATAGCTTTGTACTAAAGATATTTAAGGGTGCTTCACAGAAAACTGAGATAGGTACTGTGAGCTGCACAAAAGGTGGCATTCAATCCAGACATCAGGATCACCAAGGCCCATGAGATCCAACCATGCCAGAGACAAAATCTTCATTGAAAACTTTCATTATTTACTTGTTCAACAGGCACTAAAAAGTCCCAGCCTAGTGTTAACTGGTTCATCTGGTGACCTGATCTGACCCTCTGTGACCCCAGTTACTAAGTGAAATCTAACAAAAGTGAACCATGACCCATTTGCTTTCCAAGCATGCAATTTGGTTCATGAATCTAGAAAACAATAGTGTGAAAAGTCTTTCACTTTCTAACTTTGAAAAATGATTATTTTTTAAAAACTTCATTAGATACCATGTTTCCAGTCCCTCCTTTTTAAAATAAGTTAGTTTAGTTAGAAAAGGCATTTCTGTGATGCATCTAATGGACTTGTTTGCTGCAGTATACTGGTAGAAATCTATAAAGAGTAAGTGCTGGGGGTGGGCCTAGAGTGGTGGGGAGAAGGAAAGCAAGCCACATCTCCTGATGCACAATTCTAAAGAATCCAGTGGTTCTTGAGTATACAGTGTACATATGAGTCAACAAGTAGACAAAGAAAATCCAGACCTTTGATGACCCCTGGTGAATAAACTAAGCACTGCATTGAAATGCAGCTAGAGCCACAGACTTCCCTTGCAGGCAAGCCTCCGGAATGGCTCCTCTCTCAAGTAAGGCAAAAGGTTTTTTCTCCCCCAAGTGCCTGTTTCATTTGTATTACAGACATACCTTACATACTTGAGGCATCTTTATCCTTCTGAACAATTCTCATGCTGGTGATCTCTGTTGGTAGAGACTAAGAAATGTGTATCCAACACTATTTTCTCTTTGTGCTGTGACCTCTTAGACCCGAACATTGTTATTCACGGAACACTGAAGAATTCAGTGACCTCCATAAAGCAAGATCTGTAACTTTCTTTCAGATTAGGTATATATTTAGTATTTTTATGGAATAATTATGAAGAATAAATCAACCATCTTACATAACTCAAATTTAAGATCAGAGTTTAAAGGTAATCACTTGTCTATAACTGCTGAGTACCAGGTAAAATACTCTTCTAGGCAGCAAAAGTCTGCATTTTTATAAACAGCTGTATGTGACTAGCATGTGGTACATGCGAGCCAGAAAGCAGGCTGTATTTTGTCAGCTTGTAGAAGAGAAGGGAACTTTGCCATTGTAAAAGAAGGAAGCAGAGAGGGGAGGTGCAGAGAATGAAATATTTTTATTGTACACCCCAGGCATCCAATTATAAAGGAAATGCCAAATCCCTATTTGTGATAATCCAGAATGGAACCTACCTGATAGAGTTATATAGAATGGAATACAAAACAGTTTATACTGTTAATACAGTTTAGTTTATTAGTCATTTGCATACCATAACTATTGGTTTTTAAGTTTTTGTTGCCTGAACAGGAATTATTTTTTATATCTCTCAGATTGGTGTACACAGGGTGCTGAATTGTTGAATTTATTCCCTCTCCCTTCACCCTTTTTAATCACCACAGACTAAGGAATGCCCTTTTTCTCTGCTATGGTTTGAATGTTCCCTCCAAAACCCATGATGACACTTAATTTCCAATAAAATGGTATTGGGGAGTGGGGCCTTTGAGAAGTGATGCGGTCATGAGGGCTCTGCCTGATGAATGGCTGTTACAGGAGTGGGTTAGTTATCTCAGAAGTGGGGTCCTGATCAAAGGGTAAGTTTGGCCCCCATTTTCTCTCTGCCACATGCACTTGCTCACTACTTGAGGCCTTCTGCCATGGATGACGCACAGGAAGGCCCTCACCAGATGCTGGGGCCATGCTACTGGACTTCCTAGCCTCCAGAGCCAAATCAACTTCTTTTTTTTAAATGAATTACCCAGCCTGTGATATTATGTTAAAACAGCAAATAAATGGACTAATAAAATCTCTTTAAAAATGAACTAAGTTAAATTTTTTTTAAATACAAAGCATTACATATTCCAAATATGTGCTTTAGCTTCATGGGTAGGCATCTCAGTCTCTCCACTGGGATTACAGGGGCTCGAGTAAACATAAGTCATCACTTTCTTTTGTGACCTTCAGCATATTCTTCTGGATGAGGAAGTTGGCATTCAGGAAATTTAATCAAAAGCCAGAGGTCTAAAATTTCAAAGGTGGAAAGAATCTTAGAAATTGTTTAGTTTAGTTCCTCCAATTAGTTTGAACATGAGAAAACTGAAACCTAGAATTGGGTGATGTTTCCAATACAGCACAACTAAACACAGAGATCTTCTTCCCAGTGTAGCTGTCTGTCCTTTCCATCACTCTGCCTTCCTTGGGGCATGTTGAACATTCTGTGTCTTTATAGAGGACAGTCATACCACCCTTGGGAGTATTGAGTAAATTGTTAAATAAAAAAATGAGGTGAAGAGGGGATATAATGAAACATTAATATGAATTTAAGAAACAACTCAATTTGGAGAAACATTTATATAATTTTCAGTTTCTTTTTCAAATTAGAAAAAGTAGTTTTGATTTTAACCACAAAATCCATTTGTGTTTATTACTTCATTGCATGTTTTAATGACAAGTTATAGCATTATATATAGCACATTATAGTGTGAAAAGTATGTCATGAGACTATTATTGGTGTGATTAGGTATGTGTCCCACCATGTGGTTGAAGAACAAACAAATTACTAAGAATTTATGCACGGTGTGTCTCATTGCTACAAGTATATTCTGAGAATTTTAACTGGATATGATGCATTTTGAAATCTTTATCTCATGTTTGAAGTTTGCTCATCTTTCATTTCTATATGAAGTACATATCCCATTTGAGTAAGTATAGCACTAAAAAGGCTCTTGGGGCTGGGTGCAGTGGTCATGTCCGCAATCCCAGTGCTTTTGGAGTTTGAGGCAGGAAGATTGCTTGAAGCCAGTGTTCAAGACCACCCTGTGTAACAGAGCAAGACCCCATCTCTATAAAAAATTTAAAAATTAGCCAGATATGGTGGCATGCACCTGTAGTCCTAGATACTCAGGAGGCTGAGACAGAGAATTTCTTGAGCCCAGGAGTTCAAGGTTACAGTGAGCCATAATTACACCACAGCATTCTGGCCTAAGCAACAGTGAGACTGTCTCTAAAAGAAAAGAAAAGGCTCTCCAGTAGGCCACTGAGGCAGAAAAGTATCTGTGTATAAAGTGTTGGAAGATATGTCCAAATGCCTTCAAACTAAAAGTCATGTGCTCTAAGCCACCAAATACAATATGGGACTGTTCAATGAATCTTGCCTTTCAAAAGATCAGCTGGGCATGATATGAGGTTCTTAGTAACCTGATCAAGGTTTGTTTCCCAGTTTTGAATCCGTAGAAACCAACAAATTTAATGGAAAAGTAGCAAGGTTTAATGGAAAAAGCACTGGGAATCTGAAGACTTGACTTTGCAACCCATCTCTACCCTCTATAGCTGTGTAACTTTGGGCAAATTCTTTAGCCTTTCTTAATGAATGAACTCAATAATGGAGGTTAAGGAAAATTAACTCTGGCATATGTGGCTGCAACCTGAAGTTCTTCTGGACCTGGTTGTAGGGTAGTAATTTTGGGAGCCATAGCACAGGGGTAGTATGAGCTAGACTGATTGTAGAGCTTGCTATAACATCCACACAAGAACATCTCCACAGGAGTAATCAGGCATCCCCTGGACTGGGCAAGACCAGTGTTCAATGGCCACAGCTCTGGCTGAAGTTTGGCACCTATAAAATGAAGAACTATCAAGCTTCTTCTTAATCTAAATATAGGTGGTTTGACTTTTTGTGCACGGGTGTGTGGCAGAGGAGGGGAATAGGTATGTATCAAATGATGTATCCTAGCTTTTCTTCTTTAAATGGCAGGTTCAGACTCAAGCAATTAATTGCAAAAAATAATGCAAGCATGAGCAGTTTCACTTGAAGTTTAGATTTCTTGCACCTCGTGCTGCTAAGGAAAATTAATAATTTTACTGACAATTCAACCAATTTTGAAGAACAAGCTCTTCCTGCATTGAAAACAAAAGCAAAACAAATGAAAAACCTTAAATGTAGAAAAGTGATACGATTTACGCTGTTCACCATAGTACAATCTTTCCTAGAGGATGGCATTACAATCTCCCAGGTTGATGGCCAGGTGTGGTGGCTCATGCCTATAATCCAAGCACTGTGGGAGGCCGAGGCAGGTGGATTACTTGAAGTCAGGAGTTTGAGACCAGCCTGGCCAACACGGTGAAACCCTGTCTCTACTAAAGATACAGAAATTAGCAGGGTGTGGTGGCGTGCACCTGTAATCACAGCTACCTGGAGGGCTGAGGTGGGAGAGTCACTTGAACCCAGGAGGTGAACATTGCAAGCGGAGATCCTGCCACTGCACTCCAGCCTGGTTGAGAGGAAGTCACTTTTTCTTTTCTTTTCTTTCTTTTCTTTTCTTTTCTTTTCTTTTTTCTTTATTTTGCGACAGGGTCTTGCTTTGTCACCCAGACTGGAGTGCAGTGGCCTGATCTCAACTCACTGCAACCTCCACCTCCCGGACTCAAGCCATTCTCCCACCTCAGCCTCCCGAGTAGCTGGGACTACCATCATGCACCACCATGCCTGGCTAATTTTTGTATTTTTGGTAGAGACAGAGTTTCATCATGCTGCTCAGGCTGGTCTTGAACTCCTGAACTCAGGTGATCCACCCACTTGGACTCCCACAGTGCTCGGATTACGGGCGTAAGCCACCACTCCCAGCCAGGAAGACAATTTTTCTGATTTCATACATGTCACATGTCCCTTTCCCTCTTAGAATGACTGTTTAATTTCACAACAGTATTTATTAATGGATGTGAGTTGTACATGTAAACAAGTATGGAGCCAGAAAAGCAGTTGCAAAATTTGTATTTAGCCACAAGGGCAAGTAGATAAAAAGGAATCGATTTATGATGTGGCATAAGGTTCTAGAACTGCACAAATGAAAGAAAATATTTTTCAGCTATCTAGAAATGTGTTATTCAATCCAACAATTATTTATTCTATGTTACCTTAAATTTCCTGCAATGATGCCTCATGGCATCTAAGGCCTTTAATGATTTGTGATCTATCTGTCTGCTTGATCTCCTTTCACTGGCTTCTTGAGTTACAGTAATTCAGAATTTTTAACCTTTGTTTGAAAACATTATGCTGTTCCATGCCTCTACTCCTTGACATACTGTTTCTTTTTTTCTGGATTGTCTTCCTCCCCTAGTGAATTCCTACTCATTCTTAAAGACCTGGCTCAAATGCCTTTTGTCACCTGCCTTTGCCATGAGTAGGCACAATTAATTGCTGTTTTCCCTGCATGTGTCACATTGTATTCTAATTATTTGTAAGCAAGTATTTTAACCATCCAGACTGTAAACTCCAAAGAGCAATGACTGTGTTATTTGTCATTCTTCCCCAATTCCTGGAACACAGTCTTTAAGCACCATTTTTGAATGAATGAATAGACACAGGCATAAATTCTAAGCATTGCCTCGAAGAGGTGGTAGGTTGAGCTACAACAATGAAGACATGGCCTTTAACCTAAAGAAGGTTATAATCACAGATAGGAAATGAACATCTCAATCCAATCTTCACTCAAAGACAGATTTCCAAGGCTTGTCCTGAAGATATGAAGTGCTGTAGGAGCATGTGAGCCTAACGGTAAAATTTTGTTGAAAGAATAATGAATAAAATAAACATTTATTGAATAAGTAACAAAGGACAATGATGAGAGAGTTATTGTAATGGATAAACAGTAAATACTTGGTGGAGGAGACAATATTTAAGTTGAGGTTTAAAATCTTTACCACTGAGCAGTGGAAAAGATTGCAAAGATTGAGCAGTAGTGCTGGTAAAAGCAGAATCATAAAAACATGATGTGTTGGGGAAATGAAAAGCAATCCAGTTGGTTAGAACATACTGAATATAGGAAGGGATGTTAAGAGATTTGTCTGAAGATCCGTATTGCAAGTACTATGAAAGCCTTGGATTTTATGGGAAAAGCAGTGAGGAGCTGTTGAAGGTTTTAGAGCAGAGGAGTTAAATGAGCTATAAATACCTGTGTTGAATAAGGATTAAATGAGCTAATGTATAGAAAGTGCTTGGAATAGTGGTTTGTACATAGTGAGTAACTCATGCATTTTTGTTATTATAGTCAGATATTTTCTGGAAGAAGAAATAATGTGGGAAGAGATTGAAGTCAAGAAAAAAATATAAGCTATAGCAATAGTTCAGATAAAAGATAACAAATTTCTAAATCTAGACAGAGGTTGTAGGCATGAAAAGGAAAAGATTATATTCAAATGACATTTTAAAGGTAGAATGGAGGTAACTTGACCACCAATTGATGATCCTAGAGCAATTTAGCCTTGCCATATAAAAGAGTGGTGGTATAAAAACAATGAAACCAGAGGATTGGGTGGTCTGGAAGGCAGGTAATGTGTGTGTTGGGTATGTTGAGCTGGATGGATCTTGGGATTCAAAAATGTCTACCGACCCAGTAGATGTGTGGGTCTGAGGTCCAAGAAAGAGGAATAGACGAGAGATACAAATTTTGTGAATCATCACCATAGAGGTGATCATTGACACCATGCAAGTGTAGAGGAAGAAGAGTGCTGAGGGCAGAAAATTGGTGACCACCAATTTTTAGCAGCAATCTGACCTTTTGTCTGATAATCCTTGAGAGTTGCACAGTGTCTTCCTTTCTTGCTTGTCATGCTATTTTGGGTACCAGTGGATGTTGTGTGCAGGAAAATCAGAACACAGGGCAAGGCAACATACATATGTATAAGCTGAGACAACTTAATCAATAACCTTCTTATTTTAACAAAATATAAGTGCTTTAAAAGGGCAAAGTAAGCATGCTAAGATTCCACCATAGTGCCCCTTAGTGTAATTCTAACCTGATCATTGACATACTTCAAATTAGGGAAATGCTTCTTCATTAGGAGAAAGCTTTTTTTGTTGTTGTCTCTTGATTCTGATATTGCATGGAAACTGACTTTTAATGATGTGTCTCACAGCTTTCACTTCACAACAATTGTTTTTAAATGGTTATACCTTATAATACTTTATAATTGTATAGCTCTTTGCAGCTCATAAAACACTCATCAGATTTTCTCAGTAACTTCATAAGATAGGTTGTATTTATTCCCATTTTACAGACATAAAAATTGAGTTGGAGGCATCATGACCTGATCATGATATTGAAAGGAAACTTCTGTGCAGCTGAACTTTAAAAACTGAAATATAACTAGATGCTTTAGAATGATCATCTTTCTTAATTTGTTGCATGTGGTCATTATTGATCCATGCAAGTTACTCTTTTATTTTTCTGTTCTTCATATCTCATTCTCCATTTCTAATTCTTTTTATTGCCACAATAGGCACATACTCTCATATATATTGTATGTAATATAGAGTGAAAAAAGGAGCAGAATGAGATGTGTGGAATTTATAATATACTTGTAGAAAAATCTATGTGTTATTTATGGGTAAGTTTATATGTGTGTAGGGTAGAGGAACAAGAATATTAAAACCTCTCTTCTGTCTCCTAGGAGGCTTTTGGAAATTCTACTTTCCAGTGAAGGCATCTTCAGGTGTAGAGAACTGGTTGTCAAACTTGAGCATGAATCAGAAGCTCCTGAGGGTTTCTGAAAACACAGATTACTGGGTCCCCTGCCAGAGTTTCCTATTCAGTAAGTCTGGGATATGCCCGAGAATTTACATTTCTAACAAGTTGCTGGGCAATGCTGATTCTGCTGATCTGGGACCACACTTTGGGAGATGTAGGCATAGGAGGAAAGGAAAGCCTAAGGGATGGGCATGTAATTCGCAGGACTTTTTCAAATTTACCAACTGTCACCAAACTTTTTTTCCTTTGAAACAAACACAAAATTTATCTTATTTCCTTCCAATTTGTATTTTAGGTTCACTGGTACTTGTGCAGATTTGTTACATGGGTAAATTGTGTACTTTGCAGGTTTGGTGTACCAATTATTTTGTCACCCAGGTTATAAACATACTACCCTGATAGGTAGTTTTTCAATTCTCACCCTCCTCCCATCCTCACCCTCAAGTTGGCTCCATTGTCTATTGTCCCCTTCTTAGTGTCCAGGTGTACTCAATGTTTAGTTCCCACTTACATGAGAACGTGTGGTATTTGGTTTTCTGTTTCTGCATTAATTCACTTAGGACAAGGCCTCCAGCTACATCCATATTGCAGCAAAGGACATGATTTTGTTCTTTTATGGCTGCATAGTATTCCATAGTGTATATGCACTACATTTTCTTTATCCAATTCACCACTGATAGGCATCTAGGTTGCTTCTATGTCTTTGCTTTGAATAGTGCTGCAATAAACATACACATGCATGTATCTTTATGGTGGAACAATTTATATTCCTTTGGGTATGTACCCAGTAATGGGACTGCTAGGTCAAATGGTACTCCTGTTTCAAGCTCTTTGAGAAATCTCCAAATGGCTTTCCAGTGACTAAACTAATTTACATTCCCACCAGCAGTGCATAAGCATTGCCTTTTCTATGCTACCTTGCCAGCATTTGTTATTTTTTTGACTTTTCAATAATAGCCATCCTGACTGGTATGACATGACATCTCAGTGTGGTTTTGATTTGCATTTCTCTAATGATAGTGATGTTGAACATCTTTCTCGTATGCTTCTTGGCCACATGTATGTCTTCTTTTGAGAAGAATCTGTTCATGTCCTTTGCCCATTTTGTAATGGTTCTTTTTTTTTTTTTTTTTTTTTTGCTTGTTAATTTGTCAATTTTTGTTTTTGTTGCTATTGTTTTTGGAGTTTTCATCATGAAATCTTTGCCAGGGCCTGTGTCCAGAATGGTATTTCCTGGGTTTTCTTCTAAGGTTTTTATAGTTTTGGATTTTACATCTAAGTCTTTAATACAAAAATGTCTTTCACCTTTTTTGTATATGGTGAAAGGAAGGGATCTGGTTTAAATATTTTGCATATGGCTAGCCAGTTATCCCAGCAGCATTTATTGAATAGGGAGTCCTCTCTCCATTGTTCGATATTGTTGACTTTGTCAAAGATCAGATGGTTGTAGGTATGTAGTTTCATTTCTGGGTTCTTTAACCTGTTCCATTGGTCAATATGTCTGTTTTTTTTTTTATCAGTACCATGCTGTTTTGGTTAATGTGGCCGTGTAGTATAGTTTGAAGTTGGGTAACGTAATGCCTCTGGCTTTGTTCTTTTTGCTTACTATTGCTTTGGTTGTTTGGGCTCTCTTTTGGTTCCATATAAATTTTATAATAGTTTTTTCCAGTTCTGTGAAAAATATTATTGGTAGTTTGATAGGAATAGCTTTGAATCTGTAAATTGCTTTGGGGATTATGGCCATTTTAACAATACTGAGTCTTCTTATCCACGAGCATTGACTATTTTTCCATTCGTTTGTGTCACTTCTGATTTCTTTGAGCAGTGCTCTGAAATTCTCATTGTAGAAATCTTCACCTCCCTGGTTAGCTTTATTCTTAGGTATTTTATTCTTTTTGTGCTATTGTAAATAAGATTGTGTTCTTGATTTGGTTCTCAGCTTGGATATTATTGATGTATAGAAATGCTATAGATTTTTGTACATTCTAAGTCCCTTTCTGGCTTTTTTTGTTGACTCCTGTTGTCATTCTATTTCCCTCCAGCTCTGCCTATAGTTTGGTAGAGTGGACAGAGATGAAAGAGTTGTAGCCAAATAAATCAACTCTGCCACTTTGATTAATGTCTGAGCAAATTACTTAATTTCCTGCTATACTGTATTCTCATTTCTACAGACCATAAAAATACTGCTAGTAAATCTTCAGCTTTATTCAGTAATTTCATTGTTCATAGTAATATTGGCATTACTAGTTTGAAACCATGTTATGAATATTATAAAATATGGCAAGTCAGTTATTAGAAATCAAGATATTCTAGATACAAGAAAACAGATATAAAACCAAATAAGTTCAGCAAAAACTCTAGACTGTCAAATGAGAATTGAAAATATTATTATTAATTTCTGCTATTAAAAAATACATTTCCTAGATCTGCCCACTGAAAGGACCTAGAACAATGACATCACGGTAGTAATAAACATTCCTGGTTCCTTGATTTTGGTTTCTAAATACTATTTCCTACTAAAAGGACTCAGAGCTCCTTTAAGAAATATGTGATTTGGCTAGGCATGGTGGCTCATGCCTGTAATCCCAGCACTTTGGGAGGCCAAGATTGGTGGATCACTTGAGGTCAGGAGTTCGAGAACAGTCTGGACAACATGGTGAACCCCCATCTCTACTAAAGATACAACAATTAGATGGGCATGTTGGCGTGCACTTGTAATCCCAGCTACTTGGGAAGCCGATGCAGGAGAAATGCTTGAACCCAGGAGGCAGAGGCTGCAATGAGCTGATATCATGCCACTGCACTCCAGCTTGGGGGACAGAATGAGACCGTCTCAAAAAACGGGGGGGGGAATAATATGTGAATATGTGATTTTTGGTCTGAGGCAGCAGTTGTACAAGGTGAGCAAGGACATTTTTGGGGTCAGAAAGCTAAGAAGTATTTAAAGATTAATGGGAGAATGATAAAAGTAGACAGACTTAAGGGGCTCCCACAGGCCAAATTTGGGACAACCTGAACATCAAAAAGAATAATTACTATAACCAAGTGAAGCATAGTGAATATGTAAAACCTTATGAGTCTATGTGATATTCAAACAGAGAAAAAAAAGAGTAATGAACTTCATTTGATACCCCTGGGATGACTATTATACCATTCCTTAATTTGAAAATTGGTTATTAAAGAGAGAGAATTAACCATTTATCCTGCTCTTGATGAGAGTAATTGCTTCTTTACACACACACACACACACACACACACACACAGACACAGACACACACACGCCAGCTGATAAATGTAGAAAGAATGATAGCATTAGACAAAATATCATTTTTGCAACCCTAATACAATAATTGGTTTACATAAAAGTCATCAATTATTACAAAACCATTAACTAAAAGGTTTATAGAAAAGTGGATATTTGCTAGCCAGTTGCAAAGGGAGGACCATATCTTTACGATGGAGAGATTTGGCTGTTACCACCTTAATCCACTAATCAAACACAGCATCACTGAAAACGGGACAACTAGGTAGTATGTGCTTCCTGGTGGGATATAATATAGAGTAACTTTCAGGAAATCTTGCCAGGATGTTCTATCTGAATCCAATCAAGCCTTTAGATCCAAATTCTGGTATACAGAGAATACAAGAGTTGCAGGAAAATGTTTAACAACTTACATGGGAACAATTCTGCAAGAGAGCTGGTCTGAATTCTTTAAAGAGCTAATGTCATAAGGAAAAAAATTGAAGGAAGTATTCTGATATGATAAGAGATATAAAACATACAATAATTAAATAAATGTATAATTCCTGGTTAGATCTTGGTTTGATACATTTTGGGGTCTTTTAGGGAAATTTAAATATGGATTGGATATTAGGGAATTATGTTTAAGTGTGATAATAGTATTGTGGTTTTGTGGGAGAATACCTTTAATTTTTAAAAATGGATGTTAAATTGTTTATGAATGATGTGTCATGATGTCGATAATTTATTTTAAATAGCTCAACAAAAAGCTATCTAGATAGATAAAACAAATATGGCCAATTGTTAAAAATTGCAACTACGGGTTTTCAGTTTACTATTTCTTCTACTTTTCTGTACATTTGAGATTTTTAATAATGTAAAAATTTTGAGTTTAAAAATATTTTTAAATTTATATTCTATATGCAACATATATTTTAAGCTGTATGTGCACAGAATATCTATCACAAATAGTAGGGGTTTAAAAATGTTAGTTCCCTTCCTTACACTGAAGTAAGAAGAAAAAAACAAACCTTGTCTTTGGCTCAGCTTAAATTCTTTTTTGAAAATGAAGTGAAGTTTAAACAAACATACACATAAGTAAACAAGCAAGCAAACTTCTCACCCCATACTTCCTTCCACCCCATTCCTCTAATTGATTTACTTGGCTTCCCTTTGTTGTACCAACAGAGAGAGCCTTCAGCTTTTAATTCACTCTGGATAGTGCCAAAGACATTTTGCACTTATTCAAATCATAAGGTCTAAGAGAGAGAAAGTGGGAGAGAGAGCAAACAATGAGAAGACAGATGGAGTGGGGAAGAGATATGAGACAGATGGGCCTCTCTCAGAACAAGCAATATTGCCATAATAATAAAACTGTAAAAACAATTCAAGGAGAATGGTTTAAATACTAAGAGCTGGACTGCCCCAGCTTGCTAGAAATATGGCCAGAGGTGACCTAAACTCACTCTAACCTTCCTAAAATCAGAATTCAGATTCTTTCATTCTAGTGAAAGATCACCTTGGTCTATTTACATATAGGTAGGCCAAGGTCATCCAAGTTTCAATTTACATCTAAAACAAGGAATACATAAGTAGTCACTCTTTCAACAGATATTTATCAAGCTTCTACTATATGCCAGGCACTTTTCACGGAGTTTGAGATATATCAGAGAACAAAACACACTAAAATTCCTGTCCTTATGGACAGATAATAAATAAATAAATAATAAGCTAAATGGAGCATGGTTTGCAATTTAAAATAGGACAGTAAAGATGGACCTCGCTGAGACTGAGCCATTTAAGCAAACACTTAAAGAGGGCGATGGAGTCAGCTGTGCTACTGATTGCAGGAAGAGCTTTACAGGCAGAAAGAATAGAAAATGCAAAGACCCTATGGCAGCTATATGCCTAGTAAGTCCCAGGAATGGAGCACAGGCTGGCAGAACTAAGAGTGAGATTGAGGAAAATGGTAAGACATAAGGTCAGAAGTAATGATGACCAGGTCATGAAGGGCCTTGAAATCACTGAAGAATTTGGATTTTACCCTAAAGTCAAATAGGATCCAAGGAGCATGAATAGAGAGGAATGACATGCTCTGACTTACATTTTTAAAAGAGGGCTCTGACAGCTGTGTTGTGAATAGACTGAAGGGGAGCAAGGTAGAAGCAGGGAGACTAGTTAAGAAGCTACTGCGGTAATCAGGTGAATGGTGATGGTTGCTTGGATCAGGGTGAAAACGGTGGAATATAAAAATAAATGTAACTGGATCAGATGCTTGCAGTATGAAGCAGCAAAAAAAAAAAAAAAAAAAAAGAAAAAAATTTAGCTCCCTAATTCTCAATATCAAATATCAAGATGTTTACTTTTTCATCTAAAGGTAAGCTTTATCCAACATGTAAATGACCTTGTGAATTACTATGGAGTGAGTTATCTTGTATGGCTTTCTGTGGAATTCAGGGAACAATATAATGGGAAGTATCTTTAGGGCTGATGGGAGCATGAGTGGAATGAGTACTTACAACAAGGACCCAAGAGTCCAGAAGAAATTCCAGGACTTGGCTATATTGCGTGGCTATATTGCATATCAATACAAATTTTGTTTAAAACCATTTAGACAGTCTGGCCTTGCTGGGATGCCAGCTTTTTTTTTTTTTTTTTTTTTTTTTTTTTTTTTTTTACCAGAACCAGGGCCACTTTCAGGGCTCCATGGGGGTTCTTCATTGATAGTTACTTTAAAAATGCTAGACATCCTTCTTGTTAAAGACGAAGACATAAAGTGAAATTGTAATTATAAAGTTACTTTCAAGTGATAAAGTCAAAGGTTTGACTCAAGAATAGAACTTAGCGAATAGGGGGAAGCAGTGACTCATGTCCAGGCTGTGTGGTCATCCCACCTCTGAATGATCTTGGCAGCATCCTGGAACTACAAGAAAAGCAATTAGAAGAAACTGGGATTCCGGGTCAGGACAGTAGAGTCTACAACTCTCCTCCATAGTGGTTGCACTAATTTACATTCCTAACAACAGTGTACGAGGGTTCCTTTTTCTCCACATCCTCTCCAGCATTTGTTATTGTCTGACTTTTGGATAGAAGCCATTGTAACTGGGGTAAGATAATATCTCATTGTAGTTTTGATTTGCATTTCTCTGAGGATCAGTGATGTGGAGCACTTTTTCATATGCCTCTTTGCCATATGTGTGTCTTCTTTTGAGAAATGTTCAAATCTTTTGCCCATTTCTTGATCAGATTACTAGATTTTACCTATAGTTATTAATCCATTGTCAGATGGATAGTTTGCAAATATTTTCTCTCATTCTGTGGGTTGTCCCTTCACTTTGTTGACAGTATCCTTTGCTGTGCAGAAGCTTTTTAACTTGATGTAATCCCAAATGTCCACTTTTGCTTTGGTTGCCTGTGCCTGTGGGGTATTACTCAAGAAATTTTTTGCTCAAACCAACGTCCTGGAGAGTTTCCCCCATGTTTTCTTGTGGTAGTTTCATAGTTTGAGGTCTTAGATTTAAGTCTTTAATCCATTTTGATTTTACTTTTGTATATGGTGAGACATAGGGGTCTATCTTTATTCTTCTGCATATGGATATCCAGTTTTTCTAGCCCAATTTATTGAAGATACTGTCCTTTACCCAATATATGTCCTTGGTACCTTTGTTGAAAATGAGTTCACTGTAGGTGTGTGAATTTCTTTCTGAGGTCTCTATACTGTTCCATCGGTCTGTGTGTCCGCTTTTATGGCAAAAACCATGCTGTTTTGGTTACCACAGCTCTGTAGTATTATCTGAAGTATTATCTGTAGTATAATCTGTGGTATTATCTGAAGTCAGGTAATGTGATTTCTCAAGTTTTGTTCTTTTGGCTTGGGATAACTTTGACTATTCTGGGTCTTTTATGATTCCATATAAATTTTATGATTAGTTGTCCTATTTCCATGAAGAATGTCATTGGTATGTTGACAGGGATTACATTAAATCTGTAGGTTGCTTTGGGCAGTAGGGGCATTTTTTGGATATTGATTCTTCTAATCCATGAACATAGAATATCTTTTCATATTTTTGGTGTCCTCTTCAATTTATTTCATTAGCTTTTTAAAGATTTCATTGCAGACATCTTTCATTTCTTTGGTTAAGTTTATTTGTAGGTATCTTATTTTAATTTTAGCTGTTGTACGTGGGATTACTTTCTCAATTTCATTTTCTGATTCCTTTCTTTTTTTGCTGGCATATAGAAATGCTACTGATTTCTGTATGTTGATTTTATATCCTGCAATTTTCCTGAATTTGCTTATCAGTTCTCATAGTTTTTAGGGGGGCTCTTCAGTTTTTTCCAAATATAAGAGCATATCATCTGCAAACCAGGATAATGCAACTTCTTACTTTCCAATTTGGATGCGCTTTCTTTCTTTCTCTTGTCTGATTGCTTTAGTTACGACTTTCAGTACTACGTTGAATAACAGTGATGTCTTGTTTTACATCTTAGAGGAAAGGCTGTCAGTTTCTCCCATTCAGTACAATACTACCTGTGGGTCTGTCATATATGGCTTTTATTATGTTCAGGTATGTTCCCTCTCTACCCAGGTTTTTGAGGAAGGGATGTTGAACTTTATCAAATGCTTTTTTAGCATCAATTAAAACGATAATATGTTTTTTTGTTCTTCATTCTGTTGATATGATGTATCAATCTGATAATTGATTTGCATATGTTGAACCATCCTGTCATCCCTGGGATAAATCCCACTTGGTCGTGATGGATTTGGTTTGCTAGTATTTTGTTGAGGATTTTTACCTCAATATTCATCAGTGATATTAGCCTGTAGTTTTCTTTCTTTTTTTTTTTTTTAAATGTGTCTTTGTCTGGTTTTGGTATCAGGGTAGTACTGGCCTCATAGAATGAGTTTGAAAGTATTCCCTCTTCCTTTAATTTTTGAAGCAGTTTTATTAGGATTGATATTAGTTCTTTAAATGTTTGGCAGAATTCAGCCATGAAGTTATCAGATCATGGACTTGACTTTACTGGGAGACTTTTTATTATGGCTTCGATCTTGTTATTCATTACTGATCTGTTCAGATTTTGTATTTCTTCATGATTCAATCTTGGTAGGTTTTAAGTGTCTAGGAATTTATCCATTTCTTCTAGATTTTCCAATTCATTGGCATATAGTGGCCCATAGTAGCCTCTAATAAGCCTTTAAATTTTTGCAGTATCAGTTGTAATGTCTCCTTTTTCATCTCTGATTTTATTTATTTGAGATTTCTCTCTTTTTTTCCTTAGTAAATCCAGCTAAAGCTTTGTCAAATTTGTTCATCTTTTCACACACACAAAATAAAAACTTTTTGTTTCCACTGATACTTTTTATTTTTTCATTTCAAATTCATTTATTTCTGCTCTGATCTTTATTATTTTTTTCTTCTACTAATTTGGGGTTCAGTTTTCTCTTGCTTTTCTAGTTCTTTAAGATACATCATTGTGTTATTTATTTAAAGTTTTTCTTCTTTTTGAAGTAGACACATAGGTATAAATTTCCCTCTTAGTACTGTTTTCACTGTGCCCATAGGTTTTAGTATGTTGTGTTTCCATTATCTTAGAAAGGTTTCAATTTCCTTCTTAATTTCTTCCTTGATCCACTGGTAATTCAGGAGCACATTGTTTAATTTCCCTGTGTTTGTATGGTTTCCCAAATTCCTTTTGTTGTTGACATACTAGTTTTATTCCATTCTGGTCAGAGAACATGCTTGGTGTTATTTCAATTTTTTCGAATCTTTTAAGACTTGTTCTGTGACCTAACATATGGTCTATCCTAGAGAAAAATCCATGTGCTGAGGAGAAAAATGTGTATTCTGTAGCTGTTGGGTGAAATGTTCTGTAAATATCTATTAGATCCTGTAAATCTCTATTTGTTCGATAATGCAGATTATGTCCAATATTTGTTGATTTTCTGTCTGGGAGATCTGTCCAGTGCTGAAAGAGAGATGTTGAAATCTCCAGCCATTATTGTATTGGGGTCTATTTCTCTCTTTAGCTCTAATGATATTTGTTTTATATAGCTGAATGTTTCAGTGTTAGATGTATCTATATTTACAATCATAATATCCTCTTGCTGAATTGACCTCTGTATCATTACATAATGACCTTCTTTGTTCTTATGATTTTTGTCTTGAACTCTACTTTTTCTGATTTAAGTATAGCTATTCCTTCTCTTTTTTTGGGTTTCCATTGGCATGGAATATCTTTTGCCATCCCTTTATTTTTAGTCTACATGTACCTTTACAGGTGAAGTGTGTTTCTTGTAGGCAACAGATGATTGGATTTTGTTTTTTCAACCATTCAGCCACTCTGTGTCTTTTGATTGGAGAGTTTGGTCAATTTACAATCAATGTTAATGATAAGTAGGGACTTACTCCTGCCATTTTGTTACTTGTTTTCTGGTTGATTTGTGGTCTTGTTATCTATCCTTCTTTCCTTCTTTCCTGTGTTCTTTTAATGAAGGTAATTTTCTCTGGTGGTATGCTTTAACTTCTTGCTGTTTATTTTTTTGTGTACCTGTTTTATGTCTTTTTATTTGACGTTACCATGAGACTTGCAAGTAGTACTTTATAACTCATTATTTTAAACTGATGACAACTTAACACTGACTGCATAAACAAACAAACATGCAAAAATAAAACTGATTAAAAACTACACTTTCACTTCATCCCGCTGCTTTGTAACCTTTTGCTATTTCTCCTTATGCCTTATTGTACTATGTCTTCAAAATTTGTTATAGTTATTTTTTATCGGTTCATCATTTAGTCTTTCTACTTAAGTCAAGAGATGTTTATACACTGCAATTACAGTATTATACTAATCTGTGCTTTTCTGTGTGCTATTACCAGTGAGGTTTGTACCTTTAGATTATTTCTTCTTGCTCATGAACATCCTTTTCTTTCAGATTGAAGAACTCCCTTTAGCATTTCTGTAGGACAGGTTTGGTGGTGATGAAATCGCTCAGCTTTTGTTTATCTGGGAAGGTCTTTATTTCTCCTTCATGCTGAAAGGGTATTTTTACCAGATATACTATTTTAGATTAAAAGGTTTTTCCCCTTCAGCACTCTAAATATGTCATACTACTCTCTCCTGGCCTGTAATGTTTCCACCGAAAAGTCTGCCAGATGTATTGGAGCTCCATTGTATGTTATTTGTTATTTTTTTCTCTTGCTGCTTTTAGGATCCTTTTATTTATCCTTGACATTTGGGAGTTTGGAGATTGAATGCCTTGAGGTTGTCTTATTTGGGTTAAATCTGCTTGGTGTTCCATAACCTTCTTGTATTTGAATGTTGATATTTTTCTCTAGGTTTGGGAAGTTCTCTGATATTATCCCTTTAAATAAACTTTCTACCCCTATATCTATCTTTATCTCTATCTCTATGTCTATCATCTTTATCTCCTCTTTAAGGTAAAAACTCTTAGATTTGTCCTTTTGAGGCTGTTGTCTAGATCCATACACATGCTTCATTGTTTTTTATTTTTTTTCTTTTGTCTCCTCTGACTGTGTATTTTTAAATATCCTGTCTTCAAGCTCACTAATTCTGATTAATTCTGCTATGAAGATAATCTGATGCAGTCTTCAGCATGTCAATTGCATTTTTCAACTCTAGAATTTCTGCTTGATTCTTTTTATTTCAATCTCTTTGTTAAATTTATCTGATAGAATTCTGAATTCCTTCTCTGCGTTATCCTGAATTTCTTTGAGTTCCTACAGCTATTTTTAATTCTGTGTCTGAAAGGTCATATATCTCTGTGTCTCCATGATTGGTCCCTGGTGCCTTACTAAGTTCATTTGGTGAGGTCATGTTTTTCTGGATGGTGTTAATGCTTGTAGATATTCTTTGGTGTCTGGACATTGAAGAGTTTGGCATTTATTGTAATCTTCACAGTCTGGGCATGTTTGTGTCTGTTCTTGGGAAGGCTTTCCAGGTCCAAAGGGACTTGGGCCCCAAGCCAAATAATACTGTGGTTTTTGCGGACTCATGGAAGTACCACATTGGTGGTCTTGGATAAGATCCTGAAAAATTCTCTGAATTACTAGGCAAAGACTCTTGTTCTTTTTCCTTACTTACTCCCAAATATACACAGTCTCTCTCTCTCAGTGCTGAACTACCTGGAACTGGGGGTGTGGTGATGCAAGCACTCCTCTTGCCACCACCACTGGGACTGTGCTGGGTCAGATCTGAAGCCGGCCTAGTACTGGGTCTTGCCAAAGGCCCTTCTTTTCAGCGTGGTGAGTTCCCCCAGGCCCCAGGTATGTCCAGAGATGCTGCCTGGGAACAAGGGATTGGAGTAAAAAACCTTAGCAATTTACCTGATGTTCTATTCTACTGTGGCTGACACTCAAACCACCATACAAAGACATTTTCACTCTTCTCTACTCTTACCACAGAGAACCCTTTTCCTGTGGCCACCACCAGCAGTAATCTACCATGAGTTCTGCCAGGCCACCACTGATGTTTGCTTAAAGCCCAAGGACTCTTATGTCAGGTTTTGGTGAATGCTGCCAGGCTTGGGACTCACCCTTCAGGGCAGTGGGCTCCCCTCTGGCCTAGGGCAGGTCCAGAAATGCTGTTCAAGAGCCTAGGCCTGGACTTGAGGACCTCAAGAGCCTTCTTATTGCTCTACCTCACTGTAGCCAAGCTGGTATGTAGGGTGCAAGACAAAGTCCCCTTTACTTTTACCTCTGCTTTTCTCAAACAGGAGTCTTTCACTATAGCCACTATAGCTAGGAATGTGCTGGGTCTCCCCTGAAGTCAGCATGTTTCAGAGCCCAAGGTCCAGGGTGTAGTTCCTGGTTATTACTGGTGGTTATTCAGGGTCCAAGGCTCTTTAGTCAGCAGATGATGAATCCTGCCAAGACTTGATCCTTCCCTTTAAGGCAGCAGGTTCCCTTTTGGCCCAAGGTGTGTCTAGAAATATCATCCAGGAGCTAAGACCTGAAATGTGAGCCTTGTCAACCCATCACCTAGGTACTAAGCCCGGCATGCATTAGCTCTTTTTCCTAATGTTCTTTCCACTATCCTCCCCTGACAGGCCCCTGTGTGTTTTGCTTCCCTCCTCGTGTCCATATGTTCTCATTGTTCAGCTCCCACTTATAAGTGAGAGTTTTACTTCTTTGTTACCACTCTAGATGCCTTGTATTTATTTTCATTGCCTTATTGCTTTGGTTAGAACCTCCAGTACATTGTTGAATGTACTGTGTACTGCCCAGTGTCCTATCTTACTGTGGCTGAGCTGGTATCCAAGAGGAAAGACAAAGTCCTCTTTATTCTTCATGCTCCTCTCCTTAAGCAGAAGGAAGACATCACGTCTTCCTTCTATGACATCTTCCTTCTACAACTATGACTTTCTTCCTTGCTATGAGCTGCACTGCCTGAGGTGGGGGGAGGGATGGCTTAGCCATCAGCTGATGTCTCCCTAGGTCATGTGCCACACTAGTTCACTGGCTCTAAGCCCAGCCTACCACTAGGGGTTGCCCAGGATTTGTAGTCCTTGTGTCCTAGACTGTCTTTAAAGTTTACCTAGGACCCCAGAGCACTTTGGCTTGCAGTGGTGAGGCTTGCCAAGAAACTCAAGTTCTGATTGATAGGATGGATGACCCTCATCTGGCTAGGGCTGGTCCAAATGCTCCCTCTGTGTGCTGGAGCTGGCTGAGCCCAGCACAGCTTTATTTTCCACTGTGACAGAACAGCACTGTGCTCAATGTAAAGTCCCCCAGTCACTGCACTCTTTCACTCCAAAGTGCATAGATTCTCTCTCCTTGCAGCATGGCCACTGCCGGGGATGGGGAAGGGATGGTGTTGATGATTCAAGACTGCCTCTCCTGCCCTCCTCAATGCCACTTTCCACAATATGAAGTTAAAACCAGGTACTGTGATTGCTCACCTGATTGTTTGTTCTTGAGACAGTGCTTTGCTGTGTGCAGATAGTTAAAATTTGGTGTTCCAGTTGGGGAGCTAAGGGGGTGTACAATGTAGACTTTGTTTCTACCATCTTGCTTTGCCTGCTCAAGAATTGCATTTAAGTTACAAAACAATTTGTAGAGGATTGATATCTTAATATTAAATTTTAACCAATAAATAATTATTTAGGTCTTTAATATCTTTTAGCAATGTTTTATAGTTTCAGTGTACAGAACTTACCTATTATTTTTTAGATTTATCCCCAAGTATCTTGTATTTGTTGATGCTTTTGTTTCTAAATTTCCATTTCTGATTACTTATTGCTAACATATAATCAATTATATTTTTCAGGTACCTACAACTATGTTAAGCTCAGTAGTTCTAGTAATTTTTTTTGTAGAATCCTTATAATTTTATGGACTGTCATTGCTTCTGTGAATAAAGATAGTTTTACTTCTTTCTTTTTTATTTTTTTATTTTTTAAGTTCTGGGGTACATGTGTGGGATGTGCAGGTTTGTTACATAGGTAAATATATGCCATAGTGGTTTGCTGCACCTGTCAACCCATCACCTAGGTACTAAGCCCGGCATGCATTAGCTCTTTTTCCTAATGTTCTTTCCACTATCCTCCCCTGACAGACCCCTGTGTGTTTTGCTCCACTCCCTGTGTCCATGTGTTCTCATTGTTCAGCTCCCACTTATAAATGAGAGTTTTACTTCTTTATTACCACTCTAGATGCCTTGCATTTATTTTCATTGCCTTATTGCTTTGGTTAGAACCTCCAGTACATTGTTGAAAAGAAGAGGTGAGAGAAGATATCTATGTCATGATCCTAAAAGTTAGAGGGAATGTGTGCAGGCTTTCCCATCAAGTATGATGTTAGTAGGTTTTTCATAGATGCTCTTTAACTGGTTGAGAACGTTCACTTCTGTTTCAATTTTGCTGGGAGTTTTCTTTTTCTAATCAGGAATGAATGTTCAATTCATGTTCAGGAATGTTCAAGAATGCTTTTCTATGTTTATTGAGATGATTATATAGTTTTTCCTTTTTAGCTTGCTAATATAGTGAGTCACATTTCTTGATTTTAAAATGTTAAACCATTTGAAATTCTACATTCATGAGCTAAACCTCATTTGGTCATGATGTATTGTTCCTTTTGTACATTATTGAATTTGATTTGGTAAACTATTGATTTTTTGCATTCATATTCATGATAAATATTAATCTGTAGTTTTCTTCTTTTATAATGTCTTACTTTGATTTTGGTATCAAGGTAATGCTGAACTCATAAAATGAGTTGTGAATTGTTCCCGCTCATGTTAGCTTCTGGGTATTTGTGTAGAATTAGTACTATTTCTTCCTTAAATTTTTGATAGAATTTACTTAACCCATCTAGAGTTCTTTTCTGTGAGAAGATATTTAACTATAAATTCAATTTTTTATAATAAACACAGGGCAATTCTAATTACCTACTTTTCTTGAATGAGCTTTGGTAGTGTGTCTTTTTAAAAATGTGTCCATTTTACTCATGTTGTCAAATTTCATAGCATAAAGTTGTTCATCATACTCCCTTCTTACTTCCTAGGTATCTTTTAATAATTTTAATATGAGTTTAGTAGCTTAGTAGTAATGTACCCTGTTTTATTCTTAGTAATAGTAATTTGTATCCCTGACTTCATCTTGTCATTCTCTCTCTGTATGTCTCTCTCTCTCTCTCTCTCTCTCTCCGTTTGTCTCTCTCTTGTCAACCTGACAAGGTTTATGGATTTTATAGATCTTTTCAAATAATTAGTGTTTTTTTCATGGATTTTCTTCATTACTTTTCTCTTTTCTATTTCATTGATTACCATATTGGTACTTATTATTTTCTTTTTTTAAATTTATTTGGGTTTAATTTGTTCTGCTTTTTTTAGGCTTAAGGGAGAACCTTCTTTCCTATTGTAGGTGTTAAATTCTATAATATTTATTCTAACTTCTGATTTAGTGACAGTTGTGCATTTTGTAATGCTGCATTTTTATTTTCACTCAGTTAAAAATAGTTTCTAATTTCCCTTTGATTTCTTGTTGAGTTCTGCTTCTTATCCAATTTGATAATCCCTACATTTTATTTGCAGGGTTTAGCCCATTTACATTTGTGGAATTTTCAATATGTTTAGATTTAAGTCTATCATCTTGCTATTTGTCTTCTATTTGTCCCATCTGTTATTGATTCTTCTTTTTCTGGCTTCTTTTGGAGTAATTAAATATTTTTCATCATTCCATTTGATCTCCTTTGTGGCTTATTAGCTATAACACTGATGATTTTAGTGATTGCTTTAGGGCTTACAATATATGTTTTTCAGTTGTTATAGTCTATGTTCCAGTTATGTTATATCATTTACATATAAAAACCTTATAATAGGCTGGGCATGGTGGCTCATGCCAGTAATCCCAGCACTTTGGGAGGCCAAGGCAGACAGATCTCTTGAGTTCAGGAGTTCTAGACCACCCTGAGTAACACTGCGAAAAGCTGTCTCTACAAAAAATACAAAAATTAGCCAGGCATGATGATGCACACATGTAGACCCAGCTACCTAGGAGGCTGAGGCAGGAGGATCACTTGAGCCTAGGAGGCAGAGGTTGCAGTGAGCCAAGATTGTGCCACTGCACTCCACCCTGGGTGACAGAGTGAGATTCTGTTTCAAAAACAAACAAACAAAAAACCAAAAAACTTTACAATATATTTTCATTCTGCCTTCCAGACCTAAATTGCTGTCATAATTTATTTGTACACATTATGACTCCACAACACATTATTATTATTTTGCTTATATAGTCAATTATCTTTTAAAAAGATTTAAATAGTAAGAAAGTATCTTGGCTATGTGTGGTGGCACACACCTGTAATCCCAGCACTTTGGGAGACCAAGGCAGGTGGATCACTTGAGCCTAGGTGTTCAAGACGAGCCTGGGAAACATGGCAAAATCTCGCCTCTACAAAAAATAAAAAAATTGGCTGGGCATGGTGGCACATGCCAGTAGTCCCAGCTACTCAGGAGGCTGAGGTCGGAGAATCACATGAGCCCTGGAGGTCTAGGCTGTGTGAGCTGTGATCATGCCATTGCTCTCCAGCCTGGGCGACAGAGTGAGACCGAGACCCTGTCTCAAAAAAAAAAAAAAAAAAAAGAAAAAGAAAAGAGAAGAAAGTATCTTTGATAATTACCCATATTGTTTCCATATTTGGTGTTCTTCATTCATTTGTGTGGTCTAAACTCCAGTTATACATTTATTCGGCCACTTGAAAATGCAGGCCGGGCGCGGTGGCTCAAGCCTGTAATTCCAGCACTTTGGGAGGCCGAGACGGGCGGATCATGAGGTCAGGAGATCGAGACCATCCTGGCTAAAACGGCGAGACCCCGTCTCTACTAAAAAATACAAAAAACTAGCCCGGCGCGGTGGCGGGCGCCTGTAGTCCCAGCTACTCGGGAGGCTGAGGCAGGAGAATGGCGTGAACCCGGGAGGCGGAGCTTGCAGTGAGCTGAGATCCGGCCACTGCACTCCAGCCTGGGCGACAGAGCGAGACTCCGTCTCAAAAAAAAAAAAAAAAAAAAAGAAAATGCATTACAACTTACTTATGCTATATTCATTTTTTAAAATTCTTTTTTTCTTTGTGTTTAAAGTGAAAAGTTTCTATCGATAGGCTAGGTTTTCTTATCTCTTTTTTGTAAAGTCTAATTTGCTCTTAATTCTATTCAGTATAGTTTTCATCTGAGATATTTATAGTTTTCATCTCTAGAAGTTCACTTTGGGTCTTTTTATATCTTCTATGTAGTTAAATTTTAGAACATCTAGTATACAATTATAATAACTGTTCTCTTTTAATTCTAATATTTATGTCAGTTTTAAATTGGTTTTGATTGATTAATTTTTCCCTATTACAGGTCATATTTTCTTGCTTCTTTTCATGCTTCATATTTTCTGATTCTATGCCAGATGTAATTTCTACCTTGTTGGTTACTGGATATTTTTGACCTGTGTTACAGTCAAGTTACTTGGAAACAGTTTGATCCTCTGGAGACTTGCTTTTTAAGATGTGTTAGTGAGACTAAAGCAGTATTTAGTTCAGGGACCATTGTTCTCCACTACTGAGGCAAGACCTTCTGGGCATTCTGCCCAATGCCTCATAAGTTGTCAGGCTTGTGAGAATGGTCACTATTCCTGATCCTGTAACAGTACCAGCCTTGTGCCCTCCAACTGTTGTTTTGTTTTTTGAGACAGGGTCTCACTGTGTCACCCAGGCTGAAGTGCAGTGACATAATCATAGCTCATTGCAGCCTTGAATTCTTAGGATCAAGAGATTCCTCCTCTTCAGCCTCCCAAGTAGCTGGAGCTACAGGTGTATGCCACCATGCACAGCTCAATCCTCTTATTTGGTTATTTTCCCAGTATTGGGTAGTTTCCTTATGAACAACATGCACCAATCAGTATTCCACTGAATTCACTGAATTCCCCAGAGGTACTTTTTTTTTTTTTTTTTTTGAGACTGAGTCTTGCTCTGTCACCCAGGCTTGAGTGTAATGGCGCAATCTCAGCTCACTGCAGCCTCTGCCTCCCAGGTTCCAGCAATTCTCCTGCCTCAGCCTCCTGGGTAGCTGGGATTACAGGCACATGCCACCATGCCCAGCTAATTTTTGTATTTTTAGTAGAGGCGGGGTTTCGCCATGTTGGCCAGGCTGGTCTCAAGCTCCTGACCTCAGGTGATCCACCCTCCTTGGCCTCCAAAAGTGCTGGCATTACAGGTGTGAGCCACTGTGCCTGGCCTCCCGAGGGACTTTTTACAGATTTCCAGAGAACGTTTTTTGTGCAGCTCTCTCCTCCATGGTCCTCTGTTCTGAAATCTCTAGCCACTAAGGTCTCCCCGGATCCTTAGCTCTGTCTTCTCAACTTAAAGAGGACGTTTCCTGGGCTCCACCTGGATTTTTGCTTCTTGCACTGTGGCCTTAAAATTTTCTCAAGGCAATCAGTAAGCTCAGTAATCATAGGTCTCACCTTTGTTTCCCTTCTCTCAAGAATCACTGTCTTTCGTTGCCTGAGGCTAGTGTCTTACTGTTTTATATATTTTGTCTTTTTGTTTGTTTGAATGTTTCAGTTGGAAAATAACTGTCTGGGTTACTTCATTTCGGCCAGAAGCAGCAATCCCTGGTGAAGTTTTAAAGTGCCAGCTGAAAGGAGATTCAAACATTATAGATTCTGTGCCATTGGTAGCAGAGCTGAAATTTTGTTTAGAAATCACAGAGCTTGCTTTGAATATTTTTGCCTTTGGCCTGGAAGATGCTTGAAGTTACACCAGTGGCCAGGGGTACCTTATGGTTTCCTTATCTGATATTACAACTATAAATTATAGTGGTTAAACTCAGTTGGTACAAGTCACTTATTTATTTATTTATTTATTTATTTATTTGAGATGGAGTCTCCTTCTGTCACCCAGGCTGGAATGCAGTGGCATGATCTCGGCTCCCTGCAACTACCGCCTCTCAGGTTCAAGCGATTCTCCTGCCTCAGCTTCCCAAGTAGCAGGCGCCAGCCACCACGCTTGGCTAATTTTTTTGTATTTTAGGAGAGATGGGGTTTCACCATGTTGGCCACGCTGGATTCGAACTCTTGACCTCAAGTGATCCACCTGACCCAGCCTCCCAAAATGCAGGGATTACAGACATGAGCCACCACTCCTGGCCCAACACACTTCTTTTAAAATGCAAAATCCCTTGGGAATTAATGACTAGTAACCTTCTAACAAGTTAAGAGCCACTGATTATTGGAAATTTCCTGGTATATGTCAGCCACTTTCGTGAACATTTTGTGTACATTCATTCACTGAATCTTCACATTAATCCACTCAGGTACCTTTGTAGCTTAAATAGACTGGAAGAAGTTGAGAAACTTGCCCAAGGTCTGAGAGCTCTTGAGTGCATTAGAACCTAGACTTAGAAGATGCCAACCTCTTGCTTTTCAAAGTGTAGTCCACAGACCAACAACAGTAGCACAACTTCAGGCTCTACTCTAGACCTACTGAATCCAGACCTGCATTTTAATAAGGATTTTGCATGATTTACCTGGACAGTCAAATTTCAGAAGTCTTGCTCCGATCCATGCTCAACCTGTTTTCCCTGTCCGCTGGTTGAGAGAAAAACATTAAAGGAAGTTGAGCCTTAAGACTCAAGTTAGGCAGGATAATGTGAAAGCTTGGAGTACTTCTCTCATGGTTCAGGCAAGGTTGGGGTGCCATGGTGTATGTATTGCGTAATGAGAGGTATTGATGAAACACATCTTACACACTGAGTACCTCCTATGTGCCAGGTACTGTTCTAAAGAGCTTTGCAATATTAACTGATGTAACCTTCACAACAAATCTATATAGGTTTGTGCTCATTTTATAGATGAAGAAACTGGAATTCAGAAAGCTTACGTACCTTGCTCAACCCAATTTATTAGTGGCAGAGCTACAGTGTGACCTCAAGGCAGTGTAGTTCTGGAGTCTAAGCTTCTAGATCACATACATCATACATCATCAGAAAGCATGGAGAACTTGGGCAAAAGGTGGAAAACGCAGAGAACATGGAAGAAGAGGAGAGGTACAAAAGATGACCTCTATCTTGCTTGCTTTTTTTTGCCAAAACTCTGCATAGTAGTATAACATGAAAATGTGCTAGGAACTTTAAAATATCTACAGAAGTCTATTTCTTTGCATCTCTGAAATCCAATGTGTCATGGCTCTGCAGGTGAGCACAATTAAATAGTGATGAAGATTTCTCATCTATTGAAAGAAAAGACTAAGAAATAGAGAGTAATAGTTTTGGCTATACAATTTTCTGCTAATTCTGAGCAGAGAGAAAACAACATACTCAGAGGCTATTTCAGTGTACTGTAAAGCAAAGAGATAAAAATATGAGAGCTGCTGGCCCTCATTAAAAGGATAAAGGGTTGCTGATTGGTATTTCCTTTTAGGCTTTATAGAAGCTTTAAATTTAAGAGGACACTGCTGCTTGCTGACATTGGTGAGGATTTTTGCTTTATGTAGAGTGGATTAATTATGCTCATGCTTATTTGTAGGTTTACTGAGATATATTTAGATACAATCTATAGCTCCTCCTCCTAGAAGAAAGAAATACAAAAGCACAAGTCAGCTGGCTTCTGGGGAACAATTCAGAGCCTCTGTCTTTTATTGTGCATTGCCTCAGTTAATTAGCTTTCTAATTATGATTTTATTCTAAATTGTTATTTTAAATCAATGCCCAGAGATTGTGTTGAGGTAACGTATTACTTGAGAAATAATAGGGATTTGGTTCTCTGCCTTTAGCTCTGAAAGTTACACTGTTCAGAAAAACATTGTTTATATGCTTTCTTTTCCTGCACCAACCCTGACTTATTTTGATATTTCAAGCCACCAACAGGACTTGTGCATTAATCAGGAAAGGTGTTCGTTCAGCTCTGTTCTCAGAAATCACCCATCTCACTTTACTTTCCACCTTATTTTATTCTGCTCCATTTCCACCTAGACTTTTACTTGGTTTCTGCCTGTCTTGTTTTTATCTGAATTTCTACTCTTTGGACTTGCACTTCTTTAACATTTTTTGTCCAAGGACCCTTGGAGTCCTGTAGCAATTCAGTGTTGACCCAGTGTCTCCTCCTGATCTTGCCGTGGATTGCATAACTTGATCACTCGATTTTACCTGCTTGAGAGCCAAACCTTGTAATTAATCTGCTGGGCAAGTGCCTTGGCTGGGTATATATGGAACCCCTCGACGAAAGGCAGACATATCTATCCCTTGATTCTACCAAGCCTGGAAAAATATGCGATTGGAACAGGTTTGGCTTCTACTATCATCTTCTTTTGGGTTTATCCTTTCTTTGCCTCTTTCCTTCCCACATGTATCTAGAAATTTTGTTGATGTTGTCCACCTTTATTTCTTTCCGAAAAGCTCTGATCTATATCCCATTCTCACCGTAACTTACTTTTTGCTGGATTTCATGTGTCTGGTCTGTTAAACCTGAGCATGGATTTCTTTAAAAGATACTAGTAGATTATACTTCTCCCACTCGAGGTAACATGTGCATCTTAATAAGCCACTTGACTGAGATCTTCTGACTCACATACTGAAGGTGCCTTAATACCTTGCTGGAACAAGGTATGATGTGAGTAAATATAAAACAAAGCAAATCAAAAAATAACAACAGCGATAATGCTTATCACATTAGGAAAATCTGATATTGTGGTACATGCTACAACTATTTGTTGGTTGTGTTCTAGAGACTTTTTTCCTGGGCACAAAGTTGCCAAGATGATATTTCTCAGCCTTTCTTGCAGTTACATATGGTCATATGATTAAGTTGGGAACAATAGACTATTAGAGTATATGATGTGCTCAAATACCGTGTCACTTGCAAATTCAGATAAGATTCTGGTTTTGGACTTTGTCTCTATCCCTCACATCCCATGGTCAGCATTTTGATATGACATCACCCTAGTTTTGGCTACACAGGTGAAGACACAATGCAGGAGAAGGCAGAAGCCCAATATGAAAAAAACATGGGTCCCTGAATGATTTTGTAGAGCAGAGTTGTCCCCACCAGCCTATATTGCCTAGACTGTTACTTGAGTGAGAAATAAATGTCTCTCATTCTAGTGACTATCTTTTGGGTTCTTTTTGTCACAGCATCTTAGCATTTGCCCAAACCTACTGGGGGGAAATGTCTGAATCATTGCCTTGGGGATTTAGGGTTTGGAGATCTGGGTTCTATATATCTGACATTGGAAAAGTTCTATCTCAGTCTTCCCTGGGAAGATAAATTGATTTGTGGATGGGGCCCTTGCTATCTTTAAAACTCTGTTGTTTGCAGAGTTTTCATCTGTATCACAATCATCCTGAGGGCTTTTTAAAACACAGATTTTTGGGCAACACTCTCTGAGTTTCTGATTCAGGAATTCTGGGGAGGGCCTGAGAATATGCATTTCTAACAAACTCCCACGTAGTGCTGAGGCTGCTGGTCCAGGGACCACTCTTTGAAATCCTCTGACTTTCCTCTAACAATGCATTAGAGAAATATTTTGCGAATCCTGATTTGAAGGGCCACTGTAGGAGATATTGAGGCTCCACCCCATAACTTTTGGATCACCTGTGAGTTCTCCTGTAGCTCCAGTGGACAGTTTCTACACATGCTGACAGATTCCCACCCAAGTCCATGAGTTTCTCTATTTCTCTGCCTGAGGGCTTTCTCTAGCACCAGGGCATCTTGCTCAGCCTGCCTGTATGGCAGCCTGGAAGGGCTAGGGATTGGTGGCTTCCAATGAAAACCCTCCACTAACAAGGGATGGCTGTTGGTGGATAAATACCCAAGCCTCCCTACCCCTGAGTAGAACAGTTCTGAGGCTGTTTTCTTTGTAATACTTCAGATGATCAAGTTGCAGTTGCCCACAAGAAACTCAATACTCCTTTTATTGTTTTTTTCTCCCTTCTTGTCTCACTTTCCCCTCTCCCTCACTCCTGCTTTCCAAGATCACCTGCAAATAAAGTACCTACACCGAAGTCCTCCAACCAGGATCTCCTTTGGGAAAGGGGGGCGGATTTCAATAGAGCCACCTTTCTACTTATTCCATTGCCTGGGCATCCATATATCTTGATACAACTCTAAGTAGGACAGAGTCTCAAGGGGAATTGGCTATCACTGAAGGTGAGGCATTTATTATTATTAGAGACGTTGAAATAGCAACAGGACCACATTTCAGCAAGAACAAATGAGAGACAATAAGGAGCAACCTTTATGGGAGCAAGCTCTGGAGCCATAGTGGCTGATTCAAACCTCAGGTTTGCTGCTTACCAGATGAGAGGCTGGGCAAATTATTATGTCTTTGTGCCTCAGTTTCCTTATCTGTAAAATGGGGGTAGTAATACCACCATATAAGGTTTGGGGAGGATTAAATGAGTTAACATATAAAAAGTTATTAGAACAGTGCATACACATAGCAAGCTCAATAAGTGTTAGCATGTTGTTGAATTTCTGGGGCAGGGACTCCAGAATAATGGAGGAGGAGGCTTCTAAGTCCTTTCCAACCCTAATGTACCTTCTCTTCATGTCAGAAACAGAACAGCGATCTCTCTACCACTTGCCAGAGCAGACAGCTGGCAGAGAGCTATGTGTTCTCAAATTGTTTGAAAAGTGAAATGACTCTCTTCTCCTTCTGTTAGCCTATGTTTCTTGTTGATTTTGGTAAACTACCAGTTAAAATTAAAAAAAAAAAATGGAGACAATGAAGGATTGTTGTAATAGTTCAAAGTCATTAGCAGTGGAAGCTTCCTAATATCTTTTTGCTAGACACATCCACAGCAAGTGATTAAGGAGCATAAACATACTATTTACTTTAAAAATACTTTTAATACCAACAGTACATCCTTTCTGCAAATGAATCTTTAGAAAAAAACTGAAGATCAGCCATAATAATCCTACTTCTTACTAAGATGTTGGCATATTGCCTTACATAGCTTTCTCTATAGATAGATGGATAGATAGACAGATAGATAGATAATAGAGAGATAAATTGAAAATGAGATTGTTCCATACAAGTTGCTTTATAACATTTTTCACTGAATATAGAATGAATAGCAAACTGTGCCTTGAAATATTATTTCACATTATTTGACTCTAATTTTACTCTTAGAAGGTAACTTACTTTGAAATAAAAAGGGTGTCTTGCTATCTAACTAATGTCTCTGAAAATACAGATAAACAAGAGATTTTAAAAAATCGATAGATAAATGTCCATACAAAGCTTAAATGGATTAGCTGAAAACAGCCAGTAGGGAAATGTTTTGCACATAGATAATTTTTTTGAGTGGAACTGGGATCACCAAACCTTTTCCTAAAGCTGCTTAAAAAAATCACATTCAAAAGTATTTTTTAAATCCCTTCTCTTGGACTCTACCCTTCCACAGGAAAAATTACTGAAGATAGGTTAAGAAAGACATTTTATCAGCATTAGCAAGGAGAGTTATCAAGTTGATTAGACAGAATATAAACTGAATTGGAAGCTTTGAAATAATTCTGATTTCAATTGTGGTGATCAGGGAGGAAGCAAAAAGTAGACACTGGACCAATATTTTGTTCTCTAATTTAAAGGCCACGAATGTGAACTAATTACACAGGGTACATTCCTCTGTGGAACTACAGAAAGCTCCACTTTTGTGTATGTGTCTCTTTCAGGTGCATAACGTAGAGGACACAAAAAAATTAGACTCTTCCTTCATTCAAGGACATATTGTCCCCCTATGGCTATATACCACCAGACATAAGCAGCATAACCCAAAATTGATTTCTGACTTTTATAATTAGTTCCTAAATAAAGAGAATGTAATAAGTATACTAATACATTATACAGTGGTTTGAATGGAAATATTAGGGATAAAATAAGGTAAAGGATTTTAAGTCTGTTTTGGGGTAGTGACTACCATTAAATGAATTTGAAAATTATTTAACTTTAAGTAGTGCTTTGAAGAACATGGAAAGAATAAGAGACCCCATTCATGTTAAATCCTTCTCATATCATTCCAATTGGCAAGAAAGCAAGAATGCATACCAGGAGAGGTCAAGGTGATTTTGAGGCAATGATGCCCCCCTCCCTGTGCAGCAAAACAGTGTGGTTATGGAATTCAAATAGAAATGAAGGCAGGCAGAGGGACTTGGAATGGCACATGGAGGGGAAAGAGGTAATATTGAGAACTTTGAAGTGGCGAGTTTGACTTTCATGTGGAAACAATTGGTGACATCACCAATATCTTAAAAGAATGATGACACAATCCAAGTGGCAGGAAAGATGGGAAATCTTGTTTTAACATACTTTGAGTGTACAGGACATAGAAGCAGAATGTGAGCAGATGAGGTGAAAAGACTTGAACCTGCTCATTGATAAGTAGAATTATGTATTCTTCGAACTGGCATGATAAGAAATAGGAAGGGCTTTAAAATTATGCTAAGCTAAATAATGGGAAGTTAAGAAAAGATGCTGTTCAGTCAGAGCTGGAGATTTCAAGTCCAAGTAGTCCAAGTCATGTGATAGTAAAGTTTGAACTCACCACTAAAGTGATAGACAAAAAAATATTATATCCACAGGATAAAATATATTATCCTGAGGAAAACAGAGAAATAGAGAAAAGTATTAATGCAAACCTCTTTACGTTAATTTCCTTCTTTTCACAAAAAAAGGTGATGATAGAAAACTGATCTTCTTACTGGTAATGGTAAATCAGCATTGAAGCTCAAACATTAGATAATATCTATCCTGGGAAATGGAAGAGACAGATTGTGAATGGGCTAGGATCACATTTCTGTCTGGGGAACTGTTGGGTAAAAGAGAGTGAACCTAGATTAGACCTGGAATGGACTTTGGTAAAAGCAAAAATCTTTACATTTTACAAGTGTTCAAATGTCTCACTTTTCAAGTTTTGCCTCAGAGAAAGTTTGCCAAACCCTTTCATGTGTTAAGGTCTCAAAACAAAGTAAACCTTAACAAGGCAAACAAAAGTTTTGCTTAGGCAAAATAGCATGAACAGGCTTGAAAACAGACACATTAAACAGAACCTAGGGTATGAACTTGACTAATTGTTTTCTTTCCTGTTATTTGATTTGGATGTAAACAATGATAAACAACTTATCCAATCCTGTCTCCACCCTATAAAGGTATTTCCTTTTGATATTTCTGTTTATTTTTTTTCAAGAGGAAGAGAACTATTATTGGCTTCTGCAAGGTGTAAATGGGAACTAAAGTCAAGTCTATACATCACCAGGCAAATGAGATGGCACCACACGATTGGCTAACTCACACTTATACTGGAGAATTTTAAAGTCATGATCAACAGGGGGCTTTTGACTCTCTTGCCATTAAGAAGTACACCAGGGAACTGGACACAGACACCGTTTAAAAATTATGATTGTCTACTTCTCTCTTAAATAGAGGGATATGACCGTAAATCACTTTATCATATTTTTACCACTAAAGTCACAGCTAATTTTCATGGAAGGACCATTAGGTGGATGGCACTGATTATTTATTTTGACCAGCTATTGAAAAGCTCAGATTGTATCCACTAAGTGTTTTGAATTGACTACTTAATTGAGATATATAACAATTTAATTAAATTAAAAATGCAGACAATTGACAAAACCATTACAAAGAAAAATTCTTAAATGGAATTGAACAAACGGATGGTTAGGCTGAATTATTAAGAATGGGTCATGTGAAATAATATATCATAGCCACAGAAAAGAATTCGTCATGGCTCAGAGAATGTCCAACTTAGCTGATCTGAGGCCAGCCTTTCTCTCTGCTTTATCAAGGAGTCTCCCTGGACGAGGAGCTGTGGATAGAGGGAGAGACTGCTAGGATTTGAATGTAAGGATGAAAATGACTGAGTGGGTATGGAAGGGAGTGATGGTTCTAGGTATCCAGAACAATATGAATTTATGTGGATGCTTTGAACAAAAGGGTGAACTCAGTAAAGTTACTTCATTTTTTGAGCCTTAGTCAAAAAGCTGGGTGAATAATATGTATATTGTGGTAGTTTGTGGGGAATAAATGAAATGGTTTAATGTTTGTAAATTACCTACAGTGGGGCTTACAGCAAATGTTCAACAAATGTGGCTGTTATTATTGTTGTTGTTAACATTATTGTGAGGTCAGGGTCAGGCTTGTTTCCCAGATAGAGAAGTTGATTTTTCTGTGTATGTTTGCCTCAAGGCCAGCCACTTCACAATGCTTATTAATGAGCACAGTAAGTGAGGGACACAGAAAAAGTAAAGGCCACAGACAGCAAATAAAGGGCACATGTGTCCCATGCTCACTACTTCTACACCCAAAGCAGACATAAGTAATCAATTGTAGTACTCCCCACTGACCCTGAACACAGCCTCGAAATCCTTCCCACATTCTTTTTCAGGCAGCTCCCAGCCCAGTGATTCAAAGGGAGCACTTGAGATGAAATCTACTTGGTAAAATAGAGTTAGCTTCAATGAAATTGCACTCAGGGGACTAGTACTCATGGGGAAAATGAGCCATAGTTTTACCATTTTTAAAGGATAAAACAGCTTTGAAGAAAAACGTGAGTTGATTAATGCAATAAGCCAATGAGCAAAGTTTGTTCTGATAGGAGATTCAAAGATTCATAAACTGTCCTTTTACTCAGGATATTGTTCTGTCATAGTAAAGGAAAACATTGAGGCTAGGTTAGGGAAAAACCATATGCTGAAACAGTGTTTTCAGTAACAGCCGCTGAACAATCGAGGAGACATCATGTCCTGCCTCTGAGTCCTTCACCTTGCTCCTCTAAATGGAAACACAAGTGCCTGGGGATATTTGAAGCATGACAAACTTTGGAGGAGTGCTGATGTAAAGCCCTGTAAAGAATTTCCATGCCTGATCATATAACAGATGGCTCCCTACAAAAATCGTTTTAATATTAAACAGACAATTCAGGCCTATGAAAAATTCTGCCATAAATCTGTAATTGAAAATATTAAACAACATCCATTCAAAAAGACTATAAATTTTACAAGGAATTTCTTATGCATTTCAGAGCTTATATCAAAAGATGGAATGCCCCCTCTTATTTAAATAGGGGATTTCAAATCAATTCAAAGGTCTATAGACTTAAAAAAAATCTTAGATGGAAAGAAAGGTGTGTGTCTCTGTATGGCTGTATGTGGGCATGTGTGTGTCTTACTTTGTCTATCTGATCTTCTCACACACCTATACTCACTGAACACCTTCCTCAGCCCATACTGACCCCTAGGCCCTCCTGCTTCTCCTGTCCCTCAGCTCCTTGTGGATTCCATAGTCCTTTTGCCTAGCATGGATCCCATGCTCAGATGTTTTTGATGACACTCTTTTTAGGACACTCTGAAATGTCTGACTTTCTTGATTTCCCACCACTCCTATTGCTACTCCGGCAAGGGCTCTGAAAGTCAAGGCTTTTGAGGACTTGACAGTTTCCCAGGTCCTCAAGTTATTACTGCGGAGATTTCAGTACAATAGTATACATGATTTTGTCCAGCCTTCTTTGTTGCTGTTACTTGTTTTTCATTGCTACCCAAAACACCTCCCAGCAATTCATAGCCCTAAGTGAATTCGCACCCCTTCATTTGCCCATCTGCTTTATGCATGGAGAAAGGAGAGATCTGCCCAGCATCTCACTTCTAGAGCATGGCCTTCACCTGCTGCCTGGCCCACCTGCCCCTTCACACCTTATGAAGCTTCTTGCTTCAGGCCTCCATGGAGTTGTGTTAACATCTGCAGATTCTAGCTTCTCTTAGATCAGAACCCTGGTAGTTCAAGAGATTTTAGGAGAGATGAGGACACACTTTTAAAAAATTAAATAGTTATATATTTGTTTTAGTATGATTCTTAGAAAAAAGTTATCAAAACCATAATTTCATGGACTTTTAAATTATTATGATTAAGGGGAAGGCTAAGGAAAAATAGTCCATTTAAAGTTGGCTTTGAAGACTCAAGGCAAGGTGAAGAGAGGACACAAAACAAGGACACCAGATGCTAATCTGAGGACGACTATGTGGAATGAAAGGATGTTTGATAGTCCAAATTAGACAACATAAAGGCAGTCACCTGCACTGGATGTGTGTGTATAATTGGCAAATGGTAAGATATTCTTTGTCCCCCTCTCTTTCAGGTCATAGACTCTTGTCTTCCCTATCCAGACATTACAAGACAGCGTTTCCAATTTCCACGCTGTTGAGCTAGGCGATATGGCTCTTTAGCCCTTCTTCTGCACCATGATAGCAACAAAAATCTCTTAAGAGTTTAGGAGTCAACTGATTTTGCTTCCAGACAATTCTCCAGTTTTTTAAGGAGCCATAGCAACTAAAAGGATATACTGATGTTTGGTGGTGGTTGTTATTGGTTTTCTTTTTGTTTATTTTGATTTATTTACTTTATATTTAACAAAAGCAGGAAACATCAGTGAAGAGCGAGGGTGGTCAGCCCCAGGTGTCCTTTGCTTCCTGAATAGGAAGTCTTTTGTTAGCATCCATTAACACCTTACAGGACTTTCAAATCAACATGCCCTTCCTGACCCAGATAGGGCTGTGGTCATAAATGGTTCTCTTAGGGGGAAGGTTAATAGTTCCATAGTCCTTACTTAACACAGGATGGGATTTAGGTTTAAGTTCTCACATAATAAAGGCTTCAAAATTTTTACTTTAACAGCTGCTTACCTAGAGCTATGGCAAGACAAGCTATGGCACTTCACTAATATTAACGGATTTCTTTTAATCTCCTTAATAACTCCATGACTAAGTGTATCTTATGTCCCCATTTTTGAGTTGAAAAGATGAGGCACAGAAAACATATGTAATGGGCTCACAGCCCTACAAAGAGTGAGAGGAAATTTGAACTATGATTCACATGTTTTCCACCACTATCCAAGGCTGAAAACTACTAAAAAGGGGTCAGGCCCTCATATGCATATTTATCTAGACTCTAAAAATGAGGTGGAAGAATAAAAGACAATGGTATATTTACACTATGCAGTCCTCCAAGAAGAATCACACATGTCCTCAACAACACACACATACAAACTCACATATGCACATATAGGGCTGACTTCATAGGTCTGTGCAGTCTCACAGGGTCCTGCACTTAGAAGGACCCCCAAACATAGTTTAAAGCTCTGCTGTAGCCGTCTTGAAATTCTTTATAATTTTTGAACAAGGAATCCTGCATTTTTATTTTGCACTAGGCCCTGAGAATGATGCAGCCAGTCCTACACATACATGCACACACGCACGCATTCACACACACACAAACACACAGAGACACTGAATACAGGTGTGTTCGGAGTAGGAAGAGTTCCTATACTATTTACTACTTGAAGGCAAAACTGTACCTGTTTACTGGTGTATCCCAGGTAATTCACCAGATAATTAGAGTGAATGAATGGAGAGATGGTACTGAACCTATGTATGAGGAACAACAGAACACATCTGCCAGTGACTTACCAGTCCCTACACTGGGAGCAAATCTGCTTATTTGATACCCTCATGGCATCAGCAGCCTACCTTGCAAAACATGCTTATTGAGGGAGGCTGACAGCAGAAATATTCTGTGGTGAGGTCACAAAATTTAATGAACACCACCTCTGAAAATAGCTAGTTCTTTTAATTTGTGTATAGTTATGTAGTTAGACTTCATACTTCTCCTAAAGATGAATATAAATTTGTTGGTTAGTAGGAAGATAAATTAACTAAATAATTTGATCTAGATTAAATTTAGTTCAACCCCAAAATTTAAATTGTCCCTTGAGGCAAAGCTTAGATTCTCTGGGGGAAAAAAAAATGTTTATGTCCTCAAATAATCTTTTGCTTCTCCTGTTCCTTTCTTTAAAACGTCATGTGGGCCAGGCGCGGTGGCTCATGCCTGTAATGGCAGCACTTTGGGAGGCCGAGGTGGGTGAATCACCTGAGGTCAGGAGTTCGAGACCAGCCTGGCCAACATGGTAAAATCCCGTCTCTACTAAAAATACAAAAACATAAACATATCAACCATCATTCATGTGGGCATTAGGCTTATTTGCAATTGTTTTGTCAAAAAACACATTCTGTAAGAATCAATTAGTCATAAGGAGTTTACAGTAAAGAGTATTGTATATATTGCTATTATTATTTGTAAGTTATGAGATACATATCCTTTATATCAGTAAAATTTATAATATATAGCGTGTGTGTGTGTGTGTGTGTGTGTGTGTGTGTGTGTGTGTGATATACACAATCCTATCTCAGCTGGTTGTTAGACATTTATCAGAGCCCAAGTTTCTTTCCAAAAAACATTCCAAGTGAGATAACCTCAAAGGCTCTTTGCATTTCTTGCATCCAGCTTAAAATGTAGGTGCTGTGGGAGATATACAGTCTTTCTGTCAGATACAAATGGAAAGTTGTTTGTTTGTTTGGTTTGTTATGGGTCTGCTAGCCTATAAACCAAAGGACAATTGGTCTGCCCTCCATGTACAGCAGTGGAGAAGCAGGACTACCAAAATAAGCGCCCCTTTGGAAAAGAGAGGCTGGAAAGTGCACAGTCATCAGTTATTAAAGCACACAGTCATCATAGAAATTAGGCAATTCTGCTTGACAAGAGTAGCAAAGATTTCCTGTCTTGCCATGGGTAAGTTCCTTGGTTGGCCGATCTGGCTGAATTTGCTTATTCTCTCTGGAAGGATCTACCAGAGTCGC
Source organism: Macaca mulatta (assembly GCF_049350105.2). Taxonomy (NCBI): domain Eukaryota; kingdom Metazoa; phylum Chordata; class Mammalia; order Primates; family Cercopithecidae; genus Macaca; species Macaca mulatta. Next base: position 95,731,892 of record NC_133420.1, read on the forward strand.
TTTTCCCCTCCCCTTCTGACTCTTCCCTCCGATGTGGCTTGGTAAAGATGCTCTCCCTAGGGCTATAGAGCATTCAAAGCCAACTTGCTATTGGTGTACTTTTAGTAACCAGGGACTATTTTAGAGGTTTACTAATTGTAGAGAATCTGGGGCCAGTCTTAGGAAGAAAGTTCCTTGCAAATACAGTTCCCTTTAAACTTAGAACAGTTTTGTTTTATTTGCTCCTAGTAAAGTCCGCATTTAAAAATAACAGTTGGCTGGGCACAGTGGCTCATGCCGGTAATCCCAGCACTTTGGGAGGCCAAGGCGGGTGGATCATTTGAGGTCAGGAGTTCGAGATCAGCCTTGTCAACATGGTGAAACCCCATCTCTACTAAAAATACCAAAATTAGCCAGGCATGGTGGTGGGCATCTGTAATAATCCCAGCTACTTGGGAGGCTGAGGCAGAAGAATCACTTGAACCCGGGCGGTGGAGGTTACAATGAGCAGAGACTGCACCACTGCACTCCAGCCTGGGCAACAAGAGCGAAACTCCATCTCAAAAAAAAAAAAAAAAAAAAAAAAGCCAAAACAGTAAATAATAACAGTCAAAAATGTTATCCAGATGTGGATTTCAAGCCTGAGGAACCTCCTCTTTCTTTCATGTTCACGACTCCGTGCTCTGCCCTTCTTTCTTGCCCTGGATTCAATGGCTGTTGTCTAGAATTAGTTAGAAACAGTCAGTTCCCGAGTGGGGGGGCGGTGGAGAAACAACATCCCGGATCCCATCACTACTGGCAGGCTTTGTGCCTTCTTCCAGTGGAGCACCAGTATGTAGACTGTTTGTCAATCACTGTTTATAATTGCTTCACGTTTGAAGGATGGAACCAATTGCCTTCAGGACTCTTTTCACTGTAACTTGTAGACCAAAGTCAGGGAAAAAGATTCCTTAGAAAATAAAGGTGTTTCTGCTGGGCACGGTGGCTCACGCCTGTAATCCCAGCACTTTGGGAGGCTGAGGCAGGCGGATCACTTGAGGTCAGGAGTTCGAGACTAGCCTGAACAACATGACGAAACCCTGTCTCTACTACAAATACAAAAATTAGTTAGGGCATGGTGGCGGGTGACTGTAATCCCAGCTACTTGGGAGGCTGAAGCAGGAGAATTGCTGGAACCCGCGAGGCAGAGGTTGCAGTGAGCCGAGATCATGCCACTGCACTCCAGTCTGGGAGACAGGGTGAGATTCCATCTCAAAAATAAATAAATAAATAAAAATAAAGACAAGGGTGTTTCTTCTCTTCTCTGCTTGCAGGTCAAGTAGTTCTAGTCTGGTGTCATCTCTTCAGTCAGATCTGGCTGAAGGTGGTAGAGCTACTACATGTCCATATATAAAATCTTTGCCATCATTTCTCCTTATCATATAGCCTCATTTAGCCGATTAGGTGCACTGCCAGTAAAGCAGGCAACAATTAAATCAAAAGTTCTGCCACTACCTAACAAGTATCACCAGCTTTCTGACTTAAAGTCTCTAGGTGCTTATTACCCAAAGCCCCATTTCTACTTCTCCCACAATTTTAGTTTCACATTTTAGGATTACTGAAAGCATCCCACTTCTAGATATCAAATTTTGTTATCAGTTTCACATTATATTTGGCTCTGAAAGGTAGAAAATGCAGTAGTTTGAACATATTAATGATTTTGCTTTTTCACAAAATCAGAAGCCTAGATTCAGACCATCCACGCTGGTGCAGCACTTCACCGCTGCGCCAAGCGCTTGCTCCACCTCCAGCATTATGTCCATCATTCAGAAGGTGAAAGGCAGACTACGAGGGGTACACGTGAACTGACCTAGTCCCTGTAGGAGCATTACTGAAAGCCCCTCATCCAAAATAATAGTGATAATAATGAATAATAAAAATTGTAATTTCTGGTAAAATGTATCAAGATATCACCGTAAGAGGAAATCTGATAAAGCTACACTCAGATACATTAAGTTCAGATTTTTCTGTAACTAAATGTTAATTATCTTTTTACTATAACTGGAATAATTTCCAGAGAAATCTCTGTATTCTGTTGCCAAGGGCAACACTAATGTCAAATTCTTGACTTTGGTAACCACAGTAGAACTTTTATAAGATGGGTTATAAAAACCAAAATTATCTATTGATGATTGGATAAGAGACCTGATTCAACTTTATGGTCTTATAGCAATTTCTGCATTTTATAAATTCAAAAAGAACTGCCCAGCTGGGATGCAGTAATTTCATTTTCTCTAAAATATCAATGTAATCACATAAAAGGGAAAATGTCCCCAGGAGAAGTTCTCTTGCTATTAGCAGTAACATATATAAAACTCTTCTCAGAAAAGGGCTGTTAATCATGTCATTGGAAAGGGCCCTAAGAAGTCATTTATGCCATCTTGGGTAGATAAATGAGTATTCTAACCTTAAAAATATATCCAAGGAAGAAGTTTCAAACTCTTCTTCTGTTGGCTTAATTATTATAGGCACTGCCTTGGAGCGATGTTAAAAAAACACTGATGATGCAATTCTTTCAACAGGTATTTATTGAGCATCTACTGTGTTTATAACATAGTAAGAGAATGAGACATGGTCTTTCACGGCAAAGAGATTATAAGGGAGTTGAAGAGATAAAACAGGAAGAAGGAAGAATTTGCCACAAAGGTATGAAATGACCTAAAAAGAAATCCTGAAGGAGGGTGACTCTGTTGGGCTTTAGTAATCAGAATTTGGAGCATGAATTTCAGGAGAGAGAACATTCCCATGCATCCAATTCTTATCAAGTTCTCCCTGACTCTCATCCCTGGCACCTCTCTTACCCCTACTTACTTTTGGTCTCCTTTCTTGCCTTAGTTCAAGCCTCTGTGATTTTCCACCTAAACTATTTTGATAGATGTTGAATTTGCCTCAGTTTCTCAGGTTTTAACTAACAAAGTCTTTAGCAACCCATACTCATCACTATAAGAAAGTAATCTTTAAAATATTGATCTGATGGCTTTTTCCAGGCCTGGGATTAGGGGAAAACAAAGGAAGCACTTGCCTTGAGTATAAAATTAAGTGGCCTTAGAAAACTCGGTAATCAAGATGACTAACTTTTTAATGAAACATTTTTTAAAATCAAAATTAATGCAAAAGATCCATGATGAAAATGTCAAAATTTTAAATAAAAATAAGATATGACAGTGCTGTGCCAAGCCATATTGGAGCCTGAGACAAAAGCAAAAATGTATGTTCCTAGAGCCATGTTTTCATCTGTTTTTAAAATGGTTGTTTTCCATAATATTAAAGTAACTGAAAAAATATTGAAAAGTTGAAAAATAAGTGTATTAGAACTCAACATTATTTTATCCAAACATTCTATTTTAATCAAAAACATTATTGTAATTTTAATGCTTTGGTTTTAATAAAAAGAAAGCCATCAATTCAACTTTTTTTTTTTTTTTTTGAGACAGAGTCTTGCTTTGACACCCAGGCTGGAGTGCAGTGGTGCAATCTTGACTCACTGCAACTTCTGCCTCCTGGGTTCAAGCGATTCTCCTGCCTCAGCCTCCCGAGTAGCTGGGATTACAGGTGGGTGCCACCACGCCAGACTAATTTTCGTATTTTTAGTAGAGATGGGGTTTCACCATGTTGGTCAGGTTGGTCTCAAACTCCTGACCTCGTGATCTGCCCGCCTTGGCCTCCCAAAGTGCAAGGATTACAGGTGTGAGCCACTGTGCCCAGCCAACAATATTTTTTAAATGTCTTTCTTGTCTTGATGCCTTTGCTCATAGTACTACTTTTGCCTGGAGTGCCCTTGCCCAAATGTACATCAGGCAGATGATTATACATTTTCCAGAAATAAGCTTTTCCTGAACAACCCTCGCTTACCCTTTATTCCCCAAATCAGGCAGAATAGACCATTTTCCCTTGTGGTTTTCACTGTAGTCTGTACTTACCTCTATCAAAGAACCAGTGGCATTTCAAACATATATATTTTATTATTTGCCTTTTCTAAAATAGGACTACCTTATATACACCTGCTTATATACTACGCAGGCATAAAAAGGAATGAGATTATGTCCTTTGCAGGGACATGGATGGAGCTGGAAGCCATTATCCTCAGCAAACTGACAAAAGAATAGAAAACCAAACACCACATGTTCTCACTTATAAGTGGGAGCTGAACAGTGAGAACACATGGACCCAGGGAGGGGAACAACACACACTGGGGCCTGTCACAGGGGTTGGGGATGGAGGAGAGAGAGCATCAGGATAAAGAGCTAATGCATGTGGGGCTTAATACCTAGGTGATAGGTTGATAGGTGCAGCAAATCACCATGGCACACGTTTACCTCTGTAACAAACCTACACGTCCTGCACCTGTATCCTGGAACTTAAAATAAAATAAGATTAAATTTAAAATAAATAAATAAAAAAGGCAAGTATTGCTCTTATTCATCATGGAATCCTTGGTGACTAGTATGATGTCTGAGACTCAGTAGGTGCTTAACAATATTTGTTGAATGCCTGGATTAACGGACAAACAAGGGTGAAAAAGTGATAAATATAGTCACAGAAAAGTAAGTAGAAAAGATTTGCTGGAAATGTAGAAGCTATTTTAGATAAAGCCAAACATTTATGTTTAAACTGCAAAAATTCATAGTAAATTACTACAAAATAGACATGTCAATTTAATTAGTTGGTTAATTAAATATACTTAATTATTTAGCAAGGCTAATCTGTTCACCCTCTATTGAAGGACGAAAGAACTTCAGGCAGGGAGACAAAGTAAAAGTCTATTGTAATAGTTTGTGTCTGACGTGATAAGGGTCTATAAAAAGGTGGTGGAAGAAGAAAGCAAAAGCAAAATCTGGATGAAAAGTTATGAAGAATTATTTCATTGGATTTGGTAAGAGAAGGTGGAATGCCATAAGAAATATTTACATCACAGTACAATTTGTTCTTAAATATGACATAGCTAAAGCTTCAGGCATTGTTCAAGGCCAAGGTCCTTATCAACATCTAGGGCCATTTTGTCTTTTAAGCCCTAAGGCACCATGCCATACATAGTTCCGTAAGTTTTTCATGGACCCATAAAAGTGTTTAAGACATTACAAACAAAAAAATAATCATTGACTCCAAAAAAACAGGAAAAGAAAATTGCAATGTTGAAATGAACAAGTGTTTGATTCAACCTCCACGGAAATGTTTGAAACATTAAAAATATTTTATTGGCCACACAATATTGCAAGGGAGACAGCAACATTGAAATTAACAAGTGTTAAATTAAATGTCTCTGGATTATGACACTAGGGAAACTAGTTGAGGGCAACTCCACTCAACCCATGTATATATTACATTTAATGTGGAATGAGAGCATTTTAATATGTGTAATAAAAGATAAGAAAGTCTCCAAAAGTGAGAGTTCATAGAGCCTATGAACTATCAAAACAACCTTGTCTACACTCCATGATGGTTCTTATCACAATGATCATTATCTCTGTATCTCACAGGTGGATTCTGAATGGTGGGTCAATGTCCATAGGAAATGGCTCCAATTGTCTAACCTGAACCCTAAATGAGAATGTAAAATGAAATGCTGTATTCCTCATTCTATTTTTTCAAAGTTTATATTGTGTTAATTTTAGAAAGCAAAGTTTAAAGTGTATGTTTCAGGCTGGGCACAGTGGCTCATGCCTGTAATCCCAGCACTCTAAGAGGCCGAGGTGGGCAGATCACTTGAGGTCAGGAGTTCAAGACCAGCCTGGCCAACATGGCGAAACCCTGTCTCTACTGAAAACACAAAAATTAGCCGGGAATGGTGGCATGTGCTTGTAGTCCCAGCTACTCGAGAGGCTGGGACAGGAGAATCGATCGAACCTGGGAAGTGGAGGTTGCAGTGAGCCAAGCTCACGCCATTGCACTCCAGCCTGTGTGACAGAGGGAGACTCTGTCTCAAAAAAAAAAAAAAAAAAAAAAAGGATGTTTCAATGTAAACAAGCAAACAAATGCTATTGATGGTAAATAATCACATAGTAAATGTTTCTCAGTAATTGGCATTTTCAGCACAAGAGGATGAGCTGAATTTATCTACAAGTGCTTATGCAATGCATCCTTTGCTTTTACCCTGCCAAGAATGGGGAAACTAGATTTGGATACAATGGATGGGAGGTATACCTAGGCTGAGCTTAGTCACTGACTATCAGAATTGTCCATAAGATCAATAACTAAGAACATTAACCAGTTCTTTAAACTGTCTTGTTGTGTAGCATCCACAAATTGCTGCTCCTGTGCCATTTTGAAAAGCCTGTTCCTAGGGACTTTGTCTTAAACAATGCAAACAATCAATTTACAGAGCACTGATCTTGTTCAAGTCCAGTTGAATTCTCACTGTGACAGTGGCATGTATAGGTGGCATGAAGTGCCGGGAGCAGCAGTGTCTCATTGGCGAAGGCCTGGGTCCTACCTACGGAACCTCAGCAGGTGTGATTGTTACACTGGAGAACACCAAAGGTGACCTGCACTGTAATTCCACTGCAGTGAGCCTTTGTCTGTAGTAACTAAAGTCACTTCTGGAAATAGCTATTTATATACCATTTTTCAGATGAGTAAATTTTCTTTAAGCAATTGTACTGGCTGACTAGGGAAATGGAAGTTTAATTCAAAGAGAGAAAATAGGCTTTGCTTTCAAGGGGGTTTGACTCTGTAAAAAAATGTAATTTGTATTTTGAATCATTTAATTCTGGTTTTCTTTTCTAAGTTATCTGAACTAAGTTAATCTTAGGCATCAAATCGTTGGAAATACTCATTTGCTTGGTTTGTTTTATGCTGTCCCCATAAAAAGCTTACATTTTCCTAAAATACCTACTAATACTTTGTCAGAAAGTCCATATATCCACAAACACCTGCCCTCTGCTTGATATTCACTCTTTTTCTCCCTCTTACAGATCAAACAATTAAGGCACAGTGATTTCCCCAGGGTCACACAGTTCTTGGGTGCTAAAGCTTTTAGTAGATGTTCTATTTTGTGGCTCCGGTCAAAGGATTTTTCCCAACTGGGTTTCAATGTACCCTTAGCTATTTCTTTTATTTCTTAATTCCAGTTCTGAAAAGGCCAAATAGAACTGTTCATGTTAACATTCAACAAAAACATCTGTTACAGGCAGTTACTGACTGACTAGTAATATTCATCTTCTCTGCCAGATCTAAATTGGACCTGGGAGAATTTCCACATTTGCTGGTAAACTATTAAAGGCTCCATATTGGGGCATTTTCCTGAGAGAAGAAATAGCTCACATATCTCTTCTTAATGCCTATGAAGAAAATTGCCCCCAGATGGTAGACTGTGACTTCTTATAGGAAGGAAAGGATTTCACAAAAAGTGGAATGTCTCTTGCTTTGGCTAAGATGTCAGCTCATTTCCCACTGCCAAACTTAGCAACGATGTACACTTGTATCCACATATTCTGCCTCCCCTCGTTACAATGGACAGGCTGAATCCACTCACATCTAATGTCAGCCATTCCACTTGTGCGCAGAATCCCTTTCTTATTCCCCAGCTCTCCTTCTGTAGCTATTCCTTTTCCCCTGCACTATCAAATTTTTTATCTCTACTGGACCCTTCATATTAGCATACATAGAGCTATCTCTCCCATTTAAAAACAAACTTGTATTTCATATCCTCTCCAGTCATGTCTTATTTTTCTGCTCCCTTCTTTTGTGAAATTCCTTCCAAAAGGTCATCTGTGCTTCCTGTTTTCTTCACCTTTTATTCTCTTCTCAGCCCACACAAATTAGATTGCCATCATGACAGCTCTGCTGAAACCAGTCTTAACAAGGTCGCCAAAGCCTAAGGTGACCATATGTTCTTGTTTGCCCACGACAGTCCTAGCTTACACCTATTGTCTTGGCAAAATTATTAATAACTTTTCTCTTACTCTTAAAAAACCATGGGTTGGAGTATAAATTACGTGGATAATAAATCATCCAACCTCCATCTTGCAAATCAGACTGCCACTTCTCTGTACTTCTCTTTCTTAATCTCCCTGAAGTCCTTCTTGTGGACCTTTAAATGTTGGCATACTGCCAGGCTTCCAACTCAGCTCTCTTCTCTCCTCTCCTCTCTTGTCTACCACACTCTCTCTGTAAGTTATCGCACCCAGTCCTGTGGCTTTGGGCACCATCTGTATTCTAATAATTCATGAATTTGTGCCTTTGTCTATGATCTCTTCTCTAAACTCCAGACTTATTCTGCCTATTGGAGAGTTCCACGTGTATATCTAACAGGGATCTAAACTTTAACACGTCTAAAACAGAACTTTTATTTTCCCTCCATCCTTTACTTTTTCTTCCCTAGTGCCCCCATTCTCAGTTGCTAGTTCAAATACTACGTGTCATCCTGTTAGTTCTCACTTTTCTTCACAACCCATATCCAATCTTAAGCAACTTTAATTGACTGCCTCAAAACCTATCATCTACCTGACTACTCTCCATCTCTCCTTGCATCCCCACAGTCCTGGTCACCCTCCATCCTTACTAGGAGTACCAGTGGTCTTCCTGTGTCTATTCCTGTTCCTCCACAGAGCAGCCAGAGTAATACTTTCCAATTGTGTATCAGATTATGTTACTCTTCAGATCACACCCTCCAGAGACATCCCATAGGGCAATGAGGATAAAATCTAGACTTCCTCCCATCACTTAGAAGGCCCTGTTTTCCTCCATGTCTTTGATCTCATTTCTAATCATTCTCTCCTTGCTCTCTCTGCTCTGTCCATGCACATGGCCTTTGTGCTGCAACTCAAACATACCAAGCTTCTTCCTGTCTTGGAACCTTTGACCTTGAGGTCCCCTCCACCTGGAAAACTCTTCTCTGGGCCCCCTAATGGCTTTGCTGTATCACTTCCTTCAGTTCTGACTCCCCAGTTATTATAGCACCCCCATCACTCTCAACTCTTTTACAAGGCTTCATTTTTCCCTCTAGCACTTATGATTCCTCCAAATTGTACTGCCTTTTTATATGCTTATTTTCTATCCTCCCTATCATAATGTAAGAACAAGGAATAGAACAAGGGGTTCTATCTGTGTTATTCATCCCAATATTCAGAGTTTCTAGTTTACTATGACCATATATTAGATGTTCAACCAATATTTTCTGAAGGAATGAGTCACCCAGTTTTCAACTGAGTGAATTTTGAACAGTCCTCACTTCATCAAGTATCTGCTCCCTTTGGAATTTGTGGACTATTTTGTTTCATTGTCTGCATTTTTTAGATCTGTCTAGTTGAATGATACTCCCACAGTCTGTAAACTCCCAGAAGGCAATGACTGAAGGAGCCAATTAATCTAATTTAGCCTCCAAAGAGCTGCACATCAGGGTGCCTGACTTTTTCGTGTGCGTTTTAGACAGGCAAACATATCCATGTGACTATAAAGACAATAGTGAAGGTCTCATATCTCAATAGCTCTAGACTCTCTTCCCTGCTAGTTTCTTGTTCAATCTCCACATAAATCTGAATTGGGTTTCACATCTGATTCTTTAGGTGAGGGTTGGAGTCAAAGATAGAGTGAGAAATACACATCTACTCCCCCAACTCCCAAGAGAGATGAAAACATACTGAAACTGTCAGAAGAAGAATAGTCAAGAGTATATATTAAATCATTTATATATGTCACATGTGGAAAAATAAAAATAACTATCTTAAACCAATAGAGATAGCTATCATAACTACATCTAAGCAATCACTATCTCCTCATCTTCAATTTTTGTCACGGGAACCTGTCTCCTTGAAGGCTAGATGCTCAGTTCTCCCAAATGAACACTTAATTCCCCCATATACCTTGCTCTAGATCACCTCTCTTAGTGGTTTATGGGAGTGTGCTCTCTTCCTGAAAGCCTAAGGCCAAGCAGTGACCCTTTTGCTGGCACTGAAGCTGGGACAAATGAAGGCCTTTGCGGATTGTGCAGAGTCATCTGGGCACATGCAGAGTTTTCACCTGCTTCATAATATGGTAAATATTGCAAGTCAACAGCTATCTAGATTGCAATATAAATAGGTTGATGATGACAAAATGTTTTAGTATGAAGACATCAGTTTAACTGAAGAAGTCATAGCTATCAGGCCTCACCATGACTAGGATGAAAGATCCTTCAAGACTGCCTGCCACTTCTTCCCTGATTCTATGTTCCCCTAAGGAACCTTCTGGCTACTAATTTGGCTTCCCAAGTATTCTGAAACCAGAAAGGAAGTGTGACTGTCCCCCAACGTAAGTTAATAATTGGTCATGTGATCTTTGCTTTTAAAATATTTATTCCTTTTAACACAGTAATTTTATTTCCTATGACACTAATAATATGGTAAAAAAACAATTTGCATAAAAATGTTTATAACAGCATCATTTATAATGGCAAAATTTTTGGAATAACAAATGTTATATATCTAAGAGTGGTTTAGTAAAACACTTGACTCATTCTTATATATGCTGTCATTAAAAACATATTTTAATGTCTACATAATGACATAGAAAAATGCTCACAACATAACGTTGTGAGAAAAAAATAAAACTGTTTAATATGATTCAAAATTTATAAATGTTGTATGTGTGTAGGGGGTGTAAAATACTAGAAATATACCCAAATATTAATAATGCTTGCCTCAAATGATTATTTTAAAGACTGTTCTTACTCTACTTTATATTTTTCTTCTATCTTATATTTTTTGTAATTTCTAAATTTTGCATAAGTATATAATACTTTTTAAATCAGAAAACTATGCATAAATTTACATCTACTTAAATAGTATTTTAGTCAAAAATGATTTCCTTTCAGAGACATACCACTTTTTTTATACATTTTCCCCCATCAGAAAAGTACATTTACTTTACAGAGGTCACTAAACTCTAAGATAGTTATAAAAATCATTAAGGATGGACTCCCTAAGATTATGCAGTTTTAAAATGTTTTTTAAGTGAAGGCATAAATAGCATAGTTCAGGGAACTGTAAGAATTTTCATTGTTAAGTATGATCACTATGATGAAATAATACAATTAAAATTCTTATTCCAAATCTAATGCCCAGATGCCTATAACTCATCAGGTGCTTGAGGAGTTAATTTCCAGAAAAATGAGTAAGTAGCATGAATTGTGACATATCTATTCTCCTACCCCTCCCCCCATCTCTGAAAATATCCAGAATTTGCTTTAAAAGCTATGCAAAAATGGCAACCCCCCATACAGATAAAAAAGATCAAGGGAGGGAATGAAAGATGAAGCAGCAGATGAGATAATAGACAAGATAATTACAGAGCTTTAAAAGCCTTGGATTTATTTTTAAGATGTAAGAGCTCTATTTAGAAAAGCCCATAGCTAACTTTATGTGAATCTTGAATGAATTGTTCTGAAACATGTGAATAGTAATAAAATGAAGGAAAGAAGAGAGTTCACTTTGTTTTCTGTGCAATGACGATCCTGACTGTCCCCATGGTTAACGTGGCCTGGTGATGTTCTGTCCTTTACATGAAATGTTAATGCCACTGACTTCCCCATGGGTAGATCAGGGCTTGAGGTTTTGTAGGATAAGCTATTTCCCTCTCTCTGACTTTTCACCGTGGCCCACAAAATAAAATTGCTGTGGTTTTAGAAGAATTAAGAAGCATCTTTCTGCCTCTCTCTTGCTTCCCAATAAAGGAATAGTAACATCTCAGTTGTGAGGTCAAGAACAAATGAAACCTTTTCTGTGCTTTCATTTTTAAGCTGTTCCGTTCTCATATGGTACTTGCCCTTTTCTCTGGAATTTGGCCATTAAGCACATATAGCATTCTCTCCATGCATAGACCATTCTCTGCCATGCTCTGGCCTAGAGCTCTAGGCCAGAGGTCTTCTGTTTGCACTGCTTTGTATTGGATGGGTAAATAGTTACCCATGGCCTAGATGCAAGGTCTAGTGAATATGTAAAAGCTGATCTTTTGGCCTCTATCTGACTCAGTTGTCTGTTTTTAGGTGGTTCCAAATTAGGAGAGAGAAAAGAGTTTGACTACTACTTACTTCAGAAAACCCAAAAAGGCTGCATTTCCTTGAGTGGTCTTCAACTTATACTGATATGTCCACATTAGTTCAGGATGGATCTCTCACTTAGGCAACAAGATAAGGCTATATATTGCCAGTATTGCCAATCAAGTGAAAGGTTGAGGTTTAGGCCACAAAATGTATTCTATTTGGTACAATTTATAGGTATAATTTATCTGAATGTAGGGTTCTAGAAAACAAAATCTCAGCATTATTGGGAAGGATAGATTGTCTATTGATGACTTCAGGATTAGAGGAAGCACTGTGGCTTCTTGGAGAAGAGAATGAGTTAGGAATTTATTTTGAAAAAAAAAATCATTTATAAGAAAGTTTAATCTGTCGCAATCTAGAGTCCAAATCTGAGTGGCAATGTTAGGCATTTTCAGCAGGAGACTAATTTAGAACCATATTGAGTGTGTGGAGATGTAGTTCCTTAAGTGTAGGTAAACAATTTACCTTTTAAACTAAGCAGAGGGTATTATGTCACTCTTGGTCCTTCAGGAAATAGCTGCTAAGACACACGTAAACAAGCAAAGGTTTTATTGGCAGAACCGTCTGTGTGAGAGAAAATGGGAGACCATATGCAAGTGTGGCACTGAGTGTAGGGGAAAGAAAAAGGACAGGTTGAGTAGAAACATCTAGGTAGCAAGACTGTCAGGGAGTCCTATATCTCCCAGGAATGAGCCTGCCTCAGTATCCCTGCCCCATGAAGCCAATGGCTGGAATAACCCTGGGAAGTGTGTCCAGGCACAACTCACAGGTGTGGGGTTGAATTTCAGAATGTCCCAGCTGGGACCCTTCGTCAAATAGCTCCCTGTCATTGGGGCCTGCAAAGCACATTACCAAGGCCACCTGACCCAGGATTTAGTAACCAAGAGAAACAAAGCTAGATTGTTTTCAAAGCTGTATTTCCACCGTAATTTGCTAACAGTACTCCACCAGTGGAATATTTACTTACCTAGGAAGCAACTGATTGAGAAATTCACCATTTTTAGTATGTCATGTACATAACTGAGAAACAGTCAAAGGAAAATAATTTGCTAATGAACAAGACAAGCTCAAGGGGTATTCAGAATTTGCCAAGAATCATTCATTAGTGCCCCCACAGGTAAAGTGCGGCATACAGTATTCCATAGTTTTTTTTTTTTTTTTTAACAAGGACAGTGTTTGCTCTGAATACTAGGTCCCTATTACCTGCTAAATTTATGAATTCCCAATATGTGGGGTGTGTGTGTGTGTGTGTGTGTGTGTGTGTGTGTGTGAGAGAGAGAGAGAGAGAGAGAGAAATGTGTGGTGTAAGACAACTGAGGAGAGAAGCAGAGAGATTTGAGATCCCTAAAGCTCAAACACATGTCAGTGTTCAGTCAATAGCTAGCTGGCACATGTGGAGCTAAATGTAAACGTATGTTTTTGGTTTAAAAAACCTTGTCCTAACTGTCAGAGGAAGAGAGGGGTCTTAAAGTTTGCTTTTAACCATCCTGAATTTATAATAGGGTGGTCATGCGAAGCAAAACATAATAAAATACATTTATCGGAAACACATTTATGTTTGTACCAGAAGAATAGGGTCATAATAATCTATCTAAAAGTTTTATGGGAGATTATTTAGGCATTTATTTTTCAAAGCTTTTGCATATTTCACATAAGCCTGTGTAATGTAATTTTTATAATGGTTCCTCAGATAAATCATTTTTACTATCACCAAGATCTTTTTTCATCTGAGTGAATGAGGATGAGGTGATGTTTCTTTGTTGTAAAGTTGAGGATCTGAAATGGTTTATAGGGCACGTCGTCATCAAATCTCTTGATTTTGCCATGCAATAGGATGGGGCACAAGTGTTCTATAAAATAGGTATGCTGTCTACCTAGTCCTGTCCACATAGAGTCACTTTCTGATCACCAAGGTAATCCAAGAGTAGAATATTTGGTCTTCAGAACTTTTCACCCTCATTTAATAGCTGTTTCTCAGTTGTGTGCCAACATTATGCCCTTCACTTCACTTGATGAAAAATATTTAGAAGTGGCTGTGTGAAACATACTGTTTCATATTGCAGGGATATTATTGAGGCCATTGTCTATTATATTAAAATATCCCCTCCTTGGAGAAATTTCTTCCATCTCAATTCTCGGAAATATTGTGTTTTCCCAGCATACCTGATAAATGCTTCCTTCCATGCACTTTGAGTCTTGATTCTGATCATGCTTTTCTCTTCACGTTGGCCAGTGGGAGTCTCAGAGGCAAACTCACAACTCAACTTTAATCATTGTGCAGACATCTTAGTGCACATGTCTGTGTCTAAAATTTACCCATATTCTACTCTAGAAGAGTTGTTATTTTACCTTAATGTGTTTGTTTGCAGTCCATAGCAATTAGCTTTTGGAAAAAATATATGGTGTAAGTAAAACAAATGTAAATTTTCTGGAGTTTTACAGTAAATGTAAAACCAAATGTAATTCATTTCAGATCCGCAAGAGACTTTCTTCTTTTTCTCATGATCTCTAGGACTGAAAATGACACTGTACCTCATCTCCTAGAAGAAGGCAGTTAATCAGCAACACAGCATCTTGTGATGGATCACATCTCTGTTTTACTGAAGTGAGCTGATTTTGACAATAGATATACTGACACATTCCATAAGTGCATGCTCGTGTGTGTGTGTGTGTGTGTGTGTGTGTGTGTGTGTGTGTGAATAACAGAAGATTTTGAGATCTACCAGGAGATGAACAAAGAAAATGGTGACATTTCACCTGGCTTCCCTCTCCTGCCTCTCCCTCCATAATTTTTTGGTCTTCCAGAGCTGAGTCATATTGACAAGTTCAATTCTCTCTAAAAGCACATCTCTTACCCTTGCATTGCCACTGACTCACGTACCTGAACTCTTTCTTTTATATGGAACATACTTTTACTTTTGAACTCTAACTCATTCCTTCATTGCCCTTCCCAGCTTGGTTTTCTTCCTAGTTTTCTTCTGTTCTTCACAGCCTTCAACAGTGAGCAAAGTAACATCTGATGCTCTTGTTACACAGCTTTTTTTTTTTTTTAGAGGCCATTACAAACTTACAGAGATAAAAATAACAATATGAAGGATGTATTGTGCAAATCTTTTTAAAAGCCTACAAAACAGCAGAAAGAAATCAATTAGAATTGCCATGGCAACTACCAACAATTTTATATGCAAGAACGAAATAAAATAAGAAAAGTAACAAAATAGAAAATGCATAAACCAATTCAAATACCATGAAGTGTTTATGAAGTAAACACTGTAGAGTGAAGCTGCATGAAAATAGATTTCATTAAGGTAAATGAAACATAGTTTAACTCTTTATTACAAGTGAGCGAGGTATATATTATGAAATAAACTATTATTGATGAACTCTTAATGATATAGTTTTTTAGTTAAAATAATTTTTGGAAAACAAGTTTACAGATCGGAAGAGTAAATTAAAATGTATAAAGTGTAATTAAGAATAATATTTTTTCTAAGCATTTATTTCTTTACTTCTAAGAATACTTAAAGCTCATATATTAAATTTGATAGCTAGAGGTAAATTAAAGAAGTAGGACAGGATATGTAACTAAAATACCTGATGGAAATTAGAAAAGAACAGAATTCTAGGACATGCTCTGGATTTCTGTTCTCACCTTCTAGAGTTAAGGTATAGACTTTCTCATCCTAAATTAGTGATTCTCTATCCTGCCTGCACATAAAAATCACCTGGCTTATCCAGATCTATGTATCCCAATATTACAATGTCTGGAACCCATACCAAATCTATTACATTAGGATGTCTGCAGGTGTAATCTGGTCATTTGCATTTTTAAGGCTTTCACATGATTATATTTGCAACCAGTGTTGGGAACCAGGGCTGAATCCATCCCTTAGCCTGCTTGCACTCTTACCTACCTACAGTATTATCAGGAAATTCAGTATCTCCCTGTTTGGATTCCTTTGTGTGGTAGGCAGAATAGAGGCCCTCCCAGTAGATGTGTTTCCTAATCCCTGGAACCTGTGAATGTTAGGTTTCATGGCAAAGGCGAATTAAGGTTGCACATGGCTTTAAGGTTGGTAACCAGCTGACCTAAAAATGGGAGAAATATCCAAGTGAGCTCAATATAATCACAAGGGTTCTTATGAGTGGAAGAGAGAGGCAGAAGAACTGGAGAGGCAGCAGTGTAAGAAGGACTCAGCCTCACTGCTGAAGGAAGGGATTGCGAGCCAAAATATGTGGGCAGTCCTCAGTTGCTGGAAAGGGAAGGAAACAGATTCGCCTCTAGAGTCTCCAGAGGGATGTGGCCCTAACTACACCTCTATTTTTGCCCTGTGAGACCCAGTTCAATCTTCAAACCTACAGAACTGTAAGATAATAAATTTGTATTGTTTTAAGCCACTAAGTTTGTGGTAATCAAAGCAGCAAGAGAAAACAGATATACCTTGTCTCCATAAATTATTCCCAAAATCCTGGGTCTTATGTAGTCCAAAAACATCAGTACAACTTAAACATCTAAGATGTTTTTCACGCTCCTCCCATGTTGCTACTGTGAATATGCCCTTTGCAGTCCCATGGAAGATTCTTGGTCACTCTGAAATACTGCCTCACTATCCAGATTCCCATTCAGGCCTCCGCAGTCCTTTCAGAGATACAGCTCCTTCCATTTTAATCTCAGCCAAAAGTTCCCTAGAGTTTTTCTTTCTCAGATTTTCCAGCGGCCTCTCTTCCTTTCAGGAATCTAGTCACGATTTATGTAACTTTCACTTTTCTAATCTAAAATATAAGCTGCCTGATGATACCTCCTTTTCAGGGTGAAAGACAACTTGTTTCAAGAGGCAGCTTCTATGTCGCCTGTCCTCCGTAATCGCTAGGTACACTGGCTTTCATCTTACCATTACCGTGTCCTGCACCTACATCTGGAAGTAGAGTTCACTTCAATGGTGCCAGGACTTCTTCTTCTCCCTTCTTCCCAAATATGAGTTCCAAAGTTGGTTATCTGGCATGTCCCTTCTCATATAGAGTCAAAAACACAAATCAGTTCATCTCTAGGAGAGCATTCTATCATATGTGATCTCCCACTCTAACCTGAGAATCATATAGGCTCACAATTAATGTGAAGAAACCACAGTTAAACTGTTCTTATTTTTCACAGGATCTTTTGGATCCTAAACTGTGTTTATATGTCTGCCAGCCTGGGATGAGCTAGAGAGGTAGTGGAAGGACTATCGAAACTTAAGAAAGACATCACCACCATTGAAGACATTACTCAGAAAATAACACTGATGATTCCACGGTGACATTGTGGCATCCTGTGTACATTGGTAATCTCACCTTTCACCTAGTCACTGCACTGGAGTTCATCTCCATCCACATGACCATTCAAAACTCTATGAGGAAACACTTGATATTCACTGTTAATGGCGATGTGCAAGACTGTACCTGAAATTTAATTCTTCTTACCACTTTGCTTTCCTCTGGAGAGAAAGCACCAGATGTACCTCTAATTCTGTCCTAACACAGGGATAGCTGTGTGTTCAAGCATAATGATGCTATTTTACAGTTGCCCCTACCTTGAAATAAAACATAATCAGTAAGGAATTCTTGAAAGCCGGTAAGTGGAAATAGCAGAGTAGACGTATTGATATAGTATATGAGGAGCACCTGGTAGAAGGGCAGTGGGGTGGGAGGGGGGAATGGGAAAGAAGGAGAGAGCAAAATTATGAGCGAGATAGATTGAGTGCAAACTGGTGAAAGCATGAAATTTATGTTTATTATTCTTTTCCTTTTAAGTTCCAGAATCAGGGATTTTGTTGTGGGTGGAAACTGTACTGGGTTATGATATGTAAATTATATTTCAATAGAGCAGTTAATTTTTCAAAAGGCACTGGGTACCTGTTTCAGCTTTAGATCCAGTGTTTCCTGTAGGTTGAGAGGTGTCCTGGAATCCCAATCCAATTTCAGGAGAAAGAGGTACTGAATGAGACTGGAGGAGTGGATGCATTCTGTTCTTCACTCCTGTCACTGCAGCCAAGTGATATGCACTACTGTTTAATTTAATCCATTCTGTCTCCTAGAACAGGCAAAGCTTATTTAATGCCATGCAAAGTGTCTACCAATGCAGGAATCAGCTCCAAAAGTGAATATTTTAAAGTCCCTAATGGGCCCTGCTTAGAACTAAAGGTTACAAAGGAAAGCATTTTATTTTGATTTTCTCTTCAATATTGAGGTGGCTAATAAAGGTAAATGTTGTGATGCAAATAAATTAGAATCCTGAGTGTCTTTGTAAAGCCAACAGAAAACATGGAATCCTTGTGGGGAAAATTACACAAGTAGGTTATGAGCTCTGGAGTACTCTAAATGAATAAATAGTGTGCTGGGGAGACTGTATACACATAATACATGTTGAGAAGTTCACATATGTTCTGTATAATGATTGGTAAATATATAAGACTCTAACAACAACAGCAACAACAATTCAAAGAAAAACATATATACATGCCTTCCTAAAGTTAGCAGATTAAAAACATAAGATCTAATTGTTCTTTTTTTTTTTTTTTTCTTTTGTGTGGTTTTTATGTTGACATCAGGAAAATACATTGCAATGCTTTTGGTGCTATGCAGGCCTCAGTTTGGGGGCTAGCTCTACCACAAACCGAGCTTTTTGAACTTTTTGACCCTGGGTAAGTTATTTTATCTTTCTAAATCCCTGTTTTCTTATAAGCTTAAAAGTATGAATTAAAAAATACCATGAGTAGTTATTGGTAAGAAATAATATAGGCAATAAAAGTACGAATAAAAGAATACCATGATTAGTTATTAGGAAGAAATAATGTATGCAAATTACCTTGTACATAATTTGTGCTTATTAAATGTCAGTCTCCTCCCTTCCCTTTAATAAGCCTGTTGTGCCTAATAACAACTGGAAATCAGTCTTTGGTAAAAATATGAAAGGAACAGAGAGGAATGAAAGAATTTGAATGGGCCAGGAATGTAAAAGATGGTAAAATTTCCTTAAATTGTGGGGCAATTATAAATTGATTTTTCTCAATATCCTTCCATTGTAGCTAATAAACTCCTTTTCATATTTGTATTTAGAGATACAGAATATCCCAGAAAAGAAAACAGGACGAAATTAAGTGCATTTAAGACCGTCTTGAGAAGGCTTGCCATTCAGAAAAGCAAAATAAGTAAAACCCTAAAGCAGTGATGTTTGAAGTGTGGAACATAAAATCAATATAATGGTCTCAAACAGCGTTTTAAAAAGTCAAACAGAGTAGAATGGAACATTTCAGAGTGCATCAAATCGAATAAGGGTAAGCTTTATTCCATGAAACTATTATTTCAGATACACACACATACCATGCATGTGTGTGTATCAGGTCACAATGTAAAAGGTATTTCTTACTGTGGGTTGTAAGGAAAGAAAAATATTTAAAAGCCACTGTTCAAAAGGGAAAGAAATAGCTATGTTCGTTTTCAATAAATTAGATTCTCTCTTGGCCTTGTTCAAAGACATGGTGTCATGGCTTTTAGGGGATGTAGACTTCTATCTCAAGATTCTTGTTCTTGAGTCATCTCCAAACGATTCACATTATTTCAGATCATGATGTACTTTTGTCAATATTTCCACATATTTCATCAGGAAAATATATACGAAGTATTATCAAGTTGAAGTAACAAAAAATGTAAAAGGATATTTTTATTTTCTTCAGATTCCTGATAGCTACTCCTAAAGATAGTAACAAAAAAATATTATGAGACAGGAAATACCAGATAAACTCACTCTGCTTTTTTCTAAAGAATGTTTTCTGCCAGGTGCAGTGGCTCACACCTGTAATTCCAGCATTTTGGGAGACTGAGCCGGGTGGATCATGAGGTCAGGAGTTCAAGACCAGCCTGGTCAAGATGGTGAAACCCCATCTGTACTAAAAATACAAAAATTAGCCAGATGTGGTGCACCTGTAATCACAGCTACTCTGGAGGCTGAGGCAGAGAACTGCTTGAACCCAAGAGGTGGAGGTTTGCAGTGAGCCGAGATCGCGCCATTGCACTCCAGCATGGGCAACAGAGTAAGACTCTGTCTCAAAAAAAAAGAAAAAAGAAATTTTTCTAAGTCATCCAATAGCTGTAGATCAATCAAAGCATTTAAGTGCATAGATAGATGTAAGATATTGCAAAGGAATTGACTCAGAAAGAGACTGGTCTTGGTTAAAAAAGAAAATAAAACAATTGGGCTATATAGGAGCTAATGCCTAATTAACTCCTACTCTGGGCCTAACATTCCATCAAGTGCTGTAACATAATTATTTTATTTAGTTCTTAAGCAAAGGCAGGTAGTAGATATTCCCATTTTACAGGTGAGAAAAATGAGCCTCTGATTGGTTACTACCCCAAGACACCCACAATCCTAAACCACATCTGTCTGCATAATTCCAAGGCGAGATGTATCTGCCCCACTTTTTGTCGAAGCACCTGTCCTTCAAGTCCTGCTCCTTGCCCTTTTCCTGCCCTTTTGCCCCGTGGAAACCATTCCTTCACTCCTGTTAGTGCTTCATGCTTTCTTCCCATCAGACCTTATTTTCCATATTAAGTTATTTATGTCAAAATGCACATAATGACATTGCTTTGCCTCACATTTATAAAAGGAATCAAACCTTTGGCTACATAGACTCCTCCAAGATGGAATTTCAAACATCAGGGAAAAGGTCCAGGAAATTTTAGGGATGGGAGGTGGGGGAAGAAGAAAGGGAAAGGAGTATATTATGATGCTCTTATATCTTACCAATGCAATGTTGTTCATTGCATAACAACTTTTAATCCCTCTTCAGGACCCCCATGACTCTCCTGTGTGCTTTGCATTCCATATCTGTTCAAGTCCAGTCTGCTTTGCTTACATGCTGAGGTTTTTCTTGTTTAAAACTGAAACAAATTACAGTTAAGTAGGCCACTAAAATGTTTTTTAAACTATCAATTTGGCAGACACCTCATTTTCTTCTGCCTCTGTAATTCCATTCTGTACACCAATGAATGCACACACGAAAAGTGACTGGCAGATAGAATTTAGAATCCATGAAAAGAAGTAACCATTGTCTCCCTTCTACCAGAGCTCAGGTTCTTTATTATAAAGTTGATGTTTGGTCCTTAGATTTTCAGGCCACAGAAGCCCAGTTCTACCCACAAATAAAGGTACAAGGGCCCTCCTTCTTCACTTCACCAGATGTCAGGATTCTCGTTTGGTCTTAGTGGTTCTGGTTGCTCCTTAAAGGTAGCCACATGGTAATGACTTATTAAAGATGGCTGGATGAGACAGGCATTGAGTGCAGACTGGGCAAATTCCCACACAATTAAAGTCATGTCGGTATCAGCACAGGCATCTGGGTGTAGGTTTATAACATTTCCACTAATGCAAAGTCATGAGGACAATCTCTTATATTATCATCTGGAAACTATGTTGTCTTGCCTTTGACATTTAGGTCTATAATTTATCTATAATAATTAACTTACTTATGTTGTAAGGAAGAGGTAAAATTTTATTCTTTTTTTCCATTGAATATCTCTTTGATCCAGTTCCTTCTATTGAAAAGACTATCTTTTCCCTTCCTTCCTACATTGCCTCTTTTATCCAAATTCAAGTGTCCAAATATATGTGTGTCTGTTCATTGACTCCCTCTGTCCTGCCCTGTCTGTTTGTCTAGACTTATGCCAATGCCATACTCATTGGATATCATATAGAATGAGTCCCCTGACTTTGTTATGCATCTTTAAGAAAATCTTGGCCATTTTTAGCCTTTTATATTTAAAAATAAAATTTTAGAATCAGCTTATCTAGTTCTATTAACCAATCTGTTGAGAGTTTCACTGAGATTCCATTGAATCTATATATAAATTTTGAAAGAATTATAATTTGAATAATTACATTTTCAGTTTCCAATATATATGTTCATAGGATACCTCTCCAGTTACCCAATATATAGGTTTTTTAATCCCTCACCCCTCTCCCAACCTTCATCCACAAGGCCTCAATGTCCATTGCATCATTCTTATGCCTTTGTGTTCTCTTAACTTAGTTCCCATTTATAAATGAGAACATACCATCTTTGTTTTCCATTCCTGAGTTACTTCACTTATGATAACAGCCTCCAACTCTACCCAAGTTGCTGCAAAAGACATTTTATTCCTTTTTATTGCTGAGTAGTATTCCATGGTGTATATATACCACATTTTCTTTACCCACTCATTAGTTGATGGGCACTTATCCAATCCTTTATTTTCTTTGTTGCTTTGCTACACCAGCAAGTTATGTTAAAAAGCATAATGTTGAAATGAGAGTATGTTTGCCCTCTTGTTGATCATAGAGGACACACTTTCAATTGTTTATTCTAAGGATGTTATAAGGATTTCTTTTCTTTCTGCTTCTTTTTTTTTTTATTACAAATTTTTATTATGAATAGTAACCAATCAGAGGCTCATTGAAATTTGATGATATTGTACCTTATATTCCTGGGAAGATATAACCTGGTCATAATGCTTTCTTATATTTTATTTAAAACTTTTACATCTATATTCATGAATGAAAGTGACTGGTAGCTTTTCCTTCTGTTACTGCATTTGTTAGCATTTCTTATCAAGATTATGCTGGTCTTACAAAGTGATTTTAGGACTGCACCCCGTTTTTTAAAGTTTTTAAACCTGTAATAATTTCTTCCTTAAAGTTGATAGAACTTACCATTGAAACCATCTGGGTGGGTTTACAGTTCTATTTGTGGAGAGGATTTCAATCATCGAGTCAATTTTATGGGCCTGTTCACAGTCTCCATTTCTTAAATAAGTTAATTTGCCTAAGAATTTCTCCATTTCATCTAAATGTTTAAATTTGTTGACATAAATTCACTCATCGCATCCTCTTTTCATGTCTTTTTAATATCTGTAGAATCTGTAGCAATATCCGTTTTTTCATTCTTGATATTGATTAATGGGCCTTCTTTCTCCTTTTCTGGATCAATTCTGCTAAGGCTTTATCTCTTCTATCAACTTTTCCAAGGAACTAACTTTTGGCTTTGTTGATCCTCTCTATTGTATGTTTATTTTAATTTTTTAATGTCTGCCCAAATCATTATTCATTTTTATTTCTAATTTCTCTGGGTTTGGTTTGCTGTTCTTTAATAATATCTCTACAAGGATGCTTAGATCATTGATTTTTTTTTAGCCTTTCTTCTCTCTAACATAATTAAGTACAGTACTGCATTAGCTGCTGTCCACAAGCTTTGATTTGTTGTATTTTTATCACCATTTAGTTCAAATTATTTCTAATCTCCATTGTGATTTCTTTTACCCATTAGTTATTTAGAAGTAAATTTCTTCATTTCTAGATTAATTTGTATTAATATCTAGTATAACTTCATTGGATTAGAAAACATATTCTACTGAGAACTTTGTGACTGTGCAAGCTTGAAAAGAGTAAGTTTTCTGCAGCTGTCTCTATTAGGTCAATTTTGTTAATCATGTTATTTAAATCTTGTATGTTCCTTCTTTTTTGTTTTATTTTTCTATAAATTACTCAGTCATAATAAAAATATCTCACTATGATTGTGGATTTTTCTATTTTTCATTTAATTATGTCAATGTTTCCCTCACATATTTTGAGGCCCTGTTATTAGGTGTGTGCAAATTTTAAATTGTTATTTCCTCATGGTAAATGGGACATTTTATCGTTATGTAGAGATGTATTTATCTATAGAGCTTATTATACTATATTTATTATATAAAAAGAGTGTATTAGTATAGCTATAGCTGATTTCTTTGGGTTGGTGTTTAAAGGATTTTTTTTTCCTTTTACTCTCAAATTTTCTATATCCTTATATTTTAGATAAGTTTTTATAAACAGTACATAATTGTGTTTTCTTTTGTTTTCAATCCAATTTGCACTTTTTGCTTTCAAATTGAGTTTTTGATCCTTTTATATTCAATGTAATTACCGATATATTTGAGTTAAATTTATCATCTTATTTTGTGCTACTTATCCCAGTTGTTCTATTTGGATTTTTTTATCATTCCAATTTTTGTCTGTACTATCTTCACAGTTGTAATTTTTCAATTTTTAAAGTAATTTAACTGCAAGTAACAACATTTTTTTTTTGTTTTGTTTGTTTCTTTGTTTTTTTGTTTTTGTTTTTTTTTTGCCATATCAAACTTCGGTGTTAATTGAAAACCCTTCCATTGCTCGCTGGCTTCCTTTGTTACTATTGAGAAGTCAGTTCTTAGTCTAACTGTTCTTCCTTTGAAAGTAACTTGCTTCTTTTCTGATGCTTTAAGATTTTTGTCTCTGTCTATTGTTGTCTGAAGTTTTACTACAATGTCTGGGCGTGAGTTTCTTTTTTTTTTTTTTTCAAGACGAAGTCTCGCTCTGTCGCCCACGCTGGAGTGCAGTGGCTGGATCTCAGCTCACTGCAAGCTCCGCCTCCCGGGTTTACGCCGTTCTCCTGCCTCAGCCTCCAGAATAGCTGGGACTACAGGCGCCCGCCACCTCGCCCAGCTATTTTTTTGTATTTTTTAGTAGAGACGGGGTTTCACCGTGTTAGCCAGGATGGTCTCGATCCTCCCGTCTCGGCCTCCCAAAGTGCTGGGATTACAGGCTTGAGCCACCGCGCCCGGCCTGGGTGTGGGTTTCTTATAATTTATTTTGCTTAGGATATATGGAGATTCTTAAAGTTGTGGATTGATATCGTTTTTACTTTTGAAAAATTCAGAGCTGTTAACTTCCAATTTTACATCTGTCCCATTCCCTTCACACTTTCTGGGCTAGAACTTGTCACTGACCACTTATGCCTCTTATCCACTCTTTTCCAATTCCTCCCTTTTATTTATGTGTGCTGCATTCTGGAGGATGTTTTCTTCTTGTCTTCCATTTAAAGTTATTTTTATTTAGCTACATTTCATTTGCTCTTAAGCCCATCTTAATTTTGCGTATTATATTTTGGATTTTTTTCTTAATATGTCACATTAAATTTTACAGTTTCCATTTCACCAATGTTTTAAAGCCTGGAATTTATTTCATAAATGTAAAAAGCATAGTTCTTTGTGAACCGTATCTGATCATTTCAATAATTCATGTATTGGAGGCTTTTTTGTTGCTTCTCTGTCTTTTGTTACTCATTCAGTGATCTTGTTGCCTTGTAAACCCTTATTTTTCATTTTATGATGGAAATTATATTTTATAAATCATATGGAGGAAGTGTTGAGGCCTGTTATGATGATGTCTTTCTCTTGAGAGGATATTCATTTGCTCCTGCAAATAGCAGTGTGTGTTATCATTCCAGAAATATCTTAATATAATGTCAGAGTTGAAGTTTACTTGTACTGTTAAATGATGCAAAACTGACTGCAATTCTATGCAAGGGCTGGTTTCCTAGCAGCTACTCCTCATATTGAGAGTGTGGCCTTTCAGATTCTCAGCTCAAAGTGGGCTTGAGTTATTAAATCCGTATTCCTGAATCCCTATTCCTGGCAGGTTTTAGTTTCTGATTTCTGTTTGTCCGGCTCTGAGAAATCATCAGAAATATGGTTTTGCTTTGCAGCTGCTTCCCCAGACTTGGCAGAAGCCCTCAGGGGGAAAAAAGTGATTTTAATGGCTGGGTTTATTTCTCTAGTTTCTTGTCTTTTCCTAGATCTTGACTTTAAACTTCCTCACTATCTTGGAAGTCTTTGATGCTTTAAAGTAAGCGCTGTTTGTACTTCATCCAACCTTTTTGGTTGTCCTCAGCAAGGGGATTGATCCAAAATACCATGTTAGCCTTATAGGAGGTAGAAAGCAATAAGATATTATGTCAAGATACATAATTTAGATAGGCTATTTAGAGTCTCTAAGATATTATTTAAAATAATATATGTATTATTATATAAATAGGTAATCATCAAAATAGCTAAAAAGAAAGAGAGGGCCAGATGCGGTGGCTCACGCCTATAATCCCAGCACTTTGGGGGGCTGAGGTGGCTGACCACGAGATCAGGAGATCAAGACTATCCTGGCCAACACGGTGAAACCCCATCTCTACTAAAAATACAAAAATTATCCAGGTATGGTGGTGCGCTTGTAATCCCAGCTATTCGGGAAGCCGAGGCAGGAGAATCACTTGAACCCAGGAGCGGAGACTGCAGTGAGCCGAGATCACGCCGCTGCACTCCAGCCTGGCGACAGAGCGAGACTCTGTCTCAAAAAAAAAGAAAAAAAAAGAAGGAGATTTGGATTCTACTAGTGGTTTCCTATAGGGATCAGTATAGAGTGTGAGAAAGGTTATAGCAGATGACTGTCATTTCCATGATACACCCCATGTCCTAGTTGAACGTTCAATCATGCCGTATGTGTGGTGGAGGTCACTGAATATCCCCAGTACCTATTCTCCCCCTTTCCTTTTAGTCATAGAGCACAATGCAGCTACAGACTCTGTTTTCTAGGCTTTTGGAAAGGTGTGGCCAGCTAGGTAGCGGCTCAGTTTGGCCAAAGGGTGTGATTATTAATGAAACTTCCTTCAGGTCCCTTCTTTAAGAATAAAACCATTTAACCTGGACTTTCCCTTTTCCCACCTTCTGGAATTGAGACATCAAGAAGAAACAGCTTCAGTCATACAGATAAACACCCTAGGAGATGGCAGAATAACAAGACAGAAAGAATTCTGGGTCATGAATGACTTGTGGTTTGTATGCTCTGGACTACACACATTCCTCTAGCTGTTACATGAGAGAAAAATATGCTTCTGTTATATTTAAGCCACTGTATTTAGATCTCTTTGTTACAGCAGCTTTGCTAGCTAAAATAACATAGACGTAGTTGGGTAAAAATTTAAAAGTAAAGTATTTTATAAAAAGATCATAGTGCCAGAAAATTTGAGTTTGATCTCTATGAGATGATGATATTAGGGAAAGAGGGAAAGAAGGGAGTATATGACAGTATTTTTCATGGAGATCTGGGTCAGTGTACAGCTATATGTGTTAACCAAAATAAAGAAAAGTGACAGCCCTGGGAACCATACAAAGAAAACAGGGTAAAGAGAGTGAAAAGTCACCAAGCCACATTGGGAGTAGAAGCAAAGTGTGGAACTATGATGTGAAACTCCTGGTTAGTGACAAAACTTCTCTTAGTTAATTGACATCAGTCTTGTATGAGCAATGAGACTCTGCATACCTGTGATCTTCTTAATTGGTAAGTCATTTATACAGATCATAATCTGTAGACAAATAATTTAGAGGGCACAGTCTAATAATAATAACAGTTGGTATTGTTGAGCAATTACTATGTGCCAAATACTGTGCTATGTATTTTATTATCCCAGTAATACTCACAACATTTCAATATAGGGATAATATACAATTATTATCTCTATTGACAGAAAGTTCTATGATTTGTCAAAGTCAAGCATCTGATGTGTGACACAGCTGGCATTCAAATGTAGGGTGTTTGATGCCAAAATCTTTAGAGTCAACAATAATGTAATATGGTAACAATCAGATAGTTTTGGGGACTCTAAAGAGCTAAGAATGTCAGACGTGGAAGAAGACACTGTGAGGAAGACAATTAAAAGGAAGACAAGGGTCAGAGTGCCAGGGTGTAGTCTTGAGAACAGAACCCCTAGGACTGGTGGAAGCAGGCACACCTTTGGCAGAGGACAAGAGTGTTTCCACCCTGTGTGTTTTCTGAACCCATTTGAGCAGAGATCTACCAAACATCATCAGGGATGGAAGACCGGTGTTCAGACTCTCACTATCAGGGCAGCTAGAATTTCTGCTGGAAATGGGGGTGCTGAAAGTCACAAAGCCAGCTGACAGCAGCAGCCGCAAGTGATAACAGCAGTTGCAGAATGTGCATGATGTGATAGTTAAGACCTCAGGGAGAATGAGGAATCCTGCAAAAGCCAGAGAAAGAAATGGGCTAGAGGCTGGGTGGAGGGGCCTTTAGAGAACAGTCAGACAAGAGAGTCTGAGGAGGACAGAGCAGGTTGGCAGCATTCTCTACCTTCAGAGAAATAGAAATAATGATAGCAATGAAAACAGCGGCAGGCAGAGGACTGGAGAGGCAGCCCGGAGAGAGGAAAGTAGGCTTGGCAGGAACTTGGCATTTTACCTACCTGGGGAAAAAGTTTTGTGTCATTTTTTTTTTTCTTTTTCTTGTGAGGCATAAGGAAATAATCAGCCTCTCTGGAGATCTTTTACTTGAGTGTCTATCTCTTGGACTGTCATTTTACTTGGTATGCAGTGTATGGAACAAAGGCAGAATAGAAGTCCTTCATAGGCTGATGCCTCATTATAAATGAGTTAGCCAAGGCATTTAATTTTCCACTTTATGCAATTAACCACTGCATCTTATACAGGGGTTAGATTTAACATTAAGATATTTGTACAGGGTTTGAAAGAATGAAGTCCATGGCTGAGCTCCAACTGTGACTTGCTCTGTGATTTAAAGTAGCTTCCTTATCTCTGAGACAAAGGGGTTGGGCTAGAAGATCACTTCTAAAATCCTCTTGGTTTTCTGATTTTATTTGTTTTGCCTTACTAAGGGAGATCTGCAAAAGACTGCCTAGAGCACTTGCCTAAGACTGTAGGTCAGATTGTTCACCACTGCCCCTCTATAGAGACACATGTGTGCATGCATGTGCGTATGTGCCCACACACGCACACACCAGGCACATATACCCCCACCCATAAGCTGTAAAGTATGCCACATCAAAATTAGCAAAATGACCTATTTTGCTAAAATACTAAGTATTTGTCAGTGTTTCTCAACCTTTTGTATATCACAACAGACATAGAAATTGATAATATTTGTATAGTCATGGCAAAGGCTAAGGGGCACATAATCCCAGTGTAACTGTAAAACTCATTCCCCTCCTATCATTGGGAAGCAATCTCACCCATTAGGCAGGTTAATATTCCTGACTACATTAGAATCACCTGGAGAGTTTTTTTTAAAAGAAATAATACTTAGGCTTTGCCCCAGAGCAAGTGAATCCAAACAGCTTTCCTGGTGGCGGTGGGGGTAGGAGAAACGTGCTCTGGCATTAGAACTTTTAAGTTCTTAGAATATTCTAATCATAACAGCTTGAGAATCACTGCATAAGCACCAAAAAAGCAGGGACTATATCTTATGACCCACATATGGTGCTTAATGTTTAACAAGCACTCAATAAGTAGGTGCTGAATTGATTAATTACTATATGTCCTGGACAGTATAGCCAGGGATGGTCCTAGACCAAGTTGAAAAGCTAATAACATTTTACTAGTTCTATATTCTCAACAGGGTCATCTCTAGTCATTGTTAAGAATTCCCTCAACTTTCTCTCCTTCCCTTATCCCAGATTTGTGCTATTTCCCAACTGTCCGGTAATTATCACTAAATCCATCGCAAGATGTTAACCACCAAGAATTTTCTTCACTTTCAAGGTCTCATTAAATTTCCCCAAATAGGAATAGAGTTTCAAGAAGGCTGTTAAGAGACACTGGACATAGGCCCTTCCAGAAACAAGAACCAAAATTGTGACTAGATAATTACACTTCAAATATAACATCTAAAAGAGAACACTGGCATTTGACAGAGAAGTCACAGGAAACGCCTAAGACACTGAAGGATTAGGAAGCAAGCAGTCAGGCCTGCTGAGATCACCTGGGAGATGGAAGGAGCTCCCTATTGTGGGGAAAGGGTAAGTAAGAGATCCTCAGCAGTCCATATCTCCACCATAGATTGCTGCACTTCTAAACCACGGGAGAGCTCCTCCACCCATATGAACTTGGAGACAAGTGTGGGCAGTAGATTTGCACCCTTGCAAGGGCACAGCACCAGACTCATGCTGCATCACTCACAACCCCGAGACCTAAGTAGCTACACCATGGCACCATTGTGAAAACACTCTGTCACCGGACTGCATCCTGCCTTGAGGACCACAGCCCCCATATTTCCACATTTTGGGACCCCCAATTGACATCCCCTAGTATCCACCCAGAGGACTGCTGTGGCACAGTGCTTGCTGACCCAAAGGTATTGCAGGGTTTCCAGCACTCTATCCCACATGGAATACTACTCCCCAGGAAAAGGACAATATAGCAAACCAAGGAGATGAACCTGGTACAAAGGAAACCAGAATATGCACTTTCCAGACCCTGAGAGCTTCCTGCATGGGGCTGTGAGGACAAAATTTGGAGAGTGTAATCCCTTCTCTGACTCTGCATGCTGCCCCAGCAGTTGCTGCCACCAAACCCAGGTAGGCAAGCCTGAGAGTGGACTGTCTGGGACTGGGGGCCGCAATTCTCCCACAGCTGGCAGAGTGGCCTCTGTACTCAGGCTTGTACACAGAGAGTGAGACCCTTTCTCTGCACACCACTGCAGCCACAGGTGCTTTTGCTGCCACTGGGAACTGAAACAGGCAAGTCAGTGGGTTGCTTGTCTGAGGCTGTGAGTGGCTACTGCACCCCTCACTGGTGGTATGGCCTCAACTCTCAGGCTCACATATGGAAGGAGGAATCCCTTCCCCTCTCTGGATGGCTCTATCTTCACTGCTGCTGCCAAGAGCAGGCAAGCCTGAGAGCTGCATGTCTGGGGCTGTGAGTGGCAACCCCAACCCTGCTGGCAGCAAGGTCTCTGGGCTCAGGCCCACACAGAGAGGTTGTGGTCCCTCCCCAACTCCACTCAACACTGCAGTTACTGCTATAGCCAGGAGCCAAAGCAAATGCTACCCAGAATCTGAGAGCTCCCTATTTAGGGGTGTGGATGCTAATCCTGCCCACACTAGGAGCAAGGCCTCTGGGCTGTAGTGCATGTTCTAAATACAGGCTGCCCCTACACACCAATGCAGCCACTGCTGCTGCCAGAGATGAAGTGTACACTCCCTAGAGCCTTAGAGCTGCCTGCAGGAGATTGCTAATAGCGACCTCACCCATACCAACAGCAGGACCACTGTGCTCTAGCATGAGCCCTGAGGTCAGGTTACCCAGACCCACCACAGCAGATCTCCCCACCCTGCCTACTATAGCCTATACCCCTACACACCATCTGAGGCCTGAGGTCAGACCCATCTAGCCTGGCACTTCCTCCTACCCTAGTCCCCAGAGCCCAAGCATGGTGCCTTAGGACCTAGGGATCACTATACCCATACCCATTCTACCACCTCTGGCATCTGTGTAGTCCCTTCAGGAACCTGAAGATGGGCCCACCCAGCCTGCCACCAACACCACTGCCAGCACCCACCCACATGCACTACCTAGAAGCCTGGGGACTGTCCTGCCCAGCCCATCAAGCCATCACCAATATAAATATACACCTCTCAGGACTCAGAGGGTCATCTGCCACTACTACTGCCATCACAAACACCATACTTTCTTCCCAGGGACTGAAGAACCTGCCCAACCTACTGCTGCCACTACTAGCATCTGAACAAGCCACCCTGGAAGCCCAAGAATCAGTCTGCCTGGACCTGCTGACACTGGTGACACTGTATACCATCCTGGGGTCCAAGAACAAGGATGCTTGGCCCTCCACTGCCACCACTGGAGGCTGAAGACTGGCCCATCTGGCATCTCTGTTTCTAGCAAAAGTTCACCAGAGCCTCCACCAATAATCATACCCTAATCCATGAAGGAAATCATGAATACCACTGATGTTGTTTACAGCCAAATAAATTGTACAGAGAGACTACACTATAGTATGCACCTAAAATAAAAGTGAAAGGGCCATAACTGACCAACACCGTTAAAACATCTTCAGAAAAATTTCTCCCCTATGAAAGCAAATATAAAAAATTGGAAGAAGTGACAATAATAGCAAATATGAAGGTATCAATGTAAGGACATAGGAAACTTGTAAAAGCAAGTAAATATGACACCTCTAAAGGAATCCAGTAATTCTCCAGTAACAGATATCAATCAAAAAAAAATTCACAAAATCCCAGAAAAGGAATTCAAAATTTTGACAGTAAGGAAGCTCAGTGAGATATAAGAGAATTCCAAAGAACAATACAAAGAAATCAGAAAAACAATTCAGGATATGAATATGAAATTTATGAAATAAATAGATATCATTAAAAAGAACTAAATAGAAATTCTAAAACTGAAGAACTCATTAAATGAAATACAAAATATATTTGAAAGCTTACACAATACACTAAATCAAGCAAAAGAAAGAATCTCAGAACTTGAAGACAGGTCTTTTGAAATAACTCAGTCAGACAAAAATAAAGAAAAGGTAATAAACAAAGCTTTCATGATATATGGAAATATGGAACACTGTAAAGCTACCAAATATATGAATTACCAATATACTAGAAGGCGAAAAGAGAACAAAAGGGTTCAAAAACCTATTTAACAAAATAACAGATGAAAACTTCCCAAGTCTAGCAACAGAAATTGATTTTTAGATACAAGACACCAAGCAATCCCCAAACAAATACAATATAAAAGGTCTTCTCCAGAGCACATTATAGTCAAATGGTCTAAAGTCGAAGCAATTAGCTGGGCATGGTGGTGCATACCTGCAATCCTAGCTGGTCGGGAGGCTGAGGCAGGCGAATTGCTTGAACCTGGGAGGCGGAAGTTGTGGTGAGCTGATATTGCGCCATTGCACTCCAGCCTGGGCAACAAGAGTGAGACTTTGTCAAAAACAAACAAACAAAAAAAAGGAGAGCATTCTACAAACAGCAAATGAAAACATCTACAAAGATTACAAAGATCACCTATAAACGAACTCCCATCAGACTAACAGTAGACTTTTCTGTAATAACTTTACAGGCCAAAAGAATGGGATAATAGATTCAAAGTGCTGAAAGAAGAAAACTGCCACCCAAGGATACTATGGACAGAAAAATTATGCATAAATTAATGAGAAATAAAGTCTTTCCCAGACAAGTAAATGCTGAGGGAATTCATTACCACTAAACTAGCCCTATGAGAAATGCTGAAAAGAGTCCTAAATCTAGAATTGAAAAGATGAAAGTTACGATCACAAAAACACACAAAAGTCTAAAATGCACTGGTAAAGCAAACGTATATATGAGGAAGAGAAAAGACTCAAATGATACCACTACAGAAATCACCAAACCACAAGGACAAACAATAAGAGAAAAAGAAAAAAACAAACAACATACTAACAACCAGAAAACAATTGACAATATAACAGGAACAAAACTTTACATATTGACAATAATTTTGAATGTACATGGATTAAATTTGCCACTTAAAAGATGTAGCCTAACTGGATGGATAAAAAAACATGATTTAACTATGTGCTGCCTTCAAGAAATACACTTTACCTGTAAAGACACATATACACTGAAAATAAAGGCATGGAAAAAGCTATTCCACATAGAAACCAAAAGCAAGCAGGGGTAGCTATACTTATATCAGATAAAGATACTTTAAGTCAGAAACAGTAAAAAAAAAAAAAAAAAAAGACAAAGAACATCATTATATAATGATAAAGGGATCAATCCAGCAAGAGGATATAATGTTCTAAATATGTATGCTCCCAACACACTGGAGTGCCCAGATTTATATATCAAATTTCATTAGATCTAAAGAGAGAGACAGACTCCAGCACAATGATAGTGGGGGATCTTAACACCCCACTCTCAGCATTAGACAGATTATCTAGAGAGAAAATCCATAAGGACATTTTGGATTGAAATTGAACCTTAGACCACATGGACTTACAGACATTTTATTCAACAGCAGTAGAATACAATTCTTCTCATCAGTGCATAAAACATTCTTCAAAATAAACCCAATGTTGGTGACAAAACAAGTTTCAACAAATTTTACTAAATTTAGATCATGTAAAGTATCTTCTTAGACCACAGTGGAATAAAATTAGAAATCAATATCAAGAGAAACTTTGGAAACTATACAAATACATAAAAATTAAAGAACATGCTTCTAAATGGCTATTGGTTCAATAAAGAAATTAAAATAATTTTAAAATCTCTTGAAACAAATGACAATAGAAACATAACATGTCATACTAAAACCTGTGTGATACGGTAAAAGCAGCACTAAGAGAAAATTTTACAGCAACAAATACCTACATCCAAAAAAAAAAAAAAAAAAAAAAACAGGTAAATATTTCAAATCATCTAACAATGCACCTCAAGGAATGAGAAAAACCAGAAGAAACCTAACTCAAAATTAGCAAAAGAATAAAAATAATAAAGATCAGAGCAGAACTAAACCAAATAGAGGCTAAAAAGAATGATGAAGTAAGTGAAAAATTGGTTCTTTGAAAAGGTAAGCAAAATTGATAAACCACTAGGTAGACTAACCAAGACCCAAATAAACAAAATCAGAAATGAGAAAAGAGACATTAAAGCTGATATCACAGAAATGAAAAAGATCATCAGAGACTATTGTGAATACTAACAAACTGGAAAACCTAGAGAAAATAGATAAATTCCTAGAAACTAGGAAATCTGAACAGACTAACGAGTGGTGAGATTGCAGCATTAATAGTCTCCCAAAAAAGAAAAGCCCAAGACTGGATGGATTCACTGCATAATTCCACCAAATATATAAAGAAGAATTAATACCAATCCTCCTGCAACTATTCTAAAACATTGAAGAGGGGAGAATTCGCCCTAAGTCATTTGACAATGCCAGCATCATCCTGATATCAAAACTAGACAAGAACACGATAGAGAAAACTATAGGCCAATATCCCTGATGAATATAGATGCAAAAGTCCTCAAGAAAATACTAGCAAACTGAACCCAACAGCACATCAAAAAGATTATATACCATAATCAAGTGCATACCAAGGATGCAAGGATGGTTCAACATATACAAATCAATAAACATGATATATCACAGCAACAGAATGAAGGACAAAAACCATACAATCATCTCAATACACACAGAAAAAGGATTTGATAAAATTCAATACCCCTTCATTATAAAAACTGTCAACAAACTAGGCATAGAATGAACATAACTCAAAATAATAAAGGCCATATATGACAAACATGAAGCTAACAACATACTGAATGAGGAAAAGTTGAAAGCCTCTGCTCTAAGAATTAGAACAAGTCAAAGATGCAGACTTTCACCACTTGTGTTTAACATAGTACTGGAAGTTCTAGCCAGAGTAATCAGTCAATAAAAAGAAACAAAAGGCATCCAAATTGGAAAAGAAAAAGGCAAATTGTTCTTCTTTGCAGATGACATGAGCTTATATTTAGAAAAAACAAAAGTTTCCAGCAAAAGCCTCTTAGAATTGAGAAATTTGGTAAAGTTGTAGGATACAAAATCAACACATAACAATCAGTAGTGTATCTATGCACCAATAATGAAAGAGCCAAAAAAGAAATTTAAAAGGCAATCATATTTACAATAACTACAAAAATAAAATAAAATGAAATACCTAGGAATAAATTTAACCAAGGACATAAAATATATCTAAAAGGAAAACTACAAAACACTGATTAAAAAAACCAAAGAGACAAGCAATGGAAAGACATTCCATGTTTATGAATCAGAAGAATAATTATCATTAATATGATAAACACTGCCAAAAAACAATCTACAGATTCTATGCAATCCCTATCAAAGTACCAACATCATTTTTCACAGAAATAGAAAAAACCATTCTAAAATTTACATGGAACCAAAAAAAGAGCCCAAATACAAAAGCAATCCTGAGTTAAAAAAAAAAAAAAGAAAGAAAGAAAGAACCTGGAAGTATCATGTTACCTGAAAACATATCACAAGGCTACAGTAACCAAAACAGCATAGTATTGGTGTAAAAATAGACACATAAACCAATGAGACAGAATAGAGAACTCAAATAAATCCACATATTTATAGCCAACTGATCTCTGACAAAGCCATTAAGAATATACATTAAGAAAAAGACATTCTCTTCAATAAATGGTGCTGGGAAAACCGGATAATCTTATGCAGAAAGATGAAACTGGACACCTATCTCTCACCATATACAAAAGTCAACTCAAGATTGATTAAAGATTGAACTATAAGACCTGAAACTGTAAAACTACTAGAAGAAAACATAGAGCTGTTCAGTACATGAGTCTAGGCAATGATTTTATGGCTAGAACTCAAAAGCATAGGCAGCAGAAACAAAAATAGACAAATGGGACTCTATTACACTAAAAAGCTTCTGCACAGCAAAAGAAACAGTCAATAGAGTGAGGAGAGAATATCTTGAAAGGGAGAAAATGTTTTTAAACTCCTTTATGTAACTAATATTCAGAACATACAAGAAACTCAACAGTAAAAATAAAACAAAACAAAACAAAAAACACGACAATAAATAATCCAACTAAAAATGGGAAAAGGACAAAAATAGACATTTCTCAAAATAAGACATATATATGGCCACCAGGCATATGACAAAATGTTCAACATCACTAATTATCAGGGAAATGCAAATCAAAACCACAATGAGACATCATTACACTGTAGTTAGAATGGCTATTATTAAAAAGACAAAAAACAACAGACACTGATGAGGATGTGGAATAAAAGGAATTCTTCTACACTGTTGGCTGGAATGTAAATTAGTACAACTTCTATGGAAAGAAGTAAGGAGATTAAAAAAAACCAACAACTGGAAATAGAACTACCATATGACCCACCAATCCCATTACTATTTATCCACAGGGAAAGAAGTCAGCATATCAAAGGGATACCTATACTCGCACATTTATCACAGCACTATTCACACAGTAAAGATATGGAATCAATCTACAAGTCCAACAATGGACAAGTGAATTTTAAAAATGTGTGTATACATAATGGAATACTATTTGGCCATTAAAAAGAATAAAATCATGTCATTTGCACCAGCACAAATAGAACTGGAGGTCATTATGTTGAGTGAAATGGCTAAGGCACAGGAAGACAAATACCTCACATTCTCACTCATTTATGAAAGTTAAAAAATTTTTATTTCACGGACACAGAGAATAGAATGATAGATATCAGAGACTGGGAAGAGTGGGAGGATGAGAGGGAGAATAAAGAGAGGTTGATTAATGGGTACAAATATATAGTTACACAGAAGAAAAAAAGTTCTAATGTCTGATAGCCAACAAGGGTGACTGTACTTAGCAACACTGTTTTGTATGTTTCAAAGTAACTGAGAGGACTTGAAAGGATACCAACACATAGAAATGATAAATACTCAAGGTGGTAGATACTCCAAACACCCTGACTTGATCATTACACATTCTATACATGTAAGAAATACTCACATGTGCCCCATAAATATGTAAAATATTATGTATAAATAAAAGAAAAAAAATTCCCCAATACATAAAAGCAATATGGTACAGTAGAAACATCAAGTGCTCTGGAATCTGAGAGAGCTGGTTTTAAATCCAAGCTCGTTCATTTATTAATTGTGTGCGAGCCCCTACCCTTAAAATTTCTCATCTGTCAGATTATGATAACACCTATTTATCGGCACTATAGAGATGATTAAAAGTTATTAAGAAATATATATATTCCATCTTAGGCACAGATAAAGGAGAAAACTTTGGAGAATCAAAGGCATTACTTAAATTCCCTCATCAGTACACAACTTTCACATACTTTCTTTCTTCATTTTCTTTTCCTAGAATCTTATATTTCTTTTTCTATTTTTCTCCCCAAAAATGACTCAATGTTTAGAAATTCTACCTTATAAAATTCACTTTGCAGATAGGGTTTAGAGACGAAAAGATCTGTCACTGGGTTAGGGGGCTTTCTTCTCCACTTCTGTGTAAAGCTGGGTCTTGGCCCTACAGTCAGAAAGGTAGTGTATTAGTCCATTTTCACACTGCTATAAAGAACTGCCTGAGATGGGGTAATTTAGAAAGGAAAGAGGTTTAATTGACTTACAATTCTGCATAGTTGGGAGGTTTCAGGAAACTTACAATCATTGTGAAAGGCAAAGCCTTTATCACAAGGTGGCAGAAGACAGAGTGAGCCGGGGAAACTGCCACTTTAAAACCATCAGGTCTTTTTTTGTTGTGTCTCTGCCAGGCTTTGGTATCAGGATGATGTTGGCCTCATAAAATGAGTTAGGGAGGAGTCACTCTTTTTCTATTGATTGGAATAGTTTCAGAAGGAATGGTACCAGCTCCTCCTTGTACCTCTGGTAGAATTCGGCTGTGAATCTGTCTGGTACTGGACATTTTTTGGTTGGTAGGCTATTAATTATTGCCTCAATGTCAGAGCTTCCTATTGGTCTATTCAGGGATTCAACTTCTTCCTGGTTTAGTCTTGGGAGAGTGTAAGTGTCCAGGAATTTATCCATTTCTTCTAGGTTTTCTAGTTTATTTGCGTAGAGGTGTTTATAGTATTATTTGATGATAGTTTGTATTTCTGTGGGGTCGCTGGTGATATCCCCTTTATCATTTTTTTATTGCATCTATTTCATTCTTCTCTCTTTTGTTCTTTATTAGTCTTGCTAGTGGTCTATCAATTTTGTTGATCTTTTCAAAAACCAGCTCCTGGATTCAGTGATTTTTTGAAGGGTTTTTTGTGCCTCTATCTCCTTCAGTTCTGCTCTGATCTTAGTTATTTCTTGCCTTCTGCTAGATTTTGAATGTGTTTGCTCTTTTTTCTCTAGTTCTTTTCATTGTGAGGTTAGGGTATCAATTTTAGATCTTTCCTGCTTTCTCTTGTGGGCATTTAGTGCTACAAATTTCCCTCTACACACTGCTTTAAATGTGTCCCAGAGATTCTGGTATGTTGTATCTTTGTTCTCATTGGTTTCAAAGAACATCTTTATTTCTGCCTTCATTTCGTTATGTACCCAGTAGTCATTCAGGAGCAGGTTGTTCAGTTTCCATGTAGTTGAGCGGTTTTGATTGAGTTTCTTAGTCCTGAGTTCTAGTTTGATTGCACTGTGGTCTGAGAGACAGTTTGTTACAATTTCTGTTCTTTTACATTTGCTGAGGAGTGCTTTACTTCCAACTATGTGGTCAATTTTGGAATAAGTGTGATGTGTTGCTGAGAAGGATGTATATTCTGTTGATTTGGGGTGGAGAGTTCTGTAGATGTCTATTAGGTCCGCTTGGTGCAGAGTTGAGTTCAATTCCTGGATATCCTTGTTAACCTTCTGTCTCGTTGATCTGTCTAATGTTGACAGTGGGGTGTTAAAGTCTCCCATTATTATTGTATGGGAGTTTAAGTCTCTTTGTAAGGCTCTAAGGACTTGCTTTATGAATCTGGGTGCTCCTGTATTGGGTGCATATATATTTAGGGTAGTTAGCTCTTCTTGTTGAATTGATCCCTTTACCATTATGTAATGGCATTCTCTGTCTCTTTTGATCTTTGTTGGTTTAAAGTCTGTTTTATCAGAGACTAGAATTGCAACCCCTGCCTTTTTTTGTTTTCCATTGCTTGGTAGATCTTCCTCTATGCCTTTGTTTTGAGCCTGTGGGTCTCCCTGATGAACATTGATGCAAAAATCCTTAATAAAATCCTGGCAAACCGAATCCAGCAGGACATAAAAAAGCTTATCCACCATGATCAAGTGGGCTTCATCCCTGGGATGCAAGGCTGGTTCAACATATGCAAATCAATAAATGTAATCCAGCATTGCATAAACAGTACCAAAGACAAAAACCACATGATTATCTCAATAGATGCAGAAAAGGCCTTTGACAAAATTCAACAGCCTTTCATGCTAAAAACTCTCAATAAATTCGGTATCAATGGAACGTATCTCAAAATAATAAGAGCTATTTGTGACAAACCCACAGCCAATACCACACTGAATGGGCAAAAACTGGAAGCATTCCCTTTGAAAACTGGCACAAGACAGGGATGCCCTCTCTCACCACTCCTATTCAACATAGTATTGGAAGTTCTGGCCAGGGCAATCAGGCAGGAGAAAGAAATAAAGGGTATTCAATTAGGAAAAGAAGTCAAATTGTCCCTGTTTGCAGATGACATGATTGTATATTTAGAAAACCCCGGCTGGGCACGGTGGCTCAAGCCTGTAATCCCAGCACTTTGGGAGGCCGAGACGGGCGGATCACGAGGTCAGGAGATCAAGACCATCCTGGCTAACCCGGTGAAACCCCGTCTCTACTAAAAAATGCAAAAAACTAGCCAGGCGAGGTGGCGGGCGCCTGTAGTTCCAGCTACTCAGGAGGCTGAGGCAGGAGAATGGTGTAAACCCGGGAGGCGGAGCTTGCAGTAAGCTGAGATCCAGTCACTGCACTCCAGCCTGGGCAACAGAGTGAGACTCCGTCTCAAAAAAAAAAAAAAGAAAAGAAAAAAGAAAACCCCATCGTCTCAGCCCAAAATCTCCTTAAGCTGATAAGCAACTTCAGCAAAGTCTCAGGATACAAAATCAATGTGCAAAAATCACAAGCATTCTTATACACCAGTAACAGACAGAGAGCCATATCACGAATGAACTCCCATTCACAATTGCTTCAAAGAGAATAAAATACCTAGGAATCCAACTTACAAGGGATGTGAAGGACCCCTTCAAGGAGAACTACAAACCACTGCTCAGTGAAATAAAAGAGGACACAAACAAATGGAAGAACATACCATGCTCATGGATAGGAAGAATCAGTATCATGAAAATGGCCATACTGCCCAAGGTAATTTATAGATTCAATGCCATCCCCATTAAGCTACCAATGAGTTTCTTCACAGAATTGGAAAAAACTGCTTTAAAGTTCATATGGAACCAAAAAAGAGCCCGCATTGCCAAGACAATCCTAAGCCAAAAGAACAAAGCTAGAGGCATCACGCTACCTGACTTCAAACTGTACTACAAGGCTATAGTAACCAAAACAGCATGGTACTGGTACCAAAACAGAGATATAGACCAATGGAACGGAACAGAGCCCTCAGAAATAATACCACACATCTACAGCCATCTGATCTTTGACAAACCTGACAAAAACAAGAAATGGGGAAAGGATTCCCTACTTAATAAATGGTGCTGGGAAAATTGGCTAGCCATAAGTAGAAAGCTGAAACTGGATCCTTTCCTTACTCCTTATACGAAAATTAATTCAAGATGGATTAGAGACTTAAATGTTAGACCTAAAACCATAAAAACCCTAGAAGAAAACCTACGTAATACAATTCACGACATAGGCATGGGCAAGGACTTCATGTCTAAAACACCAAAAGCAATGACAACCAAACCCAAAATTGACAAATGGGATCTAATTATACTAAAGAGCTTCTGCACAGCAAAAGAAACTACCATCAGAGTGAACAGGCAACCTACAGAATGGGAGAACATTTTTGCAATCTACTCATCTGACAAAGGGCTAATATCCAGAACCTACAAAGAACTCAATCAAATTTACAAGAAAAAACCAACCCCATCAAAAAGTGGGCAAAAGATATGAACAGACATTTCTCAAAAGAAGACATTTATACAGCCAACAGACACATGAAAATATGCTCATCGTCACTCGCCATCAGAGAAATGCAAATCAAAACCACAATGAGATACCATCTCACACCAGTTAGAATGGCAACCATTAAAAAGT
Source organism: Macaca mulatta (assembly GCF_049350105.2). Lineage (NCBI taxonomy): Eukaryota > Metazoa > Chordata > Mammalia > Primates > Cercopithecidae > Macaca > Macaca mulatta. The sequence goes on from NC_133420.1 coordinate 95,773,424, forward strand.
CAGGAAACAACAGGTGCTAGAGAGGATGTGTAGAAATAGGAACACTTTTACACTGTTGGTGGGAGTGTAAACTAGTTCAACCATTGTGGAAAACAGTGTGGTGATTCCTCAAGGATCTAGAACTAGAAATACCATTTGACCCAGCCATCCCATTACTGAGTATATACCCAAAGGATTATAAATCATGCTGCTCTAAGGACACATGCACACATATGTTTATTGTGGCACTATTCACAATAGCAAAGACTTGGAATCCACCCAAATGTCCATCAGTGACAGACTGGATTAAGAAAATGTGGCACATATACACCATGGAATACTATGCAGCCATAAAACAGGATGAGTTCATGTCCTTTGTAGGGACATGGATGCAGCTGGAAACCATCATTTTGAGCAAACTATCACAAGAACAGAAAACCAAACGCCACATGTTCTCACTCATAGGTGGGAATTGAACAATGAGATCACTTGGACACAGGAAGGGGAACATCACACACCAGGGCCCATTGTGGGGAGGGGGAAGGGGGTGGGGGGGGGGAGGGATAGCATTAGGAGATATACCTAATGTAAATGACAAGTTAATGGGTGCAACACACCAACATGGCACATGTATACATATGTAACAAACCTGCATGTTGTGCACATGTACCCTAGAACTTAAAGTATAATAAAAATAAATAAAAAATTAAAAAAATAAAAAAATAAAAAATAAAACCATCATGTCTCATGAGAATTCCCTCACTATCATGAGAACAGCAGGGGGGAAACTGCCCTCATGATCCAGTCACCTCCCACCTGTTCCCTCCCTTGACACGAAATGAGAATTGGGTGGGTTCACAGAGTCAAACCGTTTCAGGTAGCAGGCATGAAGTATGTGTTGGGGAGAGCACAGCCCTCAGCACTCCCTCACCCTGATCATCCGTCAGTGCTATCATCAGAAGTGTGAAGCTGATATGAACATTCTCTAGGGTAGCAATCACTTCATTAATTTCTTTGCAGGACAACTGTATTTGGGGCCCTTGCCTGCACCCCTGCCCTTCAAGTAATAAGTTTCAGATTTTGGTTGTCATTATTTTTAAATTGCTTGTCACTACCAGACATGGGCACCCTAGCTTCTCACACTCCAAACCTACTCTGTCATCTATACTGAGCAGAAGTTATCAGTTTTAGATTTTATAGTAAACTAAACTTAATAAAATATTTTAATAAAAAATAATATATATACCCAAATACACCAATCTTAGTTCTTTGTGGGAATATTACTTTGTTAAGAGAGCATAAGCCAGCTATCATTTATTGAGAATTCACACCTTCTGGTATCTCTTTATTGTATAGAGAAAATTTCTGAATTTATGTCACTGTGTTCCATTCTTTGGCATATGTGAAGGTGATATTTTAGAGGAGTTATGCAACATCCAAGGCTGGACAAGGCAATTCTTACAGATATTGTTGGTTTGCCTACATTATAAGTCCAATAACTCTGCTCATAGATCCATGCCAAAATTATAGTTTTCAGAAACTTCTGCAAAAGGATTTAAACAGTTTTGTGCCTTGCCACCAAAATGTGTGTTCATTTTCCTACACCTCCACACCTGGCAGTATTTCAGCCCAACATTTGTTACAGTATTTTCAGTTCATCTTGTTTATTTTCTGCTTTATTTTTTCCCTTGATGTACATTTTATGTGCAAAACCAAAGTTATCATTCCCCATGTATACTGCTACTGTTTAGTCCTGTTCCTAATCCATATTATTCTTAATTAAAATACACTTTAAAATAGCATGGTCAGCAGGGTTTAAAATTTTTACTTCCAGCCTCAACTGCTGTAGCCCATGTCCAGAATAGTATTTGTTACATTTCAGATCCATAGCACAAAATTGCAGAAATATTACTAAAAGTGAGTATTTGATATAAAATATTGTTTCTGCAAACACACGTTTTAAAATATTGATGAGATGTCAGCATTGCAATAGTACAGGGAATGCATTGTTAAAAGGATGCAGTGTGGTAGCGTACAAGAAGTTCAGAATTTGAAGTGAAATGGTCTAGATTAGTCATTCTCTCCCAGTAAGTTCCTGGACCAGAAGTATCAGCACCACTTGGAAACTTGTGAAAAATTCAGTCTTGTGCCTTACCCCAAACTAACTGAATCAGAGAGTCTAGGGGTGGGATCCAGCAATCTGTCTGCTACCAAGTCTCTGGCCGACTGCTACCCCACGGATCTGACACATGCTGTGTGAGCATCAGTGGTTATTTTCAAACCTCAGATCAGCTGCTAACTCTATTTGTGGCCCTGAAAAAGTAACCTCTCTGAGCATTAGTTTCCCACTCCACGTTCTCTCTCTTCATTTTCCTTTCCTGTACTCTGACTGCTTAGAGTCAAGAAGGCAGGTCTGCTGGTGAAACTAATGTCCAGCTGGGCAACGATATGCCAGCTTCCACTTCTTGTAGATGCCCCAATATTCACATGAGATTTTCTTGACTCCCTTTGGGTTTGGAGTTTATTGCGTGGATTCTCTGAACTGGCCCTTCCCAGTAAAACTGTAGAGAAAGTGGCTAGGCCCCCAAATTGGGGGTCCCTTGGACTCAAAATGTAAAACACTGCAGAATCCTTCATCCTCAGCCATGAACCTTCACTATAATTCCAGAACCACAGAAAACACTTCCACTCGCCATTCTGTTATGTTGGCAACATGTGGATAATTATACACTGTACTATCTCCATTTTGCAGAATTATTGTGAGGGTCAAATGAAAGAAATGATTATGGAATCACTTTTAAAACTGTAGAGCACTACACAGATGCTGGTTTTTGTTGTATTCTAATACTCTTGAGAATTGTTTTCTGTTTCTATTTCTCCATCCTTTATAATTCTAGTCTCAATAGAGAAAATGAGGCCTCTTCCCTTACCTGTAAGTATTTAATTGTCGGTTGCATCACTCTCATTTCCGTTTTACGAGGCAATGATAGTAAGGCCTCTTTAGGTTGTGAATAGCAGAAATCCATCACAGACTTGTGTAATCCAGAAATGGGGAGACAATGAGGGTAACCCACAGAAACAAAGGGGGGGCTGTAAGAAGCAGGGCCTTAGGCTCTGGAATAAGAGAGTCAACACTGCCTTGCCTTTTTCTCTCCTGCTGCAGCTCTCATCTCTGTCAGTCTTTCACTTTGCTTTGAGCACTACCTTGTTTCTCCTACTCCAGCCAGGTTATCACCATGTGGCAGAGAACATGGCCACAAGCAGCTGCAGTTTAACAACATTTGAGGAAGGAGATGGCATCTTTTTCTCACTGTGCATATATGGATCCCAGGGAAGAACTCTGATTGGACCAGGAGTACAGGTACAGTTCTGGGTCATGTCACCACTCCTGAAGAATGAGTAGGGGGCAGCTCCTGGAGTACATAGTGTGTCACCAGAAGAAAGATCTGGGGGAAGCTTGTTAGGAATTCCGAAAAACTAGCTGGCTAACTAACTAACGAATCCCTCCACAAGAATTATCTGGGTATGGTCAGTTCTGTCATAGGGCCTGAAAGGAGATTTCTGTATCCAATTCTAGTGGTTTACATGAATATAGAAAATGACTTACAATGCTAATATATAAAACAATGCAAAGGAGTCTTTCTAAGCATAAAACCCAAGCCATAAATAAAGGTTCCCTTTTTTTTTTTTTTTTCAGTAGAATCCAGCCAGTCATGTAGCTTATCAGTTGTCAGTGAACAAAATCTAGATAAGAAATGAAACCCACAATACTGAGGTTGTAAGGAGCAAGGAGGTGTACCTGCCCTCATGATCCCATTGGCCCAGGAGTTAAGCAATCAAGCATGTTGATAATGTATTCCACACTTCCTCGTGGCAATTTCCATCAAGGAAAAGACAAACGACAAGTTTATGGTTTTATGTGGCTTTTATACAAAACCGCATAGCTTCTTTGTGAAATGCAGACGACAAATACTCAAATAATGTCTATGCTCTTTACAATAGTAATGTTTGACTAGGATTTGATCTTTCTTCTTTAGATCAAAAACATCTAGCATTTCTTCCAAACTACATGTAACAAGAGACTACAGCTTTTTAAAACAAAACACACATGGGCGAGTGGTGTACTGTAAATTTATGGCTGAGAGAGGCAATGTTTAAAAAGTTGAGGATTCCCTAAGAGCCATGGTGGCAACAATTTATGAATTTATATGTTGCTCCAGATTAAAGTAATTATTTAGACTGGCCCAGGGAAGACAACATAATCCCCACTCTTAAAACAAGCTATAGATTGCATTTTCTTCTTGAAAGCCCTGATTAGACTGGTACATCTTATCAATAATTTTGAAAACTGCATTTCCACTGAGAAATTATATATATAAAAAAACCCACCATTCAATTTCTTCATGTTTTGCATTCTTTCAGAGTCGGCAAACATAAAAAAGTCAGCAGGTGGAGCTCCTATTCCCTCGGCAGTCCTGATAGAAGTCCTTCTCTTGAAAGAATTTCCAATTACAGACTGTCTCTCTGGCAGCCCTGTTCTAGGCTCCCTACAGACAGTATCAGAATAATACATGAAAATGCAAGACTCGGAGACATTACAGTATGCTGTCGTAGGTCATAAAGGAGAAGAAGGAAAGAAGAGCCAGAAATCTTTAATTTAATTTAATTTTTATTTTATTTCATTTTTTGCTATTTCTCCCATTTTACATTTCTTTTCAATTAACAAAGAAGGTGTCATCCTTCAAGAGTGAGACTTGACAGGTGTACTAATTCATTTGTTCCCTGGTACACTTTGTACCAGTTCTCTCACCCTTTCACAATGTGGCACTTCATTACCACTGAACTCAGCATTGGATCAGTCAGGAGAAATGGTATCCAACAGGAGAACGAAAAAAGTATGGAACCAGAAAATGCCTTGGACTCCTCTTCAAATTTTGTTTTGTAGTTATTCTGTTGGCAAGTAAATTCACGAAAAATTTAAGTATCTTTCCCGTTAACCACTAAGTCTGATAACTTCTCTAAATTTTTCATGAGGGTGTGTGATTGCCATTTTGCAGGCAGCAATGACAATAAAAATACCCTTTTAATTCACTACATTTGATATGCACATAATTCCTTTAGTGTGAAACCTACTTACTGTCTTGTTCAATTTGCCATTTCTAAAGGAGTAGTGAGAAACTGGGTGATCGAATACATTTCTTATAAGGACCTGGCACGTGGTATCATGTGACAGCAGATGGCATGTGAAAGCCGTTGTGGGAAATATGGCCCCTGTTAAATAGGCTGTGAATGTGCAAGGTTGTGCATGTCTCCTTAGAGTGCCATTCAGTCACCCTGGCATCTGCAGGAGAGTAAACAGCATCTCATTCACTTTCATAACGAAAGCTAATGTGAACAACCTCAGGAAAGTCATGGAGCTGCAGGTACATGCGGCCTGTTGCCCTGTGGTCAAATGCACAGACCAAAGCTAGTAGCATTCACTCCACAGGGGCCCTGAGCTTGGACAGGCCATGGACATTTGGAATGTATCAGAGTGTTCAATAAGGCACAAAGAATTGAAATCTCAGGGGCTGCACGTGGAGAAGCAGAAAGAACGCAAAGTTCTCCATTTGGTATTAAAATTCCTCTTTGTCTATCCTACCCTGGTTGAAGAGAAAAAAGAGAGTGCTAAGCACATTCAAAGGTGTTCCCTATACTAAGATCTTCAAACCTTTTGCACATTCTGAGAATTTCATGCTCTTCTCTTGATTCACACCAAGGAGAAGCTAAATTTTGCTCTGCAGTACACATCCAAGGCAGCATGCTAATGAGAATTATTATTAAGCAATGTAGAGTTGGCACCAGTCTCTTGCAATCTGCTCAGCAGCAGAAGCAGGAAGGGCAGAGGCAGAGAGTCAGAAAAGCAGCTTTACTGAATGCTCTTCTGGACCTGATTAGTTTTGGTCACTTTCAACACCAGGCAAAGCCAAGTATAATTGCAAGCTTCACAGGCATGGCACACTGTTTCCCACTGTAATGTATTTGGCCTCTCCGTAAAGGGACTTCTAGATCTTACTGTTGCTTTAAAAACATTCCACTCTTTAAAACTGCAAAATCAAGAGTTTCTGCAAATGCAATAACTAGGGTACAGGAAAAATGAATTTACTGTGCATTTGGGATTTCTTCATTTTAGCACCCCATCCAAACAGGCCCATCTCAATCTCAGAATAGGAATTATGTCTCAGAACACTCCCTGGCATAGTTTTTGGAGTAGGCTGTAACATCTTGGTCAGATGGAAGAAACTGGACTACCAACCAATGCCAAACAGAAGAGCCTGAAACTAGAACTGTTACGAATAATCCTCCAAGTATTTAGACTAAACCCTTTTGTGAAGATGGAGCATGAAGCAAATTATTTGGAATTAAGCCACAATACCAAAATAAAAGATCAGTTTCACATTTGTATTGATTCATTATTAGACACACTTTATCAGAAAGGTTTTTACTGGAACATTCTGATGTGAGATGATCCTAAGATTAACAGGCAGCAGTCATCCACTCTCTCTCTCTCTGTGTTGAGTATTAGAACCATAGGCCCACGTAGCTGATTGCCACTCAGATATTCCTTAGGCACTTCAAATGGAATAAGTTCCCAACTGTATTTACCGAGGTATGTTCTTTTTCCTTTTCCTATAGTCTCTAACAGTCAAGAGACTTGGAAGTCAGCCTTGGTTGGCATCTCAGTTTCCCTCAACTCTCTCTCTCTCTCTCTCAGATTCCTGAGCCCAACCCCAGACTTTCTGAATTCAAATCTTTGTGGATATAATTTAGAAATCAGTCTTCTAAAAAGCACCTCAAAAGATTATCTATGTACACTCAAGTGTGTCTATCATTTTAAGATATAATATACTTTAAGCACATCATCTGACATCAGAAAATAAATTTAGTTTCTAAGACAGAAAACAGACTGTGATTATTTTAAAAAATATTTTGACCTGGCGCAGTGGCTCATGCCTGTAATCCCAGCACTTTGGGAGGCCAAGGCAGGTGGATTGCCTGAGCTCAGGAGTTCAAGACCAGCCTGGGCAACACGATGAAACCCTGTCTCTACTAAAATACAAAAAATTAGCCAGGCGTGGCAGCGAGTGCCTGTAGTCCCCGCTACTCAGGAGGCTGAGGCAGGAGAATTGCTAGAACCCAGGAGGCGGAGGTTGCAGTGAGCCAAGATTGCCTCACTGCACTCCAACCTGGGCGACAGAGCGAGACTCCATTTCTAAAACAAACAAACAAAAAAAAAAATCACATATTAATTATATTTTGTTATCTGCTCTTGGGTTACCAATGAAAATTAGTACATATTAGAAGAATTGGGAAATTATATGAATATAGATGATCACAATTTATGAACCAATTGAGCAACTTTCATTGATTACCTCCTATATTATGTTTCAGGCACAGTGCTAGATTTATGTATAGAGGCCATAAATAAATTCAATTTATTGTCTCTCAAGTCAAATGGACTTCCTATAGTTTTATTAATATGAGAGGAAGCTTAACTTAATAATGCCTATAAATTGGAGTTGAAGTGTAATGTTCTCCCTGCCCTAGTTCTTTTGTTGTTATTTTATTTTGTTTTATTTTATATTCAGGGGATATATGAGCAGATTTGGTACAAGCATATATTGTGTAATGGTGAGGTTTGGGCTTCTAGTGGACTCATTGCCCAAATAGTTAATACTGTACCCAACAGGTAATTTTTCAACCCTCACCTTCTTCTTACCCTATCTCCTTTTAGAGTCCCCAGTGCCTATTTTTTCCATCTTTCTGTCTATGTATACTCACTGTTTAGCTCCCACTTATAAGTGAGAACATGCAGTATTTCATTTTTCTGTTTCAGAGTTACTCAGAATAATGGCCTCCAGTTTTATCCAGGTAGCTGTGAAGAACATGATTTTTTTTTGTTTTTTGTTTTTTTTTGAGATGGAGTCTCGGAGTCTTGCTGTTGCCCAGGCTGGAGTGCAGTGGTGTGATCTCTGCTCACTGCAAGCTCCGCCTCCTGGGTTCATTCCATTCTCCTGCCTCAGCCTCCCGAGTAGCTAGGACTACAGGCGCCCACTACCATGCCTGGCTAATTTTTTTATTTTTAGTAGACATGGGGTTTCACCGTATTGGTCAGGATGGTCTCGATCTCCTGGCCTCGTGATCCACCCACCTCGGCCTCCCAAAGTGCTGGGATTACAGGCTTGAGCCCGGCCAAACATGATTTTATTCTTATTTATTCCGTAGTCTATTTCTGATGACTGGGATGGGTGAGGTGAGCCAAGCTGGAAAGAAAGACCCCACTATACCAAACATGTTCTGTTAAGACATAAAGATAGGACAATTATTATTGAACATTCAGATAGGTTTCAAGAGGTAGGGCATATTTTGGGAGAGCTACATAATTTGTGGAGTCCAATGCAAAATGAAAATATGGGGCCCCTACATTAGGAGAAATACCTAATGTAGATGACAGGTCGATGGGTGCAGCAAACCACCATGGCACATGTATACTTATGTAACAAACCTGCACGTTCTACACATGTACCCCAGAACTTAAAGTAAAATTTTTAAAAAGTAATAATAATAATATTAGTTAACCCATAAAAAAAAAGAAAATATGGGCCCCTTGTTCAAAAAGCAGGAAAAGGGTGACATTAAAGCTATTAAAACATAAAGCCTCTTTTCTTTTTTTGGTAGTGGCTCTCTCAAATTGTCGTGGTGCACTTTCATTGCTATTTAATATTGTTCTAAGTAAAAAAAATTAGTTTAAAATTTTTAGCATGAATTTTACCATTCATCTTTATATTGTGCAATGGCAGTTTTAAATGCAAATATAAGATCATTGACCTTGTATGTGGAATCATTGAAATTCCATAATTCATACTTCATAGCTCATACCTACATGTGTATATTGTTCTGGCCAGAATGGCAGAATAACTACATAAAATTAACTCAACTGTTTTTATTTTACTTCTTGATCTGCACACATTCTATCAACCTTCTCTACCTTAAAGTTGCTGATGAGTAAGGAAGGACTTATTATCATTATTTTAGTGTAAGTTGTTAGCTAGTACAGGGAAATAACATGAGTAAGAAAGGATGTGAAAGTGTACTTGAGTTGTTCATGTTTCTCAACACCAATGCCATCTTTAAAAAAAAAAATTATTTTTTCTGATTAGCATTTTTTTCTTTTATTCATTTATTTTATTTTATTGACAAATTGTATGTATTTGTAGTGTGCAACAGCATGTTTTGAAATGTGTATACATTGTAGAATGACTAAATCAAGTTAATTAACAAATGTATTACCTAAAATGGTTACTATTTATTTATTTTCTTATTTTTATTTAATTTAGTTTAATTTTTTTTTTTTTTTTTGAGATGGAGTCTCACTCTGTTGCCAGGCTGGAGTGCAGTGGCACTCACTACAACTTCCGCCTCCCAGTTTCAAGTGATTCTCCTGCCTCAGCCTCTCGAGTAGCTGGGACCACAGGTGTGTGCCACCATGCCCAGCTTATTTTTGTATTTTTTAGTAGAAACGGGTTTTCACCATGTTGGCCAGGATGGTCTTGATCTCCTGACCTTATGATCTGCCCACCTCAGCCTCCCAAAGTGCTGGGATTACAGGAGTGAGCCACCATGCCTGGCCTTTTTTTTTGTTTAATTTCAAGTTCTGGGGTGCCTGTGCAGAACGTGCAGGTTTGTTACATAAGTACACGTGTGCTATGGTGGTTTACTGCACCTATCAACCCATTATCTAGGTTTTAAGCCCCACATGCATTAGGTATTTATCCTAATACTCTCCCTCCCATTGCCCCACACCCCCCAACAGGCCCTGGTGAGTGATGTTCCCCTCCCTGTGTCCATGTGTACTCATTATTCAACTCCCACTTATGAGTGAGAACATGCGGTGTCTAGTTTTCTGTTCCTGTGTTAGTTTGCAGTTTGCTGAGAATGATGGTTTCCAGTACCCAGTCTATCATTGATGGGCATTGAGTTGGTTCCAATTCTTGACTATTGTAAATAGTATTGCAATAAACATAAGTGTGCATGTGTCTTTATAGTAGAATAATTTATAATCCTTTGAGTACAGATCCAGTAATAGGATTGTTGGGTCAAATGGTATTTCTGGTTCTAATCCTTGAGGAATCGCCACACTGTCTTCCACAATGGTTAAACTAATTTACACTCCCACCAACAGTGTAAAAGCATTCCTATTTCTTGGTAGCCTCGCCAGCATCTGTTGTTTCCAGACTTTTTAATAATCACCATTCTAAATGGCATGAGATGGTGTCTCACTGTGGTTTTGATTTGCATTTCTCTAATGACCAGTGATGAGGACCTCTTCAAGGAGAACTACAAACCACTGCTAAGGAAATAAGAAAGGACACAAACAAATGGAAAAACATTCCATCCTCATGGATAGGAAGAATCAATATTGTGAAAATGGCCATACTGCCCAAAGTAATTTATAGATTCAATGCTATACCCATGAAGCTACCGCTGACTTTCTTTGCAGAATTAGAAAAAACTACTTTAAATTTCATATGGAACCAAAAAAGAGTCCATATAGCCTAGATAATCACAAGCAAAAACAACAAAGCTGGAGGCATCATGCTACCTGACTTCAAACTATACTACAAGGCTACAGTAACCAAAACAGCATGGTACTGGTACCAAAATAGATATATACATCAATGGAACAGAATGGAGACCTCAGGAAAAACATCACACATCTGCAACTATCTGATCTTCAACAAACCTGACAAAAACAAGCAATGGGGAAAGGATTCCCTATTTAATAAACAGTGCTGGGAAACTGGCTAGCCATATGCAGGAAACTAAAACTGGACCCCTTTCTTACACCTTATACAAAAATTAACTCAAGATGGATTAAAGACTTAAATGTAAAACCTAAAACCATAAAAACCGTAGAAGAAAACATAGGCAATACAATTCAGGACATAGGCATGGGCAACGACTTCATGACTAAAACACCAATAGCAATTGCAAAAAAAGCCAAAATTGACAAATGAGATCTAATTAAACTAAAGAACTTCTGTGAAGCAAAAGAAACTATCATCAGAGTGAACAGGCAACCTACAGAATGTGAGAGAATGTTTGCAATCTATCCATCTGACAAAGGGCTAATATCCAGAATCTAGGAGGAACTTCAACAAATTAACAAGAAAAAAACAACCCCATCAAAAAGTGGGCAAAGGATATGAACAGACACTTCTCAAAAGAAGACATTTATGCAGCCAACAAACATATAAAATAGTTACTAGTTATTAATGGTGAGAAAACTTAAGATCTGCTGTATTAGCAATTTTGAAATATACAATATGTTGTTATTAACTATAGTCCCCATGTTGTACAATAGATCTATTGAACTTATTCCTCCTGTCTAACTGAAATGGGTATATTCTTTGACCAACATCTCACACCATCCCCCATACTCCTAGCACCTGGTAACCACCTTTCTACTCTCTGCTTCTATGAGTTTGACGTTTTTGTATTCCACATGTGAGATCATGCAGTATTGGTCTTTCTGTGCCTGGCTTTTTTTACTTAACATAATGTCCTTCAGATTCATCCATGTTGTCACAAATGGCAGGATTTCCTTCTTTTTAAAGGCTGAATAGTATTCCATTGTGTATATATGCCAGGTTTTCTTTATCCATTTATCTGTTGATGGACACTTAGGTTGATTCCACATATTGGCTATTGTGAATAAAGCTGCAATGCACATGGGCATGTAGACATCTCTTCAATATACTGATTTCAATTTTTGGATATATATCCAGTAGTGGGTTTAGGCAATTCTATTTATAATTTTTTAAGAGATTTCTAGACTGTTTTCCATAATGGCTGTACTAACTTACATTCCCAACAGTGTACAAAGGTTCCCTTTTCTGCACATCCTTACCAACACTTGTCTTTCATCTTTTTGATAGCAGCTGTTCTAATAGGTATGAGGGGATATCTCATTGTGATTTTAATTTGCATTTCTCTGACGATTAGTGACATTGAGCTTTTTGCATATACCTGTTGGCCATATGTATGGTTTTTAAAAATGTTTATTCAGATCCTTTCCCCATTTTTAAATTGGGTTATTTGTATTTTGCTATTGAATTGTTTGAGTTCCTTATATATTTTTGATATTAATACCTTATCAATTGTATGGTTTGCAAATACTTTTTCCTATTCCGTAGGTTGTCTCTTTACCACTGCCTTCTTTCTGCATTCAAAGCATGTTCTAGTTCAAACAGAAAGCCTGGCCTCTTGCAGCTGTCAGCTTCTGCTTAGTCAGACATAGATGTAACAGACTTACCTTGTACTTACTTTGAGTCTGACTGAATTCCCACTCATCATGGGGTCAGAGAAATTATGTGCTTATGGGGCATACTGAACATTATGTGTGAGTGGGGTGGCAAATAATGGCAGCACAGATGCTTATTGCCGTATCCTGTGTTCAGGCTCCATCATCCTATTGCATTTCACTTAAAAAACATAAATTCAAAGAAAAAAGTAACAATTTCAAGACGGTAAGAGTAGAGTATTAAACCAAGTGCAGGACCTTTCTGATAATGTGTTCTGTGCAACTTTATAGGTTGCACATCCATGAAGCCAGCCTTGTAGGGTATGAGGAGGAATAGAAGTTAAAGTAATTCTCTGTGACTTCACCATTCATTTATAGAGCACCTGGGAAAGCACTTCCAGACTTAAGCCTCATAAGAAAGATGCTCCTAACGTATGATTTCTCCCTCACTACCTTATAAACAGCCCTCACCCTTCTCTCTCTTTGTTCAAACCTCCATACTCAAACCTTCAAGTTCCTCAGTGACTCCACCTCCCCTCCTGGGGAGTTCTGAGAGAGATGTGTTCCCCTCTTTGCCAGGACTTATGGGATCTCTTATCTGTTCATTCAAGAAAAAGAGAGAAAGAGTTGGGATGTGGACACTCATCCCATAATCAAGGATGAAGATGACTATGGATGCTTCAATTTCAGGTCAGTTTCCCCACCACAGAGAGATGCAAAATACTTTTCCTGTTCACTTAAGAAAGGTAAGCATATCACCAAGACAAATATTTCATTATTTTCTAGGAGAATATTGCCTGCAGTCATATTGAGGAAATGTTCTTCTATTTAGTGACTTTAGTCTTTCTGCCTTTTGAATAATAGACCCTTCAATTATTTCGTTAAGCATTATGTACTTCTGAACATTGGCTTACTTTACCAGAAAAAACCATACTGGTTGAAAGTGGCTCTCTCCAGTGGAGAGGCAGATTGTGTATTTGGCCCTTCCTTCTCAGACATCCAGACCCTTCTCCACCTCTGGTCACTTGACCTTGGACTATAAGCACATTTCCCTTTTCAATGGGCATCTAATAGTCAGATAACTTATGCTCCCATTATCTAGCAATAGCTTAATGAATCTCATCTCTAGAATTTTTATCTTAAGAGGAGACTTTTATAATTGAAAGAAGGAAGAAAGGGAGGAAGGGAAGGAGGAGAAGGAAATGATGGAGGAGAAAAATCATTTTTAATATCAAAAGTTTTATATGTAATAGACAGAGGATGCAAAGGCAAAGGATCACCCTGCTAGTTATTAAGTTTGTTTTATATGGAGAAACAGTTAACCTTATGAAAATAGAAAGAAAACTATACTGAGAGTTACATACTCCAGAGTAATAGTGGGGCTTTGCTGAACTCCTTTGACAAACACTTTACTAATTCAAAACAATTGGGTTTCCTTGAAACAAAAAAAGCTTCACGACTCTTTTTGATTCAGTTAAGTAAAGAAAAAAAAAAAAGCCCAGATTCAATAATATCCTAGCACCATACTAAAAATGATTTTGTGGTAGTGAGGTTGGCAAGCTAGAATATTATAGGATAAACCCTATAGACCACTTCCTTCATATTGTTTTAAATGCTAAAGATAAAATAAGTAAAATTAAAGAAGCCTAGAATGAGATGTCAGGAAAAGTTGATGTGTTTCCCTCTGACCCTTAAGTAACATCTTTTATTGAATTATTACCTACTGGGAAAAAAAGTCTCACAAAGCCTTCTGGTTCCTGCACCCTCTCCAACATTCTTCTTTCCGACTCTCTGCTTCACAATTTTTTCTTCAATAACATGAATTGTTTACAATATCCCTTTATACCAGGCTGTGTCTTCATACCTTTGTTCATACTATCTTCCCTTTGTTAAGTTTCTTAACTCCTCCCCAACCAGCCTTTGTCTAGCTAATGCCTATTCATCCTCAGCTCCTCAGCTCAAATATCATGATCTCTAGGGAAACTTTCCCTTCATTCATCTCCAACCTGAAGTTGACTTAAGTATCCCTTCTAGATATTTCCAAAAGACCCCATTCACATTTCCATCGCTCTACTTAACTCAGAAAAATCCCTTGTGCTATATGTACCACCTGTGTCACTTTACTATGAACTCCTTGAAAGCAAGGACAACGTGTTATTATTATTATTTAATTCTCCAAACCACAATAGGCAATCAGTAGATGTTCATTAAATGAATGAATAAATGATACATTGAGTCTAACAAGCAGAAAAGAAAACTATAATTTGGAGAGGCAAAGTGGCTTTCCTAAGACCTCATCACTAGCTTAAGACTTGTATGCAGCTCTCCTGAGCTCAAGTCATTTCTCCATAAACAATAACTTAGAAATCCCTAATAATAGGAAAAAAAATGGTTGTTAGTTTGGTTTTTTTAAAAAAACAATGAAAGTCAAAGGAAAAGTACTGAGACTGAAATCACTAAGGCGTGTGGAAATGTTTTCACTTTAAGAAAATTAAGTGGTTTTCTGAATTTAGATGCCATTCCTCTCCTTTAAGGATAAAATGCCAAACTTACCATACTTAGTGCTCAGATTTGTACTTGGTAAATTTATTTATAAGATTAAACATGTAAACTGACTAATTAAAGAGTGTCAAAAACTTGTCAAACATCAAACAGCTGTTACATAACAACATTTTGAAGTCTAGGTTATTATATACAGATTACGTTTCCACTTAAAAAAAATTTTCACATCCTAAAAATTCAGGGAAAATCACCACTTAGGTTTTTCCAAATTCCAAACAACCTGAAAGTGTTCAGAGCTGTTTGAGAATTATACAACCTGGCTGGAGATAGTATACACAAAACACTGTTATTCTCACTCAAAATTATTACTGTAGGCTGGGTGCAGTGGCTCACACCTGTAATCCCAGCATTTTGGGAGGCCAAGGTGGGCAGATCGCCTGAGGTCAGGAGTTTGAGACCAACCTGGACAATATGGTGAAACCTCATCTGTACTAAAAATACAAAAGTTAGCCAGGCATGATGGCAGGTGCTTATAATCCCAACTACTGGGGAGGTTGAGGCAGGATAATTGCTTGAACTCTGGAGGCAGAGGTTGCGGTGAGCTGAGATTGTGCCACTGCACTCCAGCCTGGGCGACAGAGACTCCATCTCAAAAAAAAAAAAAAAAAAAAAAAAAAAAAAAAAAAAGTGTGTGTGTGTGTGTGTGTGTGTATATATATATATATATATATATGTTCTTTATTGCAATTTCAGCAAGGGGAAAATCAAATGAGAAAAGATGTGGATTATTTTATGTCTTAACTGTTTAAAAGCCAAGTATTTTATGAAAAACCAATTCTCTGAAAAAAAAAATTTTCCTGCTCCATTCAACCCCCAGGAAGTTTTTTGATGATGTCTTGTTGATTACCCACCCAATATTTATTTCTCTCTTCCCAAGAGCACCCCAATTTTCATTTATACATCCACAGCTCCCTTACTAGAAGCAATGTGTCTTAGGAATAATCTTATTCCTTTGCTAATGATTGGTTCAGGAATGAGGGATAAGACATAGTACTGGCTAGTAAGGTCAAAGAGAACTTGTTGAGAGTTTCTGGAAAATGTTTCTTTACCTTTAAGTGAGAGCTGTTGGAAGAAGTTATGCACTAGTGAAGCTGGGACTGCCGTTTTGTGAAGCCAACAGAGGAGAACAGAACCTAAGAACCAGCTTTGGGGAAGAAAGCTAGTGCTTGCCAGACTAGGCCAACTCTGAAATCTGTTATACTTCTAGACTCAGTGTCGAGTCAATACATTTCATTATTGTTTAAATTTCTTGAGTTTCTGTACTTGCAGTGGAAGGAATCTTGTTTAGTATGCAGCAAAATTAGTGATTTCATTAATATATCCAGTGTAAAACTCTAAGAAATGTTTTGCTTTAAAGTTCTGCTGCAGAGTGGCACAGCAGAAGCATGTAGGCCCCTAAAGTTATTCAGCTTCTATTTTTCAGTTCTTGGGCTAATGGGGGATGTGGAGGGACATCAAATATTTTAAACTTAGTCTCCATCACTTTACTTCTCACATAGATAACTATCTATGTGTTCAGTTTAATGGATGTTCTCATAAAATTCTGATATTATTGCCTTCTGAATTTGAGGACCATGATTCCACTAGCTAGTAGGGAACACATTCACCCTACACAGAGTAAATTGTGTGGTTCTGATTAGCTCCTCGGGACCTTCAGTTATTCAGGCACCTCAAGAAATGTTGTATATTCTCAAGGAACGTCAGTGTACTGTGAAAATTCCAGAAACTTTATCCTGAATTCTTGGGGTTATTCCACTTAAGTGGGTGCTTTATGGGACCCCACATGTCCTAAACACTTGAAAGATCTAATGTGAATGAATTACTTAAATAATTCATTACAGAATTAAAAAAGAGATACAGTGGTATAGTTACCAGATTAAGAAAATTACTTATTTAGTCCTATCCTTTTGATTAAAAGATATTTTCACCAAGAAGCTGGCTAAATACACCACTTTTGCTCAAATTAATTTTGAGGTATTGAAGGGAGTATAAATGATGCAATGTTTATTTTGATATTTTATATGAACACGATAATAAGTATTATAATTGCTCAAATTTATTTTTATATACTGTGAGTTAAGCATTTTACTCAAGTATTTTGCTGTGTTATCTCATGCAACCTTTACAACAACTGTTTGAAATAAGTTCTGGTATTTTCTTCACTTTGCAGATAGGAAAATTAAGGCTTAAATAAGTTTCAGCAATTTTCCTAAGATCTCTAGAGCCCATGTTCTTAACGTCTTTTCTAAATAGTCAATAGACTATATTCTAAACAGCTAACAATGTTATTGAACTTCCAAAAAGGCAGTGTAGTCTTTAATTGCCTTCATAACTGAACATTATTTTTTTTAATTAATTTATTTTTTATTATTATTATACTTTAAGTTCTAGGGTACATGTGCATAACGTGCAGGTTTACTACATATGTATATTTGTGCCATGTTGGTGTGCTGCACCCATCAACTCGTCAGCACCCATCAACTCGTCATTTACATCAGGTATAACTCCCAATGCAATCCCTCCCCCCTCCCCCCTCCCCATGATAGGCCCCGGTGTGTGATGTTCCCCTTCCCGAGTCCAAGTGATGTCATTGTTCAGTTCCCACCTATGAGTGAGAACATGCGGTGTTTGGTTTTCTGTTCTTGCGATAGTTTGCTAAGAATGATGGTTTCCAGCTGCATCCATGTCCCTACAAAGGACACGAACTCATCCTTTTTTATGGCTGCATAGTATTCCATGGTGTATATGTGCCACATTTTCTTAATCCAGTCTGTCAGTGATGGACATTTGGGTTGATTCCAAGTCTTTGCTATTGTGAATAGTGCCACAACAAACATCTGTGTGCATGTGTCTTTATAGCAGCATGATTTATAATCCTTTGGGTATATAC
Organism: Macaca mulatta; assembly: GCF_049350105.2. Lineage (NCBI taxonomy): Eukaryota > Metazoa > Chordata > Mammalia > Primates > Cercopithecidae > Macaca > Macaca mulatta. Next base: position 95,791,198 of record NC_133420.1, read on the forward strand.
TCAGTAATGGGATGGCTGGGTCATATGGTACATCTAGTTCTAGATCCTTGAGGAATCGCCACACTGTTTTCCATAATGGTTGAACTAGTTTACACTCCCACCAACAGTGTAAAAGTGTTCCTATTTCTCCACATCCTCTCTAGCACCTGTTGTTTCCTGACTTTTTAATGGTTGCCATTCTAACTGGTGTGAGATGGTATCTCATTGTGGTTTTGATTTGCATTTCTCTGATGGCGAGTGACGATGAGCATTTTTTCATGTGTCTGTTGGCTGTATGAATGTCTTCTTTTGAGAAATGTCTGTTCATATCCTTTGCCCACTTTTTGATGGGGTTGTTTGTTTTTTTTCTTGTAAATTTGTTTGAGTTATTTGTAGGTCCCGTTTGATCCGATCTGATCCAGTTTGAACCGGTCTAATCTGGTTCGAACCACTTTGAGCCGGTTCAGTCCGGTTTGATCCGGCCCCATCCGGTTCGATCCGGTTTGAGCCGGTTTCATCCGGTTTGATCCGGTTTCATCCGGTCTGATCCGGTTCAAACCGGTTTGAGCCGGTTGGAGCCGGCTCGATACGGTACGATCTGGTCCGATCAGGTTTGAACCGGTTTCAGCCGGTCTGATCCGGTCTCATCCAGATTGATCCGGTTCCATCCGGTTTGAACCTGTCTCATCTGCTTCAAACCGGTTTGATCCGGTCTGATCCGGTCCCATCCGGTTTGAGCCGGTCTGATCCGGTTTGAACCGTTTTGAGCCGGTTCCATCCGGTCTGATCCGGTCTGATGCGGTTCCATCCTGTTCGAACCGGTTTGATCCGGTCTGATCCGGTTTCATCTTGTTTCAACCGGTCTGATCCGGTTTGAGCCGGTCACATCCGGTTTGAGCCGGTCTGATCCGGTTTGAGCCAGTGTGATCCGGTTTGATCCGGATTGAACCGGTTCGAGCCGGTCTGATCTGGTTTGATCCGGTCTGATCCGGTGTGACCCGTTTCCATCTGGTTTGAACCGGTCTGACCTGGTTCGAACAAGTTTGAGCCGGTTTGAGCCGGTCTGATCCGGTTCGAGCCGGTCCCATCCGGTTTGATCTGGTCTGATCTGGTTCCATCCGGTTTTAACCAGTCTGATCCGATTCGAACCGGTTTGATCCGTTCTGATCCGGTTTGATCCGCTCTGATCCGGTCTGACCCGTTTCCATCCGGTTTGAGCCACATAGATCCGGTTCGATCCGGTTGGATCCGGTTTGAACCGGTCTGATCTGGTTCGAACCAGTTTGACCCGGTTTGATCCGGTCTGATCCGGTCTGATCCCGTTCCATCCTGTTCGAACCGGTTTGATCCGGTCTGATCCGGTTTGATCCGGTCTGATCCGGTTCCATCCGTTTTCAACCGGTCTGATCCGGTTCCATCCTGTTTCAACCGGTCTGATCCGGTTTGAGCCAGTCCCATCCGGTTTCATCCGGTGTGATCCGGTTCCATCCGGTTTGAACCGGTCTGATCCGGTCTGATCCGGCGTGATCCGGTTCCATCCGGTCTGATCCAGTCTGATCCGGTCCCATCCGGTTTGAACCGGTTCGAGCCGGTCCGATCCGGTTTGATCCGGTCTGATCCGGTTTGAGCCGGTCTGATCCAGTTTGAGCCACTCTGATCCGGTTTGATCCAGTTTGAACCGGTTTGAGCCGGTCTGGTCCTGTTTGACCGGTCTGATCCGGTTTGAACGTGTTTGAGCCGGTTCAATCCGGTTCGATCCCGTTGGAACTGGTCTGATCCGGTCTGATCCGGTTTGATCCGGTCCCATCCGGTTTGATCCGTTCTGATCCGGTTCTATCCGGTTCGATCCGGTCTGATCCGGTTCCATCCGGTTTGAGTTGGTCTGATCCGGTTTGAGCCGGTCACATCCGGTTTGAGCCGGTTCCATCCGGTTCGATTCGGTTAGAGCCGGTCTGATCCGGTTCCATCTGGTTTGATCCGGTCTGATCCGGTTTGATCCGGTCGCATCTGGTTTGAGCCGGTCTGATCCTGTTTGATCCGGTTCCATCCGGTTTGAACCAATTCGATCCGGTTTGAACCGGTTCCATCCGGTTTGAGCCGGTCTGATCCGGTTTGATCCTGTTTGAACCGGATCGAGCCGGTCTGGTCCGGTTTGAGCCGGTCTGATCCGGTTTTAACGTGTTTGAGTCGCTTCAATCCGGTTTGATCCAGTTTGAACCGGATCGAGCCAGTCTGGTCCGGTTTGAGCCGGTCTGATCCGGTTTTAACGTGTTTGAGCCGGTTCAATCCGGTTCGATCCCGTTGGAACTGGTCTGATCAGGAGTGATCCGGTTTGATACGGTCCCATCCGGTTTCAGCCGGTCTGATCCGTTTCCATCCGGTTTGAGCCGGTTCCATCCGGTTTGAGCAGGTCTGATCCGATCTGATCCGGTTTGATCCAGTCCCATCCGATTTGATCCGGTCTGATCCGGTTCGATCCTGTCCCATCCGGTTTCAGCCGGTCTGATGCGGTCTGACCCGGTTCCATCCGGTTTCAACCGGTCTGGTCCGGTTCCATCCGGTTTCAACCGGTTCGAGCCGTTCAGATCCGGTCCGATCCGGTTCCATCCGGTCTGATCCGGTCTGATCCGGTTCCATCCGGTTTGAACCGGTTCCAGCCGGTCCGATCCGCTTTGATCAGGTCTGATCCGGCTCCATCCGGTTCGATCGAGTCTGATCCGGTTCCATCCTTTTCGAACCGGTTCCATCCGGTCCCATCCAGTTTGATCCGGTTCCATCCTGTTTGAGCTGGTGCGATCCGGTTTGATCCGGTTTGATCCGCTTCCAACCGGTCTGATCCAGTCTGATCCGGTTCCATCCGGTTTGATCCGGTTCCATCCGGTCTGATCCGGTTTGATCCGGTTCCATCCGGTTTGATCTGGTCCGATCCGATTTGATCCGGTCCCATCCGGTTTGAGTTGGTCCGATACGGTTTGAGACGGTCTGATCCGGTTTGAACGGGTTTGAGCCGGTTCGATCCGGTTCGATTCGGTTTGAGCCGGTCTGATCCGGTTCGATCCAGTCGCATCTGGTTTGAGCCGGTCTGATCCTGTTTGATCCGGTTCCATCCTGTTCGAAGCGGTCTGATCCGGTGTGATCCGGTCTGATCCGGTTTGATCCAGTCCGACCCCCTTTGATCAGGTCTGATCCGGTTCTATCCGGTTCGATCCGGTCTGATCCGGTTCCATCCGGTTTGAGTTGGTCTGATCCGGTTTGAGCCGGTCTGATCCGGTTTGAGCCGCTTCCATCCGGTCTAATCCGATCTGATCCGTTTCCATCCGGGTTGAACGGGTTTGAGCCGGTTCGATCTGGTTCGATCCCGTTTGAACTAGTCTGATCCGGTTTGATCCGGTCTGATACGGTTCCATCCGGTTTGAGCCTGTCTGATCCGGTTTGAGCCAATGTGATCCGGTTTGATCCAGTTTGAACCGGTTCGAGCCGGTCTGATCCGGTCTGATCCGGTTTGATACAGTCCCATCCGGTTTGAGCCGACCTGATCCGTTTCCATCCGGTTTGAGCCGGTTCCATCCAGTCTGATCCGGTTTGATCCGGTCCCATCCGGTTTGATCCAGTCTGATCCGGTTTGATCCGGTTCCATCCGGTTTGATCTGGTCCGATCCGGTGTGAGCAGGTTTGATCCGGTTTGATCCGGTCCCATCCGGTTTCAGCCAGTCGGATCCGGTTTGAACCGTTTTGAGCCTGTTCCATCCGGTCTCATCCGGTCTGATCCCGTTCCATCCTGTTCAAACCGATTGATCCGGTCTGATCCGGTTTGATCCGGTCTGATCCGGTTCCATCCGTTTTCAACCGGTCTGATCCGGTCTGATCCGGCGTGATCCGGTTCCATCCGGTGTGATCCGGTGTGATCCGGTTTGAACCGGTCTGATCCGGTCTGATCCGGCGTGATCCGGTTCCATCCGGTCTGATCCAGTCTGATCCGGTCCCATCCGGTTTGAACCGGTTCGAGCCGGTCCGATCCGGTTTGATCCGGTCTGATCCGGTTTGAGCCGGTCTGATCCAGTTTGAGCCACTCTGATCCGGTTTGATCCAGTTTGAACCGGTTTGAGCCGGTCTGGTCCTGTTTGAGCCGGTCTGATCCGGTTTGAACGTGTTTGAGCCGGTTCAATCCGGTTCGATCCCGTTGGAACTGGTCTGATCCGGTCTGATCCGGTCCCATCCGGTTTGATCCGTTCTGATCCGGTTCTATCCGGTTCGATCCGGTCTGATCCGGTTCCATCCGGTTTGAGTTGGTCTGATCCGGTTTGAGCCGGTCACATCCGGTTTGAGCCGGTTCCATCCGGTTCGATTCGGTTAGAGCCGGTCTGATCCTGTTTGATCCGGTTCCATCCGGTTTGAACCAATTCGATCCGGTTTGAACCGGTTCCATCCGGTTTGAGCCGGTCTGATCCGGTTGGATCCAGTTTGAACCGGATCGAGCCGGTCTGGTCCGGTTTGAGCCGGTCTGATCCGGTTTTAACGTGTTTGAGCCGGTTCAATCCGGTTCGATCCCGTTGGAACTGGTCTGATCAGGTGTGATCCGGTTTGATCCGGTCCCATCCGGTTTCAGCCGGTCTGATCCGTTTCCATCCGGTTTGAGCCGGTTCCATCCGGTTTGAGCAGGTCTGATCCGATCTGATCCGGTTTGATCCAGTCCCATCCGATTTGATCCGGTCTGATCCGGTTCGATCCTGTCCCATCCGGTTTCAGCCGGTCTGATGCGGTCTGACCCGGTTCCATCCGGTTTCAACCGGTCCGATCCGGTTTGAGCCGGTCCCATCCGGTTTCAACCGGTTCGAGCCGTTCAGATCCGGTCCGATCCGGTTCCATCCCGTCTGATCCGGTCTGATCCGGTTCCATCCGGTTTGAACCGGTTCCAGCCGGTCCGATCCGCTTTGATCAGGTCTGATCCGGCTCCATCCGGTTCGATCGAGTCTGATCCGGTTCCATCCTTTTCGAACCGGTTTGATCCGGTCCCATCCAGTTTGATCCGGTTCCATCCGGTTTGAGCTGGTGCGATCCGGTGTGAGCCGGTCTAATCCTGTTTGAACCGGTTTGAGCCGATTCCTTCCGGTTTTAACCGGTCTGATCCGGTTCCATCCTTTTCGAACCGGTTCCATCCGGTCTCATCCGGTCTGATCCGGTTCCATCCGGTTTCAAACGGTCTGATCCGGTTCCATCCGGTTTCAACCGGTCTGATCCGGTTCCATCCGGTTTTAACCTGTCTGATCCGGTTCCATCCAGTTTCAACCGGTCTGATCCGGTTTCATCCGGTGTGACCCGGTTCCATCCGGTCTGATCCGGTCTGATCCAGTTTGATCCGGTTTGATCCGGTTCCATCCAGTCTGATCCGGTCAGATCCGGTTTGAGCCGGTCTGATCCGGGTTGAACGGGTTTGAGCCGGTTCGATATGTTTCAATCCCGTTTGAACTGGTCTGATCCGGGTCCATCCGTCTCGAACCGGTCTGATCCGGTTTGATCCGGTCCCATACGGTTTGAGTCGGTCTAATCCGTTTTGAGCCGGTCCGATGCAGTTTGATCCGGTTTGAACCTGTTTGAGCCGGTCGGATCCTGTTTGATCCCGTCTGATCCGGTTCCATCCGGTTTGAGCTGGTCCGATCCGGTGTGAGCCAGTCTAATCCGGTGTGAACCGGTTTGAGCCGGTTTGATCCGGGTTGAACGGGTTCGAGCCGGTTCGTTATGTTTCGATCCCGTTTGAACTGGTCTGATCCGGGTCCATCCGTCTCGAACCGGTCTGATCCGGTTTGATCCGGTCCCATACGGTTTGAGTCGGTCTAATCCGGTTTGAGCCGGTCCGATGCGGTTTGATTCGGTTTGAACCGGTTCGAGCCGGTCCGATCCGGTTTGATCCAGTTCCATCCAGTTTGAGCTGGTCCGATCCGGTGTGAGCCAGTCTAATCCGGTGTGAACCGGTTTGAGCCGGTTTGATCCATTCTGATCCGGTTTGATCCAGTTCCATCCAGTTTGATCCGGTCTGATCCGGTTCCATCCTTTTCGAACCGGTTTGATCCGGTCTGATCCGGTTGCATCCGGTTTGATCTGGTCTGATCCGGTTCCATCCGGTTTCAACCTGTCTGATCCGGTTTGAGCCGGTCCCATCCGGTTTCATCCGGTGTGATCCGGTTCCATCCGGTTTGAACCGGTTCCATCCGGTCTGATCCGGTCTGATCCGGTTTGATCCGGTCCCATCCGGTTTGAGCCGGTCTGATCCGTTTCCATCCGGTTTGAGCCGGTTCCATCTGGTTTGAGCCGGTCTGATCCGGTCTGATCCCGTTTGATCCAGTCCCATCCGGTTTGATCCGGTCTGATCCGGTTTGATCCGGTCCCATCTGGTTTGATCCGGTCTGATCCGGTTTGATCCAGTTCCATCCGGTTTGAGCTGGTCCGATCCGGTTTGAGCCGGTCTGATCCGTTTTGAACCGGTTTGAGCCGGTTCCATCCGGTTTGAGCCGGTCTGAAATGGAAGAACATACCATGCTCATGGATAGGAAGAATCAATATCGTGAAAATGGCCATACTGCCCAAGGTTATTTATAGATTCAATGCCATCCCCATCAAGCTACCAATGAGTTTCTTCACAGAATTGGAAAAAACTGCTTTAAAGTTCATATGGAACCAAAAAAGAGCCTGCACCTCCAAGACAATCCTAAGTCAAAAGAACAAAGCTGGAGGCATCACGCTACCTGACTTCAAACTATACTACAAGGCTACAGTAACCAAAACAGCATGGTACTGGTACCAAAACAGAGATATAGACCAATGGAACGGAACAGAGTCCTCAGAAATAATACCACACATCTACAGCCATCTGATCTTTGACAAACCTGACAGAAACAAGAAATGGGGAAAGGATTCCCTACTTAATAAATGGTGCTGGGAAAATTGGCTAGCCATAAGTAGAAAGCTGAAACTGGATCCTTTCCTTACTCCTTATACGAAAATTAATTCAAGATGGATTAGAGACTTAAATGTTAGACCTAATACCATAAAAATCCTAGAGGAAAACCTAGGTAGTACCATTCAGGACATAGGCATGGGCAAAGACTTCATGTGTAAAACACCAAAAGCAATGGCAGCAAAAGCCAAAATTGACAAATGGGATCTAATTAAACTAAAGAGCTTCTGCACAGCAAAAGAAACTACCATCAGAGTGAACAGGTAACCTACAGAATGGGAGAACATTGTTGCAATCTACTCATCTGACAAAGGGCTAATATCCATAATTGAACATTATTAAGAATCTTTAAAATGGTCAGGTCAGAAATTTTACCTCAGGCAAGTAAGATTATATCTGAGGCATACTGCCAAATAGTAGGCTTAACAATTCAGGGAGGACAATAGCAAACAAGAGTTCAACCATGAGAACACATCAAATATGGCGGGAGTCTGAAAAACATCTCATACAGATTGGGCAAATTATTCTGCCAGGTTGACTATTAATTTTCTTAATGATATTTAGAGAAACAATACATGTGCATTGTAGAAAAATAAAAAATATAGAAAAAAGAAAAAAAGAATGTCACATACCAACATCCAGAGATTGCCATTGTTAACACCTTAGTGCATATCTTTTGAATTGTGTGTGTGTACGCCTATGTTGTTTAATCTGGAATAGACTTTTTCAAAAAATGACTTTTGAAAATCAAAGACCAGTTGGTCCCTGGAATATTCTATCTTTTAAGAATTTGTACAATTGTATCCTCTTACTTCATCTCCTGTGGAAGTGATTTTAAAGTCTTGATGGATTCAGGTGAAACACTGTGAAAAAAATATCATAGATAATATGGTGTACTTCATGTTTTATCACATCAGAAGACACGGAACTTCTAGTACATTTACCATTAATTTGATAAGATTGACATTCTCTGGAGTAACGACAATCTTAACCTGCTATTGTGCAATTTTATTTTATCTCTTGCGATTAAAAATTATTCTGTGTAATGTCAGCTTGGCACAAAATGAAGGTCCAGTGTCCCAATATCCAGTTACCTAAGGATTTTAACCTTGATAAATCTTGTCTGAATCAATAAGCTAACTAGAATTTGTGAAATGTTATTGTCCTAATTCTGTCATTTCTCCCACATTAATTAATTGGCATTTAAAGTAGAGCCTTCCCTCATCAACTGTTTTGAGCCTCACTTACCTCCTTGTATGATTATGAAGTTATCTAGATGATGTCTATAAACTTTTAAATCCTGGAAGTATTCAAAGGAACACATAAAGTTACTAGATATGTTCATAATGCCCAGAAAGAAGAATACATAATTCTTTATACATTTAAATCTAGTCCTCTGGAAAAGGAAGTAGATTTATTATGCATTGTTCCAGAGGGAAGTTTTGGGAAGGCAACTATTAACGCAACACAGGGAGTAAGTTTCTTATAATTAAAGACACCCATTAATGAAAGGTTTTTCCTCACAAAGTAATAAGGAAATATTTGCCTCCAGAAATATCGGAGGCTGAACCTGTCATGGTTATTGGTCTTTAAGTCCATCCTCCTTAATTGAAATGTTAGAATTATGAGAAAATATAAAGATCTGCAGGAGAATGGAAAAGTCAACAGAAACAGTGCCTGATCTTATAAACCTTCAGAAAGCATACTAGTAAGTAAAAAAAAATCCCAATAAATCTCAGTAATATAGCCAAAGTCCAAGAGATGCAAACTGAGTGGGGGTCCTTACCTTTGCAATCTTCATATTGGGATCAATAGAAATACCTTCTGGAGGAAATGGAGAAGTAAATATGGGTCTGATTCTCTGTGAGGGAATTAAAGGTTTTAGGACTAGTCATTGAATTATGGACTTCAGCTTTTTTCCTCCACCCAGGAACAGTTCACATCCCCCAGTTAGGTGGATTGAATCCTGGTATAGCATATTCAACAAAATATTAGAAGAGTTCTGGTAAAGAAGTACACCATTGGAACATCTCTTACTGCTCATCCCTGCTTCCTATTTCTTTTATTTCTATCCTTGTGCTCAGTCCCATTCCTTTAGGTAGAAAATAACCAATCCTAAAACTGAAGACTAAAACAGTGTTGGATATGGTACAAAGATAAGCCATGTGTCTTCTGAAGTATATCAGAGCAAAAAGAATATCTGCCTTGAGAATCATGCAGCCATCTTCCACACCCACAGCCACTAACTTCGTTAGTAAAACAACAAAGCTCTAAACCAGAACACATGTTCCAAGTTCAAATATTGATAAGAATGACAACTTGGATTTAGTCCAAAGTGACTTTCACTTTGTAAATTACCAAACCAGCAAAATTATATGAGATGAAGAATGCAAGTTAGTAGATGCCTCTCTCGTACATCCTAATATTTTTTATGGCAGTACACCTGAAGTTTAGTGACGAGTGTGGCTCCAAATGAAATAAAATCTTCCAGGCTGGTAGATGTGGACCCACCAGTTGGTATCTTTTATGTTTTATGGCAGTACACCTGAAGTTTAGTGATGAGTGTGACTCCAAATGAAATAAAATCTTCCAGGCTGGTAGACATGGAACCACCAGTTGGTATCTTTTATGCTACTTGGGCTGGTTAACAGGCACATTATTTTCACATGGGAAAATCTGTGCTTTGGGAGGCCAAGGTGGGTGGATCAGCTGAGGTCAGGAGTTTGAGACCAGCCTAGCCAACATGGTGAAACCCCGTCTTTACTAAAAATACAAAAAAAATTAGCTGGGCATGGTGGCACGCCCCTGTAGTCCCAGCTACTTGGGAGGCTGAGGAAGGAGAACTGCTTGATCCTGGGAAGTGGAGGTTGCAGTAAGCTGAGATCGCACCACTGCACTCCAGCCTGGGCAACAGAGTGAGACTCTGTCTCAAAAAAAAAAAAAAAAAGAAAAAAAAAGAAAGAAAGAAAGAAAGAAAAAAGAAAAAGAAAATCTGTGCTGTGCCACAGCATATATGCTTCCATATCCTAGCTCTTATTATATCATTGGGTCTACTTGAGTTTTTAGTACAGTAGGTCTGGCTGTGACCTGCCACCTTGCCAAAGAGGGAAAAAAGAACTCTAGAAGATAACATAACTCAGTGGACCAAGAAAAAGACTGGCTATGATTACTAGGGGGTGGGTTAGTAATAACTTAAAATGCATGGGTACAGGATATATATTCCTTGACTTTGATTGTAAACAACAAGAACATTTCTTAATTCACATAACAAGAAGTCCAGAGACGAATGGGCTTCAGAACTGGTTGAGTCAGCAATTCAATCATGTCACCAAGGATTCAGGTTCTTTCTATGTCTCAGCTTTGCTTCACTACCTGTCATAAAATTGTTATCTGCTAGATATCTGCCAGCACAAAGGGGAGAATTTTTTTCCTTTGTTCAGTTTAATAGGAAATAGAACAATAATCTCCCACCTCTGTGATGAAATGTAAGCCCTTCTCTTGAATCCAGTTGTATCTCTTCACTTTTTTTGAGAGATGGCGTCTCATTATGTTGACCAGGCTGGACCCCAATTCCTGGGCTCAAACAATCTTCCCACCTCAACCTCCCAAGTAGCTGGGACAACAGGCACACATCAGTGTGCCCAGGCTCTCCTTTTACTATTGTACTTTCTTCTTTCTTTTTTCCACATGCTAAATAGAGTAAACAAGACCTGCCTCCTCCCCTCTCATCCTGTTTCTAGGCAGCTATGTACTTGGTGACGTAATGACCCTCTTATTTACCTCAGATCTGCATTAGGGTAGCAGTTGATTATTATTTGATTCCCCATTTTCTACTGTTCCTTATTGTTAGAGATACAATGAATCCTGCTGGAATAAGTGGCAGGGAAGAATTTGAACAGTCTAGTGTCATAGCACCAATGTCATCAAACTAGCAATAAATTCTACCTCAATTCCTATGTGTTTTTAATTCTCTCTCATTCTTGCATATTTCTATTCCCAATAATACTATATCATTTTAATGTGCACTTTCTTAATCAGTTGTGTTGCTCTGTAATAAATCTGTGCTTATTTATATAGTATATTGATACCCAGCCGTTTCATGAAATGCCGATTCCTCCTGCCTGGAGAGTTGGGCCAAACTTCATAGGTAAAGGGCACAGTCCTCCACAAGCATGTCTTCACTTTATACACCAGCCACAAGTCTGGGGTCCCCAATTGTTGTAGTCCATTCTGTGCTGCTCTAACAAAATATCTGAGACTAGGTAGTTTATAAAAAATAGAAATTTATTTTCACTGGGCTCTGGGACGTTCAACCTCAAGGTTTGGGCTGTTTTGGTTGTCTGGTATGGGTTACTCTTCTGCTTTCAAGATGGCGCCTCATTGCTACATCCTGTGGAGAGGAGGAACACCGTCCTCACATGGCACAGGTGAACGGGCAAACCAACTGAACAATGAGTGAAGCTGCTTTTACAGAGGCCTTAATCCCATTCACAAGGGAGGAGTCTTCATGGCCTAATCACCTCTTAAAGACTCTACCTATTAATACGATTACACTATTACCTATTAATACTACCACATCACATTGCCAACACCTGAGTTTTGGAGGGGACACATTCAAACCATAGTACCAAGCCTCCTTTACTTCTGATCAGCTGGCTACAAAGTCAGGGTTTCCCACTACCCCTTCAGTTTTGATAATTCACTAGAAAAACTCATAGAACTCCAGAAGGCGCTATACTTGTGAGGACAATTTTGTTATAGCCAAAAGATACACATCAGAACCAGCCAAAGGGAGAGTCATATAGAGTCACATAGAGCAAGGTCTGAAAGGATCCAAACGCACAACTTCCATCATCTTCAGGGATGCATTACCCTCGCAGCCAATTGATACCTCACAATACACAGAGTATTGTCATCAGGAAATCTCATTTGAGCCTTCGGTGTCCAGAGTTTTACTGGAGCTTGAGCATGTACTGCTCATGAGGCTGATCTTTAGGCTCCAGCCCATCCTGGAGGCTTGGGCTAATGCCTTTAGCCTCTAGTTCCTCTGGGTGTTAGGGCTGAAGTAGTATGTTCCAAAATCTTCATCATAAATCACACCATTGGACTGTTCACTGGTAAAAGCTCCCAGGCAAACAAAAACATTCACATCAAGCAGGACATTCCTGGGGCCTAGAGATCTCCTCCCAGTAGCCAAAAGCAAAAGCCAGAGCTCTCTTTGGGTAAAGTTACTTCTTCACTATACAAATCCAAGTCCTTTTACAGAATGTGCATTTATTATTTTGTGTCAGCACTCTAAGTAAACAATTTTTCTCCCTAATCCTGTGTAGAATTTTTAAATCAATCAATGCTACATTAGTGATTTTTAAAGCTTAAGAAATGCATGAAGTATATCTTCCACTTCTTCATGACAAAGATTATGTAACTTTTAGTAAGAAATAAAGGAATATTTTAGGCTGGCAGTATTAGCAGTGAATCTCCCTGAATCATTAATAAAACAGAAAGAACAAGTAGGATAGTAAAAGCAAAAACTCAAGCACAATATCTACAACTAAACTAGGTAATAAAATATTCTGAAGAACCTAAAATATTAACAAGTGGTGACAAATAATCCACATTTATAAGATCCATCAGTGTCTGTGTGGCCAAAAGCCGAGGAAAGGCAACAGGATGTCCCTGAGAACAGAAGAACCTCAAAATCACCAACAGGTACTCACTGGAAATTGCCAGGGGACAATCTGAGAACAGAATCTAAAACATACACTTTTAGAGTCCAATTCACAGGGACAGGATAAGACAGTTTTTGTAAGTTCTGAAATGTTAGGATTGTATGGCCATAAGGACTTTAAAAACTAAGACATCTAAGGCTCCTATTGGGACAAGATCACACTTAGGAGAAACTGCTTGGAATAGAACCCACATTGGGCAAGACAGGGACAGTAAGGGGTGGGGAAAAGAGAAGGTCTGGATAAAATGGGAAGGAGGACAAGAGGCAGCAGACTTTGAAAAGTAAGAGAATATATATTTTATCACTTCCAAAAAAAATAGCAAATAGAGCCCTAGATCACACCAGCAAAAAAGTTAACCTAATCCATTCCTACATTCAGAATATATATAAAAAATATTTTTACTTAAATTAAGCAATGGAGAAGGATCATAATAGAATCCACACAATTTTATTATAAGACAAAATAAAATAAAGAGAAAAATAATAGCTGCAGAAGTTGCTGAAATATGAAGCATGGGGAAAAGGAAAGAACTGTAAAAAGAAGAAAATCTAGAAATCTGAATTTGGTTCCCTTGAGTCTTTGGCCAAAAATTAAGCAGTGCAAGCACAAAATAAGGCACTGGAAGGCCAAGAAAAGCTATGAGTTGAAAGGGGATTCCAGAGCTTGCACAGGGCTTGGAGATGTTGGGTTTCTGCCTAGCTCAAGTGAGACACTTAAATAAACCCACAGACATTCAATTGACACACAAGAAAGGCCAAATCTAATGAGTAGGCTATTCCAGTCACAGACTAGACCTCCCATATTAAAGCTTATAAATAGTACTGTAAAGGATTAAGCTGATGCACAAGTAAATTAGCTACCTGCCATAACAAAGTTCAATCCTCTTTACAAAAGAGAACAAAATTGACAGCATTCAATTAAAAATTACTACATATATAAATAATCAGGAAAAGGTGGCCTACAATTGAGAGGAAAATCTATCCATAATAATGAGACTTACAAATCACAGAAAGTATGTATTAGAATGGAGTGTTAAGGCATATATCTTTAAGAACACAAAGTAAAACATAAACATAATGAAAGGAACCACTAGGAAATCTCAATAGAGAAATTGAAACTATTTAGAACAAACAAATGAAGACTTTGGAATGGAAAAATACAGTATCTGAAATTAAAAATTCACTGGATGGGCTTGAAAGCAGACTAGACACCAAAGAAGAAAATATCATGGGACTTTAAGACAGATTAATTTAAAAACGTCCAATCTGAAGAAAAGACACAAAGACAATTGCTGAAAAATAAATAGAAGTTCAGAAACTTGTGGAACATAGCAAATGGTTTAATGCATACGAGAATAGAGCTCAGATGTAGATCCACACTGAAAGAGTTAACTGATTTTCTCCAAGGGTAGCAAAGCAATTCAATAAGGGAAAGAATAGTCCTTTCAACGAACAGTGCTAAAGCAATTGAATACCTCTATGGAAAAAAAAAAAAATGAACCTTCATCCATATTTTTTCCTTTTCACAAGAAAAAGATCAAAATAGATAATAATCTGAAATGTAAGTTATGAGACTAGAAGAAGATAGGAAAAAAATAAGTTTAACCTCGAGATAGGCCAAGATTTTTTGACAGGACAGAAAAAGAACTAGCCAAGAAAAAAACAAACAAAAACATAAAACCTGATAAGCTGGACTTCATCAAAATAAAAATCTCTGTTCAACAAAAAACACACTAAGAAAATTAGTGGGTCAGGGCCAAGATGGCGGATTAGATGCCACTGTGGTCCAAGGCACTTACAGAGAGGAATGAAAGGAGCAAATGAATTCAGTCAGCACCTTCAACTGAAATATCCAGTTTCTTGCATTAGGACTGACTAGGCAAACAACCCACGAAGAATGAAGAAAAGCAGAGTGGGGCAACAGACAGCCTACATGGGAGCAGCATAGGGGCAAAGGAACCCCCACCCCCAGCCAGGGAAAGCAGTGAGTGATTGTGTGACCCTGCCCAGGAAACCATTCTTCTCCCATGGATCCTTGCAACCTGTGGATCAGGAAATCCCCTCATGAGCCCATGCCCTCAGGGCCTTGGATCGGATACACGGAGCTGTGTGGAGTCTCAGCAGAGCAGCTGTTCAGGCACACACAGAGACCCAGGAATTTTACATATTTCGGCCCCAGGATCCCCAGCAAGATGGGAGATCGGTCTTTTCATATCCCTAGGAAGAGGGCTGAATCCAGGGAGCCAAGCAGTATTGTTCTGTGGGTCCCACTTTCACAGCACCTCACAAATTAAGACCCACTGGCTTGGAATTCCAGCCAGCCAATGGCAACAGGCTGGAGTCTGCTTGAGGCAGGATCAAGTTCCCAGGGGAGGGACTGCCATCTCTGTAGGTGAGTAGACTCAGTCGTTTCAGCCTGCCAGCACTGGAGAATACTAGCTGTCCAGACACGGAAGGGTCCCCCACAACACAGCATAACTGCCTTGTCAGCTGTTAGCCAGACTGCTTCTTTAAGCAGGACCCCAATCCGTTCCTCCTCACTTGGAGGGACCTCCCTGCCAGGGCTTCAGCCACTTCACCAGGGTTATACAGACAGCTCTGATCACTCCTTGGGATGGAGATCATGGGGTAGGGGGCAGCTGCCATCTCTGCAGTTTGGTAGACTCAGCAGTTCCAGCCTGCTAGCTGTGGAGAACCCAAATGGTCTGGATGAGTAAGGGTCCCCCTCAATGCAGCACACCTGCTCTACCAAAAAGCAGCCAGACTGATTCTTTAAGCATGTTCCTGATCCTGTTCCTCCTGACTGGGTGAGACCTCCCAGTAGGTGTCTCCAGCCACCTACTACAGAAGCCTGCTCAAACCAGCAACAGGTCAGTACCCCCTGGGACAGAGCTTCCAGAGGAAGCAGCAGGCTGCCATCTTTGCAGTTTCATAGCCTTCACTGGTAATACCTCCAGGTATGGGAAAAACCAAGGCAACTAGGGTCTGGAGCAGACTGCCAGCAAACCACAGCAGCCCTATGGAAGAGTGGCCTGACTATTAAAAGAAAAACAAACAAAAAACCCCAACAATACCCACAAAAAAAGATCCCACAAAATGCCATTCAAAGGTCAGTAACCTCAAATATCAAAGGTAGATAAGCCCACAAAGATGAGAATCAATCAAAAAATGCTGAAAACTCAAAAAACCAGAGTTCCTCTTCTCATCTAAATGACCACAACACCTTCCCAACAAGGGCACAGAACTGGGCTGAGGCTGAGATGGCTGAATTGACAGAAGTAAGCCTCAGAAGATGAGTAATAATGAACTTCACTGAGAGCTAAAGGAGCATGTTCTAACCCAATGCAAAGAAGCCAAGAATCATGATAAAGCAATACATGAACAAATACCCGGAATAGCCGGTTTAGAGAGGAATGCAACCAATTTGATGGATCTGAAAAACATAACATGAGTACAATGCAGTCACAAGTATCAATAGCAGAACAGACTAAGCATAGGAAAGAACATCAGAGCTGGAAGTCTACCTTTCTGAAATAAGACAGGCAGACAAGAATGGGGAAAAATGAATGAAAAGGAATGAACAAAACCTGCAAGAAATATGGGATTATGTGAAGAGAATGAACCTACAACTGATTGGGGTACCTGAAAGAGATGGGGAGAATGGAACCAAGTTGGAAAACATACCTCAGGATATTATCCAGGAGAACTTCCCCAACTTAGCAAGACAGGCCAACATTCAAATACAAGAAATGCAGAGAACCCCAATAAGATACTCCACAAGAAGATCAACCCCAAGACACATAATCATTAGATTCTCTAAGGTCGAAATAAAAGAAAAAATACTAAGGGCAGCCAGAGAGAAAGGCCAGATCACCTACAAAGGGAAGTCCATCAGACTAACAGCAGATGTCTCAGTGGAAACCCTACAATCCAGAAGAGATTAGGAGCCAATATTCAAATACTCTTAAAGAAAATAATTTTCAACCCAGAATTTTATATCTAGCCAAACTAAGCCTCCTAAGCAAAGAAATAAGATCCTTTTCAGACAAGCAAATACTGAAGGAATTTGTCACCAACAGTCCTGCCTTGCAAGAGCTCCTGGAGGAAGCATAAAATATGAAAAGGAAAACCTGTTACCCACCACTATAAAAACACACTGGAAGTATAGAGACCGGTGACACTATGAAGCACCTACATTAGCAAGTGTGCAAAATAACCAGCTAACACCATGATGAAAGGATCAAATTCACACATAACAATACTAACCTTGGTTTCCTGGACAAGATGGCCTAATAGCAACAGCTCCAGTCTGCAGCTCCCAGTGAGACCAACGCAGAAGGCAGGTGATTTCTGCATTTCCAACTGAGGAAACTGGTTCATCTCATTGGGGCTGGTTAGACAGTGAGTACAGCCCACAAAGTGGGGGAGAAGCAGGGTGGGGTGTTGCCTCACCCAGGAAGTGCAAGAAGTCAGGGAAATCCCACCCCTAGCCAAGGGAGGCCGTGAGGAACTGTGCTGTCAGGGATGGTGCTATCCAGCCCAGATACTACACTTTTCCCACAGTCTTCACAACCTGCAGACCAGGAGATTCCCTCAGGTGCCTACACCATGAGGGCCCTGGTTTCAAGCATAAAACTGGGTGGCTATTTGGGCAGACACAGAGCTAGCTGCAGGAGTTTTTTTGTTTTTGTTTTTCATATTCCAGTGGCTCCTGGAACACCAGCGAGATAGACCCGTTCACTCCTGTGCAAAGGGGGCTGACGCCAGGGAGCCAAGTGGTCTTGCCCAGCAGATCCCACTCCCATGGAGCCCAGCAAGCTAAAATCCACTGGCTTGAAATTCTTGCTGCCAGCAGAGCAATCTGAAGTGGACCTGGGATGCTCAAGTTTGGTGGGGGTAAGGGCATCTGCCATTACTGAGGCTTGAGTAGGTGGTCTTCCCCTCACAGTGTAAACAAAGCCACCTGGAAGTTTGGACTGCGCAGAGCCCACCGCAGCTCAGCAAAGCCACTATAGCCAGACTGCCTCTCTAGATTCCTCCTCTCTGGGCCGGGCATCTCTGAAAGAAAGGCAGCAGCCCCTGTCAGGGGCTTATAGACAAAACTATCACCTCCCTGAGACAGAGCACCTCACCTAGGGGAAGGGGCAGCTATGGGTGCAGCTTCAGCAGACTTAAACATTCCTGCCTGCCAGCTCTGAAGAGAGCAATGGATAGCCCAGCACAGCGCTTGAGCACTGCTAAGGAACAGAATGCCTCCTCAAGAAAGTCCCTGACCCCAGTACCTCCTGACAAGGAGACACCTCCCAGCAGGGGTCAACAGACACCTCATACAGGAGAGATCCAGCTGGCATCTGGCAGGTGTCCCTCTGGAACAAAGCTTCCAGAAGAAGGAGCAGGCAGGAATCTTTGCTGTTCTGCAGTCTCTGCTGGTGATACCCAGGCTAACAGGATCTGAAGTCGACCCCCAGAAAACTCCAGCAGACCTGCAGAAGAGGGGCCTGACTGTTAGAAGAAAAACTAGCAAACAGAAAGAAATAACATCAACATCAACAAAAAGGATGACCACGCAAAAACTCCATCTGAAGGTCACCAAAAGCAAAGACCAAAGATAGATCAATTGAAGAAGATTAGGAACAGCCAGCGAAAACAGGCTGAAAGTTCCAAAAACCAGAATGCTTCTACTCCTCCAAAGGATCACAACTCCTCGCCAGCAAGGGTACAAAACTGGATGGAAATGAGTTTGATGAACTGACAGAAGTAGGCTTCAGAAGGTGGTCAATAACAAACTCCTCCAAGTTAAAGGAGCATGTTCTAACCCAATGCAAGGAAGCTAAGAACTTTGATAAAAGGTTAGAGGAATTGCTAACTAGAATAACCAGTTTAGAGAAGAACATAAATGACCTGATGGAGCTGAAAAACATAGCATGAGAACTTTGTGAAGCATACATGATTATCAATAGCTGAATTGATCAAGTGGAAGAAATGATATCAGAGATTGAAGATCAACTTAATGAAATACAGCGTGGAGACAAGATTAGAGAAAAAAAGAATAAAAAGGAATGAACACAGTCTCCAAGAAATATGGGACTATCTGAAAAGACCAAACCTACATTTGATTGGTATAACTGAAAGTGATGGTGAGAATGGAACCCTGTTGGAAAAGACACTTCAGGATATTATCCAGGAGAACGTCCCCAACCTAGCAAGAAAGGCCAACATTCAAATGCAAGAAATACAGAGAACACCACAGAGATACTCCTCAAGAAGAGCAACCCCAAGACACATAATCATCAGATTCACCAAGGTTGAAATGAAGGAAAAAATGTTAAGAGCAGCCAGAGAGAAAGGGTAGGTTACCCACAAAAGGAAGCCCATCAGACTAACAGCGGATCTCTCTGCCAAAACCCTAAGCCAGAAGAGAGCGGGGGACAATATTCAACATTCTTAAAGAAAAGAATTTTCAACCCAGAATTTCATACCTAGCCAAACTTAGCTTCATAAGTGTAGGAGAAATAAAATCCTTTCCAGAATGCTGAGGAATTTTGTCTCCACCAGGCCTGGCTTACAAGAGCTTCTGAAGGAAGCATTAAGTATGGAAAGGAAAAACCAGTACTAGCCACTGAAAAAACAAACCAAAATGTAAAGAACATCAACACTATGAAGAAACTGCAACAACTCATGGGTAAAATAATACACTAGCATCATAATGACGGGATCAGATTCACACATAACAGTATTACCCTTAAATGTAAATGGGCTAAATCCCCCAATTAAAAGACAGAGACTGGCAAATTGGATTAAGAGTCAAGACCTATAGGTGTGCTGTATTCAGGAGACCCACCCATCTCACATGCAAAGACACACAGGCTCAAAATAAAGGACAGAGGAATGTTTACCAAACAAATAGAAAGCGAAAAGAAACAGGGATTACAATCCTAGCCTCTGATAAAACAGAATTTAAACCAACAAAGGTCAAAAAAGACAAAGAAGGGCATTACATAATGGTAAAGGGATCAATGCAACAAGAAGTGGTAACTATCCTAAATATATATGCACCCGATACAGGAGCACCCAGATTCATAAACCAAGTTCTTAGAGACCTACAAAGAGACGTAGACTCCCACACAATAATAGTGGGAGACTTTACCACCCAAGTGTCAATATTAGACAGATCAACGAGACAGAAAATTAATAAGGATATTCAGGACTTGAACTCAGCCCTGGACCAAGTGGACCTAATAGACATCGACAGAACTCCCCACTCCAAATCAACAGAATATACATTCTTCTCAGCAGCAAATACCACTTATTCTAAAATCAACCACATAATTGGAAGTAAAACACTCCTCACCAAATGCAAAAGAATGGAAATCATAACAGTCTCTCAGACCACAGTGTAACCAAATTAGAACTCAGGATTAAGAAACTCACTCTAAACTGCACAACTACATGGAAACCAAACAACCTGCTTCTGAATGACTACTGGGTAAATAATGAAATTAAGGCAGAAATAAATAAGTTATTTGAAACCAATGAGAACAAAGACATAACATACCAGAATCTCTGGGACACAGCCAAAGCAGTGTTTAGAAGGAAATTTATAGCACTAAATGCCCACAGGAGAAAGCAGGAAAGATCTAAAATCAACCCCCTAACATCAAAATTAAAAGAACAAGAAAGCAAAGGCAAACAAATTCAAAAGGTAGCAGAAGACAAGAAATAACTAAGATCAGAGCAGAACTGAAGGAGGTAGAAACACAAAAAACACTTCAAAAAAATCAATGAATTCAGGAACTGTTTTTTTTGAAAAGGTTAACAAAATAGATAGACCACTAACCAGACTAACAAAGAAGAAAAGAGAGAAGAATCAAATAGATGCAATAAAAAATGATAAAGGGGAGATCACCACTGATCCCACAGAAAAACAAACGACCATCAGATAATACTATAAACACCTCTATGCAAATAAGCAAGGAAATCTTGAAGAAATGGATAAATTCCCAGACACATACACCCTCCCAAGACTAAACCAGGAAAAAGTAAAATCCCTGAATAGACCAATAACAAGATCTGAAATTGAGGCAGGATAGCTTACCAACCAAAAAAAGCCCAGGACCAGACAGATTCACAGCCAAATTCTACCAGAGATACAAACAGGAGCTGGTACCATTCCTTCTGAAACTATTCCAAACATTAGACATAGAGGGACTCCTCCCTAACTCCTTTTATAAGGCCAGCATCATCCTGATACCAAAACCTGACAGAGACACAACAAAAAAGAAAATTTCAGGTCAATATCCCTGATGAACATTGATGTGAAAATCCTCAAGAAAAATACTGGTAAACCAAATCCAGCAATACATCAAAAAGCTTATCCACCATGATCAACTTGGCTTCATCTCACCAAAAAAGCATGGTATTTGTACCTAAACAGATATATAGACCAATGCAACAGAACAGAGGCCTCACAAATAACACCACACATCCACAACAATCTGATCTTTGATAAACCTAACAGAAACAAGCCATGGGGATAGGATTCCCTATCTAATAAGTGGTGTTGAGAAAACTGGCTAGCCATATGCAGAAAACTGAAAATGAATCCCTTCCTTACACCTTATAAAAAAATTAACTCAAGGTGGATTAAAGATTTAAAGATAAGACCTAAAACCATAAAAATCCTAGAAGAAAATCTAGGCAATATCAATCAGGATGCAGGCATGGGCAAAGACTTCATGACCAAAATATCAAAACCAATGGTAACAAAAGTCAAAATTTACAAACGGGAACTGAGTAAACTAAAAAGCTTCTGCACAGCAAAAGAAACTATCACCAGAATGAATAGGCAACCTACAGAATGGGAGAAAATTTTTGCAATCTATCCATCTGATAAAGGCCTAATATCCAGAATCCACAAGGAACTTCAATAAATTTACAAGGAAAAAAAAAAAAATCAAAAAGTGGGCAAAGGATATGAACAGACAATTCTCAAAAGACATTTATGCCACCATATGCCGGCAACATACATATGAAAAAAAGCTCATCATCACCGATCATTAGAGAAATGTAAACCAAAACCACAATCAGATATTATCTCACATCTGTTAGAATGGCGATCATTAACAAGTCAGGAAACAACAGATGCTGGAGAGGATGTGGAGAAATAGGAACACTTTTACACTGTTGGTGGGAATGTAAATTAGTTCAACCATTATGAAAGACAATGTGGCTATTCTTCAAGGACCTAGAACTAGAAATACCATTTGATCCAGCCATCCCATTACTGGGTATATACCCAAAGGATTATAAATCATTCTACTATAAAGACACATGCACACATATGTTTATTGCCACACTATGCACAATAGCAAAGACTTGGAACCAACCCAAATGCCCATTAATGTTAGACTGGATAAAGAAAATGTAGCACATATATACCATGGAATACTATGCAGTCATAAAAATGAATGAGTTCATCTCCTTTACAGGGACATGGATGAAGCTGAAAACCGTCATTCTCAGTAAACTAACACAGGAACAGAAAACCAAACACCGCATGTTCTCACTCATCAGTGGGAGATGAACAATGAAAACACATGGGCACAGGGAGGGCAACATCACTCACCAGGGCCTTTCAGGGGGTCGGGGGCAAGAGGAGGGATAGCATGAGGAGAAATACCTAATGTAGATGACAGGTTGATGGGTGTAGCAAACCATCATGGCACATGTATACCTATGTAACAAACATGCACGTTCAGCTCATGTATTCCAGAACTTAAAGTGTATATATATATATATACACACACACACACACACACACACAGTAACCTTAAATGTAAATGGGCTAAATGCCCCAAATAAAAGATACAGAATGGAAAGCTGGATAAAGAGTGAAGACCCGTTGCTGTGCTGTCTTCAAGAGATCCATCTGACATGCAAAGACAAACATTAGGATCAAAATAAAGGAATGGAGGAAAATTTACCAAGCAAATGAAAAACAGAAAAAAGCAGATGTTGCAATCCTAGTTTCTGACAAAGCAGACTTTAAACCAACACAGATTTTTTTAAAAAAACAAAGAAGGATATTACATAATGGTTAAGGGCTCAATTCAACAGGTAGAGCTAACTATCCTAAATATAAATGCCCCCAATACAAGAGCACCCATATTCATAAAGCAAGCTGTTAGAGACCTATAAAGAGACTTAGACTCTCACACAATAATTATGGGAGACTTTAGCACCCCATTAACAATATTAGACTATCAAGACAGAAAATTAACAAAAATATACAGGGCCTGAATTCAGATCTGGACCAAATGCACCTAGTAGATACTTACAGAACTGTCTACTCCAAAACAACAGAATATACATTTTTCTCATTGCCACGCAGCACTTATTCTAAAATTGATAACATAATTTGAAGTAAAACTCTTTTCAGCAAGTGTAAAAGAAATAACTGAAATCATAACAGTCGTTCAGACCACAGCACAAACAAATTAGAACTCAAGATTAAGAAATTCACTCAAAACTGGCTAGGCACAGTGGCTCACGCCTGTAATTCCAGCACTTTGGGAAACCGAGGCAGGCAGATCACGAGGTCAGGAGTTCGAGACCAGCCTGGTCAATATGGCGAAACCCCGTCTCTACTAGTAAAACACAAAAAATTACCTGGGCGTGGTGGCACATGCCTGTAGTCCCAGCTACTCAGGAGGCTGAGGCAGGAAAATCGCTTGAACCTGGGAGGTGGAGGTTGCAGTGAGCCAAGATCACACCACCGCACTCCAGCCTAGATGACAGAGTGAGAGTTCATCTCAAAAAAAAAAAAAAAGAAAGAAATTCACTCAAAATCACACAACTACATGGAAATTGAACAACCTGCTCTAGAATGACTCTTGGGTAAATAATGAAATTAAGGCAGAAATCAAGAAGTTCTTTGAAACCAATGAGAACCAAGAGACAACATACTAGAATTCCTGGAATGCAGCTAAAGCAGCATTAAGAGGAAAATTTATAGCACTAAATGCCCACATCGAAAAGATAGAAAGATCTCAAGTTGACAACTTAACATCACAACTAACAGAACCAGAGAACCAAGAGGAAACAAATCCCAAAGCTAACAGTAGACAAGAAATTACCAAGATCAGAGCTGAACTGAAAGAGATGACATGAAAAACCCTTCAAAAAACTAACAAATCCAGAAGATAGTTTTTTGAAAAAAATAATAAAATAGATAGACCACTAGCTAGACTAATTAAAAGAAACACAATCAGAAATAAGAAGGATATCACCACTGACCCTATGGAAATGCAAACAACCATCAGAGAATATTATAAACACCTCTATGCACACAAACTAGAAAATCTAGAAGAAATGGACAAATTCCTGGACCGCTACACTCTCCCAAGACTGAACTAGGAAGAAACTGAATCCCTGAATAGACCAATAATGAGTTCTGAAATAGAGGCAGCAATAAATAGCCTACCAACCAAAAGAAGCCCAGCACCAGATGAATATACAGCTGAATTCTACCACAGTACAAAGAAGAACCAATAACATTTCTACTGAAACTATTTCAAACAATTGAAAAGGAGGAACTCCTCCTTAACTCATTCTATGAGGCCAGCATCATCCTTATACCAAAACCTGGCAGAAATACAACAACTTCAAGCCAATATCTTTGATGAACGTAGATGCAATAATCCTCAATAAAATACTGTCAAACTGAATCCAGCAGCACATCAAAAGTTTATCCAACATGATCAAGTTGGTTTCATCCTTGGGATGCAATGTTGGTTCAACATATGCAAACCAATAAATGTGATTCATCACATAAACAGAACTAAAGACAAAAACCAGATGATTCTCTCAAAAGATGCAGAAAAGGTCTTTGATAACGTTCAACATCCCTTCATGTTAAAAACTTTCAATAAACTAGGTATTGAAAGAACATACCTCAAAATAATAAGAGTCATACATGACAAACTCACAGCCAGTATCATAGTGAGTGGGCAAAAGCTGGAAGCAATCCCCTTGAAAACTGGCACAAGACAAGAATGCCGTGTCTCACCACTCATATTCAACATAGTATTGGAAGTTCTGGCTGGGGCAATAAGGCAAGAGAAAGAAATATGCTGTATTCAAATAGGAAGAGAGGAAGTCAAATTTTCTTTTTTCACAGATGACTTGATTCTATATCTAGAAAACCTCATCATCTCAGCCCAAAAGTTTCTTAAGCTAATAAGCAACTTCAGTAGTCTCAGGATACAAAATCAATGTGCAAAATTGGCTAGCATTCCTATACACCAACAACAGGCAATCAGAGAGCCAAATCATGAATGAACTCCCATTCACAATTGCTACAAAGAATAAAATACCTCTGAATACAGGTAATAAGGGAAGTGAAGGACCTCTTCAAGGAGAACTACCAACCACTACACAAAGAAATTACAGAGGACACAAACAAATGGGAAAACATTCCATGCTTGTGGGTAGAAAGAATCAATATCATGAAAATGGCCATACTGCCCAAAGTAATTTATATATTCAATGCTATTCCCATTTAGCAACCATTGAAATTCTTCACAGACTTAGAAAAATAAAACTATTTTAGCATTCATATGGAATCAAAAAAGAGCCCAAATAGCCAAGACAATCCTAAGCAAAAAGAACAAAGCTGGAGGCATCACACTGCCCAATTTCAAACTATACTACAAGGCTACAGAAACCAAAACAGCATTGTACTTGTACACATAGGAATAGAGGACTCAGAAATAAGACCACACACCTCCAACCATCTGACATTCAACAAACCTGACAAAAACAAACAATGGGGTAAGGATTCCCTATATAATAAATGGTGCTGTGAGAATGGCTAGCCGTATGCAAAATATTAAAACTGGACCCGTTACTTATACCATATAAAAAATTAACTCAAGATGAATTAAAGACTTAAATGTAAAACCCAAAACTATAAAAACTTTAGAAGGAAATCTAGGCAATACCATTCAGGCCATAGGCACGGGCAAAAATTTCATGATGAAAATGCTAAAAGCAATTGTAACAAAAGCAAAAATTGACAAACGGGTTCTAATTAAACTAAAGAGGTTCTGCATAGCAAAAGAAACTATCATCAGAGTGAACAGACGACCTATAAAATGGGAGAAAATTTATGCAATCTATTCATCTGACAAAGATCTAATATCCAGAGTACACAAGGAGCTTAAACAAATTTACAAGAAAAAAGACAAACAACTCCATTAAAAAGTGGGCAAAGGACATAAGCAGACACTCCTCAAAAGAAAACATATATGCTGTCAATAGATATATATAAGAAAAAGCTCAACATCCCTGATTATTAGAGAAATGTAAACCAAAACCACAATGAGATACCATCTCATGCCAGTCAGAATGGCTATTATTAAAAGGTCAAAAAACAACAGATGCTAGTGACATCGTGGAGAAAGGAATCGCTTTTACACTGTTGGTGGGAGTATAAATTAGTTCAACCACTGTAAAAGTCAGTGTGGCAATTCCTCAAAGAGCTAAAGGCAGAAATTACATTTGACCCAGCAACTCCACTACTGGGTATATATCCAAAGGAATATGAATCATTCTGTTATGAAGATACATGCATATATAAGTTCATTATTAAAGCACTATTCACAATAACAAAGTCACATAGTCAACCTAAATGCCCATCAGTGGTAGACTGGATAAAGAAAATGTGGTACGTATACACCATGGAATACTATGCATCCATAAAAAGGAATGAGATCATGTCCTTTAACAGGGACATGGATGGAATGGGAAGCCATTGTCCTCAGTAAACCAAAGCAGGAACAGAAAACCAAAAACCACATGTTCTCACAAGTGGGAGCTGAATGATGAGAACACATGGCACAGCAGGGGAACAGCACACACTAGGGCCTGTCAGAGGGGAATGGTCGGGGGAGGGAAAGCATCAGGAAGTATAGTTAATGGTTGCTGGGTTTAATACCTAGGTGATGGGTTGATCTGTACAGCAAACCACCATGGTGCAGGTTTACCTATGTAACAAACCTGCACATCCTGTATATGTACCCCTGAGTTTAAAATAAAAGTTGAAGAAAAACATAAATTAACTGGCAAGATATAACTTCTAACAAAGAATATGTATGTAGAATATAAAAATAATTCCTCTAACTCAACCAAAAATACAGCCCAGGAAAGGTTTACAGAGAAGGCAGAGTAATATGGCCAAATAAAAGCCTCCAGCAAACCTCCCCTCCCACCCCACACACACATAGGAACACCAAATTGAACAACTATCCACACAAAAGAATACCTTCATAAAAATGAAAAATCAGGTGAGTGACAACAGTACCTGGTTTTAACAACATATTAAAGAAAGAGGCTCTAAAAGGGTAGGAACGACAGTCTTGAATTACCTACCCCACCCTTCCCCCATCTTGTGGCAGTGGCTACATGGCATGGAAAGAGAATCAGCGCACTTGAGGGAGGGAAAGTGCAGTGACTGTGGAACTTTGCATTGGAACTCAGTGCTGCCCAGTGACAGAAGAAAGCAACACAAGGCTGATCTCAGCCAGTACCCATGGAGGGAGCATTTAGACCAGCCCTAGCCAGAGCTGAATCATCTATCCCAGAAGTCAGAGCTTGAGTTCCAACAAGTGCTACCATCATGAACTAAAGCACTCTGGGGTCCTAAATAAACTTGAAAGGCAGTCTAGGCCATAAGAACTGCAACTCCTGGGCAAGTATTATTGCTGGGCTGGGCTTGGAGACCATGGACTTGGGGTGAATGTGACCTAGTGAGACACTAGCTGGGGAAGCCAAAGGAACACTTATATCACCCCTTCTCCAACCCCAGGAAGCATAGTTTGCAGCTCCAGGAGAAACCCCTTCCTTCCGCTTGAGGAGAGGTAAGGGGAGAGTATAAAGGATTGTCTCTTGCAACTTGGATACCAGCACAGTCACAGTAGAATAGAACAAAAAGAAGAATCCTGTGGCTCACATTCTGAGTCCTAGCTCCTGAACATTTCTAAACACACCCTAGGCCAAAATGAAACCTGCTGGCTTGAAGGGAAAGACCCATTCCTGGAAGAAATCATCACCTGCTAATTAAAGAACTGTTAAGCCCTTAATAATTAGTACTAGTAGCCAGGCAATACTCACTCTGAGCCTCAGAGCCATGCTGGCTTCAAGTGTAACCCAGCACATTCCCAGCTGTGGTGGCTGCAGAGCAAGAATCCTTCTGAATGAGCAAAGGAGAGGGAAGAGTAAAGGAGACTTTCTCTTGCCACTTAGGTACCAGGTCAGCCACAATGGAGTAGAACATCAAGTGGGTTACTTGGGTCCCTGATTCCAGGCCTTGGCTTTTGGGTGGTATTTCTGGGGCTGCCCTGGGCCAGAGGGGAACCCGCTTTCCTGAAGGGAGAGCTAGGCATTGATAGCATTCACTACAAGGTGATTGAAGAGTCCTTGGGCCTTCAGTGAACATCAGTGATAGCCAGACAGTACTGCCACAGGCTTATGGTGGTGGTGGTCATGGAGAAAGACTCCTCTGCTTGAGGAAAGGGAAGGGAAGAATGAGAAGGACTTTGATTTGTGGCTTTGGTACCAGCTCAGTCACAGTAGAATATAACTCCAAATATATTCCTGAGGTTCTGGACTCCAGGCCCTGGCTCCTGGATGGCATCTTCAGAGCCATGTGGGGCTGAGGGGATCCCATTTTCCTGAAGGGAAGGACACAAGTTTGGCTTGATTTACCACCTACTGATTACAGAGCCCTTGGGAGAAAGAGAGGGAGAGGAAGAAATCCCATTTGTTTGGGGGAAAGTAAGGGAAGAGAACAAGTCTCTGTTCTGGTCTAGGGAATTCTCTAAGATCTTACACAAGATCAAGAAGTGGGTACCTCTATGAGTCTGCAAGAGCCACAGCATTACTGGGCTTGGGGTGCCCCTAAAGCAGATGCAGCTTCAGTTACCAAAGATTTAAATCACAACACCTAAGTCCCTTCAAATACCTGAAAAACCTTTCCAAGAAGAATGAGTACAAACAAGCCTAGACCGTGAAGACTACAATAAATACCTAACTCTTCAATGCCCAGGCACTGATGAATGTTCACAAGCATCAGGCCTATACAGGAAAATATGACCTCACCAAATGCATAAAATAAGGGACTAGGGACCAATCTCAGGGAGACAGAGATACATGACCTTTCAGACAAATCATTCAAAATAGCTGTTTTGAGGAAGTTCAATTAAATTCAAGATAACACAGAGAAGGAATTCAGAATCCTATCAGTTAAATTTGACAAAGAGATTGAAATAACTCAAATGAAATAAGCAGAAATTCAGGACTTTAAAATGCAATTCACGTAATGAAGAATGCATCAGTGTCTTCTGACAGCAGAATTGATCAAGCAGAAGAAAGAATTAGTGAGCTTGAAGACAGGCTATTTGAAAATACATGGTCAGAGGAGAAAAAAGAAACAAAAATAAGAAACAATGAAGCACACTGACAAGATCTAGAAAATAGCCCCAAAAGGGGAAATCTAAAAGCTATTGCCCTTAAAGCAAAGGTAGAGAGGGAGGTCAGGGCAGAAAGTTTATTCAAAGGGATATAAACAGAGAATTTCCTAAATCTAGAGAAAGATATCAATATTCAAGTACAAGAGGTTATAGAGCACAAAGCAGATTTAACAAAATAAGACTACTTCAAGACATTTCATAATCAAACTCTCAAACATCAAGGATAAAGGAAGGATTCTAAAAGCAGCAAGAGAAAAGAAACAAATAACATACAATACATCTCCAATGCATCTAGCAGCAGACTTCTTACTGGAAACCTTACAGTCTAGGAGAGAGTGGCATGACATATTTAAAGTGCTGCAGGAAAAAAAACTTTTAACCTAGAACAGTACAGCCAGTGAAAATATCCATCAAATATGAAGGAGAAAAAAAAACTTTCCCAGACAAACAAAAGCTGAGGGATTTCACCAACACCATACCTGTCCTACAAGAAATTCTAAAGGGAGTTTTTCAATCCTAAAGAAAAGGGTGTTAGGGTGCTAATGAGCAATACGAAATCATCTGAAGGTAGAAAACTCAGTGGTAATAGTGAACACACAGAAAATCACAGAATATTATAACACTATAATTGTGGGGTATAATTATACATATCTTGAATAGAAAGACAAAAAGATACACTTAACCAAAAGAGCAACTACAGGCTAGGAGTGGTGGCTCATGCCTGTAATCCCAGCCAGCACTGTGGGAAGCTGAGGCTGGTGGATCACTTGAGCTCAGGAGGTCAAAACCAGCATGGGCAATATGGTGAAACCCTGTTTCTACAGAAAATACAAAAATTAGCCAGGCAAGGTGGTGGACACCTGTGGTCCTAGCTACTCAGGAAGCTGAGGCAGGAGGCTCACTTGAGCCTGGGAGGTTAAGGTTGCAGTGAGCCATGTTCATGCCCCTGCACTCCAGTTTGGATGACAAAGCGAGACCCTATCTAAAAGAATAAAAATAAAAATACGTGAAAAAATAATAACTACAAGTAACTGTTCAAGACATAGACAGTATAATAAGATATATATAGAAACAAAAAGTTAAAAAGTGAGGGAATGGAATTAAAATGTAGAGTTGTTATTCATTTTATCTCTGCTTGTTGGTTTGTTTATGCAATCAGTTTAAAATAATGGATTATAAGATATTACTTGCAATCCTCATGGTAACGTCAAATAAAAAAATACAACAGATACACAGATACACACACCAAAGAAGCAAAAAATAAAAACATACCACCAGAGAAAATTATCTTCAGTAAAAGGAAGACAGAAAGAAAGGAAAGAAGGAGGAGAAGACCACAAAACAACCATAAAACAAGTAATAAAATGGCAGGAGTGAGTCCTTATTTATCAATAACATTAATGTAAATGTACTAAACTCTCTAATCAAAAATAAGACCTAACAATCTGTTGCCTACAGGAAACCCATTTCATCTATAAAGACTTACATAGATTAAAAATAAAGGGATGAAAAAAGATATGTTATGCCAATGGAAACCAAAAAAGAGCAGGAGTAGCTATACTTATATTAGGCAAAATAGATTTCAAAACAAGAACTACAAAAAGAGACAAAATAATTTCATTACATAATGATAAATGGGTCAATTCAACAAGAGGATATAACAGTTATATATGCACACAACATGGGAGCACAGCAGATATAAAAAGCAAATATTATTAGAAATAAGGAAAGAAATAGACTCCAATACAATAATAGTTGGAGACTTCAACATTCCATTTTCAGTATTGGATAGATCATCCAGACAGAAAAGAAACATCTGAGTTAATCAGCACTAGAGACCAAATGGATCTCATAGATATTTACAGAACATTTCATCCAACAGCTGCATAATACACACATTTATCAAAGAGAGACCAATGTTAGGACACAAAACAAGTCTTAATAAGTTCAGAAAAATGGAAAAATATCAAGCATCTTCTCTGATCACAATGGAAGAAAACTAGAGATCAATTAAAAAAGGAATTTTGGAAATTATGGAAACACATGGAAAGTAAGCAATATACTCCTGAATGACCAGTGGGTCAATGAAGAAATTAAGAAGAAAGTTTAAATTTTTCCTGAAACAATTTTATATGAAAACATCACATACTGAAACCTATGGGATAGAGCAAAATGGTTACTAAGAAAGACCATAGCTATAAATCATGCCTTCCCCACAGTCCTCCAAAGTCTTAACTCATTCCAGCATTAACTAAAAAATCCAATGTACAAAGTCTCTTCTGAGACAAGGCACGTCCTTTCCACCTATAAGCTTGTAAGATAAAAACAAATTAATCACTTCCAAGATATAATGGGGATATAGGCATTGGGTAAATATTTTCATTCCCAAAGGGAGAAATCAGCCAAAAGAAAGGGGCTACAGGCCTCATGCAAGTTCAAAACCCAGCAGGGCAGTCATTAAAAATGTTAAAGCTCAAAATAATATCCTTTGACTCAATGTCCCACATTCAGGGCACACTGGAACAAGGGGTGAGCTCCCAAGGCCTTGAGCAGCTCTGCTTCTGTGGCTTTGCAGGGTATAGCTCCCACAGCTGCTCTCATTGGCTGGAGTTTAGTGCCTGGGGCTTTTTCAGGACCAGGGTGCAAGCTGCTGGTAAAACTATCATTCTTGAATTTGGAAGATGGCCCCCTTCTCACAGGTCCACTTACAGTCCCCCAGTGGGGACTCAGTGTAGAGGCTCCAACCTCACATTTCTCAACTGCACTGTTCTGGTAGGGGTTCTCTGCAGGAGCACTGCTTCTGCAGCAGGCTTCTGCCTGGATACCCAGGCTTTCTTGTTCATCTTCTGAAATCTAGGTAGAGGCCAAGCCTCCTTAATTCTTTCACTTTGCGCACCCAAAGGCTCAACACCACATGAAAGCCATCAAGACTTACAGCTTACATTCTCCAAAATGATAGCTAAGCAGTACCTGGGCCCCTTTTAGTCATGGCTGGAACTGGAGTTGCCAAAATGTAGGGAGCAGGGTCCTAGATGTAAGGAGCAGTGTCCCAAGGCTGCTAAGGACAGTGCGGCCTGGACCTGGCCCACAAAACCATTCTGTCCTCCTAGGCTTCAGCTCCTGTGATGGGAGGGGCTGCCTTTTAGAACTGTGAAATGTCTTTGAGGCTCTTTTTTCCATTGTCGTGGCTATCAGCATTTGCTTCCTTTTTATTTATTCAAATTACTTTAGCAAGGGGCTGCTCAGCAGCCTGCTTGAATTTCTTCTCCTGAAAATGGGCTTTTCTTTACTTCCACATGACCAGGCTGCAAATATTCCAAATTTTTACACTCTGCTTCACTTGTAAATATAAGTTCCAAATGATTTCTTTGCTCCCCCATCTGGATGTAGGCTGTTAGAAGCAGCCATGCCACATCTTGAACACTTTGCTGCTTAGTAATTTCCTTCATCAGATACCCTAGGTCATTACTCTGTAGTTCAAACTTCCATATATACCTAGGGCATGGACACAATTCAGCCAAGCTCTTTGCTAAGGCATAACATGTGTGACCTTTGCTTGCATTTTCAGTAAGTTCCTGATTTCCATTGGAGACCCTGTCAGCTTGTCCTTCATTAGCTGTTCTATTATTAGCATTTTTGTCACAATGATTTAACCAGTCTCTAAGAAGTTGCAAGCATTCCCTTATCCTCCTTTCTTCTTCTGAGTCTTTCAAACTCTTCCAACCTCTGCCCATTATGTAGTTCCAAAGCTGCTTCTGAATTTTTAGGTTTCTTTATAGCAATGGCCCACTCCCAGTACCAATTTTCTGTATTAGCCATTTTTGCATTGCCATAAAGAAATACCTAGGACTGGGTAATTTATAAGAGAAGAGGTTTAATTGGCTCATGGTTCTATAGGCTGTACAGGAAGCACATAACCAGCATTGGCTTCTGGGGAGACCTCAGGAAACTTACAGTCATGGCAGAAGACATAAAGGGAACAGGTATCTCACATGGTGGGAGTAGAAGCAAGACAGGGAGAGTGAGAGTTGGGGTGGGTGAGTGTCACACACATTTTAAAAAAACCAGATCTTTTGTGAACTTAGAGTGGGAGCTCACTTATCATCAAAGGGATGAATGGCTCAAGTCATTCATGACAGATTTGCCCCCATGATCCAAACACTTCCCACCAGGCCCTTCCTCCAACATTGGGAATTACAATTCAACATAATATTTGGACAGGATATTCAAATCATATAAAGACCCATTGGGGTCTTTTTGAGGGACAGAAATCTCTTACTCAGTCCACCAATTCAAATGTTAATCTCATCTAGAAATACCCTCACAGACATACATAAAAATAACATTAACCAAATATCTGGGCACTCCATGGCCTAGTCAAATTGGCATATAAAATTAACCATCACAATAAAATGGCTAAAATTAAATAAACTGACTGTTCCCATTGTTGGTGAGTATGTGAACTAAACTGAATTATTTTTTGTTGGTGGGAGTAAAACATTGTATGATCATTTTTGAAATTATTCTGGCAGTTTCTCATGAAGTTAAGCACACAGCAACACTATGAAACAACAAGTACGTGTTTTAGTATTTACTGAAAAATAATGAAACTGTGTGTATACAAAAAGACACATGAGAATGTTTAGAACAGATTTATTCATGATAACCAAATACTTGTCAACAGAAGACTGGATAACAAAAAGAGTGCTAGGAGGTGACATCAACAGGATATCAAAATAAAAGGCCACACATGGACACAGAGAGGGGAACAACACACACCAGGGCCTGTTGGAGGGTGGAAGATGAGGGGAGGGGACTTAAGAGAATGGGTCAATAAGTGCAGCAAACCACAATGGCACACGTGTATCTATGTAACAAACCTGCGTGTTCTGCACATATATCCCAGTATTTTTTTTTTCTTTTAGAAGAAACGAAGAAAAAAAAGGAGGTCATCTACTCATAGCCCTTCACAACAAGAATTCTGCACCCATCCACAGACAAAAGTCTCTATGAGAGCTTTGTAATTCATGTGATCATGAAACCGCAGTGGTGCTCAAGACTTAGGAGAATTGTTCTGAGAGTGCAGATTTGCACCCAGGTGGAAGACCCACTGATTGTGCTCCCAGGATCAAACCCAGAAATGGTCTCATTACCCAAATGGCTTTGACACAATCCCATTTGGCCTTGAGCCTGCTACCAAAGCCATCTGCTGAAGGACCCAGGAGGAATCACACACACTATTCTTTGGCAGACAGGCTTATTAGCCTGCCGACATTGGTCTTGTCAGTGAATCCAAAAGTTACCCTGTAACTCAGCTCCAGTCCCCCTCAGCTGTGGTCCTAGATTACTACTGCTCACATGAGGACCCAGAAAGAAACTCACCCATCTGTGCCACTGGGACCAGCTTGCTGGACTGTGTCCCACAGTAGATTCTGAAGGGGCCCAGTCTTGACTCCAGCCCTTCTCTGTTGCAGCCTGGGAGTTATCTGGTCCATACATAGAAATTCTGGAAGACTTGCCCATCTCAGCCTTTATGACAAGCTTTCCAGCCTTCATCTCAGGGCACAGTATCAGATCAAGCCCCTCTCAGTGCAGTCAGGGAGCTATCCCAAAGACATAGAGATCTGCTGACAGATTTGTCTGTCTCAACCAGTGGGACAGGCTTGCTGACTTCCACCTCATAACAGATCCTGCAGGGACTCTGTCTTAGCTCCAGCCCCTCTCAGTAGCTCAGTAGCTATCCCTTCTGTACAGGAAACAACTAGGAGATGTGCCAATCTGTGCCAACTGGACAAGCATGCCAAACTCCTTTCCACAGTAGGTTCTGAAGGGTTCCAGCCCATCTCTACTGCAGTCCCAGAGTTATCTTGCTGTGCATGAAACCTTTAGGAGATGCTCTTGTACAGTCTTGCCAGCCTCTGTCCCATAACAGTTCCAGAAAGGGCCATAAATGTCAACTCCAGCTCCTCTCAGCTGTGGTCTACAAGCAATCCTGCCAGATTGGGAACTGCATGGAGACTTGCCCACCTGCGTCACTGGGTTCGGCTTGCTAATATCAGTCCTATAGCATATTCTGAATTATCTCTGAAGCTTCACTTCAGCTCTTCCCAGATGTAGTCTGAGAGCCAGCCAGGGTCCTGTGAAGATGCACCATCTGAACCCCTGTGGGAGGCTTGCCAATCTCTGTCCCTCAATGGATCCTCAAATGTACCTGCAGTCAGTCCTAGACCCTCTTATTGGCCAACTAAGAGCAGTTCTGCCTTCCTGGGGACTTGGATGGAGGGACATCCAATAGTGCCCTTGAAGTCTGACAATATGACTTCTGTCACACCGTGGATTTTGAAACAACACTATAGATTGGCTTCAGTGCTTCTCAACTTCAATCTGAGAGAAGACCTGCTCACAAAGGAAGCCACCAAGAGACATGACTATTCATGACCCTGAAGAGAGGCCTAAAGATCTTGGTCTCAGGTGCAGACCTGAAAAGAGTCCTTGTCTCAGGACCAGCTCATCTCACTCACAGACTAGAGCAGTACAGCCAGCCAACCAAGGGACCCATCCAGTAATCCACCAGGAGCCCACCTAGAGACCTGGAGAAAGTCACATTCAATAGCATACCTGGTAACAAGGCCACAGAAACAGACTCTGATCCCAGTGCCAGCCCCGTAAAACAAGATTATGGAGAGAGTTCAGTCTACTAAGGAACTAGATAGAACCCACAGTATCTAGAGCCCTTGAGGATTGGCGTAATAACTGTGGTCTCCATCGAGGACCCAGCATCAACCACATGACCCAGATCCAACCCTGCTCAACTATAATCCCAGAGGTAATCCCATCAGCCCAGAGACCTAACAGGAAAATACTTTTATGTGTCAGAACCATAATATAAACTGAAAGAGGGGTTTCTTCCTTCAAATGCACAAATGCTAATGCAAGGCTACATGGAGAACAAAGAATCAGGCAAACATGACACCACCAAAGAAAACTCATAAAGTTCCGATAACCAACACCAAAGAAGTGGAGATATATAGACTGCTTAAAAAGAATTAAAAATAATCATTTTAAAGAAACTCAATGAAGCTGGGCATGGTGGCTCATGCCTGTAATCCTGGCACTATGGGAGGCTGAAGTTGGAGAATTGCTTGAGGCCAGGAGTTTGAGACCAGGCTGGGAAACATAGTGAGAACCCATCTCTACAAAAAATATAAAAATTTGCTGGGTGTGGTGGTATGCACCTGTAGTCCCAGCTACTAAATAGACTCACTTGGGACCAGGAGGTCAAGACTGCAGTGAGTTATGATTGTGCCACTTCTCTGCAGCCTTTGTGACAGAG
This sequence comes from Macaca mulatta, assembly GCF_049350105.2. Classification (NCBI taxonomy): domain Eukaryota; kingdom Metazoa; phylum Chordata; class Mammalia; order Primates; family Cercopithecidae; genus Macaca; species Macaca mulatta. Next base: position 95,827,719 of record NC_133420.1, read on the forward strand.
TGATAACCCATCTCTAAAAGAAGAAGCTCAATGAGATGCAAAGATGCAAGGAAATATAGATAGACAACTAAATAAAATTAGGAAAACTAGAGGTTTAATAAAGAAATAGAATTTTTTAAAAAGAATAAAAGAGATATCCTGAAGTTGAAAAATCCAGTGATAGAAATGAAATATATAAAAGAGTTTTAACAGTAGAGTCAATCAGGCAGAAGAAAGAATTTGTGAATTCAAAGACAGGTTATTTGAAATTAGCCAATAGAGGACCAAAAATTTAAACAATGAAAGAAAGTGAACCAAACATAAGAAATCAACCATTAAGCACACAAATATATAAATTATGAGAGTACCCAAAGAATAGAGAATGACAATGGGGTAGAAACCTTATTTAAAGAAATACTGGCCAGGTGCAGTGGCTTACATCTGTAATCCTAGCACTTTAGGAGGTCAATGTGGGCAGACTGCTTCAGTCTAGGAGTTCAAGACCAGCCTGGGCAATATAGTGAGATCCCGTCTCTGCAAAAAACACAAAAATTAGCTGAGTGTGGTGGCACATACCTGTATTCCCAGCTACTTGGGAGGTTGAGGCCAGTGGATCAATTATACCTGGGATGTCAAGGCTGCAGTGAGCCATGATCACACCACTGCACTCTAGTCTGGGTGACAAAATGAGACTCTGTCTCAAAACAAAAACAAAAACGAAAGCAAAACATATATATGTTTTGTTTTTATTTTATATATATATACACATTTATATATACATATATACACATTTATATATATACATACACACACACACACACACACACACATATATATACTGTTTGAAGGTTTTCCAAATCTTCAGAGGAATAGTCTCAATGAACCTCAAGTAAGATCAATTCAAAAAAGACTACATGGCCAGGTGTGGTGGCTTACACCTGTAATCCCAGCACTTTGGGAGACTGAGGTGGGCAGTTCACTTGAGGTCGGGAGTTCGAGACCAGCCTGACCAACATGGAGAAACCCCATCTCTACTAAAAATAGAAAAATTAGCCAGGTGTGGTGGTGCATGCCTGTAATCCCAGCTACTCAGGAGGCTGTGGCAGGAGAATCACTTGAACCCGGGAGGCGCAGGTTGCTGTGAACCAAGATCGCACCATTGCACTCCAACCTGGGTGACAGAGCTAGACTCCATCAAAAAATAAATAAATAATAAAGAATATTCTAAGACATATTATAACCAAATTATCAAAATTCAACGAGAGAATCTTGAAAGCAGCAAGAAAGAAGAAACTTGTCACATAAAGGATCTCTCATAAAGTTATCAGCAGACCTCTCAACAGAAACCTTACAAGCCAGGAAGAATAGGGATGATATATTCAAAGTATTAAAAGAAAAAAATGTCAACCAAGAATATTATAATCTTCAAAGTTGTTTTTCAGAAATGAGAGACAGACAAAGACATTCCAAGACAAACAAAAGCTGAAGGAGTTAATCATCTTGTAAGGGACTAGGTTTACAAGAATGCTAAAACTAGTTCTTCAAGTTGAAACAAAAGGATGATAAGCAACAATATGAACATATATGAAACTATAAAACTCACTGGTAAATGTAAACATGTAGTCAAATTCAGAATAATCTAATACTTTAAAGGTGGTATACAAATTACTCTTAATTCTAGTATAACAGTTGAGAGACAAATGTATTGAAAACCAACTATGGCTGTAAAAAATTGGCTGACAGACATACAATATAAATAGTTATAAATTATGACATCAATAGCATAATATGTGGGAAGTAGAAGTAAAATTGTAATCTTTGTATGTGATTGAGGTTAAGGTACTATCAGTTTAAATTAGGATATTATAACTTTAAGATGTTTTACATAAGCTTCATTGTAACTACAAAGATAAAACCTCTAGTAGATACACAAAAGAAAAAGGAAAAGAATCAAAGCATACCACTATAGTAATACAATAAATCACAAAGAAAGACAGTAAGATTGAAAGAAAGGAACAAAGGTAATACAAAACAATCATTTAAAAAATTGACAAAATGCCAGTTGTAAGTCCTTACTTATCAATAATTACTTTAAATTAAATGGATTAATTCTCCATTCAAAAGACACATAGCAGTTGAATTGACAAAGAAACAAGATCCAACAATGTGCTGCCTATAAGAGACTCACTTTAGCCTTCAGTACACATACAGAATGAGAATGAAGGGATGGATAAATCCAGGAAAATGGTAACCAAAAGAAAGCAGGGGTGGCTATAATTACATCAGACAAAATAGACTTTAAGTCAAAATAGTAAAAAGAAACAAAGAATGTCACTATATTATGATAAAGGAGTCAATTCATCAATAGGATATAGTAAATTTAAATATAAACACATACAACATTGGAGCACCTACATTTATAAAGCAAATATTAGAAGATCTAAAGGTTGAGACAGACTGTAATTCAATAATTCTGGGAATTTCAATATTCAACTTTCAACAATGTACAGGTCATCCAGACATAAAATCAATAGGGAAATAATTTACTTGAACAACACTTTAGACCAAATGGACCTAACCCACATATATAGAACATTCCATCCAATGGCAGCAGAATATATATTCTTCCAAAGTGCATATGGAACATTCTCCAGGATGGATCATATTTTTGGTCACAAAATAAGTCTTAACAAATTTAAGAAACCTGAAATAATATCAATGATCTTTTCTAATCATAATGGAATGAAACTAGAAATCAAAAATAGGAGGAATTTTGAAAAATTCACAAATGCATTAAACCTTTAAACTTAATGGTATGTTCTTGAATGACCAATGGTTCAAAAACTAAATCTAAAAAATTTAAATTACCTTGAGATAAATAAAAATGAAGGTATAACATACAAAAACTTATGAGATGCAGTCGAAGCAGTTTTAAGAAGAACATTTGTGACAATAAATGCCTACATCAAAAAAGAAGAAATAATTCAAATAGACAACATTATGCCTCAAGGAACTAGAAAAAAGAACAAATGACTTCCAAAATTAGTAGAAGGAAGGAAATAATAAAGATCAGAGCAGAAATAAATAAAATACAGAATAGAAAAGATCAATGAAACTAAAAGTTGGTTTTTGAAGACATAAAATTGATAAACCTTCAGAGTAAGAAAAATAGACAAAAGACTTCAATAAGAAATAAAAGAGGATAAATTACAACTCACAGAAATACAAAGGATCATAAGAGATTATTATGAATAATTATACACCAACAAATTGGTAACCTGGGAGAAATGTAAATTCCTAGATACATCTAACTTACCGAGGCTGAAACAAGAACAGGAAATCTGAACCAACCAATCATGAGTAAGGAATTTGAATCAATAGTTTAAAAATCTCTCATCAAAGAAAAGCTCAGAACCAGATGGCTTTATGGTGGAATCTTATTAAACATTTGAGGAATAACTAATATTAATTTTTCTCAAACTATTCCAAAAAATCAAAGTGGAGGGCGTACTTCTGAATTTGTTTTACAAAGCCAGCATTACTCTGCTACCAAAGCCAGACAAGGACAAGAAAATTACAGGACAATATTCTTGATGAACATTGTCCCAAAGATCCTCAAAATATGCTAGCAAAGAATTTGCCAACACATTAAAAGAAACATACACAGATCCTCAAAACATGCTAGCAAAGAATTTGCCAACACATTAAAAGAATCAAATAGGATTTAACCCTGGGATGCAAGGATGTTTCAATACATGAAATCAGTAAATGCAAAACACCATATTAATAGAATGAAGGACAAAATCATTGATATGGTTTGGCTGTGTCCTCACCCAAATCTCATCTTGAATTGTAGCTCCCATAATTCCTATGTGTTGTGGGAGGGACCCAGTGGGAGATAATTGAATCATAAGGGTGATTTCTCCCATACTGTTCTCATGGTAATGAATAAGTCTCACAAGATCTGATGGTTTTATAAGCGGTTTCCCCTTTCACTTGGCTCTCATTCTCTCTTGTCTGCCACTGCGTAAGACATGCTTTTCACCTTCTGCCATGATTGTGAGGCCTCCCAAGCCACATGGAAATGTGAGTCCATTAAACCTTTTTTTCTTCTTTATAAATCACCAGTCTCAGGTATGTCTTTACCAGGAACATGAAAATGGACTAATACAATTATGTGATAATTTCAATAGGAGCAGAAAAAGCATTTGAAAAAAATCAACATCTTTTCATGATTAAAAAAACCTCAAGAAATTAGGCATATAAAGAATGTATCTCAACACAATAAAGGCCATATATCAAAAGCCCACAGCTAACATCATACTCAACTGTGAAAAATTGAAAGTTTTTTCTCTAAGGTCAGGAACAAGACAAGGATGCCCACTCTCACCATATCTATTCAACATAATAGTGGGAGTTCTAGCCACTGCAATTAGATAAGGAAAAAAAATACGAGACATACAAATAGGAAAGGAAGAAGTGAAACTGTTCCTGTTTGCTAATGATATAATCTTACCTAGAGAAAAGCCTAAGAATCCACCAAAACCTACTTGAGCTGATAAATGAATTCAGTAAAGTTACAGAGTAAAACAACCAACACACAAAAATCAGTAGCATTTCTTTACACTAACAAGCTATCTTAAAAAATCCATTAATTTTTAGGTTCTATCTAAAAAAGAATCTATCTAAAAAAAGAAATATCGTTCACAATATCACAAAAATAATTTGAAGTAAATTTAACCAAGGAGGTGAAAGATATGTACAATAAATGCTACAAAATATTGATAAAAGAAATTGTAGATGACACAAATAAATGGAAATGTATCTTTTGTTCAAGGATCAGAAGGATTAATATTATTTAAAATTTCCATATTTAAAGATCAAAGAGGTCTACAGATTCAATAAAATCCTATCAAAATTCCAATGTCATTTTTTTATGGAAATAGAAAAAAAAAGCCTAAAATTTGACACCTCCCAGCAGGGGCCAAGTGACACCTCATACAGCCAGGTGCCCCTCTGAGACGAAGCTTCCAGAGGAAGATTCAGGCAGCAACATTTGCCGTTCTGCAATATTTGCTGTTCTGCAGCCTCTGCTGGTGAGACCCAGACAAACAGGGTCTGGAGTGGACCTCCAGCAAACTCCAAAAGACCTGCAGTTGAGGGTCCTGACTGTTAAAAGAAAAACTAACAAACAGAAAGGACATCCACACCAAAACCCCATCTGTACGTCACCATCATCAAAGACCAAAGGTAGATAAAACCACAAAGATGGGGAGAAACCAGAGCAGAAAAGCTGAAAATCCTAAAAATCAGAGTGCCTCTTCTCCAAGGGAATGCAGCTCCTTGCCAGCAATGGAACAAAGCTGGATGGAGAATGACTTTGATGAGTTGAGAGAAGAAGGCTTCAGACGAATGCTAATAACAAACTTCTCTGAGCTAAAGGACGATGTTCGAACTCATCGCAAAGAAGCTAAAAACCTTGAAAGATTAGACGAATGGCTAACTAGAATAAACAGTGTAGAAATGTCCTTAAATGACCTGAAGAAGCTGAAAACCATGGCACAAGAATGACGTGACGCATGCACAAGCATCAGTAGCCTATTTGATCAGTGGAACAAAGGGTATCAGTGACTGAAGACCAAATGAATGAAATGAAGCGAGAAGTTTAGAGAAAAAAGAGTAAAAAGAAATGAACAAAGCCTCCAAGAAATATGGGACTATGTGAAAAGACCAAATCTAGGCCTGATTGGTGTGCCTGAAAGTGACAGGGAGAATGGAACCAAGTTGAAAAACACTCTTCAGGATATTATCCAGGAGAACTTCCCCAACCAAGCAAGGCAGGCCAGCATTCAAATTCAGGAAATACAGAGAATGCCACAAAGATAATCCTCGAGAAGAGAAACTCCAAGACACATAATTATCAGTATCACCAAAGTGGAAATGAATGAAAAAATGTTAAGGACAGCCAGAAGAAAGGTTGGGTTACCCACAAAGGGAAATCCATCAGACTAACAGCAGATCTTTTGGCAGAAACTCTACAAGCCAGAAGAGAGTGGGGGCCAATATTCAACATGCTTAAAGAAAATAATTTTCAACCCAGAATTTCATATCCAGCCAAACCAAGCTTCATAAGTGAAGGAGAAATAAAATCCTTTACAGACAAACAAATGCTGAGAGATTTTGTCACCACCAGGACTGCCTTACAAGAGCTCCTGAAGGAAGCACTAAACATGGAAAGGAACAAGCAGTACCAGCCACTGCAAAAACATGGCAAATTGTAAAGACCATCGATGCTAGGAAGAAACTGCATCAACTATGCTCCAATTAAAAGACACAGACTGGCAAATTGGATAAAGAGTCAAGACCCATCAGTGTGCTGTCTTCAGGAGACCCATCTCACATGCAGAGACACACATAGGCTCAAAATAAAGGGACAGAGGAAGATCTACCAAGCAAATGGAAAACAAAAGAAAAAGCAGGGGTTGCAATCCCAGTCTCTGATAAAACAGACTTTAAACCAACAAAGATCAAAAGAGACAGAGAAGGCCATTACATAATGGTAAAGGGATCAATTCAACAAGAAGAGCTAACTCTCCTAAATATATATGCACCCAATACAGGAGCACCCAGATTCATAAAGCAAGTCCTTAGAGATCTACAAAGAGACTTAGACTCCCATACAATAATAATGGGAGACTTTAACACCCCACTGTCAACATTAGACAGATCAATGAGACAGAAAGTTAACAAGGATATCCAGGAATTGAACTCAGCTCTGAACCAAGTGGACCTAATAGACATCTACAGAACTCTCCACCCCAAATCAACAGAATATACATTCTTCTCAGCACCACATCATACTTATTCCAAAACTGACCACATAGTTGGAAGTAAAGCACTCCTCAGCAAATGTAAAAGAACAGAATTTGTAACAAACTGTCTCTCAGACCACAGTGCAATCAAATTAGGACTCAGGATTAAGAAACTCACTCAAAACTGCTCAACTACATGGAAACTGAACGATCTGCTCCTGAATGACTACTGGGTACATGACGAAATGAAGGCAGAAATAAAGATGTTCTTTGAAACCAATGAGAACAAAGACACAACGTACCAGAATCTCTGGGACACATTGAAAGCGGTGTGTAGAGGGAAATCATAGCACTAAATGCCCACAAGAGAGGGAAAAAATGATCTAAAATTGACACTCTACCATCACAATGAAAAGAACTAGAGAAACAAGAGCAAACACATTCAAAATCTAGCAGAAGACAAGAAATAACTAAGATCAGAGCAGAACTGAAGGAGATAGAGACACAAAAAGTCCTTCAAAAAATCCATGAATCCAGGAGCTGGTTTTTTGAAAAGATCAACAAAATTGATAGACCACTAGCAAGACTAATAAAGAAGAAAAGAGAAGACTCAGATAGATGGAGTAAAAAATGATAAAGGGGATATCAACACCAATCCCACAGAAATACAAACCACCATCAGAGAATACTATAAACACCTCTAAACAAATAAACTAGAAAATCTAGAAGAAATGATAAATTCCCAGACACATACACCCTCCCAAGACTAAACCAGAAAGAAGTTGAATCTCTGAATAGACCAATAACAGGTTCTGAAATTGAGGCAGTAATTAATAGCCTACCAACCAAAAAAACTCCAGGACCAGACGGATTCACAGCCAAATTCTACCAGAGATACAAAGAGGAGCTGATATCATTCCTTCTGAAACTTTTCCAATCAATAGAAAAAGAGGGAAACCCCTCTAATTCATTTTATGAGGCCAACATCATGCTGATACCAAAGCCTAGCAGAGACACAACAAAAAAAGAGTATTTTAGATAAATATCCCTGATGAACATCAATGCAAAAATCCTCAGTAAAATACTGGCAAACTGAATCCAGCTGGACATCAAAAACCTTATCCACCACAATAAGTTGGCTTCATCTGTGGGATGCAAGTCTGGTTCAACATATGCAAATCAATAAATGTAATCCAGCATTGCATAAACAGAACCAAAGACAAAAACCACATGATTATCTCAATAGATGCAGAAAAGGCCTTTGACAAAATTCAACCAGCCCTTCATGCTAAAAATTCTCAATAAACTAGGTATTGATGAGACATATCTCAAAATAATAAGAGCTATTCATGACAAACCTACAGCCAATATCATGCTGAATGGGCAAAAACTGGAAGCATTCCCTTTGAAAACTGGCACAAGACAGGGATGCCCTCTCTCACCACTTCTATTCAACATAGTGTTGGAAGTTCTGGTCAGGGCAATCAGGCAAGAGAAAGAATTAAAGGATATTCAATTAGGAAAAGAAGAAGTCAAATTGTCCCTGTTTGCAGATGACATGATTGTATATTTACAAAATCCCATCATCTCAGCCCAAAAGCTCCTTAAGCTGATAAGCAACTTCAGCAAAGTTTCAGGATACAAAATCAATGTGCAAAAATCACATTCCTATACACCAATAACAGACAAACAGAGAGCCAAATCATGAGTGAACTCCCATTCACAATTGTTTCAAAGAGAATAAAATACCTAGGAATCCAACTTACAAGGGATGTGAAGGACCTCTTCAAGGAGAACTACAAACCACTGCTCAATGAAATAAAAAGGACACAAACATATAGAAGAACATTCCATGCTCATGAATAGGAAGAATCAATATTGTAAAAATGACCATACTGCCCAAGGTAATTTATAGATTCAATGCCTTCCCCATCAAGCTACCAACGACTTTCTTCACATTATTGGAAAAAACTACTTTAAAGTTCATATGGAACCAAAAAAGAGCCTGCATTCCCAAGAGAATCCTAAGCCAAAAGAACAAAGCTGGAGGTATCACGCTACCTGACTTCAAGATATACTATAAGGCTACAGTAACCAAAACAGCATGGTACTGGTACCAAAACAGAGATACAGACTATTGGAACAGAATACAGCCCCTGGAAATAATACTACACATCTACAACCATCTGATCTTTGACAAACCTGACCAAAACAAGAAATGGGGAAAGGATTCCCTATTTAATAAATGGTGCTGGGAAAACTGGCTAGTCATATGTAGAAAGCTGAAACTGGATCCCTTCCTTACACCTATACAAAAATTAATTCAAGATAGACTAAAGACTTAAATGTTAGACCTAAAACCATAAAAACCCTAGAAGGAAACCTATGCAATGCCATTCAGGCCATAGGCATGGGCAAGGACTTCATGATTAAAACACCAAAAGCAATGGCAACAAAAGTCAAAATAGACAAATGGGATCTAATTAAACTAAAGAGCTTCTGCACGGCAAAAGAAACTACCATCAGAATGAACAGGCAACCTACAGAATGGGAGAAAATTTTTGCAATCTACCCATCTGACAAAGGGCTAATATCCAGAATCTACAAAGAACTTAAACAAATTTACAAGAAAAAATCAAACAACCTCATCAAAAAGTGGGCAAAGGATATGAACAGACACTTCTGAAAAGAAGACATTTATGCAGCCAACAGACACATGAAAAAATGCTCATCATCACTGGCTATCAGAGAAATGCAAATCAAAAACACAGCGAGATACCATCTCACACCAGTTAGAATGGCGATCATTAAAAAGTCAGGAAACAACAGGTGCTGGAGAGGATGTGAAGAAAAAGGAACACTTTTACACTGTTGGTGGGACTGTAAACTAGTTCAACCATTGTGGAAGACACTGTGGTGATTCTTCAAGGATCTATCACTAGAAATACCATTTGACCCAGCCATCCCATTACTGGGTATATACCCAAAGGATTATAAATCATGCTGCTATAAAGACACATGCACATGCATGTTTATTGCAGCACTATTCACAATAGCAGACTTGGAACCAACCCAAATGTCCATCAGTGATAGACTGGATTAAGAAAATGTGGCACATATACACCATGGAATACTATGCAGCCATAAAAAAGGATGAGTCCATGTCCTTTGTAGGGACGTGGATGAAGCTGGAAACCATCATTCTGAGCAAACTATTGCAAGGACAGAAAACCAGACACCACATGTTCTCACTCATAGGCGGGAATCGAACAATGAAAACACTTGGACCCAGGTTGGGGAACATCACACACCAGGGCCTGTTGTGCGGTCAGGGGAGAGGGTAGGGATAGCATTAGGAGATATAGCCAATGTAAATGATGAGTTAACGGGTTCAGCACACCAACACGGCACATGTGTACATACGTAACAAACTCACACATTGTGCACATGTACCCTGGAACGTAAAGTATAATAATAGTAATTTAAAAAATAAAAATAAAAAAATAAAATAGTGAAAAAATAAAATAAAATAATTCAGAGTATAGCCTGCATCTGGCAGAACTGTGAGGAAAGTAAAAATTGGGGAGTTGCATGAGGGAATACTTTAGGATAATGGAAATATTTTATATTTTGTTAAGTGTGTGGATTACACGTGTGTATGTATTTGTCAAAATTAACCAAAATGTCTGCTTAAGAAAGCTGCATTTCACTCTATAAAATTTACATCTGAGATAAAGAGGGAAAAATAAATATGTAAAAAGTAGTAAATCTAATCCAGAAAAATATAAAAGAAATAAAAATGACCAGAGTTCATTTAAGATATGCAAGATTGGTTTATCACTCAAATTAATTAATAGATTTACCATTAATAGAGAAAGGAGAAAAATTACATGATCATCTAGATTAGCACTTATCAAGCTCTTATTAAAAAATTGGATGTTCCAGCCTGGGCGACAGAGCGAGACTCCGTCTCAAAAAAAAAAAAAAAAAAAAAATTGGATGTTAATATTTTAGGCTTGAAGGACACATGGATCTCTGTTATACCTACTCAATTCTGCCATTGTATTGCAAAAGCAGTCATAGATAATACACAAATGAATAGACATAGCTGTGTTCCAATAAAACTTTAGTTACAAAAAGAGGCAACCAGCTCATGTGCTGTAGTTTGCTGACTCATGATCTGAATAGATATATTTGTGATACGTGGTTTAAAAGTAAATCTTAGTAAACTGAAAATAGAAGTAACTTCTTTAATGTGACTTTAAAAATCTACAAAATTTATAACTAGTACTCATCTATGAAATATTGAAAATTTTTTCTATGAAGTTGGAAAAAAGACAAGGATACCTATTATCACAATTTCTGTTCAACACTATACTGGAGTCCTAGACAGTAAAACTGGGGGGAGTAGGGAAAATGTAAAGAAATTGGAAAGAAAGAAAAAAATCTGTTATTATTTGCAGATACTATAATTGTGTACCTAAAACATCTAGAAAAATCTAAATGATTAGTAAATTTAGCAAGATTGCTGAATTCAAGGTCAATATACAAATTCCAATTGTAATTCTGTATGCCAGCAACATAAAGAGAGAAAATAAATCTTTTTAAAATATATAATTTACAACAGTATGAAAAATGTCAAATCTAGGAATAAGTCTAATCAAGAAGTATACAACATTGACCAAAAAATCTGCAAAAATATTTCTAAAAAAAACTAAATAAAACAAATGTTAATTAGCTCAATTTAGCCATTCCATAATGCATACATATTTCAAAACAACATATTGTGTATGATAAATATATATAATTTGTATTTGTCAATTAAAATAAATTATTTTTTAAACGACTATTGTAAATAGCTTCATAGGCTTAAGAAAACATAGGACATAAATGAAACAAGAATAGGAGGCTATAAAGAAAGAAACATTTGGGAACCAAAAAAAGAACTTTTGGAGTTAAAGATATGGTAGTGAATTTTTAAAATTTAGTAGAAGGATTGGAAGACAAAGTTGATATATATCCCATAAAGTAAACAAAAACACAAAGAAAACTCAAGCCAATATCCTTGATGAACATAGATGCAAAAATCTTCAACAGAATACAGGAAAACTGAATCCAGCAGCACATCAAAAAACTAATCCACCATATCAAGTAGGCCTTATCCCTGGGATGCAAGGTTGATCCAACATACATCAATCAATAAATGTGATTCATCACATAAACAGAACTAAAAACAAAAACCATACGATCATCTCAATAGATGCAGAAATGGTTTTTGATAAAATTCAACATTCTTTCATGTTAAAAACCTTCAGCAAACTAGTCATTGAAGGAACACACTTCAAAATAATAAGAGCCATCTATGACACACCAACAGCAAACTTCATACTGAATAGGCAAAAGCTGGAAGCATTCCACTTGAAAACCAGAATAAGGCAAGGATGTTCACTCTCACTACTCCTTTTCAACATACTACTGGAAGTCCTAACCAGAGCAATCAGGCAAGAGAAAGAAAGAAAAGGACAAATAGGAAGAGAGGAAGCCAAGTTATCTATTTATAGATAACACCATTCTATACCTAGAAAACCCCATAGTCTTTGCCCAAAAGCTCCTAGATCTGATAAACAACGTCAGCAAAGCTTCAAGGATGCAAAATCAGTATACAAAAATTAGTAACCTTTTTATATACCAACAATGTCCAAGCTGACAGCCAAATCAAGAATGTAATCTCATTCACAATAGCCACCAAAAAAGAGAAAAAAATACCTAGAAATATAGCTAATGAGGGAGGTGAAAGATTTCTATGAGAAGTACAACACACTGCTTAAAGAAATCAGAGATGACAGAAACAAATGAAAAAACATTCCACGCTCATGGATATGAATAAGCAATATTATTAAAATGGCCATACTGTCTGAAGCAATTTGCAGATTCACTGCTATTCCTATTAAACTACCAATGACATTCTTCACAGAATTAGAAAAATCTACTTAAAATTCAGATGGAAACAAAAAGGAGCTCTAATAGCCAAGGTAATGCTAAGAAAAAGAACAAAGCTGAATGGAACAGAATAGAGAGCCCAGAAATTTGATCTTTGACAAAGTCAACAAAAACAAGCAATGGGGAAAGGACTCCCTACTCAGTAAATGGTCATGGGATAATTGGCTTATCATATACAGAAGATTGAAGCTGGACCCTTTCCTTCCGCCATACACAAAAATCAACTCAAGATGGATTAAAGACTTAAATGTAAAACCTACAACTATAGAAACTGTGGAAGATAACCTAGGGAATATACCATTCTGGACACAGGCCCTGGAAAACATTTTATGATGAAGATGCCAAAAGCAATTGCAACAAAAATGAAGGTTGACAAATGGGTCCTAATTAAACTAAAGAATTTCTACACAGCAAAAGAAACTGTCGACAGAGTAAACAGACAACCTGCAGAATGGGAGAAAATATTTGCAAACTATGTATTTGACAAAGAGCTAATACTCAGAATCTACAAGGAACTTAAACAAACTAACAAGCAAACAACAAACAACTACATTAAAAAGTGGGCAAGGGATATGAACAGATGCTTTCCAAAATAAGGCATACATGTTGCCAACAAGCATATGAAAAAATGTGCATCACTAATCATAAGAGAAATGTAAATTGAAACCACAATGAGATTACCATGTCACACTGGTCAGAATTGCTATTATTAAAATGTCAAATAATAACATATGCAGGTGAGTTTGCAGAAAAAAGGAACACTTATACCCTGCTGGTAGAAATGTAAATTAATGAAGCCATTGTGGAAAGCAGTGTGGTGGTTTCTCAAAGAAGTAAAAACAGAAGTACAATTTAACCCAGCAATCCTGTTATTGGGTATATACTCAAAGGAATGTAAATCGTTCTACTGTAAAAACACATGCACATGTATGGTCATCGCAACACTATTCACAACAGCAAAATCATGGAATGAACCTAAATGCCCATCAATGGTAGACTGGATAAAGAAAATGTGGTACATATACACCATGGAATATTACACAACTGTTAAAAAGAACAAGATCGTGTCTTTTGCAGAAACACGGATGGAGCTGCAGGTCATTATCCTATGAGAGATAACTCAGGAACAGAAAACCAAATACCACATGTTCTCATTTATAAGCAGGAGATAAACAGTAAGTACACATGGACACAAAGAAGGGAACAACAGACCCTAGGGCCTTCTTGATCGTGGAGTTTGGGAGGAGGGAGAGGAACGGAAAACTACCTGTAGGGTATTATGCTTATTACCTGGGTGACAAAATATTCTGCACACCAAACCCTGGTTACACACAATTTACCTGTATAACAAACCTTCACATGTGCCCCTGAACCTAAAATAAAAGTTAAAAAAATATATACAAAGTTAGAAAAAAGAAAAAAATACATAAAAATAATCCAAAAAAACCACCAAGACAGAGAATATTAAAAGGAATAAGCAAATTAGTGGATTCGTTTAGGAGATCCAACATTCAATTAATAGGAGTTCTAGTAGCAAAGGAAACAAGGGGAAATGCATGATAAAAGAAACACTATAAAAGCATATCCCACATTTGAGTGTCCAACAAAATTAATGAAAAAACCCATAGCCCCAAATCTCACACTGTTCACAAAAGTCAATTTCAGGTGTTCTCTAAAACAAAATATGAGAGGCAAAACAGTTAAGCTTTAAGAAAGATATATCTTCATGATTTAAAGGTAGTGAAAGACTTCTAAAACAGGGCTCAAAAAGCTCCTGCCATAAAGGGTAAGAACACTGTCACATTTTAGTATGTTAAAAAATGACTTAAACAGTGATACAGATGTTCATAGAGCAGAAGACTCAATCTTGTAAAGAGGTCTATTCTTTCCAAATTATATACTCAATTCAATCCTAATCAAAATTTCAATAGGTTATTATTATTATTTTTACACAACTGAAAGCTAATTATAAAGTTAATATGAAAATGCTTTGAACCAAAAAAGCTAAGGCAATCTTTAAAAAGGAGAAAGCTGGAGGGCTTACAATTCCAGATACCTATATAAAGCCACAGTGACTAAGACTGTGGTATTTGAATAAGAACGAACCAACAGAAAAGAGACAATTTCAGAAAGAAACACATATACATATAGTCAGTTGGCTTATGACAAAGGTGATTCTTAATAATAGAGAGATAACATTTTTCAATAAATAATGCTGGATCCCTTTGATATATATATGAAAAAAGTGAATCTTCACACGTACCTGGCACACACCATGAACAAAACTCAATTCTGGATAGATTGAAGTTCTAAATGTGAAAGGTAAAGCAATAAACAGTTTAGAATAAAACATAGTGGATCACATGGATGACACTAAAGTAGGCAAAGATTTCTTAAACAGCATATGGAAAACACTCGCCAATTTTAAAAAAATGAATAATGGTACTGTTTTAAAATTTTAAACTTCTGTTCATCGAAAGCTATCATTATGGCGATAAAAAGGCAACCTACACTTTGGGGGTAGATATTTGCAATACATATATCTCAAAATGAACTCATATTCACAGTAATTAACGAATATCTAGAAGACAATGGAATCTTGACAAAAGACTTTACCAGAAATTTAACAAAAAAAATAAGTATCCAAATGGCCCATACACAACATGAAAAGGTGTTCGACTTCATTAGTTTACAAATTTCAAATTAAAACCATAAGATAAACTGCAATCCTATCACAGTAGCTAAAATGGAAGGAAGAAAATACCAGAATGTTGAACTTCTGTATACCACTGGTGGAAATATATATTTAGACAACCAACTTTAGAAAATGCTTTGGAAGTATGTACTGTAGCTGAACGTATACATACTTTATGACCCAGCAGTTTCCCTTATAGGGATATACCCATTAGAAATGTAAACATATGATCACCAAAAACATGTTTTACCTTGTTCATAGCCATGCAATTTGAAATAGCTACAAAGTGGACATTATTGAAATGCCCAACAGTAGAATGAGTAAATAAATAGTGGTGTATTTACATAATGCAATACTAAACAGTAATGAGAAAGAACAACTTCCAGCAGACAACCAAAAGACTGAATATTTATAGAAAATTTACATTCAATATAGATATTAAGAAATAGAGGCCGGGTACGGTGACTCGTGCCTGTAACCCCAGCACTTTGGGAGGCCAAGACTGGCGGATCACCTGAGGTCGGGTGTTCAAGATCAGCCTGACCAACATGGAGAAACCGGTCTCTCTAAAAATACAAGATTAGCTGGGCATGGTGGCATGTGCCTGTAATCCCAGCTACTTGGGAGGCTAAGACAGGAGAATCGCTTGAACCTGGGAGGCAGAGGTTGCAGTGAGCTGAGTTCGTGCTATTGCACTCCAGCCTGAGCAACAAGAATGAAAGTCCGTCTCAAAAAAAAAAAAAAAAAAAAAAAAAAAAAAAAAAAGAAAAGAAGAGAAAAGAAAAGAAAATAATACAGAATGAAAGAATTTGGACCAAAAAGGTACTAATTGTTTAATTCCATTTATATAATATACACAACCAGAGGGAATTAATCTATGCTATTAGAAGTCAGGAAAGTGGTTCCTTTTGGAGGGAGAGTGACTGGAATGGGTCATGAGTGAGGACTCAGCGGCCCCTAATGTTCCAGTTCTTGATCTAGGGACTGATTTCACAGTTGTGTTCTCTCTATGAAAGTTCAGTGAGCAGTACACTTTGACATGTGCACATTTCCTTATGTATATTCTACTTTAATTACATTTTTTAAAGTGGAAAAATAAATAAGCCTGAAGAGGAGAAAATGGGTGAGGATGTCAATGCAACAAAATTGGCCAAGTGTTAGTAATTGTGAAATTTTGGTGACAAGTGCATGAGGGTTAATTTTATTATTTCTGTTACTGCTATAAATGTTTAAACTTTCTGAAATATAAGATAAAGATAAGCTTTTAAGAAAAGAAGGGGAAAAGATAATGATACATGCCAATGGTGGGGCTCAGAAAACAATACGCCAAAATGAAGGCTTCAAAAGCAGCCTCAGAAGCAAAAGTTTTTCTCTAACCTCCTACCCTCCTGTCTCTCTGCCCCACTCTCCCCTGAGGCTAGCTATGGAAACTAGAATCCTTCTTACCCAAGGTGGTCATAGAAACCAGAATCCCTCTTCACCAAAGCCAGCCACAAAATTTAAAAATATTACTTGAACTTTCCCTCTGCCTTTCTGTGTAAAAACTGGCCATAAAGAAATTATCTAACCTGCCTTGTTTGACTGTAGGTAATAAGATCCCTATTCCAGAGAGGGTCCTGCCCTGTACCCAGAAAAGGAGCACATGCTCAGAGAGGCAGAGAAGAATCTAGATGAACAGGCCTTGCTGGGTTTCTCCACTTAGCTTATTTGCATTAAATCACACCCTTTTTGTACAATCATATTTCTAAACACTGTCCATACTTTGTTGAACCTAAGTATAAAATGGACAATTTCCTCCTTTATTTTTGGGTCTTCATTCTGAAGGCTCTCATGTATATACATTAAATAAATTTGTATGCCTTTTCTCTGATTAATCTGCCTTTTCAAGCTGATATTTCAGCAAGTCTTTAAAGGGTGAATGGAAGTTTTCAGTTGGCCCCTACACCTATCATTGATCAATAGAGAGATGAATAAACATGGGAATAGTGCTCCTGGAGGTGGGGGATAATGTTTGATAATGAGAGCCACAGAGTTATTGGTTTTGTTGTAAACATTTTAGGACTATTTGATTTCATAAACTAAGTGCACGTATTACTTTGATAAATTAAAAATAAAATTTAAATGTCAAAAATAAATAAAAAATAGCTGAAAGAAAAGAAGATGAAACTGTCCTATAATTTTAATCTCAAATAATAAAATCATATTTTATATGTATATTACTGGAAGGAATTGGAATAAAAGGACAGAAATTGGGGTTTAGAGGCCTGAATACTATAATTTCATATAAAATTTAATTTAACATTCACTAACTGTAAAAAACAGAAAAAAATCAATAAGGAGCCATAACTGTCTGCCAAGGAATACACTGGAAGCTGGAATTTTGAGACAGAGAGAATTTATATATAGCTTAATATTGTATAATTATATTTTAACAGTGTAGTAAGTGAACTCTAATTTTTCAAGCTTATTTGACCATATTATGCTGTGGTCAAATAAAAACATCCCACTGAATCCTTATTCTAAGCAGAACACTTTGGGGAAATCTGAACTAAAGATGATGTTAAAAAGCAAACCAGGCACATTGCACTTTATGTAACTTACCTAAGGTAGCTCTGCTAAAACCCAATTGATATTTCCAATCCCTCCTCCCAGCCAAACAGGATGTTCGGGCCTTATAGCAAACCCAACTGTTTGGCTCATCAACACATAGGCACAACCCCTGTCTCCCTCGCTCACTCTGCTTTGAAGGTGGAAAGGCAAAATACTTACTATCCTATTACTGTTGCAGCTTGTGGTGGTCATGTGGCTGAGTTTTCACCAATAACACAAAGGCAAAAGTCAGCTGGAAATTTGGGAAAGTTTTTGCATTCTTGATTAAAGGGATATTTTAGCCTCCTTTTTCCTATCTTGATAGAATATTAACCTCCCCGCCACATACTCCCACCTTCAAGTGAGCACAAAGCATGAATTGTTTTGTTTCTCTGTGTGATTATGCCCATATAGCATTTTAAATCAAGTTTCAGAAGAAGTTGAAAATAAGTGCATGTGTTCAACCTGACATGTTTATCTGGAGCCCTATATATTGTCTATAAACATTTTAAGTAAGCAAATTACAACATGTTTGATAATGAGAGACACCAAATTCAGGATCGTGGCTGTCATATGCAGGAAGAGGAAGGAGAATGGGATTGTTGGGGGTTAAGGGAGCTACAACATCAAATATATCTGTAATGTGTAATTTTAAAATGAAAGAAAATGAAGCAAAATATTAAATTTGAGGAAGCCATAAGTTAGATACATGAGTGTTTATATTAGACTCTATAAATTTAAGTATATTAAAATATTCCAAAAAAACCACACTGTTTTCAGAGGGAACTTTTTATAAATGCATTAGTAGGTAATACAAATAAGGACCCTGACATCTCATCCAGTTAAGACAAGAAGGTGAGATATTAAAAAAAGAGTAGGCAAAATATAGAAGAATAATCCAGAGCAGACCACAGCATAGATGTTTCATTGGCCTAACTAAGAGCTGGAAGATGATATCAATACCTATAGTGTAATACATGTATATATACATATATATGCATGCATATGTACATGTAAGTGTATAAATACATTTGTAACTAAGGTAAAACATAGATTACTCTCATTAAATACTGTGACTTCAATCCTTCAAAAACAATTTCCTTTCTTGTTTTTATAAAAGTCTAATGTTTGGTTTGGTATAGACACCTAACCCGGGTAAACCCTCCATCGACTTTCCAAAACTTGGAGAGGTCCAATACAGGTAAGTAGTCTTCTTAAAAAAAATGGAATTTCATTGAAGCTGATTTCTTTCTGTACAGTGTTGTTACAGAAGCACCATAGCACTGTATGGTAAGTCAGTGACCTATATTTTAACCTAAGATTTAAATCTATACACTTATAAATGCTTGATTAAATGTACTACAGGACTAATTACATATTAACAACAACAAAAGTATAAATCCCTTTTTCATTTGGAATCTCCTTCAAGAAGCTGTAATACTCAGTTATAACTCAAACTATTCAAAAATTAAACTCAATGATGCACAATTTATGTACATTACTATACCAGAATAGCCCCTCTCCTCAATCACATGTGACTTGAATGATCTGAGAGCACAATTGGTTTCGTAATTACCCATTCAGCCATGGAAATACTTCCCCAGGAAACTGAATCACCTCAATTACCTAGTTTGGGGATTCATAATAAAATATTGAAAAGTGTTTATTTAAATATGTTGACTATTTTCTCTTGTAAATATGCCTCTGAATTATATAATTTGTCTAGATGGTGAACATGACTTAGTGGAAGAAGCACAGTATTTAGAATTAGAACTAGTTTCCAGGCCTAGCTATGCCGTTCACCAAATGTGTGATTTCGATAAGTTAATTTCATCTTACGGTTATTTTGCCTCAATCCCTTCATCTTTAAAATGGAGACATACGATTACATCTTACATAATTAGTCTAAGTAATTTATGTAGAATGTAATCAATACACGTTAGTTCCTTTCCTGCTTCCATAAGATCCATCTCAAAGGTCACTATCATTGGCTAAGATGCTAAGAATCCGGGGCCATTAGCATCCAAAGCAACGAGGAACACCACATCTTTTATTGCAGTTGTTTTAAGCATTTGATTTATTTTTTCAAATTGCTCAAAAACAGTGTATCAGTTAGAGCAGAGCTCTAAATCTTTTTGCAAGGTTTTCAGGAAAATTCAGCTTTTGAATCATTTTACTTTAACCTTTTCGTTGATAATTTGCCTGATAAAATCAGAAAGGAAACAAATTACAGAATAAATGTTTCAGTTTAGGGTTAGATAGGAAGAAGAGGGGGTTATGTAATCAGAATCACATTTTAAACTTACCCCAAATCAAAATGCCCATATGTATATATTTTTGTTTTAACTATTTTTACATTTTCTTAGGCAACGCGCATAGTCCCAAATCCACATCTACTCAAAATACTGACCAAAAATACACTGTCATTATTACTAAATTCAAAGGTTAGGGCCTTTAAAGAAAACTGCATGAGATAATCTCTGTCCTATACCACAAGCTTCTAGGAGGGGGAAAAATGTTATATACTGGTAAAAGCAAAAGTGAGAGAAGATACAGCTGTATCAGCATTTGACTTTTGATTCTTCCATTTGATAAAAATAAGTCATTTTTTCTCTTGACTGAATGAATATACTGATGACCTAGGAGATTTTCACAGCCTTCTTGGAGAATCAAAATCAGTTTTTCTCCAAAGGTTGTGTGGGTGCACTTCCAATGAAGATCTGATCAGAATCTCCACAGTGGCCTTTCCATATTACAGAAAGTTCAGCCATTATTATTGCCATGCTCTGGTACCACTTTGAGAACTGCCAAGTGTCAGGGGAGATGAGGCTGCTTGGGGGAGTTCTGTAAGGCAGAGGTTGAGGCTTGCTGAGAATCATTTCAGCTGAGTGTGATTCAGGGTAAATGAATACATTGCTTAAGTACAGTGGCAGCAAGCTACAGGAAGAATTATTATTTTTCTCTTAAAAAAGTTCTATAAATCAAACAATAAAGATTATGCCCTTCTCAGTCAGAAATATGTACTAATGAGTCAGGTTCCTCCCGGAAAATGTAACCTGTGTGCTTTCTAGCTTCTGAACCACTCAGCTGAAAATAGTGATATTCAGAATAGACAAGCTAGAAAGGTGAGTCCCCAAAACCAATCTGCTGGAAGATGCAGAACTGGCTGGATAACAGTCACCTGGGAGCTTGTTAAAAATTCATATGCCCAGACTGTGACCCATAGATTTTGATTCCGTAGGTCTGTGAGAGGTCCCAGGGACATGTATTTTTAAAAACTTTTCAGGTAAACTAAACAATGTAGGATGCATCCATACAATATAAACATCCATACATACATATGCAGAAAGGAATGAGGAACTTCTCTTTGGATACGTATGGATAGAGGCCAATCTTCAAGACATTTATTAAGCGAAAAATGCAAGAGGTATTACAAGTGCTGTTGAAAAAGAAGGATGAACATACATATTTGCTTATATATGCATGAAATATTTCTGGAAGATTACACAAGTGGTTGATAATATTGGTTTTGCCTCTGAAGGGAATAACTAGGTGTTGGCAGATAGGACTGGGAGACAGATTTTTCCACAGCATAAACTTTGTACCTTTTCAAATTTAAGCCAAGTAAAAAATTTATATATTCAAAAATACTAAATAAAATATAATCTCTATTATACTTATGACAAAATATGGCTTTTAACTAACTGTCCAGGTGACTCTAATATTCATCCAGGAATTTAAATACTGTTGGGCAAGAAATATGTAATATGCAACATATTAATGTGATAATATGTGCACATTTACATATTATGTGATTGTGTTATTATTATGTTATATAGTATATAACATACCCACATGTCAGAGTTTAAGAATTTTTTTCTCCTATGAAGACAGAGCAACAGAAAGCTAGATACAGGGCTGTTGCATTATTGTGAATGATACATTCCTGAAAACTTCACTTACTTCTAAACTGTACAGTTCAAAACTCAGTTACAATAGATCTGACAAAGGATGATACATCAATTTGCCATTAGTATTGCCACCTCCTAATAGAAATAGCAAAAACACAGCTTATAATTTATTCAGCTACTCAGCTTTATATTATATAATCCTTGAACATTTTTGTAAAGGAGAAATCAATTATTTTAAAATATATAGATAGTGTAATAATGTTTTATACCACAACACTTAAAACTACTGAAGTTCAAAATCACACGAAATGTAGCCACATCACTCTTGAACAGAATTTGCACCTCCTCATAAAAGAGCTTCACAGAAAAATATATTTTGATGTTATTCATTTGGCTTTATTTAGAGTTGATTAAGAAACCTCACTTGAGAACGCTTCTGAATTTTCTGTGAAACCGTTAAAGACGTTGTGATTATTGAGCTCCTTAATATACATGCTACTTGTATAAGTTATAATTTCTCCATTAAAATTTTTGTACCAGAAAAGGTTTTTAAGAAATGTATGCTTCCTTTTGGCAGATGAGAATTACTGCTGAGAAACTTGGGATGGAATATTATGTTCAACCATACTATACGGCAAATTTTCTTATAAATGTTGGGATGATCTAGCCTTAGAGAGGAATCAAGAAAGGCATGTATTACCTGTTCATAAAATTGAGGATGCATGATTTTCTTTAGAAAAAAAAAAGCAAACAAAACAATCTTTTACCGGATGGCAATTTGTATAATTTCTGGTTTTAATTAAAATTTGGCTTCCTACACAACACAAAACAATTAAGCAGATAAGAATTAGGCTCTCATCCTTTGAGAAGGTCTCGGAGAGAAATATCAATCAGAAAAGTTCCTACCTTTGATGTATGGATTCCTGAGGGGGTTGGGCCAATGAATACATGCCTTAAGTGGGTGGACAGGAATGGTGATGGAAATGCTCTAAGAGCCTTGGGCTCTAAGAAGAACTAATATGGTTAATTCATTCTTACCATTTATATAAAGTCTTGGGAACCAACCAAATTATTCTGACGCTCCCTAGTCTTTCCCTTGGTGAGGACTCTGCACAGAACCATCTAAGAGAGATGACTAATCTGTATCTGGAAGAATATGTAGACCATAGGAAAAACCTTCTGGGACTAAGGTGGAAAATACTTTGGCTTATAATAATTGATAAATATAAAATGGTGCATCATGTTGGAAAACAGTCTGGCAGTTCCTCAAATGATTAAACGAAGTTAGCACATGACCTAGCAATTCAACCCCTAGACATTCATTTTCTTGTTGTGTACTTTACCTAATAACTTTAATTAGTTCAGTGGATGAATGAGGAAACAGATAAACTTTTTTCCATTCTTAAACTGAAGGTTATCTGGGATGTACTATATTGAACTCTGAGTTTGTTGTCTCACTTTCCTTCTGTGTTATACTTATATCTCTAATTTTATAAGTATATTATTATACAGTTAACATTTTTGCCAAAATAACAGATATGATTAAAAATAATAACATATCTGATGTTGATTTTTAGAAATATTTAAAAATATAAAAAAGCATCATGAGCCTGGTGACACAGGATTTTTCTTGGCTCCTTCACTGGACTTGTGGAAGGGGTAGCCCATCTACTCAATCTGCCATGCTTAGCCCCTTGTGGGAGGAAGCACGTGAGTGAGTGAGTGTGTGCAGAATCCTGTCAGCCTTTCCAGGCGCTGACACAGGAGCAAGCTCCATGTGGGGCCCATGGCCAGATATGGGCTATGTCTGGTGTGTCACCTCAAGGGGAACGTGGTGGTGCCCAGGTGAGGGTGCCCACGACCACGAAGCCCCAGAGGGTGTGTTACAGTGGTCCTTTAGTTCCACTGTCCATGGACAGCAGCATGTTAGCAGATCAGCTGACCCCTCGCTTTACCACACGGGGTGGCTTCCCTCTGCTGGTGAGGGCAAAGGGCTAGTGTGACAGCCTTTCTGGGTACCTACAATCAGTGGGTCCTGAGCTCTTGTCTGGTGTCCACGTGGACAATTGAAGGACAGTAAAGAACAAGAATTTTATTGAGTGATGAAAATGGCTTTCAGTGGAGAGGAGAGCTGGAGAAGGGACGGAAAGGGAAGGTCAGCTTCCCTGAAATCAGGTTGTCTCTTCCCTGAAGTTAGGACATCTCTCCTCTACTGACTGAGTCTGGGTTATCTATAGGCACAGAATGGAGAGTGTGTGCTGATTGGTTTTTGAGTATGCAAAAAAGATTAAAGTGAAGACACCACTCAAAGTGGGCATGACAGTGTAGAAAACTGATTGGGAAGGGGTAAGTTTGTGTAAAATATGTGAAGGATGGGGATCAATCAGAGGAAAGCGCTCCAAACAGGAAGGCAAGTTCTCAATCTGGTCCAGGGATTTAACTTGTAGCTTGGCTTTCAGGCTTTAAACTGTCTTTGGCTTGATGATGGGGTTTTACCAGGTACCACTGCCTATCTGCCAAGGCACTTGGCTGCCTCCTGTTGCTATCACTGGGACCCAAAGATAACCACTTAATATTTTACAACTTCATGCTTTTTCTCAGGGTGTATTTACACATATCCATATACATTTTTTAATAAAAGTGAGAGCAAATATTTCACATTTTTTCTCACCCGATGTTCCTGATTTCATGAAATTTTCTACTACCATATCATTCTCATGACTACAAGCTATTATCTCACATAGATGTGCCATATAATTTTTGAACTATTCTCTGAGAAACAGATTTTAAGAAAGAGATTTGTGTTGTGTGTAGTCATTTTATTGGGAAGAGTTCTCAAGATCAGTATTTATGGACAATTGAAGAAAGTGGGATTAAGTAGAGTGAGGAATGGAACTGTAGTGAAAAACCTCAGGGCAGCCAGTCATGGTGGCTTACATCTGTAATCCCAGCACTTTTGGAGGCCAAGGTGGGAGGATTGCTTGAGGCCAAGAATTTGAGACCAGCCTGGGCAACCCAGTGAGACCCCATCTTTAGGAAAATAAGAAAGAAAGGAAAGAAAGAAAATCCTTGGGAAACTCTGGGGCTGGGATGACCCTTCAGAGTTGTCCCTCCTTGAGACAAAGAAGCTAGAGGGCTTTGAATAGGGACTGTGCCCAAGGAGTAAGCATGAACTTGGGCAAGGCAGCTCTTTTCAGTCAAAGGCAGCTCCCAGATAGGAATTCAGCTGAGAGCCATCAGTCACCAATGTTACCAGCAACTGAGGTAATGAATTCCTCAGTTCTGAGAGGGAATCTGGGTGACATAAAACAATATTTGCTATAGTCCATCTCCTGTGCCATTTGAATTCACTTAACTCATATTTTATTAAGTTTCATGGTATCTATCTTCTTCTAGTAATAGTTATATTGATTCCACTCACCATCAGCTAACACATCTATTGTTCTCAGTGGTTTACACAATAGTGTAACACAGATCCTCATCCCTACAGTCTCAGCCCCCAGTCGCCATGACTTTCTTGGGCCATAGCTGTTGCATTTATCCAATCATTGTCAAAATTGGGCAATGTAGCATACCAATACGTGCCCCAATATGTACATCAGTGCTGAACATATTCTCCCCTATACTTATAGTGAACCAGCAGCCCTACCTCCTTTGATGATCAGAGCCAAGCATCCTTGCCTGGATGTGACTTATTTCATTGTGTATTACTTTCCTCGCCTTCTTCATGTCATGAGGACACCAAAATGACAGTAGTAGTTTTAAAGTTTAATAGGACTCTTGTTATGTCCTTTGATGGAACACTTCACTCTCTAGGGAGCAGAACATCTAGATCTGCATTTTCTAGAGTTGTAGTGATGGGAAGCACAAATTCTACAAGCTGGTCACTTGGATGGATGGTAAGTAGGGCTAATTTTGCTTACTTCTCTTAGGTCTGAGTCCCATACATTCAACCTACTGGGGACAGAGCATCATACAATGGTCATTGGTTAGAGTGTATGCTAGGTCTTGGAACACAGCACTCAATTCCTGCAGAGTATCCTATCCAAGCTGGTGCCTCAGTTCCACTTTCAAAATGCTATTCTATCACTCCATCAGATTAGTAATTTCTATGTAGTGCAAAGTATGATAGATCCAGTGGATCGTGTGGTCATGTGTTCACTTCCATATGTCCTTTGTTGTCAAATGGGTCCTTAGTCTGATGTAGTATTGTACAAGATCTAATGTAAGTGAATCAAACACTCTATAAGCCCTTAGATAGTGGTGCTGGCTGAGGTTGTGAACAGGAAAGGCAAACCCATACCTGCAATATGTGTTAATCCCAGCCAAGGCGAATTGCTGTCCCTGGCAAGATGGAAGGAATTCAGGGTAGTTAATTTGGCACCAAGTAGTTGCTCAACGTCCTTGTGAATTATGCTTAACATTGGTCTCTGTTGCTAGGAGTTAGGCTATTTGGCAGTGGAAATAGCTAGATTGGCCCTGGTGGGTGGGACCTATGATCTTTGGCCCATGTATAGTCCCCATCCCTGCCACTGTGACCACTCTGTTTATTGACCATTGTGCCAGCAGAGAGGTTGCTGATAATAGAGGCTGGCTGTTATTAACTGGCAGTCATTCTGTCTTTTTTGTTTAGCGCCTTTTCGTTGAAGGATGCCCTCTAACAGGTATTGGCATGTGATACAAAGATCTTCACACTTGGGCTCATTCCCATAAACTACCCACATGCATCTTCTCCAGATGTGCTTCTTACCAATTGATGTGGTTTGTCTCTGTGTCCCCACCTAAATCTCATCTGGAATTGTAATCCTCATAATCCCCATGTGTTGAGGGAGGAACCTGGTGGAAGGTGACTGGATCATGGGGGTGGTTTCCCCATGCTGTTCTCATGATAGAGATTGGGTTCTCATGAGATCTCATGGTTTTAAATGTGTTTGAAACTTCCTCCTTCATAGGCCCTTCTCTCTCCTGCCACCCTGTGTAGAAGGTGCTGGCTTCTTCTTCTGCCATGACTGTAAGTTTCCTGAGGCCTCCCTCGCCATGTGGAACTGTCAGTCAATTAAGCCTCTTTCCTTTATAAATTAACCAGTCTCAGGTGGTATTCCTTATAGCAGTGTGAAAATGGACTAATACACCAATTTTCCAATTTTTGTTTTTCCTGGTCCCTAAACAAACAGCTAAATCATTTCCCTCTTCTCATGAATTGGTGTAGATTGCAACTTTGGTTTACTGTTCTTTTTACACAAGGTGGAAGAGCAAGTGCACTGCCAAAATACATGTGAAGATTTCCCTCCTCAGCTTTCTTTCAGAGACATTCTTGAGTGAGATCACAGTGCAACAGCAGTTCATTTTTAGCTTGCTCCTCATATTGGGATGACCCACCTGTGAACCAAGTCTGGACTTTCTCCTCCCTGAGCTAATCATAAGGGGCCCCTCTTGTGGCCATAGGTTTGTACCGATTGGGAGGTGCCAATGCAGTTTAATTGTGCCCTTCAGCCCTGCTTATGCTTGACCCTGGGTTCAGCATTTCTATCTTATGACAGATTGCTGCTGAGTCCACCTGACTCTATGACTTGTCAATTCCCAGAGAAGGACTTGGCTAACAGCCATCAGCTGTCAGTGTTCCAGTAGCTAGAGGAATGAATGGAAAAGGAACTTCACCAATTCTCTAATGCTGAGTATTTCTAGTTTTTGTTTGTTTTTTTGTTTTACTATTTTTAGCAACACAACTCTGAAAGTTCTTATTCTAAGCAGATAGTCTAAAAAAAAGATATAAACCAAAAATAGAGGAGTAATAAGATGATGAAAAATGAGACTAGGAGATGGGTTCTAGTCTTAGATTTGCTATTATCTTTGAATTTTCTATTTGACTAATCATTTCACTTCCTGGAGTCTTAATTGTCTTATCTACATTGTAAGATAGTTGAATAACATCAATTTTTCCCAATCTATAGTCTACTGAGAAAGTAATAAAAATTCATTCTATTTAATAAAGACAAATGAAAATAATTTATCTATCTTTCATAAGGTTGTAGAGGGATCAGGTAGGGGACACAACACTGATAATTTAGGCAAACAAGAGAACAATATCAAATACTGTAGAATAAAATGATACTAGAACATACCTGTGTGACAGATATTTCCAAGGTTATCTGGTCAAACTCACAAACATGTGCACCAATCCCCTCATTTTAAGTCATAGTAAACCTTTCATTAAGGTCCTTCAATATTGTGAGTAGGCCTGCCCAGCTTCCAAAAGGACTCACATCTACAATATCCAGAGGCTTTTTCTCCTGTTAGTAGTTGCTCCTTCTTTACTCACCTCACATTCTTTCCTCAATTTATTCCAGTTGAGCTTCAGTGTTCCTCATACCATTGAGGCTGCCAAATTCAATAGCCTCTATTTTGTTCTTTTATTACCTCACTTCTCAGCAACATTTGACATAGTTGGCCACTCCTACCTTGAAGTGATTTATTTCCTCCTAATTATTGCCTTAATGAGCTCACTTATTTGAGTAGCCTTGATGAACTCACTTATTTGAGTATTTTATCTGTGGATTATTTTTGGAATTTGTTTGTAACCAATTATCTATGGATAATGAGAGTTGTATATCTTCCTTTAAAATCTGTAGATTGTAGACTTTAAAGGAATATATAAAACTCTCATTATCCATAGATAATTGCATAATGGACCAGACTACTGGCTCGTCCCTCTGTATCTTCTATTCTGGATTCTCCTCTTTCTCTACCCAGTCTCCAAATGTTGGCATTTTCATGGGCTCAGTAACTTGGCCCTATTCTCTTAAGTGTTCTCATTCATTCTCATGGCTTCAGATGGTCTAGGCTTTCAAACCAATATCTTCCATTTGTCATCTCTCTTCTGAAACTTAGATCCAATTATTCAACTTCATACTTCATAAGCATTCTTGGATGGCTAATAGGTATCTAAAACTTAATTTGTCCTTAAAAGAATATTTCATTTTTCTGTGCTCACCTTAACAGCACATATACTAAAAAGAATGTTTCATTTTTCTGACCAAAATTATTTCTTCCCCATGTTCACAGATATCAGAAAACTGTACCTCAGGGCAGGGTGCACAAGATGGCAGAATAGGAAGAGCTCCAGCCTCCAGCTCTGGCATGAGCAACACAGAATACGGGTGATTTCTGCATTTTCAACTGAGGTACCGGGTTCATCTCACTGGGGCATGTCAGACAGTTGGTGTTGGTCAGTGGGTGCAGCTTAACCAGTGAGAGCTGAAGCAGGGTGAGGCATCACCTCACCTGGGAAGCGCAAGGGGGAAGAGAATTCCTTTTCCAGGCCAAGGGAAACTGAGACACACAACACCTGGAAAATCAGGTAATTCCCACCCTAATACTGCGCATTACCAAGGGTCTTAACAAATGGCACACCAGGAGCTTATTTCCCACGCCTGGCCCACAGGGTCCCACGTCCACGAAGCCTCCCTCATTGCCAGCACAGTAGTCTGAGATCTAACTGCAAGGCGGCAGCAAGGCTGGGGTAGGGGAACCCACCATTGCTGAGGCTTAAGTAGGTAAACAAAGCCTCTGGGAAGCTGGAACCGGGTGGAGCCCACCGCAGCACAAGGAGGCCTGCCTGCCTCTGTAGACTCCACCTCTGGAGACAGGGCATAGCTAAACAACAAGCAGCAGAAACCTCTACAGATGTAAATGTCCCTGTCTGACAGCTTTGAAAAGAGCAGTGGTTCTCCCAGCACGGAGGTTGAGATCTGAAAACGGACAGACTGCCTGCTCAAGTGGGTCCCTGACCCCTGAGTAGCCTAACTGGGAGACATCCTCCACTAGGTGCACATTGACACTTCACACCTCACAGGGCTGGGTATACCTCTGAGAAGAAGCTTCGAGAGCAAGAATCAGACAGCAACACTTGCTGTTCAGCAATATTCTATCTTCGCAGCCTCCGCTGCTGATACCCAGGCAAACAGCGTCTGGAGTGGACCTCAAGAAAACTCCAACAGACTTGCAGCTGAGGGCCCTGACTGTTAGAAGGAAAACTAACAAACAGAAAGGACACCACACCAAAACCCCATCAGTATGTCACCAACATCAAAGACCAAAGGCAGATAAAACCACAAAGATGGGGAAAAAAGCAGTGTAGAAAAGCTGGAAATTCAAAAAACCAGAGCGCATCTCCCCCTCCAAAGGAACGCAGCTCATCACCAGCAATGGAACAAAGCTGGACAGAGAATGACTCTGACGAGTTGAGAGAAGAAGGCTTCAGTCAATCAAACTTCTCAGAGCTAAAGGAGGAACTATGTACCCAGCGCAAAGAAACTAAAAACCTTGAAAAAAGAATGGAAGAATGGATAACTAGAATAACCAAAGCAGAGAAGTCCATAAATGAACTAATAGAGATGAAAACCATGACTCAAGAACTACATGACAAATGCACAAGCTTCAGTAACCATCTCGATCAACTGGAAGAAAGAGTATCAGTGATTGAAGATCAAATGAATGAAATGAAGCAAGAAGAAAAGTTTAGAGAAAAAAGAGTAACAAGAAATGAACAAAGCCTCCAAGAAATACAGGATTATGTGAAAAGACCAAATCTACGTCTGATTGGTGTGCCTGAAAGTGACAGGGAGAATGGAACCAAGTTGGAAAACACTCGGCAGGATATTATCCAGGAGAACTTCCCCAACCTAGCAAGGCAGGCCAGCATTCAAATTCAGGAAATACAGAGAACACCGCAAAGATACTCCTCAAGAAGAGCAACTCCAAGACACATAATTGTCAGATTCACTAAAGTTGAAATGAAGGAAAAAATGTTAAGGGCAACCAGAGAGAAAGGTCGGGTTACCCACAAAGGGAAGCCCATCAGACTAACAGCAGATCTCTCGGCAGAAACTCTACAAGGCAGAAGAGAGTGGGGGCCAATATTCAACATTCTTAAAGAAAAGAATTTTCAACTCAGAATATCATATCCAGCCAAACTAAGTTCATAAGTGAAGGAGAAATAAAATCCTTTACAGACAAGCAAACGCTCAGAGATTTTGTCACCAGCAGGCCTGCCCTACAAGAGATCCTGAAGGAAGCACTAAACATGGAAAGGAACAACTGGTACCAGCCATTGCAAAAACATGCCAAAAGGTAAAGACCATCGATGTTAGGAAGAAACTGCATCAACTAATGAGTAAAATAACCAGCTAATATCATAATGACAGGATCAAGTTAACACATAACAGTATTAACCTTAAATGTAAATGGACTAAATGGTCCAATTAAAAGACACAGACTGGCAAATTGGATAAAGAGTCAAGACCCATCAGTTTGCTGTATTCAGGAGACCCATCTCACATGCAGAGACACACATAGGCTCAAAATAAAGGGATGGAGGAAGATCTACCAAGCAAATGGAAAACAAAAAAAGGCAGGGGTTGCAATCCTAGTCTCTGATAAAACAGACTTTAAACCAACAAAGATCAAAAGAGACAGAGAAGGCCATTACATAATGGTAAAGGGATCAATTCAACAAGAAGAGCTAACTATCCTAAATATATATACACCCAATACAGGAGCACCCAGATTCATAAAGTAAGTCCTTAGAGCCTTACAAAGAGACTTAGATTCCCATACAATAATAATGGGAGACTTTAACAATCCACTGTCAAGATTAGAGAGATCAATGAGACAGGAAGTTAACAAAGATATCCAGGAACTGAACTCAACTCAGCACCA
The DNA here is from genome assembly GCF_049350105.2 of Macaca mulatta. Lineage (NCBI taxonomy): Eukaryota > Metazoa > Chordata > Mammalia > Primates > Cercopithecidae > Macaca > Macaca mulatta. The sequence goes on from NC_133420.1 coordinate 95,859,422, forward strand.
AGTAGACCTAATAGACATCTACAGAACTCTCCACCCCAAAACATAATATATATTCTTCTCACACCACATCACACTTATTCCAAAACTGACCACATAGTTGGAAGTAAAGCACTCCTCAGCAAATGTAAATTTTAACAACAGTCTCTCAGACCACAATGCAATCAAACTAGAACTCAGGACTAAGAAACTCAATCAAAACCACTCAACTACATGGAAACTGAACAACCTGCTCCTGAATGACTACTGGATACATAACAAAATGAAGACAGAAATAAAGATATTCTTTGAAACCAATGAGAACAAAGACACAACATACCAGAATCTCTGGGACACATTTAAAGCAGTGTGTAGAGGGAAATTTATAGCACTAAATGCCCACAAGAGAAAGCAGGAAAGATCTAAAATTGACACCCTAACATCACAATTAAAAGAACTACAGAAGCAAGAGCAAACACATTCAAAAGCTGGCAGAAGGCAAGAAATAACTAAGATCAGCACAGAACTGAAGGAGATAGAGACACAAAAAAACTCTTCAAAAAATCACTGAATCCAGGAGCTGGTTTTAGAAAAGATCAACAAAATTGATAGACCGCTAGCAAGACTAATAAAGAAGAAAAGAGAGAAGAATCAAACAGATGCAATAAAAAATGATAAAGGAATCGACCACACAGAAATACAAACTACCATCAGAGAATGCTATAAACACCTCTATGCAAATAAACTAGAAAACCTAGAAGAAATGGATAAATTCCTGGACACTTACACTCTCCCAAGACAAAACCAGGAAGAAGTTGAATCCCTGAATAGACCAAAAGCAGGCTCTGAAATTGAGGCAATAATTAATAGACTACCAACCAAAAAAGTCCAGGACCAGATGGATTCACAGCCAAATTCTACCAGAGGTAAAAGGAGGAGCTGGTACCATTCCTTCTGAAACTATTCCAATCAATAGAAAAAGAAGGAATCCTCCCTAACTCATTTTATGAGGCCAACATCATCTTGATACGAAAGCCTGGCAGAGACACAACAAAAAAAGAGAATTTTAGACGAATATCCCTGATGAACATCGATGCAAAAATCCTCAATAAAATCCTGGCAAACCGAATCCAGCAGCACATCAAAAAGCTTATCCACCATGATCAAGTGGGCTTCATCCCTGGAATGCAAGGCTGGTTCAAAATACACAAATCAATAAACATAATCCAGCATATAAACAGAACCAAAGACAAAAACCACATGATTATCTCAATAGATGCAGAAAAGCCCTTTGACAAAATTCAACAGCCTTTCATGCTAAAAACTCTCAATAAATTTAGTATTGATGGAATGTATCTCAAAATAATAAGAGCTATTTATGACAAACTCACAGCCAGTATCATACTGAATGGGCAAAAACTGGAAGCATTCCCTTTGAAAACTGGCACAAGACAGGGATGCCCTCTCTCACCACTTCTATTCAACATAGTGTTGGAAATTCTGCCTAGGGCAGTCAGGCAAGAGACAGAAATAAAGCATATTCAATTAGGAAGAGAAGAAGTCAAATTGTCCCTGTTTGCAGATGTCATGATTGTATACTTAGAAAACCCCATCATCTCAGCCCAAAAGCTCCTTAAGCTGATAAGCAACTTCAGCAAAGTCTCAGGATACAAAATCAATGTGCAAAAATCAAAAGCATTCTTATACACCAGTAACAGACAGAGAGCCAAATCATGAATGAACTCACATTCACAATTGCTTCAAAGAGAATAAAATACCTAGGAATCCAACTTACAAGGGATGTGAAGGACCTCTTCAAGGAGAACCACAAACCACTGCTCAGTGAAATAAAAGAGGACACAAACAAATGGAAGAACATACCATGCTCATGGATAGGAAGAATCAATATCGTGAAAATGGCCATACTGCCCAAGGTAATTTATAGATTCAATGCCATTCCCATTAAGCTACCAATGACTTTCTTCACAGAATTGGAAAAAATTGCTTTAAAGGTCATATGGAACCAAAAAAGAGCCTGCGTTGCCAAGACAATCCTAAGCCAAAAGAAGAAAACTGGAGGCATCATGCTACCTGACTTCAAACTGTACTACCAGGCTACAGTAACCAAAACAGCATGGTACTGGTACCAAAACAGAGATATAGACCAATGGAACAGAACAGAGCCCTCAGAAATAATACCACACATCTACAACCATCTGATCTTTGACAAATCTGACAAAAACAAGAAATGGGGAAAGGATTCCCTATTTAATAAATGGTGCTGGGAAAACTGGCTAGCCATAAGTAGAAAGCTCAAACTGGATCCTTTTCTTACTCCTTATACGAAAATTAATTCAAGATGGATTAGAGACTTAAATGTTAGACCAAAAACCATAAAAACCCTAGAAGAAAACCTATGTAATACAATTCACGACATAGGCATGGGCAAGGACTTCATGTCTAAAACACCAAAAGCAATGACAACCAAACCCAAAATTGACAAATGGGATCTAATTATACTAAAGAACTTCTGCACAGCAAAAGAAACTACCATCAGAGTGAACAGGCAACCTACAGAATGGGAGAACATTTTTGCAATCTACTCATCTGACAAAGGGCTAATATCCAGAACCTACAAAGAACTCAAACAAATTCACAAGAAAAAAACAACCCCATCAAAAAGTGGGCAAAGGATATGAACAGACATTTCTCAAAAGAAGACATTTATACAGCCAACAGACACATGAAAAAATGCTCATCATCATTCGCCATCAGAGAAATGCAAATGAAAACCACAATGAGATACCATCTCACACCAGTTAGAATGGCAATCATTAAAAAGTCAGGAAATAACAGGTACTAGAGAGGATGTGGAGAAATAGGAACACTTTTACACTGTTGGTGGGAGTGTAAACTCGTTCAACCATTGTGGAAAACAGTGTGGTGATTCCTCAAGGATCTAGAACTAGAAATACCATTTGACCCAGCCATTCCATTACTGGGTATATACCCAAAGGATTATAAATCATGCTGCTCTAAGGACACATGCACATGTATGTTTACTGTGGCACTATTCACAATAGCAAAGACTTGGAATCAACCCAAATGTCCATCACTGACAGACTGGATTAAGAAAATGTGGCACATATACACCATGGAATACTATGCAGCCATAAAAAAGGATGAGTTTGTATCTTTTGTAGGGACATGGATGTAGCTGGAAACCATCATTCTCAGCAAACTATTGCAAGAACAGAAAACCAAACACTGCATGTTCTCACTCAAAGGTGGGAATTGAACAATGAGATCACTTGGACACAGGAAGGGGAACATCACACACCAGGGCCTATTGTGGGGAGAGGGAGGGGAGGGATAGCATTAGGAGATATACTTAATGTAAATAACGAGTTAATGGTTGCAGCATACCAACATGGCACATGTATACATAAGTAACAAACCTGCACGTTGTGCACATGTGCCCTAGAACTTAAAGTATAATAAAAATTAAAAAAGAAGAAAAAAAAAGGAAACTGTACCTCTTCTATTAGGTTGCTCAGGTCAAAAACTTAGAATACATTCATAATTTAGCTCTTTCTCTTTCCAATCTATTCCCAAAGTTCTATCGTCTTTAACTCCAAAAGCTACACCAAATTGGATCATTTCTCTTTATCTCCATTATGACTACTTCCCTCCTCTAAGTCGCCTCCATTTCTCGCCTGTACTTTTGATACAACCTTCTTATTGGTTTCCCTGCTTGCACTCTTGCTTTCTGTATCTTTTATGTAACACCAAGAATTATTTAAAATATAAATCAGATCATCTCACTCTTATGATTAAAACCTTCTAAAACCTTCTAAATGGCTAGCTTCTGATCATAGATAAAAATCTAGATTTGTTGTCTTTTCTCTGAGACAGGGTCTCTCTCTGTCACTCAGGCTGGAGTGCAGTGGCATGATCATGGCCCACTGTAGCCTCGATATCTCAGGCTCAAGTGATCCTCCCACCTTCACTTCCTCAGTAGCTCAGACTACAGGTGTACCACCACACCAGGCTTTTTTTTTTTTTTTTTTTTTTTTAACTTTTTGTAGAGATGTGTTCTCATTATATTGCTCAGGCTGATCTTGAACTTCTGGGCTCAAGTGATCCTCCCCCAGAGTGCTGGGATTACAGGTGTTAGCCACCAAGCCAAGCCAAATCTGAATTTCTTACCTTGTCCTACAATGTCAGAAATGATCTGGACTCTGCACCTCTGAAGTTTCTGTAAACATTATCTACCCTGTCTACAATCTTTCCACAAAACTCATCTTCTCTCTCACCTTAGGATTTTTGTACCAGCTCTTCTCTTTTTTTGGAATAGTTCTTTTTTTTCTCTCTTGACCCTCATAGTTCTAGCTCCTTATTATCACAGATGTCTCAGTTGAGATGTCAGTGCTTTAGAGAGGCCTTCCTGGCCACTCTATTCAAAGTAGTCATCGAGTTTTTTACTTTTTATTTCCCATTTAATTCTCTACTAACACTCTCTGGAGTTTTCTTCTTTATTTATTTATTGGGTCTCCTTACTAGAATGTAAGTTCTTTGAGAGCAGAGATGTTTTCTGCCTTGTTGCTACTCTTTTGTCAAGACTTAGAAAAGAGGTCAGCACATAGTAGGTGTTCAATAAAAATTTGTTAAAGGAGTGAAAGAAACAGAACATTCTGGGTCCCATACTCTCCTAACCCAATAGCCAAAATGCCCAGGAGACAATTGAAATCCACCATCATTCACATTAGTGTCTTCATTTTGACTTCTAAAACCTTATTAAAAGTCCAGTTACTCTTCTATACCATACATTTCACTTATTTAAAGATAGCAGTTAATGATATCCAACTCTTACCTTTGTCAAATAAAATGCTCCTATTTCCAAATGTGCCATTTGGAGGAAGAAGATTTCAAACAAAGTACACAGTGGACATGAAATATCAATTGCTAAGAGGTGTGAAAAAAATTACTTCATAATACATGCATTTAATTTGTATATACACATTTTCTTACTATAGATAATCCAGAGATACTATATTATTCTAATGGGCCACCTCTGCTCATAGTAAAAGGGAGAGATGACTTTCATAGTGATTTTGGTAGGATATTCTCAACAAGTTTTATTATCATGGCTTTTTATACAAAGCCCAAGTTTCTGCAGGCTTGCAAGATTACTATATTAGTCCATTTTCACACTGCTGATAAAGATGTACCCAAGACTGGGTGATTTATAAAGAAAAAGAGGTTTAAAGGACTCAGAATTCCATGTGGCTGGGGAGGCCTCAGAATAATGGCATAAGGCGAAAGGCACATCTTACATGGCAGCAGGCAAGACAGAATGAAAGCCAAGCAAAAGGGGGTTCCCCTTATGAAATCATCAGATTTCGTGAGACTTATTCACTACCACGAGAACGTATGGGGAAATCTGCCCCCATGATTCAATTGTCTCCCACCAGGTCACTCCTACAATATGAGGGAATAATGAGAGCTATAATTCAAGATGAGATTTTGGTGGGGACACAGCCAAGCCATATTGATTACTTATCTTCTTGACAATTCCATTTCTTAAAATCCAATAGCAATCAGTTTGTATGATCTTGCTAGGTTATACAGCCTCACTAGATATTTTAAGATACCCTAACCCTAGTAATTATAATGCATTTTTATTCAGCTAAATTTATTTCATAATAAGCACAGAAAATTAAATTCTCAAAACCAGTCATTACTACTCTTACTTTCTCGATCACTTTCTGTCTTAGTTAAGCCATCCTCAAGTCTAATCCCATTAGTTTACTGTGATCCAACAAGAGGAAAATTTCCATTGCACTTTATTAATAAATGTATCTGCTGCCTAATCATTGGTGTCAATCAATGTTATCTGTGTTTTATATAGCTTAATTTATTTAATTCTAATGACATGTGCTACTACCTTGACCATTTTACAGATGGAGAAACTGCAGCACACAGCAGTTAAGTAACTTGTGTAAGGTTAAATAGCTACTAAGTAGTAAACCTGGGCTATAACCCCAGGCAGTTGAAATCCAGAACCTGTGCTTTTAGCCACTACACTACATTCCCATTGATAAAACTCACAATTTTCTACTTGATCTTTTAAGTTATTATTGTTTCAGTCGCTTTTACAGTTTGATAAACACGAATATCTTCTCCAGAAGAAAACTCCAATTTCTTCAAGAATTTATCATATTACATGATTCCAAATTGCTTCACGACCCAGGTTACCTCTGGAAATACAGATATGCCTATTCACCCTTTTAAAGTGTCAGAACTAAGCATTAGTCCATGTGTGGGCTCCAGTATAAATGCAAAGAGATCATTAGTTCCTTCTTTCTGTATATTATAATTTTGCTAATGTAGTATCAAGACTCAGTAAATTATTTGGTAGCCACATCATACTGTTTACTCATATTGTTATCAAAAGTATTTTTCACATGATGCAAAGCTCCTTTGAGCTGCAGTGCATACTTCCCAAAACACCTATAGGAACCAAACAAAAAGATAGTTTCAGTGCAGTGTGGCTATCAGACACTGAAAGTAGGCTTTCCTTAACCTCAAGAGACACATGCATATTCAAATCTAAAATCCTTTAAAATACTACACTTGTGAGATATTTTATTATAAAGCTAAAATATTTTATTAAAAAACATTAAAATAACAAAATAAATCAAGAAATATTGTGTGCTACAGAACCCACTTGAAGGCCTTACTATAGTATATGTAAGAAAAATAATGAAAGCCCTTGGTAACAGAAGGCCTTCCACTACACATGTAAGATGGGAGGAGAGAAAAGAGACTACATATATGAGGAAAAAAATAGAGAATGAAAGACTTTGGTTTTGCTGAATCTTTTTCTCCCTCTCCTGCTTTAAAAATTCTCACAAGTTCTTAGCTTCTTGATTGCTTGTTTTCTAGTATTTTCCCCTGCTTTACTCTCTGGACTTAATCATTAGCATTGTTCTCTCCGCCTGTGATATTGGAGCCCTTCAGTAAGGTGTCAGTTCAAGGATCTGGTATTAAGGATCTGGTATTAGGCTTGGTGAAAAGTTTCACCATTGGCCTGAGTTTGCCCTGACAACATGAGAAACAGCAACTAATGTAATGTTATTAGCTCTCATTTTCCCCCCCAATGTGATATTGGGTAGATTTCTAAAAATCTAAGTGATCGTTTTTTGCATTTTTCCTAATAAGCTGCATCTTGTTTTAATTCCACACATGCTAAGATCTTTTGGGAATCCTATTCTGTCATCAATATTAGTGTATTAGTCCATTCTCATATTGCTTAAAAAAAAAAAAAAAAAGTACCTGAGTGTGTTAGTCCATTCTCACACTGCTATCAAGAACTACCTGAGAATGGGTAATTTATGAAGACAAGAGGTTTAATTGACTCTCAGTTCTGCAGGCTTAACAGGAATCATAACTGGGAGGCCCCAGAGAACTTATAATCATGACAAAAGATGAAGGGGAAGCAAGCATATCTTACCACGGTAGAACAGGAGAGAAAGCGAGATAGGGGGAAAGTGCCACACAATTTTAAAGCATCAGATCTCGTTAGAATCACTATCATAAGAACAGAGAGGGAGATATGCATCCCATGATCCAATTACCTTCCACCAGCTCCCTCCCCTGGCATGTAGAGATTACAGTTAGACATGAGATTTGGGTGGGGACACAGAGGCAAACCATATCACTGCAACTGAGTAATTTATAAAGAAAAGAGGTTTAATTGGCTCACAGTTCTGCAGGCTGTACAGGAAGTATAGCTTCTTCCAGGGAAGCCTGAAGAAACTTTCAATCATGGCAGAAGGCAAAGGGGAAGCGGGCACACCTTTTATGGCCACAGCAGGAGGAAGAGAGAGCGGGGAGGTGCCACACACTTTTAAACAACCAGATCTCATGAGAACACCATCATGAGAACAGTACCAAAGGGATGGTACTAAGCCATTCATGAAGGACCCACTCCCATGAGCCCATCACCGCCCAGTAGACCCCACATCCAACACTGAGGATTACAACTGAACATGAAATTTGGGTGGAGACACACATCCAAACCACATCATTTAGCCAACCAGATTTTAGGTCATTCACAAATTTGATAATATGCCATTGATGTATTTAGACAAATTATGAAAATGTTAACAAACAATAGGAATGTGGTTCTGATATAAGATCAGTAGAGACTTTTTTAGGAATAGACAATGAATACTCTGAAATACTCTGAAAATGGTCATTCCATTGTTTATGGACCATCCTAAGTGTACCACTATCTGGTTTAGCTTTTTCTATCTTACTGCCATAGTCATAATTCAGATGTACAGTTTCAATAGCATACTTTGGTTGTATCCATTATGTATTCTTTAATGGCATCTTAGCACAGAGATTAAGACCATGGGTTCTGAAATGTGGCTGCCTATGCTTAAAAACATAGTCTCCAATTTTTAGTTGTGTTGTCTTCAGCTAGTTACTAAATAGTTCCTCATGTATAAAATGGGGAGAAATGATACTTAAGATTAAATGAGAAAATGCATGTAAAGCACTTAACCTAGAGCCTAACATCAAATAAATGCTTGAACATTAGCTCTTCTTAACAGTAGCAGTTAACCTACCCCAAAGAAAATGAGGTTAGTCTGGTATAGCTTAATCTTAAGGAGCACATGCTGGGTCCCAGTGAATAAATACCACTTCCCTTTGTAAGAGTTTACATGCTCTCTTTTCATACTGTTTGAAAAACCATCCATTTTAATAATCTAGTCTATAATTTTGCACAGGGATTAATGTCAGGTTCACTGATCTATACTTACAGAATTTACCTTTTTCCTTTATTAAAAATTTGCACTGCAGTTGTTTCTCTCCCGTCCGGCAATACCTCTCCCTCTCACCACCATTCTTCACTGGTAACAGTTTACTGGTGCAAAAATCTCATTCTCTGATTCACTCCAGCCCTGAAGTGCAGTTTATTTCAGCCAGGGCACTTGATGTTCTCTATCTTCCCTTGTCTTTGACATCAGTTCCCTCTTTAAACCTGTTTGTTCTAGGCTCTCGAGTCAGTCTGAAGATCATTGTCTTTGACGCAGAAGACAGACCGAAGAGGAACGAAGTAGTCCTGCTTTGTTTTTAGCGTCTGTTATCTCCATCTGTCTCAAGCACAGGGCCTACCGCTTCCTGTTCGTTCTTCTTGCTCATTAGTATCACTTTTTTAAATCCCTCTCTTTTTGCCTTATTATATTACACAAACTTTAACTCCATGAGAGTTTATGCCTTAAATGATTCCTAAAGACCCAGGCAAGTATTTTAAATTCACCATTGGCTATCTATTCCTCATTCTGCTATTTGTTTGTCTTTTTGAAATGTGAGCTCAGACATTTTCAGTCTAAAATGACATTTGAAGTTGCTTCTCCAAGTTTCTTCCTAAAATATCTTTTAAGATCCAGATTAAAAACAAAAACATATGCACAATATGTGACCCTGGAGAAGTTTAAGGTATGACTGTTTTAAAATAACCTGCCAGCCAAGTTTCAGTTTTAAATGAATTCGGAAGGTCAGTTGTTCAGTAAATGTGAGGTGAGCAGGTGATGTGGACTAAGGTTATAGCCGTGGAGATGGTAGTAACTGGGCAAATTCAGGACATACTGAAATTTGAACCAACAGAACTTACTGGTGGATTGGATATAGGTTTTGAGAGAAAGAAGAATCAAGGATCCCCAAACCTGTAATTTAATAGATGATATCTCTTTAGTGTGAGGCAGAAGACTGCTCTTCACTAAAAATTTGCATTGTAGTTGATTCCAAAGAGCAGCAAATTGGGAAAGGGTATGAATACATCGCTTTGGCCATGCTCTTTTTCGTTTGTTTCTGTTTTTCTTTTTGTTTTTGAGACTAGGTCTCACTCTGACACACCGGCTGGAATACATTGGCATGATCGTGGCAGCCTCAACTTCCCAGGCTCAAGTGATCTTCCCACTTCGGTCTCCTAAGTAGCTAGAACCACAGGGGTGTGCCATCACACCGGGTTAATTTTTAGTTTTTTTGTAGAGATTAGATCTCCCTATGTTGGTCTCAAACTCCTGACCTCAAGTGATCCTCCCACCTTGGTCTCCCAAAGTGCTGGGATTATAGGCATGAACCACTGTGTCCAGCCACCATGTTTGTTTTAAGTTTCAGTTTTCTATTATACATCTACATTGAAATATCAAGTAGCATGTAAGAGCTTGGTGCTCAAAAAAGAAGGCTAGGCTGGAGATATAAATTTGAGTTATCTTCTAACAATGCTATTTAAGGCCCTGGGCTAGCTGAAATTACCCAGATAAGATCATAGAGGTGAGAAGAGAGCAAGGGTCAGGGCCTTGGGTCACCAAAATACTTAGAGGTCTAAGGGAGGAGGTGAAGAAGTTTGAGGTGAAGCAGCCAGAGATAAGAGAAAAGCCAGGAAACATGATATCCTGGAAACCAAGTGAAGGATATGTGTCAAGAAGGAAGGAATAATGCACAATGCCAAATATTAAGAGTTCAAGTAAGATGATCATTAGCAATAACAAGATGAGGTCACTGGTGAGATAGGGTCCATTTTATTAGAGAGGTTAGGAGAAATGGCCGATTAGAATGATTTTAAGGAGAAAATGAGAGGTGAAAAAGTAGAGACAATGAGGATAGAAAATGTCCCATTTTTCTGTGAAGGCAAGCAGATAAATGAGCAGTAGCTGGAACATGAAGTCAAAAGAAGGTTTTTGTTTGTCTGGTTTTTTATGTTGTTTATTTTGATGGGTAATCTCAAAGCATAATTGAGTTTGTATAGGAAGGATCCAGCAGAGAGAGAGACAGAGAGAGAGAGAGAGAAACAACAATGTAATAAAGAAATAAAACACAGAAGCAAAAAGTTCTTAAAAGAAAATGAAGGTAAGTGGAGATGTTGGGCTAAGCTAGAAGGGAGTAGTTAGAAAGGGAGCCAACATGTGTGCACAGATACGAGTGGGCTGATGGAATATCTGGTTGGACAATGAAGTAGTTCTTATTGGAGTGGAACTATTTTGGTATAAAACATGCTGAGAAGTCATTAACTTAGAGCAAGGGGGAATGGGATGTTGAAGATTTGAAATCATCCAGTTAGAAAATGGAAAAGTAAATTTACTAGAGAAATGGGGTAGGTTTGTTTGGCAGTGTTAAGTGACCATTTGAGGTGTATGGTCATGGACTTGAAATGACTCTGGTCAGTACTGTTGTGATATTCTCCAGTAATATCAAGATGCTGTAAACAAATATGGAGTAATTAATTTGTTTAAAGAGGTTAGAGGTTTTTTCTGGCTATACACAAAATAAAAGAGATGGGAAAATAATCAATGAGAATTGTAAGAAAATACAGTACTGAGCAACAGAATCTAAGCCTGGTAACAACAGAAGTAAAGTAACTAAGGGGAGTCAATGTTTTTTGTTTGTTTTACCTTCTATTTGCTTGGAGTTTATTTTGCTCATAGTTTTAGAATTTCCTGAGGTGGGAACTTCTATAATTGGTTCGGGAACTTGTCTTTTTTCTAGTATATCCATCTAGTACTATAAATTTCCCTCTTGGCACCGCTTTAGCATATTTTAATATGGTATGCTTTACTTTTCATTCAGCTTTATGTATTTTATAATTTATTTCAGGATTTCCTCTTTGATATATTATTTGAAAGTGTGTTGTTTAATTTTCAAGTGCTTGGAAATTTTCCTCTTGTCTTTCTGTAATTGATTTTTAGTTTGATTTCAAATGATTTTAAATTATTGAAGTTTGTTTTATGGCCCAGGAAATGGTCTATTTTGGTAAATGTTCCATGGGCACTTGAAAAAAAAGTCCATTCTGCCCCTGCTGGGTAGAGTGTTCTAGAGATGTCAATTTTTTGTTGGTTTATTACATTGTTCAAGTCTTCTATTTCCTTGCTGATTTTCCATTAGTTTTATGCTTGCCGATATGGGTATTAGAGACCTAACTATAACTGTGAATTTGTCTTTCTCTTTCAGCTCTTTTGATTTCTACTTCATGTATTTTTGAGATTCTGCTGTTTGGTATATGCACATTAGGAAGGTTATGGCTTCCTGGAGAATTTAGTCTTTTATCATTATGTAATGTGTCTCTTTACCTCTAATAATATTATTTGCTGTAATGTCTGCTTTATCAGATATGAATATATGTTATGGGAAGTCAGGGACCCCAAATAGAGGGACTAGCTGGAGCCGCAGCAGAGGAACATAAACTGTGAAGATTTCATCTTAATATAGACATTTATCAGTTCTCAAACAAAACTTTTATAATTTCTTATGTCTGTCTTTACTTTAATCTCTTAATCTTGTTATCTTCATAAGCTGAGGATGTATGTTATCTCAGGACCACTGTGATAATTGTGTTAACTGTACAAACTGATTATAAGAAGTGTGTTTGAACAACATGAAATCAGTGCACCTTGAAAAAGAACAGAATAACAGCAATTTTTAATGAACAAGGGAAGACAAACATAAGGTCCGACTGCCTGTGTGGGGTTGGGCAAAAAGAGCCATATTTTTCTTCTTGCAGAGAGCCTATAAACGGATGTGCAAGTGGGAAAGATATTGCTAAATTCTTTTCCTAGGAAGGAATATTAATATTAATACCCTGGGAAAGGAAAGTATTCCTGGGGGGAGGTCTATAAACAGCCACTCTAGGAATGTCTGTCTTACACAGTTGAGATAAGGACTGAGATACACCCTGGTCTCCTGCAGTACCCTCAGGCTTACTAGGGTGGGGAAAACTCCACCCTGGTAAATTTGTGGTCAGACTGGTTCTCTGCTCTCGAACCCAGTTTTCTGTTGTTTAAGATGTTTATCAAGACAATACGTGTACCGCTGAACACAGACCCTTATCGGTGGTTCTGCTTTTGCCCTTTGCCCTGTGATCTTTGTTGGACCCTTATCAGTGGTTCTGCTTTTGCCTTTGTCCTGTTCCCTCAGAAGCATGTGATCTTTGTTAGACCCTTATTAGTGGTTCTGCTTTTTGCCCTTTGAAGCATGTGATCTTTGTACTTACTCCCTGTTCTTACACCTCCTTCCCTTTTGAAACCCTTAATAAAAACTTGCTGGTCTGAGACTTAGGCGGGTATCACGGTCCTATAGATATGTGATGTCACCTCTGGCAGTCCAGCTATAAAATTCCTCTCTTTTTACTGTCTCTGTTTATTTCTCAGCTGGCCGACACTTATGGAAAATAGAAAGAACCTATATTGAAATATTGGCGGCAGGTTCCCCCAATAAGTATAGATTCTCCTGCTTCTTAAAAATTAATATCTGCCTCGTATATTTTTTCAGCCTTTTATTTTCAAACTATGTTGTTGAATTTTGAGTGAGTTTAATATAAACAGAAAATAACTGGGTTATATTTTTTATTTATTTTTAATTGGCATATTTAGACCATCTGCATTTAAGGTAATTTGCCATTTTATTATTTGTTTTCTATTTGTTTCTTGTGGTTCTTATTCCTCTGGTTTTCTTTTATGACTTCCTACAGATTACTTAAACATTTTTTGGTATTCTATCATGATTTATTTATAGTGTTTTTAAGTGTTATCTCTTTGTATAGTTCTCAAAGCAATTGATCTGGGTATTAAAAATATATATGTGACTTATTACAGTCTACTGGTGTCAACATTTCATTATTACTTTGAGTCAAGTGCAGAAACCTCTCTTCTATTTAGTTCTCTTTACCCTCCCCACTTCAAAATAGCATTGTCTTGGGTATATGATGGTGTTATTTGTTTCAATTTTTGTATTATTTACAAAATTTTTGTAATTTTGTAATTATTTACAAAATTATTTACAAAAATTTTGTATTATTTACAAAATTCATGAGGATAGTCTAATATATGTACCACATTTGTTTTTCTTTTCTTTTCTCTCTCTCTTTTTTTTTTTTTTTTTTTTTTGAGATGGCGACTCACTTTGTTATCTGGGCTGGAGTGCAGTGGTGTGAACATAGCTCACTAATGCTTCAAACTTCTGTACTTCAGTGATGCTCTTGCCTCAGCCTCTCAAGTAGCTGGGATTACAGGTGTGAGCTTGTACCCATATTTCTGTTCCTTACAATGATTTTTCTTTTTCCTTATGCTCAAAATTGATTATTTTATCATTTTCTTTCTGTTTGAAGAAAATTCTTTAGCTATTCTTGAAGAGCAGGTGTGCTAGCTAAAAATTCTTTCCATTTTCTTTTATCTGAGAATGTTTTTATTTTCACTTCTTTCCTGAAGGATAGTTTTGCTGAATATAAAATTTAATATTGACAACTATTTTGTTTTAGCACTTGAAAAATGTGTCAAGCCTTCTGGCCAGCATGGTTGCAGATAAGAAATCCACTGTCATTCAAATTGGTACTCCCCAATTGGAAACATACTGTTGTTCTCTGGTTTCTTTTGAGATTTTTTTGGTGTGTTTCTCAGAAATTTAATATGCCTTGGCATGGATTTCTTTGAGTTTGTCCTATTTGGGGTTTCTCAGTGTATTAGTCTGGCCTTGCATTGCTATAAAGGAACACCTGAGACTGGGTAATTTATAAAGAAAAGAGGTTTAATTTGCTCAAGGTTCTGCAGGCTTTACAGGAAGCATGATGCTGGCATTGGCTTGGCTTCTGGTGAAACCTCAAGGAGCTTTCAATCCTGGCAGAAGGCAAAGGGGGAACAAGCACTTCACATGATGAGAGCAAGAATAAGTGAGAGAGATGGGGGAGGGTGCTACACTCTTTTTCTGAGCTTTCCAATCTCTTCCAACCTCTGCTTGTTGCCCAGTTCCAAAGCTTCTTATACATTTTCAGGAATCATTGTAACGATGACCCAGTCCTGGTACCAATTTTCTGTTTTAGGCCACTCTTGCATTACTATAAAGGAATACCTAAGACTGAGTAATTTATAAAGAAAAGAGGTTTAATTGGCTCAAGGTTCTGCAGACTTTAGAGGAAACACGGTGCTGGCATCTGCTCAGCTTCTGGTCAAACCTCATCGAGCTTTCAATGAATGCAGAAGGCAAGGGGGCAACAGGCACGTCACATGATGAAAGGAGGAGCAAGTGAGAGAGACTGTGGGGGAAAGATGCCACACACTTTTAAACAACCAGATCTTGCAAGAACTCACTGACTATTTTGAAGACAGCATCAAGTCATGAGGGATCCACCCCCATGATCCAAACACCACCCACCAGGCCCCACCTCCAGCATTGGGGATTACAATTCAACATGAGATTTGGGTGGGGACAAATATCCAAACTATATCACTCAGGTTCTTAAATACACAGGATTTTTTAAAATTTTTTATATTGTTTTTATTTGTTTTTTATCAAATTTGGGAGGTAAATCACTATTTCTTTTCTTACTTTTGTTTTTCTCTCTGTCACCCAGGCTGGAGTACAGTGGCACAGTCTCCGGTCACTGTAGCCTTAACCTTCCAGGCTTAAGCAATCCTTCCATCTCAGCCTCCCAAGTAGCTGGGACTGCAGGCGTACATCACCATGGCTGGCTAATTTTTATACATTTTTGGAGAGATGGGTTTTCACCATGTTGCCCAGGCTTGTCTCAAACTCCTGGGTACAAGTGATCCGCCTGTCTTGGCCTCCCAAAGTGCTGGGATTACAGGTGTGAGCCACCGAGCCCAGACAAACCACCCTTTCTTAAAATACTCTTTTATACACCCTTTCTTAAAATACTCTTAAAATACTCTTTTTTTCCTGTTAACCCAATAATATAATAAATACCCCCAATAACCCAATATTGGGTTTTATGTTATTCTTCCAAATTTCCCTGAGCTTATATTTAGGTTTTTTTTTGTTTCATTTTGGGGGAGGGGATCTATTATCTCTGTGTTGTTCAGATTGGGTAGATAGTATTAATCTGTCCTTAAGTTTATTGATTGTATCTCTGTTAACCCCATCTCTCAATCCTACTATTGAGACTGTCAGCAAGTTTTTACTTCTATATTTTCTATGTCATTCTCTTTTTATACCTTCTGTTTCTTTTCTGTGACTTTACATTGTTTCATTTGTTTCAACAGAATTTATTATTGCTTTTTGAAACATTGTTTGGATGGCAGTTTAAAATCTTTGTGGGTTAATTCCAATATCTGATTCATCTTAAATGGTGTTAGTTTATTGTCTTTTTTCATTCTAGCTGTGATTTTCCTGGTTCTTAGTATTGGATGATTTTTTTTTAAATTGTAGCCTAAATTTTTGGCTACTATTTTAGGAGACTCTGGATTCTATTTAAACACTTTAGCAGCCAGTCACCTAGTTTAGGTTTAGCACACAGATCCGAGACTACTTTTGTAGGTTGTGGTTCCAATAACAATTTAATTTTCAAGGCTCTCATTGTACTATTTTCAACTGCTTGATTTATGTCATGTCAGTGATGGTGCTACATGAAAGGGCAGAAAAAGTTTCCCCAGATCAGACTGTCTGATGCCTCTACATAGAAGAAAGAAGTATCTGGCCCACAGAAGAGAAGCTTCATGGGTCAGGCAACTTGCTGTGGCAGGATTCTCTTTCCTGGTGCCACCCAGAAAACTTGGTTTTCTAAGTAAATGGCATAAACCTCAAATAAGGTGTTTTACACAAGAGTCTGACTTGAGTTACTTAAGCCAGAATCCTAGGAATGATGTATGATTCTTCCCTCTGTCAACCAGAAGTGAATTTACCAAGAATTAACGAAGCTTCAGTTTCAATGCCCATCACTTGCAGGACCCTGGAACCTGAATGAATTCACATGGTCAAATGTTTTTGTAAAATTTGCAAAAGTAGCATATTTTAAGTGTAATTAATTAAGACTATGCCACTTTTTTTCCATGATTTACCCTCCATTACATTCTCCTCTGGTCATTGCCCCAGGCACTTTCAAGATCTAGCTAAGAGGCAGTTGTGCCAGGGATAATGTTAGTTCAGGTTTAGTGGGATAAACTTATATTGTCCACTGACACTCCTGTATGAAATTATTGCTATTGATTCTTGTATAGAGTGGCTTCTGGGAAAGTTCCTAGCCACCCACTATGCTGACTCATCTAGATATGAGACACAGAGTTTCAGGGCCTTTGGTTGTCTTGCAATATGAGCATGACCAATCTTACTCAGTATGATAGAGAGAGGAAAAATAAAACTTGAAATTTAAGGAGCCAGAAGTTAGTCTGTGGAAAAGTCTTCCAATCATCAGACATGTAATACGTAGCATTTATTTAGCTAAATAGTAGAGCATTTATTTAGTTCAATATTGGAGCATTAGAAACATAATGGTACCTAGGCAAAATAAAAGTTCTCTTGCCAAAATTATACTCAACCATGTAACATATATATCATTATAAATAATCCATGCTTTCTTAGATTAAAATTGTGTGGAATAGAATTTATCAAAATTTTGAGATGGAGACAACAAGCTTAAAGCTACACTACAAATAGTATATCTATTTGGGATGTCACACATCTTGTTTGCCAATTCTCAATAATAAAAAAATTTTTTTTGATCAACCACGCTAGAACAAAGACTGAATTATCTTTCTATTCTTTATTTAGAAGATAATCTTATAAAATCATTGTCATATAAAAGGCAATATCAAAGAGTTTACTGCCAAAATATTTAAAGCAGTTGATTGATTAAAAATAGTATGTCATTTTTTAAAATGTGGTAATGTTTATAGTCTTTGGCAGCTCTTTAAAATTTGTCATTTGTTGTGGTTTGTTTTCTCATTCTAAAGAAATACTTTTGTATCTAATTTGATGTGTGTAATTTTGTATTTTTTTCCATAAAAATTATCTCACAGATCCTGGATCCAATCCTGCTTTCTTCCCACTTTTAAACCCACATCCAATCTATCTGAAAATCCTGTTAATTGTCACTTTAAAATATATATCAAGTCTTTCTACCTCTCTTCATTTCTACTGCCACCACTGTTAGGGTAACTAATCTTACCTCTTACCTGAATAATGGCAGTAGTTTCTTTTTCCTGAACAAAAATGTCTTAACTTAGTATAACCAAAACTACTGCTTTTTATGTGTTTTCAATACTTTACTGTCTTACTTTGAAACATTAAAGATTTTTTTAGGCCCAGCGCGCTGGCTCACGCCTGTAATCCCAGCACTTTGGGAGGCCGAGGCGGGTGGATAATGAGGTCAGGAGATCAACACCATCCTGGCTAACACGGTGAAACCCTGTCTCTACTAAAAAATACAAAAAATTGGCAGGTGCCTGTAGTCCCAGCTACTCGGGAGGCTGAGGCAGGAGAATGGCGTGAACCCGGGAGCTGGAGCTTGCAGTGAGACAAGATCGCGCCACGGCACTCCAGCCTGGGCGACAGAGCAAGACTGTGTCCCCAAAAAAGAAAAAAAAGCGACTTTTTAAAATCCTCTTAATTTTTTTTTCTGATACGTTTGTCTTATAATTTTGTTCATTATATTTTTTGCCAACATAGTATCCTTTTGTTTCTTCAGATAACCAGTTATGCTAACATCTTGTAAGAGAAAAAAATATTTTTTTCTGCTAAATTAAAGTGGCAGCTTTATTACTTACTAAATACATTTTAGCTTTTATTGTATACAAATTATAATATTTGTCTATTATCCTGCTAGTACAAAGTGCTTTGATCACAGTAGATTCCTGGTGATTTTAATATCTAACAAAGTAAGTCCACCCTTAATATGTTTTTAAATGGAGTGTTATTGCACATTCTCTTTCCATATGAATTTTAAAATTATTTACCAGTAGGAAAAAAAACCATGTTGAGATTCTGATTGGAACTGCAATAAATTTATATATTAATATAGGAAAAATTATACTTCCACTTTTTCTGGTCTTATTTTATGCCTTTCAATAAAATGTCATTTTCATCATTTAGATCCAACTTCTGTATTCTTAGAATTATTTTAAGTGATTTATCTTTTTTATTCTAATTATAATGGGATATTTCCCCATTTCAATTTCTAATTGCATAATATTAATAGAGAGGGAAGCTATTAATTTTGTATTTGGGCAGCCACATTTCCAAATTATCTTATTAATTTGAATGGATTTTTAGCAGAACATCTTGAATTTTCTAAGGACATAATCATACCAACTACAAATAAAGATAGTGCTGTATTTTCATTTCTCATATTTAAACTGCTCCTTTAATTTTCTAGCTTTATCAATCTCCAAAATGTGTTGAAAAACAGTGATAATAGCAGAAATCCATCTCTTGCTACTGATAAAATTTAAAACAGCTGCTGAATATAATATACTTGTTGGGTTTAGATAGAGGACTTTTTAAAATCTTGTTTAGGCAATGCTATGAACTGAATTGTGTCCTCCCAAACTGCATTATGTTGTAGCTCTAATGCCTATGTGATTGTATTGAAAAAAGATTTCTTAAGGAAATGATTAAGGTTAAATGAGGTCATAAGGATTGAGCCTTGTCTGATAGAGCTGCTATCCTTATAAGAAGAAGAGATACCAGAAGAGGAACTGTTGTAAGAAGAGGAAAAAATACCAGCTTTTTCTGTCTCCTCTATGTGAAGACACAGTAAGAAGGTGGCCATCTGCCAGCCAGAAAGAGCGCCTTCACCAGAATCTGACCATGCTAGCCTCCTGATCTCAGACATCCAGCTTCCAGGATTGTGAGAAAATAAATGTCTGTGGTTTAAGTCACCAAATCTATGGTATTTTTTTATGGCAGCTTGAGCTGACTGATACAGGCAGTTTCCCTTTCCAGGCTGTCCCAGCTGAGAATTTACTGGTAAATGCAGTAATATAAAAACATAAATTATGTTTAATTTATGTTATGACATTGTTTTCTAGCCTAGCAGTTCTTCACTGAGGTGATTTTGTCCGTTAGGGACAGTTAGCAATGTCTAGAGACATTTTTGGTTGTCACAACTGAATGGCAGTAGTCGGGGGAGCCTATTGAGAGTGGGGAAGGTGTATGCATCTAGTGGATAAAGGCCAGGGATGCTGCTAAATATCCTACAATGGATAAACACTCCTCACAACAAAGTGTCAGGCCCAAAATGTCAATAGTGCCCAGATTGAGAAACTCTGGCTAGTCAAGCCCCTGAAAACCCCCTTCTACTAGAGGAAGGAAAAGGGAAGAGATTGTTACTAAACTACCTGGGAAATGCCCCCAGCCCCTGGGCTAAGGAGCTGTGCATGGCCAAGCCAGGAAAGAGTAAAGCACTGGCTCTCAGAGCATTGGCATTGGGTGAGTGTAGCCAGCTCTACTGGCTCTTGAAGTAAAAGTCAAGAGTAGATTTTGGCATTGGACTGCATTCAAATTGTACATGTCAGGTACAACACAGCCTGGACGGTTAGAGAGCCCCATTTTTTGTAGCAGCAGATCAACTTGCTCACATCACCTCCTCGTATGGCTTTCAAGATCCACCAGGGAGTTTTCTTTTATTCCTAATTTACTTAAGTTTTTTTTTTTTGAATGGCCAGTGAATTTTATCAAATACATCTATGGCAATCATTAACAAAATTATATTTTTCCCTATAATGTTTGGTATGTTGGATTATCTTGATAGATACCTTCTTTTCAAATAGTACGAAGATTGTTTTTGTTACCTTTGACAGTTTTTAAAATTAAGGCTATTCTAACTTTATTCAGAAGGTTTTCATGTTTCTCTATAGACCAGAATTAGTACACTAAAAACAATTACATATTCACTAATGATTATAAAGAATTCATCTCTAACACCATCTGTGCCTGGTGTTTTTTGAAAAATGATCAATCTTTAACTCTTGTGATTTGTTCTACAATTATCTTCTTGAATCAATTTTGGTCATTTCTGTTTTTAAATAGCTTTTTGATTGGTCTTGTCTCTTCTGATTTATAATCTAGTGGTCAGAGAAATCTTTTAAAACTTAAGTTAAATCATGCCACTGCTCTGCTTAAAACTGAATAAATGAAATTTGACCTGTTTACTATTCTTATAAAGCCCCTAATGTTGTGTCTCGCCCATTACACACTTGCTTGTACCACCCCTTCCTTTACCATTTCATTGTAGACACATTGATATACTGCCCATTCCTCAAATATAGGACCCTCTTTCCCCAGGGTCCGTTCTATTTGCTTTCCCTTTTTCCTGAAAAATTCTCCACCACCACCCCACAATATATTTCACATTGGTTGTTCATTTTCTTGCTTCAGAACTCTCAGTTTTCAAATTTGCCACCTCAGAGGCATTCTCTGCACATCCTATCTAAATAGGTTTGTCCCCACCCCAACACCCATCCTGTTACCTAAACTAGGCAAAGATGTTTTCTCTTCTGGCAGTCACAAAGGTGGAGTGTACTTGTTAGCAACCACGGAAGTGTGGCTTTTCCTCAAGGGGAAACTCAGAAAAATACTGGATTGTTCACTAAGAAAATTATCTACCCCTTTCACTTCACTTTGGTCAAAGCACCTAGTTTCAGAGTCCAGTGGTTATAACAGAATTCTAAATTAATTTTCTAAAGATAATTTATGCCACTAAGAACTTCTCAATTCCTTTTGATTCTCTGAAGACAAACATTTATATGCAACTGCATACAAATGCCAGGAATATTTTAGAATTGTAGCCATATAGAAATTAGCATGGATACAAGAACACTAATGTTAAGAAAAGGAGGAAGGGAGAAATTATATTTTTCATCAAGGTATCACCTATTGTTTTTTAATTTAGTCTCTCCAAATGGCTTGCTGAGAAATACTATTTGGCAAGATATTTTTCAATCTGGCTTATGTTGCCTTTGTAATTTTACTATGCCCAGCATTTTAACATTTTTGAACATATTCCCAAAGATCTTTAATGATAGACGCATCTTTCAAAAACTCAGTCAATAAAGTACACATGTATCAACAATGGACCACCAAAGGAATGCTGAAAATTGGATTAAGAAAATTCACAGAATGAACAATGAAGAAATAAACCTAGGCATCATTACTATGTGGGTAATGACAATCCCTTTGAAAAGATTTTATCAATTTTAATATGAAAGCACTATTAAATGCAGCAAATGTGTGTGTCTTTCTTCCCACTATTTAATATTTTCAAAAACAGAACCCATCCTGAGTGTCAGTTACAAAAGACAATGTCAAGATCGAATAAGTAAGTGAATACAAGGTAGCCCAGTTCAGGAATGATGTTTATGGACATGCATTATTATTATGGATAGCATTTGTTAGCATCTACCAACTAAACACTAACGATTTAAGGTTTTCTGTTTGTGAGTGGTCAAGACTTTAACTCTAGATTCCTTTTACTGTAGCCTCAGATCTGGTAATCCTTTTGCTTTTAAAATAATGAAATTAGCTTCTCAGTGAACTTCAAAAGAGGAAGAGCTATTCTGCAGCAGATGCTCTCCTGCTAACTCAGAATCATTCATGGGAATTGTCAATTTGTTCTTCCAAAAATATCAAGTCAGATGAGAAGAAAGCAAATGTTTTTGCTATCAAGATATAGACATTTGGTCAGAGCAATAAAATAGGCTCAAATGCCAAAAAATAATAAAGAGAATGTGGAATGAGTAACTTCCAAAGTTATGGAAATAATTTGACTGTGTCTTACTACATGATAAAAATTGACAGGATTCCTAAGTACCCACAGATGGAGGTACTATACTAACAACTCGTTAGAGCAGAGTCATGATTAGAGTCCTTATTATAATCATGGTGTAGCCAGGAATTTTGTCTGTTTCAAAACAATTATATATGTATGTAAAATGTGTATACATGTGCAATTAATTTTCTGATGATGAAGATTAGTTTGCTTTAAGCCAATGCAAAGTCTCTTATAGCAAATGTTACATATCTAAAGAAGGGCTGAATAGGGCTTTAGGTGTAATCCATGAATAAAACTGCTTCTAATTTGTTCATAGTCAACTAGCCTACAGGTAAAGGGATAAAACCCACATTTTAAGTTCAATTAACATAATATATCAAATGGACATTCACAATTTTATTCTACCACAAATACCAATCCTCATTTTCTTTGGCTAAAAATGTGAATTAGTAAAATTTCAGAATGTATGAATAAAAACCACACAAAATACAGATTTAATTTTCCTTTAGATGCAACTTAATCAACTAGAAAAGCATTATGATAAAATGGCTTAGATAGGGTTGAAGACGCTAGAAAGAAAAAATTAAAAAGTAGTATTTCTGTAGTCTAATGCAGTATGGTAAAATGGTGTGGACTTTTTGATCTGGCAAACTGGGGTTTGAATCATGTTTCCTTACCTGTGTGACACTGAGTAAATTTCTTAATCAATCTAAGATTCAATTCCCTACTTTGTAAAAGTAGAATAATGAAACCTCATAGGGATGTGGTGAGAGTTAAATGAAGTAATGAATACAGAATACTAGTGCAGTGTGGGAACATAGCAGACATTCAGTAAATGACATATACTATTGTGTGCCTTCTGCATGCCAGGTTTTTATGTTATCTCATTTTAAACCTTAGAAATTTGGTTCCCTTACTTTGCTGTATATTGGAATCACCTAAAGAGACAAAAGTCGTTCATGTCTAGTTCTTATGCTCAGACTCTGAATTGTGACCTGAACTTTGGGGTTTTTAAATAGCTCTCCAGGTGATTCTAATATGCAGCAAAGTTCAGGAACCACTACCTTACAGCAATGCAGTGAGTTATGTATTAGCATACCCATTCCAGAGTTAAAAACCTTGGAGATGGATTTACTTAAGATCATATGGTTAATGACAGAGATGGGAAGAATGGTCTTGATGTATATCATTTGACAATAACAGTAGGTCACAAAACTTTTTTTAAGTTATAAAATATCATGAAGAATTCAATGCTAATTTTTATTTTAAAAGTTAATTATATGTATAAAAGACTTTAAATATGTTTACCAAATATATTTATCAAATAAATATATACCCACACACACACATACATATATATATATATATATGTTTTGGGGTAGAATTAATATTAAGTTTTGTTTTAGTTTCTGCACTGTGATGATGTTTCTAAATGTTTTGCAAGAAAAAGTTACTTTTTTAATAACAGAAAAGAGCATATGTGTTATTTCTTTTAAAAATCAGAAAGCTGGATATAAAAAGGTTTATAAGTTCAAGAATGAACATCCTTAATTTAAGGGACCTGGAGAACATTCAGATGACAATATCCAAAGGCAAAAGGATACATGATTCTGAAGCCTGGAATAGAGGTGTGGGCTGGATATGTAAGCTTCTTTTTGGAAGCACCTGTTAGATTTAAAATTACTACAGGCTTTCCGTCAATTGTAAGGTATCAAAGAGTTCTAAGACTTTCTTACTGATTTGGTATTAAAACTTGTATCCTTTTCTTTTAATTTCTTCTGCCAGCATCTTAGTGTAGTCCTGATTAGTTCATGACTAGAACATTTCTAGAGCCTTTTAATTAATCTCCTTTATTCTAGTCTATCTATATTTCAATCTATTCTGTATACCTCTTCAGTAATACTTATAACGCTCCACTAAACCTTCTGCTTAAAAAAACAATGGCTTCTCATTATCTACTAAATGAAAGTTCAAATTTCTCAGGCAATAATTTAAGACTTTTCATGATCTGGCCCCTTCCTGTTTGTCTACCTTTTTCACCTGATCCTCTGGTCAAACATGATTATTTGCTCAAATACACTATTTATTTGTCTGCTTCAGTCCCTTTATACACATGCCTCTCCATGTGCTTTAAATATCCCCCTGTATCTGCACCTTTTCAAATTCTGCCCATTCTCTGAAGCTCAACCCAAATGCTAGGTTCTTCATAAAAGCCTCCCTTATGATGTTCACTGGAAGTCATCACAGCTCCGGGCAAATTTGTCACTCACGTGTGGCACTCACATGAAATTTATTAACTACCTGGAATGTGGTTTACCATTTACAAGTCATGTAACTATAGAAACTCATTTAATTCTCACTAAAAAAATTACTGCATAGGTAGATAAATGCATTTTTTTAATGGAGAGAATGTGTGGTCTGAGATCATACAGTTAGTAAGTGGAATACTCCAGATGTAATTCCATTCTTTTCAAGAATGGGATAGAAATCCTAAGAAGTTGATCTTTTGTATTCTTTAAAATTGTGGTAAAATACACGTAACATAAAATTTAACATCTTTACCATTTTAAGTGTACAGTACAGTGGCATTAATACACTCACATTGTTGTGCAACCATCACCACCATTCATTTTCAGAACTTCTTTCATCTTGCAAAATTGAAAGTCTGCACCTATTAAACAATAATTCCCTATTCCCACCTTCCTCTAGCTACTGACAACCACCATTCTACCTTCTGTTTCTATGAATTTGACTACTCTAGTTATCTCATACAGGTGGAATCACACAATATTTATCCTTTCATGACTGGCTTATTTCACTTAGCATAGTATCTTCAAGGTTTATCCATATTGTAGCGTGTGTCCAAATTTCCTCCCTTTTTGCGGCTGGGTAGAATATGTATATGTACCAAATTTTGTTTATCCTTTCATCTGTCAATGGACCCTTGGGCTGCTCTCACATTTTAGCTGCTGTAAATAATGCTGTTACAGCTTCCTGGCCTGGGCTCCGTGCTGCTCTGTTTGCCAATAGTCCAGTCCCGCCTACCAGTGCGGGGCGCTCCCCACCCCTCTCCCGGCTCCCCCGGTGTCCGCCATGGCGGAAGCCTACAACCACCTCTTCAAGTTACTGCTGATCGGGGACTCGGGAGTGGGCAAGACTTGTCTGATCATTCGCTTTGCAGAAGACAACTTCAACAACACTTACATCTCCACCATTGTAATTGATTTCAAGATCCGCACTGTGGATATAGAGGGGAAGAAGATCAAACTACAAGTCTGGGACACGGCTGACCAAGAGTGATTCAAGACAATAAGTACTGCCTACTACCGTGGAGCCATGGGTATTATCCTAGTATACGACATCATGGATGAGAAATCTTTCGAGAATATTCAGAACTGGATGAAAAGCATCAAGGAGAATGGCTTGGCTGGGGTGGAACACCTCTTGCTAGGGAACAAATGTGACGTGGAGGCCAAGAGGAAGGTGCAAAAGGAGCAGGCCGATAAGTTGGCTCCAGAGCAAGGAATCCGATTTTTCGAAACTAGTGCTAAATCCAGTATGAATGTGGATGAGGCTTTTAGCTCCCTGGCCCAGGACATCTTGCTCAAGTCAGGAGACCGGAGATCAGGAAACGGCAACAAGCCTCCCAGTACTGACCTGAAAACTTGCGACAAGAAGAACACCAGCAAGTGCTCCCTGGGCTGAGGACCCTTTCTCGCCCCCCCACCCTGGAAGCTGAACCTGAGGGAGACAGGGCAGAGGGAGTGAGCAGGGGAGAAATAGCAGAGGGGCTTGGAGGGACACATAGGTAGATGGTAAAGAGAATGAGGAATAAAAGGAGAAGAGAAAAGGAAAAAGCAGAAAGGAAAAGAAGGAAGAGAGAGGAAGGGAGAAGGGAGAGGAATGGATTGAGGAAGTGAAAGAAGGTAAGGAGGTAGGAAGAGGGAGGAGGAAAGGAAGGGGAGATGGCCTCAAGCTTCAGACCTTACCTGGGTTTTCAGGGCAAACATAAATGTAAATACACTGATTTATTCTGTTACTAGATCAGGTTTTAGGGTCCTGCAAAGGGCTAGCTCGGCACTACACTAGCGGATTTGCTCCTGTTCTGTCATTTTTCATGGTCTTCCTTGGTTTTAAAGGCCACCATTTGCACATACACACACACACAAAATAATAATAATAATAATGTTGTTATAAACATGGGTGTACAAGTATCTGCTCAAGTTCTTGCTTTTAATTCTTTTGGATATATAGCCAGAAGGGGAATTGCTGGATCATATGGTAATTCTATTTTTAACTTTTTGAGAAACTGCCAAACTGTTTCCATAGTGGCTAGGTTGCACCATTTTACATTCCCACTAGCAGTGCACAAGGGTGGCAATTTCTCCATCCTTGCCAACACATCTTCTGTGTTTTTTGTTTGTTTGTTTGTTTGACAGTAACCATCCTAACGGGTGTAAAGTGGATCTTTTGCATTTTAAGGAGTTAAAACAGGAATTTCAAACTCAAATATTAATAGAGGGCAAGGAGGTAACTGTAAACAAGTGAGACAAGCCCCATTAAGATGATCTGTGGCACTGGACACTCAGTCTCAGGGTCTAGGAGGTAACAGGAATTGGCTGATACAATAGCCACTTGTAGAGCCCATGGAGTTATTACTCAGCTGTACCAGATTACGGCTCTGGCAGATCTTCATGCAGATCTTTCATGCATTACATGACATCTTCTGATTTTTAAGAATTAAGTAATGGTTTTGAATTTAGAGCCCACTGCAAGCCAATATTCTATAGTCAACTAGATTTAGATGAAAGGATGTGAATATAGGACTGTGGGTATAAATAGAAGCCTTCCCACATTTGCAGTGAGAATCTCACTCCTGGGCAAGACAGCAGAAATTCTGTGGTGGAACAGGTGCTGAAACCTAGCACCTGGAAGATGGCTGATATGGCAAATGAGAGCTGATGACTAAGAGCTCCAATCCTTTGGGCTCCTGCTTAGCAGGATGTAGAGGAGAGGCATCATGCTGGGGATTTCCCCTTTCTCAAACACTGATGACCGTAACTTCATCCAGCTTCTATGCTTTAGACACTACTACTGGTTAAGGGTGCTAGGACCATTCTGCTGCAATTGTCCCTCTGCACAAATCAGCAGTGGGAGACATCACCTAGGCAAATTCTCTCTCAAGATACAGAGAAGCATATGGGACCACTAGAAATATATCAAGGAGAAGGTTGGGCTGCGCATGTTTATATGGGGCCCATGAGAATGTTCTCCAGTATTTGCTTTTGGGGATGAACTACAGCCTGTTAGTTACATCCAGAACTGTGTAGAGCAGAGATAGGCAACCTTTTCCTGTAAAGGGCCAGATGGTAAATATACCAGGCTCTGCGTTTCACTTATAGTCTATGTCACATATTCTTTGTTTTATTTTGTCTTTTATAACCCTTTAAAAATATAAAAACCATTTTTAGCTCTTGAGCCATATAAAAACAGGCCATGGGACAACTCATGGCCTGTAGTTTGCCAGCCTGATATAGAGAAAAATCCCAGTAACATTGTGTATACCTCGCCTTTCCAATAGATTGTCAAGAGTCATTCAGGAAATTAATGACTTTTTGCATCCATTGTGGTTTCTAGCATGTTGCCTTATGAATACATGGGAATGACAAATACTGGTAGGTAAATGGATTCACAACTAAGAAGGGAGTTTTCAAATATTTTAAGCCAGGAGGTGATATCCTAGATCAGCTCTAGGATATAACCTTCTTACAGTTTTCTTTAAACAGAAACTCAGTGTCAGCAACTCATCAGAGATAGCAGGGCTCACCATTTGTGGCCTGACAGGATGCGGAGATATTAGAAAGGCAGATGGATGCCTTTCTGGATGAGAGGCAAAAGGCAACAGGAGCTGTTTTCTTTTTTTCTGTGTAAAGAAGCCAGAGTAGTTTTGTAAAGAATAGGTGAGAAGAAACGGTAATAATACTTATATTTCATGGAAAGAACAAAGATTATAAACATTAAAACCCTGTAATAACACACAGATTTGAGATTTAAGTTAACTTAATTTATTTATCTGAGGCAGGATCTCACTTTGTTGCCCAGGTAGGAGTGCAGTGGCACGATCTCAGCTCACTGCAACCTCTGCCTCCTGGGTTCAAGTGATTTTCGTGCCTCAGCCTCCCAAGTAGAGATTGTATTTTAATATCCCAAATTCAGGGTGCAACCACTGGGCAATGTTGACTTAAATAGGAATAAATAAGAGTATATTGCCAGTGAACACATAATATTGTCCTTACTTCCTTTGTGAAATGTCTACTTTAAAGAGGAATTTTATAATATTCTTAGGTTTCCAATATTAAATGTAGAGCTCCAGTAAGGATTTGAGGCAGAATTTTATCTGTGGTGGAAAAATTATGTTCACTTAATAAACTTTTTTTATTTGGCCTTATGATTTCAGCGCCCATGCCACTCCCTGGGCACAACGTAATGGAGATAAGTTAACATTTCCAAGTCTCTAGGATACCAGTGTTTATACTGTCCTGATCAGGGTTTACTATGTGTTAGCAAAGTAGGAAGCTCTGAGTGTCATATGCAGGGCCCCAAGTCAGTGTCTAATCTAAAAATATTTCATTATTAGTACTCAAGAATGGTAATAGGACTATAAAAGAAATTATTCCTATGGGTTAAAACACAGAAACTACCAGAGTATCCTGTTAAATTGTAACACCTGTAAAGAAATAATGACATGTGAATTAACCCATTATCGGTCTTTAAGAACCCAAGAGGGATCCATTTTTCAGGTTACTAACCATCCATTGGTCAGCAGAGGAGAACGCCCTCAAAGCAAAAGATTTGACTGTAGAAGAGTTATAGTGACCCAGCATGTACAGGGCATGTAGGCCTGGATGGGGCCGAAATGGGAACTCTGGAAAGTGAAGAGAGATGTGAGTGAGGAAGGATGAAAAAATATGCTGAAAGAAATAAGGGCATACAAAATACACATGTACTTCCTTCTTAAAGCTGATAAGACTCAACCCTTGCATCATTAATTGAGTCTCCTAAGGTATAGAATTCAATAAAGAGACCAGCAACTACAGAAATAGAAGTAAGTAGTTTCTCAATAGATCCTTAAGAGTTGTAAGTGGTATTATAAGTATTGCACTATTCTAGATGTTATTAAGAGATGAGAGGGGAAAGCTAATATGTTCTCAGTATATACTGTGCACTCACCCATTATTTAGTTATCTCATTCAAGCCTCGCAACTACCCTGTAAAAGAGGCAGTAATTCTTATTACATATGTGAAAATTTAGAGTCAAATAGCCCATGTGACTTATACAAAGTTACTTGGCATAAAGTTTAGAGCTTAATAATTCTTGTTATTAAGTGCTGTGCTGGAAGATTTACATGCATCTCTTATTAAATATCAAAGGAGTCCATTAAGTAGATATTAGTAGTATCTTTATTTCATAGCTAAGTAATCAAAAGGTCAGTCAGGTTAATTACTTTGTTTAAAATAAGTGAGGATGCTGCGATTGAAACACACACTGACTGTTCCCAACCCTTAACTGAAGGATTACATTGCTTTCCAGGTAAGAAGTCCCTGGCTTCTGTCTTTGAAGCAATGCTTCCTATCTTACTATTCCAAAGGACATTTTTATATAAAATATATTATATAATATAACCATGTGGAGCAAAAATATAACAAACTCTCTTCGACTGGCAAAAAAAAAAAAAAAAGAAAATCCTCATCCTTTTCCTCTCTCCCCGCATTCCTCTTCCTTCCTCAATGATCTAAACTTCCTTTTGGGTATGGACCCCCATTACCAACTACAGGCAGATACGAAGAGCTAGAAGGGAGATACCTAAGCATGCCATTTAAAAGTATCTTGGACCATTTCAGGTGTGTATCCATTTAAGGTAAATTTCAAATTCCCGTCAACAGGTCTGTTTCCCTCCTCTCTTCCTATTTCCAGAGATAAAGTCTACATTGAAAAGGGAAGCAATTGTGTCCTTGTGAGGGTGAGACAGGGCTTCGGGAGCCCACGTGGATATTTTGCCTGCCTTGTCTTTCAAGATATCTGATTGATTTCTGTGAGGACATTTGTCTGATTTGACAACAAGGTCCCAGACTGGCATCTCCTTTTTTTTTAGACAGTCTTGCTCTGTTGCCCAGGTTGAAGTGCAGTGGCACAATCTCAGCTCACTGCAACTTCCGCATCCTAGGTTCAAGCGATTTTCCTGCCTCAGCCTCCCGAGTAGCTGGGACTATAGTTGTGCGCCACCACGCCCAGCTAATTTTTGTATTTTTAATAGAGACAAGGTTTTGTTGGCCTGGCCGGTCTCGAACTCCTGACCTCAGGTGATCCACCCGCCTTGGCCTCCCAAAGTGCTGGGATTACAGGCGTGAGTGCCTACGCCTGGGCTGTCATCTCCTCTTAAAGTCTGGGATCCGCTCTTCATTGGCTCTGACTGCTTTTGTCTTCACCCACTCTGGTTCCTGTCAATGACGGTGTTCAGCAACTGGCTGCATCATGAGCACATTTCATGGTCATCAGATAACTGCTGGGCTCATACTACCACAGCCTCCTGGTGTCAGAGACTTTTAGAGGTGCTACCTTTGCATTCCCTTATCCCTAATGGGTGACCCTCTCTGAAGTTTCTGCATGGAAACTTCATCCCCTTTGTCCCGCTGGAAACTTCTTGGATAAGGAGGGATGACAGCTATAGGTACCAGTGAGCTGGTCCTTGAGCCCACTACTTATATGGGTTCTTTTTTGTTTTCATTTTTTGAGACAGTCTCACTCTGCCACCCAGGCTGGAATGCAGTAGTGCAATCTCAGCTCACTGCAACCTCTGCTGTCTGGATTCAAGCGATTCTCCTGCCTCAGCCTCCCGAGTAGCTGGGATTATAGGCGCCCGCCACTGTGCCCAGTTAATTTTTGTATTTTTAGTAGGGATGGAGTTTCATCATCTTGGCCAGGATGGTGAACTGTTGACCTCATGATCCACCCACCTCGGCCTCCCAAAGTGCTGGGATTACAGGCGTGAGCCACCGTGCCCAGCCTTTATATGGGTTCTTAAGTACTACTATACATTTAGAACCTCCTGCAAATCCAACATTGGCTCCAGTGCAAATGTGAAGCAAACTTATGATACTACTGCGTCATTTCTAACTGCCAGGAAGGCTTAGGGAAAGCACTTCATGTCACATGCTGTGTCTCTCGAAAAAGGCATATTTACCCTAACCAGTTGAAAACTTCTGTCAACATAAAATTCGAACGCAAAAGTTATAGCAATTACCAAAATCTGGAAGCAACCAAGATGTCTTTCAATAGGTATATAAACTGTGGTATAGCCATACAATGAAATATCCATCATTAAAAAGAAATGAGCTATTGAGCCATGAAAAAAACATAAAGAAAGCTTAAATGCATATTGCTAAGTGAATAAAGACAACCTGAGAAGGTTACATGCTACAATTACAACTATATGACATTCTGGAAAAGGAAAAAACTATGGAGACAGTGAAAAGATCAGTGGTTGGCAGGTTTTGGGAAAATGAACGCAGGGGTTTGTTTACAACAGTGGAACAATCATACACCGCATAATGTTTTCATCAATGACAGACCACATATAGCACCAAAGTGGTCCCATAATATTATAACGGAGCTGAAAAATTTCAATTGCCTAGTGACATCACAGCCATCCCAATGTCGTAGCACACCATATGACTCACGTGTTTGTACTGATGTGTTTGCAGTGATGCTGGTGTAAACACACCTACTACACTGCCAGTTGTATAATGGTATAGCACATACAATTATGTACAGTACACAATACACAATAATGATAATAAAGGATTATATTACTGATTTATATATTTACGATACTATATTTTTTATTGCTTTTTAAGAGTGTACTGTTATTTACATATCTTTTTAAAAGTTAACTGTAAAATGGCCTCAGGCAGGTTCTTCAGGTGATATCCCAGAAAAAGGCATTGTTATTATAGGGGATGACAGCTTCATGTGTGTTATTTCCTCCAAAGATCTTCCAGTGGGACAAGCTATGGAGGTGGAGGACAATGATATTAGTGATCCTGACCCTGTGTAGGCCTAGAGCAATGTTTGTGTTTGTGTTTTAGTTTTTTTTTTTTACAGAAATGTTTAAAAAGTTAATATAATTAAAAATTACAAAAGTAGAAAAAAGCTTATAGAATAAGAATATAAAGAAAGAAGATTTTTGTATGACTGTACAATGTATGTGTGTTTTAAGCTAAGTGTTATTACAAAAGAGCCAAAAAGTTTTTTTAAAAATTATAAGGGTTTTCAAGCCTGTAATCCCAGCACTTTGGGAGGCCGAGACGGGCGGATCACAAGGTCAGGAGATCGAGACCATCCTGGATAACACGGTGAAACCCCGTCTCTACTAAAAAATACAAAAAAAAAAAAAACCTAGCTGGGCGAGGTGGCAGGCGCCTGTAGTCCCAGCTACTCGGGAGGCTGAGGCAGGAGAATGGCGTAAGCCCGGGAGGCAGAGCTTGCAGTGAGCTGAGATCCGGCCACTGCACTCCAGCCTGGGCTACAGAGCGAGACTCCGTCTCAAAAAAAAAAAAAAAAGAAAAATTATAAGGGTTTTGTTTTGCGTTGTTTTGTGAGACAGGGTCTCACTCTGTCACCCAGGCTGGAGTGTAGTGGCGTGATCATGGCTCCCTGCACCCTCAACTTTCCCAGGCTCAAGTGATCTTCCTGCCTCAGCCTCCCGAGTAGGTGGGATTACAGGTGCCTGCCACCACACGTGGCTAATTTTTGTATTTTTTGTAGAGGCCAGGTGAGACCAGCTCTCACCATGTTGCCCAGGCTGGTCTCGAACTCCTAGGCTCAAGTGATCCTCTTAGTGCAGCCTCCCAAAGTGCTAGTATTATAGGTATGAGTTACTGCACCCAACCAAAAGGTTTACAAAGTAAAAGAATCACAGTAAGCTAAGATTAATTTATTATTGAAGAAAAAATTAAATATATTTTTTTTGAGACGGAGTTTCGCTCTGTCGTCCAGGTTGGAGTGCAGTGGTGCGATCTCGGCTCACTTCAAGCTCAGCCTCCCAGGTTCACACCATTCTCCTGCCTCAGCCTCCTGAGTAGCTGTGACTACGGGTGCCCACCACCGTGCTCAGCTAATTTTTTGTATTTTTAGTAGAGACGGAGTTTCACCGTGGTCTCGATCTCCTGACCTCGTGATCCACCCACAACAGCCTCCCAAAGTGCTGGGATTACAGGCATGAGCCACCATGCCCAGCCAAAAATTAAATAACTTTAATGTAGCCTAAGTGTACAGGGTTGATAAAGTCTACAGTAGTGTACAGTAATATCCTAGACTTCCACATTCACTTATACTTTCTCACTGACTCATGCAGAGCAACTTCCAGTTCTGCACATTCTATTCATGATATGTGCCTTATTGAGGTGCACCATTTTTACCTTTTATACCATATTTTTGCTGTACCTTTTCTATGTTTAGATACATTTAGAAACAGAAATACTTACCCTGTGTTGTAATTGCCTATGGTATTCAGTACAGTAACCTGCTGTACAGGTTTATAGCCTAGGAGCAATAGACTATCCATATACAGGTGTGTAGTAGGTTATATCAACTAGGTTTGTGTAAAGTACTCTCTATGATGTTCACACAACTTGGAAATCTCCAAACGATGCATTTCTCAGAAAGTATTGACACTTGACTGAACTCTGTATGATAATGTAATTATGGATACATGTTACACAACACTTGTCAAAATCCATAGAATGTACAAAACAAAGAATGAACCTTAATGTAAACTATGGCTTTAGTTAATAATACTGATTTAATATTGGCTCATCAATTGTAACAAATGTGCCACACTAGTGCATAATATTAATAATAGGGAAAGCTGGATTCCTGGGCAAGATGGCCAAATAGGAACAGCTGTGGTCTTCATCTCCCAGCGAGATCAATGCAGAAGGCAGGTGATTTCTGCATTTCTGGCTGAGGTACCCGGCTCATCCCATTGGGGCTGGTTAGACAGTGGGTATAGCCCAGGGAGGGCAAGCTGAAGCAGGGTGGGGTGTCACCTCACCCAGGAAGCACAAGGGGTTGCAGAACTCCCTCCCCTAGCTAAGGGAAGCTGTGAAAGACTGTGCTGTGAGGAATGGTGCATTCTGGCCCAGATACTATGCTTTTCTCATGGTCTTCACAACCAACAGACCAGGAGATTCCCTTGGTGCCTACACCACCAGGGCCCTGGGTTTCAAGCACAAAACCGGGCAGCCATTTGGGCAGACACTGAGCTAGCTGCAGGAGGTTTTTTTTCATACCCCGGTAGCGCCTGGAATGCCAGCAAGACAGACCCATTCACCCCCCTGGAAAGGGGGCTGAAGCCAGGGTGCCAAGTGATCCGATCCCACCCCCACGGAGCCCTTCAAGATAAGATCCACTGGCTTGAAATTCTCGCTGCCAGCACAGCAGTCTGAAGTTAACCTGGGACACTAGAGCTTGGTGTGGGGAGGGGCGTCTGCCATTACTGAGGCTTGAATAGGCAGTCTTCCCTTCACAGTGTAAACAAAACCACCTGGAAGTTCGGACTGGCCAGAGCCCACCACAGCTCCACAAAGCCACTGTAGCCAGACTGTCTCTCTAGATTCCTCCTCTCTGGGCAGGGCATCTCTGAAAGAAAGGCAGTAGCCCCAGTCAGGGGCTTATACTTCAAACTCCCATCTCCCTGGGACACAGCACGTGGGGGAAGAGGCGGCTGTGGGCGCAACTTCAGCAGACTTAAACATTCCTGCCTGCTGGCTCTGAAGAGAGCAGCAGATTTCCCAGCACAGCGCTCAAGCTCTACTAAGGGACAGACTGCCTCCTCAAGTGGTTCCCTGATCCCCGTGCCTCCTGACTGGGAGACACCTCCCAGCAGGGGTCTACAGATAGCTCACACAGGAGAGCCCTGGCTGGCATCTGGCGGGTGCCTCTCTGAAACAAAACTTCCAGAGAAAGGAACAGGCAGCAATCTTTTCTATTTGGCAGCCTCTGCTGGTGATACCCAGGGAAACAGGGCCAGGGGTGGACCTATAGCAAACTCCAGCAGAGATGCAGAAGAGGGGCCTGACTATTGGAAGGAAAACTAACAAACAGAAAGAAATAGCATCAATATCAACAAAAAGGACATCCACACAAAAACCCATTGGAAAGTCACTAGCAGCAAAGACCAAAGGTAGATAAACCCACAAAGATGACGAAAAAACAGCACAAAAAGCCTGAAAATTCCAAAAACCAGAATGCCTTTTCTCCTGGAAAGGATCACAACTCCTCGCCAGCAAGGGAACAAAACAGGATGGCTGACGAATTGACAGAAGTAGGCTTCAGAAGGTGGGTAAAAACAAACTCCTCCAAGCTAAAGGAGCATGTTCTAACCCAATGCAAGGAAGCTAAGAACCTTGAAAAACGGTTAGAGGAATTGCTAACTAGAATAACCAGTTTAGAGAAGAACATAAATGACCTGATGGAGCTGAAAAACACAGCACAAGTACTTTGTGAAGTGTACACAAGTATCAATAGCTCTATCAACAAAGCGGAAGAAAGGATATCAGAGATTGAAGGTTAGCTTAAGGAAATAAAGCATGAAGACAAGATTTGAGAAAAAGGAATGAAAAGAAATGAACAAACCCTCCAAGAAATATGGAACTATGTGGAAAGACCAAATCTGCATTTGATTGTTATACCTGAAAGTGACAGGGAGAATGAAACCAAGTTGGAAAACACTCTTCAAGATATTATCCAGGAGAAGTTCCCCAACTAAGCAAGACAGGCCAACATTCAAATTCAGGGAATACAGAGAACACCACAAAGATACTCATCAAGAAGAGCAACCCCAAGACACATAATCATCAGATTCACCAAGGTTGAAATGAAGGAAAAATTGTTAAGGGCAGCCAGTGAGAAAGGGCAGGTTACCTATAAAGGGAAGCCCATCAGACTAACAGCGGATCTCTCTGCCGTAACCCTAAGCCAGAAGAGAGTGGGGGACAATATTCAACATTCTTAAAGAAAAGAATTTTCAACCCAGAATTTCATATCCAGCCAAACTAAGCCTTCATAAGTGAAAGAGCAATAAAATCCTTTACAGACAAGCAAATGCTAAGGAATTTTGTTATCACAGGGCCTGCCTTAAAAGAGATCCAGAAAGAAGCACTAAATATGGAAAAGAAAAACCGGTACTAGCCACTGAAAAAACAAACCAAAATGTAAAGAACATCAACACTATGAAGACACTGCATCAACTAATGGGCAAAATAACCAGCTAGCATCATAATGACAGGATCAGATTCACACATAACAATATTACCCTTAAATGTAAATAGGCTAAATTCCCCAATTAAAAGACACAGACTGGCAAACTGGATAAAGAGCCAAGACCCATAGGTGTGTTGTATTCAGGAGACACATCTCATGTGCAAAGACACACATAGGCTCAAAATAAAGGGATGGAGGAATATTTACCAAGCAAATACAAAGAAAAAAAAAAAAAAGCAGGGGTTGCAATCCTAGTCTCTGATAAAACAGACTTTAAACCAACAAAGATAAAAAATGACAAAGAAGGGCATTACATAATAGTAAAGGGATCAATGCAAAAATAAGAGCTAACTATCCTAAATATATAGCACCCAATACAGGAGCACCCAGATTAATAAGCCGTGTTCTTTGACACCTATAAAGAGACTTATACACTCACACAATAATAGTGGGAGACTTTAATACCCCACTGTCAATATTAGACAGATCAATGAGACAGAAAATTAACAAGGATATTTAGGATTTGAACTCAGCTCTGGACCAAGCAGACCTAATAGACAGTTCCAGAACTCTCCACTCCAAGTCAACAGAATACACATTCTTCTCAGCACCACATTGCACTTAGTCTAAAATTGGCCACATAATTGAAATAAAACACTCCTCAGCAAAGGCAAAAGAATGGAAATCATAAAAAACAGTTTCTCAGGCCACAGTGCAATCGAATTAAGATTAAGGATTAAGAAACTCACTCAACACTGCACAACTACATAGAAAATGAACAACCTGCTCCTGAATGACTACTGGGTAAATAACGAAATTAAGTCAGAAATAAATAAGTTCTTCGAAACCAATGAGAACAAAGGCACAATGTACCAGAACACTGATAAAGCAGTGTTTAGAGGGAAATTTATAGCACTAAATGCCTACATGAGAAAGTGGGAAAGATCGAAAATCAACACTCTAACATCACAATTAAAAGAACTAGAGAAGCAAGAGCAAACAAATTCAAAAGCTAGCAGAAGACAAGAAATATCTAAGATCAGAGCAGAACTGAAGGAGGTAGAGACACGAAAAATCCTTCAAAAGATTAATGAATCCAGGAGCTGGTTTTTTGAAAAGATTAACAAAATATATAGATCACTAGCCAGACTAATAAAGAAGAAAAGAGATAAGAATTAAATAGACAATAAAAAATGATAAAGGGGAGATCACCACTGATCCCACAGAAATACAAACTACCATCACTGCATACTATAAACACCTCTACACAAATAAGCTAGAAAATCTTGAAGAAATGGATAAATTGCTGGACACATACATCCTCCCAAGACTACACCAGCAAGAAGTTGAATCCCTGAATAGATCAATAACAGGTTTTGAAATTTAGGCAGTAATGAATAGCCTCCCCACCAAAAAAAGCCCCAAACCAGATGGATTCACAACCGAATTCTGTCAGAGGTACAAAGAGGAGAAGGAATGGTACCATTCCTTCTGAAACTATCCCAAACAATAGAAAAAGAGGGACTCCTCCCTAACTCATTTTATGAGGCCAGCATCATCCTGATACCAAAACCTGGCAGAGACACAACAAAACAAGAAAATTTCAGGCCAATATCCCTGATGAACATTGAAGTGAAAATCCTCAATAAAATGCTGGCAGACAGAATCCAGCAGCACATCAAAAAGCTTATCCACCATGATCAAGTCGGCTTCATCCCTGGGTTGCAAGGCTGGCTCAACATACACAAATCAATAAACATAATCCATCACTGAAACAGAACCAATGACAAAAACCACATGATTGTCTCAATAGATGCAGAAAAGGCCTTTGATGAAATTCAACACATCTTCATGCTAAAAACTCTCAATAAACTAGGTATAGATGGAATGTATCTCAAAATAATAAGAGCTATTTATGACAAACCCACAGCCAATATCATACTGAATGGGCAAAAGCTAGAAGCATCCTCTTTGAAAACTGGCACAAGGAAAAGATGCTCTCTCTCACCACTCCTATTCAACATAGTATCGGGAGTTCTGGCCAGGACAATCAGTCAAGAGAAAAGAAATAAAGGGTATTCAGATAGGAAGAGAGGAAGTCAAATTGTCTCTGTTTGGAGATGACATGATTGTGTATTTAGAAAACCCCATCGTTTCAGCCCCAAATCTCCTTAAGCTGATAAGCAACTTCAGCAAAGTCTCAGGATACAAAATCAATGTGCAAAAATCACAAGCATTCCTATACACCAATAATAGACAGCCAAATCATGAGTGAACTCTCATTCACAATTGCTACAAAGAGAATAAAATACCTAGGATTACAACTTAAAAGGGATGTGAAGGACTGCTTCAATGAGAACTACAAACCACTGCTCAAGGGAATAAGAGAGGACACAAACTAATGGAAAAACACTCCATGCTCATGGATAGGAAGAATCAATATCATGAGAATGGCCATAGTGGTAGATTCAATGCCGTCTCCATCAAGCTACCAATTACTTTCTTCACACAATTTGAAAAAATTACTTTAAATTTCATATGGAACCAAAAAAGAGCCCATATAGCCAATACAATCCTTAGCAAAAAGAACAAAGCTGGAGGCATCACACTACCTGACTTCAAACTATACTACAAGGCTACAGTAACCAAAACAGCATGGTACTTGTACCAAAACAGATATGTAGATTAATGCAACAGAGCAGAGGCCTCAAAAATAATGCCACACATCTACA
This sequence comes from Macaca mulatta, assembly GCF_049350105.2. NCBI lineage: Eukaryota > Metazoa > Chordata > Mammalia > Primates > Cercopithecidae > Macaca > Macaca mulatta. The sequence continues at coordinate 95,899,020 of NC_133420.1, forward strand.
GCCATCTGATCTTTGACAAACCTGACAAAAACAAGCAATGGGGAAATGATTCCTTATTTAATAAATGGTGTTGGGAAAACTGGCTAGCCATATGCAGAAAACTGAAACTGGACCCCTTCCTTACACCTTACACAAAAATTAACTCAAGATGGATTAAAGATTTAAATGTATGGATTAAAGATTTAAATGTAAGACCTAAAACCATAAAAACCCTAGAAGAAAACCTAGGCAATACCATTCAGGATGCAGGCATAGGAAAAGACCTCATGACTAAAACATCAAAAGTAATGGCAACAAAAGTCAAAATTGACAAATGAGATCTAATTAAACTAAAGAGCTTCTGCACAGCAAAATAACTGTCATCAGAATGAACAGGCAACCTACAGAATGGGAGAAAATTTTTGCAATCTATTCATCTGACAAAGGGCTAATATCCAGAATCTACAAGGAACTTAAATTTACAATAAAGAAACAACCCCATCAAAAAGTGGGCAAAGGATATGAAAAGACGCTTCTCAAAAGAAGATATTTATGCAGCCAACAAACATATGGAAAAAACCTCGTCATCACTGGTCATTAGAGAAATGCAAATCAAAACCACAATGGGATACCATCTCACTCTAGTTAGAATGGCGATCATTAAAAAGTCAGGAAATGACAGATGCTGGAGAGGATGTGGAGAAATAGGAACGTTTTTACACTGTTGGTGGGAGTCTAAATCAGTTCATCCATCGTGGAAGACAGTGTGGTGATTCCTCAAGGATCTAGAACCAGAACTACCATTTGACCCAGCAATCCCATTATTGGCTATATACCCAAAGGATTATAAATCATTCTGCTATAAAGACACATGTACATGTACGTTTACTGCAGCACTATGTACAATAGCAAAGACTTGAAACCAACCCAAATTCCCCTCAATGTTAGATTTGATAAAGAAAATGTGGCACATATACACCATGGAATACTCTACAGCCATTATAGAGAATGAGTTCATCTCCTTTACAGGGACATGGATGAAGCTGGAAACCATCATTCTCAGCAAACTAACACAGGAACAGAAAACCAAACACCGCATGTTCTCACTTATAAGTGGGAGTTGAACAGTAAGTACACATGGACACAGGGAGGGCAACATCACACACCCGGGCCTTTTAGCAGGTGAAGGGCTAGAGGAGGGATAGCATTAGGAGAAATGCCTAATGTAGATGATGGTTTGACGGGTGCAGCAATCTACTATGGCACGTGTTTACCTATGTAACAAACCTGTACCTTCTGCACATGTAATCCCAGAACTTAAAGTGTATATATATATATATATATATATATATATGAATATTCCCACCAAACTCTGGGTTTGGGAGAATTGGCTCACAGGATCACAGGAGCCAGTATCAAATCTGATACTGGCTCTCAACTAGGGGATGCTGCTAAGGGATAGAGTGTTTGGTAACAGGGTGGCTGTGTCACAGCAGCCAGCATTAATCCAATGACTGAAATAAAGAATCATCATTTACTCAAAAAACAATAATAAATAGGAAAAACTGGTGGGAGGAATGAGGGAGAATGTGGGAACTCTCTGTACCTTCCACTCAATATTTCTATAGCAAACTGCTAAAAAAAAAGAACGATTAATTTTTTTAAAAAGCATGAAACAGATTTTCCTTGGGATTCCATTACTGTATTTTTCTCCCCACACTATCTTTCCAGGGTTTCAGGCTTAAAAGTGAGTAAAGACTTTGATCTCCTACTTTTCCCAAACCCCTCTCCAAAAGACTGAAGGGCTATTTTTTACTTTCCCTTACTGGCTTTTAGGAGCATAAGATGTCACATCCTCCTCTTTCCTCAGGAGGTATTTGCCCCACCTCCAATCTCTTCTACTAAGAGGTAAAGATGTAAGACAACAGTGAAAGGAGCTATCCTGTCAATAAGGAGGAATAGTGAATTATATTATTATTATACAAATCTTATTACTAATTGTACAAGTAGAAAAATCTTTTTTTTTTTTTTTTTTTTTTTTTTTTTTTTTGAGACGGAGTCTCACTCTGTTGCCCAGGCTGGAGTGCAGTGGAGCGATCTTGGCTCACTACAAGCTCTGCCTCCCAGGTCCAGGTCATTCTCCTGCCTCAGCCTCCCAAGTAGCTGGGACTACAGGCGCCCGCCACCACACCCGGCTAATTTAGGAACACAGAAAAGTGTGTGTGTGTGTGTGTGTGTTGGAAAGTTGGTAGTAATAATCATAGCTATACTTTATTGAGGGCTCATTATGTACCTTATAACAACCCTCTGTATTGTATGTTCTAAAAGTTGCATCAGTTAGGAATGTGCTTGTCCACATGAGCAGAAAAACCCTGTAAATAACACAGAGTGAGAGAAGTTTATTTGGTTCACACAATAAGAAGACCAGGCAGGGGTAGAGGTGGGGTGGGGAGGTAGGTAGAATAGGATCATTTATGGCAGCCCAATGGTAACATTAGGGACCCATTTTCTATTTTCTCACTCCATTGTCCTTAGTGTGTACATCTTTGCCCTCAGGATTTTCATATCAAGGTGGAGATACTCTATCTCCAGGTATTGCATCGGCATTCCAGGTGGGAAGTGGAAGGGAGAAGGAAGCAGGAAAGTTCTCTTACAAGGAAAACAACAGCTTTTCAAGAAACCCTTAACTTACGCCTTATTGTCCAGAATTGTGACACAAGGCCACCCTCAAACAGCAAGGGAGCCTGGAGAAGTATTTTAGAAAAGCCCACACTGCTACTCCAACAAAATTGGAATCCTGCTATTAGGGATGAAAAGAGAATAGATTTGGAGTAGGCAATTAGCATTGTCTTCCACAAACACCATAAAAGGTTATTAATTGAAACTTATAGGTCTTTCTACTACTTCTGACTATCATCCTCTTCTCATGTAATAATCACAGTTGATTTTTTAAGTCATGTTTAAACGACAGAATGGACATGTATGGGAGAGACTGGAACAACTTCAGTGGTGCAAAGGGGATATGTGCAAAGAAAAAAAAATAGAGTTGAGTCTGAGCAAGTAAATTGAGATGAATTAGGCATGAATTGACAATGGCCCTTACAGATTAGGCAGAGGAGTTTGGCTATTATACAAAGACTAAGAAAGCCACTGTGAATTTTGAACAGAAGAATGAAATGTTTCTATAACACGAGAATACATATTTGTTGTCATACCGAGATTCTTAATCCCTTTCCAAGCTGAGTCAATATAGTTATCAACACTTTGCTGCTTACCACCTCCAGAGCAACATGCCAGAGAATATGAATAGATCACTGGAGCATGATTCACCATTAATTAACAGCATTATTCTTTTTGGTGATTTATAAAAGATAAAGGAACAATTACTGTTTAACTAGAAATCTCTATAGATATGAACGCCTCTTGTTTTCTAAGTTGATTCTGCAGCTAGTGTCTTTTTAAAAGCCATATGGATATGGTTTAAGCTTTAAAATGATCAGCTAATTCTATTCAAGCTCAGTGTATATATAATTCATTAGAAAATACTTCCTTTCCTACCACCAAAATACCTCAGGGAATATATATTTTTTCACTCATTTGAATTGTGTCAGCTCTGTTACAAAAGAACTTCTTTCAGATGACATGAAAAAGAGTTTACATGACTTTCCTGAAATACTTTTAGATAGTGTTTAGTGTTATTGGGAGCTTTCAGTACCAAAAAATATTTAGAAAGTCAAAAATTTGTTCTAATTCTTAAGCAACTTGAGCTTTTTAAGGAACCTCCTGCTCTGATATTTCAGGAGGTAATTTTTCTATGATTCTGCTTGTACATGTTTTCTCCTGCAACCACAAAGTTTTGATGTTACTGCATTTTGGGACCACCCTACCATTTGAAACTTCTTAATTTGAAGACATTTTTTCTTTATAGTTTTTTATTTTGCTTTTTTCCTGTAGGAAATCATGAAAACAAACAATAACAACAAAAAATGGCCGGGCATGGTGGCTCACACCTGTAATCCCAGCACTTTGGGAGGACAAAGCAGTGGATCACTTTAGGTCAGGAGTTCGAGACCAACCTGGCCAACATGGTGAAACCCTGTTTCTACTTTAAAAAGTACAAAATTAGCTGCGCATGGGGGTGTGCACCTGTAATCCCGGAGGCTGAGGCAGGAGAATCACTTGAACCCAGGAGGTGGAGATTGCAAGATGGTGCCACTGTACTCCAGCCTAAGCGACAGAGACTCTAAAAAAAAAAAAAAAAAAAAAAATTATAGAAAATTATAGAAGCATTTCCTCTTCTGGCTTTCTTAATAACTTTGAATATAAAAGTTAACTTTTATTTACACATTTCACTTATTTTTTTACCAACTAACTTTAATATTATTTACTATAAAAGGGTTCACTAGTTTCTCAAATTTATCTACCTTGTTGATTTTATCTTAATAAATTTGGCTAACAACTGGTCATGCTGATAGCAGTAAGATTAATTTATATCCTACCAGCTTATAGTGCATGACAATTTGGCCCACGGATAGATTGGATTTTACCTTTGAACTAAATATGTAAAACTGTAAATATTATTTCAATAACGATACCATCTACTTAAGAAAACATATTGTCTGTCACTATAAAATTACTTCAGTAATAGACATTTAAGATCTTTTTTTAAAAAAATTTTTGAGACAGGGTCTCACTTTGTCTCCCAGGCTGGGGTGCAAGTGGTATGAGCTTGGCTCACTGCAGCCTCAACCTCCTGGGTTCAAGTGATCCTTCCACCTCAGCCTCCCGAGTAGTTAGGACTACAGGCACATGCCACCACACCTGGCTTATTTTTGTATGTTTTATAGAGACAGGGTTTTGCCATGCTGCCCAGACTGGTCTTGAACTCCTGTGCTGGTAAGATCTTAGTAAAAACATGCCATCTTTCTTCATAAAAATAAAAGCTAAATGAAACCAATAACCCAAAAATAAAAAAGGTTAGAGTCTCTAGAGTTGAAACTCAAAGTAAAATTTCCTTTGGGACAGAGAACTGAACCACATAGTCCTGATTCTATCCTTCAGACTTGTCTTTCATTAACGTCCAACACTAATTAACACTGCCACCACCAAAAATCTAGCCTCAGACATGAGCTGCTCATTCCTTAACAGTCTGCCCTAAGGATGACGTGTAATCCTTTGTTTAATATAAGAAAACAGAGCTAAGGCTGATTTTTAAAAAATTGTTTTTAAAAATTGAAAGAGAATCAAAAGAAAACTAGGTGATCTGACTTTGAAAATTTAGCCTTTTCTCCAGGTTTGTAGGTACATTCCAATGCTGTGGGAGCCCAATAATATAGGGTTAAAACTAGTTGCTGTATCAGATAAACTCTGAAGACTAACGCAACAGATGAGTATTTCTTGTTGTCCCCTGGCTCTTTCTACCTTTTACTGAGCCATCTCGCACACATCTTCTATGATGTCTACCTATATTACGTCAGATGGAGAAAAGCCCTGGAGACTTACTCCTGTTGTTGGAGGCTGGGGAGCCATTATGGGTCATGTAGCAGTTGCAGCGATGGAAAGCACTGAAGACAAAGGCAGGAGCTACAGGGCTGCCCTTTGCTCTTCAAGGTAAGAGAAGCCCTTGATCAGAGGTGGGATCTATACCACCCTATATTGGGCTACTCCATGCTACATTCTCATCACGCCTTAAAACCTAGCAGACTTGAAATCAGTGGTCTTGACAGAACATCTAATATATTTCAATCCCTTCTTCTAATATAAATGCCGTATTTAGCTCACAAAAAGTTGACCTATTTCTTTGTTTTTGTACTGTGAAGTATGAGTGAGTATTCAAACTTTGTCACAGTCTATCATGTTCTATTTGAAAGAAAAACAAGTTTGATTGATGTTGCACAGGATTACATCTGGAAATGAGTGAGACAAAATTTCCTCATGCTCCTTCTGACCATTTTGTAGGCAAGCTAAAATTGCTTTGCAGTCCCTAGAGTTGTGGGTGGGAGAACAGGCAGGTCTTAAAAGAGCTTACAAGCTTCTCCTTACATGTAGATCTGCCTCTCTTTTCACTTTTCAGGGACTGGAGGCACTTGTCTTAGTAAGACTAATGACTAATTTTCTTGGGCCTATTTGGAACAAGAGAACACACACCCTTGCCAGTAGTTATTTTAGTGTTTTTCCTCGCCATTTTTCCTTCTCTTTGAAACTTGAGGGGTACTTAATGGTGAGCTGGAATAAGGCTCTGAAACTTACTAATTTGAAATAATTAGTTGAATATAACTTTCATCAAGCCATGGTTATTCGAAGTCTAATGTAGTCATGTAGCATTAAAGTCACAGGAAACAATCTCTAGGATTATGCTAAAATCTCCAAACACAAAAATTAGAAAGAGGATAAGACATAATACCTCGTAAAAGTCAAACCTGGATGCAAAATAAGAATGAATTTGGAAAAACATTTTCTTTAAATATGCCATGCATGAGTAACTATCTTGAAAACTGTCACATGATAATGATTATTGGAAGCAAACAGGTAGTTAACTACGTAAAGTATAGAGAAAGACAAAAATAATGTATTATCTATATCTAATACTGTCTAGACAAGAGAATAGCCTGATTCTAGTTGACTGACCCCAGATTTTACTAAAGAAATATCCTGAAAGGACAAAAGAATAACACAACAGGCCACATTTAATTGACATCAATTTTCTGGGTGCAACATTCAAGTGTCCGCACTTACTGCTCCCTAAGCAACTTGTTGGAAAATAATAATTCATTTTTATTTATTTATTTATTTATTTATTTTGAGAGGGAGTCTCGTTCTGTTGCAGGCTGGAGTGCAGTGGTGAGATCTTTGCTCATTGCAACCTCTGCCTCCCAGGTTCAAGTGATTCTCCTGCCTCAGCCTCCTGAGTAGCTGAGACTACAGGCATGCACTTCCATATCCAGCTAATTTTTGTATTTTTAGTAGAGACGGGGTTTCATTATGTTGGCCAGGCTGGCCTGGAACTCCTGACTTTGTGATCTGCCCATCTCAGCGTTTTGAAGTGCTGGGATTACAGGTGTGAGCCACCGTGCCCAGTCGGAAAATGCTAAATTATTAATTAAACAAACATTTCTTGAAATTTTACTTTTGTAGTAGATACTTATCTCTTGATTTTTAGGAGCTTTTTAACCACTGGGAGAGCCAGATAAAGAAAAGATCATGTCAGAGATGGATGTGGCTATGATGATATAAGCACAAATGCACCTGGAAAGGCATCTCAAATCAGTCTAGGGAATTGGTGAAGGCCAATGGTGGTAACAAGCTCAAACTCTGGAGTCAGACCCTCTGGGCTTAATTCTCCATTCCATAACTTAATTGTTGCATAACCTCATGCAAATCAATTCATCTCTCTAAACACGAATTTATTAATCTGTAAGACAAGGAAAAAAGAGGCAGCTTTCCTAATGAAGTTTAAATGAGATTATGTATTAAAACATTTGGCATAGTGCCTGGAGACTGTAAATGCTCAATTTATGTTGGCGATTGCTATTTACAGAAGAGATGGTGCTTGAACTGGGCTATGGAATAAGTAGGAGTTAGAAAATAGGGAGGCAGCAGAGGGCATTTTCAGGGAGAGGCAATGACATGTGATAGGCACAGAGACATGAAACAGTATAACATCTCTCGGTGACAGCAAGTGGTTTATACCTATTCAAATTTAGTTTATTTTCCTAAAACCAATTATGCCTTCACAGTTTGCATGTAAATAACAAAAAAGGTTTCCTACAAACATGTGTAAACCTCTCAAGAATTCCTTCAGATATAACTTTCTCCCAACCCTCCTCATTCATTGGTTCACCAATGGGTTCAATTTGGCTTCCTACCTTGGTTTCTGCTCTTATTCTCTCAGATTTGCATTGTTTACTGCAGACCTGACTCTGCACTTCCAGGGGACACACATCCTGGTGTTTTCCTACTGATACTATAGTAGAGATATGCCTTACCATAGAACCTCAGCCATCCTCCTGGATACTCCCTAGCCTGCCCTGCCATTGATCTTGCACCACCAGACACAGAGGATGACTGGACTATTTTTTAGAAAAGTAGGCTGGTACGAAATTACAATGAGCTTTCTATGTTCAGTTTAGGAATCTGGACATTTTCCTAAAAGCCATGAAAAATTGCTAAAAATTGTCTAGAGGAAAGACATGATCAGATTTCTATTGTAAGATCATTCTAGTAGGAGTTTCCAGATTAGAGACAGAAAAAAATCACTGGAAATGTCTCCTCAGGTAATCCCAGTGAGATGGGACCTGTTCAAAAACAGTGGCAGCAGGCAAGAAGCAAAAGCAGTGAGAACGAGTGAGATTAAGGAAATAGAATGTCCTGAACTTGGAGACTGATTGGCTAAGAAAGTTAAGTTATAGGGAGGTGTCTAGGATTACTACTAGATTTCCAGCTCAGGTGACCAGAGGGGTGGTGATTCCAATCATCAAGAAAAGGAATACAGGAAACAAACATTAAATTGGAGTATAAAAGTAATGAGGCCAAATTTTGGATATTTTAAATTGAAGTTGATTATGGGACATAAATGGAGATGCCCATTCGCAGAGAAGTCTGGGATTCTTGAACATTCAGATTTTTTTATTTTTATTTTTATTTTTTGAGACAGAGTCTTGCTCTGTCGCCCAGGCTGGAGTGCATTGGCATGATCTCGGCTCACTGCAACCTCTGTCTTCCTGGGTTCAAGCAATTCTCCTGTCTCAGCATCCCAAGTAACTGGGATTACAGGTGTGCACCACCATGCCCAGCTAATTTTTGTAGTTTTTGTAGATATGGGGTTTCATCATGTTGGCCAGACAGATTTTTGATTTAACATGTGGAAGGAATGTGCTTTATGAAGATGAGGATTCTTGTTTTCAGACAAATATATATATATATGTTCTATTAGAAATGAGTAATTCTTCTGTTCTAGAAATCACTGGTGATTTTGGATGCATGTTTAAATCATAGAGGGTCTGATTATCATTGGATTAACTGACTGAATCATTCTAAAAGGTATGGCTATCATACACTTTACCTTCTACTAGATTAGTTTGCTCTCTTTTATTTTTTAATATTTATTTATTTATTTATTTATTTATTTATTTATTTATTTAGAGATGGAGTCTCACTCTGTTGCCCAGGCTGGAGAGCAGTGGCACAATCTCAGCTCACTGCAATCTCCGCCTCCTAGGTTCAAGCAATTCTCCTGCCTCAGCCTCCCAAGTAGCTGGGACTACAGGCGTGTGCCACCACACCTGGCTAACTTTTTATATTTTTAGTGGAGACAGGGTTTCACTGTGTTAATCAGGATGGTCTCGATCTCCCAAAGTGCTAGCATTACAGGTATAAGCCGCCACGCCCAGCCAGTTTGCTCAATTTATATAACCATTGGTACCCTAGAGGGGTAGCTTGGCAAATACAGGCCCTTGTCTGAGTGTGTGTCCTGACAATTAGTTACTAACTTACGGTCTTGACAAAATTATTTACGTTTCTGGTCCTCATTTTCTCACTATGTAAAAATGAGAATTGTAATAGTACCTGTTTTCTCATGTTGTGAAGACAGAGTTAACTCACAGAGCAATGACTGGCACAAAGAAAACCCTCAATAAATGTTAGTTATAATTACTGTCCAAGATAATACAGTCAAACTCCATTGTAAAGCATCTCAATTATTGCATAATTTTAGTTTCACGTAAGCAAAATCTTACCCATCATGAGCACAGGCATAAATCATTGCAAATTTATAAGCTGCACTGATTTTTTGAAAATATTTTTAACTAACAATGAAGATTTTATATATATGCCACATTAATAACAGTATACACATTGAGAGATATAAACACAAGAGGAACATAGCCACAAATGTGATTAAAATGAACACGTGTTAAAAGTATTTAAATCATACCTTGGATTTACATAGTTGTTTTTTTTTTTTGAGACAGGGTCTCACTCTGTGGCACAGGGTCCCACTCTGTCACCCAGGGTAGAGTGCAGCGGCACGATCACAGCTCATTGTAAACTTGAACTACTGGATGCCCCCGCCTTTTAAAAAAAAGGCCAAAATATTTTGTAAGTTTACTTTTTTGAACACTTGAAAAATTCAATAACATTTCAAAAATCTTTTCAGCAGCCTTCTAAAGGTAGTTTATCATGCTTAACTTCTCTCACACACACACACACACACACACACACACACGAACCATGCAAACACACCTTGCCATGGTGAAAAACTATTACATTAATTAGATCATAAAAGCCCATTTATATGGATAAATTTTGCTTTAATGAATATTTCATCAAAAATTTATTGTGTTAAAATTTTTAAATAAGGTCTAGAATGTATACCAATTCAAGTCCTAGCTTGTGTCAGAGTACAATCTTCCTATATTCACTTTTACTAATAGAAAGTAGAACGTAAAATTGGGAGACTGAGGCAGGCAGATCATATTAGGTCAGGAGTTCGAGATCACCTTGATCTACATAATGAAACCCATCTCTACTAAAATACAAAAATTAGCCAGGCATGGTGGCGGGCACCTGTAGTCCTAGCTACTCAGGAGGCTGAGGCAGGAGAATCGCTTGAACCCAGGAGGCGGAGGTTGCAGTGAGCCGACAATGTGCCACTGCACTCCAGCCTGGGCAACAGACCAAGACTACCTTTCAAAAAAAAAAAGAAAAGAAAAAAAGGAAAAAAAAAAGAAAAGAAAAAGAAAGTAGAATGTAGAAATTTAAACATAAAACTTCAAAAACTAAATTGCATTAGAATATACAGTATCTATTCAGGAGCTTTAACACTGCTGTAATTTCAGGTTATTTTGCCAATAACCAAATAACCCATCGGAGATTACAAACTCACGGTGAAACGGCTGCACTGTTCACATTTCTTAGACTCATCAACATCAAAGTGGACTATTCCTTAAACTTAAAAAAAAATGCCAATCCATTTATAGACTGAACATTGAAGCCCAGTGAGGTAAAGTGATTTCCTCAAAGTAACACAGTAATGAAGCTAGTTCTGAGACCCAAATTCACAGGAAGTTGGGTAAATTCTTGTGATGCACAATAAAATGCAATTTTAAGCCTGCACAAATAAAATGCAATTGTCCTAATAAGAAGTGCAAAAAATTTCAAATCATTTTGAAGGTCATTAGTGAAAGTTAAATTTAGGATGGTCTAACAGTAGTACTACATTAACATGAAAATAAAGGTATGGTTGGATGAAAATGATAACTACATTTCTTTTAAAAGCACTTATTCGCATACTTCAAAACTGGAAAAGGATTATATAGCTTCCAAGCTTACCTAAAAACCCGTTTAGAATTTACAAAATATACACACCCATGATGGAGAAAAACTACAGCACAATGAAAAATTAGAAATCAAGAAGTTTTTATATTTTCTATGGAGAAAATTTGTGAAACCAATGAATCAATTTGTAGGGAGTTATAAGAGTAAAAGGATTACAAACTATGAACATTTAAGAACCATATTTTAAAGAAGCAAAATGTTAAGTTTGGTGATTTTTTAAAATCATGGTTTTAAACCTTTGTCAAATTTTAATTTTTATATTTCTACTTTCTAGTTTTTGACACTAACTCAATATTGCTAATGTAGTTATCAAGTGGTTCTTAATTTATTCTTCCTTTTATTCAATTCAGAGAAAAGTATAAAAAGTAAGGCTTTAAAAATTTTAAAGGAAACAGATAAGCTTTATAATTTTTTCTGTGTTTTATAATCTCAGATTTACAAGATTCAAGCAATGGCATACTAATTCCTTTAACATAAAAACATTTTTTATTTTTTAGAGACAAGGTCTTGCTCTGTAGCCCAGGCTGGAGTGCAGTAGTGTGATCATAGCTCACTGCAAACCGAACCCCTGGTCTCAAGTGATCCTCCCACTTCAGCCTCTCAAAATGCTGGAATTATGGGCATAAGCCACCATACCAAAGCTAAAAACATTTTAAAACTGAAATGAAAATTCATTTTTATCTATAATAAGCTTTAGATCCCAGTGATATTTATTATACATTGTGGATTAGGCTGAAAGTTAGTATGATAGGTTAGGAGAACTAATATTTCTTCTTCTGTTCACAAATGTACTGGTATCCAACAACCACTGGAAAAAAGTATTCAGAGATTAAGATGAATGGCAAGGTAAAAGAGATAATAAAATGAAATCCTACTCATCAATAGTCATTGAAAATGATGATTAAATAAATGAAAGTGAAATAGGTTTTAATTGACCCTGAAAAGGATTTTGTATAGGACCATTTCTGACCCAAGATTCCCAGTCCTCCATGTCTTCTTCTTTACCTTCTTGCTTATATGACTGCTTGTTTTCTTTACTTTTAATGAAAATTCACTTTCATTAAAGGTGTAGCCCTTTGGTCTTGGCTTTGTGAAGGAGTTTCAGATTATAACTTCTCAGTTCATGAGGTCTGAGGTTTTGTCTCCAGTCTCCAAGAGGCCATTAAAATAGTAATTCTAGCTCACAAAAGAAGGGTAGATTTCCCTCCTCAGTACTGGTTTAGTTTTTTGATTTGGACTTTTGATCCTTCGTAGGTCTTTGAGAATTTCCCTTACTTTCTTGCCAGCTAACAAGTGCATTTAATAAGCTGTTTTAAAATACTTTATCTAGAATTTTTAGGTATTTGCTGAAGGAGGATCATTCAGTTTACCTAACCCACCTTATGGTGAGAAATGGAAACAATTGTTATAAACCTAGACAATGTAAAAGTATAATGTAATTTTAAAAATTGCAGTCAGAGTGAGAAAAACAAGGTGAAGGAAGGGAAAATAGTACAATTTTTTCATCATTCATTGTAGTTTCAAGAGATACCATCTAAATTTGAAAGAGAACCACGGATATTATGAAAAATAATACTGTGATTGCCAGAGGAACTAAAACCAAAGATTGTTAATAGTGTTTATCTCTGAGTCCTGAGTAGGGTGGGAGATTTTGGGAGAAGTGTTTTACTTTTTGAAAAGGTAGAAATAAAATTGTTTTTATTCACAACTGACATGTTCATCTACACAGAAAATCTGGTGGTATCAGCAAAGAAACTACTAGAAGTGACTTTAACAAGGTATCAAGATATAAAAGATGATAACAAAAATCAGCTATATTTCTCTACACTAGTAATGAACAAAAGAAATTTAAAAACAATATTATTTGCAATAGCATCAAAATTATGATTACTTAGGGATAAATCTGATAAAAGATGTGAAAGATCTGTACACTAAAAACTAAAAAAACATTACCGAGAGAAATTAAAGAAGACCAGAATAAAAGATGTACCTTTTTCATGGGTTAGGAAGACTTAATATTATTAACATGTCAATTCTTACCAGATTATTCCTTAGATTCAACAAAATGTTAACCCAAATCAATGATTCTAAAATTCATATGGAAATACAAAAGACTTAGAATATATAAAACAACCTTTAAGAAGAAAAACAAAAATACTCCGACTTCAAAATTATAAATTTACAGTAATCAAGATAGTGTGGTATACGACAGACAAACATATCAATAGAACAGAATAGAGAATCCCAAAATACACCCACATACATATGGACAACTTATTGTTGACAAAGATAGAAAGGGAATTCAGTGGAGACCAGTAGTCTTTTTAATGAATGGTGCTGGAACAATAGGATATGAAACAATCTATACGGAAAGTTGTGACCCTTCATCCTTATCTCATATCTTACACACCATTTAATTCAAAACATCTCATAGACCTAAACTTAGCAAAAATCATAAAACTGTGTTAAGAAAACAGATGAGATAAATTTTGGATCAGGCAAAGACTTTTTAGATAAAACAAAAAAGATACTAATAGATTAGACCATCAAAATTAAAGTCTTTGTTCTTTGAAAGATACCTTCAAGGAAGTAAAAAGGCAAGCCGTACACTGGGAGAAATATTTGCAAAGTATGTATGGCTGATGAAGGATTTGTGTCCAAAATATATGAACTTTTACAATCCAAGAAGAAGATGACAAACAAACAAACAAACAAAAAAGTGGGGAGGTAAAACATGAACAGATATCTCACAAAAGAAGAAATGGGACTAGTCAGTAACACAGGATATGCAGCTTAACGTTACTAGTCATTAGGGAAATACAAATTAAAATCACAATGAGAGTTGGCAGGGATGTGGAGCAATTAGGAATCTCATACGTTTCTGGTAGGAATACAAAATGATAAAGGCACTAGGAAAGCATTTTGGCAATTTCTTAAACATACATTTGGTATATGACCCAGTAATTTCACTCCTAGATGTCTACTAAAGTGAAATGAAAACATCTATCTACAAGCCCACTTATACATAAATTGTGGCAGCATTACTGTGGCAAGAACACTTATATATAATGGTGGCAGCATTATTCATAACAACAAATATCTGAAAACAAACTGCGGTATATCCATACGATGGACTACTACTCAGCAATAAAAATAAATGAAGTATTGATATACACAACAATATAGGTGAACGTCAGAAACATTCTGCTAAATGAAAGATGCCACAGCACCCCCTCAGGAAAATTTAAATATTGTATGTTCCATTTACATAACATTCTAGTTAAAGGAATAATATAGTGGCAGCAGATCTAAGTTTTCCTGAGGATGGGGTGAGGTAATTGGTAAGAGAGAATTGACTACAAAAGCACAAGGAAGCTTTTGATGTTGATAGAAATGTCCAATATCTGATTGTGGTGGTGGTCAAATGACTGCATACTTTGCAAACATGTATCTAATTGTATTCTTAATAGGAGTGAATTTATTACATGTGAATTGTATTTTAATAGAGGATTAAGAACTCTTTTATACCCCCAAGATGGCATGACAATACCGATTATCATCAATGTACTATTCCAATACCTTTGTTAGCTGAAAAAATTGGTTAGAAGCAGTAGAAATTAAAAACTACAGTATGTGTTGGAATAGATTTCAAAATCTCATCCTAATAAAACTGTTCTTGATTATCAGTATTACTTCTAGCCTGAAAGTAAATTGGGTAAGAGATATCATAGGTCCGTTGCCTTCTGTGTTCTTCCTTCTGAACTTACTTCAAGTGGATAAATGGATTCCTTATTTAATGCCTCATTTCTTTAGAGAATTTTAATGCATTAATATCCTCTGAGTAGATCCCATGGCCTTTTATGTGGCCAGATGGGAAGGGAATAAAACAATCTCCACTGGCCCAGTTTTTTCTCTTACTAAACACTAAAAAGAAAAAAAAAAAATCAAGACACCCTTAAAATCCCTTTTTCTCCAGTTTCTTTAAGAGAGGGGTTAACAAAGCCCTGTAACACTCTTAAAGCTCTCCTGCTGCTAAGGGGAGTGCAACAGAGACTGTCACCATAAGGACTGACTCCTGACTGAGAGCTGAGTCTTTCTCAAGAGAAATCTGACAATTAAGTGCAGAAGTTGTCCTTGGATTGCACCAAAGATTATCCCAGCTGGGGTTCTGAGAAGGACTCTGGCAGAATATGGCAAGGGAAGGCCCTTTGTGGCACAGATCGAAAACACCCTACCCTATGGGGCTGATCACAGTCAGAAAACTAGGAAGAGACTGCCTTTTAGATTTATAGAGAGCCTCCACAAGAGGCTCTCCAGAGTAAAGTCTTTTTTAAAAATTAATTTTAGAAAGAGACACATTATCAGTATTTCAAAAGACAAAGCAACTTAGGCAAAATTTAGACCAAAATAAGAAAGAAAATAAGATTATAGGTATATAGAAATCTTTACCAAATTTTTTCATGTAAGTTGTTTTCCCTGGTACACCGTGTGGAGTTCCAAATTCAAGATTCCCTTGTTTAGACTACTGCTTTAAAAAATAATTCTGTTTCTCAGATGCAAACGGGTTGGGTGTAGGATTAGCGATAAGAGGCAGGCAGTTCAACATAGCAGTTAAGAGGGCAGACTCTGTAGTCGGAGTCTGTTAGTCTGGTTCAAGTTCCAACTTCAGCAAAAATGAGGTGTGTTGTCTAGGGAAAATTATTTAATCTCTCTGTGTCTGTTTCCTTATAGGGGATAATAATGGTAATCTACATATAGAATTGCTACAGGATTAAGCAAAATAATACATACAAACTGAGAACAATACCTAGCACATAGAAAATGCTTGTACTATGGGATTAGGTTTAACTATGAGAACGAAAACAAGACTGATGTTTCTTTTTCATGTAAACATAATGCAGAGCAGTATAGTGGCCTCACAGTCATTAGGGTCTTAGTCTCCTACTCTGTTGCTCCATGTGCTTGACTTGGTGGCATCCTTCTTCTAAACAGTGGGATGGAGAAGGGAATGAAAATGAAAGGATGAAAGGGTGAAGGACATAAGTAAGCTGGCTCAAAATTTTTTTGAAGTGGCCCTGTGAACACTTAGTTGACCAGAGCTTAGTCAAAAGACTCCATCCAACTTTAAGGGAAACCAGGAAAGGAAGTCTTCAGGCTCAGCCCAAAACATGAATAATTCTGTTTTCATAAAAGAAGGGGAGCAGATAATAATCTGTCAGAATGCTTCATAAATGTTGGTAATCATTGTTACTGTTACTTACATGGCTCCTAGATCAGTCTCCTCATCTGATAGTTCTTAGCTCATGGGACTTCTTTTGTATGTGCCTCTCCACTTGAATCTGTCACTGAAATTTGCTTATTTATAAAACTGCTTATTAAAAAAAAGTCCTATCTTTTCCCCTTTCTAATGTTCTGCTCAGAGTAAGTCCAATACTGTCCTTTTCTTATATTCATACCTACACTCATAATCTTAAAATATTTTCTAATTTATCTTATGCCTTTCTTCTTCAACTAGAGTGTTATACACTGAATTGTGTCCCATCCAAATTCATATGTTGGAAGTCCTAACCAGTAGTGCCTCAGATTGTATTTGGAGATAGCACATTTAACGAAATAATTTAGTTAAAATGAGGTCATTAGGCTGAGCCCTAATCCAATATGACTGATGTTCTTATGAGACAGAACACAGACACATGGAGGAAAGACCATGTGGAGATACAGGGGGAAGATGGACACCTACAAGCCAGGCAGAAAGTCCTCAGAAGAGACCATCTCTTGGTGTCAAGCAGTGACACCTTGATCTCCGATTTCTAGTCTCTTGAAGTGTGAGAAAAATTTCTGTTGTTTAAGCCACTCAGTCTATAGTGTTTTGTTATGGCAATTCAAGCAAAATTTTTCCTAGTCTGAGAGTTTATTTGGTGTTATCAAAGTCCCACCAAGAAACAGATGATACACTAGAAAGGGGGCAGTTTGATGAGAATTTAAGTACAAAGGGCCTATTTACCAAGATGTGGGTGTAGAGAAACTGAAAGAATGGTGCAGTAACCTAGAGAGCAGTGGAACTGTTACCACCCATAAGCCTAAAGAGAGGAAGGAGCCTTTATCAGAATTCCTTAGTCAATGGATATGGCTATCTTGAAGCAACTTTGCAAGGTAGGAGACAAGGTAATAAATAACCTGACTTTACTCTCCTCTCTCCATGTCTCCAATTTCCTGCCAGTGCTGCCCACTGATGGAAACCAACTGGCAGCCACAAAGCAATGATGTGGTCAGAATGCATGAAGGTCAGCTTTCTAGAAAGGCAGGTAAAAAAGAGTCAAGACTGAATATGGAGACACAAATAGAAGATAATCTGGCATAACAAGGAACTTAGACTTTAAGTTCTTTTGTACTTTTCACTCTTCCTTGTTCCTTATCCCCATGTGTCCATAATAACCAATATAGCAGATATAGCCAGTCCTCAATAAATATTAGAAAATTGACCATGCTTGACATTTTCAAGTACTGTAAACATTTCCTCCGTTGTATTTTTTAGAATATATCCTCTCTCACTATTCCTAGTTATAGCTTTAACCCAAGTCTTAACCATATCTTACCTCTATAACTACTGCTTCCCTGTTTCTTTTGGCTCATTTACACAAATGAAAAAAACAAACAAAAGACAATCAACCCATGAGACCACAATACTTAAAGAAAAAAAAAAAAAAGACCACACTAACCATCTCAGTAGATTATGATAATGTTTCTTCCTTTTCTCACCTTTACATTGCTTCATTATAGTTGACATGAGATTAAGATCGATTGTGGATATTCCAGTAACATTCCTGTCAACTTCCTTCCCAAAAGTTATTACAATTTCCAGCCTGTCTTACCTGTTTGTGGCAGGTAAGCATTATATTTTTTGAAGTCTACAATAAACTTTCAGAATTTTGTTTCTTTTCCAAAGATGATTGTCAAATACAGAGGTATGGCTTTTTCAAGAGATGCTAATAAGTTATAATGTTTTAATTGTACAACTAAATTAACTTAAATATAGTCTTATAGAAATTACTTTTGTAGTAGATACTTCCTTAATTTGCTCTCAGCAGTGAGAAGAACTTCCACCTAAACTCCAGTGTAGATCCACTTATTAAACATCATTCAATTCTGCCACCTCTGCAGCTGGTTTCGCAGTCGATGGTTTCTGGTTCTTCCAGAAAGTCAGTGCTTTGTCTTTCATAGTAGGATCATTGAGTCAGTACTGGCTCAAAAGAAAATAATACGGATATTTTATGCAATTTTACTTATTTCATTTAAGGAGGAATTTAATCTTAAACTTATCCACTTTCAAAATAGGCATGTTTAACCCTATAAAAATCTTTGTCATACAGTTTTATATAATCTTTTTATTACTCACTTAAAAATTCTCATCTATTATCAATCTTCAAACAAATTAGTGTTCTTCCTTTAAAGATTGTTTCTTCTGGGTGAAAAACGATGTAACATTTAACAAGTAGTCTATAATTACTCTTGTCACACATTTGAAGTTACAAGTAAGATAACCCTATAAAGCAAATCCAACTGTCTTTATTTTTTCATAAAGACGTATATCAATTTTTAATGAAGGAAAGGTTGCAGTGCCAAATTAGGGTACTGAGTTCAAGTACACTTAAGTAATCACCCTTTTATTAGTTTTTTTATGATCTTTGTGAAACTAGCAGAACGTTCACTATAATTTATCTCAGTGGATCTATTAACTAATCCCTCCCTCTATAAGAAGAAGGAAAAAAGCCTAAGAAACAAAATTGTTTTAAATTCACTTTTGCCACTGTTATTTCAGGGCCATTTTATCCATCAATCACTATGCTTAGGATTTATATAGTTCTCAAGGTCTTTTGAAAATGTTGGGGATCTAAGAAAAAAAGTTGACTTCAAAATATGAAAAGTTGCAAAAAAAAAAAAAAAACACGTCTACAAAACATTTTTAAACTCAATTTTAAACTTATGTCATTTTTAAACTCAATTTTTAGTCATGTATATTTTATGTGATGTGGATGTATTTTCATGTGTTCAATATTATTTGGGGTTGGAGGTCTTCAAACCAAGTCTTTAAAATGGCCTTAATCTTTACAATTTTTTTTGAGACAGGGTCTTACTCTGTTACTAGGGCTGGAATGCAGTGGTGTGACCATGGCTCTGCAGCCTCGAACTCCTGAGCTCAAGTGATCCTCTTGCTTCAGCCTCCCACATAGCTGGGACTACAGGCACACACCACGCCTAGCTAATTTAATTTTTTTGGTAGAGACAGAGTCTCTTTCTTGCCCAGGCTGGGCCTCCCAAAGTGCTGAGACTAAAGGTGTAAGGCATGGCACTTGGCCCTTAATCTCTTCTATGAGAGAAAGTAGTACCACATAACATTTCAAATAGTACTTGCAGGCAAGTGTTTTAAACATTCCACTGTAAAATGTATATTTTTGTGTTCCTTGCCCTCAAAACAAAAAAGTAAACAAGCTAAAAAAAATTTTTGGAAAGATATTGCATGCATATAAATCCCCCTTTCAAAACAAACAAAAAAGGCATCATGAGACAAATACATGTTATGTCAATCAGTAATCTTTATTTTTCTTCATTAGTGGTTATATATTGCTTTAAGAAAACATTTTTAAGGATGAAAAAAGTTCAGTCATATGCTGTAACCATTGATATACACATTCAAAAACAATTTAAATGAAGGTTTTATGTATTATTACTGTGATATTGGTGTGTGGGGCGGGTGAGATCTATGACATGTTTCAGTGAGAAGATACTATTAGTATACTTCCAATAGGAAGAATGGCCCAACAGAACTTGGAAGATGTTTTCTCCAGACTACAGATTATACTAGAAGAAAAAAAAAAAGGTAGAGGGAGGGAGGAAGGGAAGGGGAGGGAGGAAGTGGGAGGGAAGGGGAGGGAGAGGGAGAGGATTGGGGAGGGGGAGGGAGAGAGAGAAAACAAGAATTTGTTAAAGAATTTGGATAAATAAAATCTTTTTTTATATATAATTGACAATAATTTAGTAAATAAAATACTTTTCAGTACATATTATTGACGTGAATTGCTGATTCATTTATAGGAATTAATCTTTAACAGTTAAAGTTCATTGTCTTGTAAAAATCTACTTGGGGTTCACAAAGGTCTTAAAAAATGCTGGTAGAAATATTTATTAACATTATTAAGGTACTTACTCTATCAACAATTTTTCTTAATTTCACTGAAGTACTATATAAACACATATATTTAGTATTTTGAATCAATTTCCCTGGTATTCCATCTCTTAAAATCCATTAAAATCAGAATTTTAGAATTGAGATCATTCAGGTCTTTTTATCCTTGACTTACAAATTGAGTTTTCTTCTACCTCCAAAAGGTTTAAGTCTGAAGTGTTACCTACAGAGCTTATTTGACTTTCTAAACCTAGTCATAGAGTTAGCACCAATATCTCCCAAACACTCTTTTTTTTTTTTTTTGGAGACGGAGTCTGGCTCTGTGGCCCAGGCTGGAGTGCAGTGGCCGGATCTCAGCTCACTGCAAGCAAGTGTTACCTTAGAAGGTTGTATGATCTCCACCATATTTAAGATAGTTGATTCTAACAGAAAAAATTTTTTCTGTATTCATCTAGAGCTCACTTTAAGCCCTCAAAAGAAATTCCTTGTTTCTAGATGCATTCAGAATTATAAAGTAGCAGAACTCATTTTTTTGAGCAGAAAATCAATGTTATCTATTGTATGTCACACTTACATATGTGAAAATTTGCCAAGAATTTTACTATTTATCCTTTCTCTGCAGGGTTGAACAAAAATATTACAGAAAACGTGGACTAATGAAGTAGATAATATAGTAACAAAAATTCTATTAATGATTTATAGTGTTTGGGGGCAGGTATTACTGGCATATAATAAATATATAATGCATATTAATTACAATTTTGAAAAATGTAAACACCTGCATAAAACAAGATCTAGACTAGAACTCTCTAGAACTTCTGAGATAATAGAAGTGTTCTGTATTTGCACTGTCCAACTTAGCAGGCAGTAGCCACATGTGGCTATTGAACACTTAAAATGTAGCTAGTGTGACTGTGGAACTGAATTTTAAATGTTTTAATTAATATTTAGATTTTAATAGCTACATGTCATTAGTGCAGCTTAGACAGTGCAGAACATTTTCATCATCCTATCACGTTCCCTCACAATCCTTTCCACTAAAATCCCAACCTACTGCCTCTGCCATAAGACGACACTAAACATAGATTACTTTTTCCTGGTCTTAAATTTTATATAAATGGACTCATATGCTATGAGTCTGGCTTCTTTTGCCAAATGCAATGTTTTTGAGATTTATCTGTGTTGTATCAGCAGTCCTTTCCTTTGACTTGCTCCATGGTACTCCATGGTATGACTGTATCACAATTTGTTTTACTCTTTCTTTTACTTCTTTAAGACAAGGTCTTGCTCTCACCCAGGCTGAAGTACAGTGGAGTGATCATGGCTCACTGCAAACTTGAACTCCTGGATTCATGCAATCCTCTTGCTTCAGTCTCCCAAGTAGCTGGGACTCCAGGCATGTGCCAACATGCTCAGCTAAGCTTTAAATTTTTTTGTAAAGACAGGGTCTCGCTATGTTGCTCAGGCTGGTCTCAAACTCCTGGCCTCAAATGATCCTCATGGCTTGGCCTCCCAGTGTTGGGATTACAGGTGTTAGTCCTTGTGCTGGGCCCACAGTTTTCCCATCCTCCTATTGATACACATTTGAATTGTTTCCAGACTATTTCTTTTTTTGAGATGGAGTTTTGCTCTTGTTGGCCAGGCTGGAGTGCAATGGTGTGATCTCGGCTCACCGCAACCTCCACCTCCCAGGTTCAAGTGATTCTCCTGCCTCAGCCTCCCAAGTAGCTGTGATTACAGGTATATGCCACTACACCCGGCTAATTTTGTATTTTTAGTAGAGATGGGGTTTCTCCATGTTGGTCAGGCTGGTCTTAAACTCCCGACCTCAGGTGATCCACTTGCCTCGGCCTCCCAGTGTTGAGACTACAGGCGTGAGTCACCCCGCCTGGCCCCAGACTACTTCTTTTAAAGCTGCATGTGTACATCAAAAAGTAATTTACTTTGGTGTTAGGCAAAGGTAGTCAACTTATGATTCTATTATCATCTTTCTGTGTTGGAGTAAAAATGTAATTCCAAGACACACAGATGCACACAAATGTGTGTACACATGGGCATACACACTCTACACATACTCTTCAGAACTGCTGGAGTAATCAGCTGGTTTGTATTACTTAAAGAAAACAAAGAAAGACAAATCTAGAAGAAAATATTATTGTACTGTTTTCTAAACCAAAACATACTTTAGGTGGGGATAGGTAGGCTTGAGGGTGCTCCAGAGAATGGTGGCAAATTATGTTCAGTTTTGAATTATCTTGGCCCCACTCTCTGTCATTTTTTAATAATTATCACATATCCACAGAATTTCAGATCTAGTAAAGGCAATTAGTAATCCAGTAATATAATTATCCAGTATTCTACATAAGTGCTCAATAAATACTAGTAGAAATGAAACAATACATTTTATATAAGAGAATCCACGACTCTACACCTCTCTCTCTCAATTGAAGAAAATAGGGTATAATCAAATGAAAAAATTTAAAACAGGTGTATTTCTTTCTTATAAAGATTCATCACAAATTCAACAATAAGGTGCCACAGACTGTATTACTTTTCAAAACTCTGATATTTTTCAGAAGCAAGCCTATCACACAGCAGTATTTTATCTTTTCATATGCATCCTTTCTTTTTTAAAGTATTAATAATGAAAAAACTTATTAAGTCCTTGAATATGCAGTGGATATGAATAGGCAAAAACACCCTAATAGATAATACAGAAAAGAAAATGTACCACTATGAATGTGTTAAAAGTAACTTACGAAATGCACAATCTATATATATAATCAGGGCTTCAGATTTTTCTTCAAGTAGTTCAGATACAAATGTGTTATTCCCTGTCTCTTCCAATCATTCTGATCGGAGAGAAAGAAAAGAATCCAAAGTTGAAACACAACATTCTAAATTAATAGATAATGTTGAACATTTTACATTCAGGAACTATGTCTGCCCCACTTTAGCTTGGTTATGTACTTTTTTTTAATCGATCACACAGTGTGTTTTGTACTATAACAGGTGATAACTGTTAGAGTGGTCCAATACTTGGTCTTTTCTGTGACTTCTTAGCAAATAATTTATTTCTGAAACATACATGCAACATACGTGAAGATGCATCTATGCAGCTTTAAAAAATCGTTAAAAAAATCCTACAAGCAATGACCATGGGTTAAAAGGTTTCTGGGTTCTTTTGTAACTAATTAACAGTATTAAACAATACATGCATGTAAAATCCATATTTTCGATTCTATAGCTTGAATTGGTATCTTGCTTATTTGATTCAGTGTGGTGGTATATTCGTACGTTTTCACACTGCTATAAAGAACTACCTGAGACTGGGTAATTTATGAAGAAAAGAGGTTTAACTGACTCACAGTTCTGCAGGCTTAAGAGTAAGCATGACTGGGAGGCCTCAGGGAAACTTACGATCATGGCGGAAGGTGAAGGGTACAAGGACTTTCTTCACATTGTGGCAGGTGAGAGAGGGGTAGTGATAAATACTTTTAAACAACCAGATCTCTTGAGAACTCATTCATGAAACAGCACTAGTGGGATGGTGCTAAACCATCAGAAACTGCCCCCAGGACCCAATTATCTCCCACAGGGCCCCTCCTTCAACACATGCAGATTACAATTTGTCATGAAAGCTGGGTGGGGACACAAAGCCAAACCCTATCAGGCAGGAACACTGAACATTTCAAATATTAACCTCAATATGGTTAGAATTGTATCATCATCAAGTATCCTAAAACATGGGTAAATATTTTAAATTCTAAATTTTCAAGAATTAACTTCAGGAAATGTATCTATTCCTAACTCTGGAAAAGATCAAACCTGTAAGGCATAAAAAAAAAAAAATTAAGCAGCTTAAAACTAATTTTATAATGTTCTAGCACAAGGGTTACACTTATTTTTTAATAGCCCCTCAAAGTACCTATTTATACTCTTGAGATACAGTTTTGCACAAGCTTCACTATGTGGTTTTCTTGCCTGTAGATTAAGAGTAGTAAATTAAAAGGGTGGTGAGGATAATAGAACTATGTTCACTGACAGCAGTAAAAAGCAACAGCTGACAATGAAAGAAGGGACAGGCAAACTGTAACAGACAATGGAACTTAAAAACAAAGCGATTCAGAGAGCCATGTAGTGTGGGCATACAGCCCAACACACCATTATAGGAATGAGGACTTTATCAGTAAATGTAATAAAGTGAATATTCATAAGGACTACCAGTTTTCATAAAGCTGGAATATATACCTCATTTCCCATCTGTATGTAAAATGGGACCCACATTGGTCACCACAGTCATTTGTCTGACTAGAAACCCTTACTACCACAGTGGGTCAGGAAACCTTTTAGCTTTAGCACTAGGCTCACCACCGTTCACTACTGCAACACATTATTATTGTAAGAACATCTCTAACTCATGAGATTATCAAAGGCAACAATATTACTTTTTAAAATGTACCCAAAGTAGCTGGTTCCCAAAACACGGTAACCTTGTATTCCATGGCACACAGCCATAAACTAAAACCACGGACTTTTAGGACTCTGTGCCTGTTTTTCCTCAAATGCGAATATTACCTAGCACTGGTGGTGTTGGGATTACATGGGATAATGTATGTAAAACACTTCGCACCAGTTCTGGGAAACAGAATGAGCTCAGTATTATTTTAGCGCTGGTGAACTCATGCCGGCCCAAATCCCTTATTTGCACGTGCAAAAATTAAGCCTCAAGAGGAAAACTGACTTCCTAACGCTCTACTTCTAATATGTCATTGTCTTGGATAAGCAGCTTAGTGGCAAATGTTGGCAGATTTTGGGTATTGGCAGGGCCTGGGGGCATGTGCCTGCTGGACTCGAGTCTGCAGAAAACTGGAGGAGTCTGTTCGAACCATGAGGCATTAGACGCTGTGCCTTATCAACGCGTGTTTGAGATGGCAGGTTGTGTTAACAACATTCAACACAGACGGAAGCCATTCGTCTATCTCAATTCAGCCGGAAATAGCAAGACCCTCAGCTACAGTAGGCTGACTAAGTGGGGCTGAGGGCAAGGTAGGTAACAGGATCCAGGCTTGAGCTCAAGCCCCGGTTCAGTCTTTAAAGAGGGATGAGCACGTAAGGGCTTAAACTAACAGAACTAGAAACTAACAGAATGGTGTCGCAGGCAGGT
The DNA here is from genome assembly GCF_049350105.2 of Macaca mulatta. Lineage (NCBI taxonomy): Eukaryota > Metazoa > Chordata > Mammalia > Primates > Cercopithecidae > Macaca > Macaca mulatta. Next base: position 95,924,684 of record NC_133420.1, read on the forward strand.
GTAAGTTACCCCGCCCCTCTACGCCCTCCGTCGAGGAGACTCGCCAAATGCGTTTTCTCAGCCTACGGGCAGGGCAATTTCTTGCTCTCTACAGGCAATTACTCCCAGCCCTGTAAGCAGGGAGTGATGACCTCGCCTTTTCGTTCTGGAGTGAGGGCCGGACACGCTTGGACCTCACCTCTCCGCGCCACTCTGCGGCGGGGCCGCGGGAGGCCGGCTCGCGCCCACGCGCACCCCACGCTCGCCTTCTCTAAGATGGCGGCAGAGGCTGCTCGCTCACGCCCCGCCGCCCGCGCTCCTCCAAGTCGTGCCCTCAGCAGGCGGGAGTGGGTCAGAGCGCGGAAAGCAGAAGGGCGAGAGTGACGCGGATCCTCCAGTCCAGCGCAGGCCGCGGAGCCCTGAAGCGTCCAGGAAAGCGAAAAGCCAGCAGGCTAACGCGACCAGGAACACCGCCAGCACCTCAGAAACGAAAAAAACGGCGGCACATCCGGGCCCCTCTGCCCGCCCCGCCCCGGAAGTAACGTATCGGGCAGGGGCGGGGGTTGCTCTTCAAAGTGGATTCTTCCTTAGCCATAGCTCGTCTTTCCACAAAGTGCCTGGAATCACCCTCGCCACCCCCTCCCTCGGGTTAGCCGTTACTCTCTCGTGGCTCCGGGACGTCTCTGCACAAAGCTGGCTGCCGGGAAAGGCAGCCCTCGTTTCACAGATAGTAATCCTCGCACCGCGACTCTAAATTCTCCTGGGCTTCGCCAGCGCGTGTAGTAACGTCCCTCTGAGAGGACTCTTGGTGACCTCAGCCCCAACCAAGCATAGGCGCACCTCTTCGGAGTCCTGTGTTGGAATCCCGGCCTCGTGCCCCGTCACCCCGCCACCCCGCCCGGCTTCGGGGGCCGTCAGTCACAGCGCTGCTCCCTCCCCTTCCGGCGGCTTGGCCGGGCCCGCCTCCTCCCCTCTTCCCTCCCCCACCCCTCCCCGTGCGAGTGTCTCCCTCTCCCTCTCGCTCTCTCTCTCCCTCTCTCTCTCTCTTTTGTGAGTTATAGCAACCGTTGCCTTGTGAATCAAGCGCCATAGTCACCGTAGTCCTGGCGACTGTTACCCATCAACAACAACTACTCCTCTCCTCCTCCTCCTCCTCTTCCTCCTCCTCCTCCCCACCACCACCATCTCCATCACCCACCAACAACACCACAATAATCCACAGCCAAGGTGAATATTCTTCGGTCTCTACATGTGTGTGGGAGCGTGTGGCTGCGTGTGAACGCGTGTGTCCGTGCGTGTGTGTGTTCGTGTGTGCGAGCCGAGTGTGGCTGTGCAGGGGTCTCACTCCTGACACGGGGGCTGCCGCTGCGGCGCCGCCGCCGAGGGGCTCTGTTCCCCGGGCTTGTTTACAATGGACCCTGCGCGCCGCGGCTGGGTCGGGGGTGTGGGCGCCGCGCTGCCCGCCGGCCCCGGCCCTGCGCCGGCCGCACTTCAGGGATGGAGCGGGAGATTGGGGGGCTGCGAGCCGAGCGGGAGAGGGAGCCACAGTTTTCCGATGCGGATGCCGGATCTTTCCCTTAGGTCTGGTATGAGGAGAAGGGTCAGGTGAAGAGATAAGAATTTGTTCTTTCTTTAATTTTCTTCTTTTCTAACGCTGCTTGTTTCCTGCTTCTTTCAAAGCCGAAATAGACAACAGTGTGCAGGGGGGGACCCAAGAGGTGGTGTTTTGTTGTTGTTGTTGTTCACTTGTGGGGCCTTGTTATGGGTTTTGTTATTTTTATCCTCGTACGTTGGTGAACTTTTCCCACCGCCTGTTCCCTTCATTTTTGCCCCTCTTTGCTTGGTGCTGAATGGGCTGCTCTTCTTTCACCATCATGAGCTTCACGGTTTTCCTTTTTCTTTTTAAAACTGTGTTTTCTTTGTGCGGCAAACAGTCTTAATATCCATTCAGCACTCTTCCCTCCCCCTCTTTCTACTCCCCCACCCCCCCACACCCCTTGCACACACACGGAAACCTGGGGCCTCTTCGTTGGGCTCTCTTTGCTGTACTGGGAAAGAGATTTTTCTTTTTTAAAGTCTGTCTCCTCTCTCTTCTTTGGGGGGTGTGTGTGTGTGTGTGCTTGTGATTTAAACCGGATGCACGGCATCTGTGATACTTGGGTTAGTAGTTATTGACAGTGCTTTATCCTTCATGTGGAGGTGGGAGGGGTAGTAGTGAGGTTCCGTTTCACTTTGATGATCCTCTTTCTCCGCAGTAGAGTGTTAACAATTTTCATTGTGGTTATGAGACTTTGTGATGAACAGGGAAGGGACACAAGGAGGCTTTGTGAGAACTCAGTTCACAATGTTATTTGTGACAGTTATGGTACTTTAAGAGTTTTTTTTTTTTAATCTACTCTGTTCATTTTCCTTTGAGAGTTGAAATTGAAGTCAAGTTCATAAAGAATGTATGAAGCTTCTCAACTTGAAACGTGTGTATATTTCACTTTCTTTGTGGTTAAGATCTAGGCATGTTTGTACTTAACATATTCTTTTTATTTACTTTTTGATTTTCTTTGGACAGTGACTTGAACCTGCTCAGGAGAGAGAACTTTTTCCTTTTTAAGTATTTCTTTTAAAAATTATATTTCTCTGTAGATTTGAATACTTATTAGTCCTTATGTAGTAGGTTCTTGGTTAGCGTTAACCCAGTTTTACAGATCCCCTAAATTTGTTCATTTTTTTCAGCTTAACTTTTAGTTAATAGATTTATCAATAAAGAGTTTTGAAAATGAATGTGTGCTAAAACAAATACAACGTACTATTATAGTTGCACATATTGAAGTTTTTAATTTACAGTTTTAAAATGCTTATTCAAATAGTCTTCTAACAGCAAACATATATTGATTTAACTGACAGCAGCTTGTGAATAATGTGACAGTACTAATTATTCTTGAGATTGTCAATGAGCAGGGTAGGTAATTATAATGCTATTAAGGCTAATATTTTGTAAACTAAGAGTTGGGATTTTAAAAAACTTTTTCAATTCATTTCCTTGCGATTGCTATTTTAAATGAAGACGATATTTTGTTCTGAAAGAAGTCTTTCTCAGAGTACTCAGAATTCTTTATAATTATTCCTCCCCTCCCCAAACTGGGTTCCATGCAAATCTCTAATACTAACTTGTACTTTTTTTTGTTCAGATTGAGTGTCAAATGCCTGAACACTTTTGGATGATGAAGCTCCTGGGTCCTATAAACTCTCTGAAGTTAATAGGAGTTTTGCTGTCTTGGGACAGTTTCAGACCTTATGCCATTTACATAATAGGTTTTCAGTTAAGTAAATTATATGCTGGAATGTTACAATTTAATATTTGCAGTGTCTGAGAACTTTTTTGAGGCATTTCACTCATGTATAGCTCGTTTTCTGTGATTTAGATTTTCATTCACAAGTTGATTTGAGAGCAGAACTTAAATTGAATTTCATTACTTTTCCATTTTTTGAAGCATATATGTGGAATAAAATCGCTATTAGAGCTGCTGTGGAATTGCTTAAATAATCAGAAACACTAAGAAATGGTAAATTTAAAAATTAAACCCAAGAGTAGATACTTAGCTTTTACTTTATTCTTTCTTAATATTTTTCCTAGAAGGGACTATATTACATATTGATACTTTCTTGTGTTTTTAGTTTTTATACTAATAGAAATTTGTAAAAGTGATCATGCTTTGAAACTAAAACTATTTTAGCAGAAGTCACTTGTAACTTGTTTTGAATAGTTAAATATCTGTGATTCAATGTATGCCATAATGCCTCAGTGTTTTTGGTTTGTTTTGCCTGTGAATTATATAAAATGGTGTAGGCATCATACGTATACACATATTTGGCAAACTAATGAATTTCTAGAAATTTTGCATCGTTTCACAATGTTTTCATTAAATGTTGTAGTGGTGCTTAGTTTTTCTATATTATTCCTCCAGTACTCAAATAGTCCTGTACTCTACTTTGGTACTCAAATAAAAGGTTATAGTTTATAAGCTTAATATGCTTTAACCCGGAACAGTGTATTTTACCCTAAACAAATTTATTATGGTAAATTTTTTACCGTTAAAAATAGCAATTAAAAAATGAATGAATCTTAAAAGCAAGTTGGATTTTATGCATCGTTTAAATGATAATATATGTTACTTTTTGGTAACGTTTTTCATTTCTTGAGAAAGTTGATATTGTGTTGGTATTCTCCCGCTGAAGAAATTAGCAGGTAGAATATAATGATTTTTGGTTTTCAGATTTTAAAGTGTGGGTATATTTGTGTGTGTGTTTGTGTTTAAATGGGTGGGCATAGCAGAAGATATGTGGCAAGAGTTACACACACACACACACACACACACAAACACACTTTTCCAGAACACTAATAGGAATGTTACTTTGTTCTTAGTATTCATAGTGAGAATGTGTTACAAGAAATGAGAATAGGGAAGAAGTAAACTTTAACATTTTGGAGAGGCTCCTGATTATTTTGTTTTTATGCTGAACCATTGGCTAAAAATCCTCTATTTGAGCTTAATTACTTTAAAAACAGTTTTCGTAACTGAATAATTTGCCTTTAACTTTTTGGTATATATTCCCAGTGGCCATCACAAAGTATGTTTTAAATTCCTCTCTATTCAGTTACATAGTGTTCCCATATTTTGGAAATCCAAGATTAAGTGGATTTGATTAAATCTAGCTTGTTAGAGACAGATGGCTGCTTTAAACAGGTGTCACTTTCATTTTTTACTGCATTGTATTGGGACTTCCAGTGGTTGACAAAAGGGCTGTCTAAAGCAGGTGGCATCCTTTGCTTTTGTTGTTAGTAAAATCTACTTTAAGAGTTAATTATTTTCCTAGGAAAAGTTTTTTTTTTAAATAAAGTATAAGTTTTGAACTACTAAAGATTCATAATTTAACGTAACTTTTATTTCTGAATATTATTCTATTTTTAAGTTGTAGAACTTGCAGATTCTTTCACAAAACACTTATCAATTCTTATAAATAATGGTAAATTCCCTTTGAATCCAGAAAAAGTACACAGGAACATTTTACACACCCAAGTCAAACCCCAGGGCCGATTTGAATAAAGTGAAATTTGGTTAACATGACAAGTTATACTTTTGTCGTCCTTCACTGAAATAATTTTTTGACAGTATTTTTTATATGTTGGAAATAGGTATTGTTTTTGTTGGTTAAATATTTTCAAACTAAGCGTTTTCCTGACTTCATTTACTGCTATAAAGTTTATAGTGATCTTTTAAAATGATAATATTTTTAAGTATTAATGTTCAAAAATATGTACTGCAGTAAATAAAAAACTATCAACCTATTGATTTCTAAGGTTCATGTTACTGTATAATTCTGTCCTTTTCTGTGGGAATTTTATATTTCTTATAACAGATGCACCAGAGGGTGCTGTGCTGTTTGCAACATGAGATTATTATCACTAAGAATGTGAACTCACTAGAACTTTTATTTAAAGAAAAATTTTTTAATTATATATGCATTGAAGCATATAATAGGCTTATTTTTTATGGAGTTTAACATACGATCTTAATTGGCACTTTTACATCAAAACCTATCTTCATGTACTAATACATATTACCGCAACATATAACAATATAAAGATTGGTATCTTTGGCACTGTCTGAATGTCAGCATTAGTCCTATGGGCATAATGTTGATTATCTTATGTAGATATTTTAATCTTTATTTCAAAACTTAGGTTACCCTGAGAATCATACTATTTGGTGATATGTGACTTTATACTTGTTAAATTTCATATGGTTAGCATATATCAGTAATTGTACATTCTTATAACACTTTTACATGGCATAATTAGTGATATACTTTTTATTGTATAATCTTTAAAAAACTGCACTGAAAAAATAAATGGCACTGGAAAAATAAATGGCAATAGTGATTATCAGGCTAATTCATAATAAAATAGTATTAACATTATCTAGATAACTCTGGCTGGGTGTATTTGTTCACGTTTAGAATCCCAGAACTTTGGGGCTGAGGCGGAAGGATCACCTGAGGCTATGAGTTCAAGAGCAGCCTGGGCAACAAGGCCGCAAGATTTCATTTCTACAAAAAAAAGAAAAATAAAATTAGCCAGGCTTGGTGGTGTGTGCCTGTAGTCCAAGCTACTCAGGAGGCTGAGGTGAGAGAGTTGTTTAGCCCAGGAGTTTAAGATTACAGTGGGCTGTGATCATGCTACTGCACTTCAGCCTGGGTGACAGATCAAGACCTTGTCTCAAAAAACCAAAAACAGAAACGAATGCAATCCCTACTTCACGCTGTTGGAATAGGCTGGTTTGATTGTTTAATTTGGCTCTTTATCTGAAAACTTTTAGATTCTCTGCCTTACTGTGTGCCATATACTTTTAAACTGGGAGTGATCTTATATTACTTTTTTTATTTTATTTGTTCAGTGAGAGATTTTCAGGAGAACTACTGAGTCCAATCTTGGGCTGCTTCTTGTATCATCGATTCTCTTTTCACAGCAATATATATACTCTAAAAGACATACTGAAACAGTAATATCTTCCTTAAGTAAGCTTAGAAAGACATAGTAACAGCATATAAACTTTTAAATCTTGATAATGGATTTATCTGTACTATTACACATTTTACTATAATTAATTGCGATATTTTTATAAAGTAACCTTACAAGGCATAGTAGTTCATGTGTGTTGGACTGCCTCAAAGAATCCAAAACATTTAATAAAGTAACACTATGTTTAAATACTGGTCTTGCTAAAATAGGTTAGGTATTTTTGTTTAAAAATATAGTCCTACAGTTTACCAGTTAGTTTTTGCCAGTAAGATTTTTCCTTTTTTGAAACAGGGTCTTGCTCTGTCACTTAGGCTGGAGTGCAGTGGCATAGTCATAGCTCACTGCAGCCTCGATCTCCTGGGCTCAAGTGGTCCTCCTGCTTCAGCCTCCTGAGTAGCTAGGACTACAGGCTATTGCCATCATTTTAAAATTTAAAACATTTCAATTTTTTTTTTTTTTTTGTAGAGACAAGGTCTTGTGTTGCAGGCTAGATTTTTGAAAGTGTATTTTATGACAAGTTATATTGCTTAAAAAATCTTTATTTTTGTAGTTTTTATTTCATATCAAATGCAGAGTGTTCTTAGTGAAAACAAATCAGTTAAAAATTGAATATATTTAGAGTATCAATAAATAGGTATAAATAGGTTTTGTTCTTTAAATAGATGGATAGAATAAGTATACTGGTGAAGAACAGGCTTTGGAGTCAGATTTCAGATAATCTCATTAGCTGTGTGACTTTGGACAAGTTATTACCTTCACTTAACCTCAGTTTTCTCATTTGAAAAATAGGATCAATCTTGCCTGCCTTATGGGGTTTTGTGAGGATTAAAGGAGATAATTTATGTAATGTACTTTGCTCAGTATTTGACACAATATGTGTTCAATACGTGTTGGCTTTATTATTAGGGAAGGCTGAGAAAATACCTATTCTAATCTTTTTGCTACCTAAGAATCCTTTGACCATTCCTTTTTTAATGAGCCCAAAAAGTTTTGAAAGACTTTGCTTACCAATCTATACTCATTAAATAATAATTATTCCTTTTCCTCCACTTTAAAAAATAAAGCACGGACAAGCTACCAATCACAGGCTTGGATTATCATTTGATAACCAGTCTTATCACACTGAATTAATAGAATGCTAGCCCAAAGTTATGTTTTAGTTTTATTCTGCAGCCTTATAATGGGTTGCTTTTACTAGGTTTGCATAACTCTCCTGGTCAAAGGATTTTAGATTAAGATCTAATGATGTAATATTTCATTATCTGTTATACTGTCATTGTTCAGTTCATTGTCCCACTTATATTTTTATTTTCATGTTAGACACGAATTATTTTAAAACAGTCTGAGCCCTGTTTATAAACTTTATACCGAATGCAGTCAGTAATGTTTAATAATGATAAATAGTCTAGTCAGTTGTGTAAAGATGAGTTTATCAAGGAATTATTCTACATTTTTATAATACATTGCTTAGTATTGTTACTTTACTAAGGGTAGAAAAATGTGTGAGGTCACTACTTGTGTACCTACAGCAATAAATAATTTTGGCATAATTTGTCAATCCCAATCTTCAGTTGTAAAGTAACCTTGGAACATTGTTTAGTGTAATATATAATATGAAATCATAGAGGAAATATGTCACCTGTGGCTTCCTTTCATTGGATATTAAAGACGTTTAAGTAACATTTTCAAGTTGGCTGCTTAATTGTTAAAGTTGCTATTCAGTAATTTCCTTTATTTCTATATTTTTCCTGAGTATTTTCATTGAAATGAAACAGTTTTCTCATTTTAGAGTGATCTATAAATAGTTCTAATCTTTCTGAAACTGGAAATTTGATTTATATATTTCAGTTGAAAATTTACCTCATACTATATGTCTTTTCTTTTTTGCCAAAGCATTGTATATTGTACAGATGTTTGTCTGTGTCACTCATTTCACCATTCTCCCCACTCCCGTTAAGTGTTTAGTTATGTGACCCCTTTTGCATTATTTTTGTAGATAATTAGCCCCAACGTATCAATTAGACTGACTCTTAGCTTAGCCACCTCCTCAGCTTCCTTTTGCCAGTAAATTTGACACACATTTAAAAGGAACTTTTGGGAAAACGTTAGGAAATGTGATTTGGATGGTCAGGTTATGCAGTCATACATTGCTTAATGATGTGGATATGTTCTGGGAATTACGTAGTTAGGTGATTTTATCATTGTGTGAACATCATAGAGTGTACCTAACACAAACCTAGATCGTATATCCTGCTACATGCCTACGCTGTATAGTATAGCATATTATTCTTGTCTATAAACCTGCATAGCATGTTACTGGAGTGAGTATTTGTGTATCTGAACATATCTAAACATAGAAAAGGTAATGCATTGTGTTAAGGTGTTTAGTTGGTTATGATGCCACTGAGCTAGAGGAATTTTTGAGCTCCATTATGTTGTGGGATGTGGTTTGTTGTTGACAGAAACATTATGTGGTGCGTGACTGTATGGTTATTCTTACCATTTCCAATAGTCTGTTATTGTCTTACAATTTCTACTTATCTGACTGTCCTCTCGGACAAATATATAACCTTGTTCCACTAACTGTGTAATCTGAGTGTGGTTTTGATTCATAAGGCTCCCTTCTTAGTCCTGGCTATGTGCTGGCCTCTGGCTAAGTACTTTAGGGTTAAATCTCTAGTCCATAAATATTGTGTTTGCACAATCACAGATGCCTGCCATTGCTGACTTTTAATTCCTGGATTCTTCTTTCTCACTTTTATTAGAAGCAGTAATACCCAGCTACTACTGCTTGACTTTGCTTTACAGTGCTTGGTCTAGATTTCTGGAGGTTTTTGGTAATTCCTGTTTAGGCAAAAATGAGGTATTGGGTAATAGGAGTTGAGAGTGAGGCAGCTGTCCTCAAAATAATAGTGTGTTAGTTGGTAAGAGGAGACAGATAAAATGAAAGATGATAAAAGGAGAAAGGACGAGTGACCAGGCCAAGATATAAAGGACTTCAAAAATGCTAGCCAAAGGAGGTTAAAAAGAAAATAAAGGTTCTCACTCTAACTGTAAAGCCTTAGTGTAGTCACTTAATAGGCCTCAGCTTCTCCATCTGTGAAATGAAACAATAGGGCTGTGGGATCTCTAAAGCCCTTTCCAGTCTATGATTCTGTAGCAAGATTGACACTGGGAAAAGGGAAACATGCCAATGACATGGAGCCAGGAATTGGCATTTCCCTTGCATGTTCTCAAAGGCTAGCAAGTTGTTTGCTTATTGTTTCTTCTGATAAGAACAAGAAAGAAAGAAAACCCACAGCCTGGTACTAGCATAATGGCCATACCTATAGCAAAATCTCAGAAGGTTCCACCATTTCAATGGCTTCTGTAGAGAGCGGTGGCCAAGTGCCCTCATTTTCTCACCCACATAGGAATTAGCTGAGTCTCACAGCTTGAGTTCCTGCCGAAGCCAGCTTCTCTATGTATGTGTGCCAGACAAGTGTCTGACATTTGGGGCTCCTCCTGTCTGTTGCTCACCAATGAGATATTTAAAACAGGACATAATTCCCAAGTATGTGGATAGGCAATTTAACAGAGAGAGAGCGAGCGAGAGAGAGTGCGAGAGCGAGCGAGCGCATGCGCATTCTCTTATCAGAATAAAAATTAATTTAGGTTTCTGTTGATCTTGTTTTTAAGACGTTTCTTCCCCAATTATTGAAGCTATTCAACGGGTTTTTAAGAAGTGCTAAAAATCCTGTCAAGGCCTAGACAAGCTCTGAGAGCCTTTGGACTACTTTGGTGTCCCTGGTCTGGAAAGCATTGCCATCCTCCACACTAGTCTCATATTTTTCCATCGGTAATAATTTACTGCTTTACTTTCTCTTAATATTGTTTATATTTGGATAAGCATTCTTTTAATTAAACTTTGGTAGAGAAAAATAGTCCTTTAAGAAGTATACATTTTCTTAAATTTAAATACATTTTTACTTTAATACTACTTTGGTTTGTAGACTTACCAAGATTTTAGAACATAGCAGGCTAGGAGAAGAAGCATTTTTACATTTATTCAAGATAAGTCATATATTCTGCTGTATCTCAACTCTTTTACCAGCCTAATAGGGGAGTATATTAAAGCTTAGATTGTAATTGTTGTTGCTTTAAAAAATTTATTTTTGCATGCTTTTTTACTGATTAATATAACATATTCAATTTTCTGGACTACATTCAGATTTGCATGCCTAATAGCATTTATGTACTTCAGTATAACTTTCATCTTTAAAATATATCTCATCCCCTTCCGTCTCAGTCAGCATAGTTTACTTTAATGTGCAAAACCATTTTAGAGATTCTTTGCTTGTCAGTTAAGTGTCTTCCATGTTTTAGTTGTGGAGGAATGGGGGAGGTTGCTGTAGAAGGGCAGGAAAAGCAGATACATTTAGAAATCATATCCTGTTTCTATTGTTAGACATCAGTGCATTACATATTTTCCCCAGTTAATTTTCCTGGACCATTAAGTTCTGGTGGGTGTGGAGGCTTGAGATGGGACTTAGGGGGCATGGGGAGTTGGGAGACAGAAGACTTAGGTGATCCAGTATTTCTTCCAGATTTCTTATCTGTTGAAATAGTGTACAGAGTACAACTATTTTTGTGAAGATGGGCATTCTGTTTAATTTTGTTAGTGATTCCTTTTTTCTAAAGACTCAATATATCTGTATATATCTATCCATTTGTACATTAGTAGATGTAAAATAATATCTTTCTATTTTAAGGAACCAGAATTTTGATTTAGTCATGTACAAATTTTAGAAAGGTAGGAATTAAAAAAAAAGACATGAGAAAATCTAGTTCATAAACAAGATAACAGCAGTGATTCCTTAAATCTACCTTTTTATGTTTTGCTTTGGATAAATGGTTTTGTGGATATATATTTTTGCATTAGAATTTAGTTTTCCCCTGATACTATTTATACTATTTTAAATAACCAAAGAGCAAAACCTATCACATCAGGCATTTGCTTATTGGCATCTGATTATATCTGATGACAGTCTCAGAGATGAATTTTGATGAAGTGTCAGTTTAAGGGTCATTAATAAAAAACATCAAAAGCTATTATATGAGTAATATGAAATTCACCTTTACAACTTTAAAAGTACAGTATGTATTTTGATGTGCCATGTTGAAAACCCAACATGAAAAATCAGTACATAACATGCAAACTCATAAATTTAGATTCTTTGTTTTATAAAATGATTATATTGCATATGTCTTAAGAGCATTTTAAAATACTTTGTTTAGCTCACACTTGTAATCCCAGCACGTTGGGAGGCCGAGGTGGAAGAATCCCTTGAGCTCAGGAGTTCAAGACTAGTGTGGGCAACATAGTGAGACCCTGTTTCTACAAAAAATTAAAAAATTAGCGAGGTGCAAAGGTGCCTGCCTGTAGTACTACCCCCTCTGGACTGAGGTGGGTGGATTGCTTTAGCCCTCAAGGTGGAGGCTGTAGTGAACCCAGAACCTGGGCAACAGAGGGAAACTCTGTCTCAAACAAAACAAAACAAAACAAAACAAAACTTTGCTAAAAAAAAATTGCTTTTCAATTAGAGTGTAGTAGATATATTAAGAAAAATGGAGTTTAACTTAATGTGTTTTGTGTGTGTGTATGCAGATATTTAGAAAGTCATTTTAGTTTACATTTTGCTTGGTGTTGTAGAACTATCTGTATTGTTTTTGTGCACTGATGTTTGCATTATCCATCTCTTGGAGGATCATTAGGAACATTTAGTATTTCCACCTCAGCGCTATTTTCTTGAGGCAAAGAAAATTAGGGGAACTGTTTAATGAAATTCTTTGAATGACCTTCGTGTGGTTTTGTGAGCAATTTTTAATAGTGTCTCACATTATATGATGATTTTTAGAGGCTACTTTTAGTTAATAAAGACCATGAATGTTGAAATTGAATTAAATTGTAGTTAAAGACAAAAATTGTAATTCATTCCAATTATAGAAGGTTAAGATATTGTGCTGTTGGATCAACATTTGATCTCCTTATTTTTAGAAGTCTGCTGAGTTTTGAAATGTAAAACCTTTTGAATAATATTGAATGAGTAGAGCTGTATAATAGTTGCAGGTTTATATTTCAGCAAAGATTTGAGTGCCATATGTCTTGGAAGTAAGGTGGGATTCTTTAATCTTGGAACTTGGAAAGAGATTTATTTTAGTATTTTGATTGGGTTAGGTTTGCTTGAGCATTTTTGGGGGTTGATAGAAATGCAAATGACCACAGACTGGAGATACAGATCAGAGTAATTTGTGAGAGGAGGTAATTGTAGCGATCCTGATGCAGCACTCACTTCCAGTCCTGTTGCCTGTGATAAACTTTACGGTAAAGACTTCTTTATTGAATAATGTAAGCCTCTCTATTAAAATGTGTTTTTGTTAATTTTCATTGCTGCCTGGAATTTCCTAAATGTACATTATCAGGGAGCTTTGGAAGTCCCAATTTACCTTTTGTATTATAAACCTTAGAAAGAATGCCAATAGATGGCACCCCATGCCCAGAACAGCACCTTAATCTGAAGGAATGGGGTAGAAAATGAAGAGCAGGATCATATAATTTGAAAAACTGGAGTATGAACAGTGACTAGTACAATGTAGAGAAAAAGAAGTATCATTTCAGGGACTAAATATGAATCCCAGTTCACCATATTCTGCGTATCTGATAATAATATCGCTGTCATGACTGATGACATTTCTAATATTTGATTCAAAAACATTCTAGCAGAGACCTAAGATAATTGGATAAATTAGTCTCTAAGCTTTTGGTTTTTTATTTTGTCCTTTAGCTTTAATTTTGAATGAGGAATTAAAGGATTTATATCAATGTATATTTAGTGCAGTATTATTTTGGTTAATTTAGGAATCCTGAAATGACTTAGATTTCCATTGAGTTTTAAGGAGCATAAAGTAATGAGGGAAATGGGTTATTAGATACAAAACTGGATATTCTCAGCTATGTGGACATATTTTTTAAGGTTTCGAATTGTAGAGTGTTACAAAAAGGACATACGATATTTGGGAATCAAGAAAGATAAAAAAGGGTAGGAAGAGATACTGAAAAGTGGAGTTGAATGAAATTAGTAGAGAATTTGTAAATAAAGATAAATTAAGGTAAGATGGAAAAATCACAATATGAATGATGAAATAATTTGTTGAATGAACAATTTCTTTTTAAAATCTTTACTGTGATTTTTACCTAATGGGAGGACCCGAGGAAAAAGATTGTACCTAGCCTCTTTTTGAGCGCCACATTTGTGTTTTGTTTGTTTGTTTGTTGGAAATTATTCTAACAAGGTGCTGGGATCTTTGACTAGTATTGTATGAGGTTTGGGTATTTCTAGACATTGTATATAGAAATTAAATTGAGATGTTGCATCAGAGTTTTCTTGTACTTATTTTATTATTACAAGGTAATATATTAATATATAAAATACATAAAATTAGTATATCCAGTTGAGATATCTGATTAGTTTATCTGATATCTAAAGCATCCTACATTTGTAAAGTCAGTATATAATAAAAAAACTGTGTCCCGTAAGTGTATGTATTCCTAAAACATTTTATATTTTGGGACATTTAAAACTTATATTGGAGTAGTCTGGTAAGCTCCCATATGCCCATTACACGGATTTAACAAATTAGTACCTTCTATTGCTCTAAAGCTGTATAATTTGAGGTATTTGTTTATTGAAATAACCTTGAATCATTCTTTACTTTGTGTTGCTTTGAAAATATTTAAATCTTACGCTAAGAACAGATTCAATGTATACTTGAAAAAATGCTTGTGTTTAAAACAAAATATTTAAAAATGATTGATGTTGTTTTTTCTCTCAGCACAGCATTTCTCTTATTTATTATTTTCATTTTTGTGGGTACATGGTAATGATATATATTTATGGGGTACATGAGATATTTTGATACATGCATACAAAGCATAGTAGTCACATAAGGGTAAATGGGGTATCTATCACCTTAAGCATTTACCATTTCCTTGTGTTACACACATTCTAATTATACTTTTAGTTATTTTAAAGTGTACAATAAATTACTGTTGACTGTAGTCACCCTACAGGCACAGCATTTCTAAATCAGGAAGTTTGTTCTTGGTTTCCGGTCATATCTTTTGTTCAGTAATTGAATTCAAGGCTCCTTTACTTGAATCCTGACCCATCATTAAGAAAGGGAGAAAGTCCAGGGACAGTAGCCCGCATTTGAAGAAACCTGTGTTGAAGACTAACTCTCCAAGGGTGAAATGGGGTTATCTTTTGTCTACCATTCTTTTAACTTTGTTTGTGGGTAGATTCGAGTAAACAGTTGAGTCATTTTGTAAGTTAATGAGGGAAGAGAACGATCTTCCGCTTCTTCTGGAATATTTCCTTCAAAGTTTGCTACTCATTTTGTTTGTAATAGAACATAAAGGAAGAGACATCCAAGAGTTAATGTACTGATAGTTTATGATATCACTCAAAGCAGTTTTAATATTTTGTGATTTAGTATCTTCAGAGAATGAGGAAGTTACTTTTCTGAGTTTTTTTATTTGACTGAGGCCAGACTGGTATGAAAGAAGTTTATTTTACAATGCTAAAATCTATAGCCAAAAAAAAAATCATTATTCATGTAATAATATTATTATTACATGAAACTATTCTGTAATGAGCAGACTAGTATGTATAACAAATAGTGATTAATGGCATTTTAGTAAACAACACAAAATGTATACCTAAATCTTTTTAAAAGCTGATGTTCCCTTGTTTGAACCCAATTCAATGATTAAGATATGAAGAGGTAAATACAGTACATTAAATAAGCTTGCATTTTTTGTTTATATAATAACTTTAATTGCTAAACTTCCTTATGATCCAGAGGGTTCAGTGGAATTGTGTATGACTTAATATATTTTGAGGCAGTCTTTAAAAATGTTTCTATACAGGGTAACTAGACAAACTGAATAGTAAAGTGATACAAAAATAACCAAAGTGATATACTAATTAAATGATCTTATTTCAGAACTAAACTACTCTTTCTTTTCTCAAAGGGTTATATATAATTCTATCTGACATTAGGAAATGTCTTCATTACGTAATTCTGCCTGTTAGATTTTTATACTTTTCAAAAGTAGATAGAAGATACAGTGTATGAAGAAAACACCAGTATAAAGTTTAATGAGCCAAACAATATGTGAATAAAACATAAATGGAACCCTGCAAAACAAAAGATTATAGAATGTATATGTTAATTTCAGAAATATTTATAGATTTCCTTATGCATTTAATGCAATATCAATTTCAACATTTATAGTAACTTTTTCTGTGCTTTCTATTAGATACCTTGTACTTAAAATCAAAGTATAATTTTATTTGGCTTTTTATTATTTTACATTCTGTTTAGTATCAGTGAAAGCACAGGCATTTTTATTCTAGTGTTTCTAAGTTGTTTAGTTTTTAATTGGACCACTACTGCATTTGTGTTATAGGATATAATTTAAAAATCAGCCATTTTCAGGGTGGGGATAATAATATTGACCCACATATTCTATGCTTGAGTAACTCCCCAATAACTTAATGCTCTAATTTGGAAGAACACTGTCTCTTCACATTTAAAGGAGAGTTTTGTTTGTTGCTTTTTTTTTTTTTTTTTTTTTTTTTCTTCAAGAAATGGTCTGTATTTTATAAACTGACCCTGTTTGCATAGCAGCTAAGGTTTTGTGTCTGGAACCTCAAATCCCCTATGATGAGTATCTTTCTTTCTCAGTGGCCAACTTCAGCCTTTCTTCCTATCTCTACTTATTTTACTGCCATATTCCTCTGTCCCTTTACTGTGTCTGGCCCTGCACAGCAGACCAAAAGAGACAGCCGTGGGACTACAGCAGATTAGAGAGGTGAAAAGGTCTCTCACTAGAGTTACACTTGTTTCCAAATGGCCCAAATATATAGGATTTCAGTAGAGACATAATTAGAATGTTTTATTTGAGTCAGATTTTTTTAGTTGGAATGGACTTGGGAGGTTATCAAGTTGAACCCCCTCCTTCCTCCTCCCCACTTATTTTACAGGTAAGAAAACTGAGGGTAAGTGACTTGTACAATGACGTAGAACATCAGAATTAGGACTGTCGAACTCCAGCCTCCACACTCCTTGACAAATGTTCTTAGGGCTAATACAAAGCTTTTTTTTGAAGGCAAACAACTCAAATGTACTGCCTTTAGTGTTTAAAATACCTGTTTATCTATAATTTTGAGCTCCGTATTTTTTCTAGAAAAAGCAAGTTTATAAATCTGCATTCAAAATTTGCATAAATATTATTTTAATTATTTCCAACTATAATTTTTGGTATGTGGATTATTTTATTTTAGAATGACGTAGAAATAAAATTTAAAAATGTTTTCCAAACCATAAGTAGGCTTTATGTTAAGGAGAAATGCCATACTTGTTAGGTTTTTTAAAAAAGAAAAATATTACATATTTAATTCCTATTATTTGTATTTCCTCTTATTGGGAATTAATGGTGTATGTCATAATCAGTGTATTAGTGTAAATAATTTTCAGTCCTAGTATGCGTGTCTTTACTTTTTTGATGAGGGTAAAGGTGCTTTTAATTATTTTAAGAATTTTTGTAAAAATTCATTTAATTATGAATTTTAAAAATGGAAATGTTTGTTCTTGTAGGTCACTCTCTTGTGGAACAGAAGTAAAATACTGGCAGCTGATATAGGTGGAACAAGCTGAGACTTGCTCAGCTGGGCTTTAAAAGTGTGGCAGCACTCTTAAGTAGCAGTGAACGAACAGAAGGAATATATGAACAAACTGCCCTTTATTCCATAGCAACCAGACGCAATACCAGCAACTATGCTATTATCTGATTTTTTATTTTCTTAAGCTGAGTTTTTGGAAGGTTATGTTGTTTACTTTTTAATAGTATGGGACTGTGGCAGGAATTGTAATTACCAAGATTTTGTCTAATTGTTTCTGTCTCTCTCCTCTCTGTCTCTGTGTGTGTGTGTATGTGTGTGTCTGTTTTACAATTAGAAGTAAATCAGTGAGCTCAGGCTTGAATTTAGTTTCGATATTGTGCTAAAGATGAACAATTTGAGCCCTAACTCTGTTAATTATTTGAAACAGTCCGTTTAAGAGAAACCAAGAATATGACACTGAACTTCCCAATGTAACCTGATGCTCTCTGCAGCCTCATTTGTGGTAACAAATCTGAAAGGATACATTTATATAAAACAGGAGTATGTTTCCTGTGGGGGAAAACCACTTGTCATTTGCTTTTAACAAGGTGTAAATCCCCACAGATAAACCTTCTTGTAAAACTGTTCCCTTTGGATTTAACCTCACCTTCAATAAAAAGGGAGATGCAATAAACAGAAGTATGATGAAATATTAGTTAGCTCTTGCATTTTTTGCCTAGAAGTTCCTCATTTTTATTCTTTATCATTTTTAAAAATTTAATGCTGCTGTTTCAGATGAATTGAGAGAGTCAGAATGTAATGCATTACATTCATTTTGCTTTCTGTTAATGAAATTGTTTTTAGCAGAGAGATCTAAATAATATACTTTTAGATTGAACTGTATTTCTGATGTATTGGCATATATACTGGCTCATAAATTAGAATGGAAAATACAAATACTGAAAGTGTAATTCAAATGAATAGAAAGTGCTAAATACTTGCAAGTCTTAAATTGAGATTTGAATATAGAGATTGAGTTACCAGAGTAACTAAATACTAGACTGCTATATTTGTTGGATGTACAGAGAAGGAAACTCAAATATGGAATGTGGTCTTAATGTCTTATGAATTTGTAATCTAGATACATTTTTACTTAACTTTTAAATTCGGATTAATAGAATCCTCTAAAAAGAAGGTTTTTTTTGAATTTTTAGAAATAGCTCAGAGTTCTATGTTTCCGTCTGTCAGAATCTTTTCAGGATTCCTCATTGCTTCTTCATCAGAGTCGTTTAAGAAATATTTTTTTTCATAGTGTCCCACAGAACAACCACAGTCTTTGCTGTTAGGAAGCTTACAGTCTCATGTCCATTTTCAAACTAGCATTTCATGACTCTTCTCCGTACTTCCCCTTTTCTGACCAGTCTACATTTCGTTGTCTGTGGGATCTGCATTTGTGAATTCAACCAGCTGAGGATGGGAAACACTTGAAAAAAGACAACAATAAATAACAACACAACAATAAAAAAAAAGTGAATATAGTATAACAACTATTTACATAGCACTTACATTGTATTAGGAATTATAATCTAGAGATGATTTAAAGTATACACAGGAGGATGTGTACAGGCTATACACAAATACTATGCTATTTTTTATAAAAGAGAGTTGGGCACCCTTTTTTAAGATGGGGCTCCTGGAACCAATTCCCCATGGTTATGGAGGGACAACTGTATTATGTATTGGTTAAGAGCATGAAATTCAAAATGAACAGCCCTGGTTGTGAATTCTAGCTCTGCTACTGACTAGCAGTTTAATGTTAGGCAGATTACTTGCATTCTGTGAAATAGGATTAATAAAATCAACCTGAAAAGATTGTTTCAAAGATTATAGTATATGACATAATCAAAATAGCACTGTGTCTGACACATAAGTATTTAATAAATGGCAATTGCTATTATTATCCTATATGGTCTCCTGAATTCTGCCTTGTCATTTCTTTTCTCTAAAACTTGGTTCTCATCCTTTATTCTACTTAGAATGTGTTTTCTACCCTGCGTAAATTAATCTCTTCTGAAATTTGAGTGGTCCCTAACTTGATGGGTTCATTTCTAGTAATTTCTTATTATCTCTGCTAATTGGAAATTGTGATTTAGATTTTTGTTTGTTCAGTTGTAAATGCTTAATCTTTCTAAATTGTTTGTAAGCTTACTGAGGGCAGAAGACTCCATAATCAAGATTTTTGAACTCAGCATGAGACCCAGTGTCTTTTTCTAGTAGAAACAATGAATAGTTGTTTAAGCTTCAAATTGCTGATTTCGAATCTCTGATGAAAGTTTAGAAAACACATTTAACTGTTTAAAAATTTTGTCTAGTTCTGATTTTACAATGACCTTTCAAGCAATGCAGTTTTATTGTTATTATTTCCATTGGATTTATTTACTTCCTTTTTTTTTTTTCCAAAATGAATTTAATGGCTTGAAGGCATGAATTTTGAATATTTCTTCAAATAGAGGATCATGTAGCTGGCAGTAGATTGGGCTGACCTTAATCCAGGTCTTTTTCTTCTTTTCAAATGACATTTTGTCACCTCATTCTGTATTTTTATGTATAAATTTCTCTATATACGAAATGCTAGACTCACTTACCTATATACAGATATAATTCCAGACTTGTTTGGATTTTCTTAGTATCCAACAAGACTAATATTTTACTTTCAGAAGTTGGGGAATGCCGTTTAGGATTCTATACCTTATTTCTATTTTCTAGTTGTGACAGGGTGCAGGAATTCCTTAATATAGGAGAGACGTGGGGCATTATGGGAACCTTGCTTTGGGGGACTACTTTGAATATCCTAAACCTCTTGGGTTTTTCCTTCTGCTGCCTAACTTTCCTGTGCCTGCTGGGATGTCAAAAGTAAAGGATCTGGACTTGAGTTCCAGGGTTACACCAAGGCAGCCGGTATCAGAATGCCAGTATCAGTATCAAGGCAGGTAATATCAGAATGGAATTACTATGGAAGTGAGATCCATGTTTGCATTTGTGATAGTTTAATTAGGGTTGTACTATGCAAAGGTATGAATATCTGCCTTTATGTCTACTACAGAGATTTTACCCTAAAAAACTTTAAAAAAAAACCCAAAAAACAAAAAACAGAGTTGTCATTCATGATTCTACCCAGCCCTCATTTTAATCAGTGTGTTTTCATTGTATACCATCTCTCGAGATGATGAGTTGCTGAATTTAGTGCCATTTGTGAAGCCATCTTAACCTCTTTTTCAGACTTAAGGAGTGCTCTTCAATTTCTGTAAGTTTTAATATACATGCTCATTTCACTTTTTAAAAATTATTTCATTCAATTCTTGAGCAAATATTGGCACATAAAGTAGGGGCTAAGAAGTGAACTGCTGTGAAGGATACAGGAATGAATAAAACTGATCATTCTTCGAGGGCCTCTGCCCTTGAAGGAACTCATAGTCAAACAATTGGGGATGAGGGAGAGAGAAAATAAATGAGTATGTATTATAATAGATAGTTGTCAATGCTATGGAAAAAACATGTGAGAAGCAGGGGGATAGAGAGTGTAAATGATATGTAAATGATGGGGGTGGAGAAGGTTGTAATTTTAAATAGGGTGATTAAGAACACCTTGCAGGTAAGGTAACATTTGAACAAAGACCTGAAAGAAGGAAGTTTTGGGTATGTCTTCAAATGTGACTTTGTATATTTATAATATTGATACTTTGATAGCTGCTGGCCTTCCTTTTATATTAAAGAGTCCTAGTTTTTACATCTGTCCTCACACAGCACTTTTTGCCTTTCTCTTTGCCTCCTTTTATCATTTTTATATGCCTTTCCCTGATATATATATATATATATATAGAGAGAGAGAGAGAGAGAGAGAGAGAGAGAGAGAGAGATGTATTGACCAAAACTAAGGAATCGAGCAGATTGATACACTTTCAAAACTAAATTCTTGAAGTCCACCCTACCTTCTTCCAAGTTGGAGGCTCTTCGGAAACACTTAAAAAATTGAATATCATGTACACATGAAGTGTTAAAAGTAAAAATCACAATAATAGGCAAATAGAAATTAGAGTTAGCCAGACTGCTAATTTGGTTGGTTATACACTTAGTTTACTTATGGCTAATTTAAATTGGACAGAATCTTTGCATATGATGGCTTCTGTGATAAAAATGCTCTTCAGTGTTTTATATGAAACAGAATGTCATTGTTTATATAGCATAGCTATCATCTGGTCATCTATAATAATGATTTATGAATTGTATTTATTTGTAAAACTTTGTACATGTAAAAAGACATAAATGAGAGGTTGTTTAAATAAAAGTTACTAATGGAGACAAATTTGTCTTAAATTCTATTATTTTGACAAATAGATTGTCATACTGATATTTTTAGAATGGGATTTTCTGTGTACTAGTGTCACAATCATATTTTCCATTTCAGTTCGATGTCACATATTCAGTTCAGTGTCAGATATTCAGCGTTATGTGCCTGTCATCCATTATGAAATGTACAGTTTCACAGTATTCGAGGCTATTGTACTCTGTTGGATTACTTAAAAAATGGTACAAAATAAAATATGAATATAACATAAATGTGTATATGTTTTAAGTTATTTGAGGAAGTAGACATTTTTATGGAACCTTAAGCAAAACAAAAAAATACCTTTCTCTATTTGAACTTATACAATTATATATACAGTATTTATTTTTAATCTAGGTTTCTATCCTGAAAGGCCGGTTCAATGATTATACTTGCAAATATGCCCAGGCATTTATGTCTGAAGTGAGTCAGCTGTGCACACATTTTATCAAGCTGTGGGCCAGAGTCTGTTGAAGACGAGTACCTGGTTATTTCTGCCATTAAAAAAGTAAAAAATTAAGCAAGATTTAGTATCTCCACTTGTTTGTACCACCGTCGTGTTTGTGAAAAGATACGTGAGGTATGAGAGACTTTGGTGACCCATGAGTCTTCTCTTGTGTTTTTCCTCGTAACTCTTTTGATTAGGAAGCATTTAAGCATATTACAGCATAGAGCAGTTTGATGAAATGATGAAGTGAATTTCCATGTATCCATCACTCTCCTTTAAAGTTAACAACTTACGGTTAATCTGGTTCCAGCTATAATCCTTTATTCCCCACCTATCTTCTTATTCCCATTACTTTTTACCTTTGGAAAGAGAGCCGACAAAGATGACTCAGGGCTATAACACTCACATTGCCAGTCTGTTGCTCTGCCTTGTATGTTGTGTTATCTACCCTGTGGATGGAGGGGTGAGGAAAAAAAAATCGTGAAAATAATGAAAGTTTCTAAACAAGTGTTAAATTTAATATTTTGAATTGTGAACTGTCATATTTCTGATGTTAGAGTTGGAATTAAATACTGTATAATTTTTCAAATTTAGTACAGACTGCACAAAGACTGAAAGTGTTCTGTGAGATGGTATCATTTACATCTTTATTAAGATGGCTTTTATGTTTTTGAAAGATTTTCTGTGTATTTTTCTTTCATTAAAAATTATGAAATATATAAGTGAGTTTTTGGCATTCATAATATGATGTGACTGAAATGATCCTTTGGATTTACACAATATACTTCAAGGTACCTTTTCAGTATCCTCAATTATGAATTTCAAAAATCAGCTCATGTCAGTATCTCAAGTTTTTAGATGTATAAAGGTGAATGGTAGCAAAAAAGTGAAAGTGATTTTTAATAGAAGTTAGAAAATATGTTTAACTGAGGTTACTTTTCTAGTTAGTTCTAATCAGTATCACATTCCTGTAATAAATTTTAATATTAAAAGTTTCTTTGGGCAGGGCATGGTGGCTCACATCTATAATCCTAGCACTTTGGGAGGCTGAGGTGGGTGGATCACTTGAGGCCAGAAGTTCGAGACCAGCCTGGCAAATGTGGTGAAGCCCTGTCTTTACTAAAAATACAAATATTAGCTGGGTGTGGTGGTGCATGCTTGTAATCCCAGCTACTCTGGAGGCTGAGGCATGAGAATCGCTTGAACCCGGGAGGTGGAGGTTGCAGTGAGCTGAGATTGCACCATTGCACTCCAGCCTGGGTGACAGAGTGAGATTCTATCTCAGGAAAAAAAAAAAAAAAAAAAATCTTTTTGTATATCAACATCCTTTTTGAACTTGGCTAAACGAATTGTTGAAATAATTTGAAGAAACAAAATAAGGAAGTATTCTGTTAGGAGAAAGGAATAATTTTAATTTTGGCCCTCAGAGTAATTTTATTTTTCTTTTTATACTTGGTAATACGTGTGTACAAAAAAGTATTCTAACCTGTAAGTCAAGTCCTTGGTTACCAACTCTAATTATATATCAAATAATTTACAATTCGTGATAAAAATTATGAAATTTAAAAAATCTGGCAGCATTTACTGAAGATCTTTGATTTTTAAAAATTTTCTTTTAGGAAGGTGGGTAAATGGAGATGAAGCAAATGTAATAGGGTGTTACTAGTCCAAGAAAACTGGAATTTTCCAAAAAGAGGCTTAATTGTATGGTGGAATATGTTATTTTCTATAGCTACATAGTATATAGTTTCTTTTAAGGATGCCACACTTAATTATATTGAAGCTTTGTAGCCTTGAGGAGACAAGGACCCAATGAATACCAGAAGGCACATTCCGATGACACTGCCAATATAGATATCCATACTTGCTGGTTTTATTTTTGGCATTCAGTTAATAGTATTGACAGGATCCTAAGTATTCATGTAACCAGTTTAGAACTTTGATTCTTTAAGATCAGATCCTTACAGAATTATTTAATATATTCAACTAGTAATTGACCAAGTATTAAATAACTGTTTTGGAAGTTAACACATTTGCCTAACACATGCCTCGTGACTAGTATACTCCTCAGTAGAATCTGACTTTAATAACTTTATTGACTAATGTGTGTGTATGTGTAGCATGTGTGTTTGAATGATTTGTTCTTATTTGGGAAATATCAATTTTTAAAATTGCTTTTAAAAGGTTTTCATATATTAGACCCTACAGAATCAAGTTAAATTTTTCTTGTCATACAGGAGAACTAGAAAGTATTCAAATTAATTCTTTGTAAAATTAAGTGAAGCCTAGAAGTTACTAATCTTGGTTTTCACATTGTGTCTGCTGACATCACTGAGTCTTTTAAGAACTTTTTTTTCTGAGTTGCATTTTTTTAAGAAGTAAGGATGAAGCAAGGAATATGTAATTATTGAATATAAACTTTCATATTTGTTTTCTCTTTTTTCCTTTTCATTCGGAAAATGAATCCGCATTTCTTTTAACAAATCCTCTTTTAATTCTCTTTCTAACATGTTCTTGTCTCTCATTTTTTTCTACCCCTTTTATCCCATTTGCTCTGCTCTGCTGTGCTGTGCTTTGCTTTGCTATAGGCTGTTTCAGTTCTCAGCCACCTTAGTGAACCCATTCTCTTCTTGCTTCAGCCTCAGTTCTTTCGTCAGATGTTGCATTTACACCTTTCAGCGTACTTCAGCTCTCCTTCATTGTTGATTTCTTGGCCTTTCTTTTTTGGATAGTTGTTCCACATTCCTCTGTTTGTTGCTCTGGGGTACTTTTAGAGAAACAGTTAATTTCTTTTACTCTGCTTTCTATAGTGTGTAATGAGAAGAAATGAAACCAACCATTGAAGGACAGATAACCATGGCTCTTAAAAAAAGAATAAGGTAGTGCAGTTGACAGGTTATTTAAAGGGTTCCCAGCTCAGAATAGTTAAGTTGAAGGGCTAAATGCTTCCAAGAATGTAGAGAAAATGTCTAACTTAAAAAAAATTAACTTTCCAAAGTTGCAGGCAATATTAATATAGCAAAAATATCCGTGTAAAGTTCTGGATAGATTTTCAGTTAAGATGATTATTGTTATTTTTGTCTGTGTGGTCTTTGGTATTTTATGATAGAACACCTTCATCTTGGTCTCCAAATATCTTATGAAAACGGCTTATTTAAAAATAAGTAACACAAATTAGTATAATTTCTAAAGGAATTAGAAGCTCTCCCTTAATGTCTATCCACTTTTCAAAATCCATTTCACACAATTTGATTTAACAGTATTTCATTGATAAACTGTGCTGTGCTTTTCTTCTCATTTACATTCAAATAATGCTATCTAATTTTAGTAAATTTATGTGAATAATTTATTAAGTGCTAAATCTTCAAAGTTATAAAATGTGCATATGATAGGCTGGTATAGATTTTATAATTAATATAAAATTATTACTGTCCAGAAGTGATGAAAAAAAATTCTCCGTTTTTATAATGAAATGTAGAACTTCTTTATTTTTAAAATAATATTTTGGGGGGAATGGTTTTTATTTTTACTAACTTCATGACTTCTGGGTTCCTAGGTTTAACTTATTTTTCTATTATTGAAGCTTATAAAAGTTGAAGGTACTTAGTACTGCTTTTTTCCCTAAAAGTTGCTCAGTTCATTTATATCCATTATGACCTTTTAGGGGACTCTATGAAAATAAAAACTTGGGGATGGTAGGTGGTATAATTGAAATGTAGATCATAATCTGTTCATTGTTTGTTTTACCAAATTAGTTAGGGATTCTGAGGATACGTTTTGAATATTTGTGTATGTTTAACATTTTGTCCCTTTGTTAGAAATCTCTCAGTGTGACTTGTTTTTAATAGGATGTGTCTTGAATTGTGGGCCAATCACTCTTGAAAAGTATTAAGCCCTTTAAACACACTGGTTGGACCCATAGAGGGAAGCCTACAGGTTTATTAGCACTCCTTAGCCTGAAAGCACAGCATACCCTTTTAGGTTGCACAGCAACAGACTCCTAGCAACCATAATAGATTGAATTTCTAAGAGTGACCAGGCCGGATGTAATAATAAAGCAAGAGGTACAAACAGTTGTCATGGTTTTCTTTTCACGGTAAGCTAGTTTGATTTGGGGAAGCTTAGCCTTTCAAAAATGGGCAACCTTCTTATAAAACTACTACTATTTGTGCACAGGACTTGTGGTATTAAAATAGCAATAATAGTACCAAATTTAAACAGCTACTGCTTAAAAATAGTATACCCAAAATAAAACAGCAACAACAAAAAGGATATCATGTAAAGAAGTTTTCAGAGAAGTATTTTTAAAGAGTTTATCAAAAACTTAAAAAGTGTACTATAGCAAAATAATCATGCTTTTTAAAAATAAAAAATTTTTATTTGTGTTTTCTCTTGTTGTGATCCTCTATTTAATTTTGCAGCAGCTTCTTGTAGTTTTGTGTGATTTAAGTGATGTTCACATAAAACTGATGATTATAATAAACTTAAAAAAACAGGCTATTTGAACTTTATGTAAACAACATTTTTTGAAATTAAGAACTAATAAGTAGTGGAGCACAGAATTTATTCAAGAAGAGTAAAGTTTTGTTAAAACATATAATCCTTTACAGTGACAGTAAAAGTATCTGTGATATTCCTAAGAGTGTAATATTGTGCTGTAACTTAACATTTCTCCTTTGTGTCCTTTAGTGTGTGATTGCTAATGTAGACATGAAAAGGAGATTAATTCAGATACATTCACAGCCTGAAACAAGATGCTCCCATCAAAAGAATCAGATCCTCATATAGCTGCTGGAGTTGGAACTACAGTCTTTGACAGCAATAAGCTGTAAATATACACACATGCTAATACCCTTGATTTGTTCATCTTTTGTGTCAGCATTTGGAAAAGATTGTTAAAGTGGCAGTTATAGTAAAGACTGGCAATTACAGTAAAGAACAGAAATTAGGTATTTGTGACCTATTATATTTCATTAAAAGACTTCCTTATTAAAATGGCACTGCTTACTCTGATTACTTGACAGCTGCCCTAAACAGATTAGAACATACACAGCTTCAGCTAAAGGTAAAATCAACCTCTTTAAGCAAGCTTATGGCATAGAACAAGTAAATGGTATAGAGTAAGCTTAATTTTTTTTTTTGTAACACATTTACTTGAGGTAGAGATGTTTATCAGTGATTAAGTGGTATATTCTTTCATATTCCTATAATAGTTTGCCCACAGTGGCATTTCCCATTGAGATATTTTTATACACCCATCTAATATCATACTAGTTCCTACTAGGGGACCTTATTATGAGGCATCATAGTTCGAGAGATCAGCATGACTTCACCAAAGAATCTTTTTCCTGATAAGTGATCAGTTACAGCTCCAATTCAATGTAAATACTGCCTTTACCAGGCAAAACTCTAATTTTTGGAAGTTTCACCACGAGGTTGTTATTTTCTTTAATAATCCACTGGAGCCACTGTGAATTTAATATTTGAATTTGGGCATCACTTTCAGAACACTGAATTGTTTGCTTTTTTAGAGAAGAATTCCTTGTGGCACTTGTTACCTTCAAGATATTTCTATTTACTTTGTTATATAGTATAGTGAGTTACATAGTGACTATAGCACTTTATAGAATAGTACTGCCTATCAATTATTCTGATTGTAGTTTAGCAGTTAAGTAGGCTGTCTTGGTACATATTGTAACATTCCAAGACTTTGTCCCTATATTTGACATCATGAGGTAAGGCATAAACACTGTAGATCAGCCTGTGAGTATCAAATCACAGCTCACTCTTGAAGACACAAACACAGGTTCAATATGAAGCAGATTTGTGGGAAGGTTACCTCCTGCAACTAATCTTGAATGTAGATTTTTGTCAGGACTGTCACAACATTAATAGAAGGCTTATTGTAGTACTTGCGTGGATCTGTAAAATTTCGACAAAGATGCAAACTGTGCTGTGTGAGACACTTGTATGCCAGTTCCACATACACAAATATCTTTGACTTATATCTTTAGCTTAATTATTTTAATCTGATGCATCTTGCATAAGGTGTGTTAGCTTGCAAAATTGTTAGGGAAAAATGTGAGTTCTACTGAATAAGAGAAACCAGAGTTCAAATCCTGGTTTTGTCTTTTGATAGCTAATTATCCTTAAATAAGTTCCTTAACTTCCTTGATCCCAGATTTTTAGTGTAAAAATGGGACTATTACCTACTCTTTAGGGGTTTAAAATGAAAGATAAAGTGAGAGGGAAAATGAGATAAGTGTATATAGAGAGCTTAACATGATGGTACAGAATTAGTACTCAAACTGTGGAAACTAGTATTCTTATTTTCATCTTTCTGTCTTAGTCTTTGTGGTGTAGGATATGAGGAGAGTTTTGCAGGAGAGGGTAGCTGCTGAAAATAGTAACATGGCAGTAGACAATCGGAAACAAATTTGTTTTCAAAGAGGAATGTTATGTACTATATAATAAGTCATTTTCAGTATTGGTAAGTGATTTAAGAATTCTTTAAACTTTCATAAAATGACCTCTCAGATTTCAATCTTGAGGCAGGATCTTTAAAGATTACAGGAGCAGTGATAGAAAAAAATACGCACTAAGAGATGAAATACTTATTACTTTGGCCAAAGAGTAAAATTTAATTAATAGAACAAGCTTAGTTATTTTAGTACATATATACAATGAGGCTTGTATTATTTAAACAGCCTCTCTTTAAAATTTTCTTCCGTGTAAAAATCTGTACGAGCAGAAGTGACTAAACTGCCCAGGCTTGTGTAAGCACCTTACAATGTTGATATAAGAGAACTGAAAATGAATATAGCTTCTGCTTAGAAGAAGCAAGGCAACAGTGGAGTCACATAAAAGTTTGATTACCTTTTGGCACTTTTTGGCCCACCCCTTCAAACTATTTAATGTGTTCATCATTGATTTACAAAATATGGTAATTATGTTTGAATATATTCTGTTGTTGCTTAAGTGACCATAAAGGCATTTATTTTAATTAGAAGGTAATATTTTTAAAAGGATAGAAGTGGTTTGAAATATAATAACGGTTTGAAGTAGCTAGTGTGATTAAACTGGTTTAGGTAGTGGCTATTCTATTCTTTGAGGAGGGTAAATCCAGCCTAAGATTAATGAAAGAAAGAGGCACAGAACATGTTTAACATTGCCTTGATATTTTAAGAGTGAGAAGAAAACCAGGCTAAAGTGATACTTTTAGAGCCAGGGGAAACAGTACTTACACAGATACAGTTACGCAGATACAGTCTTTCAGCTAAAACCACTAGCTGATTCTGTCATTCTGCACATTTTAAATTAATGATTTTTTTCTTGAGTACAACTTATGTGTGCATATTGTTAAGCCGTTTAATGACATTTTAAAGAATTAAATACTGCCAAAAATAAATCCAGAAATGTTAAATTTCAGAGTTAAAATATATTCTATTGATAGCTGCCTTTTTTTTACATCAATGAATATGTAATTCTGATTTATTTTGTGTGGTGCAATGTTTCACTTATGTATGCTACAGTACAGTTGACCACTTGTAGAGATGTAGAACATAATTGTACCTTTTATGCTTAATTGCATATTATGTCTAGCTCAGTGAAGATTCATACATTAGCTTCATAAATTTTCTTGCTACATAGAATTTTTTTTTTCCTAAAAATGGAGAAGTTCTTGCTTTATGGTTATCTTTTTTCCTTGATATTCTGAGCAGTTTGAATGGTTGAATAGGGGAAAGTATTATATATATACATATACATTAATATACATACATATGTAAATATACATACACATGTGAAATAGTGTGGACTTTTCAGGTCAATTTAAAGTTGGAGTTCTTCATATTGATACAATTACTAGGTGAGAAAAACTAATTAAACTACCAAACTTTTCCAGATTCTCACTATTGGTATGGCCTTTTAACACCAAAATCTTTTATGCAAACTGTACACTATATATAAATGCTTCTCAAAGTGTGAATGGAAGACCCCTGGAGGCCCTTTTTCAATTCCCTCTCTGTGTGAGGCTGCATTTTCTTCATAACTTCCGATAAAACACCAGATTGAGTGCAGAACCAGATGTGAGAATCTGCCTCCTGTTAAGCAAGACATTAATGGATTTTATAAAAACGTAAACCAGTTCCATACTTATCAGATTTTTTTATTTGGAAAATTTAGATTATTTTATAATTTAAAAATTATTAACATAAAATGATTATTATTTTAAATTAATGAATATTATATTTCTCCATTTTATTTTCTAATAGGATGAGTATAGATAGATACAACTATGATTTTCTGAAGCCTTACCAGCTGGAGAGAGCCACTGTTGCTCATCTCTTCTTAATTCTGCATTCAGAATGTCACATTTCTAGGTTGAAAAGTAGCCATTCCAGAATTATACACACCATGGAAATTAGTAGAAATCACAAATCTGACTTTTTTTGGTAGGGAGTTAAAGAGTGGAAAAGGGAGAGGGAAAAGGGAAAGAGTTGGTTTTAAACATTTATCAGTACATTACTGAATATAACACATCCCAACAAAAGTTCTTTGGGATTCTCAAAAAATTTAAGATCTGAAGGGGTTCCAGGTCAACAACTCTGCTTATCACAGAACTGCTGCTTGTTACTATACTATGCAAATTTAACACCAGAGTCTATGCAAATATATGATTGAGGCAGAATTTTCAGCCAGGTACTCTTGTCTGTAGAGTCACTTTACCAGTCTTTTTTTCTCTAGTGTCTTCCAACAAGATTAACTCCACAAAGTGATTTGAAGTCAAAAGATATGTGATATCTTTTGTGGCTCTCATCATACTAAGTACATAGGTTAATTACTTGTTGACTGGTTCGAGACTGTTGGTATTATGGGGATATAGAAAAATGGAAAGAAAAAGGGTTATGGGCTTGAGTGGTTAGGGAAACCTTCAGAGATGAGTTAAAGCAGGGCATGGATCTTAAAAGGTTGTTTTAGAGGTATACTGGCTGTGGGGAAGAGGTTAAGCACGTGATGGCATAGAGGCAAGTGTGATTTTGGTATAAAGAGTTTGAAGAGTTTGTTGGGAAATTGTGAAGCAGATGGACTGGAAAGGAAAAGGCTTAGCATTTGGACCTTAACTAAGTTTATAGGATAACCAGCCTCTGTGTGTGTGTGTGTGTGTGTGTGTGTGTGTGTGTGTGTCTATATATATATATATATTTTTGTTTGTTTGTTTGTTTGTTTGTTTTTTGAGATGGAGTCTCGCTCTGTCACCCAGGCTGGAGTACAGTGGTGCCATCTCGGCTCACTGCAAGCTCCGCCTCCTGGCTTCACACCATTCTCCTGCCTCAGCTTCCTGGGTAGCTGGGACTACAGGTGCCCGTCACCACGCCCAGCTAATTTTTTGTATTTTTAGTAGAGACGGGGTTTCACCATGTTAGCCAGGTTGGTCTTGATCTCCTGACCTCGTGATCCACCCGCCGCGGCCTCCCAAAGTGCTGGGATTACAGGCGTGAGCCACCACGCCCGGCCCATTGTATATTTTTTAAACGTAGATCACATGTTAAGATGAAAGTGGCCCTTTAGGGAGATTAATCTGACAGGTCTGTGTAGTATAGATAGCAGAGTGTATCTGAAGTCAGGGAAAC
Source organism: Macaca mulatta (assembly GCF_049350105.2). Lineage (NCBI taxonomy): Eukaryota > Metazoa > Chordata > Mammalia > Primates > Cercopithecidae > Macaca > Macaca mulatta. The sequence goes on from NC_133420.1 coordinate 95,956,407, forward strand.
CTCTGTCAATCATCTGAAAGGAAGCATAGAGTACAGAACTTGGGCTTTTAATTCAGAAAGACTTTGGTTGAAATCCTTTTTCTGCTAGTCTTTTACTTTCAGTTCATGGATAAGATGTAGATAACAACTAGCCAGTGGGGTTGTAAATATTACTAAGGGTGTGAAAGAGCCTAATACAGGTTAGATGTCTGGCACCATGCTAGGACCCTCAGTAAGTTATTATCAATACAACATTTATGACTACTACTTCTACTACTATAATAATAATATTGTTATTATTTGATGGATTATAATGAAGATTCAGGCTGGGGAACCATCCTTGGAAATAGGATGTGTGGGAATCAGTCCCACCCCAATACCAGTAAGAGCAAGAATACAAATGAAACCTCACTCATTATATTTCTACATACTTAAATGTTGCGTGTCAGTAAAGAAATGGTTAAATCAAACATCCTGTGACCTCCTAACATGACCAGAAGCAGCTTTATAATGAGATAAATGACCACTTAGAATTCTCAGATTTTTTTAGCAGTTCTGTTCTAGAGCATAGTGGCAAAGGGAGAGCTGAGTCTGTCACCTGTCTGTGTCCTGCAGTCTACCTCCATTTTTCATATCCTGGGCTCTTTGCCATAGCATGCCCACAAGATCCTCCTGCAAGCAACGTTGCCCCACCCCTTGCAAGCTATCTGTTGACAACCCCGTATGCCTAGAGTTGAGTATGCCTGAATCTCCTGTCATAGGGAGTGTAGTCCAGAACTTTGCATGGGAATTTGGGGTACTGGGAATGTGCTGAAGTAGAGTCTGAAGGATTCAAGGAGCGTGGCCCTGGGCTGTGCAGACTTCTTGCCTCCTGAGGAGGTACCGGGCCAGAGGGCCAAAGCAAGCTCTCTAAAGTGTGTGGCCCAAGGGCAGTGGCCCGTCTCGCCTGAGTCTCAGGGTTGTGCTGGAAGGGACATCTGACATGAGTGACAAATGAACATGGCTTATTTACTGTTAGTTATGGGGTATGAGAAAGTGCGAGTGAAAAAAAATGAAAGATCACTGGGTTTCAGGAGAATGATGGAGCCACTGAGAAAGTAAGACAGTATTTGGGAGTCGGTAAAATGGGACCTGAATGTAGAATAGTCATGTTTTGCTCACCATTATATCCTCCAGCACCTAATTACCTCCTAGCACATTGCCAAGCATCTAGTATTGACTCAATAAATTTTGAAGGACAGGATAGATACTTTGAATAGCTGTGCCAGAGATGAAAATAAAGTCATTGTAGAATATAGAAAGAAGGAAAAATAAGGTCTTGTGGGTGAGGCCAATGTAGCACTTTGGATGTGAGGTAGATAGCATTGATTAGCATGGTCATCTGTAAACTATTAGTGTGGGGGGACTGTATTATATATTTAATTTTTGTATGTGTGATACCAAACAGCTGGTCTTTCTTGAATACTTGAATACTATACAAGAAGGAACTTTTTTTTTTTTTTGAGACGTTGTCTCTCTCTGTTGCCCATTCTGGAGTGCAGCGGCGTGATCTGGGCTCACTGCAAGCTCTGCGTCCTGGGTTCACGCTATTGTCCTGCCTCAGCCTCTCGAGTAGCTGGGACCACAGGCGCCCACCACCACACCCGGCTAATTTTTTTTTATTTTTAGTAGAGATGGGGTTTCACTGTGTTAGCCAGGATGGTCTTGATCTCCTGACCTCGTGATCCACCCGCCTCGGCCTCCCAAAGTGCTGGGATTACAGGCGTGAGCCACCGCGCCCGGCCAAGAAGGAACTTTTAAGAAATGAATTGGATTTTAAAGTTATGATGAATGACAAAAATTAGTATCATCAGTAAACTGGTGTAACTGAGGAAGTTGTAATCATAAAAAACAGGGAGATCCTGAACAATTGTGGTTTTTGCTCACAATGAGATAGGAAACAGTGAAAGATATGTTCAAAGAATAGGTTTTATTTGTAATCAATTTGGAAAGAAGTAAAGGACACAGATGACTGTAGACTGGCCTGACTTTTTCACTTGATATTTACAAGGTATACATAGGGAAAGGTAGTAGGAGAAAAGGATTATAATTAATGGAGTAAGTTGAATTTTATAAACATTTAACTGCAGATATGTTAGACTCATGTTGCTCAAAATTGTTAAGAAGTATTTTGTAGTCGCTTAGTTAATCATATATGTGTACTACAAATAAGGCCTCATGTCAGAAAATATTTTTATAATGAGAGTAAAGTAAGAAAATATAATAATATGGTTAAAATTGCCAAGTTCTTTTTGAGAATCCAAGTGCGTTGATTATTGTAGATTATTGCATTTTTGATGTATCTGGTTTGTTATCACCTAAATACACAGCAAACACCTGTGATTGTTTTAGTGATCCTTGTCTTGTCTTCTTCAAGTAATCCCAAATATGTGTATTTAGACTGTTGCCTATTCATATATACTCAGCTGTGCCTGTTTGCTTTGTTACTTTTCTGTGTCTAATGGAGCAATATAAAAATTGATGGCAACTGTCACTTAATGTCACCTTTACCTTTAAAGAAAAAAGGTAAAGCCAAATCGTGCCAGGTAACTACGATGCTTTTTATAGTTAACTAAATTATCAGATATACTTTGTAATAAGTTGATCTCTGATATCATGGGCCAAATTTAGGAAACATATATAAATACATACATGTAAGTATGTTTGTATATCATTGCTACTCCACATTTACTTTATTAGCCAATAAAGATCATTAGTTTAAAAATAACTTGTGTATTCTCCTTCCCTGAACAAAAGATCTTTCTTTTAAAAATTTCCATAACACTAAATTATTTTTAAGGAATGAGCAAATGCATGTCAGCTGCTAAATCATTCTCACTTTTGCTTTTCTGCAAGAAATTAGCAGGGTGATTTTCAGAATCGTTTGCTGTCTCATCTTCACAGTGTAAAAGCATGTATTCTTTTAAAGAATGCTTTTTCTCAGATTTCCCCTAATTTATTTTTCTTACTATCACAATACCATGATTATTCTTTGAATTATAATTCTTTGAAAACTAAAAATTCTCTCATGTAAAATCAAAAACACTATCTTTTTTGACTAAATCACAAACATTTAAAAATAGTGCATTCATGTGAAGAAATACTTTAAATTTATGTAATTAATATAATACTTAGCTATAAACTTAATAATTTTAAATAGTCACATGCCTTCTACATATCAAAAAATTCATTTTTAATGTGAACTAATTGTTCTTGCTTTTAATATTTTAGGCCACTTGGTCATTCTCGCATTTTATGGTAGAGAATACATTGAGTTTGGCTCATGGAAAGAATATGAGGTAATTTGAACACATGTTCTTTATAAATAATGAACTGTTTATATACAATACAGAGTATTTTGAGATGTCATATATGGAATCTCATATCTGGATTTTTTCAATAGTAATTTTCTTTTTTCATATTTTGATGTTTTTCCTTTCTTGATGGTTGGCAATAGTTAATATAGTGAAGAACTTTATTTTCTGTCACTACTATATATGTTTTCAAGAAAACAGTATTATTCTTTACATAGTTATGTGTTTTCAGTTCATATTTTTAAATGCTTCCGTTAACCTAGCTTTCTGTGGTGCTGTAAAAACCACAAGATAATTCCTTTCTACCTACCCAGTTCCCATACCAACCAAACCTGCCTTAGGTAGGATTAAGGTCATGCTGCATTTAAAAGTCATAACTGCCGCACAGAGTTTATAGAGGAACTATAAAGAAAGAGCACTGGAACTCCAATAATGTAAGATTTTCAGGCAGTACTCAGAGTGGTTTGAGAGCACAAATGTGAGACTCATCGGTTAGTCTTTTCCTGTTCTTTGATAACCATATGTGACCCTGCATAATGTGTGGGTTTGTCATTCTAAAATGGGAGTCAAATAAGTGTATATGCCACATATATTTTCACAGTAGTTTCACAGACTAAGCATTAAGCCTATATCAAAGTAAGTTTCACTTAAAGGTAGAAAAATAATAGTTGACTTTCTGAAATTCAGCCAATGATACAATAGCATGCTTATCAGTAGATATTAAGTATTTGTAGAGTAATTGGTTAACATACTGCAGATGTCGTAATTCCCCTACTCAATAATAGTTTTGTTATGTAGGAAGATACAGCAGCTTGTTTGTGTGAACTTCTGCTTCCACTACAAACAGTACTTTAAAGAGAGGCCTTCCACTGGCATTCAGAAAGGTGAAAAGAGCAGGAGTCAGGGTGGGGTGGATAGGTGGGAAGGGTGTCAGAGGGATAGGCATAGTGTCTCTGAGTACTTGTAAGCTGTTCATCATCATTGGTCTTTGAGGTTATGTTTGCACCCAAATTACTTCCTTACCTTTCCAAAGAGTTGAAATGCAATTGCCAGCCCATTGAGGATGATCAAACATTGCTATTTTAATGTTTCTTAATTTTTATAAATGAAGCCTATATGATTAAAATTGGTATTATTTAAAAATAATCATGTGATTTACTTTTTTGTAAGCATATATAATCTAGTAATTTTTTAAAAAGTGTTAATAATTTAAATACTACACTTTAATTTCTAAGTTCTAAAAATTGTGTTCATATTGTTTCAATCAAAGATGTGATGATGAAATAGAATCCATCAGTCGTCACAGAGAACAAGGTGTTCCTTATTTCAATTTGATGTATGGTCTCTGTTTTAGTAGCCATTACCATGGAGGATACTCTTTAGTTTCTTTGGGAAGATAAACACTCAATCTGCTAGTTAAGAGACAAAACTCAAGAGGAATAAGCTGAAGTTGTATCCTTCATTTCAAACTTGTGGTTCTGCATAAGTCCTCTGTAAAATACATCAAAAATTACCCTACGCATTTTCTAAAATTTTATGGATATAAGGTTGAAAGAGAAATTGAGTAGTTTTGTGTCTAAGGCCTTCACAACATTATTTATAGTTAGTAATTGCATTTATGTATAGAAGTTACAATTTAAGAGTTGTAATAATCTTTATCATAGGTAGTATATTTAAAGGGACTTAGTACCAACTCTTTTAAGTATTTTTCCTAGGAAATAATTACAGTTTTATTATATTTCTCAAATCATTTGAGTTGTCTGTGTCAAACAAACCAGTCGGACATTCTTTTCCCTTACCAGTTTTCATGATTGAAGATACCTGACTATGGACATTGATATTATACCTAATAATTGTGAATGTTTTTATGGATTTGAAGAAAAGCATTTCCATAGTATATTTTATTAAAAGTGCTTACAAACTTATTTATCAAAAGTAGTTTAGAGGAAATTAATCAATACATGTGTTGGTGAAGTAATAGGAAATGAGCTTATCTTAAATTATCTGAGAGAAGCAATAGAGAACAATTCTATATGTGTTTCTCCTTCCCTCTTTTTCTCTTTTAATTTGATTTTTGGACCTCTTTTCATTTTGATGACATTAAACTCCTTTGTGGTATGTGAAGTAAGGAAGTATCTTGGGAACTGGAGTGGTAGGAAAAGAAGTACGTTTATTTTAAAATATTGCCTAGCATATAGAACAGTAATTATAATATGCCTCATATTTTCACGGGTCATGCTACACAAAGGTCATGCTTTACAAAGCTCTTTTGTGTGTAGCATCTTATTTAGCTTTTCCCAACAGTAAGTTATATGGGGAAGGAATTGTTTCCAAATTAAGGGTGAGGAAACCAAGACAGAAAGGTCAAGAAACACTTTTCCAGATCTTTTGACTCTTACTCTAGTATTTGTATCCACTCTATTAATAATTTTTAAATTATATTTTTAATAATTTGAAAAATTTCTACTGAAATTTTTCAGGGGACACCTTTGGAGGGATGATTGAAAGCAGAGCAGGTCCATTTTTGTCTCTTTTTAAATTAGGACTCTAGTACTTTATTGGGAGACTGTTTCAAAGCTGCTGTTCTATATTGCTTTCCTAGGTGGAAGGACTTTAAATTAGAGTAGTAAACTATACCTCTCTTTTTGTTATTGCAGTTGCTAGAAGTGATGATTAAAGTTATATGCTGCTTTTTCTAATGGCATTGTGGATCTAGAAATAAGAATTAGACTCTTGGCAGTTTCCTTTACTTTTATTGCTTTCCAACTAATATTTACTGACTTAATACTGCACACAGGATATACAAGTTACTAACCTTTTACCAGGGCCAATAACAATTGGTCTTTAAAGAGTAATATAGTTTTAAAAATATAAATGTGAAAAATTGTAAACATTAAAATAGAAACTATCCTTATTAAACATAGCATGTCTTGGGCATAAAGTGACATTAGTAAGTATCATCATTCTTTATACAATTAAAATATTGCTTGAATTTCATAACCCCAAACCTGGTATTTAATTAAGTACATTGGTTGTTGAAAATAATTTTCATAAGCTATTATCTGTTTATAGAACTTTGAAAATTCTAGGCCGGACGTGGTGGCTTGTGCCTGTAATCTCAGCACTTTGGGATGTCAAGGTAGAAGGATCCCTTGAGCCCAGGAATTGGAGACCAGCCTGGGCAACACAGGGAAGCCTGTCTCTATTAAAAAAAAGAAAGAAAATTCTAAGTTATGATAGCATTTATGAGTAATGGTAATAGTTTCTAGAAATGGCTCCTTCATATTGTAGAATTCTAGAGTCTTTGATAATAATGAGTTCCAAAATAATGGTTTCACTTTACTCAAATGTGCATTTAAATCTTATTGTAACAGTCTATGAAATTACTTATGTGCACACAGGAAATAAACCATATCGGGGCCCATCAAAAACGTGATAACATTTAATAAGGGTTAGAAGTTAATCACGCAAATTCAAAAAAATTGTTTAGACACAAATCATAGCAGTCTACAAATTGAATATGTATTAACGATTTTGTGCTTTTAGATATGAACATGACTCTGGAGTTTAATATTCAAAAGCTGGTGATTATTATTTTTCTTTAACTTGGTCATTGAGCTTTTAGTTTAGAGTACTACACTAAACACTCTGAACTGATAAAGTTTGATTACTTTGTCCATAGTTTATTCTGCGCATAAAACAGTTGGAGAGACTGAAAAGGGCAGAAAAAATGGATATTGACAGCAGTGAGAAAAGATTGGAGCCGTGGAAACTATTTCATATAGGAAAGGAGGGGAAATAACTTAAAATTAGTTTTCAAACTTATTTGTATTTCTCTTTACTCTTTGTTACAAACTGCCAGCTAAAATCGGTAAAGCAGCATAATATGTTAAAGAGAGCCGTAAATTGTTGCCTTGAAAGCTTTTAGAAAGGGTGATTTTTATTTGTCATAAAGAAGACAGACCCTAAAAGTTCATTGGGCTCTGGAGTAGGGTATAGAGGGATATTTGGTAGATTATACCCCACAAAAAATTTTTAAGACCAGAATGGTTAGTAATTCATCTAAATAATATCTGTATTATTATTATTATTATTTTTTTTTTAGGCGGAGTTTCGCTTTTGTTGCCCAGGCTGGAGTGCAATGGGACAATCTTGGCTTACTGCAACCTCCGCCTCCCGGGTTCAAGCGAGTCTTCTGCCTCAGCCTGCCGAGTAGCTGGGATTACAGCCATGCGCCACCATGCTTGGCTATTTTTGTATTTTTAGTGGAGACAAGGTTTCTCCATGTTGGTCAGGCTGGTCTCGAACACCCGACTTCAGGTGATCCGCCTGCCTCGGCCTCCGAAAGTGTTGGGATTACAGGCGTGAGCCGCTGTGCCCAGCCAGCATCTATTATTGTTAAAGTCTTTACCAGGTTTAAAGTTCTTTGATTATAGTTCGGATGCTAATTGCTTGGAAATGTATTGCTATATATTTATGAATATGCTCTTATAACTAAAGATGATGCATGTAATTTTTGGAGATTTTAAATTGTTTTTCAGAGATAAACTAAGATAAAAATTACAAGTTCATTTCAAATTTGGAATTATAGAAAGATTTAAAATTCTTTTATTCTGGGAGAGATTACAAATTCCGTATTATGTACACTTTAAAAATAATTGATAACAAATACAGAGGGAAGTAAAAACGTTGTCAACAATGTGAGAATGAAGCAGCATCGTTTGGCAAAGTGGTCTAGTGTAAGCAGCTCATGGTTTTTTGAGTCAGTCAAACCTGAGTTTTACTATTGGGTCACTCACTTACTAATTCAATATTTTTATGTAATGTGAGGACATTAATTGTTACCCTGAAGACTTGTGAAAATTGCGTAAAGGACTTATGCAAAGTGCGTAATCCAGTGCCTGGCACAGAACAGTGCTTCAGAAGTAATAGTTTCATTCATTTCTTATGTAAATGTGAAAGTTTATTCAGTAGATTGGATTAGGAAAAACTAATAGAACAGGGAGGTGATATAGGGGCAGATTTAACTCCAGTCGTTTCCAAGGGGAAATGGTATTCGGTATGTTTTTTATTTTTATTTTTTGCATTTACTATTAATTTAATTAATTTTGTTTTGAGACAGGCTCTTGCTCTGTTTCCCAGGCTGGAGTGCGGTGATACCTTCATAGTTCACTGAAGCCTTGAACTCCCTGGCTCCAGCAGCCCTCCTGCTTCAGCCTCCTGCCTTAGCCTCCCAAGTAGCTAGGACTAGAGGTGTGTCACTATGCCCAGCTTTTTTTTTGTTTTGTAGAGAGGAGGGGGTCTCCCTATTTTGCTCAGGCTGGTCTTGAACTCCTGGCCTGAAGTGAGCCTTCCTCTTTGGCCTCCCAAAGGGTTAGGATTACAAGTGTGAGCCTCTGCACCCAGCCTTTGTGTACTATTTAACTGCCCAAAGTTTACTATATTCTGTGGTAGGCAACAAAAACTTAATTGGTTTATTACCTTAGGGAGAAACCAGTTTTGGTCCTACCTTGATTAAAAATCTTCAAAAACTTGATCTCCTTTTAGTAAGAAAGCTACATAGAGTTGTAAGTAGAAAACCACATGTGAAGTAGAAAATAGTAAATGTTTTCAAATACTAACTTTTGGAGAAACTCCCATCTATCAAAAGGAAGTAAATGTGTACTTAAGAGTTCAGTGTGGCAGATACATTATTTTCTTGCAATTTATGGTTAGTCAACTCTCATTTTGTTTTATTTTGATTAGCTAGTTATCTTAGGTCCCTCTGACCACTACTCATCCCTACCCACCTGCTGCTCTGTAAGTCTGCTGACTCCTTTAGCTACCTTGCATTGTCTTGTATTTCATACACTAGCTAGCTACCATTTCGTAACAATAACTAATATTTATTAAGTGCTAGTTGTGTGCCAGGCACTGGGGTAAGCACCTTATATAAACTCATTTAATTTTTACTTGCTGTCTCCGAGGGAAGTAGGTGATCTTTTATATTCATTTCTGAAATTCAAAGGTTTTGAAGATGTTTCCCTATGTTTATAGCAAACTAATTTGGCTAAAAAACCTGAACTAAGTGAGATGAAGCTACATAAGGGTCTTTATGTATCCTACATCTGGAACATTATTTTTATTTTTTGCTACAGAAACATTAGTGTGTATGATTATGAGTTGCTGCCCTGTGTTCACCTGGGATGTTATATATATTTGGTATTACTTTACAAAATTCAAAAAATTTTGAGTTGTGTAATATATCTGGCCCATATATTTAGAGTAGCGGGTGGTGAACCTATTTCATTACTCCATTTTGTAGATAAGAAGGCTGATACTAGAAGACATTAGGTAAGTTGCCAGGTTTATAAATAGTATGTTAAGATATCAAGTAATTTACTCAGGTGATGCATGTATAAAATCAGACTCAAACCCAGCAGTTGACTCCAGAAACTGTACTCTAAAACCACGGTGTTGCCACGGCAAGATTGGCACTGGTATGTATGTCTTCAATTGACACAGTTTGCTGATCTTTACTAATAGAGGAAAGCATATACCTGGATATCTATAATCTGGATTTAAATGTGAATTATTGTGCTTTTATAAGTATCTTAGGTATCAATGTGTCTGATTATAGAGTTCCCCTAAGTATAACAGAGCCTGGCCACTATGGCCTGTCTTAGGGTAGAGGTAGAATCTAGTTTCTCTGTTGTCACTTCTTTTTCCTCCTTTGTATTATCTGTGTCTCATTCAGTGCCATAAATTGCATATTTTGATTTTATTCAACAAATATTTATTTAATTCCTGTTACGCAGTAGGCTGGAAATACAACATTGAGCAAGACAATGGTACTTGTCTTAACAGGGACACTATTGTTACTGTAGATTAGACATATCTTGGTGGGGTACCCCATGTTGCAGCATATTTGGCATCTCTGGGCCAAAATGGCATTAGAATCACTCCCCTCCCCGCATCATTGGGACAACTAAAATGACCCTAAACATTTCCCAAAGTCTCCTGTTCAGGGATCAGGTAGTGGTGTATCTGAGTGATACTCAGCCTCAGCCCTGAGAGTAGTAGCTGCCCACTTGCCTGCCTATCCACTGTCCAAGTGGAATAATTGATTTTAAGTATTTCTTTTGCTAAATCCTGGCATAATACAAAATAAACAGCTGAGAGATCTAGGAAGCAAATAGCTAAACTGCTTATACTCTTGGTACAATGGCTAAACTCAAAAGCAAGATTGGTTGTGGATAGACTACCCATGGCTAATTGAGAATTCCCATTATACTGTGTAAATAATAAGCATAAGTTAATAAGCTCCCAAGTGGACATACCAAGTGATGCTGGATTTTTTTCATTATAGAATCAAGGTCTCTAGGCCCTTACATATGCAAGTTATTCAAAGACATATAATATAGCACACTTACACTAAGTGTATCTTGTAACACTTATACATATCTGTTTCACTTTTCATTTCTAAGTTACATTTTAAAATAAATTCCCAATTCTAATACATGTGAATAGAAACAACTATGAAGGTTTTATGATTTTGAATCCATCATTTGAAAAAGGAATAAAATGTAAATCTTCATTGAGTATCCATATAAGCTGCTTTTTGGGCAATATTTTATGTTAAATGTAATTAACATTCAAAGTTCACAGAACCTGACCATGCTTATGACAGTTGACATTATTTTAAGTGAAAATGATTTTATTAAATTACAATTACGAAAGTTGTATATGCTTAATGGGAAACATTCAGAAAATATAGAAATGTACAAAGAAAGTAAAAATATATATATTCTTCTGCTCACAGATGACTACGTATCTGCTTGCAGCATTACTGTCATGTCTTCTCGGGATTTCTCTGTGAGTGCATATGGGCTCACCCTGGCAGTCTTGGTGTGCTTCTGCTTGTGTGTGTATGCACTCTTTTCTCCTACAAATGAAAGTTTGTGCACTTTATTATGAAAATTGGGTCATACCGTTTGTTTTTTTACTTTCACACTCATATTTTGAACATCTTTTCATGGTAATGAATAAAATTTTATATCTCTGTTAGCATCGTATGTATGTATCATGTATTTAAACAATTCTGTACCTAGACATTTGGGTGGTATCCTATACAGTATTTTGGCATGTATGTGCATCTTTGTGTAGCTGTCCAATTATTTTCTTTATATGAATTCCTAGGAATGGAATTGCTGAGTAAATGCTGGGTACATTTAGAATATTTTTTGTCAATTATCAGATTGTTCTCTAGAAAGGTTGTACCATTTCATATGCCAAGCAGTAATGCTTTAATGTTTTGTTTCTTTGTTTACTCTGACACTGGATATAATCAGTCTTTATATTTATTTATTTTTTATTTTGGCAGTCGAATAGTTGAAAAAAATCTCACTTGGATTCACATTTCTTCAATAACTAATGACAAAAGTATAAAGAATTCATTAGCTGTTCATATTTCTTTTGTTGAGTGTCCATTTATATCTTCCGTCTGTTTTTCTGTTGGGCAGTTTCTTTTCCTCCTCTTAAATTTCAAGATCTCTTCATATTATAGGATATGGAAATTTGTAATCCATCATGCACCTATTTTTTTATTTAAAAATATGATTTTTGTTTTAGTGATTTTTTGTATGCAAATTTTTTTTTTTTTGCTTTTCATTCCAGTTGACGTCCCCACATTGTAACACGATTATTATAATTCAAAATAATTCATTAGATAGGTTAAATATTAGATTTTTTTTAAAAAAAGGTACTTTTCAGATGGGAAACTATTTTCTTGATGCACAAGGTGAAATTGTTCATGTTAGTTAGATGTGTTTGCCATGATTACAGTTTTAATAGCTGTATATAAAAATAAGGATTGTGAGAGAGAAATTCTTTGATAATAGTTGAACAACGTTACATTAAAGCCAGATAGCCTTGGCTTTATTTGTTCTTTAATTTATCCAACAAATATTTATCAAGTGCCTATTATGCATTAGATACTAAGAATGGATTTTTTGTTTACTAGCTGTGTAACTATGAGCAGGTTACTTAAAGTAGCCAAGTGTCAGTTTCTTTATTTGTAAATGAGGGATAATACCTACCTTATTGAGTTATTGTAAGGGTTAATTATAGATTACTGAAAGTAACCAACAGCACCTAACATATAATTGGACAACAATAAATTGTAGTTAGTATTATTACTCTTCACAGTAACAAAACATAATGTGATTTTAGCTTGCTATTACATATATTATTGCAATGGTAGTAATTTAGCATATAGGGTAATTAATGATGATGATTATAATTTTATTAATAGGGAGATGGAGCCTAGCTAGGTTGATTATACTTACCATCCTGTCAGGTAAATAATATTTCCTTGTATTTGTATAGCAGTTTACAGTTTTCAAAGCTCTTGTCTTATTTATTCTACAGCATTTCTCTTAAGACAGGCAGGGTATGTGTAATTTTTCCTGTTTTACAATACAGCAGCTGAAGCTTAAGAGAGATTCATTGACTTGTCTAAGGTCATACGGCTTTTAAGTGATTAACAGGTTCCACTTATAATTAAGATTCCCGATGAACCTAGATTGACTCTTTTTGTGGGAAAGAACAGAGAATAGAATCTGACTATAATTGCCCAGTCTTCAGGCTTTAGCCATTTTATAGTTTCTTGTGGTTGCATCCATTCCAGTCATCTGAACATTGGCCTGAATGTTTTAGTTGTCTATTACATTGATGACATTCATGCCCTTGTGAAGTCACTTTCCTTTCAGTTTGAGTTGGGCCTGTAGCTTATTTTAACAAAGAGAATGCAAAGGAATTAAAGCTCTTCCAGGTCTGGGTGCAAAAAGGCCTAACAACTTTAGCTTTTATGTTTTTGAGAGACAGGATTATCATGTAAGAAATCTGACCATTCTCCTGGAGAGACCCAGTGGAAAAGAGGCCACGTGGAAGGGAGAATTTCTGAGATTTCATGGAGAGTGACACTCAGCCATGCTAGTATCTTAGCTGATCTCATTTCTCATCTGCTGGCTGAAAGCAGTAGTATGAATGGCCACCAGCAAGATGAGTGTAAGAACTACCCAGCTGAGCCCTGCTCAGATTGCAGAATTATAACCAAATAAAATGGTGGTGGTTTTGTGCCGGTAAGTTTTGGGGTGGTTTGTTACACAACAATAGAAAAGCAAAAGAAACATGCGACAATATTCTTGAAAATAAAAGCTTTGCTAAAAGATGTTTACTTTTCTTGGCCTACCTTGACAGTTTTGGTCTTTCCTTGGCTTGCCAATACCAGCTAACAAAAGAGAAATAGTAATGAACAACTCTTTTCTCTTCCAGAAGCCCATGATTTTGGCCTGTACTTGGGTGAATCTGAGGTAAACTCAGTCTCTGTTCTGAGTCTCTTCAGCGAAATCTCAAGAGATAGGGTTGCCTCCTAAGTCAAGTGTCTGATTCTTCTTTTCTGTCGATTTCCCACTTCCAGTTTTCTGTGGTTTTAAAAAATTTCTTACTATCAGAGTATAGTTGGTTTTGGCTTCAGTCAGCCAAGTAAGACAAGATGGACTAGGCTTTCCTCCTCACTTTTACTTGTTTCTGTTGTCCCCAAAAGATTTGAGAGGCCATTTAGGTCTGAGAGTGGCTCTGAGACCAGTAATCAGCTTTGTTTTTGATGATTCACATATTAACAGGAAAGATGTGATAAATTGTTTATGCAGTTTATTTTTTCCTGTCTCACAGATCTGTTTCACTCTCATTTAAGTACTGAAATACAGATTTTTTTCGTAACTTTCTATTAGAGATAAGAATCAGTGATCTAAAAATTTTAAGTATTTTTGAAAAAAACAAACTGAGGGTTTTTTTTTTTTGGGGGGGTAAGATCTTTTTGTCATGAAAATTATGAATTCAGAATATTACAGAACTTGATCAACTTCCAGGAGGGTGGAGTGAGGGCCTCGGTGAATTTGTGCTCCCTATACAACAACAAAAATATGGGTAAAATAACGAAAATCAGCCATTTTAGAATTCTGGCAATTAAGCAGGAGTGTAAATTGAAAATTATCTGTCGAAGAGAAAACTAGTGAATCTTGGGAAGACCAGTGGGATCTGTGATATTTTGACTTGGGGTTATTCTCGTCTCTCTCTCCAGCTTAGTGGTGTAGCCAAAAGCTGGCAGTATTGCAGACAATGGAGATAGCTGACCACTTTTGGAGCTCCATTAAAGGCACCATCCCCAGAGCATAGTTAATATTTTGTCCCAACTTGCAGCTCCCTGGGAAAACTCTTCTTGGAGAGTGGTTGGATATTTGATTTGACTCTGAACTCAACTCAGTTGGTGGAAGAAAAAGCTTACCCCCAGGGCATTACTGAAACAATAGCATACTTGGCAAAATGTCAACTGCCTAAGACTGTGATTTCAGTTGAGGCAAAGGAAGAAGCTGGCCAAGAATTTACAGGGAAAGTCTGGAGAACTAGCCAACTATAGGGAACTTTGGAAAGCTCTGACATATTCCTGGGTATTTAAAAGGCTGTACAAAGTGTAAGTCTGTACACATGCCCAGAAATGACCTGGGAAAGGAGAATGTCAACTCTGACTGATTTTGAGGCACTGAGTAAGCAGGAAGTGAAAATCAATGCTATTTGTAAGCTTCCTGAAGTTTGAAGGTATGATTTTTCATGATTTCTTTGGCAAAGGGTAGAAGACATATAGGTAAAGCATTTAAGGAAATCTTTTAAATGATGATTGGTTGACTGCTACATTATACTGGTCCAGGTATGACTTCTAGGAAGCCAGGCTTATAAATAAACACAAGATCCTAAAAAAAAAAAGTTCTAGCGGAGAACTTGGGGGCCACATACTACAGGTAATACAGGATCTTAAAATTAGTTCATGAAAGTACTAAATAAGCAGCATCAAGAAAAACAACACACTGATGATTAAAAAGGGGAACAATGTAGAGCAATCTGATATGAGATTTGTTAAAATATATTACCTAAAATGTTCAGTTTTCAACAAAAATTGAGAAATGCAAAGAAGCAGTAAATATGCCACACATAGAGACAAATAATAATAAAAAACTAACAAAAAAAGTCCCTGTGAGAGCCTAGATTTTAGACTTCATAGTCTTTAAGTTAGCTTTTCAAAGAACTAAATGAAACCATGTCTAAAGAATTAAAGGGAAGTATCAGAATGGTATTTCACCAGTGAAAGAATATTAATAAAGATAGAAATTATTTAAAAAGGGAATTCTGGATCTTAAAAGTATAATAACTGAAATGAAAAATTCACTAGAGGAGCTCAGCAACAGATATAAATCGGCAAATGAAGGAATCTTTTAACGCAAAGTTAGGACAATAGAGATTTTTCAGTGTGAGGATCAGAAAGAAAAATGAACAGAACCTCAAAAGACTTAGGTGACTCCATCGAAAGTTGTACCAACATGGGCATTATAGGATTCCGAGAAGATGAGAAAGAGGCAGAAAGAATATTAAAAAAAAATAATGGCGGAAAGCTTTTCAGATTTGCTGAAAAATATTACTCTGTGCTACACATTAAAGAAGCTCACTGTAATCCAAGTTGAATAAGCCCAAAGTGATCCATACCTAGACCATCATAGTTGAATTTAAAGAAAAATCTTGAAAGTAGCAAGAGAAAAATGACTTGTTACAAGGAATCCTCAATAGGCTTAATAGCTCACTTATGAGAAACCCTGGAGGCTAGAAGACATTTTCAACGTTGAAATAAAAAGACTGTCAACCAGTAATTCTCTATGTAGCTAAACTGTTCTTCAAAACTGAAAGTGAAATTAAGATTTCCAAATAAACAGAAACTGAAAGGATTCTCACGAACTCGTAAGAAATGTTAAAGGGAGTCCTTCAGGTTGAAATGAAAGGACACTTGATGGTAAATTTTAATCAGTGTGAAGAAATAAAGAGGAATGGTTAAAGGTAACTACAGGCATTATGAAAGACATATATAAAAATACATATACATGAATTTTTCTCCAGTTATTTAAAACACTACTGAGTAAAGCAATTCTTATAAAGTTGTATTGATGGGCTTGTGATACATAAAGATGGATTCCTTCATAGTTTTACAGATATGGTTCTCTTCTGGAATTTATAATACAACATGAATGCATCACTACCTTATAAGGCAGAGATAAGGTGCTGTTTGTCTCTGCCTCTAGTTTCTAAAATTAACTTGGTTTAATGGCATTATCTTAATGGCAGTTGTCGTCATTGGGCTACCTCATCTCTTCCTCTGTTTTCAAGCAGTCCATAAATACTAAACTTTGCATCAATGCTGGTAACTAGCTCCCTTACAGTGCCCTATGTTTGATGATCCTCTCTTGCCACTTAATAAGTTCAGCTTATGGATGATGTTTATGATTATGTTCAAGATAAAGATATAATGTTTATAATCATCCGGTTATAACTGTTTACATTTGGCAATTTTCTTTCTTTCTTTCTTCTTCTTCTTCTTTTTTTTTTTTTTTTTTTTTTAAGACACAGGGTCTCCCTCTGTTGCCCAGGCTGTAGTGCAGTGGCACAATTATAGCTCACTGCAGCCGCAATCACCTGGGCTCAAGCAGTCTTCCTGCCTCAGACTCCCGAGTAGCTGGGGCTATAGGCCTGTGTCACCACACCTAGCTAATTTTTTACTTTTTGTGGAGATGGGATTGCCTCAAGTGATTCTCCCTCCTTGGCTTCCCAAAGTGCTGGGATTACAGGCATGAGCCACCATACCTGGCTGCTAGTTTGGTCATTTTCTGTTTTGCAGACATTTGGATTGATTAGGGTTCTAATGGTGTATTGTTGCAAATCTGTCTTTGATTCTTTTAAAGATTATACGGCAATATTTTGTGGTTTGGGAAAATAAGCACTGTTTTTGGAGACAAATCTGTATTCAGAGTCTTGGCTGCCACTTGTTGGCTGACTTACCTTTAGATATGTTTCTTCTGGGTCAGTAATCTCATCTATAAATTGGAGAGAGTGATACTAAACCTTTTAACTTTTATTTTAAAAGCGTCATTGATATGAGCTTCTATGAGTTTGTGTTTTGGGAAGTCTCATAACCAATGAGACAATCACGGAGTTTCCTTCTTGCAAATGGTGAAGGTGAAGAAACTTTGAAACTTCAGTGGTACTTTCATAGTCTGTATTTGACAAGGGATCTTTTCTGATGAGATTGGTTCTTGTCATTTGACTGTTAATAGAAAAAGTCAGTTAAAACAGTAGGTCGTAAAAACTGCTGCACACTTCTCACTAATGTTTTAACTTGAAATGTGCAAAATGTATAAATAGGCTGTTTTTGTGACTAGGGTCGAGGGCCTTTTTTTCAATATAGGCTTGCTGATTGCAACTGCAAGTCTTATATAAATCTACATCTATAAAAAATCATATCCAGTTTATGCTGTATTTCTTTAATATAGATTAAAAAATTGAGACACTTGCAGAGCAGTGGTTCTCAAAGTGTGGTTCCCAGCCCAGCAGCGTCAGCATCATGGAAATTTCATAGCATGCAAATTCTTTGATTTTACTGCAGACCTACTGAATCAGAAACTGTGGAAGATGGGGCTCAGCGTTCTATTCTTGGCTTCCATGCTATATTTTGAGAAACATTATATTCTATATTTTATTATTTTTCCCAGTTTTAAAAATTTCTCTTACCTTTGCCTGTTTCAACAGCAGTGTTTTATAGTGACTTGCCTTTATCAAGTCTTTTCAATGCATTTGACTTAGTTTTTAAAGATCTCAAAAAAAAAAAAAAAAGATACAAGACCTTTTATTTTTGCTTTCATGGTTTATGTGATATTTAATTAAATTAGCTAATTACAATAACAATAAAACTCCCCTGTTGAGGTTTTGGAACAAATATTGTTCTGGGTGAATATACAGCTCAGCAGTTGGGAGCAGAAGTGTTGAGGGGCATGCTAGAGAGAGTCCTGCAGGCCGTGAGTTTTCAGTATTCTGTGAGCATCTGTCAGTATGGTTAAAGAGGAAATGAACAATGTGCGTTTACATAGCAAGCTGGGTAAGTGACACTTGATCAAGAGAGCTTCTCATGTGTATTCTTTTATATAGGCTTATGGATTTCTTGGATCCATTTATCTTTATAACCCCTAATTCAATATGCATGTTTTCGACTTTTGTTGGTCTGTAGGTAGTCTTTTTGGCTAGACCCCAGAGTTAGAAATTTGT
This sequence comes from Macaca mulatta, assembly GCF_049350105.2. Lineage (NCBI taxonomy): Eukaryota > Metazoa > Chordata > Mammalia > Primates > Cercopithecidae > Macaca > Macaca mulatta. Next base: position 95,974,916 of record NC_133420.1, read on the forward strand.
TTTTGATGATTTTCAGATCTCTCAGGTCAGTATTGTGGAGAAATAAGAGAACCTAGTAGTTCATATGAAAAATATGTGCCTGTTATTATGACACCAAAGGGGAAACTGTAGCAGCTAATACTTGAAGTAGAAAACAGATGGAAATCTTCTTCTCTAGCCTGACTCCAGCTTTTGCCCTGGCTTATAGTGCCTACTTTGATTTGGGAAATCCAATTATGTGTGGAGATAATTCCACAGGTGAAGTGTTTGCCTACTATTGAGATCCTTAAGGGTTATATAAGTGGATCGAGACTCTGGCCTGCTGAATCGAAACCGTTTCTCCTCAGCAACGTTCTAAATGGAGTTTTGATTGAGCTACTTTTTTATGAGTGTTTTAATTATTAGTATATTTTTAACCACATTGCTAATCCACAAAAGGAAAGGGCCTGAATAGCCTAAGTCAACTCTGGATCATCTTGTTACTGCAACAGTTAGATCACAGTACTGCTTTGCAGCATTAATAGAAAACTATGTCATGTGCAGAAAATAACTATTGCATAGCAACGTCAGGATACTGTAACAGTTGTTCAATAAAACAGCAGTATTAGTCCCCCTGAAGTTGATTTGATATGCCGAGTATTCATTCTTCACTGACACAGTAACTCAGTCATTTCACTAACAAAATAGTAGTTGCTACATATCTGATTTAACAAATAAAAGAATGTTGCTTAAATCTTTAAGATAGATTGAAGTTTTTGTTAGGGATAGGTTCAATCTGTATCTTTTGTATAGTATAAATTGTGATTCTATATTGGAATTATACTTTGCTGTCTGGAAAAGTTTATAAAAGTAATGAAAATTTTGGTTTCAGACAAAACAAAAATTAGACTGAAAATAATTATTACATAAATTTTGAATAACTATGAGCTAGTGACATGTATGTATTACATCCTTTTCTCATTATATCTTACTAGGTTGTGTTATCTAGATTTTATAGATTGGGAAAATTGAATTAAGAAAGAAAGTGACTTGCCCAAGGTCATTTAAGTAGTAAGTGGTGGAGCTGGGATTTGAACTGTAGTCTATTTAACACTAAAGCCCAAGCTTTTAAATACTGCTTTACACCTTAATATCCGGTGCTTTAATAGTCTTGGCCTTCTTTCAAAAACTTCCCTCTTCCTGTCAATTCTAGAGATAACATTCAATAACTTGACAACAGTGACCTTTCTAAACAAATACAGTGTGTTACAGAGCCAGATGGCCTAAGATTATATTTTATTTTTCTGGCTCAAAATAAATTGCCTGCCCTAAGACTGATAAAGTCCAAAAAAAGACCCTTGTGTGTCTCAGGACCTCATCAGGCCACATGGCCAGCCAGTGCTGTTTATCATAAGTCAGCCACGAGTAGAAAACCTTATGTCTTTATACTATAAATTAGATTAGGACCTAATGAAGGGACAAGAAGCTGGTTTACTAAATGAGATCATTCAGTAATCGCAGTGCATTTGGTAGAAAGATTCTGAGGAACTGAAGACAGAATGCTAGGGAGTACTACTGTCTGTTCTATAAATTGGATGTATGGAGAAGGCTGATTTATAATTCAGCAAACTCCCAAATTAGGCATCCCTTTCCCCCCCTTGCTGGGATTTAAGGAGGATTTTTTATAATAACTAGCCACCTTATTCTTGATCACTCAAAATCTGGGTGAGAATTTTCTTGAAAGTCTTAGACAAATATATTTTAAAAGTAATTCTATATTGGGAACATAAGTTATTGTGCCACACATAAGCATAAACAGTACTTTCATGAGTTCAATTACACTTAATGAATTTCACGCGTAGAGAGACAAGTTTAAGCAGGGTAGGCATAGAAATGTTTCAAAGGTATGTTGAAGCCAAACTTGTAGTTGACAGATATAGTGACAAAAGAAATACTAGACTTGGAGTTAGGAGACCTCTGTTTGAGACTTGGCTTTACTATTACTCTGTAAGGATCCTTGAGCAAGTGATTTAAATTCTCCAAGACTCAGTTATTTGTAAAATGATGCCAGAATGATATTACTTGCCTTGTTTTATTGCAGGGTTGTTCTGAGGATCGTTAGGGAACAGGTGACAAAGGTACAGTGATGTACAAATGGATGCTGTTATTATGGCAGCATCTAGTATATATAAGGGTAAATGTCCTGAGCTGTGAGTAGGACAGATTTGCCTTTAGAATTGCTCTGCTGTTTAGTAATTTGGTGCTTTGGGCCAAGGCACCACAATCTTTTTGAATTTCAGTACTCTCTGTATAAAATAATCAACATCACAGAGTTGTGAGAATTACATTAATGTAGATACTATATTTAAATGTTTGTAAAATAGTGATGGGGTAGGAGTTATTATCCTGAACAGATTTCAGAAAGTTAGAAAAAAATAGCCAGAGATTTTTTTATCTGTTCCAAAACATCTTAATAAAACAAATTACTCATAGAATGTTAGAATGCTAGAAGAACCTTTGAAGGTCATCTATCTTATCCTGCTCATTTTAAGACAAGGATCACCTCCTAATATTTTTGTCAATTCTGCTCTGTTTATATGCATAGAGGATAACATTCTCACTAGCATCATTAATTATAAAGGATAGCAACTGTCTCTCAATCACAATAGATACAGATTTCTGAAAATGTAAAGCCATATCAGAGACGAACTCTGGAGGTAATATCAGGCTGTGAAAAGAATTTGGGCTTTGGCTGGGTGTAATCCCAGCACTTTGGGAGGCCGAGGCAGGTGGATCACGAGGTCAGGAGATTGAGACCATCCTTGCTAACACGGTGAAACACTGTCTCTACTAAAACAAAAAAAAAACAACAAAAAATTAGCTGGGTGTGGTGGTGGGCACCTTGTAGGCCCAGTTACTCGGGAGGCCAAGGCAGGAGAATGGAATGAACCCTGCAGGTAGAGCTTGCCATGAGCCAATATCATACCACTGCACTCCAGCCTGGGCGACAGAGCAAGACTCCGTCTCAAAAAAAAAAAAAAAAAAATCTGGGCTTTGTTGTGAAAAGCTGAGATGGAATCTTGCTCCTGTCAGTTACTAGTTTGTGACAGTGAAAAATTTACTTAGTATTTTGTGGCCACATAACTATACTGTTTTTTTTGTTGTTGTTGTTTCTGTTGTTGTTGTTGTTTTAACCTACCACATAGGCCATGTCTATGTCTGTACTTAAACCTGACTGGCTCTCCATTTTTATATATCATTCTTTGGATCCGAGATGTGTTTGATTTTTATGTTACTTATACTAATGGTTCTTGACCTTCTCTTTCTTGTCTCTAACACATTTGAGACTGGGGATTACAATAGTGATCCCTGAAGATTGCAGGGGGTGCTTGTGGCAAATCAGCATCTTGGAGTTCTAGGTCAGGTGTACTTTGAAAAGGCTTCCTTTTTAAGACTGGTTTAGGGACTTACACACGAGCTATTTATTTATTTATTTTTTTGATACAGAATAAATAAATTCTGTTGCCCAGGCTGGAGTGCAGTGGTGTGATCTCAGCTCACTGCAACATGAGCTATAATTTTTAAAACTATAATTATTTTGGTCACATGTCATGTTTTTCTTACATTGTTGATTTTGTATGGTTGAATTTATCTGTATTGGTGTCTAAAAATTATTTGAAAGCTAACTGGACAGTATTTTAATGTGAAATTGTAAAATAGTTTTAAGTGTATTCCCATGAGAAGAAGAGCTCTTCCAAAGAAAATAATAGGAAAATAATATTTAATCATTACCAGTAAAAACAAGTGCAAAAAAATTTGTTCACAATCAAGAATAATGACCTTTGTCCACTTTTTGAACACAGCGTTGAGAGGTTTCATAGTTTATATATTGACTTTATCTTTGACTTACTGAAAATATTGTTTTCATCCTTATTGGGTGTCCTGGAAAAATACCCAAGTTGATCCTTAAATTTGAAAAAAGAAAATTCAAAACCAAGTATTTAGTTCTAGATTCTAATGATACTAGACTAGAAAATAGAAGATTGGCAGGTAAAGAAAATAATATATATGAAATAGTATATGAACACAGAAGCATAACCTATTGGTGTTCCTACATTGAACACAAATTCAGTGTGCATTTTCTGTCTTTTTGCAGCAGTTCAACTTTGGACGTGTGTTTCTTTCTCTTGTTAAATAAATGAACAGAATTTATCCCTTGATCATCTGTAACATAGTTTCATTGTAACCAATAGTCTGGGCTTTCACTTGAATTTCTTTTTATGAATTTATGTGGAGATGCTTTGCATTTTTCTAAATTTTGACTACACTAATTAGAGAGTGGGTATTACGAAAAACTGACAGGCAGTTTTAAAAAATATTAAATGAGTTGGTTATGAAAAGGGATACAAGTATGTAGTTTTACATTTTTCAACTTGTTTTTACATTACCCTTTAGAATGTTTAATATTTTGTAATGAAAGTATGTGGTTTTTCTTTCTTTTCAAAAAGAAAACAATCGGGTAAAAATCTGAGAAATATTTTCAGTTGTCCAAGGCTGATGTTGACTTAAATAGGTCTAGGTCTTCATGGTTGACAGCTGCAGATAATTAGCTTTTTCTTTCTTAACAAAGAAAGCAAATGGAGCTGCAAGACATTCATTGCCTTTTCAGTCATCATAATAATAATGTATGTATTTAACTCCTGCAGTTCCTTAAATTGATTTAGTGCTAAGCTGCCTACATTACATATAATAGGAGTGACAAGTGAAAGCTGCAGCACATATTTGCGTGGCAAAAGGGAGCAGTGATTGACGGCAAAGTTTCTCTCTACAAGAAACAGCAGTGTTGTGGAGCTCAAAAAGGGCCAGATACATAATTCTTAAAATTGTAGAGCAGATTCATGAAATGAATTTTAAAAAGTGATTGCCACTTGGTGTACTTGAGTGTCTTTATGTTTTTGGCTCTGGGTGAGGGGCGCAGATGGACAGAATCTCACCTGACTGCGGAATATCAATAAATTCCTTTTAAGTATGTTAGTATTTGTAATTTAAGAATGATACTTATAAATTTTAGATCAAAAATTATGTCTCTGTACTCAGTAACTGAAAATTTCTTTTAGCTGTAACAATTCACTGTATTTGAAGAAGCCGAGTAATACATCTATTCAAATAAGGATTTTGAAGGCCCCAAATTGAGTTATTTTTCATGGAAGGTACCCATTTTTACATATCTATAAAACTTGAGGTATCATTTCTGGAAAGGTAATGACATAGGATTGGTGGTTTCTTTTGGTCAGACAGTGGCTAAATGCGATCATGTTTCAAAAGTACTCGAAAAATATTCTGGCATTCTTTTGTTCCCATGACATATACTGAGAAGCCACGGTTGAAAGGACCCTTGGTGTTTGCTGCTTCATGATGCTCTATGATGAGCCTAGAGTGCTGGGCTTCATATTATACCATGGAAATGTTTCTTATTTTGTTGACAACTCTGTGTCTGTGGCAGGCGGGGAGGGGAAGCCCTGTGTGTGCTTGTACACTGGCAGCCTCTACTGGCCATCGCAAAGAGCAGCATTGACCTCTGTTCTTTACATTCCAGGTTTCATATGCTTTTACTTGGGTTTAGCTCTTCTTTGATCCTCATCCTCTTTGTTATCCTATTTTGAAGACTAGTTATTCTGTTGGATGTCTTCATTTATAATTATTAAAGAGCTACTAGTCCAGTATTTTCATTAAAAAATTAATATCATAAGTGAATGGAATTCTTCAGGACCTTGGAAGAAGTTATGAATATAACCTTTCCTTGAGAAATAATTTTCATATAAGAGGGAAGATAGATTCATCTTTATGTAGGTTTAAAAATACTTTCTCAGTTGCAAGCCTTAATGTATGATATAGAGATTAGTCATTTACTTATGACTGACAACCCTGATTCCCTGAAAGAAAGCCTTGGCTCAATGATAGACTTAATTACACACACAGACACACACACACGTGCTTGTACACTGGCAGCTTGTACACGTGTGTGTGTGTGTATTTCTTTAGATTTAGGTATATCAGCTCTCTCTTAGAGGTTTCAAGGAAGTGGGCATAAACTCTTATTGGGCTTTATGGATATGAATACCTCTGGGGATTGGATAGACGGTGGTGTCTAGGCTTTAAGTCTAGACAGAAAATGATAAGTATTTGTAAATAAAAGATCCAAGGATGGTAGTAAACTCTGGATTATTCTGTTTCAGGGGTAGAAACTTGTGAAATGTTTGATCTAATATCTTTGACTTTGGGCAATAATTTGACCACAGTAGATGATTTCCCCAACAAAATAGACTCATTTCTTGATATTTACATCTTGCCAGTGGCTCTACTTACCAATCACCTAGTTATCTTTGAATCTCTTGGTATTTTCAAAATTGAATCTTTTTATACAAAGTCTCATATCCAATGGCTTCTGTTCCTACTGCTACCACCAATTCCTAGATTATTACAGTAACTTTAGGTTAGTGCAAAAGTAATTGGCAAAAGCCACAGTTACTTTTGTGCCAACCTATGCTAATAGATTTCATTTTATCCATGTTCTTTACCTTTTAATTCAACCGTACAACCTAGCCATATGCATTTGACTAAAACTTTACTTTTATTGCATCACTTTTTTTTTCTTTTAATAATTTATTATTTGCTTGAGAAAATGAAGAGGACTAAAGGATATAGCCAGTAGAGCAAGACAAGGAGCATGGAGCTAGGAATAGGAAGATGTGGGATTTTTGCTTTGGTTTTGGCTATATGATTTTAAGCATATGCGTATACTTTCCTGAGTCTCTGTTTTTCTATTATTTAAAATTATTTGTTGCCAAGATTGGTTAAAATAATGTTGTATAAAATTGCCATGAGTTCTTTAGAACTCTATTTTCCTGCTACAGAGTAAAAAGACAAAATTTCTTAGTCTGGAATTTCTTTTCAAACAGCTCATTTCTGTACTATGCATGGCATATAGTAGGTACTTAATAAATGCTGTTTGAATAAACTCTGTACTTCAAATCTTGTATTTCTCTCTTATTTTCCCACTCAAATATGTTGTCTCTACTCTGATCAATGAAAATGTTGTTCATATGGTCACAGCTACGTCATTCTCCTATTCTTTGCCCTGCTAAGAATGCTGTCCTTCACTTTTTTTTTTTTCAAATCCTGTGTTTTAGGAATAGTCAAGTTCCCCCATCTCCTTTGAGTCCACTTTTGCTTTTGCTTTTTTTCACCATAGCAATACTTATTGTCTTTCCCACTTACTGCTCTGTTTTGAGATATATGATGTCTTGTATTATTAATAAAAATGCCCTGTTTATATACCTTCTCTTCTTTGTATACTGTAAACTCCTGTAGAACAAGAATAATAGCTTTGATTTTTGTAGTTACTCTTTAAGGATATTTTCATCGAACTTGTAGTATATCCAGATTAACATATGGGTCAAGTGCAGTGGCTCACGTTTGTAATCTCGGTACTTTGGGAGGCCGAGGCAGGTAGATCACCTAAGGTTGGGAGTTCAAGACCAGGCTGGCTAACATGATGAGACTTTGTCTCTACTAAAAATACAAAAAAAAAAAAAAAAAGAAAAAGTTAGCTGGGCGTGGTGGTGCATGTCTGTAATCTCAACTACTAAGGAGGCTGAGGCAGGAGAATCACTTGAACCCCAGAGGCGGAGGTTGTGGTGAGCTGAGATCATGCTACTGCACTCCAGCCTGGGAAACAGAGTGAGACTCTGTTTCAGAAAAAGAAAGAAAGAAAAACAGATTAACATATAATGAGAAATGGTTTGTATTTGCCACAAGATATTAGAACAAGGATTGGCAGGTTGTTAGAAGTGAGATACTAAGATGCTGTCAGACTACTGATACCCTTGATTTATAGGGGTAAAGAATTCAGATTTCAAGGGCTTTGGGGAAGGTTCCCCTCTGGAAAAGAATGACCTGCATATTGTTATGAGTTAGTGATTCTTCTATTTTAATAAAGTACCCCTTTAACATATTGTTAATTAACTGTTCCTTAAATACCAATATTGTTTCCGTGTGAATATAAATTAAGTGGTAAAAGGCATAGAGTCATAGGGATGCGAGAGACACTTACTTTTCCACTGATACCTTTTGAATTTTTTTTTTTTTTTTTTTTTTTTTTTTTTTTTTTTATAGTATTTTCATTTTTACCTGTTCAAATCTAACAAGTTGGAACTGTTTCTTGGATGGGTAAGTTATCAAACATTACCACCAGTGTAAAAGTCCTCAACATATATTTAATTGCTTTTATTTGTTAAATCAGCTTTATTAGGATGTAATTTACTTACAGTATAATTCACCAATTTTAAGTGTACAATTTGATGAGTTTTGGCGGATGTATACAGTTGTGTTCCACCATTACAACCAAATATGGATCATTTCCATCACCCTTAAAAGTTTGTTCCTGCCCTTTTGTAGTCGATCCTTTACCCTATCTCCTTGCTCCTGGCAACCACAGATCTACTTTCTATTACTACAGTTTTGCTGTTTCTAGGATTTTATATAAATGGAATCATGCAGTATGTAGTTTTTGCACCTGGCCTCTTTTAGATTTTACCTGTATATGGATCAGCAGTTTGTTCCTTTTTATTGCTGAGCAGTAGTTTACTGTGTGGCTATACCACAATTTGTTTATTCTGATTACTATATGTTGGAATTTTTCTTTTTCAGGGTTTAGCTATTATGAATAAAACAGTTATGCAGACACAGTGTTATGCAATATAAGTGTTTTTATGGACATATGTTTTTATTTTACTCGGATAATGTGTACGAAGCGATTGCTGAGTCATATGATAAGGGTATGTTTTAACTTTTCTAAGTAACTGCCGAACTGTTTTCCAAAGTGGCTGTACCATTTTGCATTCCTACCAGTTGCTCTATATCCTTTTCAACACTTGGTATTAACAGTTCTTTTTATTTTAGCTATCATTCTAATGAAAGTGTAATGGTAACTCATTACAGTTACATTACTTTTTATTTCCCTAAAATGATTAATTGTTTGAGCATTTTTTCATGTACTTTTTGGTCATTTGCATATGTACTTATGTAAAGTGTCCAAACCATTTCCCTATTTTTTATTTCCATTTGTATTTATGAAGGCAGCAGTGCAATGGCATGATCACAGCTCCCTGCAGCCTTGACTTCCTGGGCCCGAACAATCCTCCCACCTCACCCTCCTGAGTAGCTGGGAACGTAGGTGGGTACCTCCATGCCTGGCTAATTTTTAAACTTTTTGTAGATACTGGGGTCTCCCTATGTTGCCCAGGCTGGTCTTGAACTCCAAGGCTCAAACAGTCCTCCTGCCTTGGCCTCCCAAAATGTTGGGATTATAAGCGTGAGCCCTAGTGCCCAGCCCCTAGTTTTGAAAAAACAGTTCTTTTTTTCCTTCTTATTGAGTTCTATATATACCTCTACATATTCTGGGTACAAGTCCTTTATCAGAGATGTTTTCCAATTTTTTTTCCAAGTCTATCGGCTTGTGCTTTCATTTTGTTAAGTGTGCCTTTTCAAAGAATAAGCCTTTAATTTTGATGAAGCCCAGTTTATTGATTTTTTTCTTTTGTGCTTTTTGTGGAGTGTTAAAGATTTTTATCTAAACGAATATCATTTAGATTGCCTCGTATGTTTTTCTAGTAGCTTATAATCTCATTTTTAGGCTTCTGATACATTTTTAGTTAATTATTGTATATGATGTGAGGTGTCGTATCTTTCCAAATGGGTATGTGATTGTTCCAGTTCCATTTGCTGAAAAAGACAAGAATTTTTCCATTTAATTACCTTAGCGTTTTCATTGAAAAATTAATTGACCATATATATGTGGGTTTATTTCTATTACATTTTTAAATTACTATCTTTATGACAATACCCTATTTTCTTGATTATTGTAGCTTATAGTCTTACAGTTAAGTAATATATAAGTCCTCCCACTTTCTCTTGTATTTCAAAATTGTTTTGGTTACTTTACATCCTCTACATTTTCATATAAAATTTTAAAAGCCTACTGGGATTTTGAATGGAATTGCATTGACTCTATAGATGTTTCAAGAAAATTAATATATTAAACAATATTGGGTGTTATGATCCACGAACATGATATGTCTCTTTCTTTACTTAGGTCTTTAATTTCTCTAACCAGTGTCTTGCAGTTTTTAGTGCATAATTCTTGCATGTATTTTTTGTTAAGTTTATTCCTATTATATGTTTAATACTATTATAAGTGACATCACATGCTATTATAATGCTAGCAATGCAATATTAGCAATGCTAGTATTGAAATACAGTATGACTAGTATTGAAGTATGGTACGCTTTTTATATTTTGACCTTGTAACATTGCGATGTACTAAATGCACTATTTCTAATAGCTTTATTTAATTTTTGGTAAACTCTTAAAAGTGTTCTGCATAGACAATCATGTTGTCTGTAAATAAAGACAGTTTTTACTACTTCTTTTCTAATTTGTGTGCCTTTTATTAATCTTTCTTACCTTATTGCTTTGGTTAGGACCTACAGTGTTGAGTAAAAATGGAGAGGGAGGATATCCTTGCCCTCTTGTATTAGAAAGAAAATATTCAGTCCTTCCCTATTAAGTATGATATTAGCTATAGTTTCTTTCTGGATGCCTTTTATTAGGCTGAGGAAATTCCCTTCCATTCCCAGTTTGCTGAGGGTTATTTGTGAGTGAATGTTAAATTGAGATGACCTTATACTTTTTCTTTTAGTCTGTTAATCTGGTAAAATATCCTGATTGATATTCTAATGATAAAGCAACCTTGAATTCTGGGATAAATCCCATTTTGTCATTATCTGTTTATATGTATGTTGCTGAGTTTTATAGGATTTTGTTACAGATATTTTGTTATTTGTCTTCCTAAGGGATATTGGTCTGTAGTTAAATTTTCTTGTAGTATGTTTATCACTTTTTTCTTTTTTAAATCAGGGTAACACTGGCCTCATAAAATGAGTTGGGAAATGTTCCCCCTTTTGTTTTCAGGAGGGGTAAACCCCAACTTAATTATGAATTGGAAACCACAAAAGTTCACTTGTGGCACTTAAACAACTTAGTTCTTGTGACTGAAATAAGAAATATTTTAGTATTGAAGGGCGTGTTCTCCCTTTCAGATGGTCTCCAAATGATTATTTGTATGTAAAAACAAAAAATAAAACAGAAAATAAAACAGCTTATGTAGGTATGCTTATATAGGCATTTGTAAAAATTGATATGCAAATTAAAATTTAATAACCTTGGATATTAATTTAATATCAATAAACCATAGATATGGTATATGAAAATATATTCACAGAGATGTTAATACTTATATTATTTTGTTTTTGTTCATGTAAACATTTTGTGAAATCTCTTGTACATTCTCATTGTCATACTTTGTTTATATTTCAACTTAACAACTTGTCAGTGGTAATTGTTACGTTACATTAAATTAAAAAAATTCTTTTTCTGGCATAAGATTGTTCTATTAACAGTTCTTTGTGGCAAGAAACTATTCCTTGAACATGCAGTAGTTTTTAAATTGTATCCCATTTAGATGAGAAAACTGATAGATGTATTTAGATTGCTTAGTCACTGATTTGACCTCGTTGGGTGACTTTTTACATGTTGGTGTTAAAACTGTTCTATTTTCATCCAAAGCGCATTCTGTGAACTTTAGGATCAGGATGACAAATGCTGTCTACCGTCTAAAACGGTATCTGTTAAAATTGTTTTGGATGATTGGGAAGTTGGATTAAATGAATAAAAATGGTGAACTTTATTGAGTGACAAACATGAAACTCAACTTATATTTTTATGTGATGAAAATAGTTTGTTGCTCTCTTATGTATTTAAAAAATATTAGAATTTTAACCTTGTGAAGAGCTTTGTAAACATTTGCTACATATATTTTGTCTACCTAGTTTTGATAAATATTATTGATATTAAGTACATATTTTAAATAAATAATGAGAAAAAAGAAATAGTAAATCTCAGCGATGGATGTTTAAAAAGTACCAAAAAATACCAGATTTTATAAATATTGATAACCTGTCATAAGAAAAATAATCTGTGAGAATATTAAATACATTAGAGTAAGACTATAGGAGAAGTATTGAGAGGCGTTTATAGTTCTGTGTTAGACATGTAATAAAAATATGTTGTTAGGAAATGGGTTAAGTGATTAGGGAAGCATTGTCTTTTCTTACTATAGAAATAGAAGCATGCATACTTGGAAATGGCAAGAAAATAGTACAGTGTTTTGAAGCTTTTTTTGATAATGGGCATGTAGCTTTTAACTAACTAAGCCTGAGGTGGGGTTGGGATGGGATTAAGGGAGGTAAGGTACTAGCTCTGAGAGTCTGTGAAATCCTGCTTCGTTTAAAGTAGACCGAAATGAACTAAGTGACATGAATAAGGTTTTATAATGACTAAGTTTATCAACTTCAAGTTTAGAGCTAAGAAAACTAAAATTGAACATTGAAAATTATATTTTTTAAAATGTTGGTTTATCTTACTTGATGAGTACAAGGTAGAGGAAAACTGGGCAAATAGGGTGATGATTGTTTTATGGAACAAGGACTTTTTAAAAATAATATTAAATCTATTATGTGATGTTGTTAAAATATTAGTTTCATCCATGCATAGATTGAGGTGCAAGAGGATTTGTGTTCTTAAATTGGTGTTGATTTTATTTGCATCTCATAAGAAAATTGAGCATATTAGTAAAATACAATGTAATTTGTAGAGCCCAGAATAGATTTAGTATCTTTTCTAAGTACCTGAAATGTAAATTTTAGGTTTTATTGGCCCCTGCCTTCCATCGTTCAATTTGTCACATTCCCTACAATAAAGCTTATGGTTTGTGTATTCATATCTAAGCTGGGTTGTAAGCCAGAGTAATGGTAGAAGGCAAGAGGAAGATCCCAGACTAGGGTCCTTTGATGTGTAACCAACCATCTTTTTTAGTTGAACATTTGTTATAATAAAGTTTTTTTCCTCCGTCATGTCACTATATCATTGTTTAAAACCCCTTTCCTCGATTACAAAAGCAACACGTACGTTATGAAGAGGAAAGGAACTACACCCATACTCTTACCATCCATGGATAACATAGATACCCTTCTTTAGGTAAAATACTTTCAAAATGAAATTGTGTTAGAGTCATTATTGGAAGATGTCCTCTTTTAAATTCTACCTTCTATCAAACTATAACTTACTCTGAGTAAAATGGATAAGAATGTAGTAGGATGAGATAACTAGGGGCTGAAGTGATACTTCAAGAGAAGACTGAGAAGGAAAAGAATCCCCATGAAATTACTGAAGCACAGAACAAAAAGGGAGGAGCAAAACAAAAAATTCTGACCCTCACGAGTGTGTCTATGGAAATGTAAAGTTATATAAATAAGTATTGTTATGTATTATGTATACTTTCACTTATTATTCATACCATTTATTTTGATTTGTGTCTCTTTTTAGTTAGCTCACTGCATCCAAATGTAAAACAGTGTCTTCATAATAGAGGAGTGCCCAGTAAGTGTGCCAATTTTATGTTTTCCAGTCCTTTATTCTCAGAATTTAATCAGTAGAATCTTGTCCTGAAACTTACCACGTGTCTTCCACTTTTCACAGATGTGATTGGGGTAGAAATTCTTCCTGTTTATCTGAATGAGAACCCTTTGGTAAAATTCCTTTGATTCTGAGATAACTAGATGAAATGTGTTGCATAAATCATGTCACAGCAAACAGTTGTCACCTGGCACTAGAGCTTGATGAAATTTAAAAGTGTTGGCTCATTGCCTGTAGTGTTCAGTTACAGTTCTATAGAAAGTCTGTTTGTACAGATGAAGCAGTTCTTGGTGTAATGCAAGATTCATCTCTCAAGTGATAGGGCGCATATGAGTTTATTCCAGAGATCTTTACTCTGAGCTCCCAAGACATAGTCAGAGGGGCATTGTTTTAATTTCTCATTGCTCTCCCTTTGGCACACTTATAAGAAAATGAACAGATCTTCAATTTGGTGAAATTCTTAGCATTTATTTAATTCAGTGTCTGCTGCAATTCAGGAATGTTTTCAATAGTATTCTTGGCAGATAATCAAATTTGAGTTTTAAGATGCTGCTTTTATCTGTAACTACTTATTCCCTGTCAGCTCTTGTCTTCACTTTCTTCTACTACCAAAGTTTCTACATCCATCTTTACTTATTGGTAGTTTAGTCTTATACTTAGCCTTTTCTTACAGAATAACAAAGATCTATTAAGCATGTGTAGATAAAGGGTAATGAACCCATGTTCATTGACTCCAGAAGAAACTACAACTACAGGACTGTATTCTTTACACTGTGCCAAACTTTATTCCTAAAAGCTACATTAGATTTTGCCATTCCCCGGCTTTAAAGCCTTTGTCACCTATAGGAAAACATACAGACTTTGGGGGTCATAAAACAGGTGTATATCTGCTTTAAAAAAAATCACTTTGTTTATATTTCCCACCCCCATTACTCTTCTGCTCCATAGGTAAATTCTGATGTTTCTGATCTGAATCTTTTTATTTGTATGTGTCCTTGTAAAACATGTAGATTTATTTTGTGTGCAGACAAATACTGGACGTGCCTGTATTTTAAATTTGCATTACTTGTGTTTTGCTCTAGACATTTTTTATTTTGACCTCAGCACTGTTTTAAAGATCTGTCTGTATCATTGGCATACATCTATATTGCTACTCCTAACTGCTGCATAGTATTCTTTAGAGAGTATTTGCTTTGTTTTATTTATTCTATATATTGGAGACTTACATTACAAGGCCTTTTTTATAACTGACCCCATATTTTTAAGTTATCTCTTGGAATTACACTTCATGCACCTTAAATCCTAGCTGCATCATTCCCGTATGAAAACAATGTCCTTTTTTATATTGCCATGCCTTTGCACATGCTGTTCCCTAGGATACTTCCAGTCTTCTAATGACTGCTTCCTCACGACTCAACTCAGATGTCATTTCCTTGATGAAGACTTAAGCAGCTATTTCATGCTTGAGCTAGTTGCTGTGTACTCTGCTCACACAGCACTTATTTTTATCTTGGGAATATAGAAGCCTACAATTCCACCTAGCAGTCTATATATCTGTCTAGATTCCTTGAAGACAGAGACCAGATAGATCTCAGGTATCTTTGTATTCTTTACTCTAGTTTGGTGAATTGCGTATAGATGGCAATCAGTAAAACATTCATTGAATGAGTGAATTGTGTGGAGTTCCTTAAAGTGAAACACTGACCATATAAGCAAAAATGGTTCTCATAAGTAAGAAAAGGTTGAGACACAAATACAAATGTCATATAAAGCTGAGAAAATAGCATACAGGAAGCTGAATCCTAAAATGAATTGAGGCTTGTAAAGATACTAAGTACTGGAACATGTTATGTTCAGATTATGAAAAAAATAATAATAAAAGAATAAACTACTGGTTGGGACAGATGTAACACTGGATAGTAGAGTGAAAGCAGAGTTATGGAACTCCTGGGTTTTTAATTTCTCTATCAAAAGAAAATGATACTCAAGTTCAGTAAAGAACACTAATGACAGTAGCAAGGGAATTGAAGTTAAGAAAGGTAAAACAATGATGAGAAAGCACTTTTTTGCTCTCAACTAGTTAATGTCCTTGGATTAAAAGACTTGCAAATATGAATGGTTAGGTAATCTTTGAACCATTATGACCAGTAACAGAGATGACAGAAAACTAATGATCATGGAGATACTGTTTTTATTTTCAAAAAAGAGAGAAAAAGGTAGAATTCTGCTATTTTAAGATTAGTAGGTTTTATGTTTATCCTTGGGACAATTCTTTTCTTTTCTTTTTTTTTTGTTTTGTTTTGTTATTTTTTTTTTTGGAGATGGAGTCTCGCCCCCTTGCCAGGCTGGAGCGCAATGACATGATCTCGGCTCACAGCAACCTCTGCCTCCCAGTTCAAGCTATTCTCCTGCCTTAGCCTACCAAGTAGCTGTGATTACAGGCACATACCACCACGCCCAGCTAATTTCTATAGTAGAGACAGGGTTTCACCATGTTGGCCAAGATGGTCTCGATCTCTTGACCTCATGATCCATCTGCCTCAGCCTCCCAAAGTGCTGGGATTACAGGCATGAGCCACCGTGCCTGGCCCTTGGGACAATTCTTTAACTGATGATTAGACAGATGACTTGTGAGGACTTACCTAGAAAAGGAGCAGTCCTCTAGGGACCACATGGGCTCACCAGGAGTGTGTCATGTTAAATATGTGATTTTTTTTTCTCCCTATATAGTTGGAGTAAGTTGATTTTAGTAAGGTTTCAGACAGTGTCTCATGAAATGTTTATGAAATATTTAACAGATGGCCAAATTGGGAGTTGGGTTATTGGGCCAGGTAAATTAATGGACGGTTGAAATATTTTGATGAATGAATTGATATCAGCTTGGAGAAAGGTATTTCCAGTGACATGACGTGGCCGTTTTTCTCACTCTGTTCTATTAATCATTTTTATCATGGACTTGGATTAAACAGGCACATCATATTTGCATATCACATAAAGCTGGGAGCAAAAGCTAATAGTTTGGATGAAGGAATTAGGATTGAAAAAAGCTTAGCCATCTGAAGTGATTGGCTGAAACTAAGATGGTCTGTAATAATGATTAACATAAAATTTTGCATATAGGTTTGTCAGATTATCACACTAGCCACGAATCAAATGGATATGTTTTAAAGGAAGTTCATGTGAAAAGACCTGGGAAGTTGTGCCTTAACTGTCACTGCCATGTCCCACAGTGCCATAGTTTGAATGTGTCTCCTCCAAAAGTGAGATGTAGAAATTTAAGGGCCAATGTGATACTATTAGAGCGTGGGACCTTTAAGAGGTCATAAGGTCATGAGGACTCCTTCCCTTGTGAGTGGGAATAAGACCACTGTAAAAGTAGCTTTCCACAGCCTTCAGGAGCTTGCTTTTCTGCCTTCTGCCATGTGAGGACACAGTTTTCCTCCACTCTGGAGGATGCAGCCCTCACCAGACAACCAAACCTGCCTACACCTTGACTTCCAGCCACGGATTGTCAGATATAAGTTTTTGTTCTTTGTAAATTACCCAGTCTCAGGTATTGCTCTGTCAGCACAAACTAAAACACAAGTGTAGACTGTTTTAATAGAAGTGAAGTACTTGGAATGGGGAAGTGCAGTCTCTGTACTGATGATGAGATACCATTGTATTCATTTATGGTTTCCAGGTTTTAAGAAGTATCTCGGAACTTTATTTTTTGTTTTATTATTATTATTATTATTATTATACTTTAAGTTCTAGGGTACATGTGCATAACGTGCAGGTTTGTTACATATGTATACTTGTGCCATGTTGGTGTGCTGCACCCATCAACTCGTCAGCACCCATCAACTCGTCATTTATATCAGGTATAACTCCCAGTGCAATCCCTCCCCCCTACCCCCTCCCCATGATAGGCCCCGGTATGTGATGTTCCCCTTCCCGAGTCCAAGTGATCTCATTGTTCAGTTCCCACCTATGAGTGAGAACATGCGGTGTTTGGTTTTCTGTTCTTGCGATAGTTTGCTGAGAATGATGGTTTCCAGATGCATCCATGTCCCTACAAAGGACATGAACTCATCCTTTTTTTGGCTGCATAGTATTCCATGGTGTATGTGTGTCACATTTTCTTAATCCAGTCTGTCAGTGATGGACATTTGGGTTGATTCCAAGTCTTTGCTATTGTGAATAGTGCTGCAATAAACATACGTGTGCATGTGTTTTATAGCAGCATGATTTATAATCCTTTGGGTATATACCCAGTAATGGGATGGCTGGGTCATATGGTACTTCTAGTTCTAGATCCTTGAGGAATCGCCATACTGTTTTCCATAATGGTTGAACTAGTTTACAGTCCCACCAACAGTGTAAAAGTGTTCCTATTTCTCCACATCCTCTCCAGCACCTGTTGTTTCCTGACTTTTTAATGATTGCCATTCTAACTGGTGTGAGATGGTATCTCATTGTGGTTTTGATTTGCATTTCTCTGATGGCCAGTGATGATGAGCATTTTTCATGTGTCTGTTGGCTGTATGAATGTCTTCTTTTGAGAAATGTCTGTTCATATCCTTTGCCCACTTTTTGATGGGGTTGTTTGTTTTTTTCTTGTAAATTTGTTTGAGTTCTTTGTAGGTTCTGGATGTTAGCCCTTTGTCAGATGAGTAGATTGCAGAAATTTTCTCCCATTCTATAGGTTGTCTGTTCACTCTGATGGTAGTTTCTTTTGCTGTGCAGAAGCTCTTTAGTTTAATGAGATCCCATTTGTCAATTTTGGCTTTTGTTGCCGTTGCTTTTGGTGTTTTAGACATGAAGTCCTTGCCCATGCCTATGTCCTGTATGGTATTATCTAGGTTTTCTTCTAGGGTTTTTATGGTATTAGGTCTTACATTTAAGTCTCTAATCCATCTTGAATTAATTTTTGTATAAGGAGTAAGGAAAGGATCCCGTTTCAGCTTTCTACTTATGGCTAGCCAATTTTCCCAGCACCATTTATTAAATAGGGAATCCTTTCCCCATTTCTTGTTTCTCTCAGGTTTGTCAAAGATCAGATGGCTGTAGATGTGTGGTATTATTTCTGAGGACTCTGTTCTGTTCCATTGGTCTATATCTCTGTTTTGGTACCAGTACCATGCTGTTTTGGTTACTGTAGCCTTGTAGTATAGTTTGAAGTCAGGTAGCGTGATGCCTCCAGCTTTGTTCTTTTGACTTAGGATTGTCTTGGCAATGCGGGCTCTTTTTTGGTTCCATATGAACTTTAAAGCAGTTTTTTCCAATTCTGTGAAGAAACTCATTGGTAGCTTGATGGGGATGGCATTGAATCTATAAATTACCTTGGGCAGTATGGCCATTTTCATGATATTGATTCTTCCTATCCATGAGCATGGTATGTTCTTCCATTTGTTTGTGTCCTCTTTTATTTCATTGAGCAGTGGTTTGTGGTTCTCCTTGAAGAGGTCCTTTACATCTCTTGTAAGTTGGATTCCTAGGTATTTTATTCTCTTTAGCAATTGTGAATGGAAGTTCATTCATGATTCGGCTCTCTGTTTGTCTGTTACTGGTGTAAAAGAATGCTTGTGATTTTTGCACATTTATTTTGTATCCTGAGACTTTGTTGAAGTTTCTTATCAGCTTAAGGAGATTTTGGGCTGAGACGATGGGGTTTTCTAAATATACAATCATGTCATCTGCAAACAGGGACAATTTGACTTCTTCTTTTCCTAACTGAATACCCTTTATTTCTTTCTCTTGCCTGATTGCCCTAGCCAGAACTTCCACCACTATGTTGAATAAGAGTGGTGAGAGAGGGCATCCCTGTCTTGTGCCAGTTTTCAAAGGGAATCTTTCCAGTTTTTGCCCATTCAGTATGATATTGGCTGTGGGTTTGTCATAAATAGCTCTTATTATTTTGAGATAAGTTCCATCAATACCTAATTTATTGAGCGTTTTTAGCATGAAGGACTGTTGAATTTTATTATAAAAAAAATTACGAAGAATCAGAATGGTTTTCTAACATAACTTTTGTGTGTGTAGTGTAGAGAAATTATTAGAATAATAACTATTTTCAGATATTTAAGGCTGAAAGAATTAACCTAGTTCTATATTTGCTCAGCTTTTAAATCATGTTATGTATTAGCAGGCTGAAAATTGTGCCAAGCACTGGGGATATAATAGTGACTAAAAACAGAAAAACTGACCTCCTTTTTACTCTTTATGGCACTGACAGTCTGATGGAAAAGGCAGACATTAACCAAGTAATTACATGAGTAAATGTAAATTGCAACTATGGTAACTTCAGTGAAGTAGAAGTATACAGTGTCATGAAAAAGAGTATATAGTAGGAGCATTTGATTTACTTAGTAAGGGAAGGGAAGGGAAGGCTTGCCTGAAGTAAGAAAGAATATGCATTGACTAGGTGAAAAGAGGTGGAGAAGGATCTAGGGTGAGTAAGCATGGTGCTTAAGAAAAACAGCCTGTCTGATGTGCACAGAATCTGCTCTAAACCTGAAATGGTAGGAAGGGATGAGGCCACTTAGCCTATAAAGACCTTGGTAAAGAAGTCTATTCCTTATGTAGAAATAGTGAGAAACATTTGCTGATCTTACATAGAAGACTATCTGATTTAAATTTGGGAAGATCTTTCTGGCTACAGTGTGGGGAATTGACTAGAGAGCATTTACTAAAACACCTAAGGAAGAACTCCAGTTGCGTGGACGAGGGGGCATTGTGCTGCAAGAAATAGGACCTATCAGGGAAAGTGGAATTCAGTTCTGAAGATGAGGTGGGAGACAATAAAGATACATTTAGGGGCAGGAGCCTTGGGTATGCATCTCAGTTTTACCACTCATAGTTTAGTGGCCTTGTGTAAATCACATTATTTCTGTGTCCCTGATTTAATTGTACCACATTTTTCTCATAGGTTTTGTTGAGATTAGATGATTTGATACATTTGTGAATGGCTTATAAACTGTGAAACATTATATAAAATGAAAGATTTGTCTGGGAAAAATAGTCAATAATAGCCATTATTGGACAGGTTAGCCTAGTCATAAAATGGGATTTCTTCAGTGGTTCCTAGTCTTAACTACTTGGAATAGATGATTCTTTAAGATTTTTATCGTTGTAGTTTCAGATTTCCCTATCTCTTCTCAGTTGCTTTGGAGCAGCCTAAACATTTATAGCAGGTCCATGCTTTTTGGCTTTCTAGTGGCAACCAAGTAGCTTGATGTGATTTTAAATCAGTTTTACACATGGTCTTTCTCTTATATGTTATCTCAGATGTAAGAGGCAATTTAAGGAATCTTGTAGCAAAATCTAAAGCAAAGAATTAGAAAGTATTAAAAAATTCTCAATTTATCTTTTGGTAAGGTAGAACATACATACCTGAAGTTACATTCAAGTACATAGAGATATACATGTATTTTGAGTGTTGCCTGTGTGTATGTATGTTTTTGTGGGAAGCTATGCAAATACAGATCCTATGACTAGAAATATACCTTTAGTTTTTGAAATGGTTTATTTTACAACCCAAGATAAAATAGAAATCAGGGTAAAATATACTGTTTAGCTACTTTCTTGAGGCAGGAAAGGAATGACATTCCTAATTCATAGCAAAGAGTGCGTGTAGGTAACATTAATTATTCACATATTTGTGCACACAAAATCTACTCACATATCCATTTAAACAGCTAATATATTTATATGTACTACTCCAACCTGTATTTTTACTAAAATTATTTATGTATCTTTTCACTAGTCTCAAAAACCGATGCCCAATTTAAATGTGGACATACCTTTTTTTTACAGTGAACTAAGGCAAAAGGCTGGGGTATATTTAAAAATATATTTAAAATATTTAAAACATCTAAATTTATGCCATCTTCTGGGATAATGCCAAAGACAATTTCAACAGTAGCACTCTGCACAATTAAACATGTTTTATGTCACTGTTCTTAAATTTTTTGTTGCTTTATTGTTCATTAGAAGTACTTTTTTTTTTTTTTTTTGGAGGCAGGGTCTTGCTTTGGTGCTCAGGCTGGAGTGCAGTGGCACCATCTTGGCTCACTGCAACTTCTGCCTTCTGGGTTCAAGTAATTCTCATGCCTCAGCCTCCCAAGTAGCTGGGATTATAGGCATGTGCCACCATGCCTGGCTAATTGTTTTATTTTTAGTAGAAACAGGGTTTCACCATGTTGGCCAGGCTGGTCTCGAATTCCTGGCCTCAAGTGACCCACCCTCCTTGGCCTCCCAAAGTTCTGGCATTGCCAGCGTTACAGGCATGAACCATCGTGCCCAGACGGAATTATTCAATTCTAAGTAGGTATGACTTCTGCATGTGTCTTAGGATTTGGGGCATTTCTATGCAGAAGAAATACTGTTCATTTTAGTTAGTTACTGATAAGTATTTAGTTCCCTAATGAACTAGGAATAATAATTGCTGAAAGTCAATTGCATTTGGTGGGTGTTTACACTTGGGAGTTGCTTCTGGATCCATAGCTGAGTAGAAGACATGACAGAGTGATAAATCAAATCTCCTCCGCAGACTTCCATTTATACTGATAATGACCATAATAGATGTGCCTGTCACTAGGCTAAGAAATTTACATGTGTTTTTATTTAATCTTTCCAACAGTCTTATGGGATGTGGGTACTGTTATTCCTGTTTTGCAGATGAAGAAGCTCGGATTTAGTGAGGTTAAATAACTAGTAAGTAGAAAGGGCTATGTTCCATCCTAAGTCACTTTTGATTCCAAGACTGCTATGCTATTTTGAAACAGCTGATTTGGTACAAAAGAACTTGATTGAAATCATTTTAGTCTAATCTCCTGGAGCCATACTACTGTCTATAGTACTATATTAAAAAGAGATAATACACAGATAGCAGATACAAAGGTTGAAATCAGAAACCTGTAGTATTCCCTGAGTAATAGTGGATTTCTTGTTGCTTTTATAATAAGTTTTTAAATAGCTAATGCGTACACATAGTAAAAAATAATTCAGATAGCCAGAGTGTCTATGGAGTGTAAAGTATGTCTTTTTCCCACACCAGCCTCCTATTCCCCCACACAGAAGCAACCATTGTACCTAAATTATGGTTATTCTTCCAAATATGGTGTTAACATGAATTTATTTTTATTTTTATTTTTTTTGCCCAGGCTGGAGTACAGTGGCACAATCATAGTTCACTGCAGTGCCAAACTCTTGAGCTCAAGCAATCTTCCTGCCTCAGCCTCTGTGGTAACTGGGACTAGCAAGCATGTGCCACCAGGCACAGCTATTATTTTTATTATTTTATAGAGCTGGTGTCTCCCTATGTTGCCCAAGCTGGACTCAAACTCCTAGTGTCAAGCAATTCTCCTGCCTTGGCCTCCCAAAGCACTGAGATAAGAGGCTTGAGCCACTGTACCTGGCCAGTAGTTGGTTTTTTATAAAATGATATTTGAACATCAATTCTTAAGAAAACTAAAAGAGCCAGATCTTGTACCAGATTGACATCTGAGTGGGCCAAGCTAGAGAAGGCTGGAGAAGGATGCAGATGACACACTTTCAGTGATGGGAGTGTCAGATAGGGCATCAGCGTTACCCACCGTCCCCATAGGGGTAACAGAAAGCCCTTGCAGCAGGTTTGCCTTGTTTCATAGATGAGAAAATTGGTTATTTAAGTCATGTAGACAGTTGCAGGTGGAGCACAACTCAGATGCAGAAATATGCTTCTCATTTTTCCAATTCTATTTCAGCACAAGTGACTTGCAGATTTGAGAGTGTAACAAAGAATTGTACAATTGAAATTGTACAATTCCAAAATTGACTAAGGGTTTCTACTGGTAAGCTAAGTAGCAAACTTCAGATAACCAAAGTCAGTAGCAGATATTAAAAAAAAAAAACCAAAATAACTTTTAAAATACATTTTTGTTATTTTAGAATAAATTTAGATTTACAGAAAGCATGTAAAGATATTAAACGGAGTTCCCATGTAAGCTACACCCAGTTTCCCCTATTATTAATAGGTTTCTCCACTATGAAGTTACTCTGGAAGGAAGTCACTATATGCAGCCCACACGTAAGGAGTGGAAGATTATGTTCCACTTTCATGAGGGCTAAGTAAATTATTTGGAATGCTTCTACACAAGAGATATGTCTCTCATTCTGTTTATTTTTTCAGTCAAAACTTATTTATTGTCTTTTTGAGGCTCTCTTTGTTGCCCAGGCTAGAGTGCGGTGGTGTAATTGTAGCTCACTGCAGCCTAGACCTCCTGGGCTCAAGCCATCCCCCTACCTCAGCCTCCTAAGTAGCTGGGACTACAGACACACCACCATGCCCTGCTAATATTTGTAATTTTTGAGAGATGGGGTTTCACCATGTTACCTAGGCTGATCTTGAACTCCTGGGCTCAAGCGAACTTCCCACTTCAGGCTCCCAAAGTTCTGAGATTGCTGGTGTGAGTCACCATCCCCAGCCTCAAGCATTTACATACATAAATATGGCTCATGGATTATATCATTTTTGGGTTATAATCCAGTACTACAGTTTTATTGCTCAAATTGTTCCAGCTTTGGCCATTGAGAGCTCTTTTAATTGGCTTCTGTATCTCTTTAACACACTTTCATCATTGTGTTTTATTTTTGTTTTCTTTTTTGAGCACTTCTTCACTTTTCTACACTACAGGATGCTCCAGATTTGCCTTTTATATTTCCTGCTTCACTCCTAGATTCAGCTCTTTTTCCATGGAATTCTGATTCTTTTTACTGGAAAATAGTGTTGGAAACCAAGATCTGGGTGCCAGTTGTAATTGCAGCTCTTTTAAAACCAAATATTGAATAGAAAAGGAAGTTTTAGCCATTTTCCCAGGTAGTACTAAATTTAGGCATTGTAATAATTTATTTTATTTCACTGGACTGTAAAATTTGCATGAGTGAATTGAATGAAATGATCCTAGGATTTTTAAGGGAAAATTCTAAGAATTCTTATTACTCTTTTCTGCTACTCTTTAAAAAAATTTCTGTACTTGATATCACTTGATTTGATTTTTTGTGTGTGTGTCCTTGACCAAAAAACTTGAGGCAAAACTTCAAAACGTGGTCATCTGAAGCAGGTTGAGATTAACTCTGGATTATTGGAAAGACTTTAAACTCCATTAGGAAAATTAACAAACATGTAGTCTATGAAAGACATGTAATTCATATTTATGTAAAAGAATAATACTTTCTTCCACCTTCAGACATCTAAGATTTTAAAAAATGTTCTTTTTAAAAGAAATAATAGTACTTTCTTTTGTATCACCAAACATTTCAAATTTGTGTGTTGAACAGATGATTGGGGAGAATCTTTTGTTAAGGAAAGAGAAAAACAAAAAAAATAGTTAAAAAAAAGAAAAAAAAAGACTTCTCAGCACAGTTAAAATACATTTTAACTATGTTTTATGTTGTTTTAAACAGACATTCCCTCTTAGGTATTTCGTCTTTCTGACACCAGAATTGAGATTTTCTTAATCTAATTGAGATTTTCTTAATCTGGGGTATTTTCACATAGATCAAACATCTCATTTTTAGAGGTTTTAAAGGGATTTATTTGTATGTGTGTGATTGCAATCTTAGTAGTACTGATGAACCTTTTTGAAGCTTATATTTTAATTTTATTTTTTTCTCTGCCTTGCCAGGCAAATATTCTCTTTAGCATCTACCATTTCAATAAACAAGTTGAATGTTACAGCCCATCAAACAACCAGGTCAGTAGAATCATAGGATCTGATAGGTGAGTGCATAAACTATAAAAACCAAAATCATTTTCAAAGAATTAACCAAATGTTTTTATCCTGGGCTACGATGATCACTATTTGTCCTAAACTATTTTAATTTTCTGTGTCGTAGGTTTTTTTTTTTTTCTTGAGACAGGGTCTCGCTCAGTTGCCTAGGCTAGAGTGCAGTGGTGTGATAATAGCTCACTGCAGCCTCAGTAATTGTAGCTTCAATCTCTTGGGCTCAAACGATCCTCCTCCCTCAGCCTCTGGAGTGACTGCTACTACAGATATGCACTTCCACACCTGCTAATTTTTTTCCTTTTTAGCAAAGACAGGGTCTTGCCATGTTGCCCATGCTGGTCTTGAACTCCTGAGCTTAGGAGCTCCTTGGCCTCCCCAGTTGCTGGGATTACAGGTGTGGGGCACTGTGCCTGGCCAATTTTCCATATCTTAGTTTAACTGTGAAGAATAGTCTTTTAAATCAATGTGAATAGAAAAGTGTCAAATAAACCAATAGTGTACAGTTGTAATTAGTGAAGAAGCACAGCACCAATGAGGAAAATAACCAGGCAGGTAAAAACTGAGGCAAGGGTAAATGAAACTATCTCTAATAAATAAGCAAACATGACCAGTGCATAGAAAAACTGTGCGAGGCAGAGAAGCTCCAAGAGCTCTGGGATGAAAATAGCTGGGAATCCTCAAGAGGGATGGAACTGAGTGTAGAGATGGGGAAATAATTTTGAAATGTTGAGGCCCACACTTGAAGAGCCTAGAAACAATGATCTTGGACACGACAGAAGGAAATTAAGTGTCTACAGTATGCTAGGTGTTGCTCTTCTATGTATTAATATGATATCATTTAATTCTTACCTCTATTCTTTGAGGGAGGGTATTATTAGTAACAATATGACAGATGGAGAAAATGAGGTACAAAGGGGGTTGAGAACATGCTGCAAATCACACAGCAACTAATTGGGGGTAAACTCAAAGGGCCTCATTTTTAATTTTAAAGTAGTTTGGGGATAAAGATAATAGAATCAACTAGGTGTAGCATAGGTGCAGATTTTTAGGGCCTAGGTCACCCATCAGTACTTCTTTGGAGTTTTCTGGGTTGAATTGGTTAAAAGAAAAGAGTTTAAAATTGTTACATTTAGATTTAGGTAGTTTATTGTAGTTTAAAAATGTGGGTTATGGCTGGGTGCAGTGGCTTACACCTGCAAACCCAGTGCTTTGAGAGGTCAAGGTGGAAAGATCACTTGAGGCCAGACGTTTGAGACCAGCCTGGGCAACATAGCAAGACTCTTTCCTTACAGAAAATTTGAAGAATTGGCCAGATGTGGTAGAATGCATCTATAGTCCTAGCTACTTGGGAGGCTGAGGCGGGAGGATCACTTGGGACTAGGAAGGAATTTGAGGCTGCAATTCAAGCTGTGATGGTGCCACTGCAGTCTAGCCTGGGTGACAGAGTGAGACCGTTCTCTATTTTTTTTTTTTAAAGAAGAAAAAGAAATACGTGGATTATAATAAACTGCTGTATTGTGGGAGGGCCTCTGAATGGACAGAGGACTCTTGGTGATACAGCTGATGTAGCAAATGGATTTGGGGATGCAAAGGTCGAAAGGGAACTTTGAACAGGATCCTTTGTCAAGATCCCTACCAACTGTAGAGAATGATTTTTGACTCTCCTTTTTTGGAAAGGATCGTTTTTAAGAGATTACTCTTAGACTCTGGCAAAAGGATTGTTAGTATATTAGTCCATTTGTGAGTGGGAAAAAAAAAATAACTAAAACCCCTGTGAATTGTAAGAATGTAATTTTTTTAAAATCATGTGTTTATGTTTACAGAGTAAATCTCAAGAGCAAATTAATTATATGTCTGTAGTTCTTGAAGTTAAGTAGGTTAAGTGAGGGAAAAGCATGATTTAATCTTGCTTTATTGCTGGCCAAATCTCTAGGCTGGCCATTTTTCCCTTTTAATAAAAATGCTTGTGATTCCTTGTCTTCCCATTAGCTCATAGTTGAAAGCTCTGTTAAGTTGTCTGTGAGACGGAGTATATTAGGCTTGCCTGATTAAAATTGTTCATGAGAGATCAAGCAGACAAGGGACTTTTAGCATAATTAAAAAAGCACTGCTAGCCTTTAAATATGAGATTTCAGAGACTTTTGAATTCATATCCACCTGTAGGGAAGTGTGTTTATCTAATTAGATTTTGATTCTCTTATGAATGCTTCTTTCTTAATTCATGCATGGTGTCCTTTCATTTTATAGGCTATTATCCCTTCATGCAGGAGACACAAAAAATGCTTAATGAAACCAAATATTGAATGAACTGAAATGTTTCCCTTGAAAGATGACAATGTGATAAGAAATCGGTTACCTCCTTTTGTTAACCTGTATATTTATAAAAGGAGCAAGAACAAAGATGAAAATAGTAAAATAAAAAATCAAAACAAATTGTATATCCTGTGTTCTCTGGTTAACCTGAGAAAATTATATCAGCTTTTGAGAAATAGTCTTCTTTTGTTTAATGGATGTCTTAGCCCAAAGTTTTTATTTTTGTCTTTTCATTTTTCTTTTGTCAACTTTTGCATTGCTGGGCTCTGAAATCATTCAGTTATTATTTCCGTGTTACTATCATGTTTCAGAAAAAAATGAGTATACCTAATGGAGTTTAAAATTGCTGCTTCTTTTATCCTTCTGATGTGAAGTCCACTGTTATTGACTGAGTACTTCATAGAGCACTTCAGTTTTTTTTTTCTGTGTGTTTTTTAAAAGACATTTTAATTCTTCAGAAAGGAATGCTTTTTAGCATAAATCAAAATGTTATTGCTATAATGAGGCAGCATGTTAGGAGAAAATTATCAAGGTGTGAATTTTTTTTTAACCTACATGTATAAGGCATTAATTTCATAGACTAAGGGCTTCTGACATGTGAACACTTCTTTAGAGAAGGCATTTTCCTCAACGAATAAGTAATGCTTTGTTTTCACCCAGAAGATTGCTTTAGAACATTTTTCATGTAATTCAAATAATTTTTCCATTAGCTGAGGATTGTTCTCAAAGCTTCTTGACTTTTTTAAAGTTCCATCTTATTTTGCATTTTTAAAAAAGAATTAGTTTTAGCCTGATTTTAACATAAAACAGCATTGTCCAGCAAGAACCCAAATTACTTCCATTTTAAGTCTGTGTGAGAGAATAGATGATAAAAGAAGCCCCTAAAACCAAAATGTATCATACATTACCCCAATTTATTAAGATTGATTTTAGGAAACTAATCAAACATATTGATCAGGCATAAAAATATTTTAATTGAAAATCATAAAGAATGGAGAGGGAAAGGAGTCTGAAATTTTAAATGGTGAGAGTTGTATGTATTTTTTTTTTTTGTAAGTCTCATTATCTGCAGAAGGACTGCACTAAACAAGGTTACATCTTGAAATGGTAAAATCTCTGAATAGTTTTGTTTGTGGGAGGAGGTCACAGAAAGGTTATTCCTCTGGCTTTCTCCTTCTTGACAAGTAATCAGAGTATTTCACAGATCTCCTGGTTTCCAACCATTTTACATTCTTGAGAATTAGTTTTTGCATCAAATTATATAATACGTTTACCTTTGACTAAATAAACTCTTTTAATAGGATCACACAAGTAGGACAGATAGTAATAGTTGCTTCAATGAAGACTTCATTTAGGATGAAATAGTATAAATTAATAAGGTATAGTTCTATATTATAATTATGGCAACTTGTATACCTCTGTCCTATGTAAGTACTATTTCTTTTATATACTCCTCCAGTAGCCCCTTAATCTCAAACACTAGTTTGTGTATCAGTTTGTTTACACATTCACCTGTCCATCATCTATCCATTCAGTCAATCAACATTTATTGAACTGTTCTCATATATCAGGCATTGGGCTTGGGCACTGGAGATACAGGGATGAGTAACTGTCTTTGAGGAGATGTTTTTACAGGAAACAAACCTACAAATAAATAATACCAGTATGAATAGAGTGGTGTACATGTAAAAGAAGGTACATCTAAATGTGCCTGGAATGTCAAAGAAGACTTCACCAAAGGAAACAATATTTAAACTGATCCTGAAAAGATAAAAGTTCATTCACAAGGCCAGAAATCAGGGCATGCAGAAAAGTGAGAACAGCAAGTACAAATGCATTGCATTTTTAAAGGACTTTGAAAGATCTTATTATGTCTAGAATACAGGAGAAATAACAGGAAATGATGCTGGAAAAGTAGGTGGGAAGATCTATCCACCATGTTGACAAATTTACACTTTGCCTCTAAGGAATTATAAGGCACAAAAGCCATCAAAGTTGGATGCATAGCATGAGAAAATTTGTATTTTTAAAAAATAAATTGGGTGGGAATATAGGAAATATTTGGAGAATGAAGAAAGAGTCTGTACGCAGTGATCATCAGATGGCCCTTATTTCTTCAGTGAACTAGGAGTGATTTTGTAAGATTGGATTATGAAGCCAGATGGGCTTGACTTCAGATCCTCAACCTGCAGATCCCCTTAACTTCACTCACCCTGAGATATTTCATCTGTAAAATAGGAAAAATAGCTATCTTGAAGTATTGTTAAGTTCATGTGTTCAAGATGTTTTGCTTAAATTTCTAGGCCTATGATAAATATTCAGTAAGTAGTGGCTATTAATATTATGTATTGAACTCTTAACTGCTTAAAATTGCATAGTAAACATTATAAATGCTCCCTTCTCTCAATAAATTTGTAATAACTTACTATATGAAAAACACAAACAGAAAGACAAATACATATTAGAAAACTATGTTTATCTTTGAAGATTTCTTTATTGCTTTCCCTACGTGAAAGATAACTCAGTTGAACATTGACAAGCGCATTCATTAACCCACAGGGTCCCAAGTACTTTAAATCATTCAAAATGTTGGGTATTGGTGGCTTTAAAGTTTGATGAATGTGATTAAATATATTTCTCCCCAAGTACAAACTGTTTGTTTTGATTTCCTGATGACTGGCATTAAAGATCAGGAAGTACTGTCTGTCTCCTGTCCCACATGGAAATTTATCCTAGACCCTCACCTAACAAAGTGATCATTTGAGTTTCTGCTTCAACTCTTTCTGTGACTGAGAGAGAGCTTTATCTTACAAGGCAGTCCATTCTATGTTCAGACAGCTTCAATTGTCAGTATATTCCATTGGTGTAGCTGATACAGCTTCCTTTTAATTTCTCCTCTGTGGGTACTGATTCTCTCCTGAAACCACACAGACCAAATCTAATCAGCATTTTACTTGCTCTGCCATCAGCTGTTTGGCAAATGCCAGGATTCCTTTTTTGAGGCTTCATCATTTCTGGGTTTAGTGTATTCCCAGTTTTGCCAGTCATGATTTTGTGAAAAACAACTTTGTTGTGGTATATTTGGCATACAATAAACAGCATATAGTTAAAGTGTGTAATTTGGTAAGTTCTGATGTAGTATATAGCTGTGAAAACTAACACTACAATCAAGATAGTGTATATACTGTCACCCGAGAAGTTTCCGTGTCCTTATTCTCTTTCTCTTGACTCTCCCTGCCCCACCAAGCTCTGTCCCTCCCTACCCTTGCAATTTGTCTTCTGTTTTCTGTCACTATGTATTAGTTTACATTTTCCAGAACTTTATAATAATAAAATAATACAGCGTGCATTCTTTCTGTGTGACTTCTTTCAGTTAGCATAATTATTTTGAAATTCATCTATATTGTTGTCTATAATAGCAGTTCATTCCTTTTTATTGATGAGTAGTATTTCATCACATAGATATACCACAATGAGTTTATATATTCACCTGTTGGTAGATAATTATGTCTATTTATTGATTGTTATGATTAAAGCTCTTCTGACTGTTGGTGTACATGATTTTGGAAAAATGCTTTCTTTTGGATAAATCCCTAGGAGTAGAATTGCTTGGGTGATATGGTAGGTATGTATTTCAATTTTTAAGAAACTCCCAAACTGTTATACAGACTGGTTGCCGTGTTTTAGATTCCAAACAGCATTGTTGGGAATTGCAATTTCTCTACATCCTTACCAACAGTTGATGTAGTCAATTTTTAAAATTTTAGACATTCTATTATTAACAAGTCAAAAAACAGCTGCTGGCAAGGTTACAGAGAAAAAGGAATACTTTTACATCATTGGGAGTATAAATTAGTTCAACCATTGTGGAAGACAATGTGGCAATCCCTCAAAGACTTAGAGGCAGAAATACCATTTGACTCAGCAACCCCACTACTGGGTATATAGTCAAGAGAATGTAAATCATTCTTTTATAAAGATACATGCATGTGTATGTTTATTGCAGCTCTATTCAAAATAGCAAAGCCATGGAATCAACCCAAATGCCCATCAATGATAGACTGGATAAAGAAAATGTGGTACATATACACCATGGAATATTATGCAGACATAAAAAGGAATGAGATCATGTCCTTTACAGGGACGTGGATGGAGTTGGAAGTCATTATCCTCAGCAAGCTAACACAGGAACAGAAAACCAAACACCACGTGTTCTCCCTTATAGGTGGGAGCTGAATGATGATAACACATGGACACATGGAGGGTAACAACATTCACTGGGGCCTTTTGGAGAGGGTTGGTGGTGAGAGGCAGGGCATCAGGAAGAATAGCTAATGGATGCTGGGCTTAATACCTAGGTGATGGGATGATCTGTGCAGTAAACCATCATGACACACATTTACCTATTTAACAAACCTGCACATCTTGCACATGTACTCCTAAACTTAAAAGTTGAAGAAAATAAAATGTTAGCCATTCTAATGGATGTGTAGTGGTTTCTTTCTGTGGTATTAATTTATACCTTCTTAATTTGTGCATATTTGCCACTTTATGTCTTCTTGAGTGACTGTCCAAATCTTTTGCTCACTTTTAATCGGGTTGTTTATTTTGAGTTTTGCGAGTTCTTTACATTATAGATGTAAGACGATTATGTTTGCAGAGCCTCGCCTGCTTTTTCTTTTCCTTCCTGTACAGTGTCTTTCAAAGAGCACAAAATTTTAATTTTGATTAAGTCTAATTTGTCTTTTATGGATTGTGCTATTAGCATTATAACTAAGAAATTTTGCCAAAATCAATGCCAAAAATATTTTTATGTCTTCTTCCGGAAGCTTTATGTTTTTATTTTTTACACTTAGGTCTATAATCCATTTTTATAATAAACTTTTTACTTTGGAATAATTTTAGATTTGCAGAAAAGTTGCAGAGGTAGTACAGAGGTTCGCATATACCCCCATTCATTTTCTGCCTTTGTGAACGTCTTAAATAACCATGATATATTTGTTACAACTAGGCAACTAGAGGGTACATTACTGTTGGCTATATTTCAGACTTTATTTGGATTTCATCAGTTTTTCCACCAATATCTGTTTCTGTTCCAGGTTTCTACATTTTGTTTAGTTTTTGTGTCTCCTTAGCTCTGATCCTTGATGACTTTTCTGTCTTCCCTTATTTTTCATGACCTTGACAGTTTCGAGCAGTACTGACCAGATTTTGTAGAGTATCCTTAAATTTTGGTTTGTTCGATGTTTTTTTCTTGATTACACAGGGGTTTGGATTTTTTTTGGGAGAAGTGCCTTTTTCATCACATCATATGATAACAACATACCTTTATCATTGGTGTTGCTTAACCTTGATTACCTGACTAAGGTGATATTAGCCAGGTTACTCTATGGTAAAGTTAATTCTTTTTTTTTTTTTTCTTTTTTTTTTTTTTGAGACCGAGTCTCGCTCTTGTTGCCTAGGCTGGAGTGCAATGGCATGATCTCAGCTCACTGCAACCTCTGTCTCCTGGGTTCAAGCGTTTCTCCTGCCTCAGCCTCCCAAGTAGCTGAGATTACAGGTGCGTGCCACCACGCCTGATTAATTTTTGTATTTTTAGTAGAAACGGGGTTTCACCATGTTGACCAGGTTAGTCTCGAACTCCTGACCTCAGGTGATCTGCTCTCCTGGGCCACCCAAAGTGCTGGGATTCAGGCGTGAGCCACCATGCCAGGCCGGTAAAGTTCATTCTGTTTACTCTTTCTATATTCTGTTTTTTGGGAGCAAGTCACGTAGCCTATGCCCGAGGAGGGGAGGGTTTTATAGAGGAGGGAATTATGTTCTATCTCCTAGAGGTGTGGGTATTTACATAAGTTATTTGAAATCCTTTATAAAAATAATTTATCTCTTCTCTCCCATTTATTTCTTCAATCATTTATCAGTATGGCCTCATATTTCATACTTTACATTCAAATAGTACATTATTTTGTTACTCGTTCCAGCTTTGGCCATTGGGAACTCTTAGGTTGGCTCCTGTGTCTCCTTAACTTGTTACCCTCCATCTTTTTTGTTGAGCACATTTTATTTTTTGATACTACGAGATGCCCAAGTCTTTTATTTTCTATGCCCCAGCTCCAGAATCATCCATTTCTCAGAGGAACCTTGGTTCTTGTTTTTAGAGCTTATTATATAGAAATTAAGACCTGGACACTGGATATGCTGGTTGTTGCCACAGGGTGTCACTATGTCTAGGTTTGCTTGGCAGACAGAACCAGGAAACATGTAAATGTGCTAACCCATGGATCTCTCTCTCTCTCAAATTAATTCTGTAGCTGTCTATTTGTATATATATATAAACAAAATGCATTCATACTGGTGTCTCTGACTCTAATCTCATACTCTGTAATTCTTTTTAGTTTGGTTTATTATCGTTAATGTCTCTCTCCAACAATGAAAAACATGGCTTCCATCATCCATTTACTTGGTTGTACAAACCCAGTATACATATAAAACAACTTCAGAGTTGTTAGCCTGTATCCTGCAATTCATTTTTAGTTAGTTTTGTATATGGTGTTAGCTGTGGATCAAAGTTCATTTTTGAAAATATGGATATCCATTTGTTCCAACAATACTTGTTAAACTATTCTTTCTTTACTTGAATGCCTTTGCATCTTTCTTGAAAATTGGTTATCTGTTTATATATGGATCAGTTTTGAAATTCTGTATTCTATTTCATTGGTGTGTTTGTTTGTCTTTAACCCAATAACATACTGGCTTGGTTGTTGCACACTTACAGTAAGTCTTCAAATCAGGTAGTGGTAGCTCTCCTTTTTACTTTTTCTTTATCAAAGGTGTTTTTGCTATTCTAAGTCCTTTGGATTTCCATATGAATTTTAGAATCAACTTGTTAATTTCTGCTGAAAAAGCCTATTGGGATTTGGGATTTGGATTGCATTAGATCTTTAAATGAATTTAGCAAGACTTGACATGTTAACAATATTGGGTCATGTAACCCATGAACAAGTTATACCTCTTAGTCCTCTAATTTCTCTCAGAAGTATTTTTTGTAGTTTTCAGTGTATAGATCTTGCACATCTTTTGTCAGATTTATTCCTAAGTATTTTGTATTTGTGGATGCTATTATAAATTTATTTTTTAATTGCAGCTTTTAAGTTTTAATAACTAGTAGGTAGATATACAATTGATTTAAATGTTGGTTTTGTATCTTGCAACCCTGTTAAACTCACTCGTTCTTATGATGATTTTATAGATGCTAACTTTCTGTGTAGATGATTATGTTGTCTGAATATAATTTTATTTCTTTCTTTAAAATCTGGATACTTTTTATTTCTTTTATTTTGCTGATTGCACTAGCTAGAATGTCCAGCACAGTATTGAATAGAAGTGATGAAAGCAGACATTTCTGTCTTGTTCCCGATCAAAGAGAAGAGATACTTAATTTTTCATCTTTAAATATGATGTTAACTGCAAGTTGTTAATAGATGCCTTTTAATAGGTGGAAAAAATTCTTTTATTGCTACTTTGCTGAGAGTTTTTTTCGGAAATGAATGTTAGAATTTGTTAAATACTTTCAGGTGCCTATTTAGATGATCGTTAAGTTTTTCTTTTTTAGTGTCTTAGTATGGTAGATTACATTTCAGGTGATCTGAAGCCCTAAACAAACTTTCAGATCCTGAGACTGACTCTGTGTAGTTCTGATGTATTATACTTTATGAATATTAGATTCAACCTTTTAAGATTTTTACATTTATGTACGTGAGAAATACTGATGTGTGGTTTCCTTTTCTTGTAATATCTCCGTGTGTATTAAAGTAACGCTGGTCTCATAGCCTAGGTTGGGACGTATTCTCTCCTCTGCAATGTTTGGCAAACATGTTAGTATTGTTAGTATTGTTTCTTCTTTAGTTTGGTAGAAGTAGTTTGGGCCTGGAGTTTTTCTTGTGGGAAGGGTTTTAAATTACAAATTCAATTTCTTTAATAGATACAGGTATATTACATTATTTGTTTCTTCTTGAGTGAGATTAGGTAATTTGAGTCTTTCAAGGAATTGATTACTTCTGCTATTAAATTCTCAAACTTACTGGCATAAAGTTGTTAAAATATTCCCATATTATCTATAGATTCTGTAATGATGCCACCTCTCCTTTGTGGAATTCCTAATTTGTATCTTTTAATTTCAGATCAGTCTGTCTAGAGGTTTATCAGTTTTGTTGACCATTTCAAAGAATGAGATTTCGTTTTCACTGATTTTTTTTTCTATTATTCTATTTTCTATTTCAGTGAATTTGGCCATGATCCTTACTTTCTCTCTTCTCATTTCTTGAGGCTTGATTTACTCTTTTACTGATTTCTCAAGGTGGAAGCAGAGGCTATTAAGTTAAGACCTTTCTTATTTTCTGATATAGATATTTAGTAGGATAAATTTCCCTCTAAGTACTGTTTTAGTGGCTTATTACAATTTTTGTTTTTTAAAAAATTTCATTCAGTTTAAAATACTTTCTAATCTCTGTTTTTGTTTCTTCTTTGACCCTCTGGTTTATTTAGAAGTTTTATACTTAGCTCCAAAATATTTGGGGGTATTCTAGAGACCTTTCTGTTACTGTTTTCTAATTTAGTTCAATTGTGAGCAGATAACATACTGTTATAGCTTGAATCATTTTAAATTTGAGACTTGTTTTATGGCCAGAATGTTATAAATCTTAGTTTCTGTCAGTTTTTGATTCATATATTTTGAGCTCTGTTATTTGGTGCATAATCATTTAAAATTATTATGTCGTCTTGATGAATTGAATACTTTATCATTATGAAATTATTCTCTGTATTCCTGATAATAGTTCTGTTCTGAAATCAACTTTCTTTCTGATACTACTATAGCCACTAGATTTCTTTTGACTGGTATTAGTGTGGTATATCTTTTTCTGTCCTTTTGCTTTTAACTTATATGTGTCTGTATTTAATGTGTATTTCTCAAAGGCAGCATGCTGTTGTGTCTTGCTTTTATAGGAGTCTATTAATCTCTGCCTTTTAATTTTTAATTGGAGTGTTTAGATCATTTGCACTTACTACTATTATTTTTGATATGGTTCCTTTTGTCATCTTGCTGTTTGTTCTTTATCCCATCTCTTTTTCTACCTTCTTTCTGTTATTACACTATATTTTTCATGGTTTCTAGACCCTTTAAGCATCTCAGCTGTCCTCTTGACCTAACTCCAATTTATTTAAAGATAGATATGGACTTACTCTATCAAGTTCTTCAAGACTGAAGTCTAATGTCATCTAAGTATTTTTGACTGAGGATTTGTACAGGTTATTTTGTCAGTTCTAAAAAACACTGCTTGCTAATTTTGCATTTGCCATAATACTTAAATGTGAAAGTATATGAACATTATAGTTGGTTTTGAATGACCTTTTTTAGGATCAACCGTTGGCTTCTTCGCTCTTCCCATTCCCAGATGCAAGACTCTGAGGAAGTGACACACTGAAGCCTGACATGCTTATTTACGATCATATGGAGAACATCTTGGAGATGGCCAGCTTGTATTCTTAGGTTTATCAGTATGTTTCTATTTTTATTCAAGATCTTCTTTTTTCCATTTTATTTAGGGAAAGGAAAAAGAAAATATATACATAATTAGTTTTTTTCATCTCTGTCTCTCTACCCATTCTTTCTCTACCCATTCTAAAATATAGAAGAGTTGGTAGAATATATTTTTCAAAAAGTTGAGAAGCATTTCCCTACCCAATTTTAAGGAAATATATTTAATATGCCATCTCACATAGAGAGAGGGCATTCAGGTCTTGCAGTTTCTCCAGGTAAGTGAATCACATGAAGAAGGGTGAAAGGAGAGATAGGATTAGGCTTGAATACTGCAATGGTTATTTAATGAGGTTTTGAAATAGGCAAATCAGCACCTTTTAACTTCAAATCCCAGGAAGTAGGGTGGAACGAGGTCTATGTGCAGACTCTTAAGAGACCTAAACCTGAAATAGCTCCATGAACCCTGGCCTAGTACTGAAGAAAAATAACTTCTCTAAGATCCCCCTTGTGTGAAGTTGCCGCCGCCTTAGAGGATTTCCTTGGAGTAGCTTTGTTACCAGAGGATTTTTGTTAAAGCAGCTCTAGTTTCTAGAAGGTATATAAATCAGGGTATTCTTGTTCATTCTGTATTCTAAGTCTAGCTCTTAAAATTTCAAAGAAGCAGAATGTGGTACATCCCCATTAAATGCAGGTGCTTTCTGCCCTGTTTATTTCAGACAGTTGAATGTCTATAGTAGTTAGGACTGATGATTTGTAAGCTGATGAATGATGCCAAAAACTAAAATGTCTCTTGAGTACAGTGGAGCCTATAGTCTAGTCTCCATGAATATTAGGGCAGTGTGCCAACTAAAGCTGGCTTAATTCTGCAAGCAGGAGCCCTTTGCAGAAGGATTCATGGTAATTAACCAATTCAAAGTGCAATATTTTCCTTTCATTAATTTGGCAGAAAACAACTAAATATCTACAGCAAGAATGTTTTTGACATTTTCATTTGCTCTTGGAAAATAATGTATACTTCGAATTGTGCTATAAAATAAAACTGCTAGGATTTTGTCATTTCCATTTCAACTTCCTAACAAAAACACGGATTACTCAATTAGCAATTTTTTTTTTTTTTTAATTAATAGGAATAGTTGGCTGCAGGAGTAACCAGAACTGATTGACATTTTGAGGTGATTGGCTTGTAGGAGATTCTTAGGGAGTTTATTGGCTCAGGCTTCTTGCTTGTCACATCTCCTTCCCTGTATGTCTGAATAATAGAATTGTAGTTGGGTGTGATCGTTTCCTATCCTTTCTCTCTTCTCAAGTTCATTTTTATCCCAAATATTGCACAACATTTTGCTCTCTTTTCCTGTTTCTTTTGGGTTAAAGAAGTATTTATTTCAATTAGTTCATGCAAAGGATTGTTAATTTTTTACTTTTAAAAATGTACTTAGGACCAGCCACCTCGCAGGTAGTATTTTGAATAATTTTGGAACTAAGTGTCCATTGATGACAAATGTTTTGCTGGAGGTATTATTGAAGTATTTATTCATTTTAAAGTATATTAGTTTTGACATACTCTTATTTGTTGATAGTGTTTATCTTTTCACTAAAAATATAACATTTTATAATCATACCTTTGATTACTAGACTCTAGTTATTGAAAATTTGAAGATCACTCAACATTTTTCCCTTCTGCAATTTTGACACACTTTCTGGGCTGTGTTTTTGCTTCTGTATGTTCTTTTATAAACTGCATATGTTTAGTTAGAAAAATACCAGTTGTAATTACCAGAAACCCATTTCAGCCTATCTGAAAATGGAAATGTAGAAGGATATTGGGATAACTCCTGAAATCACAAAGAACATCTTGGCTTCATGAAGAACTGGAATTTGCCATAGGTAAAGCTGTTAGGAACATAGGTAATACTGTTCCCATCTTTTATGCTTGCTTCTATCTACATGTCTCTTCCTTCTTTACACTTTGTAGATTTACTTTTTAGCACTTTCAAGGATGTACATGACCAAATATAGTTACCTACCACTACTACTTAGTTAATCAGTTAAAGTGACCCGCAGAGAGACACCAGAGTGTCAGTCCCAGTCCTGAAAATACCACGAGAGAAAATGTAGACCAACTCAGAGCAGATATTCCCTCTTGATCTAATTAGTTATTGTTGAGAGAGCAGCATCATGAAGTGCAAATTTGGCTTCTGTGGTCCCACTCAGATAAAAGGCACTGTTTTTTGTTTTTTTTTTTTAAATAATGCAGATACTTCTTAAATATAAGGATAACGAAATAAATTCTTTGTGAATGTGAGTAATTATCCATTCAGTCAGTAAATATAATTTTGTGTTTACATGTGTCAGGAACTATGCTAATTGGTAGGGATTCAGTGGTGAGTAAGGTAAATACAGTATTGAGCTTATATTCTAGTAGAGTAAATGGGATTTTTAAAAATCACCATATGAGTAAATAAAATGTAGTCATGAACTGCATAATGATGTTTCAGTCAGTGATGGACTGCATATATGACAGTGGTCCCCTAAGGTTATAATAGAGCTGAAAAATTATTATAGCCTAGTGATGTCTTGATGATCCTGAACCTATGTAGGCCTAGGTTAATGTGTATGTTTGTGTCTTAATTTTTAACAAAAAAAGTTTTAAAAGGAAAAAAAATTAAATATACAAAAAGATTATGGAATAAGGATATAAAGAAAATATTTTAGTAGAGCTGTGCAAGGTATTTGTGTTTAAGCTGTGTTATCACGAGAGTCAGAGTTAAAAAATTAAAAAGTTTGTAAAGTAGAAAGGTTACAGTAAGCCAGTGTTAATTTATTACTAAAGAATGAAAATTTATTTTTATAAATTTAATGTAGCCTAAGTATACAGTGTTTATAAAGTCTGTAGTAGAGTACAGTAATGTCTTAGGCCTTCACTCACTCATTGACTCACCCAGACCTGACTTCTAGTCCTATAGGCTCCATTTCTGGTAAGTGCCTAATTAAAATATACCTTTTTAAAAAAAATCTCTTATACCATATTTTTACTGTACTTTTTTTGTTTAGATATGTTTAGATACATAAGTACTTACCACTGTGTTTCCATTGCCGGTAGTATTCAGTATGGTAACATGCTGAATAGGTTTGTAGCCTAGGAGCAATAGGCTATATCATGTATCCTAGGTGTATAGTAGGCTGTACCATCCAGGTTTGTGTAAGAACACTCCATGATGTTTACAACATGATGAAATTGCTAATGATGCACTTCTTAAAACATATCCCTGTTGTAATTGTGAAATGTGGTAAGTGCTTTAAAGAAGACACCCGTGGCTGAGCTAGAGAACTACATTTGGAGTGCAGAAGGAGGGTGGGGAGAAGGTAAGGACACTTACTGCACTGCTTTCTAAAGAGGTGATATTTATCTTTAGACTTGAAAGATTAGGGAAGGATGTTCCTGTCAAGGAAAGTGGAATGTACAACGACCTTGAAGTACAAGGGCTGTAGAAAGCTTAAGGAAATACAAGATGATCATTGTGGAGGAACACAGTAGAAGAATTTGGGATGAATTTGTCAACAACTGCTTTTTGTAGTGTGTACAAAGACCAAAGCTCTGATTTAATCAATTAGCATTTATTAGAAAATCTGCCGTGTTACAGAGATTGCTAGATTTGGTAAGCTTACATGCTAATAAGGTGAACATAAGGATGAGCCTCATAAAGGATGACACACTTAATAATGATATAAGGCAGAGCATGATATTCTATTAGAAGTGTATTTGTTCATTTCTTAAATATTTATTGAGTGGCTTTATTACATGTCAGACACTGTTCTAGGCACTCAGGCCAGATAGCAAATAACTACTAATTATGTAGGACCTCTCTTCTCATGGGGCTTATCAGAGCCTTGCTACTCAGAAATATGATTCTTTGAATAGTATCATCATCAGTCAACTATGAGATGGTTAGAAATGCAGAATCTCAGGCCCCACCCAGATGTATGGAATCAGAATCTCCACTGAGATTTCACATGATTAGTATGAACAGTATAGCTTGAGAAACACTGTTTTACAGCAGGGTTTGGCAGACTATGGCCTTGGTGCCAAATCCATCTGGCTGCCTATTTTTGTAAATAATGTTTTATTGGGACAGCTATGCCCATTTCTTTACATGTTATCTATGACTGCTTTCACAGGCAATGGGGCATTTGAGTGGTTGTGACAGCGGCTCTAGCCTACAAAGCCTAAAATATTTACTACTTGGCCCTTTACAGAGTAAGTGTCCCACCCTTTGTTCTAGTCCATAAACAAATAGCATGATAGATATTTTTACTTATTTGATTGT
Organism: Macaca mulatta; assembly: GCF_049350105.2. Lineage (NCBI taxonomy): Eukaryota > Metazoa > Chordata > Mammalia > Primates > Cercopithecidae > Macaca > Macaca mulatta. Next base: position 96,016,393 of record NC_133420.1, read on the forward strand.
GAAAGCTTTGTGGAATAGGCAGTATTTGAAAGGTTCTGAAAAGCATTGGTTTAACACATTTTCAGCCTGTAATCTACAATACAAATGAAATACAGTTGACCCTTGAACAATGTAGAGGTTTGGGGTGGCAACACCCCCGCCCAAACAGTCAGAAGCCAGCTATAACTTTTGACTCTCTCAGAACGTAACTATTAATAGGCTTACCAATAACATAAACAGTTGATTAACACATATTTTCTATGTATCTGTATTATGTACTGTATTCTTACAGTAAGCTAGAGAAAAGAAAATGCTACTAAGAAAATCATAAGAAGAAAAAATGTATTTACTATTCATTCAGTGGAAGTAGAGAATCATAAAAGTCTTCATCCTGGTTATCTTAACATTGAGTAGGATGAGAAGGAGGAAGAGTAGGGGTTGGTCATGCTGTCTTGGGGCAGTGGAAGAGGTGGAGGAGGTAGAAGCAGAGGTAGGCACACTTTGTGTGACTTGACAGAAATACAGTTGACTCTTGAACGACATGGGCTTGAGCTACAGGGATTCACTTATATTTGGATTTTTTTTCAACCACATGCAGATAAAAAGTACAGTATTTGGGATGCAAAACCCACATGTATGGAGGGCTGCCTTTTTGTATACTTGGGTTCTGCAGGGCTGACTGCAGGACTTGAGTATTCAGAGATTTTGTATATATTGATTTAGGTATACGTGGATTTGGTAAGCTTACACGCTAACCTAGAACCAACCAATACCCCATGTATACTAAGGGACAACTGTATGTTGTAATTTGTATCTGATTTTTTTGCTTTTTCGTTTCTCTAAAAATGTTTCTTTACAGTACCAACCCTTCTTCCACTGTGTTTTAGTGCCCATGTCATAGAAGCATCCGTGTCATAGTGAGATGAACTGCCCACTCAGAGATGATTAGCATCATAGGGTGATACTCCCAGCACTTGAGCTCACCCACAATAGCAACACAAGGTGGCTACAAAATTATTATAGTTGTACGGTAGGTATTACAGTTAATTTTATGCAGCTATTATTTAATACTGCATCTTTACATTTGTTTGCACTTCTCGACTGCAAATGGTACCATGTGCATTCTAAGTTCATAAGTTTTGATACATTTTAACTTTTTATCATAGATTTATATATATTTTATGGAAGTAAATGATAAAATAGACTAGTACCTGCATATATTTTATGCATTCATGACATACTTTCAAATTAATTTTTTGATATTTCTGGGGTACTCATTCTTTATGTGATTTTTTTTCAAATTGTTATACATCTTTAAAAAATGTTCCAATATATTTTTTGGAAAAAATCCACATATAAGTGGACCTTCACAGTTTAAAGCTGTGTTCTTCAAGGGTCAGCGTTACATTGAAGTCTGATATATAAAACATTTAAAAATTCAAAAGAGTGAATCAGATTTTGTGATGGATACCATTATGGCAAGTGGAGAAAAGACCTAGGAAATTTAAAATATTGGTGTCATTGTGATGAAATAAAAGAACAACAATAGTATAAATTTATTTATCTAAAAAATTTTTACCAAATGCCTTTGAGGCACAAATGTTCATTTGATGGTAATGGTATTTTGAAGATTGCTAAGACTTAATGTTTATATGTCTGTCTTATTTCTGAGGAAACTGATACTAAAATTAAAGCAAAAGTGTTTTGCCAGTGAGTACAACAGTAGTAGAGCTGGAACTAACTGGGATCTATGCCTTCTGATTAAGCTGATTAAAATTCACTGAATCAAAGAGATTTAAGGAGATTGATGGTTAGAGCCTAGCATGCTATCCATCTTTCATTCCAAGCTTTAACCCAGAACACTCTGCTATTAATTATCCTGCGTATTAGATTTACATGTAAGATTTCTTTTGAATGCCTTTGAAAACAGCATTTTATTTTCTTACATATCCTTTTCTCTTGTTGAAAATTATGTTGGTCACTCTGAATACAAAGAGTACTTCTGTTATGAAACTAATAATTTGAATATAGAAATCACTTGCTTGAACAGCTATGACTGATAAGTATTTAAGAAAACTTGGGAACCTCAGTGAACCTGGTAACCTAAGTCAACTAAGGTTTGAGACTTTAAGAGTTGTCAATGTGATTATTATCCTGGCTCTGCAAATGGGCTGTGGGTTGGAAGCCAGTGCTTAGACAGAAACCTGTTACGTTGTGGGCTGCTTCAAAGAGATTGAGGGCTTTGAAATAGGGAGATATCAAGTCCATCTTTCTATTGTTTAAAGCAAATGTAAAGCAGATGTATAGCAGCTGCTAAGATACATCTGTTATATAGTAAATTAAAAGAGGGCATGGAGATATGTAGCTACCCAGAGTACCATCTAGCCAATATCTTCTAATTATCGACCTGCCCAACTACTTTGCAAGTCAGTGTAGTTCAGGCAAGCCAGAATGTAAGAGGGACATGGGTTAGGATGAGATTAGCACCTCCAGGAACGTAGAGGGAAAAATGCCTTATCTAGTCCAGTGGAAAAATACCTGGGGCTTCACACCCTACAATCAGACAGTGTTCGGGTTTTATGAGAAACTGAGGTTTCTAGAAAATCCGAAAATAGTTGTCAATTTATATCTATCTCCACAGACACAAACACACGATTATATTTTACGACAGTATTGGCATATATTAAGATTATATAGTAAACATTTTCTTTGACCTAAATTTTTAATCATAAGAATAACTAAAAATTAAAAAGAAATGTTTAAAAGAAATGAAAACATTTTTTGTGGGCCCTTGAGAGTATTATGGGCCCTTGGCACTGTGCCTAATGGGTAAGTTAACCCTGTCTATTTCTAAGCATTTGTTTGAATGAGCATATCTAGTATCTAGAACAATTGAGAAACTCATGCTTGGCAAAAATATGCTTTATTTGTGGAGCTATTCATTTCATGTAATTTTAAAAATTTTTTAAACTTTCTTTTGTTTACTTTGTCATTTAAATCTCTTGTAGTTTGTCTGGGGACAGATAGGTTTCCACAGTCTTTAAATATGGCTAGAAAGACCTTTATGTTCTATTGGTTGTGTGGCAGTGAGATCAGACTAACTTCACAAATAGGGAAATGAGAATTTGGATCACTTGAGATTTTCTGAATTTTCTATTCTTTTTATTTTGACTTGAATAAAATAAGCAAAGGAAGGTTTATGAAGGACAACATGGTAGCAGAGTATTGCTGATATTCGCTTGTTCATGAAAAAGGAAAAGTGTGGGAGGAAAGACTTTTTAAAATAAATTTTAAACATTTTTGCTTAACTTCAGAAACTCTACAAAACTTGATTGTAATACTTTCAAAGTGTTCCATCATCATTACAAGATCTTAAAGTTCTGAGATATTCTATCAAAATTATTTAGCACTACCTATTCATTCAACTCAAGCTCATAAATTATACAAGTTGGAGATAGGGAGAAAAGAGGAGAAATAGAAATTGAAAGAGTGAGAGAGAATAACAACAGTTTAAAGGAATGTGTGCAAGAGCTTCTGCTACTTGCCTTGATGTAATATCTTGATTCTGCAACTTCCCTTGATGTAATGCCTTGATGTAATACCTTGATGCTGGATTAATTCTTCTGCCATAAACTGTGATAAAACTGAACAAAATATATGTGGCAACTTTTCACGTGTTGGACAATAGTGCAAGACTGTGATTATTGACAGAAGGCAGATACATAAAAAGAGCCCCACATTTTCTCTGCGTCTCTGTGTAGGGACATTTTCCTGACTGTGTAACAAGGACTTGGAGTCCAAGCAGAAACAGTGGCATCTCTGAGCTGAGAAGGCAGAGACCAGAATTTAGGGCTGTTAAAGCAGCTGGAATCTGGAGTGGGGCACCAGAAGGGTGAAGGCTGCACAGAAATGGGGATCCAGAATTCTGAATATGGGTTCACTTCAAGTCCTTGACTGAGTGATGAAGTGTACATATGGCAAGTCAAACTGTGGGCTTACCAGAGATTTCCTACTATGGATCTGAGATTGTAGGTAGATATTGGAGCTGTGTCCCAAGAACACATCATAGGCATCCAGCTGAGGAAAAAAAAAAAGGCCGTAACTTAGTAAGGACCACATCCTAGAGTAAGAATGTCCAACCTAACATGTCTCACCTCATATGTTTAAAACTAGATCTTAACATAATCTACCAGGAAGACATATAGACGTTTAATTCTGCCAAAAGAGAGGAGCTTGAGAAACACCTTGGGATTTTCTCAAATTAATACTAACAAAACATAAACAAATTCAGAGTGTTTAGCCAGTAATTATACTGCCTGAGAACAAAGATTATCATTCTTCAGAGGATCATAGCAGAATCCAGGTTCTCTGCATTTTATTATTATATAATACTATATATATAGTACTATATATATTTTATTTATATATTGTATTATAGATTATATAGTATAGTATATAATAAGTTACTACACATGCAAAAGAAAAGGGAAAAATGTGACCAATAGTCAAAAGAAAATAAAGTTAATAGCAGTAGACCTTGAGATGGCCTAGTAGTTGCGTTTAGCTGACAAAGGCTCATGTATGCATACCAGCAAAAGGACTTAAACAAACAAATTGTGATCTTAATGAGTAAATGGGTTAGAAATCTTGGCAGAGAAATGGAAACTACTAGTGTTCTATACCAGTGGCCCCCAACCTTTTTGGCACCAGGGACCAGTTTTGTGGAAGACGGTTTTAACATGGACTAGGGGGTGGAGGAATGATTCAAATACATTACATTTATGGTGTGCTTTATTTCTATGATTATTACATTGTAATATATAAGGAAATAATTATCTACTCATCATAATGTAGAATCAGTGGGAGCCCTGAGTTTGTTTCCCTCCAGGTAGACAGTACCATCTGGGGGTGACAGGAGGCAGTGACAGATTAGGCATTTGATTCTCATAAGGACATGCAACCTAGATCCCTCGCATGAGCAGTTCACAACAGGGTTTGCACTCCTATGGGAATCGAATGCTGCCACTACTCTGACAGGAGGCAGAGCTCAGGCGGTAATGTGAGCAATGGGGAGTGACTGTAAATACAGATGAAGCTTCACTGGCTCACCTGCTACTCACCTCCTACTGTGTGGTCTGGTTCCTAACAGTACATGGACCGGTACCTGGGTAGGTTTCACAGACAGTTGAGAGATTGCGAACCTTGTTCTATACCACTGTAAGATGACTATAGTTATCAATTATTTATAGTTTCAGATAGCCAGAAGAAGGGTATTGAATGTTTGTAATACAAAAAAAAAAAAAAAAGATAGATATTTGAGATGATGGATATGCTAATTATGCTGACCTGATACATTGTATGTATGAAAACATCACTGTGTACCTCATGAATATGTCAGTTAAACAAAAACTTCAACAATCACTCATTTATAAACATAGATGGAATTATGACTGGCTTTTTCAGTTAAATGAGCCAATAAACTGTCTTTTGTGCTTAAAAGCAAAAACAGAAACATTGTTCATAAACATTGTATTAAAGTTGTAAATAAAATACAAGTAAATCCAGTTCTGTATATTTAAAAAAGATCATTATTCCAAAATAATTGAATGGTGGGTTTTTTTTGTTTTTGTTTTTGTTTTTAATAAATTCTACTGTGTATGAAAAGCTAAGTGAAAATTCAAGAACTGAAAAGAACAATAACTGTAATCAAAAATTTATTGGCTTTACCATCTCCAACGTGCTGTTAAGAAATAGCATTCAACTTGATGCATATCAGTGAAATTTATTCAATCTGATTAACTTAGAAAAAAATTGAAGAAAAGTGAACAGAGATTCAGGGACCTAAGGTGCAATACCTTATGATCTAGTATATGTATAATTGCAGTTACAGAGGTGAAGAGCATGAAAATGGGGCATGAAAAGTATTTAAGAAATAATTGTTGAAAATTTTCCATTTTTGATTAAGAATACATTGACTTATACATCCAATAAGTTCAGCAAACCCCAAGCAGTATGAATATACTATAATGTGCCACATTAAACTGCTGAAATATCTAATTGTTATTTCAGTGGGTTCTATATGTTCCACACTATTCAGGAAGAAGCCACTAACTTTTTTCACATGGGGAAGGATATGGCACAGGGAAGGCAGGGCTATTTTATACATTTTAAAATGTTGAATCATAAGGTTTTGCTGAATGTGTGGGTCTATTTAAAACTAAAAACAATGTTTTTCAAATCATAAAAGTAATGCAGGCTCACTGGAGAAATTCATAACCATACAGATATATAAAATTTGCCTGTGATCACAAGGCCTTTGACCCTTTTACCCTACCACATTTCTAGTTTGTTTGTTTTTGCCACGTAGTAGGCAATCATTAAACAAAACAAATTTTCTTTTCTTTTTTGAGACAGGGTTTCATTGTATTGCCAGGCTGGTGGGCAGTGGTGTGTGATCTTGGCTCACTCAACCTCCGCCTCCTGGACTTAAGCAATCTTCCCACTTTAGCCTTGCAAGTAGCTGGGACCACAGGTGTGGGCCACCATGCCTGGCTAATTTTTAAAATTTTTAATTTTTTTGTAGAGACAGGGTTTTGCCATGTTGCCCAGGCTGGTCTTGAACTCCTGAGCTGAAGTGATCTACCTGCCTTGGTTTCCCAAAGTGCTGGGATTACAGGTATGAGCCACTGTGCCTGGCCAACAAAAAATCATTTCTTATTAAGGCATATTACTCTCTAAAACAAGCCCTAAACTCTCATCTCCACCTGAAGTTTTTATCTTAAGTTGAGACTAGTATTATTCTTTTTGTGAGAAAATCTCAGGATGTGAATTCAATCTATATGTATTATATATGTATAATTTTAGAGATATACCAATTATAGATGAGAAATTATGGAATTACAGAGCATGAACGTAGCTTATATTTGCAATTTCTGTATTACAAAAACTGAATACATAATTTCTTTATTAATTATTAAGAGAGTTAATTATGGAATTAGAGTGACTCTACTGTTGCTATTTATCTTTCTTCCTCCCACACATTTGGGAAGATATTGTCCTGCTGAAGATTTTCCACAGACATCTCTGGGTATTTAATTTTTTTTCTCGTTGAAGTGATATTTGGACAAAATGAAGTTCAAGTGATTTTGTACCTGAAGTTCACCAGGGACAGCCTCCTATTTCTTCTTTATTCAGAGATTTTTTTATCAGAGGAATATAAACTGGAATCTGCAATGGTTCTCAAAATTCCAAAGTGGTTAGTGAGACCAATTAAGTCTTTCCTTACCAGTATTTAATTATGATTTTTTCTCTATAGTTTTTAACTGAAATATTTAAAATCATGAATCACATTAATTCTGGGAGTCTTTGCATTTAATAAAACCTTTTCTTTTAGCAGTTTTATCATCTGGCAACTTTGTAAATCTCTTTTTTAGAAGTTTTGTGTTTGTATCCTCAGGGCTGTGATTTATTTGGGACCTGGAAAAAAGTCCAAGAAAAATCGTGAGAAACTTCATAGAAAAGAGGGCACCTACATTTTCCTTACCATTTTGGAGCTAACCGCCTGAAATCCAGAACCTCGACCCAACTTCTGTTCGATTGTGGTAGATTGAGATTAGAGATAACATATCCCTGTTTTTGCTCCACCAATTCAAGAATTATAGCCCAGACCCATTAAGTCTGGGGCTGATGTAGAGCAGGTAGTTGAAATGAATCTAAAAATATTTACAAGTTTTAAAATAAGTGCTTATGAGAAATATCCACATAGGACAAATAAAAGATGCTCAATGAATGGGAACTTATATTATCCAACAGCAGAATTACTTTACAGATTTAGCTATAAATTTTGAAACCAGTTTTAAAGTCTTACTGGCATCTTATTCATTCCAGTCTATTTTCCTTTGCATTACTTTACTTTTGTTGCAAATAATAATAAAAAAAAAAAGTAAAAAAGCCTAAAAAATGACTCCAGTGGATTTAAGCCACAAATGAAATACATTAGCTAATTAACTCAAAAATCCAAAGATAGGGCTATTTCAGCAGTGTTCCACCAGCTTAGTGACTTCCATTTCCTTCTTCTGGATTCCTGGTGTTTGCTTTATTGTGATGCTCTTGATATGGCTTTTAGGAGCTCCTAAGGCTTATTATTTCCATATTTACTTGGTATGCCATTTAGTAGTCGTTTTACTACTGATAGGCTGATATGGCTCTGATAAAATGGTTCTGCTATGGCTTTTGATAGGTTCTAAGACTTACTAGTTCTATATTTACCTCTACTGGGAAAAAGAGTATTTGTTTTCAGTATTTCTAACAGAAGTCCTGATATTTATTCTGATTCAATCAGATAGATCGTAGTTCCACCTGTATCTGTATTACTAGCTATACTCACCATTCAGCTTACCCTCCTGTTAATTTTCTTTCCCTTAATATGATCTGAACAGTACAATAAGTATAGTGTGGATATTTTTTCCTTGTTTTAAATGTATTCTAAGATTTTGTTCTTTTTAAAAATTACCTTAAAATACATACATATATGAAAATATATAATACATAAAATGAAATATACCCTTTTAAAAAATGTTCAGTTGAGTTTTTAAAATTTATATCCATGTAACCACCACCATAATCAAGTTGTAGAACATTTTTATACTCCCCAAAGCTCCCTTGTACCCATCCCCAGCCCCAGGCAAACACTGATCTACTTTCTGTCTCTCTAGGTGAGATTTCTGTTTTCTAGAATTTCATATAAATGGATTAACAAATGCATTATGCACACTTGTGTCTGGCTCTTTTGCTTTGCCTAATGTTGAGACTCACTCATGTGCTATGTGTATGAATAGCATATGAATAGTTCTTTTTATTCCAGAGTAGTAGTGCATTTTATGAACATACTACAGTTCGTCCGTTCACCTCTTGAGGTATATTTGGTTTTCAGTTTTAGCTATTATGAACATAGTTTCTATGAATCTTTGTAAGTCTTTGTTTAGACAAATGTTTTCATTTTTGTTAGATCAATACTTAGGAGTGGAACATTGGGTCATATGGTTACTATATGTTTGACTTCAGAAGCACCTTTCAAAGTGCTTTCTGAAGTGGTTGTACCATTTGAAAACATTTCCTTCCTTAACAGAGAGCTCCAGTTGTTCTGTATCTACTCATTGTTTTAAAGTTGAATAGAATTCTCACCATATGTTTGGATAGTGTTAAATTAATATTAAGAAAGAAGCCTGTAGTCATCAGGAGTCTGTATTTGGTCTGACTAAACTGTAGGATAGTTCAACAATAAGGAAATAACTTTTTTGTCTTTTATCTTCCCAAGGTTGTCAGTTTTCACATAGATCTTTATTTTCTTGACAAAAGTACTATTTTTATAGAGGTTTTTTATTATTTTTAAAAATATAGCTCCATTGTCATAATCCAGATAGGCAATCCTACTGTAATCATATAGAAATCACATTTCTGAAATACGTTTCTCTTTTTGAATCCATTTATTTTTATAAAACCTCCTGAACCCCAGTGTCTTATATATAGCAGATATCTTACATAGTGCAGATGTTCAGTCAGTGCCCATTTTTTGAATACCATATTTTTACTTCATAATATATAGTATTTACCATTCATGCCAGTAGCTAAATTGGACAAAACTGTAAAATAATAAGTCTGACTTATTTTGAAGTCTTCTTAACTGGCATAATGAATGATTCAAGTTGTTGAATTTGATCTGTAAATCACTTAAAAGATCTTTGATTCCCAGTAGCATCAAAGGTAGAAAAGAGTTTCTTCTAATAAGGCAGAAGGGTTTCTCCTTTGCTTTGTCTAGTAATTCAAAATAATCTTGTAAGGTTGGGCAGATCTACCCCATGCCAGGGTGGAACAGCCACAGTGTTTCTGTGTTTAACTTTAGGCCATCTCTTCTCTTTTAAAATACACACACGCATGAACTTCCACCATTACCACCACCATTACCAACAACAGCAACACAAAGCCCAAGTTTGTTTCAGGATCAGTTTGGGAATGTAGAAAAAAGCCATTGTTGACTCTGGAGTCAGCCCTGCCGAGCTGAAACAAGACTACTTTTCATTTTGGGTGAGTGGGATAATGTTCATTGTATATATGTGCCAGGAAGATTTAGAGTTTTCACCTGAGGTAAATCCCATGGGTTGAGTTTTGTTCTTCAGCCTCTTGTCATACTAGTCATTTTTAGGGCTTCTCCTGCCTTCCTTTAGGTATCTTTTCTACTCTGAAGAAGAAATCAGGTCTCCTTATCCAAATGCCTCCTTAGCTTTTATTTATTTATTTTTTTTAAAGAAAAGTCACTTACAACACTATCATGATCCCCGGGAGAATATAGAAGAGCACAGTCTCTGGCTTCAGAGTTCCTATCAGTTCCTGTCAGCAGAACCGTACATACTGTTGTTGGAATAAAATTGCCTGCTAGAGTAATTTTGTGATAGGCTCTCTTAGGTACCATTGCATTAGGAATGGAAGACCAGAGGGGCAGAGGATAAGAAAATATATTAGAGGTGATGTGAGAGGAAGCCAGCATTAGTCTATGAGGGTTTACTTTCCATATGTGATCTGTGTCACACAGCAACTCTACCTACAAAGACAGTAAACCAGCTCCGTGCTTTGATTTGTCCGTCTGTAAACAGAGTAATACTACCGGTGTCATCAGGTTAATGGGATGAGCAAATGAATTCATATAGGTCAAGGACTTGAAATGCTGAGAGTTTTAATCTTCTGCTATTCTGTACAACAATAAGGACTAAAGTATTTGCTTTAAAAATGCACGCACCTTCTGTCGTATATTTTTACAAAATAGAGTAGAAGATATTAACCATGGTTATTTCTATGGAATTGGATGTTTGGTGATTTAAGTGTTCCTTTTTTCTATAATAAAGTTTATTTTACTTTAAATTTTAGATGAAAGGAGGATATTCACTCTTTATAAGTAATGCTGCCTAACAGTTGCATTTAATCAATAGGGGTTTCTTCTCCCTTTTTTTTGTTAGCTTTCTCTACTTGTTTTTGACTAGCTCCTCAAGACTTTGTAAGCTGTGAGTTCAGAACATACTGTAAACCTTTAACATGATGATCTGGGTAGTTCTTTAGAGGTTCATTAATGTCTTATTTTGCTGTTGATTGTGGCTTAATAGTTATTCTCAATGTTTGTTCTGGCTCAGTCACTGAATGTGGCCATCCTGTAGCAAATAGTCCAGAGCCTCAGGAGATACTGTGTTGATTATTTATTGCTTTCCTGGTTGTTTTTTGTTTGTTTGTTTGTTTTTGGCACATAGTAGAAATATTTATCTCTGAGAGTCCACAGATTTCATTATTCCTTAGGCTAGTTTCTGTAGTAGCCACAGAACTTTACAGATGGGAAAGATCCATATTTACTGGTTTCAGATTTGACCCAAGGATGTCTTTGGTTGTGCAGATCAGGATCTAAGGGATTTAAATGGACAAAATGGTTTCTGACATCTTGGATTATCTGAAGAAAAGAACCAGGAATGAATGGAGGTAAGGAAGTAAAGGAAATAATAGTACTGATGAATAAAGGCAGTTATGGAAGAATACAGGGGTTTATAGAAATAATTACTGACTTTGCTATGGAACCTGCCTCTTAAAATTTACTCCTCTTTTATCTATGTGGGATATGGTGTTGCAGCTGAAAGACTCTGAAATCTACAGTTAGTTTGGGGGAAGATAGAAGTCAAGTTACTGCTCACTTAAAATGACCTTAGACAAGTCTCTTAACCTTTTTCAGTTTCTTCACCTGCAAAATACAGGTATTAATAAAAATATCTATACTGCCTCTTAAAAGGGCTGTTGCGGGGTTCAAGTAAAATAATGTATGTAAAAATGTTTTGTAAATAGTAAAGCTGTAGCTAAGTATTTGATGGTGATGATATTTATGACCACAGTTGGTCTTCGCAACTACGATAGCTGTCTTATGTTGCTCTGGGCTTCTGTGTTCACATTTCAGCTGTCCTCTGTGTAGAGGCATTTGGTTTCATGAACCATAGAATGTCCTGTTAGTGTTCAACCTGTGTATGAGTGTTTTCCTGGCCTTGATCATTCTCCCAAGTGGTGAAAGCTGCTGATTATTGTGCTTCATTGCAAAAATCTGGAAGAAGGCAGCACACATGGTGAGAGCTTTAATCTACTGCTGGCTAATTGAAGGATGGATGGAGGCTGGGAGGTGGTTCTGAGGAACAAGTGGTGCTGTGGGCCCCGTTTCTGCCGCATTTACCTAGTCTTCCTCACTGCCTTCATGTACCATGATGACAAACTTCCTTATAATTTTGAGTGTGGTAGGAGGAGAAGAAAAAGGTGATTGATTTTACAAATGCAGAGGTTGTAGTTGGAATTTTACAGTTTGCCCTCTGTGAGCAAGTTCTGCATCTGCAGATTCAACCAATTATGGATTGAAAATATTTGAGTATAAAAACAATTTAAAAAGTATTAAATATTCTACGTATAACAAAATTTCATATGTACCCCATACATATGTACCAACATAATTAATAAAAAAATGAAAATACAGTATAACAACTATTACATAGAATTTACACTACAGAATTTTATATAAGGGACTAGAGCATCCATGGATCCTTTTATCCTTAGGGAGTCCTGGAAGCAATACCCTGCAGATACCAAGGGGCAACTGCAGGTTGTTAAAGGTACAGTAAATTTAATAATGCACTTAGTTCTCAAAAGAGTACAACAGGATAAGTTGATACTTTACAGACTTATTTGGTATTTTATTACCATATTGATTCAGGTGCATGCTCATTTGGCCCAGGTAAGAAGGGTTTGCCTCAGTGTCAAAAAGACACAGCATGGATTACAAATAGCAGTTTTTATTAAAATATGATATTTTTAAGATATTTAGTAAAAAATATACTGTTTTATCTTATTCTCTCAAACATATAAGAGACCCATGAGATTATTTTAATTAAAGAAAAAACAAAAACTTGTCCTTTTGATACTTGGAAGAAATTATAAAGTATAATTATATCAATTTGGTATTCTTTACAATTTGATAGTACAGCATCTATTTTTATGCTTTTAGTAATGTATGCAGTGTTGAAAGCATCGAAGTTGCACAAAATAAAAAAATGTGAAATGTGTTCCACATTTATTTATTTATTTATTTTAACCAAATGGAAATTGTTCCATTGCTAAAAGGCTGAATGTTGCCTTTTAGCCATTTAAAACAAATTCATAAATAAATATTTTAACCTTCAAAATTAAAGTATTTGAATCTATAAATTCTGGTTGAATGGAGCATATAATAAGAAATAGTTGAAGGCAGCAGGACAATATTAATAGGTAACTTTTGTATCATCTCGTGATATTATTAAATGTATTGGTTAATCCAAAAATACTCCATGTAATACATAATTTCCCATTGGATCATCTCTCTTGCTTTGAAAAGAGATTGTTCCAGCTTTGTTTTAACATTGGCATTCAAATAACTTGAATAACTTGTCTTATTAAAAATATGAATTCTAAGCAACTTATTTTTCTATGATGATGTCCTATTTTAATTGATGTTACCTAATTTAAAAAATTCAAATCAGTGTTTTGATTAATAAGCTTCAAGTATTTGGCTGGGCACGGTGGCTCACGCCTGTAATCCCAGTACTTTGGGAGGCCAAGGCAGACGGATTACCTGAAGTCAGGAGTTTGAGACCAGCCTGGCCAACTTGGTGACACCCCATCTCTACTAAAAATGCGAAAATTAGCTGGGCATGGTGGCAGGGGCCTGTAATCCTAGCTACTTGGGAGGCTGAGGTAGGAGAATTGCTTGAACCCAGGAGACAGAGGTTGCAGTGAGCCGAAATTGTGCCACTGTATTTCAGCCTGGGTGACAGAGCAAGACTCCGTCTCCAAAAAAAAAAAAAAAAAAAAAAAAAAAAAGCTTCAAGTATTTATAAATCAATGCTATGCTATGTAATAATGGTTAACATTTATTGAGCTCTTACCAGGCACTGTTGTAAGCCCACAGAAGGCAGTAACTTGTTGAATCTTTATTATCACTGTAAGAAGGTAAGAACTATTTATACTCATTTTATAGTTTATTCTTATTTTACAGTTGAGAATACTAAAGCATTGCTACTTAAGTAACTTGACCAGTATCATGGCTACTCAACTGTGGTAAAGCCACAGTATGAATTTAGGCAATGTGGATAGAGAATTCAGCATTCTTATTCATTGTGTTTTGTGAAATATAGAAAACTTACAGATAAAGCACAAAATGTTCACATTACTCAGATTAAGGCCAACAAATATGCACATCTATTTTGTAGAATCGATATCTGCTTTTATTAGGTGAAAATAGTCATTTAAAGAACTCAGATATTTATATAATGTCACTACTGGTAAAGACTGCTTATTAAAAAATACTTGCTATTATAAACCCTATTAAGCAAATCATATGTTCTTCCTGTTTTCTATGTGAATTTTGTGAGTTTACAAATTTTAGAAGGATTTCTAGAATTCTTCCTGTTCTAATATTTTATGAATTTATGATCCCCTTTCCTTTAATCTTAATTCCTGAAATTGTTCACTTGTAAAACTGTTGATTTGTTTAGTCATTTAATTCTTTTTCTTTTGTTCTTCACCCAAATTTATTGAGGGGGTTCTGCATCTCACAGATGATAATATGTTTTCATTTTCATTCAGTTCAAAATACTTTCTCTTTTAATTCTTTGACCCATGGGTTAGTTAGAAATGTATTATTCAGTTTCCAAATATTTGATTTGCTTTATATTTTTGTTATTGATTTTTAACTTAATTCTTTTGAGATCATACAACTTACTTTGTAAGATTTGAATCCTTTAAAATTCATTGAGATTTGTTTTGTGGTCAGGTATGGTCTGTCTTCTTAAATGTTTTGTATGTACTTGAGAAGGGTATAAATTCTGTTGTTTCTGGGTGGAATGTTCTATAAATGTCAGTTTGTACAAATTGATAGATGCTGTTCAAATTTTTTATATCTTTACTACTTGTTATATCAGTATTAAAAGAAGGGTATAAAGTATCCATCAATAATACTGCATTTTATTATTTCTTTTTCAGATCAACTAGGTTTTGTTTTATGTATATTGGAGTTCTGACAATAGGTACATAAACATTTAGGATTGTTATATTCTCTTGATGAATAGACTCCTTTATCATTATGAAATGACTCCTCTTATTCCTGGTAATATTTCCTGTTTTGAAATTTCCTTTGACATTAATATAGCATTATATATATTTACATAATTTTGATTTTAATCTGTGTCATATTTAAAGTGCATTTCTTGTAAACAGCATTTAGTTTGTCTTTTTTTTTTATATGGTTTGACAATCTCTGTGTCTTCATTGGTGTGTTTGAATTTTATTTAATGTGATTATTGATATGGTTGGGTTTAAATCTGCTGTGTTGCCATTTATTTGTTGTTTGTTCTGTCTATTCTTTGGTTCCTTTTTTCCTTTTTTCTTTCCTTCTCTTGGATTAATTGAATAATTTTTATGATTCCATTTTATGTTGTTAATTGGCTTATTGCTCTACTTATTTATGTTTTACTCTTTCAGTGGTTACTGTATGGTTTAATGTATGCTGCTTTAACTTATCACAGTGTACCTTCAAATAATGCGTCACTTCATGTATAGTGTAAGAAAAGCCAGTGATTCTCAACAGCACCTGGGACAATGGGATAAAGGACCATACTGGAATCATACTGGGTGCACATATAGGAGCTTTGAGAATTCCTCATTTCAGATGCCCTTCTATTGCCTTTTTTTCCCCCTAATAAGGATACTGATAACATCCTTTCTTTTTCTGGATGAGAACACTGAGGCTCAGGTTAAAGTGGCTTTAGTAAATGGCAGAAACAGGCCCAACATAGCATAATATAATGAATACTGGTCTTTAAGTCAGTTACACCTGAATTTGAACTCTAGTAACTCTTGCTTGCTAGATATGTGATCTTGGACAAGTTAATTAACCAGTATAATGTTCATGCTAAAATATGGAGAATAATCACCTTATAGGGCTGTTGTCCCATGTGCTCATACAACACTTGATTTCTATCTTGGTTGTCTAAATGGGATAGTATTTATAAAGCACCTAGTTAAATTGCTTGGCAGGACTTCAAATATACTTGTCATGTAAAGATTCTGGAAGTAATTGGCTGACTCCCAAGTAAGTGCTCTTATTTTACTTACACAGTAAATTATCTCTGCAGACTTTAACCAGTCCTTTATACCTTGAAACATTTTGTGCACATGTTAGAGAAGCAATGATTAATATAACTGAAGTTATTATGAGCAGGTATGATAATTAAACCAAATAGGTTCAGAGTTTGAAGAGATCTAGGTAGTGAATAAAGCTTCAGGAAGGCTAGTGGCGGGGACATTCAGGAACGTTACCTGCTGTCTTCTAGGAATTGATAGAGAGATTGAGGGGTCAGCACTGATGTGATGTGAGAGGGAATATAATCTTGGATCTCATTGTGTTGCATTTGCAATTAGGCAGTTCATATTATAGAATTAGAATTTAGGTAAATGAGAAGGATTTGGAGCAAGAGATTAGAAAGTCATCATGATATGCAAGTGAAAGTTGAAGTTGCAAAATAATATTTCAGGGAGAGTGTGTACAGAGAGGAACAGAAAAGGCAAAGGATGTATCTTAGGGGACTAGTCCTTATTGAGGAGAGAAGAAAGAGGAGATAGCCAAGGAAGTTAATGCTTTCCTCATCTTGGGATCTTTCCCAGCATCTAAC
The DNA here is from genome assembly GCF_049350105.2 of Macaca mulatta. Classification (NCBI taxonomy): domain Eukaryota; kingdom Metazoa; phylum Chordata; class Mammalia; order Primates; family Cercopithecidae; genus Macaca; species Macaca mulatta. The sequence continues at coordinate 96,033,144 of NC_133420.1, forward strand.
AATAGTGACCTGCCTTCAGTAATGGAATATTTTATTGAATTTATAGTGGATGTAGGTCTTGTTAGTTTTATTCTTAAATAGATCTGGAACTATTATTGTGTATATTAAAAATGCTAGTCATTGGCCAGGCATGGTGGAGAATGGTACTGGTTGACTAGCCGTGGTGGCTCATGCCTGTAATCTCTGCACTTTGAGAGACTGAGACAAGAGGATTGCTTGAGCCCAAGGGTTCGAGGCTGCAATGAGTCATGATTGCACCACTGCACTCCAGGTTGGGCAACAGAGCAAGATCCCAACTCTTTATATATATAGTGGTATCTACTGCAATGTGCTCTTTTGGTAAGGCAGCGAATACGTCTTTGGGTCTTTCAACTAGTATGAACAATGAAAGCTAACTAACTCTGTAGTGTTTTTAATTTCTCACTGATTTTGCAAGATAATGATTTTACTCAAGATTGACATTCTCATAACTTGAATATTTCAAATATGAAATGCAAATTTTGTTTCTTTTAGCTTGGAAATACAGAAAACATTACAGGTATTTTAAGCAGACTGGAATATGGCAGGAGCATAGCCTTTACAGTCAGATGTAGTTTCATGTGTGTCCTGGTTTTGTCTTGCCAATGCTGAGCTCTTAAGAAAAATATTTGATCTTTCTGAAGCTCAGTGTCCCATTTCAATAAAGTACGCAACCAACACACACATAATTTTCACACAAAGTTGTTGTGAAAATTAAAGTATTAAGTTTAGTAGCAGATATGTGGTAGGTGTTCAATAAATAGCAGCTTTTAAAATTTTTAATTGGATGTAACAGAGGAGGTAAAGATGAAAGAAGACAATCTTGATTTGTTGGGATCTTGATTTATAGATTTATTGGGAGAATTTGCAAGTACCAAACACTAGCCTTACCATTCTTCATGTTATCTAGGTGGAGAGTACAATTTTTTTTCTTTTCCTGATTTATTACTTAGTATTCATCCTCCCACACTGGGATGTTATTCAAAAAAGCATAAAGGTTTTTCACTTGCAACCTTACTAAGAATTGTCAAGAGAACTGCTACACTGCAGAACTTAGCTTATATTTGCTCCAACTGCCTCTACTCAAAAGGTGTTAAAGCAATGAACTGTTAGGGTAAATTTCACATTCAGGAAGCATTTGTTCCTTGTCTTCAGAGCAAGGAGAAATAAACAGGGATGAATTCTTTAAAGAAACTGTGTCTAGGATCTGCAGTAGTTTTAGATATTTTTCTTTATTGAGGTTCTTTTTTTGTCTCGTAAAGTTAAACTGAAACATGAAAAAGAGCATAATCTAAATACTAAAGGTGGGCCACTTAAAAATAAAAGTGTTCACTTCTTAGCAACTTAAACAAATCATAAGCTATAGTATGATGTTCCTAAAATATTAAACTCCCATATAAAAATAATTTGATTGTGTATCCTTGAGAAAGAACATAAATTACCTAGATTATGAATTGTTTATTAAGTCTTATAGTATTTCACAAAACAATTTACTAAGTAAATTGAATGCACTGAAAGAGTTCTACTTGGTATACATTACCTTGTGCTTTAACAAGTATTTTAATATTCTCTTAGGAAGATGCCATTGTTTCTGTTTGGGAAATTGGATTAAAAGCTGGGACTAGTATCCTTAGGAGAATAGGTTGTAACTGAAAAAAAATTCAGTCTTGCTATAAAATGACAATTTTGTAAAAATTTCTGTGTATTTCTCAAGGAGAGAGGTTTTTGGGTTTTTCCTGTTAAATTGAGAAAATTTTCTATATGTAAAGCCTGTGCTTTAACCAGTTAAAGAAGTGTGATTTTTTAGACTCAATATAAAACATATTAGAATCTTATTTTCTGAAGTTACCCTATTCTCTATAGTTATTGACTTTTATTCAGCTCACATTAAATAATAAACAAATTTTCAACATTGGTGGTAGCTTTGTTAATATTCAGTTTGGAAGAAAAATGAATTTGCCAGTAGAATTGCCAGCATCAATAATTTTTAAAAGTAAGAAATTTGCAGTTTTTTTCTGGTCATTCAAAGCTAGTTATAAATTTCCCTCTCTTTCTAAGACTAACTAACAGAATTGGTATGCTTAAAAAGTGGACTGAATCCTATTATTTTAAGCCAGGTGATAGCTTTTACTGCAACTATGTTGCATCTCCTGAAATAACCCTGAGCTTCAGGAAATACCAGCTTCACCCTTTGCACCTTTCTTTTACAACCTTTTACTTACATATTTACCTTAGGAAGATGATATTTTTGTTTAGAGCCCTCTCAAGAAGAAGAAAAAAAAAACGAATTAATATATCTTTATTAAATGGTTTGAAGCCTTTCTTTTACTTCTCTATAGGTAATTACTATTTATTTACTTGAAACAAAAATAGCATTATCGTTGAGTCAAGAGCTCAATTCTATAATTCATAACATTCCTTATAAAGTGGTATGGTAGAGCTTCATTATGGATATTCAAATAGATCATGGCACTAACCGTGACTCAAGGTCACCTTGAAGGCCTGTCCAGCTTTAGAGTCTGTGAGCTTACATTTCTCTGAACATAGATAAAGTAAAGTAATATGACATGATTAGTGTTGACCTTCAGTGGTCTTATTATGAAGTAGTTCTACTGTACTTTGGAAAGAACAAGCCAGGAATACTCAAATCAGATACTGATCCTATTTCACAGTAAGCTTTGTTTTGAGACACTGAATATTTTGGCCAGGTGGCTTATGTCTAAGTACTGAAAATAGCTTAACTGTTATTTTTGATGCCCATAATGTTTAAAATGGTGTGACTATAAGATCCTATGGATAATGTTACAAGTAGTCATCCAGATGTGTGAAAATAATTTCAAAGAAGGAAATGATACAATTAAGCTGCACTCCTGATTCGGCTTATATATGTAGAGTATTTTGGAGGGGCCGTTGGTGTAGCCAGTGTTTGGCTGTGCGACTGACTAGGTCCTTATAACTGGAGGTGGAGGAAAGGTAGAGAAGAGAACAAGAGGCCCGCGTGGTGGCTCACACCTGTAATCCCAGCACTTTGAGAGGCCGAAGTAGGAGGATCACTTTAGGTCCAGCGTACTAGAGCAGCCTGGCCAACATGGTGAAATCCCCTCTCTACAAAAAAAAAAAAAAAAAAAAAAATTAGCTGGGTGTGGTGCCACACACCTGTAATCTCAGCTACTCAAGAGGCTGAGGTGGGAGGATCACTTGAACCCAGGAGGCAGAGGCTCCCCCAGGCTGAAACCCCATCTCTACTAAAAATACAAAAATTAACCAGGCTGGTGGCAGGTGCCTGTAATCCCAGCTACTTGGGAGAATTGCTTGAACCTGGGAGGCGGAGGTTGCAGTGAGCCAAGATCGTGCCACTGCACTTCAGCCTTGGCAAAAGAATGAGACCCTGTCTCAAAAAAAAAAAAAGGAGAGAAAGGAGCAAGAGAGAAAGGGAGAGAGAGAGAGAGGGGAAGATGGATTGATTCGCTGTCCTACATTTAAAAAACTTCCATTGCTGTCTTAATTTAAAAAGAATTTATGTATTCAATGTTGAGTAAACCTTATAGGGAAAGGGAATAGAGTTTTTGTATGTAAATAACCTTTTAGTTTTATTTAGAAAACACCATCCTTATAAATTTGGTTTGTGAGAAAAGTGGCTCCATGGATCATGAGAAATAATCAGCCCATATTTGTATCTGATTTTGAATATAATATGTAAATATTAGCTAACTGTTATGGTACAACAAGAATATCATTTATATTACCTTCCTAAGGAAGATTACGTAGAAAATAAAATTTTTGAGTCAGTTATACTGGGAGGTGTTTGCTTCTACTTTGCCTTAATATCATATTGTAGAAATACTACTTTTATGAAAATTAGGCATAGGCAACTTGTGAGCTAGTAAAAGCCAATAGTATGCATCAGATGATTAAAGAAATCAAGCAGTATGGTTGGTTTCAGAGTTATATTTATACAAAGCAGTTTTTAAATATTTTTAAAAGAATGCATGAACATAATATGTAAAGAGGTAATTGGGAAGCATTTTAACGTGGATAAATAGTACATGTTGTGGAAAGCTTGTAAACCTGCCATCTAAAACTGATTACCCTTATGAGCATTTCATGCTGTTTGACAGTGAAAAGTGCACCTTGTAAAAGCTGTTACACAAACCATTACATTGAAAAGGTTTCCATCTCACACCCCAAAATTACACTTATTTGCTGCAAGTGAAAATTCAGAATTTGTTCCCTGTTTATTTTGGTTACAATTACTGTTATGTTGAATTTTGCTTTTTGCCTCTTCCAGGAAAACTAGAAATTAGTGTTTTTGGTTTCTTTATTTCAGTGTAAATAGAGTCAGTTTGCATATTATAAATGGCATCCAGAGATGATGTAATAATAAAATTCTGAGCCTGAAACACTCAGAAACGCTGTATAATAATAAAATACTGAGCATGGAACACCAAGATACTCCATGTAAAGTATTTTGGTAGATAGAGAAAAACAAGTTGGCAAGATGGTTCAGAATTCCTATAGAATATAAAGTCCTGTGAACCATTTTAGTTGATAGCGCCACACACACACACACACACGCAGAGTTTGCCTCACTTGAAATCTTGTTAAACATCCTGAAACAGAGCCTTACTCATTTATGTGAGAAAGAAACTTGGAAATGTCTAAGAGAAACTCTTAAGATTGCATTCTTCATGTTATATGAGTATTTCTTTCATTGTGTAATAAGCGCTTTGCACATATGTCAGGCCTTCCTACCTCTGAGTGCCTTCCTCCTTTCTTTTATTAACCATAGTCTGTTAGAAAGAGCTTTTGACTGGGAATTGGGAGTCTTGTATTCCAATGCTTGATCTGATACTGTTGGATCCATTTGGTTGATTTTTCTCAGATTCTTTGTGAAATGGGAGCCTGCACTCGATGATCTGAATACTTTTAAGCTTTAAAGGGCTGTGATTTTGGGAAGCAGGTCAATTATCTGAAAACTGATTACTCCTTTACCAAAAGAAAATTTACTGGGTGATCAATTCACTGAATAGATAGATAGTTTTTTAAAAATCAGTTTGCTGAAACATAAATTCACTGAATAGCTATTTTGTTAAATTTACCTAATACTCTGATTTATCATTTTGTCCAGTGACCAGTTTTCTAAATTATAAACTGCCTGAAATGTGTTTGTATTAGCTACATAGAAAGTTTATCACAAATCATGCTGCATAGAATAGCTGCAAAAGTTTTTGAAATTTTTAGTGGGAAGTAATTATTAAGTTTTAATTTGATTTTAATTTTTCCATCGCAATTTCAAACCTGATATTTTGCAATAGAATTATTTATCAGTCTAACTCAGCTGAATGCCAATTTTATCATTGATACTTCAAATACTGCATGCTTTTTAGTTACTTAAAATGGAAGCAACATGTTCATCCAATTCAATTGGTTAAGAAGTGTGTGAATTAAGGGAAGTATAGAATGTATTTAAGTGGATAGAAAGTGTGTTAAAAGAAACAAATCTTCTGTACTATAATTTATACACTTTTTGGTATTCAAAACGTTCATAACCCTTTGATTTAAAATAAATAGATTCTGATCCCCAAAAGTTGTTAGACCAGAAAATAGCAAAATGGCAGAATATAACATAGATAGACAACAGTGCTGGATTACAACAGTATTTCAGGTAAATTAAAAGCTTGAACTCGTCAACTTAAATATCAGAGAATTCTTAAAAGATTCTTTGAAACTATTTTATTCAGTACAAATAGCTGTTAACAATGTAAAGGGTTAAAAGAAACAAGTTTTGACTGAATGGGTAATTTGTCAAATTGGCCATTAGGCAAAATAAGTTTATTTTTGGCAAAGTAGACCTAGTTTTATCATACCCCATCACCATCTGTGCCAGGGATGGGGAAAAAGAGGCAGTAGTGGAAGACTACTGTATTGGGAGTTAGAACACTTTTTCCTCAGTCACACCCTATAAGCCAAGTAGGAACCATTTGGAAGGTCTCCCTCTGTGTTTATTTGCATGTGCCTGTGTGATGTGCTGTGTGTCCAACTTAACTTTTGATACCAAAGACCTGTTGTCTGTGTGTGTGGCTGTATGTGTGTGTGTGTGTGTGTGTGTGTGTGTGAGAGAGAGAGAGAGAGAGAGACAGAGAGAGACAGAGATAACTCCTACAGCACAGACTTTTTTGAAATAACGAAGTAGTACAATAAAAAGGCCTGGGTGAGACTTGAAAAATTGCTTTTTACTTTCCTCTGCTTGGCCGATCCTTGTAACAAAACATGTCCTATATAAGCATGATTGACTGAAACAACAAAATGAAAAGATCAGGGTATATGATGAATTATTTGGCATGCACCAAGGAAGGGTGGCCCTGTGCTCAAGCAGGAATAGAGACGTTAGTTGTACTGCAGGATTACCTATGGGATTGCTATGGGGCTTAATTACCCTGAACAGTGTCTTTGGCCTACAGCCTTTCTTAAAGCTCTGTCTGTTTCTCAGTTATTGCTCTTGATTGCAGTGCCATTAGTAAGTAGAGTTAAATATCATTTTCTTGCCATTGCTGAATGCAATTTGTGATCAAATGTAAAGGTCAGGGAGCAACAACCCCTGGCACCTGTGCCGGAGACTCACTGAAACCAACTCATTGGTGAATGAATGAGTTGAGATTGCCCTTTCTTTTGGTGTCTTGAGAAGCTGTAGGCCGTCATTCCTACTCCTTTAGAAGTAGGTGTGATGGTGTGTACCTGAGAGCTCAACTCTGAGATTTCAGAAAGAAAAGATATTGTATTGTGGCACATTGATTTTTAACATTTTCTGAGCCCTAATTCAAATTCCACCAAGCCCGTCTGTATGGATGCTTCAGCAGAGTTAGTATAGAAACTCTGAATATTCCATGATTCAGTCATTTTTATTAGTCTTAGCTAAGATCTACAGAATAGACAGTCATCTTGTCAGATACTCTGCATTGCTGGAAATGAAATTAAGATATTTTTTGGAAAACTATTAACTGGATTAAAAAATTACAGCATATCTAATTTCCATAATATAGAAGAATGAAAACATAGAAAAGACTCTAGACAGGACTACATAATAGTTGCTGTGTTAAACATCTAAATAGTTGTCATATTTTTAGCCTAATACTGCATATGGGTAGGTTAAAAAAAAGAATGAAACAAAATGTTGCTCCTTGACTTAGCAGGTGGTATAGCATATTCAAGTTCTCACTCTGCCCATTTCTAGTTATATGAAGTTATATGACCTTGGTGCTGATAGAATTGTTTAAGTTATATGCCTTAGTTTTCTCATCCATAATAAACGGGATAATAATAGTACCTACATCAGGATTTCTAAGTGTGTTAACTAATTAGTAACTAGAGGCTTCTTAGAATACCTTTTTTTGGTAGAAAGTTTCAATGATTATTAAGAGAACATAGCAGAATATCAGTTGAATGTTACCAAGCTCAAATATATTTCAAGTGGTTAATTAACGATGAAGTCAGAACAATTACTATTAGGCTAATTACTTATTCTTAGCATTTCAGCTATTAAAGATCTCTGAGTGCTTCTGTCCCATAAAAACAAAGGAATCATACCAGGCCACTTATTCTAAGAAGACATGATTAGAGCATTAGATCTGAATCCACAATTCAGTGAATCAGGTGTACTTATTAAAACACAGTAAATGATATGTCAGAAGGTTCAGAGCAATAGCTGAAGACTTGATTTGTTCATTTGAGTTTACTTAATCCTTATCTTGTTTCTTTATTTTAAAAAACTATACCCAAAGTCTTTTGAGTCTTTTAATTCTTTGAATATGGGAATTGTTATAAAATTCTGTTGTAATAGAAATTGAACATGAAGTCACACTAGAAAATTAAGAAAAAACACTTAATAATTTGATTTAAAATGGCTGTGATATACAATTACGTTTATGTAGAATTTTTTAAAAATTATATAGAAGATGCCTCTAGTACAGCATATTCTAATATTAATGTTTCAATAGGGTCTTAAACTCATCTTCTTTGGAGATTATTCTTTCAACAAATCAAAGATTCTATGTATATATTGGGTGCTGTGGCTACATATGTAGGTGAAAAAGATAAGTATAGTCCATGAATTCATGGAGTTTGTAGTCTTGTTGGAGACACACTTACACTATAGATGTGATAATTGCTGTGTACTGAGTAAAGATAGTGTGCTATGGGAATACCAGGCGGACACTAGATTCGGACTTGTTAAGAGCAAGGTGGAAAAGCAGTGGTTGTTTGGGAAGCTATCAGGAGAAAGTAGGATTTCTCCTGAGACCTGAAAGACAAAGTGAAGATTAGAGGAGGTAAGAAGGAAAAATTGTTTCAAGCAGAAGAAAATACCTGTTCAAATGTCCCCAGGGTTGGCTGAGTCAGTGGCTCATGCCTGTAATCCCAGCATTTCGGGAGGCTGAGGCAGGTGGGTTGCTTGAATCCAGGACTTTGAGACTAGGGTGGGCAACATGGTGAAACCCTGTCTCTACAAAAAAATCCAAAAAATTAGTTGCCAGGCGTGGTGGTACGTGCACGTGGTCCCAGCTACTCAGGAGGCTGAGATGGGAGGATCACCAGGGCCTGGGAGGTTGAGGCTGCAGAGTGAGCCAAGTTTGTGCCACTGCACTGCAGCCTGGGCATCACAGTGAGACCTTGTCTCACAAAAACAAAACAAGACAAAAAACCAAATGCTCCAGGGTTGGGGAACTGTGGGTAGTTCCATAAGGCTGGACTGTATATACTCTTGGGAAGACAGTAGTAGGCAGGGGCTATATTCTAAAGAGCCTCCTAAGCCTTGTTAAGGGTTTGCAGTTTATTCTGAGGGCACTAAGAACCTATTGTAGGTAGTGGCCTGAACTCTAGGGATCTGTGTGGCGAGATATAGATATGTGGGTATATTTTTGAGACATAATTAGGAAGCAGACTCAGTAATTTATTAAATTTGGAAGATGAGAGAAAAAAAGAAATCTGGCTCTTACTAGGCTTCTTTGAGAAAAAATGATGCCAAGATGACTGGATCCCAAGATTACCACTTTTATCTTATGCTGTCAGTAGAATTTGAATTCATTGAGGGCAGACTGTGTATCCCCCAAGGCATGTAACAGCAGTTATTGGCAGAACGTTTAACAGAAAGGATGAAAATCTAAATCGAATTTTGATGATTTCATGTAAACAGGTGGACTAGTAATGATGATAGGGTATTTAAAAAGATTCAATGGGTAGTTAAAGATATAGAACTGTAGCTCAATAGAAGGAAAGATTATTGATAGAGTTACAGATTTGGGAGTTATTCACATACGGATAATAGTTACTAGTGACCAAACTCTTTAAAACAGAGTGTTGAGAGAGCAGAATACACCCCAGCTCAACTCTTTTTTTTTTTTTTTTTTTTTTTTTCCTGTTCAAAGGGAAGAAATTAAACTTCTGAGGCAAATAGAAAGACTGGCCAGACAGTTAGGAAGAAAATCAGAAAAATTGAATGTCTTGGAAGGCAAGGAGGAAGAGCTTTTTGATAAAAGAGATTGTTATTAATTTCAAGTGTAATTTGATAGTACAATGAGTGTGAAAAATAAGAAAAGGTCATAGAATTTGCAGATTAAAAGATTGTTCCTTGGTGACTTTGGAAAAGATGATCTTCTCTTGGAGGGATATGGCAGAAACTAAATAACAAGGTGTCAGTAGTGGAATAGAATGGGCAGAAATGAAGACAGTGACTGTAGATAACTCTTCTGAACAAGTTTGGTGATGAAAGTAGTGATTGGGATGTTATAATTAATGTATTATCAAGGATAAAAGAAGAGTTTTTTCCCCATTTTAGTCTCTATGGAAGACCACCAAAGTATAATGAGAGAGATGACAATGAAACTTATTATATGAAATTTCACACTTATCTAAAATGTTATATAATGACAACTATATTTTTGTAAAGAATTTACAGTTGATTTTGAGCATTATAATAAACCCAGTTAAGGATATTAACTCATGATTTATGAGACAGCCTAGGATAACCAACTTTAGACGATGTAGCTATATAGTAATGAGATTTTAAAGGAATTCTTGTTTCTGAAGGCAAGAAAATGCTTCATACCAAATTGGAAGGACAGCCATCCACGGAGTGCATCACCAGTTCCCATAGATAAGTACCAGTGGAACTGTTTGTAATTCAGTATAGATGACTTATTTCAAATTTTACTGATTTTTACAGAGAAATAATTTTTCTGTTAAGTATCTGAATTTACAGAATTGGCTATAGTCTTTAATCTGTTTACATTTTTATCCTTTGGCCAAGTCTTTATTCCAAGTGTATATACATATAATGAAAATCAATGTAAAAATTTAATAGCATTATGTTTTACAGCAAGTGTTTTCAGAATTTATGTGTCTGTGAATATATAGAGGTTTTTTTGAGGTCCACTTACACCCATGTTCACTACATTTGCCAGAAAATGGCAGTAATGAGAATTCTGTTCTTTAAGATATTGTACATTTAAAATGGGGTATATTGTTTCCATTATTAGCAATGTTATTATACAGTATTATTTTTCTCTTTTAGATGTGTTGATCTCTTTGAGCCTGTCAGAATAGTTAGCAACTGCAAAAGACTCTATTCTGCAGTTTTATAAAAAGAAAAAGAGAAGAGAGGAAAAAAAAATTATTGTGTAGGCAAGATAATCTAAGAGGAACACTGTCATTGGAGTCTTTTCTGATGTGAAGAAAATTAAGAATTTCTGTTCTGGCTGTCACTCCCTATAAAATCTAAAGGAAACTCTGGTGCAGTATTACCTGCTCGTTTCTTTTGTGGCTCTGTAAATAATGCTGCCTTTTAAGCTAATCTTTGCCTCCCTTTGCTCCTGTCCTGTATGTCTTTCCAGCACTTTGGCTTCAGTGTTAAGGGGATTGTTTTATTTTAGATTTTGGTAATTAGTTCTTTAAGATAAAAATTACAGTAATTTCATTTCTCTCTTTAAGTAATAGTTTTTCATAATCTATTCCGAGTCAAGGAAAGAATTAGTTAAGAGAAAACCTTTGAAAAGTGAAAAAAGTTACGCAGGCAACCTGTACATGTTACCAGTGTGCTGATTAATCAGCTTCAACATTAATCACTGTCATCAGTTATCACAGGAAGATGACTGCTGAACAGTCTACACTATTATCATTCCATCATTTTTCTACAGATCAGTTTAGTACAAAGATTTATTGTACACAGTCATGAGGATTACAACATCAAACCTAAATAAAGAGGCAGCATTTTTATAATACAGAAAATCATGAATTTTCTTTTTACATTCCTCATTTACGTGATTTATTGATTTGATAAAGCCCCGTGTTTTACAATGAATAAATTTTCACAAGGATGTGTTTTATATAAAGAAGGGTTGGTGTTTGACTACAGTTTGTAGTTTAACTAGTTTTTTCATTTGTACTCGGTGAAGGTGGAAGAAATTTGTAGGTGAAGTAATCAGCTCAATATATTTTTTGCCAGAGTTTTAAGAAACTAAATTTAATACGTGACTATTTAAACATGTATTTAAATGTAGCATGTGACTAAACATGTTTAAAATACTTATATATGTGTAACATATATATGCATTAATAATTTCTACTATGCCTCATCATTGTACATTGTCTTTCTTGAAGTTGTCTAATGTCCTTAGGTTTTTTTTTGTTGTTACAGTTATCTTAATATTGTTCATTATCTACTCCAGAATAGTCAGAATTTTGTACATTTTGTACTAAATTTATGTTAAATGTCAGTAATTTCCTCCCCAAAAGCATTGTTCATTTTAGTTGTCTTAATTTTAATAGAAATCTTAACTGCTATAGACGCTATATATGCTACTATTATTTTCCAGCTTTTATTTAGGAATGCTGATGCTGAATCAGAGCATTAGTAATAAAAGTGTTATGCTGCAGAACTTCAATTACAATAATTTTGGGTCTTTATGTAAAAGCACACCAACACACCAATGTTAAACTCCTTGTTCTATGTTTTAAAAATAGTAATTTTCACCTGCAAAACATTTTTTTCTGTAAATGACATTTCTATGATCTTATGTTGAACCAGGTTTCTAATGCTCTTGTAAATAAGTTATTCTTGAATATGATCACATTTTAGATGTCGTTTATTTTCACTATACCCATTAAGTAACTATCATCATAATTTTGGCTAATTTGGTTCAAGTAGGAATGGGAGCTAGCATCTTTTGTCTTTCTATGCTAAGGAAAAAGGAAGGAAATTCTCTGTTGAGCTTGAAAATTAAATTACAGGTCTTTGTTTTCTATACTGAATTAAAACCAGTTACATTCCTCAGTGTTAAAAATAATACAGTAAGTGTAGTGGAACCAAACTTTGCACACTTTGCTCTTTAGGAGAGCAAATTATTTCAGGATGAAAGACCCCAATAAAAATTAGGTGGATACTACCTATTTTTAAGCTAGCCCAGTAACATAGTTGTGTTTGATAAGTAATTGATTAGGTCAGACTATTAATCCATTTAATCTGGCATGTACATTGTGAGTGATAAAAGGAATCCAACTGTGAATTTGAGTGTATTAAATAACATTCAGGAAGTTCCACAAAGAACATTCGAATGCCTTAAAACTTGCAATAATGCATGTTTGTTCCAAACACATTTGCTTTGCCTAGGTTTTACCCATCAGGTTGAAGAAATGCTAATCTTGTTCCATTCAGCAGCTGGGTTTTTGCAATATCTTTTCCTTCTCCTAGGGGTTAATTAGCCTTCTTTCAAAATGTGGCCTATTTAGCTGTAGATTCAAATGATTCAGTCAGAGCTGGCTGTACAAAGCAGAACCGTTAACAGGCGGGTGTGTCCAACTGCTTAATTAGCCAGAATAAAAAGGTCCTTTGTCAAACAAGCATCTGTTGCTCATGACACACCTGACAGCCACATTAGACGAGAATGACTAGACTGAAATTGTGCATATCTCTCCTGTAAGAATATACAACTCATTTACATATGGGCTGCATCATTGACAAACTGCAGGGGTTTATTTAGCTTATCAAAATGGATTAATGTGACGGCATTTGTGACTGATAAACAAATATCACTTGAAAGAAGGCTGTGAAGAAAGTAAACTAACCAAATTACTCCCAAACATAAACAAAACACCGGAAACCACTGCTGGATGAATGGGAACACCTCAAATGTACTCATAAGTGATTATGCTGGGAATAAAACAAAACCTAAAATGGAGCATGCTAGGACACTGCTCTCCTGTGATGATCCTTACTTTGCAGAAATGTTGGAAGCCTACCAGAATACTATGAATGTGTCAGTGGGCTTCAGTGATCTGTTTAGCAGAATTTGGCAGGAGGGTTATACTCCTCAAACATGCTTTAACATTCTAATTGATCTGCTGTTTTTATCAGGTCTTCAGAATTAATCACTAAAAATGCCTCTGGAAAGATACGTATTCGTTGGGTTATATGGTCTCAGTTGAAAGAGAAGAAATACTTCCTAACTTTGGTGTCAGAAAGAGGGGATGTCTTTCTATTGTTGTTGGAAGTGTAAATCATGTAATATCGATTGAGAACCCCAAAGATTGCTGTCTAGACCAACAGTCTCTAGCTTTTCTTTGGAAGCCCTACCATCATGATATTGCAAAGCAGTTTATGTACTGGTTGATATCATGCGCTTTAGAGTCAGACAGACATCAAGTGAATTCAGGCTTTTTCTCTTACTAGTTTTGTGGCTTTTGGCAAGTTATTTATTTTGTGCCTCAGTTTCTTTATTTCTTAAGTGGGGATAACACCTCCATCAGGGGATTCTTCTGAAGATTGAACTAGAAAATGTATTTAAAGCACTTAGTGTAGTGCCTGGCACCAGGAAAAGACCTATTAAATGAGGGGCCAAATTATGATCTTTTCAGTCAATCTGTGGAATGGATATGATTGATACCCTCTAATGTCATAAAGCATGGCAAAGAGAGCCTCTCTGTCAAGGCCGAAGATAGTGAAATCAGAGGAAAATGAAATTGTGTCTATGAAGGAAAATGGAGACACGAAAGAGAGGCTAAGTTTTTATCAACTGTCATGACCCAATAATCCAGGAACCAAGTCGATCAGACCTATGAGCAGTCATTTGGGAATAAACAGAACATGTGCTAGGACTTGGTTGATACTTGATGTGATACTTGGTTGTGCAGGACTAGGCTTTATGTAACAGTTTGGATGTGGTTTATAGATACAGCTGGAGGTTAGATGGAAAGTTCTGTATGACTCCACTAGCTTTATGTTTTACAACCATTGTTTTTTTTACCTATCTTATTTCCCCCACTCTATTCTATAAAGATTCCTCCTATTAAATAGTTCACAACTTTTTCTTTTTTCCCCATCTCATTCTAAAAATTCATCAGTTTGCCTTTCTTTACTTCTCTTTGTGCAGTGTCTGTATGGCCTTGGGTAAGTGATGTAACATCTCTGGGCCTCAGTTAACTCATTTTTAAAATGAGGAAAATCATAGTTTTAATCTAGTGAAACATTTCTAGCAGTAAAATGGTCTAAGCTTGGGTATTACTTTTCTGTGTAAAATTAGTATAAATGTCATCAATATTGTTTTAAACCCGAAAAGCAATTTTCTTTCTTTCTTTTTTTTTTTTTTTTTTGAGAGTCTCTCTCTGTCGTCCAGGCTAGAGTGCAGTGGCACGATCTCGGCTCAAATCAACCTCCTCCTCCTAGGTTCAAGCGACTCTCCTGCCTCAGCTTCCTGAGTAGCTGGGGTTACAGGCGTGCGCCCCCACGCCTGGCTGATTTTTGTATTTTAGTAGAGACGAGGTTTCACCATGTTGTTCAGGCTGGTCTCAAGCTCCTGACCTCGTGATCCGCTCCCCTTGGCCTCCCAAAGTACTGGGATTACATGCGAGAGCCACGCGCCTGGCCCCCTCAAAAAGCAGTTTTCTACTTTCAATCTTTATTTGTAGAAATAGATTTCTGATTATCCTTGAAAGAGTCACAAACTCAAATTCCTATAGAGGCCAGTCAATTGAAAAGAGTATAGCCATTTAAATAATTTGCCTGTAGAACACATAATATGTGCTCACCTCTTTAAAACTTTCAGATATTTCAAGAAATTCTGGAAACTTTTTTGTTTTGTTTTGTTTTGTTTTGAGACAGAGTTTTGCTCTTGTCACCCAGGCTGGAGTGCAGTGTCGCGATCTCAGCTCACTGCTGAGATCAAGGGATTCTCCTGTCTCAGCCTCCGTAGTAGCTGGGATTACAGGCGCCCACCACCACGCCCAGCTATTTTTTTTTTTTTTTTAAATAGAAATGGGGTGTCACCATATTCACCATATTGGCCAGGGTGGTCTTGAACTCCTGACCTCAGGTGATTCATCCACCTTGGCCTCCCAAAGTGTTGGTATTACAGACTTGAGCCATTGTGCCCAGCCTGGAAATTTGTTTTCTAGTACAAAGTTTTCTGATTTTCAAATGTTAGCAATTAAGAATTTTGTAATCACTCTGAGTCAAACAAAACCCGAGTGGGGAGTTGAATATAGTCCATAGAAGGCCAATTTCCAAATCTATGTGTTTTATCTTCTGATATGCTCTCCCAGGAGGCTTATTGGGAGTTGTTAAGAATAACTTTAAAGGTCGTTTTAATTTTTAAAGAGAACTTTTTTCTTTACGTCCTTGCATGTGTTTGATCTAAAACAGTAGATGTCAAAGTATGGGTCATTTACCAAAAATGTATGCAGACTAGTCTGTAATACAATGTATGCACAAACAAGTTAGCCTCTGGAACATTCCCATCCAGCTTTGGGGGAAATAGGCAGATTTAGTGCGAGTGACATCATTGTAAGAAACTCATCTACTCTTAATTGAGCAGCTTAAAGGCGAAGCTATAACTGGCAACGCTGTCTTCCTCATCTGTACACTAAACTGACAGAGGCCACCAGCCATCTTGGAGTTGGCAAGAGAGACTGAAAAAAACCTCACAGAAGATGATATCTAATGTCTGGTTCATTCCTTATTCTTTCCAGAAAAGCATTGCCTCACTCTTACTAATAGTTCCTCTGCTATGGCACAAATGACATATAAATATATAATAAATCAAAGGACCCTGGCTTTTGCTTTCTTCCCCACTCCCCTTAACCCCGCCCCCCCCCCCCCCCCCGGTCTATGGTAGAAGAAAGAGGAAAAGGCACAGACTGGGTTCTTAATTTGTGTATTCTCTCCACAAATTTTGAGAACTGTAGGTCCTCTAGTGATACTCGTTAGGCAAGAATTTTGTGTAGTAAAAAATACTGTCATTCGCAAACATTTTTGGTCATTTCTGTGGTCTTAATGCTAGTTCAAAGGTGTGTATGTGTCTGTGCGTGTGTGTTTGGAGATCAGTACTACGTTTAAATAAACCACCATTTGTGAGATTTCACATAAAAATCTGGATTCTCAGCTTCTTTTGGAAAATGGAAGGAAGTTTCCCACATTCGATAAGCTGGAGCTGAACATTAGCTAACCCATCTAGGAGAATTAGCCACTGAATTTATCACTTTCCTTTTATTTTGTAAACTTCTAGTCACTTTTGTTCTCTATGCCTGAGGTTCCTCATCTGTAAATGCAAATTATGATCATACCAACCGCATTGGGTTGTTACACGGATTAATTTTTAAATTAATAAATATATCAAACACTTAAAATAATTCTTAGCATATGTTAAACAATCAATGCTAGTTGTTACTGCTATGCCTTTTGTATGTACAAGGTTTATTGTGCCGCTTTAGGGGTTGACTAACAAAAGAATGAGAAAATAATCACTTAGAACGATGCCAATGTCAAAGTGTAGAAAGAAAATTAAGCACAGATTCAAAGAGAAAAAGCGCAGTCCCAAGTCTACTCCTGTTACCTTGAACAAGTCTCTTAATTTCTCTGGGCTTTAGTGTCCTCATTTATAAAAAAGACAAATACATGTGTTGTCTTTAGAGGTCCGTTTCTGAAATTGAATATGATTGAAGGTTTTGGGGGAAAATTACAAGAAGTCATGCTGTGACAAAAGATGCCAAGAGGGATTAATTTTCTCCTTGAAAAACTGAATACTCTTTCAAAAATTTCTTAATGAAACTTAATGTTCACTATACTTCATATAGATTTAAACTATGATGCAGTGTTTTTCTTATGCTACCAGTTAAACACTGTTTCTTTTGCTGCATTCCTCCAGGAAAGAAAGTTAGAAATCTGGTCTTTGCTCAATAACAAGGAAATTCATATTCATTTCATTGAATGCATAAGTAGTAAAAGGGAATGTCAAGGCCAGGAAGCCGGAGAAAGCATTCTTGTTAGAGTAAACAATGCAAAATTTACTCCTATGTTGGCAGGTCAGGCAAAACTGAGAAACGTGGCGTGTTTAATTGTGAATGAGAGAAAGTACATGTCTTTGTTTACAAATCTCACTTACATGATAGTAGTCTCCCCCATCTTTCAACTGTATTAAATGTTATGGATTTGGGGCTATCTTTGTATAAGACTATAATCAAATTTTGATTTTAGTACCATATGATACGATACACAAAATTAGTTAACTTGATTCTTTGGCTAAGTTTAGGGTATATCAGTTGGCTTTTGGATATACATTAATTGTTTTAGATCACCAAATAGTTTTTTTTTAAATTATACTTTAAGTTCTAGGGTATATGTGCACAACATGCAGGTTTGTTACATATGTATACATGTCCCCTCCCCCAATCCCACAACAGGCCCTGGTGTGTGATGTTTCCCTTCCTGTGTCCAAGTGTTCTCATTGTTCAGTTCCTACCTATGAGTGAGAATATGCGGTGTTTGGTTTTTTGTCCTTGAGATAGTTTGCTGAGAATGATGGTTTCCAGCTGCATCCATGTCCCTACAAAGGACATGAACTCATCCTTTTTTATGGCTGCATAGTATTCCATGGTGTGTATGTGCCACATTTTCCTAATCTAGTCTGTCATTGATGGACATTTGGGTTGGTTCCAAGTCTTTGCTACTGTGAATAGTGCTGCAATAAACATATCTGTGCATGTGTCTTTATAGCACCATGATTTCTAATCCTTTGGGTATAGACCCAGTAATGGGATTGCTGGGTCAAATGGTATTTTTAGTTCTAGATCCTTGAGGAGTTGCCACACTGTCTCCTACAATGGTTGAACTAGTTTACAGTCCCGCCAACAGTGTAAAAGTGTTCTGTTTCTCCACATCCTCTCCAGTACCTGTTGTTTCCTGACTTTTTAATGATCGCCATTCTAATTTGTGTGAGATGGTGTCTCATTGTGTTTTTGATTTGCATTTCTCTGATGGCCAGTGATGATGAGTATTTTTTCGTGTGTCTGTTGGCTGCATAAATGTCTTTTTCTGAGAAGTGTCTGTTCATATCCTTCGCCCACTTTTTGATGGGGTTTTTTTTTCCTTGTAAATTTGTTTGAGTTCTTTGTAGATTCTGGATATTAGCCCTTTGTCAGATGAGCAGATTGCAAAAATTTTTTCCCATTCTGTAGGTTGGTTGCCTATTCACTCTGATGGCAGTTCTCTTGCTGTGCAGAGGCTCTTTAGTTTAATTAGATCCCATTTGTCAATTTTGGCTTTTGTTGCCATTGCTTTTGGTGTTTTAGACATGAAGTCCTTGCCCATGCCTATTTCCTAAATGGTATTGCCTAGGTTTTCTTCTAGGGTTTTTATGGTTTTAGGTCTAACATTTAAGTCTTTAATCCATCTTGAATTAATTTTTGTGTAAGGTGTAAGGAAGGGACCCAGTTTCAGCTTTCTACAGATGGCTAGCCAGTTTTCCCAGCACCATTTATTAAATAGGGAATTCTTTCCCCATTTCTTGCTTTTGTCAGGTTTGTCAAAGATCAGATGGCTGTAGATGTGTGGTATTATTTCTGAGGGCTCTGTTCTGTTCCATTAGTCTGTATCTCTGTTTTGGTACCAGTACCATGCTGTTTTGGTTACTGTAGCCTTGTAGTATAGTTTGTAGTCAGGTAGTGTGATGCCTCTAGCTTTGTTCTTTTGGCTTAGGATTGACTTGGCAATGTGGGCTCTTTTTTGGTTCCATATGAACTTTAAAGTAGTTTTTTCCAATAATGTGAAGAAAGTCATTGGTAGCTTGATGGGGATGGCATGGAATGTTTTTCCATTTGTTCGTGTCCTCTTTTATTTCATTGAGCAGTGGTTTATAGTTCTCCTTGAAGAGGTCCTTCACATCCCTTTAAGTTGGATTCCTAGGTATTTTATTCTCTTTGAAGCAATTGTGAATGGGAATTCACTCATGATTTGACTCTCTGTTTGTTTTAAGTTGGAAAGGACCTTAGAAATGATTTACTCTAAATTATGCTCTGGTGACATCCTGACAGCCTATAAAAGTGTCTAGAAAGTAGAATTCGTGACATTTACATCAAACAAAACCGGAGTGGGGAGTCGAATATAGTCCATAGAAGGCGAATTTCCAAATCTATGTCTTTTATCTTCTGATATGCTCTCCCAGGTGGCTTATTGGTAGTTTTATCTTCTGATATGCATTCCCAGGTGGCTTATTGGCTTATAAGAGCATTTTGACATAATTTTGGATGATAGTTTATGAAGGGATTTAAACAATTTATAACAGATGAGATAGAAGGTAGCTTTCAATGAAATTTAACCCAGATAGTCTCAGGATAAGTGGTGCTAATGGGAATTTTTTTAAAGAACGTGGATAAGTAATTTTCTGTATTTATTAAGTGGTCAAAATGACTATATACATATGTGCATGGACTGTCATGGTAGTATGTTGGGATAAGAGGTATAAGAGTTGAAAGTTAGTTTTAGTATAGGATTTTAAGAACAATTGTAAGGAAGCTAGTCATGGAGGAGTAACATTTTAAACTTTAATTTCATTTTAATCTGTTTCAGAGACCATCATGCAGACATCAGAGACTGGGTCAGACACAGGCTCGACAGTGACCTTACAAACTTCGGTGGCTAGTCAAGCAGCAGTGCCTACGCAGGTGGTACAGCAAGTACCAGTACAACAACAGGTAAGGAGCTGCTGAACTTAGAAAAGATGCTGTTACTTTCATTATGTTGGCTGTCCAACATACCTGTATCCAAAGATTATTTGGACTTTACTGTCTTGCTATGACAGGCATACTTCAGTTTTTAGGTTCATTCAGCAAATGTTTCTTGAGCATTTCTTGGATATGCCAGCTTCTTTCTGTGCTGGGCTATAGGGATACAAAAATGAATACTTAAGTTACAATCTCTATTCTCAAACAGCCTGTCTTGACTCCTGAAGCGAGTTATTTTTTCTGACATGACCACCCAAAGTTTTCTCCTTCTCTTCGCTCCCCATTGTTTATCACAACTTTCTATTTCTTTCGTATTGAAATGTCAGCAATATTATTCTTTATTAGGTGGCTCACAGTAGTACTTAATAGGATGTATGTACCTTCCAGGCAGGGATTTTGCCTTTGTGGTATTTTAGAAAGTGCCTTGGCATTAGGTGGCTGATAAATACTGTTGAATGAAAATAGAATAATCTTAAAGGTCTGGAGATCTGACTCATGCCATTTAAAAGTTGGAAGCGAATTTATCATCAGATATTAACTACAGGTCTTATTCATATGCAGGGCAGTTGACTTGTTTTGGAAAGATACTGACAAAGTAATGTTGGTCATGTATGTGGATTTTGAACACACTGGCCTGTGGTTTCTTCTAAAGAGTGGTGAGAACATAAGTGAGAAAGATCATATGTCATATAACATTATCTTGAGATTCAAGATTTGCCTATAATTTCTTAGTATTAAAGAGACTCTTTAGCAAACTTTGCTCTTACAATTATAAATAAGTGGTTAGGGAGAAGGATATAGATGGGTTATAGATGATGAAGGACATTTTTGTAAATGATAGATACAAGGTTATATTCTTTACAGGATATAGAATTGGGTTGGACAGGGAGTGTGGTGGAATCGTACAGAAGTCATTGGCTTTTGGGATAAGTAAAGACATCTGAAATAATCGTTTTGTGTTTTATTCTTTTTGTTTGTTTGTTTGTTTGTTTTTCGAGATAGGAATCTTGCTGTCTCCCAGGTTGGAGTGCAGTGGTGCGGTCTTGGCTCACTGCAAGCTCTGCCTCCCGGGTTCACCCCATTCTTCTGCCTTAGCCTCCCAAGTAGCTGGGACTACAGGGGCCCACCACCACGCCCGGCTAATTTTTTGTATTTTTAGTAGAGATGGGGTTTCACCGTGTTAACCAGGATGGTCTCGATCTCCTGACCTCGTGATCTGCCCGCCTCGGCCTCCCAAAGTGCTGGGATTACAAGCGTGAACCACCGCACCTGGCCGTTTTGTGTTTATTTTTTAGATTAAAAAAAAAAATCTTAGCATACTCTACCATATATACATACACATCTTTCCCATCCCACAAGCTCCCAGTTTATTCGATTGAACTATATGTAGTTTTGATCTTCAAACAGTGTTACATGTTTCAATCTATTGCTTATGCTTCTTTTATTTCTTTTAAACATATTCTGTCTTTTTTAAAATTACAGATCCAGAGGATACATATGCAGGTTTGCTTTATGGATAAATTACATAATGGTGGGGTTTGGGCTTCTAGGGTACCCATTACCCAGATGGCGAACATTGTACCCAATCGGTAATTTTTCAACACTTATCCCCTTCCCACCCTCTCTCCTTTTAGAGTCCCCATTATCTATTATTGTCATCTGTATGTCCATGTGTACCCATTGTTTAGTGCCCACATTATTGGTTATGTTTTTATCTTTTTATATATTTTTTAACCATTAAAAATGAGTCCTCAAAATGGTGATTTAAAAGGCTCTGCTATTATTAATGCCATCACCAATTTTAAGACTCCAAACCTTATTGAGAAAGGGATAGCTTATGTCATGTCATCCAAAGAGCAAGTAAAGAACAATGCAGACATTGTTATAACTAAGTTTAAAAAGATAACAGTTATCTTTTTAAAGGCAATGTTGAACATTTAACTCACTCTGGTTTTCATCTCTATGGAAGAATGGTTTTGAGAGAGTGCCTATCACTAACAAGAGTGTGATGAAAATGGTGTTCCTATCTCCAGAAGGTGCCTTCTGTAAACATGAAAAATGTTTTCTTTTTATTGAATTTACATATTATCAAATATTTACACCAGGTCTTAATAGGTCATATAATAGTGTAAAGAGTCGAAAAATTTCGTACGGTTTGTTATTTTAAAAATATGGTCTTTAACCTTCCCCATTCTCCCACAAACCACTCCTCATAGGCAACTACACTGACTTCTTTAAACTTGTTATTTTGATATTTACTTCCATTTACTTAAAGATAATATACATATTTTACTGCATCTTGAATTTTTAGTTTTAAGCATTTAAAGCATTATCTTGGCATAACCTTCTGGTTTCTAACACACAAACACACAACCTGACCCACCCACCCACCCTTCAGATTCCTCATGTTCTTGACAGATCGAACCATATTTTTTTTATGTACAAAAACAATAATTTCATATGTCTCAATCTATGTTATGTTTTAATTTTAGTAAATAAGTATTCAGTGCTTACACTACCATGATATATAAATGCTTTTCAAATCCAGCCTTGTAGTAAGCATTGATTACCTTCCTTTCCCGTAAAACTCATTTATTTTTCTTAGATTTAATGATTGTGTTTCTTCTGGTTTGCAGGAATGCCATGGACAAGCCAAACACCAATTTGATTTCTGATCTTTTTTATGTGGTTTATGTGATTTTTTTTCTCTGAAACTTTGTAGAATATTTGAAATTCCAGTTTTATGAACTTTTTGATGATGTGCATTGATGCGGGCCTATTTTCAAATACTGTGCTAGAACCTTTGATGGGCCATTTCAGTCTGGACATTCATGCTTTTTCATTTCTGGGAAACTTTATTCAGTTTTTTCATTTATGATTCCCTCCCCCTCTGTTTTCTTGTGTTTTTCACTTTCTGGACCTTTTTTGTTCTATTTTCAATTTCATTGTTCAGCCTTTCTATTATTTTTAAATTCTATCAGTTTTTTTTTTTTTTTAATTTTCAAGAACTTTAAAAAAGTTCCTTTGTGTTCCTTTTCGTAATATTATGTTTTATTTCATGGTTTTCTTTTTCCTCTCTGAAGATACTAATTTGTTTTAAGTTGTTGAATTTTTTTTTCTCTTTATCTTGTCTCTTTTAAGGTACCCTATTCTGTTTTCTTTTGTTTTTTACTATGTCTCTGTCTTTCATGTTAACAGCTTTTCTCTGATGTCTGATAATCTGTGCGTGTTTATCCATATTTTAAAATGTGGGTATAAGATACTGATTTGAATGTATGAGTGAGTCTTACTGACTTCAAAATGGGTCATCTCACTGACGAGGCTTTTTAATTAAGAACCCTCTGATGTTCAGTATTTTTGTTTTTCCTCTTTGGCTGGTCAATTTTTTTAAGAAGACTTGTCCAACTTCCTGCCTAGTGGGGGAATGCTTGGCTGCCTGGGAGCTGAGTTGGGGAAAGAGTTGGGTATTTATTGCACTAATTTAATTAATCTTTCTCTTTTTTCATGTGATATTTCCCGTGCTTGGTATTCCTCAATGCAGAGATTAAACCAAAGAACAAACTCCAAACATTTTACTAAAGTTAGGGAAGGCCAGTCACCTTACTGCATAGGGGTTGGTAGAGGGAGCCTGATTGCTTCTTAAATAGAATCATGTTTTATATTAAATACATATATTAAAAACAAAAAATTGGATTTCTGTCAGAAGTGGAAAATCAGTGTCACTAACCATAAATAGAAGATTATACATACACACCCTCACCACCCCCCTGCAACACTTCAATCTTGACCTCAGAAAAATTAATCTTGTGTACACCTTGACCACACTTTGGAAAAAACATTGTACTGTACCATATGGCTCACCCCTAGCAGGCATATTTTTCAGTTCATCAAGTTAGCTTTTTCTTCTGGGACATTCAAGGCAGGTGATACCTTATATTCCTTTACACCAAGGAAAGAAGGTGAGAACTCTCATTTTCTTTTTGTCAACAAAGTGTTTTATTTCACGCAGTTTTTTGTTGTGATATTTGCCTGGAGACCCTTGTTATGTTGTCCTCCCAGAATTATTTGGAAGCCTGTTTTTCTTCTTTGTCATTATTATTATTTTTTTTTCTTAAGTAGAACAGTGTTAGGTTTAAGCTCCCCAGTATATTCCAGTGGTATCCCTGTGGATGTAAATTGTCTATAACTGACAAGATTAGTGCTGTAATTCCTTACTCCTCTGACATGCCTATAATGTTTGAATTGTTAATGTGCTGCTGTTATCTTGGGTTTGCAAACTATAGTAAAATCCTTTAAAAGTTTCTAGCTTTTGTTACTGACCCGTAATGGATATAGCAATCATGATATTGATGTCAAAGGTAGTTACTTCTGTTGATTCAATTTTTCATTGTAACTTTGCTTTGTCGATTTTGACATAAAGAGAAAGTTTATAGCTAATGTTTTAAAATTTTGAGACATTTCAATATTATATATAGGTTGGTGCAAAAGTAATTGTGGTTTTTGCCATTAATTTTAATTTAATTTTTGCACCAACCTAATATACTAGAATGATGAGTGTATTAGTCCATTTTCATGCTGGTAATAAAGACATATGTGAGACTGGGTAATTTATATAGGAAAAAGCACTTAAGGGACTTACAATTCCATGTGACTGGGGAGGCCTCACAATCATGGCACAAGGCAAGGAGGAACAAGTCACGTCTTACACAGATGGCAGCAGGTCAAGAGAGAGAGCTTTTGCAGGGAAACTCCCATTTCTCAAACCATCAGATCTCATAAGACTTACTCACTATCATGAGACCAGCACAGAAAAGACCTGCCCTCATGAGTCAGTTACCTCCCACAACATGCAAGAAATGTGGGAATTACAATTCAAGATGAGACTTGGGTGGGGTCATAGCCAAACTATATCATTCCACCCCAGCCCCTCCCAAATCTCATGTCCTCAAATTTCAAAACCAATGATGCCTTCCCAACAGTCCCCCAAAGTCTTTACTTATTTCAGCATTAACTCAAAAGTCCACAGTCCGAAGTCTCATCTGAGACAAGACAAGTCCTTTCTGCCTATGAGGCTGTAAAATTAAAACAAGTTAGTTACTTCCTAGATATGATGGGGGTACAGGCATTGGGTAAATGCAGCCATTCCAAATGGAAGAAACTGGCCAAAACAAATGGGCTACAGGCCCCATGCAAGTTTGAAATCCAGTGGGGCAGTCAAATCTTAAAGCTCCAAACGATCTCCTTTGACTCCATGTCTCACATCCAGGTTATGCTGATGCATGAGGTGGGTTCCTATGGTCTTGGGAAGTTCTGCTCCTGTAGCTTTGCAGGCTATAGCCTCCCTCCTGGCTACTTTCATGGACTGGCCTTGAGTGTTTGCGGCTTTTGCACATGCACAGTTCAAGCTGTCAGTGGATCTGTCATTCTGGGGTCTGGAGGACCGATGTATCAGGTGAACCAACTCCCAATATTTCGATGTAAGTTCTTTCTATTTTCCCTAAGTGTCGACCGGTCTGAGAAATAAAGAGAAAGAGAGGAATTTTACAGCTGGGTTGCCGGGGGTGACATCACATATCGGTGAGTCTGTGATGTCCCCTGAGACGCAAAACCAGCAGGTTTTTATTAACGACATTAAAAGGGGAAGGAGGTGTACAAACAGGGAGTAGGTCACAAAGATCACATGCTTTAAAGGGCAATAAAGATCACAAGGCAAAGGGCAAAACAAAGATCACAAGGCAATGGGCAAAACAAAGATCACAAGGCAATGGGCAAAATTAGAATTACTAATGAGGGTCTATGTTCAGCTGTGCACATATTGTCTTGATAAACATCTTAAACAACAGAAAACAGGGTTCGAGAGTAGAGAACCGTTCTGACCTCAAATTTACCAGGGCGGGATCTTTTCCCCACCCTATAAGCCTGAGGGTACTGCAGGAGACTATGGCGTATTTCAATCCTTATTTCAACCGCATAAGACAGACACTCCCAGAGCAGCCATTTATAGACCTCCCCCAGGAATGTGTTCCTTCCCCAGGGTATTAATTATTAATATTCCATGCTGGGAAAAAAATTCAGCGATATCTCTCCTACTTGCACATCCAATTATAGGCTCTCTGCAAGGAGAAAAATATGGCTTTATTCTGCCCAACCCTGCAGGCAGTCAGACCTTATGGTTATCTTCCCTTGTTCCCTGAAAATCGATGTTATTCTGTTATTTTTCAAGGTGCACTGATTTCATATTGTTCAAACACACATGTTTTACAATCAGCTTGTACAATAGTGGTCCTGAGGTGACATACATTCTCAATTTATGAAGATAACAGGATTAAGAGATTAAAGTAAAGACGGGCCTAAGAAATTATAAGAGTATTATTTGGGAACTGGTAAATGTCCGTGAAATATTCACAATTTATGTTCAGAGATTGCAGGAAAGACAGGCATAAGAAATTATAAAAGTATTAATTTTGGGAACTGATAAATGTCCATGAAATCTTCACAATTTATGTTCCTCTGCCACGGCTCCAGCCGGTTCCTCCGTTTGGGGTCTCTGACTTCCCGCAACACAGATGCCCTCTTATCACAGCTCCAGTAGGTGGTACCCCGGTAGGGAATCTGTGTGGGGAATCCTACCTGACATTTCCCTTTCACACTGTCCTAGCAGAGGTTCTCCATGAGGACTCTGCTCCTACAGCAAACTTCTGCCTAGACATCCAGGTGTTTTCATACATCTTCTAAAATCTAGGCAGAGGTTCTCCAACTTCAGTTCTTGACTTCTGTGCACTAGCATGCTCAACACCATGTGGAAAGTTGCGAAGGCTTGAGGCTTGCACCCTCTGAAGCCACCACCCGAGCTCTGTGTTGGTCCCTTTCAGTCAAGAATGTCTTGGTGATTACCATTCGGCTCCTCATTACTTATGCAAATTTCTACAGCTGACTTGAATTTCTCCTCAGAAAATGGGAATGTCTTTTCTATTGCATTGTGAGGCTGCAAATTTACCAAACATTTATATTCTGTTTCCCTTTTGAAACTGAATGCCTTTAACAGCACCCAAGAATCAAATCTTAAATGCTTTGCTGCATAGAAACTTCTTCCACCAAATACCCTAAACCATCTCTCTCAAGTTCAAAGTTCCATGAATCTCTAGGGCAGGGGCAACATGCTGTCAGTCTCTGCTAAAACATAACAAGAGTCACCTTTTTCCAGTTCCCAATAAGTTTATCATCTGCATCTGAGACCACCTCAGCCTGAATTTCATAGTCCATATCATTATCAGCATTTTGGTCAAAGCCATTCAACAAGTCTCTAGGGAGTTCCAAAGTTTCTCACATTTTCCTGACTTCTTCTGAGTTCTCCAAACCGTTCCAACCTCTACCTGTTACCCAGTTCCAAAGTCACTTCTACATTTTTGGGTGTCTTTTCAGCAGTGCCCCACTTTACTGGTACCAATTTACTGTACCACCCCTCATGATTCAATCACCTCCCACAGGGTTGCTCCCAAGACATGTGGGAATTGTGGGAGTTATAATTCAAGATGAAATTTGGGTGGAGACACAGCCAAACCATATCAGTGAGAAACCAGAAAATTTCAGGATTCCAGTGTTACACACTTCTTCTGTTTCTTCAAAGCCATAAGACTTCTAATTTCACCGTGTAGTAAGTACTGAATAAAACAATTCTAAAATTGTTTTTATGGTTTTTTGTTTATTTTATATGACCTCAAGTATCCATTTGTCACACTTTCTTAGACAATATGGTTCAAGGATAGAAAATTCTGAACAGAGAATAGCAAGATCTTACTATGTACAGGGCAAATATTACTTACCTGAAATACCTGGGAACAGAAGTACTTTTGCTTTGGAATTTTTTTCAGATTGTGGAATATTTGCAATATACATGATGAGAGATCTTGGGGGTGGCACCTGGCATTAAACATGAAATATATGTATTTTTATGTATACCTTATACACATATCCTGAGGATGAGTTCAAACAATATTTTAAGTAATTTTGTGCAGCCTATTACTTGAGGTCGGGTGTGGAATTTTCTTCTTGTGGTGTCATACTGGCACTCAAAAAGTTTAGAATTTTGGAGCATTTCAGCGTTTTGATTTTTGGATTAGGGATACTCAATCTGAAATGCTATATGAAATTTCCTGTCTTTTCATTATCTCACAGAACATCATAGAATCTTATTTCCAAATACAGACATTGTTGTCCAATTCAATAAAATCGATAAAAATATCTTTAGTATTTTGACTAGAAACTCAAAATTTGATATTACCCGTCTTATCATCTTTATAAAGACTTTTTGGACTGATGGGTCCCTATAGAATATGACTAGCAATGGATTGCTCCTTCTCAATCTTCATTCTTGAATGATTCAGTAAAGAGTTTCTTGTAGATTTTCGTTGTTCTTCATTTTATGCCCCAACCTAGGAGATTGTCTAACCCCTGCTTGTCCTAGAACTGAGTTAAACATCCAGGAGAAAGACAAAGGAAAATGTCTTCCTGCTATTCCATAGCCAGCCAGATTAGTTTTATTTTCAAGGTAGAACTTTGAAAGAAGTCAGAACTTTTATTCCTTGTTATAGTCTTGGGCTCCAGGTATTCCACAAGTACTGCTAATATCGAGGATAATTTCTAAACCATCTTGACCACGGCTCTAAGATTTTTTTTTTCTCCTTTTTAGGTTTTTCAGTTTTAACTGCCTTCACAACAGAAGTCCTCCTCTGTACTACCTCTGTCTGTCTTACCTCTTTCTTGGAGAAGGGCACAAATCTTTCTATCTCAAAATGAGTAAATGTATTGTCTCTATATTGTTTCTTCTAAATGTAACACGTAAGGTACAGTGGAACCCTGGGGTTGAGGGACTTCTATTGAATTCAAAGCCAGATTTTTTTTTTTTTTCCAAAGAAGCTTTCAATTTTGCTGAAATTCTTTTATTAGAAATTGTAGTCTTTACCTTTTCCTGCTAAGGGACTCAGAGAGTTTGTTTCTGGTAGATTTTTGGTTTGTAATTGGGATATTTGAAACCCCTTTTTATGCGATAAAAGCTTATTTCAAGACCATATTCAGGAAATAACCTTTGTTTTTTCTATAAATTGCCTGAATAGAATAGAAAAGGACACTTTGTTCATAATCTGAGTCATTAAAAGGAATAGAATAGCTAGTTGGCTATATTGGGTTCTTTTTGGTTGGTATCAGTCTGTCACACATTTACCCTTTCCACATAAAAGATGGTATATCCTGCAAACTGAGCATATTATCCTTGTGGTCAAAAAGATAAATGACATTTTCTTTGGGGAACAAATCTAACCAGAGTTGTAAATTAGGTTGCAGGAGAAGGGCAATCTTCAAGTAGGGTAAGTTTTAAATGAATAGTCTCCATTAGATCTCTTTATTTTGGGTATCTACAAAATGATCTGTTAATCTTTAGGAAATAGATTTTAGTAATTTAAGTTTCATATGAATACTTCTCAGATCCTCACAGTCCTTAGACCATAGTTTCAATACTGTGTCATTTCCATCTTCACTTCTATTTGCCGTATTCTAAGTAGTATGTCATTACAACCAGCAAGAAACCCTGATAATTAGAATTATATCTATGATAAAGTTATTGCTGTGAAAACAATCAGTTGTGATTTTTAAAAATTGCCTATAGTTTGCTTAAATTCATAATAGAATATTCTCTTGGATCAAATTTTGATTAAAAAATATCTTAATGAATTTGTTAGTTTGGGGAGCTATGCCCAAGATAGTGCACTCCATCATTCTTGTCTTTATCTTTCTTTTCTGTTCGGGGTCAAGAGGTTTGCTTTCTGTGAATCCTAGCATTGATGGACATGAATAGAATTATTTTCATTTGAGACCATTATTTCATATAAGCAGCTGAAACAAAGGCTTTTTTTTCTGGTTTGCTCTTATTTGGGACTTGATTCCCATTGGCTTGGTTCCCTGAGGGGGACAGTGTTCTCATAATTAAGATTGTGGCAGACATCCTGAAAGGTGGAGCTACATTTTAAAATGAATTCCAAATAAGTGTCTTAAGAAAAAAAAAAAAGACAATGATTTTAGCTCTTGGAAAGATTTATTTTTAGAACCAGAACTGCAAAATTTTGGTATCCAATATAAAGAAATAAGGTGTTTTGAAGGACCATACTGATTTACAAAGGAAACAAATCTTGCTGTACCAATCTAATATTAAGGCCCTTTGGTTGTCCATCTCTACTGAATATTTATGAAAATGAGAGCTGTACTATTTAAGTAGTTGAGTAATAGTATGCTTTGATTCTCTATTAAGTAATTTTAAAAATATTTTTTTATCCAGAGTTAGATCATCGTGATCAGTTCTAGATACCATGTTCTAAGACGAATGTGCCAGGCACTATGCTAAATGCTGGGGTTTCTAAGGAAATTTGAGATGGTATTTGATGGGTAGGAAGCCAGCTTTTGAAGAAAATACAAGTTTGGTTGAATTGGATACCAAGTGCTTAGGAGCAAAGATGGAAGATTGCCTTTGGGAGTGAGGGTCAGTAATGTGAAGGATGTGACTCTTGAGCTGCATGCTGAAGGAAAAGTTGGAATTCACAAGAAAAACAAACTGGTAGAAAGTATCTCTGGTCAAGGAAAGCATGAAAGATTTCAAGTGAAATAAGGCAATCTGTAAAGGTGAGTGGGAGAGGAACCTGGGAAGTGAGGGATATGGAACAGTGTTGCACAAGAGCCTCTTTGCAGAAGGTTGAATCAGATGACTCATTTGTGGTGCCTTCATATGTGTCCCCTCCCTAGCATTTTCATTTTCTTCCTACTCAGTTGACTTATTTCATTAGGTATTCCCCCACTGCCAGTTTTCCTGATAGAGATATCTGAACTTGCCTACTACATTTCCTTTCTGTATGTTCAGTTCTTAATCCTATGAAATTTGGATTCTGCCCATCCAACTATTGAAACGTGTGCACTTCTGAGCAAGCTAAATCCAACGTTATTCTCTAGGATCTTTCTGGATTTTTCTTTGACACTTGATACTATTGACTATTATCTCTCTTTTCTTCCATGGCTTCTGGGCTTCCTCTTGTATTTCTTTGAGGACTACTTCATAAAGGGAAGCAGATTTTGTGGAAACTGAGTGGGCTTTATAGTTGGAAGATATAAATTCAAATCCTGACTCTAGCCCTTTTTACTTATATGACTGGGCAACTTATTGGCTTTTCTGAAACTCAAGTTTTCTTATCTATAGAATAGTTGTAACAATATCTTGTTCATTTTTAGCTAAAAATATTAAACAATACTTCTATTAAAATATTTAGGGTAGTAAATAAGCCTTTAATACATTTATTATTTTTTACTATTATTATTTTCATTGTTATTATTAATAGTAGTAATAGTAGTAGAATTCATGATCTTCTAATAAAAAAATTAGGAGTTTTTAAACTCCGTTTTTTGTAACATTGGCTTTTGGCCACTTTCTCTTTGCTCTCACTTTCAAGTAACTTATCCTCTGTAGCTATTTTAGTCTTCAAACCAGTGCTTCATTTTCTTTACTAGGCAAGAACTTTTCTTCCTCCTTCCTTGTATTGGACTGGATTAAGAGTCGAGGACGCTCAGACTCCAGATCAGAACCAACATCAACTTCATCTGATCTGCAGGGGTGGTGGTGGTGTCTTTCACATTGAATAGGCACCCAGTGTAGTCATCAGTCATTTGAAAAAATGCCAGAAGATTTCTCAATAAAGATACCTCCACCATTTTATCTACCTCATAAAATATAATAGTTTTGGATCAAGTGTGGCATTGTGATAGGGTAGAAGACTTTAGGAAATTAGGGTGGAAATAATATATTATTATTTTAGATGACCTTATTGGAATTTGAGTTTCTAGTTAGAAGAGGCTTAAACTATTCCTGTAGTGCAACTATTCCCAAGGATGTCCCAGAGTTGAATTGCAAGGAGTTTTCTTTTCTTTCTTTATTTTTATTTTTTTTTGAGACAGGCTGGAGTGCAATGACGCGATCTCGACTCACTGCAACCTCTGCCTGCTGGGTTCAAGTGATTCTCCTGCCTCAGACTCTCGAGTAGCTGGGATTACAGGTGCACACTACCATGCCCAGCTAATTTTTGTGCTTTTAGTAGAGACGGGGTTTCGCCATGTTGGCCAGGCTGGTCATGAACTCCTGACCTCAGGTGATCTGCCCGTCTTCGCCTCCCAAAGTTCTCAAATTATAGGCATGAGCCACTGCACCAAGCAAGGAGTTTTCTTCTTCAACAAATCACTTACTGTGTAAGACTATGTATAGACTTACATTAGTTGATTCCATAGTTTTGTTCTTAGAGACATGTAATTTCTTTCCTATTAATATCTAATTTGTCTATCAAACTATCAATTTTAACATTAGTACTTTTTTTGCTGGGAAAATTCAATGTGTCCTATAAAATGTTTTACATGAGTAGAAAATAGAAAACTTTAGGATAACTGGCACCTGCACTTAGATATAATTTGAATAGTTTGCAACGTAATTTAAACAGAACACCTACCTTTTGCCACAGCAAATTAGAGGAATTATTTATGTGTGCTAAAAATACACCCTCATTCTAACAGATCGCAATGTATGGCTGAGTCTGTTTGTCATCAGTGTATGAAAGAAAGGGAAACTTTAAGGTCCAAATCAAATTTGTCATTTATAGTATGAACTGGTCGAGGAAGTTTCCCCAGAGGGACTGACTTTTAAGCTAAGGTTTGAGGAATAGAGGTAACAGTGAGGGAATAAAAGAGAGTGTTTATTCAGGGAAGTGTGTGTATGAAGACCTGGCACAAGAGAGGAGCTGGTGGGTTTGTGGAGTTGAAACAGAGTCTGTATGGCTGGGGGAGAGCATGGGAGGGGTGAGTGGTAAGAGTTGAAGTAGGGTGTTAGGTGGCACCTGAACAGGTGTCTTGGTATCTTCAGCTTATGAATAATATTTCCGTCTGTACTATAAGGTATTTAAGTTTTCAATAATAGCTATCATTTTGAATTTACCTACCATTTTACTTCTGTCAGAAGTCCAATTGAAACAATGGATCATAGTAATAGAAGCTACCATCTACTGAGCATCTTACTATGTGCCATTCCCTATGCTTAATGCACGGCTCATTATTTCTCAAGCTTAAAACAACCCTATAAGGTAATTGGTATTATCTGCCTTTTATGGATGAGGAAACTTGGCCTAAAGGAATTTAAATAACTTGTTTTGGATAAACAAGTCTTATGTTTGGTCTTGACAGCCTGTGCTTGTATTTGAGAGGTATACTCCAAGGCAGTAATTATAAAATGAATGTGTGTGAGCTTGATGTTACATTGCTTTCAGGAGTGGGGCACATATTATCTGTTTAGCAAATGATTCTTTTTTTCAAAGGCTCTTTCATGAAACCAGTAAATACTTGGCCAGTAGTAAATGCTCAGTATGAATTGGAGAAATATATTAAATAATGGAAACACTGAGGTATTCTGATAGCATCATTGAGTATGTGGAAGGGAAAGGACTTGGGCCTTCCTTGCTAGTTTCCACTTGCCCCTGATAGCAGCTCTTGCCATGCCTTTGTGGAACCTCTAGGGATTTATGGAATACAGTTTGAGAATCATCTCTCCTGGATTCTTCTGTAGCCAAATGAATTGGTCATCAAAAAATTTCAACATCTATATCAAATTGAACCGTTATATCAGAGGGTTAATTTAATGGAACACTTACTTTCCTGTCCCTGAAAATTAAGTATTGTACCTTTTTTAAAATGCAGGGCTGATTTTAGAAATAGATGCACAAGTTATGCCTTTTTATTTTCTTTGAAAATGTGTATTGAAAGTTTTACATATCTTCTAGAATTTATCAGGCTTTCCACTTACCAGAAACCCCCATCCCCATGCAGAACACTCTCTCCCTGCCCGAAACAAAACAAAACTTGTGTTGACATCAGTCAAACCATTTCTGAAAAGACTCTGATGGTTCATTTTCCTTACAGCCCTTATGAACTGATAGGCTTTCTATTTAGAGCAAACTGGAGCCACTCTCTTTGTCCTGGCTGCCTAGTAGCTCATTGCTAAGTCTTAAGTCTAATATTTTAACTAATATACCTTGCTGTAGCCCTTTTTTTTTGGCCAAGAGTCATTCTCAAGTCACCTGACTTCATGAGCTTTCAAGCTCTACTTCCAGAGATAAAGCAGTCAAATGAATTAAACAAGATAAACTGTTAAGTGCTATAAGCCCTCTGACAGCAGTACTAAACATGGCAGCCGCATGGCAAACAACATAATATACTTTATGTCAAGATGGATTAATTTTAGCTCTGTCAATCACTGTGCATTATCAAGAAGTGTCACAAGCAAAAGTAGGAAAGCAAAGAAGAGCACCCAGGATATAAAGGACTTTTTTTTTTTTTTTGAGCAAAATAACTAGCAAATTTTAAAACATGGTCCTTGAACCTCCTATGCCCTGTCTAAACTCAGACTCTAAGTATGAACATCAATAAATATAGAACCTTAAAAAAAGAGGGAAAAATGGTAAAATCCATGTAGTAAAATATTAGCAACCAAGTAATCTGTGGAAAGGAGTGTTTTGTATAATTCTTGCAATTTTTCTGGGCATCTGAAGTTGTATTAAAAGAAGAACATCTTAAAATAAAAACTTTGCCAATCTGAAATAAGTTTAAAAAGTGGCAATATGAACTACTAATAAATTATAGTCAATAGACATAGGTATTTATTTAGTATTTTATCTTTAAATAAATGAAAACTGAAAGTTTGCCTTATATATTCTAAGCAATATGAGCTCTTTAAAAAGGTATCCAGTTTAAACCACTTTATTGTCACCTAGAAAATCATCTAGAGAAAGATAAATTCTGAGGTTTTGCCTGATTTTCTCTACATTTCCCATCAACTCTTGTCTTGATAATTACTATCAAGAAAATAAATTTGTCTGAAAAACACATAAAACAGATGATAGTTAAGAATTACAGGTATTGGCCGGGCGCGGTGGCTCAAGCCTGTAATCCCAGCACTTTGGGAGGCCGAGGCGGGCGGATCACAAGGTCAGGAGATCGAGACCACAGTGAAACCCCGTCTCTACTAAAAATACAAAAAAAAAAAAAAAATTAGCCGGGCGCGGTGGCGGGCGCCTGTAGTCCCAGCTACTCAGGAGGCTGAGGCAGGAGAATGGCGGGAACCCGGGAGGCGGAGCTTGCAGTGAGCCGAGATCGCGCCACTGCACTCCAGTCTGGGCAACAGCGTGAGACTCCGTCTCAAAAAAAAAAAAAAAAAAAAAAAAAAAAAAAAAAAAAGAATTACAGGTACTCTAAAGGACTATTTTTAAAACAGGTCTGTATAAGGAATTAGTGGTACAATTGGACTACTTCACAAACCTCATTGCTAGAAAATACAAACTAAATGATTCTCAAGAAAAAGACAAAAGCATTAAAAATTAGAAATTAGGTACTAAACTCAAAATTATGATTTGCCAGTTTGTGGCTTTGCTTTTTGTTTTAATTAGTAGGATATATATCCTAGTAGACTGAAGTCCCGCAGTTTCCACCCCAATCTCTAAGAAAACCTAGATTAATTAAATCAACTGATCAGCATTTTTTAAAAACTGTTAAACTCACCCAAATTCATATTATGATTGCCTATTAATTATTGAATGTGGGGCAGAACACAAATTTTTAAATTAAATACAAAGGTACAACTTTTCATCATTTTATAATTTTCTTAAATGTTGCTTTAAAATATTATCTTTTATTTCTGTAAAGTATAATTTTAGCAGGTGACTTTTAAAAGTAAGCCTCAGGCCAAGTGTGGTGGCATGTGCCTGTAGTCCCAACTACTTGGGAGGCTTAGGCAGGAAGATCACTGGAGCCCAGGAGTTGAAAACTGCTGTGAGCTATGATCACCACTGCATCTCTAGCCTGGGTGAGAGATTGAAGGGGGACACAGGAGATAGAGTGGAATCTGTTTTTCCCCTAACATATAATAAATTTATATATTAACCTCAAAGTGTCAAATGGAGAAAAATGGAACGTTCTCCAGTTGAAAAAACAAACCAACAAAAAAGGCTCAAAACTGAAAGTAGTAATATATATAACTTTTTATTTCTGGTTTACAGATTGGTCAAGCTGTTTCTCGTAAATCCACTTATCTAACCAAGGACATGATTTTTCATGATTTTTTTTTCTCTGTCTTCCTTTATTACTTGGAGTTTCTAGGTTATTAAGTGTTGATAGCTTTGGATCCTATTAAATCTGTGCTTTTTATTAGTAGTAATTTCAGCTATTTATAAATAGTAGGATTAAAGAAGAGAAATCAAGGAAAATATATTAATTAAGAAAGTATGAAGAACAGAATTATATTATTAAATAAAAATGCTTATGAATATAATTAGGTTTAAAGAAGCATTGTCCCATTTGTGAATCTCAAGTTAACTTTGTATCTCATCATTAGCAGAATTAAACCATAATGCAGATTTACATGTTTCTTCTTGTTTGTAAACATATCTATAAAATCTGCATGTTGAATTGATAGAGCAAAATTATTTGTGAAGTTTTTTGGAAAGTGATACTAAATAAATTAATTTTACTTTGAACAAGCCTAAGCTTCAGATCCCAGTGATAACCTTTTTATGGATTTTTTTTATGGGACTGATAAGATCATCAGTTACAGTCCTGTTTATGACCATTCATAACATAATAATTCTATGAAAAGCCTTTTTACCAATAATATTTGGAATTTTTTTTTTGGTCTTTGTTTTGGGCTTATTTTCAAGGCTTTTCCTTGAATTTGAGGTTCCCTTGACTTTGAGAGTTTGTTGCCTGTGGGTTCATTGATTTCGTAGACAGTTACAATATTTAAAACTCGTGATTATGCTTAATTTTCCCAAGCACTTTTAGAAATACATTTTGAAAAAATGGTGTGTTTCTTTAATTACTTTAATTAGACATTTAAAATATCTAATTTTTAAGATATCTATATTAGATATAAAAATAGCAAAGCAAAAGTGCGTCAGAGAAGTTGAGAAACTTTATCATGGGAAAAAAGGGATCTAGAGAAGCTAGTGTAATAAAACAAATTCATACTCTTTAAATTTATAGCTCAGTATAAAAATGTTCAGTATAAAAATAGCATTACTAACAATGCTAATTAATTAGATGGTTATTAACTAATTGTGTTAAATCTAAGTAGACAATTTATTTCACGTGGAAAATATTGTTAATGTTTGAGCTTAAATTATATTTCTGTCTTTGTTTTGGTTGGTAGTACTTCAAGTTAGCATTCAGTTAATGTGGTTTTTGTCCTGTTTCTTATGAAGCAGTAATAATATTGCCCTAAAATGTTAGAGATATGAACTAAAGGGATAGTGACTTGAATATGATCTAATGGGATGTAGGTGAATCAGAATCCCGGGTCTACCACTTATAAGCTATATGGTGTTAAGCAAATCACTTCAACCTCCCTTAGCTCTACTTTTTATAATACTGGTTGAGCATCTGTTATGAGCCATGAACCTGTTTGGTGCTGTGATATAAAGAACTTTGATGTTAGGCCAAAGAGACTGGCAGGTAAACAGATGACATAGAGAATGGTAGTGCCTGAGGTATACATACAGGGATGTGGGAGCAAAGAGGTGACTCAGTTGATGGGAGGAGGAAACTGTGGGAAACTTTCTTGAGAGGGTGGTACTTCTTCAAGGTACCCCTCAGTCTTAGTTTTCTTATCTTTGAAATATAATTTGCCCATAATGAGGCTGGGTGCAGTGGCTCATGCCTGTAATCTCAGCACTTTGGGAGGCCAAGGCGGGTGGATCACCTGAGGTCAGGAGCTCAAGACCAGCCTGACCAACATGGTTACTAAAACCCCCATCTCTTCTAAATACAAAAAATTAGCCTGGCATGGTGGCGCATGCCGGTAATACCAGCTACTTGGGAGGCTGAGGCAGGAGAATCGCTTGAACCTGGGAGGCAGAGGTTGCAGTGAGCTGAGATCACACCATTGTACTCCAGCCTGGCAACAAGAGCAAAACTCTGTCTCAAAAATAAAAAATTAAAATTAAAAATAAATGAATAAATAAATAAATTGCCCATAAGTTATAAAGGTCAAATGAAAAAAAAATTGATGTAGTGGTGTTTTGCAAACTGCAAAGCGTTTTACAGATATAAGTACAAATTATTGATTTGTATGTCACCTACTGTGCTAAGAACTAGAGATAGGCAAATGGTTGCAAAGAGTAGTGTTTCTCAAAGTGTAGTATATGGATGTATTCTCAGTTATCTCCGTGTGTGTGTGCAGGTGTATGTGCTTGTTTAGATAAAATTTATAATGAAACTACAAATTGAATCTATTAATAAATGAGCTGAAGAACCACATTATAACTGATATTGCCACTCAATTTCAGTGTATTTCGTATTTGCTTATGTTGTCTTTCCTTCTAGGTGAAACTACTATAATTGTCTTGCACTAATGAGGAAGAGAACCAGTCTTAATATGAAAATGTTAAAGCTAAGTGATATCACAGGCAAATTGAATACAAAAAAAACCCACAACCCAACCTCATTGTGCTAGTTGGTACCACCCTGTCATTGTTTATTCCTCACTTTGTGTTTGCTTATGTTTTAATAATATTTTGTGAATACTGAAGGTCAGCAGTCATGGCCCCAGGGAATCCTTCTTGTTCATCCTATCTAGGTTAACTTTCTATTATGCACTCTCCTAGCCCATGTACTTTTCCTTCACAGACTGTTTCATTACTGTGGTCTTAAATGATTCATGTAATTAGTGTCTCTCCCCAAAACTGTATCATACATTGATGATCCAGGGACCATGTCTCCCTTTGCTCCCACCATAGTCCAACCTTGCATGCACTGTATGTCTGGCACATAATGGGTCCTCAGTAAATGTTTGTTGAAATAATGAGTGAACTAGGTTATGACTGAGTTGCCTTCTAAATTGACAGTAATTTATTTACATGTTTAGTGTTAAATATGTACAGGCACACACACTCCAATTTTTAAACTATAATTTCTGAATACTGTAAGCAGTCACTATCTGATGTATCCAAAATGGAGCATCTCTATTCCAGGTTGGTGCAACAAGACTTACTAGAATATGAGAAAGAAGGCCAGGCATGGTAGTTCATGCCTGTAATCCCAGCACTTTTTGGGAGGCTGAGGCAGACGGACCACATGAGGTCGGGAGTTCGAAACCAGCCTGGCCAACATGATGAAACCCCATCTCTACTAAAAACACAAAATTAGATGGGCATGGTGGAGCATGCCTGTAATTCTTGCTACCTGGGAAGGTGAAACAGGAGAATCGCTTGAACCCGGGAGGCAGAGGTTGCAGTGAGCCGAGATTGCGCCATTGCACTCCAGCCTGGGCGACAAGAGTGAATCTCCATCTCAAAAGAAAAAAGAAAAGAAAAAAAGTATAGAAAAGATGCATTAGAATTTTTATTTCTATTTATTTTTACTTAAAAATAAATATGGCCAAGATATAGAAACTTATACATATCATATATATAAATGAGGCATACTGAGGGGCAAAAATGCAACTTGTTTGTTACACTTTCTGTTTTCAGCAGGGTGGATTAATGGATTATGTAGTCTGATTTTAAACTAACTTCATAATATTGACAAGTGGCTTAAAAATTTTTCCACATATAGCTTACAGATTGAAGATTGCATGAGTATTACAGGCAGAAACAAGAAAAGGGCAGAATGAGTACCTGTCCAATTCTTTGACAGTCATGTAACAATTTAAAGACATTACCT
Source organism: Macaca mulatta (assembly GCF_049350105.2). Taxonomy (NCBI): domain Eukaryota; kingdom Metazoa; phylum Chordata; class Mammalia; order Primates; family Cercopithecidae; genus Macaca; species Macaca mulatta. The sequence continues at coordinate 96,072,981 of NC_133420.1, forward strand.
AAATAAGAAGTTGGCTCTAAAAGTTCCAAATTCTAACATTTTTGACACATGGATTTGTGTCTATTGTATGTATTATTATTTTCGGTGATGAATTCTTACCCAAATATATATTGTGCTCTAAAATAGACTAATGAAGTTGCCTCAATTAACAGTATATTTAAATCTTTGATCTTTAGCTTTTTATTTTGTAATTCCTATTTTTATATGTTTTGTAAAGTGTATACTTATATTTATACACTAGAACATGTATATAATTTATAAGTAAGTATTTTTAACCAAGAAGCAAACGATAAAAAACATTCAGAAACTACTGAACTAAAAAATTTCTAAGAAGTATAATTTATATGCAATAAAATCCATTTATTTAAGTGTACCATTTGATGAGTTTTGGCAAACATATATACCTGTATAAATACCACCAAAGTCAAAATATTGAACATTTTCGTTACCCCAAATACTTCCCTATTCTTTGTTGTTAGTACCTCTCTTCCCCGATCCAAATTCTAGGAAAATACTGGTCTGCTTTCTGTTAGATCGCTTTGTCTTTTCCACAACTTTTATTTGAATTTCCAATAAATGATGTCATACAACATATATTCTTTTGTGCAAGCTGGCTTCTTGCACTCACCATAATGTTTTGGGAGTTCATGTTATTCTGTGTATGAGTGTGTGTGGTTTTTTTTAATTGATGAATTGAATGATGTTTCATTATACCAATATTTATTACAGTTGGTTTATCCTTTCGCTTGTTGTTGAACATTTGGGTTGTCTCTAGTTTTGAACATTCATATATTCTTCGGGCATAGGTTTTTATTTGTCATGGGTAAATCCTTAGGAGTGCACTTGTTGGGTCCCGTGGTAAGTGTTTTTTGAACCGTATAAGAAACTGCCAAACTATTTTTCAAACTCGTTATACTATTTTATATTCCCATCAGCAGTATATGGAGTTCTAGTTGCTTGACATCTTTGTCAAACTTGGTATTGCCAATATTTTTAATTTTAGCTGTGCAAGTAAGTTATATAATGGTATCTCATTGTGGTTTTAATCTGATTTCTCTGATGACTAATAATACTATCTTCTTATGTGCTTATTGACCAACTATATATTTTAATATCTTTGCCTACTGAGAGCTTATTATTCTTCCCTTTCTACTTTTATTTAAAATAGTGAGTACCTAATTTGTGTCTCTTTTTTTTTTTTGAGATAGAGTCTTGCTCTGTCACCCAGACTGGAGTGCAGTGGTGCGATCTCAGCTCACTGCAACCTCTGCTTCCTGGGTTCAAGCAATTCACCTGCCTCAGCCTTCCAAGTAGCTAGGACTACAGGCATGTGCCACGATGCCTAGCTAATTTTTTGTGTTTTTAGTAGAGATGAGGTTTCACCTTGTTAGTCAGGATGGTCTCGATCTCCTGACCTTGTAATCCACCCGCTTCAGCCTCCCAAAGTGCTGGGATTACAGGTGTGAGCCACCATGCCTGGCTAATTTGTGTCTAATTAAATGGATTTCTATAATACACTTACATAGGTGTAAGTAACCTTTTAAAATTCTAAGTTAAAACCAAGGAAAGCAAGAATAAAATACCTTTAATAATGAAAAAGTAACATACGTGAGGTCATGTTTTTGGTAAGAAATAAATGGAATACTAAAAATGATATGAAATTTGTTTAATTTAGAAATCTTATCAGCTTGTATTGAGAAACTTGATAATTTATGGGTAGATGGTATGCTAATTTGAATAAATTTAAATGTGGCCTCAGCATGCCATGGACAGAGTTAGATAAGGCAAATAAGCTACATTATGGCGAGGGCTTGCTCACTGGGATCAGAATCAAAGTAAAATGGCAGACATGTGCACAGCTCATCCTGATACCTGTCTGACCAGAGAGTATTATGAGGTGCACTCCTATAATTCTGACTGGGAGTTAATGGCCTTCAAAGTGGAGATGACAGCTTTGGAAAGAGATTAGTAGTAATCTTCAATCTGCAGAATTTTGTATTTGACCATAATATTTTCAACATTTAGGTAATACTTTAGAGAATCTCTGTAGAGAACTTGAGTATTAGTCCCTGAGGCTCATTTCTTGGATCATAGAGATTAATGGTTATAATGTACATACTGCAAATAGTATGGATAATATTTATGGGATAAATAATTTTTTGTTCTAATTTTGTTCATGAATCTTGTATCATGACAATGATAAATTACGTAATTGTTGTTAATGCTAATTTGAAGACTATGGAGCTGGAAAAAATCTTAAATGTTATCTACTCCAGTTTTTTTTTTAACGTGTGTTTTTAAAAATTATGGTAAAATACAAACTTTACCATCTTAACCATTTTTAAGTGTACAATTCAGTGCATTAATTACATTCACATTGTTGTGCAACCAGTCTCCAGAATTCTTTTCATCTTGCAAACCTGAAACTCTCTACCCATTACAATTTCCCATTTCCCCTGGTAACTGCTGTTATAATTTTGTTTATATGAATTTGGCTTCTCTAGTTGCCACATAAGTGGAATCATACTGTATTTGTCTTTTTGTGATCTGTTTATTTCACATGATGTCCTCAAAGTTCATCTGTGTTGTAGCATGTATCAGAATTTCCTTTTTAATGCTGAATAATATTCCATTGTATAGATATGTACCACATTTTGTTTATTCATTCATCTTCCCATGGACACTTGGGGTACTTCCACCTTTTGGCCCTTGTGAAGTATGATGCTATGAACAAGCTGTACTATTGGGAATTATGATGCTATGAACAGACTGTACAAATATCTCTTTCAGACTCTGCTTTCAATTATTTTGAGTATATACTGAGAAGCGGAATTGCTGGATCATATGGTAATTCTTTTTTTAAAATTTTGAGAAACTGCCATACTGTTTTCCATTTCACATCCCCACCAACAGAGCACAAGGGTTCCAATTTCTCCACACCCTCACCAACACTTACTTTCTCTTTTCTTGAGAGTAACCATCCTAATGGATGTAAAGTGGTAGTTGGTTTTTGTTTTTTGTTTTGTTTTGTTTTGTTTTGTGTGTGTGTGTGTGTGTGTGTGTGTGTGTATGTGTGTGTGATGGCGTCTCACTCTGTTGCCCAGGCTGGAGTGCAGTGGTGCCATCTCGGCTCACTGCAACCTCTGCCTCCTAGGTTCAAGCAATTCTTCTGCCTCAGCCTCCCGAGTAGCTGGAACTATAGGCGCATGCCACTACTCCTGGCTAATTTTTTTGTATTTTTAGTAGAGACAGGGATTTCACCGTGTGAGCCAGGATGGTCTCGATCTCCTGTTTTGTGACCCACCTGCCTCCGCCTCCCGAAGTGCTGGGATTACAGGCATGAGCCACTGCGCTCGGCCAGTACTTGTATTTTTAAAAGTCGATTTTTCTTTTTCTTTCTCTCTTCCTAATCTTTCACCTTCTCCTACTCCTATACTTTTTGTCCTCCTGCTTCTGGCAAACAGGTTTGTATATAAAATTGATCTTCCCAGAACTTCACAGGACTGGGAAACCTAGAGATTCACCTTTCCTTATCCCTTTTATTCCTGAAGGGGTCAGGAGGAGAACAGAAGAGAAAACACAGATCTCTTTAACTTTCTTATTTTAAGACTGAGGAAACTGAGACCCAGGGAAATGAAGTGCATTGGCTGCAGCCACACAGGAAATCAGGACTAAAATTTTTAATTCTCTAAAAGTTTTCTTAAACTATATAGGTGTCAAAGAAATCTTAAACGATCTCTAATGATTTTTTCTGGGTGGGATTGTGAATTAACTTTCTCAGGTTACCTAGTCAGTGGCTTGATATTGTCTGAAGTGTGGAATGTTTATTCTATTGGGATGTGGAGTGATTTTAGGTGACCTTAGCTGATAAAAGATGGACTTCAGTTGATTTTGGGAAAGAGCTTTAAGAAAATGTTGAATTGCAGAGTGATGAGATTATTCCCTCATCCATTCTCTCTCATTCTCTTGGAATAGTCAGTGAGGTCAGTTTGGTGCAGAGTATCGGTAAAACCTCATGAATGTTTGCTAGTCTTCCCCTATACCTATTGACACACCTGAAACTAAGGAGTAGTATTCAAGCTTAGAGATACAAACATAGAGATATGGCAACAAATAGTTGGCTAGTACTAAATACCTGTTTTGATATTATTTTTAGTTTTGTTTTAAAACAGTGAAAGATGGAAGATAGTAGTTTTCCGTTTTTTTCTTGTGTTTGCAACTTTTTTTTTCCAAGAGATTTAAGTAAAAAATGGAAGAACTGTTAAGTATGTAAGATAAGAGGTGAGACCGGGCACAGTGGCTCATGCCTATAATCCCAGCACTTTGGGATGCCAAGTCAGGCTAATCACTTGAGGTCAGGAGTTCGAGACCAGCCTGCCTGGCCAACATGGTAAAACCCCCATCTCTACTAAAAACACAAAAATTAGCTAGGTGTGGTGGCGGGCACCTGTACTCCCAGCTGCTCGGGAGGCTGAGGCAGGAGAATCACTCGAACCCTGGAGGCAGAGGTAGAGGCAGGAGAATCTCTCGAACCTGGGAGGCAGAGGTTGCAGTGAGCCAAAATTGCGCCACCGCACTCCAGCCTGTGTGACAGAGCGAGACTCTGTCTCAAAAAAAGAAAATTGGCAGGTGCTACATGGAGATGGCATATATACTGCTTTAGTTTGGGTACTAAAGAAGCAGACTGATACAAGGATTTGAGTACAAGTAGTTTATTTGGGAGGTGATCCCTGGAAATAGTGGTAGGATATTGGGAAAATGAGACAGAAAGGGGCTTTATCCAATACAGTTTTTCTTATTATATAAGATACAGCTGTGGATAATTATCACAATGGAGAAATCTGGGAGCCAGTATTATCCCACATCTCAGAGTTATCCCACTTGAGGTGTGAGGAAGCCTACGGTGTTTATACACTTACTTGTTTGGTCACAGGCAGAGAGATACAGGGGTGGTTAATTTCCTGGTATTGCTAGCTGATGTGCTGGTAGGCAAAGAAGGTACTAGGGGACCAAGAAATCTCTCAGGCAAAGAAATACAGGTGCTGTAGTGAGAAGCTTGATTGGTGTACACTGAAGAGGTAAGAGTGAATGTATACAGACTTGGGGCACATAATATTTACCCCTTAGGTACTAGAATAATGACTACCTTAGGTAATCTCTAATGTGGCTAAACATTTTCAAAGATAAAATGAATTTATAGCCACCTTTGTTATTAGGCTGTAAAGTCTTGCAACTGCAAAGGGAATTTTTCTTGGTACCTAAACATAGTCCTTCCAGTTGCTTCTTGAGTTTGTTTTTAGATCCTTTTCTCAATGGGCAAAGTACTGAAAGTGTCAGTTCCCGTAGTATTCCTTCATCTATTTGAATAAAGACTATTATTACTTTCTACCCTAGCCTTCTGTTCTCTACTAACCCAAATTATTTTAGGTTTTCTTTGTTATGCCACTTCCCAATCATTTAGTAATTTATATTACTTTTTCTTGGACTTCCTCCAGTGTCTTTTCATCCTAGTTAAGTTGATGAGTCTATTTTCTATAGCTGCTTTTTCAAGATAATACAATTAATGAAAAGAAGTCTTATATAATTTAAATTTCTGGCCACATGTAAAACTTCATAATTTATTAATTATCATCATTTGAATAGTAATTTAAATGATTTTAGTTATACAGATCACTGAAATTATCCCCAAAGTCATAGCATATCTATATCAATTATTTGATAGTTATTGTAATATATTTTAGAGCTGTGTAAGTGGAAACACTCATTTAATCCTAAGTACTTTGCTCTAATATAAAGTATTAAAATTAAAGAGTAAGAATTAATTGTGCTGCTAAAGAAATGGAATTGGTTACATTATTTTAAAGTATCTAAATTCATTTTGCTTTATCTTACTCCACTAGCAAATAAAAAAGTACTATTGCTATTAAAACAGAAACATCTGAATTTTTGAAAATAGGAGCCACTGTAAATTATAAACAGGCAACCCTGATGTTTAGAGAACTTACCCTTGATAGCAACTAATAATATTCACTTGTAGTTATACATATACAATAGCGAATAAATTGAATGACTTTACTTCTAATTAGTCTTTCCCGCAAACACTAAGTAATTTAGTAATTATTTTGCTTTTTTTAAAAAAGGATTCATCTTATGTTAAAACAGTACTTTCAAGAATCTTTGCTTTTAATTACATTCTTGGTCATTACTCCAACAGACATTTTGTCATTCTATTGTGGCCATATGTCATTATGAGAAACTTAATACACTTCTGTTCAGTTTTCTGAGGGGAAACACCACACGTCATAGACACACACACCAATCTGAATTACTTCTCTGGACATTGTAAAGTAAAATACTTAATCTCAGTTTGCAGTTATATTGTACAAGCATGTATACTACATTTTATGTAGTAGAGAAAGCAGAAATATTTTATATACTTTTTTGCTTTTAATTTTTAGGGAGCTATAATTTATTTACAGTAAAGGGCACAGATCTCAGTTTATTGTGTTTTGAAAAGTGATTGTATAACCCACAATTTAAATTAAGGCATTTTTATCACTCTAGAAAACTTTCCTCTGGCTCGTCCCAGTCTCTAGCCTCCCCATCCCTCGATCCCAGAAACAAACACTGTTCTGATTCACAGATTATATAATTAATAGTTTTTTAACAAATAATTTTTAAAAATCATGTACTTCATAGACTATTTGAAAGGGTACAGTTGTCAATTTATTGAAGACTGTTTTGAACCACTGAATAGGCAAGGGACTGAATATTGATACTATGATTGGAAAAAGGAATCATAAAAATATAATTTCCAGTAGTACTTACTTTTTAATAAGTATTTTGTTCAGTTTTCTGAGGGGAAATAATTGAATTAATAATTGAATTAATATATATTACCTATATATACTCTTTGGATAACTTGCTCTAGGGATCATTTAATTTTTTTTTAATAATTTGAAACATCCTAACCAGCAATCTTAAAATAACTGCTCTGTAAACCTAATTGGTCATTAATTCAGCCCCAAATTAGTCATCAGCAATTTGTGATCCATTTCTTTAGTCATTTGTTGTTGGCTTCAAAATATCATTTGCTTCCTCTAGTGTAAAAGTATTTAAGTAATTATCTGATTTGTTGTCACTGCTTACAAAGCTTTTTTACATCTTCAGAAGCAGTCCTTTTATGGTAGGATTTTAATTTCTACCATTTCAATAACTTTTATTCTTATAAAATAGCATATGGGTGGAGGTATTAAATAAGAAAGTAATGAAATAAGGAAAAATAAAACTCCTTTATTTGGAAATATCTATGGTCTGAATGTTTGTGTTTGTCTGCGGACAAAATTTATATATTGAAATCCTTACCCCCAAAGTGATGGTATTAGAAGGTGGGGATTTTGGAAAATGATTAGGTTATGAGGATGCAGTCCTTATGAATAGGATTAGTGCACTTACAAAAGAGAACCTAGAGAGACCCCTCTTTCCATCTACAATGTGAGGACATAGGAAGAAGGTGCAGTCTATGAGCCAGAAAGCAGGCCCTCATCAGGCATTGAATCTGCCTTGATCTTGAAATTCCCAGCATCCAGAATGGTGAGAAATAAATTTCTGTTGTTCGTAAGTTACCCAGTTTTTGCTGTAGCAGACTGAACAGGCTAAAACAAGAATAGTTCCAGCACTCTTCACTATCTTCATAACTTTTTCTCCTGGTATGCCATTTGCCTGTGTGATTTTTTCCTTGGAAGCTCAAAGCTACTTGTCATATTTCAGTTTGTATCTGCCTCCTTTCCTTCACCAAATCCTTATTAAGGATTCCCTCTGTACTATTAATAGCAATTATGATAAGTAGTAAAGAAGAAATAGACATTGTTCCTGACTTTATGGAGCTTACTTACAAAATAAAATTATCTTTCTCTCATCTGCGTCAGAACTACCATTGTTTTTGCAAGGAAGCTAGTTATACTAAGATGTAAGTGGATGACAGAACATGGAAATTAACTCTGTCATCCAATTCACGTTATAAACAACAGTGCTTAGGAGTCATTCTTTGTTGAAGGGTTCCAAGCAGGTGGGTGATGGATTTTAGGTGACTAGGCATTCCCAGTGACTGTCAATTGACTGAAACGTGTTACATCAATGTGCAGGGACACTTTGGTAATTAGATCAATAATATCTTTTGTTTACTAAGCCAAAAACCATGGAGATGTCAAAGAAAATCAGTTAAGGAAATGAGATCCCTGTCTATCTTATTGGTAAGACCATTTTCTTATCTTTAAATTATTTCAATGCCCTTTTACTTTTCTCTAGATTTAAGATTCTAAAACTTAATTATGTTGTTCTCAGTCCTCTTGAAATTGAAATCATTATCTTTAATATTCACTAATTTTTTATTGCTTTACCTTATTTATTCTTTTGTTTTAAAAATGTCATACAAGTGCTAAAGGCAACACATTTTACTAAAAAGGATTCAGATAGAATAGAAGCACACAGACAAAGTGAAGCTTATTTTATTTTGTCTTGTCATCCTGGTATCATTAAAATTGTCTTTTAAGATATCTTTTTTAAAATTACATAAATCAGCTATATAGCAGTTTGGATTTCTGTGAACTGCTTTCAGAGTAATATTTCTTAGAGTATGAAAAGTTTTAGAAATGTAATGTATTATACAATAAATTGCATTTTCACTTAGAGGCAGAAGGTCAACAGTGGAACAATTTATGCTAGTGGAACTGAGATTGTGGATTAATTCCTATTTTACAGAAATGTTGAATTCTCATGTAAACATTGTAGTCACTGCATGTATGTAGCTGAAATACTAAAATAGCTCTGGTTATCTTATATATCCTAACCTCTTGTGAAATAGATTTCCGATTCTAGGGTTTGATGATAGCATTCTCCTTAATTTTCATGAGATACTTTACTCATTGACTTTGAGATTTCATCTTGTCCTTTGATATTTTTAGTTTTCAATTTGCTTGTAACTTAAATATTTGAACTTTTTGAGGAGGAATTATCCTTGTATTTTACCAAAGCCTTAACATTTAGCAGGAAATTAAGGATTTAGGTTGTTATGTGTGTTACTCTTAATTAGGGAATGTCAATGAAGGTAAAAGCAAAGAAAGCAGAAGTGGTTCTAAGTGTATTTCCTTTTCCCTGGGGAATTCTGAAAACCCATGGAGGTGTAAAATGTTGGTAACAATTCCTTTGGAGTCTGGACTTATGTTTCTTATTGCTGTGTATCAAATCACAATGATTTAGTAGCTCAAAACAGCACCCACTTATTGTCTCACAATTTTTGTAGGTCATAAGTCTAGGGTAGCTTGATTGGGTTCTCTGTTCCATGTCTCACAAGACTGAAATTGTGTCTGTCACATGGGGCTTTTGTCTAGAGATCCTGGGGAAGGATCCATTCCAAGCCCATTGAGTTGTTGGCAGAATTGCAAAACTAAGGCCTCTGTGTTATCTTGTTGGCTGTCTGATGGGATCTGTTTTCCACTCCTAGAGGCTGCCTGCTTGACTTCTCTTGTGGCCCCTCCATTTTCAAAGCAACAATATGGCCTTATGTGTTGACTCTGACTGCTGCCACCAGCCAGAGAAGCACTCCACTTTTAAGGACTCATGGGCTAGATCAGGCCTACTCGATTTTAATGTCAGCTGCACCATAGCATAACATAATCATGAGAGGGATTTCTCATTGTATTCACAAGTTACAGGAATTAGAGTTTCTAATCTTGGTTGAGGGGGAGGCATTTTTAGAATTCTGCTTACCCTACCACTTTGAAATCTATTATCAGTCTTCATAATACTTTACTCATAGCCAGTGAGCTAGAATGAAGCATATAACTCACATATGAAAGGGCATTAAGAAGGCCTAAATTTTAAAATGAGAGTTTTGCTACAAAATCTCAAAAATGAGAGTTTTGCTACAAAGGATATATGGGGAAACTACTACTTTTTTGGATGAGAATGCTCCTTATTATAAATAATGCATTTATCTCCCAAGTGCATGCATGGTTTCAATACAATCCAACTGAAACATCTAGATGACTTTTGAATATACATAAGAATAGCCAAAAAAAAAGAAAGAAAGGAAAGAAAGAAAAGAACAGAAAAAAGACATGACAAAGCAAAGCAAAGAAAAGAAAATTTGCCAAAAACAGACTAGTGGTAGAGAAAGGACTTGTTTTATTTAATCTCAGAAGATACTATACAGTTTTGGTAATCAAAACTGAAGTGATATCAGACCAGGAATAAATAAGCACATTACTGTATAAATGAAAACTTAGTTCATGATGTTCATTAATAGTAAAATAGTTAAATAAGTTAAGCTTCGTCTATACTGTGGAGTACTCTGAAACCAAAGTAGTTGGTGCATGTATGTATGTGCAGACACACACGTATACACACTTGGAAACAATCCAAAGATGTATTGTTAAGTGCCAAAAAAAAAAAAAAAAGGTAGGAAAACACACATATCTCACCTAGGTTCCTATACTATGTGTACTCCCCTATAAAAGACACTGCATCAGGGGCATAAAATGCTCACCTATAGTGTTTCTCTTGTATTTATATTGGGTCCTGTAGCATATTCTCAATAGTGAGCTATGAGCAACAGTACCATGTATTATTTGTGAGCCAAGACATTTAGGAGCTAGTATGCTTCTGCAATCTCTCAGCTGCTGCAAGCCTACATCAGAGTGACACAACTAAAAGGTGGTGGAACCTCTGTTAACCAGGCTCCCTAAGTGAGCATATGGAGCAGGACCTGCTGCACCACTAACTGCCACACAGACAGCCTCCCAGTGGTAACTCCTAAGTTAGAGAGTTAACTTAGAAACATTTTCTAAGTTAGAGAGGTAACTTAGAAACATTTTCTAAGTTAGAGAGGTAACTTTGGAGTTACCACTGGGAAGTTGTGTTTGTGGCTGTTAGTGTTAACTCTCCTAGTTAGTGCAGACACAGATAAACACATGAGGGTGAAATTACTGGTAGGGGGTTGGAGGATTGTATACCATCCTGTGGTTAGACATTATCTCTGTGAAGTGGAATAGCAGGAATTGTGAGCATAAAGGATGCAGTTGCATTTTACTTGGATTGTTTCTTCGTTGTCTGAATACTTTATGAAACTGTGTATATGTATAATTTTTGTTATCAGAATACTGGGATCAGTAAAATGCAATTCTCCTAAAAAGTAGGTAATACACTAGCAGTTTGCTTCAAAATTAACTTTACTCTTGCTAGAGGAGTATTATGATTGCTACTCTTTTTCTTTTCTTCAGGGATTTAGATGAATAGTAAGTTGATACAATGAAACAGCTATTTCTGTTTTAATTCATGCATGAAATGTAAATCTTTAAAGTAGAAGTCTTTTGTTCATGTCTTTATGAAGAGTGTAATTTATAGTGTATGATATGCAGTGCATTATTTTCTAATGTTCTATCTTTTGCAAACTACCTCATGATTTTTTTGCTTTATCCAAGATGCCCATTATATTGTTACTTTTTTTGTTGTTGTTTTTTTTTTAGACGAATCTCGCTCTGTCACCAGGTTGGAGTGCAATGGTACGATCTCAGCTCACTGCAACCTCCACTTCCCGGGTTCAGGTGATTCCCCTGCCTCAGCCTCCCGAGTAGCTGGATCTACAGGTGTGCAACACCACGCCCAGTTAATTTTTTGTATTTCAGTAGAGATGTGTTTCACCATGTTGGCCAGGATGGTCTCGATCTCCTGATCTCGTTATCCACCTGTCCCGGCCTCCTGAAGTGCTGGGATTACAGGCGTAAGTCACCACGCCCAGCCTGTTACTTTTTTTACTTAACTGTTTTCTATACAATTACTTAAAATAATTAATTTAAAACAAAAACTTTGTGCCTAAAATGAAAAGCCAGCATCTCTTGATATAAATATAAGATTTATCTTGTATTCATAAAACTGAATATAGTAAAAATGAAATAATACTTATGAGATTTGGCTCGCTGCATTTGCTTGAAAAGACCCAGTCCTAAGACCTACCTTCTCTTAAAAAGTGAGATTATTCTTCAGTAGAACCTTGGTTAAGCTTAAGAAGGCTTCAGTTAACATACTGAGGATTGTAGAACCATATATTGCATGGGAATATCCAAACCTGAAGTCAGCAAATGAACTAATCTGCAAGCATGGTTATGGCCAAATTAATAAGATGCAAATTGCCTTGACAGATAACATTTTGATTGCTCAGTCTCTTCGTAAATATGCCATCATCTGCCTGGAGGATTTAATTCATGAGATCTATACAGTTGGAAAGCACTTCAAAGAAACAAATAAATTCCTGTGGCCCTTCAAATTAACTTCTTCAGGAGTTGGAATGAAGAAAAAGACCACCCATTTTGTAAAAGGTGGAGATGCTGGCAACAGGGAAGACCAGACCAACAGTCTTGTTAAATGGATGAGCTAAGGTGTATCCCATGATTATTTATGTAATCTAGTCAGTTACTAAAGTGACTGCTTTCAAATTGAAAAAAAAAAAAAAGTGAAATTAGTAATTGTTATAGATGGTAAAGGCTGAGACCTTTTCCTTGACAAAACAGAATGATTGTAAAGAGAATTGAAAATGGGCTGGGCATCGTGGCTCATGCCTGTAATCCTAGCACTTTGGGAGGCGAGGTTGATCAGGAGGTCAGGAGATCAAGACCATCTTGCCCAACATGACGAAACCCCGTCTCTACTAAAAGTACAAAAATTAGCCGGGCATGGCAGCATGCACCTGTGGTCCTAGCTACTCAGGAGGCTGAGACAGGGGAATTGCTTGAACCCGGGAGGCGGAGGCTGCAGCGAGCCAAGATCGTGCCACTACACTCCAGCCTGGGTGACAAAGTGAGACTGTGTCTCAAAAGAAAAAAAAAAGAAAAAGAAAATGGAGTTTTTAGTATATGATTTATTATTATTTAATGTCTTGCCTTTGTACTACCAATATCATTATTTCCATATTTGGGGAAACACTGGTATTGTGAGAAGAATTCTAGGATTAGAGTCAGAAGATCTGGAATCACTGCCAGCTGACACCATGTCTTTGCGTTGTCATTATATCTTTGTACTTAAGTCACTATTTATAAAATGGAGATAAAAACGCCTACCATTTTTACTTCACCTTAGGATTTTTGCAAAGATCAAATGAAATATTATTGCATATCACTATTAATAATAGTATTAGCACTAGTTTAATAATCATGTGTAAGTAAGAAGTTCTGTTATTTAGGCTATAGTGCTTCGGCTGAAACAAATAATTCATTCTTGTAATTTCCAGTACTATACCCTGAAAGAGCCAACATCTTGACTCTCCTGCAAATATGCATAATATCAATAGACATTGGGAATAAATATGAATCTGTATCTATGTATTCACACCAGAAAATACATTTAAAGTACATATTCTTATGATCTCCCTAGAGTTGCCAAACTTAATTTTGCGCAGTTAGATATTTTGATGTGCTGCATACATTTATTGATATTTTATGTTTTTGTAGTTTCATGTATTACTAGAAAGACTAGAGAAGCCTCTTGTTACAAAGAACTCTCCTAATACTGCAGTAAGCTTGACATCTTTTGCTCATTTGCTCTTTCTGGTCACCATAGTATTATTTAGTAAATGCTTTTCACAATAAATTATTACTTACTTTAGTAGAATCTTAGCATTGGTGGCTCTGCTAGGACCCAAGGGAAATAATACTTAAGACAGCATTATAATCCTGATAAAATATTATTCACTTTGTAAGAAGTAATGGTTACTATGTTCCTTTTGATTCACAAAAATAGGTTTATGTATTTTATGTAATATCTATCCTGTTTTGTCACTGAGAAATTATTCTAAACTAAATCTTTTCTGAGAAACATTCCTGCTCCCAGACACACTCCCCCTCTCGCCTTTGAAACCTGCTTTACTTCTCCCAAGTAGCTTCTGCTCTTTGATGCCAGTCTATTTTGAGAGAAATAAATGGTAGGCATCTAGGGATGATATATTGAACTAATTCACTTCCATTTAATTCCTCCTTTCTCAGATGGTCACAAGGTCAAGAGAGCCAGGACCCTACTGCTATGTTAGCCTTCATATTATTCCTCTCAAAAAGTTCAAGCATAACACTGTTACACTTACGCTATCCTCACAAGTTAGAGTTGCCTATAGCAATCATGTAGTTTTAGTAAATAATTCCTATAAAGCATAAGTTTCATGTTTAACTGCAACCCTGTAGAAGAAGCAGGCTTTTGGTGTTTATTGGATTTGAATCTGCTGGAAGCATCTTTTAAGGTCTAATGAAAAAAAAAAACTATATCCAAACAGCTAAGATTTTCTGAAAAACAGAAGAAGCTACATGGTTTATTAAGTGATAGGGTCATCTAGCACAGGGGCAGTGAGTGAATTTATAATGTAAATAAACAAATTCTATTTTCTACATAAAATGAATTCTGTCATTTAAATTCACAATACACTGTTTTCTAATCTTTGACATTCATCACATTCTTTGACATGGAAGGGCTACCATTCCTAGAAGATTCACAGCAACTTTGTACTTAACATTGAATATCCCAGGAAGTCCTTTGTAAATTAATGTTAAAGATCCAGGGAAACTCCTGGCTCTTGCGCAATAAACACAGTGAGAGAGAATTTAACTAATATTTTTTCCAACCCCCTTAACCATGCTTTTTGTTCTCTGTGATCCCGTGCTCATAAAGTATAAACATCCTTTACCTACAAATTATACCAAACATTCATCATACTTGTAGAACTTGTTTTGGGCAAGATTTATTAAATAGCCTGTGACATATAATTTATTTTATTTTATTTTACTTTATTTTTGAGATAGGGTCTTACTCTGTTGACTAGGCTGGAGTGCAGTGGCACAGTCATGACTCACTGCAGTCTCAACCTCCTGGGCTCAAGCAATCCTCCTGCCTTGGTCTCCTGAGTAGCTGGGACTACAGGTGTGTGCCACCGTGCCCAGCTAATTTTTTATTTTTTGTAGAGGCAGGTTCTCCCTATGTTGTCTAGGCTGATCTTAAACTCCTGGGCTCCAGTGATCCTCCCATATTGGCCTCCCAAAGTTCTCACAATTTTTTTACTTTTTTTTTTTTCCACTAAAGAAACAAGGTCTCACTATGTTGCTCAGGCTGGTCTTGAACTCCTGGGCTCAAGCAGTCCTCCCACCTCAGCCTCCCAAAGTATTGGAATGAGCCATTGTGCCTGGTGCAAAAGCTGTTTTCAGGTTTATGATTTCTATTTTCATAACACTTGCTTATGGAGAAAATCAGTTTTTCCTGTATGCTTTTTCTTTTCTTATGTCTTCCCTTCTAGCATACCCATACTGTGCTTTCAACTTTTTGACTTCTCTTTCCTCTATTGTTTCATTTCCCTATGGTTTTACTGGGCCAGAAATACCGACTGAGTTCTATTCCTTCTCTTTTCTCACAAGGTTACTTTTGTAATTAACCTCCCTGCTGCTACTCTGGATGGCTTACTTCTCCACTGTCCTTTTATTAATAGCTGTTATAATGTGGGTCCTTTTTCCTCCTGTTTCACATTTGGTCAGTCACATAGCAGCCTCTACCATAACTGTTCTAATATCCTATGTTTTTAATCTGCTAAGAGCTCTCATATTTCTTGTAGGTCTGTTAAAATGATCTTAATATAGTTTTTCACATTTCTGAAAACTAAGGTTTGAAATGTTTGGTGCCAACCAAATGTGTAAGAAATGCTCTTCTGTGTGAAAGGCAATGAAGGCCTTGACATAATAAAGAAATTTTTACAAAGAGACTAGCATTGTTCTTAGCTGACTAATAAGCTTAACAATTATAAATGAACTCATTTACTATTGAAAAGGATTTCTGTTTTGAAGTGTGATTCATTTTATTTTCTTGAAGCACATCCAAAATAACATATTGTATAAATTTGTCCTCAAAATATACTAATTGATTCTGTTGAGCTAGCACATTTTCCTGTGGTATATAATTTGTTTTGATACTCACTTTTTTATAAATAATACAAATTACAAAAAAAGTACACAAAATTAGCAAATGCATTTGTAATACAGCATTTGAATAGTAGTATGAGGTGCTTCCATATATTTAAATATGCATCAGTAAGAGAGTGTTAAGTTTTTTAATTCATCTAGTGTTTATGAATGTAAATACATCATGCATGTATTTATATTTGGGGATAATTTTTTTTCCCTTCAGTTGACAGAATAAATTCTGGTACAGAATGTTATTACAGTCAGACTTCATTGCTGCCAACATACTGATGAGTACTAGGTAACCATTTAAAAGTTAACTCAAGTTCATTTTAAACCTGATATGGTCAGGTCATTTTAATTCATTGAACACTTAATTATTGAAATTACTGATTATTCCTGCTAATTCCACCTTTGTCCTTCTCTTTTCAGTTCACATTTTGCCCATTTCACTGTTTTTTAAACATTTTAAAGTAGTGAAAAATATTTTTTATTCTCTTTGGAAATACTTCTGGGAATTTATTTTGGGAAAGGCAATGAAATTGAGATGATTAATTTCATAGAGAGTTTATTTAATTATCTCTTCTCTAAGTGCTTAGATAGTACAAATAGTAAATGTGTTAAAGACTTCACAAAGATGGGTAGGAAATAAAATTATTGGGGATGGTAATGAAATGACTACAAGATGCTGGTTTCCCCATCTCTTTTAGAAAAGCAAACCTGAATAGTTCCTGCACTACGATAATGGCAACTAAAATAGAAAATAAGCTTTAATAGATAACTTAGTAAATATTTGAACAAAAATTAATGTTTAACATAGTAGCAACTAATATTTGAACAATTTGAATCACATTTGATCATTTTAGAAAGAAAATAGCATGCATCTTTACTTTAAAGTTTCACCTTTGGTTTTTACTGATACTCTAATGGTATTAAAAGTGATCATATCAGTTCACTTTGAAAAACTAAACATTTCTTTGTTTATTTAAAAAAATACACATCCCCATTTAGAAGATTCTATCAATTTTATAATATTCTCTAGGCATTGTTTGTTAGTGAATAATTTTTAAATATTTATAGTGTATTTGCCCTCTACTGGACTCTGGGAACATACCAACAAATATAGAAAATGCTGCTGCTCTCTCTGTATGTGCACTTGGGCCAGGGCTAGGGATGGGCTGGAATTCTTTTATTCTCATTTCCCATCCTGTGTCTGGGTGTATACATCCTGATAGACTGGCTCTCTGGTCACAGTTATCTTCCTGGACCTAACTGACTTTACTTTGGGTAGAAGAGAGCATATCTATGGCTTTCCAGTCCACTTTTACTGTTATAACAAAGGCAGAGCCTCATTGCCCAAACAACAACAACAACAACAAAAATGACAAACTCTAAACTAAAAACTAGGGTAAAGAAAATGTTCTCGAGGGTCTTAACTTCTTAACTTCTCACTGGTAGAATGAGATATGTATACATGAGATACTTTCCCTTTTTTGGTTCCTCTTTTCATTGTCTGCCCTTTTTAAATCCCTCTTTCCTTCCTCCACTATCTTTTGCCTTTGAAAAAAATCCCTTCTCAAATTATAAGCGTTATGCCCAATTCCATTTCTTACCTTCACCAAATCGTTTCAAGGGCCTCGTAGGCCCAGATTCTTAAAGGTTGGCAGAAAAACCATACATACCAGATGATATGGTTTGGCTGTGTGTCCCCACTCAAATCTCACCTTGAATTGTAATAATCCCCATGTATCAAGGGCGGGACTGGGTGGAGATAATTGAATCATGGGAGCAGTTTCCCCCATGCTGTTCTCCTGATAGTGAGTGAGTTCTCTTGAGATCTGATGGTTTTATAAGGGGCTTTCCCCTTCACTTGGCAATCTTTTTCCTTCCTGCCGCCATGTGAAGAAGGACTTGTGTTTACTTCCCCCTCCGCCATGATTGGAAGTTTCCTGAGTCCTCCCAAGCCCTGTGGAACTGTGATTTACTTAAACCTCTCTCTTTTATAAATTACCCAGTCTCGGGTATTTTTCCATAGCAGGGTGAGAATGGACTGATACACTGGATAATCATAAAAATGGTGTTACCTCCAAAATATGCTGTAATTCAGTATTTTCACTATTTAATTTGGTGTTCCATTCACTTTGTCAATTTGTTAACTTGGTAGGTAGTGTAAAGAAATATGCCCTATTTTTACGTTGTACTGTAAAGTCTCCATGTGATCAAGAGACATATTTATATATTGCTGTCCTAGACGAGTTAGCCAGCATCTATCCTGATTTCTTTTCCAAGATTCTTGACATTTTCCAAGTTTCATTTCTACTTTAATTATAGAATCTCATGATTTTAAGGGACCCTTGATGAACATTTATTGTGCACATTTATGGCTGAAACCAAATGGGATCTAAAGATGAAATTTGCACAGACATAAAGACAAGACTCTTGTTTTTGAAGTATTTCATAATTTCACCAATTATTCAAGATGTATTATAATTGTCATACAGACCTAAACCATGCTTTGTATCTACACTTAATTGCTTTGGATCCTCACAAAAACCCTTTTGATATATTCGATGTCATTTGTATTTTATACACAAGGAAATCATTGCTTAAAGAAATAACTGACCACCCTAATATCCAGTATCAGCACAAGAACCTCTTAATTTCAAAGTAACCAATTTTTCCATCTCACCATATTGGCCACCATGAAGGAAACCAGTTGAGAATCTGAATTATTACTAAGCTATGTGTTACTACCTGTGTATTCATAAATCCTGAGAGCATAAAGAAAGGAATAGTCTCTTATGGGATAAAATAAGTTATAGAAGACCTTTTAGAGAAACTAATTTTTAAAATATATATTATAGTTGTACATATTTCAGGGATACATGTGTTATTTTGATACACATATGCAATGTGTACTGAACCAGTCAGTGTAGTTCGGATATCCATCACCTCAAACATGTATCTTTTCTTTGTATTGGGAACATTACAATTCTTCTAGCTATTTTGCAATATATAATAAGTTGTTATTCACTACAATTTCCCTACTGTACTACCAAATACTAGAACTTACTACTTTCATCTAACTGTATTTTTGTACCCATTAACCAACTTCTCTTCATCCTTCCTTCCCCATTTCCCTTCCCAGCCTCTGGTGAAATTTGGTTCTAATATAAGCAATTAAGTAAAAATTCTCTCTAAACACTACTTTCTTGCGTGCCACAAATTTTATGTTTTGTTTTTATTATCTTTAAATTCAAAATATGTTCTAATTTATCTTGTAATTATAACTGCAAAAATAAAAATATTATGTTGTTTAAAAATTTAGAAAAGTAGAGAAACTAAATTTTTAATTAGGCCTCAAAGGAAATAGTGGATTTCTATTGGTTGATGATAATTTCTGCAGAGAAACCAGTATAAGTGATGAGAAGGTAGCAAGAATATGCAAGATTTTAGTGGATGATTATAAAGGAGGGAGAGGCTATGTTTGAAAATATCCATCAAGGTTTACATATTATAAATGAAATGATTTTATGTCCTGGTTATTTTGTTTTTATCTAAAATATGATTGGGACACACTTAAGAATTTAAACAGAGGCATTATATTATGAAAAATGTGAGTATTTTTGGAAGTGCTAATGCTCTGTTTCCTACTATTAAATATAATATTTGTATTTTTTTCTATAGATGCTTTGTCAGGTTAAGGAAATTTTTCTCTATCCTTAGCTTACTCTGTGTGTGTGTGTGTGTGTGTGTGTGTGTGTGTGTCCATGAATGGATGTTGAGTTTTGTTGCATTTACTGAGGTGATCATGTGTTTTTTTCTTTTATATTGTAAATATCGTGGATTGTATTTGTGGGTTTATCGTGGATAGTATTTGTGGGTTTAATATTTATATTAAACTGGCATTGCATTCTTGGGTTAAACCCTACCTGATTATGATGTATTGTCCTGTAAATATATTATTGAATTAGATCTACTTATATTTTGTTAAAGATTTTTGCATTTAGGTTTATGCGAGACATTAGTTTGTAGTATTCTTTTCTTGTAATATCTTTTCTAGTTTTGGTCTCACTTTTAGGCTAGGCTCATAAAAACAGTTGGGAGATGTTCTGTTGTTCTCTGTTTTTTAAAACATTTGTGTTAGATTGGCAATTTTTTTCTTCTTGACATGTTTCCTACAATTTACCAGTGAAACCATCAAGGCCTGGAGTTTCCTCTGTGGGAATCAATTCAAGTTTATATATATGATTTGGGATTGAGTATTTTGGCGCAAGTTTTGGTCATTTGTGTCTTTTATAAACTTTGTCCATTTCATCTTAGTTGTTGAGTTTACTGACACTACATTGTCTTTATTACCACCTTTTTAAAGATGTATAGTGATGTTTCCCCTTTCATCCTTGGAATTTGTAATTTATGTCTTCTTTTTCTCTTTGATAAGTCTACCTTGCTATTGTTTCAATTATTTTTTTCTGTTTTCAGATTTTTATTTCTTTTATTAGCCTTTCTTTCTCTCTTTCTTTCTTTCCTTCCTTCCTTCCTTCTCTCTCTCTCTTTCTTTCTTTCTTTTCTTCTTATCCTAGGTTTGATTTGTTCTTCAGTTTTTAACACAAAGTGGAAACAGGTTATTGCCTTAGATATTTTCCCCCTAACATATATATATTTATAGAGGGGAATTTATATTTCCCTCTATATGAGGCTCTGGCTGCACTCTGAAAATTATGATATATTTTCAGTAACATTCAGTTCAATACATTTTCTAATTTCCCTTGTGATTTCTTCATGATATAAACCATAGCTTATATTAATAAGTATATTGTTCATTTTATAAATATTTTGGACTTTTTAAGATATCTTTTTTTTTTTTCTTTTTTCTTTTTTTTTTTTTTGAGGCGGAGTCTCGCTCTGTCGCCCACGCTGGAGTGCAGTGGCCGGATCTCAGCTCACTGCAAGCTCCGCCTCCCGGATTTTATGCCATTCTCCTGCCTCAGCCTTCTGAGTAGCTGGGACTACAGGCGCCCGCCACCTCGCCCGGCTAGTTTTTTGTATTTTTTAGTAGAGACGGGGTTTCACTGTGTTAGCCAGGATGGTCTCGATCTCCTGACCTCGTGATCCGCCCGTCTCGGCCTCCCAAAGTGCTGGGATTACAGGCTTGAGCCACCGCGCCCGGCCAAGATATCTTTTTGTCTTTGATGTCGAATTAATGTTTTTGGTCAGAGAGCATGCTCTGTATTGTTTTAATACTTTTAAATTTGTTGGGACTTGTTTTATTCCTCGTTGTTTGAACTTTCACGAAGCATGTTCATGTGCATCAGAACATACCTGTTCTGCTGTTGTTACGTAGATTATGACATGAAAGTCATTTTGGTTAAGTTGATTGATAATTTCTATATTCTCAATGATTTTCTGTCTTTTTTGCATATCAATTATGGAAAAAAGAACCCTGAAACCTCCAATTGTTACTGGATTTTTCAATTTTCTTCTTTCCATTGTATCAGTTTTTGCTTCAGGTATTCTGAAACTCTGTCTTTAGGAGCAGACACATATAGGCTTTGTTATTTCTTGATATTTTTCTTAATGAAATATTTCTCTTTTTATCTGGTAATACTCTTTGTCCTGAAGTCTACTTTGACTGATATTAATATAGCCAGTTCATTTTTTCTTATAATTGGTATTTGCAAAGTTTATCTCTTTACATCCTTTTATTTTTAACCTGTTTCTGTATATTTAAATTGTGTTTTGGTGGATAGCATATAGTTGGATCTCACCCATTTTTACCCATTCTTGACAATCAGGATTTGAATCGTGTAGATTCCAGGTAATTATTGATATGGTTGCATTTAATTCTAGCATCTTGTTGTTTTCTATTTGTCCCATCTGTTCTTTTATTTCCTTTATTTTTGCTTTCTATTAGATTTATTGACTGTTTTCTAGTATGACACTCTATCTTCACTATTTTTTTCTTTAGTATTCAATGATTTTTAAAAATATGTATTTATCAGTCTGTGTTCAACCAATAATTTACCACTAAATACATATGAATATTATAAAAGAGTATTTTCAATTCTCTCTTCTGTCCTTGGTGCTATTTTTGTCATTCATGCATTTCACTTCTACATGTATTGTAATAGTGCCCCACTAGGCATTATTATTTTTGCTCTACGTAGTCAATTACCTTTTACAGAAAAGTAAAAGAAAACAAAAAATTCCTATAACTTACCTAAAAATTTATTATTTCTGATGTTTCTCATTTCTTTATATAGATCTCAGTTTCCATCTAGTATTCTTTTTCTTCAGTCTGAAGAACTTCTTTTGTCATTATCTTCATTGACTGTCTGATGGAGAAGTATTTGTCACCTTTTGTTTGTCAGAAAAAGGATCCTCTCTTCATATTTGAAGGCTATTTCACTGGTTATGGAAATTTAGGTTGAAATTTTTTTTCTATCACTATTTTAAAGCTGTTATTTTTTTGTCTCAGACTTGCATTATTTTTGACTGAGAAGTTTTCAATCATTCTAATATTTGCTGCCTGGTATCTATCTTTTTTTCTGTCTGCTTAATTTTTTTCTCTTTATTACTGGGTCTAGCACATTAATTATAATGCATTTTGGTTTAATGTTCTTTCTCTATTCATTTTAAAAAATTTTTTTTGGTAGAGATAGGGTCTTGGTGTGTTGCCCTGGCTAGTCCTAAATTCCTGGCCTCAGGTGATCCTGCTACTTTGGCTTCTTTGTCTGTACATTGATGATGTTCTTCTATTTGTGTTTACCATTTCAATCAAATTTGGAAAAAGAAATCTACCACTCTTTATTCAATATGTTTTCTGTTACTTCTCTGTCTGGGACTGCCAAATACTGTCCCGTAGTTCATTGATACTTTATTTCTCATCATTTCTTTTTTAAAGTCTCTGTTCTTCATGGTGAGTAGATTTTATTGCTAGGCTTTCATTTTAAGTGGTCTTTTCTTCATTGTGTTATCTGCTTTTAATCCTAATCAGTGAAATTTTCATTTTAGATATTATATTTTCCTACTCTACAAATAGTACTTGGTTCTTCTTTATAGCTTCTTTCTTGTTTTCTCATCATGTTCATGTTTTCCCTTAAATCATAAGTCTATTCATAATAGCTGTTTTAAAGTTTCTGCCTGATAGTTGATTTCTGACTTTTCAAGGTCTGTTGCTATTGATTGATTTTTCTCCTGATTACAGGTCACATTTCCCTGCTTCTTTGTATGTGTAATTTTTTTTTATTGTATGCTAGGCATTATGATTCTTACGGTATTGTAAGTCTGGATTTTGCTGTCTTCCTTTAAACATATTACATTTTGTTTTGGGTAGTCAGTTACACTGCTTGTAATTCAGACTGATATTGTCAAGTCTTGTTATTTAGCGTCATTAGGATGAGCCTAAAGTTGTCTTTACTCTAGAGCTAGTATAGCCCTACTACTAAGGCTTTACCCCTTCTGGTACATCTACAGAATGCCCTAGGGGTTCACTAAAGTCTTACCACTATGGGTAGTCACATCTTAAAACATCTCTGCACCTTACACGTGTGCAGTTCAGAAAATGATGAGAGATTCTCTTGGGTCTGTTGCTGTCGTTTTCTCTAATGCCTTCTCTAATACTCCGCTCCCACCTTTCAGCGGCCGTTAAGCCTTCCCATTTCTAATCTTTGTTTCCTTATCTCAGTGAGACCATCATTCTGTCCTAGTTTCTCTCTTCCTTTTCTGCAGTGTGGAAAATGGTTCTAGGTCAGAAGCCAGGATCATGGCAGGATTCACCTTGTTTGTGTCCGTTCTCTTAAGGATCACCATCTTATGATGCCTTTTGTCACATGACTGAAAACATTATTTTATATATTTTGTCAAGTTTTCTATTTGTTTCATGGGGCAGGGCATTTCCAGTAGTATTTACTCCAGCATGGCCTGAGGTGGAAGTCTTACAAACTTTCAATATATTTTAATATGATGTGTAAGGTGTTTAATGTATAAGGTGCAGAGATGTTTAAGATGTCACCAGCCATAGTGGTAAGACCTTAAGTATGATTTTATGTTTAATATGATTTTAATATGTACATAATATATGAATTCATTTTCACTTAAAAAAATCTAACAGCAACATAACTATGCAGAATAAAAGATAGTTTTTTCACCCATCTCACCTCTTTTCATGTCATTCAGCAGAGTTACCATTTTTAGAAGTTTGATGTATATCCTTCGGTTCTCTTTTATATGAATTCGTATACACATGCAAACATATATGCAGATACATATATGCACACATACATACACACATTTTATTTACATTTATGTTTCTATGTTCATAAATTTATTTTTGTAAGCACAAAGCTAATAATACTGTAAGAATAAGTATTGTTCCACAACATACTTTTTTAACTTAGTAATATATATTGGAAATCTTGCTACTAAAATACATATAAATCTTACTTTATTCTTTTATATCGGCCATATATTCTATGGAATGGTCGAATTAAAATTGACTTGATAATGTCAGGTTTCATCATCATTAAGGTTTTCCTTTTTTTTATAAATTACATATTTTTTGAAATTTTTTTGTACAGCAACTCTTCAGATACTGAGTTTTCTTGTTGAGGAAATTCACAAAAATGTCAAATGATATGCCTGTTTATAATTTATAAATTTTTAAAATTACCTTTAAATTGCCTAAAGAACCTATTTATATTACTACTGACTATATGTAAGCCTGCTTGTTTTCTTAAAATAATGTCTTTAATTAATATAATCCCTTGGTAATTTTTATAGTTCTAGAGAGTAAAAAGTAGTTTTCTTTTCATTTGAAGTTCTCTGATTACGTTTAATGTTGAGCTTTTAACTTTGACATTTGTTGTTCATCTGTAATTTTAATTTTGTGACACACCTATGTTCTAACATGTTTTAGTTCTTTTTTTTTATTTATAGGGAGTATTTATATATATGGGATACTATACCTTATTAAGTATATTGCAAACTATTTATTCAATGATGTCTAGATTCTGAACTTTGTTTATGGTGTTATTTGTTCTAAACTGTCTTTGTTGTTGTTGTTGTTCAAATCTGACTGGCTTTTCTGGCATCTGGCTCTTGAATGTTTCTAGGGAGGTTTCTTCATTTCAAGGTCTATAAATATTTGCATGATTTTATTTTATTCTATTCATTTGTATATTATTTAAATAAACTAGAATATGTTTGTATATTGACATATGTATGTGCATTCACATTTAAAAAAAGATTTTAGTTTCTTGAGAACACTTCATTTTTCTAAATCACCTTTAGTATTACTGCAAAATTGAGAGGAAGGTACAGAGATTTCCATAAAACCCCTTGCTTCACACATGAATAGCCTCTTCCATTATAAACATTCTCCGCCAAAGAGGTACATTTGTTATTACTGATGAACCTGCATTGACACATCATTATCAACCAAAGTCTAAAATTTGTTTTAGAATTCATTCTTGGTGTTGTACATTCTATGGTTTTGAACAAATGTATAATGACATATATCCACCATTACAGTATCATGCAGAGTAGTTTCACTGTTCTGCAAATCCTTCGGGCCCTGCCTTTTCATCTCTCCTTTCCCCCACTGGCAGCCACTGATCTTTTTACTGTCTCCATCATTTGGCCTTTTCCAGAATGTGAGATGGTTGAAATCCTACAGTATGTAGCCTTTTCAGATTACTTTCTTTCGCTTAGTCATATGCATTCAAGTTCTCTCCATGTCATTTCGTGGCTTGGTAGTTCATTTCTTTTCAGTGCAAAATAATATTCCATTATTGGAATTAATGAAAACAATATTTCATTGTTTTGATGTGTAGTGCAGTTTATTCTTCCATCCACCTTCTGAAGGACATCTTTGTTGTTTCCAAGTTCTGGCAATTACGAATAAGGTTGTTATAAACGTGTATGCCTGTTTTTGTGTATACATAAGTTTACAACTCCTTGGGTAAATACCAGGGAACGTGATTACTGGATCATATGACTAGATTATGTTTAGTGTTGTTAGAAACTACCAACCTGCCTTCCTAAGTATCTGTACCATTTTCCATCCCTCCCAGCAATGAATGAGAGTTTCTATATTTTTCACATCCCTGCTAGCATTTAGTATTGTCAGTGTTCTGGGTTTTGGCCATTGTAATTCAGTGTTTTACATTTTGGTATCTTATGATGGGAGAATATTTTCATATCCTTATTTGTCATCTGTATTAAGGTCTTTGGCCCTGTTTAAGATCAGCTTGTTTATTTTCTTATTGTTGAGTTTTTTTTTTAATTAATTTATTATTATTATTATACTTTAAGTTCTAGGGTACATGTGCATAACGTGCAGATTTGTTACATATGTATACTTGTGCCATGTTGCTGTGCTGCCCCATCAATTCGTCAGCACCCATCAACTCGTCATTTACATCAGGTATAACTCCCAATGCAATCCCTCCCCCCTCCCCCCTCCCCCCTCCCCATGACAGGCCCCGGTGTGTGATGTTCCCCTTCCCGAGTCCAAGTGATCTCATTGTTCAGTTCCCACCTATGAGGGAGAACATGTGGTGTTTGGTTTTCTGTTCTTGCGATAGTTTGTTAAGAATGATGGTTTCCAGCTGCATCCATGTCCCTACAAAGGACACAAACTCATCCCTTTTTATGGCTGCATAGTATTCCATGGTGTATATGTGCCACATTTTCTTAATACAGTCTGTCACTGATGGACATTTGGGTTGATTCCAAGTCTTTGCTATTGTGAATAGTGCCGCAATAAACATACGTGTGCATGTGTCTTTATAGCAGCATGATTTATAATCCTTTGGGTATATACCCAGTAATGGGATGGCTGGGTCATATGATACTTCTAGTTCTAGATCCTTGAGGAATCGCCATACTGTTTTCCATAATGGTTGAACTAGTTTACAATCCCACCAACAGTGTAAAAGTGTTCCTATTTCTCCACATCCTCTCCAGCACCTGTTGTTTCCTGACTTTTTAATGATTGCCATTCTAACTGGTGTGAGATGGTATCTCATTGTGGTTTTGATTTGCATTTCTCTGATGGCCAGTGATGATGAGCATTTTTTCATGTGTCTATTGGCTGTATGAATGTCTTCTTTTGAGAAATGTCTGTTCATATCCTTTGCCCACTTTTTGATGGGGTTGTTTGTTTTTTTCTTGTAAATTTGTTTGAGTTCTTTGTAGGTTCTGGATATTAGCCCTTTGTCAGATGAGTAGATTGCAAAAATGTTCTCCCATTCTGTAGGTTGCCTGTTCACTCTGATGGTAGTTTCTTTTGCTGTGCAGAAGCTCTTTAGTTTAATTAGATCCCATTTGTCAATTTTGGCTTTTGCTGCCATTGCTTTCGGTGTTTTAGATATGAAGTCCTTGCCCATGCCTATGTCCTGAATGGTACTACCTAGGTTTTCTTCTAGGGTTTTTATGGTATTAGGTCTAACATTTAAGTCTCTAATCCATCTTGAATTAATTTTCATATAAGGGGTAAGGAAAGGATCCAGTTTCAGCTTTCTACTTATGGCTAGCCAATTTTCCCAGCACCATTTATTAAATAGGGAATCCTTTCCCCATTTCTTGTTTCTCTCAGGTTTGTCAAAGATCAGATGGCTGTAGATGTGTGGTATTATTTCTGAGGACTCTGTTCTGTTCCATTGGTCTATATCTCTGTTTTGGTACCAATACCATGCTGTTTTGGTTACTGTAGCCTTGTAGTATAGTTTGAAGTCAGGTAGCGTGATGCCTCCAGCTTTGTTCTTTTGACTTAGGATTGTCTTGGCAATGCGGGCTCTTTTTTGGTTCCATATGAACTTTAAAGCAGTTTTTTCCAATTCTGTGAAGAAACTCATTGGTAGCTTGATGGATGGGGATGGCATTGAATCTATAAATAACCTTGGGCAGTATGGCCATTTTCATGATATTGATTCTTCCTATCCATGAGCATGGTATGTTCTTCCATTTGTTTGTGTCCTCTTTTATTTCACTGAGCAGTGGTTTGTAGTTCTCCTTGAAGAGGTCCTTTACATCCCTAGTAAGTTGGATTCCTAGGTATTTGATTATCTTTGAAGCAATTGTGAATGGAAGTTCATTCCTGATTTGGCTCTCTGTTTGTCTGTTACTGGTGTATAAGAATGCTTGTGATTTTTGCACATTAATTTTGTATCCTGAGACTTTGCTGAAATTGCTTATCAGCTTAAGGAGATTTTGGGCTGAGACAATGGGGTTTTCTAAATATACAATCATGTCATCTGCAAAGAGGGACAATTTGACTTCTTCTTTTCCTAACTGAATACCCTTGATTTCTTTCTCTTGCCTGATTGCCCTAGCCAGAACTTCCAACACTATGTTGAATAGGAGTGGTGAGAGAGGGCATCCCTGTCTTGTGCCAGTTTTCAAAGGGAATTTTTCCAGTTTTTGCCCATTCAGTATGATATTGGCTGTGGGTTTGTCATAAATAGCTCTTATTATTTTGAAGTACGTTCCATCAATACCGAATTTATTGAGCGTTTTTAGCATGAAGGGCTGTTGAATTTTGTCAAAAGCCTTTTCTCCATCTATTGAGATAATCATGTGGTTCTTGTCTTTGGTTCTGTTTTTATGCTGGATTACGTTTATTGATTTTTTTTTTTTTTTTTTTTTTTTTTTTGAGACGGAGTCTTGCTCTGTCACCCAGGCTGGAGTGCAGTGGCCGGACCTCAGCTCACTGCAAGCTCCGCCTCCCGGGTTTACGCCATTCTCCTGCCTCAGCCTCCCGAGTATCTGGGACTACAGGCGCCCGCCACCTCGCCCGGCTATTTTTTTGTATTTTTTTAGTAGAGACGGGGTTTCACCGTGTTAGCCGGGATCGTCTCTCGATCTCCTGACCTCGTGATCCGCCCATCTCGGCCTCCCAAAGTGCTGGGATTACAGGCTTGAGCCACCGCGCCCGGCCACGTTTATTGATTTGCGAATGTTGAACCAGCCTTGCATCCCAGGGATGAAGCCCACTTGATCATGGTGGATAAGCTTTTTGATGTGCTGCTGAATCCAGTTTGCCAGTATTTTATTGAGGATTTTTGCATCGATGTTCATCAGGGATATTGGTCTAAAATTCTCTTTTTTTGTTGTGTCTCTGCCAGGCTTTGGTCTCATAAAATGAGTTAGGGAGGATTCCCTCTTTTTCTATTGATTGGAATATTTTCAGAAGGAATGATACCAGCTCCTCCTTGTACCTCTGGTAGAATTTGGCTGTGAATCCATGTGGTCCTGGACTTTTTTTGGTTGGTAGGCTATTAATTATTGCCTCAATTTCAGAGCCTGCTATTGTTCTATTCAGGGATTCAACTTCTTCCTGGTTTAGTCCTGGAAGAGTGTGAGTGTCCAGGAAATTATCCATTTCTTCTAGATTTTCTACTTTATTTGCGTAGAGGTGTTTATAGTATTCTCTGATGGTAGTTTGTATTTCTGTGGGGCCGGTGGTGATATCCCCTTTATCATTTTTTATTGTGTCTATTTGATTCTTCTCTCTTTTCTTCTTTATTAGTCTGGCTAGTGGTCTGTCAATTTTGTTGATCTTTTCAAAAAACCAACTCCTGGATTCACTGATTTTTTGGACGGTTTTTTGTGTCTCTATCTCCTTCAGTTCTGTGCTGATCTTAGTTATTTCTTGCCTTCTGCTAGCTTTTGAATGTGTTTGCTCTTGCTTCTCTAGTTCTTTTAATTGTGATGTTAGAGTGTCAATTTTAGATCTTTCCAGCTTTCTCTTGTGGGCATTTAGTGCTATAAATTTCCCTCTCCACACTGCTTTAAATGTGTCCCAGAGATTCTGGTATGTTGTATCTTTTTTCTCATTGGTTTCAAAGAACATCTTTATTTCTGCCTTCATTTCGTTATGTACTCAGTAGTCATTCAGGAGCAGGTTGTTCAGTTTCCATGTAGTTGAGCGGTTTTGATTGAGTTTCTTAGTCCTGAGTTCTAGTTTGATTGCACTGTGGTCTGAGAGACAGTTTGTTATAATTTCTGTTCTTGTACATTTGCTGAGGAGTGCTTTACTTCCAATTATGTGGTCAATTTTGGAATAAGTGCGATGTGGTGCTGAGAAGAATGTATATTCTGTTGATTTGGGGTGGAGAGTTCTATAGATGTCTATTAGGTCTGCTTGCTGCAGAGATGAGTTCAATTCCTGGATATCCTTGTTAACTTTCTGTCTCGTTGATCTGTCTAATGTTGACAGTGGAGTGTTGAAGTCTCCCACTATTATTTTATGGGAGTCTAAGTCTCTTTGTAAGTCTCTAAGGACTTGCTTTATGAATCTGGGTGCTCCTGTATTGGGTGCATATATATTAGGATAGTTAGCTCTTCCTGTTGAATTGATCCCTTTACCATTATGTAATGGCCTTCTTTGTCTCTTTTGATCTTTGATGGTTTAAAGGCTGTTTTATCAGAGACTGGTATTACAACCCCTGCTTTTTTTTGTCCTCCATTTGCTTGGTAGATCTTCCTCTGTCCCTTTATTTTGAGCCTATGTATGTCTGCATGTGAGATGGGTCTCCTGAATACAGCAGATTGATGGGTCTTGACTCTTTATCCAGTTTGCCAGTCTGTGTCTTTTAATTGGAGTATTTAGTCCATTTACATTTAAGGTTAATATTGTTATGTGTGAACTTGATCCTGCCATTATGATATTAACTGGTTATTTTGCTCGTTAGTTGATGCAGTTTCTTCCTAGCCTCGATGGTCTTTACATTTTGGCATGTTTTTGCAATGGCTGGTACCGGTTGTTCCTTTCCATGTTTAGTGCTTCCTTCAGGGTCTCTTGTAAGGCAGGCCTGGTGGTGACAAAATCTCTAAGCATTTCCTTATCTGTAAAGGATTTTATTTCTCCTTCACTTATGAAACTTAGTTTGGCTGGATATGAAATTCTGGGTTGAAGATTCTTTTCTTTAAGAAAGTTGAATATTGGCCCCCACTCTCTTCTGGCTTGTAGAGTTTCTGCCAAGAGATCTGCTGTTAGTCTGATGGGCTTCCCTTTGTGGGTAACCCGACCTTTCTCTCTGGCTGCCCTTAAGATTTTTTCCCTTCATTTCAACTTTGGTGAATCTGGCAATTATGTGTCTTGGAGTTGCTCTTCTCAAGGAGTATCTCTGTGGCGTTCTCTGTATTTCCTGGATTTGAATGTTGGCCTGCCCTACTAGGTTGGGGAAGTTCTCCTGGATGATATCCTGAAGAGTGTTTTCCAACTTGGTTCCATTTTCACCCTCACTTTCCGGCACCCCAATCAGACGTAGATTTGGTCTTTTTACATAATCCCATACTTCTTGCAGGCTTTGTTCATTTCTTTTTCTTCTTTTTTCTTTTGGTTTCTCTTCTCGCTTCATTTCGTTCATTTGATCCTCAATCGCTGATACTCTTTCTTCCAGTTGATCGAGTCGGTTACTGAAGCTTGTGCATTTGTCACGTATTTCTCGTGTCATGGTTTTCATCTCTTTCATTTCATTTATGACCTTCTCTGCATTAATTACTCTAGCCATCAATTCTTCCACTTTTTTTTCAAGATTTTTAGTTTCTTTGCACTGGGTACGTAATTCCTCCTTTAGCTCTGAGAAGTTTGATGGACTGAAGCCTTCCTCTCTTATCTCGTCAAAGTCATTCTCCGTCCAGCTTTGATCCGTTGCTGGCGATGAGCTGCGCTCCTTTGCCAGGGGAGATGCGCTCTTATTTTTTGAATTTCCAGCTTTTCTGCCCTGCTTTTTCCCCATCTTTGTGGTTTTATCTGCCTCTGGTCTTTGATGATGGTGACGTACTGATGGGGTTTTGGTGTAGGTGTCCTTCCTGATGTATAGTTTTCCTTCTACCAGTCAGGACCCTCAGCTGTAGGTCTGTTGGAGATTGCTTGAGGTCCACTCCAGACCCTGTTTGCCTGGGTATCAGCAGCAGAGGCTCAGTTGAAAATGCAGAAATCACTGGTCTTCTGTGTTGCTCGCGCTGGGAGTGGGAGACTGGAGCTGTTCCTATTCGGCCATCTTGCTCCGCCCCCTATTGTTGAGTTTTAAGAGCTCTTTGTAAATTTTGGGTAGCAATCCTTAATCAGATCAGTCTTGCAAATATTCTATCCCAGTTTGTGACTTGTCTTTTCATTTTCTTCACAGTGTCTTTCAAAGTAGAAATTTTCCATTTTAATGAAATCCAGCTTGTGAATTATTTGTTCGATGAATTACACCTTTGGTGTTATATCTAAAAAGGCATCACCCAACTCAAGGTTATCTAGATTTTCTATACATTTTAAAAATAGGATTATCAGTCTTTCTTTCTCAAAATTTTGGATGCTCATTTGTCTTTGGTTTTGCTTATTATATTTTTAACCTTGCAAACAGGTTTACAATTTTATTTAAAAGTATTTTTTATCACTTCTGAATTTTGTAGTGAGGAAAATTTTTCATAATTCCAAGTAAAAAGAAATATGTTCCTTTTTTATTTTATGTCATAATGTATCATACTTGAATGATCTTCAAATATATGCTATATTGTTAAGTTTAAGAAGCAAGGTTCAGAACAGTGTGTGTAAAATGCTGGATTTTTTTCTTAGAATGAGGTGTGTATGTATTCACATGTGGGTGCTTCTATACACATTCATATACATTTGCATGTATGTCTAAAAAGATACAGAGAAAAAGGCAATGAAAGGATAAACCAAAAAATAGTGAAAATGGTTACTTATGGGGGATGTGGGGGGCAGTTAGTATGATAGAGGCAACAGGGATGAAAGGAGGATCATCTGTCCAAATATATTCCTTGTTTTATAGTTTTGGCTTTGGAACCACATAGATATTTTATGTAATAATAAAGCAAAATTAAATCAAAATTAAATACAGCAAATCCTAAAATTAAAAAGAAAATTAAACACATGAATTTAACTGTGTATCAAGCTGATGACTTATTTTAAGTGACTTTATAGTAATACAGTTATACATCTCTAGGGGCATATATCTTAAGGGCAGAAAAATTGGAGGAAACAAATAATATTTGATACTCAAATATTAGTAATATGGTATTTTTATTTTGAAACCATAAAATTTCGTGATAAAGCAAATAAGTAATCGTGTTAAAATCTCTAGTAACCAAAATTTGTAGCATTAAGAGCAAAGATGGGCAAATATATCAAAGATATATTTAATTTGTATCTATTTAAAATTCAATGAAAAAATTAGTATGAATTTATATGTATTTTTATCCTTCAAAAATATTTGTATTTCTAGCTTTGATCAATGAAAGGACCTAGAAATATGAATAGCATCCTAGCAGTGAGCATTCATGGGTTCCAGTTGTAGTCTTTGAATACCATTTTCCACTGAGAAGAGCCAGGGCTTTTTGAAGAAATGTCTGATTCCGGATCTTGAGTAGAAAATATGACAAAAGTCTAAAACATTTGTTATAGCAGAAAGTAGCAGAGTTAAGAAAGATGGGGTTATGTCATAGGAACCAGTTTGAAGAGACTACCATTGGCCAATTTTAGCAAGGAAAAAAGACTGCTAGGATTGAAAGTCATTCAATATGTTCAAAAGCTGGGAATCATAAGGATACAAACAAAACAAAGTGAAAAAACACATCGATCACCTCTGGAGGTTACTGGGGGATAAAGTCATTTTCAGTGCTGTAATATAAAAGAATCATGTACTTATCCTATTCTTCCCATAAAAACTTTTCAAAGTAACTAAATAATTAATGAGAGGAATTTATTCTTTATAGAAGGATTTTGCTAATAAATGAAGAAAGAATAATAGACTACCGCAAGTTAACAACCTTTATTTATTAAAATAATATCTGTAGGAAATGATCATCAATGGCTACTAATATCCTCAGGCAAAACATGGATAGGGAGCAGGATACTATTAATAGACAGATCCAGCTGACAACATGTGACTCCACTGGTTAAACTTAATATTGAAGAGGGACAGCCAGTTGTTATATGTCAACTGATACGGTACCATAGGAAGTACACAACTTTTAAAAAATTGAACTTGTTCAAGCCCCAACATGTACCAGTTTATACAGCATACATGAGATAGAGGAACATATAAAATGACATTTCAGGATGCTGTTTATCAAATCTAGGTGCCAGAAATTCTCCAAGATAAATGACCCAGTTTCTTGAATAAGTAATAGGCAGGAAATAAAAATGATGGGGGAACTGTTGGAGATTCAAAGAGAAAGAAAATATCAACCCAAATGCATTATGTAGACCATGTTTGGATCTTACTTTGAAAAAACCAGTAATATAGTGATTGGACCCATCAGGGAAATTTTAACAATGACTGAGTTTTAGATGATGTTAAGGAATAGTTAATGTTTTATATGTGATATTATTGTGTTCATGCTAAAAACAATTCCTATCTCTTAGAAATACAAATGAAAATATTTACCAGTGAAATGATATAATCTCTGGAATTCCTTTTTTTTTTTTTTTTTTTGAGACAGAGTTTCGTTCCTGTTGCCCAGGCTGGAGTGCAATGGCACAATCTCAGCTCACTGCAACCTGTGCCTCCTGGGTTCAAGTGATTCTCCTGTCTCAGCCTCCCAAGTAGCTAGGATTACAGGCATGCGCCACCATGCCTGGCTAATTTTGTATTTTTAGTAGAGATGGGGTTTCATCACATTGGTCAGGAGGCTGGTCTTGAACTCCTGACCTCAGGTGATCCAGCTGCCTCCACTTCCCAAAGTACTGGAATTACAGGGGTGAGCCACTGCACCCAGCCTTCTGTTAATACTTTTAAATAATCCTGTGAAGGGAATAAACAGAAAAGATCATTATCTTGGATGACAAGTACATAGGGTTATTACAATATTTTTTACAAATTTGAGTGTTTGAAATTTTCTATTATGAACTGTTCTTAATTTTAAAAAATTCAGCTTTAATTTTTTAAATTAAAATGGAATAGAATTTCATGTCATCAAAATAATAACTTTCTTCTTTTTTTACTTTTTCTTTTTTTTTTTTTTTTTTTTTTTGATACAGAATCTCACTGTGTCACCCAGACTGTAGTGCAGTGGCACAATCTTGGCTCACTGCAACCTCTACCTGCCGGGTTCAAGCAATTCTCCTGCCTCAGCCTCCCGAGTAACTGGGACTACAGGCACACGCCGCCATGCCCAGCTAATTTTTTGTATTTTAATAGAGACAGGATTTCAGTGTGTTGCCCAGGCTGGTCTTGAACTCCTGAGCTCAGGCAGTCTGCCCACTTTGGCCTCCCAGAGTGCTAGGATTATAGGCGTGAGCCACCATGGCTGGCCAAGAACTTTTATAATTTTAAACCTGAACAGTTGAAATGTGTCTATACATTTATACCTGCAGGAATGTTACAGAATTTATTCTACATAAATGTTGTAGTTGCTCTGGAACCAACACGTACTTATCTTGAAACTACAGCATGAATCTAATAGTTTTTCTTATAAGTCATTCTCACATTTATCAATAATACCAGAGAAACCTTTGAGGTAGATCTAATGCTGTGTATTCTTCCTATCATACCTACCTCTTACTAAGGTCCTAATACTTGTTTTTCAGGTACAGCAGGTACAGACTGTGCAGCAGGTACAACATGTCTATCCAGCTCAGGTGCAGTATGTGGAAGGAAGCGATACTGTCTATACCAATGGAGCAATGTAAGTTTATATGTGGAAGTCTTTTTAATTCCCCCACTCAGAGAAAAATAATGTACTTTTGAACACCTCCCACTATTCCCAGATTGTTTCCTTTTTTTCAAAGTAACTTTGTACTAGAACAGAGTTACTGAAATTAAGCTGATGTTTAGAGCTTTTATCTACATTTATTAAGAATATGCACTCATTTTCCTTTCACTTAACCCCACAGGATATTTTAAATTATTAAAAGTCTTATGCCCTTTAATAGTTATTCTTTGTGCAGAGAAAAAATGTATATACCCCTTGTTAGTGATATCTGTATTTTAATGATAGCTTCTAAACTCTATGCTTTTTGTTTTTATGTACAAGGTCAATTTTTATGTGATGGAGTTTGGGATTTTTAAACATTTTTAAAATAAGATATTCCACATAAAATTGCCTGCTACTCAATAAATCTTACTTTCCTACCTAAACCTGCCCCCTGCCTAAAACCAGGTTAACTCTTTTGCCTCAACAATAATATAAATTTTTATTTGGGCTTCTTAGCTGCTTCGGAATAAGACGCAGAATGTTATTATAAATAAAGGAACTAAGAATTATTGTAAATCACTAGGATTGTTTCCAAATTGGCTTTTTTGCTTGCAACCCATAGGCTTCCTCGGTTAACCTAAAATGAATTCAGGTTCTCTCACTGACTCTTCTGCCCACCTCCCATCGATGTTGGTATACCCCGGGATGATAACCTCTGCTGTCTTTATTCTTATTACATCTACTCTTTCCTTGAGTGATTTCATTTATTTCCATGATTTCAACCTATAAGTTCCATGAAGGCAGGACTTTTTTTTTTTATTCACCACTGTAATAACTTTTAACATCAGAAGTATTCATGACCTGTGAGTTCAGTTGTTGTTATCTGTTATTATAACTAAAAACAGAATTCTGGTTAACTTCATATTCATTTTATAATTGTGACCAATGTACTTAAATATTCTGAGCTTTTTGTTATTGTTTCCATGGAAGTGGAAGGAGAATAATCTCACTCTTACTGAGTTTTTGTGAGGATACAAGGAAATATATTTAAAGTACTGAATACAGAGCCTGGTACATAATAGATGATACAAAACTAGAAGCTTTTCATTGACTCTTACTTCTCTCATTTTTTGCTATATTTGGTCACTGAATCTACCCACATCACTACTGCCTAACGCTACCTCCATTCCCTATAAAATAAAATCTAACTTTCCACACTGGCATTCTCCCCATTCCTACTTCCCTAGCCTTATTTTCTACCTTCTAGGCATAACCAACTTTGTGCATTTTTCCCCAAATATTCCCCCTTCATACTTCTATGTTTTTGGACATGTCATTTTC
Source organism: Macaca mulatta (assembly GCF_049350105.2). NCBI lineage: Eukaryota > Metazoa > Chordata > Mammalia > Primates > Cercopithecidae > Macaca > Macaca mulatta. The sequence goes on from NC_133420.1 coordinate 96,109,958, forward strand.
TCTGCTGAAATAGCATTCTCTGTCTTCTCTCCTTTCCTCCCAGTCTCCCCAAACCCAGTCTAGTGTGATCTTTATAGACAGACATGTTACTCCCTTCTTTGTGACATGGACCCTGACTCTCCTTCTCTGCAGTTAGCTTATCCTTCCCTTATAAAGGGCAACATTATCCCCTGACTTTTACTTACAGCATTGTACTATGAATGCTTGTTTATGTTTCCCATAGTAGGAAGGACTCTCCCTGAATGGAAACTTGGCATTTTGTTTTATTTACATTTACTTAGGTGATTGGCCTATGATAAAGTCAGTAAATTTCTGTTACCCTCTTAAATCTATACCTCTTTACATATTTTAGACACACTGTGAATGTTTTTCACTCTACTTACTTGTTGTTTAGGTCCAGGGCCCCCTGGAGCATGATTTTGGAATCTTTACCATAAACTTAAACTATTGTTGGCATTTATACCAAATGAAAAAGACGCCTGCCACTTCGACCTTTATGCTCTCAGGGAAAATAAATGGCTTTCTAGACACTGCTAGAGGTCACCCAGTTGTCAGTTGTCATTTCATCTTTGTCTGTGACAAGCAGTAATGGTCACCTGCAGGGGAATGTGAGAATGGGAGTTTGTAGCTTTCATGACTGTTGTGGTAGAATGTGACAAGGGAAAAGGGCAGTTGGAATGGGTATTGAGAGAGTTAACTGTATAGTACCTATCACAGTTATTTCTCATTTTGTATTGGTCCGAGCTAAGGTGGAGAGATTAGTCTGTTAAGTATGAAATGAAGTACCAGTTGAGCTGAAAATCAGAAATCCAAAATACTCCCAAATCTGAAACTTTTTGAGCACCAACATAATGTTTAAGGGAACTACTCATCATGCATTTCAGATTTTAGATTTTCAGCTTAAGGATGCTCAACTGGTAAGTATATAATGCAAATATTTCAAAATGTGAAAAAGTAAAAAATTCGAAACACTGCTTGTTCCAAGCATTTTGGATATAGGATACTCAACCTGTAACCTCAGTTAATCAAAAGTGCTTTATGTATCATCTAAAGAATAGTAAGCACTCAATAAACATTAGTTATTGCTGTAAAATTATCCACTTCGTTTACATTTTTCACTACTACTTATAGTTCTAAATTCTGCATATTGTCTTGTGCATTTTTAAACTGCTTTACCAATGATCTTAGGGTCTTCCACATAATAGCTGAACATGAGTTGAATGAATTCATTCATTCACAAAACCTTAGAAAAACAGCATTTGTAAGGTAGGTTCTTTAAAACTATAGAGCCCGTTTAAGTGCAGAAATGATTCAAAGCAAATATCTAGTGCTAACATGTATTTTCTATGGCCCACTAGCTCAGTTGGTTAGATCATGACTAATGAGGTCTAGGTCATGAGGTCATTTGTCACAAAGTCCAATTAGCTTTGATCTGGTCTGTGTGGACTCAAATTGTATCCTCAACTCTAGCCGATAATGTCACAAATGTGCACTTTTGGTCAAGAGGGAGAAGATGCATCTTTAAAAACCTTTCTTTACTATCAAGGATGATTTTTGACTAAAGGTTCTGTAGCATCATTTTTATACTTAATAAGGAAATGTCATTGTGTTGCCATGAATTATACTCAAAATTTTAGCAACTAGGGACTATGAATATTTTTTCTCAAATAGGACTAGAAAATTTTTTTCAGCATAAGCTATTTCAGTCTTTCTGTAATTTTGTAGTGCTGACATTTGACTATTACAATTTTTGTCTCTAATGTTCATTTTAGGGTCTTTCTGTGGCTTCTTTTTATTTGGCACACTTCCATGTATGTTAGGAAAGAATATTCCATATTCTTCTATTCTACCACACTGAATTAATAGCAAGTTAGTGTTTGATCCCTGACTTGTATCACAGTCAGAGTCCCACTTCTATGTGATAATAAATGCTTTTTGCTAATGATACTTCCAGAAGATAGGGACTCTGATCTTTATCATGAACTTTTGAGCACCCAGTACATGGCCCTACAACCTATGCATGCTTACTAATGCTCTTGTCACCAGTGTCCCCATGTCATGTAGCCATAATGCATGGGGTCTCACTCAAGAGGTGATGACAGCTCTCACAGATATGTGTCGTCACTTATGAAAAAGTGTAATCATCATAATTTGATGATACTAAAGTGTTTACCTGGTTCTCCCTGTGAATATGGACAATTACTGCCAGCAAAACAGGCATAACAGTGTGGGTTAGTGAGTGAGTGTACATTTCAGTTAAACAACTGAGACTGCTTTACAGCACTGTGTGTTGGAATATAGTAGCTTTTTGCTCAAGGGAGAAGGTAATTTAATTCACTTTTGCCCCTGTTTATTTTATCCTGGCTTCTGTAGGAACCTATGCTACATCATTTGTGTATTTCCTTGCAGTAGTTTTTCCAAGATTTTCCCAAAGGCTTGATCATTATCTTTATTTCTATAAATTCTTACTATTTATGATATTTAATCATTTAGAATACTATGATTAAACCTGCTGGGAAACATTGCATACCATGTAGAGAGTTCATTTCAATGGAAATTTCTTGGTGTAGTTAAGAAATATTTTTTTTAAATAAAAAGATTTTTTCTTCCCCCACTCTTTTTTGACTCATACCTCCCCCACTTGCTCCTACATCATGCTAGTCAAAGTGGAAATAGAGACATCATGCTGTATTGTGGTCAAATTAAGAAATCTTTATTTTAAAGGGTTTTCTTATAAAACCATTCTTTGAAGCTTGCCCACTGTTTAGAGATAATCAGTGTTTTAAAAAGCAAAATTATTCATTGTGTGTATATCTGTTCTAGTAGTGTTCCTGTTTAGATTATAGATTTCTCAACTCCAATACATAACTTCTCATACCATGATTCATTATACATTAGTCCCTTAAGAGTTCTGTGGTTACACAAGCAGGGAAACACTATGTGATTCACTTTCTCTTTAGAACACTCAATTCCTGTTACCCTTTTAAAAGCTCTGAAAAGTCCTATAGAAATGCATAGAACCACAGAACACTTTTACCTGAATAATATCTAATAAAATCACATGTTATGCTTTGGGAAATGGTACACTAATATATATTGACATTGAATAATTTAAAATCCATTTTTAAAGTACTATACCTATAGTCATCTCTTGAAAAATCATGTATTAGTGCATTTTTGAAGTCATCTAATTATTTTCCCATACAGTTTAAATGAGTAATAAGAAACCTTAAAAGGAATATTTCTTCAGTCTCTTTTCTTCTATAAGTGGAATATGAAATTTCAGTATTTGCAGGTGAAATTATGCTTTCTTCTTCTTATTCAAATGCTGTCTCCTTAAGAGAAATGGTTACGTGGAATTCTGTAATTGAGATGCGGAGGTGCTTTCTTCATTTATGCTTCTACTTATGTACACATTCTGACTGGTATAGGAGTTGGTTTTTGAATCCACTTGCCATTTAGATTTCAGTAATTGTATATGGCTGGTTACGTAGAAATTTCTCTTGGAGAGAGGACTGCCCTTATGTGGAAAAGACCATGAAAGGGCACCCTGTTCGCTGTCTAATACCTAAAACAATGGCCCATGATAGGTGCTCAATCTGTATTTGCTGAATGAGTTAAATGAAGATTAGCATTTAATGATGGATGAGACAGGAGCTGACTACTTGGTGGCTTTAAGTACCAGAGATAAAATGAATGAAACTGAATTGAGATACTGCTGCCCACATGCTCTTCAGCCCCTTCCAAGCTTGCTTGCTTCTCCACATTACAATACAATTGCCCTTATCAAGGTCATTGATGACCTTCAGTTGTTAAATCTAACAGACATCCTTCTAGATTAAATTTACTTAATCTCTAGCCATCAATCAGTCAACCACTCTATCCTTAAATCAGTGTCTTTTTCTGGCTTCTCTGACTCTATATTCTTTTCTCTTCCTATCTTATTTGCTTCTCCTCATTCTTATTATTGACCAGATAAGTTTTCTGTGACTTTAGCTTCAGAAGCATATTGGTGTACATATTTCTCTGGTATTCTCTAAGAGAGACCACATTTCTTCCATAACATGTATGACTATCTGTCATTCTCTTGACTATCATTCTTAACTGATCACTTATCTCTCCCCCACTAGAATGTAAGCTTAATGTGGGCAGGGACCTAGTTTGTTTGCATCCTGTTCTCTCTCTAATACCTAGAACAGTGGCCCATGATAGGTGCTCAATCTATATTTGTTGAATGAATTAAAGACTAGCATTGAATGATAGGTGAGAGAGGAGCTGACTACTTGGTGGCTTTAGGTACACAGGGAAAAAATGAATGAAACTGAATTGAGATGCTGCTGATGTAGCATTCACATAGCTTTCTTATTTGTTTTGTTGTGTTTTTTCCTCTGGTGAAAAACTTTTGAGACTTACATGTGTGTGGTTACTCAGTTTTTCTTGTTTATAAATTTTTATCAGTGACTTCAAATCAAATCTTTTATAGTGGCATTTCTGCTAAAATTGATTTAAGTCCATATTTATTTCCCTGACCTCTGTTGTCAGGGCAAGTGACTCATATATGTACTGACTATGTATATCTTTTTGGTATGCTTCAAAAACCATTATAGCACTGGAAATTTTGGTAATGTTATCATGAGCAACTGCCACAGAATATAAAATTACTTTTTATAACAGTAGAGTTCGGGGTTTTTTTTAAACTCAAGTAGGCTAAAAGAATTAATTTATTTTATTTTATTTTTGAGATGGAGTCTCACTCTGTCACCCAAGCTGGAGTGCAGTGGTGCCATCTCAGCTCAATGCAACCTCCGTCTCCTGGGTTCAAGCGATTCTCCTGCCTCAGCCTCCTGAGTAGCTGGGACTACAGGCGCATGCTACCACAGCTGGCTAATTTTTGTATTTTTTAGTAGAAACAGGGTTTCTCCATATTGGCCAAGGTGGTCTCGAACTCCTGACCTCGTGGTCTGCCTGCTTTGGCCTCCCAAAGTGCTGGAATTACAGGCGTGAGCCACCGCGCCTGGCCTAGAATAAATTTTAAAACACCTTTTCCCTTTCATTAATGTGAAAATCAGGTTTCATAATTGTAGTATCAACTAGTACAATGGTTCTCAAAGTGTATTCCCCAGACCAGTAGCATTCACATCAACTGAGAACTTGTTAGAAATGCCCGCTTTTGGTGCCCACCCCAGTTCTACAGAATTAGGAACTTTGGGGGTGGGACCTAGCTCTCTGTGTTGCAACAGGCACTCCAGGTGATTCTGATGCACATTAAAAGTGTGAGAACCACTGTTCTACCCTACAGAAATAAAGAATTTAAATGCTAAGTAAAGATGTGCAGTTCCTTACAAAATAATCATAGGATGGTATAAAGTTATGACTCCAGTACTCTATATTATCAGCATATATAGTAATGAAAATACGACACATGAAGGAGAAAACTCAGTAAATTATTACAAGAAGTATTACTGACTTTTAACATTTATTCTTGCATTTCCTCCCCAGTAGGTATAGCAATGGCTGAATAAATGCTTTTTATTGTTTTACTTTTTATTATGGCAGTTGAAGTTAGAAGAAATAAGTATGTCTTTTGAATATAAGTGAAAGCAGATGTTTTGTTAGTGATATTCAGTAGTATTTATCACTTTATATTTAACCTTGTTTTTTATTCTTATGTAATAAGGTGAGGTTTAATATCAGGTCACTTGAATTCCTTTCTGAAGTACTGTTTTCCTTTTGGTGTCTTCCACAAAATAGACATGTCATCTTTCTGGTGTATCCTCTGCCTTCAGTCTGATGTGGAGCACTTGAGAATATCTGTTTTGAAACTTAAATAAGTCAATAAGTAGTGCATGTGGGCCAGGCAGAGATTTTACATATATACATATGTGTGTGTGTGTGTGTGTGTGTGTGTGTGTGTGTGTGTGTGTGTGCGCGCGCGCAATTTGTTGAAGATTCCAAATAATGTAGCTACTTCTTTGCAGGGCTTTGGTGGTCCATGTAAAAACTACATAATTTGAAGCTGTTTAAGGCAGAGGTTCTTGGTTTCAAGCAACAGAAACCAACTCTGGCCTATTTAAGACAAAGAATTTATTGAAAGATATTTGTTACTCACAGAATTTCCAGGAAGTCTGGAGAATCACGCTGGGAAAAGGCAGGCACAAGTGATGTCAGGCAGCAGGCAGACCTTGCACAAAACCATAGCACAGAGATAGTGCAGTACAGACACCACACCACTGCAGCCATCCCAAACACTGTCTGCCATTGCTACCCCTGGATACTGATCTTGGATCCTGGCCCTACTGCCACTGTAAACTTGACATGTCTCTCACAGTGTGTCACCATTTCCATTGCTTTGTGCCCCTAGCTCCTTATTTAGAGCAAGTCCACCTGGTTATTTGAGTGCTAAGTTGATTTCCTTTAGCTTGTTTATAAGGGAGGTTGGAAAAGCCATTGAGCTATTATATTTGGAAGTGGGATTAGTCTCCCACCAACATTCACAAGTTAAGAAACTGTACAAACATAGAGAGTTCAGATGCTGTATAACGAACAGAAATTACGGTAAGTATCTCTACTTCAATGAATCTTCAACATGATAAAAATGGACTCGATTCCTAGGCAGGGATATAGGCTATAGGTCTTTCTGGCCATAAATCACAGTGCTTAAAATTGTGGAATAAGTATTTAGGATATTAGTAATTCCTCTGAATTAAAGAATTTTAAATCCTTTGTGGGTAGTGACTTTGCTATGCTTTATATGCTGTTTTATCTGTTACAAAATATGGTTCTTGAGACATACTCAATAATTATCTGTTGATCAACTGACAGAATCACTTAATTAATTATTGGTTGTCTGTGTCCCTGGAATCGATCAATTAATCACTGGTTGTCTGTGTTCTGTGGAGCCCTGGAGTTCTACGGTGGAGGAGAGGCGCAGAGGCGGCTGTACTGGGAAGGAAAGAGAGAAACAGATTCTGCTCCATCATCTGTGTCCCCCCTTCAACTGGAGCATGTTCTACTTTTATCCATTTGACACTTTGAAGTTAATATATAAATTTAATTGGAAAAGAGTCTACACACCAGTGGGCTTGAAAGTAATTTAAAAAGTAATTAAATAATGAGAAGAAAAGAGCATCCTACCTTCTTTTTACTGTTTGTTTTTAATATTGACTGAAATGGTTTTCCTGGCCAATTATTTTGGTAAGGAGTGTGTGGATTCATGGGACGTTTTCTGAAAAAAAACAAGAAAATTCTACAGCAAGAAATAAAATATTTACTAGATTTCTCTAAAAACCAAATATTACTTTCTCTTCCAAGTCCTTAGAAATAAAAACAAAACAAAAAAGTATAGGGCCAGTTTTTATCCTGCTCCAAAACATATGGCTGATTTCCTCAATCATATAGCGAGTTTTCTAAGAAAATTTTAATTTGCCATTCCTCTTTAAATCCAGTTTATTTGGTAGTGTGTACACGTTTCAAACAGAGGTATCATAAAAGAAAGAGCGCTGGACTGGGAGATAGCCAGACCAGAGTTCCAGTCTTCCTTCATCTTTTCACTCTCTGTGTCATCCTCAGAGCAAGTGTTCTTACCTCCTCACATCTTACTTTCCCCATCTATAGAAGTGGGGTAACAACTTCTAACCTGTATGATTAACTTCATGTAGATTAAGGAAGATAATATATTCCCCTGTCTCTTAAAAACATTTGTCCCTGGTTCCCAAATGCACCTCTTGTGCTCTCAAACTTTTCTAAGATACTAAAAACTGGCTCATTCTGACTGCCTTTAGTTATTAACTCAGTCTAGTTCAATCAGACATATAAATGCCCTCACTTCACTGAGCAAGCTTCCAATAAGATCACCTCCTATTGTTGTATCTAATTCGCAGGTTCCAGAATCATCTTACATGGCCCATCACAGTCATGGTCCCTGATTGCAACTCCATTTTCTCATGGTGTATTTTTACCTGTCTGGCCTCTGGACTTTGTAGGTTGTCTCTCTGGCTAGAACATTGCCCTACCTCCTCCTACCCATAAGGCCTTTACCACTATCCCAGCCCAAATCAGAATCCAAACTTCTTACAATAGTCTGTAACAGTGGCTTTTAAGCTTTTAAAACTATCACCCACTGTGAGAAAGTTAGGCATACATTTCATACTCTGGTAAGTACATACATACATACCTGGGCATTCACACACACATCATCTATGTGTATATTCTGTATATGATAGAAACAAAATTTCTAAAAATGATTCTTATTCAGTGTAATAAGCACTGATGTTTTCTAGTCTAGTCTAGTCTCTTTTTTAAATGCTGTTGTGACCTATTAAAATTCATTTCATGACCCACTACTGGATCATGGCCTGCAGTTAAGAAAATTGTTTACACTGCATGCGTGTTTAGTTTTTACCTACTTTAACCTCATTTCCTTCTAACAGCTTTCTCATTTGTTGTATCTAAAATACTTAAGACTTCTAATTTCTTTCTAAATATCAGTATCTTTCCTGTGTTGTGTGCTATGTTGTGAGTTTTTGTATTCTCTTCCTAAAATATTATTCTTCCTGTTTTCCATGGGGCTGACTCCTTTTCATCTTTTAGTTTCAGTCTAAAAAAAAAAAATCTGGCTTTCAGGGATAACTTTCCTTAACTATCCTATCTAGTATGCTCTCTCTTATTTATTCTACTTTTTTTTTTTTTTTCATTTTTTTTTGAGACGGAGTCTCGCTCTGTCACCCATGCTGGAGTACAGGGGCTCGATCTCGGCTCACTGCAAGCTCCGCCTCCTGGGTTCACGCCATTCTCCTGCCTCAGCCTCCCCAGTAGCTGGGACCACAGGCACCCACCACCACGTGCAGCTAATTTTTTGTATTTTTAGTAGAGACAAGGTCTCACCGTGTTAGCCAGGATGGTCTCGATCTCCTAACCTTGTGATCCGCCTGCCTCGGCCTCCCAAAGTGCTGGGATTACAGGCGTGAGACACCAAGCCTCTGGCCTATTCTACTTTTATATTGTATTTTTTTGCTTTCATAGGAATGAAGAAAACTTCTAATTGTCTTATTTTCTTTCTTATTTTTGCCCACTTTCTCCTTGTGTTATGTAGCCCTAATAACAGTAGAGGTCATGTCTGTGTTGTTCCTTTTATTCTAGGTGCCTGAATAGATGCTTATTAAATATTTGTTAAAAGAATGTATGCAGAGTAACCTAAAAGCAATAAAATGTTGTACCCATGTAAGATAATGGTTACCATATCTATATTCCATCTTTATAATACAATTTATGGTATGAGATTTACAAGCTACTTTATTTCCTTAATTTATCACTTTCATGCCATTGCTTGATTTTATAGTGACAAGCTTATTGGTTGGAGGATATTCAAAATCTTAGTAAAATACAAAATACAGAATTTAGAGATACTGAGTATCTGGAATTGTGGATAAGACACCTGAAGATAAAGAAAACAGAAAAAATTGGTTATGGCTAAGATAAATTGCCATAATCATTCTAGTGAATAAGTAAGTAGGGAATATTCAAGGTCATCCTTAGCCAAGGTATGTGCTAAGGCATGATGGGAAACAAACGGCACAAAATTACTGAATTCAATGAATCAGAGTCCTGACATTTACATAGAACCTTATAATAGAGTCAGCTATGAAGAAGCTTCTGTCAGCAAGTATACACATATCGATGTGTTCACATTCATTACTGGATACATATGCAGAACAATGGAAAGATTTCTCTGCTGCTATAGAAATAATATAACATATTTTCATGATTTAGTCTATGGTAATCAATACAGAACAAACAAAATGAACACAGCGGTATCTTTTAAATGTGCACAGAATTGCTTGGGGATTTATCTATTTCAGGAATGTACAGTCCAGAAATAGTTAGCTGCTTTCAATCTGATATGCCAAAAATTGAGTCGTTTTCTTGAACATATGTTTAGGAAATTTCTGGAGAAAATAGTGTGCAAGCAGTAACTCTTATGAAGAATATATTCAGTATACAATATAAAAGATGAGCTGATCTGAGATATCAGAATTAGAGAGTCTATTTCTGGTACCTTAAAAAGAACTGTTTATTTTTGCTGTTGGTGCTTCCTTTTTAAAATTAATTCTTAAGTGTTTATTCAGGAGCTTAAAGTATTTAGACATGGAAAAAACCTTTAGGAGTTACCTGTTACTTGTGCATGTTTCTGGCTCTGGCTCTGGCTCCAGGGACTCCAACAAGTGGGTTCATGCTTGTCTTCTTACCTTTAAGGGACAGTGGCTAAGGATATGATGATGATGATGATGATGATTAATTTGGAGATGGAGTCTCGCTCTGTTGCCCAGGCTGGAGTGCAGTAGCGTGACCTCGGCTCACTGCAACCTCCATCTCCCAGGTTCAAGCGATTCTTCTGCCTCAGCTTCCCAAGTAGCTGGGATTACAGGTGTGTGCCACCATGCCTGTCTGATTTTTTGTATTTTTTTTAGTAAAGACGGGGTTTCACCATGTTGGCCAGGCTGGTCTCAAACTCCTGACCTCAGGTGATCCATCCACCTCAACCTCTCAAAGTGCTGGGATTGTGGGCATGAGCCACCGTGCCTGGCCCAGCTAAGGATATTATAATCTGCCTGTATTACTCAACCCCGTGTTTGAAAGTCTCCCCCATTTCTAATTGCAAGTGTATTTTTGTCAAAGCCAAATTCAGACAATTTATCACACTTCATTCCTTAATATAATTGTGTGCTTTTTCTCTCTAAAAATTGCTACTCTTTACCCCAGTGTGTGTTTAGAGTAGCCAAGCCTTGTCCACAGTCGCACAATGTAGTAATGGGGATAGTTTATGGATTAGGCATACTCTTTAGTGACTTTATCCCTTCTCCTCTTCTTTGGTCATTTTTTAGCTTATGAACTGACTTTGAGGGCTATATAGAGATTTTATATATCTGTGATGCATTTATTTGCATTACTGTCCTTTACTGAGTATAATGATACAAAGAGGACAGGCCCAAAAGCTGCAGTGATCCCTTGGGATGTTTTTCTTATGGTGGGGTAGCAACTTCCATGATCACAGAACATCTAAAATTCCAATCTGAAGTGGTAAGTATCTTCTGAAATGGCCCTGCCTTTTCCATGGCTTCTTCTTTACAGTTGCAAGTACATCGTCTATAGGCCTCTTTCTGGGTAATAATGGAGAATAGTGTAGTGCTAGAAAACAGTAAAGTAAGCTGTAAGGAAATCTCAAAATAGCAACAAGAAGTTCATATGGTCCCTATTCCATTTGTTAAGCTATTCCTTAGTAGTTGTTGACATGTATCATTGACAGATGTAAAAAGTTATATTCCTTTTTTTTGACATAATGGTTGAGAATATAGATTGTTTAGATTCCAGATCCATGATTCATCAGCTCTGTGCTGTAGACTAAGTTATTTAACCAATCCAAACTTCAGTTATTCACCTTGTATGTGAAACAGGAATTATTAATATAACAACACCTACCTCATGGAATTATTATGAAAATTTAATGAGCTAATGCCTAAAAAGCACATAGAATAGTACCTGTTGCATAGTAAATGGTCAGTAAATATTAGCTATATTTAGCTATTATTATGTTTTATTTGAGAAATCTGCTTACTAGTAGGGGGCATCCTGAATCATCCTGCTTGGATGATAAAAAGGAAAGGGGGCACCATGTCCCGCATCTGTCAAAGTATTTATTGTCCTATATCTGTTTCTATAGCTTATTTGACTATACTTAAATATCAACATCAGATTGTGCTGCTTTAAGCATAGTTAATTGGGCCACTGTCATATTTGGTAGACAAAAATTAAAATGACCCCATTTCTCATTTTATCAAAATTTGAAACCAACATGGCTGTTTTATTTTATTAAATGAACATGTAAATAAATAAACAAATGAGATTTCCAGTTGGGAAATACAGCAGTGATGAGAAGAATGGTACATGTATTTTAAGTGACATTTTTCTATGTCACTTAAAAAAAAAAACATTTTCTATGAATCTGTTTCTATCATCACCCCAGACTAAACTTTTTACCTGGATTTGCTGTGGCTCGTTCTGGAAAGGGCACTTTACCCAGTGTGGAATATTTTCAGAACACTCTTATTATTTTACTAAAGTATGTATTGTAAATTACAACTATGATTTATAATGAGTTAAAAGTACTTGTTTTAAATTAATCAAAAATCTTGGAGTAGTTTAGCATAATTTCTCATGTTTTAACAAAATAAAAGATTTGTGATACAGAAATTTATGAAACTGGCTATTATGTCTACTGTACTTTTAAATATTTTTATTTGTTGACTGCTTAGTGTGCCAGCTATGTACCAGCAACTGTGTTAAGTGTTGAGAGTAGTGATGGGAGTAGGAAGACTTGAGGAAATTAACACATCAAGAGCTATGTTTCAGGAATTCAAAGCATGTTGGGAAAGTACAGACCATAAAACATAACAGCCCTGTGAGGAGTGGCCATAGAGGGCAAAGGATGCAGAAAATAATTTTGAGATAAGGAGCTTCTGTTGGGAGTTTAAGGATGATTAGGACAAAGGAAGGGAGGTGGAAAAAAATGAAAAGGCCTTTCAGGCAGAAGAATCCTTATGTAGTGAAGTAGAAAGGCAAGAGAAAATGGCACTTTAGCAGGACCAGAAAAATGGTCAATATGATGCGAGTGAAGAGAGCATTTGATAACATGGCTAATACCAAGTCTTGAGATTATGTAGTCACGACCCCCTGATGATTTTTGTAAGATGGACGAGAGTTTTGAACTTTTTTCTGAAGGCAAGAGAGAATCATAGGAAGGTTTTGAAGCAGTTTAATTTTTATATTTGCATTATAGAACATTCTCCTGGCAGCAAAGTTGGAGATAGATTGCAAGAGCAACTGATTAGAGAAGGGAAAATCAATTAGAAGGCAGTTGTAGGTTGATCATCCCTAATGCAAAATCCAAAATCTGAAATGCTCCAAAATTTGAAAGTTTTTGAGCACCAACATAAGAGTGACATCTTTGGTTTCTGATGGTTCAATACATACAAACTTCGTGTCATGCACAAAATTATTTAAAATATTTTATAAAATTACCTTCAGGCTATGTGTATAAGATGTATATGAAACATAAGTGACTTTCATATTTAGATATGGGTCCTATCCCCAGGATCTCTCATTTTATATATGAAAATATTCCAAAATCTGAAAAAAATCCAAAATCCAAAACACTTGTGGTCCCAAGCATTGTTGATAGGGTGTTCTCAGCCTGTATAATAGAGAACATTATGAATTAAAGTAGTGTGTATGATAATGGAAAAAGAGAATTGGAAAATTATTTAGAAGATAAAATTGACAGGACTCAGCAACTCATGTCAGTCAGAAGGAAGAGTAATCAATAATTTCCAACGCTGAGGATGGTGGTGCTGCCCTCTACTGAGAAGCGGAAGTGTGGAAGAAAGAACAAGAGAGGAAAGGAATCTCATCATATGCTACATTTTACACAGCCTCCCATATTTCATAGGAGTTCTGAGTAGTGATGATCACTTGGCTGTTAGAAACCCAGATTTAATATTCTTAAAGTATAAAGAGAGCAGTGATACCAACTTACGTAAGATTGTTTACTAAAAGCGTGTAAATGATTATACGGTACTGTATGTAGTAAAGGTCTTTGATCTAAATAAAAATAAGAGCTCAAAATAGAAAACTCAGAAAAATATTAATATTTGATGATGTGGTAGAAAAAATGGAGATTCCAAAAGGCTCTTGAGAGGTTATGGTAAAAAGCAAAAAGTGGAAAAGAAGGGCCGTAGAAATTAAGGGACAAAAGAGGTTAAGATATCCAGACCTTAAGATACATATAGGACATGTCTGAAAACATACACACCAAACTCTCAGGAATGGCTAGCTTTAGGAGGTAGCATTGAAGATAATAGCAAAAGAACTGGGAATTTCTATTTTGTATTTGAATGTTTAAAACATGTTCTATATATGTTTTTATAACTTCTTGAGAACTTAGTATTTTAAAATAAACATTTAAAAAGATCCTCTTAAAATTGAAGTTATAGTCAATTGAAAATAAAAATAGATGAATCAAATAAGCTTAATCAGAACAGAAAAGGGAGGTAAAGGGTAACATGGAGTGGCCAACAGTGTCATACTATAGATAGGTCACAAGAGATAAGGACTGACAGGAGTCTTTTAGCTTGGTATTTAGCTGTGGTCACAAGTGACCTTATTAAAAGCAGTTCTAATGAAAGGCTAAGGGCAGAAGCTTGACTGTAATTGTTGGAAAGTGGAAAGTGAGGACATGAAGAGTTGGAATAGTCATCTTATAAAGGAGGAGCTTAAGTGTGAAGGGATAGAGAGAGATGAGGGAGGGACTTAGTGTCCAAGGTGAGTAAACTATTTGCTTAAGATCCTTGTAGAGATAAGAAAGAGATCCATGCTAGCTCCTTTAGTCATGGAGGTTTATTGGGACTCACCCAGGAATGTTAAGTAGTCTGAGTATTAGCAAAGTAGGAGCTAAGTCAACTACTCACACTACTCCTACTTATTCCAGGTTCCAGCTTTTCTAAAACTGGGATTTGTAGTACGTTTTATAAGCAATTGAAGTTGTTCAGCAAGATTTCTTGGAGGGAAGAGACCTGAGCTTATTTATATGCTGGAGGTAGGCACCAGGAGAGGGCAAAATCTCTGTAGTACAGAACTAGTTGAGGTACTTATTTAAATGGGTGAACCCTTAATTTGAAAAGTAAATCAAACTGTTTCTGGGAATGAAATTTTGTACAAAATGCAAAACTTGCCATATTCCAAGGGCTAAGCCAACCAATATGTTTCAATTACATTCATATTAGGAAAAAAATTAATAAGATGACATAAATAAGCTAGTAAATTTCTTTTTTCTTCTTCTTCTTCTAAAGCCGAACAACAACGTATCCTTACACAGAGACGCAGATGTACAGCCAAAACACTGGAGGGAATTACTTTGATACTCAAGGGAGTTCCGCCCAGGTGACTACCGTGGTCTCATCCCACAGTATGGTGGGCACTGGTGGGATTCAGATGGGCGTCACAGGAGGACAACTCATCAGCAGCTCTGGAGGAACCTATCTGATCGGCAACTCAATGGAGAATTCTGGTCACTCAGTGACACACACAACTCGGGCCTCCCCAGCGACAGTAAGTATTTGAGTTTTTGGTAGTTTAATTTAGCTTTTAATAGTCTCTAATGAACATTTCCTTTTATAGAGGGAAAGGAACAACACAGATGGGACTGGGGCAAGAATGTGTTAGATAGTTTTAATATTGTGATAGTTTGCAGAATATAGTATATGTAGTATTATGCAGAATGTTACTGATATGTATGCCCTCTAATCAGGTGAATTAGAGTTTTTAATTTTACTGGCAAATTAGAAAGGTGAGTTTTGCTCATTGAACTGCTGGTTTTCATAAGCTGTCTTCCATCAGTAAAATATCTTAAATTTATATAGAAAGAACTCACTTTCATATTATGCTTACTTTATGAGATAAAAGCCAGGCAGTAATACAGAGAATAAAATATAATTTAGCTTGGAATTTTCACTTCTTTCAACAATAATATTTATGCTAGCTCATCCCCAGAGAAGAATAAGAAATCATGTAAGCCAGCATTTCCCAAACCTTAAATATGTAAATTTTGCCATATTCTCATGCCAACTGTATTATTACTAACTTAATACGTTTTCTAAGTTGACTCACTTTTAAAATAGAAAATAGTGTGTAATTTTTTCCTAATACATATTGAAATCAGTGTTTAAATAGTAAAATTAAAAATATTTACTCACGTGTCATGTGTAAATTCGTGTTTCATTCCACCAGAGAGATACTTTAGGAAGCATTAGTATAGGTGATTCAGATGAAAAATATTTGTGTTGGCTCTGATCATAGATATGAGTGAATAGTATCTTAGTCTTAGGAACATACATATTTAAGTTAAATTTAATAGATATATTTATTTTAACACATTGGGTTATTCTTTGTTTGTGGGTTTTTTTGTTTGTTTGTTTTTGTTTTTTTAGATGAAGTTTCACTCTTTGGCCCAGGCTGGAGTGGCAGTAGTGCAATCTCAGCTCACTGCAACCCCTTCTTTCTGGGTTCAAGTGATTCTCCTGCCTCAGCCTCCCAAGTAGCTGGGACTACAGGCACATGCCACCATGCCCAGCTAATTTTTGTATTTTTTTTAGTAGAGATGGAATTTCACCATGCTGGCCGGGCTGGTCTCAAACTCCTGACCTTAGGCGACCCCCACCCTCTTCAGCCTCCCAAAGTACTGGGATTACAAGCATGTGAGCCACTGAGCCCGGCCAACACAATGTATTTTAATGTACTGAAATGATGTCATAGAAATAGCCATAGAAAGTTTTGCAGAATTTGATATCATCAAACTCTAGCCTGAACTTCTGTTTTTCACCTCAACTAAGCATATGAGAAGGGTCATTTAGAACCACATAGCTAAAGCAGCAATGGAATAGATTTTCTAGGTGTTACATATAAAAGGGTGCTGGGGATTTGAATTAAGGAGATGTATCCCATTTTATCATCTCATCATATAGTTTGTTCTTGCAATGAAATAGAGATAGAAATAAATTGGGGAGAAAATAGTAATATGAGAAGCTTTATATTTCTCATTTTATGGATTTTCTCCAGGATATTATATGTGCTTGGTAAGTACTCTGTATATACTTTGTATATTTGTAGTAATTTCTTGTGTTCCTACTTTAATCATTCAGTGCCTTTTCCCTAATACATTTTTTAAAAACTCTTGATTTTAATTCACTATTTGTTACTAACATCAGAACAGATGACTAGCTCTTCTGAGCGGAGAGTTCCTTTTTGTAATTTTTTTCTTTGTAATTTTGAAGCATTTCTTATGTGTATTTATTGTCTCTTGCTTTTAATAATATTAAATACAGTATTTTAAACCTTTTAGTCACACTAGTATATTTATGTAGATTAGAAGCAAGGGAATTGCTACTAATAAACCATAGCTTTTCTGGATCTCAGTTCCCCTTATCAATAAAATAAGACGTTGGTTAGACTAAATGATTTCATAATTTCCTCCTACTTTAGAACCATTAGATTTACAAAGGAATTATAAAATATTCTAGATGTAAAAATAACTATATCTTCAACATAAAAAGAAAAGAGATAGACAAAGGTGGCAATAGTATATAGCACTCCTCCTATAGGCCACCTAGAAAATTATTTTCAGTGAAAGGAAAATACCACTTATCAAGGCCTTAGGAAAACTGAAAAACGGGGCAAAATTTGCCTTTCCCACTTTCATTTTACCCACCCTCTCTTATTCTAACATACCATCCTTTGAAACCCCATTCCTTTCCTGCCTTACCTCCTCTAGGTGTTCCTACTTGCCTTCATGCTGATTCTGATACCTGTTTAACATCCTTATCAACTGGATGTGGGTTTACTAAATTTACTTGCTCTCTCACTAAATTAACCAAATTGTTTAATCCAGCTCATGTAAATACAGTTGCATTGCTAACCTTTATAGTTTGATTCTTCTTCTTCTATTTTTTTTTTTATAAGGGATACACTTTCTATGTAGATATGTAGGTATGAAAGGTGGCATTACTCCTTAAGTTATCCATTAAACAAATTTGATGTGTGATTTTTATTATACTAACTGGTAAATTAAACAGATAAAGTAACTGAATTATAAAAACTTGGAATAGTTGAAAACTTTTACAAAACACCAATTTATAATATCAATTGTATATATTAATTTTGTACTAAAAATATTCATATTTGAGGTTGTTTTGTTAAGGATAAAAATTCTAAGGTGATTTTTTTCTTTTTTTTTGGTTTTGCTTTCTTTTTTATAAGAAAATTTTCCTTTTATACAAAAGTTAAGAAAAAAAAAAAAGGTAACTTTTGCATGGAAAAATCACAGTGATCTCACCAAAGCCCATATTGATTGATAGTGCGGTACTTGTCTAAATATACTTCTGCTAGTGTTTTTGTATTACCTTGAATTGATTATTGAAAAGTATATTTGATTTAAATCCCCTTCTCAATTGTACTGAAGATGTGCTTGACTCACAGTGAGGTTGTGATTCTCAGTTTACAGTTTCACATCTGTTACTGTAGTAAAATTAACAAAGTTGAAGTCCCGTGAAACCTATTTAAGATTTCGTATCATCCGCCTCTTGCCAAATGTTAGAAATGCTAACCATAGATTTTTGGTTGTTTTCACTCATAAAAATCAAGTTTTGTTTTGTTTTGTTTTGTTTTTTTAAGGAGATGCCATGTCATTAAATGGGATTTAATTGAGTTTATGTATATTTTTCATTTACTGTAGAATCATACAAAAGATTGTATATGAACACAATCTTTAAAGATTTGTTGGTCAAGACTCAAGCCATTTCTTTCCAAACATTGAGCCCATCTGTACCATATAAGTTCAGTTTTCCTTACTGTTCTTTAGTGTTCAACATATAACCTGTAGAATGACTGATGCAACTTACTGTGCAATAGTAGCCTATACTGTGGCTGAAATTCTTGACTGAGAAATCGTCCTTTGGGTCACTCCTTAGGGGACTATCAGTAAGTGTAATGCATAGTCAGTTAATTCAGTTGATGTAAAACTAGCTGTGTTTGGGTACTTGGGAATAGCACAAACCAAACACTTGGCCCAGTTCCTGTGGCAAAGTTTTCTGCTCCAGTTCTTAGAATAATTGCCTTGACACTGTCTTACATTTACCTGTGCCTATACAAAAACACTTTTATTTAAAATTTTAAGGAATAATTTCTTACCACAACGAAAAGTTTATCCTAATGTGCAAATCAATTTCTTGAGATATATTAATGAAAAAAAGTGAATTGATTTGATATTGAAGCCACTACTAAGAAAAATGATGAGCACTTTTCTTACTTAGTCTAATATTCAACATAAAACCTAACACCGTCTTTCTCATACTGGAAGAATCTCTGAGTCATTAACAGAAAAATTTTATTTGAGCATATGATTTATTCTTATAACTTTAAATGAAAAAAATTTGCATAAAGGTGTCTTAATATTTGGCTTATGTATTGTACAGTTTTTCAGTTTTCAAGGTACTTAAAAATCTCAGCATTTTTCTGGTGAGGTAGTGGAGAAAACGGAACGCGTATACACTGCTGGTTGCAGTATAAATTACTTCAAACATTGTGGAAGACAGTGTCGTGATTCTTCAAAGGCCCAAAGTCAGAACTCCCATTTGATCCATCAGTCCCATTACTGGGTATACACCCAAAGTAATAGAAATTATTCTGTTATAAAGACATATGCATGCATATGTTTATTGCATCACTATTCACAATAGCAAAGACATGGAATCAACCCAAATGCCCATCAGTGATAGACTGGATAAAGAAAATATGGTACATATACACCATGGAATACTAAGCAGCCATAACAAAGAATGAGATCATGTCCTTTGCAGGGACATGGTTGGAGCTGGAGGCCATTATCCTTAGCAAACTAATGCAGGAACAGAAAACCAAATACTGCATGTTCTCACAAGTGGAAGCTAAATGATGAGAATACATGGACACACAGAGGGGAACAACACACACTGGGCCTTAGAGGAGGGTAGAGGGTGGGAGGAGGGAGAAGATCAGGAAAAATAACTAATAGATAATAGGCTTCACACCTAGGTGATGAAATAATTGGTACAGTAAATCCCCATTACATACATTTACTTGTATAACAAACCTGCCCATCCTGCACAAGTATCCCTGAACTTAAAACAAAAGTTTAGAAAGTCAGCATTTGTTAATTTGGTAACAAATTTTACATGATGAATACATTATGTCAACTACTAATATTCAAATTTAGTCAAAATACTGTTTCTCCTTTGATTTACTGTTTCCTTTTATATGGTCCATGTGTGTATAATTATGTATATAGATATATACATCCATGCTTTTACTTATGTAAATACATACACATACATTTAAAAGACATTTCCTGTGGATAATATTAAATAGCAATTTTCAGAAAGATTTTGTAACATTTTTATTGAATTATCACTGGATATGGGTTCAGCTAAGTTGTGACCTGAAAATGTTAGGGATCTGTTTATTGCTACTATTTCAGTAGCACATGGACGTTAAGGTAGAAGAATTGGCTACAGTCATAAATCTGAACTCATTATACATCTGTCTTCTAACTATATCAGCATAATATTTCCCTCTGTTTTCATTCATTTGATATTCTAATGTATTTTTCATGATTATTTTTCTATATAATCACATCATTTATAGAATTTTAGAGTTTTGGAACTGAACATACTTTTCACTTAAAGATTAAAAGTTTGTGAATGTAGTTAGTGATTTTTTTGGTGCTCATCACAACATAATTTATCTTATACCAGGCATGCAGTAATTACCAACTTGCTTTAAAAAGCCTTATTTACTCACTCTTACATAAAATAATATTTTTATTCTTATAATTAGATGGTTATGTATGGAGTTTTTTTTAATTCTTAATACTTAAGATTACATTAATCATTTTTGAGACTGTGATATGAAAGTTAATTTTTACACCTTTATGTATATACATTTAGTATTTATATATGTTAATGGGATGTTGCTAAAATTAGATCCCACCAAGAGGCACAAGAAAAATATGTTGAAATTAATATTGTTCATGTTTCCACCTCTTTTGATTAATGTAAAATATTATAATTTATTTAATTATTTGGAGGAAAATTTGAAAGTCCATCTGCTGTTATATAAGTAAAAGTTTGGCCTAGTTTATATAATTAATAGAAAGTTAAGAATTAATTTAAGAATCGTGAGTGCTTTTATTTATTTATTCTTGGCTTTGCATGTTTATGAATTTGGTGTAAGAGAATGCTTTTTCTAAGAGGATAAATATGTTTAGCTCTCCAAAATAATTTTACCTTCTTATTCTTTTGCTTCTGTGTTACCAATGGCCATGTGTTTGATTTTAAAATTTTAATTTATTTATATGAATTAGTTACACATTCTTAAGTTGCACATTCAAAAGATATAAGAAAGTGCATGAGTCTCTCTCACCTGTTTCCCAATTCTCATCCTTAGAGGCAACCAATATTACCACGTTCTCTCTTATCTTTTTTAAAAATTATTATTATTATTATTTTTATTATTTTGAGACAGAGTCTCACTCTGTCACCCAGGCTGGAGTTGAGTGGCGTGATCTCGGCTCACTGCAACCTCCGCCTCCCGTGTTCAAGAGATTCTCCCACCTCAGCCTCCATTGTAGCTGGGATTACAGGTGTCCACCACCATGCTCGGCTAGTTTTTTGTATTTTTAATAGAGACAGTGTTTCACCATGTTGGTCAGGCTGGTCTCAAACTCCTGACCTCAGGTGATCTGCCCACCCCAGCCTCCCAAAATGCTGGGATTACAGGCATGAGCCACCATGCCCTGCCACCAAGTTTTTTAAGTATTATTCTAGCAATATTCTAGCAGGATATGCAAGCAGAATATATATTTTTTCACTCCCTCTCTTTTTCATTTTTTTTACACAAATGGTAAGAAAAATGCCACATCTTATGTCTTGGAGACTTTTTGTTTCATATTAGTATATGAAGGACTTCCTTATGTTTAAGGGAAATGATTATGTTAGAAGGAGCTGAATTGCCCATCTATCTTACTGGAGGAAAAAATGTTGAAATAATATTAGATTATTGGTTATGACTACATTGAGACAGAAAAGCAATATAGTTACATGAGATGAACACTTCTAATTATCATATATGAAGATACGCTTAGAAGAAATTTTAAGTTAGAAGTATGCATAAATTATGCATAAATCACAGTTCTTATTTTATGTGAAAAACAGTAATTTCTATTTAAAATAATTTACTAAGTTTTACAGTTAGCCTCAATATATTTTTTTAAAAAACTCTGTCCACTTATTTTGGCAGAAACATGTATCACCATTATGATCTTAGCTTTTTCTGTTTTCCTGTGTCCCTTTTCCCCTGGGCCAACTCAGTCCCTCAAATGAAACTCCTCAGACAGAGTACCATGAACCGTCTGGTTCCTACACTAGACCATAAATTGACTGAAGGATCTGGGCCTCATTTTCAAAGCATTTAATAAAATGGGGCTTTGAATGACTTGTAGTCTCCATCACTTCATCTGTATTCCATTCAGCTGTCAGTCAGTTCCACACTGCTCCAGCCTCGAAGCTGATAAGATCTAGAGGCAGTAATTTTACCATAAGAGCTGTAAGACATTCCACTCCTAGAAATCTTGATAAACTAGCAGGTTAAGACAAAGAGAATGACAGGGTCCTTCATTCTTTCCTGAGCATAGCCAGTGAATTACTCTGAATTTTAAAGCAAAATATAATGAATTATTTTATTTTTTAGCTACTTCATATTTGAAACAGCATTTCAGAACACAGGTGTATGGGTAACATGCCAGAAAAAGCTAGGTTCTTTGTCATACAAGATCTAGATAAGCAAAGTTTAATGATGCTCAAAAATTGTACTTATAAATATTAAAGTAACCTATATCTCAGGCAACCTCTTAAATATCTTTTGCTTGATCCTTCCTTAGGTCTACATGTCAAGTTTTACGTTAAGTTACTAGTTTGAAACCAGCATAATTTTTAAAGTAAAAAGCTCTACCAACTTAATGCTTCACTTATAAAGATTAGATAATCCAGATAAAATATGAAATGCTTTGGTGCAGATTAAAATATTAATTAAAATATTAATATCATAGTCTATGAGTGACATATGAGTCAATATTAGACTCAAAAAGTTTCAATACTGCCTCTTCTACTGGTCCATGTGTTTAATTTAAAGGGAAAAAATACGACACAGTGCCTATGACCAATTGTCAGTTCTCTGAGAGAGAATTTCTCCATGTTCCTGTGCATATTAGTTCATCCCCCAAAGTCTGTGATTTGATTACCACTTTCTCAGTACACATAACTCCAGTTGTTGTGTTTATTGGCCACAGAATTATCTGGTTTCCTTTAAACTCTAGTTACAGCATTTGATTGTAACTATTGGTGTTAGTAAATTCCATGACATAGGAGTTTTGTAATCTAACTAAGGACTTAGAAATAATTTTACATATACACTTCCAATTTACTAAGTGTAAGTTTGAGTGACTTTTTCATCTGTCTCATAAGAACGGAAGATGTGATATTTAATTGTGCTTTTAAAATTATAGGAAAGATGCAGTTAGGCCAAAGAAAGGAAATGTGAAAATCAAAGGGAGGTAAAGAGGTCAGAACTTGCAGATGATATTATTGTGTACTTGATAAAAATCATAGAGAATGAAATTAAAAACTATAACAACTAATAAGACATTTTAGTAAGGTGGCAGTACAATTTTTTTTTCTTTCGAGAGAGAGTGTCACTCTGTCACCCAGGCTGGAGTGCAGTGGCACAATCTCAGCTCACTGCAACCTCCACCTCCTGGGTTCAAGCGATTCTCCTGCCTCAGCCTCCCTAGTAACTGGAATTACAGGCACCCGCCACCAAACCCAGCTAATCTTTTGTATTTTTAGTGGAGACAGGGTTTCATCATGTTGGCTGGGTTAGTCTTGAACTCCTGACCTCAAGTGATCCACCTGCCTCGGCCTCCCAAAGTGCTGGAATTACAGGCCTGAACCACCGTGCCCGGCCACAAAATTAATACACAAAGAAATCAATAGCTTTTCTAGATAGTTAGAAAATGTAATAGAAACAAAGATCTCATAATAAAAACAAAAAATACCTGGCAACAAACTAATAATAAGTGTGCAAGATCCAGTTGCTGAATAAGAAATACTTAAAGTTCCCCAGGGACACAAAGGGAAACTTGAATAACTGGAAAGGCATGCCATATTCTTGGATAAGAAATTTCAGTATTAAACATTTAATCTCCCTAAGTTAACATAAAATGTTTCAACATAATGTCAGTCATAATGCCAGTAGATTTTTTGACAAGAAAGGCTGTTCATGTAAATAAACTTGCAAGAATTGTATAGAAAATTTTGTAAAAATAAAAGTAATGAGGGATGGGGTAGAGGGAAACAACCTATCAGATATTACAATGTATATAAAATTATAATAATTAAAACAATTGTCTAGGCGCATGAATAGACTGGTAAATGAAAGACTAGAGACCAAGTAGGCCAAATGCGTGCAGGAATATTGTATATAATAAAGGAGGCATTGCCTGTGAGTTGAGAAGTCATGGATTATAAGTAAATGATATTTGAAACAACTGAATATTTTATAAAAGAAAATTAGATTGGTTCATATATTAGTCTTTATGTCAAAATTAATTTCACTTGGATAGAAAAATGTGTTTTATTATTAGAGTGGGAAGCATAATATAAAATCCAGAAGCTATAAGGAAAATATTGATAGACTCAGTTATATAATGGTGAAAACATTCTGCTGAGAAAACCACAGTAAACAAAGGCAATGGTGAAACAACAAACTGGCATAAAGTTTTGAGGTATTATACTCAAAGGACTAATTTTTTAAATATATAGACCACTCTTACAAATCCATCAGAAAAAAATAACGAAAACGGAGCAAATACAAGAACAGGCAGTCCAATGAAAAGGAAGTGAAAAAATAAACTACAAAGAAATACCACCTTTCATCCCATACAAGCAATGTGGAAGAGGTTGGTAAGCCTTGCTAAGTGTGTAAGGAAACGGATACTCTCAATCATGATTGATGGGAATCTAAATTGGCACAAAATTGGAGAGCAATGTGGAAATTTTTTATCAAAATTAAAAATACACATATCCTTTGACTCAGTGAGTGTGCTTCCAGGAATTTATCATACTGATAATACTCTTATGTATATGAAATGCTACATAAAAACTATATTTGTGGTAGACTTATTTGTAATAGAAAAAGATTGGGGTCGGACATGGTGTTTCACGTGTGCAATCCCAGCACTTTGGGAGCCTGAGGTGGGTGGATCACCCGAGGTCAGGAGTTCGAGACCAGCCTGACCAACATGGTGAAACCCATCTCTACTAAAAGTACAAAAATTAGCTGGGTTTGGTGGCAGGCACTTGTAATCCCAGCTACTTGGGAGGCTGAGGCAGGAGAATCACTTGAACCCAGGAGGCGGAGGTTGCAGTGGGCCAAGATCATGCCATTGCACTCCAGCCTGGGCGACAGAGACTCTGTCTCAAAAAAGAAAAAGATTGGAAACCACCTTATCCATTAGCAGGGAAATATGTAAATAAATGTTAGTACTTTTATCTCTTAAGTGGAATTACATATAGCCCCTAGATAATGAGGCAGTATATATGTGTATGTGTATGTGTGTGTATATATATATGCTATGTAGCATGCTTATATATGTATATATAGGCAGTATGTGTGTGTGTGTATATATATGCACACACACGTATATGCACATTTATATGAAAAAAATCTCCAAATCATATTGTTGAGTGACAAAGCAAAGAGTAGTGTATGTGTGTAAATAGAAACACATATTGCTATGTGCATAATATAAGGTATCCTAATTTTTTGTTGGGGGGGTGGCGGTGGGACAGAGTCTTGCTGTGTCACCTAGGCTGGAGCGCAGTGGTTTGATCTCGGCTCACTGCAACCTCTGACTCCCAGGTTCAAGTGATTCTCCTGCCTCATTCTCCCAAGTAGCTGGGATTACAGGCACGCGCCACCACACCCAGCTAGTTTTTGTATTTTTTGATAGAGATGGGGTTTCCCTGTTTTGGCCAGGCTGGTCTCAAATTCCTGGCCTCAAGTGATCCGCCTGCCTCGCCTTCCCAAAGTGCTGGGATTACAGGCGTGAGCCACCACGCCCAGCCATCCTAAAGATATCTTTAGGAAGGATACTTGAAGAATAAAAGGTGGGAGACATGTGAATATATTATCTATTTAAAAAAAAGTCATTTGTTATTTTTTAAAATTTTGGACAAGCTGTTAATGATTATACGTTATATGTATTTGGTCATATTCCCCAAATGCATGTAGATAAAACAAATCCTTTATGTGCCCAGTATTAATATTGTCTGTGAGGTGTCACAGTTCACATTAAACCCTGATCCTAGGTTTCAGATAAAGTCCTCATTTATTAGACTGTTGAAAGTTTAAACATTGAAAGTTGGCATTAAATTTAGTAGAAATTTTTAGAGCCATTCTTATTGTTCAATATTTTGGAGTGGAAGTTGATGTTTGTATCTGTATTTATGTATTGAGAATCTGGGTTTTTCTTTTTAGTCACTGACTTTCTCAAACATTTATTGAGGTATTACTGTTGACCAGGCACTGTGCTTCTATGAATTTGAAGACTTACAGTATGGGCTAATGGAGCTAGTTCCTGCACTGAAAGGTACCTAATCCTGCAAGGCAAAAATAGAAATTCACAAATAGCCTCCAGACTTCTTTTTAGGCTTAGTTTCAACTACTTTCTTTCCACATTATTTTTTAAATCACAAATGTTAATACGTTATCAATTGATTAATTTTAGATTTATCAAAATTGTACTTACCTTCTGATAATATTGCTTATATAAGTTCAAAATTGCCTAAAGATTGGGTAGGATTGGATAGCAAGAGAGTGAAAGAGAAGCATGAATGCAAATAATACTTAAGATTGCAGAATCACCCTTTAAGTAGAGTTAACTAGCACCATTGTGGGAATGCCCGTTACCAACCTACTTATATTCCCTTAAGTAGTCATTGCAGTCTGACTCTGGCAATGAAAAAAAAAAAGATCATGTTTCAGTGCACCTGTTTTCAAACTTGAGTGTGCATCCTCTGGAGCACTGATAAAACGCATCACTGGATCTCACCGCAATGACTTTCGATTCAGTCAGTGTGGGCAAGGACCCCATAATTTGCATTTCCAACAAGTGCCTGGGGGATACTGAAAATACTGGTCCAAGACCACACTTTAAGAAAGCCTGTTTTAGTGATTATGGAGACTAACTACAAAGTGAAAGTGTTCTTAGTACTCAGAATAAACTGCAAAAGGCAGGGACCATTTGAAAATGTAAGATGGAGTTTAAATCCAGTATTTAATTGTAACCCAACAAATTTCTGAGGGGTAATTCCAACTCCAAACTGCTTTTGTACTTCCTGTCTCATAAACTAGTTTTATCATCACAGACTCTTAGGCTTCTAGTGAGGGTGGAGGAATCTGGGCTCCATAGAATAATCAAAGAAGTCCAAAAAGACAATCTTGATTTCAACCCAGCATCCCAGCATCAGCCAAATGTTCTCAGAACACATTCAATTTATACAGGTTTCTTATGCAACCATTTTTTCCCCCTTATGAAAATGTTCAGAATAACTTCAGGTTACAACTTTGGCACAAAATTGCCGAAATTTCAGGTTGAAAGCATAATAACTTAATTTTTTTCTCTAGATGTCATAAAATTATCAGTGAATAGAAAGGAAAAGATTTCATGTATTTGAACATTTATAAAACAGACAAGATTTTGTCTTTACTAGCTACTTTCTGGTTCGAGAGGATGTGAAAAACAAAGCTGGCTAGATTTGCTTTCTGGATTTTTTTTTTTTTTAATTGAGGATTAAAAGAACAGCCTATCCTCAATCTCTTCAGTTAAGCTACTTCTTGACATTGCTGTGGAAGTAATGTATTTACATATTGTTTGAATATACAACTTAAAGAACGGTATCATAGCTAGAACCTTAGCTTGATTGGTGGTGTTTCTGTATATATCTGCCAGGTCTGCTGAGCTCAAGGAACACTCTGGAGATCCTTAGAAGGAAGTATTCATTGACCAGACGGGAACTGATACTGTTTCAACTGCTTATTACAGGGTATTTGAAGTTTTAAAGCCACAAACTACAATGAGAAATACCTTTACACTGTGGCCCAATACTCACTCATATGCACATACATATATTCATGAGTGCACATCTACATACATGTACATACATGTACGTATATACATATGACTGAAACTGAAGTTTCATGAAGCAATACTTATCCATACTGTGTGCAGTTAACTCTGATTATTTTCTACTCTATTCAGTTAATTTTTTAGAAATGCTAGTCAGTACCTACATTATTGATTCTGTAACCCACTGATTAGTTGCACCTTACATTCTGAAAAACACTGCTTTGGGCAAATGAAAGAGGAGGTTAGAGCATTTACAATACATGTATGAAAGGCCTGGGGACAGAGTCTCCATTGTAGGGGTTTGTTTTGTTTGGCATTTTTTGGGGAGGTGGGATGGGGGGGTCGGGGGCAGAGTCTTGCTCTCTTGCCCTGGCTGGCTTGCAGTGGTGCAATCTTGGCTCACTGGAACCTCTGCCTCCCAGAGTCAGGCAATGGCCTCAGCCTCCCGAGTAGCTGGGATAGCAGGCGCCCACTACCACTCCCAGCTAATTTGTTGTATTTTTAGTAGAGACGGGGTTTTGCCATGTTGGCCAGGCTGGTCTTGAACTCCTAACCTCAGGTGATCCACCTGCCTTTGCCTCCCAAAGTGCTGGGATTACAGGTGAGAGCCACCGTGCCCGGCCTTGTTTGGCATTTCTAAGAGGTACCCAAATGATTTTGATACTGCTGGTTCAGGATCACAATTTGAAGAACCGCAATTTTAGTGATTATAGAGACTAAATGCAAAAGGAAAGTGTTCTTTTGTTGTTCCTGGTTGAATGGCTTCCTGTAGGATGTACCCTCCTCTTCACACACACCAGGAGGCTGTCATTTCACACAGGTGTGAGTGGTGGCCACATGCTGATGCCGGCCATCACAATTATCTTTTCTAAACATAAGTCTCCAAGTAGAAATGTTTCTATCTTACCTGATCTCAAGACGCAAACCAGGTAGAAATGTTTTTGTCTTACCTGATTTCAGATACAAACAAAATTTAAAGTCCTAAAGATCAGAAGAGAAATTACCCAGAAGGAAATTCCTGGTTTTAAGTGTATCCTCTTCATTAAGTTTCTCTAAATAATTTGCTGTTTTCACAAGAAAACGGAAATGCTATGTCTCTGAGAAAGCACTCACTGATGAGGTTAACAGAGTAACCTGTATTAACAAGAAAATGCAATTGTTATACATTAGGTAACTGTTTTTATGATTAAAATTTAACTATCTAGTTAAAACTTTTTGTTGCCTAGTAACTTCATCATTTTAAGTCATTTTTGAGTAATGCTTATCAATCATATTTAAATTTTTCCAGTTAGAAAGTCAATTGTTAACAGTAAATCATTTAGCAAATTTTGGTTTTATAAACCACTCACTCCTCAGAAGATAATTTCATTACAACAATTTGAAATATTTATACTTTATTTATATTCATGTTATATTTGTATATGATGGCAATGATGTTGAATTTAAGCATGATAAATCTTGGATTTCAACTTCATAGTTAATACCCAAGAAAGTCTACATATCTCAAGAAAATCTGTCAATCCCACATAGCCTCAGGTTTCTAATCCGTTAAAAAGGAGATAATATTCCTTACCTTTCCTATTTTACAAAGTTGTTGTGAAGATAAAATGAGAATTAATATAGAAAGCCTTTATAATTCATAAAGCATTGTACTATTCCATTTTCAAATCACTTTAACAGTTCTAGGAAAGAAAGTTTCTACCATGAAACCAATTTTAATTACAGTGATAGTTGAATATATCAATCTTGACCTTTAATCTTTTAACAAAAGATTAAAAAGCCATTTCAGAGTCGAGAGAACATGCCTTGACCTATAAAGACAATAAATAAGATGATATAATTGTTCTTTTTCTTCCTGCCTTATTAGCATATAATGGAATGACAGGTTGATATTTACATTAAGAGAGAGTTCTAATTGTCCATATATATGATACTCTGTTTGGGACGTTGCATAGGTGTGTATGTAACCAACATGTCCAAGGGAGCCTCTTTTGGTTCCATGTAAATCATAGAAAAGACTCAACACCTCTTCCCATTTTGCTACATTTCAAACTGAGGTTTACCTTTTTGGCATTATCAACTGCCCCTAAATGATCCCTGTGCTCCAGCCAGTCTTGATTACTTGTACTAGAAGTATCTGCACGTGGCATCGGTTTTACTGAAGATTTTGTAGGGGAAAGCACTGTTTAGCATCACACCCTCCAAAAGATGGTCACACAAAGCCTCTTTGTACCACCTTGTTCTCCCCACTCTGTGCTTTTATTCTGCCACTGATCCTCCACCTTCAGTCTTTCCAGGTCTGGGATCATTCTGTCTCCTCTAAATCTCTCAAAATCTCTCAATGTTTCAGTGAACACTTAAACCTGAGAGCAACTCTGCAAAACAAAGAGCCATCCTATGAGAAGGACTCTCCTTTAGAAGGCAATGAGGACTTATAATAGGGAAAATGTGTTCCCTTATAATAGAAAAAATGCATTCCCTTATAATAGGGAAAATGTGTTTTTTCTTTTCTATTACATTTTTCTTTTTCACAATATGTATTGCCTTTGAAAAAATATAATATTGATGCCTTCTTTGAGCATGGGAAGAGAACACAAGCACAGCGTTTACTGGACATCATTTGACCCTCTCCTCCCCTCACCCATCCTCTTTTCCCCCTGGCTTAGGTTAAGACTTTTCCCCAAAATCTCTTTTTTGATGCTAATTTTTGGACAGATGTGGCATAAGCCTCAGGGTGGCTCGGCATAAGCCTCAGGGTGGCTCTTGAATACTTGGAGACTGTCTGCCTGTCCCTCATTCCAACAAGGCAGCATTAGCATCTTGGTGATTGGAGTTGTTTTCAGCCTGAGTTTTAGGCCACGGATTTATTGCACTGTCTCTGTCCCCAGGAGATAGGTGCCCTGTACCCTACAGGTTCTTCCTAGAAGGGTTGCTGTATCTTTGTTGGAGCTCCACTAAACTTGATATTTTTTCTCCCTGGGTGTGAAATATGACATCTCCCTTGCCCTTTCTGAATTCCTAATCCTAATTCCTGAGAAATAATGGAAGTTCCCTTCACTGCTGTAGTCTGTCACAAAATACCCATGCTTGATGTACTCAAAAGAAATAATACTCTCTGCCATACAGTATCTGCATTTTTGTTTTCTTGAATCTACCCAACAAGAACAAAGGCCAGGTGAGTGCTTGTGTGGTCATATTTTTGTCACATTTGTGACCATGCCACTTTCTATACTGGAAGCAAATTAATTGGTATACTCTCTAGCTCTCCAGGCTTAGTGTGGAGATCATTTTGCTCAAATAAAGGCAACTCCTGGGATTGTGTCTTTCAAGGATTCAAAGTTTGGTTAGGGGAGCTTACTCACAAATATATTTACTGTAACTCTCCAATTCCTCTCTGGTGCTCCGGATATTTTCTCATAGCAACCCATACACCTTCCTCTCTTTCTTCACTCACTTGAACTCATTCACAGCAAAAGTCATGGCATGGGGGTGGGTCGTCTCTATACCCTCTGATGAAATCTAATTTACTCTGAATAGGCTTCATTGTAAATCACTCTCTCAGCAAGTTAATCCAACCAGGTTTGATTTTTCTATTTATGTTCCATAGCACTTTGTCGTATGACACATTGCAAAGAGATCTTTTCATCTTCCTGGTAGTATGTGATCAGAAATCTGACATGTAAATTGGCATGTAATGTGGAAGTTCTTCACACTGCCTGAACTTTTCACTCTTCAACCTTTGCCAGGCTTTGAGACCACATATAATTCCTAAGGCTGGGAAACTTTTCATTGTCCTTTATCACTTTTCTGCCCCAGAGATCAGTCACTCGGACATTTCAGCAGTCTGTCTAAAGGCAGTGCTGAAACCCCCTCTTCATCTTCTGAAAATATGTCTGGCTTCCAGTAGCACTGAATGGAGGGTTCCCATCTTTGGCTGAGAACCAACAATGGCTCACCCCACCATTTGATCTTAACAGGAGTTGCCATAGCCTCTTATCTGATTGTGAGGCAATAGTCCAGGACCCTCATGAACCAGTCTTAATTCCCAAGCACTATGTATCCTAACATTAGATAATCATAGGGAGGAGGTGTACACTATTAGTGACTCAGTCCCAGAGTCATTTAATAGATTACATATAGACAGTGTGTCTTAGTTCAGAGAATTGATTTTTCTAATATCCATAGTCTAAAGGTTTATAAGTTTAAAGAAAAAAATGGAGAATGTTTACCATCCCCATTTTTAATGGAAAAAAGGAACTTTTTAATATTAAAAATTGGTTCTGTACCATTAAGTAAAAAAAGGCAGAAGAACATTTTTAAAAATTGAAAGAATCTAAGAGGAAAAAGAGAGGAAGGTGCAATGCTCAAGAAGAGAGATATCACTGAGGCTTTGAATTCGTCTAACTTAGGTTGTCACAAGGCCTCTTGTTAATGTGATTACAGTACTTTGCACTACAGTTGAAATTTCAATAACAAAATGATCTGTATTCTTAGAATAAAGACTATGCAGCAGAGAAATGAGCAGGAAAAACATTTTATAATCTATTCATGTCAATGTGTTTGATACGTGTATTTGAAATGTTCTAATCACATAGTGATGAAATAAAGGCCATTGTGTTCATTTCAAGTAAAAATACGGCACTATCAAGCCTTCTCCCTTAGACTCCCACCGTTAGAGCTATAATTTGAAAATATTTGTATTCATCCCTTTCATTCTCACTGCAGTGCTATCACCATTTTCTCACCTCAATCCTGGACTATTATCATAGCTTCCAAGTTGGTTTTCCTGTCTAGATTCTCTCCTATCCTACATTATATCCCAAATTATTAATAATATGTGAAGTAATGCCAGATTAATTCCGTTTCTCAAGACTTTTTAACAATGGCCCACATCCTGTATAATTGAACACTCTTAGCCATGAAATTGCAGTCTGTACATATTTACCTATCCTTAAAGGAACATTATCATTCAGCCAATTGTATTAGTTCATTTTCATGCTGCTGAAAAAGACATACACGAGACTGGGCAATTTACAAAGGAAAGAGGTTTAATGTATAACTCACAGTACAACATGGCTGGGGAAGCCTCACAATCATGGCAGAAGGCGAGGAAGAGCAAGTCACATCTTATGTGGATGGTGGCAGACAAAAAGAGAGCTCGTGCAAAGAAACTCCGATTTTTAAAACCATGAGATCTCGTGAGATCCATTCATTATCAGGAGAACAGCACGGGAAAGACCCGCCCCCATGATGCTGTCATCTCCCACTGGGTCCCTCCCACAACACATGGGAATTATGGGAACTACAAGATTAGATTTGTGGAGGGACACAGAGCCAAATCATATCACCAATCTTACCCTTCCTTGAACCTACATTATGCAATCTTACCTTGTTTGCTTTGCCTAAAATGTTCACTAACCTGCCCCTATCAGAATGCCTGGTATTATTTGTCAATTTTCTACTAAAGAACCACCTTACCCATGCTCTGTCAAACTGTAACAGCAAGAAGTAATATCCCTTCCTTCCAGTAGTATTCAGTTATTTAATTCATTCAGTTTGCCTTTAATCACTTACGTATTTTTGAAACTCTGCTAGTTTAACGAATTTCCCACTATAAGCAGCACACACCGTAGTTATACTGGAAGAGGAGTAGTTGGTTGATTTTATTCTTATACTTTAAAAAAAGCTTGAATTTTAATCACTTTTAAATTCTAGCTACCTGGTAACGTAATCATTTTCATTGCATGAAGCTATGGGGATATAATATCTTTGTTGAGGTTAGGAGCATTTCCTCAGATAATATATGAGAATATCGCATTGAACATTTGGGCCAGTAATCTTCTGGATCAGTGAGCCTACTTTTAAGCAAATGTTCCATCGGTGTTAACTGATCATCATTTCCTGTCTTAAATATGACAGTCATGAGTATTATGGTAAAACATCATTTAGTGTTAACATATATTTCTATTTAGCAGAATTTATAAATTTTTCCTAAGGAATGAACTTAACTTTTTAAGTGATCCACAATAAACTGGAAGCATGTGATCTCACCAGTCCACTTTGGGATTAGTATTTTGGGTGTCAAATGCTGATGTGTGCCATCTTTTTCTTGAGATTGGTAAACTCTCAGAAGACTGAACAAATATTTACTTAAATATCTAATCTACAATAATGGAAAATTTAACAAATCAATTTAATCTTTGAAGAGACTGGTAGAAACTTATCCTAATTCACTAACATTTTATCTAGCATCTAGCTAATTTGCACACTATCCCTCTGTCCCTCTATCCAACTCTTCCCCATATGCATAAAACTACCCCCTTGAAACTATGATAAACCCAAATCATGGGCGAATTCATAGGAGTGACATTAGTAATCCATTTGGAATCATGCAGCTAGTTAATCCTTCATATCTTTGTAATTTCAAAATTCCAACTCATTATTACTCTTCTTCCCCATTTCTGCATTATTCCTCTTGCCTCTTCCTCACCCTCACTTTCCCGCCATTGTCATAATATATTCCTGTGAGTGATAGTCTCTTCCCTTATTGTTGTCCCAGAAGCTTCTATTCAATCCACAAGCATTTATTGGGCACACTTTCCTCTTACCTATTTTAACTTTACTACTAACATGGCCCATTATACCTAGCAAAACCCATCTCCTGGCTTTATCTGAAAATTAGCATTTTTCATATATCCCTACACTTTCCTCAAAACCTTCATGACATCGCTTTTTCCCTAATTCCCACATACATTATCTACTTCCAACCTATTTTTTTCAGCCTCACTCATACCGCTCCCATATATATATGAAATGTATATTTATAGCTCATGCCCTACAAACTAGGTTTTTTGCCATTTCCCAATTATGGACACACCCTGTGCTTTTTTGACTCCTGGCTCTATTAAGTCGATTCTTCCTAGATTTCCCTTTTACCCCCTGAATACTTCCATCTTTTAATACTTGGGTTTTGAATTCAGAGAGTCAATAAACTAAGAAAATAAATGTGAATTTTGTAGGTGTTCTTACATACATTTTTTTCCAAGTAGAGAGTTCACAGTTTTCATTACATCTTCAAAAGGGTTAAAGACCCCTCAAAAGTTAAAGACTACTACTCTTCCACCTTCCTGAACTATACTTGTATTTTTGTTACAAAGAGTCTTGTTTGGTGTATTAGTCCATTCTCATGCTGCTGATAAAGGCATATCTGAGACTGGGTAATTTATAAAGAAAGAGAGGTTTAATGGACTCACAGTTCCACGTGTCTGGGGAGACCTCACAGTCATGGCAGAAGGCAAAAGGCACATCTTACATGGCAGCAGGCAAGACAGAATGAGAGCCAAGCAAAAGGGGAAACCCTTTATAAAGCCATCAGATCTCGTGAGACTTACTACCATAAGAACAGTGTTGGGGAAACTACCCCCATGATTCAGTTACCTACCTCTGGCTCCCTCCCACAACATGTTAGAATTATGGGAGCTACAATTCAAGATGAGATTCGGCTGGGGACACAGACAAACCATAAAATCTGGGTAATTATGCATTTATTCATATATATGACTATATACCCTATCTCTCTTACTGGATTGTAATGTCTATTGAATTATGAAAAATTTTTGTAATCATGATCTTTTGCAACTTTATACATGACAGTCACCCAGTTACTATGTACTTAAAAAAGAAAAAAACTGTTCTTTAAAAAATGTAATCAGGGCTGTGATCCTTTCATGAGATTGGAATTCCCTTCAATATATTTTTTAAATGAATATAATAAATGTTAATTTTTTGTATGCATCTCAGAAGTTCTTATCAGTGAGATGGTAACTAAATGACCTGGTTATCCCATTGGACTAATTAATAAGCCTTAAAGAATTCATGAGTATTTGGAAGCCGGTGGGTTTCCAAGTAGGCTCTAACATGCATGCTAAGACTGGTGTCTTCCTTGTAGAAAAACTCAGTCTTTGTTTCTTGATTGTCCTATCATTCCATGTTTCTGCCTTTCCATTCCCCGGGCTCCACAAATTCAGCACAGGCCTAAGTCGGTTAGGCAGAAGATTCCTAAAGCCAAAAGAAATACCCCTTTTGTTACCTATATTACAAAGTGACACAAAGAAGAACCAAAATTCTGAAGGTCCAAAGCATTCTGGAATGTCAGTGTATCCATTCCTGGGGAATCCAGTTTCACCCACATATTTCCTTGCCTCTTTCCAAAGTTCTTTAAAAACTGGCCAGAAATGAGAAGGCCGTTTCCTAAAAGCCTGGACTTCTAAGGAATCATCTGGAAATCTAGGACCCCACCATAAAATAACAGCTTCAATAACAGAAGCAGATCTCTGATTTTTTTTCCCCCAGAAAAAGAAGTGCTGGTTTATCCAACTGAAAGGTGCTTATTAACGAACTGAGAGCATGGACTTCTTCTTTAGTGTTGCTCAGCAATTACATATCTGGTAATTTACCTTTCATTTAAAATTATAATATCAAAAGTTACAGATCATCTTATTTTTATTTGCTAGACTGAAATCTTACCTCAAATTCTCCACACTCAAACTTTAAAGAAAATATAAGTATAATGGCAAATTAGGGTTTTGAGCAAATTCTTCCTATAAGTGAATTATAGTCACATGAATCCTTTGACTTGTTTTCTGCTCTGTTTTCTCTTTGAAAACAAAGCACTTATTGATCATGTTTTAAGAGATGTTATACCAAAGTCCTTTATAGTTTCACAGTTTAATGTTTTGGCAAAATGTTTGTTTATTCATTACATTTACATTACTCTTTCTGTAATATATCTGTTTTCATTTGTGCAGTATCACTATTTTCAAGTATAGTGATAAACTGCATTAACATCCATTCTGGCAGAGAATGTTTTAGAAGCCAGTTTACTTAATTTTGTTGTCTAAAAAAAGTTAGCAGTAGGATAAATTGTATTATATCTTCCTATGAATTAATTTAATATCTAATTTTAAGAATTTTTTAATGATTTCTTAACCTAACATATGCTTTTCAGTATTATATTTTATTAACTCCAGGGAAGAATTAGCAATGTGGGAAAACAATGTAAAATAAAATTAAAGCTATTAATTCCTAAGTTGTTTAGAAGAAAATTAGATTTAATGTTGATATAATTGATACTGAATATTCTGTGTATAAAGTGTTTTACCATAAAGAAATTGGCAACTTGGTAGACAATTAAGACTTTGCAATGGATATTACTGCATTATTTTTCTTTGGGGGGTGGCAGTATGTTAAAATTTCAAATCTTTTTCGATTTCCATAGCCAAAGTATAAGACAGTTAACTATGTTTTAAAGCTCTAAATATTTTTATAACTGCTTATACTGAATTGTTGATGTAATCAGACTGTTAAAAATAATGAAATCAATTTTCTCTCTTAAATTGCACGGTGTGATTTTTTTTCTTTTGAATTTAGCTAATATTGTTAGTATAGCTCAGTGTCCAAATACAGGGTGTTCAGTACCTGTTTTTAATGGAACTTGCAATACTTCCAGGAGTTGAAAGATAGATAACTTTAAATATGAGGTTATTAAGAGTATATCACATTTATCAGTAACAGCTGGTATTTAATAATTTCTCATGCTATGCTGAGATTTCATGGAATAAAGCTGTTTCTGTGGTTGTCCCTTCTCTTTGTTGGCTCTGAATTATTTTCTTTTCTACATTCCATTTCTGCTGTCATTTCTAATATTTCTGCCTTACCACTATATCCTAAAATATAATGTAGGGATCAGCACTACTTCTTCATATTTGGTCGTACTAATCACCCCCTACTTCCATATTTTAATACGGGATTAATGGAGGAATGTATAGATTTAGTAACTTTTGGACATTAATGAAAGAATCTTGTTCATTTGCATTAAAATATTAATGCATATTAAACTCAAAATCTGCAGTATGATTTTCCTTTCATGACAGAATAGCACTCATATTAAATACTCTTTAGGTGGGAGACTATTTAGAAA
This sequence comes from Macaca mulatta, assembly GCF_049350105.2. Taxonomy (NCBI): domain Eukaryota; kingdom Metazoa; phylum Chordata; class Mammalia; order Primates; family Cercopithecidae; genus Macaca; species Macaca mulatta. Next base: position 96,147,820 of record NC_133420.1, read on the forward strand.
GAGAATGGTTACTATCCCACATCCTGAACTATGTAAGTCAAGAATGTTTATTCATAAGGAGAAAAATCCACCGGGGTTCCTGCTCCTCAGGTCTCCATTCTGATAATTATGGAATGTTCAAAAAAGGTTTACTTTGTGAATGGGCTTATTATTAGTGTGCATATTTTTATTTTATTCTCTGGAGGGTGGGGAAGAAGTGGGGGGAAACACATTAAGTGATAGCTATTCATTAACAACCATTGAGGAAGAAGTTGAACTTTAAAGAATCTATCAGAAATTCTCTGGTCAGCCTTTTATTACTATCTTGTCTTGAGCCCTTTTTTTAATGACATCTATTATCAGATTGAAATGGCGATTGAGACGCTGCAAAAGTCTGACGGTCTGTCCACTCACAGAAGCTCTCTTCTCAACAGCCATGTAAGTTGCCTCTTCTTCATGTACACTAATCTCTTGCTTGTTCTGCATGTGTTGCTTGCCTCTAAATGCTTGTTTTATTTATTTACTTATTTATTTTGCTTCTTAACCTTCCTTTCTCAGCCCCTTATGATCTCTGTGTCATTTAATGGCTATTTTGTACAGTGAAATATCCAAAAACTAAGAGTCTCCAGTATAATGCCTTATTAGATTTCTGTACTCTTTGGGTACAGATACAATATTTTCAAGTTAGTAACAAGTTGCCATGTATTTGTAAAAAGTAATAATAGTGATTTTCAATATTTAAAATGTTCTGGTTTGATATTTATTTACTATGAAGCAAATACTTGTAATCTGCATCCCTGTCAAACAGCCATGTCTACTTGCGTGACCGGTAATATTCTTTAAGTAGAAAAAAGATTATTAATGTCAAATCCAATGATAAACTGTTTGGAAATTATTTGTTTGCCAGTTAGACTATGTAAAGTGGGCAGTAGACAGCCCTATAGTTGAACTCAGGTCCTAAGACCTAAAGAGAAGTGAAAGTGAACCAAAAGAAAAAGGGAGACTGTCTACAAGCCATAAATTGCTAATAATTGAGATAAAAACAATTACCATTACTATTTCCTGAAGCTGTTCCCTGTTATCAGATGCAGATATCACTATGACACTGGTAAGTGTAAGAAAGATGATGATAGTTTTGTGAAATTATAAACATTTTTATCAACTGTTCACATTTGCGAAACCCATGAAAATGCTGAATAAAAATTTATTTTGTTAAGATGATTTCTGAATATATGGAAAAAAGTAAATAGACCCATGATTTAAATTTGTTTTAGATTGATTTTCTGCTAACTTAACACTAGTGACATTTTAGTAAGAATTAGAATTTCTCCCCCAACTGACAATTTGTTCTTAAATTTAGGGATAAAGTATTATGACTTCTTATTTCTTTTTCATATTTTGTAACTGAAAAGCTCGAAATTAGATCACCCAAATGAAACGATTTTTTTCAATGAACCTAAAACTTACTCGTAGAAAATGTTTTAACTGTGTTTTTTTAAATACTTGATTTTTGAAACATTTTCATTTTAAATCTTAAAATAGCACTAAATACCTCCTTATGTTCTTACACATTTGTTTTTAGATGGGATATTTTATCTTGTGTCTTTTTTCAAAGGAAAGTATCATGGAAAACAAAACCAGGTTATCCAACTTGGAGAATGCCTATAATTTTGGCGAAAAATCATACATATAAACTTAAAGATAATAACATATATTCTGGCCCTTCCTTTTGAAACAGTTTAAGAAGTATAAGTTTTTTCATTTCTGAAAATTGGTATTTAGTATGTCACTCTTTTATATTTCATAAGTATATTCCTGCTATGTTGGCATGTATCTGTGATTGTATTAAAGGCTGATTTCTTGTATACTAGGCTGCGTGTGTCGGGGGGGTGATGACCAACTTGTATTTATGCTTTGAAAATGGCAAATGAAGTTGTTCTTCCTTTTAGTCAGAAATGTGCAAGGACATAAGAAAAAAAAAAAAACCTGAAGTTTCTAGTTACCTGTTTCAGCTTTCAGACTTCCAAGTTGTGCTTTCGTATTCAACTTAGAGTTCATTTTTACTTGACATGTATAATTTAGTAAAATATGTTATGTTTAATTTTAAATTTAACTTCAGTTATTCATCTTAATATTTTTATGAACAATAATGGAAGTATAAGAACATGTTTTTTATATATTTTTAAGATGTATTTGTTGATTTGTTTGAAGCTTTTCAACTGTGTTAGAGATTTTTAAAAATTACTTTTCTCTATAGAATTCATGAAATAATGTTTAAGGTTAATAAATGTGTGAATTAAGCTGCATAAACAATGACAAATGTTTATTACTCCATGGCTTCGTTTTTTTTTTATTACATAATATGTCTGATCTTCCATACTGTTAACAACTGCCGGAACACTTCAGTATGTGGAAAGAGTGGGAGCAAATGTTGATAGTGCAGTGATAATCTTTCTCCAGCTATCCTGATTCATTTTTATTACACCTCTGAGGCACAGTGAAGTTCATTCAAAATTATATTTATAGTCAAATATTTAGAAATACAAATGATTCTACGGATGGTTTATAAACAGTGGAGAAAGGATCAGTGCTTCTGCTGACTAATCAGTGAGGTTAGTTTCTTCCTAAACGCAGAAGAAGATCCGGTTGTCTTTTTCCTCCTTGGAAATTTGAGGATGCTTTTAATGTTTCTGAGATTTATCAAAACAGCTGGAATTTGCTAGTGCATGCATTCTGGTTGATAACTACTTGCTAAAGATATTTTACATTCTGTGAACCTAACTGGTGATTTTATGTTGCATAGAATTTTTTCAGTGGAGAGATTGGGTTTTTTAAAAAAAGTGTTATTAATATTTTAAATGTCAGTAAACTATGCTACCTTTATTTCTCACTACATAGGGCATAATATAGAATTATTTGAGGTTTGTGGGATTCTGTAAGGTGAACATGAATTCCACTTTATGATGATTAGTTCCCTGATTTATCACTATCTCCACAGGATCAATTTTATTATGTAAAAAAAATGGGAGAAATTATTGATAATTTGCATCCCATATTTTTCCTGTTTCTAAAGAGGGGTGTTAATCATGACTTTTGAGGTGAAAAGTCTATTCTCATTCTATTTTGGAATATGGGTAAGCAAAGATTTCCTATTTTCTCTTTCTATATTTGCTTATTCACAGTAATTTTAAAAACTCTTATTAGGACTAAATAAGATAAATAATCCCCTCTCAGCAGAATCCAACTTGATTGCTTTGCTTTATACCTTTCCACACATTAGAAAATGGGGTGGGGTATTGAATTCTTATCCCATTTTCAACATATTCTTAAGAGAATTAACATGGTGGGAGTTATTTTAGTACCAGCATCTGTAATAGGCAGTTAGCAAATCTTTATTGTAAATGATAGTTCCAAGAAAGTAAGGATTTTTGTATGTTTTGTTCACCGGTGCATCCCTAGTGCCTAGAACGGTACCTAGTACATCATAGATACTCACTAAATATTTGCTGAATGAATTAAAAGAAACAATAAAAGGGATCAGGCCTTATGTTACCTTCATTATTTTAGGAATTCTAGGATGCCATTGCCAATCATGTATACATTTATTTGGAGACTCATATTCATTGTATTGTTTCCTTTGTTTTCAAGTTTGCTTCTAGTAGATGTATACGTGAACATTGTTGGTAAAGGGTGGTCTTGTTCTGGTATTCCATCTGAGTAAAGAATATATGGCCACTCTGTTATTTCTCTACAAGCAGCCTTCAGTTTAAGAGTAAATAACTCTTTTTTTCTCTAAACAATCTCATCTTTTAAAAAGTTCTTGCCAAGAGTGACATTGTTTGTCTCCTGGTATTTTAGAATGGTTCTTTGTATTTGGCTTTACAGAATTCTATTAGTCTGATAATTTTTTATTTAAATATTTTTGTTTCTTATTTTTTTATATATGAAGATGCTATAGGTAAGTGATATATAGTCTGCCTAAATCAAATTTGAATATCTAATTATTTTCATTGCAGACTTAAGATTTTTTTATACTTTTTCTTGGTGTTAATTAATACAAATTAGTATTTAATGGTTGTGGTGTGTTCACTTGTTTACGAACTACTTATTTTACATTGTGAATTTGAATTCAGAAATGTTGTTAATTGTCCCCAATAATCGCATAAAATTTAAGGTTGTACATTTCTTTAAAATTCCATTTAAAGTTTATGAAAAGCTCTAGCCATCTATTTTATGTATTTCTCACAATCTGGCAAATAATTACTTCATGTTGTTTGCTAGTTTTAGCTACCAAAATACATTCAGCTCAAAGCAAAACCTTGTTTTTTTACTCACTTTTCATTGACTTTGCTGTATTGTAAATATAAGTTATTACAGAAATAAGGCCTGTCAAAATGCATATCATTAGTAAACTGAAATAAAAATGAATCCTGATGGGTAATAATCCATCTGGGAAAAAATGACAAATGTTACATTTAGATGTTAATTGGGCAGTGCAATATTTGTTTATTTTTATTTGTCAATCAGGATTTCCCTTTGGGAAAAATAGGAACCATTCATCTTTAATCTATCTTGATTAATACAGATTAAATGCAGAGGTTGAAAGATGCAGTTATCTTGGTTTCCACCCTTAAATGAGTATATGTTAGTTCATTAGTAGAATAATCAAGTTTTAAAGATAAAGGTTAAAAGTTCCTATGTTATTTTATGGGCTTTTGAAATAATTCCTTGTTATTTTACGGGTTTTTGAAGTCAGGAAACATTTTACAAGACATTTTATAAAAGAGCAAAACAAATAATAATTGTTTAGTTCTAAATTGCTGAATGTTAAGATTGGGGAATACTAATGTCCAAATACATTGTATTAAAGACAAAACCCAAGGAAGCAATATTTAACAGGCATTAACTTCCCTTGGGTAGCTCATGGAGCCTGTGCCTTTAGGTTGCACTTAAACTTACACAAAAACTTAACTGCCAAGTTTCTCTTACAATTAATGTAATGCTTTCTAATACTATGTTTTAGACACAAATGTCTGATTTATAATTCCATCACTGTATCAAAACGTAAAAGTTAAATACTGGCATATAGGATGGAGATTATAATCCCCAGCCAAAGTCTTATCTGGTGGATCCTTTTAAATCAATTTCTGTTAATACAGTGAATTTCTAGGAGATAATAGCCCGAGGTGGGGCAGTTGTTGGCAGTCTTCCTAGCTGGGACCTGCAGGGCTACAGCAAATCCATCTCCATCCTTTCAGGGCTTTTACCTCCACTTGACTTCCTTATGCTCTCTCAACCTGCTCTCCAGGCATCTGGCAAGGAATACAGTTCCTCTTTCTGCATATATCGGGTAGGGAACAAAACGTAGCTTTGCTAGTGTCAAAGTAATAGTCATCAAAATACCTGTTCTTATACCATTTTTCAAACTAACTAGTGATTTATATAAATATATATATATGTATATGCATGTATACATGTAAACAAACTGATTTTTTGAACTAGTTTGGAAATGAAGAAGAATTTAAACAGAATTAAACAGAATTTCTTCAGTTTAAGAATGTAAACTATATAAGACGAACAAATCAGTTTATAAAACAGTGCAGATTTTTTGACTTACCTAGCCATTTCAGAGGCCTGCCTAGCCAATCCAGTAAAAGGTTCACTTCCTGTAAATTATTCAATTGGGATATAAGTAATATCATTTAGGCTTCTAAGTAGTTTGTACCAACATTTGCTATAATTATCTCACTATTTCTATGAAAACTTTTCTTTATTAAGAGTGGGCTGATTAACCCATATATATATATATATATGTATATAAATGTAAATATACTATTGGACTCAAAATATTTTATATTAAACTTTAATATTTGTACTTTTACTTTTATAAAAGGTAATTTATTACAGTATCCTTCAAATATTCTATTATTGGATTTTCTTTTTCAAATTTTGTAGTACAATTTTTAATCTACAAGATAATTCCTATGATCATGAAAAATAAGTAAGCTCTCATTTTTACATATTTGTCTTTATTTTTAAGTAATTAAATGATGCACGAAGACTAGTATACAAGTAGGGCAGTTTTTAAAATGTTTTATTTGTTTCTGGTTAATTAAAATTATTTTTATTTGCTTTTATCAGACTAAAATTACATTAATCTGTTTTTATTATTTGTATACTTTTGGTTGTAAAGTTCATATTATAATATTGACTAATTCCATTTCTGAAAAAAAAATGCCCTTTAAATTAAGATTTTTCTATATAGTATGTCTTCTGTTCATTAGCAAAGGAAGTAATATTGATTTATTCACTCAGAAGAAATCATACTATTATACCTTTGACAATATGCATTATTTTATGAGGATATGTAGATGTACATACAAACATATCTTTGGTGTTTTTAACTTACACATATTGTGTGTTCCATGCTTGTGGATGTGGAAACTTCATTAGTTTACTTGAAATATACTACTCTGTTTCAAAAAGTATTAACGTTTTTTATGTCTGCCTTTCCAGAATGTTTTTCTTTCATGTCTTCTTTATAGTCCTTTATATCAAAAACCTATATGCCTTTCTTTAATATATTAAGACTGCCAATAGAAGGTGGTCAACCCTTGCTCTGTGTAGTATATGTACACAAAACAAGAACCAGCACTGTTGTACAGTACAGCTCACTAGGACTGCCATAACATCACTCAAGTGCTTCCCAATCTCAATCATTTTACCAAAGCATGTGGATGAAATATATGAATCAGGATTTTATTGCTGCATTTTATGTGTAGTCTCCCTCAGCTATACTCAAAACTAATAAAGTCTTAAAACTAAAGAAAAAAAAAAAAAAACACTAAAGATACATGCTGTCCCACTGTTGTAGGCAAAATACTAATTTGAACCTCAGTAACTTAATTTCCCAATCAGACTGCCTTATCTCTTTTACACTAAATGAATATGTGTAGTAAACCTATTCTGTGTGTCACTTAGAATGCTCAGAAATCATGTTTAAGCGCCCCTGGACAACTTGTTTACTGACAATCAGGTTCCAGATGATTCATAACAAAATAGTTCTTCTGGCCCGTAATACTTTTATGTCATTGTAAAAATGAATGTTTATTTTGTGTAATCTTTTTAAACTTGTATAGGTCAGCCTTGTATATGTTAAGAGGTGTTATGTACATTTAAATGTGCATATTCATTCCTATATGTGCCCTGTGAAGGACTTCAGGTCTTTCTGATCAAAATTTGAATTTTATTTTTAAAAGTACTCTGGATTGTCTTGTAGATTTGGTGGCTATGTTTTGTAAGCCAACTATCAATATGGGTTTAATGACATACGTTTAATTACATAAACATCATGTAGGAATATTTGACATTAACATGGTTTTTGGAAATTAGTTGTCATGACTAAAGTCAGTAATTCTGAAAATATTTTTAATGAATTTTTAAATTAAAAGTCTGAAAATTCAGGTTCTAAGTTTGATTGCAAATCTTAAAATATGTAAGCAAAATGGAGAAATTTTTTATTTATTTAGATGTTCATATTATCATTTTTAGCATTTCATTGGAAATTCCTGGAGGACAAGGATGAGATCACATTCATTTTTGCATCACTAGATGCCTGGCACATTACCTGGCTCATAGTTGGTGCTCAATAAATGAATTCTTTGGCTTCTAAAATTTATATTAACTTGAATTGTGTGTTAAATGTCAGCTCTTTATTACACCTGTCTTATATATGGCATGAAAATTTTTTTTTGAGACAAGTAATGTGAAGTATTTACTGCTTTTGTGAAACATTGGTCTGGAGTAATCAGGATATGTGAATTGGAAACCAGCTCAGGCATGGAAACAATATGTGACTTTGAGAAAGTAATTTAAGTCTATTTCAGTTCTCCTTTTATAAATAAATAAATGAATAAAAAATTTAATTTTGCTAATGTTAAAATTCAATAATACAGACTTGGATTCAATTTTCTAAAATTTTCTTGTACATCCAGTGCTTTAAAGATGTTCTTTTGTAATGTACACAGGACAACATAAAACTTTAAAATGTGAACATGGACTGAAAAAGTATTGCGTTACCCACTACCATTGCAGTGTGCCTTCCAAAATTATGAATAAACACAGTTTTGAGGCAGAAAAATTCAAATGGTTGTAATAAATGATTCATTTTCATTGCATATAAACTCTTTGCCAATGTCTAGTTAGTTTATTTTCATTTGGGGACAAAATGACTGCATTTTGTCCTTTCTGCTTTCAGAATCTGTCCCAGTAGACCATATTGTTATTTTCTAGTGGTAATTTGAGATAAATAAATTAAAATTCTATAAAAATGAATATAACTTTAATATAAACACTGATACCAGGCAGGCTGCTGTTCATGTGTTATAACAAGCCAACACTAAAGACATCTTATGTACCATGCTACCAGGCTTGGTAACATGTTTTGTTCCGTAGCAATTATATTTCTGATATTTATGACCAGTTAATGGGATTATTTGAACTCCTTGAAGTGGTATCTATTTTCAAAATTGCAATCAATACAGAGAAAATTAGTATGTCTCTACATGTGCTTGAATATTTGAAGAAATGGACATTGTCTGAGATCCTTAGTGATGTTCAGCTATTTACAGTGTTTCTGAGCATTTTCAAAGGTAGATTACCAGCTTCTGAATTACAGTAGTTTACTCTATCATAAGACTTGATGAAGAACTTCTGAGTATTTCTGTATGTTGCGTTTGCAGTGTCTTGTAGAAATTTTGGCAAATTATGTGATTTGTCTGTGTTTACTGTGTCTTATTTCCCTAGCTCCAGTGGCTGTTGGACAATTACGAGACAGCAGAAGGAGTGAGCCTTCCCAGAAGCACTCTATACAACCACTACCTTCGACACTGTCAGGAACACAAACTGGACCCAGTCAATGCTGCCTCTTTTGGAAAATTAATAAGATCAATTTTTATGGGGCTACGAACCAGGAGATTGGGCACTAGGTTAGTATTGAAAAATAAGATCATAAACTAATCTCTGTTTTTCAAACTAGAGCAATTCAGTATATTGTTTAAACAAAAGTACTTGATTACAGACAATATGTAAGGAAATACGTAGAATGAGCTCAGTTTATAACATCCCCAGGAAAAGGAAAGGACGTTATTCAGTGACTATTTCCAAGCCAGAATTATATGTTGTCTAAAACATTAACCGAGCAAAGCTTTGAGAAGAGCTGATTCTCAAACTACATAGAAATTAGTAGACCAGCCTGTTAATGCAAGATTTGCATATGGTGCTTTAAGACACACACATACACATACACACACACATAAAAAAATGTATTCTCTTATTGAAAGAAATCCTACTAATGATGATGCATTAAGTGACATAGTAAATGGAAAACTATGTATCTCTTAACTCTTGAAAACTTACATTTGTCTTTATAAATAATTGTTCAGTTAGAGTAAGAAGCTAAAGCAGAGTTTTTTCATTTGATTTCTGGAGACCAATTAAAAATCATTTGGTAAACTTGCAATATAGTGTTTTAAATTCCTCAGTGATAAGATAGTTGTATTTTACCTCTTATTAGCCCCTACTATTTTTTCTGCTTTTAATGTGAAACCATATGTGTGTGGAAGGAAAAGCATAGTATAGTTCAATTGAATTGAAACAATGTGAAGAAGTCATCTCTGGTTTTTCTTCCTTTGGAAATAAGAGTGTTTTCACCAACCGAAACATCATGAAAAGAATACTTAGAACTCTGGAGCTTCATTTTTGTCTTTCCATATTTCTATAAATTATCATAAGATAATTATTTTAAGTAGCTGGACAGAAGGCTATGGATGTTTTTAATTTCCTAAATCTTATAGAAATCATATAAAAAGTTAAAATAGAGATACTATACTATGCAACATTAGGTGATTTACACTTCATTAGCTATAAAGCACAACTTCAGAGTATTTTAGCAAAGAGGTTTTTTTTTGTTGGCTTTTTTTTTTCTTTGTTTGTTTGTTTTTTTGAGATGGAGTCTCATTCTGTTGCCAGGCTGGAGTACAGTGGCACAATCTCTTCACTGCAACCTCCGCCTCGCAGGTTCAAGTGATTCTCCTGCCTCAGCCTCCCGAGTAGCTGAGACTACAGGTGTGCGCCACCACGTCCAGCTAATTATTGTATTTTTAGTAGAGATGGGGTTTCACCATATTAGCCCAGATGGTCTCCATCTCTTTGGTGATCCACCTGCCTCGGCCTCCCAAAGTGAAGAGTTTTTAATCTTAATAAAATAAGCACAGCCTTAGTAATTGACTGCATTAAAAATGTATACCAAAAAGAAGAGTGAGTGTTGTGGGGAGAAAAGATTGATCTTTTTGTCACCATCACAAGACTCATAGCTAGGACCCCTATAGCAAAAGATTAACAAGCGAAAAGCATACAAATTTGTTTAATATAAGTTTTACATGACTGGGTGCCTTCAGAAATGAAGGCCCAAAGAAACAGAGAGAACTGTATGTATTTTATGCAGTCTGATGAAGTGAATAGTTCTGGAGAAATTGGACAGAAAGGAGTATGATCTAATGGTTCTAGAGGTATGATCTAATGGTTCTAATCTGGGGGAGACTAAGCAAGGCCTGTTTTGTTTTGTTTTTGTTTTTATTTTTTGAGAAGGAGTCTCGCTCTGTAGCCCAGGCTGGAGTGCAGTGGCCTGATCTCAGTTCATTGCAACCTCTGCCCCCTAGGTTCAAGTGATTCTCCCTGCCTCAGCCTCCCGAGTAACCCCGGTTACAGGCGCCCCCCCACCCACCCACTGCGCCCAGATAATTTGTGTTTTTAGTAGAGATGGGGTTTCGCCATGTTGGCCAGGCTGGTCTGAAACTTCTGACCTCAGGTGATCCACCCGCCTCGGCCTCCCAACATCGTGGGATTATAGGCGTGAGCCACCGCATCCGGCCCAGCAAGACCTGTTTGTTCAGATTTTTCTGCATCCCTGTGTCTTCAAAAGTAAGAACGTTCTTTTCTGCAAGGTATAGGAGGACCCCTCTGGAATGAGGGTCCCATTACCTGTTTTCAGGAGAAAGTAAGCTAGGTTTTATGGCCTGCTTCAGAGGAGAAGGAGTGAGGGGAATTTTTTCTAGTTTCTGTGGCCTGCTTCTGTTGTTTCCTCAAATGCCAAGGTGCCATAGTTTGGGATAGCATGTCCTAAACCTCTTCACTGTCTCAGTCTTATGAGATTTACAAGGCCTGTATCTATTCAAAGCATGAATTATTGCTTTCCGGTTGCATTTTAAGTGATTATACAGCTTTTAGATTGCTGAAGGTTTAGCTCTCTCATAAATATGTTTCCTTCTTTCTATACTTCAAAAGATAGTATATTTTAAACTGAAGAATATGATTGTCTATTCACACTAAAGGAATAGCTTTCATTCCCTTGAGAAAAGCTTTTTGTTTCTATAGTATTTTTTTTTTCCCAAAACCACAAAAATCATTATTTGGGGACCTAACCTACTATCTCCTAGCTGGTGGCTCTGCAGTTATGCATACCGTGCCAATATTTTGAAACTCTGGGCTTTATTCAACATTCTAATAGCTGTATTGTTGTGCTTCTTTTGTTACTGAAAGGGATTTCAATGGGTCCTATTTTGAGGCTCCGTTCAAACCTTGAAACACGTCTTTAAAATAGAAAGGGACAAAATTGGGGTTGTTTGGTTTTGTGAATGGGTAGAATCCATACTCTGTAAGTACATATTGCAGTATTGCAGCTTTTACCTTCTGATGTTCTGGGTTCCTCCCCCCTGCCACTATGTAACAATTATGAATTATGTCTCCTGTTTGTTTTTTTTAATTGTATGTAGTGTTTGCAATTAGGTTTGTGAAGCGAAGCCTAGAAAAATAAGGAGAAAATAAGTACTATGGAGGGAGTTTAAAGAAATGAAGTGTTACGAAGATAGAATTCTAATGTAGAAAAACTGGCAATTGTAGGAGTAAGGTACTAGACATTCTTTCTACCATAGAAACTGTTTTGCGTTTACTTTCTACTCCTAATCCAAGGAACAGATGGAAAATTAATGTAAATCATGAGGCAAACTAAATCAAATACTTTTTTTAAAAAGTGAACTATATGTAAAACTATTATTAATATTATCCATCAATAAAATAATCTGGTGAAACCACTCAAACCAGAACCAGATCTTTTCTAAAGTTTTTGGACCTTAGTAAACAAAAAGTAAATCAAATCACTGTTTTAAACAAAGGCAAATAAAAAGGTGCCTTTTGTTAGATCCCATCTCCAGGTTAAGTTTGAGTAAAGAAGACCATGGATATACTTCTCTCCCCCAGCCATTCCCAATGAAATAAAAAGAACCTCTCCCAACCCAACTAAAATGTTAATTTGTAGGAAAGGCACCCCATCTATTTGAGGTCTCACAAGAGAGATGTCATTTTCCTCTGTAGTTTTGTCTTGTAAGTAATGCCTCCTGCTTCCTACCCTACCTCCACTCCTTAGTGTCCCCCAGTTTGTACAGGAGAACACCACAAATTGGGTATGTGGAATTTTTTGGTTTGGCTTATTGCACCTTTCTGCAGTGGATTTTCAAGACAAGATCTAATCTCTGCAAGTGGAAGGCCTTGCTTTACGGTCATTAAGTTTCTTTATCTGCTTTATTGTGCTGAAAGCATGTAGATATTTGGATGCCCTGCATTTTTTTTAAACTAGCAGTATAATTTATGTAATATGATTTTAATGTCTTCAAATATGTATAAGGTTCATTTAATATATGTTTTTAAATCTTGGAAGTACAATTCTGCCCTATTTTTATAAAAAATATTTAATCCATACTCTTCTTGCATTTCTTTTTGTAAATGGAAGAAAAATTGGAAAAAGCACTGATGTATTGCCATATATGGACTTGTGAAAAACTACTATTTTCTCTTTGCAAGAATTTACATATGTAAGATGATATTTTGCAAGAATTTGCAAATTCCATTCAGAGCAAAACTTTATCATTTCTAATAGCAAACATGGTCTTTCTCATGAACATGGCGAAATTGTGACATTTTTATTCCAGGTGGAAATTTGCCATTTTCATAGAGAAATTTCCCCATGTCTGTTGTGACAAATCCTATTTAGCCTGCAGAACTGATACAAATCCATAAAAACAGAAACTAATAAAATGTGTTTCAAAATCATTAGATTAAAGACTTACTTTCTTTTTAGGTTTCAAAATATTAAGTAAGTCTTTACCACAACATTTTGTAACAAATAATTAAGTTATCTTACTTCATCATCACTGAAGTAAAGAGAAAAATGTCGAACTTATCCAGGAAAGTAGAATTAAGATTTTTTTTCTTTGTTCTGTATACATACTTTACAATGAATGCGTATTCACTGACTGATTTTTGTTGGCCTGTTAACTAATTTTTACTGGCTAAAAACTTTTTTCCTATCTTTACCCTTCTTAACTAAATTTAAAATAGATATTTGAAAATGAAATGTAATTTGTATAGAACAAATGGACTGTTTGACTAATATTTAAGTGAAAGTTTATGAACAAATATCTTTAGCAGGGCCTTTAGCTGATTGATTTAGACTCTTATTTTGATTCTTCAGATTTTATCACCATAAAAACATAAAAGTATTCAGAACAGGTTAATCATAATATATAACATTAATATACTGTTTTTACCAAATTTTTCCAAGTGTGAAGTTTAATGGACATCCCATGTGATTAATATTAGTTTGACTGACTTTTGTTTCTAATGTTTCTTGTTCGCTAATGAAGAGGAAACTCCAAATACCACTACTATGGGATTCGTGTCAAGCCAGATTCCCCTCTTAATCGTCTGCAAGAAGACATGCAGTATATGGCTATGAGGCAACAACCCATGCAGCAGAAACAAAGGTAGACTCTGACATTATCGTTGATATGTCCAAGCTATGTATTTCTTAGTTGTTCGGGTCTCCTTTTTTCTGAACAAATACCTAAGTATAAAAGAATGTTCTTATTGTTGGCATGCTTTCACTATGGATAGTTCTTAAATATGATTTAGAATTTCAGTGATCCCGCCTGTTTTCCAAATTTTTAAAAATTACTTATCAGTCAGCCTGTTTGGTCCCTTTTAAGTGTGACATCCCAAACTGTTCAGACAGGGAAATGAAACACAAACATAAGGAGCAAACCCAAGCAAATACCAACTGGAGAAATTGGTTTCAGTATTCATGAGCTTCTGACTTGCTATTCTGCACATCCCTCAAGTCATTCTTTTTGACACAGTATGAATTTTTGCAGAATGTTTGGGATGTCTTACATTTGCTTTGAATCCAACTTTCATAGATACAGAATTGCTGATATTAGAGTTGTAAGAGATCTCAAGCATTCATGAATGGATGGATGGATGATGGATGGATGGACGTATGGACAGATGGATGGATGGATGAATAGAATCATAGATCTTAGAATTGAAAAATATGTTAGTCTAGTCTGGCCTTAAAACCTTATGACAATCAAAGCATTAATAGTCTCTGTTTTTTTCAGATGAGTCCCAGAGAGGTTAAATGATTTGCACAAGCCCATAATGAAGTTGCATAGCCAAAAGGGCCTTCAAGTCCCATGTGACTTGTGTCACAATTTAGAGTAAATAAAATGAAAAAATCCTTTCCTCTTTACCAGCATAGCTCAACCAAGACAGTAGTTATGATTTTTCTTTTCAAGTGAGCATGCAGAATTAGGTAGGAGAAAGGAGGCCTCTGCATAGGTCCCAATGTAATGATCTGTAGTGATTAGTTGCCTTGGCCACATCTCCCCATCCATGCTAGTTCACTCAGAAGCATTAACTCTAAGATAATGTCAGAGAAAAGAATGTATCACACAGTAATTGTATACTATTTAGTCAGCCAATACTGATTGAGTCTCTACCATGTGTTAAACCCTGCATGCAGAGATAAGACACAGTTCTATGTTTGAAGAGTTAAAAAATTAGAAGGGGAGGCACATGGAGAATGGGAAAAAAATGGAAGACAGTCTGGGAAGTGCTGAAATAAAACTTTGATCAAGGAACTATCACAATACAGAGGAGTTTTCAGGAAACTCTGGGAGAAAGGGAGATTGGGAAGTTTCTAGAGAAAGTGCTATTTGAGTAGAAACTTAGAGAAGTCATAAAAAGAGAAATATTGAAGCAGAAGGAAAATTCACCTAGGGGTGAAGTCCATGATGTCTGTGGTAAATGGTCCATGATATATTTAGTGAGGTTGGTATTACAGAAGGAGAATCAAGGAGTTAATTGAGTAGTTTAGTGGGAGATGAGATCTTAAAAGTAGTTTGGATCATATATTAAGGGATTTGCTTGTATGTAAAGCTAATAAGTTTGTTCTTTGTGCAGAACATAGCTTTGAAGCTATGTAAGGCTTTGAAGCAAAACAATGAAACTTTGATTTTTTCTAGAGAGATGACTTTTTGATTTTGGGCAAGACATATTTAATGGAAAGAGACTGGAGGTAAGGATACTTGTTAAGTGGTTTTTTAACACAGTCATAATTTCCAGTGTAAGTTTACCAGACTGAAGACTCAGTTCAGGATTGGCTATTATATAAAAGGTATCTTAAAGGTTTTAGATTTTTTTTATTACAGATTCTCAATCTTATTTTTTAATTGCTGATTCTTATTTTTTGATGTATAGCCAGTGAAAAATAAGGTCTCTGAAAAAAATAGTAAAATAAATTATAGACTAGTACCTCATAGAGTTGGATAGTACCTCATAGAGTTTGTGTGAGTTGCAATAAATTGTTACTGTTTTGGATTATGATTGCTTTTTGCATCTGTTAATGGCAGCACTTATAGCCTTTACTTTCTGGTGTGATTTCTGCACTCATGCATAGCAGCACTACACAGTGGAGATGATGGTGAAATCAAGAAAAAGAAAGTTTGCTTCAGAAATAACATATACTCAAACTTAAGTATGAATAAAAACTTAATAAATTATACCTAGGAATTGAAGCCCATTATTTGACTGCAAGGAATCTCCTGTGATTTAACTATAAGGAATTCTAGCAAGCTTTCATAGAAACAGAAGCCTTCAAGGGACATTCTTTATAAAAAACCTGAGTTACATAAGTAAAGCCTAGGACTTTCTGTGGTCTCCTCATGAAACAGATTCTATAAAGATTAGCAAGCCATAAAAACCCCTACCTTTTCAGGATAGTGGTACTTGAGTTTGAAAACAGATAAAATATGGAGACGTTTGAGAAATGATATAAAAATCTCAGTAGTATTAATAAATTGAGTTTGATTGTTATTTCTTGTGAAACAAAAATGTGAAAGAGCCATAAAAGTACTGAAACTTCCTTTAATTTGTTGGGTTTTTTTAATGATACAAGTTTAGGATTATAGACAGTTGCTCTTAAAATGGTATCTTGCTAATTGATTGCATCTTGCTAATTGATTGCAGTGTTAGTGTTGCCAATTGCATGGGCCTCTCTTATAGGGCAGCAGGAGTCTTCTGTGGTCTCTCTGAAGGAATCTGTCCACTGACAACACTTAACTGAAACCAATTACCCTGTTGTGCAGAAATATTTAGACAGGAAAGAAGGAGTTTCTTTTCATGGGTGTGTACATAGGCTAATTTAAGAATATTTGTTGAAAACAATGGGAAAAGAACTTCTTAAAATATATTTTATGGCTTAAAAAATTTTTTAATGATGATTTCAAAATTCAAATGATTCTGCTGAATACAGTAAAAATTATGTAAAGAGACTGCCAGTCTCTTGCAAAAATACAAATGACATGTGAAAGGTTTAAAGTATAAAATAGAAGATATTTCAAAATATTCACATTATTTGAATACTTGAAGGTTTATTAAATGTATCCATGTGTGCTTATCTTTCATAATGTAGATTTATGTTTTATATGTTATAGTGAAGAAATGCAAGTCTATGCAGTGATTATTTTGTTAATTGAATTCAACTTTTGGAACTCAATTTGTACATTTTTCTTGTGAATTTGGAATTATTGTTACTGTAGGGATAATAGTGATTATTGTTTTTATATAGCTCACAATTTCTTGAGCTCCTTTATGTAAGGTATCACTTGAAGGTTTGATAGGGTGGTAGAGGAGATCTCCATTTATCTATAAATCCAGTTCCCAGCAATACAACTGTATGGAACATAGCCATGAGTCTGAAAATAAATGTAAACAACTTCTGATTGGAAAGCAGATGTCACAGAGCCTGCAGTTTCACTTAGTTGAAAAGATGAAGCCATTCTCAAGCCATTTTACCTAAAATAAAGGAGATTAGAACCCACTTGGTTCACAGACAACCATGAAGTATGACAGCTGGCAAGAAGAAATACAAGTAGACAGGCTCTTCTGTTTACTTTAAAGTTATTCAGTACAACAGTTTGTGGACACTCTGTGGAGGGGCAAATGGACTTAGGCACTCCAGTAGATACTTCAAATATCACTCTAATGACTAAAATCTAGCCTAACACAATATAACAACTGCTTTGCATATTGATGGCATTATGGGTAATCAAGGAGAGGTAAAATACCATGGTCTTTAAGGAGGCAGGAGAATGTGTAACAGTTTTTGTAAAAAAAACTTCTATTAAAAATACTTCATATGAAAATAATTTTTTTGCACTGAAATGAGGTGATCTTCAGTTTTTGATGAAATTCACTCATGGACTAATTTGTTTACCCTAATTTAGATAATAAGTAAGTTAGATTATTTAGAGCAAAAAGGAGATCAGTAATTTCCAGCTCTCCAAACCAAGTACAATGTTTGCTGCAGTTTATTTTTAATAATGAAAATAAGTACAAAGAGAGTATTGACACATATATTTTAGATATTTTTCCAAATTCCAGTAGTGAAAGCCAAATACTTTTGATAATGTGCTTGGCTGTGTTTGATCCCAGTAGCCGTTCTCAAAATATTAAATGTCATTTGTCATTTCTTCAACAAATACTTATCAATTGTTATTTGCATAACAATCTGTCAATCACATCTGAAAGACATAACACAGAATCATAGAGTGTTAGAGATGGAAGGAAGAGATCACCTAGTCCAACTTACCCTCTTAATGAGAAAACCGAAGTCCATAAAGTTTAAATAACTTATCCATAGTCATATAGCAACCAGGATAAGAACGCTTGTCTTTATTCTCATGAGACTTCCACCCTCAATGAAGTAAGATAACCCAAATAGAAACACACATGTAATAAAATTTTTGCATATGAAATAAAGGGAGAAATCACATTTTAATGAGTATGTTTCAAGTAATTGAGGAAATGTACTACCTCCTGCCTCTTTTCATGGTCTCTTCACGGCAATTGGATTCTGTGAAAAAATAAACCTTTCTTTCACAGGATGTGAAGTAAGAATGTCACTAAGAAGAGAGAAGAGAGGTCATTTAGAAAGATGGTACAGCAAGGCTACTTTTGTTTTGGCTGTAGATAGATGTAAAAGTATGCACATTCTTTTAGAAGTGAGAGGAAATTTAAGAACTTTTATCATTAGATGGCCTTTCTTAATATAGGGTTCAAAGACTAGTTAAACGAACCCTATATTTAGAATTGGAAAATGGGGAATTGAGTACAGACTACATGGGCACTTCTACAGAGTGTATGAGTTAACCTCACTGAGCCTCAGGTTCTTCATCTGCGAAATAGAAATTCATAATAGACTATCTCACAGATTGTTTTGAAGTTCAAGTGGAATTAAAGTATCTGAAATTTTGTTTAATAACTGGAAGTGTTCAAGTGTTAGATAATTATTATTGGGATCACTATTATATGATGAGTACTGGAGAAAAATATCTTTCTTATGGAATATTTAGTGTTTTGAAGGAGAATGAAGCCTGGCAGTTGGTCAAATTGGGCTTCCATTTCTCTATACCTCTAGGCTAGTGGTTTCTAACTTTGATTGATGTTAATAGTTTATCATTCCTTTCCTAGACATTAATGCCCTGGGGTCATTACAGAGTTAAACATCTAGTGCTGGTAAATTGCTCTGAAGCAGCTGAGGGAGGCAGGAGTCTTTAGTGAGAAAATAATCAGGTGCCTGTGTAATTGGCTTTTGGATACAACTAAGGAATGTTGGCATTAAGATATTTAATGTTCACCATGCCACTGCTCTTGTCCCTGATGTAATAATCGTCTTTTCCATTGAAGAGAGGAGAAACATAAATAATCACAATTCAATAACTACCAAACTATAGTAATTTATGCAGTTTGTTAATAATAACAGTCACCACTTATGCTCCTAAGTAGTATTTATTGAACATTTAAAATGTTTTTCAGTAAACACATTACACACAAGATCTCATTTGGCAATTATATTGTTACTTACTAATAAGGAAACTGAGGACCACTTAATTTTGCTGTATTCAAGAAACTCACTAATTTATTCTTTCCTAGATAGAGCCTCAGATGCCTTTTTTGTTGTTGTTGTTATTGTTTATCTCTTGGCATCAGATGGAGCCAGATTGTCATTCTCTAAATAAAGAAGGTGGGAAAGGGTAAGAGATAAAAGAAGTGTCATGCATACTTGTAGCAAGAATATATCAGTTCTATACAGCTAACCATAAACCACCTATGCTTAGAGGACTCAATGAAGAAATTCATGAGATCAGGGAATCATGTCTTTCTCTTTCAGCACTGCATCCTCAGCACCTGGGAGAGCTCTAAGCACATTGTCAGTGCTCTCTAAATATTTGTTGAATGAATGTCCCACAACTCTGATTTTCGCCAGCAGCTTCAACCGCCTCCTTTACCTGCTGCAATTAACATATAGCCCGTTTCAATTTAATTGTTTCTACCTCTTCTTGCCCAATTATAGATGTAAAGCTAATGAAGAGACAAATAGAGAGCCACCAATAAGAATTGAAGAGATGGGATACCTATATTAACCAGCAGGGTTGATGTTAAAAGTAATTTGGATGTATTATGAATATATTCATTGTGACATCAAAGTTAGTTACTATTCTAAAAGAATGGAACTCTTCATATTTACTATTTTCTTCTGATCCATTAGTGTTTATATCACTTGGTTCATTTCAGACATGAAGTCATCTAAAGACTTTCTGGGACAGTTTTTTTCCAAAGAAGATTACAGTATTCCAGTAGAAAATTCTAGCCTCCTGACCTTGTTCTGAGCTCAGTATTTCAATTTATTCATGCAAATAAAATGATTGTGTAATTTCTGGAATTACAAAACATAATGATGATTCCTTTTGCCTGTACAGTTTATATTTTGTGTTTTGCATGTGCATTTTTCAGCCATTTTGAAAGGATTTTCCAAATGTTTCATTTAATCTGTTGAAAATCCTTCCACCTGGTGTTGTTAGTTGAATGTAATGGTAAATATGTACCATTCTTGCCTTCCATTGGACTGTTTTAGTATCCATGTGTGTGGGACTGACAGAATGTTACTTTTACAATAGAGTTACAACTCTCCAAGTCCTAAATGGCAGCTATGACTAACCCCATGGAGGAAGATTCCTAATTATTTTCTAATTTTTCTGTGTTAATGACAGATTTTATGCATACAGTCAGCTATTAAAGCATTAGAGTTTCTTTTATTTCTTAATCATTAACAACTTTAGCACTGATTGCCCATAGAGTTCCAAGCTGTTAAAATTATCATTTGCCTCTTACTAATTTTGAAACCAGGAGCTGTTTCATTATTTGATAAAGCACAGGTCTTTCTCAGAGCACACACAATGCAAGAGTACTAAGAGTTTACTCTGGGTAAACCGAATCTAAAAATAATTAATTTGTAAAGTAAATGGAAGTAAAGGGAGGAAAATACTCTTAAATATTTAAAAATTCAGTATTTTTAAAGGATTCAACAGAAAGGGTTTTTTGTTTGGCTTTTTTTTTTTTTTTCCCCAACAGAAAGCTCACCTGTTTTTTTTAATTTATTCTCCACATATGGTAGATTTGATAAAGTTTACGGTGATTATTTTATGAAGAGTATAGAGAGTCAGAAAATCTACATGTCATGTTTCAATGCTAAAATGTCAGTTGAAATTCAACCAAGGTTAACATAATGTAGAATTATTATGTGAGCCAACAGAATGTAAAAGACATCTTGGAAAAATTATTTTTATACCCAGCATTTTAAAAACCATGTGCCTATAGTGGCCTAACCATAATACAGTATGTGCTCAATAAATATTTGTTAAATTGATTTGATATATGTACAAAATCAGTTGATGATATGATAAAATCAAGCATGTTACCTTAAACATTTATTCATTCAAATATATTTATTGTACATTCCAAATACAGTTTTTTGAGAAAAATTAAAAATTGATGACTTATTTTATTTAAATGATGTGGTTTTAAAAAAAAATATTATTTGATGTATTTCTACAACATTGGGCTGAAGGAATCTATTTGGGACCAACAGCCTCCTATGGACTAGGGCTGTACAACCTACTTAAGAAATACCTCAGAGACTTGTTACAATAACCAGTTCCTAAGCTCCACTCGCAGATATTTTGGGGGTGGGTCTAGGGTGAGCCTAGGCACCTGAATTTTTTGAGAAACTACCTAGATACTGATATGCACTTAGATTTCAAAACCAGTGATATATAATCTACAACCACTGTTTCTGAGAAGAATCACTTGCTACCGGTATTTGTTTAGCCTATTTTTAATGTAATTGTTCTTGACTTCCTGTTAAACTCCCTCCTTCTTTGGGAAGACACAAAATTCTGAGGTGAGGGTAGGGATAAGATATTTTCCTTAGTTAGGGTACCATAAAAATGAGGATCTAGGCTTTCTCAGTCCATTATTTCTGATTTCTAGGGATTTTTTCTAAGTTCTAATCCATTGCCAGAAATACCACGACATGATTCATTACTTAAAGCAGGAAAAGCAAAAGTTAGCACTACCTGGAAGCTCTCTCATACTTACAGGCTCACATTAGCCCTCTTGTACATGAGCTGTATTCCATATTACCTTCTTGATGTCATTCTTTATGGCACAAACCCATCCTAAACTTTATCCCTCGACCTTTTCCCAGGAGGCATAACATACGCTTCTGGCTTGCAGAGGTCCTGTAGCCAAGCAGCCAAGAATGGATGCACATATTGTGTCTTTGCTCAATCTTTGTCCATCTTTCAATCCACTGTTCACCTTGCTACCCTTACTCTTGTGGTTAGAATGAAAACACTCATTTCCAAGTTTTAATATATTTTCTTTGTTTTTCTTTATTTCTACTGTGTATTATAAAATCTTTTCCTAAGTACTGACCTGCGTAGTTTCTCCAGAATTTACCAACTTACCTCCTTTTTTCCCCTGAAAGTTGATCTTGATGCATTTTTCATCTCCCACATAATATAGTTTATCTCTAATTAGTGTTTCCCACTCAGTATCATTAAGTATAATCATATGTTAATTATGATGCATCATGATTTTGATTCCTTATTAAAACTATAATCTCTCCTTTCATTAGGAACTTCCATTTGCAATACTAACAGCTGTCTCCATCTTCCTAAGGAAGCAGACAATCTTGCTTGTAGGCTATAGTCTTCCTAAGCATTGTGTGCAGTTAGATTGTGATGTAACATCTGTCTTTTGAAAACTTAGTCTAAGTGGAATATAAGTCATTTTCTTTTATAGTTAAATTCCATTTGCCCTTGATATTTGTGCCTATTAAGCATCTGTAGTATGTTAAATGCTGTGTAGGACAAAGAAATGTGGGGCAAAGCATAACTGGGCAAAGTCTTGTAATAACTTTACAATCCTGTATTAAAACTTAATGTAATTGAAGTCTATTGGAATTATTTTCATTTTTTCCTTCTCCATGGTAAATATTAATAATTCAAATTCCTTTAACATAACACTTTTATTTAAGCTCCATGAATCCCAAATTCCATTAACTTAAATGAAGAAACATGGTTAAACAATTTTAGGCTATTTTATTAATGAGATACAATTCCATAGCTGAAAAGGGGAAGCTAAAATCAACTGAAACTTGGAATGAATCAATAAGGACAAGAAACTTTCCTGAACAAAATAAGGTTAAAATCATTCAAATCTGCTACAACAGAATGGTTAGCAATTGCTCTACCATACATGTACACAAAGTGCTTGCTTCATAAAGTTTCTTTGCTTCTCAAAGATGATTCTTTAAGGAGGAAAAAAAATCAGAAAAACATTAAATTTTTTATAAACAAGACATATAGCACATCACAACACTAACTCTTCTGTTATCTTTGGATATGGCCCCAGTTGTAAAGCACCTCCCAGAAGGTTTTTCTATTAAATAAAAGATTAGGCATGAGTTCTTTTCTCTCATTAGAAAACAGCAATCAATTTTTTGGTAATGAGGAGTCATCACTAAAATTATATTCATAAGGATGAAGAGTGCCGTACTGATTTCCAGTCTCTTCCCCCTCTGACTTTATTTTTTGTTTTTCATAGTTGTTTGTAAGATATTGTCACATAAGAAATACATGTAAATGTCATTATGAGAGATTTGGCAATTTTTTGAAAGTTTCATTTATCTGAGTTGTAATTGATAACATCCAAGATTGATTCATTTCCTAAAGCAAGCTGAGCATTAGTTTGTATGATGTTCTGCCAGGTTCAGTCACTTCATATCTGGTGTCAGCATGCAGGTGTCTTTGAGTATGTCTTGTTCATATATTAGGGGTATTGTTATTCATAGTAACTTCATATTAATGATGCAGTTGAATTATAATATCAGTATAGGGGTCAAGTGTCTGGATAGTGAGAATATTAGTTTATTTTGTTTGTAAATATAATTAGAAATAGGGAAAAAAAAAGAATGGGAGGCCAGACAGCATAATGTCAATGTTATCTCTAGATAGTAAGTTTATTTTAGATTTTAATTTTTCTTATGCTTTTCTGTTATTTCCAAATTTCTGAAATGAAGAAAAATAAGTGGAATCAGAGAAAAAGAAGAAATTACAGTTGCTGCTTACTTATTTTGTTTTGCTTATCCTAGGAGACTTGGCCAGGTCTTTTTTTTTTTTTTTTTTTGGTGTATGATACTTCTTTTCCAAGACATCTTCCTTCTTCCCCATGCCACTAAAGCACATTTTTTCTCTTTTAGCTGTATGGAAAGTACATAAGTTCGTATGACTAGGATCTAAAGATACATAACTTTAGCTGACTTTGATTCTTCATTTTAATTTGATAAACTCTGTTTGTAGGTGGATTCTTGCATATATTTTGCTACAAAATGATGCTTATGGCCTTTGTATTTGAGGATGTTGATAAGTGTCATGGAGATAAATGTGTTGAGATGCACAAAAGGTTCTAGGAAATATGAAAAACAATATGATAGGATTTGTAGGTTGATCATGTTTTAGAGATATTATCTAATTGAAAGCCATTCATCAACATTTCTCAGGCCTGAGCTCCTAGATCATTGTTCAGATTAAAGTTCCAATATATCCATTGGCCATTAAAAGTTACTTTCAAGCTGTGTATTAAAACTTAATCATGGACATCTTTGCTCCTGCTGTCCAAAGAAATACCTTATAATTCTTTCATTCTTAGGTAAATTTCTGGATTTCCAAAAATGGGTACCCTCCATGCACCCCTTTCCCCCTTTTTTCTTTTCACAATTGAAAAAAAAATATTGCATTCTAACTTTATGAGACTATCAAGGAAAAAAAATCCTACAACTATCATGAGACATTAAAGAAGATAGTATGAAACTGAATGCTTTGGAAGTTTCGGGTAGTACAAAAAAGCAAGGAATAATTTGGTTTATTTGTTTTTTTCCATCTAATATTTTTAGGTACAAGCCTATGCAGAAAGTGGATGGGGTTGCAGATGGTTTCACAGGAAGTGGTCAACAGACAGGCACATCTGTTGAGCAAACTGTAATTGCCCAAAGCCAACATCATCAACAGTTTTTAGGTATGTTAAGGTGTAATGCATATTAGTTGCTACTAGGATTTTGAAAAGAGAACAATGGTAGTGTTTTCTCCAAGTGCAATGTCTATTATAGATGTCAATGACATAGAAAGATTTTTTTGGTGCCAAAATTATGCACATCATATGTATAACAGTCCTAGTTCATGTCTGCCTTTCGTGTTTATTAGAGCTTATTTTTAAAAATCTCAAGCTGTATAGGACTTTTATGCATATGAATTAAAGACTCATTGCTATGAAATTGTTTTCCAGAATTTGTATTAATTGGCTTTTGTGATCAAAATTATGTTGTTTACTTTCAGTAGTAACTTCAAGTGCCAAAAAGAATTCTCATTTCCTGTGTATAATGTTACATATGCACAGGCTCAGATTAGAAAAAAATTTTTTATAAACTTTTTAAAAGTAATTTATTCATTTAAATTAATCACAGTACTTTCTTTTTGTAATTTAAAGATGGAATACATATTTCTTGTTATTGAAAGAGTTAGGAAGAAAAACTTGCATATTTTTCATATTTTTGCCATAGCCAAAGGGGCAAAAAAGTGGCACTTTAATTTAATTGACAGCTCTTCTAGAGATGAACATGCATATTTTCCATATAACGAGTCAAGATAAGTAGAAGCTATCAGAGAGTGACTGTGTGTATGTGTCTGTGTGTGTGTATATGTGTCTATGTGCACTTTCTGACAAAGACAACTAAAATAGACTCTCAGATTGGAATCATTACTGAAGTTGAAAACATCATGGCAGCATTTCTCAGACTGAAGTCCTCGGGTTATATTCTTGGGGACCCTTGGTCATTCAACAAGAATTTTATTTTGTGATTTCACTTCAATTATCATCTTAAAAACTAAGAATATTCTGGATTACTTAGAAAACTAGAACTAAATACCGTTCTGCAATTTTAGTTTCCATATTTGTACCTGGATTTATGATAAGATAGGCACCAAAATGTCTTACATTAATTGTCCAGAGCTAATAAGAAAAGAACAGAGAGAGAGACTTACTATGTAAATTATGCCTCCCTCACAAGGGAAGCCTAGATCATGTCCCTGTATTCTGTGTGGAGGAAAGTTTCACAGTCATTTGTGCATAGAAGAGTAATGGGAGAAGCAGCCACCACAAAGCACATGTTGGTATAGACCTGTCAGAACCAAAAGATCCTCTGCTGCAGCAGTCAATACTGATCCTTGTTGCAAGAGATAACTTAGTTACAGGACAAGAGCATCATCCATCACATCAAATTAATGTTGTTAAGTTGTATGTTATTTTTGTAGTTTTCTTTGTATCCGCTTTGTAGCTCTTTAGGTTTATAACTCTGTAACAGTTAAGAACATAATGATTTTAAAGCTAGTTTTTTTATGTAGTTAAGTAACATAATAAAAATATCTAAAATAGGTACTAGCAAACTCGAGATATTTTTCTTTTAATAGGGGCCTTGTGTTGAGAGAAACTGTGATATGCAGTATACTATTTGCAGTAAAATTGTAGTGCAGATTTTGTTTCTAGAAAATTCTTAGGTGTTCCCTTCAGTTTTATATTTTGTGCTGATGATGGTGCTTAGTTTTACTTGTAAAATATTAATATAAAAAGTCCTTGCTCTCTGGACCCCTGACCTTTAAAATTTGTTTTTCTTTTTGGTCTTCTTAAATTTTCCCTCATTAATCTGTAATTGGCACCATACACAATAGCTTTTTTCTGTTCTGTTGTCATGGTAACAGATGCATCTCGAGCACTTCCAGAGTTTGGAGAAGTTGAAATCTCTTCTCTGCCAGATGGTACTACCTTTGAGGATATCAAGTCACTGCAGAGTCTTTATAGAGAGCACTGTGAGGTAAGTCTTTTCAAATGTAGTATGAACACATGCTAGGTTTTGCCAGACAACTTGCTAAAATAAAATAATCAAGCTTATTCCTAAAGGACAGACGAACTTAGCACTAATTCTTTTGAGCATATCTTTTAGCACTAACAAATTCATTTTTCTTCTTTCTGGTCTCAGAGTGGAGAGATGAGAAATGCAGAAAATTGAGAATAAATTTTATTCTCTATTTCTTAAGCCTATCCTGATATGAATCCTTTGATGTAGCAATTCCACGTCTACATATTTGTCCTACAAAAATACTAACATATGGGTGACAAGAGAAGCGTACAAGGACATTTGTTGCGTTATTTTTAAATGCAAAAGATTGGTTATAATTAAAGGTTGATTATTATTTCTTTATCTAATAGGGAGCTGCATAAATAAAATATGGTATTAATACAATCTTTAGAGTAGAATACTATACAGCCATCAAAAAGAATAGGAAACTCTATAAACATACCAAAATGGATCACTTCGAGATTTAATATTAAAGGAAAAAGCAAATGCAAAAAATTATGTATACATATTTTCACTTCAGTGAAAAATAACATGGGTGTATATGTATGTGTATATATGTATGTATCTTCCTTTTCCTTCCAAAAGGAGGAAAAACAAGAAAATGTTAACAGTGGTTGCCTTTGTGAAGGAAACTGGGTGACTGGGAGTTAGAGGGGAGAGACTCAACTTTTCAACAGACCAGTTTTATCTTTTGAATTTTATATCATGCGTATATTTCTATTAAAATAATTTCTGGAAATGTTTAATAAAGCACCTTACGTGTTCTTTCCAGGGATCATTGAGGCTCCAGTTTTGTTTGTTTCACTTTTGTGGTTAATTAGGGTTCCTTTTGGTGTTTTCTAGCCCTACTCCTACTCTCATTTTGAGTATCCCACATCAGAATTTGCTTCATTGTCTAGGAGGTGAACTCTCTCCATGCCAGCATATTAATGTACCACAGCTCACCTGGCAAAAAGGGGATAATGGATTATAATAAGAGTTTTCTCGAGTGCTTCTCCTTTTGAAAGAAGAGTCTATTTAGAATTTAAGTAGCTTTATTCTAGGGATATTTGTGATCTGCTTAGGAGTAAAAGATAATCCTTTGGATTTCCTGGGCAGTCCTCCTGGCTGCTGATAATACAGTATGCAGTAAGAGGTCTTAGCTCATAGCATTAACAGATATTTTCCCCCACTTCAGAAATAAGAATTGCTAGAGCAAATCTGAGTGCTTGTCAAGGATACTAGATTATTAACAACTGAGGGCAGGTTCTCTCCTTATTAACATAGCATGTTCCAGAAGTGTTCTTCAACGTGCCCTACCGGTTCCCAACATTTCTTGGAATGATGAAAGCACTTAATATTCATTTTCCTTTGACTACTATGCTTTTACCCATATTAGAGAAGTTCTGGATTTTCCTTATGTATATAGAAAAAAATTATTTCTTTCTACATCTATCATCTTATTCAATAAAGATTTGTATAAAGATTCTCTAAACAATTTCTCATTCCTGCGTGTTCAAGTGAACCTTGCTTTAAGCAAATCAACCTATATGGATTTTTTTTTTTTTTTTGAGACAGAGTCCCACTCTGTCACCCAGGCTGGAGTGCAGTAGTGCAATCTCAGCTTGCTGTAACCACCACCTCCTGGGTTCAAGCGATTCTCCTGCCTCAGCCTCCCCAGTAGCTGGGATTACAGGCATGCACCACTATGCCCCACTAACTTTGTGTATTTTTAGTAAAGATGGGGTTTCACTGTGTTGGCTAGGCTGGTTTTGAACTCCTGACCTCAAGTGATCCACCCGCCTCAGCCTCCCAAAATTGCTGGTATTACAGGCATGAGCCACCACGCCCAACCTATGATGGATTTTTTAAAAATTTCTCCTATTTATTCAAAATGTAAGTTGGAGCATAATTATTTATATTGCTACAAAACATACAGTAAGATTATTCTAAGTGACAAACTCGCCTGAATAAGGTTGAAAGAGCCTTTGGATTATAAGATTTTTATTAACATACCATTTTCAAAAATAAATATACTTTATACGAAGAAATAGAGGCATGTATTATAATCTGTGTGGAAAATGGCAGTCCACAGAATGATCCCCATTTATTTCAGAATTACCAGTGTTCATGCCATCTCTCTCACGGGGCTGAGCTGCATATATAAAAAAGAAAAATGCTAATTATTTTTTCCTGTTAATAAATATTCATTTTGAATAAATATGAAAAAACTTTTGAAATACAGCTGCCTGAATCTCATATGTAGTCCCATAGTCATTTGCCCTAAGCCAGTAGAATATGGATTATTTTAATTTATATTTGCCTATATATTTTAGTCTGAACATATTTGAAAGTAGGTGGACAAATGATAAAATGTTTTATTCATGTGTAAAACTGCCTCAAATGAAGCTGTTATGAATGTCTTTTTTGAAAGAGTTATTTGAGATTATTTAATTTGAAGAGATACTGAATTTAAGATACACTGATTATATTTCACATTTCCTACAGTACATATTTTTAAAGAAAGATTAATATACCTACTTTGCCTATTATTGGGAATTCTCACAATTTGTTTATCAAAGATATTTTTGTATCACTAGTTTGTTATATAAGGAACAAGTATAACTTTTTATACAAGTTGCTGAAACACTTTTTAATTTTAGTGTAGGTTAAAAGAAAAGTGTTCTTACAGCAATCTCTTATATAGAACTATGTAAGGTATTATGTATAAGGTATTAATAGTTGCCTCACGCTTTTAGAGATGTCTCTTGGAATGTGCCTAAGCTACAATTGAGAAAGCAGTTAAAATATTTGCTGCTTGAGAATATTTTGATCTTTGCTGGGATGAGGGACATCTACATCCCCTTTATTTTCAGGACTTGCATTTTGCATTTTTATTGTTACTGAGGACTGTGTTAATTAATTTGTCTCCCTATCTTCATTTTCAATATTTAACTACTTGCAACATTTTATACTTTTAGAACATATTTCATATCAGTTATTCTCTGTATCATGCATAGGGCCAGCTCTATACAGGTGGCCCAAACTCGACAAATATGAAGTTATGGTTGCTGTTTTTGCCTACATTACTCTGATAGACTCTCTAGATTGTCCCCCGATTTATTTTATCTTCCATGAATTTTATAGATATTTGTGGGGCTGTTTTACCTTCGCCTCAAAGGTGATGACATCAATCATACTATACTGACTACCTTTGTCTTTTAATTCCCAAAATAATCACACAATCATGTGTTATTGGCACCAACAAATTATTCTTTAGTTTTATGCCTGCTTTTACCTGAAGACTTATTTACAAACTAATTGCAAAGGCAGGGTAAAATTAAATATCATCATTGACAGTTAATAGGGAAAGTGGTAGATTTAAACACCATAAAAAAAAAAGTCTTTGATGCATCTGGGAAATAGTTCCAGGAGATTAAATTAAGGAGAAAGAGGAGGTGAGGCCCCCGAGATTTGAAAAGTAGATAGTCTTAAGGTTGTTCTGTAAAGGAGATGTACAGAGATAGGATTGGATTCTCTTTAATGTTGAATGCTATACCCAGACAGGCAGTATCCACTGAAGGCCTGCTGACTCCATGGTTTCTGCCCCAGCCTCTGTTTACCTGGGAACACACTGGAACCCGTGGTCAGCTTCCTTAGACAAAGCTAGTTCAGCCCTAACTCCATCTGCCACACAAAAGCGACTCCACACCCTTCACTTCCACCCACTTTGATGGCCAGTGGTTACCTAGCCCTAAGAGGACTGCTGTAAATTGAATCTATGTTCTATACCCTTCCAGGTCTGAGAATAGGTAGGGTGACAGTAACTGTAGAGGCAGAAGAAAGCAGTAGGTAAAGGAATGAATGAATGAATGAATGTAACTAGAGAGGAAGGAAAGTAAGAATGAAAACTGGAAGAAAAAAGAGGTAGAAGTGAGGGTGGCATGAGTACATTATGAAAAGAATGTTATCCTGCTTAATTTTCCAAGAGTTTTTTTCCCCCCTTTATCTTCTTGCTAGCTAGTTTTTTTGTTGGTTTGTTTTTTGTTTTTCTTCCACTTCCTTTGGTAAAATTTAGTGTGGTTTCACTATGTTAACTTATGACCCCAAGGGAGAACTTGACCATATAAAATCTTGTCATGTTAGGTTGTCCTCACACAGTCCCATAAGTAATATTGTAAGGTAATACTGGTACCATTTTGTTTTTTAGGCAATATTGGACGTTGTTGTGAATCTTCAATTTAGCCTGATAGAAAAATTGTGGCAAACATTCTGGCGCTATTCTCCCTCTACTCCAACTGATGGCACTACTATTACTGAATCGAGGTCAGAATCAACATCTTTTCCAATTCATTTTCATGGCTGAGTAGATGTCACAGCTAATAAATTAGAGATATGTATACCAGTTGTGAACCTTACCTGATGACATTAAGTGAATAGATTGATGTTTTGGCCATCCTAGAAATAAACCACGAACTGCTCTCTTGAGGTTTCAGTGTGTGTATATAGCTCCCATTTGTATTGATTTGGGGGACTGTGGTAGTTATTTCATCCTCATGGAATTACTATCATATCTGCCTTTCATACCGTCAGAAAATACGAATGTGCATAGACAGCTCTGGGGGAGTGTTTTATATATCTGTCTCTCTCTCTCTATATATATATATAGCCAGCTGTATGGCACCAGTGCAATGGTGGTATAGTTCTAACCTCAGTAATATTTGGTAAACTTAAACTATTTTTAAAGTCCATTTTCTTTTTTATCCTCATTTGCCATCTATTCATTTGCTACATTTATTCACACCAGCAATCTGAGTGAAATAGAAAGTCGACTTCCGAAAGCAAAGCTGATAACTCTGTGCAAACATGAGTCTATCCTGAAATGGATGTGTAACTGTGACCATGGGATGTACCAGGCTTTGGTGGAGATTCTCATCCCCGACGTCCTTAGACCTATTCCTAGTAAGTTAAATGCAGACGAGTACGGATGCTTTTGTTCTCATACATTCCACCCAGGAAGTTTTGAGAAGTGACATTGCAATCTATAATGATTCTAATTTCATTTAGATATGCCAGATAGAAAACATGCAACACAGAGTATTGCGTGAAAGCAGCCTAGAGCAAAACAGTAGTAAAAGGGAAAAGATGATCTATTTTTCAGTCTGTCTTATGTTTTTCTTTTTTTTCTTTCTTTCTTCCTTTTCTTTTCTTTTTTTTTTTTTTTTTGATAAAAAAGCCAACCTGTAGATGTAACAACCCAAGTAAACTAATTGCAAGAACACTAGCAGGCCGGTCAACCATGTCAAAATTATTCTACCCAAGGACACAGTCCCCTTCATAAAGCCAAAAATTATGGAAACCTGTAATTGCTAGGCCAACCTCCTTCTTGGTTGCTTTTGATTTGAAGTGAATCTATCTTGATTTCCACTGAAGTTGAATTCCATTATAAAAGCATTTACTTTGTCACCTACATCATGTTAAGAACTACAAATGCAGTTTCCATTAACAGTAATGGTTAACTGGCATTTTAAGAGAAAAATCTTTGTAACTACACAAGCATTGTAATCCCACTACCAAGAAAATGGGAATTACATAGATAGGTTAGATTATCTTTTTAAGTGATGGTGCTTTTTAAACTACTTTGTAGCAAACAAAGCTATTTTCTGCAAATATCAATGATATAAATGCTACCACAGATACTGTTAGAAGCAGCTGAAACTATTTTATGCCTACATCTATATGAGTACACACTAGTGACCTTAACTTTTTAAGAATTGAGACAGTTTCTACTCTGCATTGACACTAATAAAGTAAAAGCAAGCGTAGAGCTTGTGAAATTGGCTACTGTGTACTTATACTATTCACAGATGATTTGTGTTAAATTATTCTAGAAAATACAAAAATAGGAATTTAGTAGAACAAAAGGGGAAGATATTAACATTTGTATGCTTATACTTTCTTTTTTTCTAAATAACAATAGACCAGCAGTAGAAGGTATAAGATCTTTAATATGTTCCCGACCACCTTAAAATATATGCTTAAACATATTTCCAGATAATATTAATGAACACACATAAATTTATATAGGAAGAAATAAAAAAAAAAACTTAGCTGACATTATCTCACAATTTTGTAAATTGCTAATATAGTCTACTCTATCACCAAGTTTCCTGACTAAAGGTTGATTAAAAATGGTGTTATGGAAAGTTTCACTAGTAAACTCTCTACTGATTTATGTTCCAGAATCGGATTTTCCTTGTTTTTCTCTTGCTCCCTGTGTTCTGAGTGATAATCTCTAGAGATGTTTATGAGAAGTTGCATAGAGTAGCTCGTTAGCCTCTGACATCTTACTACCAACATAAAGTTTTTCTCATGAGATAAAAGAAGGGATGTCAGCAAGTACTTTCTTTTTTGAGGCAAATCAGCAACATCAGTATTCATTAAACAGTTCTAACATCTTTTGCTTCTATAACAGCACCATAAGACTTTAACTTGTGAGTTTAACAGTTCTCTATTTTAAATCTTGTATCAATTTTAGTTTAATTCAAGCCCATAATTTTAAGTACACAACACACTGACCTTTGTCTTTTGCAAATTTTGATTTTTAAAAACAGTTTATTCTGTCAAATAGCTTGTCTCTAAATTAAGCAGACGCCCAAATAGTTTTATACTCTCTCTGAAATTATAAGATGCATTGATATACCATCCTACCAAGGAAATTTGGAAATTTAATTCCCATTCTACAATGAGGTGTAACAAAATAAAGCTTAAAATACAACTTAGATAGCTGTTTTCTGGTTGTATGCATTTTAATATTAATCTTGAGCAGGTTGAGACAAGTCAGCTTTGGAATAGAATTTAAATTCCAAACCATCCATTCATGAGCCTTTGAAAGTTGTCAGAGTCAATCTGCACAATTTTGTACATACATGAATCCCTATAGAGAGAGCAAACTTAATTTTATTTTTAAAAATTGTATTTTCCTGGCTACTAGCACTTCACTGTACCATTTTCTGTCCAGATGGGATTTCTTTTTTTAGCTAAAAAAAAGTCTGCACATCACACTAATTTAATGTCAGCTTGAAGCTACTATATTCTAAAATACATTTATCTGAAAGTGAAAAAACGTTAATTGTATGAGCACTCAATGGGTAACACTTAAATGTACAATTACAAGTATAACCAAAGGTGGCCCAGAATATCATTTAGTAGAAAAAGTGAAAATTCACAATTATTTAAAATGCAAAATATATCTTTTCTTATCTAATCACCCTTGCATTAAATTTATCTAGATAAAACAGGCCCATAATAAATATTTTTTAAGTAACATTTATAGATTTGGGGGTTATTTTTCAGATTAAATAATTATTATATATTAATTGTAGGAAAAATGGAAAATGCAGATTGCCAAAATGAACCTTGAACAAAATTTTACTGTTTCAAAAGGGATTATTAATTTTTTTTCACTCTTTTTCATTTCCATTCATGCCTGCCCTCCATGGTTTTAGCACATAATACAACAGAAAAATATTTTTCTTTCTTTTTTCCTTTTTTGGCTAATGTGGGAAGCTTTGAAGGTTTCAAAAGATTGGTTCTCAAGAAATTTCCAATTCAGTGTTTCCAGTTATGATCCTTGTGGTTAAGGATCTGCACTGCTTGAGTGTTTTTCCTAACCAAAATTTAGCCCGTTCCAGTCTCGTCTCTCCAGTTTTTAACAGTTAAACAAATCTCTTAAAAATGCATTTAGTTGTCTTTATTATTGGAATAGTAAAATTTATATTGTTTGCAAATAACTTAAGTGAAATTATTTATAAAACCTGGTTTTAACAGAAGCATAGAGAATCATGTCAGACTCATTTGACAACAGAAAGAAAAACCAAGGAATTTAAGCCCATCAGTAACATTAATATTCTTGGGGACCTTGGCCCAAAATATAACTGTGTTTCTTATAGTAGCATATTTTGATACCTACCCCATTATAGAGAACCTACAAAGATGAATTTTATGTTGTGGGAGCTTCAAGCACTTATCTATTAAATGTCTATAATTGTCCTCTATACTACTATGGAGCCTTGGGCACAGAGGAAGTAAAATACTATTAACTGAATTACTTGTTGTACAAGAAAAGTATTCTGTCTCCTACTATATAGCAATCTCAGTAAGCAGATTTTTTCTTATTAAATAGTCATAGTCATCACTGATAACTGAAGATGCTTCTAATTATTTTATGACCACCATCAAATCTTCTGTCATGGGACCTGTCCCTATTTCAGGTTTTAACAGATATGTCAAGAATACAGAATGAGCTATTTTAGGAATATCTTAAGAATATGGGTTTCCCTAACAGCAATTTTATCATACTGATCTTTTATCTCTACCTGCCAAATGAAATGGAAAATAATTACCCAAAAATTTCAATTCAGACAATTTTAATTTTTACCTTTTCAACAAGGATGAGAGAGAATTACGCCAATTCATAGATTCTAAGTAAATAGATGCATAGAGAAACAGAGAAAGCTTTGCATTATTTTTCTTTTTAATAAAAGAAATGGAAATAGATTAAGAGCTTGAAAGAACAAGACGAAGAATTTTAAAGAAAATACATAATCTTTAGCACAAAACTGTTAATGAAAGGAGTGTTTTTTCCAAGCAAGAATATTCTATAAGTATATTCACAACTGGTATATGTTGCTGTAAGCAAAAATGTTTGAATCCTTTTTTTCCCAAAAAAGTGTCACAAGTATCCGGGAACAAAATAACTTTAAAAGAAAAAGCCCAAAATATAATTCTTGGATGCTTTAAAAATTAGGAATAATGTTAAATAAAGTTTTATCAATGAGGACAATATGAGTTCTGTGCTATATCAGATATTGTGTACGAGCATTTTCTTTTATTCTAGCACAAAAATTAATATTCTTTCATACCTTTTTTATTCTGCTTTTATTCTTTAATGTTTAGGTGCCTTGACCCAAGCCATTCGAAATTTTGCAAAAAGCCTTGAAGGTTGGCTTTCCAATGCCATGAACAACATTCCACAGAGAATGATACAAACCAAGGTATACTTTATGTCCTTGCTTTTTCTTTTGTGTTTAGGAAATTATTCTGAACTGTGAACTTTACATCTATCCTATCAAACGGTATTATGTAAAATG
Organism: Macaca mulatta; assembly: GCF_049350105.2. Lineage (NCBI taxonomy): Eukaryota > Metazoa > Chordata > Mammalia > Primates > Cercopithecidae > Macaca > Macaca mulatta. Next base: position 96,183,697 of record NC_133420.1, read on the forward strand.
TTAAGGTTATAATATACATCATCTTTTAAAACTGATTTTTATATTTGTATTTTATAACCATGTAATAAAGAACTTGCACAAGAGATGTTTGGCAATGTTCCTTTCAAAGAGAATAGGGAAGCATTTCAAGTGTGGTGCATTTACAAGCCCTTTCTAAACAATATATTAGGTATATATATTCTAAATTATATATATAAGAAAGATATAAACTATGTGTTTAATTTCAGATATTAAAATAATAGCCTAGAATATTCAAATAGTTTTCATTTGAAGGAATTTTCTATTACTAAAATTTCTTACTGTACCTATCATATCCTGAAAAGTTCATAGAAATTAATATTGTTTTGCTTTTTCAGGATGTTTTGGTGTTTTTCTAAACACTGGAGGATGCTTTTGTGAATCAAGTGAACAATTAACTCGTAATTAATCAATATATCTCAGGAATGTGGATTATTTAGCTAGAGATATAAATTTTAGTCTCTACTTTGTCTCCTACTAGCCATGTTACTTTCAGTTAATCTGTGAACATATCCCCATAGCAAGATTGGACTAATCCTAAATTTTATTTAAATTTTGGTACCAGAAATCACATTTGTGGCTTCTTGTCAATGACTGTATTTACTGTCAGACTCCAGCAATATACTTTGCCTTTGAATCTGGGGGCAGAGTTGGTCAATTGAAGTTATTTTAGCTGATAAACCTCTGTGGGAACATAAGTAGCCTCCAGTTCGTTCACTTGGGCTTAACGTTTGCAATAAAACTTTCTCTCTCTAAAACATATATAGAAGGCAACATTTCACTGATATGCCCATATTAGAATGTTCCTCTAGTGCTGTGCTGTCACAGTAGGGCCAGCCTCATGTGGCTATTTAAATTAGAATTTTAAATTAAGTGAAATGAAAAATTTAGCTCCTCAGTCACACTTGTTACATTTCGAGTGCTCAGTAGCCTCCTCTGGCTGCTGGCTACCCATGTTAGGCAGCATATATGTAGAGCATGTCCATCATTGCAGGTAGTTCTTCTCTTTGGCAGTGCTGTTGTAAAGTACCACATTGAGGTGTGCAAAAAAGGAGGTGGTCTTTCATTATGATCGAGGAATCCTTTCAACTTTCGGTCACATTTATAACAATGCCTCAAACAGCTAAAAGCACTTCCCTTCCCAATGTTGTCAAAGTGAATGTGGTAACAATCCAGTTGCAACATTGGCCTTCTCATTGACCTCCAGAGTTTGCTTGAATGATTCACCAGAATGATTCACCACAGTAGAGGGTGCCGTCTGTTCTTCTGGTTTCACTGATATGCAGTCTCTTTTCCTCTCCGCATTCAATTAATAGAGATAATTTACCCTGACAGAGAAAACAGCATTCCAACTTCTGTGGCTTTTGGAATCAAAATGCCCAGGTCAATTCCCATCACTAATGGAGTTTCTTTGCAACCTTGAGCAAGCTACTTATCTTCTTTAAATCATATGTGTCTAATAAGATAGTTAAGAGATTTGAATAGGATAATATATGTAAGGCACTTAATCCAGAGCCTGGCACATAGTATATACTGGATTAATTTAAACCACAAAAATGGAATAAGATTCTTTTTTGAGTATGTGTGAGCTTCTCCCCAAGTTCCAAATAGTCCTCAAACATCTCACTGTCAGGATAGAGCATCCTGTTCCCTGTGAACACCGTCTACCACTCCCAAATGATCATTCAACTACTCACACCTTATATACCCATATAAGTGATTGAGTGCAATATTATACATTCCTGTAAATTGTCCATTTTTAAAATATATTTTTAAAAGATTAAAATTATTAGATCTGTATTGTGCACATAACAAATTTCCATGAGATAATGTAGACTTTATGTAGACTTTTTGCATTATCTTTGCTATCTTTCAAAAAAACTGCTTTATTCAGGGTGTGAACAGGAAACAAATCATGCACCCAAAGGTGGGGATAATCTAAGAGAGTTTAAGAAGAGCTTATTTCCAAAGGTATGAACAAAGTTGATAAAACCAAGGAGGAATAGTAAAGCATCCCAGGGCTAGCAATAGTGAGAATCCTAACCATCCCTAGGAATGAAGGGGTGAGAGGTAAAAGCTATGGCATTAGGAATTCCACTCTTTCCCTCAGGACTGTGGTAACATTAGAAAAGGAAAGCAGGCTCCACTCTTAACAGGCAGCAAGCAGAGGTTGTAGTGAATAGGTACCATGGTAACCACTCTTTCTTCCCATCCTTCCGTCTCCTGATAGTGCCTGTCATTGGTCAAACCCAAGTGGAAGCCAGAGAACAAGGAGGGAGGTTAATGTGGTCCATTCAGATCAATCTTCAAGATGAAGAAAAATGGAAAGTAGATTTTGAGAGACAAATAGAAACTTCCTGCATAGCCGTTTTAAAGAAGCTGTAATTCTGAAAAAGGGTTATTCTGGTTGTTTGCCTCTGGTAATTTCACCTCAAAATTACTCGTTTCTATAAAATAAAGGTAGCAAGAATAAATCTGAATGGTAATGCTCTGACATGCATTTTTAAAGTCAGTTTAGAGTAGGAATGTCCAGATCTCTTTTTATTTGAAAAGCCAAACTGCACATCCCTACTTTTAAAATTTGCCTACTTTGTACTTGACTGTCCAAAGAGCAGTAAAAAAAGGAATGAAAACCAACATTTTTCCTGCTTACCGTGGATAAGAAGTTACTTGCAAGACTGATTTAATTAATGCTACACTCAGATGTCAAAGAATGTGGGAGTTTGTTTTAGTCTTGACCTCAACCTACTCAAAAGGAAAATAATACTTGGTTTAGAGATTTAAATGCTATAATTTACAAGTAAACTCTCTCACCAAATGAATTTTAAATAAGTATCAGAGGCAAGCATTTAAAATTTGGCAAGGGAAAAAAGATTTGAAGATTGCAGTGGTTTGTTTTACTGGAGAAAACAGAATCCCAACTTAATTGGATTGCTTTACAGGTTGCCGCTGTAAGTGCCTTTGCCCAGACTCTGCGAAGATACACGTCGCTCAATCACCTGGCCCAGGCAGCTCGTGCAGTGCTTCAGAACACTTCCCAAATCAACCAGATGCTTAATGACCTCAACCGTGTCGACTTTGCCAATGTCCAGGTACTCTATTTCCTTGCAAAGTATGTCTCTTAAGGCAAGGTACCCAGTTTGTTCTTCTTAATTAGGATCATCAAATTTCTTTTCAAAGTCTCATCTATATACCGGCAGCATCTATATTCACAGTGTCCTGAAAGAGAGAAGTTTGACCCAGATACAGCTATACCACTCCCATGTTTGTGGTTAAAGTAAGCTCACATTTACAGTCCTAAAAGACAACATATCACCAGTGTTTGCTGAATAGTTAGTAGAGTAATAAAGGTCACAGTCATTGAAGTAAGACAGGCAAGAAGTTAAACTCTTTCATATACTAGCTGTGGGATCTTGGGCAAGTTACTTAACTACTGTAGGCTTCATTTTCCCCACCTTATAACACCTATCTTAGATTATTGTTTATATATTTAATAATTTGTACCATGACATGCATAGATACTTCTATTTTAGTGCCCCTCCTTGAAAGAACTAAGAACAATTCTATTTCAGAGTTTACTATAGCTGCCTAGTAAATACTTATTCACTTAAAAAGAATTATAGGCAGTAAGTTCGGCTCTTGTGATAGTTCAAATGAAAAATATTGTTTAACCTTGTGATCACATTACCCACTTGTACTTTAAAGTACACTTTAAAAGCTGAGTTAGAAACAGTATTATAGAATTTCAATATCAATCACTACTTTATTTCTGGTTCTAAAGTAATGAATCTAAATGTTACCCTATAAAAACAATATCATTGTCTACCAAAAGCATAAGCAACAAAAGGAAAAATACATAAATTGTACGTAATCAACATTTAAAACTTTGGGGTTTCAAAAGAGACCATCGAGAACACGAAATGACAACCCACAGAATGTGAGAAGATTTTTGCAAATCATATATGTGATAAAGGATTTGTTTATAGAATATGTAAAGAACCATTACAACCCAGTAATAAAAGACAGCCTGATTAAATATGGACAAACATCTGAGTAGACATTTCCCCAAAGAAAACAGACAAATGGCCAAGAATCACATTAAAAGATGCTCAATCTCGTTAGCCACAAGGGAAATACAAGTCAAAACCACAGCGAGGTACCATTTCATTTACTCTAAAATGGGTCTAAGCAAAAAGACATGTAATAACATATCCTATTGGTGAGGATGTAAACAATTGGAACCTCATACACTGCTGGTCAGAATATACAATGCTGTAGCCACTTTGGGAAACAGTGTGGCAATTTATCAAAAAGATAAACATAGAGTTACCATATGACTCAGCAATTCCACTCCTTGTTGTATACCCAGGAGAAATGAAATCATGTCCACACAAAACTTATACATAGAGGTACATAGCAGCACTATTTATATCAGCCACATAAAAGCAGAAACAACCCAAATGTTTGTCAACTGATTTAATAGATAAACAAAATGTGATCTATCCATTCAATGGAATATTATTGGGCAATAAAAAGAAATGAAGTTCTGATTCATTCTGCAACATAGACGAACCTTGGAAACATTATGCTAAGTGAAAGAAGCCAGGTACAAAGGATCACATGTTCCGTGATTCCATTCATATGAAATTCCAGAATAGATAAATCTATACAGACAGAAGATAGATTGGTGGTTACTTAGGGCTGGGGGATTGAGAAGACTGGGAGGTAACAAATAAGAGTCATGGGGTTTATTTTTAGAAAAATGAAAAAGGTGTAAAATTGATTGTGGTGAGTGATGTACAACTTTGCGAATATACTAGAAGAAACCTTTGAATAGTATTCTTTAGATGAATGAACTGTATAATGTGTGAATTACATTTCAGTAAAGCTGTTAAAAAACAATACTGTTGTTTTAAAAATAAGCTAATTGTTAATTATTTTATTTTCTAGAAATTTTAATTTCTACTTCTTGCCTAGTTTTGTCATTTAAAATATACCAAAAAGTAACATTTGGGCTTGATCCATTTTAGAGTACAATAAATTAGTTGTTCATTGTGATTTTCATGGACTGGGTTCAAACATCTGAGATATATATAGAGAGAGATATCGATATCTAATATTTTATATTATTTGTATCTAATGTAAAACTATATATATGAAGTTTTAAAAAATATCTATCCATCTACAAAAACACATACACACATACAAGTACATAATCTTTACAAGAACAAACTTTCTCAGCTTTACAAAACCATTTACTTTACATATTTCAGTAGGATATATTAACTAAATATGCAAAAATATTAACAGTTTATATTGCCTTAAAATTTACTGTAATATTTATTTCAAATCTTTTTTCAGAAAAGTTTAAAAGTGTCTTAAGAAAAGTTGAAGAAGGCAGCTTCTAGTTTCAGAAAGTAATTTAAACTCAATAACAGAAAACATTTTAAAGAATTATTTCTAATAATATCTGAGAAAGTTTTTCAGTGTTCTGTTAGTATTATTATATGTATAAATACATAAATGTATTTGTGTATCTGCATTCCAATGAAGTATTTCTACAAATGAGTTCTTCCCTGGTTATAAGCATTAACTTTGAGAACATCTTTGCATATTAATGATCAGTGATATGTCTACTGTACTACTTATCCTCTACCTGCCAACTTTGAGAATACCCTTTCTTTTCCTCTATTTTTGACTATCATGTTTTTCTGGGTCCACCATGATAGTCATTACTGCTGAAACCCGTATGATTCAGCATCTGCCCTCCAAAACCTTCTTCCTTTTTTCAGAGTACCATGACACTGTAGTGAGTCCTTCATTTCCCCCTACATTTTACTTTTCACAGCTCTGTACATTTTAATGAGTAATCTCTTTCTCAAGGTAGCACTTTTCGTCTTTAACACCCTTATTTCTTTCCTTTTCTTTTCCTAGTTTTGCCAGATTTTCCCAGAGTCCCTTTCCTCCCTTTTCACCTTTATCCCCATCTCCAGTTCATTTGGAAGTTGTCCCAACTCCTGTAACATGAACCTCAATAATCTGACAATATACGAATGATGCTCTTGTAATAAGGAGACTTCTATTTAAAACAATGAAATTACATGTGTGTCAATATTATAATACACTAAGAGCTTGAAAGTGCTAAAAAGTTCCTTTCAGGATATCCATATATCACTTTTTACTGCTCTATTCTTCTCTAATTAAAATTTCTTTTCTTCATGCATTTAAGATAATTTTTCTATTGCAGTACAGTTGGTTTCCTGTTTAATTGATAGTATTACAATGGCATCATTCTCTAATTTTTTTGTGTAAATGGGTGGTTTTTGAAGTCCACATTATGGGCTAAATAGGTTTGGGTGGGCTGACTTGATAACTTAGCTATTGCATATACTTATGTTTCTGTATTTAAAAGCATTCTGATTTTGAAGCTCCTGACTACTTTTCATTTTGGATATATATTTTTTTCTAAGTTAAGAACATCTGTAAATGTCCTTAGCTTTTTCAATTATAGACTTGAAATATCTACATTCGTTTCACAGGGAAATATTTACAATGTGCTCTATTGTTAGTATATTTTCACTGAAGAGAGTAGTAAAATGAAGTATAATTAGTTTGAAAAGTCAGAATAATGTGCTGTGGTTTATTTCTCTAAGTTAGGTTTTAGATTATCATCTTTTCTTGGCAAAAACTAACTGCCAAGTAAATAGTGAGTTTGAATTTATGGTAAGATATGAAATTAAATTGCTTCATGGATACTAGTAAGTTTCTCCTTCCAGTTATCAATGTGCAAACAAACAAAAAAACCTATCCTGCTAATTTCAGCTTTATTTGTAATACTAAAATGTTGGAACAAACAAATCAAACAAATGTCTAACTATGTGGGATTGGTTATATAAATAATAGTACATTATGCAATAAAACAAATTCATTCAGTGGACAATAAATATAGGTCTAATTTGCCTACATGGAAAGATGGTTACTATATATTTCTAAGTGAAACTAATCAGAATATCTAATAGAAAATATAATATGATCCTCTTTTATTTTAAACATTTAAGTATGTATAAGCATATAATAATATAAAATGTATGTATAAATATGAGTGTTTTATATTACAAATATATATTTAAAATATAAATGTATGCATAAATAATATAGTGTATGTGTGTATTATAATATATGCATAAATATATATATTTATATATGCAGAGAAAAGTTTGAAAGGTACATACATCAGCATGACATGCCATAATTTCTTACTGTTGCCATTTTAAGTATTCTTAATGTTTTGTTCCTTTTTAGCTTGTTTGTATTTACAGTTTTTTCTATAATTATATTTTAGTATACTTAAAATATTTAAAAGTGGTATTCAGAAGGTAACATCTGAATGGATTTATGATTAATTAGTTAAGAGAAAAAAGACAGTGAATAATATCATCAGCTGAGATACAGAAGAAACAGTAGGTTTCCCTGAGAATTTAAAATAAGTTAAGTTTGGGGCATTTTGCATTTGAAGTGCCTCCAGGTTGAAATGTCCCTTGAATAGGTAAAGTCTGTAGGATCAGGAGAGATCCTGGAACTAGAAGAAGGAGATAATGGATTTATTCCGTTGAAGTTGTCAATTTGAATGAATTTGTTTTTTTGAGAGCATATAGAAAAAAAAAACTATAGACACCCTTTTGAGAAAAATACGTATATATTCACAGGGTTTTATTGGGAGCCTCATAGACACTTCTCCAAAGAAATCTGTCTTGACAAAATTATCTGGACACAACGAACCCAGCTTAAAATTTTTCATTAAATTTCATTTGTTTAATTTTATGCTTAGGGAAACTGAGGCCCACCTAAATTAATTGCTCGAGGTTAGTTTTGTTAATTCAGACCCTAAAGCCTATGTCTTCTCATTCCCCGTCAAATATTACATTACCAAATAATTATGTTTTGCCTTGAATGAATAGGTTTTTTTAAATCTTAAAATACAACATAGCACTGGAGACATCACAATACTTATGGCAACCACTGAAAAGTAGCTTTAAAATTTGCTATTTTCATTGCTGTTACCAAACATTTCCCAACCAGAACCAGAAGGAAAATTGCAATAATCACATTTTTTGGCAGGAAGCATGTCTACATTTTCTCAAAAGATTTTTTGTTGTTGTTGTTATTGTTGTTTTCAGTTCTCTGAATTAATTTGCATTCATAGCCTTGCCTTGATAGCCCTTGAGATTTCTGTTCCCAATCCATAGAACTCATAACAGCATATGCTTCTACCTAGTACCATTCAGTGTTTGTTTCTGTTTTAATCTTGAGGGGACCACTTTTGGCCGATTGTATCTGTTTATCTGTCTGATTTACCCTAAATCTTCTCAAATGAATTGGTTTTAAAGTTTTATCTGATGGGGAACAAAAAGAGAACTTCTGAAAGCAGTGTGAAAGCTGAATAGAATGAAAGACCCTGCCTACTGTAGGTTCAGACTTCTGTTTTTTGAAGTAATCATGTATTTTAGTCTTTTACACAGACTAGTTAATGTAGAAAAACCAAATCATACTTACATGTGACATCACTTTTTTATGTACCAGAGTGAGCAACAAGAAATATTCATCCCTTAAAACTGATAAAGATTGTGTTACCCTAACAATTGACAGTAGTTTTTTATTTTCTGGATTCATTTAACTGTGTGAAGCTCTGTTCTTGCATCTGGTGTGTGTGCTGATGTTCAATGAAAGGATGCTGAGTTGAACTTTTCCTTTGCTTTCTGTGTTACTGTCTCAGGAGCAGGCTTCCTGGGTGTGCCAGTGTGATGACAACATGGTTCAGAGACTAGAAACAGATTTCAAGATGACTCTTCAGCAGCAGAGCACCCTGGAGCAGTGGGCTGCGTGGCTTGACAATGTGATGATGCAAGCACTGAAACCCTATGAAGGAAGACCCAGTTTTCCTAAAGCCGCCAGGCAATTTCTGCTAAAATGGTCTTTCTACAGGTATCATCTAGGTTTTTCCTAGACTTGCTTCTTCATATTCTGCAAATATGTGTGTGTATGTGTGTGTATATGCTTCTGTGACAAAAGAAAAGAAAGGAGTAAAGACTTCAGTTTGTGGAAACTCCCTGTTACAACTACCTTCAACCCAAGTCAGTGATTACAACATCATGGAAATGTACCAGGAAACTTAGAGAAATAAACTTTCTGCTAGGAAAAGAAATCTCTTGCTCAAAGCCCTAGATGTCCTCAGATGTGAACATCTGAGATTCCAGTCTAGATAATGTATTCAGCAATAATCAGAAAAGGGCTACTGTACTCCCTCTTGCAACATACATTATTTAGACTTCTTTCTTGAGGCCTAACACTAGTCTCCTTTAGTTCTCTGTTTAGTGATGTTCAGAATGTGGTCCCTATACCAGTAGCATCACTATCAATTGGAAACATGTTAGAAATGCAAATTCCTAGCACTTCCTCCAAATCTACCTGTATCAGAACCTGTAGAGATAAGGCCCAGCAATTTATGTCTTAAAAAGTACTTCAGTTGATTCTGATGCATACCCAGAACTATCTACCTTCTTACTTCTATCAGTTATAACTGTTTTCAAACCTGGCTGCACATCAGAATTAATGTAAAACAAAGAAACAAATCCTAAGTGCCTTCCAAGACCTACTAAATCAAAATCTTGGTGGGTAAGAGACAGTGATTAGTGGCTGAGCATGGTGATTCATGCCTGTAATCCCAGCACTTTGGGAGGCCGAGGTGGTTGGATCACGAGCTGAGGAGATGGAGACCATCCTGACTAACACAGTGAAACCCCATCTCCACTAAAAATACAAAAAATTAGCTGGGCATGGGGGCAGGAGCCTATAGTCCCAGCTACTTGGGAGACTGAGTCAGGAGAATGGCGTGAACCCAGGAGGCAGAGCTTGCAGTGAGCCGAGATCGTGCCACTGCACTCCAGCCTAGGCGACAGAGTGAAACTCCGTCCCAAAAAAAAAAAAGATAGTGATTAGGAATGAGGATAATCAGGATTTTTTTTCACAAAGCTCTCCTGGTGATTCTAATGATTGCCAGTAATCTAGTAGACAGTAACATAGCTTATTAATAATATAAATCAGTTTTTGACTAAAATAGTATAGATAGAAATGTGTACTTTTGTAGACATAGAAGCACCCAGAAGAAAAGGGCTTTCTGATTACATGACATATATCAAATGATGGGATGAGCTGTTGACCATAACTCTGCCACAAAAATTAAAAACAGCATTTATGAGGTGGTTCCAAGATGGCCGAATAGGAACAGCTCCAGCCTCCAGATCCCAGCGTGAGCGACACAGAAGACGGATGATTTCTGCACTTCCAACTGAGGTACCGGGTTCACCTCACTGGGGCATGTCGGACAGTGGGTGCAGAACAGTGGGTGCAGCCCAGTGAGTGAGAGCCGAAGCAGGATGAGGCATCGCCTCACCCGGGAAGCGCGAGGGGTCAGAGAATTCCCTTTCCTAGCCAAGGGAAACCGTGACACACAACACCTGGAAAATTGGGTCACTCCCACCCTAATACTGCACTTTACCAAGGGTCTTAGCAAATGGCACACCAGGAGATTATATCCCGCGCCTGGCTCAGAGGGTCCCACGCCCATGGAGCCTCCCTCATTGCTAGCACAGCAGTCTGAGATCGAACTACAAGGCATCAGGGAGGCTGGGGGAGGGGCACCCACTGTTGCTGAATCTTAAGTAGGTAGACAAAGCAGCCAGGAAGCTCAAACTGGGTGGAGCCCACAGCAGCTCAAGGAGGCCTGCCTGCCTCTGTAGACTCCACCTCTGGGGACAGGGCATAGCCAAACAAAAGGCAGCAGAAACCTCTGCAGATGTAAATGTCCCTGTCTGACAGCTTTGAAGAGAGTAGTGATTCTCCCAGCACAGAGTTTGAGGTCTGAGAACTGACAGACTACCTGCTCAAGTGAGTTCCTGATCCCCAAGTATCCCCTAACTGGGAGACATCCCCCACTAGGGGCAGACTGACACCTCACACCTCACACGGCCAAGTACACCTCTGAGACGAAGCTTCCAGAGGAACGATCAGGCAGCAACATTTGCTGTTTAGCAGTATTCACTCTTCTGCAGCCTCCGCTGCTGATACGCAGGCAAACAGGGTCTGCAGTGGACCTCGAGCAAACTCCAACTGACCTACAGCTGAGGGTCCTTACTGTTAGAAGGAAAACTAACAAACAGAAAGGATATCCACACCAAAACCCCATCTGTATGTCACCATCATCAAAGACCAAAGGTAGATAAAACCACAAAGATGGGGAAAAAGCAGCACAGAAAAGCTGAAAATTCTAAAAATCAGAGCACCTCTCCCCCTCCAAAGGAACGCAGCTCCTCGCCAGCAATGGAACAAAGCTGGATGGAGAATGACTTTGACAAATTGAGAGAAGAAGGCTTCAGACAAACAAACTTCTCTGAGCTAAAGGAGGAAGTACAAATCCAGCACAAAGAAGCTAAAAACCTTGAAAAAAGATTTGATGAATGGCTAACTAGAATAACCAATGTAGAGAAGTCCTTAAACAACCTGATAGAGATGAAAACCATGACACAAGAACTACGTGACAAATGCACAAGCTTCAGTAACTGACTCAACTGGATGAAAGGGTATCAGTGATTGAAGATCAAATGCATGAAATGAAGTGAGAAGCGAAGTTTAGAGGAAAAAAGAGTAAAAAGAAATGAACAAAGCCTCCAAGAAATATGGGACTATGTGAAAAGACCAAATCTATGTCTGATTGGTGTACCTGAAAGTGACGGGGAGAATGGAACCAAGTTGGAAAACACTCTGTGGGATATTATCCAGGAGAACTTCCCCAACCTAGCAAGGCAGGCCAATGTTCAAATTCAGGAAATACAGAGAACTCCACAAAGATGCTCCTCGAGAAGAGCAACTCCAAGACACATAATTGTCAGATTCACCAAAGTTGAAATGAAGGAAGAAATGTTAAGGGCAGCCAGAGAGAAGGGCCAGGTTACCCACAAAGGGAAGCCCATCAGACTAACAGCGGATCTCTTGGCAGAAGCTCTACAAGCCAGAAGAGAGTGGGGGCCAGTATTCAACATTCTTAAAGAAAAGGATTTTCAACCCAGAATTTCATATCCATCCAAACAAAGTTTCATAAGTGAAGAAGAAATAAAATCCTCTACAGACAAGCAAATGCTGAGAGATTTGTCACCACCAGGCCTGCCCGACAAGAGCTCCTGAAGGAAGCACTAAACTTGGAAAGGAACAGCCAGTACCAGCCACTGCAAAAACATGCCAAAATGTAAAGACCATCGATGCTAGGAAGAAACTGCATCAACTAACGAGCAAAATAACCAGCTAATATCATAATGACAGGATCAAGTTCACACATAACAATATTAACCTTAAATGTAAATGTGCTAAATGCTCCAATTAAAAAAAACAGACTGGCAAATTGGATAAAGAGTCAAGACCCATCAGTTTGCTATATTCAGGAGACCTATCTCACGTGCAGAGGCACATGTAGGCTCAAAATAAAGAGATGGAAGATCTACCAAGCAAATGGAAAACAAAAACAAAGTGAGGGGTTGCAATCTTAGTCTCTGATAAAACAGACTGTAAACCAACAAAGATCAAAAGAGACAAGGCCATTACATAATGGTAAAGGGATCAATTCAACAAGAAGAGCTAACTACCCTAAATATATATGCACCCAATACAGGAGCACCCAGATTCATAAAGCAAGTCCTTAGAGACTTACAAAGAGACTTAGACTCCCACACAATAATAATGGGAGACTTTAACACCCCACTGTCAACATTAGACAGATCAACAAAACAGAAAGTTAACTAGGATTATCTAGGAATTGAACTCAACTCTGCACCAAGTGGACCTAACAGACATCTACAGAATTCTCCACCCCAAATCAACAGAATGTACATTTTTCTCAGCACCACATCACACTTATTCCAAAACTGATCACATAGTTGGAAGTAAAGCACTCCTCAGCAAATGTAAAAGAACAGAAATTGTAACAAACTGTCTCTCAAACCACAGTGCAATCAAACTAAAACTCAGGATTAAGAAAATCGAAAACTCCCAACCACGTGGAAACTGAACAACCTGCTCCTGAATGACTACTGAGTACATAACGAAATGAAGGCAGAAATAAAGATGTTCTTTGAAACCAATGAGAACAAAGATACAACATACCAGAATCTCTGGGACACATTTAAAGCAGTGTGTAGAGGGAAATTTATAGCACTAAATGTCCACAAGAGAAGGCAGGAAAGATCTAAAATTGACACGCTAATGTCACAATTAAAAGAACTAGAGAAGCAAGAGCAAACACATTCAAAAGCTAGCAGAAGGCAAGTAATAGATCAGAGCATAACTGAAGGAGATAGAGACACAAAAACCCTTCAAAAAATCAATGAATAGAGGAGCTGTTTTTTTGAAAAGATCAACAAAATTGATAGACCGCTAGCAACACTAATAAAGAAGAGAAAAGAATCAAATAGATGCAATAAAAAGTGATAAAGGGGATATCACCACCAACCCCACAGAAATACAGACCACCATCAAAGAATACTATAAACACCTCTACGCAAATAAACTAGAAAACCTAGAAAAAATGGATGAATTCTTGGACACCTACACTCTCCCAAGACTAAACCAGGAAGAAGTTGAATCCCTGAATACTCCAATAACAGGCTCTGAAATTGAGGCAATAATTAATAGCCTACCAACCAAAAAAAATCCAGGACCAGACGGATTCACAGCCGAATTCTACCAGAGGTACAAGGAGGAGCTGGTACCATTCCTTCTGAAACTATTCCAATCAATAGAAAAAGAGGGAATCCTCACTAACTCTTTTTATGAGACCAACATCATCGTGATACCAAAGCCTGGCAGAGACACAACAAAAAAAAGAGAGTTTTAGACCAATATCCCTGATGAACATCGATGCAAAAATCCTCAATAAAATCCTGGCAAACCGAATTCAGCGGCACATCAAAAAGCTTATACATCATGATCAAGTGGGCTTCATCCCTGGGATGCAAGGCTGGTTCAATATATGCAAATCAATAAACGTAATCCAGCATATAAACAGAACCAAAGACAAAACTACGTGATTATCTCAATAGATGCAGAAATGGCCTTTGACAAAATTCAACAGCCCTTCATGCTAAAAACTCTCAATAAATTAGGTACCGATGGAACTTATCTCAAAATAATAAGAGCTGTTTATGACAAACCCACAGCCAATATCACACTGAATGGGCAAAAACTTGAAGCATTCCCCTCAAAAACTGGCACAAGACAGGGATGTCCTCTCTCACCACTCCTATTCAACATAGTGTTGGAAGTTCTGGCCAGGGCAGTCAGGCAAGAGAAAGAAATAAAGGGTATTCAATTAGGAAAAGAGGAAGTCAGATTGTCCCTGTTTACAGATGACATGATTGTATATTTAGAAAACCCCATCGTCTCAGCCCAAAATCTCCTTAAGCTGATAAGCAACTTCAGCAAAGTCTCAGGATACAAAATCAATGTGCAGAAATCACAGGCATTCTTATACACCAATAACAGACAAACAGAGAGCCAAATCATGAATGAACTCCCATTCACAATTGCTTCAAAGAGAATAAAATACCTAGGAATCCAACTTACAAGAGATGTAAAGGACCTCTTCAAGGAGAACCACAAACCACTGCTCAGTGAAATAAAAGAGGACACAAACAAATGGAAGAACATTCCATGCTCATGGATGGGAAGAATCAATATCATGAAAATGGCCATACTTCCCAAGGTAATTTATAGATTCAATGCCATCCCCATTAAGCTACCAATGACCTTCTTCACAGAATTGGAAAAAACTACTTTAAAGTTCATATGGAACCAAAAAAGAGTCCGCAATGCCAAGATAATCCTAAGCCAAAAGAACAAAGCTGGAGGTATCACGCTACCTGACTTCAAACTATACTACAAGGCTACAGTAACCAAAACAGCATGGTACTGGTACCAAAACAGAGATATAGACCAATGGAACAGAACAGAGCCCTCAGAAATAATACCACACATCTACAACCATCTGATCTTTGACACACCTGACAAAAACAAGAAATGTGGAAATGATTTCCTATTTAATAAATGGTGCTGGGAAAACTGGCTAGCCATAAGTAGAAAGCTGAAACTGGATCTCTTCCTTACACCTTATACAAAAATTAATTCAAGATGGATTAGAGACGTACGTGTTAGACCTAAAACCATAACAACCCTGGAAGAAAACCTAGGCAATACCATTCAGGAGATAGGCATGGGCAAGGACTTCATGTCTAAAACACCAAAAGCAATGGCAACAAAAGCCAGAATTGACAAATGGGATCTAATGAAACTAAAGAGCTTCTGCACAACAAAAGAAACTACCATCAGAGTGAGCAGGCAACCTACAGAATGGGAGAAAATTTTTGCAATCTACTCATCTGACAAAGGGCTAATATCCAGAACCTACAAAGAATTCAAACAAATTTACAAGAAAAAAACCCCATCAAAAAGTGGGCAAAGGATATTAACAGACACTTCTCAAAAGAAGTCATTTATACAGCCAACAGACACATGAAAAAATGTTCACCATCACTAGCCATCAGAGAAATGCAAATCAAAACCACAATGAGATACTGTCTCACACCAGTTAGAATGGCGATCATTAAAAAGTCAGGAAACAATAGGTGCTGGAGAGGATGTGGAGAAATAGGAACACTTTTACACTGTTGGTGGGAGTGTAAACTACTTCAACCATTGTGGAAGTCAGTGTGGTGATTCCTTAAGGATCTAGAACTAGAAATACCATTTGACCCAGCCATCCCAGTACTGGGTATATACCCAAAGGATTATAAATCATGCTGCTATAAGACACACGCATATGTATGTTTATTGTGGCACTATTCACAATAGCAAAGACTTGGAACCAACCCAAATGTCCATCAACGACAGACTGGATTAAGAAAATGTGGCACATATACACCATGGAATACTATGCAGCCATAAAAAAGGATGAGTTCATGTCCTTTGTAGGGACATGGATGCAGCTGTAAACCATCATTCTCAGCAAACTATTGCACGGGCAGAAAACCAAACACCGCATGTTCTCACTCATAGGTGGGAATTAAACAATGAGAACACTTGGACACAGGAAGGGGAACAGCACACACCGGGGCCTGTTGTGGGATTGGGGGAGGGGAGAGGGATAGCATTAGGAGATATACCTAATGTAAATGACGAGTTAATGGGTGCAGCACACCAACATGGCACATGTATACATATGTAACAAACCTGCACGTTGTGCACATGTACCCTAGAACATAAAGTATAATTAAAAAAAAGAAAAAACCAGCATTTATGACCTTTGTAAGTCAGTGTCTTTACCATATATGTAGGATGGAATTCTTTCGTAAGTCGGGTAAATTATATTTTTAACTCTGGCATTTGTTCTTGTGGTAAGAGTTCATTTTTTAGCTGCTTTAGAGAAAGCTGGCCCCACTGATTTGGGCCTAAGGTTAATATCTGCTGTAAAGCATAGGCAGTCTCTAGTGTAGAGTCTGTGCGGCCATGCACATATCAGAAAGTGGTGGCCACAAGACATACGCCCGACTGTAGCTGTGTCTACACTATGGTCATCATCTGGACATCAGTGGTGAGTCCAAAGCTCGTTGTGAGGAGGGAAAGACTATGAATAAGTAACAGAATTTAGGAACGAATAGTACTTGTGAACTCAGTAAACCCAGACTATAGGATTTCCATATTGTTTTGACCACCGTTGGTTATAATGATGGAATCAGAGGTCTTTTAATTATGATGGTAGTTCCTTTGGTTTTATTATAAGTGACTTTTTTCTTTCTCAACTGATTTGGTCCAAATTCTTATTTCTTAAACTGAAGTAGACATATAGATCCACATCATATGTTTCATTAAGAGTTAAATTATCCTTACGTCCTGAAAATAGCCGTCTAGTGTCTAGCCCAGGGTCAAATGCAATGAAAGCAAGCCAGCCAGTTTTTTGCTGTTGTTTTGTTTTTGTTTTTTTAGTGGTACAATTCCATAGTCCTGCCTCTCATATATTTAGTACCTTTAGCCCACATAATTCAAGAAGCAAATTATTAAGGTGTTGTCTGGCTCTGTGACCCACTAGTATGCATCAGTGAAGCCAGTGCTAGATTTGGATCTGGGTGTTCATGAGAAATGTGTTGATGAGAAATTATGTTTTCCCTTGATACATCAGAAGGATTTGAAATGCGTTATCACAGTGTTCTTGAGGTAGATGCAGCAACAGTTGTAGTAATGGTAGAATTAGAAAATTTGATTTGGGAACATTTTTTAAGATTTCAGATATTTTCCCAGTTGCCCAAGAGTTTTTTATTCATCAAGTTTTTTTCCCAGAAAATAACATAAATGGTATATGTGCTCCATGAATGATTGATGAAACAGCAGTACACTGACTGGCAGTACACTTGACTGGCTGTTCCAAAACTTACATGACCAAAGTCAGAGTCCATCCTCTACATCCAAAAAAGCAAGGTGTTTTTTTTCTTCCTACTGCTTTCTTATGTTGTTAGTGTCAGACTTGCCCTTACCTCTACCTGTGGTTGTTGGTTGTTTTTTTTTTTTTTTTTTCTATATTTAGTCGATGTCATTTTAGAAATACATCCCTGGAGCCTTCATCTCCACAGAGATTTGTTGCAGGTATCTTGAAAGGAGAGAAAATTACTTACTTGCATTTCTTGTTCTCTGCAGATATACAATCCCAGTAGATCATCACTTGCCTGGCCTCTGTCCTCCCTGAGTTGAGGATAATTGGCTTGTTGTTATTAGACACTATTATGGTTATTATTTTCGTTTCAAAAAGACTTGAAAGCATACAGTTCAGGGCCCCTGAAGGAAAGGCGCATTCAGACAGATGCATACCTCCTGCTGGTAGGCAAAGTCAGTAGCTTAGAAACTTGAGCCTTTAATATCTGAACTGTTTTTTACTGAGACATAAGAACATATTGAGTAGTGAAAATTGCATTCACAAACTATCAGAGAAGCAGAATTAGAATATTTTTTAATGTTTTTGGCATTGCAGATGCCAAAAATTTGTAAATTTGTAAATGCCATTATAAATTTGGCAGTCACATACATAGTAGGCCCTTCATGTTCTGAAATCAGATGCTTAATCTCTTAATTTCTAACATTTTTTGTATGTATTTACATACATAGAAATATAGAAATGAACTTGCAGAGAATCATGATAGCAGTTGATACAGCGCTACAAACAGTCTGCTCTGAATGGGGGCTCTCTCCTTGCCTAACCTGGCTTTCAGTGACTAATGGTGGTTCCCTGGGAGGCAGAAAAAAAAATCACTGCCTTTCTTGGGCAGAATTGGAGAAGTTATGTGGGCCATTTCTCAGCTTGTGTGTTTTGTGGATAACAGAAGAAAGCATTCTTCAGGGCCACCCTGAAGGTCATTCAGATATCCCATTTTTAAAGAATGGAATGTATAGCTTTGATATTGTGGCTTGAAAGTAGGCACAGGGTGCCTAGTTTGCCTACAACTGGACAATATATGAATCTTCCAAAAAGTAATACTCTTTTCTGAATCAACTGTAAGCACTTTTCAAAGAGTGAGTTCACATAAGGATTACAGGTGTGATGTTCTTACCCGAAGGGTGTGATACATCTTCAAACACTCAGAAGAGGCAGGTTGGCTATCACATGTTAGGGTATATGTTTCAATTTCCACATGATGAATTATAAAGATAAATATACAAAGGTATTTCTTGTCCATTATAAAATAATTAACGTTTACAACTCTGATCTTAAAAAGAGTTGAATTCATGGTAACTTAGCAACACTTCAGTGGAGTCAATTTTACAACATATCTTACGGAAGTCTGAATCGGACAATAGGATTCCAATTAAACTGTTAATTGTGTCATTTAATACTTGGCATGTAGAGCGGAAGCCTGACACAGAGAGAATAAAGTAGATATAGCGTTAATGATACAATTCAGCTGATTCTTTTCTAAACATATGACAATAATTTTGTGACATACATATCAGTATTTTTTAAATAACTAGGTATTATAATTGAGGATCAATAATTTTTTTTAAAAAAACTTCCAACAGAATTTAGTATTACATGTGCATTTTATGCTGAAATAAGGTGATTGCCTAACCATCTAGAAGTTTCCAGAACACTCAGAATGAAATCCAAAGGCCTTATCATGGCCTACTAGACCCTACACAGTCCAGCCACTAGAGTCGTACAGACCCTATCACGTATTCTTCTCTTTGCTCACTGCCTTCCTACCACATTAGCCTCCTGGCTGCTCTTTGAACACAGCAAACAGTTCTATCTCAAGCTCTTTCATTTGCTCTCCTTTCTGCCAGGAAAATTCTTCACCTGTGTTCATTTCCTCACTTCAATCCAGTTTCTGCTCAGATATCACCTCCTCAGAAAGAATTTTCTAGATACCCCAACTTAAAATGCCTGCCCTCATCACTCTCCAGTCTCTGGCCCTGATTTATAGGATCTCTTACTCTCTAACTTTATATTTTTTATCTACTTGTATATTTACTGACTGTCTCGCCTAATAGAATGTGATCTTTTTTGAAACCAAATTTTGTCTCTCTTGTCTGAACCAAGACCCTGCTGCAGAGTAGGAACACAATAAATATCTGCTGAATAAATAAATGTGAATTTTCTTGGAAAAGTTGAATTTGCATTTCTAAAATGATACCAGAAAACTATTTGTTATGAACATTCTCCTTAGTTGTTCACATGATTTCAGGGTTATTGTATTTTAACAGAAGGCCAAGGTGGGCGGATCACCTGAGGTCGGGAGTTCGACACCAACCTGACCAACATGGAGAAACCCTGTCTGTACTAAAAATACAAAATTAGCCAGTCGTGGTGGTGCATGTTTGTAATCCCAGCTACTCGGGAGGCTGAGGCAGGAGAATCGCTTGAACCCAAGAGGCGGAGGTGGCAGTGAGCCGAGATCATGCCATTGCACTCCAGCCTGGGCAACAAGAGCGAGACTCCATCTCCAAAACAAAAAAAGAGAAAGAGAAATACAAAGACCTAAAATTCAAACTTAGAAATGTATGAAGAAAGACTCATTCTCTATCTGTGATATTCATTCCTGAAAAGATTTATTAACATTCACCTGACTCGGTATTGTTTTTCTGTATTATTATATAATGAATGACATCTTTTAAAATAAATATTTTTATTATGCAGTTAATATATGCTCACATTAGAAAATGTGGTAAATACAGGCCAGGCATGGGGGCTTGCACCTGTAATCCCAGCTATTTGGGAGGCTGAGGCAGGAGGATCTGTTGAGTCCAGGAATTCGAGACCAACCTGGGCCACACAGTGAGACCCCATCTTTAACAAAATAAAATAATAAGCTGGGCATGGTAGCAAGTGCCTATGGGAGGTGAGGAGCATAAGATCACTGGAACCCAGGAGTTCAGTGCTGCAGTGAATCACTATAATGGCATCACTGCACCCCAGCCTGGACAATACAGCAAGACCCCCATCTCTAAAAAAAAAAAAATTAATTTTTTAAAAAGATAATCTAGGAAATACAAAAACTTCTACCCAGAAATTGCCACTGGTTAAATGTTTTCTTTTGGGGTTAAATAAAATTGGGATCCAGTTGTTTCCCGTGAACTATTTAACTATATTTTTCTCTTAACATTTTTTATTTGCAATTGTATCTTAAGCATTTCTTGCCATTAAATACCTTCAGAAACATAATGTTTAATGTCCTCGTACTATTTCATTATGTTTATGCCTTATACATTATTTAGACATTCCCTTATTCTTGAACATTAAGATGGGTTTTGGTATTTTGATACAGTTTTTTAAAATGCTATCATGATTATCTTCATATACAATCGTACATATATCTTTGGATAAGTTCAAGTAAAAGGATATAAACATTTAAAGTAACTAATACTACTTTAATGAAATGTGTGATCTCAATGCTAATAAAGTATTAGATATTCCAGTTTACTTGGGGGTAGGAATGTTTTGACGTATGGAGTGTTTTTATGTAAATGAGCTCATATATCTTGCTTCAACTTAACCATTATATTATAAACATCTTTCCATGTTACTACTTATTTGTCTACTTCATTTTTAACTACTTATATGCATACAATTTTATATCTAAATGAGCCATAACTTGTTTAATCAGCATCCTACTAGATTATCTTTTTAACGATATTTACTTTCTCCTCCTAGTTTCTCACTAGTACAAATATTGTGCTGCAGTTGTAACTATCTTTGGTTATTTGTGTAAATTTCTAGAATTCGATTTCTGGGTCAAAGTTTTGACATTTTAAATTTTGACAAATACTGCCAAATTTCCCTCTACAAAAGTTTTATGAATTTATATTCATAGAGACAGTAAAGGAGAATTTTTCCAAACCAACTCTAACATTGGGTCTTTTAACCTCTGACAGCTTTGTAGAGTATATAAGGTATCTTACTTTAATTTTCATTTCTTTAATTCCAAATAAAAGGAGTCATTTTTTTATGTTTGTTAACCATTTGTCTTATCCTTTAAATTTTTAAAATTTGAAAATTTTAGATACTTGCTATCTTTCTTCAGCAAGATAAATGCAATTAGGAGCAAATA
The DNA here is from genome assembly GCF_049350105.2 of Macaca mulatta. NCBI lineage: Eukaryota > Metazoa > Chordata > Mammalia > Primates > Cercopithecidae > Macaca > Macaca mulatta. Next base: position 96,205,404 of record NC_133420.1, read on the forward strand.
TTCTGTTCATGCTTTACTTTAAAAATCATTTATTTCAAGTCTTTGTTAGTATGGGTAAAAATGTTACATAACATTTTATTTTTAGTTTTGTGTTGTTTTTGCTTTTTTTTAGTAAGTGATTCACTGCTTTAAAATTTTTTTCCATAGGAATATAAACATTTATTTTCACATAGCTCTTATATTATGATCTTATAAATTATTTTTACAAATTGGTAATATGTCACTGAATTTTAGAAAAGTCATGGATAGAGTTATATATAGAATTTTGTCATATATTTTGGCATGCAAATGAAAGTATTCATTTATTTTTAATAATTATTTATAGAGTTGTAAACTTAAGGAATTCATTAAGGTAATCAATTACAAGATATTATTCACTAGACCTACTATTTATGATAATGAATATATTATCAACACTAATGTAGGTAACAGTATAGTTACATGGGTAGTTTTCTTAAGATTTCACATACATTATTTCATTTGACTCTTGGGCTAACCTTTGAACCTTACAAAAAATTACGTGATCACAATTGAAATCACACAGTGGTAACCTGGGTCTGTGTAACTTCAAACCCACACTTATTCTTCTTATTATAACTTAGTAAATAGATCTACAGAATTGAGAGGCCCTCTGCCATCATCATATAATAATTGCTATTCTTGCCACCATAAATAAATGAGAATGAGAAGGTCAGCTTCTCTTTTTCTGTGTATTATAATCACAATCACTTATATTTGAATAGCATTCTAGTTATAAGTTGATTTCACATCCTTTAACTTATTTTATCCTTGAAATAAGCATGTAAGTTAGATAAGACTAAAGGCAGTGTTTTGTTTTCATGCAAGAGGAAAAACATCTCAGGGAAATAAATGATCTTTTTGAGGTCAACAGTCAATGAAGAGACAGAATCAGAATTCAAGGCTTCTGTGTTTCAGATGGACAATGATGATTTGTCACTTGCCAAGTTGAATGCATACAATTTGATGTATTAGTAGCCTCTCTTTAAACAAGGTTGAAAAATGAAACAGAAAACAAAAGTACAGTCTTTGTTTTTCCATTTGCCTAATGTGTTATAATTCTTTACTGTAAAACAAGGCATAGGTGAGATTTTACCTCTTTCTCCTGAGAATTCAATGGTGGTTTTAGTGTTCGTGTGCCAAAAGTCTTTAGAAAAAGGCCAATAAATGAAAGTGGTAAGAAACACACACATACACACACTCTCACACACACATCACTCTGATTCTAAATTTTGACTATTTTAAGGTTTGAAGTGTGTGAACAAGCTTAATGATTGGCATGTTGAAGCCAAGATTTTATTTTGGACTCATTTCCATTTTAAATATAATAGAGTTTATTATTATTTTATTAATAATATTGCTTATATTTTCATATTATATACATTAAATGCATTTTCAAAAATAATGGATTTCTTAATTGATTTTATTGTGCTTATTTCTAATGTAAATATGCCATAATTTAAGTGGAAATCATAAGAAACTGGAAGCACTTAATACGTTTACCTTCCAAGAAAACTTGCTGGAATCCTTGTACATACTTGCCTGTAATCTATATTGCCACATCGGGGAATATTGCTTAGTATATTTTGTAAGCTTTGTCTGGCAGAAATACATATTTTTCCTAAAGCATACCCCAGAGGTCATTATCACTGAGAGGGGACAGACTGCCAACCTTCATCAGTAAGATTTTTACTTCAAGTTGCTTTTTCTTAGGGTAGTGATGAGTGCTGAATCTTTCAGAAATATTTTTTGTTGAATTCTGATTTATTTGTGAGTTTGGTAGAAGCAGCAGACTTGCCTATGATAGTAAAGTGACTTTTTCCACTAAGACTATCTATCTCTAATAAGGATCAAGTCTCGGTGAGGATTACCTCTTTATCATTCTATTTAAATGAGTTGAGGCAACTGCTTTCAATAATGAAATGATTTCATGGCAGGTTTTATACTATACCAACCATATAGACTCCCAGCTTGACTTTTTTTAAGAGGAAAAATAGGTAGAGTGCTAATTTTTGTCATTAATATTAGCTGCATATATGTCTTTTCTCTTGGAACAGCTCAATGGTTATTCGGGACTTAACCTTACGCAGTGCTGCTAGCTTTGGCTCCTTCCACCTGATCCGTCTACTCTACGACGAATATATGTTTTACTTAGTAGAACATCGTGTTGCTCAGGCAACAGGAGAGACTCCCATAGCAGTCATGGGCGAGGTAAGAGAGACTGAAAGAGCTGTGACCCATTGGGTTATTAAAAATAAACCAGAATTATACTTCAGTCTAAATATATTAATTACTGATTAAAACTATGGTTCCTAACCAAGTCAGCCTCAGACTCAGGAGGGGCTGTAGAGTTATTGCAAGAGTTCCTTAAATTCCTCTGTTCTTATGTGCTTAATCAAAAGATTCTAAAATTGTAGATTATATCGTGAAAGTTCATGGAATGTCTCTCTATATTATACAGGTGCCTATTTAAAAGAAAAACTTGAGAACCACTGGAATATGAAAAATATTTTGAGTGGGAAAAAGATTGATGCTCCTGATAAAGCAAAGGGCTAGGAATACAATGGAAAAGGTTAAATATGTATTTTGTAGACTCTTTTCCCCAGTCCCCAGAAACAAGTAAATGATTCTGTTTTAGAAGGATAAAAATGGTAATGATGATAACTAACATTTTTTGGACACTTAATATGTGCCAGGCACAGTTCTATGTTTTTTACATGTAATAAAGCACTCAATGCAAGTCTTTGAGATAGGTTCTACTTTATTCTGTTTTACAATAAGCATCCAAGGTTTATGCAGAAAGCTAAGCCACAGAAAGGTTAAATGATTACTCAGCTAAAAAATGGTAGAAATTTTTTTCAAACACAGTCTGATTTTCAAACCCATGCTTCTAACCACTAGTGATGTGAGGGGGAAAATTCTCTTCTTCAGAATTTCTGAATAGTAATCAAAATGGCTTATCAAAAAGCTAAAACTCTGAATATAAACAAGGGCTGGTTAATATAATAAGGAATAGATGCAAATGCTCAAATGGTTCAGCACTGGCTTATTTTGTTACATTGAATGCAGGAGGCAGGGGTAGTTTATACCTTGTTGAATTATACCAGATTAGAAAATGTGACAAATTTCCCAAGGCTGTAAAAAAGACATGTTCACTTTTAAGCTATGTGTATGTGCTTATATAAATAAAAAAGAGTGAAAATAGATATTATTCAATGCTTTTCCTAGTTTAATATAATAAGGCATAAATAAAAATACATTAAAATACGTCAAGGACCTCCCTAATATTCTAGTATAAATAAAATGCATGTCAAACTTGCCTAGAAGGTCATTTGAAATATTCATCTTTTCCACTTCTTTAAAACCCCTTGCTGTATACCAGTCTAAATGTCTTTGTATGATGTTCCCTGATGATGGTTAAGCTTTAATGATGCCAAATATATGTGTGAGATTAAGCAGGAATCACTGTGGCTTTTCATTGTAAGCAGGACCTCATGTGACCAAAGCAATCTGGACTTTTCTTATATTTGACTTCCCCTCATTGCCTCTTTCTTTAGTTGTTTTGTAGATGCCTTGTTGGAAAATGCCCAGTTAGCACGTGGACTCAGTACCCTAAAATTTCTTAACTCAGGGTTCAAGACTTCAGAAATGGACCTTGTCTTTTAGTATACTTAACACATTTGCCATCTACCTCATACACTCCAGGACTTCTTTAACAGGATAAACAGGATAATGATGGCAGGGATTCTCATTAACACCATGTGGCTAATCCTGATGCATGGCCTTTGCTTTCCTTGTATCTCTAGGGAACAAAGGCAGTGGACATGAGCCAGTCACATAGTGTGAAGGCTTAGCAACCTCCTGGTATGCTTGCAGAGGTGGCACCAGAATTAAAATGGGCTACATAATCTATAGTGCCAACTAACCATCCTAATAGGTATTCTTTTTTTTTTTTTTTACTACATGTAAACGATCTAAATGAACATGACAGATTTTACATGAGGCAAAGATATATACATAAAATCTAAATTAAAAAAAAAAAAAACACGGTCAAAGATCTAAGCATACTTCCTGATTTCTTTGCTTACTCAGTTTATAGGAAAGCCCTTTGACCTGCCTATGCTCATCCATTATTTACCCCAAAAGGCAAATTCAGACTAATTTTATAGGTTGGTCTCCCCATACAGCATTGATGCCTCCTACACCTGTTTGCTCTCATAGATCTAGTGGCCAGGGTCATACTATCATATCTAAAATTTCTTGATTTGGGAAAAAGGAGAAGGAAATTCAGAAAATTAAAAAGTCTGTTTTCTCATGTTGTCCTCACGTTATCCTAAGTCTACCTTCTCTTGGTCCCTTGGATGACTTCCTTTTCCAATCACCAACTCCAGATGTGCCTGTGTACATAGTGGGAGTAACACATCAGGCCAAAATCCACTGAAATCCATAAAAATCACCATCACTCCCAGTCACAGCAAGTGGTTTGGAATAATGATTAATAATAGCAACCACAAAGACAATAACAATTATCACTATTTATTGAGAGCATATCATATATTTAACGAAATTAATAATCTTGCTCTATCTACTAATGGCTCTCTCAGTAAATGGTGCCACAATCCTCCCAGTTGATTATACCAGACACATCAGCATTCCCTTTTTATGTCCTCCTATCTTGACTCCCATCTCCAACCAATTACCAAGTTTTCTGTTTCTGAAATCCCTCAGAGTGCAGTCAGTATCGTCTTATGAAAATGCAAAGCTGACTGTGTCATCCCCCGCTTGAAACCCTTCAGTGGCTTTCCCTTGTGTTACGAACATGAGCTTTTGCATGATCTGGCCCTGCCCCTCTGATCAACGTCAGCCTCCCACTTCCTACTCTTTCTGTTGCAATCACAGTGGCCTTTTCTCTGTTTTCATTCACCAAGCTTTTCTCATCCTTGGACTGCTGCATAAATGGTTCTTTCTACCTAGAAGCCTCTGCCCATCTCCTCGCACCCATTCTAACTCCTACTTCATGTTGTAAAAATCAGTTTCTCAGGGAGACTCAGTTCCTCCAGAATACTTTAGATAGTTCAAGTCTTTCTGATTTGTACTTTTACTTGTCATTCTAGAAGCTCCACAATACTAATTGCACAGTTCTTTGTTTGATTTGTATAATCAAAGATGTAATACCTGGAAACAATAAAGGACTTTGAGTCAGAAGTGAATTCTGCTTCTAACTCTGTCGTGTCTACTAGTATAATCTTGGGCAAATCATGTTGACTTGTGTTGAACTCCAGACTTCTGATCTCTGAAATTGATTTATCATTTATTAACAAGTTTTTCTTGTGCAAATACTCTATGCCAAAGCTATCATGATTGGGACACAATGATGAGCAAAATGGATTTTTACCCTGCCTTTGAGGAGCTTAGATTTCAAGTGGGGGATATATATTTAAATAGTCACATAATTATAGCCGCAAACTTTGTTAAGTGCTATGAAAGAAAATTAAAGGGATATAAGAACGCTTAAAGCATGGGGCCCTAAATCTAGCCTGGTAGGACCAGGGAAGGTTTTCCCAAGGAAGTGATGTTTGAGGTGAGAACTAAAGGACAAAAGATGTTAACTCTGTGAAGAGAGAATCTGAAGGTAATGGGTGAAAAACACCCCAGGCACAGGGGAATGTGCTCAGGCCCTGACAGATGGGAGGGGGCACTGCCAAGGTGAAGTTTTTCTGGGAAACCTAACGTTCAAGCACCACGGAGACCAAATAAACACTGTCAAATGCAACTGACAAGAGGAAAAATTGAATTAGGATAGAAAGTCTAAATTTCAAATGAAGCTAACACCTACATAGCAATTGTGTGCCAGGTACTGTTCTAAGTGTCATATATATGTGTTAATAACTCACCACAGACCTATAAGTGGATACTATTATTACACCTATTTTACAGATGATGAAATGAGAGGCCAGGCACGGTGGCTTATGCCTGTAATCCCAGCACTTTGGGAGGCCAAGGCGGTGGATTACCTGAGGTCAGGAGTTCGAGACCAGCCTGACCAACATGGTGAACCCCCGTCACTACTGAAAATACAAAACAATTAGTCCCAGCTACTCAGGAGGCTGAGACAGGAGAATTGCCTGAACCCAGGAGGCGGAGGAGGTTGCAGTGAGCCGAGGTCACACCACTGAACTCCAGCCTGGGCGACAAATCAGGACTCCATCTCCAAAAATAAAAAGAAGAACAAATGAGACACAGAACCAAAAAGTAACTTGCCCGAGGTCACACAACTACTAAATTGTGAAATCAGGTCCCGAAACCATGCCGTCAGGCACCAAAGTCTTTGCTGTTAATCTGCCATGCTTATGACCTGCTACAGATTGGAGCAGGATTGGAGTAAGAACAGTTTCAAGGGCAAACCTGCAAAATAGTCACAAACTTTGCTGGGCATTTGTTTTGCCTTTATAGGTGCTTGCTTTGGAAAAGGTGTCAGTTAAATAGTTTCATAAGCAAAGAAAAAGACTTTCCTTTTAAAGTGACTTAAGAACAATGAATGTATCTTTTCAATAATGTGAACTCAGTAAATGAGTTTTAAAATTAACATTACTTAACATTATTTGAGCAGGCAGGCAGGAAAGAAGATGTTTTACATATAAAAATACACAAGCATACAAACCATTACTTTTGAATTCACTGTAACACTGTCATTTCAATTGTTGCTGGTGTTACTGAAATAAAGACTGCTATACAGTGGACTCCCCTAAACTGGAAGCAGCTTCACAGTCCCAAAAAGTTTTCCTCTAAATGTCAGTATGCTACTACATTAATACTGACTAGTAAATTATTTAAAGCATATGCAATTCTAGAGTTTCTTTTATTTTTGCCTAAATGGTAAAAAGGAAACAATTTATTTATTGCTAGAATTTATATAATTTTTAAATTTTCATTTAAATATTATAAATTTATCCACAAGCTTTCTGGCAGTGGTGAAATTTTAAGAGTAGGAATAAAATAAACAAGTTGCATCTGTTTACACACCTGTTAAATAAACAATTTTAAAAATCATAAAACTTTCTGTACAACTCTGACCAGAAAAATTGAGCAGAAAAATGTCCTTTTATTCAAATGTTATGGCTGTTTAGAATCTTTCTGCTTTATTTCTTTAAAACATACATAGTGCATTAATATATTCACTAAATCTGTAAAATTTTTATTGCTTCATAAAATTATTTTGTTACAAATCTTTTAATAATCTATTAAATATATCTAAATTATTTTAATCATAATTTATACTTAATATTATATCTAAGCCACCTCTTTAGCCATTTTCAAATAAAGAGGAATCGGTAGAGTCTTTAAGTATTTAATTGTGAATATCAATATAGAAAAGATAATATTTCAGTAATATTTTTTGAGAAAAATTTAACCTGTAACAATTTAACATCAAAAGAAAAATGTCTTGGATTCATCAAAATTAATGTACTTGGTTAATTTTTTTTGGAAGGAAAAAAAATCTTCAACCTAAAAACTGAAGAAGTGCAATAATAATTGAACATGTAAGCTTTTGGGATAAAAGCTCAGTGAAAGAATTCCATTTGGTGGAGGTGGAATTACAGTCACAGTAAACAAGTATTGGTGCTTAAAGTAAAATCAAACCAAAGAAAAACAAAGTTTAGCGAGCATTGTGCTAGTGTGACTAGGGAATACACTTTAAATGTGCCTGTTGAACAATAGACTTGTTATAACAGAGTATTTTAAAAGGAAAGAACATTATCACAAGTCAAGATAGTTTGCAGGAAAAAAAATAGAATCTTGGAACAGTAGTAGCTTAGAAAATGTAAGGAATGTTTGTCAAAAGTTATATTGTTGATTGTTATTTATAGTAAAGCTTATTATTTACTATATTAGTATTTTTCTAATTGAGGGCAGGCCTTGTGCCAATCACTATGCTAGGTGTCTTACATTCTTATTTAATATTGACCAAAACCTTGGAAAAGATGTCTTAGTATCCCTATTTCACCAGTGAGGAAAACAGAAATTGAAAGTTGTCCCAAGTCAAAACTAGCAAGTTTTGAAAGTAGGACTGCCTCACTTCAAATAGTCAAATGGGATGGGCTTAATCTATATTTCAGTTTTTCACCATATAAATTACATAGTTTCAGAATAGGGACTATGTGTTTCAGAATAGGAACTGTGTGCAACTCCCCAAAACACATAAACACATAGACACACATTTTCTCTCTGATAATCACAAGCCAGGTGCTTAGCTTATAAGTTATTATTATTTTGTTTCATAGTTTTTTTCCTCTGCCTTACAGGATGCCTCTTAATACTCTTGCCATCTTTTCCCCTTGCACTTTTTGTTAGTAGATGTTTGGAATATGAAAACTAAATGGATATTAGTCTAAGCAAATTGCATTTGGAAAACTAAATCTGCCAGAAAATAACAAATTACACCCTTCAGCTCCTCTATACCCATCCTGAGATCAGACCTAAATCAAACATTTTTTTAAACAATTCGTAGTTTGGTTTTAGTTGTAAATCTGCTCATCTACTTTAGCACAATTTCTGTCTTGAAAATAAATTATAAAAGTGACCCCAAAGTTCCAGAGAATTGGCACCTTGTCCCATTTTTCTTCCTTTTTCCTGGTTTGTCATTCTGTTCATTTCTCCTCTTGCATTTGAGAAAAGAATCTGTTGACTCAGCAGCCCAGGGCTATGGTTCTTTCCCTCTGGGATCCCTGCTCATTAGCTTCCTATGCATGGCTTTCTTCCCTGCTGACTCTGGGCTATAACCCCTCCTCTCATCCTCTTCAGGGAATGGAGAAAATTTTGCTTATAACGTGATCTAAACAATCACACAATAGGTACCCAAAAACTACTCACTCAAGGAAGGAAGTACAAAGGAGTGAGAGAAGGACAGACTGCCAATTGATAGGACGTCTTCTTGGATTTCATGATTGATACACTAGATTTCTTTACCCCGGGGGAGGGGGGAACTCCTAGACCAAAAAGTGTACCTTCTCCTCAGAAAGTGCCTGTCAATACTATTTCAGAGAAATACGATAAAGTTGGACTTTCATAGGTGCTTACAAGAGCACTTTTCCTAAAGAGCTTAGAAGTGGGAAAAGAAACCAAAATAGAAGTTGAAGACTTTTAAACATATTTCAAGGACTAAAATGGTCACTGTAGACGTCAGGAGAGAAATCTCATCAGCACACAGTCCTCTTCAGCAAAGTCCACCACTAAGTTACTTGTTTAGTAAAGAGTTTCTCCGGTAGCACTGCAGCTATTTGGGCAGACCCAACCAGAGAAAAAGATTCCCTGGCATAGAATAAGCATGACGGTGCCACCTACTGGCCACTTTGCCACACTCTGTCATCCTGTGACACTTTGCCACACTCTGTCATCAAGTGGCTCTGGCTTTGAGATAGTCTTTATGGTGGTTTTGCTCTCAACCACAGGTGAAGATGGTGGTTGCTGGCCCCCCCGATAAATAAATAGCTCTTGTTTGGGATAGGTAAATTTCTAAACTCATAGGAATTGTTTTCTGCCTTTCTTTACACCATCGTTGTGTGAAATATACTGCCATAAAATGTCATAAAAATTAGAGATTTTCTGCAAGAATATGGGCCTTATGTGATGATAATACAAGCACTCCAAACGTGGTTGATGCTTGTTGTGATGGTTTTCTTAGTACAAAGGGAACATGTTTCTATATTGCTGCTCTGATTGTCTCTCCAGTTAATGATTTCCAGAAAAGAGAAGTGGTATAATCAAATTTAAGATATAGTCCTCTGATAGAATAAATTAATGCTATGCTTTCCTATTAAATAATATAGGTGTTTTCAAGGGGAGCCAGTATTAAATTAGTAGCAAGGTTCATTCTATTTCCCCAATAGCTTTACTTGCATAAAGGATGTGCTACCTGGCCCAGCCCTGCAATTTGCAGGGCCCAGGATACCATATGTCTAAATATTTTAAAAGTTATGAATCAGACTATAAATAAAATCTGTTCTATCCACCTACCTTGACAAATAGGTCTTGATAACAACTTGGAAGGCTGAGTTTGGATTTGAAATTCTGTCTCCCCTGAGTTCCATACCAGAAAATAGTGACATATACATAGCCAGCCCCTGTCCCCAGCCACTGGCCCCTAGACTGCTTCATCACTCCCCATCTTATATTATGAACAGCTTTGTGCTCAGATTTGTGGACACCTCAGCCCAGTCCTCAAGTTTTGTCTATGTTTTGCAAACAGCTGCCCCTTTTCGGCTATCTCTTCATGCCTCTGAATGGTAGAGTTGGAGAAGAGAGCTGCTGGGACCTGGAAGGGAACTCAGAGCCATGGGGCAGGGAATTCTAGGGTCTCAGATAACAAGAGGTGATCTGGGAGGAGGGAGGAAAGCACAGGCTCCAAGAAGTCACATCCAGTTGGCTCTGTGGACTCCTTACACTGTAAGAAAGGGAATGGCAATGGAAAAGACAAAACAGAGTTCTCCATAGTGTGGGTCTTGGGCCAAAGGCCCGTCTCACTTTGGCCTTAATGGTGGTGTTAAATGCTCCTGTTTTTGAAGCCACTTTTCTCTTCCAAGGCAACTGAGGCTGATATTGTAATCTGAACACTTCACCGCCTGCACACTCACTTGTGTGTCTTAGGCATTTAAAAACATTTAGGTACACCTGTTGCTGTGTGCCCAAGGCAGGCAGAAAAGCCTGAACAGTTAGAATCATGCTGCCCTGTGTACAGAGTGACCAGTAGCACACATTGCCAGGATAGCTGTCTAGCCCACAAGAGCAAGACCAACAGCAGCTACCGGTAGGATTTGCCCACGTGTGGAGCAAACTGCCAGAGATCTTGGCCTTCTTAGCAGGTTTCAATAAAAACTATTTAAAGATACATAGAAAAGTGCACATACACATACATAGAAAAGTAACCAAGGAACACAAAGTTTTACCAAATGGAATGTTAGTAATCCTTGCAAATATTATGAAACCTGAAATTAAAGTCAGCAACCTTTTCCTTGGTTGCAAAACCATGTATCAATGCTAAATGCAAAATGCTTTGATTTATTTGGTTCTTGTTTGGGAAACATTTAAAGAAAATAATAATGCTCTGGACTCCTTATATTGAAATTTCAAGATGTTTCTTTTCACCATCAAAAACATCCAGAATAGCTGCCATTACCGACCTTTTTTGAATCACTTTTATTATCTCTTTTTTTTTTTTTTCTTTGAGATGGAGTTTCTTTCTTGTTGCCCAGGCTGGAGTGCAATGGCAATCTCAGCTCACCACAACGCAACCTCTGCCTCCCAGGTTCAAGCAATTCTCCTGCCTCAGCCTCCCGAGTAGCTGGAATTATAGGCATGTGCAACCATGCCTGGCTAATTTTGTATTTGTATTTTTAGTAGAGACGGAGTTTCTCCATGTTGGTCAGGCTGGTGTCAAACTCCCGACCTCAGATGATCTGCCCGCCTGGGCCTGATCACTTTTATTAACTAAGGTTAATAAAAAGATTGCAAAGCTATATATTATTTGTAAAATTCAGAATGTTACAAAGTTCAAGCTAAGTATAGAATGGTGACATTTCTTCATAGGGCTTTTGTGAAGATTAATTTACGTAGGTGAGTAGAGTAGATAGGCAGGCAGACAGGAACATAGTAGGTTCTCGATCTTTGTTAGTTCCATCTCCTTCCCTTTGCATAAATATATACATATCTGATAAGTATTTGATTGCCTTCTACTCTGGATTAGATTTTTAAAAATCAATTCTGCATTGACAATCCAAGTAATAATATATATAATTAGATCATCATTTTTTGGACCATACAAAGGTAAACTTAAAGTTGAAATTGATAAAACAGATGACAAAAAGACACACGAAGGCATTGATAATATTGTACTGCAACTGGAAGAATACCCTGCAAACAATTTTTGAGTCAAATGATTCATGATTTTGAATGTTGAGTCAAATGATTCATGGAATTACAAAGAATCCAACAGTATTCTTTGGTATGTAGCCAAAGTGGTAATCAAAAGCAAAATAATTCAATGCTTTGAAAAATACAAACAACAAAATAGAATGGGGAAACAAGTCAATTAGAAAAGAAAATGGGAACATTAGAGAAGAAGTATAAACATAATTAGTTCTAACTAGACAGTCATAGCTAGACTTGAATTAAATCTTAACTAGTAGAAATGAATGAAAGGTTTTATAAGTACTTGTGAAATGGAGAAAAAGGATAATATATAGAATTTAAGCAAGTTAAAAAGTAATTTCCCAAAGAGATATCTTATTCCAGCCACAAAATAGAAACTATTTCAGAAAACTGTATAATCATTTGTTCTTTGGGCCTGTGACAGCTTAAAAATCTTCTTTCCTAGAGCAAATGATTAATTCACAGAAACTGGCAAAATGTATACGTATACACATACATACATATTTTATCCCCTACATTTGTTTATCTAAAGTTACCATTGCTGGCAGAACTGGTCTCCAAGGTACCTGATAACCCTCAAGTGAGTAGTCTTTTCTGGTTAACATTTTCACATATGTGGACTGTCTGTTGCTGATGATCATGTTCCCAGGTCAGCAGGAATGCTTCTGGCAATGTGGTGTTTGCTTTCTGTGCTGGGCCGTGTCCACTGCCTGTGATCACTTCCTCCATCTGATCACATGCCAGCACCTTGGCCTCTTACTGCTCTCCTCTGCACAGCATGGATCTTCATGGAGCCATTGAGAAGTGCTGACACAGAGGGCTTTCCAAGGTCTTTGGGGCTGCTTGTAGTGCAGCTGGTAGCATGGGTTGGTACTCATGAAACTGTCCGGAGAACCAGGATATATCCTCTTTTTTAGTGTGTACTTTAACATATTCGCTTGGATATGGAGCTTAGGACTGCTCTGGCCCCATTATCCCTCAGTATATTTTGGTTTCCTCAATTTTGGTTTCCACTTCTTTCTCTGAATGACTTCCTTGTCAACTTCCTTAACAACGTTCCGCTCTGTGAACCTCATAGACTTTTTAGATGCATGTATGGTTTCAACAGTCTAGACCTTGAAATGCATGCTGTAAACACTTTCAGACCGTAGGAACTTGTATATAAAATTAAAAGTCTGTAAATGAAAAATAAAGTACAAATGTACTAGTGACAAATGTATCATAAAAGATGAATTGATTCCTACATACCATTGTACCCTACCCTTAGTGAAGAACATAAACAAAATTCAGCAAAAAATTACTATGTTCCAAATAGCTTAATCTGGTTGGATGTGTTTCCTCCGATACTAGAAAAAAAAATGTCATATGGTTTCACTCAAGCAAATGTGATAATTTTAAAAAATAACTTATGTATGTGTAATAAGCAGTAGGATGGGCATTAAGATGTCCACATCTTAATCCCTGGAACCTGTGAATATATTAAGTTACAAATGGAACTAAGGTTGCTAATTGGTTGAATTTAAATGGGGAGATTATCCTGGATTATCCAGGTGTGTCCAATGTAGTTACAAGAGTAACTACATTGTTAGTATGTGGAATACTAACTGAATACTAACTAGAATACTAATCGCTGGCTTTGAATGGAAGGAGGCCAGAAACCATATGTAGAATACTACATACTAACCTGAAGAGAGAGGTGGAAGAATCTGTGTCAGAGTGATGCAGTGTGTGAGACTCAACCTAACATCGCTGGCTTTGAATGGAAGGAGGTCAGAAACCAAGGAATGGTGACAACCTCTAGAAGCTGAAAAAGAGGGGAAAAAAATGTTTTCTAGACACTTCAGAAAGAACCACAACTCTGCCAACACCTTGATTTTAGTGACTCCAAATCCATTTAGAAGTTCTGACCTCCAGAGTGACAAGATAGTAAGTTTGTCTTGTTTTTAGCCACTAAGTGTGGTAATTTGTTGCAGCAGCAATAAGTATCTGTTACGGAATGAAAGCTATCTTGCTCTGAATGAATATTCCTCAGTGATGACTTATGGATTTATAGGTTCTTCTTCCAGTACATTATTTTTTTCTTGCTTCCACCTCTCCTTGCCACACATCTTACTGTCCTTTCTCTATTGATGACCCACCCTGAAAGTCATCATCATCTGGAACACTCCCTATTTGCTTTTACCTATGGAGAACTTCTATATTAGACTCTCTCTTCACATCTTCACCTGCCATCCAAATTGGAGCAAATGTCCCATTAGGGAAGCTTGCCCCACCTGAATTAATAATACATGTAACTTTTCCCCAATATTTTGTCTTGCAAACTTTCATGCAATCTTTTCTGTCACTCTAGACTTCCTTCTTCTTCCACGAATGCATACAATTGAACACCAGCTTTGGTCTGTCTCTCTTTGCCTATATATGCAAGTGCCCAGCGAAAGTAGAGGAAGATTATTTTTCTAACTCATTTCTGTCTTTAAAAGCTGACACTTGTTTTTTCCCTTGTGACCTTCATCAGTGATGCCCATATGCGTGAGCTGTGCTCTCTTGAAGCCTCTGGTTCCATATCCTTCCTGTGACCCACGTCCTTATATATCTTTCTCAAAGATAAAAATCTTCTGTTCCCTTCACTGTTAATGAGCTGGAGCAGGTCTTCTAGGGTCTTACAAGCTCTTCCTCTAGTCAGGTGTCAGCAAACAGTGGTCCACAGGCCAAATCCAGCTCATCATCTGTTTTTGTAAATGAAGTGGTTGGTCTTGGGGTAGGGTGCTTTTGGGTTTGTTTGTTTGTTTGTTTGTTTGTTTTTGGAGACTGAGTCTCACTCTGTCACCCAGGCTGGAGTGCAGTGGCACGATCACAGCTCACTGCAGCCTCGACCACCTTGGAGGGTGATCCTCCTACCTTAGCCTCCCAACTAGCTGGGACTAGAGGTACATGCCACCACGCCCAGCTAACTTTTTTGTATTTTTTGTAGAGATGGGGTTTTGCCATGTTGCCCAGAGGTCTCAAACTCCTGGGCTTAAGCAATCCGCACACCTGTGCCTCCCAAAGTGCTGGGATTACGAGCATAAGCCACTGTGCCCAGCCCTGTTTTTGTAAAGTTTTATTAGAGCTACATCACACACATTCATGTACCTGTTATCTATGGCTATTTTTGCACTACAATGGTAGAGTTGAGTAGCTGTGACAGAGTCTTAATGGACTATAAAGCCTAAAATATTTACCATCTGGTCCCTTACTGAAAAACTTTACCAGCCCCTCTTCTTGACAATACACTTTTGTACTTTGCTGCTATCAGTTTTGTTTTATTTTGTTTTGTGGGTGATAGTTAACATAGTGACATTAGACTTGGACTTATAAATAGAGAAAGAGACAGAGAGGGAGGAAGGATGAAAATGTGCTTACCCATAAATCTGTAATCTGGATATACTAACAGGGAGATTTTCTGTAAGATGCAATTTTTCTATACAGCTTTTGGTATCCTTTCAGAGTACTGGGATAGTAGAGTCAGACTGATTCTGCATGTCTGGTCTGCAGTTCTTGGGAGATAATGATGATACTTATAAATAATAACAATATTGATAATGGTGGTCATTTGTTAAGTGCTTCCTATGTGCCAGGCACTATGTGAAGTACTTTAACTTGCTTCTTTGGAAAGATCCAAATTAACACTATTGGGGAACTTGTTACAGATTTGCTTAAACAATTAGCAAGCGATGGCTGTGCTTACAAAGAATTAATGATACGTATAACATAAATGTGATTATGATTACTCACTAATTCTTTCTCAGGGTGGGGTAAGCTCTTCCAGCAGGGAAGGTGTCCCTAAGGGTGAGGTCTTCATCCCAATCCCCTGAGCTCTTTCCTTCTGCCCTACTTCTGTTCCAGTATGTTTCTTGCCCCCCGCATGGATCCCCACCTGTTTGCTCTCTAGGCACCCTGACTTCCTCTGCATTGTTTCAGTGCCCAAACATTACAGAACAAGGCTTGCCTGCCTCACTATGAAAACTCAGCTGTTGCTGAACTGAATGTGCAGCAGTCTCTTCAATGCACCTGTGGGCTGCATTCTCCCATGCTGAGCCAGGTTCCTCTCATGGTGACCATGCTCAGGGACAAGTACTAGGCCTCAAAATCCTGTAATAAACAACCCAGCTGCCTGGCTACAACCCAGGGTCTCTCAGGGATCCTGCCCATTGTTGCCCTGACTGTGCTAAACTGTTGCCCACTTACACTTCATGGACATTGCTGGTCTTACATGAATATATGTGCTAACAGACTCTCACTGTCTACCTCGAGCATGCATTTCCCAGCCCGCTGTTGTCCAGTGAAGTGTTCATTATTTTGACCCTAGTCAGGACCTGGAGGAAATAGTCTATAGGATAGGAAGTGTTTCCTCTCTCAACAATAGACATGCTTTCTGTAACGTCTGTTCTAGTTTCTCTTCGAACGTTTCCTATTTATCTCTCTGACTGATGGAATGTGAATTCATACATTGAAGGCCATATGCTTTCTAACTCCAGAGCACTTTTAAAATCCCTTAATTTATATTTATTCCTCCATGTGTGGGTGTCTCTCTCTCTCTTTCCCCTTCCCCTCCCTCCCCTCTCTCTCTCACCCCACATCCCATCCCATTTCTCTCTTTTTTTCTCTCTCTCTCTGATTCTAAACCAAGGAGAATATCTGGTCTCAAATCTAACAGCACCATATTTACTACTTGACGTTAGACAAATCAACTCATTGTTTTCAATAGCTGTAACATGAAATCTAAGCACTTAACTTGCCAGATCCCTAAGTTGTTTTGGTGAGGCTGAAATGAGGAAGTAAATTTATTCATCTGGTAAGTATTTATTCAGCCTTTAATGTGTATCAGGCACTATACCAGGTTCTGGGATACATTTATGAAGAGAACAAAGGAACTTTCTTACCTATGGCAGTGACATTTTGGTTGGGAAGACATATATTAGGTGAGGAAACAAACAAAATAAGTTTTGCAGGTTGTGGTGGGTGCTTTGCGGGAAGTGAGCATGATGCGGTGACTGAGAGTGACAGGGACAGCGATACTCAAGATAAGGCTGCCAGGAAAAGCCTCTTCAGGGAATCGATATTGACAGTGTGACACTCGCAGTCTGTTTGAGAGAAAACCTACCGTTTACTGAACTGCAAACACACCTTGTAAGTGGTAAGATGTCACGTCAGTGAAGAGTAGTCCCCTCTAATCCTTTGTGCAAGAGGAAAAATTACGAAACAGTAAGTTTTCCCAATTTGTGATGCTGTAACTTCGTAATAATCACTATACTTTCTTGTGAGCTCCTTTTTTTTTTAAATCTAAATCTTTTACTACTTTCTCCTCTTCTGTTTTTTGTTTCTTTGTTTGCTTGCTTGCTTGCTTGCTTGTTTTTGAGACAGACTTTCGCTCCTGTTGCCAGGCTGGAGTGCAGTGGCATGATCGCAGCTCACTGCAACCTTTGCCTCCCAGGTTCAGGCGATTCTCCTGCCTCCACCACCATGCCCAGCTAATTTTTGTATTTTTAGTGGAGATAGGGTTTCACCATGTTGGTCAGGCTGATCTCCAACTCTCAACCTTAGGTGATCCACCTGCCTCAGCCTCCCAAAGTGCTGGGATTACAGGTGTGAGCCACCATGCCTGGCCTCTCTTCTGTTTTTGATTTGTACTGGCCTCATCTTGTCATCTGGCCCCTATCTATGGTACTGTTTTCCTTCTGCCTGCTCTCAAACTTCCCTGCCACTGTTCATACCCTTCCTTCCTGCTGCTTGACCTGCTGCATGCCATAAACCCATGAAATTTGTTTCCATTTCTAAGACTTGAACCCTATACTTCTAAAACCTTCCCTAAGGTTTCCTAAGCTGCTCGTTTTTCTGCTAACCTACCTACCCTTCAGAATATAGGGAATTTCTGCTACTTACCTCCTGAAGACAGGAGTATTTCCAAATTGATCTGACTAGAATTGGCTGGCATAGTGCCTGGCACATAGTAAACCCTCAATAAGTATTTATCGACTTTTAATGAATAAGTGAACTGATTTTGCTGATCTCATGCAGTCTGTCTACAGGGTTAAAGTGTTTTTTCCTCTATAATTTTACATCTGTTTTCCCCTCACATGTAAAATGCATATAAAAGCCTTCACCTTCAGCTCTATAGGATAGTAAAATCTGATCTCTTCTTCAGAGGATTTAAAAAAATCGTAATCTACTTTCTCTGTTTGTCATACATGTAAAACTTTGTCATTGATCCCAGAAACACCTAGAGGCATTGACAGTGTCTCTGAGATTCTTTGTACATTGTCCAACATAGTGCATAATGACAAGCCTCGGAATTTAGTATGTAAATGGATTTTTGTTAATGATAATAACCATCACTGAAATTTCAGCTGTTTTGGTTTCTGTTTTCAGCCTCTTGAATTATCAAATGTCTTATTCATATTAAGTAGAAACGTCTAAGGGGAAAATCTTTGTATTAAGGAAGTTGTCATGTTTTCAGAGTTAAGTAGCAACTAAATGCAATGTTTCTTTTGAAGAGGATTTTCAAATATATCCAGAGTTTGGTTTTAGACACTCTGTGTGATATTATTGATCAGCAATAGCAACAATAACTTAGCTACAAACAACTTTCAGAGACTTTTCAACAGCAAATAGAATACTCACTTTTTATCAGTATAAAGTTGTGTTTAGAATCATCACTGCCAACTCGTTTCAAGAACTTAAGTGTTAAGTATTCCCTTAAATCTATATCTTTTTGTGTTATGTCAGTTAGTAATAACTTGTAAATGATCCTTCAGTTTTGAACATTCTCTGTTTATAGTTCTAAAATACTTAAATAATACCAAAAATTGATGAAGAATCCCTTTGGGTTTTTGTTGTTTAGATTATATTCTTTAATTCAAGAAAACCCACATAATTTACACTGGATTTTTATTTAGACTTATACAAAGACCTGACCTATGTGATCAGGAACAACTTCAAAATTTCAGTATTTATGATTTATATTTGTTGCCCCGTGGGATGTATTAGGTTGGTATAAAAGTAATAGCGGTTTTTGCCATTACTTTTAATAACTCTAAAAAAAACTCTAAAGCAGTGGGGCAGACTTTCAAATAAATATACTAATAATTACATGTCTGGGAGGCCCCTGTCTCCTTCAAAGCAGTCACCTAGGAAGGCTACACATTTGTTCCAGTAATGTTGCTATGGCTTAAAAATGTTGTGGAATGCCTCTGAAATGCTAAGAAGTAAAGGTAAAATGACATTATTTTAAATAACCTGAATTGTGGCAGAGGTGAATTGAATTTTGTTGAGTAGTCAAATCATCCCAGGAACAAGTATAGTAAATAAAATCTGGAGTGTTGCTTGGAGGCATAGTTGGATGTAAAATAACAAGATGGGCTTTCCTAATAATGCATAAACTAACTCTTAAAATTGTCAAAGAGGAATTCCAGAACTTTGGACCTTGGAATAAATGTATAAGCTCCCAAGGTAGCTACTGTGAAGAACAGTACTTGTCTAGGTAGGGAAAAAAATATGTGTATGTTTGCAAAATAAGATCAGTTTTATTACTTTATAGACAAACCTTGTAGATGAAAAAAATACTCCTATCATGGAACTCTTTATAATCAAACTTCCGAATTTAAGTAAGTAGAATTTCTGCCTCATCCTTTCTAAGCCTGTTGAGAAATCTGGATTTCTAATAATGACTTATTACCTTAAAAAAGTAATGTTTACTGTTTTAAAAGTAGATGCTTTGCAGTTTCTCTTAACCTTTTTTTGATTAGCTTTGTTACTCTATTCAATTTTTATTTCAGTGTATCCATCTTTATTCACTCTGAGATTCTCAAAATGTGTTTTCTCATTGTAAAATTATCAAACTGTTGAACTAAGTTAGAAAATAATATCTAAGCCGAAGGCTATTAATTGTTCTATATTGTTTCAAGCTCTTTTTTGTTGACATTAGTAATGATCAAATGCCTTTCTTTTCAAAGTGAGACCCTATTATCTAAGAGAGAAGTCTCAAATTAAAGATTTTATAAAAACAAATAGCCCTCAATTTTGGAGTTTCTATTATATTTTTATGTTTATTAATAAAAGCTTTAAAAATAGAGTTCAGCCAAACTGCTGGATATTGTTTCTCTAATGTAGAGACTTCCAGGTGGACTCATCAGCCAAGCATGGGGGGTGGAGCTGATGTGTCTTGCTTGATTGGGGCTTTTCCAAATTCATTTTGCCACATCAGTCTTCATCCAAGTCATCCAGGCCCCTGTTTCTTCATTGCTGAGTTGAAATAATAAAAGGTAAAATGGAGCATGGAAAGCAGAGAAAATTGTTATCCTTCTGCAAAGCGGCTAAGACAGCTAAATTGTGACATAATTTGAACTGTTCAAATTTGACAAGTTTGATTGGAAAATTATGTGACCCATGTAATTAGAGATCAAAATGGCCACTAGTTTGCAGTTTTAAAGAGTCATAGATTGGTGTTTTTACCACAGACTGATATTATTCTGCCCCATATTAACTATTGCACAAATGACTATTGTTTTGCAGTTTGGTGATTTAAATGCCGTGTCTCCTGGAAATCTGGATAAAGGTAAGAATTGAAAATAATGTACATTTTAAGAACTTTTTTTCACTAACAAATTCTCATAGAGGAAAATACAGTGTATGTTTCCAATACTCTGATTTTGCAGAAGTGGCATACAAATCCTAGATAAATGTGAAACTCCTGTCTTCATTATTTCTCCATTTTTCCCCATCGCTATGCCTTCTACATATGAGGTATTTTAATTGCAGATAATTGAATTTAAATGTAGTTATAAAGTTCTTTACACTTTTTGCCTGAAGTTCATTACAAGTAACAAGAAATTATTTCTGACCATGGCTAGAGTCCTGGAGATAAGTGATAAAATTGGATGAGACATTTTTATTCAAGGCCCACCAGGCAAGAAAAAAGATTCCTCGGCTCACCTACCTCACCAATTCATACTTTTGTATAGAAAAAGAACTCAGAGATAGCAGTGAGGTTTACTGTAAATGCAAGATTAGTAATGGTATAGATGAAGAAGGTAACATATATACTTCTGAAATTTTAATAGCATTGCCACTCTAATATACAGTATAATATGATAACATGATATATATTTCTGAAGAACCTCAGGATCAACAAAATCACACCTAAAAAGGTGGACTTAGGGGGAGATAGAATGGGGATAGAGCACACAAATCTTACCCACCTTTATAAGCAGAGCACAAGCAAAACAATACTGATAAAAATACCAGTGCAATTTTTAAAAACAAGTAAATTTTCTGTTAAACACTGCAGGAAACAGAGCTCTTTCTTTTAAAAGGTGGTGGAGGGAGGGAGGTATCTTGAGGTTTTAAAGAATTTTTATGGTTATTGACTATTGGAGACAGGTACAAAATGCACAGAAACTGGGGAGAACTATGCACTTAGCCCTTCCAGGCCAGAGTCACTGGGGAAAATGAGGTGAAAGGAAGTACGTGGGGAGTCTGTAAAGAGGTTCAGCGCTGTTCTCCAGAGCGTGCTATATTAAGGTACTCAGTACAGTAGCAATGCAGGGAAATTAGAAAATTATAGCCAAAAAATTTGTTACTACAAATATATACTCTATAGGATTAACCAAATAACCCTCAGAAAAATAAGTCAATGATGATATTAATTAGTAATTTTAGAGCAAGAAACGTGGTAACTGATACCCATGTCCATTATAAAGCAACACTGATGATGTACTCACACCAAAGCCTCATAACCCAAATTTAGGGGTTTCATCCCAGGGTGTCCAGAAGGGCAGTAGAGATTTACTACTCAGTCAGAGACTGCATTCCAGCCAGCCTTCTTCACACAGTGCTGAACGACAATCTTCTGTAAACTCCTGTAGCACCTAATTTTAGTTTTTATGCACCAAATTTCCATAACCTGACGTAGATTCCTAGGAAATGTCTTCAAGTTTTTATAGAAGCATAAAATGTCTACAGAATTACATCCCTTTGTCCTTAGGACCTGGAGAACAGGCTTGCTTTTATAAGTTGCTTTGTAGATTTTCCAAAGGAAACCTGTCACCCAGAGATAGACGTAAGCAAAACCTACCTGGAACACTTAAGTTTGTCCAGTCCGTTATCTCACTACCCTTTCCATCCACAACAAAATAGATAGAAGGACTTTCCTCACTTTGTCTCCACTGCCCTCCCTGCCTGAAAATTAGTTTTTGTCTTTTCAGTGCTCCCTTTTTTATTATTTTGACACTAATTTCTTAGGCACAGGGAAGTCTGTGGACAGGGAGCAGAGAAGCAGTGTGACTTGTCCTCACCTGCTGGAGGTGGCCACGCTGGTCCCATTTACCCCCAGACCTCTTGATGGCTCTTGAGATAGAGCCCGATGGGCATACTCAGGGCCTAAAGATTTAATGTGAAATCCTAGGAGTTTTTGAGGGCTTCTCCCACAAAATGAGAATTCTTGTTCTGATAATAAAAGAGATATTTGCTCCATATAAAAATTTCAAATAATACAGAGAATTAGAAACTATAGAAAGTGAAGCTTTATTATCACAACCCTAAGAGACTACCACCACGAAGAGTTTGTGTTAAGATCCTTACAGACATTTTTGTTTTATGTATAAAAACATGAAAAACCGAAACATTTCATGCAAACATGTTTCAAGTATACCCTCTTGATGAAGCAAATGTCTACAAAAGGTATCCCTCTCCCTGTAGCCCTTCAACACTTTGAATATACTTGTTCTGACACACTCAAATATTATCATTAAGTTCATTTTCCAGAGGCAAAAAGGTAACTTGATAAAGTAGGTGGGCCAAGATATCTTTTGCCTCATCTAAGAGCACTTCTTTGTTTTATTGGTCACTAATGCATGACACACATTTCTAGGTAATGCATATTAATCTCCACCTATTTAATCACAAATTACCATTTCTCAGACCTTGCTCCTGGTGGCTGTACACTGTACAACCATATATGGAAGCACTTTTACATCTCACTGCTTTTTTCTAGAACCAGCTTTACCCCAATCATAATGAAATAAGAAAAGTCAAGGGGCCTTGTTTATAGAGACAGCTGCATTAGCAGAGATTTTTGCTGTGGGTGTCTGCCAAGTGGTAAAGCTACAATTTTACTGCTAGCAAAGAATCCAACTTAATCTGACTAAAGAGATACTTGTTGCACATTCATTGTATGTGATATGCCATAGAACAGTAGAGAATGGAGACCTGACTTTGTTTATACAAGCCACTGTAATTATCCCTCATGAAGAGGTATTCGGAGGAGACTGTCACCCAATAGTAAAGCTGTATATGTGCATTTTCTGTCTCTAATGTACTTTTGAATTTTAACAGTGCATACTGGAAAAAAATTAAATGGCATTCTATTATAATGATGCCTTAGTTAATATAAAATGTATTACAATTTGGGGGTAACCGTGATTATATAATGCATTTGATTTCCAGAAATGAATACCAGCTATTAACAGTATCAGCTGCCAAGAATGGAAATCCATTGCACATTTTTAATCTGATACTACTGCCTCAGCCTTAATAATTTTTATAATAAAAATTAAGGGTTTATTTAATACTGTGACCATCTATAACATTGATGAATGCCAAAAAGTCTTACAGCAGCCTCTGTTTATACATGGAATAGTAATATTAAGAATCAACATAGTTCTGACTCACATTAACGCTAGCACAGATAAAATGTGTATTTAGTGTAGATTTTTGGAGGAAACAAAACTTTTTTTGTATTTGCGTTTTCAGCTCAGTACATTCCTCAAAAGTCAGCATAACATACCAAAGTGACTACTTTATTATGACACAAATTATGCCGTTATTTAATATAGACACTTATGGAAATTCCAAAGGCTTTTTTAAAAAAGTTAATGAAGTATCAATCACAAATTGCCAAAAGTAAATTAATCTCGCTTTGTTTGAAAGAATTATAGATGCATCAATACAGCATTGATATGAATACATTCCGATGAAAAGAAAACCTATAAGCTTTGTTTCCTGAGAAGAGCTAAGATGTTGCTTTCTTAATGTACTATATTAAAGTGTTTCTAAAGCACGTGTTGATTGCTATTTTCTAATTTGTTTTCTGATAATAGTCTTGGTTTTATTTGTGCAGATGAAGGCAGTGAAGTGGAAAGTGAAATGGATGAAGAACTGGATGACTCTTCAGAGCCTCAA
Organism: Macaca mulatta; assembly: GCF_049350105.2. NCBI lineage: Eukaryota > Metazoa > Chordata > Mammalia > Primates > Cercopithecidae > Macaca > Macaca mulatta. The sequence goes on from NC_133420.1 coordinate 96,229,563, forward strand.
GCCAAAAGAGAGAAAACAGAGCTGAGCCAGGCATTTCCAGTGGGCTGCATGCAGCCTGTTCTCGAGACTGGCGTGCAACCAAGCCTCCTGAATCCAATTCACAGCGAGCACATTGTCACAAGTACTCAGACTATCAGACAGTGCAGCGCTACAGGAAATACCTACACTGCAGTCTAAAGAATATTAAAGCGTATTTCTCCAGCTTACATTAACCCTGTTGATATTGGGCTTAAGTTGAAAATTTAATAAGCCTGAAGGTCGACTGTTGTCAAATTCTATCTGTGCTGAACATTAACTTTTTGGAGTTGTGAAATGGAATGGGTGTATGTATTTTGCCAGATTTTTTTTTTTAACGTAAACAAATTATTTGCCTCTTAATAATGAATTTTTTCCCTTAGTTTCAGGTGTCAAGAAGGATTTTTACAACACTTAATGTCAATGTTTTGTTTTCTTATAATTAAAAAGTAATTTACATTTTTTTGTAGCTTAAAATATTTTCTTGTTGATTGTTAGTCTTGGTGTATGATTTCATGTGTAAGTTTTTAAATTAGATGCACTTCTGTGAAATATCAAAAGAAATGATTGTTTTGATTGACACTGGAGGCATGCCCATTTGGCAGCAGATGCATCAAATTTGCTTTTGAAAGGTGCTTTTCATTGGACAGAACCATAAGACACTATTTTGATAACATTTTGAGTACGGAGAGAGAATACAGAGCATTTTTATTATAGTGCTAGAGGGTTTGGAAGGTCATCTATTTTTCGCTGAGGAAAAATTGAGCTGTGCATTTATCAGTTCAGAGTAAATGACAGAATTGCAAGAGATTATGCTAATAGGTACATAGTTTGTGTACATAATTATTAAAACATGTTAACAATGCAAGCTTCCGTTAAACATTGAATTTTAACTATTATTTGCATACCAATTCCTCTGTTTAAAGACTACTGATTCTGTATTTGGGACCACTGCACAGATGCATTCTGCTGTTAAGTGGGGGCTGTTATAGTTAGATACTGAAGCAGGAAAAAATGACTTGACTTTTTTTTTTAAGTGTACATGCTACTTATGCTGAGCTGGACATACAGGAAACCATTCCATTTGGATGACTTTCTTTTATTCCAGGTCTTTTTCCTAATAGTAGTTCAATATGCTGCTATTATAAACGAGAATTTATAGAATGCACGGAATGTAGCAACCTACATAATGTTATTTCCTTCAAAACTATTTCCTGGTTTCTAAAGTATGTGGATTTAAATTGTAAACAGAACCTGAAGGCAGTGTAACTGGCACACCTCACTGTTACTTATCCCCAATTCTGTAGGATTTGGATAGGTGGCTGGATGGACCATTGCCATTGAAGAATGTACATCAGGGATCATCGTACCTCGGCTATTACATGGTGCCTTAAAACAGAACTGAAGCTAAGGTTTAGTAAGGTTTATTTTGTTCATGTGACTAACTCTTCAATCCATTTGACAAAGTGTGCCTGTCATTTTCAGATTCCCGAAGTAAGGACAGGTGACATGTTCTTCAAAGGAAATTTAGGGAAAACAAAGAAAAACAAAAAGACAAAAATCAGTTTCCCTCTTTGAGTGACCGTGGATCTATTTTTTATTCTTAGAGCTGAATATTACTTGATTACAAATCAGATTGCTTAAGGGTGTGGAATAGCAGGCTAGTTTTAATACCAACTTGTTACATAAAATCATATATGTTTTAGACCATTCTTATTTAGTTACAATTTTAGAAAGTTAACAAAGTAAGCAGGTACTTATCGAAGTGCATCTTTTCAGTCTAAATGTTTGTCTGTGTGTCTAGGTGCTGGTGTGTCCACATGCACACATGAGTGCCCATGGGGCAGGAGTCTGCTACAAAGTCAGAAGGTGAGATCCTAGAGAGTTATACCCAGCCCCATTTTAATTTGCATGAAAAGCCTAGGTTCTTTTAAGCGCTCAAATTATTTAATGATTAAAACACAAAAAAGGCACATCTGTTCATTTAAATAGTTGTAAAAAACTAATCAGCAAAAATAAATAGATAATAAAGCCAAAAAAAAGGAAAGCACAAAATGATTGACAGATTATCAAATGAGGCCTATATTAAAACCAAGATGTTTATCTTTCCAGTGGTATTGGGGTAAGGGGGGTGGGGGGTTGGAAAGAAGAGGTGAGCCAGTCTGTAAAGTTAGAAATACCAAATGGCTTATCAGGTAATACACAGTGTATTTAAGCTGCTGTTGCTTGATTGCCTCAGACTACTCAAATAACATCAACGACATTTCTTAAGTAAAATTTAAATATTTTAGATATAATTTTAAAAACTGATCCAAATTTTTTATTTTACAACTCATATATTTGAAAGTCTTCACTAGCATGGTAGCATCACCTTCATCTAAATATCATTTAAATTACTGTCCCCCTTTTTCCTCCCAAAAAGACAATGGATTTGTACCAAAACACACACACAAAAGGCAAACAAAACATGGTAAGCTGCAAAAGATCATGTATCTACTTCATTGTGCATAGGAAGTGTTTACAGGTAAAATTAAAATCAAAAACTGAAAAAAAACTCTTCATTTTGGCTCTTCTTTCTGAATTTTTTCAGTTTCCTGTCTCTACCCACCATCCTTTGAATGATACCATATCTGTATTGGACCAAATGTATTTATTGGTTGCATTTTGTTTATTGGATGACTTTAAATGTATTTATTATCATTGTTTCCTTTAATTTAATGTTGGATATATTTGTATCATTACAGGAATCTGATAATAATGGGTAAATTTAGATTGATGAGGCTTAGGGATCGGGGATGCTCCAGGATTCAACATTTCTTCCAATTGTTCATGGTTTGTTCTAAATTAGGACAGATTAAGAACTAATAAACATGATTACATTTGAACTAGACTCAATAAAAATATTCTGATCTCCTTTATGAATATTTAGGAATATTCTTTGTGACTAATGTAAGTAGTTTGGATCAAAACATAAAAAGAAGACCTATGGTTTATGCTACTTCTGGTTATTTGTAGTTCACAGTAAAACATGCACACACATACACACAAACATTTTCATCAATTTCAAATTTGAATTGTGAAATATTTGAGAAAATAAAAACATAATTTATACATTTGAGCAAATTGAGCAATCACATTTATTGCATCTATTTCCATTTTTCCCTTTTTTCATTCATTGAAACTGGGTTTTCTAAATAATATTAGACACTAACACTCTTAACAGATTTATTCACAAATGACACAAGTACACATTTTAAGACTTCTTTGTATTTCTTGCAATTATAACCAATCACTAGTCATGAAATATACCTACATAAACCAAGTGCTACACTTTCAGTGAGGAAGCATGTAAGGAAGGTATGTTGACTGTTTTTAAGTTTCAGAAAAGATATTTTCATAGGATTGAGTATCATGGGTATAGTTTGATCTTGACATATACTTTGAAAATCATACTCAGAAGATTTGCATTCATGAAACCAATGAACAATAGGGTGGAATGGATGAACCAGCTCCTTGGAAGACAGGGCCCAATTTTCAATTTTTTCTTTGGCTATCAAGTTGCTAGTCACTTATTCAGGATTTTCATCCAAACTGTGTTTGGACTGACTGTATAAGTCTTACTGCCTTTTCAGAAATCTGCTTTCCTTTGTGTGATTTTTCTCGTACTGTATAGCACGGTTTATGCACCTCTCTTTAGATGGTGTACTTTAAAACAAAGTAAAATTTAGAAAATGGTTTTAACACTGCATACCTAAAATTAGTAGTGTGCAGCATTGACTGCCTTTGATTTGTAGTAAACAAGTAAAAATGAATACGTTCTTGTAGATGCTGTAAAAGTCATTCAGGAATGAATACGGTTTTAGTGCCGTAATCATGAATCTTTTTATATGAATGCACTGTCTAAAAGTGCTAAATGCATTTTCAAATTTTTAAAAATTCCTCAGATGATATATTTGAAATGTCTAAAATAATGCTGTGCTTGAAACATTAGTGTAAAAGAAAAAAAAAATGTGTGTCACTGTGATGTTGGTCCTCCCCGTGTGGACACAAGTAGAAAGTAAAAACTTGGCAAGTCACTTTTGTGTACAGTTTGAGGCTGAGGCAGTGGTTATATACAATACATTGACCTTTATTAGATCCCCTGACACACACATTCTTGGTGAGAAAATAACAACCATCCACAAATTGAGATCAGAACTTCTGTGATCTGTATGAATCACACCAGATCATGGGGGAGGAGGATTGGCATGCAGTGCTATTGAAAATTGGGCTTGTTGCTAGATCAGAACAACCTCCATGTATATGGTTAGAACAAATCAATTAATGGAATCCTAGTATTTCTGCAAGTTTGGTGATTTTTAAAAACTGGAATAGAAGCATTAATTCAGTGCTTAGTTCTAGTATTAGAAAACCCTTTTGATGTAATGCCTTGTATTAACCCTTTGAGCATTGTAAGATATACAATGGGGGACAAAAGCCTTTCAGATCATTTATTTAGACTTAGACCGGTAAAGTATACTCTATATCCAAATGTCTAATTATGCTGTTTTTTTAAAGGGGGGGGTAGGAAGAGAAAGTGTTTCCACGCCGAACACTTGCATTTTATATACAACTCTTAATTTTTCTTCAAGAGGGCTTGATATATTTATTCCCAAATATTCACTGCCATCTAAGTAAGTGTACTGTTTACAGAAAAAAAAAAAATCAACTTTTCTAGCATCACACCATAGTTTCTAGAAAAGGAGGACAAATACATGGGCCTGGATAGACCTATGTCATAACTGATTTCTGCACATTGAAGGTACCTAGATTGCCTTTAAAAGGTATAAGGAAAGGGTTAAGTTTCTTTTTTTTTTTTTTTTCTTTTTTTCCCAAAATGAAACAAAAGATCTCATTTATTTAGCTTTAGAAAGTACAAGTGTAAGTGAAGCCTTAGGAAGAAACGAGTTCGAGTGGATTAAGAGAATCTGAACTCTTTGGGGGCAGTTAGGCTATTTGGAGTTAGATCGCTCATAAAATATTGTTTGGGAATTTCACACAGGGCATAATTTTATCTATGCTCCAAAACTTTAATACTTTGTCAAAAAATTATATATAGATAGAATGGAGAGCAAAGCACTTGATTTTAAGCTCATCTGTCAGGAGATGCTATGACTACTGCTTCTGATATCTCTAAATGTCAGTCTGCTTACACCATTGCTGATTTTGTTCAAGGGACTCGCTTCGTGCACTTGATTCCCTCTGTTCCCTGCGTGATCGAACATGAAAGCAGTGTTGTCTGCAGATGTGCTTGCGCTGCCCTAGCCGGGCGCAAATAAGAGTGTAACCTATTCTGATGTCTGGTGAAAGGACATCCATAGCATAGTGCAAGTATGCCGTAAACATTGCTTTTTAGGCAGTTTAGGAAGTCAAACCATGCAAATTACTCATGTGTTAACATGCAATACTCAAAGGGTTTTAATTTAACTCTCTTCTTTTGAATTCTTCATGATGATTTACTGTAAATGCTTCTCAGTTTGCATGCCTTGATCATTGCTGCTAGTGATTTTATGTGCCAGTAGACCTGAGTTTAGTTTACCAATTTTACTTAAATAGTAAAAGCCACTTACAAAGTGACTGCCTAGGATTTTTTTTTTCCTTTCATTTGAAATAATTGATAATACTTTTTTTAAAAAGAAAAATGTGTTTTGTCTCTTCTTTTATTTTGTTCTATTTTATTTTTCTCCCCTCTTTCCTTTGTTTCTTTAAATAAATTATGATGTTGGGATTGGAAGCCCTGAGTAATGAAAATCTTTGGTAAGAATTGTTTATGTAGCTCAATAATGAGGACAACAAATCTTTTTTAGAAGAATTTTGATTCTGGGGAGGAAAGAAAATATAAAAACTCCCATTGACTGTTGATAACCAAGTAAATTTTTCCTTCAATAAATTAGTGTTTTTGAAGAAATGATCGCCTTGTTTTAACCTGCTAAACAACAATTTTAAATGACCCAATAAAGAAGCTATTGAATTTTATTCGTTTAAAAAGCATCTTTTGTACCAAAGCAAATTTTTTTCTCTACTCATTTCTATCATCAATTTGGACCTATGGTGGTGACCAATGCATTGGTTACAGAAACTTTAAGTGAGTGCCTTGAAAAAACTTGGAAATTTGTGCCTGAGGTGGTAAACTTTTAATTAGGTTAATTGTAGTGCTTACCAATCAGTAACTTCACTATCACTCAGGGCTTTCGTACCTTCTAGGTAAAACTTCTTTCATTGTGTTTTTTTAAGATAACTGTATTTTTTTTAAGTGCCATCATTTAAATTTCACTTAGTAAGTGGCCGATTACATTATTCAGTCCCACAAGCACAGAAACATAGTAACACTAGGAGATATTTGAACATTTATTTTACAATCGACTGAATATATTATGTAAATGAGGTAAGCAACTTTTGTAGAGATTGTATGTGTGAGATAATGTAATGTTCTTTTCCAGTTTTTGGACTACAGTTGAATAAACTTTTTAATTATTTAAAAACATCTTTACCGAATAACATGTGATGGTTTTTTGTATAATGTATTTGATTTTGTAAATACGTATTTCCTGATGTGATTTTTGTGAGAAATGCTAAATCTTTTAGTATATCATGTCCTCTCAAAATTGGCAGGAGCTAAATAATAGTTTGTGGGCGATTTGTATTGTGTACTGTACAATAACTGGGGAACTTTTATAATTATAAAAATATATATTAACTTTTAGTGTGTTGTTTAAACAAATGACTGGAACATACTAAAGATATTAGTAGGATTTTTCTGAATATTTCAGACTTGAACTCAGGCTAGCTTTCTTGTGTTTTTCAAAACAAAATGGTGTCTTGTCTTTTAAAATCAATAAATTTGTTTCCTTGTTACAAATACATTGGAAATGGCTTGGGTTTTTTTCCCCTCAAATCACTGCCTGGAAGCTAATAATACAGTACCTCATCTGGAGGGTAGTATCTGTCATTCATTAACTTAGAAACAAAATTAAGTTGTTTTCCTTTTTTGTGTCAAATAAAATTGGCAATATTTACACATGAACAGCACAAAAAGAGAAAATTATAAGCCCAGCAGGGTACAAATCTTACCCTCAAAGAAAATTAATGATTGAGTGCTATATAATTTCAGAAGCTGTCACATTTCCATTGTAAATCCAGATTTTTGGATGTGCATAGTGTGTTTGTTTTATGTCACTTCACAGATATTTGGCACTCAAGTTCCTTTCTTACATTCAACTTGCTTATTAAAATTTAACGCACTTAAGAAGATATGCTGCCAGTGTTTTTCCATAGAATACCTACAGGAAAATTCACTTTTTGGTGTACAATTCTATGAGTATTGACAGACACATACAATCATGTAGCCACCACCCTAATCAAGTTTAAAATGATTTATGTCACATTTAATTTACTTTCAAATCACTATATATATATATATAGCCTCCTGTTAGAATATGGAATAGCCCATTTATATGGGGTTTCTTTAAAAGAAATACAAGGCAAAAAATATACTTTTTGGAATCTCCAGCATGATACTTCCAGATCGTAGTCTAAAGTTATCTCTAAAACTACACTATTGCTGGGTGCAGTGGCTCATGCCTGTAATCCCAGCACTTTGGGAGGCCAAGACGGACGGATCACGAGGTCAGGAGTTCGAGAACAGCCTAGCCAATATGGTGAAACCCCGTCCTACTGAAAATACAAAAATTACCCAGGCGTGGTGGCACACACCCATAGTCCCAGCTACTTGGGAGACTGAGGCAGAAGAATCGCTTGAACCCGGGAGGTGGAGATTGCAGTGAGCCGAGATCGTGCCACTGCACTCCAGCCTGGTCAACAGAGCAAGACTCCGTCTAAAAAACAAACAAATAAAAACAGCTACACTATTGGCATCATAGCCCACAGAAACACCAAATTCATTTTAACTTACATTGGTATTTAAACTAGTAGCTTAGAAACGTATCCAAATAATGTTATTTAATAAACAAATGAAAGAACCATAGGCAAAATTATAGCTAATAGTAGAGACAATACTAGAGTAGAAAGAAAAGTAATCTGACCAGTTTAGGCATTTTTATGTTGCAGCCGTTGCCACTTGTGAGATATTTGGAATTTTCATACAAAATGAAGAGTTCCCAGTTTCTAATCTTATTTTCATACTTGATTTCCCTTGGAAATTTTAGGTCTTTCAAATCTCTTATAATTAGTGCATTACTTGGCTATAATACTAGTCCTGCCATGAGTTTTTAATATTATTTTCTTCTGCTTTGGAACTCAGACATTTCAAAACTTGAACTCAGCCTACTACCAGAGAAATGTAACTTGTTTTTATTTACCCATTCAATTCGATCACCAAATATGTTTTCATTTTGGTCTAAAGGTAATGTAGTTTCTCTCTGTTGCTCACTCTCTCTCTCTCTCTCTCTTTCTCTCTTTTTGAAAATACAAATAAAAGATAATGAAGTTTCTTGAGACTATGGAGTTCACATAGCTAGTCTCTCATGATCAATAATCACAACCTCGAAGGAGACAAACATTCATGTGAATGTGGAGCAACCTCTAAAACTGAGGTTTTAACTTGTATAACACTTGAATGTTTTGCAGTTTGTGTGTATGCCCATATTTCTGCGAAGAAGTTTCATAGTTTTCATCACATTTTCAAAGGTATGTGCAACCCAAAACTCACTGTTTAGAATGCTACCACTAAATTTCAAACATATAAAATGACAAGTCTAGAAATAGCATATTAATAATTACTAATAGCATGTTGATTCGTTATTATCAACAGTAAATAACAAACCCCAAGCCTTTGCATAATCTTAAAAGATTATGCTTTCTTGGGTTCAAAAAGTTATAGTGAAGCCTTCAAACTCAAACCATTTACTCTCGATTTTGTACTCAGGTTGCAATGCAATAGAAACAATGACAAAGTCAAAATGGCATAATTCAGTTGGAGCTTCTGAAGAATTAACTGATTTTAAAGATATTGGTGATAATTCTTATCTAGAACTGTATCCACTCACAACAAGAATTATATGGCACACTCCCACAGGAACTGAGGAAAGCTTAATGGAGTATTTGCAATGATGTGTTAATGGTTAATTTTTTTGTCTTTAATGATAAAATGTTTATATAAGATAATTCTGTTCATATAGAAAATAGATACAAGTTGGGTAAATAAGTACTAAGACAGTTGCTATAGTTCCCGCTTCCCTAGTTGGTCATTAGGCCTCAGTTGATGACCACATCTTACTAATTCCTCTCCTCATTGCACATTCTTACTCTGCTAGGGCCTGCTTGGTAGGTTGCTGAAAGGGTGACTCAACCCTTCATTCCTTGCAGTCTTGTTTATTGGGTTATCACAGTTTTCCATTGACTATGAAGCTGAGATACTGAGAGGACAAGTAGCAGGATAGTCCTCCTGACTCCAATTATGAAGCAATAATCCAACTTCCTTTTTATAACTGTGGTTAACTACCTGAATCACTAGAGCAACTGCCTTCCTTACCTGTTGGTTCAGAACCATGAGGAACCCAAACTGGCCAAGGGATAGTCTTAGGACTGACTGTCTCGGCTTCCAGTTTAATAAAATCATGACTTGGTTCCCAAGTGGAAGCAGTCCTGCCTTGAATATTTGGGCCTCCAAAGTCACTAAGCTCAATGTTTGAGGCCTGAAAAGCAAAAATCTTGTAAATGGCTTGTTTGGTGTAAAAAGGGGCTACTCCCAACTAGATTCCTTGATTCCAGGAACCATGTATTCTAACTGTGAAAGAAATGGTGCTAAATATTGATGGCTATTTATTGTCTCCCAGCTGACATCATGGCTGAGCCTTTAGCAGGCTGTTCTATTTCTTGTTCTATGGAGTGAGCTGTTTCCGTGTGATGAAATGCATGAGACTTCTGAATTCTGTGGTGAAAGCCCACATCCCTTCACCATATAATTAGTTCTATAATCAGTAGAGGATTGTGTAGGATATCATATTCATGAATAAAATAACTATAAATGGAAGAGTGATGGAAAAGGCAAATCTACATCTGGAATATTTCTCTATTCCTTTAAGAGAGTTGCTTTTCCCTCTTTGATGAAAAAGATCCTATGTAATAAACCGGCCACTTGGTCGCCCTGGGGAATAGGGCCACTTCAGGAGGCTTAGCGTTGACTTCTGTTATGGGCAGGTTGGCACTCTGCAGCTCAGCAGTAGTAATGGCCTTGGTGAGGGGAAGTCTGTGTTGCTGAGTTGCCGAGACCCTGCAGAGTGTCATCCATTCTGCTATTTGAGTTTCCACGTTCATGGGGGATTTCCATCTTAGTCTTAAAGTAATTAACATTCTCCTGACTTAGAGATAAATAAGATAATCACATAGGGGGAAATGTTCAGGACTGGAAGTCAGAAGCCTGAACTGTCTGTCTTATTACAAGTCTGCAACTTACTAGATTTCTATTCTTGAGAAATTCACTTAACTCTACAAATCTGAGTATATTTAGAAGGAAGATGAGATCTCTTCCCTAAGCAGTGACTGGAAAGATTGGTATATGTATGCTGGTTAAGAGATAGTCTTAGAAGTCAGGTAAACCTGGGCTTGAATCCCAACCCCACAACTAACTAACTATGTGACCTCACTGGGTAGATTGAGGAATACACATTTATAAGACTGTGTAATATTTGCTAAATGCTTAGCAGGTGCTCACACGTAGCAAGCCCTCAATAAAAGGTAACTATTGCAGGTAACCTGCTTTAACTACCCTCTAAAATAAAAAGTGTGAGAACTTCATTAGCTGCCAGTCAGTAATCTTATAAAATGGGCTTATCCTATTATTTCCAGAAATTGCTCTAGAGTGGAGTTTGGTTGACTCAACTAGGATATTATTTAACTGTGATTAAGCTTTGCCAATAAAGTGCATTCTTGATTTAAACAAAGAAAAAGGAAAACGGGAAAAAAAAAAAAAAAAAAAAAAACGGTATATCCAGAAGTCTAGACTTCAGACAAAAGAGAATTTACTTTCTAATTCAATCAATTCAGGCTTCCCAGGAGGTAAAAATATTTCTTCTGGATGTTTAGATGCTTCTGAGCTTTTCTTTCTTGCATGCATTCAAAAAACAACCATTGAATCTCCCAGAGTTTCTTTTAAGTATTCCAGACAACTTAACAACAGTTTGGGGATAGACTGTCCCCATTTCTCTCTGTAAATTTTTTTTTATAGTCAGCTCATCTGCCTTTTAAGCTTGTCTTGTTTTTAGTGGACATAGTAGCTGGACAGACTTTCTCCCACCTCTGAATCTTTTTTTTTTTTTTTTTTTTTTTTTTTTCTTGAGACAAGAGTCCCACTCACTTGCCCAGGCTGGAGTGCAGTGGCACAATCTCGGCTCACTGTAACCTTTGCCTCCCGGGCTTAAGCCATTCTCCTGCCTCAGCCTCCAAAGTAGCTGGGATTACAGGCACCCGCCACCATGGCCAGCTAATTTTTGTATTTTTAGTAGAGAAGAGGTTTCATCATGTTGGCCAGGCTGGTCTCGAACTCCTGACCTCAGGCGATCTGCCCGCCTCAGCCTCCCAATGTGCTGGGATTACAGGTGTGAGCCACCATGCCTGGCCCCACCTCAAATCTTATAGCACTTATCATCTATATCAGAGGCTGTGCATTAGCAGGCTATGGATCACAGGAAGGTGATGTTCAGCTTACATAGTGTTAGGCTACAAAGGGCTTTTGTGGTTTTATGTGTGTGTGTGTGTGTGTGTGTATTTGTTTTATTTTAATTTACTGTCAGAAATTTGAAAATACCAGAAGATCTCACAGTAATTCTGTCAAAGTAAAATCTAGTTTGTGGTTTCTCTTGAGCATGGGAGGATCAGGCAACACTGAGCCTCCATGCCCCCATGGCAGTCTTCTGGGACCAGAGAGACAGGGCGTGTACACTCCACTTGGCCCGTCTACTTTATGTTGTGTCCATATTGCTACTTTGGATCCACTCTATTACCTTCCTTACCCTGTAGGCATGTGAGGTATTTTTAATTTTGTTTTTAATCAACACATAGTAACTACATTTTCGTGGGCTACAGTGTGGTAATTCCATACATGTATACATTGTATAATGATCAACACAGGGTTTTCAGCCTATTCATCATCTCCTACATGTATCATTTCTTTGTGGTGAGAACATTCAAAATTCTCTTTTCTAGCTTGTATTAGTTCATTTTTGCATTGCTATAAAGGAATACCTGAGATTGGGTAATTTATAAAGAAAAGAGGTTTATTTGGCTCACAGTTCTGCAGGCTATACAAAAAAACATAGTGCCAGCATCTGTTTCTGGAGAGGCCTCAGAAAACTTGCAATCATGACAGAAGATGAAAGGGCAGCAGACATGCCACATGGCGATAGAGGGAGCAAGAGAGAGATGGGGGAGAAAGATGCCACGTTCTTTTAAACAACCAGCTCTCACGTGAACTCACAGAGCGAGAACTTGCCCACTACCATGGGGAGGGCACCAAGCCTTTCACGCAGGCTCTGCCCCCACAATTCCCCAAACACCTCCCATCAGGCGCCACCTCCAACATTGGAGATCACATTTCAACATGAGATTTAGAGGGACAAAACATCCAAACCATACCATAGCTATTTTGAAATATACAATACAATATTATTAACCACAGTCACCCTACTGTGCACTAGAACACCAGAACCTGTTCCTCCTATCAAACTGTAACTTTGTACCCACTGACCAACCTCTCTCCATCCTCCTCAACCTCCCAGCCTCTGCTAATTACTGTTCTACTCTCTATTTCTGTGAGGTCAATGAGTGAGAACGTGCAATATTTGTCTTTCCATGCCTGGCTCATTTCACTTAACATAATGTCATTCCAGGTTCATCCATGTTGCCACAAATGATGGGATTTCATTCATTTTTATGGCTGAATAGTATTCCATTGTGTTTGTAGACCATGTTTTTCTTTATCCATTCATCCACTGAAGGACACTTAGGTGGATTTTGTATCTTGGCTCTTGTGAATAGTGCTGTGATAAGTATGTGAGTGCAGATATGTCTCCGACATACTGATTTCATTTCCTTTGGATACATACCCAGTAGTGCATTTGAGTTTTTGACTTGTGGTTCACATGTTCTTAGCATTTGAACTTCTCTGCCAGATATAATTTATCTATCAAGCAAGGACAAATGGGCAGTCCTCACTCATGGCACATAGAGTGGAATTGGTAGCAGGTGTGTGGTCTCCCTGTTGCCTATCACACTGTGAGACAGAATGAGTGTCTAGCATGGCTGGACATCAGACTCTGAGAGAGAGAGAGACCAGCCCTTGAGTTGTGAGCTTTAATCGACACAATTAGGGAAAGCACCAGTCCCTCCCTTGGAGTGATTAGATGCTGGCACCCAGCAGCCGTATGTGCTGTTGAAAAAGTGGTCTCCTTCTGAAATGTCAGCATTCATTGAACAGGAGAGCACCATTTTCTCCCCAGACACATGTTCTAAGCCTTGAGTTGTGTGATCTGGAAAATCAGTGTCTTTGGTCTTGATTCTTCACTTCAGCATTAACCAGAATTGACTGCCTTATGCCAGAAATGTAGAAAGCTTTGAGATAGCAGGTTTCAGGCACCTGACAGTCTCTGTTCTGCAGAAGGCCAACCTTCTCTTAGAGAGGGCGCCCTGCAGGGAATTTGCCTGGCACAAGTTAAACTTTACTTTTTATTATTTCTTCAAGTTCTTTCTATTTCATGTAGCCCTTGCTAGCTGCATTGTAATGATTGACTGAAGTTTGCTGGTTGTTTGACTTTGCTGTAGTGTTTCACAAATCTGGCAATCAACCAATAACTTTTGGTTCTTCGATTACTTACACAGTAGGAAAAAAAGGCAAAGAGTATGCCGCATTATCTACCTGTTGGCACTTCATTAATGCCTTTTATTTGCTTCCTAAAAACAAGAAAGCAGGACATATCTTTAAGAAAAGGGGTCAGATTATTATTATCTGACAGAGGAAGGGGCAAGAGATTTTTTAAGAAAAGAGAATAGCAAAGGTTTTCACATTGAAAGAAAGATTTCAAAGCACAGGCTATGTCTCAAGATGATTGAATAACATTTTAAAAATTGAATTCCTTTACACAAGGCCTAAAACCAACTGGTAAAAAATATTTCAGACTGAACCCACAGAGACAGTGTCCTTCTGTTTTGTGGAAAAAATGTAAAGGAGATGTCAAATTAACATGCTTAATTTCTTACAAGTGTGATTACCATTTTCAAAGATCTTTTTATATGTCTAGCCTAGTAGAATGGGATGCTGCATAATGAAGAGAGAAAGCAAAAGTAGACACAGAAAGTTGAGAGAAAAGGAATCAACTCTGTGGGATAATAAAAGATTTCTAAGGAGAATTTTAGAAAAGAAAGTTCCTGGCCAGGCGCGGTGGCTCACGCCTGTAATCCTAGCACTTTGGGAGGCAGAAGCGGGCGGATTGCCTGAGCTCATGAGTTCAAGACCAACCCGGGCAACACGGTGAAACCACATCTCTACTAAAATACAAAAAATTAGCTGGGCGTGGCGGCATACGCCTGTTGTCCCAGCTACTCGGGAGCCTGAGGCAGAAGAATTGCTTGAACCCAGGAGGTAGAGGTTGCAGTGAGCTGAGATCATGCCACTGCACTCCAACCTGGGCAACAGAGCAAGACTCAATCTCCAAAAACAAAGAAAAGAAAGTTCCTTATTTGATCAGAAATCTGGAAAGCTCAAGGCAGCAAAATAATTCATATTTATCTCATCACCTCTCAATTCTCATGCTGGTGTTCCAGGAAGGAATGGGTCCCTGAGTCTCTCCCCCAGGCTAAAGAATTGACCTTGAACTTCTTGGAACATCATCCTTGAAGAGAGAAGAAAGTCCTGTAATATCTGCCACCTACAAGATACTGATCAAAGAATCTTCCATAAAATGTATTTGACAGTCAAGATTGCTCATTGAGAAACTTGTAACTTGTGATGTTTATGTATACCACAGAATGGAAGTTAGCCACTTATCCTCATGGGTGCTGGATGGCGAGCCAAGTATTGAGGCCGAGGGACCCTAGACAAAAGAGTTTATGCTGATGAGACCTGATTTGCATCAGCTTATTGCTAGCCCTGAGATCGCAAAGTATTCCATGCATGACTGGGGACGTGGGAAGCTGTGTCTGAGTTGTCTGAATACAAATATAAATGTACTATATACTCCAATTAAAAGGAAAACACTGTCAAATGAGATTTTAAAAATATAACACTGCATACAAGTAAAAAGGCTCAGAAAGGTTGAATGTATAAAGATAGGGAAAGAAATAGAAATAGAAACACAAACTATTAAAAACTTAATGATGAATCTGACAAAAGATATGCAAGACTTGTACCCTGAAAACTATAAGACATTACTAGGGAAAACTTAAACTTAAATAAATGTAGAGATATACTGTGTTCATGGGTCAGATGACTCAATGTTGTTAAGATATTAATCCTCCCCAAATTGATTTATAGGTTCAACACAATCCCAGTCAAAATCCCAGCAAGCTTTTAATAGAAAATAGCAAGCTGATTGTATAATTTAATACATATGAAAATGTAAAGGACCTAGAATAGCTAAAACAGCTTTGAAAAAGAAGGACAAAATTGGAGGAATACCAGTACCTGATTCTAAGACCTTTATAAAGATACCATATTCAAAATAATGTGGAATTTGCATCAAGATACCTCAGTGGAACCTATCAAATCAATGGAGCAGAATAGAGTGCAGAAATGGACCCACACATTTATGGGCCATTGATTTTTTTACGATTTATTTTTACAAATACGCAGTCAATTCAGTGGAAAAGATAGTCTTTCAAAAAGTGATGCTGGAACAATTAGGTATGCATATGTGAAATCTGATCCTTATTTCACACCAACCACATACAAAAATAACTTAAAATGAGTTATAAACGTAAATGTAAAACCTAAAACTATAAAACTTTTAGAAGAAAACATAGACATAATCTTTGAGACTTTGGGTTAGGTAGAAATATTTTAGATATCAGGTCGGGTGCAGTGGCTCATGCCTGTAATCTCAGCACTTTGGGAGGCTCAGGTGGGCGAATCACCTGAGGTTGGGAGTTTGAGACCAGCCTGACCAACATGGAGAAACCCCGTCTCTACAAAAAATACAAAATTAGCTGGACGTGGTGGCACGTCCCTATAATCCCAGCTACTTGGGAGGCTGAGGCAGGAGAATCGCTTGAACCCGGGAGGTGGAGGTTGCAGTGAGCTGAGATCATGCCATTGCACTCCAACCCGAGCAACAAGAATGAAACTGTCTCAGAAAAAAAAAAAAAAAAAATTTAGATATCACTGTAAGCATGATCTATGAAAAATCAAATTGATAAATTGCACTTCATTACAAAATAATTTTCTGTTCTTCAAAAGACACTGCTAAGAGAATTTTTAAAAGTCATATAATAAGGCAATTTTCTTTGGGTCTCTCATGTTTCTGCAGGTGTTCCAAGCAAATGCATTCACCACTTTTGTTCTGACCCATCTCATCGAAGATATTTATGCAGCAAAAAGCCTTGGAAGATAGAGATAATGGCTCCCTGTGGCTTTGGGTCATTTCTTTCCTGACCAGTATAATAAAGATATTGTCTTTTGGAGGGGCGAGGGGAAAGGTTGGGTAGGCTTGCAAGCAGCCCCCTTTAAATATCTAGGATTTCCTAAGCTTGGAGTATCTCACCTGTGACATAAACCCACCTCGTCTGTAGGACCTCCCTGGGCCTTGCCACAACATCCTCGTGGGTCTTGGGTCAGGGGTGGGCAATGGAAGCAGATGTGAATGTGAAGCTCTTGCTTCTTGTTGTGATGTTATCAAGTCCCTTTTCTCTAACCAAGGAGCTGCCAACTCCTGCCCATTTCTTGGAACCTGGCAGGCTCACTTGTTTGTTCAACAGCAGGGTAAAATACCAGACCCTTCACAGTCCTTGACACCACAGACTGGGAAAAAATATTTACAAATAATATATCTGATAAAGGACTGGTATCCAAAAGATGTAAAGCACTCTCAAGTTCTATTTTTTCCTGTCCTTTAACATTCTTCTACAAAATCACTTTTTAAAACTAATTGAAAAATTAAATTCTGGCATGAGGGGTCTCATAATCACTGGTAAATAAACAAATAAACAAATAAATAAGTCAGGTTCATTGGCTCACACCTGTAACCCCAGCACTTTGGGAGGCCAAAGCAGCTATCTCCTGAGGCCAAGAGTGTGAGATTAGCCTGGGCAACATAGCAAGATTACATCTGTATAAAAATGTTTTAAAATTAGCCAGGCATGGTGGTGAGAGCCTGTAGTCCTAGCTACTTGGGAGGTTGAGGCAGGAGGATTGCTTGAGCCCAAAAGGTGGAGGTTGCAGTGAACTATGATAGCACTACTGCACTCCAGACTGGGTGGCAGAACAAAATCCTCTCTCTATTAAAAAAAAAAAAATCTGAAACCCCAAGGTGTTGAAAGTATGTGCATAGTACTTAACTTTTAACATTAAATAATATTTGGATGAATATTTACTTAACATCTATCTCCCTTTAAATTTCAAACGTCATTATCTCAAGAAACTTTCAGTCTTGATTACTACAGAATTCCCAATATATAGCACTGTTTGGTATATAATTTAATCAATGAGTATTTGTTTTATGAATTAAGGAACCAATTGTCTTATGATTGTACCTAATAATTATATGATTTAAAGTTGTCTCTGCTATTACAAATAACTCTTAATGATTCTTCTCCACATACATTTCTAAAAGCTGAATTTGGGGACCAATAAATTGCAAAATTTTAAGCTTTGGGACATGTTGCCAAACTCTACTTTGAAACCTTGAACCAATTTATAATTCCTTCAACAGCTCCGGATTAGATCACTAGAAGCCAATTAACTGAAAAAAAGTAAAAACATCTTACATCTGATTTAGGGCTGTTGGCCATTTTACAAGCAGAGAAATCAATACTTCAAAAGTTCCTAAATAAGCTAGCAAATTGATTACTCAGAAAATGATATTTGATTATTTGGAACTCTTCCCTCAATAATTGTCATATTTTAGATGCATTCCAGGTAAATAAATATTTTATACATCAAGTGATCATCCTAAAGTTAAATTTGGAGTATGAATTGTAAATAGAATGCTAAGCACTTATGTTAACATATTACACCTCTGTCATTTTAATTGTAGCCCATTAAACATATATTCATATTCTCAGAACACTTCATTATATGTATTAAGGAAAATGTTCTTTAAATTCAATGTGAAAAAAACACTTTTTTTTTTTTTTTTTTTTTTTTTTGAGATGGAGTCTCGCTCTGTCGCCCAGGCTGGAGTGCAGTGGCCGGATCTCAGCTCACTGCAAGCTCCGCCTTCCGGGTTTACGCCATTCTCCTGCCTCAGCCTCCCGAATAGCTGGGACTACAGGCGCCCGCCACCTCGCCGGGCTGGTTTTTTGTATTTTTTAGTAGAGACAGGGTTTCACCGGGTTAGCCAGGATGGTCTCGACCTCCTGACCTCGTGATCCCCCCGTCTCGGCCTCCCAAAGTGCTGGGATTACAGGCTTGAGCCACCGCACCCGGCCAAAAAAAATAATTTTTATAAAGAAAGCTTTCTCACCTAAAAAAGGTAACTCATAATCTCATCACACTGAAAACAACCCAAGTTCCTTTCAAATGTGGAATGAATAAGGAAATTATAGGCTGTTCATACAATGGAAACTATATATTAGTAAATTGAACCAAGTACAAGTAACAACATGATAAATCTCACAAACACATGGAAACATGAGGCCAGATATGAAAAAATACATATTATGTTATTCTATTTATAAAGCCCAAAAACAGAAGTATGCTACAGTATTGTTTACCTTTGAAGAGAAGAAAACGGTGGTGCTTAGGAAAGAGCTCAAGGCCAGTTTTAGGTGCTAGCAATGTTCTCTTTCTTGATCTGTATATTGGCTATCTTTATATTTGCATAGAGATAATTTATTGAGCTGATATTTTAAAAAGTTAAAACTAGTTTGGGTCCAGAATCCCCTCTCTAGCAGAGCCTGATGGCTTAAAACCCCAAATCCAATCAATAATTTTTTGAAGTCCAAGAGGCATTTAACTTAAGCTTTTACGTGAAAGACATCCTGAATAATTTTCTGCATTCTAGCTCTACTTTTAACACATTTTTCAGTGATGTCTTAGACCAGAAGTATCCATGAAATGTTCATGGTTTAATAATCACAAATGAATACGGCCTACCCCATTTCTTACATCTTATCACAAAAGGATAGATTTGTTGAATTTTATTTAACAAATGAATATTAAGAATTTTCTTTTTAAAAAAAACTCTGGGCATCTGATAAGTTACCAGTAGAGGATACAATTTTAACTAGATCATCTTTAAAAAATCAGAACAGGAAATTTTGGAAAGTCTCCAAAATTCACAAGCTGTCTCTATTCTGCAGAAATGTTTCTCAATGGTCTGCAGTGCCCAGTGTTTTTCCACTTTGTCCAAATGGCTATTCAGATGATTAACGTCAGCAGGCTCTGTGCATTTGAGTAGTAGCTCTGCGATCTTTACAATACAGAGACCTCAGTGTGACATGTGGCAGCAAACCAAGACCACAGAATATGTCTAGGAGAAACTTTAAGAAACAGCAGCTATTATGGTCAGGAAATCAACCTGTTTGTGTTGCAGAAATAGGACAGTTTACTGGCTTGATAGGTGTGCTATCACTGTGATATGCCCAATCCCAGGCAATTAGATTTAGGATGCCATATGGCCATCCTGAATGATTTGCAGAATCCAAAATGTCACACAGGACCAGTGGAACAGCAACAATCATACACAGGAACACTTGTGCTAAACAGTGTCATACAAATGAAGAGAGTCTGAGAGGGGTCACCCCCAGGGTTTGTCCATCCCACTCCTCTGGCTGCTCCCATCCTTGCTTACTCTCAATTACTGAGCAGTGAGAATGCTCACACTCTCAGTTTCTGCCCTCCTCTCCATCCCACCATTCTATTTCCAGCTTTTATCGAACACAACTTTATTTTCCAGCACTAGAATATTTCAGCATCTTATTAGAGGCCCAATCCTGACAATGATCTAGAGGTGCATCCATCCTAACATCTGGTTTTACGAGGTGGCTTGGGAGAATATAGCTGTGTAGGGACAAAAAGGTGTAATAGCTTTTCCTCACCCATTTCACAGACTATGGCTGATACTCCTATAATGGAAGACAGATTAATAAGATAAATGTATGACAAATTTATTTAATCAAAGTTTTCTGTGACATGAAGACCCTAAGACCCTGGGAAAACTGAGTGTTTTTGTAGGTTCAATAAAGAATGGACAGCCATGTAGAAATGTGATTTAACAAAAAGGGGTGTAATTTTATGGTCATAAACTGCTCCAGCAAAGCCTGTTTGTTCAGGTTCTTCTTAGCCTGTCTATGTAGCATTCCTTCCTCTGAGTGTAGGGCAGGACACCTGTCACATGAAGGCTTTCAATGAATGTCTTAATTTTGTGCATCTACAAAAGAATACTGGAGACTGGGTAATTTATAATGAATGGAAATTCTTTTTTCATGGCTCTGGAGGCTGGGAAGTCCAAGATCAAGAGGCCAGCATCTGTCAAGGGCCTTCTTGCTGTGTCATCCCAAAGTGGAAGGACAAAAGAGGGTGAGAGAGAAAGAGAAAGGAGGGCCAAACTCATTCTTTTATAAGGAACCCACTCCTGTGACAGCAAACTCACTCCCCGATAATGGCATTAATCTGTTCATGGAGGCAGTGCACCCGTGACTCAAACAGCTCTCATTAGACCCCACCTCCCAACACCACCACAATGGGGATCAAGTTTTCAACACATGAGCTTGGAGGGGCACATTTAAATCATGGCAGGAGAAAAGAAAGAAGGCCAGAGAGCTACATTTCTAGTTTTTATGGCTTGCTTTAGGGGAGTTTTAGTCTTCATAACCTGCTTTGGAGAAGTGGGGAAAGGAGAAAGAAGGGCAGGAGAAGGTCAGAGGGAACTGCTTGCTTCTATGGTCATTTCAATTTCCTTGAGTTCAAAGTACTCAGCGGGCTAAGATGCCATACTTTGGGGTATTGTGTTCTGAGTTCCAATATCTGCTTGCCATGTTCTTCTGGGAGGATCGAGAATATTCTGAAGCATCACCATCAATCAATTGCTTTTCCATGGGTAACAACATTGGATGGGTTTGTCTGGGCCTGGCTCAAAGTGGATTATAATTAGGAGTTAGGAAGACTGTACCCTTTTTCATAAAATAATAAAGTAAAATCTTACAGGAGTATACAGAGTAAAATGTCAAAGTTCTTTATCTCAATTGAATTCTACTTTATAAGTTAACTGCTATTAAAAGATTGATGTGTATCCTTACAGAATAAAAACATAGTTATTAAAAAATAAAATTTATTTACAACTCATGCAGGTTTGAACATACATGTTTTTCTATAATTTGCTATTCTATCATAGTGATATATCAAAACTTATTTTCAAGTCATACATGTGTATCTATATCAAATATTCTTTATAATAATAATATGTTTGTATAATTTTAAGACTGTGACTTAATGTTTTAATACATTTTCTACTTATCAACATCTAATTTTTTTTGTTTTGTTTTTGTTTTGTTTTTTGTTGAGACAGAATTTCACTCTTGTCCCCAGGCTAGAGTGCAACGGCCTGATCTTGACTCACTGCAACCTCCGCCTCCTGGGTTCAAGCAATTCTCCTGCCTCAGCCTCCTGAGTAGCTGGGATTACAGGTGTGCACCACCAAGCCCGACTAATTTTTGTATTTTTAGTAGAGACAGGGTTTCACCATGTTGGCCAGGCTGGCCTTGAACTCCTGACCTCAGGTGATCCACCTACCTTGGCCTCCCAAAATGCAGGGATTACAGACATGAGCCACTGTGCCCGGCCAACATCTAGATTTTTAATTTTTTTTTGATACTATAACAAACACTGCAATAAACATCTGTATCTACAGCTATATTACCTTTATATGCATGTGCTAATATTTCTGTAGGAGAAGAAATAGATTACCATGTGATTACTAGGTAATATGGTGTATATACATTCTATTTTTTCACATTGCTCTGTCATTTTATTATCTAGTTTTCAGTGTACATGTATAAGCATTTCCTATACTCAGCCAAACTTTTATAAATTTTCAGTTTCATGGACAAAAATAACATATATTATGCACTGAATTATGTTCCCCAAAAAGATAGGTTCAAGTCCTATCCTCATGTACCTGTGCGTGTGACTTTATTTGGAAATAGGGTATTTGCAGATGTAATCAAGTTAAGGTGAGGTAAATAAGGTAAGCCCTTATTGAATATGACTAGTGTCCTTATAAGAAGAGGGGGAAGTAGAAAAATAAATAAATAAATAAAGAGACGTTTAGTGCACATGAGTTCTCCCGCCCCCTACACACACACACACACACACACACACACACACACACACACAGAGGGAAAATACCTGAGGACAGGGCAGAGACCAGAGTGACACAGCTGCAAGCCAAGGAACAAGGATTGGTGGCCACTGCCAGAAGCTAACAAGAGTCCAGGAAGGAGTCCACCCAGTTCCAGAGGAAGCATGGCCCTATTGACAGTTCCACTTGGGACCTCTGTGTTCCTGAACTGTGAGACTGTAAGTATCTGTTGTTGTAAGCTACCAGTTTGTGGCAATTTATCATGGCAGCCCTAGGAAACCACATAAACTGGTACTTCTTTTTATTAGTAAGATTGAGCATCAATTTTATATATTTAAAGATCATTTCTACTTCCTCATTGAATGTCACGTTCAGGCTCTGTCCATTTTTCTATCGACTTATAGGGAAAGGAGCCTGGCATTGGGGAATTTACATTCTATGGGAGTTTGGGCACTGTGACATCAGGCGCTTCGATGGTCTGCAAGAGTCTCCTTCTCTTTAAGGACTAGCAATGAATCAACTGTCATCTGAAGTCCCCTAAATTCAAAGATAGTGAGAAGCAGATGTGAGACAGAAAAAAAGCACAATAAATAGTAATCATTTTTTTTTAATGTTTACAGATAAAGTCTGCAGAAAGAAATGAGCAGGCTTCCAAGTGGTGTCATAGCTGGAGAGGCGGAAAGGCAGAGTGGCAGACATGGGATCAAAGTCTGTCACTTTTATAGCAACATCAACCTCTCAGTGAGTCTTCTCTTTCCTTCCCTTCCCTTCCCCTCTCTTTAACCAAACAAAAAATGTGCCAAGAATGAGAAAGATGATGGGCTGGGGAGTGTAGTGTGGTGTGAGTGCACTGACTCTCCAGCTGGAAGATAGGATTCATATCTCAGTTCCCCCTGTTCCGAGCCTTATGACTTTAGGCTCTGGTCACTTAACCTTTCTCTGTGTCAGTTTCCTTATCTATAAAATGGGGATGTTCATAAAAATGTTCATAAAATAGTTCCCCCTTATCCATAGGTTCACTTTCCTTGGTTTCAGTTATCTGAAGTGAACTGTGGTCTGAAAATATTTTGAAAGAGAGGGGGAGAGAGAGAGAGAGAGAGAGAGAGAGAGAGAGATCACACACTCATAAATTTTATTACAGTGTTTTCTTATAATTGTTCTATTTTGTATTAGTTATTTTTGTTGATCTCTTACCATGCCCAATTGGTAAATTAAACATTATCATAGGTATGTAGGTATAGGAAAAAACACTGTTTTATGCTATTTGCAGTTTCAGACATCCACCAGGGTTCCTGGAAGCTGCCCCCCTTGGATAAGAGGGGACTAGAGTAATAGCAGCACAGAGTCATTGTGAGGAGTAAATGAATTATTAATAATTTACTCCTCAATTAATTTTTATATATAAAGCTCTTAAATAGAGAGCAAAGTATAAATGTTAGCTTTAACTATGATCCTATCACTGTGTGATATGCCAACACAGAGAGAGGCTGAGCAAGGACTTTCTTCCTGATGCTAGATGCCACAAATGCCTACCCACTTGGGGAAAAGAGGGAGAAGACGGGACTTGTACCTCCTAAAAGAGAAAATTTCGAAATTCCTGAAAATACCAAGAATCGACTAGTTTAAATTTTCCGCCAATCCACAGAATGAAAACTGTAAATTGAGTTTTAAAAATACTTTGGGGCCGGGCGCGGTGGCTCACGCCTGTAATCCCAGCACTTTGGGAGGCCGAGGCGGGCGGATCACAAGGTCAGGAGATCGAGACCATGGTGAAACCGCGTCTCTACTAAAAATACAAAAAGTTAGCCGGGCGCAGTTGTGGGCGCCTGTAGTCCCAGCTACTCGGGAGGCTGAGGCAGGAGAATGGCGTGAACCCGGGAGGCGGAGCTTGCAGTGAACCGAGATCGCGCCACTGCACTCCAGCCTGGGCGACAGAGCGAGACTCCGTCTCAAAAAAAAAAAAAAAAAAAAAAAAAAAAAAAAAAAAAACTTTGGTAATAGAGTTCAGTTTATGGACTGGGAAATCTGTATGCACTACATAAAAATTCCTGGGACAGAGTGATGACCTGACGGTCCTGTAAAAGGCACACCTTTCTTTCTCAAATTCAGCACATTTCAAAGCTTCCATTTTCTAAACATTTGTCAGATTTATGAGGACGCCTACATGAATTAAATTATTTTGTCTGTGGCATCAAGACAACTACGTGCTGGGGGACTCTGGCCCTCGCTCTTCTTGCTCAGACCTGAAGGACCGAGATGGGGTGCTGATGGGGAAACAGCCACTCCATTCCTGCAGCCCCAATTACTCGAGAAGGGGCTTCTCTCTGCTCACCAAGTAACAACCGCTTAGTCATAGCCAAGCTTGTCTTTTACAAGAAGGCTATTCTTTAAATTTGAGTTTATATTTTTATTTCAACCTAAGAGTGAATTTGAACACAAAGGTTCAAGTAGACCAAAATATATTCTAACCCCCCACAACACACTCAACCAAGCAAAGATACAAATAGAAAATGTGTGGATCACATGACTTATGATGACTTAGACTTGCTGTAATACACTTTGGACTGATTCACATAACAAAAATCTCTGAGAAATCAAGCACTGAGCCTGGCACAGCTATAGAAGGGGTGAGAGTAATGTGTCTCGATGGGAAATATATTCAGATGACAGGGGACAACTCTAATTCAGGATGAAGCCACGAGAACTGGGGTAAGGTGTATGCTTGTAACTGAATTGACTTGAACACTCACCAACACTCCTTTAGAATCATGATATTTT
Source organism: Macaca mulatta (assembly GCF_049350105.2). Lineage (NCBI taxonomy): Eukaryota > Metazoa > Chordata > Mammalia > Primates > Cercopithecidae > Macaca > Macaca mulatta. Next base: position 96,254,861 of record NC_133420.1, read on the forward strand.
TCTTCTCTGAGAGGAACAAAATCATGACATTTGGGTCTTCTTCATAACTGTGTGTGGATGTTCATCAGAATGGAAGGCAGTTTGAGCTGGACTGATGCAGCGTCCACAAGAAGAAACCGCTTTGCTGGCCATGCTCAGAGGGTGTAAGGTGTTGTATGGGGGTGACTTCTGACTGCTTGCTTTCTAGGGGATAATATAAAAGACATATTAACTCATTTAGTTTTCCCAATAAGCCTGTGGGATAGTTTCTCTTATTAATCCCTGTTTTTGGGTGACAATAAATATCAGTCAAGTGCTATTTTAAACACTTGGCCGACTTGACTGCTAACGGTTGACTCCCTGAGATTGCATGATGGCAGGAACTTCAGAATGTCGACCTTCTGGATATAGCTATTCAAAGGTCAATTCCCAGTGCCATATGCTTCTCTGAATAGTCATCACTGCTTCATCTGTGTTGAGGAAGAGGAGTGTTGTGGGAAACCAAACATCCCTGACTGCTCCTGCTGAAATGCTCACGGGTACCACCAATAATATAGTTATGGAAGAGAGGAAAGAACTCAGTTCTCCAGTCCAGTTTTCTGCCTCCATTTCTGCTATGCCACCTGCTATGTAGCCATGAAATCAATTTTCTAAAGTTCAGTTCTATAATCTGCAATATTGGGATAATAATGGAACCCACAACATAAGAGCAGTGTGAAGATTAAATGAGATAACACATATGCTTTGCCAGGGATCAGTGGGCTCTATGACTGGCCCAAGGACATCTATGTGGGAGGGTCCCACACATGTTGCCCTGATCAGTTCAGAGGTGAGGGCTTGGCCAGTCATTGCCATGGTTATGCTGTGGGGGGAAATATTTTTCTGGGATCTCAGCCTCTTTTTTTGGACTACTGTATTAGTCTGTTTTCAGACTGCCATAAGGAATACCTGAGACTGGGTAATTTATGAGAGAAAGAGGTGTAATTGACTCAAAATTCCTCATGACTGGGGAGGCTTCAAGAAACTTACAATCATGGTGGAAGGTGAAGGGAAAGCAAGGCACGTCTTACATGGCAGCCAACATAAGAGGGAGAGAGAGAGTGAGAGCAGGGGAAACTGCCACTTATAAAACCATCAGATCTCGTAAGATTCACTCACTATCATGAGAACACTATAGGGAAACGGCCTCCATGATTCAATCACCTCCCACCAGGTCCCTCTTTCAATACATGGAGATTACAATTCGGATTACCATTCGAGATGAGATTTAGGTGGGGACTCAGCCAAACCATATCAACTAGTAAAGTTAATAACTAACTTTTTGGAGTGCTAATCAGGTGTAGTAACAAGAACTTATATATTACTAAATATTTTCACACACTGCTCAGAAGAAAAGAGGTTCTCTTCAAAATATTACTGCTCACTGACAATGCACCTAGTCATCCAAGAGCTCTGATGGAGATGTACAAAAAAGTTAATGTTGTTTTCATGCCTGCAAACACAACATTCATTCTGTAGCCATAGTTAATCTAGAAGTAATTTTGAGTTTCAAGTTTCATTACTTGAGAAATATACTTCATAAAGTTATTGCTGCCATAGATGGTGATTCCACTGCTGGATCTGGGCAAAGTAAATTGAAAAACTTCTGGAAAGGATTCACCATTGCTGCAATCTCATGTTAAAACTGTAATGGGTAAGGAGTTGAACAAAGAACGTGATTTCTTAAGAGCGAACATACTTCTAGTGAAGAGATTGTGAACACTGTTGAAATGCCAACAAAGGAGTTAGAACATTTTTATAAACTTCATTGAGAAAGCAGCGCAGGGTTTGCAAGGATTACTCCAGTTTTGAAAGAAGTTCTATGGTGGGTGAAATACTATCAAACAGCATCACATGCAACAGAAGACTTTCATGAAAGGGAAAGTCCATTGATATGGCAAACTTTATTGTTGTCTTATTTTTAAGAAATTGCCACAGCCACCCCAACCTTCAGCAATCAGCACCCTGATTGGTCAGCAGTCATTTAGCATTGAGGCAAGACCTTCCACCAGCAAAAAGATTATGACTCAATGAAGGCTCAAATGGTATTTTTAGCAAGGAAAAAAAAGAAACGAAGTTAAGGTAGCTATATTGTTTTTAAGACATAATTCTACTGGACACTCAGTGGATTACAATATGGTATAAACATAACGTTTATATGCATTTGGGAAACCAAACCATTAGTGTGCCTTGCTTTATTGCAATATTTACCATCAACATTGTGGTGGTCTGAAACTGAACCTACAATCTCCTGAGGTATGACTGTACTTTTAACTAAAAGAGATTGGAAGGTCACAGAAGTAGGCTCAGAAGAAAAGTCTCTTTCTCTGACCTTCTCCTGTTCTCCTGTCTCTCACCTGTCCTTCCTCCTTTGAAGTGAGTCATAGACACCAGAATTCCTCTTCCCCAAAGTGAGCCATAGAAACTAGACCCCAAAGCAAGACAAAACCTAAAAAGGTCACTCTGTCCTTCCTCTCTTTTCCTTTAAAGACTCTCATTTCCAGAGATCCTTCCCTATACCCAGGAAGAAGGAATGCTACACAGAGAAGCCAGGAAGAATCTGAACACACAGGCCTTGCTGGGATACTCCCCTCAGTCTGTTACCACGAGATCATAACTTTTGTCCACTCACATTTTTACATGGCTGGTCATTCTTCATTGAACCTAAGCATAAAAATAGACAGTATTCCCTGGGTCTTTGGGTCTTCATTTCTGAAGGTTCCTATATCAAGTGAAATTTTGATTAAATAAATTTGTTATTATTTTCTCATGTTAACCTGTCTTTTGTTATAAGAGTGTTGTCTGTGACCCTTATGATGAATGAGGACTTTCCACCCCTGCAATGCTGTATGAGAGTAGACAAGAGTTAGTCCTCCTGTCTTCTTCCTCTATGGCAAGAGCTTTGAACCACGTGACCTTTAAGATGCCCACTGTTTCTGAAGGGTCTATGATTCTCTGACATCTGACTCATAAGCCATGTTTCTCTACATATACGCCTTTGGAGTAAGATTTGTATCTTTGGTCAGAAGAACTTTCAAACATGTTCTCATGTTATCAGAATCTTTTTTTACCTCTTTATTACAATATGGCCTCCTCCATGTTCTCCTCTGTGTGTTTGGCACCTCACTTTTACATAAGCTTCACTCCTCCTCCATGCAGGGGTGACCAGGCTCTGACTGAGTGAGCAGCACTGATTTAGAAAGTCAGGTGAAAGCCCATCAGGAGCTGTCACTGCTGAGCCTGGGATGCCAGACCACAGGGCAACTGCACAGGTGCTCGACTGAATGGGAACAAAGGTCTGTGACAAGGGCAGCTCCCGTGCTGAGATTCTAGGCGTCAGCAGCCAGCAGCGCTCACTGTCAGGGAAGAGCACACGGGCTCAATCCTGGCAGAACCTAAGCTGGTGCTTTCTCAATTCCCAAGGCCAATGTGGGAAACCGTCCTGCACAAAATCCCTCTGCAGGTGTTCGGGACAGCTGACAGGGTAGAGGAAGCAAAACCGAAAGGAGGAATGTGATCAAGTAGTTTGCTTAATTGTGTGCATAACTATTTGTATATTCATTCATTTGCTCATCCACTCAATAAACATTAAATATAACAAGACTTCCAAGACCGTTCTTTAACTCGATGGAAGACCTAGGTTTGTCTTATCCAAGTACATGCTGCCTTTTCTCTTGTGTGCTGGGGTATTTAGCATGTGGACAAATTAAACAGGATTTTAAGATGTCCTTAGCTTAATTTACCATAATTTAGCTACCAGCAAATGATGAAGAATGGAACCAAGATGCATTGATTTATACATAGTGTGGAAAGAGAAAAAAATGTGCAATTAGAAATCACGTTAAATTATTTTTAAAACTATGAAACAATTTCACCAAACTTTTTTTTTTTTTTTTTTTTTTTTTTGAGACGGAGTCTCGCTCTGTCGCCCGGGCTGGAGTGCAGTGGCCAGATCTCAGCTCACTACAAGCTCCGCCTCCCGGGTTCCCGCCATTCTCCTGCCTCAGCCTCCCGAGTAGCTGGGACTACAGGCGCCCACCACCTCGCCCGGCTAGCTTTTTGTATTTTTTTAGTAGAGACGGGGTTTCACCGTGTTAGCCAGGATGGTCTCGATCTCCTGACCTCGTGATCCGCCCGTCTCGGCCTCCCAAAGTGCTGGGATTACAGGCTTGAGCCACCGTGCCCGGCCAATTTCACCAAACTTTTAGTTGACTGTGTTGCATACAATAAATTGCTTTTGTTTAGAGAATTTGTGAATACCTCATGAACTATGGGGAGTGGTTAGCTACATTTGTTAAGATGAAATGGCCTAATTGCTAAAAGCTTGCTTACTTATAAATTATTGCCATTCTTTGTTTTCCTGACCCTAAGTTCCTAAGAGATTATCAATTCTCAAAGGTGTATTGTCTGCCTTTACCTTTTAAAATATAAATCTCGACCTCATGTTTTGTGGAGATGCCTCCTTCAAATGTGGTCTGCAACTCCTTTTTCTCTGTCTCAATTTCAATGGCTTGAAAAGAGCACTTCAGGCAAACTTCGTTTCTCTTTCCACTCCCTGGGTCTGTCTGCACTTTGTGAACGATGCCGTTGAAGTTATGTGATGTGGTGGCCCTGATAACCCCCTCTCATGCTAGATACCACTGTTGCCTGTCTTTTACTTCTGGCTTGTCTCTATGCACACACATTTGACATTATTACCGCTGTTTTGCATAGCCAATGCTGGGTTTAGATTTACCCACACATTCACCATATCTCTTGTATCTCACACTTTCCACTTGGGATCATTTGCCTTCTGCCTGAAGTAAATCCTTTTAAATGTCCTTTAGTGGAAAAATGTAATGTTTTAAAAAACCACTTTTATTTTTTTAGAGACAAGGTCTTACCATGTTGCCTAGCCTGGCCTTTAACTCCTAGACTCAAGTGATCCTTCTACCTCAGCCTCCCAAATAGATGGGACTACAGACATGTGCCAATCATGCCTGTAGTCCCATCCCAATCAGTGATTGAAAAAGCTTTCAATCATTTTTAAATAGCAGCTTATACAAAGTAATATGTGCTCACTGTGGAAATCTTTAAAATACAGGGCAATACAAAAAGAGTAAAACATTGTTTAGCATGCCACTATTAAGAAAGAGCCATGAAAAAATAAATTTTAAATGCATTTCTGCATTAGGTACCCACAACACACACACACACACACACACACACACACACACGGAGCTGTGCACATAATTAGCTCCCAGTACTATTGGCTATTTAATATTATATACCTGGGTTTTCTACATTAAGGGGAACATATTGTAAGGCTGCTTTTCAACCCTCCTTTTTCATTTAATAATATGCTTGACTATTTTCTCCTGTTCTTTCATATTCTTCTACAAAATTCCTTTTTTTTTAAGAAAAGGGTCTTGCTCTGTTGCCCAGGCTGGACTGCAGTGGTGTGATTACAGCTCAGTGTAACCTTGAACTCCCAAGTTTAGGCAGTCCTCTAACCTCAACTTCCCAAGTAGCTAGGACTACAGGAGTTTGCCGCTATACCTGGCTAATTTAATGTTTAATTTTTTTATAGAGACAGGGTCTCACTATTTTGCCCAGGCTGGTCTCAAACTCCTGGCCTCAAATGATCCCCCTACCTCGTTCTCCCAAAGTGTTGGGAATGCAGGCGTTAGCCACTGTGCCCAGATCAAAATTAATATTTAAAGATCATTGAAAAATTAAACTTTGGCATGGGGGTTGTCTCACAATTACTGGTAAATATATATTTTATCCTAAGCTGGGTAGTAGGTATGTCAATGTTTGTTTTAGTAGTATTATTTGTACTTTGTTCATATGTAATAAACATTTGTGTGTGTATTATTAAGGTCTTTTAACATTATAAGGGTGAATCTTACGGACATCAAGACTTGACCTGGAACACTAGTCCCCTGATAGCTTTGTGGCTCAGTCTCACACCTTTATCCTCTGCTCAAATGTCATCAGAGAAGCCTTCCCTGACTCCTACCCCCAACTCCTGATACCTCCATCTCTTTTGTCCTGCTTTATTTAATACAGATCCCTTCCTACCTCCTGACATGTCATATATTTAATCGTTCATTTGTTTATTGCCTGCTTCTTCCACTAGGCTATAAGCTCAATGAAGAAGGCAATTTGGATTTTTTGAATAACTATATATCAGTGCAGAGCAGTGCATTGCACACAGTAGGCTGTCAGTAGTTCTCTGGTAAATGGTAGAATGGGTGAATGATCTGCATAGTCATAAAGAATAGTTAGTACCAGAGTTAGTAGCAATACATATTTGTGCCTCTTGTCAATCACTTAACCATGTTATGACCTCATGTTGAACTCTCTAGTTTGTACAGGAGAAAATGACACTGGCATTGTTTTCTGTCCTCTGTGATGGGCATAATAAAAGTGTTTCTGACGTGTTCTGTACTTAAACATAATGCTAAGTTTGTTTTCTTTCTCTTTGACATTAGTGTTTATGGCAGAGTTGTGCACTTGGAAAGCACCTGGAATGTGTAATAATTTAGTTGAACCCTTTGTTTTCCCCCATGTAGAAACTGACGTCCAGGTAGATTCAACGTTCACCTAAGAAGATGCAGAAAGTGAGTGAACAAATTGGGGCCAAGCTAAACCCTATAGAGCAGATAAGAAAACGGAAGCTTAATTTGTGCTTCCCAATCTTTTTCATATTATGACATACATTGATAACCATTATATAGTGTCTGTGGAGGCTGCTCATGGCTAGAGGGAAATAAACAAGGGGTTCTGGCCACCCCAGGCCTTGGTACAGCATAGGTGGTACTCCAGCATGCTACCATATGCCTGCCTGGAAAATCTGGCTTAAAGAGTTGATGTTCCCAAAACAGCAAACAAGAGGCGCAGCTGCAATTTGCATTCAGTTAGTTCCAAGCCAGAGCCCTTAACTATGGTGATCTAATGCCCTAAACTCAAACTCAGCATCCTACAGATTCCCAGGTGCTGGGGGGTTTGGAGACAGTAGGTTCATCTTCTCTACTTTACAATCATAACCGACTTTTTAACCTGAGTACGACAGGTGGAAAGAATATCTACCCCTTTCATGAGGAGTTCTATGCCCAATCTCAGAGTATAATCTCCCCAACCCAGAGAAGGCCATCAGGAAATTTAACACTACACTCTCCAAAAGCTATTGAGTCTTAAATAATATCAGGAGGTAGATGCTCACTGTTATAGACTGAATGTTTGTGTCCCCCCTCAAGTTCAGATGTTGAAATCCTAGCCTCCACTGTAACTATAATTGGAGAGGGGGGCCTTGGAGGAAAAAATTAAGGTTAAATAAGGGCATAAGGGTGGGGCCTTGATCCTAAAGGATTAATACCTTAGAAGATGAGACACCTGAGAGCTCACTCCCTCTGTGCAAATGAGCCAAGAAAAGGCTCATGTGAGGACACAGAAAGAAGGGATGCAGCAAGAAGGTGGCCGTCTGCAAGCCAGGAAGAGAGCCCTCACCAGAAACCAAATCAGCTGAACCTTGATCTTGAACTTCTAGCCTTCAGCGATGTGAGAAAACAAATGTCTGTTGTTTAACCCAGTAGTCTATTTTGTTCGAATACACCCACCATTCAGGTTAAAGACCTATTTGGTAGGAAAACCCTTGCCTAACTCTTACTGGAATATCTTTTAGGCCAGCTAAAGATGCCACAAACTAGATGCTCAACTAGATGCTTGCCTCTTGAGTCTGCAGTATCCACATTCAGATGTGGAGATAACTTTTGAGCTCAAAACAAACACATTTGTGGCTATTGTTTTGATTTTTGATTACTGAAGGGTCAATCTTGATAATGTTTTAAAGACGAAAGGAGTCTCTTCCAAAAGTAATCACATTCCACCTCGGAAGCAGACACTTGCCAGCAATCTCTCAAATGGCAGACTCCTCCTTACATTAAAAACGACAACAATTTATTGCTTCTCTGTCACTGGGCACCCAACCACACAAAATGGGTGCAATGTGGTACCTAAGTGGTTGCTACTTACAGTAGTGTAAAATTTTGAATAGTAAAAGATGGTAAAACCAAATGCCTAACATTGTACAATGGTCAAAATTATACAATAGAGCATGCTTTTTTATGATTAGGTACAAAGTTATGGAAAATATTTGATGTTCATGATATATTATCACATTCAAGTGCAGATTAAAAATAATTTTAGACACAGGCATGTAGGAAAATTATCTGGAGGATATGCATCAAAATATTAACAATGATTGTCCCTGGATGCATGAATTATGACTTTTATTTGCTTCTCTTTACTTTCTGTAGCTCCTACTTTCCTTATGGAGTACTTGTGCAATTGTTGAAAGTTAAATAAAAATGAATAAATCCACCTACTTAATCCACCCCACTCCAACCCAAGAGAAAAAACAGGCAGCCGGTGTGGATATTTTGCTCTTACAGCGCCTTCAGCAATCTGACCACGGGTCTCGCATCATGTCAATATTGTGTTCTGCTGGTGGTTTGTATCCTCTTCTCCCTCCCCCAACCAACCCTCACCAAACACCGGCTGGAGCCCTAGAAATTTCAGTCATTCTGACATGACTTTGTTCCTGCTCCACTTTATTTTGAATTAATGAGTTGTCTTCTCACTGTAGTAATAATTGCTACGGAGTTCTCTGGAGACCACACCTGGCTGGCTGTGTTGAGTTCTGAGCCTCTCAATTGTATGCAAGAAGCTGGAAAGATTTGAGAGAAGATTGCTAAAACTACTTCAGGGGCCCTGGAGGCACTGATTTAGGAGGCGGAGGAAAGACATACATGCGAATATGTCAACCCTGCACTAACTAAATAGGGAATGTAGGGAAAACAGACTTCCGGTTTATGAAGAACATAAATACCAGAAACATCCCAAAGGGTAAGTGAGACCCCCTTAGGAGGCATGGAGCAGGGGGTGGGGTGGGAAGTGTATGATGCACAGATGTCTGGGTAATTCTGCCTAAAATGAAGAAAGTGGAATCTGATTAACTTGGCCTAAGAATTAAGAAGGGTGTTCACCCCAGGTCTGCCAAACCTTGAGAAAACATTTAACAAAGGGAAAGGGGAAGAATAAGAGGAGAGTTTTGGCTGATGGTGTGATGTGATAAGGGACTATCGTTATGCAACGTGTGTGTTGGGACTACTGTTACGCAAAGCAGTCTGGAAAACTGACCTGAAAAATCATGTAAAAGAGAGGAGTTTGATGGGGCAGTGTGGAAAGAGAATGGAATTTCGAGTCGAAGATTTCCAGTTTTTGAGCGCTGACTCTGCTGACTTCCAGCTTGTTAATCCCTTGTAGGAGCCTTAGTTTCCCTCCCTAGAAAAAAATGGGAAAATGGCTCCTCTGAGTAGTTGTGAAAATCAAATGGGATAGTGCATTAATGTCCATGACTTGTGGCCTCTAAGGAGCTGTATTTCAGGAGATTCAGTTCATAGGACTCGGTGACTATTTAAACGCAGGTGCTGAGGGAAATGGAGACACAGCATCCAGCAATCCTAACCTATCTTAAGCCACTCTGCTGCTTCTGCTTCCATGTAGGCTAAGTGCTCACTGATCTAATTTGCTGCAGATACTTACTGACAGCTGTGGTGAACACCTATGATGGGGCCCAAGCACAGGTTTGGTTTTATTTTTAAAGCTTTCCAAGTGATTCCAATGTGCAGCCAGGATTGAGACCCTCTGAGGTAGCATAATGAGAATGGGGCACACAGCCTTGAAAAGAAAGAAGAAAGAAATGAGTCTGTGGTGAAGAGTAAGTCTTCTCTGCTCTCCTCGCCCAAAGGCTCCCAGTTCTTCTCTCTTGAGGCACTTTTAATCAGTTTCTTTTTTTTAATCCTTCCAGAGAGTTGTATGTATAGAACAGAACCTATTGTGCGTCTTTGCTTTTTCCACTTACCACCATGTCATGTGGACTGCTCCACACCAGTACTATCTAGTCTCCCTCCTGTTTAACACAGCTACATTGTATTCCATAGTATGGCTATACCAAATGTATTGAATCACCTTATTAAGTTGTTTGCAATCTCTTTAGGCAGTAAATATCCCTGTCCACACATGTCCAGCACTTGCGTGATTATGAAGTAGAGTTGCATTAAAAGACATTTGGAGTAAGCTCCTCTAAAGAAAATTTAAAATTGTCACAAATTCGGGAAAAGATAGATTGTTTTGTGGCCGTGAAAACAAGGAGCCACCAGAACACAGATAAGCCAACGGATCCGTGTTAACCCCACCCTTCTAAAAGTCAGCCTGTCAGGGACGGCACTCACTCCAATAAACATGCCTCTTCATCCTAAGCAACAACAGTCTCACCCCAGTAACCAAGCTTCTGCACACAATGTCAACACCTCTGAAAACTGGCCAACTCTGAACTTCAGACTTCCAAAATAATCCATATAAGAATAGTAGTCAATTCTATGCAGAATATGCCATTATAACTCTATAGGATACGTTGTTCTTTGAGGGGAACTGAGGGGACTTCAGGGTAAATTTGTGATTTTTGCTTAGATTTTGACTTTAAAATCTAGTCTCATCATAATGTTTGATTCCAGTTCATCTGTAGTCCATTTTTTAGAAGCAGAATTGCTGAGTAATAAGACATGAGTACTTTGAAATTTGGTAGATGCCATCCTCCAAAGAGATTTGCCAGTTTACCTATCCATAATCAGTGACGTGCTACTTATTTCTCTGTCCCTTAACTGAAACAACTTGAAACATCTTTTGCAATTCGACAAAGTGGAAGAATGTTTTCTTTAGATTTTCATTTCACATTTTCCAGATTTAATAAGCTTGAGTCTCTGATCTTATATACACACACGTGTATGTATATACAATGTATACACTCATATGCATATATATGCTAATTTGCATTTTGTGTGATTTAGCGGTTTATAGCCTGTAGACTAGTGATGTTTGAAAATCATGCTCAAAGATGGTCATTTCTCTCAATTGTAGTAATGTACATGAAGAAACTGAAAAAGTTGCAGTAATCCATTTTTCATTAAAATTGGCTCACTAAGAAATATGCTGTTTGGCCAGTTCATTTCAAATATTCAGAAAAACAACTTGTTCTTGTTCGAGGAAAAAATCTAGATTGTTTTAAGATACAAAGGAGGAGAAAAATCTGATAGTACTAAGGTTGAGGTAGCTCTTTGCTCCCACTTGTGTTAAACCTACACAAGTTAAAGTGGTTTTCTATTTTTAAAGAGCAGAGATTGCAGCTGTTCTAAAGCACAGCCCTCTCAGCAGGTACCTGGGGAAGATAATTGGCAGGTACCACTGAAGGTCGATGCGATGCACTGAGCACTGCCCACTCTGAAAGACCTAACGAGGCCTGGGCTTGGGAAACCTGCAGGAGGTTCGGCTCACAAGTGGCCATTTGGGAGTGTTTCTACCAATGGCCAGCAGCTATGTTCCTTCCTTATTTGGGAAGGTTTGTAAAATAACACCAATAAATTTCTTTGTGTAGTTCTTGGTATTACTAAGTACTTTTGTATGTATTATTCCTATTGCCATGCCTTAGGCTATAGAAGTGTGCCTGTTTCTGGAATGGAAACTAGCTTTAAATTAGCCCAAATAAAAATGAAGACGGCAACCCTGGCCATTATCCTGGGGGTTAGTTTTATTATCATCCCCCTTTCATCAGAAAGGGGACACTTGAGGGACAGGTCAAAAACGTATGCCAGCTTGTGAAAACGAGATGGAAACAGATCTTCTGACGTGGAACCCTGTTTCCTTTCACCATAATAAACCGAAAACCATATACGTAAATGTCAAAAATATTCCCTCCTCAGCATGTACTAGGAATCCTTTTTCTATATTGATGTGATTTCCAAATATAAAAATTAGTGGCAGAAGAAGAAGCACAGACCGTTACTGTAAAACTATAGAAAACTCGAATTTATTTTGAAAGCTTCCCAAACTAATGCTGTATCTGACAAACAGCACAGCACAGTAGTCTTGGTTCCGATTGCAGAGCTCAGGAAAGCTGTCTAAAATGGTCTATTTTACACTTAGGTGTATATAAAAATTGTTTTAAGATTTATTTTTATTGTCTGCAATTAGCTTGTATATGCTGCTGCCTTGTCTTCTGCCTCAGGAAGTGAGCTGTTTATTTCTCTTTCTTCCAAGAAAACACACATTGCAGTGCACCTTGACTACGAGCTCAGTGATACAGTGTCTTTGTCCTATTATGCAAGTCCTATTTTTAACTCGTACAGTAAAACTGTCATACTAATAATGTCCTTATACCAAAAATTAATTTTGATCCTTGAAAGGTAAAAATTTACATTCTCTGTGCATGTCAGTGTTCTTGGCAATCTAATTGAGCAATTTTTCCCCCAGACCATCATTATAAATTTGACAAATTTGGCAGACCTATAGGAACTATTGAGCTGCAAATCTGCATTGTGCTTGTAAATTCTAAGATTCTGTGCTTACCACTGATTTCAATTTTCCGTTAAGGAGAGCTCGGAAAGAACAGGCAATGCATTTGAAGAAATCACAGATGAAGTAGATTCTTTTTTGGAGATGGCATCTCTCTCTGTTGCCCAGGCTTGCGTGTAGTGGCACTATCTTGGCTCACTGCAACCTCAGCCTCCCAGGTTCAAGAGATTCTCCTGCCTCAGCCTCCCGAGTAGCTGGGACTACAGGCGTGTGCCACCATGCCCAGCTAATTTTTGTATTTTTTGTAGAGATGGGGTTTCACCATGTTGCCCAGGACGGTCTCGATTTTTTGACCTCGTGATCTACCCACCTCGGCCTCCCAAAGTGCTGAGATTACAGGCATGAGCCACCATACCCAGTCACGAAGTAGATTCTTTTTTTTTTGAGACAGTCTCGCTCTGTTGCCCAGGCTGGAGTGCAGTGGCGAGATCTCAGTTCACTGCAAGCTCCGCCTCCCCGGCTCACGCCATTTTACTGCCTCAGCCTCCCGAGTAGCTGGGACTGCAGGCGCCCGCCACCACACCCGGCTATGCCTGTAATCCCAGCATTGCGGGAGGCCAAGGTGGGAGGATCATGAGGTCAGGAGATAGAGACCATCCTGGCTAATACGATGAAACCCTGTCTCTACTAAAAAACACGAAGTAGATTCTTAAACAAAGAAGGACAACCCCAGAGATTAGTGGCTCAGCTTACTTTCTTTTTCTAGTAGGTAATGATCCAATTCTTAAACACAAGAGTCTTCATGTTTGCTTTATAGTTGCAAGGAGCTAGAGACCTCAGCAGTTTTCTGTCAATGCTGTGTTGACTGCGCGGTCAGTTCTAGTGTCATGCTGCCGTTCTTAATTATTAAGAATACCTTCCTTTTCTTAATTTCTCATTTTGATTGTACCTCATTTTGTATGTATATATAAATGTATTCATTTTTACATGGATGTTAACTGAATTTTTACCATGGACCAAACATTGTCATTCATTCAACAAATATCTTCTGATTGTCTACTATGAACCACAACCAGGTTAAGTGTTGTGGATTTAACGATGGGCAAAATAGATATTCATGGAGTTTACAGTAGCATGAGGGAGAGATGTATTAATCAAATTACCATCCTCCCTCTCAAATATATAGTTCCAATCCGTGATAAGTGTTCTGAAAGAAAAGAATGAGGTGACCTGAGAGAATGGGGATTGATTTGCAGGCAACTCAGGGATGGTTTTCCTGGGCAGTGTTGTTGCTTTCATATGCGTTATTCACTAAGTCTTCACAGCAAGTCTTTGGTACAGGTGTTAACCATCTGCGCTTTGTGGATAAAGAAGTGGAAACATGGAAGAGGTTAAAGTGCTCTTTGTACTATGCCTCAGATGCTTATGCAACAAATATGAATGAAAGGGAAGTGCTCATTTGTCGGTATACACATGGAGTTAAGCCTCTTTAAGATCATTCTATCCTTCATTTGCCCCTTCTAGGAATTTTATTTGTGTCAAGCCGTCTCTAAGAAGATAAGCTACTATTATAGCTTTGAAATGATGTGGAAATAGTTTTAAAGTGTGGCAAAGTGAACTGCCCACAAGTACGACACACTTGTAATTAAATGATACAGTTATTGTCTTAGTCCCTTTGGGCTGCTGTGACAAAATACCATAGACGGGGTCACTTATGAAAACTAAAAATATATTTCTCACAGTTCTGGAGGTTGGGAAGCCCAAGATCCAGGCACCGGCAGATCCAGTGTCTGGTGTGGACCTGCTTCCTGGTTCACAGATGGTGCCCTTTCGCGTGTCTCCACACAGTGGAAGGAGAAGGCAGGTCTCTGGGGTCCCTTTTAGTTTTTATCTTATTAATGTTTTTAACCAACAAGAATGATCCTGAGAGGGGTCCCTTTTTATTAGGGCACTCATCCTAATCATGAAGGCTCTTCCTGCAGGACCTAATCACCTCCCAAAAGGCCCCGCTTCCTAATACCATCACCTTGGGGGTTAGGATTCTAAAATATAAATTTGGGAGGGATGCAAACATTCAGACAGTAGCAGTTATCCTTCATTATCTGTATGTAATTCTTCAGCTTCCTGCTGCACGTTTTAATGTGCGGCTTGACTTTGGACGCCACTCCTCCCAAGCTTAGAACAGAGCTGCATTAAGTCCACAGGTGTTAGAATGGCAGCACCAGCAGTACCTAAGACTTTGTTAGAAGTAGAATTAGAAATAACAGTTCTTGGGCACTGCACTAGGCCTGCTAAATCAGAATCACTGAGGGCAGGGCCCAGCAATCTGCGTTTTAACAGTCTCTCCAGGTGATTCTCATGCATGATAAATTTTAACCAGCACTGCCCTTCAGAATGTGGACTGATGTTAATACTGGCCTAAAGGTAAATCTGCAACCATATGATATTTACAAATGAGTCGATGCATGTAGAGCAATGAATAAATATTAGCTATTATTCTCAATACATGGAATATTAAAATTGGAAGGAAATATTACCTGGTGTAGCAACTTTCTTTTATGTATGAAGAAATTGAAAAGGATATAGATACCTTAGTTAAGTATATGCTGGTGCAATTTTTATATCATCTATTTTATTCTTTTTACTATGTTCTCCACTAAATCAGATAATCAAATGTATTCTGGTTTATGGTCAGTTCCAGAGAGAATAAGAGATGTGTCAGCAAGCTTACTATGTCTGTCTTATAATTCCTGCTTTAAAAGATCAAGAAAAGAACCTTATGAGGAATCATGTACAAATCTCACACAGACATATCAGCTCCCTGGAAAGAGCTCCAGGCTGATGATGAGGGAAATAATGTCCTTGTAGCCATCTCCTGCAGGAGGTCTCACCTTGGATTTGAATGTGGACTGGCAAGTTATGCATAATCACATCATTTTTCGAAAATGCCCCCCTAACTTCCTTTTCTCTTAATTTTCCAGCTTGTTTTCCCAATCTACTTTGCTTTCACTTCCATACAAATAGGAAAATATAGCTGATATCTATGTATTTGGTAGATTTACAAAACATGCCACTGTGCCTCTCAGTATAAGTATGATATAAATCACAAGCCATAAACGAATGACTGAACAACAATAACAAAAATAAGTAAAAGCTGAAACTCACATGATTTTGTAACTAATGAACCTCTTTTCTCTTGTCAGGGAACAACTGGGTCAAGTCTTCTCTTACAGGAGTTATTCACATTGTTTTTCTCTTTCTATTCAATAAAAGCTGACTGAATGCCAAAATTAAGAAAAAATAGGCTGGGCGCAGTGGCTC
This sequence comes from Macaca mulatta, assembly GCF_049350105.2. Classification (NCBI taxonomy): domain Eukaryota; kingdom Metazoa; phylum Chordata; class Mammalia; order Primates; family Cercopithecidae; genus Macaca; species Macaca mulatta. The sequence goes on from NC_133420.1 coordinate 96,270,593, forward strand.
ACACCTGTAATCCCAGCACTTTGGGAGGCCGAGGAGGGTGGATCATGAGGTCAAGAGATCGAGACCATCCTGGCTAACATGGTGAAACCCCGGCTCTACTAAAAATAAAAAAAATTAGCTGGGTGTGATGTCAGGTGCCTGTAGTCCCAGCTACTTGGGAGGCCGAGGCAGGAGAATGGCGTGAACCCAGGAGGCAGAGCTTGCAGTGAGCTGAGATCTCACCACTTCACTCCAGCCGAGGTGACAGAGCGAGACTCTGTCTCAAAAAGAAAAAAAAAAAAGAAATAACTACTCTAAAATCATTCCAATAATTGCCTTCAGGTCAAGAGATCGAGACCATCCGGGCTAACATGGTGAAACCCTGGCTCTACTAAAAATAAAAAAAATTAGCTGGGCGTGATGTCAGGTGCCTGGAGTCCCAGCTACTTGGGAGGCTGAGGCAGGAGAATGGCGTGAACCCAGGAGGTTATTAAAGGTTATTAAAAAGCTTTAGACCAGGAGTGAAAGGTAGTCAAGTACACTTGGAAGAGGGTGACTTGAGAGATCAAATGCACAAACCCAGGGGATATGGTTCATTCAAGCTTCTTTTTTAACTTTTCCATATTTTCTTCAGCAAATAGTAATGATAACCACTAACTATATGTTGAGTGCTTGCTATACAGTGCCATTTAATTTTCACAATAAGCCTATAGGGTTATATTGGGTTTGCTGTAAAGGCTTCCCCAAATTCAAAGCATCTAAGTAATGGCCCCATTTACCCAGGCAATAAGGAGTGGGGCTGGGGTTGGACCCCAAATCTGCCTCCTCCAGATCCCATTAACATACTCCCCACCATGACTTGCTCCTTCCTTGCCCTCCCATCCCTGCGGGACTCCCTTTCACATCCTGCTAGTAATGACCAGCAATCCTGGACTCAGTCTTCTAGATAAAATGCTCCTTCCCTGAGATGCAGGTCACATTTCTCTCTCTTACCCTATCTCACCCCACACCACACTGACAGACTGAACTATTGAAATGAGGTAATGAGAAGAAACTCTACCCTGAAATAAGAGAAACTATACCCCAAATGAGACTTTCCTCATGAGCTACAGAAAGCCCCTCTCAGCATGCTCCCAGGTCCTGCCTTTGCTTCTCTCTTGGCAGGCGCACCCTCTCTCTCTAAGACCAGACCATCTCTGTGACTTCTAACTTGGGCCATCCCATTCACTCTTCTCAAAAAACCTGACCTCACCCTTGAGAGTTGCATTTACCTTAGAATTTCTTCCCTCTCCTCCAGAAGCACCTTTTCCCAAGTTGGAGTTATTGAGGCTAGAATCCTGTGCTGATGACGTCAGTAGAGCTGTCCCAGGTAGTCTCTGGCACCCAGGTTCCACTGGAAAGAGTGGGGGGGAGCAAAGCATCTTCAAGATCCTAACAGCAAAGAGATGTTGCCAGGCCTCTTTCTTTATTCTGCTTATCTACAGCAATGGTATTTATTTATTTATTTACTGTGTGTCCCTAAGATAATTCTGAAAATTCAGAGATTACTGTTAGCAGCGGAATGTATAGATCTGCAGCAACCTCAATTCTTGCCTCCTCAGAGAAAGAATTCGACTGAAAGGCATAGGCAGAAGGAGAGACCAAGGCAAGTTTTAGAGCAGGAGTGAACGTTTATTAAAAAGCTTTAGACCAGGAGTGAAAGGTAGTCAAGTACACTTGGACGAGGGTGACTTGAGAGATCAAATGCACTTGAGGGTCAAAATGCCCTTTCGACTTGGGGTTTTATACATTGGCATACTTCCTGGGTCTTGGGTTATGTCTCACCTGATTCCTCCCTTGGCGTGGGCTGTCCACATGTATAGTGGCCTGCCGGCCCTTGTGAGGGGAGCACGCAGTGTGGTTACTGTATGTAAGGAACATGGCTGTGCTACAGCCAAGCAGGTATAGGGCAGCAGGCGTAGGCTGAGGTAAGCAGGCATAGGGCAGCAGGCGTAGGCTGAGGTAAGCAGCCTAGCCGACTCAGTGGGATTGGGGTTCAAGCACACAGTTCCATGTCTTATATAATCATAACCATGTAGACACAACATAGAGAAGCTCCCCACCTGGCTCTCAGTCACTATTGTCTGTGTAGTGTATAAATGTAACACTGACCCTGTGAAGGGGCTGCTGAATAAAGTCAACTCTCATTTAGCTGGTGTCTCTCAAGTGTTCTTCCAGCTCCCTGCCCCACATCCACCCACTTTCTTCAGACCTCAGCTGGGGCTGGATCCCAACTGTGAGCGTGACACTGGAGTTGTACAGATGCTCACTTGAGGCGTTCTTCCCTTATCAGTCTAGCATTCCTAGAGGAAGGTCATATACCAGTTAAACTCCGCCATTTGCCTCTTAATGCACATACTTGAGCCCATTTACCCAACTCCCGAGATCTTATTGAGAAGCTGCTGATGAATAGTTTCAGGTGTTTTCTATCCATTAGTAGACCGCCTTTCCCTGGTGCCAGCTGTGACCAATTATTTTATTATTTTAGAGAGCAAGTTGACAACCACCTGACCAACACCTGATGGTCTCCTGATATTCCTGATGTGTGTGTGTGTGGTGGGGTAGCCCTCTCCTGCCCTGCTCATGCCTGACTAGCTACCTACTATAACATTACCTGCACATATTTTAAAGTTGACATCTAGAATGTTTCAAATTAAAATATTCACATGAATATTATTTCCAGTTCATTGCTAATATTGACATTAAGGAATAGTTATAGTCACATTTTAAAGGAAGCCAGCAATTCTAATTAATACGGTTATTTGATATTCATTATCATCCATTAAAAAATTGGACAAGTTCTTATAGTCAGAAATCATATATATTTTCTTTATCTTCTCCAAATCTTATTTCCAATGTACTTTCTCCATAGAATTTTATCCTACTTGTAATATATTTTACACTTAAACATCTGTTATCCTAACCTTATCATACCTGCTACAACTAAAATGTATATAAATTTAAATGCAACTTAAAAAAACTTCCATGACCATATGTCTCATAAAAACTCTTGATTTAATTATCACTATACTTTTTATTACTAATTATAGATGAAGATAGCTATGAAGGTAAGGGAATTTAAGTCTAAGGACCCCTTATTCCGTGGCCACTGTGATTGCTGGGAGTTGCCAAGTCACATAGTAATCTATCATCAAAGATTAGTTTTAATGATCTCTCAGTTGGCAACTTAATAGGCCTCCCTCAACTTTATTATGAACAAAGAATTAGCTACCATCTGAGTTTTGAAATGATTACAGTCATTTACTTTCTCTACAGTGACAGCAATATTTTGAATTGCATCTTTTTTTTTTTTTTGGTGCTGTAAATATTTTTATACCTATGACAACTAAACACTAGATGTCATAAAATTTAGGGTGAGTGACAGGTATGCCTTTCCTTTAAAAAGTGAGCACTGAGAAGGGGAATCCGCATCTTCATTAGTGTTTCTCAGGAAGATCAATTAAAAAAAAAAAACTATTTGTGGAAGTAGACAGTCTGGAAATATGTTTCCTTAAAATGCTCCATCCTGGGTCTTAACATACCTCAGCTTGAAGACCACTGGTGTGAAGAGTAAAGGCTGGGTCATTCTGTTTCTCTCTCTTGCTCGCTCTCTCTTTCTCTTTCTCTCTCTCCTTCTCCTGTCCCTGGGAAAACACTGATTTGCAGAATGAATATAGTTTATTTTTTAAAAAAGATAAACATGGCCCAGGTGCAGTGGCTCATACCTGTAATCCCAGCACTTTGGGAGGCCGAGGTGGGGACATCACAAGATCAGGAGATAGAGACCATCTTGGCTAACACGGTGAAATTCCATCTCTACTTTTAAAAAATACAAAAAATTAGCTGTGCGTGGTGGCACACACCTGTAGTCCCAGCTACTTGGGAGGCTGAGGCAGGAGAATCGCTTGAACTGGGGAGGTGGAAGTTGCAGGAAGCTGAGATTGTGCCACTGCACTCCAGCCTGGGCAACAGAGCGAGGTTCTGTCTCAAAAACAAAACAAAAAAAGATAAACATTGTACTTTCTTCATAATGTTTCCCATCTTTCATAACAAACTCCATCTTTTCCTGGAATATGCAGTACATTTTAGTTCCTCTAGTAATCCGGTCTAGTTACCATGATCTCCTCACCCTATCTCCTCCCACAATCCCTCTCTCAACCTGTCTTCTCTCACGTCTGCCAGGTATAAAAAATGTGCTCATCACCAAGTCACACACGCAAGGGCTGGGCCTAAGCTTTGAACTGATATCTTGTAAGCATGTTCTCCTCCCCAGTGGTGGCTACCAGGGAATGTGTGGGTTCTTTCAATGGTTGCCCTCCAAAAGACATATATACATTCTAACTTCCCAAACCTGTGAATGCGACCCTCCTTGGAAAAAGGGTCTTTGCAGATGTAATCAAGGACATTGAGAGGAGATCATCTTAGACAACCTGGATGGGCCCTAAATCCAACGGCAAGTGCCCTCGTAAGAGACAGAAGAGGAGAAGACACATGAAAATGAGGAGGTAATGTGACCATGGAGGCAGAGGTTGGAATGATGCAGGGAAGGAAGCCAAGAAACAGAGAACGCTTCCAGAAGCCGGAAGAGAAAAGGAAGGATTCTCCCCAGAGCCTCTAGAAGAAATAAGACCACGCTGATGCCTTGATTTCAGGCTGCCGTCCTCTGGAACTGTGGGGGAAATTTTCTGTTGTTTGAAGCCACCAAGTTTGTGGTAATTTGTTACAGTAGCCCTTGGAAACCAATACATCCATCTAAAGAAATAATAATTGAAATACAACAAGCCAATTTTATCAATGATTAATATTAGCATTACCATAAAGATTTCATAAAGGATTTGTTATGAGGAACTTCAGAAAAAACTTAGGTCCTTTCCACATGGGCCAGTTTTGTTCTTGGCTGTAAACTACGTGAGAGGAGCTTGAGGAAGCACTTTATATTCTGAGTCACCTGCACTTTTGAGAGGGCCCAGCTCTGAGTTCAGGAATGTGAGTTAGTTCATAATTAGGCAGCCTCTTTTTTTATGACCAGATCCTGACTTATATCCAGGCAGAATAAGTGAAACACTGTGTAAGATTTGATCTGAGAGGCTGGGAAACCTAGGAGCCAAAATACCTCGTCTACCAAGAATATGTGACCTAAATATCAAAGGGATTCATTCTTTGGGGTTAAGGCAGGAGCTCTGAACTTAGAGAGATTATGTAGTAGTTACTGGGCTCTCTTTGCTAAGCACCCTAAAAAAGGCATTGTTATTGTAAAATACAGTCAAATGTTGTTATTTATGGCAGCTATGTTCTATGAAGGTACCACTAAAGTTCCTCCTAGGGGAAATACCTAGGGTTAGGTTCCTGCAAGCTTCTGGTCACAACATTGTCATTCATCCACCAACAGATGGAAGGTGTGTGAGGGTGAAGTGGGATGCAGTGTTCTATGGCCTTTACGCCAGACTGAGAAAATCTCATTCCTAAGGGCTTCCAGAGCCTGAGTCAAAGCCATGCAGCAACCAAATGTGAGAATGAGAACAAGGGAAAAGAGTAGAGTACTTAGATGATTGAGAAAGAGGAGAGACAGAGAGAAGGAGGGTGAGGAGGAAAAAGTCTTAAAGGAAAATTGGAGAAGCCAGAGAAGCCTGATCAGGAACTGGGAGGAAGAAGAAGGTGTGGGAGGCAGATAAATGAGACCCAGGATTTCATACAGCTTGGCTGGGTTTAACAGTCCCACTTGAGAGCTCTGAAGTCATAGAACCCAGGACTTCTAGGGAAGCTGGATCTTCTAAAGTCAACCTGCTTAGTTAAGAGGAACATTGTCTCCAGAGGATCAGAATGGATTTATAAACCTTGCTTCCTCCCTGCAATTCATTCTATTAGGAGGTCACAGACTGGGGGCACACAGAAAGCAGTTCAGCTTTTGAAGAAAAGGTCCTTTTATGGCACATGAATCTGTAAGTGTGGGGGATTCTTGTCAAAAGAAGAACTGCTTCCTTTTCTTAACTCTGCAGCAGATCAGTTTCTCTGCAAAGAGGACTAAGGACCTGCGAATCGGTTACTCAGGGCTTGGAGAGCCCAACCTTTGAAGCTGGAGCCGAATGACTATGCTGGGTAGCTGCCGGAGATAGGCATTAACTTTGGGACAAGAGTCCCTGGCTCTGCCGGCCCACTTCTAGGGAAATTGTTCACAATACAGCAGCGAGTAAACCTGCAATCCCAAGTTAAGTAATGGAAGACGAATATGGTCTTTTGGGCCCAGCCAGTTGCACTAGTGTCTGCGGGCTTTCCTACCACATTGCTGCTGCTCTCTCGACCCTGTCAGTGAGGGAAGAACTCGGCCCTTGGGACTGCCGCTCACACGTGGGTGCCAGTTGTGCCAGAATCACACCAAGAGCGAGTGCCCACTCATCAAGCAAAGAGCCCAGTCAAAGGCCGTCTCCAAACCGACGCCCACGCCCGCAGAAAGGTCCCAGCGAACAGCAGGTGTCACCCTTTTGCTTCCAAACCCCAACCACTTTCAGGTGCCTCTCGCGCTCTCCAAACTTGTGTGTTCAGGGCTGCCGCCCCGCTGGGTGGCTGGGCCCATCTGCGCATCTACAGGGCGCTCCTGTGCGGTGGGTGGGGAGTCGCCGCTTTCCAGCTCGCCCTGCAGGGGGATGAGGGAGGTGATACCGAGGGCAACAGGTGCCAGCAGAAGTCACCGGGCGTCTCGGAGGTCGAAGATTGAACTTGCAACGGGAGCTGGGGAAGGTGGTGCGCGCTTCCAAGTCCCTCCCCCTTGCCCTAGCAGTTTTTCGGTGCCCAGAGCAGCGCGGGGAAGGCACTGCTAGGGCTCACGGACAGAGACGCTTGGCCATGGCTGCGACTCTGGCTCCGGCCCGGGTCCCAGCGCGCCTGCAGTACAGCGTGCAACTGCGTTTTGTGACGGAGGAGCAGCTCTTTCGGCCTGGGCAGTTCTTGTGCCCCAGCCGGAAATTTCTGCGGCTGGAGGTGCACCCAGCAGGGGAGGAGGCGGACGCGACGATGACTGATGGTGAAGTACCGGGCACTACCCCCGTATGCCGAGTCCCACTCAGAAGTTGCGGCTCTTTTGCGCGCGGGCGCAGTCATGGGAGCGCGGCTGTGTGCGCTTTAGCGCACGTGTAGGGATGCGAGTGTGTGCGCCCATCGCGCGTGCATGGAGTGCGTGTGTGCGCGCTCGTTGGGCGTGTACGGGACTGCGTGTGTGTCCGGTCCGCGTGCGTGTACTGAGGTGCTCTATGTTGCCCGGCGCACGGGTTAAGTGTGGGTTGCGCACTCCGGCTGTCACCGAGCCGCTGTGCACCCCCAGCAGCTCTCTGAAGGGAAATGTCGGCTGCCTCTCCTGTCCGGACAACGTCCAGATGGATCCCGTCTTATCTTTATTGCTCTCAGAAAACTTAGTAGCTGTAGGCGGACGAGCTCTGAGAACTAGCTTTGGCCTTAAGAGATGCCAAAAGTGGGGTCAGGAGAAAACAGGCCTGTGATTTCTTCGCCGGGAATCCATTCAGGACCAAAACAGGAGAGGCACCAATGTCCCAGTACTTCCAAGCCTACGTGTTTCTCATTCCTTTCCAAAGGAATAGGCCGCCTTGCAGTTGCACCCGAAGCTTTCTGGTGAGCGAAGTTGTGAAGTTGAGAAAGGACTAAGCGGGGTGTACACCAGGCTAAGTGGCTGTTGCAGTCAGTGTGGCATCCATTTGGCATTGCTTTTTGGTTCAAAATGTGGCCTTTCTTGCAGGTGACTGCAAGAAAGTACAAGCGCAGTCACCTGGGATCCACGAGTTGTGGGTATGTTAGGGGAAGGCTTTTAACCTTGGTGGGATCCCAGATCTTTTTGAGAATTCGAGGACATGTGTAGACTTTGGCTCCAGCAAATGCTCATACTTGCTCACAAAACGTTGCATAAAAATTGGAGGGGTTCATGCTTCTTGTCCCCAGCTCATATTAAATACCTGGCTCTAGTAAGTGTGGAAAGCAGAGCCCATAAGGCATCTGTGAGGCTCCAAAGACTTAAGGAGTTTCTTCCTACCCAACTTCTGAGAGTCTGAGTAGAGTTTAAAGTGTTCTGCCCTGTGAATTGGTTCCAGTGGGAATTTCAAGTAACCGGCAGGTACTGCCTTCTCCCTCCTCAGTGATAAGGATACAAGTTCACTGCTCTATCTTCAAGGACTTAGAACATGATCAGGCACATAGTAGACACTCAATAAATGCTTGTTGTGGAGCAAAAGCAAGCCCTGGGATGTGTCTTCTCCCTTTACTGTAGGCCGGGATGGGCAAGTTTGGGTCTTAAAACGAAGTATTAAATACCATTTGACTAGTGTTTTAGGAAGCTTGAGTCTTGGTAATGGATCAAAAGTCTTATTCAATAGCTCATTGATTTCTCTTTTGGATGCAAGAGAAGAAAGGAAGTAGCTTTTAATGTTTCTTTTGGGAATTCCGAAACTCAAGATTCCAGAAAAGAGTTCTGTTTGCCTGCTATACTCAATATTTAATCTCTAGTCATGTATAGAGAAAAGAGCACATTTGCAACTTGTGCATTATTTCATGTCCTATGGTTTTCTTTTCCACAAATATATGTTAAGCGAAGACATATCCAAAGTTCAAGGTGATTAGAGTTGCAGACTCCCCAAGGCATTACCCCAGTGCCTGGTCTTTGAGGACATAATTATCCTAGAGAAGCTCACCTTTAATGCAATACATCAAGTCCAGAGATGACCTCTGTGGTATGTGTTGACACAGGCTAATGGAAATAGAATAATTAAAGCTAAGGCAGGGAGGTAGTCATTGCCACAAGATTTTGACAGAATTCCTTGGGAAAGATTCATTAATAAGGAAGCATAAAACTCACTTTCCAGTCCTAAGGTGCATTCAATGCATGAATGTAGTTATTAAAGCTCAGTTCCCTTTTATGGAAAGTTTTGGAGAGAAACTATTCTGGAGTTTTTCTTTAAAGTAGCTCATTTTATTATATCACGAACTAGGCTTCTGTGGATGGGGACCAGGGAGAGAAAGCTTAAAAAGAAATTCTAATACATTATTGGAAGAAAAAAGATTCTGGCAGACTCAAATATTGTGTATTTAGCAGCAAAATTTTGAGTGGCTAGGATTTCTTTGGGAATAAATTTGGCCCAAATTCTTTCATGGACTTTAGAAATGGGTCTAAGCAAGGTACACTGAGAAAATTATACAGATTTACCTCATAGCTAGAGTTAGTTGTTAAGTAGATAGATTCTGGGATAATGCTGCCTCAATTAGAATCCAGGCTGTACTCACTGGCTATGTTACCTGTAGTGAATGTTCCACTCTATTTAAGCTTCATTTCCTCATCTGTAACATAAGGATGATAATATTAATTATAATGTTCAAATAAAATACTACATGTCCCATGTTTAGGACAATGCCTGGGATATATTAAGAGCTCAGTAAGTGTTAGCTATTATTATTATGTAGAGACAAATTCTCACTCTGTCACCCAGGCTGGAATGCAGTGAAGTGATCATAGCTCAGTATAACCTCAAACTCCTGGGCTTGTGTGATCCTCCTGCCTCAGCCTCCTGAGTTGCTAGAACTACAGGCATGCACCACCATGCCCGAATAATTTTTACAATTTTTTGTAGAGATGGGATCTTGCTATATTGTCCAGGCTGGCCTTGAACGCCTCGCCTTAAGCCATCCTCCCTCCTCAGCTTCCCAAACCATCGGGATTACAGACGTGAACCACTGCACCTGACCTATTATTAATGTTATATTTACTTTATGTCCCCCAGATAACAGTTTCCTTAGGCTCTTCTTAGAGTGAGTGAGGCTAGATTTTGGTAAAGATGTTCCAAGCAAAACCATTAAATCTGCTAAATAATAACTTGAAAAATGTGAACAATCTTTTAGAGTCCAGATTTCAATAGCTTGACATGTAAAAAATGGAACAGAACAAGACAAACCAGTCTATTCTAATTTCAAACTTTCCAAAATTGACCACAATTTTATAGAGGTAACACACCAGGGGATCCGGCAAGCAATGGATTCTAGCTTGTGAGCTCTGGGAAGACATTGATTCATTTCTTCTTTTCTCAAATATTTTTTGAGTCCCTATCCTGCCAGGAGCCTGCGTAAAAGTGTGTTTTATTCATCCTCCTATCCCCAGGGCCTTCCACAATACCAAGTACACATGAGACATCAAAAAATGTTTCTTGAATGAATCAGTGCTTTAAAACAGGTTTCTAAGTCTTGCTAAAATAAAACTTAAAATACTGAGCACTGAGTGTGCAGAATCCAAGTTGCCCAAGACAATTAAGACATTGGCTTGACTTGCAGTCTAGAGGGATGTTTTAAAATGCAGTATGGTAATAGAAATTTGAGGTACAGTAAGGTCAACAGATCAGGAGACAATTGCCATTGAGAAGATGGTTTGTTACTCACAGTTCCCAACGGGAGGGGGCATACCACACCACAAGGGGGTCACATAGAGAAGCACCTGGGTGGGTCAGGGGCAGAAGCAGGGGGCGGGGCGGTGGGGGGAGCTGTAAGCAGGAACCTTTATTGTGCTTTCTGTGGGAAGGAATGGGTGAGGCAGGGGGTTGGCTGATTTGAATGATTTCAGTGGGCTTTAGGGTTTAGAGGCTGTCTCTAGTTGTCCGGTACCTGACCCTGGGGTAATTAGGGCAGACGATAGTGGCCCAGAGTGTGAAAGCCCCAAAAAAGGTGGTTGGGCTGTAGACTCTGGACTGGTTGATTTATACTTGAAAGGCATGCTCTCAAGTGAGTTGTTTACTCTCTCTAGGAATTGGCATACCTTGGGAGGGGTGGTCTCTCCAGGGTGAGAAAGGCCCCAGATGTTGAAGCATCAGAATACAGAAAATGAAAAACATGGTTAAAACAAGGGAGAATCAGAATACAAGAGAATAAGAAAGTATAGAGCATGGGTTGAGTGCTGGCTTCAGATAAGAACCTCAGTTCAGGGGATGAGAAAAAATATTTGTTGGTTTTTATGCCTCAAGTGTATCCAAACCAGTAACTGGAAAAGGGGGGAACAAAAAAAGTAGGGGATGGACCTGCCTCTGCCTCTCCCCAACCCTTTAACCCAAGCTCTCTGTAAGCCTCGTGCTGGGGGACTGGAGAAGAAAGAAATTAAGAGCTGAGGCTGTATTACACAAAGGCTAAGAGTAGACTGGATTTCCAGGAAATAAGAGAAAATTTTTTTCGTTTTTCAGTTTAGAGATGTCTTTTAATTAATCCGTAAGAGTTAGGAAAATTTATAAACAAGTCCCACAGATAATCACATATGAAAATCCAGCGGTTTTTGTCTGTGAGGTATTGTAAAAGGATACTAGGCTTTTTGTTCCCTGGTGAATGCTCGTCTCATTAGAGGGGGAAAAAAAGAGCAGAAGAAAAGTCAGAGAAAAACACCCTTTATAGCTCATGGGAACTCTAATCTTCCTTCATTAAATTCTATGATAGTAGACTTAGGAAGTTGAGGCCTGTGGACAGGATCCTGAAGGCAGTCACCCACATATGAGATAAGCATTCATTAATTTTCCTTCCACAGATATCTATGGAACACATATTCTGTGCCAATCATTGTGTGAGCCATAAATGAGCTAGCTAAGAACCTACCCTACAGATCTAATGCTTTAATTGAGGAAAACAATAGTCAAAGATAGAAACCAGGATAATTTCAGATTGAGATCAATGTTTTGAAGAAAATGAACAGAATGAAAAAAGGCTACATAGAGAGGGAAGGAGGCCAATTTAGGGAGTGTGGTCAGGGAAGACTTCTCTGAGGAAGTAATATTTGATCTGAAGCAGGAAGGAAAGATGAAAGGAGCCAGCTAAGCCAAGAGCTGGAGGAAAAATACTGCAGGCAGAAAGAATGGCAGGTAGAAAGGGCCTGAGGCTAGGAGGGAGCATGTGTGTTTGTACTGGCCTGTGTAGCTGAAGTTTCATGAGAGAGAGAGGGAGCAATGGAAGTTTAAAATTAGTGTTCCACTTATTACTGTAGCATAACAAGCCACCTCAAACTCGGTAACTTAAAATAACCATGTATAATGTTCCCAGATTGTGTGAGTTAGGACCAGGGAGGGCTTGGCCAGGTGATCCTTTGTGGCGTTGACTGAGGTCAGTCTCTGGCACTCAGCTGGTGACTGGCCTGGTCTGGAGATCCGAGAACACATCACTCTTCTGGGCAGGCGCTGGAGCTGATGTGATGTGTCCACTTGGCTAGGCCACAGTGCCTAGACATTTGATCAAGCATTCTGGATGTTTCTGTAAGGGTATATTTTGGATGAGATTAATATTGAAATTGGTGGGCTTTGACTGAAGCAGGTAAATGCATGGATTTTTGATGTGTCCCACAATGGACTTCCTAATTCTTCACTCCTGAATTGAACTTAACCCCACTCCTCAAAAACAAAACAAAACCAACCAACCTGCAGGCCTATCCCAGAAAACAACTTCTCTGCAGGCAGACAGACAAGGAAGCAAGAGAGGAGGGGGCTAGGCTGGGCAGGCTCATGTCTTCTTCCAATATATCCATCAGAGAACTCCAGGGAGAGAGAATGGAGCTGGGGAGAGAGACCAAAATTGTTACTGGAGCACAGTATTTCTCAACAGAGCATGAATAACTTGAGCTGGGAAAATTCTTCACTGTAAAGACATTGCAGAGTGGTTAAGACCCCTTGCCCCTTGGCAACATATGTCAGCATCCCCATTCCCCAATTACTGCGATAATGACGAACAACCTTCCTGCGTTGCTAGAACAACTCCTTTCACATGGACATGAGGGAGAAAAAGATACACAAACCACCATCTTTCCCCACAAACAATCACAGATTCACAATACTCTCTCACACTTTTCCATCTAAACTCCGAAGAACACCACACTCATCTTTGACACAGCAGTGCCTCTCCCAAACAGCAGACTACGCCTCACATTCATCATCAAACTCAACCTCGCTACCATTTCGCCCGAGCAACAATTTAGATATTGTTGTTGTACTGAAGAGTCAATAAAAAATGTGAAATACAGTCAGAATCCTGCTAAGTATCTTCTTTCTTTTATTGTTATTTTACCAAGAGCAATACTTTCATGGTTTCAGTATAACTTTCTGAGAAAGATCTTTAATGAGACTAAACGGAGAATTCCAGGTAGCCCTGGTTTTGTGGGTCCAGTTATGGGATGTGTATCAGTGAAGCGAAAGTGTTTCCTTCCTCTGTCAGGCAGGACTGGTACCTTGAGCAGATGACAAATGAAAAACTGTTCAAAACCCCACGTGGCTGAGTCTGAAGACAAAGAAGTGAAAATAGACGAAAAGGCTTGTTTTCCTGGCCAAATAAAGACCCTTTAAGGTTCCTTTTCTCAACCAGGCGCGGTGGCTCACGCCTGTAATCCCAGCACGTTGGGAGGCCGAGGCAAGTGGGTCACTTGAGGTCTGGAGTGCGAGACCAGCCTGCCCAACCTGCTGAAACCCCGTCTCTACTAAAAAAACACAAAAATTAACTGGGCATGGTGGCGTGTACCTGTAATCCCAACTACCCTGGAGGCTGAGGCAGGAGAATTGCTTGAATCCAGGAGGTGGAGGTTGCAGTGACCCCAGATCGTGCCATTGCACTCCAGCCTGGGTGACAAGAGTAAAACTCTGTCTCAAAAAATAAAATAAAATAATAAAACAAAATAAAATAAAGTGATTAAAATAGTCCTTTTTTCCCTCCATTTTCAATAGTTGCACTAAGTTGTGGTTCTTTATTCAGTACGGTGAATAAACCAGTTTGAAGACAGGCACTCCACTGATTGATACTTATAGTGAATGCTATTTTGAAGAAAAAGAGGTATGGCTATCTTGTGAGTAAAGTGTAGTCAGCATGGTTAGTCGGCCCTGATTTTGAGAGTTAATACTGGAAACAAAGAGGTTATTGAGGCAAGAAAGAAAGTATCATTGATATAATATTTATGCTTTGTGTTATGATTGATCACAGAGTCTTTAAAATTAATTTTTAATTGTATGTATTTAAGGTGTACAGCATGATGTGTTATAATATACCGAGTGAAATGATTACTGTGGTCAAGAAAATTAGCATATCCATCAGCTTCTGTAGTTACCTATTTTTTATTGTATGGTGAGAGCACCTCAGATCTATTCTCTTAGCAAATTTTCATTATACAATACAATACTATTACCATAGTCCTCATGCTGTATATTAGATCTCTAGATTTACTCTTAGTGTTTGAAATAACTACTTTAAAATATGAGGCTTATAAAAATGTACTAGACTAGAGCCATGCTGCTGATGAAAATCCGTCTTTATCCCCTCTTCCCCATGCTTCTGTCACAGATGGTGCACGCTCATACCCCTGGCAGTTTGAAGCAGAAGTCTGAAGTGAGTGTATTCTGTCACCAAGTAGAACCCTCCTCCTTCTCCTTCCACCATTTTCCTCCCTCGTAAACTCCCAGTGTAGTCTAAGAGCCTTTCTCACACCCCACGCCCCCTCCAATGCAGCCAGTGTTTCACCCTGAAGATTTGCTGATAAAAGTGGAAGGAGTCAGGTTTTCCCCAGTGCACCAGCATTTTAATAAGAAACAAACCCTTTGCTCAGAGGAATGACCTTACATGCTTGATTAAAGTCTTTTGTCAGACCTCTGAGAGACCTCTGGGTTTTCCAGATCACTCTCAGCTCCAAATATTTACCTTCATTCACCTAAGCTGTTCCTTTGTGTTATGTGCTGTATGAATTATCTTTATACAGTAATCTGGAGGGTAGATAATATTGACATCATTTTACTGGTCCATTTTATCGCGGGTATATTGTCCTCAAAATCTGATTATTTCCGTCTTTCCATGATACCTTCTTGTATTTAGTGACCCAACATTTGGCCTGTGGTAGAGTTGGACTTTTAGCCTCAAAACCAAGTTGGATTTGCCCATAGAATGAGGAAGTGCTTGTTAGTTTTGTCTGGGGGAGCTGGATCCCTTCATAAGCTTAGAAACCTCAGTGAGACAGTAGAGTGACTGATAATGTAACTGTTGGCATATTTTGGACAAAATTGAGGTTTTCTAATATCCAGGACACCCATATAAATAAAATTATGCATGACCTTCTTTTCTTAATTGCTTCTCACCATTTTAACCCCTGTTTTATGAGGACTAGGCTGGCGAGGGACCAGGTCAGATGTCCCCATTTATGAGCTTTGTGACCTTAGAAGATTTATTGGAACCTGCCTGAACCTTAGTTTTCTCTCCTGGAAGCTAGGGTAATTTTTACCTCAAATCATAATAATAACATAGAATAATGAAAAGTGAAAAAAAGGCAAAATGATTTCTTTTCATTTTGAAAATAAATGGAGTCAAAATTAACAAATATAAATAACATCAAGATATTTTTTACAAGCAGTTGTAAAGAGAGGTTACTACTTTTGTGGAGCTTACATTCTAGTACCATCCAAAAAAAAGCATTAGGATAATTTGTGCTGGACTTCGTGTGTGTGTGTGTGTGTGTGTGTGTGTGTGATCCTAACTGATTGTGTATAGTTGTCCTTCACATTCACAATATGGCTGACTTTGTAAAATCAACTCTGCTGAGAAACTTCTTCTCAGGCTTTTTGATGTGCTGTTCCTTTTGCTTGAAATGCTGTTCTACGCCCATACCCCCATCCTGGCTCTTTGTATATTTGGGTTCTTTTCATCTTCTAGTTCAAAGTTTGAAAGTCACATTTTCAGAAAGACGTTCTCATCATGCTAAGCACCCACTGCTCCTACCACATCCGCTGTCATTTCTCTCAGCCTTCTTTCTTTCCTAGCAAGTATCACAACTGGTAATGAGAACTAAAAATATTTTTAAAAAATTTATCCTTGGTTAAAATTGAAGTTGGACTCACAGGCCACAAATCACAAGATAATTTAATGAGAAACCTTGAGAGGAAGGAAAGAGGCTGACCCAAATGCTTTTGAGAATGTGAGGGAGAAGATTGAAGCATATTTCCCAATTAGGAATCATAAAGGCAGAAAGAATAAAGAGCACAAGCCAGGCTGGGTTAAATGACTATTTAGGTTAGAGCAATGCATATTCTGAATGTTGTTACTGTGAAATTGAATTCCTGGTCAGTTTCTTAGCCAAGAAGGGTACAAGGGGTCTCCAGTGCTATTTCGTTTTAAACTATAAAGTTTATTGTTCTCTCCTAGAAAATATAAGCCAACCTTGAGGCTATTACGATGACCGAAAAGCTTGCTTAACATGTTTATTGTGAGAAATTGTATTTATTTACTACATGTTTGTTTTTAGAAAATTGAATTTGTTAGAAGGCTTGTTGTAAAAATTGACTTTATTCATCTAGTTGTACATTGCAGCACCATGATGAATAGTTTACTGACCTTCAGTAACTCTGTATCAGTGACAGGACTTAATTTCATTTATTGATTTGTGCAACTTGTATTTATTACATACCTACTATGAGCCAGGCACTGTTCAAGGAACTGAGGAAATAGCAGTGCGTTAGTTGTGCATTGCTGTGTAACAAATAACCACCAACTTAGTGGCTTAAAACAATACACATTTATTATCTCAGAGTTTCTGTGGCCAGGAGTCTGGGCATGGCTTAGCTGAGTTCTCCACTGCAGAGTCTCTCAGGAGCTACAATCAAGGATCCAGCTAGTGCCAAAGTCTCCTATAAAGACTTGACTAATAAAGCACCCTCTTCTGAGCCGACTGTGTGATTGTTGGCTTAATTCAACTCAATTTCTTGCTAGCTGTTCCCTGGTGCCCTGAGTTCCTTGGCACATGGGCTTGCCTTACATGGCATCTTGCTTTATGAAAGCCAGCAAGAGGGAGAGTCTAATAGCAAGATAAAAGTCTCAATTTTATGGAGCCCAATCGTGGAAGTGACATTCCATGACCTTTATCATATTCTATTGGTTAGTCAGAAGCTCTGTCCACACTTGGGTAGAGATTACACAGGGACATGAATCCAGGAGATGGGGGTTATTGGGGGCTGTCTTGGAGTCTACCTGCCATGAACTGTGAATAAAACAAATCCATTGATTTTTATGGAGCTTGCATTCTAGTGCCGTTCAGTAAGCACCAGGGTCTTTTTTTCTGTGCATGACTTTCTACAGGCCTGTTTGAGAAAAACATATTTTGTGCTTCTAATAGGTTTATTGCTAAGCACTATATGAAGAAATCTTTTTTTAAATTAGTTATCAGATATGGTCCTGCCCTGAAGCCCTCAGGGTGTTTGCAATTGAATTGCATAACTAAAGAATGTACATAAAATATATAAACATCTCTCAGCAGAGTGGCAGTGATCAATGGAATAGAAAAGCTCCAGTATGCTTCTGGCTTCCAAGCCCTTTACTTTACTTTGTATAGCTGGATGGAAGAGGCTCTTATTTCTGAAGAAGATAGACCTTGCTGTGGTAACCTCTGCTTAATTTTTTGTCAGGTTTATTGCATCACAACTTCATGGGGAGGTTTAGCTAGATTTTCTTCTCTGTAGGGAAGAGGTATATTGAAGATAAATTTTACCTTGTGTCTTGGTTCAGATGCTATTTGAAATATTGTATTAACTCATTCACAAAGAGACAGACTGAGCTGCTGTTTCAAACACCTGAAATTACAACGAGGTTTTATAGAATGAAACAAAGGGGTGAGAGAGAAGAAGGAAGAAAGGAGGAAGGAAGGAAGAAAGGAATAGAAGGAGGGAGACAGGGGGAGGGAGGAAGTAAGGAAACAAGGAAGGGAGAAAGAAAGGAAGCTGGAGCCTCACTAGATTTGTTGCATCTTAGGGGATGATGGATAGTATACTCTATGGATGTTGATTTTTTTAAAACTAGCTATGTTTTCTGGCTTTAAGTAATCATCTAAACATATTTCATAAGCCTTGATATTTATACAGTCTTGGGTTTAGAATTTATATCTTAAAAGACATAGAGATAGACTCTGTACCATCTTGAGAGAACACTTATGTCTTGGATCTTAGGTGTCAGAAAAATAAAAGATAAATGAAAATCCATTAATTGGAATGGGGAAGAGGAAAGTGAATCTGAATTGTACACATTCTTAGCCTAACAAAGTCCAGCTAATGGCAGCGCAGAGTCTATGGTGTTTGTAAATACTGTATTGCAAACTGATATGAGATGCTTTGCTGCTCTTGGAAGAAGATGGAGGCACAGTTCAAAAACTGGTCTAAGACATTAGGAGGAAAGAGCAGAGCTGAGATGCATACCCAGCTGTTGTCCAGAGGCTGAGCTTTCATAATGGTTCTCTGTGCTCAGAAAACAGTTCCATGGAATTGCTTCATGTAAATTCCTGTGGACAAAGCTAATTTTTTCCTTACAAGGGCATTCACTTCTGATTTCATATTTTTTTCTTTCTCAGAGAAGTAAGTTTTCTTGTTTTGTTTCCACAGATAGCAAATCCTTCAGTATATGAATTCTGTTTCTTAGATGCCAAGGCTAGCAGGTCAAAAAAGCAGAGAACATGTCAACTACAGGCAATGAACATTAAGTTTTTAATCTAGAGAATATCATCAGAAGAGACTGGAGTTCATAGAGGTGGAAAACATTGGCAGACTCCTCTAGCTAGTTCATAAAGAGCCAGGGCTGGTGGTGCTCAGTCCTCCCAATGGTCAGCTCTACTCTCTCCACCAGTCTTCATAGACAATATTTAGAATGCATTCTCTTAACCAATTTAATACGGTTTTTATCTCTTGACTCCCAGGAATAGTCATGATGTTTCTTTTCCATTTACAGGAAATCTTTGGCCCTCTGCCCCCCACCATAAAGCATTTGACTCTTTGAAGTTCCAGTTAGAATGATAATATGTTCTCTAGGTTGAAGCATTTCAGTAGTATGGCCTGCTTTCTTTGTGCCTTCCCAGATTCTGATATGGCTCTTCCCTTTCAGATTTTTCAGGTTTGGGATTGTGTCTTTATAATTTCTGTATTTCTAGGAAGATATACAGTAGGACCTAGTGAATATAGTTATACAGCTTCTGGAGCAGAACGTATACTTTTATTCTTGGAAAATATGGACCAATAATTTTTATCACATTTTCTCAGCCATTATGACAGTGAGCCAGTTTGTCTGCAATCTTTGTTATAAATCAGTCAAATTCTTCTTTGCTTTTATTAGTTAATTTTGTCCCTCTTAGAGCAAATTATTCAGATAACCTGTGCCTGAACTTTAAAATAATAATGTGACAAATAAAGGGAAGCAGTTGAGTTAATTCGCAATGTCTGCTTCAATGAACCATCAGTTTGTGTTTTGGAAATAATCTCCAGGTCCTTCCACTCTTTTGCCCCTTGGCTCTTACTTCAATGTATTGCTATGGTTTTTGTTAATTCATGTGGGGCAAAACATGTTTGCAATTTGTAGGTAACACTCATCTCTCAAAAGGGTCCTATGATTTCGAATAAATCAAGTTCCTTAGAAAGCCAGAGGAGACGCTTTTCTTCATGGGGCTTAGATCCCAAACAGTAACTTATTGTTTGATGTAGAACAGTAGGCTTTAAAAAACCTTTTCCAAAGCAGCATTTTCTATTGGCAAGTAGGAGGATTATGATATTTGATGGTCATTTTTATAAATTTTGATAGTTATTCACTCATTTACAATTATTTGTTGAGCACTTTTCAGTGCCTGCACCATTATACTACCCAACAGTAATAAAAAGATCAGTCATTTTATATGATTTTTACTCTTGATGATTTGACCTAAGAGACACAGAGACTGATGTCAGTACTTAGCGGACCTAAGAGTACCTAACCTTGTGAAACGGTACATTCTTGCCCCTTCACTGCTTGACTCGGTCCTGGTTGCTCCTGGTTGTCTCTATGGAGACCACTATCTCTAACACTCATGGAATGAAATTTCTTTTAAAGATATCAATAACACAATACTAATAGAGTGAGACAAGAGACAACACAGAGGAACTGAGGCATGAGAGGTAGAGTAGTGAAGTCTAGAAGGAACCATGAAGCCATGGTTATCTTTTTATAATAGCCTTCAGAGAGTAACTACCAAATATATTTTCTACCCTGGGTAAGTCTTTCATTGGACACCTATGTGCTATGTAACTGCTCCTCAACATTTTGCTTCCTTTTTTCTCTCACACTTTTCACCTCCAGCTGGTTAACTGCTGGGGTTGTGGGCATCTTTTTGGAATGACCCTCAAATATATATCAGTCTTCTGTGGTTCTAGGATACCCAGCTTTCCTGTGTCAATCAAATATAATGCTATGCACCAACCACTTACTAGATAGAGCATATTTTGAGGTACGTATTATGACCAGGGTAGAAAACTAAAGCTCTCACAGCAGAGTGTCATTAGGAATATTTTATGTGGTGGCATATTCTTAAACACTTTAATTTGATGGGTAACCAAGGTAATAGTGATGGTGTAAATCTTAATCTCCCAACATATTCCCAACACCTAAATAACAATGAGAAGAAATAAAATTCATGCTCTCAGCATAACAAGAAGACAAATAATGTCCAAACTTCAAAAGACCTGCAGCTACAAAAATGAACACCAGATCTCTGTGAGTTATCTCTTGTCCTCCTCCCAGAGTCCTTGTGAAGTGCAAGGGTAGTCTCTGAAAAATTGACTGGAATGGAGAAGGAAGACTTAGCAGCAGGCCTGATATTGATCTAAAACCATCACCATAAAAAGAGAAAAAAAAGTGATCTGCTGGATCAGGAAACTGACAACCAGGAGGAAGGTAAAATTGTACACAGTGCTTCAAGAGGAAGTCTTGGAAAGGTAACATTTGAGGAGAACAATTTAAAAAAGACAGGAATTCTTTCAAAGCTACATGCTGAATCGAAATAAAAAGAGAGCGCATTTGCAGTCCTACAAGCCAAAAGAAAAAAGGCAAAGGATAAGTAACCCTACCCTACGGTCCTGTTTAAAACAACAGCAACAACAACAGCAAAAACCCTGTCAACCGTATTTTACTGCCCTGACATAAGACAGAACTCTTGAACTAGGAATCTCTGAAACCTATTCAAACCTAAACCACCAGCCCTGTACACAGAAATGCAGAGGCACAAGCAATCTTCAATGATCTATCACCACTATAAAAATATAGAAGAAAATGAGAATCAAATTAATCCAGATGACAAAAATTTTATCCACTAAATGCAACTAAATGAAATACCCTCAAATAAGCATTTTTGGCTATGAAATACAGTACAAATCACTTTGAAACAGAAATGAAAACACCAAGAACAGAAATGAATGCAAAATAAGCAGAACTAAAATAAAAGTTGATTGATTTTAGGAAAACATAGAAATCTAAGTTATACAAAAAAATGAAGACTAATTTAGAAAGTCTCTAAGGAATAAGAGATTCAAATGAAAATTTAAGGAGAACATTGAAGAAAATCAGGAAAACAACCAAGATGACAAAAAACAAAAAGAAATTTTAAAAAATGAATAAAAATTTAAAATAAAATATCTTAAAAGACTAAGAAAGTATTTGAAATAAAATGTAGCAGAAATAATCCAATTGGATCTCTAGAAAGAGATATATAAAACAATGGAACAAGTTCATATTTAAAAATATAATTAAAAAAACCTATTTCTGTAAATAGAAGATCAGAATCTACATATTGAAAGAGCTCAGGGAATATTGACCCATAACTACTAACTCTGAGACCTATTTGAGTAAAACTGTTGGAATTTATAAAGATTAAAAACAATCCTCAGAGCTACAAGGTGAAAAGATAAAATATCTTACAAAGTAAAAAGAACTAGGCTGGCTTTGTACATTCAAAAACATAATGTTTGTTGTTTAAAAAAAGTAAACAGTACATCAACAGTAGAGCAGCACCGTTTTGTGTGTGTGTGTGTGTGTGTGTGTGTGTGTGTGTGTGTGTGTGTTTTAGATATGCAAGAGTGTAGGAATTTGTATCCAGGAAACTTTCTTGAGAATCTACTAGAAACCCACTAAGGCCTGAGTAGATGATGTTCATTAAAGGATTGATGATGAGGATTTAATATACTTAACTGCATATCTAACACTAAATCAAGTGGAGATGAGGATAAAAGAATATATGATATATGCTAAAGTAGTGATTAGAGGCAAATTCATAGCCCTAAACACTTTTATCAATAAAACTGAAAGAATGAAAATTAACAAATTAAATTTCCAACTGAAAAACCTAGAAAATGTCAAGATGTAAAACAAAATAAAAAAATGAGAAAAATAAATAAAAGTAGATATAATTAATAAGTCAAAAGCCTGGCTGGGCTTTGAAAAACTTAGCAAAATATAAAAACTGCTAATTAACCTAATGAAGAATAAAAGGGAGAAAGCACAAATATTCAAAATAAGAAATTGGCAAGGGGAAATATCATTGAAACAGAAGAATTATAAAAAACTAATTAGACACTCATTTGCCAACATGTATGCTAATAAATGTTGGATTGAAATGCTGAAACCTGTATGAATTGAACACTTTCCTAAAGAAATTTACTGGATTTAAAGAGACAAATTTACTCTATCTAAAGAAACCAACTGACATCAAAGAAATAAAGAAAATTATAAGGGGGCTACTTCACAAGAAAGCACCAGGCTCAGATAGTTTCACAGGGGAATTCTACCAAACATTCAAAGACCAGATAGATTGAGGGCTGTATAGCTTATTCCAGAGTATTACAATTATTTTTTAGAATGAAGTATGCAAATGACAATGTAATTAGAAAATTATTACCAATATCATGTATGAATATTGATGTAAAAATACTTAATAAAGCATTAGCAAACAGAATCCAACATCGTAATAAAAAACTGATAAAACATGATTAAGTGACATTTATCTCAGGAATGTAAGCTTGGTTCACTATTAGGAAATGCAGTCAAATAATACACTATGTTAACAGATCAAAGGAGAAAAAAATATGAATATCTCATATGTTGCTCAAATTTCTTTGGATGCTCAGAATTCTTTGGGTGAAATCCAGCTTAAATATATATGTATGTATATGTGTGTGTGTGTATATGTATATTAAACTTATTCTCATATATATAATTTACTCTTAAAGCCCATATCTTAAGGGGAAAGCTTAATGAGAAAACACTTCAACTAAGAGCAGGAACAGGAAAGTATGCCTACCATCTATTTAATTTAACCTTGTCCTGGAAGTAATAGCAAAGGCAATTAGAGGGAAAAGAATTGGAATCGAAGAAGTAAAATTATCTATATTTGCAAGTGATATGACCATGTACCTGGAAAAACCTAGAAAAACAATGGTAAAACGTCCTCCAATAAGAAAAATAATTCAGTAAATCACTGAATATAAAATTAACATAACAGAATTACTAGTTTTCAGATACAGAAGCAATAACCAGTTTGATGACATAATGCTAGAGAAACCATTTAAATAGCAACAAAGAAAATTAGATATTTAAAATGAATTCAGCAGTAAGTTTGCAAAATTGAGTAAGGCAATCTTCAAAACATTCCTGAATGATACAAAAGTATGTGAGTAAATTGAGAGCCTCTCTACCCCGCACTTGAAAGGATGACTCATATCATGAAGATGTCAGTTCTCCCTAAGTTAATTTATTAATTTAACACGATCCTTATGAAATACCAATAAACTTTAAAAATAGTTAATAAGTTGATATTAGAGTTTATATGAAAAAATAAATAGCCAGGAAAACACTAAAAAGAACAGCTATGCAATAAAAGTAGCCCTACTATACACTGAAACACCACAAAGTCACTATAATTAAAGCATGAAGAGACAGATCAATGGAATAAAATACAAAGTCTAGAAATAGATTCAAGAACATCTGGAACTATAACATATTGTAAAGATGGCACCTCAAATCAGTAGAGCAAAAATTAACTTTTAAATAAATGGTTTTAGGACAACAGGTTAGTCATTGGGAAAAAGTTAAAATTAGATTTGTAACTCACATCATACAAAAGAATACATTTCAGGTGGATCAGAAATCTAAATATAAAAAAATAAAATCATGTAAGTACCAGAAGAAAACATGCATGGTTCTTGTTTTACCTGTGTGAAGGAAAAGACCAACAGGGATTCAAAATGCTGATGTAATTTTTTAAAAACTATTAATAAATTTTATTATTTGAAAATGTTTACAAGTCAAAGCACAATTGAGCAGGGAGAAAATATTTGCAGTAAAGTGTTAATATCCTTAATATATAAGAAATCATTAAAAATGAAAGGAAAAGACTAAAATCCAATAGAAAAATGTACAAAAGACATGAACAATGTACTAAAAGAGATATAAAATGGACCTTCAACATATGAAAGCCTCACTTTAAAAAGAAAAATGAAAAATAATAATACATTGTGGTATCATTTCTTGTCTATCAGATTGACAAAAATTAAAACATGTAACAATACATTCTGTTTTTAAGGTCTTAAGGAAACAAGCACTCTCACATATTGGAGGTGGGAATGCAAATTGGTATAATCCTTATGGAAGGGAGTTTGGCAATATCTAAAAAAAGAACATAAACTACATACGTCTTTACCTTTTGATCCAGCAATTCTGCTCTTAGGAATTCACGCTGAAGGTACCTTTTTAACAGCATGAAAACACATATAGTAAGTTTTTCATTAAGTATTATTCATAATTGTGCAATGTTGGACTTGACCTAAATGCTGAAACACTAGAAACAGATTAAACTATGTTAAATACACACAATGAAGAACTATGCAGTTGTAAAATAAATGAATGAGGAAGGTCTCTATGAAGTTTTGTGGAATGATTTTCAGATTAAGTGAAAAGGCAAAGTGGAAAAAACTATATAGTCTATTGCCTTTTGTATGAGCAAAAAGGAGAAATAAGAAAATATGTGCATCTGAAGATTTACCAAAAAGAAAGGGAAGATAAATGAGAAACTAAGGACATTGATTACCTAAAGTGAGTGGGTGGGAATGGGGTAAAAAGGGTAGAAATAACTGAGGGTGCAAGAGGATTAATTTAACACTTTTTAAAATATATGCTTTTGTATAGTTCTAAGTTTTGGATCTATGCTAATATTTTGTGTAATCAATATAAATAAATAAAAACAATAAACATAGGAGAAAAATTGGAGTACAAACAGAAATAAATTGAACTGTATTTCAAATGAATAATATAATCATACTCAAGTTATCTGAGATGGACAAATAGAGGAAATAGAAATTCTATGATGTTTGAGCATCGTAAGCTTGAAAAATATTCTATCTACCTCAACTCTCGTTTTGATTATTTTCTTTTCAGAAAGAAATTTGTGTTAAAGGACAAAGACACAGTGGTTATAGGGGGGAAAAAAGTCTTCATGTACTTTAAACCAAAAATGTGTGGTTAGTAATCAAATGACAGGTAGAGACGAAATGACATTCTAAAATTAGTGTAGGGCCAGGAGAATTTGGCTGATTCAAACATTCTGATCTTGTGATGTGGCTGCTAGATTCAGTATCTTAGGTTATCACTCTTTGCTATTAATGCTTCTAATTCTGGTTTACAGACAGCAGTAAATTACTATTATAATGACAGCCATAACAACATTGGATAAAAAATAAAGCATTTAAGACTTTTTAAGTTATGTTTTGAGCTTTCCCTGAAAGAAATAACTGTTTTCACATATCATTTCTTTAAACTAGATCAGAATATTGGCCAACAAAAATGGATTCAAAGTGTGTGAAAGTAGCCTAAATATAATGTGCTTTGTTTTATCTTAGAATACTATAATTTTTATAAGTTAAAAAAAAGTCATCAGTGTAATTTGGAATAATATTAAAATCTGTTCTTTTTCTTTTTCTTTTTTTTTTTTTTTTGAGACGGAGTCTCCCTCTGTTGCCCAGGCTGGAGTGCAGTGGCGCGATCTCGGCTCACTGCAAGCTCCACCTCCTGGGTTCACGCCATTCTCCTGCCTCAGCCTCCCGAGAGTAGCTGGGACTACAGGTGCCCACTACCACGCCCAGCCAATTTTTTTGTCTTTTTTAGTAGAGACGGGGTTTCATTGTGTTAGCCAGGATGGTCTCAATCTCCTGACCTCGTGATCCGCCCGCCTCGGCCTCCCAAAGTGCTGGGATTACAGGCATGAGCCACGGTGCCTGGCCTAAAATCTTTTTAGACCTACTGATGACTTAGTGAATAATATCTATAGGAGCAGTGATTAAGCAGACGTGTAGAAATAATCACACCTTTGTTGTTTAGTTCTAAAATATGAATGTATGTTTTCGTTAATGATTGACTTATAAAAACCATCCTGAATATCGACATTAAGACATTTTAGATGCTAATTTTCTATTAAGATCTAAGACATTACCCAATGTCTTAGAAATTATGTTAGTTGCTCTCTTATGAAAAAAATCTACCCTATTCATATTTCATGGATTATATAAATAAAAATGTAGCAGGGTGAGTAGTGGCATCCAAAAAGATATGTCCCTGCCCTAATCCCCGAAGCTATGACTGTTACCATATATGGTAAACGAGTGAATATTGCCTTATATGGGAAAAGAAATGATTAAGGATTTTGAGAGGAGGCATTTATCCTTCATTAGCTGAGTGAGCGCTAAATCCAATCACAAGTATCCTTATGCAAGCTAGGCAGAGGGAGATTACAGGGAGAAGAGGAGGGGATGTGACCTCAGAGGCAGAGACTGGAGTGTTGCAGGCACAAGTCAGATGACAGCTGGAGCCACCAAGAAGCTAGAATAGGAAAACAATGAATTCTCCCTTGAGCCCCCAGAGGGAGCGTAGCCTTGCTGACACCTTGATTTGGGGCTTCTGGCCTCCAGAACTATGAGATACTAAATTTCTGTGTTTTTTTTGTTTTTTTTGTTTTTTCTTGAGACAGAGTCTCATTCTGTCGCCTTGGTTGGAGTGCAGTGGTGCGATCTCGGCTCACTGCAACCTCCACCTCCCAGGTTCAAGCAATTCTCCTACCTCAGCCTCCTGAGTAGCTGGGATTACAGGCGCACACCTCCATACCAGGCTAATTTTTGTATTATTAGTAGAGATGGGGTTTCACCTATTGGTCAGGCTGGTTATGAACTCCTGACCTCGTGATCTGCCCACCTCGGCCTCCCAAAGTGCTGGGATTACAGGCATTAGCCACTGTGCCCAGCCAATTTCTGTTGTTTTCAGCCATCCAGTCTATAGTAATTTGTTCCAGCAGTCACAGGAAATGAATACCTAACAGTAAGTTACATTCATGTTTTGAGATAATGTGGATGTGATTATTTAAAAACAGAAAACAAATATTTGGATAATTCATTCTTTTAATTTACAACCACTTGTCTCTAAACATAATCCATGCCTCCCAGTAGAAAGTTTATGCTGCATTGTCTCAGTGTAATGTGGGCAAATTGTAGTTCTCTGAGAGTGAATAAAAATATAGTATAAAATTCTTCTGGACCTCAGAATTAGATATAGATCACCCAGTGATCTTGGCTAGCCACACAGAATTGGAAATTCAGGAAATATTTGCTCATACAAGATATATCATAAAAATAAAGATACTTTTCTTTGAGGCAGACACTTTAAAAGTATTTCAGAGTGTTAGAAAGTCACTAAACATTTTAAAGCACAAAAAAGGGGCTGGGTGCAGTGGCTCACACCTGTAATCTCAGCACTTTGGGAGGCTGAGACAGGCGGATCACCTGAGTTCAGGAGTTTGAGACCAGCTTGGCCAACATGATGGAACCTGGTCTTTACTAAAAATACAAAAAATAGCTGGGTGTGGTGGCACGCGCCCATAGTCCCAGCTACTTGGGAAGTTGAGGCAGGAGAATTGCTTGAACCTGAGAGGCAGAGGTTGCGGAGAGTCAAGATCAAGCCACTGTACTCCAGCCTGAGCAGCAAAGCAAGACTCCATCTCAAAAACAAAACAAAACAAAACAAAAAAGAAAGTACTAAAAAGGTCAATGGATAGTTTGAGACCATGTAAACTAAATCCACCTTCATCTTTTAGATAAGACAATATGGTATATTGGGAAGACCACTAGATTGAGTCAGCTTATTTTGTTGCATTAGATTTTTCTGGGCTCTTTCCAGGAGGTTTGAAAATTATAAATCCACTTACGGTTATAATGGGAAGGGTGTCTCTTAGGAAAATAAACTTTTTTTAAAGGAAGTAAAACCAATCCAAGTATCAGGAAAGCAAGTGTTTATAAAAACATATAAATCCAAAATTGATGGCAGGAAAGCTTTTGCCTGAAGGTAACAAGAGACAAGCAGAGATGATGTCAAGCTGGGAGTGTAAGGTAGAATTCCCGACCTAGTGGAAGACATGGGCATATGCTGCATGCCTGGCAGCAATCACCGGTTAGCCTTTAGTGAGATATAGGAGTGATAAGAGGATTTGGTTATCTGTATATCCACTAGGGAGGAACTTGAATTACCTGTTGTGTACTCCAAATATTGTACTGAATAAGTGTTGGATTTAGTTGGTTGATAATTTCTGATAGAAAGCAAAATAGTTGATCCAGTTCAACACATTAGAGAATAATTATTTAGAGATGTGAAAGTGATAGGAACCTTGAATAAAAGTGGCCCTCTTATAGTCAGGGAGAACCCTGGGCATTGGGAGATACATATTCTAGATTTTAGGAAGGGTATATAACCATTCCCCAAGATTCAGATTGGGAAGCTCTTCCATTATTATTGATATTTTATACAAAATGAAATTCTGATAGAATAACTTGTGTATCATTCCAATGAAGAACAAATGGATGATATTGTAAAAAGACTGTATAACTGCATGAGGAACTCTAGCACAGATTGTAATTGACCATGAATAACAGGTATAAAGGAAAGGTATAACCAGGGATAAATAATTTCTTGATATAGAACGATAAACATTTATCAGAAAAATACAATCTAGCATGGTTTGAGACTGAGGAAACAAAAGTAAAACTAAAAAAAATAAATGTTTTGCTTATATGGACCACCATTCTGGAGTGAATGTTGAATATTAATTGGAAACAGAAAAAGCAGACTCTATTTTGCTTCTCTGTTCTCCAATAAGGGAGATCAGAATTCTAATGTAGGTGGAAGGATGGAAAAAGTTCAACTGTAGAGGTTCTTAAGTTGGGATCTATAAACTCCCAAGCAAACCATGGATAAACTCCAGAAGTCCATAAACTTGAATGAAGAATCATTACATCTTTGTTTTCACTGACTTTTAGCTGACATTTGATGTTTCCTTTCATTTTAAATGTAGATAACAAACAACAGTAGTGTCATCACTGAACTTTATCATAAATAAAATCACAGACTTTTTCATACCATATCACAATAATTGCAGCAGCCTCAAAATATTTATGCACATCACTGCTTCAAAATTATGGTAGTTATTAGAACTGCAGCTAGATCTTGCTATTTGACTTCTTAATAAAGAAAGCACATATTATATTCTGAAAACTGTATTTTAATATTAGTTTTCTTAATAATCTTTTTTTTTATACATTTAAAAGTATTATTCTGAGAAGGTTCCCATTAGGCTTCATCAGACTGCTGAAGAGGTCTTCAACATGAAAACATTTAAGAATGCCTGATTTAGTTCCTCTAAGTGAGTTTGTCTCCTGAGTTGTATATTCCAGATGTTTGGAGAATGGAAAGAATTCTGAACTGAACTTGGTTATCTTGAGGAAAAGTGGGGAGTCACAGAGGTACTTAATGATTAGAAATAAGTAAATATTCTAATTTATTCTAGATCAGTCAAATTGGTCTTAATATTTACTAATGTCAGACTCATATTAGGCAATAAAAAGATAGATTGGGAAGGCTTGGAGTGGTGGTTCTCATAAGGCTCTCTGTACATAGTACTCCTGTGATCTAGTAACTTAATTTACTATTTTGATTGAATTAAGGAGGAAAAAATGGTATGATCGCCATACAGGTAGTAAAGGCATTTTAGAAAGTTCAATACCACATATGTTAAAACCAATCAAATAGAAATTGCTTTGTGTTTTTTAAAATGAGCTTCAACTCCAAAGCCAACAAATGGGGGACAAATGAGAAATGAGAAGCTTATCTGTTAAAATTGGGAACAAGGGTGCCCATATTTCCACTACTCTGTAGCATTGTATTGAAAGTATTTCCCAATGAAATTAATAGAGAAAGCTGCTAGGAAAACAATTATTAAAAATGAAGAGTTTAAACCTTTTCTGTCTCATATATGAAACACATAGCATAACCAATGGAAGAACAATTACAAACAATAACATAACTTCCTTAGGAAGGAGGTTACAAAATTAAAATTCAACAATCAATAGCTACTGGCATAAAACAGACACATAGACCAATAAAACAGAAGTGAGAACCCAGAAATTAATCCACTTATTTACTGCCAACTGATTTTTGACAAAGGTGCCAAGAACACTCGCTGCAGAAAGGACTGTCTCTTCAATAAATGGTGCTGGGAAACTGGATGTCCATACACACAAGAATGAAACTAGACCACCACCTCTCACCCTATATAAAAATCAACTCCAAATGGATCAAAGACCTACACGTAAGACCCAAAGAAAATAAAACTACTAGAAGAAAACATAGGGGAAATGCTTCAAGACATTGGTCTGGGAAAATACTTTATGAGTAAGACTTCAAAAGCACAGGCAACAAATGCAAAATAAACAAATGAGATGATACTGATACAGAAGGGGGAAGGGAAGTGCTGAGTAAAGGAGGGTGTGGTCCCTGGCTAGGGCTCCACCACTGGGCCTGTGCCCGTGGACTTAGGAGATGACAGGCATTTTTGTTTTCCTGCCCAAATGTTGCATTTCCAAGACCACCCTGGCCTGCCACGCCCCCACCCCGAGCCTATAAAATCCCCAAGACCCTAGCAGGCAGACACACAAGCAGCTGGACGTCATTGGCGGAAGAAGACGGAAGTGGTTGGATGTTGAGAGGGGGTCTAGGGGAACACACTGGTGGAAGAGCACAAGACATCAGCACGCTGGCAGGCCATGAACGAGCAAAATCAGGTGGAGTTTGGCCAGGGCAGTCCGAAGAAAGCCCCAGCCCCTAAGTGGTGTAAATCCAGGGGAAAGCCTTCCCGCTCCATTCCCTTCTGGCTTCCCCCATCTGCTGAGAGCTACCTCCACTCAATAAAACCTTGGACTCATTCTCCAGGCCAAGGTGTGATCCGATTCTTCTGGTACATCAAGGCAAGAGCCTGAGATACAGAAAGCCCTATGTCCTTGTGACAAGGTAGAGGGTCTAATTGAGCTTGTTAACACAAGCCACCTAGAGACGGCAAAACTAAAAGAGCTCACGGTAGCACAGGCCCACTGGGGCTTCAGGAGCTGGAAATATCCACCCTAGATGCTGCTGTGGGGTTGGAGCCCTACACCTCCATCTGTATGCTCCCCTAGAGGTTTGAGCAGCAGAGCCCTGAAGAAGCAAGCAACTCCCCATGTTGCGGGCCCTGCAAGGAGGACAAGGGAACTTTTCCTGTTTCAATATCAAACTAAAAAATCTGCATATCGGCCGGGCGCGGTGGCTCAAGCCTGTAATCCCAGCACTTTGGGAGGCCGAGACGGGCGGATCACGAGGTCAGGAGATCGATACCATCCTGGCTAACATAGTGAAACCCCGTCTCTACTAAAAAAATACAAAAAACTACCCGGGCGAGGTGGCGGGCGCCTGTAGTCCCAGCTACTCGGGAGGCTGAGGCAGGAGAATGGCGCGAACCCGGGAGGCGGAGCTTGCAGTGAGCTGAGATCTGGCCACTGCACTCCAGCCGGGGCGACAGAGCGAGACTCCGTCTCAAAAAAAAAAAAGAAAAAAAAGAAATCTGCATATCAAAGGAAACAATCAACAGAGTGAAAAGACAATTTACAGAATGGAGAAAATATTTGCAAACTATTCATTTGACTGGGGATTAATATCCAGAATATACAAAGAAGTCAAACATGTCAACAGCCAAAAAACCAGACAATTAAAAAATGGACAAATATATGAACAGACATTGTTCAAGAGAGGACATACAAATGGCCAGCAAATGTATAAAGAAATGCTTAGCATCACTTAGCATCAGGGAAATGCAAATCAAAATCACAATGAGATATCACCTTACATCAATTAGGATGGCTATTATTAAAAAGATAACAAATGCTGGTGAGGATGTGGTGAATAGAGAACTTTTATATACTGTTTGTGGGAATGTAAACCTGTATAGCCACTATGGAGAAGAGTATGGAGTTTCCTCAGAAAACTACAAATAGCACTACCATGTAATCCAGGTAGTGCTGGGCATTTATCCACAGGAAAGAAAATCAGTATATTGCAGAGACATCTGCACCTCCATGTTTATTGCAGTATGTAAAAAAAAAAAAAAAAAAAAAAATTAAATAGATTTAGGAGTGCAAGTGCAGTTGTCTTAAATGGATACATTGCACAGTGGTAAAGTCTGGGAGTTTAGTGCACCCATCACCTGAGTAGTGTACATTGTACCCAATGGGTAGCATTTCATCCTTCACCACCCTCCCACCTTTTGGAGTCTCCAGTTCTATTATTCCATGCTGTATGTTCATGTGCACCTGTTCTTTGGTTCCCAGTTACAAGTGAGAACATGTGGTTATTAACTTTTTGTTTCTGAGTCATTTCACTTAGGAAAAGCGCTTACAGTTCCAACCACATTGTGCAACGTTATTCACAATAGCCAAGATCTGGAATCAAACTAGATGTCCAACAACAGATGAATGGATGAAGAAAACATGGTATATATACACAATGGAATATTATGCAGCCACAAAAAGAATGAAATCCTGTCATTTGCAGCAACATGGATGAAATGGGAACACATTATGTTAAGTGAAACAAGCCAGGAGCAGAAAGTTAGACACTGAATGTTCTCACTCATGTGGAGGCTAAAAAGAGTTGATCTCACAGAAGTAAAAAGTAGAACAGAAGGCACCAGAGGCTGGGGAGTGTAAGAGAAAGGGAAGGATAGGAAGAGATTTGTTAAAGGAAACAAAATTTCAGTTAGATAGGAGGAATAAGTTCTAGTGTTCTACCGTAGGATGACAATAGTTAACGATAATGTTATATAGTTTCAAATAGCTGGAAGGAGGATACTGAATGTTCCCAACACAGAGAAATGATAAATGTTTGAGATGCTGGGCATGCTAATTGATCTGATCACTGTACCTTATATGTATAGAAACATCACTGTGTACCCCATTAATATGTGCAATTATTATTCATCAACTTAAAAAATTTAAAAAACCCTAAAAAAAAAGCCAATATATATGCAAAGAAAAGTTAGAAGATATTTGGAAAGGAAGACTCCATTTATGATAGTAAAAAGAAAATATCTATGTATAAACTTAATGAACAATGTCCAGAACCTATATGTGGAATGCTAAAATACTTTTATGAAAGATGATACAAATAACCTTGAACAAAAGAAAGGATGCACTTGTTCTTGTTTGGAAGACTCAACTTCATAAAGCTGTCAGTTCTCTGTAATTTAATGTATAGATTTCACACAAATCCCCAAATATACAATTATGTTTTTGCAGGTTCTTTTCTGGAAATAGACAAATTGTTTATAAGAATCACTTGAAAGTATGACTAATCAAGATTAGCCAGGAAAATCTTTAAAAAGAAGAGAAATGGGTAGGGATGGGAGTGGGGGTGGGCAGCTCTACCAATAACCATGTAACAGTCCTGCATGTTACAAAGCTTTAATAGGCAATGAAGGATTGTATTAGCAAACAGGCCAGTGGAAAAGAGTGGAAATTTGACATGATAGGTCCAATTCATATATAAATTTAGTAACAGTAAATACGGCAACTCAAATAATTGAGAACAGATAACTGGTTTTGGAATACTTGGATAGACATATGGAAAACAATAAAAATGGGATCCATTCCTTTTTCATATACCAGGTTAAATTCAGAGGTTAATTGTAAAAATGAAAACTCTACATATACTAGAAGAGAAAATGTGCTAATAGCTCTGTATCATGGGAATAGAGGAAACTCTCTAAAACACTCAAAATTTAGATGCAATAAGGAATATGATCGATACATTTGATTATGTTAAAAATGTTGTATGTAAAATGTAAAATACAGATAAAGAGTTGATTTTTCTAACATATAAAGGGGGGCTTAAGTAGCAAAGAAATAGGCCAGCATTCAGGAGAAATGGACTAGAGATGTGAGCACAGCATTCACAGAGAAACAGAAGCAAATGGCTTCTATCCATGTGAAAAAGAGGCTCAATTTTGATCAAAATAAGAGATGCAAATTAAAACTAAACTGAGATATCGTTTCTCACCATTTACATTTGGAAAAAAATCAGACTTTAACAGTGTACTTTGTTGGCAAGGCTGTGGGGAAACAGCCCTCCTACACATTGCTGAGAGGGTGTAAAATAGTATTATACAGGCATTTACCTACTTCTAGGAATTCATCCTGAAGGTGCAGTGGCAAAAATTTTAAAAGTCAAATGTCAAAACTATTATTTGCAGCAATATTAGTAATAGCAAAAGAGTGGAAACATACAATGTCATCAATAAAAGAGTAGTTGAATAAACTGGATAATTGATAAAGAGAAATACTATGCAGCTATAAGTAGGCATGAAAATATGAAGAACATAGATATATACACATACAGATACACACTCACAGACACACACTTCTAAGGGGTGATAGCAAATGTACATACAGTATGCTGCCATTTATCTAGGAATATCAGGAGAACTACCTATCTACTTATCTATTAGTTTTTTCCTCTATTGAAAAAGTAGTGGAATAATAAACCCTAAAAGAAAAACATCCTGATTGTGATATTGTAGTATAGTTTTTTCCGGATATTATCATTGGGAGAAACAAGGTAAAGAATATATGGGTTCTCTCTGTATTATTTCTTGCAACTGCATGTGAACCCTTCCCTTGGCGACAATTATCTCAAAGTAAAAAAAAAATAATAATTATAAAAAAGAAAGGATTTTGCATAAGGCACATTCCTTTTGAGACTGGTCTTGTAAAACTAGTTTACCTATTATGCAGAAGTTACATGATGCTGTGGATCAAACAAAACTCATCTTTGAAGCTGCGCCTCAGGGATGGGTTTTGTTTGGCCCATAGAGTATTTTTTTAAAGTCGAGCTCACATTAAACAATGGAGGTATTTTACATGAAAATCCAGATTTCTGCTTCCTCCAAAAAATCTATAACTCTTGCCACAGAGGCTTGCCTCATCTCATGCTAAGGAAATACTCTCTCCATTGCACCGTGGCCCACATCCCTCCTTACTGTTTCCATCCCCTGGATATCAGCTCTAGTTCTTAATTTCCCTGCCTGGTCCCTGGAGGCCTTTCACTTTGTGACCACTGTAGTAGGTATCTCATAGAACTGCATGAGGTTGGATTTGAAGCAAAATATTCCAGACTAAATAGAGCAGAATCTCATTTATGACAGAAGTGACTAGGTAAAAATGGACACGGAATTCTGATATTATCTAAAATATTTGCCTATCACAAGGTTTGGCACATAAGTGTTTAATAAAATGTTTTGTTTAATGAGTTAATTGCATATATTTAAGCTGACAGTTACATTTTCTTCTCTGTCCATTTTTTTAAAACTATTTTTCAAAACTCCTCATAGCTAGCAAGATTAAGTGAATTTTATCTTCATTTTGTAACCACTTTCTTTGAAAGAGGGAAGTAGAACTGGCCAAAAATAGGGAGACAAGAGCATGTAAGATACAAACACCTAATATCTAAACGCGGATTTGGCTGATTTTGTAGCTTTCTTTTCTTTTTTCTTTTTTCTTCTCTTTTCTTTTTTAAGATTCAAATGCTTCCCTTAGTAGAATCACTAAGTGGCTAAATTCTAAATTTATAGAATTTTCCTCTACTGGAAGATTTATGAATGCCCAAATAATCATTTTGTGGAAAATAATTTAAGCTAGCTAGTTATGGAACAAATATTGACTGGTCGTAGAAGATTTAAAGGAGGATTGGACTTTGAAGCAGGTCAGAAGTTTGAATCTGCTCTGCCACTCACAAACTGGGCATACTATGTAAGCTCTTGGAGACCCAGCTCTTTCACTCATAAATCCAGGATAATTTAGGCTAAAAGCTTTAAGTTATAAAAGGAGGAAGAACCTAGGAAGTCTCGAGACTGACGGCTTAGACCATGGTCCAGCAAACGTTTTCTATAAAGTGTCAGATAGATAGTAAATATGTGAGGCTTTTGTGGACCACATTCAGTCTCTTCCACCGAACCCCTGACCCTGTGTGTGTTTCATAGCTCTTTATGAACATGAAGGCCATTTTATCTCGTAGATCATACAAAATCAGACTGAGGATTTGTTCCATGAGCTGCAGTTTGACAACCCCTGGTTTATACAACATAAATGTTTTCCATGGAGGCTCTGAAGTTTGGATCCTGCTTGCTGATTTTCTGTGTATACGCCCTCGAATTATGCTGGATGTTTATTGGATATGGCAGATACTATTGGTATTTCCTGTCAGGTACCCAGCAGGCAGGGCTGAGGCCAACGTCTGACTGATATGGCTGGTAAGATACAATAAGGCCCTTCTACTTTCAGACCGTTTATCAGTTTCATAGATAGCTAAAGAAAGAGTACCCTGAGATGCCAATTCTCTGGGTCCTCATTCCACACACCGAAAATGATGACACCAAAACAAAAAAGGCCAGATGAGTACAGTGTGAGTTGTGGGATGCCCTGTGGCAGAGGAGCCAATTCGTGATGACAGCTAAGCAATTTTATAGTGTGGAGCTATTAATATATCCTAAGAGCAGTGGGACATGAAGCCCCATAACTCACCAGAACCTGGAGGCAGTAGGAAACTGACAGCCTCCCAAGAAAAATAGGGAGATGAATGGGAGATGGCTTCAAGATGGTTCCTCAGGAGCCTCCTACCTGCTTTGTGTTTTGGAATGATCATAGGGCATTCCTCCAATACTTGGATTAGTTACAGTACAAACTTTTGCTTGCATGATCTCTGTGGGTACATGCATGATTGCTGGGGTGTCGTGGAGAAACTGGCTGCTCTCTACAATTCTCCAACAGTTACCCTTGTTGGAGAGCAAAGTTTTATTTTTCTTGTTGATATAATCCCAATTTGATCATGCAACCAGAATAAAGCCTCAAGAGATAAATGGTGATTGATGTAAGTCATTCGTAGCCATCCCATTCTCCTTTCCAGTGACCAATTTAGGTTTAGGCATCTGACCCAGTTTGGGTCAATGATATGTAAGATGAGATTTACTTAGGGATTTGGGGAAAGAATTTAGTTTCTGGCAAAGTTGGAAGGCCCATTAGAAGAAGCCTTTTTTCTGCCTTTCTTATTGTTGTGGATATTATTTGTGTAATTCACTGAGATTAAAACTGCAGCAGTCAATTTAGCATCATAAAAAATAAGCCTGAAGGTGATAATCAATATATAAGTATGGCAGACCAGAAGGATGAAAAGAGCCTCAACTCTTGATGACAGCCATGAACTACTGAATGAACCCTGGGGCTTTTGAACATATGGAATGTAGTTATTAATATAATAGCTGTTTTAATGTCCTTATCTGATCATTCTAACATTTGCATCAATTTTGAGTTGATGTTGATTGATTTTTATCTTCAACATAGATTATTTTCCTATTTCCTTTCATGCCTGGTATTTTTTCAGTTGAATTCAGATTGCACATTCCATTGACTGTGAATTTTACCTTTGTGGATGCTGAATATCTTTGTTTTTCTATAAATATTCTTGAGTTTGTTCTGGGATGCAATTATTTGGAAATTTTTATCTTTATAGATCTTGCTGTTAAGATTTGTTAGATACAAACAGAGCAGGGTTTAGTGTAGGGCTAATTATACCCTATATTGAGGCAGGACTTTTCTGAAATACTGGACTCCATGTCCCAGGAGTTGGGTTTTCCCAACTGGCCAGTGAGATCAGGCATTATTCCTGGCCATGTGTGATCTCTGATCACTATTTCCTCTAATCATTTTGGGGGTTCTTTCCTGGCCTAAATTGCATGCATGAATCACTACTCTGCAAATATTCAAGGGGGATCATCTACAGATGTCTGTAGATCTTTTCTCTATAGCTCACTACTTTCTGTTAATCTGTTCTATGAACTTTAGCTGCCTTGGTCTCTCTGGACTCTGCACTCCACCTCTTTAATTTGGGAGTTTGCATGGCTCTGACTGCATCCCCTGACACTGAGCTGTAGCCTGGAAATTTTTAATGTAGTAAGCTGGGAAAATCATGGGGCTCACCTCACTTGTTTCCCATGTCTCAGACATTACTATTCTTTGATGACTGATGTCCAATTTCTTGAGAATATTTTTTTCAGTTGTTTTAAGTGGGAGCATAATTCAGCCTCTGTAAATTCATCTGGACTGGAAGCAGAGATACACAGTTACCCTTTTCATAAAAAAAGTAAATCATGAGGTTGGGCATGGTGGCTCACGCCTGTAATCCCAGCACTTTGGGAGGTGGAGGCAGAGGTGGGAGGATCGCTTGAGCCCAGAAGTTCAAGACCAGCCTAGGCAACATAGCAAGACTCAGTCTCTACAAAAAATCTAAAAAATAGCTGGATGTGGTGGCCTGTGCCTGTAATTCCAGCTACTTGGGAGGCTGAGGTGGGAGGATCGTTGGAGCCTGGGAGGTCAAAGCCTCAGTGAGCCTCAATGCTGCCACTGTACTCCAACCTGTGTGACAGAGCAAGACCTCGTCTCAAAAAGAAAAAAGAAAATAAAACTAAATTATGACATTAATTGGAACAAATGGGTTTATGGTTGAACTACCCTTAATTGGCAACAGACAGTAGGTAACAGAGTCCCCCTTTTTGTCTGGTTTGTCTTCATCTGGCTTTTTCCTATGACTAGGCTGGTATTGCCCTTTCTAGCCAGGGAGAGAGTTAATGATCATTTAAAGAAATACTGAAGTTGCTGGCAAGATGGCCAGATAGGAACAGCTCTGGTCTGCAGCTGCCAGCAAGATCAACACAGAAAATGAGTGATTTCTGCATTTCTAACTGAGGTACCTGGCTCATCTCATTGGGGCTGGTTAGACAGTGGCTGCAGCCTACAAAGGGTGAGCCAAAGCAGGGTGGGGTATCACCTCACCCGAGAAGCTCAAGGGGTTGGGGAACTCCCTCCCCTAGCCAAGAGAAGTGTGAGGGACCCTGCAGTGAGGGACGGTGCATTCTGCCCCAGATACTATGCTTTTCCCATGGTCTTCGCAACCCACAGACCAGGAGATTCCCTCGGGTGCCTATGCTACCAGGGCCCTGGGTTTCAAGCACATAACTGGGCTGCTCTTTGGGCACACACCGAGCTAGCTGCAGGAGTTTTTTTTTTAATACCCCAGTGGAACCTGGAACACCAAGACAGAACTTTCACTTTCCTGGAAAGGGGGCTGAAGCCAGGGAGCCAAGTGGTCTATCTCAGCAGATCCCACTCCCACGGAGCCCAGCAAGCTGAGATCCACTGGCTTGAAATTCTCGCTGGCAGCACAGCAGTCTGAAGTAGACTTGGGGTGTTCAAGCTTGGTGGGGGGAGGGACGTCTGGCATTACTGAGGCTTCAGTAGGCAGTTTTCCCCTCACAGTCTAAACAAAGCTACTGGGAAGTTTGAACTGGAGAGAGCCCTCCATAGCTCAGCAAAGCTGCTGTAGCCAGACTGCCTCTCTAGATTCCTCCTCTCTGGGCAGGGCATCTCTGAAAGAAAGGCAGCAACCCCAATCAGGGGCTTATAGATAAAACTCCCTGGGACAGAGCACCTGGAGGAAGGGTCGCTATAGGCCCAGTTTCAACAGACTTAAACGTTCCTGCCTACTGGCTCTGAAGAGAACAGTGGATCTCCCAGCACAGCACTCGAGCTCTGCTAAGGGACAGACTGCCTCCTCAAGTGGGTCCCTGACCCCCATGTCTCCTGACTGGGAGACACCCCTCAGCAGGGGACAATAGAGCAGGTGTCTCATACAGGTGAGCTCCAGCTAGCCTAGAGGTAACCATCCAGCTAGCCTCCACCCTGGCAGGTGCCCCTCTGGGACGAAGCTTCCAGAGGAAGTAACAGGCAGCAATCTTTGCTATTCTGCAGCCTCCACTGGTGATACCCAGGTAAACAGGGTCTGGAGTGGTCCTCTAGCAAACTCTAGCAGACCTGCAGCAGAGGTGCCTGACTGTTAGAAGGAAAACTAACAAACAGGAATAACATCAACAAAAAGGACGTCCATACAAAAACCCCATCTGAAGGTCACCAAGAGCAAAGACCAAAGGTAGATAAATCCATGAAGATGAGGAAAAACCAGCAGAAAAAGGCTGAAAATTCCTAAACCAGAATGCCTCTTCTCCTCCAAAGGATCACAACTCCTCACCAGCAAAGGAACAAAACTGGATGGAGAACGAGTTTGACAAGTTGACAGAAGTAGGCTTCAGAAGGTGGGTAATAACAAACTCCTCTGAACTAAAGGAACACGTTCTAACCCAATGCAAGAAAGCTAAGAAGCTTGAAAAAAGGCTACAGGAATTGCTAACCAGAATAACCAGTTTGGAGAAGAACATAAATGACCTGATGATGGAGCTGAAAAACACAACACAAGAACTTAGTGAAACATACACAAGTATCAATAGCTGAATCAATCAAGTGGAAGAAAGGATATCAGAGACTGAAGATCAACTTAATGAAATAAAGTGTGAAGACAAGATTTGAGAAAAAAAGAATGAAAATGAATGAACAAAGCCTCCAAGAAAAAATGGGACTATGTGAAAAGACCAAACCTATGTTTGATTGGTGTACCTGAAAGTGATGGAGAAAATGGAACCAAGTTGGAAAACACTCTTTAGGACATTATCCAGGAGAAGTTCCCCAACCTAGCAAGACAGGCCAACATTCAAATTCAGGAAATACAGAGAACACCACAAAGATACTCATCGAGAAGAGCAACCCCAAGACACGTAATCTTCAGATTCACTAAGACTGAAATGAAGGAAAAATGTTAAGGGCAGCCAGAGAGAAAGGTCAGGTTACCCACAAAGGGAAGCCCATCAGACTAACAGGAGATGTCTCTGCAGAAACCCTACAAGCCAGAAGACAGTGGGGGCCAATATTCAACATTCTTAAGAAAAGAATTATCAACCCAGAATTTCATATCCAGCCAAACTAAGCTTCATAAGTGAAGGAGAAATAAAATCCTTTACAGACAAGCAAATGCTGAGAGATTTTGTCACCACCAGGTCTGCCTTACAAGCAATCCTGAGGGAAGCACTAAATATGGAAAGGAAAAACTGGTACCAGCCACTGCAAAAACATACCAAATTGTAAAGTCCATCAACATTATGAAGAAACTGCATCAACTAACGGGCAAAATAACCGGCTAGCATCATAATGATAGGATCAAATTCACACATAACAATATTAGCATTTAATGTAAACAGGTTAAATGCCCCAATTCAAAGACACAGACTAGCAAATTGAATAAAGTCAAGACCCATCAGTGTGCTATATTCAGGAGACCCATCTCATGTGCAAAGACACACATAGGCTCAAAATAAACAGATAGAGGAATATTTCCCAAGCAAATGGAAAGCAAGAAAAAGTAGGGGTTGCAATCTTAGTCTCTGATAGAACAGATTTTAAACCAACAAAGATGAAAAAAGACAAAGAAGGGCATTACATAATGGTAAGGGGGTCAATGCAACAAGAAGAGGTAACTATCCTAAATATATATGCACCCAATATAGGAGCACCCAGATTCATAAAGCAAGTTCTTAGAGACCTACAAAGAGACTTAGACTCCCACAAAATAGCAGTGTGTGACTTTAACACCCCACTGTCAATATTAGATAGATCAACAAGACAGAAAATTAACAAGGATATTCAGGAGTTGAACTCAGCTCTGGGAAAGCAAACCTAATAGACATCTATGGAACTCTCCACTCCCAATCAACAGAATATACATTCTTCTCAGTACCACATAGCACTTATTCTAAAACTGACCAAGTGCTTGGAAGTAAAACAGTCCTCAGCAAATGCAAAAGAATGGAAATGATAAGTTTTCAGACCACAGTGCAATTAAATTAGAACTCAGGATTAAGAAACTCACTCAAAACCACACAACTACATGGAAACTGAACAACCTGCTCCTGAATGGCTACTGAGTAAATAACGAAATTAAGGCAGAAATAAATAAGTTCTTTGAAACCAATGAGAACAAAGACAAAATGTACCAGAATCTCTGGAACACAGCAAAAGCAATGTTTAGAGGGATATTTATAGCACTAAACGTCCATAGGAGAAAGCAGGAAAGATCTAATATTGACACCCTACCATCACAATTAAAAGAACTAGAGAAGCAAGAGCAAACAAATTCAAAAGCCAGCAGAAGACAAGAAACGACTAAGATCAGAGCAGAAATGAAGGCAATAGAGACATAAAAAACCCTTCAAAAAATCATGAATCCAAGAGCTGGCTTTTTGAAAAGATTAATAAAATAGATAGACCACTAGCCAGACTAATAAAGAAGAAAAGAGAGAAAAGTCCAATAGATACAATAAAAAATGACAAATGGGGTATCACCACTGATCCCACAGAAATAGAAACTACCATCAGAGAATGCTATAAACACCTCAATGCAAATAAACTACAAAATCTAGAAGAAATGGATAAATTCCTAGACAAATACACCCTCCCAAAGCTAAGCCAGGAAGAAGTCAAGTCCCTTAATAGACCAATAACAAGTTCTGAAATCGAGGCAGTAATTAATAGTCTACCAACCAATAAAAGTCCAGGACCAGATGGATTCACAGCCGAATTCTACCAGAGGTACAAAGAGGAGCTGGTCCCATTCCTTCTGAAACTATTCGAAGCAATAGAAAAAGACGGACTCCTCCCTAACTCATTTTATGAGGCCAGCATCATCCTGATACCAAAACCTGGCAGAGACAGAACAAAAAAGAAAATTTCAGGCCAATATCCCTGATGAACATCGATGTGAAAATCCTCAATAAAATACTGGCAAACTGAATCCAGCAGCACATCAAAAAGCTTATCCACCACGATTAAGTTAGCGTCATCCCTGGGATGCAAGGCTGGTTCAACATAAGCAAATCAATAAATGTAATCCATCACATAAACAGAACCAATGACAAAAACCACATGATTATCTCAATAGATGCAGAAAAGGCCTTCGATAAAATTCAATACCCCTTCATGCTAAAAACTCTCAAAAAACTCGGTATTGATGGAACATATCTCAAAATAATAAGAGCTATTTATGACAAACCCACAGCCAATGTCATACCGAATGGGGGAAAACTGGAAGCACTCCCTTTGAAAACTGGCATAAGACAAGGATGCCCTCTCTTACCACTCCTATTCAACATCGTATTGGAAGTTCTGGCCAGGGCAATCAGGCAAGAGAAAGAAATGAAGGATATTCAAACACGAAGAAAGGAAGTCAAATTCTCTCTGTTTGCAGATGACATGATTGTATATTTAGAAAACCCCATCATCTCAGCCCATAATCTCCTTAAGCTGATAAGAAACTTCAGCAAAGTCTCAGGATATGAAATCAATGTGCAAAAATCACAAGCATTCCTATACACCAATAATAGACAAACAGAGAGCCAAATCATGAGTGATCTCCCATTCACAATTGCTACAAAGAGAATAAAATACCTAGGAATATAACTTACAAGGGATGTGAAAGACCTCTTCAAGGAGAACTATAGACCACTGCTCAAGGAAATAAGACACAAATGAACAGAAAAAAAAAAATCCATGCTTGTGGCTAGGAAGAATCTATATCATGAAAATGGCCGTATTGCCCAAAGCAATTTATAGATTCAGTGGCATCCCCATCAAGCTACCATTGACTTTTTTCACAGAATTAGAAAAAACCACTTTAAATTTTATATGGAACCACAAAAGAGCCCATATAGCCAAGACAATACTAAGCAAAAAGAACAAAGCTGGAG
Source organism: Macaca mulatta (assembly GCF_049350105.2). Lineage (NCBI taxonomy): Eukaryota > Metazoa > Chordata > Mammalia > Primates > Cercopithecidae > Macaca > Macaca mulatta. The sequence goes on from NC_133420.1 coordinate 96,314,544, forward strand.
GCATTGTGCTACTTGACTTCAAACTATACTATAAGGCTACAGTGACAAAAACAGCATGGTACTTGTACCAAAACAGATATATAGACCAATGGAACAGAACAGAGACCTCAGAAATAATGCCACACATCTACAGCCATCTGATCTTTGACAAGCCTGACAAAAACAAGCAATGGGGAACGGATTCCCTATTTATTAAATGGTGTTGGGAAAACTGTCTAGCCATGTGCAGAAAACTGAAACTGGACCCTTCCTTACACCCTGTACAAAAATTAACTCAAGATGGATTAAAGACTTAAATGTAAGACCTAGAACCATAAAAACCCTAGAAGAAAACCTAGACAATACTATTCAGGACATAGGCATGGGCAAAGGCTTCATGACTGAAACACCAAAAGCAATGGCAACAAAAGCCCAAATTGACAAATGGGATCTAATTAAACTAAAGAGCTTCTGCACAGCAAAAGAGCCTATCATCAGAGTGAACAGGAAACCTACAGAATGGGAGAAAATTTTTGTAATCTATCCATCTGACAAAGGGCTAATATCCAGAACCTACAAGGAACTTAAACAAATTTACAAGGAAAAACCAAACCCATCAAAACGTGGGCAAAGGATATGAACAGATGCTTCTCAAAAGAAGACATTTATGCAGCCAATAAACATATAAAAAAAGCTCATCCTCACTGGTCATTAGAGAGACCAGTGAACTCCCATTCACAAAGGGAGTTCCTTGTAAGTTGTATTCCTAGGTATTTTATTCTCTTTGTAGCAAATCAGCACCACAATGAGATACCATCTCATGCCAATGAATGGAGATCATTAAAAAGTCAGGAAACAACAGATGCTGGAGAGGATGTGGAGAAATAGGAACACTTTTGCACTGTTAGGGGGAGTGTAAATTAGTTCAACCATTGTGGAAGACAGTGTGACGATTCCTCAAGGACCTAGAACCAGAAATACCATTCGACCCAGCAATCCCATTACTGGGTATATACCCAAAGGATTGTAAGTCATTCTACTATAAAGACACATGCACACGTACGTTTATTACAGCACTGTTCACAATGGTAAAGACTTGGAACCAACCCAAGAGCCCATTAATGATAGACTAGATAAGGAAAATATGGCATATATACACCATGGAATACTATGCATCCATAAAAAAGGATGAGTTCATGTCCTTTGCAAGGACAGATAAAGCTGGAAACCATCATTCTCAGCAAACTAACACAGGAACAGAAAACCCAACACTGCATGTTCTCACTCATAGGTGGGAGTTGAATAATGAGAAAACATGGACACAGGGAGGGGAACATCACACACCGGGGCCTGTCAGGGGGTGGGGGGTTAGGGGAGAGATAGCATTAGGAGAAATACCTAATGTAGATGACAGGTTGATGAGTGCAGCAAACCACCATGGTATGTGTATACCTATGTAACAAACCTGCACGTTCTGCACATGTATCCCAGAAGTTAAAGTACAATTTTTTTAAAAAAGAAAAGAAATATTGAAAATGTTTTTACATTTGTCCCTCATCTTTTTATGTATGTTTTCAGTGCTTTTCGTTCCTTGTGTTGATCCAAATTTCCATTTGGTATTTTCTTTCTGCTCGAAGAATTTCCTTTACTATTTCCTTTAATATTGCAGGCATGCTGGTAATAAATTATTTCAGCATTGATTTTTTTGTCTGAAAAAGCTTTAATGTATTTTTATTTTTTAAAGATATTTTTGCTTGTTGTATATTTATACAGTGACCAGTTTGTATTATATTTTATTTATTTAAGGATGTCTCGCCACTGTCTTCTCTCCACTGTCTTCTGGACTGCATAGTTTCCAGTGAGATCTCTATTGTATTCTTTGCTTTGTTTCATTCCATGTAAAATGTCTTTTTCCCTCTGCTTTCCCAATTTTATCTTTGACTTTTAACATTTTCACTATGATATGCCAGAAGTGTGTTTTTATTTACAGTTTTTCTTCTTTGGATTTTTTGAACTTCTTGAATCTATTGTTTGTTTGTTTGTTTGTTTTTTCCTGAGACAGAGTCTTGCTCCATCACCCAGGCTGGAGTGCAGTGGTGCAATCTCGGCTCACTGCAACCTCTGCCTCCTGGGTTTAAGCGATTCTCCTGCCTCAGCTTCCCCAGTAGCTGGGCACCATGCCCAGCTAATTTTTGTATTTTTAGTAGAGATGGGGTTTCACCACATTGGCCAGGCTAGTGTCTAACTCCTGACCTCGTGATCCTCCTGCCTCGGCCTCCCAAACTGCTGGTGTTACAGGCAGGAGCCACTGTGTCCGGCTCTATTATTTTTTCAAACACGTCTTCTGGACTCTTCTGTGTCTCTTATTCTTTTGAGTTCCAGTTATGTATATGTTAGGTCATCTGGTACCTCTTTGTTCTTGGATGTTCTGTTCTTTTTATTTCTTCCACTTTTAGTCTTTGTATTTCAATTTGGATAATTTCTATTGATCTGTCTTCACGTTTCGCGATTCCCTCTTATGCTATGTCTGGTCGGCTATTACTCTCTGAAATTATTCTTCATAGGTATCATATTTTTCATTTTTAGCATTTCCATTTGAGTCGTTTTGACAGCTCCCATCTCTTTTCTGAAAATTTCCAGCTGTTTGTGTGTGTTATTCACTCTTTCCAATAGAAGTTTTAATGTTTTAAACATAGTTATTTGAAATTGTTTGGCTGACAGTTCTAATACCCGGGCCATCTCTGGGCCTGGTTTTACTGATGCTTTTATGTCTTGACGTGGGTCTTTTTTCTTGCTGTTGTCTTTCTGTGCCTCAGTTTTCATCTTGCTTTGCATGGCTGTGTCACAGATGGTGTTTCTTTGCATGATTGTTGCTTGTTACTCATTGAGGTGCTGTTAGCATAGTGTGAGGAGGGACAATTTCCCAGTACTTCCTCCTCAGTCTCAGTCTTAGGCAGACTGTGGGCCTGAGTTTTGGGAGCAGGACTTCCTGAGCTTCACTTCTCTTCCTCCAGTGGTAGATAGACTCCCCTTTCTATTCAGTCTATGCTTACGTCAGAAGCAAATTCCCTGTCTCTACTTTTATAGCAGCCTAACTCTGCCCTGTACTGGTGGGTGGTCTTTTGTGTAAGTGAGTTCCCCTTCAGGATCGGCAGAATTTTGCTTTATATCATTACAAGATTTGGGTATGAACAGGCATTCTGATCCTTTTTTAGTAGCATATGGATTTTGCCTAATGTCAATGTAGGGTGGGGAACAGGTTTTCTATCCCTCTCCTGGGACAGATATTCAAATAAGGGTCAACTTCTGAGATTCTTACTCCTTCCCCAGCGGCAGATGTCTTTTGGTCTATATCAGGGTAAAATTTGGGGTACACACGAGGTTGTACTTGCCTTCCAGATGCAGTCAATCACAGACTTCTTCTCATGCAAGGGCCCAAACACAAATGGGCTTCCCGGGGTCATCCTGCTCCTCTCATAACTCATCAGGCTCTGAGTCCTGCGCCATCAGGGGTGAGATGGCACTCCTGGGTTTCCTACCCTGCCTTCAGTGTTTCTCATAAGCACCCAGCAGAGACTCACAGAAAACAATTGCTGAGTAGGTGAGGACTCCACTTGTGCTGGGCTCCCTGGGATTCTAAACTGCTGTGCTAGTCCACCTTGAGTCTTCACAAGTGCATTTATCTTTCAGTTGTTCTTTTTCTTCCTGCTTTTTAGACTGTCACCTCCTTCTTTCATAGTCTGCTGAGAGTGAAACAATCTGTGTCTCTTATCTCTCCTCGGAGGTCCATGTCACCTTTTGAATTCATTTCATTTGGTTGTCTTGTACCCTCAACTCTTCAACTCTATATTTAATATTAGGGTTAGAGTAATGTTCTGCTGTGGCTGTTTACACATTCTAAACTCAGGTACTGTAGCTTATTCATCAATATATCCTGACAGCTAAGCACATGCATTTCTCTTACTAACATAATAATATGTTCTGCTCATTATTGGCATAAAGTAGACATGTTAAGTTACTTTAATATTGGAAGATTTTCTATTTTGTTTCTTCTTTTACAAAGGATCTCAATATTTCCTCTTGGTTACTCCCTAGTGGTAGCATTTTTAAAACAACTAACAGTATTAGTAAATTTTCTGACAGTATTTCAGGAATGAAAGAATAGCAATGATACAGAAACCAGTACACAGAAGGACAGAAACAATTGCTTTTAGAAATAAATAAATATTGCTATATTACAGAAAGATGAGGAAATAATCACCAAGCTTTTTCTGAACAGGATGCATGTCTGAGAAAAGATACCAAGCTCAGGTTTTCACCCCAGAGACTCGGGCCTTTTTTTGTGTTGTCAGAGTTCTTGTCTCTACTGAATGTTGAGTTTATGGAAAAGGAGAACACAAAAACAAATCAAACAGATGCCAAAGGAAATGCCTAGCCATGAGAATGACAAGTCCAGTCCTCTAAAACTGCTCACAACCAGCACCAGTGTTGAAAGTAGTTAATTATTTTCTTCCCCTTTCCCTGCTTTTGTTGTAACTTTGTTTCTCTTGGTTTCTTATTTTTTCTTTATTTATGTTCCTATATTTGGAAAGCTTTGATTCTGATTTTGGTTCCTTTTGGTTCCTGTCCCCGCATTGTTCTGTGCCTGGTATTTGCCCTCAACTTCATGACTTACGTTGGTTCTTGCTTCTCAGAGTGGATCTGATAGCCACAAGCCTTTTCAGGCAAATACCTCTGATACCATCAAGCCCCACTCCATGGCCAACGTCCTGAAATAGATGAGGACATCTGCCTGTCTACTCTTTCTTCTGACATTTCACATCTCTTTCTGTTTTTTTTTTTCCTCTAATGTCTAATCACATAGTTTTTGGAGTTAGTTAACCTTAATCCAGGTCAATCTATATCTCATACTTCCTCATTCCCTCAAACTGATTTGTGTGTTAAGGTACCTAAATTATGTGTATGTATTTTCATTTTTTCCTTGTGTTGATAGAATCCATGTGTGTCTCTGGTGACTCATTAGTGGATTATATGTGGTATCTCTCTCTGTCCATTCTGTTTTCCTCAGGAGATTTTAAAATCAGCATAGGCAAGATTGAACTTTAGCCCATCCCTAAACTTTAGAACAAAGTTCAAGTTCATGCTTCTTGGGAGGATGTAATAAAGCTTCTTCCGATTCTGATGACCTCATTGTAAGCTATAATTAATGTATACCCTTTAGTATTTGTTTGGAAATGCCTGCATCTGGATGTGCTAGGGATGATAATGGGTTTTGGAAGATAATGCACATAGCAAGCATACTGTATTAACTATTTGTTTTGTTGTTGTTGTTGTCATTGTTTTGTTTTTTTGAGGCAAAGTCTTGCTCTGTCGCTTAGGGTGGAGGGCAGTGGCATGATCTCGGCCCACTGCAACCTCTGCCTCCCAGTCTCCTGAGTAGCTGGGACTACAGGCACCTGCCACCACACCTGGCTATTTTTTTGTATTTTGTAGAGACAGGGTTTCACCCTGTTGCCCAGGGTAGTCTTGAACTCCTGAGTGCAAGTGAGCCTTGGCCTCCTAAAGTGCTGGGATTACAAGGATGAGTCACTGCACCCAGCCCCTCTATTAACTTTTCTTATCCTTATTATCCTTTGCTCAGTTTTCTTTTGGACTGAAAAAGCATGTCCTTGTTTAACCACTGAGGACTCAGATCATCACATATATCACTGATAATACAGGTGACCAGAATGATTTTTTTTAAAATTTTGACTAGAACAAATTGTTGATAGTTGAGAGACTTTCCAATATGCTACCCTATCCCCTTTAGTGCAGGCAGACTATCTTCTGAGTGGATAATATCTCATTGGAACATGTATGATACCTCTATTTCACTTCTTCCTCTTTTTCTTTCCAAGTTTGATTTTTGCAATTTTTCTCTTTCCCTCAAATTTCTTGAATGACGAGCTTTTCTTGGCTTTGCAAATGGCAGATGTTAGAGTTTGTAACAACTAGATCTCAGGTTATGTGACATCACTGGCTCTATATAACAACTAGACTTCAAATATCTTTGAAGAAAAATTGCCTTAAAAATAAGTTTTGGTCAGCTAACACTAGGTGCATTTGTGTTGCATAATCTAATTTTTAAAATCCTGGTGTTTTGTTTCTCTCAGTCATGTCATATCAATTTACACTTTTAAAAGTTTTCTGTGTGAATTAAGGACAGTGTTATTTAGCAAAGGCAATTATTTGGTTACCTCCCCTGTGCTAGTCGCAGCCTGGCATTTAATCTGGCTGAGGCCCACAGACCGCAATTTGAACAATCAGGGTAGTTTTCTGTAATTGCAATAAATCATATCATTAACCATGACAGACTTTTCCTCCCACAGATTTTTTTTTCAGTAGCGGTTAACTCCTGAACTCCTCATGAAGGCCAGACTTCACTATAGTCTAGTGAATTTCATAGTCAGCTGGCACAATATAAAGACGGAGTTTGTGTTGGAAAAACAGTGATGTCCCAAGAGCAGAGCCCAAAGAGGTCTTTCTAACTTTAAGAGATGTAAGGCTCAAATGAATATGCCACACACAGAGACCATCTGAAAGAATAATTTGTGAAAGGATTATCTGCTCTAAGACTGTTTAATTTTCTAACAAGGAAACAGATGGAGATCAAGATGTGAGGCATACTTATATTGTTACATTTTGGTCATTTATGTAAAATACACCTGCTACTGTATTGAGGCTTCCTGGGATTAAAAAAAAAAAAGTATGAAAAGAGAAAATATTTTAAAAGGAACATTTATTGTCACCTTATGTAAGATAATTTTACAATATGTCCATTTTAAATAGGAATTTTTTAAGTGGACTATGTTTAAGGCTCTACCATCTTAAAAACTTCACTTTTGCCTTTGCTGAAATCCAATGCCTGATGTGGAGCTACCTTTAAAAGTTTACAACTTCAAATGATATACTTTTCTTTGTTATGCAGTTTGGGTTCAAAGTATTGGCTCTAGCTATGGCAGAATGAGAAGTGAGAGCATTTTAACTTTCACCTTATTTCTTTCATCTATTGATTTTCTTAAGCACATATTTTGTTCATGTTTTCGATGTTTTGACCATTTATACCTTGCTCCATAGCTGTTAGTATCCTTTGTTTTGTCTCTAAGTTCAATAACATAGCTTACTGTTATGATGATCTAACTTGTGCTGAAAACAGAACCAAGTATTGCTTAGGATTTATTTTTTAAAATTTAAAAAAAAGATGTAATTTCACATCTCTAAGCCCTCGCTAATCAAGGGACAATGTCCCAATGTCAAGGGTTCCTTGTTTCTCTTTAATTTCTTTTGATCCTTCTTTCCACTTCTAAATCATTCTTACTGTCGTTGTGTCTTGTACTAGGGATGTGGGAGGTAAATTCTTCGAATCTTGCATGATCCATGCTGTCTTTATTTTGCCCTGAAATTAATTTCTATCTGTGCCAGCTATCTAATTCTGGCTTCGAGATGATTTTCCCTGAGACACTTGAATGTGTTTCTCTGTAGTCTCCTAGTGTTTAGTGTGTGTTGAGAAGTTTGTCCCCGGTTTGATATCATTTTTAATAGTGGTTTTTTCTTTTTAGTGGTTTTACTTTGTTTCTGTACTTGGTATTCTGAAACCTCATAATGAGTCTGAATCTTTTGTTATTGTTGTTTTAAAATTTTATCTTCACCAGCATTTGCTGGCCCTTTCATTCATTTGGTTTTTAGACTTTTTCATTGTAATAATCACACCATTTGATTTCAGAGTTTTATTTGTTTGTTTTGCATCCTCAGTTATAATAGCTTATCCTTGTCTTTGTTTTTATAGAAGTAGTATCCTTTTGTCTGTTAACTTTTTAGAAATAAGCTTTATTTGGCCAGGCGCAGTGGCTCACGCCTACAATCTCAGCTCTTTGGGAGGCCGAGGCAAGCGAATCACTTGAAGTCAGGACTTCAAGACCAGCCTAACCAACACGGCAAAACGCCGTCTCTACTAAAAATACAAAAAAAAAAAAAAAAAAAAAAATTAGCCAGGCATAATGATGGGTGCCTGTAATCCCAGTTACTCTGGAGCCTGAGGCAGGAGAATTGCTTAAACTCAGGAGGCAGAGGTTGCAGTGAGCTGAGATCGTGCTATTGAATTCCAGCCTGGGCGACAGAGCAAGATTCCATCTCAATAAACAAACAAACAAACAAACTTTATTTTTTAGATCAGTTTTAGGTTCACAGGAAAATTGAGTAGAAGGTATGGAGACTTCCCATATATTCCCGTGCCTACACACGCATAGCTCTCCTCCTTATCAGCATCGCCCACAAGAGGGGGTCATTTGTCACATTTGATGAATATACACTGACACATCACTATCATCCAAAGTCCATAGTTTAAGTTAGGATTCACTCTTGGTGTTGGACATTCTATAGGTTTGGACAAATTCGTAATGACATGAATCCAACATTATAGTAATACGGAGTAGTTTCACTGGCCTAAAAATCCTCTGTGCCCTGCGTATTCATCCTTCCCCTTCCCCTAACCCCTAACAACAACTGAACTTTTTACTGTCTCCAAAGTTTTGCCTTTTCTAGATCATTATATAGTTACAATCATACAGTATGTAGCCTTTTCAGATCGACTTCTTTTCACTTAGTAATAATGCATTCAATTTCCCTCTATGTCATTTCATGACTTGACAGCTTGCTTCTTTTTAGTGCTGAATAATATTTTATTGTCTGATGTACCAGAGTCTATTTTATCCATTGACCTACTGAAGAACATTTTGGTTGACTTAACATTTGGACAATTTTGAATAAAGCTGCTTTAAACATGTGTATGCATGTTTTTGTGTGGACCTAAGTTTTCAACTTCATTGGGCGAACACCAAGAAGTGTGACTCCTGGATTATATGGTGAGAGTATGTTTGGTTTTTATAAAAATCTGCCAGACCACTTTCCAAAGTGGTTGGGCTAATTAGCATTCCCACCAAAAATGGATGAGAGTAACTGTTGCTCCCCATCCTCATCAGCATTTGGTGTTGTCAGTGTTCTGGATTTTGGTCATTTTCTGGTAGGCTTGTAGTGGTTTATCTCATTGTTATTCTCAGTCATGTTTCTCTAATGAGATGATGTTGGACATCTTTTCATATGCTTTTTTACTATCTGTATACTTTGGTGAGGTGTCTGTTAAGGTCTTTTAGTCATTTTTAAATTGGGTTGTTTTCCTATTGTTGAGTTTTAAGAGTTCTTTGTATATTTTGGATAACAATCCTTTATCAGACAAGATTTTTTGGCAAATATTTTCTCTCAGTCTGTTTTATTTTTTCATTATCTTAACAGTGTCTCTTAAAGAGCAGAAATACTTAATTTTAATGAAGTCCAGCTTATGAATTGCTTCATGGGTTGTGCTTTTGGCATGGCGTCTAAAAAGTTGTCAGCCAATGCAGGATCATCTGAATTTTCTCTTATGTTGTCTTTGAGGGGTTGTAGTTTTAGATATAGATCTGCAATTCATTCTGAGTTAATTTTGCAAAGGGTGTAAAGTCTATGTCTAGATTCTTTTTTTTTCATATGGATGTCCTATGATTCTAGTGCTGTTTTATGAAAAGAGTATCTTTTTTCCACTGTATTGACTTTACTTGTTTTCAAAGCTTAGTTGACCAAGCTTTGCATTTCTGGGCTCTGTATTCTGTTCCATTGATCTTTTGGTCTGTTCTTTTGCAAATACTACCCTCTTTTGATTATAGTAGCATTACACCTAACTTTTAAAAAACATTTGAACACAGAAAAATGTTGAATGGTGGGTATAGTGAACCCTAAACCCACAAACTAGATTTAAACATTTGATGCAGTATCCATTTAAATCTCTCTATCAAAGATATCAAAACTTCTAAAATAATCTTTCTTGTTTAGTAAATTATTTATATTTTTTCTGATGTCAATGTCTGATCATTTCTCTTGGTTATTCTTTTTCATGTCATTGGTTTTCCTTGAAGAAATGATCCTTAGTAGATTATTTTAAAGACTAGATTGATATTGTACAGGGTTGACAGAAGTTTCTTATGCAATTGCGTGGTGATTAATTCTATAAACTGGCCTGAGTTTCCACTAGCATTGCATTTGTATCTGCTTCCCTAACACGTTTTACTCTTCAGTGAGAAGAAGCCTGGTTTTAAGCTCTGTGTAAGAGGGCAGGGTGTGTTGGTTGTCAAGCTTCACTTGGATGTGGATATGGAGCAGTCAATCAGCTGAGACCTCTGCTCCAATTGTGTAAGATACAGACAACTTCAGTTGTCTAAGTGGAATGATGTTTCCTCTTTTTCCTCCTGCATCTCTGCTATGTGATTCCAGAGTTACCTTAAACTTTGTTTGCTCTGTTAGACTTCTAAATATAGGACTGTTATTATTGAGTTGGAGAAACATACTTCTCTCTGTACAGATACAAAAGATTTGATAAACAAAAGCATGGCTTGGGTTTCAGCTCCTGGTAAACCCCTTGCTGGGAACCTATGTGTGTAGTCAAACCTACACAGCTGTATGTGGAAGCCTTACCCACATTCAGGACCTAAGGTCCTCTCTCCCAGAGTATAGTTCTTTTTAAATATTTGAAGAGCTCTGTCAGGGTGAGGGAAGATACATGGAAGGCTTCAGTGGCCTTTCTAGTACCCACCCCAGTTCCCACCTAAATATAATTTCTACATTGCTACCAGCAAGGTTCCTCTAATATACATAAATATAACCTTTTCACTTGCCCAGCAAGAGAGGAAGTGTGAGTTTGAGGCCCCAATCATGAATGAAATTATATTAATACATACAGAGAAGTCACGATGGGGAGCTACTGAATGGTCAGGACAAAGGGAGCCAAAAACCAAGTTAAAATGCCCAGATGAAAGTAAAAACTGTGGGAATAAAACTGAGAAAGTGTGCGGGGTTAAACATGGTATCTGCAGAATCAGCTCAATGGAGGGGATCCCTGAAGCCATGGAAGTTAAAGAAACCCAGAGGGCCCCAATGTAGACATAACGAAGAGCCTTGGCAAATATGGCCAGGATGGCGAAGGCATGAAGAATCTATAAAGTTCAGATAAGAAACATTTAGGCATAGAATAATAATCTGTGCCGTTTTATATTAAGTGTGTCATACATTTATAACTAACTATTCAAACTTTTCTCATTGATCATGCACGGAGTCAGGACTATTGTGCATGGTATAAAATTACCCCCAGATGTGGCCAATGCTTAGCCACCTCCTCTCCCACTCATTCCCAACTTTACCATACACTATTGCATTTCCAAACCCTTTGTGGTCACTTGAACACTGAGTTCTCCCATATGTCTATAACTTTGAACATAAGATTGTATCTAATTCTTTCCAGCCAGCCTGAAAAATACATTTGCCTCCTCCTAGACCTAGCTAGAGATCTGTTTGCCACTGGAAACATTCCTAACTAGCCCATGTTGAGTTGATGCTCCATCTTCTTCCCTCTATATTTTGCCCTTAAATTATATTGCAATTGTTTAACTACTCATCACAAATTATTCCCTTCTAGAACTGTCCTTATCAATCTCTGTTACTTGATACTTAACAGGAAGGTGCTTAGTGATTGTTAGCTAAACAGATGAATGAGGCCCATGGTCTATCCTTCTCTAACCTCTGTTCTTTGATATATACCCTCTCCTTTTACTTCTCTTTTATGCATGAGTAATTTTTATTTTTCAAACTCAGAAAAACACATCTGAAAGATACACCTGCTCAGAGGCTATGATAGCAGTCTATTTATTATTTCCCCTTACAGTCATATAATACATACTATATATGGGGCACTGGCAGAAACACTGGAGATGAACAGAAGTAGACCCAGTTCCTGCCATCATAGAGCTGATTGTTTAGTGGGGGAAAGTGATGTCAATCACATGGTTATACAGACAAGTATAATCATATTCTTTGAAGGAGGACTGTATGGTGCTGATGGTGCTGCCGGAAGCTCTAATCATGGCAGCAGGTAATTAGGGAGGTCAGGGAAGGCTGCTTCTGGGAAAGTGACAAAGAAGCTGAAATTGAATAGGAGCAAACAGAGTGATCCAGATAGAGTGCACAGTATGTTCAATGGCCCTGCAACTGGCATAGGGAATAGGATAGACTAAAAGAAGTCTGTGTGATTAGGAGTGAAGAGCAAAGATGAGCATATTGAAGAAGTTGGAGAGTAGCAGGTATTAGCACATGCAGTGTTTGGGCTATGCTAAGCAGCTCTTGCCTTTAAGTGTGCAGATCCTGGGACCAGACTGCCTGTGTTTATATCCTAACTCCAGCACTTACGTCCTTGGGAAAGTCTCTTTGCCTCCATTTTCTCATTTGCAAAACAAGGATCGTATTAGTACCTACCTGATGAGGATTATATGAGTTAGCAGAAAAGCATTTAGAACAGTTTCTAGCACATAGCACTATGGTAATTGTTAGCCATCATTATTATTCTAGAAAAAGTATGTACATATATATATTTGTGTGTATGTGTGTGTATACATATATATGTATCCATGACTTAATTTTCATGACTTAGTGTAAATACTTCCTTGTATCTAATCTTGCCCATATTTACTTTGGTAATATCCCAGGAAAAACATTCTATATTGGAAAGGAGAGAGAGATGGGAAATTGAGACTTTTTTTTCTCTAATTTTTTCTTTGAAACTATGATTTTGAGACTTATGAAGATTCTGATACAGTTTTAAAACCTCTCTGTATAAAGGATTATATTCTTTTTTCCATTTATTACCCCTATGTAAGAGCATGAGGACCCAATAGGTAGCATTTTTCTGTAGGCTAAGAAACAGTGTGCTTTGAGCACCTAAATACATTTATTCAGCACCTCTTCTTGACCCCTTAAGTTGAGGTGGACATGCAGTAGCAGAAATCTCGCTGATAACCACCCCCCTTTTCAAGTCATTAACTACTAAGACATACATGCATAAAGGGTATAAAGGGATTTCATTTCAAGCATCATTGAGTTGTGAAGGTAAAAATTATGCATTATTTGTTCCGTTGGAACTGTTATTTGAGAGGCCATATTGATTTCATTGGTGACCACATGTAACTTGTAACATTTCCTTAAATGATCATTTTGATTCTAATTGTGTTGAAATAGCATCCAAAGCACAAATAGGGGGAAAAGAGAGATTTCATCTAGCACTGCTTTTTTATTGAGTGCCTCCTTTATGCTATTTAGTGAAAGTGGAGCCTGATGTGTGTATGTGTTTCACGAGTATTGCTGAACGCGGTGCCTCTTAGAAGATCCTACCTTCTAAGTACATTTGGACCATGAAACAATATTTCCTTTTATCTCCCTTTGTCATTGTTAATTAGGAAAAATTGCCAGATTTCCCAGTGGTAGCATGTCTAATTTAATAACCTGAGAGTCTGATGCTTGAAAATATAATGAAGTGTACTAAATACCATGGCAGTTTTATAATTACTTATACAAAACATATTGTCACTAATCTTTACTGATTAGAAAAGACTGTTATAAAGCACAAAATGCAGTCAGATGAGAACTACAGCTCTATTTGCATAATTCAATATAATTATTAATCATGAAATTTTTCCTGAGTATTGGCCAATGGACCAGAATTTGTTTGAAGATGAGGAATATTGGTCAAAAAAACCCCTTCTAAATTATTTCTTAATTCTGTAAAAAAGATAAAGAAAAATAAATAAAAAAATTAATTAATTAATTAATTTAGTGGAAATCTCCCTCTCTCTTTTTCTTTGGAAATATTTTTATCATTTGGTTTGATTACCAGCCTAAGTGATTGCCCTAACAGGATTAGCTATTTTAATTAAAGTTTTGGTATCTTGGAAATACTGCCTGAGCCAATATTTCTATACATCTTAGAAAACTCAGTCTCTTCCAATTGTTTCTATTTTAAAATATTATATAGGCAGCACAATGGAATAGTGGGTCTTAACTTTTGTAAAATCCCAGTTTGAGTCTTCCTTAGTTGTGTGACCTCAGAGAAAGATAATATTTGGCAGATGACTTAGCCTTGGAATCTCAGTTTCTTTATCTGAAAACACAGGAATCTTTATTATAAGGATTAACTAAAATTTTACTGTAAACCATACCACCTGTACATTATAGGTATCAAAAAACCCATAAACCTTTTCCCCTTAGGAAAACGGCCATGATGTGGGAGCAGTAACACATGAAGACCGTGTAATGTGTGACTTTGTAGCAATAATAGTATATAGTAGCTTATGTTTAAGTGCCTTTAATTTAGCTGAAAGAGTCTAGCCCTCTATGTGTGGGTAAATGTTGAGCATGGTGTTTTAGAGCGTGGATGTGTCAGACAGATCCAAGCTTAAATCTTGATTCTGCCACTTATGTGTTTTGTGACTCTGGGGAGATTACTTAACCTCTGGGAACCTTACTTTCCTGATCTGTTAAATGGAAACAATAATAGTATCCCTTCTTGGGGATTAAATAGTGAAAGTTTAATAAATTGAAGCATGTGGAAACTTCATACAATAAGGGATCTGAGGGTGCTTTTCTGGGTCTTTATGTTTTAGGTGAGTCTCTTATAATTCACATACCCTGATGAAGCCTTCTAATGTACTGTTATACTCCTTTTATCTGGTGTTGGTACCTGAAATTCCCTTAAGGTAAAATATGGGTTTTTATTTCATTTTTTGCAACTAGTTTGACTATGCTAACCTACTGCGTCCTCATGCTTTTACATAGGGGTAATAAATAGAAAAAAAAATCCTTTACACACAGAGGTTTTAAAACTGTACCAAAATCTTCATAGGGTTAGTATAATTATTTGGAACGGATTTGTTATTGGTGGTAGAATCAGATTTTTTCTTATTAATGATGACAGTAAAGAGGTTCAATAGCAGTTAGAAACTAATAATATGAGTTCTTCCAAAAAAGACAAATGCCTCCACAAAGTTTTTCCAAAATTACCAATTTGGGGCTAGTTTCAGGGAGTTGAAATGATGGAAGCACCAAAATTTTGCACAATTCAAAAATATTCCCCCTTTTTTCTTTAGCATAGACTAGACTCTCTGGTATATATCTTTGTTTTATTCATTTTATTTGCTGAACATTAACTGAGCATTTAATAGGATACAAAGGCTCATCGAAATATGATATTCAAAATATGATATGAAATATAAATATTCATAGATGGGGTGGAGGGCAATGGGAACAGATGCATAAATGGATATTGCTAAAAACCTTTATTAAGGACAGTGCCAAAGAAATGCAAAGGTGTTATGGGAACAGGACAAGGGGTACTTGGCCTGGCCTAGGGAAAAGCACGAAAGAAATAATGGACTAGGTGATGATTAGGGATTGGTTTTCAATCAGGGATGGTTCTATACTCCTAGCAGGTGTTTAGAATATACAGGGGCATTTTTGCTTGCCACAAAATGGTTGGAGAGTGGCATTATTGGCCTTTGGTGAGTGGAGGGCAGTGATGCTGAATATCTTTTGATATACAGGATAATCTACACATGGCAAAAACTGTTCTTTCCCAAACGCCAACAGGAAACATTGAGTGACGAGGGGAAATAAGGTATTCTAGGGAATAGAAATTATTATTTATGTTGTGTAAATACTATAGTATGAAAAGAATTTCATTGAGCTTGTAGTATATGTAAAAATAAAGGCAATTAGAAATTGAGAATACTCTTTTTCTGTCTATTGCTTTCAGTTGGAATGCCCTGAACTGGTTTTTCAAGCCCATGATTTTCCTGAAGCCTAAAGTAATGATACATGTTGGTTTTGACTATGCATACTAGTGACGCTGGGCTTCTCAAGCCCCTGGAGAATAAGTTCACTCAGATCACTGTCAGAATGATGAAATCCCAGGAAAGAACATTTCCATTTTTTTTCTTCCAACAGACTGCCAAGTTAAGAAGGGGCCAACTGTAAAACAGTATTGACATTTTGAACCAGAAAATCTGTTTTTCTTTGCTTTGATATATTTTAGAATAAAATAGATTTGCTCAGGCATCCAAAACAGTTAAGAAAGTTATCCATGGCTATAGCCTAAATGCAGAGGAAACAGCAGGAGAAATAATTAAGTCACATATATGCAGGAACAGGAGCAGGTAGAAAGGAAGAGGAATGGGGGATAGGAATCTAGGAGCCTCTGGCTCTAGGGATGTGTCCAGTGAGCACAGAGGATAATCCCCAATAGTGATATAACCCAATAGTGAAGATACAGACAACGAGCTCCAGTATTTTAGCAGAAATGGTAGAATGGCCATGATGATATGCACAAAGGTTTTCAGAGTTCGCTCCATCAGATCCCAAGGTTTTGCAGAGGAGTTATCTATGACAGAATTGGGAAAGGGTTTGGGAGGGACAATAAGTGAGAAGAGGGGCAAGGAGAAGCTAGGTTAGCCAATTCCTACTCTGGCCTTTAGCAGGCATCTCTGATTATTATTAGGTTGGTGCAAAAGTAATTTCAGTTTTCACCTTTACTTTCAATGACAAAAACTGCAATTGTTTTTGCACCAACCAATATATGTGTTGGAGTTCTGTATAGGATTTTATTTTAAAATGATACAAATTTCTGCTTTAAAAGCAAAACCACGAATATTCAAAAAGCATCAAAATGCTCATTGCTAGTGTCATTTATTCATTTTGAAATTAATCTGCTGTGCAAGTTTGATCAAGTGCCTTAACCAGTCTGTACTACTATATTTTAAAAAATTCAGGTAATGAGGGTTTCAGACTGAAAATTTTAAGGACCTTTTTAGCTCTAACATTCTGTGAATTTTCAAATGTATTAGTCAACTTACTGCTTTATTGTGAAGAGAGATGATTTGATGAGTATAGATTGATTCACGGGAACTAACAGATGAACCACACAGAAGACCTAGCAGAGTCTAGGTTTCTGATCTGAAAGTTATAAGAAGTGCGAAATTAAAATGAGGTTATTTATGGAAATTCACAGTTTCCAGCACTCACAGTTGCTACGGGTTTCATCAAGGCATAACATCTTGGCAAACAAAAATCAGGAGCCCTAATTCATCAATTTACCTGATGTTCTAGTTAAAAGTCTTTCACTGGGACTATTAGTGGGCCAGGCTTCCACTGGGTAGAGGTGCTGGTTTTATGAAGTTATCAGAACCTTTTCAAGAGGATTGTCAGAAAAGAGGCCTTTCAACTCTTTAGTACACATTTTCAGTTAGTCGGACACAGCTGCATGAGGTATGAATTTACTTTTCTAAGAATCATTTGATAAAGCAATACCCTTGATATGGCTGTACTTCCCAGCAAGGATTTGGAAACATTATGCAGCCTGTCAAGTCTGACAATTTCACACATTCACTTCCCATTTTCCTATTAGCATTTAAGAAATTGTGTTACTCACTTGACCTCCATTCATTTTAAGCACATTATCCTGGCTGAATGTTCAAGCTGGTTGTTAAGGAGCAGCACCTCTGGGTTCTACTATCATCTCTATTTGCCTGGGTTGGTCCCTTGGCCATTTGCTAGTAATTTAAAATGGTTTCGCGGGATTGCTGGATTTAGGCTTGCTCTCTGCTTGTTATGAAATATACTGGTTGGCATTGTAGTAGTTTGTTTAGAACATTTTCTGCATTAAAGGGAGAAATGAAATGCTCCACTAGAGGGTCACAGACCAGCACAAGTTTATGCAGTGATTACAAAACCACATATTGGTATTATGCTAAGCACTACATGTAGGTCATTTTATTTCACTTAAGCTGTACAACAACCTTATGAGAAAAGTGTCATCATCATCATCATCATCATCATTTCATGATTAGAGTTGAGCAAATTGACGCTTACAGAGGTAATAACCAAAATCTCACAAGCTAATTGCTGTTGCTTAGTAAACTTATTTGGCTCGCTTCTCCTTGGTGGTTGTTTGTAGTAATTACAAAGATGTCTGGCAATATGTTATTTAGGCAGAAGTGCACTGTCATAGTCTAACATACCCAATTTTTGTGCTAATTTAAATTATAACGAGAATATAAGACTTTTATTAGATTAATTCACACTCAGATCCAATTATATGTCATGGACACCAGGTAAAGTTTGACTATTATCTTGTTGGAGCTTTCGGTTGAGAGCTGGCACTGCATGTTTTATTGCTAATGCATTCATCTCCACAAAGTGGAGGGTGGCTTGGTTCATAGCCCCTTAACTACCGAATGCATGGCCACTGCTGTCTTTCAATTACGTTTTGTGATTCTGCAGTAGAGAATACTCCAGTTATTTTCTTTGTTACACCTGAAAGCCGCTCTAAGCCTGAAGTCTTTATTTCTTTCAGTGAGCGCTTACAGACAAACAGTGAAAGAAAAGGATTCATTAGACATTGTTTTTCAGCTCTTCTAACAAGGAAGTAAAATGAATAGGTGGGTTCAAATGATGTCAAATATCAGTGCTGGTTTGATTTTATGGCTTAGCACAGTTAGTGCTTTCAGAATACTGTCAGTATGTATTTAACATTGCTTTGATTCAGAACTCTATGCAGTTGTAAGAGTGACTGGTATGCACAGGGATATACTAAAATAGCACAATATTAAAGCATTGTGACCGATGTATGCCAAGTTCACCTGTACTCTCCAAGGAGATTTGTCAGAAGTTTTCCCTTTTTTTGACCTCATCAAATCTTGTAAACAACCTGAAATCTTTATCAGAACTATGTAGGGATGTAAATAATAAATGAATAATTTCTAGTACTGTGTATTCTGCTGCATGTCTATGCTTCAGTGTATACTGATTTCTTGTACTTTTTTCCCCCACATGTTTCTCAGTAATTATTTTTATTTAATTTACATATATACAAATTGTGTCAACATTTTTGAGAGCACTGAAGTACATTCATTTCTCAGCATAAAGTCATTTGGTTTTTCTTGGTATAGAAGCACTGCAGACTCATTATGTAAAGGAAACTTGAAACTACAAAAAGTTGGAAGGCAGACAAAGCCAAAACCATCCCCTAAGACAATCATCACTAATACTTTGTGTTTCTAAGTCTCTTTGTTTTAAGCATTTAAAAAATATTTTTTCAAATGTACATAAAATCTGTGATTTTAAAAAATTTATCATATCATAGCATTTCTGTATGCTAAAACATAACTTCTCTAAATGCCATTCTAAATAACTGTGCGGCATTGTATCAGAAAATATTCGAACTACTTTTTTTCTGCTATTAAGCTAGGGAAGAAAAGAATTCTTTCTTAATGTTTACAGCTACATACCTTCACCTAACAGCCTGTTTCCTTACTATGAAATCTGAGAAGCTTTAACCACTGCTAAGCACAGTGTAGGCACCATCTATCAGGATGGCCAGGAGCCTTTGTGCTGAAGCAGAGTTCTTTAAAGTTCCCTGCTGTGCCAGGCATTGACATTTTTGGTGGGAGTCTGGGGGCTTCTTGGGGGTGTCAGGACAGTAGTTCTTCATTTGCCTGTAGGCATGCCAATAAACTGGCTGAAAATTAGTCCTGGCTTTTTCTTTGAGTCAGGACCAGGACAAAGACACCTGCTATAAACAATTACTATTCTGGAAAATTCTAACCAATTCAGTAACAATCATCAAAAATAAGAAAGAAGGGAAGAAATAAAATATATAGCTGATATGATTGTCTAGCCAGAAAAACTAAAGAGAATCAATTGAAAAAAATGGAATTATTGAGAGTTTAGCTAAGTGACCAGATTTTCAAAACAAATATACAAAAATCAATAACATGATCACAGATGAGCAAAAACATAGTAGAACATGTAATGGGATAAGTTCTGTTTAAGTTGTTGCTGTAAATATAAAATCTCTAGGAATAGCCTTCGTAAGTGTCTAGGGATCTACATGAAGAAACTTTACAACTTTACAAAAATCCATGAAAAACTTGGATAAATGTAGAAACATATTGTGTTGCACGTTGGAAAGACTCACTGTTGTTAATGCAGATAGTAAAATTTCCTCCAAAATACAATTAACAGAATCATCAGTGGAAGAGAATTGGTATCGCAGAAACAGACCTAAGTATTCAATTTCACATACCATGGATGTTATTGTGAGATATTGTGGGATGGTACTGTGAAAGGGAGTATATATGGAGTTTAAGATAAAACACTGTGGAATCAAACAATCATGAATTAAAACCCCAAATCTGCTAAGTTTTATGGCTGTTGTTTTTACTACTGTTGTAATAGTTCCCATCTCATGGAGTGGACCGAGGATTAAATAGGACATGATATGCAGTCAATACATGGTAGAGTTCATTAATATTATTTCATCCTCAAATATTTGGAAAATTAGGCATCCTGATTTTTTCCTAACATATCATACTTCAAATGTTTAAATGTATTCTTAAATCTGCATTTACATAATGATTAAATATAAAGAAAATACAATAACATTTGACTCCTATGAAATACAAGAAAATTAATATAATATTTTCCTGTCCCCACACATCTCATCATTAATTATCATGAACTCTGTCATTTTCACATGGGTTCTAAAAGCACCTTAGAAATAAGTTTGATATTTCTATGATTCAATTCTCTGCAATGTTGAATCTATGATTTACTATACTATTATAGGTAAGCAATCCTGGATTATAATAGTAATAATTGTCTGTTGTAGAAGGTATGAAAAACACAAAAAGGTGTCAAGAAGAAATTTGGAATGACCCAAAATTCCATTACTTGAAAATAATCATCATTAATATTCTTGTGTCTTTTATTTTGGATTCTTTATTCATTTATGTGTTTCAGAATTAATATTCATTCTTGAGTTTCAGAATTAATAAATTTGCTTAATACGATTTCAATAAAAATCTCAATTGAATTTGTTGGAAGTTTAATTCAATGAAATGATTTCAAGAATAATTTTAAAATATGTTTTTAAAAGGAGAAAATTTAGGGGAGACTTGTCTTTACCAGTTTTACTGTGTATAAAACTATCCAAATTAAAATTGTTTTGTACTGGTGCAAATTTGGACAGTAAGTTTGTGATTCCATAAATAGTCCAGGAAGAGAATTTAGTGTTTAAAATATTTAGTATATGATAAAATTGCTGTGATTATCAGCTGGAGAAAATATTATATAGCAAAATTTTCAGGGATAAAAAAGTGAGATATTACTTTTTACCATATAGCAAAATAAATTTCAAAGTAATTTAAGGTTACACCAATTATAGTTTTTAATTACCATATTTGTAATTTTCATAAAGGTTAGCTTTATCTTAGCCTGTACTCCTCTTGTAATATTTTAGCTTAAAAGGACAGTGTCTCCTTTTATCTTACTGAGAACTTGAAGTATACAATTAAAATTTATGTCTTGCCATAAAGTTGTTTTAGAAAGGTGATTTTTATTTCAGATCCTTACTATTACTTAATATGTTTTTCTTATGCTGCAGAATAATTTTGTAGGCCTAGCACAGTTGTTGTTCTCTTCTTATCCTCACAGAGAGAATGTAATGATTATTTTGTTGTAGCAGAGGAAGTTTGTCATGCTTTCTAGAGGGCTTCTCAGACTTTTTCATGGCACACACTGAGGTGCCCATCTGATTTATGTCTGATTTATTTTGTTTTCATTTTTCTTTGCTTTTTATACTGTAGGTGCTCACTAAGTTCCTCTTACTTCATAGTTCAATTTATTTTGTAGAGAATTCTACTAAACTGTATTTCTGTGGCTCCGTCAAGTAGGATTATGATTTGTAAAATTCATATAACTGTTTTATCAAATAACAACTGGAAATACATACAAAGTTGCTGACACCCCTAGCATTTTAATTGTTGAAGGTAGAGGGATCATCTCAAGATTACCCAAGAATTATGTGGCTGAATCATTGCTCCTTTGGAATGTGCTATACATTTTATTTAATTGCACCATGTAACTTGCCCATGATGGAGCAAATCCATCATGAACTTTGATATTTTTCTGATCACCTAAGAATTCTCATTTCTGGTTTGTGACATGCTGAATATATTCGGTGATTTCAGCAGTGTTAGAAAATTCTAGAAACAATTCCCAAGGTAAAATTAATTGTGACTTACTATGAATAGTGACTTACTATGAATAAGAATGTCAGATGGCTGCATAGTATTTCATGGTGTATATGTGCCACATTTTCTTTATTCAGTCTAACATTAATGGACATTTGGGTTGGTTCCAAGTCTTTGCTATTGTGAATAGTGCTGCAATAAACATATATGTGCATGTGTCTTTATAGCAGAATGATATATAATCCTTTGAGTAGGTAGCCAGTAATGGGATTGCTGGGTCAAATGATATTTCTGTTTCTAGATCCTTGAGGAACTGCCACACTGTCTTGCACAATAAAGGATGAGTTCATGTCCTTTTCAGGGATATGGATGAAGCCGGAAACCATCATTCTCAGCAAACTAACACAGGAACAGAAAACCAAATACTGCATGTTCTCACTCATAAGTAGGAGCTGAACAATGAGAACACATGGACACAGGGAGGGGAACATCACATAGAGGAGGCTGTTGGGGGGTCGGGGCTAGGGGAGGTATAACATTAGGAGAAATACCTAATGTGGATGACAGGTTGATGGGTGCAGCAAACCACCATGGCACGTGTATACCTATGTAACAAACCTGTATATTCTGCACATGTATCCCAGAACTTAAAGTATAATAATAAAAAAAGAAGAATGTCAGATGGCTTTAGGAGGATGATAGAGGAGATTGATGCAATTATTGTTAAAAAATAATAATAATTAATGATCAGATAATAATCACTGATAATGAAGCCCAATATACTAAAATCCCAAGCTTTTGCTATTGAACAAAAATGATGTTTGTACTCCCCACTTAAAAAAATGGTTGCAATAAAATCATTGTTTTCTTTTCCTTTTCCTGCAATTGCTGAGTGGGTTCAGTTGCTAGTAATGTCTTTGTCTATTTTTAAACTGTGTGAGAATGCGCTTTGGAGACATGAGCTTTTTTTTCCTTCTTCAAATATTCTTGTAACAATCTATATTGATGTACTAATATTCTGTTTGTCTGATTTTCCAACATTATACAAATGGTCATATAATCAGCAATGTGCCATAGCAATAAGAGATATGCCATATCCCTTAAGGTTTTTCTAATTAGCTACTTAATGAGAAAATTTGGTAATTGTTTTGAGTTAAAGGAATAGGTGTATTTATTTGGACAACATTTGATTTTGAGTGAAGATTTATTTAAGAGAATAAAATGCAATTATAGTATTGTATAACTAATGTGCACAGCTCACTGTTTTTTAAGATAACAATTTTAATCTATTAACAAAGATCTGATTTCAGAGTTTCATAATATTGAGGATTTATTTAGCTTGTAAAACCTACAGCAACCTATTCATATGTTCTGAGATAGAATACACATCAAGGAAATTTTTGTAATGTATCCAGTAAAGAAGAATTAATTAAAGTAGTCAGTTTGTTAATCTGTAAGAATGTGTGAATTTCCATGTTTCATGTTTCCAATTCCAAATTAGGGTAAGTGGGACTAGAATAATTTTAGTAAATATTCTCTTGAAATGAGGAGTTTTCAATGTGGCTCTCCAACGTTAATAAGTTTGTTGTGGCTATCAATATCTGAAATGGTCCATAAATTTATATTTGAAAAGCCACCATCAGGCAAAGTTTTCTGAAGTCTTTGACTTTCATATAACAGTATTGCTTGAGTATCTGTATGATTTCCTCCTGTAGCAGGTTTGTGCAAATCCTATGAGGGGAGAAAGCACAAGCGATATCCCTGCTTTTCCGAGAGAAAACTAGTTTTACAGAGAAATATCTTTCCCAGAGTACTCAGTCAAGTGGCAGAGCTAAAAGGAGAGTCTGTTTATATGATTAAGTGATACAAGTCATGCTTTATTTCTTCCTATCACTAATTCTTATCCCAGTCAGTCAGCTAATCTATGCAGTCAGTCTAACGTGGATGACATGGCTACAAATCCTAGCCTAACCTAGGATTTGGTGTTCTGTGTTTTTTTGTTGTTGTTGTTGGTGGTGGTGGTGGTTTTTGTTTGTTTTTGTTTGTTTGTTTGTTTGTTTGTTTTGTTTTGCCTATGAACAGGATCTGGGAAATAGCATGTGGTACAAATGTCACAAATTGTGTCAAACATCACCATCCCCATGCCAGTTGTAGCTGATGATTCACCTGTGAAATAGAGCCACCAATAATAAGAACTTTCCAAATAGAACCTCAAAAATTTTTGAATCACAGATTTTTCATAAAAAAAAAAAAATCAGAGTCAGGCAAAGAGAATACAGACACACGCATTTGAGCTGGTCTCAGTCAGTTGGAGATTCTTAAATTCAGAGAACAGGCCCAGAGGATTGTGCTTGCCCCCTTTATGGAGTCGTTATAAGAAAATCTCTGTCTCCCTTTACTTATGTCTTTATCAAATGTTTTAACCTACATTCAGGACTATTTTTTCTCCCCACCTTGAGATGTTAATTAATATAACTAGTCATCTAAAATGACCAACTGGAGAAGTGACATGATTGAGTACCTTGGTACCTATGGTGGTTAATTCTATGTACCACACACACAAATATCCATAGGAGTTAAACAAAAGAAAAAGAAAAAGGAATAAAAGCTGATATATCAATGCAAAAAATCATCAAAACACAGAGGAAGACAGCAAGAGAGGAAATGATTTTTCAAACCTACATGACTAACAGAAAGCAGTCAATGAAATGGTATTAGTAAATCTTGCTCTGTCAATAATTATTTTAAATATGAATGGATTAAACTCCCCAATAAAAAGATACCAAGTGGTTGAAAGAAAATAAGACTCAACTACTGTCTATAAGAAATTAACTTTAGATTTAAGAATACATATAGACTGTAAGTGAAGGGACAGAAAAAGGTATTTTATCCAAATGGTAGCAAAAAGAGAGCTGAAGCATCTACATTATATTGGAGAGAATAGACTTTGTCAAAAAGTGTCACAGCGACCAGGAATTTTATAATGATTAAAGGTCAATCTATCAGGAAAACACAATCACAAATGTATATGTACCCAACATCAAAGCACCTAAATATATACTTAAAAATGGACAGAGCTGAAGGGAAAAATAGAAAGCAACAAAATAATAGTAGGGGACATTAACACCCTATTTTCAACAGTGGACAGAACATCCAAATCAGTAGGAAAACAAAGAAGTTGAATAATACCATAAGCCAAATGGACCTAGCAGACATTTACAGAACATTTCGCCCAACAGCAGTAGAATGCACATTCTTCTCAAGTGCATACCAATCTTCTTCCATTGTAGATCACATATTAGGTCACAAGAACAAGTCTTAACAAGTTTAAGAAGAATGATGTCATACAAAGTTTTTTCTGGCCACAATGGAATGAAGCTGGAAATCAATAGCAGAAGGAATAGTGTAAAATTCACAATGATGTGGAAACTCAACAATACACTCTTAACCACTTGGTCCAAAGAAGAAATAAAAAAGGAAATTAGAAGATATCTCTAGAGAAATAAAAATGAAAACGGAACATACCAAAATTTATGGGATTCAGCGAAAGAAGTACTTATAGGGCAATTCATTGAGATAAACACTTACATTAAAAAGGAGAAAGATTTCAAATACAGAACCTAATTTTATTCCTCAAGGATCTAGAAAAAGGACAAATTAAACCCAAAGTTAGCAGATGGAAGAAAATAACAAAATATTAAAGCAGAAATAAAGAAAAACAATAGAACAATCAATGAAACTGAGAGATGTGTTTTTTTTTTGACAAGATAAACAAAGTTGAAAACCTCCTTAGTTGGATAACCTAAAAAAAATTAAGAGATTAAAATAAATAAAGTCAGAAATGAAAGAAGATTAATTACAAGGGATGCCACAAAAATAAAAGGAAAACTAGAGACTACTATGAATAATTATATGCCAACAAACTATAACCTGGAAGAAATGAATAAATCTCTAGAAACATACAAACTACCAAGACTAAATCATGAAGATATAAAAAATCTCCCAACAAAGAAAAGCTCAGGATAAGATAGCTTTGTGGTGAATTCTCTCAAACATTTAAAGAAGAATTAATACTACTTTTCAAACTCTTCCAAAACATTGAAAGGGAGGAAATACTGCCAAATGCATTTTAAAAGGACAGCATTGAACTCATACAAAAACTAGATAAGGACATGCAAGGAAAGGAATTTCAAGCCAATAACCCTGATGAACATAAATGCAAAAATTCTTAACAAAATACTAGCAAACCAAATTCAACAGCACATTGAGAGGATCATATGCTACGACTAAGGGGGATTTATCCCTGGGATGCAAGAATGATTCAAACATATCCTTGTCAATTAATGTGACATGCCACAACTAACAGAATAAAGGATTAAAAAAACACACGATCATCTTAATACATGCAGAAAAGGCATTTGACAAAACTCAGCACCGTTTTATAATAAAAAATTCTCAACAAACTAGAAATAGAAGGAAATTACCTCAACATAATAAAGGCCAGATAAGAAAAGCCCATTGTTAACATTATACCCAATAGTGAAAAACTGGAAGGTTATCTTCTAAAATATGAAACAAGGCAAATGTGCCTACTCTTCCTATTTCTATTCAACATAGTACTGGAAGTCCTAACCAGAGCAATTAGGCAACAGGAAAAATAAAACGCATCCAAATTGGAAAAGGAAGAAGTAAAATTGTCCCTGTTTGCAGACAACATGATCTTAATATAAGAAAACTCTAAAGACTCCATTTAAAAAATGTTAGGATTAATAAACAAATTCAGTAAAGTTGCATGATACAAAAACCAACATACAAAAATCAATTGTGTTTCTATACAATAGCAATGAACTACATGAAACAGACATTAGGAAAACTATCTCATTTACAATGGCACCAAAAAGAATAACACACCTAGGAATAAACTTAACTAAGGAGGTAAAAGACTTGTATACTGAAAACTATAAAACATTGATGAAAGAAATTAAACAAGACATAGACAAATGGAAAAACATCCTATGTTCATGAATTGGAAAAATTAATATTGTTAAAATGTACATGCCACCCAAAGAAATCCACAGATTCAGTGCAATCCCTATCCAAATTCCAATGACATTTTCACAGAAATAGATAAAACAATTCTAAAATTCTTATGGCATCACAAAAGACCCAAAATAGCCAAATTAATTTTGAGAAAGAAAAACTAAGAGGCAAAAAACTTCCTTGATATCAGAATATATAACAAAGCTACAGTAATCAAAACAGAATGGCACTGGCACAAAGACAGACATATTGACCAATGGGACAGAAACAGAGAGCCCAGAAATAAATTCACTCATATATGTTCAGCTGATCTTTGACAAGGGTTCCAAGAATACATAATGGAGAAAGGATAGCGTCTTAACAAATGGTGTTGGAAAAACTGGATATACACATACAAAAAAGTTAATTTGGACCCATATCTTATGCTATAAACATAAATCAAGTCAAAATGGATTATAGGCATTTATGTAAGACTCAAAACTGTAAAAGTTCTCGTAAAAACGTAAGAGAAAGATCTTGATAATGAATCATGGATATAACACAAAATGCACAGGCAACAAAAACAAAAGTAAAAAAATTGAACTACTTCAAACTAAAAAACTCCTGCACAACAAAGGAAACATCCAACAAAAGGAAAAAGCAAACTGTGGAATGGAAGAAAATATTTGCAAACCATATATCTGATAAGGGGTTAATATTCAAAATATATGAGGAACTCCTGCAACTCAATAGTAAAAGAAACCCTAACAATCCAAATAAAAATGGGCTAAGGACTTTGATCTTGAATAAATATTTCTTCAAAGAACACATGCAAATGGCCAACAAGAATATGAAAAATTGTTCAGTTTCACTAATCAGAGAAATGCAAATCAAGACCACAAAGTGATATCACCCTACCACATATTGGAATGGATATTATAAAAAACCAACAGATAAGTGTTAGCAAGGTTGTGGAGAAAAGAGAACCTTTGCACACTGTTGGTAAGAAGGCAAATTTGTTCTGTCCTATGGAAAGCAGTGTGGATGTTCCTCAATGAATTAAAAATGGAACTATCATAGGATGCAGCATTCCCACTTCTGGGAATTTCTTCAAAAGAATTGAAATCAGGATCTCAAGGAGATACTAGCACTCCTATGTTCATTGCTATGGCTATATTCAACATAGCCAAGATGTGGAAACAACCTAAATGTCCACCAATGGATGAATGAATAAAGGAAATGTGGTATACACATATGATGGAATACTATTTAGCCTTTAAAAAGAAGGAAATTCTAACATGTGCTGTAATGTGGATGAAGCTTCAGGACATTATGCTAGGTGAAATAAGCCAGACATAGAAAGACAAATACTGCATGATTCCACTTCAGTCAAGCAAGATAAATAATATCTACAGATCTGCTTAATAAGATTGTATCTATAGTTAACAGTAATATATTGTACACTTAAAACTTTTTAAAGAGGATATAAATCATGCTAAGTGTTTTTACTGTGATGAAATAAAATAAAATAATTAAATAAAAAGCAAGTGAGCTTTAGGTAGAGCTAGCATAAAACAGGTTACTAATATACAAGATAATTTTATGGAGAAATATATCAGGAACTATGTAACATTTTCCGTATTTTTAAAATTATTCTTTCCTCTGTTTTTTTACTCTGTGCACAAACGCCAGCTAACCTGCTTAATCTCAATAAAAACTTTGTCTACAGACGTTTACATAGAGCTTCAAACCTAATACTCTTAGAAAATCGGAATAATCAGGGAATCTACACAGAAAGGAAGAATTCCTCATGCTGTAAAGCTGGGATAAGTTTGGCCAATTCTTCTCTTACCTTAATTTGATTTGAAAGATGTCAAACAATTTTGAGACCATATCCCTTTAAAATAAACAAGAAAAATATAAGGGAACTGGTTTTATTACCACAAATTAGGATTGAACTCAACTGACAGCTGGTCCTGCTAGATAATCTAATTATTGACAGAATCTACTACAGCCCACAATAAACTGTTTCTTAACCAAAGAAATTATTTTTAACAGATGTTCTGTGGTGTTTAATTGGTTTACATCATGTAACTATGTAATAGGTCAACTCAAGGACTTGCCTTGGGGTTAACTTTGTAAATAATTCATCTCAGAGGGTTCAACAGAAAGTTACATTTCTCACAATTGATAACGCCTAGTTTTCCAGGAAAAAGAATATCACAATCCTGCTATCTTTAAAAGAAGCATGGAGTACCATCCTTTCCACCTCATTTGGGTAAAAACAAATCCAGAGCTGTTTCCTCAATAGATGTTGGCTCTATCCACTGGTCCTCCATCATAGAGTCTACCCCCTGTGAAAGCAGGGTGGCTTATTCTTTGGGGAATTATCTTGCTTGGCCCTCCCAGTTTTCAATATCAAAACATGTAGGTCTGTCTGTCTGTCTGTTTTTTTTTTTTTTTTAACAGATCATGGGCATTCAAATTTCTTAAGAGAGAATGTAACACAACCATGTGCTGCCCCAGAGTTTACAAACTCAACAATATAAGATAATACTATAGAGGTAGGTATCTTAAACAATTCAGGTAATCCCTTCCTGTAGATAGATTAGGCTTTATCTTGGATAAAACTAGGCTATTTATGACCGGAGAGTGTTCTTTTGAGCTCTAGGAGCATAGCTTCTCATTTAATTACAGTTTGTCCTGAAATTCTCAACTTCAGTAGAATGACGTTAAGTAGAAGCAGTATGAAACTTACCTTGATGTTTCTTGTAGATATGTGGAAACCGTTGTCCACCATTCTGTGTTTGCCTCATGAAAATTCAGAGAACAAACTTCTTTATGTATCCCTGCTTTCCATGAGTAACTAATATGTGTTTATCGTCTAGACACTGAGGGCCAGTAACTGATTATGTTTATGTTTCTGCGTAACCAGGCTATCAACCAGATAGGAAGGTCTCAGATAAATTGATAGCTCATTTCCAGCAAATGTATAGGACTGTGGGACATATGTCTGCGTACTTGTTCCACCTTTATGCAGAGAGTAGACTATTGATTAACAGGGTGGTCTCTGAGGCTGAAAACCTTGGGCTCAATTGCCAGTGTCCCCATTTACTAACTTTGCAACCTTGGGTAAGTTAATTTCTCAATGTTTTGTGTTTCAATTTTCTTATCTGTCAAAGGAAGATGACAGCAGAATCTTTCTCATTGATTTCTTGTAAGAATTAAATGAGTACCATACATAAAACAATTAGAACAATGCATGTAATTCTTCATACATGTTAGATAATGTTTTTGCTCTTCCACCAGTGTTCTCAATTCCCTTTTATCAAGTTATGTATGTATTTTTATTAGAATAACAATGTACTTCTGGGGATTGTTACAGGTGTCAGAAACACAACTTAAATTGCAATAAGTAAGAAAGAGTAATGTAACACATTTCAAAGAATGAACTGGTTTCAGGCATTTACCCAGGAGTTCAAATAATGTCATTGTTTCTCATATTTGGTTAGTCCTGGCCTTTTAAAAATGGAGTCAAAACTTACCTCCTGTCCTTTTATCACATTTACTTCATCCTGTAGGCTTATAATGAGACAAATTGAATTAAAACATCTTCTCTCCATGATCTTTGACCAGAAGTTCCTCATTAAAACCACATACACAAAAAATAAACAAAGCCTCTCATGATGAAGACTTCTTCAGGACATTTAAGTCCTTTTGGGAATGAGGTAGAATATGTTACTAAATAAAATATGATACAGGTATCTTAAAATTTTGACTCTCTTTGTTAATATTACTTTCAATTCTATACAAATTTGTTTTGCTAAAGTACCAGCATTATTTTGCCTCTACTATCAGAAAACTTAAAATTTACAAATTTCTTAGCAGCCCAACTTGTGTTTTCAAAGAGTGCCCACAGTCAACAGAATTCAACTATGTGACCATCAAGGCATTTTTGTAGTCAGCAGTAGCACGACTACTATGTCTATGACCTATACACATACAGACAAGGGTCAAGATCACTAAATTTCTTCTTTTATGTTGACTTTGACCAACTAGTAATGCCTGCTTGGCACTGTATTGAGAAGGATTCTGAGACTGCATTGGACTAGGTGGGAAGGAGTGCCCTGATGGATTTATATAGTCTGCATTGAATAAATGAGTTGCCATATGTTTATCTTCTCTGGTTTATGTTAGCAGTTCTGAAGTGCTACAGGTATATCTCAAGGAGCCATCTGTCATAAAGCATAAACAATTCCAAGATGTTCATAATTTGTGTTATATTTAAAAACCTGAAGTAGCAGAAATTTTGTAATCCTTCTTGGTAAAATTATTAGTAATTATAATTGCCACTTAGAAATTCTACTTTAACACAAATGTTGCTACTGAAGTTTATTTTCTTTGCTTCCCTATGTAATAAAAATAGTTGAATAAAGAGGATTGCTTTATTCAAAACAATTCAAAATAGAAAGCCATTAAGTTTCTCAGGTAATTAGAACTTGATACATACTGATATAAAATGTTTGAGGTAAATAATTATCTATTTTGAAGGTAATTATTCAAAACCAATTCATAACTGTCTTTCAAAATACATCTTTCAAAATCATATTCTAGTGGTGGATACAGATTGGATATTCTGATGCAGTTTTGATTAAAATGTTATATAACATAAACATAGTTGTTTAAAAATGTACATTTTAAGTAATATTCCAGATTTGTATGCTTTGATGATATAAATGATACAAAATAATTATGATGGCCACAGTTTCTCCATTTTAAAGATAATACCACTTTAAAATATTGTCACCTACATTTTCTTAAATACTATTTTCTCCATTTAACATGAAAATTTTATATTGTGAGTGAACATTCACATACCCAATACACAGCTTCTACCATTAACATTTTCTTATGTTTTCTTTATCATGTACCTATAAATGCATTTTTCTATCCATTCATAAATCCACCTTTTTGTTTCTTATTGCATTTCAAAATAAGTTTTCGAGTATAGCCATTATGGAAAACACTCTGAAGTTCTCAAAAAAAATTGAAAATAGAACTACCATATGATCCAATAATTCTACTGAAGGTTATATATCCAAAGGAAATGAAATCAATTTGTCAAAGAGATATCTACATTCCCATGTTTATTGCAGCATTATTCTCAATAGCCAAAAATATGGAATCAACCTAAGTGTTTATCAGTGGATGAATGGATAAATAAAATGAGGCATATATACACAATAGAATACTATTCAGTACCCCCAAAAGAAGGAAATCCTGTCTTTGCAGCAACATAGATGAACCTGGAGGACATTATATTAAGTGAATAGGCCAGGCATAGAAAGGCAAATACTGTGTGACATAACTCATGGGTGAAATCTAAAAAGCTGAACTCATAGAAGCAGAGTAAAATGGTGATTACCAGAGGGCTGGGAGAATGGTGGGGATTGGGCATATGTTGGTCAAAGGATACAAAACTTCAGTTAGAAGAAACTAGTTAAAATCTGGTGACTATAGTTAATAACAATGTATTGTATGCTTGAACATTGCTGAGAGTGGATTTTAAATGTTCTCGCTACAAAAAAATTGATAAGCATGTGAGTAATGCATAGATTGATTAACTTGATATAGTCATTCCACAATGTGTATGTATTTTAAGACATATCTTTGTACCTCATAAATATATATAATATTTGTCTATTTAAAATAATAATAATAAAGCACTTAAATTAGTGGACTTTGAGTAAAACAGATAATCCATCATAATGTGGATGGGCCTCATTCAATCTGTCCAAGGCCCTTAATAAGACAAAAATTTACGTCTCCCAAACAAGAGGGAATTCTGTCATGAGACTGCATTTGGAGTCACACTGCATCATTTTCCTGGGTTTCCAAGCCGTCTGAACTATGCAGCACATGCTGGACTTGGACCTCCACAATCATTTCAGTTTCATTCTCTCACAAGTGTATGGTGGAGTTTTGCAGAGGCTACATGACATGTGATACAGTGACAGATTTAATACAGAAGCAAATATGACAATCCAGCTGTCTTTGAATGAGCCAGATATAAAAGGGCTTTCAAAAATTTAAACAGTGGTACACTTACAATTTTTTTTGCTGTTTAAAAAAAATAATGATTATAAAATATGCTATTTATATTAACATGTATTGACTTATTATTCTTATGATTAAATGAATAAATATGTTACAGAAAAGCCACAATAAAGCCAAAGTAAGTTGTAAGCATCAATACATTTCTCCCTAGACACGTCAACATGTATACCATAAAGTTCAGTATTTGTTTACTTTTTTCTTTTGAAGACATGAAATGAAATGTATAAATCTTACAAGTACCAGTTGATGAGTTGTACACATGCTTCCACCCATGTCACCCCAGACCCTATCATGCAGGAGAACATTACCGTTGCCTAGAAACCTTCTCTGTCCTGGACCTATCCATTGCCCCAGAGGCAACCACTATTCCAGTATCTTTTTCTTGAATTAGTTTTGCCTGTCTTCTATGTGAAATCATACACTATGTACTCTTTTGTATAATTCTTCTTTTACGTAACATAATATTTTTCAGATTCATCCGTGCTGTATTGAGAATCAGTAGTTTGTTCAGTTTTTATTGCTGGGTTGTATACCATGGTACTAATATACTACAATTTTAAAATATATTTTTATCAATAGTCACCTGGGCTCTGTCTAGTTTCTGGGAATTCTGAATAAATCTCCTATAAATATTCTTGTGCAAGTCCTTTTTTGACGTATATTTTTATTTGTCTGGGGAAAATACCTAGGATTGAAAATATTGGGTCACAGAGTGGGGAGATGTTGAGTTTTGTAAGAAACTGCTAGACCTTTTCTTGTGATTATATCATTTTACACTCCTACCAACAACGCATAAAAGTTTTGGATGCTTCACATTCTCACCACTAGTGTTATCATTCTTTCTAATTTCAGTATTCTGGCAAGTATTCAGTAGTATTTCCTGGTAATTTTAATTTAATTTAATTTTCGCGAGTAATGAGTAATAATGTTGAATACTGTTTCAGATGCTTATGCCATGTGTTTTTATTTTCTTTTTTTTTCTTTTCTTTTTTTTTGAGATGGAATCTCACTCTGTCTTACAGGCTGGAGTGCAGTGGTGCAATCTTGGCTCACTGCAACCTCCACCTCCCGGGTTCAAGCGATTCTCCTGCCTCAGTATCCCGAGTAGCTGGGACTACAGGTGTGTGCCACCACCCCCAGCTAATTTTTGTATTTTTAGTAGGGATGGGGTTTCACCATATTGGCCAGGATCTCTTGACCTCGTGATCCGCCCGCCTCAGCCTCCCAAAGTGCTGGGATTACAGGCGTGAGCCACTGCTCCTGGCCTTTTTTTTTTTTTTTTTAAACAACAACAACAAGAACAACAAAAACAAACAAACAAACAAAAAAATGGTGTCATATCTTTTGCTCATTTTGGGGGGAGATTGTGTTTTCTCATGATTGAGTTATGGGAGTATTTCATAAATCCTCAGTACCATTATATTGTCAAATATATTTTGAGAATGTTTTCTAGTCTGTGGCTTGCCTATTAACATTTTTAGACCATTAAGTATGATGTTTGTTGTTGTTTTCTTTTGTAAATGCCTTTTATCAGACTGAGAAAATTCTCTCTATTCCTAGTTTTCTGAGAGTTTTTACTTTCAGTGATTGTTGAATTATGTCATTTTTTTGTCTGTTGAATTGATCATTCTTTAGACTGTTAATGTGCTGAATTACAGTGATTGATTTTTGAATGTTGAAGCAACCTTAAATTCCTGAAAAACCCTAATTGATCATGATGTATTGTCCTTTTTAATGTACTACTGTATTCAATTTGCTTTATTTTGCTAAGAACTTTTATGTGTTCATGAGGGAAATTTTTAATTTTTAATTTTTGTTACAGAGTAGATTCTGGTATTACAGTTTTGCTAGGGAAACTCAAAAGTGACTTGGGAAG
Source organism: Macaca mulatta (assembly GCF_049350105.2). NCBI lineage: Eukaryota > Metazoa > Chordata > Mammalia > Primates > Cercopithecidae > Macaca > Macaca mulatta. The sequence continues at coordinate 96,349,506 of NC_133420.1, forward strand.
TTGATCCTTCTCTATATTCTGAAAGAGTATATATGAGATTGATGTTACTTTTTCTTTAAATATTTGGCATTGAATTCACCAACAAAACCATCTGAGTCTGTGAGGGTAAAATATTCTTTGTGGACAAGGTTTTTGACAACAAATAAAAGTTCTTTATTATATAGGGCTATTCAGATTATTTGTTTCCTTTTGTGTCGGTTCAGTAAGTTATATTTTTCAAGAAACTTGTCCATTTCATCTAAATGTTGAATTTTGAGTTTTTAAAAATAGATATATTCCTGTTATTGATTCTTATTTTAATTCTATGTTGTCAGAGAACATACTCAATATGATTTTACACCTTTTAGAATTTTTGAGACTTCATTTATGGCTTACAATATGGTCTGTCTTGGTGTCAGCACATTGTATGCTTGAAAAGAATATGTATTCAACAGCTTTGGGGAGAGTATTCTACAAATATTAATTACATCAGGCTAGTTGATAGCATTGTTCACATTGTGTATGTTTTTACTTTTTATTGGTCTTATTTCTGTCAATTTTTGCTTCACGTATTTTGAAACTTTGTTACTAGAAACATATACCTTTATGATTGTCTTCCTGGTGAATTGATCCTATTATCATTATGAAATGATTATTTTTGTTTCTGGTAATACCTTTCTCATGAAATATATTTTATCTACTATACATACAACCACTCCAAACTTTTCCATTTGGGCTTACTAATTGCATATATATATACACACACACACACACACACACATACACACACACACATATATGTGTGTGTGTGTGTATTTATTTCAACATATCAGTATCTTTGTATTTAAGTTACTATAGACAGCATATAATTGGGTTTTGTTTTTTAATCCTGATAATCTCTGCCTTGTAATTAAAGTGTTTAGTCCAATAATATGATATAATATAATTATTTATATGGTTGGATTTAGGTCTGTCATTTAATATTTGCTTGCCCCCTCTGTAGTTTGTTTCTCTTTTCCTTCTTTCTTGCCTTATTTTGGATTATTTGAATATTTTAAAGAAATCCACTTAAACTTATTCATTAACTTTATAGCTATGCCTCCTTTAGGGATTGATTAAGGGATTATAACATACATCTTAATTTTTCACAGCCAGGTAGTTACTATTGTACCATTTTATGTAAAATGCAGAAAATTTGCACCTATATAGTTCTACTACTTTCCTATTGTTCATGTTATTTTGTGTATGTATGACATCTCCACATATTACAATCCTCAGAAGACAATGTTATAATTATTGTTTTAAACTATAATGTATGTTTGTTTTAAACTATTATGTATACAGAAATTAAGAAAAATATAATATTATACATTTACACATATATTTACCATTTCTGATTAAAAAAAATTTTTTCCTGATGCTTCAAGTTTCCATCTGGTATAATTTCCCTTCAGCCTTTATAACTTTCTCCCGATTTTTTGAAATATTGCAAGTCTGCTAGCAACAAATTTGTTTTCCATTATTTAAAAATGTCTTACTTTCGCTCTTATTCTTGAAGAATATTTTCTCCGAATATAGAATTTTTGGTATACTATACCAGTAACGATTTTTTTCCCCTTTCAGGACCTTAAAAAGTGTTTTTTCATCCTCTATTATAAACTCCATTGTTACAGACAAGAGTAATTCAAATTGCTGTTCCCCTGTATGTTATATTATTTTTCTTTGGCTACTTTAAGATTTTATTTTTATATGTACTTCTCGTAAGATTAAATAGGCATGTTTTTTGACATTTTTCTTTCTTAGGATTTGCTGAACTTCTTGTATCTAACATTTTATGTCTGTGGCCAAATTTGGGAAACATCCAGTCAATATTTATTTAAATATTTTCTCTACTGTGTTCTTCTCTCTCTCCTTCTAAAACACAAATTATATTTTCCCACGGGCCAATGAGACTTTTTTCACAACTTGTAAAATATTTTTTTCTTCATATTGGATCATTTTGACCCATTACAAGTTCACTGTGTAATTCCTTTCATCTCATTATGTTATTATGCCCATTCTATAAATTATTTCAGATTTTTTTTTATGTCTTAGAATTTCCCTTTCTTTTTTGGATAGTTTCTATTTCTCTTAATATTCCTATCTTTTAATTCATTACAATTATATTCTCCTTTATATCATTGGGCATATGTAAATAACTGCTTTAAAATTTTGGTCTGCTCTTTCTGCATCTGGGTCATCTTAGAAGCATTTTCTGCTGGTTGTCTTTTCTTTGAGAGTGGGTTACATTTTTCTGTTTACTTATAAGTCAATTTTTTGTTGTTGCATCCTGAACATTGTGAGTTTTACATTATGGAGATTTTGAATTTTTGTTTAATGCAGGGAAGTAACTTGGTTGGATTCAAACTCCAAATTCTATCTCTTGGTCAGAAGCCTAAATCTAATTTAGTTTATTTCGCGTCAACTAAAGTGTTTAATGCTTGTCTCATACATGAATGGGTTACCTATCAAAAGGTGTTTGCATGGAGTTTATCTACCGAATTGGCTCCAGTTCTCTAACTTTCTTCTTTCTGGGGTTATTCCTTCACTACCTGGCAGCTGTGGTTACCCTAAATTATGTCTTCTTGTTCTTCAGACTAGAATTATTGCACATTTTCTTTCAAAGCTTTGCCCACCCTGCATGGTATACAGACTGAAGCCTGCCCCCAAGCTAAAAGCTCTGAAAATGGCACACTATACTAGTTCTAATAGGGCATAGTCAATCATTATCAGGAATGCAACCTCATATTTTTTTAGATTATATTGTTGATGGGACAATATCACCATTGTATACAAGTGCTGTTTCTATTCATTTAATTATTTTTATGAATCTTTACAAATTCAATCTAATTTATTTAATGCTTCTTTAAACAAAACTTGGACACCCAAATGGAAGTATTCTACTAATGATGGAAAAGCATAATGCTTACTTCCTGGATCTTCCTTATCATTCTCCTTGTAGAAATATGTTATTTCTAGTATATGTCTCGTTTGATAGGTCTTATTCCTAGAATTTTTCTGTAATACACAAACTTATTTTTCACATCTTATTTACCCTTAATCACACAGAGCTCTTTGTGCACCATTATAGCCATTTACAGGGCAGTCAGCAAGAATTAAGGCCTATGATAATGGAAAAGAATGAGATAACCATCAGCTCATTGAGGCTTCAAATATATGACCTGCTTCTCATTAATATCATGTTGTAGACAACTGAGCTTGTCTGCTGTGGAAATCCCATTCTTACAACAAGGATTTCATTTGTAGCATGGTACTCATAATTAGAATAATCTTAATGGCAGCTAACATTACTGAGTGCTTACAATCTACCAGGCCTGTGCAAGGTCTTTATATTTATTATTTAACTTAATCCTCATAACTGTTATCATTCACAGAGAAGTTAAGTGATGTACCAAGTGGCACTCAGAAAGGGGTAGAGTTAGATTCGAACCCAGAAATTTTGCCTTCAAAGTCTGTGATCTTAATTATTTACTAATTTTAGTCAATTTGTGTTTTGCTATGACCCTCTTCTTCATCTCCAATGCATTGTGTGTCTGTATGGTTGTATCTCCAATGCATTATGTGTCTGTATGGTTCATTATTGTAGCCCCCTACCCAAGGGCAATATCTTTGTCCTTTCTATTTTTATCTCCCATTTAGGGCAGATAACAGTGTCTTGCACATGGTGAGTATTCAATAAATGTGAGTTGCTTGTGTACTGTTATTGTACTCTATCACATCTGCTGTTCTATTCTCTCACTGCACGTCTACTTTTCCAACTTCCTTCCATCATGATGGAATATTGTTCTTTCTTTCTTTATATGATTGTTTATTTTTCCAACTCTGCCATGTGTATTTTGTAAAGCACTTTGTTGCCAGTACTTAGTCCCGTACCCTAAATACAGGACACAACCAATAAATGTATGTTGAATGAATAGTTGCAGAGGATATAATACTATAGCATAGGATGATGCAAGATTGTGTCCTTAATAGAATTTAAATACTTAGTGTTTTGTATAAGAAGGTCATTTATTGACTTCTTCATGTTAGAGTCTAAACCTTGTCCACTAGCATACATATTTTATCTAGTGGTGAACTTTCTCCAGAAAAATTTCATTAAGAGTTATTAAATTGGCAGGGTGTGGTGGCTCACCCCTTTAGTCCCAGTACTTTGGGAGGCCTAGGTGTGTGGATCACTTGAGCCCAGGAGTTTGAGACTAGCTTGGGCAACGTGGCAAAACCCTGTCTCTAGAAAAAAATACAAAAAGTTAGCTGGATGTGGTGGCACGTGCCTGTAGTCCCAGCTACTTGGGAGGCTGAGGTTGGAGAGGCACCTAAATTTGGGAAGTAGAGGTTGTTGCAGTGAGCTGAGATTGCGCCACTACACCCCAGCCTGGGTGACAGAGTGAGACCTTGTCTCATAAAAAGAAAAAAAGAGTTATTGAACCCCCCCAAAAAGTTTCAGTTCTTAGAGGGATCATTTACTTTCATAAAACATTGATTTATATGGATCATATTTTTAGATATAAAAATTAACACATTTAACATGCTGCATTGTTTATATGTTTTTTCATTTATTAACTCATTGAAAAACATTTTTGAGTTCTAATATGTGCCAGGCTTGTGCTAAATTCTGAAGATACAAATATGAAAAAAAAGCAGATTCACTAACTGAAAAAGCAAGTTGCCTCCTAATTCATAATAGTGCTTGTAGACCATTTCTCTAATTTTGACTTTCATCTTGAATTCAGAACCCTTTGTCTAGGTTATTTTCTATTTTCTAAAAATTAAATCTAAAAAAAACCCTGTTATTCTATTCTCTCAAGTCATATATAAAAATCACTATCAAATCACAGTGCTCTATCTTTAAGCACCGTTCTCAGTGAATTCTGGTGAAAACACTTGCAATGTCCAGCTGGTGGTCCTCAGCACAACTCACTGAGCATCAAGAAACATTCTATAACTTTTGATTTTATTCTCAGACATTATGTGCATCAACCCTGCTGAGTCTTTACATGACAATAAGTTGTCTATTAACAGAGTGGGCTCTATCAGGAAAGAGTACTTTAGCTGGCTGGATTTTATGTGCCATACACACTGAATAGACCGATACTTTCTGTTTGTAGTCTGTCAATGGAATTTTAAAGAAGGGAGAATAAAAGACCTTGCTTAGTGAACACTATGCTGTCTGTAGCTGTGTTTGTTTGGCACACACATTTAACCCATCTATTCCAAATAGGCCAACCTACATTTCTGCTGGCAAATGTTGAGTTTCTTTTTTAGGGAAGTGCTGGTAGGTCATGAATAGAGAATGAGCACAGAATGCCAATGAGAAAGGCTCTTTGGAAGAAAAAAAAGGAGTTTTGATAACACTCAAGAAGTGAAGCAAATTTAGCTAGAAAACTGGTAACTAGAGTTTCTATGAAAAATTTTCCAAGAGTTAGACTGCATAGAAATGTGTATTAAAAACTTTTACTCACCAAATGACTCCATGAAAATATTGAGAAGTCCTAAGTTTGAGTTTTTTCAAATGCAGACCATGAGATAAAGATTGGGTGAAAGTAGTTTATTTGGGAAGTGATCTTATGTAAAAGCAAAAACTACAACAAGGAAGTAGGGAAATGAGACAGAAAATGAAGGAAACCAAATAAAGTTCATGGGGTAGTTGTGGCTCAGTTCCAAAGATCCCCTGAGAAATTGTATTGGACAGGCCTCAGAATTGTTTCACTGAGAACTGAGAAAACCAGGTTATTTATCCACCATCTCCTGCCCCACATTTATGGAGAATTGTTCCTGACGACGTTCACTCCCCGGCGCTTCTAGCCTGCCTTGAGTATGGGCTGAGCCCATTTCTGAACCAGAAGCTACCATGCAAAGAGGCACAGAAACATACGCTAAAATGTCAGTGGCACAAATGGGAAGCATCCACCAAGCTGCAGGTAACTGCTGGGCATAGTGTGGGGGACTGACAGCATGTGATACACAAAGTGTTAGAGTATATCTCCAGTAAAATTCTTTTATCTGGAGTATGTAAAGAACTCCTATGAATCAATAAGAAAAAGGCAGAAACCTCACTTTAAAAATAGACAAAACTTCAATAGGTTGTTCACAAAGGTGAGTATCCACATGATAATAAATACGAGAAAAAAGACCTTAATCTCACTAGTTATTAGGGGAATGAAAAGTAAAGACATAATAATATATCATTACACACATACCACAGTAGATAAAATTTAAAGCTGACATAAAATGGTGAGAATGGGAAGCAACTGGACCTCTCATATACTCCTGATGTGAGTGTAAATGGATACAACCACTTTGGAAAACTGGCAATTTAAACATACACATACCCCAATGGATATATGTGTAATTTATGAAAATTTATTGAGCTGGACACTTATGATTTGTTCATACTTCTTTTCTAAGTTATATTTTGAATTTACTTAGAATATGATACAGGATGAGGAAATGCATTTTTGGAACTTTCTTAATAGTGAAATTGTGAGTTTTTAAAACATTTTGGCTATAGAAAAGTGTTTTACTGTTTCCCAGAAAACGTGCATGCTTTAATCTAGAAAAATCAAAGAAAGAAACAAGTATATAATGAAATTCTGATTAAATTTATTTCATATCATGAAAATCAATAATCTTTTAAATAATTTTGACTTAATTTTAAATAACTAATTTCTTTAAAATACCAAATTTCTTTAAAATCTATTAGGCAGGCACTTAATTTGATCCAGTCAATAAAATAAACACGACCTTCTAATCCAGTCTCTCTCTCTGTCTCTTTTTCTTTCAAGTATGTTCTTTTAGGTGATTTCTGATTTTTTTAATTGGGTAGGTGAGGTTTTATTTTATTCATAGATTTTTAATGGATCTGTTGAAAGAAATTTTATGAAAATATATAGGTTAGACTGTGGTTCTAAAGATGTCATGATCATTCTTGGATGGAACAATACTCTTAATGAGTCATGGGGCCACAGATAACATTTGTAACCTCCAGTAGCTTTCTTGAAAATGCTGAGTATTGGCCCCGAGACATAAGGGCAAGGATGTATATGCGTCAATATAAATCCAGGGTGACCATATCATACTGAGAACTGCAATAATATAAATATTATGTGAAGAAGAGTTCATGTTGTGTAGTTAACCATAAAATGTTCCCATAGGTACATTTCCTAAATTTTTGATCTTACAGTTTTGAGTAGTTTTCAAGGGACTAACACTACTCATATATACAGATCTCATTTAATGTGTATAATCTATAGAGATGCAAATTCAGTTAACTTAGAAGCAGACACTTAGCCAAGATGGGCACTTCACTTATAATGGCATTGCCTTTGAAATAAAATGTGTATTGCTATCCATTTGGTCTTTATAAATCTCAGTGTATTTTTGCGAGGCTTGCTAAAACATAATCTGCTTTGTGATCCCCCAGATCATTAATCATTAATTCCTTTTATTACTTCTGTTCTTAAATCCCTTCTTTGGTTTACATTATTTATTCATAATACGGTACCATCATTCATTCATTCAGTTGCCCATTCATTTATTCATAGCTCATCAAATATTGATAGTTTATTTTGCTGGAAATACAGTTGTAGTTAGGTTATAATCTTGGGCCTCCAAGAACTCCCAATTCAGTAAGAAAGGCCAATAGATAAATGCATATTTGAAATGAAGTGAGCTAAGTGCTCTAATACAAGACTCCACAAAGTAAAGTATAGTAAGACAAAGAGTTGTTCTGTTCAACTTTGCAGGCCAGGAAGGTTGGGTGGGATGAAGGGAGTAGGAAGACTCTATTTACTTATTTGCAGATGCTAGACACTTGGTCTGGGTCTGGTGAAAGAATGATTCACCTGCTGTAAAAAGTAGATAAGGTTGGGAACATAACATGGAGTGTTTTAGGAATTATTTAATATAAAGGGAGCTACAGGTCACTCCAAGTAGTTTGTTATGAACAGATCACAATTAATAAAGAAGGGAGTAAAGATTAATAACAATAGCTACTTTTGAAGGTTCTCACAAACTGTTCTTAATGTTTTGTGTATAAAAACTCTATCTTCTCAATAGCCTGTACAGTAGTTACTGTTACTGTCTTTTCACAGATGAGGAAATTGAGGCCCAAAAGAGTTAATTATTTGTCAAGTGGCCAGTATATGTTACTTGGTGAAGCCAGAATTTACACTCTAAACTCTTATGCTGTACTGTCTCCTAAAATAAGATAGAAGATTTGGAGAAAGAGATGTTGGAGGCCCCGGGCTAATGAATTTGGAATCAGTACCATGTATGATGGAGGCCCTTCAAAGAGGAGGCCCTTCAAAGGGCAGTGCCATGATAAATCATGTGTATTAGAAATTTCACTCAACATCTATGGAGAGGGTGAATATTAGGGAGGAATTTCAAAGGCAGAACGATCAGCTATTTATGTGTTATCTTTATATGTTCCCTATCTTGTTCCAAAATTTATTTAAGAAGACAAAGTTTTAAGTAAGACATAGTAAGAAAAATAAATTATAAGTAGAAAAACGAGAAAGAGAAAAAAAGGTAAAGCTATGAAATGGCATTAGTGTTATGTCAAAGACAGCAAACCTATGGTGCTGTGCTATGTACTTGCTAAGGGTATACCACAAGTTTCACTTTAAGTTTTTTAGCCACCAGCATGAAAATTGAAAAATAATTAATTCGTGGTCTCTATAAAATATATGGAAGGAATGGTAAGCCAAAGGGGAGAGGTATAAGATCAAGGATGGACATTTGATATACATCTTTGTGATGATTTGGCTTAATGTAGAGGGAGACAGTTTTTCATAAATATTACTCTTACTTAGCCCACGTTTTGATAGCTACTGGGCAGCAGAGTTCCAAATTATGTTTCTGGATAAGTTCCTTTTACACAGCCATTGATGTAGCCAGTTGAGTAAGGAGTCATATGGTTTAACTATCAACTGAGCTGGGTATGCAATTAACATTCTCATATGAAAATGGTGGTGGAGAAGGTCGCATGCCTGAGTAGAGCTAGTCCCCATGCCTTACTACCTTTCATGCACTCACACACACACATATTTTGGTTGGAAGTGAACTGCAGGGTAGAGGTTGAGGCTAGGGACTTAAGGTAAGATCAATATTATCATAAGAAAAAAAATGGCCGGGCGCGGTGGCTCAAGCCTGTAATCCCAGCACTTTGGGAGGCCGAGACAGGCGGATCACGAGATCAGGAGATCGAGACCATCCTGGCTAACCTGGTGAAACCCCGTCTCTACTAAAAAATACAAAAAATTAGCCGGGTGAGGTGGCGGGCACCTGTAGTCCCAGCCACTCCACTCGGGAGGCTGAGGCAGGAGAATGGCGTAAACCCGGGAGGCAGAGCTTGCAGTGAGCTGAGATCCGGCCACTGCACTCCAGCCTGGGCGACAGAGCGAGACTCCGTCTCAAAAAAAAAAAAAAGAAAAAAAATTTCCATCTGTGCTAACAAAGAGTCAATATTTGCAGACTAAGACCAAGAGTTCTACTCCATATAGCATGAAGTAAATTTTAATCTGGAGAAGTTATTAAAGCTAGTGCAACCAAATATCTACCATATCCATAACTCATCAGAAGCATTCAGAGGCTAGATTTAAGCAGCATAAACTCCTGGTGTGTTCTCCAAGATTAATTATTTGGAAAATATAAACCAAGGAGACTGAGTAGATGATGAACTACATGGGATTATTTGATAGAAACCAATGAATGGTTCCTCTGAAGTTCTTTGTGGTGGCACTGTTTAGACAGTAGGACCAGTTTCTTAAAGCCTGTCTTAATCACATTTAGTAAAAAAAAAAAAAAAAAAAAAGTGTGTGTGTACATGCACATGTGCATGGGTCTCACTACTTCAAAAGTAGCATGGTTTTCAAAATTTAAAAAGAAATAAGTTAAAATAAATCTTTTTATTTATGAGCAAGTATTGACAGAGTTGATTCCTCAGAACTCTGATTGCCTTGGTAGCTAAATAATGGGTCTACATTGAGAGTAAATAACTTTTAATCAATAACAAATCCCTGCCTCTAGACTCAAAGGACAAGGACAAGAAAATGGCAACAGTCAGATATTCTTGCATTGATCATTTTAGACTTCTCTAGAAGTGCTACAGTATCATATGGGTTTGAAGTGGAATAACCCTGCAGTTACCTCCTTGCCCACTTTTCCACCTTTTTTCTTGTTTTTGCTAATGCTCTGGCCTGAGAAACCTGGGTTTGCAAGTTTGCCAAGCAAGAAGCCAACATATATTCATAGTTCAGAAAATATGTCCTCAAAGATAAGAAAGCATATAATTCAGAGGAATTTTTTAACACCATTTTTTACTGGACTGAGATAGTTAATTGGGAGAATTTTATCAAATCTTTAAATATCCTTAGATATTTCCAATGTTGTTAAAACTGTTACACAGTTGGAACATTTTGGTCAACTTCCTAAGGCATTGTATTCATTTTCATGAGGTTAACATGCCACTGATTGCCAAAATATGTCAAAAAGAGCAAAGCCACAATAGGCTACTCTTCCACAGAAGTAAAAATGTAAAAGTAAACCAAATAATCTGTGCAAAAAGAATTCTTGGTCTTTGTCTGCACATATTGATTCTATGCTAGAACAATAAAATATAGAAGTTTAGTAAAATAATAACTAACAACAGCCATCAGTTTATCAAAGAAATGCAGGGATAATTTAACATAGAATGCCTATTAATAAAATCTAACACTTAGTATGCATAAATACTAAAATTAAAAAAGATGGCAAAAAGTAATAAATTTAATCTTCATTGTGTTAAAATATTAGTTAATATTTTAAAACTCACTTAGCATGTTAAAGAATTTATATCATGAATGTATAGCAAACATCACACTAAATGTTCAAACGATTGAGATATTAATCTAACATTAAAAATGTGACATAGAGGTACTCTGACCATTATTATTTCATAGGTGGTGCCATTGAAGTGTTTCGGTTTTTGCCATGCTTAAGAACTGCATTTCAGGAAGGAGATGAATACTTAAAAGTTACTGTCATACCCATGTTCCATAACTCGTTAAGATTACAGGCTTTTTCAAAAAAGAACAGATGCTGGGGAGGTTGTGGAGAAAAAAGAATGCTTATTTACTGTTGGTGGGAGTATAAATTAGTTCAGTCATTGTGGAAGACACTGTGGTGATTCCTCAAAGACCTAAAAACAGAAATACCATTTGACCCAGGAGTCCCATTACTGGCTATTTACCCAAAGGAATTGTTCTGTTATATAAATTGTTCTGTTATATACATACATACACATATATTTTCATTGCAGCATATTCACAATAGCAAAGACATGGAATCAATGTAAATGCCCATCAATGATAGACTGGGTAAAGAAAATGTGGTACATATGCACCATGGAATAGTATGTAGCCACAAAAAAGAACGAGATCATGTCCTTTGGATGATAGACTGGATAAAGAAAATGTGGTACATATACACCATGGAATACTATGCAGTCATAAAAAAAGAACAAGATCATGTCCTTTGCAGGGACATGGATAGAGCTGGAGGATATTATCCTTAGCAAAACTAACACAGGAATAGAAAACCAAATGCTGTTTGTTCTCACCTACAAGTGGGAGCAATATGATGAAAACACATGGACACATAGAGGGGAACAACACACATTGGGGCCCATCAGAGGGTGGAGGGTGGGAGGAGGAAGAGGTTCAGGAAAATAACTAATGGGTACTAGGCTTAATACCTGGGTGATGAAATAGTCTGTACAACGAACCCCCATGATGCAAATTTACCTATGTAACAAACCTGCACAGGTACCCCTGAACTTAAAATTTAAATTAAAACCTTATAGATGTCTGATTTTCCTTTAAAGACTTTTTAAGAGTAGTTTTACTTTCAAGGCAAAATTGAGAGGAAGGTACAGAGATTTCCCACATGCCACCTGCCCCCAACACATGCATATCGTCCCCCATTATCAACATCCCCACTAGAGTGATACACTTATTACAATCGGTGAACTTACATTGACACATCATTATCACCTAAAGTCCATACTTTACATTAGGATTCACTCTTGATGTTGTACAGTCTATGAGTTTGGACAAATGTCAAACGTATAGTGATAGGTAGCCACCATTATAGTTCATATAAAGTACTTCCATTGCCTTAGAAATCCTCTGTGCTTTGCCTATTTATCCCTTTTTACTGCCTCCACAGTTTTGCCTTTTAATGTAATTGGAATCATATGGCATGCAGCTTTTTCAGACTGGCTTATTTCAGTTAGTAGTATTCATTTAAGTTTACTCTGTGTCATTTTATGGCTTGATAGCTGATTTCTTTTTGGCACTGAATGATATTCATGTCTGATATGCCGCAGTTTATTTATCCATTCACCTATTAAAGGGCATCTCGGTTACCTCCAAGTTTTGGCCATTATGAATAAAGCTGCTGTAAACAGCCATGGAAAGGTTTCTGTGCAGATATAACTTTCCAACTCCTTTGGATGAATATAAAGGACTATGTTTGCTGGATCAAATAAGAATATGTTTTGTTTTTTAAGAAACTGCCAAATGCCTTCGAAAGTGGCTGTACCATTTTGCATTCCCACCAGCAATGAATGATAGTTCCTGTTGCTTCCCATCTTCATCAGCATTTGGTGTTGTCAGTGTTCTGGAATTTGGCCATTCTAATAGATATGTAGTGGTAGCTCGTTCTTATTTTAATTTGCATTTCCCTAATGACATATGATATGGAGCATCTTTTCATATGCTTACTTTCATCTGTTTATCTTCTCTGGTGAGGTGTCTGTTAAAGTTTTTTGCCCATTTTAAAAATCAGGTTGTTTTCTTACAGTTGAGTTTTAAGAGTTCTTTGTAAATTGTGGGTAACAGTCCTTTATCACATATGTCTTTTGCAGATATTTTCTGCTGTGGCTTGTCTTTACACTGTCTTCCCCCCACCCCCTCGCATGAGTACAGCCTAAGGACCTTTCCAAACATCACACTGTGATCGGCAGACAAGGCTCTGTGACTTCCAGGGAGAAGAGGAGCTCTGCGATACTCCTCAGAAAGGAGAAATGGATCTGGAGTTAGTCAAGGTCAAAAAGACTGTTTGAAATTTGTGCAAATAATATACATTTTAAAATAATATAACCATATGCTTAGGCTCAATCATTTTCTTGGGATACCTTCTTTCTACTGACGTTGTATTAGGGAGGAGCTGATTTTTTTCATTAATGGTCTGATAGTTGTTTTTCAAATCTGAATCTTCCCATGCAAAGAAGCATTTTTCTTCTAAGTCTGACCATTTACTCAACTATTACTTTACTAGAGCAATTCTGCAATAACAGGAAAGATTCTTTAGGAATTTAGACTTGATTAATTTCTGATTGGTAAATGACCAAATTCATCTATTAAAATGTCAGCCTGACTTTGTTGTAGTCATTAAAATTTTAGGCAATAAAATAATTTTAAAAATAAGTAGAAAGAAAAACACAAAGTTATTGCCTTACAATGTTAGACTGTTTACTTAGAAAAGAGAATCAACTGAAAAAAAACAGGCATAATAATAAAGTTTAGTAAAGTGAGCACATAAAGGAAAAAGGGGCCCCAAATAAGTATGTTAATGGAGAGTTTCCAGTATACGAACACATAAAAATGTCAGATAGTGATAAAGCTATGAGGAGACATAAAATAGTATTATGTGATAAGGAGTCACTGAGAGATGATTTAAGACAAAATGGTCAGGGAGGGCCTTTATTCGGGGGTGATGTTTAAACTGAAGTCTAAATGCAAAAAAGGAGCCAGTCATTAACAAAAGGACTTCTCACCTACAGAACACTGAATTAATTAATAAATCTGTATTGATTTAAGTTGCTAACGTAGAAATAGAGAAGTAATATATTGGGTATGTCAATGTTTTGAATTGAGAGACCTGCAGATGTGGGCTCATTAGGGGTCAGCTAGATTTCTGTTATAAAAGAAGACGAGGCAGCCAGGTGCGGTGGCTCATGGCTGTAATCCCAGCACTTTGGGAGGCCAAGGCAGGTGGATTACCTGAGGTCAGGAATTCAAGGCCAGCCTAACCAACATGGTGAAACTCTGTCTCTACTAAAATATAAAATTAGCCAGGCATGGTGGCACATGCCTGTAATCCCAGCTACTCGGGAGGCTGAGGCAGGAGAATTGCTTGAACCTGGGAGGTTCAAGTGATCGGCAGTGAGCCGAGATTGTGCCACTGCACTCCTGCCTGGGAAACAAGAGCAAAACAACGTCAAAAAAGAAGGAGAAGGAGAAGGGAACTTCAGAAAAAAGGTTGAGGTTATTGAGGAAAAGAAGAGTCTACTTCAGGGTGTTGATGACCAGTGAATTATGGGACGCCAGGTCAAATCACTGAAAGACCTACAATGCTCGAAATCCTAGTGCTACACAAGGTAATGGCAGTGTGAGGCACAATGGAACAAATCCTGAGCACCAGCAAACTGGGCAATCAGCTGGAAGATATGGGGCCATTGGACCACTGCTGTCTTCTACAGTTCCTAGTGGTGTAGCAGCAAAGGATAAGAAAAGTTCTCTTGGGGGAAACTGCTGTTCTCTGAGTAACTAAGACTATGAGATAGTGTTTCAGCCTTTCTGCAGAGGCAGTGTGGTAGTCTGGGAGAGAAGTGATCTTGTTAGAAACAGGAGGATAGGAGCTGCCTCTTTCTTGTAAGGAGGACAGAGTATGGAGAGAAACAATACACTGAGAAACACTGCCGACACTAAATATTGTAAAAATGTAATTGGCCTTAGTTTATAAAGCAAAGAAAGTAAACTTTCCAGGTATTAACCTGCATCTCCATGCCTCCAGTCTTGTAACCCTTCAAACTACTTAGAATCCTTCAAGTAGAGCTAAGAGCACACCTGCTGGGGAAACACTTAAAACTTTCCTCCAAAGACTGAGAGCAACACAAGGATGTCTGTTCTCACCAGTTCTATTCAACATTGTGCTGGGGGTTCTAGTCAAGGCATTTAGATAAGAAAATGAAATAAAAGGCATCCAGAGTGAAAATGAAAAAGTGAAATAATCTCTACTTGTATATTAAAAAAATCCTCTGGTACCCATAAAAAACTTCTAAGAGCTAATGAAGTAGTTCAGCAAGTCTGTAGGATGTAAGATCAACATATAAGAATCAGTTGCATTTCTCTACAATAGCTATGACAAATCTGACAATGATGTTCAAAAAATTCCAAATTGTTTGAATAAAAGAAAAAATATTTAGAAATACATTTAACAAAAAATGTAAGACTTGTACACTAAAAACTACAAAACACTTTGGAAAGAAATTAAATAAGACATAAATGGAAGACACCTCATGTTCATAGATTGGGAGACTTAATATCTTTAAGATGAGAATACTCTTGAAATTTACTGATTCAATATAATGCCTATAAAAAATCCAACTTCCTCTTTTGCAGAAAGGGATAA